>NW_027362773.1:0-4902500 GCF_046119375.1 Phyllobates terribilis | reverse complement strand
TATATAGTAGATATATATATATATATATATATATATACATACAGTACAGACCAAAAGTTTGGACACACCTTCTCATTTAAAGGTTTTCCTGTATTTTCATGACTTTGAAAACTGTACATTCACACTGAAGGCATCAAAACTATGATTTAACACATGTGGAATTATATACTTAACAAAAAAGTGTGAAACAACTGAAAATATGTCTTATATTCTAGGTTCTTCAAAGTAGCCACCTTTTGCTTTGATGACTGCTTTGCACACGCTTTGCATTCTCTTGATGAGCTTCAAGAGGTAGTCACCGGAAATGGTTTTCACTTCACAGGTGTGCCCTGTCAGGTTTAATAAGTGGGATTTCTTGCCTTATAAATAGGGTTGGGACCATCAGTTGTGTTGTGCAGAAGTCAGGGTTGGGACCATCAGTTGTGTTGTGCAGAAGTCAGGTGGATACACAGCTGATAGTCCTACTGAATAGACTGTTAGATTTTGTATTATGGCAAGAAAAAAGCAGCTCAGTAAAGAAAAAAAAAAGAGTGTGTGAATGTACAATTTTCAGTCATGAAAATACAGAAAAATCTTTAAATGAGAAGGTGTGTCCAAACATTTGGTCTGTACTATATATATACACACACACACACACACACACACACACACACACACACACACACACACACACACACACACACACACACATACACTGCTCAAAGAAATAAAGGGTACACTCAAATAACACATCCTAGATCTGAATGAATGAAATATTCTCATTGAATACTTTGTTCTGTACAAAGTTGAATGTGCTGACAACAAAATCACACAAAAATCATCAATGGAAATCAAATTTATTAACCAATAGAGGCCTGGATTTGGAGTTGTGGCGCCCCTGAGGGTTCAGTCGCCACAGGAGTACTGCACCTCAGATGAGGTGTGGTATCTCCTCTTCCGGGTAAGGATGGAGCATCACTCAGGACCCCACTTCACACTCAACACTACACCACTCATGTCCTGTAGGGGGCCTAAATGCACCAGGGTGCTGCCCCGGTCCGGGATAGAGGAGAGCGGAGTTGCCACCTGTATTCTTTACTCTGGCCTAGCCAGAGGGATTCCTGCTGCAAAAGGGGTGACCGGCCCCCGATATCGGACTGTGTACTTCACGTCGCGGTAGGAAAAGCACGGCGGCTTAGTGGATCCCAGGGAGGGACACAAGCAGGAGGAGAAGGAGAGGAACACACCAACGGGGTCTTGACAGGTGCTCCTGATCTACCTGGGGAGTACTGAACCTCCTTCCAGGTGGCCGCAGTACACAGTGTGTAGCAGAGAGAAGCTTTGCGGCTGAAAATTCATCTAAAGTGAGTAAAGACCCGGATGACTTCATTCACCGCCTCTGCTTGCTTATTCCTGCGCGGCACTGCATCCACCATCTCTCCACACAGCTCATCTAACACAGCCCTGAGGCCTACTCTGCCTGTGGGGAGTAGTACCAACCAAGCTGCCAGAACACCAGCCTCAGAGGACTGTTGCAGCGCTGGTGGCCTTCACCAGAAACCACAGGTGGCGTAGTCGAACAACCACTTATCCCAAAAGCCCATTATTTTCATGCGACAGCCCTGGGCATGGGCCGGGTCACGGCCACGACGACACCCCACACCACCGCCCTACATTGGCCCGACACCGAGTACTCCACCGCTCAGGGAGGGCGTCACAGAGTCATCCCCAAAATTTAAGTGGAAAAACACACTACAGGCTGATCCAACTTTGATGTATTGTCCTTAAAACAAGTCAAAATGAGGCTCAGTATTGGATGTCCTCCACGTGCCTGTATGACCTCCCTACAAACCCTGGGCATGCTTCTGATGAGACTGCGGATGGTCTCCTGTGGGATTTCCTCCCAGACCTGGACTAAAGCACCCACCAACTCCTGAACAGTCTGTGGTGCAACGTGACGTTGGTGGATGGAGCGAAACATGATGTCCCAGATGTGCTCAATTGGATTCAGGTCTGGGGAACGGGCGGGCCAGTGCAAATGGAATAGACAATAGATGGAAATTTTTGACAATTATCAAGACACACTCAGAGTGGTTCTGCAGCTAGGGACCACAGACCACATCTCTGTACCAATGCTTTCTGGCTGATGTTTTGGTCACTTTTGAATGTTGGTTGTGCTTTCACACTCGTGGTAGCATGAGACAGACTCTACAACCCACAGAAGTTGCTCAGGTAGTGCAGCTCATCCAGGATGGCACATCAATGCGAGCTGTGGCAAGAAGGTTTGCGGTGTCTGTCAGCGTAGTGTCCAGAGGCTGGAGGCGCTACCAGGAGACAGGCCAGTACACCAGGAGATCCTGGAGGGGGCCGTAGGAGGGCAACAACCCAGCAGCAGGACCGCTACCTCCGCCGTTGTGCAAGTAGGAACAGGATGAGCACTGCCAGAGCCCTGCAAAATGACCTCCATCAGGCCACAAATACCCGAGCACCCAATGCAAACTCAAGCAGCGAGCAATTACGCTCAACACTAATCGCTAAATCGTCATCTTTTTTTTCCTTTACTTTGAAAACATCCCAACCCAGCCCTAGCCCAATCCCAACCCTAACCCTAACCCTAGCACAACCCCAACCCTAGCACAACCCCAACCCTAGCACAACCCTAACCCTAGCCCAACCCTAACCCTAGCCCAACCCTAACCCTAGCCCAACCCTAACCCTAGCCCAACCCTAACCCTAGCCCAACCCTAGCCCAACCCTAACCCTAGCCCAACCCTAACCCTAGCCCAACCCTAACCCTAGCCCAACCCTAACCCTAGCTCAACCCTAACCCTAGCCCAACCCTAACCCTAGCCCAACCCTAACCCTAGCCCAACCCTAACCCTAGCCCAACCCTAACCCTAGCCCAACCCTAACCCTAGCCCAACCCTAACCCTAGCCCAACCCTAACCCTAGCCCAACCCTAACCCTAGCACAACCCTAACCCTAGCACAAACCTAACCCTAGCACAACCCTAACCCTAGCACAACCCTAACCCTGGCACAACCCTAACCCTAGCACAACCCTAACCCTAGCACAACCCTAACCCTAGCACAACCCTAACCCTAGCACAACCCTAACCCTGGCACAACCCTAACCCTAGTTATTTTTTACGCCGTTCCTCGCGTGGTATAAGTCATTAGATTACTTTATTCTTTGGGTCGGTGTGATTACAGTGATACTAGATTCATATTGGGTTTTTATGTTTGGCAGCTGTCACAAATTAAAAGGTGTTTTTTTTTTTTTTTTTTTAAATACTAGTTTTTGCAATTATTTTTCCATATTTGGCCGACAGAGTCATGTAAGGGCTTGTTTTTTTGCGGGACTAGTTGCTGTTTTTATTGGTACCATTTTCGGGCAAAGGACATTTTTTGATCGCTTTCTATTCCGATTTTTGGAGGCCGAATAAGCAAACAAAAACCAACAATTATGTATTTATTTTTTTTTAATGCCGTTACGCGTGTGGTAAAATTGATAAGGCAGCGTTATTCTTCGGGTCAGTACGTTTACAGCGACACTACATTTATATATTTTTTTTATTTTTTGGCTTTTATTCACAAAAACAAATTTATACAAAAAAACATTTTTTTGCATCACTTTATTCTGAAAGCTATAACTTTTTCATTTTTCGGCTGATGAAGCTGTATGGTGGCTTGTTTTTTTGCGGAACAAGATGACGTTTTCAGCGCTACAATTTTTATTTACATTCGTCTTTTTTATCGCATTTTATTCCATTTTTGGGGGTATGATAAAGAATCATTTTTTGCTTCATTGTTTATTTTATTTACGGTGTTCACTAAAGGGGTTAACTAGTTAGACAGTTTAATAGGTCAAGTCTTTCCAGATGCGGCGATGCCAAATATGTGTACTTTTGATTTTAATTTCCATAATATTTATGGGTACAGTATATTTTTATACATTTGGATTTTAATTTTTTTTTATATTTATACAAATTTTTTTATTTTCTGCTTTGTCCCACAATGGGACTTTCATCTTTTGCAGGCTGATCGCTCGCATAGAACAGGGATGCAGTAGCATCCCCCTATGCTATGAAGGCTATCAGATCTGCAGACACAAGTTAGATAGATTGTGCACTGCGCACGATCTAACTAACTTCCTATGCCTGGATGTAGTCATTACCTCATTGGGTCACCATGGCAATGATCGGGACCCCATGCTCAAAGTGTATCTAAACCACATTTAGAGTTCACATGTTTGGCAGGGGTATAATTTCCAAAATGGGGTCAATTGAGGGGGGATTATGCTATTCTAGCACTTAGGAGCATTGTATATGGAGTCCGCAAAATATTTTAGGAAAATCTTCGCTCCAAGAGGCAAATAGCGCTCTGTCAAATTTTGGTGGCATTTTTCTCCATTATCCCAGTGTGAAAATGTAAAATCTGGGGCTAAAACAAAATTTTTGCAGTAAAAGTGTAATTATTTTTTCCTCAGTGACCAATGGTATAAAATTCTGTGACACACCTGTGGTGTCAATATGATCACTGCACCCCTAGATGAATTCATTGAGAGGTGTAGTTTGCAAAATGGGGTCATTTATGGGGGGACCTGCTGTTCGGGCACCTCAGGGGCTCTCCCAGTGGGTCATGTCACCCGCAAACCACAACAGTAAAATCTGCACTATAAGGCTTTGTGCCCACGATGTAGAAATGCTCCGGATTTTTTCCTGAGCATTTCTTCATCTCCCTGGCAGAAAAAACGCATGTGGATTGTACATGCGTTTTTCCTGGGAGGGACAAGCGGATTTGAAGCGTTCTTCACATGCATTTCCGAATGTGGGTTGACAAGCGCTTTCCAAGAAATTTTAGCATCACTTGGAAAGTGCTTGACAACTTGGTCATATACTTACCTTCTGATGGCCCCCGGAGTCTTTATTCGCTCCATCCTGGCTTGCCGGCAGCTCGCGGTACACTGAAGGATCTGCCGTCACATGACTAAATGACGTCAGCGCAGGTCCTTCAGTCCACCACGATCTGCCGGCAAGCGAAGACAAGCTCACCGCGGGCCATCAGAAGGTAAATATAATATTTATTTTACTCTTTTTTTTTACAGGTTCTATGGTACCCGGGTCCGGGGAGAGTCTTCTCTCCTCCAGACCCGGGTACCATCCGCACATTGTTATGCTTGGATTCCGCATGTACAGATCCAGTGATGCGGAATCCAAGCGTTCCAATGCAAGTGAATGGCGGCGAAAACGCAGCGCTTCCGCAAAATAATTGGTTGTGCTGCGTTTTTCTCCGCAATGATAATAAGCAGCGGAAATTTCCACAGCATGTGCGCAGCACATGCAGATTATCATTGAGGAACATGGCAGGCCTTCTACCATGCGTTTTTTAAGCGTTTTTGCCGCTGCGGAAACGCTTAAAAAACGCATTGTGAGCACACAGCCTAATATGGTGTTCCTTCCTTTCTGACCTTTGCACTGTGCCTCAAAAGTAGTTGCCAATTACATGTAGGGTATTGGTGTGCTCAAGAGAAGCAAAACAAAATGAGAGGTCCATTTTCTCCTGCTACCCTGCTAAAAAATTTGGGGCCAAAAGAAAATTTTTGTGATTTTTTTATTTTCACGGTTCAAAGTGCTCAACACTCATCTAGATAAGTTCATTGAGGGGTCTAGTTTCCAAAATGGGTTCACTTGTGTTTTTTTTTCGCTGTTTAGGCACATCAGGAGCTCTCCAAACGCAACATGGCATCCGCTACTTATTCAAGCAAATTTTGAATTCAAAAAGTCAAATGGCGCTCCTTCCCTTCCGAACCCTGCCGTGTGCCCAAACAGTGGTTTTCTGCCACATATTGAGTATCAACATGCTCAGGAGAAATTGCACATATTTTGGGGTCCATTTTTATCCGTTACCTTTGTGAAAATAAAAAAAATGGGTCTAAATTTAATTTTTTGTGAAAAAAGTTAAATGTTAATTTTTTTCTTCCTCATTGCGTCAGTTCCAGTGAAGCACCTGAAGGGTTAATAAACTTCTTGAATGTGGTTTGAGCACCTTGAGGGGTGCAGTTTTTGGAATGGTGTCACTTTTTGGTATTTTCTGTCATATAGACACCTTAAAGTCACTTCAAATTTGATGTGGTCCTTTAAAAAAAAAGGTGTTGTAAATTTTGTTGGAAAAATGAGAAATTGCTGGTCAATTTTAACCCTTATAAATTCCCTACAATTTTTTTTTTTACAAAATTGTGCTGATATACAGTAGACATGTGGGAAATGTTATTTATTAACTATTTTGTGTGACATATCTCTCTGATTTAAGGGCATAAAAATTCAAAGTTTGAAAATTGCAAAATTTTCAACATTTTCGCCAAATTTCCTTTTTTTTTTTTTTTTTTTTTTTTACAAATAAACGCAAGTCTTATCAAAGAAATTTTACCACTATCAATAAGTAAAATGCGTCACGAAAAAGCAGTCTCAGAATCAGGGGGATACGTTGAAGTGTTCCAGAGTAATTACCTCATAAAGTTACAATGGTCAGAAGTTCTTGGGGTCCCCTGGATGCGAAGCTTTGCAGAACGAATTTAATAAAAAGGTATTTCACAGCAATCAGACCGCTAATATGGGACATACAGGTAAGTATAGATTCACATTTCTATCACCTGTATGCCCATATTAGAGGTCTGATAGGTCCCAGGGGGTGACAGGTTCCCTTTAAACTGTATCAATGTTGCTGAATATATGTAAAAATAAACTTGTCTCAGAAAATAGAAGAATCAGAATTATTTTTTTTTATTTCAGGAATACTCAATAGAACTGCAGGAATAGAATAGGAGCAAAAATGGTCCACTTTTCAACTGGTGACAGGTCACCATTAATTGTGTCACTCTGTACCCACTGAGTCAAATGTCCATTATTACTATCATTTTTTCTGAGTCACTGATATATTAACTATTAGTGCCCTGTATACTTACATTAATGGGTTTAACTGGCACCAAATGTTTATGGTTAAAAAAAAAAAGTGATGTACAGAAAGGATACGTTCTTGTTGCTGTTGAGCATCCATCACGTGTTCCATACGACCCATGATAGAATTTTGAGCTGCATTCAAATGATCAGTGATTTTTTGCACAAGCTCTATCTGGTTTTGGCGAAGCTCTGAAAGCTCTCTTTGTTGAACGTACAAAATAGACATCAGTTCACCATGTTCGAAGTTTCTCTGAAGAGTATTATATAAATTGCAATAAAATGTATTATTTCACATTTTAAAAGTAATATTTTTCAATTTCATTTTTGTTTTAATTTTATTAAACAGGTTTTTAAAATTTGTTTCTATACACTTACTTGGTTTTCAGGTATTTTTGGAGACAATGCCAAGTCACTGGAAAAATAAATTAATAGAATTAAAGGAAAGAAAGTATTTAAAATAACTTTTTCAGATTCTTCAATATATGTTTAAGTCTATACGACCAGTATAAAGTTTACAGACACATAATTTATTTATTTATTTTACTCACTTATATAGCACCATTAATTCCACAGCGCCTTACAGACATTATGGGCACTGTCCACATTGGGGCTCACAATCTAGATTCCCTGTCAGTCTGTCTTTGGAGTGTGGGAGGAAACCGGAGAACCCGGAGGAAACCCACACAAACACGGGGAGAATATACAAACTCCTTGCAGATGTTGTCCTTGATTGGATTTGAACCCAGGACCCCAGCGCTGCAAGGCTACAGTGCTAACCACTGAGCCACCATGCCGCCCATACTACCTATCATCAGGGCTGTGGAGTCGGTAAGCCAAACCTCCGACTCAGTCTCCTCAATTTCCATGACTCCGACTCCCTCATACATGGCTCATGTTTAAGTGATAAATTTACTGTAGCACAGATTCATCTCAGATCAGGAATAGGACAGACATTTATAGGACATTTCATAACTTTCCCAAATTCTTATGAAAAAATATTCCCCACAAACTGCATTGAACTACTGTACCCGATTTATTATATATTTTAGGAGCCGTGAGTAGGTCCTTTTTATACTGACTCTCGAATCCATCAAAATGGGCACATAATACCGTAATTAATACTATTCACTGGCAATCTTTAGACGGGCCTGCACATGTGCCTTCTTGAGCAGGGGGACCTTGTGGGCACTGCAGGATTTTAAACATTTAAAGCGTAATGTGTTACCAATAGTTTTCCTGGTGACTGTGGTCCAAGCTGCCTTGAGATCATTAATAAGTTCCCCCCGTGTAGTTTTATGCTGATCTCTCACCTTCCTCATGATCAAGGATACCCCATGAGGTGAGATTTTGCATGGTGCCCCAGATCCATGTCGATTGACAGTCATTTTGTATTTCTTCCATTTTCTTACTATTGTACCAACAGTTGTCTCCTCACCCAGCATCTTAGGCTAAGTGACCACGATGCAGAAATGCTTCGGATTTTTCCTGAGCGTTTCTACATCTCCCTGGCAGAAAAAATGCATGTGGAATGTACATGCGCTTTTCCTGCCAGGGACAAGCGTAAGTGAAGCGTTTTGATTATGCGATTTTGATTTTAGCATCACTTGGAAAGTGCGTGACAACTTGGTCACACTATATAAATCCATGCAACAGGCGTGGATTTTATATAGTGTGACCAAGTTAGTTTAAAAAAAAAAAGAATAAAAATGGTAAAAATTTAAAAAAAAAAAAAAAAAAAACACATTATCCTCACCTTCCGATGGCCCCCGGTCTCCTTATCTGATGCGTCCGGTCTTCCCGATGTCTTGCGGTTGTGTAATAGGACCTTCCATGACGTCATTTAGTCATGTGACAGGTCACACGACCGCCGACGTCAGCGGTCTCGTGACCCGTCACATGACTAAATGAAGTCATGGCAGGTCCTTTTAGACCGGGGGCCATCAGAAGGTGAGAATAATGTATATTATTTATTTTAATTCTTTTTTTTTTTTTTTTTTTACAGGTACTATGGTACCCGAGTCTGGAGGACAGTCTCCTCTTCTCCAGACCCGGGTACCATCCCCGCACATTGAATAGCTTAATATCCGCATGTGCACATGTAGTCATGCGGATATTAAGCGATTCAATGCAAGTCAATGGAGGCGAAAACGCCGAGATTACGCAAAATAATTGGTAGTGCTGCGGATTTTTCCGCAATGATAATCCGCAGCGGAAATTTCCGCAGCATGTGCACGACACATGCGGATCATCATTGGGGAACATTGCAGACCTTCCACCAAGCGTTTTTTAAGCGTTTCTGCAGCGTTTTTGCCGCTGCGGAAACGCTTAAAAAACGCATCGTGGGCACACAGCCTAATATGGTGTTCCTTTCTTTCTGACCTTTGCACTGTGCCTCAAAAGTAGTTACCAATTACATGTCGTGTATTGGCGTGCTCAGGAGAAGCAAAACAAAATGAGAGGTCCATTTTCTCCTGTTATCCTTGTGAAAATAAAAAATTTGGGGCTAAAAGAAAATTTTTGTGATTTTTTTTTATTTTTACAGCTCTTCGTTATAAACTTCTGTTAAGCACCTGGGGGTTCAAAGTGCTCAACACTCATCTAGATAAGTTCATTGTGGGGTCTAGTTTCCAAAATGGGGTCACTTGTGTTTTTTTTCTTCGCTCTTTAGTCACATCAGGGGCTCTCCAAACGCAACATGGCATCCGCTAATTATTCAAGCAAATTTTGAATTCAAAACGTCAAATGGTGCTCCTTCCCTTCCGAACCCTGCCGTGTGCCCAAACAGTGGTTTTCTGCCACATATTGAGTATCAACATGCTCAGGAGAAATTGCACAATATATTTTGGGTTCCATTTTTATCTGTTGCCTTTGTGAAAATAAAAAACGCTTAAAAAACGCATAGTGAGCACACAGCCTTACTTATGGTTTTGTAGGCCATTCCAGCTTTGTGCAGGTCTATGATCTTGTCTTTGACATCCTTAGAAAGCTCTTTTGTCTAGCCCATGTTGCAGAGGTTACTAGTTTGTACTCTGCACTTTTTGTTCTCTATGTGAGTCTGATAAGCCATGTGGTATTGTTACTCCTATCCAATTAGCATATATGTTGTTATACATCAAGTTATTAAAGAGATTATTGACGACTATATAAAATGCCGTAATGTATATAAATTGTGTAAACAAGTCTTTTTGTAATTACCTTGCGTGGACTGTGAGCGGCGCTATCACTGACCGCTCATAGGCATCACGTGACCCCAGGGCTGCAGCCGGCTCTAGCATACACTGATGTCACGTCAAACAGTGATGCGCCCCCCGCTGATTGATGGGCTGTGGGCAGGGTTTCCCCTGAGAGTCACAGCGCAGCATCCACTGCGCGCCTTCCCAATGAATGCAGGAGAGGGAAAGCGCGTGGTGTGGCAATAAAAACAACGCAAGGTAATTACAAAAAGACTTGTTTACACAATTTAAATACATTGGGACATTTTATATAGTAGTGGACAAGCTCTTTAAACCATATGAGATACTGTCACCACAGTACAATCTATTCGATCAATACTGTTGAGGCAATTGTTGAGATGTAATATTTTTCTGCACATTCAGTTTTTTCTTTTTTGTCTTGCTGCTAGCTACATGTATAGATTTGTATACTGTTGCGATAGTGCAAGGCCATATAGATCTTCTGTATACTTAGTTCATTGCCACTACCATATTGCTTTGCTACATAGTATCTGCTTAGCTGTCTAGTGGCGATATGTATTGAGCTTTACTTCTATCTGCCGTGGATCACTGTCCAGAACTAGTGGTTGGTTACTACTTATCCCCATTTCATGATTTTTTTATAGTATTTTTGCCTCCCTTGAGGCTGGGTGCCCACGTAGCGTTTTTCAAGCGTTTATGCTGCGGAATTTCCGCAGCGGAAAAGCTTGTGAAACGCTAGGTAATCCGCACCCCATGGTCCGCAAGGGGATTCCGCATGTTCTATGCACATGCTGCGGATTTTTCCGCAGCGTTTATGCTGTGTACAAAAATAAGCAGCATGTCATTTAATTTTGCGGAATCGCAGCGGAACTCCCGCCATTGACTTGCATTGAAACGCATAGAAACCGCGACTGTACATTTGTAAAAGCGGCTTCTATGCGTCTCTATGTGCGGATGGTACCCAGTTCTGGAGGAGAGGAGACTTTCATCCAGACCTGGGTACCATTGTACCTGTAAAAAAAGAATAAAACAACAAATAAAGTTATATTCACCTGCCGGCGGCTTCTCTCTGAATGCCGGCATCGCTTGAGGACCTGCGGTGACGTCACAGTCATGTGACCGCAGGCCCTTCACCGCTCTGTCTCGCGATATGCCGGCAACCGGGAACCAGACAGGAACGAGCGCTGCAGCACACACCGGGGTCTCGGGGGTGAGTATAGCTTTATTTGTTTTAATTTTTACGGTCACACTATATAAATCCATGCTGTTTGCATGGATTTATATAGTGTGACCTAGTTGTCAAGCACTTTCCAAGTGATGCTATCGCCTGGAAAGCGCTTGTCAATCTGTATGCGGAAACGCATGTGAATCCGCATGTATTCCGCATGTATTCTGCAGGAAAAACGCATGCACAATCTGCATGCGTTTTTTCTGCCAGGGAGATGCAGAAATTTTCTGCTTTATTTCTGCATCGTGGGCACATAGCCTGACTCATCATTTTATAAGGGTCTTACAGGGACCATCAGGGAGAGCTGTCGAAGAGCGGGGGGCGCCATTTGCATTACAAGAGGGTGCCAACCTTGGCTGACAGGTAGGGATCAGGTTGGTGGCCATTGTAAGGTGACTGCCCCTTTGTTTGAGGGATTTTTTTCTTTTTTTTTTAAATTGATACTAATAAACAGTGATTTTATGTGTATGATCTGTGAATTTAATAGTAATTGAATACACTTTCTATATGGATAAATCAGTGACTTATCAGGTTCTTGGCAGCACATTGTGAGCAGGAAATGTGCTGCTGAAAGCATGATATTCTGCGTGCATGGAACTATAGTTGACATGTCCAATAGGCCCTTTTCCATTATTAGGTAATTACCATATTACCATATCAGGGCATTTTTTATGAATCTAAAAATTAATGCTGCTTTTTCAAATAACTATCTAATGCCAACTGAAGCAGAAACTCCCCACAGATTATTATGGTGTCTGCCTGGGATTTTTTTGTATGTTTAATCTTATAAAAAAAAAAAAAATGAACTGTGCAAAAATACGGTCTATCTTCCATTCTAAAAACCTGAGCATAATCATCAAAACTTTCATCTGAGTCAGTTATCTAATAAATTAATTCTGCTTGACGGTCTCTAAAAGAAGAAAAAGGCAAACATTGTCAAAATGCAACTGTAAAGATAGCCTAATATACAGTATTTCTAGATGTTATCCTTTCTTTTTATCTAACGGAGATCATAACAGAGGAAGGGCTTGCTGGTTCTTCTTGTTAGAAATTTGTATTTTTTTAACATTTAATGCTGCTTTAAAAAGATTTTATAATCTAGTATTTCTTAATAACAGATCATTATCTAACTTTAATTGGAAGTTAAGGATATTTACATTCCTATTAATTTAGCGAATGATCATTAAAATTGCATAAAACGTCAACAAAAATGAGTAATACATGGATATTAATGATGAAAGCTGTTAATGTTGGGAACACCACCATATCAAGCAGAGTTTCACGATGAAGAATTTTAATCCTAGTGTAGTTTTTAATTTTGTGTTATTAAACTATTACTATGTAAATACAGTGTCTTGGAAAAGTATTCATACCTCGTGAACTTTTCCACATTTTTTTTTATGTTCGCCCCACAAACAAATGTATTTTATTGGGATGTTCGGTTATACCAACACAAAGTAGAGAGTATTTAGTAAGTGTGATGGAAATTATACATGGTTTCCTAATTTTTTTAAAAAATATAAATCTGAAACTTGTGACTTGCATTTGTATTCAGCCCTCTGTAGTCCGAAACCTTTAAATAAAATCCTGAATGACCAAATGCCTCCAGAAATTACATGATTAGTAAATTGAATCCGCACATGTGTAATTTATTCTCAGAATAATTACCGCTGTTCTGTGAAGGCCTCACAAGTTGGTTTGAGAACATTAGGGATCAATCAGCATCATGAAAACCAAGGAACACACCAGGCAAGACAGGGATAAAAATGTGGAGAAGAGTAAAGAAGGCTTATGTTATAAAAAATGGCCCAAGCTCTAAACATGTCGAGGGGCACTGCTCAAGCCATCAAAGATAAATAGAAGGCGTACGGAACAACTGCAAACCTACCAAGACATGACCGTCCACCTTAACTAACATCCCTAGCAAAGAGTACTAATTAGACAAGCAGCCAAGAGGCCCATAGTCACTCTGGAGGAGCTGCAGAGATCCACAGCACAGGTGAGAGAATCTGTCTACAGGACAACTATTAGTCATCTACTCTGCAAATCAAGCATTTAAGGAAGAGTGACAAGAAGAAACCCATTATGTTAAGCAAGCCATAAGAAATCTGATTTGCAGTTTGCAAAAAGCTATGTAGGAGCTGTGTAGCTAGCATGTGGAAGAAGGTGCTCTGGTCAGATGAGACCAAACAACAGCTTTTGGGGCTAAACATAAAACTATGTGTGGCAGAAAACAAACACTGCACCTCACCCTGAAAATACCATCCCCATTGTCAACTGTGTTGGTGGCAGTATCAAACTGTGGGGATGCTTTTCTTCAGTAGGGACAGGGAAGCTGATAAGAGTTGAATGGAAGATGGATAGAGGATACAGGACAATTCTCGAGAAAACCTGTTAAAAGGCTGCAAAAGACTTGAGACTGGGGGGTAGGTTTACCCTCCAGCATGAAAAAAACCCTAAACATTATGCCACAGCTACAATGGATGGTTTACATCAAAGCATATTCGTGTGTTTGTGTGGCCCGGTCACAGTCCAGACCAAAATCCCATTGAGAATCACTTGAAAAACAGATGCTCTCCCCATCCAATCTCACTGAGCTGAAGCTAGTGTGCCAATATGGGCAAAGTTGGTAGAGACATAAACCAAAATACTTGCAGCATTAATTGCAGTGAAAGGTGGTCCAACAGAGTATTGACTCGGGGTGAGGAATCCAAATGTCACAGTTTTTATATTTTTAAAATATTTAGAAAATTATGTATAATTTCCATTTCACTTAAAAAAAGGTTTCTACTTTGTGTTGGTATATCACATAAAATCCAAATAAAATACATTTGTTTGTGTGTGTAATGTGCAATACCTCCTCCAGCAAGCATTTTGCCCCTGGATCAATTGCAATTTTAAAAATCTAAAAGTAGAAAAGTGTTGCATCATACCAATAGTGTTTTTCAGCCACAAAACATGGACTATATTTAACATTTTCAGTCGAATAATTATTCTAGCCATATCTATATTACACTCCAAAGTGAAGTAGCAACAAAAAAAATTAAACCAACATACATGTCATCTTTCATGGATTTTGCAAACGGTTTTGGGGAAGAACGTGGCGATACTTGGGTGTTCCAGTCCTTTGCAAGTAATCGTGGACTCAGCCCCTTTCCTCCAAAATTATTTTTAGCAGTTGCAAATGTGGTCACTTCATCATCGTGGTCACTGAAAAAATAAATAATGCATTTGTTCAAGAAACCATTAAATTAAACTAAGGCGGCATTCACACATGTGTCACTGTCCGATCACAGATCGTGATGCAAGGATCGTGAAGGTTCTCATGAGGTTGTCAAGTTTGGGTCAGGAGGCAGTCAGTTGGTCTGTGAATTAAGGTCCATGCTCAGACTGTGACACATGAAAGCGTGAATACAGCATTAACCTAGGAGCTACTTTAACCCCTTACCTCCGAAGCCATTTTTAACCTGACTGAGCCCTACTTTTCAAAAGTGACATCTGTAATTTTATAAGAAGCCCTACAGAGGGACAAAATAGGCAATACTGTCTAGTAAAGGATAGGTATAAGCGATGGTATCACTCACCTAAAGGTGTTGTGTGCAGGCACAACACCTATAAAAGTGTGGAAAGCCGCTGCTGCTGCCACATGGCTGGAGGTAATGGTTCTTTCAGATAAAATAGGGCAAAAATTAAAGCTGACATGTTTAAGCGGGCTGTGCTGTGGAAATCCTGCAGAGCAGCCCACCTAAATGTGGCAGCTTCCATTTTTGATATCTGTCATTTTATGCATTAAATAGGTTAAGATTTCTTCTAATCCTATTGATTTTAAGGCAGGGCTCGACAAACCCAGGCGCCTGGTCGCCAGTGGCGCCTAGAAAATGTTGCCTGGTGCTTGAGGAGTTGAGAAGAAAAAAAAATACTCTCAATCCAATCCCACCTCCTGCACGGAGTCATCCAATCGGAGGAAGCAGGGACAGTATCGCTCAGGCCGCCTTCTCCACTTTGCTCCGCCCCCCTTATGCTCCGGGACTGGACAGGGAGAGTACTTAAGGCTTAAGCTCTATGCATTTGAATGGTTTCTCTCTTTTACGTACACAAGTTGCAGTCAAGAGGCTGTAAAAATGCAAAACACATTTGCTCACGACTGACAAACAAAAGTTACGTGTTCCAGATCCTCCGGATAATTTTTTCACCATGTGAAGTAAAATAGAACCATTTTCAGAAACTCTGCCCATCCGCTGACCTGTAACTCTTCTATAACATCTTCTCTCCTTTTACAAAGTTTGGAAACTTGTCAAGAGCTGAACAATTCTGTAAAATTCCTTGGCTGGCAATTGTTTGATGGTTAAGTTCCAAACGTTTTTACTAGCAATGCAGTTTGGAGTCTTCAAAGCAAACTATTTCTGTAGCTACTCCAAGAACGACCTACTCACATTCCTTTTCCTAAATTTGCTGCAGGTGATTTTGTAGGGATAGGATGGATGAGATTGTCAAAAGTTGTGCAATTGCTCTCCGTCTCGTACGTCTAAAGAATTATTAAGGGTGTTGGATAATCGGAAAAAAAAAAATGATACAGTAATTCTGTACTGACAGAAATATACAAGAGAATTTCAGACTTGGAGAATTTAGCAGAACAGTATTTTCTTTCACCATGAATTTAATACAAAGGCATGACAGGTATTTGCTTAATTAAAAACATCAGAAAATTACATTATTTCACTCTGCTTTATTTTTTTTGTGTAATTTTTATTTTATGTGACCCTGAATATTTATTTATTTATATATATATATATATATTTTAACATAACCAATTAACTGACATTTCCCATTTCTGCAGCTTTGCCGTATAGACTGGGTCAGAATCAACAGTTATCTTATCATTACAGCGCAGAGAATTTGACTGATCAGGCCACGTTCACACATGATAGAAACCCCAACGTACTGCTCTGCAGAGAGTACTGCATCTGTATGGATGTGAACTTAGCATAACCGCTCTCTTGTACTGCTAGAGGACTAGACTGCAAGATGAAATGGTAGAACCATACTCTCAGATAAGGCTCTGTATACAGCACCCATGCTAAACCCCAATTTCTTGGAGATAGGCTGTCCTCTCTTTCTCAAGACTGTAGTCATCATTTTCTGTCCATTAATTCCCATTCATTGCTGCTGCCACTAAAGCACACACATTCTGCTGCACTGCCGCTTCATACAATACTGAAGCATGTACAGGATGTCTGCCTCTAACAGAACCTTCTCTAAGGAGCTTTTCATAAAAACAAAATAGCTACAAAATTTAAAATATAAGGGCTCTAATTCATCAAAGCAATTTGGCCTGAATTCTGTTACAAATTGCTTAGAAAAGTTGCCAAATTTTTGTGCAACTTAGATTGTGCAAAAATTTTGTTTCGCAATCCACCTAGAAAGTGTGGCTGCGGAAAAAGACAGTGCCTCTGCAGCTGCCCATGGTTTACTGAGAAAGCTCACAGAATTTAAATTTGTTCACATGCTCCATTTTCTACTGGACTATCTGGAAATTCTTAAAAACTTGTCACTTATATTTCAAAGGGAAGAGCTTTTTTTAAGCACAATTGAGTTGCATGTGAAAAGCACAATTTCAACAATCAATTCACTTAGAGATGCACCAAAACAACATGAGGCCAGATTTGTCTCAGGAACATCTCTTCAAGGACTGTTTCAAAATGTACAGCTACATGGACTGAGCAACACTGTAGCTGCATCAATTCAGCAGGAAAAAGCTAATTTAATTAATCATGCAGTTAAATACTTGACAGTGCGATTTCTAAGTGATATAAATATTGAAAGATCCACCGCAGTGTTTGACACCTTTGCCTGGCCAGCAGGAACAACATTGCAAGACTACGGTGTGGTTGAGATTACTGCATTGGCTCATCATTTTCGTAAACAGCTATCTCCACCTGAAAGTGATGACCAATGCATTCACTCACTCCTCAATGAGTGGTATGAGTTTAAGGTCCTTGGAAAAGGAAAGAAACTGTGTGAGCTTCTGGATTTGGCACTCTCCAACACCGAGAGATTTCCAGTTCTGGGAAACCTGTTGTCGATTGTGGCGGTGCTCCCTGTCTCAACCTCATGTTGTGAAAGAGGATTTAGTTTGATGAACATGGTCAAAAATAAATTCAGATCAAGGATGCAAGAAGAAAGTTTAAGTGACTTGTTTATGATCACCATGAATGGGCCATCTGTGAAGGCGTTTGATCCTGCCAAGGCTGTGGACCACTGGTACTTCAGCTCTAAAATCACAAGGCATGTTCATGGCCACAAAAAGCAAAGTGAAAAACACTAGAATGTTGCCTAAAATCTAAAATATCAAAATATAATATTTATTATCTTTAAAAGTAAAATGTTGTTTATAACGTTTGTAATGTTTTTTTTGTTAAATTAAAAACCAAGTTTGCTTAAAAAAAATTCTGGCTCCTAAATTTTTTGGCTGGCTCCTAGATTCTGAACAACTTTGTCGACCCCTGTTTTAAGGCATCTTGTACTTCTTGGCAGTGGCAAATTTGGTTGATAAATGTGTGTGTGTTAATAAAAATATTGGACATTTTTATAAAAAACTAGATTGAAGACAAACCATATAATCTTAGATGACCAATAGGTTGTCCAGACGCATTTAAATCAGGTTTAATATTTAGCAGAATACTTCGTATTTCTTGGCAATGAGTTAAATACTAGCAAAGGATGGGACACACTATATTCAGAACACATCTGATTTTAGATGAAAATTGGCAAAAAGTAATCACCTACTGGCAACGCTTTTGTTAGCATCATTTGATCTAATCTCACTCTTTTGTTCCATTGATGATGATACACACTGAGGAAAGAATAGCGCAAATGCAGCACTTTTTGAATAGGTACTGAAAAATAAATATAGGGATGATTTATATGGCTCATTACAAACAACTGCAATGGGTGTAAATGTGACTTCCGCACATATCAACATAATCATGGGAGACCGTGAATAGGACATTGTCCAACTATCGCATCACTTTATGCATGTATTGAGGTTGTGACAAAACATACATGTCTTAAGGCCCTGTCACACTAAGCGACGCTACAGCGATCCCGACAATGATACGACCTGTCAGGGATCGTTGCTGCGTCGCTATGTGGTCGCTGGTGAGATGTCAGTCAGATCTTCCCAACGACGCAGAAACGATGCGGCGACCCGTAACGATCTGTATAACGATGCACGCCTATGTGTTTCTGTGTCTGAGTCGTCAACAAGGTCGTTGGTGTTATAGCAGAAGATGAGGTCCCTCAAGTTCAAAGACCCCATCTATGCTATATAAGTCTGACGGTTACCTTAGGTCAAAAATAACAACTAAATGTTCCTTCCTTGTATCAATAAAAACTAACGTGTCCTTGTTATTCATCGGGTGAAACCAGATGCGCCTGATTAAATGTTTCAACTACAAACATAGGCGTCACGGGAACAGAAACCAGTTTTTGTTTGCACAGCTAAATTGTATGATCGGACCATATATGGTAAATCCGTTTCTGCCTCCAGGGTGTATATAAACCCTATGCTTTGTAATAAAGTTAGAGTCTGTTGACGCATACTACCTGTCTTGTGTCTTATTCTCTCCGGTACCGCATACCAAAGGATGGAAGGAGCAAGAAAGCAGTGACGACAGCGGCAAGGTGTCAAACACACCGATGCATGCTACCCAGCGGGGCTTCAACGATCAAAGAAATGTCCAGACCATTCCAACACGACCAGCGATCTCACAGCAGGGGCCTGGTCTCTGCTAAGTGTCAAACGTAGCGAGATCGCTACTGAGGTCGCTGTTGCGTCACAAAACTTGTGACTCAGCAGCGATCTCGCTAGCGATCTCGCTTAGTGTGACGGGGGCTTTACACATTTAGAGGAATTGGTTGATTTTCATACCTTTTTTCAATACACCCCACTAATATGCATAACTGCCTACCATAAAGTCAGTTCCTTAAAAGTTATATAAAAAAAAAAAGAAGAAATGTTAAAGAGTAATTGTCATTTTAACACATGAAAATAAGAAACTTTGTAATATATCCCATCAGAGAAATCAACCTTTCTCCACCAGGACTGCTCATTCATTCTCACAATTCTCAATTCCAAGGTAAAATCTGTATTCAGCAAAGACAGATTTTTATATTACTGAGATATCAGATGACCGTTGCTAATGATAAGATTCTATTAAGACCGGAGGGGGGAGTAGCTCTGTTTCGAATACAACTTCCCCTCGTCTACATAGGAGATGTCAGTCGCTACTAATAAGATTTTCACTTAGTAAAGTAAAAATCCATATTCAATGAATACAGATTTCACCTGGGAATTGAAAATTTTGAGAATGAAAGATAAGATTAGGAGGAGAAAGAAGCAGATTTCTCTAATAAGATATATTACAAAATTGCTTATTTTCATGTGAACTACTGATGTATGAAAAAAATGTTAAAACAATGGTTATTCTTTAACCCCTTTATGACCAAGGGCGTATTAGTACGTATCTGTGCCCTGGGCCTTATGGACCTGATATGTATTAGTACGCCCTGGCGATTTCGCCCGCACACAGGCTGTGCGGGCGCGATCGCCGCCGGGTGTCAGCTGATTGTCACAGCAGACACCCAGGGCTATGTGCAGGGAGCGGTCTCGCACCGCTCCCAGCACATTAAAACCCGCAATGCTGCGATCGAAGTCGATCGCAGCATTGCGGTGGCAAGGGGAGGTGATCGCTGATACTCACCTCCTCTTCCGGCCTCCAGCTTTGTCTGCCGCGGCTTCCAGGATGTTGCCATGACGACCCGATGTCGTCATGACAACATCCGGGTCACCAGACAGCAGGAAGATTATTTGGACATGCGCAGTGTATCTCCAAACAATCTTCTCCCAGTCCAGCGCTGACAGCCTGCATGGCACAGGGATGGTGCTGCATTCCTGTGCCATGCAGGCGATCAGAGAAAAAAAAAGTGAAAGTCCCATAGTGGGACAAAGTAATAAAGTATAAAAACTATCAGAAAGTAAAAAAAAAAATTAAATTAAATAAAAATAAATAAATAAAAAACTAAAAAATATAATCCACCAAAAATAAAAATATAATGCACCCATCAATAAATATTATTATAAAAATAAAAAAAAGTACACATATTTGGTATCGCCGCGTCCGGAACAACCTGTCCTATAAAACTGTTCCACTAGTTAACCCCTTCAGTGAACACGGTAAAAAAAAAAAAAAAAAAAAAAAAAAAAACGAAGCAAAAAACAATGCTTTATCACCATAACGCCAAACAAAAAATGGAATAACACGTGATCAAAAAGACGAACATAAATAAAATTGGTACTGCTGAAAACGTCATCTCGTCCCGCAAAAAACAAGCCGCCATACAGCTCCATCAGCCGAAAAATAAAAAAGTTATAGCTCTCAGAATAAAGCTATGCTAAAAAATATTTTTTTCTATAAAATTGGTTTTATTATATAAAAGTGCAAAACATAGAAAAACTATATAAATGTGGTACCGCTGTAAACGTACTGACCCGAAGAATAAAGCTGCCTTATCAATTTTACCACACGCGGAACAGAATAAAAAAAAAAAAAAAAACAATTCCTGAATTGTTGGTTTTTGTTTATTCTGCCTCCCAAAAATCGGAATAGAAAGCGATCAAAAAATGTCACGTGCCTGAAAATGGCACCAATAACAGCGTCAACTCATCCCGCAAAAAACGAGCCGTCACATGACTGTCTGACAAAATCTGGAAAAATTATAGCTCTCAAAATATGGCGATGCAAAAACTAGATTTTACAAAAAATGCGTCTTTTAGTGTGTGACAGCTGTCAGTCATAAAAACCCCATATGATTCTGGTACTGCTGTAATCACACCGACCCGAAGAATATAGTCGTCTAATCACTTATAAAGCACGAGGAACGGCGTAAAAAATAAACTCTCAGGTTAGGGTTGGGCTAGGGTTAGGGCTGGGTTTGGGGTTAGGGTTGTGATGGGGTTGGGATTTTTTTCAAAAGTAAGAAAAAAAGATGACGATATGGCGACTAGTGTTGAGCGCAAGTGCTCGCTACTTGAGTTTGCATCGGGTTTTCTGGTATGCATTGAGTATCGCGGGTATTTGAGTGAGATGCTCGAGTCTCTGCCCCATATGCTTCGCGGCCAAAAAAACTTTGCGGGGATTGCCTGCCATGCACGAGCGATCCCCGTATGTTTTTTTTTGGGTGTCTAATAACCGTGAAACATGCGGAGCAGGGACTCGAGCATGTCACTCGAGCACACGCTGTACATGGTGCATACCTGAGTACCCGATGCAAACTCAAGTAGCGAGCACTTGCGCTCAAGACTAATGACAACTTATTCAATATGATGACCTAATGTTATCAAATTCTGTGTCGTACCTCTGGGTTAAAAATGTTCACTATACACCTTAATAAAATCCTTGAGGGGTATAGTTTCCAAAATGGGGTCACTTGTGGGGGAGCTCCACTGTTTAGGCACATCAGGGGCTCTCCAAACGCGACATGGTGTCCGCTAACAAATTGAATGGAAAATCGGCTCAAATTGTTAGTGGATGCCATGTTGCGTTTGGAGAGCCCCTGCGTGCCTAAACATTGGAGCTCCCCCACAAGTGACCCCATTTTGGAAACTAGACCCCCCAAGGCACCTATCTAGATGCATAGTGAGCACTTGGAACCCCCAGGTGCTTCACAAATTGATTCCTAAAAATGAAAAAGTGAATAAAAAACACTTTTTCATTTTTAGGAATCAATTTGTGAAGCATCTGGGGGTTCCAAGTGCTCACTATGCATCTAGATAGGTGCCTTGGGGGGTCTAGTTTCCAAAATGGGGTCACTTGTGGGGGAGCTCCGATGTTTGGGCACACAGGGGCTCTCCAAACGCAACATGGTGCCCGCTAACAATTTGAGCCGACAATTTGTTAGCGGATACCATGTTGCATTTGGAGAGTCCCTGTGTGCCCAAACATTGGAGCTCCCCCACAAGTGATGCCATTTTGGAAACTAGACCCCCCAAGGCACCTATCTAGATGCATAGTGAGCACTTGGAACCCCCAGGTGCTTCACAAATTGATTCATAAAAATGAAAAAGTGTTGTTTTTTTCACTTTTTCATTTTTAGGAATCAATTTGTGAAGCACCTGGGGGTTCCAAGTGCTCACTATGCATCTAGGTAGGTGCCTTGGGGGGGTCTAGTTTCCAAAATGGGGTCACTTGTGGGGGGAGCTCCAATGTTTGGGCACACAGGGGCTCTCCAAACGCAACACGGTGTCCGCTAATTATTCAAGCAAATATTACAATCAAAAAGTCAAATGGCGCTCCTTCCCTTCCGAGCCCTGCCGTGCGCCCAAACAGTGTGTTTTCCCCACATATGGGGTATCTGCGTGCCCAGGGGAAATTGCACAACAAATTTTGCGGTCAATTTTTTCTGGTTACCCCTGTGAAAATAAAAAAAATTGGGTCTAAAGTAACATTTTTGTGAGAAAAGTTAAATGTTAATTTTTTTCTTCCACATTCCAAAAATTCCTGTGAAGCACCTGAAGGGTTAATAAAGTTCTTGAATGTGGTTTTGAGCACCTTGAGGGGTGCAGTTTTTAGAATGTTGTCACTTTTGGGTATTTTCTGTCATAAAGACCTCTCAAAGTGACTTCAAATGTGATGTGGTCCCTAAAAAAATAGTTTTGTAAATTTTGTTGGAAAAATGAGAAATCGCTGGTCAACTTTTAACCCTTATAGCTCCCTAACAAAAAAAAAATTTGGTTCCAAAATTGTGCTAATGTAAAGTAGACATGTGGGAAATGTTATTTATTAACTCTTTTGTGTGACATATCTCTCTGATTTAAAGGCATAAAAATTCAAATTTTGAAAATTGTTACATTTTCAAAATTTTCGCCAATTTTCCATTTTTTTCACAAATAAACGCAAGTGATATCGAAGAAATTTTACCACAATCATGAAGTACAATATGTCACGAAAAAACAAACTCAGAATCAGTTGAAGCGTTCCAGAGTAATTACCTCATAAAATGACAGTGGTCAGAATTGTAAAAATTGGCCTGGTCATTAACGTGCAAACCACCCTCGGGGGTAAAGGGGTTAAGCGTATTGCCTATGGACTGGCTATTGAAGTGTCTTATAAAAAAAAAAAGTGCAAAAATGTTAGCAGATTGGCCATTTTCGTAACCAAAATCATCTAGTGGTCGGTACCTAGAAATAATTACTCCCATTTGGGAAATTAACTACAGACATAGAAATAAGCTTTAACAGCCCGTTTCCATAAGGTTTACTGAATATTTACAGAAGTAGTTATTCTTAAAATAATAAACATATACGATATAGAAAGATATCCTGGAGAATAAATGTAACTCAACACTTAAAAGGAGTTTATCTGGGAAAGGGAAAAAAAAGATATAACTAAGATGATGAATAATCTGAAAGTTTGAAATTTTCAGTGTCCAGTCAAAGATGATGACAACATTTCACTTACTACACTATGACGACTGGCCGCATAACAGTATCAAGACCAACAAGCACATTGCAAAATTTGGCCAGACTGTCCTACCACATCCACATACTATTTTCCAGAAACAAAAAGCAAAAGATGTTGCAGAGCTGAAATTGCAAATCTGCTATTGCAGTGCCCAGTACATTGTGTCCAGCTTGTGCATCTGGAGACACACACCTGTAAATTAAGGGGGTACTCATTGCTACAGTACTGATAAACATTAAGATGCAAAATGTGGTTTAGGCACATTGTGTGGCTTAGAAAAGAGAGGGGGCATTTGGATTTGGGAGCTCAGAATTCGCTGGATTTTTTGGGTAGAAGCAATTTCACTTTTCCAGAGCCTGCATATTACCATTATCATGAAAAACTCCTATATTTCCGTTAACAGCTGACGAACCTGAGTGGGGACTTTTTTTTTGTGGATTGAGTTTAAGCTTTTATTGGGAAAATTTTACATAACTTATTGGATCACATTTATCCTGTGTGCTACGCTAATCACTTACATTGGGTTTTCCATCTAAATCTCCGAATGACGTGAATCAGATAAAGCCTCGACTGATAAATTCACTATAATGAGGCAGCAGAGTTACTCTGGACTCCATCTGGCCTCAGTTCAGTGGTGTCCTTCTCTTCAGAGGTGACCGAAACTGTGTCTGACCAAGCTTTTCTACACAATTAAAAAAACAGACAGAGCAGGATTATATGCCAAAGTCTACACTGTCTCCATCTGCCTCATTATAGGGAATCTTCCATTGGGAGTTTTGTCCGAATCAAATATTTCAGAGATTTACACTAAAACCCAGGTGTAAGAGCATAGAATAGAGTAGGATAAACGTGAGCCGTGCCTTAGGACACACAAGTTCAGTATTTGGTCAGTATTTAGAAACAGTATTTGTAAGCCAAAACCAGAAGTGGAAGAAAAATGCATAAGTGGTGATGTGATAACATTTTTATTTACAATCGACTTTTTGACTGAGTTTTATTCCACTTTTTGCTCGGCGGTATGATGTAAAAGCAAAGTTTTTTGCCACTTTTTTTTTATATTTTACGGTGCTTACTGGCAGACACTAACACCTTTTAAATAAGGGCTGGGTGATTTCCTCGATACACGTAACATTGTGGGTTATAGTTAAATTACTGACAAAATGTACAATTGGTCGAGAAAGGTTGAACTTGATGGACCTATGTTTTTTTTTCAATCTATGTAACTATGTAAGGGGATAATTAGTGTCACAGCTTTATAGATCGTGTCATTCTGGAAATGACTACCAAATATGTGTACTTTGTTTATTTTTGCTTTTTACATTAATATATGTATTTTTGGTTTAATATTTTTTTCATTTTTTTGTTTTTTATTTTGTGATTAATTTATTTTTGTTAATATTTAACTTTTTTTTTGTAATTTTATTTCTTAGTCTCTCTGTGGCACATCAATTTTCCATGCCCTGATCGCTGATCTAATACTCTGCAATGCTTTTGCATTGCAGGCTATTAGATCAGTCACTAGCACACAGGCAGGAGGCGTGACAGGTCTTATTCAAGACAGGACCTTATAGATCACCGTACCTGAGTGACCCCACAGCCATCTTTCAGCCTGGGGTCACCATGGAGACCATTGGCACAAAGTAATGGCTTTGTGCCAACCAGCACAGAGAGGGAGCTCCCTCCCTCTGTAAGCCTATTGACGCGCTGTAGCAATTGACAACAGCAACGCAGGGGTGAAACGCTTGCGTTAGGTTCTATCTCCAATTGTGGGCGTAACACTGCAGGATGTCAGCTACGATATCTAGCCAACACCAGCTGATGATCGCGCCGGCCCTGCAAGTGAGACAACACAATCGTCACGCCGAACATGTACAGCGGCTTGCAAGAAAGCACTTTCCACGGCACCGAACATGTACAGCGGATGCTGTGAAGGGATTAAGCTACTTATGTTTTGGATTATGACCCCCTTTCTTATTACATAAACTCAATCCTAACATGCTCAATTGTTGTTGGAGGAGTGGAAATACTGAAGGTGACCTAACCCATCTGTGCAGGTTGTGCAGAGGCCTCCAAAGTTTTTGGGAAACTGTTAAGACTATTATTTTTAAGGTCACTGGCCTTCATATAACTGTGTATCTTAAATTTTATCTACCCAATATTCTACCATTTCAAATTAGCTATAAATCTAAACAGCTTCTTTTATACATTACAACTACTGCTAGATGTATGATTGCATGTAAATGAAGGTTTGTTCAAACCCCATTCTATAGTAAGTTACATGCGCATATATAGGATGTACAAAACATGAACTACCCTCACAGCAGTATTAATCAATCGTTTAGCGATCAAGCCAATTTTAACCTTATTAATGACCATGGACAATTTTTTTAAATTCTGACCAAGGACATTTTTTTTTTTTTTTTAATTCTGACCAATATCACATCATGTGGTAACAACTCTGGAACATTTCAACGAATCCCAGTGATTCTTAAACTATTTTTTCTTGATAGATTGTATTTTATGTTAGAGGTAAATTTAGGTTGATATGTTTTGCGCTTTTGTGTGAAAATATTGGAATTTTGGTGAAACCTTAGAAAAAAAAATCACAATTTTCAAACTCTCGATCTTAATATTCTTAAACCAAGTAGTCATGCCGTACAAAGTAATTAATAAATTACATTTCTGAGGTACCAGAACAGCAGAATCCCCCCCCCCCCACCAAATGACCCAATTTTGGAAACTTCACTGGTTAAAGATTCCATCTGGGGCTGTAGTGAGTATTTTGAACCCATAGGACCTTCACAGAATTTTGTAAAATTGGGATATGGAAATATATAATTTTAGTGGTAAAAATGTAATTTTTGTATTTGCTGCAAATTTGTCAGTTACACATGGATTAAATAGGTGAAACTGGACACCATAATTTATTGCACAATTTCTCCCAAACACGGTGATGCCCCATACGTAGTCAGAAACTTCAGTTAGACCACACGTCAGGAATGAGAAGACAGGAGCATCATCATTAGGCTTTTGGAGCAAAGATTTTGCTAGAATAGTTTGCGGGCGACATTTATGGAGTTTCAGAAGGTACAATACTTCCATGAACTACTAAATTCATTTATGACTTACACAACTGACATCTGACAACCTAACAAACACTACACAACTGACGTATTACAACCCGACGAACACTGCACAACTGACGTAGGACAACCTGACGAACACTACACAACTGACGTATGACACTACATTATAAAATTCACATATCAGGAATCAGTAGATCAGTTCCAAAAAGGGGCACTTGTTGGGCATTTTCACTGTTTAGGCACATCAGGGGCTCTTGCAAACGCGACATGATGCCCGCAGACCATTCCATCAAAGTTTGCATTCCAAAACGTCACTCCTTCCCTTCTGAGCCCTGACGTGCGCACAAACAGTAGTTTTCTCCAACACATGGGGTATCAACGTACCACGAAGTGTGAGGCAGTGACCGGGATCGTATACGAAGGACGTTATATATCCCCCAGAATGTGTACAGAGACCTATTAAATCCATTGGAGTGCATTGCCGTCACAAACTCACCTGCGGCTGCAATGCAGGAATGAAGGTGAGCAATGACCTAGTCAGACTATCTGGCTAAGGCAGATTAAGTAAAACCCGGCAGGGCCTTCATTTCTTGGAGGAGGTCACAGGAGGCAGTGGGGAGGACTCCTCCCTCCAACCCGGGTTTTCCAGTGGCTCTTGCCACAGGTCCTTTAAAACCCCTGCAGTAAGGATTAGTGTTGTTCTATATTGGAACCTGCTAGGAGCACAGCAGGGAAGCTCAGCAGGATTGAGGGTGGCTGAACCCACGCCTGGGAAGGCTCTGCACCTGTCAGGTTCTAAGAGGCCCGGCGCGGCCGTTGCCCACGGCAACCGTTGTTTAAAGACTTGTGTTAACCCAGCTGAGAACCAGAGGACTGTCTTGTTTACCCATGAGTTGCTGAATAAAGCTGTTTGTGTTGGACTTGCTTGGGTCAAAGCCTCAGTTACTGCACTGTGTGAACACCGCCACCTTACAGAAGAAATTGAACAGCTTTTGGGGTTCAATTTCTTTTGCTAACCTCGTGAAAGATAGTTTTTGTGGAAAAAAAAAGTGATTTTTTTTCTTTCACGGCTCTACGTTATAAACTTTTGCAAAACACTTGGGGGTTCAAAGTGCTCATCACACATTTAAATAAGCTCCTTAAGGGGTCTAGTTTCCAACATGGGGTCACTTGTGGGGGGTTTCCACTGTTTAGGCACATCAGGGGCTCTCCAGACGTGACATGGCGTCTGCTGTCAATTCCAGCGAGTTTTGCGTTGAAAACTTTAAAGGGTGCTCCTTCCCTTCTGAGCCCTGCGCCCACACAATGGCTTTCCCCCACATATGGGGTATCAGCGTACTCAGGAAAAATTGCACAACAACATTTGGGGTCCAATTTCTCCTGTTATCTTTGTGAAAATAAAAAAATGGGGTCTAAAGTAAAATCTAAGTGTAAAAAGTTAAATGTTCATTTTTTTTCCTTTCACGTTCGATTAATTGCTGTGAAGCACCTGAAGGGTTAATAAACTTCTTGAATATAGCTTTGAGCACCTTGAGGGGTGCACTTCTTAGATGGTGTCACTTTTGGGTACTTTCTCTCATATAGACCCCTCAAAGTGACTTCAAATGTGGTGTGGACAGTAAAAAAAATGGTTTTGCAAATTTTGTTTTAAAAATTAGAAATCACTGGTCAACTTTTAACTCTTATAACTTCCTAACACAAACATTTTTGCTCCAAAATTGTGCTGATGTAAAATGACATGTGGGAAATTATATTTATTCACTATTTTGTGTGACATAACTCTCTGATTTAAGGGCATGAAAATTCAAACTTTGAAAATTATGAAATTTTCGCCAAATTTCCGATTTTTCACAAATAAACAAATTTTCCCATTATCATTAAGTATATGTCACAAAAAAACAATCTCAGTATCAGTAGGATCCGCTGAAGCGTTCCAGAGTTATTACCTCAAAGTGACAGTGGTCAGAATTGTAAAAATTGGCCTCGTCATTAACATGCAAACCACCCTTGGGGGTAAAGAGGTTAATGTCTACTGTGTGAAGTTTCTCCTTTTCAGTATTATTAGGACCATTAAAAAAAGAGAATAATCTCCTGGCTTCTATGAAACTTTGTGGCCACTTTCGGAAGATAGGCTGGGTCTGGTCTTAAGACAATCCTATCCTCAAAAATTTGTGTAAATAGATGGTTAACCGACAGAGCTACTAAGTCACTGACTCTACCGGCCGAAGTCAATGCCACTAAAATTACCGTTTTTAAAAGTGAAAATTTTGACTGGCAACCCTTCAAACAGATCAAAAGAGGGGCTTAGTTAATGCTTCTAGAAACAAATTCAAATCCCAGGAAGGTATTCTTGGGCTAGGGATTGGCCTGGATCTATCACAAGCTCTGATAAATCTAATAATACATCTATCGGCTGCCAGGTTATAGTTGTACAATGCTCCTAGGACTGAAACCTGCAATTTAAGAGTGCTAGTGTATAGGCCCAGTTCCATACTTTTCTAGAGAAATTCTACTATGACACTAATTGGTATTTCATTACCCAAACTTTCCCCTGAACTGGACAAGAACCTTGCCCAGGATCTACAATACATTTTAGTTTTCACTAGTCTTCTGCTTTTAAGCAAATTGGATACCAAATTTGGGGGAAAGCATCTCTGAGTCAATAGTGCCCTTTCAAATTCCAGGCCATCAAATGAAAGCCGGTCACTTGTGGATGGAAAACTGGACCTAGACTGAGATGATCTGGGATTTCTGGCAGGATCCATGGATCTGATATGGAAATCAATTTTATCAATGAAAACCAGTGTCTCATGGGCCAGAACAGTGCTATTAGAATAATTCTCGCCTGTTCCTCTCTGATCTTCCTCAATACTGCTGGAATCAACATCAACAGTGGAAAAGCATAGGCCAGGTCAAAGTCCCAGGGAATCTGCAAAGCATCTAATGAGTGGGGTTTTTCTTTGGATATAGAGAGCAGAATCTTCTGACCTTCCTGATATACCTCAGGGAACCCTATAGACAGATTCCTTACTTTCAGCCACAATGCTAGGGAATCGACAGTCAGATCAGAGAAGTCTGATTTACAGAGTCCAAAATAAGACCTAAGAAAGATTGAACTCTCAGTGGCTCCTACTTTGACTGTATTAGGTTTAGAAGCCAACCTAGCTTCTCCAGGATGGGCCTGAGCCTTACTAGCTGACAATTGCATTGTTCTATTGACCTGCCCACTACTAAAAAATTGTCTAAGTAGAGAAATATTAGGGTACTTTGTTCCCAGAGACGCGCTGTTACTTCCAGTATGATTTTTGTTAATAACCTTGGAGTCATGACATGCCAGACTTCCTTGTTTATAGGCAAGGCCACTCTCAGAAACTTTTTATCTTCCATATGGATTGGGACATGGTAATAAGCATCATCAGGTCTAGCACACTCATGTAGCAACCTGGAAATAGAATCTTTATGGCCGATTTTATGGACTATATTTTGAAAGGTCTGTACACCAGGAATTTGTTTAACCTCTTCAGATTCACTGTGGCCCTGAAGGCGCAATCAGGTTTCTTTGTCAAGAAGAGGGGGGGAATAAAATCCCATCCCTTGTTGATCCACTGGTACTTCCGTTAGGTTCTGCTTCTGTACTGGGCTCAGGACTTCTGCCTCCAGGGCTAACTGCTCCCTGACAGAACTTCTGAGAGATGTTAGTCTTAAGGTATGCAGGGGACAGCCCTGAATCGCTGTCTAAAGTCTGCCTCCACTATCTCAAGGATCCAGGCATTGGATGAATTTTTTTCCCAGGCAGGAAGGAAGTGGGAAAGCCTGCCTCCTACCTGTGGGAACCCGTCAATGGGAAGATTTTCTTGCCTCCAAACATGAAACTTTATCTCTAGGGACATTATCTTTAATTTGATCAACTAGTTGCTGCAACCAAATCATCACTGATCTGGCCGTACAAGTTTCAGAAACTGCTGGCTTAAACACCCCGGCCTAGCACTCCCAGGTCTGCTTTAAATATACATCCGCTTTCTTATCCAGGGGGTCCTTTAGAGAGCCCAAATCCTCAAAGGGCAAAGTAGCCTTCCTGGATGATTTGGAGAAAAGTTACATCTATTTTAGGGATTTTATTTTATATGGCCGATTCATCTTCATCAAGAGGGTATCTTCTTTTAGATAACGAGAGTAACGGACCTTTTTTCTCAGTTTTTTTCTCTCTTTTTGTTCTAATCCACCGAACATTATGTCTTGGACTGATCTTGGGGTTCTAATATCCAAGATACCCATAGTGGCCCTACTGCTTTAACTAACTAACTCATTATCATTATCAGAGGATGAGGAAAAGGAGGAGGAAGAGTCCGATTCATTTTCATCTTCCAACCTTATGGATTTATCTGAAACCGTCACCTTTCTTTTGAATAAGGGCCTTAATGGAATCCTTGACTTCTGCCCTAATCATGTATTTTAAGTCCATGGCAAAGTCAGTGGATTCTTCACAAATAGTTTTCTGTATGCAACCTGTGCAGAGATTCTTCTGGTATGAACTTGGTAATTATCTCTGCACAGTGCACATTCTATTTTTGAGCTTGGTGCTACACTTCTTAGGCCTTTCCTAGAAAAAAAGAAAAAGAAAAGAGACGTATTTAACATGGTGAACTTTCACATAGATAACTCACCATTCTGGTGCTCAGTCTAGGGTACTGGAATTGGCAGGCATGATCTTTGCCCCTGGAGGCTGTGGACTCATGACCTGCCCTGCTTTTCCGGCTGGTCTTCCTGTCACTCGTATGGCTGCCAATGCTGCATCCTTCTTGACGACGCTGCTGGTGCTCATCTATCTTACCAAGGGAAGGAAAGCCAGAGCAAACTCGCTCTCTGGCTGTCAGTCCTCCGTTTAAATGAGGGACCAGCCACAGCTACATGTCCAGCACTTCCTCTGCACCCTTCCTGGAAGTATTCACCATCTGCTAACGATTCAGACTTCTCTGGTGCACTTGTCACAGGGAGTCAATTAGGCGTGCATGCGCAGACCCAGCATTTTGCAGTTGCATTTATCTTTCTGGAGCGCTCGGCATGTGCAGGCCCGAGACAGCGTGACCACCAAAGACATTTGAAAAACAGGTCTCCGCCAGCACACACCTGCTCAATCTCTCGTACTGGCGGGGGCGTTTCCAGACCCACCGGTGCTACAGGAATGTATCCTGATAGCCACAAGGCGAGTCTATTCCTTCTTCTTTCAGTACCGTCCTTGTTTCTTTACTTAAGTCTTTCACGCCAGAGCCGGTTTTCGCCTTTTTAACTTTGTAATTTTTCAAATTTTGAACAGTGTCACTTTATGAGGTAATAACTCTGGAATGCTTCAATGTATCCCAGTGATTCTGCGACTTTCTCTCGTGACATACTGTACTTCATTATAGTGGCAAAATTTGTTTGATATGACTTGTATTTATTTCTAAAAATACTGGAAATTTGGCGCAAAGTTTGAAAATTCTGTAATTTTTAAACTTTTCATTTTTATGCCCTTAAACCAGAGAGTTATGTCACACAAAATAATAAATAAATGACATTTCCCACATGTCCACTTTACATATGCAAAAAAATTTAACACAATTTTTTTTTGTTAAGAAGTTAGAAGGGTTAAAAGTTCATCACCAATTTCTTATTTTTCCAACAATATTTACAAAAAAATTTTTGTTTTAGGTACCACATCACATTTGAAGTGACACTGATGGGCCTATATGACAGAAAATACCCAAAAGTCATACTTCTAAAAACTACACCCCTCAAATTGCTCAAAACCACATTCAATAAGTTTATTAACCCTTCAGGTGCGTCACAGGAATTAATGGAATGTGGAAGGAAAAAAGTTTCACCTTTTCCAACAAAAATGTTACTTTAGCACCAAATTTTAAATTTTCACAATGTTAACAGAAGAAAATGCACCATACAATTTATTGTGATTTTTCTTGAGTGCGCCAATACCCTTTATGAGGTGGAAAACTACTGCTTGGGCGCACAGCAAGGCCCAGAAGGGAAGGAGCACCATTTTAGCTTTGGAATGCATAATTAGCTGGAATCAATAGTGACGCCATGCTGCGTTTGGAGAGCAGTTGAGGAGCCTAAACAGTGGAAACCCCCCACAAGTGACCCCATTTTGGAAACTAGAGCCCTCACGGAATTTATCTAGATGTATGGTGAGCAACTTGAACCCACAGGGGCTTCATGCAATTTTATAGCATTCAGCTGTGAAAATTAAAAAAATAAAAAAATTCCCACAATAAAGTCATTTCAGCACCAAATTTTTTACTTTCACAAGGGTAGAAAGAACAAGAAAAAATAAACCCCAGGGTTTGTTTGCAATTTCTCCTGAGTATGCCCATACCCCATATGTGGTGGAAAACTACCATTTGGTAACCTGGCAGAGCTCGGAAGGGAAGGAGCAGCATTTGACTATTGGAATGCAAAATTGGCTAGAATCGATGAAGGACACCATGTCAAGTTTGGAGAGCCCCAAAGGTACCTAAACAGTGGAAACCTCTCACAAATGATCCCAGTTTCAAACCCAAAACCCTCAAGGAATTTATTTATATGTGTGGTGAGCACCTTGAGCCCTCAGGGGCTTCACATAATTTTATAATGTTGAGCCGTGAAAATTAAAAAAAAAAAAAAAAGAAGAAGAGTCCCTGACATGCCAAAACCGCAGAAAGCCCCACAAGTGACCCCATTTTGTTAAGTACACTTCTCAAGAAATTCATCTAGGGGAGAGTGAGTATTTTTAACCATCATGCGATTCACAAACTTGTATAATACTGGGCTGAGTAAATGAAATGCTACTATTTTTTCCACTAACATGCTGCTTTGACCCCAAGTTTGCAATTTTCATAAGGGATAATAGGAGAAAACTGACAATAGAATTTGTTACACAATTTCTTCTGAGTACGTAATTACCTCGTAAGTGATCGAAAACTACTTTTAAAGCACAGTGCAAAGTTCAGAAGAAAAGGAGTGCCATATTACAGTGCAGATATTGCTGTTATTGTTTGCGGGTGCAGTATCACATTGGCAGAGCCCCTGAGGTTCCAGAACAGCAGAAACCCCCCATAAGTGACCCCATTTTACAAACTACACCTCTTAATAAATTTGTCAAGGGGTGCAGTGATCATAATGACAACACATGTGACTCAAAGAAGTTTATACCATTGGGGGGGTGAAGAAAAAATAATTTCATTTTTACAACAAAAAAAATGTTTTAGCCCCAGATTTTACATTTTCACAAGGTGCAATGGGAAAAAATGGAGTCAAAATGTGTCACACAATTTCTGCTCAACGTGGCAATACCTTATATGTGGCTCTACAGAACTGCTTAGCCACACGGTGAAGCTCGGGAGGGAAAGAGAGCTATTTGACTCGTGGAGAACAAATTATTGTAGAATAGTCCCAGTCTCCATATACAGAGCCCCTAAGTGCTAAAAGAGAACAATATCCCCTCCAGCGACCCCATTTTGGAAAGTATACCCATTTGGGAATTTATCTACAGGTGTAGTGATAATTTTGACTCCATGGGTGTTTACTAGAAACAAGCAGCAGTGGATGTTGTTGTGTGAAAATTGCAAACTGCCGCTGTAATGACCAGTACGTTGTAGAAACCATTACACTGAGATGACCAGTACGTTGTAGTGACTGTACATTGTGCCCAGCTCGTGCTTCTGGAGACAGGCACCAGTAAATTAGGCAGGCTCTTACTGCTACATAAATGCCAAACATGTGGGTGCTAAATGTGGTTTAGACACATTGGGGCACAGAAAGGAGGGGCGGCATTTGGATTTGGATTTGGGAGCACAGAATTCTTTGGATTTCTTTGGGGAGTGAGTAGCCATAGCGCTTTTCCATAGCCTTTGTGCTGTCAGTAACATGGAAGCCCCTATATTTCCACTGACAGACCTGAGTGGGGATAGACGGATTTTGGTAAGATCTTACCTGTAAAATCCATTTCAGCAAAGGAAGGAAGGGAGAGACAGATCCATTACTAGTGGGTAGGTGGAGCCCCACAGGATAGTTCACCTCAGATTAGAAAAAGTGACGACCGGCCCCTCCAGCTTAGGCTCCTTCTACTCCCATGTCCTTCAGTCCGTATAGACAAGCTAAGGAAGAGCAGACAACACCAGCGGAACAACACAACCCCTTCCGAAAAATCAGAAATGCGAGAGAACAGGTTATGCATATAACAGAAAAAACACACAGTCCCAGGCACTTACTCACTGGACCTAACAACTGCGATGGGCTGGCAAATGCTGGAACAGAGCCCTAGCGCGCCGACCCCCGCCCAGATGACCGCCATCAGAGAGGTGTCGCGCAGCATCTGGAAATGCAAACATACACTTCTGCCGTGGGAGGGTGCTGTGTCTCCCTTCCTTCGCTGAAAGGATTTTGCAGGTAAGGTCTTACCAAAATTCGTCTTTCAGCAGCAGAAGGGAAGGAAGGGAGACACAGATCCAGAGGCCCCTTGACGAAAAGCCCACGACGAACCAACAGCGCTCGTGGAATGAGCTCAAACCTTAACCGAACAAGGCTCGCCCTTGAGCCGGTATGCCTCCAGGATAGCCGAACGTATCCACCGAGCTATAGTATCCTTGGAAGCCCGCTGACCACGCCAACGACCAGCAGGAATCACAAAAAGAGAGTCCGACTTCCGAAACCCTTGCGTGATAGTAAGATAGAACTTCAAAGCCCGCACCAAATCCAACGAGTGCAAGGCTCGCTCCCTTGGATTCTTCGGATTCGGACAGAGAGAGGGCAACACGAAGTCCTGATTGACGTGGAAACGCGACACCACTTTAGGCAGAAAATCGCCACGGGTACGAAGCACCACGCGATCCGAGAGGAACTCCAGAAAAGGGGGCGAGCAAGACAGTGCGGCCAACTCAGAAACCCTTCTCAAAGAGGTGACCGCCACCAAGAAGGCCACCTTCCAAGAAAGCAAGTAAAGCGTAGCTGAATCCATAGGCTCAAACGGTCCATGCTGAAGAGCCTCCAAGACTAGACTGAGCCGTCAAGGAGCCACAAACGCCCTCCGAGGCGGAAACTGACGTGCAACCCCGCGAAAAAACGAACGCACATCCCTGCGCGAGGCAATAGCCTTTCGAAAAAGCACGGATAGTGCAGATACCTGACCCCGCAAGGTACCAACCGTCAGACCCTTGGCCAAACCACATTGCAGAAAAGCCAAGAAGTTGGGAATGGTGTTGATCGGCAGAGACGACTCCTCTGACGACCAGACCCCCTGAACCCAGAGATCGTTCCAAGTCAGGCTGGCATCGGTGGTAATGATCGACCACCGTGGGAGGAGGAAGGATTTTCCCAGGGATTAAAGCCTCCGGATATAACCACCATCCAAGAAACTCTCGCACCCTGCGGGAGATACCGACACAGCGATCTAGCGAAGCCGGCGATCGATCCCAACGGGTCAGAATAAGATTTTGGAGACCCCGGGAAAGAAATTGTGCAAATGGTACCGCTTCCAATGCCGCCACCATCAGACCCAGAAGGCGCATACACTTCCGAAGGGACATCGCCATCGCCGACCTCTTATCCTGGACATGGTGACAAAGGTTCGCTTGTTTGTCCGGAGGCAGGGACACCACAGCTCGTACAGTGTCGAAATGCATCCCCAAGAACAGGATTGACTGCGAGGCTCCAATGACGACTTATTCCAATTGACCAGCCACCCGAAGTCCTCCAGGTGCTGAAGGGAGAGATCGCGAGCCGTCACCGCCTCCTCCGCTGTGGGCGACACAATTAACAGGTCGTCCAGGTAGGGGAGAATCGTAACTCCTTGCCTTCGAAGGAGCGCCATTAGCGGCGCCAGAATTTTTGTAAAAACCCTGGGTGCCGAGGCCAACCCGAATGGTAGGGCCACAAACTGGTAATGGGCCTGACCTATGGCGAAACGCAGGAAGCGCTGGTGAGCCCTGCCGATAGGGACATGCAAATAGGCGTCGCGGATGTCGATCGACACCAAGAAATCGTACTGCAACAGGGCCGCCACGACAGAGCGAAGAGACTCCATACGGAATTTCCGGGACCGGACATGAACATTCAATTCCTTGAGGTCCAGAATGGGGCGAAACTTGTCCTCCTTTTTGGGGACCACAAAAAAGTTGGAGTAAAACCCCCTTCCCCGGTCCTCCGGCGGAACCGGAACCACCACACCATGCTGCAGAAGAGAGTCGACCTCCCGCAGCAGTGCGGCAGCCAGCTTGGGCTCGGACGGGATGCGTGACTGACGAAACCTGTCCCGGCGTCGAGAATGAAACTCTATGAAATAGCCTGCTGACATAAGCCGCGTTACCCAGGCGTCCGATACGTGGGACGCCCAAATTGACCCGAACTGAAGCAGACGACCTCTCACCCGAGAGCCCTCGAGAGGGATCCTGGCATCAGTCCGCCTTAGCGGGCTTTTTGTCAACCTCCCGTTTGTCCTGACGGAAATGTTGTTTCCAGGGTGTACGGGATTTCTGGGTGGTCTTCATTCCGGAAGACGAGGGACGACCCGATCTCCAAGAGGGCTGACCGAACCGTCCCCTGGGCCGAAAGGGCTGACGACTACTACCGGCACTTGACTTGCCAGACGTAGAAGCCGCTGCTTTCCGCTGCGGCAAAGCCGAATCCTTGGCCTTGGCCTTAGCAATTAGCTCCGTGAGGTCCGAACCAAAAAGCTGACCGCCCTTGTACGCCAGACACAGCAAACCTTGTTTGGATACCGCGTCTCCAGTCCACTGTTTTAGCCACAGTGCTCTTCTGACTTTGACGACCGATGATTGAGCCCTGGACAGAACCGAAGTAGAGTCCAGCACTGCGTCCCTGCCATATCGGGCCGCCTCTTCCAACAGCTGGAATAGCCTTTCCACCTGAAACAGAAGAGTCCCATCTTGCCACGCCGTCCGCAGCTGATCCAACCACCGCAGAGAAGCCTCACCAGCCCACATGGCCCCCAAGGCCGCTCGGAATCCATGACCCGCGGCCTCGTAGATGGACTTCGCCGCTAACTCCGTCCTTCTGTCCAGCGGGTCCTGTAGACTCGCCTTCCCTTTAACAGGAAGCAAAGAGGATTTGCTCAGCTGAGACAATGGCACGTCCACTTCAGGAGAGGGGACCCAATTAGCGATAGTCTCCGTGGAGCAGGGGTACAGGGCATCAAAAAACCGCATCCCCTGGAAGCGTTTATCCGGACACAGGCGTTCCTTCTCCACCGCCTCGTTAAGTTCATCGTGCGCCGGCAGCGTCGAAAGAGCCTGACGCGACTCCTGATACAGCCGGGCCGACTTGCCAGGGCGCCTCGTCACCTCTTCAGACAGCTGTAACGCTTCCCGCATAGCCCCAATAAAAGCGTCCACGCGGCCCGAAAGCGAAGCAGAGTGACCCTGCCGATCCTCTTCATCAGAATCGGAAATCTCACCAGCAGAGTCTGTTGGTGATTCCGAAGCCTCCGACGCACTGCACGGAGGAGACGGCGCCACCACAGGCCTGTGGCGCTTCTTGCCTCGTGACGTCGGTTGGTACTTAGCTGATACCCAATGACCCAGGAGGTCCGACAGACTGTCAATGGAGCGTGTGAGCGCTTCCACTTTAACATCACTGAGACACCCGACCAGCGTCGAACCTGACGCCGTCGAAGACACCGGCGTATCAGATACGCGTGACCGATCCTGAAGCGGACCGGGAGAGAGGTCCGCGCCCCCTGGTCCCTGATCCGACATGCCCCCACACAGTTGCGAGCATCGCGGATAAGGCGGTAATAACCCTTTACAATAGCTACAGTAACCGAGGAAGTGTGATTCTGCTACCACAGCCTGTTCCTCACAAAAAAATCACCAAGCACTGAAGGGTTAAAGCTCCTCCTTAGAGGGAGAGAGCTACCCCAGCTGCCTGCAGAGCAAAATTTAACCTGACAGACTAGGGAGATGTGCCCTCTGATCCCAGAAGCATGCACTCCAGAACAGGTTAACTGCCCTGATGAGGCCAGACCCCTCAGAAGGGGTTAATGCTGCTGACCACGCAATACACCTTTGCCTAAAAAGGACAGAGGTGTGCGAGTCCCAGAGCCTCCTCAGCAGGGAGATATCAGCGCCGGATATAGCACACCCTGTCTGCCTTAACAGGCCAGCAGTAAGGTGCTCTGCGCTGCAAAAGTGAGCAAACGGAACCTTCTGCTTTAAAAGGCAGAAGTGACTCACCAGCTAGCCGCGACGACTGCTCTTCTCTGGGGAGGTGTAGAGAGCGGGGAGCAGGGAGCAGGAGGAGCTGCACGTGGTAATGGATGCCGGCCAAAACCCAAGAGAAGAAGAAGAAGGGGCCGGACAGCTCCAGCGCGCGCTTTCCGGGCGCTTCCTGTCTGAGGATAAGTGACAGGCAGCAGAGAAGCGCGAAGCCACGCCCCCCACCGCCGCACACCAACGGAGGAGCCCGCGCTTCCCCGTTCCTGCTCCCCTGCTAGCAGAGAGATCTCCAAACGCCGAATGCAGCGGTGATATCCCCTGTAACGAACAAAACTGCAGTCACCGCATGTACAGTAAGAGCGGCTGCTACAGCAGCCGCTGAAGCACTCAGAACTTGATGAGCACTTACCCAGCTGAGCGCCACAGGGACCCCCAGGGATGTGTGGCGCCGTGGCCCTTAGCTCCCCCCATGGCGGAGCGCGCAGGGACCCCACAGAAGCGGTGTGCGTCTCCGCCAGGGAGCGCCCTGTATCCCCCGGGGCCGGCAGGCTTCTGCGGGGACATCCTTAGGGGGGTACGCAGATCCGCCAGGGGAGGGTCAGGGGACCCAGCAGAGCCGAGACCCCCTGAGACCTCTAGTCCACGGAGGGTCCTGGTCTCCAGGAATGTAAAATAAAAAATTCTTCTGAGGAGCTGCAAAGGCAGCGACTATCCTCTGCGACCTCAAATTTTAAACTGAAGGACATGGGAGTAGGAGGAGCCTAAGCTAGAGGGGCCGGTCGTCACTTTTTCTAATCTGAGGTGAACTATCCTGTGGGGCTCCGCCTACCCACTAGTAATGGATCTGTGTCTCCCTTCCTTCCCTTCTGCTGCTGAAATCTGTGTTTCCATCTAAATCTTCGAGTGACATGATTCAGATAAAACCCCCAAGGGTTCCATCCACTATAACAAGGCAGCAGAGTTAGTCTGAACTCCATCTGGCCTCTGTTCGGCGTTGGCCTTTTCAGAAGTGCGCAAATCTTTGGCGGACCGCACTTTTATGCACGCCTATAAAGACAGACACCGCCGAATCACAGGTCAGATGGGGTCCACAGTGCCTCTATCTGCCTCATTATAGCGAATCTTCCGCCTGAATCCCATATTTCAGAGGTTTACACGGAAACCCCAGGAGTAAGCGCTTCGCACAAAGCGCAGGATAAATGTGCACCGAGCCTTACTGCGATCTTTGGGAGGGAGAATAAGAAATCAACAGCAGGTCAAGAATTGGTTTTATTTATTTTCTACGCCGTTCCTCGTGCGGTATAACTGATTAGAGGGCTTTATTCTTTAGGTCAGTTTGATTAGAGCGAGACCAGAATTATAGCAGGTTTTTATGTTTGGCAGCTGTCACACACTAAAAGACGCTTTTATTGCAAAAATTTGCTTTTGTATTGCCATATATTGAGAGCTATAATATTTCAATATCTCGACAGTCATGTGAGAGCTTGTCTTTTACGAGACGAGTAGACGTTTTATTGGTACCATTTTAGGTCATGTGACTTTTTTATCACTTTTTATTCCGATTTTTGGGAGGCAGAATGAACAAAAAACAGGAATTGTTTTTTTGAGGTTTATTTATGCCGTTCCGCGTGTGGTAAAAATGAAAAGACAGCTTTATTCTTCGAGTCAGTATGATTGTAGCGATACCACATTTACCGTATTTTTCGGACTATAAGAGGCACCGGACCATAAGACGCACCTAGGTTTTAGAGGAGGAAAATAAAAATAAAAATAAAAAAATTTAAGCAAAAATTGTGGTCATGATGCACTTTTAAGGGGGAGGGGGTCTTCTGCTGACACTGGTATAGGGGTAATGTCCCCCAATTCTGACAATATCCCCCATCCTGGTATATATGCCACCCCTTCCTTTTATACGTGGTCCCCATCCCCACCCTGGTACGCCTGGCACCCCTCTATCCTGGTATGCATGGCACCCCTCATCCTTATCCTGGTATGCATGGCACCCCTCATCCCCAATCCTAGTATGCACGGCACCCCTCATCCTTATCCTGGTATGCATGGTACCCCTCATCCTTATCCCGGTATGCATGGCACCTCTCATCCCCAATCCTGGTATGCATGGCACCCCTCATCCCCAATCCTGGTATGCATGGCACCCCTCATCCCCAATCCTGGTATGCATGGCACCCCTCATCCCTATCCTGGTATGCATGGCACTCCTCATCCCTATCCTGGTATGCATGGCACTCCTCATGCCTATCCTGGAATGCATGGCACCCCTCGTCCCCATCCTGGTATGCATGGCACCCCTCATCCCCATCCTGGTATGCATGGCACCCCTCACCCCCAATCCTGGTATGCATGGCACCCCTCATCCATATCTTGGTATGCATGGCACCCCTCATCCCCAATCCTGGTATGCATGGCACCCCTCATCCCTAATCCTGGTATGCATGGCACAGTAATCCCCATCCTGGTATGCATGGCATCCCTCATCCCTGTCCTGGTATGCATGGCACCCCTCATCCCTATCCTGGTATGCATGGCACCCCTAATCCCTGTCCTGGTATGCATGGCCCCCTCATCCTTATCCTAGTATGCATGGTCCCCCTAATCCCCATCAAGCTGCACATAAAAAAAAAATAAATAAACACTCCTACTCACCTTTCTTCTCTCCTTCAGCGCTGTGTCCTGTCTGCCAGTACTGATCTCTCCATGTGAGCCGCGCATGACGTCACTGCCACGCGCGGCTCACAAGGAGAGATCAGCTGCCGGAAGTCACTGCTCCCCACGCCAGGACTCTGTGGGCCGGGAGTAGTGACTTCACTCTCCTTCATAGCCGACACACAGTGTAGCCGCGCTGCGGCTCCTGCTCCTGCCGGGCTATCTCGTGTGCCCGCTTATTAAAGGTCATGAATATTCACCTTTTCAGAGGTTGAATATTTATGCCCTTTAACAGCGGGCACAGGTGATTCCGGCAGCAGCAGGAGCTGCAGTGTGGCTACACTGTGTGCGGCTATTAAGGAGCATGAATATTCACTGCTCCACATGCCCAAAAGGGCGTGGGGAGCAGTGAATATTCATTTTCTTTAACAGCGGGGCCAGTGTAGGCTGCAGCGGGTGGCTGCTGCCTCCTGTGCCCCACTCCTCCACACTATATATATATATATACAGTACAGACCAAAAGTTTGGACACACCTTCTCATTTAAAGATTTTTCTGTATTTTCATGATTCTGAAAATTGTACATTCACACTGAAGGCATCAACACTATGAATTAACACATGTGGAATTATATACTTAACAAAAAAGTGTGAAACAACTGAAAATGTGTCTTATATTCTAGGTTCTTCAAAGTAGCCACCTTTTGCTTTGATGACTGCTTTGCACACTCATGGCATTCTTTTGATGAGCTTCCAGAGGTAGTCACCGGAAATGGTCTTCCAGCAATCTTGAAGGAGTTCCCAGAGATGCTTAGCACTTGTTGGCCCTTTTGCCTTCACTCTGTGGTCCAGCTCACCCCAAACCATCTCGATTGGGTTCAGGTCCGGTGACTGTGGAGGTCAGGTCATCTGGCGTAGCACCCCATTACTCTCCTTCTTGATCAAATAGCCCTTACACAGCCTGGAGGTGTGTTTGGGGTCATTGTCCTGTTGAAAAATAAATGATGGTCCAACTAAAAGCAAACCGGATGGAAAGCATGCCGCTGCAAGATTCTGTGGTAGCCATGCTGGTTCAGTATGCCTTCAATTTTGAATAAATCCCCAACAATGTCACCAGAAAAGCACCCCCACACCATCACACCTCCTTCTCCATTCTTCACGGTGGGAACCAGGCATGTAGAGTCCATCCGTTCACCTTTTCTGCGTCGCACAAAGACACGGTGGTTGGAACCAAAGATCTCAAATTTGGACTCATCAGACCAAAGCACAGATTTCCACTGGTCTAATGTCCATTCCTTGTGTTCTTTAGCCCAAAATTATCTCTTCTGCTTGTTGCCTGTCCTTAGCAGTAGTTTCCTAGCAGCTATTTTACCATGAAGGCCTGCTGCACAAAGTCTCCTCTTAACAGTTGTTGTAGAGATGTGTCTGCTGCTAGAACTCTGTGTGGCATTGACCTGGTCTCTAATCTGAGCTGCTGTTAACCTTCGATTTCTGAGGCTGGTGACTTGGATAAACTTATCCTCAGAAGCAGAGGTGACTCTTGGTCTTCTTTTCCTGGGGCGGTCCTCATATGAGCCAGTTTCTTTGTAGTGCTTGATGGTTTTTTGCAACTGCACTTGGGGACACTTTCAAAGTTTGCCCAATTTTTCGGACTGACTAACCTTCATTTCTTAAAGTAATGATGGCCACTCGTTTTTCTTTACTTAGAATTTGTATTATGGCAAGAAAAAAGCAGCTAACAGTCTATTCAGTAGGACTATCAGCTGTGTATCCACCTGAATTCTGCACAACACTACTGATGGTCCCAACCCCATTTATAAGGCAAGAAATCCCACTTATTAAACCTGACAGGGCACACCTGTGAAGTGAAAACCATTTCCGGTGACTACCTCTTGAAGCACATCAAGAGAATGCCAAGAGTGTGCAAAGCAGTCATCAAAGCAAAAGGTGGATACTTGGAAGAACCTAGAATATAAGACATATTTTCAGTTGTTTCACACTTTTTTTTGTTAGGTATATAATTCGACATGTGTTAATTCATAGTTTTGATGCCTTCAGTGTGAATGTACAATTTTCATAGTCATGAAAATACAGAAAAATCTTTAAATGAGAAGGTGTGTCCAAACTTTTGGTCTGTACTGTATATCTATCTCCATCCCTCCCCCCCAACATTCGGACTATAAGACACACCCCCCATTTTCCTCCAAAGTTTTGGAGGGAAAAAGGGCGCCTTATAGTCTGAAAAATACGGTATATTGTTTTTGCTATGGTCTGCCGCTTTTACACAAAAAAACTATTTTTTAAAACAAATAATAATTGTTTTGCATCGCTTTGTTCTGAGAGCTATTACTAATTTTTTTTCCACTGACGGAGCTGCATGGCAGCTTATTTTTATTGCGGAACAAGATGACGTTTCCAGCTATACCATTTTTATTTCCATTTGACTTTTTGATCGCATTATATTCCACTTTTTGTTTGGTGGTATGATGAAAAAGCAATTTTTTGCGTTTTTTTTTTTTTTTTACGGTATGCACAGTAGTGGTTAACTAGTATGACAGTTTTATAGATCAGGTTTTTCTGGATGCAGCAATACCAAATCTGTATTTATTGGTTTTATTTTTTTTTATTTTTTACTTTTTTTTTTTTTTTTTTTTTTAATAGCATTAAAAAAAGTTATAACTTTTTGTTTTTTTTTACTTAGTCCCTGTATGAGACTTACATTTTTATTTTTATGATCACTGGTCTCATGCAATGCAACAGACATGTATTGCATTGCATGAGACCTGTCAGTTTTACACTGGCAGATCTCCTGTTAAACTCAGCATCTGGCTGAGCCTAACAGGCCACCGTACATGGCAGATCTGGAGGTGATCATGTGACCTCCGGCTGCAATGATAACAGAAAACATCACGGGGGGCGTCGGAGAGGTGAGCGGACGACAGCTCTTTCTCTCACTGTCTTCTAAATGCTGCGATCGCTATTGATCGCGACATCTAGAAGCTTGGAACGGGTTAACAGCATTGGGACCTGATCCAATCAGGTGCCAATCATGTCACCTGTCAGAGCTGTCGTTCTGCACCGAAATCCCAGCACTTACAGGAGCCTGGGGGTCCTTAGCACTGCGAGACCACCGACCGTTGATAAACATTGGCACTGCACAGAGTCCTGCAAGCACCGATGTTTTTCTACAGTGGGGAGTCAGGAACCGGTTAAGGTTCGCTCAAGGACAGGAAACCAACTGATGAGGGGGAGAGGTGCTGCCCTTTTAGTCATTGGGTTTCCTGTCCTTGATGGGTGGATCCCCTCTCACAGGAGGTGCTGTCACAGGAGAAGGGGAAAAAGTGGCATTCCGTTCTATGACAATGCCACATCTTGAAGGTTTTGTGAAATGTCAGGACACCCTTTTTTTCAAAATAAAATAGACTCTACCCTTATAAATAAAAACAACATTATAATCACCTCCTGTACCCGCACTGAATCTCTCTGAGCTGGCGTGGCACTGTTTTGTCATGTTAGCCCAGCAGATGTACAGTGGCCACTATTGGGCTTTTGCACGCTCAACTCCTTAGTTTGAACCTCGAGCAAACGTAAGTACTGAGAGGGCAGCAGCCTAATAGCGACCACTGATTGGCTTCAAGGCTTACATGAAAATTTCAAGCAAGCCATGGCATGGAACAGTGCTGGTACAGGAGCAGAGTAGATGTTATATTTATTTTATAAGAAGTGCTACTTAATTAAGAAATTGCTGAACAGCTAGTGGACTTTAAGTCATTTGTGGGTATAGCCCATATTACAATTTGTCTATGGAGACTGCATTGATGTGTGCTTAATTTTCTGTAACTGTATGCAATCAGTAAAGATGAATTACCTGAGCTCAATAATTAGGAAGGATATCAACATACTTTTTGGCGTAATAGCGTATACACAAAAACAAAAATGACAATTTTCATGTAAGAAATACCTTTCCATTAAATTATTTTTGGTTTCTCGTGTTATATCAGGAGCTGCTGGCCACGGTTGAGAAATATCTTCTTCCATATTATCAGTAAGCTTGGCATTTTCTATACACTGAGCACTGATTAACTCACTATCAGAAATGGAACAGGGATAGTCCAATGGGCGAAGTGCCAGCTCCGATGCATTACGGCTACGTGTTGATAAAAGCTGTAGAGCAGATGCAGCAGAGCTCATGCTTGGTGCTTGATTGGATGCACAATTCTCTTCTTGGGCTACTTTGACAGATAAAGATGAAGGACAACTTCGTTGCAGTGTTTCAGAGGCAATTTCTGGAATATCTTGGGATATGACGGTGGAAGCGCTTGATATCACATCAGGAGATCGCCCACGAGTAGGGGAAGACTGGGGTATCACCAACGGTTCCAAGCTCTGAAGGTCTAAGGGAAGGCCAGATGAAGTGACCTATTAAGAGATACAAAAAACTCATTAAAAACGTGGTAATAAAAAGATAAATATTCAATTAGCATGTAAGCTGGGGAAATAGCAAAAGGGAGCAGACACATGAGAACCTGAGGCGGCCCTGCATTACATAAGATGAAACCAGTATTATAAATGTCACATCACAGGTGGTGACACCTATTTTGCATTGTGGCCTAGGATTTTCAAGCTATTCATCTGGCTAAACCGATGTTTTAAAAGGTACACATCTCACCATGGTGCCTCCAGGACACAATACCATGTTAGCATATTCATGGCACTATTAAAATAAAGGTTACTTTAAACATCATAAGTAGGTAAAATTGCAAAATGCTTTTAAGTTCACGCAATTTAACAATATATTTCTTCAGAATCTTCTTTTCTCACAAATGGAGGCAGTATTAATTTGATCATGTATTACTCAATGCCTATGTTACCTGCCACCTCTGCATCCTATCAGCGGTGGCTGGTTTCCTAAGCAAGAAGTGCAGTGCAGTGCTTGCAAGCTCTTTGCTATAGTGATTTCAAGTGCCGCTCTGAAGTTGGATCCGGCCAGGTTCAGTGCCACTCCATTCCTCCGATGAAGAAGAGTCACAGCTGTCTGGGTTTGCAGCATTGGAAAGTGCACAGTTCACGTCAAGGGCACAATAATGTCGCTGCAGATAGCCATGAGGCAGAGGAGTGGTTGTCTCCTAAAGACTGAATGTGAACAGAACCCTTTAAATAAAATTCAGCATGGCAGTTTTATGTCAACCTGCAGTAAAAAGGATGTTTCCAACTCCGATATTACACCCTATGTGACCGCAGACTAGTGAATCCTCATTGCGCCCACTGCTCGCTCTGAGGATTTTCTTGTGCCAACGCTGTGGTTTACATGCACGTGGACACATGCAGACTAGATGGACGCGGCCTCATTCAATCCAAGTGTATTCAGCGGGGGCAGAAACACTAGTCAGAATGTGGCCTGGAAGTATGCAACTCGCAAAATTGCAGTCACATGACCGCCCGCTCCCGGCACCAGACAATCCTCACAACGCGCAGTGTACATTATTTGAAGATTTACAAGTTTATAGTAACAGAGCAACTGCAGAATTGGAGTTTAAGCCCAGACAACCCCTCTAAGTAATAAATTGAGATATTTACATGGTTTATTACGGGTTTAAGAAAAGCATGCATGTGATTATTACCATATCTTTGGGTTCTACTTTGTGACATTCATCCGCTACTTCTAGTATTAACTAAAATACCACAAGCAATCTGCCCTTTTGTAACACTACTTAGAGAGCAGGTTAAAGGCATAAATTAAGCGTAAAATCAGCACAGGCACCTTGGTAAAAGGCAGTGCTCACTATTACATCACCATGACCTTGCAAAAATTCATTATCCAATGCTATTAAGGGTTTCTATGTTCTCACACAGTGATTTTGTTGCATTTTTTTGTGCGGGGGGGGGGGGGACTTTTACAGGAAAAAAAATCTAATTTGCAAAATCTCATTCACCTGATGCATATTTTTACCTTGCGTTTTTTGAGCTGCAGTTGTTTTTTTTAAAGCCACAGCATGTTAACTCAGCAACTTTGCTGTGTTTTTTTACACAAATCAATTGAATGCATAAATACTGCATGAAAAAGCATCAAACAGCAGCTTGAAAAACACATCAAAAAGCATGTAAAGAGCATTTTTCCTGCTAACACTGCATTTTACATTTAAAAAAAAAACTGCAAAAAAAAAGCACCGTGTGCACATACAGTCATGGCCGATAGTGTGGGCACTCTTGAAATTGCAATAATTTTCTTAGAGAAATAAAGTATTTTTCGGACTGAGGCCCTTAGCCTGGCCGATTCCTGGGCCGGGGCCTCTGGCCGAGGTCGGCGTCTCGGGCCGGGGCCTCTGGTTGGGGCTGGTGTCTCGGGCCGGGGCCTCTGGTCAGGGCCGGGGTCTCGGGCCTCGGGTCGGGGTCGGCGTCTCGGGCCGGGGCCTGTGGCCGAGGCCGGCATCTCGGGCAGGGGCCTGTGGCCGAGGCCGGCATCTCGGGCCGGGGCCTGTGGCCGAGGCCGGCATCTCGGGCCGGGGCCTGTGGCCGAGGCCGGCGTCTCGGGCCGGGGCCTGTGGCCGAGGCCGGCGTCTCGGGACGGGGCCTGTGGCCGAGGCCGGCGTCTCGGGCCGGGGCCTGTGGCCGAGGCCGGCGTCTCGGGCCGGGGCCTGTGGCCGAGGCCGGCGTCTCGGGCCGGGGCCTCCAGGATGGCACATCAATGCGAGCTGTGGCAAGAAGGTTTGTTGTGACTGTCAGCTTAGTGTCAAGAGGCTGGAGGCGCTACCAGGAGACAGGCCAGTACACCAAAAGACGTAGAGGAGGCTGTAGGAGGGCAACAACCCAGCAGCAAGACCGCTACCTCCACCTTTGTGCAAGGAGGAACAGGAGGAGCACTGCCAGAGCCCTGCAAAATGACCTCCAGCAGGCCACAAATGTGCATGTGTCTGCACAATCGGTTAGAAACCGACTCCATGAGGCTGGTATGAGGGCCCAACGTCCACAGATGGGGGTTGTGTTCACAGCCCCATACCGTGCAGGACGCTTTGTATTTGCCACAGAACACCAGGATTGGCAAAGTCGCCACTGGCGCCCTGTGCTCTTCACAGATGAAAGCAGGTTCACACTGAGCACATGTGACAGACGTGAGTGAGTCTGGAGACGCCATGGAGAGCGATCTGCTGTCTGCAACATCCTTCAGCATGACCGGTTTTTGGCAGTGGGTCAGTAATGGTGTGGGGTGGCATTTCTTTGGAGGGCCGCACATTCCTCCATGTGCTCACCAGAGGTAGCCTGACTGCCATTAGGTACCGAGATGAGATTCTCAGACCCCTTGTGAGACCATATGCTGGTGCGGTTGGCCCTGGGTTCCTCCTAATGCAGGACAATGCCAGACCTCATGTGGCTGGAGTGTGTCATCAGTTCCTGCAAGATGAAGACATTGAAGCTATGGACTGGCCCGACCGTTCCCCAGACCTGAATCCGATTGAGCACATCTGGGACATCTGGGATCTGTCTCGCTCCATCCACCAACGTCACGTTGCACCACAGACTGTCCAGGAGTTGGCGGATGCTTTGGTCCAGGTCTGGGAGGAGATCCCACAGGAGACCATTTCGCAACCTCATCAGAAGCATGACCAGGCGTTGTAGGGAGGTCATACAGGCACGTGGAGGCCACACACAATACTGAGCCTCATTTTGACTTGTTTTAAGGACATTACATCAAAGTTGGATCAGCCTGTAGTATGTTTTTCCATTTTAATTTTGGGGGTGACTTCAAATCCAGGCCCCCATTGGTTAATAAATTTGATTTCCATTGATGATTTTTGTTGTCAGAACATTCAACTTTGTACAGAACAAAATATTTATTTTTTGAGCAATGTACATGTCCCACAAAGGGACTTAGTGAAAAATTTAAAAAAAGTATATTAAAATGTGTAAAAAAAAAAAAAAAAAAGAAAAGAACACACAAAAAGTGCACACAAATCACTAACAATCGTTTCGCCGATCAAAATGCAACGTTTGTGCTAAAACAAAAATAAACAAAAAAAAGTACACATAATTAGTATCGCCGCGTCCGGAACGACCCGCTCTATAAAACGGTCACATTATTTAGTCTGTTTGGAAAATGGGTACAAAAAATAAAATAAAAGAACACGCCAAAAATGAAGCTTTTTATACTGACTCACAAAAAAGTAAATAAAAAGCGATCAAAATGTCATACAGAAAAAGAAATTATACAAATAAAAACATCAAACCGTCCTACAAAAAAACAAGTCAAATATGGCTCATTCAGCAATAAATTAAAAAAGTTACAGCTCTCAGAATATGAAGATGCAAAATCAATTTATTTTTAGTAAAAAAATGGTTTTAGTCTACAAAAATAACAGCATAAAAAAAATAAATATAGTATCGCTGTAATTGTACCGACGCAACGGACAAATCGGTCTAATCACTTTTACGGCAAGATGAAAATAAAAACAATAACTGAATTGCTGGTTTTTGTTCATTCTGTGTCTGAAAAATCTAAATAAAAAGCAATCAAAAACTACTATGTGCCCCAAAATGGTACCAAAAAAATCTGCAACTCGTCCCGCAAAAAATAAGCTCTCATACAGCTCTGTTAACCAAAAAATAAAAAATTTACAGCTCTCAAAATATGGTAACAAAAAAAACCCACATTTTTCTGACTATAAGACACACTGGACCATAAGACGCACCGAGGCTTCAGAGGAGGAAAATAGAGCAAAAAAATGGCCCCCAATTCTCTTAATATCCCCCATCCTGGTATATATGGCCCCCATCCCCATCCTGATATGCATGGCACCCCAATCCACCATCCCATCCTGGTATGCATGGCACCCCAATCCCCCATCCTGATATGCATGGCCCCCTCTTTCTGGTATGTATGGCAGCATTCATGCTGTTATATATGCCCCCCCTCACACCCATCCTGGTATGTGTGGCACCTTCATGCCTCTTCCTGGTATGTATGGCACTATTCATCCCTGTATGTATGGCCCCCCTCATGCATCATCCCTGTATGTAAGGCCCCCCTCATGCCTCATCCCTGTATGTATGGCCCCCCCTCATGCCTCATCCCTGTATGTATGGCCCGCCTCATGCTTCATCCCTGTATGTATGACCCTCCTCATGCCTCATCCCTGTATGTATGGCCCCCCTCATCCTTGAATGTATGGTACCCCCTGATCCCCGTCATGCAGCATAGAAAAAAAATAAACAATCATACTCAACTCCTCTCTCCTCCAGCGCTTTGTTCAGTTCTGTGCCGGAATAGTCATACCCATGGAAGTGATATATATTCATGGCCTTTAATAGCGGGCACACTGAAAGCCAAGCGCAGCAGGAGTCGCGCTGCGACTACAGAGTGCGCGCTATTAATCAGAATGAATGGTCACTGCTCCCCACGCACGCAGTCCCAGCGTGGGGAGCAGTGACTATTCCCGCACAGAGCTGGACACAGCGCTGGAGGAAAGAGTAGGTGAGTGTGAAAGTTTATTTTTTTTCTGTGCAGTGTGACGGGGATCAGGGATCGGGGGGTGCCAAGCATACCTGGATGAGGGTGGCCATACATACAGGGATGGAGGATGCCATACATAGCGGGATATGGGGGGCCATACATACAGGGATGAAGGGTGCCATACATACCAGGAGCCGAGCTGAGAGCACAGTGTGCCAGTTATTAAAAAAAATTAATATTCATTGCTTCTCACGCCCATGTAGTAGCACCGCTACTCCACCACTGTCGCTTCCCCCACATCCCACACCACCCACAGCCACAGTATTTATGTATAGTGGACTATAAGACGCAACCCCCCACTTTCCTCCAAAATTTTGGAGGAAAATGTGTCTTATAGTCTGAAAAATACGGTAACTACTTATTAAAAAAAAAAAAAAACTGTAAGACAGTGACGCGCCCAGGGGATGGGGATGACTACTCGGCGCCCGGGCCTTGCTGTTAGTTTTGGGAGATGTCGCGGTGGCCGGCTCCCGGGCCCGTACCCAGGGGGGAAGTGGGATAGGGGAAATGTTCATGACGCCACCCGTGGGGTGTCTGGTGAGGATCACCAGTGCTGCTACAGTCCTCTGAGGCCGGTGGTCAGGCAGCTTAGTTGGTGCGGCTCCCCACAGGTGGAGCAGGGCCTCAGGGCAGCGTAGGAAAAGGGATGCAGGACAAAGGGGACCCAGCCGGGTCAGAAGAATAGGCACACTCACAACAGTTCACTTCAGTACCTTTACTGGTGGTGTTTCAGGCACGATCCAGGGCACTCTAGGGTGAAGGGTGCATTTCAGGACTCTCCCCAGTGAGCGGGTGTGGGGCCTCCTGTTTCTTGCCTTTTCCTGATAAGTTTATGACCTGCCTGAAGCTAGGCCTAACTTGGTCTCTGTCTTGCACCGGCTGACCTGGTGCTAGGGCCATCTGATGGAGATCACACTCCCTGGTCTCTAGGGCCTCCGTGGCTCCTGACCCTGGTAGAACGGTCAGCTTTTGGTGTTTCTGGGACATATAGTTTGCCATGGGTTCCGGTTGTTTCTGCTGGTCGTAGAGATCCCTGCAGACGCGGACCCGGTGTCCGGTAAATGATCTTGGGGAGAGCTGGCTAAGCTCCTCTGCCCCCTATGTAGCTCGCTTACTCCACTTGCCTTCGGCCACGCTCGGGGCCCTCACTAGACTTCACACTGGCAGTAGGCCTCTCTACTCTTCACCGCTTGTACGGCATTGGCACGCCTTAGGCTCACTAACCTGAGCTCCCTGAGTCTGGGCTGGACTGACTTTCTCACAGACTTCACTCTCTGTGGACTCCAGACTTAGACTGCTCCAGACTAGACTAACTGCCTAGCTCCACCTTCCCTATTTATATCCCTAACAGGCTCCCTTTGGTGGTCTGAGGTGGAAGGTGGAGGTGTGTGTATGCTATGAGGGCCTCTTGTGGAGGAATCCGTCCATGCACCCCTTTGGGATCTGTGGCACCAATGCACAGCAGGGCACCACAACAGCAGCAAAACTTAAAAAAAAACTTGATATATATCTGGTATCGCAGTAATTGCAGTGAACCGAAGAATAAATCCGCCTTACCTCTTATATCGCACGGTTAACGACGCAAAAATAGAACTAAGAACTATTCTGGTACTGCTGTCTATTTCTTCATTCAGCCTCCAAAAAAACTGGAACAAGGCTTGGCACATGTTTATCCTGTGCTCTCTGCTGAGCGAATGCGTTGGAGTTTCTGTGTAAATTCACCAAAACCGCAATTCAGACAAAAAACACAGACGGAGTCACTAACTTATAAGGCCGATGGAGACCCTTTGGACTGGTCTCTGTCCTGGCGACGTACCATCATTTTAGGCCTTTTTTTAGCGCACAAGTGTGGACGACCACAGATCTATGCATGTCTAAAAAGATGGAGACCAGCGGAGTAGACGTCAAAAGGACTCAAGCGTCTCCATCTGCCAGTTTGGGGATTCGTCTGAATTGCATTTTGGTGGGATTTACACGGAAACCATGTTGTAAGTGCTCAGCGTAGACTAGCGATCCAGTCTTATTCCGAAAGGAATGGAAAATTATGTACCCCAAAATATTACCAATGAAACCCCTAATTTATCCCACACAAAACCAGCCCCCTCTTAGGTTCATCATCTGTCACTCGAACTATAGGAGGTCCCACTTTTCTGGTAGAACAAAGACTATGGAAAAGTGACAGCTCCCACGCCCTAAAATTAAATCCAGTGAATTCTGTGCTCCCAAAACCAAACGCCCCATCTTTCTGAGCCCCACTGTGCCTAAACTGCAGTAAGCGGCCTCATGTTTGGCATTATAGCGGAGAGAGCACTTAATTTACGGAGTGTGTGTCACCAAAAGAAATGTATGGGGGCACTACACTTTATAGGAGAACAATTATGAGCACTAAACTGGCATTTTTGGGCGTGGATGTTACATAATAATCACTGCTGCAGTAGATTAATTCAATGAGATGAGTAATTTCTACAATGAAGTCACTTTTTTGGTTTTTCTGCTCCGCAAATATCGCCCAAAGTATTCTACCAAAATCTATGCTCCAAAAGCCAAATAGTGCTCCTTCCTTCTCAGCCCTGACATGTGGCCTAACAGTAATCGGGAATCATTCTGACGACATATAGGGCATCATCGCATTAGAGAGAAAAAGCATTACAAGTTATGGGGTCCATTTTCTTCTATTATCCATTGGAAAAATTACTAATTTGGAGATAAAACTACATATTCGTTAAAAAAAAAAAAAAATTCAATATGACGACATAATGTCATAATGTTATCAAATTCTGTGTAGTCCCTGTGGGTTCAAAATGCTCACTATACCCCTTGATAAAATCCTTGAGGAATAAAGTTTCCAAAATGGGGTAACTTTTTGGGGTTTTCAACTGTTTAGGCACATCAGGGGCTCGCCAAAGGTGACATGACAGCCGCAGACCATTCAATCAAAGCCTGCGTTCCAAGCCCTGCCGTGCGCCCAAACAATCATTTTCCCCTCCATATGGGGTAGGTCCGTACTCAGGAGAAATTGCCCAACAAATTTTGGGTAACATTTTCTCCTGTTACCCTTGAGAAAATGAAAAAAAAATGGGGCTTAAAATACATTTTTGTGGGAAAAAAATATGATTTCTTAGTCTCATGGCTCTACGTTGTAAACTTCTGTGAAGCACCTGGCGGTTCAAGGTGCTCACCAAACATCTAGATAAGTTCCCTGAGGGGTCTAGTTTACAAAATGGTGTCACTTATGAGGGGTTTCCACTGTTTAGGCACATTAGGGGCTCCCCAAACATGACATGGAGTCTGCTAATTATTCAAGCAAATTTTATATTCAAAAAGTGAAATGGTGCTCCTTCCCTTAAAAAACCCTGCCGTGATCCCAGTGGTTTTTCCTCACATATTGGGAGTCTGCTTACTCAGGAATTATTGCATAACAAATGGTATGGGAAAATTTCTTCTGTTACCCTTATGAAAACGCAAAATTGTGGGCTGAAAAAACGTTTTTGTGGGACAAATGTGAACATTTTATTTTTACGGCTCAATGTCAAACTTCTATGAAGCACCTGGGGGTTCAAGGTGTTCACTACATATCTAGATAAGTTCCTTGAAGGGTCAAGTTTCCAAAATGGTGTCACTTGTGGGGGGGTTTCCACTGTTTAGGCACATCAGGGGCTCCCAAAACATGACATGGCGTCTGCTAATTATTCAAGCAAATTTTACAATCAAAAAGTCAAATGGCGCTCCTTCCCTTCCAAAACCTGCCGTGCGCCCAAACAGTGGTTTTCCCCCACATGTGGGGTATCGGCGTGCTCAGGAGAAATTGTACAACAAATTCTGTGGTGCATTTTCTCTTGTTAACCTTGTGAAAATAAAAAAAATTGGGTCTGAAGTAATTACTTTGTGAAAAAAAGTTAAATGTTCATTTTTTCCTTCAAAGTTGCTTCAGTGCCTGTGAAGCACGTGAAGGGTTAATAAACTTCTTGAACATGGTTTTGAGCACCTTGAGGGGTGCAGTTTTTAGAATGGTGTTACTTTTGGGTATTTTCTGTCATAGAGGCCCCTCAAAGTCATTTCAAATGTGATGTGGTTACTAAAAAAATGGTTTTGGAAATTTTGTTGCAGAAATGAGAAATCGCTGGTTAACTTTTAACCCTTATAACTTCGGAAGAAAAAAAAAAAATTTGGTTCCAAAATTGTCCTGATGTAAAGTAGGCATGTGGGAAATGTTTATTAACTATTTTGTGTGGTACATCTCTCGGATTTAAGGGCATGAAAATTCAAAGTTTGAAAATTGCAAAATTGTAAAAATTTTCACCAAATTTCCATTTTTTTCACAAATAAACGCAAGTGATATGGAAGAAATTTTACCACTATCATGAACTAAAATATGTCACGAAAAAATCTTAGAATCAGTGGGATCCGTTGAAGAGTTCCAGAGTTTTTACCACATAAAGTGACGCAGGTCAGAATTGTAAGGTTTGGCCTGGTCATTAAGGACATAATTGGCTCCGTCCTTAAGGAGTTAAATGTATATTTGCTTCATGTGTTTATATTCTACTATGCCCACCCCCTCTATGATTACAACTTTAGATGGGTGATCCCTGTTCACATATCGAACCCGTGTGCTTATTATGTATTCTATTATCGATTATCTTAAATTTATTAGCATACTGGGGAATGTTAACATGGGTGGATGCCCCGGGCGGCTCATTACCATGGGACACACGTTTTGCATTTGTGACCATGTATCAATCACCTTATCTACAACTATGGATCATGTAAACAATGCTTCTATTGAGTTTGCAATTTAAATGTACATTTGCTTTATGTCCTTATATCCAGTTCTACATTTTCTCCCTTTATGATTGAACCAGTTTTGCCCTTTATGTATGGTTCCTACCATTCTGTCTTTATACTTGCCATCTTAGTATCTGATCACATACGCATGCTTAGAATGGTGGAACAACTTCCCCAATTGCATGCATAACACTACTTTATACCATTATTTTTCCACCATTGTTGTTATGCTCTTCTATGTGTGCGCCATATTTCAGATTGCGCAAGAGCAGTTTGGAATTCCCATGTTGGCTTTCAGCATGTATGACATCAGGACAGACGCATGCGCAGTATGATACACTAAACTTTGCTCTTCATGTGCACTGCTTTTTTAACTGCGCGTACGCAGAAGATCACGTCAGTACCTTCCGGTTTTCGATTGGACACATGGGCCCATGTGATCTTCTCTGTATTGATGTGCGGTCTGTAACTCTGTGCATGCACAATGCAGCACATCACCGGAGACGCTGCAACTTCTTGCCTGGCCACCAGCTAGTAACTATTGAGCGTATCTAACTATTATAAATATATATACATACACACACATGCTTCTCACTAAATTAGATCATCAAAAAGTTAATTTATTTCAGCTCTTCAATACAAAAAGTGAAACTCATATATTATATAGAGTCATTACAAACAGAGTGATCTATTTCAAGTGTTTATTTCTGTTAATGTTGATGATTATGGCTTACAGCCAATGAAAGCACAAAAGTCATTGTCTCAGTAAATTAGAATACTTTATAATAATAGCTTGAAAAATGTTTTTAAAATGCGAAATGTTGCCCTACTAAAATGTATGTTCAGTAAAGGCACTCAATACTTGGTCGGGGCTCCTTCTGCATCAATGTGGCATGGCATGGCGGCGATCAGCCTGTGGCACTGCTAAGGTGTAAGGCTGAGTGCCCACTATGCGTTTTTCAAGCGTTTTGCCGCAGAATTTCCGCAGCAAAAACGCTTAAAAAACGCTTAGTAATACGTGCCCCATGGTCCCCAATGATAATCCGCATGTGCTGTGCACATGCTGCGGAAATCTCAGCTGCGGATTATCATTGCGGAAAAATAAGCAGCATGTCCATTAATTTTGCACGCAGCGTAATCGCCGCCATTGACTTATATTGGACTGCGTGACATAGGCATGACTACATCTGTACATGCTGAAATCACACGGTTCAATGTGCGGATGGTACCCAGGAGGAGACTCTCCTCCAGACTCGGGTACCATAGTACTGTTAAAAAAAAGAATTTAAAATAAAAAAAAAAAAAGATTATACTTACCTTCTGATGTCCTCCCGATGTTTTCTCCGCTGCGTCTGGTCTGCTGTATGGGTGTTGTGAAGGACCTGCCATGACGTTTTTAAGTCATGTGACCTGTCACATGACTCAATGACGTCACCGTAGGTCCTTCACACCACCACGAGCCGCCCAAGACACCGGACGGACATCGTAAGGTAAGTATAATCTTTATTTTTGACCATTCTTATTCTTTTTTTTTTTTTTAAACTAACTTGGTCACACTACTATAAATCCATGACGATTGCATGGATTTATAAAGTATGAACAAGTTGTCAAGCACTTTTCCAAGTGATGGTAAAATCGTTTGGAAAAGAGCTTTATAACCAGGATGCAGAAATGCATGACAAACGCTTCTACCTGGCGGGAAAAACGCATGTAAAATCCGCATGCGTTTTTCCTGCCAGGGAGAAGCGGAAAAAATATGCAGCATTTCTGCATCGTGGGCACATAGCCTAAGGGTATGTGCCCACGATGCAGAAATGAAGCAGAAAATTTCTGCAGCATTTCTGCATGTTCTTGGCAGTAAAAACGCTTGCGGATTTTACACGTTTTTTCAGCGTTTTTACATGCGGATTTGACTTGCGTTTTTCAAATGCATTGGGACCTCAAATCCGCATGCAGAAACACACAAATAATGGACATGCTGCGGATTATTCCGCAAGGAAAATCCACAGCGGAAAATTCCGCAGCATGGGCACAGAACATGCAGATTTTCATTGGGGATCATGGGGCACAGATTACCAAGCATTTTGTAAGAGTTTACGCTGCGGAAATTCCACAGCAAAAACGCTTGAAAAACGCATAGTGGGCACACAGCCTTATGGAAGCCCAGGTTGCTTTGATAGCAGCCTTCAGCTCGTCTACATTGTTGGGTCTGGTGTCTCATCTTCCTCTTGACAATACCTCATAGATTCTCTATGGGGTTAAGGTCAGGCGAGGTTTCTGGCCAATCAAACACAGTGCCCATGATGCAGAAATGCTCCGGAATTTTTCCTGAGCGTTTCTGTATCTCCCTGGCAGAAAAAACGCATGCGGATTATACATGCGTTTTTCCTGCCAGGGACAAGAGGATGTGAAGCGTTCTTCACATGGTTTTCCACATGCGGGTTGTCAAGCGCTTTCCAAGCGATTTTAGCATCACTTGGAAAGTGCTTGACAGCTTGGTCACACTATATAAATCCCTGCAAACGGCATGGATTTATATAGTGTGACAGAAAGAATGGTAAAAAATAAAAATATACTTACCTTCTAATGGCCCCCGGAGTCTTTATTCGATGCCTCTCGGCTTGCCGACAGCTCACGGGACATTAAAGGACCTGCCGACGTCAGCGGTCGCGCGATCCGTCACATGACTAAATGACGTCATGGCAGGTCCTTGAGTCCACCGCGATCTGCCGGCAAGCCAAGACAAAGACACTGGGGGCCATCAGAAGATAAGAATAATATTTATTTTTCTATTTTATACTTTTTTCTATGGTACCCAGGTCCGGATGAGAGAGTCTCCTCTTCTCCAGACCCGGGTACCATCCGCACATTGAAAAGCATGGATTCCACATGTACAGATGCAGTGATGTCGATTCCATGCATTCCAATGCAAGTCAATGGCGGCGAAAACGCAGCGCTTCCGCAAAATAATTGGTAGTGCTGCGTATTTTTCCGCAATGATAATCCGCAGCGGAAATTTCCGCAGCATGTGCACAGTACATGCGGATTATCATTGGGGAACATTGCAGACCTTCTATCAAGCGCTTTTAAGCGTTTCTGCAGCGGAATTGCCGCTGCAGAAACGTTTAAAAAACGCATCGTGGGCAAACAGCCATACTGTTGTTTCTAAACTAGGTATTCGTACTTTTGGCAGTGTGGACAGGTGCCAAGCTTTTTGGAGATGGAAATTTCATTCTCCAGCAGAACTTGTCGGCAGAGGGAAGCATGAAGTGCTCTAAAATTTTTTGGTAGACCGCTGCACTGACTTTGGTATTGATAAAATACAGTGGACCTACACCAGCAAATGACATGGCTCCCCAAACCATCACCGATTGTGGAAAGTTCACACTAGACCTCAAGCAGCTTGGATTGTGTGCCTCTCCACTCTTCCTACAGACTCTGGGACCTTGATTTCCAAATGAAATGCAAAATTTACTTTCAACTGAAAAACACCAACTTGGACCATTAAGCAACAGTCAAGGTCTTTTTCTCCTTGGCCCAGGAAAGACGCTTCTGGCGTTGTCTATTGGTTATACGTGGCTTGACACAAGAAATGCGACATTTGTAGCCCATGTCCTGGATACGTCTGTGTGGGGTGGCTCTTGAAACAATGACTCCAGCAGCAGTCCACTACTTGTAAATCTCCCACAAAATTTTTAAATAGCCTTTTCTTAACAATCCTTTTAAGGCTGTGGTTATCCAGGTTGCTTGTGTACCTTTTTCTACCACACTTTTTCCTTCCACTTCACTTTCCATTAATATGCTTGGATACACCACTCTGTGAACAGCCAGCTTCTTTATCAATGACCTTTTGTGGCTTACCCTCCTTGTGATGTGTGTCAATTGACTGACTTCTGGACATTTGTCAAGTCAGCAGTCTTGCCCATGATCGTGGAGCCTACTGAAACAAACTAATGGACCTTTTTAAATGCTTAGGAAGCAATTGCTGTGTTTTTTGTTAATTATTCTAATTTACTGATATAATGACTTGTGTGCATTCATTGGCTCTAAGCCATAACCATCAACATTAACAGAAATAAACACTTGAAATAGATCACGGTTTCTAATGACTCTAAATAATATACGAGTTTCACTTTTTGTATTGAAGAACTTAAATAAATTAACCTTTTCATGATATTCTAATTTAGTGAGAAGCACATTATATACAAATAAATAACTATATATATTATATATATATAACTATATATATTATATATATATATAACTATATATATTATATATATATATATATATATATATATATAGTACAGACCAAAAGTTTGGACACACCTCATTTAACCCCTTAAGCCCCGGAGCATTTTTCGTTTTTGCTCCCCTTGTTCCCAGAGCCATAGCGTTTTTATTTTTTGGTCAATATGGCCATGTGAGGGCTTATTTTTTGCGGGACGAGTTGTACTTTTCAACGCCATTACTAGTTTTATCATATCCTGTACGGGAAAACGGGAAAAAAATTCCAAGTGCGGTAAAATTGCAAAAAAAGTGCAATACCACAGTTGTTTTTTATTTATTTTTTTTACTATGTTCACTGAATGCTAAAACTGACCTGCTCTTCTTATTCTACAGGTCATTACGAGTTCATAGACACCAAACATGTATAGGTTCTTTTATATTTAAGTGGTGAAAAAAAATTCCAAAATTTGGTAAAAAAAAAAATAAAAAAATAGCGCCATTTTCTAAGACCCGTAGCGTCTCCATTTTTCGGAATCTGGGGCTGGTTGAGGGCTTATTTTTTGCGTGCCGGGCTGACGTTTTTATTGATACCATTTGGGGGTAGATCCGATGTTTTGATCGCCCGTTATTGCATTTTATTGCAATTTTGCAGCGACCAAAAATCGTAATTCTGGCGTTTAGAATTTTTTTCTCGTTACGCCGTTTACCGATCGGAATAATTCTTTTTTTATATTGATAGATCGGGCGATTCTGAACGCGGCAATACCAAATATGTGTATGTGGGTTTTTTTTATATATATTTTATTTTGAATGGGGCGAAAGGGGGGTGATTTAAACTTTTATATTTTTTTATTTTTTTTTATATTTTTAAAAACTTTTTTTTTTTACTTTTTGCATGCTTCTATAGTCTCCATAGGAGACTAGAAGCAGCAACTGTCCGATCGCCTCTGCTACATACAGGGGACGAGCAGGTCCCCTGCATGCAGCAGAAATGGTCCTGTGCTATGAGCGCCGACCACTAGGTGGCGCTCATAGCGACAAGATCATGACAACCACAGGCGTCTGCTGCAGACCCTGGGTTGTCATGCACGCCCATCGGCGACCCGCGATCACGTGACGGGGTCGCCGGTGGGCGGGGCTTATGACGCGCTACCCGGAAGCGCGCGTTAAATGCTGCTGTCGGAGATTGACAGCAGCATTTAACTGGTTAACAGCCGCGGGTGGATCGCGATTCCACCCGCGGCTGTTGCGGGCACATGTCAGCTGTAAGAATCAGCTGACATGTGCTCGGTTCAGTGAGGGCTCAGCGCCGGAGCCCTCACTGAACCGGCGGTACGCAAATATGCATACTAATACGTCCCCGGTAAGTAAGGGGTTAAAGATTTTTCTTTATTTTCATGACTATGAAAATTGTACATTCACACTGAAGGCATCAACACTATGCATTAACACATGTGGATTTATATACTTAACAAAAAAGTGTGAAACAGCTGAAAATATGTCTTATATTCCAGGTTCTTCAAAGTAGCCACCTTTTGCTTTGATGACTGCTTTGCACACTCTTGGCATTCTCTTGATGAGCTTCAAGAGGTAGTCACCGGTAATGGTCTTCCAACAATCTTGAAGGAGTTCCTAGAGATGCTTAGCACTTGTTGGCCCTTTTGCCTTCACTCTGCGGTCCAGCTCACCCCAAACCATCTCGATTGGGTTCAGGTCTGGTGACTGTGGAGGCCAGGTCATCTGGCGTAGCACCCCATCAAACTCCTTCTTGGTCAAATAGCCCTTACACAGCATGGAGGTGTGCTTGGGGTCATTGTCCTGTTGAAAAATAAATGATGGTCCAACTAAACGCAAACCGGATGGAATAGCATGCCGCTGAAAGATGCTGTGGTAGCCATGCTGGTTCAGTATGCCTTCAAATTTGAATAAATCCCCCAACAGTGTCACCAGCAAAGCACCCCCACACCATCACACCTCCTCCTCCATGCTTCACGGTGGGAACCAGGCATGTAGAGTACATCCGTTCACCTTTTCTGCGTCGCACAAAGACGCGGTGGTTGGAACCAAACATCTCAAATTTGGACTCATCAGACCAAAGCACAGATTTCCACTGGTCTAATGTCCATTCCCTGTGTTCTTTAGCCCAAACAAGTGTCTTCTGCTTGTTGCCTGTCCTTAGCAGTGGTTTCCTAGCAGCTATTTCACCATGAAGGCCTGCTGCACAAAGTCTCCTCTTAACAGTTGTTGAAGAGATGTGTCTGCTGCTCGAACTCTGTGTGGCATTGACCTGGTCTCTAATCTGAGCTGCTGTTAACCTGCGATTTCGGAGGCTGGATAAACTTATCCTCAGAAGCAGAGGTGACTCTTGGTCTTCCTTTCCTGGGGCGGTCCTCATGTGAGCCAGTTTCTTTGTAGCGCTTGATGGTTTTTGCAACTGCACTTGGGGACACTTTCAAAGTATGCCCAATTTTTCGGACTGACTGACCTTCATTTCTTAAAGTAATGATGGCCACTCGTTTTTCTTTACTTCGCTGCTTTTTCTTGCCATAATACAAATTCTAACAGTCTATTCAGTAGGACTATCAGCTGTGTATCCACCAGACTTCTGCACAACACAACTGATGGTCCCAACCCCATTTATAAGGCAAGAAATCCCACTTATTAAACCTGACAGGGCACACCTGTGAAGTGAAAACCATTTCCGGTGACTACCTCTTGAAGCTCATCAAGAGAATGCCAAGAGTGTGCAAAGCAGTCATCAAAGCAAAAGGTGACTACTTTGAAGAACCTAGAATATAAGACATATTTTCAGTTGTTTCACACTTTTTTGTTAAGTATATAGTTCCACATGTGTTAATTCATAGTTTTGATGCCTTCAGTGTGAATATACAATTTTCATAGTCATGAAAATACAGAAAAATCTTTAAATGAGAAGGTATGTCCAAACTTTTGGTCTGTACTGTATATATATATATATATATATATATATACACACACGCGTGTACGTGTGTGTGTGTGTACGTGTACGTGTGTGTGTGTATAGCAAAGTCTTTGGTAAACCGGGCCCGAGGTCACACAGGCTGGTAAGCATCCAGCACACAGCTCAGTCTGGAGACAACACATGGGAGGCCTTCTCCCTCCAAACACAGAACATGTGCCAAACAACAGCCTCCATTATATAGGCTGTTAACCATAACAGGGGTGAGGTATGTGGGTAGCTAGACACGACCAACTCTCTAAACTACCCGCAACCCAACTCCCAGGTGCACCAAATGATCCTCTTAATGCTACATGCACTAGGGAAACATTCCGCGTTACATCCCATTGACTACGCGAATATTAGCCACCTTACATACATCCCAGCTCTGCCTACAGCCGAGGGGCTTGGCACTTTCTACTATCAGACAGGGGATTCTCGAGAGGGCATCGGCATTACCATGTAGCTTACCTGCTCTATGTTCTACATGAAAGTTAAAGTCCTGTAGGGCTAAAAACCAGCGGGTGACCCTGGCATTTTTCCCCTTTGTTTCCATCATCCATCTGAGTGGGCATGGACGGACACCAATCTAAATTTTTCGACCTGACAGATAATATCGTAACTTGTCCACCGGCCACTTTATGGCCAAGCACTCCTTTTCTATGACGGATTAATTTTTCTCGCATGAGGACAGCTGCCTACTCAGGTAGAGGACACGGTGCTCCTCCCCGTGTATCTCCTGGGAAAGGACAGCTCCTAAACAGACATCTGAATCTTCTGTCTGTAGTACAAACTCTTTATTAAAGTCAGGGGCAACCAGAACCAGTTGCCTACACAGAGCCACTTTCATCTCTTGAAAGGCTGTCTCCACCTCTGAAAGTCCACTTAGCCATGGATGATTTTGTCCCCTTAAGGAGGTCAAGTCAGGGGTTTGGCCATCATGGAGAAGTTTGGGATGAATCTCCTGTAGTATCCCACGATGGCTCTAACTTGCTTTTTCGACAGCAGTCTCGGCCAGGTTTGGATTGCCTCCACTTTACTGATCTGTGGTTTAATTTCACATCTACCCACTACATATCCTTAGTATTTGGCCTTTTCTTTCCTCATGGCACATTTCTTCAGGTTTTTTGAAGACCCCGCCTTCCTCAGAGCATCAAATATCGCCTGGACCTTTTCCAGATGACTCTCCCAGTCTGGGATGAAGATAACAATATTGTCAAGGTATGCTGCAGCATATTTCTTATGGGGCGCAAGGATTCGATCCATGGCTCTCTGGAAAGTGGCATGGGTCCTCTGCAGTCCAAAAGGCATCCGGACATACTGGAAGCATCCGTCCGGAGTAGAAAATGCAGTCTTTTCCTTGGCTCCCTGTGCTCTGGGGATCTGCCAATATCCTTTCGTCAAATCCAAGGTAGTCATGTACCTTGCAGACCCAAGTCGCTCGATCAGCTCATCGACGCGTGGCATGGGATATGCGTCGAATTTGGAGACTTCGTTCAACTTCCGACAGTCGTTGCAGAACCTCCATTCACCATCAGGCTTTGGGACCAAGAAATCAGGCTCAGGCAACCGCTCTTGGATTATTCAATGACTCCTAGTTTCAGCATACCAGCCACATCTTTTGAAATTACTTTTTGTCGGGCCTCAGGTATCCAACAGAACATCAAGTTCACCCGCACATGTGGCTCCGTCAGAACCTTATGTTCTATGACCTTTGTGCAGCCTGGCAATTCCGAAAACAGATCACTGTTCTTCTGCAGTAACTCCCGACACTGCTGTTTTTGGGCCTTCATGAGCGCTTCTGCTATTGCAACTCCTCCAACGTCACCTTCTGGCTTGCCCAACAAGAATGGAGCTTCCACAGCCTCTCTGTCTTGCTACGGCTTGATGAGGTTGACATGGTATATCTAGTATAGATTAAGTCATCCCGGTTGATGTACCTTGTAGTTCACCTCAACAACTTTTTCCACCACCTCATACAGCCATTGCCACTTGGCCAAGAATTTGTTTTCCACGGTAGGAATCAGAACGAGGACTGTCACCAGGATTGAATTGACACACTCTGGCTGAGCGGTTGTAGACCCTGGCCTGAGTCCCTTGTGCCTGGAGATGTTCTTTTACAATGGGCATCACATTCGCAATTCTTTCCCGCATCATGGCGACATTGCTCGATGACGCTCCTGTAGGGTGTGACTTCGGCTTCCCAGGTTTCCTTTGCTACATCCAGGAAACCCCGCGGATGTCGGCCATACAGGAGTTCGAACGGCAAGAAGGCCGCAGAGGCCTGTGGAACATCTCGAATAGAGAACAACAGATACGGTAGGAGACGGTCCAAGTCTCTACCGTCCTTGTCTATAGCCTTCCTCAGCATGCTCTTCAGAGTTTTATTAAACCTTTCCACAAGTCCATCTTTCTGATGATGGCATACTGAAGTCCTCAGTTTGGACATTTGCAGAACCTTGCATAACTCCCTCACCACCTTACTCATAAAGGGAGTTCCCTGGTCGGTCAGGATCTCCTTTAGTAAACCTGTCCGCGAAAAACCGTGGACCAACTCGCGGGCTAAACTCTTGGCGGAGGAATTTCTCAGGGGATAGTCCAGAATGACCAATATGTATTGATTCCCACAAGCAAATTTAACCAGGGGACCGAACAAGTTCATGGCAACTCTCTCGAACGCCACTTCAATAATGGGCAATGGCACAAGGGGACTTCGAAAGTGAGAGGTGGGGGCGGTTAACTGGCATGTAAGGCATGACCTGCAATACTTTAATATTTCCCGGTGACACCAGGGGCAATCGAACCTCAGCATAATCCGTTCCTGCGTTTTTTCCACCCCTAGATTTGGCCCAAGATATGCGAATGGGCTATGTCTAACACCTTCCATCTACAGGGACCCGGCAGTATTAAATGTTCCATCACTTTCCTGACCCGATACAACAATTCCCCACTGATCATAAAATAGGGAAACCATGTATCAGCCTCAGACTCCTGTGCTACCCCATTTATGACTGTGACATTACCGAAGGCTTCCTTCAGAGTTAGTTCCCTATGTTGGGCAGACCTGAAATTCTCGCTGGTCACCCCTAACTCCAGAATGTCAGACTCAGGGGACCCTACCTCCTAATCCCCCACAAGGAAATAAAAAGGAAACCCGTCTGACTTTGGGTGTGGTGATACTTCTTCACGGTTACCTAGTTTATTAACAGTGCCAGCGAACCCTGAACCCTTCCCCACAGATCCCAAAATAAACAAAAGTCCCAGCCTATAATGATAGGGTGCAACAAGGCCTGATTGATGCCAATCTCGTGGGACTCAGTACCGTGGGTTATTTCAATGTCCTCTCTGGCCATAGGATTGTTCTTAGCATTGCCATGAATGCACCGTGCGCCAAATTTTTTCCCCGGGATGAGTTGGAGAGTTAGAGTGGCCCTCACTAGGGTCACCAGTCTCCCAGATCCTAGCAGCGCCGTTACCTGCCGCCCGTTCACATTCACGGGACACATTGTGGCCCCTCGCTGAGAGGACAGTTCACACTGCAGGCCAGATAAGCATAATATGAACAGAGGCGTTTTAAGCTGCAGTCCATCTGCTCGGGGGTCAGAGGACAACGGGCAGTTTTATGGCCTGGGCCGTGGAACCTCCAGCAGATGACATCACCCGTAGGGACCTTGGGCACCACCTCCCCCGCCCCTTTGGACCTTGGATGGCCAACCCCATTTTGGGAATCCACCCCCTGTTGGGACCCCCAATATGGAGTGGGCTGCCTTCCCAAGGAACCTTCAACTCCCTGGTATCTCTCGACCAGTCTGACCAGTTCATCCGCATTCTGGGGATCACCCTGGGGAACCCAAGTCTGTATGGACCTCGGTAGGGAGTGCACAAACTTGGCCATTACCACTTGCTCTACCATCTGTGCAGGACACCGGCTACAGCCACTTCTGGACCAGGTGAAATAGGTCAAACATTTGGGAGCGAGGTAGTTTGTCCCGGTAATATGCCCAGCGGTGGACCTGCTGTGCCATGACCGTCATAGTCACTCCCAAGCGCGCCAGAACATCGTTTTTTAATTTACCATACTCCTTGGCGTCCTACAAAGTTAAGTCATAATAAGCCTTCTGGGACTCCCCCGTCATGTATGGCTCCAGCACCTCTGCCCACTGCTCTGGCTAAAGTCTCTCTCGGTGACCCTTTCAAACACCGTCAGGAAGGCCTCTATATCATCTCCCGGGGTCAATTTCTGCATGGCTCCCCTTACAGCCTTCGGGATGGAAAAATCGCCCACTGACCTGGTCAGAGCTGTTGCCGAGTCACGGACCGCCTCTGCTAGCAAATCGATCTGCTACTGCTGTTGTCGGCACTGGTTCTGTTGGGCCGGCTGCTGGAGCGGCTGTATAAGCAATTTGGTGGTCTCCTGTTACGCCATCTGCTGTTAATGTAGAATCTGCTGGTGCTGCACTTGTTGCAGTTGATGCTGCGCCTGCTGCACCTGTAACAGATGCTTGAGCAAGTCCTCCATTTTGTCCGGTGTCACTTGCTGGCTTATGGCTGTCTTCAACCAGGACATACAGTCCTTCTGATATCAGTCACACGTGTCTGCTGGGAACGCAGCCCGCACGTCTAACACCAATTGTAGGGATTGTACTCACTTCAGGTGCGATGAGAGGCAAACAGGAGGGCATGTTCCTTTAAATGCCCATAGCGGTTTATTAGCTTCATAAAGAGTCAAAAGCAAAATGCAAACAAACAGCCTTTAGTCCAGGCAAAAACAAAAGTAAACAGTCCTTTAAGCAAAGTCTCTGGTAAAGTGGACCTGTGGTCACATACGGTGGTAAGCATCCAGCACACAGCACAACACATAGGAGGCCTTCTCCCTCCAAACACAGAACATGTGCCAAACAGCAGCCTCCATTATACAGGCCTTAACCACATCCAGAGGTGAGGTATGTGGGTAGCTAGATCCGCCCATCTCTCTAAACTACCCATAACTCTGTTCCCCGGTGCATCAAACAATCCTCTTAGTTCAACATGCACTAGAGAAACACTCCAGGTTACATCACAGAGACCAGCCATCTCTGTCACATATACCTCCCATCTACTACGCGACCATAAGCCATTTTACAATACATACAGACACAAATGTAATATATATATATATATATATATATATACACACACACACATACAGTTAGGTCCATATATATTTGGATAGAGACAACATTTTTCTAATTTTGGTTCTAGACATTACCACAATGAATTTTAAACAAAACAATTCAGATGCAGTTGAAGTTCAGACTTTCAGCTTTCATTTGAGGGTATCCACATTAAAATTGGATGAAGGGTTTAGGAGTTTCAGCTCCTTAACATGTGCCACCCTGTTTTTAAAGTGACCAATAGTAATTGGACAGATTAAATAATTGTAAATAAAATGTTAATTTCTAGTACTTGGTTGAAAACCCTTTGTTGGCAATGACTGCCTGAAGTCTAGAACTAATGGACATCACCAGACGCTGAGTTTCCTCCTTTTAGATGCTCTGCCAGGCCTTCACTGCGGTGGTTTTCAGTTGCTGTTTGTTTGTGGGCCTTTCTGTCTGAAGTTTAGTCTTTAACAAGTGAAATGCAAGCTCAATTGGGTTGAGATCAGGTGACTGACTTGGCCATTCAAGAATATTTCACTTCTTTGCTTTAATAAACTCCTGGGTTGCTTTGGCTTTATGTTTTGGGTCAATGTCAATCTGTAGTATGAAACGACGACCAATCAGTTTGGCTGCATTTGGCTGGATCTGAGCACACAGTATGGCTCTGAATACATCAGAATTCATTCGGCTGCTTCTGTCCTGTGTCACATCATCAATAAACACTAGTGACCCAGTGCCACTGGCAGCCATGCATGCCAAAGCCATCACACTGCCTCCGACATGTTTTACAGATGACGTGGTATGCTTTGGATCATGAGCTGTACCACGCCTTCGCCATACTTTTCTCTTTCCATCATTCTGGTAGAGGTTATTCTTGGTTTCATCTGTCCAAAGAATGTTCTTCCAGAACTGTGCTGGCGTTTTTAGATGTTTTTTTTTTTTTAGCAAAGTCCAGTCTAGCCTTTTTATTCTTGATGCTTATGAGTGGCTTGCACCGTGCAGTGAACCCTCTGTATTTATTTTCATGCAGTCTTCTCTTTATGGTAGATTTGGATATTGATACGCCTACCTCTGGAGAGTGTTGTTCACTTGGTTGGCTGTTGTGAAGTGGTTTCTCTTCACCATGGAGATTATTCTGCGATCATCCACCACTGGTGTCTTCCGTGGGTGCCCAGGTCTTTTTGCATTGATGAGTTCACCGATGCTTGCTTTCTTTCTCAGGATGTACCAAACTGTAGATTTTGCCACTCCTAATATTGTAGCATTTTCTCGGATGTTTTGTTCAGCTTAAGGATGGCTAGTTTCACCTGCATGGAGAGCTCCTTTGACCGCATGTTTACTTCACAGCAAAACCTTCCAAATGCAAGCACCACACCTCAAATCAACTCCAGGCCTTTTATCTGCTTAATTGAGAATGACATAACGAAGGGATTGCCCACACCTGTACATGAAATAGCCTTGGAGTCAATTGTCCAATTACTTTTGGTCCCTTTAAAAACAGGGTGGCACATGTTAAGGAGCTGAAACTCCTAAACCCTTCATCCAATTTTAATGTGGATACCCTCAAATGAAAGCTGAAAGTCTGAACTTCAACTGCATCTGAATTGTTTCGTTTAAAATTCATTGTGGTAATGTCTAGAACCAAAATTAGAAAAATGTTGTCTCTGTCCAAATATATATGGACCTAACTGTATACACTGCTCAAAAAATAGAGGGAACACAAACAACACAATATAACTCCAAGTAGATCAAATGTCTGTGAAATAAAACTGTCCAATTAGGAAGCAACACTGATTGACAATCAATTTCAAATGCTGTTGTGTAAGTGGAATAGACAATAGATAAAAATTATTGGCAATTATCAAGACACATCTCAGTACCAATGCATTCTGGCTGATGTTTTGGTCACTTTTGAATGTTGGTTGAGCTTTCACACTCGTGGTAGCATGAGACGGACTCTACAACCCACAGAAGTTGCTCAGGTAGTGCAGCTCATCCAGGATGGGACATCAATGTGAGCTGTGGCAAGGTGGTTTGCTGTGTCTGTCAGCGTAGTGTCCAGAGGCTGGAGATGCTACAAGGAGACAGGCCAGTACACCAGGAGACGTGGAAGGGGTCGTAGGAGGGCAGCAACCCAGCAGCAGGACCGCTACGTCCGCCTTTGGCAAGGAGGAACAGGAGGAGCACTGCCAGACCACTGCAAAATGACCTCCAGCAGGCCACAAATGTGCATGTGTCTGCACAATCGGTTAGAAACCGACTTCATGAGGGTGGTATGAGGGCCCGATGTCCACAGATGGGGGTTGTGCTCACAGCCCCACACCGTGCACGACGCTTGGCATTTGCCACAGAACACCAGGATTGGCAAAGTCGCCACTGGTGCACTGTGCTCTTCACAGATGAAAGCAGGTTCACACTGAGCACATGAGACAGACGTGACAGAGTCTGGAGACGTCGTGAAGAGCGATCTGCTGCCTGCAACATCCTTCAGCATGACCGGTTTGGCAGTGGGTCAGTAATGGTGTGCGGGTAGCCCTGGGTTCCTCCTAATGCAGTACAATGCCAGCCCTCATGTGGCTGGACTGTGTTAGCAGTTCCTGCAAGATGAAGGCATTGAAGCCATGGACTGGCCTGCCCGTTCCCCAGACCTGAATCCGATTGAGCACATCTGGGACATCATGTCTCGTTCCATCAACTATATATATATTTTATTTATATATATATACACACACACATATATATATATATATATATATATACACATATACAGTACAGACCAAAAGTTTGGACACACCTTCTCATTTAAAGATTTTTCTGTATTTTCATGACTATGAAAATTGTACAGTCACACTGAAGGCATCAAAACTATGAATTAACACATGTGGAATTATATACTTAACAAAAAAGTGTGAAACAACTGAAAATATGTCCTATATTCTAGGTTCTTCAAAGTAGCCACCTTTTGCTTTGATGACTGCTATGCACACTCTTAATGAGCTTCAAGAGGTAGTCACCGGAAATGGTCTTCCAACAATCTTGAAGGAGTTCCCAGAGATGCTTAGCACTTGTTGGCCCTTTTGCCTTCACTCTGCGGTCCAGCTCACCCCAAACCATCTCGATTGGGTTCAGGTCTCGTGACTGTGGAGGCCAGGTCATCTGGCGTAGCACCCCATCACCCTCCTTCTTGGTCAAATAGCCCTTACACAGCCTGGAGGTGTGTTTGGCATCATTGTCCTGTTGAAAAATAAGTGATAGTCCAACTAAACACAAACCGGATGGAATAGCATGCCGCTACAAGATGCTGTGGTAGCCATGCTGGTTCAGTATGCCTTCTATTTTGAATAAATCCCCAACAGTGTCACCAGCAAAGCACCCCCACACCATCACACCTCCTCCTCCATGCTTCACGGTGGGAACCAGGCATGTAGAGTCCATCCGTTCACCTTTTCTGCGTCGCACAAAGACACGGTGGTTGGAACCAAAGATCTCAAATTTGGACTCATCAGACCAAAGCACAGATTTCCACTGGTCTAATGTCCATTCCTTGTGTTCTTTAGCCCAAACAAGTCTCTTCTGCTTGTTGCGTGTCCTTAGCAGTGGTTTCCTAGCACCTATTTTACCATGAAGGCCTGCTTCGCAAAGTCTCCTCTTAACAGTTGTTGTAGAGATGTGTCTGCTGCTAGAACTCTGTGTGGCATTGACCTGGTCTCTAATCTGAGCTGCTGTTAACCTGCGATTTCTGAAGCTGGTGACTCGGATAAACTTATCCTCAGAAGCAGAGGTGACTCAGTCTTCCTTTCCTGGGGCGGTCCTCATGTGAGCCAGTTTCTTTGTAGCGCTTGATGGTTTTTGCAACTGCACTTGGGGACAATTTCAAAGTTTGCCAAACTTTTCGGACTGACTGACCTTCATTTCTTAAAGTAATGATGGCCACTCGTTTTTCTTTACTTAGCTGCTTTTTTCTTGCCATAATACAAATTCTAACAGTCTATTCAGTAGGACTATCAGCTGTGTATCCACCTAACTTCTGCACAACACAACTGATGGTCCCAACCCCATTTATAAGGCAAGAAATCCCACTTATTAAACCTGAGAGGGCACACCTGTGAAGTGAAAACCATTTCCGGTGACTACCTCTTGTAGCTCATCAAGAGAATGCCAAGAGTGTGCAAAGTAGTCATCAAAGCAAAACGAGGCTAATTTGAAGAACATAGAATATAAGACATATTATCAGTTGTTTCACACTTTTTTTGTTAAGTATATAATTCCACATGTGTTAATTCATAGTTTTGATGCCTTCAGTGCGAATGTACAATTTTCAAAGTAATGAAAATACAGAAAAATCTTTAAATGAGGTGTGTCCAAACTTTTGGTCTGTACTGTATATATATATATATATATATATATATATATATATATATATATATATATATATACACACACAGTTATATTAAAAAGTTTGGGCACCCCTATTAATCTTAAGCTTAATGTTTTATAAAAATTGGTGTTTTTGCAACAGCTATTTCAGTTTGATATATGTAATAACTGTTGGACACAGTAATGTTTCTGCCTTGAAATGAGGTTTATTGTACTAACAGAAAATGTGCAATCTGCATTCAAACAAAATTTGACAGGTGCATAAGTATGGGCACCCTCATCATTTTCTTCTTTTAAATACTCCTACCTACTTTTTACTGACGTACTAAAGCACTTTTTTTGGTTTTGTAACCTCATTGAGCTTTGAACTTCATAGCCAGGTGTATGCAATCATGAGAAAAGCTACTTAAAGTGGCCACTTGCAAGTTGTTCTCCTGTTTGAATCTCCTGTGAAGAGTGGCATCATGGGCTCCTCAAAACAACTGTAAAATGATCTGAAAACAAAGATTATTCAACATAGTTGTTCAGGGGAAGGATACAAAAAGCTGTCTCAGAGAATTAACCTGTCAGTTTCCACTGTGAGGAACATAGTAAGTAAATGGAAGAACACAGGGACAGTTCTTGTTAAGGCCAGAAGTGGCAGGCCAAGAAAAACATCAGAAAGGCAGAGAAGAAGAATGGTGAGATCAGTCAAGGACAATCCTCAGACCACCTCCAGAGAGCTGCAGCATAAAGTTTCTGCAGATAGTGTCACTGTGCATCGGTCAACTATACAACGCACTTTGCACAAGGAGAAGCTGTATGGGAGAGTGATGCGAAAGAAGCAGTTTCTGCAAGCACGCCACAAACAGAGTCGGCTGAGGTATGCAAAAGCACATTTGGGGAAGCCAATTTCTTTTTGGAAGAAGGTCCTGTGGACTGATGAAACCAAGATTGAGTTGTTTGGTCATACAAAAAGGCGTTATGCATGGCGGCAAAAAAACACAGCATTCCAAGAAAAACACTTGCTACCCACAGTAAAATTTGGCGGAGGTTCCATCATGCATTGGGGCTGTGTGGCCAATGCCTGCACCGGGAATCTTGTTAAAGTTGAGGGACGCATGGATTCCACTCAGTATCAGCAGATTCTTGACAATAATGTTGAAGAATCAGTGATAAAGTTGAAGTTACGCAGGGGATGGATCTTTCAGCAAGACAATGATCCAAAACATCGCTCCAAATCTACTCAGGCATTCATGCAGAGGAACAATTACAATGTTCTGGAATGGCCATCCCAGCCCCCAGACCTGAATATCATTGAACATCTGTGGGATCATTTGAAGAGGGCTGTCCATGCTCGGCGACCATCAAACTTTACTGAACTGGAATTGTTTTGTAAAGAAGAATGGTCAAAAATACCTTCATCCAGGATCTCATTAAAAGCTACAGGAAGCGACTAGAGGCTGTTATTTTTGCAAAAGCAGGATCTACTAAATATTAATGTCACTTTTCTGGTGAGGTGCCCATACTTATGCACCTGTCAAATTTTGTTTGAATGCAGATTGCACATTTTCTGTTAGCACAATAAACCTCATTTCAAGGCAGAAACATTACTGTGTCCAACAGTTATTACATATATCAAACTGAAATAGCTGTTGCAAAAACACCAATTTTTATAAAACATTAAGCTTAAGATTAATAGGGTTGCCCAAACTTTTTCATATAACTGTATATATATATATACTGCTCAAAAAAATAAAGGGAACGCTCAAATAACACATCCTAGATCTGAATGAATGAAATATTCACATTGAATACTTTGTTCTGTACAAAGTTGAATGTGCTGACAACAAAAATCATCAATGGAAATCAAATTTATTAACCAATGGAGGCCTGGATTTAGAGTCACCCACAAAATTAAAGTGGAAAAACACACTACAGGCTGATTCAACTTTGATGTAATGTCCTTAAAACAAGTCAAAATGAGGCTCAGTATTGTGTGTGGCCTCCACGTGCCTGTATGACCTCCCTACAATGCCTGGTCATGCTCCTGATGAGGTTGCGGATGGTCTCCTGTGGGATCTCCTCCCAGACCTGGACTAAAGCATCCGCCAACTTCTGGAGAGTTTGTGGTGCAATGGAGACACACTCCAGCCACATGAGGTCTGGCATTGTCCTGCATTAGGAGGAAACCAGGGCCAACAACACCAGCATATGGTCTCACAAGGGGTCTGAGGATCTCATCTCGGTACCAAATGGCAGTCAGACTACCTCTGGCGAGCACATGGAGGGCTGTGCGGCCCTCCAAACAAATGCCACCACACACCATTACTGACCCACTGCCAAACCAGTCATGCTGAAGGATTTGGCAGGCAACAGATCGCTCTCCAAACTCTGTCACGTCTGTCACATGTGCTCAGTGTGAACCTGCTTTCATCTGTGAAGAGCATCTGTGTTCTGTGGCAAATGCCAAACATTCTGCACGGTGTTGGGCTGTGAGCACAACCCCCATCTGTGGACGTCGGGCCCTCATATCACCCTCATGGAGTCGGTTTCTAACCGTTTGTGCAGACACTTGCACATTTGTGGCCTGCTGGAGGTCATTTGCAGGGCTCTGGCAGTGCTCCTCCTGTTCCTCCTTGCACAAAGGCAGAAGTAGCGGTCCTGCTACTGGATTGTTGCTCTCCTACGGTCCCCTCCACATCTCCTGGTGTACTGGCCTGTCTCCTGGTAGCGTCTCCAGCCTCTGGACACTACGCTGACAGATAAAGCAAACTTTCTTGCCACAGCTCGCATTGATGTGCCATGCTGGATGAGCTGCACTACCTGAACAACTACTGTGGGTTGTAGAGTCCGTCTCATGCTACCACAAGTGTGAAAGCACAACCAACATTCAAAAGTGACCAAAACATCAGCCAGAAAGCATTGGTACTGAGATGTGGTCTGTGGTCCCCACCTGCAGAACCACTCCTTTATTGAGTGTGTCTTGATAATTGCCAATAATTTCCACCTATTGTCTATTCCATTTGCACAACAGCATGTGAAATGGATTGTCAATCAGTGTTGCTTCCTAAGTGGACAGTTTGATTTCACAGAAGTTTGATTTACTTGAATATATTCTGTTGTTTAAGAGTTTCCTTCATTTATTTGAGCAGTGTAATATATATATATATATATATATATATATATATATATACACACACACACAGTACAGACCAAAAGTTTGGACACACCTCATTTAAAGATTTTTTCTGTATTTTCATGACTATGAAAATTGTACATTAACACTGAATACATCAAAACTATGAATTAACACATGTGGAATTATATACTTAACAAAAAAGTGTGAAACAATTGAAAATGTCTTTTATTCTAGGTTCTTCAAAGTGTCCACCTTTTGTGTTGATGACTGCTTTGCACACTCTTGCCATTCTCTTGATGAGCTTCAAGAGGTAGTCACCGGAAATGGTTTTCACTTCACAGGTATGCCCTGTCAGGTTTAATAAGTGGGATTTCTTGCCTTATAAATGGGGTTGGGACCATCAGTTGTGTTGTGCAGAAGTCTGGTGGATACACAGCTGATAGTCCTACTGAATAGACTGTTAGAATTTGTATTATGGCAAGAAAAAAGCAGCTAAGTAAAGAAAAACGAGTGGCCATCATTACTTTAAGAAATGAAGGTCAGTCAGTCCAAAAAATTGGGCAAACTTTGAAAGTGTCCCCAAGTGCAGTTGCAAAAACCATCAAGCGCTACAAAGAAACTGGCTCACATGAGGACCGCCCCAGGAAAGGAAGACCAAGAGTCACCTCTGCTTCTGAGGATAAGTTTATCCGAGTCACCAGCCTCAGAAATCGCAGGTTAACAGCAGCTCAGATTAGAGACCAGGTCAATGCCACACAGAGTTCGAGCAGCAGACACATCTCTTCAACAACTGTTAAGAGGAGACTTTGTGCAGCAGGTCTTCAAGGTAAAATAGCTGGTAGAAAACCACTGCTAAGGACAGGCAACAAGCAGAAGAGACTTGTTTGGGCTAAAGAACACAAGGAATGGACATTAGACCAGTGGAAATCTGTGCTTTGGTCTGATGAGTCCAAATTTGAGATCTTTGGTTCCAACCACCGTGTCTTTGTGCGACGCAGAAAAGGTGAACGGATGGACTCTACATGCCTGGTTCCCACCGTGAAGCATGGAGGAGGAGGTGTGATGGTATGGGGGTGCTTTGCTGGTGACACTGTTGAGGGATTTATTCATAATTGAAGGCATACTGAACCAGCATGGCTACCACAGCATCTTGCAGCGGCATGCTATTCCATCCGGTTTGCGTTTAGATGGACCATCATTTATTTTTCAACAGGACAATGACCCCAAACACACCTCCAGGCTGTGTAAGGGCTATTTGACCAAGGAGGAGAGTGATGGGGTGCTAAACAAGATGACCTGGCCTCCACAGTCACCAGACCTGAACCCAATCGAGATGGTTTGGGGTGAGCTGGACCGCAGAGTGAAGGCAAAAGGGCCAACAAGTGCTAAGCATCTCTAGGAACTCCTTCAAGGTTTCTGGAAGAACATTTCCGGTGACTACCTCTTGAAGCTCATCAAGAGAATGCCAAGAGTGTGCAAAGCAGTCATCAAAGCAAAAGGTGGCTACTTTGAAGAACCTAGAATATAAGACATATTTTCAGTTATTTCACACTTTTTTGTTAAGTATATAATTCCACATGTGTTAATTCATAGTTTTGATGCCTTCAGTGTGAATGTACAATTTTCATAGTAATGAAAATACAGAATTTTTTTTAAATGAGAAGGTGTGTTCAAACTTTTGGTCTATACTGTATATATATTATATATATATATACACACACGCACACACATACATACACACACATATACAGTATATACACACACACATATATATATTTGTGTTTATGTCCGAGAGAAGTGAATATACCTGTGTAATATATATAGTACTATATACTACACAGATATATTTGTGTACCTATAGCTCTCTTCTCTATATAAAAGATACATATGGAATGAAAGCAGCACTTCAATGAAATTAAGTGATACAGATAGTCTTTTTTCAGCCATCTGATCTGGATGGATAAAGTCGGACTTTTTCACTTATTTCCACTGCAGTGCTGCTTCAACTGTATTGTTCAACTTGATCCATTTTTTGGCCAGGCGATGCAAATGAGAATTTTTATTAGCAGATATGGGTAATACAGCCTTTTTTCATTTTTTGGCCAGGCGATGCAAATGAGAATTTTTATTAGCAGATATGGGTAATACAGCCTTTTTTCATTTTTTGGCCAGGCGATGCAAATGAGAATTTTTATTAGCAGATATGGGTAATACAGCCTTTTTTCTGGCTTTACACATAGTATATATAGACTGAAGGCCCCTTTATATACATTGCCCCCTTTTCTATTATGACCATTTGATAAATGAGCTCTTAGGGTCACTATCCTGCAGCTGACCAGAGGCGCTGCCTAGCAACCAGCCTCTGGGGGTGTGTCTCAGAACACAACACGCTGAGTTGCCAATCCCAAGATGGCAGCTCCCATAAACTGTGATTATCTTATTTCATAACTCAAGTAATTGTTCCAAAAGTAATTTATTCCATGTTCATTTATATCTACAGTCTCCTTACTGTGATATAGCATAATATGTGTGGAGGTGATAGGTCCTCTTTAAGTCTGGTTCTATACATTAGATTCAAAACCTTAGTTGTATTATCCCTTGCCACTTTACCTCTCATAAATCCTGTCTGATCCAGATGGATAATATCGGTTAACTGTGGAGATAGCATCTAGACTATCATTTTCGCAAACAGCTTAAAAGAGCACCTGTCAGCAGGATAGTGCTCAGTAAACCACATACACTATCATGTTGGCGCAGTTACACTGATTAATATGATACCTTTGCTTGATGAAATCCGTCCTGTGGTTCTTTTATAATCTTTATTTTCATTCCTGAGATAATGAGATGCTCGTGCTGTGGGGCAGGCCTTTGAGGGAGAGGCTTTGTGGTGCTCTGCTTATGCATTTCCACTGTGCTTTCAGTGACCTGCCTGCTATTTTAAATACTGCCTGTGTAATTGTGTTCCAAACCTCAAGTTTACATGCAGCAAAATGGTGGCCGCCACCAGCGCATGTGCTGTGGCATCTCTCAGTTGCCGAGATATGCTATTGCGTAAGCAAGGCTGGCCATGCCATATTGCTGAAGGCATATTTATTTCCCTCATCGAAATGGCGCCGCTAGCGGCGCCTGCGCAGTAGTGTCCATCTGTAAGAGATAAACCCTACTGCGCAGCAGGCCGTGCTTGAGCAGCAGCATATCTCGGCAACCAAGAGATGCTACAGCACATGCGCGGGCCAGTTTGCTGCATGTAAACTTCAGGTTTGGAACACAATTACACATGCAGTATTTAAAATAGCAGGCAGGTCACTGAAGGCTGACATAGGAATACATAAGCAGAGCACCAGATAAAGCCCCTCCCACAAGGTTCACCCTGAAGCACAAGCATCTCATTAGCTAAGGATTGAAAATAAAGATTGTAATAGAACTACAGGACTGATTTCATCAAGCACGGTATCATATTAATCAGTGTAACGGCACCCACCAGAAGTGTATGTGGTTTACTGAGCACAATCCTGCTGACAGGTGCGCTTTAATGTCTATATTAAGAAGGTTAAGAAGTCTGTAACTTGCGGACTGGGATGGATCTTTCCCTTTCTTATGGAGAACATATGTGAGCTCGCAGAGAATCTCCAGGGAGAGAAGATCCTTTGAATAAAGCATTGAGGCTAAATATAAGATGGGGAGATAGAGATTCTAAACACAATTTATAATATGGTAAAGAAAACCCATCTGGGCCAAGAGGCCTTTCAATATTTAGTTTCCTTGTTTGTAGTTCCCCTATAGTAAACAGTAGTTTGAGGGATTCTGTTGCAACATCAAACAAAGAGGGAAAACCAGACTCCTCAATGTATGTTTGAATGAGCGATTTAAAGTCGGCACTTTGAGTAGGAGGGGTAGTTGAATCAACGGAGTATAATGATTTGTAGAAGTTTTTAAATGTCTCCGCGATGTCAGAAAGAAAGTATATGTATCGTTGCGTTTGATCCATGATTGAAGGGATATAAGTGTTAGCTCTCTGTATTTTTAGGGCTCTGGCCAGAGACTTTTCACTTTTATTGCAGTGTTCATAATAATGACGACAGCATTTAGTGAGGTCAGCTTTTGCTTTTGCTTTGTGTAGGAGTAATGAACGCAGAGATTTAAGTTTGACTATCAGAAACCTTCTTATGTCATCAGACGAAGAGTGTTTGTGTAATCTCTCTAAGTTTTCAAACTCTCCCAGCAGACAGGTGATCTCCTGAGCATGTTCTTTTTTTTCCACTTGCCCCATGCTTAATGAGGATACCTCTAATCACACATTTCTGTGCCTCCCATACAATGCAGGGGTCCGTTTCCTCAGCAGAGTTTACCGTGAAATATGTGTCCAGGGAATTTTGTAAATCTGTCCTCACGACTGGATCATCGAGGAGGGTTGAATTCAGATGCCAATGGCATGGTCTGGCCATAAAAGCAGGAAGACACTGACACTGAGACACTAACAAGCGCGTGATCCGAGAAGATATTATCTATATTGGCTCTAAGGCTGTGCGCCCAAGATGCGTTTTTGGTGCGTATTTGCAGCGCGTAAACGCTCCAGAAATGCATTGCATACCTTATCCCATGACTTCCTATGACATTCTGCAAGTTCTGTGCACATGGTCCGTATTTTTTCTGCGCAGATTTTACTCACAGAAACAATACGGACATGGCCAATTCTTGTGCGTTTCTGCATGCAGATTTGCCTATACAATGCATTGGAAAAACACACGGCAAATACGCATGCAAATACGCATGTAAAAAAACGCATGCGTTTTTCTGCCAAGGAGATGCAGAAATGCTCAGGAAAACTTCTGCTTCATTTCTGCATCGTGGGCACTAAGCCTAAGAAGCAAGGAAATGTCCTGATGTCTTAAAAAGAAATAGTTAATTCTCGTATAGACATCTTGACAGTTCGAATAGAAGGAGTAGTCCCAATCTCCCTTGTGAAGTACAGTAGTCTCCAGATATCAATCAATTGGTGTTCCAGCAGACATTTCAGTATATCAAATTTCATGAAAAAAAGATGCGCACACAGTACTGAAGAGGTGCTGGCTAAAGGAGGTACGATCCAAGAAATCACTTATAGATAATAGCCGCACTCAAATTCTTGGTTGCAAAGAGTGATAATTTTATTATAATACAACACCATACCGTAGAAAAAAAGGTGCTTAGTAGCGATACATGACGTTTCGACCTGGATAGGCCTTTTTCAAAAACATTGCTATATACTGCATCCAAAGAGGACAAAGCTTAGTGGCTAAATGGAAATATTGGCTTGGAAAAGGCCTTGTTGGTGGTGTGGTAGTGTAAACTTGCGTTCCTGCTGCTTCACAAGGTGACTCCTTGTGAATATCGTTTGTGGCCTTGTGAGGAGTGTCCCAGGAATGCTTGGTAGTTCCCATGAGTTGATTGAAGGGTTGGGCATCAGTGTCATGTTGGATAGAGAGGGGCTGTCACTTGTTTAAAAAAAAAAAAAAACACAATGGTATTGTGCTGTGCTTCTTCAGGGCGTGTGGTTGGTATAAAAGATATTTATGTTTAGGTGTCTGTGTTTTCTGGGCATCCCCGAGAGTGTAAATAACAGAATTAGTCCTTGTCCGGTGTCTGGGACCTTGGGGCAAAGGTGGCTTGTGTTCTCATTCCCTAATGCTTAGTTTGTGTCAGCCCTATTAATTCCAAGTTAGATGCAGTTGGGCTGAGACTGATAACTCATACACATATTCTGTAGCTAATACTAATATTTATAAAGTCTTATGTACTTCTGTAATCCACCACTAGATGTCAGGAAAGGATTATAGAATCAGAGGCTAGTTTTCCAGAAACAAGCAGCAGTGAATGTTGCTGAGTGAAAATTGCAAAATGATGTTGTAATGACCAGTACATTGTAGTGACCAGTAAGTTGTACCCAGCTCATGTTTCTGGAACCATGCACCCGTAAATTAGGAGGGCTCTCATCGCTACAGAAATGCCAACCATGTGGACACATTCGGGGGCATGAGTCATTTTGCTTTGCCAGAGCCTTTGTGCTACTAGTAATGTGGAAGCCCCCTATATTTCCGTTAACAGATGTCGGACCTAAGTGGTGACTTGCTTTTTTTGTGGATTGAGTCTAAGCTTTTATTGTGATTCAAAATGTTATGTAAATGTTTGATTTACCCCGTGCTCTATGCCGAGCATTGATATTGGGGATTCCATTTTTGCTACTTCCCATAAGTGGCACTTGAGTTCTAGTTTTCTTCCTCTCTAAATAGACAATTTGAAATATTTCCCAGAGGAGCATTGATGCTTAAAAGTCTACTCACCTTGACATGCTTGACATGTCACTCTCCGCAAGGAGAAATGTTTCCGTTTGGATACTGGTCAGACGCCTCTCACTCAGCCAAACCATATCTCATAAAGATAAATTTAGCATGAAAAGAACGGTGGCACTCATCATGGGCTGGAACAAACGACAATCTTTATTGCAAAGAAAACATCAAAGAGCGGCAGCGATCAGAGGAATGCGGGGGGAGTGTGAAGCTGGACTACGGCCGTTTCGCGCTGGAATGCACGTCTATGGGTCCACGTGTGGGAAGGCGTACTGCTTGAATATCAAGGTGAGTAGTATACGCCCCCACACCTGCAACATTACAAATGAAAGTGCTCGAAAACAAGGAGATAGTAACGTATTGAGGCACCTCGGGCTCAATGATAAACTAGACATATTGGTATTTATCTGAAAAAGTAAAGTATAATGCTTTGATAATTATCCAAATTTAATCTATGTTTTCTCTATAATCCATGTGATATAATTGCTGTTCTAGTTTTTAAAATTCTATTTGTGTATGATTTTAATCACCATGAATTGTTATTTTAACTCCTTGCTGTTAAGCACTTTCATTTGTATTGTTGCAGGTGTGGGGGCGTATACTACTCACCTTGATATTCAAGCAGTAGTACGCCTTGCCACACGTGGACCCGTAGAAGGGCATTCCAGCGCGAAACGGCCGTAGTCCGGCTTCACACTCCCCCGCATTCCTCTAATTTCCGCAGCTCCTTGATGTTTTCATTGCAATAAAAAATCTTGTTTGTTCCTGCGCATGGTGAGTGCCATTGTTCTTTTCATGTTTCATTTATCTTTATGGGACTGTTTGTTTGGTTTAGCACTGCAGACCATCAGGCTTCTTACGACTTGATTCTAAGTAAGGACTGGTGGATCCTGATTTAATAAGGTTTAGTGTCAGCTTTTTTCTTTTTTACTGCAAACCATATCTCACACTTTTCACTGATGAGGGGAAGTACCCCAAAACACAGTGTCAGCAAATTGAGATTTCAGTTTTGGCTTTTATCCTAAGTCATGTGATAAGGCTCCTTGAAGAGTCAATATTGACTTTTAGGATTGCTACTTCCTATAGGTGGAACTAGAGTTCTAGTTCAGGAATTGTTTTTTGAGGGATTTTTTTATGCCATTCATAGTGTGGTAAATTTGATAAGGCAGCTTTATTCTTCGGGTCAGTACGTTTACAGCGATACTACATTTATATATTTTTTATGTTTTGGCACTTTTACACAAACTATTTTATATAAAAAAATATTTTTGCACGCTTTATGTTGAGAGCTATATCTTTTATTTTTCGGCTGATGGAGCTGTATGGTGGCTTGTTCTTTGTGGGACAATATGACATTTTCAGCGGTTCCATTTTTTTTACATTCGTCTTTTTCATCGCATTTTATTCCACTTTTCGTTCGGCAGTATGATAATAAACCACAGTTGTTTGCTTCGTTTATTTATTTATTTATCTTTGTTACCATGTTCACTAACGGGGTTAACTAAAGGGACAGTTTATAGGTCAGGTCATTCCGGATGTGGTGATACCAAATATGTGTACTTTTCTTGTTTATTTTTCATAATAATATTTATGGGTACAAAATATATATATTTTTTTATGTTGTGATTTTTTTTTTTACTTTTTTATTTTGTCCCACCACTGGGACTTTCACTTTCTACAGTCTGATCACTGCTATAAGGCATAGCAGTGCAGGATCACTGCTATGCCTTACAGCTGTCAGACCTGCAGACACTAGTAAGATAGATATAACTACCATGCTAGTGCATTGTGACACAGATGTCGTTATGACGACATTGGGTCACGATGACAATGATCGGGACCCCACGACGTCTCCGATCCAAGAGCAGAGGGGCTTCTATCCCTCTGCACGCTGGCTAAATGCTGCAATCGAAGCATTTAGGGGATTGAAGTGTCAGGAGCGGTGTGTGCACCGCTCCTGGCACTGAGTGCCGGGTGTCAGCTGTCAGAATCAGCTGAGTCCCGGCAGGAATCACGCGCACAGCCTCTGTGCTCGCGCGATCGCTGCGACATATCAACAAGTCCCTGGTCAATAAGTCAGGTCACAGGGATATATAGATATGTCTCACGTCAAAAAGGCACCTCAAAAACCTTGTAGAATCTAGAACTTTAAGTTTAAACCCTAGAAACATAATCCTGTCATATGGTCTACACAATAAAATACAGTAAAAAGAAATTTATACCTGAACAACCGATCTACCCATTAGCGAATCAGAGAGCCCTGGAAGAAGCATTGCAGGACTTCTTGAGGTTGCTTGAAAGCTTCCGCTGCTACTAGATTCACTTAAACATCCAGATGCGATATTCTCCATTTTGAGCTTTGGACTAAGTGCGACTTCATCACTAGATCTGCCAAAAAATATTTTTTTTTGTTTAATGATTCTCTGAATTACACAGGAAAATGATCTTTATCTAAGATAAAAGTGTAAATTCTAGAAACAATTTACTAATAGGAGCAAAACCTAATGTGGTGAAACATATACATTATCTTCTGAATGTTAAAGTTTTAATTTATCTTAAAATATGTTTAGTGGGTTCACAACCAAGGTTCTGTGCAGGCTAGCCAAGCTCCTTTACAGCAAACATGGCAATTCCTGTTTTCAGGTACCATGTTTTTTTGCATAGACTCCACCACCAAATTTTACAAGAGGCACGATGCTTACAGATGGGAGACATTTTCCTGGTATCCATCAAATTAAACTACAAACAGAACTGCGAGCTAATGATAAGTGGTTAACCCAACCCGATAACACATTTCCATTGCTCCAAAAACTTGCTAACAGCATGGGTTAACTTGACAAACTTAATAGGTTATTTCCATGTTCATAGATAGATATTGTCAAATAGTGCTTGTAAAAACAAGCACGTTTGTAACTTACGGCTTAATAAAATTTTCAGCTGTTCTTGAGATATTAAGACTTGTTTAAAGCTACGGTAGTTGCCTAAGAGACCGACCACCACCCGCTGCTGTTTAGCTTGTAAGCACTGCGCTGAAGCGGAGTTAAATCAGGAGGCAACAGTGTGCTTCAGTGATCCCACCAGCTTCAAAACAATGCCTACAAGCTCAAGAGAAAAAAGCTTGCAATCACTACAAATGTTCTGAGGTCTAATAGCGGTGGTTTGTCCCTAAGGCAAACTGCTGTAAAGAAAAGGGTTGATATCTCAAAGGGTTGAAAACTTTACTTTACCCATAACGATGCTATTTTTCTGTCAACATGGCCGAATCAGGGTTTATTTTTGAAGAGATGAGACATAGTTTTGAATTACACCATGTACTTCACAATTAAGTGTATGTTCACACGTGGCGTCTTTACAGCATTTTTTGTGTGGAAAAGAAGCTGCATTTCACAGTACCAAGAAACGCAAAGATTTCAGAAATCTCACATATATAATCAGCCTGTAAATAAAGCAAATTTGCAACGCTACATGTGAAAATACCCAAAATGTAATAACATAACAAACAGGAAAATTTTCAAGAGAGGTGAAAAATTGTATATATATATATATATATATATATATATATATATATATATATATATATATATATATATATATATATATATATATATATATATATATATACATACACACACACACACACACACACTCATACATATATACACAGTACAGACCAAAAGTTGGACACACCTTCTCATTTAAAGATTTTTCTGTATTTTCATGACTATGAAAATTGTACATTCACACTGAAGGCATCAAAACTATGAATTAACACATGTGGAATTATATACTCAACAAAAAAGTGTGAAACAACTGAAAATATGTCTTATATTCTAGGTTCTTCAAAGTAGCCACCTTTTGCTTTGATGACTGCTTTGCACACTCTTGGCATTCTCTTGATGAGCCTCAAGAGGTAGTCACCGGAAATGGTCTTCCAACAATCTTGAAGGAGTTCCCAGAGATGCTTAGCACTTGTTGACCCGTTTGCCTTCACTCTGCGGTCCAGCTCACCCCAAACCATCTCGATGGCGTAGCACCCCATCACTCTCCTTCTTGGTCAAATAGCCCTTACACATCCTGGAGGTGTGTTTGGGGTCATTGTCCTGTTGAAAAATAAATGATGGTCCAACTAAACGCAAACCAGATGGAATAGCATGCCGCTGCAAGATGCTGTGGTAGCCATGCTGGTTCAGTATGCCTTCAATTTTGAATAAATCCCCCAACAATGTCACCAGCAAAGCACCCCCACACCATCACACCTCCTCCATGCTTCACGGTGGGAACCAGGCATGTAGAGTCCATCCGTTCACCTTTTCTGCGTCGCACAAAGACACGATGGTTGGAACCAAAGATCTCAGATTTGGACTCATCAGACCAAAGCACAGATTTCCACTGGTCTAATGTCCATTCCTTGTGTTCTTTAGCCCAAACAAGTCTCTTCTGCTTGTTGCCTGTCCTTAGCAGTGGTTTCCTAGCAGCTATTTTACCATGAAGGCCTGCTGCACAAAGTCTCCTCTTAACAGTTGTTGAAGAGATGTGTCTGCTGCTAGAACTCTGTATGGCATTGACCTAGTTTCTAATCTGACCTGCTGTTAACCTGCGATTTCTGAGGCTGGTGACTCGGATAAACTTATCCTCAGAACCAGAGGTGACTCTTGGTCTTCCTTTCCTGGGACGGTCCTCATGTGAGCCAGTTTCTTTGTAGCGCTTGATGGTTTTGCAACTGGATTTGGGGACACTTTCAAAGTTTGCCCAATTTTTCGCACTGACTGACCTTCATTTCTTAAAGTACTGATGGCCACTCGTTTTTCTTTACTTAGAATTTGTATTATGGCAAGAAAAAAGCAGCTAACAGTCTATTCAGTAGGACTATCAGCTGTGTATCCACCAGACTTCTGCACAACACAACTGATGGTTCCAACCCAATTTATAAGGCAAGAAATCCCACTTATTAAACCTGACAGGGCACACCTGTGAAGTGAAGACCATTTCCGGTGACTACCTCTTGAAGGTAATCAAGAGAATGCCAAGAGTGTGCAAAGCAGTAATCAAAGAAAAAGGTGGCTACTTTGAAGAACCCAGAATATAAGACATATTTTCAGTTGTTTCACACTTTTTTGTTAAGTATATAATTCCACATGTGTTAATTCATAGTTTTGATGCATTCAGTGTGAATGTACAATTTTCATACTCATGAAAATACAGAAAAATCTTTAAAAATGAGAAGGTGTGTCCAAACTTTTGGTCTGTACTGTATATATATGTATTTTGGCTTTGCTTTTAGAAGTTTGGTATTATGGCTTTTACTGCACTGCAAAAAATGCACTGAGAACACATTATTTCCAACTTCCAGTCTCTCACATATTCATGTAGACTAAGCTCACATACAGATGGCATACCTCCAAACGAAAAGAGGGACACATAGCGTGTCGTGGAAATTTCTAATTGAGCCAAGACACTTCCTTAACCTCGCTCAGTCCTTTATATGCACCCACACGGGAATATTGCTTACTATAAAAAGTGCTCCGTAATAATCTAGAAGACTGGTCGTTTAAGGCTATGTGCACATCTTCAGTATTTGGTTGCAGAAATTTCTGTAACGTGTCTGCATCTCTTGGCAGGAAAACAAAGTCTCAAAAACGCTGAGGTTTTTTGCCTGCGTTTTTTCAGTGCATTCAATGGGTGTAAAACGCAGGCAAAAACGCACAAAGAATTGACATGCTGCAGATTATTTTCTGCTACAAATCTGCAAGTCAAAAATACTCAACCTGTGCATGACACTTCAGGTTTCTCATTCACTTCGCTGGCATCATGTTTTGTCACAAATCTGCGCAAAAAACACAGGACTAAAATGCACCTAATCTGCAACGTGTGCACACAGCCTTATTTTAACTAGCCTGCACTTCTCGTACTCCTTGGTTTTGCCAAGGCTCTAAAGGCCCCATCACACTAAGCGAAATCGCTAGCGAGATCGCTGCTGAGTCACAAGTTTTGTGACGCAACAGCGACCTCAGCAGCGATCTCGCTACGTTTGACACTTCGCAGAGACCAGGCCCCTGCTGTGAGATCGCTGGTCGTGTCGGAATGGTCTGGACCTTTGTTTGATCGTTGAGGTACCGCTGGGTCGCATGCATCGGTGTGTTTGACACCTTACCAACGAACTCGTTGACGACTCAGACACAGAAACACATAGGCGTGCATCGTTATACAGATCGTTACGGGTCGCCGCATCGTTGGGAAGATCTGACTGTTTGACATCTCACCAGCGACCACATAGCGATGCAGCAACGATCCCTGACAGGTCGTATCGTTGTCGGATTCTCTGTAGCGTCGCTAAGTGTGACGGAGCCTTAACTTAGGAGATACAACTGTGTGTGAGATTGGGAGAGTGGGGCATTGAAATCTATGGTTTATCAGTGTGATTATCTCACAACATATCGTAGTTATTTAAGAAGCAATGCAAGACAGATTACTGTGTGTTATGGAGCATCAGGCAGACATAGAGGCACCTAAAAGATGCAACAAAAGTAAATACTGAAAGACTTCTAAGTATGCAGTTGCCGTAGCAGTATATTTCTATTTTATCTGCATAATACAAAATCATATCTTATTAAATAGCAATATTCAGTATGGAATAAAAATTAAAGAGGTTGTCTAGTATAGAATGACAAGTTTGCAGTCACTAACTACAGACTTGTGAATTTGCCGATGCAGCGTTGGAAACAGCAGCCAAGTATGCAATATGAATACTCCCGGCCAGAACCTGGCCTACCTCTGTACAGTAGTACACACAGTGACTGCAGACTTCTCATTCTAGAAAGGACATCTCCTTTAAGGCTCTTGGTTGGAGGTGAAAAAATATGGCTCACTTAAGTTTTGCCTCTTTGCTGGTCATTGGGATGCATTCGTTAATTCTCGGTTAAAGAATTTATGAGAAAAATAGGTAAATTCAATTCCTCCATCATATTTTATGGACAAGAAAGGTTGAAATTTGATGAACCAGTGTCTTATTCGTTTTCATCTTGTCTAAGTATGTAATTCTGATATTGTGTCCAAATACAACAAAAATGCAAGCAGAAAGCCTTTACAAACACATTTTTGCAAGCTTTGAAAAATATCCGAGAAGATAAAGCCTTTTTTTTAAGCTGTGTATAAACAGTGGATGTGAAACAAGAAATAATAATAAAAAAAAAATACTTAAAAACAAAACCGATGCAGTTTAAACAATAATATATTATATGAAGCAAAATGAAGGGACTAATGTGTTACCTTGAAATATCACTGGTTGAAGAATTATTTAGAGGAGTAACATTAGTGAGTAAACCAACATTTCCAGAAGAGGCGAGCTGTCAAATAAAAGCATAAATATTAATATAGACACGTACCTACATTTAAAAAAAAATTACAAACCTTTAACAGAATTGGAATTTTTATGATAAAACGACAAATGAGAAAAAAATGTAATTTTGAAAAGAAACTTTAATAAATGTTTTCATATTGAATTGGACCCGGGGAGCTTTTGGCTGCAGAGCAGAATAAAACACTTTAATTTGTTTTTTTTATCTTTATTTAATTTTTTTCATTTTTATTTCACCTCTCCATTGCAGAGATATTAGCAATCAAAGTTTTTGGCACCTAATGAGTTAAGTTTTGTTAAGTCAAAGTATTTTCAGAGATTTTTGCTCAATTACAAGCAAGCAGCAACACAGCAGCACAAAGAACATAATCCCATAATATACAGTGGCATGTAAAAATTTGGGCACCCCTTGTCAAAATTACTCTTGTTGTTTACCGTTAAGCAAGTTGATGAAATGCTCTTTAAAAGGGCCTAAATTTAAAAGAAGACACATTTTCTTTGTATTTTAGGCAAAAAAGATATATATTTTTATCTTTTACATTTTAAAAATTACAAAAAAGAAAATGGGCCGATGCAAAGGTTTGGGCACCCTGCATGGTTAGTACCTAGCAGCACCACCTTTTGAAAGTATCACAGCTTGTAAACATTTTTTGTTGCCAAATAAGAGTCTTTCAATTCTTGTTTGAGGGATTTTCATCCATTCTTCTTTGGAAAATTCTTCCAGTTCTGTGAAATTCCTGGGACATCTTGCATGCACAGCTATTTTCAGGTTTACCAAAGATATTCAATGATGTTCAGATCAGGGGACTGTGAGGGACATTGTAAAACCTTCAGCTTGTGACTTTTGAGGTCGTCTACTGTGGATTTTGACGTGTGTTTAGGATCATTATCCATTTGTAGAAACCATCCTCTTTTCAACTTCAGCTTTTTTTTATTTTTTTTTATTTTTTTTACAGATGGTGTTAAGTTTGCATCAAAAAATTGTTGAAATTTCATTGAATCCATACTTTCCTCTACCCATGAAATGTTCCTTGTGGCATTGGCTGCAAAACGGCCTCAAAGCATGGTTTATCCACCCTCATGCCTAATGTTCCAAGATCCACTGACTAGTAAAGCATGACTAGCGAAAGGGGATTTTCATCAAACAAATTTCACGCATTGAAAGTCAGTGGATCTTTGAATTAGATACCTTGAAACCCAATGGCCTTAATAACAAAATAGAAATGTTTGCCCTCCAGTACGACTGGACAAGTATATAATGCGCCCAGTTTTTTTTGCCAGCGTATAGATTGAGCTATACAAGGACTAACCTGCCTAATCTGGACCATCCCTGATGAAAGAAGCTGACTGCTTCAGAAACGCGTTGGAATTGGTCCATTCAGCTATCCTTACAGCCAGTGTGACGTCATGGAACATTGGTTCACTGGAGTTCATCAGCACAGAAGGGCACGGATTTCATTAAGCTCCTGTAGCTTCTAAGACATGCGAGCGGGAGCCACCAGCCGGGGCACCGTCTGTAAATGTACTAACGCCCGCTAGTGTATTTTAACACTCCTGCATAACTGAATGTGGACTCTACATTTCAATTTGAAAAACAAGCAATGGACTAACATGTATTTGGACTCTAGTATATAATATATGGAGTTACAACTTGCAAGAGTGAGTATCCATGCGTAACTTCAGTATATGTATGAGGGAGTACCAATGTGTGAATTGACATCATTTCCAGCTTATGAACATGATTTATAACACTGAAAGCCTTCTGTTTTTATAATGCTGTTCTTTATATAACGCCATTTACACCTTATATACAAAAGTGCACTTGTAGGCGGATTTCCCAAATATAGCGGAATTTATAGCCTCAGTTTGTAAGCTCAACGTATAGGCATCACCCGAACCCCACAAGTGCATATTCTATCCACTACCGAACTAAATATATATATATATAAACTTGTGAATAAACCTCAGCAAAGTGCAATAAAATAAGCAATGGTGTAATATTGAGCTTATAAATATCAATCAAGTACAATATACCAATGTAAATTTATAAGTGCAATATATTAGGGTAAGTCACCAGTGTAATTTACATGTGCAATATTAGTTTATAGATTTACATCTGGAATCTTATGGTTGTTTTAGCGCTCATCTCATTTACTTTCCATTAGCACAAGTTTTTTATAATTAATTATAATTATTACATGATATCATAATGGCTTATGATTCTTTGTGAGTGACCTTTCAGAGAAAGTCCCTGTGGAGGCAGGGGTAGCAACTTTCTTTCAGTTCTCCACCTCTCCTAGAACTATCATATGTACTGCCCCTTCCCCCACATGTCCTGTCCCCAATTAATCCCATAGATCATACATATCAAACTCTGGCCCGTGGGCCACATCTGGCCCGCAGGGTGGTTTTATTTGGCCCACGACACCATAACCACCACCCTTAAGTTTGGTCCATTATTCTCTATGGAGGACTATGTGGGGCCCAAAATACTGTGTGGAGGACTATGGGGATCCCATTATTCTGCATGTAGTACCCATAATTCTACATGGAGGACTATGTAGGGCCCATTATTCTGTATGGAGGACTATGTGGGGCTCATTTTTCTGTATGGAGGACTATGTGGGGCCGATTTTTCTGTATGGAGGACTATGTGGGGCCCATTATACTGTATACCGGTCTTAGTCCAAGTTTTTAATTTTGGTCCTATGTGTGTTTGAGTTTGACATCCCGGCCTTAGATGTTACTGTCAATAGTAACAGTGGCATCTAGATGATTAAGAGGGAAGGTGCTCCTTAACTCCATCGGGTGCACATAGCCTTGGGAGTTGCCATCTCTGGTGGCCTATTGGGTCTTGCCATAACAGAGCTTTTGCAAAACTGACAGGTTTACATAACTATTGCATTAGATTAGTGATCAGACTAGTGAAAATTCACATTTCATAGTGACCAACCGTTCAGATGATCGCAGGCTCAAGTCCCCAAAAAGAACTAACAAATACAGTGGAAATTTAAATAAAAAAAGTTTTAAAACAAGATGAAAAAAAAAAAAAAAGAAAAAAAGCTTACCTGAAAGTGAGGACGTGCGCCTCCCGACGAGTTTTTCCATATCGGGTTCTCCAGGGAAGATACAGTGCTGCTCACCATTATTAGCACCCCTTAATTTTTTTCATAGACTGTACAATATCTTCAGCAATAAATGGAAATGTACCAAAATTATATCCTGAAGATTTTGTCATTAGTGGTCCAAAGTAATACAACAATAAAACATTTTTTTCAACTTCCATGTTGCAATTTTAAAGAAAAAAATGAATAAACAGCATATGCAGCAATAAAGGCACCCCTAATTAATACTTGGCTGCGCACCCTTTGGCATTGATGACAGCCTCCAAACGTTTCTTGTAGCCATCTATAAGCTTCTTGCACTTCTCAGCTGGAATTTCTCCCACTCTTCCTGTGCAGTTTGTTCAAGCTCTTGAATGTTAGCAGGTTTTTTTTTAATGGCAGATTTCAGCTCACCTTAAAGATTTTCAATGGGATTAAGGAAGGACTCATTAGAGGCCATTGTAAAACAGTCAATTTTTTCTTTTTCAACCATTCCTGTGTACATTGGGTTATTGTCTTGCTGGAGGACTATTAATCTTCGACTCAAACCAAGTTTTCCTACACTGGGTAGGACATTTCGATATAAAATCTCTTGAAAATTCTCTGATTTCTCTATTCCTATGATACGGCTAAGGCCTACAGTACCAGATGCAGCAAAACAACCCCATGGCATTATGGATCCTCCATATCTATTTTTGATTAATCTATTTTTGATTAATCAGTTCACAGAACATTTTCCCAGAAGTATTGTGGGTTGTCAAGGTACTCTTTGGCCAAGATCAGTCGTTTCTTTTTATGTTTTTTCTTCAACAACAGTTTCTTCCTTGGCCTTCGCCCATGAAGCTCTGCTTGGTTTAATGTGCAGCATATGGTACTTTGTGAAACCATGACCACAGACTGTTCCTGGTTGGTCTTCAAGTCTTTGGATGTTTGGCATGGTGTTTTACCAACCATTCGCACCAACATTCAAATACATCTCTTGTCAATTTTCTTCTTTCTCCTACATCCAGGGAGGTCCTTAACAGTTCCATGCTTTGCAAACTTCTTAGTAACATTGCGCCCTGTTGAAACCGAGATACCAAAGTCTTTGGAGATGGCCTTATACTCTTTGGAAGTCGTGTTCACTAATAATAGCAGTTCTGATGTCCTCGGACAGCTTTGTCTTCACCATTGTCACAAAGGAACAGGGCCTACAATATGGCTTTTTAAAACACTGAAGTTATCATTCATTGGCTAATTCATGTCACATGGGCACCGACAATTAATCACAGGTGAATCTCGTGATTTATCACAGGCGAGTCAAAATGTGTTTCCCTACTAAATTAATAAAAAGGGTGCCAATGCCAGTGTCACAACAAGCTTTAGGTTTTTCTATTTTCCCCTCACATTGTTTTTTTGGTTTAAATTATTGTTTATCATTTGCTCTTTTATATTTAACATGAGCGCGCTATAAAAAAAAACTGTTTAACTTTGTTCATTTTTTTTTCAGGAGCAATTCAACATTATGTACTTAAACTTCATGAGTGCTAATAACAATGAGCAGGACTGTAAGTGAACTGTATGGTCATAGCAATAAATCTTATTCCCAGTATCCTAATGGTGGATCTTGGCACACAATGGCACAGCACTGCATGGACAGTGGGCGTGTTCATTTCATATGTCACGCCAATGACTAGAGGCAGCACGCATCATCTAATGTGCGTGTAGGAGGATCGAGGAGATGCAGGAAGTGACTTGCATAACAAGAATTGCACTGTACCTCTTTCTGATAATGGGCATTATTTCATTAAATGTGCAAATAGGAAGCGTGTGTGTTCCACTCGACAAACAAGGGGTGGATGGCGTGTGTGTCACTTACCATTTTCCCAGGGCTGAATACATTCCTACTACTTGGATGGTACTCACTGATGTTACATAATTGGGGAACAAGATGGGCCCTCCTGATTGGTGCTCGATCCACACAACAGGTATTTAAGACCTAACCTTGTTAATAGTTGGTTATACCAGTCATTAACCAGATACACCACCAGGACACTGGGTGAGAGAGCCTGGATCTTGCCCACTCGCTTTGCCGTGGTGACTGCAACCAAGAAAGCTGATTTCATGGAGAGTAGATAGATACCCACCTGTTCAAAAGGCTCAAAGGGAGGCTTACATAGGGCTCTCAACACTAGATTCAGATCCCATGGAGGGACATGGTTTTTAATTGTAGGTTTTAGGCGAGTAATTGCTCTAGTGAACCTTGATATCCACGGGTGGTCTACTAGGGAGTAGTCCAGAAAGACACTTAGGGCAGAGATGAGTACCTTTAAAAGTGCTTGGCCTCAGTCCTTTGTCAAATCCCTGCTGGAGGAATTCCAGGATTTTAAGGGATATCCGGACGATTAGAATCAAGGACTGATCCTCCTGCAAAAGCACAAAACTGTTTACATATTCTGGAATATATTGTTGACGTTATCAGCTTTCTACTAGCCTGTAGAGTTATTAACCAATCTGAGAGGCGTTTGGAACTTAGAATTCACCTTTCAGGATCCATGCAGTCAACTGAAGAAAGTGGACGTCCTGATGCAATAACGGTCCTTGGGACAGTAGATCCTCTCTGTCCGGAAACCTGAACGGATGATCCACAGACATATGGTGTAACCGTGGGAACCAGTTCTTTTTGGGCCAGCAGGAAGCTATCAGAATTAGAGTCGCCAGCTCTTCTCAGACTTTTCTCAATACTCTTGGGATAAGCGGAATTGGAAGGAAGGCATACAGAAGGCCTATTCCCCAGGGATGAGATTGAGCGTCCACTCCCTCCGAATTGTCTTTTGGGTTCATAGAGAAAAATCGCTGGAGTTTCTTGTTGTTCCTGGTTGTGATTAAGTCTATGCAGGGCGTACCCCATCTGTGGACTATTCGCTGGAAGATCTCTAGGTTCAGTTCCCACTTGGAGGTCCAGATTTTTTCTCTGCTTCGGAAATCTGCTACCGTGTTTTCGGATCCTTTGAGATGGACCACTGACACTGAAAGAACATTCACTTCTGCCCACCGGAAGATTTGTTCTGCTAATAGTTGTAACAACTCCCCTTTTGGGCCTCCCTGTCGGCATAGGAAGGAGACTGTTGTATTATTGTCTGAGAGGATCATTATGTGACTTACCCTGACCGGATCTTGGCATTGCTGGATTGTTTCCCAGACTGCCTGTAACTCTCTGAAATTTGAGTATTTTCTTTGCACTTGGGACGACCATGTGCCCTGAAGATACCTGCCCTCTACATAAGTGCCCCAGCCCTTCTGACTGGCATCAGTAGTGATCCGAATGTAGGGTAAAAGGATCCATTCTACTCCCCTTCTTAGGTTCGACGGGAGTGTCCACCAGGAAAGGGAAGATTTTAGCTCTGCTAATAATCTCATCCTTTTGTCCAGGCCAGACGTCTGTTTGTCCCAGGTTGATAGGACTGTCCTCTGTAAGGGCCTTGAGTGGGCCTGGGCCCATCTTAAATTTGAGATACAGGCTGTCGCATGCGTACCTGATTGACGTGTTATTTCTGCTCTGGAAATTCCAGATTTTTAGACTGATTTCTTCCTGCTTTGTTGGAGACAGGGAAGAATTTTGAAGATGAGAATTCAAGAGCACTCCTAGGAACACTTTATCGGTGCTTGGCTGGAGGTTCGATTTCTCCCAGTTGATACCCCATCCTAGGGATTCTAAGATCTCGATTGCATGTTTTTGTGTTGAACTAAAAGAGACCCCGATTCAGCCACTAAAAGCATATCGTCCAGGAAAGGAATTATGATAGTGCCCTGTTTCCTTGATAAAACTGCCACCTCTGTCATCACTTTCGTAAAAATTTGGGGAGCGGATGATAGGCCTAACGGTAGACAAGTGAGCTTGAAAAGATACACTTTGCTTCCTTATTCTAGAGCGAACCTCAGGAACTGTTGATGGCTTGGACGGATAGGAACATAATATGCATCCTTCAGATCCAGGATGCACATTATCGAGTTTTCCTCTATTAATGGAATGCTGGATCTTATCCTCTCCATTTTGAATCTCCTGTATTCTACCCAACGATTTAGGGTTTGAGATTTAGGACCGTACGGCGTTTGCCCGAAGGTTTTATCACTGAAAAGAGGGATGAATAATGCCCCTTCCCAACTTCTGAAGGAGGTACTGGTTTGACTGCACCCAGAGTTACTAGGGTTATTATGTCCTGCCAGAGGCTTTCTAAAGCTGAAGAAGAATGGAGACGGGTTATTTGAAAATGGTGCGGGGGAGGATGGGAAAATTTTATTTTGTACCCTTCCCTTATGGTCCGTTAAATCCATTGGTTGTTTGTTATTGACCGCCAACTTTCCAAAAAGAAACGGAGCCTCCCCCCAACCCCTAAGGCGTCAGGGACTACCCGCTGGACCAGAGGAAAACTGGGCTGCTCTATCCTTTCCCGCCTTTTGGGTAAGACCATCTACCCGGTTTACCCTTGCCCCTATAGTCTCACCTAAAGGAACAAAGGGATTTACAAAAGAGCTGGTACCTTATCATTTTATCCTCCAGGAAACCCTTTTTGTTAACTAATGCCCTTTAGAAGATTTCGTCAAGAACAGGGCCAAAGACCTGAGAACCAGAAAAGGGGATGGAGCAGAGATAGTTTTTAAAATGGCTGTAACCTGACCAAGTTTTAAGCCAAATCGCACGTCTCGCTGAATTAGAGAGCAAGCTACCCCTGGACACGAACCTAAATGATTCCGCTGAAGCGTCAGCCATAAACTGTGTCGCTAATTTTAACATGGGCAAGAAGTCTGATATTACCTCTCTAGGAGTATTAGATCTAATCTGATCTGAAAGCTCATCTATCCAGAGGCACATGGATCTAGCCACAGAGGTAGCTGCAATGTTAGTTTTTATAAATACTGTTGATATTTACAAGCATTGCTTTAGCAGACATTCTGCCTTTCTGTCCACTGTGGTTTTCAGGCAAGAGGAGTCCTCAAAGGGAATGGACGTTTTTGTCGCAACTTTTGCAATAGTAATGTCTACTTTGGGAATTCCCTCCCATAGTTTCATTTCCTCTGGGTCAAATGGAAGCGGGGCTTTAAAGTCTCTTGCGACAATGAGTCTTTTTTCCGTGTCTTCCCACTCTTCCAAAATCATAGCCCTTATGTGCTCGTTAACAGGAAACACCCTGTTTCTTTGTGTTCTTAGACCTGAAAACACTTCATCCTGTATAGAATGGGATATATGCCTGTCCTCTAACTTCATAGTATGCCTCACCGATTTAAGTAAATCATCAGTATGTTCAGCAGAGAACATATACTTTTTCCTTTCCATTGATGGTAAATGGGAAAAGGTTTTCTCCCCCCCCCCCTCCAGGCTCTGTTCTGAAGCTGAATCTGGATATTCTCCTTCCTCAGATGACACCTCCATCTCCCACCTAGGTATCTTGTTGTGCTTAGAGCTACAGGATAAGCATTTTCGGGGCTTCTTCTTAAAGGAAGATCCGGATCTCTGCGTTCCTCCATCTTATTTTTAAAGGAGACACAGGAATTTTTATTTAACATTTATTCTTTTGTGATTCAGGGGACTGAGGTACATTAAAACATGGCCTATACTCACACTACCCAGGGACTCTGCTGAAGCTTCTGATCATGCAGGAATAGAATCCATCATGTCAGAATGTGTATGTTTGTAAGAGTACCCTTTTATAGGGTCTTACTTGGTCCTTGCAGGGATGTTTGCCCTGATGCCCAAAAACAAATGGCGCCATGTAAAACCCGACCTGCGTTCCAGCCTGAAACGTATGCATCTTCACAGCGCGCCCCAGAAGTGACCTCTACTACCGGGGTGCATGCGCAGGCTAGAAAACTGAAAGCTCCCGAAGATGCCACGTGCACTCACTTCTCAGTGCGATCAGTTCGGTCGGCAGACATCATGTGTGCTCCACCTCCGGAATGCATGCAGGCCAACCCGGACGTCAGCCGGCGGGCAGCTGCGTGGAGCCGAAAGCCGTCTGTCCGAGGGAAGCCGCACAGTCGGGAGTCCCGTCCACCGACTCAGCTGAGGGACCCCCACCTAGTGGGGTGTCAGCATGGAGCATCTTCACAGGGGGAAGGGGAGAGATCGATCCACCCCGATCCACATGGCTAACCGGTAACCTTTCTTCTTTTCCTAGACCACTTCTCTTTGCGTCCTGTCCTGCTAGGGACAGGAAAAACACTGAGGGTGAGGTGAGGGTTTAACCTCTCATGTGTTTCCTGTCCCTAGATGATCGGAGGAACAGCATCTTGTCGTGCTGTCATGATGGACGACCTGGTAAAAAGTGTTTGCTCCCTTCCTGATTTCTTATTCTTTTGCATGATTGTCACACCTAAATGTTTCAGATCACAAAACAAATTTAAATATTAGACAAAGATAACACAAGTAAACACAAAATGCAGTTTTTAAATGAAGGTCTTTATTATTAAGGGAAAAAGAAATCAAAACCTACAGGGCCTTGTGTGAAAAAGTGATTGCCCCCACCCTTAAAACATAAATTAACTGTGGTTTATCACATCTTTGGGAAGTGGGGCTCAATTTCCGTAGCCACACACAGGCCTGATTACTGCCACTTCTGTTCTCAATCAAGAAATCACTTACATAGGACCTGCCCGACAAAGTGCGCAGACCAAAAGATCCTCAAAAGCTAGCCATAATGCGGCGATACAAAGAAATTCAGGAACAAATGAGAAACAAAGTAATTGAGATTTATCAGTCTGGAAAAGGTTATAAAGCAATTTCTAAAGCTTTGGGAATCCAGTGAACTACAGTGAGAGCCATTATCTACAAATGGCAAAAACATGGAACAGTGGTGAACCTTCCAAGGAGAGGCCGGCCAAACAAAATTACCCCAAGAGCATAGCGATTACTCATCCAAGAGGTCACAAAAGATATCACAAGAACATCCAAAGAACTGCAGACTTCACTTGCCTCAGTTAAGCTCTGTGTTCATGACTCCACTATAAGAAAGACTTGGCAAAAATGGTGTGCATGGTAGAGATCCAAGTCTAAAACCACTGCTGAGCAAAAAGAACAGAGGCTCACCTCAGTTTTGCCAGAAAACATATTGATGATCGCCAAGACTTTTGGGATAATACTCTGTGGATTGAGAAGACAAAAGTTGAACTTTTTGGAAGGTGTATATCCCATTAAATCTGGCATAGAAATAACACACCATTTCAGAAAAGGAACATCATACCAACAGTAAAATGTGGTGGTAGTATGATAGTCTGGGGCTGTTTTGCTGCTTCAGGACCTGGAAGACTTGGTGTGGTAAATGTAACCATGAATTCTGGGGTCTACCAAAACATCCAGAAGAAGAATGTCCGGCCATCTTTTTGTGACCTCAAGCTGAAGCTCACTTGGGTTATGCAGCAGGACAATGATCCAAAACACACCAGCAAGTACATCTCTGAATGGCCAAAAAAACAAAATTAAGACTTCGCTGTGGCCTAGTCAAAGTCCTGACATTAATCCGATTGAGATGCTGTGGCAACACCTTAAAAAGACAGTTCATGCTCGGAAACTCTCCAATGTGGCTGAATTACAACAATTTTGCAAAGATGAGTGGGCCAAAAATCCTCCAGAGGGTTGTAGAAGACTCATTACCAGTTATCGTAAACGCCCAATTGCAGGGTTGCTGCTATTAAGTTTAAGAGGCAATCACTTTTTCACACAGTGCCCTGTAGATTTGGATTTCTTTTTCTCCTAATAATAGAAACCTTCATTTAAAAACTGCATTTTGGGTTTACTTGTGTTATCTTTGTCTAATATTTAAATTTGTTTTGTGATCTGAAACATTTAAGTGTGACCAACATGCAAAAGAATAAGAAATCAGGAATGGGGCAAACACTTTTACATCACTGTATAAATAGACCTTTACGCAGGTTAGCTTGTTTGTTTTTTTGCCTTTTAGTATTGGTAATATTTATTGATTTTACTATATATTTAATAAAAGTAATCATTTAATATTCTCAATATAGTGCTAGATTGCGAGTCGGGAGTTTTCTGCGTTTTTGGGCATTTCTCTTCAAATCCGATATTTTGCTTGATTACAATTGTAATGTAGCTGTTAAAAATTGGATGCTGTCCGTATGGCATGACATTTTTTTTCTCACACCAATCCGATTTCGGAGTCAAAAAGCAGCATTTTGTATTTTTTTTACGCACGCAAAATACAGCTGAGAAAGAACATGCAGATTTACGGTCGTGTGAGCGAGCCCTAAATGTTTCTGGTAAATTTTGCTATATTTCTACACTGGCGCCAATCACTACTGTTAAGCTCTTAAAACATTCCAGATATCTGCCGCGTTCCAACAAACCACCACGTACAGTGCTGCAAGAATTGGTCACTGCACTAAATTCCACAATGACAATCCCTTCTCATCACCAAGGTTTGGGCTTGGTACATACTCTAATGTGGGCATAGGTCAATGTGCAACCATCACTTATTGTGAATTACCTTTAAGGCTATGTGCACACGTAGCATTTTTGATGCGTTTTAATGGCAGCTTTCCCGCCGCGGAAACACAGCTAAAACGCTTGTTAATAGGTCTGCCATGCATAGCAATGCAAATCCGGATGTGCTGTGCACATGATGTGGAAATCTCAGCTCCGGATTCGCATTGCGTTAAAAAACGCAGCAGGACCATTGTTCGACCGTTTCTGGCGCAAATTCGCGCCCATTTACTTGAATTGAAACACAGCAAAACTGCAGGTAACCTGTGGATTTGCTGCGTTTCAATGAAAGCCAATGGACGCAAATTCGTGTTGCGGGTGGTACTCAGGTCGGGAGAGGAAGCTACTACTCCTCTCATCTGACCGCAGCTCTCGCTGATAACAGCAAGAGATGCGTGCCTGTGAGGAGCAGTAGTCCGCTCTGCCCAGTCCGCTTGCCAGAGGTATAATAAAAAGAAAAAAAAAATAATAATCTGCGCCCCGCAGTATACAAAGTTACCAGGACCTGCGGTCACGTCAGGGATCAGCTGATAAGTCACGTGACCGATCAGCTGATACCTGCTGTGAAGGTTCCCATGGTGGTGAGCTGGGCTCACAAGCTGATCTTCAGCTGATGAACCCCAGTGACCTCCTGCAGCATGTATACCGATAGGAATGATTTTACACCCCTGTCAGTATAGAGTGCTGTATTCCACAGCTGTGACGCAAGTCATTGCGGATGTCACAGCTGTAGAAGTGACCCAGATCGTCGTGGGACACTCGTTGGCGGTACGTGGTCTGCATCATTGACGGCGGACAGGTGAGGATTATGGTTGCTTGTTATTTTACGCTTTTTTCAGAAGATCAAGGGCTTCGCGGAGGCGTACAATTAAAAAAAAAATGTTTTTATTTAATTAAAATATTTTATTCTGGCCGTGTTTTTATTGAAAAGGCGGCGACCATTTTACTTTGCAGTTAGTAATGGGGACGTCTTATAGATGCCCTCCATTACTAACCTAGGCTTCAAGTTAGCCGCCAATATAAGGCTGACGTGAAGCCCAACCCCATTACCCCACTCGCCACCGCTACAGGGCAGTGGTAAGAGCGAAGGCTAAGCGTCAGATTTGGCGCATCTTATGGATGTGCCATTCCTGGGACTGCTGAGGGGTGATATTAATAGCCGCGGAAGGGGCTAGTATCCTTGGCTATTAAAATCAGCCCACAGCAGTCTGTTTAGCCTTTGCTAGTTAGATTTTATAGGGGGACCCCAAATCAATTCTTTTCGGGGGTCACTCTGTAATCTAGCCAGTAAAGGCTAAACAAACAGCTGTGGGCTGATATTAATAACCAGGGAACATTTTTAGCTAATGGTCCCTTCCGCGGCTACTAATATCAGCCCCCAGCGGTCAGCTTTCCCTCAGCTGGTTCTAAAAATGACGTGGCAGCCCACACTTTTTTTTTTTTTTTTTAATATTTTAAATTTTAGGCTCTGTGCCCACGATCCGGACGTACCAGGGCTTTGGACGTATATTTTTTCTGCGTCCAAAATGTTGCATTCTAATGAGCGCAGGTAAATTCACGTGTTCACTCAACCATGCGCATTTACTGCATTCAATACTTTCTAGTGGTAAAATTTATGTTGCGCAGACTAGCGACTCCGCAATTTGACATGATACGTTCCTGAAAGTCGCGCCGCATGTCAGTGTCCGCGGGTGATTCGCAGCCTCTGATGCACGCATAGTGGACATTGGATTTCTAGAGATCCCATCCACTATTCCATAACATCTTGACACTGCTGGTTTGACGCTGTATAAACACGCAGCGTCAAAACTGTAGTGGCTCCTAACAGTGGCCACATACCAAAACTCACCCGGCAGCATGTCATTTTCTGTATCAGACACGCTAGTCTCCGCTGCAGATTTTAACCAATTGAAGTGTCATTATATGCGGTGGATTCCCATGTATCGACAACAAATGTGCGGCATTAGAACACCGCTTTTTGGACGCAACCAAAATACGTTGTGTCCAAAGCGCTGCTGAGTGCTGATCGGGGGGACATAGGGGCTAAAGAACCAGGTGTGAGCTATTAATATTGGCCAGGGACCATGTTTATCTAATGGCACCTTCGCAGGCTAAAAATAGCAGCTCATAGCAGCCGCATAAATTACATGAATAGAAATTCTAATGAAGATTGGGTGAATGGGACTAGCTGACACCCAGCTCTTTTGTTTGGTGATGACAAGGTGTCAATCAGACCTTTTCATGACCAAACTTAATTAAAGTAAAGTAAAGTAAAGTAAAGAGTTAAATAAACACACAGACACAGTGTAAACACTTTATTTGAAATACAACAGACACATTCTTTAATCATTTAAATTAACCAATATACTCACCCCAGTTGTTATGGAAATCCAAGCGTTTAAGCAATGTCCCATCAAATAACTTTATTTAGCTCCAAAAACGCTTAAAAAAAACGCATGTAAAAAACGCGTCCGCAAGCATTTTTCCTGCCAAGGAGATGCAGAAACGTTCAGGAAATTTCTGCTTCAAATATGCATCGTACGCACATAGCCTTAATAGAGAGGCTGTCATTATAATCCTGCACGAAAAAAGATCTCTGCAGAACATAAAAGTGCTATTTAAGCAGGTTATTTTCTGACAATACAGTCCCTTTATGGTTTCTTTCTGTTCGTTGTCTTTTGGTCAAAAGTGGCCAGCGTTTGCTCATATTTTATACCCGCTGCTCCCATAAGTATTCGGTTTTCTTTTTTTTCCCTTTCTTGTAAATGCGTCATATGGTTCAAGAGATATAGACCTTTTTATTTAGTGCTAATTTTCATGGTCTTTCCAAGGGGGGCATGGCTCACAGGATTCCTTGGAGGCTTGTCTTTAGGCTGCTCAGCATTATTACTTTGTGAGCCAGGCCTCCTTATCAAGACCATAAAATTTAGCACTGAATAAAAAAGGCCCATGTCTCTTGAACTGCATGGTAGATTTAACAAAAAAAAATAATACTCAAATGAGCAGCACAAATAAAAAAAGAACAAATATTGGATACTTCACCTGGTGACAGGTAGTCTTTAATTGTATGCTGCTGTACTTACAATTAATTGTATGCCACTATGCTTATTAGTGTGTCTATGAAACACATGGAAATGAGCACAAATAGAAAGGGTCAAATTTTCAGGACTAACCTGTTGAACTGTAACACTGGACATCATAAAAGCATCAGGTGTCATCAGTTTAGGCTTGGAGTCTGTTGTTAGCAACAAGAAATCTGCAGCGGTTCTCAGATTCTCGGACTCAGATTCATGAAGGGATTCTGAAACAGACTGCCTCTCAGGTCCAATTTCTAGTATTTGAGTGGGAGTAACTGAAAAACAGACAAAAATTTGTCTAAAGATGAATATGTAAGCAGAGCACCAGAAAGAGACCACCCCACAGTCCTGCCCCAGAGTATGAGCATATCATTATCTCCAAAATGAAAGAAAAAATTACACAAGAACCACAGGACGGATTTCATCAACCAAGGTATCATATTAACCAGTGTAATGTCGCCCACCTGACAGTGTACATGTGTAGTTTACTGAGAACAGTCATGCTGACAGGTGCGCTTTAACTGACCTATCAATGGGGTGATAAGATTAGCAGTTAAAAATATTTAAAAAAAATATCTGGGCCTGATGCACCATTATATATATACTCTCACCCTACTTAACAGATTTACTAAGTCAAATCTCAAAAGATAGTGTTTTCCCTACCGAGATGCTTCAGGCAACCATAGCGGTCATACAAAAGCAAGGTGGGGACCAGTCATCTGTAACAAATTACAGACCCATTTCTTTTCTCAACAAGGACACAAAAATCTTTGCGAAAATAAAAGAGACTTGCACAATTTTTACCTGACATTCACAGTTACCAGGTAGGAATCAACAAAAAATAGACAAACCTCAGTTAGCACAAGAGTTCTAAATCTAATTTCACATACTGAAAACAAAAGAATGCCCCTTTTTCTGCTTCTCTCGATGCAGAGTAGGCAATCGACATAATAAATTATTTATTTCTATAGTGCCATTGATTCCATGGTGCTGTACATAAGGAGGGGTTACATACCAAATACAGATATTACTTACAGTAAGCAAACTAACAATGAAAGACTGGTACAGAGGGAAGAGGACCCTGCCCTTGCGGGCTTACATTCTACAGGAACGGGGAAGAAGACAGTAGATTGGGGGGGTGCAGTAGCTCTGGTGTTGTTTAGCTGGCAGCAGGCAAGGTCATGGCAGGCTGTAAGCTTGTTTAAAGAGATGGGTTTTCAGGTTCGGTCTGAAGGATCCAAGTGTGGCGGATAATCGAACATGTTGAGGCACATAATTCCATAAGACAAGGGATATTCGGGAGAAATCTTGGAAGCGATTGGGTGAGGAACGAATAAGTGTGGAGGATAGAAGGAGGTCTTGGGAAGAAGGGAAATTACGTAAGGGAATGAGATTAGTTCAGAGATGTACGGAGGAGAAAGGTTATGGATGGCTTTGTAGGGCAGTGTTAGTAGTTTGTACTGGATACGCTGGGCAATTGGTAGCCAGTGAAGGGATTTGCAAAGGGGGATAGCGGAGGAGTAGAGAGGCAAGAGATGAAATACTAGCTCAGCAGAGCTAAGGATGGACTGGAGGGGTGCAAGAGTGTTAGCAGGAAGGCGATAGAGGAAGATGTTGCAGTAGTCGAGGTGGGAGATGATGAGGGCATGCACAAGCAGTTAAGTTGATTGAGGGTTGAGGAAAGGACGGATTCTGGAAATATTTTTGAGTTGGAGGCGACAGGAGGTGGCGAGAGCTTGGATGTGGGGTTTGAAGGACAGGGCAGAGTCAAGGGTTACTCCCGAGGCAGCGGATTGCCAGTACTGGGGAAAGAGTGATGTCATTTATTGTGATAGAAAAGTTAGGTGGGGAAGATATGCAACATGGGGGAAAGATGATGAGTTCAGTTTTGTCCACATTGAGCTTGAGGAAGCGGGAAGAGAAGAAGGAGGATATAGCTGCTAGACATGCTGGGAATCTGGACACCAGAGAGGTGAAATCTGGGCCAGAGAGGTAGATCTGGGTGTCATCAGCGTACAGATGGTACTGGAAGCCATGGGATTTTATGAGCTGTTCCAGGCCAAGGGTATAGATTGAGAAGAGTAGGGGTCCTAGGACAGAGCCTTGAGGGACTCCAACACAGAGGGGGCAGGGTGAGGAGGTAGTGTGGGAGTGGGAGAGGCTAAATGTGCAGTTAGTAAGGTATGAGGAGATCCAGGATAGGGCAAGGTTTTTGACGCCAAAGGAAGAGAGGATCTGTAGTAGGAGGCAGTGGTCAACTTAGTCGAAAGCAGAAGACAGGTCAAGAGGGAGTACAGAGAATTGTCTGTTAGCTTTTGCTGTAAGTCATTGGTGATTTTGGGAAGGGTAGTTTCAGTGAAATGGTGAGGGCGGAAGCCGGATTGTCGCCTGTTGAAGAGAAAGTTAGATGAGAAGTGAGAAGAAAGTTCAGCGTGAACGTGTTGCTCAAGGAGTAGTAAATTGGCAATACACCTTTACAACCCTACAAAAATTCAGACAAGAACAAATTTTAAAAGCAATCTAAGCCCTTTATTAATGCTCTTCTGCAAATGTACTGGTCAATAATCATCTCTCTAATAATTTTTGTATCACTAATGGAACAAGACAAGAATGCCCCCAATCCCTGCTGCTTTCTGACATCAGCATAGAACCACTAGCAGTACATATAAGCAATAACAGCCTTATCAAAGGCATACCAAGCTACGTTATGCAACAAACTAGTACTCTATGCTGATGAAATAATAGTAAAGCTAAGTGTGCACATTGAATATTTGCTTGCAAAAAATTTCTGTAAGGTTTCTGCATTTCTTGCAGCAGAAACGCTGCGGAAAAAACTTGCGCTTTTGGTGCGTTATTTGCATGCTTTTTTTAAGCCTTTTTGTACAGCAATGAATGCTTTTTGGAGCTAAATAAAGTTTTTTGAATTAAGAAACGTGAGACATGGCTTTAACTCTTGGATTACTGTCGGACCTGGGGTAAGTATATTGAGTTAATTTAAAGAATGTGTCTGTTATTTCAAATAAAGTGTTTTATTATTGGTGTGTGTTTACATAACTCTTTACTTACAGGTTTACTAATGAGGTTGTCTGGCTGACACATCTTCATTACTAAACCTAAGGCTTGGTGTTAGTGACAGCTGCTGACACCAACCCCTAATCCCAGTCAAATATGAAGGGCCATTTCTGGGGAAGCTGAAGGCTGGTATTTTTAGCCTAGGAAGGGGCAATAAGACCAACATGTTGCCTGGATATTAATAACAGCTCACAGCAGCTTGGTTAGCCTTTGGGTACATCCCCACTATTGGAAACCAGCAACGCTTTGGGTGTAGAGTATTTTCATTGCATCCAAAATGCTGCGTTCTAATGACGCACTTGTTTTGTAAGTATATACGGATCCACTTAATGTAATGACATTTCAATAGGTCAAAATCTGCAGAAACTGACACGCTGCGAGTAAGTTTACAAAGCGCCACAAACAAGCACAGTGGGCATGGGTTTTCTTATAAATGAAATAAAATGAAGAATTTAATTTAAAAAAAAATGGCGTGGGTTCTCACATAAAATTTCCTCATGAAGCGGTGGTGTAGTAAGTGAGGTCATCGAAGCTCATCAGTTGATTGAACTCTGGTGAACTCTCTCACAGCAGCACAGGTGCTATACACTGTGGGAGCGATCACGCTCCTGTCAGTGAATTGCTGGCTGCTGAATAGAGCAGTCACATCTCCCGATGTGACTGTAAATGATCCGATCACCGGGGGGCACTTTGGATTACATAGATTACAGTGGACAGGTGAGTTATATGGTGGTTTATTATTTTTTATTTTTTTTTACAGATGACATGGGCATCAGGTATTTGGTGTTAGGTGAGTATGTGTTTTTTAAAATATTTCAATTTTTTTTTTTTACTGTGAGCACAGGCACAGGCTGATGAGACTACTCATCCCATCAGCGGCGCCTGCTCTCGCTATTATCAGCAATAGCAGCCGTAGGCTGATAGGAGGAGTAGTCTCTCATCAGCCGACGCCTGTGACTCGCAGTTAATTCTTTGTACGTTTTTCACCCATTGACTTCAATTAAGTCAGTCAAAAAAGCAGCAAACATCCGCAGTGATTACGTTAACATTTTTATACCTGCGTTTTTGCTGCGGATTTGACTGACTTAATTGAAGTGAAAGGGTGAAAAAAGGTGGAAAATTCACACAAAGAATTGACATGCTGCAAATTTAAACGCACCGGAAATACTCAAAGAAAAATGCCTGATCATGTGCACAGCACTTCAGGATTGTCATTGAATTAGCTGGCATACGGTTTCCATAGATTTTTTGGCACAATTCCAAGCAGGAAAAAGCTTAGATAAAAGGCACCAAAAACGCACCGTGTGCACACAGCCTAACAATCAACTATTTAAGAGGAACCACAAAATAAAACAAGTTTAGCAAAATATTCTATAAAATCAACAATAAAAATAAATCAAAATTCCTTGTTTTTTTCCTAAAGGAGGGAATGATATAAAATGGAATTTAAATTCCATTGGGAAACTAAACCTTTATGTTACCTTGGCATTAAATTAACAAAACCTAATAAAATTAATAGAAGAAAATGTCACAAAGATATTGTTCTAAAGATGTACTGGATCTTGGGTTGTAAGATCATTTTATTTAAAATGATCCTTCCTAACAAAGATGTTTCCAATTGAAAGAAATTCTGTATTTGTTTCTGTAATTACACTGACACGAAAAATAAAGCAGTCTTATTTATACATCACGAAAAATGGCATAAAAATAAAAAACAATTATTGAACTACTATATTTGTTCATTCTGCCTTCCAAAAATCGGAATAAGGCTCAGTTCACACCTTTCCTGTGCTCTCAACTGAGCGCATACGTCAGAGATTCCTTAACGTTCAAAAAACGCAATTCAGACAAAACCACTCACGATAATGAGGCAGATGGAGAGACTTTGGACTCAGTCTGGATTCTTATTCCTGCGATGTCTTATTTTAGGGTCTCTTTTTAGCGCACAAGTGTGGTCGATCACAGTTATCTGTACACATAAAAAGATGGATATCACTGGAACAGACGCCAAATGGAGTCCAAAGTATCTCCAGTTGCCTTATTATACTGAGTTGCTTTGTCAGTGGTTTCATCTCAATTGCATTTTTGTGGGATTTACAGTGAAAACCCTGACGCAAGAATTAAAAAAAAGTGATCCAGCTTTTTACTGGAAGTGATCAAAAATGTTTTGTACCCCAAAATGTTACCAATAAAAACCAAACTTATCCTGCACAAAACCAACCCCCTCTCGGGTCAGTCATGTGTCATTGGAAATATAGGGGTCTTCACATTAAGATTAGGACAAAGACTATGGAAAAGCAACATGGCTCCCAAATCCAAATGCCCCTTTTCTTCTAAGCCCCACAGTGCCTAAACTACAGTAAGAGACCACATGTTTGCCATTACTGTACCAGGAGAGCCCAATTAATTTACGGGGTGCATGTTTCCAGAAGCACAAGCTTGGCACAATGTATGGGCACTAAGCTAGCATATTTGCAATTTTCCAGTAAAAAGCATGGCATGGATGTCAGAGTGAAAACACCTGTGGGGTCAAAATAGTCACAGCAGACATAGATTAATTTGAGAGGAAAATTTTCTAAAATGGGGTCACTTTTTTATCTGCTGTTCTGGCACCAATGGGGCTCTGCAAATGTCACCCACAAACGATTTGCAATTATTCCAGACAAATTTACACTCCAAATACCAAATGGCAAGTTTTTGACCACATATGGAATACTGACACGTTAGCAAGAAATTGCATAATACATTTTAGGGTCTATTTACTCCTATCACCCCTTGTAAAAATTCAAAACTTGCAGAGAAAGCAATAATTTAGTGGAAAAAATTGAATTTTTCATTTTTTCGCTCCACTTTGCCTTAATTCCTGTGCAGCAGCTGAAGGATTAACACATTTCCCAACAGCAGTTTACAATAATTTGAGGGATGCTATTTGTAAAATGGTATCACTTCTAGGGGTGAAGTTAGGGAAGACCAACATGAGATTATGAGATTTCTGACAGAGGACAAATCAGTTTCCAAAAAAAAAAAAAAAGAAAAACAAGTGTGCATATGAAGTGTTTGTTATGCCAAGTATCAGCAAAGCAAGTGTTATGTATAAATTTTCCCAAATGAGTTGGTGTAGGGGTGAGGTGGAATTATTTGGCTAGGTAAGGAGCCGGAATAAACTGTTGGCAAGTGTAATATCACTAGAACTTGGATTGGGTAGACCAGTTGCATAACACATCTTTGAGAAAACAAAGGATTGCTGGAGGTGGAATATCCAGGGCTGGCTCCAGGTTTTTGTGTGCCCTGAGCGAAAGAGTCTCAGTGGGCCCCTTTAACACATACCACAGAGTAATATATATATACCTGGGACAAGCCTAAATGAAGCGTTTCTCACATGCATTTCCGCATGCGGAATGTCGAGCTCTTTCCAAGCGATTTTAGTATCACTTGGAAAGTGCTTGACAACTTGTTCACACTATAAATCCATGCAACCGGCATTGATTTATATAGTATGACCGTAAGAGAATGGTAAAAAAATAAATATTATACTTACATTCTGATGGACCCCGGTCTCATTATCCGATGCGTCCAGTCTCCCCAGTGTCTCGTGGTTGTGTAAAAGGCGCTGCTATGACGTCATTTAGTCATGTGACGGGTCACGCAACCGCCGACGTCAGCGGCTGCGTGACCAGTCACATGACTAAATGACGTCAAGGCAGGTTCTTTTAGACCATCGCGAGCCGCCAAAGACACCGTATGCATCGGATAAGGAGACCGGGGCCCATCAGAAGGTAAGTATAATATTTATTTTTTATTTGAATTCTTTTTTTTTATTTTACAGGTACTATAGTACCCAGGTCTGGAAGAGAGTCGTCTCTACTCCAAACCCGGGTACCATCTGCACATTGAATCGCTTAATATCCGCATGTGCACATGTAGTCATTCGGATATTAAGCGATTCAATGCAAGTCAATGGTGGCAAAAAAGCCGCGATTACGCAAAATAATTGGTAGTGCTGAGGATTTTTAAGCAATGATAATCCGCAGCGGAAATTTAAGCAGCATGTGCACAACACATGCGGATTATCATTGGGGAACATTGCAGACCTTCTACCATGCGTTTTTTAAATGTTTCTGAAACGGAATTGCCACTGCGAAAAAGCTTAAAAAACGCATAGTGGGCACACAGCCTTACAGATAAGCAATAATACACCCCTTGGACATATTGGGAAAGGTCGAGTGGTATGCCTGTGTTAACAGCAGAGTTCATGAGGTGCCTCTCTTATAAAATATTAAAATCAAGTGCATGTCTTTAGAACAGTTGAAAAACAAATGTGCAATCATTTAAGCCCCTGATATTCTGCGCAATGCATTTCAATAGGCACAACCATAGAGCGCTGTTTGTCAGATATGTCACATGAGAGCCTTGCATATAAATAAAAGGTAGAGACCAAACATTAAATGTCAATAAAATTAAGGTCAGCTTTTAAACTCCCACTTCCCGTAGTGCCCTGAGCTGTTCCACTATTCAGCTGCTATTTGCAAGGTATACCTGGAGTAGATGGATAATTTACTTCACCCAGTCACATGGCTACAACACTCAGCCCGAAGGAGCACTTGCACATACACCGAAAAGACCCTAACATCCGTTAGAAATAACTGGGAGTTAATTAACTAGGGTCTACATTATACATCTATTAAGAAAGATCGATAGATAAATAGACAGGCAGGCAGACAAATCAAGAAGAAATATGAAGACATAAATACCAAAATTGTCACACTCTTCTTTAGAAGAAAGGGCAGCGGTTTCTGTCGAGGGTCCCTGGTGAGGTTTAAATCTGATCTGCACATCCTGAAGAGCTCTAATAATCATAGAACAAAGTTTAGTATACAACACTTATTACAATTCACAGCACAATAGCTGAAACAAAAGAAAATATTTAATAATACATATTTACTGCAAAAGATTTTTAACATTAACTAATGCCAAATACCTTGTGAATTCATTTCACATAATTTGGCATAAAAATCTTACAAAAACAAACCTATACATTTAGATTTATATCTGCAGGTATAAAAAAAATAACTTCCAAAGCAAGTTTTAAATTAAAGGGGGCATCTCCGGTGAGAGACATGTATTGAATGACAGAGTACCCTTCTTATACAGTACAAACCAAAAGTTTGGACACACTTTCTCATTTAAAGATTTTTCTGTATTTTCATGACTATGAAAATTGTACATTCACACTGAAGGAATCAAAACTATGAATTAACACATGTGGATTTATATACTTAACAAAAAAGTGTGAAACAACTGAAAATATGTCTTATATTCTAGGTTCTTCAAAGTAGCCACCTTTTGCTTTGATGACTGCTTTGCACACTCTTTGCATTCTCTTGATGAGCTTCAAGAGGTAGTCACCGGAAATGTTTTTCACTTCTCAGGTGTGCCCTGTCAGGTTTAATAAGTGGGATTTCTTGCCTTATAAATGGGGTTGGGACCATCAGTTGTGTTGTGCAGAAATCTGGTGGATACACAGCTGATAGTCCTACTGAATAGACTTTGTTAGAATTTGTATTATAGCAAAAAAAAGCAGCTAAGTAAAGAAAAACGAGTGGCCATCACTACTATTAAGAAATGAAGGTCAGTCAATCCGAAAAGTTGGGCAAACTTTGAAAGTGTCCCCAAGTGCAGTTGCAAAAACCATCAAGCGCTACAAAGAAACTGGCTCACATGAGGACCGCCCCAGGAAAGGAAGACCAAGAGTCACCTCTGCTTCTGAGGATAAGTTTATCCGAGTCACCAGCCTCAGAAATCGCAGGTTAACAGCAGCTCAGATTAGAGACCAGGTCAATGCCACACAGAGTTCTAGCAGCAGACACATCCCTACAACAACTGTTAAGAGGAGACTTTGTGCAGCAGGCCTTCATGGTAAAATAGCTGCTAGGAAACCACTGCTAAGGACAGGCAACAAGCAGAAGAGACTTGTTTGGGCTAAAGAACACAAGGAATGGACATTAGACCAGTTGAAATCTGTGCTTTGGTCTGATGAGTCCAAATCTGAGATCTTTGGTTCCAACCAGCGTGTCTTTGTGCGACGCAGAAAAGGTGAACGGATGGACTCTACATGCCTGGTTCCCACCGTGAAGCATGGAGGAGGAGGTGTGATGGTGTGGGGGTGCTTTGCTGGTGACACTGTTGGGGATTTATTCAAAATTGAAGGCATATTGAACCAGCATGGCTACCACAGCATCTTGCAGCGGCATGCTATTCCATCCGGTTTGCATTTAATTGGACCATCATTTGTTTTTCAACAGGACAATGACCCCCAAACAAACCTCCAGGCTGTGTAAGGGCTATTTGACCAAGAAGGAGAGTGATGGGGTGCTACGCCAGATGACCTGATCTCCATAGTCACCAGACCTGAACCCAATCAAGATGGTTTGGGGTGAGCAGGACCGCAGAGTGAAGGCAAAAGGGCCAACAAGTGCTAAGCATCTCTGGGAACTCCTTCAAGATTGTTGGAAGACCATTTCCGGTGACTACCTCTTGAAGCTCATCAAGAGAATGCCAAGAGTGTGCAAAGCAGTCATCAAAGCAAAAGGTGGCTACTTTGAAGAACCTAGAATATAAGACATATTTTCAGTTGTTTCACAATTTTTTGTTAAGTATATAATTCAACATGTGTTAATTCATACTTTTTATGCCTTCATTGTGAATGTAGAATTTTCATAGTCAGGAAAATACAAAAAAAATATTTAAATGAGGTGTGTCCAAACTTTTGGTTTGTACTGTATATAACATATAAATATATAGAACATACACATATAAATATATATAACATACAGTGGCGGAAATACGTATTTGATCTCTTTCTGTTTTGTAAGTTTGCCCACAGACAAAGACATGAACAGTCTATAATTTTAAGGGTAAGTTAATTTCAATATTGAGAGTTAGAACATGCAATAAAAATTTCAAGAAAATCACATTGTATAAATTAGATAAATTTATTTGCATTTTGCAGTGAGAAATAAGTATTTGATCCCCTACAAACCATTATGAATTCTGGCTCCTACAGACCAGTTAGACGCTCCTAATCAACTTGTTACCCGAATTAAAGACAGCTGTCTTACATAGTCACCTGTATAAAAGACTACTGTCCACAGACTCAATTAATCAGTCAGACTAACCTCTACAACATGTGTAAGACAAAAGAGCTTTATAAGGAGGTCAGGGACAAGATATTAGACCTGCATAAAGCTGGAATGGGCTATACAACCATAAGTAAGACGCTGGGTGAGAAGGAGACAACTGTTGGTGCAATAGTAAGAAAATAGAAGAAATACAAAATGATTGTCGATCGACATCGATCTGGGGCACCATGCAAAATCTCACCTCATGGGGTATCCTTGATCATGAGGAAGGTGAGAGATGCTGCGGAATTTTTGCAGCGTAAACGCTTGGGAAACGCTTAGTCATCCTTCTCCCATGGTCCCCTATGAAATTGAGCACTTTCAATGCCCATGCTGCGGAATTATCTACAGCGTTTTTGATGTGCAGAAAAGTCCACAGCATGTCCATTATTTGTGCGTTTACACATGCGGAATTGCCATCTACAATGCATTAGAAAATACAAGGCAATTCCGCATATGCAAAATTCTTGAAAAACGCGCGAAAGACGCGTGTCAAATTCGGCACGCGTTTTTCCGGGCAAGGAGATGCAGAAATGAAGCGGAAATTTTCTGCTTCATTGCTGCATTGTGGACAAATAGCCTAAAACTACACGGGGGGAACTTGTTAATGATCGCAAGGCAGCTGGGACCACAGTCACCAAGAAAACCATTGGTAACACATTACGCCCTAAAGGTTTAACCCCTTTACAACTCAAGGTGGTTTGCATGTTAATGACCAGGCCAATTTTTACAATTCTGACCACTGCCACTTTATGAGGTAATTACTCTGCAACGCTTCAACGAATCCCCCTGATTATGAGATTGTTTTTTCATGACATATTGTACTTCATGATAGTGGTAAAATTTCTTCGATATGACTTGTGTTTATTTGTGAAAAAAATGGAAATTTGGCGAAAATTTTGAAAATTTAACAATTTTCAAAATTTGAATTTTTATGCCCTTAAATCAGAGAGAGGTGTCACACAAAATCGTTAATAAATAACATTTCCCACATGTCTACTTTAGACATGTCTACTTTTGTTTTTTATAAGGGTTAAAAGTTGACCAGCGATTTCTCATTTTTCCAACAAAATTTACAAAACCATTTTTTTAGGGACCACATCACATTTGAAGTCACTTTGAGGGGTCTGTATGACAGAAAATACCCAAAAGTGACACCATTCTAAAAACTGCACCCCTCAAGGTGCTCAAAAACACATTCAAGAACTTTATTAACCCTTCAGATGCATCACAGGAATTTTTGGAATGTGGATGAAGAAAATGAACATTTAACTTTTTTCACAAAAATGTTACTTTAGACCCAATCTTTTTTGTTTTTCGCGGGGGTAAGAGGAAAAAATGGACCCAAAAATTTGTTGTGCACTTTCCCCTGGGGACGCAGATACCCCATATGTGGGGAAAAAACACTGTTTGGGCACACGGCAGGGTTCGGAAGGGAAGGAGCACCATTTGACTTTTTGAATGTAAAATTTGCTTGAATAATTAGAGGACGTCATGTTGCATTTGGGGAGCCCCTGATGAGCCTAAACAGTGGAAACCCCCACAAGTGACACCATTTTGAAACTAGACTCCTCAGGGAACATATCTAGATGTGTGGTGAGCACCTTGAACCCCCAAGTCCTTCACAGAAGTTTATAACATTGAGCCGTAAAAATAAAAAAAAGTTCAACTTTTTCCACAAAAATGTTTTAGCCCCAATTTTTTTATTTTCACAAGGGTAAGAGGAGAAAATGGATGCCAAAAACTTTTGTGCAATTTCTCCTGAGTACGCCAATACCCCATATGTGGGGAAAATACAGTGTTTGGGCGCACGGCAGAGTTCAGAAGGGAAGGAGCGTGTGTGACTTTTTGAACGCAAAATTGGCTGGAATACAGAGCAGACGCCATGTCGCGTTTGGAGAGCCCCTGATATGCCTAAATATTTGAAACCCCCACAAGTGACCTCATTTTGGAAACTACACCCCCTCAAGGATTTTATCAAGGGGTATAGTGAACATTTTGAACCCAGAGGTACGACACAGAATTTGATAACATTAGGTCATCATATTGAATAAGTTGTCATTAGTCTAGAGCGCAAGTGCTCGCTACTTGAGTTTGCATCGGGTACTCAGGTATGCACCATGTATCAAGGGTGCTCGAGTGACACGCTCGAGTCCCCACCCGCATGTTTCATGGTTATTAGACACCCAAAAAAAACATGCGGGGATCGCTCGTGCATGGCAGGCAATCCCCGCGAGGTTTTTATGGCCGCAAAGCATATGGGGAGGAGACTCGAGCACCCGCTATACTCGGTGCATACCCGAGCACCCGATGCAAACTCAAGTAGCGAGCACTTGCACTCAACACTAGTTGCCATGTCGTCATTTTTTTTTTATTTTTTACTTTTGAAAGAAATACCAATCCTAACCCTAGCCCAACCCTAACCCCATCCCTAGCCCAAACCCAACCCTAACCTTAGCACAACCCTTTGCTTCGTTTATTTATTTATTTTACCATGTTCACTGAAGGGGTCAATTTTATAGATCAGCTCGTTCCGGACGCGGCGATACCAAATATGTGTACTTTTATTGTTTTTTGTGTTTTTTTTTCATAATAATAATTATTGATTGGTACATTATTTTTGGTGGATTATTTAATTATTTTTACAATTTTTTTTTTTTCACTTTGACACTTTTTTTACTTTTATACTTTGTCCCACTATGGGACTTTCACTTTATTTATTCTGATCGTCTGCATAGCATAGGAATGGAGCACCATCCCTGTGCCATGCAGGCTGTCAGCGCTGCACAGGGAGAAGATAGTTTGGTCATGCACTGCGCATGACCAAAATATCTTCCTGCTGTCTGGTGACCCGGATGTTGTCATGACGACATCGGGTCGTCATGGCAACATCCGGGAAGCCGCGGCAGACAGCGCTGGAGGCCGGAAGAGGTGAGTATTGCCATCACCTCCCCTTGCCACCGCAATGCTGCGATCGACTTCGATCGCAGCATTGCGGGGGTTAATGTGCCGGAAGTGGTGCAGGACCGATCCCTGCACATAGTCACAGCTAACATCCGGTACTATCAGCTGACACCCAGCGGCGATCGTGCCCGCACAGCTTGCGGGCGGGCGCGATCGCAAAGACGTACTAATACGTATCAGGCTCTTAAAGCCCAGGACGCAGATACTTATTAGTACGTCTTGGGCTTTAAAGGGGTTAAAATCCTGCAGTGCCCATAAGGTCTCCATGCTCAAGAAGGGACATGTGCAGCCCAGTCTGAAGCTTGCCAATGAAGACCTGGATGATTCTGTGAGTTATTGGGAGAAGGTGCTGTGGTCAGATTAGACAAAAATTTAGCTCTCTGGCATTAACTCAACTCACCATGTTTGGAGGAAGAAGGATGAGTACAACTCTAAGAACATTGTCCCAACCGTGAAGCATGGTGGGGGAAATATTATAATTTGGGGGTGCTTTTCTGCAAAGGGGACATGACGACTGCACCGTCATGAAGGGAAGATGGATGGGGTCATGTATCGTGAGATTTTGGCCAACAACCTCCTTCCCTCAGTAAGAGCATTGAAGATGGGCCGCGGCTGGGTCTTCCAGCAAGAAAATGAAACAAAACATACAGCCAAGGCAACAAAGGAGTGGCTCAAAAAGAAGCACAGTAAGATCATGGAGTGGCCTAGCCAGTCACCAGACATTAATCCCATAGAAAACTTATGGAGGGAGTTGAAGCTCCGAGTTGCCAAGCGACAGCCTCAAAATCTTAATGATTTAGAGATTATCTGCAAAGAGGAGTGGACCAAAATTCCTCCTGACATGTGCGCAACCTTGAATTATTTTGGGGGATATTTTATCTCCCAATGTTAAAATTAACTAACCTTAAAATTATAGACTGTTCATGTCTTTGTCAGTGGGTAAACTTGCAAAAACAGCAAAGGATCAAATACTTATCTCCCCCACTGTATAGATAAATATATATAACATATAAATATATATATATAACACATACACTTTGGGTTTTTTTCCCCATTCATCCTTTAACCCCTTAAGGACAGAGCCAATTATGTACTTCATGACCAAGCAAATGCAAAACGTGTGTCCCATGGTAATGAACCGCCCGGGGCATCCACCCATGTTAACATATTCCCCAGTATGCTATTAAATTTAAGATAATCGATAATAGAATACATAATAAGCACACAGGTGGGATATGTGAACAGGGATCACCCATCTAAAGTTGCAATCATAGAGGGGAAGGGCATAGTAGAATATAAACACATGAAGCAAATATACATTTAACCCCTTAAGGACAAAGCCAATTATGTCCTTAATGACTAGGCCAAACTTAAAAATTCTGACCACTGTTACTTTGAGGTAATAACTCTGGAACGGATCGCACTGATTCCGAGAGTGTTATTTCATGACATATTGTACTTCACGATAGTGGTAAAATTTCTTCAATGTGACTTGCGTTTATTTGTGAAAAAAAAGGAAATATGATGAAATTTTGAAAATTTTGCAATTTTCAATCTTTGAAATTTTATGCCTTTAAATCAAAGAGAGAGGTCACACAAAGTAGTTAATAAATAACATTTCCCACATGTCTACTTTACATCAGCACAATTTTGGAACCAAATTTTTTTTTTGTTAGGAAGTTATAAGGGTAAAAAGTTGACCAGCGATTTCTCATTTTTCCCAACAAAATTTACAAAACCATTTTTGTTTTAGGGACCACAATACATTTGAAGTGACTGTGAGGGGTCTACAAGACAGAATATACCCAAAAGTGACACCATTCTAAAACCTGCACCCCTTAAGGTGCTCAAAAGCACATTCAAGAAGTATATTAACAGCTTCACGTGCTTCACAGGAACTGAAGCAACAAGGAAGGAAAAAATGAACATTTAACTTTTTTTCACACAAATTTTACTTCAGGCCCCAAATTTTTAATTTTCTCAAGGGTAACAAGAGAAAATGGGCCACAAAATTTGTTGTGCAATTTCTCCAAAGTAAGCTGATACCCAATATGTGGGGGAAAACCTCTGTTTGGGCGCACGGCAGGGTTCGGAAGGGAAGGAGCGCCATTTGACTTTTTGAATGTAAAATTTGCTTGAATAATTAGTGGACGCCATGTTGCGTTTGGAGAGCCCCTGATGTGCCAAAACAGTGGAAACCCCCCCACAAGTGACACCATTTTGGAAACTAGACCCCTCAGGGAACTTATTTAGATTTGTGGCGATCACCTTGAACCCCCATATGCGTCACAGAAGTTTATAACATTGAGCTGTAAAAATAAAATTTTCAGTTTTCCAACAGAAATGTTTTTCAGCCCCCAATTTTGCATTTTCATAAAGGTAACAGGAGAAATTGCACCATGCAGCTTGTTGTGCAATTTCTCCTGAGTAAGCAGATACCCCACATGTGGGGGAAAACCACTCTCTGGGCGCACGGCAGGGTTCAGAAGGGAAGGAGCGCCATTTGACTTTTGGATTGTAAAATTTGCTTGAATAATTAGCGGACGCCATGTTACGTTTGGAGAGCCCCTGATGAGCCTAAATAGTGGAAACCCCCCACAAGTGACCCCATTTTGGAAACCAGACGCCTCAAGGATTTTATCGAGGGATATAGTGAACATTTTGAACCCAGAGGTACGACACAAAAATTGATAACATTAGGTCATCACATTGAATGTCTTGAGAGCAAGTGCTCGCTACCTGAGTTTGCATCGTGTATTCGGGTGTATGGCAGGCAATCCCCGCGTGCTTTTTTGGGCTGTTTAACAACCATGAAACATGCAGGGCGAGGACTCGAGCATGTCACTCGAGCACCCGCAAAACTCGGTGCATACCCGAGCACCCAATTCAAACTCAAGCAGCGAGCACTTGCACTCAACACTGGTCGCCATATCATCATTTTTTTTCTTTACTTTTGAAAAACTCCCAATCCTAACGCTGGGCTAACCCTTACCCCGGGCTAACCCTTAGCCTGACAAAATATATATATTTATTTTTGAATTTTTATTTAGCTTAGGGGGGTAGAAGAGGGGGGGGGGTTTGCTTTATTTCTATCACTGTGATATGGTTTATCACAGTGATCAAAATGAATCAATAAGGAAAATTCCGTAGTTCTCAGGCAGATCTCGGCAGGCGCACTGCGCAAGCGCCATTATTTTTATTTACCGGAAGATGCCGGGGGACCATCAGGGGGAGATCGGAGGACGGCTGAGGTATCGAGGGGCTTCATTTTTCCCTCCGCTAACATATATATCATGTCAGAGGAGAGAGAAATCATTGGAAACTGTGGGAACACTTTTTTTGTTGTGATCGCTGCTATTGGGTTAATAGCGGTGATCACGTGACAGGGGACTGGAAAAACTGGCCCTGATCATATTCTCCAGGGTCTCAGAGACGCCGGAAAATTTGCAACTCTGGGAGGCGCTACAGCCTTATTCAGCATCGCATTTTCAAGGCGCTGAGGAATAAGTACCTTTAACTGCCGCCGTGAAAATGCGTTACGACTGCCTTAAGGGGTTTAATTTTAAAAGTAGCATAAAGGAAAATGGGTCGATGCAAAAGTTTGGGTACCCTTGGAAATATGTGTGCTCAGATAACTTTGACCAAGGTTTCAGACATTAAAGGGATCATGTCATGTTGTATCTACTATGTAAACTGCCCCCATTGAGTTGTTCGTGATGCAATGTGCATCACTAACACACTTTTTTCATTAAAATCAGCACTAATATCATGAGCATATAGCATTTTATATACTTATATCAAAGCTGCTCGCTTAGTCATAGGGGTGTGATCCTCACATTCAGTCATGGCTGGCGCCACCAACTCATTTGAATTCTGCTCCCGGCTCATGAGCTATAGTATGGGGCGCTTGCGCAGTTAGGCTGTGTAGTTCCCAGATTCACTGCGCATGGGCAGTGACGAGCAGCTCCCCGCGTGTGCACAGTGAGGGTGTGTGTAACTCCCAGCTTCACTGTGTATGGCCGGAGCTCGTCACAGCACATGCGCTGTGAAGCTGGGAAATACACAGCCTCACTGAGCGGGGAGCCACTCGTCACAGAGCATATGTGGCTCCAGCTCTGAAAGCTTTGCTCGGCTGGCCACGTCATACTGCGCAAGTGCCCCATACTTACTTCAGCGAGCGAGCCGGGAGCAGAATAAAAATGCATGGGCCGCGCCAGCCTTGACTGAATGTGAGAATCACACCCCTATGACTAAACGAGCAGGTATGATATAAGTACACTGCTCAAAAAAATTAAGGGAACACCCAAATAACACATCCTAGATCTGAATGAATGAAATATTCTCATTGAATACTTTGTTCTGTACAAAGTTGAATGTGCTGACAACAAAATCACACAAAAATCATCAATCGAAATCAAATTTATTAACCAATGGAGGCCTGGATTTGGAGTCACACCCAAAATTAAAGTGGAAAAACACACTACACGCTGATCCAACTTTGATGTAATGTCCTTAAAACAAGTCAAAATGAGGCTCAGTATTGTGGTGTGGCCTCCACGTGCCTGTATGACCTCCCTACAACGCCTGGGCATGCTCCTGATGAGGTTGCGGATTGTCTCCTGTGGGATCTCCTCCCAGACCTGGACTAGAGCATCCACCAACTCCTGGCCATTCTGTGGTGCAACATGACGTTGGTGAATGGAGCGAGACATGTTGTCCCAGATGTGCTCAATCGGATTCAGGTCTGGGGAACGGTCGGGCCAGTCCATAGCTTCAATGCCTTCATCTTGCAGTAACTGCTGACACACTCCAGCCACATGAGGTCTGGCATTGTCCTGCATTAGGAGGAACCCAGGGCCAACTGCACCAGCATATGGTCTCACAAGGGGTCTGAGGATCTCATCTTGGTACCTAATGGCAGTCAGGCTACCTCTGGCGAGCACATGGAGGGCTGTGCTGCCCTCCAAAGAAATGTCACCCCACACCATTAATGACCCATTGCCAAACCAGTCATGCTGAAGGATTTGGCAGGCAGCAGATCGCTCTCCAAACTCTGCCACGTCTGTCACATGTGCTCAGTGTGAACCTGCTTTCATCTATGAAGAGCACAGGGCGCCAGTGGCGACTTTGCCAATCCTGGTGTTCTGTGGCAAATGCCAAGCGACCTGCACGGTGTTGGGCTGTGAGCACAAGCCCCATCTGTGGACGTCGGGCCCTCCTACCACCCTCATGTAGTCGGTTTCTAACCGTTTGTGCAGACACATGCACATTTGTGGCCTGCTGGAGGTCATTTTGCAGGGCTCTGGCAGTGCTTCGCTTGTTCCTCCTGGCACAAAGGAGGAGGTAACAGTCCTGCTGCCGGGTTTTTGCCCTCAAATGGCTCCCTCCGCATCTCCTGGTATCTGCTCCATGCTCTGGACACTGTGCTGACAGACACAGCTACCCTTCTTGCCACAGCTCGCTCTGATGTGCCACTACCAGAGCAACTTCTGTGGGTTGTACTGTAGACACCGCCTCATGCTACTGTACCTCTAGGGGTGAGAGCAATGGCAAAATGTAAAAGTGAGCAAACCAACAGCCAAAAAGGATGAGAACAGAGAAATGGTCTGTGGTCACCACCTGCAGAACCACTCGTTTATAGGGGGTATCTTGCTAATTGCCTATCATTTCTACCGGTTGTCTGTTCCATTTGCACAACAGCAGGAGAAATTGATTTACAATCAGTGTTGCTTCATTACTGGACAGGTAGATTTCACAGAAGTGTTATTGACTTGGAGTTACATTGTGTTGTTTAAGTGTTCCCTTTATTTTTTTGAGCAGAGTATATAAAATGCTGTATACTCATGATATCATCTCCAATTTTAATGAAAAGATCATGCTAGTGATGCACACTGCATCACTAACAACGCAATGGGGACAGTTTACATAGTAGATAGGTTATGATCTGTTCACTTTCATTGAAAGGAAAGACCAGGTGATGAAACGTTTCCAGCTTTATGAAAACTCAGCCTCCTCTAACCTTGTGCCAAATACCAGAAGCCATGGGTTCTTTCAAGCAGTTGCCTAGCACTCTGAAAATGGTGGAGACCCACAAACCAGGATGTGGCTATAAGAAGATAGCAAGGCGTTTTCAAGTTGCTCTTTCCTCACTTAAAAATGTTACTAAGGGTATGTGAGCATGTTCAGGATTTGAAGCAGAAATTTTCGCAAAGTTTTTGCATCTCTTTTGCATGAAAAAAAAGCATTTTTTGACACTTTTTTATGCATTTTTTTATGCGGTTTTTGATGCGGTTTTGTACATCAATGAATGCTTTTATGAGCTAATTAAAGTTATTTGGTGGGACATTGCTTTTTGGATTACCATCAGAACTGGAGTGAGCATATTGGTTAATTAAACTGATTAAAGAATGTGTGTTGTATTTCAAATAAAGTGTTTGCTCTGGGTCTGTGTGTTTATTTAACTCTTTACTTTAAATAGGTTTGGTCATGAAAGGGTCTGATTGACACCTTGTCATCACCAAACAAAAGAGCTCGGGGTCGGCTAATCCCATTAACCCAATCTTCATTAGCATTTCCATTCAAGCAATTTCTGGGGCAGCAGTGAGCTTCTATTTTTAGCCTAGAAAGGTGCCATTAGGCAAACATGGTCACTGGCTATTAACAGCTCACAGATGTTTCGTTAGCAGCTGCGTCCCCATGAACAGCAACAAGCAGCGCTTTGGACACAGCGTATTTTGCCGAGTCCAAAACGCGGTGTTCTAATGCTGCACTTTTGTTGTCGGTACATGTGAATCCACAGCATATAATGACACTTTAATTGGTCAAAAATCCGCAGCAGAGACTAGCGTGTCCGTAACGGAAATTGACATGCTGCGGGTGTGCTTGGGTACGTGGCTACGGTCAGGAGCCGCTGCAGGTTTGACGCTGAATGTTTATACAGTGTCAAACCAGCAGCGTCCAGATGTTACAGTATAGTGGATGAGATCTCTAGAAATCCTATGTCCACTATGCGTGCATCAGAGGCTGCGAATCACCCGCGGCTCGTCTTTCAGGACAGCAGCATGTCAAATTCTCTTGCGGAGTCGCTAGTCTCCGGAACAGAAATTTGAAACAAATGCATTGAATGCGGTAAATATGCATGGTTCAGTGAACATATGTGGATTTACCTGCGTTCAATAGAATGCAACATTTTAGACGAAGCAAAAAATATGCGTCCAAAGCACTGCTACGTCTGAATCGTGGGCAGAGAGCCTAAAATAAAAAAAAATGTCTTGGGCTCCCACGTCATTTTTATAACCAGCAGAGGTAAAGCCGACCGCTGGGAGCTGATATTAGTAGCAGCGGAAGGGGCCATTAGTCAACAATGTTCCCTGACTGTTAATATCAGTCCACAGCTGGCTAGATTACAGGGGGACTCCAGAAAAAAAAATATGTGGGGTCCCCCTATAAAATCTAACCAGCAAAGGCTAAAATAGACAGCTGCTGGCGGATATTAATAGCCAGGGAAGGGGCCTTGAATAGCTCCTTCACAGCTATTAATATCACCCCACAGCAATCCCAGAAATGGCGCATCCATAAGAGGCGCCAAATCTGGCGCTTAGCCACTGCACTTCCCACTGTCCTGTAGCGGTGGCGAGTGGGGTAATGGGGATGGGGTTCACATCAGTCTTATATTGGCGGCTGCCGTGAAGCCCAGATTAGTAATGGAGGGAGTCTATAAGACGTCACAATTACTAACCGCGTAGTAAAATGGTCGCCGCTTTTTCAATAAAAGACACGGCCAGAATAAATTATTTAAATTAAATAAACACAAGGTTCTACAAATTTTTTTTTATTTCCCTTTCAGTTCCCAAATCCCTCAATCTCCTGAAAAAAAACGTAAAATAACAAACAACCATATTCCTCACCTGGCCGCCGTCAACGACGTAGTCCACAATCACCGCCAACGAGTGTCCCACAACGATCCGTGTCACTTCTACAGCAGTGACATCAGCAATCCCTGATTTCACTGCTGTAGAAGACAGCACTGTATACTGACAGGGGTGTAAAAACACCCCTGTCAGTATAAATGCTGCAGGAGAGGTCACTGGGATTCATCAACTGAAGATCAGCTGATGAGCCCCGGTGAACTTACCGCCATGGGAACGTTCTTCTGAATGTTTCCATGGTGAGATCACGTGAGCGATCAGCTGATGTCACCGCAGGTCTTGGCAGTCCAGTACACAGCTGGGAGCAAGCGCACTCCAGCAGTGTACCGCCGGGAGCAGCACATCGTCGTCGGGGACCAGGAGGACACCGGGGAGCACTGGACAGGGGAGTATGAGGTTTTTGTTTTGTTTTTTACTTTTTTCACCGCAGGCACTCGGGCTGGGCAGAGCAGACTACTGCTCCTCCCAGCCACGCCGCTCTCACTGTTATCAGTGGGAGCGGCGGTCGGATGAGAGGAGTAGTAGTCCTCCTCTCCCGAGCCAGGTACCACCCGAACCGCGTTTCCGGAGCGTTTCCAGCTTATTGCCTTTAATTGAAGAGCAGAAAATCCGCATATACTTATATTGCTCCAGAATGCAATGCTAATCCTGATGGGAAATTTCCGCATTATGTGCACAGCACATCAGGATTAGCATTGCTATAGCTGATAGCTGGCAGACCTATTAACAAGCGTTGCTGCAAAAACGCATTGTGTGCACTTAACCTGAGCAATCCAAAATTAGGGGTCAGGAACAGGTGTCTGTAATGGAGTGGAGAAGCACTTGCTCGACCTACACTCCATTTTTTGTCTCTGACAGCGCTGAAGAATGCAGAGTGCTTTACTCTGCTATGTGCAGCAGCCCCACTAAGACTTAATGAAGCAGAGACCAAGCATAATACGGCTACTATATTCAGAACAAGACCGCAGGTTTCCGTTCTAGGGGTTCCAGAACTTCAATATAAAGATCAAGTTGGTTCCCAATAGATGGATCCCCCAATCAGTAAGTTATACCCTATCCGATCGATAGATGATAACTTTTCTATGGGAGTGAAGGGGTTATAAACCTTTACATTGTCCATGTTGGCAACCAATTAGATACTGCCTATTACAACATATATATGTAATTAGAGAGTGTACCTTCCATTTAAAAAAAGGAGTTGTATTTACACACAAACTTTAAACTTTTATAACTGGTGTGTAGTGTAGGCATTATAAAAATTCAAATTTAAACCAAAAAATAATGAGTACTTAATGGCCCAAATAAGAACATCAAGAATGTCCATGCTAGTTCTCAAAATGCAATTAATCAGTTACTTTGTGGATAGCTTATACAAATCTTGGAGGGAATAACGGGACAAACAAAGGACTGAGCAGAGAGGCAAGGTAGGGGAAAAGAATAACACAAAGGCAATAATTTACATTTGGGGACCTGTTAGTACTTTAGAGAGGGATATAGGGACGGATTCTTCTACCCTTGTTATATGCCTTGTCATAATACTGGGACCCAATTTTCCTACTTTGCACAAGGACCCTTAATTGTACCAGATGCACATCATCTTCCCTCTGTTTCCTTCATGTTATTCTTTTCCCCTACCTAGCCTCTCTGCTCAGTCCTTTGTTTATCCCGTTATTGCCTTCAAGATTTGTATAAGCTGTCCACAATGTGACCGATTAATTGCATTTCGAGCACTAGCATGGACATTCTTGGTGTTCTTATTTGGGCCATTATGTACTCATTATTTTTTGGTTGAAAATTGTATATGGAGTAGAAGGCCCTTCCTTAACTATATTGATATCCTGGTTGTGTCCTATTATAAAAATTCAAGTAAAACTTAAAAACTTACTTTGTGTGCACACAAAAGAGCTTTATAAGAACAGCAGAGTCTTCTTCATCTATTTCCAGTGTCTCATCTACAAAAATATATATATATGGTAGTAAAGGTTTTAGTGTTAAAGGGGCAAAATAAAGAAAACAGGATTTGGAGATCCAATTACAAAGCATCATGAATGTTGACAAATAAATAAAATGATAAAAAAAATTCAGAAGGAATTTTAATGAATCCACACTAGATTAATGTCGACTTATAAAATAATTTGATGCCTTCCAAGAACCATTAATTGGCAGCTGTTTAACCCTTTCCCACGGAGGCCAGTTTTCATCTTACTGACCAGGACAAATTTTTCAGTTCTGTTATGTGGAACTTTATGTAGTAATTACTTTGAAACTTAGACTATTAGACTATCGGAAGCTTAGAAAAATTCACAGTTTTGAAACTTTTTATGCTCATATCATATCACACAAAATAGTTAAAGAAGTTGTCCACTACTTTCACAATGATGCCCTACTTGCTAACAGTTAAGCAAGTTGAAGATGAAATGATTTTAAAAAGGCCTAATGTTAAAGATTACATATTTCCTTTACAAACCATTGTGGGCCGATGCAAACGTTTGGGCACCCTGCTTTGTTAGTACCTAGTAGAATCCTTTCTTGAAAGTATCTCAGCTTGTAACCACTTTTTGTAGCCAGCAAAGTCTTTCAATTCTTATTTGAGGGATTTCCATCCATTCTTCCTTGGAAAATCCAATTCTGTGAGATTTCTGGGTTTTCTTGCATGCATTGCCATTTTGAGTTCTAGTCACAGATATTCAATGATGTTCAGATCAGGGGACTGTAAGGGCCATTGTAAAACTTTCAGCTTGCACCTTTTGAGGTAGTCTGTTGTGGAGTTTGAGTTGTGTTTAGGATCAAAATACATTTGTAGAAGCCACCCATTTTTCAACTTCAGCTTTTTTTACAGATGGTGTTATGTTTGCATCAAGAATTTGTTGAAATTTCATTGAATCCATTCTTCCCTCTATCCATTAAATGTTCCCGGTGCCATTGGCTACAACAAACCCAAAAGCATGATTGATCCACCCCCATGCTTAATGGTTGGGGAGATGTCTTTTTGCTGAAATTCGGTGCCCGTTTCTTCTCCACACATACCTTTGATCATTGTGGCCAAGGAGTTCAATTTTAACCTCATCGGTCCACAGGACTTGTTCCCAAAATGCATGAGGCTTGTTTAGATGTTCTTTTGCATACTTATGATGCTGAATTTTATTGTGAGGACGCAGAACAGGTTTTCTTCTGATGACTTTTCCATGAAGGCTGTATTTGTGTAGGTGTGTCTGAACAGTAGAACAATGTACCACAAGTCCACTATGATGATAGTGGGGATGTCAGCAGAAAGGAAGTAGCCAGGTGGTGAAGTGGTCAAAGTGGTGACTGGCCCTGGGGGGCGGTAAATGACAGCCAGTTAGAGGAGGAGTTGATGCGCACACAGTGTGCCTCGAAAGAGGGGAAAGTAACAGAGGGCAGCAGTGGAATTGGGGAGAAGGAGCAATTATCAGACAGGCGGATAACAACTCCTCCGCTATGCTTGCCGCTGGAGCGGGGTGTGTGGTAGAGATGGAATCCACCACAAGTGCAGGTGGAAAAGCTGTGTCAGAGAGGGTGGAGCCAGGTTTCAGTGATGCCGAGAAAGGAGAGTTTGTTAGTAATGAGAAGATCATGGATGTAAAAAGTTTGTTGCAGATGGAGCGAGAGTTCCATAGAGCTCCTGTTAGTGGGACTGGGGAAGCAGGGGCTGGGTGGATGGGTATACAGTTAGAGAGGTGACTGTTCCCATGCTTTAGGCACACTGTGAGACTCAGAAAGGCAGTGGCTTTGGATTTGAGAGCAAAGATTTCTCTGGATTTCTTTTTTATTGGATGGTGGTTGGGCATGTCACTATTCCTGCCTTTGTGCATCCAGTAACATGAAAACCTCATTTATTCCCATTAACAGATGACCTGAGTGGGGGCTTGAATTTTGTGGGTTGAGTTAAAGTCTTTATTGGTATCATTTTGTATCGCTTTTAAGGCTCAGTTCACATTTATCCTGTGCTGTTTGCTGAGAACATAGACAAGGTTTTCCATATAAATCTGTGAAATCCAAGATTTAGAAGGAACCCCTGACGGATCCATGCATTGACTATAGTGAGGTACTTGGAATCACTTTAGACTCAGTCTGGTTTATGTTCCAGCAGTGCCCATCTTTTAGAGGTACATATAATTGTGGTTGACTGCTCTTTTGTGCATGCCTAAAAAGACGGGACAGAGTCAGGAAAGCAGATAAATGTAGTCTAAAAGTCACTCCATCAATCTCATAGTGAATGCGCCTTCACAGGGGTTTTTTTTGAGATGTAGACGGAAACCCCTACATAATCTCTCATGGTACAGCACAGGACAAATGTAAACAGAGTTTTAGTGCTATTTTTGAGATATAGAATGAATAAATCTTTTTTTTATACCGTTCATCATAGGGTATAAGAGATGAAGCTAATTTATTATTGTGGTCAGTACGATCACAGTGACACCAAATTTATATACAAATTTTAGGTTTTCTTTCCTCTGCATACACAAAAAAAACCTTTGTTTAACAAATTTTTTTTTTTTTTTTTTACACCATATCCGAAGAACTGTAATTTTACAGTTTTTGATAAACAGTTTGCGGGTTTGTTTTTTCACTGGATGAGTTGAAGTGGTGTCATCACAACCATTAGCATCCCACATAGCTAATGATGTTGAGCAAAAGTAATTTTGATCACCTTTTATTGTATTTTTGGGGGGGCGGAGGTGTGGGTCAAGGGTTTTGGTTGACCGTCTAATGTGTGTGGGCACCCCTGACTCATGAGAAGGATGCAGCCTAACCGATTTCGGATTGCCAATCTTTTTGTTCTCTAGAAGAAAAGCTTCCGCCAAAAAAAGTCAAGATGATGATCAGGAAGCTATACAGTGCATGGGATGGTCTAGTGAGATTACTGGGAGCTGACAAAAATCTCAAGGGTATGACATGCTTTACTCCCAAATTTTAGACTATAGGCAGCTATTTGTGCAAAAAAGATAAAAAAATATATAACATCATGGGATTGGCTAATACTAGAGATTAGGGTATCCAAACTGCAAAGTTCGGTGTTTGTACTGGACAGTTGATTGGATCTGGGAAAAATCTCTCTTAAAGTTCGGTTCTCCATTGTTTTCAGAGGGGTTCAGGTTCTGGTTCAAGTTCAGGTAGCCGAACCGAACTTTCGACAAATGTTTGGGTGGGGAACCAGAACTCTAACTTCCACAGGTCCGCTTATCCCTAGCCAAAACATTTACATTTTTGGCAAGAATCCTCTATACTGGCAGTCTTACCTAATAATGTTAGAAAAAAATACATACCTCCACTGACATTGTCACCTTCTACTTCTGAAGGAAGAACTTCTGTATGTTGAAGACGGCAACGGCTAACATCCTGTATTCCAAAACTCAAAACAGGGTGAGTAAGTAAAAATTCAGAAATAGAGGTGAAAGCAGCACTTCCATTCTCCTGATTCTGGTATAATTCTATGACGTACAATACCTGCAACAAAAGAACAAAAATCTCACAATGGAATATTAAATTAACTCATCTATTTCTTTAATAAAATCGTTTAAGCTTCTATGCACTTTTCTGAATGATAGCCAAGCGTAGTTCCAGTCGTCATGAAATGAAAAACAATAAATTTACATGGTGTGGTTAACCCTTTCAAGCCATAGCCAGTTTTCGTCTTCCTGCTCGGAGCAGAATTTTCAAAATCAAAGGTGTTATTATGGGGTAACTTTGGAAAGCTTCTTCTGAGCGAGCTTTAGAGAATTTGGTTTTGTGACACATTACACTTTAAGTTTGTAGTAAAATTAGGTAGATGTGATTTTTTTTTTATGAAAATTATCAGATTTTTGATGCAAGTTTAAAAAAATTGCAATTTTTATAATTACTGAAGGCAGTCAGACCACAAAAGAAAGTTAGTATTTACCATATATCTACATATATTGGCATAATTTTTTTTAAATGTTTTCTACTATGCTAGGATGTTAGAAAAAGAAAAAAATTGTTGATGAATTTTTAATTTAAAAAAATCAAACCATTTTAAAAACTACACCCCTCAAAAAAATCAGTGCTTGATGAAAAACAGAAAAGTGGAATAAAATAAATATGTACATTTTTTATCCCAAAAAATGTTGCTTTAGCTTCAATGTTTTTGATTTTCACAAGGGGGAGATAAACAGACCACTAAATTTGTTATAGTGCTACTCTCGAAAGGTGCTATACCCAATTTATGGTCAGTAATTACTGTTTGAGCATGCGGCAGGGCTCGGAAGGAAACAAGTGCCATTTGTCTTTTTGAGCGAAAATTGTTTATAGAATTGAGTGCATCCATGATATCTAGACACACTGAGGTGCCAAAACATCAAAAATCGCTAACAACTGATCCAATTTTGGAAAGTAACCCCTGTAGGGAATTCTTTTAGGGGTATAGTGACCCTACTGAACCACAGGTATTTCACATAATTTTACAATATTGGGTATTAGAAAATTAAAAAAAAATACTTTGTTTTCCATTAAAATATTGCTTTATTTCCAAAATTTTCATCTGTACAAGGTGTAATAGGAGAAAAAGAACCACAAATGTTGCACAATTTCTCACTAAAATGGCAATGTAACCCATATGTGGTCGGAATTGGTTTGGCAGGGCTAAGCAGAGAAGTAGAGTTATTTGTCTGCCAAGGTGCATCACCAAGTGTGTATCAGACAAGTGTGTTGAACTGAATTAGACTTGAATTTAATACTATCTATACAGACTGCATTTGACATCTATAACCATGACACTAATCAGCATGTCCATTTATCTATTCTTACAGGTAGGTCATCACCCAGCTATCCAACTGTGTGAGAAATCTTACCTCGTGTGTTCATTAATTCAGTATATTTGTATGCGGACCCTGTATGACCCCTGCTCACCACTTATTTTTATGACCAGCCTGTTTTTACTTTGTCTGTGTTTTAAACCCTGCATCTGGCTCAATTTGTAATTATCTGATTAAGATGTACCAAAGCCTTTCCGCTCTGCTCTACCTGAATGCATTTTCTAGCATATACAGTAGGTATGGAAAGTATTCAGACCCCTTTAAATTTTTCACTCTTTGTTTCATTGCAGCCATTTGGTAAATTCTAAAAAGTTCATTTTTTTCCTTATTAATGTACACTCAGCACCCCATCTTGACTGAAAAAAACAAATGTAGAAATTCTTGCAAATTTATTAAAAAAGAAAAACTGAAATATCACATGGTCATAAGTATTCAGACCCTTTGCTCAGTATTGAGTAGAAGCACCCTTTGAGCTTGTACAGCCATGAGTCTTCTTTATCTCACTCATCTCTCCTCTAAACCAAATATCCAAGCCCTTTCCACTTCCTCCCGACTACAAATCAAAAATATCTCCAGGATCCGCACATTCCTCAACCACGAATCTGCAAAAACACTAGTGCACGACCTCATCATCTTCCGCCTCGACTACTGCAATGTCTTGCTCTGTGACCTCCCATCTAACACTCTTGCACCCCTCCAATCTATCCTAAACTCTGCTGCCCGACTAATACACCTGTCCCCCCGCTATTCCCCAGCCTCTCCTCTCTGTCAATCCCTTCACTGGCTCCCCATTACCCAGAGACTCCAGCTCAAAACCATAACCATAAGATACAAAGCCATCCACACCCTGTCTCCTCCATATATCTGTGACCTAGTCTCCCGGTACATACCAGCACGCAACCTCCGATCCTCACAAGATCTCCTTCTCTACTCCCCTCTTATCTCCTCTTCCCACAATAGTATACAAGATTTCTCCTGTGCATCTCCCCTACTCTGGAACTCTCTACCCCAACATATCAGACTCTGGCCTACCATGGAATCCTTCAAAAAGGAACCTGAAGACCCACCTCTTCCGACAAGTGTACACCTGCAGTAACCCTCACTCCACCGTACCGCTGCACGACCAGCTCTACCCTCACCCATCCCTTGTAGATTGTGAGCCCTCATGGGTAGGGTCCTCCCTCCTGTACCAGTCGCCGTCACATTTTCGTTCAAGATTTTAATTTTTTTTTGCTATGTTTTTTTTATTTATTTATTTTACTCACTTTCATAGCGCCTTTAATTCCACAGCGCTTTACAGACATTATCGGCACTGTCCCTATTGGGGCTCACAATCTACATTCCCTCTCAGTATGTCTTTGGAATTATCCCCTTTTTAACATGAAAAGCACCATGGAATAAAAGACACTATAATAATTAATCATAATTTGTCATTTGAAGCACAATTTTGGCAGGAGTTGATTGTGGATGCCAGATCACATGAGTAAATGACAGGACAAGGGCCAGACAAAATCTAAAAGGGACTCAGTCTACCTCATTATAGTGAATAGTAAAATAAGAGGTTTGGCTGAATCCTGTTTTTTTTATTTTGGAGATTTTGAAACCTTGACTTAAAAGGGTTGTCCAAGTTTGTCATGAAAGTCTGCAGTCACTATCTGAATACAGGCTTGTGAATGCTCGCAGCACGCATAGCACGCCCTGCCAGGATTCTCCATTCCCGGGCGCAGGTGGCTATGTGCAATATGTATATTCCCAGACACAACCTGAGAAGACGTGAGCAGCATCACTCAATACAAGTGAATTAAGTGAGACGGTGAATGTCTAGTTGGAACGTGGCCAGAAGGATGCAAATTGCATACTCGCGGTCTTGGCATTCAAGAATCCTGACAGCAGCAATACGAGCAATGTCAGTATTCACAAGTGACTGCAGACGTTCATGCCAAATCTAGACAACAATAAAGTGCTTATTGTAGCGCACAGGATAAATACAAAACTAGTCTTATTCAGATTTTTGGGAGCAGAGTAATAAAATGAAGAAGCAGTCTAAGAACTGTTTTTTCTTAATTTCCTTTGACTGTGTGGTAGAAGTCAGAAACACAATTCTTTGGGTCAGATTATGGCGATGTTACATTTATAGATTTTCTTTAACTTTATGCTTTCATACACTAAACACTGTCATTTTTTAATTAAATGAAGAAATTTTGTGCAATGACATTCTTTGAACCATAAATAATTTTTTGAGGGTTAAGTTATTATTGTCACCATTTTTTGGTACATAATGTCTTTGCGTTATTATATATACTGTATATCACACACACAAACATAACTTACTTTTCTGTGAACATCAGTAAGTATCAGGAACTCTGCAGATAAATCTAAGGAAGCTTTTAATCCTGGTAGGACACTGGAGTTAAAGGGGTCAGGAGAAAACCTAGCAGAAAAATAATTCAAGTGTCAATTTCAATTCAAATGAATTCTTAAGAGCAAGCCATTTTAGGTTCATGGGAAAGAACATTTCTGCATACATCAGCAGTTTACCCACTCCAATAGCTCCAATCCTAAATACACAGGTCTGAAAAAAATAAAATTTCAAGAGCTGTTTTGGTAATTCAACGTAATCTTTATGTTTTTTGGTGCGCTGAATCTGAAAAGCACCTCCGTTTTGTCATAGGACATAACATTTCCTGACAATTTAGGTAACTACTTCTCATCTCTCATATCCTCCCTGTCTCAAAACCCTAAACAGCTATTTAACACTTTCAATTCTCTCCTTCGTCCTCCAGCACCTCCTCCCTCTTCTCTCATCTCAGCTGAAGACTGTGCCTCATTCTTCAAGCAGAAGATTGACACCATCAGACAAAGCTTTTGCCTAAAGTCCGCACAACCCCTCCTCATATCTAATCAACCTTCTTCCTCCAAATCCCACTTCTCCACCATTACAGAAGGTCAAGTCTCCCCTTTACTCTCCAAATCACACCTAACCACCTGCGAACTTGACCCAATCCCATCCCACCTCATCCCTAACCTTACCACAATCTTCATCCCAACCCTAACCCACCTCTTCAACTTGTCACTAACAACTGGTGTCTTCCCCTCATGTTTCAAACATGCCTCAATCAAACCCATCCTTGACCCATCCTCTCTGACTAGCTACCGCCCCATATCACTTCTCCCCTATGCCTCAAAACTACTAGAACAACATGTCCACCTTGAACTATCCTCCCACCTCTCCTCCTGTTCGCTCTTCGACCGCCTACAATCTGGCTGCCGACCGCATCACTCGACTGAAACTGCCCTGACCAAAGTCACCAACGACCTACTAACCGCCAAATCCAAGCGATACTACTCCATCCTCCTCCTTCTGGACCTGTCATCTGCCTTCGACACAGTCGACCATTCCCTCTTACTACAGACTCTCTCATCTCTTGGCATCACGGACATGGCCCTATCTTGGATCTCCTCATACTTAACAGACAGGACACTCAGCGTCTCCCACTCACGCACTACCTCCTCATCTCGCCCCCTATCTGTTGGTGTCCCCCAAGGTTCAGTTCTAGGACCTCTGCTCTTCTCAATCTACACCTTTGGCCAGGGCTAGCTCATGAAGTCTCACGGCTTTCAGTATCACATCTATGCTGATGACACACAGATCTACCTCTCTGGACCCGATATCTCCTCCCTACTAACCAAAATCCCACAATGTCTGTTCGCCATCTCATCCTTCTTCTCTGCCAGATATCTAAAACTCAACATGGATAAAACAGAGTTTATTATCTTTTCACCCTCTCATTCATATCCCCCATTTGACCTATCCATCAATGTCAATGGCTGTTCACTCTCCCCAGTCCCACAAGCTCGCTGCCTTGGGGTAACCCTGGACTCTGATCTCTCCTTCAAACCACATATCCAAGCCCTTTCCATTTCCTGCCGACTCAAACTCAAAAATATCTCCCGGATCCGTGCATTCCTCAGCAAAGACTCTGCAAAAACACTAGTGCATGCCCTCATCATCTCCCGCCTTGACTACTGCAACCTCCTGCTCTGTGGCCTCCCTTCCAAAACTCTTGCGCCCCTCCAATCTATCCTAAACTCTGCTGCTCGACTAATCCACCTGTCCCCCCACTATTCCCCGGCCTCTCCCCTCTGTCAATCCCTTCACTGGCTCCAAATTGCCTAGAGACTCAAGTTCAAAACCCTAACCATGGCATACAAAGCCATCCACAACCTGTCTCCTCCATACATCTGTGATCTAGTCTCCCGGTACTTACCTGCACGCAACCTCCGATCCTCACAAGATCACCTTCTCTACTCCCCTCTTATCTCCTCTTCCCACAATAGCATACAAGATTTCTCCCGCGCATCCCCCCTACTCTGGAACTCTCTACCCCAACACATCAGACTTTCGCCTACCATGGAAGCCTTGAAAAGAAACCTGAAGACCTATCTCTTCCGACAAGCCTACAACCTGCAGTAACCACCGCCCCACCACATTACTGCATGACCTCCTCTACCCCCACCTACTGTATCCTCACCCATCCCTTGTAGACTGTGAGCCCTCACGGGCAGGGTGCTCTCTCCTCCTGTACTAGTCGCTGACTCGTTTTGTTAAGATTATGTAAATGTTTTTGCTATGTATATCCCTATCACATGTAAAGCGCCATGGAATAAATGGCGCTATAATAATAAATAATAATAATAAGTCAATACCGCAAAATAAAAGAAAATATACTTCTAAAACTAATTTATTACAAATTTTTCATGAAAATTATTTTTCAACTGAAATGAGCTCACTAACAATCACTAAAATCGATTTTTTAATTCCTCTGAGGCTCCTCTTGGTACAGTTACACTTGTGAATAGAATCTGGAATGTCTCTGAAGCATCCAACAATAGTCTGCCATCATTGTAATGATCCATTTTCCCTGGTATCTTCTTTCCATCTTTTTAATGTCCTGGCAAAATCGTTCACTTTGCTCTTCACTCACAGCTCCCAGATTTTCAGGAAAGTAGTCAAGGTGGGAATGGAGGAAATGCACTTTTAAACTCATCAGGCAAATTAAATCTTGAAATGCTTTCCGCATTTGTCCAACGATCTTTTTGTAGCCAGGATCTTTTTTTATTACCTAAAAACTTCTCTACGACCTCTTTAAATGCAATCTACCCTACTTTTTGAGGATCCGTCATGGTATTGACAAACTGTTTATCAGCTATAAGCCTTCTAATATCTGGTCTGAAGAGCACACCTTCCTTCAATTTTGCCTCCGAGAAGCCTGGAAACTTGGTGACCAAGTATTTGAAGCATTCTCCATCTCTTGGAAGTGATTTTACAAATGGCTTCATCAAGCCCAATTTTATGTAGAGAAATGGTAGAAGAACTTTATAGGAAGGTACAAAAGTTTCTCGGAGGACATTGTTTTCAGTGACTGTGAGCACACTCGGCTGCCAACTCTTCTTGGCCCAGTGATTTTGTCGGTCTCAACTGTCCCACGGACACAGAAAACAAGGGTATTTGGTATACCCAGCTTGTTGCCCAAGCAAAATGCACAAGACCTTCAAATCCCCACACACTTGCCAACCGTGGTCTTCATAATTAAGTTTACGAAGAACCAATTCCAAGTTCTCGTAGGTTAACTTCAAGTGTACGGAATGACCTACAGGGGTGGAAGGGTAAAAAACGCCGTTGTGGAGTAAAACTGCTTTGAGACTTCTTTTTGAAGAATCTATAAAAAGATGCCATTGCGCTGACTCATATTGGATCTTGAATTAGCCCATCAAACCTTCGACATCGATGCAATAAACCAACTTGTCTTCCTGGGCAAAGTAAGAAACAAACTCCTTTTCACGATGTCTGAAACATGAAAAAGACACTCCTGGTAACAATAAATTCCTGCTTTTGAGCCTTGATCCGAGTAACTCAGCGGCATCTTTGGGAAGATTCAAGTCTCTTACTAAATCCTTCATCTTCCCCTGGCGAATAAAAACTTCTGGGCTTCTATCATCTTCAAAGTCGGAACTTGATTTGTCATCCGGTTCAGGTATAATTACACCTTCATAGGAGCTAGGTATCGGTCCAAGGTAGCAGGGGCCTTGAGTACTGGCATATCTGTGCCATGGGGGATGGGACAAACTGCTGAATGTAGATTGGGGTATGAAATTAACAAAAATTAACAGTCGTCACTATGGTTCTTTTGCTCTCGCCATACCATAGGAATTCCATAACGCAAAGCATCTTTTTTACCCTTGAACCAATTTCGGAGGTCCTCAACACACCATTTGCACACTTTATGAGGAGCCCAAACTTTATTTTGATCTCCAAGTTTTAGTCAGAAGTATGCGAAGTATACCTTTTTCACAAAGTAGGTAATATTCAGCTGTTGATTCAACACTGTATATTCACCACAAATTAAACAAAAACGGTCAGGCGAATTAATTCACTTTCGCAAACTCATAAGGCTAATTCGGGGAAACACGGTTGATGAATAAAATTCCACCTGACTGCCACCAGCCAATCACGCAGTTCCTATTGATGTTAATGGGGAAAGAAAATAAGCTGCCTGCCGATGGTTCACACCAGAGTTTGCAGAAGAACCTATAGGTTATAGGTTTGTGGCAAGTCCTTACGTTTAGGATTTTTTTTTCATTATAAAAACACCAAAATACATGGAAATTATATGAAAATAATCAAACAGCTTTTTAGCCGCAGACCTGTGTTTTTAGTTTTACAAGAACTCCGATCCATAAGGAGAAGAAACAAACAGCTATAGAAGAGACTTAGAAAAGAAGAAATATGCTAAAGCATAATTGTTGGTTTGTATCCTCACTGAAAGAGAAAACAATGTTATGGAACCGCTAAGCCAGCACATTAACCATTGCATGATAAAACTGGAAAGTAACTTTTTAGCATCCTGCTCTATCATAACCTTGGCATATTTCAGTTACATTGATGACATATTAATATTCAGAAAGGACTCTGAAAAAGAACTAACAAAGCTTCATGAAAAATTTAAAGAGAAATCATTTCTTTCCTATAAATCAATAGTACACGTGAAAATAAGAAACTTTGTAATATATCTTATAAGAGAAATCAGTCTCTTTCTCCTGAGGATCCTCAGCATTTTCAATTACAGGATAAAATCTGTCTTCACTAAAAACAGATTTTCGCATTATGGAAATAGGAGATGACAGATGGTGCTCATCAAGTCGTATTGCAGTTTCAGAAGGTTTCTGTGATTCCAACTCATCAATACTCCCCTTTGCACTAAACACAGATTTTTTCCATGAATTGAGAGTTTAAGATCAGTCCAAGAGGAGAATGTCACGGGTGTGTCAGCTGTAACAGACAGTCGCTCTGGATCTCGCTGTAGAAGGTCACTGCGCATGGCATTACAGACACATTCTTAATCCTTTAGGACCCAGAGGCAACCTCCACCTCCTGCTACTGGTGGACTCACCCTTGCTTGGTACTTAAAAACTCTCAGTTTGGTCCAGGGAATCACCGGTGATAGTTCTATGTACCTTTGAGCAGGCTTGGAGCACTAGGAGTCGGCTAGCTTCTTCTCTGGTGCCCTTGGAGGACAGTTGGCGTTATCCCTCTGGTGTCTGCTTAAGCTGAGTGTATCCCCTCTGTTTGTCAACCTTGTTGTTTTTAGCTTGTAGTGGGGCCTGACCAGTGCTCACCCAGTCCCCCCCATCTAGGGCCAAGCTCTGAGGACATTCATGTTGGCTTCCATGCCAACAGTTTTTAAAAAGTCCATTGTCTACAGTCAGGCCAACATGTAGATAATGATTAACTGCTGACCAGTCTTAAAAAGACATTTATAAACCAAGGCTACCATTTCACATCTATTGATAATCAGATCATCAGAGCTACCAGGATTCTTAAAATCTCTGGTTGTGACTTGCATCCCACAGTTTTAGGTACTGAGAAAAACAGCTAGAAAATTTCACCATATCCTACACTAGGATGACTGGATAAAAACAAGACTTAAAGACCATCCCTTGTTAAACTACAGACAATATCCAAAATTAGGAAATATCATGATATACAAAAAGGAAACGGACTCTGCAATGTTATGAGCTGCAGACAGGATACAGATCCACAACACACAAGAAAAAAATCTTCTGACATAACTTATGTATTACCATGTGCAGATGTGGAATCTATTCTGATATCTCACTTGTGTTCGGTACTTGGGTGGTGGTTGTGAGTCGTTTGCTAGCAAATTAAAGGGGTAGTCCAGACAAAAGTGATAAGTCTGCAGTCACTCTGTGTGACTGTAGACTTATGAATCCACCAGGACAAAAAATGTGCGCTGCGGGGATTCGCTGGTATGAGACCCGGGACTGAAGGGTATGTATAAGTTTTACATACCCCCGGCCATTCAGCGCCGCCTCACTCCATACACTTGTATGAAGCGAGCCCACGCCCCGTCTAGTGACGTCGACAGCCAGTGGGCGCGTCCCACTAGAAGGCGCCGCATTACTCAATACATGTGTATGGAGTGCAAGGCCGCACCCACTGGCTGGGTGTATGTGTAACACATACATACCCTCCATTACCAGGTCTCATAACGGCGAATCTTTGCAGTGCACAGTGCCTGCGCTGGGAGGGATTCATAAGTCTGCAGTCACACAGAGTGACTGCAGACTTATCACTTTTGACCGGACAACCCCTTTAATAATGCATCTCTGTGATGTAGTTTTAGTCAAAAAAGATTTCTCACCGGATTGTCTGCAAACAGGTCCAAGAAACTGTGCACCACATTTTTATTTGTCTGTTCTGGTCAGCACCTGTGATGAGAAACCTCCAGAAAGGAACACTGTGGAAGAACAAAACAGAATACAAACATTTTAAATCTTTCCATACAGTCTAATTATTGATAATATTAAAATGGGTAATTTGTGGATCAACTACAGCTGCACAAAAAAATATATTATCAGGCTAAATTGATGGAAAAAGTAAAAAAAAGTTAACACTACAGTCATATTTTTACCATGGAAGTAGGGAATTTACCATATTTTACGGACTATAAGACGTACTTTGTTTCCCCAAAATTTGGGAGGAAAATGGGGGGGCCCCTATAGACCAAATGTAGCTTACCTGGGGGGTGGGGCAGTATCACAGGGGGAAGCGTTAATGCTGCAGGAAGCCGGCGGCAGCAGTGGGGCGATGCTGCAACTCCAGGCTGGGAGGAGGGGGTGTCCCAGCTGTATGAGGCTGTGGGCTTCAAGAAAATGTTGACATTGTGGCAGGGGCAGAGTCCCAGCTCTACCCATTGATATCCTGATAGTGGGCTTCAGGACAATGGCCACTGGAGGTGGCGCATGCATAGATTGAGATGTTGGCTCATCATTCTTTATCAAGAATTGTCAATCCACTCAGAACACCCCTACCTACCACACACCTAGGAACATATGAAGAATTTGCAGTCATAATCGGACTCAGTATCCTCCCTCTCATGTCCTGAATCAGCTCTGAAACATTATAATGAAACAATGGAAAGTGCTCTGGGTGAAGCTGCACCTCCTACACATAGAACAACTCGACACAGATGGCAGCAACCTTGCCACACACTGTATACACGTTTTCTACAGCGATGATCCAGATGCGCCAAAGTCCATTTTGGTCGAAGATTTCATCCATTACAAGTGTATGCTTCAAACATAAAATTCTGCCATTCAACTCTCCAAACAAACCTACTTCACCACCCTGATGATCCTGAAATGTTGAAACACTTTTCATTCCCTCCTCAGTCCTAGAGTGCAGGCCTTAACCACCAACCTCAGTGCTGATGATCTGGCCAATTATTTCAAAGAAAAATTAACCACACAAGACAGGAAATTTTCTCCCAATCCCCTAATATTATGCATTCTCTTATCTTCGGCACTTAATCTATCTCGCTTTCTGTCTTTAAACCAGTCAGGGAAGAAGACGTCACCAGTCTCCTGAAATCTTCTCGCCCTACTACCTGCACCACTGATCCTTTTCCCTCATCTTTTCCAATCCCTTTTCCCTCATCTTTTCCAATCCCTCTCTCCAGCTGTCACCACTCACCTAGGTAAAAAATATAACTCCTTTCTCTCATCAGCTATTTTTCACTGCTCCTTCAAACATGCCAGCATACAACTATAACTTAAAAAAAGATCCCTCAACCAGAACTGCACTGCCAACTGCATTCCTGTCTCTAATCTACCCTTCACCTTTAAACTTGTGGAACGTTTGGTCCCCTCTCGTCTAATCTGCTATCTCTCAGATAACGCTCTTCTAGACCCTTTCAAATCCGGTTTCTGCTGATTACATTGTACAAAAATTGCCCGTAATAAAGTTTTTAACAATATACAAACAGCCAAATCTAATGGTCATTACTCCATGCGGATACTCATGGATCTCTCTGCAGTATTCAACACTGGATCAACAGCTCCGCCTCACTATGCTCCACTCTATGGGTCTCAAGAACACTGTTATTTCCTGGTTTTCCTCCTACCTTACTGACCACTCCTTCACGGTATCATTTGCTGGCTCCTCTTCCCCTTTCTGCCCGTGTTCCCCAGGGTTCAGTCCTAAGTCACCTCCTCTTCTTGCTATATATCACCCCTATTGGACAAACCATCAGCATTTGGCTTTCAGTACTATCTCTATGCGGTTTACACCCAATTATACACATCTTCTCCTGATATCAACCCCACATTACTAAATAATACAAATCATCGTCCTCCCTCTATCTAAAACTGAATCTGACAAAGACTGTGCTCCTTATTTTTCCTCTACTAACCTTCTTAAACCCAATATTACCATTTCCATGTGTTTTTTTTAATATTACCATTACTCCCAAGCAGCACGCCCACTGTCTTGGGGTTATCTTTGATTCAGTTCTTTCCTTCACTCCCAAAATCTGATCACTCGCTTGTTCATGTCAGCTACACCTCAAAAACATCTCCATAATCCAACCTTTTCTCACCTTTGACTCTGCAAAAACTATTACTGTAGCTCTTATTCATTATTGTCTGGACTATTGTAACTCTTTACAAAAAAGTTTCCCACTTACTAAACGCTCTCCTATCAAATCCATCCTGAATGCAGCAGCCAGGATCATATTATTGTTCAACTACTACACCGATGCCTCCACCCTGTGCAAGTCATTGCACTGGTTGCCCACTTGCTATAGAATACAATAAAAACTACTCACTCACAAAGTGCTCCATAGTTATGCAACACCCTACATCTCCTCCCTCATCTCTGCCACCTTACCCATGCCCTCCGTTTCGCTAATGACCTAAGACTAAGATCCTCAATAATCCAAATCTCCCACTCCAGTCGCTAAGACTTCATGTGTGCCTCACGAACTCCCTGGAATTCACTAGACCAGACAATTCGATTAATTCTTAATATGCACAGCTTCGAGTATGCCCTAAAAATACATTTTTTAACACTGGTCTACTGGCTGGTGACCGGTTCATAAAGTGTTAGTGATAATTAAGGTCATCAATGTGATACTTTGTCAGGCATCTCTTTTTTTTTTGGTGACTCCTGTTCACACTGTGGATAATTTCAAGTGAGAATTTGGCCACAGACTTCTTTTTGTTCAGATTTCTTATGCTACGTGTGAATGGGGTTTTGACAACCTCATTCCCTTGTACTGTAAATGATGTGGATTCTTAAAATTTGCAACATACAGGGAAAAATTGTTTGTCAACATATTCTTAAAACACTTAGGGCCAGATTCATTAAAGATTTTATGCCAGAAATCCAGAGTAAAAAGCTTTGAAAAGTAGCATAGTTTTGGTGCAACTCGAGGTTGCGCTAAAATTTTGCAACATGGCGTTCCATGCCATTTTTGACCACCTACAACAAAAAGTGGGTAGAGCTGGGGAGGGACAGGGGTGTGGTGAATGCTTGAAGAAAAGTGCTTAAGTCAAATGCTCTTGGTTCACAAAGTGGAGTGCACCTTTTTCGTGAATCCGGAGCATTAGACGAGTGATGTCCACCTCTGTGTGAGCCTCACCACAAATCCTATTCCAGTCAGTACTGGGAAAAGATTTGTGGCGCAACGAATGTCGATGCTCATCATGATTTTTTAAGTGGCAGTTGCTATGCCTCCGTCCCTCTTAGGCTTGTCCCACTTTGGCCAAAATTGGAGAAGTGGTAATAGCCAAAGTCGCAAAAGTTTAGCACAGTCTCGAGTTGTGCCAAAACTCTGAGACTTTTCAAAGCTTTTTAAGCCAGAAATCTGGTGTAAGAGCTTTGACGAATCGGGCCCTTTTTTTTTTCCCGGTCAATAGACCTATTTGCGTTTGTAGCCTTCATTGATACCAATGAGAAATATATAATGTTTTGATTGCTTTTGATTGCATTTTTGGATAAGCGCAAAGAAAAAAAACTGTCAATTATTGGCATTTCAATTTTATTTCTTTCAGAGTTTAACATAAGGTTTAAATGATTTTAGATTTTGATACAGCAAAGTTTTAGAAATACAAATATATTAAATGTGTTCAAATTTAGATTATTTTTTAAGCTTCCATTTTTAAATTGGGAAAGGTGAGGGATGGAGGGGAATTAAACTTTTAAATTGTGAATTTTTTTTCTTTAATTTTTAATTCACCCTGGGAACTTGGTGGCGACAGAGACCATCAGAAGCTTACATGGCAACCCATCAGCTCTGTGTGGTCTTGTAATGGGTGTGGTGGGAGGGATGAGGAAGAGCGATTAGCGCCAGAAGATGGAGCTATCAATCATTTAAATACTGCTGTCAAAAGAAGGATGGTTAAATTTAGTTCCGTTCACTACTGTTAGCAGCAGTCGCTAACTGTATAACACAGCAGACATCCTCTTAATATGGAGCAGGCTCAGCTTTTGAGGCAGCCTAATATAACCCACATAGGATGTACCAGGGAGTTACATGTCAGGAAGGAGTTAAAATGTTATAGAAACGGTCTAGAAATTTTTTCTTTTTTAACCTGTTTGCTTGCAAATTTATTAGGTCTCTGTCAGCACTAATTTTACAGCAGGGGGCGTGTATTGTGTTGGCTGAGCATGAGAGCAGAATGAACTTAAACATCCTTTTCCTTAGGCTATGTTCACACGTCTATTTTTTTTTCAGCGTTTTTTGATGCTTTTTTATGCAAATTTTCAGCTGCGTTTTACAGTATCAGCAAAGTTTAGAAATCTCATGCACACATCTTGGGTTTTTTTTAATCAGGATTTTGTGCTTTGCTCTTTTTTTTTTTTTTTTTTGCAGAATAGAGCATGTCACTTCTTTCAGCGTTTTTCAACCACTGGAAGTAATGGATAGTAAAAAAATGCTGAAATAACGCCTATTGTGAAAATAACTATTAGGTTTTGCTGTGCTTTTAGTGAAAATAAGTAAGTACAGCAGTATGTGAAACATTTATTTTTTGTGATTTTACCATCTTACTTTGGTCACTGAGATGGTAGTTTTGTATTAGTACAGCGTACTTAAATTAGTGATGTGTACTGTGTAAACCTTGACTGAGCTATATGTGAAATTGAACAATGCCCTGAGCAACTCAGTGGCAGACCCCGTAGTGTGAAAGTAAATAGTGCCATACAAACTCAATGCACTGCCAATGTCTAAACTATTCCTGAACAATTCACCTCCCCCCTGTACATTTGAAATTCTGGTTAATATGATTTCACATATGTCTTGCATTGGTGACCTGTGTTCATGCTTCTGTGTTGGAAGCAATGCTTAAAAAGGGACAGAAGGACAGTGGAAAAAAAGCTGAAAAAATACACCAGAAAATCACCAAAACTGCAAGAAAAATCCTTATCAAACCTCCCTTGAGAGATCAGGTTTTGCTGCAGAAAATTGACACAAAAAAAACACGATGCGTAAACATAGCCTACTTCCACACAATGAACTGCTTGAACTTGCACTGCTTAAAGCAAACCAGTCATCAGGATTTTGCTATGTAAACTACAGGCAGTGTAAGGTTAGCAATGTTACACTGATTAAAATGACACCTTGGTTGATGAAATCCGTCTTGTGGTTGTTATTTAATCCGTATTTGCAGTTTTCAGTTAATGATCTTTTCATGCTTCGGGGCGGACCTGTGGGTGAGTCTTTTTTTTTTTGGGGGGGGGGTGCTCTTTTTTTTGCAGTGGCATCCATCGTTTGCCTATAGATGCTACAGCGCAAGCGCTGCCGCCGTTTTCCAGCAGCCAATTTTTTTTTTCCTCCAACAAAATGGAGCCGCCAGCTGCGCTTGCGCAGTAGCATCCATCTGCAAGCGATGCTACTGCGCATGTGCAGCTGCCATTTTGCTGTAAATATGGCCACAATATGAACTGCGCAAGTGCAGTATTTAAATTAAGAGGCAGGTCACTGAAAGTTCAGTGATCTGTCTTTTAAGCCCATAAGGATGAATATGAGGACACAGCACAAAAAAAGACCCGCCCCGAAGCACAAGAAGCTCATTAACTGAAAACAGCAAATACAGGTTAAACAACAACCACAAGACAGATTTCATCAACCCAGGTTTCATTTTAATCAGTATAACAGCCCCAACCTGGCAATGCTTGTTGTTTACATAGCAGAATCCTGATAACAGGTTTGCTTTAAGAACTATGAGAAAAAGAGGCAATTGGAATACAGGAGGGTGAGACAGACAAGGCTTGGATGTAGAGAGAATGGGCGAATAGAAGTTTGTTTGTTTTTTTGCTTTGAGGGCAACCAAGAAAGGATAAGAGTAAAAAATGAATTATAATAAAGTATAACATGAGCAAAAAAGTTTTGATAGTACAAGGGTCGTCATGGTAGATAGGGGCAGAAAAGCAGAAGTCATTTATTTCCACTTTTCAGAACTAGGTTTGCTCTGACAAATCGCTGAGTTTACCATGCACAAACTCAGCAGCTCAAGCTGTCTACATGGGCATGGGCATTGAACTTAGCGATGTGAATGTGATAACACCACTGCAGCCATGTAAAGGAGACAATGCAATAATCCCCTGGAGGGTAAGGTAAGCAGAGAATGTAAAAAAAAAACATAACCATGATCTGTACATGTAAGAAAAGTTTTTGTTTGTTTGTTTGTTTGTTTTTTTTTAAGAGGACAAATCACTTCCACTTAACATTTGATCATTTTAAAAAACATAATGGAGTACTTACTCGGGATCCTGTTTTCTATGGTTATCACAGAAGAGTAGGCAAGACACAGGTCTTCCATTATGAGGCTTCCACTCATGCAGACACCTGAAAAAAATACAATATCTTGGTATTTACAATCATTAAGTTGAACCTTCCAGAGGGTACTATCTGAAGAGTATGTTGGGGAGGGGGAAAGCTCATCATACCAGTCAACCATTATGTCAATTATAATTGAGAAGACCTATTGAAAAGTTTATGCAATACCTACTAAAAGAGCTCTTTAAAAGGGATCCAGACAGGAAAAATGTCTATAATTTCTACCTAAATCTAGAAGTATGGATGTATAGACACTGTTACAATGAGTAAAATGATACCTTTCTTGTAGAAATCCACTCAGCCATTGCAGTAAAATCCAGAATTGAAGCTATATGCAAAATATGGGGCGTTTCAAAGCACTTCCAGCCCTCCGGCCTTCACTCCTTATTCTCCACCAGATGTCTGCCTCTTGTGTTTCATTGACAGGTGACTCTAGCCTCTGTCATCTTACACAAGCACGTTCCGAGCCTGTTATAGTGGATGTGTAGTAATGTTGGGACTGACCTGCCAATCATGAGCAAGAGGCGGGTACCCAGCAAGGATTAGTCAAGACCAGAGAACTTATTGCTTTGACACGCCCCAATGCACAGCAGCTAATTTGAATATAAAGAAACCTACAATTTGAGAAGCACATACCAAATCAATAATCTTTTTTACATATATTTGTGCTAATTTAATAAACACAATTAAAATAAGAAAATCGAAAAAAACGTCCACCTGTCCAAATCAATATCCTACAACAAGTAAGTAAAATCAAGTGTTCAATACTCCTACCAAATGGCAAAAAAATACAAAAAGTCGACACAAGAGGCTAATCTATTCAGAAGAAAAAGAGTATAAGGTCATCATATTTCCCAGCAATGGAAGGGCGGTTTACACAAGGTAGATATTGCTTTACTAAGGGCAGGAGTGGGCCACTAGTTTATCCAAGGAGCCACATGTTAGACTATCAAAGTTATGTAGGGCAGAACCTAGAGGCCAAAGAATTCTGAAATGTATTATTTTATTTTCATTTGTATCACTTAATATTAAACAGAATTAGAAATAGTGCATTAAAATAATACAGGGTGCTTCGTTAACATAATTTTCATCAAAAAAATGTAAGAGCCATCCAATCACATCCTACTGTGATGTGGTAGGATGGATTTTACATTTTTTTTTTATCAAAATTAGGTTAACCAAACACCCTACATTATTTTCTTGCACTATTAGTGTTTATTTACTGCAGGGTGCTTGCTTATTGTGTTTTTATCTTGTGTCTTGGATTTTGTCTGTTTAGAGGCCAGTGTGAACATGCACTTACATGCTGCATGCACACCAACTTATATCCCAGTTCATTCCTTTAGTTTTTTTTTTTTTGTTTGTTTTTTTTTTATACTGCTTATAAATTATACAATAGGACTTATTGGAGAAATGTATTGTTACCAATAGCAGAAAATCAAATCCATACTATTGACTGCTTTTTATGAAGTTCATTAAAAGCAGAAAATCCTGCTGTTTCAGTTGGCCCTCGGACCTTAATCAGCAGGTCCCCCCAAATACACAGTCTGATGGACACCAAGTTTCCCCACAAACATACACAGTCTGAGGGACCCCAGACTCTTGTAACGCATTTCTCAGTTTATACGAGTTTGAGCAGAACTTCTTAGTAAAAAGGAAAATCATCCCTGACAGGATAACTTGTATAGGAAGCAAGTCCTGCTAACCCACACACACCGATTTACAGCATCCACTGGGTTTAGGATGTGCACAGATGAGGCAGTCAGCCAGCCTACGTAGGCAGAACAAGCAGGGCCCCTACACATATAGGAGTTCTGTAAGGATTCTCTGCTTTCAAGTCAGAGATTGTGCTTAAAAAAAAACACAGAAAACCATACAGTACAGACCAAAAGTTTGGACACCTTCTCATTTAAAGATTTTTCGGTATTTTTCATGACTTTGAAAATTGTACATTCACACTGAAGGCATCAAAACTATGAGTTAACACATGTGGAATTATATACTTAACAAAAAAGTGTGAAACAACTGAAAATATGTCTTATATTCTAGGTTCTTCAAAGTAGCCACCTTTGGCTTTGATGACTGCTTTGCACACTCTTGGCATTCTCTTGATGAGCTTCAAGAGGTAGTCACCGGAAATGGTCTTCGAACAATCGTGAAGGAGTTCCCAGAGATGCTTAGCACTTGTTGGCCCTTTTGCCTTCACTCTGCGGTCCAGCTCACCCCAAACCATCTTGATTGGTTTCAGGTCTGGTGACTGTGGAGGCCAGGTCAAATGGCGTAGCACGCCATCACTTACCTTCTTGGTCAAATAGCCCTTACACAGCCTGAAGGTGTGTTTGGGGTCATTTTCCTGTTGAAAAATAAATGATGGTCCAACTAAACGCAAACCGGATGGAATAGCATGCCGCTGCAAGATGCTGTGGTAGCCATGCTGGTTCAGTATGCCTTCAATTTTGAATAAATCCCCAACAGTGTCACCAGAAAAGCACCCCCACACCATCACACCTCCTCCCTCCATGCTTCACGGTGGGAACCAGGCATGTAGAGTCCATCCGTTCACCTTTTCTGCTTCGCACAAAGACACGGTGGTTGGAACCAAAGATCTCAAATTTGGACTCATCAGACCAAAGCACAGATTTCCACTGGTCTAATGTCCATTCCCTGTGCTCTTTAGCCCAAACAAGTCTCTTCTGCTTGTTGCCTGTCCTTAGCAGTGGTTTCCTACCAGATATTTTACCATGAAGGCCTGCTGCATAAAGTTGCCTCTTAACAGTTGTTGAAGAGGTGTGTCTGCTGCTAGAACTCTGTGTGGCATTGACCTGGTCTCTAATCTGAGCTGCTGTTAACCTGCGATTTCTGAGGCTGGTGACTCGGATAAACTTATTATCAGAAGCAGAGGTGACTCTTGGTCTTCCTTTCCTGGGACAGTCCTCATGTGAGCCAGTTTCTTTGTAGCGCTTGATGGTTTTTGAAACTGCACTTGGGGACACTTTCAAAGTTTGCCCAATTTTTCAGATTGACTGACCTTCATTTCTTTGGGTAATGATGGCCACTTGTTTTTCTTTACTTAGCTGCTTTTTTCTTGCCATAATACAAATTCTAACAGTCTATTCAGTAGGACTATCAGATGTGTATCCACCTGACATCTGCACAACACAACTGATGGTCCCAACCCCATTTATAAGGCAAGAAATCCCACTTATTAAACCTGACAGGGCACACCTGTGAAGTGAAAACCATTTCCGGTGACTACCTCTTGAAGCTCATCAAGAGAATGCCAAGAGTGTGCAAAGCAGTCATCAAAGCAAAACGTGGCTATTTTGAAGAACCTAGAATATAAGACATATTTGCAGTTGTTTCTCACTTTTTTGTTAAGTATATAAATCCACATGTGTTAATTCATAGTTTTGATGCCTTCACTGTGAATGTACAATTTTCATAGTTTTGATGCCTTCAGTGTGAATGTACAATTTTCATAGTCATGAAAATACAGAAAAATCTTAAAATGAGAAGGTGTGTCCAAACGTTGGGTCTGTACTGTATATCACAGAGCTGAATTTATGCTTACAATCATTTTTTAACACTGTATTTGGGAGAATGAATCATAACATATATTCTGCTTACTCGACTAAATAGTGTACATTAATGAAAGAACGTCAGCTGTCATTAATCCCAGCCATGTACTGTTGTAAAACATAGCGACCATGTACTGTAAATTTACAGTATCGATTAAAGTACCTGCAATCTAGCAGGAGAAGGTCTAAACAGGGGTCCCCAGAGAGCTTTTTTTATTTATTTCATACTGCCAGCTAAATAGCGCACAATGAGTGGTTCTTTTGGACCCGAATAGTTTTCCTTAACCCTGCTGTTTTGTTCAGTCAAAAATGACCGAATTTGAAATTTGATATTTTTTAGAATATTCATTATGTGGTTCTGAAACTTGTGGTTAATTGACTTTTCCTCATTTGAGGGGTTCTTACTATGGATAGTTTTTTTTGTTGTTGTTTACTTTTCGCTCCACGTTTTTTTTTACACTTGTACTGTTGGGTCAAAAAGTACAGACGGCCTTTTATACTAATCTCCAGCCATTTTTTTGAGTAAAATAAAGGAGTTATAATCTCATTTTGGACTATATATTGCATCTACTACTATTTATCAAATTATCTAGGTCCTTTTGGTCCGTGCAGATTTACACATACATACATTTTCAAATTACGATACAACAGATGGATTCGCTTCCAGTATAGTTATGTGCAAAAATTTTTCGCTGTATCTCATTTACCCTGCTGTTCATATAGAAATAGTTCAATTCAGTTGTCAACATTTCACATTGTAAATGAAAAGATTTTCTTATTTGTGGAATAAATGGGTAGAGATTCTACCAACATTTTATAATACTGGTGAAAATTTGACTGTAGATGAACAACTGTTGTCAATCAGAGCTAGGTGCCCGCTCAGACAGTATATTCCAAGTAAGCCTGCAAAGTACGGCATCAAAACATGGACTCTGTGCGACAGCAAAAGTTCATATGCTGTAAATGCTCAGGTATATATAGGGAAAAACACTGGAAAAAGCGGAAAAATAATCAAGGTATGCCAGTAGTTTTGGATTTGACACATGGACTCAAAGGACAAAATGTTACATGCAGCAATTTTTCCACATCATACCAACTGGGGCAGATGCTGCTGAAAAGAAAAATGACAATGCTGGGTACTGTTTGAAAAATAAGCCAGAACTGCCGCAATCAGTAATCAAGACGACAGAAAGCCGGACATCATTTTACATTGCAATGCCACAAAAGGGGCAGTTGATACTCTAGATCAACTCATGGGCACTTACACCTGTAAAAGCAAAACAAATCGGTGGCCAATGGTTGTTTTTTACAACATTCTTGATGTGTCGGCATACAATGCATTCATGTTATGGTGTGAAATACATCGAAATTGGAACAAGAATAAACTATAGAAAAGAAGAATTTTTATAGATGAGTTGGGAAAATCACTGATTAGCCCATATATCGAAGAAAGGAAAGTAACACCCAGAGATGATGGAGCGGCAGCCATTGTCCACAGGATCCAACAGCATGCTAAAGAAAGTGAACCAATGGCTTCTATCGGCCCTGCTACGATACCCACGACCTCCACCAGTAACGCAACCAGCCTAAAACAGAAACGATGCAACTTCTGTCCAACATCAAGTAATCACAAAAAAAATGTGATATGTTGCAGTTGTGCAAAGTACTTATGCAAAAGACATGTAGATTATATTGTGACGAATGCAAACAGTAAATTTAGCACCGTGAATCTTATTTACCATTTTATATAGAAAAAACTGAACTTTTTATTTTTTTAAAAAATATATATATATTTACATAGTTTGACGTTATTATAGTTAACAGTTATATAAAGAATATTTTTTTATGTGCAAATATGCAATATGCATGAATAATGCAATAAGGCCATGTAACATTTTTTGATACAAAAAAAAATAAAAATTACGTTTTTTATTTCATTTTTCATTTGTTTATGAACAACCATGCTCACATACAGTATAATAATGCAACAGGTATTCAAATAAAACACTTAAAGGGGTTTTCCACGAACAAAAGTTAATTTTAATCAATAGATGTTGGACTGATAATTTCCACAATTGAATGTATATAACTAAAATGTTCCTGTGCTGAGATAATCTTATATATATGTCCCTGCTGTGTGCTGTGTAATGGATGTGTCTGATTGTACAGAAAACGGTCTGATCATACCACATCACCTGGGCAGGGGAGGAAGCAAAAGAGCGTATACAGACATTACATTATGGGATCACAGCTAGAATCATAGAATGGTAGAGTTGGAAGGGACCTCCTGGGTCATCTGGTCCAACCCCCTGCTCAAAGCAGGATTCACTAAATCATCTCAGACAGATGTCTGTCCAGCATCTGTTTGAAGACGTCCATGGAAGGAGAACTCACCACCTCTCGTGGCAGCCTGTTCCACTCATTGATCACCCTGTCAAAAAGCTTTTTCTAATATCTAATCTGTGTCTCCTCCCATTCAGTTTCATCCCATTGCTTCTAGTCTTTCCTTGTGCAAATGAGAATAAAGATGATCCTTCTACAATGTGACAGCCCTTGAGATATTTGTAGACAGCTATTAAGTCTCCTCTCAGTCTTCTTTTTTGCAAGCTAAACATTCCCAAATCCTGTAACAATTCCTCATAGGACATGGTTTGCAGACCGGTCACCATTCTGGTTGCTCTTCTTTGAACTTGCTCCAGTTTGTCGATGTCTTTTATAAAATGTGGTGCCCAAAACTGGACACAGTATTCCAGATGAGGTCTGACCAAAGAGGAGTAAAGTGCGATAATGACTTCACGTGATCTAGACTGTATGCTTCTGTTAATACATCCCAGAATTGTATTTGCCTTTTTTGCTGCTGCATCACACTGTTTACTCATGTTCAGTCTATGATCTATTAGTATACCTAAGTCTTTTTCACATGTACTGCTGCTTAGCTCTATTCCTACCATTCTGTATATGCTTTTTTCATTTTTATTGCCCAGATGTAGTACTTTGCATTTTTCCCTGTTAAAAACCATTCTGTTAGTTGCTACCCAATGCTCCAGTTTATTTAGGTCTTTTTGAAGCCTCTCTCTCTCTTCTTTAGTGTTAGATATCCCTCCTAGCTTTGTGTCATCAGCAAATTTAATCAGTTTACCCTCAATTCCTTCATCTAAATCATTGATATAGATGTTGAACAATACAGGTCCCAGGACAGAGCCCTGTGGTACCCCACTTGAGACATTCATCCAACTGTATGTGAAGCCATTAACAGCCACTGTTTGAGTCCTTTCACTAAGCCAGTTATGAATCCACCTAAGAGTTGCCTTGTCCATTCCATACTTGGTCATTTTTTCAATAAGGATGGTGTGAGATACTTTGTCAAATGCTTTGCTGAAGTCAAGATATACTATATCTACAGCATTTCCCTGATCCACCCAGTCAGTGATTCTGTCATAGAAGGAAATTAAGTTAGTCTGACATGACTTGTTAGTAACAAACCCATGCTGATTCTGGTTAATCACTTCATTATTATCCAGGTACTTACATACATGTTGTTTAATAATTTGTTCAAAGTTCTTTCCTGGTATAGAAGTCAGACTCACCGGCCTACAGTTCCCTGGGTCCACCTTCTTCCCCTTTTTGAAGATAGGAACAACATTTGCTCTTCTCCAGTCTTCTGGGACTTCTGTTCTCCAAGAATTATCAAAGATTATGTTGAGTGGTTCTAAAATTTCTTCTACGATCTCCTTCACTACTCTGGTGTGTAATTCATCAGGACCTGGAGACTTGAACTCATTTAAGTTAGCTAAATATTCCCTCACAATCTTTCTGTTTACAGATAACCTGGATTCTTCTATTCCTTTAATAGGACAGTGAAGATCAGCTGATGTTACATTTTCTTTCTGAGAGAAAACTGATGCAAAATAGGAATTAAAAAGTTCGGACTTCTCATCATCCTTTCTTACCATTTCATTTTCATCCTGTAAAAATCCTATAGCATCTTTGACTTTTCTTTTACTTTTGACATACCCCCAAAATCCTTTTTTATTGCTTTCGACATCTCTTGCAAGTCTTAATTCATTGTCAGCTTTAGCTAACCTGAAACGTGCCCTACAGGTTCTGCAGACTGCATTATAATCTTCTTTAGATATGCCTCCCTCTTTCCATTTAATAAACATTTCTTTCCTTCTTTTTAACATGTGTTTAAGTTCTGTGTTCATCCAACCTTGTTTCCTTAAATGCTTCCCATTCTTCCTACTTTTCGGGATTGTTAACGATTGTGCTTTGAGAAGCTCATTTTTAAAAATTTCCCATCCTTCCTGGACATTTTTGTCCTTAAGGATATCCAGTAGTGTTGAGCGAGCACTAAAATGCTCGGGTGCTGGAAGCTCTGGCCGAGCTCACCGTGATACTCGGGTGCTCGACCCGAGCAACGAGCCCAATGTTAGTCTATGGGAGACCCAAGCATTTTTGCGGCGGCACCCCCGGCAGTCTGTACAAAAACTAAAAAGTGCCCAAAGGGATAGTGACCATGCTCAAATGACATGGGGACAGCATGGGGATTGCCCCAGGAAGCATTTTTGACCCCCAGGTCACTGCTGTCAACAACGTGGTCAGAGGTATTAAACCACTTTTACGGGCTCACAATAAAACGTTCAAAAACGAAACTGAAACTACTTTCCTGTGAAATATGTTAAGGAACTTTCTTTCCAGGGTAAAGACTTGTGTATAAGGTAAAATAAATAACCAAAAACAAAAATACTCCTCCACACCTTGGGCTATGTTCACAAGTAGCATTTTTTATGCGTTTTTGCACGTTTGTATTGCTTTCAACCGTGACAAATGCATTCACCGGGAAATGTCATTTTAACATTTTACAACCTTATCTGGCCATGTGCTGTGTGATACATGCATACAGTGCTGAAAAGACATGGGAACAGCATGGGGAAGACCCCAGGAAGCATCTCTGACACCCAGGTCGCTGCCTAAAAGTGTGCCCATCAGAAGTGATCCTTTCCGCATCAGAAGATGCAGACTTGCAACATCCCCTTGTCCCAGGGCAGTGTTCAATTGTACCTCCCCCATTCCTTGGAATGCAAGCGCAAGTATGCAGCCTGCCACCCACCCACCCCCAGGCTTCAATACCATACTGCTTGATTGCTTGCACTTGAAATTGGGCCTTTTAGGCATGTGGAGGCGGAATCAGGCCACCACGTCATGGCTGCGTCGGCGGCCTGGTATCCATACTCAGTCCCCAGCCGCCCGGTGGCCGGGAGTCCACGCTTGATCCCCAGCCGCCAGAGGGCGGCCGGGTGTCCATACTCTGTCCCCAGCCGCACCTATATGTAGGACAGCCCAACCACTAACACGTGGAAAAGTGAATGTGGCCAGGGATGGTCCATCTGACGGATGCCGTCACACTGAGTTAATATTGTAGAAGCCAGGACACAGTTGGACACTGGGATGCAATACGTCCTCCAGACATAGAGGATTGCGGGTCCTGGGTCAATCAGGCTTCAACACAAAGTTCAGAAGGTAGACAGCAGCAGTGGTCGGCCTCATACACGAGTAAATTATTCATGATCATGAGGCCATCCATCTCCTTAGCTTTCTGTTCCTTGGAATGCAAGCGCATGTATGTAGTAGCGGCTAGGCCTGAGGAGGTCAGCGTTTTGGCGCATATCCTACCTCCTCCAAGGATTGCTGGATGTTTTCCTGCTACTATCCCAGTTCTATGACTCCCATTAAAACAAAGCTTCAAGTGATGAATGATGGATGAGGTGGTGGCAAAGGAGAAAGAGCAGGAGGAACAGGGACCATTAACATCAATAATATCAGGCCAGTCAACCACACGTCTTGTAGGATATGTTTCTGTATCAAAAGGAGCATTTCGGCTACACAGTTATAGGGCATACAGTGAGTGCAATGCCTACCAAAAATTTTGAGGCACTCTAATGCCCCTTGGAAGTGACATGGAGGTCAGAGGGCCTTAACTAAACCGTTTTTCCATTTATAGCAACTGGGTCTCCTGTACACTGTTGGCTTAAGCAGAGAATGGTAGGCTTTTCAAAAATTATGAGGAACTGCAATGCCCCTTAAAACAAACATGGATTACAGCGTACTAAAAACCTTCTACCCACTATTGGGGAGCGGGTCTCCCTTAGTGTTCGCCTATGCGTTGAAAAGCAAAAGCTGACTAAAATTAGGAGGAAATGCAATGCCCCTTAGAAGAGCTGTGGAGTTCAGAGTGGTTTAACAAGACAGTTTTAATGTTCCTTGGAAGAGTGGTTGAGGTCATAGTAGCTTAACAAGACAGTTTTAATGCCCCTTGGAAGAGAGGTGGAGGTCACAGTAGCTTAACAAGAGGCTTTCCAAAAATTATGAGGAACTGCAATGCCCCTTGAAACAGATGTGGATTACAGCATACTAAAAACCTTCTACCCATTATTGGGGAGTGGGTCTCCCTTAGTGTTCGCCTATGCATTGAAAAGCAAAAGCTGACTAAAATTAGGAAGAAATGCAATGCCCCTTGGAAGAGCTGTGGAGTTCAGAGTGGTTTAACAAAACTGTTTTAATGCCCCTGGGAATAATGGTGGAGGTCACAGTAGCTTAACAAGACAGTTTTAATGCCTCTTGGAAGAGACGTGGAGGTCACAATAGCTTAACAAGACGGTTTTAATGCCCCTTGGAAGAGTGGTGGAGGTCACAGTAGCATAACAAGACGGTTTTCATGCCCCTTGGAAGAGACGTGGAGTTTACAGTGGTTTAACAAGACGGTTTTAATGCCTCTTGGAAGGGACGTGGAGGTCACAGTAGCTTAACAAGACGGTTTTAATACCCCTTGGAAGAGTTGTGGAGTTCAGAGTGGTTTAATAAGACGGTTTTCATGCCCCTTACAAGAGCCATGCAGTACAGCATATTAAAAACATTATTCCCATTATTGGGGATTGGGTCTCCTATAGTCTTTGCCTATGCTTTCCAAGCAAAAGCTCCAAAAATTAGGACGGAGGAACTTGCAATGCTGGCAAAGAGTCATGCAGCACAGCATATTAAAAACATTATTCCCATTATTGGGGAGTGGGTCTCCCATAGTCTTTGCCTATGCCTTCCAAGCAAACGCTGCCAAAAATTAGGACGGAGGAACTTGCAATGCTGGCAACACGGACCACGGTCACCCTGGTGGTATAGTGGTGGTGGAGGCTGAGGATAAGGAGAAGAGCAAAATACAGCCGAAATGAGTAAGCGTATAACCATGTGTGGGTGTGAAGCGGTCCATGGGAATACACCTCCCAAAATAACAGTGGTTTTGACTTTATGTTACTCTGTTGTCATTTGGTGGTGATGAGAAGTCTGGCCCAATCCAGCCCTTCTTCATTTTGATAAGGGTCAGCTTGTCAGCATTGTCAGTTGACAGGCGAGTGCGCTTATCAGTTATAATTCCCCCAGCGGCACTAAAAACACGCTCCGATAACACGCTAGCGGCAGAGCAGGCCAGGACCTCCAAGGCGTACAGAGCGAGTTCATCCCAAGTGTCCATCTTGGATACCCAATAATTAAAAGGCACAGAAGAATCACAGAGGACGCTGGTACGGTCGGTAATGTACTCCCTCACCATCTTTTGAAACTTTCCACTCCTTGTGAGAGTACCCCGCGCCTCAGGGCCTGTAAGCTGGGCGGGTCTCAGAAAACTGTCCCAGAATGTTGACAGTGTTCCCCTGCCTCTGCTGGATTGGAGTTGCGTCTCTCTCGCCTGTACGCCTTGGTTGGGCAACGAACTGTGACCTCTGCCGCTAGCGTGTTCAGATGGGAATTTTTTTTTTAACAGTTCTGCAGCAAGGGCATTCTGGTACTGCCCCATTTTTGTAGACCTCTCCACCTCAGGAGTAAGAGAGTGAAAGTTCTCCTTGTAGCGGGGGTCTAAAAGTGTCACCAGCCAGTAATGACAGTCACCCAACATTTTGACAATGCGAGGGTCATGGTTAAGGCAGTGTAACAAAGTCAGCCATGCGTGCAAGACTGGTAACGGGCAAGACTTCCGTATCCTCACCAAGATGACGACTGACCATGCTCTCATCCGCCTCCTCCTCCTCCCCCCTGTCCTCAGGTCACCCACGCTGAACCGACGGTATGACAGTTGTACAGGTACTACCGTCTACAGCGCATGATACCAGCTCCTGTTCTTCCTCCTCCTCCTCTCCGTCCTTGTGCCCCAATACACGTTGGGATGAGATGAGGCTGGGCTGTGTGTAATCACCCGTTACGGCTTCTTGATCCATCTCATCATACTCTGGCTGCAATGCCTGCTCTTTAATTCTCTGCAGAGAGCGTTGCAAAAGACAGACAAGTGGGATGCGGACGCTAATGATGGCGTCATCGCCACTCACCATCTTGGTGGACTCCTCAAAGTTTGTCAGGATGGTACATATGTCAGACATCCAGGTCCACTCCTGAGGTCTTATGGGTGGAGTCTGACCTTAATATCGACGGCCTTGTTGCAGCTGATACTCCACAACTGCTCTCTTCTGCTCACAAATCCTTTGCAACATGTGGAGGGTTGAGTTCCAACGTGTGGGGACATCACACACCAGTCGGTGTGATGGAAGCTGCAAACGCTGCTGCAACACAGCAAGGGCGGCGGAAGTTGCAGCCGACTTGCGAAAATGAGCTGACAGGCGGCGTACTTTGACGAGCAGATGTGGCAACTCGGGGTATGATTATAGAAACCGCTGAATCACAAGGTTAAGCAAATGAGCCAGACATGGTACGTGTGTGATCTCGCCTCGCCTCAGAGCCGCCACCAGGTACGGCCATTGTCACACACGACCATGTCTGGATGTAGGTTCAGCGGTCTCAGCCACAGATCTGTCTGTTCTTTCACACCAGTCCACAACTCACAAGCAGTGTGAGGTTTATCACCTAAGCTTATGAGTATCGCACAGCCTGTTGCCGCTTGGCTGAGGCAGTACTGCATTGCTTCCAGCTTGTAACTGATGTGGTGATATCTGAGATGGAGGCTGAACATGAGGAGGAGGATGATGCGCAGGAGCTGTACACTGTGGGGGCAACTCTGACTGACATAGGGCCCGCAATCCTTGGTGTGGGGAGGATGTGTCCGGTCCCAAGGTCCGACTGGGTCCCGGCTTCCACTATGTTTACCCAGTGTGCCGTCAGGGAGATGAACCGTCCCTGGCCACAAGCATTTGTCCACGTGTCCGTTGTCAGGTGGACTCTCCCAGTAACTGCGTTGTTGAGGGCACGGCAGATGTTTTGGGACACGTGCTTGTGTAGTGCGGGGATGGCACACTGGGCAAAATAGTGTCGGCTGGGGACCGAGTACCGAAGGACGACCACCGCCATAAGGTTGCGGAAGGATTCCGTCAGCACCAGCCTAAAAGGCAGCATTTCCAACGCAAGCAGTCGTTAAATGTGCGAATTTAGGACTGTGGCCTGCGGGGCGTTGGCTGCGAAATTGCGCTTTCGTTCAAAGCTCTGGGATATGGACAATTAACGCTGCGGTGGGACGTGGACGTTGATGCAGTTTCTTGAGAAACTGCCATAACAAGTGAAGACTGAGAGGAGGCATCTTTGCATGCAGTATGGACAGGGGATTGCCTTGCACGCACAACAGGTGGTTCTATTACACGCACAACAGCGGAAAAGCAGTGGTGACACCCGCTGACACTGGTCGTGGACCCTGGGGTTCGCCCCACAAAGTCGGGTGCTTTGCTGACATGTGCCTGATCACGCTGGTGGTGGTCAGGCTGGTAGTTTTGTCACCCCAGCTGATGCTGGCATGGCAGGTGGTACAAATGGCCTTTTTGGGGTTATCAGCAGAGTCTTTAAAAAATTCCAGACTCTGGAAGACCTACCGGTTGTACTGGCAACGTCCCTCGTGTTGGTGTTACGGGGAACTGTTGGCCGCCTTCTGTGTGCGGCCACAACACTGCTTCTTCCTGCCTGTTGGGGTACTCTGCCTCCCTCTCCCTGTGTTCTGCTGGCCTCGCTCTGCGTGTCATCTGGCTCAGCTACTAGATCATCCACCACCACCTCCTCTTCCACTTGTGCACCACAATCCTCCTCCTCACTTCGTGGCAATTGTGTCTCGTCATCGTCCAACTCTTTTGACAAATTGCCAGGGTCGCCTTCCTGTGGCCGTGGCTGTTCAAATATTTGGGCATCACTACATGGGATCTCCTCTTCCACCACTTCAAGTGGAGCAGGCGAGGGGCACAAATATGGAAATGGACCAGTGAACAGCTCTTCAGAGTGTCCAAGTGTGGGATCAGTTGCTGTCTGACGACACTCGGCATGGTGGGAGGAAGGAGAATCAGGGTGAGGAGGAGTATGCAGTCGAGACTCATGACTACTAAAACTTGACCGTGTGGAAGACAGACCGGAGGTGGTGGTGCCCAGGTAACTGGAAGTATTATCTGCTATCAAATTAATAACCTATTCACACTGATCAGTTCGCAAAACTGGTGTTGTAGTGTGCTTCCCTAGTAATTCGGTCAAGAAGTGGGAGAGAGAAGATGTGGCTGTTGGTTGTGGCACATTTTCACTTTGGCCACGGCCACGTCCTCTACACGCACCATCACCATAACGTCCAGTTCCACTTCCCTCGCCACGCGCCTTCCCCATTGTAAATGAAATAAAATAGCTTACACTCACACTATCAATGGAAAAAGGGTAATAAAAAGGAGATTAGAACCGTGGAAGAGGAAAACCACAGTTCTAGTTCTCTGGCCTACACCAGAATCTTTTAAACAGATATATTGGTGTCTGTACAGTCACAGACACACTCAATTTTTTTTATTTTTTTTTTTGGGGGGGGGGGGGGGGGGGGATACCAAAAGGTTAATAAGAAGTGTATTTGTACAGTCTGACTGAGGAAAAAAAAATACAGGATTTAGACGAGAAAAAAAAAATGATTTCTCCTGGCCTCTGAGACCGGAGGATAAGTCTAGCAATTTGACCAACAGGAGCACACAGGACTGTAATGCAGTGTTTGTTGGTATAACCACTGCATCTCCTATACAGCCTGCCTGCCTGCCTATCTGGGATGGATATTAGTCCTGAGAAGGACTGTTTGTTTGATTTGGCAGGCTTTAGAGACCCTACACTACCTATTTCGCACTATATATCTCTCTCTAACTCTGTGCGGCCAGCCAATCACTGTAATGCCCACAAATAACATGGCTGCGGCATTACAGTGACTAGCTGGCAATCCCTGCATGTTCATTGGCTCTGTAAAGAGCGCCAAACGTATAGGGCGGAGACCCGAGTTCCCGCCCGAGTAACCTGGAAATGCTCGGTGCTCGCCGAACATCCCGAGCAGTAAGATGCTCGGGCGAGTACCGGGCAGTGTCGAGCATGCTCACTCAGCACTAATATCCAGCCATTGGATCCCTCCTATTCTCTTTCTGAGTCGTTTAAAATCTGCCTTTCTGAAATCTAACCTTGAAGGTTGACTCTTCACATGTCTTCCTCCTCTAGTTATCCAAAATTCTATAATAGCATGATCGCTGCCTCCTAGGGTCCCAGCCACTTTTACCTCCTCAACCATTTCCTCCCTGTTTATAAGGATTAGATCCAAAGTAGCAGATCCCCTTGTTTTCTCCCCTACCTTTTGTAAGATAAAGTTGACAGCAAGAGAGGATAAGATTTTGCTGCTAGTTAGTTTTACTTGAGAGAGATTCCCAACAAATGTCTGGATAGTTGAAATCTCCCATGACCACTACGTCATATTTTTTGGAGAACTTGGTCATTTGATACATAAGAGTTCATCCATATCTTCAGTTTGCCCAGGTGGCCTGTAGTAAATGCCTACAATGGTGTCCTTTCCGTTGTTCTCTCCTTGTATTCTTACCCAAATAGTTTCCACAGAACTCACAGTCTCTAAAGCTTCAATCTCTGTGCAGATATACGCTTTTCTAACATACAATGCGACACCTCCTCCTCGTTTATCAAGTCTATTTCTTGCAAATAAGTTGTATCCTTTTAGCCTTGTGTTCCAATCATGTTTATCGCCCCACCAAGTTTCAGTGATTCCAAAGACATCATATTTCTTTTCCTGCGTTAGTAGTTCCAATTCTCCTTGTTTGTTGCCCAGGCTTAGTGCATTTGTATAAAAACATTTTAGTTTGTGATTGGTTTCTCTTCCTCACATATTTTTATTATTTAGATTTTTTTGACTTTGTTCTTCCTTTCCACTTCCAATAGCAGAGATCTCAATAGTATTTGTCAGCTGTATGGCTTTTTCTGGCCTTTTGCTTCTCTTCCCACATTGTTCTAGTTTAAAACTCTCCTGATGAGTGTAGCAAGGCGACTTCCAAATCCCTTCCAAATAGCTGATTCTTTCTTTGAAGTAAAACATTGTTTAAAAACAGGAAGAGAAATGTTTGACCTCACTGAATCAGCTGTGATCCCCTGCTGTCCTGTCTGTATACTCTTGCTTCCTCCCCTGCCCAGGAGATGTGGCATGATCAGACCATGTTTTGCACACGGTAAGACACAGCCACTACACAGTAAATAGCAGGGGCACATATATAAGATTATATCAGCACAGGAACATTTTATTTTAACACATCCAATTGTGGAAGAGGTTATTATGCCAAGATCTATTGTTTAAAATCAACTTTCGTTGGTGGGAAAACCCCTTTAAATTAGCTAAAAATCAAGACTTTAATAGGTCCGGTCAAAAATGACAGGAACATTCTAAGTATATACTAGACCCGAACAGAACAGTAGGGTTAAAAGGAGAGTTGCTAATTTCTAGCAGACCCTGATCAGCTCTTCCAGTGATTAGTTTCATCATTGTAGTAGGAAATTTTCCCTTGTAAAATTTATCACACTTACTACACATGTACTACATAATAAAAAAAAAAAATAAGAGAATTGCCGTTTTTGTTCTATTTCCTTAAAAATCAGATAAGAAAAGAACTAAAAAATGTAATGTATCCCAAAATGGCATCAATAAAAACGCATCTCACAAAAAAAAGTCCTCACACAGTGGACAACAGAAAAAAAAAGAAAAAATATAAAAGCAAAGAATATTTTTAAAAAAAAATGAAAAAATGTCACAAAGAATAAAGTAGTCAAACTACTTATATCGCACAGTGAATGGCAGTCATCAACTGCTATTTGTTCTTTCTGCCTCCCAAAAGTCTAACCAGAATAAGGCTAGGTTCACATGTAGCCAGCCCCTTTTGCCTGCCCACGGTCCCTCAATCACAGTCGGATCCCTGCTGAGATTCACAGACCAGAGGCAAGTGGAGGGGCCAGGGAGTCAGACGGGCAGGATAAGACCCAGTGACAGTCCAGCCGCTGAGCACCAAAATATAACAGGCAGAAAAAGAAATCTTCAAATGCTGATTAACACTTTAGTGACAGAGCCAATTATGCATTTAATCCCCTTCAAGACCGGAGCAATTTTCGTTTTTGCGGTTTCGTTTTTTGCTCCCCTTCTTCCCATAGTCATAACTTTATTTTTCCGTTAATATGGCCAACTGAGGACTTATTTTTTGCGGGACAAGATGTAATTTTTGAACAACATCACTTGTTTTATCATATAGTCTACTGGAAAACGGGAAAAAAATCCATGTGAGGTGAAATTGCAAAAAAAAAGCGCAATACCACAGTTTTTTTTACCACGTTCACCGAATACGGAAACTGACCTGCCATTATTATTCTCCAGGTCATTACGAGTTCGTAGACAACAAACATGTATAGGTTCTTTTTTTATTTAAGTGGTGGGAAAAAAATCCAAAGTTTGATTAAAAAAAAAAAATGGCGCCATTTTCCGAGACTTGTAGAGTCTCAATTTTTCAGGTTCTGGGGCTGGGTGAGGGCTTATTTTTTTGCGCGCCGAGCTAATGATTTTTATTGATACCATTTTGGGGTAGATCCAATGTTTTGGTTGCCCGTTACTGCATTTTATTTCAATGTTGCGGCGACCAAAAAAAGATTAATTCTGGCGTTTAGAATTTTTTTCTTGTTACGCAGTTTACCAATCAGATTAATTCTTTTTTTATATTGATAGATCGGGCGATTCTGAACGCGGCAACACCAAATATGTGTATGTGTTAATTTTTTTTATTGTTTTATTTTGAATGGGGCGAAAGGGGGGTGATTTAAACCTATTTTTTTTATATATATATATATTTTTTTAAAAAAATATTTTTTTAACACTTTTTGCATGCTTCAATACACTGTGTTCCAAATTATTATGCAAATAATATTTTTTCAGATTTTCCCAAATTACCTATATGAATTGCAGTCATTGTAATTTTCCAGTCAAATAACTATTAGAGTACAATTGAAAGGTTTTTGTACAAACTGCCTATGATAACAGTATATTTTTAAAAAAATAAAAAACTCAAACTGCACTCAAAATGCATGTTCCAAATTATTATGCACAGCAGAGTTTTCAACCTTTTCATTTTAATAAAGAACAAAAAAAATGGTCATTTTTGAAATTATAAGCATTAGCAGGTTATTACAAACTGAAATCAAACAGATCATGAAAATGATCTTGCTGCGGAATGCACGGTTCTTCTTCTTGAACCATGGAAGGAAGTGCTGCTTGAGAAACTCAACATACATTATGGAGTTCATCTTTACCCCTTCAGGGATCCTAAAAGGGCCGACAATCTCTCTCCCCATGATTCCAGCCCAAAACATTACTCCACCTCCTCCTTGTTAGCGCCGTAGCCGTGTTTGCATGGGGTGTCCATCAACCAGTCATCCTCCACTCCATCCATCTGGACCATCGAAATCATTTCATGCATGATAATGCCCCGTCTCATGCTGCACATAACACATCTGCATCTCTGGCTGTTATGGGCATAAAAGGAGACAAACTTATGGTGTGGCCCCCATGCTCCCCTGACCTCAACCCCATTGAGAACCTCAGGAGCATCATCAAAAGGAGAGTCTATGATGGCGGGAGGCAGTTCACATCTAAGCAACAGCTCTGGGAGGGTATTCTGTCCTCATGCAAAACAATTTGTAACGGGTCTGGTAGGCGGAACCTCTGAGCTACTATACAAGGGGGCGGTCCTTGTAAGGGAGCGGGTGGCGACCAGGGAAGACGGGCAGGCAGTCACAGCCGGTAACCGGGACAGTCTCTGGGTGAATGGGCAGGAGGTCACGGCAAGTGACCGGGGCAGTCTCTGGATGAACGGGCTGGAGGTCACGGCAAGTGACCGGGGCAGTCTCAGGGTAAAGGGTAGGTACGACCTGTGATGGCTGAACCTCCAGGTAGGCTAGCAGGCAGATGGAAGATGTGTGCTCCCAGGTGAGCAAGCGAGAGTCTCTGGATGAACGGATGGTCACAGCATGTGACGGCGGATCCTCCAGGTAGGCAAGCAGGCAGGTAGCGGAGGAGCGCTCCCAGGTGAGCGGGCAAGAGTCTCTGGAATAGCAGGTGGTCACAGCACGTGACGGCGGAGCCTCCAGGTAGGCAAGCAGGCAGGTAGCGGATGAGCGCTCCCAGGTGAGCGGGCAAGAGTCTCTGGAATAGCAGGTGGTCACAGCACGTGACGGCGGAGCCTCCAGGTAGGCAAGCAGACAGGTAGCGGATGAGCGCTCCCAGGTGAGCGGGCAAGAGTCTCTGGAATAGCAGGGGGTCACAGCACGTGACGGCGGAGCCTCCAGGTAGGCTAGCAGGCGGGTAGCAGAGGAGCGCTCCCAGGTGAGCGGGCAAGCTGGTCCATAGACAGACTGACAGGAGTAGGAAGGCAGACCGTCGGACCTCAGGCTAGCAAGCAGGTAGCAGGAATATCAGGCAGGAAACAGACAGCAAACTGGCAGGACTCTGGCAGGAATCAGGCAGGTAACTGGCAGGTAACTGGCAACGGGACCTGAGGGCTGAAGCAGAGTAGTGAACAGTGCAACAACATTGCTCGGGCACCTCCATTTTGGAGGAGGTGCCTTATATATGGTGAAGTCCTCCGGCCATTGGCCGGGGACTCCTTAGGACGGTGCGCGCGGCCCCTGTAAGAGGGAGGGAGCGTGCGCGCGCCCTAAGCACAGTGGCCGGGAAGGAGCGCGCGCTGCCAGCAGAGCGGGAGGAGGACGCCGGGCTAGGAGCAGAGAGGTGAGGGGAACAGCGTCCCTGCCTAGCAGAGGGCAGGGACGCCGGCGCTACAGTACCCCCCCCTTTAGGCCCCCCCTTTTTTAGGCCAGACAGAAATTTAGCTAGGATGAGAGGGGCATGGATGTTCTCCCGGGGCTCCCACGTTCTCTCCTCAGGACCAAACCCCTTCCAATCTACTAGAAAAAAGGTCTTTCCTCTTACCCTTTTGGTGGCAAGAATGTTCTCTACCTCAAACTCGTCCTCAGCAGAAACCGGAGCAGGAGGCGTACCTGTAGACTTGGAGAAAGAGTTAAGTACCACAGGTTTGAGGAGCGATACATGGAAGGAGTTAGGGATCCGCAAGTTGGCCGGGAGTTTCAATTTATAGGCCACCGGGTTGATCTGACTGATGACCTCCAGAGGACCGATGAACCGAGGCCCTAACTTATAGGAAGGAATCTTGAGCCGGACATACTTGGACGAGAGCCAGACCTTATCCCCTGGACGGAATTGAGGAGGATCCAGACGTTTTTTGTCAGCATGTCTTTTCATACGCTCGGATGACAGAAGGAGTGCGGACCGGGTACTCTCCCATATGGAGGAAAATTTGTTAACAAGAGATTCCGCAGCCGGATTGTCCACCGAGGTGGAGACGGGAAACGGGATCTGAGGATGCTGACCGAAGACTACAAAAAACGGGGATTTGGAGGAGGATTCGCTCTCGTGATTGTTGTACGAGAATTCGGCCCATGGCAGGAGATCCACCCAGTCAGAATGGTGGGCATTAACGAAGTGCCGGAGGTAACTGGTCAAGATCTGATTGATCCGCTCCACTTGACCATTAGACTGTGGGTGGTAAGCGGAGGAGAAGTCCAGGGTGACGTCTAGCAATTTACAAGTGGCTCTCCAGAAACGAGAAGTGAACTGAACCCCATGATCCGACACGATGTGACGGGGCAGGCCATGAAGACGGAAGATGTGGCGGATAAAGTCTTTAGCCAGCTCGGGTGCAGACGGGAGGCCTGGCAGGGGAATGAAGTGAGCCATCTTGGAAAAGCGGTCAGCGACCACCCAAATGACCGTACAACCGGCAGAGACGGGAAGATCAGTTATGAAGTCCATCGCTATATGCTGCCAGGGGGCAGCAGGTACTGGCAGAGGAAGGAGGCGACCAGCTGGCAGGTGTCTCGGAACTTTGTTGCGGGCGCAGGACACACAGGCAGAAACAAAGTCTATTACATCCTTGTGCAGGTTAGGGCACCAGTAGTGCCGGGTAATAAGCTGGAGGGTCTTTTTCTGACCGGCGTGGCCAGCTAGTTTAGACGAATGACCCCAGTGTTGGATCTTCTCCCGATCAGGTACTGATACGAACGTCTTTCCGGGAGGGAGACGATTTAGACTCACGGGAGCCACCTGCAATACTCTGGCGGGATCGATGATGTGTTTCGGATCTTCCTCGAGATCAGACACCAGAAAGGATCGAGACAAGGCGTCCGCCTTGACGTTTTTGTCAGCCGGGCGAAAATGAAGAACAAAATCAAAGCGAGCAAAAAACAAGGACCACCGGGCTTGGCGTGGGTTAAGTCTCTGGGCATGCTGGAGGTAAGCCAAGTTCTTGTGGTCAGTGTAAATTATTACCGGGTGAAGAGCCCCCTCGAGCAGGTAACGCCACTCCTCCAATGCCAGTTTGATGGCCAATAACTCTCGGTCTCCAATGGAATAATTGCGCTCTGAGGAGGAGAAGAGTTTAGAGAAGAAGCCACAAGTTACCATCCTCCCGGAAGAAGATTTTTGAGTAAGTACCTCTCCGGCTCCAGAGGAGGAGGCATCAACTTCCAGGAAGAACTGCTTGTTGCCGTCCGGGCGATGCAGCACCGGGGCGGAAGAGAAGGCCTGTTTTAAGGAAAGAAAGGCCTCCTCTGCTTCGGGCGGCCACTCTTTGGGATTAGTACCCTTACTGGTGAGCGCGGAAATTGGGGCAGTCCGGGAAGAGAAGTGTGGTATGAAGAGGCGGTAGTAGTTGGCGAAGCCCAGGAACCGCTGAATGGCCTTCAACCCCTCCGGTCGAGGCCATTTCTCGATGGCAAACAGTTTCTCTGGATCCATTCGTAGGCCGGTCTGAGAAATAATGTAGCCCAAAAACGGAAGCGAGGTCTGCTCAAAGAGGCACTTCTCGTACTTAGCGAAGAGGTGATTCTGCCTGAGCCTGAGCAGGACCTGACGAACGTCCCTCCGGTGAGTCTGGAGATCCGGAGAGAAGACCAAGATGTCGTCCAGGTACACCACTACGCAGGAGTAGAGAAGGTTCCGGAAGATGTCATTGACCAACTCTTGAAAGACGGCAGGAGCGTTACAGAGACCAAAGGGCATTACCAGATATTCATAGTGACCGTCCCGGGTGTTGAATGCCGTCTTCCATTCATCCCCCTGACGGATACGAACCAGGTTGTACGCCCCACGGAGGTCCAGTTTGGTGAAGATTCTAGCCCCCCTCAGACGATCAAATAACTCCGGAATGAGCGGAAGGGGGTACTTATTCTTCACCGTAATCTGGTTAAGGCCTCTATAGTCTATACAGGGACGGAGAGAGCCGTCCTTCTTTTTGACGAAAAAGAAGCCTGCTCCCGCCGGGGAGGTGGATTTCCGGATGAATCCCCTGGCCAGATTCTCCTCAATATATTCGGACATCGACCGGGTCTCAGCAGCTGATAATGGATAAATACGCCCACGGGGAGGAGTAGTACCGGGTAACAGGTCAATAGGGCAGTCGTATGGTCTATGAGGGGGTAGTGTCTCTGCCTCCTTTTTATTAAAGACATCAGCATAAGACCAATAAGGAATCGGAAGTCCAGGTAGATTAGCTGGGGTAGGAGAAGGACGGACGGGATGGACGGGAATCAGACAGGTCTTATGGCAGTCCTGTCCCCAGCGAAGGACCTCTCCGGTCTGCCAGTCAAGCACGGGTGCATGTCTCTGGAGCCAAGGTAGACCTAGCAAGAGGGCGTGAGAGAGTCCAGGCAGAACATGAAAGGAGATACTCTCAGAATGCAGCATTCCCACCTGCAGAGTAATGGATTCGGTGATGAGTTGGATGGGGCGAGGTAAGAGGCCCCCATCCACGGCAGCAACAGACAAGGGTACAGCCAGAGGTTTGGTGGGGATGCGGTATTTCTCTACCAGGGACGGTGAAATAAGATTCCCAGCTGCTCCAGTCTCAAGTTGGGCTAGTTCGAAATAACGGTTCTCCCCGCAGACTATTGAGACTGACAGCAGCAGAGATGGAGAGGATTTATTCTTGTCTGGGTCGACCTCTCTGAGCGAACCTAGACACAGGCGTTTCCCGACCTCTCCGGGCAGGCACGGATCCGGTGCTCCTTACTGCCACAGTAGAAGCAGCTCCCCTCGGCACGGCGTAAGTCCTGACGGGTTTTGACCAACTTGGTCTGGTCGACCTGCATAGGCTCGGGAGAGTGTACCTGGGGAGAGACGGGTTTCTGAAAAGTAGGAGCTAGACGTGGAAACCTCCTCTCACGGGTGAACTCTCTGGCACGCTCCTGGAACCGTAGGTCAATCCGGGTGGCAAGAGTTATTAGGACATCGAGAGTAGTAGGAATGTCCCGACCGGCAAGTTCATCTTTAATGCGGCCGGACAGACCTTCCCAGAAGACGGATACCAGAGCGTCGTTATCCCAGGCCAGCTCCGAGGCAAGGGTACGGAACCGTATGGCATATTGGCCCACGGTGAGACTTCCCTGACGGAGGCGTAGCAGTGATGATGCAGATGAGGTCTTCCGTCCGGGTTCGTCGAAGACTTTCCGGAAAGCCGTGAGAAAAGCAGGCAAGTCGGACACCAGGGGGTCTCCTCTCTCCCATAGAGGATTTAGCCAGGCCAGCGCCTCCCCGGTGAGATGGGACATGATGAAGGCAATTTTGGCCCGGTCAGAGTTAAACTGGTGGGACAAAAGTTCAAAGTGCAGGGTGCACTGATTTATGGAGCCCCGAGCCTGGGCGGAGTCGCCTCCGAAGCGAGGAGGTGCAGAAAGCCGGGGTCCGGGGTAGGATACCATGGTATTAGTGGGCAGCGGAGCTGCCGGATTGCGAGTCATGGCACTGGTGGAGGTTGCTGGCGGAGCAGTCAGGGTGTCCAGGCGAGAATTGACATTCCGCAGGTGACCCAGGATGGACTCCTGTTGGGACCTCTGACGGGACAGTTCATGACACAGGTCCGAGAGCGAGGGGGCTTGGGTGCCACCGGGTTCCATGGCCCGAGCAAACTGTAACGGGTCTGGTAGGCGGAACCTCTGAGCTACTATACAAGGGGGCGGTCCTTGTAAGGGAGCGGGTGGCGACCAGGGAAGACGGGCAGGCAGTCACAGCCGGTAACCGGGACAGTCTCTGGGTGAACGGGCAGGAGGTCACGGCAAGTGACCGGGGCAGTCTCTGGATGAACGGGCTGGAGGTCACGGCAAGTGACCGGGGCAGTCTCAGGGTAAAGGGTAGGTACGACCTGTGATGGCTGAACCTCCAGGTAGGCTAGCAGGCAGATGGAAGATGTGTGCTCCCAGGTGAGCAAGCGAGAGTCTCTGGATGAACGGATGGTCACAGCATGTGACGGCGGATCCTCCAGGTAGGCAAGCAGGCAGGTAGAGGAGGAGCGCTCCCAGGTGAGCGGGCAAGAGTCTCTGGAATAGCAGGTGGTCACAGCACGTGACGGTGGAGCCTCCAGGTAGGCAAGCAGGCAGGTAGCGGATGAGCGCTCCCAGGTGAGCGGGCAAGAGTCTCTGGAATAGCAGGTGGTCACAGCACGTGACAGCGGAGCCTCCAGGTAGGCAAGCAGGCAGGTAGCGGATGAGCGCTCCCAGGTGAGCGGGCAAGAGTCTCTGGAAAGCAGGGGGTCACAGCACGTGACGGCGGAGCCTCCAGGTAGGCTAGCAGGCGGGTAGCAGAGGAGCGCTCCCAGGTGAGCGGGCAAGCTGGTCCATAGACAGACTGACAGGAGTAGGAAGGCAGACCGTCGGACCTCAGGCTAGCAAGCAGGTAGCAGGAATATCAGGCAGGAAACAGACAGCAAACTGGCAGGACTCTGGCAGGAATCAGGCAGGTAACTGGCAGGTAACTGGCAACGGGACCTGAGGGCTGAAGCAGAGTAGTGAACAGTGCAACAACATTGCTCGGGCACCTCCATTTTGGAGGAGGTGCCTTATATATGGTGAAGTCCTCCGGCCATTGGCCGGGGACTCCTTAGGACGGTGCGCGCGGCCCCTGTAAGAGGGAGGGAGCGCGCGCGCGCCCTAAGCACAGTGGCCGGGAAGGAGCGCGCGCTGCCAGCAGAGCGGGAGGAGGACGCCGGGCTAGGAGCAGAGAGGTGAGGGGAACAGAGGGCAGGGACGCCGGCGCTACAGTACCCCCCCCTTTAGGCCCCCCCTTTTTTAGGCCAGACAGAAATTTAGCTAGGATGAGAGGGGCATGGATGTTCTCCCGGGGCTCCCACGTTCTCTCCTCAGGAGACGCCGGCGCTACACAATTGAAGCAGAAACCATCCAAAACCTGACAAATTCAATGGACGATTGAGTTCAGAAGCTCCTTTCGAACAAGGGGTCCTATGTGCAAATGTAACATCACCTAGAATTAAGTTTTGAGTTGAAAACTGTTTGATTTCAGTTTGTAATAACCTGCTAATGCTTATAATTTCAAAAATGACCATTTTTTTTGTTCTTTATTAAAATGAAAAGGTTGAAAACTCTGCTGTGCATAATAATTTGGAACATGCATTTTGAGTGCAGTTTGAGTTTTTTATTTTTTTAAAAATATACTGTTATCATAGGCAGTTTGTACAAAAACCTTTCAATTGTACTCTAATAGTTATTTGACTGGAAAATTACAATGACTGCAATTCATATAGGTAATTTGGGAAAATCTGAGAAAATATTATTTGCATAATAATTTGGAACACAGTGTAGTCTCCATAGGAGACTAGAAGCAGCACTTGCCAGATCTCTTCTGTTTCACAAAGGTGATGAAAAGATCGCCTATGTGTAGCAGATTTGCTTACTTGCTATGAACGCCGACCGCTGGGTGGCGCTCATAGCAATCTGGCAGTGACAACCACAGGGGTCTCCTGCTGACCCTGGGTTGTCATGCCAACCAATTGGTGACTCGCGATCATGTGACGGGGTCACCAATGGGCAGGGTAAGTGACGAGCATCCGGTTTCCGCAAGTTAAATAAATGCCGCTGTCAGAGATTGACCTCAGCATTTAACTAGTTAACAGCCGCGGGTGGATCGCGATTTCACCAGCGGCTGTTGCCGGCACGTCAGGTGTATAGATCAGCTGTCATGTGCCCGGTTTAGTGCGGGCTCAGCATCGGAGTCTGCACTGAACAGGGGGTTATAACGTGAGGCATATTAATACATTCCACATCATAAAAGGCCCACATCATAAATAACCAAGCAAAATTTTACATTCTGACCACTGTCACTTTATGAGGTAATAACTCTGGAACACTTCAACTGATTCGGAGATTTTTTTTTTAGGGACATACTGTACTTCATTATAGTGGTAAAATTTCTTCGATATTACTCGTGTGACACGTACCGGAATAAAATGTTCTGGCAGCTGAGAAAAGCAGTACAGTTAGCACTGTTCCCAGGCGTCGGGTGCCTACTACAACTGTTATCCTCGCCTGGTCTCCTGCAATCAGCGACGCTAATAAAAGTTGTAGTCAGCACCCGCTGCCTGGGAATAGCGGGAAGTTTTCCCTTTTCCCCTGAAATAATAAAATTTAATAAAAAACAGCGCAGGGTCCCCCCTATATTTTAAAACCAGTGCAAATAAAGCAGACAGCTGCGGGCTTCTATTATCAGGCGGGGACGGTCCATGGTTAATAGCCTGTTGCAAGCCCAAAAATAGAAGCCGGGAGCCTCCCCAGAATTGGCGCATCGCATTAGATGCGTCAATTCTGGAGTTTTAACCCGGCTCATCCGGATTGCCCTGGTGCGGTGGCAATCAGGGTAATATATGGTTTGATGAAAGCTGAGATTTGTCAAAAATCACAGCTGCTATCAAGCCCTGGGGTTAGTAATGGAGAGGTGTCACCCCCATTGCTAACCATGTAAGCAAAAATTATTAAACACACACACACACACAGAAAAGTACTTTATTTTAAAATAAAAACCTACACAGCCTCTTTCATCAATTTCTTTCCCCAAAAAACACCCCCGCAGCTCCGTCGTAATCCACATCGATGTCCCACGATGATCCCAGACTCTGCTACATCCGGAGGCTGTGATGAACGGTGACACAAGTAACATGACCGCTCACCATAGGTGTCGGGACTTACAGTAGTATGAGCGGCAGTGAAGAGCGGTGACGTCATTAAGGTTACCGGAGATCACAGCCGGTAGTTCTCAAGGTAACCTCTGTGTGAGCCAGCCAGCTATGAGAACTGCAGTAACCTTAATGCTGTCTAACAGCCTCAAAACATGCAGCCGCAGGACTCGAACATATTATCCGAGCACGCCCAAGATATTCAGATAGCACCAGATCATGCTCGGGTAACACGTTATCAGAGCACGTTTGCTTAAAACACTGAGGGTCTAAATGCCTACGTGATGGTGCAATATCTTAGCGTTTGAAGCCCAACTTTTCATTATCTCCAGGCCGTCACTTTGCAAACACCAACCCTGTGATTGCATAATAAATACTTTTTGTGGTGCTGCACTGTTTTTGGTCAACTGAGCTATATGAGGGTTTTATTATGCAGCGTGACTTGTAGGTTAGATAGAAAAAGTTGTATGTGTCCTAGAATGTAACCTAAGGTTATAAAAATGATTATGTAGCCGAGTAAATAACATGTGTTTTCGTAATCTGACAATTAGCTGATGTTTGGGTGGAAGCGGGTAAAAATTTGAGTTGATAATTTTAGGCCTTATCTCTCAGCCTTAGTTTTTGGCTACCCTTTCATTATGAAAGCTATGCATTTTACAATCAGCAAGACATTGTGTAATATTTAACATTAAATGTTGTGTACATCAAAGAGCTACAGCTGAACGTGATAGTAACTTATTGTTTTAAGTGCAAAAATGGTTTAACATTATAAATGTACCTTGGTTGATCTTGCCCTTCAATATAAATCTGCCAAAACTTCACATAACCATCATGGCTAGCAGTTGCCAATACTGTTCCATCAGGAGACAAGGCTCCCTCGCTCAAACACTAGAAATAAGGAAAAAATTACACAGTCAAAACCTTTTATTGCAAAAAATAAACACATATTAACAAAGTTCAACTGTCGTTTTAGGAGAACTTGTAGTAGTATGTCTTTTTTCTGCCTTTACCTCCTCCTTCTTCTTCATAGAACTTTAAGAGCAACAATGGTCATCTCATACCTCAGTGATGTGAAAAGATGTCTTCACTGTTGCAAGATTATACCCATAAATTGATAGTGAAAAGCAGTCCAGGAGGAAAATAAAGATTTCCCTTATTACACTGCGCAGATTAGAAAATACAAGTCCCATAGGCATGATGAAATACAAATAATTAGATCATCATAGATCATTCATGCATGTAAAGAAATCTAGAACACTCATAAATGAATACTTGAAAAGAGGAGGAGCAAAGGGAGTGTGTAGAAATATAAATTTTTATTAAATACTGGTTAAAAACAGTTTTACAAATAACCAGGACAGGAAAAATAGCAACAAGCAAAAAACCCTGGGGTAGGGAACACACATCCAACATGCATGTATAGAAGGTATTATATAATGACTGATAGGTGGAATCTTGACATGTATACAATCTGTCCTATGTCACACATGTGTAAATAAAAGTATGTCAGAAAAACTACCATCAAATAATTCAAGAAAAAGAAACCTTACTCATGTGGCAGGTGAAGCCCCCCAGGGAATGCACAAGCAGAAAGTGCAGAGCCCGAATTTATTAAAGGGGTTGTCCGATCTTCTGATGAAAGTCTGCAGTCACCAAGTGACTGCAGACTTCTGAGTCCTTATCGCTTGGGCACATAATGAGCGGAATCCGCGCGGCTATTCCGCAGCGTCGTGGCCGCAGGCGGCTCCTAACCGTATGCACATACCCTAAGGAATCAGAAGACTGCAGTGTCAGTTTCATTACTATTAATTTCAAATCAATAGTACTTTAACTTGTACGATTGATTTAAAATTAAAATGATGGGTATTATTCAATTTAGGAGAAAGAAATATACAGAATTTAAACAATTTAAAATTTGGAACAGATTGTGTACTTACGACTAAACAAAAAGCTGTTAAAATTAAAAGCAATTAAACACAATTAAATTAAATATATAGAAGAAAAAATTTATGTAAATATTAAGGTTTCATTTTATAATATAAAATATCTTTAAAAATGGGGGATGCTGACATTTGTCATGAAAACCTAGTGTACTGCTTGGACGCATTACGACTGCAGCAAATGTAGAAAAAATCTGCTCCCATGATCTGTAAATTTGTGGACTTCAATAAAGGTAATATTATTATTTGCTGAATATTGCACTTTATACATTAACTGGGTGGCGCACCGCCAGCTTGCAGTTTCCTATATCTATTGTTAACCAGCTCATTCTTTGAACGCGTTCTTTCCTGGTGTCATCTCCCACCTCTATAGTGAAGCTTATCTACCATTCACCATGTTCTATCGTGCCTCCTGAGCACCACCAAAAATCACATTACAGGTAAATGAAGTAAAATTTAAATGGTGCCCCTACCTCACACAGCAAGATAAACAAGCAGTGAATAAATGCAATTCCTCTATTTGTGGTGTGCGAGGGAGGTCATTTACAACATTCACTGCATGATAAAAATGATCTGTCATCATTACTTCCCAGGTACAATTACGTTGAGAGATACAAAACGTGTATTGAATTTTACAAATGTAACATTGAGGATAAAAAAAAAAATCTGATGTTTCAAACGCAAAAACTGGTTTAAGGTAGTACTTTCTGATACTAGTTACATTTTAATTTTTCCGTCAATTTAAACGTGTTGAGATGTGTGAGGGCATTTTTTTCTTGCAGGTAGAGCTGACATGTTTATATGGGGTAAATACATTGTTTACTTCGCTTTTCATTGCATTTTTGAGGATGCTGGATTAACAAAAAAAAAACGCAATTCTGTTATTTTGATTATTTATAGGTCAATGTAATTTACTGAAAGGTAAAAAACATAGCCAGATGCAGCAGCAAAGCCTCATCCAGCAAAGCAGCATGATGATTTCACTTGCCAGAAAAATGTGCTTCTTTCTCTGGCAAAATTCATCAGTGACTATGAAAATTCTCAATTCTGATGTAAAATCTGTATTCAGTGAAGACTGATTTTCCCATTACTGAAAGTTGCTATGGATATAGTTCTATGTAAACGGGAGGAGGGAGGAGCTAGAGACAGAGCTCCTCCCTCCTCCTCCTATCTACATAGAATCTTATCGGTAGCAGCTGCCATCTCCTATCTCAGTAATGGAAAAAGCTGGTCTTCACTTAATAAAGAATTGAGAATTTTGATAATGACTTATCAATTCTATCAGAGAAAGAAGCTGATTTCTCTGATGATATATGACAAAGTTTATTTTTTAAAATTAAAACAACTGTTACGCTTACAACTGTTTTCTTCTTTGAACCAATTAGGCTGTAGAATAGGGTTATTATTTGAGGCCTCAGAGTTGAGCTCTCATTATTATAAAATATAACTTGTTCCCCTTCCCTTTGTTTTTCGGTTTTCTCCAAATCAAAAATCAAAGTATGTTGTGTTGTAAATGTATTTTAACAACTTCATCACCAGGCATTTTTAGGTTTCTGCCAGTCCAGAATTTCCTCCTTTTTTACCAGATATAACACTTATTTTTCCCTTGAAATAAAAAACAAGTCCTCATATGTTTGAGCGACGAGTTGTTTTCAATTGCAGTATTTATTTTACCACACTATGTACTAGGAAAACAGGAAAAATTTGCAGCAAAAAAAAAGTGATTCTGACATGGTTGTCAAAATTCAGTCAAGGCACATGAGACTGTGACAGTACCACTGACGGCTAGTGTTAAAGGGGTGATCGAGTACCTAAAATGTTCTTTCTACATGTATATCTTTACACCCTAACTACTTTTGTAATTAGCTTTATTATACAATACCCTGCCCTTCTCCCTATCTAGCTAATTAGAAAGTGTTTTTTTATTTTCAATTCCTGTGACATTTTATTTGAGGAATCCTCTCAAACAGGACCAGCAGTGTACCTCCCTTCATGGATCAGAAGAAAAAAAGCACTAATGTGCACAGCTAAATCATGCAAAGGGGTGCTACAAATACTTCACAAATTGGCCTCGCAGGGTATTTGTGAAATATTTGAAGGAGAAAAAGACACAGGTAATTGAACATGACCACATCCTTCCTGGATCAGGATGTCATCAAGAGGCAGCGCTGAAGTTATTTGCTACAGTTCCTTCCATCGCCGCCCTCTGATGATGTCCTGGATCCATAGTCATGGAGATAGAATCTGTGGTATTAGCGAGTGCCCCCTGATGACGATTCGTTTGAGGATAGTGATGGAAGCTGTGTGGGGATGCTGGTGTCACTAACTGCTTCTATCTCTGCCCTCCATCTCTGCATCCAATCGCACCGACCCGAAAATTAAAGCAGTCATCACTTATACCGCACAAACAAGGGGTCGTCAACATTCAGGACTCGCCTGTATTGATTAGAGGTGATTAAAAATAATAAAATTAGATTGTACTACACATCCCTAGGTGCAGGGTGATATGTCTGCTGCTGCGCCAGTATCTCTGCATTGGCTGTAGCAGTGAGATCACAACTACAGACAATACACATGCCTTGAGCAGAGGACAGTCAGCTTTGGACCCATGGAAGTAAAGTACCATCTGATTTTATTACTTTTGTCCAATACAAAAGGAGACTGTTGAAAGTGGAAAACCCGTTAACACTTGGATGCATATTTCCCTACATACAGTTCTGCTCAAAAGTTTACATACCCTGGCAGAAAATTTCCTTTCTTGTCCTTGTTTCAGAGAATATGAATGATAACAAAAAAACTTTTTCTCCACTCATGGCTATTGGTTGGGTGGGTGAAGCCATTTATTGTCAAACTACTGTGTTTTCTCTTTTTAAATCTTAATGACAACCAGAAACATCCAAATGACCCTGATCAAAAGTTCACATACCCTGGTGATTTTAGCTTGATAACAAGCACAGAATTTGACACAAATGGGTTTGAATGGCCACTAAAGGTAACATCCTCATCTGTGACCTGTTTATTTGTAAAAAGGAAGGTGCCAGAAAAAAAGTTTTTTTCCAACAATTGAAAAAAAAAAAGTAATGCATTGTTTTACTTAAAAAAAATATTATTTGTTTTAATATAATATAATTATATTAAATACTTCATATTAATATAATATTATATTAAATATATTTCATATTACCGTATTTTTCAGACTATAAGACGCACACAGGTTTTAGAGGTGGAAAATAGGGGAAAAAAACTCCTATGGCATGTTGAGAGTTATAGTTCCCCACGTTTATCTCATGTGTTTGCCCTGAGAAATATAACTCCCAGCATGTCCGTCAGCTCTTATGCCATGCTGGGAGTATAGTTCACCACAGGAGTGGTACAGTGTTTAATGACGTGCTTTTTCACTTTACTTTATTTCTACCTCATAATGCTTGCCTCTCAATCTGGATAGGCAGGGAGTGGGGTCACACTGGCTGGGGGCTGTGGCTGCCGAGGAGGCTGTCGCAGCAATGGAGCGGTGTTACCCAGTGGGCGAAGCCATGAATTCACTATGGCCACGCTAGACATCAGGAGGTGGGCGGTCTCCCATCCAGATCGCGCGCTGCAGTGACGTTACTAAGAGGCAGGGCCGGGGATGACTGCGTACTGTTCTGTGTTGCCCCGGCCCTGCCTCTTAGTAACGTCACTGAAGCGCACAATCTGGTTGGGAGACCGTCCACCTCCTGATGTCTAGCGTGGCCATAGTGAATTCATGGCTGCGCCTACTGGTTAACACCGCTCCATCGCCGCTTAAACTGCCACAGCCCCCTCCGCTGACGCAGCCGCCCCACCCCCCCCCCACCCACATCACAAAAATGTTACATTTGGACCATAAGACGCACCCCTTCTTTCTTCCAAAATTTTGGGGGAAAAAAGTGTATCTTCTGGTTCGAAAAATAGGGTAATATATGAAGAACAATTTTAAAAGGTTTGGTATTTGCACTTTTAAACACTAGGGGGAGCAGCGGCTGAAATTTGCCAAGAAAAACTAGTGTACAACTAGCTCACATTACGACTGCAGTAAATGTGGGCGGGGTCTGCTCACATGGGTCTGACATCACTCCTCTCCGCCCTTTCTAGATGTTTGCAAAAGGATAAAAGGTTTAAGTTTAGGATCACAGTGCGGAGACATTTTGTTGGTGACTGCCAATGATACTGACAAGTAGACAGTGTCACCGAGGACGGCTGGCAGCACCGCTTCTGTTAGTTGGCGCTGATTGCAGTTTCATAAGCTGGGGTTAGATAAGTGGAGTGTATCACATGCACAATTAGATATGTGGAGTGTATCACGTGCATGATTAGATATGAGGAGTGTATCACGTGCACGATTAGATATGCTTAGAGTAACACATGCTGGGATCAGATACAGATCTTAATGTAGTTTATCACATGATGGGATTAGATACGCTGAAACTAATGTATGTAATGTGTGACCCCACTCAGTCCACTTCTATGGGAGATGTGGCGTAATGTGTGACACCCTGCAGCGTAGCTACCGGGGAGTCGGAGGGGGTGGTTGCCCCGGGTCCCACGCTCTAAGGGGCCCACCTGGAGCTACGCTACTGTAAACTGTATCTGCATTTGTTGATGCAGCCTAATAATACCAGCCCACAACCACCCCAGAATTGGCGAATCACATTAGACGCGACAATTCTGGCGCTTTGCTCTTCCTGATTGCCCTGGTGTGGTGGCAATAAGGGCAATGGTAGTTGGGGTTGAGGACAGCTGTGATTTGTCAAAAATCACAGCTGGCATCAAGCCCTGGGGTTAGTAATGGAAAGGCGTTGATTAGACACCCCCATTACTAATCAAATAATGAAAGAAAAAACACAGAAAAAAAAAATTAATTTATTTAAAAAAAAAACACCAACATTCAATGGTTCACAAATTTATTTTTGAAAAAAAAACCATGCAGGTCCGACGTAGTCCACAAACTGATACCTCAAAAATATAAAACAAGAGAAATAAAGACAAGACACGATCACTGTCCCTATGGTCGCCGAATCTGACATTCAAACACTATGGAGCCTCGTTCAGAGATCCAGGCTCCATAGGCCACAGCCACTCTGTGTCCCTCTACACTCCGCGAGACCTGGCGGCTGTGATGAGCAGTGACGTCAGTAAATACACCGCTCATCCAGAGCCCTCTTTATAATGAGCCCAATATAGTGCCACACAGTATAATGGGCCCCATCCAGGGATATGACTCTTCATCCTGGTGTGCGTCTAACCGGTTTGTTGGAGCCAGACCTCATAATGGTTTATAGGGGATCAAATACTTATTTCTCACTGCAAAATGCAAAAAAAATTAACTAATTTATACAATATGATTTTCTTGATTTTTTTTTTTTTTTTTGGGGGGGGGGGTTATTCTATCTCTCAATGTTAAAATTAACCTACCCTTATTATTATAGACTGTTCATGTCTTGTCAGTGGGCAAACTTACAAAAACATCAAGGGATCAAATAATTATTTCCTTCACTTCATGAACAGGTAGATCCAAAAATATTTGGACAGTGACCACATTTGCATCATTTGGGCTCGACATGCCACTATTTTGGATTTAAAATGAAGTAACATGCAATTGAAGTGTAGACTTGCGGGTTTAATTAAAGGAGTTGAACAAAAATATCCTGTGAAACATTTCGGAATTGCAACCATTTTTCTACAAAGCCTCCATATTACAGGGGCTCAAAAGTAATTGGACAAATTAACTTTACCATAAATAAAATGTTAATTTTAATACTTTGCAGAGAATCCTTTGCAAGCAATGACAGCCTGATTTCTGGAAGCCATGGATGTCAACAAACACTGGGTTTCTCCTGTGCAATGCTTTTGCCAGGCATTTATTGCAGCAGATTTCAGTTGCTGCTTGTTTGTGGGTCTTTCTGCCTTAAGTATGTGAAATGATGCTCGATGGGGTTGAGGTCTGGTGATTGACTCGACCATTGTAGAATATTCAACTCCTTTGCCTTAAAAACTACTGGGTTGCTTTCACAGTATGCTTTGGCTCATTGTCCATCTGTAAAGTGAAGCAACATCCAATCCACTTTGCAGCATTTGGTTGAATCTGAGCAGAAAGCATCACCCAGTATACTTCAGAATTCATGCTGCATCATCAATAAGCACACCATGACCCAGTGCCACTGGAAGCCATGCATGCCCATACCATCACACTGCTTCCAACATGGTTTTACAGAGGATGTGGTGTGCATTGGATCATGAGCCATTCCAAGCCTTCTCCATACTTTCTTCTTCCCATCATTCTGTTTAAAGTGCACCTGTCAGCAGGATTGTGCTCAGTAAACTACATACACTGTCACTTTGATTAATATGATACCTTGCTTGATTAAATCTATCCCGTGGTTCTTTTATAAGCTTTATTTTCAGTTTTGAGATAATAAGCTCGTGCTTCAGGGTGGACCTTGTGGGAGGGGCTTTATCTGGTGCTCTGCTTATGTATTCCTATGTCAGCCTTCAGTGACCTGCCTGCTATTTTAAATACTGCATGTGTAATTGTGGTACAAATCCTGAAATTTACATGCAGCAAAATGGCCCCGACGGCTGCGCATGTGCAGTAGCATCTCACGTTTGCCGAGAGATGTACCTGCGCAAGCGCAACTGGCGACGCCATATTGCTGCAGCCAAATTTTTTTCCCTCCAGTAAAAAGGCGCATGCGCGTGCGCAGAAGCATCTGGCGCTTGCCAATAGATGCTACTGCGCAAGTGCTGCCATTTTGATGGAGGAAAAAGAAATTTGGCTGCAGCAATATGGCACCGCCGGCCTCACCTTTCAGAATGAATACATAAGCAGAGCACCATATAAAGCCCTTCCCCAAAGCACAAGCATATCATTATCTCAAAACTGAAAATAAAGATTATAAAAGAACCACAGGACTGATTTATTCACCATAGGTATTATATTAATCAGTGTAACGGTTTCCACCTGAGTGTATGTAGTTTACTGAGCACAATCCTGCTGACAGGTACGTTTTAAGTTGATTTTAGTTTCATTTGTCCAAAGAATGCATTTCCAGAACTGGGCAGGATTCTTTAGATGTTTTTTGGCAGTCTAACCTGGCTTTTCTATTTTTAAGACTCATTAATGGTTTTGCACCTTGTGGTGAACCCTCAGTATTTGCTCTCATTTAGTGTTCTCTTAATGGTAATACTTAAATAGTGAAACACCTACTTCCTGAAGGGTTTTCTTCACTTGGGTGGATGTTGTCCAAGGGTTTTTCTTCACCATGGAAAGGATTCTGCAGTTATCCACCACCTGTTGTCTTCTGTGAAGGTCACTGCCTTTTTGAGTTACAAAGTTCACCAGTGCTTTTTTTTTTTTTTTTGCAGAATTTACCGAACTGGTGATTTGACCACTCCTAACATTTCTGCTATGTTTCTTATGGATTTCTTTTTCTCAGTCTAACCAAGGTCAGTTTCTCTGCCAATGAGAGCTCCTTTGTCTGCATGTTGTGGGTTCACAGTAACAGCTTTCAAATATAAATGCCACACTTTGAATAAGCTCCAGACCTTGTACCTGCTCATGATAGAATTATGATGATGGATTAACAAGGAAAAAGCCCATGCAGCCCATAAAAGAGCTTTTCAGATAATTGTCCAATTGCTTTTGGTTCCATGAAAAAGAGTCAGATGAATATTAACGAGCTGTAATTCCTAAACCCTTACTCCAAAGGATGTGAATACTCTTAAACTAAAGCTAAGAGTCTGCACCTTAAGCCAATATTGATTAGATAACAATCTTGAATACGTTTTGGTAAACAGCTAAAAGTCGGATTTTGGTAAGAACTTACCTGTAAAATCCTTTTCAGCGAAGGAAGGGAGACACAGATCCATTACTTAGTGGGTAGGCAGAGCCCCATAGGATAGTTCACCTCAGATTAGAAAAAGTGACGACCGGCCCCTCCAGTATAAAGGCTCCTCCTACTCCCATGTTCTCCAGTCCGTCCACAAGCTAAGGAAGAGCAGACAACACCAGCAGAACAACACATCCCCTTCTGAAAGTTCAGAAATGAGAAAAAACAGGTTATGTAATAGAAACACACAGTCCTAGGCATACCTCACTGGACCTGACAACTGTGTAGAGCTGGCGAAACTGGAAGGAGAGCCGTAGAGCGCTAAACCCAGTCCAGATGATCGTCATCAGGAAGGAGACGCGCTGCATCTAGAAACATAAAAAAAACACTTCTGCCATGGGAGGGTGCTGTGTCTCCCTTCCTTCCTTCGCTGAAAAGGATTTTACAGGTAAGTTCTTACCAAAATCCGACTTTCAGCAGCAGAAGGGAAGGAAGGGAGACACAGATCCATTACTTAGTGGGACGTCCTAAAGCAGTACCTCACTTAAGGGTGGGAAATAGTGGCAGAATCTCCAACACCCCAACAACTTAGGCAAGAGCGCAAACCGCGCTGAATAAAGAAAAAATAAACAATAAGAGATGACTTAAACTACCGCCGCCTGCAGGACCCTGCGTCCCAAGGCCGCATCAGCGGAAGCACTCACGTCCACTCTATAAAACTTAGTAAAGGTGTGAACGGAGCGCCAGGTGGCCACCCGGCAGAGCTGCGCTGCCGAGGCCCCCTGACGAAAAGCCCACGATGAGCCAATGGCTCTCGTGGAATGAGCTTGAACTTTAACCGGACAAGGCTCGCCCTTGAGCCGGTACGCTTCCAGGATAGCCGAACGGATCCACCGAGCTATCGTGTCCTTGGAAGCACGGTGACCACGCCGACGACCAGCCGGAATCACAAAAAGAGAGTCCGACTTCCGAAAACCTTGTGTGATTGTAAGATAGAACTTCAATGCCTGCACTAAGTCCAACGAGTGCAAGGCCCACTCCCTTGGATTCTTAGGTTTTGGACAAAGAGAAGGCAACACAATGTCCTGATTAATGTGGAATTGTGACACTACCTTAGGTAAAAAATCTTCACGGGTACGAAGCACCACGCGATCCGGAAAGAATTCCAGAAAAGGAGGCGAGCAATATAGTGCCGCCAACTCCGACACCCTTCTTAAAGAGGTGACTGCCACCAAGAAGGCCACCTTCCAAGAAAGTAGTGAAAGTTTAGCAGAATCCATAGGCTCAAAAGGCCTATGCTGAAGGGCTTCCAGGACTAGATTAAGCCGCCACGGAGGCACAACTGCCCTCCGCGGTGGAAACGGATGTGCGACTCCGCGAAAAATAGAACGCACATCCCTGCGTGAGGCAATAGCCTTTCTAAAAAGTGCGGATAGTGCAGATACCTGACCCCGCACAGTACTAACTGCCAAACCCCTGGCCAAACTATATTGCAGAAAAGCCAAGAAGTTGGGGATGGAAAAAACCCTCGGGTTTCTTGAAGATCCATAACACCATGAATAGAAAGACTCCCAAGTTCTGTGATAAATCCTAGATGTAGCTGGACCCCTGGCCGCATGCAAGGTAGCAAATGACCTCGGGCGAAAAACCGCGACGGGTCAAGATCTCAGTCTCAAGAGCCACGCCGTCAAACGAAGAGACCTCAGGTCCGGATGAAAAATGGGCCCCAGGGTAAGCAAGTCCGGGCGAAGGGGCAGCGGAAACGGAGGCGCCGCCTGAAGAGACACCAGCGTCGAATACCATGTCCTCCGCGGCCAATCTGGTGCTATGAGAATTATTGATACCTTTTCGAGTTTGATCCGTCGGATCACCAGAGGAAGTAAGGATATCGGCGGAAACGCATAGATCAGCTTGAACTGACCCCACGGGGCCACTAGAGCATCTACCGCCACAGCCTCCGGGTCCTTGTACCTGGACATGAACGTCGGAACCCTGGCGTTCAGCCTGGATGCCATCAAGTCCACCTGAGGAGTCCCCCAATGGGAACACAGCAGTGAAAACACCTCTGGATGGAGACTCCATTCCCCAGGGTCCACCTGCTCGCGACTGAGGAAGTCCGCCGAGATATTCAACACCCCTGGGATGTGAATTGCAGAGATTGCTGGAACTCTGGACTCGGCCCAGACCAGGATCCGAGAGACCTCCGTCATGAGACAAACTCCTCGTCCCACCTTGATGGTTGACGTACGCGACAGCCGTCGCATTGTCCGACTGGATCCGGACCGGCAGACCGCTCAACAAGACCGTCCAATGTTGGAGGCAGAGAAATATTGCTCTCAACTCCAAAATGTTGATCGGGAGAGACGACTCCTCTGGCGACCAGACCCCCTGAACCCAGAGGTCGTTCCAAACTCTCCCCCCAGCCCGTCAGGCTGGCATCGGTGGAAATCACCGACCACCTCGGGAGAAGGAAGGATTACCCCAGGGATAGAGTCTCTGGACGTAACCACCATCCAAGAGACTTCCAAACCCTGCGAGAGATAACGACCGAGCGATCCAGAGAAGTCAGCGATCGATCCCAATGGGTCAGAATAAGATTTTGGAGTTCCCGGGAATGAAATTGTGCAAATGGTACTGCTTCCATAGCTGCCACCATTTGACCCAGAAGGCGCATGCATTCCCGAAGGGACATTGACAACGCCGACCTCATAGCCTGGACCAGAAGACAAAGGTTCGTCTGTTTGACAGGAGGCAGAGACACAACTGCCCGACCTGTATCGAACTGCATCCCCAGGAACAGAATGGACTGTGCTGGTTCCAATGACGATTTCTTCCAATTGATCAGCCACCCGAAGTCCATCAGGTACTGAAGGGAGAGATCGCGAGCCGTTATCGCCTCCACCGCTGTGGGCGACACTATGAACAGGTCGTCCAGGTAGGGGAGGATCATAACCCCCTGTCTTCGAAGAAGCGCCATGAGAGAAGCCAGAATCTTTGTAAAAACCCTGGGTGCTGAGGCCAACCCGAATGGTAGGGCCACAAACTGGTAATGGGCTTGACCTATAGCGAAACGCAAAAACCGCTGGTGAGCTCTGCCGATAGGGATATGCAAATAGGCGTCGCGGATGTCGATCGACACCAAGAAATCGTACTGCGACAGGGTTGCTACTACCGAACGGAGAGACTCCATGCGGAACTTCCGTGACCGGACGTAAATATTCAAATCTCTGAGATCCAGCACCGGGCGAAACTCGTCCTCCTTTTTGGGGACCACAAAAAGGTTGGAGTAAAAACCCCTTCCCTGGTCTTCCGGAGGAACCTGAACCACCACATGCTGCTGTAGGAGAGAGTCGACCTCCTGTAACAGTGCGGCAGCCAGCCTTGGCACGGATGGAATGCACGTCTGACGAAACCTGTCTGGAGGTAGAGAATGAAACTCTATGAAATAGCCTGCCGACATAACCTGCGTCACCCAGGCGTCTGCTATGTGGGATGCCCAAATCGACCCGAATTGTAGCAGACGAACTCCCACCCGAGAGCCCTCGGGGGGATCCCTGGCGTCAGTCAGCATTAGCGGACTTTTTATCAACCTTCCGCCTGTCCTGACGGGACTGTTGCTTCCAAGGAGTACGAGATCTTTGGGAGGATCTGCCGGAGGACGAGGGACAACCCGATCTCCAAGAAGGCTGACCGAATCGTCCCCTGGTCCGAAAGGACCGAAGACCTCTACCGGGCCCTGTCCTGCTAGATGTGGATGCCACTGCCTTTTTCAGAGGCAGGGTAACATCCTTAGCTTTGGCAATCAGTTCCGAAAGGTCCGAACCAAAAAGCTGACCGCCCTTATATGCCAGACTGAGCAACCCTTGTTTGGATACTGCATCTCCGGTCCACTGTTTAAGCCACAGTGCTCTTCTAATCGTGACGGCCGAAGCTTGAGCCCTGGACAGAACTGAAGTAGTGTCCAGTACTGCATCCCTGCCATAGTACATAGCTTCTTCCATCAGCTGAAGAAGCCTTTCTACTTCTGAACGCGAAGTCCAATCCTGCCATGCCGCCCGCAGCTGATCCAACCACCGCAGAGAAGTCTCACCGGCCCACATGGCCCCCAAGGCCGCTCGGAAACCATGACCCGCGGCTTCATAGATGGATTTCGCCGCTGACTCCGATCTCCTGTCCAGAGGATCCTGAAGATTGGCTCTCCCTTTAACAGGAAGCAGGGAAGACTTGGTCAGCTGAGACAGAGATATATCCACCTCAGGAGAGGGAACCCAATTAGTGACCATCTCCTTGGCGCAGGGATACAGAGCATCAAAAAACCGCATCCCCTGGAAGCGTTTATCCGGGCACCGGCGCTCCTTCTCCACTGCCTCGTTAAGTTCCTCATGCGCAGGTAATATCGAACGAGCATGGCGAGTTTCCTAAAACAGCCGGGCCGACCTAGACGGTTTTGTCGGCTCTTCAGACAGCTGTAACACTTCCCGCATGTTCTTAATAAGCACATCTACGCGGCCTGAAAGTGAAACAGAGCGACCATGTCGATACTCTTCCTCGGAATCAGAGATTTCATCAACCGAACTTGTTAGTGAATCCGAAGCCTCTGATGCGCTATGCGGGGGAGACGATGCCACAGTCCTGCGGCGCTTTTTACCTCGTGGCGTCGGATGCGATCTAGCTGACACCCACTGACCCAGAAGACTATCAATGGAGCGAGTGAGCGCCTCCACCTTAACATCACTGAGGGTCGAACTTGACGTCGTTGAAGGCCTGGGTGTATCAGAAGCGTGCGACCGAACCTGGAACGGATCAGGAGAGCGGTCCGCACTCCCAGGCCCCTGATCCGACATGCTACCCACACCAGATGCCAGGATGTTAAAGGATGGCAAATATAAGTGTGAAAGTTGCACAGCCTGTTTTCAAAACTTTTTTTTTTTTTTGTATGCCTCAAGCTCTGAAGGGTTAAAGCTCACCCTTAGCGAGAGCTACCCCAGAGCTGCAGAGCAAATAATTTAACTTAATCAACTGGGAGAAGCGACCTCAAACACAAGGTGTTTCCCCAGGAAAAGCAAAAACAACCCTAAAGAACCATCCTGTTCAGAAGGGGTTAATATCACTGCAACTAAAATACTACACTGCCTACTAAGGTCAGCGAAGTAAATAGTTTCAAAAGAGAAGCGGTAGCGCTCACTAGGTCTCCCAAGCAGGTTAGCCAAAGTGAAAAATGCTGTCAGGGTACCTCTGCCAAAGACAGAGGGAACTCACCGATACCGCGGCGACCGCTCCTCCTGAGTGTGTGGCGTGGACGGGGAGCAGAGAGCAGGAGGTGCCCGATGGAATACGGAAGCCGGAGGAGAAGCAGGGACTGACACAGAGTGCGCCCAAACCAAGAGCTTCCTGCCTGAGATATGACGGCAGGAAGCCAGGAGACACTAAGCCACGCCCCCACTAAGCCACCCCCCCCCCCCCCCGCTGGACAGAGAGCTTCCTGCCTCTATGAAGGTAGGAAGCGAGAAAAGAAAAAGCGTGCGCTAATATAAAAACCTTCCTGCCTGAAACACGGCAGGAAGCCAAGCAATGCGGGGCCACATATAAACATTACTGGCCTCCGTCTCTGCTCCCCCCAGTAAAGGCAGCGTCTGCAAAAGACAAAAACACACAGGCAGTCACACTTCTAGAAACGGCGGCTGCAGCCGCAGCCGTTAAGGCACTCTTATGAAAAAAGAGCACTTATCCGGCTGAACGCCACAGGGATCCTCAGGGATGTGTGGCGCCGTGGCCCTTCGCTCCCCCCTACGGCGGAACACGCAGGGACCCCCAGATGTGGTGCGCGTCTCCGCCAGGGAGCGCCCTGTATCCCCCGGGGCCGGCAGACTTCTGTGGGGACCTCCTCAAGGGGTACACAGAGCTGCCAGGGGAGGGTCAGGGGTCTCAGTAGTGCTGAGACCCCCTGAGACCTCTCTCTAGACCACGGGGGATCCAGGTCTCACTGGATATAAAAAAACAAACTCTTCTGAGGAGCTGCCAAGGCAGGGACTATCCTCTGAGACCTCAGATAAAAGACTGGAGAACATGGGAGTAGGAGGAGCCTTTATACTGGAGGGGCCGGTCGTCACTTTTTCTAATCTGAGGTGAACTATCCTATGGGGCTCCGCCTACCCACTAAGTAATGGATCTGTGTCTCCCTTCCTTCCCTTCTGCTGCTGAAATATTAAAATTTGAGTTACTCTATAAATATTTCTGGACCCGTGTGTCTGCATAATAAACAAATACAAAATATATAAACAGTGGCTTGCATAAGTATTCACCCCTTTGGCATTTTTCGTGTTTTGCTACCTCACAATCTGTTTTTTTTTTAGGGTTTGCTTAAGTTCATGTAAAGAACATGACTGCAACTGTAACGATTTTGTTTTCTTTTTATTTTGAAGCAAACAAAATAGGACAAAAAAAAACTGAAAATTCCAGTGTGCATAACTATCCACCACCCTAAAGTCAGTACTTTGTAGAGCCTCCTTTTGCGGTAATTATAGCTGCAAGTCACACTGAATAAGTCTCTATGAGCTTTCCACATCTTGCCACTAGGATTTTTGCCTATTCCTCAAGGCAAAACTAATCAAGCTCCTTCAAGGTACACGGTTTCATCTGGTGAACAGCAATTTTTAAGTCTGACCACAGATTCTCAATTGGATTAAAGTCTGAGCTTTGACTAGGCCACGCCAAAACATTTACACGTTTCCCCATAAACCACTCGAGTGTTCCTTTAGCAGTATACATTGGGTCATTGTCTTGTTGGAAGGCGAACCTCTGCCCAGTCTCAAATCACAGACTGAAACAGGTTTTGCTCAAGAATATCCCTGTATTTCGCACCATCCATCTTGCCCTCGACTGGGACCATTCTCCCAGTCCCTGCTGCCAAAAAACATCCCCCATGATGCAGTCACCACCATGTTTCACTGTGGGGAAGGTGTTCTTGGGGTGATGAGTGGTGTTCTTTTGGTGCCAAACACAACGTTTATCTTGGAGGCCAAAAAGTTAAATTTTGGTCTCATCTGAACACAGCACCTTCCCTCCACACATTTGGGGAGTCTCCTACATGTCTTTAGGCAACCTCTAAATGAGCCTTACAATTGTTGTCTGTAAGTAAAGGCTTTTTTGCCCACTCTTCCATAAAGGCCACTTATATGGAGTGTATGGCTTATTGTGGTCATATAGACAGATACTCCAGTCTCTACGTGGGAACTCTGCAGCTCCTTTAGGGTTACCTTTGGTCTCTGTTCTGCCTCTCTGATTATTGCCCTCCTTGCCTGTGCTGAGAGTTTGGTGGGCTGCCCTTTCTTGACAGATATGTTGTGGTACCATGTTCTTTCCATTTGATAATGGATTTAATGGTGCTCCAAGGTATCATCAGAGATTGGGATAGCTTTTTTTTAGTTTTTTTTTTTTACCCAACCCAGACTTGCACTTTTTAACAACTTTGTCCCTTGTTTGGAGATCTCCTTGGTTTTCATGGTGATGTTTGGTTAATGGTGCCTCGTTAATGGTGTTGCAGCCTCTGTGGGTTTTCAGAAAAGGTTTGATGAATATACTGACAGACCAGGTGACACTTAGATTGCAAACAGGTGGACTTCCTTTCATTAAGCATGTGACTTATGAAGGTAATTGCTATGAAACCCCTAAAAATTTCTGGGGCAAGCAAAAGGGGTGAATACATATGCAGATACCAGTTTTTAGTTTCCATACATTTAATTTATGCTTATATATTTCTCACTTCACAAACTTAAGACTATTTAGTGCTGAGGCATCACACACAAATTGGATTACAACCTGTATTTAACTATTTCTGTAATGTAACAAAATAGGTAAAAAGCCAAGGGGGTAAATACTTTGCAAGCTTGTGTGTATATCTATCTAGACATTGTGACAAAGTCGCTGGCTAAGTACTATGGGGGAGATGTGTAGCACTGAGGTTAGCTTCAGTAATATAAACCTAGGAAAAATGATCCGGCTCACAAACTGCTGTGAGTCGTTAATCAGCCATATTTAGTGCTAGGATGATTGAAAAGCTGTAGAGTGGGAGGAGTCCAGAGGATAAATACCCAGCTTTCTAGAACAGTGTGTGTGGGGTGGGCATGGAGGTGAAAGCTCTGGAGCTGTATTGTCATTTAAAGGAAAGCTAAACCTTGTGTTTGTTTTTGAAGAGGGTGGTTATCCGTAGCAACAAGGACTGTGACATACGTTACATTTTATTTTTCCTGCTAGGCTGGGTAAGTCGTGCTTGTTTTGCCAGCATTGGGTGGTTTATGCAGTATTCTTAAAAAACCAGCGGAAGATTTAAAGAGACAGTGTTCCTATGTCTACCTCTTGGTGCAGCCGAGTGAGAAGTTCTACTAAAATATCCATCCATATATCCAGATACATTTATATCTAGTAAGATACGCGGTTGTGTGTAGATATCCATTTGCAATAATGATCCTGTGTATATAGTATATAGTGTGACTTCAGTACTATATACACAGGCACATCTTCACACAATGCAGTATATACACAGCTCCATACTATATTCAGAACATAGTGTGGAGCTTTGTATATTTTATGGACTCCTGAGTACAAATTATGTACACAGGCATAGCACAATGTATACTACAATATAGTCACCACATATAGTATAAACACTATGTGCAGAATTATTAGGCAAGTAGTATTTTAGAGGATTATTTTTATTATTGATCACCAACTATGTTCTCAATCAACTGAAAAGACTCAAATATCCAAGCTTAATATTTTTAGAAGTTGGAGTGGGGTTTTTTTAGATTTGGCTATCTTAGGAGGATATCTGTTTGTGCAGGTAACTATTACTGTGCAGAATTATTAGGCAACTTAATAAAAACCAAATATAATCCCATCTCACTTGTTTATTTTCACCATATAAACCAATATCTGTGCACAAAATTTAGAAATAAACATTTCTGACATGCAAAAACAAAAAACAAAAAAATTAGTCATCAATATAGCCACCTTTCTTTATGTTGACACTCAACAGCCTTCCATCCATAGATTCTGTCAGTTGCTTGAACTGTTTTCAATCAACAATGCGTGCAGCAGCCACCACAGCCTCCCAGACACTGTTCCGACAGGTGTACTGTTTTCCCTCCCTGTAGATCTCACATTTTATGATGCACCACAGGTTCTCTATGGGGTTCAGATCAGGTGAACAAGGGGGCCATTTCATTATTTTTTCTCCTTTTAGACCTTTACTGGCCAGTCACGCTGTGGTGTAGTTGGATGCATATGATGGAGCATTGTCCTGCATGAAAATCATGTTTTTCTTGAACGATACCAACTTCTTCCTGTACCACTGCTTGAAGAAGTTGTCTACCAGAAACTGGCAGTAGGTCTGGGAGTTGAGCTTCACTCCATCCTCAACCCGAAAAGGTCCCACAAGTTCATCTTTGATGATACCAGACCATACCAGTAACCCACCTCCACCTTGCTGGCGTCTGAGTCGGAGTGGAGCTCTCTGCCCTTTATAGATCCAGCCTCTGGCTCATCCATCTTGCCCATCAAGAGTCACGCTCATTTCATCAGTCCATAAAACCTTTGAAAAATCAGTCTTAAGATATTTCTTGGCATTTTATCTTATGTTTCTTGTTCAAAGGTGGTCGTATTTCAGCCTTCCTTACCTTGGCCATATCCCTGAGTATTGCACACCTTGTGCTTTTTGATAATCCAGTAAGGTTGCAGCTCTGAAATATGGCAAAACTGGTGGCGAATGGGATCTTGGCAGCTTCACGCTTGATTTTCCTCAATTCATGGACAGTTATTTTGCGCCTTTTTTGGCCAACACGCTTCTTGCGACCCTGTTGGCTATTTTCCATGAAACGCTTGATTGTTCGGTGATCACACTTCAAAAGTTTGGAAATTTCAAGACTGCTGCATCCCTCTGCAAGACATCTCACAATTTTGGACTTTTCAGAGCCCGTCAAATCTCTTTTCTGACCCATTTTACCAAAGGAAAGGAAGTTTCCTAATAATTAAGCACACCTTATATAGGGTGTTCATTTCATTAGTCAACACCCCTCCTCATTACAGAGATGCACATCACCAGATTTACTTAATTGATAGTTGGCTCTCAATCCTATGCAGCTTGGAGTAGGACAACATGTATAAAAAGTATCAAAGTGATCAAAATAGGCATTTGCCTAATAATTCTGCACGCGGTGTAGTGTGGAGCTGTGTACGTTGGGAGTAATACTTCGTATAAGACCTTAATGTGACATTTTACACGATTAAAGGGGTTGTCCACTACTAGGACAACCCTTTTTAATCAAAATGTTTGGCCCCCATAAAATAATGAAGCCTATAATCACCTCCCGTAACATTGTTTTGCAGTTTCAACATTCACGGTCCCGTGGATGCCGTGCTGTTTTGACAAGTGACGTCAGCACTCAATCAGCAAAACAAACATACTTTGCATCTCTCATATCCTCCCTGTCTCACAACCCTAAACAACTATTCAACACCTTCAATTCTCTCTTCCGTCCCCCAGTGCCTCCTCCCTCTCCTCTTATTTCAGCCGAAGACTTTGCCTCATTCTTCAAGCAGAAGATTGACCCCAGACAAAGCTTTTGCCTAAAGTCCCCACCGCCCCTCCCCACACCTACTCAACCCTCCTCCTCCAAAACTACATTCTCCACCATTTCTGAAGATCAACTTTCCTCCTTACTCTCCAAATCACACCTCACCACCTGTAAACTTGACCCAATCCCGTCCCACCTCATCCCAAACCTTACCACTATCTTCATCCCAGCCCTAGCCCACATCTTCAACCTGTCATTAACAACTGGTGTTTTCCCCTCATGCTTCAAACATGCCTCAATCACACCCATCCTCAAAAAGCCCTCCCTTGACCCATCCTCTCTGTCTAGCTATCGCCCCATATCACTTCTCCCCTATGCCTCAAAACTACTGGAACAACATGTCCATTCTGAGCTGTCCTCCCACCTCTCCTCCTGCTCCCTCTTCGACCGCCTACAATCTGGTTTCCGACCGCACCATTCTACTGAAACTGCACTGACTAAAGTCACAAACGACCAACTAACCGCCAAATCTAAGCGACACTACTCTGTCCTCCTCCTCCTAGACCTGTCATCTGCCTTTGACACAGTGGACCATTCCCTCTTACTACAGACTCTCATCTCTCGGCATCACAGACTTGGCCCTATCCTGGATCTCCTCATACCTAACAGACCGGACATTCAGTGTCTCCCACTCGCACACCACCTCTTCATCTCGCCCCCTATCTGTCGGTGTCCCCCAAGGTTCAGTTCTAGGACCCCTGCTCTTCTCCATCTACACCTTAGGCCTGGGACAGCTCATAGAGTCTCATGGCTTTCAGTATCACCTCTATGCCGATGACACACAGATCTACCTCTCTGGACCCGGTATCACCTCCTTATTAACCAAAATCCCACAATGTCTGTCTGCTATTTCATCCTTCTTCTCTGCCAGATTTCTAAAACTTAACATGGACAAAACAGAATTAATCATCTTTCCGCCATCTCATTCAACCCTCCCAACTGACCTATCTATCAACGTCAATGGCTGCCCACTCTCCCCAGTCCCTCAAGCTCGCTGCCTCAGGGTAACCCTGGACTCGGAACTCTCCTTCAAACCACATATCCAAGCCCTTTCCACTTCCTGCCGACTCCAACTCAAAAATATCTCCCGGATCCGCACATTCCTAAACCATGAATCTGCAAAAACACTAGTGCACGCCCTCATCATCTCCCGCCTTGACTACTGCAACCTCCTCCTCTGTGGCCTCCCCTCTAACACTCTCGCACCCCTCCAATCTATCATAAACTCTGCTGCCCGACTAATCCACCTGTCCCCCCGCTATTCCCCGGCCTCTCCTCTCTGTCAATCTCTTCACTGGCTCCCCATTGCTCAGAGACTCCAGTTCAAAACCCTAACCATGACATACAAAGCCATTCACAACCTGTCTCCTCCATATATCTCCGACCTAGTCTCCCGTTACATACCTGCACGCAACCTCCGATCCTCACAAGATCTCCTTCTCTACTCCCCTCTTATCTCCTCTTCCCACAACCGTATACAAGATTTCTCCCGTGCTTCCGCCCTACTCTGGAACTCTCTACCCCAAAGTATCAGACTCTCGCCTACCGTGGAAACATTCAAAAGGAACCTGAAGACCCACCTCTTCCGACAAGCCTACAACCTGCAGTAACCACCGCTCCACCATACCGCTGCACGACCAGCTCTACCCTCACCTACTGTATCCTCACCCATCCCTCGTAGATTGTGAGCCCTCGCGGGCAGGGTCCTCGCTCCTCCTGTACCAGTCGCTGTCACATTGTGTTCAAGATTATTGTAATTGTTCTTGTATTATACCCCTTTTTCACATGTAAAGCGCCATGGAATAAATGGCGCTATAATAATAAATAATATAATAATAATATAATAATCAGCGCTGGTGTCACTATCTCTGCCTTCGTATGAACTGAATCTGAAGAGTAAGTCCGGGCTGTAACAGATCTCGGACTACCTCTACCTGCTCAATTCGACAGGAGGTGGGGCCAGTTTTGCCAGCGCTGATTGGGCGCCGGCATCAAGTGTTAATAGCAGCACGGCGGCCCTGTTACCATGAGGGCCGACAACCTGAAAACGATGCCAGCATGGGAGGGGAGTATATGCTTTATTATTTTATGGGGAGCCAAGCGAGGGGACAACCAAGTAGTGGACAACCTATTTAACAAAAAAATATATATATACATATACATACACCCACAGCGGGTGAATTAAGTATTGAACACATGACTTATTTTCTAAGTAAATATATTTCCAAAGTTGCTATTGATGTGAAATTCTAGCCACATGTCAGTAACAACCCATCCAATCCACACAGGCAAAGAAATCAAATCATAGATGTTCATAACTTAAGTTATGTGTAATAATGAGAAATGACAGGGAAAAAAAGTATTGAACACGCTTAATGAAATTTAATACTTGATACAAAAAGCCTTTGTTGGGTAAGACAGCTTTGGCGATTCCTGTATGGATAAACTAGTCGCGTGCAATGCTCAGCTGTGGTTTTGGCCCCTTTTTCCACACAAACACTTCTATAATCTTGAAGATTCCAAGGGCTCCTTCTATGAAAGCTGAGCTTTAGCGTGTTACACAAATTTTCTATCGGATTCATGTCAGGTGATTGGATGGCCATTCTATCAGCTTTATTTTCTCTGAAATCAATTGAGAGTTTCCTTAGCTGTGTGTTTGGGATCACTGTCCTTGATGATGACACGAGAAACAACATGGCTGCAGAGTACATTTGAAGATTCATCCTTCCTTCAATTATATGAAGTTTTACAGTGCTTTATGCTGAAAAACAGCACCACACCATGATGTTCCCACCTCCAAACTTCACTGTTGGATTGGTGTTTTGGCACTGTTGTGTATCCAGAGTATCTAAAAAGCTTAATTTTGGTTTCATCTGACCAGACTATACAATTCCAGTATTTCACAGGCTTATCTAAATGTTGAGTAAACTTTAAACGCGCTTAAACATGCTTTTTGCTCAGCAATGGAGTCTTGCTTGAGTGTGCATACAGACCATTGAAGTTTAGCGCATTACTTATTGTTTTCTTTGAAACAATTATACCTGCTGAATCCAGGTTTTTCTGTAGCTCTCCACAGGAGGTCCTTGGCTCTTTGACGACACCTGCGATAATTCCTTTCATTCCTGTGTCTGAAATCTTGAAGGGAGCACCTTGTCGTGGCCTGTTTATTTTGAAACCATGTTCTTTCCACTTCTGGATTATGGCCCCAACAGTGCTCACGGTAGTTTAAAAATTCTTCTGTAACCAATGCCATCAGTATCAAAGAAAAATAGTAATCAGCTCACCTATTCACAAATGCACGTGTGCACGGATTGAAGTTCCAAAGGAAATAGTCCATATAACAGAGGCGGTTGATCCAGCACTTCCAATAAAACGTGCATTTTTATTCAGAAAACTTCATCAATAAAAAATATATAATTCCATAAGAAATCCATAAAGACATATGGACAAGTGTGTCATCTTAGGAAAGAGTCCCAAGGGAGATACATTCAAGGTGTTGGTTGACGCGTTTCGAAGTGGTACTTCTTAATCATAACCTATGGGAATAAAGCTCAAAAAGAATAAAAACTGTCCTAGGTAGCCACACCTCTGCACACATGGAGCAAAGACTAATTAATAAATGCAGCACCTGAGTAGTGACAAAAAAACACACATCCTCTAAAATACAAACACATGTTAAGTTAAAATATAAGTAATAACGTTATTTTATACCCTTACTAATAATGCAGAATCAAATCTGTTCTTATATTCAAACCTTCAGGGTAAGAGGTGTTTAACATTAGTATCCAATATGCCTCGCTATTTAGTTACGCTATGTGCCCACGATGCAGAAATGAAGCAGAAAATTTCCGCTTCATTTCTGCATGTCCCTGGCAGAAAAAACGCATGCGGAATTTCACACGTGTTTTTTACGCGTTTTTGATGCATTTTGGGCATGAGGAATTGCCTTGCATTTTTCTACTGCATTGAATAAGACAATTCCACATGCGTAAACGCACAAATAATGGACATGCTGCGGATTTTTCAGCACATCAAAAACGCATTGAACTTGCGGAATGTCATTGGGGACAATGGGGGACAGATTACCAAGCGTTTTACAAGCGTTTAATCTGCGCAAAATCTTAAACAAAAACCCTTGAAAAACGCATCGTGGGCAAGCACCCTAAAGCTCTTCTGCGATCTCCCCCTCTAACAGAGCAATTAACCCTTTCCAAACCGTAAACTTTAAAGTCTTTCAAGTTACCATTTTGTTCCCTTTGGAAATGTTTGGAAACATTGGAAGGGTTAATAGCTTCAGGATTCAAAGAATTGCGTATGTGTTCGTTAATTCTCTGTCTTAATTTACGAGTGGTGCAGCCGACATACCTAACATCACATTCAAGGCAGTGAATACAATAAACTATATATTTACTACTGCAATTCATAAACTGTCTGATGTGATGTATTTTGTTCCATGAAGTTAGATATACCTCATGTCTGATTGGCATACTTACATGGTATGCATTTGTTATTGCCGCATTTATGAAAACTGTTGGTGTAAGCCAAGTGTTTTTGAATAGCGTTTCTCTAGAAACTAGACTGGGGGAAAGAAGCTTAGAAAGGGTAGGGGATTTTTTAGCTGAAAATAAACATCCATCCAGCAGAACTTGATTAAGGTGGTGGTCACTATATAGCAAGGGAACATATTTGTTAATAATACCCTTAACCTGATTAAATTCCTTACTATATGTTGTAACAAATACATTTTATTCAAAGATGTATTCTTTCTACTATGTTTACGGTTTGGAAAGGGTTAATTGCTCTGTTAGAGGGGGAGATTGCAGAAGATTGGATACTAATGTTAAAACACCTCTTACCCTGAAGGTTTAAATAAAAGAACAGATTTGATTCTGCATTATTAGTAAGGGTATAAAATAATCTTATTACTTATATTTTAACTTAACATGTGTTAGTATTTTAGAGGATTTTGTGTGTTTTTTGTCACTGCTCAGGTGCTGCATTAGTCTTTGCTCCATGTGTGCAGAGGTGTGGCTACCTAGGAGAGTTTTCATTCTGTTTGAGCTTTATTCCCATAGTAGGTTATGAATAAGAAGTACCATTTTGAAAAGCATCAACCAACACCTTGAATGTATCTCCCTTGGGACTATTTCCTCAGATGACACACTTGTCCATATGTCTTTGTGGATATCTTATGGAATTATATATTTTTTATGGATCACATTTTCTGAATAAAAATACACGTTTTATTGAAAGTGCTGGATCAACAGCCTCTGTTATATGGACTAATGCCATCACTATGTTTTGCAACAATAAGGTTGCAAAGGTCTTGAGACACCTCATTGGTTTTACCCATCATGAGAGGTTTCTTGTGTGGCACGTTGTTCATGAGACACTTATAGGCCATCGGTGAAAAATATCAGCTGGATCAACTAAGTGGCAGGATTGCTTTCTAATTACTGATAGATTTCAGCTGGTGTCATGACTTTCCATGTTTTTTTCTGCGTCTCTTTCTTCATGTGTTCAACACTTTTTCCCTGTGTCATTTCTCTTTATTACACAAATAACTTTATGGACAGCTATGGTTTGATTTCTTTGCCTGTGTGGATTGGATGGGATGTTAAACACATCTGGTGAAAATTTCATGTCAATCGCAGGTTTAGAAATATATTTAGGCTATGTGCGCACGATGCAGAAATTAAGCAGAAAATTTCTACAGCATTTCTGCATCTCCCTGGCAGAAAATCTGCATGCGTTTTTCCTGCAGAATACATGCGGATTCAAATGCGTATCTGCATGCGTTAACTTATGTGTTTCCGCATGCGGACTGACAAGCACTTTCCAGGCGATAGCATCACTTGGAAAGTGATTGACAACTAGGTCACACTGTATAAATCCATGCAAACGGCATGGCTTTATATAGTGTGACCGTAAAAATAAAAAAATAAAGCTATACTTACCTCCGATGCCCCGCCGCGAGTGCTGTCGCGCTCGTCCTGGATTCTTCCTGGTTGCCGGGCTTTCGCGAGACAGCCTGCGGTCACATGACCGCGACGTCATCTCAGGTCCTGGAAGATAAGCGCTGCCGGCAAGAAGAGAGAAGCCGCCGGACAGGTGAATATAAACTTTATTATTTTATCCTTTTTTTTTTTACAGGTACAATGGTACCCAGACACGGATTATATGCGTCTCAATGCAAGTCAATGGCGGCAATTACGCTGCGCTTCCGCAAAATTAATGAACATGCTGCGGATTTATGAGCGCTGCAGAAACGCTGCGGAAAAATCCGCAGCATGTGCATTGACATTGCGGAATGCCATTGGGGACCATGGGGTGCGGATTACCAAGCGTTTTTTATGCGTTTCCGCTGCGGAAATTCCGCAGCGGAAAAGCATGAAAAACGCATCGTGGGCAGGCAGCCTTACTTAGAAAATTGGAATACTTATTTCACCGTTTGTGTAGTCACGTCACATATATATTTAAATATAATAATAAAATAAATATATATATATATATATATATATATATATAAATATATATATATATATATATATATATATACATACATACACACACTCTCGCTATTACACGCACACACAAAATACTCAATGTATATACACTGCTCAGAAAAAAAAAGGGAACACTTAAACAACAGAATATAACTCCAAGTAAATCAAACTTCTGTGAAATCAAACTGTCCACTTAGGAAGCAACACTAATTGACAATCAATTTCACATGCTGTTGTGCAAATGGAATAGACAATAGGTGGAAATTATTGGCAATTATCAAGACACACTCAAAGGAGTGGTTCTGAAGGTGGGGACCACAGACCACATCTCAGTACCAATGCTTTCGGGCTGATGTTTTGGTCACTTTTGAATGTTGGTTGTGCTTTCACACTCGTGGTAGCATGAGATGGACTCTACAACCCACAGAAGTTGCTCAGGTAGTGCAGCTCATCCAGGATGGCACATCAATGCAAGCTGTGGCAAGAAGGTTTGCTGTGTCTGTCACCGTAGTGTCCAGAGGCTGGAGGCGCTACCAGGAGACAGGCCACTACACCAGGAGAAGTGGAGGGGGCCGTAGGAGGGCAACAACCCAGCAGCAGGTCAGATACCTCCGCCTTTGTGCAAGGAGGAGCACTGCCAGAGCCCTGCAAAATGACCTCCAGCAGGCCACAAGTGTGTGTGTGTCTGCACAAACGGTTAGAAACCAACTCCTTGAGGGTGGTATGAGGGCCCGACGTCCACAGATGTGGGTTGTGCTCACAGCCCAACACCGTGTAGGACGCTTGGCATTTGACACAGAACACCAGGATTGGCAAAGTCGCCACTGGCACCCTGTGCTCTTCACAGGTTCACACTGAGCACGTGACAGACGTGACAGTCTGGAGACGCCGTGGCGAACGATCTGCTGCCTGCAACATTCTTCAGCATGACCGGTATGGCAGTGGGTCAGTAATGGTGTGGGGTGGCATTTCTTTGGAGAACAGCACAGCCCTCCATGTGCTCGGCAGAGGTAGCCGGACTGCCATTAGGTACCGAGATGAGATCCTCAGACCCCTTCTGAGACAATATACTGGTGCGGTTGGCCCTGGGTTCCTCCTAATGCAGGACAATGCCAGACCTCATGTGGCTGGAGTGTGTCAGCAGTTCTTACAAGATGAAGGCATTGAAGCTATGGACTGGCCCGCCCGTTCCCCAGACCTGAATCCGATTGAGCACATCTGGGACATCATGTCTTGCTCCATCCACCAACGTCACGTTGCACCACAGACCGTCCAGGAGTTGGCGGATACTTTAGTCCAGGTCTGGGAGGAGATCCCACAGGAGACCATCCGCAACCTCATCAGGAGCATGCCCAGGCATTGAAGGGAGGTCATACAGGAACGTGGAGGCCACACACAATACTGAGCCTCATTTTGACTTGTTTTAAGGACATTACATCAAAGTTGGATCATCCTTTAAATTGTTTTTCCACTTTTATTTTGGGGGTCACTCCAAATCCAGGCATCCATTGGTTAATAAATTTGATTTCCATTGATGATTTTTGTGTGATTTTGTTGTCAGCACATTCAACTTTGTACAGAACAAAGTATTCAATGAGAATATTTAATTCATTCAGAACTAGGATGTGTTATTTGAGTGTTCCATTTATTTTTTTGAGCAGTGTATATATACACACACACACATTTATTTAGTTTTACTCAGTTATATAGCGCCATTAATTCCACAAGGATTTACAGACATACATATATATATATACACACACACACACATACAGCTCAGTGTCACTTCTCCTGCCCTGTATATTAGGTGTAATTCTCAATATCTGAATTAGTGTGTGCGTGAACATGTGCGTGTGGAGGTAGAATATATTATATATATCCTATATATATACACATTTTAGAGATAAATATACAGTACAGACCAAAAGTTTGGACACACCTTCTCAGTTAAAGATTTTTCTGTATTTTCATGAATATGAAAATTGTAAATTCATACTGAAGGCATCAAAACTATGAATTAACACATGTGGAATTATATACTTAACAAAAAAGTGTGAAACAACTGAAAATATGTCTTATATTCTAGCTTCTTCAAAGTAGCCACCTTTTGCTTTGATGACTGCTTTGCACACTCTTGGCATTCTCTTGATGAGCTTCAAGAGGTAGTCTCCGGAAATGGTCTTCCAGAAACCTTGCAGGAGTTCCTAGAGATGCTTAGCACTTGTTGGCCCTTTTGCCTTCACTCTGCGGTCCAGCTCACCCCAAACCATCTCGATTGGGTTCAGGTCTGGTGACTGTGGAGGCCAGGTCATCTGGCGTAGCACCCCATCAGTCTCCTTCTTGGTCAAATAGCCCTTACACAGCCTGGAGGTGTGTTTGGGGTCATTGTCCTGTTGAAAAATAAATGATGGTCCAACTAAACGCAAATCGGATGCAATAGCATGCCGCTGCAAGATGCTGTGGTAGCCATGCTGGTTCAGTATGCCTTCAATTTTGAATAAATACCCAACAGTGTCACCAGCAAAGCAACCCCACACCATCACACCTCCTCCTCCATGCTTCACGGTGGGAACCAGGCATGTAGAGTCCATCTGTTCACCTTTTCTGCGTCGCACAAAGACACGGTGGTTGGAACCAAAGATCTCAAATTTGGACTCATCAGACCAAAGCACAGATTTCCACTGGTCTAATGTCTATTCCTTGTGTACTTTAGCCCAAACAAGTCTCTTATGCTTGTTGCATGTCCTTATCGGTGGTTTCCTAGCAGCTATTTTACCATGAAGGCCTGCTGCACAAAGTCTCCTCTTAACAGTTGTTGTAGAGTTGTGTCTGCTGCTAGAACTCTGTGTGGCATTGACCTGGTCTTTAATCTGAGCTGCTGTTAACCTGCGATTTCTGAGCCGGTTGACTCACTCAGATAAACTTATCCTCAGAAGCAGAGGTGACTCTTGGTCTTCCTTTCATGGGGCGGCCCTCATGTTAGCCAGTTTCTTTGTAGCGCTTGATGGTTTTTGCAACTGCACTTGGGGACACTTTCAAAGTTTGCCCAATTTTTCGGACTGACTGACCTTCATTTCTTAAAGTAATGATGGCCACTCATTTTTCTTTACTTAGGTGCTTTTTTCTTGCCATAAGACAAATTCTAACAGTCTATTCAGTAGGACTATCAGCTGTGTATCCACCAGACTTCTGCACAACACAACTGATGGTCCCAACCCCATTTATAAGGCAAAAAATCCCACTTACTAAACGTGACAGGGCACACCTGTGAAGTGAAAACCATTACCGGTGACTACCTCTTGAAGCTCATCAAGAGAATGCCAAGAGTGTGCAAATCAGTCATCAAAGCAAAAGGTGGCTACTTTGAAGAACCTAGAATATAAGACATTTTCAGTTGTTTCTCACTTTTTTTTGTTAAGTATATAATTACACATGTGTTAATTCACAGTTTTGATGCCTTCAGTATGAATTTACAATTTTCCTATTCATGAAAATACAGAAAAATCTTTAAATGAGAAGGTGTGTCCAAACTTTTGGTATGTACTGTACACTATATATACACACATACACACACACACTAGCTATGAACCCGTTCTACGCCCGGGTGGCGAGCATTTTTATTGGTATATGGTCTCCCATGCTGGTATGTGCTGACCCTCCACCATAGTGGTATTTGTGCTGTCCCCATCCTATCCTGGTATGCACGGCACCCCTCATCCCCAAATCCTGGTATGCACGGCACCCCTCATCCCCAAATCCTGGTATGCACGGCACCCCTCATCCCCAATCCTGGTATGCACGGCACATCTCATCCCCAATCCTGGTATGCACGGCACCCCTCATCCCCCAATCCTGGTATGAATGGTATCCAATCCCTCATCCTGGTATGCATGGCACCATTCCTCTCCCAATCCTGGTAGGCATGGCACCCCATCCCTCATCCCTATTCTGGTATGTATGGTACCGCTCATCCTGGTATGCATGGCACCTCTCGCCCCCAGTGCTGGTATGCACGGCACCCCTCGCCCCCCAGTGCTGGTATGCACGGCACCCCTCGCCCCAAGTGCTGGTATGCATGGCACCCCTCGCCCCCAATGCTTGTATGCATGGCACCCCTCGCCCCCAATGCTTGTATGCATGGCACCCCTCATATCCCCAACCCTGGTATGCACGGCACCACATCTCTCCTCCTGGTATGTATGGCACCCCTCATCCCCCAATCCTGGTATGTATGGCATCCAATCCCTCGTCCTGGTATGCATGGCACCCCTTATCCCCCAATCCTGGTAAGTATGGTACCCCTCATCCCCCAATCCTGGTATGTGTGGCCCCCCTCACACCCCAATCCTGGTATGTGTGGCCCCCCTCACACCACAATCCTGGTATGTGTGGCCCCCGTCACACCCCAATACTGGTATGTGTGGCCCCAGTCACACCCCTATACTGGTATGTGTAGCCCCCGTCACACCCCAATACTGGTATGTGTGGCCCCCGTCACACCCCAATACTGGTATGTGTGGCCCCCGTCACACCCCAATACTGGTATGTGTGGCCCCCGTCACACCCCAATCCTGGTATGTGTGGCCCCCGTCACACCCCAATCCTGGTATGTGTGGCCCCTGTCATCCCTTTCACGCTGCACACATACAAAAAAAAAAAAATACTTATACTCACCTTTCTTCCCTGTGCTCCAGCGCTGCTGTGTCCTGTTCTGCCGGAGGCAGAATGTGTCTTCAGTAAAATGGCGACGGATAGTGCTATGTGCATGCGCCAACTCTGACACCTTCACTCCTGCCCTGGTCTCCAGCGAGAAGAGAGGCGCGGCGGCAAAACTCCTCCTGGTCGTGCAAGTATGGCGCCGGAGATCGTGGTATGGGTTCAGTGTCTACTCATACCGCGATCTCCAGTACCATACACACTCCTCTTACCTATAATGTAACGGCTCCATGCGTTCTTCTGTCTGGAGCCAGATTGCGCAGGAATGTCGCGCTTGAGCAGTCTATAAAGGCTTCAGAGAGGGACGCTTGTAGCGTTATATTATAGATATATATTATATATACACAAACATATTGTAGTGCGGCAGTGCTGTAATGAGGCAGTGACCCTGTAAAACTCAAGTGTCTATTTTCCAAAAACTCACAAAGAAAAAGCAAATTGTATCCTCCGAATCGCAGCTGGGCGTCAAACTATCTCAAGTTTGGAAGTTATCTTTTTTATCAAACAAACTATTAGTATTTAGAAACTTTAACAAATGCAAACTGGATAGGAAAGGGAGTAGGGGAAAAACTGGGGAAAAAGCTCAAATAGACTTCCTTCCTTGGTTTAATAGGGAACTACTTAAAATTGGGGAAGACTAAGAAACGGTGAGAGGGGAAAGGATAAACAATCTTAACAGGAATGTTTACAATATCTTTTTTACAATGGTTGAGGAGTTTTACATTTTAAATGCTTAATCAGAATCAGAGAGGAACAATGAAAATATGTCAAGATGTAAAACAAATCCAAGATTTCAATCTCTTATAGTATACATTATAATAATTATTTGCAATTGCCTAACTTCTTTCATATGAGTTATGCAAAGTGATTTTGTCAATAATGTCATTAACAACAGGTATTGATTTTTCTTTCCAAAGTGCTGCTATGGCATTCTTGGTTACTAAAAGGATGTGAATAGTAATTGCTTTATAGATTGGATTAATGGATTCTAGATTTAAGCAGAGCAAAGCCATTTGAGGTGTTTATATTTAGCTGTGTTAGATTAAAGAAAATAGATATGTCCTTCCAGAGAGGCCGCAATTTAGGACAACCCCAGCACATATGTATTATATCACCTTTAAGGCCGCATCATCTCCAACAATTCGAAGATTTACCTGGAAAGCCTTTGGCTATCTTTGCAGGAGTAAAGTACCACCATGAAATTATCTTGAAAAAGGGTTCATGCAATGACGCACAGATATTGGATGAATACGTCATTTTTAAGGACATCTGCCATTGTTCTGTGGTAAATTAGGTATTTAGGTCCTTCTCCCAATTCATCATGAAAAAGGATTTTTCGAATTCTAGATCTTGGTTTAAAAAAACGTAGATATTCTTTGATTTTCAGTAAACTTTGTTACTGGGATTACATAACAATAGGCTAATAGTCTTTGTAATTAATTATTTTTTTTAAAGAAGAAATGATAAATTCTTTATTAAATCAAGGAAAGTAAAGTCCTCATTGGAAAAGTTATTATAATTTATTACTTGTTGGTGCGCGATAAAGTCACTACCATCGTGAAGATCCTTGATATTTATAATAAGCTAACGTTTCCAAGAGTCAGATATTTTCTGATCTGATATTAAAGGGGTATTCCCACCTCCAAGATCCTGTCCCAAAATGTAGTAGGTGTAATAATAATAATATTAGCAAATGCCTCCAATTAGAAATGTAGTATAGTATTTTTGATTCGCTATGCCACTTACCTCATGTGCAGACATTGCAGGACCTTAAGCATCCATGGTTACGACAACTGATAAAGTCACAGTTAGTTAGCTAGTTCTAGTGGTCTTAACCATGGATACCTAAGGTCCTGCAATGCCTGCACATGTGGTAAGAGAGATAGCGAATCAAAAATGCTATACTACGTTTCTAATTGGAGGTATTTGCTAATATTATTATTATTATTATTATTACACCTACTACATATTAGGATAGGATCTTGGAGATGGGAATACCCCTGTAATCCAAGGAATTTTAATAAGTTTTTAATTTGGTCGTATCTGTGTTTCTGTTTGCTTTCTTGTGCTGCTAAATATCTCCATGTCTGTATGGTATCTGATAAAGTAGGTCGAGTAGGAGGAGATAGATAGGGGGACACTAAGTGGTTCAAAATTAAATTCATTAGTGGAGTGCTGTTATTTAAATATTGCTCAATTTCAACCCAGGCCAGAGGGTTATTGGTCTTAATCCAATTAGGTGATTGAGTAACTAAATTTGCATTATAATAATTAGTTAGGATGGTAAGGGCCAGTCCTCCATTAAGTTTGCTTTTGATCAGAGTTTTATTTGTTACTCTGGCTCTCTTTTTAATCCATATGAAATTAAGAAAACTTTGGAGTCTTCTCAGAAACTTCAGTGGAAATATCAGTGGGATGGCCCTAAAAACGCATTATATTTTTGGTAAGGAAAATAATTTAAAGGTGATGATTCTGCCCATCCATGATAATTTATACCCTGAAAAATTGCTTAGTTCGGTTTATATAGTTAAGTTTAATTCAATAGTCTTATGATGGTTCCTTGTTAGGGAAGTTATCCCCTAACCTTAGGAACCTTAGGATAGGGAAACACTTTCAGCTAGGACCTCCACCGATCCAGAGAGTCGGGGCTCTAAAGTGCTATGTGTAACTGGAGTGCACACTGCTGCTCCATTCACACGTGGCTTCTCAAACAACCCCTTAAAGGGAGTGGTGAAGGGGTGTGACCAAGCTAAGCAAAGTTCAATGACCCTCGAACTGCCCCACAAGAGGGAGTAGGGGTTGTTATAGAATGTGCGCTGATGGAGCTTGTATGCCAGGGATGCTTTTTCATACAAGTCTGGCCCTGATCACCTATCCACATCAAGTGGTGCCTCAGGCATTTTATTTTTTGCATAAGAGAGTATGAGATCCAACTAAGCCTAAGCTTCAAGGGAAGCAAAGGAAAATTATGCTCGGACTGAGACCTTTGGCCTTAACAGAAATGCAATCCCCGCATAGTCAGTAAAAGGTAATAATCTGTCAATCTTTACTCTGACACATAAAATGAGGATTTAGCAAAAGTCTGTCACAGTGATTTGTGGCTGCATCTGCGGTAGGTAAAGCGAGATATTAGTTGGCCCACTACCGAGAGAACCTATTATGATGCAAAGCATAATAAATAAAAGTAGTCAAGAGAAAGTGAAATGTTGAATTACATGAAAGGTTTATGATAAAAAAAAAAGTTTTGGTATGAAGTAGTGACTCTTCAGAGAGCATGTCAAACTCTAAGTCAGAGGACAACAGGACAACCATTGTTGGGGGGTGGAGGGAGGAGATGGGGCAGAGGTTCGCAATGCTTAATTTGCAGCTTCTAAATTAGGTAGTCAAACATGAATGAAATTATTGGAGATCTGAACATGGAGGGACATACACAAGATGGAAGCAAGCAGATATGTCATTTGCTGAGCAGCTCGTTTGCTGTGGGATAGACTAGTAAGAGTAATGAGTAGGTGATCAGCCAGCTACGTAACATGCACAGCAAACATTGACAGATTATGGTAAGATTTGATAATCGCCATTCAGATGCAGCAAATCCATTCAGGTTGAGAGGCGAGAGAACATTTTTGCTAACCTGACAATTTTCATGAGATTAGCCAAAAAAAAAAAATTTACATACTGTGACATGCAGAAGTAGTGCTGTTGCTTTAAAAACATTCAGCAGCTAGACGGGTTAACACTGTCACAGGAGAAGGGGGGAGTGTTTTAGCAGAGCCCCAGGGGGATTGTGGGGAAGTTGTTTAATGTCTGGGCAAAGGTGGCTTATGATCTGTATCTCACAGAAAGCAAGGGAACAGAATTCAGGTCAGGAGGGAAGCTAAACAAAGGTCAATTAGACTCCTTGAGTTAACAGTGTGGATTATTATTGGCCAGGAAGATAAGGACTGGAAGGAAGCCTGTCAGATATCATCTCCATCACACCTTTCCCCCCTCCATCTCCATGAAGGATAAAGAATGATGTGTACTATTGAGTCCTTGTGAAGGAAAAGCCTGTGGTTGGGTATGCATTAAAATTGTGCTGTACTGTGCTACAGGATAATGGACTGTGCACTTCTGTGCTGCAAAGGAGACTGTACTGTTATTACTAGAGCCTGTTGCATAAAGAGACATTTGCCTTGCATTGGCCGAAGACCCTTGTCAGATGTGTCTGGTCAGCAACTGAATCTATCGTGTGCCTGAGAGAAGCTGCAGCCTATGGTCGCCCTGAGTAACGTTCAAATGAATTCATGTAACCGGTCTCGCCCCTATCTGAACTTAGGTGGCGTGCATGTAACAATACATTTTTTTTTCTTTTGTTAATCATGTGAAAAATGTCAGCTCAGCAAAAAAAACACACATTGCATATACACATCCAGAAAGCCTGATCACTTATATGAATATTTATTATACATAGACAAGTAAAAGTACAATGAAGCAAATAAATTAACCTACACCAGAATGTCCAGTAACAGATATGAATCCTTCCTTTATGTCACTGATAAGAGTAGGCCATGAGCTGTGGTTTGCTCTTATGATGTCCAGGTCCCATACCTCAGCCTAGAATGAAAATGTAGCAGTGAAAAACACACTATTTATTTGGTGTACAGACATGTCAAAACTATGTCCAATCTGACTGTCGCCAATTATTACAGCATTTATCATATTGAACGGCCTGTAAATGAGAGACACCAGTGGGAGGGAGAGCTATACACCCTTAGTGAACCTTCAGGCGATTCATGCCGCCCCAAACCACAGACAGCATGAATGACAGCCTGAATGCACAATCTTCTCTGAAATACCTTAGAGTTTATGGAAAACCTGGTTTAAAGATCTGGTTGGGTCTATAAGTAGAGACCTGACTAGTTTGTACTCATAGGAAGGAGTAGAGAACTCAGATGGGGGCAGTGCCAGACTAGTCAGATGTCTCCCTATGGTCCCCAGGCCAGCTCTTCAAACAAGATTTATGCTCAAACACTGGTGTTTCAGAGCCAAACATTCATGGCTGCAACCGTGCATCCAGACTCTGAATCATGCAGCATGAATCGACTAACAGGTTCAATTTAATGATGAGGTCTCATTAAAATCGTTAAATAAATATTCTGTTATAATTATGTAAGTAATGATGTTTAAGTAGTAAAATACTTATCGATCACAGTCTTCGCAGCTTCTTCCTATGATGGCCCATGTGACCTGAAAACTGACTAACTTTCTCTCACAGCGGTTTATGACAGTGGACCAGAAGTCGCTAACTTAATATATGGAGCCTTGTTCTGAATCTCATAGCTTTACACTGGGACAGCAGCACCATCCCATAAAGCAGACTGTGAGCCGGCAAAGCTGCAGAGTGGTCATATGGGACTGGAATGGCGCTAAAAACTGGATTCAACATTCATCGTTAACTATGTTAATACACTTACAAATAATTACATAATTAGGAGTGATTAAGAAATAAAAAAAAATGAGACTTCTTCCTTAAAGGGAATCTGTCAATAGAATCAACCCAGCTAAGTCTATAAGGGCACACAGGTCACAGGAAGCTGAATAACATGATACTTGGAAAACTCTAGAATAAGACATCGGAAAGCAGATGTCAATGTTTTTTTACTTGTTTTAAATAAAAAGGGGCCTTACCAGTGTGATGTGTAATGGAAGCTCTCCTGATCTCACTGCAGAGCTGTGTGTGATTATAACTGACTCATCTGCAGGCTCTTCTCAGTGCTGCAGCTTTCATCACACAGGCAGACAGTTTAACAATATTGTTGCAATACAGCTGAGGTGTGAGAGCTGCAGCTACTAATATGTTTGCAAGGAGATAAGAGTTCAGTTCCATTGTTCAGTCTTGGTGAGATGTCTCACACTGGTAAGGCCCTTCATCATTTACAATATTCTGTAGAGGCAGATTCTCATGCAGATAAGTGTCTGGTCCATAGACCTGAACAACTCATTTACATATAAGAAAAACATAGCTTTCTCTGGAACAAGACATCACATTGCAGATATCAAAATATCATTTTATTCAGCTTCTTATGGCCTACAAACCCATCTAGACTTCTTACGTAGGTTGATCCTACTGACAGATTCCTTTGAAAGAGGAGCTGTCACCAATCGTAAACTGATCAGTTTTTGCTTTTATTTTATTCCCACTGCTCCCGAAAAATTTTTTTTTTTTTTTTTGACAGTCCTCAGTGGTTGATACCTTTTAATGGCTAACTGAAAAGATGGTAACAAATTGCAAGCTTTCAAGACTACTCAGGTCTCTTCATCAGGCATAGTATAACATGAAATCTGAAGAGTCACATATTTATACACGATAGGAATCTATTTCTGCGCCCTATTGTTATAAATATGTGACACTTCAGATTTTGCATTATACTATGCCTGATGAGGAGACCTGAGTAGTCTCGAAAGCTTGCAATTTGTTACCATCTTTTCAGTTCAACCACTGATGACTCTCAAATCTAAGGCTATGTGCCCACGATGCAGAAATGAAGCAGAAAGTTTCTACAGCATTTCTGCATCTCCCTGGCAGAAAAAAAGCATGCAGATTGTGCATGAGTTTTTCCTGCGGAATACATGCGGATTCACATGCGTACCCACATGCGTTAACGCATGTGTTAACGCATGTGTTTCCGCATGCGGACTGACAAGCACTTTCCAGGCGATAGCATCACTTGGAAAGTGCTTGTCATCTAGGTCACACTGTGTAAATCCATGCAAAAGGCATGGATTTATATAGTGCGACAGTAAAAATAAAAAAATAAAGCTATACTTACCGATCCCCCGCCGCGTGTGCTGTCGCGCTCGTCCTGGCTACTTCCGGGTTGCCGGCATCTCACGAGATAGCCTGCGGTCACATGACCGCGAAGTCATCTCAGGTCCTGGAAGGAGAAGCGCTGCCGGCAAGCAGAGAGAAGCCGCCGGACAGGTGAATATAAACTTTATTTATTATTTTATTCTTTTTTTCACAGGTACAATGGTACCTAGGTCTGGATAAAAGTATTCTCTCCTCCACAACTGGGTACCATCCGCACATAGAGACGCATAAAATCTGCGTGTACAAATGTACAGACGCGGATTCTATGCGTCTCAATGCAAGTCAATGGCGGCGCTTCCGCTGCGCTTCCGCAAAATTAATGAACATGCTGCGGATTTATTTGCGCTGCAGAAACGCTGCGGAAAAATCCGCAGCATGTGCATTGACATTGCGGAATGCCATTGGGGACCATGGGGTGCGGATTACCATGCGTTTTTGATGAGTTTCCGCTGCAGAAATTCCGCAGCATAATCGCATGAAAAACGCATCGTGTGCACGCAGCCTAAATATTTTTCTATCTACTGGCTAACACTGTACAAAAATACATATATTTATTTATTTATAAAATATGTATTTTACCTGTATCAAAATGGAGAAAAAAATTTAAATCCAAAATACAGTTATAGAGATATGAGCTTTTTTCATTTAGTGCCAATTTATATGGTCTTTACCAGAGGGTGTTGCTTACAGGATTATTTGGGGGCATGTAGTCAGGCTGCGAGCAACTCCAACTTCATAAAAACCATAAAAATTAGCACAATATAAAAAATAGTCCCACGTCTCTGGTGCCATATGGCTAATTTAAAAATATAAAAAGAATATTCAGGGTTGCATTTATCAAATAAAAACACAAACTAGTCACTTTTGACCTGGTGACAGGTCCCATTTGAGTCATTCCATGTCAAGTCGACCAGTGGTCCCCACTCGACCTTCTCCGATTTTGCTGAAAATTTATAAGGATGTACATGTATGTTTGAAAAGAGGTTCTGTAAATTTTTAGGGCCAGATCTCAAATACATTGGGCACTGTTGACCTTTCACTGGAGGTTCCACCAAGCCTGCGGCTTCAGCTAAGAGGGTTTTGCAAACTTTGGCACATAGCCATTAGAGTTCTATACTGGCTATGATGCTGAAATTTGGCATACTAGCTCAAATTTTGCTGCTAAACACAATAAAATTATTACCGGCTATGACAAAACAATATTTCGGCCGCAATTTCGTGTCAAAGTAGCTTGTAAAACGCATTGCTTAAAATTTATGCCAAAAAGACCAAAAACCAATAGTAACTGGTGCTTTGCCCTGTACACCAAACATCTACATGACTTTGCATTGCTGCAATATCACGGTCAAATCATATGTATTTGTGGAAATATTCACACCCACATATGATGAAAAACTTAAAAAAAAGGAATTTTACCTATTTCTAGGTAAAATTTCTCAAAAAGGGCACCCCTAAAATATATTAATTCTGATATCATTAGAAAGAGCACATTTTTCTCTACAAGGATCATTGGTTTTTTTTTTTGGAGTCTCTCAGTTTAAGAAAAGAAAAATGCCACTGAACATGGTGTTATTTATTAATAAGCAATGAATGGTAACTGCACTATTCAAACCCTTGCGTTGGTCCATGGTGGTTATACCACAACCAATTCCTTAAGAATTGGTATTATAATCCTATTAAGAATTGTAATAATGATGTCTTTCGAGAATTGGCAGCCCCATCGCATAGGAGCCATGGCCGATAGCCGTGCAAGGCCAGCCGCGGGCGGTCTCTTTATCGCAGGTTCCGAAGCCTGAGGGTGGGTGTCTTTGCCTAGGATCCCAAGCCTAATATTGGGTATCTTTTGTTGGTTCCCAAGCCATAATGTTCAGTCTAAGTGGTCTGGAATTGTTGCTGAATTTGCAACATAATAGGTTCAGAGAAGCTGTATTGTCTGCCCATTGCTGTTGCAGCTGGTGCTGGAATTATTGCAATGATTGACTGCTTGGGAATCCCGCATGTATCATTTCTCACAGGCCAGTGAAAGAAGCTAGCTGGTCCATGAAGATGCATAAAATTTATTAATGCATCATGGTCGTCGACTGAAATTTCAGAAATATTTCCAATCCACCAGTTCCTATCGTAAATGCAGGCAAAGTATTGCCCTGGCTGGAGGTTTGCAATTGGCACAAAAGGCATTTCTGATCTGACAGATCTTTCTACATGGGCAATGAAAGATGATGGGTCATTTGACACCCTTGAAATGCAAATCTTTTTGTCATCAATTGGCACAAACTGGTGATTTTCTCTTGTTCCAGCAATTGTATGTCCATCTTTGAACCTTTCCTCTTGAACTACCCGTATTTCGTCAATTTTTTCTTTTGGAACAAAAAAAAATTTGATTCCATGCAGTTGCTCGTTGCAAAAGTTGAATAAATCCACCAGGGTCAGTATTTGGTTTTCAGTTGGGAGTTGAAGACTGGCACGAGCTGCCAACCTCTTTGCTGTCCCTCCAATCCCATCACAGGGCGACTTTCCATGACTGGTACCAAAAAAATTCCATTCAGCGCTGATGTTGAAATCAGCATTGTGGTGGCACAAGTTGAGAAAATTTTTGAAATTTTTGTACTGGACTGCAGATCCATCGCTGAAGTAGTGGATATGACGAATCCCATAGATGAGAGTCTGGAGATACTCCACAATTACTGTTAAGAAAGTGTGGACTGCAACTGTGTCAAGTCGTGAGCAATCACTGATTATGCACAAGCTGATGCTCTGCGCAGCTTCACCATTTAACTCCTTGAAGTAAATTACAAATGGGTGTACTGTAGCTTGACTATTTTCCCAGTGGAAACCTTGAATGGCATGTTGAACAATAAATGAGTAATTTTCAGCAAAGTCCATAAGGATCACAAGCTCTCCAGGTCTCAGATTTTCCTTCAAGATTTCAAATAGCTACTTTGAAGCTTGGCGATGTAGTGATGGCTACAAAGTTTAGAAATTTTCAAAGCCAATTCTTCAATGAAATCTTCTATAGTCTGTTGTTTGGTATCAAGTGTGTCTCGATCAGTGTGAATCCATTGTTTGAACTCAATAATATCTTCAGGGTCACTGTTGACAAACACATTGACTAGAAATTCTTTTAAAACTTCAGGACCCGGGCATTTATCACAACGGCCAAGCATACAGTCCTTGGATTCAATTCCACAGACCATTTTGCATATGAGCTCTTTGTAGTCATCATAGACTGGGCATGCTGCAAGCATTAGTTTGACATTTTGGTGAATGGTACACACACAAACGGAATGTGTTACAGCAGATCCAACGGTTACGCACCACTTTGGCCGAAACTCACAAAACTTGGAAAATCCAATTTCAGGGCCATTCCGATCCCGGATAGGCAACAAACATTTCCCTCATATTGCTCAGTAATAGTCGCTTTTGCATCTGCTTTTTTTCTCCTGCTATTCGCACTGATACATGGTCTTTTTTACCAGGGCACATTCGACTGAATTCATCATCCTCAAAAAAATCCTGCACCTTTTTCTTCACTTCCTCAGAAACTTTCTTGCCACACTTGATTCTAGGTAAGGCTAAGATCCCATGTTCACATTTAAGCTTTCGAGCTTGTTTGACCATTCGTTCAGAGACACCGAATTCGTCTGATATAGCCTTAATGGACCAACTTTTAGGTGCCAATGTCAAGATTTGGACCTTTTCTGCCCAACTGGACACCTGCAGCTTTTGCTTCAAATCTGCCAAAAGGTGATTGTAATCCAGAAACATTTTGCACTGTGCTGTTTTTGTTTGCTCAATGTCTTTCGGCTCAAGCCCTCCAATTGAATCAATCTTGCTAGAAAATGCATTTTGTACCTGGCTTATCTTTCTCCTTGCATATCCAAGTGAATCCCGCTGGCTTACCCGTGGATATTTCAGAGGAGAGATGCCAATGGATGTTAAGCTTGAATTTAGACTTTCAGGAGAACATTCCATTCCATCTGGATCTGATTCAGAGGAAACTGGATCAGCTCATTTTTTCCTGTTAGCAAATTCTTTTCGACATGATGCACACATCTTCTGGCCAGGCTTCACATCATTCTTTGTAAATTCGTTCAACTGGTCAGATGCTAACAAAGTGATAGCTCGCAAATTCTTTTTGGTGTTATCACCTTTCTTCCCAAAAGGATTGCAACACGATTTTTGCAAATGCTCATATTTGGTCAAGAATGAAGCTTCATGGTGTAACCAGATTTGTGAATGTTCGTCAAGATTTAGTCCCACTAGTCGACGCAGCAATTTCTGTTCATCCAATCCAAAGCTTGTAAACAATTTCAACTCATCCTTGCTATATGGGTGAATGTCTTAAGGTGGCACTTCGAATTGTTCGCAAGGCCGATAGAGCACTGGGCCGATTCTTTATCAATTTCATTCTCCATCGCTAAAAAATAAATAAAATATGCATTAAAATGTAACAATAGTCAATAACTATTCATAAATAAAAAGGTTTATAGGTTTTTGATTATAATAGACATTGCTAGCAACAATACAACTCTGTAACATGTGATAAGAATCTGAAAATCAAACACAAAATCAATGCATTAAGCGCATAAATAACACCATGTTCAGTGGCATTTTTCTTTTCTTAAACTGAGAGACTCCAAAAAAAAAAAAAAAACAATGATCCTTATAGAGAAAATGTGCTCTTTCTAATGATATCAGAATTAATATATTTTAGGGGTACCCTTTTTGAGAAATTTGACCTAAAAATAGGTAAAATTCAGTTTTTTTAAGTTTTTCATCATATGTGGGTGTGAATATTTCCACAAATACATATGATTTGACCGTGATATTGCAGCAATGCAAAGTCATGTAGATGTTTGGTGTACAGGGCAAAGCACCAGTTACTATTGGTTTTTGGTCTTGAGTTATATATGGGCAAAGTTTGGCATAAATTTTAAGCAATGCGTTTTACAAGCTACTTTGACACGAAATTGCGGCCGAAATATTGTTTTGTCATAGCCGGTAATAATTTTATTGTGTTTAGCAGCAAAAGTTGAGCTAGTATGCCAAATTTCAGCATCATAGCCAGTATAGAACTCTAATGGCTATGTGCCAAAGTTTGCAAAACCCTCTTAGCTGAAGCCGCAGGCTTGGTGGAACCTCCAGTGAAAGGTCAACAGTGCCCAATGTATTTGAGATCTGGCCCTAAAAATTTACAGAACCTCTTTTCAAACATACATGTACATCCTTATAAATTTTCAACAAAATCGGAGAAGGTCGAGTGGGGACGATTTTTAAAACTGGTCCACTTGATGTGGAATGACCCATTTTTAACACACACTTTTAACCATTATTAATTTAGCAATATAGCTAATAATATTTTCTAAAATAAAACCACAGAGGCTTAAAGAAGTTGTCCACTATTTTTTAAGATTACCCCAATGTATTAACCCTGTGATTATAAGACTTGTTGTAATTACCTTTGGTAGTCTTGCCTGTGAGCAGCACTATCCTTGGCCGCTCACAGGCATCACATGATCCCCCGCTGATGTCGCGTCAAGCGAGGAATGACATCAATGACACGGTCCCCGCGGTGGGTGGGATTAACCCGGGCGTCATACTCAGCACCCACCTCGCGCTTTCCCAATGAATGAGGAGAGGGAGAGCGCGCGGTGGATGCTGGGTGTGACGTGCGGGGTAACCCCACCCACAGCCCAGCATCCACTGTTTAAAGCAGCGGATGCCAGTGCCGGCTGCAGCTGGAGATCAAGTGATACCTGTGAGCAGGCAAGGATAGCGCCGCTCACAGGCAATAAAGACTACCAAAGGTAATTAGAAAAAGTCTTATAAAAACAGGGATAATACATTGGGGGAATCGTAAGTAGTGGACAATTCCTTTAAAGAAAAAAAATATGGGTGAATAAGTTGAGTATGGCCATCAATAACAAATCTAAATTACAAAAGTGGCTTGGGTGATGACAAAGTCTAGTAAACAATTGCAGAGCATTAGTGGATGTGTTCAAGCAGTGCATCACTGTCCAAGTCCATGTCCAAGTCCATAGTCTGGTTAATTTACATGTGGCCTGTGATAGCTACGCATATTCCGATACAAAGTACCATGGGATCCAGCTGTACTTTAAAAAGGGAACTAAATTAGTCAGTCTTATTAAAACGTATCATTTCTAATTTCAGGCAGATGTCAAGAAATCCATTGACATCATTATCGGTGACAAGTATTCACTATATAGAGAAAGATTGAAAGCACGTAAAAAAGATGCATTGTATGTCTACATTTCTGTGTATACTGATCACTGATACCAGTGAGAATTATGTGATGAGATCAATTAATCCGTCACAAAATCTGTACAGAAACAAAAAAAAAATGAAAATATTTTGAAGTGCAAAAATATTTAACCCCTTAGTGACCAACAGGCCTTAAAACCCATTTAACCCCTTTACCCCCGAAGGTGGTTTGCACATTAATGACCAGGCCAATTTTTACAATTTTGACCACTGTCACTTTATGAGGTAATAACTCAAACGCTTCAACGAATGTCGCTGATTCTAAGATTGTTTTTTCGTGACATATTGTACTTCATGATGGTGGTAAAATTTCTTCGATATCACTTGCGTTTTTTGTGATGAAAAACGGAAATTTGGCGAAAAATTTTAAAATTTTGCAATTTTCAAACTTTGAATATTCATGCCCTTACATCAGAGAGATACAGTACAGACCAAAAGTTTGGACACACCTTCTCATTTAAAGATTTTTCATGACTATGAAAATTGTACATTCACACTGAAGGCATCAAAACTATGAATTAACACATGTGGAATTATATGATTAACAAAAAAGTGTGAAACAACTGAAAATATGTCTTATATTCTAGGTTCTTCAGAGTAGCCACCTTTTGCTTTGATGACTGCTTTGCACACTCTTGGCATTCTCTTGATGAGCTTCAAAAGGTAGTCACCGGAAATGGTTTTCACTTCACAGGTGTGCCCTGTCAGGTGTAATAAGTGGGATTTCTTGCCTTATAAATGGGGTTGGGACCATCAGTTGTGTTGTGCAGAAGTCTGGTGGATACACAGCTGATAGTCCTACTGAATAGACTGTTAGAATTTGTATTATGGCAAGAAAAAAAGAAGCTAAGTAAAGAAAAACGAGTGGCCATCATTACTTTAAGAAATGAAGGTTAGTCAGTCCAAAAAATTGGGCAAACTTTGAAAGTGTCCCCAAGTGCAGTTGCAAAAACCATCAAGCGCTACAAAGAAACTGGCTCACATGAGGACCGCCCCAGGAAAGAAAGACCAAGAGTCACCTCTGCTTCTGAGGATAAGTTTATCCGAGTCACCAGCCTCAGAAATCGCAGGTTAACAGCAGCTCAGATTAGAGACCAGGTCAATGCCACACAGAGTTCTAGCAGCAGACACATCTCTTCAACAACTGTTAAGAGGAGACTTTGTGCAGCAGGTCTTCATGGTAAAATAGCTGCTAGGAAACCACTGCTAAGGACAGGCAACAAGCAGAAAAGACTTGTTTGGGCTAAAAAACACAAGGAATGGACATTAGACCAGTGGAAATCTGTGCTTTGGTCTGATGAGTCCAAATCTGAAATTGTTGGTTTCAACCACCGTGTCTTTGTGCGACGCAGAAAAGGTGAACGGAAGGACTCTACATGCCTGGTTCCCACCGTGAAGCATGGAGGAGGAGGTATGATGGTGTGGGGGTGCTTTGGTGGTGACACTGTTGGGGATTTATTCAAAATTGAAGGCATGCTGAACCAACATGGCTACCACAGCATCTTGCAGCGGCATGCTATTCCATCCGGTTTGCGTTTAGTTGGACCATCATTTATTTTTCAACAGGACAATGAACCCAAACACACCTCCAGGCTGTGTAAGGGCTATTTGACCAAGGAGGAGAGTGATGGGGTGCTACGCCAGATGACCTGGCCTCCACAATCACCAGACCTGAACCCAATCGAGATGGTTTGGGGTGAGCTGGACCGCAGAGTGAAGGCAAAAGGGCCAACAAGTGCTAAGCATCTCTAGGAACTCCTTCAAGGTGTCTGGAAGACCATTTCCGGTGACTACCTCTTGAAGCTCATCAAGAGAATGCCAAGAGTGTGCAAAGCAGTCATCAAAGCAAAAGGTAGCTACTTTGAAGAACCTAGAATGTAACACATATTTTCAGTTGTTTCACACTTTTTTGTTAATCATATAATTCCACATGTGTTAATTCATACTTTTGATGCCTTCAGTGTGAATGTACAATTTTCATAGTCATGAAAAATCTTTAAATGAGATGGTGTGTCCAAACTTTTGGTCTGTACTGTATATGCACACACACATATATATATGCTTAAAATCACCCCCCTCTGGTCCCATTCAAAATAGAATAATGATAAAAAAAAAACACACACATATTTGGTATCGCAGCGTTCAGAATCACCCGATCAATATAAAAAAAAGATGGATTTTGGTAAGACCTTACCTGTAAAATCATTTTCAGCGAAGGAAGGAAGGGAGACACAGATCCATTACTAGTGGGTAGGCGGAGCCCCACAGGATAGTTCACCTCAGATTAGAAAAAGTGACGACCGGCCCCTCCAGCTTAGGCTCCTCCTACTCCATGTACTTCAATTTTAAATTTGAGGTCGTAGAGGATAGTCGCTGCCTTTGCAGCTCCTCAGAAGAATTTTTTATTTTACATTCCCGGAGACCTGGACCCCCAGTGGTCTAGAGGTCTCAGGGGGTCTCGGCGCTGCTGGGACCCCTGACCCTCCCCTGGCGAATCTGCGTACCCCCTAAGGAGGTCCCCGCAGAAGCCTGCCGGCCCCGGGGGATACAGGACGCTCCCTGGCGGAGACGCACACCGCTTCTTGGGGTCCCTGCGCGCTCAGCCGTGAGGGGGAGCAAAGGGCCACGGCGCCATAACATCCTTGGGGGTCCCTGTGGCGCTCAGCTGGGTAAGTGCTCATCAGTTCTGAGTGCTTTAGTGGCTGCTGCGGCAGCCGCTCTTACTGTACATGTGGTGACTGCAGTTTTGTCCGCTACAGGATATCACCGCAGCATACGGCGTTTGGAGATTTCTCTGCTAGCAGGGGAGCAGGGACGGGGAAGCGCGGGCTCCGTTAGTGTTTGAACGGCGGGGGGGCGTGGCTTCGCGCTTCTCTGCTGCCTGTCACTTATCCTCAGACACGAAGCGCTCTGAAAGAGCGCGCTGGAGCTAACCCAGCCCCTCCTTCTTCTCCCGGGTCCTCCATTACCACGTGCAGCTCCTCCTGCTCCCCGCTCTCTACACCTCCCCAGAGAAGAGCAGTCATCGCAGCCAGCTGGTGAGTCACTAATGCCTTTTAAAGCAGAAGGTTCCGTTTGCTCACTATTGCAGCGCAGAGCACCTTACTGCTGGCCTGTTAAGGCAGACAGGGTGTGCTATATCCGGCGCTGCTATCTCCCTGCTGAGGAGGCTCTGGGACTCGCACACCTCTGTTCCTTTAAGGCAAAGGGGTATTGTGTGGTCAGCAGCATTAACCCCTTCTGAGGGGTCTGGCCTCATCAAGGCAGTTAACCTGTTCTGAAGTGCATGCTTCTGGGATCAGAGGGCACATCTCCCTAGTCTGTTAGGTTAACTTTTGCTCTGCAGGCAGCTGGGGTAGCTCTCTCCCTCTGGAGGAGCTTTAACCCTTCAGTGCTTGGTGATTTTTCTGCGAGGAACAGGCTGTGGTAGCGGGACCACACTTCCTCGGTTACTGTACCCATTGTAAGGGGTTATTACCGCCTTATAAGCGACGCTCGCAACTGTGTGGGGGCATGTCAGATCAGGGACCAGGGGGCGCGGACCTCTCTCCCGGTCCGCTTCAGGATCGGTCACGCGTATCTGATACGCCGGGGTCTTCGACGGCGTCAGGTTCGACGCTGGTCGGGGGTCTCAGTGATGTTAAAGTGGAAGCGCTCACTCGCTCCATTGACAGTCTGTCGGACCTCCTGGGTCATTGGGTATCAGCTAAGTCCCAACCGACGTCACGAGGCAAGAAGCGCCACAGGCCTGTGGTGGCGCCGTCTCCTCCGTGCAGTGCGTCGGAGGTTTCGAAATCACCGACAGACTCTGCTGGTGAGATTTCCGATTCTGATGAAGAGGATCTCAGGGTCACTCTGCTTCGCTTTCGGGCCGCGTGGACGCTTTTATTGGGGCTATGCGGGAAGCGTTACAGCTGTCTGAAGAGGTGACGAGGCGCCCTGGCAAGTCGGCCCGGCTGTATCAGGAGTCGCGTCAGGCTCTTTCGACGCTGCCGGCGCACGATGAACTTAACGAGGCGGTGGAGAAGGAACGCCTGTGTCCGGATAAAAGCTTCCAGGGGATGCGGTTTTTTGATGCCCTGTACCCCTGCTCCTCGGAAACTATCGCAAATTGGGTCCCCTCGCCTGAAGTGGACGTGCCATTGTCTCAGCTGAGCAAATCCTCTTTGCTTCCTGTTAAAGGGAAGGCGAGTCTACAGGACCCGCTGGACAGAAGGACGGAGTTAGCGGCGAAGTCCATCTACGAGGCCGCGGGTCATGGATTCCGAGTGGCCTTGGGGGCCATGTGGGCTGGTGAGGCTTCTCTGCGGTGGTTGGATCAGCTGCGGACGACGTGGCAAGATGGGACTCCGCTGTCTCAGGTAGAAAGGCTCTTCCAGCTGTTGGAAGAGGCGGCCCGATATGGCAGGGACGCAGTGCTGGATACTACTTCGGTTCAGTCCATGGCTCAATCTTCGGCCGTCACAGTCAGAAGAGCACTGTGGCTTAAACAGTTGACTGGAGACGCGGTATCCAAACAAGGTTTGTTGAGTCTGGCATACAAGGGCGGTCAGCTTTTTGGTTCGGACCTCACGGAGCTAATTGCTAAGGCCAAGGCCAAGGATTCGGCTTTGCTGCAGCGGAAAGCAGCGGCTTCTACGTCTGGCAAGTCAAGTGCCGGTAGTAGTCATCAGCCCTTTCGGCCCAGGGGACGGTTCGGTCAGCCCTCTTGGAGATCGGGTCGTCCCTCGTCTTCTGGAAAGAAGACCACCCAGAAATCCCATACACCCTGGAAACAACATTTCCATCAGGACAAACGGGAGGTTGACAAAAAGTCCGCTAAGGCGGACTGACGCCAGGAACCCTCTCGAGGGCTCTCGAGTGGAAGGTAGTCTGCTTCAGTTCGGGTCGATTTGGGCGTCCCACGTATCGGACGCCTGGTTAACGCGGGTTTTGTCGGCAGGCTATTTCATAGAGTTTCATTCTCGACCCCGGGACAGGTTTCGTCAGTCTCGCATCCCGTCCGAGCCCAAGCTGGCTGCCGCACTGCTGCGGGAGGTAGACTCTCTTCTGCAGCATGGTGTGGTGGTTCCGGCTCCGCCGGAGGACCGGGGAAAGGGGTTTTACTCCAACCTTTTTGTGGTCCCCAAAAAGTAGGACAAGTTTTGCCCCATTCTGGACCTCAAGGAATTGAATGTTCATGTCCGGACCCGGAAATTCCGTATGGAGTCTCTTCGCTCTGTCGTAGCGGCCCTGTCGCAGTACGATTTCTTGGTGTCGATCGACATCCGCGACGCCTATTTGCATGTCCCTATCAGCAGGGCTCACCAGCGATTCCTGCCTTTCGCCATAGGTCAGGCCCATTACCAGTTTGTGGCCCTACCATTCGGGCTGGCCTCGGCGCCCAGGGTTTTTACAAAAATTCTGGCGCCGCTCATGGCGCTCCTTCGAAGGCAAGGAGTTACGATTCTCCCCTACCTGGACGACCTGTTAATTGTGTCGCCCACAGCGGAGGAGGCGGTGACGGCTCGCGATCTCTCCCTTCACCAGCACCTGGAGGACTTCGGGTGGCTGGTCAATTGGAAGAAGTCGTCATTGGAGCAGTCGCAGTCAATTCTGTTCTTGGGGATGCTTTTTGACACGGTACGGGCAGCGGTGTCCCTGCCTCCGGACAAACAAGCGAACCTTCGTCACCATGTCCAGGATATGAGGTCGGCGATGGCGATCTCCCTTCGGAAGTGTACGCGCCTTCTGGGTCTGATGGTGGCGGCAATGGAAGCGGTACCTTTTGCACAATTTCATTCCCGGGGTCTCCAAGATCTTATTCTGACCCGCTGGGATCGATCACCGGCTTCGCTAGATCGCTGTGTCAGTATCTTCCGCAGGGTGCGAGAGTCTCTTGGATGGTGGTTACGTCCGGAGGCTTTATCCCTGGGGAAATCCTTCCTCCTCCCACGGTGGTCGGTGATTACCACCGATGCCAGCCTGACTGGCTGGGGGGGGGGTTTGGAACGATCTCTGGGTTCAGGGGGTCTGGTAGTTAGAGGAGTCGTTTCTGCCGATCAACATCCTGGAGTTGAGAGCGATTTTTCTCTGCCTCCGACATTGGACAGTCCCCTTGAGCGGTCTGCCGGTCCGGATTCAGACGGACAATGCGACAGCGGTCGCATATATCAACCATCAGGGCGGGACGAGGAGTTCAAGACTCATGATGGAGGTCTCGTGGATCCTGGTTTGGGCCGAGTCCAGGGTTCCAGCCATCTCCACGATTCACATCGCAGGAGTGCTGAATATCACGGCGGACTTCCTCAGTCGCGAGCAGGTGGATCCCGGAGAATGGAGTCTTCATCCGGATGTTTTTGCACTGCTGTGCTCCCGTTGGGGGACTCCCCAGATGGACTTGATGGCATCTAGGCTGAATGCCAAGATTCCGACGTTCATGTCCAGGTACAGGGACCCAGAGGCTGTGGCAGTAGATGCTCTAGTGGCCCCGTGGGACCAGTTCAAGCTGATCTACGTGTTTCCGCCGGTATCCTTACTTCCTCTGGTGATCCGGCGGATCAAACTCGAACGAATTCCGGCAATTTTGGTGGCGCCAGATTGGCCGCGGAGGGCGTGGTATTCAACGCTGGTGTCTCTTCTTGCGGCGCCTCCGTTTCCACTGCCTCTTCGCCCGGACCTGTTAACCCAAGGGCCCATTCGTCATCCGGACCTGAAGTCGCTTCGTTTGACGGCGTGGCTCTTGAGACCGAGATATCGACCCGTCGTGGGTTTTCGGCCAAGGTCATTGCCACCTTGCAGGCGGCCAGAGGTCCGGCTACGACTAGGATTTATCACAGAACTTGGGAGGCCTTCTATTCATGGTGTTCTAGATCGTCAAGGAACCCGAGGGTTTTTTCCATTCCCAACTTCTTGGCCTTTCTGCAATGTGGTTTGGCCAAGGGTCTGGCGGTTGGTACCTTGCGGGGTCAGGTATCTGCACTATCCATGCTTTTTCGGAAGGCTATTGCCTCGCGCAGGGATGTGCGCACGTTTATTCGCGGGGTTGCACGTCAGTTTCCGCCTCGGAGGGCGTTAGTGGCTCCTTGGCGGCTCAATCTAGTCTTGGAGGCTCTTCAGCATGGGCCGTTTGAGCCTATGGATTCAGCTACGCTTTACTTGCTTTCTTGGAAGGTGGCCTTCCTGGTGGCGGTCACCTGCTTGAGAAAGGTTTCTGAGTTGGCCGCACTGTCTTGCTTGCCCCCTTTTCTGGAGTTCCACCCGGATCGCGTGGTGCTTCGTACCCGTGGCGATTTTCTACCTAAAGTGGTGTCACATTTCCACGTCCATCAGGACATTGTGTTGCCCTCCCTCTGTCCGAATCCGAAAAGTCCAAAGGAGAAAGCCTTGCACTCGTTGGATTTGGCGCGGGCTTTGAAGTTCTATCTTTCAATCACGCAAGGGTTTCGGAAGTCGGACTCTCTTTTTTTGATTCCTGCTGGTCATCGGCGTGGTCAGCGGGCCTCCAAGGACACTATAGCTCGGTGGATATGTTTGGCTGTCCTGGAAGCGCACTGGCTCAATGGCTCAAGGGCGAGCCTTGTCCGGTTAAGGTTCGAGCTCATTCCACGAGAGCTGTTGGTTCGTCGTGGGCTTTTCATCAGGGGGCCTCGGCAGAGCAGCTCTTCCGGGCGGCTACCTGGCGCTCCGTTCACACTTTTACTAAATTTTATAAAGTGGACGTGAGTGCTTCCGCCGATGCGGCCTTGGGACGCAGGGTCCTGCAGGCGGCGGTGGTTTAGGTTTTCTCTTTATCTAGTTTCAGCGCTTGTTGCGCGCTTGACTATGTTGTTGGGGTATTGGCGATTCTGCCACTGTTTCCCACCCTTGAGTTCTGGACTGCTTTGGGACGTCCCACTAGTAATGGATCTGTGTCTCCCTTCCTTCCCTTCTGCTGCTGAAAGACGGATTTTAGTAAGACCTTACCTGTAAAATCCTTTCAGCGAAGGAAGGGAGACACAGCACCATCCCATGGCAGAAGTGCATTATTGTTTTCCAGATGCGGCGCGACTCCTCTCTGATGGCGGTCATCTGGGCGGGGGTCGGTGCGCTAGGGCTCTGTTCCAGCATTGTCAGCTCATAAAAGTTGTCAGGTCCAGTGAGTAGTGCCTGGGACTGTGTGTTTTTTCTGTTATACGCATAACCTGTTCTCTCCCATTTCTGAATTTTCGGAAGGGGTTGTGGTGTTCCGCTGGTGTTGTCTGCTCTTCCTTAGCTTGTGTACGGACTGAAGGACATGGAGTAGGAGGAGCCTAAGACCTCCTTAGGGGGTACGCAGATCCGCCAGGGGAGGGTCAGGGGTCCCAGCAGCGCCGAGACCCCCTGAGACCTCTAGACCACGGGGGGTCCAGGTCTCCGGGAATGTAAAATAAAAAATTCTTCTGAATAGCTGCAAAGGCAGCGACTATCCTCTGCGACCTCAAATTTAAAACTGAAGGACATGGGAGTAGGAGGAGCTTAAGCTGGAGGGGCCGGTCGTCACTTTTTCTAATCTGAGGTGAACTATCCTGTGGGGCTCCGCCTACCCACTAGTAATGGATCTGTGTCTCCCTTCCTTCCCTTCTGCTGCTGAAAGTATTAATCTGATCGGCAAATGGAGTAACTTTCAAAAAAAATTCTAAACAACACAAATACGTTTTTTTTGCTCGTCACAACATTGCAATAAAATGCATTAACAGGTGATCAAAACATCAGTTCTATCCCAAGATGGTATCAGTAAAAACGTCAGCTCGACGCGCAAAAAATAAGCCATCACAAGCCATAGATCCTGAAAAATGGAGAAACTACAGGTCTCGGAAAATGGCGCTTTTTTTTTTTTTTTTTTTTAAAGCAAACTTTGGATTTTTTTTTGTTACCATTTAAATGAAAAAGAACCTATACATGTTTGGTGTCTACAAACTCGTAATGGACTGGAGAATAATAATGGCAGGTCAGTTTTAGCATTCAGTGAACGTGATTAAAAAAAAAAAAAAAAACTGTGGAATTGCATTTTTTTTGCAATTTCACAGCACTTGAAATTTTTTTCTTGTTTTCCAGTACAAGATATGGTAGAACCAGTAATGGCGTTTAAAAGTACAATTAGTCCCGCAAAACAGAAGCCCTCACACGGCCATATTGATAGAAAAATAAAAAGGCTACAGCTAAGGGAAGATGGGGAGCAAAAGTGAAAACGCAAAAACGGACAGTAATTTTCCCCCACATATGGGGTATCGGCATGCTTAGAAGAAATTGCACAAAAAAAATTTGGTGTCTATTTTCTCCTGATACCCTTGTGAAAAATGAAAAATTTGGGTCTAAATAAACATTTTTGTGGAAAAAAGTTAAATGTTGATTGTTTTCATCCACATTCCAAAAATTCCTGTGAAGTACCTGAAGGGTTAAAAACTGCACCCCTCAAGGTGCTCAAAACCACCTTCAACAAACTTGTTGAAGGTGGTTTTGAGCAACTTGAGGGGTGCAATTTTTAGAATGAAGTCATTTCGGGGTATTTTCTGCCATAAAAACCTCATCACTTCAAATGTGATATGGTCCCTAAAAAAAAAATGGAGTTGTAAATTTTGTTTGAAAAATGAGAAATCGCTGGTCAACTTTTAACCCTTATAACTTCCTAACTAAAAAAAAAAATATGTTTCAAAAATTGTGCTGATGTAAAGTAGACATGAGGGAAATGTTATTTATTAACTATTTTGTAGGACATAAGTATCATTTAAGGGCATAAAAATTTGAAAATCGTAATATTTTTAAAATTTATGCCAAATAGTTTTTTTCACAAATAAACGCAAGTCAAATTGAAGAAATTTTACCACCATCATGAAGTACAAAAAGTCACGAAAAAAACAAAATCTCATAATCAGTGGGATACATTAAAGCTTTTTAGAGTTATTACCTCATTAAGTGACAGTGGTCAGAACTGTAAAATTTTGCCTGGTCATGAAGGTGAAAACAGGCTCAGGGGCGAAGGGGTTAAAATACGAGGCAGGTCACGAAAGGTTCAGTGACCTGTCATTTAAGCACAAAACAACAATGAGGCCAGGGCAACAATAAAAGACCCACTCACAGGCCCATCCTGAAGCATCAGTATATCATTAACTTCAAACAAAAATTACACAAGAACCACAAGACTGATTTCTTCAGGTATTATTTTAATCAGTGTAAGAGAACCAACATTACAATGTCTGCAGCTTACTTAGTAAAATCCTGCTGACAGGTTCTCAAAGTTTACTTTCAATCTTAAAGGGATTCTGTCAGCATATTTTGATATGTAATCTGAAGACAGCATAATGTAGGGGTTGAAACACCCCTCATCAGGCTTAGTGTTTTTCTTTCCTTGCAATGAATATTTTAGCACCAGGAGCATATTATTGCTAGGAAAGAGCAACACGTGCCTCCTGATCTGACCTGGCCCCCTTTTGTGATAAGCAGCTCACTGTCTATAGACATTGAATAAACAGAGCCTGGTGTGGGCAAGGTTAGCCTTCTCAGCTCTGCTGCATTGCTAAATCTAAAACCGCTGTCAGAACCGCTGCATCCAATAAGCTAAGTGAAACATCGTTGGATTTAGGGTCTCTTTGCCTACATCATGCTGCTCTCAGATGAGTTAGAAAAAAAACTTGCTGACAGATTCCCTTTAAAATTGTCAATCAAATAGCGCAGCAGAGAAGTAGACATACTGAGAAACGCTAGTCTGAAAACCATAGTCTTTTGGCTTTCATAGTGAATGGGGCAGACTATACCTCATCTGCCTAGGGTATAAAAATACCTTGCCCCGGTCCCGTTCTAAATTGAAGGGCTCATGTACATTAACACAGGACCACACTGTACAGCGGCACCAATGACAGTTTAAGAGGCCATACTGAACCTTAGAATGACTCAGGTTGTTGCACAACCCCAGAAGTGGACTTGTCTCAAGATGTCACCGCACAAACCGCATACACTATTTAATACAGTTATATGAAAAAGTTTGGGCACCCCTATTAATCTTAAGCTTAATGTTTTATAAAAATTGGTGTTTTTGCAACAGCTATTTCAGTTTGATATATGTAATAACTGTTGGAACCAGTAATGTTTCTGCCTTGAAATGAGGTTTATTGTACTAACAGAAAATGTGCAATCTGCATTCAAACAAAATTTGACAGGTGCATAAGTATGGGCACCCTTATCATTTTCTTGTTTTAAATACTCCTACCTACTTTTTACTGACGTACTAAAGCACTTTTTTTGGTTTTGTAACCTCATTGAGCTTTGAACTTCATAGCCAGGTATATGCAATCATGAGAAAAGCTACTTAAAGTGGCCACTAGCAAGTTGCTCTCCTGTTTGAATCTCCTCTGAAGAGTGGCATCATGGATCCTCAAAACAACTGTCAAATGATCTGAAAACAAAGATTATTCAACATAGTTGTTCAGGGGAAGGATACAAAAAGCTGTCTCAGAGATTTAACCTGTCAGTTTCCACTGTGAGGAACATAGTAAGGAAATGGAAGAACACAGGGACAGTCATTGTTAAGGCCAGAAGCGGCAGGCCAAGAAAAACATCAGAAAGGCAGAGAAGAAGAATGGTAAGATCAGTCAAGGACAATCCTCAGACCACCTCCAGAGAGCTGCAGCATCAACTTGCTGCAGATGATTTCACTGTGCATCGGTCAACTATACAGCGCACTTTGCACAAGGAGAAGCTGCATGGGAGAGTGATGCGAAAGAAGCAGTTTCTGCAAGCACGCCACAAACAGAGTCGGCTGAGGTATGCAAAAGCACATTTGGAGAAGCCAATTTCTTTTTGGAAGAAGGTCCTCTGGACTGATGAAACCAAGATTGAGTTGTTTGGTCATACAAAAAGGCGTTATGCATGGCGGCAAAAAAACACAGCATTCCAAGAAAAACACTTGCTACCCACAGTAAAATTTGGTGGAGGTTCCATCATGCTTTGGGGCTGTGTGGCCAATGCCGGCAGCGGGAATCTTGTTAAAGTTGAGGGACGCATTGATTCCACTCATTATCAGCAGATTCTTGGCAATAATGTTCAAGAATCAGTGACAAAGTTGAAGTTACGCAGGGGATGGATCTTTCAGCAAGACAATGCTCCAAAACACTGCTCCAAATCTACTCAGGCATTCATGCAGAGGAACAATTACAATGTTCTGGAATGGCCATCCCAGTCCCCAGACCTGAATATCATTGAACATCTGTGGGATCATTTGAATAGGGCTGTCCATGCTCGGCGACCATCAAACTTAACTGAACTGGAATTGTTTTGTAAAGAGGAATGGTCAAAAATACCTTCATCCAGGATCCAGGAAATTATTAAAAGCTACAGGAAGCGACTAGAGGCTGTTATTTTTGCAAAAGGAGGATCTACTAAATATTAATGTCACTTTTCTGGTGAGGTGCCCATACTTATGCACCTGTCAAATTTTGTTTGAATGCAGATTGCACATTTTCTGTTAGTACAAGAAACCTCATTTCAGGGCAGAAACATTGCTGTGTCCAACAGTTATTACATATATCAAACTGAAATAGCTGTTGCAAAAACATCAATTTTTATAAAACATTAAGCTTAAGATTAATAGGGGTGCCCAAACTTTTTCATATAACTGTAGGTAACTTACACCTGAAGAGGTTGGTGATGAGGCTGCCCAATATTAAAATAAACATTTTATAAGTCAAGCTTCATCTGAGGGTCTAAAATGTTTATTTTACTTTGAGGGTTACCCAGTAATTTTAAGGATCCCTTCACACATCAGTGTTTCCAGTAGGTGTGGTGACAGTTTTCACACGTACCGGAGACAGTTACACAGGCGCACCAATGTGCATATGTCCCGTATGATCCAAAAGTAGATATGTCCGTTTTTTCTTGGCAGCACGGATGTCAATACGTCGTGCACACAGATGACAAAGTGTGACATCCATGTACCGGAATAGAATACAGACTAGAAATGCGCATGTGTTAAACATGTGCAAAGATAGAGATATATACAGTGGGGAATAAAAGTATTTAGTCAGCCACTAATTGTGCAAGTTCTCCCACTTAAAAGATGAGAGAGGCCAGTAAATTACATCATAGGTAGACCTCAACTATGAGAGACAAAATGAGAAAACAAATCCTGATATTCACATTGTCTGATTTGGAAAGAAATTTTTTTTCAAATTTTGGTGGAAAATAAGTATTTGGTCAATTACAAACAAGCAAGGTTTCTGGCTCTCACAGACCTGCAACTTCTTCTTTAAGAGGCTCCTCTGTCCTCCACTCATTACCTGTAGTACTGGCACCTGTTTGAGCTTGTTTTCAGTATAAAAGGCACCAGTCCGCAAACTCAAACAGTCACACTCCAAACTCCACTAATGGACTAATGGTGTAGACGAAAGAGCTGTCGAAGGACACCAGAAACAAAATTGTAGCCCTGCACCAGGCTGGGAAGACAATCTGCAATAGGCAAGCAGCTTGGTGTGAAGAAATCAACTGTGGGAGCAATAATTAGAAAATGGAAGACATACTAGACCAGTGATAATCTCCCTCAATCTATGGCTCCAAACAAGATCTCACCCCATGGGGTCAAAATTATTTCAAGAACAGTGAGCAAAAATCCCAGAACCACACGGGGGGGGGGGGTAGTGAATGACCTGCAGAGAGCTGGGACCAATGTTACACAGGCTACCATGAGTAACACACTACACTGCCGGGGACTCAGATCCTGCAGTGCCAGATGTGTCCCCCTGCTTAAGTCATTACAAGTCCAGGCCCGTCTGAAGTTTGCTAGAGAGCATTTGGATGATCCAGAAGATTATTGGGAGAATGTCATATGGTCAGATGAAACCAAAGTAGAACTGTTTGGTAGAAACACAACTCGTTGTGTTTGGAGGAGAAAGAATGCTGAGTTACATCCAAAGAACACAATACCTACTGTGTATCATGGTGGTGGCAACATCATGCTTTGGGGCTGTTTCTCTGCCAAGGGACCAGGACGGCTGATCCATGTACATGAAAGAATGAATGGAGCAATGTATCGTGAGATTTTGAGTGCAAACCTCCTTTCATCAGCAAGAGCATTGAAGATGAAACGTGACTGGGTCTTTCAGCATGACAATGATCCCAAGCACACCGCCAAGGCAACAAATGAGTGTCTTCGTAAGAAGCATTTCAAGGTCCTGGAGTGGCCTAGCCAGTCTCCAGATCTAAGCCCTATAGAAAACCTTTGGAGGGAGTTGAAAGTCTGTGTTGCCCAGCGACAGCCCCAAAACATCACAGCTCTAGAGGAGATCTGCATGGAGGAATGTGCCAACATACCAGCAACAGTGTGTGCCAACCTTGTGAAGACTTACAGAAAACGTTTGACCTCTGTCATTGCCAACAAAGGATATATAACAAAGTATTGAGATGAACTTTTGAAATTGACCAAATACTTATTTTACACCAAAATTTGAAAAAAAAATTCTTTCCAAATCAGACAATGTGAATATCAGGATTTGTTTTCTCATTTTGTGTCTCATAGTTGAGGTCTCCCAATAATGTCAATTACAGGCCTCTCTCATCTTTTTAAGTGGAAGGACTTGCACAATTGGTGGCTGACTAAATACTTTTTTTCCCCATTGTAGATAGATATCCGTGAGATAAATAATCAGTGCTTTGCTTACCGAACTTGTATTAAGCGAATAAATAAAAAAAAGAACGTGGGGTCTCCCCTATTTTTGATAACCAGCAAAGGTAAAGCAGACAGCGCTCATCAGCAACGCTGGCTCACACTGAGCTCAGTGAGACCCAGAGTCTCCAATGAGCACTGACGTCCGTACCCGGCACTAGTGAATAGCGGTAACTTTACTGCTATTCACAGTCGCCAAGGCTGAATTCGGGGAACGCTGGACTACATCAGACCTGTGTGGGAACATTTTTTGTTATAAATTAGTTAAAGAGGGACAGTATCGTTTTAATTTTTATTTTTTATGTTTATCAGGTTTCAATTTCTGGACTACATCGGATTACATGGACTATGGTGGATTTTCTTTTTCTTCAATAAATTGGTGAACCAGGGATAGTGTGTGGCAGTCTTCAAATAAAGTTTTTTGTATGTGCGTGCGTGCGTGTATTTTGTATTTTTTTTTTTATTACTGGATATTAACAGGGTTGTCTGACAGACAACTCCCCATTACTAACCCCAGGGCTAATATCAACACCAACTACCATTACCCGATAGCCACTGGACCAGGGCAGTGGAACAGCAAAGGCAAAGCGCCAGAATTGACGCATCTAATGTGATGCACCAATTCTGGAGTTGAGGCGGGCTGATATTTTTAGGCTGGGAAGATACCAATAACCAAGGACATTCCTAGCCTTATATTATCAGGCCGCAGCTGTCTACTTTGCTGGTTATAAAAATTGGAGGAGGCCCCACTTTGTTTTTGTTTTTTTCATTTATTTGCTTAATATACAGTACAGACCAAAAGTTTGGACACACCTTCTCATTTAAAGATTTTTCTGTATTTTCATGACTTTGAAAATTGTACATTCACACTGAAGGCATCAAAACTATGAATTAACACATGTGGAATTATATGATTAACAAAAAAGTGTGAAGCAACTGAAAATATGTCTTATATTCTAGGTTCTTCAAAGTAGCCACCTTTTGCTTTGATGACTGCTTTGCACACTCTTGGCATTCTCTTAAAGAACTTCAAGAGGTAGTCACCTGAAATGGTTTTCACTTCACAGGTGTGCCCTGTCAGGTTTAATAAGTGGGATTTCTTGCCTTATAAATGGGGTTGGGACCATCAGTTGTGTTGTGCAGAAGTCTGGTGGATACACAGCTGATAGTCCTACTGAATAGACTGTTAGAATTTGTATTATGGCAAGAAAAAAGCAGCTAAGTAAAGAAAAACGAGTGGTCATCATTACTTTAAGAAATGAAGGTTAGTCAGTCCAAAAAATTGGGAAAACTTTGAAAGTGTCCCCAAGTGCAGTTGCAAAAACCATCAAGCGCTACAAAGAAACTGGCTCACATGAGGACCGCCCCAGGAAAGGAAGACCAAGAGTCACCTCTGCTTCTGAGGATAAGTTTATCCGAGTCACCAGCCTCAGAAATCGCAGGTTAATAGCAGCTCAGATTAGAGACCAGGTCAATGCCATACAGAGTTCAAGCAGCAGACACATCTCTACAACAACTGTTAAGAGGAGACTTTGTGCAGCAGGCCTTCATGGTAAAATAGCTGTTAGGAAACCACTGCTAAGGACAGGCAACAAGCAAAAGAGACTTGTTTGGGCTAAAGAACACAAGGAATGGACATTAGACCAGTGGAAATCTGTGCTTTGGTCTGATGAGTCCATATTTGAGATCTTTGGTTCCAACCACTGTGTCTTTGTGCGACGCAGAAAAGGTGAACTGATGGACTCTACATGCCTGGTTCCCACCGTGAAGCATGGAGGAGGAGGTGTGATGGTGTGGGGGTGCTTTGCTGGTGACATTGTTGGGGATTTATTCAAAATTGAAGGCATACTGAACCAGCATGGCTACCACAGCATCTTGCAGCGGCATGCTATTCCATCCGGTTTGCGTTTAGTTGGACCATCATTTATTTTTCAACAAGATAATGACCCCAAACACACCTCCAGGCTGTGTAAGGGCTATTTGACCAAGCAGGAGAGTGATGGGGTGCTACGCAAGATGACCTGGCCTCCACAGTCACCAGACCTGAACCCAATCGAGATGGTTTGGCTGAGCTGGACCGCAGAGTGAAGGCAAAAGGGCCAACAAGTGCTAAGCATCTCTGGGAACTCTTTCAAGATTGTTGGAAGACCATTTCTGGTGACTACCTCTTGAAGCTCATCAAGAGAATGCCAAGAGTGTGCAAAGCAGTCATCAAAGCAAAAGGTGGCTACTTTGAAGAACCTAGAATATAAGACATATTTTCAGTTGATTCACACTTTTTTGTTAAGTATATAATTCCACATGTGTTAATTCATAGTTTTGATGCCTTCAGTGTGAATGTACAATTTTCAAAGTCATGAAAATACAGAACAATCTTTAAATGAAAAGGTGTGTCCAAACTTTTGGTCTGTACTGTATATCTCACGGATATCTATCTAGCTATCTATCTACCCATATATCTATTATCTATTTACCCCCATATCTATCTTTGCACACCTTTAACACCTAAACATGTCATTTCTATTCTGCATTTTATTCCAGTACATGTCACACGGATGGTGCACAAGGACGGCACATACAGTCAACACTAGTAATGGTTATTCGAGTACCGGAAATATCAGGACGTGTAAAGGAAGCCTAACATGGATTTTTAAAGTAACTACACAAGTCTCATCAGGACTAAGATCCGTTTAATAATTTCATTGGCTAGCATTCCAAAACCGTGGGCGTTTTCTTAAAGGGGTTGTCCACTACGCCATCTAAACCCCATCTAAATCAGCATGTTTGCCTGAGTAAAAGAACACTGAGGCTGTGTGCCCACTATAAGCTTTTCAAGCGTTTTTGATGCGGAATTTCCGCCGCATAAATGCTTGCAAAACGCTTGGTAATCCGTGCCCCATGATCCCCAATGAAAATCTGCATGTTCTGTGCCCATTCTGCGGAATTTTCCGCAGCGGATTTTCTTTGCGGGAAAATGCCGCAGCATGTCCATTATTTTTGCGTTTCTGCATGCGGATTTGAGGTCCCAATGAATTTGAAAAACGCTAGTCAAATCCGCAAGTAAAAACGCTGCAAAAACGAGTCAAAAACACATGTAAAATCCGCAAGCGTTTTTACAGCCAAGAACATGCAGAAAAGCTGCAGAAATTTTCTGCTTCATTTCTGCATGGTGGGCACATACCCTTATACTAACCACCGGTGCCGGCATCGTTCCAACAGTGGATTCATACATCAAGAGGACATGAGAGAACAGCTGCAGCTCTGACTTGTCTTTGATGTGTGATGGCGGGGAGTGTGAAGCCAGGGCTCGCATGACATAATGTAAGGTGAGCACCAGGAGAGCTGACAATGCTAGAACGGCAGCGGCACTGGAGATGAATATACCGTATTTTCTGGACTATAAGACGCACCGGACCAAAAGACGCACCTAGGCTTTAGAGGAGGAAAATAGAAAAACTAATTGAAGCAAAAAATGTTTTCATGATGCACTGTTATTGTGGGGGGGGTGGTCTGCTGTTGACACTGTTATAAGGTTAATGTCCCTGAATTCTGTACTAATATCCCACATCCTGGTCTATATGCCCCCCCCCCCCAAATACAGGCATACACATGGCTTCTCCAATCCAGGTATACACATGGCCCCCCATACCCATCCTGGTATGCATAGCCCCATCATCCCCATCCTGGTATACATGGCTCCAATCCTAGTCCTGCTCTGCTGCCAACAGCTCATTTCAGGGGCTAAGCAGTGCATGATGTCACTGCCATGTGCCCTCACACGCCGACATCAGCTGCCGGAATAGTCACTGCTTCCCATGCCCTGGACTTTGGGCGTGGGGAGCAGTGAATATATATTCTCTTTAAGAGCGGACATGGTGTTAGCAGCAGCTTCTTGCAGCGGCTCAGCGATTACGTGTGCTCGCTGTTTAAGAAAATGAATATTCACCATTTTCCACACCCATGGGATTGGAGAGCAATGAATATTCAATCTCTATAATAGCGGGCAGACGAGTTCGCCGAGCTGCTGCAGGAGCAGGCGCCCGCAAATTGTGACCGCTATTAAAGAGAATGAATATTCATTCCTCTCTACTCCCAAGGGTGTGGAGAGCAATGAATACTCATTTCAGAGGGCACAGCAGCTGGCTCCTGCCTCCTGATGCCCACTTTTCAGCTCCCAATCGCTCTTTACACGCAATCCAGCCACAACCACAACTATAAAAGGTACATCCGGACTAAAATACGCACCCCCCATTTCCCTCCAAAATTTTGGAGGAAAGGAGTATGTCTTGTAGTATGAAAAATATATTAAATGTTATTTTAATCGTGGCAAATATGCGGATTATCACGGGGCTGTCTGAGTAGTGGACAACCCCTTTAAGTATAACTTGTAGCAGTCAAACGCTCAAGAAAACAAGTGTGCCTTACCATATCTTCATGCAGTAATGCAACAGTCTGGCTAGATTCCTCTGATAAAATCTCTTCATTTTCATCAGGAATGTAGGGGCACCAGATTATCCTTCGGTTACTATTTAATTGAATGTGGTCTGGTCTTCTTATGTGAACTACAACCTCATCACTAAAGAAAAAATAAATAATAGACATATTTGTTAACAGTAAACTGACATAATTAATTTACAGTTAAGTATTTGCCACTTAAAAAAAAAATAAAAATACCAACGCTGTAAATTTCCTAGTTTACAGCTCTATAGATTACATATTTTTCCAACGTTACACTAATGTATACAAGATGTAACTGCATATTCAAGTTGGGAAGTCTTGTGACGCCGATCACAGAGATCCAGTTGCATACACATTTAAAAGAAGCAGTCCTATCAATAGTTTTTACTCTTTTAACCTTTTCACTCCAAAGTCCGTTTTCCCTCAGCTTAGAGGGTAAAAATTTGGAGCTCCCTAAAGACATGCTCAACACTGTGAGCAACCCCCAATGATAAAGGCTTTAACGATGAGAACTAAATAAAAAAGCCCATCTCTCTGAAACGAGAAAAAAAACAAAAACACAGATTACTCAGGGGAACCGCAGGAATAAACCTGTCATTGGGATCATACATGTTAAACTTAAGATGAGGTGCCGTTATAGTGATTTAATAACTTCAGTGTAGAAATTCACAGCCCGCTTGTTAATCATCATTAGAAGTTTGGGTTCAATAAGTTCTTTGTGCATCGGGGCCAGACTGTGGGTAGGATCTTCGGCTCTGCCACAGCCCCTCCGCTGTCTCTAGTGTCGATATATTCTTATGGTTTAACATTTTGTGTTAGCAAGCAGCGCTTGCGCACACTGATCTTGCAGAAAGATACAGGAAAATTGCGTCAGTGCATGCGGAGACTTGCATCTCGGCTCAATGACGAGCAGAAATCTCAATTTGTGCATGTGCTGCCACTTACACCATTTTATTAAAAACCACTGCGAGATGAATGTGAGCAAGTGCTTTCCGCAATTGGGTCAGCGCTGGCACTAGTTTTAAAACAGCAGGTAGCTACGGGCACCAGCGTCTCGCTCTCTCTGGGTTCGGAGTGCAGTTCGGGTTAGCTCATTACTTAACACAGGTTGACAGAAAAAAATTCAGGTGCAAAGGTTTTTGGAATGGATTTAGGGTATTTTGAGGGTGCGGAATTAAAAAATCCCATTACTTTTGCTGAATTGGTTCTAGTTTTTGAGATAGTTCATCCATTAAAATAATGTATTTCTCCAATGCGAATTCTGTGTGATAAATGCAATAGCATTAGGTCTTTTGGTCTGTCTTTTGACTCCGGCGGTGTCTTCGGTAATCAAATATCCCATTTAATTATTTTGTATTTCAGTTTCTAGGCTTACAAAGCCATAAAAGATAAGATAAGATAAGATATACTTTATTTTTATCCCGGAGGAAATTGCGGTATCACAGCAGCAGAACACAGATCTCGAACATGACACATATAATAACATAACATTTGGAATGCTTTAGACATTGCTTTTCAGACATTTGTTAAACACCCCCATAGCTGTTGGAACAAACGATCTCCTGTATTTTTCCTTTTTACACCTTAGTTGTATTAGGCGATTGCTGAATGTGCTCTTCTGTTTCGCAAACAGTTCATAAAGCGGGTGTGTGTTGTTGCCCATTATAGCTCTGCACTTCTTCTTAATCCTATCCTCTACCACCTCTTCAAAAGTCCCAAGCTGTAGGCCCACCGTCGCGCTAGCCTTCTTTATAAGTTTGTTGAGCTTGTTGGCGTCAGCAACACGCACACTGTTACCCCAGCAAATTATTGCCGCAAAGGTGGCACTAGCCACAATGGATTGGTAGAACACCTCAAGCATTTTGCCACACACATTAAAAGACCTTAACTTCCTTAGGAAGTACAATCTACTCATCCCCTTCTTGTAGACCTTCTCCATAAAAGACTTTTTTGAAGGTAGAATTCCACTGTAATTAATTAACTATTAAAGGGGTTTTCACAAACAAAAATTCATTTTAATCAACAGATCTTGGAGTAATAATAATTTCCACAATTGGATGTGTTTCAATTAAATGTCCCTATGCTGAGATAATCTTATAAATGTGTCCCTGCTGTGTGCTGTGTAATGGTTGTGTCTGACCGTGCAGGGACATTGTCTGATCGTACCACATCTCCTGGCCAAGGGACAACACAAAACAGTATACAGACAGGGGATAGCAACTAATTCTTAATTTGAAGTTAAACATTGTTTAAAAACAGGCAGAGAAATATTTTACCTTACAAAAAGAATCATTTGTGACCCTGTGCTGTAATGTCTGTAAACCCCCCCGCCCCCTACACACACCATTTGCCCAGGAGCTGTGGTATAATCAGACCATGTTCCTGCACGGTCAGACACAGCCATTACACAGTACACAGCAGGGGCACATTGATAAGAATATCTCAGCACAAGAACATTTTTTAACACATCCAACTGTGTGGAAATTAGTATTCAAAGATCTATTGATTAAAATTAAGTTTTGTTCGCGGAAGAACCCCTTTATCCCCACCCCCATCCCAAGGTGGTTTGCACATTAATGAACTGGCCAATTTTTACAATTCTGACCAGTGTCACTTTATGAAGTAATAACTCTGGAACGCTTTAACAGATCCTACCGATTCTGAGACTGTTATCGTGACATATTGTACTTCATCATAGTGGTAAAATTTCTTCGATATTACATGCGTTTGTGAAAAAAACGGAAATTTGGCGAAAACTTTTAAAATTTTGCAATTTTCAAACTTTGAATGTTTATGCTCTTAAATCAGAGATAAGTCACACAAAATAGTTAAATAACATTTTCCACATTCAAGAAGTTTATTAACCCTTCAAGTGCTTCACAGGAATTTTTGGAATGTGCAAGAAAATAATGAACATTTAACTTTTTTTTCACAAAAATGTTACTTTAGACCCACATTTTTTGGTTTTTGCAAGGGTACCAGGAAAAAATGGACCCAAAAAATTTGTTGCGAAATTTCTCCTGAGCATGCCGAAACCCCTAATGTGGGGGAAAACCACAGTTTGGTCACACAGCTGGACTCGGAAGGGAAGGAGCGCCATTTGACTTTTGAATGTAAAATCTTCTTTAAGGCTGCGTGACCACTATGCGTTTTTCAAGCGTTTTTGCCATGGAATTTCCGCAGCCGAAACGCTTAAAAAACGCTTGATAATATGTGCCCCAATGATAATCCGCATGTGCTTTGCACATGCTGCAGAAATTTCCGCTGTGGACTATCATTGTGGGAAAAATCCACAGCATGTCCATTAATTTTGCGCACACGCAGCGTAATTGCCGCCATTGACTTGCATTGATCGCTTAATATTCGCATGACTACATGTGCACATGCGGATATTAAGCGATTCAATGTGCGGACAGTACCCGGGTCTGGAGAAGAGGAGACTGTCCTTCAGACCCGGGTACCATGGTACCTGTAAAAAAAGAATTTAAAATAAAAAATAAACACATACTCACCTTCCGATGTCCCCCAGTCTCCTGTATGATGCATACTGGCTCCTAGACGGCTCGTGATGGTCTAAAAGGACCTTCCATGACGTCATTTAGTCATGTAACAAGTCACGCGACCACTGACGTCGGCGGTCGCGTGACCTGTCACATGACTAAATGACGTCATGAAAGGTCCTTTCACACCACCGCGAGCTGTACAAGAGACCAGACGCAGCTTAGAAAAGATCAGAAGGTAAGTATAATGGGGTTTTTTTGTTTGTTGGTTAGCTTCTACCATTTTGAATCTTTTTTTTTTAACTATTAACTTGGTCACACTATATAAATCCATGCCGGTTGCATGGATTTATATAGTGTGACCAAGTGATGCTAAAATCGCTTGGAAAAGTGCTTGATAACCCGCATGCAGAAATGCATGCAAAAACGCTTGACAAACGGTTCTACCTGGCGGGAAAAACGCATGTAAAATCCGTACGTGTTTTTCCTGCCAGGGAGAAGCGGAAAAAATCTGCAGCATTTCCGCATCGTGGGCACTTAGCCTAATAATTAGTGGACGCCATGTCAAATTTGGGGAGCCCCTGATGTGCCTAAACAGTGAAACCATTTTGGAAACTAGACCCCTCAGTGAACTTTTCCAGCTGTGTGGTGAGAACCTTGAAACCCCAGGTGCTTCACAGAAGTTTATAACATTAAGCCGTGAAAAAAAGAAATTCCCATAAAAATGTTTTTTTTTTTGTTTTGTTTTTTTCTTTAACACCATTTTTTTTTTTTCCACACGGGTAACAGCAGAAATAGCACAACAAATTTTGGGTTCCATTTTCTCTTAAGTACGCAGATACCCCATATGTGGGGGAAAACCACTGTTTGGGCGCAAGCGACAGAGCTCAGAAAAGAAGGAGTGGTGGTTTGGAGTTAGGAACGGACACTTTGATGGAATGGTCTGCGGGTGTCATGTCACGGTTGGAAAGCCCCTGATGGGCCTAATAAGTGGAAAAAACCCACAAGTGACCCCATTTTGGAAACTAGACCCCAGAAGGAATATATCTAGATGTCTGGTGAGAACCTTGAACCTTTGTGCTTCACAGAATTTTACAATCTTGATCTGTGAAAAAGAAAAAAATATTTTCCCACAAAAATGTTGTTTTAGCCCCAAATATTTTCATTTTCACAAGGGTAGCAGGAGAAAATGGACCCCAAAACTTGCTGCACAATTTCTCCTGAGTATGCAGATAGCCCATATATGGTCAAAAACTAATTTTGAGGCACAGTCCAAAGCTCATAAGAGAAGAAGCGCCATATTGGAGTTCAAATTTTGTTGGACTGGTTTTACGGTACCATGTCACATTGGCAGACCCCTAAGGTGCTAGAACCGCAGAACTCCCATAAGAGACCCCATTTTACAAACTTCACCTCTCAATGAACTCATCTAGGGCTGCATTGTGAATGTTGACACTGCATGTGCCTCACAGAATTATTCACCATTGGGCAGTGAAGAATGAATAATTACATTTTTACCACCAAAGTTTTGTTTCAGCCCCATATTTTACATTTTTACACTGGGAAATGGTAAAAATGGCACCAAAATTTGTCACACACTATCTGCTGAATGTAGAAATACCTCATATGTGGCTGTACAGTATTGCTTAGCCACAGAGCGGGACTAGACCAGAAAGGAGCCCTATTTGCCTCCTGGAGAACAGATTTTCCTAGAATAGTATGCAAACTCCATATACAGAGATGCTAAGTGCTAGAAGAGCAGAATGCTCCCTCAAGTGACCCTATTTTGGAGATGATACACGTTTGGGAATTTATCTACAGGTGTGGTGAGAATTTTAACTAAATTGGTGTTTTCCAGAAACAAACAGCAGTGGATGCTGCTGAGTGAAATTGCAAGCTGCCGTTGTAGCGACCAGTACGCTATACCCAGCTAATACTTCTAGAGACATGCACCCGTAAATTAGGCGGCCTCACATTGCTACAGAAATGCCCAACATGTGGACGCTAACTGCGGTTTAGGCACACTGTGGGGCTCAGAAAGTAGGGGGTAGGCATTTGGGGTTTTGGAGCACATAATTTGCTGAACTTCTTTTAGGGGGCAATTTGCTTTTCCAGAGCCTTTGCGCTACTAGTAAAATGTAAACCCCCTATATTTCCGCTGACAAATGATGGACCTTAGTGGGGACTGGCCATTTTTGTAGATGGAGTTGAAACTTTTATTGTTATCCAAAATGTTCCCATTTATCCAGCGCTCTACGCTGAGAACGGATATCGGGTTTTACATTTAAATTATTATTAAAGCGCCATTTATTCCATGGCGCTTTACATGTGAAAAAGGGGTGTATATATATAGCAAAAACAATTACAATAATCTTGAACAAAACGTGACAGCGACTGGTACAGGAGGAGCGAGGACCCTGCCCGGGAGGGCTCAAAATATACAAGGGATGAGTGATGATAGAGTTGGTGAGGCTAGGGCTGGTCGTGGAGCGATGGTTATTGCAGGTTGTAGGCTTGTCGGAAGAGGTGGGTCTTCAGGTTAATTTTGAAGGTTTCCAAGGTCGTCTAGAGTCTGCTATGTTGGTGTAGAGAGTTCCAGAGTAGGGGGGATGCACAGGAGAAATCTTGTATGCGATTGTGGAAAGAGGAGATAAGAGGGGAGTAGAGAAGGAGATCTTGTGAGGATCGGAGGTTGCGTGCGGGTATGTACAGGGAGACTAGGTCAGAGATATATGGGAGGAGACAGGTTGTGAATGGCTTTGTATGCCATGGTTAGGGTTTTGAACTGGAGTCTCTGAGCAATGGGGAGCCAGTAAAGAGATTGACAGAGAGGACAGGCCAGGGAATAGCAGGGGGACAGGTGGATTAGTCGGGCAGCAGAGTTTAGGATAGATTGGAGGGGTGCGAGAGTGTTGGAAGGGAGGCCACAGAGCAGGAGGATGCAATAGTTGAGTCGGGAGATGATTAGGGCGTGCACTAGTGTTTTTGCAGATTCATGGTTGAGGAATGTACGGATCAGGGTGATATTTTTAAGTTGGAGTCGGCAGGAAGTGGAAAGGGCTTGGATATGTAGTTTGAAGGAGAGTTCAGAGTCCAGGGTTACCCCAAGGCAGGGAGCTTGATGGACTGGGGACAGCCATTGACGTTAATAGATAGGTCAGTTGGGGGGGTAGAAATGAGATGGCGGAAAGATGATGAATTCTGTTTTGTCCATGTTAAGTTTTAGAAATGTAGCAGAGAAGAATGATGAAATAACGGACAGACATTGTGGGATTTTGGTCAGTAGGGAGGAGATATCGGGTCCAGAGAAGCAGATCTCTGTGTCGTCGGCATAGAGGTGATAATGAAAGCCATGGGACTCTATGAGCTGTCCCAGGGCGAAGGTGTAGATAGAGAAGAGCAGGGGTCCGATAACTGAACCTTGGGGGACACCAACAGATAGGAGGTGAGAAGGTGGTGTGTGAGTGGAAGACACTGAATGTCCGGTCTGTTAGGTATCAGGAGATCCAGGATAGGGCCACGTCTGTGATGCTGAGAGATGAGAGAGTCAGGAGTAGGAGGGAATGGTCCACTGTGTCAAAGGCAGTTGACAGGTCCAGGAGGAAGAGGACAGAGTAGTGTCGCTTGGATTTGGCAGTTAGTAGGTCGTTGGTGACTTTAGTCAGTGCAGTTTCAGTAGAATGGTGCGGTCGGAAACCAGATTGTAGGCGGTCGAAGAGGGAGCAGGAGGAGAGGTGGGAGGACAGTTCAGAATGGATGTGTTGTTCCAGTAGTTTTGAGGCAAAGGGGAGAAGTGATATGGGGGGATAGCTAGTCAGAGAGGATGGGTCAAGGGAGGGATTTTTGAGAATGGGTGTGATCGAGGCATGTTTGAAGCAGAAGGGGAAAACGGCAGTTGTTAGTGACAGGTTGAAAAGGTGAGCTAGGGTTGGGATGAAGATAGTGGTAAGGTTTAAATTTAAGTGATGTAATTGACATGAAATACCCGAAGGATCCATTCAATGTAATGAGGCAGAGTTACTCTGGACTCAGTTTGGCTTCTATTCAGTGGTGTCCCTTTTTTTCAGAGGTGCACAAAAACTGTCACTAACGGCACTTTTATGCACGTCTAATGAAAAGACGAACACCGCTAGAACACAGGCCAGACGCCATCCCCACAGTGCCTTCATCTGCCTCATTTTAGGGAATCTTCCAGCAGGGTTCCGTTTGCATCTCATATTTAAGAGATTTACATGGAAACCCCGATGTAAGCGGTCAGCGTAGTGAGCAGGATAAATGTGCCTTACTGAGATCTTTGGGAGGCAGAATGAACAAAACAGCAGCAGGTGAAGAATTGGTTTTATTTATTTTTTACGCAGTTCCTCGTGCAGTATAAGTGATTAGGCGACTTCGGGTTGGTGCGATTACAGAGATACCAGATTCATAATGGGTTTTTATGTTTTGCTGCAGTCACATACTAAAATACGCTTTTATTTTTGCAGAAACTATTTTTTGTATTGCCAGAATTTGAGAGCTATAATTTTTTCATATTTCTGCCAAGTCATTTGAGGGCTTCTTTTTTGCGGGACTAGATGACATTTTTATTGATACCATTTTCGGGTACATGACATTTTTTGATCACTTTGTATTCCGATTTTTGGGGGGTCAGAATAAACAAAAAACAACAATTCAGAAATTGTTTTTTGGGGGGTTTATGCCATTCCGCGTATGGTAAGATTGATAAGGCAGCTTTATTCTTTGGGTCAGTACGATTACAGCGTTACCACATTGAGATAGTTTTTTTATGTTTTGACACATTTACACAAACTTTTTTGTGGAAAAAAATTATTTTTGCATCACTTTATTCTGAGAGCTATAACTTTTTTATTTTTTGGCTGATGGAGCTATATGGAGGCTTGTTTTTTGCGGGACAAGATGATGTTTTTAGCGGTACCATTTTCATTTACAAATATCATTTTTATCGCGTTTTATTCCACTTTTTGTTCGGCAGTATGACAAAGAATTGTTTTTGCCTTGTTTGTTTTTTTTATTTATTTAATTTATTTATTTACGGTGTTCACTAAAGGGGTAATACTAAATAGGTCTACTTTTATTGTTTGTTTTGCCCAGGGCTGTGGAGTAGGAATCGGAGTCATGGAGTCAGAGTCGGAGCCCATTTTGGTGGAGTCGGAGTCGGTATAAAATAGACCGACTGCTAAAATATACAATAAATTGGGGAGCACTGCTATACCTTATAACTGTCAACCCTGCAGACACAAGTTACCACATTTTTTGGACCGTAAGACGCATTTTTTTAACATCAAATTTGGGAGGAAAAAGGGGGGGTGCATCTTATGGTCCAAACATACAGGGGAGTCGAGGTGGTGGTGGAGAAGCATCGTAGTTTCTCCGTTCCCTCCCTCAGAAATCAGGCGGCGGCAGCAGAAGAGGTGAGATGCTGCGGGACCAGTGTCTGGCTGTACAGTCATGGCCAAAAGTATTGAGAATGAGACAAATAGTAATTTTTCCAAAGTTTACTGCTTCATTTTTTGTAATGGCAATTTGAATATACTCCCGAATGTCAAAGAGTGATCAGCTTAACAGCAATTACTGTACTTGCAAAGTCAATATTTTCCCAGAAAATGAACTTTAACCCCCAAAACACATTTCAACATCATTGCAGTCCTGCCTTAAAAGGAGCAGCTAACATCGTTTTAGTGATTGATCCATTAACACAGGTGTGGGTGTTGATGAGGACAGGGCTGGCGATCGATCAGTCATGAATAAGTTAGAATGACATCACTGGACACTTTAAAAGCAGGCTGGTTCTTGGTATCATTGTTTCTCTTCAGTTAATCATGGTTATCTCTAAAGAAACACGTGCAGCCATCATTGCACTGCCCAAAAATGGCCTAACAGGGAAGAGTATCGCAGCTACAAAGATTGCACCTCAGTCAACAATCTATCGCATCATCAAGAACTTCAAGGAGAGAGCTTCCATTGTTGTCAAAAAGGCTCCAGGGCGCCCAAGAAAGACCAGCAAGCGCCAGGACCGTATCTTAAAACTGTTTCAGCTGCGGGATTGGACTACCAGCAGTGCCGAGCTTGCTCAGTAATGGCAGCAGGCTGGTGAGAGTGCTTCTGCACGCACTGTGAGGCGGAGACTCTTTGAGCAAGGGCTGGTTTCAAGGAGGGCAGCAAAGAAGCCACTTCTCTCCAGAAAAAACATCAGCGACCGACTGATATTCTGCAAAAGGTACAGGGAGTGGACTGCTGAGGACTGGGGCAAAGTCATTTTCTCTGATGAATCCCCTTTTCGATTGTTTAGGACATCTGGAAAACAGCTTATTCGGAGAAGAAGAGGTGAGCGCTACCACCAGTCTTGTCTCATGCCAACTGTAAAGCATCCTGAATCCATTCATGTGTGTGGTTGCTTCTCAGCCAAGGGAATCGGCTCACTCACAGTCTTGCCTAAAAAGACAGCCATGAATAAAGAATGGTACCAGAATGTCCTCCAAGAGCAACTTCTCCCAACCGTCCAAGAGCAGTTTGGCGCCCAACAATGCCTTTTCCAGCATGATGGAGCACCTTGCCATAAAGCAAAGGTGATAACTAAATGGCTCATGGAACAAAACAGAGATTTTGGGTCCATGGCCTGGAAACTCCCCAGATCTTAATCCCATTGAGAACTTGTGGTCAATCATCAAGAGACGGGTGGACAAACAAAAAGCAACAAATTCTGGCAAAATGCAAGCATTGATTATGCAAGAATGGACTGCTATCAGTCAGGATTTGGTCCAAAAGTTGATTGAGAGCATGCCAGGGAGAATTACAGAGGTCTTGAAGAAGAAGGGGCAACACTGCAAATATTGACTTGCTGCATTAACTCATTCTAACTGTCAATATAACCTATTGGTACTCATAATATGATTGCAATTATATTTCTGTATGTGATATAAACATCAGACAAACACTAATAAAAACCAGAGGCCAGCAGATCATATGAAAATATAATTTTGGTGTCATTCTCAAAACTTTTGGCCATGACTGTAGATGGTGAGGCAGAGCGCCGTGAGCTGCTTTACCGGTGGCCGCGGCCATTTTCCTGAAGACGTGATCTACAGAAAAATGACAGCCCAAGCCAGAGTATTCGCAGTCTGGGAGCTTGGCAGCCATTTCTCTGAGGCCCACAGCTTCAGGAAGATGGTCGCGGCCCCCGGAAAAGCAGCGCACACCAGTCTGCCTCACCGCCGACAGCCAGACACTAGCCCTGCAGCATCTCACCTTTTCTGCCGCTGCCGGGTTCCTGAGGGAGGAAATGGAGGGCCCTGCTTTCTATGATCCTGCTCCACCACAACCGCAACTCCTCGCTCCTGGAGCACCCTGGGTCCGCTGTATTCCTCTACTTCCGCTGGCTTCCTGACAGACCCTGCCTCCTGTGTCCCCCGCTCCACCGCACCCCAGGTAAGATACCTAATCAGACTTTAAGACGGACCCCAAATTAAAAAAAAATAAAAAAAATCCTATTTTCCACCCCAAAATTTGGGGTGCGTCTTATGGTCCGGTGAGTCTTCTAGTCCGAAAAAAACTTGGTAGTGCCTGGTGACCTCTGAGCGCGCAAAATCTCCTGGACGTATTTATAAGTCCGAAGTCATTAACTACCAGGCGACGCGGACAAATGGATACGTTTAAGGTCGAAAAGGGGTTAAATATCTCAGAAACTAGAAACATTCTGGCAAAACTGAAGTCATATTCTTAATCAGCACCATAAACTTAATATAAAACAGTTAAGACATCATTGGCACCAAAATCACTGTTTATCAGTGTAATTAACCCCTTCATGACCTTTGGCGTATATTTACTGATGCACTGCTATGTATAGCACAAGCGATCAAACGATGGCAGCTTCAAGTCTCCTAAAAGGACTATTAAATACAGTAAAAAGAGAAAAAAAAATATTTAAAAAATATGAAAAAAAAAGTTAAAATCCCCTCTTTGCTCCATTAAAGTCTGATCTATCAAAATATAAAATAAATGAATCCAAATTGGAAATCAGCATAACAAGAAAAAAAATAAAAGCCTTTTCTTTTGGCTGCCACAACCTTACAATAAAATGCAGGAACAGGACATCTATCCCAAAATGGTATTAATAAAAATATTAACTCAGGGCGCAAAAAAATAAAGTTTTCACATACCCCATATGCCAAAAAAGGAAAATGCTACACGTCTCAGAAAATGGCCACAAACGAAAAAAAAAAAATCTCAAACTTCCAATTTAAAAAAAAACAAAAAAAAACAACACTATACATGTTTGGTATCTGTGTGCTCGTACTTAACTGGATAATCATACTGCCAGGTCAGTTACTATATGGTGAACATGGTAAATAAAAAAAATTAAAATAAATAATTGTGGATTTGCATTTTGTCTTCACGCTTTACAGTGCATCAAGTGATAAAACGAATGGTGTCATTCAAAAGTACAGCTCGTCCCACAATTAAAAAAAAAGCCCTCATATCAGGACGGAAAAAATAAAGTTATGGCTCTTGGAAGAAGGGGAGGAAAAAACAAAAACGGAAAGTCGCAGGGTCATGAAGGGGTTAAACAACAAACAGGCAGCAAATTTTTACACTGAAGGTACCTATTAAAGGGAATCTGTCACCCCACTGGGAGTTATCAGACCTCTAATGGGGGCATATAGGTTATAGAAATGTAAATCTATACATACCTGTATGGCCCAAATTAGTGGTCTGATTGCAGAGAATACCTTGTTATGAAATCCTTTTTCCTAGGCTTGGAGGCCAGAGGACGCCAAGAAATGCCCACCTTTCTGCTTAATTTAAATATTCGCCCCCTCCCCTGCACGTCACAGGGCCCTGTGAGGTGCAGTCTAGATCTGCACAATATGCACCTATAGTTTAAGGAGCTTTTTTTTTTTCTAATATTTTATTGCTCTGCTCTAGTGCACAGGGAGTCACTGTGACTTCAGCTCCAGTGACATCCGGCATGCGCAACAATGAGGTTTGGTCCCCACTTCCTCCTGGATAGCAGGATGCCTGGAGGAAGTGGAGAGCAAACTTCATTGTTGCGCACGCCAGAGGTTACTGGAGCTGAAGTCACATTGACTCCCTGCGCACTAGAGCAGAGCAATAAAATAGGGCAGTGAGAAAAAAAAAGTGCCTAAAGCTATAGGTGTATTGCGCATGATGTGCAGATCTAGACTGCAGGGGAGGGGATGGATATGTAAATTAAGCAAAAAGGCAAGCATTTCTTGGCGTCCCCTGGTCGCCAAGCCTAGGAAAAAGGATTTTATAACAAGCTATTTCTCTGCTATCAGACCGCTAATATGAGACATACAGATATGTATAGATTTACATTTCTACCACCTGTATGCCCATATTAGAGGTCTGATAATGGCCAGGGGGGTGACAGATTCCCTTTAAACTGTATAACAGTGCCTTTATGTCCATAACTTTAGTTTAACATGCATGATCCTAATAATATGATTCAGAATGAAATACCCGATAGGACAAGGGCTCCCAAACTTGCAAGGATTGGAAAATTAACTTTATCTTCAAACCTGAAGAAGGCTATGTTTTATTTTATATCCAAAACACGTTGTTTTATTGTTTTAATATATACTACTAGCTACTGAACCCGTTCTACGCCCGGGTGGCGAGCATTTTTATTGGTATATGATCTTCCATGCTGGTATGTGCTGCCCCCCTCCTTGTATTTGTGCTGCCCCCATCCTGTCCCCATCATCCAATCCTGGTATGCGTGGAACCCCTCACACCTCAATCCTGGTATGCGTGGCACCCCTCACCCCCAATCCTGGTATGCGTGGCACCCCTCACCCCTATCCTGGTATGCGTGGCACCCCTCACCCCTATCCTGGTGTGTATGGTATCCCTCATCCTGGTATGCATGGCACCCTATCCCTCACTCCCAATCCCGGTATGCGTGGCACCCCTCACCCCCAATCCCAGTATGCGTGGCACCCCTCATCCCCAATCCCAGTATGCGTGGCACCCCTCATCCCGGTATGTGTGACTCCCCTCACCCCCAATCCCGGTATGCGTGGCACCCCTCATCCATATCCTGGTGTGTATGGTATCCCATCCCTATCCTGGTGTGTATGGTATCCCTCATCCTGGTATGCATGGTACCTCATCCCTATCCTGGTGTGTATGGTATCCCTCATCCTGGTATGCATGGCACCCCATCCCTCATTCCCAATCCCGGTATGCGTGGCACCCGTCATCCCGGTATGTGTGGCTCCCCTCACCCCCAATCCCGGTATGCGTGGCACCCCTCACCCCCAATCCCGGTATGCTTGGTACCCCTCATCCATATCCTGGTGTGTATGGTATCCCTCATCCTGGTATGCATGGTACCCCATCCCTATCCTGGTGTGTATGGTATCCCTCATCCTGGTATGCATGGTACCTCATCCCTATCCTGGTGTGTATGGTATCCCTCATCCTGGTATGAATGGTATCCCTCATCCCTATCCTGGTGTGTATGGTATCCCTCATCCTGGTATGCATGGCACCCCATCCCTCATTCCCAATCCCAGTATGCCTGGCACCCCTCACCCCCAATCCCGGTATGCGTGGCACCCCTCACCCCCCAATCCTGGTATGCGTGGTACCCCTCACCCCCCAATCCTGGTATGCGTGGTACACCTCACCCCCAATCCTGGTATGTGTGGTACACCTCACCCCCCAATCCTGGTATGTGTGGCACCCCTCACCCCCAATCCCGGTATGCGTGGCACCCCTCACCCCCAATCCCGGTATGCGTGGCACCCCTCACCCCCAATCCCAGTATGCGTGGCACCCCTCACCCCCAATCCCGGTATGCGTGGCACCCCTCATCCATATCCTGGTGTGTATGGTATCCCTCATGCTGGTATGCATGGTACCCCATCCCTATCCTGGTGTGTATGGTATCCCTCATCCTGGTATGCATGGTACCTCATCCCTATCCTGGTGTGTATGGTATCCCTCATCCTGGTATGAATGGTATCCCTCATCCCTATCCTGGTGTGTATGGTATCCCTCATCCTGGTATGCATGGCACCCCATCCCTCATTCCCAATCCCGGTATGCGTGGCACCCATCATCCTGGTATGTGTGGCTCCCCTCACCCCCAATCCCGGTATGCGTGGCACCCCTCACCCCCAATCCCGGTATGCGTGGTACCCCTCATCCATATCCTGGTGTGTATGGTATCCCTCATCCTGGTATGCATGGTACCCCATCCCTATCCTGGTGTGTATGGTATCCCTCATCCTGGTATGCATGGCACCCCATCCCTCATTCCCAATCACGGTATGCGTGGCACCCCTCATCCCAAATCCAGGTATGCATGGCACCACAAATCCACAATCCCAGTATGCCTGGCACCCCTCACCCCCAATCCCGGTATGCGTGACACCCCTCACCCCCCAATCCTGGTATGCATGGTATCCCTCACCCCCCAATCCTGGTATGCGTGGTACACCTCACCCCCAATCCTGGTATGTGTGGTACACCTCACCCCCCAATCCTGGTATGTGTGGTACCCCTCACCCCCCAATCCTGACATATGCATGGTCCCCTCTCACCCCTTTCACACTGTACACACATACGAAAAAAATAAACAGTTATACTCACCTTTCTTCTCTGTGCTCCAGCGCTGCGGTGTCCTCTTCTGCTGGAGACCGGGGGAGGAGTGCGGCGCCGGAGCACCGTGCTGTCCGGCGCCATTTTGCTGAAGACACACTGTAAATGTGTCTTCAGTAAAATGGAGCTAGATAGCGCTATGCGCACGCGCCGCTCCAATGCCTTCACTCCTCCCCCTCTCTCCAACGAAGAGAGGCGCCGCGGCACGGCTCCTCCCGGTCAGGTAAGTATGTAAGTATGGCGCCAGAGATCGCAGTATGCATTCAGTGTCTACGCATACCGCGCGATCTCCGGCGCCATACACCTCCTCTTACTTGTAACGGCTGGATGCGTGCTTCTCTCTGGAGCCAGACTGCGAGTCACGCATGCGCAGTCTATCGAGGCTTCGGACAGAAATACGCATCCCCAGTTATATTATAGATATTGAGAAAACAGAGTGAAATACATCTTTTGAAGATAAAGAGTTAATTTTCCAATCATTGCAAGTTTGGGACCGCTTGTCCTATCGGGTATTTCATTCTGAATCCTATCCTACGGATCCCTGGCTGGGAGATCCTGTCACACCAGTGATGAAGCTGCATACCTGAAAGAAGACCGTGAGGTCGACATGCAGTATTACAAGATAATTTAAAGGTGAGCTTAATACCTTTTTCTTTTCCTAATCTATATAGAAAATCTACACTTAGATCTGCGCTTGTTTCTTGACCTCCCTCTATCTTTTAGACCCCACAGCCTTGAGGTCGAAACTGTTGTTTTATGATACTAATAATAGGTTCTCTTTAAAGGGAATCTGTCACCCCCTGGGAGATATGAGACCTCTAATATGGGCATACAGGTGATAGAAATGTGAATCTATACATACCTGTGTGGCCCAAAGTAGAGATCTGCTTCCAGAGAAATGTGTTTTTACAAAAATTAGTTTTCACATGCTTCGCGCCTGGGAGACGCCAAGAAATCGCCTATCTGTTTAGGAAGCCCAGAAATTCCCGCCTATCAGTTTATTTTGCATATTCCTCCCCTTCGCTTGCACGTCACAGGGCCCTATAACATGCACTCGTCTCACTCGCTTACAGCTCATGCACAGAGCTCCGCTAACATCAGGAGCGCTTTGTTTCCTCCCAGCCCAGTTTGTCTCTGCAGTGTTCTAGTGCGCAGACGCTGGGGAGTCACTGTGACTTCCGGGAGCATTAGCACTAGAACTCTTCAGAGACAAAAGGGGCCAGGAGGAAACAAAGCGCTCCTGATGTTAGCGGAGCTCTGTGCATGCATGGTAAATGAGTGATAGGAGTGCATGTCACAGGGCCCTGTGACATGCAGGGGAGTGGGAGGAATGTGCAAAATAAATAGATAGGGGGGATTTCTGGGCTTCCTAAACAGATAGGCGGGGATTTCTTGGCGTCCCACAGGCTCCAAGCATGTGAATAGATTTACTTTTCTATAACCTGTATGCCGATATTAGAGGTCTCATATCTTCCAGGGGGTTACAGATTCCTTTTAAATGTTTCTCTTCCCTTCTGAAAAAGGAAGTAAATACTGACCACATAAGGAGCACCTGCTACACCCAGAACAATCAGTATAATTTGTGGTGTAGGGGGTTTCTAGTGGCACAAGCTGCACAAAAATAATTAGACACCAAAATAGCATTTCTGTGGAGAAATTGCTATTTTCACTTTAACATTCAATGTGCATTACATTTTGGAAAACAACTACAGTCATGGTTGAAAGAAGACTAAGTTCATCTAGTTCAACCCATAGCCTAATATGTTGATCCAGAGGAAGGCAAAAAAAAAACATGTGGCAAACACTAAACTCCACATTGGGGAAAAAAAATCCTTCCTGACTCCATACGACAATCAAACTAGTTCCCTGGATCAACGCCCTGTCAAGGAATCTAGTATATATAACCTGTAATATTATACTTTTCAAGAAAGGCATCCAGACCCTTCTTAAATTTTAGTAGTGAATCACTCATTACAACATCATGCGGCAGAGAGTTCCATAGTCTCACTGCTCTTACAGTAAAGAATCCCCGTCTGTGATTATGATTAAACCTTCTTTCCTCCAGACGTAGAAGATGCCCCCTTGTCCCTGTCTCAGGCTTCAGAGTAAAAAGATCAGTAGACAGGTCTTTGTACTGTCCCCTCATATACTTGTACATAGTAATAAGATCACCCCTAAGCCTTCGTTTTTCCAAACTAAATAACCCCAAGTGTAGTAACCTGTCTTGGTATTGCAGACCCCCTCAAGTCCTCTAATAACCTTGGTTGCTCTTCTCTGCACTCGCTCTAGTTCAGCTATGTCTTTCTTATACACCGGAGACCAGAACTGTACACAGTATTCTAAGTGTGGTCGCACTAGTGACTTGTATAGAGGTAAAATTATGTTCTCCTCATTAGTATCTATGCCTCTTTTAATGCATCCCATTATCCTATTTGCCTTTGCAGCAGCTGCCTGACACTGGCCACCAAAAGTGAGCTTGTCATCCACCAATACACTCAGGTCTTTTTCAGTGACAGTTTTGCCCAGTGTTTTACAATTAAGCATATAATTATACATTTTATTTCCTCTGCCCAAGAGCATTGCCTTGCATTTATCCCTATTAAAGCTCATTTTCCAATTATCAGCCCAAGCTTCTAGTTTACATAGATCCTCCTGTAATATAAAATTGTCCTCCTCTGTATTGATTACCCTGCAGAGTTTAGTGTCATCTGCAAATATTGAAATATTACTCTGTATGCCCCCTACAAGGTCATTAATAAATATGTTAAAAAGAAGGGGGCCCAATACTGACCCCTGTGGTACCCCACTATTGACTGTGACCCAGTCTGAGTGTGTTCTATTAATAACCACCCTTTGTTTCCCCATCACTGAGCCAGTTCTTAACCCACATACATATATATTTTCCCCTATCCCCATTGTTCTGATTTTATGTATCAACCTTTTGTGTGGAACCGTATCAAAAGCTTTTGAAAATTCCATATACACAACATCCACGGCATATCTTTGGTCCAGTCCGGAACTTGCCTCCTCATAAAAGCTGATCAGATTAGTTTGACGGGAACGGTCCCTCGTAAACCCATGTTGATAATGGGTCATGAGGTTATTCTCCTTCAGATACTCTAGTATAACATTTCTTAGAAAACTCTCCAGGATTTTACCCACAGTAGAGGTTAAGCTTACTGGCCTATAATTTCCAAGTTCAGTTTTTGTCCCCTTTTTGAATATTGGCACCACATTTGCTATACGCCAGTCCTGTGGTACAGACCCTGTTATTATTGAATCTTTAAAGATTAAAAATAATGGTCTATCTATGACGTTACTTAATTCCTGCAGTACTCGCGGGTGTATCCCATCCGAGCCCGGGGATTTGTCAACTTTAGTGATTTTTAGATGCCGTGGTACTTCCTGCTGGGTTAAGCAAGTGACATTTAATGGATAATTTTTGTCATCACAGAAAACATGATCAGTCATGCGATTTTCTTGCGTAAATACGGTTGAAAAAAAATCATTTAGCATATTGTCTTTTTCCTCATCCTCATCCACCATTTCACCCAGACTATTTTTAAGGGGGCCAACACTATCATTTTTTTAGTTTTTTACTATTTATGTAGTTAAAGAATATTTTGGGATTATTTTTACTTTCTCTGGCAATGATTCTCTCTGCTTCAATCTTTGCTGCCTTGATTTGGTTTTTATAGAATTTATTTAATTTTCTGTATTTATTTAGTGCCTCATCACTACCTACTTGCTTGCTTAAGTTCTCTAAATGCTTTCTTTTTATCACTTATTGCACCCCTTACAGCTCTATTTAGACATAGTGGTTTCCTCCTATTTCTAGCATGTTTATTCCCATAGGGTATATATTGTGCACAGGTCCTATTCAGGATGCTAATAAATGTCTCCCATTTGATTTGTGTAGCTTTATGTCTCAGGATATCGTCCCAGTTTATTGCACTGGACCATACCGTTGCAAATTTGCCTTCCTGAAGTGTAGCGTCCTTGTAACCCCTCTACTACACATCTTATTAAAGGATACATGAAAACGTATTATTTTGTGATCACTATTACCCAAGTGACCCCCAACTCCTATATTTGATATGCCTGTTGGTTAACATTAGGTCTAGCAGTGCTCCCCTTCTTGTTGGATTCTGAACCAGTTGTGGAAGGTAATTGTCTCCCATAGTTGTCAAAAACCTATTACCTTTGCTTGAACTACAGGTTTCTGTTCCCCAATGTATTTCAGGGTAGTTGAAGTCCCCCATAATAATGACTTCTCCTTGAGTCGCTGCTTCATCTATTTGCTTTATGAGGATATTCTCCGCTGCTTCCATTATTTTTGGAGATTTATAACAAACCCCTATCAGTAATTTATTATTTTTTCCCCCTCCCCTTATCTCCACCCACAGGGACTCTACATTTTCATTAGAGATTCACATATATTCTCACGCAAGATGGGCTTTAAGGATGATTTTACATATAAACAAAACACCCCCCTTGCTTATTTGTACGGTAATTTCTGAACAGACTATAGCCCTGTAAATTAACTGCCCAGTCATGGCTCCTGTCCAGCCATGTCTCAGATATCCCCACCATGTCAATTATTTTCCAACAAAAGTAATTCTAATTCCTCAATTTTGTTGGTGAGGCTTCTGGCATTAGTGTACATGTATTTTATTTATCTCTCTGTACCTCTATTCCTTCTTACTATATTGACTGTTCTAACCCCACCCCCAATCCCTAGTTTAAACACTCCTCCAACCTTCTATCCATTTTCTCCCCCAGCACAGCTGCACCCTCCCCATTGAGGTGCAGCCCATCCCTAGAGTAGAGTCTGTAGCCAACTGAGAAGTCGGCCCAGTTCTACAGGAACCCAAACCCCTCCTTCCTACACCAGTTCCTGAGCCACTTATTTGTCTCCCTAATCTCCCGTTGCCTCTCTGGCATGGCACATGGTACAGGTAGTGTATTTCAGAGAATACCATCTTGGAGGTCCTTGCTTTAAGCTTGCAGCCTAATTCACTGAAATCATCTTTAAGGACCTTCCACCTACCTCTAACTTTGTCATTTGTGCCAATGTGCACCATGACCACTGGGTCCTCACCAGCCCCTTCCAGTAATCGGTCAACCCGATCAGCGATGAGCCGGACTCGATTGCCAGGTAGGCAGCACACTGTTCGATGATCCCTGTCTTTGTGACAGATTGCCCTATCTGTTCCCCTAATAATTGAGACCCCCCCCCCTACCAGCCCCTGCCTGACCTGCCCTCCTCTATTTCCCCCCTTACTGGAGCGGACACTCCTCCGGCTTTCAGAGTTGACTATTTTCTGTGAGCGGCATAGTAAGTTCTTTTGTTAATCCCTTTTATTTTCTGTAACTGTATTTGCTATATTGTTTTGTCCCCTTTGTAAAATCTTTTGTAGATTTTTTTTTTTTTATAGAAACACTGCCTCTTTTGGATTAAATATAAAATTTAATAATTCTGTTCCTTTTGTTCCGTAAACCATGCCTCGAAGCCATACTCTACCAGAAACCAGGCATCCAGTCAGCCTGTAAAAACGACTGGTGGTGGCAGCTAATAACCTTTCTTGGATCATCGTAGAATTCGCAGTGACCGTATTGGAGGTACACACATATATTCCATGTCTTGGAAGCTTACTGTTAGTTTTCCGATAGCCGGTCTGTTAATGCAAAAAGCCGGCAGCCTTCTCCGTTAATTGTCGGTTAATCGTGTAATTGTCCGGATGATAGGGAGCAGAGAGCTGTTTGCTCCAAAGATAACAGTGTGGTTGGTCTGTGTAAACTCCCGGACTGCGATATCTTGACAACCATCAACAAGTTTCTTACACCTCTCAACTGAACTTTTGAAGCACTCATCTGTTGCAAACTGCTCCAGGTCTCTCATATTTGAAGGGTGCCTTCTCCCAACAGCAGTTTTAAGATCTCTTCACAGGTGTTCAATGGGATTTAGATCTAGACTCCTTGCTAGACACTTCAAAACTCTCCAGTGCTGTTTCCACCCATTTCTGGGTGCTTCTTGAAATATGTCTGGGGTCATTGTCCTGCTGGAAGACCCCTGCCCTAAAAAGCAAACCCAACTTTTTGACACTGGGCACTAGACTGCAACCCAAAATCCTTTGGTAATCTTCAGATTTCATGATGACTTGCACACAGTCAAGGCAACCAGCGCCAGAGGAAGCAAATCAACCCCAAACCATCTTTGAACATCCACGATATTTGACTGTAGGTACTGTGTTTTTTTTTCTTTGTAGGCATCATTCTGTTTGCAGTAAACAGTAGAATGTTGTCCTTTACCAAAAACCTCTACGTTGGTCTCATCTGTCCACAAAACACTAACCCACGTACATTTTGGCAAACTGCACTTTAGCGTTTTTATGTCTGTCAGCAGTGGGGTCCCTTCTAGGTCTCCTGCCACAGCGTTTCATTTCATTCAAATGTTGACGGATAGTTCGCACTGACACTGTTGCACCCTGAGCCTGCAGGACAGCTTGAATTTCTTTGGAACTTGATTGGGGCTGCTTATCCACCATCCAGATTATCCTGCGTTGCAACATTTAATCAACTTTTCTCTGCCCTCAAAGTCCAGGGAGATTAGATACAGTGCCATGGGTTGTAAACTTCTTGATTATGTTGCACACCATGCATGGACAAAGGAACATCAAGATCTCTGGAGATGCATTTGTAACCTTGAGATTGTTAATATTGTACAAAAATTTGATTCTTAAGTCCTCAGACAGTTCTCTTCTCTTTCTTTTCTCCATGCTTAGTGCGCACACAGACACAGAATGCAAACACTGAGTCAACTTTTAGTCTGGTTTCAGGTGTGATTTTCATATAGCCTCCACCTGTTACTTGCCACAAGTGGGTTTGAACGAGCATCCCATGCTTAACATAAAATTATTTACCCAAAATTTTATAAAAAGTGATAGCATTTTTGTCCAGCCCATTTTTCAGTTTGTGTGTGAAATTATGTCCAATTTGCATTTATTTTTTTTGTGTTGTTCCAATATACAGAAAATAGACATGTGTATAACAAAACATGTGTAATTGCAATAATTTTCTGGAACAATTACAAGGGTGCAAAAACACTTTCAGCCATGACTGTAGGTGTTAAAAATGCTTAATAAGCCTTTGGATGAATTTGAAGTTTGAGACACTTTTAAAAGGTGTTCACTGTACTAATACCTCAATGCCACTGCACATTAGGAGTCAAAATGTGGTGACAGATTCCCTCTTTAAAAAGCAGATTTAGCAACCTTGTCTAATATGAGGGCAGCATAATGTAGAGACAGACTCTGATTCAAGCGATATGTCACTTACTGGGCTGCTTGATGTAGTTATTATTATCTCCTGCTGATGATACTATAATTTGACCACTAGAGGACTAGTAAACCTGCTGCCATGTAGTCCTCCATAGTCATGAGCTCTGTATAACTTTGCCCCCACTACTGATTGGCAGATTTCTGTGTACACTGTGCATAGGTAGAAACCTGCCAATCAGTGATGTGGGCGGGATTACACAAAGCTCAGCATGCACAGAACTGTTAGATATGCAAACGAGTGATTTAATCTAAACGACAGCAAGCAGCTCAGTAAGTGACATTGCTGGAATCAGGGTCTGTTTTCCTACACAATGCAAAAACATAGTGACAGATTAACATTAAGAGCCAAATTACACAATCTCCTGATTCTTGATTTGCGCGTAAACAGCAGCCACAAGTGATTAAAAAAAAAAATTAACAGTTGAAATATTAACTGTACCTCAGGAAAATTTACACAAGAAGAAGAATATTTAAGAAAAAAACGTACATTATTTTTCCATTATCCATGTCGAGTCGCCATACAAAGAGGCTTCCCGCTTCATCCAGACATGCCAGCTGATCCGAATTGAGATGAGCAAATGCCAAGTCTGTAACGCTACCAGTAATTCCTTTTAGCAGAATCCGTTCTGCTGTTGTGATGCTGAGAACCCTTATCATAGCTGTTCCATTAGAACCTGGTTAAAAAGAAACAAAATTTAATATGATGAAAATATAAACTCTCATCAAACTTCATCTTTACCAACTTCTCCTTAATGTTCCACATGAGGTGACCTACTTTTTATTATGTCAGTGGATCACTGCCAATCAAAGGTTTGTACTTAGTCATAAAAAGAACCTGTCAGCTAAAAGTAAAAACACTTACCTACAGATATAATGGTAATCTGCATGTAAATTCTATTTTAAAGCATCTTTTGTCTATATGAAACAGCGGTAACAAAGAGAATAATAATATTTTATATAGCACTAACATATTCCACACCGCTTTACATACATCATCACTGTCCCCATTGGGGCTCACAATCTACATTAAAGATTTATATCCACCAGGTACTCGCTCGCTAAATAAAGGATGTGGAATTCTTAGATATACTTATTTTTGAGTCTCCATATGGACCCACGAAAGTATTACAAATCGTAAAATCCTCAGAAGCGGTAACTGCTAATTATACACAAGACATACTTCGGTACTTTGTGACAACTTTATTACTCTGGGGCACCAATGTGGAGCCAATTAACAACAGATAGATCTATACCCCTCTGCAAGGAAAAAAGGAGTTGAAATAACTGCAGTAACAAGTAGGAGTTACATACAAGCTTTAGTTTTCATTAATGCCACTTCCTACGGCCACTATACACGTAAGATAGGCAATCAGCTGAACGATTGTGCAGCCAATACTCATACCAGCCACCCCACCATGCACAGAAACATTGACTTTGCCAAGCACTAAAGAGTAATCTATCCGAAAACCATCTACAGACATGACAGTCTGCGATCTTCAGTAACACAAAAGCAATACAGTTCAAAATCGAAAATGTCCAATTGACATCTCCTTCAAAAATCCTTTTTTCCAGGACCCCTATACATATTAGACGGTTGTCTGAATTAGTAGATATTGGTGGGTTTGACCAATATTCATCTAATATGTATTAGGGGGCTTTAGGCTGGGTGCCCACGTAGCGTTTTTCAAGCGTTTATGCTGCGGAATTTCCGCAGCATAAACGCTTGTGAAACGCTAGGTAATCCGCACCCCATGGTCCCCAAGGGGATTCCGCATGTTCTATGCACATGCTGCGGATTTTTCCGCAGCGTTTATGCTGTGTACAAAAATCCGCAGCATGTCATTTAATTTTGCGGAAGCGCAGCGGAACTCCCGCCATTGACTTGCATTGAGACGCATAGAAACCGCGACTGTACATTTGTAAAAGCGGCTTCTATGCGTCTCTATGTGCGGATGGTACCCAGTTCTGGAGGAGAGGAGACTCTCATCCAGACCTGGGTACCATTGTACCTGTAAAAAAAGAATAAAATAACAAATAAAGTTTATACTCACCTGACCGAAGGCTTCTCTCTGAATGCCGGCATCGCTTGAGGACCTGCGGTGACGTCACAGTCATGTGACTGCAGGCCCTTCACCGCTCTGTCTCGCGATATGCCGGCAACCAGCCAGGAAGCAGCGCTGCTGCACACACCGGGGCCTCGGGGGCGAGTATAGCTTTATTTGTTTTAATTTTTACGGTTCACACTATATAAATACATGCCGTTTGCATGGATTTATACAGTGTGACCTAGTTGTCAAGCACTTTCCAAGTGATGCTATCGCCTGGAAAGCGCTTGTCAATCCGCAAGTGGAAACGCATGTGAATCCGCATGTATTCCGCATGTTTTCTGCAGGAAAAACGCATGCACAATCTGCATGCGTTTTTTCTGCCAGGGAGATGCAGAAATGCTGCAGAAATTTTCTGCTTCATTTCTGCATCGTGGGCACATAGCCTTAGACTTTGCTTTTGGCAGCACACAGCAGCCGCACTGTGGGACGCTGCACATAATCAAGATTTAAAAAAGGCATTCTCAAGTTTGCAAGTTATCTCCTATCTATCTTCCCTGTGGCTGGGGATAGGACCGCTGGAAGCCCAACCGATTTTACACTTTATAACTTTTCGACTCTTCTTTGTATTTAAATAAAAAAAAATAAAAAAATGTAGTGACCGAATCTTGGCGATTTGAGCTTTGCATGCCACTATTTTGGATTTAAAACGTAACAACTGAGATGCAATTGAAGTGTAGACTTTCAGGTTTAACCCAGAGCATTTTCCATTTTTGCATTTTCCGTTTTATTGCTCCCCTTCTTCCCAGGGACATAGCCTTTTTATTTTTCGGTCAATATGGCCGTGTGAGGGCTTATTTTTTGCGGGACGAGTTGTACTTTTAAAAGACATTACTAGTTTTACCATATCGTGAACTGGAAAACGGGAAAAAAATTCCAAGTGCGGTGAAATTGCAGGAAAAAAAAATGCAATTCCACAGTTGTTTTTTGTTTTTTTTCTTTCCACATTCACTGAATACTGAAACTGACCTGCCATTATTATTCTCCAGGTCATTACAAGTTCGTAGACACCAAACATGTATAGGTTCTTTTTTATTTAGGTGGTGAAAAAAAATTCAAAAGTTTGCTTTAAAAAAAAAAAAAAATGGCTCCATTTTCCGAGACCCGTAGCATCTCCATTTTCCAGGATCTGGGGACGGGTGAGGGCTTATTTTTTGCACGCCGGGCTGACGTTTTTATTGATGCTATTTTGGGGTAGATACGATGTTTTGATCGCCCGTTATTGCATTTTATTGCAATGTTGCATCAACCAAAAAAAAGTAATTCTGGCGTTTGGAATTTTTTTCTCGTTACGCCGTTTACCAATCGGATTAATTCTTTTTTTTTTATATTGATAGATTGGGCGATTCTGAAAGCGGCGACACCAAATATGTGTATGTAGGGGGGGGGGGTTATTATTATTATTTTATTTTGAATGGGGCGGAAGGGTGGGTGATTTAAACTTTTATATTTTTTCTATTTTTAAAATCTATTTTTTACACTTTTTGCATACTTCAATAGTCTCCATAGGAGACTAAAAGCAGCAACTGACTGATCGCCCCAGGCCAGAAAGGGGTTAAAAAAGTATTGGAATTTGTTACAGCAGGTCAAAAATTTGGAAGGTTATTTAACCCCTTCCCGACCGCCCACTGTATATAAACGTCGGTGCTGCCTGGGCTCTGTGCAGCGCCAATGTTTATAAACGGTCGGTGGCCCCGCAGCGCTCAGGACCCCCAGTGTCCTGCGGGTGCGGTGCAGAGCGACAGCTCTGACAGGGGACATCATGATTGGATCAGGTACCAATGATTTTAACCCTTTGCCGTCTTCTAGATGCCGCAATCTATAGCGATCGCGGCATTTAGAAGATAGTGATAGGAGAGGGGGTCGTCCACTTACCTCTCCGACGGCCCCCCTGATGTCTGAGAGGACCTGGCGTTGTCATGGTCACATGACCGCCTCCGGGTCTGGCATGTACGTTGTCCTGCTAGGCTCAGCCAGCCGCTGGAGTCTAGCAGGAGATAATGACAGTTTTACACTGTCAGCAGAGCTCTCATTCAATGCAATACATGTCTATTACATTGCATGAGAACAGTGATTAGAAAAATAAAAATTGACATCCTATACAGGGACTAAGTAAAAATGTATAAAAAAGTCTAAAAAATGTTTTCAAACTGTTAAAAAAAAATCACAAAATAAATTAAAAAAATTAAAATATTAATTCACAAAATAAATAAAAATAAATAAAATATTAAACCAATAAATCCGTATATTTATGCAAAAACAAAAAAAGTACACATATTTGGCATCGCCGCGTCCGAAACAACCCGATCTATAAAACTGTCACACTAATTAACTCCTTCTGTGCACATCGTAAAAATAATAAAAAACGCAGCAAAAAAATATGCTTTTTCATCATATCGCCAAATAAAAAGTGGAATAAAATGCTATCAAAAAGCCAAATGGAACTAAAAATGGTACCGCTGAAAACGTCATCTCGTTCCGCAAAAAAAAAGCCGCCATACAGCTCCATCAGCCGAAAAATAAAAAAAGTTATAGCTCTCAGAATAAAGCGATGTAAACAAAATATTTTTTTCTATAAAATTGTTTTACTGTGTAAAAGCGCCAAAACATAAAAAAAAATATACGGTAAGTGTAGTATCGCTGTAAAACAATTCCTGAATTGTTAGTTTTTGCTCATCTTACCTCCCAAAAAACGGAATAGAAAGCGATCAAGAAATGTCACGTACCCAAAAATGGTACCAATAAAAATGTCAACTCGTCCTGCAAAAAACAAGTTGTCACATGACTGTTGGCTGAAAAAGGAAAAATTATAGCTCTCAAAATATGGCGATGCAAAAACTAGATTTTGCAAAAAAAAAAAAATGCGTCTTTTAGTGTGTGACAGCTGTCAGTCATAAAAACCCAACATAAATCTGATATCGCTGTAATCGCACCGACCAGAAGAATAAAGTAATCTAATCACTTATACCACACGAAGAACGGCGTAAAAAATAAATAAAACCAATTCTTCACCTGCTACTGATTTGTTTATTATGTCTCCCAAAGATCGCAGTAAGGCTCTGCACACATTTATCCTGCGCTCTGCGCTGAGCACTTACACCAGAGTTTCCGTTTAAATCTCTGAAATACGTGATTCAGATGGAACCAATGACGGAAGATTCTCTGTAATGAGGCAGATATAGGCACTGCGGATGCTGTCTGGCCTGTGATCCCACGGTGTCCGTTTTTTTTAGGCGTGCATAAAAGTGCGGTTGGCCACAATTTTGTGCACTTCTAAAAATAAAGGACACCGCTAAACAGAGGCCAGATGGAGTCCAGAGTAACTCTGCTGCCTCATTACAGTGAATGTATCCCGCAGGGGTTTCATCTGAATTACATCACTTGGAAATTTAGATGGAAACCCCAATGAAAGTGTTGAGCCTAGAGCGCTGTATAAATGTTATGTAAAATGTTCCCAATGAAAGGTTCAACTCAGTCCTCAAAAAAAGCTAGCCCCCACTCAGGTCCGTTATCTGTTAAAAATATAAGGGACTCCCAAGTTACTGGTAGCAGAAAGGCTCTGGAAAAGCGAAATGGCCCTTGCTCCCCAAAAGAAATTCAGAGAATTTTGTGCTCCCAAATCCAAAATCCTCCCTACCTTCTGAGCCCCACAATGTGCCTAAACTACATTTAGGATCCACATGTTTGGCATTCCTGTAGCGATGAGATCTTGCCTAATTTAGAGGTGCATGTATCCAGAAGCACAAGCTGGGCACAACGTACTGGTCACTACAGCGTACTAGTCACTTCAATGGCAGTTTGAAATTTTCACTCAGCAACATCCACTGCTGCTTGTTTCTGGAAAAGACCCATGGAGTCAAAATCATCACTACACCTGTAGGTAAATTCCCAAAGGGGTATAATTTCCAAAATGGGGTCACTTAAGGGGGGATTCTGTTCTTCTAGCACTTAGGGACTGTGTATATGGAGTCTGCAAACTATTCTACAATAATTTGTTCTCCAATTGTCAAATAGCGCTCCGTCCCTCCCGGATCTCGCCGTATGGCTAAGCGGTATGGTACAGTCACATATGGGGTATAACCATGTTTAGAAGAAATTGTCTGACTCATTTCAGCACCATTTTTACCCATTGCCCTGTGTGAAAATGTAAAATCTGAGGGTAAAACATTTTATTGTGGTAAAAATATAATTATGTTTTCTTCACTGCCCAATGGTATATAAATTCAAAAATTAAAAAATACTCACTACTTCCCTAGATGAATTCCTTGAGAGGTGTAGTTTACAAAATGGGGTCACTTGTGGGGGTTTCTGCTGTTTCGCAAGGTCAGCGACTCTTGAAATGCAACCTATCCCTGCCAACATAGCGCTCCTTTCTCTTCCGAACCCTGCCGTACACCAAAGCAGTGGTTTTCCCCCACATATGGGGTATTGGCATACTCAGGAGAAACTGCACAACAAATTTCATGGTGCAATTTCTCCTGTTACCCTTATGATAATGCAAAATTAGGGGATGAAAAACATTTTTGTGGGAAAAGTGTGAAAATTTTATTTTTACGGCTCAATATTATAAACATCTGTGAAGCACCTGGGGGTGCAAGTTGCTCACCACACATCTACATAAGTTCCCTAAGGGGTCTAGTTTCCAAAATGGTGTCACTTGTGGGGGGTTTCCACTGTTTAGGCACATCAGGAGCTCCCCAAATGCGACATGGCGTCTTCTAATTATTCAAACAAATTTTACATTCAAAAAGTCTAATGGCGCTCCTTCCCTTCCAAACCCTGCAGTGCGCCCAAACAGTGGTTTTCCCTCACATATGGGGTATCAGCATGCTCAAGAGAAATTGCACTACAAATTGTGTAGTCCATTTTTTATTGTTACCCTTGTAAAAATACAAAAAAATTGGGTCTCAAGTAAGATTTTTGTGAACACAAGTTAAATGTTCATTGTTTTCTTCCACATTCCAAAAATTCCCGTGAAGCACCTGAAGGGTTAATAAACTAATTGAATGTGGTTTTGAGCACCTAGAGGGGTGCAGTTTTAGAATGGTGTCACTTTGGGGTATTTTCTGTCATAAAGGCCCCTCAAAGTCACTTCAAATGTGATGTGGTCCTTAAAAAAATGTTTTTGGAAATTTTGTTGGAAAAATGAGAAATCGCTGGTCAACTTTTAACCCTTATAGCTCCCTAACAAAAAAAAATGTTTGTTCCAAAATTATGCTGATGTAAAGTAGACATGTGGGAAATGTTATTTATTAACTATTTTGTGTGACATATCTCTCTGATTTAAGGGTATGTAAATTCAAAGTTTGAAAATTGCAAAATTTTCAAAATTTTCGCCAAATTTCCAATTTTTTCACAAATAAACGCAAGTGATATCGAAGAAATTTTACCACTATTATGAAGTACAAGATGTCACAAAAAACAAATCTCAGAATCAGCGGAATCCATTGAAGCATTCCAGAGCCATTACCTAATAAAGTGACAGTGGTCAGAATTGAAAAATTTGGCCTGTCATGAAGGCGAAAACAGGCTCTGGCGCCAAAAGGTTAAAGATCTTCCTAGGTTCATATTTCGGAAAGGAAAATCAATGGCTAATGATCTAGTTGGAGTCAATATTAAAAAGTCCAAATTACCTAAATAATGGTCTGTTTCTCTTCCATTAAGAGCTCCTTTGTTGTGGGTTCACAGCAACAGCTTCCAATTCCAAATGCCACAACTGGAATCAGCTCCAGACCTTTTACCTGCTTCATTGATGATGGATTAATGAGGAAATGGCCCATGCAGCCCATTAGAAAGCTTTTGAGATCACTCCCTTGCTCCTTGACTGACATCTGCTAAGCTAACTTGCTGAACATTAGAGCACACTCACTATGTAGTGAAAGTAGACTGCTCGCTTCCAGTCATCGGGGCAGCACCTGGGCACTGAGGGGCTGCAGGGAGAATGTAACATATTTAGGATGCTATTTACCTGCAGACTGCCAATGTCTGCAGGAAAACACTTTCTTTATTTCTTTTTTTTTTTGGGGGGGGGGGGGGGTGGCGTCATTATGCCAAGTTCTCCCTAAGGAATTCCCCTAATACATATTTCCTGAAGTTTAATCTTTAATTTAAAAAAAAAAAAGTTCCTTAAAAAGGTAAAATAAATTATTTACCTCTTGTCGCATAGGCAAGATATGCATTGGACACTGCAATCAAATTTCCACTGTAGTATCTTTGTTCCCAGTCATATTTTGCCACAGGCTGTATTTTAACCTATGTATTAAGAAACAAACAAAAACAGAAAGTTAACAAATGCATCAAAAAATACCAAAAGTAGTAATTTTTAACTTTAAAAGGAGTTTTCACACAAACAAGGCACATTTTAATTATCGTATTTCTCAAACTAGAAGACGCACTTTTATCCTCAAAAATTTTGGAGGAAAGTGGGGGGCTGCGTCTTAAAGTCCGACCTATATATACACACACATACACACTGTGGCTGTGGATGGTGGGGAATGTGGGGGGGTTCAGCAGCGGCGGAGGAGCGGGGCACAGGAGGCAGGAGCCGCCTGCTGCAGCCTACACTGTGCCTTTGACCGTGGGGAGCAGTGAATATTCATTTTCCTTAATAGTACGCACATTGTACCTGCTGTGGGGCTCCTGGTATGCATGCCACCCTTCATCCCTCTTCCTGGTATGTATGGCATCCCCCCCATCCCTCTTCCTAGTATGTATGGCACCCTTCATGCCTCTTCCTGGCATGTATGGTTCCCCTCATCCCTCTTCCTGGTATGCTTGGCACCCCTCCATCCTGGTATGCTTGGCATCCCTGATCACCATCACGCTGCACACAAAAATATAAACAATTATGCCCACCTCCTCTCTTCCAGCGCTGCGTCCTACTCTTCTGCCAACAGGGATCTGTATGAGTGAGTGGTCACTGCTCCCCACGCGCACAGTCCCGGCGTGGGAAGCAATGACTATTCTGGCACAGCATCTCACAGTGTGAGGGCGCATAGCAAAAACGCCATGCGCGGCTCACACAGTGAGATCACTGTCGGCAGCAGGGAAGGATGCAGCGCTGGAGGAGAGAGGAGGGGAGTATAATTTTTTGTGTGCAGCGTGATGGGGATCAGGGGGTGCCAAGCATACAAGGATGGGGATGAGGGGGGCCATATATGCCAGGATGGGGATGAGGGGGGCCCATAAATACCAGGATGGAGGGGCGTCATACAAACCAGGATGGAGGGGCGCCATACATACCGGGATGGAGGGGCGCCATACATACCGGGATGGAGGGGCGCCATACATACCGGGATGGAGGGGCGCCATACATACCGGGATGGAGGGGCGCCATACATACCGGGATGGAGGGGCGCCATACATACCGGGATGGAGGGGCGCCATACATACCGGGATGGAGGGGCGCCATACATACCGGGATGGAGGGGCGCCATACATACCGGGATGGAGGGGCGCCATACATACCGGGATGGAGGGGCGCCATACATACCGGGATGGAGGGGCGCCATACATACCGGGATGGAGGGGCGCCATACATACCGGGATGGAGGGGCGCCATACATACCGGGATGGAGGGGCGCCATACATACCGGGATGGAGGGGCGCCATACATACCGGGATGGAGGGGCGCCATACATACCGGGATGGAGGGGCGCCATACATACCGGGATGGAGGGGCGCCATACATACCGGGATGGAGGGGCGCCATACATACCGGGATGGAGGGGCGCCATACATACCGGGATGGAGGGGCGCCATACATACCGGGATGGAGGGGCGCCATACATACCGGGATGGAGGGGCGCCATACATACCGGGATGGAGGGGCGCCATACATACCGGGATGGAGGGGCGCCATACATACCGGGATGGAGGGGCGCCATACATACCGGGATGGAGGGGCGCCATACATACCGGGATGGAGGGGCGCCATACATACCGGGATGGAGGGGCGCCATACATACCGGGATGGAGGGGCGCCATACATACCGGGATGGAGGGGCGCCATACATACCGGGATGGAGGGGCGCCATACATACCGGGATGGAGGGGCGCCATACATACCGGGATGGAGGGGCGCCATACATACAAGGATGGAGGGGCGCCATACATACAAGGATGGAGGGGCGCCATACATACAAGGATGGAGGGGCGCCATACATACCGGGATGGAGGGGCGCCATACATACCGGGATGGAGGGGCGCCATACATACCGGGATGGAGGGGCGCCATACATACCGGGATGGAGGGGCGCCATACATACCGGGATGGAGGGGCGCCATACATACCGGGATGGAGGGGCGCCATACATACCGGGATGGAGGGGCGCCATACATACCGGGATGGAGGGGCGCCATACATACCGGGATGGAGGGGCGCCATACATACCGGGATGGAGGGGCGCCATACATACCGGGATGGAGGGGCGCCATACATACCGGGATGGAGGGGCGCCATACATACCGGGATGGAGGGGCGCCATACATACCGGGATGGAGGGGCGCCATACATACCGGGATGGAGGGGCGCCATACATACCGGGATGGAGGGGCGCCATACATACCGGGATGGAGGGGCGCCATACATACCGGGATGGAGGGGCGCCATACATACCGGGATGGAGGGGCGCCATACATACCGGGATGGAGGGGCGCCATACATACCGGGATGGAGGGGTGCCATACATACCGGGATGGAGGGGTGCCATACATACCGGGATGGAGGGGTGCCATACATACCGGGATGGAGGGGTGCCATACATACCGGGATGGAGGGGTGCCATACATACCAGGATGGAGGGGTGCCATACATACCAGGATGGAGGGGTGCCATACATACCAGGATGGAGGGGTGCCATACATACCAGGATGGAGGGGTGCCATACATACCAGGATGGAGGGGTGCCATACATACCAGGATGGAGGGGTGCCATACATACCAGGATGGAGGGGTGCCATACATACCAGGATGGAGGGGTGCCATACATACCAGGATGGAGGGGTGCCATACATACCAGGATGGGGATGAGGGGGGCAATACATAACAGGATGAGGGATGAAGGGTGCCATGCATACCAGGATGGGGATGAGAGCCAAGTATAACAGGAAGGAGGGGGCCATATATACCAGGATGGGAGATATAGATACAGAATTGGAGGACATTACCCCTATAACAGTGTCAGTAGCATACCCCCTCCCCCTTAACAGTGCACCGTGAACACATTTTTTGCTTAAATCATTTTTTTTCTATTTTCTTCCTCTAAAACCTAGGTGCGTCTTACGGTCCGATGCGTCTTCTAGTAAAAAAAAATACGGTAATTGGTCTAGGAATAAAAATAAGTTCAACATTTGGATGAATTAAAAAAAATGTTCCTGTGCCAAGATAATCTTCTAACTGGGCCCCTGCTATGTAGTGTGTAATGGCCGTGCCTGACCGTGCATGGACATGGTCTGATCATACCACAGTTCCTGGGCAGTGGAGGACACAAAATAGTATACAGACAGGACAGCAGGGGATCACAGCTGATTGTTGACCTGTGTTACCTCACAGAAAGAATCATCTGTTCTGTATGTTCAGACCATGTCGCTGCACGGTGAGACACAAATATTACACAGCAGGGACACATTTATAAGATTATCTCAGCACAAGTACATTTTCTTTTAACACATCCAATTGTGGAACTTATTCCAAGATCTAAGGATTAACACCTTCATGGCATATGACATACAGTTACGTCGTATGACGTGTCCCTGACATTGATACGGGCTCGCATGCTGAACATTCATCTTTCCTGGCAGATGATTGCTGATTTTACCAGCCATCATGTGCACTTAACAGCTGCAGGTGTAGCAGAGCTCATTGTCATGTCAATCTGACAGCAGCAATTAACATGCGCTGGCGCCTCATTCCACACATCCATCAGAGCACTGTGATGTGATCGCAGAGAGCCAACAGGATGACATCACTGCCGTATGTCTGCTTAGGACCTCTGTGCTTTTCATGATTATGCTCATATGTTTAAATCACCTCTTATGCCTCATTAAAAATAAACAATTAAAAAAAATATATAAAAAAAACACACATATTTGGTAATACTGCGTTTGCAAAAGTCTGATCTCTAAAAATATAACAGTACATTAACCCAATCGATAAATGGAATAACGATAAAACCTAACGATAAAAATAATTACCAGGATAAGGTTTTTTTTGCCTACTGCAACACTGCAATAAAATGTAATAAAAGGAGATCAAAACATTGTATCTATCCCAAAATGGTATCAGTAAAAAAGTCAGCTCAGGGCACAAAAAATAAGCCCTCACACATCACTATATCCCGAAAATATAAAGTGTCAGGGGTCTCGGAAAATGGCGACACAAGAAAAGATGTTTGGGTTTCTTCATCACATTCTATATCAATTCTGAACAGCCAAATCACAGCATTCTCACTGTTTCCGGCAATCACATTGCCAGAAACAGTGATGTGCAGCCTAGGACCGGAGCTCCTAAGAGCACCGATCCTAGCCTGTTGCTAGGAGACCCCCAGCCCTGACCCCAAAGCGCTATGATCGGTGCGATCGCCGATCACAACGATTGCACCAATCATAGCGGGACAGCGCGGTGACAAGGTGGTCATGGGGCGGCGACCGGCTTGTGACCTGCCAGTCACCGCCCCATGACCCCCTGCAATGTGATGAAAGCCCCAGACTGTTCTGATTGGAGCGATCGATGATGACATCGATCGCACCAATCAGAATTCCTGAATACAGGTGACCGGGCGGTCACAGGGAGGTGTCATCTCCCTGTGACCCCCTGTGGTCCCCTGTGGTGCGTGCTCTGCCCCAGCCATGTCTGATTGGTGACATTGATTGCACCAATCAGATGGCTGGGGCACAGCATGCACCACAGGGGGTCACAGGGAGGTGACACCTGCCTGTGACCACCCGGTCACCTGTATTCAAGAACTCTGATTGGAGCTCTCAATGTCATCATCGATATCTCCAATCAGATTACCTGACCTCCACCTGTCACCACCCTATCACCCCCCTGTGACCGCCCTGCAGACCCTCACACTTGGTGAGGATTTCTACAGAGTGGTCACATCTGATCTGTCTGTCGCTGGGCCTTGTAGTGCCACAGATTCTTCTGTGACACCACAAGACCATCTTCTCACCTGTTCCAGTCGCTGCTGCTCCTGGATCTTCTGCTCCAGCGTCCTGGGTCTTCTGCTCCAGACCTGCTGTGGTTCCTGCTCCAGAGCCTGCTGCTGATCCTGCTGAAGAACAGAGAAGACTTTGGTAAGTCCATCACTGTTCTCCCCTCATCCACCCAATCCCCCCCTCTCTCCGACCCCCTTTTTTTACCCCCCTTCCCACCATTTTTTTTTTTTTTCGTGCATCCTGCAGAGGCCGAGCGCTGACCAGTGACAAAGTCACTGATCAACGTCGGTGCTCGCTGCTTTTCAAGATTTTTTTTTTTGTTAATTCTCTTGGTTCTGGTCTCCTGCTCCAGGCTCCAGTTCCGGCCCCGGGCGCCGTCTCCTTCCTGGGCGCCTTCTCCTGCTCCTGGGTCTTCTGCGTCGGTCCTGCTGCTGATCTTGCTCCAGAGCCTGCTCCTGGAAGAAGAACAGAGAAGACTTTGGTAAGTCATCTCTGATCTCCCCTCATCCACCCCAATTCCCCTCTTCCCACACATCCAGCAGCTGCCGAGCGCTGATCGGTGACATAGTAAACCGATCCACACTCGTGTACGCTGTTTACACCACATACAGTAGTCCCTTTTTTTCAGAAAAATAGTTCACACTAAGCACACTGACACATACACACTCTAAATAAAGAACTGACACACACACGCTACATAAATAACAAAAAAAAAAAAATGTCCCGCTCATCCCAAACTCGCTATTCAGCGGAGGAGGCATACGCTATTCTTGCCTCCGACACTGACAGTGAGTGCGAGGATCCCACATTTCTTTATTTTTCCGACGCCTCATCATCCTCTTCTTCCTCCTCAGGTGCTGCTGGACCGCCCCACAGTCGTTCCAGGAGAGAAGACGAACCAGCGCCCCCCAACTACTGACCCCATATGGACCTCGCCCCCCGAAAACTATGAGCCACTGATTCCTGATTTTGTGGCGGAATCAGGAATCAAGTTTGACACCACCGGCCTCACAGAAATAGACTTTTCAAAGTCTTTTTCTCTGAGGATTTTATAAACCTCATGGTGGGCCAAACTAATTTGTATACTCATCAGTTTTTGGAACAAAACCCCTCCATCATTTTCTAACTGGTCTCCTGTAGATGCAGAAGAAATGATGAAGTTTTGGGGCCTGGTCCTTCATATGGGGATCGTGAAGAAGCCAGAGCTTCAGCAATACTGGAGTGTTGACGTTTTGTATAACACTCCAGTGTTCCGAATGGTCATGAACCGGACACGTTTTGAGGCCATCCAAAAGTTCTTGCATTACAACGATAATGCAAGGTGTCCTGCACACGACGACCCGAACTTAGAACGTCTTTTCAAAGTTCGTCCGGTCATCGAACACTTCAACAACAAGTTTGCTGAAGTGTACGTGCCCCAAAGGGACATCTGTGTGGATGAGTCCTTAATTGCTTTTAAGGGGCGGCTTGGATTCCGGCAGTACCTGCCCAGTAAGAGGGCCTGGTACAGAATCAAGCTGTATAAACTTTGTGAGAGTACCTCAGGGTACACTCACAAGTTTAGAGTTTATGAAGGGAAGGACTCCCGGATTGAACCCCCTGAATGTCCCCCTGTTCTGGGAGTGAGTGGGAAAATTGTGTGGGACTTGGTGCATCCACTGCTGGATAAAGGTTATCACCTCTACGTGCCTGCGGTACTGTCAGCAAAAATCAGAGAGGATTCCCAAAGACGCTAATTGGGCAGATGCTCAGAAGGGGTGAGAGCAGAGCCCAATGTAGCGACCACCTGCTGGTGGTCAAGGACAAGAGGGATGTCCTTATCTTGATCATCATACATGGTGATGGCAGCACCCTCAGCACTATACGAGGTTCCACTACACAGGTCGGCAAACCAGACTGTGTAGTGGGGTACAACAAATACATGGGAGGAGTTGATCTCTCTGATCAAGTCCTCGAGCCGTACAGTGCTTTGAGAAAGGCCAAGGTATGGTATAAGAAGTTGGCGGTGCACCTAGTACAGATGGCAATGCACAACGTTTTCCTTCTGTCACAATGTGCAGGCCAGACTTCTGCATCGTACCTTCACTTCCAGGAGACCGTTATCAAGGCCCTGATATTTGGCAGTGGTGACGAAGCGGGCCCCAGTACTTCCGGAACTGAAGGACCAAGAATTGTACCAGGCCAGCATTTCTCGGGGCAGATCCCTCAAGTCGCAAAAAAAGTTAAGTCACAAAAGAGGTGCAGAGAGTGTTATAAAAGGGGTATACGCAAGGACACCATGTATCAATGTAACACCTGCCCCGACAAACCTGGCCTGTGCATGAAAGAATGCTTCAAAAAAGTACCATACTTCCATGCACAACTAAATTAATTTCTGACGTATGACAACATGACGAACACTACACAACTGACGTAGTGTTCGTCAGGTTGTCATAAGTCAGTTGTGTAGTGTTCGTCAGGTTGTCCTACACAACTGACGTATGACACTACATTATAAGATTCAAAAATCAGCTACCACTTCAAAAAAGGGGGCACCTGTTGGGCAATTCCACTGTTTAGGCACATCAGGGGCTCTGAGAACGTGACATGACGCCCACAGACCATTCCATCAATGTCTGCATTCCAAAGCGTCACACCTTCCTTTCCGAGCCCTGACATGTGCCCAAACAGTAGTTTTCTCCAACACATGGGGTATCAACGTACTCAGGAGAAACTGGACAACAGATTTTGAGGTCCACTTTCCCCTGTTACCCTTGTGAAAATATTTATTTTAACATTTTTGTGGAAAAAATGTTTGTTTTTTTTATTTTCACAAGTCAACATTCTAATTTTCTATGAGGCACCTGGGGATTCAAAGTGTTCACCACACATCTAAATAAGTTCCTTAAGGGGTCTAGTTTCCAAAATGGGGTCACTTGTGGGCCGTTTCCACTGTATAGGCACATCAGGTCATCTCCAAACGCAACATGGGGTCCGCTGTGAATTCCAGCGAGTTTTGCAATGAAAATGTCAAATGGCGCTCCTTCCCTTCCGAGCCCTGCCGTGCGCCAAACAATGGCTTTCCCCCACATATGAGGTATCAGCGTACTCAGGAGAAATTGCACAACAACTTTTGGGGTCCAATTTCTCCTGGTACCCTTGTAAAAATAAAAAATTGGGGTCTAAAATAAAATTTTAGTGAAAAGTAAAATGTTCATTTTTTCCTTTCACATTCAATTAATTGGTGTGAAGCACGTGAATGGTTAACAGACTACTTGAATGTGGTTTTGAGCACCTTGACGGGTGCAGTTTTTAGAATGGTGTCACTTTTGGGTATTTTCTGTCATAAAGGCCCCTCAAATGTGATGTGGTCCCTAAAAAAAATGGTTTTGTAAATTTTGTTGTAAAAATGAGAAATCGCTGGTCAACTTTTAACCCTTATAGCTCCCTAACAAAAAAAAATGTTGGTTTCAAAATTGCGCTGATGTAAAGTAGACATGTGGGAAATGTTATTTATTAACTATTTTGTTTGACATATCTCTCTGATTTAAGGGCATGAAAATTCATAGTTTGAAACTTGCCAAATTTTCAAAATTTTTGCCAAATTTCTGTTTGTTTTTTTTTCACAAATAAACGCAAGTGATATAGAAGAAATTTTACCTCCATCATGATGTACAATATGTCACGAAAACAATCTCAGAATCAGGGGGATCCGTTGAAGCGTTCCACAGCAATTGCCTCAAAGTGACAGTGGTCAGAATTGTAAAAATTGGCCAGGTCATTAACGTGCAAACCACCCTCGGGGGTAAAAGGGTTAATGTACAACTAAATTTTTTTCTATCTTTATATCAATTTTTGCCATATAAGTTTTATATGGACACAGTACTTCAAAAACTAATAAGGAAAAGAAATGAAAAATAGCAAATAAAATAGTTTTCTTTAGCTGCAAGTTCACAATCACTTCCTTATTTTATATTTGTGAAACTTGAGCAGTTAATTAATATAACTCCTTCCTTTGGTCTATTAACAGTTACAAGTGTAAGGCTTTGTTCACAAGTTGCGTTTTTTTCTGCAGGCAAAACCTGCCCCCTGGGCAGTAAAAAAAATCAACAGCAAAAAAGCAGGTTTTGATGAGTTTTTGCAGCGTTTTTCTCAGGGTACATTAGTCTCTTGTGCATGCTAATAAAGTTTAGAGCATAAAAAAATAACCTGATTCAACTTCCTTAGGTTTTGGCACCAAAAACGCAGAAAAACCTGATACCTGTGTTTTTGCACTACCTATTGTTTTCTATGGGTGAAAAACGCAGCAAAAAAGCTGAAAGTAGGGACATGCTGAATTTTGCAAAAACGCAGCTCTTTGACAAAACAGTCAGGAAAAAAAAACAAGGTGTGTACATTAGATTTCTGAAATTTCATAGACTTAGCAGGTACTGTAAAACGCAGCTGAAAAATTGCATAAAAAAAGGATAAAAAAAAGCTGCCATAATGCAAGGTGTGAACATAGCTTAAGTCAGTCTGCACGTATTTACGGGCCTGTGCACTTAAATCCTTAAGAACGATATTTACAGTAAGTGAACAAGTCCTTCATAAAAGGTAGTCCCCCTTGTAAAATGATAAAAAACGAAAATCACCCCCGTGCAGTTACTTGCATTTCCCACAGAAAAATCTCAGACGATGTAGAGACAAATATTCGTTTGTTTTTATATTTTACACAAGTGACTACAGAATTCAAGAAAGGTTTAACCAAGTAGAGGACAACCCCTTTACTACAATTATGCTATTCTTAATCAGCCTAATGTTGTAGGCAGCACAAACTTGTTCATATAGGGAAGGCCTGCACAACATGCGGCCCGCCAGAGGACGTTGTGCAACCCGCGGAGCTATCCAAGAGACACCACTGTCTTCTTATATTCAAATGCATTTGCGACTTTCAGGCGTGAATACGTTTGAACACTGTGGTATCGTGATGGTGAAGTGGAGCACCGGTCAGCCTTAGCCCAAACATGCAGGAGCGTGAGGAGGTCAGCATGGTGCCAACGTCATCACAATGCTGCTAGCACCTCAACGCTGCAGAGGAGGAGACAACGCAGGTTAACAGTAAAAGGAGGCGAAGATTAAATGCAAATCATTGTGGATGGAGGAGGGGGGGGGTTAATGTTACTGTGAGGGCAAGTAATGGGGGGGACAATTTGAAAGAAGGCATAGTGCTGTGAATAGCAGTTATTTTACAATGGGGCTAATCTGACATTGCAATTGATCATCGTACTAATGGTTGTTCTGGTGCTGCATTCACGCACTGACAGTGGGTCTGATCTTCTACAGAAGTAGCAATCCAAAACATGCTTCATGGCTATGTAGGAATAGATTAATGAAAACATCAGAATGTATGGGCTCCCGGTAGGTATATACAGTACAGACCAAAAGTTTGGACACACCTTCTCATTTAAAGATTTTCCTGTATTTTCATGACTATGAAAATTGTATATTCACACTGGAGGCATCAAAACTATGAATTAACACGTGGAATTATATACTTAACAAAAAAGTGTGAAACAACTGAAAATATGTCTTATATTCTAGGTTCTTCAAAGTAGCCACCTTTTGCTTTGAGGACTGCTTTGCACACTCTTGGCATTCTCTTGATGAGCTTCAAGAGGTAGTCACCGAAAATGGTCTTCCAACAATCTTGAAGGAGTTCCCAGAGATGCTTAGCACTTGTTGGCCCTTTTGCCTTCACTCTGCGGTCCAGCTCACCCCAAACCATCTCGATTGGGTTCAGGTCTAGTGACTGTGGAGGCCAGGTCATCTGGCGTAGCAACCCATCACTCCCCTGCTTGGTCAAATAGCCCTTACACAGCCTGCAGGTGTGTTTGGGGTCATTGTCCAAATGAAAAATAAATAGTCCAACTAAACGCAAACCGGATGGAATAGCATGCCGCTGCAAGATGCTGTGGTAGCCATGCTGGTTCAGTATGCCTTCAATTTTGAATAAATCCCCAACAGTGTCACCAGCAAAGCACCCCCACACCATCACACCTCCTCCATGCTTCACGGTGGGAATCAGGCATGTAAAGTCCATCCGTTTGTCTTTTCTGCGTCGCACAAAGACACGGTGGTTGGAACCAAAGATCTCAAATTTGGACTCATCAGACCACAGCACAGATTTCCACTGGTCTAATGTCCATTCCTTGTGTTCTTTATCCCAAACCAGTCTCTTCTGCTTGTTGCCTGTCCTTAGCAGTTGTTTCCTAGCAGCTATTTTACCATGAAGGCCGGCTGCACAAAGTCTCCTCTTAACAGTTGTTGAAGAGATGTGTCTGCTGCTAGAACTCTGTGTGGCATTGACCTGGTCTCTAATCTGAGCTGCTGTTAACTTGAAATTTCGGAGGCTGGTGACTTGGATAAACTTATCCTCAGAAGCAGAGGTGACTCTTGGTCTTCCTTTCCTGGGACGGTCCTCATGTGAGCCAGTTTCTTTGTAGCGCTTGATGGTTTTTGCAACTGCACTTGGGGACACTTTCAAAGTTTGCCCAATTTTTCGCACTGACTGACCTTCATTTCTTAAAGTAATTATGGCCACTCGTTTTTCTTTACTTAGAATTTGTATTATGGCAAGAAAAAGCAGCTAACAGTCTATTCAGTAGGACTATCAGATGTGTATCCACCTGACATCTGCACAACACAACTGATGGTCCCAACCCCATTTATAAGGCAAGAAATCCCACTTATTAAACCTGACAGGGCACACCTGTGAAGTGAAAACCATTTCCGGTGACTACCTCTTGAAGCTCATCAAGAGAATGCCAAGAGTGTGCAAAGCAGTCATCAAAGCAAAAGGTGGCTACTTTGAAGAACCTAGAATATAAGACATATTTTCAGTTGTTTCACACTTTTTTGTTAAGTATATAATTCCACATGTGTTAATTCATAGTTTTGATGCCTTCAGTGTGAATATACAATTTTCATAGTCATGAAAATACAGAAAAATCTTTAAATGAGAAGTTGTGTCCAAACTTTTGGTCTGTACTGTATGTGTATGTATGAATGTGCTGTGTATATATTATTATTTATATAGCGCCATTGATTCCATGGTGCTGTACATAAGAAAGGGTTACATACCAAATACAGATATCACTTACAGTAAACAAGCTAACAATGAAAGACTGGTACAGAGGGAAGAGGACCCTGCCCTTTCTACAGGAGTGGGGAAGGAGACAGTAGGTTGGGGACATATACAGTGGCATGTAAAAGTGTGGGGACCCCTGGTTAAAATTACTGTTATTGAGAACAGTTAAGCAAGTTGAAGATGAAATGATCTTTAATGGGCCAAAAGTTTAAGATGACACCGCCTTTGTATTTTTTTTCATTTTAAAAAAATTATAAAAAGGAGAATGGGCCGAGGCATAAGTTTAGGCAACCTTGGCGATGTGAGCTCAGATAACTTTGACCAAAGTTTCATGCCTTAATTAGCCTGTTAGGGTTATGGCTTGTTAACCTTCATCGTTAGGAAAGTCCAGGTGATGCAAATTTCTCAGCTTTATAAAAATCTTCCCTCCTCTAACCTTGTGCCAACAAACCGCAGTCATGGGTTCTTCTAAGCAACTGCCTAGCACTCTGAAAATGAAAATGGTGGAGGCCCACAAAGCAGGAGAAGGCTATAAGATGATAGCAAAGTGTTTTCAAGTTGCCCTTTCCTCAGCTTGAAATGTAATTAAGAAATGGCAGTTAACAGAAACAGTGGAGGTCTATAAAAGTTCTGGAAGACCAAACAAAATTTCAGTGAGGGCTGTTCGTACGATTGCTAAAGAGGCAAGAAGAATGGATTCATTGAAATTTCAACTAATTCTTGATGCAACCATAACACAATCTATAAAAAAGTCCAAATCCACAATAGACTACCTCAAAAGGCGCAAGTTTAAGGTTTTACAATGGCCCTCACAGTCCCCTGGTATGAACATCATTAAAAATTTGTGGCTAGCTCTCAAAATAGTAGTGCATGGCAGAAGACCCATGAATATCGCATTACTGGAAGAATTTTTCAAGTTAGAATGGAAGAAAATCCCTCAAACAAGAATTGAAAGACTCTTGGCTGGCTACAAAAAGCATTTACAAGCTACCAGGGCTGTGGAGTCGGTAAGCCAAACCTTCGACTCAGACTTCTCAATTTCCATGACACTGACTCCGACTCTCTCATACATGGCTGAGGTTTAAGTGATAAATTTACGGTAGGACACATTTTTCTCAGCTAAAAGTCTAGACCCTTAGATCAGGAATAGAACATTTCATAACTTTCCCAAATTCTTATGAAAAAATATTCCTCACAAACTGCATTTAACTACTGAACCGAATTTATTATATATTTTTAGGAGTCGGAGTCGGTCCATTTTATGCCGACTCCACTAAAATGGGCACAGACTCCGACTCCACAGCCTTGCAAGCTACGATACTTTCATAAGGGGCTGCTACTAGGTACTAACCACGCAGGGTGCCCACATTTTTGCATTGGCCCATTTTCCTTTTTATGTCAAGGGAACCAATGAATAAAATTGTTCTATTTTCAATTCTTTGAGATTTTTTTTTCTGGTAATCGAATGTTAGAGAATGCAAAATGTGAAGAAAAAAATTCAATATATTTTGTTTTTTTTTATTAATTTTCCAAGTGTTGAAAAAAATTGAATTTCTGTGTTGCATACCTTTACGTTTCTCCTCATATCTCAGGCCCAGAACCAGGATAGAGAAAAGGAAAAAATACAAAAACACTCAGAACTGTACATGCTTTCACCTGATATGTCACAAGAATATCTTTGTTAATATTATACCTCTGGGGATTAAAGCGCAAAAAATTTTTTAAAGCATTTACAAAAAAAACTATGACATAAAATTTTAAACAAAAAAAAAAAAAAAATCACATGTGCCTCCTATGCTCCTAGCCACATCTGTACCAAAAGTCAAGTTGGGATCTCAAAGGGATCGTACTTAAAAAACTTTATGAACAGTGTCAATTTGAAAATCTTGAATTCGGATCTGCTAAGTCTGAGGTCTAAAAGTGCACAGTCTATTTTCCAAATAGAATTTAAAAAAAAAAAAAAAGTTTCATAATTTGTCCTGATCGTAAAACAGGCAAATCATTAGATAAATCTATAGTGAATATAGTGAAAGGTTTTTACAATAGTGAAGTGAGCTGAATTATACCTGGCGAGAAAGTCTGTCTATGAAAGTTAACAGTAAGAAAACTCACGTCCTAAAGAAGCTGGTTGTTGCCAATTTGAATTAAGACCTATGAACATTTTTTTTTTTTTTTTTTTTTAAGTTTAATTTCTGCCAAAATAGGATTTTCAAAATTTGCTGACCTGCGACTTAAGAATTGTGTCCTGGCTGGTGGTAGTGGTGCACACTCAGTATGCGTTTGTACAGCATACCAGAACACTAAATTTATGATTGAAGGAGGCAAGCTGAAAGATTTTCAGATTGGAGAGTACAACCTTGATGATTACAAAGTATGTGTCTCACATAAAGTGTCCAGAAAAGAGTTCAGACTGTTACATAAACATCTGCAAAAAATGTCCTCCAGCAATGGCTCTCCAAGAAAAAATATTACATAATTTCAAAGAGGCTATTTTAGATTGTATAACTTATAAACAGTGAATATCTGGTGACAGATGTACTTTTGACACTGTTTCTAAAAGTGAAGACTTTGTAGAACATTTTTGTGACCATCTGATAGTCCTTAAAGGGTTAGTCCGAAACCGAAAAGTAAATTTAAACTAATAAATCTTTAAAAGTTGACTTTCTAAAATGGGCACACAGGCGGCGTACTTTGACAAGCAGATCTGAGTAGGTTTTGAGAAACCGCTGAACCACGAGGTTAAGCACATGGGCCAGGCATGACACTTGTGTGAGCTCGCCTCACTTCAGAGCCTCCACCAGGTTCCGGCCATTGTTACACACAACCATGCCTGGCTGTAGGGTCAGCGGCATTAGCCACAGATCTGCCTGCTCTTTCAGAGCTGTCCACAACTCTTCAGCATTGTGTGGTTTGTCACCTAAGCATATTAGCTTCAGGATAGCATGAGGTCGCTTGGTCGAAGCAGTGCTTCTAGCTTGTGACTGATGTGGTCATTTCGGAGATGGAGGAGGAGGTGCAGGAGCTGTAGAATGTGGGGGCAACCCTGATTGACCCAGGGCCCGCAATCCTCAGCGTCGGGAGGACAAGTTCTGTTCCAAGGTCCAACTGGGTTCCGGCTTCTTCTATATTAACCCAGTGTGCAGTCAGCGAGATGTACAGTCCCTACCTACAAGCACGTGTCCGTGGTTAGGTGGACTCTCTCAGTAACTGCATTGTTGAGGGCACGGCTGATGTTGTGGGACACATGGCCGTGTAGTGCGGGGACGGCACATAGGGAGAATTAGTGGCGGCTGGGAACCGAGTACCGAGGGGTCCACTGTTGGAAGACCCCACATTGTCACAATCCTGGAGAATATCTGAGGGTTCAAGGACCATTCTCCTTTTATGGAAGCACGGCTGAGAAAATCTGCTGTGACGTTTTCCTTCCCTCTTAGATGAACAGCAGAAAGGGAGAGACAATGATCCTCTGCATTCTGAAGATGTTTGTCCGCTCCTCTCATTATGTCTTTTGAACGGGTTCCCCCTTGATGATTTATATATGCTACTGAGACTTGATTGTCCGAGAGTATACGGACATCCTGGCCCTGTAAATATACAAGGAACTTATTGAACGCATAATCAACCGCCAAAAGTTCGTTAACATTTGAGGAAAACCGCACCTCATTTTCTGACCTGAATTAAACTACCTTCAAAATGAGCTCCCCAACCTGTAGCACTTACATCTGTAGTCAAGACTGCAGTAGGTTTACATTCCCAAGGGACTCCCCTAGAAAGATTAGTGTGTACCAACCACCAACGAAGGGATTGTAAGGAGCGAGGGGCCAAGGTAAACTCCGGGTCTAGATGTCCATCTAGGATTGAATCGTTATACAATATATCCCATTGAAGTGTCCTTGAGTGAAATTGGGACCTAAGCACTGAGGTAAAACTCGAGGTCAAGGTCCCTAATAATGACATGGCTTTACGGAGTGACATAGCGGGTCTATCCATACAATGTCTTACTAAGCCCTGGATTTTTGCAATCTTTTCTTCTGATAAATAGCATAACTGTCTTTCAGAATCTAAAATGACCCCTAGAAACTGTTGAGCTTTTAGTGGAGTCAATCTAGATTTTTCCAGATTTAGAAACCAACCTAATCCTTCCAGGACAGAAATAGTTACCTGAAGGTGGGCCTCGCATTGAACAAAGGAGTTCCCCACTATCAGGAAATCATCAAGGTAAGGGATTATTAAGAGGTCTTTTTCTCTTATATGGGCCATAACCTCTGCAACTAGTTTGGTAAAAATTTGCGGGGCTATAGCTAACCCAAAGGGAAGTGCAGTATACTGAAAGTGTTTAACCACCCCACTTATTTCAATGGCCACCTTCAAATACTTTAGATAGTCCTTATGAATGGGGACATGGTAATATGAGTCTTTAAGATCCAGAACTACCATATAACAGTGGGGAAAAAAGTAATTTTATTATCGTTTTTAAGGATTCCATTATAAAAGGTGTCTATTTTAAGAAAGCTATTTAAAGATCTTAAATTTATGCTTGTCCTGAAACACCCATCTGGTTTGGGGACCAGGAAAAGCGAGGAGTAGAATCCGTGACCCTCTTCTGAATCCGGAACCTCAAATCAGGCGTTTTTCTTTATTAGGACTTCAATTTCCGATACGAGGGCAGTCTGCCGCTCTAGGGAGGAACTAGAGGGAACAATCAGGAATCTTCTGTAAGGAAGAGTTTAAAATTGAAATTTAAGACCAAATCTAATCAGGCTCAAAATCCAATTACTATGTGAAATACGTTCCCAAGCTGGGAAAAATAACGACAATCTCCCTCCCACCTGGGCAGATTGTGATTTCCCTGGCTTCTGCTCATTTTTGGAAGAAGAACCAAAGAGTAGGCCTCTACCTTTACGACCTCTTTCTTCGAATTTTTCTTGTTCTCTCAAACATCTATTTCGGACAAATTTCTTTTTCCGAAAATATTTCTTAAAAGAGGGTAGAGGTACAGAGGGGCATCCCTTCTTAGGATCTCCGGCTTTTTCCAACAGTTCGTCCATGGTCTGGCCGAAAAGATATTCCCCCTCGCAAGGAATTGTACAAAGCCTAGACTTCGTTTGTACATCTCCAGGCCAGCATTTAATCCATAGGGCTCGCCCAGCAGCATTTGATAGAGCTGATGATTTTGCTGCCAGACTAACAGAGTCCGCAGACGCATCAGCAAGAAAGGCCGCTGCACCCTGGACCAGGGGAAGGGAAGAAATAATCTCCTTCCCGGAGACACCTTCCTTTAGTTGATTGTCTAACTGTTCCAGCCAAACCATCAGGGCTCTGGATGTGCAGGTGGCTGCCACTGCTGGTTTCAGGGCTCCTGCAGCTGTCTCCCATGCACCTTTCAGGAAGGTATCGGCTCGTCTGTCCAGGGGGTCTCTCAATGCTACCATGTCATCAAATGGGAGAGAAGACTTTTTTGATGCCTTCGCAATGGCAACATCTAACCTTGGTGCTTTTGACCAAGAGGCACAAGCGGCATCGTCAAATGGATACCTCCTTTTGAAAGAGGGAGGAATGCTGCCCTTCCTGTCTGGCTTTTCCCACTCTCTATCAATGAGATCTTTGACTTTTGTATTTATGGGGAAACATCTCTTCTTATTCTGACCTAATCCCCCAAACATTACATCCTCTACAGATTTTTCTGGTCTCGTGTCTACAATGCCCATGGTAGTCCGGACAGCTTTCACCAAGGCATCAACCTCCTGCAGAGGAAAACACTGTCTATCCGACTCGCTATCAGAGGAAGAGAGAGAGGAGGAAGAAATGTTTGAGATATCAGAGTCCGAGCCTGGCTGAGGGTCCTGGGGAACATGCCTGGACTCAGAATTCCCTTGCAAAGCCTTGCCTATGGTTTCTCCAATTAAAGTCTTTAGGCCTAAGGAAAACCCCGGGGTTTCTTCCGTCATTACCTTGTCAATACAAGGTTGGCACAATTTCTTAACATATGCATCAGGGAGCGGATTGCTGCATAGGGCACATTCCTTATCTTTAGACTTAAATGAACATTTCTTGCTCCGAAAGAAAGTTATAGATAGAGAAGGAGTTAGAAGAATTAGTTGAATTTTCACGAAGATTCCACTTACCCCATGGAATATTTGGTACCGTAGAAGCAGAAGAATCCATCTTAACCGGGAGAGAATCACGCCGAACCACCGGACCTTCTTTCCTGCTTTTTGCGGTGAACTTTCTAGCTGAACGATTGGACCCAGACCAGGAACGTCGTTGCACCGCCAGTTGTGAGGGCTCCCCAGAGGGCTGCAGGAGTTGCTCTTGCTGAGGTGATAGCTGCTCCTGTGTATCTTCCATGTTTACCAAGGGCAAAAACAATGGGCTCTGAAGCACCTCCGTATGTTGCCAGGAACGCTCCACACATGGCGGACATCTACCTCCATGAGAGGGGATGTCACGCCTGCCGCAACGCACACGGAGGTGCCCCAATGAGCCCTGTCGTGGCGTCTCCAGAGTTCCAGGACCGACCAAGGGTGGGAACCATCACTGCTCCAAACACCCTGTCGATTCCATCTGGGGCAAGAGACCATCTTCATCCTGCAGGTAAGCCTGAGAGGCCTCCCATCAAGGATAGGAAACCTAAACTGAGGCGGGAGAGAGGTGCCGCCCTTTTTAACATGTAGGTTTCCTGTCCTTGATTGGTGGATCCTCTCTCTCTCTCTCTCTCTCGTGGTGCTGTCAAGGGAGTACGAATAAAACGCATGTACAATCTGCATGCTTTTTTTTGTGCCAGGGAGACGCAGAAACGCTCAGGAAAAAATCCTGAGCATTTCTGCATCGTGGGCACACAGCCTTATATGTGATGCTGGGCGTTGTAGTGCAGGGTTTGATGGCGCAGCAATAATCAGTCCACAACTTAATGGCGGTTTCCTCTTATCTTTAATGGCGGCGATTAGGTAAACCGGGACTAGGGTACTGGTTAGAAGTGGAAGTCTGGGAAGCCTGGAAGCAAGTAAAGAATCCACCTCATCAGGTGAAGTTGGAGGCCTTCCCTTTCCACTAATCTCTTTGGCCCTGCTGCTTGTAGCTGTGCGGTGGCCCTCGTCCCTGAGTGCAACGTCTTTGTGCTCACTCGTATGGCAGGCAGCTCGGGCCTTGCTGATGCGTCGCTCCCACATGGCGGTGCTGAGCCCTGTGGTGCTGCTGATCCTCCGGGCGTCTGATGGGGCCAGGAGACCTGCAGTCTCCTGCCCTCCGGTTTCTGCTGCTGGGCCTTCAGTGCCCCACAGCCTCGGACTCCTGTGTCCGGTTCCTCTGTGTTGGTTCCTTCTGGGGTGAACTGCCGCGCAGCTCCACTCCCCAGCTCCTCTCTCGTCGACGTCCTCACTTCAACTCCTCACACTAAGTGTCACTAATCCCGCCTCCAGATCCAGTTGCAAAAGGGGGGAGCTTCCCTTTGCTGGTCTGGAGCCAGGACAGTGCTGCATGCTTAGCAAAACCTAATTAGGGGACCCCTGCTTGCTTCCAGGCATGGCATCACCTCTTGTGAGGGAGGCAATGCCACTGTGGCAACCGGACCCCTGGGGTGCCACATGTGCATTTATGATGCCATTTTTCTGTCAGTTGAGTTACAGGTAAATGGTGCTGCTTTTCTTCATGCTGCAACTCATGTGTTCTTCCTCGCTCTCTCGCTATCAAAAAAAGCAGCAGATCTGCAATCATTTTATAGACGTGTTTTTGTCTGACTTCATTGAAGCCAATGGGTGAAAAATGCTAGCAAAAACACACAGAAAATTGACATGCTGCAGATTATTTTCTTTACCAAATTATCAAATCAAAAAAAAAAACGCTAAGTGTGCATGACATTTCAGGCTTCTCACTCACTTTGCTGGCATCAGGTTTTGTTTCACAAAAACTTGCCACACAATGTCTGTCTGCCTATAGCTCCTCCCCTCTCCATAGAATTATAAAACCATCAACTTATTTTAGAAATTAGAAAATCGGACTTTACAGATTTTATCCATGATGTCATAGTGAAAGGTCAATCCAAAAGGGAAAAAAAAAGCTTATTTTTCTAATAAGATATATTACAAAATGTATTTCTCTTGTACTGATATATGAAATAAAAGTCAAAACAGCAGCTACTCTTTAAGCATTATCTAAATAGTTTAAAGGGCTTACCTTGTTACTTCCTCTTGCTTTGCTACAAATATTAGAATCACTACTCGCTATGATTTCAACATCTTTACCTACGATCTCAATGCAAGGAGGAGAGTCATCGCCAGAGAGGCAGCTAAAAAAGAAAGCAAAAATTAATTTACAATTATTTTACATTGATAAATTGAGACATTTATTTTAGCCTACTCTAGAAACCTAATCACTCACCATCAATATCACAATCCCTAGATAACAGAGGGTTTTCGCATTGCACTACTGAAAACAACACTCCCCTGGTGACAAGTTTCCTGCATGCGATGGAAAGCAGGTCGCTCCCGACTGACCAAGTCAGGACCAGCGGCATCCTAGCAAATTATGCTCCCACCGATATTGAAGAAAAAAAGGACGAATTTATGCACAAATTCTCTCTTTTTTTCTGGCTTCATCGGTTTGACGACACGTGGATCCGTAGCAGCTGTACAATGATTTAAAAAAGTATTTAAATCATGGATCAAACGGTCCTCTCTGGAAAGCTGGGATTTGGGTTAAGGGAATTTAAGTGGATATACTTTGTTAATATTTTATACTACGGAATTATATAGTCATGTTATTTTAAAGATGGAAATTTTTTATTTTGAGTTTTTCAATAAACATTATTTGATTTAAAAAAAAAAAATCTGGATCAGGTTAGCATAATTGAATAATAACTAACTATACATCAGATAAGACCCTATTTGCGCTACTTTTCTCCCTAGTGTTTTATTACCGATACTGCAAGCAGAGACCGCGTTGCCTCTGGCATTGGAGGAGCAAGATGGCACTGAAGCAAGCAAGACCCAGACTGCATCTGAGCAGGACATACAAAAGCAATAGAAAACATGAGCTGTTAAGCACTGCACTCCCTTGCCTAGGAGACTGGTTAACCCCTTTACAGCCCAAGGTGGTTTGCAAGTTAATGACCAGGCCAATTTTTACAATTCTGACCACTGTCACTTTATGAGGTAATTACTCTGGAACGCTTCAACGGATCCCCCTGATTCTGAGATTGTTTTTTCGTGATATATTGTACTTCATGATGGTGGTAAAATTTATTCAATATCACTGGCGTTTATTTGTGAAAAAAATGGAAATTTGGAGAAAAATTTGAAAATTTCTCAATTTTCAAACTTTAAATTTCAATGCCCTTAAATCAGAGAGATATGTCACACAAGTAGTTAATAAATAACATTTCCCACATGTCTACTTTACATCAGCACAATTTTGGAACCAAAATTAGTTTTTTTGTTAGGGAGCTATAAGGGTTATAAATTGACCAGAGTTTTCTAATTTTTACAACAAAATTTACAAAACCATTTTTTAGGGACCACATCACATTTGAAGTGACTTTGAGGCCTTTATGACAGAAAATACCCAAAAGTGACACCATTCTAAAAACTGCACCCCTCAAGGTACTCAAAACCGCATTCAAGAAGTTTATTAACCCTTCAGGTGAATAAACATTTAACTTTTTTCCCAAAAATGTTACGTTAGACACCAATTTTTTTTATTTTCGCAAGGGTATCATTAAAAAATGAACCCCAAAATTTGTTGTGCAATTCCTCCTGAGCACGCCGATGCCCCATATGTGGGGGAAAACCACCAAGGGAAGGAGCGCCATTAGACTTTTTGAATGTAAAATTTGCTTAAATAATTAGCGGATGCCATGTTGCGTTTGGGGAGCCCCTGATGTGCCTAAACAGTGGAAAACTCCTACAAGTGACTCCATTTTTGAAACTACACCCCTCAAGGATTTTATCGAGGGGTATAGTGAACATTTTGAACCCAGAGGTATGACACAGAATTTGATAACATTACGTCATCATATTGAATAAGTTGTCATTAGTCTTGAGTGCAAGTGGTCGCTAATTGAGTTTGCATCGGGTTCTCAGGTATGCACCATGTATCGCAAATGCTCAAGTGACATGATCGAGTCCCCGCCCGCATGCAGAACCAATATAGGGACGTTAGGGGAGACAGGGTGATTAAGGTCAGCCTAGGAGTTCTCCATTCTCCTCTTTCCCTAGAATCTGGGCCCCCTTTTCCCCCTTCCCTTTGTGTTGCACTTAGTCTTTCCTACACCTTGCATGACATGGACATGCTGCGTATTTTAACGCAATGGCAATCCTGAGAGGAAATTTCTGCATCATGTGCATAGCACATCAGGATTGCCATTGCATTAGTTGGCAGATGGATTACCTAGCGTTTTTGATGCATTTCCGTTCGGAGAAAACGCATCAAAAAAAGCTCAGTGTGCAATTAACCTAAAGCTGAAGAACTCTCGTGTATACCACTACCTATTCCCAAGTTCAGAAACATTAAGAAAATAAAAAAAAATAAAAATTGTGTCTGGCTCCTAATTACAACAGTATTCGGAAACCTATCAAGGAGATGCTATGATAAAGCTCCAGTATGGAAAAATCAAATTGGAATGGTACATAATGTATCTCAACAAAGAAAAAAAATGTACAGGAAGGACTCAAAGTTATTTTCTCTGATGAATCCCTTTACAAGACTGTTTAGGACACCTGAAAGAATGAATGTCCAGAAAAGAAAAGGTGAGAGCTAGTGAGGAGCTAGCTAGCTCGCTATTCCACTGACTAATCACAGGTGCTCGAGCATCATGCTCGAGTCCCCTAAGACTGTGGAGTTGGTAAGTCAAACATCTTACTCCCGACTGCGACTCCACAGCCCTGCCTCACTACTGAACATGTACATAAAGTACAGTACAGATTTATCTAAACTACAAGCCTAGATCCTCAGATCAGGATTAGAACAGACATTTATAGGACATTTCATAACTTTCCCAAATTCTTATGAAAACATTTAGAGCACATACTGCATTGTAATACTGTACCCAATTTCTTAAATATTTTAGGAGTCGGAACATTTTATACTGACTCCTCCAAAATGGACAACGACTCCGACTCCACAGCCCTGGAGTCCCCGGCCCTCAAGTTTTGTGGCAGTTGGACAATAAACATGCAGGAATTACTTGCCATACATAGTAATGTCGTAGCCATGTTGGCTACAGGCATTACTGTGATAGGCCAGCCACATCACGTCATGGGGTCTTTTGTAAGACTCAGTGACGCGATGACCGTCACAATCTTCTCTGGAAGCAGTTCAGGGAGACTGGATATAGGAGGGAGAGCTTACAATAATGTCCAACCCCTACTAAATATTATAAAGTTGCACCATTTAGTGCTTTTCATGTGGCACTAAAGGGCGTTTTTAAAGTTTTTTGACCTAATAATTAAAAAATATGACGTGGTGTCAACCCTATTGTTAATACCCAGCCAAGGTAAAGCAGACAGCTTGGGGCTGATATCAGGCTGGTAAAGTCCATGGATATTTTCCTCTTCCCAGCCTAAAAATACAAGCCTGCAGCCGCCCCAGAATTGGCGTATCACATTAGATGCACCAATTCTGTCCATTAGCCTCGGCTCTTCCTGATTGCCTGTTACAGTGGCAATCGGGGTAACAGTTTTTAAGTTGATGTCAGCTGTGTAATGTCAGCTGGCATCAAGCCCCAGGGTTAGTGAGGTGTCTATCAGACACTCCCATTACTAACCCAGTAAGTTAAAAGAAAAAGAAAAAAACTCCCTGGTTCACCAATTTATTAATAATAAAAAAAAAACCATGCTGGTCTGAAGTAGTCCAAGGATTCCAAAGTAGTCCACAAATGACCACCCGAGGACATAAAAAGATAGAATTAGATTAGGGCAGCATGGTGGCTCAGTGGTTAGCACTGCAGCGCTGGGGTCCTAGGTTTAAATACCATCAAGGACAACATCTGCAAGGAGTTTCTATTTTCTCCCCGTGTTCGCGTGGGCTTCCTCTCACACGCCATAGACATACTAATAGGGAATCTAAATTGTGAGCCCCAATGGGGACATTGCCGATAATGTCTATAATGCACTGTGGAATTAATGGAGCTATAAAAGTGAGTAAAATAAGAAACTTAAATAAAGACAAGACACAGTCCCTCATTAAGCAATTTATTAACCTCGCAGCTCCAGCATAATCCAATTAAGTCCACCGATTCTGTAGTACAACCTTCTCAGAACGAAGCTCCATAGGTTGTGCTACAGATTCAGTGGGCATCTTGGGAGGGCCATGGTACATCATGATGATTGTAAAATTTGCTTGATATAACTTGCGTTATTTATGAAAATAAGAAATTTGGCGAAAATGTTGATAATTTCGCAATTTTCAAACTATTCATTTTTATGCCCTTAAACCAGAGTTATGTCACACAAAATAGTTAATAAATAACATTTATCACATGTCTACATAATTTTTTGTTAGGAAGTTAGAAGGGTTAAAAGTTCATCAGCAATTTATTTTTTTAATAACGTTTAAAAAAAACAAAGTTTGTTTTAGAGATCAGATTTGAAGTGACTTTGAGGCACCTATATGGCATTAAATACAGAAAAGGGACTTTATTCTAAAAACTGCACCCCCCAAATTGCTCCAAACCACATTCAAAAAGTTCATTAACCCATCACAGGAACTAAAGTAATGTGGAAGCAAAAAAATGAAAGTTTTATTTTTTCCCACAAAAATGCTATTTTAGCCCACAATATATTGTTAGCAACAAAAAATGGACCCCAAAAGTTGTTGTGCAATTTCTCCGGAGTACACCAATACCCCATATGTGGTGGAAAACTACTGTCTGGCACGACAGGGCTTGGAAGGGAAGCACCACCATTTGACTTTTGGGATGCAAAATTGGCGGGAATCGATAGACGTTATGTAGTGTTTGGAGAGTGTGAAGGATGGGGGTATGTAATTGCAGCTTACAATCATCCTTTAGCATGTGCAGTTGTAACAAGACACCTGGCTCCGCAGGTGGTCCTGCCTTTCAGCTGCAAAGTCAGGATTCTCAGGCCTATCAGCTAGCTGGAATCCAAGCTCTTACAGGAAGACCCCCTGTGGATCCAAGCCATGTGGCCTTAGTCCTTAGTTCAGACAGCTATGATTTCATAAAGAGTTACGGAAATACTAAACATCCTACCATGACATTGTGTATATTTCCGAGATCTCCAGGACAAGGCGAGCGCCCGCCACTCAACCCGTTGTAGCACATAGGGGTATGGAGATACGTTGAATAGCTAGTAGGAAACAGATAGCAGAGCTGTGTTTGGTCTTAATGCGTAGCAGGGCCCCAGCCGGGTCCGATAGCACCAGAACTGCCGCCCTAGGACTGTTCATTAAGGATCCATCTTAAGTTTTGGAGTCTTTAGCTGCTAGTGAAAAGGAGTGGGGACTTAGGTCCAGCCCAGGGGGCAGGAGGGGAGTGACACCAAGGGGTTAAATGCTTGTGTAAAGCATGGGTTAGTGTTGTTTTCTGGGCAGGTCACGATGACATATCGTAAGGGAATTAGTCCAGGAACAGAGGTGTCCGCAAGCCTCCCATGTGGCAGTCACTCCTCCACAAACAAGCCTTCCATCTGACTGGTAACAGTCTTATATTCTGCTTACATCTTTTGTAGTACCACTATTTGTATTTGCATATCTGACCATTATATATGTATAACCATTGTGTATATAGTGTATTGTCTAGTGTGCCCTTAAGGCGATTAGATATATAAATTTTAATCCATGAATCCACACGCGCATTTCTGGGGTTAACTTTCCATGCTACCAGGGTTGGTTTCTGGCTCGATATAATTCCTGTTAACGGACTGGGCTTATATCGAACGAGGAACTGGTGACAGCTCTACTGGGCTGATCAGGTTCTGTTTAACTAGGCTAGTGAAAGGGGCCTTTCAGTCAGTCAGGGGTGTGAGCAAGTGTGGTGCCACATCAGTGACACTGTGGGCCACATCCTTTCACTCCCTGTGCTTTCCCGTGCCCATGTGGACAGGGGGGTGTTTGTGTGAAACTGTGCCAAGCTGACCTTAAGTGTCCCTGAGCGGTGTGGAATGTCACGTTGGTGCAAGTGCGGATCTGTATCACGTGATCCTTCTGATGTAATAATCAAGTCAGGCGGGGTCGCGAGGTGCGGATGCATCACAGAGAGACCCTAAGGAGCCTAAACAGTGGAAACCAACTACAAGTGACCCCATTTCGGAAAATACACCCCTTAAGGAATCCATCTGCTAGTGTGATGACCATCTTGATACCACAGGTGCCTCACAGAATTTTAAAATATTGGGACGTGGAAATTAAATATTACTTTTTTCATGAAAATATTGATTTAACCTCAAATTTCTCATTTTCATAAAGGTAAAAAGGAGAAAATGGACCCCAGTGTCGATTGTGCAATTTTTTCTGAGTATGCCAATACCTCATATGTGGTCGGAAACTAGATTTCAGTCACAGTGCAAAGTTCAGAAGGGAAGGAGTGCCATATTGGAGAGCGGATTTTGCTGGAATGATTTGTGGTTGACATGTCCCATTGTCAGAGCCCCTGAGGTGCCAGAATCGCAGAGCCCCCCCATAAGTGACCTCATTTTACAACCTACTCCACTCCAATGAATGAATTCATCTAGTGGTGCAGTGAGCATATTGACACCACAGATGTTCCATAGAATTTCATACCGTTGAGTGGTAAAGAAAAATAAAATAACATTTTTACTACTAAAATATTGTTAGATGGGTAAATCGGCACTACACCCATAGGTGAATTCCCGGGGAAGGGTGGGAGGGGTTATTTTCCAAAATGGGGTCACTTCATGGGGAATTCTGCTGTTCTGGCACTTTTCAAAGCCAATAAATAACAGAACAGCAGAATCCCCCTGAAGAGACCCCATTTTGGAAATGACACCTCTCTGGGAATTCATCTATGGGTGTAGAGACCATTTTCACTCAATGGATGATTTCCAGAAACAAGCACACAGTGGAAGGTTTAATGCAAAAATTGCAAATGTGCCATTGTAGTGCCCAATATACTGTGCTCAGCTTGTGTCTCTGGAGACATCCCCCACCCTGGAAATTGATAAGCAAGCGCTACTCGAATGTGTCTTTCACTAAACCAAATGCTTGAATGAATGGGATAAATTAATAGTTTAAAAACGTGGTTCTGTGTGGAAGATTTTAAAGCAGTCAGTGAGGCATAAGGCTGGTAATGATGGCCATTGTGGGCAATAATAGGGGGCATCATGCCTCATTCCTCTCTTGAATATGTCAAAAGACTCACTGAGTGACATTTTTTTGCACTCATTGTAGCAACAGAAACATCTTCTCTGGTGGTTCTTTCTTGTTTCTGTTGCTAGAATGAGTGCAAAAAATGACATTCAGCTTCTAATGGATGAGCGGGACAAACATTTGCAAAATCGAGATTTTCAATGACCTTTTCGTTGATAATCAAGGAAAGTATCTGAATTTCCATCTTTTTTGTGTAACACAAAAGAATTATCTGAGGCCACGTGAAACAACTAAATGACTACCTTTTTATACTAGGTATATTTTTTGTTGATACCTGGAATGGCTGTAGAACCTGGTCTGCAAGGTCCAAATCCATCTATTTGTTGTAATCAATGACTGACACAGGTTTTGCTTTGGAGTAGTGGATCCTAGTTCTACAGTGGCCCTTGTGGCATCTGTGTGGATCGACCTGAGGATATATCCTTATACTTGAGGGCAATCCGCTCTCCATTGCGTACTGCCCCTTTAGAACTTTTGTTAACCAAGGATTGTGGAGACCCCCGAATGTTGATACAAATGGTCCCACAAGCCACTATGTTGTGTTCAACCAGACTTTTAACCCCTTAACAACCGCCTATACATGTTAAAATGGCGAACAATTAAGGGCCCTTATTTCCTCATTGCTGTTTTAAAAAGGCGATAGGGAAAAAGGCGATAGGGAAAAAGGCTGTAGTAACCCCAAGAGTAGAAAATTCTCCGTGGTCTCAGCTATTAATTGAGACCCTGGAGAACATGATCGGGGCCGGTTTTCCAGTCCCTGATCACAGGATCACCATTATTCAGTGAATAGCGACGACCACAGAATAAAAGTATGCCCGCGGTTAAAATGATTTCTCTGATATACATGTCAGAGGAGAGAAAATGATGCCCCCAGATCCCACCCAGTACCTTCACCGTCATTCTTCCTGTATTAAAAAAAAAAAAAAAAAAAACATGGCGGGTGCATGCACAGTGCTCCCGCCAAGATCTGCCAGCCGGTACCAAGCAACAATATAGAATTTTTCCTATTTTCTTTTGATCACGGCGATAGACCCTAGCATAGTGACACATATCAGCAGTATAATACAATATGTCAAATTTTAATAACCATATGAAAATTGTTTATAAGGTATAAAATTAAAGGGAGAAAGAAGTGCCCAACAAATGGCACCAGGGTACACGAGTACAGTATTCAATAAAGCTCATATAACAGGACCTAGTGTTGGTTAAGACAAGATTCGCCTATGTATTAAGCAGTTCATAAGGATAATGAATCAAAATAATAAAGTGCATTGTGCTAAACCAGTACATCCCCTACAGGTAAGTTAACACTGGATAAGGTATATACCACCTAGGAGAAACATGTCCATACTATCACAGATCCAATTGCAAAATATGTCAAGTAGGTAGAGCAAACACGTCTGAAGATATAGATACCGACACCTGATATCCTCGTGCAAACACACTGCGAAAAACGCGTCAGTTGAATGGTGGCGTCCTGGGGTCAGTATCTATATCTTCAGACGTGTTTGCTCTACCTTCTTGACATATTTTGCAATTGGATTTGTGATCGTATGGACAAGTTTATAGGTGGATTCACATAGGTAAATCATGTCTTAACCAACACGAGGTCCTGTTATATGAGCTTTATTGAATACTGTACTCACGTAACCCTGGTGCCATTTGTTTGGCACTTCTTTTTCCCTTTAATTTTATACCTTATAAAACATTTTCATATGATTAATAAAATTTGATAGATTTTATTATACTGCTTATATGTGTCATTTTTTAAGTTTATATGTTGGTTGAAACATAACTAATGCTTACTTGGTTTAATCTTTCCTGACCCTAGTACAGTGATCAAAAGCAAATAAAATAGTAAATTAAATCCCCCTTTGTCACCCCCTTAGATCGATAAAAACTATAAAATAAAGTAAAAAAAAAAAAATTCCATAAATGCCATTCTTTGCAGTTAGGGTTGTGTTGTGGTTGGAATATTTTTAAAAGGAAAACAAAAAAAATGACGACGATATGACGACTAGTGTTGAGCGCAGGTGCTTGCTACTTGATTTTGCATCGGGTCCACGGGTATACACAGTGTATTGCGGATGCACGAGCGTCATGCTCGAGTCCCCTCCCCACATATTATGAGATGGCTATTCAGCAAAAAAAAAAACACGGGGTGATCGCCTGCAATACACGGGCAATCCCCCACATATTTTTTGGGGAGGTGTCTAACAGCCGTGAAACATGAGGGTCGGGGCTCAAGCATCTCATTCGAACACCCGCAATACTCGGTGCAGACCCAAGTAACCAATGCAAATTCAAGTAGTGAGCACTTGCGCTCAACACTATATGACAATCTAATGTTATCAATTTCTGCGTTGTACCTCTGGGTTCAAAATGCTCACTATACCCCTTGATAAAATCATTGGAGGGGTGTAGTTTCCAAAATGGGGTCACATGTGGGGGGGGGGGGGTTCCACTGTTTAGGCGCATCAGGGGCTCTCCAAACGCCACAGGGCGTCCGCTCTCTATTCCAGTCAATTTTGCATTCAAAAAGTCACACGGTGCTCCTTACATTCCGAGCCCTGCACCCAAACAGTGTATTTTCCCCACATATGGGGTATCAGCTTACTCAGGAGAAATTTCACATCAATGTTTGGGGTCCATTTTCTCCTCTTACCCTTGTGAAAATAAAAAAAATTGGGGCTAAACGATCATTTTTGTGGAAAAAGTGTGATTTTTTAATTTTCATGTCTCTATATTATATACTTATGTGAAGCACCTGGGGGTTCAAGCTGCTCACCATACATCTACATTCCTTCACGTGTGTCACAGGAACTGAAGCAACGTGGAAAATAAAAATAAACATTTAACTTTTTTTCACAAAAATTTTACTTCAGACCCCAATTTTTTTTATTTTCACAGGGGGAACAAGAAAATTGACCACAAAATGTGTTGTGCAAATTTTCCTGAGAACGCCGATACCCCATATGTGGGGGAAAACCACTGTTTGGGCGCATGGCATAGCTCAGAAGGGAAGGAGCACTATTTGACTTTTTTTAATGCAAAATTGGCTGGAATCTAGAGCAGACGCCATGTCGCATTTGTAGAGCCCCTTCTGTGCCTAAACAGTGGAAACCCTCCACAAGTGACCCCATTTTGGAAACTAGACCCCTTAAGGAATGTAGGGCGTTCTCAGGAAAATTTGCACAACACATTTTGTGGTCAATTTTCTCGTTCCCCCTGTGAAAATAAAAAAAATTTGGGTCTGAAGTAAATTTTTTGTGAAAAAAAGTTAAATGTTTATTTTTATTTTCCACGTTGCTTCAGTTCCTGTGACACGTGAAGGGTTAATAAACTTCTTGAATGTGGTTTTGAGCGGTGCAGTTTTTAGAATGGTGTCCCTTTTTGGTATTTTCTGTCATATAGACTCCTCAAAGTCACTTCAAATGTGATATGATCCCTAAAAAATGGTTTTGTAAATTTTTTTGGAAAATGGGAAATTGCTGATCAACTTTTAACCCTTATAATTTCCTAACAAAAAAATGTTGCAAAAATTGTGCTGATGTAAAGTAGACACGTGGGAAATGTCATTTATGAACTATTGTGTGACATCTCTCTGATTTAAGGGCATAAGAATTGAAAAGTTTGAAAATTTAAAAAAAAAAACAGTTTTTTTGTTTGTTTTTTTCACAAAAAACGCAAGTAATATAGAAGAAATTTCACTACTATCATGAAGTACGATATGTCACGAAAAAACACAGTCTCAATAAGTGGGCTCCATTCAAGAGTTCCAGAGTTATTACCTCCTAAATTGACACTAGTCATAATTGTATAATTTGGCTTGGTCATTAAGGACATAATTGGCTCCATCACTAAGGGGCTAAATAGGGGAATGTGTGTGGTAATTGTTTACAAACAGGTTATAGCCTTGCTGTAAAAATGAACTTCGCTCACAAACAATTTTTTCAGATGTCCCCGGAGGGCATCTTTCCCCTCATAAATGCGAAAAGCTGATATATATTCTGCTGAACTCTCGCACAATTTACAGCTTTATTCCGAGCCATGCCCTCTTAGATGGAATAAAGTGCTTGAGGTGCTGTCTTCCTTTGGATTTTACAATGGACTCCTCAACAGAAATGTCTTGTTGTTGGGGTGTAGAGCCTTAGGAACTTTTCGGTCTTCAATGATGGGTCTGATGTTATGAAGTAGCGCTGGGGTCCTGGGTTCAAATCCCACCAAAGACAACATCTGCAAGGAGTTTGTATGTTCTCCCCGTGTTTGTGTGGGTTTCCTCCCACACTCCAAATCAATACTGATAGGGAATGTAGATTGTGAGCCCCAATGGGGACAGTGCCCATAATGTCTGTATTGTAAAGCGCTGCGGAATATGTTGGCGCTATATAAATAGATTATTATGATCATTATTATTATTGTCGTTGAAGAGAATCTGTCATACTTCAGAACTCTTTGAAGCTATTACTATGGACATACAGGTGACAGCATTGTTAAAATAGTCCTACTTGTATGCCTAATTACTTCTCAACAAGATAGAATCTGACTTTTAATCATTTCTGTTATTTCTTTCAGGTTCCAGGGCGTGTGGTGCCTGTAAGAACACTATGCTTCCTGTGTTAATATGCGTACCACCCCCCTCCACTCCACGTCACAGTGCCATGTGATGTGCAGTTGTAAGAAGAATGACAGAAAACATAGGGGTCCTAAAGAAAATGTAATTTCGGGAAGATTAGTTAACGGTTTGGTTTCTCTCCCACACAACAATGGCGGTTACTTCTAAACTCTAAATGGCTTTTAGCATATACTGTTGAAATCCTTCTGGAAAATAAATAAATAAATTTTACACCAGTACAAAATTGGATTTTTGATGCAAATCCATCAATCAAAGCAGGAATTTGTGACTGTTGCAGAAAGCAACTTGCAAAAAAGCGAAAAATACTATACAGGCAGAAAATCTGCAAGAACCCGGAATTTCAAACATGGATGAGTAGTTTATAAATTCTGATTTAACAATAGAGTATTTGAATAAATCACTTTCTAACATCGAAGAATCACCTATTGCAAAAAAAGGAATGTATTTTTCAGGTTGCAAAACTAAATAAGAAAACCCAGCTGTGTTGACAGCATTTAATCTTAATTATCCAGACGTCTATTTTCAGAAGGACAGGAGACATGGTCATATTGTCTGAATGTTGACACTTGAGTTGATGTTTGTTGTAACTTATTGTCTGTTACCTCTGGAGAACAGGGTCACAGGGTCATTGCACAATGAGGTTTTCTAATATGCTGAATACACATTGTACCAGGCCAGTGCAGGACAAACTATAAGCAGACTGATTAAATACTCAAACAAAGCTAGTTAAACTCATCCCACCTCGCCTCTGACCTGTGGATGTTGGCTTGAAAGGACAGTTGTGAACTATGTAAGGGGGATATGCCTTTGTATCAGGAATCTTTTACAAAACCACAGCCAGGAACACTTTACGTAACAGCTCTACAGGACACCATAGTTCCATCAAGAGAGACACGGATTTGGATTCTCAAGGATGCCAGACTAAGGGACCACGGCCCTGGTTGGAAGTATACAGATCTGCTCCATTGACTAACACAGAATTCATGGATACATTTGGGAAAACCAGGTGGGGACCCTCAGGTCACCTGGAACCCATGGATACACTTAGAGAAGCCAGGTTAGGACCCTCGGGTCTCCTGCCAATGTACTTCAATGGACTGTCAGCTTTCTAAGTTTGTCATTACCTCCTCTCTGTGGGTGCCCACCAAAAGCAGGGTGTAACTGGTGGGATTAGTCAGCCCTTGAAGCTTCTCAAAGTCACAACAGCTATAATTGCGGCGAGTCAGCAAAATGGTGAGATTCTGTAATTTTGCACCATCTTGGGAATTTGCTGGGACTGTTCTATATGTTTATTGTCTGTTTGATGGTTCAATAAAGAATTGCCACACTGTTTTGCCCTCACCCTGTGTTGTCTTAGTGGTATTCTGCCCATGAAAGACCCAGTGTCTCCACAGCAGCAAAAAACTGACCCAAGAACTGATAGGTGAAACCGTAAAATATGAATGAAAAAATGACACTGACCCAGAGATAATTTAGCAACTTAAAGAAAAATTTTAATTAACTCCGCAGAAGTGATCAGTTTCCTCTTTACTCTCCAAGTCACATCTCACCACCTGTGAACTTGACCCAATCACGTCCCACCTATTCCCTAACCTTACCGCAGTCTTCATCCCAACCCTAACCCACCTCTTCAACCTGTCACTAACTACTGGCGTCTTCTTCACACACTTTTCCTGCACAGGAAAAATCTTGTATGTGATTGTGGGAAGAGGAGATAAGAGTAGAGAAGGAGATCTTGGGAGGATCAGAGGTTGCGTGCAGGTATGTACCGGGAGGCTAGGTCACAGATATATGGAGGAGACAGGTTGTGGGTGGCTTTATATGCCATGGTTAGAGTTTGGACTGGAGTACCTGGACAATGGGGAGCCAGGGAAGAGACTGACAGAGGAGAGGCCGGGGAATAGCGGGGGGACAGGTGGCTTAGTCGGGCAGCAGAGTTTAGGATAGATTGGAGGGGTGCGAGAGAGTGTTAGAAGGGAGGCCACCGGGCAGGAGGTTGCAGTAGTCGAGGCGAGAGATGATGAGGGCATACACTAGTGTTTTTGCAGATTCATGGTTGAGGAATGTGCAGAACTGGGAAATATTTTTGAGTTTGAGTCAGCAGGAAGTGGAAAGGGCTTGGATATGAGGTTTGAAAGCGAGATGAGAGTCAAGGATTACCCCGAAGCAGCGAGCTTGCAGGACTGGGGAGAATGGACAGTCATTGACTATAATAGATAGGTCAGGTGGAGGGGTTGAATGAGATGGTGAAAAGATGATGAATGCAGTTTAATCCATATTAAGTTTTAGGAATCTAGCAGAGAAGAAAGATGAAATAACGGACAGAAATTGTGGGATTCTGGTTAGTAAGGAGGTGATATCAGGTCCGGAGAGGTAGATCAGTGTGTCATTGGCATAGAGGTGATACTGAAAGCCGTGCGACTCTATGAGGTGTCCAAAGCTGAAGGTGTAGATGGAGAAGAGTAGGGGTCCTAGAACTGAGTCTTGGGGGACACCGACAGATAGGCGGCGAGATGAGGAAGTTGCGTCTGAGTGGGAGACACAATGTCCTGTCTGTCAGGTATGAGGAGATTCAAGATAGGGCCTAGTCTGTGATGCCGAGAGAGTCTGTAGTAAGAGGGAATGGTCCACTGTGTCGAAGGCAGATGACAGGTCCAGAAGGAGTAGGACAGAGTAGTGTCGCTTGGATTTGGCAGTTAGTAGGTCGTTGATGACCTTAGTCAGGGTAGTTTCAGTAGAATGGTGCGGTCAGAAGCCAGATTGGAGGCGGGCAAAGAGGGAGCAGGAGGAGAGGTAGGAGGACAAGTCAAGATGGCCATGTTGTTCCAATAGTTTTGAGGCATAATGGAGAAGTGATAAGGGGTGATAGCTAGATAGAGAAGATGGGTCAAGTGATGGCTTTCTGAAGATGGGTGTGATCGAGGCATGTTTGAAGCATGAGGGGAAGACACCAGTTGGTAGTGACAGGTTGAAGAGGTGGGTTAGGGTTGGGATGAAGACTGCAGTAAGGTTAGGGATGAGGTGGGATGGGATTGGGTCAAGTTCACAGGTGGTGAGATATGACTTGGAGAGTAAATTTGATCTTCCGTGATGGCGGAGAAGCTGGTTTTGGAGGAGGAGAGTTGAGTAGTTGTGAGGAGGGACTGTGGGAACTTATGCCCAAACCTTTGCTTTATGTTATCAATCTTCTGCTTGAAGAATGAGGCAAGGTCTTCAGCTGAGATGAGAGGAGAGGGAGGGGTAGCTGGGGGACGGAGGAGAGAATTGAAAGTACTGAATAGCTGTTTAGGGTTGTGAGACAGGGAGGGTATGAGATATGAGAAGTATGTTTGTTTTGCTGCATTGAGTGTGGACCCGAAAGTAGTGAGGGCTTGTTTGAATGCGATGAAGTGCTAGTTGGAGTGGGACCTTCTACATCTCCGTTCAGCAACCCTGGAAGCCAGTCTCAGTTCTTTAGTCAGGCTGGTGTGCCAGGGTCACCTGTTGATTGTGCGAGCTTTGGTGTGTGTGAGGGGTGCGACCGATTCAAGAGCTGCAGCTGTTGTGGTGTTATATAAGGCGGCACCAGCATCTGCATCGTGTAAGGAATTTATGCCTGCAAGAGGGAGAAGGGATTCAGAGAGTGAGTGTAGGTCGAGGTGTTTGAGATTTCTGTGAGGGTGTGCAAATTTCTGGATTGTGGACAGGGAGAGGAGAGGAGAGAGAATGTGAGTAAGTTGTGGTCAGAGAGAGGGAGAGGAGAGTTAGGCTATGTGCCCACGATGCATTAGTGCTGCATATTTTTTAAGCTTCTCCCTGGCAGGAAAAACGCATGCGGATTTTACATGCGTTTTTTGCCCGCCAAGTATAAGCGTTTGTCAAGCGTTTTTGCATGGATTTCTGCATGCGGGTTATCAAGCGCTTTTCCAAGCGATTTTAGCATCACTTGGAAAAGTGCTTGACAACTCGTTCACACTATATAAATCCATGCAACCGGCATGGATTTATATAGTGTGAACAAGTAATAGTTTTTAAAAAAAAAAAAAAAGAATAAGAATGGTAAAAAATAAAAAATAAAGATTATACTTACCTTCCGATGGCCCCCGGTCTCCTTCTCCGCTCCGTTGGGTCTCCCCAGTGTCTCGCGGTGGTGTGAAGGACCTGCAATCACGTCATTGAGTCATGTGGCAGGTAACGCAACGGCCGACGTAAGCGGTCGCGTGACCTGTCACATGACTCAATGACGTCATGTCAGGTCCCCACATTACCGCGAGCCGCCCAACATATCGCACGCATCGCTGAGGAGGCCGGGGGACATCAGAAGGCAAGTATAAAATTTATTTTTTATTTAATTTTTTTTTTTTTTTTTTTTTTTTTTTTTTTTTTTACAGTTTCTATGGTACCCAGGTCTGGATGAGAGTCTCCTCTCCTCCAGACCTGGGTACCATCCGCACATTGAACCGTGTGATATCCGCTTGAGCAGGATGCAGTGATGCGGATGTCACGCGGTCCAATGCAAGTCAATGGCGGCTATTACACTGCATGTCCGCAGAATTAATGGACATGCTGCAGACTGTTCCGCAATGATAATCCGCAGCGGAAATTTCCACAGCATGTGCACAGCACATGCGGATCATCATTGGAGACCATGGGGCACGTATTACCAAGCGTTTAAGCGTTTTCCCTGCGGAAATTCCAAGGCAGAAACGCTTGAAAAACGCATAGTGGGCACACAGCCTTAGAGAGTTGGATAGGGAACAGAGGCGAGTGAAGAGGAGGTCCAGTGTGTGGTCATCTTTGAGAGTGGGCGCTGAAGACCATTGAGCAAGGCCAAAGGAGGAAGTGATAAAGACAGATGAGTGGGTAGTGTCAATGGGGATGTTGAAATCACCCATGATGATAGTGGGGATGTCAGCAGAAAGGAAGTGAAGTAGCCAGATGGTGAAGTGGTCTAAGAAGGTGGTGGCTGGCCCTGGGGGGCGGTAAATGACAGCTGGCTGGAGGTTGGATGGGGAGAAAATGCGCACATAGTGCATTTCAAAAGAGAGGAGGGTAATGGAGGGTGGCAGTGGGATATGTGAGAAGGAGCAGTTGTCTAACAGTAGAAACCCAATTCCACCACCATGCTTGCCGCTGGGGCATGGATTTGGGAAAGGTGGAATCCGCAATACAAAAGTGCAGCTGGAGAGGCTGTGTCAGTGGGGGTGAGCCAGGTTTCAGTGATGGCAAGGAAGCAAAGTTTGTTAGTGATGAAAAGATCATGGATGTAGGAAAGTTTGTTGCAGACGAAGCGGGAGTTCCATAGAGCTCCTGTTAGTGGTACTGAGGAAGCGGGGGCTGGGCGGATGTGTATAAGGTTAGAGAGGTTGCGGAAATGTTTGCTGGATTTAGGATGAAACGTAGAGGTGACTGTGGGGATGTGGTGGGGGGGGGGGGGGACGGGATTTGGAGAGATCGCCGGCAATGAGAGAAAGTGTTAGCAGGCGGGAGCAGGAGAGGGCATGAGGTGGCTGTCTGTGCTTAGAGATGCAGGATTGTATGTTGAGGAATAGTTCTGAGGGGAAGGTGAGGTGGATGGGGAGGATGGAGGAAGAGAGGACCAGTTCCTTACTAGGTGTAGGGATTAGGGGGGTTAGTAGAAAGTGAAGGATTATAGAGGATAGAGTGAAGACAAACAGGAACACTGTTTACTGCAGGGCTCTGCAGTCAGAATCTGTATAAAATGGACCGACTCAGACTCCTAAAATATATAATAAATTGGGTACAGTAGTTCAATGCAGTTTGTGGGGAATATTTTTTCATAAGAATTTGTGAAAGTTATGAAATGTCCTATAAATGTCTGACCAATTCCTGATCTAAGAGTCTAGACTTTTAGATGAGATGAATCTGTGCTACAGTAAATTTATCACTTAAACATGAGCCATGTATGAGGGAGTTGGAGTCGGTGTCATGGAAATTGAGGAGTCGGAGGTTTGGATTACCGACTCCACAGCCCTGGTTTACTGTGACTAAGTATCCAACTACCTTCAGTTCCAATTCAGGACTAATTCAGAACTGTACACTTGTATGCTACGCTGGCAGACGACATCCTGCAGATGTATAGCTCACAAATATATTTGTTACAAAGTGCAGGCAGCTGGGAAACAGAGGAGTTGCCTCTGCTCATCTATATCAGATAATTAACACCGAGTCAGATGAAGGATATTGAAGCCAGAGTAAACAAGGATGTCTTAAATAAGGGGGGGGGGTAGAACAGTGGGTAGGTGAGAAACACCACAGAATAATGCTAGCAAAGGAAGGGAGAAAACACAGCGTGGGGGAATTTGGGTTGCATATAGGAAAGTATGAGTTACAGCCAGGACCTCCAAAAGCCACAGTGGGAAAGGAGCTCTGCCCACAACTGATGACCTGTTAAAGAGATGCTCCGACCCATTGTGAAACCATATGCAGGTGCAGTGGGCACTGGGTTCCTTCTGACGCATGACAATGGTAGGCCTCATGTGGCTGAAGTGTGTCAGCAGTTCCTGCATGATGAAGACATTGATGCTTTGGACTGGCCTTCCCATTCCCCAGACCTGAATCCAATCGAGAACATCTGGGACATCATGTCTCGCGCCATCAACCAACACCACGTTGCACCACAGACTGTCCAGGAGTTAACTGATGCTTTAATCCAGGTCTGGGAGGAGATGCCGCAAGAGATCACATCATCAGAAGCATGCCCAGGCATTGTAGGGATATCAGACAGGCGCGTGGAGGCAACACACAATACTGAGCATCATTTCCTTGTCTTGAGGCATTTCTACGGAAGTTGGATCAGCCTGGAATTTGATTTTCCATTAAGATTTTGAGTATCATCCCAAATCCAGACCTACATAAGATATTAATTTTGTGTACATTGAACTGTTTGTTGTTCTCAATGCATTCCACTATGTAATGAAGATTTGCAACTGGAATATTGAATTAAGTGATATCTAGGATGTGTTATTTTAGTGTGCCCTTTATTTTTTTGAGCAGTATATATCAATTGGTGTACTATTGCAGGATAAAACTGCATCACACTGTATGTTGCACTGACAAAGGTTTTGTCTATATACATTGTCAGATTTATTTTATCATGCCAAGTTTTATCCATCAGTACCGTATTTTTCAGACTATAAGACGCACCCCAAATATTGGGAAGGAAAATGGGGGAAAAAAATTTACTGTTAAAACGGGGGTCGATCTTCTAATACGAATTTAGCTTACCAGGGGCTGGCAGCGGTGGAGCAGAGGTGACAGGAGGCAGGGTTGCTTCTGCAGGGAGCCAGAGGCGACATAAGTGGAGCGGCGGGCCTTGGGCTTCAAGAAAATGTCGGCGGTGGGGAAGAAGCGGAGTCCCTGCTCTTTACATTGATTTCCTGGTTGTGGGCTTCAGGAAAATGGCTGCCGTACGCGGCACGAGGCCGGGATCTAAATCGGCGCATGTAGAACACCCCCTCCTCCCAGCCCAGGGTCCGCAGCATTGCCAAACTTCTGCAGCCACCAGCTTCTTCCAAAGCAGCCGCACCTCCTTGGTAAGCTACATTCGGACTATAAGATATATCCACATTTTCCTACAAAATTGGATGGGGGGCAGAAAGTGCGGCTCATGGTCCAGAAAAAACGGTACTTTACTGGTTAACATAGTTAATGATTTCATGCACTATTTATGGAATTATTGTCTGTTGCATGTGTTTTGAAGGTGTATTTCATTTTTGATAGGGACCTGTAAAGCACACCAGGACATATACACATATATATATATATATATATATATATATACACACACACACATATATATATATATATATATACACATATACACACAGTGCATAATTAAAGTATTTGACCCCCTTGAACTTTTCTACCTTTTGCCACATTTCTGGCTTCAAACAAAGATCTAAAATTCTAATTTTTGGGGGAAGAATCAACAACAAGTGGGACACAATCGTGAAGTGGAACGAAATTTATTGAATATTTTAAACATTTTAAAAAAATAAAAAATGAATAGTGGGGTGTGCAATATTCTTCGGCCCCCTTGAGTTAATACTTTGTAGCGCCACCTTTTGCTGTGATTACAGCTGCAAGTCGCTTGGGGTATGTTTCTATCAGTTTTGCACATCGAGAGGCGGAAATTCTTGCCCATTCTTCCTTACAAAACAGCTCGAGCTCATTGAGGTTGGATGGAGGGCGTCTGTGAACAGCAGTTTTCAGATCTTTCCACAGATTCTTGATTGGATTCAGGTCTGGACATTGACTTGGCCATTCTAACACCTGGATACATTGATTTTTTAACCATTTGATTGCAGATTTTGCTTTAGGTTTGGGATCATTGTCTTGTTGGAAGATAAATCTCCGTCCCAGTCTCAGGTCTTTTGCAGACTTCAACAGGTTTTCTTCCAGAATGATGCTGTATTTGGCTTCGTCCATCTGCCCATCAATTTTAACCATCTTCCCTGTCCCTGCAGAAGAAAAGCAGGCCCAAACCATGACGCTGCCACTACCATGTTTGACAGTGGGGATGGTGTTTTGAGGGTGATGAGCTGTGTTGCTTTTACGCCAAACATATCGTTTTGCATTGTGGCCAAAAAGTTAGATTTTGGTTTCATCTGACCAGAGCACCTTATACCACGTTTGGTGAGTCTCCCAGGTGGCTTGAGGCAAACTTCAAACAAGACTTTTTATGGATGTTTGAGAAATGGCTTTCTTCTTGCCACTCTTCCATAAAGGCCAGATTTGTGCAGTGTACGACTGATTGTTGTCCTATGGACAGACTCTCCCACCTCAGCTGTAGATCTCTGCAGTTCATCCAGAGTGATCATGGGCCTTTGGCTGCATGTTTGATCAGTCTTCTCCTTGTTCGAGATGAAAGTTTAGAGGGACGGACGGGTCTTGGTAGATTTGCAGTGGTCTGATACTCCTTCCATTTCAATATGATCGCTTGCACAGTGCTCCTTGAGATGTTTAAAACTTGGGAAATCTGTTTGTATCCAAATCCGGCTTTAAACTTCGCCACAACAGTATCTCGGACCTGCCTGGTGTGTTCCATGGTCTTCATGATTCTCTCTGCACTTGAAACAGAACCCTGAGACTATCACAGAGCAGGTGCATTTATACGGAGACTTGATTACACACAGGGTGATTCTATTTATTATTACCAGTCATTTAGGACAACATTGGATCATTCAGAGATCCTCACTGAACTTCTGGAGTGAGTTTGCTGAAAGTAAAGGTGCCGAATAATATTGCATGCCCCACTTTTCATTTTTAATTTTTTTAAAAAAGTTGAAAATATTCAATAAATTTCGTTCCACTTCATGATTGCGTCCTACTTGTTCTTGATTCTTCCCTAAAAAATTAGAATTTTATATCTAGCCACCTTTTGCTTTGATGACTGCTTTGCACACTCTTGGCATTCTCTTGATGAGCTTCAAGAGGTAGTCACCGGAAATGGTTTTAACTTCACAGGTGTGCACTGTCATGTTTAATAAGTAGGATTTCTTGCCTTATAAATGGGGTTGGGACCATCAGTTGTGTTGTGCAGAAGTCAGGTGGATACACAGCTGATAGTCCTACTGAATAGACTGTTCGAATTTGTAACATGGCAAGAAAAAAGCAGCTAAGTAAAGAAAAACGAGTGGCTATCATTACTTTAAGAAATGAAGGTCAGTCAGTGCGAAATATTGGGAAAACTTTGAAAGTGTCCCCAAGTGCAGTTGCAAAAACCATCAAGCGCTACAAAGAAACTGGCTCACATGAGGACCGTCCCAGGAAAGGAAGACCAAGAGTCACCTCTGCTTCTGAGGATAAGTTTATCCGAGTCACCAGCCTCAGAAATCGCAGGTTAACAGCAGCTCAGATTAGAGATTAGGTCAATGCCACATAGTTCTAGCAGCAGACACATCTCTTCAACAACTGTTAAGAGGAGACTTTGTGCAGCAGGCCTGGTAAAATAGCTGCTAGGAAACCACTGCTAAGGACAGGCAACAAGCAGAAGAGACTTGTTTGGGCTAAAGAACACAAGGAATGGACATTAGACCAGTGGAAATCTGTGCTTTGGTCTGATGAGTCCAAATTTGAGATCTTTGGTTCCAACCACCGTATCTTTGTGCGACGCAGAAAAGGTGAACGGATGGACTCGACATGCCTGGTTCCCACCGTTAAGCATGGAGGAGGAGGTGTGATGGTGTGGGGGTGCTTTGCTGGTGACACTGTTGGGGATTTATTCAAAATTGAAGGCATACTGAACCAGCATGGCTACCACAGCATCTTGCAGCGGCATGCTATTCCATCCGGTTTGCGTTTAGTTGGACCATTATTTATTTTTCAACAGGACAATGACCCCAAACACACTTCTAGGCTGTGTAAGGGCTATTTGACCAAGGAGGAGAGTGATGGGGTGCTGCGCCAGATGACCTGGCCTCCACAGTCACCAGACCTGAACCCAATCCAGATGGTTTGGGTTGAGCTGGACCGCAGAGTGAAGGCAAAAGGGCCAACAAGTGCTAAGCATCTCTGGGAACTCCTTCAAGATTGTTGGAAGACCATTTCCGGTGACTACCTCTTGAAGCTCATCAAGAGAATGCCAAGAGTGTGCAAAGCAGTCCTCAAAGCAAAAGGTGGCTACTGTGAAGAACCTAGAATATAAGACATATTTTCAGTTGTTTCACACTTTTTTGTTAAGTATATAATTCCACATGTGTTAATTCATAGTTTTGATGCCTTCAGTGTGAATGTACAATGCATGTACAACCTCATCAGGAGCATGCCCAGGCATTGTAGGGAGGTCATACAGGCAGGCACGTGGAGGCCACACACAATACTGAGCCTCATTTTGGCTTGTTTTAAGAACATTACATCAAAGTTGGATCAGCTGTGTTTTTCCACTTTCATTTTGGGGGTTGGCTCCAAATCCAGGCCTTCATTGGTTAATAAATTTGATTTCCATTGATGATTTTTGCGTGATTTTGTTGTCAGCACATTCAACTTTTGCCCCAAGGTACATAATAGTTCAAACCCACTTTCTCTGAATTAAAACCTAGAAAGATACTATGGTAAACAGTACTCTGGAGATCACTGCGGCATCCCAGTCCTATTATTCCAAATTCCAATGTGGCTGCTCTGTTGATGGGATCTTCGTGGGACACTCGTGATTTGGACTGCGGAAAGGTAAGGATGAGGTTGGTTTATTATTTTATTTTTATTACAGGAGATCAATGGCTTCAGATGGCATGGGCGTGATGGCAAGTATGGTTTAATTTAGAATATTAAAGGAATACTGTCTTTATTTCAAATAAAATAACGGTGTGGGTGTTTTTATTTTACATTTTACTTACACTATGGAGTTAGTAATGGGGGCATCTTATAGACGCCTCTCTATTACTAACCTGGGCTTGATGTCAGCTGGCATTATAAGCCGACATCAACCCCAGCCCTATTACCCCACTGCCACTGCTACAGGGCAGTGGGTAGAGCGAGGCTAAGTGACAGAATTGGCCCATCCTATGGACGCGCCATTTTTGGGGCAGCTGAGGGCTCCTCTTTCTTAACTCAGAGGGGGCAAATATTCATGGCCCCTTCCTAGGATATTAATATCAGCACCCAGCTGTCTGCATAGCCTTTGCTAGCTGTTATAATAGGGGTCCCCATGTCATTTTTTTATTTATTTTTCTTTTTTTTTTTTTTTGGGGGGGGGGGGGTCCCATTTTAATAGCCAGTAAAGGCTATGCATACAGCTGGGGGTCGATATTAGTAGCCTGGGAAGCTCCGTCAGTATTACACCTTTCCCCGGCTAAAAACATCCGCCGCAGCTGTTGCTTTCTGTCTGCTGGTTAATAAAATTACAGGAGTCCCCATGCCATTTACTCATTTATTGATAAATTACATGAACAGTAAGGTACACATCCAAAGCACGGATCATATATATCACATATTTATATCTATTAAAAACTATTATCTATATATCTATTTACATATCTATATAGGTATCCATATATCCATTATCTATCTATCCATATATCTATTAATCTATTTATCTGTCTATATCTATTATCTATTATCTATCGATCTATTATCTATCCATATATCTATCTGTTTAACTATTTACTAACAATTTATATATCCATATAACTATTATCTATAAATCTATCCATAACACAGTTTAAATTAAATGGTTTTATTGTCTTTATGTATCTTGGCCATAATGGAGTGCTGCTGCGCTTTCTTTTTATATATCTTATGCAGTTTCTGCAGCTTGCACCTGTTCACATTTAGGATGTGCTGGTCAGTTTTTTTGACATATTACTATAGGAGGTGGGAACTGCCTCCTGTTTGACCTTGCACTCCCCCCATTTAACCAGCAGGTGATGTATATTCCATTCTACCAGCCCATTTAAATTGTAGGTGTTTCAGCCCAGAAGTGACATGTTCTGTCCAGAGTTAAAGGCTTGTAGCCCAAGAGAGGCATGTAGGCAAAGTAGTACCCATCAGATGGGAGGTCACCTTGCAGCGGTTGATGGGCACACATGAATTGGCCAATTTATGCGCTAAGAACCTCCATTTTTTGTAAGTAAAGCTTATTGAGTAATAACAGTTTAAATTAAATGGTTTTATTGTCTTTATGTATCTTGGCCATAATGGAGTGCTGCTGCGCTTTCTTTTTATATATATATCTATCCATATATCTATTTATCTGTAAATCAATACATCTATTTATCTATCTATATATCTATTATCTATATATCTATCCATATATCTATAATCTATATATCTATCCATACATCTGTTACACAGGTCTGCAACTAAAAAGCTGTTTGATTATTTTCATATAATTTCAGGGTTTTGATAACGAAAAAAATCCTAAACATCAGGACATGCCACAAACCTATAGGTTTTTCTGCAAATTCTGGTGTGAATCATTGGCAGGCAGCTTATGAACTGCATGATTGGCTGGTGGCAGTCAGCTGGTTATTGACAAAATGAAAGGTTCTTATGCTTTCAAGAAACTTGCATTGGAATTTCAATCAACCATGTTTCCCCGAATTGGCGTTATGACTTTGCTAAAGTGTATTAATTCGCCTGACCGTTTCGGTTTCATTTGTGGTGAATATACAGTATTGAATCAACAGCTGAATATTACAGACTGTGTGAAAAAAGTATACTTCGCAAACTTCTGACTAAAATATATATATAAAGTTTGGGCGCTTCAAAGTGTGCAAACGGTGTGTTGAGGACCTCTGAAATAGATTCAAGGGTAAGAAAAAAGCTTTCCTATGGTATGGCGAGAGCAAAAGAACCATAATGGCGACTGCTACTTTTGTTCATGCAATGTGAAAGGGTATAATTCCAAATGGAAGCAGTCCAAAAAGATCGTCGGACGAATGCGGAAAGCATTTCATGCTTTAGGTTGCCTGAAGAGTTTAAAGTGCATTTCCTCCATTCCCACCTTGACTACTTTCCTGAAAATTTGGGAGCTGTGAGTGAAGAGCAAAGTGAACGATTCCGCCAGGACATTAAAGAGGTGGAAAGAAGATACCAGGGAAAATGGAGCATTACAATGATGGCAGACTACTGTTGGATGCTTCAGAGACATTCCAGATGCTACTCACAAGCATAAATGTACCAAGAGGAGCCTCACAAGGAAAAAAGAAAAATCGATTTTAGTAAGCGTTAGTGAGCTCATTTTAGTTCAAAAATGATTTTCAATAAAAGTTTGCAATAAAAAATTAGTTTTATACTTCTATTTTCATTTATTTCGCGGTATTGCCTTATTCAACATAGTTACCTAAATTGTCAGGAAACGTGATGTCCTATGACAAATAAAATATATCAACCTCATCCTCACCTTTCAGACTAAGTTCAAACAACTAGTGTCCCACTTAGATTCCATGAACAGAGCGGCCACACTGTACGTGACCACTCTGTTCATTTACCGGCAATACACTGACTATGTGTATTGCTGGCAAAACAGCATCCGCAAGGAGTATGTTCCCACGCATGAAATGAGTTGAACTGAGTTTAACTTATTGCAAGTGTGGGAAAACACTCACAGCGCATGCGCAGACCTCATTTGCCGGGAATACATAGTCAGTGTATTGCCGGCAAATGACCAGAGTGGTCACGTACAGTGTGGCCGCTCTGTTCATGGAATCTTCATGGGACACTCGTTATTTGAACTGAGTCTGAAAGGTGAGGATGAGGTTGGTTTATTTTACTTTTATTTCAGGTGATCGTGGGCTTTGGGGATTAGGTGTAAGGTGAGTATATGGTGTATTTTTATTTTTTATTTTTTGCAGGGGCGGAGAACATTGGGGACACTGTGTAGGGGAGTATAATGCATTTTATTTTATTTTTTTTCTTTCATTAATTTAAACTTTTTTTTTTTTTACATGCAGCACAGGCGCCGGCGGATGGGAGACTAATGCTCCTATCAAGCGGTGCCTGTGCTTGCTGCTTCCAATGGCAGGAGGCACAGGCTGATGGTGGTAGTAGTACCATCAGCCAGCGCTTATGACCCACGGTAAGCTATTTACCGCTGGGTCATCGTCATAGCTGTGGCACCATGCTGACACCTGTCAGCATGATGCCACAGAGCTCTGATCGCAGTAATGCAATTACCGCCGATCAGAGGCTGTCTTTCCTGCACTGTCACGCAAGTGACAGCCCAGGAAACAACCGAACCCGAGCCCGAACAGGGCCCAGTTCAGGGTCCGGGACCGAACAGTAGATGTTCGTTATGAACCAGTGCTGTGGAGTCTGAGCCCATTTTGGTGGTCGGAGTCTGTCTAAAATGTACCGACTCCTAAAATATATAATAAATCGGGTACAGTAGTTCAATGCAGTTTGTGGGGAATATTTTTTCATAAGAATTTGGGAAAGTTATGAAATGTCCTATAAATGTCTGTCCTATTCCTGATCTAAGGGTCTAGACTTTTAGTTGAAATGAATCTGTGCTACAGTAAATTTATCACTTAAACATGAGCCATGTATGAGGGAGTCGGTGTCGTGGAGTGGAAGTCGGAGGTTTGGCTTACCGACTCCACACGCTTGGTACGGATGCCGAACTTTACTGTTCGGGTTCGCCCAACACTACTTATTTTGGGGTTCTTCCTAAAACAGGTAAATATACCCATTCCAGTTCTAGTTATGACCCGATTTATCTGCTAAATACTGACATGAAAATGCACACAAAACTATTAGCCCACGTCCCGAATATCCCGGGGACTGTAACCAAGGACAGGTAACCAGTGAAGTGGGAGGGGAGGATCCGCCTTTTAAATCTGTAGGTTTGCTGTTCTTAGGGGGCATATCCTCCCTTTTTTCTATTGTGCTGTCCTAAGGATGGGAAAATTATTTTTGAAACGCTAAATTCTTAAGAGTTATAGCTTTTTTATTTCTCTACTGATGGAGCTGCATGGCGGCTTGTTTCAGCTATACCATTTTTATTTGCATTCGACTTCATGGCGTTTTATTCCACATTTTGTTCAGCTGTAATGATTAAAATAGTTCTGACCACTTTTTTTTTTAATCGGTGTTCACTGAAGGGGTTAATTAGTGTTATAGATCGGCTCATTCTGGACACAGCGATCCCAAATGTGTACTTCATTTTTTACATATATATACATATTTATTGATGTGAAATTTGCATCATTTTTTGTTCTTTATTTTCTGGGGGAAAAAATATATTTTTTTAACCTTTTTATCCCCGAAAGTGGTTTGCACATTAATGACCAGGCCAATTTTTCCAATTCTGAACTCTGGAACGCTTCAATGGATCCCACTGATTCTGAGATTGTTTTTTGTGACATATTGTACTTCTTCATATTGGTAAAATTTCTTCGATATGACTGGCGTTTATTTGCAAAAATATCGGAAATTTGGCGAAAATTTAGAAAATGATGCAATTTTTAAACCTTGAATTTTCATGTCCTTAAACCATGATCCTTTGTTGGGTGAAGAGAATGGGGCATCAAACTGCGCTGCTTGCCTGTCAGAATTATGTACCAGAGGTGTATACATTCATTTAGTCTGATTCCCCGCCCACTGGGTGTGGTGATTTTTTTGTAAGGGAGGCTTCTCCATGTGTATCCTTTCGCTATAAATAACAGACCCTGTATGTGTATGTGTATAGACTGTCCTGAGGAAGTGGTGTGATCACCACGAAACGCGTAGAAATAAAGTCTATTTTGTTATTACATCGACTTGGATTCCTCTGGTACATAATTCTGACAGGCGAGCAGCGCAGTTTGATGCCCCATTCTCTTCACCCAACAAAGGATCATTGTTTCGGGGTTTGCAGCAGCCGCCAATGCTAAGTACAGTGGTTGTGTCTTACACAACCCCAATAGGTGAGTGAATTTGATTTATCTTTCACATATATTTCCTTTATCTCGGATAAGACCCTATGTGCGCTCTATATTCCTTCTAGTTACCTTGTTACATGTCCTTAAACCAGAGAGATATGTCACATAAAATAGTTAATAAATAACATTTCCCACATGTCTACTTTACAGCAGAACAATTTTGGAACCAAAATTTTTTTTTGTTATGAAGTTATAAGGGTAAAAAGTTGACCAGCGATTTCTCATTTTTCCAATAAAATTTACCAAACCATTTTTTTAAAGGGACCACATCACATTTGAAGTGACTTTGAGGGGCCTTTATGACAGAAAATACCCAAAATTGACACCATTCTAAAAACTGCACAAAAATGTAACTTTAGATCCAAATTTTTATTTTATTTTCGCATGGGTAACAGGAGAAATTGCACAATAACTTTTGTAGTATGACGATACCCAATATGTGGGGGAAAACCATTGCTTGGGCGCACGAGAGGACTAGGAATGGAATGAGCACCGTGTGACTTTCAATGCAAAAATCGCTGGAATTGAGAGCGGACGTCATGTCGCGTTTGGAGAGCCCCTGATGTGCCTAAACAATGAAAAAAAAAAAAAAAACACAATAGACCCCATTTTGGAAACTAGACCCCTTAAGGAACTTATTTAGATGTGTGGTGAGCATTTTGAAACCTCTAGTTATTCACAAAAGTTAATGTAGAGCCATTAAAATAAAAAAAAAAAATTTTATACAAAATTTATCTTTTAGCCTCAATTTTTTTTATTTTCACAAGGGTAACAAGAGAAATTGGACCCCGTAAGTTGTTGTGCAATTTCTCCTGAGTATGCGAATACCCCATATGTGAGAGAAAACTACTGTTTGGGCGCATGTCAGGGCTCAGAAGCGAAGGAGTGACATTTTGGAATGCAGACTTTGATGGAATGGTCTGCGGGCATCATGTTGTGTTTGCAGAGCCGCTGATGTGCCTGAACAGTGGACATGTCCCACAAGTGCTCCCTTTTGGAAAGTAGACCCCCAATGAATTTATCTAGATGTGTGGTGAGCACCATTAACCCCCAGGTGCTTCACAGAAAATTATAACATTAACTTGTGAAAAGAAAAAAAAAAGTTATTTTAGCCAAAAAAAAAAAAATTTCACAAGGGTAGCAGGATAAAGTGGACCCCAAAATTTGTTGTCCAATTTCTTTTGAGCACACAAATACCCCATATGTGGTTGAAAACTATTTTTGAGGCACAGTGCAAAGCTCAGAAGGACAGAAGCGCCATATTGGAGTTCATATTTTGCTGGAATGGTTTGACAGTGCTATGTCACATTGGCAGAGCCCCTAAGGTGCCAGAATAGCAGAACTCCCCATAAGTGACCCCATTTTACAAACTACACCTCTCAGTGAATTCATCTAGGGGTGCAGTAAGAACGTTGACACCATATGTGCCTCGCAATTTTACACCATTACACGGTGAAGAAAGAATAATCACATTTTTACCACCAAGTTTTTGTTTCAGCCCCATATTTTACATTTTCACAAATGGCACCAAAATTTGTCACACAATTTTAGTTGAGTTTATAAATACCTCATATGTGGCTGTGTAGTATTGCTTAGCCAGATGGCAAAATTCGGGAGGGACGGAGCGATATTTGCCTCCTGGAGAGCAGATTTTCCTAGAATAGTATGCAGACTTCATAAACAGAGACAGTAAGTGCTAGAAGAGCAGAATCCCCCCTCAAGTGACCCCATTTTGGAAATTCTACCCATTTGGGAATTTATGTACAAGTGTGGTAAGGATTTTAACTACATGGGTGTTTTCCAGAAAAAAGCAGCAGTGGATGCTAATGAGTGAAAAATCGCTAACTGCCGTTGTAGTGACCAGTATGTTGTAGTGGCCAGTGAGTTATGCCCAGCTCGTGCTTCTGGAGAAATGCACCAGTAAATTAGGCAGGCTCTCATCTCTACAGAAATGAGAAACATGTGGACGCTTACTGCAGATGTCCCCTGTTGTAACCCACCTGACTGTTCACGCAGAGGAGCCGGGGAGAGTGACTCACTTAAGCGAGCGGTGTCCTGTCACTTACTGAGCTCAGCACACCTCCGGGGCTAGCTCGCAGGAGCCAGTCACTCTCCCCGGCGTGAGCAGTCAGATGGGTTACAGCGATGGACATCTTCGGACAGGCGAGTAAAAGGATTTTTTTTTTTATTTTATTCATAGTTTTACACCAGGACAGAGCAGGAGCAAAATACTACTCTCAACATTGTCCCTTACTCGCGCTGATCGCAGCGTCGGCAGGAGACAAAGATGAGGGCAGCGTTCAGCACCCGGCGCTTGGGAACAGCGCTATCTGTACCGCTGATTCCCAGGCACCGGTAAGTGTACTCCTGATGCGGCATACGGTTGCCACACAGGTGCACATGGACATCTCCGGTACCGGAAATATCTGGACGTGCAAAACCGGCCTTACTCTGGACTTAATCTGGCCTCTGTTCAGTGGATTCCTTTTTTTCAGAGGTTCACAAAACTGTTGCCGATGGCACTTTTATGCACGCCTAATAAAAAAGACGGACACCGTGGGATCACAGGCCAGACGCCATCCACGGTAGCTTTATCTGCCACCGGGGGTTCTGTCTGAATCACTTATTTCAGAGATTTACATGGAAACCCCGGTGTAAGCGCTCAGGCAGAGAGCAGGATAAACGTAAGCCAAGCCACACTGCGATCTTTCAAAGGCAAAATGAACAAATCAGCAGCAGGTGAAAAATTGGTTTTATTTATTTTTAAGCCGTTCCTCATGTGGTATAAGTGATTAGACAACTATTCTTCACGTCAATGTGATTACAGCGATACCAGATTTATATCAGGTTTTAATGTTTCATAAGTAGTGGATGCAAGAAAGTGCCAATGATTCCGCGCTCCTCCGGGTCAAAACGAAGTGATGCAATACCCAGTGCTTGGTTAAGAATCCATTTATTTAGAAGCTAAAAGACGCGTTTCGTGGACGTCCTGTCCACTTCATCAGTGCATAGCTTGTCGAAGTGGACAGGACGTCCACGAAACGAGTCTTTTACTACTTATGGTACTCGGACCCTTGAGGTTTGGTGTCTTCCGCAGCACTCCAATATACCATCATATGAGTTGTGCATTTCACAACTCACCAAGGTGAGCATCCTTTTTCCTTTTTTCCACTACTTGTCTGGGTAACAGCGCTATTGGCACCCCCTCTCCATCTTATTGCAGGTTTTAATGTTTGGCAGTTGTCTTTTTGAAAAGACTAATTTTTGCATCGCCATGTTTTGAAAGCTATAATTTTTCCATATTTTGGCTGACAGTTTTTGGATGGTTCAATTGAGGAATTTTTTGGGGGGGTGTTTTTTTTTATGCTGTTTCGCATGTGGTAAAATTGGTAAGGCAGCTTTATTCTTCTGGTCAGTACGTTCACAGATATACTATATTTATATATTTTTTTATCTTTTGGCGCTTTTACACAAAAACTATTCTATAGAAAAAAAAAATTTTGCATTGCTTTATCCTGAATGCTTTTATTTTTTGGCTGATGGAGCTGTATGGCGGCTTGTTTTTTGAGGGACAAGATTGTGTTTTCAGCAGTACCATTTTTATTTATATTCATCTTATTCACTATGTTTTATTCCACTTTTTGTTCGGCGGTATGATAAAGCACCGTTTATTTTTTTTTTCCGTGTTCACTAAAGGGATTAACTAGTGGGACAGTTTTATAGGTCAGGTCATTCCGGTCACAGCGTTACTAAATAGGTGTACTTTTATTGTTTGTTTTTTTTCATATTTATTTATGGGTACAAAATTAAATATATTGAGGACGTGCACCCGCCTTTTTAACGTTATTAGTGCTGTTTTGGGATTTTCCTTTTATCTATCTACACACACCGCTTCTGACACTTAGTGCTGGTTGTCAGCTGTCAAAATCAGCTGACACCTGGCGGCTATCGCACCCGCACAGCTTGTTCCGAAGCGATCGGTGAGACGTAATGATATGCACCTAGTCATTAAGGCCCAGGTCACAGGAACTTATTACGGCTCACATCAGAAAGGGGTTAACTTAGTCCCTCTATAGGACTTTGACTTTTATTTCTCTGATCACTGGTATAATGCATTGCAATACACATGTACTTTAATGCATTACAGCTGTCAGTGTGATAGTGTCATAAAGCATTTTAGACCATGCGCTTGGCATAGTCTAACAGGCCACTGTAGATGACAGACCATGAGGTCATTATTTGACCTCCTGTTGTCATGGCAACCATAAGGCTTCTATGATCGTGTCATGGGGGAGCCAATCAAGTGGGAGAGGGAGTCCCCCTCCTCCTAAATGTTGCAATAACTATCTATAGCAGCATTTAGAAGGTTTAGAAGCATAGCTGTGACAGTTGGAGCTTGGCTATCACTTAAGCCAAGTTTCCAGCGGCGTTCATGCAGGCAAACCTTATGTGCCCGCAAAAATTGCCATGAAAAATCGGTACTGTCCATTTCTAGGAACACACCAATACGTACATCCAAAGTAGGGTAGGGGTTAAAAGAGGATATCAACCCAGAACATAAGATAACCATGAGCGTATCAGCATAAAATGCCACTTACATCACTTGCTTTTCAGAGAATGGAATTTCAATATCTGTAAGAGAGTTGTCCAGTAAAGTTGCAGTAGCTTCAACACTTGTTGCATCTTGTGGGTATGCTACAGGATCAGACATCAGGCCATTGAGATCTCCATTAAACGAACTAGACATTTGACGATTTTCAGTAATAGGATCTATCAAAAAGAAAATTATCAAAGGCTTAGATATTGCGAAATGAGAAAAAGACACATGCAGAAATAGAGCGCTACACACAAGCATGAAAAAAGGGCCAGATCCTACAAAGAAACTACAATTCAGTTCTACTCAAAAAGAAGGGTCTTTTCTTAGCAAATCAACTTATTTTAATGAAGTTCTCCACCATTTCTTCTTGTAAGAGCCCACTCAGTATAGTGAGAAAAATATATTATATACCTTAATTTAAGGTAAGGAAAAAAGCAATGTGCAAGAGAGGACAGATATAAAAGAACATTATTTCTACACAATGTTAACCCATTTCTGACGTGATCAGTAATAGTATGTCGTACTGACCTGGGCTAATTGGACCAGGGACGTACTATTACTGACCGGCGATCGGGGCCGCACACAAGCTGTGCGGGTGCGATCGCTGCCGGGTATCAGCTAATCCTCACAGATGACACCCGATGCTATGTGTCTGGAGCGGTCCCGCACCGCTGTAGGCACATTAACCCACGAAATGCTGCGATCTAAGTCGATCACAGTATTCCAGGAGCAAGGGGAGGTAAGCGTGGATTACTTGCCTCCTCTCCGGCGTCCCGCGCTGTCTGTGCCAGGTCCCGGTAGTTGCCAAGGTGACCCGATGTCATGACGACATCCGGGTCACCAGGCATCAGCAAGTTACTTTGATCTTGCGCAGTGCAGGATCAAAGTAACTTGTGCCTCTGCAGGGGCTGACAGACTGTATAGCATAGAGATGCTGCTGCATAGAGGGACAAATTGTAAAAGTTAAAAAAAAAAAATTAAAAAAAAAGTCAGAAAGTGAAAAAATAAAATAAATAAATAAAAAGTAAAAGTATTTAAAAAATAATAAAAAAAAAAAAAAAAACACACAATAAAAGTACACATATTTGGCATCCGGAACAACCTGACCTATAAAGCTATCTCACAAGTTAACCCCTTTATTAAACACGGTAAAAAATAAATAAATGAAAAACGATGCTTTATCATACCGCAAAACAAAAAATGGAGTAACACGCCATCAAAAAGACGAATGTAAATAAAAATATTACCACTGAAAACAAGCCGCAATACAGCTCCATCAGCTAAAAAAATAAAAAAGTTAAAGCTCTCAGAATAAATATTTTTTCTATAAAAATAGTTTTTATTGTGTAAAAACGCCAAGACAAATAAGATATAAATATGGTACCGCTGTAAACGTATTGACCCGAAGAATAAAGCTGATTTATCAATTTTACAACACGCGGAACGGCATAAAAAGAAATCCAAAACAACAAATCCTGAATTGTTGTTTGTTTTTTTTAATTCTGCCTCCCAAAAATCAAAATAGAAAGCGTGGTACCAATAAAAACGTTAACTTCTCCCGCAAAAAGAAGCCTTTACATGACTATCAGGCGAAATATGGAAAAATGATTGCAAAAACTAGTCTTTACAACAAAAAAAAAAAAGCGCCTTTAGTGTGTGACAGCTGCCAAACATAAAAACCCGATATAAATCTGGCATAGCTGAAATCGCACTGACCCGAAGAATAAAGTCGTCTAATCACTTATACCGCACGAGGAACGGCGTAAAAAATAAACGCTAGAGTTAGGGTTGTGCTAAGGTTCTGTTAGGCTTGGGATTTTTTCAAAAGTAAAGAAAAAAAAAATAAAGACGATATGCGACTAGTGTTGAGCGCAAGTGCTCACTACTTGAGTTTGCATCGGGTGCTCGGGTGTGCACTGAGCATCGCGGGTGCTCGAGTGACATGCTCCAGTCTCCGCCCATATGCTTCGCGGTCCAAAAAAAACCTTGCGGGGATTGCCAGCCATGCACGAGCGATCCTCGCATGTTGTTTTTTGAGGGGGTGTCTAACAACTGTGAAACATGCGGGACAAGGTCTCGAGCACCCGCGATACATAGTGCATACTCGAGTATCAAACTCAAGTAGAAAGCACTTGCACTCAAGACAAATGACAACTTATTCAATATGATGACCTTATGTTATCAAATTCTGTGTCGTACCTCTAGTTTCAAATTGTTCACTATACTCCTTGATAAAATCCTTGAGGAGTCTAGTTTCCAAAATGGAGTCACTTGTGGGGGGGTTTCCACTGTTTAGGCACATCACGGGCTCTCCAAACGCGACATGGCGTCTACTCTCGATTCGAGCCAATTTTGCGTTCAAAAAGTCACACAGTGCTCCTTCCCTTCTGAACTCTGCCGTGCGCCCAAACACTGTATTTTCCCCACATATGGGGTATCGGCATACTCAGGAGAAATTGAACAAAAGTTTTTGGGGTCCATTTTCTCCTCTTACCCTTGTGAAAATAAAAAATAAAAAAATCGGGGCTAAAAGATAAATTTTTGTGGAAAAAGTTTGATTTTTTGATTTTCATGGCTCAATATAAACTTCAGTGAAGCACCTGGGGGTTCAAGGTGCTCACCACATATATAGATAAGTTTCTTGAGGGGTCTAGTTTCTAAAATGGTGTCAGTTGTGGGGAGTTTCCACTGTTTAGGCACACCAGGGGCTCCCCAAATGCAACATGTCCGCTAATTATTCAAGCAAATTTTACATTCAAAAAGTCTAATGGTACTCATTCCCTTCGAAACCCTGCCGTGTGCCCAACAGTTGGTTATCCCCCACATATAGGGTATCGGCGTGCTCAGGAGGAATTGCAGAACAAATTTTGGGGTCCATTTTTTCCTGTTACCCTTGCGAAAATAAAAAAAATTGGGGTCTAAAGTAATATTTTTGTGAAAGTTAAATGTTCATTCACATGAAGGGTTAATAAACTTCTTGTATGTGGTTTTGAGCACCTTGAGGGGTGCAGTTTTTAGAATGGTGTCACTTTTGGGTATTTTCTGTCATAAAGGCCCCTCAATGTCACTTCAAATGTGATGTGGTCCCTAAAAAATGGTTTTGTAAATTTGGTTGCAAAAATGAGAAATCGCTGGTCAACTTTTAACCCTTATAACTTCCTAACAATAAAAAATTTTGGTTGTGCTGATGTAAAGTAGACATGTGGGAAACGCCTGACATAGTCACCATGATGGGTATTAGATTTACGGCTCTGCTATGTCAGTTTACAGTAACATAGCAGAGCTGAGTCAATGTGTTCAGTGCACAGCAAGGGGGAATTTCTCTGCTGTGCACGCGTCGGTGGCACCGAGCGGTGATCTGCAGCCTTGTGTTATACTACTGATGCCAGGTTGCGATCACTGCTCCCTGCCGCTGATACTCCCATTATCCAGGACCTCTGCTCCCTGCATCTCCTGCCACCACTCGGCTTGTGCCAAGCAGTGAGCGGTGACTCGCGGAAAATGTAGTCCACAGCGTACGCTGTGGGCTTCACAAAAATAGAGCCGATCTCCTCCCATAGGCGTGACCTGGCCAGCCCAGGGGGTGTGCCCAGCCCAGGTCACAGCAGGAGGCAGCCACAGTGAAGGAAATGCGGTCGGACAACAACAGCAAACTTCAACATGCAGGGGTTGACGTATTTGAGGCAAGTGTCGTTGACTTGTTACACACCAGCAAATGCAAATTGCATCCCAAGTGGCTGCAGAAAAAAAAAAAAAAAAAACGTAAAAACAGTTAATTTAATTTTGTATTAAAACTAATTATTTAATCAAGAATATCGACAAAAATAAACATTGAAGCACCTTCCCTTTAAAATATTGCAATCATCTTATTACATAGCACTGTGTACTTACACTGTGTACTTCTAATTGCTCATTTGGTCTTTCTACCCAGTTAATTCTTCTCTCTTCTCTGCTGTATGTAGAATCAGGAAGTCTCTTTCCCCTGCATGAGCCACCCACCTTCTTCAACTCCTAACCCAGGTGCTCTGCTGAGTCTTAACTGCAAGAGACTTCCTCTTTCTACGTAGAGCTTAGAAGGATTCAGCTAGTCCGTTTTTAATCACATGATGTCTTAAGCCCCCGTCTCACATAGCGATACCGCTAGCGAGATCGCTGCTGTGTCACGGTTTTGGTCACGCAACAGCGACCTCACCAGCGATGTCGCTATGTGTGACACTTTGCAGCGATCAGGCCCCTGCTGTGAGGTCGCTGATCGCTGCAAAGTGTCCTGGACCATTTTTTGGTCGTTGGCCTCCCGCTGGCCAGCACACATCGCTGTGTTTGACAAGCGGGACCAACGATCAGGCTGGTATCCATGGTAAACAGCGGGTTACTACGGGCACGCGCGCACTTAGTAACCCGCTGTTTACCATGGATACCACTCTGCTACGGTGCGCGGAGGCTACAGTTCACCTTAGCAGAGTCGTATCCATGATAAACATCGGGTTACTAAGTGCGAGCGTGCCCCTAGTAACCCGTTGTTTATCATGGATACGACTCTGCTAAGGTGAACGGTAACCTCCCGCGCACCATAGCAGAGTGGTATCCATGGTAAACATCGGGTTACTAGGGGCACGCGCGCACTTAGTAACCCGCTGTTTACCATGGTTACGAGCCTGCTCCTGCTTCAGCAGCAGGCTGGTAACCGGAGCAGGACATCGTGGAAAGATTCTTTCCACGATATCGCTGCTCCCCTGATCGCTGGAGAGCCTGCCTGTTTGACAGCTCACCAGCGATGTATTAGCAACGCAGCAACGATCCCTGACAGGTCGTATCGTTGTCGGGATCGCTGCTGCATCGCTTAGTGTGACGGGGCCTTTAGACCTAATGGAAAAGATAAGAATTAACTGGGTTGAAGGACAAAATGAGCAATTTTAAGTAAGCAGTGCTAGAATATATTATGATTGCAATATATTAAGATAAACATTTTGATGGGAGTGCTTCTTTCAGTGCACGACATGTTATGAAACAATCATTTCATGTGGCATTCGCTCAGTCTGAAGTTCTTTGGATATTATCCTCTTCACAACGTGGCAAATTTCTGGAGGGGGGGGGGGTGCATTTTTGTTTTTTTCCTCCCCCTTTTTCCCAGAGCACAAATTTTACTTCTCTATCTACATACACACGAGAGCTTGTTTTTTTTGGGCGACGAGTTCTACTTTAGAATGGCAACATTCATTTTACCACATAGTGTACTGGAAAACATCAAAAATACTTTCAAGTAAGGAGAAATGGTGAAAACAAAAACACAATTCTGGATGTGTTTTTTTAGGAATTGTTTTTACGGTGTACATTTTGTGGTAAAAGTTACCTTTTAATTCTCTTCATCAGTACGATTAAGGCGATAACAAACATCTCCAGGTTTTTTTTTATTATCATTTTAATGGTGGAAAAAAAAATAGAAGTCTGAAAAAAAAAAAATAGAGGTGTTGGGTCGCCATTTTCTGGAGACCCAAAACCAGAGCTGTGTAATCAGTAAGTCAAACCACAGACTCAGATTCCTCAATTGCCCCAACTTCCAACTCTAACTCCACAGCACTGGTCACTACTGAGCGTGTACATAAAGTGCAGCACAGATTCATCTCCACTAAAAGCCGAGATCCTTAGATCAGGAACAGAACAGACATTTATAGAAAATTTCATAACTTTCCAAAATTCTTATGAAAACATTTACAGCACATCCCGCATTGAACTACTGTACCAATTTATTATATATTTTAGTGGTCGGAGTAGGTCCATTTCATACCAACTCCCACTTCATGACCCTGATTCCACAGCCCTGCCCGACTGCCAAGCTCTGTGATGGCTTATTTTTTGTACAAATACAGCGCTTCTCATGTACAAAATACTTTGCAGGCAATGACTGCCTTAAAGGGGTATTCCCATCTCCAAGATCCTATCCCAATACATAGTATGTGTAATATTATTAATTATTATTATTAGCAAATACCTCCAATTAGAAATGCAGTATAGTATTTTTGATTCACTATGCCACTTACCTCATGTGCAGGAATTGCAGGACCTTAGGTATCCATGGTTACGACCACTAGCAGCTAGCTGTCACTTTATCAGTGGATGTAACCATGGATACCTAAGGTCCTGCAATGCCTGCACATGCGAAAAGAGACACAGCGAATCAGGAAAAACTATATTACATTTCTAATTGGAGGTATTTGCTAATATTATTACTACTACTACTGCACCTACTACATATTGGGATGGGACCTTGGAGATGGGAATACCCCTTCAAGTCTGGAAGCCATAAACGCCACGAAAAACTATTTCCTCCTTTGTGATGCTTTGCCAGGCCTTTACAGCAGCCGACTTTAGTTGTTGCTTGTTTCTGCCTCAAACCCTTAAGGACTGAGCCATTTTGTAGGTTAATGACCAGGCCTCATTTTTTTAAATCTGATCAATATCACTATATGAGATAATTACTCAAGGGCTTCAACGGATCCCGCTAATTCTGAAATTGTTTTTTCATGACACATTGTATTTCAAGGTAGTGGTAACATTTGACATGAATTGAATTTATTTGTGAACAAAAATTGGAAAATTGGCAAAAAAAAAAAAATCACAATTTTCAAACTTAGAATTTTTATGCCCTTAAATCAGAGAGCTATGTCACACAAAATAGTTAATAAATAACATTTATTGCCACTGTGTATCACCAAGTGTGGATCATACAAGTGTGGCATTGAATTAAACCTGAATTTAACACTATGTATACAGTCTGCATCTTGTCATCTATGATCATGGCACTCTAATCATCATGTCCATTTGTCTATTCTTCTTGCAGGTAAGGCACCCAACTTTCCACATGTGTGATATACCTTACGTCTCCTGAGCTCACTAACAACTCAGTATGTTTGTAAGCTGACCACTGCATGACCCCTATTCAACATTTTTCTTTTCTTTATGACCGGCCTCTTTTACTTTGCTTGTGTTACATCCTGCATCTGGCCCAATTTGTAATTATCTGATAAAGATGGGTCAGAGGCCTCTCCCCTCTGCTTAACACCTGAATGCATTTGCTAGCATATATTGTGAGCACTCAGTCTGCTGATGTAGTCTGCCAGTGTGAATTCACAAGTGTGAATCATACAAATGTGACATGTTGAATTAGACCTGAATTGAACCTATGAAACTGGATACCCAGGCAAAGTAAACAATGTTTCTGTTTGTTTCCACTCTCTCCCCTACTCCTCCATTTTCTACTAACCCCCCTAATCCATACACCAAGTAATAAACTCTTATTCTCTCCCTCCATCTTCCCCATTCATATCACCTCCTCCTCGGAACTATTCCTTAATATGCACTCCTGTGTCTTCAAACACAGACAGCCACCTCATGCCCTCTCCTGCTTCCACCTGCTAACACTTTCCCTGCTCCTTCTGACTGCTGGCGATATCTCTCCAAATCCTGGCCCTCCTCACCAAATCACCACAGTCATTTCCGCTTCCTATCCACGATCTGTCACAAACTCTCACAACCTTTCGAACCTTACATCCATCCGCCCAGCCCCTGCTTCCCCAGCCTCACTAACAGGAGTACTATGGAACGCTCGCTCCATCTGCAACAAACTTTCCTACACCCATGATCTTTTCATTACTAACAAACTTTCCTTCCTCGCCATCACTAAAACGTGGCTCATCCCCACTGAAACGGCCTCTCCAGCTGCTCTTTCGTACAGCGGATTCCACCTTTCCCACACGCCCAGCTCCAGCGGCAAGCATAGTGGAGGAGTAGGTTTTCTCTTGTCAGATAACTGCTACTTCACCCAAATCCAACTGCCGCCCTCCATTACACTCCCCTCTTTTGAGGTGCACTGTATGCACATCTACTCCCCCCCTCCAACTGGCAGTCATTTACCGCCCTCTGGGCCAGCCACCACCTTCTTCGTCCACTTCACCACCTGGCAACTTCACTTCCTTTTAGTCGACATCCCAACTACCATCATGGGCAACTTCAACATCCCCATTGACACTTGACTCTCCTCTGCCTCTAAGCTTCTATCCCTAACTTACTCCTTCGGGCTTGCTCAATGGTCTTCCACCCCAACTCACAAACACGGCCACACAATGGACCTAATCTTCACCCTCCTATTCCCTAACTCGCCTCTCCCTCTTTCTAACCACAACCTACTTACATTCTCTACCCTCTCCTTTAAAAGTTCACAATCCCCACGCTACAAACTTGCACACCCTCGCAGAAATCTCAAGCACCTTGACCTCAGGGCTGTGGAGTCGGAGTCCATTTTTGTTGAGTCGGTTTAAAATGGACAGACTCCTAAAATATATAATAAAATGGGTACAGTAGTTCAATGCAGTTTGTGGGGAATATTTTTTCAAAAGAATCTGGGAAAGTTCTGAAATGTCCTATTCCTGATCTAAGGGTCTACACTTTTAGCTGAGATGAACCTTTGCTACAGTAAATTTAATCACTTAACCCCTTAATAACATCTGACGTACTAATACGCGTCTGTGCCCTGGGACTTAAGAGCCAGACCCGTATTAGTACGTCATCGCGATCGCGCGCGCACACATCGAAGTCGATCGCGGCATTGCGGGGGCAAGGGGAGGTGATCGGCGATACTCACCTCCTTTTCCGGCTTCCAGCGCAGTCTGCAAAGGCTTCCCGGGTGTTGCCATGACGACCCGATGTCGTCATGACAACATCCGGGTCACCAGAGAGCAGGAAGATTGCTTGGACATGCGCAGTGCATCTCCAAGCAATCTTCACACTGTGCACTTCTGACAGCCTTCATGGCATAGGGATGGTGCTCCATTCCTGTGCCATGCAGGCGATCAGAAAAAAAAAAGTGAAAGTCCCAGAGTGGGACAAAGTAATAAAGTGTATAAACTGTGTGAAAGTGGAAAAAAAAAAAAAAATGTGCAAAAATATTATAAAAAAATAAAAAAAATAATACACCAAAAATAAAAATATAATGTACCCATCAATAAATATTATTATAAAAAAAATAAAAAAAAAACAATAAAAGTACACATATTTGGTATCGCCGCGTCCGGAACAACCTGACCTATAAAACTGTCCCACTAGTTAACCCCTTCAGTGAACACGGTAAAAAAAAAAAAAAAAACGAAGCAAAAAAACAATGCTTTATCACCATACCGCCAAACAAAAAGTGGAATAACACGCGATCAAAAAGACGCATATAAATAAAAATGATACCGCTGAAAACGTCATCTCGTCCCGCAAAAAACAAGCCGCCATACAGCTCCATCAGCCGAAAAATAAAAAAGTTATAGCTCTCAGAATAAAGCGATACAAAAAAATATTTTTTTCTATAAAATAGCTTTTATTGTGTATAAGCGCCAAAACATAGAAAAATGATACAAATGTGGTACCGCTGTAAACGTACTGACCCGAAGAATAAAGCTACCTCATCAATTTTACCACACGCGGAACAGAATAAAAAAAAAAAAAAAAACAATTCCTGAATTGTTGGTTTTTGTTTATTCTGCCTCCCAAAAATCGGAATAGAAAGCGATCAAAAAATGTCACGTGCCTGAAAATGGCACCAATAACAACGTCAAGTCATCCCGCAAAAAACGAGCCGTCACATGACTGCCAAAATCTGGAAAATTATAGCTCTCAAAATATGGCGATGCAAAAACTAGATTTTACAAAAAATGCGTCTTTTAGTGTGTGACAGCTGTCAGTCATAAAAACCCCATATGATTCTGGCATTGCTGTAATCACACCGACCCGAAGAATAAAGTCGTCTAATCACTTATACCGCACAAGGAACGGCGTCAAAAATAAACTCTTGGGTTAGGATTGGGCTAGGGTTAGGGCTGGGTTTGGGGCTAGGGTTGTGCTGGGGCTAGGGTTGTGCTAGGGTTAGGGCTGGGGTTGGGATTTTTTTCAAAAGTAAGAAAAAAAGATGACGATATGGCGACTAGTGTTGAGAGCAAGTGCTCGCTACTTGAGTTTGCATCGGGTGCTCTGGTATGCATTGAGTATCGTGGGTATTTGAGTGACATGCTCGAGTCTCTGCCCCATATGCTTCGCAGCCAAAAAACTTTACGGGGATTGCCTGCCATGCACGAGCGATCCCCGCATGTTTTTTTTTGGGTGTCTAATAACCGTGAAACATGCGGAGCAGGGACTCGAGCATGTCACTCGAGCACACGCTGTACATGGTGCATACCTGAGTACCCGATGCAAACTCAAGTAGCGAGCACTTGCGCTCAAGAATAATGACAACTTATTCAATATGATGACCTAATGTAAACAAATTCTGTGCCGTACCTCTGGGTTCAAAATGTTCACTATACACCTTAATAAAATCCTTGAGGGGTATAGTTTCCAAAATGGGGACACTTGTGGGGGAGCTCCACTGTTTAGGCACATCACGGGCTCTCCAAACGCGACATGGTGTCCGCTAACAAATTGAATGGAAAATCGGCTCAAATTGTTAGCGGACGCCATGTTGCTTTTGGAGAGCCCCTGTGTGCCCAAACATTGGAGCTCCCCCACAAGTGACCCCATTTTGGAAACTAGACCCCCAAGGCACCTATCTAGATGCATAGTGAGCACTTGGAATCCCCAGGTGCTTCACAAATTGATTCGTAAAAATGAAAAAGTGAAAAAAAAAAACACTTTTTCATTTTTATGAATCAATTTGTGAAGCACCTGGGGTTCCAAGTGCTCACTATGAATCTAGATAGGTGCCTTGGGGGGTCTAGTTTCCAAAATGGGGTCACTTGTGGGGGAGCTCCAATGTTTGGGCACGCAGGGACTCTCTAAATGCAACATGGTATCAGCTAACAAATTGAATGGAAAATCGGCTCAAATTGTTAGCGGACACCACATTGCGTTTGGAGAGCCCCTCTGTGCCCAAACATTGGAGCTCCCCCACAAGTGACCCCATTTTGGAAACTAGACCCCCCAAGGCACCTATCTAGATGCATAGTGAGCACTTGGAACCCCTAGGTGCTTCACAAATTGATTCGTAAAAATGAAAAAAGTGTTTTTTTTTTCACTTTTTCATTGTTACGAATCAATTTGTGAAGCACCTGGGGGTTCCAAGTGCTCACTATGCATCTAGAAAGGTGCCTTGGCGGGTCTAGTTTCCAAAATGGGGTCACTTGTGGGGGAGCTCCAAAGTTTGGGCACAGAGGGGCTCTCCAAACGCAATGTGGTGTCCGCTAACAATTTGAGCCGATTTTCCATACAATTTGTTAGCGGATACCATGTTGCATTTAGAGAGCCCCTGTGTGCCCAAACATTGGAACTCCCCCACAAGTGACCCCATTTTGGAAACTAGACCCCCCAAGGCACCTATCTAGATGCATAGTGAGCACTTGGAACCCCTAGGTGCTTCACAAATTGATTCGTAAAAATGAAAAAGTGTTTTTTTTTTCACTTTTTCATTATTACGAATCAATTTGTGAAGCACCTGGGGGTTCCAAGTGCTCACTATGCATCTAGAAAGGTGCCTTGGGGGGTCTAGTTTCCAAAATGGGGTCACTTGTGGGGGAGCTCCAAAGTTTGGGCACAGAGGGGCTCTCCAAACGCAATGTGGTGTCCGCTAACAATTTGAGCCGATTTTCCATTCAATTTGTTAGCGGACACCATGTTGCATTTAGAGAGTCCCTGTGTGCCCAAACATTGGAGCTCCCCCACAAGTGACCCCATTTTGGAAACTAGACCCCCCAAGGCACCTATCTAGATGCATAGTGAGCACTTGGAACCCCTAGGTGCTTCACAAATTGATTCGTAACAATGAAAAAGTGTTGTTTTTTTTCACTTTTTCATTTTTACGAATCAATTTGTGAAGCACTTGGGGGTTGCAAGTGCTCACTATGCATCTAGATAGGTGCCTTGGGGGGTCTAGTTTCCAAAATGGGGTCACTTGTGGGGGAGCTCCAATGTTTGGGCACACAGGGGCTCTCTAAACGCAACATGGTGTCCGCTAATTATTCAAGCAAATTTTACAATCAAAAAGTCAAATGGCGCTCCTTCCCTTCCGAGCCCTACAGTGCGCCCAAACAGTGTTTTTTCCCCAAATATTGGGTATCTGCGTGCCCAGGGGAAATTGCACAACAAATTTTGCGGTCCATTTTTTCTTGTTACCCCTGTGAAAATAAAAAGAATTGGGTCTAAAGTAACATTTTTGTGAAAAAAGTTAAATGTTCATTTTTTTCTTCCACATTCAAAAAATTCCTGTGTAGCACCTGAAGGGTTAATAAAGTTCTTGAATGTGGTTTTGAGCACCTTGAGGGGTGCAGTTTTTAGAATGGTGTCACTTTTGGGTATTTTCTGTCATAAAGACCTCTCAAAGTGACTTCAAATGTGATGTGGTCCCTAAAAAAATGGTTTTGTAAATTTTGTTGGAAAAATGAGAAATCGCTGGTCAACTTTTAACCCTTATAGCTCCCTAACAAAAAAAAATTTTGGTTCCAAAATTGTGCTGATGTAAAGTAGACATGTGGGAAATGTTATTTATTAACTCTTTTGTGTGACATATCGCTCTGATTTCAGGGCTTAAAAATTCAAATTTTGAAAATTGCAAAATTTTCAAAATTTTCGCCAAATTTCCGTTTTTTTCACAAATAAACGCAAGTGATAGCGAAGAAATTTTTCCACAATCATGAAGTACAATATGTCACGAAAAAACAATCTCATAATCAGGGGGATCCGTTGAAGCGTTCCAGAGTAATTACCTCATAAAGTGACAGTGGTCAGAATTGTAAAAATTGGCCCGGTCATTAACGTGCAAACCACCCGCGGGGCTTAAGGGGTTAAACATGAGCCATGTATGAGGGAGTCAGAGTTGGTGTCATGGAAATTGAGGAGTTGGAGGTTTGGCTTACCGACTCCACAGCCCTGCCTACACTCACTCTCACAGGCATAAGTTCATTACACGATGCAAATGCTGCTGCAGCTTTATTTAACAGCCCAACAGCTGCAGCTCTCAATTTGGTCGCCCCTCCCACACATAACGCAGCTCGCACACTTAATAGGCAACCCTGGCACACCAACGTGACTAAAGAACTGCGAAGGGCCCCCAGGGTTGACGAGCAGAGGTGGAAAAGGTCCCACTCCAACAAGCACTTAAATCGCATTCAAACAGTCCCTCCCTTCATTCAAGTCCACACTTAATGCTCCAAAACAAACCTACTTCTCACCTGTCATATCCTCCCACTCACAACCCTTAACAGCTATTCAACACCTTCAATTCTCTCCTCCGTCCCCAGCACCTCCTCCCTCTCCGCCGAAGACTTTGCCTTATTCTTCAAGCAGAAGATTGAAACCATCAGACAAAGCTTTTGCCTAAAGTCCCCTCAGCCCCTCCTCATATCTACTCAACCCTCCTCCTCCAAAACCAGATCTCCATTAGATCAACTTTCCTCTTTACTCTCCAAATCACACCTCACAACCTGTTACTTGACCCAATCCCGTCCCACCTCATCCCTAACCTTACCACAATCCTCATCCCAACCCTAACCCACCTTTTCAACCTGTCACTAACTGGTGTCTTCCCCTCATGCTTCAAACATGGCTCGATCACACCCTTCCTCAAAAAGCCATCCCTTGAACCATCTTCTCTGACTAGCTATTGACCCATATCACTTCTCCCCTATGCCTCAAAACTACTGGAACAACATGTCCATTCTGAACTGTCCTCCCACCTCTCCTCCTGCTCTGTTTGACGGCTTACAATCTGACTTCTGACCACATCACTCCACTGAAACTGCCCTGACTAAAGACACCAACGACCTACTAACTGTCAAATCTAAGCGACACTACTCTGTCCTCCTCCTCCCGAACCGGTCATCAGCCTTTGACACAGTGGACCATTTCTTCTTACTACAGACTCCTTTCTTGGCATCACAGACCTGGCCCTATCTTGGATCTCCTCATACCTAGCAGACCGGACATTCAACGTCTCCCACTCACACACCACCTCCTCATCTTGCCCCCTATCAGTCGGTGTCCCCCAAGGTTCAGTTATTGGACCCTGTTATTCTCCATATACACCTTCAGCCTTGGACAGCTCAGAGTCTCACGGCTTTCAGTATCATCTCTATGCTGATGACACACAGATCTACCTCTCTGGACCTGATATTTCCTCCTTACGAACCAGAATCCCACAAAGTCTGTCCTCTATTTCATCCTTCTTCTCTGATAGATTTCTAAAACTTAACATGGATAAAACTGAATTCATCATCTTTCCCCCATCTCACTCAACTCCCCCAACTGACCTATCCATCATAGTCAATGGCTGCCCACTCTATCCAGTCACACAAGCTCGCTGCCTCGGGGTAACCCTGGACTCTAATCTCAGCTTCAAACCACACATCCAAGCCCTTTCCACTTCCTGCCATCTCAAACTCAAAAATATCTCCCGGATCCACACATTCCTCAACCACGATTCTGCAAAAACACTAGTGCAACGCCCTCATCATCTTCCGCCACGACAACTGCAACCTCCTGCTTTGTGGCCTCCCTTCCAACACTCTTGCACCCCTCAAATCTATCCTAAACTCTGCTGCTAGACTAATCCACCTGACCCCCTGCTATTACCCGGCCTCCCCTCTCTGTCAATCCCTTTGCCCAGAGACTTGAGTTCAATACCCTAACCTTGGCATACAAAGCCACCCACAACCTGTCTCCTCCATATATCTGTGACCTAGTCTCCCGGTACTTACCTGCACGCAACCTCTGATCCTCCCAAGATTTCCTTCTCTACTCCCCTCTTATCTCCTCTTCCCACAATCACATACAAGATTTTTCCTGTGCATCCCACCCTACTCTAGAACTCTCTAGCCCAACACAGACTCTTGCCTACCGTGGAAACCTTTAAAAGGAACCTGAAGACCTTTCTCATCCGACAAGCATACAACCTGCAGTAATCCTCTCTCCAGCATACTGCTGCACTACCAGCTCTACCCCTCACCTACTGTTTCCTCACCCATTCCTTGTAGACTGTGAGCCCTCGCGGGCAGGGTCCTATCTCCTCCTGAACCAGTCGCTGACTTGTATTGTTAATGATTACTGTAATTGTTTTTGCTATTTATACCCCTTTGAAATGTAAAGTGCCATGGAATAAATGGCGTTATAATAAATAATAACATTTCCCACATGTCTACCTTACATCATCACAATGTTTAAAACAAAATTTATAATATTTTTTTTTTTTTTTTTTTTTTTTTTTAGGGACCACATCACATTTGAAGTGATTTTGAGGGGGTCTTTATGACAGAAAATACCCAAAAGTGATGACACCATTCTAAAAACTGCACCCCTCAAGTTGCTCAAAATCACATTCAAGAAGTTTATTAACCTTTCAGGTGCTTCACAGGAACTGAAGCAATGTGGAAAGAAAAAAATAACATTTGACTTTTATTTATTTTTTTTACAAAAAAAAATTTCTATATACCCAATTTTTTTTAATTTTCACAATGGTATAAGGACAAAATGGAACCCAATATTTGTTGTGCAATTTCTCCTGAATACGGCGATACCTCACAAGTGGGGGTAAACCACTGTTTGGCCACACAGCAGGACTCAGAAAGGAAGGAACATAATATGACTTTTTGAACGCAAAATTGGCAGGAATTGAGAGCGGGTGCCATGTAGTGTTTGGAGAGCCATTGATGGGCCTAAATAGTGGAAATCCCCCATAAGTCACTGCATTTTGGAAATTAGATCCCTCAAGGAACTTATCTAGATGTGTGGTGAGCACCTTGAACCCCCAGGTGCGTTAAAGTAGTTTAGAACACAGCAAAGAAAATTAAAAAGAAAACATTTTTTAGCCTCAATTTTTTTATTTTCACAAGGGTAACATGAGCAACTGGACCTCAAAATTTGTTGTGCAATTTCTCTTGAATGTGCCAATACCCCATGTGTGAGGGAAAACTACTTTTTGAGGCACAGTGCAAAGCTTAAAAGGGAAGAAGCGCCATATTGGAGTTCAGATTTTGCTGCAATGGTTTGAGGGTGCCATGTCACATTGGCAGAGCCCATGAGATTCCAGAACAGCAGAAATCTCCCATAAGTGACTTAAATTTTACAAACTACACCTCTCAATGAATTCATCTAGGAGTTCAGTGATCATATTGACACCACAGGTGGGTCACAGAATTTTATACCATTGGGCAGTGAAGAAAAAATAATCAAATTTTTACCACAAAAATGTTGTTTTAGGCCCAGATTTTACATTTTCACATGGGAAAATGGGTAAAAATGGCACAAATTTGGGTAAATGGGTAAAAATCACAACATTTTTTCTGAATGTCTTAGTACCCCAAATGTGGCTGTGCAGTACTGCTTAGCCACACCGCTAGACTCAGTAGGGACAGAATGCGACATGCCTCCTGGTGGCAGATTTTCCTACAATAGTTTGCAAAAGCCATATACAGAAACCCAAAGTGCCAGAAGAGCAGAAAAAAAAAAAACCACAAATGAGCCCATTTTGAAAATAATAGCACTGTCATGTGAACGCTAAATGCGGTTTAGAAACACACTGGGGCTCAGAAGAGAGGATGGCATTTGGATTTGAGGAAGCAGAATTTGTTGAATTTCTTTTGGAGGGCGAGAAGCCATTTCGCTTTCCCAAAGCCTTTGTGCTACCAGTAACGTGGAAGCCCCCTATATTTCCATCGACAGATGACAGATCTGCGTGGGGACTTGTTTTTTAGGGATTGAGTTGAAGCTTTGGTTGGGAACATTTTACATAACGCTTGGTTTCTTATTTATCCTGTGCACTACGCTGATCACTTTCGGCGATTTAGATGGAAACCCCGACGTGTGACGTAATTCAGATGAATCCCCCGAGGCATGTATTCATTATAATGAAGCAGCAGCGTTACTCTGGACTTAGTTTGGACTCTGTTCAGCGGTGTTTTTTTCAGAAGTGCACAGGAGCGCAGGATAAATGTGAGCCGAGCCTTACTGCGATCTTTGGGAGGCAGAATATACAAATCATCAGCAGGTGAAGAATTGGTTTTATTTTTTACACAGTTCCTCGAGCAGTATAAGTGATTAGACGACTATTTTTCGGGTCAAGTGCAATTGCAATTGGTCCTTTGAAAGTGCATTGAGCTGTAGGTTGGATTGCTGCTAAAGGAGAAAAAAACAAACAAACACTCTTTAACCCCTTTAAAGCCCAAGACATAAATATGCATCTGCGCCCTGGGCTTTAAGATACATATGAATACGTCTTTGCAATTGCACCCGCACACAGGCTGTGCGGGCACGATCGCCGCCGGGTGTCAGCTGTTTGTCACAGCTGACACCCGGTGCTATATGCTGGGAGTGGTCCCGCACCGCTCCCGGCACATAGATCGCAGCATTGCGGGGGTTAAAGTCAATCGCTGCATTGCGGTGGCAAGGGGAGGTGATCAGGATACTCACCTCTCCTGCCAGCCTCCAGCGCTGTCTGCAGCGACTTCCCGGATGTTGCCACAGGAAAATATTTTGATTATGAGCATTGCATGACCAAAATATCTTCTGCATCCGCAGCACTGACAGCCTGTTTAGCAGGGCTGTGGAGTCAGTAAGCCAAACCTGCGACTCCAACTCCTCAATTTCCCTTACACCGACTCCTAGTCCCACATATATTGCTTATATTTAAGTGAAAAATTTATTGTAGTACAACGTGAACATCAGACATTTAATAATTTTTATGATACAATTATCAAGATATTTAGATAGATTATATATATTTATTGGAATACAACCTTAGAACACAAAAAACTAATAAATATTTAATACACTATGTAATATCGAATATATATATATATACACACTATGTAATAAACTATGTAAGTGGCAAAAAGCAGTTTAACAAAAACATACTAAATAACATTTGTGCAGTCTATGAATTTGTTCTAAGAAATAGTTTCGTCTCCATCAGATCCTCCTTCATAGAGGACCTCAAATCTGACCTAACAATTTTAAGGCTAGAGAACAACCTCTCTACACTAACTTGGGTTGGAGACAAAGAAGTAACCACATGGGCAACATCTCTAACAATTTCCGGGTATAAAGGAATGGCCTCGTGCACAGACAGTTTTGATGAATGTTTGAATTTTTCTATTTCTTTGAGAGCAAGTGAAACATTTTGCTGAAATATGGTCAATGTGCTTGCTATAGGAGACGGAGTGAAATATTTTTCCTTGCGGCAACGCTTCGCCTGCCCCATGTCATCCAAATACTTGTCAAAGTCAAACTCCTCATCTGATGAGGATGAAGATATGGCAGCAGTAGCAATGTCAGGACCCAAGTCCTTTTGCGCCTGGCAGTCCACCTGTAGGCCACTCATCCTAACTACTACCTCAGTCAGAGCTTCTATTCCTTTAGTAAGCTGTTTATCATCAAGCAGTATACGATGACTTGGGTCCACATAAACAGCTGCCAGAAAATTTTTATTTTCCAATAGCTGTGTCTCTCTCTGTTTCATTGAAGCAGAAATGCCATCTGCGATTAAACCTCCTCTTTGGGACAGGCAAAAAAGCAAGCTCTTCCACTCCCTTATGAAAATGCCAGGAGTTAAATCCTCAGCTTGTAATTTTTTTAGTCACGGTAAATGGGTGATTAACCAATTCCTCCAATTCAGCCACTTGTGTCCATTGACCTTCATTTAAGGTTACCTGGGGGTTCGCCATATCTATAAGGCTATGTGCCCACGATGCAGAAATGCTCAGGATTTTTCCTGAGCGTTTCTGCATCTCCCCTGGCAGAAAAAACACAAGAGGATTGTACATGCGTTTTTCCTGCCAGGGACATGCGGATGTGAAGCGCTCTTCACATGCATTTCCGCATGCGGGTTGTCGAGCGCTTTCCAAGCTTTTTTAGCATCACTTACAAAAGTGCTTGACAACTTGCTCACACTATATAAATCCATGCAAACAGCATGGACTTATATAGTGTGACCCGAGAGAATGTCAAAAAATAAAAAATAAAAAAATATACTTACCTTCCGATGGCCCCCGCAGTCTTGCTTCACCGTCCCGGCTGCCGGCAGATCGCATTACACGGAAGGACCTGCCGACGTCAGCGTCGCGTGACCCGTCACATGACTATGACGTCAGCGCAGGTCCTTCAGTACATCCGAACTGCCGGCATGAGAGGAGGAGCGCATCGGGGGCCGCCAGAAGGTAAGTATATATTTCTTTTTTATTTTATTGTTTTTTTTTTGTTTTTTTTGTTTTTTTTTTACAGTTTTCTATGGTACCCATGTCCGGAGGAGAGTCTCCTCTACTCTAGACCTGGGTACTATCCGCACATTAGAACGCATGGAATGCGCATCTACATATACAGTGATGCGTAATCCATGCTTTCTAATGCAAGTCAATGGCGGCGAAAAAGCAGCACTGCCGCAAAATAATTGGTAGTGCTGCGTTTTTTTCCGCAATGATAATCCGCAGCGGAAATTTCAGCTGCATGTGCACAGCACATGCGGAATATCATTGGGGAACATGGCAGGCCTTCTACCATGCGTTTTTTTAAGCGTTTCTGGAGTGTTATTGCTGCTGCGGAAATAGTTAAAAAACGCATCGTGGGAACACAGCCTAAGAAACGGTTTTACTTCAAGCAATCGCTCAACCGTTAAATACGTGCTGCCCCACCGAGTGGCTTGATCGAGAATTGCCCCTTTCCCAGCACGTCTCTTCAAGATGGAATCAATTTCAGGGGTTCTGGCGGCAATAACCAATTTCCTCACTTTTCCAATCAGATTTCCAGCATGTCCCTCTTGCAGACTATCTCTTATTGCCAGCTGCAACCTGTGCACAACACAGTGCATGTGATGAATAGGAAAGTGTTTTGAAGCAGCTTCAACAAGATCTATTTCTAAAGTATAATTTTGCTGTTCTTCTGTTGTAATATCTGTTTGTTCCTCAGTTACATGAACAGCACTGTGGCCTTCCATCTCAAACATACTGAATCCTAAATTTTCTTCTAGCTGTTGTTCATTACTCTCATTCATCAGTTTAATTGTACTTATGTTTGAAGCATTGTCCGTTACAATAGCAAGAACCTGTTCTTTTTTTGAGTTCGTAATCTTGCAGAACTTTTTCCACTAAGGCCTGGAGAAACTGGCTGGTGTGATGAGCTTTAGTATCTTTTACTGCTAGTGTCTTGGTAACAATTTCTTTGTGGTCACAAACATATCGAACATTGATGGCAAAATAGTTCACTCTGTGACGTGTGCAGGCATCCATTTTAAGAAACACGAAGCGTCTTTTCAGAGTCTCCCCACAAACTGCATTGATCTACTGCACCCAATTTATTATACACCGTGTGCAGAATTATTAGGCAAATGAGTATTTTGATCACTTTGATACTTTTTATACATGTTGTCCTACTCCAAGCTGCATAGGCTTGAGAGCCAACTACCAATTAAGTAAATCTGGTGATGTGCATCTCTGTAATGAGGAGGGGTGTTGTCTAATGACATCAACACCCTATTTAAGGTGTGCTTAATTATTAGGCAACTTCATTTCCTTTGGCAAAATGGGTCAGAAGAGAGATTTGACGGGCTCTGAAAAGTCCAAAATTGTGAGATGTCTTGCAGAGGGATGCAGCAGTCATGAAATTTCCAAACCTTTGAAGCGTGTTCACCGAACAATCAAGCGTTTCATGACAAATAGCCAACAGGGTCGCAAGAAGCGTGTTGGCCAAAAAAGGCGCAAAATAACTGCCCATGAATTGAGGAAAATCAAGCGTGAAGCTGCCAAGATTCCATTTGCCACCACTTTTGCCATATTTCAGAGCTGCAACGTTACTGGAGTATCAAAAAGCACAAGGTGTGCGATACTCAGGGACATGGCCAAGGTAAGGAAGGCTGAAAAACCACCACCTATGAACAAGAAACATAAGATAAAACGTCAAGAATGGGTCAAGAAATATCTTAAGACTGATTTTTCAAAGGTTTTATGGACTGATGAAATGAGAGTGACTCTTGATGGGCCAGATGGATGGGCCAGAGTCTGGATCAGTAAAGGGCAGAGAGCTCAACTCCGACTCAGACGCCAGCAAGGTGGAGGTGGGGTACTGGTATGGGCTGGTATCAAAGATGAACTTGTGGGACCTTTTCGGGTTGAGGATGGAGTGAAGCTCAACTCCCAGACCTACTGCCAGTTTCTGGAAGACAACTTCTTCAAGCAGTGGTACAGGAAGAAGTCAGTATCGTTCAAGAAAAGCATGATTTTCAGGCAGGACAATGCTCCGTCACATGCATCCAACTACTCCACTTTGTGACTGGCCAGTAAAGGTCTAAAAGAAGAAAAAATAATGACATGGACCCCTTGTTCACCTGATCTGAACCCCATATAGAACCTGTGGTCCATCATAAAATATGAGATCTACAGGGAGGGAAAACAGTACACCTCTGGGAACAGTGTCTGGGAGGCTGTGGTGACTGCTGCACGCAATGTTGATCGAAAACAGATCAAGCAACTGACAGAATCTATAACCGGAAGGCTGTTGAGCGTCATCATAAAGAAAGGTGGCTATATTGATCACTAATTTTTTTGTTTTATGTTTTTGCATGTCATAAATGTTTATTTCTAAATTTTGTGCACTGATATTGGTTTACCTGGTGAAAATAAACAAGTGAGATGGGATTATATTTGTTTTTTATTAAGTTGCCTAATAATTCTGCACAGTAATAGTTACCTGCACCAACAGATATCCTCCTAAAATAGTCAAATCTAAAAAAAAAAAAAACACTCCAACTTCCAAAAATATTAAGCTTGGATATTTGTGAGTCTTTTCGGTTGATTGAGAACATAGTTGTTGATCAATAATAAAAATAATCCTCTGAAATACAACTTGCCTAATAATTCTGCACACAGTGTATATTTTAGGAGTCTGAGTCGGTCCATTTTATACAGACTCCACCAAAATGAGCACCGACTGCGACGGACTTCACAGCTCTGCTGTTTAGCACAGGGATGGTGCTGCATTCCTGTGCTATACAGGCAATCAGAATAAAAAAAAGTGAAAGTCCCATAGTGGAACAAAGAATAAAAGTAAAAAAAGCGTCAGAAATTGAAAAAAAAAATGTTCACATACCCCTTGATAAAATGCTTGAGGAGTGTAGTCTCCAAAAAGTCACTTGTAGGGGGTTTCCACTATTTAGGCACATCAGGGGCTCTCCAAACACAACACGGCGTCCACTCTCGATTCCAGCCAATTTTGGGTTCAAAAAGTCACACAATGCTCTTTCCCTTCTGAACTCTGCCGTGCGCCCAAATAGTGTATTTTCCCCACATATGGGGTATTGGCGTACTCAGGAGAAATTGAAAAAGTTTTTGGGGTCCATTTTCTCCTCTTACACTTGTGAAAATAAAAAAAATTGGGGCTAAAACATAATTTTTGTGGAAAAAGTTTAAATTTTTATTTTTACGGCTCCAAGTTATAAACTTCTGTGAAACACTTGGGGGGTTCAAGGTGCTCACCACACATCTAGATAAGTTCCCAGAGGGGTCTAGTTTCCAAAATGGTGTCACTTGTGGGGAGTTTCCACTGTTTAGGCACATCTGCTAATTATTCAAGCAAATTTTACATTCAAAAAGTCAAATGGTGCTCCTTCCCTTCCGAACCCTGCCGTGCGCCCAAACAGTGTTTTTTCCTGTTACCCCTGCGAAAAAAAAATAAATAAATTGGGTCTAAAGTAACATTTTTGTGAAAAAAGTTAAATGCTCATTTTTTTCTTCCACAGTACAAAAATTCCTGTGACGCACCTGAAGGGTTAATAAGGTTCTTGAATGTGGTTTTGAGCACCTTGAGGAGTGCAATTTTTAGAATGGAGTCACTTTTGGGTTTTTTCTTTCATAAAGAACCCTCAAAGTGACTTCAAATGTGATGTGGTCCCTAAAAAAAAATGGTTTTGTAAATTGTTGGAAAAATGAGAAATCGCTGGTCAACTTTTAACCCTTATAGCTCCCTAACAAAAAAAAAAAATTTGGTTCCAAAATTGTGCTTTTGTAAATTAGACATGTGGGAAATGTTATTTATTAACTTTTTTTGTGTGACATATCTCTCTGATTTAAGGGCATAAAAATTCAAATTCTGAAAATGGCAAAATTCTCGCCAAATTTCGATTTTTTTTTCACAAATAAACGCAAGTGATATCGAAGAAATTTTACCATAATCATAAAGTACAATATGTCTCGAAAAAAATCTAAGAAGCAGAGGGATCCATTGAAGCGTTAGAGTAATTACCTCATAAAGTGACACTAGTCAGAATTGTAAAAGTTGGCCTGGTCATTAACGTGCAAACCACCTTGGGTTGTAAAGGGGTTAAATCTTCCTTAGCGAGTGTGAAAGAGCTAAGTGTGACTGGAGCATAAGTGCAAATGGAAGTAAGAGTGTGACTTGTTTTCCAGTGACTTGGATTCACGGAATTTGGAAGGGAGGAATTTGGACTGAACTTCTGTCTGTATTTTATTAATTCTTTACATTTCTTTTTACTTAATTCTGTCTAGTGCAATCCCCATTAGGAAATGAGCTCCATTACTGACAATGCTATCCAGTGTACATCTTGCCTCATGTATGCAATACTTGAACAGCCGGTCGTGGGTGCATACTGCTGTGCGAGATGTGTGCACGTTGTGCGTTTGGAAGCCCAGGTACTGAATCTAAATGAGCAGCTGGCAACACGGATCCACAGACAATATGGAAAGGAGTCTGCTGCTTACTGAACAGCTGCTCATTGGGGTAGATGTGGGTGAGTGTGGTAGTATGGAGCTGCAGGACAGTGAGGTAGCTAGCTGGGTGACAGAAGGGGGCATAGAGGGAAGAGTGCCAGGGAGGCTAGTCCTGATCTGGCACACCGCAATAAGTTTGCAAAGTTATCAGATGAGGGGGTTGTCGGTACAGGGGTAGCACTTCTGCAGCAAGGCATATACTCTGAAAGCCGGAGGAGTGTCAGCTCCAGTAAGGGGGGAAATAGGAGAGCAAGGCAGGCCAGGCAGGTGTTGGTAGTGGGGAACTCAATTATTAGGGGAACAGATAAGGCAATCAGTCACAAAGACAGGGATTATCGAACAGTGCTGCCTACCTGGCGCTCGAGTCCGGCATATTGCTGATCGGGTTGACAGATTACTCGAAGAGGCTGGTGAGGACCCAGCGGTCATGGTGCACATTGGCACAAATGACAACGTTATAGGTAGGTGGAAGGTCCTTAAAGATGATTTCAGTGAATTAGGCTGCAAGCTTAAAGCAAGGACCTCCAAAGTGGTATTCTCTGAAATACTAACTGTACCACGCCAGAGAGGCAAAGGGAGATTAGGGAGATAAGTGGCTCAGGAATTGGTGTAGGAAGGAGGGGTTTGGGTTCCTGGAGAACTGGGCCGACTTCTCAATTGGATACAGGTTCTACGCTAGGCACGGGCTGCACCTCAATGGGGAGGGTGCAGCTGTGCTGGGGGAGAAAATGGCTAGAAGGTTGGAGGAGTGTTTAAACTAGGGATTGGGGGGGGGTATTCATTTTATAGGTGGGGAAGATATTTCAGATAGTGACCTGGGCAAATAAAGAAATTGGGGGTGGGGTTAGAACAGTCAATAAAGTAAGAAGGAATAGAGGTACAGAGAGATACATAAAATGCATGTACACTAATGCCAGAAGCCTCACCAACAAAATGGAGAAATTAGAATTAATTTTGTTGGAAAATAATTATGACATGGTGGGGATACCAGAGACATGGCTGGATGAGAGCCATGACTGGGCAGTTAATTTACAGGGCTATAGTCTGTTCAGAAATGACCGTACAAACAAGCGAGGTGGGGGGGGTGTTTATATGTAAAATCATCCTTAAAATCCATCTTGCATGAGACTATATGTGAATCTAATGAAAATGTAGAGTCCCTGTGGGTGGAGATAAGGGGAGTGGGAAAAAAATAATAAATTACTGATAGGGGTTTGTTATAAGTCTCCCAAAATAATGGAAGCAGCGGAGAATATCCTCGTAAAGCAAGTAGATGAAGCAGCGACTCAAGGAGAAGTCATTATTATGGGGGACTTCAACTACCCTGAAATACATTGGGGAACAGAAACATGTAGTTCAAGCAAAGGTAATAGGTTTTTGACAACTATGAGAGACAATTACCTTTCACAACTGGTTCAGGACCCAACAAGAAGGGGGGCACTGCTAGACCTAATGTTAACCAACAGGCCAGAAAGCATATCAAATATACGAGTTGGGGGTCACTTGGGTAATAGTGATCACAAAATAATACGTTTTCATGTATCCTTTAATAAGATGTGTAGTAGAGGGGTTACAAGGACACTAAACTTCAGGAAGGAAAATTTGCAACGCTTGAGAGATGATCTTAGTGCAATAAACTGGGACGATATCCTGAGACATAAAACTACACAAAGCAAATGGGAGACATTTATTAGCATCCTGAATAGGACCTGTGCACAATATATACCCTATGGAAATAAACATGCTAGAAATAGGAGGAAACCACTATGGTTAAATAGAGCTGTAAGGGGCGCAATAAGTGACAAAAAGAAAGCATTTAGAGAACTAAAGCAAGTAGGTAGTGATGAGGCATTAAATAAAAACAGAAAATTAAATAAATTCTGTAAAAACCAAATCAAGGCAACAAAGATCGAGACAGAGAGACTTATTGCTAGAGAAAGTAAAAATAATCCCAAAATATTATTTAACTACATAAATAATAAAAAACTAAAAAAAATGATAGTGTTGGCCCCCTTAAAAATAGTCTGGGTGAAATGGTGGATGAAGAAAAAAGTATGCTAAATGATTTTTTTTCAACAGTTTTTACAAAAGAAAATCGCATGACAGAAAACAGGATTAGTGATGACAAAAATTCTCCATTAAATGTCACTTGCTTAACCCAACAGGAAGTACGGCGGCGTCTAAAAATCACTAAAGTTGACAAATCCCAGGGCCCGGTTGGGATACACCCGGGAGTACTGCAGGAATTTAGTAACGTCATAGATAGACAATGATTTTTAATCTTTAAAGATTCCATAATAACAGGGTCTGTACCACAGGACTGGCGTATAGCAAATGTGGTGCCAGTATTAAAAAAAGGGGACAAAAACTGAACTTGGAAATTATAGGCCAGTAAGCTTAAACTCTACTGTGGGTAAAATCCTGGAGGGTTTCCTAAGAGATGCTATACTAGAGTATCTGAAGAAGAATAACCTCATGACTAGTGTTGAGCATTCCGATACTGAAATATCGGGTATCGGCCGATATTTGCGGTATCGGAATTCCAATACTTAATTCCGATGCTTTTGCAATATCGTATACCGGAATCGGAAGTTCCCATAATGCAATGAGCCAGTTTCATTTTATTCAGCCAATGAGGATCCTAAGAAGTGTGGGCACATCCTGTTAGGCATGTAGGCATGTTAACTAATGGCATGGCTGTGATTGGCTGCTGAAATGATGTCATGATGCACTATAAAAGCCGCCGCCGCCATTTTGAGCTCACTCTGCTGTGAATTCAGTTAATGATAGGACGCTGTTGATCTGAGGGACAGTTTTGGCTACCTATTTGGTCTATTCTGCTTTACCCAAGCTACTTTATAAATCGCTGTGCCTTGCAGCGCTAGTGCACAGTTCTCTGTGCTGTTCACCGCTGTCTGCAAGGTCTGTGTGTGTGAGTGCAGCTTACCCTGTAGAGTGTGCTTCAGCCACATCTGGTTGTAGTGCACTCAGCGTGCGTCACTGCCGCATACATTGTCCTTTTTTGCCAATTCATAATTTTTCCTGATATCTCCTATTAGTGTGGTGGTTCCATCCGTATTCAGCTAAATTGGTTCCAAACACACTATATAGGAGTAGTTAGAGGAGCCTTTCTGCAGCATTGGGCCCTGCAGCCACAGCCAGATTAGTATTAGCCTATTTTTTGTAGCCTCATCTATTGCATTGTAGGTTACCTTCCTACATTGTAATAGCTACAAAAAGTTTGTGATACTATCGGTATTACATCTTTAGGCACATTCAGTGTCCTTTTGTGACAAAAAAAAACTAAATAAAGTTCACCAAACACTCCACTTTACAGTTGTGTAGGCCACATTAGCTCATATTAAAGTCTAGTCCACACTTTATAAAATTAGTGTTTCTTATACCTGTTAGCAGCTGTTCAGGAATAAGCACACTAAGCCCTTAGTACTTTTCTGCCTATCTTTATCAGTCTACCAAGATGAAGAAGGCAGGGAGTAAGGCATGTGGTCATGGTGTTTCTGCAGGGAGAGGACATGAGGATTCTGTGCCTGCAGGGAGAGGACGTGGGGATTCTGTGCCTGCTGCAGGCACCAGTGACTCAGCATCCCCCAGTTTTACCAGGGAACAGTCCTTTATGCGCAGCTTTGTAGGAGCTAGCCGTACCCCACTGCTGCGGGAGGACCAAATTGAAGCCGTTGTCGGATGGATGGCAGCTAACGCATCGACTTCAATTAGTTCCAGATCCTCTCAGGTCCTGAGCACTGAAGACCACCCATCTGTCTCTTCACCACCTGCCAAATTGCCCAGGCAGTCAGAGAGCCCTGGACAGGAGCCATCTCTACTTCTGTTCTCTGAATCTCTTGGCTTGGAAAGAGGGGGGCAGCCAAGCAGAATTCGAGAATTTGATGAAGAGGTAGTATGCAGTGATGCGCAACCGTTTTGTCTCTCTGAATCTGAAGAGGCGGGTGGGCCAGTGCCTATGGTCAGCAGCACACCTCAGTTCGCATCTGATGATGAGACTCAGGTGCCACTTTCTGGTGCGTACTGTGCTGTCGAGACTACCCAGGAGAAGCAGTTGTTTGAAGAGGGTGGTGTAGATGATGAGGTCCTTGACCCATCATGGCGTGAGGGACAGGAAGGTGGTGGGAGCAGCTCTGAGGAAGAGATTCCCCGAACAGAACAAAAAGGAGGGAGAGGGAGGGGGCAGACTTGGTTGCCTGTAGCCTCCACTTCGGCACCCATTAGGAGCATGGCTCTTCCAAAATTCAAAGCGGGCACTCCCAAAACTTGCAATGCCTGGTCCTTTTTTGACACAGTTGCAGATGACATTTGCTTTGTCAAATGCAAGCTGTGTAATCGGAACGTGGGAATCCAGTCTGTACACATTGACTCCTCCTCATACTCCAGTTCCTCTGAATCAGCGCTGCAGGAGCCGTCACGGTCTACCTCCACATCGACCCGTGAACGGTTACCTGTTATGATGACCGATATGAGCACAGCCGTGGCCAAACGTCAACAGGCTGTATTAAAATTAATTTATTTGGGGAATCAAAGCCACACAGCGCAGGAGCTCTGGAATGCCATCAAGCAGCAGATCGACGTGTGGTTTGTGCCTGCGAATCTCCAGCCAGCCATGATAGTGTGTGACAATGGCCGAAATCTGGTGGCAGCTCTGGGCCTAGGCAACCTCACTCACATCCCATGTCTGGCACATGTGCTCAACTTGGTCGTGCAGAGTTTTTTGAGGGACTATCCGGATCTTGATGCACTGCTTCACAAGGTCCGCATAGAGTGCGCTCACTTGCGGCGTTCCAGCAACGCAAGATCACGCATTGCAGCTCTGCAGCGCCGATTACGTCTTCCGGAACATCGCATCATATGTGACCTACCCACCAGGTGGAATTCAATGTTACATATGTTGGAGAGGTTGTGTGAGCAGCAGGCAGCAGTAATGGAGTACCAGCTGCAGCAGGCGCAAACAAGTCGCAGTGCGCGCCGTTCACACTTCACCACCACTGAGTGGGCCTCTATGAAGGACATTTGCCACGTTATGCGTGCCTTCGATTATTCCACGCGGATGGCGAGTGCAGATGATGCACTAGTCAGCATGACTATCCCCCTTATCTGCCTGCTTGAAAAAACACTGCAAGCACTAAGGGACGAGGTTTTGGAAGAGGTGGAGGATGAGGAGTCACAAATGCCATCTGCTTCTCTACAGTCTGCGCAACGTGGTTCCTCACAAAGGCCTAGGCAGGGGACACTTTGTGAGGAGGATGAGGAAGACATCTGTCCAGAGGAGGGAGGTACACAATGCTCTAGTAGTCAGTATCTAGAGCGAGGGTGGGGTGATGCAGAGCAGGCAGAGATCACGCCTCAAGCAGGGGACAGCGTTTCTTGGCCAGTTGGCAGTCTGCAGCACATGGTTGATTTCATGCTGCAGTGCCTGAGAAACGACCGCCGCATCGCCCACATTCTCAACACGGCTGATTATTGGGTGTCCACCCGCCTAGATCCTCGCTACCGGGACAACTTACAAAGCTTCATAACACCGTTGAACCGGGAGCGTAAAATGCGGGAGTACCAAGACGCACTGGTGCATTCCATCATGTTCTCCATTCCAACCGAGAGCAGTGCTGCTAGTGCTTTACAAAGCAGCTCAGTGCGTCGAGGCAGTGGAGGAAGCTCTGCACAAAGAGGGAGCAGAAGCAGCGCCTCAGCACAAGGCAAGACCAGTATGGCCCAAATGTGGCAAAGTTTTGTGCCCCCGCCGCCACAAATGTCTGCACCATCACAGACGGCTCCAGTCAGCAGGAGGCAACGTTTCCGTCAGATGGTGACAGACTACATGTCTCGCCCTCTTGGTGTACTCCCAGACGGCTCTTCTCCCTTCAAGTTTTGGGTCTGTAAGCTGGATACATAGCAAGAGCTTAGTCAGTATGCATTGGAGGTGCTAGCTTGCCCTGCTGCTAGTGTATTATCGGAACGCGTCTTTAGTGCCGCAGGTGGTGTACTAACAGACCGTCGCATGCGACTATCCTCCAATAACGTTGACCGGCTAACTATTCTCAAAATGAACAAGGCCTGGATCTCTCATGAATTTGCCAGTCCTCTTCCAGAATAAATAATTGGTTGGCAACAGTATCCAGGTCTCCTGTTGTGTTCATGTTTCTACCACCTGAACTGTAATCCCTGAGCTCCAACACCGCCAGTTGGCGCTCGGAAGTGCCGTCTGCACAGTCAACACTTGCTGCCGTGTTATTGGGGTTCAGTAACGTCAACTGATCCCCAGCTGTGTGTCCGGCAAATTCTCCTGCTCTGTCCACATTCACACTACTACAGATTTTAAAGTTGCTCCAATTACGCCTCTGGCTCCACTCTGTTTTTAATATTTACCCTGGGTTCCAGCACCGCCAGCTGTTTCCGGGTAGTGTCAACGTCACTTTGCCTCCAATGCGTTGTCCTGTCGTGTTGCGGTCGGGTTAGCCGACTCTATGGTGCCTGCAGTTTAGGTGACTCCTATGTGGGCTGCGGGATCTGGCAATGAAGGCGGGTTCCATAGTGCCAATAGGACAAGCACCCCCTGTAGGACTGTGGGTTTTGGTAACTGCGGCCGGCTCGCGGCCTTGAAACTTTTTTTACATGGGTACCTTCTGCTACCCATCCGGGTTCCAGTACAGTCAGCTGGTTCTCGGCAGTGCCTTTAGATTAGGTGCCTCCTTCTCGGTATCCAAATTCCACAACGTCTGCTAGTGCTTGGTAGTGCTTTCTGGCACAGGTACCTCCTGCTTAGTAACCGAGTTCCAGTACCATCAGCTGGTCCTCGGTAGTTCCATTGGCTCTTGTACCTTCTGCTACCCATCCGGGTTCCAGTACCGTCAGCTGGTCCTCGGTTGTTCCATTTGCTCTTGTACCTTCTACTAACCATCCAGGTTCCAGTACCGTCAGCTGGTTCTCGGCAGTGCCTTTGGATTAGGTGCCTCCTTCTCGGTATCCAAGTTCCACCAACGTCTGCTGGTTCTTGGTAGTGCTTTCTGGCACAGGTACCTCCTGCTTAGTAACCGAGTTCCAGTACCGTCAGCTGGTCCTCGGTAGTTCCTCAGCCTTCTTGTACCTTCTGCTACATTTCCAAGTTCAAGCTTTTTGAAATGGTTCTTGGTAATCACTCTGGATCTCCCTGACGAGGACGCTGAAGACGAGGACCCTGAAGACCAACCCGAAGACGACGAGGACCCCGAAGACGACGAGGACCCCGAAGACGACGAGGACCCCGAAGACGACGAGGACCCCGAAGACGACGAGGACCCCGAAGACGACGAGGACCCCGAAGAAGACGAGGACCCCGAAGACGAGGACCCCGAAGACGAGGACCCCGAAGACCACCCCGAAGAAGACCAAGAAGATGACCCTGAAGAAGTTGACCAAGAGGACAAAGAAGAGAAGACAACCACCAAGATACAGAAGAACAAGAGACAGAAAACCAAGAAGCAGAAATACAAGAAGCTGCAGAACAAAAAGCACATTAAGCATAAGACTAAAAATCAGAGCAAAAGATAATATCTAAATTATAAGCAGAAGATGACTAAGCAGTGTATGGGGGTGAGTCCGTTCCTCCTCGTGGTGCCCCTGGAAAAGACCTGCTGCTGCAGGCCAAACAGAACGCGGACAAATCCTGTTGTAAATCTTTTGTGACGGGCAGAACGAAAGGTGTAATGTCCAAATGTGACACCCCAGGGGTCTGGTTGCCACAGTAACGTAATGTTATGTCTGAGAGCAGGTGGGAGGTCCTTTAGTCAGGGATCCTGTGCATGCCACACCTCCTGCCCAGTCTTGGGAGGGGAAGAACTTCCCCTATATAAACCTGGGGCTGAGGCAGGGTGAGTGAGTAGAAGAAGAGAAGAAGTAGAGACAGCATAGGAAGAAATAGCAGTTACAAGGAGTCAGGGGCTGGCAGCTGCAGAGCCCGCCCTGACTAAGAAGACTTTTTACCGGACCCGGAGTCCGAGGCTGTGGGGACTAATTTCTGCCCAGCAGCAGAATCCGGCGGGCAGGGGATTTCAGGTCCTCTGGCCCAGAAGCCCGAAGGCACGGTCACACGCGTGGGACCAGCACCGCCATCGTGGAGCGGAAGCCATTAGAAGGCCCCGAGTCACCGGCCATACGGGTGAGCACCACACGGTACACTCAGGGACGTGAGCTACTTACATCAGCTTCTAGCAAGGTAGCCAGAAGAGAACAGTCAGTTTGGGAGGCCTACAACTACGCCTGGCCAGGGGAGATCCCATCTGCTCAAGGACTGACCAGGCCCCGTTCGCTAGCAAGTACTCCGGGAGGGTCTATCGTTGTTACCAGTAAAGACCCTGAACTACACCGCACCGTCTCTGAGTGGTTCCTGTTACCCCCATCATCCACGTCGGCTGCCCTGAGGCCATACCCCTCCCGTTGGGGGTTATACTATCTCGCTGCACAATCCCACCATCGGCCTCAGCGGTCTGCCCTGCAGCAGCAGCCCCCTGGCTGCACTCAACGGGTGGCGTAGTCATCAACCATTTACTACTAATAGACTGCCGTCCAGTTTGACTCCCTGGGCACGGACCGGGTCACCGCCACGAGACTACAACCCTCAACAGATCCGGCACCGGGTAAGCTCCCGTCTGCGCAACGCAGCGCGACACAGGCCCAGGGGCGCGTCACAAACTTTTATAGATAACAACTACAGGAATGCCTGTCACAAATAAGAATATGATGAATAAGAAGAATATTTAGAAGATGAAGAAGTAGAATATGAAGAATGTAAAAAAAAAGAATAATACGAGGAAGGTGAAGAAGAAGTGGATGAAAAAGATGCTGATGCTGAGGATGATGAAGGAGAAAGTGTGGGAGAAGTAAAAAAGAAGGTGAAGAGCATGGAAGTAGTGAAACAAATATCTGACAAAATATAAAAAAGCTTAACAGTCAATATCTTTGTAACTCCGAATGTCTTAAAAAATATATTAATTCCTGCTATTCCATTTGATTGGGCTAAACCTCTATGCCTTTATTATCTCCCCCACCTCCCCCAATACATTCTACATTATTCTTAGTTGTTTTCCTTCATGTAGAATTAACCTACAAGGAAAGAAAGGGTTTATTTTCATTCCGATATTTGTGTCCCATTGACTTGCATTGGTTTCCGGTATCGGAATCGGCGATATCCGATACTTTTTCGGTATCGGTCCGATCCAATATTTCCCGATATCGGAAGGTATCGCTCAACACTACTCATGACCCAATATCAACATGGGTTTACGAGGGACCATTCCTCTCAGACTAATGTGATTAACTTTTATGAGGAGGCAAGTTCCAGACTGGACCAAGGAAATGCAGTGGATGTTGTGTATATGGACTTCTCAAAAGTTTTTGATACGGTTCCACACAAAAGGTTGATACATAAAAGGAGAACAATGGGGAAAGGGGAAAATATACACTGCTCAAAAAAATAAAGGGAACACTCAAATAGCATATCCTAGATCTGAATGAATGAAATATTCTCACTGAATACTTTGTTCTGTACAAAGTTGAATGTGCTGACAACAAAATCACACAAAAATCATCAATGGAAATCAAATTTATTAACCAATGGAGGCCTGGATTTGGAATCATCCCCAAAATTAAAGTGGAAAAACACACTACTGGCTGATCCAACTTTGATGTAATGTCCTTAAAACAAGTCAAAATGAGGCTCAGTATTGTGTGTGGCCTCCATGTGCCTGTATGACCTCCCTACAACGCCTGGGCATGCTCCTGAGGAGGTTGCGGATTATCTCCTGTGGGATATTCTCCTAGACCTGGACTAAAGCATCCGCCAACTCCTGGACAGTCTGTGGTGCAACATGACACGTTGGTGGATGGAGTGAGACATGATGTCCCAGATGTGCTCAATCGGATTCAGGTCTGGGGAACGGGCGAGCTACAGTCCATAGCTTCAATGCCTTCATCTTGCAGGAACTGCTGACACACTCCAGCCACATGAGGTCTGGTATTGTCCTGCATTAGGAGGGACCCAGGGCCAACTGCACCATCCTGGATGAACTGAACTACCTGAGCAACTTCTGTGGGTTGTACTGTAGACATCGCCTCATGCTACTGTACTTCTAGGGGTGAGAGCAATGGCAAAATGAAAAAGTGACCAAAACAACAGCCACAAAGGATGAGAACAGAGAAATGGTCTGTGGTCACCACCTGCAGAACTACTCCTTTATAGGGGGTATCTTGCTAATTGCTTATCATTTCTACAAGGTGTCTGTTCCATTTGCACAACAGCATGAGAAATTGATTCACAATCAGTGTTGCTTCATAACTGGACAGGTAGATTTCACAGAAGTGTTATTGACTTGGAGTTACATTGTGTTGTTTAAGTGTTCCGTTTATTTTTTTTGAGCAGTGTATGTAAGTGGGTTAAGAACTGGCTCAGTGATAGGAAACTAAGGGTGGTTATTAATGGAAAGCACTCAGACTGGGTTACAGTTAACAGTGGGGTATCACAGGGGTCAGTATTGGGCCCGCTTCTTTTTTTAAAACATAATTATTAATGACCTTGTAGGGGGCATACAGAGTAGTATTTCAATATTTGCAGAGGACACTAAACTCTGCAGGGTAATCAATACAGAGGAGGACAATTTTATATTACAGGAGGATCTATGGAAACTAGAAGCTTGGGCTGATAAATGGCAAATGAGCTTTAATGGGGATAAATGTAAGGTAATGAACTTTGGCATAGGAAATAAAATGTATAATTATATGCTTAATTGTAAAACACTGGGCAAAACTGTAACTGAAAAAGACCTGGGTGTATTGGTGGATGACAAGCTCACGTTTGGTGGCCAGTGTCAGGCAGCTGCTACAAAGGCAAATAAAATAATGGGATGCATTAAAAGAGGCATAGATGCTCATGAGGAGAACATAATTTTACCTCTATACAAGTCACTAGTGCGACCACACTTAGAATACTGTGTACAGTTCTGGTCTCCGGTGTATAAGAAAGACATAGCTGAACTAGAGCGAGTGCAGAGAAGAGCAAACAAGGTTATTAGAGGACTGCGGGATCTGCAATACCAAGACAGGTTATTAAACTTGGGGTTATTTAGTTTGGAAAAACGAAGGCTTAGGGGTGATCTTATTACTATGTGCAAATATATGAGGGGACAGTACAAAGACCTTTCTACTGATCTTTTTACTCTGAGGCCTGAGACGGGGACAAGGGGACAAGGGGGCATCTTCTACGTCTGGAGGAAAGAAGGTTTAATCATAATCACAGACACGGATTCTTTACTGTAAGAGCAGTGAGACTATGGAACTCTCTGCCGCATGATGTTGTAATGAGTGATTCACTACTAAAATTTAAGAAGGGCATGGATGCCTTTCTTGAAAAGTATAATATTACAGGTTATATATACTAGATTCCTTCATAGGGCGTTGATCTAGGGAACTAGTCTGATTGTCGTATGGAGTCAGGAAGGAATTTTTTTTCCTCAATGTGGAGCTTAGTGTTTGCCACATGGGTTTTTTGCCTTCCTCTGGATCAACATGTTAGCCTATGGGTTGAACTAGATGGACTTAATCTTCCTTCAACCTTAAAAACTATGTTACTATGTAATTACAGTGAAACCAGATTTATATCAAGTTTTTATGTTTGACAGCTATCACACACTAAAAGACACTTTTTATTGCAAAAACTAGCTTTTGCATCACCATATTTTGAGAACTATCATTTTTCCATATTTTTCTGCCAACTGAGTCAGGTGAGTGTTTCTTTTCCGCGGGACGACTTGTTTTTTTTTTTTAATCGCTCTCTATTCTGCTTTTTGGGGAGGCAGAATTTACAGAAACCAGGAATCCATTTTCTTTTTTATACAGTTTCGCGTGTGGTAAAATTGATAAGGCAGCTTTATTCTTTGTGTCAGTAGAATTAAAGGATTATTACATTTATATTTTTTTTTTATGTTTTGCCGTTTTTACACAATAAAACCTTTCGAAAAAAATAATTATTTTTGCATCGCTTTATTTTGAGAGCTATAACTTTTTATTTTTCGGCTGATTGAGCTGTGTGGCTGCTTGTTTTTTGAGGGACAAGATGACATTTTCAGCGGTAACATTTTTATTTCTATTCGTCTTTTCGATCGCCTTTTATTCCACTTTTTTTCAGCAGTATGATGATAAAGCATAGTTACCTACTTTTTTTCTGTTTTTTTTTTTTTCACGGTGCTCACTGAAGGAGTTAACTAGTATGACACGTTTATAGCATGGGTTGTTCTGCATTCGACTATAACAAATGTGTCCTTTTTTTTGCTTATTTTTTACATTAAAATGTGTATGTATTAGTATAATATTTTTTATCAATTTTTTTTTGTTTTAGTTTTTTTTTACTCAGTCCCTCAATTGCACTTTCACTTTTTTCATAAGTATAATACAATTGCAATTTACCATGGTAACGATCAGGCGCCCGCGATGACGTCGCGGGGGCACTGATCTGAAGGCAGAGGAAGCTCCCTTCCCTCTGCCTGCTTCCTGAATGCTGTGATTGCGCTCGATCTTAGCATTTAGTGGGTTAACAGCGAGGGGCAGCACTGAGCTCCTACTCTGATCAGGCAGGAGGTGCTGATATTTTAGCATCTCCTGCGCAATCATGCTGTGATCGGTGAGTCAGACTTAATGACCAATCACAGCGATCTCGGTGCAGGGACCGACGGCATGGGTCCCGGCGCCTGCTCCCGTGCCACTCAGCTGTCAGTACTGAACTCTCACTGTGTGTTTACATGAAGTGACAGTTCAAAAGTGCGGGAACTGACAACCGGCCATGACGGGCTATGTCCGTCATTGGACGTAAAAGGGGTTAAAGGGAACCTGTCACCATGAAAATGTTGACCAATCTGTAGACACCATGTTATAGAGCAGGTGGAGCTGAGCTGGGGTGCTAGGCCAGATGACCTGGCCTCCACAATCACCAGACCTGAACCCAATCCAGATGGTTTGGGGTGAGCTGGACCGCAGAGTGAAGGCAAAAGGGCCAATAAGTGCTAAGCATCTCTGGGAACTCCTTCAAGATTGTTGGAAGACCATTTTTGGTGACTACCTCTTGAGGCTCATCAAGAAAATGCCAAGAGTGTGCAAAGCAGTCATCAAAGCAAAACGTGGCTACTTTGAAGAACCTGGAATATAAGACATATTTTCAGTTGTTTCACACTTTTTTGTTGAGTATATAATTCCACATGTGTTAATTCATAGTTTTGATGCCTTCAGTGTGAATGTACAATTTTCATAGTCATAAAACTGCAGAAAAATCTTTAAATGAGAAGGTGTGTCCAAACTTTTGGTCTGTACTGTATGTCTGTCGGAAGAAGTTGTAGAGGCAGGAATAAAATTTCATTATCAAATTGAGGCCAGAGGAAAAGAAACTAAAAAACACAAGAAAAGAATTAAAATACTAAAAAGATTTATGCTTTCATTTATTATCTATTGATTCTTTTTAGGTATTTCTTTATTATTTATGATTGTATAATTATATATTTTAGATTACGTTTACATTTATATCATAACATGTTAGATTCACATTTGATTTATGATTATGTTTATATTTTGTCTGTGGTTATGTATATGTAATGATTATGATGCTTCCTATGTGGTCCCTTTGATTTTTTATCATTGTCTGAAGATGGGTAGATTTCCCTTGGTGTGTGTTCCGTTTTAACTATAGCAAGATGCACTTTAGGATGTTCTATATATATGGGACGTATGCTCCCTTTAACAACGTCACTTTTCCTCTTTCGGGGTGTAATTGGAGTGCGGTGCGCTCTGGGAACGCGTCATTTCCGTCTCCGGTCACTTGTGCGTTCCAGAATGGAACACATGGCTCAATATTATGGGACGCGTACCTTTTGGTCCACGTCACTTCCGGTTGGCGCGGTCCGGGCGTGCGTTCCACGCTGGAACACGTACACCATTAGGTATGATATCCACTACCCAAACAAAACCAAGAACCAGAGGCTCAAATAATAATAGAAAATAGGTGTATCAAAAATACAAAAAACAAAAAGAACAAAGTATACACCCTAAGATATAACTTTTAATAGATATTTTAAAAGATAACAATAAATCCAGGACAAGAATTCAGATAAAGTATGGGGAAGGAAAGGCAATGGGACGGCAAAAAATATCATACAAACTCTCCCTATAGACCCTAAGGGAGGAATGCCCTACCTGACAGCGGAGTAGTCACCCTAATGTGTCGGCGTGGTGTCCCCGCTCAACGGAGGCTGTCCCTTGCCTGTACCTAGCACATCCCTATACAGACATAAAAAACGGAAAACAAAACGGTGTCCCAAAATTGGCAGACCTGACAGTCATATCAAAAATTAAAATGCTGTAAAAGTAAAAAAAAAACATGTAGCAGTTATGATAAGGTGGGTAAAGAGTGTCAAAGATTATCCATATAAATAAACAGGATAACTTATTGCAAAAATCACCGACAATCACTGTCAAAATGAGTAAACGAGATGACTTATTACAGAGACCACCAACAATCAGTGTCAATATGCCCCAAAATGTCGGGATTACAGTTGTGAGAAAATGGGAGTAAAGGAGACCATATATCCCTATCAGTAAATTTCTATATGAGAAACCATAGATCACTGACTTTTTTAGACAACCAAAGGTAAAATTGGAATAACTTATTTTTTGCGTCTCAGTTACCTCACATAATGGCCAAAAAAAATACCTGTAAAATCACTCTAATAATCAGACAACAGTATTAGTCAAATGTTCTCAATAAGATAATGTAACAGCAGTGATAAATAATCAGACTGCTAGATAACAGGAATATCTGATACTCAGTAGTTCATGGTCATAATATACGCTACATTCCCAATACTTAAACCAATGTACTAAATAAGTTTATACCACAACAATCACATAATAACAAACTGCTAAATTGCAGACTTATCAGATGCTGATTGGTTCATGATCACTATATAAATATAAATAATATATATTATATATAAATGAAGTCCCAGTCCCAACACGTTTCGCCACCTCCTAGGTCGGGGCTCATCAGGGAACAATCACAAGAGTACACAATAATAGGTCGGGCTGGATGGAAAAGTGAATATATCCCATCAGATGAATCATGAAGCCAAAGGAGTCAGTGACCCATCAGACTTAAATAAACCCCCGGCATTAATTACACAGGCAACACCTGTCAGCCGTATCTAGCGCGGCTAAATTCACAGCCAGGAGGCACTGCTGGAACGCTGAGTGTGCTCCACCAGCAGCTAGCCGCTTATTACTTCTGCATGTGGCAATGTAAATCACGTCCGCCGCGCGAACTCAATGGAACGCATATGCGTGTAACCAGTACTTCCGGCCGCGGCAGACAAAAGACGTCACTTCCGCCGCGTGATCTTGGTGGAACACAAATGCGTATCACCAGCGTTTAGAAAGAACAGGACACACCAATTCTACGGATTATGCCAAGCGCTAAGAAGCAGGAAGTTGAAAAACATCAAATAAGACACAGATAGGATCCTAATACTAAGCATAGAGAAGTTGTTGAAAGAATAACTGGTGAAATAATGTACATATCAGCAGCGGTCGCTAGAAGAGGGAGAAATAAAGACCTAAATATGATCATGAAAAATAAGCCCACTAAACTGTATGTCCTAAAGACCTTTTTTTTTTAAGATAATATAAAGACTAACATACTTTATTTCCTCCTCTTCTAGCGACCACTGCTGATATGTACATTATTTCACCAGTATATCAAATAAACTTTCACCGTTTACTTTCAAATATACTTTCATTATTTCACCGAATGAATATATATATATATATATATATATATATATATATATATATATATATATATATATATATATATATATATATATATATATATATATATATATATATATATATATATATATATATATATATATATATGCGTTGGGGCCTAGCTATATGGTATTTATTCCTTCCTATGTATTTACTTGATTACATATAATGCATTTAATTTAGCACTCTAATTTATCTATATTCACTGTGATTTAATTTATTTATACTTTTGAGTCGCTGTTCTATGTACCATGTTGCACCATGCACTTTAACACAGTTTGGATTTGCCATTTATATTTTCCTTTCTTTTAATCCATGCCCCACAGAAAATGAACTATTGGGTACTTATTATATATCCCTGAGTCTGTTTTTCCTATAATCATGTCTGTCGATCTATACATGTATGTATTTTTAATAAGAATTTATTAAAATGAATACTTTTTTAAAAAAGATTAGGTGGTTGTTCATTGTTTATCTGAGTGGGTCTTGTATTTAATATTAATGAATAACCCATTATAAATATACTATACTATTTTTAGATAGCTGTGTTGCAACTTGGACCTCCTGTCTAACAAACGATCTAATCTGCTCTATCAACGAGGGGTGTTCTTCTTTAAATATGCTGTCTGTGCAGGGTTGGCACAGTTTCTTCCTATGGGATGAGGGCAGTTTGGTTTTTTTTTTGCACGACACCACATCTACGGGATTGGTTTTTATCCTTCTTAGTAATGGGGGCCTTGTCTTCCAAAGAGAGGGGAAGAGAAGGAAAACCTAGTGTAACTAGAAGGAGGGGAGTAACAAGTGTCATCTCAAATAGAGAGGCTGAGTTAACCCCTTAGTGACCAACCCCTGTACTACTCCCTGTAGCCAGGGGGGTGATGGACTCTGCAGATGCAGGGATGCAGGGATGCAGGATCTGTCACCCTCCATGATGGAGATAGCCTTACCTGGAGACGTCTTCTGGCGGGTTTTTAAAGTGAAAAACTGTGCCCCCAACAAGGAACATCCCATTCCCTCCTTCATGTCACCTGCAGGTCAAACAGGTACGAATAACACAGAATACCGGCTCCGGAAAGTGTGCACCCTAGTGCGTTCCAGCATGGAACGCATACTCCAAAGCCCGGAAGTGACTAGGACCTTTAGTGACGTCACTTCCGGGCACGCGTCCACACCGCCGGAGGAAGGAGGAGATGCCAGAGAGCTGACAGAGGCTATCGGCATGTAAGCTACCCGCCCTGCTTTACCCTCTATGGCGCGCAGGAAGACCGGGGCGGTTCCATCGGGAGCAGCAAGGAAGGAGGAGGGGAGTACCCACGACTAACCACTGCCCTGCAAGACTGAGCAATGCTGTCGCGCCGCCCAGACAGCACTGAAGGGACCTCTCCATGCACCAAGGCGGACAGGAAAACACTGGTGATTGACTGTGGGGAGGGGCTTTTAACCTCTGTGTGTTCCTGTCCCCCAATATAATGTTTCGGACAGTGGAAAAACCTTTGGGACAAGTGCATATCATCTAATGAACAGGATTTTAAAGGGGATTAATGTTTTCAAGATATTAGTAGAAATAAAAAAAAATTAAATAATTAATTTTTTGGGGTACCTCCTCGAATACCAGTACTGCATGTGAAAGCAGCAGGCACATCACCGGACAGAGTGGTACTGCGCTGGTTTCTGTGGCTATCAGGGTCCAGCCTCTGTAGATCACTATTGGTGATGCCAGTTTTATCTATTATATCAGCCTTACTGCTTCCAAGAGAATCCTGCGAACCTCCTGGATAAAAACCATAAAAATCAGCACTACATATAAAAAATAAATAAATTAAAAAAAAAAACAACTCATATCTCAAACAATGGCAGATTTAAAAACAAAAGACAATACAAAGGAGAGCAGTGAGAATAAAATAAGAGTACTAACTAGCCACTTTACATCGGGTGACAAATCCATTCTGAGTACCAAGAACTTTTACTTATGAATACTTAGAGACTACAACTTGCCCGTTTCTAAAAAGCTCTAAACAAGGAGATGAGAACAAGCACTTGATATTCTTCACTGCTACATGAACGGTACACAGGATTCACTGCTTTTTTGTCCTAAAATCCCAAGTACTGTAATAACGCACTAGACGCGCACGCCTCCCCGCGCGCGCACACACACACACACACACACAGCACCCCCCCCACACACACACACACAGCACCCCCCCACACACACACACACAGCACCCCCCACACACACACACACAGCACCCCCCCACACACACACACACCGCACCCCCCCCACACACCGCACCCCCCCACACATTATGTATATATATATATATATATATATATATATATATATATATATATATATATATATATATATATATATATATATATATATATATACACACACACACAGCAGCCCCCCCACACACACACACCGCATCCTCCCCCACACACACACACAGCACCCCCCCACACACACACACAGCACCCCCCCCACACACACACAGCACCCCCCCCACACACACACAGCACCCCCCCACACACACACAGCATCCCCACACACACACACACACAGCATCCCCCCCCACACACACACACAGCACCCCCCCCACACACACACACACAGCACCCCCCCCACACACACACACAGCACCCCCCCCCACACACACACACAGCACCCCCCCCCACACACACACACAGCACCCCCCCCCACACACACAGAGCACCCCCCCACACACACACACACACACACACAGCACCCCCCCCCCACACACACACACACAGCACCCCCCCCACACACACACACACAGCACCCCCCCCACACACACACACAGCACCCCCCCCACACACACACACACAGCACCCCCCCCCACACACACACACACACACATCCCCCCCACACACACACACATCCCCCCCCACACACACACACACAGCACCCCCCCCCCACACACACACACAGCATCCCCCCACACCCACACACACACAGCACCCCCCCACACCCACACACAGCACCCCCCCCCACACCCACACACAGCACCCCCCCCCACACCCACACACAGCACCCCCCCCACACACACACACACCATCCCACACACAATCCCACACACAATCCCACACACAATCCCACACACAATCCCACACACAATCCCACACACAATCCCACACACAATCCCACACACACACAATCCCACACACACACACACACACCATCCCACACACACACACACACACACCATCCCACACACACACCATCCCCCATCCCACACACACACCATCCCCCATCCCACACACACACCATCCCCCATCCCACACACACACACCATCCCCCATCCCACACACACACACCATCCCCCCCCACACACACAGCACCCCCCCACACACACACACAGCACCCCCCCACACACACACCCCATCCCCCCCCAAACATACACACACCCCATCCCCCCCCAAACATACACACACCCCATCCCCCCCCAAACATACACACACCCCATCCCCCCCCAAACATACACACACCCCACCCCCCCCACCCCCCCACCACCCCCACACACACACCACCCCCCCCCACACACACACCACCCCCCCCCACACACACAGCATCCCCCCCACACACACACACACACAGCATCCCCCCCCACACACACACAGCACCCCCCACACACACACACAGCATCCCCCCCCACACACACACACAGCACCCCCCCCCCACACACACACACAGCACCCCCCCCACACACACACAGCATCCCCCCCACACACACACAGCATCCCCCCCACACACACACAGCATCCCCCCCACACACACAGCATCCCCCCCCACACACACAGCATCCCCCCCCACACACACACAGCATCCCCCCCCACACACACACAGCATCCCCCCCCACACAGCATCCCCCCCCCACACACACACACACACACAGCATCCCCCCCCACACACAGCATCCCCCCCCACACACACACACAGCGTCCCCCCCACACACACACAGCGTCGTCCCCACACACAGCATCCCCCCGTCCCCACACACACACACACACACACACACGCGGCGTCCACACACACACACACACACACACACACGCAGCATCCCCACACGCAGCATCCCCACACACGCAGCATCCACACACGCAGCATCCCCACACACGCAGCATCCACACACACACACGCAGCATCCACACACACACACGCAGCATCCACACACACACACACGCAGCATCCACACACACACACACGCAGCATCCACACACACACACACGCAGCATCCACACACACACACACGCAGCATCCACACACACACACACACAGCATCCACACACACACACACACAGCATCCACACACACACACACACAGCATCCACACACACACACACACAGCATCCACACACACACACACACACAGCATCCACACACACACACACACAGCATCCACACACACACACACACAGCATCCACACACACACACACACAGCATCCACACACACACACACACAGCATCCACACACACACACACAGCATCCACACACACACACACACAGCATCCACACACACACACACACAGCATCCACACACACACACACAGCATCCACACACACACACACAGCATCCACACACACACACACACACAGCATCCACACACACACACACAGCATCCACACACACACACACAGCATCCACACACACACACACAGCATCCACACACACACACACAGCATCCACACACACACACACAGCATCCACACACACACACACAGCATCCACACACACACACAGCATCCACACACACACACAGCATCCACACACACACACAGCATCCACACACACACACAGCATCCACACACACACACAGCATCCACACACACACACAGCATCCACACACACACACACAGCATCCACACACACACACACAGCATCCACACACACACACACAGCATCCACACACACACACACAGCATCCACACACACACACACACAGCATCCACACACACACACACACAGCATCCACACACACACACACAGCATCCACACACACACACACAGCATCCACACACACACACACACAGCATCCACACACACACACACAGCATCCACACACACACACACAGCATCCACACACACACACACAGCATCCACACACACACACACAGCATCCACACACACACACACAGCATCCACACACACACACACAGCATCCACACACACACACACACAGCATCCACACACACACACACACAGCATCCACACACACACACACACACACACACACAGCATCCACACACACACACACACACAGCATCCCCCCCCACACACAGCATCCCCCCCCCCACACAGCATCCCCCCCCCACACAGCACCCCCCCCCACACACAGCATCCCCCCCCCCACACACACACACACAGCATCCCCCCCACACACAGCATCCCCCCCCCACACACAGCATCCCCCCCCACACACACACACACACAGCATCCCCCCCACCACACACACAACATCCCCCCCACCACACACACACACAGCATCCCCCCCCCACACACACACACAGCATCCCCCCCCCACACACACACACAGCATCCCCCCCACACACACACACAGCATCCCCCCCACACACACACACAGCATCCCCCCCCACACACACACACAGCATCCCCCCCACACACACACACAGCATCCCCCCCCACACACACACACAGAATCCCCCCCCACACACACACACACACACAGCATCCCCCCACACACACAGCATCCCCCCCCACACACACACACACACAGCATCCCCCCCACACACAGCATCCCCCCCCCCACACAGCACCCCCCCCCCACACACAGCATCCCCCCCCACACACACACACACACAGCATCCCCCCCACCACACACACAACATCCCCCCCACCACACACACACACAGCATCCCCCCCACACACACAGCATCCCCCCCACACACACACACAGCATCCCCCCCACACACACACACAGCATCCCCCCCACACACACACACAGCATCCCCCCCACACACACACACAGCATCCCCCCCCACACACACACACACACACAGCATCCCCCCCCACACACACACACAGCATCCCCCCCCACACACACACACAGCATCCCCCCCCACACACACACACAGCATCCCCCCCACACACACACACAGCATCCCCCCCCACACACACACACACAGCATCCCCCCCACACACACACACAGCATCCCCCCCACACACAGCATCCCCCCCACACACAGCATCCCCCCCACACACAGCATCCCCCCCACACACAGCATCCCCCCCACACACACACACAGCATCCACACACACACACAGCATCCACACACACACACAGCATCCCCCCCACACACACACAGCATCCACACACACACACACAGCATCCACACACACACAGCATCCCCCCCACACACACACAGCATCCACACACACACAGCATCCCCCCCACACACACACAGCATCCACACACACACAGCATCCCCCCCACACACACACACAGCATCCCCCCCCACACACACACACACAGCATCCCCCCCCCACACACACACACACACACAGCATCCCCCCCCACACAGCATCCCCCCCACACACACACAGCATCCCCCCCCCACACACACACACAGCATCCCCCCCCACACACACAGCATCCCCCCCCACACACACAGCATCCCCCCCCACACACACAGCATCCCCCCCCCACACACACACAGCATCCCCCCCACACACACACACAGCATCCCCCCCCACACACACACAGCATCCCCCCCCACACACACACAGCATCCCCCCCACACACACACAGCATCCCCCCCACACACAGCATCCCCCCCACACACAGCATCCCCCCCACACACAGCATCCCCCCCACACACACACACAGCATCCACACACACACACAGCATCCCCCCCCCCACACACAGCATCCACACACACACAGCATCCCCCCCACACACACACAGCATCCACACACACACAGCATCCCCCCCACACACACACAGCATCCCCCCCCACACACACACACAGCATCCCCCCCCCACACACACACACACACAGCATCCCCCCCCACACAGCATCCCCCCCACACACACACAGCATCCCCCACACACACACACACACACACACACACACAGCATCCCCCCCCACACACACAGCATCCCCCCACACACACACACAGCATCCCCCCCCACACAGCATCCCCCCCCCACACACACACAGCATCCCCCCCACACACACACAGCATCCCCCCCACACACACACACAGCATCCCCCCCACACACACACACAGCATCCCCCCCCACACACACACAGCATCCCCCCCCACACACACACAGCATCCCCCCCCCCCCCCACACACACACAGCATACACACACACACACAGCATACACACACACACAGCATACACACACACACCATATATACACACACACACAGCATACACACACACACCATATATACACACACACACAGCATACACACACACACCATATATACACACACACACACCATATACACACACACACACACACACACACACACACACACACACACACACACACACACACACACACACACACACACACACCACTCTTTCCTTTCCTAAACATCCATGGCTTTCTCCTCACCTCCAGGACGATCCAGCTTCAGAATATCCCTGAGATGCTGAGTGGCATCCACATCAATATTAGCAGCCGAAGCCATCGTTCCTATAGCGCTCTCCCGCCTAGAGCAGATCCTGCGAGCGAATGCCGTCCACCACCGCAATGCACTTCCGGTCTGTGCTTGTTTTTCGGTTTCCCCCAGGAAACGAGAAAGCGGCTCATTCGTTCCATCGAATAAGGTGGCGTTTAGAGTCGGCAGGACAGATAATGTGTGAGTCAGTGGTGGGCGGCATGTCACATGGCAGAGGGTTGTGACTGTGACTCGTTGTATGTTAGGTGGGTCAGTGAGGAACTTGGTGCAGCTGAGAACAGGGATATGTGTCTTGTGAGCCAGGTTAGGGGATTTACGGCTGTGATCAGGCGTGCTTTTTTGGGGTGCATTAGGACAGGTTCACACCGGGGTATTTTATAGGCCGTATACGGTGATCGACCTGCCAGCCTCATATGTGTTGTGCGACCTGTAGTCAGTCCAGGCACTGCGGTCTGTATACAGGCTGCAAACTATGCGTGAAACCGGTTTCTAAGGGTCTTCTCATCTTCAGGAGAGAAGATCCCAAATACTGTAAAATAACAATCTAAGCAGGTGGTCACCCTCCCCAGGTCCAGTGCTGGCTCCCCTCCGCTGCTGTGTTTCGGCTGCTGCGGTGACATCATGTGAACAGCGCACATCACAACTGTCAGCAATCACTGAGCTCGGCAATTCGTCTTATCTACAGTGATTGTCTACAATTGTGACGGCACCGCTGCAGCCAAACAACAAGACACAAAGAACTGAGGGAAGCTGGCGCTTGACAAAGGAAGGAAGAGTACGGCTGTGTGCCCTCTATGAAATTTTAAGCGTTTCTGCAGTGGCAATTCCGCTGCAGAAACGCTTAAAAAACTCATGGTAGAAGGTCTGCCATGTCCCCCAATGATAATCCGCATGTGCTGTGCACATGCTGCGGAAAATTCCGCTGCGGATTATCATTGAGGAAAAAAACGCAGCACTACCAATTATTTTGCGTAAACGTGGCGTTTTCGCCGTAATTGACTTTCATTAGAACGCATGTGTGACGCCTCTACTCAGAAAGCCCGTGTTTTACCCTGGGTGTCGGGGGACTCGATGTCAGGCCCTGTGTTGAAGAGATGGGATGCAGCCGTGGCCCGGACCCGACCCGTGCTTAGGGCCGTCACATTAGAAAGAGATGGTGTGGCATTGTCCGGGTTGAATGGCTTATTTTAACGACTACGCCACCTGTGGTGCCTGGTGAAGGGTCACCAGCGCTGCTGCAGTCCGCTGAGGCCCGTTGTCGTGGCGGCTAAAGTTATTACTGCTCCCCACAGGCGGAGCAAGGCCTCAGGGCAGGCAAACAGAATGAATGGGGGGTTGTAGTAGTGCGGGGAGTACGGGCACCGCGTCGCTTGGTATGGCGCGTAATGAACAGTCCGGAGGCCATAGGGGTGAACTTCCAAGGCTTTACTCATTTAGAGATGACAGCGGGAAGGCGACTCCCTGCTCCTCTCGGAGTCCTGCGGCCACCAGGGACGAGGGTCCGACTACCTCCGAGAAAGTCCAGTGTTCGGTAGCGATCCTACACCAGAGTGTTCCTGCACTACAGACTTCATCCTTTCCCGTATGTGCGTGTGTGGATAGGCCGGGCCTCCTTCTGAGCTCCTCTCCTCAGGACTAGGGCTCGGGTGGCAATTCCTCTCCATCCGACGCCCGGCGGGATCCTCAGGGCCTAACCGGGCTTTCCCGTCGGGGGCCGGTACCCCTCTTGCAGCCGGAATCCCTCTGAATAGATCAGGTAGGCGAGGACAGGTGGCGTGCTCCTCTCCGTCTGCATCCTCCCCGGGACCCATTTGCTGGGGAGCCACACTCTACAGCTCCTGGGCCTTCTTGATCCTGGTCCTTGGCCGGGTTGAGACATTCCTTGTCTACAACCTACGTCTCGTCCCAAGGCCAGGGTACGAGGGCTGTGTCCCTTGCCGGTGCAGGCCCACACAGGATCTGCGCTCCCGGAGGGAAGTCACATTAACACACAGTAGTTTGACAGCACAGTACGACCACTAGAGCCGTCGACTTAGGACGGAAGGACCAGAGAAGAACGGACTCTGTACAAGAAGGACGGACCAAGATCAAAGATGGCATTCTATTAAATATTAAATCTGAAGTGTAACTAACTTGTAAGTCCTCCACCCACACCCACTAACTGGTTCCTACCACTTTGTGTTCCCCAGTCTCCCTGTGACCAGGGGAGCAGCACCTAGTGCATACTAGCTCCCTCTGGTGGAGAAGTGTGGTGTTGGATGCAAAAGATTAGGTCACAACCATCGCACAGGGCTTACCTCAGAGGAGGAACACCTCACTCCATTAAAGAAGTGCAGCATCCCTGTGGCGGTCGAACCCTCAGGGGCACCACACATGGAATCCGCATCACTGGATCTGTACATGTGGATAACATACCTTTCAATGTGCGGATGGTACCCGGGTCTGGATAAGAGGAGACTCTCATCCGGACCCGGGTACCATAGAACCTGTAAAATAAATATTATATTTACCTTCTGATGGCCCCCGGTGTCTTTGTCTTGTCTTGTCGGCAGATCGCGGTTCGACTGAAGGACCTGCGGTGACGTCATTTAGTCATGTGACGGGTCACGCGACCGCTGACATCGCCAGGTCCTTCAGTGTTCCGCGATCTGCCGGAAAGCCGAGACGCATCAGATAAAGACTCCGGGGGCTATCGGAATGTAAGTGTAATATTTATTTTTTACCATTCTTTTACGGTCACACTATATAAATCCATGCCGGTTGCATGGATTTATATATCGTGACCAAGTTGTCAAACACTTTCCAAGTGATGCTAAAATTGCTTGGAAAGCGCTTGTCAACCCGCATGCGGAAATGCATGTGAAGAACGCTTCACTTCCGCATGTCCCTGGCAGGAAAACGCATGTACAATCCGCATGTACAATCCGCATGCGTCTTCTCTGCCAGGGAGATGCAGAAACACTCAGGAAAACATCCGGAGCATTTCCGCATCGTGGGCACATAGCCTACCTGCTCTTTCCTTAAAGTAGAAAACCCTTTAACTCCTAAGGTGGTTTGCACGTTAATGACCAGGTCAATTTTTACAATTCTGACCACAGTCACTTTATGAGGTAATACCTCTGCAACGCTTCGACGAATCTCACTGATTCTGAGACTGTTTTTTTTTTTTTACATATTGTACTTCATGATAGTGGTAAAATTTATTCAATGTGACTTGCGTTACTTTGTGCAAAAATCGGAAATTTGGCAAAAATTTTGCAATTTTCAAACTTTGAATTTTCATTCCCTTAAATCAGAGAGTTGTATCACATAAAATAGTTAATAAATAACATTTCCCACATGTCTACTTTACATCAGCACAATTTTAGAATCAAATTTTTTTTGTTAGGAAGTTATAAGGGTTAATAGTTGACCAGCGATTTCTAATTTTTCCAACAAAATTTACAAAAACATTTTTTTAGGGACCACATCACATTTGAAGTGACTTTGAGGGGTCTATAAATAGAAAATACCCAAAAGTGACACCATTCTAAAAACTGCACCCCTGCAAGGTGCTCAAACCCACATTGAAGAAGTTTATTAACCCTTCAGGTGCTTCACAGGAATTTTTGGAATGTGGAAGAAAATGAACATTTAACTTGTTTTCACAAAAATGTTACTTTAGACCCAAATTTTTTTATTTTCACAAGGGTAACAGGAAAAAATGGACCTCAAAATTTGTTGTGCAATTTCTCCTAAGCACACCGATACCCCATTGTGGGGGAAAACCACTATTTGGGCACATGGCAGGGCTCGGAAGGAAGAAGCGCCATTTGACTTTTTGAATGTAAAATTTGCTTGAATAATTAGCAGAAGCCTTGTCGCGTTTAGGGAGCCTCTGATGTTCCTAAGCAGTAGAAACCCCCTACAAGTGACACCATTTCGGAAACTAGACCCCTCAAGGAACTTATCTAGATGTGTGGATGCGCCATTTCTGGGACAGCTGAGGGGTGATGTTAATAGCCGCGAAGTGGGCTTGTATTCATGGCCCCTTCTCTGGCTATTAATATTAGCCTGCAGCTGTCTAGTTTAGCCTTTGCTGGCTAGATTTTATAGGGGGACCCCACATCAATTTTTTTCTGGGGTTCCCCTGTATTCTAGCCAGTAAAGGCTAAACAAACAGCTGTGGGCTGATGATATTATTAGCCAGGGAACATTGTTGGCTGATGGCCCTTTCCGCGGCTACTAAGATCAGCCTCCAGCGGTTGGCTTTCCCTCTGCTGGTTATAAAAATGACGCGGAAGCCCACACCATTTTTTTTTTTAAGTTTTAGGCTTTGTGCCCATAATTCAGACATAGCAGCGCTTTGGACCCAAATTTTTGCTGCGTCTAAAACGTTGCATTCTATTGAACGCAGGTAAATCCATATGTGTTCACTGAACCATGTGTATTTACCGCATTCAATACTTTCTGGTGGTCAAATTTCTGTTGAGGAGGTTAGCGACTCCACAAGAGAAAATGATATGCTGCGGTCCTGAAAGACGCGACGCATGTCAGTGTCCACGGGTGATTCGCAGCCTCTGATGCACACATAGCGGACATGGGATTTCTAGAGATCCCATCCACTATAACGTAACATCTGGTCGCTGCGGGTTTGGCGCTGTATAAACACGCAGCGTCAAACCTGCAGCGGCTCCTGACCGTGGCCACGTACCCAAACTCACTCGCAGCATGTAAATTTCTGTAGCGGACACATTAGTCTCTGTTGCAGATTTTGTCCGACTGAAGTGTCATTATATGCGGTGGAGTCACATGTAACGACACCAAAAGTGCGGCATTAGAACACCGCTTTTTGGATGCAACATAAATACGTTGTGTCCAAAGCGCTGCTGAGTTCTGATCGGGGGGCGTAGGGACTAACGAACCAGCTGTGAGATGTTAATTATGGCCAGGGAAATGTTTGCCTAATGGCATCTTCCCAGGCTAAGAAAAAAACAGCTCAAAGCAGTCTCATAAATTAGGTGAATAGAAATGCTAATGAAGATTTGGTGAATGTGACTAGCTGATACCCAGCTCTTTTGTTTGGTGATGTCAAGGTGTCAATCAGACCTTTTCATGACCAAACAAAGTAAAGAAACGGACAGACACAGTGTAAACACTTTATTTGAAATACAACATACACGTTCTTTAATCATTTAAATAAACCAATATGATTACATCAGCTCTTATGGTAATCCAAGGGCTTAAGCAATGTCCCACCATATTTAGCTCCAAAAATCATTCATTGATGCTCAAAAACGCTTAAAAAAAGCGTCAAAAACGCATGTAAATCTGCACGCGTTTTTTTTTAGCCAGGGAGAGACAAAAACGCTCAGGAAATTTCTGCTACAAATCTGCATCGTGGGCACATACCATAAGAGGAGAAAATGGACCCCAAAAACTGTTATGCAATTTCTTCTGATTACGCCGATACCCCATATGTGGGGAAAAACACTGTTTGGGCACACGGCAGAGTTCAGAAGGGAAGGAACACTGTGGGACTTTTTGAACGCAAAATTGGCTGGAATTGAGAGTAGACACCATGTCACGTTTGCAGAGCCCCTGATATTCCTAAACAGTGGAAACCCCCCACAAGTGACCCCATTTTAGAAACTACAACCCCCAAGGATTTTATCAAGGGGTATAGTAAACATTATGAACCTAGAGGTATGACACAGAATTTGATAACATTAGGTCATTAGTCTTAAGCGCAATTGCTCACTACTTGAGTTTGCATTGGGTACTCGGCTATTCACCAAGTATCGCGGTTGCTCCAGTGACATGCTAGAGTTCCTGCTCCGCATATTTCATGGTTGTTAGACACCGAAAAAAAAAATCATGCAAGGATTGCTCTTGTATGGCAGGCAATCCCTGCGTGTTTTTTTTGGCTGTGTAACAGCCGCGAAATATGCGGGGCGGGACTCAAGCATGTTACTCAAGCACCCAATGGAAACTCAAGTAGCGAGCGCTTGCACTCAATACTAGTCGCCATATCGTCATCATTTTTTTCTTTACTGTTGAAAAAATCCCAACCGTAACACAACCCTAATCCTAACCGTATCCCTAACCTTAACACAACCCTAACATCAACACAACCGTAACCCTAGCACAATCCTAACCCTAACACAACCCTATCCCGAGCGATCCATTCACTATAATAAGGCAGTAGAGTTACTCTGGACTCTGTCTGGCCTCTGTTTAGCGTTGTCTTTTTTTTCAGAGGTTCACAAAACTATGGCCGATGGCACTTTTATGCACGCCTAATAAAAAGACGGACAATGTGGGATCCCGGGCTACACGGCGTCCACGGTGCCTCCATCTGTCTCATTACAGGGAGTCTTCTCATTTCAGAGATTTACACAGAAATCCCCGTGTAAGTGCTCAGCGCACAGCGCAGGATAAATGTGAGCCGAGCCTTACTTCAATCTTTGGGAGGCAGAATGAGCAAATCAGCGGCAGGTGAAAAATTGGTTTTATTTATTTTTTATGCTGTTCCTCAGGTATGATGATAAAGCATAGTTTTCTGCTTGTTTTTTTATTTTTATTTTTTACCGTGTTCACTAAAGTAGTTAACTAGTGGGACAGTTTTATAGGTCAGGTCATTCTGGATGCTGCGATACCAAATATGTGTACTTTTATTGTTTTTCATAATATTTATGGGTACAATATATATTTTTTATTATTTTTTTTAAATATGTTTACAACTTTTTTTTACTCTTTTTTTTTCCACTTTCTTACTTAATCCCACTATGGCCCGATCGCTTTCTGCAGTCTTATCACAGTTATAATGTATAGCAGTGCAGGATCACTGCTATACATGATTATTAACCTGTCAGCCCTGCAGACGCAAGTTACTTTGATCATGCACTGCGTATGATCAAAGTAACTTGCTGGTTTCGGGTGACCCGGATGTCGTCATGATGACATCCGGTCACCATGGCAACGATGGTTGACGACGCGGGGTTTCCAATCCAAAGCAGAGGGCCTTCTGTTCCTCTGCAGCCCCTCTGCCCACTCACTAACTGTTGCGATCGCAGCATTTAGGAAGTTAAAGTGCCGGGTGTCAGCTGTCAGAATCAGCTGACACCCGGCGGCGATCGCGCCCGCACAGCTTGTGTGCGGGCACGATCGACATGTCATAATAGTACGTACCTAGTCCATAAGTACCAGTGCACAGGGACGTACTATTACTGGCAATGTCAGAAAAGGGTTAAGGCCCTCTTCACATGTCCGTGTCTCTGGTACAAGTGGTGCAGTTACCACACGTACCGGAGACGCATACACACGTAGACCCATTCAAATCTATGGTTCAGCTCTCATGTCAGTGTGTTCCCATGGACCATGTGTCCGTGTGGAAAACATGTAGACATGTCTGTTTTTTGCTGGCATCATGGTCCGCAAGATGTCTCGTATACATGCACACTGATGACACATGGGTGACATCCGCGTGTCATCGGCGTGACATGTACCCGCGTCTGGGAAAAGCAGGACAGTTAGCACTGTCCCCATGCCCCGGGTGCTAAATCCAGCTCTCATCATCGTCGCCTGGTCTCCCTACAATCAGGCAACACTGATGAAAGTTGGAGTCAGCACGCGCATATTAAATATATAAATATTTTTTTTTTAAAAAAAAACAGTGTGTGGTCCCCCTTAATTTTACTAACCAACTGAGGGAAAGCAGACAGCTGGGGGCTGGTGCTATTATTCTGGGAAGGGCCCAATAGCCACAAAGGTTCCCGACTTATTAATAACAGCTGACAGTTGTTTTCTTAGCCTTTTATGTGCTTAATTGAGAATGACATAACGAAGGGATTGCCCACACCTGTCCATGAAATAGCCTTGGAGTCAATTGTCCAATTACTTTTGTTCCCTTTAAAAACAGGGTGGCACATGTTAAGGAGCTGAAACTCCTAAACCCTTCATCCAATTTTAATGTGGATTCCCTCAAATGAAAGCTGAAAGTCTGAACTTCAACTGCATCTGAATTGTTTTGTTTAAAATTCATTGTGGTAATGTCTAGAACCAAAATTAGAAAAATGTTGTCTCTGTCCAAATATATATGGACCTAACTGTATGTAGGCATTTCATCTGTGGGTTTTCATAGCATTAGTCTTGCGGTGCTTATGGTTTACAGATGCAAATTTGATTTCACATGCATGCTATTGAATTCAGTTTTACAGAATCTTTTCTATATTGAGTACTTTTTTGGCATATTAATGCATATACAGCTCTGGCAAAAATTAAGAGACCACTGAACAGTTTTGTATTGGAAAGCATGATAAGACTAGTGGAAAGCATGCCAAGACACTTGAAAGCCGTGATTAAAAATCATGGTTATTCCACCAAATATGGATTTCTGAACTGTTGCTGCGTTAAAACATGAGTAATTTGAGGTCTGAAAGCACTGTTTCTTTTTTATTATTTTGACGCTTTATCATTTGCTGCAAATAAATACAAAATTTTTAGTTTTGAATTTTGGAGACATGTTGCCAGTAGTTTATAGACTGAAACAACAATGTACATTTTACTCAAAAATAGACCTATGAAGAGAAAAATCAGAGAAACTGAAAATTTTGCAGTGGTCTCTTAATTTTTGCCAGAGCTGTATTTGTGTCACCATCTATATATATAATCGTCTTATCCCGTCTGTCTGTGTGTCTGTCTGTCCAGGAAATCCCGCGTCGCTCATTGGTCCGGCAGCGGCCAATCAGCGCCGGGGGATTTCTAAAAAAAGATGGCGGCCGTTAGCGGCTCATCTGCGGGACGGAGCTGAGCGGCGATGCAGCGGGGAGATGAGCGCCGCGAGGCGCTCATCTCCCGGCCGGCAACAGCAGAAGGAACCCGACCGCCGGACCCATCTGCGGGATGGAGATGCAGCCGGGAGATGAGCGGCGCGAGGCGCTCATCTCCCGGCCGATAGCAGCGGAAGGACCGCCGGCGCCGCTGACCTCCATGCGTTAGGGAGGACCGGGGAGCGGCGCTGCGGGTCGGGATACTTCTCCTGCGAGCGCCCGCTCATGTCCCGGGTTCTCGCAGCGTAAGTAGCCGCACAGGCAGCGCCGCTCCCCGGTCCTCACCAAGACGATTCGATAATTGGTCGCGGTCTTCGGACCCGACCAATGACTGATCTTAGCGCAAAACTTAAACACCGCTGTGCTGATTGGTCGCCGACGCTGCCCGCGACCAATCACCGCTTTGGGCGCCAAATTTAAATATCGGCCGCGACCAATCACCACAGCGGTGTTTAAATGTGGAGCCAAGATCGGAGATTGGTCGCGGACGATATTTAAATTTGGCGCCCAAATCGGTGATTGGTCGCGGACGATATTTAAATTTGGCGCCCAAATCGGTGATTGGTCGCGGTCAGCGTCTGCGACCAATCAGCACAATAGTGTTTAACTTTGGCACCAAGATCAGTCATTGGTCGCGGGCCAAGACAGCGACCAATCACCGATTTGTGCGGCAATTTTAAATAGCGTCCGCGACCAATTGGATGTCAGCGCCGCTGCCTGTGCGGATACTTCCGCTGCAAGAACCCGGGACATGAGCAGGCGCTCGCAGCAGAAGTATCCGGACTCGCAGCACCGCTCCCCGGTCCTCCCTTCACACCCTAGCCGCTGATGTCCCCACTGTATCCGCATGGTGTTACAAAGGTCCGGAAATTTGTGTTAAAAATCGCTGATTGGTCGCTGGCGCTGCCCGCGACCAATCACCTATTTGGGCGCAAAATTTAAATATCGGCCGCGACCAATCAGCACAGCGGTGTTTAAATGTGGAGCCAAGATCGGTGATTGATCGCGGCCGATATTTAAATTTGGCGCCCAAATCGGTGATTGGTCGCGGGCAGCGCCAGCGACCAATCAGCGATTTTTAACACAAATGTCCGGACCTTTGTAACACCATGCGGGTACTGTGGGGACATCAGCGGCTAGGGTGTGAAGGGAGGACCGGGGAGCGGCGCTGCGGGTCGGGATACTTCTGCTCCGAGCGCCCGCTCATGTCCCGGGTTCTCGGAGCGGAAGTATCCGCACAGGCAGCGCCGCTAACATCCATGCGGCTAGGGTGTGAAGGGAGGACCGGGGAGCGGCGCTGACATCCAATTGCTCGCGGACGCTATTTAAAAGTGCCGCACAAATCGGTGATTGGTCGCTGTCTTGGCCCACGACCAATCACGGATCTTGCCGCAAAAGTTAAACACTACGGTGCTGATTGGTCGTGGACGCTGCCCGCGACCAATCACCGATTTGGGCGCCACATTCAAATATCGGCCGCGACCAATCACCGATCTTGGCCCCACATTTAAACACCGCTGTGCGGATTGGTCACGGACGCTATTTAAATGTGGCGCCAAAATCGGTGATTGGTCGCGGCCAGCGTCGGCGACCAATCAGCACAGCGGTGTTTAAATGTGGAGCCAAGATCGGTGATTGGTCGCGGCCGATATTTAAATTTGGCGCCCAAATCGGTGATTGGTCGCGAGCAGCGCCAGCGACCAATCAGCAATTTTTAACACAAATGTCCGGATCTTTGTAACACTATGCGGATACTGTGGGGACATCAGCGGCTAGGGAGTGAAGGGAGGACTGGGGAGCGGCGCTGCGGGTCGGGATACTTCTGCTGCGAGCGCCCGCTCATGTCCCGGGTTCTTGCAGCGGAACTATCCGCACAGACAGCGCCGCTGACATCCATGCGGCTAGGGTGTGAAGGGAGGACCGGGGAGCGGCACTGACAACCAATTGGTCGCGGCTGCTATTTAAATTTAAATGTGGCGCCAAAATCGGTGATTGGTCGCGCCCAGCGTCGGCGACCAATCAGCACAGCGGTGTTTAAATGTGGAGCCAAGATCGGTGATTGGTCGCGAGCCGCGCCAGCGACCAATCAGCGATTTTTAACACAAATGTCCGGACCTTTGTAACACCATGCGGATACTGTGGGGACATCAGCGGCTAGGGCGTGAAGGGAGGACCGGGGAGCGGCGCTGCGGGTCGGGATACTTCTGCTCCGAGTGCCCGCTCATGTCCCGGGTTCTCGCAGCGGAAGTAGCCGCACAGGCAGCGGCGCTCCCCGGTCCTCACTAATACGATTCCGCTCCCCGCTCCTCACCAATACGATTCGCTGATTGGTCGCGCTCTCCACACCCGACCAATCAGTGATCTTGACGCTAAAGTTAAACACCGCTCTGCTGATTGGTCGCGGCCGCTGCCCGCAACCAATCACCGATCTTGCCGCCACATTTAAACACTGCTGTGCTGATTGGACGCGGACGCCGGACGCGTCCAATCAGCGAGATTGGCGCCAAATTTAAACCTCACTCTGCTGATTGGTCGCAACCACCGGCCGCGACCAATCAGCGATTTTGGTGCCAAATGTAAACACCGCACTGCTGATTGGTCGCGGCCGCCATCCGCGACCAATCAGCGAGATTGGCGCCAAATTTAAACAACGCTCTGCTGTTTGGTCGCGGCCGGCGACCAATCAGCGATTTTGGCGCCAAATTTAAACCCCGCTCTGCTGATTGGTCGCGGTCGCGACCAGTCAGCAGTATTGGCGCCAAATTTAAACACCGCTCTGCTGATTGGTCGCGACTAATCAGCGATTTTGGTGCCAAATTTAAACACGCTCTCCAGTCCTCACTAACACGGTTCGCTGATTGGTCTCGGCAGCCGCCCGCGACCAATCATCGATATTGCCGCCAAATTTAAACACCGCTTTGCTGATTGGTCGCGGTTGCCGAACGCGACCAATCAGCGATTTTGGCGCCAAATTTAAACACAGCTCTGCTGATTGCACCCGGTCGGCCGCATACCTATTCTAGAATACCCGATGCATTAGAATCGGGCCACCATCTAGTTTATTATATTGGTTTTACATTGTAAGCTTTCTGCACTCAGCACTTTGCCATTTGCCATCTATAATATTGGTTTAACATTGCAAGCCATCTGCACTTAGCACTTTTACAAATGATTTGTATAATATTATTCTGTATTGTACACTCTTCCTTTTTCGTGCATTGTTCAGATCAGAACTCTTTCTATGCATACCATCTATTACAGTACAGGTTGTTTTTGTAGGAGATGTGACATGCAGAAGTAGGGCTGGTGTTTTAAAAGCATCCAGCAACTAAATGGGTTAACACAGTCACAGGAGAAGGGAAGTGTTTTAGCAGAGCCCCAGGGGGATTTTGGGGAAGTTATTTATTGTCTGGCTGGAGCCAAAGAGAAAGGTGGTGTGTGTGTTCTGCTTCTCACAGAAGTGCCCCTGCAAGTGAAAAGGATTCAAGTCAGGAGTGAAGATAAGCACCGGTCAGGTAGAGTTCTTGAACTAGCAGTGGAGAGTATTGTCAGGCATAAAGACCAGGACTGGAAGAAATGTTGTCACAGGGATCATCTCCCTCAGCTAACCCTTCCCCCCACTCTTCCAGGGCATTGTCCTGTAAAGAACGCTGTGTTCATTAATGTGCCTTTGCATTAGAACTGTACTGTCTTGTACTACTGGGAAGACTGTGAACTGCTGTGCTTCTAATGAAACTGTACTGTTTGTCACTGGAGCCTGTTGCTCATAAGACTTAACTTGCACTGGCTGTGCGGCTTCTTATTAATACTATTCTACTGTTCATGAGGACTCTTGTCAAGTGTGTCTGGTCAGAGTTTGGTCAGCAAGTGAAACAATCTACGTGTCTGTGCCTGAGGATCAATACCCCTGTGTGCCTGAGAGAAGCTGCAGCACATGGTCTATGGTGGCCCTGAGTAACGGTTCCACCAGGATTCCAAAGAATTCATGTAACCTGTCTCGCCCCTATCTGAACCTAGCGGCGTGCGTGTAACACAGACCAATATTCCATCACTTCTGTTCCTGTTACTGTTTGATTTACAAGGTCTATTCACATGGTTGCTTGTCAGGCGGGGTTACGCCTTATTGTGGGGTTTTGTTAATCGTGTAATTTTTTTACTTTTAAGTGTTTTTTATTTATTTGCTGTTTGTTCCAATAAAAATGTATTCTTTTTCATTCATGTTTATATAGCATGTGTATTTCTCTGCTTTTCATTTGATTGTTTTTTTTCACATGCTACAGGCTTATCCTAATTATTGGTTGGTGCCCTCTTTACATATAGTTGCCGGACACTTATGAAAATGGCTAGCACCATAAAGATTTTTTAATTTAATTTACACATAAATTGGGGGGCGTGGCGTGGCTATTGTTATAGCAGAAGATGAGGCCGCTTAAGTTCAAACACCCCATCTATGCTACATAAGTTTGATGGTTACTTTAGGTCAAAACAGCAGCTGTGTGTTCCTTCCTTGTATCAATAACGTGTCCTTGGAAGAAGATAACGTGTCCTTCCTAGCCAGATACGTCTAATTAAAAATGTTTCAAGGCATAAGAGAACAGAAACTAGTTTTCTTTAATGCTTGCGCAGCTAAATTGTATAATCGAACCATATATGGTAAATCCGTTTCCTGCCTCCAGGGTGCATATAAACCCTATGGTTTGTAATAAAGTTAGAGCTTGCTGACACATACATCTTGTCCTGTGTCTCACTCTCTCCGATATCGTAATCCAAGGATAGAAGACCCAGAATGCAGTGACGTCAGCTGGCGCCTGAACAGGGACCTTGAGTTAATCTACCCAGGGGTGCTCGACCGGTCTGAGATGTGGGACGAGTGAAGCTCTCTGTTGGTGATATATAAAGCGCTGTGGTAAGAATAACTGTTATATTCTACCTAAATTATATCACTGCATAGAAGAGACTCCCTCACCCCCGAGCGGTCGGCTCCCCAGGTAATTCACAGATTGTTGTCTGGCTCAGGTCCCTTTGAACCAGTAGAATCCCTCAGATAAATTGTCAGTCCTGCCTTCTATCCTTTGGAAAACTTAAGAATGAAAGTATGGATCCGATGATTGTGTTGTGGGTGTGTCTCGGGATCGGTGTTTTTGGTCTGTTTTTCTGGTTGGCGTATAAGTCCTGGAGGGCAAGTAGTGGAATGGTTCAGAAACCTTTGTGGCCCATTGTCTAAGTGACCATTGTCTAAGTGACTGAGGAGTCTACTCTAAGTGAGGAGAACCAAAAAAATGGGGAACCAAAATGCCAAGGAAGGCATTACTGCCAAAGACTTAGTGGTACGCAGAGAAGGGAAACAGGCACTGATTGGAATTGACAAAATATTGTGTAAAGCGGGAATGAATGAGAATGGAGAGATGAATGGAGAGAAATGGAAATCCTTCTTTAACTCCTATCATGGATTGCTGAAAGATAAGGGTCTGTTGAAGACAGTGGATGTATGGATGAATGCATGCGCTTATTTTGAAGGAAAGATTGAAGAATTAGGAGACGGATGTTACAGACTGACAAAAACCAGAATGACAGATTTTCCTCCCTGTCCGCTCCCGGCGTCACCCCCACCCCAGTACCAGAATTCTCAGGAACCCAATTGTTGGGTTTGCCCCAGATGTGGACAGCAGAACCCCTTGACAGTAGACATCTATGTGGCATGTGGAGGACCGAGACCCCACCCAGCTAGTCTATTCCCAATGAGGACGGTAGTTGTGCCAGGAGCACCGGGAGCAGCAGCAGCAGCGGGGGGGACGCAGTTGTTCCAGGTCAGGAAGCTCGCACAATGTTAATGTATAGACCATGGAGTCCTTCAGAGCAGTTGGCATTGATCTCCCAGCTGCCAGACCCATCCCAGTCCCCTATGGGTTTCGCTAGAATGATCACCACCATACAGGATACGTACCATGCCACTAGAATAGATCTGCAAGGGGTAATTAAGGGGAAATTGGCAGATGAAGCTCGGTATGACAGACTGACGGACGAAACTTATAAACAATATGACAGTAGAACGGGCCCTGATGTAGCGGAGGCTAATGATGCAGCAGCCGGGGTTCTGTACGTAAAAGCGTTGGTAAAAGCATGTAAAGACAGGCAAGCAGAAAAGCAAGTTACACTAGAAGATAGAGTGCAGGGGAAGGAGGAAGATCCTAAGGATTATTTCTATGCATTAAAGAAAACCTGGTCAGAAATGGGGTTCAACCCCGGGAATAGGACTAGTGAGAGGGTATTAGCAAGTGCTTTCATGAATGGACTAAAGAAGGAGATTGCAGAGAGGGTAAAAGCAAGTAGACCAGACTGGAGATCAGTGAAAGCAGAGGATTTCGCTAAAATAGCCCAGGGGGCACAGCATGACATAGCGCAGGCAAAGAGAGCTGCCAGAGTACACATAGTAGAGACTACCCCTAGAAACAACAGAGGCAAAGGACGGACTGCAGGAGGAGGACAGAGACTATGTTACGGATGTAAAAAGCCAGGACATTTTAGAAAGGACTGTAGGACCAACCCGTATCCAAATGCTCAGAGTACGGGTCCTCCAGCTGACCAAACAACACCCCCATAGGATGAGGGTAGCTTGCACATGAACCCCCTCATCTCCTTACCCCCAACTCCCAGTTGTATAGTGCAGGTGAACCTACCAGGGGGACATGAAATCGATTTCCAAGTAGATACGGGGGCCGACAATTCAGTAATTACGCAAGGTGATTGGCCATACACTGACACTGATTTTTCACATCATGTCATTGCCACCCCCTTCAATTCCCCGTCTATCCTGCTCCCTGTCACTAAGAGAATTCCCCTGCAAATTCAAGGAGCTACTATACATAGCCAGCTCATGGTATCACCCCGAGGCCAATGTAACCTTTTGGGAAATGAAGTGTTGTCCCAATTACAAGCACATAATGAATATCATCCCGATGGCACTGTCACCATGACCCCAGGTTTAAAACCAAGTACCCTTTGCAAAATTATGTCACTAGATCTTGCCAGCATAGAAGAGACAAACAATTTTCCCCTGATATTGGAGCAAGCTGTGCCACATGATTTTTGGGCCTCAGATAAAACAGATGTTGGTAGGTTAAGAGTTCAACCAGTAATGGTAAAATTAAAACCAGGAGCAATCTTACCACAACAGAGGCAGTATCCCCTTAGCTTGGCTCAGGAGAATGCCATAGCCCAGCAAGTCCAAAAATTACTACACAGGGGAGTCCTAGTCAAAACCCAGTCCCCTTGCAACACTCCCCTGTTCCCAGTAAAGAAAAAGAGCGTGCTAGGACAACCAGCTGCATATAGAATGGTCCATGACCTTCGGTTGGTTAACAAAGCCACAGAACTTCTAACACCAGTTGTGCCCAACCCGCATACTCTTCTGTCACAGATACCTTCTAATTCTCTTTGTTTTTCAGTGGTCGATTTGGCAGATGCATTTTTCAGTGTACCATTACATCCTGACTGCCAGTACTTGTTTGCTTTCACATTCCAGGGTAGTCAATATACATGGACAGTGTTGCCACAGGGTGCCCAGAATTCACCCACAATGTACACTGCAAGTCTGCAGGAAATACTGGAGGGATGGTCTGAACCACATATCGTTGTTTTGCAATATGTCGATGACCTGCTCAATTGTGTCCCTTCTAGGAAACAATGTCATAGTGCAACTATATCGCTTATGTTGTTTCTCTATCACGCTGGCTGCAAGTCATCGAAAGATAAGCTTCAGTTTTGTAAATCTTCAGTCACCTTTTTGGGACATTGCATTACACCAGGAGCTCGTCATTTAACAAATGCACGCAAACAAGCAGTACAGGCATTCACCGTCCCTAACAATGTTGCAGCCCTCAGAACTTTTCTTGGACTGGTCTCCTATTGCAAACAGTGGATTCATGCAGTCTCTATTTTGATGCAGCCCCTCTATGACTGTCTTACTCCAACACCTTTTGTACTAACACCAGAGGCAACTGACTGTTTTTATTCTCTCAAAAAATGTATTTTGGCCACTCCAGCTTTGGGTACCCCTAATTATGAGCTCCCATTTACTCTGTACCTTCATGAACAAGCTGGACATGCAGCAGGAGTTTTAACTCAAACACACGGTGATAATCAGAGACCTGTTGCCTATTTTAGTGGCAGATTAGATGCGGTAGCCAGAGGTGCACCATCCTGCGTACATGCTCTGCATGCTGTTGGACTATTACTCCAGAAATCCGCAGACATTGTTCTAGATCATCCGCTCACCGTGCTAACACCTCATGATGTCTACACTATATTGAACCAAGTGCAACCCTCTCACCTCTCAGCAGCACGTCATCTTAGGTTACAATGTGCACTGTTAATGCCTCCTAATGTTTCTTTACAGAGGTGTACTACTTTGAATCCAGCAACTTTGTTACCTCTCTTGGATCTAAAGGAGGGGTCAGGTACTGTGCTTTTTAAGGAAGATCCAAGAGAGGAAGTTCCTCATGACTGTGTACAAATGATGGCACAAGAAACGGCAGGTTTACCTACTGTATTTGAACATGAATTAGAAAATGCAGATTTTGAATTTTTTGTAGATGGATCCCATCATCTGGACGATTCAGGTACTTTCCATACTGGATATGCAGTTGTCTCCCTCAATGCAGTAATCAAGGCAGAACCAATGCTCCCACACCAATCGGCTCAAGAGGCCGAACTTAGGGCCCTAACCGAGGCCTGTAAACTAGCAGAAGGTAGTGTTGTTAACATTTACACAGATGATTCTAGTTACGCATTCGGTATAGCGCATGATTTTAGTCCAATATGGAAGTCAAGAGGTTTCCTGACGGCAGCAGGATACCCCATTAAGAATGCTGATGCAGTCCAGCAGTTAATTGATGCACTACAACTACCAAAAAAAGTAGCCGTCATAAAGGTAAGAGCACATACCAGACGCACCGACCAGGTGAGTAGAGGAAATGCGATGGCAGATGCAGCGGCAAAAACAGCAGCCTGTAAGCTGCAACAAGGGCCAACAGTACGTCAGCTAAGTGCCCCTAAAAACCCCTTTGTGTCGGAGGACATCTTATCCCAAATGCAGGCTCAGGCTCAAAAGGAGGAGGTTGATAAGTGGTTAAAGGAAGGTGCATGCCTGAATGAAGCAAATGGGGTATGGGGGAAAGGGACATGACGATGCCTTCCAAGGGCACTGTACCCAGCGGCTGCCCAGATACTACATGGGCCGACACACCAATCTAAAACGGCTGTGATGAGTGTGATGCAGAAACATTGGGTGGCACCAGGGTTCTCCACCTGTATAGAAAGCCTGATACAAGGGTGCATGATATGTGCTACACATAATCAGGGTAGAGTAGTTAAAACACCACCCAAACACACCCCCCCGGCCCCTCTATCCATTCCAGAGACTGCAAATTGATTATATTCAGCTGCCAAAGTCAGGATCATGGGAATATGTGTTGGTCTGTATTGATTTGTTCTCAGGATGGCCAGAGGCTTTCCCGATTGCCAAAGCCACGGCTTCGGCAACCGCAAAGAAACTGCTTGCGGAGGTGGTCTGCAGGTATGGGGTACCAGAGGTAATTGAGAGTGACAGAGGTACACACTTCACAGGTGAAATAATGAATGAAGTCATGTCAGCTCTAGGAATTCAACAAGCATTCCACACCCCATATCACCCGCAAAGTAGTGGTAAAGTGGAAAGACTGAATGGGACATTGAAATTAAAAATTCAGAAAGCCATGGCTGAGACAGGAAAACCATGGCCGGACTGTTTACCACTTGCTCTGTTTTCAGTAAGATACAGTTATATGAAAAAGTTTGGGCACCCCTATTAATCTTAAGCTTAATGTTTTATAAAAATTGGTGTTTTTGCAACAGCTATTTCAGTTTGATATATGTAATAACTGTTGGACACAGTAATGTTTCTGCCTGGAAATTAGGTTTTTTGTACTAACAGAAAATGTGCAATCTGCATTCAAACAAAATTTGACAGGTGCATAAGTATGGGCACCTCACCAGAAAAGTGACATTAATATTTAGTAGATCCTCCTTTTGCAAAAATAACAGCCTCTAGTCGCTTCCTGTAGCTTTTAATGATTTCCTGGATCCTGGATGAAGGTATTTTTGACCATTCCTCTTTACAAAACAATTCCAGTTCAGTTAAGTTTGATGGTCGCTGAGCATGGACAGCCCTCTTCAAATGATCCCACAGATGTTCAATGATATTCAGGTCTGGGGACTGGGATGGCCATTCCAGAACATTGTAATTGTTCCTCTGCATGAATGCCTGAGTAGATTTGGAGTGGTGTTTTGGATCATTGTCTTGCTGAAAGATCCATCCCCTGCGTAACTTCAACTTTGTCACTGATTCTTGAACATTATTGTCAAGAATCTGCTGATACTGAGTGGAATCCATGCGTCCCTCAACTTTAACAAGATTCCCGGTGCCGGCATTGGCCACACAGCCCCAAAGCATGATGGAACCTCCACCAAATTTTACTGTGGGTAGCAAGTGTTTTTCTTGGAATGCTGTGTTTTTTTGCCGCCATGCATAACGCCTTTTTGTATGACCTAACAGCTCAATCTTGGTTTCATCAGTCCACAGGACCTTCTTCCAAAAAGAAATTGGCTTCTCCAAATGTGCTTTTGCATACCTCAGCCGACTCTGTTTGTGGCGTGCTTGCAGAAACGGTTTTTTTCGCATCACTCTCCCATACAGCTTCTCCTTGTGCAAAGTGCGTTGTATAGTTGACCGATGCACAGTGACACCATCTTAAGCAAGTTGATGCTGCAGCTCTCTGGAGGTGGTCTGAGGATTGTCCTTGACTGATCTCACCATTCTTCTTCTCTGCCTTTCTGATGTTTTTCTTAGCCTGCCGCTTCTGGCCTTAACAAGAACTGTCCTTGTGTTCTTCCATTTCCTTACTATGTTCCTCACAGTGGAAACTGACAGGTTAAATCGCTGAGACAGCTTTTTGTATCCTTCCCCTGAACAACTATGTTGAATAATCTTTGTTTTCAGATCATTTGACAGCTGTTTTGAGGAGCCCATGATGCCACTCTTCAGAGGAGATTCAAACAGGAGAACAACTTGCAAGTGGCCACTTTAAGTAGCTTTTCTCATGATTGCATACACCTGGCTATGAAGTTCAAAGCTCAATGAGGTTACAAAACCAAAAAAGTGCTTTAGTAAGTCAGTAAAAAGTAGGTAGGAGTATTTAAAACAAGAAAATGATAAGGGTGCCCATACTTATGCACCTGTCAAATTTTGTTTGAATGCAGATTGCACATTTTCTGTTAGTACAATAAACCTCATTTCAAGGCAGAAACATTACTGTGTCCAACAGTTATTACATATATCAAACTGAAATAGCTGTTGCAAAAACACCGATTTTTATAAAACATTAAGCTTAAGATTAATAGGGGAGCCCAAACTTTTTCATATAACTGTATACGCCCAATAAAAAGACTGGACTCTCTCCATATGAGATATTGTTTGGAAACCTACCCAGCCTAGGGTGTTTCTATCCGCAAGCATTAGAAATGAACAACCATGTGCTAAGTTCCTACGTGAGGGCTTTACACAAAAAGATTAAGCAAATACATGATAATGTCTTCAGTTCTCTTCCAGATCCAGATCAAGACTCTAGCAGCCATACGCTGCAACCTGGAGACTAGGTGGTTATAAAAAGACATGTGAGGAAAAGCCTAGATCCACGGTTTGACGGACCCTTTCAAGTTCTGCTGACCACAAGCACAGCCGTTAAGCTAGAGGGAAAAGAGACCTGGATCCACGCATCCCATTGCAAAAAGATACTAGGAGAACCAGCGGACAAAGAATGATGACATTGTTTATACTTACCTGCATACTTACAACCACAGGCGCATGGACTAGGTTGAGCACCACAGATGGAGACGACAATAGGTTCATTAAACACCATCTTGCTCTAATCGATGGACTAAAGGAGCAAAACCAGACCATTGCTAACTGTTGGATATGTACACATGCCCCTGTGACGTCCACTAGCATACCCTTTCTCGCTGTCCCAGTCTCATGGGAAGAGATAAACTTTTGGGTGAACTGTTCAGAAACTTGGGCCAATAATGCCACACAGAGACTGTGGAATACCACTGTTGGGATTCCCGTAGTAGGATGGACAAAATTTCCGTGGTGGCAAGGGAACCTGACGGGTCAAATAATTCCCAGGTTGTATTTAGCATTTAAAGGAGGGGAGTGGGTACCTCATAATAAAACAAAAATTACTGATCTAGGGAAAATACCTGAACAAGGATTGAAAATAAGCTTTAATGCCACTTCAGGAAGCAGTGATGCCTTTAAACCTTCCCTGTTGGAAAAATATCTACACACTTCTAATTGGGTGAATAATGTCTATTTTAAAAACGGGACAAGTGATACCTGTGCCAACGTACCTGGCAATCTACAGTGTAACGAAAGCTCAAGTTATCAGAAAGGTGCACCTACGTGTGGCAATCCTGATGCTGGCTATTGTTCCCCTATAGGTCAAGTGTCTGGGTGGTGTATGATGTCAAATGTTTCTAAGTTTGTTGATTTAGTTCACCGTTTAATACTGCAACATTCAGCACTATGGAATCTCCCCTCATCCATGTATTGGGTATGTGGAGACAAGGCTTTCAAGTGGCTCCCAGTAGGAGTAACAGGAACTTGTACTTTAGCCAGATTGACACCCGCAACTTATATTGTTACTCCAGACCAGCTAGATCCTTTGTCTATCCCAAAACATACACTGCATAAGCGATCAGCAGACAATAAAGAAAAACCAAGTGGGAGACCCCATATAGTTCAAATGGGAGGGGTAAACAAATTTTTCAGTGCATTGTTTATATACCCTATGTTGACACAAATGTGGGATAAATTAGTAGAAGCTACGGGCTATCTTGATGATCAGATTTGGGATATTTTAGAAGTAGTTAACGGATCTCTTGCAGTACAGAATCAATTGACTATTGTCACGAACCAACATACCCTTGTACTAGATTATTTAACAGCAGCACAAGGAGGGATGTGCCAGATAATAGGGCCCGCATGCTGCCATTACAACATAGACAATTCTACTGTACTGACGCTGAAGCATAAGTTGGAAGACGTTGTAAAAGTAAGAAAGCTTTATGATGAGGCCAACCTCAAGAACCAGGATTCCTGGTGGGAAAACACCTTTTCCTTTCTGAATCCCGCTAATTGGGTTAAAGGTATCGGTGGGTGGTTGGCTGGTATAATGCAAGCTATTTTTCAGGTTTTGCTAATGTGTCTTGCGGTTTATTTGCTTTTTAAGCTTTTTCTAATGTGTATTCAGTGTTGTACTAAAAGAAAATATAGAGATTCATATTGATAAATGAAGGAACAAAAGGATGGAATGTTATAGCAGAAGATGAGGCCCCTTAAGTTCAAACACCCCATCTATGCTATATAAGTCTGATGGTTACTTTAGGTCAAAACAGCAGCTGTGTGTTCCTTCCTTGTATCAATAACGTGTCCTTGGAAGAAGATAACGTGTCCTTCCTAGCCAGATACGTCTAATTTAAAATGTTTCAAGGCATAAGAGAACAGAAACTAGTTTTCTTTAATGCTTGCGCAGCTAAATTGTATAATCGAACCATATATGGTAAATCCGTTTCCTGCCTCCAGGGTGCATATAAACCCTATGCTTTGTAATAAAGTTAGAGCTTGCTGACACATACATCTTGTCCTGTGTCTCACTCTCTCCAATATCGTAATCCAAGGATAGAAGACTCAAAATGCAGTGACGTCACTATGGAGGAGTGAGGACAGCAGCAGTTCAGCTCCTGCCTGGATGATGCCTGCAGACCCAATTAAGAAACACTATTTACCCCCAAATGTCAGCTAAGAAGCGTCCCAGCTCTGGCCTAGCTAATAGACGTCCTTCAGTGGTGCCTGTGACGGGTATTTCCTGATAGCTGAGAAGTTTTGCGGGCCTCACACTGGAGCTAGCAAGCTCTCTGACTGGAAAGAAGATGGAGGATGGAGGAGCAGCATTATCTACATCAGGGACTGTGAGTTGCATAAATAATACTGTCGGGACTTACATGATACAGCCTCTAAAGATGATAAACAGGGGCAGAAGGAGACATCTCATGCTTCTTATTCACAAGCAGTGAGCAGCTCCTTGCACAAGCTGATGGATTTGTCCTGTGGCATTCCTGAGAACTCAGAGGGCCTTGTCAGGCAATGTATCTATTCAGGCACAGACTATATGGGAAGATCTTACGGCTCATATATGTGCTATTCCCACAAAAGAAGATATGGAGAACTATATCTCTAGGCTGGAAGCATCCTATAGGGCTGAGACTGCTGCTATCACACGGGAACTTTAGCATCTGTCTGAAAGGGTGGCTAATGATGAAAGCCATACAGAGGCCATCTCTCAGCAATTGGAATATCTGTTTGATCTGGTGGACGTTATAGAAAATAGAGGGAGACGAAATAATATCAGAATTATAGGCCTCCCAGAGTCCGTGGAACAGAATAAGCTGGAGGAATATTTATGCTGTATCTTTAATTCTATATTAAACTTACCACATTACTCAGACATAGAATTTGACAGGGCTCACAGATCCCTGGGTCCCAAGTCTGCTAATACAAACAGACCTAGAGAAGTCATATGCCGGATACACAGATATGAAAGCCCGCACATTGGAATCTGTCATCTTCAATGAACATGTTATTCAGATATGCATGACCTGTCCTGGCGCACACTTCAGAAGAGACGTGCCCTGAAGCCTCTGCTCGACATACTGAGACAACATAAAATCCTTTATTCCTGGGGCTTTCCTTTTAGACTTCAAGTGAGACAATCTGGAACTGTACATGTTTTTGCGAAGTCTGGGAGATTTATCAACATTCACTAATGGACTGGGAATTCCATCGGTTCAAGTGCTTCCATCAGAGTGGCCAGGTCTTCCTAGGGCCTTGGAAGAAATGACACACCTAGGCCTCAAAAAAGGAAGACACATAATTTTGGCATGAGAAATGGAGTTTGCAATATGGAAGAAAGAGGAGCATCACCTCCAGATTGACTGGCTTCACTATTCTCAATCATTGTTCTCTTTGATGCTGATTAATGCTTAGCAGTTGGGGAATCCTATACAAAGCTGATATAAGCAGACATGCATAGATATTGTTATATACGAGTTGGGCATTCAACTTTTGGTAGATAATAAATGTACTATTATGAGAAACATATACTGTGAAGGTTTCACCAATTTAAGATACACTAGGTAACTGCTCTCCTCCAAAGCTAATCTGGTTGATAAACTTCACTCAGAGACTCAACCACGCAAATGGCATACTTTATTACGTAGACATGGGGTTAAATAGCATTCTCCTTCTAGGTGGGATTAGTAAAATTTATTGCTCTTTTCTGATAACTCGGCGTGCTGTAATTTGTTCGTCCTTGTATCTCTTAGTCTCAGTAACGCCTTAGGAATTCCGATGGAGGGGGTGAGTTCGCCCCTCAGCGCCATCTTTGTCAACTCGACATGAATCTCTCTGTTATCAGCCGTGCACATGCATACGTCATTCCCAGTGTAACGGGTCTGGGAGGCGGAACCTCTGGGCTACAATACAAGGGGGCGGTCCTTGTAAGGGAGCGGGTGGCGACCAGGCAGGCAGTCACAGGAGGTGACCAGGACAGTCTCTGGGTGTATGGGCAGGAGGACACGGCAAGTGATCGGGGCAGTCTCTGGATAAAGGGTAGGTACGACCTGTGATGGCTGAACCTCCAGGTAGGCTAGCAAGGCAGATGAAGAATGTGTGCTCCCAGGTGAGCAAGCGAGAGTCTCTGGAATAGCAGGTGGTCACAGCACGTGACGGCGGAGCCTCCAGGTAGGCAAGCAGGCAGGTAACGGAGAAGCGCTCCCAGGTGAGCGGGCAAGAGTCTCAGGAATAGCTGGTGGTCACAGCACGTGACAGCGGAGCCTCAGGGCAGGCAAGCAGGCAGGTAGCGGAGAAGCGCTCCCAGGTGAGCGGGCAAGAGTCTCTGGAATAGCTGGTGGTCACAGCACGTGACAGCGGAGCCTCCGGGTAGGCAAGCAGGCAGGTAGCGGAGAAGCGCTCCCAGGTGAGCGGGCAAGAGTCTGGAGTAGCTGGTGGTCACAGCACGTGACAGCGGAGCCTCCGGGCTGGCAAGCAGGCAGGTAACGGAGAAGCGCTCCCAGGTGAGCGGGCAAGCTGGTCCATAGACAGATTGACCGGAGTTGTAAGGCAGACCGTCGGACCTCAGGCAAGCAGGCAGGTAGCTGAGGTGCGCTCCCAGGTGAGCGGGCAGGCTGGTCCTTAGACAGACTGACAGGAGTAGTAAGGCAGACCGTCGGACCTCAGACTAGCAGACAGGTAGCAAGTAATCAGGCAGGAATCTGACAGGTAACTGGCAGGTAACTGGCAACGGGACCTGAGGGCTGAAGCACAGGTGAGACACAGGTGCAAACAACATTGCTCGGGCACCTCCATTTTGGAGGAGGTGCCTTATATATGATGAAGTCCTCCGGCCATTGGCCGGGGACTCCTTAGGACGGCGCGCGCGGCCCCTTTAAGAGGAGGGGAGCGCGCGCGCGCCCTAAGCACAGGGGCCGGGAAGGAGCGCGCGCTGAGAGCAGAGCGGGAGGAGGACGCCGGGAAGGAGCGCGCGCTGACAGCAGAGCGGGAGAGGGACGCCGGGCACGGGGCAGAGCGGTGAGGGGAGCAGCGTCCCTGCCTAGCAGAGGGCAGGGACGCCGGCACTACAGTACCCCCCCCTTTAGGCCCCCCCTTTTTTAGGCCAGACAGAAATTTAGCTAGGATGAGAGGGGCATGGATGTTCTCCCGGGGCTCCCACGTTCTCTCCTCAGGACCAAACCCCCTCCAATCTACCAGAAAAAAGGTCTTTCCTCTTACCCTTTTGGTGGCAAGAATGTTCTCTACCTCAAACTCGTCCTCAGCAGAAACCGGAGCAGGAGGCGTACCTGTAGACTTGGAAAAAGAGTTAAGTACCACAGGTTTGAGGAGAGATACATGGAAGGAGTTAGGGATCCGTAAGTTGGCCGGGAGTTTCAATTTATAGACCACCGGGTTGATCTGACTGGTGACCTCCAGAGGTCCGATGAACCGAGGCCCTAACTTGTAAGAAGGTATCTTGAGTCGAACATATTTAGATGAGAGCCAGACCTTATCTCCTGGACGAAATTGAGGAGGATCCAGGCGTTTTTTGTCAGCGTGTCTTTTCATCCGTTCGGACGACTGAAGGAGTGCGGATCGGGTACTCTCCCAAATGGAGGAAAATTTGCTAACGAGAGATTCCGCAGCCCGGTTGTCCACCGAGGTGGAGACAGGAAAAGGAATCCGAGGATGCTGACCAAAGACTACAAAAAACGGGGATTTGGAGGAGGATTCGCTCTCGTGATTATTGTAAGAGAACTCGGCCCATGGTAGGAGATCCACCCAGTCAGAATGGTGGGCATTAACGAAGTGCCGGAGGTAACTGGTCAGGTTCTGATTGATCCGCTCCACTTGACCATTGGACTGTGGGTGGTAAGCGGAAGAGAAGTCCAGGGTGACGTCTAGTAGTTTACAAGTGGCTCTCCAGAAGCGTGAGGTGAACTGTACCCCACGATCCGACACGATGTGGAGGGGCAGGCCATGAAGACGGAAGATGTGACGAATAAAGTCTCTAGCTAGCTCGGGTGCAGACGGGAGGCCTGGCAGGGGAACGAAATGAGCCATCTTGGAGAAGCGGTCAGCGACCACCCAAATGACCGTACAACCGGCAGAGAGTGGGAGGTCAGTTATGAAGTCCATTGCAATATGCTGCCAGGGGGCAGCAGGTACTGGGAGCGGAAGGAGGCGACCGGCTGGCAGATGTCTCGGAACCTTGTTGCGGGCGCAGGACACACAGGCAGAAACAAAGTCTATTACATCCTTGTGCAGGGTAGGCCACCAGTAGTGCCGGGAAATAAGCTGGAGGGTCTTCTTCTGACCAGCGTGGCCAGCCAGTTTAGACGAGTGACCCCAGTGAAGGATCTTCTCCCGATCAGGTACTGATACGAACGTCTTTCCGGGAGGGAGACGATTTAGACTCACGGGAGCCACCTGCATTACTCTGGCGGGATCGATGATGTGTTTCGGATCTTCCTCGAGATCAGATACCAGAAAGGATCGAGACAAGGCGTCCGCCTTGACGTTTTTGTCAGCCGGGCGAAAATGAAGGACAAAATCAAAACGAGCAAAAAACAAGGACCACCGGGCTTGGCGCGGGTTAAGTCTCTGGGCATGCTGGAGGTAAGCCAAGTTCTTGTGGTCAGTGTAAATTATTACCGGGTGAAGAGCCCCCTCAAGCAGGTAACGCCACTCCTCCAATGCCAGTTTGATGGCCAATAACTCTCGATCTCCTATGGAATAATTGCGCTCTGAGGAGGAGAAGAGTTTAGAGAAGAAGCCGCAAGTTACCATCCTCCCGGAAGAAGATTTTTGAGTAAGTACCGCTCCAGCTCCAGAGGAGGAGGCGTCCACTTCCAGGAAGAACTGCTTGTTGCCGTCCGGGCGATGCAGCACCGGGGCGGAAGAGAAGGCCTGTTTTAAGGAAAGAAAGGCTTCTTCTGCTTCGGGCGGCCACTCTTTGGGATTAGTACCCTTACGGGTGAGCGCGGAAATTGGGGCAGTCCGGGAAGAGAAGTGTGGTATGAAGAGGCGGTAGTAGTTGGCGAAGCCCAGGAACCGCTGAATGGCCTTCAACCCCTCCGGTCGGGGCCATTTCTCGATGGCAGACAGTTTCTCTGGATCCATTCGTAGGCCGGTCTGAGAAATAATGTAGCCCAAAAACGGAAGCGAGGTCTGCTCAAAGAGGCACTTCTCGTATTTAGTGAAGAGGTGATTCTGCCTGAGCCTGAGCAGGACCTGACGAACGTCCCTCCGGTGAGTCTGGAGATCCGGAGAGAAGACCAAGATGTCGTCCAGGTACACCACTACGCAGGAGTAGAGAAGGTCCCGGAAGATGTCATTGACCAACTCTTGAAAGACGGCAGGAGCGTTACAGAGACCAAAGGGCATTACCAGGTATTCATAGTGGCCGTCCCGGGTGTTGAATGCCGTCTTCCATTCATCCCCCTGACGGATACGAACCAGGTTGTACGCCCCACGGAGGTCTAGTTTGGTGAAGATTCTAGCCCCCCTCAGACGATCAAATAATTCTGGAATGAGCGGAAGGGGGTACTTATTCTTCACCGTGATCTGGTTTAGGCCTCTATAGTCTATACAGGGACGGAGAGAGCCGTCCTTCTTTTTGACGAAAAAGAAGCCTGCTCCCGCCGGGGAGGTAGATTTCCGGATGAATCCCCTGGCCAGATTCTCCTCAATATATTCGGACATCGACCGGGTCTCAGCAACGGATAAAGGATAAATACGCCCACGGGGAGGAGTAGTACCGGGTAACAGGTCGATGGGACAGTCGTATGGTCTATGAGGGGGTAATGTCTCTGCCTCCTTTTTATTAAAGACATCAGCATAAGACCAATAAGGAATCGGAAGTCCAGGTAGATTAGCTGGGGTAGGAGAGGGACGGACGGGATGGACGGGAACCAGGCAGGTCTTATGACAGTCTTGTCCCCAGCGAAGGACTTCTCCGGTTTGCTAGTCAAGCACGGGTGCATGTTTCTGGAGCCAAGGCAGACCTAGCAAGAGGGCGTGAGAGAGTCCAGGCAGAACATGAAAGGAGATACTTTCAGAATGCAGCATTCCCACCTGCAGAGTAATGGATTCGGTGATGAGTTGGATGGGGCGTGGTAAGAGCCCCCCATCCACGGCAGCCACAGACAAGGGTACAGCCAGAGGTTTGGTGGGGATGCGGTATTTCTCTACCAGGGACTGTGAAATAAGATTCCCGGCTGCTCCAGAGTCCAGTTGGGCTAGTTCGAAATAACGGTTCTCCCCGTAGACGATTGAAACTGACAACAGCAGGGATGGAGAGGATTTATTCTTGTCTAGGTGGACCTCTCTGAGCGAACCTAGACACAGGCGTTTCCCGACCTCTCCGGGTAGGCACGGATCCGGTGCTCCTTACTGCCACAGTAGAAGCAGGTCCCCTCGGCACGGCGTAAGTCCTGACGGGTCTTGACCATCTTGGTCTGGTCGACCTGCATAGGCTCAGGAGGGTGTACCTGGTTAGAGACAGAAGGAGTGACGGGTTTCTGAAAAGTAGGAGCTAGACGTAGTAACCTCCTCTCACGGGTGACCTCTCTGTCACGCTCCTGGAACCGTAGGTCAATCCGGGTGGCAAGAGTTATTAAGTCATCGAGAGTGGTAGGAATGTCCCGACCGGCAAGTTCATCTTTAATACGGCCGGACAGACCCTCCCAGAAAACGGAAACCAGAGCGTCGTTATCCCAGGCCAGCTCCGAGGCAAGGGTACAGAACCGTATGGCATATTGGCCCACGGTGAGGCTTTCCTGACGGAGGCGTAGCAATGATGATGCGGATGAGGTCTTCCGTCCGGGTTTGTCGAAGACTTTCCGGAAAGCCGTGAGAAAAGCAGGCAAGTTGGACACCAGGGGGTCTCCTCTCTCCCACAGAGGATTTAGCCAGGCCAGAGCCTCCCCGGTGAGATGGGACATGATGAATGCAATTTTGGCTCGGTCGGAGTTAAACTGGTGGGACAATAGTTCAAAGTGCAGGGTGCACTGATTTATGAAGCCCCGAGCCTGGACGGAGTCGCCTCCGAAGCGAGGAGGTGCAGAAAGCCGGGGTCCGGGGTAGGATACCATGGTATTAGTGGGCAGCGGAGCTGCCGGATTGCGAGACATGGCACTGGCGGAGGTTGTCGGTGGAGCAGTCAGAGTGTCCAGGCGAGTATTGACATTCCGCAGGTGACCCAGGATGGACTCCTGTTGGGACCTTTGACGGGACAGTTCATGACACAGGTCCGAGAGCGAGGGAGCTTGGGTGCCACCGGGTTCCATGGCCCGAGCAAACTGTAACGGGTCTGGGAGGCGGAACCTCTGGGCTACAATACAAGGGGGCGGTCCTTGTAAGGGAGCGGGTGGCGACCAGGCAGGCAGTCACAGGAGGTGACCAGGACAGTCTCTGGGTGTACGGGCAGGAGGACACGGCAAGTGATCGGGGCAGTCTCTGGATAAAGGGTAGGTACGACCTGTGATGGCTGAACCTCCAGGTAGGCTAGCAAGGCAGATGAAGAATGTGTGCTCCCAGGTGAGCAAGCGAGAGTCTCTGGAATAGCAGGTGGTCACAGCACGTGACGGCGGAGCCTCCAGGTAGGCAAGCAGGCAGGTAACGGAGAAGCGCTCCCAGGTGAGCGGGCAAGAGTCTCAGGAATAGCTGGTGGTCACAGCACGTGACAGCGGAGCCTCCGGGCAGGCAAGCAGGCAGGTAGCGGAGAAGCGCTCCCAGGTGAGCGGGCAAGAGTCTCTGGAATAGCTGGTGGTCACAGCACGTGACAGCGGAGCCTCCGGGTAGGCAAGCAGGCAGGTAGCGGAGAAGCGCTCCCAGGTGAGCGGGCAAGAGTCTCTGGAATAGCTGGTGGTCACAGCACGTGACAGCGGAGCCTCCGGGCTGGCAAGCAGGCAGGTAACGGAGAAGCGCTCCCAGGTGAGCGGGCAAGCTGGTCCATAGACAGACTGACCGGAGTTGTAAGGCAGACCGTCGGACCTCAGGCAAGCAGGCAGGTAGCTGAGGTGCGCTCCCAGGTGAGCGGGCAGGCTGGTCCTTAGACAGACTGACAGGAGTAGTAAGGCAGACCGTCGGACCTCAGACTAGCAGACAGGTAGCAAGTAATCAGGCAGGAATCTGACAGGTAACTGGCAGGTAACTGGCAACGGGACCTGAGGGCTGAAGCACAGGTGAGACACAGGTGCAAACAACATTGCTCGGGCACCTCCATTTTGGAGGAGGTGCCTTATATATGATGAAGTCCTCCGGCCATTGGCCGGGGACTCCTTAGGACGGCGCGCGCGGCCCCTTTAAGAGGAGGGGAGCGCGCGCGCCCTAAGCACAGGGGCCGGGAAGGAGCGCGCGCTGAGAGCAGAGCGGGAGGAGGACGCCGGGAAGGAGCGCGCGCTGACAGCAGAGCGGGAGAGGGACGCCGGGCACGGGGCAGAGCGGTGAGGGGAGCAGCGTCCCTGCCTAGCAGAGGGCAGGGACGCCGGCACTACACCCAGGAAATCATTTAGTTGTTTGTGTCTACTAATTAGAACAGAACCTGTTAGTTACATATTCATTAACTATTAACATAATCCATGTGCATATACACATTTGCATACATGCATACACATAGATTATTCCATCATCTCTATATTGATTCACGAGAAACTAATTGATTTTCTATAATATATATATTTTACCTTGACAGACCCCCCTAAAATCAATTATTTGCTTTTAATATCCATATGCTAAAAATCAGAGGGGGAGAAGAAATTGACCCTATGTTAAGGATATTCTGGAACCCTACGATGTGACGGGCGCCCCGTCCCTTTTAGACGGACCCACCGACTTTCCTAAATCTAACTCGTACGAAGACCTACAGGACAGGGATGGAGACCCTAAAAGATCTAGTGACTGGGTAATCGAGGGCCACCCCTAACACAGAAATATGGATATTACCTTTACAAACTCATTTACTTCCGGTAATCTCTCTGGTACAACACTTTTGTTCTAAGGGGAACTGTTTGTTCATAGATTTTTAGAGCCTTAGTAACTTTCCCTGTGGGGCCGGTATTGTCTGGGATATACGTACAACAATGCTCACCTATCATTTTGCATACCCCTCCTTTCTCTGCAAGTAACATATCCAGAGCTATTCTGTTTTGGAAAGCCATGGTAGATGTGGGTGCTAGTTGATCAGCTATCCCTTGTAAAGCATCTTTGGTGTAATTGACAAATATTTGTTAGTTATAATATATGTAATTTATCCAATCTACGTTCTTGTTAACGGTTATTATGGGTATTATTATTATTATTATAGCGCCATTTATTCCATGGCGCTTTACATGTGAATGGACTCGAATCCCGCCTTCACTTGGTCTCAGGCCTTGAATTTGTCTGGCACCCCCCCTAAGCACTCCAAGAACATCAGTATATATATGTGGGGCAAAACTGCCTTTGGGGTTAACTTCTCTTTTGGCCCTGTATGTGCCTGTAAACGCAGCCTCTATTTTCTCTTTGGATTCCTGGGACTCAGATAAAAGGTAAACAGACATTATTGTTTTAGTTATGGCACATTCCCCAGTCTATTTGCCCTCCAATCTAATCCTAATCTTCATGTCACCACTAGTGTTGAGCATTCCAATACTGAAATATCGGGTATCGGCCGATATTCGCGGTATCGGAATTCCGATACTTAATTCCGATACTTTTAGAATATCGAATACTGGAATCGGAAGTTCCCATAATGCCTGCGCTCTGCAGTGTCTCTGAAGGATGACAAGCTGGATGGCAGCGCTCAGCTTACTGTACTTGTCATTTAGTGTAAAGGATTTATTAAAAAAAATATTTTTGTTTTCATGCACCGTCTCTTAAAAAAAGCCGGCCGGCAATTCAGCAGCGGTACCCGACAATTTACAACAGAAAGAATCCAGCATCACACATAGATTAGATAGATAGAAACATGTCAGTCACGTATATAAGAAGTACAGTGACAGTGTTGGTTACTGTACTTGTCATTTAGTGTTAAAATAAAGGATTTATTTAAAAAAAAATTGGCGTGGGGTTCCCCGTAATTTTAGTCTCTAGCGGAGGTTAAGCAGACGGCTGGGGCAGATGTTTGAAGCCTGGGAAGGGGGTAATACCCACGTAGCTTCCCAGGCTACTAATATCAACCCCCAGCTGAATACCTAGCCTTTACTAGCTATTAAAATGGGGGACCCCCCAAAAAAATGACGTGGGGTCCCTCCTATTTTAATAGCTAGCAAAGGCTAAGCAGACAGCTGGGGGCTGATATTAATAGCCCAGGAAGGGTGCCATGAATATTGGCCCCCTCCCAGGCTAGAAACACCAGCCGTCAGCCGCCCCAGAAGTGGCGCATCCATAGGATGCGCCAATTCTGGCACTTAGCCTCGCTCTTCCCACTGCCCTGTAGCGGTGGCAGTGGGGTAATAGGGCTGGGGTTGATGTCAGCTTTTAATGCCAGTTGACATCTAGCCCAGGTTAGTAATGGAGAGGCGTCTATAAGACACCCCCATTACTAACCCCATAGTCAAAGTTAAAAAAAAACACAAACATCCAGAATAAAGTCCTTTAATTGAAATAAAGACACAATTCTTTATTGTTCTAAATTAAACCATACTTACCGTCACACCCATTCCAGCTGAAGCCAACGATCTCCTGCAATAAAAGAAAAATAATAAAGCAACCTCATCCTTACCTTTCCATGGTTCCCAGGACAGCTCCAGCTCTGCTACATCGAGATGACAGGCTGGACCGCAGCAGAAAGCTGCCATCCAGCCTGTCATCCCGCGGACACTGAGAAGCGCAGGCATGCTTGCGCTCCTCAGTGTCTGGCTGTGACGGCATCCAGATGAGCCGAGTTCATGTCCAATGAACTCAGCTCACCTCATGCACGTCACTGACAGCGTGGGAAAATTCTCCTGCTGAAGCGCTGAGTGCAGGAGAATTTTCCCACGCTGTCAGTGACGTGCATGAGGTGAGCTCATGTCCAATGAACTCAGCTCACCTCATGCACGTCACTGACAGCGTGGGAAAATTCTCACGCTGAAGCGCTGAGTGCAGGAGAATTTTCCCACGATGTCAGTAACATGCATGAGGTGAGCTGAGTTCATTGGACATGAACTCGGCTCATCTGGATGCCGTCACAGCCAGACACTGAGGAGCGCAAGCATGCCTGTGCTTCTCAGTGTCTGAGGCATGGCAAGCTGGATGGCAGCTTTCTGCTGCGATCCAGCCTCTCATGTGAATGTAGCAGAGCTGAAGCTGTCGTGGGAACCATGGAAAGGTAATGATGATGTTGCTTTATTATTTTACTTTTATTGCAGGAGATCGTTGGCTTCAGCTGGAATGGGCGTGATGGTAAGTATGGTTTAATTTAGAGCAATAAAGAATTGTGTGTTTATTTCAATTAAAGGACTTTATTCTGGGTGTTGTGTTTTTTTTAAATACTTTACTAGAAATTCATGGCAGTCATGTCTAATATTGGCGTGACCCCATGAATTTCAGGCTTAGGGCCAGCTGATAATACCAAGCTGGCCCTAACCCCTTTATTACCCAGTGAGCCACCGCACCAGGGCCCTGGATGAGTTGGGTACAGCGCCAGAAGATGGCGCTTCTATGAACGCGCCATTTTCCGGGGTGGCTGCGGACTGCAATTTGCAGCGGGGGGGGGGGGCAGAAAGCTTGGGCCTCCCTGCGCTGCGGATTCCAGCCCCCAGCTGCCTAGTTGTACCTGGCTGGGCACAAAAATAGGGCGAAGCCCCACGTATTTTTTTTTTCATTATTTCATGAAATTCATGAAATAATTAAGAAAAAAAGGGTTTCCCTATATTGTTATGTCCGGCCAGGTACAAATAGGCAGCTGGTGGTTGGGGGCAGCCCGTTCCTGCCTGCTGTACCTGGCTGGACACAAATATAGTGCGAAGCCCCACGTCAATTTTTTTTTAATTATTTCAGGAAATTCATGAAATAATTAAAAAAAAATTGACGTGGGGCTTCGCACTATATTTGTGTCCAGTCAGGTACAGCAGGCAGGAACGGGCTGCCCCCAACCACCAGCTGCCTATTTGTACCTGGCCGTACACAACAATATAGGGAAGCCCATTTTTTTTTAATTATTTCATTAAGTAATTTCAAAAAAATTGACGTGGGGCTTCGCACTATATTTGTGTCCATCCAGGTACAGCAGGCAGGAACGGGCTGCCCCCAACCACCAGCTGCCAATTTGTACCTGGCCGGACACAACAATATAGGGAAGCCCTTTTTTTTTTAATTATTTCATGAAATAATTTAAAAAAAATTTACGTGGGGCTTCGCACTATATATAAATCCTTTATTTTAACACTAAATGACAAGTACAGTAACCAACACTGTCACTGTACTTCTTATATATGTGACTGACATGTTTCTATCTATCTAATCTATGTGTGATGTTCTATTCTTTCTGTTAAAAATTGTCGGGTACCGCTGCTGAATTGCCGGCCGGCTTTTTTAAAGAGACGGTGCATGAAAACACTAATATTTTTTTAAATAAATCCTTTACACTAAATGACAAGTACAGTAAGCAACACTGTCACTGTACTTATTATATATGTGACTGACATGTTTCTATCTATCTAATCTATGTGTGAAGCTCTATTCTTTCTGTTCTAAATTGTCGGGTACCGGTGTATGCCGCTGCTGAATTGCCGGCTTTTCATGTTTCACTGTGAGCACTGTTCCCATCGATTTGGGCAACCACCTCCCCCAATACATTCTACATTATTGTTAGTTGTTTTCCTTCATGTAGAATTAACCTACAAGGAAAGAAAGGGTTTATTTTCATTCCGATATTTGTGTCCCATTGACTTGCATTGGTTTCCGGTATCGGAATCGGCGATATCCGATACTTTTTGAGTATCGGCCCGATCCAATCCGATCCGATATTTCCTGATATCGGAAGGTATCGCTCAACACTAGTCACCAAATTCAAGGAAGTGTTGTACCAGAAAAATGGAATATCATTCTCTTTAGTAATAATTGCTTAGAATGCACGTGTTACCGTAACAAAGGCTTCCCCCCCAGCTACTGTCATCAGACAAAGGAGCATCAGGGTTGTGAGTTCGTTATCCAGACAAAATCTCCAGGTTGGATGCTGTGAGTACCTGGTTCTAGATTTGAGTCTGGAATAGAAGAGTACACTGTAGCATGTGTTAGTTTTAACTCAAGTCCGACAACAAAATTCACAAGCTTATCATTCCCTGAACTAAGCTGCTATGGGTAATAACCCATTCTAGGTGGCCCCCCCAAACAAGATCTCATATGGTGTGAGCCCTGTGGGTTGTCTCGGGTATTTCGGACTGAGTATAGGGCAATAGGCAGCACCTCCGGTCCATGGAAGTGACAATTCTTTACTGGCTTTAAGAATATTTTTTTTTTAAGGTGCCATTCATCCTTTCAACTTTGCCGTTACTTTGAGGATGGTAAGGAGTATGCAGGCCCACATCCGCCCCAATCATCTCCCAGATTGATTTGGTAACTTCTGCAGTGAAGGCGGGTCCTTAATCACTTTCAATCACTTTTGGAATCCTGAATCTGCAGATAAGTGTAACATCCCTGGCGGCGTGCTTGCATGGTGCACCACCTCCCACCATGCAAGACCGCAATCTTACCTGTAAGTTCATGCTGCACTCTTTGCTCCATTACCTGCTGTGTCCATGTCTCTTGTCTGATTGCTTAGGGCGTTGGCGCGGCTTTCTGCTTGTTTCTTATAGCTACTGTGTGCACAGTTCTAATGCGTCCCCAGCCTATTGCTGTGAGTCACTGGATACTTAAACCCCCTCCACCCAGTAGGAGGTGCCTGAGCAACACTTTCACTCAGTTTGTCTTTTGCAACTGAGGTGCCAGGTCCTGTCCTTACTCTAGTCTGTCCGCCACCCTGGGGGCTGAGTACCCAGGGCCTTTTCCTGTACCTGTGACTTCTAGTCTACCCAGGGCCGCTACCTGTATCTCTGACTTCTAGTTTGTTTCCGCCACCCTGGGGGCTGAGTTCCCAGGCTCGTTCCTGTATCTTGTTCCCGGTTCAGTTCCTGTCTGAACAGTGTCCTTGTTACTTGTTTCTCTCTATGTCCGTACCTTCCCTTTGCCTGCAGTGTCTGAACCTGCACCTAACTCCAACTCGTTGTCTCTGTACTTCTGTTTGTGAGTTTTGTGTCCACTCGCTACTTAATTGTAAGTATCTTGTGTGCATCTGGTTCTGCTTGTCCCCTTTCCCTGCCTCCGTATCTACTCTGTGTTCTAAACATCTTCCTGTATTTTCCAGTCTGTTCCATGTGAACAGAGCCCTGTCCTGTCTGCCTTCACCTTCTGCTCTGTTCTGCTCTGCTTGTCCACCGCTCCGGCGGTTCCGCTTGTTTACCGCACCTGCGGTTCTGTTCTGCTCTGCGTGTTCACCGCTCCGGCGGTTCCGCTCTGCTTCGCTTGTTCTCCGCACCTGCGGTTTTGCTCCGCTCTGCTTGCTCACCGCAACTGCGGTTTTGCTCCGCTCTGCTTGTTCACCGCACCTGCGGTTTTGCTCCGCTCTGCTTGTTCACCGCATCTGCGGTTTTGCTCCGCTCTGCTTGTTCACCGCACCTGCGGTTTTGCTCCGCTCTGCTTGTTCACCGCACCTGCGGTTTGGCTCCGCTCTGCTTGCTCACCGCACCTGCGGTTTTGCTCTGCTCTGCTTGTTCACCGCTCCTGCCTGCCAGTACCCACCTGTCTGCATACCAGCTAACCTGCCTGTTCCTGCATTCCACGGTGTGGGTCAACAGCTGTGACCGGGGTCTGACCTGGAGTAGCACCTGGTCCCTCTGCTCGGTTCCTCTTTGGTTCATGGAGTCGACTGAGCCACCGTGGGACCTTGGTCGGACCAGGTTGATACTTAGTTACGCCCCTCCAGGCACTCCTCAGTTCATGGTACAGCGGGATCACTAATCATGCTCATGCCAGTCAGTCCGGGCGCGAGCGCAACAATAAGTTCTGCCAGAAGCCTTTTCACTGTAGTTCTAGCAGTCATGTTGGTCACTGGGTATGCATCTGTCCAGCCGGAAAACATATCCACCACCACCAGAACATATTCATATCTTCCACTGATCAATTTGGATTCTCTGGAAAGGATACTGTGACTTTGCCAGTTTCTTCTTTGACACATGTTCTGTTCTTCCAGGAATACAAGTGTTACAAATCTCACAGCTCCTAGTATAGTTTGTAGCAAGAGCTGAGATCTCGGGTGCAATATAGAGTTTATTGATAGCTGAAATCATTTGATTCTTCCCTCTATGTACCTTTCCATGAGCCCACTGAACCACTGCAGGATACAGTGGTCTTGGCAGACATATTCTTCTTCCCATTCTCCAGATTCGGTCCTTACAAAACGTTCCTCCCCGTCCGATCCATCCTTGTTTTCCTTCTTCCGTTACCGCATTCTGCCGGTCCACTTAAGCCCTGTGTGTCGGATTCTCTTCCAGTCTTTGCTCCTCTTCATCTTCCAACCTTTTCTTCTTCAACCCCCAAATTTCTCATTCCCGTTTCTTCCGCATCTCCTCATTGTCTCTGACTTCTGGTGAGCACAAACAACTCCTTACCCCCCGACACCTCTGCTTCCTCTGGAAATATTGGTTCCATAGCTGCTGCTTTTGCTGTAATGTCAGCCCTTGGCTTCCTCTGAATTCAGTTTTACATGAGCCTTAATTTTGATCACAGCCACTTGCCTAGGTAACTTCAGAGCTTCTAGCAGACTCCTCACTGCCTCTGCATTCCGGATTGAAGCTCCACTGGCTGTCTTGTAGCCCCTCAGGGCCCATATCAGGCCAAAGTCGTGGGCAATCCCGAATTCGTACCTCGGGTCCATGTAGATATTGGCCACTCGACTCTCTGCGCACTTGCAGGATTTGGTCAGAGCATAAAGTTCGGCCTCTTGAGCTGACATATAAGATGACAGTGGTCCAGCAGAAACAACCGTTGGTGGGAACACCACCGCATATCCGGTATGGTAAGTTCCATATTCATCTGCGTTTCTGTACCTGTCAGTATACAGTATCAGATCCGCTTCAGGCAGTGGATGCTCAGAGACAGAAGGTAGGTGAGAGGTTTCTGCCTTCATGACGACAAGGCAATCATGGTCACTCGAATCAGGGTATTCATGGTCTTCTGAGTACCCCCCTAAGTCTTCATGGCAGTCCCCCCTTGACAGAGGAAGCAGAGTGGAGGGGTTCAAGACAGTACATCGCCGAAGAGCTATATTTTGTGGTAAAAGGAGCTCACATTGGCTTCTGACACGACGTTGCATAGATAGATGGTTGTGCTGGGTTTGTGCAAGGATATCTTTCAACCCCCCATAGTTGTAGGATGGCCAAGTACAACATCTGCTGTACTGTGGAGGAGTTCTGTAGCTGTAGCTGTAGTAACTTTGCATCCGATGGTGGCCAGAAATTGGAGCAAAGAATAGCTGAACCTGTGGCAAGTTTGGTCGTCTGGACAGCAGAGTAATAGATCATCCACATATTGTATCAATGTGACTTCAGGGTTTTCACTCTTCCATGGTTGGAGACAGGTAGTTTAGGCCAGTGTAAAGTGATGAGGAGAGTTCTGAGCTCCTTGAGGCATAACGGTCCAGGTGTACTGTACTCCTCTGTGCGTACAAGCAAAAAGATGCTGACAGTCTGGATGCAGAGGCACACTGAAGAAGGCATTTGCCAAGTTGATTACTGTAAAATGCGTTGCTTCAGGGGGAATTTCATTGAGTAATGTATGTGGATTTGGCACCACTGGAGTCTCCAGGATTGTAACTGCATTCACAGCTCTCAGATCTTGCACCATATCCTGAATTTATCCGGTTCTCCTCTGCAGTTTTCTTCTTCACTGGAAACAATGGAGTATTAACAGGAGAAACACAGGGAATTAATGCTCCTTTCTTATAGCAGGAGGTGGGCTTGTTTGTGTAGGAAATAGTTCACTCAGGTTATCTTGTGAGGTCATCTGGCGGCTGAGTGAGTCTGATCTAGCTGTGGCACTTTCCACAGCTCGGGTGAGAATTTGAGATTTGTGATAGTCATTGTTGATTAGTCTTATCTCCTCCTAGTTAGTCCTCTATACTCCCCTATAGCTTGGACTATCGCTTGGGCACAGGCTTGTATAGGAAATCCATTCATTCCATAACTTATAGCAGGAAGAGCAATAGAAATAAGGTTCTTTGTTCCAACATAGTTCAGAATATTGTTGATTGTAGCTCTAAGTTGTGTCACACACTGATCATGATGATCTTCATCATACACATTCCGGGTGTAGTGTGTATTGCTGCCTGTATTCCGAGTGTTCCAAGATGGCCGCCACTGGAAGGCAGCACACTACAGGAAGGGTGCGCCAAGATGGCCACTACCAAAGGGACATCTGGTCAGAGGCCGGAGGTGATGCCATGGGTGTAGCAACATGGCCGCTGCAGGAAGGGTTGGAACTTTGGGCGGACATAGGTATAACAGATGAGGATGGGGCACTAGGAGTGGCTTGGGTAGTAGCAAGGGGTGGGCCTCCTGGACGGGGCGTGTGACATGCAACACAATAATCTGCTGACTGCAATTTGTACAGGTCCACCGCCATTATCCGGCGGTGGCTGGAGAGCAGTATCTTTGTAATACACATAACATGGCATCTTTCCCCTATTGTCTGTATTTTCTTCCTCCATCCACCCTTCTTGGACAAATTCTCTGCTTTTCTATATCAAACCAAGGCTGTTTGTAACAATCCTTTATCTTTTAGCTTGCCCTTTTCCTTCTTCATAATTCCTTGCTATTCTAGCAACTGTAACCAGCCCTTATCAGGTAGCTCGCATATTTTAGTTAACTGTTTAAGTTTCTGCACATACTTTTTCCCTTCTTTCGACAAACTCAGCACAGCCTTTTTCCATATACAGTATATGCACTTTTCAACAACTCATTATCTTCCTTGCTGCATTCAACATCTCGTACTGTAATCTACCCGCCCGGGTACGACCCACACAATTACATTACTCTTTTGGTTTTCTCTACATATTTCCTTCCTTCGCTTCTATTTCAACATATCCTTCATCACAAATCTCATGTGCAACTTTCCTAAACTTTTCTAAACTTAAACACTTTCGGTGCATTCTTAAATTATCTTTTCCCCTCTCGACCAACCATGATAGTCATCACATCCTCTCCCTCCTGAGGAGGAGACACTCTCTTTCCGCTCCACGGAAATATTGATTAATCACTACTACCTTCCAACTGACAAAGATCCTTGATTTGTGCACAGTACGAGTCCGGCCGGCCTCAGCTGATGTTCCACTGACTCACCCCTACCGTCGGGGGAGTCACGTACGGCACTAGGTGAAAGGAGCTCTCGTCCGCAGCTCTCCGGATACTCGATATACTTATATCTGTGTGCGTGTCCTACCCAATCTTCGATCACCTGCCGCGACTGACACTAATAGTGTTCAGTCTCCTAAGAATCTTTGTCAGAAGTTAACGGAGATTCATACACAGAGCAGCAGTTAGCCAGGAGCGACTACACACCAGAGTTCTTGGAATCACACAGCAGGGACCCGCCCAGTCGCACGGGCTGTCCCTAAGGGCCAATCTAGACACCACAAACTCACCAGAGACCGCTCAAAATACGAGTAAGTACTACGGATTCATTAAATCTGCAGACTTACCGTATTCAGTGATGAGAGTTGATCAGGCTCTCGCTTTGAGCAGTCCCGGCTCGTCCGTAGGTGGTCCGGTGATGGGCACCCCGAGACCTAGAGTTCCCCTCGAGTGTGATCCGAGTCATGGCACCATTTGTGAAGGTTTCACCAATTTAAGATACACTAGGTAACTGCTCTCCTCCAAATTAAAGATGTTTGAGTGCATGCAGAGAAGCTAATTCACCAAATCTGCTAATCTGGTTGATAAACTTCACTCAGAGACTGAACCACGCAAATGGCATACTTTATTAAGTAGACATGGGGTTAAATAGCATTCTCCTTCTAGGTGGGATTAGTAAAATTTATTGCTCTTTTCTGATAACTCGGCACGCTGTAATTTGTTCATCTATGTATCTCTTGCACTCAGTAACGCCTTAGGAATTCCGATGGGAGGGGTGAGTTTGTTTCTCAGCGCCATCTTTGCCAACTTGACATGAATCTCTCTGTTATCAGCTGTGCACATGCATACGTCATTCTCAGGAAATCATTTAGTTGTTTGTGTCTACAAATTAGAACAGAAGCTGTTAATGAATATGTAACTAACTATTAACATAATCCATGTGCATATACACATTTGCATACATACATACACATAGATTATTCCATCATCTCTATATTGATTCACACTGATTAGGTAATCTATTAAAAGAAACTAATTGATTTTCTATAATATATATATTTTACCTTGACAATACTAAGTCATTATGGAACAAATTTATTTGACCATACAGTTCACATATCAGATAAACCAAATCTGTTCAACGTCTCCGACAATAGTTCATATAGAGCAAATGACGTACAAGAACATAGTGATATAAAAAGTACAAAGTTTATTATAATCCAAAATTAAAAAGTGACATATATATCAAACATAATGGTGCAGATACATTAGTAGTGGGCAAAAAAAGCAGGTACTCAAGGCTCAATCTAACACATGATGTAAATTGGTGATGAGAAGTCGCTGAAATGGGACATTTATAAATATGGATATGTGAAACATATACCATAGCCAAATTGGTAGTGTACAAACTATCAGGAAGGCTCCAATGAGCCACCAAAGTGCATAGTGCATGGCTATATACAAGAGAGATAATCTCATAGTGATTAAATCATAGTGATTAATTTACATCATGTGTTGGATTTATATATGTCTCATTTCAGCGACTTTTCATCACCAATTTACATCATGTGTTAGATTGAACCTTGAGTACCTGCTTTTTTGCCCATTACTAATGTATCTGCGCCATTATGTTTGATATATATGTCAGTTTTTAATTTTGGATTATAATAAACTTTGTACTTTTTATATCACTATGTTCTTGTACGTCATTTGCTCTAAGTCATTATGGGTATGCGGACCGAGTCTGGGGGGGGGGGAGCTACCCTCCATAGAAAGCGCGTTTCCACTAAGGGAATCTACATTCCACTGGACGGGTGTGGAATTTTCTATTTTTCCCTAGTACTCCTCTTTGAGGACTTTCTTTGTGTTTGGGTAAGGTTCCCAACTGATTTCTTCTCTCTTTTTGTGTTGTTTCCCTCCTTTCCTATATTTTTTTTTCCCGAAAGGAAGAAGTTATCATCACTATTCAGAGAGAAACTGTCTTTCTCTTAAATTTCCCTCAGGCCTAATCCCTGGTCCTCAAAATGAACAGTCAAATGCTGTTCTCTAAATGCTCGAGGCCTCCATGTTCCTCAGAAACATTCTCAGATTCTGTACTCTATGTACAAACAAAGGGTTCATATCCTCATGTTACAAGAGATACATTTTAAATCTGATCAGGTTCCTAAGATAAAAGATAGATATTATAACAACTGGCTTCATAGTGCAAATCCTGAAGCAAAATCCAAAGGGGTTTCCATCGCAATCCATAAATCATTAGCATTCTTCCTAATGGACACACTTATTGATACACAATGCAGATACTTATTTCTCAAGATAAAAATTGTAGATTCAACATACACAATTGTTAATTGGTATCTGCCTAATAAGGGTCAGATTATTGCATGCCACGCGTTCTTAACCGCATTGCTCCTTTTCTCAGAAGGTACAGTGATTGCAGAAGGAGACTTCAGTTTTACCATGAACCCAAAGGTAGATATTTCTTCGGGTAGGGCAATAGTCCCAGTGAGACATCTTCGATCTTTCAAAAGGGCCCTCCACACCCTCCGATTGACCGATGTTTGGCGGATAATGAACCCTCAGGGTAAGGATTGCATGTATTTTTCACATATACATAATTAATATAGTCGCATAGACCTCTTTCTTTTGAGCCATCATGCTTTGTCCTGGCAACCCGAGACCACAATCGGAGATATTTTGTGGTCGGACCACACTCCAGTTTTTCTGACAATATCTCTTCCATCCCTAGCCCAACGCTCTTGGACTTGGAGACTGAATGATAACCTTATCAAAGATATTCTGTGTGAATCAGTGTTAAGGGAGTCTATTGACACTTTCATTCAAATTCACGCTTCTGATCAAACCTCAATCCCGTTACAGTGGGAGACTTTGAAATGTGTCATGAGAGGGATCCTGATAAAGCATGGCTCAAGGTTAAAGAAAGAGAGGGCTCAGAAAATATAAGAATTATTAAATCAAATTCACTCCCTTGAAATTTTGAATAAACAAAACCTCTCTGCCTCCATTCTTGTTGATTTGACAAAGAAAAGAGACGAATTAAAAGAAATTTTAGATAAAAAATATTTGCAATCCAGGGAAAAATCAAAAAAATTTCTTCTACGATTTTTCAGATAAATGCGGGAGACTATTGGCCAGATTGCTCCACCCACGTATGACAGCTACATTTATCCCAAATGTTAAGGGGAAAGAGGGCAGGGATGAACATAATCCCCCAAAAAATGTAGATTTGAGAGATGAGAACTTATAAAATATTAAAAATCAATTTGCACACATGTCCCCCTTAGACCGATTCAATAAGATTAAAGAATATATCCAGGAAACACCTCTACCCATGTTGAGCAATTCAATGGTGGAAGCTCTGGAAGAGGTGATATTCATAGATAAAATTGACTCTGCGATACGGGCCTCACCGTCAGGTAAATGCCTGGGCCCAGATGGCTTTACGATAGCATTTTACAAACAGTTTAGAGAGCAACTATCTCCAATAATGGCTAAAACCTTTAATGCAATTGATGGAAACACTGGATTTGTCCCCCAATCTCTAGAGGCACGCATCCAGGGGTGGGATTCAAATTTTTAACAACAGGTTCTGTGTTTGTGTGTAGGAAAACTACACCCATTTTTTTAAAAACCACACCCATTTTTTTAAAAAACCACACCCATTTTTTTAAAGCCACATCCTGTTTAAGCCACACCCATTTACACACACTTTTTCCTCAAACATATACAAGTAGGGGCGCAGTCAAAGAGTTGAAAAAAATAAATAAATTGGAGTAAGATCAGAACAGTACACTTTCTAGCCTGCGGCTCTCCTGACCTGAGTGTGGCAGCTCCATGTATTTCTATGCAGCTGTCTCACTTGACTGACCGGCTGGCCAGGCTGTGCACTACATTCTGATTCATACGACAGTCTGTCTGCATTCAAATGGTAATTAAAAGTAAAATCACTATACCCTCCTGCAAACTGGTGTTACTCAAGTCCCATCTATGTCAAACAATGATGATTTTAATTGCAGAGTTAAATTGTCAGATTTCCATAACTATAGTAATTGTCAAAATAAATACTGAACTGTGGGGCATGGTGCGAAAGATTAAGGGATTTGAGCTAAATACTAATTTGTTAGTTAAAAAATAACCTGCAATTTACTAATTAGATATTTTAATATTCAACAGAAGATGCAGATAAAAATCCTTATTAGACGATTATATACACTAACGTTACTGTCCTGGCATACAGTATGTACAGGACTGCACAAATTGTCAGCATGCATTGACAGGAAGCAGTGCTGAGGTCTAGCAGCTTCAGGACTGATTCAGCAGGGAAATAGAACATTCAAGCAACAAAAAAAGAAGCAAATTTGACCATGAATGGGTGGTCTAAAATTACATTACCACCAGAAAAAATGTAGTAACAATATAAAAGACTTAGTTACAGTACAATGGGCCCTGTTACTGATCCAGGTGGTGGAACCTCTGTGCTGTGATACAAGGAGGGACCAGAGGGGAGTAACTAAGTGCCTACCCGGACTGACCCTTTCCACACGGCGGCTTAGTCGGCTCTGTGAACCAAAGAGGGACTGGGAAGGTGAACCAGGTGCCACTCTGGGACCCACCTTGTGTGAGAGCAGGTGACTCCCATGGGATTGATAGCCAAAGCCGACAGGCACAGCAGATGAGCACAGCAGGTAGACAGGCAGGAGATGCGGGTAGACAAGCAGGCAGGCACAGCAGATAGACTGGCAGGTGGGCACGGCTGCTAGACAGGCAGGCGGGCACAGCTGCTAGACAGGCAGGTGGACATGGCTGATAGGCAGGCGGGCATGGCTGATAGGCAGGCGGGCACGGGAACCTGAGGGCTGGAGAGAGTGTTAGCACACAAACAACAACCTTGCACAGGCACCTCCATTTTGCAGGAGGTGCCTTATATAAGGGCAGTCCTCCGGCCATTGGCCGGTGACTCTTTAGGACGGCCCCTTTAAGAGGGAGGGCGCGCACGCGTGCGTGCCCTAAGTACAGTGCCCAGGGAACTGCGCGTGGTGCGCACACTCCGGGCAGATGCAGCAGGGGAGCCCGAGGATGCCGGACAGGGGCCGTGGCGGTGAGGGGATCGGCGTCTCTGCCCAGCAGGAGGCAGGAGGCAGAGACGCCAATGCTACAGGCCCCACATAGTCCTTCTTACAGAATAAATGCCCACATAGTCCTCTATACAGTATTATGGGCACCACATAGTTCTCCATACAGAATAATGGGCCCCACATAGTCCTCCATACGGTATAATGGCCCCACATTGTTCTCCATACAGTATAACAGGCCCCACAAAGTGTTCCATACAGAATAATGGCCCCACATAGTCCTCCATACGGAATAGTGGGACCACATAATCCTCCATACAGTATAATGTCCCCACATAGTCCTCCACACAGTATAATGAGCCCCACATAGTCCCCCATACAGTATAATGGCCCCACATAATCCTCCATACAGAATAATGGGCCCCACATAGTGCTCCATACTGTATTCATGACCCCAGATGGCGCTGCACGCAGTATACATGGCGCTGCACACAGTATACATGGCCCCGCATGGCGCTGCACGCAGTATACATGGCGCGGCACGCAGTATACATGGCGCTGCACGCAGTATACATGGCCCCAGATTAAAATAATAAATAAATACCTCTGCCATTCCAACACTGATCTGGTGTCTTCATATAACGCAGTCCTACCTGTGGGCCCACGCGCCGTCCATCCTATTTTCACAATCGCCGTGGCCACTCTCCTCTGTGCGCGACGCGCGCCCTCCCAGCAGGCCGCATACCTCGGATGGGAGGGCGCGTGCATAGGAGAGTGGACGCGGCCCGCGGCAGTATTGAAGTGATAGCTGCGGCCGGGCGGCCCAAAACATCTGCTGGTGGACCAGCCTGGGGGCTCCTCTGCTCCTCTGCTCCCCGGCCCAGCTTGTTCCTGAAACTGGATCGTGGATCTGGATCTCCTCGGTTCGGGGAACCGGCTGCTTTTCTAACAAGCGGTTCCATCAAACCAGGGAGAAGTGGCCGAATCCCACCCCTGCACACATCAGCGTACTTACCAAGCCAGGAAAAAAAAACTGAATAATTGCAACAACCCAGCAGCAGGACCGCTACCTACGCCTTTGTGCAAGGAGGAACAGGAGGAGCACTGCCAGAGCCCTGCAAAATGACCTCCAGCAGGCCACAAATGTGCATGTGTCTGCACAAATGGTTAGAAACCGACTCCATGACGGTGGCATGAGGGCCCGACGTTCACAGATGGGGGTTGTGCTCACAGCCCAACACCGTGCAGTGCGCTTGGCATTTGCCACAGAACACCAGGATTGGCAAAGTCGCCACTGGCGCCCTGTGCTCTTCACAGATGAAAGCAGGTTCACACTGAGCACATGTGACAGACGTGACAGAGTCTGGAGACACCATGAAGAGCAATCTGCTGCCTGCAACATCCTTCAGCATGACTGGTTTGGCAGTGGGTCAGTAATGGTGTGGGGTGGCATTTCTTTGGAGGGCCGCACAGCCCTCCATGTGCTCGCCAGAGGTAGCCTGACTGCCATTAGGTACCGAGATGTGATCCTCAGACCCCTTGTGAGACCATATGCTGGTGCGGTTGGCCCTGAGTTCCTCCTAATGCAGGACAATGCCAGACCTCATGTGGCTGGAGTGTGTCAGCAGTTCCTGCAAGATGAAGGCATTGAAGCTATGGACTGGCCCGCCCGTTCCCCAGACCCGAATCCGATTGAGCACATCTGGGACATCATGTCTCTCTCCATCCACCAACGTCACATTGCACCACAGACTGTCCAGGAGTTGGCGGATGCTTTTGTCCAGGTCTGGGAGGAGATCCCACAGGAGACCATCAGCAACCTCATCAGGAGCATGCCCAGGCGTTGTAGGGAGGTCATACAGGCACGTGGAGGCCACACACAATACTGAGCTTCATTTTGACTTGTTTTAAGGACATTACATCAAAGTTGGATGAGCTTGCAGTGTGTTTTTCCACTTTAATTTTGGGGGTGATTCCAAATCCAGACCTTCATTGGTTAATAAATTTGATTTCCAATGATGATTTTTGTGTGATTTTGTTGTCAGCACATTCAACTTTGTATAGAACAAAGTATTCAATGAGAATATTTAATTCATTCAGATCTAGAATGGATTATTTGAGTGTTCCCTTTATTTTTTTGAGCTGTGTAAGTCTTATAAAGCAGCTCTGTATGCAGACGATTTGCTGCTTTACATATCCCAACCAAAAAAATAATTTCCAAGGATTCTAAAAGAATTTGATAGGTTTGGAGCAGTTAGTAATTTTAAAGTCAATTACTCTAAAACAGAGGCCTTGAATATATCTCTTCCACAGACTGAAATCTCACAAGTTATGACTAAATTTCCTTTTAAATGGCAGAGAGAATCATTGAAATATTTAGGGGTTCCTATTCCCTCGGACCCTAACAAATTATTTGAGCTTAACCATCAAGCTTTATTGCACAGAACATATGGAGATCTATTGAAATATGTAAGCTATCTTGGTTTGGGAGAATGAATGCCATCAAAATGGATGTATTATCTTGTTTTTGTACATTTTTCAAACAGTTCCGATCTCTCGACCTCATAGCTTCTTTCGTAAACTAAGGTCAGCTTTAATCAAATTCATTTGGGGTAAGACATAAGCATACGGGTTCTCTCTCATCACAAATAATTAGGAGGAGCGAGCTGTAGCATCGGCGTCTCTGCCTCCTGCCGGGCAGAGACGCCGTTCCCCTCACCACCACGGCCCTGGTCCCGCGTCTTCCAGCTCCCGTCCAGCAGCTACTGTGGCGCGCAGCTTCCAGGGCACTGTGCTTAGGGCGCGCGCTCCCTCCCTCTTAAAAGGGCCGCGCGCGCCGTCCTAAAAAGTCCCTGGCCGATGGCCGGAGGACTTCCCCTATTTAAAACACCTCCTCCAATGTGGAGGTGCCTGTGCAATGGTTGTTGTTCCGTGTGCTAACACTTGCTTCAGCCCTCAGGTTTCGCTGCCTGTCAGTCCTGCCCGCCAGTCTGCCTGTCAGTCCTGCTCGCCAGTCTGCCTGCCAGTTACCTGCCGTGCCCGCCAGCCTGCTTACCTGGAAGCACCTGCCTGTTACTTGTTGTGCCCGCCTGCCTGCCTACCTGGAGTACCTGCCTATTACCTGTCATGCCCGCTAGGTCGTCTACCCGGACCACCCGTCAGCCTTCCAGCCGTGCTCATCCGCTGTGCCGGTCAGTTCCTGCCATCTGATCCGTGGGAGTCACCTGCTCTCACACAAGGTCGGTCCCAGAGTGGCACCTGGTCCCCCTGCTCGGTCCCTCCCTGGTTCATGGAGTTGATTGAGCCGCCGTGCAACCTTGGTCAGGCCGAGTAGGTACTTAGTCACGCCCCTCTGGTCCCTCCTTGCACCGAAACACAGAGGTTCCACCACCCGGACCCGTAACAGTTTGCACAGGCCATGGAACCCGGTGGTCCCCAGGCTGCTTCGCTCTCTGACCTGTACCAAGAGGTCTCACGTCAGAGATCCCAACCGGAGACTATCCTGTCCTATCTGCAGTCAGTCAACTCTCACCTGGACACATTGTCCACCCCGTCTGTGTCCGTCTCTAGTCGAGCAGCACCCGCTCCGGCGGCACCTCAACCTACCGGCGCTATGGCACCCGACCCTGGACCCCGGCTCTCTGCGCCTCCACGTTTTGGTGGTGACCCCGTCTTATGTCTAGGCTTCCTAAATCAGTGCACGCTGTACTTTTAACTCCTGGCACATCAATTCCCCTCCAACTGGGCCAAGGTGGCGTTCATGTCTCATCTCACCGGGGAGGCATTGGCATGGTTAAATCCTCTGTGAGAGAGAGGGGATCCCCTGGTGTCCGATCTTCAGGCTTTCCTCACTGCATTCTGGAAGGTCTTAGATGAGCCGGAAAAAAACTTCTACTGCCTCCTCACTTCTCCATCTCCGCCAAGGGAGTCTCACCGTGGGCCAATATGCCATACATTTCCGTACCCTCACATCAGAGCTTGCCTGGAACAACGAGGCCCTGGTGTCCACCTTCTGGGAGGGCCTTTACGGACAGATCAAGGATGAGCTAGCCGGTCGTGACATCCCTTCCACCCTGGACGACCTGGTGTCATTAGCTACCCGGATTGACATCCGTTTTTTGGAACAAGCTAAGGAGACTACCCGGGAGAGAAGATTTCCGTGTCTCGCTCCTGTATTCCAAAAGCTGCCTCCCAACCAGCAATTCCCTGGGCATGCTCATCTGAACCCATGCAAATTGACCAAACCAAGATGGTCAAATCTCTCCAGGAGACGCACTGAGCCGAGGGGAGTTGCTTCTACTGTGGCAGTAAAGAGCATCAGATCCGTTCCTGCCCGGTGAAGCCGGGAAACTCCAGTGTCTAGGACCGCTCGGAGGGGTCATCCTAGGCAAGAGTAAATCCTCTCCGTCCTTGACTCTATCTGTTTCCATTTCCAGTCGTGAGATCCGCTTCTTTGAGACCGCCCACCTGGATTCTGGAGCCGCTGGGAATCTAATTTCTCACGCTCTTGTGGAGCGGTATCAGATTCCTACCATACATCTGGCCAAACCGTTGGCGGTCGCTTCCATTGATGGGAGACTTCTTCCGGAGACCATCTTGCTCCTCACAGAGCCTGTAACCCTTCAGGTGGGAATGCTGCACTCTGAGAAGATCTCCTTTCATGTGCTGTCCGGTCTCTCTCACTCCCTCTTGCTTGGTCTACCCTGGTTACAGAGACACAAACCTGTCCTGAATTGGAGGTCTGGTGAAGTGCTCCGTTGGGGAAAGGAATGCCACGAGTCCTGCCTGGTTCCGGTTCGTCCAGCTCTACCTCCATCTACTCCGGCTAATCTGCCTGGTCTGCCGCCACCCTACTGGTCTTATGCGGATGTCTTCGACAAAAAGGAGACAGAGACACTTCCACCTCATATGCCGTATGATTGCCCAATCGACCTGGTACCTGGTGCTTCTCCTCCCTGCGGGCGTATCTACCCATTGTCGCTGGCTGAGACCCGGCCATGTCTGAATACATAGAAGAGAATCTTGCTAGGGGATTCATCCAGAAATCTACCTTCCAGGCTGGAGCAGGATTCTTCTTCGTTAAGAAGAAAGACGGCTCACTACGTCCCTGTATCAATTACAGGGGTCTTAACCAGAATAAGTACCCCCTGCCTCTCATCTCGGAGCTGTTCGACCACCTTAAAGGCGCTAAGATCTTCAGCAAGCTCGATCTTCGTGGGGCGTACAACTTGGTCCAGATCCGCCAGGGAGATGAGTGGAAGACGGCATTCAACACCCGGGACGGTCACTTTGAATATCGTGTGATGCCCTTTGGTCCTTTAATGCCCCAGCCGTCTTCCAGGAGCTGGTTAACGACATCTTCCGTGATCTCCTGTATTCTTGCGTGGTGGTGTACCTGGATGATATTTTGGTCTTCTCTCCGGACCTGCCCACACACCGGAGGGATGTTCGTCAGGTTCTGCTAAGGCTCCAGCAGAATCGCCTATATGCAAAATTTGAGAAATGCCTCTTCGAGCTGACCTCCACTCCGTTCCTGGGCTATATTATCTCCGAGACTAGTCTGTGGATGGATCCCGAGAAGGTTTCTGCCATCTTAAAGTGGCCCCGACCAGAGGGGTTGAAATTCTCAAATTATTACCGCCTCTTCATTCCTCATTTCTCCTCCCGGACCGCTCCCATCTCTGTGCTCACCTGTAAGGGAGCAAATACCAGGGAATGGACTTCCGAATCGAAGGAGGCCTTCATCTCCCTAAAACAAGCCTTTTCCTCTGCCCCAGTACTGCACCATTCGGATTGCAACAAGCAGTTCTTCCTGGAGGTTGATGCATCCTCCTCCGGAGCCGGAGCGATGCTCACCCAGAGATCCCCGTCTGGGAGAATGGTAACCTGCGGCTTCTTCTCCAAGCTCTTCTCCTCGTCTGAGCGCAACTACTCCATAGGAGATCGTGAGCTGCTAGCCATAAAATTGACGCTGGAGGAGTGGCGTTATCTACTGGAAGGGGCTTTGCACCTGGTGGTCATCTGCACTGAAAACCTGGCCTATTTACAAAACGCCCAAAGACATAATCCGCGTCAGGCCAGGTGGTCTCTATTCTTTGCCCGATTCTGCTTCACTCTGCATTACCGCCCGGCAGACAAGAACATTAAGGCTGACGCTTTATCCCGCTCGTTCCTGTCCACTAACCAAGAGAAGGAGCCTCTACATATCATAGACCCCTCCAAAGTAATGCCTGTGGCTCCATTTGTCCTGTCTCCTCTTCCACCGGGTAAGTTTTTTGTGGCGGTTCCAGATCGTAAGAAGGTTCTACTCTGGTGCCATTCATCCAAACTAGCCGGTCATGCTGGTCAGAGGAAGACCTTTCTGCTCATCGCCCGACATTACTGGTGGCCTTCTCTGTGCAAGGATGTTGCGGACTTCGTCGCGGCTTGTTCCTCCTGTGCCCATAACAAGGTTATCCGGCACCTTCCATCCGGCCATCTCCTTCCTTTTTCCGTGCCTTACGCTCCATGGCAACACATAGCTATGGACTTCATTACGGATCTCCCTGTCTCTGCCGGTTGTACAATGATTTGGTTGGTCGCTGACCGCTTCTCTAAAATGGCCCACTTTATCCCTCTGCCTGGTCTTCCGTCTGCATCTGTGCTGCCCAAGGACTTCATCCATCACATCTTCCGTCTTCACGGCCTACCCCTCCACATTGTGTCTAATTGCGGGGTTCAGTTCACTTCACGCTTCTGGAGAGCTACGTGCAAGCTGCTGGACGTCTCTCTGGATTTTTCCTCTGCTTATCACCCTCAATCCAATGATCAAGTGAAACGTATCAACCAGGTCCTTACCAGTTTTCTCTGGCACTTCATCAATGCTCACCATAACGATTGGGTTGAGCTCCTGCCCTGGGCCGAGTTCTCCTATAACAACCATGAGAGCGAGTCTTCTACTTAATCCCCATTCTTTGTGGTCTACGGTCAACAACCCCGGATTCCTTTTCCCATCTCCTCTTCTGTGGACAATCCTGCCGCGGAGTCACATGACAGCGAATTTTCAGCAATTTGAGAATTAACTAGATCTGCTCTTCTTCAGTCCTCTGAGCGGATGAAGAGACATGCTGATAAGAGACGTCTGGATCCTCCTCAATTCCATCTGTGAGACAAGGTCTTGCTTTCCTCCAAATATGTCCACCTTCCTATAAGTTGGGTCCGCGGTTCATCTGTCCATTCGAGGTTCTGAACCAAATCAATCCCATGGCCTACAAGCTGAAACTCCCGGTCACCTTACGGATTCCCAACTCCTTTCATGTATCCCTCCTCAAACCTGTTGTCCTTAATTCCTTCTCTGACGATCCAGGTACCTCTCCAGCTCCAGTCTCCGCTGAGGACGTCTTTGAGGTAGAAAACATTTTGGCCACCAAGAGGGTAAGAGGAAAAACTTTCTTTCTTGTGGATTGGAAGGGGTTTGACCCAGAGGAGAGGTCTTGGGAACCCAGGGAGAACATTCATGCCCCTTATCTTCTTAAAAAAAAATTATCTTGGGCTTAAAGAAGGGGGGCGTAAAGGGGGGTACTGTAGCATCGGTGTCTCTGCCTCCTGCCGAGCAGAGACGCCATTCCCCTCACTGCCATGGCCCTGGTCCGGCGTCTTCCGGCTTCGGTCCTGCAGGTACTGTGGCGGTCACTGCGCGCAGCTTCCCGGGCACTGTGCTTACGGCGTGCGCTCCCTCCCTCTTAAAGGGGCCGAGCACGCCATCCTACAAAGTCCCCGGCCAATGGCCAGAGGACTTCCCCTATTTAAAGCACCTCCTCCTGCTCGCCAGTTTGCCTGCCTGTTACCTGTTGTGCCCGCCAGCCTGCTTACCTGGAAGCACCTGTCTGTTACCTGTTGTGCCCGCCTGCCTGCCTGGAGCACCTGTCTATTACTGGTCATGCCCGCTAGGTTGTCTACCTGGACCACCCGTCAGCCTTCCAGCCATGCTCATCCGCGGTACCGATCAGTTCCTGCCATCTGATCCGTGGGAGTCACCTGCTCTCACACAAGGTCGGTCCCAGAGTGGCACCTGGTCCCCCTGCTCGGTCCCTCCCTGGTTCATGGAGTCGATTGAGCCGCCGTGCAACCTTTGTCAGGCCGAGTAGGTACTTAGTCACGCCCCTCTGGTCCCTTCTTGCACCGAAGCACAGAGGTTCCACCACACGGACCTGTAACACGGGCTTTCCGAATTTCTATAGGTACTTTCAGGCTTCTGCCTTGATGAGGATTTTAGATTGACACTTTCATGCAGACTTTAAACAATGGGTAGGGGTGGAAGAAGAGGGCTCAAAAGTCCCTTTACGACATCTACCATGGTGCCAAGAAGACTCAGTGACCTTGGCCAAAAGGAATCTATTTAGGGTAACACTTAAAACATGTCATTCTCTGAGCAAAAAGATGTTTCCAGGTAGAACTATTAGCCCACTCACATCAATATTCTATAACCCTTCCTTTCTAACCGGATATTTGCCTGGATCTTTCCTCAGTCGGAGGGCAGTGGAGGATACCCGATTGTTTCAGATTTTGGAAAATGGCATGATACCTATTTTTGTATCTTTACAAACAAAATTCCCAAATGTTAAAATCAAGTGGTTCAAATATTTGCAAATGCGATCGTTTCTAGTATCACAGAACCTTAATTCATGTAAATTCATTCTCAAACTACACCTTCTTTGAAAACATGTTCCTTCAGGAAAGTGGTCCGACTCACGCTATCTGTGTGGTATATGAGGGATTGGACAAAGAGGAGGGAACGGAGAAACTGGCATTTCAGCGAGCATGGGAGAGGGATTTGGGGGTTAGTTTGTCCCCTCTTGAGTGGGCAAAAGGGTTCCTCTTCACCCATAAGCTTACTAATGCAGGGACTGCACAAGAAAAGAACTATAAAATACTTAAACAATGGTATCACTACCCATCTAAATTACATGCAATGTTCCCTACAGTTTCGGAAACATGTTGGAGATGTGAAAGTGAAGTGGGTTCTATGATTCATACATGGTGTTCAAAAATTAAACCATTTTGGGAGAAGGTATTTGACAATTACCAACGTATCACACAAAACATATTGGGGTCTCCTCAAATAGCCTTTCTGTCAATCCTCCCTTCCTCAATAGGTGTACAAAAGAAAGATTTACTTTGATTTTGCTTAACAGCGACACAGACGGTAATTCCATGGTTTTGGAAACCTAAAAAATAAACCTAACATACTAGATTGGGACAAGGAAATGGTGAATCTATGTAGAATGGAAGAACTGTCTGCAGAATGTACTGGATGTTACGCTCATGCCTGGACTAACTGGCGTGAGCGTGGTTAGTGATCCCACTGGACCATGAACCGAGGAGTGCCTGGAGGGGCGTGACTAAGTATCAACTCGGTCTGACCAAGGTCGCACGGCGGCTCAGTCGACTCCGTGAACCAGGGAGGAACCAAGCAGAGGGACCAGGTGCAACTCCAGGTCAGACCCTGGTCACAGCTGTTGACCCACACCAGGGAATGCAGGAATGGGCAGGCAAAGCTGATATGCAGACAGGCGAGTACTGGCAGGCACGGCTGGTATGCAGACAGGCGAGTACTGGCAGGCACGGCTGGTATACAGACAGGCGAGTACTGGCAGGCACGGCTGGTATACAGACTGGCAGGTATGAACGCAGGCTGGATAGGGACCAGTACAGACTGGGATACAGGAACAGAGCCGCGGGTGCGGTGAACTAGCAGAGCAGAACCGCAGATGCGGTGAACAAGCAGAGCAGAGCGAAACCGCAGGTGTGGTGAACAAGCAGAGTAAAGCGAAACCGCAGGTGCGGTGGACAAGCAGAGCAGAGCAAAACCGCAGGTGCGGTGAACAAGCAGAACAGAGCGAAACCGCAGGTGCGGTGAACAAGCAAAGCAGAGCGAAACCGCAGGTGCGGTGAACAAGCAGAGCAGAGCAAAACCGCAGGTGCGGTGAACAAGCAGAGCAGAGCGAAACCGCAGGTGCGGTGAACAAGCAGAGCGAAACCGCAGGTGCGGTGAACAAGCAGAGCGAAACCGCAGGTGCGGTGAACAAGCAGAGCAGAGCAGAAGGTGCAGGGAGACAGGACAGGGCTTTGTTCACATGGAACAGACTGGAAAATACAGGAAGATAGTTAGAACACAGGAGGTAGATACGGAGGCATGGAACGAGACAAGCAGAACCAGATACACACAAGGTACTTACAATGAAGTAGCGAGTGGACACAAAACTCACAAACAGAAGTACAGAGACAACGAGTTGGAGTTAGGTGCAGGTTCAGACACTGCAGGCAAAGGGAAGGTTCAGACATAGGCTATGTGCCCACGATGCAGAAATGCTCAGGATTTTTTCCTGAGCGTTTCTGCATCTCCCTGGCAGAAAAAAACGCATGCGGATTGTACATGCATTTTCCTGCCAGGGACATGCGGAAGTGAAGCGTTCTTCACTTGCATTTCCGCATGCAGGTTGACAAGCGCTTTCCAAGCGATTTTAGCATCACTTGGAAAGTGCTTGTCAACTTTGTCACACTATAAAAATCCATGCAACCGGCATGGATTTATATAGTGTGACCGTAAAGAATGGTAAAAAATAAATATATACTTACCTTCTGATGGCCCGCGCTGGCCGCGCTGTCTTGTTTCACTCCGTTTTCCCTTGCTGGCTGCGGAACACTGAAGGACTTGCCGACGTCAGCGTCGCGTGACCCGTTACATGACCATGACGTCAGCGCAGGTCCTTCAGTCCATCACGAAGTGCCGGCATGCGAGGAGGAGCGCATCGGGGGCCGCCAGAAGGTAAGTAGATATTTCTTTTTTATTTTATTCTTTTTTTTTACAGTTTTCTATGGTACTCAGGTCCGGAGGAGAGTCTCCTCTCCTCTAGACCTGGGTACCATCCGCACATTAGAACGCATGGAATGCACATCTACATATACAGTGATGCGTAATCCATGCGATCTAATGCAAGTCAATGGCGGCGAAAATGCAGCACTTCCGCAAAATAATTGGTAGTGCTGCGTTTTTTTCAGCAATGATAATCTGCAGCGGAAATTTCCGCAGCATGTGCACAGCATTATCATTGGGGAACATGGGAGGCCTTCTACCATGTGTTTAAGCATTTCTGCAGCATTTTTGCCGCTGCGGAAACGCTTAAAAAACACATCGTGGGCACACAGCCATAGAGACAAACAGGAAACGCTTAAAAAACGCATTGTGGGCACACCGCCATACAGACAAACAGGTAACAGGCAAGGACACAGTTTAGACAGGAACTGAACCAGGAACAAGATACAGGAATGAGCCTGGGAACTCAGCCCCCAGGGTGGCGGAACAGACTAGAAGTCACAGATACAGATAACGGGCCTGGGTATACAGCCCCCAGGGTGGCGGAACAGATTAGATACAGGACAGGACCTGGCAACTCAGTTGCACAGAACACACTGAAAGAAAGTGTTGCTCAGGCACCTCCTACTGGGTGGAGGGGGTTTAAGTATCCAGTGACTCATAACAATAGGCTGAGGATGCATTAGGAGTGTGCACACAGAAACTATAAGAATCAGGCAGTAACTGTGCCGCCGCCCTAAGCAATCAGACAAGAGACATGCACACAGCAGGTACTGGAGCAAAGTGTGCAGCCTGGACTGATAGGTAAGATGGCGGTCTTGCATGGTGGGTGGTGGTAAGCCATGCCAGCACGCGGCCTGAGATGTTACACTGGAACCAATGATAAATTTAGAAGGGTTTGGAGTGGATGGATTCTTTTTCAAGACTCACCTGATTTTCACAGCCTATTCTAATAGTTTCAAGAGATGCTTGCGATTGGGTTTATAATTAGTCACACGGGCATAAGGACCCTCTCCCTTGACCCTGTGTCTTTTCTTTTCTCTTTTCTCCCTCCTTTTCTTTTTTCTTCTTATATGGACTTTTCAGATACAATATAGAAATTGCCTCAACATATAATCCTCTTTTAGGCGGTTATATTATAAACATTACATTGTTCAATACACTACCATTTGAATTGTTATTTGAAAAAAGTGACACCGTTTGAACTTTGGACATTTTTTATATGTCTATTTTGTTATATTTTCTTCAAAGTCTAATACAATACTATATACAGTGGGTACGGAAAGTATTCAGACCCCTTTAACTTGTTCACTCTTTGTTTCATTGCAGCCATTTGGTAAATTCTAAAAAGTTAATTTTTTTTCTCATTAAAGTACACTCTGCACTCCATCTTGACTAAAAAAAAAAACAGAAATGTAGAAATTTTTGCAAATTTATTAAAAAAGAAAAACTGAATTATCACATGGTCATAAGTATTCAGACCCTTTGCTCAGTATTGAGTAGAAGCACCCTTTTGAGCTAGTACTGCCATGAGTCTAATTAAGAATGATACAACAAGTTTTTCACACCTGGATTTGGAGATCCTCTGCCATTCCTCCTTGCAGATCCTCTCCAGTTCCGTCAGGTTAGATGGTGAACGTTGGTGGACAGCCATTTTCAGGTCTATCCAGAGATGCTCAATTGGGTTTAGGTCAGGGCTCTGGCTGGGCCAGTCAAGAATGGTCACAGAGTTGTTCTGAAGCCACTCCTTTGTTATTTTAACTGTGTGCTTATGGTCATTGTCTTATTGGAAGGTGAAACTTTGCCCAAGTCTGAGGTCCAGAGCATTCTGGAAGAGGTTTTCATCCAGGATATCTCTGTACTTGGCCACATTCATGTTTCTTTCAAATGCAACCAGTCGTCCTGTCCCTGCAGCTGAAAAACACCCCCATAGCATGATATTGCCACCACCATGTTTCACTGTTGGGATTGTATTGGGCAGGTGATGAGCAGTGCCTGGTTTTCTCCACACATACCGCTTAGAATTATCACCAAAAAGTTCTCTCTTCATCTCATCAGACCCGAGAATCTTATTTCTCATAGTCTGGGAGTCCTTCATGTGTTTCTGAGCAAACTCTATGGGGGCTTTCATATGTTTTGCACTGAGGAGAGGCTTCCGTTGGGCCACTCTGCCATAAAGGCCCAACTGGTGGAGGGCTGCAGTGTGGAACTTTCTCCCATCTCCCTACTGCATCTCTGGAACTCAGCCACAGTGATCTTGGGGTTCTTCTTTACTTCTCTCACCAACGCTCTTCTCCCACGATTGCTCAGTTTGACTGGACCACCAAGTCTAGGAAGACTTCTGGTGGTCCCAAACTTCTTCTATTTAAGGATTACGGAGGCCACTGTGCTCTTAGGAACCTTGAGTAATGCAGAAATTCTTTTGTAACCTTGGCCAGATCTGTGCCTTGCCACAATTCTGTCTCTGAGCTCCTTGGGCAGCTCCTTTGAGCTCATGATTCTCATTTGGTTTGACATGCACTGTGAGCTGTGAGGTCTTATATAGACAGGTGTGTGCCTTTCCAAATCAAGTTCTATCAGTTTAATTAAACACAGCTGGAGTCCAATGAAGGAGTAGAACCATCTTGTTATGCACACGCCCGGGCTAGAGCGGCGTGTGCATGTGATTGGTAGTGATTCCACTGGACCGTGCCGGAGAGTGAATACCTGGAGGGGCGTAACTAAGTATCGGCCCGATCCGACCAAGGTGGCACGACGGCATACGACGCCAGAGCACCAAGGAGGAACCGAGCAGAGGGACCAGGTGCTACTCCAGGACAGACCCCGGACACGGCTGTTGACCCACACAGGGGAATACAGGAACTGACTGGTAGACTGGCAGGCAGGCGGGTATGCAGGCAGGCGGGTATGCAGGCAGGCGGGTATGCAGGCAGGCGGGTATGCAGGCAGGCGGGTAAAGGTAAGCACAGCTAGAGTGCAGACAGAAAGGCACTAGCAAGTAGGAACACAGGCGGGATAGGACCCAGTACACACCGGGATTCAGGAACAATACAGGCAGAGGGGTAAAACAGGTAAGCACAACTAGAGTGCAGAAGACTGAGCAGGGAGGACAGGGCTCTGTTCACACTGAACAGACAGGAAGGGAAAGGCAGAGCCAGACACCCACAGGGTACTTGCAGTGAAGTAGCGAGTGGACCACAAACTCACAAACGGGAGTACAGAGACAACAGGCAGGAGTTAGGTACGAGTTCAGACTCTGCAGAAAAAGGAAGGGAACGGGCAAAGAGGCAAAACAGGTAGAGGATAGGAGAGAGTTCAGACTGGAACTGAGTGTACGGAGGAGACCGACACTGCAGCAGGATACAGGAGCGGGTCTGGGAATACTGCCCCCAGAGAGGCGGAACGAACAGGCAAGGAGCGTGTTCAGACAGGACAGACTAGATACAGGAGCGGGTCTGGGAATACTGCCCCCAGAGAGGCGGAACGAACAGGCAAGGAGCGTGTTCAGACAAGACAGACAAGAGAACACATACAGGACTCAGTTCAGACACGGGAACAAATACCGTAAAGCAGGAGACATACAGGACACAGTTCAGACACGGGAGCTGACACCGCAAGGCAGGAGACATACAGGACTTAGTTCAGACACGGGAACTAATACCGTAAAGCAGGAGACATACAGGACACAGTTCAGACACGGGAGCTGACACCGCAAGGCAGGAGACATACAGGACACAGTTCAGACACGGGAGCTGAAACCGCAAGGCAGGAAACATACAGGACTAAGTTCAGACAGGCCTGGAAATAAGCCTCCAGGAAAGGCAGACAGGGAAACAGGACGGGACCTGGCACATTCAGAGTGCAAGCACACACTGAAAGAACACATATGCTCAGGCAGGGATAGAAGGAAGCTGCTGAGCTATATACCAAGTGACAGACAGCGATAGGCTGAGGACGCACAAGGGGTGTGACCCACAGCAGGTACAAAAGGCAGGAAGTGATCGGGCGCCGCCCTTAAGCAGCAGAAACAGACACAGACACAAACAGACAACATGGAGGGAAGCCAGAGAGACATTCTGGACAGGAGATCAAGTGCGCCCTCTTGCACAGTGGGAGATGGACCACCATGCAAGGACGCCGCCAGGTATGTTACAGTACCTCCCCCCTTACGCCCCCTCTTCTTCAGGCCTGCCAGAATCTTCCGCAGGGAATTCGAGGACCAGTCGTTCACTGGGTTGGAGGGGGACAGAGACTTGAGGGTAATCTCTGCTTCGAGGTACATCTTGTCAGGCTCACAGGAAGAAATAAACGGGTTATCAGGTACAGGAAATAGGAAAGTCTCTGTCCATTCACCACCAGGTGGCACCCCGAAGGGTTCTAAACACAACTGGAGGTCCTCCGCCTGGTCGGAGGGGTGTAGAGACTCGGGAGTAACTTCTGCTTCGGAGAACACTAGGTCGGACTCACTGGAGGAAGCAGGCGAGGTATCAGGTACAGGAAATAGGAAAGTCTCTGTCCATTCACCACCAGGTGGCACCCCGAAGGGTTCTAAACACAACTGGAGGTCCTCCGCCTGGTCGGAGGGGTGTAGAGACTCGGGAGTAACTTCTGCTTCGGAGAACACTAGGTCGGACTCACTGGAGGAAGCAGGCGAGGTATCAGGTACAGGAAATAGGAAAGTCTCTGTCCATTCACCACCAGGTGGCACCCCGAAGGGTTCTAAACACAACTGGAGGTCCTCCGCCTGGTCGGAGGGGTGTAGAGACTCGGGAGTAACTTCTGCTTCGGAGAACACTAGGTCGGACTCACTGGAGGAAGCAGGCGAGGTATCAGGTCCAGGATATAGGAAAGTCTCTGTCCATTCACCACCAGGTGGCACCCCGAAGGGTTCTAAACACAACTGGAGGTCCTCCGCCTGGTCGGAGGGGTGTAGAGACTCGGGAGTAACTTCTGCTTCGGAGAACACAAGGTCGGACTCACTGGAGGAAGCAGGCGAGGTATCAGGTACAGGAAATAGGAAAGTCTCTGTCCATTCACCACCAGGTGGCACCCCGAAGGGTTCTAAACACAACTGGAGGTCCTCCGCCTGGTCGGAGGGGTGTAGAGACTCGGGAGTAACCTCTGCTTCGGAGTACACTAGGTTGGACTCACTGGACGAAGCGAGTGAGGTATCAGGTACAGAGTATAGGAGAGTCTCTGTCCTTTCGCTACCAGGTAGCACCCCGAAGGGTTCAGGAGGTCTCAGGAAGGACAGACCCAGGCGTGACTGCTTGCCTCTAAGTCTAGCATGTCTGGACTGCCTCTTGAGGTTGGGAGAAGTATTCCGGAAAGCGTAGTCACCCTGTGAGGATTCTGGGTGGGCAGTAGTCTCATTGGGCTGGAGAACTATTACGCTACCCACACACATTACCCATTGGGGCTGCTCCGGGATATTGGGAAGTGAAGCTTCAGCAGGAGCCTCCGGGTTAGGATCATCGAAGACCATTAGAAAGGCCACCAGGAAGGCCATTAGGTCCCGGAGGATCGGATCCTGTGTCTCATATAGGGGGTTGATCCATTCCAAGGCATCCCCCGCCAGGTAAGACATAATAAAGGCCACTTTAGCCCAATCGGAAGGAAAATAAAGAGGGTAGGCCTTAAAGTGTAGCATGCATTGCTCCACAAATGCACGACACTGTTTTGGATCCCCATAGTAACGTGGCGGATCCGCAGGAACGAGAGCTGATAGATCCATCTGGACGAGTGCGCAATTCGCCTGGAACTCAGCTAAAGGAAAAAAAATATATTTATTTATTTTAATGCATGTATTCGCTGGAAAAAACTTCTCAGAGAGCGAAGGCCGTGGGGCTCAACGGGAACCATGGCCTGTGCATGCTGTTATGCACACGCCCGGGCTAGAGCGGCGTGTGCATGTGATTGGTAGTGATTCCACTGGACCGTGCCGGAGAGTGAATACCTGGAGGGGCGTAACTAAGTATCGGCCCGATCCGACCAAGGTGGCACGACGGCATACGACGCCAGAGCACCAAGGAGGAACCGAGCAGAGGGACCAGGTGCTACTCCAGGACAGACCCCGGACACGGCTGTTGACCCACACAGGGGAATACAGGAACTGACTGGTAGACTGGCAGGCAGGCGGGTATGCAGGCAGGCGGGTATGCAGGCAGGCGGGTATGCAGGCAGGCGGGTATGCAGGCAGGCGGGTAAAGGTAAGCACAGCTAGAGTGCAGACAGAAAGGCACTAGCAAGTAGGAACACAGGCGGGATAGGACCCAGTACACACCGGGATTCAGGAACAATACAGGCAGAGGGGTAAAACAGGTAAGCACAACTAGAGTGCAGAAGACTGAGCAGGGAGGACAGGGCTCTGTTCACACTGAACAGACAGGAAGGGAAAGGCAGAGCCAGACACCCACAGGGTACTTGCAGTGAAGTAGCGAGTGGACCACAAACTCACAAACGGGAGTACAGAGACAACAGGCAGGAGTTAGGTACGAGTTCAGACTCTGCAGAAAAAGGAAGGGAACGGGCAAAGAGGCAAAACAGGTAGAGGATAGGAGAGAGTTCAGACTGGAACTGAGTGTACGGAGGAGACCGACACTGCAGCAGGATACAGGAGCGGGTCTGGGAATACTGCCCCCAGAGAGGCGGAACGAACAGGCAAGGAGCGTGTTCAGACAGGACAGACTAGATACAGGAGCGGGTCTGGGAATACTGCCCCCAGAGAGGCGGAACGAACAGGCAAGGAGCGTGTTCAGACAAGACAGACAAGAGAACACATACAGGACTCAGTTCAGACACGGGAACAAATACCGTAAAGCAGGAGACATACAGGACACAGTTCAGACACGGGAGCTGACACCGCAAGGCAGGAGACATACAGGACTTAGTTCAGACACGGGAACTAATACCGTAAAGCAGGAGACATACAGGACACAGTTCAGACACGGGAGCTGACACCGCAAGGCAGGAGACATACAGGACACAGTTCAGACACGGGAGCTGAAACCGCAAGGCAGGAAACATACAGGACTAAGTTCAGACAGGCCTGGAAATAAGCCTCCAGGAAAGGCAGACAGGGAAACAGGACGGGACCTGGCACATTCAGAGTGCAAGCACACACTGAAAGAACACATATGCTCAGGCAGGGATAGAAGGAAGCTGCTGAGCTATATACCAAGTGACAGACAGCGATAGGCTGAGGACGCACAAGGGGTGTGACCCACAGCAGGTACAAAAGGCAGGAAGTGATCGGGCGCCGCCCTTAAGCAGCAGAAACAGACACAGACACAAACAGACAACATGGAGGGAAGCCAGAGAGACATTCTGGACAGGAGATCAAGTGCGCCCTCTTGCACAGTGGGAGATGGACCACCATGCAAGGACGCCGCCAGGTATGTTACAGTACCTCCCCCCTTACGCCCCCTCTTCTTCAGGCCTGCCAGAATCTTCCGCAGGGAATTCGAGGACCAGTCGTTCACTGGGTTGGAGGGGGACAGAGACTTGAGGGTAATCTCTGCTTCGAGGTACATCTTGTCAGGCTCACAGGAAGAAATAAACGGGTTATCAGGTACAGGAAATAGGAAAGTCTCTGTCCATTCACCACCAGGTGGCACCCCGAAGGGTTCTAAACACAACTGGAGGTCCTCCGCCTGGTCGGAGGGGTGTAGAGACTCGGGAGTAACTTCTGCTTCGGAGAACACTAGGTCGGACTCACTGGAGGAAGCAGGCGAGGTATCAGGTACAGGAAATAGGAAAGTCTCTGTCCATTCACCACCAGGTGGCACCCCGAAGGGTTCTAAACACAACTGGAGGTCCTCCGCCTGGTCGGAGGGGTGTAGAGACTCGGGAGTAACTTCTGCTTCGGAGAACACTAGGTCGGACTCACTGGAGGAAGCAGGCGAGGTATCAGGTACAGGAAATAGGAAAGTCTCTGTCCATTCACCACCAGGTGGCACCCCGAAGGGTTCTAAACACAACTGGAGGTCCTCCGCCTGGTCGGAGGGGTGTAGAGACTCGGGAGTAACTTCTGCTTCGGAGAACACTAGGTCGGACTCACTGGAGGAAGCAGGCGAGGTATCAGGTACAGGAAATAGGAAAGTCTCTGTCCATTCACCACCAGGTGGCACCCCGAAGGGTTCTAAACACAACTGGAGGTCCTCCGCCTGGTCGGAGGGGTGTAGAGACTCGGGAGTAACTTCTGCTTCGGAGAACACTAGGTCGGACTCACTGGAGGAAGCAGGCGAGGTATCAGGTCCAGGATATAGGAAAGTCTCTGTCCATTCACCACCAGGTGGCACCCCGAAGGGTTCTAAACACAACTGGAGGTCCTCCGCCTGGTCGGAGGGGTGTAGAGACTCGGGAGTAACTTCTGCTTCGGAGAACACAAGGTCGGACTCACTGGAGGAAGCAGGCGAGGTATCAGGTACAGGAAATAGGAAAGTCTCTGTCCATTCACCACCAGGTGGCACCCCGAAGGGTTCTAAACACAACTGGAGGTCCTCCGCCTGGTCGGAGGGGTGTAGAGACTCGGGAGTAACCTCTGCTTCGGAGTACACTAGGTTGGACTCACTGGACGAAGCGAGTGAGGTATCAGGTACAGAGTATAGGAGAGTCTCTGTCCTTTCGCTACCAGGTAGCACCCCGAAGGGTTCAGGAGGTCTCAGGAAGGACAGACCCAGGCGTGACTGCTTGCCTCTAAGTCTAGCATGTCTGGACTGCCTCTTGAGGTTGGGAGAAGTATTCCGGAAAGCGTAGTCACCCTGTGAGGATTCTGGGTGGGCAGTAGTCTCATTGGGCTGGAGAACTATTACGCTACCCACACACATTACCCATTGGGGCTGCTCCGGGATATTGGGAAGTGAAGCTTCAGCAGGAGCCTCCGGGTTAGGATCATCGAAGACCATTAGAAAGGCCACCAGGAAGGCCATTAGGTCCCGGAGGATCGGATCCTGTGTCTCATATAGGGGGTTGATCCATTCCAAGGCATCCCCCGCCAGGTAAGACATAATAAAGGCCACTTTAGCCCAATCGGAAGGAAAATAAAGAGGGTAGGCCTTAAAGTGTAGCATGCATTGCTCCACAAATGCACGACACTGTTTTGGATCCCCATAGTAACGTGGCGGATCCGCAGGAACGAGAGCTGATAGATCCATCTGGACGAGTGCGCAATTCGCCTGGAACTCAGCTAAAGGAAAAAAAATATATTTATTTATTTTAATGCATGTATTCGCTGGAAAAAACTTCTCAGAGAGCGAAGGCCGTGGGGCTCAACGGGAACCATGGCCTGTGCATGCTGTTATGCACACGCCCGGGCTAGAGCGGCGTGTGCATGTGATTGGTAGTGATTCCACTGGACCGTGCCGGAGAGTGAATACCTGGAGGGGCGTAACTAAGTATCGGCCCGATCCGACCAAGGTGGCACGACGGCATACGACGCCAGAGCACCAAGGAGGAACCGAGCAGAGGGACCAGGTGCTACTCCAGGACAGACCCCGGACACGGCTGTTGACCCACACAGGGGAATACAGGAACTGACTGGTAGACTGGCAGGCAGGCGGGTATGCAGGCAGGCGGGTATGCAGGCAGGCGGGTATGCAGGCAGGCGGGTATGCAGGCAGGCGGGTAAAGGTAAGCACAGCTAGAGTGCAGACAGAAAGGCACTAGCAAGTAGGAACACAGGCGGGATAGGACCCAGTACACACCGGGATTCAGGAACAATACAGGCAGAGGGGTAAAACAGGTAAGCACAACTAGAGTGCAGAAGACTGAGCAGGGAGGACAGGGCTCTGTTCACACTGAACAGACAGGAAGGGAAAGGCAGAGCCAGACACCCACAGGGTACTTGCAGTGAAGTAGCGAGTGGACCACAAACTCACAAACGGGAGTACAGAGACAACAGGCAGGAGTTAGGTACGAGTTCAGACTCTGCAGAAAAAGGAAGGGAACGGGCAAAGAGGCAAAACAGGTAGAGGATAGGAGAGAGTTCAGACTGGAACTGAGTGTACGGAGGAGACCGACACTGCAGCAGGATACAGGAGCGGGTCTGGGAATACTGCCCCCAGAGAGGCGGAACGAACAGGCAAGGAGCGTGTTCAGACAGGACAGACTAGATACAGGAGCGGGTCTGGGAATACTGCCCCCAGAGAGGCGGAACGAACAGGCAAGGAGCGTGTTCAGACAAGACAGACAAGAGAACACATACAGGACTCAGTTCAGACACGGGAACAAATACCGTAAAGCAGGAGACATACAGGACACAGTTCAGACACGGGAGCTGACACCGCAAGGCAGGAGACATACAGGACTTAGTTCAGACACGGGAACTAATACCGTAAAGCAGGAGACATACAGGACACAGTTCAGACACGGGAGCTGACACCGCAAGGCAGGAGACATACAGGACACAGTTCAGACACGGGAGCTGAAACCGCAAGGCAGGAAACATACAGGACTAAGTTCAGACAGGCCTGGAAATAAGCCTCCAGGAAAGGCAGACAGGGAAACAGGACGGGACCTGGCACATTCAGAGTGCAAGCACACACTGAAAGAACACATATGCTCAGGCAGGGATAGAAGGAAGCTGCTGAGCTATATACCAAGTGACAGACAGCGATAGGCTGAGGACGCACAAGGGGTGTGACCCACAGCAGGTACAAAAGGCAGGAAGTGATCGGGCGCCGCCCTTAAGCAGCAGAAACAGACACAGACACAAACAGACAACATGGAGGGAAGCCAGAGAGACATTCTGGACAGGAGATCAAGTGCGCCCTCTTGCACAGTGGGAGATGGACCACCATGCAAGGACGCCGCCAGGTATGTTACACATCTCAAGGAGGATCACAAGGAAATGGACAGCATGTGATTTAAATGAGTGTCTGAGCAAAGGGTCTGAATACTTATGACCATGTGATATTTCAGTTTTTCTTTTTTAATACATTTGCAAAAATTTCTACATTTCTGTTTTTTTTCAGTCAAGATGGGGTGCAGAATGTACTTTACTGAGAAAAAAATGAACTTTTTAGAATTTACCAAATGGCTGCAATGAAACAAAGAGTGAAAAATTTAAAGGGGTCTGAATACTTTCCATACCGACTGTATTTTTCTTGATCTGCAAAATGCAAAATGATTAATAATTAAAAAAAATCCATAGCTAAAGGTGTCTATCAGACACCCCCATTACTAACCTTGTAGTCAAAAGTAATAAAGACATACCCAGAGAAAAGTCCTTTAATTGAAAAAATAACTCCTTGACAATTCCTCTAATACTCACCTGTCCGCCGTAATTCCAAATTTCTCACCCTGCGAATGGTGATGTCAGTTTTCTGCAGTTCATAGGCCGGCTCACACAGAACTTACCATGGGATCTGTGACCTGCAGTAGCCTTAATTACATCACCGCTCATCACTGAATCCAGGTTCTTACGGTACTCTCACAGTATTGTGGCTGGTATGGTGAGCGGTCACGTTATTGATGTCACTGCTCACCACACCATCTGTACGTAGCAGAGTTGGGGATCATCAGGGGACCTCTTTATTATGGAATTACGGCGGACAGGTGAGTAGAACTTTGATTTCTATGGTAATAAATGGTAAAATGAGGGGAATTGTCGGGTAGTTATTTTTCCTATTAAAGGAGGACTTTTCTGTGTGTGTGTGTGTGTCTTTATTACTTTTTTTTGGGTCCCCCCTTTTTAATAACCAGTAAAGGCAAAGCAAATAGCTGTCAGCTGTTATTAATAGGCTGGGAACCTTTATGGCTATTGGCCCCTTCCCAGAATAATAACACCAGCCCCCAGCTGTCTGCTTTCCCTCAGCTGGTTTGTAAAATTGAGGGGGACCCCTTTTTTATTTAATAAGCGCTATTCACAGACGATGGGTGCTGTCATCAGTGTTGCCTGGTCATGCTGAGCGCAGGGAGGTGAAGCGATGATGATGCGAGTTGGATTCACCACCCGGCGCCTGGGAACAGCGCTAACTGTAAAGCTTTTCCCAGACGCCGGTATGTGTCACTGATGGTGCACACGGACTGCATATGGATCATTTGGTAATCCTCAGTCACATAGAATGTCTGTAGAAATGTGTCAAGAGCTCGGAAAACCCCTTTAAGATTCTATATTTGGTGTAACAAAGATATTAGTATACTAAATTTGAGATGTGTGTTTTGGTGTGTCAGACTCATTTTGCGGTACGTGGAATGTCAGTTTGGGTTTAACACCTTAAAAAAGCACCGTTTTTAATTCATTTCATTTTTGTGTTTTAATTTTTTCTTCCAAGAACCATACCTTTTTTACTTGACAGTCAACATAACCATATGAGGGTTTGTTTTTTCGCATGATATGTTGTAGTTTTGGATGACACCATTAATTTTTCTATATGATGTACTAAAAAATTTGGGGAACAAAACTCCAAGTAGGATGAAATTCTGAAAAAAATTGCAATTCCGCCATTGTTGTTTTTTTTCCCTCTTCCTTTTGTTTCTACAGTGCTTTTGTGCTGTAAAGTAACCTGTAAGCATTATTCTCCAGGTCAGTACGATTATGGTGATACCAGACTTGTATAGATTTTTTTTTTGTTTTGTGTTGACATTTTCCGAGACCAATTTTTATTTTTCCATCATTAGAGCTGATTGAGGACTTGATTTTTTTTTGTGTCCTGAGCTGCCAGGTTTATTGATACCAATTTGGGGGTGTGTATGATGGTTTGATTTTTATTTTTTATAGCATTTTTTATGGGAAGTGGGATGACCGAAAAAATAAATTTCTGGTATATTGATTTTTGCTCTTCTTACATAATTTTCCACATTAGTTGAACTGAATTTTATGCTTTCATAAACCAGACTTGTATGGACGCAGAGATTTGAAATCGGGTTCTTTTTTAAATGAGGGAAAGCGGTGACGATTTGAATATATTATATATATACATACCGTACTTTTTTTTTCATAAAACTTTTTTTAATTTCTTTTATTCCCACTTAGAACAGTATTCCTGAGGTTTAGCTCCAACCCTTCCTGTTAGACACAAATGCCGGCTATGTAATATAGCCAACATCTACCATGTGTGGAGGGGACTCAGTTCCTGAACCTCCTTCGAACACAGGAACCCCAACAGTACCGTGCACATACATAATTATGCACTAATGGGTTGATAAGGTGTTATAATGCTCTGCAGATTGATAAATATGGAATAATATGGGTTTTATATGCTGTACATACATACTTTAGATTATGTGCACACAACAGTTGTTAAACTCAGGTCAGTCACTTACACAAATTGCAGATATGACTGGCTCCATGTGCCCTTCTCAAAGCAGATGAGTGGCAGTGATACCTGCTATTTTACATGTACTAGTCTGGTCTGTAAATTGGAACATAGCTTATAAATCTATGACAAAATTCATCCTATATTACAAAACGTTTAGCACTTCAAAATAAACATATATATTCAACAAGACTTACCAGGTACTAGGTATGGCCTGTTAACCACTGGAAGTGACACATAATTGAGATGTAAAATATACATTTTATTGACAAAATATTAAAAACACATAAAACAGGAAAATAGGTGCTAAGAAAGAACACTGGAGCTCAAAAATATACATCCTTGGTGTAATAAATAAATAGCAAGTGACGTATAATTAATATTCAGCCTTATAAAAATGTCTCATTTTTGTAATGAATATCATGAATAATAAATAAATTAAATTGCCTCTGGTTTGATACACCAGATTAGGCCAAGTGGTTAGTGCCTGCCAACAAGCTTCATTCAATTAGAGGTGAATCTGCAGTGTTCATGTGAAAACAGGATAATCACTGTTTGCAAAGTGCTTTAGTGCAATAAGAATGTAGACCAAACTCTTATTGATGGATTAGCTATATACCAAAATTATCCAATAATGCCAAATAAGTAGCAAAAATACACTTCCTTTAGAGGTAGGATAATAACTATCTCCAAAATGCTATCATGCAAATAAGGATATGGACCAAGCAAAATGCTTTATATACCAGAATTAACCAATAGTGCAGAGTAAATAGCAAAAATATTATTATTTTGGAAACAAGATAGTGACCATTTCTAAAGTGCTCTTGTGCAATAAAGATGTGGACCAAGCTAATGCTCTATGTAGAAAATATACTAAGGGGAGAACATCTCTTATCCCTGTTAGTAATAAATATTTCTAAGTGAATATAGAACTCTGACATACTGCTCCTTTAAGAGCAGGGCCCAGCTAAAAGGTGTTTCCCTATATGAAGTGTATAAGACAAACACATGCTTGTTATATGGGACATCATTTAGGCAGGAAGTAAATCAAAGCAATTGCGGGTAATGATATGTAACATCGCTTGTAAGCTGACAAAGTTAGCAAGGGCTGGCAATAATCAAAGTGCTATTTACCTATAGACTAAATCACTGTGTAAGGGTGAAATGGCTCCACTGTCCTGCCCCAACTTGCACGTTTTGCCCAGCTTCTTCGAGGGGCGTGTCTGAGTGGGGAGGCCGTGTGAGTTTAAATATCCAAATTGTCCAATAGTAAGATGTTAATTATGTGATGTCACCGATATGTGATTACTTCTGCGCATGCGCCTGCTGAGCTGGCCACATTGCAGAGGAGGTCTTAGGGACGCGGTCACATGCCCAGTGGCTCTCACTTCCCATCATAGTAGGCGGAGAAGAGACATGACAGTCACTTCAGACCGCGAGTACTGAACCTCGATGCTCCCACTCCACCGCTGGACTGATCCATTACAGCCGCTGGGATGAAGTATGCTTCTGACCTGACTATTGAAAAAGGAAGCTGGAAAGGATAATGCCCGCTATAACGTATGCCTAATGCCCATACTATAGCACCATAATCTTTATCTGGAAAAATTTAAATCTGCCCTTATATCTTAATATGTCTAAAAGATGAGAGAAAGCTGAAATATTAATGTGAGTGGAATGATTGATGCTGAGTATGATGTGAAAGGTAGTTATATTTGAATAAATAAATTAATAAGTGAATACATGTAAGGGAATAAACCCCCCAAAGTGTTAATTGAAAAATGAACGCGAAACCGTACATATAATCTAAAACAGTGATTAATATATTAATAAACATAATATAAATATCTGTGATGTCATGATGGATGGTGGACAATAGTGACTACTGTGACAATAAGAGGACAGAATAAGACAACATGATGGAGTACTATAATTTCACAGATAAGACATAAAATTAATATTGATAGTATATATACCATTAAAGAGGTTGTTCACTACTATTCAAAATAGCCCGATGTGTTTTTTTATGCTGAATAGAAGCTTCTTTCTAATTACCTTCCTCTGCTGTTTCTGCCTGTGAGCGGCGCTATCACTGGCTGCTCACAGGCATCACGTGAGCCCCGGCTGCAGCCGGCTCTGACATCCGCTGATCTCACTTCATAATTCCGGATGCATCCGGGGGTCCCTCTTCTGCGTTCCACAGTAGCTGCTGGTAAGCCCGCCCAGAACCCAACAGCCACCGTGGGGACCCCAGAGCCTCACTTGACTTGACATCAGCGGGGGGGTCACGTGCTTCCTGTGAGAGGCCCGCGATAGCGCCGCTCACAGGCAGAAACAGCAGCGGGACGTAATCATCATAAAAATACATTGGGCTATTTTGAATAGTAGTGGACAACCCTTTTAATAAACCAGTGATTGTACAATAATATTTGGGCTAACACAGATTAGAAGGATAAATTTACTCCATAATTTAAAAGGGCCAGAAGAAGGACTTACTTATGCTGTGTATATATAGAGGTAATACACAGTATAATGGGCTATCGTTGAATGTCCATGTTGATAAGGGGGCTGGCAATCTCAAAAGTCATGGTTACAATCCCCACGTTTTTTCTCATATTTTCTTTTTCTTCTTTGGAAGATTACAAAGTCTTACACACAAATCGACTTCATCCATTTTTTGTGTTTTTTTTTGGGATACTGATTGGCTTTGAAGCTGAATGGATCCTCCAAGGAGAAAAAAAACTTCATCCGGTGATCTCAAAGCGGCATGGCGAAGGATGCATACAGGGCCGGTGTCAGCACCCGGCGTACCCGGGCAAGTGCCGAGAGCCTGGACCATCAGAGGGGCCCCCTCGCTGTCGGGGCCTGGGCTGCTTCCCCAGTATCTGCACAGCCAGGACCGCCAGCGCTGCTTGATTGCCGGCACTTCAGACATGATAGTGTGCTGTGCGTCTGTGTCTGGTAGTAATGACACGGCAGGGATGACACGGCGCCTTTAATTGTGCTTGTTTGTCACCCCTGTCGCGTCATTACTACCAGACAGAGTCGCACTGCGTGCTGCCATGTCTGAAGTGCCGGCAATCAAACACCGCCGGAGGTCCTGCACAGATGCTGGGGGAGCGGCTAGAGCCCCAACGGCGAGCAGGCCCCCCTGATGGTCCAGGGCCCCATGTCTGTGACCCGCCGGCGGCCCTGCACAGATGAGGGGGAGCATCCCGGGCCCCGACGGCAAGTGGGACCCTCTGATGGTCCAGGGCTCCATGTCAGTGACACGCTGGCGGCCCTGCACAACCACATGGCAGAGTAGCTGGACAGGAGACAGGACCGGGGGCAGGTCAGTGAGGCTTGTTGCCAGCTTCCCCAATCCCCATATTAAATACAGTATATTTCTAATGTGTGTGTCTGTGTGTGTGCATGTATGATGTAAATGTTTGTGTATGTCAGTGTGTATGACTGTGTATATATAATTATGTCTGTTTTCCATGTGTTTTTAATAATTTGTGTTCAAATATGTAAGTATGTCTGTATGTTTACGGATCTGTGTATGCGTGTACATGTATTGTTTGTGCGCATATCTGCGTACCATGTGCATGTGTGAATGTGTCTGCATGCGTGCACATGTCTGCATACTGTGTACGTGCATGTCTGCATGCTTTGTGTACTTGCATGTCTGCGTACTGTGTGCATGTCTGCGTACTGTGTGTGTGCATGCATGTCTGCATATGTGAAGGATGAAGGGACAGGCTGGACCCTGTGTTGTATACCTATATTTCTCCTTCCCCCATGACGGCACCACGGAGAGAGGGGATCCGCCCTTCAAGCACAGGAAACCTACAGATAAAAAGGGCGGTGCCTCTCTCACACATCAGTTGGTTTTCTGTCCTTGACTGGGATCCTATGGTCGGCGTACCTTTAAGAAGAAATAGGCATGAGTGCCAGAAGAATTCATCGTTGGATGCCAGGCCCGGCCAATCTGATTCCAGCAGCGGGGGTTCCCTGCCTCGGCTGGCGCGGTGTCCTGAAACGCCACCGCTGGGGCTTTTACAGTGTGCGGGGGAGAGGCAGTAGAAGACAAATCATAAGGATGCAGCTTCCCACTGGATTTTCACGTCCCACCCCGCTGAAAGTCACGGTTGCGCCGGTAAGAACGCATGCAGAAACTTCCAGGTTCCAGTGCGCAAGCGCGGGCGTGGCCTTATGACGTGGCCCCATGACGTGGCGCTCCCTGTGATGCAGCGCGCCGCAATGTCTGGCTGGGCCAATCGGCGCATGCGCACTACCCCTTCCGGTACGTCGGGATCAGGGGAGGGAACTCGCTGGGCACCATTGCCCCATATAGAGAAACAAAATGTGTGCGGTGGAAATGCTGCAGATGAGGGAAGGGGAGCACCACACATAAAGGTGACCAGAGAGCACAGACAAAGCACTTCTGATAGTGCTCTGGCAGTCTCCCCATCAGTCATGAGTGACCAGGAGCACCAGGAAGTGAAGATTCTGGATCCCCAGTCATCACCACCACCACCACCGCAGCCTCAGTTGCAGCAGCAGCAAAGGAAGAAGCAGGATATAGAAACAGGATGTCAGGAAGACCCTTCCCGTCATCACGAGTGTGGTAACCGCGGGAGCGGTAGATCGTCCCAGCACAGCAAGGACATCAGCGCGGCATCAAACCCGAGAGAGAACCCATCCACCAAAGCGGTTCCTCCTCCTAACCCAGTACCTCTACTTTTGTCAGGATGGTGAGTGATCTTCGTGAAAGTTCACCTTATAATTGGGTCCCCTTTTTTTCTCTTCTCTCATTAGGGAAGAAAAAGTGCGGGCAAGACTAAACACAGGACCTGTGCGCTTTGCACAGAAGAGTTACCCACTACGTGGGAAAAAAGACTCTGTAGCTCTTGTATAGAGCAAATCATATGTGAAGAGACCCCAAAATTTGCTTCAGAATTAAGATCCATTAAAAAGTCACAGGTAGAAGATACCGTTAGGTCCCTCCAGGGAGGGGGAAAAAAAACAGAAGAAACCCAAATATGTGTCCCCGGACTCTGGATCCAGTAGTTCTGAGGACAATGATGAGGATTCAGATCTGTCCAGTTCTTCGTCATCCTCATCCAAAGATAGAAGCGGGCGTAGCTGCTTTCCCATAGAGGAAACAGATGGTCTCATGAGGGCAACTATGGAGCAGGTAGACCTTCATCCTAAAAGATCTGTCCAGGATATAATGTTTGGGGGACTAGAACAAAAAAGGAGGAGATCTTTTCCCCTTAATGATAAAGTCCACTCTTTAATTGAAAAGGAGTGGAAAAGACCAGAAAGAAAAGGCCTTTTATTGCTGAAGAGAAAATACCCATTTGATGACCCGGTATGTTCCTTTAGGGGAAAAGCACCAAAATTGGATGTGGCTATAGGCCTCCAAAAAATGTTCACTCCCCTTTGAGGATATGGGTGTGTTGAAAGATCCTATGGACAAAAAAGCAGACACCTTCCCGAAAAGTTCATGGGAAGCCGCTTGGGGGGGGGGGGGTTTAAATTCTGCAGTAGCAGCCACTTGTACAGCTAGGTCTCTGATGGTCTGCTTGGATCAATTAGAGACACAACTAAGGGAAAAAACTTCTAGGGATAATATTTTAGACTCCATCTCTTTAATGAAAGGAGCCGCTGCCTTCTTGGCAGAGGCTTCCGCTGACTTGGTCAGGTTAGCAGCCAGGGCAGCAAGTTTTTCTAATGCAGCCCGGTGGGCCATCTGGCTTAAGTGTTGGCCGGGAGATCTCCAAACAAAGTCAAAGTTATGCTCCATTCCCTGTGAGGAACAATTTTTGTTCAGTCCTACTATGGACGATATCCTAGACAAAGCTGGGGATAATAAAAAACGCTTCCCTATTCTGTCCAACAATTCCTATAGGAAATCTTTTCGAAGTAAGAAATATATCCTAAGGAAACCCCCTAGGGACCAGGATAAGTGGGAGGATAAAAGGAGGAAGGCCAAAAGGTACCTGTTCAGCAGACCCCCTCGATGATAATAGGAAGCCCGCCCAATGAAGGTTTTCCCCGGGTGGGGGGAAGGCTATCCTTGTTTCTCCCCACCTGGGAAGGCATATCCAAAACATAATAAAATCAGGGCTGAAATTCCAATTCCACTCACTTCCCCGTCCAAATTTCATAGTGACTCCTCAAACGAAGAGCAGCTAGCCTTAGAGCAGGAGGTTCTAGGTCTGATAGAGAAAGCAGTCCTTCAAGAAGTCCCTGCCCTGGAAAAAGGCAAAGGATTCTACTCCCCTCTGTTCCTGAGGAGAAAACTGGATGGGACTTACAGAACAATTGTAAATCTAAAGAAATTGAACAAGCTGTTGAAGGTTCAAACCTTCAAAATGGAGCCAATAAAGACGTCAGTAAAAATACTGTTTCAGGACTGTTTCATGACTGTTCTGGACATAAAGGACGCTTACTACCAAGTCACGATCCACAAGGATTATCAGAAGTTCCTCAGGGTAGCAATATTTATAAAGGAGGTAGTCAAGCACTACCAGTATACGTCTCTCCCATTCAGCCTAGCCATAGCTCCAAGGATATTTACCAAAATAATTGGTACAAAATGTACTGATTGTCCCGTACCTGGATGATTTTCTGATAGCAGGCAGTTCTTTCCAGAATTTCAAGGACCAACTAGTGAGGGTCATGGATTCCTTGATCAGCCTAGGTTGGCTTTTAAATCTAAAAAATCCAGAACCGAGCCAAATCAAGTACAGGAATATTTAGGCATCATACTAGATTCAAAAAATCAAGAATGTCTCGCCTTCCGGCTGGAAAGATGCAAACGATCATAGCCCAGGCTTCTCGGGTAAAGGGTGACCCGTCGATGTCTCTATGAAAAGCTATGTCCCTCCTAGGTTCCTTGACCGCCTATTTTATGGCCGTTCAATGGGCTCAGATACATACCAGACAGTTGCAGTGGGAGATTCTAGGAGACGAACGCTCTCTAAAAGGGCATTTAGAAAGTCAGCTAACCTTGTCAGCAAAAACTACGTCTTCTCTAGAATTGTGGATGAGGATGGACAATTTGACCCGGGGTATTCCGTGGGTGATTTCAGTCCATCAGATCCTGACCACATATGTAAGCCCCAGAGGCTGGAGGGCTCACTTGAACGACCAGGTAGCACAGGGAGTTTGGACAAAGGATCTGAGTTCAGCATCCTCAAACATGAAGGAACTGCTAGCAGTGGAATTCGCCCTTTTGGAATTCCTGGACACTTTGCGGCGTCACCACGTAAGGGTGTTCTCAGACAACTGGGTTTTAGTAGCATACCTGAACCACCAGGGGGGTACCCGGTCCCGTCCTCTGATGTTAGTGACAGAGTCTATCTTTCAGTTAGATGAAAGCAATCTGAAGTCCCTATTGACCCTACACATAAGGGGGTTAGAAATTTGCAGGGCAGACTACCTGAGCAGAACCCAGCTGAGACATGGCGAGTGGGAACTGAAAGAATCAGTGTTCAGTCAGATCATAGAGATGTGGGGACGTCCTACCATAGACCTCTTCGCCAACAGTGGGAACATGAAAGTGGAGCAGTTCTGCTCAATAGACCCTAAAGGGAACCCCGTAGCGTTGGACGCCTTCACGATTCCATGGAATTTTCCTCAAGGCTATGCTTTCCCTCTGATTGCTCTGATTCCAGCAGTTCTGAAAAAGATCAGGGAGGACAGAGCAAAGGTCATCTTGATAGACCCTTCTGGGGGGACATGGTTACAATAGTGTAGCTCCGGGTGGGCCCCCTCAGAGTGCGGGGCCCGGGGCGACCCCCCCCTCTGCCCTTCCCCGTTAGCTATGCTACTGGATGGAGGGGTTCCACTGTCAGCCATTTTAGAATTTCTGCAGAAGGGGTTGGAAAAGGGCCTAGCCACGAGTACCCTGAAATTTCAGATCGCAGCAGACCTTGCTAGGAATAGAGGGATATCTAGGTTCGTTAGGGCATCGGCTAGACCTATCCCTTCTCGGATCACGCCTCCTTGGGATCTAAACTTAGTCCTCACAGCTCTAACCAAACCACCCTTCAAGCCCTTGGCTGACGCATCTCTAAGAACCCTGTCCCTTAAAACATCACTACTAGTAGCTCTCACGTCAGCACGCAGAGTTAGTGATATCCAGGCATTATCTGCAGACCCTCCATTCACACAAATCTTGAGGATAGAGTTGTCCTTAAAACAGATCCAGCCTTCCTACCAAAAGTGGCGTCACGTTTTCATAGATCTCAGGAGATCACCCTCCCTTTTGCCTCAACCCTAAAAACAAGGGACAAAGGGACTTACATACACTAGATGTCAGAAGGTGCCTAATTCAGTACCTAGCGTTCATGCAGGAGTGTAGGAAGGACAGGGCTCTCTTTGTGTGCTTTCAGGGACCTTGAAAGGGGCGGAAACTTCTAAAGGCACGTTGGCGCGATGGATAAGAGATGCCATCACCCTGTCATACTCAGCACGTGGGGAAGCCACCCCGGAGAATCTAAAAGCTCACTAGACAAGAGCAGTGGCAGCCTCCTTGGCGGAAAGAGCTGGGGCTTCGATAGAACAGATATGTAGAGCTGCTACATGGTCATCTCCCTCTAGATTCTTTAACCCCTTCGCAACCCTGGGATTTTCCGTTTTTGAATTTTCGTTTTTTGCTCCCCTTGTTCCCAGAGCCATAGCGTTTTTATATTTTAGTCAATATGGCCGTGTGAGGGCTTATTTTTTGCGGGACGAGTTGTACTTTTGAACGACATTACTGGTTTTACCATATAGTGTATGGGAAAACGGGAAAAAAAGTGCCGTGAAATTGCAAAAAAGTGAAATACCACAGATGTTTTTTTTTATTTTTTTTTTACCACATTCACTGAATGATAAAACTGACCTGCCATTATTATTCTCCAGGTCATTACGAGTTTGTAGACACCAAACATGTATAGGTTCTTTTTTATTTAAGTGGTGAAAAAAAATTCCAAAGTTTGCTAAAAAAAAAATGGCGCCATTTTCCGAGACCCGTAGTGTCTCCATTTTTTGGGATCTGGGGCCGGGTGAGTGCTTATTTTTTGCGCGCCGAGCTGAAGTTTTTATTGATACCATTTTGGGGTAGATCCAATGTTTTGATCGCCCGTTATTGCAATGTTGCGGCGACCAAAAAACGTAATTCTGGCGTTTAGAATTTTTTCTCGTTACGCCGTTTACCGATCGGATTATTATTTTTTTTATATTGATAGATCGGGCGATTCTGAACGTGGCGATACCAAATATGTGTATGTGTTTTTTTTTTTATTATTTTATTTTGAATGGGGCGAAAGGGGGGTGATTTAAACTTTTATATTTTTTTAATATTTCTAAAAACATTTTTTCTACACTTTTTGCATACTTCTATAGTCTCCATAGGATATTAGAAGCAGCACTTGTATGATTGCCTCTGCTACATAGAAGTGATGAGCTGATCACCTTTATGTAGCAGAAATGGATCTGTGCTATGAGCGCCGACCACTAGGTGGCGCTCATAGCGATCTTTACATGACAACCGCTGGGGTCTGCGGCTGACCCATGGTTGTTATGACCACCCATCGGTGACCCGTGATCATGTGACGGGGTCACCGATGGGCGGGGCTAATGCCGTGCTTCCGGTGTGGCGATGTTAAATGCCACTGTCAGAGATTGACAGCGGCATTTAACATGTTAACAGCCGCGGGTGGATCGCGATTCCACCCGCGGCTGTTGCGGGCACATGTCAGCTGTAAGAATCAACTGACATGTGCCTTGGTTCAGTGCGGGCTCAGCGCCGGAGCCCTCACTGAACCGGGGGTTACAGCCTGGTGTGTACTAATACGTCCCAGGCTGTAAAGGGGTTAATCATTATCGGCTGGACCTAGCCTCTTCTTCAGACTTTACTTATGGTAGAAGGGTTCTGGAAGCAGTGGTCCCTCCCAAATGTTACATTTCTCTGTAATTCTCTCTGCGGTGCCGTCATGGGGCAAAGAGAAAGACGTAGTTACTTACCGGTAACGGGATTTCTCAGAGCCCATGACGGCACCCGTACATTCCCTCCCTTCACGCGTTGGTGTGCACACTTATTTTTTTGTTATTCATACATAGTCACATGGTGTTCCTGATGAGCATCATAATAATGTTCAATATTCTGTTATTAAGCTGGAGGTCCCCTCGTGCTCTGTAAACAACTGATGCAGGAGAGAAGTACCGCCCTTTTTATCTGTAGGTTTCCTGTCCTTGAAGGGTCGATCCCCTCTCTCCGTGGTGCCGTCATGGGCTCTGAGAAATCCTGTTACCGGTAAGTAACTACATCTTTCACCATCGTATCTGTGCATCATGAATCGTGTATGTGTTAAAGGGGCCCACGAAAACCTGGAGCTGGCCCTGGCTGTAACACAGCAGCCTGATCTGTGGCTCTCACCGCTGAACATACAGCCAGGCATGGTCATGTGTGACAATGGGCGGAACCTGGTGATGGAGAAATGACAGCCGGAGTAGATACGTTTTTCCCTCTATGCCAGTCCTTTGACCAAGCTAAAAAATATGGCTGTGGTGAAATATAACTCCCACTGAAAAGCAGTTTCAGACTGAAAAACATTGGGCCCACCAGAGGATTTGATTCTGAGGGCTCACCTTTCTCCCCCGCTCAAGAGCCCCATAGCAGCTGCAAAGTTTGCGCTATCATGAACTTTCCTGATGGAGAAGCCACACCCAACCGGAGGAGTCTCTGGTTCTCTGGTGGGCCCGTCCAACTCTGCCGAGATGCAGCCCTGGCTAATAAAAGTGTGTGGGAAGGTTCCTGGACACTCTATGGCTGCTTTTTTACTGTGGACTGGCTCCAGCAATCTATAAGATTGCAATCTATGATCCCTTCACTGGCTCCCAATTGGCCAGAGACTTCAGTTCAAAACCGTAACCATGACATACAAAGCCATTCACAACCTGTCTGCTCCATATATCTGTGACCTAGTCTCCCAGTACATACCAGCACGCAACCTCCGATCCTCACAAGTTCTCCTTCTCTACTCCCGTCTTCTCTCCTCTTCCCTCAATCGCATAAAAGATTTTTCCTGTGCATCCCTTCTACGCTTAAACTGTGTACCCCAACATATCAGACTCTCGCCTATTGTTAAAACCTTTAAAAGAAAGCTGAAGACCCACCTCTTCCGACAAGCCTACAAACTGCAGTAACCCTCGCTCTACCATACCACTGCACGACCAGCTGTACTCTCACCTACTGTATCCTCACCCATCCCTTATAGACTGTTTCTGCGCCCTCACGGGCAGGGTCCTCTCTGCTCTTGTACCAGTCAGTGACTTCTTTTCATGTGTAAAGCGCAATGGAATAAATGGTGCTATAATAATGAATAGTAATAATTATACTACTTGTAGTCTGGGTCAATTGATGACACTTTCCTGGTGACTGCCCCTAAATTGATGTGTTTTGACAGCTTTTGGTCCCTTTTGAAGGTGTTATGCATACTTTTGGTTTTGGCACCCTTTGAATCCAATTTTGTTTGGCAATGTTCGGCGAATATTCGATAATTACATTGGCGAATATTGCAAAAACGGCGATTGTAATCCGAAACGAATATTGAAATATTTGCTTTTCTCTAATCAGAAACACCCTTAAAAAAATTATGAGGGTGTTGCATCGTGGTCTCCCTGGTGATATGGTGGTGGAGGATGAGGAGAAGGAGGAGGGCGACATAAAATAGAACAATTCCTGAAGGGTATACCCATGTCTGGGTGTGAAGGGGTGCATGGGAATAGACGCCCCAAAAAATAACCACTGGATTTGAGTTTATGTTTGATGCTATCATCTGGTGGTGTTGAGAAGTCTGGCCCAATTCAGCCTTTGTTCATTTTTATAAGAGTCAGCCTGACAACATTTTCACTTGACAGGCGGATGCGTTCAGTTTTTTTTTTCAGTTATAATGCCCCCGGCGGCACTAAAAACTATCTCTGACAAAACGCTAGTGGCCAGGACTTCCAAGGCGTAGAAAGACAGTTTATGCCACGTGTCCAGCTTGCATCTTCCAAAACTTTTCCCTCCTTGTCAGAGTACCCCGTGTATCAGGGCCTAGGTGCTGGGAGGGTCTGAGAAAACAGTCCCAGACCTTTGACAGCGTTCTCCTGCTTGTGCCGCATCTGGTTTGTGTCTTCCTCGCTTGTACTCCTTGGTTGTCCAATGAACTGTCTGATTGTGACCTCTGCCGCCAGCATTGTCAGATGGGAATTTTTTTTGTTATAGTTCTTCAATAAGAGCCTGATCTTAGTACCTTCCAAAATGAACTCCTTCGTTTTCCTCCCTCTACTAACCTACCTATACCTGACTTTGCAATTTCCTTTAGGCTGTGCCACCATAAGTCACAGAAGTAAATCCAGATCACCACCTGCAGTTCCACACTTCTGGAGCACGGATAGCACCTGGGCAGGGTGCAACATCCCAAAAAGTTCTTGACAAACAGTGCTTGCCTGTATTCTCTTTTTTGTGAACACACAATTTTAATCTTTTCTTCATGTACCATGGAAAATAAAATGCACTTGTAGCATCGGCGTCTCTGCCCCATGACAGGCAGAGACGCCATCCCCTTTACCGCCGCGCTCCAGGCCCGGCGTTCTCCGGCCCTCCTGCTGCTGCTGCCGGCAACTGCAGCTTCCTGAGCACTGTGCTTAGGACGCGCGCGCTCCCTCCCTCTTAAAGGGGCCGCGCGCACCGTCCTAAGGAGTCCCCGGCCAATGGCCAGAGGACCTCTCATATAAAGGGCACCTCCTCCAAAATGGAGGTGCTCGTGCAAGGTTGTAGCTCTGTGTTATAAACTCTGCTTCAGCCCTCAGGTCCCACTGCTAGCCTGACTACTAGTCCAGTCCGCCAGCCTGACTACCAGTCCAGTCTGCCAGCCTGACTACCAGTCCAGTCCGCCAGCCTCACTACCAGTCCAGTCCGCCAGCCTGTCTACCTGTGGCCGCCTGCCAAGTACACTCTCCAGTCCGACGGTCTGCCTACGGTCCTAACCCGCCAGTCTGTCTATGGGCCAGGCTTGCCTGCCTACCTGGAGAACGTACCAGTCACCTGCCGTGCCTACCAGCCTACCTGGAGGCTCCTGCCAGCTACCCGTGGTGTCTGCCAGTCCGTCTTCCCGGATCACCCATCAGCCTGCCTGCCATGCTCATCTCTATACCGGTCAGTCCCTGCCTTCTGACCCATGGGAGTCACCTGCTCTCATACAAGGACTGGTGCAGAGTAGCACCTGGTCCCTCTGCTCGGTCCTTCCCTGGTTCACGGAGTCGATTGAGCCGCCGTGCTACCTTGGTCAATCCGAGTTGATACCTAGTTACGCCCCTCTGGTCCCTCCTTGCACTGCAGCACAGAGGTTCCACCACCCGGATCCGTAACAGCACATTTTTGGACTTCATCTGTGAGCTGGATTTTTCTGCTTTCTCTATTGGCTGCCGCCATAACTCCCACTCGGCAAGCCTGCTATCTTGGAGTCATATTTGACACACAACTTTCCTTTATTTAACTTGGAATATCATTCACTCGCTCATATCACCTGCACCTTAAAAACTTCTCCAGAAGTCGACCTTTTCTCCCCTTTGATACTGCAAAAACTCTTACTGTCACTCTTATTCACTAGTGCAACTCTCTTTTAATTGGTCTCCCTCTAAACAAACTGTCTCCTCTGCAATCCCTTCTGAATGCAGAAGCCAGGGTCGTATTTCTATCAAGCCGCTTCACCGACGCCAGTACGTTGTTCCAGTCATTGCATGAGTTAGGTTAAACAATCACTACAGAATACAATACAAACTCATCTCTCTCACCCACCAAGCTGTCCACAGTTCTGCACTGGTCTATATCTCTTCCCTCATTTCTGTGTATCACCCCTCCTGTGCCCTCCGTTCTGCAACTGATCTAAGACAGACATCCTCCTTAATCAGAACCTCACACCTTCGTCTCCAAGAATTCTCTCGTGCAATGCCAGTTTTCTGTAATGCCCAAAATGCGTACAACGCGATAGTCACGGTAAAGGTAGGGGAACATAAAGTCACATAAAGTCGGCCTTGTGTGCCAGACTGCCAACAGCCAAGACTTCCCTGTTCTCACCAAGAGTACGACTGTCTATGTTCTCTTCCTCATCCTCCTCATTATCACCCAATCCACGCTGAGATGAGGCTGGGCTGTACAGTTCCTTGCTCCGCTTGCAATGTCTCCTCTTTAATTGTGAGCAGCAAGCGTTTCAGTAGACAGAGAAGCAGGATGGTGACACTAATTATGGCGTCATCGCCGCTCACCATCTTGGTGGAGTCCTCAAACTTTTGGATGAGGGCACAGATGTCAGATATCCATGCCCACTCATTAGCTCTTACGTATGGAGGCTGACTTGAATGCCGATGGATGTGTTGAAGCTGGTAGTCAACAACTGCTCTCTGCTGCTTAAAATCATTCCAAACATCTGCAATGTTGATTTCCAATGCGTAGTCACATCGCACACCAGTCAGTGAGCTGGAAGCTGCAAACGCTGCTGAAGCCCTGCCAGGGCGGCAGAAGCTGTAGCTGACTTTCTGAAATGGGCACACATGCGGCGTACTTTCACAAGCAGATCTGGTCGATCTGTGTAAATTTTGAGAAACTGCAGAACCACTAAGTTGAGCACATAGGCCAGGCATTGTACATGTGCGAGCTTACCTAGCTTCAGAGCTGACACCAGGTTCTCTGATACAGCTTTCAACAACTCTGCAACGGTGTGCGGTTTGTCGCCTAAGCATACAGTCCTGCTTATTGTTATTGCCACACACGAAGTTTAAGTAAATAATCTGGAATATGTCTTGAAAAAATGAATCAAGTGATGGAGATGGAGGCTGAAGAGTAGGAGGTGGTGCAGGAGCTATAGAATGTAGGGGTAACCCTGATTTACCAGGGCCCGCAATCCTCTGCGTCGGGAGGAAGTGTTCTGTCCCAGGGTCCCATTGGGTCCCGGCTTCCACAATATTAACCTAGTGGAATGCGTCAGTGAGATGAACCGTCCCTGGCCACATTCACTTGTCCATGTGTTTGTGGTTAGGCAGTCCTTCCCACTTAAGTGCACTGGGGAGGGCACGGGTAATGTTGTGGGACTCGCTCTTGTGGAAGGCGCAGACGATACCGGGAGAAATAGTGGCGGCTGGGGACTGAGTATGGACACCCGGCCGCCTCCGCCATGAAGTTGTGGAAAGCTTCCGTCTCCATGAGCCTAAAGGGCAACATTTCAAGTGCAAGCCGTCCAGAAATGTGGCAGTTTAGGATTGTAGCCTGTGGGCGGGTGGTTTTTGGCTGCATACTTGCGGTTGCATTCCAAGTAACAGAAAACTAAGCAGATGGTAGCCTCAATCATCATCATGACCTCACCTCTGAACTATGAACTCTCCTGAAGGAGAAGCCAGGGCCCAGCGGAGGATTCTCCGGTTCTCTGATGGGTCCGTCCAACCCTGCCTAGAAGCAGCCCTGACTAAAAAAAGTGTGTGGGAAGGTTACTGGACACTCTGTGGCTGCTTTTTTACTGAGGGGGAAACCCACGCATACACGGAGAGAACATACAAAATCTTTGCAGATGTTGTCCTTGGTGGGATTTGAACCCTGGACCCAAGCCCTGCAAGGCTTCAGTGCTAATCACTGAGCCACTGTGCAGCCCTCTCTGCTCTCCCTCTGATAACTATTACGCTGGACAAACTTGCACCTACTGCCACTCAGTATCTTCAGCTCCTTTGTGAGAAACTAATGTATTTGGGCAGCCATTCAATCTGCCAAATAAAATTCCTGAGAAGGAAATTGTGGATGGTTTCGCTTCTGGTACTGGGTACCAAACCACTGGAAATATTCCAAGCTGGTTGGAGCTAAGCTGATTCCCACAGAAAAGTACCAGCTGAAAAGTAAGGAGATGGTGGCCCCTATAATAATCACTACCTCACCTCGGCACTATGAACTCTCCTGATGGAGAAGCCAAGGCCCACCGGTGGGCCCGTCCAATCCTGCCGAGAAGCAGCCCTGGCTAAGAAAAGAGTGTGGGAAGGTTCGCGGACACTTTATGGCTGTTTTTTTTTTTCTTTACTGTGGACTGGCTCCGTACCATCCCTGGCCACATTCACCTGTCCACGTGTTTGTGGTTAGGCGGTCCTTCCCAGTAAGTGCACTGGGGAGGGCAGGGGTCATTTTCTGGGACCCAGGCTTGTGGAAGGCGAAGTCGGTACCGGGAGAAATAGTGGCGTCTGGGAACCGAGTATGGGCACCCAGCCGCCCCCGGCATGAGGTTGTGAAAAGTTTCCGCCTACAAGAGCCTAAAAGGCAACATTTCAATTGCAAGAAAGCAGTCCAGAAATGTGGCAGATTAGTATTGCAGCCTGTGGGTGGGTGGTTGGCTGCATACTTGCGCTTGCTTTCCAAGTAGCACAAAGCTAGGGAGATGGATGATCAAACCATCATGCATAATTTGGTCGTTGTCTAGGAAACCGAGCACAATATTAACCCTGTGACATGCGTCAGTGAGATGTACCGTCCCTGGCCCCATTCACTTGTCCACGTGTTTGTGGTTAGGCTGTCCTTCCCACTTAAGTGCCCTGGAAAGGGCAGTGGTAATTTTCTGGGACTCGCACTTGTGGAAGGCGGAGACGATACTGGGAGAAATAGTGGCGACTGCGGACCGAGTATGGACACCTGGCCGCCGCCACCATGAGGTTGTGGAAAGTTTCCGCCTCCATGAGCCTAAAAGGCAACATTTCAGCAGCAGAAGGGAAGGAAGGGAGACACAGATCCATTACTAGTGGGTAGGCGGAGCCCCACAGGATAGTTCACCTCAGATTTATAAAAAGTGACGACCGACCCCTCCAGCTTAGGCTCCTCCTACTCCCATGTTCCTCAGTTTTAAATTTGAGGTCGCAGAGGATAGTCGCTGCCTTTGCAGCTCCTCAGAAGATTTTATTATTTTTATCCGGAGACCTGGACCCCCCGTGGTCTAGAGGTCTCAGGGGGTCTCAGCGCTGCTGGGACCCCTGACCCTCCCCTGGCGGATCTGCGTACCCCCTAAGGAGGTCCCCGCAGAACTCTGCTGGCCCCGGGGGATACAGGGCGCTCCCTGGCGGAGACGCACACCGCTCTTGTGGGGTCCCTGCGCGCTCCGCCGTGGGGGGGAGCAAGGGCCACGGCGCCACACATCCCTGGGGGTCCCTGTGGCACTCAGCTGGGTAAGTGCTCTTATGGAGTGCTTTCAGCGGCTGCTGCGGCAGCCGCTGTCACTGTATATGTGTTTTTGTGGTGACTGCTGTTTTTTTCTGCTTGGAGGGATTTCTCCTCTGCATGCAGCGCTTGATCCTCAGCGGGCAGGGGAGCGGGGACGGAGGATTTGCGCGCTCTGTTCATTTTCGGCGGGGGGCGTGGCTTAGCGTCTCTCTGCTGCCAGTTTGTGACAGGAAGTGCCGGGAAAGCGCGCGCTGGAGATGCCCCAGCCCCTTCTTCTTCCGGCCAGCGTCCATCCTCGTGCTGCGGCTCCTACTCCCTGCTCTCATCACACCGAGAAGAGCAGTTTCTACGCCAGCTGGTGAGTCTCTCCTGCCTTTTAGGCAGAAAGTTCCTTCTACAGCGCAGAGCACTTTCCTTATGTTCTAGCTGACAGGGTGTGCTTTATACGGCGCTGCTTCTTCCCATGCTGAGATGGCTCTGACACACACCTCACAAAAAGGGTAGTGTGGATCAGTAGCGTTAACCCCTTCTGAACGGGGTCTGGCCCATCAGGCTGTTAACCCTCTCTGGAGGTGCACCCTTCTGGGATCAGAGGGTGCTTCTCTCTAGTGTGTCAGGTTAACTTTTACTCCGCAGGCCGCTGGGGTAGCTTTTCTCCTTCTAGGAGGAGCTTTAACCCTTCAGTGCCACGTGATTTTTTGTGCAAGAACAGGCTGTGATAGTGGAATTCACACATCCTTGGTTACTGCACCCATTGTAAGGTTATTACCGCCTTATCCGCGACGCTCGCAACTGTGTGGGGGCATGTCGGATCAGGGACCAGGGGGCGCGGACCTCTCTCCCGGTCCGCTTCAGGATCGGTCACGCGTATCTGATACGCCGGGGTCTTCAACGGCGTCAGGTTCGACGCTAGTTGGGGGTCTCAGTGATGTTAAGGTGGAGGCGCTCTCTCGCTCCATTGACAGTCTGTCTGACCTCCTGGGTCATTGGGTCTCTGCTAAGTCTCAACCGACGTCTAGAAGCAAGAAGCGTCACAGGCTTGTGGCGGCGCCGTCTCCTCCGCGCAGTGCGTCGGAGGCTTCAGAATCGCCGACAGACTCTTCTGGTGAGATCTCCGATTCTGATGAAGAGAATCGGCGGGGTCGCTCTGCTTCGCTTTCGGAAAGCGTTACAACTGTCTGAAGAGGTGACGGAGCGCCCTGGCAGATCGGCCCGGCTGTATCAGGAGTCGCGTCGGGCTCGCTCGACGCTGCCGATGCACGAGGAACTTAACAAGGCGGTGGAAAAAGAACGCCTGTGTCCGGATAAACGTTTCCAAGGGGCGTGGTTGTTTGATGCCCTCTATCCCTGTTCCACGGAAACGATCACTAATTGGGTCCCCTCTCCTGAAGTGGATGTGCCATTGTCTCAGCTGAGCAAATCCTCTTTGCTTCCTGTTAAAGGGAAGGCCAGTCTCCAGGACCCGCTGGACAGAAGGACGGAGTTAGCGGCAAAGTCCATCTACGAGGCCGCGGGTCACGGATTCCGAGCGGCCTTGGGGGCCATGTGGGCTGGTGAGGCTTCACTGCGATGGTTGGATCAGCTGCGGACGGCATGGCAAGATGGAACTCCACTGTCTGAAGTGGAAAGGCTCTTCCAGCTCTTGGAAGAAGCGGCCCGATATGGCAGGGACGCAGTGCTGGATACTATTGCGGTGATGTCCAGGGCTCAATCCTCGACCGTCTCTGTCAGGAGAGCACTGTGGCTTAAACAGTGGACCGGTGACGCAGTAGCCAAACAGGGTTTGCTGAGTCTGGTGTACAAGGGAGGTCAGCTGTTTGGTTCGGACCTCACGGAGCTGATTGCTAAAGCCAAGGCCAAAGATATGGCCTTGCCGCAGCGAAAGGCAGCGGTTACTACATCCGGCAGGTCAAGTACCGGTAGTGGTCGTCGGTCCTTTCGGCCCCGGGGTCGGTTCGGTCAGCCTTCTTGGAGATCGGATCGTCCCTCGCCTTCCGGAAAGAAGTCCTCCCAGAAATCCCATACTCCCTGGAAACAACATTTCCGTCAGGACAAGCGGGAGGTTGACAAAAAGCCAGCTAAGGCAGACTGACGCCAGGAACCCTCTCGAGGGCTCTCGGGTGGGAGGTCGTCTTCTACAATTCGGGTCTATTTGGGCATCACACGTATCGGACGCCTGGGTGACGCGGGTTATGTCGGAAGGTTATTTCATAGAGTTTCATTCTCGACCCCCGGACAGGTTTCGTCAGTCGCGCATGCCGTCCGAGCCCAAGCTAGCTGCCGCTCTGCTGCAGGAGGTAGACTCTCTTCTGCAGCAGGGTGTGGTGATTCCGGTTCCGCTGGAGGACCAGGGAAGGGGGTTTTACTCCAACCTTTTTGTGGTTCCCAAAAAGGAGGACAAGTTTCGCCCTATTCTGGACCTCAAAGATTTGAATTTGCATGTCCGGACCCGGAAATTCCGTATGGAGTCTCTTCGCTCCGTCGTGGCGGTCCTGTCGCAGCACGATTTTTTGGTGTCGATCGACATCCGCGACGCCTATTTACATGTCCCTATCGGCAGGGCTCACCAGCTCTTCCTGCGGTTCGCCATAGGTCAGGCCCATTACCAGTTTGTGGCCCTACCATTCGGGTTGGCCTCGGCGCCCAGGGTTTTTACAAAGATTCTGGCGCCGCTCATGGCGCTCCTTCGAAAGCAAGGAGTTACGATTCTCTCCTACCTGGACGACCTGTTGATTGTGTCATCCACAGCGGAGGAGGCGGTAACGGCTCGCGATCTCTCCCTTCAGCACCTGGAGGACTTTCGGGTGGCTGGTCAATTGGAAGAAGTTGTCTTTGGAGCCGTCGCAGTCAATCCTGTTCTTGGGGATGCATTTCGACACGTTCCAAGCGGTGGTGTCCCTGCCTCCGGACAAACAAGCGAACCTTCGACACCATGTACAGGTTATGAGTTCGGCGATGGCAATGCCCCTTCGGAAGTGTATGCGCCTTCTGGGTCTGATGGTGGCGGCAATGGAAGCGGTACCTTTTGCACAATTTCATTCCCGGGGTCTCCAAAATCTTATTCTGACCCGTTGGGACCGATCGCCAGCTTCGCTAGATCGCTGTGTCGGTATCTCCCGCAGGGTGCGAGAGTCTCTTGGATGGTGGTTACGTCCTAAGGCTTTATCCCTGGGGAAATCCTTCCTCCTCCCACGGTGGTCGGTCATTACCACCGATGCCAGCCTGACTGGCTGGGGGGGGGGGTTGGAACGATCTCTGGGTTCAGGGGGTCTGGTCGTCAGAGGAGTCGTCTCTGCCGATCAACATCCTGGAGTTGAGGGCGATTTTTCTCTGCCTCCGACATAGGACGATCCCCTTGAGCGGTCTGCCGGTCCGGATTCAAACAGACAATGCGACAGTGGTCGCATATATCAACCATCAGGGCGGGACGAGGAGTTTCAGACTCATGATGGAGGTCTCTCGGATCCTGGTATGGGCCGAGTCCAGGGTCCCAGCCATCTCCGAGATTCACATCCCAGGAGTGATGAATATCACGGCGGACTTCCTCAGTCGCGAGCAGGTGGATCTCGGAGAATGGAGTCTTCATCCGGAAGTTTTTACACTGCTGTGCTCCCTTTGGGGGACTCCCAGGTGGATTTGATGGCATCCAGGCTGAACGCCAGGATTCCGATGTTTATGTCCAGGTACAGGGACCCGGAGGCTGTGGCGGTAGATGCTCTGGTGGCTCCGTGGGACCAGTTCGAGCTGATCTACTTGTTTCCGCCGGTATCCTTGCTTCCTCTGGTCATCCGGCGGATCAAACTCGAACGGATTCCGGCAATTTTGGTGGCGCCGGATTGTCCGCGGAGGGCGTGGTATTCAACGCTGGTGTCTCTTCTGGCGGCGCCTCCGTTTCCACTGCCTCTTCGCCCAGACCTGTTATCCCAAGGGCCCATTCGTCATCCGGACCTGAAGTCGCTTCGTTTGACGGCATGGCAGTTGAGACCGAGATCTTGACCCGTCGTGGGTTTTTGGCCGAGGTCATTGCCACCTTACGGGCGGCCAGAGGTCCAGCTACGACCAGGATTTATCACAGAACTTGGGAGGCCTTCTATTCATCGTGTTCTGGATCGTCAAGGAACCCGAGGGTTTTTTCCATTCCCAACTTCTTGGCTTTTCTGCAATGTGATTTGTCCAAGGGTCTGGCAGTTGGTACCTTGCGGGGTCAGGTATCTGCACTATCTGTGCTTTTTCGGAAGGCTATTGCCTCGCGCAGGGATGTGCGCTCATTTTTTCGCGGGGTTGCATGTCAGTTTCCGCCTTGGAGGGCGTTTGTGGCTCTTTGGCGGCTCAATCTAGTCTTGGAGGCTCTTCATCATGGACCGTTTGAGCCTATGGATTCAACTACGCTTTACTTACTTTCTTGGAAGGTGGCCTTCCTGGTGGCGGTCACCTCCTTGAGAAGGGTTTCTGAGTTGGCCGGACTGTCTTGCTCGCCCCCTTTTCTGGAGTTCCACCCGGATCGAGTGGTGCTTCGTACCCGTGGCGATTTTTTGCCTAAAGTGGTGTCGCGTTTCCACGTCAATCAGGACATCATGTTGCCCTCCCTCTGTCCGAATCCGAAAAGTCCAAAGGAGCGAGCCTTGCACTCGTTGGATTTGGTGCGGGCTTTGAAGTTCTATCTGTCAATCACGCAAGGGTTTCGGAAGTCGGACTCTCTTTTAGTTATTCCTGCTGGTCGTCGGCGTGGTCAGCGGGCCTCCAAGGACACTATAGCTCGGTGGATACGTTCGGCTATCCTGGAAGCGTACCGGCTCAGGGGCGAGCCTTGTCCGGTTAAGGTTCGAGCTCATTCCACTAGAGCTGTTGGTTCGTCGTGGGCTTTTCATCAGGGGGTCTCAGCAGCGCAGCTCTGCCGGGCGGCTACCTGGCGCTCCGTTCACACTTTTACTAAATTTTATAAAGTGGACGTGAGTGCTTCCGCCGATGCGGCCTTGGGACGCAGGGTCCTGCAGGCGGCGGTGGTTTAGGTTATCTCTTTATCTAGTTTCGGCGCTTGTTGCGCGCTTGACTAAGTTGTTGGGGTATTGGCGATTCTGCCAATGTTTCCCACCCTTGAGTTCTGGACTGCTTTGGGACGTCCCACTAGTAATGGATCTTTGTCTCCCTTCCTTCCCTTCTGCTGCTGAAAGACGGATTTTGGTAAGACCTTACCTGTAAAATCCTTTTCAGCGAAGGAAGGAAGGGAGACACAGCACCCTCCCAGGGCAGAAGTGCATTATTGTTTTTACAGATGCGGCGCGACTCCTCTCTGATGGCAGTCATCGGGACTGGGGTCGGCGCGCTAGGGCTCTGTTCCAGCATTGCCAGCTCATCGCAGTTGTCAGGTCCAGTGAGCAGTGCCTGGGACTGTGTGTTCTTTCTGTTATATGCATAACCTGTTCTCTCGCATTTTTGATTTTTCAGAAGGGGTTGTGTTGTTCCGCTGGTGTTATCTGCTCTTCCTTAGCTTATGTATGAACTGAGGAACATGGGAGTAGGAGGAGCCTAAGCTGGAGGGGTCGGTCATCACTTTTTATAAATCTGAGGTGAACTATCCTGTGGGGCTCCGCCTACCCACTAGTAATGGATCTGTGTCTCCCTTCCTTCCTTCGCTGAAAAGGATTTTACAGGTAAGGTCTTACCAAAATCCGTCTTTCAAGTGCAAGCAGTCCAGAAATGTGGCCGTTTTGTATTGCGGCCTGTGGGTGGGTGGCTGGCTGCATACTTGCGCTTGCATTCCAAGAACTGTGGTAGGGATAACTGAATGCTGCAAAGGGACAAGGATGTGGACGGTGATGGTTGCAAGTCTGCAATGACAGGTGCAGGGCGGGAGGCATCTTCATATGCGCCATGGACAGGGGATTAGCATGCATGCACAACAGTGATAGAGGCAGTGATGTCACCCACAGACACTGCTTCTGGACCTTGGTGTTTGGCCCAGCTTGTCAGGTGCTTTGCTGTCATGTGCCTGAGCATGCTGGTGTTGGTCAGGCTGGTAGTTTTGGTGCTCTTGCTGATGCTGGCCTGGCAGATGTTGCAAATGGCCTTTTTGGGGTTATCTAAACAGTCTTTGAAAAAGAACCAGACTCGGGAACATGCAACAGTTGTACTGGCAACTTCTGTCGTGTTGGTGTTCCAGGGAGCTCTTGCCCGCCTTGTGTCTGTGGTCACCAAACTGCTTGTTCCTGCCTGTTGTGGTGCTACACCTCCCTCCCCCTGTGTGCTGCTGTCCTCGCTCTACATTTGCCCTAGCCAGATTGGGTTAGTGACCTCATCGTCCACCGCTTCTTTTTCCACTTCCATACCCTGGTCCTCATCCTGACTTTCTGTCCATTGTGTGTCATCATTATCCACCTCTTGCGACAGTATTTGCACTTTCCCACCATCACCTTCGGGTAACCATGACTCCTCAAATCACTACATGTGATTTTCTGTTGCCCTGTTTGAAGCTGGTGGGTTGAGAGGCCCAAATTTATTGATAGAAAAGTGAACAGCTCTTGGGGTAACCCTGGACTCTAATCTCTCCTTCAAACCACATATCCAAGCTCTTTCCACTTCCAAGTGGACTGAGTGAGAGGCCAGAATCTATAAATGGAAAGATTACAAAACAGCTCTTTGGAGTGTCCAAGTGTGGGATCAGCTGTCTCAGGGCACTTTAAATGGTGGGAGAAAGGAGGATCAGGGTGAGGAAGAGGCCGACTCCAAGTAAAAAAAAATTCCTGGATCCGCACATTCCTCAACCACAAATCTACGAAAACACTAGTGCACGCGCTCATCATCTCCCTTCTCGATGACTGCAACTTCCTGCTCTGTGGCCTCACTTCTAACACGCTCGCATTCCTCCAATCTATCCTAAACTCTGTTGCCCCAACTAATCCACCTGTCCCCTCGCTATTCCCTTGCCTCTCCTCTCTGTCAATCCCTTCACTGGCTCCCCATTACCCAGAGACTCCAGTTCAAAACCCTAACTTTGGAATGCAAAGCTATCCACAACCTGTCTCCTCCATACATCTGTGACCTAGTCTCCTGGTACTACCCTGCATGCAACCTCTGATCCTCACAAGATCTCCTTCTCTACTCCCCTCTTATCTCCTCTTCCCACAATCGCTCTTATCTTCTTTTCCCACAATCGCATACAAGATTTCTCCCGTGCATCCCCCCTTCTCTGGAACTCTCTACCCCACCATAGCTGACCCTCGCCTACTGTTGAAACGTTTAAAAGGAAGCTGAAGACCCACCTCTTGCGACATGCGTACAACCTGCAGTAACCCTCACTCCACCATACTGCTGCAAGACCAGCTCTATCCTCACCTACTGTATCCTTACCCATGCCTTGTAGACTGAGCCCTCGCGGGCAGGGTCCTCTCCTCTCCTGTAACAGTCACTGTCACATTTTTGTTAAATATTATTGTAATTGTTCTTGCAACGTATACCCCTTTTTCACATGTAAAGTGCCATGGAATAAATGGCGATAAAGTAATAATAAAAATGTGATTCAGACTCACATCTACTGAGACTGGACCATGTGGAACACAGGGTGGTGGTGGTGGTGGCAAAGTGACTGGAAGCATTATCTGCTATCCAACCAACAACCTTTTCACACTGCTCTGGCTTCAATAGTGGTGTTCCGCAGCCCCCTAGGTAATTGGGACAGGAAAGTAGTTCAACATGACATGGGTGTTTGTTGTGCTCCCTCAGCAGGCACAGTTTCATCTTGACCAAGGCCTCTGCGTGCACTATCACCATCACCATAACGTCCACTTCCCCGTCCCTTGACACACACCTTGCCCATTTTAAATGGAGTTTAAGATTTGTCATGTTGCCAAAAATGTCTGTATTCTTACCTCAGTAATATAGGATCACATCTGATGAGATGACCACAGTTTTAGGCAGTGCCCTGGGAGTAAGAGATGCTTCCAGCCCCAGGGGTCTTCCCCATGCTGTTCCCATGTCACACACCACATGACCAGATAAGGTTGTAAAATGTTAAAATGACATTTCCCGTTGAATGCAATTGTCTTGGTTGAAAGCAATGCAAAAATGCCTCAAAAACGGTACGTGTGAACATAGCCCAAGATGTGGAGGAGCATTTTTGGTTATTTATTTTGTCTTATATACAAGTCATAATCCTGGAAAGGATGTTCCTTAACATATTTCCCAGGAAAATCCATTTAGGTTTCTTTTTTGTATGTTTTATTGTGAGTCCGTAAAAGTGGCGTAGTACCTCTGACGTTGTTGACAGCAGTGACCTGGGAGTCAGAAATGCTTCCAGGGGTCTTCCCTATGCTGCTCCCATGTCATTTGAGCACTGTTTCCATCGATTTTGGCAATTTTTAGGCACTCTGCAGACCGCCGGGGGGATCCACCAGAAAAATGCTCGAGTTTCCCATAGACTTAAATTGGGCTTGTTACTCGGACAGAACAATCGAGCATTCCAATTTGCTCGACTCGAACAATGAGTACCCGAGCATTTTAGTGCTCGCTCATCACTAATAAGTTGCTAAAATCACAGGAGCCCATGTTCAGTGCTGCTTACTCTTGGGAATTGTGGGCGGGAAAGATGGATATCTCTATCCATATATCAAGATCTATCTATTTATCTGTATATCTATCTAATCTATATATATATTTATTGATCCATATATGGATAAATAGATAGATAGATAGATAGATAGATAGATAGATGTTTGGATGGTTGGATAGATTCATAGATTGATATACAGATGGATAGATAGATAGATAGATAGATAGCTAGATAGCTAGATAGATAGATAAATAGATAGAAATATGTGAGTGAGATATATGCTATATGCTTTGCGCTATATGTAATTTGTTAATAAATGCTTATGACGCGCCCCCTGGGCCATGTTTCAGGGGATACCCGGAGCCGGATCTGGATGGGGGTAGTAGTCCTTGTGGCGGTGACCCGGTCCGTGCCCAGGGTGTCAAACTAAGTGGCAGTCTATGGCAGTAGATGTTAACTTGATCGACTACGCCACCCGTTGAGTGCGGCTTTGAAGCCGCCGCTGCAGAACAGTCCGCTGAGGCCGGTGATATGGGTGCAGCGATGATGGTATAACCCCCAACGGGAGGGGTATGGCCTCAGGGCAGCAGATGTGGATGATGGAGGTAGTGATGATGTAGTAAGCAGACTCAGAGACGGGAGGTGCAGTTCAGGGTTTTTACTTACTGATGTTCTTTTGGTCACTCTGGCCTTGAGTGACCACCCGAGCCGTGCTGCGTCCACCAGGTCCTGGACTCAGCCAACCCCCAGGCAGTTCCGGAGCGTGGTCCTGAGCTCCCTTCTGACCCTCTCTCTCTGGCCGTCCCCACCAGGGATCCACCTGTGTCCGGCTCCCTCGGGTCTCTTGTTGGTTGAACCTTCTCTGGCTTCCCTGACCCTATGCTCGGTGTGCCATTCTGGTGGATTTGGTGAGGGTCGTGGCAAATCTTGACCACGACCTCCGGTTCCTGGCTAAGGTTTGCTTTGGCCTCTGCCAGCTTGGGATCCGGTACCCTTGTCCGCCAACCCTTCACCCTTCTGTCTTTATTCTGGGATCTTGGGGTTCCCTCTTCTTTTCCTCTCTGGGCCTTCCTTTCTCCTCTCTCCCTCTGCAGGGCTGGCCCTGGAGCTGGGCCCAGCCGGAGCCACAGCTCCTGTCAGCCCTCCTGGCTGAGCTCCTCTGCTCTGCACTGACTACTCCAGACTGACTACCCTGTTCTAAGATGGTGCCCACCATATATACTCCCTCTATGTGTGAGCTCAGGTGACCAGCACCCAATGAGCTCCTAGCTTTACCCAGACTACTCCCCCTATCTGCCCCTACACTACTGGGATGTTCCACCCCCCTCCCACTCCAGCCAGGGACAGACGCTGTCGTACCTGCACATATATCTGGTGGGAGTACCGTAGTTCTGTCCCCCGGAAATGGGATGTATGTAGTGCATGCAGCTTTCTGAGCTCAGTCCCACACTCCATCCTTACCCGGGAGTGGAATACCACACCTCTGGGTTGAGGTGTAATACCCCTGTAGCAGCCGAGTCCTCAGGGTGCTACATTCCCCCCTGGTAAATCACAGCACGTCCTCGGGCTGTAAAAGAGCAAAAACATACAAAAACATACAATTTTTTTTTTTTTTCAAAACATCATAAACATATAAAACATCATATATATATTATCAGCAGCATAAAACTTTTTATAATAAACTTTTCATTGTTAATATTCTTGTTCCTCCGGCCACGGTGCAACTTGTGACCGGGAAAAGTGCGACAGTCTCTTGTAGAAAATACAATAGTTTCCTATAAAACCAGTAGGGGGCGCCTTAGGAAGCGCAACTATGTACAAGGAGGATGGCCGCTCTCAGTCCTCGACCAGTGGGAATTAGGGAATGGCTGTTCACAGTCCTCAGCCTGTTAATGGATAGGGGACACACGGGTTTCAGTTCACACTTGTCCCAACGGGGAACATATTTTAACTATTAACAGTTCTTGTACCCCGACGGGTAACTATTTTACAGTTCTCTTTACCGTACTTTAGTAACGGCGTCCTCCTGCTCCTTCTCGCGGGTAAGCTTCAGACCCATCCGGGTCCTCTTGCTCCTCCTCACACCGCAGCTCTTCCTCCGTCAGCCGGTGTACATGAAGGGCGTAGGGTCCTTTGGCACATTGGTGCCGGGTGAAGGTGACCTCGTCACCCAGGTATAGGTCACGTCCTCTGTGTCCCTCCGGTAGGTGGGACTCGACATCTCTTCTGGTCACGAAGACGTCGCCGGGGGCGCGGTGATCCCGGATGAAACCCCAACCGTGCTGCAGTTGGAATTTAATTACAGTCCCGGTGGCACGGGGACCATGAGCTGCACGGGGGTTCCGTCGGGTCCGGCTCTTCTGTTCTGCACTTTGTATTTGCAGCCGCTCCTCGCGGGCTCGTCTCTCTCTCCGTTCTCGCTCAAAGACTTCCAACTGCTGGCGGCAGCACTCTGCACGCTCAGCTGCGGCCGCCCGGGTCTCCTGAGTGAACCCGATGAGGTCTCCTCCTGCGGGGTCCCACTCAAACTGCGCCTCCTCCAACGAGAGCGGGGTCATCTTGACAGGCGCCGGAGGCGGAATCAGGGGCTCGCACAGGGGCCTTTCCTTCTGGAGTTGGTGTTGGTAGTACTCCGGTGGCCACACAAAGGGCTGCCCGTCCGGGCAAGTGTGCTGGGCAAACAAGTCTTCACCCAGGTGCGGCACTTTGGATGTTGAGGGCGCGGTGGTGGCAGCGGCGCCCAGGTTTACCAGGCCTTGCGACCAGGCTTGGGGCACCCTAAAGGTAAAGGGCACCGTGAAGACGGCGGCGCCCGGGGGAACCTGACCTTGCGACCAGGCCGGTGGCTCCGTGGAGGTAGAGGGCGCTGTTGGAACTGCGGCGCCCGGGGGCACTCGGCCCTGCGACCAGGCCGGTGGCGTCTCCGTCTTGGCCGCGCTCAGGGTTGAGGCGCATGACGTCACAGGGGTCGCGGCCGCGGCTTCTGCTTGAGGCCTAGTCTGGAGCGGTGACGATGCAGCGACGGGCACGGCAGGGGGAATTTCGGGCTCTGCGACGGGGAGCTGGGGCAGGCTCGCGGTTTCCCGGCTTGGGGTAGTGACGTCCCCTTTACCTGCCTCCGTCTCGTTAGCTCCTTCCTCGGCGTCGTCTCCGGCCTTCATTCCTCCTGCACCATCCTCAGAGGCGGTCTGACTCCTCGTCTCGGGTGGCGTGCTCCGCTGGCGGGTTCCAGCTTGCAGGGCCATCTCTCTGCTCCACTCCGTCAGCGTTTCTCGCTGCACCCGGGCCATCCTCCGTGCGAGGCCCTCCAGCGCGGTCTGTGCACGCTCCCGGTCTTGGGGAAGCTGTGCCAGGATCTCCACTAGGCCTAGTGGGGTGGTTGCTTGCTCCTGACCACAGGGTCGGTGCTGCCTGACTCTCCCTCCATCTCCGGGTGCGACTTCTCCAGACTCCTCTCCAGACTTCTCATCTCCGGGTGCGCTCTCTCCAGACTCCTCCAGGCTGCACCCATCCTCTTTCTTTTGTTCTGTATCCGCCCACATTGAGGGTGGTCTCGGGGCAACTCGGTGATTATCAGATCCAGGGGCAGTCCCCTCACGCTGATGGACATCTCTAGCATTACAGTCTCTGCTGGTGGGGGCGGTTTCCGCTTTTGGCGCCATTCTTCGACCTGGCCCACGATGGGAGGTGGCCTCTTGCCACCCTCTGGCACGCCCATAATGGCGTCCGCTCTGCCAGGGCGGGAAATCTTCCCAGATGGCGGGAATCGTCTCCCAGTGGCGGGAAACTCCGTGGATGGCGGGAAAAAGCTGCAGATGGCGGGCAACCAGCGGGAAACGACCCGTGATCGCGTCCGATGGCGGGGACCCTCCGGAATTGGCGGGAGACTTCTTTTTGAGGTAAACGTGAACTTTTCTTCAGGCACGCAGTACCCGGTAGTTGCGGGCACGTTATCCTGCCGACTACGCCAAAAGTTGACGCGCCCCCTGGGCCATGTTTCAGGGGATACCCGGAGCCAGATCTGGATGGGGGTAGTAGTCCTTGTGGCGGTGACCCGGTCCGTGCCCAGGGTGTAAAACTAAGTGGCAGTCTATGGCAGTAGATGTTAACTTGATCGACTACGCCACCCGTTGAGTGCGGCTTTGAAGCCGCCGCTGCAGAACAGTCCGCTGAGGCCGGTGATATGGGTGCAGCGATGATGGTATAACGCCCAACGGGAGGGGTATGGCCTCAGGGCAGCAGATGTGGATGATGGAGGTAGTGATGATGTAGTAAGCAGACTCAGAGACGGGAGGTGCAGTTCAGGGTTTTTACTTACTGATGTTCTTTTGGTCACTCTGGCCTTGAGTGACCACCCGAGCCGTGCTGCGTCCACCAGGTCCTGGACTCGGCCAACCCCCAGGCAGTTCCGGAGCGTGGTCCTGAGCTCCCTTCTGACCCTCTCTCTCTGGCCGTCCCCACCAGGGATCCACCTGTGTCCGGCTCCCTCGGGTCTCTTGTTGGTTGAACCTTCTCTGGCTTCCCTGACCCTATGCTCGGTGTGCCATTCTGGTGGATTTGGTGAGGGTCGTGGCAAATCTTGACCACGACCTCCGGTTCCTGGCTAAGGTTTGCTTTGGCCTCTGCCAGCTTGGGATCCGGTACCCTTGTCCGCCAACCCTTCACCCTTCTGTCTTTATTCTGGGATCTTGGGGTTCCCTCTTCTTTTCCTCTCTGGGCCTTCCTTTCTCCTCTCTCCCTCTGCAGGGCTGGCCCTGGAGCTGGGCCCAGCCGGAGCCACAGCTCCTGTCAGCCCTCCTGGCTGAGCTCCTCTGCTCTGCACTGACTACTCCAGACTGACTACCCTGTTCTAAGATGGTGCCCACCATATATACTCCCTCTATGTGTGAGTTCAGGTGACCAGCACCCAATGAGCTCCTAGCTTTACCCAGACTACTCCCCCTATCTGCCCCTACACTACTGGGATGTTCCACCCCCCTCCCACTCCAGCCAGGGACAGACGCTGTCGTACCTGCACATATATCTGGTGGGAGTACCGTAGTTCTGTCCCCCGGAAATGGGATGTATGTAGTGCATGCAGCTTTCTGAGCTCAGTCCCACACTCCATCCTTACCCGGGAGTGGAATACCACACCTCTGGGTTGAGGTGTAATACCCCTGTAGCAGCCGAGTCCTCAGGGTGCTACACTTACATTTCAGAAAAAAATTGCTTGGGATCCCCCTAAGTTTTATTAACCAGCAGAGGGAAAGTGGACAGCTGGGCCTGATGTTTACAGCCTGATAAGAGGGTAATACCCATGGAGCTTCCCAGGCTATTAATGTCAGCCCACAGCTGTATACTTAGGATATGTGCACATGTTCAGGAATTGATTGCAGAAATTTCTGCAAAGTTTCAGTGTCTCTTGGCAGAAAAAACGCTGCGGCAAAAATGTGCTTTTGCCACGATTTTCATCGCATTTTTGATGCTTTTTATGCATATTTGTACAGCAATGAATGCTTTTTGGAGCTAAATAAAGATATTTGAATAAAATAAAGTGGGACATTGCTTTAACCCTTAGATTACTGTCAGACCTGGGGTGAGTATATTGGTTAATTTAAATGATTAAATAATGCGTCTGTTGTATTTCAAAAAGTGTTTTACTCTCAGTGTGTGTGTTTATTTAACTCTTTACTTTACTTAGGTTTAGTAATGAGGGTGTCTGATTGACACCTGTTCATCACTAAACAAAGTTTGGGTAGGTGCCCACGATCAGGAGGGAGCCGCTGCGGATTTGAAGCTGCAGCATCAAACCCGCAGCGGTCAGATCATAGAATCTTAGAATGGTAGAGTTGGAAGGGACCTCCTGGGTCATCTGGTCCAACCCCCTGCTCAAAGCAGTATTCACTAAATCATCCCAGAGAGATGTCTGTCCAACCTCTGTTTGAAGACGTCCATTGAAGGGGAACTTATCACCTCTTGCGGCAGCCTGCTCCACTCATTGATCACCCTAACTGTCAAAAAGTTTTTTCTAATATCTAATCTGTGTCTCCTCCCATTCAGTTTCATCCCATGGCTTCTAGTCTTTCCTTGTGCAAATGAGAATAAAGATGATCCTTCTACAATGTGACAGCCCTTGAGATATTTGTAGACAGCTATTAAGTCTCCTCTCAGTCTTCTTTTTTGTAAGCTAAACATTCCCAAATCCTGTAACCGTTCCTCATAGGACTTGGTTTGCAGACCGGTCACCATTCTGGTCGCTCTTCTCTGAACTTGCACCAGTTTAGTTTGTCGATGTCTTTTTTAAAATGTGGTGCCCAAAACTGGACACAGTATTCCAGATGAGGTCTGATCAAAGAGGAGTAAAGTGCGATAATGACTTCACGTGATCTAGACTGTATGCTTCTGTTAATACATCCCAGAATTGTATTTGCCTTTTTTGCTGCTGCATCACACTGTTTACTCATGTTCAGTCTATGATCTATTAGTATACATAAGTCTTTTTCACATGTACTATTGTTTAGCTCTATTCCTCCAATTTTGTATATGCTTTTTTCATTTTTTTTTTTGCCCAGATGTAGTACTTTGCATTTTTCCCTGTTAAAAACCATTCTGTTAGTTGCTGCCCACTGCTCCAGTTTATTTAGGTCTTTTTGAATCCTCTCTCTCTCTTCTCTAGTATTAGCTATCCCTCCTAGCTTTGTGTCATCAGCAAATTTAATCAGTTTACCCTCAATTCCTTCACCTAAATCATTGATAAAGATGTTGAATAATACAGGTCCCAGGACGGAGCCCTGTGGTACCCCACTTGAGACATTCATCCAACTGGATGTGAAGCCATTAACAGCCATTGTTTGAGTCCGATCACTAAGCCAGTTATGAATCCACCTAACAGTTACCTTGTCCATTCCATACTTGGTCATTTTTTCAATAAGGATGGTGTGAGATACTTTGTCAAATGCTTTGCTGAAGTCAAGATATACTATATCTACAGCATTTCCCTGATCCACCCAGTCAGTGATTCTGTCATAGAAGGAAATTAAGTTAGTCTGACATGACTTGTTAGTTACAAACCCATGCTGACTCTGTTTAATCACGTCATTCTTATCCAGGTACTTACATACATGTTGTTTAATAATTTGTTCAAAGATCTTTCCTGGTGTAGAAGTCAGACTCACCGGCCTATAGTTCCCTGGGTCCACCTTCTTCCCCTTTTTGAAGATAGGAACAACATTTGCTCTTCTCCAGTCTTCTGGGACTTCTCCTGTTCTCCAAGAATTTTCAAAGATTATGGAGAATGGTTCTAAAATTTCTTCTACGATCTCCTTCAGTACTCTGGGGTGTAATTCATCTGGACCTGGAGACTTGAACTCATTTATGTTTGCTAAATATTCCTCACAATCTTTCTGTTTACAGATAACCTGGATTCTTCTATTCCTTTAATAGGACAGTGAAGATCAATTGATGTTGCATTTTCTTTCTGAGAGAAAGCAGATGCAAAATAGGAATTAAAAAGTTCGGCCTTCTCAACATCCTTTCTTACCATTTCATCATTTTCATCCTGTAAAAATCCTATAGCATCTTTGACTTTTCTTTTACTTTTGACATACCCCCAAAATCCTTTTTTATTGCTTTTCACATCTCTTGCAAGCCTTAATTCATTGTCAGCTTTAGCTAACCTGATACGTGCCCTACAGGTTCTGCAGACTGCATTATAATCTTCTTTAGATATGCGTCCCTCTTTTCATTTGATAAAACATTTCTTTCTTTCTTTTTAGCATGTGTTTAAGTTCTGTGTTCATCCATCATGGTTTCCTTAAATGTTTCCCATTCTTCCTTCTTTTCGGGATTGTTAGCGATTGTGCTTTGAGAATCTCATTTTTAAAAATTTCCCATCTTTCCTGGACATTTTTGTCCTTAAGGACATCCAGCCATTGGATCCCTCCTCTTCTCTTTCTGAGTCGTTTAAAATCTGCCTTTCTAAAATCTAACCTTGAAGTTTGAGTCTTCACATGTCTTCCTCCTCTAGTTAACCCAAATTCTATAATAGCATGATCACTGCCTCCTAGGGTCCCAGCCACCCTTACCTCCTCAACCATTTCCTCCCTGTTTATAAGGATAAAATCCAAAGTAGCAGATCCCCTTGTTTTCTTCCCTACCTTTTGGAAGATAAAGTTGACAGCAAGAGAGGATAAGAATTTGCTTGACCTGTTAGTTTTACTTGAGAGAGATTCACAACAAATGTCTGGATAGTTGAAATCTCCAATGACCACACTTTTTTGGAGACCTTGGTCATTTGATACATAAAGAGTTCATCCATATCTTCAGCTTGCCCAGGTGGCCTGTAGTAAATGCCTACAATGGTGTCCTTTCTGTTGTTCTCTCCTTGTATTCTTACCCAAACAGTTTCCACAGAACTCCCAGTCTCTAAAGCTTCAATCTCTGTGCAGATATACGCTTTTCTAACATACAATGCGACACCTCCTCCTCGTTTATCAAGTCTGTTTCTTGCAAATAAGTTGAATATGTGTACCATCCCACCAAGTTTCAGTGATTCCAATGACATCATATTTCTTTTCCTGCGTTAGTAGTTCCAGTTCTCCTTGTTTGTTGCCCATGCTTTGTGCATTTGTATAAAAAGATTTTAGTTTGTGATTGTTTTTTCTTCCTCCCATATTTTTATTATTTAGATTTTTTTGTCTTTATTCTTCCTTTCCACTTCCAATAGCAGAGATCTCAATAGTATTTGTCAGCTGTATAGCTCTTTCTGGACTTTTGCTTCCCTTCCCACATTGTTCTAGTTTAAAGCTCTCCTGATGAGTATAGCAAGGCGACTTCCAAATATATGTTTTCCAGTCTTTGAAAGGTGCACCCCATTCTAGAAATCCCATATCCACTATGCGTGCAACTGAGGCTGCAGATCATCTGCGGACACCGACATGCGGTGCGTATTTCAGGACTGCAGCATGTCAAATTCACTTGCGGAGTCGCTAGTCTCCGCAACACAAATTTCACAACTAGAATGTATTGAATGTGGTAAATTCGCATGGTTCAGTGAACACATGTGGATTCACCAGCATTCAATAGAATGCATCAAAAATATTCTGCGTCCAAAGTGCTGCTACGTCTGGATCATGGGCACATAGACCAAAAATGAAAAAAATAATGGCGTGGGCTCCCGCATCATTTTCATAACCAGCAGAGGGAAAGCCAACCACTGGGGGCTGATATTACTAGCCGGGGAAGGGGCCATTAGCCAAATATGTTCCCTGGCTATTAATAACAGTCACAGCTATTTGTTTAGCCTTTACTGGCTAGATTACAGGGGGGGGGCCAGAAAAAAATTGACATAGGATTCCCCCATAAAATCTAACCAACAAAGGCTAAACAGACAGCTACGGGCTGATATTAATAGCCAGGGAAGGGGCCATGGATCCTGGCCCCCTCCCAGGCTAATAATATCAGCCCTCAGCTGCCCCAGAACTGGTGCATCCAGAAAATGCACCAAATCTGGCGCTTAGCCTCCGCTCTTCCCACTTGCTGTGGTGCAGTGGCAAGTGGGGTAATAGGGTTGGGGTTCATGCCTTCTATAGGCAGCTGACATGAAGCCCAGGTTAGTAATGGAGGGCATCTATAAAATGCCCCCATTACTAACCCCGTAGTAAGTTTTTTAAAATAAAGACACGGCCAGAATAAAGTCTTTAATTTAAATAAAATTCCATATGATTTTAATAATCTATTTAAAAATAAAAAACACTGTATAGTCACCTAGTGCCTAATCCCTGAAGCTCTCGTCTCCTGTAAGAAACCAAAAATAAAAAACAACAATATCCCTCACCTGTCCGCCGTCATGACGTAATCCACAGTGTCCTATGACTATCCGGGTCACTTCTACAGCAGCCACATCAGCAATCACTAATGTGACTGTTGTAGAAGACAGCACTGTATACACTGACAGGAGAGTAATCACTCCTGTCAGTGTATAGCGCTGTGCTGCTGGAGTGAGGTCACTTGAGTTCAAACAGCTGATGATCAGCTGACAGCTCCGGTACCCTCACTTACTGCATCAGTGTTGCGTGGGAAAATTCTTGACGTGAGGGCACCAGACCTCTCAGCTGATCTTCAGCTGTTTGAACTCCAGTGACCTCAGTGCCAGCAACTCAGCGCTTTACACTGACGGGAGCGATCACTCTCCTGTCAGTGTATAGAGTGCTGCCAGGTGATCCGATCGCCGTTGGACAATGGGAGGATGGCGGACAGGTGAATATAAGGTGCTCTTTATTTTATTTTAACTTTTTTTTTACACTGAGAACAGACACCGGCAGATGAGACTACTTCTCCTCTCATTAAAATGGGGGACCCCAAAAAAATTTGATGTGGGGCCCCCCTATAATTAATAACCAGCAAAGGCTAGGCAGACAGTTGCAGACTGATATCAATAGCCTAGCAAGGGGCCATGGATATCGGCCCCCTTCCGAGGCTAAAAACATCAGCTCTCAGCAGCCCCAGAAATGGCGCATCCATAAGATGCGCCAATTCTGGCTCTTAGCCTGCACTCTTCCCACTTGCCCTGGTACAGTGGCCGGTGGTGTAATGGGGTTAGGGTTCATGTCAGCCTTGTATTGGCAGCTGACATGAAGCCCAGGTTAGTAATGGAGAGACGTCTATAAGACACCCCCATTAGTAACCCCATAGTAAAATTGTAAGAAAAAACACCAAACACCCAGATTAAAGTAATTTGAAATACGGTAATTACGCAGTCCTTTATTTAAGATTCTTAATTAACGCAAAAAAAATATATTTACCTAACGCCTAATCCACTGAAGCTCAGGTCTCATGTTACAAAAATAAAATAATAAAGAAACATAATACTCACCTGTCCGTTGTGATGAAATAATCCAGATTGTCCCATGGTGATCAGATCATTAAAAAAAAAGGCACATCAGAAGTCACTGCTGTGACTGCTCTATCCAGCAGTCAGCAATACACTGGCAGGAGCATCATCGCTCCTGCAGTGTATAGCACTGAGCTGCAGGGTGTAAGGTCACTTGAGTTCATCAGCTGTCAAATGTCAGCGTGAGCCTGCAGCTGTCACTGTGACCAGCAGTAAAAAGCTTACGGCTCGTCAAAGGCGTCGGTTGATGAGAGTACTATTACTCCCATCAGCCTACACCTGCTGTCATTGATAAAAGTAAAAGCAGGTGTCTCTGATGGGAGTAGTCATCAGCCGATGCCTGTGCTCAAACTAAAAAAAAGTTAAAATAAATAAAAACATATTGAAATAAAAATAAAAAACACAGTTATACTCACTTAACACCTAATCCCTGAAGCTCTTGTCCCCTGTGAAAAATGAAAAAAAACACTAATACTCATCTTAACACCTAATCCCCTAGGTGCATGTCACCTGTAAAAAAGAAAAATTAATTAACTATTCTATTACTCATCTATCCGTCGTAGTCCATACTGTCCCACGACGATCGGATCACTTCTAAAGCAGTCACATCAGCACGTATGACTGTTCTACCCGGCAGCCGACTACACACTGACAGGAGCATAATTGCTCCTGCAGTGTATAGCGCTGAGCTGCCTCGAGGGAGGTGTTAGGAATCGCTGTTCTGTGCTCCCACCTGGGAATGGAGCAGGTCCTCTACTCCGGTTGCAAGTGCCACTATTGTCCTGACCCTGGAGATGGAGCTACTACATGTGTACGGAGACAGTCTCAATCTTTTGAAGCATCACGTTCTGGTGTTGTAGGATGTGTGAAGATGTGGAACGCCGTGTCTCCCACTGATTTCCCCGGTTGCCAGGCAACACAGAACGCTGCTTTGTTTCGCACTAAGCAGTGGTGGAATTATGTTCATTCTGCTGTGCAAGCCAGCAGAGAGTTGTTGCTAGCATTAGTGTTGATATCTTTTCAGGGGTTTTCTCCTTTTCTCTTCTGGTTTCACTTTCTGGAGTTGTTGCAGAGGTACGTGTGTCTGGCGACAGTAGGCTTAGGAAGGGCTCTGCCAAAGTCCCCCTTCCATTTACTGGGAGCTGGGTGAAGAGTATTCCCGACCCTCAAGGGCTCGCCTAGCTGGGCAGCTTGTGCCAAGTGCGTCTGTAGCTGCACTTTTGCTGGTTAGTGAAAGTCTTGCTGGGTTCCTCTGCAAAACGCATAACAGGAGGTCACTGGAATTCATAAATGATGAGCTCCGGTCATCTCACTTATGGCACCTCCGCTGCATGAGAAAGTTCAACCATCCCAGAAATGGAGCATTAATAAGATGCACCAAATCTGGTGCTTAGCTTCGCTCTTCCCACTTGCCCTGGTGTGGTGGCAAGTCGGTTAATAGGGTTGGGGTTCATGTTAGCCTTGTATTGGCAGCTGACATGAAGCCTAGGTTAGTAATGGAGGCAGTCTATAAGGCACCCTCATTACTAACCCCATTGTAAAAGTTTGGAAATAAAGACACAACATGTAAAAATTCCTTTATTTGACTGCTCTACACGACAGCAAGCTACACACTGACACAGGCAGTGTGTAGCGCTGAGCTGCCATGAGAGAGTTCACAGGAGTTCATCAGCTGATGAACCCTGGTGACCTCACTTAAGGCACCAGCGTTGCTTGAGAACTTTCTCACATAGCGGCAGTGCAGTAAGTGAGATTACCGGACTCATCAGCTTATGAACTTCTGTGACCTCTCTCACGGCAGCTCAGCGCTATACACTGTGGGAGTGTGTAGACGGCTGCCAGGTAGAACAGTCACATCTGCTGATGTGACTGTTCTACAAGTGATGCGGAACCTCGTGGGAGAGTATGGATTATGGCGGATAGGTGAGTATTATGGTGGTTAATTATTTTTTCTTTTTACAGATGACATGGGCTTTGGGGATTAGGCGTTAAGGTGAGTATTATGTTTTTTTTATTTTTTACATGGGACAAGGGCTTCAGGGATTAGGTGTTAGGTGTGTATAACTGTGTTTTTTATTTTTATTTCAAAATATATTTATTTAAACTTTTTTTTTTAATTTGAGCCCAGGCGCTGGCTGATGACTTCTCCCATCAGCGGCGCCTGCTCTCACTGTTATTAGTGACAGCAGGCATAGGCTGATGGGAGTTGTAGTACTTTCATCAGCTGACGTCTATGATCAGCGATAAGCTTTTTACCGCTGGTCACAATCACAGCTGTGGGATCACGCTGACATCTGACAGCATGATCCTGCCATTCATGTACTGACAGAGATTCTGATCTTGTACACATTTATCAATCCAAAAAGTGCTTCATGGCTATGTTGAAACTTGAAAATCCTCAAAACTTAAAGTTTTGAGATTATGAGTAGTGTTGAGCAAATTTGTTCTGCATTTCAAATTCAAGTTCGTGTTCAGGGTTCCGGCTTGTTTGCGCCAAAAAAAAACGGCTCCGCCCGTGAACATCCCTGATTTGCCACGCTCAGGGATGTTCATGGGCGGCGCTGATTTTTTGGCGCGAACAAGCCAGAACCCCGAACACGAACCCGAATATGAAATGCCAAACAAATTCGCTCAACACTAATTATGAGGAGAATTTGACGAGATTCTGCTCAGTTTCTGCTCCAAAAACTCAGTGTAAATTAGGGTATGTTCACACTTCCTTTTTTACCAATTTGGACGAAAACATGATATCACGCTGGGCTGCTGTAATAAACAATCCCGAAGACCAAGAGAAGTTGAATGTTTTTTAATTCCACTTGCATTTTCAAGTGAAAAAAAAATTGTTTTTTTCACTTGATAAAGACGCTAGTCCAGCATTGAATCGTGTTGTGGAAATTAAACAACGTTCAACTCATCTTGGTCTGAAAGGGGTTGTCCGGTACTTTTTTTTAAGTTGCCCAATGTATTCAGCATGTGGGCATAAGTATCTCTGTAATTACCTTGTGTTGCAGATAATGCCTGTGAGCGGCACTACCACTGGACGCTCACAGGCATCACGTGACCCCCGACTGCAGCTGGCGCTGACATCCGCTGATGTCACGACAAGTCCAAGCTGCAGCCGAGGGTCCCTCTTCCGCGTTCCACCGGTGGCTGCTGGGTTGTGGGCAGGGTTATTCCCCTGCATCACACCTGGCATCCACCACGCTCTCTCCCTCTCCCCATTCATTGGGAAAGCGTGTGATAGATGCTGGGTGTGACACGGGAAATAATCCTGTCCACAACCCAGCAGCCATCACGGGGACCCCAGCGCTGAGTCACGCCTCACTTGTCGTGACATCAGCGCGGGGTCATGTGATGTCTGTGAGCGGCCACCGATAGCGCCGCTCACAGGCATTATCAACTACACAAGGTATTTACAAATATACTTATGCCCACATACGGAATACATTTGGCAATTTAAAAAAGGTACCTGCAATTTCTTTAAGGATTCTTTATTACAGCAGTGCAGCCTGATGTGTTTTTGTCCAAATTGTTAACTATTCTGGAAGAGATCATCCCCCAGCCATGAGGCAGCAGCAGCTGATATCTTCAGGTGCTCATAGTTGTACCTGCACACAACCTACTCAGGTGAGCACCTTCCTTTTACTTTCCTTTGCAGCTAAAAGGGAATGACCCGACGGTCTTGTGCCCTTTTGTTCCCCTACAGTTTTTTCACACTTATTTTTTGTAGCAGAAACTGAACAGAATCAATCCGAACCCTCCTGTACAGTGTCGATTTTAGGACATGATCAGATATCAAAGTCAAACTTCAGAATAATGTCAGTTTGAGGCTAAATACCCTGTCTGAGAACTGACTTATATGTGACTCTGATAAGGGACTTTGACATCTGACTTTGATAAGTGACTTCGACATCTGACTTTTACAACAGATAATAATAATAATAATAAAAAGTTAACTGTACACTTCTCGGACTTGAACGCAAAATTCTATGTCTGGAAGTCAGTACATTTACCATTGAGCTATACACTCAGATGAAGAAACTTAGGTATTCTATTTGGCTATGTGATTTTCAGTGCAAACCTGTCTGAAACTCATTGGGACTTTCACACAGACTTCAAGCAAGCCAAATTCAAATGATGTGTGACTTTGATATGCGAGTCTGAAATCTGACTTTCATTAAACATCAGAATCACAGTGACTTTTAGACACCATGCATATTTTCATGGTTGATCGCATAAGCCAAGAAAACCTGCCAGTCACTATCACCTGACAATATGGCTGGACCCTATGGTAAAGCTTCAGCCTCATAGAGTGGAGCTTTGGGGTTTAAATCCCAGGGCCAGAAGATATTTCTTCTTTTTTTAATTATGCTTCATTCACACACAAACTACAGGGAAGTTTTACTTTTAATATCTGACATTCTGATTGTCATCCTGACATGGTAAGAAAGAGTTTCAGACACGCTGTCTATTTGCATGGTAAATCACAGCCAAAGTAAATTGGGAGTTTGCAGCCAGTACTTGGGTGGATGGAAAGAAAAATTTGCAATAAAGAAATTTGATCATTAGACCCCTTCCTAAGAAATTATGCAAGCGTACAGTCATTTGGAAATAGATAGTAAATTAGTGCTTCCCAATTTACTTTGGCTATGTAATTTACCATGCAAATAGACAGCGTGTCTGAAACTCTTAACACGTCAGGATGACAGTCAGAATGTCAGATATTAAAAGTAAAACATCCCTGTAGTTTGTGTGCGAACTAAGCATAATTAAAAAAAAAAAATTATTATGGTCTTGGGATTTGAACCTCAAACATCCACTCTATGAGGCTGAAGCTTTACCATTCAGCCATAAAGTCAAGTGATAGTGACTTGCAGCTTTTCTTGCCTTATGGTATCAACCATGAAAATACTCAGGGTTTCTAAAAGTCATTGTGATTCTGATGTTTGAAGAAAATCAGATACCAGACACACATATCAAACTCACACATCATTTTAATTTGGCTTGCTTGAAGTCTGTGTGAAAGTCCCAATGAGTTTCAGACAGGTTTGCACTAAAAATCACATAACCAAATAGAATGCCTAAGTTTTTTCAACTGAGTGTATAGCTCAATGGTAAGTGTACTGGCTTCCAGACATAGAGCTTTGGGTTTTAGTCCCAGAAGTGTACAGGGAATTTTTTATTATTATTATCTGTTGTAAAAGTCAGATGTCAAAGTCAGATATCAAAGTCAGTTCTCAGACAGGGTATTTAGACTCAAACTGACATTATTCTGTTGTTTGACTTTGATATCTGATCATGTCCTAAAATGGACACTGTACTCCTGAAATACTCAAAACTTGCTTCTAGTGATGTATTCATGTACTGATGGTTCTGGTGATGTATTCATGTAAGTACTCCTTACATGGGGCTGGCAGCTCACATCCTCTTGATGTCTGATACGTCCTTTTTGTTATAAAAAATACAAACTCCTGTTTTGCCTGGTGTCTATAATTGTCTGCATCTCTGACATCACATCAACAGCACTGTAACCAATCAGATAGCTGCTGAGCTCCTTGATTGGTTGCAGCGCTGTCATTGTGATGTGACATCAGTGCTGCAGTTTGTTTTTTTTCCAAAAAAAGCAATCCAGGGAATATGTAAACTGACGCGCCCCCAGGGCCGTGGGGTACTCGGCAGCCGGGCCTCTGGATGCCGGCGGGGGATATCACGGTGGCTGGCCCGGTCCGTAACCCAGGGCGGTCAGTAAAAAGGGGGAACTTCTATTTATATGGGGTTTTTGGAAAAGTTTGTGACGCCACCTGTGGAATACGGCTAAAGGGAGCCGCCGCTGTGGAGCAGTCCTCTGGAGCTGGTGTTACGGCAGCAGGGATGGTGTGGCTCTCCACAGGTAGAGCTAGCTCCAGGGCAGTGTAGGATTTGTAAGGTGCGCTGGGCGTTGTAGTGCAGGGAGGGAAAGATGGCGCAGGTGAAAGAAGGGACGGAAGCATTGCGGTGCATTCATCCGAGTCTTTACTCACAGTTCTTATGACAGTTCCACTGGTGCACTGTACAGTTGTCGGCCTCCCACGTCGCGCTGCGTTCACCAGGCCGGGGTTCAGCACTTCCTCAGGCAGATCAGGAGTACCTGGCAGAACCCCACTTTCTCGTGTTCCTAACTAGACTGTCTTCACGCTGGGTCTTTCTCCCTCCTGTCCTGCGCTTCCCACTCTCAATCCCGCTCGGGTGCTCTGAAGTCCCTTCTGTCTCGTCGGAGTTCCCGGACCTGCTTGACCCTCACGGGGATTAGAATGAGGCTTCAGCAACTGGCTATAGAAGCCAGAAGCCTCCGGTTATCCCAGCCGAGACCTGGAGTAACACGGCTGGACCAGGGGCCGGTCCCCTTCTTGCGGCCTACGATCCCTCTGTCTTCTGACAGATGTGGGGCATACGGGTGCCGTCCTGCCGTACCCCCTAGGATCCCTTCTTAGAACGGAGCCTACTCCTCTGCTCCCCACCTGGGCCTCTAGGACTGGGCCCTACTTGTGGAGCAGAGCTCCTAAAGAGACTCTGCTCCCTGTCTGACACTCTCTTCTCAACTACAAAACTCACACCCTAAGATGGCTTCCCCTTATATATCTACTATTATGGTGCTCCCCTAAACTGCTTCCTCCACCCACACCCACTACTGGTTCCCCCTACCTCTGGGTTCCCCCCACTCCAGCCAGGGACAGGGCTCAGCAGCTGCGCTCTGCATGTTGCCCCTCCAGCCTGCCTGGAGCAGTGTAGTGTTGGATGCAGGTGTTGGGGTTCCGGGCAGCACTCCTTCCTTACCTGAGAGAAGGGGATACCACACTTCTGGAAAGTGCACTACCTCTGTGGCAACTGAACCCTCAGGGGCGCCACAAAAGCACTGCGGAATATGTTAGCGCTATATAAAAATAAAGATGGAAAACCACTTTAAGGGCACACGAGACATTTTAAGCTCAAGCAAGACAGCCAAAGTTTTTCAAGCAGAAGATGCTAAAAACCATGGTGTTTTTTTTTCCTGAACCATCTTCTTTGTAGTTTTACAGTCATTTCCTGGCCATTTTTCCTACGGTTTTGGCCACTTTCATTTTTTTTTCAAGTGTTTTCCCATTGTTTTTGTTACATCTTTTTTACTGTCATTTTCTGTGTTTTTTACCTCTCCACTGAATAATGAGGAAACTACTTTCATTTTTAAGCAAAAGCGATAACACTACAAAAGACGTCCCGGTGTCTTCCGAGCCTTCTCATTGACTTGCATTGTAAAGTACAGAGTGTTTTCCGAGTAGAATAGACCACAATGGACCGATCACTTCTTTTATTCGCTTTGTTTTTTTTTTTTAGAAAACTGAAGTTTTTAAAAGATGCTCAAAAGCCTGAACTTGTGCACAGTAAGCCATTTTTTATATAAATACACATGTTTATTCATTTAACTATTTTTCATAGTGGTTTCCATTGTGGGATCTGCCCTCCAAAAATGTCATTTGCACATGCCCTAAGTGATATGTACCCCAAATAAGCACCAGTGAGAACTACAGTTTCCCAACGCCATTCTCCCCCTGCCAAAAAAAACCCCAAAGTTATGGGTCTCAGAAATTGTAGAGAAAAAAAATGGTACATGATAAAAGTATATACTTTTGTTATTGTCGATATTGAATTGAACGAATAAAGCTAACATGTCAGTTATATCTATTAGTAAGCTGCATTAAAACATTACTCTAGTGTTTATTTTATTTCAGCGCTGGAGTGATGCTACTAATCTAAGTTCCCAGTATTATACTCACCAGCGCAGTCTTCAGCTCTTCCTGGTGCCGCTCTGTTCCCGCGGTGCCCTCTTGTGACCGCAACTTCTGACTGACAGTAAGTCAGAGAGAACAGTCACAAGCTCTGAGTGTAAGTCTATGGGAACCTCGTTTTGGCTCTCATAGACTTACATTGAGTAATGACCTCCGGCTCACCCAGCAAACAGTGGAGCAATACGGCTGGTCACTAACTTCTGCAGAACGACCGGAGTGGTGCTGAGAAAAGATGAAGATGACATCTGGTGAGTATAAGACTAGGATCAGGGATCTTAGGTTACTGCGACCGATCTAGAGGTAAAATTAAAGAAAACACCACTGGAGTGGTGCTTTAGTTTTCATTGCACTAAACATTTTCATTGCTAACTGTTCTTTGCACTGTCGTGCTTTTCATGTTAATTAGTTTGTAAAACAATAAAAAATATTTTGTTTTCTGGTGTGGTTTAGATGCATTCAATTATTATATTTTATTAAATTACTCAGGCCTTTTAAGTGATTATCAAGGACTTGAAATTAATCGCCTATCTCTAGAATAGGTCATCAATATTAGTTCAGTGGGTATCTGACTCTTTGCATCCCTGCCCATTAACTATATGTAGAGGCCGCAGCACTATGGTATGCATGGCACCCCTCATCCTGGTATGCATGGCACCCCTCATCCCCAATCCTGGTATGCGTGGCACCCCTCACCCCCCAATCCTGGTATGCATGGCTCCCTCATCCCCAATCCTGGTATGCATGGCACCCCTCACCCCCAATCCTGGTATGCATGGCACCCCTCACCCCCAATCCTGGTATGCATGGCACCCCTCACCCCCAATCCTGGTATGCATGGCACCCTCATCCCCAATGCTGGTATGCATGGCTCCCTCATCCCCAATCCTGGTATGCATGGCACCCCTCACCCCCAATCCTGGTATGCATGGCACCCCTCACCCTCAATCCAGGTATGCATGGCACCCCTCAACCTCAATCCTGGAAGGCATGGCACCCCTCATCCCCAATCCTGGTATGCATGGCACCCCTCACCACCAATCCTGGTATGCGTGGCACCCCTCATCCCCAATCCTGGTATGTGTGGTACTCCTCATCCTATCCTGGTATGCATGGTACCCCATCCCTCATCCCTATCCTGGTATTTATGGTATCCCTCATCCTCAATCCTGGTATGCATGGCACCATGGCACTCCTCATCGCTATATTGGTATGCATGGCACCCCTCATCCCCAATCCTGGTATGCATGGCTCTCTCATCCCCAATCCTGATATGCATGGCACCCCTCATCCCCAATCCTGGTATGCATGGTACCCCTAATCCCCAATCCTGGTATGCATGGCTCTCTCATCCCCAATCCTGATATGCATGACACCCCTCATCCCCAATCCTGATATGCATGGCACTCCTCATCCCTATCCTGGTATGCATGGGCCCCTCATCCCCAATCATGGTTTACATGGTACCCCTCATCCCTATCTTGGTATGTATGGTACCCCTCATCCCTATTCTGGTATGTATGGTAACCCTCATCCTGGTATGCATAGCACCCCTTATCCCAATTCTGGTATGTATGGCCTCCTCATCCCAGAAACCTGTTCTGCATGGCACCCAATTCCTCATCCTAGTATGCATGTCACCCCTCATCCCTATTCTGGTATGCACGATACCTCTCATCCTGGTATGCATGGCAACCCATCCCTCATCCTGGTATACATGGTACCCCGCATTCCTATCCTGATATGTATGGTACCCCTCATCCCTATTCTGGTATGCATGGCACCCCTCACCCCCAATTCTGGTATGCATGGTCCCCTCATCCTGGTATGCATGGTCCCCTCACCCCCCAATCTTGGCATGTGTGATACCCCTCACCCCCCAATCCTGGTATGCATGATCCCCTCACCCCCAATCCTGGTATGCATGGTCCCCTCACCCCCCAATCCTGGTATGCATGGTCCCCCCTCACCCCACAATCCTGGTATGTGTGGCCCCCTCATCCCTTTCACACTGTACAAACATGCAAAAAAATAAACACTTATACTCACCTTTTTTCTATGTGCTCCAGCGCTGCTGAGTTCTGTTCTGCCTGAGGCCGGAGGAGGAGTGCGGCACTGAAGCACCATGCTGTCCGGCGCCATTTTGCTGAAGACACACTGCAAATGTGCGCATGCACCGATTCCGACGCCTCACTCCTGCCCCGGTCTCCGGCAAAGAGAGGCACCGCGGCAACGCTCCTCCCGGTCAGGTAAGTATGGCGCCGGAGATCACGGTATGCGTTCAGTGTCTATGCATACCGCGATCTCTGGCGGCATACACTCCTCTTACCTGTAACAGCTCCATGCGTTCTTCTGTCTGGATCCAGACTGCGCATTTCGCATGCGCAGTCTATAAAGGCTTCAGACCGAGACATGCATCCCCGGTTATATTATAGATATAGCTGTGTTACACTCACCTCACTTCTTGTAAGATACAGGTGCACAAAGATATTACGCATCCATCACTAAGTGGGCCTGTGTACCTTCAAAGGCCAGTCCCTGTCTCGTAGTTTGCTGAGACGTGTATCTAATTCTATCGTATGACACAGTCTGTGTATCTAATCCTATCATATATAATTCAATGAGCTGTACAGCGCCAACTAACAGAATTGGTGCTGCCAGCCATCCTAAGTGACACTATCCACATGTCAGTATCACTTTGCATTGCTAGTTTAAACTTCATCACACACGCGTGTGAGCAGATCACGCCTACATTTACTGCAGTTATAATGTATCAGGATCTGAATGATGTGGTTTCATTTTTTCCATTCATTCAGTCAATAATGATAAGTACACTGCTCAAAAAATAAAGGGAACACTTAAACAACAGAATATAACTCCAAGTAAATCAAACTTCTGTGAAATCAAACTGTCCACTTAGGAAGCAACACTGATTAACAATCAATTTCACATACTGTTGTGCAAATGGAATAGACAATAGATGGAAATTATTGGCAATTATCAAGACACCCTCAATAAAGGAGTGGTTCTGCAGGTGGGGACCACAAACCACGTCTCAGTACCAATGCTTTCTGGCTGATGTTTTGGTCACTTTAGAATGTTGGTTGTGCTTTCACACTCGTGGTAGCATGAGACGGACTCTACAACCCACAGAAGTTTCTCAGGTAGTGCAGCTCATCCAGGATGGCACATCAATGTGAGCTGTGGCAAGGCTTGCTGTGTCTGTCAGCGTAGTGTCCAGAGGCTGGAGGCGCTACCAGGAGACAGGCCAGTACACCAGGAGATGTGGAGGGGGCCGTAGGAGGGCAACAACCCAGCAGCAGGACCGCTACCTCCGCCTTTGTGCAAGGAGAAATAGGAGGAGCACAGCCAGAGCCCTGCAAAATGACCTCTAGCAGGCCAAAAATGTGCATGTGTCTGCACAAACAGTTAGAAACCGACTCCATGAGGGTGGGTATGAGGGCCCGACATCCACAGAAGGGGGTTGCGTTCACAGCCCAACACTGTGCAGGACACTTGGCATTTGACACAGAACACCAGGATTGGCAAAGTCGCCACTAGTGCCCTGTGCGCTTCACAGATGAAAGCAGGTTCACACTGAGCACGTGACAGACGTGGCAGAGTCTGGAGACGCCGTGGAGAGCGATCTGCTGCCTGCAACATCCTTCAGCATGACAGTGGGTCAGTAATGGTGTGGGGGTGGCATTTCTTTGGAGGGCCGCACAGCCCTCCATGTGCTCGCCAGAGGTAGCCTGACTGCCATTAGGTACCGAGATGAGATCCTCAGACCCCTTGTGAGACCATATGCTGGTGCGGTGGACCCTAGGTTCCTCCTAATGCAGGACAATGCCAGACCTCATGTGGCTGGAGTGTGTCAGCAGTTCCTGCAAGATGAAGGCATTGAAGCTATGGACTGGCCCGCCCGTTCCCCAGACCTGAATCCGATTGAGCACATCTGGGACATCATGTCTCGCTCCATCCACCAACGTCACGTTACACCACAGACTGTCCAGGAGTTGGCGGATGCTTTAGTCCAGGTCTGGGAGGAGATCCCACAGGAGACCATCCGCAACCTCATCAGGAGCATGCCCAGGCATTGTAGGGAGGTCATACAGGCACGTGGAGGCCGCACACAATACTGAGCCTCATTTTGACTTGTTTTAAGGACATTACATCAAAGTTGGATCAGCGTGTAGTGTGTTTTTACACTTTAATTTGGGGGTGACTCCAAATTCAGGCCTCCATTGGTTAATAAATTTGATTTCCATTGATGATTTTTGTGTGATTTTGTTGTCAGCACATTCAACTTTGTACAGAACAAAGTATTCAATGAGAATATTTCATTCATTCAGATCTAGGATGTGTTATTGGAGTGTTCCCTTTATTTTTTTGAGCAGTGTATATATGTTATCTGGCCTCCTGCTAACATAATTAAGGGGAGAGTTTGGGCGAGTACCGAGCAGTGACCAGGATGCTCGCTCATCACTATTAAAAAGCAATCCAGAGAACACAGTTTTTCTGCATCATTTGCTTGTTGGCACTGCAGAATACAGCCAGGTCCTTTCCATATTACAGCGCTAGAAATCCAGCTATCTAAAACTGTGTTTTCTCCGTCACACAGATCACATATACGTTGTCAGAAAATACTGCCATTTCTAGCCTCCATTCAAAATTTCTTTCAGTGTGTCAGTGAAGCAATTCACAGCAGTTTGCTGTTCAAACTGCTTACCTACAGGCCAGGTATTTAATACTGTTTTCTCTGTCACATGGATCACATATAAGTTCGCTCCAAACTCAGTCATTTGTAGTGAGCATGGAAGATACTGTCCTCCATTTAAAATGGGCAAGGCACGTGGCAAGGGACGGGGAACTGGACGTGATAGAAATAGTGCATGTAGAGGCAGAGGACAAGGCCGTGGGCAAGCTGAAATTGTGCCATAACAAACACCCACATCTTCTCGCCTGACCTTCCTGTCCCAATTTCTAGGGGACCGCAGCACACCACTTTTGAACCCAGAGCAGTGTCAAAAGGTTGTTGGTTGGATAACGGAAAATGCTTCCAGTCACTTAGTCACAACCACCACCCTGTCTTTCACACGGTCAAGTCTCAGTAGCCGTGAGTCTGGACCGCATATTCCTCACCCTGATCCTCCTTCCTTCCACCATGCCAAGTACCCGGAGACAACTGATCCCACACTTGGACACTCTGAAGAGCTGTTCACTTTTCCATTTATAGATTCAGGCCTCTCGCCCGGTCCACTTGCAGCGGGGCAAGAGGAGATCGAGTGTAGCGATGCTCAAATATTTGAGCAGCCACGGTCACACGAAGGCGACGGTGGTAAAGTGTTACAAGAGGTGGACGATGATGAGACACAATTGCCACAAAGTCAGGAGGAGGACCAGGGTGCGGAAGTGGAAGACGAGGTGGTGGATGATATAGTAACTGACCCAACCTGGCAGGAGGACATGCAGAGCGAGGACAGCAGCACACAGGGGGAGGGAGGCAGAGCACCCCAACAGGCAGGAAAAAGCGAGTCTGGTTGTTTTTTAAAGACTCTGCCGATAGCCTCAAAAAGGCCATTTGCACCACCTGCCAGGCCAGCATCAGCAGGGGTGACAAAACGACCAGCCTGACCACCACCAACATGATCAGGCACATGGCAGCAAAGCATCCGACTTTGTGGGCCGAACCCCAGGGTCCAGGAACAGTGTCTGCAGGTGGCACCATAGCTTCTTCTGCTGTTGTGCATGCAAGCCAATCCCCTGTCCATGGGGCATGCGAAGATGCCTCCTGCCCTGCACCTGTCGCGCACTCTGAAGTAGCAGCATCGGGAAGCACGTCCATGTCCTTGTCCCAGCACAGCGTTCAGTTGTCCATACCCCAGTCCTTGGAACGCAAGCGCAAATATGCAGCCAACGCCCTACAGGACACACTATTAAATTCTCACATTTCACGACAGCTTGCGCTTGAATTGTTGCCTTTTAGGCTCGTGGAGACGGAAGAATTTCGCAACCTGATGGCGGCGGCCGTCCCTCGGTACTCGGTCCCCAGCCGCCACTATTTCTCCCGGTGTGCCGTCCCCGCATTACACAAGCATGTGTACCAAAACTATAGCCGTGCCCTCAACAATGCAGTTACCGGGAAGTCCACCTAACCACGGACACGTGGACAAGTGCTTGCGGGCAGGGACGGTACATCTCGCTGACAGCACACTGGGTTAACATAGTGGAAGCTGGGACCCAGTCGGACCTTGAGACGGAACACGTCCTCCCGACGCCAAGGATTGCGGGCCCTAGGTCAATCAGGGTTGCCCCCACGGTCTACAGCTCCAGCACCTCATCCTCCTCTTCAGCCTCCATCTCCGAAATGACCACATCAGTCACAAGCTGGAAGCACTGCAGCACTGCCTCGACCAAGCGCCAACAGGCTGTGCTGAAGCTAATATGCTTAGGTGACAAACCTCACAATGCTGAAGAGTTGTGGACAGCTCTGAAAGAGCAGGCAGATCTGTGGCTCACACCGCTGAACCTACAGCCAGGCATGGTCATGTGTGACAATGGCCGGAACCTGGTGGCGGCTCTGAGGCGAGGCGAGCTCACACACGTACCATGCCTAGCCCATGTGCATAACCTCATGGTTCAGCGGTTTCTCAAATCCTACCCGGAGCTGCCGGATCTGCTTGTTAAAGTACACCGCCTGTGCCCATTTTAGAAAGTCAGCTACAGCTTCCGCCGCCCTTGCCGTGTTTCAGCAGCGTTTGCAGCTTCCGGCTCACAGACTGTGTAACAATTATAATGGATATATCAGGAGCCCTTTTGCGTGGAGACACGACAGAACACAGTTTATAGGTGGAAAGTCTATATTATTAACACACTGTGAATAAACACTAGTGCAGAGAAAAACTCTTTAAGTCCATAAACACATGAAGATGCTTGTCACAAGAAAGTCTTTGTTTAGTCCAAACAAAGTTAGGTATATATTTATATAAGCAAATCCATATATACTATATATGTATAAATATATATGTCTCTTTGAAAATATATATGTCTCTTTGAAAATTCTTGGAGAACAGGAGAAGTCCCAGAAGACTGGAGAAGAGAAGTCCCAGAAGACTGGAGAAGAGCAAATGTTGTTCCTATCTTCAAAAAGGGGAAGAAGGTGGACCCAGGGAACTATAGGCCGGTGAGTCTGACTTCTATACCAGGAAAGATCTTTGAACAAATTATTAAACAACATGTATGTAAGTACCTGGATAAGAATGAAGTGATTAACCAGAGTCAGCATGGGTTTGTAACTAACAAGTCAAGTCAGACTAACTTAATTTCCTTCTATGACAGAATCACTGACTGGGTGGATCAGGGAAATGCTGTAGATATAGTATATCTTGACTTCAGCAAAGCATTTGACAAAGTATCTCACACCATCCTTATTGAAAAAATGACCAAGTATGCAATGGACCAGGCAACTGTTAGGTGGATTCATAACTGGCTTAGTGATCGGACTCAAAGGGTGGTTGTAAATGGCTTCACATCCAGCTGGATGAATGTCTCAAGTGGGGTACCACAGGGCTCTGTCCTGGGACCTGTATTGTTCAACATCTTCATCAATGATTTAGATGAAGGAATTGAGGGTAAACTGATTAAATTTGCTGATGACACAAAGCTAGGAGGGATAGCTAATACTAGAGAAGAGAGAGAGAGGATTCAAAAAGACCTAAATAAACTGGAGCAGTGGGCAGCAACCAACAGAATGTTTTTTAACAGGGAAAAATGCAAAGTACTACATCTGGGCAATAAAAATGAAAAAAGCATATACAGAATGGGAGGAATAGAGCTAAGCAACAGTACATGTGAAAAAGACTTAGGTATACTAATAGATCATAGACTGAACATGAGTCAACAGTGTGATGCAGCAGCAAAAAAGGCAAATACAATTCTGGGATGTATTAACAGAAGCATACAGTCTAGATCACGTGAAGTCATTATCGGTCTTTACTCCTCTTTGGTCAGACCTCATCTGGAATACTGTGTACAGTTTTGGGCACCACATTTTAAAAAAGACATCGACAAACTGGAGCAAGTTCAGAGAAGAGCGACCAGAATGGTGACTGGTCTGCAAACCATGTCCTATGAGGAACGGTTGCAGGATTTGGGAATGTTTAGCTTGCAAAAAAGAAGACAGAGGAGACTTAATAGCTGTCTACAAATATGTCAAGGGCTGTCACATTGTAGAAGGATCATCTTTATTCTCATTTTCACAAGGAAAGACTAGAAGCAATGAGATGAAACTAAATGGGAGGAGACACAGATTAGATATTAGAAAAAACTTTTTGACAGTTAGGGTGATTAATGAGTGGAACAGGCTGCCACGAGAGGTGGTGAGTTCCCCTTCAATGGACGTCTTCAAACAGAGGCTGGACAGACATCTGTCTGAGATGATTTAGTGAATCCTGCTTTGAGCAGGGGGTTGGACCAGATGACCCAGGAGGTCCCTTCCAACTCTACCATTCTATGATTCTATGATATATACACAGTACAGACAAAAAGTTTGGACACACCTTCTCATTTTAAGATTTTTCTGTATTTTCATGACTTTGAAAATTGTACATTCACACTGAAGGCATCAAAACTATGAATTAACACATGTGGAATTATATACTTAACAAAAAAGTGTGAAACAACTGAAAATATGTCTTATATTCTAGGTTCTTAAAAGTAGCCACCTTTTGCTTTGATGACTGCTTTGCACACTCTTGGCATTCTCTTGATGAGCTTCAAGAGGTAGTCACCGGAAATGGTTTTCACTTCACAGGTGTGCCCTGTCAGGTTTAATAAGTGGGATTTCTTGCCTTATAAATGGGGTTGGGACCATCAGTTGTGCTGTGCAGAAGTCTCGTGGATACACAGCTGATAATCCTACTGAATAGACTGTTAGAATTTGTATTATAGCAAGAAAAAAGCAGCTAAGTAAAGAAAAATGAGTGGCCATCATTACTTTAAGAAATGAAGGTCAGTCAGTCCGAAAAATTGGGCAAACTTTGAAAGTGTCCCCAAGTGCAGTTGCAAAAACCATCAAGTGCTACAAAGAAACTGGCTCACATGAGGACCACCCCAGGAAAGGAAGACCAAGAGTCACCTCTGCTTCTGAGGATAAGTTTATCCGAGTCACCAGCCTCAGAAATTGCAGGTTAACAGCAGTTCAGGTTAGAGACCAGGTCAATGCCACACAGAGTTCTAGCAGCAGACACATCTCTACAACAACTGTTAAGAGGAGACTTTGTGCAGCAGGCCTTCATGGTAAAATAGCTGCTAGGAAACCACTTCTAAGGACAGGCAACAAGCAGAAGAGACTTGTTTGGGCTAAAGAACACAAGGAATGGACATTAGACCCGTGGAAATCTGTGCTTTGGTCTGATGAGTCCAAATTTGAGATCTTTGGTTCCAACCACCGTGTCTTTGTGCGACGCAGAAAAGGTGAACGGATGGACTCTACATGCCTGGTTCCCACCGTGAAGCATGCAGGAGGAGGTGTGATGGTGTGGGGGTGCTTTGCTGGTGACACTGTTGGGTATTTATTCAAAATTGAAGGCATACTGAACCAGCATGGCTACCACAGCATCTTGCAGCGGCATACTATTTCATCCTGTTTGCATTTAGTTGGACCATCATTTATTTTTCAACAGGACAATGACCCCAAACACACCTCCAGGCTGTGTAAGGGCTATTTGACGAAGAAGGAGAGTGATGGGGTGCTACACTAGATGACCTGGCCTCCACAGTCACCAGACCTGAACCCAATCGAGATGGTTTGGGGTAAGCTGGACCACAGAGTGAAGGCAAAAGGGCAAACAAGTGCTAAGCATCTCTGGGAACTCCTTCAAGATTGTTGGAAGACCATTTCTGGTGACTACCTTTTGAAGCTCACCAAGAGAATGCCAAGAGTGTGCAAAGCAGTCATCAAAGCAAAAGGTGGCTACTTTGAGGAAGCTAGAATATAAAACATATTTTCAGTTGTTTCACACTTTTTTGTTATGTATATAATTCCACATGTGTTAATTCATAGTTTTGATGCCTTCAGTGTGAATGTACAATTTTCAGTCATGAGAATACAGAAAAATCTTTAAATGAGGTGTGTCCAAACTTTTGGTCTGTACTGTATATATATATTTAATTGTCCAGGGAGGCCTGGAATAGAAAATCTCAGAAAGTCCAGAACAAACCTGTGCTCTGATTCTATTTATACAGTCATGGCCAAAAGTTTTGAGAATGACACCAAAATTATATTTTCACATGATCTGCTGGCCTCTGGTTTTTATTAGTGTTTGTCTGATGTTTATATCACATACAGAAATATAATTGCAATCATATTATGAGTACCAATAGATTATATTGACAGTTAGAATGAGTTAATGCAGCAAGTCAATATTTGCAGTGCTGCCCCTTCTTCTTCAAGACCTCTGTAATTCTCCCTGGCATGCTCTCAATCAACTTTTGGACCAAATCCTGACTGATAGCAGTCCATTCTTGCATAATCAATGCTCGCATTTTGCCAGAATTTGTTGGTTTTTGTTTGTCCACCCGTCTCTTGAGGATTGACCACAAGTTCTCAATGGGATTAAGATCTGGGAAGTTTCCAGGCCATGGACCCAAAATCTCTATGTTTTGTTCCATGAGCCATTTTGTTATCACCTTTGCTTTATGGCAAGGTGCTCCATCATGCTGGAAAAGGCATTTTTGGGCGCCAAACTGCTCTTGGACGGTTGGGAGAAGTTGCTCTTGGAGGACATTCTGGTACCATTCTTTATTCATGGCTGTGTTTTTAGGCAAGACTGTGAGTGAGCCGATTCCCTTGGCTGAGAAGCAACCCCACACATGAATGGTTTCAGGATGCTTTACAGTTGGCATGAGACAAGACTGGTGGTAGCGCTCACCTCTTCTTCTCCGAATAAGCTGTTTTCCAGATGTCCCAAACAATCGAAAAGGGGATTCATCAGAGAAAATGACTTTGCCCCAGTCCTCAGCAGTCCACTCCCTGTACCTTTTGCAGAATATCAGTCGGTCCCTGATGTTTTTTCTGGAGAGAAGTGGCTTCTTTGCTGCCCCCTCCTTGAAACCAGCCCTTGCTCAAAGACTCTCCGCCTCACAGTGCGTGCAGAAGCACTCACACCAGTCTGCCATTCCTGAGCAAGCTCGGCACTACTGGTAGTCCGATCCCGCAGCTGAAACAGTATTAAGGTACGGTCCTGGCGCTTGCTGGTCTTTCTTGGGGGCCCTGGAGCCTTTTTGACAACAATGGAAGCTCTCTCCTTGAAGTTCTTGATGATGCGATAGATTGTTGACTGAGGTGCAATCTTTGTAGCTGCGATACTCTTCCCTGTTAGGCCATTTTTGTGCAGTGCAATGATGGCTGCACGTGTTTCTTTAGAGATAACCATGGTTAACTGAAGAGAAACAATGATACCAAGAACCAGCCTCCTTTTAAAGTGTCCAGTGATGTCATTCTTACTTAATCATGACTGATTGATCGCCAGTCCTGTCCTCATCAACACCCACACCTGTGTTAATGGATTAATCACTAAAACGATGTTAGCTGCTCCTTTTAAGGCAGGACTGCAATGATGTTGAAATGTGTTTTGGGGGTTAAAGTTCATTTTCTGGGAAAATATTGACTTTGCAAGTACAGTAATTGCTGTTAAGCTGATCACTCTTTGACATTCAGGAGTATATGCAAATTGCCATTACAAAAAATGAAGCAGTAAACTTTGGAAAAATTACTATTTGTCTGATTCTCAATACTTTTGGCCATGACTGTAGTATGTAGGAACAGAGCAGAAACCAGCTTACGTGTACAGCAAATGCAGGTCGGAGCAGAGGCACAAAGGAAGCAGCACGAGCAGCAGAGGCAGGAGGAATGCTGGAAATCAGGGTATTCAGCAGGATCTCTTGTGAGCAGGAGACTGGAGAATCACACAGGATTGCAGGAGCATGCAGAAAGCCAGGAAGCCACCAGGAACTGGTCACAGGCAGAATACTGAAGCACTGGCAGGAGGGTGGGGTGGGAGTTATAAAGCAGAAGACAAAGGGAACATGAGACCAAGGACGCCATCTTGAAAAAGGGCAGGAATGCCCAAAAGGTAATAGAAAATACTCAGAGTCCTGACAGACTGGTGTGTGATGTCCCCATGCGTTGGAACTCTACACTGCAGATGTTGGGAAGGATTTGTGAGCAGAAGAGGGCAGTTGTTGAGTACCAGCATCAACAAGGCCGTCGGTATACAGTTCAGACTCCACACATAAGACCTCAGGAGTGGACATGGATGTCAGACATATGTACCATCTTCCAAAACTTTGAGGACTCCACCACGATGTTGAGCGGCGATGACGCCATAATTAGCGTCACCATCCCGCTTCTCAGTCTTCTGAAATGCTCTCTGCTCACAATCAAAGAGGATGCATTGCAGGCGGAGCAAGATAAGATGGAGCAAGGAACCATACAGGGTGATTACACACAGCCAAGCCTCATCTCATCCCAATGTGCATTGGGTGACAATGAGAAAGAGGAGGAAGGACAGGAGCTAGTTTCATGCACTATAGACGGTACTACCTGCACAGCTGGCCAGAGAGGAGGAGGAGAGCATGGTCAGTCATCCTCTTGGTGAGGACACAGGAAGTCTTGCCTGTTAGTTGTCTGCCACGCATGGCTGAGTTTATGTTAGGCTGCCTTTCCCATGACCCTTGCGCTCTCAAACTTTTCGGTGACAGTAATTACTGGTTGGTGACACTTCTAGACCCACGCTACAAGGAGAACTTTATATCTCTTATACCTGAGGCGGACAGGTCTACAAAAATGGGGCTGTACCAGAAGGCCCTTGCTGCGGAACTATTAAAAAAATTCCCATCTGAAAATGCTGGGGGCAGAGGGCCCACTTCGTTGGACAACCAAGGAGTAGAGGCGAGAGAGACACAACTCCAATCCAGCAGAGGCAATGGAACACTGTAAAAGTTCTGGGAGAGTTTTCTCAGACCCTCCCATCGCACAGGCCCTGAGGCGCGGGTTACTCTCACAAGGAGTGCAAAGTTTTGGAAGATGCTGAGGGAGTACCTTGCCGACCATACCTATGTCCTCCGTGATTCCTCTGTGCCTTAAAATTATTGGGTATCCAATCTGGATACGTGGAATGAACTGGCTCTCTATGCCTTGGATGTCCTGGCCTGCCCTTCCGCCAGCGTTTTATCAGAGTGGGTTTTTAGTGCCGCTGGTGGAATTATAACTGATAAGCGCATCTGCCTGTATACTGAAAATGCTGACAGGCTGACTCTTATAAAAATGAACAAGGGCTGGATTGGGCCAGACTTTTCAACACCACTGAATGATAGCAGCGTAACAAACTCAAATCCAGTGTCTTTTATTGTGAGGTGTATTCCCATGCACCTTTTCACACTCAGACATGGGTATACGCTTCCTAATTTTGGCTATTTGCTCTTGTCCTCCTCCATCTCCTCATCTTCCACCACCATATCACCAGGGTGACCGTGGTAAGTGATGCAACACCCACATAATTTTTTATAGGGTGTTTATGATGCCCATAAAAAATTTTTTTTATACAGTATGTTCAATTATACCCCCCCAGGGGTAAATGTTTGTCAGCCCATACACTTAGTGAATGGGCATTACAAGTATAGGAGTCCTGATCCTTTCTAATGGGAACATTTTTTTATGAGGCCCTCCTCTCCACGCCTCTTCCAAGGGGCATTGAAGTGCCTCCAAATTTTTGGCAGCCCTTGCATTCAATGCATAGGCCAACACTATGGGAGACTCTCTCCTTTCTAATAGGAATTTGTCATTACTGTGGCCCTGCTCTATGTGTCTTTAAATTCTTAGTGTGGCTTTTCCTAAAATTGTTCAGCCGTTGGAATCACTCATATGATGTGTCACACACCATATGGCCAGATAAGGTTGTAAAATGTCAAAATGACATTTCCCATTGAATGCATTTGTCACGGTTGAAAGCAATGCAAAAGTGAAAAACCGCATCAAAAACGCTACGTGTGAACATAGCCCAAGGTGTGGAGGAGTAGTTTTGGTTATTTATTTTGCCTTATATACAAGTCATTACCCTGGAAAGGATGTTCCTTAGTATATTTCCCAGGAAAATCCATTTTGTTTTTTGTATGTTTTATTGTGAGTCCGTAAAAGTGGCTTAATACTCTAACGTTGTTGACAGCAATGACCTGGGAGTCAGAAATGCTTCCAGGGGTCTTCCCCATGCTGTTCCCATGTAATTTGAGCACTGTTCCCATCGATTTGGGCAATTTTTAGGCCATCTGCAGACCGCCGGGGGGAGCCGCCGGAAAAATGCTCGAGTTTCCCATAGATTTACATTGGGCTCGTTGCTCGGGTCGAGCACCTGAGTATTCCAATTTGCTCGACCCGAGCAATTTAGTGCTCGCTCATCACTACTGACCACACATATATTTATACATGTAAATGAGATCCCCTCTGAAGCGTCATTTTTCTAAGCTAAACAAGCTGAACTTTTTCAACCTATCATATGAGAGGCCTTCCATCCCTTGTAATAGTCTAGTTGCCCACCTTTGAAGTGATTAACTTCTGAATATCCTTTTTAAAATGTGGAGACCAAAACTGGATCCCATATTCCAGATGTGGCCTCACCAGTGATTTATAAAAGGGTAACAGTATGTTGGGATCATGGTATTTTTATCTCCCTTTTTATAGATCCTAAAATCTTGTTTGCTTTTGCGGCTGCTGCTTGACATTGGTTACAAGTAAGCTGAGCAGCAGCACTCAGAATACCCAAGTCCTTCTCTTGTTCTGTAGTCCTGAGTAAACTCCCATTTAATGTATATGCAGCAATAGGATTACTCCATCCTAGGTGCATTACTCTACATTTATCTACATTAAACCTCATCTGCCAAGTGTTTGCCCATTCAGACATCTTGTCCAGATCGTTCTGCAATATCGCAATGTTAAGGTCAGATTTTAATATCCTACATAGTTTGGTGTTATCAGCAAAGACTGACACTTTACCATCAATCCCATCTACTAGGTCATTAGTAAAGAGGTTAAAAAGAATTGGTCCTAGCACAGATCCCTGCGGTACCCCACTGCTGACTACAGGGGCGGCTCCAGGTTTTCGTGGGACCCTTTAAAACATACCACAATTCGTGACGCACAGATACGGCATTAGAATATAGGTATACAACACAGGGCCCAGGCTGTCCCCTCATCCTTCACATATGCAGACATGCGCGCGCACACCCAGTACGCAGACATGCTCGCGCACACAGTACTCAGACATGCACACACATGCACACAGTACTCAGATATGCACACATACAAAATGCAGACACACACATACACAAACATATACAGATACGTACACACAGATACACATACATATTTGAACACATTCTTAAAAACATCTTAAAACAATCAAATATATATACACAGTCATGTACAGACATTTACATCATACACACACACACTATAAATAGTTTTAATATGGGGATTGGGGAAGCTGGCAACAAGCCTTGCTCACCAGCCCTCAGTTTGAGTCCCGCCAAGCAGACATGGCCCTGGATCATCAGGGGAGCCCACTCACCATCGGGGTCTGGGCCGCTCCCCCAGCGTCTGTGCAGGACCGCAGGTGCAGTTTGAGTACTGTCACTTCACCAGACATGGCTTCCTGCGCGCAGTGCGCTGTGCCTGCTACTAATGATGTGACAGGGGAGACACAAGCACAATTAAAGGTGCAGTGTCGCCCCTGCTGTGTCATTACTACCAGACACAGCCGTACAGCGCACTGCGATGTCTGGTAAAGCGAATATCATTAAACAGTGCCAGTGGCGGTCCTGCACAGAGGCTGGGGGAGTGGCCAGGGCCCCGACGGCAAGTGGGCCCTTCTGATGGCACTTGCCCTGCTGCTGATGCTGGCCCTGGCTGACTATATCCAATTTAGAGAACGTATCATTTAGGATGACTCTTTGTTGCCTATCATTTAGCCAATTTCTTACCCATCTGCATATAGTTCCCCCTAGTTCTAGCTTCTGTAGATTCAGTATAAGGCTGTTATGTGGTACAGTATTAAATGCCTTTGCAAAGTCCAGATAAATCACATCAGCCGCATTACCAACATCCAGATTTGTACTTACCTCCTCATAGAAACCCAACATGTTGGTTATACAAAACCTATTTTTCATGAATCCGTGCTATCATTTATTATATTATTCTCTGCTATATAACGCTGTAGGTCATCTTTTAGGACGCTTTCAAAAACTTAGCATACTACCGACGTCAGACTTACTGGATGGTAGTTACCTGGATCCACCTTCTTACCTTTCTTAAATATCGGTACCACATCATTTATCCTCCAATTCTGTGGGACTAACTCTGTTACAAGAGAGTCTAAGAATATGAGATACAGCGGTCTGTCAATTACAGAGCTCAACCTCAGTAAACGTGGATGAATGCCATCTGGGTCAGGGGATTTGTCAATGTTTAATTTGCTCAAAAGCAGACGTATTTCTTTTTGTGTTAAACTAGTAAAATCAGGTGGTGAACTTTGATTTTTGCCTTGTTGAAAGATCCCTGGAACAGACGGTTCAATGATGAAGATGGATGAAAAGTGCCTGTTTAATATCTCAGCCTTTTCTTTGTCCTCTATAATCATCTTGTTTTTATCATGTTTTAAGGACCCGATACCTTGTTGTTTTTTCTTTTTGGCATTGATGTATTTATAAAAAAATTTGGGATTTATTTTAAACGTCGCTGGCAATTTGTTTCTCTGTATATAACTTTGCTAGCTTGATTTCTATTTTACATTTTTTATTTAGGTCTTTATACTCCTGAAATGCTATTTCTGTATTCTCGGCCTTCAAGATTTTGAATGCCCTTTGTTCTTGTCTTATTAAACTTTGTACTGTCTTATTTATCCATAATGGTTGCTTTTATTCCTGGACATTTTATTACCATAGGGTATAAATTTTCCACAGGATTCTAGTAGTATATTCTTAAACATCCCACGTTTATGTTCCCCAGTTACCATGACATTGTCCCAATCTACAAAATTAAGTAACAGAGGGGGGAGCAGATATGTGGATGAAATCCTGGCTCTTTTCGTACATACTTTACCATCTTTTATCCGAGACACTAAGGATCTTGTCCCCAAGTTAAAAGACATCACTGTTTCGGACACCACTATACTAATGAGTTTGGATGTTCAGGCCCTTTGTATCAGTATCGATCATGAAATTGGTATTGCGGCAACAGCACATTTCTTAAGTACCAAGGGCAAACAATTTGAGTCAGACAACACTTTTATTTGATCACTTTTGAGATTTTAACTTGTGCACAATTTTTCCCTTTTGACAACACTTTTTCTTACCAGAAGAAAGGTACCGCGATAGGTACAACATGTGCATCGACCTTCACTAATCCATTTTTAGGGTGGTGGGAGGATCGGATCAACACGTTTTTAATGAGGATTTGAGTTTCTCATGAGTCACATTTTATTTTGAAAAAATGCAAGAAAAAAGGCAGTTAGCTCCAGCGATGACAGAGCAGTTAAAAAATAGAAAAATCATCTTTATTGATCCAATAGTAAAAAATAGTAAATACACTGGTCACCATAAGATATCCATAATACACAGACATGTTTCAGCTAGAAGCCTTAATCATGGTATGGGAATAAAAACAGGAGAGCTTCCTTATGTACCACATTCAAAGCAAACACAGGTGAATGGGTAGCTTAAGTTAATTTCAATATTAACCCTTAAGGCAAGAAACACAAGATATGTTAAGCTGATGGTATAAAGAGACAAGAAAAAACCCTCTAAAGTCATGAATATATATTACAAAAAGAAATATAATCAAAAAAAGAAAAACAGAGAAATTATAAATAAACATATTAATAAATTATATTGCATAATCAAATTTGTCGTGTATTCATACCCAGAGGAACTCTTGTCTGGAGTTTAAAGATCCACAGTGATTCCCTGTTTAAGATCTGTTTAAGATCTTTCTCCTTAAATCACCTTCTTTTGCTGGTTTAAAGACTTTTTCAATGTCTGAAAATTTTCATGAGCTAGTGTTACCCCTATGTATTTGAGAAAAATGTTTGGAAACAGCTGAAATGTTATGTACAGTAGAGCTGACCGCATCTGATAGATGCCTCTTAATGCGATTTTTTTAGCGGTACAGTAGTGCAGCCCACATACGGAAAGGTACATTCTACGTAGATAACACCTGTAGTATTATAATTTATAAAATTAAGTATGGGGAACTCCTGGTTTGTAACATTAGATTTAAATTTTTTTTTTCTCCGCATGGAGGCATGCTTTGCATGGAACATGACTGCATTTAAAAAATCCTTTTAGGGACAACCATGTTGATTGTCTAGTTTTTCTACTCCTCTGAAAATAACTAATGTTACCCAGAGTTGGTGCCCTTTTAGCTACATACCTGATACCTGCTTTTTTCAGGAACTTCGCAAGTTTATTATCCTCATTCAGTATGGGTAAGTATTTTTTCATAATATTTATTGTCTCCAGATATTGCGGACTGTATTGTGTTGCAAATGTAATAGAAGTATTGTTGCAACGCGTTTTATTGCATTCCAATAAAAAAAATTTTTGCGATCGATCCTGTTAACTATATTTTCTGCTCTTTTCAAAGTGCGATTAGTGTATCCTCTATTTTTTAGTCTTTTAATCACCTTGTCAGATTCAATATCATAGTTGTTGTAGGAGGAACAATTTTAGTTCCAATTAATTCCCCAACAGAAATGTTAACATGGGGTGGATGGCATGAGCTTGCTTCTAAAATAGAATTGCTGTCTGTAGATTTTCTAGAAGGAAAGATATCTATCTTTTTCATGCTTACATTACCAACTAATGTAATATCCAAGTAATTAATACTAATAGGTGATAATATGTGGGTAAATGTCAGACTCCATTTCACACAGGATTACAGCCCCAGCCCCCCTGAGGAAGCCAGTAATGGCGAAACTTTTTGTTGTGGCTATGTGTATGCTTTAGTCAGCACTAGTTTAAGCTGCGAGTATCCTAGTGAATTGCCTGCCTGTTATACTCACATATGAACTGCAGTCATAGTGGAGATAGTATAATCTAGAAATACCATCAGAGTGACCAAAGAAAATATATAGGTCCTAGAGATGGAATAATATAGAATCAACATAGATAACCTAGTGTAATTTAAATTTTAAATTTACCACATTTTTAATTTTAAAAATAAAAGTCATGTTTTAATACACCCCTTAAATCAGAGTTTATTTACCCTTCGGGTAATTTGAGCAGATACTAATGCTATATAATAAGGCCCACAATCAGCTTTTGATGCTGCGTATTTTAGCTGTGTCAACAATGAAGAATCTTACAGTTCCAGAAAAGTGGATGGGATTTAGGCTATGTGCCCACGATGCAGAAATTGTCCGGATTTTTTCCTGTGCATTTCTGCATCTCCCTGGCAGAAAAAAAGCATGCAGATTGTACATGCGTTTTCCTGCCAGGGACAAGCGGAAGTGAAGCGTTTTTCACATGCATTTCCGCATGCGGGTTGTCAAGCGCTTTCCAAGCGATTTTAGCATCACTTGGAAAAGTGCTTGACAACTTGGTCACACTATATAAATCCATGCAACAGGCATGGATTTATATAGTGTGACTATAAAAGAATGGTAAAAAATAAATATTATACTTACCTTCTGATGGCTGCCGATGTCCTTATCCGATCCGTCCTGGCTTGCCGGCAGCTCGCGATAGTCTAAAAGGACCTGCCATGACGTAATTTAATCATGTGACGGGTCACGCGACCGCTGACGTCAGCAGTCGCGTGACCCATCACATGCCTAAATGACGTCATGGCAGGTCCTTTTAGACCATCGCGAGCTGCCGGCAAGCCAGGACCGATCGGATAAGGACACCGGGGGCCATCAGAAGGTAAGTATAATGTATGTACAGTATATATATATTTTTCTACAGGTACTATGGTACCCAAGTCTGGAGGAGAGTCTCCTCTTCTCCAAACCCGGGTACCATCCACACATTGAACCGCATGATATCCGCATGTGCATATGCAGTGATGCGGATGTCATGCGGTCCAATGCAAGTCAATGGCGGCGAAAACGCAGGGATTCCACAAAATAATTGGTAGTGCTGCGGATTTTTCCACAATGATAATCCGCAGCGGAAATTTCCGTAGCATGTGCACAGCACATGTGGATTATCATTGGGGAACATGGCAGACCTTCTACAAAGCGTTTTTTAAGCGTTTCTGCAGCGGAATTGCTGCATAGTGGGCACACAGCCTTATAGAAATCTCCTGCCCTCTGTGTTTTTCTTACTCAGTGTAAACTGAACTGCTGGGCATGTTTCAAATACGCAACATGTCAATTTCTCTTGCAGGTACACCGAGTTTATGCGAATAGTAGATGTAAATATATCATTAAGAAAAATGAGTAACAATGCAAATGTTTAATATTCTACTATTACACAAGTAACACATCTAATGTTTCAAAGAGTTTTCAGGGGCAGGGGCAAGATTCATCCTTATATAGTCCATGTCAATATTTAAACCCCTTTAACTGTATAACAAATTAAACCATTAAGGACCCAGATATTTTTAGTTTTTGCACTTTTGTTTTTTTCTCCTATTCTTCAAAGAGCCATGAATTTACTTTTCTGTAGAAAAAGCAATATGAAAGCTTGCTTTTTTGTGAGATGAGTTGCAGTTTTCAATGACACCATTCATTTTACCATACAATAAAAAATTGAGGAAAAATTTTAAGGGGGGTGAAATGGGAATTCCGACATATTTTTGGGGTTTTGATTTTAAGGCATTCATTTTGGGGTAAAACTTACATAACAATTTGATTCTCCAGGTCAGTATGATTATGATGATACCCAACTTAAAGATTTTTTTTGTTTTTGTTAAAAAAATCAAAACTATAAAAAAAATCAAAAATTAAATTGGTTTGTGTTGCTGTTTTCTGAGAGCTGTAACTTTTTTATTTTTATGTACATGGAGCGGGTAAGGGTTTGATTTTTGCATGCTGAGCTGACATTTTCATTGATACCATTTTGGGCTACATAACATTTTGATCACTTTTTATTGTATTTTTAAAGTTAGTGCACCTACTAAAAAACAATAATTTTTAAGTTTTGATTTTTTATTTCTCTTCTTCCCTGTTTAATGTAAGGTTTAAATACTTGGATATTTTGATAGGTCTGACTTTTTTTGACACAATGGCAAATGTGTTTTGTTTATTTTTAACTTATCTTTGAATAGAGAAAAGAGGAGCGATTGAAACTTATAAAGATTTAAAAAAAAAAACTTTTTAATTTTCACTTTATACACTGCTCAAAAGAATAAAGGGAACACTTAAACAACAGAATATAACTCCAAGTGAATCAAACTTCTGTGAAATCAAGCTGTCCACTTAGGAAGCAATACTGATTGACAATCAATTTCACATGCTGTTGTGCAAATGGAATAGACAATAGATGGAAATTATTGGCAATTATCAAGACACCCTCAATAAAGGAGTGGTTCTGCAGGTGTGGACCACAGACCACATCTCAGTACCAATGCTTTCGGGCTGATGCTTTGGTCACTTTTGAATGTTGGTTGTGCTTTCACACTCATGGTAGCATGAGACGGACTCTACAACCCACAGAAGTTTCTCAGGTAGTGCAGCTCATCCAGGATGGCACATCAATGCGATCTGTGGCAAGAAGGTTTGCTGTGTCTGTCAGCGTAGTGTCCAGAGGCTGGAGGAGCTACCAGGAGACAGGCCAGTACACCAGGAGATGTGGAGGGGGCTGTAGGAGGGCTACAACCCAGCAGCAGGTCCGCTACCTCCGCCTTTGTGCAAGGAGGAACAGGAGGAGCACTGCCAGAGCCCTGCAAAATGACCTCCAGCAGGCCACAAATGTACATGTGTCTGCACAAACAGTTAGAAACCGACTCCATGAGGGTGGTATGAGGGCCCGACGTCCACAGATGAGGGTTGTGCTCACAGCCCAACACCATGCAGGACGCTTGGCATTTGCCACATTATACCAGGATTGGCAAAAGTCGCCACTGGCGCCCTGTGCTCTTCACAGATGAAAGCAGGTTCACACTGAGCACATGTGACAGACGTGACAGAGTCTGGAGATGCCGTGGAGAGCAATCTGCTGCCTGCAACATCCTTCAGCATGACTGGTTTGGCAGTAGGTCAGTAATGGTGTGGGGTGGCATTTCTTTGGAGGGTCGCACAGCCCTCCATGTCCTCGCCAGTGGTAGCCTGACTGCCATTAGGTACAGAGATGTGATCCTCAAACCCTTTGTGAGACCATATGCTGGTGCGGTTGGCCCTGGGTTCCTCCTAATGCGGGACAATGCCAGACCTCATGTGGCTGGAGTGTGTCAGCAGTTCCTGCAAGATGAAGGCATTGAAGCTATGGACTGGCCCGCCCGTTCCCCAGACCTGAATCCGATTGAGCAAATCTGGGACATCATGTCTGGCTCCATCCACCAACGTCACATTGCACCACAGACTGTCCAGGAGTTGGCGGATGCTTTAGTCCAGGTCTGGGAGGAGATCCCACAGGAAACCATCCGCAACCTCATCAGGAGCATGCCCAGGTGTTGTAGGGAGGTCATACAGGAACGTGGAGGCCACACACAATACTGAGCCTCATTTTGACTTGTTTTAAGGACATTACATCAAAATTGGGTCAGCCTGTAGTGTTTTTTTCCACTTTAATTTTGGGTGTGACTCCAAATCCAGGCCTCCATTGGTTAATAAATTTGATTTCCATTGATGATTGTTGTGTGATTTTGTTGTCAGCACATTCAACTTTGTACAGAACAAAGTATTCAATGAGAATATTTCATTCATTCAGAGCTAGGATGTGTTATTTGAGTGTTCCCTTTATTTTTTTGAGCAGTGTATTTTGGTCCCCATGACTTGAATTTGTGATAATTTGATCACATACTAAAATCTAAATCAAAAAAAGGATAATGTTGGTTCTCCTATGTAGCTTAGCTTTTGACTGAGCTTCACAGAAGGATTAAGATGGCAGCCACAGAGGCCTAAAACAGGTCCCTGACTGTGATGGCATCAAATAAGCTCTCTGTGAGTGCATCAATTGATGAAATCCGATGGGCAATAACTGCACCATTTAAATGCCGCTGTAAATGATTAACATTAGCATCTAAATGGTTAACAGCAACAGCTGGAGCTCAGCTCCATCTGCTGCTGTTAGAGATAAATGCTGGCTATGAAACACAGCAGGTATCTCCTTAGTGTGAAGTGAACTCAGTTTCTTATCTACCAAAGAAAAAAATACATGGCTCATTAAAGTGTTAAATCATGAAATGTTCACATAAATTGCACATATTAAAATTTATTTTTAAACTGCACTGAAAAAGGCAAAAAAAGATAAATCTTTATTAAAGATGTCATAGCAAACTGGCATTAACAATTATAACGGGATAAGGCATTGTCATATGTTCAGGACAATGCACCGATGGTTTAACAATTTCTCTCATCTTTTCGTACACTGTACATTCCATATGTATCACTGACATTTAACAATATATACAAAAAAATCTACTGCCATTTTTGTTTCACTTACTAAATACTGTTGAATGATGGAATGCTGAGGGCAAAGCAACATGAATCCTTAAGCTAAAAAAAACAAACAAAAAATGTAAAAAACAGAGTAACTGAAGCTTGACTATTACAATCGTTATTTTCAAACAATACATAATTCATTTTCTTAATTTAGAGGGACAGGATGACTGTTCAAACCAAGTACAGGTGCTTGGTGCTTCATGGCGGGACCAAACATATACAAGGGGTATGGAAAGTATTCAGACCCCTTTAAATTTTTCACTCTTTGTTTCATTGCAGCCATTTGGTACATTCTAAAAAGTTCATTTTTTTCTCATTAAAGTAAACTCTGCACCCCATCCTGACTGAAAAGAAAACAAAAATGTAGATTTTGCAAATTTATTAAAAAATTAAAACTGAAATATCACATGGTCATAAGTATTCAGACCCTTTTCTCAGACACTCATATTTAAGTCACAAGCTGTCCATTTCCTTGTGATCCTCCTTGAGATGGTTCTACTCCTTCATTGGAGTACAGCTGTGTTTAATTAAACTGATAGGACTTGATTTGGAAAGGCACACACCTGTCTATATAAGACCTCACAGCTCACAGTGCTTGTCAGACTTAATGAGAATCATGAGCTCAAAAGGAAAAGGAACTGCCCAAGGAGCTCAGAGACAGGATTGTGGCAAGGCACAGATCTGGCCAAGGTTACAAAAGAATTTCTGCAGTACCCAAGGTTCGTAAGAGCACAGTGGCCTCCATAATCCTTAAATGGAAGAAGTTTGGGACCACCAGAAGTCTACCTAGACCTGGCTGTCCAGCCAAACTGAGCAATCGTGGGAGAAGAGCCTTGGTGAGAGAGGTAAAGAAGAACACCAAGATCACTATGGCTGAGCTCCAGAGATGCAGTAGGGAGATGGGAGAAAGTTCCCCAAATTCAACTATCACTGCAGCCCTCCACCAGTTGCGCCTTTAGGGCAAAGTGACCCAACAGAAGTCTCTCCTCAGTGCAAGACATATGAAAGACCGCAAAGAGTTTGATCAAAAACACAAGAATGACTCCCAGACTATGAGGAATAAGATTCTCTGCTATGATGAGACGAAGATAGAACTTTTTGATAATGATTCTAAGCGGTATGTGTGGAGAAAACCAGGCACTGCTCATCACCTGCCCAATACAATCCCAACAGTGAAACATGGTGGTGGCAGCATCATGTTATGGGGGTATTTTTCAGCTGCAGGGACAGGACGACTGGTTGCAATTGAAGGAAACATGAATGCGGCCAAGTACAGAGATAACCTGGATGAAAACCTCTTCCACAGTGCTCTGGACCTCAGACTTGGCCAAAGGTTCACCTACCAACAAGACAATGACCCTAAGCACACAGCTAAAACAACAAAGGAGTGGCTTCAGAACAACTCTGTGACCATTCTTGACTGGACCAGCCAGAGCCCTGACCTAAACCCAAATGGCTGTCCACCAACGTTCACCATCCAACCTGATGGAACTGGAGAGGATCTGCAAGGAAGAATGGCAGAGGATCCCCAAATCTAGGTGTGAAAAAAACTTATTGCATCATTCCCAAGAAGACTCACGGCTGTACTAGCTCAAAAGGGTGCTTCTACTCAATACTGAGCAAAGGGTCTGAATAGTTATGACCATGTGATATTTCAGTTTTTCTTTGAAAAAAAAAAGCAGAAATGTATAAATTTTTGCAAATTTATTAGTTAAGATGGGGTGCAGAGTATACTTTAATGAGAAAAAAATGAACTTTTTAGAATTTGCTAAATGGCTGCAATGAAACAAAAAGTGAAAAATTTAAAGGGGTGTGAATACTTTCCACACCCACTGTAAGTGCACCTTCCCACCTACTTGTTTTCCCTCTTTCTCCACCCTTCTTCTGGTTCTATGAAGCCAGAGCTGTCAATCAAATAAGGGGGTGGTGGAGATATAGGGAAAACAAGCAGGAGGGAAGGTGCACTTATATGATTGGCTCCACCATTAAGCACTGAGCGGGAGGATTTAGTTTGAACAGACATTTTGTACTGTAGAGTCCTTTTCAGTCTTAAACTGAAAAGACTGAGTAAACTGAGAAGAGTATACATAGCTTTAAACTTATCTATTGATCATGGAGGAAGATCAACAATGGTCAGTGATAATAAGTTTCTTGTTTTGGATCTGTACAACACTGTGTAATATGCTACAATTAACAAAAAGACTAAGCCTTGCATTTGTCCCATGACATAAATATTGCACAGGCTGTGAAACTCAAGAAAACTCTGACACTCCGTTGTTAATAGTTATTTACATAAGCAGATTTTTGCCTAAGGCTGAGTTCACACGATGCGTATTTAATGCGTTTCCGCGGCGTTTTTGCAGTTGCGGAAACGCATGACAAACGCATGGTAGAAGGGAAGCAATGTTCCCCAATTGAAATCCGCATGTGCTGTGCCCATGATGTGGATTTTTCCGCAGCGTAAACGCTGCGGTCAAAAATCCGCAGCATGTCAATTAATTTTGCGGAAACGCTGCTCTTTTGCCGCCATTGACTTGCATTAGACCGCATGGAATCCGCATCACTGTATATGTTGATGCGCTTTTCATGCGGTCTAATGTGCGGATGGTACCCGGGTGTGGATGAGAGGACTCTCATCCAGACCCAGGTACCATTAAAAAAAAAGAATAAAATAAAAAATATATATATTCTCACCTTCTGACGGCCCGCGCAGCGCTCCTGCTTGGTTCGCGGCACTTCGGGGTTGAATGAAGAAGGACCTTCGCTGACGTCAGAGTCATGTGACGGGTCACGTAACGCTGACGTCGGAAGGTCCTAAAGTCTTCACTGCCGGCAGCCGGGACCAAGCGAAGCAGGACACCGGGGGCCATCAGAGGGTAAAGTATAGATTTATTTTTTATTTTTTGACATCACACACTATATAAATCCATGCCGGTTGCATGGATTTATATAGTGTAAAGTTGACAAGCACTTTCCAAGTGATGCTAAAATCGCTTGGAAAGCGCTTGTCAACCCGCATGCGGAAATGAAAGTGAAGACCGCTTCATTTCCGCATGTCCCTGGCAGGAAACCGCATGTACAATCCGCATGTGTTTTTTCTTGCCAGAGAGATGCAGAAACGCTCAGGAAAAATCCGGAGCATTTCTGCATCGTGTGCACATACCCTAACAAGCGTTAATCAACAATATAACAAGTTGACCTTCACTTGTTTTAACACACAGATTAATAGTAACTATATGGGGGCAGCAGAATTGTTAATATGATAGTTCTGTCCCCATGCAACATGCATATTATTAACAACACATCTTCCTATGTAAAAGGGGTATGTGCTACCAACAGCAATGCTTTATAGGTGAGCATAAACTACTTAGTGTGCTGGTGAAAGCAGTATGCATGTTCATGGGCAATTAGTTAAATTTGTCTTAATTACTTTCTTATGTGGCAGTGACGCCTGGTGTGAAGAATCTTCATTACAACTGTTTAGGGGACAAAAGAAAGTGGATGTCTCCTTATAATAAATCTTTTAATATCCTTATTTACAGCAAAGAAGAGAGATGTTCCTTATCCTATCTCAGAAGTCTCTGCCTCTCCGCCTGTAAAACACTTTAAATATTGCATGTCTCCATTTATGTGAAAAACATATAAAAGTTACAAATTAAAGTGCTGACAATTTTCACCAGTGCATTGCAGTGCATTTATACTATCATATGCCATGCCATTGAAAACAATAACACCTTAAACCAATAAATTGTAGACAGCCCGCTATCTATCCCAGTAAACATCACTCAAGTACAGCTTTGTATGGATGCACTGTGGGATAATCTCAGAATGAGTAAACATATAGGGGTTGATATTTGAATAAAAATGTTTAAGTTTCCTGAATATTTTTTTTAAGAAAGCAAAAACTATGTCATCAAAAGGCACAAAGAGGTACGAATGGTCCAGCATCAGGAATATATGGTAATAACTTCTCTTCCTCCTCCTCGAACCAGCAACACTCTTTCCAGACCTTCTGTTAAGACCTCGAGGAATTCCATGTCTATAGTTCAAGTATAAGGATTCACAAACATTTTAAAATTAAATGCAAAAAGGGTAACACATAATAGAAAATAAATTACATTTTTATGAAATAATTACATAAATAATGCAAAATAATTTAAAAGGGTTATTCAGGCTCCCCTCATTATCGGTGGATGATGTGGGCTGGTGATGTCAAGTCTATTGAAAGCAGGCGGCACATGTGCAGGTATTGTATAGCAGTGTGGAATTATTGCCAGTGCAGGTGATGTAATTATCACTGGTGCAATACTAAGGAAATCCTGAAAACATGACCAGATGGTGGGCCTTGAGGACTGGAGTTGAGGAACCCTGTTGTATAGGACAGGTGCAAGATACCTGCTTATTGAGCAAAGCCTGAACAACCCCTTTCACGATATTTGACGTACCTATATGTTATAGTTGGATAGAGGTTCCCGACAAATGATGTATAGGTATGTCATGACTTGTGCATGACACAGAAGCTGTGCCAGCGTGATAGCCGCCAGGAGTGTGGCTTAACCCGCACCACCCCTGGCTGTTTAACTCCCTAAATGCTTAATCGATATCGATAACAATATTTAAGAGGCTGGGAGATTGAGGGGCTTCGTCTCCCGTTCAATAGACGTCCCCGCGACATCATCGCGAGGACCCAATAGTCGTCATGCCAACAAAGGTCTGTCAGCGATGGTGTCCTGCCAAGACCATGCCAGGAGCTTGGTTTAAGAATCTTCTGTCAGTGTACTACTGATATGTATAATGGCGCATGGTAATGCATTATACCAGCGATCAGAGTAATGAAAGTTAAAGTCCCAAAACTTAGTAAAAAATTAATAAAAAACATGGCAATAAACTATGCTTTTTATCATATCGCCGAACAAAAAGTGGAATAAAACAATTAAAAAGTCAGATGTAAATAAAAATGTTATTACTGAAAACTCCACCTTGTCCCACAAAAAACAAGCCGCCACAGAGCTCCATCAGCAGAGAGATAAAAAAGCTATAACTCTCAGAATACAGCGATGCAAAACCAATTATTTTTCCTATCAAATAATTTTTATTGTGTAAAAGTGGCAAAACATTAAGAAAATAATATAAAACTGGTATCGCTGTAATCATACTGACCCGAATAATAAAGCTGCCTTATCAATTTTACCACAAGGTGAACGGCATAAAAAAACCCCCTAAAAACAATTCCTGAATTGCTGGATTTTGTGCATTCTGGCTCCCAAAAATCATAATAGAAAGTGATCAAAAAAATGTTACGTGTCCAAAAATTGTACCAATAAAAACTTCAACTCGTCCCACAAAAAAACAAGCTCTCACATGACTCTTTCGGCAGAAACATAGAAAAATTATAGCTCTCAAAATATGGCGATGCAAAAACTTGTTTTCGGAAAATAAAAACAAAACCATCTTTTACTGTGTGATAGTAGCCAAACATAAAAAACTACATAAATCTAGTATTGCTGTAATCGCACCGACCTGAAGAATAAAAGACTAAGTCTAATCACTCCTACCGCATGAGGAACAGAGTAAAAAACAAATGTAACCAATTCTTGACCTGCTGTTGATTGGTTCATTCTGCCTCCCAAAGATCGCAGTAAGGCTCGGAGCACATTTATCCTGCGCTCTGTGCTGAGCGCTTACACCAGGGTATACCTTTGAAATACGTGATTCAGATGGAACCTCAGACAGAAGACTCCCTATAATGAGGCAGATGGACGCACTGTAGACGCTGGCGGTTTCTGCCTTTTTAGTTGTACATAAAAGAGCATTCGACCACAGTTTTGTGCGCTACTGAAAAGAAGGACACCGCTGAACAGAGGCTAGACATAGTCCACAGCAGGGATGTCAAACTGAAAACACACAGAGGGACAAAATTGCGGGCCAACTATTATACAGTATAATAGGCCCCACACAGTCCTCCATACAGAATAATGGGAACCACATAGTCCTCCAAATAGTATAATGTCCCCACATAGCTTTCTAAACAGTATAATGGGCCCCACACAGGGGTGATGGTTCTGGAGTAATGCTGCTGCCTCATTATAGTGATTGGATCTGTCTGGGTTTCATCTGAATCATGTCATTCGGAGATCTAGATGGAAACCCTGATTTAAGTGCTCAGAGTAAAGCGCAATATAAATGTGATCCAAAATGTATAGTAAAATGTTCCCAATAAAAGCTTCAACTAAATCCACAAAAAAAGCAAGTCCCCACTTAGGTCCGTCATCTGTCAATGGAAATATAGGGGGCTTCCATATTACTGGTAGAACAAAGGCTCTGGAAAAGTGCTATGGCTCCATGCCCTCCAAAATAAATCCAGAGAATTTTGCGCTCCTAAATCCAAATGACCCCATCCCTTCTGAGCCTCAATGTGCCTATACCACATTTAGCATCCACATTTGGGATTTCTGGAGCAATGAGAGCCCGCTTAATTTACTGGTGCGTGTCTCCAGAAGCACTAGATGGGCACAATATACTGGGCACTGCAATAGCAGATGTTCAATTTTCACTTACCAACATCTATTGCTGCTCGTTTCTGGAAAGCACACATTGAGTCAAAATCATCACTACTCCTGTAGATAAATTCTCAAAGGGGTGAAATTTCCAAAATGAGGTCACTTGAGGGGGGATTCTGCTCTTCTGACATGTAGGGGCTCCGTAAATGGAGCCCGCAAACTAATCTAAGATCATTTGTTCTCCAAGAGTTCCTCCAGAGGCTCGCGCCATGTGGCTAAGCAGTACTGTACAGCCATATGGGGTATTGCCACGTTCAGCAGAAATTGTGTGACAAATTTTGCTGCCATTTTTACTCATTTCTTGTGTGAAAATATAAAATCTGGAGCTAAAACAAATTTGTGTGGCAAAATTGTAATTATTTTGTCTTCACTGCCCAATGATATAAAATTCTGTGACACACTCGTGGTGTAAATATGATCACTGTACCCTTAGATAAATTCATTGAGAGGTTTAATCTGTAAAATGGGGTCACTTATTAGGGGATTCTGCTGTTGGCACCTCAGGGGCTCTCTCTTCCAGTGGGTCTTGGCATTCGCAAACCACAACAGCAAAATCTGTGCTCTAATATGGCGCTTCTTCTCTTCTGAGCTTTGCACTGTGACAGAAAGGTAGTTTCTGATTAGATGTATGGTATTGGCACAGTCAGCAGAAATTGCACAACAAACGGAAATCTATTTTTTTGCCCTATTAGCAGATATAAAAATTAAAAATTTGGGGCTAAAACAACATTTTAGTGGTAAAAATATATTTATTCTTTCTTCACTGCCCAATGGTATAAAATGGTGTGAGGCACACGTGGTGTCAACATACTCACTGCACCCCTAGATATATTCACTGGGGGGGGTGTGTTTGTTTGTAAAATGGAAACACTTATGGGGGGGGGCTCAACTGCTCTGGCAACTTAGGGGCTCTGACAATGTGACATGGCACCCTCCAACCATTCTAGAAAAGTCTGAGCTCCAATATGGCTCTTCTTCCCTTCTTAGCTTTGCACTGTGCCTCAAAAGTAGTTTTTGACCACATATTGGGTATTGTTGTACTCAAGAGAAATTGCATAACAAATCGCATGGTCCATTTTGCTCCGGTTACCCTTGTGAAAATGAAAAACCTTGGGGCTAAAGCATAATTTTAGTGGAAAAAATGGTAATATTTTTTACTTTGCTGTATAATTCACATGAGGTTTAAAAATGCTCACTACACTGCTAGATCAATTCCTTGAGAGGTATGGTTTCCAAAATGGGATCACTTTTGGGGTTTCTGCTGTTTTGGCATGTCAGGGGGTCTTCAAATTTTACAAGGCATCCACAATCTATTCCAGCCAAAATTGCACTACAGAATTCAATTGGCGTTCCTTCCCTTCCAAGACTTGTCATCTGCCCAAACAGCAGTTTTCAACCACATACGGGGGATCTGTCTACTCAAAACAAATTGTATGGTCCATTTTCTTCTATTACTCTTGTGCAAAAAAAAAAATTGGGGTTGAAGTAACAATTTTTTGCACAAAAAATTTATTTTTTCATTTTCACAGCTCAAATTTCTAAAATTCTGTGACGCACCTGTGGGTTTCAAGGTGCTGGCCATACCTCTAAATAAATTCCTTGAGGGGGTCTAGTTTCCAAAAAGAGGTCACTTGTGTTTTTTTTTTCACTGTTTAGACACATCGGGGGCTCTGCAAATGACATGGCATCCTCTATCGATTCCACACAAATTTTGTGTTCCAAAAGTCAAATGGTTATCCTTCCTTTCTAAGCCCTGCTGGGCGCCCAGGCAGTAGTTTTTCTCCACATATAGGATATCAGCGTACTTAGGAGAAATTGCGCAAAACATTTTGGGGTCCATTTTCTCCTGTTAACCTTTTGAAAATGCTAAATTTGGGCCTAAAACAACATTTTTTGGAGGAAAGTAACATTTTCATTTTTGCATCCACATTGCTTTAATTCCTGTGAAGCACCTGAAGGGTTAATAAACTTCTTGAATGTGGTTTTGATCAATTTGAGTGAGTGCAATTTTTACAATTGTGGCACTGTTTGGGTACTTTGTCATATAGGCCCCTCAAAGTCACTCCAAATGTGATGTGGTCCTTAAAAAAATTGTAAATATAGTTGGAAAAATGAGAAATTGCTGATAAAGTTTCAACCATTCTAACTTCCTAATGAAAAAACTTATAATGCTAATGTAAAATAGATATGAGGGAAATGTTACTTATTAACTATTTTGTGTGATATAACTATCTAATTTAATGGCTAAAAAATTAAAGCTTGAAAATTGCAAAATTTTGTATTTTTTTGCCAAAATTCCAATATTTTCACGAATAAACAAAAATGATCAACCTAAGTTTACAACTATCACAAAGTCTAATGTGTCATGAAAAAACTCTGCATCACTGGCATATGTTGAAGCACTCCAGAGTTATTACCTTTTAACGTGACACTGGTCAGAATTTTAAAATTTGCCCTGGTCAGGAAGGTGAATACATGCTCAGGGGTGAAAAAGGAACTTTCACCATTTCTTATGTGCTAAACTGGCTACATCATGATAAAGTGGCTAAAGATTTGAGTAAAACGTTTTTATTTTTTCTACTTCTCCGTTGTGAAGATGCTAGCTTGTAAAGGTCAGATGCCAAATTCCCTTTGGGAAACACTGATTTAGATGCTGCTGCCAATCGTGACCATGGCACCCTTGCGAGAGGGAGTGATCTTCCTCTTTAATACTATAGGCACCCCCTGCCAAGATACGGAAGTGCTTAAGGCTGTCATGGCAGTTGCAGGTCAAACAATGGTCTCCAGGTCTGTCAGCTATGGTCGTCTGTTAAGCCTTGCCATAAGCAGGATGTAACAGGCCTCCTTTCAGTGTAAAACTGCTAAGTCCAATAGCGTAAGCACGCCCCTGTGATTGTGAGTGACATTATTTGTAATAGTCATGTCATCGCTGGCTCTCTACAAATCTCATGTATGTCAGGTTTTGCCTCCCTCTGAATCTGCAGTGTGCCAATTAAGCCAGGAAAAGTGGATTGCTTTTCTAAAGTGAAAGTTTAAGCACATCCTCACCATCTCGACGGAGTTTATTCGTATTCCTGGGAGGTCTGTGTATGCCCCACTTTTTTCCACTTAAAGGGGTATTCCCATCTCCAAGATCCTATATCAATGTGCAGTAGGTGTAATAATAATAATAATATTAACAAATACCTGAAAATGTAGTATAATTTTTTCTAATTTGCTATGTCCCTTTCTTCATGTCCCTTTCCTCCTACATACCTGGTGATCCATGGTGGCTTTTGTTTTATCTGGTTTAATTGTCTTGCTTTTTTATATATACAGTACAGACCAAAAGTTTGGACACACCTTCTCCTCATTTAAAGATTTTTCTGTATTTTCATGACTTTGAAAATTGTACATTCACACTGAAGGCATCAAAACTATGAATTAACACATGTGGAATTATATACTTAACAAAAAAGTGTGAAACAACTGAAAATATGTCTTATATTCTAGGTTCTTCAAAGTAGCCACCTTTTGCTTTGATGACTGCTTTTCACACTCTTGGCATTCTCTTGATGAGCTTCAAGAGGTAGCCACCGGAAATGGTTTTCACTTCACAGGTGTGCCCTGTCAGGTTTAATAAGTGGGATTTCTTGCCTTATAAATGGGGTTGGGACCATCTGTTGTGTTGTGCAGAAGTCTGGTGGAAACACAGCTGATAGTCCTACTGAATAGACTGTTAGAATTTGTATTATGGCAAGAAAAAAGCAGCTAAGTAAAGAAAAACGATTAGCGATCATTACTTTAAGAAATGAAGGTCAGACAGTCCAAAAAAATTAGAAAAACTTTGAATGCGTCCCCAAGTGCAGTTGCAAAAACCATCAAGCGCTACAAAGAAACTGGCTCATATGAGGACTGTCCCAGGAAAGGAAGACCAAGAGTCACCTCTGCTTCTGAGGATAAGTTTATCCGAGTCACGAGCCTCAGAAATCGCAGGTTAACAGCAGCTCAGATTAGAGACCAAGTCAATGCCACACAGAGTTCTAGCAGCAGACACATCTCTACAACAACTGTTAAGAGGAGACTTTGTGCAGCAGGCCTTCATGGTAAAATAGCTGCTAGGAAACCACTGCTAAGGACAGGCAACAAGCAGAAGAGACTTGTTTGGGCTAAAGAACACAAGGAATGGACATTAGATCAGACTGTGCTTTGGTCTGATGAGTTCAAATTTTAGATCTTTGGTTCCAACCACCGTGTCTTTGTCCGAAGCAGAAAAGGTGAACGGATGGACTCTACATGCCTGGTTCCCACCGTGAAGCATGGAGGAGGAGGTGTAATGGTGTGGGGGTGCTTTGCTGGTGACACTGTTGGGGATTTATTCAAAATTGAAAGCATACTGAACCAGCATGGCTACCACTGCATCTTGCAGCGGCATGCTATTCCATCTGGTTTGCGTTTAGTTGGATCATCATTTATTTTTCAACAGGACAATGACCTCAAAACACACCTCCAGGCTGTGTAAGGGCTATTTGACCAAGAGGGAGAGTGATGGGATGCTACACCAGATGACCTGGCCTCCACAGTCACCAGACCTGAACCCAATCGATATTGTTTGATTGGGATTGAGCTGGACCGCAGAGTGAAGGCAAAAGGGCCAACAAGTGCTAAGCATCTCTGGGAACTCCTTCAAGATTGTTGTAAGACCATTCCGGTGACTACCTCTAGAAGCTCATCAAGAGAATGCCAAGAGTGTGCAAAGCGGTCATTAAAGCAAAAGGTGGCTACTTTGAAGAACCTAGAATATAAGACATATTTTCAGTTGTTTCACACTTTTTTGTTAAGTATATAATTCCACGTGTTAATTCATAGTTTTGATGCCTTCAGTGTGAATGTACAATTTTCAAAGTCATGAAAATACAGAAAAATCTTTAAATGAGAAGGTGTGTCCAAACTTTTGGTCTTATGCTTGTCAATATATGACCTGCCATATATGTATGACGTTACTGGAAATGGATTTCAACTGAATGCTGATATTGTGTTGAGATCCTCCATCGTTTATTGATTCTGGGCAGCCCGCGAGATATATTATATGATATATTGTATATCATACTATCACTATCTGTGAGCACCATTTTATATTATATGTTATATACAGAATGTAATGTTTTATGGTTGGTGCTTCCTTATAATGGCTCAGTACTCCATATTGATCTTTATTTTGTGCATATACGGCTCTATTGGCATAGAAGTATCTATACAAATGATAATTGTGTAATTTACATAATATAAGATATTATAATATACATCTTTATTGGCCATATGTATATCTTCTGTATATGCTGAAATAATTTATGTCTTTTTGAGCTATATAATTAGTATTGTTCATAGATGGATATTATGGTATACAGCGTGATGTCCTCTGGTCGACCCACTTATATTTCATGTTCCTCATCTAGTGTGTAACACTTACTCCATGCGGTGTTATGTAAACATGTCCCAGCATGCACTACTGCCTGCCTCTGTATGCATGACCTCCCTGGCCCCTGCACGCTCTCTGACCTGCGGCTTCATCTCCCTGTGTTCCTCGGGGTTCCGTGGATCCGGGTGAAACCGCGGCCGTCGCGCGTCCTCATTGACATGGTGTCACATGCATGACTCCCTGGCGGCACTAGGCATCTCTGGGTATATACAGCCTGTTGCCAAAGCGACGGATATTTACGGTCAGCTGATCATCATGTGATTAGCTATGTCACATGATGCACTCTAGCAGGTCCTATTGGTTTGTGTGCCCTATTTATATGACCCTTTTGTCACTTGTATTGTACATCCCTTGAAAAAGGCTTCGCCGAAACGTGCGTTGGGGTTGGAGCACCGGCGTCTGTTCATACGCAGGGGTCCCCACACTATTCAGGTAATTTACACATATATATATATATTCTTAGTGACCGCTAGTTGTATTTTTTGACGCTGGTATATATGAGGACTCTATTAGGTCCCTATTATACACTGTGTGCAGAATTATTAGGCAAGTTGTATTTTAGAGGATTATTTTTATTATTGATCAACAACTATGCTCTCACTCAACACAAGAGACTCATAAATATCCAAGCTTAATATTTTTGGAAGTTGGAGCTTTTTTTTTTAGATTTGGCTATTTTAGGAGAATATCCGTTTGTGCAGGTAACTATTACTGTGCAGAATTATTAGGCAACTTAATAAAAAACAAATATAATCCCATCTCACTTGTTTATTTTCACCAGGTAAACCAATATCCGTGCACAAAATTTAGAAATAAACATTTATGACATGCAAAAACAAAAACCAAATATATTAGTGATCAGTATAGCCACTTTCTTTATGATGACACTCAACAGCCTTCCATCCATCCATTCTGTCAGTTGCTTGATCTGTTTTCGATCAACATTGCGTGCAGCAGCCATTACAGCCTCCCAGACACTGTTCCGAGAGGTGTACTGTTTTCCCTCCCTGTAGATCTCACATTTTATGATGGACCACAGGTTCTCTATGGGGTTCAGATCAGGTGAACAAGGGGGCTATGTCATTATTTTTTCTTCTTTTAGACCTTTACTGGCCAGCCACAAAGTGGAGTAGTTGGATGCATATGATGGAGCATTGTCCTGCATGAAAATCATGTTTTCCTTGAACGATACAGACTTCTTCCTGTACCACTGCTTGAAGAAGTTGTCTTCCAGAAACTGGCAGTAGGTCTGGGAGTTGAGCTTCATTCCATCCTCAACCCGAAAAGGTCCCACAAGTTCATCTTTGATGATACCAGCCCATACCAGTACCCCACCTCCACCTTGCTGGCGTCTGAGTTGGAGTGGAGCTCTCTGCCCTTTACTGATCCAGCCTCTGGCCCATCCATCTGGCCAATCAAGAGTCACCCTTATTTCATCAGTCCATAAAACCTTTGAAAAATCAGTCTTAAGATATTTCTTGGCCCATTCTTGACGTTTTATCTTATGTTTCTTGTTCAAAGGTGGTCGTTTTTCAGCCTTCCTTACCTTGGCCATGTTCCTGAGTATCGCACACCTTGTGCTTTTTGATACTCCAGTAACGTTGCAGCTCTGATATATGGCAAAATTGGTGGCGAATGGCATCTTGGCAGCTTCACGCTTAATTTTCCTCAATTCATGGGCAGTTATTTTGCGCCTTTTTTGGCCAACACGCTTCTTGCGACCCAGTTGGCTATTTTTCATGAAACGCTTGATTGTTCGGTGATCACGCTTCAAAAGTTTGGAAATTTCAAGACTGCTGCATCCCTCTGCAAGACATCTCACAATTTTGGACTTTTCAGAGCCCGTCAAATCTCTCTTCTGACCCATTTTGCCAAAGGAAAGGAAGTTGCCTAATATTTAAGCACACCTTAAATAGGGTGTTGATGTCATTAGACAACACCCCTCCTCATTACAGAGATGCACATCACCAGATTTACTTAATTGGTAGTTGGCTCTCAAGCCTATGCAGCTTGGAGTAGGACAACGTGTATAAAAAGTATCAAAGTGATCAAAATACTCATTTGCCTAATAATTCTGCATGCGGTGTAATTACTACCAGATTTACTCTATATACCGTTGCACACAATATTGTGCGGTGTACATAATACTTTGGCCGTGTACTCCAGGGATATCCACTTGTGTATCCCCTTGTATGTTATCCATTCACCCCACTTGTATGTTCTTTTTAATTAATAAAATATTTTTATATATTTATAATCATGTTGTCTTGGTTCATGTGTTTGGAGGCTGTCCGCTTCCCCTCCCCTTTTGTTGTTAATTGCATTAGATGACCTAGCTTACTATACAGTCTCAGATGGGCAGTACTTAATATGGATAATTTTAGCCAAACTCTTATAAGGTATGTACTGCTTCTCTCAGTATGTTTCCTTCCAATCTCTTTCCTCATGTGCAGGTATTGCAGGACCTCAGATATCCATGTTTACAACCACTAGCAACTAGCTAACTGTCACTATATTAGTGGTCGCAACCATGGATACCTAAGGTCCTGCAATGCCTGCACATGAGGAAAGCGACATAGCGAGTCAGAAAAACAATGCTACATTTCTAATTAGAGGTATTTGCTAATATTATTATTACTTCTACTACATATTGGGATAGGATATTGGAGATGGGAATACCCCTTTAAGTCATGGCTCGGAGCAGTTAGTTGTTTAGTGCAAACGCCGCGGTCTATCAGTTTTAGTGATAATGCGCAGCTATGCCGAGTCTAGCATAAATACTTTTTTGTTTCCAAATAATCGTATTGACACACTGAAAATGTGTTTATTTTGTTCTGTTAAAGTAAAGTGCATGAAAAAGGATACAGTTTTCATCGCCATCTGAATTTTTGGGTGGACCAGGCATGTTCAGCAATACTAATTTGGAATCATGTGATCTTGTTACTATAACTTCATTCAGCTTCACTGCAGTATGCATTCTCCGAACATTAGACTGATTGCTACAAGATTAAAAAATATATATATTATAGTATTATATATCCTGATAAAAGGGGAAGAATGAACCACAAACCAATCTACAGTTAAAACACAGTATTTTCTATTACATGAAAGCATATATGAAAGAAAGCAGGAATACGTACAAAACAAAGCAATGAGGAGCATAAAATGATTACAAAAATATTAAGCAACAACATATGTTAGGGCAGAGATAAAGGAGAAAATAATACTTCCTATTATACATTTAACAATTAAATGAATTTGTCAAGTTTCTTTCAAGTAAATTTTGGCAAATAATTTCTAACACGTCTATTTTGAGATGTATTCTGTAGGAGCTGACAGGCTGCTGTGTATACAGGATGCAGAGGTCCATTGTTCACCACTTTGGGGGAGGGCTGTCCTCATAGTTACACTAAGAAAAATGTATCAAAATATAAAATGTATGTATATATTATATATATATATATATGTATATATACACATATATATATATATATATATATATATATATACACACACACACAAATACATACAGTTCAAACCAGAAGTTTACATACACTACATAAAAAGACACATATGCATGTTTTTCTCAGTATCTGACATGAGTTCAGAATGAACCTTTCCTGTTTTAGGTCAATTAGGATTACCATATTTTTTAATATTTGCCAAATGCCAGAATAATGAGAGAGAGAGAGAATGTTTTAAGGCATTTTTATTACTTACTGCAAAGTATAAAGTTTACATACAGTACATTTCATTAGTTAAACCAGAGAGACCATAGGTATTTTCAAAACCCCAAAATAACATAATTAAAACACCATATGTTGACTAAAAGAGATAAATGCTTTATTTATGTATTTTTTAAGAAATAACACATAGGTATAAATAACATGTGTGAAAAGACATAACATGGGCATGTGAGGCAGCAGGGGGTAGATAAAGACACAGCTGGAATCAAATTCACATTGGACCTATAATAGGATGGTGTTCTTAGGCTTCCAAGCTTCTCCCTTTTTCCTTCAAACGTATCGATGGTCATTATGCCCAAAAAGTTCAATTTCAGTTTCATCAGACCACAGGATATGTCTCCAAAAATTAAGGTCTTTGTTCCTGTGTGCATTTGCAAACATTTATCTGGCTTTTTTATGTTTCTTTTGGAGTAATGGCTTATTCCTGACAGAGTGGCCTTTCAGCCCATGTTAAAACAATACTCATTTCACTGTGGTTATTGGCACAATCTTACCAGCTTCGACCATGATCTTCACAAGGTTTTTTGCATTTGTCCTTGAGTTGATATGCACATGTCAGACCAAAGCACGTTCATCTATCAGGTATCTTGAAATTGTACACAAGGATGAGCCAGCCTTGTGCAAGTCCACAATTCTCAATCTTGTCTCATTTCTTTAGACTTTCCCATGATGCTACACAAACAAGCAGTGTGTTTCAGGTGTACAGTAAAATACATGCACAGGTGTATCTCTAATTAACTCAGATGTTGCCAAAAAAAACTATCAGAAGCTTCCAAACACATGACATCATCATATGGGCCGTCCAGAATTGTTTAAAGGCATAGTAATCTTAGTGTATGTAAACTTTTGACTTTGCAATAAGTAATAAAAATGCCTTAAAACATTCTCTCTCATTATTCTGGCATTTGGCAAATATTAAAAGTTATGGTAATCCTAATTGACCTAAAACGGGGAAGGTTTATTCTGATTTCAGGTCAGATACTGAGAAAAACATGCATATGTGTCTTTTTATATAGTGTATGTAAACTACTGGTTTCAACTGTATATACACACACACGTTTAAAGTACCAATTTCTGACACAAGCTAAGCCAACTAATGTGGTATAAACTTAGACAAGACACTCTAGATGTACCAAATGTATCAAATAGCATAAACCACTGTAATAAATGAGGCTAATTTTAAAGAAGAGCTATCATAAGAAACTTACCTATTGTTTAAAATCAAGTTTTTGTGTTCATCTTTTATTAATAATCTTGAAAATGCTCACACTACTTGCTGGGGTATTTTTTTTAGACTCTGAAGGCCCCGTCACACATAACGAGATCGCTAGCGAGATCGCTAATGAGTCACGGTTTTGGTGACGCAACAGCGATCTCGCTAGCGATCTTGTTATGTCTGACAGGTAGCAACGATCAGGCCCCTGCTGTGAGATCGCTGATCGTTACAAAGCTTCCTGGACCATTCCTGGGTCGTTGCGCTCCCGCTGGGCATTGTGCATCGCTGTATTTGACACCTTATCAACGACCTCGTTAGCGATTCAGAACTGAGACATGTAGGCGTGCATAAATTGGACTTTTCTGCGCTCCTCGTCCCCGATTGGTGGTCACTACTGCGTCCTTGTTTTTTTCAGATCCCACCAGCGTTCCCCGGCTGTGACTCCACTTTGAAGAAATCAGGCATCTTTAGCGAGGTAGGTATTGCTTGGGGTCTCAAATGAGTTTCCATTTTTAATGGAGACGCAGTAGAGATCTCATCTGACCGGAGACAGTGTTAAACCAAGGCCACCCAATCAGAACGCAGTAGCGTCCATCAGCTGGAGATGAGGGGGGCGCGGAAAAGCAATTTTATGCACGCCTCTCTGACACAGTACAGCCCTTATCAAGGTGTGGATCGTTGAAATAGCTGCTGTGTGAAAGTGTCCCAACGACCACCGAGATCGTTGGTTAGATCGCTGGGGCGGCCAAGATCGTTGGAAAGTTCTGCATGTTTGACATCTCCCCAGCGATCCCAAAACCGTGACGCAATAACGATCTCGCTAGCGATCTCGCTAGCGATCTCGTTATGTGTGACAGGGCCTTTACATCCTTTTATCAAGAGCTTTTGTCAGTTTGCTTATCAGTAGAAGCAGGATTACAATGACAGTTAAAGCCCTATACAGTGTTGAGAACACAGAATCCACCATTCAGAATAGGCAATGCCACAGCTGACCCCGAGATGTTTCAGTACAAAACATAGGGTCAGATTCTTTTCACTGAGGGTAATGTACATGTGTTGCTTCCTGAAACAAGAAGTTAGAGAGTCTAAACAAATCCCAGTGGCCAGTGTGAAAATATCAAGATTACTAATTTTGTTTTTTTAATAAAGATAGTTAAATGGAAAAAAAAAAACAATTATTCATTCTTTTAAAATTACGGGTAACACAAAAACCTGAGTTAAACATTTAAAAGGGAAGCAATCATCAGATATCGACGTGTACGCACCATTTCAGACAGTAATTTCAAATATGCCATTATGTGATTGTGTAATACAAGATTGTGTAATCACAAGTCAATTAATCATGAGTCAAATAAAAAAATAAAAGGATCACACATCATTATCTGAATGCAATTTGGAAGCTACCTGTCATCATCGTTGCTTTTTGTCTTCTCTATCAATAAAGAATACAAGAACAAAGAAAACAATATGCATAAGTCTATGCCTTGTTTTGCTTTCTAGGAACCTCTGTCACCAATACGCTTCTTAATTAAAACAGACACCTAGGCTGTGTGCCCACTATGCGTTTTTTAAGTGTTTCTGCAGTGGCAATTCCGCTGCAGAAACGCTTAAAAAACGCTTGGTAGAAGGTCTGCAATGTTCCCCAATGATAATCCGCATGCGCTGTGCACATGCTGCGGAAATTTCCGCTGCGGATTATCATTGCGGAAAAATCCGCAGCACTACCAATTAGTTTGTGGAATCGCGGCGTTTTCGCCGCCATTGACTTGCATTGAATTGCATAATATCCGCATCACTACATGTGGATATTAAGCAATTCAATGTGCGGATGGTACCCGGGTTTGGATAAGAGGAGACTACCGGGTACCTGTATATAAAAAAAATATATATATATATATATATATATATATATATATATATATATATATATATTATTTTTATACAGGTACCCGGTAGTCTCCTCTTATCCAAACCCGGGTACCATATATACACACACACACATTATACTTACCTTCCGAAGGCCCCCGGTCTCCATAGCTATCCATCCTGGCTCGCCGACAGCTCGCTATGGTCTAAAAGGACCTGCCATGACGTCATTTAGTCATGTGACGGGTCGCGCGACCGCTAACGTCGGCGGTCGCGTGACCTGTCACATGACTAAATGACATCATGGAAGGTCTTTTTAGACCACCGCTAGACACTGGACGGATAGGATAAAAACAAAGGGGGCCATCAGAAGGTAAGTATAATACTTATTTTTTACCATTCTTTTACGGTCACACGATATGAATCCATGCCGGTTACATGGATTTATATAGTGTGACCAACTTGTCAAGCACTTTCCAAGTGATGCTAAAATCGCTTGGAAAAGCGCTTGACAACCCGCATGCGGAAATGCATGTGAAGAACGCTTCACTTCCGCATGTCCCTGGCAAAAAAAACGCATGTAAAATCCGCATGTACAATCCGCATGTACAATCCGCATGCGTTTTTTGCGCCAGGGAGATGCAGAAAAGCTCAGGAAAAATCCGAAGCATTTCTGCATCGTGGGCACTTAGCCTTAATTGTATTTTTTCCCTGAGCTTCCCCATCTATAACTTACAGTATTAGCGTAAGAGCCATTGGGTAGAATGTTGATCATATTGCTATAGTATATTCCGTGGCCCTGAGAGTTTCTAATGGAGAACTTAAGGAAAATGTAGTGGCATGTCGCCCAACTGTGGAAATGCACTTAAAATAAAACAAATGCAGCATGCTCGCTCAGCCCAACATACGGTTTTAGGTTAGCAAGATCCCTGAAGTGCTCAGATGAATTATTTTTTCCTCTCATCTCAGTACTGTGTTTCTCCTTTGTCCAAGTCATGTGAATTTTCTCTGGCTCCATTTCAATTTCTTCTTCATCATCAGAATATAAGCTATCCAAGTGAATGATGGAATGTCTATCCTTTATTATCTGCGCCTAAAATATGCGGGGGAAAAAAACATTTCCAGTCAAACAAATCCAACAGATCAAAAAACTCTAATCACAGGCAATTGCCCCCAAAAATATATATCTAACTCTCTCAATCTACATCCACTTAGGTAGCTGTGACGAAACAGCTTCTAATCTTTATCAGCCAGACGTCTAGATTTGTTAAGCCAAGAGAAACGCACTGTTATGTTTGTGTTGACTTTAGAACTTGAGTGTGTTTGGTGGGTCAAGAAGGACAGACCAGTATTTGTATAACCCTGAATGTTGTCTTCTCCTGGTTCTGAAAGAATGTTGTTTGTTACTATGCTAATTGCATATTATGCCAAAGCCAGCTAGATGTTTATTTACAAGAGCCCCCTGCTATACCAACTATGTAAATTGACTAAAGGCTCAAACAATGAGACCTGAGCTCTGTGAAATAATACCCTCCCTAACCCTTGCCCTATGGATGTGTACTTGAAAAAAAATCACAAATGTTAACTATTGAAGGAACATATGCCTCTGTAACAGGCAGATTTGAAACAGAGAATTGAAAGAGACTGTACAAGGAGAATCAAAGATCAGACTCTCTTCAGACCATCAGCTTGGTAGCATGGCTTTATCCAAAGAGACCCAGATTTTGATTCTACATGATTCCAGCCTAAGGGTATACGGCCCTGACTGGAAAGATAAGTATCTGCTCCACTGACCATCAGAGAGCCCATGGATATGTTTGGGGAGACCAGGTTGGGATAATGAAGTCATCTGGCCCCATGGATATGTTGTTTGGAGTTGCCAGGTGGGACCCTCAGGTCGCCTGGAACCCATGGAGACATTTGGGGAAGCCAGATTGGGACCAGTCGGTCTTCTGGCCCCATGGAAACTCTCGGAGAGGTCAGGGTGGGACCCTCGAGTCTCCTGGCCTTGTACCTTGATGGACTGTCAGCTTCCTAAGCTTGCCACTACCTCCTCTCTGTGGGGGCCCACCAAAAGAGGGGGGCCACTGGCTGAGGCAGTTGGCCCTGGAAGTCCAAAAGTCACAGCTATTCTATTCCCAGACAGGCCAGCGGAAGGGTGAGACTGGGTAATGTTGTACCATCTTGGGTATTTGCTAGGAATGTTCTGTGTGTTTATTGTCCATTTGGCAGCTCAATAAAGTATTGCCACACTGTTCTACCCTCACCCTGTGTTGTCTGAGTAGTATTACGCCCACGGAAGACCCGTGTCTTCACAGTAGCTCTCTCCAAGCGTCCATCTAGCAAGTAATCTCCTTCCATCCACTCTTCTACCTAGCAATCTCCATCCATCTATCTAAGTAGCAATCTCCTTAACTCCTGTAGCTAGCAATCTCATCGGTCCGTCCATCTGGCTATAAATCCTTATCCATTTATCCAGCTATACATCTATAATCGGTATTTCCTTCTGCAATTTCAGAGAAATGCAAAACAAAAAAATCTATTGCCCACATTCGTCATATGATGAATCACATTTCTTTTTTGTCTTGTGGTATTAGTTACCGTTTTGTCACCAAATAAATCCAAATAGCGAGTGCGATTCATGAATTTGGAGCAAAGTAAAAAAATGGGCTTTCTTCCTGTCTTGTACTGTTTCTGCAACTTTTGGAGCCAAAAAGTTGAAAAAAACTGGGCCAAACGTATGGCATACACAAAGATACAACTGGGGGGACTTGAGTGAAGTTGTGCCAAATTCTGCAACTTTTTAAAATCAACCGAAAACATTTTGAATTGATATACTCCACCTACAAAGCGAAAAAAAACCCAGGCGAGTACATATAAAATGACTAAAAGGTGAGTGGGTGAATCTCTCTTAAGTCCTTAGAATCCATTATACTGCATTGTGTATGCACATAGATTAGAAGTCATAGCCAGCTGGTGAATCAATAAGGTGCCATATACATTGTACCAGCGCAGATGATAAATAATCCACTTACTATAAAAAAAAGTGAAGCGGCTTCAAGTGTGGCACTGCGTTGATGAAAGTGTCCCCAGGGGAGCAGAGGGCATCTGCAATGTAAGGCGATGATTCTTGCAGGAGTAGGCAGTATGCGCTATGCTGGTGTTGGTCCTGGATGAGCTGGCAGTAAGCAGTGGGAGCGTTCTCTCGTAGATGTCCCTCCTTGCAGCTTGCGAGTGGTTTCAAATGCCGCGCACTCCATCTGAAAGCGCTGACGCGTGATCGCAAAGCAGGCTGGGGGCGTGGCAAATGTGACATCACTGCCAAGAGTACAGAGCCTTGGTGCGGCCAAAAGCAACCACAACCAACACGTTTCGAAGGAAGCAATCCTTCTTTCTCAGGGTATGGCGCACCCGGATGGTCCGCCTATATAAAGCCTTGATCATAAGGATTCCCTGCTGATGCCAAGTGGAGCCGCAACAGAAGAAAAAAGCCAGTAGAACCCAACGGAGAAGCCTTGAAGGAGACCGTGAAATTAACCAGTGTGCAAAACAGAGAAAGTATTACAAATTAAAAAAGAGAAGTGTGCGTGCTCCTAAAAGAACCATTATTAGATTATGATGTTTAAAAACCAGTATTTAATAAATGAATTAAAATGTATATATTTGTATGTTTATATGTATAAGGGGAATTGGAGTCTAACTTCATTGTGATAAGTCTGCTGACATCACTCTTTCAGATAAAAAGGTACCTATTTTCCTATCCCTAGTCAGATTATGTGACAACACATGCCACCTAAGCATGATGCCAATGTATCTATTTGTCTGTGCCAAGATTTGGAAATGTGAACCTGGCATTACCATTTGACTAATTTTAACGCTTTCCTTTATTTAGAACTCCATTTCCACATATACAATACGTATAAAAAGAGAATATAAATCTGCTTGAATAAAAATATAAAGAATGTTTCTGGTTTAAAAACTTGTTTCATATAAAATAAGGAAAAAAATCCTTATTGAGATCTAGTGAATACATAGAATCCCTAATAAAAAATGCAGAAGAGACAACAATATATGTGTCTAAATACACGCTGGGTGAGGATGTTCCCATATACAGTGGGGGCCAAAAGTATTGGCACCCCTGCAATTCTGTCAAATAATACTCAGTTTCTTCCTGAAAATGATTGCAATCACAAATTCGTTGGTATTATTATCTTCATTTAATTTGTCTTCAATAAAAAAACACAAAAATAATTGACCTAAAGCCAAATTGGATACAATTCCACACCAAACCTAAAAAAGGGGGTGGACAAAAGTATTGGCACTGTTTGAAAAATCATGTGATGTTTCTCTAATTCATGTAATTAACAGCACCTGTAACTTACCTGTGGCACCTAACAGGTGTTGGCAATAACTAAATCACACTTGCAGCCAGTTAACATGGATTAAAGTTGACTCAACCTCTGTCCTGTGTCCTTGTGTGTACCACATTGAGCATGGAGAAAAGAAAGAAGACCAAAGAACTGTCTGAGGACTTGAGAAACCAAATTGTGAGGAAGCATGAGCAATCTCAAGGCTACAAGTCCATCTCCAAAGACCTGAATGATCCTGTGTCTTCCGTGCGCAGTGTCATCAAGAAGTTTAAAGCCCATGGCACTGTGGCTAACCTCCCTAGATGTGAACGGAAAAGAAAAATTGACGAGAGATTTCAACGCAAGATTGTGCGGATGGTGGATAAAGAACCTCGACTAACATCCAAACAAGTTCAAGCTGCCCTGCAGTCCGAGGGTACAACAATGTCAACCTGTACTATTCGTCGGCGTCTGAATGAAAAGGGACAGTATGGTAGGATACCCAGGAAGACCCCACTTCTCATCCCGAGACAAAAAAAGCCAGGCTGGAGTTTGCCAAAACTTACCTGAGAAAGCCTAAAATGTTTTGGAAGAATGTTCTCTGGTCAGATGAGACAAAAGTAGAGCTTTTTGGGAAAAAGCATCAACATAGAGTGTACAGGAAAAAAAAGAGGCATTCAAAGAAAAGAACACAGTCCCTACAGTCAAACATGGCGGAGGTTCCCTGATGTTTTGGGGTTGATTTGCTACCTCTGGCACTGGACTGCTTGACCATGTGCATGGCATTATGAAGTCTGAAGACTACCAACAAATTTTGCAGCATAATGTAGGGCTCAGTGTGAAAAAGCTGGGTCTCCCTCAGAGGTCATGGGTCTTCCAGCAGGACAATGACCCAAAACACACTTCCAAAAGCACTATAAAATGGTTTGAGAGAAAGCACTGGAGACTTCTAAGGTGGCCAGTAATGAGTCCAGACCTGAATCCCATAGAACACCTGTGGAGAGATTTCAAAATAGCAGTTTGGAGAAGGCACCCTTCAAATATCAGGGACCTGGAGCAGTTTGCCAAAGAAGAATGGTCTACAATTCCAGCAGAGCATTGTAAGAAACTCATTGATGGTTACCGGAAGCAGTTGTTCGCAGTTATTTTGGCTAAAGGTTGTGCAACCAAGTATTAGGCTGAAGGTGCCAATACTTTTGTCTAGCCCATTTTTGGAGTTTTGTGTGAAATGATCAATGATTTGATTTTTGCTTCATTCTTTTTTGTGTTTTTTTCTTGCAAGCAAATTAAATGAAGATAATACCAAAGAATTTGTGATTGCAATCATTTTCAGGAAGAAACTGAGTATTATCTGAAAGAATTGTAGGGGTGCCAATACTTTTGGCCAGCACTGTAGCTTACACACCCATAGGGGGCTCAGATTAGCAACCGGGAACATATTTGACCAACCAAAATAATTGTTGGTTATAGCTCTACATATTTATATAATTATGGTGCGATTGGATAAGTGCCGTTCACCCTGATTAAAAAGCATATACCGTAGTTCAATTTCATGATTTAGACCCTTCGGGGCCAAACTGTCTACTGTGAATATTACATTTGAACTCAACCCTAGACATCAGTCTCAAAAAGTCCCCTCCTCTCCAGTTTCTTTGGACTATTTGGATACCGCAAAAATGGACACCCACACACGACCAGTTATGTTTATCGCCAAAATGTCGTGATAGTGGGTGCCCCCTATAGCCTTTACTAATATTGTCAAGCTGTTCTTCGATTATCTTTGAGTGCGGCTCATGTAGATTTTCTTGCATGGGCATGTGATAATATATATCACTCCTGTTGTGTAATATGAGATCGCTTCCCTTATAGTGAAGTGGTTGGTACCACTTGAATCGTTTGGAGATTCTTCTTAATTCTAGTACGAACACAGCAAGAGCATCTCCCACATGGAATTAATTATTTATTGGATGGTAGGAAATTACTTCCATTTGTCGCAAGTGGTTTAGGTAGAGTAGTGCTTGATTTAATTGTGGGGGCTATCAGATTGCCCAAGGTTTGAGCTTTTCTATATACAAACCTAGGGTGCTCCGAGGATTGGAGGATCGGCCAATATTTACGCATAATATTATTTAATATCCTGTGGGTGGAATGATTGAGTGATTATTGCTAATTGGTTGATTTGTTGATGGATATTGGGGATCTCTATTAATGGTTTATTTTTATATACCAATTAATTTCTTGGAATGGATCTCACCTCCTGTATGGATTTCTCCAACAAGGATACATCATAGCCTTTGTTTATGAACTGCTGCTTGATATGCTCAGTTTCAGTGATGTAATCCTCCATGTTGGTGCAATTTCGTCAGATTCGGGTGAATTTCCCTTTTGGAATATTAGTGAGCTACACAGGTAGATAGCAACGGCAAGTATGGATGAAACTATTAGAGTCTACCTCTTTGTGATACCACTTAAAGATGAAGTGATTCTGGTCTACATAGATGGTAAGGTCTAAGAAATGAACACGAGTTAGCGCTTCCGGCCGGAGTGCGCGGCTTTTGAACCCACTTGCAAGCTACAAAGAGGGACAGCTATGGGAAGACGCTCCTGCTGCTTACCGCCGACTCATCCAGGACCAACACCAGCATAGCGTATACTGCCAACTCCGGCAAGAATCATTGCCTTACACTGCAGTTGCCCTCTGCTCCCCTGGGACCCTGTCATCAATGCAGGGCCACACTTGAAGCCGAATCACTTTATAGTAAGAGGATTATTTACCATCAGCGCTGGCATTATGTATATGGCACCTTATTGATTCACCAGCTGGATATGACTTCTAATCTACAGTACAGACCAAAAGTTTGGACACACCTTCTCATTTAAAGATTTTTCTGTATTTTCTTGACTATGAAAATTGTACATTCACACTGAAGGCATCAAAACTATGAATTAACACATGTGGAATTATATACTTAAAAAAAGTGTGAAACAGCTGAAAATATGTCTTATATTCTAGGTTCTTCAAAGTAGCCACCTTTTGTTTTGATGACTGCTTTTCACACTCTTGGCATTCTCTTGATGAGCTTCAAGAGGTAGTCACTGGAAATGGTCTTCCAACAATCTTGAAGGAGTTCCCAGAGATGCTTAGCACTTGTTGGCCCTTTTGCCTTCACTCTGCGGTCCAGCTCACCTCAAACCATCTCGATTTGGTTCAGGTCTGGTGACTGTGGAGGCCAGGTCATAGCGTAGCACCCCATCACTCTCCTTCTTGGTCAAATAGCCCTTACACAGTCTGGAGATGTGTTTGGGGTCATTGTCCTGTTAAAAAATAAATGATGGTCCAACTAAACGCAAACCGGATGGAATAGCATGCCGCTGCCAGATGCTGTGGTAGCCATGCAGGTTCAGTATGCCTTCAATTTTGAATAAATCCCCAACAGTGTCACCAGCAAAGCACCCCCACACCATCACACCTCCTCCCCCATGCTTCACGGTGGGAACCAGGCATGTAGAGTCCATCCGTTCACCTTTCTTGCGTCGCACAAAGACACGGTGGTTGGAACCAAAGATCTCAAATTTGGACTCATCAGAACAAAGCATAGATTTCCACTGGTCTAATGTCCATTCCTTGTGTTCTTTAGCCCAAACAAGTCTCTTCTGCTTGTTGCCTGTCCTTAGCGGTGGTTTCCTAGCAGCTATTTTACCATGAAGGCCTGCTGCACAAAGTCTCCTCTTAACAGTTGTTGTAGAGATGTGTCTGCTGCTAGAACTCTGTGTGGCATTGACCTGGTCTCTAATCTGAGCTGCTGTTAACCTGCGATTTCTGAGGCTGGTGACTCGGAGAAACTTATCCTCAGAAGCAGAGGTGACTCTTGGTCTTCCTTTCCTGGGGCGGTCCTCATGTGAGTCAGTTTCTTTGTAGCGCTTGATGCTTTTTGCAACTGCACTTGGGGACACTTTCACAGTTTTCCCAATTTTTTGGACTGACTGACCTTCATTTCTTAAAGTAATGATGGCCACTTGGTTTTCTTTACTTAGAATTTGTATTATGGCAAGAAAAAAGCAGCTAACAGTATATTCAGTAGGACTATCAGCTGTGTATCCACCTGACTTCTGCACAACACAACTGATGGTCCCAACCCCATTTATAAGGCAAGACATCCCACTTATTAAACCTGACAGGGCACACCTGTGAAGTGAAAACCATTTCCGGTGACTACCTCTTGAAGCTTATCAACAGAATGCCAAGAGTGTGCAAAGCAGTCATCAAAGCAAAAGGTGGCTACTTTGAAGAACCTAGAATATAAGACATATTTTCAGTTGTTTCACACTTTTTTGTTAAGGATATAATTCAACATGTGTTAATTCATAGCTTTGATGTCTTCAGTGTGAATGTACAATTTTCATAGTCATGAAAATACAGAAAAATCTTTAAATGAGAAAGTATGTCCAAACTTTTGGTCTGTACTGTATGTGCATACACACTGCAGCATAACGGATTCTAAGGACTAAAGAGAGATTCACCCACTCACCTTTTAGTCATTCATTGGGGTTTTATTAGCGCGGTAGTTTTTAATTTTTTTATATTTTCTTAATTCACAGGTAGGCACACACACAAATTACCAGTAGCTTCTCTACAACTATTAGTTGCAGCGCCAGTGTGTTCCTTTCGCCACTACATATAAAATAGACTTAAAAAAAGGGGGCAAATAGAACTGAATATTGAATTGGATGAAATAAATAAAAAGGCACAAAACACACAGAGCTAGACCAAAAACAGTTCAAAGGTAATGATGGGGCCTTTATCTCTTTCCAACTTTTTTCCTTGTAGCTGCCTCCAAATATTCATTAATCTCATCTATCCAGTTCTATTTGTACCATCTAGCCCTCCCCATCCAATTATCCACCCAGACATCCCAATCGATTTATCCACCCAGACATTTATCTATTTAGTACAAAAAATAAAGGCTTGGAAGTGCTGCCTCTTATTTTTTGGAATTATAGATTGCGCCTTTGGCCAGTGGCCTTTGTAGGCTTTTGCAAGAATACGTACGGTACTGCTATATTACTTTTCTTTATTTATCTAGTTACGTCCATCAATCCATACACATAACTCCATCTACCCATCTCAATCCATTCATCTATATCTACTCATCATTATAGGGGATTTGTGGGGCATCAATTAATTTAGCTGTCTAATTTGGGATTCAAATTTTACACAGGAAGCTGGTCTGGAATCTATGTTTTCTGCACAGAAGTAAACTCACCTCACGATCTCTCTCCGTCTTTGTCAAGCGCATTTGTCTAAGCATCTGAGAGCGTTGTTCCATCATTAGAGTTCTTTCATATGTGTAAGCAGAAATATCACTATTATGCTTAAAAAAATGGAAAATGTTAGATATCATTAAGTCTCTAATACTATAAAGACAACTTTTCATCATATGTTTCATGCTGAACTTAACACACAATGTAATAGTGGCTGCAGAGTGGAATATTTTTTTTTGGTTTCTTTTGTTTATTTTAATTTGGCCTCTCCCATTGCAGAGATACAAGCAATCAAGGTATTTGGCACCTAATGAGTTAGACTTAACAAAAGTTAAGTGCCTGTTATCAGATAGTTTTCACTGGGAGCATGTACTTCTTCCTCCTGTATAATGCTGACTAATCACAAGTATGCAGCAACACAGCAGAAAAAGACCTCCCTCCCCCACTTGAACTTAAATTACCAGAAAGTTTTCACTGGGCGAGCGTACTTCAGTCTGTATGATGCAGCCCAATAATAAGCAGGCAGCAACACACTGGAGAAAGAACACACCCCCACAATAGCTTACAGCTGGTTTCTCTGCATGAGATGTCATTACACTTGTCTGCTGGGCTGTCATTACATCTCAGGAACAGTGGCGTAACTAGAGTCTGATGGACCCGATGCAAGATTTGGACAGGGCTCATCCTGAATATATAAGTCCTCTATCCTGGTATACTCCTTACAAAAAGTTAGAGGTATTTGGCTTTTGGGTGAAATTTATGGAAAATGTAAAAAGTTCATGCTACAGTGATATTTTATCATGAAAGTAGGGCATTTAAGTAGAAGCATCCAATGGTGATTTTTTCATCTCAAACAATTTATTTAAACAAAAGCCAACACCAGTGGTGATTATACCCCAAGAAAAAAAGGCAATGTCTCAATAACTTGTCATGTGCTCTTGATCATCAATTACAGTTTGACAACAATGTCTCATGCTGTTCACAAGTAGAGTTATTATCTGCTGAGGCATGGCATCCCACTCTTCTTGAAGGGCAGCCCTCATGCCTTTGAGGTTCTGTGGTACAGAGTTACAAGCCTCTACACAAGCATGGATGAGGACAACTGTTTAAATACCAATTCAAACTGATCAGGTCCAAGGAAAGAAATTCTAGCGTGTTGGTCTTCCGTAAAAATATCAACTTTATTAGGAAAATATAAAATCAGTCCAAAGTCATAACCACACCAAGGGTTTAGTAGGATATCTGGCAAAAGCGTTTTGGATTGTAATCCATAACCATTGCATACTGACATGTGCCAAAATCTGGCGTTATACAGTTATGCTCAAAAGTTTACAAACCCAGGCAGAATTTTTCCCTTCTTGGCCTTTTTTCGAGACTATGAATGATAAGAAAAACTTTTTCTCCACTCATGGTTATTGGTTGGGTGAAGCCATTTATTGTCAAACTACTGTGTTTTCTCTTTTTAAATCTTAATGACAACCAGAAACATCCAAATGACCCTGATCAAAAGTTCACATAACCCAGTTCTTACAGTGCATTGTGAAAGTATTTGGCCCCTTTGAACTTTTCTACCTTTTGTCACATTTCTGGCTTCAAACATAAAGACATAAAATTCACATTTTTTTGGGAAGAATCAACAAGTGGGACACAATCGTGAAGTGGAACGAAATTTATTGGATATTTTAAACTTTAACAAATTAAAACTGAAAAGTGGGGCGTGCAATATTATTCGTCCCCTTTACTTTCAGTGCAGCAAACTCACTCCAGAAGTTCAGTGAGGATCTCTGAATGATCCAATGTCCTAAATGACCGGTAATGATAAATAGAATCACCCTGTGTGTAATCAAGTCTCCGTATAAATGCACCTGCTCTGTGATAGTCTCAGGTTTCTGTTTCAAGTGCAGAGAGCATCAGAAAGACCAAGGAACACATCAGGCAGGTCCGAGATACCGTTGTGGTGAAGTTTAAAGCTGGATTTGGATACAAAAAGATTTCCCAAGTTTTAAACATCTCAAGAAGCACTGTGCAAGCGATCATATTGAAATGGAAGGAGTATCAGACCACTGCAAATCTACCAAAACACGGCCGGCCGTCCCTCTAAACTTTCATCTCTAACAAAGAGAAGACTGATCAGAGGATGCAGCCAAAAGGCCCATGATCACTCTGGATAAAGCGCAGAGATCTACAGCTGAGGTGGGAGAGTCTGTCCATAGGACAACAATCAGTCGTACACAAATCTGGCTTTTATGGAAGAGTGGCAAGAAGAAAGCCATTTCTCAAAGACATCCATAAAAAGTCTTGTTTGAAGTTTGCCACAAGCCAAACCAAACATGTGGAATAAGGTGCTCTGGTCAGATGAAAACAAAATAGAACTTTTTGGCCACAATGCAAAACGATATGTTTGGCGTAAAAGCAACACAGCTCATCACCCTCAAAACACCATCCCCACTGTCAAACATCGTGGTGGCAGAATCATGGTTTGGACCTGCTTTTCTTTAGCAGGGACAGGGAAGATGGTTAAAATTTATGGGAAGATGGACGGAGCCAAATACAGGACCATTCTGGAAGAAAACCTGTTGGAGTCTGCAAAAGACCTGAAACTGGGACGGAGATTTATCTTCCAACAAGACAATGATCTCAAAGATAAAGCAAAATCTACAATGGAATGGTTCAAAAATAAACGTATCCAGGTGTTAGACTGGCTAAGTCAAAGTCCAAACCTGAATCCAATCGAGAATCTCTGGAAAGAGCTGAAAACTGCTGTTTACAAACGCCCTTCATCCAACCTCAATGAGCTCGAGCTGATTTGCAAGGAAGAATGGGCAAGAATTTCTGCATATCGATGGGCAAGACTGATAGAGACATACCCCAAGCGACTTGCAGCTGTAATCGCAGCAAAAGGTGGCGCTACAAAGTATTAACTCAAGGGGCCGAATAAAATATTGCACGTCCCACTTTTCAGTTTTTAATTTGTTAAAAAAGTTTAAAATATCCAATAAATTTCGTTCCACTTCACGATTGTGTCCCACTTGTTGTTGATTCTTCCCAAAAAATTAGAATTTTATATCTTTAATGTTTGAAGGCAGAAATGTGTCAAAAGGTAGAAAAATTCAAGGGGGCCAAATACTTTCACAATGCACTGTAGTACAGTGTACTGCCCCCTCTAACATCAATGACAGCTTGAAGTCTTTTTTGGTAGTTGTGGATGAGGTTTTTTAATTTCTCAGATGGTAAAGCTGCCCATTCTTCTTGGCTAAAAGCCTCCAGTTCCTGTAAATTCCTGGGCTGTCTAGCATGAACTGCGCGCATGAGATCTCCCCAGAGTGGCTCAATGATATTGAGGTCAGAAGACTGAGATGGCCACTCCGGAATCTTCACTTTGTTCTGCTGTAGCCAATGACAGGTCGACTTGGCCTTGTGTTTTTGATCATTGTCATGTTGGAACATCCAAGTAGGTCCCATGCGCAGCTTCCGGGCTGATGAGTGCAAATTTGCCTCCAGTATTTGCTGATAACGTGATGCAGTCATCTTTCCTTCAACTTTTACCAAGTTTCCTGTGCCTTTGTAGCTCACACATCCCCAAAACATCAGCGATCCACCTCCGTGCTTTACTGTAGGAATGATGTTCCTTTCATCATAGGCCTTGTTGACCTCTCTCCAAATGTAACATTTATGGTTGTGGCCAAGAAGTTCAATTTTGGTCTCATCACTCCAAATTACCTTGTACGATAAGCTTTGAGGCTGGTCTCTGTGCTGTTCGGCGTATTGTATGCAAGATACTTTGTGGCATTGGTGCATTAATGGCTTTCTTCTGGCGACTTGACCATGCAGCCCATTTTTCTTCAAGTGCCTCCTTATTGTGCAACTTCTAACAGCCACACCTACAGCCACACAACAGCTAGTTTTCAGAGAGTCCTGAACTTCAGCTGATGTTATTTGTGGGTTTTTTTTTCAATTTTTTCTGGCAGTTGTGGCCGAAATTCTTGTTAGTCTACCTGACCGTGGTTTGGTTTTTACAGAGCCCCTGATTTTCCATTTGTTAATCAAGGTTTGAACGCTGCTGACTGACAATCAATTCCTTGGATATTTTTTTGTATCCCTTTCCTGTGTTATACAGTTCAACTACCTTTTCCTGTAGATCCGTTGACAATTCTTTTGCTTTCCCCATGACTCACAATCCAGAAACGTCAGTGGCTGGATGAAAGATGCAAGAGTCTGTCTAGATCCCAGAAACTCACTCAGCTTTTATGCACACACACTGATTACAAGCAAACAAGTCACAGGTGAGGATGTTACCTTTAGTAGACATTCAAACCCATTTGTGTCAAGTTCTGTGCATGTTATCAGGCCAAAATCACCAGGTTATGTGAACTTTTGATCAGGGTCATTTGGATGTTTTTTGGGGTCATCAAAATTTAAAAAGAGAAAACACAGTAGTTTGACAATAAATGGCTTCACCCAACCAATAAGCATGAGTGGAAAAAAAGTTTTTTGTTATCATACATAAACAAGACTAAGAAAGGAAAAATTCTGCAGGGGTATGTAAACTTTTGAGCACACTACTTGTCATGTCCTGCAAAAGCACAATTCAGATCCTCCAATCCGATAGTTTAAAATCTAACCATATAGTTATATTGAAAATCATATAAAAACATACATAGGTAATGAGTAATATAATAATACATTCATAGTGATAAATTAAATCATGTTTTAAATTCATTCCTTTAGGAGACCTCGTATTTAATTCATAAATCCACCATGATTACTGGTTCAATAGATTTTTTAGGTGATCTCCACCTCTAAAAGGTCTTTTAACTCTCTCAATCCCTGTAACAAGGCAATCAAAGATATCTGTTGTTTTGGGGCTGCTGAGTACCTGCCTGGTAATCAGTTTATTAGCGGTGTCCGATAAGTGGCGCCTAATATGGGTTTTTAATGAATTAGTCGTACACCACACATATTGTATGTTACATTTTTTATATAAGATACACTATAAAGAATTTTAGCAATTGCATTTTTTTTTTAGCAACAGAGGATGTGAAATTTCTTGTATTTTCTTTATGTCTGCAACAATTGCAGACATTATGGCCACATTTGTAGAAGCCGTATGTGTGTAGCCAAGTGTCTGAAAAAGAGGTGGTTTTATTCAAGTATAAACTAGGGGAGAGAAAGTATCCTAATGTAGAAGGCCTTTTTTGGCCAAGAATCTAACCAGGTTGACAAGGACTTTCCTTAATTTCCCATCCCTGATAAAGCATAGGTAAGCATTTATTAATAATCCGTTTTATAATTGGGACTGGAGGACTATAATTTGTTACAAATTTAAGTTGTTTCTGAGCAAGCGACAGGAGCATGATGTCACTGCCATGCGCCCCCAGACACGTGAAGTGCACGCCGACGTCAGCTGCTGGCCTCTGATTGGCCGGCAGCATGTATTGCCGTGCATGGACAGGATGGGTCTGTGCTCTGCAATACATTTCAACTGGATGTGCGAGGACGCGCATCAAGATGAAGCTTCTGCTGGCATCGGTGGGCCCCCACCTGCACAGTCCCGGTTGCTATCCTGACCTCTGTGACCATGGTCCTAACACCCCTGTGCAGGAGGAAGAAGTACACGCCCCCAATGAAAACCACCTGATAAGACCCACATGGACTCAAAAGTTAACTCATTAGGTGCCAAATACTTTGATTGCTAATATCTCCGCAACAAAGAGGCGAAATTAACAAAATAAATACATGTTTTATTCAGCTCTCGAGAGCCACTGTTCTATCATGTGTCCAGTTCAATTTGGAAAAATTTGATTAAAGTTCCTCTTTAATCACAGAGGCTTACATAAACTATTTACATCAGTAAACATATGTAGAATATTAAACACATTTAAAAATTTTCACTGCACAGTTTACAAATTACAGTACAGGACGAGTGAGAAATAAATTGTAAATAATTAAACATGAAAACATATTAAACTATAAAAGTTATTGTATTTTTTTAACTATAAAACGCACCTTACCATAAGACGCACCAGTGGAAAATAGGAAAAAAAATTTTTTTTCATAAGATAAGGGTCCATCTTATAGTCCGAATAAGTATCTTACCTGGGGGAGAGGCGGAGCGGGGGTCACAGGAGGCATGGTCCCTCAGGAAGACGGTGGAGGCAAAAGTACAGCAATGCTACAAGAAGGGGGTGCTCCAGCAGCAGAAGGTTGCGGTGGAGCGGGATCGCAGGAAGCAGGGTCCCTCCCTTCCTCAGGAACCTGGAAGTGGCAGAAGCTGCTGTACCGGTGTCGGCGGTCAGGCAGAGTGGAGTGCATTGCTTTTCTGGAGGTTGCGGCCATCTTCCTGAAGCCGTGATCTACAGGGTAATGGCTGCCCAAGCCAATGCATGTGCAGACTGGGATCTTTGTGGCCATCTTCCTGAAGCCGTGAGCCTCAGGGAAATGGCTGCTGAGATCCCAGTCTGCACATGTTCCAGCGGGGACGGCCATTTCCCTGTAGATCACGGCTTCAGGAAGATGGCTGCGGCCGCCGGAAACACAATGCACTCCACTCTGCCTGACCATCGACATCGGCCATGAAGCATCTCCCTGCTTCTGCCGCTGGGTTCCTAAGGGAGGGACTCTGCTTCCTGCGATCCCGCTCCACCACAACAGCAAATCCCTGGTAAGCTAAGTTCTGGCCATAAGACACACCCCCATTTTCTCCCAAACTTGGGAGGAAAAGTGCATCTTATGGTCCAAAAAATACGGTATCTTATTTAAAACCTAAGTAAAAAACATTAGTATTGGACATGGAAGTGCCAAGTGTAAATTGAGGAATGTTATGCATGGTTTACTTCCATAAAGAGTAATTTGCCTATCATGTAAACAATGCATTCACGCATGCAGGGCTTCCTAACATTTTTGACTTCTGGCTCATTCACATGTTAGTCTTTCATGCACGTGTCTTGTCAATGTTTTTCACTGACACGTTTTAACAAAATTTCCTCCATTCTTGAGTTAATACTTCTGTTTACAACATGTTGCCTAGCAGACGGACCAACGCTGGGTGGCTGAACATGCACATTGCTTCCAAGCGCTTTTCATTTTAGCTTGTAAGCACTAGAATGAAGCTGGCATAGCGGGAACGTTCTGTTGTCATGGGGATACCGCGACAGAGAGGGGCCAAAAGATTGTGTCGTTTGGTTTGATGAATTCCTGCACTTATTACAACTGCTTCAACATCTTATTAAATAGTGCCAGTTATTTTCCTTGCAGGCAGCACAAGGGTTAATCTCCTGGAGCTCTCCATCCTGGATTGTCTCAGCTGTTCTATGTTGGCCATACCCCTCTGCTATACATGCTCGCCACTGGCATTTGGGAATTGCCAGTGATAGTTCTTACTGCCTGGTTAGGAGTTGGAAACATTTTTTGAGTTAGGAAGTTAGAAGGATTAAAAGTTTATCAGCAATATCTCATTTCCCTTGGGTCCCGGCCAGGAGTCTCTGACCCAGCCAAACCAGATCTCACACTTGGCACTGATGAGGGGCAGTACCCCAAACACAGTGTCTGCAAATTGAGATTCTGATTTGGCAAGGCTTGTTAAATGATCAATAATGAGTTTTAGGATCGTTACGTCCAATAGGTAGCACTAGAGTTCTAGTCCTCTTAATCTCTGAATAGACAATTTGCATACTTTATTTCCCAGAGGAGCATTGCAAGGTTTGTCAGGCTTGACATTTCACTCTGCGCAAGTAGAAACGATACCCCTTGGATCAATTTTTCCAATAAAATTTTCAAAATCATTTTTTTAGGGACCACATCACGTTTGAAGAGACTTTGAGAGGCCTATATGACAGAAAATACACAAAACGGATGCCATTCTAAAAACTGCACCCCTCAAATTGCTCAGACCGACATTCAAAAAGATAATTAACAATTTAGGTACTTCACAGGAATAAAAGCAATGTGGAAGGAAAAAAAGAACATTATAATTTTTCCCACAAACATGTTTTTTTTTGCTGAAAATATTTCCTTTTCACAAGGGTAACCATAGAAAATATACTGTACTCTTTGATTTTTCCTTAGTATGCCGATACCCTGTATGTAGTGGAAAACTACTAATTGGGCGCACAGCAGGGCTCAGAAGGGAAAGAGCACCATTTTACTTTTGCAGCGCAAAATTGTCTGAAATAGAAAGCAGACACCATGTTGCTTTCACAATACTGTAGGGGATTTCCCAGGGCAATGGGCTCTCCTTTCCTGTCCCTCAAGCTAGGAGGACCCTATGCTATCCCTGTTCCCCAGATTACTCTTAATGGTGGAGATGCTGGGGTCTTGCACCTTGCTATGCTCCTATATGCACGCTAATCTGTTTCCTCTCCCACCCAGTGAGTAATGGGACAGGAGTGTATAGCATAACTCAAACCTGACAGACAGGGGAAATAGGCAAGGATAAAAGAAAACTACAATCATACAAATACACTCCCGAAACAACCGATTGGAAATTAAGGGAACAATAGGAGGGACAAACTAAATGGGTAGAGGATTAGAATAAAACAATACCTAATCCACACATGTATCTCCTGGAACAACACCAACAGACTGCTCCTAATTCAGACTACTCCTTCAACACCAAACCAGTAAGTTGTAAACTATCATCAGCAATTCCCTAGTGGATATATACCGGGCCAACACAGAACAGCTGAGAAAATTCAGGACGGAGAGTTCCAGGAGATAGACAGAACTGATAAATCCTTGCCATAACACAGCAAGGAAGACCTGCATTGCTAAAAGGAAGGTGAAGCAGATCTAATGCATGCAGGGGTTTGTGTAACAGATTCTCAGAATTGTATAACATTGAACCGAGTCAATGGAAAATTTTCCACTAAAATGTTACTTTGGTCTCAATTTTTCAATTTTCAAAAGGGATAATAAGAGAACGTCAACGATAAAGTAAGTTACACAATTTCTCCTATGACAATATGACATATACCCCAGTATGACAATACCCCATATGTGGTCAAAAACTACTTTTGAGGTACAGTGCAAAGCTCAGAAAAAAAGGAGAACCATATTGTACTGCACATTTTGATAGAATGGTTTGAGGTGCCATGTCACATTGGCAGAGCCCCTGAGGTGCCAGAACAGCAGAACCCCTCCATAAGACCTGACAGGAGCCTTGCTCTCTTTGTGGATAGATTTGAAGCTTTTGTTGGGAACATTTTAGATAACATTTTGGATCACGTTGATCCTGTGCTATACGTTAAGTACTTGCATCAGGGTTTCCATCTAAAACTCTGAATGACTAGATTCAGATGAAACCCCTGAAGGATTCATTCACTAGAGTGAGGCAGCAGAGTTACTTTGGACTCTGATCTCTGTTCAGTGGTTTTCTTTTCAGAAGTGCGCAACATTGTGACCGACTGTGCTTTCATGCACGCTTAAAAAGACGAAGACCACCAGATCACAGGTCAGACGGCATCCACAGTGTCTCCATCTGCTTTATTACAGGGAATTTTCCGCCAGCATTCCGTCTGAATCACATATTTCAGAGATTTACACAGAAGCCCTGGTGTAAGCGCTCAGCGCGGCATAAATGTGCGCCAAGCCTTACTGCGATTTTTGGGAGGCAGAATTAACAAATCAACAGAAGGTGAAGAATTGGTTTTATTTATTTTTTAAATCGTTTCTTGTGCGGTATAAGTGGTTAGACTATTCTCCAGGTCTGTGAGAGTACAGTGATACCAGATTTATATCTTTATGTTTGGCTGCCATCACACACTAAAAGATGCTTTTTTTTTGCAAAAACTAGCTTTTGCATCACCATATTTGAGAGCTATATTTTTCTACATTTCTGCCGATAGACACGTGTGGGCTTGTTTTCTTGTGGGATGAGTTGACGTTTTTATTGGTACTATTTTCGGACACATGACATTTTTTGATCGTTTTCTACTCCGATTTTTGGAAGGGAGAAAGAACAAAAAACAGCAATTCAACACATTTTTTTTTATGCCGTTCACTGTGTGGTAAAAGTTATAAGACGGCTTTATTCTTCATGTCAGTACGATTACAGCGATACCACATTTATATCATTTTTCATGTTTTGGCGCTTTTACACAAACTTTTATAGGAAAAAAATATTTCTGCATCGTTACATTCTGAGTCTATAGTATTTTTATGAGTCCACTGATGGAGCTGTATGGTGGCTTTTTTTGCGGGACAAGATGGCGTTTTCAGAGATTTTTATTCACATTCATCTTTTTGATAGCGGTTTATCCCACTTTTTGTTCGGCGGTATGATGAAAAATCAGTTTTTTGCCTCTTTTTTTTTTTTTTTTTTTAAGGTGTTCACTGAAGGGGCTAACTAGAGTTATAGTTTTATAGGTTGGGTTGCCCCAATTTTTTTAAATTTTTTTACTTAGTCCCTCTATGGGACTTTAACTTTTATCACTTTGATCACTGGTATAATTGCACTGCAATGCACCAGCATTGCAATGCTTTATGCCTGTCAGTGCTGCACTGACAGATGCCTCTTAGACCAGGCTCGGAGCATGGTCTAACAGGCTTTTCTGTACCTTGGTGACCCGGATGTCATCATGATGATCTCATGTCACCATGGCAACAATTGGGCCCTTGTCATGATGTTGCAGGGGCACTGATCGGATGGGAGAGGGAGCACCCTCCCTCTCCCAGCCTCCTAAAGGTTGTGATCAATATCGATTGCCACATTTAGAGGACTAAAAAGCCAATTGCGGTGTGGGCACCGCTCCTGGCTGGGTATGCCAGGTCTCAGTTATCATGCATGTTGAGCTCCCGGCAGCAATCACGCGGTCACAGCTTCTGTGCCATGCACGATCAGCCATGACGTACCTATACTTCAATGGGTCGGGAACCCCTTCCATTACCCATATGAATGCAAATAGATTTCTGTGAACGACAACAGCACATTGTAATGCACACGCCCGGGCTAAGCGGCGTGTGCATGTGATTCCACTGGACCGTGCCGGAGAGTGAATGCCTGGAGGGGCGTAACTAGGTATTCACCTGATCCGACCAGGGTCGCACGACGGCATACGACGCCAGTGCACCAAGGAGGAACCGAGCAGAAGGACCAGGTGCTACTCCAGGACAGACCCCGGACACGGCTGTTGACCCACACAGGGGAATACAGGAACAGACAGGTTAGGCTGGCACACAGACTGGTGGGTATAGGCAGGCACTACTGGTATGCAGGCAGGCGGGTATGCAGGCAGGGGGGTACAGGCAAGCACGGCTAGAGTGCAGACAGGGAGGCACTAGCAGGTAGGAACACAGGCGGGATAGGACCCAGTACACACTGGGACTCAGGAACAGAACCACAGATGTTGCGGACAAACACAGCAGAGTAAGGACGTCCCGAGTGATGAGCGAGAGCAGGGCAAGACGAGACCGCCTAGAGCGGTGAGCAAGAGTAGAGCAGGACGAGGCCGCCTGGAGCGGTGAGCAAAGGCATAGCAGGCTAGAACCGCCGGAGCGGTGAGCAAAGGCATAGCAGGCTAGAACCGCCGGAGCGGCGAGCAAAGGCATAGCAGGCTAGAACCGCCGGAGCGGCGAGCAAAGGCAGAGCAGGCTAGAACCGCCGGAGCGGCGAGCAAAGGCAGAGCAGGCTAGAACCGCCGGAGCGGCGAGCAGAGGCAGAGCAGGCTAGAACCGCAGGAGCGGCGAGCAAAGGCAGAGCAGGCTAGAACCGCCGGAGCGGCGAGCAAAGGCAGAGCAGGCTAGAACCGCCGGAGCGGTGAGCAAAGGCAGAGCAGGCTAGAACCGCCGGAGCAGTGAGCAAAGGCAGAGCAGGCTAGAACCGCCGGAGCGGTGAGCAAAGGCAGAGCAGGCTAGAACCGCCGGAGCGGTGAGCAAAGGCAGAGCAGGCTAGAACCGCCGGAGCGGTGAGCAAAGGCAGAGCAGGCTAGAACCGCCGGAGCGGTGAGCAAAGGCAGAGCAGGCTAGAACCGCCGGAGCGGTGAGCGAAGGCAGAGCAGGCTAGAACCGCCGGAGCGGTGAGCAAAGGCAGAGCAGGCTAGAACCGCCGGAGAGGTGAGCAAAGGGTCAGAGCGGAGCAAGACTGCCGGAGCAGTGAGCAAGGCAGAGCAGGCTAGAACCGCCGGAGCGGTGAGCAAGGCAGAGCAGGCTAGAACCGCCGGAGCGGTGAGCAAGGCAGAGCAGGCTAGAACCGCCGGAGCGGTGAGCAAGGCAGAGCAGGCTAGAACCGCCGGAGCTGTGAGCAAGGCAGAGCAGGCTAGAACCGCCGGAGCGGTAAGCAAGGCAGAGCAGGCTAGAACCGCCGGAGCGGTGAGCAGGGGGGACAGGACTCTGTTCACACGGAACAGACAGGAAGGGAAAGGCAGAACCAGATACCCACAGGGTACTTGCAGTGAAGTAGCGAGTGGACCACAAACTCACAAACGGGAGCACAGAGACAACGAGCAGGAGTTAGGTACGAGTTCAGACTCTGCAGAAAAAGGAAAGGTACGGACATAGAGAAACACAGGAAACAGGCTAGAAGAGTATACAGACAAGAACTGACACAGTAGCAACATACAGGAGCGGGTCTAGGTATGCAGCCCCTAGAAGGCGGGAGGAACAGGCCAGGAGCGTGTTCAGACAGGGCAGACAAGATACAGGAGCGGGTCTAGGTATGCGGCTCCTAGAAGGCGAAACGAACAGGCAAGGAGCGTGTTTAGACAGGCCTGGAAATACAGCCTCCTGGAAAGGCAGACAAGCAAACACAGAAGGGGACCTGGCACATTCAGAGTGAAAGAGCACACTGAATGAAACACAATGCTCAGGCATGGGTTAATTGGAGCAGCTGGGTTAAATACCAGGTGACAGACAGCAATAGGCTGAGGACGCACAAGGGGTGTGCCTGCAGCAGGTACAAAAAGCAGGAAGTGATCGGGCGCCGCCCTTAAGCAGCAGAAAGAGAAGAAAACAGACAGCATGGATGGAAGCCAGAGAGACATTCTGGATTGGAGATCAAGTGCACGCTCTTGCACAGTGGGAGATGGACCACTATGCAAGGACGCCGCCAGGTATGTTACACACATAGATTGTTAAAATATTTTTTACTGGTTTTGCACATAAAAGACATTTACATGATGTTAACTTTTGTGTCAGAAAAGATAAAGTTATTATAGTATAAGAAGAGAATGAATATGGGGAACTCACCAGTGTAAAAAACTTCAGCAGACTATTCCTTGCAAGTAAAATTACAGCGAGGTAGATGGGAAACATTACAGAGAACGGACAACAGCCATTTTGCGCTGAGCAGGTGCTTTTTTCCTGGTTCCAAGTACTGCCCAGGTAACACACCTGTTATATACACTTAAGAGAGTAAGCTTGATTATCCTCCAGCACTTGCTAGTGCTGATTTCCTCACAGACTGCACAGCTCTCCTGTCCATAAAATGGCTGTTGGTGGAAGAGCATGTGACAAGACCTGTGGACAACCCCTTTAATTTAACAGAATATATAAGCGATACAAATCAAAATAACTAAAAACTATGCAAAAGGTTGAACAAAAGATTTCAAAGCAACAGGCACAACAAGATATCTATATACTTTGAGTGCATTCATTTAAACCTAGAGCGTTAAGTGCATCAGTGTGTGTGAACCAATGTGCCTTTCTTTCTAAAAAAGATGTATGACTATTAACTCCTGATTTACTCCCTATTATCCGCTAAATTCTTGCACAGGTAAGTAGTGCACCCTATTATCACCCTCATGAAATTCCTGAAAATGTTTAACTAGCCTAGGACAACCAAGACAGGTATTAAGTGAACATAGATGTTCCTTTATCCTTTTACAAAAAGGCCACATAGTTTTGTCAACTTTGTAAAAAACACATGTGCAAAATACAGCATAGACTACAAAGTCACTTTCCTGTAAAAGTCCCTCACAGTATTATTTCTCAATCCAAAATTTAATGTACTTTCCCTTCTAATCCTAGTGCAACCACCGCATTTAAAATTACCTTTGGGAACAGCGTCCTATAGCCATGTAGTTTTTTTCTCCACTGCCCTACCTTGTAACAAATGATTTTATATATTTTTTGTTCTTCTAAATCTAAAAGAAATTAGACTTTTAGCTTCTTCTGTTAACATAGTATTCAACTAAACCATGTACCAGTTTCTATTAATAATGAACTTGAGTTTTTCTGCCATTGGGCTATATTTGAATGAGAATACAAATCTTTTATTCTCAGTTTGAAATCCCTTTTTGTTTTTTTTTTCCTTTTATTTAAGGTTGGAAATCCAGCATCGGAATTAGCCTAAGCCTCTACCACAGGAGCATCAGGATCATCATCTAACAACAGTGGAAGGTACCAACTGAGATACAACAAAAGAAAGACAGAATACTCCCAGCGACATGGTGGAAGACGGCAAAGGAAAATCAAAAGACAGACTCCAGCTGATGCCCAACCCAGTACATCTTTAAAGGTAATTCGTTTATCACAATTAACTGTCACCTGCACAGGTATCAGTTTTAAGTAAAGGCCTCTCTTTTTCTCCGTCACCTAGATATTTGTTTAGTTTAAAAGGACCATCTTGGGGATGTTCTGCGTGCGGGAAATGTATCGCATGTAGGAACATCGAGACTACCAAAGAGTTTACTGATTCAACCAATAGTAGAACATACTCAATCACATATAACATCACAAGTGCAGTGGTATATCATGCCACTTGCCCTCGTGGCCATTTATAGATGGGCATGACCTCACGCGAACTCCGTAGGTGAGTCCACGAACGTGTTCTGGACAGGGGGAAAGAGCTGTCTCAGAGCAGGACTGCTCGGCCTTGAAGCCCATTCCACGCCATTTTGGAATGGTACACAAGTGTGATCCGTCAGGGCTAAGGGTGAAAAGCAGCGATCAAGTTTTCATCGGCTCCCGTGGGGGTAACTGTAAGCGCCTTGTAGCTAAATGGATCTATAAATTGAACACTATTACGCCTATGTGCTTAAATGACCATAATAGCTATGTTTCCTTCTTGCCTGGGCGATAATTGTTACTTAAGAGGAGACAGAACGCATTCTACAATCTGCATCATAGAGTCTTCCTTTGGCAGTCCTTTTAACTGAGTGTTTTTAGCTGGTTTTAATAATTTTCTTTGTTTTTATTGTTTCAGTTTTTGCCAGGTCTATCGCCTCAATTGACAACACATTGCCTGCCTTGCATGAACATTTTGAGATAAAATTCCCATCAGCTTCCCTATGTCATTATTGTGTTTAGTGTATTGTTATTGTATTATGACCACCTTGTGTCTTTCCTGTTAGTTCTTCTGTACTTTTTATATTGGGTATGCCCAGTAGGGGGTTGCACATGTGGGAGTCTTTCCTTCCATCATGAACAGTATGCGTTATATTATGCTATGGCTGTTTGCCTTCTATTGCACTTTTATTAGGTTGCGTAGGACCTGTGTAATGACTATACTGTCTTTCAATAGAAATAACCTGGCAGATTATATAATCTATATTCAATATAAACTAGGAAGCATGGTCTGGTCATAGCTTTTTTCTTCTGTAGGTCTAATAGTAATATGTACATATTTGTATGGTGACATGTGTCACCTAGACCTATAATACCAACTTATCAAATCTATCAATGTCTATTACAATATGCATTAATTTACAATTATCTTTATTTGCAGGATTGGCTTTCTCACCTTCACTTCACATGCACTGGGTTTGTGGTTACTTTTCTTACTTAATTCTTTCTTCCTTCTTCCTCCTTCCCTCCCCCTCCACTCTTCCCACCCCTACTTGACTTCCCCCTCCCCCCCTTCCTTTCCTCTGGCCCCCTACCTTTTTGTACAATTGGTGGTGTTGTAGCGTGGTGTGGTTTAACATTTCTGTGATTTGCGCCATCACTCACCCCTGCTACCTCCCATTCAATTGTGTTATCATTTTTTATTTTTAGGCATGCCATTTTTATTTTATTTATTTCTATTATTCTTTTTATGATTCACTTTTTGCTTTGTTCTTTCTATGTTTTTGGGAAGAGCAAGGTTCATATTTATACTTCTTCGGTATTATATATTTTTGTTTATTAGGACATTTTGTATTATTACCTACTGTCAATAGGATCAGTAGTGAGGAAGGGGATAGATATTGCTATATCTGTACTGAAATAATATACTTATCGGATAACCTTGCCAAACGCTTTGACCGTAAAAACACATGACTGCAGCGCCTGTAACCAGGGAACAGAATAATTCTACATTATATTTGTTGACAACTGGTCTCCAGGATGTGACGCTCCCTTATGGGGTTCCTGCCCACTGATTGTCATGACAACAGTCAACCTCCGGGTCTTGCATATGCGATCATGGGACCAGGAAGTGACGAAGAGGGATATGTCTCTGCCTCTATTCGATCATGTGACAACGATCAGGAACATTTTTTTACAGGTGCGGCCTCGATATCAAACGTTAGAGGTAGGGAGGTAATGCGCTTCCCGGCATTTGTTGGCAGTCAAATAATAACCGCTATGACTACGGAGTAAAAAAGGGCGGTGCGTCTCTTCATGCGGGAGTGTATCACTCTATGCATTGTTCTGATAGGTCAATTACTATATAAATAATCACCTAGCCAGCTCCTAACTACCCCTGGACGAAGCATTTCAAGCGAAAGGCGCGTCGGGTGTGGAGGCACCCCAGTAACCATGAGTGAGGTAAAGCAGTACACATTTACTTTCATGTCCACATTATGTTGTTAATTCTTAAATTCATGTATGCTTAGTTATAGCAGCACTAATTATACTTACAACCTTGATATGTCATGTCAAATTCTGTGGTGTAGCCATTTATTGATTACCTGCTGCCTCCTCATCTGGGTATACCCACTATGTGCCTTTGTGTGTTTTATTTCACCTTTTATGTGTCTTTATTACCATATGTGTTTTTAATTAATATCTAAATAAAATTAATTTTTTATCTTTTCTATTTTGGCATTTTGTAAAGTTCTTGTTATGTGTATGGTATCTATTTACACTTTATGGCCTTCATTTTGGATATCATAGGAGTACTCACCTTTTATTTAGTTTAAATAGAGTAGAATGATGTTTAGATTTAACCATTTCCAAAGCCTCACTGACCTCCTTTTCTGGGTAGCCCCATTTACAAAGTCTACACTAAGATCGAGTGCTTGTTGATGAAAACCATTCTCCGTACAATTCTATGTAGTCTCAAAAATTGATAATATGTTAGGGATCTTTTTATATATTTAGGGTGATAGCCGTCATAATGTAACAGGGTTTTACCACTTGTGGGTTTTCTATAGACACTAGTTTGTAGTTTCTTATGTTCTTCAACAGTAACATCAAGAAAGTCAATTCCCCTTCTCTCCCCATATGACAGTAAAATATATATATTATAGTTATTATTCAGATGTTATACTAATATTTTTTTTATGTTTATAGTGACAATATATTCAGCAGAACTTTACATTTTAGAGAGGACTTGTACGTACAATAAAGACATTACAGAATAAACATAATTCAGATACCAAAAGGAGTGAGGGCCCTGCTCGAAAGCTTACCATCTATGAGGAAATAGGGGAGACACAAAGGGTAAATGATAAAATATGTTAATATTGTATGATCCAGCCATAATATACTAAATAGGGCATGCACATAATGCTACTGCATGAACAGGTTTACCACCCAGTATGTGTACAGTACAGACTCAGAGGCCTATTAACGGCATGGATGGTGAGTTAACAGATGCTATGAGGGTCATGATTTTGAAGAAAATTTTGTGTGGGCAAAATGGGGACAGTTAGATAAGTGAGGTGACGTGATAGGGCAATCTAAAGAAATATGTTTTTAGGCAACACTTAAAATTGTGGATATTGGGAATTAATCAAATTGTCCTGAGTAGTGCATTCCAAAGAATTGGCGCAGCATGCAAGAAGTCTTGGAAACAGGAATGGGAGGTTCGGATTATTGAGGATTTTAGTTTTAATTTATTATCAGAATGGAGGGAACGGGTAGGGTGGAAGACTGATACGAGGAAGGAGATGTAGGGTGGTGCTGAACCGTGGAGCACTTTGTGGATGAAAGTGATCAGTTTATATTGGACTCTGGGCAACCAGTGCAACGACTGGCACAGGTTAGAGGCATCGGTCTAGCAGTTGGAAAGGAATATGGTCCTGGGAGCTGCATTCAGGGTGAATTGGAGAGGTGAGGGTTTGGTAAGAGGGAGAGCGATTAGTAAAGAGTGGTTGGATGTGGGGAGTGAAGGAAAGATCTGAATCAAATATGACCTCACGACAGTGGGCATGTTGCTGGGAAGTAATGGTGGAACCACACATGTAAATGGCAATATCATGCATAGGTAGGTTAGTGGAGGGAAGAAACAAGGATTTCAGTTTTTGACAGATTCAGTTTTAGACAGAGGGAGGACATAATGTTAGTGATAGCAGAAATACAACCACTGGCATTTTGTAGTAATGCAGGGTTAGTGCCAGGTGACGATGTGTATAATTGGGTGTCATCAGCATAGAGATGGTACTGAAGACCGAATCTACTGATTGTTTGTTCAATACGGGCGGTGTACAGGGAGAAAAGGAGGGGTCATAGGATGGAACCTTGAGGAACCCCGACAGTAAGGGGAAGCGAGGAAGAGGAGCCAGCAAAAGATACAGTGAAGGAGCAGTCAGAGAGGTAGGAGGAGAACCAGGAGAGAACAGTATCCTTGAGCCCGATACAGTGGAGCATAGTGAGGAGGAGCTGGTGATCCACAGTGTCAAATGCTGCAGTGCAATCCAGGAGAATCAGCAGAGAGTAGTGGCCATTAGATTTAGCTGTTAGTAGATCATTGGAGACTTTAGTACAGGCAGTTTCAGTAGAGTGTAAAGAGCAGAAACCAGATTGGAAAGGGTAGAGAAAAGAGTTATCAGAGATTGCGGATTAGACAGGAGTGGAGCAAGCATTCCAGGAGTTTAGAGATGAAGTGGAGATAAGAGTCGGAGTTGTGGCATCGGTGTCCATTTTGGTGGGGTCGGAGTTGGAGTCGGTATAAAATGGACAGATACCGAAAATAAATAATAAATTGGTACAGTAGTTTAATGCAGTATGTGCTGTCAATTTTTTCATAAGAATTTGAGAAAGTTATAAAATATCCTAAAAATGTCTGTTGTCTTCCTGATCTAAGGATTTAGGCTTTTAGTTGAGATGAATCTGTGCTGCACTTTATGTACATGATCAGTAGTGAGGCAGTGCTGTGGAGTTGGAGTTGTAGTTGGAAGTCAGGGAAATTGAGGAGTCGGAGGTTTGGCTTAGCGACTCTACAGCCCTGATTAGCAGCGCAGTTCTAGTGTAGGGATGTTTTTTAAGTAATGGATGTATGCTGGTGTGTTTAAATGAAGAGGGAAAAATACGAGATGAGAGGAAGAGATTATATATTTTAGTTAGGTGAGAGGTGACAGCCGGGGAAAGGGACTGGAGGAGATGTGAGGGGATAAGTTCACTGGTACAAGTAGTAGGGTGAGAAGATGCAAGGAGCCTGGTCACTACTTCTTGTATGACTGGTTGAAAGACAGAAAGTGAGCCAGATGCAGTGGAGGAGGGAGGAGAATGCCTAACATTAAGGGATTGGGAGAAAATTTCTTGTCGGTTATGGTCAATATTTCCTGAGATCGGTGGTCGGGGCCTGCACTCTTGGATTGAGGAAAGAGTGAAAAGTGTCAAAGAGTCGTTTAGGATTATTGGAGAGTGAGGTGATGAGTGTGTTTAAGTAGGCTTTTTTGGAGAGCTGAAGGGTGGAGTTGTATGTTTTAAGCATAAACTTATAATGGATGAAATCTTCAGCCAGATTGGACTGTCTCCAAAAAAATTCAGCGCACCTGGAGCACGGATGAAGAAAACATGTTTGCAGCGTGTGCTAGGGTTGTCGGCATCTGTGTCCAGGTGTTCTAAATGTAGGCGGTGTAGCTTCATCCCGGGCACGTTATAATGTTTCAATGTAGAGTCAGGATATGAGAGCGTGGAAATTGGTGCCAATGATGACTGCAATTTATTCATAAGTTTCTGGGTGTTAATGTCACGTATATTTCTACACGTGTGGAAGGTGGGGGTGCCCTTAGTGGGGTGATAGTTACTGAAAAAGAATGAAAGAAATTTGTGGTCAGAGAGCGGAAGAAGGGAGTTGGTAAAGTCATATAGTGAGAGCCGGGAGAAGACCAGTTCCATCGCATTCCGTCTTCATGCATAGGAGAATTCGGATGCTCTGAAAGTCCAAAGGAGGAGGTTATCGATAAAAGGTGGGAGGCAGATGGAGAGAGAGAATTACCAATGGGGATGTTAAAGTACCCCATAATGAGAGTGGGGATGTCACAGGATAGCAAGTTTAGAAGCCAGGTGGCAAAGTGATCCAGGAACTAATGGGGGGGAGCCCGGAGGTCGATACACAATCGCCACCCACAGGGAAAAGGGCTGGTAGAGTGACAGTGTGGACCTCAAAAGAAGGGAAGATCAGGGAGGGTACTGGGGGGGGGGGGATCCGTAAAAATTCCATTTTTTTGAAAGGAGCACATCAACACCTGATTTGTTGTCCGGTCTCAGGGTATGAGAAAAATGTAGGCCACCATGTGAGAGAGCAGCAGTGGCGGTGGTGTCCCACTGCTGGATCCAGGTTTCAGTAAGAGTCAGAAGGCTAAAGCGCACTTGTCAGCAGGATTGTGCTCAGTAAACTACATACACTGTCAGGTGGGCAACATTACACTGATTAAAATAATACCTTGGTTGATGAAATCTGTGCTATAGTTCTTGTGTAATCTGTGTGTAGTTTACTGAGCACAATCCTGCTGACAGGTGCGCTTTAAGGGAATTTGAAAGGAAAAAATCATGGATGTAGGAGAGTTTGTTACACGCTGACCATTGCGTTCCAAAGGGCACAATTAAAAGAGACAGAAGGCATGCAAGGAATATTAATGAGATTAGCAGGGTTTCTGATTGTAGCAGGGAAGGAGTTAGTCGTATTCTTACAAGAAAGGCTGGGATTAGGAGAGTTATCACCTGCAACTAAGAGAAGGAGAATAGAGAGAATAAACAGATGGTTGAATGAATTATGAAAGCGTCTCTCGTGTTGTATGGTGGGAGTGAAAGGATCAATGCGGTTCAACATTGTGAAGAGAGCATGAGAGCTGTACATAAGAGAAGAGAGGAGCGAGGGACTGATATGGATGGAGAGTACAGAGTTAGTGAAGGGACGGTAGATGTGAGTGATTGCAGCAGCCAGAACATAAATGGCACAAATACCTATGGTGAATACTCTTTTCAAATCATGTTATAAAGTTATAGAACTTTCCTATGTCACCCTGCCACACTATGAACACATCATCGATGTATCTTCTATACATGTTTAGATATCGCAAGTATGGTATGGATTAATTACAAAGTAAATTTAATTCTCCTTAAAAGCCACCAAGATGATGACCGAAAATGTTGGTGCCACCGGCGTCCCCATCGCTGCTGAAAACATTGCTGACTGAATTGAAATACATTGTGTGACTAAACAAATTGCAAGGACTGTCCAATGAAATCTTTATAGTATTCACTTTTTGGTGTTCTATCCAAGGGCCTCCTAACTTACCTTAGCGGTACTTGGACCTGGAAGAAGCGCCTGCTCGGCACGAAACAGCTGTTGTCTGTGCTCTGTAATGTTTCACATGTTACCAAGCTGTAATATTACTTGCGAGGAGTAAAATCTACAGATTTTTTTTTTTTTTTTTTTTTTACACAGGCGAGTGCTGCATATTCATTCTCTCTTCTTATATTTGAATTTGATCTCTTTATGCACCTTGCTGAGCACCACCTTCATGCATGGGCAAGAATGTTGTTTTGCTGGCTATCATTTTATTCAGCTTCATTTGACCTACATGTTTATATAGACTACATAGGAGGGGTGATCCTATTGACAGATTCCCTTTAAATGTCCCTTGGATTTAATGAGAATTGTTATTGTATATTAAGAGCAAAAACAAGCAAGATTGCTAAAATTCAAGCATCGTTGTAAAAATTCTTGGGTTTACCAAATTAGGTATTACAAAATAAGATGCAAGAAAATTTAGCAAATAATAAGCTTCTGCCATGCAAATAAAAATAAATTAATTTTAACAATATGTTTTAGATTATCAATAGTGTATGACCAGTAAAATCTCTGAGATCGAAATTAAAGAATTGAAACCGATCTGGTGCTAGAGGTGACTGATAGAAAGAAAAGAGTCAATTTCTCATCCTCATATCTTGAGACTTCTGATTGCAGTTTAAAATTGTCGGCCTGCAGTGAATATTACTCTGATGAACTTCTGACTTTCGACAACCAATGACAAATCGAAAAGTGCATATGGAGGGATTGAAAGAGGGAACAAGAAAATATCCTTCCCAGAGACTGGAGGTTTGGGTGTTTTGAAAAATAAAATTGGCTAAAATCTAATTATAGAAAATCCTGTGATCCTGGTTTTTCATGGTTTCCCTAAAATCCATAAAGATGTTTTTCCATCCGTACTCCTACCCATCATCTCAGGCGTTGGATCTCTAAATGAGAAACTGAGCGACTGGACTGATAAACATCTGCAGCCTATGGCCAATAGGATCCTGAAATGTTAGCAGGATAGTTCTTCAATATTGAGAGTTTTTGACAGGTTGAGTGAAAAGGGAATTGAAGCTTTTTAACCTGCACCGTATGGCTCTTAATGCTATCAAGCACCAACTTAACATACATCACCAACCTGAGGAAATTTATATTGAAGGCTGTATATTTCTTGTTGAAGCAGCAATATGGAGTCTAAATTATCACCTGCTTTAACATTATCATTTGTGGCAAGGTGGGACGAGCTTTACACAAAAAATACATTTTTGTGTCGTACTTGTTCTGTTACCATCACTTCATCCATGACCAGCTTTTGGTGTGTGCAGGTGATGAGGTGGCCATGCCGGACTTAATGCGATATTTTGATAATAATGACTTGAACCTTATATTTACTAATTTCTATTCCAGGAATTTGGACCAAATGTTTTTATTTCAAATTTATAGGGATCCAAAAGAAGTATATACAACTATAAGCTGGCAAGCTATCCTGTGGCAATGCAATCCTGGAGGGTAATAGTTATCACCCAATCCATACACTTAAATGAATCCCAAATGGCGAACTCATCTTTCAACAGGGTTCAACATTAATTCAAGAGAAATTGGAATCGTGGAATTATGGTACATAGGTAGAAAAAAAGACAAATTAAAAATTCAAGGCTGAAAAAAAAAAAAAAAAGAAAAATAATGGGCATAATTCATTTGTCACTTTTAGTACTCTGTATACTCCACATTTTTATGACAAAAAGACAGTTATTAACCCCTTCGCGATGGATTTTTCAGTTTTCCTTTTTTTTGCTCCCCTTCTTCCCAGAGCCATAACTTTTTTTTATTTTTCCAGCAATATGGCTGTGTGTGGACTTATTTTTTGAGGGACGAGTTGTACTTTTTAATGACACCACAATGGTTTTACCATATCGTGTACTGTATATGAAGGGAAAGTCTCCAGGATTGCACAGCTAGAATACCCCCACCTCCCTTTTTTGAGAGTTAGTGCCCACATTGTTGGACTATGGATACCACCTCTATGTGAATAATTATTACACCAGTATCCCACTATTCCAGTGCCTCACTACTAATTGTACCATGGTATGCAGCATCGATTGCAATTACAAAAGCAGCCTAATTTGCTGCTTGGGAAAAGACTAATCAGTGGTAAGAGCAGAGGATCAAAGGGAACTTGTCACCCTGCAAATGCAGTCCAATCTGCAGGCACCGTTATAGAGCATGAGGAGCTGAGCTGATTGATATATAGTTTTGTAAGAAAAGATTCAATGTAACTTACATTTTAATCATATAAACTTTTGCTCTTTCTGGGCTTTTCGGTCCAGTGGGCGGTCTTATCAGTGACTGACAGTTTTCATTGCATAAGTGTGAATAGAGACAGCTGCGAATCACCGATAGGACCACCCACGGACCAAAAGTCCAAGAAAAAGCAGCGGTTTAAATGATTAAAATCCAGGTTATTCTGAATCTTTTCTCAAAAAACTATATATTAATTTACTCAGCTCCCCGGGCTCTATATCATGGTGCCTGCAGATTGGACTGCATTTCCATGGTGACAGGTTTCCTTTAAGCAGGGACCTAATATTGTTCGTCAAGAATAAGGACAAAAATGACATCCTTATGTTGAGAACAAGACTACCTCTGAGGACAACCCCTACTACTCCACAGTATTACCTCTGTCCCAACAAAAAAGTTACTGATACAGAAGCCACCAATCACTGACAGCAGCATCTAAGTCACGAGATGTGGGTCGGATGTTTGTTTAAACAAAAATCATTATTAACAATAATGGCTTCATCCATGGGTAGTTTCATCCTGTGGCAAGTGGCTACTCCTTTATTAATTAACTTTATTGATATGAGAATAAGTGACGGCACTTTGGTCAGTGGTGCACGAGTAAGTGTTTCAACCAGTTATTGCTATATTTAAAGCATAACTTTATTGATAGCTATTTGCATTAATGTTAATGTGGCATGACTGCCCATCATGCTTTTCTTAAAATGAAATACCTAGAAAATGTGCAATACAAGGTCCAAAAAAAACCAAACAGTCATGTTACGTAATCCGCTAAGCTTAGAAGCACATTTGTCATCGTCTTACCATTTCAACTACTTCCACCTCAGCTTCTATTCTCAGATGATAAAGGAAGGTTGCAAGGTCTTTCTTCATTTGGATACTGTTGTCATCCATTTGTGCTACAGTAAAAATTCTCAATCTACACTTTTTCCAAACCTGATAAAAAAAACATTTTCTCATAAAATATTTAAATCAAACAAACTGAAGCAATTCCAAAATGATCACAGTAAAGTGTATGTTATATTTCATCTATAGAATTGCAAGCAAAAAGTGGGTGCTTGAACCGGTCACTGGTCAGGGAGCCCAAAGATTATAAGCATTTTATTAAAGGGGATATCCGTGACTTTAAAAAAAAAAAAAAAAAAAAAAAGTCATGTATTTGCTGAGAGAGGCAACTACCTGTTGTACCTACCAGAGATTCAGCTACTCCCTGTCAACAGAGCGGAGGCTTCTCTTCCTGTTTACAGGGTGGGACTACTGGTGCCATGCTGATTGACAGCTGGCTCTCTGCTGCCTAATTGGAGGAAGCCGGATGTAGATCAGCATGATACCAGTAGTCCCGCCCTGTCAACAGGAAATGAAACCCCTGCTCTGTTGACAGGGAGTAGCTGAATGTATGGCAGGAGACAGGCGCCGGGTGCAACAGACCGGTGCCGGGTACAACAGACCGGTAGTTGCCTCTCTTATCAAAGCAAATACATGCCTTTTTTTCATAGTCCCAGATATCCCCTTTAAAGTGCTGGCACACAATTTATATTACTGGTCAGTGGGTTTCTAGCACGCACAGCTCCATACAATGCAGGTCTTTTTTTTAGTGAGGCGAGGCACCAGTCATCCTCTCTTTTTAGTCTTAAACAGATAAACTTTATTAAAGGGGTTATCTTGTTTCAGAAACCCCCTAATGCCAGACTGAAATTTGTTTTATAAAAATTAATTGTGCTTTATTCACCCTCCAAATCTAGGACTGAGCCTCCACTGCTGCTCCCAGTGTCTGCAGCGTTGATAGCATTGCAGCCAATAACTGAGTCGAGCAGCTCTACCCGAGTCGGTGTCACAAGTCGCTCAGTGGCATGGATTAGTGGCATGGATTAGTTGCATCACTGTCAATGTTACATAAGCGCTGCAGACAATAGCAGATACCGGGAACAGCGGTGGAGAATCTGAGTCGGACTCAGTGAGGGTGAGTAAAGGACAGTTTGTTTTGCAATAAAAGCAAAATCTGAAGGAAACCGTAATAGGATTGTATTTTTTTCACCAATTTCACCCTGCTTGGAACTTTTTTTCTTTCCAAATTTTTCTGTATAGTATGTAGTAAAATGCATGGTATTATTCAGAACTAAACATCATCCCACAAAAAATAAGCCATCAAAAAGAAAGAAAGAACATAAAATCTTAATATTTATTACCCCAATTTTAAAGTTTTTAGAAAAATCTCCAGCGTGGCCCTGATTAAATACTTGACACTCCTTATAGATGCCTTTTTGAAAACATCCATCCATTTTGACAACAGGTGTTATATAGCAATTTAAAAAAAATGTACGGTAAAAGTTTTTCAAAAATATTGTTTTTTTATTTTACAGTGTGTAACAAAAGAAAAAAACACACCTTAATTTAGTAATTTCTCCACAGTTCCGCAATATACCATATGTGGTCCTAAACTGATCAATTGCACGCTGCAAGTCTTTGGTCTTAGACCAGTGATTACTTGGCAGCAGTTGTCCCTATCTACCCTCGTAACTGCTGAAAACAATCAAAGGAGGACAGTGACCACCAGAGAACTAGTGCTGGATCTGCTGCGATTTAACAGGTAAAATAGGTCCTTTTGTCATGTTATTCTATGCACCTCCACTGACTACATTTTTTAGGATCTAGCAACCACAGACGGACGTACGGCCCATAGTGGCAGAACACCTGGCTGCTATAGGGCTCCTGAGCACGGGGAAGGGGGGGGGCATTGTGCCAGGGTTGCCAACAGTCGGAAAATTCACGGACAGGTAGCAAAAACCTGGTGTTTTTTTCTGCTGACTTCAGAGTTACACAGGAAAAACACACAGTTTGTGATTTTTTTTTTCTGTATAAAGTTCTTATCAGAGTTTGGAGGCAGTAGGAAGGCAGAGCTTGATTATGACAGGCAGCCTGGGAGAGTAACCAATCCAGATGACAGGGCAGGAGGGGTGGGACCTTCACTCATCCAATCCCTGCTGAGCTCACTCTCCAGCAGTACTACTAGCCTGTATCAGCAAGCGGTGGAGGTGGGTCTGCAATAGTAAAGTGTTGTGATGAATGTCCGGACTTCGGGCGGGCTCCAGGCAGCAGTGGTTGGAGGTATACTGTGGGTGAGAATAGCAGTCGGCTTTGCTAGTTCCCGGCCCCTTTCTATATTTTAGCTATAAAGGCCCCGTCACACATAACGAGATCGCTAGCGAGATCGCTGATGAGTCACGGTTTGGTGACGCAATAGCGATCTCGCTAGCGATCTCGTTATGTCTGACAGGTAGCAACGATCAGGCCCCTGCTGTGAGATCGCTGATCGTTACAAAGCTTCCTGGACCATTCCTGGGTCGTTGCGCTCCCGCTGGGCAGTGTGCATCGCTGTATTTTACACCTTGTCAACGACCTCGCTAGCGATTCAGAACTGAGACACGTAGAGGTGCATAAATTGGACTGTTCTGCGTTCATCGTCCCCGATTGGTGGTCGCTACTGCGTCCTTGTTTTTTCAGATCCCACCAGCGTTCTCCGGCTGTGACTCCACTTTGAACAAATCAGACATTTTTAGTGAAGTAGGTATTGTTTGGGGTCTCAAATGAGTTTCCATTTTTAATTCATTTATAGGACATCTACCAATTATCTGCTATCATTGCTCTTCAGGGAGGGAGGGCTTGGCTTCTATCTGTATATATATGCTTTTGCATGGGCAGATATTTTAGGGGTCTCGTGCACACACACCCACACAGCACGTTTTCTGACACGCTGTCGTGGCCAACCGCTTCAGAGTTTTTCATACGCCAATTAACATGAAGCTTAAATCAATAGACTCTGTTCTTTTGGCCTGTTGCACGCTTCAAAACTTTCTTCGTCGACGTGATGCAATTACGTACTGTCCACCTGGCTTTGTGGACTCTGTGGACCGAGCCAATGGGGAAGTGGAGCTCGGTGAATAGCGTGCAAACTATCCTGCAATTGCAGGCCTTCAACCAGTGGGACATGGCAGAAACACCCATGATGCGAAGACCTGCTGCGACAACTGCTGCCAGTATTTTAACGGTCCTGGTGCCCCGTCACACATAACGAGATCGCTATTGAAGCCAAGCCCTCCCTCCCTGAAGAGCAATGATAGCAGATAATTGGTAGATGTCCTATAAATGAATTAAAAATGGAAACTCATTTGAGACCCCAAACAATACCTACTTCGCTAAAGATGTCTGATTTGTTCAAAGTGGAGTCACAGCCGGAGAACGCTGGTGGGATCTGAAAAAACAAGGACGCAGTAGCGACCACCAATCGGGGACGATGAACGCAGAAAAGTCCAATTTATGCACCTCTACGTGTCTCAGTTCTGAATCGCTAGCGAGGTCGTTGACAAGGTGTCAAATACAGCGATGCACACTGCCCAGCGGGAGCGCAACGACCCAGGAATGGTCCAGGAAGCTTTGTAACGATCAGCGATCTCACAGCAGGGGCCTGATCGTTGCTACCTGTCAGACATAACGAAGTCGCTAGCGAGATCGCTATTGAATCACCAAAACGTGACTCATCAGCGATCTCGCTAGCGATCTCGTTATGTGATGGGGCCTTAAGTCATGATAAGCAATTCTCTGTGGAGTGACTCCCTGTAGAGAAGGAATTACCACATGACCCATGACAAGACATTTATAGCCAAGGTATATACAGTACAGACCAAAAGTTTGGACACACCTTCTCATTTAAAGATTTTTCAGTATTTTCATGACTATGAAAACTGTACATTCACACTGAAGGCATCAAAACTATGAATTAACACATGTGGAATTATATACTTAACAAAAAAGTGTGAAACAACTGAAAATATGTCTTATATTCTAGGTTCTTCAAAGTAGCCACCTTTTGCTTTGATGACTGCTTTGCACACTCTTGGCATTCTCTTGATGAGCTTCAAGAGGTAGTCACCGGAAATAGTTTTCACTTCAGAGGTGTGCCCTGTTAGGTTTAATAAGTGGGATTTCTTGCCTTAGAAATGGGGTTGGGATCATCAGTTGTGTTGTGCAGAAGTCTGATGGATACACAGCTGATAGTCCTACTGAATAGACTGTTAGAATTTGTATGAATTATGGCAAGAAAAAAGCAGCTTAGTAAAGAAAAATGAGTGGCCATCATTACTTTAAGAAATGAAGTTCAGTCAGTCCGAAAAATTGGGAAAACTTTGAAAGTGTCCACAAGTGCAGTTGCAAAAACCATCAAGTGCTACAAAGAAACTGGCTCATATGAGGACTGCCCCAGGAAAGGAAGATCAAGAGTCACCTCTGCTTCTAAGGATAAGTTTATCCGAGTCACCAGCCTCAGAAATCGCAGGTTACCAGCAGCTCAGATTAGAGACCAGGTCAATGCCACACAGAGTTCTAGCAGCAGACACATCTCTACAACAACTGTTAAGAGGAGACTTTGTGCAGCAGGCCTTCATGGTAAAATAGCTGCTAGGAAACCACTGCTAAGGACAGGCAACAAGCAGAAGAGACTTGTTTGAGCTAAAGAACACAAGGAATGGGCATTAAATCAGTGGAAATCTGTGCTTTGGTCTGATGAGTCCAAATTTGAGATCTTTGGTTCCAACCACCGTGTCTTTGTGTGACTCAGAAAAAGTGAACGGATGGACTCTACATGCCTGGTTCCCACAGTGAAGCATGGAGGAGGAGGTGTGATGGTGTGGGGGTGCTTTGCTGGTGACACTGTTGGGGATTTATTCAAAGTTGAAGGCATACTGAACCAGCATGGCTACCACAGCATCTTGCAGCGGCATGCTATTCCATCCGGTTTGCGTTTAGTTGGACCATCATTTATTTTTCAACAGAACAATGACCCCAAACACACTTCCAGGCTGTGTAAGGGCTATTTGACGAAGAAGGAGAGTGATGGGGTGCTACGCCAGATGACCTGGCCTCCACAGTCACCAGACCTGAACCCAATCGAGATGGTTTGGGGTGAACTGGACCGCAGAGTGAAGGCAAAAGGGCCAACAAGTGCTAAGCATCTCTGGGAACTCCTTCAAGATTGTTGGAAGACCATTTCCGGTGACTACCTCTTGAAGCTCATCAAGAGAATGCCAAGAGTGTGCAAAGCAGTCATCAAAGCAAAAGGTGGCTACTTTGAAGAACCTAGAATATAAGACATATTTTCAGTTGTTTCACACTTTTTTGTTAAGTATATAATTCCACATGTGTTAATTCATAGTTTTGATGCCTTCAGTGTGAATGTACAATTTTCATAGTCATGAAAATACAGAAAAATCTTTTAATGAGAAGGTGTGTCCAAACTTTTGGTCTATACTGTATTCATTTCCCAGAGTTGTGTATATATATTATTAAATATGTATGTGCTTTTGAAATATATATAGTCTATGGAGTGGAAGGATGAAAAAATTCCACAATATTGCAGATACAAAGAATTGGGGCTGCCCTTCAGCTTGAGGTGGGATAATTTGAGAAGAGCTCTATGAGGAATAAAGCCTTTTGCACATTTTACTCCTGGATATTGCAGCACTGCCTTAATTCTTTTGATATAAAAATCTATCTTATTTAGGGCTTGTATTCCAGAATACTTTATAACCCCCCTCCCCAGCCTCTGTGTCCACTACACTGAGCACCATTGTATGTCCGTATTCACATACGTGCTACCTCACTACCTGTCTATTGTATAGAGGCATTCCTCATGAATGCCAGGACACACGTGCCACTGTTGCATTGGGGAAAACCGCATTGGATGTGACAAAGCATCTCAGTGCAGTATACATATCCTGTGCATTGCACATCCTGGAAAGGAGAGGTGCCATGTATGGACACCATGCATTCAGCTTCATTCACAGTCAATACAGCTAAAGTTAATTTCAGAAATATATTACAAGAATAATATTACCAATATCCGCAGAGTCAGCTGACAGTCTAATGTGTATGTGGACTTCCCAACTCTTCCCTGACATATGAGGTTGGGGAGATAATCATCCTGCATGTCCGATTTCGTACTGCCGATCCTTTTAAGTTCTCTAGAGATAAGTCGGTGTCATAGATGTAAAGTAGTGGCCCTCTCTTATAGAGAACAGAATGCAGCAGAGCGAGCGCTCTAGTGTATGCGAAAGATGGCAGAAATACAGTGGATACAGTGGGTATTCAGACCCCTTTAAATTTTTCACTCTGTTTCATTGCAGCCATTTGGTAAATTCTAAAAAGTTATTTTTTTTCTCATTAAAGTACACTCTGCAACCCATCTTGGCTGAAAAAAAAAGAAATGTATAAATTTTTGCAAATTTATTAAAAAGAAAAACTGAAATATCACATGGTCATAAGTATTCAGACCCATTGCTCAGTGTTGAGTAGAAGCACCCTTTTGAGCTAGTACAGCCATGAGTCTTCTTAAAAATGATACAAGTTTTTCACACCTGGATTTGGGAATCCTGTGCCATTCTTCCTTGCAGATCCTCTCCAGTTCCGTCAGGTTGGATGGTGAACGTTGGTGGAAAGCCATTTTCAGGTCTCTCCAGAGATGCTCAATTGGGTTTAGGTCAGGGCTCTGGCTGGGCCAGTCAAGAATAGTCACAGAGTTGTTTTGAAGTCACTCCTTTGTTATTTTAGCTGTGTGCTTAGGGTCATTGTCTTATTGGAAGGTGAACCTTTGGCCAAGTCTGAGGTCCAGAGCATTCTGGAAGAGGTTTTCATTCAGGATATCTCTGTACTTGGCCACATTCATGTTTCTTTCAATTGCAACCAGTCGTCCTGTCCCAGCAGCTGAAAAACACCCCCATAGCATGATATTGCCACCACCATGTTTCACTGTTGAGATTGTATTGGGCAGGTGATGAGCAGTGCCTGGTTTTCTCCACACACACCGCTTAGAATTATCACCAAAAAGTTCTATCTTCGTCTCATCAGACCAGAGAATCTTATTTCTCATAGTCTGGGAGTCCTTCATGTATTTTTGAGCAAACTCTAAGGGGGCTTTCATATGTCTTGCACTGAGGAGAGGCTTCCGTTGGGCCACTCTGCCATAAAGGCCCGACTGGTGGAGGGCTGAAGTGAGAGTTGACTTTGTGGAACTTTCTCCCATCTCCCTACTGCATCTCTGGAACTCCGCCACAGTGATATTGGGGTTCTTCTTTACTTCTCTCACCAAGGCTCTTCTCTCACGATTGCTCAGTTTGGCTGGACGACCAAGTCTAGGAAGACTTCTGGTAGTCCCAAACTTCTTCTATTTAAGGATTACAGAGGCCACTGTGCTCTTAGGAACCTTGAGTAATGCAGAAATTCTTTTGTAAACTTGGCCAGATCTGTGCCTTGCCACAATTCTGTCTCTGAGCTCCTTGGGCAGCTCCTTTGAGCTCATGATTCTCATTTGGTCTGACATGCACTGTGAGCTGTGAGGTCTTATATAGAGAGGTGTGTGCCTTTCCAAATCAAGTCCTATCAGTTTTATTAAACACAGCTGGACTCCAATGAAGGAGTAGAACCATCTCAAGGAGGATCACAAGGAAATGGACAGCATGTGACTTAAATATGAGTGTCTGAGCAAAAGAACAATACTTATGACCATGTGATATTTCAGTTTTTCTTTTTTTAATAAATTTGCAAAAATTTCTACATTTCTGTTTTTTTCAGCCAACATGGGTTGCAGAGTGTACTTTAATAAGAAAAAAAATGAACTTTTTAGAATTTACCAAATGGCAGCAATGAAACAAAGAGTGAGCGGAAGTGAAGCGTTTTGCACATGCGATTTCGCATGCGGGTTGTCAAGCGCTTTCCAAGCGATTTTATCATCACTTGGAAAAGTGCTTGACAACTTGGTCACACTATATAAATCCATGCAACCGGCATGGATTTTATATAGTGTGACCAAGTTAGTTAAAAAAAACAATAATAATGGTAAAAAAACAAAAACAAAACATATAATCACATTCAGATGGTCCCCGGTCTCCTTCTCCGATGCGTCCGGTCTCCCTGGTGTCTAGCGGTGGTGTAAAAGGACCTTCCATGACGTCATTCAGTCATGTGATAGGTCACGTGACCGCTGCCGTCAGCGGTCGCGTGAGCTGTCACATGACTAAATGACGTCATGGAAGGTCCTTTTAGACCATCGCGAGCTGCTGGGAAGCCAGGATGCATCGCTAAGGATACCGGGGGCCATCAAAAGGTAAGTATAATGTATATTTTTTATTTTAGACTCTTTATTTTTTTTTACAGGTACCATGGTACCCGGGTCTAGAGGAGAGTCTCCTCTTCTCCAGACCTGGGTACCATCCACACATTTAATCGCTTAATATCCGCATGTGCACATGTAGTCATGCGGATATTAAGCGATTCAATGCAAGTCAATGGTGGCAAAGAAGCCACGCTTATGCAAAATAATTGGTAGTGCTGCGGATTTTTCCGCAATGATAATCCGCAGCGGAAATTTCCGCAGCATGTGCACAGCACATGCTGATTATCATTGGGGAACATTGCAGGCCTTCTACCAAGCGTTTTTCAATCATTTCTTAAAAAACGCATAGTGGCAAAGTGGGCACACAGCCTAAGGGGCTCAATAGTGGTAAAATTATTTTATAAGTGCCACAATACATGCTAGGTATTCCCTTCTGTGTCTGTGCTTATGCACTGTGGCCAACCTACTCCACCCAATTTTTTTTTGTTTTGGATGGGGGGGCCCCATTAGGACTTTTGCTATGGGGCCCTATCATCTGTATGTACGTCTCTGTAACCACCTATTGGCATTAGTTTCATAAAAATTCACAAGTTAATAATACATAATATTTTCACTCCTGATGCAAATTACATAAAGGATCCATGGGATAACAAAGCACCTGGTCCAAGTCTGAACTATATTCCATTAGAACAGAAAAACAATCACCTTTTTCTAAAAATATTTTTATATGAAACTTTGATATCATATCTTTAAAAGGATAGTGTCACCAGACTCATGCTGCCACTGACTGCAGTCAGGTATGTTTTACTCGGATATGCTAAAAATGGGAAGCTGACATCACATTCATGATGCTTGAATCAGACATTGGCTGCGTTATTGCAGCCATGTATGTTTTACTCTGAAAGGCTGCAGTGGCAGCGTTTTAGAGTTCACGTACTTTGAAAAGCCGTCTGAGTCTCAGCTGAACGGTTTGGTCCCTGGCCAGCTGCTACCCGCCCCAACTCTTTGATGGACAGGTCTCTCCCTATGTAAACACTCTCTCCCTTGGGGTAGGGTAGTACAGGCGGAAAGGGACATGCGTGTCAGTCAACAGAAGTTGGGTAGGGTAGCCAGTTAGGTAAGAGCTTAGTATGAGATACACAGTTAGGTTAGCTTTTTAAAGTTTACTCTGAAACGACGTAGCCTTTCAAAGTTAAACATACAGTTGAAAACCAGAAGTTTACATGTACTATATAAAAAGACACATATGCATGTTTTTTTAAAATATCTGACACAAAATCAGAATAAACCTTTCCCGTTTTAGGTCAATTAGGATTACCATAATTTTTAATATTAACCAAATGCCAAGAGAATGTTTTAAGGCATTTTTATTACTTACTGCAAAGTCAAAAGCTTACATACACTAAGATTACTATGCCTTTAACCCTTTTGCAACCTTGGGTTTTGTCGTTTTTGCATTTTCGCTTTTTGCTCCCCTTGTTCCCAGAGCCATAGCGTTTTTATTTTTTGGTCAATATGGCCGTGTGAGGGCTTATTTTTTGCGGGACGAGTTGTACTTTTCAACGCCATTACTAGTTTTACCATATTGTGTGCGGGAAAAAAATTCCAAGTGCGGTGAAATTGCAAAAAAAGTGAAATACCACAGTTGATTTTTATTTATTTTTTTTACAACGTTCACTGAATGCTAAAACTGACCTGCCATTCTTATTCTCCAGGTCATTACGAGTTAGTAGACCCCAAACATGTATAGGTTCTTTTTTATTTAAGTGGTGAAAAAAAATTCTATAATTTGGTAAAAAAAAAAATAGCGCCATTTTCTAAGACCTGTAGCGTCTCCATTTTTCGGGATCTGGGGCTGGGTGGGGGGCTTATTTTTGTACACCGGGCTGACGTTTTTATTGATAACATTTTGGGGTAAGATCCGATGTTTTGATCGCCCGTTATTGCATTTTAGATTTTTTTTCTCGTTACGCCGTTTACCGTTCGGATTAATTCTTTTTTTATATTGATAGATCGGGCGATTCTGAACACGGTGATACCAAATATGTGTATGTAGGGTTTTTTTTTTATATTTTACTTTGAATGGAGCGAAAGGGGGGTGATTTAAACTTTTAGATTTTTTAAATTTTTTTAAAAACTTTTTTTTCCACTTTTTGCATGCTTCTATAGTCTCGATAGGAGACTAGAAGCAGCAACTATCCGATCGCCTCTGCTACATACAAGGGATCAGCAAATCCCCTGTATATAGCAGAATTGGTCCTGTGCTATGAGCGCCGACCACTAGGTGGCGCTCACAGCGACCAGCTCATGACAACCGCAGGCGTCTGCTGCAGACCCTGGGTTGTCATGCCCACCCATCAGTGAGCCGCGATCACGTGACGGGGTTGCCGATGGGCGGGGCTTAGGACGCGCTTCCCGGAAGCGCGTGTTAAATGCCGCTGTCGGAGATTGACAGCGGCATTTAACATGTTAACAGCCGCGGGTGGATCGCGATTCCACCCGCAGCTGTTGCGGGCACAAGTCAGCTGTAATAATCAGCTGACATGTGCTCGGTTCAGTGCGGGCTCACCGCCGGAGCCCCCGCTGAACCGGGGGAGGTAGCCTGTGACGTACTAAGACGTCACAGGTTGTAAAGCGGTTAAACAATTCTGGACTGCCCATATGATGGTGTCATGGATTTGGAAGCTTCTGATAGTTTTTTTTACAACATCTGAGTTAATTAGAGACACACATGTGGATGTATTTTAATGCACACCTGAAACACACTCCTTCTTTGTGTAGCATCGTGGGAAAGTCTAAAGAAACGAGACAAGATTGAAACTTGTGGACATGCACAAGTCTGGCTCATCCTTGGGTACAATTTCAAGATACCTGAAGGTGCCTCTTCAATCTTCATCTGTACACACAATTATACGCAAGCGCAAACAAGATGGGAATGTCCAGCCATCATACCGCTCAGAAAGGAGACCGATTCTGTGTCCCAGAGATGAATGTGTTTTGGTCTGACATGTGCATATCAACCCAAGAACAAAAGCAAAAGACCTTGTGAAGATGATGGCGGAAGCTGGTAAGATTGTGTCAATATCCACAGTGAAAAGAGTACTGCATCAACATGGGCTGAAAGGCCACTCTACCAGGAAGAAGCCATTACTCCAAAAGAAACATAAAAAAGCCAGATAAATGTTTGCAAACGCACACAGGAACAAAGACCTTAATTTTTGGAGACATGTCCTGTGGTCTGATGAAACTGAAATTGAACTTTTTGGACATGATGACCATCGTTACGTTTGGAGGAAAAAGGGAGAAGCTTGGACGCCTAAGAACACCATCCCAACAACTGTGAAACACGAGGGTGGCAGCATCATGTTGTGGGATTGTTTTGCGGCAGGAGGGACTGGTGCACTTCACAAAATAGATGGCATCATGAGAAAACAAGATTATGTGGCAATACTGAAACAACATCTCAAGACATCAGCCAGGAAGTTTAAGCTTGGGCGGAAATGGGTCCCCCAAATTGACAATGACCCGAAGCATACTGTCAAAATGGTAAAAAAGTGGCTTAAGGATAACAAAGTCAATGTTTTGGAGTAGCCATCACAAAGCCCTGATCTCAATCCTATTGAAAATTTATGGGCAAAACTGAAAAGGCAGGTGCGAGCAAGGTGGAGGATCAGTTACACCAGTTTTGTCAGGAGGAATGGGTCCAAATTCCGACCAACCATTGTGAAAAGCTTGTGGAAGGATATCCCAAACATTTGACCCAAGTCATTCAGTTTAAGGGCAATGGTACCAAATACTAATGAAATGTATGTAAACTTTTGACTTTGCACTAAGTAGTAAAAATGCCTTAAAACATTATCTCTCATATTATTCTGGCATTTGGCAAATATTAAAAATTATGTTAATCCTAAATGACCTAAAACGAGAAAGGTTTATTTTGATCTCATGTCAGATATTGAGAAAAACATGCATATGTGTCTTTTTATATGGTGTATGTAAACTTCTGGTTTCAACTGTAAATGACTGCAATAACGCAGCTAATGTCAGATTCAGGCAGTATGAATCTGATGTCAGGTTCCCATTACTATGTGCCCAAAAGCACACTGTTTAGATTAGGATTTCTTGCAAGCTGACTTTCAATAATCTATATAGATTTATGTTCAGATAAGAACTAACATTCATTTATAAAATGTGCCAACCTTAGCATGGACATATATCTTAAACAAAGTAATATATTATTTGTCACAGAAAAAAAAAGCCGAAAATTGAATTACCTTATGTTGTTTTAGTAGGAATGGCAGCAGCATCAGCATGCCACCATCGTGCACAATCCACCAAACATCTATGTTTCCTTCTAGATAACGTTCATGGTTGCTTGGATAGAAAGAGACATTTTTAGGAACCGTCAGTGCCAAATGAGCTGCAGTTGTACACCGTACAGTTTCTGTGTGAGGAAAAAAAAGTCATGGTAATTAAGTTAAAGGGATTTTTCCAACCTTTCACATGCAGTGTATGGGCACAAGGTAAGGGTAGCTTCACAATTCTTTATCTGCAGACGTATGGCTTGTGTGTCAGATGCATAGTTACAAACGTAAGCAAACGTGCCACATGTCTACCTATGTCTGCCTAGATTTAAACTCATACGTTTAATTCTTACATAACTGATGGTAAATGAAAGTATTTGTTTTCAAACTACTTTTTACTGGTGTAGACAGGCCATCTCCCCTGTATCTCAGCGCCAGCTCTGTGTGAATGAGCACAGGGTGTGTCTAGATTAATAAACTTTTTTTTTTTCCTCACCAAATTCATTAAAGAGAACCTGTCACATGAAAAAACACTATTAATCTGCAGATATGGGGTTAAGTGGCAGGTTAATAGACCTCTGAACTTACCCAGTGCCGGCACTTAGACCCCCGCTGCTGGGAGGAAATTAACTTTATTACTCTCGGTAGCATTGGGGTTTCCGTCATAGGGGTGGTGCCTGCACGGCTACAGTCACCGTTCAGTGCATGGAGAGCGGTGGCTGAAACTGTGCCCCTAGAACTGACTGACAGCAGGATCAGCATTAGGGCCGGCTGTCAGTCAGAGCCGGGGGGGTGGTTACAACCGCTCTCTGCACACTGAGCAGTTACTGAACCAGTGTCGGTGCCACCCCGGTCACTGAAATCTAAATGCTGCCAGGAGGAATAAAGATAATTTACTCCAAGTGCGGGCGCCGCATGGTGTCAGAACACTATTAACCTGCAAATAAACCCCATATCGGCAAGTTAATAACGTTATTTCATGTGACAGGTTCCCTTTAAAAACATATACCATTTAGACATACTGAAACAAACGGCTTTACGATTCAATTCGTCTCCCAGTGAGAATAATGGAGAAAAAAAATGTATGCATCTTATCGTATTCGTGACAGAAAAGTGAAGTCAACTACATTTTTCTATTTGCCTCCCCCCTCCCAAAAATTTAGACATAAGATTTGTAAGATTTGTTCATTAACAAAAAAAAAAAAAAAAGAACAATTGTTGAATACGTTGTGACCATTTAACCTCCATATACAGGTATGTCCAAATACAAGTTGTTGCAATTCAGGCATATATAAGCCTAACGTAATGCAAAGTATAAGTTTGAATTTAGCTTAGATTTCAGATCATTCCTATGAAACATAATAGGCCAAATAGAAAAGACCCCCCATGAACAATAATATTGTAGTGGTATAACAGTTAAAAAGCAGATTAATGACATAAAATAAAGAAATACTCACCAATAAAGGTTTTCCATGAACGTGGATCTTCACTTTGTCTCCAGCCATAAGGCCAGCCCAGCATTACAGTGTTGTGCTTCATTCCTCCAAGTCCACATGACTGGATCAAATGTGAAATTCCTTCTCTAATTTTATTTGAAACAACCACTTGGCAGAAGCCCTTAACTTTCTCTATTTCCATCATATTTTTAATGGTCTGCAATGATCAATATAATTGTATGGTAATAAAAAACTAACAAATAAAGTACATAAAACCTAACCCAAAATGTCAAATAAAATTGGTATATTAGGCATTGATAGCAGGTTCATCTAATAAATCTATCAAGTCTGGTAGGTTGATGTAGTCTATAATAGTATTGTGTGTAAAGAAAACAAAATTATTAAAACATTTCACCAGAAATTAAGGAATAACCATATGTTTGGTCAGAAGAATCCAATGTTTGCTAAGTTTAGCTTTATTGTATTTTTATACTTGCAGGGACTCAATTTTTATGTGCTAGTGTACTAAAAAATTTCATTCAGTTTTAAGTGTAGTTTAAATACGCTGACATGACAGGTTGTCATCAGTTGCTACAGTAATTCAACAGTGAAACCAATTTGGCTGTTACCTGATGTCAAATGGCTGTGAAAACAAAACACACACACTTAAATATTAAAAACTTTTCTTATTGATATTTTATGAATTTTTATGAAGTTCTTTTCTCGCTTCCTTTACTTCCAAATCCAAGCTGAAAAAGGCTGTTTCACCTGCCTTGTTCATGCACTTGGAGCAGCGGATTTAAATTGCAGGTCTAGCAAATATGTGCACTCCTGTGTGCAACATTGGACTCTGGTGCCAAGAGCCCTTCAGTAACATCGATTCTGGAGGCTCACCATCAGCTCTTTGTTAAACATATTATAATTTTCTAATACCACCCCCTCAGTTCTAAAACTGCACTTTCTACACTGACCATGAGTCTTTGGACCAAACTAATATATGTCTATTAAGCTGTTATTTCAGGAGATCTGTGGTCAGTCAGCAATCACTACCTGTACATGTACAATGCTTAAAAGTGATGACAAACTTAGTATGATGCCTTCAAATAAAGAGGATCCGGCAACAGACATCCAAATCAGAATCTTTAATATGCGTTAAAACTTCATGTTTATTTAAATTCTTTTAAAATCATGCTGTTAAAATTATAAATTCAGAGGACTTATCCCCTGAATTTACAATTTTAACAGCATGATTTTAAAGGAAGTTTTCACGCATATTAAAGATTCTGTTTTGGATGTCTGTTGCCGGATCCTCTTTATTTGATTACCACAGCCGCTTTATCCGAGCACCGTCCTGGAGTCCACACCCAAAGCCACAGGAATTCATCTAATGGTGAGCAGAAAAAAATACTCTTTTTTTCCTTAGTCTGATGCCTTGTATTTCCATGGACTATGGGGCCATGCGCACACAAAAACAGGCTACAGACCGCAGCATGTCTTAAAGGGTTTCTCTTAAAATGTAACAAAACGCTCCCGTCCTAACAAGGGCAGTACCCAAGTACAGCTCTCATTATGTTTTCACCACAAAAAATCCCTCCCGATGTGTTTCTTTCTCAGTAACAAGATGTCATCAGGGGAGTGTACTTGCAAAGGGGAAAGCAGGAATAGTAAGGCTTACATTGCTCAAACGCCCAGAGAGCAAGAAGTGCCTCAGTGTCTATAATGTGCAAAGTTAAGGCCACAATCACATATTCAGTATTTAGTAAGTATTTTACATCAGTATTTGAAAGACAAAACTAGGAGTGGATGAAAAATGCAGAAGTGGTGACATGTTTCATTTTTCTTCTGATTGTTCCACTCCTGATTTTGGCTTACAAATACTGATGTGAAATACTGACCAAATACTGAATGTCTGAACATGTCTAACAAAGTTGCACTCTGTAGTCCTATAGCATATAAACACGAAATATATGAAATATGAGTTTCATTACTGCTCTAGTATCCAGTTACCTTCAGTTCCCTTCAGGTTCAATGTAAATTGCATTACTGCTCTAGATAATAGGAAAAAATGGAGACTCTGAACACATAATTTGGCCAATTCATGCAGCCCCAGTAGCCAACGACTAGGAGTTCTCTTGTTGCTGGGGATGTATTCTAATGTGAATCCTCTCCTAGGCTGAAGCCTGTATTTATAAGGGTAGAAAGAGCATTTTGTCGTTGGCTACTGGGCATGCATGAATTGACCAAATTATGTGCTAAGTGTCTTCATTTTTTCCTATTATCTAGAGCCGTAATGCAATTTACATTGAACCTGAAGGGAACTGAAGGTAACTGGATACTCAGTCACAGTAAACAATGTTCCCGTCAGTTTTCACTCTCTCTTCTATAATGCTTCACTTTCTACTAACCGCCCTAATCCCTACACCTAGTAAGGAACTGGTCATTTCTTCCTCCATCCTCCCCATCCACCTCACCTCCACCTCAGAACTATTCCTCAACATACAATCCAGCATCTCAAAGCACAGACAGCCACCTCATGCCCTCTCCTGCTCCCACCTACTAACACTTTCTCTGCTCCGCCTCACTGCTGGTGATACCTCTCCAAATCCCGACCCCTCCCACCCCATGCCCACAGTCACTTCTACCTCTCATCCTAGATCTAACACACATTTCTGCAACCTCTCTAACCTTATACCCATCCGCCCAGCCCCTGCTTCCCCAGCCCCACTAACAGGAGCTCTATGGAATGCTCGCTCCGTCTACAACAAACTTTCCTACATCCATGATTTTTTCATCACTAACGAACTTTCCTTCCTCGCAATCACCGAAACCTGGCTTACGCCATCTGTCCGCAGGCTCTCCAGCTGCACTACGTATGGCGGACTCCACCTTTCCCACCCCCCCGCCCCAGCGGCAAGCATGGTGGAGGAGTTGGCTTTCTCCTGTCAGACAACTGCTCCTTCTCACATATCCTACTGCCACCCTCCATTACTCTCCCCTCTTTTGAAGTGCACTGCGTGCGCATTTACTCTCCCTCCAGCCTCCAAATGGCTGTCATTTACCGCCCCCCAGGGCAAGCCACCACCTTCTTAGACCACTTCACCACCTGGCTACTTCACTTACTTTCCGCTGACATCTCCACTATCATCATGGGCGATTTCAACATCCCCATTGACACCACCCACTCATCTGTCTTTATCACTTCCTCCTTTGGCCTTACTCAATGGTCTTCCACAGCCACTCACAAAGATGGACACACACTGAACCTCATCTACACCCGCCTCTGTTCCCTATCCAACCTCTCTAACTCTCCTCTCCCTCTTTCTGACCACAACTTACTCACATTCTCTTCCCTCTCCTCTCTCTAGGTCCACAATCCTCCATCCAGAAACTTGCACACCCTAGCAGAAATCTCAAACACCTCAACCTACACTCACTCTCTGAACCCCTCCTCCCTCTTATAGACATTAATTCCCTACACGATGCAGATGCTGCAGCCACCTTATTTAACACTACAACAGCTGCAGGTCTTGAACCGGTCTCCCCCCTCATACATACCAAAGCTTGCACAATCAACAGACAACTCTGGCACACCAGCCTGACTAAAGAACTGAGACGGGCTTCCAGGGTTGCTGAGCGGAAATGGAAAAGGTCCCACTCCAACGAGCACTTCATTGCATTCAAACAGTCCCTCACTTCCTTCAAAACCACACTTACTACAGCAAAACCTACTTCTCATCTCTCATACCCTCCCTGTCTCAGAACCCTAAACAGTTATTCAGCACTTTCAATTCTCTCCTCCGTTCCCCAGCACCCCATCCCTCTCCACTCATCTCACCTGAAGACTTTGCCTCATTCTTCAAGCAGAAGATTGATGCCCTCAGACAAAGATTTTGCCATAAGTCCCCACAGTCCCTCCTCATATCTACTCAACTCTCCTCCTCCAAAACCAGCTTCTCCGCCATCATGGAAGATTAACTTTCCGCTTTACTCTCCAAGTCACATCTCACCACCTGTGAACTTGACCCAATCCCGTCTCCCCTCATCCCAAATTTTACCGCAGTCTTCATCCCAACCCTAACCAACCTCTTCAACCTGTCACTAACAACTGGTGTCTTCCCCTCATGCTTCAAACATGCCTCAATCACACCCATCCTCAAAAAGCCATCCCTTGACCCATCCTCTCTGTCTAGCCATCGCCCCATATTACTTCTCCCCTATGCCTCAAAACTAATGGAACAACACGTCCATCTTGAGCTGGCCTCCCACCTCTCCTCCTGCTCCCTCTTTGACATCCTCCAATCTGGCTTCCGACCGCACAATTCTACTGAAACTGCCCTGACTATAGTCATCAACGACATACTGACTGCCAAATCCAATCGACACTACTCTGTCCTCCTCCTTCTGGACCCGTCACCTGCCTTTGACACAGTAGACCATTCCCTCTTACTACAGACTCTCTCATCTCTCGGCATCACCAACTTGGCCCTATCTTGGATCTCCTCATACCTAACAGACCGGACATTCAGTGTCTCCCACTCACACACCACCTCCTCCTCCTCTCGCCCCCTGTCGGTGTCCCCAAGGCTCTGTTCTAGGACCCCTACTCTTCTCCATCTACACCTTCGGCCTGGGACAGCTCATAGAGTCTCATGGCTTTCAGTATCACCTCTATGCTGACGACACACAGATCTACCTCTCTGGACCTGACATCACCGCCTTACTAACTAGAATCCCACACTGCCTGTAGGCTATTTTAACTTTCTTCTCTGCTAGATTTCTAAAAATATGGATAAAACTGAATTCATCATCTTTCCCCCATCTCGCTCAACCCCCTCATCAAAGTCAAAGGCTGTCCGCTCTCCCCAGTCCCGCAAGCTCGCTGCCTCAAGGTAACTCTGATCTCTCCTTCAAGCCTCATATCCAAGCCCTATCCACTTCCTGCAGACTCCAGCTAAAAAATATTTCCTGGATCCGCACATTCCTCAACTATGAATCTGCAAAAACCCTAGTGCACGCCCTCATCACCTCTCACCTCGACTACTGCAACCTCCTGCTCTTTGGCCTCCCTTCTAACACTCTCGCACCCCTCTAATCTATCCTAAACTCTGCTGCCCGACTAATCCACCTTTTCCTCCGGCTATTGCCCAGCCTCTCCCGTAAATCCCTTCATTGGCTCCCCATTGCCCAGAGACTCCAGTTCAAAACCCTAACCATGACATATAAAGCCATCTAACAACCTGTCTTCTCCATACATCTGTGACCTCACAAGATGTCCTCCTCTACTCCCCTCTTATCTCCTCTTCCCACAATCGCATACAAGATTTCTCCCGGGAATCCCGCCTACTCTGGAACTCTCTACCCCAAGACATCAGACTCTCGCCTACTGCGGAAACCTTCAAAAGGAACCTGAAGACCCACCTCTTCTGACAAGCCTACAACCTGCAGTAACCCTCACTCCACCATGCCGCTGCACGACCAGCTCTACCCTCACGTACTGTATTCCCATCCATCCCTTGTAGAATGTGAGCCCTCGCGGGCAGGGTCCTCTCTCCTCCTGTACCAGTCGCTGACTCGTTTTTGTTCAAATTATTGTACTTGTTGTTTCTATGTATACTCCTTTTAAACATGTAAAGTGCCATGGAATTAATGGCGCTATAATAATAAATAATAATATTTCATATATACTTCATGTTTGCATGTTATAGCACTACAGAGTGCAACTTTATTTGTTAATTATGTATAGAGATGGCTACTCTTAGTTTGCTCCGGTACACACCAGTTTTCTGTTTGGAAGTGAGGGTCAGCCTTTTGTTGTTTATATGTAGGGTCTATGACAGAGCACTCCACCCATCAGCCCATGGCGGTTTTAATTGTAGCAGGGTCCTTCTTACCCATATAAATAGAGGCTTAAGACTAGGAGAGGATTCACATTAGGATAGGTCCCTGGCAACAGGAAAATGCCTCGTCGTTGGCTACGTGTCCACAAATAGAAATAAATAAAATATCCCACAATGGTGGGTATTTTCTTTGGAGGTGCAGAGTGCTTACACCTCTCTTTACATAATGGGGAGAGACCACAGTGTTTCCATGCAGGTTTACATAAACTTTGGCTCCCTTCCATCAAAGGCATCAGGGGCGGGCTGGGCCAGGGGGCATATGCCCACCAGGCCCGCTGGCTGCTAGCAGCTTCTGGGAGGCACTGCATTCTCCAGCTTGTGCGCGGCCGCGTCCTGTCAGGCAGCGCCTGGTGAGGAGGATTCTACCAGGTCTCCTGACTGCAGGAGTGCAGTGTCAGTGCTGGCTCTGCCCCCCTGCTGGTCTCTCTGCTGCTTTCATGCCTTCTCTACTTCTGCTGCACACAGCAGCTCCTGGCTGGGGACATGATGGAAAGATGCAAATAGCATAGCATCTAATAGTTTGTGTACAGTGAGGGAAGGTGGTGTGTTACTGTATGGTGGCAGGGCATGAATTGTTATGTACTGTGGTGGGGGGCTACAATAAGGGTCTCCTAACATGTATATTATGAGGTGATCAGTGTATGTTACCATGTATGTTATGAAGGCCTTGGCCCTGGGGTCTACTACACTGTGTGTGGGGGGATATGAGACTGTACTGTTACAGCCTGGGGAATGCTACACTGTACTGTGTTGCACTGTATACTCTGTGGAGCTGATAGCTGTTGTACTGTGGGGGACATGGGGATGAATGTGATGTTGTACTGATGGTCTATGGGTGATGGGCTTGGGTTGTTACACTGTATACTGTATGTGAGGAGCTTTGTGGATTTTCCCTGAACAAATGAGAAGTTTGTGGATCTGGATGACAGCATGCAGAGGCTAAAGGGGGGTCTGCAACAAAAGTTCACCCTAAATATCTATTTAAAGGGGTTGTCCAGTCTTAGACTCCAAGTCTGCAGTCACTCTATGTGACTGCAAGTCTGCAGTTACTCTATGTGACATTATGTGAGTCCTCCCATCGTGCACACTGCAGGCTGTGATAATTCTCCAGTGCTTGCTGGGAGCGGTGGGTACATGACTGCAAGTATGTGTGATTTGCATACATGCGGTCACATGCCGACTAGATGGGAGCAGCCTCACTCAATGCCAGTGTATTGAGCGAGGCTGGAAACAGTCTAGACAGAATGTGGATGAAGTACGTAAATCACATACTTGCAGTCATGTGTCCGCCTCTCTCGGCATCGGAGAATCCTTGCAGCATGCAGTGCGCGTGATGGGAGGATTCACAAGTCTGCAGTCACATAGAGTGAGTGTAGACATGTAGTCTAAAACCGGACAATCCCTTTAATTTAATAATTAGAATAAATGTTCTAATATACTTTAAATTAACAATTCCCTAATGACCACAGCCCTGCTCCCTGATAACATCCCATTTGAGTATCCCAGCATGCACTGGGGATTCGTAAACTAAATGTCTTCAGAATGGAAGTAGAAAAAAAATGCAGGCAGTTACAGTAGAGAGGGAGCAGTAGGAAATTTATATTTAAAAAGTATTCTAGAAAATTGATTCAATTATTACATTAAAGAGATAGACATTTAGGATGAAATTTAAATTTGATTTCAGACCACCCATTTTATCCCTTCACGCCATGGCCATTTTCCGTTTCCATCTTTTCCACCCCTTCTTTCAAGAGCCATAACTTTTTTATTTTTCCGCCCTTATAGCTGTATGAGGGTTTCTTGCTTGCAGGACGAGTTGTTCTTTTGAAGGGCACCATTTATTTTACCATATAGTGTACTGGAAAACGGGAAAAAAATTCCATGTGCTGTGAAATTGCAAAAAAAATGCAGTTCCACAATTGTTTTTTGTTTTTTTTTTATTTACCATGTTTACTATATGGTAAAACTGACCTGGCAATCTGATTCCCCAGGTCAGTAAGAATACACAGATACCAAACATTTATAGTTTATTTTTTAAGTGGAAAAAATATTCTGAAACTTGTATGAAAATTTTTTGGGTGTTTGTCACCATTTTCCAAGACCAATAGCATTTATTTTTTGGGGGGATTTTGTGCTGGGTGAGGGCTTATTTTTTGTGCCCTCAGCTGATGTTTTTATTGATACTATTTTGAGGTACATATGATGTTTTGATCGCCTCTTATTGCATTTCATTGCATTGTTGTGTCAGCCAAAAGAATGTAATTCTGGTGTTTCGATTTTTTCTCGTTCCGATTACCAATTCGGTTAATTTACTTTATATTTTGATAGATTAGACGTTTCTGAATGCAGCGATACCAAATATGTGTATTTTTTAAATTGTTTTATTTTCAATGGGCACAAAGGGGGTGGATTTGAACTTTTGTGTTTTTTTTGTATTTTTTCATAATTTTAAAAACATTTTTCCTCATTTTTTTACTGTATGTAATAGTCCCCTCAGCAGAAATGACTATCTATGAACAACGGCTTTGAGCTGGCGTAAACAGGAGTATCATAATGACAGGCATAGGGGGTTATGAGCAGACTACCGGCTGTCAGGACAACCCATCGGCGCCCCCCGATCACGAGGCAAGGGCGTGAAGGGTGGGATTTGTAACTTGCTTACAGCTGGCACGTGTTAAATCCCGCCGTCAGAGATTGACAGCGGTATTTAACTGGTTAAAAACTGTGGGTGGAGCTCCGATCCACCCGTGGCTGTTAAAGGCATATGACGGCTGATAAAATCAGCTGTCATGTGTTAGGTAAGATGCGGGCTCTGGCACTGGAGCCCGCATCAAACTCAGGGATGTGACATATGATATATATATATGTCATAAGTCGTGAAGGAGTTCATTCGAGAGACCCAATGTCAATCTCCTACCCAGAAGCAATGGTCACCCCTATAAAAGGTATTGTGCCAATTTTGTAGGTTATTTCCTATCCATCACATAAGGAATGGCATCTCAATTGTTGGGACCCCACCAATCCCAAGGTTGGTGATGTGAAGAAACCCATGAAATGGAACTGAGGTCGAGTATGCACATCTCCGAGGTCGAGCATGCACACCACGGCTCTATTCATTCTCAATTTTAAAAACAATTTCTTTGTGTCTTGTTAAGTGACCAAGTAAAACAAAAATGTTTTTGCATCGCGCTTTGTAAAAGGGCTCGCTCACACGAGCATAAAATACGGCCAAGTGCTATGCAGCGTTTTATCAGATAGAACACGCCCAATATTATACTATGAGGCAGTGCAGATCTGCGATATGGTATGAGAAAACAATCACAGCATGCTGTGGGTGCATCCGAGAATCAAATCACAAGTCTATGGGTGCGTGTGAAACACCAGACTACACTCGAATATCATCCCAGTGCTGTCCAATATACGCCAAGACAGGCAATGGTGGAGATGGAGAAATTACTTTCACCATCTTCTCAGCACCTGTGTTGCGTTTCACTCATGTGAGATAATCAGACCACAGTAAGAGGACACTCCGCTCATACTCTGACAGTTGTCATTTACATAATCGGCCCCAATTCTCTCGCACTAAGGCCACTTTCATACGTTCATTATTTGGACAGTATTTTACATCAGTATTTGTAAGCCAAAATCAGGAGTGGAACAATGAGAGGAAAAGTATAATAGAAACACGTCACCACTTCTGTATTTATGTAGCAAGCTTAGTTCTCTTCCCATATCCATGTATTAAGCTCGGTTTTTCTTGAGTAACTATGCAGATAGCTTAGTTTTGCTCCCGTATCTATTTAGTAAGCTTGTTTGCTGTTTTATGCAGCAGCCTGAGGTAAGTAGGTTAAGGACGGATCGCGGCAACTTGTGGACCATTGTTGTGTGCTTGCCCCCCAGGCTAAAATTTGCCAGCCAGCCCCTGAAGGGCATCCTACCTTCTGGGGGCAGGGTCCCAGACCCCAGGTGTTAAGTTGTTTGAACACTCTGCATTCTGCATCTCCAAGGAAAATACCCACAATTATGGGATATTTATTTATTTCTATTTTTGGACACTTTGCACTTTATAGACACTGATGCACTTTTTGCTCTATGGGCTTTTGAGCAATATAGGCCTCACTATACATGCTTTTTCTCCTTTGCAAGTACACTCCCCTGATGACAACTCATTACTGAGAAAAACGCATTGGGAAGATTTTTTCTGGGGAGAGAGCTATATTTGGATACTGCCCTTGTTTGGGTGGGAGAATATGCATGGGGCATGACAGGGTAGATAGATGTGACAATTAATTTTAGCTACCAGTAGAACCCCATGGAACGTGACATCCCTACAGCTCAAATGGGTGAGATCTACACTTTTTTATGCACTATAACACCTAGTATTTAAGGTGTCCTATGCCCAAATGGTATCTACCACCATAGGTTTATCATTTACCAGTGTAATAATATAGGCCCTATTTGTGAGTCATTGTTGTTGTGCTTTGTCTTTTTTTGGCCTAGGTTAGTCCTGATTTTATAATTATTATTAAAAGTTACATTTTAAGGAATCTTTCTGTACTGTATAGAAAAAATACCTAATGCCTTGTAGATACATGTTACACATATACTTTGCACAAATTACTTTTTTTTTCAGTGTGTATTGTATGAATGCCTCTAAATAGATGTTTGTTTTAGTTGAAAATATGAAAGTACAAAAGTTATAGAATTTTTGTATTTTCATTTATGCTTTTCACAAAGTTGCATTAATCTTTGACAAATAGAAAGAAACCATCTCACCCACACTCCTTGGCGTCCTGAAGCACGGAACCCAAAGGGTTACTTGCAGCAATGGAAAAACCAAAAATTTGTTCCAGCTTTTTAGATTGCAAAAAATACTTTATTGGATAAAAAGGATTTCCATGGGGATAGGGGGCATAGCTACGCGTTTCAAACGCAATCCTGCGTTCTTTATCAACGCTATATACAATGTGAATTCAATTGGTTATATACACAGAGACCACCAATACACATTAAGTGATGTGATCACATGTGAATAATTAATTGATTAGAAACACCCACCATTAAAAATAGCACAAATATACAAATATGCAGGTAAATTAAAAAACATTATACATGTGAACAAGAAAAGTGCAGCATTAGTAATAGAGCATCAGTTCACGTCGCATATTTAAACCCTCCGGATGACATGTGTCAAGTTTTGTGTCAAAGTATTTTTTTGCAATCTAAGAAGCTAAAACAAATTTTATTTTTTTCCATTAATCTTTAACAACTCCTCCTGACTGTGCGGGCATGCAAAGACAGTAAGATTGTGCAGCAGAGGAACCAATTGATATCCTGGTTTACTTGGGCAGAGAAAGCTCTAATTTCTTTGCTGCATAAGTAAATAAGTAGGGTGACTGGACGCTCAGTATACCAAGAGATTCATCTGCGCAAGCGCCAGAATCGCAGTTTGTCAGTGCATGTGCAGATGATTGACTTGGTTAACATCACAGTGTGTGTCAATGAAGCCTTGGTCATTGACCTAGCTGGAAAAGTGATAGAGCAGTGATTGGGAAATCAGGAGAAGTAGAAAAATCTGGGACAGGGAAGGTCCCTTTATGAGTGCTGTGATAGGAGGAACAGGGCAGAAAGCAAACCATCAGTATATTAGACAGTGCTTGCTTCATTGTACTAAAATTAAAAGAGTTATCTGGGACTATTTTTTTTTTTTTACTGTGTGCCTAAAACTAACAGGCAGATAGTTGCTAATTACCTGTCTGTTCTGCCAGTCACCCATCTCTGTTTGCTCAGAGCAGTCACAGACTGCCAGCGATTTCTACTGATGTCACGTCGACAGAGCAGCGGCTCCTCTTCCACTCTGCTCTGTTGACGATGAGCAACTGGCAAGAGAGGTCGGTGACCGCTCTGTGCTGGTACAGGATAGTTGACAGCTAACTGCCTGTTTTTTGTTTTTTTTTTAAACTATGCGTCTAAAAACTAAGTTCTGGACAAACCCATTAATGGTGATGGTCCCGGTCCCTCTTTAAGGTGGTCATGGTATAAGAATATTGCTATAATCACATTACCTGCTTTCAAAAAGTCTACTAAAAACATTTTTAAAAACATAACTTTTCAATAGATTCTTACCTGTTCAGCAGCTTGTACTTCCCCATAGCTGTCCAAGAAGTTACCCTGTATTGTGGTTCCTACAATAGTTAACCCCTTCCCAGCTTTAAGCTGAGAGGCAAACGTGAGCAGACGTGGATATTTAACATGTAAATCCTCATCCAATTTTAGTAGAACTAGCAGCTGAGGCCTAAAAGATTTAAACATAAGTCATCACAATTAATATGAAGAATTAGTTAAACACTTTCTCTGTACTTCTACTAAATTTGAGCCTAGTACCCAATATATTCAATGGGTAATGTTGAAATACACAGAAGTTTATAATGTTTTAGGTAAAGGGGTTTTCCACAGCCACCTTTCTGAATGCCTTCCTCATGCCGATGTTAAAATAAAATAACCAGTTCTAACCCTCCCCAAGTTAAGTGCTGCATCTCCACCACTGCTCTGGTGGCTGTATGCTGGCTACAGCCAAGATGTCACATCAACCAGTGCCGCAGCCAACTGGCTCAGCGAATGTAGACAACACAAGAAGCTAAGCCCAGTGATTGGCGGCAGCTAGTAAACAAACGGCACAGCGACAGATTCCGTCCAAAATCTGGGAGGACAAGTACCAGCTGATTTTTATTTCCATCTCAGGTACACTGATGGTGTGCAGTGACTCAGGAAAATCCTCTTTAAAATCTTATTCATTCATTGTTAAATAGAAGGGACTGTATCAAGTTGTATAACCTTGTAGAAGACAGAGTCAGAACTGCTATGAAATAAATCTTCACTATCTAACAGTACACTATTATATTGTAAACTTTAGCTTCATACATAAACTCATTTTTAAACTAAGATCAGGAGTGAAATAAAGGGAACCAGTCAGATCAGGCCTCATTCAGATGTCCATTTTATTCTCACATGTGTGAAAAAAATCAAGATTTTCTTCAATGTGCTGAATCAGATTTTGGGGGTATAGCATTGAGCATTCATGACTGAACTCCCAATCTTATCCACTGTTAACTTGATTGAAGCCCAGCTCAACACATTCACAGGATAAGTGGGATGTCAATCAAGTTTATTTTTCTTAGTCTAGGACCGAAGTCATATTGTGCTTCTGCAGCTTAAAGGCAATCAAAAACATTTAAACGGCACAGGATCATAATAAGGTTTTATCAAAACTGAGTACAGGAAATTTCCAAAACAAAGCACTTTATCTATATATATATATATATATATATATATATATATATATATATATATATATATATATATAATCGTCTTATCCCGTCTGTCTGTCTGTCCAGGAAATCCCGCGTCGCTGATTGGTCCGGCCGCGGCCAATCAGCGTCGCGGGATTTTAGAAAAAGATGGTGGCCGTTAGCGGCTCATCTGCAGGACGGAGGTCAGCGGAGATGCAGCAGGGAGATGACCGGCGCGAGGCGCTCATCTCCCGGCCGCTAGCAGCAGAAGTATCCCGACCGGCGGCGGCGCCGCTGACCTCCATGCGACTAACGTCGGGAGATCAGCGGCTTGGCCCGCTGATCTCCGGAGGGCAAGTGTGAACGGAGGAACGGGGAGCTGCGCCGCCGGTCGGGATGCTTCTGCTGCGAGTAGCCGCTAATCTCCCGGCTTCTCGCAGCGTAAGTAGCTGCACAGGCAGCGCCGCTCCCCAGTCCTCACTAATACGACACTGATTGGTCGCGGTCGACGCCCGCGACCAATCAGCGAGATTGGCTCCAAATTTAAACAACGCTCGGCTGATTGGTCGCGGCCGCCGGCAGCAACTAATCCGCATTATTGCCGCCAAATTTAAACACTGCTTAGCTGATTGGTCGCCGGCCGCGACCAATCTGCGATATTGACGGCAAATTTAAACACCGTTTTGCTGATTGGTCGCGGCCGCGACTAATCAGCGATTTTAGGGCCAAATTTAAACAAGCTCTCCGGTCCTCACTAACACAGTTTGCCGATTGGTCACGGTTTCCGGCCGCGATCAATCAGCGATTTTGGCGCCAAATTTAAACAACGCTCTGCTGATTGCGCCCGGTCGGCCGCATACATATTCTAGAATACCCGATTCGTTAGAATCGGGCCACCATCTAGTTTAAACATAATAAACCAAAAAGGAGACAAAAATCGCAGCTAGCTAAAAAAGGAAATTCGACCTACCGGTAATTTGCTTTCCAGAAGTCCCTCTGGACAGCACGACAGGAGGTAGTCCTTCCTTGAAATATAACGGGACAGGAACACAAAGAGGTTAAAAAGCCCCTCCCACCTCCACTGTTTCCCCAAGTACCACCGAAGGATAGATGCAAATGGTCTGTACGAGCAACTAAAAAGTCATATGCAAAAACCACTTTAACAGCTCCAGCTCGACCCCGAGCCATGTTAACCAGATGAACTAACAACCCGTGGGAATACCGATCCTGCGCAAACCCAAATATAAAAATAAGGGAGGGAAATAAGGGTGCTGTCCTGAGGGACTTCTGGAAACCGAATTACCGGAAGGCCTAATTTCCTTTTTCCAACACGTCCCTCAGGACAGCACGACAGGAGAAATACCAAATAAATAGCACGAGGGTGGTTACAGAAGCCCCAAGGAACCAAAGTCTCGGGAAGGAACAAGGCTAGATATAGAAACGATCTGTAAGGTCAGAAGAAATCTAGACAACTAAATAAATCTGCCAAGATAAATCACCATAATGAGTGTCTCATATATATCTATAATAATATTTAATATAATTATGATAAACAAATTATGCAGCAGAAACAGAAAGAGAGACACATCTGAAGCATTCTTTCATGCAGAGGCCAGGTTTGTCAGGGCAGGTGTCGCATTGGTAAGTGGTGTCCTTGCGTATTCCCCTTTCGTAACACACTCGGCACCTCTTTTGTGACTTACCTATTTTTCCACTTTGAAGGAACTCCCTCGAAAAATGCTGGCCTGGTACAATTCGAGGTCCTTCAGTTCCAGAAGTACTGGGGCCCGCTCCGTCACCACTGCCAAATATCAGGGCCTTGATAACTTCCTCCTGGAACTGAAGGTATGATGTAGAAGTCTGGCCTGCACATTGTGACAGAAGGAAAGCGTTATGCATTGCCATCTGTACGATGTACACGGGCAGCTTCTTGTACCACACCTTGGCCTTTCTCAAAGCACTGTACGGCTGGAGGATTTGATCAGAGAGCTCAACTCTCCCCACGTACTTGTTGTACCCCACTACACAGTCTGGTTTGACGACCTGTGTAGTGGAACCTCGTACCGTGCTGAGGGTGCTGCCACCACCATGTGTGGTAGTTAAGAAAAGGACATCCCTCTTGTCTTTGTACTTGATCACCAGTAGGTGGTCGCTACATTGAGCTCTGCTCTCACCCCTTCTAAGCATCTGCCCAATTAGCGTCTTTGGGAGGCCTCTCTGATTTTTGCGGACAGTATTGCAGACTGTTGTACCTCACGCAGAGAGGGACTTGAAGAGGGGGACACTGGTATAAAAGTTATCCACGTAGAGGTGATAACCTTTATCCAGCATTGGGAGCACCAAAACACACACAATTTTCCCACTCATTCCCAGAACAGGGGGGCATTCAGAGGGTTCAATACAGAAGTCCTTCCCTTCGTAAACTCTAAACTTTTGAGTGTATATCCTGAGGTACTCTCACAAAGTTTATACAGCTTGATTCCGTACCTGGCCCTTCTACTAGGCAGGTACTGCCAGAATCCAAGCTGCCCCTTAAAAGTAATTAAGGACTCATCCACGCAGATGTCCCTTTGGGGCACGTACACTTCAGCAAACTTGTTGTTGAAGTACTCGATGACAGGCCAAACTTTGAAAAGACGATCAAAGTTCAGGTCTTCGCGTGCAGGACACCTTGTATTATCGTTGTAATGCAAGAACTTGTGGATGGCCTCAAAACGTGTCCGGGTCATGAATGGAACACTGGAGTGTTATACAAAATGTCAACACTCCAGTATTGCCGAACTTTTGGCTTCTTCAGGATCCCCATATGAAGGATCAGGCCCCAAAACGTCATCATTTCTACTGCGTCTACAGGAGACCAGTTAGAAAATGATGAAATGGTTTTGTTCCAAAAATTGATGAGCGTATCAATTAGTTTGGCTCACCATGAGGTTTATAAAAAGGAGGGGAGGGGGTATTGGGGTGGATGAGGGGAGATCAGAGATGGACTTACCATAGTCTTCTCTGTTCTTCTTTCAGCAGTAGCAGGATCAGGAGCAGACTCAGGAGCAGGCTCTGGAGCAGGCTCCATAGCAGCAGGAGACAGGAGACTGAGCAGGACACCGGAGCAGGAGCAGCGACCGGACCTGGTAAGAGAAAGGTCTTGTGGTGTCACAGGTGCTTCTGTGGCACTACAAGGCCCAGCACAGTGCAGATCAGTGTGTGACCGCTCTGTCAAAATCAAGTGTGAGGAGCTGCAGGGCGGTCACAGGGGGGTGATAGGGTGGTGACCGGCAGGTCACAGGCCGATCACCTCCTGGTCAGGCACTCTGATTTGTGCGATCAATGGCATCATCGATCGCTCCAATCAGAGCTAGCTGGTGTCTGGGTAGGCATCACTGGGGGTCACAGAGAGGTGACAGGCAGTTCACAAGCTGGTCACTGCCCTGTAACCGCCCGGTCACCTGTGGTAAGGCACTCTGATTGGAGCGATCGATGTATCGGCGATCGCACCAATCAGAGCGGGTTGGGGAGAGGGCTGGGGTTACTAGGCTACAGTCTAGGATCTGTGCTCTCAGGAGCACAGATCCTAGGCTGCACATCACTGTTGCCGTTTTGATTCCTGCTCCTGTTCTGATTGCCGGAAACTGAGAATGCTGTGATTGGCTGTTCAGAATTGAACAGCCAATCACAGCGATCATGGTTACGGCGACATCCCCCTGGATGACAGCGCTATCTACCCTAAGGTAAAATGGCGCTGGAAATTTAATGCGAGTACCGCGACTTTGGTAGCGGGACCGCATTAAACAATCTGCGTAATAGTACGTCCCTGGCCCAATAGGCCCAGGGCACAAGGACGTACTATTACCATACACGTCAGAAAGGGGTTAACGACCAAGCCAATTTTTACAATTCTGACCACTGTCACTTAATGAGGTAATTACTCTGGAACGCTTCAACAGATCCCGCTGATTCTGAGATTGTTTTTTTGTGACATATTGTGCTTCATGACAGTGGTAACATTTATTTGACATGACTTGCGTTTATTTGTTAAAAAATCGGAATTTTGGTGAAAATTTTAATTTTCATGCCCTTAAATCAGAGAGATATGTCACACAAAATAGTTAATAAATATCATTTCCCACATGTCTACTTTACATCAGCACAATTTTGGAACCAAAATTTTTTTTCTTAGGAAGTTATAAAGGTTAAAAGTTGACCAGCGATTTCTCATTTTTCCAACAAAATTTACAAAACCATTTTTTTAGGGACCACATCACATTTGAAGTGACATTGAGGGGCCTTTATGACAGAAAATACCCTAAAGTGACACCATTCTAAAAACTGCACTCCTCAATGTGCTCAAAACCACATTCAAGAAGTTTATTAATCCTTCAGGTGCTTCATAGGAATTTTTGGAATGTGGGAGAAAACAATGAACATTTAACTTTTTTCACAAAAATGATACTTTAGACCCAAATTTTTTTATTTTCGCAAGGGTAACAGAAAAAAATGGACCCCCAAATTTGTTGTGCAATTTCTCCTGAGCACGCCAATACCCCATATGTGGGGGAAAACCACTATTTACGCACATGGCAGGGTTCGGAAGGGAAGGAGCGCCATTTGACTTTTTGAATGTAAAATTTGCTTGAGTAATTAGGGGACGCAATGTCAAGTTTGGGAAGCCCCTGATGTGCCTAAACAGTGGAAACCCCCCACCGGTGACACCATTTTGGAAACTGGACCCCTCAGGAAACTTATCTAGATGTGTGGAGAACACCTTGAACCCCCAGGTGCTTCACATAAGTTTAGAACATGGAGCCGTAAAAATAACATTTTCACATTTTTCCCACAAAAATGTTTTTCAGCCTCCAATTTTGCATTTTCATAAGGGTAACAGGAGAAATTGCACCATACTATCTGTTGCGCAATTTCTCCTGAGTAAGCCGATACCACATATGTGGGGGAAAACCACTGATTGGGCGCACGGCAGGGTTTGGAAGGGAAGGAGCGCTATTTGACTTTTTGAACGTAAAATTTGCTTGAATAATTAGCAGACGCCATGTCGCGTTTGGGGAGTCCCTGATGGGCCTAAACAGTGTAAACCCTCCACAAGTGACACCATTTTGGAAACTAGACCCCTCAGGGAACTTATCTAGATGTGTGGTGAGCACCCTGAACCCCCAGGTGATTCACATAAGTTTATACCATGGAGCTGTGAAAATTAAAAAATTAAACTTTTTCCACAAAAATTATTATTTTCACAAGGGTAGGAGAAGAAAATGGACCCCAAAAACTGTTGTGCAATTTCTCCTGAGTACACCGATACCCCATATGTGCATTCAGAAGGGTTCAGAAGTGAAGGAAACTGACTTTTTTAACGCAAAATTAGTTGGAATCGAGAGCGGACACCATGTCGCGTTTGGAGAGCCCCTGATGCGCCTAAATAGTGGAAAGCCCCCTCAAGTGACCCCATTTTGGAAACTAGACGCCTCAAGAATTTTATCAAGGGGTATAGTGAACATTTTAAACCCAGAGGTACGACACAGAATTTGATAACATTAGGTCATTATATTGAATAAGTTGTCATTAGTCTTGAGCGTAAGTGCTCTTTACTCGAGTTTGCATCGGGTACTCGGGTATGCACCATGTATCATGGGTGCTCAAGTGACGTGCTCGAGTCCCCGCCCCACATGTTTCACGGTTGTTAGACAGCCAAAATAAAAAACATGCGGAGATCGTCCGTGCATGGCCGCGAAGCATGTGGAGCGGAGAGTCGAGCATGTCACTCGAGCACCCCGGATACTCGGTGCATACCCGAGCACCCGATGCAAACTCAAGTAGCGAGCACTTGTGCTCAACACTAGTTGCCATATCGTCATTTTTTTTCTTTATTTTTGAAAAAATCTCAACCCCAACACAACCCTAACACAACCCTAACCCTAGCACACAACCCTAACCCGAGCACACAACCCTAACCCGAGCACACAACCCTAACCCGAGCACACAACCCTAACCCGAGCACACAACCCTAACCCGAGCACACAACCCTAACCCGAGCACACAACCCTAACCCGAGCACACAACCCTAACCCGAGCACACAACCCTAACCCGAGCACACAACCCTAACCCGAGCACACAACCCTAACCCGAGCACACAACCCTAACCCGAGCACACAACCCTAACCCGAGCACACAACCCTAACCCGAGCACACAACCCTAACCCGAGCACACAACCCTAACCCGAGCACACAACCCTAACCCGAGCACACAACCCTAACCCTAGCACACAAACCCTAACCCAGGCACACAAACCCTAGCCCTAGCACACAACCCTAACCCTAGCACACAACCCTAACCCTAGCACACAACCCTAACCCGAGCACACAACCCTAACCCGAGCACACAACCCTAACCCGAGCACACAACCCTAACCCGAGCACACAACCCTAACCCGAGCACACAACCCTAACCCGAGCACACAACCCTAACCCGAGCACACAACCCTAACCCTAGCACACAAACCCTAACCCAGGCACACAAACCCTAGCCCTAGCACACAACCCTAACCCGAGCACACAACCCTAACCCGAGCACACAACCCTAACCCGAGCACACAACCCTAACCCGAGCACACAACCCTAACCCGAGCACACAACCCTAACCCGAGCACACAACCCTAACCCGAGCACACAACCCTAACCCGAGCACACAACCCTAACCCTAGCACACAACCCTAACCCTAGCACACAAACCCTAACCCAGGCACACAAACCCTAGCCCTAGCACACAACCCTAACCCTAGCACACAACCCTAACCCTAGCACACAACCCTAACCCTAGCACACAACCCTAACCCTAGCACACAACCCTAAACCATACAGTTTATTCTTTACACCGTTCCTCGTGCGGTACAAGTGATTAGAAGACTTTATTCTTCGGGTCGGTGCGATTACACGGTTTTTTATGTTAGTCTCACACTAAAAGACGCTTTTTTTTTTTTAAAGACTAGTTTTTGCAATCATGTTCCATATTTCGGTCGAAAGAGTAATGTAAGGGCTTGTTTTTTGCGGGACAAGTTGACGTTTTTATTGGTACAATTTTTGGGCACATGACATTTTTTGATCGCTTCCTACTCCGATTTTTGGGAGGCAGAATAAACAAAAAAAAAACAATTCAGGATTTTTTTTTTTTTTATGCGTTCCACGTGTGGTAAAATTGATAAGGTAGTTTTATTCTTCAGGTCAGTACGTTTACAGCGGTACCACATTTATATTTTTTTTTTTTGTTTTGGTGCTTTTAGACAATAAAAACTATTTTATAGAAAAAAATATTTTTTGTATCGCTTTATTCTGAGAGCTATAACTTTTTTATTTTTTGGCTGATGGAGCTGTATGGCAATTTTTTTTGCGGGATAAGATGACGTTTTCAGCGGTACTATTTTTATTTACATTCGTCTTTTTGATCGCGTTTTATTTCATTTTTTGTTTGGCGGTATGATGATAAAGCATCGTTTTTTATTTTTATTTTTTACCGTGTTCACTAAAGGGGTTAACTAGTGGGACAGTTTTATAGGTCAGGTCATTCTGGACGCTGCGATACCAAATATGTGTACTTTGATGTTTTTTTTCATAATAATATTTATTTATGGGTACAGTATATTTTTACTTTTTTTGATTTTTTTTTTTATATTTTTACAATTTGTTTTTAATTTTTTTTTTTACTTTTTGACACTTTTTTATTACTTTTACACTTTGTCCCACTATGGGGCTTTAATTTTTTGCAGGCTGATCACTTGCATAGCATAGAGATGCAGCAGCATCTCTATGCTATGCAGCCTATCAGCCCTGCACAAGCACAAGTTAGTTAGAACGTGCACTGATCACGATCTAACTAATTTGCTGATGCCTGGTGACCCGGATGTCGTCATGACCCAGCACAGACAGCGCGGGACCCTGGAGACAAGGTAAGAGGGGCTCAGTTACCTTCCCTTGCTCCTAGGAATGCTGCGATCGACTTCAATAGCAGCATTTCGGGGGTTAATGTGGCGGGAGTGGTGCGGGACCGCTCCTGGAACATAGCACCAGGTGTCAGCTGTGAGAATCAGCTGACACCCAGAGGCGATCGCCCCACACAGCATGTGTGCGGATGCGATCACATTGTGCTTAATAGTACGTACCTGGTCCAATAGGCTCAGGGCACAGGGACGTACTATTAATGACAATGTCAGAAAGGGGTTAAACAACTCTTATTGCCCAGCAAAAGTATGATGATAGCCTCTGCCACAAACCCAATGAAAACTGTTGTAGACCAACAATAAACCTGCATGTACTTAATAACACAGGACTGTTCCTTAACCGGTCCTCCGGGGCTCAGACTAAACCTTGGTTACAGACCAGCTTACTATAGCACGATGAGTCCTGCAGGACCCAGGCCCTGTATTGCTGGAAGATGAAACCAATAACAGTTTGTATATGGATAAATGGGCAGAGAATTGGGATACCTATACATTACTCATCCAGGAGCCCACGGACAACTATTTGACTCTTTAGATCTCTAGGCCTCAAGTAAGGGCTGGATATTATTGAAACTAAGGAAATATGCAGTCTGGCAGATAACATTCCCTGACATTACCAACGCTGGGCTCCTCATCAGACCACCTGATAGAGAAGTGTGGATCATCACCCCTGCGGTACCAATGTTAACAATACAAGGAGTCTGGGCTCTGAAATTGATGAAAGTGGGAGGCACTAATTTACTACATATCTATTTCCAAGTGACTGTACATTTGCATAATTTCTTAAAGGGGTCTAATGATAAAATTTCTTTATTATAAATTTTTCTTTCCATCCACCCAAGAACTGGCTGCAAACTCCCAATTTACTTTGGCTATGTAATTTACCATGCAAATAGACAGCGTGTCTGAAACGCTCAACACGTTAGGATGACAATCAGAATGTTAGATATAGATATTAAAAGTAAAACACCCCTGTAGTTTGTGTGCTAAATAGGCATAATTACAAAAAAAATAACATTCCCAATGGCATTTGAACCGAGCCATTGTAGCCTTGCCATTGAGCTATCCAGTCAAGTGATAGTGACTGGGAGCTTTTCTTGTGTTATGAGATCAACCATGAAAATATTCAGGGTGACTAAAAGTCATTGTGATTCTGATGTTTGAAGAAAGTCACACATCAGACTCACACATCAAAATCAAACATCATTTGAATTTGGCTTGGAGGAGATATTTCTGAAAGTCCCAATCAGTTTCAGACAAGGTTTGTACTGAAAATCATATAACCAAATAGAATGTTTAGCTTTCCTCAACTGAGTGAGGACTTGAACCGAAAACTCTAAGTCTAGAAGCCAGTGCACTAACCACATCATTCTGATGTTTGATTTTGAAATCTGATCATGTCCTAAAATGGACACTGTACAGGAGCCACTTCCCGCTCTACTAACCTGGCTGAGGGACCCTTACCCAGTGAGGTATCAGCCAAAAGCGTCTTAACAGGGGGAAGGGAAGAGATGGATCCCCTCCAATCCCCCTGAGCTCCCCAGGTAAATCTTTGCTCCAATGTGCATTCCTCTCCTGCATCTGTCCCGCTAGGGACATGAAAAACACTAAAGGGTGGAGGTCGGAGCGGCCTTTTAACCTCACTGTGATCCTTTCTCGTTATAGGTCAAGGAAGGACTACATTCTGTCATGCGGTCCTGAGGGATGTACTGGAAAATGAGAAAAAAAAGCACTAGAAAATATTCTTCAAAATGAATATCATTATACAGAAATAATGAATCACCTCCAGTTTTTTGTGTGAGGGGGTCCTTCTTCCAGTCTCAACAAGGCATATCTGGCAGCACTAAGAGAGAGTCCACGAATTCCATCTCCCCATTCTTTTTCTGCTCTGTGAATTAAATGAAAGTTTAACAAAAATTATACTAAAGTTAATGAAACTTTAAATCTCATAATTTTTTGTTAAAGTTCAACTCTTAGGGCACAGTGAAACGGTCGTATAACACGGACAATAATCTCATCACAATGCTCGGCGGCTCTCCTGACCCAAGTGTGACAGCTGCATAAAAATACATGAAGCTGTCATGCTCGGGATAGGAAAGCTGCCGGCCAGTCCAAGCATTGCAATGGGATCGTCGTCCGTGTTATATGGCCCTTTGATTGTGCCCTTATATTGATAAGCCCACAATAGTGATAGAGAATGCATGACTTGTGGAGAAACAATAAACTTGATGGACCTGTGTCTTTACTCAATTTTTAGAAATATGTAACTATAACTATTAAAAACACACATTTGCAGAGACCAGTCAGTCTAGGAGATCGGGGACCTGCCGAGGACTAGTCAGAGAAGACACATGGTGCCTAGATGGCTTTTCATAGTATATTTATTATGAAACTCCGTAACATTTCAGAGTTAAGCATACCTGACTGCAATATCACAGCCAGAGACTGATTTATGCGGCCAGAGGTTTGGGCAGCTCAAATATGCAGTCCAGTTACTTATTTAAAAAAAAAAAAAGAAAAGGTTGCCAACCTTCTAAGTGTTTTTTGAGGAAATGTAGTTAAAAAATGAAGATTTTAACACCCAAATGTCTAGCCTTCTTTGACTAGCAAAACTGAAGCACAGTGGTTGTATAGGTGATGTAAATATTCCCTCGCTCCCAGTGAGCTTAACATTGCTTCAGACGGGACTTGAGCTATTATTTTACAAACATATTTTTCTGAAGTTTCAATGACTACATGTGAAACTTTAAGGGCTATTCATTTGAATAGGAGTTGATCTGTAGTACCCTTCAGCAGCAGCTACACTTTAAACACTGTGCTGTTCAGCTCTGTTCAATACTTATAACCAGCCACCACTGGAGCTAATATCAGCAGAGGTGCCGTGTTTGGGAACACTAGCAATCTAACATTGATGACCTATCTAGGAAATACGTCCTCAGTATTTTATGCCTTAATAATCCCTTTAACAACATCCATACCAATTTTGCCTGTTTTTCTTTATTTGGTATACTGATCTTTAAATAAACAGCATTTTTTTCCACTGACATGTTTGTTAGAATGGGGGAGTTTGGGCCATTATCAGACCAAAAACCAAAGTATGATAAATAATTTCTCCTGCTATTTGTTGTTTGTACACATTAGCCATTTTTTGTACCTCTTTATTTATTATTCTGGTAGTATTGATGCAATATATATTACTACACTCATTACTGTATACTAGTCATACACCTTGAGGTTTAAGAAAAAAATACTGTAGGAAAAAAATGACAAAGCTTACCCCTGGTACTCTATGTACTTGTATATCATTCCAGCAATGAGCATAGCCACAAGAGCATAATACCAAGAAGAAATAAACATCAGGGCCAGGCAGATGCTCATTCCCAAAAAAGAAAGTGCCCTATAAAAAGTATATAAAATAGTGTATAGAAATTACAAAAGGCATAATATATATTGATTAAATGCAAAGTTAATAAACAATGAAAAATCTAAAAATCGCATCAATATTTGGTCTGACCACCCTTTGCCCAAAAAAACACATCTATTCTTCTAGGTTCAGCTTGAGCAGCACATATTGAAACACCAGTCAGATTTAAAATCTTTTCCTGGGAGAGACCTTGCTGATGCAGTATAACTACCCTCTGTCTTGTTGCTGTGCTCAGTCTTACCATAGTGTATAAGCTGTGACAAGAAGAGGTCTTCTACAATCTCACCTATGTAGAAGAGTTTGGCTGCTCCCCATGCAGTTTTAAGCCTCCAACACAGCTGTTTGTGTCAGTTAATGACCATTTCAACTTGCATATGAAATTATGACCTTTATCACCTGTTTGGTATAATTGGTTACTTGTACACCCGACTATAATGTTACTTAATCCTTGACTTTGTGCAAATATACCTGGAAGAAATTATGCTGTCTTGAAGGGAAAGGGTGATCACACAAAACATTAATTTGATTAGATAGCAATTTTGTTCATTCACTTTGTTATTTGATAAAAAATAAACTATTAACGCTTCAATATTTTATGGCTGTGTGCCCTCTTTGAAATTTTAAGCGTTTCCGCAGCGGTAATTCCGCTGCAGAAACGCTTAAAAAACGCTTGGTAGAAGGTCTGCCATGTTCCCCAATGATAGTCCGCATGTGCTTTGCACATGCTACAGAAATTTCCGCTGCGGATTATCATTGCGGAAAAATCCGCAGCACTACCAATTATTTTGCAGAAGCGCTGCGTTTTCTCCGCCATTGACTTGCATTGGAACGCATGGAATCCGCATCACTGCATCTGTACATGCGGATTGCATGCGTTTCAATGTGCGGATTGTACCCGGATTTAGAGAATCATCCAGAACCGGGTACCATAGAACCTGTAAAAAAATAAATAAATAAATAAAAAATAAATATTATATTTACCTTCTGATAGCCCCCGGTGTCCTTGTCTCAGGTTTCCGGCAGCTCGCGGTAGACTGAAGAATCTGCGGTGACGTCATTTAGTCATGTGACGGGTCACGTAAACCGCTGACTTCGGCAGGTCCTTTAGTTTACCGCGAGATGCCGGCAAGCCAAGACAAGGACACCCGGGGCCATCAGAAGGTAAGTATAATATTTATTTTTTAGTTTTTACCATTCTTTCAGTCACACTATATAAATCCATGCTGTTTGCAGGGATTTATACAGTGTGACCAAGTTGTCAAGCACTTTCCAAGTGATGCTAAAATTGCTTGGAAAGCTCTTGACACCCGCATGCGGAAAACCATGTGAAGAACGCTTCACATCCTCTTGTCCCTGGCAGGAAAAACGCATGTACAATCCGCATGTACAATCCGCATGCGTTTTTTTCTGCCAGGGAGATGCAGAAACGCTCAGGAAAAAATCCGGAGCATTTCTGCATCGTGGGCACATAGTCTAAAGCATTCTTAGTCTGCAGCATTTTTTTTCCACATCTAATTAAAACTTTTGTAAAGGAGGGAGAGGCAGAGAGGGTGTGAGGGAGTGAGCAGGAGAAGAGGAGAGAGGAAGAGAGAGAGTGAGAGCAAAAGAAAGGCCACGGCCCCACTATCAGTATTTGTTCAGTATTCGGTCAGTATTTTTTTATCAGGAGTGGGAGACAAAACCAGGTGTGGGTGACACATTTAAAGCGCCATGGAATAAATGGTGCTATAATAATAAATAATAATAAATGCAGAATTGGTGACTTGTTTCTATTATACCTTTTCTCCTCACCTTGTTCTGGCTCCCACTCCTGAGAAAAAATACTGTCCGAATACTAACAATAGAAATAGACAGAGGGTGAGATTCTTTTTTTTTTTAAACAATAATGATTAAACTGAATGCAAACAGTGACACATAGAAATATTTATTATAGCCACATGTAGTGACTGCAATTTGGTCAAAAAACATGCAGATCTGTGGTTTATGTATAATTTTGCCAAATGTACTGAAACCGCTAACATTATACTGAAACTTATCTACGACCCTTTGGCCGAAAGTCATCTCCCTGAGAATCTGCCTCCAGAGCTTATTATTAATGAAAGGGGACATTACCCGTGTGAGACATGTAGATTAGGAGAACAGACTGTCAGTCATTACATGTCCCACACTGGTAATACCCTTTCATTTAAAATAAGCTCTGGAGGAAGATTCTCATGCAGATCGGTGTTCAACCCATTGATCTTAACAGCTCATTAATATATTAAGAAAAAGTATATTTCTCTGAAATAAGACATCAGATCACAAATATCAAGGTATCATTTTTTTCAACTTTCTATGACCTACATTCCCATATAGATGGCGTATTCGAAGAACATTCCGAATAGTAGATCCGCAGTACACTGCTTTGTGAAAACTAAGTCTAAACTGCAGCCGAAACCAGACATTACAAATCCACATTGATGGTGAAGGGAAACAAGCAGAATTGTCAAACAAACAAATGGAGATGTGGTCTAACCAGATATAAGACAAGGTTTAACCCCTTCACCACACGGCTAATTTCTGTTTTTGTGTTTATGTATTTTCCTCCCATTCTTCCCAGAGCCATAACTTTTTTATTTTTCTGTTCACATAGGTTTGTTTACCGCAGGACAAGTTGTACTTTTGAATAACACCATTCATTTTACCACATAATATACTGGCAAATGGGGAAAAAATTCCAAATGAAGTGAAATTGTGAAAAAACTCATTTCTGACAATCTTTTTTGAGAATTGCTTTTACGGTGTAAATTGTGTGTTAAAAATAACCTTGCAATATGATTATGCTCATAAATAAAAATACTGCGATGCCAAACATATCTAGTTTTTTTTATTATTTTAGTGGTGAAAAAAAAATCAGGAGTTTACAAAAATTAATTTTGGGGGATGTGTAGCAATTTTCCGAGACCCTTAACTTTTTTACTTTTCGCTTGACGGAGCTATGTGAGGGCTTATTTTTGCGGGGCAAGGCGACCTTTTTATTGAGGCCATTTTGAGATATATATATATATCACATTTTGATCGCTTGTTACAGCATTATTTTGTGGTATTGCAGTGACCAAAAAAACATAATTTTGCTATTCTTGAATTTTTTACTGGTCAGGTTAATTATTTTTATATTTTGATAGATAAGACTTTTCTGAAACTGGCGATACCAGATGTGTTTTTTTTTTAACTATCTTTATTTTTAAAGGTGGAAGTGGGGGGGTGATTTGAACTTATATTTTATTCATTTTTAAAAAGTTTTTTTTTTCACTGTACTTATTAGTCCCCTAAGGGGATTCGAACCTGCAATCATCTAATCATTTGTACTATATACAGCAATACCATAGCACTGCTGTCAGGGATGGATTTAGAGAAGACAGGACCCCAGACAGTTTTGAAGGTGTGGCCCCCCCCCTCCTCAGGTACTTGATGTATCAAGTGACATGTCACATGAACCCTTTTTGATAGATCATGTGATAGACCATGTGAGTAACAAAGGTGCTCAGATGCACATCTGTAGATGGAAAATGACAGATAGCGTAAATTTTACCCTTATGTACAGCACTATACATAACATCGCACTATACATAATAAAGCAAGGGTGGGAGATTTATCTTCCCGAGGGGCCACAAGAGAGACCGTGACTGTAATGGAGGCCGCCCCAATAGGCTGAACTTAATATATATTTTGCAAGGTGGCTAATGGTCGCATAGTCAATGGGAGGTATGTGTCTCAGATGGCTGGTCTCTGTGATGTAGCCCAGAGTGTTTCTCTAGTTCACATAAGCACCAAAAGGATCATTTGGTGCACCTGGGAGCCGGGTTACAGGTACCTAGGAGGGAATGGGCGAGTCCAGCTACCCACATACCTCACCTCTGGGTGTGGATAACAGCCTATAAAATGGAGGCTGTGAGGTATGGTCTAAAATTTCATCATAATCATCAACATTAACAGAAATAAACACTTGAAATAGATCGCTCTGTTTGTAATGACTTTATAGAATATGAGTTTCACTATTTGTATTGAAGAACTGAAAGAAATTAACTTTTTGATATTCTAAATTAGTGAGATGCACGTGTGTGTGTGTGTGTGTGTGTGTGTGTGTGTGTGTGTGTGTGTGTGTGTGTGTGTGTACATATACACAACCCCTGGCAAAAATTATGGAATCACCGGGCTCGGAGGATGTTCATTCATTTGTTTAATGTTGTTGAAAAAAAGCAGATGACAGACATCGCACAAAACTAAAGTCATTTTAAATGGCAACTTTAGGGCTTTAAGAAACAATAAAAGAAATCAAGATTAAAAATGTGGTACTCAGTAAGGGTCATTTTTTTTCAGACCAAGCAGAAAGAAAAAAATTATGGAATCACTCAATTCTGAGGAAAAAATTATGGAATCACCCTTTAAATTTTCATTTCCAAAACTAACACGTGCATCAAATTAGATCTGCTCATTAGTCTGCATCTAAAAAGGAGTGATCACACCTTGGAGAGCTGTTGCACCAAGTGGACTGACATGAATCATGGCTCCAACATGTGAGATGTCAATTGAAACAAAGGAGAGGATTATCCAACTCTTAAAAGAAAGTAAATCATCACGCAATGTTGCAAAAGATGTTGGTTGTTCACAGTCAGCTGTGTCTAAAATCTGGACCAAATACAAACAACATGGGAAGGTTGTTAAAGGCAAACATACTGGTAGACCAAGGAAGACATCAAAGCGTCAAGACCGGAAACTTAAAGCAATATGTCTCCAAAACAGGAAATGCACAACAAAACAAATGAGGAACGAATGGGAGGAAACTGGAGTCAATGTCTGTGACCGTACTGTAAGAAACTGCTTAAAGGAAATAGGATTTACATACAGAAAAGCTAAACCTAAGCCATCATTAACACCTAAACAGAAAAAAACAAGGTTACAATGGGCTAAGGAAAAGCAATCGTGGACTGTGGATGACTGGATGAAAGTCATATTCAGTGATGAATCGCGAATCTGCATTGGGCAAGGTGATGATGCTGGAACTTTTGTTTGGTGTCGTTCCAATGAGATTTATAAAGATGACTGCATGAAGAGAACATGAAAATTTCCACAGTCATTGATGATATGGGGCTGCATGTCAGGTAAAGGCACTGGGGAGATGGCTGTCATTACATCTTCAATAAATGCCCAAGTTTACATTGATATTTTGGACAGTTTTCTTATCCCATCAATTGAAAGGATGTTTGGGGATGATGACATAATTTTTCAAGATGATAATGCATCCTGCCATAGAGCAAAAACTGTGAAAACATTCCTTGAAAGAAGACACATAAGGTCAATGTCATGGCCTACAAATAGTCCGGATCTCAATCCAATTGAAAATCTTTGGTGGAAGTTTAAGAAAATGGTCCATGACAAGGCTCCAACCTGCATAGCTGATCTGGCAACAGCAATCAGAGAAAGTTGGAGCCAGATTGATGAAGAGTACTGTTCACTCATTAAGTCCATGCCTCAGAGACTGCAAGCTGTCATTAAAGCCAGATGTGGTGCAACAAAATACTAGTGATGTATTGGAGTGTGTTCTTTTGTGTTTTTGTTTATCATGATTACATAATTTTTTCCTCAGAATAGAGTGATTCCATAATTTTTTCACTCTACTTGGTCTGAAAAAAAAATTACCCTTACTGAGTGCCACATTTTTTATCTTGATTTCTTTTAGTGTTTCTCAAGGCCCTAAAGTTGCCATTTGAAATAACTTTAGTTTTGTGCCATGTCGGTGATCTGCTTTTTTTCAACAAAATTAAAGAACTGAATGAACACCCTCCGAGCCCGGTGATTCCATAATTTTTGCCAGGGGTTGCATGTGTATGTATGTATGTATGTATGTATGTATGTATGTATGTATGTATGTATGTATGTATGTATGTATATATATATATATATATACATATATATATATATATATATATATATATATATATATTTATATATATATATATATATATATTTTATATATACAGTCCAAACTTTTGGTCTGTACTGTATATATATTTGTATTATAGTAACATAGTCTTCCTTCAACCTTAAAAACTAAGTCCATCTAGTTCAACCCATAGCCTAACATGTTGACCAGAGGAAGGCAAAAAAAACCCATGTGGCAAACACTTAGCACCACATTGGGGTCAAAAATTCCTTCCTGACTCCATACGGCAATCAGACTAGTTCCCTGGATCAACGCCCTGTCAAGGAATCTAGTATTTATAACCTGTAATATTATACTTTTCAAGAAAGGCATCCATGCCCTTCTTAAATTTTAATAGTGAATCACTCATTACAACATCATGCGGCAGAGAGTTCCATAGTCTCACTGCTCTTACAGTAAAGAATCCTCGTCTGTGATTATGATTAAACCTTCTTTCCTCCAGACGTAGAAGATGCCCCCTTGTCCCCGTCTCAGGCTTCAGAGTAAAAAGAGCTTGTCATCCACCAATACACCCAGGTCTTTATCAGTGACAGTTTTTCCCAGTGTTTTACAATTAAGCATATAATTATACATTTTATTTCCTCTGCCCAAGTGCATTACCTTACATTTATCCCTATTGAAGCTCATTTGCCATTTATCAGCCCAAGCTTCTAGTTTACATATATCCTCCTGTAATATAAAATTGTCCTCCTCTGTATTGATTACCCTGCAGAGTTTAGTGTCATCTGTAAATATTGAAATACTACTCTGTATGCCCCCTACAAGGTCATTAACCCCTTTCTGGCCCAGGGCGTATTAGTACGTATCTGTGCCCTGGGCCTTATGGGCCTGATACGTATTAATACGCCCTATCTTTAATGTAGCACCGCGACTTCGGTCGCAGTGATCGCATTAAATTTCCGGTGCCATTTTACCTTAGGGTAGATGGCGCCAGCATCTCGGGGGGTGTCGCCCCCCCCTCCGATCACTGTGATTGGCTGTCAGTTCTGAACAGCCAATCACAGCATTTCTCACTGTTTCTGGCAATCAGATTGCCGGAAACAGTGATGTGCAGCCTAGGATCGGTGCTCCTAAGAGCACCAATCCTGGCCCCAAACTGCTATGATCGGTGCGATCGCCGATCACATCGATCGCACCGATCATAGCGGGACCGCGCGGAACAGGGCGGTGACCGGCTTGTGACCTGCCTGTCACTGCCTCATGACCCCCTGTGATGTCATAGAAGCCCCCAGACTCCAATCAGAGTACCTGAACACAGGTGACAGGGCGGTGACCGGCTTGTGATCTGCCTGTCACCTCCCTGTGGTGCCATCTCTGATTGCATCTCTGATTGCATCTCTGATTGCATCGATCGCACCTATCAGAGTACCTGACCGGGAGGTGACCGGCCTGTGACCTGCCTGTCACCACCCTATCACCCCCCTGTGACAGCCCTGCAGATCCTCACACTTGGTGAGGATTTCTACAGAGCAGTCACACTGCTGATCTCTATGTGCTGGGCCTTGTAGTGCCACAGAATCTTCTGTGACACTACAAGACCTTTCTCCTACCTCCTTCAGTTGCTGCTGCTGCTCTGGCGTCCTGCTGCGGTCTCCAGGGTCCTGGGTTTCCAGCTCCTTGTCCTGCTGCTGCGGATCCTGCTCCAGAGCCTCTTCCAGAACCTGCTGCTTATCCTGCTGCTGAAAGAAGAACAGAGAAGACTTTGTTAAGTCCATCTCTGTTCTCCCCTCATCCACCCCTCTCCCCCCCCCTCCTACCTGTCTCCTTCCCTCCTCCCCCTCCTTTTACCCCCAATTCTCCTTCGCCCGTTTTTTTTTTTTTTTTGTCGTGCATCCTGCAGCGGCCGAGAGCTGACCAGTGACTACGTCACTGATCAACATCCGTGCTCGCTGCTTTTCAGGACCTTTTTTTGTCCCTGTCAATTCTTCTCACCCCCCACTTTGCACCACCTCCGTGCGTGCATCCAGCAGCCGCCGAGAGTTGATCAGTGACACAAATCACCGATCAGCACTCGCACTCGCTAATTTACCCTTTTTTTTTTCAACTAACCTTTTTTCTTTTCTAGAGGGCGGTCGCGTTGTCCGATTGTGCGTAGTGCTGGGCCTTGCGGTGCCACAGAAACCTGTGACACCACAATCGACGTTCCTGCTCCAGAAGACATCTGAAAGACGACATCTGAAAGACGACATCTGAAAGACGACATCTGAAAGACGACATCTGAAAGACGACATCTGAAAGACGACATCTGAAAGACGACATCTGAAAGACGACATCTGAAAGACGACATCTGAAAGACAGCAACTGTAAGTAGGATTTTTTGATCCGTCCTTAACCACCCCAATCCCCCTCTCTCCCCTTTCCTCCTTCCCCCCTTCCCATCCCCCCTTTCTCCCACAAAGTGCTGATCATTACTTGATCAGTACTTGATCGCTTTTATCCATTCTTTTTCCCTTTCTGCAGCAGCTGAGCGCTGATTAGTGAAAACAGATCACTGATCCGAACTTGTACTCGCGGTTTTACACTCACCCCACCTTTGCACCACATCCGCGCACACACCCAGCAGCTGCTGAGAGTTGACTGGTGACATAGTTCACCGATCCGCACTCGTGCTCGCTGTTTGCACCACCTACAGTAGTTCCTTTTATTCTCTTTTTTTTTCAGAAAAAAAAAGTTCACACCAAACACACTGACACACACACACTCTAAATAAAGTACTGACACACACCACCACATGCACAAGAAAAAAAATGTTCGACTCATCCCAAACTCGCTATTCAGCGGAGGAGGCGTAGGCTATTCTTGCCTCCGACACTAACAGTGAGGGCGAGGATCCCACATTTCTTTACTTTTCCGACACCTCATCGACCTCCTCAGGTGCTGCTGGACTGCCCCGCAGTCATCGCAGGAGAGAAGTTGATCCAGCGCGCCCCACTACTGACCCCATATGGACCTCACCCCCCGAAAATTATGAGCCACTGATTCCTGGTTTCGTGGTGGAATCAGGAATCAAGTTTGACACCACTGGCCTCACAGAAATAGACTTTTTCCAAGTCTTTTTCTCTGAGGATTTTATAAACCTCATGGTGAGCCAAACTAATTTATATGCTCATCAATTTTTGGAACAAAACCCCTCTTCATCATTTTCTAACTGGTCTCCTGTAGACGCAGAAGAAATGATGAAGTTTTGGGGACTGTTCCTTCATATGGGGATCCTGAAGAAGCCAGAGGTTCGGCAATACTGGAGTGTTGACGTTTTGTATAACACTCCAGTGTTCCGAATGGTCATGATCCGGAGACGCTTTGAGGCCATCCACAAGTTCTTGCATTACCAAGATAATGCAAGGTGTCTTGCACGCGAAGACCTGAACTTTGATCGTCTTTTCAAAGTTCGGCCGGTCATCGAGCACTTCAACAACAAGTTTGCTGAAGTGTATTTGCCCCAAAGGGACATCTGCGTGGATGAGTCCATAGTTCATTTTAACGGGCAGCTTGGATTCCAGCATTACCTGCCCAGTAAGAGGACCAGGTACGGGATCAAGCTGTATAAACATTGAGAGAGTACCTCAGGGTACACTCGTAAGTTAAGAGCTTATGAAGGGAAGGACTCCCAGACTGAATTCCCTGAATGCCCCCCTGTTCTGGGAGTGAGTGGGAAAATTGTGTGGGACTTGGTGCACTCACTGCTGGATAAAGGTTATCACTTGTACGTGGATAACTTTTATACCAGTGTCCCTCTCTTCAAGTCCCTCTCTGCGCAACATACCGCAAAAATCAGAGAGGCCTCCAAAAGACGCTAATTGGGCAGCTGCTCAGAAGGGGTGAGAGCAGAGCCCAATATAGCGACCACCTGTTGGTGGTCAAGTACAAGGACAAGAGGGATGTTCTTCTCTTGACCACCATACATGGTAATGGCAGCACCCTCAGCATTGTACGAGGTTCCACTACACAGGTCGCCAAACCAGACTGTGTAGTGGGGTACAACAAGTATATAGGGGGAGTTGATCTCTCTGATCAAGTCCTCCAGCCGTACAGTGCTTTGAGAAAGGCCAAGGTATGGTATAAGAAGCTGGCTGTGCACATTGTACAGATAGCAATGCACAACGCTTTCCTTCGGACGCAATGTGCAGGCCAGACTTCTACGTCGTATCTTCACTTTCAGGAGACAGTTATCAAGGCCCTGATATTTGGCAGTGGTGACGGAGCGGGGCCCAGTACTTCTGGAACTGAAGGACCTCAAATTGTACCGGGCCAGCATTTCCCGGGGCAGATCCCTCACAGCGGAAAAAAAGGTAAGTCACAAAAGAAGTGCTGAGTGTGTTCTAAAGGGGGAATACGCAAGGACACCATGTATCAATGTGACACCTGCCCCGACAAACCTGGCCTGAGCATGGAAGACTGCTTCAAAAGGTACGATACTTCCATGGACTACTAAATAAATTTCTGACGTATGACAACCTGATGAACACTACAAAACTGAAGTAGTGTTAGTCAGGTTGTCATACGTCAGTTGTGTAGTGTTTGTCAGGTTGTCCTACACAACTGACATATAACACTACATTATAAAATTCACAAATCAGGTATCAGTTCCAAAAAGGGGGCACTTCTTGGGCATTTCCACTGTTTAGGCACATCAGGGGCTCTGAGAATGTGACATGATGCCCACCGACCGTTCCATCAAAGTCTGCATTCCAAAGCATCACTCCTTCCCAGCCGAGCCCTGACATGCGCCCAAACAGTAGTTTTCTCCAACACATGGGGTATCAGCGTAATCAGGAGAAATTGCACAACAACTCATGGGGTCCAATTTCTCCAGTACCCTCGTGAAAATAAAAATATTGCGGCTTAAAGATCGTTTTTGTGGAAAAAATTTTTTTTTTTTTTCACAGCTCTACGTCATAAACCTTTGCAAAACATTTGGGGGTTCAAAGTGCTCACCACACATCTAAATAAGTTCCCTGAGGGATCTAGTTTCCAAAATGGGGTCACTTGTGGGGGGTTTCCACTGTTTAGGCACATCAGGGGCTCTCCAAACGCGACATGGGGTCCGCTGTGAATTCCAGCTTGTTTTGCATTGAGAACGTCAAATGGAACTCCTTCCCTTCCGAACCCTGCCGTGCGCCCAAACAATGGCTTTCCCCCACATATGAGGTATCAGCATACTCAGGAGAAATTGCACAACAACTTTTGGTGTCCAATTTCTCCTGGTACCCATGTGAAAATAAAAAATTGGGGTCTAAAATAAAATTTTAGTGAAAAAAAGTTAAATGCTCATTTTTTCCCTTCACATTCAATTAATTGGTGTGAAGCACGTGAAGGGTTAATAAACTTCTTGAATGTGGTTTTGAGTACCTTGAGGGGTGCAGTTTTTAGAATGGTGTCACTTTTGGGTATTTTCTGTCATAAAGGCCCATCAAAGTGACTTCAAGTGTGATGTGGTCCCTAAAAAAATGCTTTTGTAAATTTTGTTGTAAAAATGAGAAATCGCTGGTCAACTTTTAACCCTTATAGCTCCCTACCAAAAAACAATTTTGGTTCCAAAATTGTGCTGATGTAAAGTAGACATGTGGGAAATGTTATTTATTAACTATTTTGTGTGACATATCACAAGGTTAAGCTTACTGGCCTATAATTTCCAAGTTCGGTTTTTGTTCCCTTTTTGAATTTTGGCACCACATTTGCTATACGTCAGTCCTGTGGTACAGACCCTGTTATTATTGAATCTTTAAAGATGAAAAATAATGGTCTATCTATGACTTTATATAATTCCTGCAGTACTCGCGGGTGTATCCCATACAGGCCCGATAATTTGTCAATTTTAGTGATTTTTAGATGCCGCCGTACATCCCATTTTTGTTATTACTGATCAAGTTTTCTGTCATGCGATTCTCTTGTGTAAATACTGTTGAAAATAAATCATTTAGCATATTGGCTCTTTCCTCATCCTCATCCACCATTTCACCCAGACTATTTTTAAGGGAGCCAACACTATCATTTTTTAGTTTCTTACTATTTTATGTAGTTAAATAATATTTTGGGATTTTTTTTACTTTCTCTAGCAATAAGTCTCTCTGTCTCAATCTTTGTTGCCTTGATTTGGTTTTTACAGAATTTATTTAATTTTCTGTATTTATTTAATGCCTCATCACTACCTACTTGCTTTAGTTCTCTAAATGCTTTCTTTTTGTCACTTATTGCGCCCCTTACAGCTCTATTTAACCATAGTGGTTTCCTCCTATTTCTAGCATGTTTATTTCCATAGGGTATATATTGTGCACAGGTCCTATTCAGGATGCTAATAAATGTCTCCCATTTGCTTTGTGTAGTTTTATGTCTCAGGATATCATCACAGTTTATTGCACTAAGATCATCTCTCAACTGTTGGAAATTTGCCTTCCTGAAGTTTAGTGTCCTTGTAACCCCTCTACTACACATCTTATTAAAGGATACATGAAAACGTATTATTTTGTGATCACTATTACCCAAGTGACCCCCAACTTCTATATTTGATATGCGGTCTAGCCTGTTGGTTAACATTAGGTCTAGCAGTGCCCACCTTCTTGTTGGGTCCTGAACCAGTTGTGAAAGGTAATTGTCTCTCATAGTTGTCAAAAACCTATTACCTTTGCTGGAACTACAGGTTTTTGTTCCCCAATGTATTTCAGGGTAGTTGAAGTCCCCCATAATAATGACTTCTTCTTGAGTCGCTGCTTCATCTAATTGCTTTATGAGGATATTCTCCGCAGCTTCCATTCTTTTTGAAGACTTACAACAAACCCCTATCAGTAATTTATTATTTTTTGCCCCTCCCCTTATCTCCACCCACAAGGACTCTACATTTTCATTAGATTCACATATATTCTCACACAAGATGGGTTTTAAGGATGATTTTACATATAAACATACACCCCCCCTCGCTGGTTTGTAAGGTAATTTCTGAACAGACTATAGCCCTGTAAATTAACTGCCCAGTCATGGCTCTCGTCCAGCCATGTCTCAGATATCCCCACCATGTCATAATTATTTTCCAACAAAATTAATTCTAATTCCTCCATTTTGTTGGTGAGGCTTCTGGCATTAGTGTAAATGCATTTTATGTATCGCTCTGTACCTCTATTCCTTCTTACTATATTGACTTTTCTAACCCCACCCTCAATTTCTTTATTTGTGCCCAGGTCACTATCTGCACTATCTTACCCAACTATAAAATTAATACCCTCCCCCCAAATCCCTAGTTGAAACACTCCTCCAACCGTCTAGCCATTTTCTCCCCCAGCACAGCTGCACCCTCTCCATTGAGGTGCAGCCAGTCCCTAGCGTAGAACCTGTAGCCAATTGAGAAGTCGGCCCAGTTCTCCAGGAACCCAAACTCCCCCTTCCTACACCAATTCCTGAGCCACTTATTTATCTCGCTAATCTCCCGTTGCCTCTCTGGCATGGCACGTGGTACAGGTAGTATTTCAGAGGGGTATTGAATGTTTCGCCCCCAGCAGTTCGCCCTCGGGTACATTTCGCCCCCGCACATTACGTCCCCAGCATTTGGCCCCCAGGATGTTTTGCCCCCAGCAGTTCGCCCTCGGGAACATTTCGCCCCCACACATTACGTCCCCAGCATTTAGCCCCCAGGATGTTTTGCCCCCAGCAGTTCGCCCTCGGGAACATTTCGCCCCCACACATTACGTCCCCAGCATTTAGCCCCCAGGATGTTTTGCCCCCAGCAGTTCGCCCTCGGGAACATTTCGCCCCCACACATTACGTCCCCAGCATTTGGCCCCCAGGATGTTTTGCCCCCGCACATTTCACTCCCGCACATATCGCCCCGGTCCTGGGGCGAAACGTGCGGGGGCGAAATGTACCTGGGGACAAACTGATGGGGGCGAACTGATGGGGGCAAATTGCTGGGGGCGAAACTTCCTATAACCATTTCAGATTATACCACCTTGGAGGTCCTTGCTTTAAGCTTGCAGCCTAATTCCCTGATATCATCTTTAAGGACCTTCCACCTACCTCTAACTTTGTCATTTGTGCCTATGTGCACCATGACTGCTGAGTCCTCACCAGGCCATCCCAGTAATCTGTCAACCTGATCAGCGATGTTCTGGACTCGAGCGCCAGGTAAACAGCACACTGTTCGACGATCCCTGTCTTTGTGACAGATTTCCCTATCTGTTCCCCTAATAATTGAGTCCCCCACTACCAGTACCTGCTGTATATATATATATACAGTACAGACCAAAAGTTTGGACACACCTTCTCATTTAAAGATTTTTCTGTATTTTCTTGACTATGGAAATTGTACATTCACAGTGAAGGCATCAAAACTATGAATTAACACATGTGGAATTATATACCTAACAAAAAATTGTGAAACAACTGAAAATATGTCTTATATTCTAGGTTCTTCAAAGTAGCCACCTTTTGCTTTGATGACTGCTTTGCACACTCTTGGCATTCTCTTGATGAGCTTCAAGAGGTAGTCACCGGAAATGGTTTTCACTTCACAGGGGTGACCTGTCAGATTTAATAAGTGGGATTTCTTGCCTTATAAATGGGGTTGGGACCATCAGTTGTGTTGTGCAGAAGTCAGGTGGATACACAGCTGATAGTCCTACTGAATAGACTGTTAGAATTTGTATTATGGCAAGAAAAAAGCAGCTAAGTAAAGAAAAACGAGTGGCCATCATTACTTTAAGAAATGAAGGTCACTCAGTGCGAAAAATTGGGCAAACTTTGAAAGTGTCCCCAAGTGCAGTTGCAAAAACCATCAAGCGCTACAAAGAAACTGGCTCACATGAGGACCGCCCCAGGAAAGGAAGACCAAGAGTCACCTCTGCTTCTGAGGATAAGTTTATCCGAGTCACCAGCCCCAGAAATAGCAGGTTAACAGCAGCTCAGATTAGAGACCAGGTCAATGCCACACAGAGTTCTAGCTGCAGACACATCTCTTCAACAACTGTTAAGAGGAGACTTTGTGCAGCAGGCCTTCATGGTAAAATAGCTGCTAGGAAACCACTGCTAAGGACAGACAACAAACAGAAGAGACTTGTTTGGGCTAAAGAACACAAGGAATGGACATTAGACCAGTGGAAATCTGTGCTTTGGTCTGATGAGTCCAAATTTGAGATCTTTGGTTCCAACCACCGTGTCTTTGTGCCACGCAGAAAAGATGAACGGATGGACTCTACATGCCTGGTTCCCACCGTGAAGCATGGAGGAGGAGGTGCTTTGCTGGTGACACTGTTGGGGATTTATTCAAAATTGAAGGCATACTGAACCAGCATGGCTACCACAGCATCTTGCAGCAGCATGCTATTCCATCCGGTTTGCGTTTAGTTGGACCATCATTTATTTTTCAACAGGATAATGACCCCAAACACACCTCCAGGCTGTGTAAGGGCTATTTGACCAAGAAGGAGAGTGATGGGGTGCTTCGCCAGATGACCTGACCTCCACAGAGATGGTTTGGGGTGAGCTGGACCGCAGAGTGAAGGCAAAAGGCCAACAAGTGCTAAGCATCTCTGGGAACTCCTTCAAGATTGTTGGAAGACCATTTCCGGTGACTACCTCTTGAAGCTCATCAAGAGAATGCCAAGAGTGTGCAAAGCAGTCATCAAAGCAAAAGGTGGCTACTTTGAAGAACCTAGAATATAAGACATATTTTCAATTGTTTCACACTTTTTTGTTAAGTATATAATTCCACATGTGTTAATTCATAGTTTTGATGCCTTCAGTGTGAATGTACAATTTTCAAAGTCATGAAAATACAGAAAAATCTTTAAATGACAAGGTGTGTCCAAACTTTTGGTCTGTACTGTATAACAAAGTCACTAGCAGAGTGCAGGGGGAGATAGTTTTCACTGAGGCTAAAATCTTCAGTGATGTGAAACCTGAAAGTCTTCTCTTGCATGTTATATGCTGAGTGCACTAATCAGCCATTTCAAATGGGCAAGTTTTTTTTGTGAATGACTAAAGAGCGGGTGGAAGGTCATTTACCATATCTCCACCCCAGGGTGTGGTCTGGGGTTTAAATACCCAGCCTGTAGAGGCATTCAGTGTTAAGCAAGTCTGGAGAGGCTAACTCCAGACATGTTTGTGTTGAGCTGACCTGAACCATCATATGGAGTTACTAAACTATGAGCAGGCAGATCCCTGCTAACACAAGGACTGTGTTTTGCATGACCACTTTGTTTAGTTTGTTTTCCTGTTTTGCCCAAAGGGCTGTGTTTATTTTTATGGACTCAATATTGGTTTATGCCACATTCTAATAAACCAACAAAAGATTTAAATGTACAGCATACATGTGTCTACCTCCATGTGCAGCTGGCCACTGGACAGGTCCTTGAGGGGAGATATGAATCATTGAGATCGGTAGCTTCGGTGATTTAAGCCCAGGAATGCAAGCTCCAGCACGTATAGTGCTGAGAGAGTTAATAGGGCGTATCAGGGCCGGGTTTTATGATCACTCATAAGAGATGGGTGGAAATAACTGCTCACATATCCCCACTTCAGGGGCGTGGTTTGGTAAATAAAATGGAGACCAAGTGTCTCATTTAGTGTCTGTGGCTGGAAGTGTGGAGACCTCCAGTGTGTTTTTCTCAAGGACACTGACCTGAGTGGGTTAACCCGCCATACCGTATGGACTGCTTATTTTCCGTTTTCACTCTGTGCTGGAAAAGGCTGTCTTTTGTTTGATCATGCTGATCGGATTATTAAGTCTGAATAAACCTACCTGAACATTTTTTTTATGAAACTGCTTCCTGTGCCTACCTCAGCCGCAGCTGATTAAGTACCAAACCCTACAATATAAATAAACACACAGGTCCTGCAAGCGCTGCGGCTCCGATGCAAAGCGACATGATCGGGACTTGATAGGAATGGGTTAACCCCTTAGGACCCTGGGATTTTCCGTTTTTGCATTTTCGTTTTTTGCTCCCCTTGTTCCCAGAGCCATAGTGTTTTGTTTTTTTTTGGTCAATATGGCCATGTGAGGGCTTATTTTTGCGGGACGAGTTGTACTTTTTAACGACATTATTGGTTTTACCATATCGTGTACGGGAAAAAAATTCCAAGCGCGGTGAAATTGGAAAAAAAAGTGCAATACCACAGATGTTTTTTAAAAAATTTTTTTACCACGGTCACTGACTGCTAAAACTGACCTGCCATTCTTATTCTCCAGGTCATTACGAGTTTGTGGACACCAAACATGTATAGGTACTTCTTTATTTAAGTGGTGAAAACAAAAAACAAAGTTTGCTAAAAAAAAAAAAAAGGCGCAATTTTCCAAGACCAGTAGCGTCTCCATTTTTCAGGATCTGGGGCTGGGTGAGGGCTTATTTTTTGCACGCTGAGCTTAAGTTTTTATTGATACTATTGCGGGGTAGATCCGATGTTTTGATTGCCCGTTATTGCATTTTATTGCAATGTTGCGGCGACCAAAAAACGTAATTCTGGCGTTTAGAATTTTTTTCTCGCTACGCCGTTTACCGATCAGATTAATTCTTTTTTATATTGATAGATCGTGTGATTCTGAATGCGGCGATACCAAATATGTGTATGTTGGGTTTATTTTTAAAATTTTATTTTGAATGGGGCAAAAGGGGGGTGATTTAAACTTTTATATTTTTTTAAAAAACATTTTTTTTTTTTAAATTTTTGCATGCTTCTATAGTCTCCATAGGAGACTAGAAGCATCAACTGTCTTATCGCCTCTGCTACATAGAGGTGATGAACAGATCACCTCTATGTAGCAGAAATGCTCCTGTGCTATGAGCACAGACCACTAGGTGGCGCTCATAGCAATCTTTACATGACAATCACTGAGTTCTGCTGCAGACCCAGAGTTGTCATGCCCACCCATCAGTGACCCGCGATCATGTGACGGGGTCACCGACGGGCGGGGTAAGTGATGTGCTGTTAAATGCCGCTGTCAGAGATTGACAGCGGCATTTAACATGTTAACAGCCGCGGGTGGATCGCAATTCCACCCGCGGCTGTTGCGGGCACATGTCAGCTGTATAAATCAGCTGATGTGCTCGGTTCAGTGCGGGCTCAGCACCGGAGCCCGCGCTGAACAGGGGGTGACAGCCTGGTGCGTACTATTACGCCTCAGGCTGTAAAGGGGTTAACGTCACGGGGACCTGATCCAATCTTCTAGATGCCACGTTCAATAGCGATTGCGGCATATAGAAGATAGTGACAGCCGGATTTGTGGTGATCGGCGACCCCTTATAATGTGGGGATCCCGGTGCAGAATGCTGGTTGTGACCCCTGACCTCATAGAGAACTGATTGGTTCAGGTACTGATGACGTCCGTGTCGCGCCAGCCAATGAGAGCTGTTACTGGTGAAGTTTGTTGTACCAACAAACTTTTCCGGGCGATCTGCCTCATAAAAACGCTGTTTCTCCTCTGATCTCCTGTCAGTGAGAAATCAGCGGAGATCAAGTGCGGCTAACCAGAGCTGTGTCAGTCAGCGATTTGCTATAAAGTTAAAAAAAAAACAGATAAAGAAAGTTAGAATTAGACTAAAGTTAGGGGTAGGCTAAAGCTAGGATTAGGGTAAGGCTAGGGTTAGGCTTGATCACAATTGTTTTACCAATAACTTGATAGTAGTCTCGTCAGATAGTCATGTCAAAAAGTATAAAAACTAATAAAATTGCCCGTCAGACTTGTATTGCAGAGGAGGCGTAAGCTCTGTTATGTTCTGACATTGAAGAAAGTGCAATGTCAGATAGCGATGTGGATTTTGAGGGCTTTAGTAGCGGTGACAGTGATAGCTCAGAAATGAGCAGAGATTCTGATCCATCCTCAAACACAAGGACCAGTACAAGAGGAGCAAATAGCGCGAAAGTCTCCAAATCAGGGAACACTGCCCAGTACAAGCGATTTCCCTGTTACTAGTGAATTGGCGCACGCGACATCATACAAGGGGCTTTGCCACTAGATGTAGCATTTCCCAGATGGGAGGCTTTGGATTCAGCTACTCCCTTCAGCCCTGATTCCTGGTATAAATGTGGAGGTGGAAGATTTTGGACCAATTAATTTTTTTAATTTGTTTTTGACAGACAGCTTGCTAGAGCATATTGTTGTGCAAACAAATTTATACGCGTCCCAATTAATTAGTCAGAATCCACAATCTTATTCTGCTAGGTCAAATTTATGGACGCCAACTAAACTAATGTTCTGGAAATTAAAAAAGTTTTAAAGCTTACATTTGCTATGGGGCTTGTTAAAAAAAAAAAAAAAAGCGAACATTCGGTCCTACTGGTCCAAGAGCCCTGTTCAAGCGACTATGTTTTCTGTCATTCTTCCTAGGACCCGTTATGAAATGCTCATGAGATTTTGGCATTTTAATGACAATAGTCAATGCCTGCCCAGAAATGCCGCAGAACATGACTGACGATATAAAATCAGACCCATGATTGAAGACTCAACGGAAAAGTTTTTAAGGCTCCACACTCCAACACAAAACATTTTTATTGAGGAGTCCCTTGTAAAATTCAAAGGAACACTGCACCTCAAGCAATTTATTCCATCTAAGAGGGCATGGCTCGGAATAAAGCTGTAAAAAATGTGTGAGAGTTCAGCCGGATTCTTATCAGCTTTTCGCATTTATGAGGGGAAAGACAGCCAACTAAATCCACGAGGATGTCCTACTTACCTGGGGACATCTGAAAAAATCATTTGGGAGCTCAAATCAATTTTTACAAAAAGGCTACAATCTGTATGTGGACAATTACTACACCAGCATACTCCTAATTAAAAGTCTGGTTGAACACAACATAGGGGCTTGTGGGACCATTTGTATAAACAGTCAAGAGGTCTCCACAATCATTGGGCAACGAAAAGTTCCAAAAGGGTCAGTCAGGGTCTGTACACAATGAAGAGTTGCTTGCCCTCGAGCATAAGGATAAGAAGGATATTTTTATCCTCAGCTCGACCCACACAGATGCCACAAGGGTCACTGTAGAACTAGAATCCAGTACTCCGAAGCAAAAAACCTGTGTCAGTCACTGACTACAAAAAATACATGGGGGGTGTGGAACTTGCAGACCGGGTTCTATAGCCATACCAGGTACCAAGAAAATCATATACCTGGTATAAAAAGATAGTCATTTATTTGTTTCAGGTGGCCACATATAATTCTTTTGTGTTATACAAAAAAGCAGGAAATTCAGATACTTTCCTTGATTATCAGGAAAAGGTCATTGAAAATCTTGTTTTTGAAAATCTTAGCCCCACTCATCCATTAGAATCTGGAGATGTGAAAAGGCTCGCTGAGTGACATTTTATTGCACTCATTCCAGCAACAGAAGCAAGAAAGAACACCCAGAGATATGTTGTATATGTTCCAAGAGAGGACTGAGGCATGATGCCCGCTACTATTGCCTACAATGCCCATAATTACCAGCCTTATGCCTCACTGACTGCTTTAAAATCTTCAACACAGAACCACGTTTTTAAACTGTATTCATTTATCCTATTTTGTCATTCAAGCATTTGCTTTATTTAGTGAATGAGGTGAAGGGTTCCTCCAGAATCTAAAATTTCCACTGTGTGCTTGTTTCTGACAATCATTCATGGAGTTAAAATGGTCACTAAACCCATAGATTAATTCCCAATGGGTTTTCATTTCCAAAATGGGGTCACTTCAGGGGGAAATCTGCAGTTCTGTCACTTAGTGGCTCTGAGAAGTGCCAAAACAGCAGAATCCCCCCTGAAGTGACCCCATTTCGGAAATTACACCCCTCTGGAAATTCATCTATGGGTGTAGAGACCATTTACCCATCTACCTATTTTCCCGTTTAAACTCTTAGGTTAAAACAACATTTTAGTGGTAAAAAAGTGGTAATTATTTTTACTTCGCCGCCCAATGGTATAAATTTCTACACAATAGCAATGGTGTCAGTATGCTCACTGCAACACTAGAAGAACTTATTTAGAGGAGTAGGTTGTAAAATGCAGTCACTTTTTGGGGGTTCCGATAATGTCACATGTCAACCACAAACCATTCCAGCAAAATATGCTCTCCAATATAGAGCTCCTTCCCTTCTGAGCTTTGCACTGTGACTGAAATGTAGTTTACGATCACATAAGGGGGGAATCGGTGTACTCAAGAGAAATTGCACAATCGACTGTGGGGTCCATTTTCTCCTTTTACCCTTGTGAAAACGAAAAATTTGAGGCTAAATCAACATTTTAATAAAAAAACGTAATATTTCATTTTCACTTCCCAATATTTTAAAATTCTGTGAGGCACCTGTAGTATCAAGATGCTCATCACACCAGCAGATGGATACCTATTCGGGGGGTAGTTTTCATAATGGGGTTACTTGTGGGAGGATTACGCTGTTTAGGCAACTCAGTGGCTCTCTAAACGCGACATGGTGTCCACTATCTATTCCAGCCAATTTTGCATTCCAAAAGTCAAATGGTGCTCCTTCCCTTCCAAGCACTGCAATACTCCCAGACAGTAGTTTTCCACCACATATGGGGTATTGGCATACTCAGGAAAATTTGTACAAAAAATTTTGGGTCTATTTTTTCTTGATACCCTTGTGAAAATAAAAAAATTTGGGCTAAAGTAACATTTTGGTGGGAAAAGGTAAAACTTTTTTCCTTCCACATTCCATTAATTCCTGTGAAGTACCTGAAGGGTTAATAAACGTCTTGAATGTGGTTTTGAACACCTTGATGGGTGCAGTTTTTAGAATGGTGTCACTTTTGGGTGTTTTCTGACAAATAGGCTCCTTAAAGTTACTTCAAATGTGATGTGGTCCCTAACAAAATGGTTTTGTAAATTTTGTTGGAAAAATGAGAAATTGCTTATCAACCTTTAACCCTTAAAAAAGTTTCAAAAATTGTGCTTTTGTAAATTAGACTTGTGGGAAATATTATTTATTAACTATTTTGTGTGACATAACTCTGGTTTATAGACATAAAAATTAAAAGTTTGAAAATTGTGAAATTTTCAAAATTATCGCCAAATTTCCGATATTTTCAGAAATAAACGCAAGTTATATTAGTACAATATGTCACAAAAAACAATCTCAGAATCATTGAGATCTGTTGAAGCATTCCAGAGTTATTACCAAATAAAGTGACACTGGTCAGAATTGAAAAAATTGGCCCGGTTATGAAGGCGAAAACAGGCTCTGGTGTGAAAGTTCTAAGGTGGCTCAATGTCAGCCCTTGAACACTTAATAGCCGTTAAAATAGGATTTAGGAATTTTTAATATAGAGCAGCAATAATGGCCCCACTGATCCTTGAAACGCTCTCAGATTCTCAGATTTACTTATTTGTAATATGTAAAGAATATTTAATATTATTAATATTAGATAAAGTGAAATTTATGTCCTTCGACACGACCAGTAGTCACACTGGTACAAAGGGAATAGGCTTAGCTAAAGTACAGCAAGCAAGACCATGAGTTTTCACAAACTGAGCTTCAACCATGCTGACTCCAGCTCCACTGTCAACAAATTTTCTCGGTTTTGCTCTCAAGCACCACCTCCGCTGACAGGTCAAACAGGGAACTGCAGGTTGGCGACAAATGCACCACTTGCTTATCCAACTCCAGACTACCAAGGGTCAACAGAATTTCCTTTTGCCTAGGAACCGAAGGACAGGCCCCAATAAAATGTCCCTTTTCCCCACAAAAAAAAACATAAGCCTTTTTTCTTGCGAATCTCCAGAGAAATATATGATGCAGAGGCACCTCCTAACTGCATGAGTTCCTTCACCTCTCCCAGTACTGGTTCACCGCCAGACCGCTCCCCCGGCAGAGGTACACAACTTCGACAAGAAGGCCCCGGAGAAGGTAGTCTCACCTGCCTATCCCGAAGGCATCTATCAATACGCATAGCCAACAACATGGCAGTCTCCAATGACACAGGGGTTTCATATACTGCCAAAGCATCTTTCAACATTTCAGTAAGGCCCTGAGAAAATTGACTTCTAATGACTGAGTCATTCCATTTTGAATCTGTAGCCCATCTACGGAATTCAGAACTGTACGTCTCCACTAACAGATTCCCCTGCTGAAGGCGACGTAACCTGGACTCAGCCGAGGCGATTCAGTCAGGGTCATCATAGATGTGGGCCAGTGCCCCAAAGACCCCTTAACAGACTGGAGACAAACCGAATCCTGCGGTAAAGAAAAAGACCAGGATTGCGGATCTCCCTGCACCCGGAGATTAGAATTCCAACTCGTTGCTCCTCGCTACCGGAAAAGTAAGGACGAAGTTTAAAATACAATTTGCAGGCCTCCTTTAATACAAAAAAACTTGTCCCTACCTCCTGAAAAAACTGTCTGAGAGGGCAACCTTGGGTTCAGGCTGGACAGGTGTACCTGCAGAGACTCCCACATTAGCGACAAGTAGCCGCTGATGCTGTTGCTGAACCTCAGTCACCTCCAGAGACAGACCACGCAGCTGCTCTGCAAGCTCTGCAACTGAACCCATACCAAAGGGGGAAAAAAAACACGCCTGAAAAGAAAAACACAATTAAACCCAAGTGTCAGGTTTTTTTTTTTCTAAATGTGCACAGCCGGTGATAATGTCACGCAAGGTGTAGGAAAGACTAAGTGTAACACGAAGAGATGAAGGGAAGAGAGCCCAGACACTAGGGAAAAGGGGAGTGGAGACAACCTATGCTGATCTGATGTCTTCCCTATCGTCCCTATATTGGTTCCTCACCAATCGCCACACGGGAACCCAAAACCCTGTATTTCTCTAGAGCTTGGCCCTGGCTAGGGAAGGGGGGTGAGCACTTGTCAGTCCCCACTAAACAACTAAAGATGGCAAGGGGGTCAAACATAGGGGAAAGCAACTTAGTTTGAGCCGACTTCAGAGAGATTACAATATGTCCTCTCAGCACCAGGGAGGAAGTAAGCAGACTGCATTAACACCAAGCCTTTACACGAAACATGTGAATATAATCGGTCACCCCCTATAGCAAAATGAAGGTATTTAAACACCCAGGCCAGGGTGTTAATTAGAGCAGGAGGGAGGTTGCTACTGGGTCCTAGAGTGAGACAGATTCTAAGAAGGTGTCTGCAATGCCATACAAAGATCTCCTGCAACCAACTGCAGTGCGACTGTCACATCTAACACACCTGTGACATTGATCCAACCAATAAATATAGAGCCAAAACCCATCTGGGCGAAGACCACCCACAAATCGTTCCATTCCACGCTGTCTAAGGCCTTGGCAGCGTTCAATGCCAGAACTGCTCTCCCCTACGGATTCTCAGAACTAAGCTGAAGACTTAAGAACAAACGTCTAATATTTATAGAGGTAGATGTATGTGGAAGAAATCCGGTTTGGTCTTCATGTACTACTGTTGATATTACCTGGGATAGTCCATTGGCCAATACTTTTGCAAATCCAGCTGATATCAACTGGGAGGCGAGAGATGGGACGGTGAGACTCCGGGAGAGACGCATCCTTTCAAGATTTTAATATTAAAACTATTATCGACTCTCTCATAGACATAGGGAACGAACCCTGCTTTTCAGCTTCCTCAATCTCTTTCAATGAGTCAAATCTATCGCTCTAGGATGGGTAGAATGATGCTAGGGAAAAAAGGGTGGGGAAGAAAAAGGAGGGAGTGGATGAGTTTGAAATTAATCCACCAACATATGATGGAGATATCTATAGTGGAACCAATAATATTTTAATTACACAAATTGAAAAGTGTGGGTGCTGACCGGCAGGGGATATACCAAGAAATAAATACCTACAGTAGATAATAGAATAAAAATGACAATAAAAATGCAGATAAAAATTCCAAAGGTAAAACTCACTCAACAGTCCTAATAGTTATAAAAATAGTCCATAGTCAATTATGCCAAAATGATGTTTAGTTGACAAGTGAAATAGAATATCCTGGGGAATCCGGTGATTCGCAGTGAAATAGGTAGCGCTCCGTATTTAAAGATCAAGTTATTCAAATCTCCCTTATACAAGATCGGGGCCGCAGGCTGGGAGTCATCATCTGCACATACCCTAAGGGTGCTGGTGGATAACCCCAGTTCAAGGCCCTTTTGTAGAAATTCCAAAATCTTTTCCATCCGTGCCCCGTCCTCCACACAGACCCTGAAAAGGATAAAAACTTCTTCCAGGTTCTAGCATATATCTGGGTTGTAATAGGCTTTCTACTTTGCATCAGGGTAGCTATGAGATTTTGGAAAAATCCTTTCTGGTTTAGCAGTGTCCTTTCAAGTTCCATGCCGTCAAGTGGAGACGGTTACTTGTTGATGGAATATCGGCCCTTGGGGAAGAGGTTCGGGATCTCAGGAAGAACCCATGGACCGGACATGGACATGCTCCTCAGGCATGAGATAAAAGGTCACTTGGGCCAGAAGGGGACGATCAACACAACCCTCGCTTTGTTTTCCCTGATTTTCTTATGACCATGGAAAGCAGTGACAAAGGGGGGGGGGGGCATACGCCGGGATGACATCCCAGGGTAACAGGAGAGCGTCCACCACTAAGGGATTTTCCCTGGGGTTCAGGGATCAGAAGTTCCTCACTTTCCAGATCAGTTTTGCGGAAGACAGGTCTAGCACCAGAGGACCCCCTATCTTCGTACAATCTGGTGAATACTTCTTGATTCAATCCTCATTTTCCTTGCATCAGAGGATTGTGGCTTAGGAAATTCAGCTCTGGTGTTTTCTTTTCCTCTTATTTGGAGGGCCGTCAAGGAGAGATGTCTTTCTGCAATCTGAAACAGATGATCTGTCACCCTCATTAATGATTTTGACCGTGTATTCCTCTGGCGGTTTACATAGGCTACAGCTACGCGATTGTCCGGGAGGATTTTTACATTCTGGCCCTGAAGAGATACCAGGAAACGGTTTACCGCCTTATCTACCGCCAGTAGTTCCTTCGCATTGGAGAAAAGGATCTTTTCACTCTCTGTCCAGGTTTCCTGGACTACCTCTTCCCCTAGATGGGCTCCCCACTCCATGGGACTTGAGTCTGTGGTGATCGTTTGAGTGATATTAGGCACCCAGGGAACCCCCGGGACAAGTTTGCCTCATCCTGCCACCACTGCAAAGAGTCTACTGACAGAAATGACAATGACATTTTCCCTATAAGTGACCCTTAAGGGAACATTCACTATGTAACACATCCCACTGCAGAACCCTGGAATGGTTTTGTGCCCATAGAACCTCTGGGAAGCACAATGTCAGGGTACCCAGCAGGGACATTGCTCCCCTAAGGGACATAGCGGGATTTGGTATAGCTTTTTTCACCTGGCTCTTAACGTTTTCTATTTTAGATACCGGGAAGTAACATTCTTGACTTGCCAAATCCAGCATAATGCCCATAAACTGCTTAACTCTCGTGGGCACTAATCTGGATTTCTCTGTATTTAGTAACCAGCCCAGATTTTTTTTTTAGGAGGGTCATTATGTCCTCCAGGCGTTAACTACATTGGTGGGCCTTATTTCCCACCACTAAAAAATCGTCCAAACAGCAGGGCCCTAAACTAGAAATACCTAATTTCCCTGTTCATGACTATAGCCACCGTAAGGCATTTCTGATATTCTGCATGTATGGGTACATGATAATAAGCATCTTTTAAATCCAATACCACCATGTAACAGAAAAAAAAAAGTTGTTTTATTGCTGATCTGACAGATTCCATTTTAAAGGTTTGAACCTTCAGAAACGTATTCAGGGACTTTAAATTGACAACAGTCCTAAAAGAGCTGTCAGGCTTAGATATCAAAAAGAGGGAGGAGTAGAACCCCATCCCTCTTTCAAACACAGAGACCTCCACCAGGACAGCCTTCCGAACTAAATCCAGAGCCTCCTTTTTTGGGGCCAATTGCTCTCTCAGGGAGGAATGAACCAGGGACAAGACAAACCTTTCCTGAGGGACAGCCTGGAATTCGAACCTCAGACCTGAAGCAATCAGACTGTGGATCCAGTTACTGCCTGAAATATTTTTCCAGGCAGGAAAGAAGCCCGAAAGCCTTCTTCCTACCTGGGCTAGGAGTCAATGACTCTGCTTCCGTGGCCCCTGAGAGGAAGAACAAAACAGAAGCCCTTTACCTTTTGCCCTACAATCCTCCCATTTGTCCTGATCTTTCAGGGGTTTTCTACAGACAAAACTACTTTTACGGAATGATCGCCTATATGTAGGCATGGATAGGTTAGAGAAACCTTTTTTCACATCACCAGCTTTTTCCAGGATCCCCTGGCCAACACTTCAGCCATAAGGCTCTATGGGCAGCATTGGACAGGGAGGCTGATCTTGCCGCCAATCTGACAATCTGCTGAGGCATCCGCTAAAAAGGCTACTGCACCCTGCATCAGCGGGATGTTGAATAACACCTCTTTTCTTGTCACCCTATCAGTTGGGATTCTAGCTGCTCCAGACAGATCATCAATGACCTGACTGCGCACGTTGCTGCAATTGCTGGCTTTAAGGCTCCAGCCATGGTCTCCCAGGTCCCATTGAGAAAGGTGTCCGCTTTCCTATCCAGAGGGTCCTTAAGGGCTCCCATATCATTATAGAATAGCAAGGATTTTTTTAGATGCCTTTAGTTATCACTACATCTAATTTTGGGGCTTTTTCCCAAAAGGACGAAGCCGAATCCTCAAAGGGGTACTTTCTCTTAAAAGATGGGGGAAGGGAACCCTTCCTCTGGTCTTTTCCACTCCTTCTGTACCAGCCCCTAGTGTCCATAATACCCATGGTTGAACGGACAGCTTTAACTAGCCCATCAATCTCATTTAATGGGAAACAGTGTTGTCCTGAACCACTATCCGAGGAAGAGGCCAAAGATGAAGAGCCGTCTGAGTTATCCTCATAGTCTGATAGAAGGGAGACATCAGAAACTGGGGAGCCCTCCCTATCAGCTTCCCATTTTTGCTTAACTTTTTTTTTTAATTTTTTTAGAGAGGACCTTACTGATTTCTGCCTTAACCATGGATTTTAATCCAGATGCAAACCTAGGTGTCTTTTCTGCCATAGTCTGATTAATACAGGACTGACACAGCCTCTTCTGATACGAGTCCACTAATAGGGCTTTACACAACACACATTCCTTGTGCTTAGATTTAGTAAGGCACTTCTTCCCCTTTCTCAGCCGGGGGATCGTCCCTGGAGGCTGCAGATTCGTCCCTCCTGCTGGAGCTCCGTTGACTGGACCTGCTTGCCGATCCTCCCCTTTCCGTGGTCTGGCTGCCTCCGCTTACCCAAAGATACCGTCGCTCTTGGGGCTTTCTATGCAGCAGCCGCGATGGCGGCAGCTGCCATTGTAGCTGCTGCTGCACCTGCTGCTCATACTCCATAGTAAAAATAGGGGACAGATTGGACTAGGAAACCCAGAGCAATTCTTCCTGCGCTAATTACTCGCTCTCCCTGGGCCTGTCCCTCCCACCAATGTAGGGATCAGGTTTGACTGCCCTCTGGGTGCGTCATCTTTCGGCGTCCTGGAGACTCCTACCGACGTCATCAGGTGCACAGTTTCAGGTGCACGGCATTTCCAGATTAGGTCCACGTGACCAGAGGGGGCGTCTTCTATTGACGTCACCCGCCGCGCCCCCGGACGTCCCAGCACACTCTGAGCCCGCTCTTAGGTGCGCGGCAGTTTGGGATCCGGCCATGCTACGGAGGGGGGCCCAGGATGCAGCGGTCATGCCACCTGTGCCATCCTGGAGCTGCCAAACACCAGGCACCCAGGCAGGGGTGCAGCTCAACAGCCTGCTTTACCCTCCGGTGCCAGCCCTCTTGAGCGCACCATAAAGGATCGGAGTCCTGAGCCGGCCAGGACAGAGAAGGGATCCCTGTCTACTACCTGGCCGCCCGGACAGAAGAACTTCTAATTATCTTTGACAGGTAAGCCCATCACTGGTTCCACATCAAGGACAGGAAACCAACTGAGGCGGGAGAGAGGTGCCGCCCTTTTAAGCCTGTAGGTTTCCGGTCCTTGGTGGGCGAATCCCCTCTCGTGGTGCTGTCATGGGTGATATATTAATTTATCGAAGACCCGGTCTTATTTTTGGAGAAACAGTATATCTATATAATATTTATTTATATATGTACAGGGTGGGCCATTTATATGGATACACCTAATTTAAATGTAAATGGTTGGTGATATCAACTTCCTGTTTGTGGCACATTAGTATATGGGAGGGGAAAAACTTTTCCATAAGGGTGTTGACCATGGCGGCCATTTTGAATCCAACTTTATTTTATTCAATGGTAAGAGGGTCATGTGACACATCAAACTTATTGAGAATTTCATAAGAAAAACAATGGTGTGCTTGGTTTTAACGTAACTTTATTCTTTCATGAGTTTTTTACAAGTTTATGACATCTTATAAAATGTGTTCAAAGTGCTGTCCATTGTGTTGGATTGTCAATGCAACCCTCTTCTCCCACTCTTGACACACTGATAGCAACACCACAGAAGAAATGCTAGCACAGGCTTCTAGTATCCTTTGTTTCAGATGCTGCACTTCTCGTATCTTGATGGTATGGTGTGGTATATGGGGTACAAAGATAGTGGGGCCATTCTTTATCAATGGAAACCTCAATGCCACTGGATACATGAAATTGCTACATGATGATGTATTGCCCTCTTTATGCACTGAAGATGGTACGTTCCCTGAGTTTTTCCAACAAGATGGTGCACCACCACATTATGAGTGTCAGGTCCGAGCATTCCTACATGAATAGTTTCCTGGAAAGTTTATTGGTCATCATGGGCCAGTTGAATGGCCACCAAGGTCTCCCGATCTGACCCCCTTAGACTTTTATCTTTGGGGTCATCTGAAGGCAATTGTCTATGCTGTGAAAATAAGAGATGTGCAGCATCTGAAACAACGGATACTGGAAGCCTGTGCTAGCATTTCTTCTGTGGTGTTGCCATCAGTGTTGCTATCAGTGTGTGAAGAGTGGGAGAAGAGGGTTGCATTGACAATCCAACACAATAGGCAGCACTTTGAACACATTTTATAAGTGGTCATAAACTTGTAAAAAACGCATGAAAGAATAGAGTTAGGTTAAAACCAAGCACACCATTGTTTTTCTTATGAAATTCTCAAAAAGTTTGATGTGTCACATGACCCTCTTCCCATTGAATAAAATAAAGTTGGATCCAAAATGGCCGACTTCAAAATGGCCACCATAGTCACCACCCATCTGGAAAAGTTTTCCCCCTCCATATACTAATGTGCCACAAACAGGAAGTTGATATCATCACCAACCATTCCTATTTAATTTAGGTATATATACAATACAGACCAAAAGTTTGGACACACCTTCTCATTTAAAGATTTTTCTGCATTTTCATGACTATGAAAATTGTACATTCACACTGAAGGCATCAAAACTATGAATTAACACATGTGGAATTATATACTTAACAAAAAAGTGTGAAACAACTGAAAATATGTCTTATATTCTAGGTTCTTCAAAGTAGCCACCTTTTGCTTTGATGACTGCTTTGCACACTCTTGGCATTCTCTTGATGAGCTTCAAGAGGTAGTCACTGGAAATGATCTTCCAACAATCTTGAAGGAGTTCCCAGAGATGCTTAGCACTTGTTGGCCCTTTTGCCTTCACTCTGCGGTCCAGCTCACCCCAAACCATCTCGATTGGGTTCAGGTCTGGTGACTGTGGAGGCCAGGTCATCTGGCGGAGCACCCCATCACTCTCCTTTTTGGTCAAATAGCCCTTACACAGCCTGGAGGTGTGTTTGGGGTCATTGTCCTGTTGAAAAATAAATGATGGTCCAACTAAACGCAAACGGATGGAATAGCATGCCGCTGCAAGATGCTGTGGTAGCCATGCTGGTTCAGTATGCCTTCAATTTTGAATAAATCCCCAACAGTGTCACCAGCAAAGCACCCCCACACCATCACACCTCCTCCTCCATGCTTCACGGTGGGAACCAGGCATGTAGAGTCCATCCGTTCACTTTGTCTGCGTCGCACAAAGACATGGTGGTTGGAACCAAAGATCTCCTCCTCCATGCTTCACGGTGGGAACCCTCCATGCTTCACGGTGGGAACCAGGCATGTAGAGTCCATCCGTTCACTTTGTCTGCGTCACACAAAGACATGGTGGTTGGAACCAAAGATCTCAAATTTGGACTCATCAGACCAAAGCACAGATTTCCACAGGTCTAATGTCCATTCCTTGTGTTCTTTAGCCCAAACAAACAAGTCTCTTCTGCTTTTGCCTGTCCTTAGCAGTGGTTTCCTAGCAGCTATTTTACCATGAAGGCCTGCTGCACAAAGTCTCCTCTTAACAGTTGTTGTAGAGTTGTGTCTGCTGCTAGAAATCTGTGCGGCATTGACCTGGTCTCTAATCCGAGCTGCTGTTAACCTGTGATTTCTGAGGCTGGTGACTCGGATGAACTTATCCTCAGAAGCAGAGGTGACTCTTGGTCTTCCTTTCCTGGGGCGGTCCTCATGTGAGCCAGTTTCTTTGTAGCGCTTGATGGTTTTTGCAACTGCACTTGGGGACACATTCAAAGTTTGCCCAATTTATCGGACTGACTGACCTTCATTTCTTAAAGTAATGATGGCCACTCGTTTTTCTTTACTTAGAATTTGTATTATGGCAAGAAAAAAGCAGCTAACAGTCTATTCAGTAGGACTATCAGCTGTGTATCCACCAGAGTTCTGCACAACGCAACTGATGGTCCCAACCCCATTTATAAGGCAAGAAATCCCACTTATTAAAATTTTCAGTTGTTTCACACTTTTTTGTTAAGTATATAATTCCACATGTGTTAATTCGTAGTTTTGATGCCTTCAGTGTGAATGTACAATTTTCAAAGTCATGAAAATACAGAAAAATCTTTAAATGAGAAGGTGTGTCCAAACTTTTGGTCTGTACTGTATATTTCAGATGCAGCTCACAAAATTAGAATATCATCAAAAAGTTAATTTATTTCAGTTCTTCAATACAAAAAGTGAACAGAGTGATCTATTTCAAGTGTTTATTTCTGTTAATGTTGACGATTATGGCTTACAGCCAATGAAAACACAAAAGTCTTTATTTCAGTAAATTAAAATAATTAACAAAAACACCTGCAAAGGCTTCCTAAGCGTTTAAAAGGGCCCCTTAGTCTGTTTCAGTAGGCTCCACAATCATGGGGAAGACTGCTGACTAGACAGATGTCTAGAAGGCAGTCATTGACACACTCCACAAGGTCCCAGAGTTCCAATTTTCATTTGGAAATCAAGGTCCCAGAGTCTGGAGGCAGAGTGGAGAGGTACACAATCCAAGCTGCTTGAGGTCTAGTGTGAAGTTTCCACAATCAGTGATGGTTTGGGGAGTCATGTCATCTGCTGGTGTAGGTCCACTGTGTTTTATCAAGACCAAAGTCAGCGCAGCTGTCTACCAGGAAATTTTAGAGCATGCTTCCCTCTGCCGACAAGCTTTTTGGAGATGGAAATTTCATTCTCCAGCAGGACTTGGCACCTGTCCACACTGACAAAAGTACCAATACCTGGTTTAAAAACAACAGTATCACTGTGCTTGATTGGCCAGCAAACTCGCCTGACCTTAAGCCCATAGAGAATCTATGGGGTATTGTCAAGAAGATGAGCAACACCAGACCTAACAATGCAGACGAGCTGAAGGCTGCTATCAAAGCAACCTGGGCTTCCATAACACCTCAGCAGTGCCACAGGCTGATCGCCTCCATGCCACGCCGCATTGATGCAGTAATTGATGCAAAAGGAGCCACGACCAAGTATTGAGTGCATTTATTGAACATACATTTCAGTAGGCCAACCATTTCGGATTTTAAAATCATTTTTCAAGCTGTAGTTATAAAGTATTCTAATTTACTGAGATAATGACTTTTGTGTTTTCATTGTCTGTAAGCCATAATCACCAACATTAACAGAAATAAATACTTGAAATAGACCACTCAGTTTGTAATGACTCTATATATTATATGAGTTTCACTTTTTGTATTGAAGAGCTGAAATAAATTAACTTTTTGATGATATTCTAATTTTGTGAGATGCACCTGTATATGCAATGTATTGTGAGAGGGTATTAATGTACTCACATACTGCTGCTCTCTATGGGATTCAGCGCAGTTCTTCTGCTCTTCTCAGTGATGTCACCGCTCGGCAGACCCTCCGGGTCACACTGCGCTCTCCGTTACCCGGAAGTGGCTTTTACAATGTATGCCTATGTAGCACCAGAATGAGGCTCTAAAGGCTTACATTGTAAAAGACTTCCAACTCATTCATAGGAGCATAGATTAAGCCGGCTAGTCTGAAGAGTGGTGACATCACTGAGAAGAGGAAAGGGACAGCTCTGGATCCCGAAGTAGACGGCGATAGGTGAGTATATTAATACACTCACACATTTACACACATTTAATGAAAATAAAAAATATTCCTGGGAGAGCGGCTTTAAGACGGGCAATAAAGAAGAGAAAATTATGTTTACATTGAAGGTAGGGTACATGTGTGGAAGGCAGGAGGACAGAGGTGGAAGTTTGCCACAAATAAAACGTTAGCAATAAGCGAGCAAAAAAGAGGTATTATTCAATGCTGTAAGGAAATATTCAATGCAGCACTCTGGATGGACACAGTAAAATGAAAGGTACTGTAGAAAAACAAAAAAACAAACTGACATCTTTAAAACATGTAATGACTTAAGGCCCCGTCACACTTAGCGACGCTGCAACGATCCCGACAACGATATGACCTGTCAGGGATCGTTGCTGCGTCGCTATGTGGTCGCTGGTGAGCTGTCAAACAGGCAGGCTCACCAACGATCAGGGGAGCAGCGACATCATGGAAAGAATCTTTCCACGATGTCCTGCTCCTGGTTACCAGCCTGCTGCTAAGCGGGAGGTTACCGCTCACTTTAGCAGGCTGGTAACCATGATAAACATCGGGTTACTAGGGGGACACGCGCACCTAGTAACCCGATGTTTACCATGGTTACCACTCTGCTACAGTGAGCGGGAGGTTACCGCTCACTTTAGCAGGCTCGTAACCATGATAAACAACGGGTTACTAGGTGCGCGTGTGCCCCTAGTAACCCGATGTTTACCATGGTTACCAGCCTGATCGCTGCTCCCGCTGGTCACACACAGAAATGTGTGCTGACCAGCGGGAGGGCAACGACCTAGAAATGGTCCAGGACACTTTGCAGCAATCAGCGACCTCACAGCAGGGGCCTGATCGCTGCAAAGTGTCACACATAGCGACATCGCTAGTGAGGTCGCTGTTGCGTCACCAAAACCGTGACACAGCAGAGATCTCGCTAGCGATCTCGCTATGTGAGACGGGGGCTTTATAGAACAGGAGAAAAACTAACATAGAGCAGAAAAAAAAGGTAGAAAAGAGCTACCCAACGAAACCATAGGTAATCTGTTCACCTTGTCCTCGAGTCAAATGCACAACCAAGGATAAGTGTTCACTGCATACATTTCTATATAACATACAATGATGAATTAAGTTGTAAAGACGGAAAATCTTTCATAAAAAAAAACAAACAAAAAAACAGTGGGGTATATATACACCAACAAGAAAGCTACTCAACACGATTCAGATTAATATCACAAACAAAACTAGTTCAACGCTTGGAATTCTGTATTAACGTCTTACCAATGATAATATTTAAATCGTGGCCTCCAGTTTGGTGTTCTCAGCAGAGTCTGCACAGCACATGCTAAATTTACAAATAAATAACACATCAAGAAGAACCTAAAAGAATAAAAATATAATTATATGTAAAATACATATATCACACAAACATTAAACAAAGAAAACGCAAGCGAAGAAATAAAAAAGTACAGCTTCCCAATTGTAACACTGATGTAAATGTATGTGTAGCTAGTTCTAAATAGCACATCTAAATACAGTTATGCAATCCACCTTAAAGGGAACCTGTCACCTGCAAAAATGCTATTTACACGCAGATACAGTAGTAATCCGCAAATAGCATTTAATCATATCCAGTAGTGTAACTGGAAAAGAAGCTGCAGAGAGAAAATGAAATTACAGTATATTCTCTCTGCAGGCGCTCGATTCCAGTTGTCAAGGCAGTGCAGGGAGCGATTACAATCATTACACAGTGAGCGCGCGGTAATCACCGACTGGCACATTGATTGACAGCCAGCTCTACAGGTAATGTTTGCAGAGCAGGTTGTCCTATCCATGTTGCTAGTCGGTGATTACAGCGCGCTCACTGTGTAGTGATTGCAACCGTTCCCTGCACTGCTCTGATGACTGGAAGCGAGCGCCTGCAGAGAGAATATACTGCAATTTCATAAAATCACATTGTATGATTTTTAAATAACTAAATTGCATTCTATTGCATGAAATACATATTTGATCTACTAACAACCAGTAAGAATTCTGGCTCTGATAGACCAGTTTTTCTTTAAGAAGCCCTCCTACTCTGCATTAATTACCTGAATTAATTGCACCTGTTTGAACTTGTTACCTGTATAAAAAGACACATGACCACACACTCAATCACACTCCAACCTCGCCACCATTGCCAAGACCAAAGAGCAGTCTAAGGACACACGGACAAAACTGTAGATCTGCACAAGGCTCGGATGGGCTACAGCACAATAGGCAAGCAGCTTGGTGAGAAGGCAACTGTTGGCACAATTATTAGAAAATGGAAGACTGTCAATCTTCCTCGGTCTGGGGCTCCATGCAAGATCTTGCCTCATAGGGAAAGCATGATTCTGAGATAGGTCAGGAGTCAGCCTAGAACTACATGGGAAGACCTGGTCAATAACCTCAAGAGAGCTGGGACCAAAGTCTCAAACATTAGCGTTTGTAACACACTACACTGTCAAAAATTAAAATCCTGCAGGGCACGCAAGGTCCCCCTGCTCACGCCAACACATGTCCAAGCCCCTTTTAAGTTCGCCGATGACCATCTGGATGATCCAGAGGAGGCATGGGAGAAGGTCATGTGGTCAGATGAGACCAAAATAGAACTTTTGGGTATCAACTCCACTCGCTGTGTTTGGAGGAAGAAGGAGGAGTATAACCCCAAGTACACCGTCCCAACCGTGAAGCATTGTGGGGGAAACATCATGCTTTGGGAGTGCTTTTCTGCAAAGGGGACAGGACCACTGCACCGTATTGAAGGGAGAATGGATGGCGGGGTCATGTATCGTGAGATTTTAGCCAACAACTTCCTTCCCTCAGTAAGAGCATTGAAGACAAGTCGTGGCTGGGTCTTCCAGCATGATAATGACCCGAAACACACAGCCAGGGCAACTAAGGAGTGACTCTGTAAGAAGCATTTCAAGGTCCTGGAGTGGCCTAGCCAGTCGCCAGACCTGAACCCAATAGAAAATCTTTGGAGGGAGCTGAAACTCAATGTTGTCCAGAGACGACACCAAAACCTGAAAGATCTGGAGAAGATCTGTACGGAGGAGTGGGCCAAAAATCCCTGCTGCAGTTTGTGCAAACTTGGTCAAATCTACAGGAAACGTCTGACCTCTGTAATTGCAAACACAGGTTTCTGTACCAAATATTAAGTTCTGTTTTTCTATTGTATCAAATACTTATTTTATGCAAGAAAATGCATATTAATTATGCAAATATCATACAATTGATTTTCTGGATTTTTTTTTTTTTTTAAGATTCTTTCACAGTTGAAGTGTACCTACGATACAAATTACAGACTTTTCCATTCTTTTTAAGTGGGAAAATGTGCAAAACCGGAAGTGTATCAAATACTTATTTTCCCCACTGTATTAGGAGAGAAAAAATACTTTTGTTTCTCAATAGCATCTCAAAGAATGGTAGTGATGAAGTCATCCCATGTAGAATGTAATTCATTTGCCTGTTCTACAGTATATACGTGTGCAAAAAAATTATACACATTTTATATATAGAAACCTGTATTGAAAAGTACTATGCTACCAGGCACCTGATTGCCCACTAGCTTAAAGTCACAAAAAGGAAACAATTAGCATTTGTACAGTTCTATAATTCTACATCCATACATGGGACTTATGCCTCTAGAACAACTAAACATGGTAGGCAGCTAAGCTGTTGCTCTCTGGAATCAGAATAATTTTAATATGAAAACATAGTATTCTATCATATGATGCACAGTGGTTAACAGCAGAAAGAATAACATATCTTAAGAATATTATTCTGTTTTTCAAATAACACGTTGTATGTTAAATTTTCCTATAAAAAATGTCTTGTGCGCATTAATGCACAGAGCGAGAGCGGTTTCTAGACTCCCACGGCTCAGACATTATAAAGTGGGGTCTCCCAATCTGAAATGGTAAGTTAATACAAACTCGCTATTGATATATTCATCCTTTAATACATTTGAATATTATATTTAGCACATGTGCATTCTTACATTGATAATATTGGCGCTACCATGTCCAACGAGGCAATTAGAATTCCCAGTTCAGCAATTAAGGCAGTCAGAAGAAGAGCCCACGTGGGTTCACCATTTGCTTTGCCATGTCCAAATACCTATAAAAAGTCAATTACACTATTTATGTACCATCCAGCATGTTGCCATGATACACCAGGAAAGACAGAATGGCCCTATGGGTTTATTCACATGCATAACTGTGCTGTAAAAAAATGAGGAAAACACATTAATTTTAGTGCATCTAGCTCCACAGAGCAGAATTGCTAATCCTATTTTTATCTGCTAAAACTACATTTCTCAGTAGCACACTGCTTCTCCTCAGTGCTGCAGGCTCTGCATTCTACTCTCCTCTCTCTTATGCACTTCCTGATAAAAATATAAAGCTCTCAATAGGGGCAATTTTTATTTATATGGACAAGGTGATTATTGATAATTTTGAGTGGAATGCACTATTTGACCAGTATTCATTTCAATTTTCTATGACACATCATTGGTGGTTCACTGGGATCTCCAGAGCATGATCATATTCTCCACTACATGCATGGCAGAGCTGAGCACAGAATATCTGAGGTGTGCTACAATGGCGCTGTCAGGCCAATGAGGGTGCCGTGTGAGTGTCTGGGGGATGTTTTATTAGAAAGCGTCAGTGGTGCATCTGTTTTTAATGAATTGGACAAGGTCAAAAGGTGCAAATGCATCTCTTATCAGTGAGATCTATGGAAAAAGCAAAGCCTACCCTAATGGAGGGTAAAGAGCCCTGGGGTAACAGGTGCAAGTAAATGAAGATTTAAAACATCAGTTGTATTGACACACAATTAATTCTATACATGTATAAAATGGAGACCACATTATGATTTTGTAAATAACTGTTTTAATGAAATCGCAGTAATTTAAAGTTTGCTAACTCACTCGCAGAAATGGAATTATATTGTCCTTCGCAATTGCTTGCAGTAACCGGGGCGCTCCAGTAAGACTTTGCAGCCCAGCTCCACAAGTAGAAAAGAACGATCCTATAACTATAACCCACGGAGAAGGCCATGATAAAGTCCCTACTACTAGGTTCTTGTCCACTGCATCACCATATCTATAAAAAGAAAAAAAAAGTTCACCCAAATATAAGTTAATGAAAATCTTTCAAACAACTACAGCTAGCTAACATTATACACCATAGTACATGTACTAACCTTACATAGCACACATTTACTATGTATTTGCTCTTAAATTACTTGTCTGGGCTAAATGCAAGAATTTTTGGTACTCAAAGTAAAATCTTTATTGTAGCCATCTCTGGGTGGCGTTGATGACACAGGAACCAAGGCATAATAAGCTGCAACCTGAAGGATGAAACTAAGACTACATATCTTAGGAAAAAAAGCTGCTCCTCCCCAACAGGCTACACCTAGGCAGTCAACACCGAGCTATTCAGTTTGTGCCAAGACTTTCATCCCTATACACAAAATTAAGAGCTCTCCAATGATGTTGACAGAATACTAAGTAGCAGCCCTGGAGGCATAAGACCCAAGAGTCTTCTACCTGTGGGGGAATAGAGCCGTGCCCTAGCAGGGGCACCCTAGCTTAACTTGACGTCCTTCTTTGGTAGATCGAAACCAGAGAACAATAGAAGCCCTAGAGGTGGGTCTGACCTCTGCTAGGGCATAATGGGATGACCCGCAAGGCAATTAAATGTCCGAACGGAGCTGTGAGACACAGGTAGAGCTGCACATATCTGATTAAGTCAGATTGTTTAAGAACCTCTCAGGGAAATGAAAGGTTAAGCACCTAAAGGAAGTAGAGCAATCTCCTCATTAAGGTGAAAGGTGGTGAATAACAATAAAGGCGAAAGTAGGGAGATGAACGCCTAACCACATTGTAACGGAGAAGAAAAGAGACGCGGGAGCTCCCTTTGGAGCCTTGCCTAATGGAAGAGAGGAAAAAAATCACCCTGCCAGAAATCAGGAATGGAGAGATCTCTCTGATCAGCACAAAAGGAGAGGACTCAAAGGCCCACAAGATTGAGGTCCCCAGATCCAGGGGGTCTAACACCGTGGCCCTGAGTTCGCTCTGTACGGGTGGTCAATCCTGACCTATGGCCTGGACCAGGATAGCCAAGACAGGAACCTGGCCCCCAGTAGTAAACCCTGGCTCAAGGTAGACATGCAGAAATGTAAAAAAAGCATATTGCCATAAGAGTGTTGCCAACAAGTTCTCACCTAAGAACTAGAGACTTTCTAAATATAATGGTAGAAAAGTGATATCTAAGGCCTTGTTGCCTAATCCTAGTCAGACAAACCAAATCTGAAAGGCCCAAAGCATTCTGAACTGCGGACCCAACAGTCCTGCCGGTAAAAAAAAATGACCAAGAAATTCGGCAGAAGAGGAGTCTGTTGGGGAAGGTCTATCTGGATGCTATGGGTGGTCCCTGGGGGCATCTGAGATGAAGAAAGGGTGTTATGAAATCAATCAGAAGGAATCGGAGCTTAGCAGGTATTCAAAATTTTCAGACCAAGCTGGGGATGGAGAATCCTGCCATGATAGGGAAAGACCAAGATTCCTTGCTCATATCTCTGCCTTGACTATCCAGGGAAACTCTAGTGGAGGAAATAGGCTTCTCGGGGGGCCATCAAAGGCATAAAATTACCAAATGCCCTGGCGATCCAGGCAACACAACAGAAGTCGATCATCTGATTGACATGCCTTAACACTCGAATGAGATGGATGTGGCCCGCGGTGAAAAGATGGAAGCACTGCTAGTAGTGTTGAGCGAGTGTGTTCTATTAACCCTTTCGCCAAGTATGCTGGGGCCGAGCTCAGAGTATTTACAGCTGCTCGGTGATATGTTTGAATCGCTCCCGTGTGCATGATTTGCGACTGTTTGACAGTTTTAATACATGTGAGGAATGTCTATTTCTTACACATTCCTCACATGTAATAAAGCTGTCAAACAGTTGCAAATCATGCACACGGGAGCGATTCAAACATATCACCGAGCAGCTGTAAATACTCGGAGCTCGGCCGAGCATACTCGGAACAGAACATACTCGCTCAACACTAACTGCTAGTATTCTCTAACCCAGCCATCAAGGACTGTATATAAAAAGGACTAGGATAAGATGGAGACCGCTTTGAGGACAGAGATAGCACAGGGATGAAACAAGTACTGAACTAGCCGCCTCAAAGGGAGGCTTTAACATCCACTCAATGTGTCTAAAAGTGGCGTCTAAATCAAGGATAACATAGGTCTGCTATTCAGACCTATGTCTGGCTCTGAAAGACACTAAGGTAAACTGATTAACTGGGTGTAGCCTGGTGGGGAGGAGTCAGCTTTTTTTTCTTCTAAGTTTCTTACTGTCAGCCTGCAGGTGGCAGCATAGTAACCCATAGTTCCTGTGTCCCCCTAATGAAGTAACCAAGATAAAAAACCTTGCCCAGGGGTAATAAAATCAGTCATAATCACCTACTGGCACCCATCTGGGTCCAGCGCAGAGACTGGAACTGGTGATTTTCACTGTTCAACCAACTACTGGACCATTGCAGCCTGTACTTTACTAGAGATCAAGTGACTTTGAGCAGCACTTCACCATAAAAGTCACCAGACCGCTGCAGCCAATCACTGTGGATCGTGGAAAGATGACATAACCACTTCTTGTGTCTGGTAGACCACAAAGCGGCATGCAGTGGATCCAGCTAAACCTTGCTGTGCCCACTGTGCCATCCTCTGGTACTGAATTTGGGATAATAGGTCACCCTTTACATGTCCACTACAAATACAATAAATCATTCAAAAAGGCTGTTTTTGATGCTATATGGACTACCACACAATTTTTGCAATTTATGTTTTTGAACATAAAGAAGCCAAAACACAAAGTTGTGTGACTCTCTGGTGACTTCAATGTACTGCATCAGGTTGTATTTACTCACCAAACAGTAGATGCAATGTTTGCAAAATCTTTTGGACGGAGTGCAATTACTAACCGTTGGGGATTAAGAATCAGAGGTAAAAAAGGACTGCCAAAAAGACCGCATGACTATTGTTTTATTATATTTGGGGCAATAGAAAAAAATTGTCCAAATTTCTTTAAATTACTGTTGTGCTTTTGAAGTATTGGTATGCGGATTTACAGTTTCTTTTCCTAAACAACACCACAATAAAATGAATCAGTGAAAATATAACATACTTGTCTCTTAAAACCACTCCTTCGACACATGCTCCAAAAAGGATGACAGTGCTGAAATCTGAGCATTAATGTTAAAGGTAACTGGAATTTATATGTAGTTTAATTTGTGAGGCCGCTTTTATTAGTCCCACAAGAAGTATCCACACTTACGTCTTCATTCAAACTCATCCTGAACATGATTTTTTTTAATTAGAAAGAAAAAAAAGATTTTAATATTTTTTTACTATATATCTATATACAAGTAAATTAACATGTTTGCCAGTAGCAGAAGTAGTTGTAAAGATAGAAGATATACCCAACAACATGATCTCCTACGGACTCCAGACAATTGGCTGAATGGTCAAAAGAGAAAATTCAGAGATAACTGATCTAAAGTCAGTAGAGCAGGTCTGTGGCTGTATAATTACACATTCTGGCTATAAACTGCAGACTGATCTGTTGCGGCATATAACCACTAGAGCCAAAGATTACAAGAATTTATTTTTTTTAATTAAAACATGTCAGCTTTATTGATTACAAATTTAAAACATAGGTATGAAAAACAGGGCAAAAAAACTAAAGAAAACAATATATAGCGCAGAAAATAATTATTAGAATAGTAAAAGATCAGAAAAAGTAGTCCTGACCTAAAATTCTAAGCAGTATAGAGCCCGAATTTACTGATATAGTAAATGTGCCAATAATGCTCAAGAGAGAAAGTGATAAGGATGCCATCAAAGTAATATGCTAGTGCAACAGTATATATGCCACCAAACACCATGCTCTTTGGGGCTAATCCTAGGACATACTCAATATGGTCACCATGAATAAGGATCACATTCTTCCGGGGACACGCACCCGAAAGAAGCGATCAGCAAAACGACGTCCGTTGAGTGTGGGGAGACAGACAGCCTACCTAGGGCTCTTTGATCGACTGAATTACTAAGGTAATACACCTTATATTTTCTGATCGTTATTCATGGTGACCATATTCATTATGTCCTAGAATTAGCCCCATAGAGCATAGTGACATAGTTTTTAAGGTTGAAGGAGGATTAAGTCCATCTAGTTAAACCCATAGCCTAATAATGTTGATCCAGAGGAAGGCAAATTAAAAACATGTGGCAAACACTAAGCTCCACATTGGGGAAAAAAATTCCTTCCTGACTCCATATGACAATCAGACTAGTTCCCTGGATCAACGCCCTATCAAGAAATCTAGTTTATATAACCTGTAATATTATACTTTTCAAGAAAGGCATCCAGGCCCTTCTTAAATTTTAATAGTGAATCACTCATTACAACATCATGCGGCAGAGAGTTCCATAGTCTCACTGCTCTTACAGTAAAGAATCCCCGTCTGTGATTATGATTAAACCTTCTTTCCTCCAGACGTAGAAGATGCCCCCTTGTCCCAGTCTCAGGCTTCAGAGTAAAAAGATCAGTAGAAAGGTCTTTGTACTGTCCCCTCATATACTTGTACATAGTAATAAGATCACCCCTAAGCCTTCGTAAATAACCCCGAGTGTTTCATGGCATCTATACTGTTGCACTAGCATATTACTTTGATAGGAGAATTATCACTATCTTGCGCATAATTGGCTCATTTATTATATCAGTAAATTCAGGTTCTATACTGCCTATAATTTTAGGTCAGGACTACTTTTTCTGATAATATTTTACTATTCTAATAATTATTTTCTGGGCTATATACTTATGGGCTAATGGTATCCTTGCTGAGTTTTTCATCCCCTTATTTTTGCCCTGTTTTTTATACTGGTTTTAAATTTGTAATCAATAAAAATGACATGTTTTATTTACATTTTTTTTGTTGGAATCTCTTTGTATCTGGCAGTTATATGACACAACAGATTATGTTGTTATCTATATAGTGAAGTGTCTAACAGTATATTGTGTGAGAACAATAGTAGTAATTATAAACTACAGACTACCTGAGCTGGGGCAAGATCTAATTTCACAGGTCTGCAAAAAATAAAATTTCAAAGATGATCTGTATGTGATACTATAAATGAAGCTGTCTTAGAGGAGGTAATTACGCAACAGAAATGAACCTATCTATTTCCAAAGAATCCGAGAACAGCTACATTTTATATGATACCGAAAGTCCACAAGGATACCCTAAATCCACCAGGGAGGCCTATAATTTCAGGTATTGGCAACTTATCTGAACCCATATGCTGCTTCATTGATCATGTCCTTAGACCCCTTGTTGAAACTATGCCATCTTATCTAAAGGACATCTTGAAATAATTGGACGGAGTGGAACTGGACAAGGAAACTCTCATTGTGGTGTGTGATATGGAGTCTCTTTATACGTCAATACGACATCAAGACGGACTCAAAGCAGTATCACATTTCTTGAAGACATCTAATTATACAAAGAATATGTGCGAGTTTATTCTCATTTTATTACAATTCGCATTGACTCACAACTTTTTTCTATTTGGTAATTCATTCTTCCTACAGCTCCAGGGCACGGCTATGGGGGCAGCTTGCGCCCCCTCATATGCCAACTTTTTCCTGGGGCTGTGGGAAAGACACATTTTTTCATCTAATCTGGCACCTCTCTGTGAAAAAGTTTTAATGCGGAACAGATATATAGATAATGTTCACTTTTTAAGCAGGGATCACAAGAAGAATTGAAGATTTTCATAACCAATTTGAATGAAAATGACTTGAATTTAAAAATGACCTATAAGGCCGATAGGACGAACATGAATTTCCTAGATGTCTTACTTTAATGTTGATGAAAGGGGTCGCATTCAAACAAATGTCTTTAGGAAACCAACAGCGGCTAACACGTTAATACATTTTCAATCATCGCATCCAAGAAACCTTGTAAAAGGAATTCCAATAGGACAATTTTTACGCATGAAAAGAATATGTTCAACAGATTTGGCTTTTGAGCAACAAGCAGATGATCTCAAACTAAGATTTCAGAACAGAGGATATGACGATAAAACAATCAATAAAGGCTATCGACGGGCTAAGTTCACAAAACGATTGGAGCTGCTATATAAAACAAAGGAGACAACAAAAAACGTAAATTAGATTCATTTCTACCTTTAATTCACAAAAAGTGAGTTAAGAAAGGCCCTTGATAAATATTGGAGTATTTTGCTACTGGATCTGGATTTGTTCAAATATGTAACAAAAAATCCGACAATTACCTATAGGAGATCCTGCAATCTGAAGGATATGTTGGTAAAGAGGCATTTTAAGAAAACACAAAGAGGACTTTTTGGTTCAAATGGCCCCAAATGGGGATGCCACTCATGCGGCTCATGTGTAGCATGCACCAATATTGAAACATCAGATTCATTTAAGGACTCCTCTGGCATTAAAACCTATAGGATAACACACACAATATCATGTACATCAGTTTGGGTTGTGTATTGTGCAACTTGTCCGTGTCCAAAAATGCACATAGGCTTAACATCTCGTGAATTTCGACAACGCACAAGAGAACATGTCTTGGACATTAATGCGGCAAAAGAAACAGATGACATCACAAGCCTTAAAACTCTACCATGCCATTTTAGAATGATGCATGACTGTGACTCTTCCCTCCTGATGGTAAAGGGGATTGATAAAATTGTTATAGATGAAAAGGGAGGGGATTGGAAAAAAGCACTGGCCCAGAGAGAACTTAAATGGATAGTTACACTGGACACTATGGCACCAAAAGGTCTCAATGAGACACTAAGTTTAGCTCCTTTCTTTTAAATTAAAACTTTGGAGTTTAGTATTCAATGATTTGTTTCCTATATGGTCTGACCATTTTTTTAATCGAAGTTTTAATTCCATTTTTGTTTTTACTTTTATTCTTAGACTTGATGGGACAAACTACCTGAATGGATCTGACATCTGAATGGACCGATCTTATACTGTCATCACCCATTACCTGATTAATATAGAATGATATATATGTACATTATAATTTGTGAGGGTATTTATTCATTATACATATTCATTTTTTTATATATATTTTTCTTAGGGATATTTATAGAATTATTAATATATGTGCTGTATTTATTACATATTTACTCAATTATGTTTCTAGTATTAATATTTGTATAGACACTTTTTATGGTTTTATCACGTACACATTGGTATTTATGCACTTCACTAGTTATTTTATATGTTATATTTTTCATATGGTTATATATATATACACTACATTTACTTCTTGAATGAAATGAGGCTCATAATATACATCCTATCGCTATCACTTCCATATTCATATTTATGCACATCACTCTTTATTGATTATTTAATATCATACTAAGATTATATATATATATATGCACTGTCACTTTTTTATCTTTTTTTCTTTTATGTATACGGAATTTATACAACACATCTCTATTGTCATGTCCCCGTAGTAATGTTTCTACATCTACCAAAAAATATTAGGTTCTGCATTCATGCTTTATCTTGTTAATCAGATGTAAATATGCTCCAATACAAACACATACATGTGCTATGATGTAGGTTGCAGGACTTTTGTTTTTTTTAGCGCCTGTGTGTTCCACAGTGGAGCGCAGAGCGCTTCCGGTTTGCGTCATATCCGGTCACATGGACGCACTCATGCAGAGTTGCGTCCAGGACATGGATATCCGCCGAACTGCAAGATTACCAGCTAGTAATGATTATTCAGTGCAGTCCATTGGCCATTCAGCACTTAAATACCCAGTCCTTAGTCCCTGGAGCCACTTCCCTTATAAAAGCCAGGCAGGCGAAAAGTACGTCGGGATCTGCTTCTCTGGGAGGTCTGTAAACTTATACAATGTGTTTTGTCTATTTGCTGCTACTATAATTCTGTTTTGCACTGACTGCACTATTTGCACTTATTGGCATGCATATATGATCTATCATTTTTAGGTATAATATACATCCTCTACTAATGTAATAATATCTAAAGTATGCTACCCATCCTTTTGTGCTTTTGTTGCAGTGCATCTATATATTTATTTATTATAATTATATTTTTGTATGAGCGATTAATTTTGTACATAGCACTTATTGCGCTATTTGCACTTTATAATATCTATATAATATATGAATTTTACGATTTAATATCAATTATATATTATATTTTATACTTGGTGCACATGTTTTCTACTGAGTGCATAATGTAAACACATTGTTAGACGTCTATAATCGGTTATACAGTACCTCCTTTTAGTTTTGAGTAGTGTTGAGCGATACCTTCCGATATCAGAAAATATCGTATCGGATTGGATCGGGCCGATACCCAAAAAGTATCGGATATCGCCGATTCCGATACCGGAAACCAATGCAAGTCTATGGGACACAAATATCGGAATGAAAATAAACCCTTTCTTTCCTTGTAGGTTAATTCTACATGAAGGAAAACAACTAAGAATAATGTAGAATGACATGAAAAGCCGGCAATTCATCAGCGGCATACACCGGTACCCGACAATTTACAACAGAAAGAATAGAATATCACACATAGATTAGATAGATAGAAACATGTCAGTCACATATATATGAAGTACAGTGACAGTGTTGCTTACTGTACTTGTCATTTAGTGTAAAGGATTTATTAAAAAAAATATTAGTGTTTTCGTGCACCGTCTCTTTAAAAAAGCCGGCCGGCAATTCAGCATCTGTACCCGACAATTTATAACAGACAGAATAGAGCTTCACACATAGATTAGATAGATAGAAACATGTCAGTCACATATATATGAAGTACAGTGATAGTGTTGCTTACTGTACTTGTCATTTAGTGTAAAGGATTTATAAAAAAAAATAATAGTGTTTTCATGCAGCGTCTCTTTAAAAAAGCCGGCCGGCAATTCAGCAACTGTACCCGACAATTTATAACAGACAGAATAGAGAATCACACATAGATTAGATAGATAGAAACATGTCAGCCACATATATACGAAGTACAGTGACAGTGTTGCTTACTGTACTTGTCATTTAGTGTAAAGGATTTATTTAAAAAAATAATAGTGTTTTCATGCAGCGTCTCTTTAAAAAAGCCGGCCGGCAATTCAGCATCTGTACCCGACAATTTAGAATAGAAGGAATAGAGAATCACACATAGATTAGATAGATAGAAACATGTCAGTCACATATATATGAAGTACAGTGACAGTGTTGCTTACTGTACTTGTCATTTAGTGTAAAGGATTTATTTAAAAAAATAATAGTGTTTTCATGCAGCGTCTCTTTAAAAAAGCCGGCCGGCAATTCAGCATCTGTACCCGACAATTTAGAATAGAAGGAATAGAGAATCACACATAGATTAGATAGATAGAAACATGTCAGTCACATATATATGAAGTACAGTGATAGTGTTGATTACTGTACTTGTCATTTAGTGTTAAAATAAAGGATTTATTTAAAAAAAAATTGGCATGGGGTTCCCCTTAATTTTAGGCTCTAGCGGAGGTTAAGCAGACAGCTGGGGCAAATGTTTGAAGCCTGGGAAGGGGGTAATACCCACGGAGCTTCCCAGGCTACTAATATCAGCCCCCAGCTGAATACCTAGCCTTTACTAGCTATTAAAATGGGGGAACCCCCCCAAAAAAATAACGTGGGGTCCCCTCTAATTTAATAGCTAGCACAGGCTAGGCAGACAGCTGGGGGCTGATATTAATAGCCCAGGAAGGGTGCCATGAATATTGGCCCCCTCCCAGGCTAGAAACACCAGCCGTCAGCCGCCCCAGAAATGGCGCATCCATAGGATGCGCCAATTCTGGCACTTAGCCTCGCTCTTCCACGCTGCCCTGGTGCGGTGGCAGGGGGTAATAGGGTTGGGGTTGATGTCAGCTTATAATGCCAGCTGACATCAAGCCCAGGTTAGTAATGGAGAGGCGTCTATAAGACACCCCCATTACTAACCCCATAGTCAAAGTTAAAAGAAAACACAAACACCCAGAATAAAGTCCTTTAATTGAAATAAAGACACAATTCTTTATTGTTCTAAATTAAACCATACTTACCATCTCGCCCATTCCAGCTGAAGCCAACGATCTCCTGCAATAAAAGTAAAATAATAAAGCAACCTCATCCTTACCTTTCCATGGTTCCCAGGACGGCTTCAGCTCTGCTACATCGAGATGACAGGCTGGACCGCAGCAGAACGCTGCCATCCAGCCTGTCATCCCGCGGACACTGAGAAGCGCAGGCATGCTTGCGCTCCTCAGTGTCTCTCTGTGACGTCATCCAGATGAGCCGAGTTCATGTCCAATGAACTCAGCTCACCTCATGCACGTCACTGACAGCGTGGGAAAATTCTCCTGCACTCAGCGCTTCAGCGTGAGAATTCTCCCACGCTGTCAGTGACATACATGAGGTGAGGTCATGTCCAATGAACTCAGCTCACCTCATGCACGTCACTGACAGCGTGGGAAAATTCTCACGCTGAAGCGCTGAGTGCAGGAGAATTTTCCCACGCTGTCAGTGACGTACATGAGGTGAGCTGAGTTCATTGGACATGACCTCGGCTCATCTGGATGCCGTCACAGAGAGACGCTGAGCAGCGCAAGCATGCCTGCGCTTCTCAGTGTCTGCGGGATGACAGGATGGATGGCAGCGTTCTGCTGCGGTCCAGCCTGTCATCTCGATGTAGCAGAGCTGAAGCTGTCGTGGGAGCCATGGAAAGGTAAGGATGAGGTTGCTTTATTATTTTACTTTTATTGCAGGAGATCGTTGGCTTCAGCTGGAATGGGCGTGACTGTAAGTATGGTTTAATTTAGAACAATAAAGAATTGTGTGTTTATTTCAATTAAAGGACTTTTTTCTGGGTGTTGTGTTTTTTTAAATACTTTACTAGAAATTCATGGTGGTCATGTCTAATATTGGCGTGACCCCATGAATTTCGGGCTTAGGGCCAGCTGATAATGCCAAGCTGGCCTTAACCCCTTTATTACCCAGTGAGCCACCGCACCAGGGCCCTGGATGAGTTGGGTACAGCGCCAGAAGATGGCGCTTCTATGAACGCGCCATTTTCTGGGGCGGCTGCGGACTGCAATTTGCAGCGGGGGTGGCCCAGAAAGCTTGGGTCTCCCTGCGCTGCGGATTCCAGCCCCCAGCTGCCTAGTTGTATCTGGCTGGGCACAAAAATAGGGCGAAGCCCCACGCATTTTTTTTTTCAATTATTTCATGAAATTCATGGAATAATTAAGAAAAAAAGGGCTTCCCTATATTGTTGTGTCCAACCAGGTACAAATAGGCAGCTGGTGGTTGGGGGCAGCCCGTTCCTGCCTGCTGTACCTGGCTGGACACAAATATAGTGCGAAGCCCCACGTCAATTTTTTTTTAATTATTTCATGAAATAATTTTTTTAAAAAAGGGCTTCCCTATATTGTTGTGTCCAACCAGGTACAAATAGGCAGCTGGTGGTTGGGGGCAGCCCATTCCTGCCTGCTGTACCTGGCTGGACACAAATATAGTGCGAAGCCCCACGTCAATTTTTTTTAAATTATTTCATGAAATAATTTTTTTAAAAAAGGGCTTCCCTATATTGTTGTGTCCGGCCAGGTACAAATAGGCAGCTGGTGGTTGGGGGCAGCCTGTTCCTGCCTGCTGTACCTGGCTGGACACAAATATAGGGCGAAGCCCCACGTCAATTTTTTTTAAAATAAATCCTTTATTTTAACACTAAATGACATTTGAGGAGTTAATAAAGATGCAGTCCCTAAATTATTATTTATTTTTTAATTAATTTTTCCCAAAACTTTTGACATGGGCTTCGCCATATTTTTGTATGCCAGCCAGGTACAGCATCCAGCTTCTATGAACGCGCCATTTTCCGGGGTGGTTGCGGACTGCAATTTTCAGCGGGGGGGGGGGGGGGGGGGGCAGAAAGCTTGGGCCTCCCTGCGCTGCAGATTCCATCCCCCAGCTGCCTAGTTGTACCTGGCTGGACACAAAAATAGGGAGAAGCTTCACGTATTTTTTTTTTTAAATTATTTCATGAAATTCATGAAATAATTAAGAAAAAAAGGGCTTCCCTATATTGTTGTGTCCAACCAGGTACAAATAGGCAGCTGGTGGTTGGGGGCAGCCCGTTCCTGCCTGCTGTACCTGGCTGGACACAAATATAGTGCGAAGCCCCACGTCAATTTTTTTTAAATCATTTCAGGAAATTCATGAAATAATTAAAAAAAATTGATGTGGGGCTTCGCCCTATATTTGTGTCCAGTCAGGTACAGCAGGCAGGAACGGGCTGCCCCCAACCACCAGCTGCCTATTTGTACCTGGTCGGACACAACAATATAGGGAAGCCATTTTTTTCTTAATTATTCCATGAATTTCATGAAATAATTAAAAAAAAAAAAACGTGGAGCTTCTCCCTATTTTTGTGTCCAGCCAGGTACAACTAGGCAGCTGGGGGATGGAATCTGCAGCGCAGGGAGGCCCAAGCTTTCTGCCCCCCCCCCCCCGCTGAAAATTGCAGTCCGCGGCCGCCCCGGAAAATGGCGCGTTCATAGAAGCTGGATGCTGTACCTGGCTGGCATACAAAAATATGGCGAAGCCCACGTCAAAAGTTTTGGGAAAAATTTATTAAAAAATAAATAATAATTTAGGGACTGCATCTTTATTAAGTCCTCAAATGTCATTTAGTGTTAAAATAAAGGATTTATTTAAAAAAAAAATGGCGTGGGATCCCCCATAATTTTAGTCTCTAGCGGAGGTTAAGCAGACGGCTGGGGCAGATGTTTGAAGCCTGGGAAGGGGGTAAAACCCACGGAGCTTCCCAGGCTACTAATATCAGCCCCCAGCTGAATACCTAGCCTTTACTAGCTATTAAAATGGGGGACCCCCCCCAAAAAAAATGACGTGGGGTCCCCCCTATTTTAATAGCTAGCAAAGGCTAGGCAGACAGCTGGGGGCTGATATTAATAGCTCAGGAAGGGTGCCATGAATATTGGCCCCCTCCCAGGCTAGAAACACCAGCCGTCAGCCGCCCCAGAAATGGCGCATCCATAGGATGCGCCAATTCTGGCACTTAGCCTCGCTCTTCCACGCTGCCCTGGTGCGGTGGCAGGGGGTAATAGTGGTGGGGTTCATGTCAGCGCCAGCTGCCATGAAGCCCAGGTTAGTAATGATGGCCGTCTATATGACACCCCCATTACTAACCTACAAAGTGTTAAAAAGAAAAAACACACTACACCCAGAAAAAAATAATTTATTTGAAATAAAACACACCATTTTATTTAATTCTTAGTTTACTAAAAAAAAAATAGTTACCTGTCCACGTTCCTGCGCTGATCTCCCATGCACAGCTGTCACATCTGGAGATGGTGACAGCTGTGCATGGCTGCTGTAAGCTCACGCTGCCGGGAACACGTCCGCTCCCGGCAGCGGGAGCCACTGACTGAGGTCACCGGAGTGCATTCAGGCAGCGCAGCTCCGGAGACCTCGTTTACGGCAGTGCTGTACCGTGGGAATTTCTCACGATACAGCAGTGCCGTAAAGGAGCTAACCGGAGCAGCGCTGCCTGAACTCCGGTGAACCCTTACGGCCCCGTCATTCTAGCGGCGGCAGCGGTTCAGAGCGGTCACATTCTTTGTGGCTGCTCTGAACTGGAGATCATCGTGGGACACTCGTGGACTGCTACGGAGGGGTAAGGATAAGGTTGTGGTTTATTATTTTATATTTTATTACAGGAGATCGATGGCTTCGGGGAATTAGGTGTCTAGGTGAGTATAGGTGTAGTTTTTTATTTTTTACTTTATTTTAGGTGGCGATCGGCGGGGACAGGTAATGTATGAACTAATTTATTGTAGGTAACCACTGGCCACCAATGACATGTATTTAACATTTATTGGGGACACAGTAGGGCAATTTAAATAGCAGGATCAGGCTGATGGGAACTACTGCTCCCATCGAGCTGATCCTGCTGGCAGGAGTGGACGGGGGACAGACATAGGTCGATGGGAGTAGTAGTGTCACATCGGCCTATGTCTGCCTGCACGCACAGACACCGCACACACACACCCCGCGCACACACACACACACCCCGCACACACAGACACCCCGCGCACACACACACCCCGCGCACACACACACCCCGCGCACACACACACCCCGCGCACACACACACCCCGCGCACACACACACCCCGCGCACACACACACCCCGCGCACACACACACCCCGCACAGACACTGACCAGTGCGACCGTGGGAAAGTTCATGTGAGTTCATGCAGTCAAGCATGAACTCACATGAACCCTCTGAGGGCACCGCGGCGACTTCAAATGAACAGCTGATCGGCATCACCTGATACCTCAGCTGTTCATTTGAAATAACCGGCGGGAAAGCGCAGCACAGAACGGGAAAGCCGGCGGTGAAGTCTTTTCACTGCCGGCTTCCCCGCCCGGGTCCTTCGCTCCTTGGTGCTGCACTCCCCGCCCGGTCCTAATTTACGATTGGGATTGGAGGTGGCGAGGGGAGCGGAGGATCGGGGTGGGAGGCTGCGGGGAAACAGTATGGGGCTGTGCGATTGTTTAAAAGCCGGCGGCTTTTTACCGCGCGCCGGCTTTTAAACAATCAGGAGAATTCTCCCCCGCTGGGATGGCATTCTGATGACAGGCTGGATCTCAGCTGAGCGCTGCCATCCAGCTTGTCATCCTTCACAGACACTGCAGAGCGCAGGCATTATGGGAACTTCCGATTCCGGTATTCGATATTATAAAAGTATCGGAATTAAGTATCGGAATTCCGATACAGTGAATATCGGCCGATACCCGATATTTCAGTATCGGAATGCTCAACACTAGTTTTGAGTGCATCACCCCCTCCTTGCTCGCATTTTTTTCGTTTATATATGCTTGTATTTAATAAATGAAATTACGTTTCCCATTTTTTTAAGGTTTATATGTTATGGTGGGTATGTAACCGATTAAGATATCTATATACTAAAACTCTTTTTTCTGTGTTTAATGACATTTATTATATCAGTAAATTCAGGCTCTATACTGCCTATAATTTTAATTTTAGGTCAGGACTACTTTTTCTGATAATATTTTACTATTCTAATAATTATTTTCTGGGCTATATACTTATGGGCTAATGGTATCCTTGCTGAATTTTTCATCCCCTTGTTTTTTGCCCTGTTTTTTATACCGGTTTTAAATTTGTAATCAATAAAAATGACATGTTTTATTTAAATTTTTTTTGTTGAAATCTCTTCATATCTGCCGGTTATATGACACAACAGATTATGTTGTTATCTATATAGTGAAGTGTCTAAAGGCCCCGTCACACATAACGAGATCGCTAGCGAGATCGTTGATGCGTCACAGTTTTGGTGACGCAATAGCGATCTCGCTGTGATCTCGTTATGTCTGACAGGTAGCAACGATCAGGCCCCTGCTGTGAGATCGCTGATCGTTACAAAGCTTCCTGGACCATTCCTGGGTCGTTGCGCTCCCGCTGGGCAGTGTGCATCACTGTATTTGACACCTCATCAACGACCTCGTTAGCGATTCAGAACAGACACGTAGGCGTGGAAAAATTGGACTTTTCCGCGCCCCTCGTCCCCGATTGGTGGTCGCTACTGCGTCCTTGTTTTTCGGATCCCACCAGCGTTCTTCGCATGTGACTCCACTTTGAAGAAATCAGACATCTTTAGCGAGGTAGGTATTGTTTGGGGTCTCAAATGAGTTTCCCTTTTTAATTCATTTATAGGACATCTACCAATTATCTGCTATCATTGCTCTTCAGGGAGGGAGGGCTTGCCTTCTATCTGTATATATATGCTTTTGCATGGGCAGATATTTTAGGGGTCTCGTGCACACACACCCACACAGCATGTTTTCTGACACGCTGTCCTGGCCAACCGCTTCAGAGTTTTTCACACGCCAATTAACATGAAGCTTAAATCAATAGACTCTGTTGTTTTGGCCTGTTGCACGCTTCACAACTTTCTTCGTCGACATGATGCAATTACGTACTGTCCGCCTGGCTTCGTGGACTCTGTGGACCTAGCCAAAGGGGAAGTGGAGCTCGGTGAATGGCGTGCAAGCGATCCTGCAATTGCAGGCCTTCAACCAGTGGGACATGGCAGAAACACCCATGATGCGAAGACCTACCGCGACAACTACTGCCAGTATTTTAACGGTCCTGGTGCTGTTCCTTGGCAGCATCAGAACCTACAGTGGGCAACTACTCATGTTTCTACACTACTGACATGTCTGTACTGATGTGTCTAATAAACTGTGTGTTCTACTATGCAAAAGCTTTGTTTCTCATTCTTTCAGTAGTAGCAGTAGTCACCGCAGTAAGCAGTCCATATATATATATATACACACACACACACATACAGTTATATGAAAAAGTTTGGGCACCCCTATTAATCTTAAGCTTAATGTTTTATAAAAATTGGTGTTTTTGCAACAGCTATTTCAGATTGATATATGTAATAACTGCTGGACACAGTAATGTTTCTGCCTTGAAATGAGGTTTATTGTACTAACAGAAAATGTGCAATCTGCATTCAAACATAATTTGACAGGTGCATAAGTATGGGCACCTCACCAGAAAAGTGACATTAATATTTAGTAGATCCTCCTTTTGCAAAAATAACAGCCTCTAGTCGCTTCCTGTAGCTTTTAATGATTTCCTGGATCCTGGATGAAGGTATTTTTGACCATTCCTCTTTACAAAACAATTCCAGTTCAGTTAAGTTTGATGGTCGCCAAGCATGGACAGCCCTCTTCAAATGATCCCACAGATGTTCAATGATATTCAGGTCTGGGGACTGGGATGGCCATTCCATAACATTGTAATTGTTCCTCTGCATGAATGCCTGAGTAGATTTGGAGCGGTGTTTTGGATCATTGTCTTGCTGAAAGATCCATCCCCTGCGTAACTTCAACTTTGTCACTGATTCTTGAACATTATTGTCAAGAATCTGCTGATACTGAGTGGAATCCATGCGTCCCTCAACTTTAACAAGATTCCCGGTGCCGGCATAGGCCACACAGCCCCAAAGCATGATGGAACCTCCACCAAATTTTACTGTGGGTAGCAAGTGTTTTTCTTGGAATGCTGTGTTTTTTTGCCGCCATGCATAACGCCTTTTTGTATGACCAAACAACTCAATCTTGGTTTCATCAGTCCACAGGACCTTCTTCCAAAAAGAAATTGGCTTCTCCAAATGTGCTTTTGCATACCTCAGCCGACTCTGTTTGAGGCGTGCTTGCAGAAACGGCTTCTTTCGCATCACTCTCCCATACAGCTTCTCCTTGTGCAAAGTGCGTTGTATAGTTGACCGATGCACAGTGACACCATCTGCAGCAAGTTGATGCTGCAGCTCTCTGGAGGTGGTCTGAGGATTGTCCTTGACTGATCTCACCATTCTTCTTCTCTGCCTTTCTGATGTTTTTCTTGGCCTGCCACTTCTGGCCTTAACAAGAACTGTCCCTGTGTTCTTCCATTTCATTACTATGTTCCTCACAGTGGAGACTGACAGGTTAAATCTCTGAGACAGCTTTTTGTATCCTTCCCCTGAACAACTATGATGAATAATCTTTGTTTTCAGATCATTTGACAGTTGTTTTGAGGAGCCCATGATGCCACTCTTCAGAGGAGATTCAAACAGGAGAACAACTTGCAAGTGGCCACTTTAAGAAGCATTTCTCATGATTGCATACACCTGGCTATGAAGTTCAAAGCTCAATGAGGTTACAAAACCAAAAAAAGTGCTTTAGTAAGTCAGTAAAAAGTAGGTAGGAGTATTTAAAACAAGAAAATGATAAGGGTGCCCATACTTATGCACCTGTCAAATTTTGATTGAATGCTGATTGCACATTTTCTGTTAGTACAATAAACCTCATTTCAAGGCAGAAACATTACTGTGTCCAACAGTTATAACATATATCAAACTGAAATAGCTGGTGCAAAAACACCAATATTTATAAAACATGAAGCTTAAGATTAATAGGGGTGCCCAAACTTTTTCATATAACTGTACATACGTATACACATGCGTATACAGATACATACATACACGCATATACATTCGTGTACTCGTATGTAAACAGATTCATCCATGTACTCATGCATATTTTTAAGTACATAAATATATACACACACGTATACAGATAACTATATATACACATACAGTACAGATCAAAAGTTTGGACACACCTTCTCATTTAAAGATTTTTCTGTATTTTCATGACTTTGAAAATTGTACATTCACACTGAAGGCATCAAAACTATGAATTAACACATGTGGAATTATATACTTAACAAAAAAGTGTGAAACAATTGAAAATATGTCTTATATTCTAGGTTCTTCATAGTAGCCACCTTTTGCTTTGATGACTGCTTTGCGCACTCTTGGCATTCTCTTGATGAGCTTCAAGAGGTAGTCACCGGAAATGGTCTTCCAACTATCTTGAAGGAGTTCCCAGAGATGCTTAGCACTTGTTGGCCCTTTTGCCTTCACTCTGCAGTCCAGCTCACCCCAAACCATCTCGATTGGGTTCAGGTCTGGTGACTGTGGAGGCCAGGTCATCTGGCGTAGCACCCCATCACTCTCCTTCTTGGTCAAATAGCCCTTACACAGCCTGGAGGTGTGTTTGGGTTCATTGTCCTGTTGAAAAATAAATGATGGTCCAATTAAACGCAAACCGGATGGAATAGCATGCCGCTGCAAGATGCTGTGGTAGCCATGCTGGTTCAGTATGCCTTCAATTTTGAATAAATCCCCAACAGTGTCACCAGCAAATCACCCCCACACCATCACACCTCCTCCTCCATGCTTCAGAGTGGGAACCAGGCATGTAGAGTCCATCCGTTCACCTTTTCTGCGTGGCACAAAGCCACGGTGGTTGGAACCAAAGATCTCAAATTTGGACTCATCAGACCAAAGCACAGATTTCCACTGGTCTAATGTCCATTCCTTGTGTTCTTTAGCCCAAACAAGTCTCTTCTGTTTGTTGCCTGTCCTTAGCAGTGGTTTCCTAGCAGCTATTTTACCATGAAGGCCTGCTGCACAAAGTCTCCTCTTAACAGTTGTTGAAGAGACGTGTCTGCAGCTAGAACTCTGTGTGGCATTGACCTGGTCTCTAATCTGAGCTGCTGTTAACCTGCGATTTCTGAGGCTTGTGACTCGGATAAACTTATCCTCAGAAGCAGAGGTGACTCTTGGTCTTCCTTTCCTGGGGCGGTCCTCATGTGAGCCAGTTTCTTTGTAGCGCTTGATGGTTTTTGCAACTGCACTTGGGGACACTTTCAAAGTTTGCCCAATTTTTCGCACCGACTGACCTTCATTTCTTAAAGTAATGATGGCCAGTTTTTCTTTACTTAGCTGCTTTACTTAGAATTTGTATTATGGCAAGAAAAAAGCAGCTAACAGTCTATCCAGTAGGACTATCAGCTGTGTATCCACCTGACTTCTGCACAACACAACTGATGGTCCCAACCCCATTTAAAACGCAAGAAATCCCACTTATTAAACCTGACAGGGCACACCTGTGAAGTGAAAACCATTTCCGGTGACTACCTCTTGAAGCTCATCAAGAGAATGCCAAGAGAGTGCAAAGCAGTCATCAAAGCAAAAGGTGGCTACTTTCAAGAACCTAGAATATAAGACATATTTTCAGTTGTTTCACACTTTTTTGTTAAGTATATAATTCCACATGTGTTAATTCATAGTTTTGATGCCTTCAGTGTGAATGTACAATTTTCAAAGTCATGAAAATACAGAAAAATCTTTAAATGAGAAGGTGTGTCCAAACTTTTGGTCTGTACTGTACATGTGTGTGTGCAGTGTGTGATGACATGATTATATTTGAATAAATGTAGATTTTTTTTGTTTTTTGTTCAAGAATAAATGTGGATTGTTGTTTATGGAAAAAAAAAAAAAGACATCGCCTGAAAATAAGCCCTAACCCATCTTTCGGAGCAATAAAGAATATAATCCCTATTTTCGTAGAAACAAGGTAATAAAAAAGTCTCCATATAGATGCAGACTTTTTATCTCAGTGGAGAAATATATTGCTTTGACAGTCATCTCTTTAGGCAACAGATTATTATTTTACCTTCTAAAGTCAGCAAAAAAGGTGTTAATCACAAGCAGGTCGCCTGGAGAAGGTAGGAAAACTTGCTATGCTAGAAAGCAGGGGAATAGCGATCACTCTGGGAATGTTATCTCTGTTTTGAACTTCAATTATGTATATTTATACTATTTAAATGGTCTAATTTTTACTTAAGAAGCTATTCTCAATCCTCTGGATAGCGATATAACAGCATTGTGTAGAACCAGTCTAAATCATCAGTGATTATTAGTTGTAATTGTTCTTGTATGTATACCCCTTTTTCACATGTAAAGTGCCATGGAATAAATGGCGCTATAATAATAAATAATAATAATAATAATAACTGCCAAAAACAAGCAGAAGCCACAGAAGCCTTAGTGAAAGAAGTAAGTTGCTTTAAAAGGGTTCTCCATCTGTTGAAAGGGTCCTTGTGACAATAAGATGATAAAGGTACCCTGCTGCTGACAGCTCACAGTGCCCCCACAGTGAAACTGAAGTATTACAATTTCCCTGTCCCAATTCTATTCTACCAGTTCAGAACTCCCTAATAAGGTGTATGACAAAGGGTGGGAAAACCATGTTAAGTTATGTCAGAGTTAACACTTTAGGTACCAAACACTTATTCCTGACACTGCATATTTCAGTACGAGGCTACAACTTCTGAATAGGATACAGATTAATGAGGTAGTAATTATAGCCAAAATGGTGCCAACAGGAATGGACTTCTGAGCATCTCTAAGGTCTCCAGATCGATTACTTCCAGCCATAATACCTAAACAAGACAGAAAAAAAATTCAGCTTGTGTGTCAGCATCAGAAAATATAGTAAGTACTCCAACATTTATGGTTCGCAAAAGGCCAACCTTCTTAAATGAAACTGTGCTCCATATAAAATTTAAAGAGCATATACTCGTCTCTTGGGTCGGCACTGCTCCAATGAGGTTGGTGCTGTGTCTTTGGGCGTGCTAACAAGACATTATTCACATGAGTGTCATACACATTAGATGGATCTGATGGCAGTTGGATGAACAATGCTGTGATTGTAGGTTCAGCCAACAGTGATTTCAGCTGTCCCTCCCATAAACAGGAGCCAACAGTCTCCTGTTATCTATGAGAAAGACGCTGACAGACATTTCAGTCAGAGACTAATCTCAAGGAGAAAAAGCGATCAGCAGTACGAAATCGGACATACCTGAACAACATTTCCTCTAACAATAATTGGGACAAAGCCCCTATACATGTTAGTCTGTCTGACGAACCAATCGATATCAGCAGGTCCGGGTGACAGTCTAATTTGTATGGAGGTCTTTAGCCTGCAAACCCCTTGTGGATGTATGAACGATCTGTTACCTAATCTCTAACACTTTAGCTTCTATTCTCAAGGCTATCAGACCTTAACGCGGATAGACTTTTTCCTAATTTGCATTCCCTCTGAGACATTAAAGTGGAGTTGGGGTAGGTTACTTTGGCTGCCTTTTTCTTGATTCTTTTTAGGAAGGAATTAAGAAACAAAACAACACATACTTCTATTGCCTTTCATCTATACTGGCACAGTAGCTCCCCACCTATTCCTCCGCTGGCTAGCTTTTCTCCATTAGCTCCAGTGTTCTCTTCTGTCTTTGCTCTTTGTCTTCTAGTGTTGACTAGGTCATAAGTGATGTCATGAGGCCATGCACATCATGATATCACATAAGGCCCAGTAAGTCCAGGAGACAGTGACCAATTCATCAAAACGTTTACGCCACAGAAGCGTTGTAAAATTGTTGAAAATTTGTAAATGTTTGTACAACGCGGAGTTGTGCAAAAATTTGGGGACATTTGACAGTTCTGAATCTGCAGATCTGGGGCAGAGCCAGTGAGGGATGGGCGGAGGGGGGTAAATAACTACAGCAGCCTTCGAAATTCATCAAAACTGCCAGTTTTTGTACTCCAGAAATGCTATACCAGTCACTGACTAGAGTAGCATTTCTGGACAGGGCATGGAGGCGTGCGCCACTTGGGAGAGGTGCCAAATTCAGTTAGTAGTATGCACGCCTTAATGAATTCCGAATCTTCTATTTCTTCAAGTCTGGCGTAGCACGATTGATGAATGAATAGCCCTCATAGGGCAAAGGCAGAATAGAAGAATAGAGCTGAAGAGAAGTGAGAGAGTGGAGGACTTGGTGGGAGCTTTGCCGCCAAGACATGTGAGAAGCTAGTAGAGTATAATAAATGGCTTTTACCAGCAATCTGATTTGCGTCTAATAAACTCACAATAAATTTGAAGCATTAACAAATTTGATGAAATGTATTCTTTTTGGCTTGATTCAAGTTGTCTACTTTTGATGTTATTAGTCATTGGCACACCCACAAATTTTACCCTGAAACAAAATGCTCGCTTATTTAACCACTTCATCAAGGAGTTTAAAAAGTAAAGGGTTAGAAACCTGAACGTCAATGGCGAAAACATTACTCCCCAGAGGCCATAACAAGAAAAAATCCATAAACAAGCAAAAAAAAAAATTATGATAAATCTACTTTTTTGTCTTAAGGGATAACCAATGGAAGCAACTTTGCAGTCCACAATGCCCAAAATCTACTATTCCATCATCACAACATCTTTGTTAAAAATTTGCCTGTTGCTTTTTGTATAAAATTTCTGCTTTCCAGTCTGGTATCCAAAAAACAACAAAGAATAATAGCGGCTAAAAATCGTTAAAGGGTTATTCTGAAAGGAGACAGGGTCTAGCTTGCTGGGGGGGCTGAGAGTCTGGGAGTCGTTGCCTTGTTTTGAATAGCACGGAGGTGCGCATTTTCAATCTCCACTCCATCCATTGTCTATGGGACTGCTGGAAATGGAAAAGTGCTATCTATATATATATATATAATCATCTTATCCCGTCTGTCTGTCCAGGAAATCCCGCGTCGCTGATTGGTCCGGCCGCGGCCAATCAGCGACGCGGGATTTCAGAAAAAGATGGCGGCCGTTAGCGGCTCATCTGCCGGACGGAGGTCAGCGGCGATGCAGCAGGGAGATGACCGGCGCGAGGCGCTCATCTCCTGGCCGCTAGCAGCAGAAGTATCCCGACCGGCGGCGGCGCCGCTGACCTCCATGCGGCTAACGTCAGGAGATCAGCGGCTTGGCCCGCTGATCTCCAGAGGGCAAATGTGAATGGAGGACCGGGGAGCGGCGCCGCTGGTCGGGATGCTTCTGCTGCGAGTAGCCGCTCATCTCCCGGCTTCTCGCAGCGGAAGTAGCTGCACAGGCAGCGCCGCTCCCCGGTCCTCACTAATACGACATTGATTGGTCGCGGTCGAAGCCCGCGACCAATCAGCGGTATGGGTGGAAAATTTAAACGCCGCTCTGCTGATTGGTCGCGGCTGCCAGCCGGCCACGACCAATCAGCGAGATTGGCGCCAAATTTAAACACCGCTCTGCTGATTGGTCACGGCCGCCGGCCGCAACTAATCCGCATTATTGCCGCCAAATTTAAACACCGCTTAGCTGATTGGTCGCGGTCGCCGGCCGCGACCAATCTGCGATATTGGCGGCAAATTTAAACACAGTTTTGATGATTGGTTGCGGTCACGACTAATCAGCGATTTTAGGGTCAAATTTAAACAAGCTCTCCGGTCCTCACTAACACAGTTCGCTGATTGGTCGCGGCCGCCACCCGCGACCAATCACCAATATTGCCGCCAAATTTAAACACCGTTTTGCTGATTGGTCGCGGTTGCCGGCCGCGATCAATCAGCGATTTTGGCGCCAAATTTAAACAACGCTCTGCTGATTGCGCCTGGTCGGCCGCATACATATTCTAGAATACTCGATGCATTAGAATCGGGCCACCATCTAGTGCACACATATTTCCAGCTGTTCCATAGTCCATAAATGGAGGTCGACAATGCGCACCTCCGCTTCATTTAAAACAAGACTCCAAAAATGCTGTTTCACTGGTAAATTTTTACTCTAGGTTTTTAAGGATTTTTTTTTATTAAGGGAATGCATGCTGTTTTTTTGTGAACACGTTTTAGTATTTATCTTGGAGCTGCAGGTTGGGCAAATCATGGAAGTGGGTATTTTTTATCAGAAGATCCTGTTTTTTCTGTCTTGTGCTGCTTTTAATGGGGATCTGTAAGTTCTTTCATTTTCCCACCAAAATGGATTATATGACTGTTTAGGTTATGAGAATAGAAGAGACAGCGTGAAAAAGCTTTAAAGCTCCATTTATTCTGTCATAGATGCAATGTTTCGACCAGCCATAGGTCTTTTTCAAGTGAGCTCTTAATCTGATTTCTCAGCAATAAAACAGCACTTGCTTTCAATAAACTTACTGCATTCCTGATGGTCTCATAACCTACATTGTAATATACCATAATGGGTTTGAAGGGGGTGGAAGGGGTTGAATGAAGTATCAGATTGCCTTTAAAGTGAACCTGTCACGTGAAAAAATACTATTAAACCTGCAGGCATGGGGTTAACAGCATTCTGAAACTGCCCGCTGCTGGGAGGATATGAACTTTATCCCACCCCCACGCACCCCAGCAGCGTTCGGGTTACAGTCATCATATTCACAAGGTTTTTTGGGGGATATACAGGGGAGTCAGAATATAATGTACAACTTTCTGGAATGCAGCACAGGCGCTGAGGAAGGTGGCGGTATTAGTTCATACATGAAAAAAGTGGTGACGGGTTCTCTTTAAGAGTGTCATCACTTTTAGGGTTTCATAGGGCCTGACTTTGGATTTCACCTGTAAACAATAGTGGACTATCCCTAGATTACCCACTGTGTAGTGGGCACAAGGGCAACAAGATATTTATTTATTTTACTCACTTAAATAGCGCCATTAATTCCATAGCGTTTCACAGACATTATGGGCACTGTCACCATTGGGGCTCACAATCTAAATTCCCTATCAGTATGTCTTTGGAAAGTGGGAGGAAACCGGAGAACCTGGAGGAAACCCACACAAACACAGGGAGAACATACAAACTCCATGCAGATATTGTCCTTGGTGGGATATTAACCCAGGACCCCAGCGCTGCAAGGCTACAGTGCTAACCACTGAGCGATAATAGTGGAACTCACACAAGCAAGAAAACTTTGCTGAGCGAATAGCTTTTCTACCTCTACCATTTACCCATTTGCCTAATGTTGTTAGTAATACCTTTTGATATACGATAACTGCATTGTGGTAATTACCTGTACATATATACGGTACCTTCTTATTTTTTACTTATTCTGATTTACATCTATATATATATATATATATCTATATATACAGTGCCTACAAGTAGTATTCAACCCCCTGCAGATTTAGCTGGTTTGATAAGATGCAAATAAGTTAGAGCCTTCAAACTGCAAACGAGAGTAGGTTTTATGAACAGAAGCATAAATCTTACAAACCAAAAAGTTATGTTGCTCAGTTGAATTTTATTAAATTTTAAACATAAAAGTGTGGGTCAATTATTATTCAACCCCTATGTTTAATATTTTGTGGAATAACCCTTGTTTGCAATTACAGCTAATAATCGTCTTTTATAAGACCTGATCAGGCCGGCACAGGTCTGTGGAGTTATCTTGGCCCACTCCTCCATGTAGATCTTCTCCAAGTTATCTAGGTTCATTGGGTGTCTCATGTGGACTTTATTCTTGAGCTCCTTCCACAAGTTTTCAATTGGGTTAAGGTCAGGAGACTGACTAGGCCACTCCAAAACCTTGACTTTTTCCCTCTTGAACCAGGCCTTGGTTTTCTTGGCTGTGTGCTTTGGGTCGTTGTCTTGTTGGAAGATGAAATTACGACCCATCTTAAGATCCTTGATGGAGGAGCGGAGGTTCTTGGCCAAAATCTCCAGGTAGGCCGTGCTATCCATCTTCCCATGGATGTGGACCAGATGGCCAGGCCCCTTGGCTGAGAAACAGCCCCACAGCATGATGCTGCCACCACCATGCTTGACTGTAGGGATGGTATTCTTGGGGTCGTATGCAGTGCCATCCAGTCTCCAAACGTCACGTGTGTGGTTGGCACCAAAGATCTCGATCTTGGTCTCATCAGACCATAGAACCTTGAACCAGTCTGTCTCAGAGTCCTCCAAGTGATCATGAGCAAACTGTAGACGAGCCTTGACATGACGCTTTGAAAGTAAAGGTACCTTACGGGCTCGTCTGGAACGGAGACCATTGCGGTGGAGTACGTTACTTATGGTATTGACTGAAACCAATGTCCCCACTGCCATGAGATCTTTCTCGGAGCTCCTTCCTTGTTGTCCTTGGGTTAGCCTTGACTCTTCGGACAAGCCTGGCATCGGCACGGGAGGACACTTTCAAAGGCTGTCCAGGCCGTGGAAGGCTAACAGTAGTTCCATAAGCCTTCTACTTACGGATGATGCTCCCAACAGTGGAGACAGGTAGGCCCAACTCCTTGGAAAGGGTTTTGTACCCCTTGCCAGCCTTGTGACCCTCCACGATCTTGTCTCTGATGGCCTTGGAATGCTCCTTTGTCTTTCCCATGTTGACCATGTCTGAGTGCTGTTCACAAGTTTGGGGAGGGTCTTAAATAGTCAGAAAAGGCTGGCAAAAGAGATCTTTAATCCACACATGTGAAGCTCATTATTCTTGGTGCCTGAACTACTTCTTAATACTTTAGGGGGACCAAACAGAATTCTTGTGGTTTGAGGGGTTGAATAATAAATGACACTCTGAATTAACTTTTAACGTTTAAAAAAAAAACAAAAAAAAAAAAACAGAAACAAAATTTGCTGCAGTGCATTTCCCACTTCCAGGCTGATCTACAGTACAAATGTCACAATGCCAAGTTAATTCCGCATGTGTCAACCAGCTAAATCTGCAGGGGGTTGAATACTACTTGTAGGCACTGTATATATATATATATATATATATATATATATCTATATATATATATATAGATAGATATGTAGATATCTATCTCTCTATATATATATATATATATATATATATATATATATATATATATATATATATATATATATATACACACACATATACATACACATACACAGTACAGACCAAAAGTTTGGACACACCTTCTCATTTAAAGATTTTTCTGTTTTTTTCATGACCATGAAAATTGTACATTCACACTGAAGGCATCAAAACTATGAATTAACACATGTGGAATTATATACTTAACAAAAAAGTGTGAAACAACTGAAAATGTCTTATATTCTAGGTTCTTCAAAGTAGCCACCTTTTGCTTTGATGACTGCTTTGCACACTCTTGGCATTCTCTTGATGAGCTTCAAGAGGTAGTCACCAGAAATGGTTTTCACTTCACAGGTGTGCCCTGTCAGGTTTAATAAGTGTGATTTCTTGCCTTATAAATGTGGTTGGGACCATCAGTTCTGTTGTGCAGAAGTCTGGTGGATACACAGCTGATAGTCCTACTGAATAGACTGCTAGAATTTGTATTATGGCAAGAAAAAAGCAGCTAAGTAAAGAAAAACGAGTGGCCATCATTACTTTAAGAAATGAAGGTCAGTCAGTCCGAAAAATTGGGAAAACTTTGAAAGTGTCCCCAAGTGCAGTTGCAAAAACCATCAAGCGCTACAAAGAAACTGGCTCACATGAGGACGACCCCAGGAAAGGAAGACCAAGAGTCACCTCTGCTTCTGAGGATAAGTTTATCCAAGTCACCAGCCTCAGAAATTGCAGTTTAAAAGCAGCTCAGATTAGAGACCAGGTCAATGCCACACAGAGTTCTAGCTGCAGACACATCTCTACAACAACTGTTAAGAGGAGACTTTGTGCAGCAGGCCTTCATGGGAAAATAGCTGCTAGGAAACCACTGATAAGGACAGGCAACAAGCAGAATAGACTTGTTTGGGCTAAAGAACACAAGGAATGGACATTAGACCAGTGGAAAAATGTGATTTGGTCTGATGAGTCCAAATTTGAGATCTTTGGTTCCAACCACCATGTCTTTGTGCGACGCAGAAAAGTTGAACCGATGGACTCTACATGCCTGGTTCCGACCGTGTAGCATGGAGGAGGAGGTGTGATGGTGTGGGGGTGCTTTGTTGGTGACACTGTTGGGGATTTATTCAAAATTGAAGGCATCCTGAACCAGCATGGCTACCACAGCATCTTGCAGCGGCATGCTATTCCATCTGGTTTGAGTTTAGTTGGACCATCATTTATTTTTCAACAGGACAATGACCCCAAACACACCTCCAGGCTGTGTAAGGGCTATTTGACCAAGCAGGAGAGTGATGGGGTGCTACGCCAGATGACCTGGCCTCCACAGTCACCAGACCTGAACCCAATCGAGATGGTTTGGGGTGAGCTGGACCGCAGATTGAAGGCAAAAGGGCCAACAAGTGCTAAGCATCTCTGGGAACTCCTTCAAGATTGTTGGAAGACCATTTCCGGTGACTACCACTTGAAGCTCATCAAGAGAATGCCAAGAGTGTGCAAAGCAGTCATCAAAGCAAAAGGTGGCTACTTTGAAGAACCTAGAATATAAGACATATTTTCAGTTGTTTCACACTTTTTTGTTAAGTATATAATTCCACATGTGTTAATTCATAGTTTTGATGCCTTCAGTGTGAATGTACAATTTTCAAAGTCATGAAAAAACAGAAAAATCTTTAAATGAGAAGGTGTGTCCAAACTTTTGGTCTGTACTGTATATCTATTAACATTTATTAAAACTTACATTTTAAAGGGGATTTGATTTTCTTTTAAATACTTTAATGTTTGATATCAGTATTTTATATTACCTATACTCTCTGTGGTGAATGAATAATGGTTTATGGGTTTGAGAACCACTATGAAATACTTACAATGAGGTCAGCCAAGAGTTCAATTCTTTGGTTTGCAGTAGTCAGCTTTCAATTTGGTATGTGATTTATTACTGTAAAGAATCTGATTTAGTGCTAAATTTAATCCAGTGAATATTACAGTATAATTGCTATCAAGTTATCTTGATAAAATGGTCCAGTTTTGCTACTAGATGCTTCCACAGTTCTAATTGAGACTCCTTTGAATAAAGTCCCTCCCAGACCCTCTGATCTCACTGTATGATCTTTCAGGTCACAGTAGACTGGACTTACTAGGTATACTTCTCCAAATGAGAGACCTGGAGCAGTTTGCAAAAGTAGAGTGGTCCAAAATTCCAGTTGAAAGTTGTAAGAAGGTTGTAGATGGGTATAGGAAGCGATTGATTGCAGTTATTTATTCCAAAGGGTGTGCAACCAAATGTTAAGTTGAGGGTGCCAAAATTTTTGTCAGGCCCATTTTTGGGGTTTTGTGTGAAATGATGTCCAATTTGCCTTTTTTCTCAGCTTTTTTGTGTTGTTCCAGCACACAATAAAAATAAACATGTGTATAACAAAATATGTGTAATTGCAATAATTTTCTGGGAGAAATACTTCACTTTCTGGAACAATTTCAAGGGTACCAACACTTTCGGCCATGACTGTATTTCATCTACTGTATGTTTTCAGAAGCATTCCCAAATTCATACAGTATTTCTTCTGTAAGGGAGGACACAAATCTCCTATTCATCTCTAAATAGGAAGATATTCAAGGGTCTCTTTGTAGGTGGTATAGATGTTAATGTCCCAGTCCACGTCTGCAATTTATTGGCTTTTCACTTAAGTCATTGGCTCATACTTGTGCTAGAATTCAACCCGTTAAGGGAGCATACTTGACCTTTAGAAAAAGTTTACTATATAAAATAATACACAGATTTTTTGACAGTAGCTGCGATGAGTAGGTTTAGGAACTGTCCCGATTCCCAACACTAAAGCTCCTTGAATTTCCATTCCCTCAATTCCCTTGCCTAACCCCAAATGAAAGCCTACCCCTTTGTCATTTGATGGGACAGCTTCCACTTTCTCTAGTCTGTCACGGTGTCTCTGCTACAGATGGATTACAGAATGGAATAGAAGAGCATAAAATTAAACCTTGTGTTCTCTGTATGAGGTCAACAAGGCTGTCTGCAATTAGTAGTATATAGAAAAGTATGCAAACTAACAACCTGTGTAGGAAAGCGTATCTCCTACTTTTTTTATAACAGTCATTTTTAGGATTAGTGCTGCTTTTAACTAGAAAGTTTAGACCCCCCAAAAGTTATGTGGTTTAGAAAAGGTGGTACGCATAAAAACGTCTTACCAGTCACAGAAGGGAAAAAGATGCCAACAAGGACTGTAAATGTAGTTGTGATGTCTGCTAAGACATATAGATGAAGCTTACTCTTAGATCCCTGAACTTCCCAAGAATGGATGTTTGATTTTTCCATTATTTCACCTTTTTCTAGGTAGGTACTCCATAAGTTATCTGTGAATTTCAATAAACAAAGTATAGTAACATTTAATTGGTTTTGCACACAATTATATCAGAAAAACATGGAGATCCGCATAATTATGTCAAGTAGCACCAGCTAAAGGTATTATAACATCATGCTTTTTTAAAAAGTACTATCCACAAAGTCTCTCATAGCCTCAAAGTGGAAATCCATAGGTCCCCCTTCTCTTCCTGAGATTATTGAAAAAATTTTAATTCATAATTCGTTTAAATTATCTCATGCCTTAAGGAATAATTTATTAAAGAGTTATTACTCTTGGGGCACAATTTTTACTCCAGGCAAGAAGAGCCGGTTAATAAAAACATATTTGTATTTCTTTGTCAGATTTTACATTTTTAAATTAGAAATGCTGAATAATACTTTCTACTGTTCACCCATGGTTTAACAATACTTAGATGATCTGTTGCTATGTGTTTCCTTTTATTTTCCTTCCCCTCCCCTAATCTTCCTTCTACTTTCCATTCCCTTGTTAACCTGATCTTATTTCTTTCCTATTATTTACTTTCCCTTTATACCTTCCTTTACTCCCACCCCCCTTTTCTCATAACTGACTTCTTTCTTATCCCTTCCTTTCTTTCCCTCTCTCTATTACCCTTGATTTTCCATGTTACAATCTTCACTCTTGTCAAGTTTACATTCAGATTTGGAAATGGATATCCCTCCCCCCTTATATTGTAAAAAATCCCTCAATAAAAAGAATTGAAAAAAATATATATTTAATAGTGATTTTTCTGTAACTTCTTTTACCAACTCTATGATTCTTGTAACTTTTTGTATACAGTGGATGAAAAGTCTACATGTGCCGCCCCGGCTGGCTGCTGCGGTCAGCACGGTGGTCAGAGTGCTAGTCAAGCCCGACTGGGGGGGCGCACCAGTCTTTGTTAATTGTGGGGTTAATAATAAAATAATAAAAAAGGTTTGTGGCGCCAGTTGGGAAGTTCGGCCTGGTATGGCTGGGCACTGATGAAGGCCCCTCGGAGTTAGGTGGTGATGAACAGTGCCAGATGATTAACCCTTCCAAGCAGGGCTGTTGGAGCAGGAATGGCGCAGCAGAGAATAATCAGCGTTAGATGAGGTAATAATTGGTTTGTACCTTTTACTTTAGTTCTGCAAACAGTTCCAGAAGTTTCCATACAATTCACATCCAGGGTTTTGGTCGTACTTGCACGGTTAGAGTTCAATTTCTCTGCTGTGATGTTGTGTAGCCTTCCTGCTGCTAATCATATCTCTGGTAAAAGACTAATAGGGACCCTAGAGATCCAAGATAGCCAGGTACTGGATCCGTGATCCCTTCCAGCGAGCAGGCAGCTTGAATCCTGTGGGAAAACACTTACTTTCTCTTTCAGCAATGTTCCTGACTCTATGCACTGCTGAGCTCCTGGGCATAACACTTCACTGCTCTTTATATGAAGAACGAGCAGCCTCTCAGTTTAGCACTGACTCTGGAAGTCTCCGTACTCTAGGGACGGATACCCTGCCTTGTGCAGCTTATCCTCTGCAGAGAGCACACTGCTCTTCTCTACACACGGACCTCCATGATGCTACATCTCCTCCCATCTTCACTGCTCTATTGAAACACACTACATTTCAAGGGAATCTGTGACCCCCTGGGAGTTATCAGGCCTCTATACATACAGGTTATAGAAAAGTAAATCTATACATACCTTTATGGCCCATAGTAGAGGTCTGATTGCAGAGAAAAGAGTTTTAATCAATTCAGTTTTGTACAGGCTTGGCATCCGCTGGACATGCCAAGAAATCCCCACCCATCTGTTTATTATTCCCCTAAATCCCAGCCTATATGCTTATTTATCATATTTCCACCCTCCCTTGAACGTCACAGGGCCTTGTGACAGGCCCTGTGACGTGCACTCACATAGAGCGTGCTTTGCTTCATCCTGGCTCTGTCTCTGTGATCTATGTGCTGGCTGATTGCCTGAAAAACTGATGTCAAGTCTAGGATCGGTGCTCTAAGAGAAGCCTGTGACACCACAATCCCTGCTCCGACTGCCTGTTAAGAAAGAAGAGATCCCTGCCTGATCTCTCTTCATACACCCCAATCCCCCGTCTTTTTACCCCCCTCCCCAAATTCCGTTTCTGCCACCGAGCGCTGATCAGTACTTGATCGCTCAATTTCTGGCAGTTTTTTTTTTCCGTGCATCCTGCAGTGGCAAGGGCTGATCAGTGACCCAAATCACTGATCAACGTCCATGCTCCCTTTTTGTTGTCCCTGTCAATTCCCACCCCCCCCCCCCAACTTTGCACCACCTCCGTGCGTGCATCCAGCAGCTGCCGATCGCTGACGCGAATCACCGATCAGCACTTGTGTTCGCTGTTTTACACTGTTTTTATCCACTGACTTTTTTATTTTGCACAGAGCAGTCACGCGGTCCGATTGTGCGCCGTGCTTGACCTTGTGGTGCCTCAGAAGCCTGCTACACCACAATCGCTGCTCCTGCTGCTACAGAAAAAGACTGAAGACAACTAAGTAGATTTTTTGCTCCCTCCTCATCCACCCTAATCCCCCTCTTCCCGCCACCAAGCGCTGATCAGTACTTGATCGTTCATCTTTTGGCAGTTTTTTTTTCGTGCTTCCTGCAGCGGCAGAACGCTCTCTGTTTTACACTTTTTTTTCCTCCCTCCCTTTTGCACCACCTTCGTGCACACATCCAGCAGTCACCGAGCGTTGATCAGTGACACAGGTCACTGATCCGCACTCGTGCTCACTGTTAGCACCACCTCCGGTTACTTTTTTTTTTATCTTTTTCTTTTAAAAAAAAGTTTACACCAAGCACACTGACACACACACACACACACACAACTGAATAAAGTACTGACACACACACTACAGACATAAAAAAAGAACAAGTCCCGCTTGTCTAAAACCCGCTATACGCTTTCCTTGCCTCCGACACGGACAGAGAAGGAGAGGATCCCACTTATCTTTATTTTTCTGACTCCTCGTCATTGTCGTCTTCCTCTTCCTCCTCAGGTGATACTGAACCACCACTTAGACGCCCCAGAACAGAAGAGTAACCAGCGCCCCCCATTACTGACCCAGTATGGATACCGAAAATTATGAGCCACTGATTTCTGACTTTGTAGCGGAATCAGAAATCAAGTTTGACACCACCAGCCTCACAGAAATAGACTTTTTCAAAGTCTTTTTCTCTGAGTATTTATTTAAACCACAGGTGGACCAAACTAATTTGTACGCTCAACAATTTTGGCACAAAACCGCTCTTCAGCATTTTCTAACTGGACTTCTGTAGAAGCAGTAGAAATGATGAAGTTTTGGGGCCTCGTCCTTCACATGGGATACTGAAGAAGCCAGAAACTCAACAATACTGAGGTGCTGATGTTTTGTATAACACTAAAGTGTTCCAAGTGGTCATGACCTGGACACGTTTTGAGGCCATCCACAAGTTCTTGCATTACAACGATAATGTACGGTGTCCTGCACGAGATGACCCTTACTTTGATCGTCTTTTCAAAGTTCGGCCGGTCATCGAGCACTTCAACAACAAGTTTGCTGAAGTGTACGTGCCCCAAAGGGACATCTGCGTGGGTGAGTCCCGAATTCATTTTAAGGGGAGGCCTGGATTCCGGCAGTACCCGCCCAGTAAAAGGGCCAGGTACGGAATTAAGCTGTACAAACTTTGTGAGAGTACAGCTCAGGGTACATCCACAAGTTTAGGGTTTATGAAGGCAACGGCTCCCAGACTGAACTCCCTGAATGCCCCCCCTGTCCTGGGAGTGAGTGGGAAAACTGTGTGGGATTTGGTGCACCCACCGCTGAAGCAAGGTTATCACCTCTACGTGGTTAACTTTTATACCAGCATCCCACTGTCCAAGTCCCTCTCTGCGCGAGGTACCGCAGCCTGCGGTACTTTACAAAAAAATCAGAGAGGCCTCCCAAAGACGCTAATTGGGCAGATGCTCAGAAGGGGTAAGAGCGGAGCACAATGTAGCGACCACCAGCTGGTTGTCAAGTACAAGAGGGATGTTCTTCTCCTGACCACCATACATTGTGATGGCAGCACCCCCAGCACTGTACGAGGTTTCTCTACACAGGTCATCAAGCCAGACTGTGTTTTGGAGTACAACAAGTACATGGGGGGAGTTAATCTCTCTGATCAAGTCCTACAGCTGTACAGTGCTTTGAAAAAGGCCAGGGTGTGAAACAAGAAGCTGGCCGTGCACATCGTACAGATGGCAATGCACAATGCTTTCCTGCTATCATGTCATACCTTCAGTTCCAGGAGATAGTGCTCAAGGCCCTGATACTTGGCAGAGGCGGAGGAGCAGGCCCCAGTTCTTCCGGAACTGAAGGACCTTGAATCGTACCTAGTCAGCATTTCACAGGGGAGATCCCTCAAGGAAGAAAAAAAGGTGAGTCACAAAAGAGGTGCAGAGTGTGTTACCAAAGGGGTATACGCAAGGACACCATTTATCAATGTGAGACCTGCCACGACAAACCTGGCCTGTGTATGAAAGAATGCTTCAGACTGTACGACACATCCATGGATTACTAAATTCAGTTCTGACTTACACAACTGAAGCATGACAACCTGACTAATACTACACAACTGACGTAGGACAATCTGACGAACGCTACACAACTGACGTATAACACTACATTATAAAATTCACATATTAGGAATCAGTAGATAAGTTCCAAAAAGGGGGCACTTGATGGGCATTTTCACTATTTAGGCACATCAGGGGCTCTGCAAACGCGACAGGACGCTCACAGACCATTCCATCAAAGTCTGCAGTCCAAAACGTCACTCATTCACTTCCGAGCCCTGATGTGCATCAAAGAAATGGCTTTCCCCCACATATGGGGTATCAGCGTACTAAGGAGAAATTGTACCACAACATTTGGGGTCCAATTTCTCCTAGTACCCTTGTGAAAATAAAAAATAATTTCGGCTAAAAGATCATTTTTGTGGAAAAAATGATTTTTTCTTCCACGGCTTTACGTTATAAACTTCTGCAAATCACTTGGGAGTTCAAAGTGCTCACCACACGTCTAAAATGGGGTCACTTGTGGGGGTTTCCACTGTTTAGGCACATCAGGGGCTCTCCAAACGCAACATTGCGTCCGCTAGCTTCTGCGCTCAATTCCAGCGAGTGTTGCCTTAAAAACATTAAAACGGTGCTCTTTCCCTTCCGAGCCCTACGCCTACACAATGGCTTTCCCACATATGGGGTATTAGCGTACTCAGGAGAAATTGCACAACAACTTTTGAGGTCCAATTTTTCCTGCTACCTTTGTGAAAATAAAAAAATTGTGGTCTTGTGTTAAAAAAAAACGTATATGTTCATTTTTTCCCTTTCACATTCGATTAATTGCGGTGAAGTACATGAAGGGTTAATAAACTTTTTAGAATGGTGTCACTTTGGGGTATTTTCTGTCATATATACCACTCAAAGTGACTTCAAATGTGGTGTGGTCCCTAAAAAATGGTTTTGTATATTTTGTTGTAAAAATGAGAAATTGCTGGTCAAATTTTAACCCTTATAACTTCCTAAGAACAAAAAGATGTTGGTTCCAAAATTGTGCTGATGTAAAGTAGACATGTGGGAAATGTTATTTATTAACTATTTCGTGTAACATATCTCGCTGATTTAAGGGCATGAAAATTCAAATTTTAAACATTTTCACCATATTTCCGATTTTTTCACAAATAAACGCAAGTCATGTTGAATAAATTTTACCACTATCATGAAGTACAATATGTCACGAAAAAACACTCAGGATCAGCGGGATCCGCTGAAGCGTTCCAGAGTTAATACCTCAAAGTGACAGTGGTCAGAATTGTAAAAATTGGCCTGGTCATTTTTGTGCAAACAACCTTCGGGGGTAAAGGGGTTAAAGTAATCGAAAAAAGTTTTAAAAAATATGAAAAAAATAAAAAAAACACATGTTCAAATCACCCTTTTGTCCCATTAAAAAATATATTATATATATTATATATATATATATATATATATATATATATACATACACACACATATTTGAAATCACTGCGTTTGTAAAAGTCAAATGTATCAAAATATAAAATAAATTAATGGTAAACAGTTTAAGAAGAGAAAAAATCAAAACGAGATAATTATGTTTTTTGGCCGCCACAACATTGCAATAAGAGGTGATCAAAACATTATATCTACCTCAAAATAACAACAATAAAAATGTAAGCTCAGGGAGCAAAAAATAAGCCCTCACACAGTCCAAGATTCCCGAAAAATGAAAACATTACGAGTCTCGGTAAATGGCGACACAAGCAAAAAAATTTCTCTTACAAATTTCAGAATTTTTTTATTGGCACTTATATATATATATATATATATATATATATATATATATATATATATATATATATATATATATATATATATATATATATATATATATATATATATATATATATATATATATGTTTTGTATCTGCATACTCGTACTGATCTGGAGAATCATATTGCCAGGTCAGTTTTACCATATAATGAATATGGCAAATAGAAAAAAATAATAATAATGGAATTGCACTTTTTTTTGCAATTTCAACGCAGTTGGATTTGTATTCCCGCGTTTCAGTGCATCACATGATAAAATGTAAAATGGGTCATTCAAAAGTACAACTTGTCCCACCGAAAACAATCCTTCATACGGCTATGGCGACAAAAAAAATTAAAAAGTTATGGCTCTTGGAATAAAAGGAGGAAAAACATGAAAGTGTAAAAACAGAAAATTGCAAGGTCATGAAGGGGTTAATGTCACCCATAATTTGTATAAAATTGATTAAGAAACAAACTGAAATAATTTTGAAAGGGAAAATAAAACTAAAATAATGTGTCTGCATAAGTGTGAACACCCTCTTACAGTCGGGGATGTGGTTGTGTTCAGAATTAGCCAAGAACATTTATACTCACGGTAAATAGTAGTCAGTACACAGCTACCATCATTTACAGTGATTCTGTGTAACCCCATATGTGTGTAAAGTTTATCTATTCCAGTAGGATTTTCATGACATTTTCTTAGCTGCATTTTACAGCAAAACCCAGGGTCCATAAACATTTTATAACACAGCAAAGGGGTCTCTCATTTTCGAAAGTTATCAGTCAAGAGAAGGGTACAAAAACTTTCTAATGGATTAGATATACCATGGAACATTGTGAAGACAATCATCAAGAGGCTTACATTTGGAACAACAGTGAAATTACCTAAAATTTAACATCCCTCAAAAACAAAAAGAAAATTGGTGGTGGAGGTCTACAGCAACATTAAAGGAGCTTTAGAAATTTCTGTCAATGACTGGTCGTGTACTGCATGTGACAGCAATTGCCTGTATTCTTCATATGTCGGGACTCTCAAATTGAGAATCTCTGGGTGACCTGAAGAGGGAGCTGTACATAGTAGATGGCCTCGCAATCTGACTTTAAGATTGAGGCCACGGCCCCAATATCAGTATTTGGTCAGTAATTTTTCTCAGGAGTGGAAGCCAAAACCAGGAGTGGGTGATGAATGCAGAATTGGTGCAATTGTTTCTATTATACCTTTTTTCTGATTGTTCCCCACTTGGTTTTGGCTCCCACTCCTGAGAAAAAATACTGATCAAATACTGATAGTGGGGCTGTGGCCTTAGAGCACTACTACATTGAAGAGCAAGTCAAGATTGCCAATTCTAGATGTGTCATGCTGATAAGACTCCTAACTAAAAAAGCTTAATGTTGTTAAAAATTCAAAATGGTACTTCAGCAAGTCGTAATTTAAGAGTGTGCATACTCATGCAACCACACTATTTTAGTTCTTTAATTTTCTTTTTCTACGTGAAAAGATTTCAAAGGATTTATATAGATTATGGGTGACATTAAAGGTGGGTAAAGTTCTGAAATAACTTCATCCTTCTTGGTATGATTTTTGTATTACATGGCAAAAAAACAAGACCTTTTAAAAAGAGTGTGAAGACTTTTTATATCCACTGTAAATTTACTTCCCCCTGCATTTCTCTTTCCAGAATTGTATTCACGCTTTAGCAATTTTTGGTATTTCCATAATAGAGACTCCTATTTTGAGGTAAAACTCACATCTATCAGACATTTTTGGAACAAAACAAGAATGTGTAAGGTGGGTATAACTTAATACCTTATTACCTTATATTATTAATTCAGCTGTTAATCTTGAAGCAAAAAAAATCTGATCCTTCTAGGTCAGTGATCTCAGTAGTACTTTAGAATCATGCAAGCCAAAAAGTAGGAGGTTCAGAAGTGCCTCCTCCACAGTTTCCTCAGGGGGTACATAGCTTCCATGCAGCTAGTGGGCCCACTGGGATGGTGAGGACCAACACATGCTTCAGATCCCCGAGAAAGTAGCACTTCCAATAGCTGAAGTATCTGGTAGAGCACAGAGAGAAGGGCGTAACTTCCCTACTAGCCTTCTTTAAGTCTGTGGCATACAAGACCACCTGGACCACACTCAGCATATCAGTTTCCCTTGTCAGGGGGGCACAGAAACACCACCACCACCATCCCATCTTCCACACTTGGCAGGTAACAGCAAAGAAGGCTTGACTGTTGAACTTGTCAGAAGTTCCTAATTAGGGGAGTACGGTAAGTGTATTTTTCTGAGACACTCAAGTGACAATTTTTATTGTATTTTGGACACTCAGGGCAAATTATTACTATTTAAGGGAGACGTCGGGGCAGGTTTAATCTTTGAGGGCATGATTACTTTTTTTAAATTGAGTTTGTCATCAAAGAATGATAGCACCTGTCTTTGGTTTGAACTAAGCGCACCCTTAGTGTGGTCAAACATTTTAGTGCCCCTTTCATCCTACTTGTTTTCCCTCTATTTCCGACCCACCTCTATTTTGATTGACAGGTATGGCTCTATAGAGAAAGAGAAGAATGGAGATTGAGGGAAATAAGTAGGTGGGAAGGTGCACTTAAATGTTTGGCCACACCAAGGGTGCACCGAGCACCTGTAATTGGTTTGAACCTGCATTCTGCTCTGACAGAGCCTTTAACCCCTTCACCCCAAAGCCTGTTTTCGCCTTCCTGACCAAGCCAATTTTTTTAAATTCTGACCAGCGTAACTCTATGAGGCAATAACTCTGGAACGCTTTAATGGATCATAGCAATTCTGAGACTGTTTTCTCATGACATATTGTACTTCATAACAGGGGTAAAATGTGTTCGGTACGACTTGTGTTTACGTGTGGAAATATCTGAAAATTTGGCTTAAGTTTCTAGACTTTCAAACTTTTAATTTTTATGCCCTTAAACCATAGTTATGTCACACAAAATAGTGAAAAAATAACATTTCCCACATATAAGTAAAAAATTGAGTTTCTTCCAATTGAATAACTGAATATCAGATGCAAAAAACCTTATATATCAAATCACAGTAAATCAGGAAGCCCAAAAGCACAAGGGATGGGAGAATTATTTCAAAGTTTATTTAAAATGTACAAATTAATACAAAAACAGGTGACTGGAAAAAGGAGATAAGCGCAACTAAAAAAGTGGAGATGTAATTTAACCCTATAAATAAGAGACAAAAAAATCCCAAACCTGGATTCCCAAAAGGATAGCCTTATAAGAATATCAGAATAGTAAATGTTGATATAAAAATCAGACTAATCTGATTATGCACAGTATTATTAATGCTGGTAAATATTATATGAATGCAAAGCCATAAAAATAAAAAAATGCATCCCTCTACACCCCTCAAGGAATTTATCTAGTGGCATAGTTTTATAGTAATGATTATAATGCTTTTTGTTTTACTGGTGTATGAATTAAAAATGTGGTGCAGCGCCTGGTATGTATGGCACCACTCATCCCTCTTCCTGGTATGTATGGCACCTTTGATCCCAGTATGTATGGTCCCCCTCATCCCTCTGCCTGGTATGCTTGGCACCCCCTGATCCCCATCACGCTGCACACAAAAAACAAACAATTATGCTCACCTCCTCTCTCCTCTAGCGCTGCGTCCTGCTCTGCTGCCGGCAGGGATCTCACTGTGTGATCTGTGCATGACGTTACTGCCACGCGCCCTCACCCTGTGAGATGTTGTGCCAGAATAGTCACTGCTCCCACGCCGGGACTGTGTGCGTGGGGAGCAGTGACCATTCACTCACCTTAATAGCGCGCACAATGTAGCCGCAGTGCGGCTCCTGGTATGGCCGACAGAATTAACTGGGTAGAAAGGCAAAATGAGCAATTGTAAGTACACAGGGCTATATAATATGATTGAATATATTAAGAGGATACTAATTTTAATGGGAGTGCTTCTTTAATCTGTCAAGAATTTTTCAATCCATATGGATGTGGGCTGCGCAGAATGGCATCATGGGCCGCATGTGGCCCCTGGGATGCAGGATTAGCACCCTGGGTTTAAAGGCTATAAACCAACAAGCCCTTCTTTTTCGTTCAAAATTACCATTAAATTGTGCTGCCAAGTTTTTTAGATCTGTTTTTTTGCCATATTTCGTTTGTATCAATGGCAGAGTATTCAAACCCCTATAATCTTACACTCTCCTTCATACAGTAAAGTGTTGTTGCAAAATACTGATGACCTATTCACCTGGCACGCCCACTGTTCTGCTGCTATTTTCTCTGGCGATGACAACTCAATTTAATGCCTTTAAGTATCCGGCTGATTCAATTCTAGCTATGCTCTCTGTACTGAGAAATGATTGCCAGTTGTTTATGTATTACACACCAGCACCCACCTTGTATGCAGAGGGCTTAGCTCCTGAGCCGCTCTAAATTTTGTGTCCCAACAAGAGAAGTACATGTATATCAAATGTTGGGAACGGGATGATTCCACTACTGCTAAAAACATATGTAATAAATCAGGACTTTAAAAAGGTTCTGAACCTGCTAAACCGCTAGTTACCTGCAGAGATGGGGTTAATCTGCAGGTAAATAGCATTTCAATTATGTCTACCTGCATTACTGGAGCAGTGGCCACAAGGAGAAAGGGAGGTTTTATTCTCCCTGCAGCTGTTCACTTCATGTCTTTGGAGCGGTGCAGCGGATAGTCACCGCTCACTTTACAATGAGCAGCCTGTGCTGCAGTTTATTTGTGCAGCATAAGTGTGCGGAGCAGGCTGTCAGTCTAGGTGCAGGGTGAGTGATTGCAGGTGCTCTCACTGTGTAGTAAACAGTGACTGTAACCTTTCCCAGCACTGGCCCAATGAGTTTAAAGCGGTAGTCCACTACAATAAATAATGCCCCCATCAATTTAAACAGTGGAAAGAAGTGTTTTTGTAAATACCTTCCGCTGTCGTCAATTGTGCCTGTGAGTGACGGCATCGCTGACCGCTCACTGGGCATCACATGACCCCGGATGCAGCCTGCTCTGACATGCGCTGATGGCACATCAAGTTCCGGAGACCCAGATGTGTGAGCCAGTTGCACGAACCCCCGATTGACTGGGCTGTGTGCGGAGTTTCACGGCACGCCATAGCCCAGCATCCAGTGAGCGTTTTCCCTCTCCTTTGTATTTATTGGCCACAAGCGCACATTGGATGCTGGGCAGTGACGTGCAGTGAAATGCCGCCCATAGCCCAGTCAATCGTGGATGCGTGGAACTGGCTCACGCCTCTGGGTCTCCCGAACTTGATGTGCCATCAGCAGATATTGGAGCAGGCTGCAGCGGTAGCACCACTCACAGGCACAAATGACAATGGAAGGAATTTACAAAAAACACTTCTTTCCACTGTTTAAATCGATGGGGGCATTATTTATTGTAGTGGACAACCTCTTTAAGAGAGCAGCTACAAGGAAAATATAACTTCATTTTCACTTGTAGCCACTGCTTCAGTAAGGCCAGGCTATTAATGAAATTATAATGAAGGCACGGTTTAAACTATTTACCGGCAGATTGTCACTATATCTGCATGAAAATAGTGTTTTGGAGATGGTAAGTTTCTTTAAAAGTTGATCACTAATATAATATTAACACAAGGCCTGGATCAGAATATGTTTAAACCCAAAGGCTAAATAATACCAAACTCAAAGCTCTAGGGAGCAGCATTCACTAGAACGCTGGGAGAATAACCAAATGTTTTAGGTCACTGTTAACAATGGTGGGCTGGGAAGGCAGAAGGTGACATCAGGGTGGGTAGAGAAACTTTCAGACATGAAATCTTCACCATTACCAATAACATATTATACTCTCCTCTCGATAAAAAGGGAATTAAACCTACCGGTAATTCTGTTTCCAGGTAGTCCCTCAGGACAGCACACTAGGAGGTAGTCCTTCCTTGGCCTATAACGGAACAGGATCACAGAGAGGTTAAAAGGCCACTCCCACCTCCACCCTCCAGTGTTTTTACCAATTACCACCCAAGGATGGATGCAAATGGTCTATACGAGCCACTAGAAACTCACATACAATAACCACTTTGCCATGACGACCAGATGAACGAATGACCCGCAGGAAGACTGATCCAGCTCCAGCCCAAAGATAAAAATAAGGGAGGGAATTAAGGGTGCTGTCCTAAGGGACTACATGGAAACAGAATTACCGGTAGGTCTAATTCCTTTTTTCCAGCACATCCCTCAGGACAGCACACTAGCAGAAATACCAAATAAATAGCACCAGGGTGGGTACAGAAACCTCAAGGGACCAAAGTCCTGTGCAGGAACCAGGCCAGATATAGAAAAGATCTGTACGATCTTTAGAATCATAGACAAGTAAAGAGATCTGAAAAGATAAATTGCCATAACGAGCGTCTGATATAGAGCTCTGGCAAAAATTAAGATACCACTGCAAAATTTTCAGTTTCTCTGATTTTTCTCTTTATAGGTATATTTTTGAGTAAAATGTACATTGTTGTTTTATTCTATAAACTACTGACAACATGTCTCTGAAATTCAAAGCTAAAAATTTTGTATTTATTTGCAGCAAATGAGAAATCGTCAAAATAATAAAAAAGAAACCGCGCTTTCAGACCTCAAATAATGCAAAGAAAACAAGTTCTTATTCATTTACAAACAACAATACTCATGCTTTAACTCGGGAAGAGTTCAGAAATCAATATTTGGTTGGATAACCATGATTTTTAATCACAGATTTTATGTGTCTTGCCATGCTTTCAACCAGTCTTTCACACTGCTTTTGGGTGACCTTATGCCACTCCTGGCACAAAAATGTAAGCAGTTCTTCTTTGTTTGATGGCTTGTGACTATCCATCTTCCTCTTGATTACATTCCAGAGGTTTTCAATGGGGTTCAGGTCTGGAGTTTGGGCTGGCCATGACAGGGTCTTGATGTGGTGCTCCTTCATCCACACATTGATTGACCTAGCTGTGTGGCATGGGGTATTGTCCTGCTGGAAAAAAAACAGTCCTCAGAGTTGGGGAACATTGCTTGGGAAGGAAGCAAGTGTTTTTCAAGGATAACCTTGTATGTGGCTTGATTCATACATCCTTCGCAAAGATTAGCCTGCTCAATTCCAGCCTTGCTGAAGCATCCCCAGATCATCACTGACCCTCCACTAAATTTCACAGTGGGTGAAAGACACTGTGGCTTGTATGCCTCTCTAGGTCTCCATCTAACCATTAGACGACCAGGTGTTGGGCAAAGCTGAAAATTAGACTCATCAGAGAAGATTACCTTACTCCAGTCCTGTATAGTCCAATCCTTATAGTGTTTGGCAAACTTCAGCCTGGCTCTCCTTAGCTCCTCATTGATGAAAGGCTTTTTTCTAGCTTTACATGACTTGAGGCCTGCCTCTAGGAACCTGTTATGAACTGTTCATGCCGTGCCCTTCACCCAAGCTGCCATTTGACATTCCTTTTGTAGGTCACTTGATGTCATCCTGTGGTTGCTGAGTGACATTCGAATAAGATGACGGTCATCCCGGTCAGTGGAGAGTTGCTTTTGCCCTCTGCCGATCTGTAGCTTTGTTGTCCCCAATGTCTGCTGCTTGACCTTGTTGTAATGGACTGCCATCTTCGAAATTTTAAGTAGGGAGGCAACATGACGCTCACTGTATCCCTCTGTTAGTAAAGCCAGAATTGAGCCCTTCTTTTCCTTACTCAAGACTTTTCTTTTTAATTCCTTTGGCATGGTCAAAAGTTATTTTTTTAAACAAATTACTTTTGGGCTATTCCTAGCACATGTTTTGCCATCCAGCCAGTCCTATTGCAAGAGGCTTGTGAAGACCACAGCAGTGTTTTTATACTTTCCCTCATTACATAAGATTTGGTTCAGGTGATCACCTAATCAGAAGCACATTAAGTATGAGGTGGACTTTGGTTGGAATTCAACTGACACTGGAATGGAATGGCTGTCAGACATGTAGAGATGGGGATTTTTAGAAAACTGTGAAGTAGTCTCTTAATTTTTGCCAGTGCTGTATATGTATAATGCAAACATTCAGTATAAATGTGACAAATTATGCAGCAGAAACAGAGGGAGAGAGAGACTCCCTTATTGTACCCCAACATCAATAATGAACCGCTGTGATTGTTAGTAAGATTATACTTATAATACCGCAGCCATAGAATAGATCTTAAACACCTCTTATTGCCAACCAAAAGTATGGTGATAGCCTCTGCCACAAACCCAATGAGGACTGTTGTACAGGGCTGTGGAACCCCAGACAAAGATTCTTTATTGTAGGCGCCCTGACTGCTGTAACATTGGTGAGAGTACGGAGTCTTCTGCCATATGATGCTGTACTCTGGATTCACAACAAAAGTACAAAGAGGGTCGAGATACCCTCCTTGATAAATATAATATTACAGACTATGGGACTAGAATCTTTAACATGAGGATGATCAAGGAAACTAGACCGATCGCTGTATGTGGAGTCTCATGGGATTTTCTACTCCCGGAACAGTAGTACAGTATGTCACGTTAGAGGATGAACGCAATAGACCTATGTCTTCCTTCAACCACAACCCCAAGTACTTAAAGGCAGTAGCTGAATTGAGATCCCTGTTCCAAAACGGAATACTAGGCCAATCAAAGCATAGTTGTACCTCTGGCTAAGCCCAGATGCACAGATTGAGGCAAAAGGAAGCTGGATCTGGGTCCAATAATACGAAGATTCTATAACCAGAATCGAGGCCAGAGACAAAGTGTGAAAAAGTAGGCTGGAGACACAAGGTACGTTAGTAACTTCCCAGAAGCCTAGCCCCGTGTACTTACCTGTGCTGGCTCCACACCCATTAGAACAACAGGGAGAGCTGGTAATGCAGAGAGCCCATCATGGAGGGAAGCTGAGTCAGACCGGGAATGCTGCACAGGCTGGCTGCTGGCTGAGTGACCTCTGCCCAGAGAGGTGTCGGCCCTGGACTGCTTGACAGAGGGAAGGGAAGGCCGAGACCCTACGATCCTCCCGAGTCCGTAAAACGAAGCTCCACCTAGGAGTGCATGCAGCTTGATGCAGAGTGTCCTCCACTGAGGGAAGTGGTGAAGTCACTTCCTGCTCTACTAGAGAAGTAGCCTGGCACTCAGAAGACTCATGGGTTCTTTTTATCATTTTTAATAAAGTAGTGCAGAAAATAAACAACAGACGTTTCGGTCACATTAGACCTTCATCGGTGTACTACAAAAATAAAAAATGACAGTAAGTATCATATAGAAATGTGTAAACAATACAAATGAGACCAAACATGATCAAACCAAACCAATTTGTCATGGTAAGTGCTTAATGGGAGTACAACATGGGAAAATAGGATGGGAAGGGGAGGAGGATTAGGAGAGGGAATGTTGACAGATCCTGAAATCTTATGGAAAGGAACCTACCAGTCTGCAGAAGTGGGTATATTAAAGCAGTAGCCTATTAGGTTCTGTTAGCTGTGGGGATAAAGATAAAGGCATGAGTGCCATAACCTAGGCTTTTACTAGTATAGAGAGTGAGGGGATTGTCCCTAAGAAGTTACCTGTGGATATGTGGTAGCCGGACACGGTGTCCACCGTTTGTCAGGAGGTGCTATGAGGGACTGAGGACCTTGGAGGTCTTAAATAGGTAGTGGAGAGGGTTAAAGGTCACTCCCTAGGCTAATCATTGGTAGCAGTGGGATTAGGGCGCGCATATAGTATCCAGAATAGGACCTGGGAAGCGGAAGTAGCGTCATTTGACGTTCTTATGCTACCAATGATTAGCCCAAGGAATGACCTTTAACCCTCTCCAATACCTATTTAAGACCTCCAAGGTCCTCAGTCCCTCATAGCACCTCCTGACAAACGGTGGACACCGTGTCCGGCTACCACATATCCACAGGTAACTTCTTAGGGACAATCCCCTCACTCTCTATACTAGTAAAAGCCTAGGTTATGGCACTCATGCCTTTATCTTTATCCCCACAGCTAACAGAACCTAATAGGCTACTGCTTTAATATACCCACTTCTGCAAACTGGTAGGTTCCTTTCCATAAGATTTCAGGATCTGCCAACATTCCCTCTCCTAATCCTCCTCCCCTTCCCATCCTATTTTCCCATGTTGTACTCCCTTTAAGCACTTCCCATGACAAATTTGTTTGGTTTGATCATGTTTGGTCTCATTTGTATTGTTTACACATTTCTATATGATACTTACTGTCATTTTTTATTTTTGTAGTACACCGATGAAGGTCTAATGTGACCGAAACGTCTGTTGTTTATTTTCTGCACTACTTTATTTAAAATTATAAAAAGAACCAATGAGTCTTCTGAGTGCCAGGTTACTTCTCTACATGGTTACAGGCTTGCAACCCTACCTGGGCACCACCATTACCCCAGGAGTGCGGTAGTTTTCATCTATTTAAACTTCCTGCTCTACTGACCTGGCTGAGGGACCCCCAGCCAGTGAGGTATCAGCCCGGAGCCTCTTCACAGAGGGAAGGGAAGCGATCGATCCCCTCCGATCCCCCTGAGCTCCCAGGTAATCTTCGCGCTGATGCGCACTCCTGTAATAGTGAGGAAGGATGTAGCCTTCCTTTGGCGCAGAAGTAGTTAAAGAGAATGTTCCCGTAGTTAGACCTCTTTGAACTGTTGTTAGGCCAAGCTAAGGGGTTAGCTGCAGTGGTCCAGTCCGTAGAGTAGAGGGGGAACTTGGTGCCATGGTCAGACATTGAGAATGTCTAGAGCTTGGTTTAACATAATTCCTTGTGGGCTGCAGTACTTCTAACCAGCCACAAGATGCCAGTGTCGGGTACAGCTGTTAGTGAGAGTCTACTAGCCGGATGACAGTGAAGAGTTAATTGGGTAAAAGGACAGCCCATAGTGGGTGGGCACTCTAGGCAAGTAGTGAGTTTCCAGGAAGATTCAGTGAGAGTTTGGACAGAGAACTGTACGGGCAGCCTAATTATATGGTGGCAGCTACAGTAGACTGGAGCTCCATACCCCACACAGTAGGATCACCAGTGTAAAGAGCTCCCTATGCAATAGTCCTGTTAGCCGGAGAAACTCAATGGAGGTATTGAGGACACGGGGCACTTTCAGTCTGCAGGCAGCAGAGGAGGAAGATAGGACACCAGGCTAAGACGTGGGGGAGATATAGGATCCGGATATACTGTCACTGGTGAGGAAGATTCTCTTGGGCTAGAGATTAGAGTCCTTGAGATTCTTCACTTAAAGAGGAAACCAGGGCTGAAGATGTTGCCAGCGCTTGTGAGGGAGATAACCTGTCGGGCATTATCCATTATATCTGCCCGTAAATATTGTACATATTCCTCTTCCCCAAGTAAAGTCCCAGTTATGGTTAAGAACTTCATGTCCTCTGAATTTATTGCTGCCCTGGTCCCAAAAGAGAAATGCCTGGAGACAGCTGCGATTGGATGGTCTGAAGTAAGTGGAGAGCACCACATACACGGCCACACATCAGGGGGAGGACACGTATTGTCCGTAGGCTGCCAGAGCGAGCAGCGTCCATGACTACTTCGCTGGGGCACCTTACACTCCTCTCCTGCATCTGTCCTGAAAGGGACAGGAAAAAAACACTGGAGGGTGGAGGTGGGAGTGGCCTTTTAACCTCTCTGTGATCCTGTCCTGTTATAGGCCAAGGAAGGACTACATCCTAGTGTGCTGTACTGAGGGATGTTTTGGAAAAATACTTTTGGCACAATATGCATGTTCAATATGCAAATCATGTAAATTTCCTATATGATGTAGTGCTTTTATACTGTGTAACTGTAGGCACTGTCTTGATCTACGATGAAGAGTCAGCCAGACTCAAAACGCGTCATATTTTTCAACACTATTAATGTAATTTTAATGAAGTCACAATAATAAATTTTGCGTTTAGTTCGCTTTGCTGGACTGAAAAACCTTTTTTTCATCACTTTGAACAAAGCTGCTTGATAGCTCACAAGCTGTATATGAATTCTACATATCTTTCAGCTTTTATTTTTATTTTTCCATCTTTGATAGTAATGGTCATCATTAGGAAAAATATACTGTAGCTTTCAGGAAGACCAATATGACACAGCTGAAATTTCAAGACCACTAACTCTAAAATTATTTTTAAAAATAAACTCTAAATTTTAGAACCCTCATTGTTAATTCTAAAGGGGTACCCCCGTTTCAACTAAATTTAACCCACAGGCTGAGTGAAGTGTAAAAATAAATTTGCTTTACTTAATCTTCCCCACCTCCTCCCCCCGGGTCCAGCTCGGTCTCCATTGCAATGGTCTTCACTGATTGGCAGCAGAGGTCAACGAATTATAGTTTTTAAAGAACTGTCTGTGACAGGTGACAATGTCAACGTGCCAGTTGTCTATTTTCAGAATATACCGGGCTATGGGGGTATTAGGCCCAGTGTAAGCATTTTGAAGCCAAATATTCTATTTATTTTCATCCACTCATGATTAAGTACTTTGAATATATTTCCCATGTTTACAATCAACTTTTGGTTTTGGCATCAAAATATTAACCAAATCTGCAAGGTGTGAATATATAAGTATTATAGGATTTTATATATATATATATTTTTTTAAAGGCATACTTAGGGTTTTTATAGGTTATGTCAACTATGGAAAGTGACATGAAAGCTAATCAGTGACGAAAAAGACCAAAATATAGAAATGTAAAAAAAAATTCCAATGTAAAAACTTTTCTAACATTTTATATTAAAGATTGTATACAGATTTTTAGATAAACAACTTGTATCGTCTCCATAGTCAAACTATGATTTTAACTAAAGATGTTAAAGAGTACAAATAAAATGCACAACTCTGAAACATTAAGACATTGTATTATTCATATTCACCTGACAAGATGCCACTGGCTGCTCCAGGAATGCCAGAGATTTCACTGACATTGTTATGAAGAAAATACTCATCACACGAGCTACTTGACAAATTTGTAGAATCGCAGAACAGTTCAGACAACTTAGTTGCCACTGTCATATTATCCACATTCACGGTCTTGGCACATAAATCAAACTGGCCTCTAGCAAGGGTTCGGTTTCCCAGCACACAAATGCTATGAAAAAAAAATTAAAAACATGTTTGTCATACATACATTAATGGTGCTATCTAGTGATGGGCGAGCACTAAAATGCTCGGGTACTCGTTGCTCGGGTCGAGCAAATTGGAATGCTCGGGTGTTCGACCCGAGCAACGAGCCAAATGCAAGTCTATGGGAAACTCGAGCATTTTTCAGGCGGCTCCCCCCCCGCGGTCTGCAGAGGGCCTAAAAATTGCCCAAATCAATGGGAACAGTGCTCAAATTACATGGGGACAGCATGGGGAAGACCCCTGGAAGCATCTTTGAATCCCAGGTCACTGCTGTCAACAACGCTGTCAGAGGTTTTACGCCACTTTTACAGACTCACAATAAAACATACAAAAACGAAACCAAAATGGATTTTCCTGGGAAATATGTTCAGTAACATCCTTTCCAGGGTAATGACTTGTATATAATGCAAAATAAATAACCAAAAACAAAAATACTTCTCCACACCTTGGGCTATGTTCACATGTAGCATTTTTGATGCGTTTTTACACTTTTGCATTGCTTTCAACTGTGACAAATGCATTCACTGGGAAATGTCATTTTAACATTTTACAACCTTATCTGGCCATGTGGTGTGTGAGACATGATCAGACACATCCTGTTTCATTTATGAAGGAAGGACTCTGAAAGTCATAAAGCATATTTTTATAGGGCCATCAGGCGGCCTTTACTATTCTTACAGGGCCAGCTGTCAGCCCTCAATATTCTTATGCTTTCTTGTTCCCATTACTAAAGAGTGGGTCTCCTATACTGTTATTGCGCATGCAGTGAGTGGCATGGCTGCCCAAAATTTGGGCAAACACAATGGGAGACCCACTTCCTAATAATGGGAACATTGTTTTCAGGAGGCCCTCTGACCTCCACATCTCTTCCAAGGGGCATTGGAGTGCCTCCAAATTTTTGGCAACCCTTGCATTCACTGCATAGGCAAACACAATGGAAGGGTTGCCAAAAATTTGGAGGCACTCCAATACCCCTTGGAAGAGACATGGAGGTCAGAGGGCCTCCTGAAAACAATGTTCCCATTATTAGGAAGTGGATTTCCCATAGTGATGGCCTATGCAGTGAATGCAAAGGCTGACAAAAATTGGGAGGCACTCCAATACACCTTGGAAAAGACGTGGAGGAAGGCCTCACAAACTTGCGTCCATCAAGTTCGACCTGTTAGTTCTGTAATTGCTAAAGTTGATCCAGAGGAGGGCAAAAACCCCAAATGATTTAGCCAATCTTCACCTGAGGAAAAATTCCCTCCCGACTCTGAAACCAGCAGTCAGAATAAATCCCTGTATCAACCTACTATTTTATTCTATTTTTAAGTATATGCAGAAATCTGCCTGGTATCTAGAAAAGCATCCAGTCCCCGCTTGAACTGGTTTAGTGAATCCGACATTACCGTCTCCTCACTCAGTGAATTCCATATTCTCACTGCTCTTACCGTAAAGAACCCCTTCCTATGCTAGTGCTGAAACCTTTTCTCTTCCAGTCTTAGTGAATGCCCTCTTGTTACCGTAATATCCCTCCTTTTGAACAAATCCCGGGCAAGGTCTCTATACTGTCCCCTAACATATTTGTACACATTTATTATGTCCCCCCTCAACCTTCTCTTTTCCAGGCTGAATAGTCCTAGTTTTGCCAACCTCTCTGGGTATTAGAAAGGAGCTGGTCTCCTATACTTGTAATGCCCATGCACTAAGTGTATGGGCTGACAAACATTTACCCCTGGGGGATATACATTAACATACTGTATAACATTTTTTTTTTTAAGGACATCATAAATGCCCTTTAAAAAAAAATGATGTGGGTGTTGCATCACAGACGACGGTCACCCTGGTGATATGGTGGTGGAGGATGAGGAGAAGAAGGAGGAGGACAAGCGCAAATAGCCCAAATCAGGAAGCGTATACCCATGTGTGGGTGTGAAAAGGTTCATGGGAATACACCTCCCAAAAAAAGACACTGGATTTGAGTATATGTTACGCTGCCATCATTCGGTGGTGTTGGGAAGTCTGGCCCAATCCAGTCCTTGTTCACTTTTATAAAAGTCAGCCTGTCAGCATTTTCAGTTGACAGGCGGATGCGCTTGTCAGTTATAACTCCACCAGCGCCACTAAAAACCCGCTCTGATAAACACTAGCAGCAGGGCAGGCCAGGACCGCCAAGGCGTAGAGAGCCAGTTCATTCCACGTGTCCAACTTGGATACCCAATAATTATAAGGCGCAGAGGAATCACGGAGGACATTGGTACGGTCGGCAAGGTACTCCCTCAGCATCTTCCCAAACTTTGCCCTCCTTGTGAGAGTACCCCGCGCCTCAGGGCCTATGCGATGGGAGAAGCTGAGAAAACTCTCCCAGACCTTTGACCGTGTTCACCTGCCTCTGCTGGATTGGAATTGTGTCTCTCTCGGCTGTACTCCTTGGCAGTGATGAGCGAGTATGTTTTGTTAACCCTTTCGCCGAGTATGCTCGGGCGAGCACCAAGTAGTTACAGCTGCTCGGTGTTATGTTTGACTCACTCCCGTGTGCATGATTTGCGACTGTTTGACAGCTTTAATAAATGTGAGTAATGTCTATTTCTTACACATTCCTCACATGTATTAAAGCTGTCAAACAGTTGCTAGGCTGCAAACAGGCAAGACTAACGTGTCCTCACCAAGAGGATGACTGACCATGCTCTCCTTCTCCTCCTCCCTGTCCTCAGGCCATCCACGCTGAACAGACGGTATGACAGTTGTGCAGGTAGTACCGTCTACAGAGCATGAAACTAGCTCCTGTTGTTCCTCTTCCTCCTCATTGTCACCCAATCCACGTTGGGATGAGATGAGGCTGGGCTGTGTGTAATCACCCTGTATAGTTCCTTGATCTCATCATGCTCCGCCTGCAATGCATCCTCTGATTGTGAGCAGAGAGCGTTTCAGAATACAGAGAAGCGGGATGGTGACACGAATTATAGCGTCATTGCCGCTCACTATCTTGGTGGAGTCCACAAAGTTTTGGAGGATGATACATATGTCTGACATCCATGTCCACTCCTGAGGTCTTATGTGTGGAGTCTAAACTGAATACCGACAGCCTTGTTGATGCTGGTACTCAACAACTGCCCTCTTCTGCACACAAATCCTTCTCAACATCTGCAGTGTAGAGTTCCAAAGCGTGGGGACATCATACACCAATCAGTGAGCAGGAAGCTGCAAATGCTGCTGAAGCACGGCAAGGGCGGCGGAAGCTGTAGCTGACTTTCTAAAATGGGCACACAGGCGGTGTACTTTGACAAGCAGATCCGGCAGCTCCGGGTAGCTTTTGAGAAAAAGCTGAACCACGAGGTTAAGCACATGGGCCAGGCATGGTACATGTGTGAGCTCGCCTCAGAGCCGCCACCAGGTTCCAGTCATTGTCACAGACAACCATGCCTGGCTGTAGGGTCAGCGGTGTCAGCCATAGATCTGCCTACTCTTTCAGAGCGGTCGTCCACAACTCTTCAGCATTGTGCGGTTTGTCACCTAAGCATATTAGCTTCAGCACAGCCTGTTACCACTTGGCTGAGGTAATGCTGCAGTGCTTCCAGCTAGTAACTAGTGTTGAGCCACCCCCGTAGTGTTCGAGTTCGATTCGGTTCGTCGAACACCCGTGTGTTCGCCGAACTGTTCGTCGAACTGTTCGTCGAACACCTTCGAACACCGTTAAAACCAATGGCAGGCAAACAAAAACACATAGAAACACATAGAAAACACCTTCAAAGGTGTCCAAAAGCTGACAAACTACTCAGAAGACACAACTAACACATGGAAAAGTGACAAGTACATATAGTCATGCGAAAAGAAAAGAGGTGGAGGAGTAAAAGGAGGGGGAGACACAGATATAGGCATGTCATGCCCTTCTAAAATCCAAAAAGTGAGAAGCCAACACGTTCAGTCCGCTCCTGCCCGTGCCACCTCCGCGTCGCCGGGTTTGTGCCAGAGCCGCGGTGAACCCTGACGGCCAGCCCCCCTCTCCCAATACTGGTGCCTGTCCGCTGGTGGGTCGAGCGAGCCCCCCTGTGGTGGAGGCAGCTCTAAGCTTTTTAATTTAAATTGTCTCTCTAATTTGAATGAATACACTTTAAATCCATTTACAAGGATCTATTGGAGGGCAAGTCTCATGCCAGCAGCCGCAGCTCCAGTAGCGTCCACTAAAGCTGCTGCAGTTAAAAAGCTTTTATAAGGATCGAGCTCGGCTGTCCACCGCAAGGCATCCTACTGCCAGTCCCAGCCCCTATGCCTTGGGGTGCCTCCTGATGCTCTTCACGGAGTATCCCGTGGTCCCGAAGCATTTCCTTTGAAAAAATTAAGTGTCCAAACTACAGGTGGTGTAGCTTGCTTAACAGCCGGGATATTCCGCTGACTAGCAGACACTGCTACTAGGCACAAAGTATTTCCTGGGCTAGATGCAGTTAAAAATTTGTAATTAGATACTCTCGTTGGATGCAGAGAAAGCATTCCATAGAGTCTCCTGGCACGCCATATGTGATGCTCTTAAAAAGCTTGGGGTAGGGGTCTAGGGGACCCTTTTATAGCCAAAATCACGGCCCTGTATCACAATACGTCACCTAGGCTGAAGATAAATGGAACTGTAGCACCCTGAGGGCTCGGTTGCTACAGAGGTATTGCACCTCACCCAGAGGTGTGATATCTCACTCTCAGGTAAGGATGTAGTGTGGATCAGGACCCGACACCTGCATGCATTACACCACATTGCCGTGGGGCAGGGCGACCAATATGCCCCTGAGATGGGCACGACAGTCCCTGTCCCTGGCTGGAGTGGGGGGAGGGAACACTGAGGAAGGGGAACCCTGTAGTGCAGGAGCAGGGAGGAAGCAGTGCCTGGGTGCATTGAGAAGGGAGTATAAAAGGTGGGCACCATCTTAGTTTAGTGCAGAGAAGTCTGAGCAGAAGTGGCAGGGAGCAGGGGCTCTGCATGAGCTCTGCTCCGGAGGCGGGCCTAGTAACAGAGGCCCAGGCCTGGAAGAGAGAGAAGGAAGGAAGAGGAGCGGAGAAGGCTCCAGGAACGAGGAACGAAGGGATCCCAGGGGTGCGGACGGGCGAGTCGCCACCGCACGCCCGAATCCACCTACGTGGAGGGGTCAGGCCAAAGGGGGAGACCGGTCCCCGAAACTAGTGGAGGCAGGAAACGACCCTCAGCTAGAAACCGGAGGCTGTGACATTTTATGTGGCGCAGCCCCTCGCTACACCCGCTAGGAAGGCACCACATAGAGTCAGGGAAACTGGCGCCAAGTTTACCAAGAGGAGGCCCGAGGCAGCCGGACAGAAGGGTTGGTAAGAAAGGCCAGACAAAGGACACACAAAGGGGGTCCTGTGAAGCGCTCCAAAGTTATCTGGGAGTTGTCTGAGCCCCTCACCTGGTGAGCACAGTACGACGTGGGCAGCCGTTACCTGCAGACGTGGTCTGGATAATAAGAACTGTGAGTAAAGGCCCTGGACTGCATCACTGACTCCGTGTCGTTACTGCTGCTGCCCTGCACCATCGGCCCCATCCTCCGCATACACTGCCCTGAGGCTATACTCCTCCCGTGGGGAGTTATGCTATGCTCTGCTGCACCCACAACACCAGCCTCAGCGGTCTGCCCTGGAGCGGCGGTTCACTCTGACCGCAATCCACGGGTGGCGTAGTCGGACATTTAAACATCAAAACCACATAAATAGTTCCGCCACTGGTTTGACCGCCCTGAGCCACGGAACCGGGTCGCCGCCACGGAGACTACAACCACCAGCATCCACCAAAAAGGGTCCGGCTCCGGGTGTCTCAAGGCCCAGGGGGCGCGTCAGAACATTTTCATTACCTTTCACAATCACCAATGGGACAAGGCAGGGATGTTTTCTGTCCCCTCTCTTATACATCATAGTGACGGAGCACCTGCTCTCATCAATTCGCCATAACCCCAATATTAGGTGGATTGAGGTGGGAGGCACCGAGTACAAGTGCTCTCTATTTGCTGATGATGTCCTAGTATATATCACTCAATCACATATATCCATCCATGCTGTTATGGCTGAAATAGATCACTTTGTTACATGGTCAAATTTTAAAATCAATGCAGCGAAGTCTGAGGCCCTCGATGTCTCCCTCCCCAAATCCATATAGGATTCCATCCAGTCCAACTTTCCCTTTGCCTGGCCCTCACAGGGTATCAAATACTTTGGAATTCCTATTCATAGAGACCTCTCCCATCTATGTTATCTTAATTTTGGGCCCTTTATTGAACAACTCCATACAGACCACGGTTGGCAAGTTAGAACTGTAAGATTCACTACGTGAACCACTGGTGTTTTGTGGAAAAGCACAAGTACACTGTGTTCCAAATTATTATGCAAAAAGTGTTTAGGAGTGATAAGGGAAGAATTTGTTTGTTTGTCAGTTAAACTCATTGATGGTGATGTGTGTCAGGGCTCTTTATATCACTGTAAGCAATTGCAGACACCTGTGCTAATTAGTTTGGCAGGTGTGTCCAATGAAAGGCAAGACTACTTAAGAAGGCTGTCTCACATTATTAGGCAGCCTACATTTTCTGCCAAAATGGGAAAGAAAAAGGATGTGTCGGCTGCTGAGAAGCAACAAATTGTGGAGTGTTTAGGTCAAGGCATGACTACAATCAACATTGTGCGATGATCAGGATGAAGTGTCTTGGCAATCAAGAAGTATGTAGCTGATTCACAGTACACACGTGTGCGTGCTGATAAGGGCAAATTGAGGACTCTTTCCTACAGGCAATTACGTCAGGTTGAAAGAGCAGCGGCAAAAAAGCCTTGTCATAGCAGCAGACAAGTTTTTGAAGCTGCTGGTGCCTCCAACGTCCCCCGAACAACAAGATGCAGGGTCCTTCAGAGGTTTGCAGCTGTGCATACGCCATCCTGTCGACCTCCTCTATCCACTTCACACAAGCAGAAACGGCTCCAGTGGGCCAAACATTACATGAAGACTGATTTCAAAACTGTTTTGTTCACGGATGAGTGCTGTGCAGCGCTCGATGGTCCAGATGGATGGAGTGGAGGATGGCTGGTTGATGGACACCCCACGCAAACACGGCTACAGCGCCAACAAGGAGGAGGTGGAGTAATGTTTTGGGCTGGAATCATGGGGAGAGAGATTGTCGGCCCCTTTAGGATCCCTGAAGGCGCTAAAGATGAACTCCATAATGTATGTGGATTTTCTCAAACAGCACTTCCTGCCATGGTTCAAGAAGAAGAACCGTGTATTTCACAGCAAGATCATTTTTTTGCATGATAATGCACCATCTCATGCTGCACATAAAACATCTGCATCTCTGGCTGATATGGGCATAAAAGGGGACAAACTTATGGTGTGACCCCCATGCTCCCCTGACCTCTACCCCATTCAGAACCTTTGGAGCATCATTAAAAGGAGTGTCTATGATGGCGGGAGGCAGTTCACATCTAAGCAACAGCTCTGGGAGGGTATTCTGTCCTCATGCAAAACAATTGAAGCAGAAACCATCCAAAACCTGACAAATTCAATGGACGAGAGAGTTCAGAAGCTCCTTTCGAACAAGGGGTCCTATGTGTAAATGTAACATCACCTAGAATAAAGTTTTGAGTTGAAAACTGTTTGATTTCAGTTTCTAACAACCTGCTAATGCTTATAATTTCAAAAATGACCATTTTTTTGGTCTTTATTAAAATGAAAAGGTTGATCGAAAAGTTTGGGGGATCTAAGAGTGTGGCAACCCAGTAGTCATGATTACTTCGAATTCTGACAATATGAGGGTCATGCTGCAGGTAGTGCAGCAAGAAGGCACTTATGTGTCTTGCGCATCTCGGAGCCCCAAAATTATTTTCCGGGCTAGATGCAGCTAAAAATTATTATTAATTTTAAATCTGGTGAAGCTTTAGTATAGATGGCCTAATAGGATCAGTGCTGCACACTGCTACAAAGCCCAAATTATTTTCCAGCCAAGATACAGATAAACATGATTAGTAATTTGAAAGCTTAAAACGGTTGGTAGGGTGATTTTAACCAATCATCAAGCTTTTACTCTCCCCAGGATGACACAGGGGTAGAAAAGTCGTTTCGGATCCATGATTTGTTCATCTTTATGAACGTGAGTCTGTCTACATTATCAGTGGAGAGCCGTGTGCGCTTATCTGTCAGCACACCACCAGCAGCGCTGAACACACGTTCAGACAGAACGCTGGCTGCGGGGCATGACAAGATCTCCAAGGCGTAAGTGGCTAGCTCCGGCCATTTATCCAGATTGGAAGCCCAAAAAGAGCAAGGGTCCAGTGACACAGTCGTGGCTTCAATGTTTACTTGGAGATACTCCTGTACCATCGTCTCTAGGCGTTGACTATGTGTCAGACTTCTTGTCTCCTGTGGCCTTGCAAAGGATGGGCTAAAAAAGTGGTGAAATGATTCCGCAAAATTGATGTTACCAGCAGATACTGTGGTTCTGTTACGGTTTGAGTGCTGAACACTTGACGGTCCCACGGTTGGCAAGTTGGAACTGTGAGATTCACTACGTGCACCACTGGTATTTTGTGGAAAAGCACATGTAAGATTCTGCAACAGTCTCTGCTGATACTCCTGCATGCGTGCATCCCTTTCTATGGCAGGAATAATTTCTGCAAATTTACTTTTGTACCGGGGATCTAACAGTGTGGCAACCCAGTAGTCAGGATTATTTCTAATTCTCACAATTCGAGGGTCATGTTGCAGGTAGTGCAGCAAGAAGGCACTCATGTGTGTTGCGCATCCAGGAGCACCAAGTCCCTGTTGTGTTGGTGGCGAGGTAACAATCATGCTTCCTTCCTCTGTCCTCTTCCCCCAACCTCGCACAACAGAAATGTGATCAAGGTCTCCCTCATCTGATGAGTCTTCCATCAGTTCGTCCTCCACTTCTTCCTGGGCTCCTGCACCTTCCTCACTAGTTTGGCTGCTACCATGCGCCCTGGTAAAACCATCTCCCCCACCCTCACATGCCTGCCGCCTTGGTGCTGCCGACCGTCTGGACCTTGCAGATGTTAGCCCTTCCGCATACAACTCCTCCTCCTCTACTTCCTCCACCTCCTCATGCTGATAATGGCATCGTCAGCACTAAACATCTTCGTCGCCATTTCAAAACTGTGCAGAAGGGTGCATAGGTCCCTGATCTGAGACCACTCCTCCAGCGTGATTTGCCCCACCTCTGGATCTCGTTGGCCCAGGCTATACGTCAGAACGTATTGCACCAGGGCTTGTCGGTGCTGCCACAGTCGCTGCAACATGTGCAGAGTTGAATTCCACCGGGTAGGCACATCGCATTTTAGCCGGTGAAGTGGCAGGCCCAACGACTTCTGTAGAGATGTAAGTCGCTGAGCTGCGGGATGCGAACGGTGGAATTGAGCACACAGCGACCGTGCCCTCTGCAGAAGGCCATCTAGTCTGGGATAGTGGGCTAAAAATTGCTGGACAACCAGGTTCAACACGTGAGCCATACAAGGCACGTGTGTGACATTGCCCCGGCGAAGGGCCGCACCCAGGTTTGCAGCATTGTCGCACACGGCCTTCCCTGGTTTCAGGTCCAGTGGAGACAACCATTCATGAAATTGGTTCTCCAGAGCTGACCACAACTCCTCAGCTGTGTGACTCACATTTCCCAGACATTTCAATGTAAAAACCGCCTGATGACGTTGAGCCCTACTGCCAGCATAGTAAGGAGGTGTGCAGGATCCCTTCTGTGCAGTTAGAAAGCTTGTGGCATGACCAGACAGGCTTTGGGTGCAGGTGGAAGACCGAGAGGAGGTTGAGGAGGCAGAAGCAGTGGAGGAACTTTGACATAAAGAGGATTGACGCACAACTCGTGGGGACGGCAAGACTTGGACAGCAGCCCCTTGTCCTGCTGTCACCATAGTTACCCAGTGCCCAGTCAGCGACATGTAACGCCCCTGTCCATGCCTACTCGTCCAAGTGTCTGTGGTGAAATGCACCCTGTCACACACAGAGTTTCTCAAAGAAGCGGTGATGTTGTGTGCGACATGCTGGTGGAGCGCAGGCACACCTTTCTTTGAGAAGTAGTGCCGACTGGGCATCTGGTACTGGGGCACTGCGACGGACATAAGGTCTCGAAAATCCTCTGTGTCCACCAGGCGGAAAGGCAGCATTTCTGTAGCCAAGAGCTTGCAGATGGTGAAATTCAACCTCTTAGCTTTCTCATGGCTAGGAGGAAATGGTCTTTTACTTGTCCACATCTGAGGGACCGAGGGCTGGCTATTGTGCTTAGACGGGGTTGATAAGGGTGTCCCCGGCAAACTGCCGGTCTGTGAGGAAGATGCAGGCGGACATGTTAGGTTGCCTTGATCCAAAGGTGGTGCTATCGATGTCGGACAGCGCTCAACACCAGCTGGTGTTACCACCTCCAAAGAAAATGATGACCTGCCAATCACGCTGGCTGTTGCGGGTAAAGAGGTGGCAGGTCTGCGCCCCAAAACAGGTGTGACTGCTGTCCCCCCAGTCACAGAGGATAAAGAGGCCGCGGATGCACAAGATATGGCAGACGGTGGTTGGCCGGGCCGGCTAGGCCGCATTGTAGCACACTGAGCTTCCCACTGCAACTTATGCTTCATGTCCATGTGCCGGTTCATGCATGAAGTACTCAAACTATGTATTTTTTGGCCTCTACTTAGCTTTTGCTGACAAATGTTACAGATAACACGAGTTGGGTCATCTTTATCAATCTGAAAAAATGCCCAGGCTATGCAAGGCTTAGCACCCATGCGACCTGAAGAGCCACCACGACTTGTGGTGAGAAGCAGAGTTGTGTTTGAGGATGCAGTTGTTGACGTGCTTCCAGTACTACGTCTCTGTCCAGGAAGGCGCAACCTGACCTCGTCGTCACTAGCATCTTCCTCCACCTCCTCTGCTGACCTCATCTCTTGGCTGACTGTGGGTTGACAGTAAGTGGGATCTCCAACCTCATCATCATCACCCTGTGCGTTATCACACCCGTCGTCCTCAGAGCCAACCTGTTCCTGCCCTGACAAAAAACTAAAGTTGTCGCTCCAATCAGGTATTTGAGTCTTATCGTCTTCCTCATTGTCTCCACCAACAGGAGTTACAGTTTGGGAATGAGGGTCTACATTATGGTCAGTCTGTGAATATGAATAGCGGTACCAGAGCGCCAATAACAGGGCAAAAATATTAAAAGGACTGGTTTATTAATACACACACAACGCGTTTCGGTGGACACAGCCACCTTCATCAGGTGTGACAAGCAGCAAACAATTGATCCTTATATACATTTGACTAGGTATACAATTACTTAAAAGGGGCGGGGCCAGATACAGAGTAATACCTCTATATTAACCCCTTGAGTTCATATATGCTCAATAGAGTAAAAAGGATTGTTATAAAATAATGCCTAATGAAGCATATAGGGTTCTTATAAAAAGGATTCGCTGTACAAAAAAAAAAAAACAACAACATGTGAATCCTATAATCTTAATACTTCATAGGATATATTGTCATCTACCACCCTATATTTTAGATTATATAAAAAAATAATAATAATAATTTTTACATACAACATAAAACAATGCATAAATATAAAGTATAAAATTACAATCAGTTTCTATCATTATAATTAGGAAAAGTAGACGAAGAAAGGAAAGAGAAAAAAGAGAAAAAAAAAAAAAAAAAAATATATATATAAAAATTCCTAAAAAAAAAAAAAAAAAAATTAAAAATTAAAAATAAAAAAAAAAATAAAAAAATAAAAAAAAATTTTTTTAAAAATTTTTCTTTAAATTTTTCCTCATTCCTCTCTTTCTCCTCCCTCCTCCCCTCCCTCTCTCCTTTCCCCTCTTCCCTCCTTCTCTCTCTCCTCCCCCCTCCTCCTCCATATAAAAGATATATATAATAAATTTGCTAAAATATGAAAACAATTATTTAAAAAGTTGTCTTCTCTATATTAAGGTTCAAACCTTCAGGAGACAAGGTTCCCATTTTGAAAATCCAATAATTTTCACGTGTAATGAGACGATTTAGTCTATCAGGGTGTGTATCAACTATATGATCAATAATAGTTAGTTTTAGGTTGCTAGGATTTTTTTGATGTTCTTTTAAGAAATGATTAGAAACACTATGTAGGGGAAAGCCGTTTCTAATATTTTGGCGATGTTTATTTAATCTGGAGTGCATTTCCTGGATAGTGCGGCCAATGTATTGCAGGCCGCAGGTGCACTGGAGCAGATAGATCACATATGAGGACTGACATGTAAGTTTAAAGCGAATGGGATATATCTCTCCAGTGACCGCAGAGACGAATGTTTTGACTCCGTTATCAATGGATTGACAGCATAAGCATTTAGGGACATTACATTTATAACATCCATTATTGCTAATAGGAGCTGAATGGTTCGGTCTTCTACCAATTGTTGTATTGCTAGGGGCTATATAGTTTCCTAGATTTTTACTCCTCCGATATATGACATGAGGAAATTCCGGTAAATGACCAGTTAATATTGGATCATTACTTAAAATGAACCAGTATTTTTTTAATAGACTGGATAACACTTGCGTAGGTTTACCATAAGTAGTAATCAGATTTAAACTGAAATCGTTGTTTGGCTCTTGGCTGGTATTCTTGGATTTGTTGATACACAGGTTCTGTGATAGGGATCTAGTTTTGGAGAAAGCATCCTCTAATAATTTCCGGGGGTATCCCTTAGCTCTAAAACGTTTTTGTAAAACCTTAGATTCCAGAAAAAAATCCGAATCATGTGTACAATTTTTTCTGACACGCCAATATTGACCATATGGAATATTTCTAATCCAGCTGGGTAGATGGCCACTGTCAAATTCAAGATAGCTATTTACATCCACTTCCTTAAAGTGGGTAGATGTGGATATTTTACCCGAATTGTCTATATTTATCTGAAGGTCAAGATATTGAATATTACTCTCAGATATGGTAGAGGTAAAGGAAAGACCCCAGTCGTTAGAGTTTAATTCATCAATAAATTTGGCAGCCTCCACAGTATTTCCCCTCCATATGATAAACAGATCATCTATAAAGCGGCGGTACATAACGATGGGTTTATCGGCGCCGAGGGATTGCGCGATGTGGATAGACTCGAATGCCCCCATATATAGATTTGCATAACTGGGGGCAAACCTCGTCCCCATCGCGCAGCCCCTCAGCTGCCGATACATCACCCCCTCAAAAGAAAATACATTGTTCTCAAGAATGAAAGTTATACCCCTCAATAAAAAATTTTTTTGAGGATCTTGTAAGTTAGGGTCCTCATCTAGGAATATTTTAATTGCCTGTAAACCCAATACATGTGTGATATTGGAATAAAGAGAGCTTATATCGAGTGTAATAAGAAGACAGCCTGGAAGAGGGGGTAATTCTCTCAATAGTCTAATTAAATGTGTAGAATCCTTTAAATGAGAATCTAGGGATAAAACGTACTTCTGTAGAAAAAGATCAATATAGTGGGATAAGTTGGATGTGATAGAATTAATACCAGAAATAATAGGACGTCCAGGGGGATTAAATTTATCTTTATGAATTTTGGGTAAAAAATAAAAATAAGGGACTTTGAATTTTTTAATGTCTAAAAAGGATTTTTCTTTTTTATTGAGGAAGCCAGCTGTAGAGGCCCCTGCTACAAGTCCTTTGTACTCCAAAAAAATGGTTACAGATGGGTCTGCTTCTAATTTCACGTAGTAGTTTGAGTCATCTAAGATTCTGAGGCCCTCCTTGATGTACCAGCCCCTGTTCATTATCACAGTCCCCCCTCCCTTATCTGCTCTCTTTAGAATTATTTCTTTATTATCCTGAAGGGTTTTTAATGCACATTTCTCCTGGTAGCTCAAGTTGTTCACTTTTTTTGAAATTGGGGGGAATGTCCTAAGGTCCCTCAAAATTAATTGTTGGAAAGTTTCAAGGTGTGAACCTTTGTGATGTAATGGATAGAAATTATTTTTCCCCTTCACATTTACATGAGTGAAAGGGTCCAGTAATGGGGGGCCTGGTATATTAGATTCTTGAATGGAGGGGGATACTGTTGAGCATGAACTAATGGGATGTGATTTTCTCTTATCTTCCAATAGAAAATGCCTTTTTAGTGTCAATTTCCTTATAAATTCATTTAAATCACAGAACAAAGTGAAATTATTAAATGGGACAGCTGGACAGAAAGATAATCCTCGACCTAACAAGGATTGTTCAGCTTCAGATAGCACATAGCTAGAAATATTAAAAATACCCCCACAACCGATAGGGGTTTCTATCTGCAGGGAATTTGTATTCTGGTTCATTGGCAAGATTTCATTTTCTTTATATTTGGATTGTGTCTCAATTTCGGCATTTGGACTATTTTTGTTGTTGAGGCCTCGGGTTTTTCCACTCCCTCTACATCCCCTAAATTTCTTTTTCGTTTTGGACAACGTCCGGGGACCACGTGAAAAAAATGTGTAATTTTCGTTTTATTAGTTTGGGATGCAACTGCATTCTGTGTTTGAGGATTTATCAAGATACTATTCTCATTCAAAATCGGAGATAATTCCAAGGATGTCATTCTGTTTATAGGGGGTTTTATGTGGTTCATACCACTTGTTTTATCAGAGGGTCTCCCTTGATTAAAAATATTCAGTGTATCCGCTAACGGGATCTGTCCAGATGACTCCCCAGCAATAGGAGTCTGTATTGCACTAGAAAGCTCTGAGATATTAGATCCACTATGGGATATCTCCTGTGTGTTAATATGTAATGTGAAGTTCAGTTCCTCAATATCTGCTACTTGTGTGGAAATAGTAGACGGATTAGCAATAAATTCTACATCTGCTGCTTGTGTGGATAAAATAGGTGGATCAGTAATCAGTATAGAGGAAGGAGTAATATCCATACACATTCCCTCTATTATAAGGTCATTATTTTTTTCCAAATTAGAATTAAATGCAGTATTTTTCTTGTAATTATTGTTAATGGATAACTTCTTTTTATGAGTCTCATATATTGCTTGTTGTTTTTTATTCATAAAAAACTGTTTTTGAAAACTATTCACTTGTTTTGTATGGTTATCAGTATCATTGCTTAGAATAGGGGATGATGGATTATCCCTAGTTGTTCTCTGCATAGAGATGATTGGTAGAAGACCGAACCATTCAGCTCCTATTAGCAATAATGGATGTTATAAATGTAATGTCCCTAAATGCTTATGCTGTCAATCCATTGATAACGGAGTCAAAACATTCGTCTCTGCGGTCACTGGAGAGATATATCCCATTCGCTTTAAACTTACATGTCAGTCCTCATATGTGATCTATCTGCTCCAGTGCACCTGCGGCCTGCAATACATTGGCCGCACTATCCAGGAAATGCACTCCAGATTAAATAAACATCGCCAAAATATTAGAAACGGCTTTCCCCTACATAGTGTTTCTAATCATTTCTTAAAAGAACATCAAAAAAATCCTAGCAACCTAAAACTAACTATTATTGATCATATAGTTGATACACACCCTGATAGACTAAATCGTCTCATTACACGTGAAAATTATTGGATTTTCAAAATGGGAACCTTGTCTCCTGAAGGTTTGAACCTTAATATAGAGAAGACAACTTTTTAAATAATTGTTTTCATATTTTAGCAAATTTATTATATATATCTTTTATATGGAGGAGGAGGGGGGAGGAGAGAGAGAAGGAGGGAAGAGGGGAAAGGAGAGAGGGAGGGGAGGAGGGAGGAGAAAGAGAGGAATGAGGAAAAATTTAAAAAAAATTTTTTTTTTTTTTTTTTATTTTTTATTTTTTTTATTTTTAATTTTTAATTTTTTTTTTTTTTTTTTTTTTAGGAATTTTTATATATATATTTTTTTTTTTTTCTCTTTTTTCTCTTTCCTTTCTTCGTCTACTTTTCCTAATTATAATGATAGAAACTGATTGTAATTTTATACTTTATATTTATGCATTGTTTTATGTTGTATGTAAAAATTATTATTATTATTTTTTTATATAATCTAAAATATAGGGTGGTAGATGACAATATATCCTATGAAGTATTAAGATTATAGGATTCACATGTTGTTGTTTTTTTTTTTTTGTACAGCGAATCCTTTTTATAAGAACCCTATATGCTTCATTAGGCATTATTTTATAACAATCCTTTTTACTCTATTGAGCATATATGAACTCAAGGGGTTAATATAGAGGTATTACTCTGTATCTGGCCCCGCCCCTTTTAAGTAATTGTATACCTAGTCAAATGTATATAAGGATCCATTGTTTGCTGCTTGTCACACCTGATGAAGGTGGCTGTGTCCACCGAAACGCGTTGTGTGTGTATTAATAAACCAGTCCTTTTAATATTTTTGCCCTGTTATTGGCGCTCTGGTACCGCTATTCATATTCACAGATTGTCCTTTTCCCCCTGTTGGGGTGCGGTAGAGCTGCCTTTAATCTATTGTTTTTTCACCTGTGGGAGCAATTCAATTAAAATTACTACCCTGGTTTTCTAAGCTGCGCTGCCCTAACCCCCAAGGAGCGCTGCCTGGGGTGTTGGTGAAGCTGGGCGTCCATCTCAGCGTTACATGCTACTAACCTGACCACGTGATATACCACCAAGAGATCAGGATCTGTGAACGCCGCTGGAAATAGATGACAGCCACCAACAGAGCGGAGCTTGTGGAGCTTTACACTGGGGTTGTGCAGAGGTGCACAACTTCATAAGGTTAGTAGCCATCCCCACACCCGTCTACAAATTGCAATACTGAGTCACCCATTGCGCCTTGTTCTCTCCTCTCTTTACATACATTATGGTCAGAACCTTCTGCGTCTGGTCCTGGATCCGACTCAAAGATTCTGGGCATCAGTGCAGATCATTTCCTCGTCTGGATTCACAGAAGCGCTGGAGTCGACCTCTGATTCCCAGGCTATAGTATGAGTAAACAGCTCTGCAGACTCAACCATCTGTTCTACCTCATACTCAGACGGGCAGCTGGAGATTTGGGAGCTGTGAGGAAGCAAGTGCGATTGGGGTGACACCTTTGAGGACTGGAGTATTTGTGATGTTGAAGTTGATGTGGAGGAGAGCCCACTTAAAGGAGCACTTGATATCCGTTGAAGCACCTGCTGTTTTTGTGCCTCATCTGGAATTTGTAGCGATTGGCGTGGCCGTAAGAAAGGGATCTTATCACATTGTCCGCTAAAAGAAGTAGACATTTTAGTTTGGCTGGAAGATGGTCTTTCTTCTGCAGATGTTACTGTTGCTTTAACACCTACCCCACGGACACAACCTTTTTTCCCCTTCCCAACACGCCTATTCCCCTTTTCACCAGCAGCAGGCCTTTTTCCACTCATTTTGGTGGTTAACTAATTCACAACTCTGGAGTTGTTTGCACAAAAAAACAATGGATGGGAACCGAGCAGAGCTGAGTGGCCAAACTGTGGTATTAGGCCAAAACTATTGGCTGGGTTAGATGCAGAAAAAAATTATATTCAGTTTGCAACCTGATGGAGGTCTGTATAGATGGATTAATATAACAAGTCCCACACACAGCTAGAAGCCCAAATATTTTTTCAGAGGTAGATGCAGAAATTTTTTTTATTCAGTTTGCAACCTGATGGAGGTCAGTATAGATGGACTAATAGAACAAGTCCTACACACAGCTAGAAGCCCAATATTTTTTCAGAGGTAGATGCAGAAAAAAAATATATTCAGTTTGCAACCTGATGGAGGTCAGTATAGATGGACTAATAGAGAAAGTCCCACACACTGCTAGAAGGCCAAATATTTTTTCAGAGCTAGATGCAGACAAAAAATTATTTTGAATTTGCAACCTGATGGAGGTCAGTATAGGTGGACTAATAGAACAAGTCCCACACACTGCTAGAAGGCCAAATATTTTTTCAGAGCTAGATGCAGATAAAAATTATATTCAATTTGCAACCTGATGGAGGTCAGTATAGATGGACTAATAGAACAAGTCCCACACACAGCTAGAAGCCCAAATATTTTTTCAGAGGTACTGTAGATGCAGATAAAAAATATTTTTAATTTGCAACCTGATGGAGGTCAGTATAGATGGACTAATACAACAAGTCCCACACACAGCTAGAAGCCCAATATTTTTTCAGAGGTAGATGCAGAAAAAAATATATTCAGTTTGCAACCTGATGGAGGTCAGTATAGATGGAGTAATATTACAAGTCCCACACACAGCTAGAAGCCCAAATATTTTTTCAGAGGTAGATGCAGATAAAAATTATTTTTAATTTGCAAGCTGATGGAGGTCAGTATAGATGGACTAATAGAGAAAGTCCCACACACTGCTAGAAGGCCAAATATTTTTTCAGAGCTAGATGCAGATAAAAATTATATTCAATTTGCAACCTGATGGAGGTCAGTATAGATGGACTAATAGAGAAAGTCCCACACACTGCTAGAAGGCCAAATATTTTTTCAGAGCTAGATGCAGATAAAAATTATATTCAATTTGCAACCTGATGGAGGTCAGTATAGATGGACTAATACAACAAGTCCCACACACAGCTAGAAGCCCAATATTTTTTCAGAGCTAGATGCAGAAAAAAATTATATTCAATTTGCAACCTGATGGAGGTCAGTATAGATGGACTAATAGAATGATGCTATGCTCAAAAGATTTTACTTCACTAGGTGCAGTAAAAAAATTGGTATTCTATACACAGGTGGTATATCTTGCAACACAGATAGGCTACTCCACTGACTAACACACTCTGCAATAGGCCAAAAAGGATTAGCTTTGCTAGATTCAGCCAAATGGTGTGAAAAAAACTTGCACAGCACTGGCACAGACCTGCCTGGCAAAAACTGATAGGAACTGATGTAACCTAGTCCTGAAAAGGACTCCAATTACAATTAGTCTTTACTCCCACAACCTATCTATTTAAGAGCACAGACCTGCCTGATAAAAGTCGTAGGAAATGCTGTAACCTAGTCCTTAAAAGGACTGCAATCACAACTATTCCCTACTCCCAAGCTATCTGTAGATTTGTGCGAAAATTGGCTTGAAATTAACAAGGTAAGGCGCACACAGCAACAGCGGTGCCGTCTAACACGCAGCTGCAGCAGTGAGAAAATGGTGGCGACGGGGAAAATGGCTTGGTCTTATAGGGCAAGGACATGTGACATACACTGCCAATGACACATGCCCTTGCTTGTGTGAAAAAAAAGCACTTCGCTCCGTGTGTGCGCTGCTGATAGGCTGACAGATTGCACCTCCCCACTGTAAATGCGGGAAAGAGAAAAAAAAAATGGAGATCTTCATTGTTCCTGCAGAGATCCATCCCCTGCCCCTCCCCCCACCCCGCTGTACACTCAAACTGCGTATTAACATTAATTTTCATCATTACTGAGAAAAAATCCAGTTATGATTTTGGTGCACGAACAGTTATCGAACATAACCTCGAACAGCCGAATTTTTCTCAAATTGTTCGTGTTCGCCGAACGGCTCGAACACCGCCCAAAACAGCTCGAATTTGAGATTGGCGAACAGTTCGAGTAGAACAACGCTCATCTCTACTAGTAACTGATGTGGTCATTTCGGAGATGGAGGCTGAAGAGAAAGAGGAGGAGGCGGCTAAGGAGGATGAGGTGCAGGAGCCATAGACTGTGGGGGCAACCCTGATTTACCTAGGACCCGCAATCCTCGGCGTCAAGAGGACGTGTTCCGTCCCAAGGTCCAACTGGGTCCCGGTTTCCACTATGTTAACCCAGTGTGCCGTCAGTGAGATGTACCGTACCTGCCCACAAGCACTTGTCCACGAGCCCGTGGTTAGGTGGACTTTCCCAGTAACTGCATTGTTGAGGGCACGGCTAATGTTGTGGGACATGTGCTTGCGTAATGCGGGGACGGCACACCAGGAGAAATAGTGGCGGCTGGGGACCTGTATGAGCCTAAAAGGCAACATTTCGAGCGCAAGCAGTCACAAAATGTGGGAATTTAGTAGTGTGGCCTGTGGGGCGTTAGCTGCGTATTTGAGATTGCGTTCCAAGGACTGCGGTATGGACAATTGAGTGCTGCACTGGGACAAGGATGTGGACGTGCTTTCTGATGGTGCTAGTTGAGAGTGTTCAACGACAGGTGCAGGGCGGGAGGCATCTTGGCATGCGCCATGGACAGGGGATTGGCGTGCACGCACAACAGCGGAACAAGCAGTGGTGTCACCCACAGACACTGTTGCTGGACCCTGGGGTTTGGCCCACTCAGTCGGGTGCTTTTAAGTTGTACTGGCAACTTCCGTCGTGTTAGTGTTACGGGGAAAGGTTGCCCGCCTTCTGTCTGCGGCCACCACACTGCTTCTTCCTGCCTGTTGGGGTGCTCTGCCTCCCTTCCCCCTGTGTGCTGCTGTCCTCGCTCTGCATGTCCTCCTGAAAGGTTGGGTCAGTTACTATATCATCTACCACCTCGTTTTCCACTTCCGCACCCTGGTCCTCCTCCTGACTTTCTTGCAATTGTGTCTTATCATCGCCCACCTCTTGTGACACTTTCCCACCGTTGCGTTTGTATGACCGTGTCTGCTCAAATATTTGGGCATCCTTACATGCGATCTCCTCTTGTCCCGCTTCAAGTGGACCAGGCAAGAGGCCCGAATCTATAAATGGAAAAGTGAACAGCTCTTCAGAGTGTCCAAGTGTGGGATTAGTTGTCTCTGGGCTCTCGGCATGGTGGGAGGAAGGAGGATCAGGGTGAGGAATATGCAGTCCAGACTCACGGCTATTGATACTTGACCATATGGAAGACAAGGTGGTGGTAGTGGCTAAGTGACTGGAAGCATTATCTGCTATCCAACTAATAACCTTTTCACACTGCTCTGTGTTCAATAGTGGTGTTCTGCAGTCCCCAATTAATTGGGACAGGAAGGTCGAGTGAGAAGATGTGGGTGTTTGTTGTGGCACAATCGAAGCCTGCCCACGGCCTTGGCCTCTGCATGCACCATCACGTCAAGTTCCCCATCCCTTGCCACGTGCTTTGCCCATTTTAAATGGAGGACAATATCTTCCACGCTCACTACAAATGGCTGAATTTGTAGCGAACTTGTATGTGATCCGTGTGATGGATATACCACAGTTTTAAATAGCTGGCCTGTAAGTAACTATTTTTAACAGCAAACTGGTATAACTTTGCTGACACACAAACAAAATTTTAATGGAGGCCAGCAATGGCAGAATTATCAGCACAATTATATGTGAAGGACAAACCACAGTTTTAAATAGCGGGATTTTTAGAGCTGTAATATGGAAAGGTCCTGGCTGTATTTGCAGTGCCAACAAGCAAATGGCGCAGAAAAAATGGTGTTCTCTGGATTTCTTTTTAAGCAAATAATCAGGATCAAGATAAAAAAAAAAATATTCCTGGCCCCTGATACCTGGGGCTATTTCTACAAATATCTGTAAAAGCACCAGCAGACATAACTGGAATGGACCCTCTTGCTATATACATTGCAGTCTGCTATATAAACTGCCTGCCTAGCACTGATATCTCTGCAGCTGGATTAGTCCTCAGAAGGACTGTTAGTTGAGATGGATATGTGTAGAGAATCTTGTGGAATACCTACACTAACTAATAAACAACCAAATATCTCCCTAACTCAGCAGCACCTCTCCCTACACTGTCTGATTGCAGAGTAGACTGTGACGAGCACGGCGGCGCCAGGTCTGATATAGACCTGATGACGCTATGCGGCCAGCCAGTCACTGTAATGCCACAACCAACATTGCTGCGGCATTACAGTGTGTGGCAGATAATCCCTGCATGTTGATTGGTGCTCTAATGAGCGGCAAACATGCAGGGAGAGGACACGAGCATCTCGCAAGTACTCAGCAAGCTCCGAGCATCTCGAGTACTGAGATGCTCGGGCAAGTACCGAGTACTTGCGAGTATGCTCGCTCATCACTAGTGCTATCGAGTAGAGGATTTTCATACACTATATATAATTCCATCAGCTAATTAACATAGGGGTAAAGCATGTGATATATAGATAGAGGTAGAGTATATATTTTAAATGATAATGTTATGAGCATATATCCATCTATAAACCAACAGACAGAGTGGAGACCACTCGGTAAATACTAAAAACCAAGAAGAAAAGGAACAGAGAATAGGTAAAAAAAATTGAAGGAAATAATTTAATCAGTAAAAAAATACCTTTATTTGGTTTATATGGGCATCTGGTGGCACAGAAGGCCCTCACACAAATAAAAACAACAATCAATAACAATACAGACAATTATAAAAACAAAGCAGCGTATAACAAGATTGGACATAGTACCATGACCAAATAAATAAAGTGCACCTGTGCTAGTATCAGTTACACTAACAAATATTATAATTATGGGTATAAATATTAAATATAATTATATATATCTATAAAGTGCACAGGTGTTACCGGTACATAATTTATTCATAATTAGATATCATAATGGGAAATTCAAAGGTACTTTGAACCATACAACCAGTCAAACCACTAAATGAATGCAAGAGATAGTCAATAGCAGATCATTTGTACATCCTCAATCACAGGGAGTCCAAGACAAGACTATACAGTGCATAAAGCAATAAATCCATCAACCTTGCATATAATTGTACGTACCAATGAGAGACTGTGTAGCTGCAGACAGTGTGCCGCCAAACCCCAACGTACGTTTCGGACCTTGGAACCCTAGGTATCTTTGAATTTCCCATTATGATATCCAATTGTGAATCAATTATGTACAGATAACAGTGCACATTATAGATATATACAATTATATTTATACTTATTTGTTAGTGTAACTAATAGTAGCACAGGTGCACTTTATTTATTTATTTGATCATGGTACTGTGTCTAATCTTGATATGCTGCTTTTTTTCTTTTTTTAGAATTGTCTGTATTGTTATTGAGTGTTGTTTTTATTTGTGTGAGCTCCTTCTGTGCCACCACATGCCCACATACACCAAATATAGGTAATTTTTACTGATTAAATTATTTCCTTCCATTTTTTGACCTTTTCTTGTTGGGTTTATATATATTTGGGTTTATATAATTCCAAGTACATTCCCACAGCAAAATATAATTTTTAGTACCTGGGAATTGGGCTTAGAACATCTAAAGAGACCATGCCCTGTCAAAAAAGTTAATTGAATAAGCTTCAGTGAGATTTCATGTTTGCAAAACATAATATTATTTAGCTTAACGTGTAAGGCTATGCTCATTTCACATTTGATCTCCATGTCAGTGGCACTGTCATGGCTTATGTCTAAATGGGATTTGGGCTTACACAATGATCAAGCCATTGACTATAATAATGCAGACTGAGTCACTTTGTGCTCTGTCAGACATCATTTATAGCTGTATCCGCCTATTTGAGGCAGGCAGCAAGACGTGGTCAACTGCATTTTGGTGCATATGTCAGAAAGATCCTAGTTACTTACCGGTAACGGGATTTTACAGAGCCCATGACAGCACCACCTGAGAGAGGGTATCCGCCCACCAAGGACAGGAACCTACTGAATAAAAAGGCGGTACCTCTCCTCCGCATCAGTTTTGTTTCAGAGCATGAGAGGGCCTCCGAAGACAGGTTAATACATAACCACCACCTCAACATATGTACTAAACACCTTAAAAAAAGTGCACACCACAGTGATAAAGGGGAGGGAATTAATAGGGTGCTGTCATGGGCTCTGTAAAATCCCGTTACCGGTAAGTAACTAGGATCTTTTCCCCTTCTCCCATGACAGCACCACCTGAGAGATTTATAGAGATTAAATACCAGAGGGAGGGATCACCGCTTGCAACACCCTTCTACCAAAGGACAGATCAGTAGAAGAGGAAAGGTCAAGACGGTAATGTTTGTAAAATGTAGCAGGGGATGACCAAGTTGCCGCCTTACATATAATGTCGATGGGCACATCCGCCTTCTCAGCCCAGGAAGCAGCTACCGCTCTGGTGGAATGGGCCTTCAGGTTCTCTGGAACCGGCAGATTGCTAGAAGAGTAGGCTAAGGTAATAGTATCCCTGACCCATCTAGCTATGGTCCCCCTTGTAACCTTAAGTCCTTTCCTAGCCCCCTGAAAGGATATAAATAAAGCGTCACTCTTTCTCCAGGCCTTTGTCACTTCCAAATACCGGACTAACACCCTCCTAACATCTAAGGTGTGAAGCTTATATTCCTCAGAATCCCTAGGACTAGGATAGAAGGAAGGGAGAGTGATTACTTGCGTCCTATGGAACTTGGAGGCTACCTTTGGAAGATAGGCCGGGTCTGGTCTTAAGATTACTCTATCCATACATACTTGAGTGAATGGATGGTTAACAGATAGTGCGTGTAAGTCACTGACTCTACGAGCTGATGTCAGGGCCACCAATAGTGCAGTCTTTAAAGTTAAGATTTTTTCTGAAACCTTCTCTAAGGGCTCGAAGGGAGGTTTGGTTAATGCTTCCAGAACTAAATTAAGGTCCCAAGGAGGCATTCTTGGAACAGGAATAGGTCTGGATCTATGACAGGCTTTAATAAATCTAACGATCCATCTATTTGCTGCCAAGTCATAATTATACAGTGCCCCCAGAGCCGATACCTGTACCTTAAGAGTACTGGTGGCTAGTCCCATGTTTAACCCCTTCTGGAGGAATTCTAGTATGGCCTCAATAGGAACCCTCCCTTTGGCAGACTGACCCGAGGTAGACAAGAACTTAGCCCAGGTTCTACCATAGATCCTAGTTGTTATCGGCTTTCTACTTGCTAGAAGGGTAGTAACGAGATCTGGAGAAAACCCCCTTTGCGTCAATAGCGACCTCTCAAAATCCAAGCCGTCAAATGCAGGCCCGCTCTTTGGGGATGACATACTGGGCCCTGCCTGAGGAGATCCGGGATGTCCGGAAGAACCCATGGATCTGCTTGGGACATTCTCTTCAACCAAGTGAACCATGGTCTCTTGGGCCAGAACGGGGCGATCAATATAACCCTCGCCCGTTCCTCCCGGATCTTCCTCAGGATAGTAGGGATCAGTACCAAGGGGGGAAAGGCATAAGCTAGAGTGAAATTCCATTGAATCTGCAGCGCGTCCACCGCAAACGCCCCCTCTTTTGGATTCAGGGAGCAAAAGGTTTCGGTCTTCCGATTGTGCCTGTTTGCAAACAGATCTATCTGGGGCTGTCCCCACCGATCCACAATCTGCTGAAAAACGGCCGGATTCAACTCCCACTCTCCTTGTTTCAAGATGTGACGACTCAAGAAATCGGCCTTTATGTTCTCTTCCCCTTTTATATGCAGTGCCGAGAGCGTAACCAGCCGACTCTCGGCGAACCTGAAGATCTGATCCGCTATTAACATCAGAGGGAGAGACCTGGTACCCCCCTGATGATTGATGTAGGCGACTGCTGATTTGTTGTCTGACATTATCCTGACGTGAGGACCCTGAAGAACAGAACTGAATTCCTTTAGCGCGTTTCTGGCTGCTAACAGCTCTTTCATGTTGGAAGAGAGACTTGTCTCGCTGTCCGACCAGAGGCCTTGTATAGAACGATCCCTTAGGTGAGCTCCCCAACCTTCCGCACTTGCGTCTGTTGTAATTGTATCCGACACCTGGAAGGTCCAAGGAACCCCCACATCCTTAAAAGCAGTAGGGCTCCACCTCCTTTAGGCTCCTCCCCTTCCGGCAGCGTGCTCCAATCTCTCATTTTTTTTTTCTTTTTTTTTTATAATAGCCAGCTGGTGCGCTCCCGCAGATCCACCTGCTTCTGCGCGTGCGCAGTCCAGCAGCACCCGGCGCGCTTGCAGCGGGATGACAGCCTCCCACCCGCGCATGCGCAGACCCGGTTTCCGGCGCACTCCGTGATAGGGCGCGTCAGCACCCCGCGCGTGCGCCGCCCGGACTTCCGGCGCGCTCCGTCACAGGGTGCGACGCGACCCCCACGTGCGCAGCCCGGAAGACCTGCCGGCCGGCGCGCTCAGTTCATCGCTGCGAGGCGCAGACCCGGCCGCAGGCCCCGGCGCACGCGGGGAGGATTCCAAAAAGAAAACAGCACCTCCTCCCCACACGCAGACCCGGGCAGCAGCCAGACGGGCTGGGAACAGGAACCATCTGCTGCTTCCACGGCCTCCAGGCCGCACCGTCCATAATCCAGGTACGTGAGGTACCACCTGGTGAGGCTCCCATCAGGGACAGGAACCAAAACTGATGCGGAGGAGAGGTACCGCCTTTTTATTCAGTAGGTTCCTGTCCTTGGTGGGCGGATACCCTCTCTCAGGTGGTGCTGTCATGGGAGAAGGGGAAAAATTATGTTACTCCATTTGTATCATTACAGTCAATGGCTCAGTCAGCTAAATGGACCACTAACTTAGGTATGAAAAGCAATGTGAACCAGGACTAAATTTCAAAGGCTGGGATCTTCCTTTCGGCAGTTTTGTGTATTCTCACCAGTAATAGTAAAAATGTGTGTAATTTTAAAGGTAGTCTCACAGCAGGATTTACCCCTAAAACAGTGCTCTCCAACTCCAATTCTCAAGAGCCACCAATAGGTCATGTTCAGGATTTCCTTAGTATTGTGTAGGTGATGCAATAATCACCTGGGCCATACTAAAGAAATCCTGAAAACATGATCTGTTGGTGGCTCTTGAGGACTGGAGTTGGGTAACACTGCTCTAGAAAGTATTAGAAAAATTCTACAAGATAAAATATTCTACAAGGTACGCGCCCCTGTCACCATTCTACAAGGTACGCGCCCCTGTCACCTTTCTACAAGGTAAGCGACCCCGACACAGTTCTACAAGGTATGCGCCCCTGTCACCATTCTACAAGGTACGCGACCCCGACACCATTCTACAAGTTTTGCTTCTGAGTACTACATCTTCATGTAGTAAGTGTAGTAAGTAATTTAAGTTAAGTATTTACTTACGGAAACAACGGTGGGTCAAAAATAGACTTGATGGATCCTGCATAGATGGACAAAATGGAGAGGACCACACATGCCAGGAACAGAGAGGCAAATTTGTTCACATATTTCACTCCGACAAATACAACAATTGCCATCAAGGTAAGAAAGATAGTTCCGTAAACTCGCATATTGTTCAATGTAGAACTTGAATCTTCATGGTCATTATTAGAATGAAATATGGCAGCTGAAGGAACAATGTACACCTAAACAGAGAAACATATGATGTCAAAACGCACCTAGGAGAAACTCATTTTCAAACCTATGGCAATCTATGACAAGATCGACCATAGTATCGACATTAAAGCCCAGTCACGGATCACCCGAATGGTGAAGTGTGTACGCATTTGTGGCTCTCTCCATTAAATGGACTGACGTTTCCAGCATACTGGTTTTGGAAGTCTCATTCTATTCGGTGGACAAAACTATACACATGCCTCTGCACCAGCAGCAGCACAGTTTATCTATAGAATATTTATGGTATCCTGCGGATATGCCATAAAGGTCCCAGATATTTGGCATTGCTACATCTGTAAATATCTGACCTATCATAATATTAAATAGTTGAATGCAGAGGATAAATGGCATACAAAAAATGCAGTATTTTGGTCGCTACACCTACCCTATCCAAGTCATATTTGCTACACAACAAAACAAAACTCTCCCAAAATGGTAACGTTACATTTTTTTTGCCATTTCTCCACACTTGGATTTTTCTCCCCCGTCTTCTAATACACTGTATGGTAAAATGGACTCCTTAAAAAACAAAAGGAACGCCATACACATGTCATCTGCAACATTAAAATGCTGCTGTCAAAAATTGACAACAGCATCCAAAAGATCAACCGTAGGAGGAGCTCAGCTATGCAATATAGCTGGCATTTACCACATCTGCGGACCACTGCCCAGGAGGGTTATAAACATCCTAATGAGGAAGGGGGTCAAGTGATGTTTTAGAATAATTTAAAGGGAATAGAGGGTATATGCTGCCTTTGCACACACTAGGTGACCTTTCAATATGCTTTCATCGTCTATTAAAATTCTTAAGCACAATTTACATAAGTCGAGATCTCCCCATAATAGGAAAAAACTAGATTTTCTTGATTTAAAGATAGAACACAAAAAAAAAAAAAAATCAGAAAACCTTTCTAAATAAGTACCGTATGTAGTGTAGTATGTTTTATTAAAATACCTACTAATCGTAATCTTCCTCTGTTTCCAGAATTACTCTGGTCCTCTTCTAGATCACAACAGGTTTTCTACTTCACGGGCTCACACATAGACTGCTGTGTGGTATGATGCTACTTCCACCTCTGTAAGCCAATGGAGACTCAGAACAAGGCTCCATAGACTTAGATTGTGAAAGTGACTTCCAGGCCACACAAACCACTGTGTGAGCCGGCTAGTCTTATTTGAAGTCACATAACCCAGAAGAGGACCTTAGAGTTACTGAAAGCAGGAACGATGGCAATCAGGAAGTATTTAAATACAACTAAACTACAACACATACATATTTAGAAAGTTGGGGAATACTTCCCTAAACCTATAGTCCTCAACCAGGGCTGTGGAGTCGGTAAGCCAAACCTCCAACTCAGACTCCTCAATTTCTATGACACCGACTCCAACTCCGACTCCCTCATACATGGCTCATGTTTAAGTGATAAATTTACTGTAGCACAGATTCATCTCAGTTAAAAGTCTAGACCAGTGATGGCGAACCTTTTACGGCTTAAGTGCCCAAACTGCAATCCAAAACCCCCTTATTTATCGCCAAGTGGCAACACAGCAAATGAACCTGAATACTGAGGTTTTAGTTTAGAAAAAACAACTCATACAGATAGCAGACAAGGATATCATAGAGCAGCCACAGACAGGAGCAGGGGTATGAGACTGCAGAAATAAAAAATGTGCTCACCCCCATCTAATATATATAATGGTCTTATCCCGTCTCTGTCTGTCTGTCCAGGAAATCCCGCATCACTGATTGGTCCGACCGCGGCCAATCAGCGATGCAGGATTTCAGAAAAAGATGGCGGCCGTTAGCGGCTCATCTGCCGGACTGAAGTCAGCGGCGATGCAGCAGGCTGACCTCCATGCGGCTACCGTCGGGAGATCAGCAGCTTGGGCCGCTGATCTCCCGACGGCAAGTGTCAAGGCAGGGACGGCGCCGCTGCCCGGTCCTCAGTAATAAGGTTCGCTGATTGGTCGCGGCCGGCGAGATTGACGCCAAGTTTAAACAACGCTCTGCTGATTGGTCGCGGTCGCCGGCCGCGATCAATCAGCATTATTGGCGCCAAATTTAAACACCGCTTAGCTGATTGGTCGCGATCGCCGGCCGCGACCAATCAGCATTATTGGCGCCAAATTTAAACACCGCTTTGCTTATTGGCCGCGACCAATCACATTATTGGCGCCAAATTGAAACACAGCTTTGTTGTTGGTCGCGGTCGCGACCAATCAGCATTATTGGCGCCAAATTTAAACACCGCTCTGCTGACTGGTCGCAGTCGCCGGCCGCAACCAATCAGCATTATTGGCGCCAAATTTAAACACCGCTCTGCTGACTGGTCGCAGTCGCCGGCCGCAACCAATCAGCGATATTGGCGCCAAATTTAAACACCGCTTTGCTGATTAGTCGCGACCGCAACCAATCAGCGATTTTAGCGCCAAATTTAAACAAGCTCTCCGGTCCTCACTAACACAGTTCGCTGATTGGTCGCGGCCGCCACCCGCGACCAATCAACGATTTTGGCGCCAAATTTAAACAACGCTCTGCTGATTGCGCCCGGTCGGCCGCATACATATTCTAGAATACCCGATGCGTTAGAATCGGGCCACCATCTAGTCTTGTTATATGACCCCATCCATGTACAGTATATATGACACCATCCCCCAATCCATGTATATATGGCTGCCCTCCCCAATCCATGTATTCATGCTGTTTCCCTCCCACTCCCTGTATATATGCCGTTTCCCTCTCCCCTCTTCCATTTCATGTATATATGCTCTTTCCCTCCCATTCCATGTACATATGCTCCCCCCCCCCTCCCATTCCATGTATATATGCTCTTTCCCTCCCCCCATTCCATGTATATATGCTGCCCCCCCATTCCATGTATATATGCTGTTTCCCTCCCCCCTCCCATTCCATGTATATATGCTGCCCCCCATTCCATGTATATATGCTGCCCCCCCATTCCATGTATATATGATGCCCCCCATTCCCTGTATATATGCTGTTTCCCTCCCCCCTCCCATCCCATGTATATATGCGGCCCCCCATTCCATGTATATATGCGGCCCCCCCATTCCCTGTATATATGCTGTTTCTCTCCCCCCTCCCATTCCAAGTATACAGTTAGGTCCATATATATTTGGACAGAGACAACATTTTTCTAATTTTGGTTCTAGACATTACCACAATGAATTTTAAACAAAACAATTCAGATGCAGTTGAAGTTCAGACTTTCAGCTTTCATTTGAGGGAATCCACATTAAAATTGGATGAAGGGTTTAGGAGCTTCAGCTCCTTAACATGTGCCACCCTGTTTTTAAAGGGACCAAAAGTAATTGGACAGATCTAAAAATACCCTCAAATGAAAGCTGAAAGTCTGAACTTCATCTGCATCTGAATTGTTTTGTTTAAAATTCATTGTGGTAATGTCTAGAACCAAAATTAGAAAAATGTTGTCTCTGTCCAAATATATATGGACCTAACTGTATATGCTGTTTCCCTCCCATTCCATGTATATATGCTCTTTCCTCCCCATTCTATGTATATATGCTGCCCCCCCATCCCCTGTATATATGCTGTTTCCCTCCCCCTCCCATTCCATGTATATATGTGGCCCCCCATTCCATGTATATATGCTGCCCACCATTCCACGAATATATGCTGCCCCCCATTCCCTGTATATATGCTGTTTCCCTCCCCCCTCCCATTATTCCATCTATATATGCTGCCCCTCATTCCATGTATACATGCTGCCCCCCAATTCCATGTATATATGCTGTTTCCCTCCCCCCTCCCATTCCCTGTATATATGCTGCCCCCCATTCCATGTATATATGCTGTTTCCCTCCCCCTCCCATTCCATGTATATATGCTGTTTCCCTCCCATTCCATGTATATATGCTGCACCCCTATTCCATGTATATATGCTGTTTCCCTCCCCCCTCCCATTCCATGTATATATGCTGCCTCCCATTCCATGTATATATGCTGCCCCCCCCATTCCCTGTATATATGCTGTTTCCCTCCCCCTCCCATTCCATGTATATATGCGGCCCCCCATTCCATGTATATATGCTGCCCCCCATTACTTCTATATATGCTGTTTCCCTCCCCCCTCCCATTCCATGTATATATGCTGCCCCCCATTCCATGTATATATGCTGCCCCCCCCCCATTCCCTGTATATATGCTGTTTCCCTCCCCCTCCCATTCCATGTATATATGCTATTTCCCTCCCATTCCATGTATATGTGCTGTTTCCCTCCCATTCCATGTATATATGCAGCCCACCATTCAATGTATATATGCTGCCCCCCCATTCCCTGTATATATGCTGTTTCCCTCCCCCCTCCTATTCCATGTATATATGCTGTTTCCCTCCCCCCTCCCATTCCATGTATATACGCTCTTTCCCTCCTCCTCCCATTCCATGTATATATGCTCTTCCCTCCCCCCTCCCATTCCATGTATATAAGCTCTTTGTAACAGCCCTGGCGGCGTGCTGGCATGGCTTACCACCTCCCACCATGCAAGACCGCGTGGCTACTGCCTGATTCTTATAGTTATTGTGTGAGCACACCTAATGCCTCCCCAGCCTATTGCTGTGAGTCACTGGATACTTAAACCCCTCCACCCAGTAAGGGTGCCTGAGCAACACTTTCATTCAGTGTGTTCTGTGCAACTGAGTTGCCAGGTCCTGTCCTGTATCTTGTCTATTACCGCCCCTGGGGGCTGTATACCCAGGCCTGTTACCTGTATTTGTGACCTCTAGCCCTTCTCCGCCACCCTGGGGGCTGAGTTCCCAGGCTCGTTCCTGTATCTTATTCTTGGTTCAGCTCCTGTCTGAACGGTCTCCTAGCCCGTTACCTGTTTCTCTCTATGTCCAAACCTTCTATTTTCCTGCAGTGTCTGAACCTGCACCTAACTCCAACTCGTCTCTGAACTTCTGTTTGTGAGTTTTGTGTACACTCGCTACTTCATTGTAAGTACCTTGTGTGTATCTGGTTCTGCTTGTTCACCGCACCTGCGGGTTTTGCTCTGCTCTGCTCGTCTACCGCACTTGCGGGTTTTGCTCTGCTCTGCTCGTCTACCGCACCTGCGGGTTTTGCTCTGCTCTGCTCGTCTACCGCACCTGCGGGTTTTGCTCTGCTCGTCTACCGCACCTGCGGGTTTTGCTTTGCTCTGCTCGTCTACCGCACCTGCAGGTTTTGCTCTGCTCTGCTCGTCTACCCCACCTGCGGGTTTTGCTCTGCTCATCTACCGCACCTGCGGGTTTTGCTCTGCTCGGCTCGTCTACCGCACCTGCGGGTTTTGCTCTGCTCTGCTCGTCTACCGCACCTGCGGGTTTTGCTCTGCTCTGCTCGTCTACCGCACCTGCGGGTTTTGCTCTGCTCTGCTCGTCTACCGCACCTGCGGGTTTTGCTCTGCTCGTCTACCGCACCTGCGGGTTTTGCTCTGCTCTGCTCGTCTACCGCACCTGCAGGTTTTGCTCTGCTCTGCTCGTCTACCGCACCTGCGGGTTTTGCTCTGCTCTGCTTTTCTACTGCACCTGCGGGTTTTGCTCTGCTCTGCTTGTCTACAGCACCTGCGGGATTTGCTCTGCTCTGCTTGTCTACCGCACCTGCGGGTTTTGCTCTGCTCTGCTTGTCTACCGCACCTGCGGGTTTTGCTCTGCTTGTCTACCGCACCTGCGGGTTTTGCTCTGCTCTGCTTGTCTACCGCACCTGCGGGTTTTGCTCTGCTCTGCTTGTCTACCGCACCTGCTGGTTTTGCTCTGCTCTACTTGTCTACCGCATCTGCGGCTCCGTTCCTGTGTCTCAGTCTGTACTGGGCCCTATCCTGCCTGCGTTCCTACCTGCCAGTACCCGCCTGTCTGCATTCCAGCCGTGCCTGCCAGTGCCCACCTGTCTGCATGCCAGCCGTGCCTGCCAGTGCCCACCTGTCTGCATGCCAGCCAATACCCACCTGTCTGCATACCAGCCGTGCTTGCCAGTACCCACCTGTCTGTTCCTGCATTCCCCGGTGTGGGTCAACAGCTGTGACCGGGGTCTGACCTGGAGTAGCACCTGGTCCCTCTGCTCGGTTCCTCCCTGGTTCACGGAGTCGACTGAGCCGCCATGTGACCTTGGTCGGACCGAGTTGATACTTCGTTACGCCCCTCCAGGCACTCCTCGGTTCATGGTCCAGTGGGATCACGAATCACGCTCACGCCAGTCAGTCCAGGCGTGTGCGAAACACTCTTTCCCTCCACCCCTCTCATTCCATGTATATATGCTGCTTCCTTCCCCCCTCCCATTCCATGCATATATGCTGCCCCCCATTCCATGTATATATGCTGCCCCCCCCATTGCCAGTATATATGATGCCGCCCCCATTCCCTGTATATATGCAGTTTACCTCCCCCCTCTTATTCCATTTATATATGCTGCCCCCCAATTCCCTGTATATATGCTGTTTCCCTCCCCCCTCCCATTCCATGAATATATGCTGCCCCCCATTCCCTGTATATATGCCGTTTCCCTCCCCCCTCCCATTCCATGTATAAATGCTGTTTCCCTCCCACCTTCCATTCCATGTATATATGCTGCCCCCCATTCCCTGTATATATGCTGTTTCCCTCCCCCCTCCTATTCCATGTATAGATGCTGTTTCCCTCCCATTCCATGTATATATGCTGTTTCCCTCCCACCTTCCATTCCATGTATATATGCTGCCCCCCATTCCCTGTATATATGCTGTTTCCCTCCCATTCCATGTATATATGCTCTTTCCCTTCCCCTCCCATTCCATGTATATATGCTGCCCCCCATTCCCTGTATATATGCCGTTTCCCTCCCATTCCATGTATATATGCTCTTTCCCTCCCCCCCTTGCATTCCATGTATATATGCTCTTTCCCTCACCCCCTATTCCATGTATATATGCCATTTCCCTCACCCCCCATTCCATGTATATATGCTCTTTCCCTCACCCTTCCCATTCCATGTATATATACTCTTTCCCTCACCCCTCCCATTCCATGTATATATGCTGTTTCCCTCCCGCCCCCCATTCCATGTATATATGCTCTTTCCCTCCCCCCTCCCATTCCATGTATATATGCTCTCCCCCCCCCTCCCATTCCATGTATATATGCTCTTTCCCTCACCCCCCCATTCCATGTATATATGCTCTTTCCCTCACCCCCCCATTCCATGTATATATACTCTTTCCCTCACCCCTCCCATTCCATGTATATATACTCTTTCCCTCCCCCCTCCCATTCCATGTATATATGCTCCCCCCCCCCTCCCATTCCATGTATATATGCTCTTTCCCTCACCCCCCCATTCCATGTATATATACTCTTTCCCTCCCCCCTCCCATTCCATGTATATATGCTCTTTCCCTCACCCCCCCATTCCATGTATATATGCTCTTTCCCTCACCCCCCCATTCCATGTATATATACTCTTTCCCTCACCCCTCCCATTCCATGTATATATACTTTCCCTCCCCCCTCCCAATCCATGTATATATGCTGTTTCCCTCACCCCTCCCATTCCATGTATATATGCTGTTTCCCTCCCGCCCCCCATTCCATGTATATATGCTCTTTCCCTCACCTCCCCCATTCCATGTATATATGCTCTTTCCCTCACCCCTCCCATTCCATGTATATATGCTCTTTCCCTCACCCCTCCCATTCCATGTATATATACTCTTTCCTTCACCCCTCCCATTCCATGTATATATGCTCTTTCCCTCACCCCTCCCATTCCATGTATATATACTCTTAACTTCACCCCTCCCATTCCATGTATATATGCTGTTTCCCTCCCGCCCCCCATTTCATGTATATATGCTCTTTCCCTCACCCCTCCCATTCCATGTATATATGCTCTTTCCCTCACCCCCCCATTCCATGTATATATACTCTTTCCCTCACCCCTCCCATTCCATGTATATATGCTCTTTCCCTCACCCCTCCCATTTCATGTATATATGCTCTTTCCCTCACCCCTCCCATTCCATGTATATACGCTCTTCTCTCCCGCCCCCCATTCCATGTATATATGCTGTTTCCCTCCCGCCCCCCATTCCATGTATATATGCTCTTTCCCTCCCCCCTCCCATTCCATGTATATATACTCTTTCCCTCCCCCCTCCCATTCCATGTATATATGCTGTTTCCCTCACCCCCCATTCCATGTATATATGCTCTAAACCTCCCCCCTCCCGCCCCCCATTCCATGTATATATTGCTGTTGTCCATCCCGCGCCGCCCCCCCATTCCATCCTGCTGGCACTGCTGTTCATATATATATAAAAAAAAAAACGTAATAAAAGCTCCTACTCACCTTCCTTCCTCTCCTGCGCCGCTTCCTCTCCTGTAGCTGGCAGCTGACTCCAGCGTCCTAGCGACGGGGCAACTGACGTCACTGCCATGCGCCCGGACAACCTGTACGCTGACATCAGCTACTGGCCTCTGATTGGCCAGCAGCGTGTACTGCGGCGCACGGGCTTGGTAAATCTTGAGCTGCAATACACTTCAGCTAGATGTGTGTCAGAGAACGCACATCTAACTGAAGTGTGGACTGATGTCGGTGGGCTCCGAGTACTCACCCGCCGGGCCAGGTCCTGGTCCTCAGCAGCCCTGTTCTCCATCCTGTACCCCCATTTCTTCATATTGACCCTATGCTTCCACTTCTCTATACTGTACACCCACTTCTCCATATAATCTCCCCACACTCCCACTTCTTCATATGGTTCTCAGATGCTCTGAATTCTCCATCCCGTTCCCCCATAATGTCCGCCACGCTCCCACCTCTCCATACAGTTTCCTCCTAATGGCCCCCCCACTCTTCCATATTATCCCCCATGCTCACTCCTCTCCATACTATCCCAAAACTTCTCCAAATGGCCCACCCAGCCTCAAACTGCTCCCTCACACAATTTTCCCCACCCCCATAATATCACAAGCACTGGCGTATCCTTCCTTTGCCGCTCTGAGGCTCACTGATCACAGCACAAGAGTGATGAGGTCAGCAGTGTGCAATCTCATCACTCCACTGCACATCGGGGTGGGGAGCTGACAAGCGCTCCCCTCCTCCCAGCGCTGCGAAGTGCCTCAGATGTATTTACGTCAAAACGTGAGTACATCTGAGCACAGGGAGGGAGCCGGCTGAGAGTTGCGCGCTGCGCAGGCCCTAGCTTAAGTATATTGGAGAGCTCTGCAGTCCGATATAGTTAAGGGTAGCAAAGCTGCGGGTGGGCGCCCCGTGGTGGGCCCCCCTAAGCACAGGGCCAGGGGCGACCGCACCCTCTGCCCCCCCCCTCCGGTAGCTACGCTATGCTACTGAGCACAATATCTGAAGTCTCTGCTAGTAGTCCAACTGGGCAATTTTTCAAAGACTTTTGTGGTAGTGTGTGCTTCCACCCTCCTTCCCAGATGCTGCTATCACAGCGAGGTAGCATCTGAGACTACTAGATCAGCTGTTTAGCTGTGAATGGCAGAATATGGGAAGGATGGTTGAAAGCGGATTACTCAAGAAACACCCAGTTGAACTATAAGCAGAGATGTCACATAGTGTGCTCAACAAGCAAAGGTGAATAGCCCTGCAACGGAGTGAAGTAGCGCAAAACAGAAAATAGTGGCATAATCACTGGGTTCAGGGATTTTTACAAAGTATTTATCTCAATTATTTGAGCAATTGACAAGTCCTCTAAGTGGAGAATGCTTCTGAGTAAATAAGGCACATCATACAGCGAGCCCATTCATTAAGATTGGTGTGCGTAACACTTTATGAATAGGCCCCTACATGTCCCATTCCAGTCAGAGAGATAAGCTTTTGAACAAGAGAGTAATGTACTTAGTGGCACAGAGTGGCAACAGAATTTTTCCCCTTATAACTACCATAATATGAAATGCAATGCTGCTCCATATATATGCATCTATATATGAAATATAAGTATAATTTTCTCTTACCAAAAGAATCTCAATTGCACCAAGAATGTACATTGCGCCAGCAAACGTGGTGCCTAAATAAAAGCATAGGCCAACAGCTCCACCAAACTCTGGACCAAGGGATCTGGATATCATGAAATACGGACCGCCAGCTGAAAACAAAAGGGGAAGCACAAATTATTAGATCATATAAACCGAATACAAGCAATTCTAAAAGCAAAGAGTTATTGTAGACATAGCAAATGATGGCAGATTTCACGGTTGCATAACTGTGGCATTCCAATTGTCATGAATTTTGTGTTATTTCAGTTAGCTTACATATAAAAAAAGAGACTTGACAAATATGAATTAAAAAACAAAACAAACTGACCTCAGAGACAAAAACATGTTTATCAGTGCCTATCCAAGTTTGAAGGTGTAAGTGGGATTTCTTCAGGTGTTTTTTGCATTGTTTTGTTTTTTAGTTTATTTTTTAGTCAAGATGTTGGTTTAACCCCTTCGTAACAGAGCCAATTTTCACCTTAATGACCAGGTCAAATTTTTTGAAATCTGACAACAGTCACTTTATGAGGTAATTACTCTGGAACACGTCAACGGATCCCAGTGATTCTGAGAATATTTTTTGGTGACATATTGTACTTCATAATAGTGGTAAAATTTGTTTGATATGACTTGCATTTAATTGTGAAAATATCGGAAATGTGACGAAAATTTTCAAGCTTTCAATTCTTATGCTCTTAAACCAGAGACTTATGTCACACAAAATCAAAATCATTAATAAATAACATTTCCCACATGTCTACTTTAGATCTGCATCATTTTGAAACATAATTTTTCTTTGTTAGGAAGTTATAAGAGTTAAAAGTTGATCAGCAATTTCTCATTTTTCCAACAAAATTTACAAAACCATTTTTTTAGGGACCAAATTACATTTCAAGTGACTTATATGACAGAAAATACCAAAAACCTAAAACTGCATCCCTCAAGGTGATCAAAACCAAGAAGTTTATTCACCCTTCAGGTGCTTCAAAGGAACTAAATCAATGTAGAAGGAAAAAATGAACATTTTACTTTGTTCACAAAAATTTTATTTGAGCCCCAAGTTTTTTATTTTCACAAGCGTAACAGGAGAAAATAAACCCCAAAATATGCTATGCGATTTCTCCCGAGTACGCCGATACCCAAAATGTGAGATAAAACTACTGTTTAGGTGCACGGCAGGGCTCTGAAGGGAAGGAGCACCGTTTGACTTTTTGAATGCAGAAATGGCTGAAATCGAGAGTGGACGCCATGTTGCGTTTGGAGATCCCCTGACGTGCCTAAACAGTGGAAACCAGGGCTGTGAAGTCGGTAAGCCAAACCTCCGACTCCTCAATTTCCATGACACCGACTCCACGACTTGTAAAAGCTAAAAGTCTAGACCCTTAGATCAGGAATAGGACAGACATTTATAGGACATTTCATAACTTTCCCAAATTCTTATGAAAAAATATTCCCCACAAACTGCATTGAACTACTGCACCCAATTTATTATATATTTTAGGAGTCAGAGTCAGTTCATTTTATACTGACTCCACCAAAGTGGACACAGACTCTGACTCTACAGCCATGGTGGAAACACCCCCACAAGAGACCCCATTTTGGAAAAAAGACCCCTGAAGGAATGTATCTAGATGTGTTGTGAACACCTTCAATTCCCAGGTGCTCACAGAAGTTTATAATGTAGAGCAGTGGCAAAAAAAACCACATTTTCTCCCAAAAATTTACTTTTAGCCCCAAATTTTTTATTTTCACTAGTGTAACAAGAGGAAATGGACCCCAAAATTTGTTGTTCAATTGCTTCTGAGTATGCCAATACCCCACATGTAGGAGAAAACTACTATTTGGGTGCACAGCAGGGCTCGGAAAGGAAGGAGTGACGTTTTGGAATGCAGACTTTGATGGAACTGTCTGTAGGCGTCATGTCGCATTTGGAGAGCCCCTGATGTGCCTAAACAGTGGAAACCTTCCACAAATTACCCCATTTTGGAAACTACATCCCTCAAGGATTTTATCCAGGGCTATAGTGAGCATTTTGAACCCACAGGTACCACACATAATTTGCTAACATTAGATCGTCATATTGAAAATTTTCATTTCTTTCACCAAAATGCAGTTTTAGTCCTAAATTTGGAATTTTCACAATGGATAATAGGAGAAAACAGACCCCATATTTTTTTATGCAATTTCTCCTAAACGCGATGATACTTCATACGTTGTCAAAAACTTCTGTTTGGGCACATGGCAGGGCTAGGAAAGAAAGACGGATTTTACCTGTACCTGTGTCTCCCTTCCTTCCTTCGCTGAAAAGGATTTTACAGGTAAGGTCTTACCAAAATCGGTCTTTCAGCAGCAGAAGGGAAGGAAGGGAGACACAGATCCATTACTAGTGGGACGTCCCAAAGCAGTCCAGAACTCAAGGGTGGGAAACAGTGGCAGAATCGCCAATACCCCAACAACTTAGTCAAGCGCGCAACAAGCGCCGAAACTAGATAAAGAGATAACCTAAACCACCGCCACCTGCAGGACCCTGCGTCCCAAGGCCGCATCGGCGGAAGCACTCACGTCCACTTTATAAAATTTAGTAAAAGTGTGAACGGAGCGCCAGGTAGCCGCCCGGCAGAGCTGCGCTGCCGAGGCCCCCTGACGAAAAGCCCACAACGAACCAACAGCTCTAGTGGAATGAGCTCGAACCTTAACCGGACAAGGCTCGCCCTTGAGCCGGTAAACCTCCAGGATAGCCGAACGTATCCACCGAGCTATAGTATCCTTGGAAGCCCGTTGACCACGCAGACGACCAGCAGGAATCACAAACAGAGAGTCCGACTTCCGAAACCCTTGCGTGATAGTAAGATAGAACTTCAAAGCCCGCACCAAATCCAACGAGTGCAAGGCTTGCTCCTTTGGATTCTTCGGATTCGGACAGAGAGAGGGCAAGAAGATGTCCTGATTGATGTGAAAACGCGACACCACTTTAGGCAGAAAATCGCCACGGGTAAGAAGCACCACGCGATCCGAGAGGAACTCCAGAAAAGGGGGCGAGCAAGACAGTGCCGCCAACTCAGAAACCCTTCTCACAGAGGTGACCGCCACCAAGAAGGCCACCTTCCAAGAAAGCAAGTAAAGCGTAGCTGAATCCATAGGCTCAAACGGCCCATGCTGAAGAGCCTCCAAGACTAGATTGAGCAACAAACGCCCTCCGAGGCGGAAACTGACGTGGAACCTCGCGAAAAAAACGAACGCACATCCCTGTGCGAGGCAATAGCCTTTAGAAAAAGCAAAGATAGTTCAGATACCTGACCCCGCAAGGTACCAACCGCCAGACCCTTGGCCAAACCACATTGCAGAAAAGCCAAGAAGTTGGGAATGGAAAAAGCCCTCGGGTTCCTTGACGATCCAGAACACCATGAATAGAAGGCCTCCCAAGTTCTGTGATAAATCCTAGTCGTAGCCGGACCTCTGGCCGCCCGCAAGGTGGCAATGACCTCGGCCGAAAACCCACGACTTGTCAAGATCTCGGTCTCAAGTGCCACGCCGTCAAACGAAGCGACTTCAGGTCCGGATGGTGAATAGTTCCCTGGGTTAACAGGTCCGGGCGAAGAGGCAGTGGAAACTGAGGCGCCGACAGAAGAGATACCAGAGTTGAATACCACGCCCTCCGCGGCCAATCCGGCGCCACCAAAATCGCGGGAATTCGTTCTCCGACGGATCACCAGAGGAAGTAAGGATACCGGCGGAAACACGTAGATCAGCTCGAACTGGTCCCACGGGGCCACTAGAGCATCTACCGCCACAGCCTCCGGGTCCCTGTACCTGGACATTAAAGTCGGAATCCTGGCGTTCAGCCTGGATGCCATCAAGTCTACCTGGGGAGTCCCCCAACGGGAGCACTGAAGACTCCATTCTCCGGGATCCACCTGCTCGCGACTGAGGAAGTCCGCCGTGATATTTGGGATGTGAATCGCGGAGATGGCTAGAACCCTGGACTCGGCCCATACCAGGATCCGAGAGACCTCCATCATGAGTCTGGAACTCCTCGTCCCGCCCTGATGGTTGATATACGCGACCGCTGTCGCATCGTCTGTCTGAATCCAAACCGGCAGACCGCTCAAGGGGACCGTCCAATGACGGAGGCAGAGAAATATCGCTCTCAACTCCAGGATGTTGATCGGCAGAGACGACTCCTCTGACGACCAGACCCCCTGAACCCAGAGATCGTTCTAAACCCCCCCCAGCCAGTCAGGCTGGCATCGGTGGTTATGACCAACCACCGCGGGAGGAGGAAGGATTTTCCCAGGGATAAAGCCTCTGGACGTAACCACCATCCAAGAGACTCTCGCACCCTGCGGGAGATACCGACACAGCGATCTAGTGAAGCCGGCGATCGATCCCAACGGGTCAGAATAAGATTTTGGAGACCCTGGGAATGAAATTGTGCAAATGGTACCGCTTCCATTGCCGCCACCATCAGACCCAGAAGGCGCATACACTTCCGAAGGGACATCGCCATCGCTGACCTCATATCCTGAACATGGTGATGAAGGTTCGCTTGTTTGTCCGGAGGCAGGGACACCACTGCTCGTACCGTGTCGAAATGCATCCCCAAGAACAGGATTGACTGCGACGGCTCCAATGACGACTTCTTCCAATTGACCAGCCACCCGAAGTCCTCCAGGTGCTGAAGGGAGAGATCGCGAGCCGTCACCGCCTCCTCCGCTGTGGGCGACACAATTAACAGGTTGTCCAGGTAGGGGAGAATAGTAACTCCTTGCCTTCGAAGGAGCGCCGTGAGCGGCGCTAGAATTTTTGTAAAAACCCTGGGCGCCGAGGCCAACCCGAATGGTAGGGCCACAAACTGGTAATGGGCCTGACCTATGGCAAAACGCAGGAATCGCTGGTGAGCCCTGCCGATAGGGACATGCAAATAGGCGTCGCGGATGTCGATCGACACCAAGAAATCGTACTGCGACAGGGCCGCCACGACAGAGCGAAGAGACTCCATATGGAATTTCCGGGTCCGGACATGAACATCCAATTCCTTGAGGTCCAGAATGGGGCGAAACTTGTCCTCCTTTTTGGGGACCACAAAAAGGTTGGAGTAAAACCCCCTTCCCCGGTCCTCCGGCGGAACCGGAACCACCACACCCTGCTGCAGAAGAGAGTCGACCTCCCGCAGCAGTGAGGCAGCCAGCTTGGGCTCGGACGGGATGCGTGACTGACGAAACCTGTCCCGGGGTCGATAATGAAACTCTATGAAATAGCCTGCCGACATAACCCGCGTTACCCAGGCGTCCGATACGTGGGACGCCCAAATCGACCCGAACGGAAGCAGACGACCTCCCACCCGAGAGCCCTCGAGAGGGATCCTGGCGTCAGTCCGCCTTAGCGGGCTTTTTGTCAACCTCCCGTTTGTCCTGACGGAAATGTTGTTTCCAGGGTGTACGGGATTTCTGGGTTGTCTTCTTTCCGGAAGACGAGGCACGACCCGATCTCCATGAGGGCTGACTGAACAGTCCCCTGGGCAGAAAGGGCTGACGACCACTACCGGCACTTGACTTGCCAGACGTAGAAGCCGCTGCTTTCCGCTGCGGCAAAGCCGAATCCTTGGCCTTGGCCTTAGCAATTAGCTCCGTGAGGTCCGAACCAAAAAGCTGACCGGCCTTGTACGCCAGACTCAGCAAACCTTGTTTGGATACCGCGTCTCCAGTCCACTGTTTTAGCCACAGTGCCCTTCTGACTGTTGCGGCCGAGGATTGAGCTCTGGACAAAACCGAAGTAGTGTCCAGCACTGCGTCCCTGCCATATCGGGCCGCCTCTTCCAACAGCTGGAAAAGCCTTTCCATCTGAGACAGCGGAGTCCCATCTTGCCACGCTGTCCGCAGCTGATCCAACCACCGCAGAGAAGCCGCACCAGCCCACATGGCCCCCAAGGCCGCTCGGAATCAATGACCCGTGGCCTCGTAGATTGACTTCGCCGCTACCTCCGTCCTTCTGTCCAGCGGGTCCTGTAGACTCGCCTTCCCTTTAACAGGAAGCAAAGAGGATTTGCTCAGCTGAGACAATGGCACGTCCACTTCAGGCGAGGGGACCCAATTAGCGATAGTCTCCGTGGAGCAGGGGTACAGGGCATCAAAAAACCGCATCCCCTGGAAGCGTTTATCCGGACACAGGCGTTCCTTCTCCACCGCCTCGTTAAGTTCATCGTGCGCCGGCAGCGTCGAAAGAGCCTGACGCGACTCCTGATACAGCCGGGCCGACTTGCCAGGGCGCCTCGTCACCTCTTCAGACAGCTGTAACGCTTCCCGCATAGCCCCAGTAAAAGCGTCCACGCGGCCCGAAAGCGAAGCAGAGTGACCCTGCAGATCCTCTTCATCAGAATCGGAAATCTCACCAGCAGAGTCTGTCGGTGATTCCGAAGCCTCCGACGCACTGCACGGAGGAGACGGCGTCACCACAGGCCTGTGGCGCTTCTTGCCTCGTGACGTCGGTTGGGACTTAGCTGATACCCAATGACCCAGGAGGTCCGACAGACTGTTAATGGAGCGTGTGATGTTATGTTCTGCTACCAGAGCTAAGGAAAGAGAGGAGATCTGTCCCTGCAATAGAACTCAGCTTAATCCCTACGATGTAACAGGGAACCTGATCCTGCGATCAGACCTGCTAAAGTCCTAAGCTAGTCTGTACGGAGACCTATAGATGTGGGGAAGGAATCCCTACAAGTACTAAGGACTGGGAGGAATATGGGACACCTCCTAACAGAAATAGTAGCAGACAGACGAACAAACAAAATATATAGAACATAGAGGTCCGTAGACCAAGCAAACTAACAGAGCAAGACACAGAGCACAGGCTAGCTAGAAAGTAGATATACAATGAAGTCCAGCAAAGCCAGAAGGGCGGAGCAGGATTAAATAGGCCAACAAGGTCATGTGACCAGCAAAGGAAAAAACCTAAGAGCAAGGTTCTAACAGTACCCCCCCTTCTAAGAGGATCCTCCGGATCCCCTAGGACCAGGCTTATCAGGAAATCTCCTGTGAAACGCTCTGATAAGTCTGGACGCGGAAACATCATCTGACCTCACCCAAGAGTTATCCTCGGGTCCGAAACCTTTCCAGGCCACAAGATACTGCAAACTACCTCTATACCGTCTAGAGTCAAGGATGCGAGAAATTTCATATTCCCCGTCCTCCACCACTGGAGGAACAGAGGCAGAGGCGTCACCATCCGACACAACAGCTTTTTTTAACAGAGAGACATGAAATACCGGATTAATTCTCCAGGAGGTAGGAACCTCCAACCTAACAGCAGATTGGTTGACAACTTGAAGCACCTTAAAGGGCCCTACAAACTTGGAACCCAATTTCTTAGAAGGAATCCTCAACCGCAGATTCCTAGAGGACAACCAAACCATGTCACCAACAGCGAACAAAACCTCCTGTCGTTTCCTATCAAAGTAGTCTTTAGATTTTCTGTTGGCCTCCTGAAGATTACCACGCACATCCGTCCAAACTCTCTCCAAATCACCGGAAAAATTCTCCTCCTCAGGCACGGCAGATCCCAACTTGGAGAACGACCCAAACGACGGATGTCTCCCAGAACAACAAAAAAAAGGCGAACAACCAGCAGAAGAAGATGTATGATTGTTCAGAGCAAATTCAGCAAGTGGCAGAAACTCAGACCACCCCTCTTGATTGTCTGCCACAAAACAACGCAAGAACTGCTCAACATCCTGGTTTTTCCTTTCTGTCTGGCCATTAGATTCAGGATGATATCCGGACGAAAACGACAAATGAATTCCCAACCTGTCACAAAAGGCACGCCAAAAACGAGCCACGAACTGAGGACCCCTATCAGAAACAATGTCAGTAGGAACGCCATGAAGTCTGACAATTTCCTTGACAAAGGCCTTAGCGAGAGTTTTAGCGCAGGGCAGTTTGACGAAGGGAACCAAGTAACACATCTTGCTAAAACGGTCCACGACCACCCAGATGACAGTAAAACCCTCAGAGGGGGGAAGGTCAGTTATAAAGTCCATAGCCAAATGTGTCCAAGGAGCACTGGGGACCTCCAAAGGACAAAGCAACCCCGCAGCAGGAGTATGTGAGGACTTAGATCTAGCACATATAGTACATTGGCGCACCCACTTAATGACTTCCTTCTGCCATCCAGGCCACCAAAAACTGCGACCCACCAGTCTCTTGGTCTCAGAGATTCCGGGATGACCTGCCAACCGAGATTCGTGACACTCAACAAACAAATCTCTCCTAAAGGTCCCAGGCACAAACAACCTCCCATGAGGAGTGTTAGAAGGGGCATTCTCCTGTGCTTTAAGAATCTCATCTTCCAAAACGGAGTCTAAAGCAGCTATCACAACACCTTCTTTTAAAATGTTCTCCTCTTTCTCAGCACCGACTATGGGAGAAAAACTGCGAGACAAGGCATCCGCCTTAACATTCTTAGTACCAGGGATGTAAGTAACGGAGAAATTAAACCGCGAGAAAAACAGTACCCACCTAGCCTGACGGGCATTCAGGCGCTTGGCAGCATCAAGATATATCAGATTTTTATGATCCGTAAGAACCTGAACAGGAAATTCCGCACCTTCCAAGAAGTGGCGCCAGTGTTCACATGCGAGCTTAATAGCCAATAATTCCAGATTACCAATATCGTAATTCAGTTCAGTCTCCGAAAATTTTTTTGAAAAAAAGGCACAGGGATGTAATCCATCCCCGTTATCCTGAGACAATACTGCTCCAACCCCCACAGAGGAAGCATCAACCTCAACCAAAAACGGCTTAGTCACATCAGGCTGCATAAGGATGGGAGCAGAGGTGAACCTCTCCTTGAGATACACAAAAGCTTCAATGGCCTCAGCAGACCACTGAACCGCATCAGCACCTTTCCTGGTGAGATCGGTCAGAGGTTTGACAATACTAGAAAAAATTTTTATGAATTTTCTGTAATAATTGGCGAAACCTAAAAACCTCTGTATCGATTTCAAACCAATAGGCCTAGGCCATTCCTGTATAGCTTGAACTTTAACCGGGTCCATCTCAAAACCTTCGCTGGAGATAATGTAACCCAAAAAACTAATTCTCTGTACAGCGAATTCACATTTCTCCAGCTTAGCAAAAAGCGAATTGTCCATTAACAACTGTAATACCTCACGTACGCTCCGCCAATGAGACTCTAGATCCAGCGAATAAATCAAAATGTCATCCAAATACACAACCACATTTTTGCCGATCAAAGGCCCAAGGATGTCATTAATAAGATTCTGAAAAAATGCAGGAGCATTGGTAAGACCAAAAGGCATAACCAGATTCTCAAAATGACCCACAGGAGTGTTAAAAGCAGTCTTCCATTCGTCACCCTCCTTCATGCGCAACAGATTGTATGCCCCCTTAAGGTCAATTTTAGAGAACCACTTGGCCCCCATTAACTGGTTAAACAGATCAGGAATCAATGGCAGTGGGTAAGGATTGCGTACAGTAATTTTGTTAATCTCACGAAAATCCAGACAAGGACGTAAACCGCCGTCCTTTTTTTTTACAAAAAAAATCCAACCGCCACAGGAGACTTAGAAGGCCTAATGTGACCGGCGGCCAAACTTGTCTGTATGTATTCCTCCAAAGCCTTCCTCTCAGGAATAGTAAGGTTAAATAAACGACTTTTAGGAAGAGTCGCTCCAGGGACAAATTCAATAGAGCAATCATAGTCTCTATGGGGAGGCAAAACCTGCGATTCCTTCTCAGAAAAAACGCTCCAAAAATCCTGAATAGGAACAGGCAATTCTCCCCTATCCAAAGCTGTAATACGCCCGTTACAACACTTGTCATAACATTTATGGCTCCAGGATTTAATTTCATTGGTAGACCAATCCAGTACAGGATTGTGAAATTTTAACCAGGGCAATCCCAATATTACAGGAGAAGGCAAGTTATTCAACACTACCAAATCCAATTTCTCATGGTGAACACCATTAATAGTGAGAGGAAATTCACTGACCTTGAGAGTAATATTCTTCAAAGGGGAACCATCCACAGAAACCACAGCAATGGGGGATGACAAAGGTTCGGGTTTTAAATTGAGTCTTTCCAAGAATCCCCCATCTATTACATTCAGAGTAGACCCGCAATCAACAAACACCCGAAATTCCATTACTTTTTCCTGAGCAATCGTGGAAGCAGCTAAAAATATACCCTTGGAATTTAAACAGGCAATACGGGCGTGACTGACCATTTTTTTTTCTTTCTTCATACGAAGCTCACAGGCTTTTATCAAATGACCAGATTTTCCGCAATAGAAACACAAGCCTTCAAAAAATCGACGATCTTTTTCTTGAGAGCGAGGTGCCACCGATCCAATCTCCATTGGTTCACCACTGTTAGTACATACATTCTCATAACCAGAAACTGACATAGCAGAGGATTTGCTCTCATTAACCCTTGCACGCAGTCTTCTATCCACCCGTATAGCTAATTGCATAGCCTGTTGCAAATCTTCAGGTGTAGGATAAGCAATTAGCAGGTCTTTAACCCTTTCACTGAGCCCAGCAAGAAATAGACTTTTCAGAGCAGAATCGTTCCACCCTGTTTGAGTAGACCACCGACGGAAATGAGTACAATATTTTTCCACATTACCTGATCCTTGTTTTAAACGTCTCAACTCAGTCTCAGCTGATGCGACACGGTCAGGATCATCATATAATAGGCCCAAAGCAGAAAAAAAACTATCCACTGATCTGAAGCATGTATCACTAGGTTGCAAAGAAAAAGCCCACTCCTGAGGCTCTTTGCGCAAAAGTGACATTATGAACCCTACGCGCTGGGATTCATCCCCAGAGGACTTGGGTCTCAAACGAAAATACAATAAGCAAGCATTTTTAAATGAAAAAAAATATCGGTGTTCACCAAAAAATAAATCCGGCAAACATACCTTAGGCTCCAAGAAATGTGCTCCAGGACAGTTACTCACGTGCTGACGGAGCTCGGCCACCTCCAGAGAGAGTCCCTGCAGGCGATGAGCCAAATCCTGAACCGACACCATGATGGAACAGAAAAATCTTTCCTTAGAGAATTTGCAGGCTGGACTTACTATTATGTTCTGCTACCAGAGCTAAGGAAAGAGAGGAGATCTGTCCCTGCAATAGAACTCAGCTTAATCCCTACGATGTAACAGGGAACCTGATCCTGCGACCAGACCTGCTAAAGTCCTAAGCTAGTCTGTACGGAGACCTATAGATGTGGGGAAGGAATCCCTACAAGTACTAAGGACTGGGAGGAATATGGGACACCTCCTAACAGAAATAGTAGCAGACAGACGAACAAACAAAATATATAGAACATAGAGGTCCGTAGACCAAGCAAACTAACAGAGCAAGACACAGAGCACAGGCTAGCTAGAAAGTAGATATACAATGAAGTCCAGCAAAGCCAGAAGGGTGGAGCAGGATTAAATAGGCCAACAAGGTCATGTGACCAGCAAAGGAAAAAACCTAAGAGCAAGGTTCTAACATGTGAGCGCTTCCACTTTAACATCACTGAGACCCCCGACCAGCGTCGAACCTGACACCGTCGAAGACCCCAGCGTATCAGATACGCGTGACCGATCCTGAAGCGGACCGGGAGAGAGGTCCGCGCCCCCAGGTCCCTGATCCGACATGTCCCCACACAGTTGCGAGCGTCGTGGATAAGGCGGTAATAACCCTTTACAATGGGTACAGTAACCGAGGAAGTGTGATTCCGCTACCACAGCCTGTTCCTCACAAAAAAATCACCAAGCACTGAAGGGTTAAAGTTCCTCCTTAGAGGGAGAGAGCTACCCCAGCTGCCTGCAGAGCAAAAGTTAACCTGACAGACTAGGGAGATGTGCCCTCTGATCCCAGAAGCATGCACTCCAGAACAGGTTAGCTGCCTTGATGAGGCCAGACCCCTCAGAAGGGGTTAATGCTGCTGACCACGCAATACACCTTTGCCTAAAAAGGACAGAGGTGTGCGAGTCCCAGAGCCTCCTCAGCAGGGAGATATCAGCGCCGGATATAGCACACCCTGTACTGCCTTAACAGAGCAGCAGTAAGGTGCTCTGCGCTGCAAAAGTGAGCAAACGGAACCTTCTGCTTTAAAAGGCAGAAGTGACTCACCAGCTGGCCGCGATGACTGCTCTTCTCTGGGGAGGTGTAGAGAGCGGGGAGCAGGAGGCGCTGCACGTGGTAATGGACGCCAGCCGAAACCCAGGAGAAGAAGAAGGGGCCGGACAGCTCCAGCGCGCGCTTTCCGGGCACTTCCTGTCTGAGGATAAGTGACAGGCAGCAGAGAAGCGCGAAGCCACGCCCCCCACCGCCGCACACCAACAGAGCCCGCGCTCCCCTGTCCCTGCTCCCCAGCTAGCAGAGAGATCTCCAAACGCCGAATGCAGCGGTGGTATCCCCTGTAACAAACAAAACTGCAGTCACCGCCTGAACAGTAAGAGCGGCTGCCACAGCAGCCGCTGAAGCACTCAGAACTGATGAGCACTTACCCAGCTGAGCGCCACAGGGACCCCCAAGGATGTGTGGCGCCGTGGCCCTTAGCTGCCCCCCATGGTGGAGCGCGCAGGGACCCCACAGAAGCGGTGTGCGTCTCCGCCAGGGAGCGCCCTGTATCCCCCGGGGCCGGCAGGCTTCTGCGGGGACCTCCTTAGGGGGTACGCAGATCCGCCAGGGGAGGGTCAGGGGTCCCAGCAGCGCCGAGACCCCCTGAGACCTCTAGACCACGGGGGGTCCAGGTCTCCGGGAATGTAAAATAAAAAATTCTTCTGAGGAGCTGCAAAGGCAGCGACTATCCTCTGCGACCTCAAATTTTAAACTGAAGGACATGGGAATAGAAGGAGCCTAAGCTGGAGGGACTGGTCGTCACTAATCTGAGGTGAACTATCCTGTGGGGCTCCGCCTACCCACTAGTAATGGATCGGTGTCTCCCTTCCTTCCCTTCTGCTGCTGAAAACCGCTCTACTTCACTGGAATAGATTGTGAATGATATGTCACATTTAGAGAGCCCCTGGCATGCAAAAACAGCAGAAACCCCCACAAGTGACCCCATTTTGGAAACTAGTTCCCTCAAGTAATTCATCTGGGGTGTACTGAGCATTTTTAACCTACAGGTGATGCACAAAACTTCATAACCTCTAGATGTGAGAACAAAAAAATATATATTTTTTCTACTAAAATAGTGTTTTAGCCCCAAATATATAATTTACAAGAGAGGTAATAGGAGAAAATGTACCCCATAATTTGTTATGCAATTTTTACCGAATACAGTGATACCCCATATGTGGTTGAACACTACTGTTTGAGCACATGGCAGTAATCGGATGGGAAGGAGCTCTACTTGACTTTTAGAACGAAGATTCCAATTGAATAGATTGTGGGCTCCATTAGCAAAGCCCCTGAGGTACCAGAACAGCAGAAACCCCCCAGGTGACCCCATATTGGAAACTTCACTGCCTAAGGAATTCTGCAAGGGGTGTATTGAGTATTTTGAACCTATAGATGCCTCACAAAATTTTATAACATTGAGACGTCAAAATATGACATGACATTTCTGTGGCAAAAATTAGATTTTTGTATTTGCTGCAAACTTTTCATGTACATGTTAATAGCTGAAGCAGGACCCCATAATTTATTGCGCAATTTCTCACAAACGCGGTGATGCCCCTTATGTCGTCATAAATTACTGTTAGGCCATACGTCAGGGCTGAGAAGGAAGGAGTGCTATTTGGCTTTTGGAACACAGATTTTTGCGGGTGACATTTGCGGAGCCCCAAAGGTGCCAGAACAGCAGAAAAACCCCCAAAGTGTAGAAATTACACCTCTCAATGAATTCTTCTACAGCTGCAGTGATTATTTTGTAACATTCAAGCTGTGCTTTTTTTCGGAAGAATTGCAAATATGCCAGTTCAGTGCCCATACATTGTGCCCCCATATATTGTAGCGCGCCTATATATTGTGCCCAGCTTGTGCTTCTGGCAATACGCCCCCTGTAAATTGTTAGGTGCTCTCTCCCCATTACAATAATGCCAAGCATGTGGCCACTTATTGTGATTTAGGCACAGTGGGGCTCAGAAGGAGGGGGGCATTTGAATTTGGGAGCTCAGAATTAACTAGATTTTATTTGAGGTAGCAGCAGCTGTGTTGCTTTTTTACAGTCTTTGTTCTACCAGTAATGTAGTTCCAGTGACAGATGACGGACCTGAGTGGGGGCTAGTTTTGTGCAGGATAAATAAGGGATTTTTATTGGTAACATTTTTGGTACCAGAAGACGACAGGGATCACATTATTATGTTCTACGCTGAGCATGTCCATCGGGGTTTCCGTGTAAATTCCACAAAAATGCAATTCAAACAAAATCCCCAATGGAACCACCCACCATAATGAGGTAGATGGAGACACTTTGGACTCTGTTTGGGATCTGCTCCCGTGGTATCCATCCTTTTCGGCATTCAAACTTGTGCACTAAAAAGACGCCTAAAATGATGGAACACCGCCGTAACAGAGACCAGTCCAAAGTGACTCCATCTGCCTCATAATTGAGTGGTTCCCTTGGGGGGTTTTGTCTGAATTGTGGTTTTGGAAAATTTACATGGAAACCCCGATGTAAGCGCTCAGTGGAGAGCGCAGGACAAATATGAGCCGAGACTTATTCAGAATTTTGGCAAGTAGAATTACCAAATAGACAGCAGTACAAGAATAGTTATCATTTTTATTTTTCCGTCGTTCACCATGCGGTATAATTCATAAGGTGGATATATTCTTCGGGGCGGTGTGATTACAGCAATACCAGCTTTACATATTTTTTTTTAGGTTTTGCTGCTGTCACACCTTAAAAATGCCTCTTTATAAAAAGTAGTTTTTTTCATCATCATATTCTGAGAGCTGTAACCTTTTTATCACTTTTTATTCACTTTTTGTGAGTCTGTATAATGGAAAAAGCGGCATTTTTGGTGTGTTTATTATTATAATTTTTATGGTGTTCACCATATGGAATAAACAAGGTGCCAGTTTTATAAAGAGGGTCATTTTGGATGTGGCGATACCAATTATGTGCACGTTTTTTTTTTGTTTATCACAAACGCTGCATTTTGAGAGGCGAAATGGATTTTAGTGATTTGTGTGCACTTTTTTGTGTGTTTTTTTTTAACTTTTTTACATATTTTATTTCTTTTCACTTTCACACTTCATCCCACTGTGGGACATGCATAATTTTCACTTTGATCAGTGGTCTCATACACTGCAGTGCATCGTACCCTTCAATCATCTCATGACCTCAGGGTACAAAGGTAACAATCGGGACCCGCAATTTTCATCGTCTGAGTCCCATGATTACTTAGGGGGTCTTGTGATCCCCTTGTAACCACTTAAGTACTGCTGTCACAATTGACAGCGGTATTTAAAGGGTTAATTGGCCTCGACCGGCTTCAAAACCGGCCAGGGCCAATGCTGAGTTTGTCAGCAGTCATATACAACTGACACCCGCAGGAAATTCGGCCGAGGTGCGGCGCTATACTATTATTCCTCAGCGCCGTTGAAAAGCGGCGCTGAGGAAAAAGTACCCTTAATGACCGCCATGAAAAGGCTTATCGGCGGTTGCTAAAGGGTAAAAAGAACTATACACTAAATTTCTTAATCGATGACAATATCATTATATACAAAGCTTAAAAAAATTTAAGGGAACACTAGAATGGTAACTGTCATTTTAACAAACTTTACACGAATCAATAGTACATGTGAATATCAGAAACTTTGCAACATACCTTATGACAGAAAGCCGGATTTTGGTAAGAACTTACCTGTAAAATCCTTTTCAGCGAAGGAAGGAAGGGAGACACAGATTCTCTACTTCGTGGGTAGGCGGAGCCCCATAGGATAGTCACCTCAGATTGGAAAAAGACGACCGGCCCCTCCAGTATATAGGCTCCTCCTACTCCCATGTTCATCAGTCCGTACACAAGCTAAGGAAGAGCAGACCAACCAGCAGAACAACATATCCCCCTCTGAAATTTCAGAAATGAGAGAAAACAGGTTATGTAATAGAAACACACAGTCTTAGGCATACCCCATTGGACCTGACAACTGTGTAGAGCTGGCGAAACTGGAAGGAGAGCCGTAGAGCGCTAAACCCAATCCAGATGATCGTCATCAGGAAGGAGACGCGCTGCATCTAGAAACACAAAAAAAACACTTCTGCCATGGGAGGGTGCTGTGTCTCCCTTCCTTCCTTCGCTGAAAAGGATTTTACAGGTAAGTTCTTACCAAAATCCGACTTTCAGCAGCAGAAGGGAAGGAAGGGAGACACAGATCCATTACTTAGTGGGACGTCCTAAAGCAGTACCTCACTTAAGGGTGGGAAATAGTGGCAGAATCTCCAACACCCCAACAACTTAGGCAAGAGCGCAAACCGCGCTGAATAAAGAAAAAATAAACAATAAGAGATGACTTAAACTACCGCCGCCTGCAGGACCCTGCGTCCCAAGGCCGCATCAGCGGAAGCACTCACGTCCACTCTATAAAACTTAGTAAAGGTGTGAACAGAGCGCCAGGTGGCCGCCCGGCAGAGCTGCGCTGCCGAGGCCCCCTGACGAAAAGCCCACAATGAGCCAATGAAGCTTGAACTTTAACCGGACAAGGCTCGCCCTTGAGCCGGTATGCTTCCAGGATAGCTGAACGGATCCACCGAGCTATCGTGTCTTTGGAAGCACGTTGACCACGCCGACGACCTGCCGGAATTATAAAAAAAGAGAGTCCGACTTCCGAAAACCTTGGGTGATCGTAAGATAGAACTTCAATGCCCGCACTAAGTCCAACGAGTGCAAGGCCCGCTCCCTTGGATTCTTAGGTTTTGGACAAAGAGAAGGCAACACAATGTCCTGATTAATGTGGAATTGTGACACTACCTTAGGCAAAAAATCTTCACGAGTACGAAGCACCACGCGATCCGGAAAAAATTCCAGAAAAGGAGGTGAGCAAGAAAGTGCTGCCAATTCCGATACCCTTCTCAAAGAGGTGACTGCCACCAAGAAGGCCACCTTCCAAGAAAGTAGTGAAAGTTTAGCAGAATCCATAGGCTCAAAAGGCCTATGCTGAAGGGCTTCCAGGACTAGATTAAGCCGCCATGGAGCCACAACTGCCCTCCGTGGCGGAAACTGACGTGCGACTCCGCGAAAAAAAGAACGCACATCCCTACGAGAGGCAATAGCCTTCCTAAAAAGTGCGGAAAGAGCAGATACCTGTCCCCGCACCTTACTAACTGCCAAACCCCTGGCCAAACTAGATTGCAGAAAGGCCAAGAAGTTGGGGATAGAAAAAACCCTCTGGTTTCTTGAGGATCCAGAACACCATGAATAGAAAGACTCCCAAGTTCTGTGATAAATCCTGGACGTAGCTGGACTCCGGGCCGCCCGCAAGGTAGCAATGACTTCGGGCGAAAAACCGCGATGGGTCAAGATCTCGGTCTCAAGAGCCACGCCGTCAAACGAAGGGACCTCAGGTCCGGATGACGAATGGGCCCCTGAGTGAGCAAGTCCGGGTGAAGGGGCAGCGGAAAAGAAGGTGCCGCTTGAAGAGACACCAGCGTCGAATACCATGTCCTCCGCGGCCAGTCTGGTGCTATCAGAATTATTAATACCCTTTCGAGTTTGATCCGTCGGATCACCAGAGGTAGTAAGGATATCGGTGGAAACGCATAGATCAGCTTGAACTGACCCCAAGGGGCCACTAGAGCATCCACCGCCACCGCCTCCGGGTCCCTGTACCTGGACATGAACGTCGGAACCCTGGCGTTCAGCCTGGATGCCATCAAGTCCACCTGAGGAGTCCCCCAAAGGGAACACAGCAGAGAAAACACTTCTGGATGGAGACTCCATTCCCCAGGGTCCACTTGCTCGCGACTGAGGATGTCCGCCGAGATATTCAACCCCCCTGGAATGTGAATTGCAGAGATTTGCTGGAACTTTGGACTCGGCCCAGACCAGGATCCGAGAGACCTCCGACATGAGACTGGAACTCCTCGTCCCGCCTTGGTGGTTGATGTACGCGACAGCCGTAGCGTTGTCCGACTGGATCCGGACCGGTAGACCGCTCAATAAGACCGTCCAATGTTTGAGGCAGAGAAATATTGCTCAACTCCAAAATGTTGATCGGGAGAGACGACTCCTTTGGCGACCAGACTCCCTGAATCCAGAGGTTGTTCCAAACTCCCCCCCAGCCTGTCCGGCTGGCATCGGTTGTCACCACCGACCATCTCGGAGGAAGGAAGGATTTCCCCACGGATAGAGTCTCCGGACGTAACCACCATCCAAGAGATTCTCGCACCCTGCGGGAGATAATGGCCGAGCGATCCATAGAAGTTAGCGATCGATCCCAATGGGTCAGAATAAGGCTCTCGAGCTTCCGGGAATGAAATTGTGCAAATGGTACTGCTTCCATAGTTGCTACCATTTGACCCAGAAGGCGCATGCATTCCCGAAGGGACATTGACAGCGCCGACCTCACAGCCTGGACCAGAAGACGAAGGTTCGTCTGTTTGACAGGAGGTAGGGACACAACTGCCCGAACAGTATCGAACTGCATCCCCAGGAAAAGAATGGACTGTGCTGGCTCCAATTACGATTTCTTCCAATTGATCAGCCACCCGAAGTCCATCAGGTACTGAAGGGAGAGATCGCGAGCCGCTATTGCCTCCTCCGCTTTGGGTGACACTATGAACAGGTCGTCCAGGTAGGGGAGGATCGTAACCCCCTGTCTTCGAAGAAGCGCCATGAGAGGAGCCAGAATTTTTGTAAAAACCCTGGGAGCTGAGGCCAACCCGAAAGGCAGGGCCACAAACTGGTAATGGGTTTGACCTATAGCGAAACGCAAGAAACGCTGGTGAGCCCTGCCGATAGGGATATGCAAATAGGCGTCGCGGATGTCTATGGACACCAAGAAATCGTACTGCGACAGGGTCGCTATCACCGATCGGAGAGACTCCATGCGGAACTTCCGTGTCCGGACGTAAATATTCAAATCCCTGAGATCCAGCACCGGACGAAACTTGTCCTCCTTTTTGGGGACCACAAAAAGGTTGGAATAAAAACCCTTTCCCTGGTCTTCCGGAGGAACCTGAACCACCACACTCTGCTGTAGGAGAGAGTCGACCTCCTGAAACAGTGCGGCAGCCAGTCTTGGCACGGACGGAATGCCCGTCAGACGAAACCTGTCTGGAGGCAGCGAATGAAACTCTATGAAATAGCCTGCCGACATAACCCGTGTCACCCAGGCGTCTGCTATGTGGGATGCCCAGATCGACCCGAATTGTAGCAGACGACCTCCCACCCGAGAGCCCTCGGGGGGATCCCTGGCGTCAGTCAGCCTTAGCGGACTTTTTATCAACCTCCCGTCTGTCCTGACGGGACTGTTGCTTCCAAGGAGTACAAGATTTCTGGGCGGATCTGCCAGAGGATGAGGGACGACCCAATCTCCAAGAAGGCTGACTGAATCGTCCCCTGGCCCGAAAGGACCGAAGACCTCTGCCGGGCCCTGTCCTGCTGGCTGTGGATGCCACTGCCTTTTTCCCAGGCAGAGTAACATCCTTAGCTTTAGCTTTGGCAATTAGTTCCGAAAGATCTGAACCAAAGAGCTGACCGCCCTTATATGCCAGACTAAGCAATCCCTGTTTGGATACTGCATCCCCGGTCCACTGTTTAAGCCACAGAGCTCTTCTAATCATGACTGCCGAAGCCTGAGCCCTGGACAGAATTGAAGCAGTGTCCAGTACTCCATCTCTGCCATAACACATAGCTTCTTCCATTCGCAGTAAAAGCTTTTCCACTTCTGAGCGCGAAGTCCCATCCTGCCACGCCGCACGCAGCTGATCCAACCACCGCAGAGAAACCTCACCGGCCCACATGGCCCCCAAGGCCGCTCGGAAACCATGACCCGCGGCTTCATAGATGGATTTCGCCGCTGACTCCGATCTTCTGTCCAAAGGATCCTGACGATTGGCTCTCCCTTTAACAGGAAGCAGGGAAGACTTGGTCAGCTGAGACAGAGATATATCCACCTCAGGAGAGGGAACCCAATTAGTAACCATCTCCTTGGCACAGGGATATAGGGCATCAAAAAAACGCGTTCCTTGGAAGCGTTTATCCGGATACTGACGCTCCTTCTCCACCACTTTGTTAAGTTCCTCATGCGCAGGTAATGTAGAACGAACACGGCGCGTCTTCTGATACAGACGGCCAGACCTAGACGGTCTTGTCGGCTCTTCAGACAGCTCTAATACTTCCCGCATGTCCTTAATAAGCCCATCTACGTGACCAGAAAGAAAAACAGAGCGATCCTGTTGATCCTCCTCTTCGGACTCAAATTTCATCAATCGAATCTGTTGGTGAATCCGAAGCCTCTGATGCGCTCTGCGAGGGAGACAACGCCACCATAGTCTTGCGGCGCTTTTTACCTCGTGGCATTGGGTGTGATCTAGCTGACACCCACTGTCCCAGGAGACTAGAGAGACTACCAATGGAGCGAGTGAGCGCCTCCACCTTAACGTCACTGAGCGTTGAACTTGATGTAGTAGAAGGCCTGAGTGTATCAGAGGCGTGCGACTGAACCTGAAACGGATCAGGAGACCGATCCGCACTCCCAGGCCCCTGATCCGACATGCCACCAACACCAGATGCCAGGATGTATAACAAGAATGGCAAAAAAGTGTGAAAGCTGCACAGCCTGTTTTCAAAACTCACTTTTTTTTTTTATTTATTTAATTTATTTTAATTTTTTATATATATATATATGCGACAGGCTCTGAAGGGTTAAAGCTCACCCTTAGAAAAGAGCTACCCCAGAAATGCCAAGCAAAAAATCAATAGGGGGAAACTCCCTTAAACACCATGTGTTTCCCCTAAAGTTCCACTTTTTCAGAAGGGGTTAACATCACAGCAACTATAATACTACACAGCCTAAAAGGTCAGTGAAATAAATAGCTTTAGGAGAGAAAGCGGCAGTGCTCACGAGGACTCTTAATAGGTAGCCTGGAGAGACAGCACTGACAAAGAACCCCTGCCAGAGGCAGAGGGGACTCACCGGTACTGCGGCAACCGCTCCTCCTAAGTGTGTGGACGGACGGGGAGCAGAGAGCAGGAGGCGCCGCTGGACGCCGGAGGGAGAAGCAGGGACCGCCAGCGCACGCTCAACCAAGCGCTTCCTGCCTAAGTAATGACGGCAGGAAGCCAGGAGACGCTAAGCCACGCCCCCGGTAGGCCACGCCCCCCGCCTTATTCAAACAACAAAAATGAGGGCAGAAAACTTCCTACCTCTATGAAGGCAGGAAGCAAGTCAATAAAAGCAAGAAAACGCGCGCCAATACAGGGAGCTTCCTGCCTCAATGAAGGCAGGAAGCAAAAACGAAAAAGCTTGCGCAAATAAAACATAAAAATAAAAATTACTGGCCTCCGTCTCTGCTCCCCAGTCAAGGCAGCGTCTCAAATAGACAAGAACACACAGGCAGTACACTTGCCGTAGCCGTCAAAGATACTCTTTAGACCAAAGAGCACTTACCCGGCTGAACGCCACAGGGATCCTCAGGGATGTGTGGCGCCATGGCCCTTTGCTCCCCCCTATGGCGGAGCACGCAGGGACCCTCTCAGATGTGTGGTGTGCGCCTCCGCCAGGGAGCGCCCTGTATCCCCTGGGGCCGGCAGGCATAAGTGGGAACCTCCTAAAGGGGTACACAGAGCTGCCAGGGGAGGGTCAGCGGTCTCAGCAGCGCCGAGACCCCCAGAGACCTCTAGACCACGGGGGGTCCAGGACTCACTGGATATAAAAGAACAACTCTTCTGAGGAGCTGCAGAAGCAGCGACTATCCTCTGAGACCTCAGATAAAAAGACTGATGAACATGGGAGTAGGAGGAGCCTATATACTGGAGGGGCCGGTCGTCTTTTTCCAATCTGAGGTGACTATCCTATGGGGCTCCGCCTACCCACGAAGTAGAGAATCTGTGTCTACCTTCCTTCCCTTCTGCTGCTGAAATCCATTTGTCTTTTGTTTTTAAAATCCACCATCCAGTTGTAGGGATATGGACCTTTATATTTAGAGCTAATTTTTATGGTCTTTACCAAGAGGGTATGGCTTGCAGGATTCTCTAGGACAGTGGTTCTTAACCTTGTTTGATGTACCGAACCCACTATTTTCAAATGCACATTCACCGAACCCTTCTTTAGTGATAAATCAAATATGATTTTTTTCCAAATTCAAGACATAGGTATATGTTTTTTTACTGGTACACAAAATGAACCGTGCATGAACATCACCTTCATCAAAGAACAAAACCAACACAGTGCATGAACTCACAACAAACCTGCAAATCAGTGTGACTTCTGCTGCTGTTTCTGAGAGACCAGTTCAGATATGCGTGGCTTCACCTTGGCAAGTGCTATTCTAATGTCATTTTCACAGCAAAGTCTGTTCCTTTTCTTTGTTTTTATGTCCAGCATCCTCGAAAAGGATTGTTCGCAGAGATATGTTGTAACAAATGGTATAAAAAATTCCAGGGCTTTCTTAGCAATAATTGGGTACTTTTCCAACTGTCGACACCAAAACGTTGAGAGTGTTGTTGTTCTGAAGAGTAGCTGTTGAACCTGGCTCTGCTGAATTTCAATGATTTCGTCGAGGTATTCATAATTGACATCTGCTGTCTCAACAGCAAACGTGAACGGCTGTCTCACCCATGCTGGATATGACTCTCTTGTAGGGAAATATCCGTCGAGAGACTTTGCAAGCTCATCTAAGTGCGTGGCAATTGTTTGCTTCAGTTCCATGGATACAGAAATGTCTCCGATTCCAGACACATCTTCGATCTTACTTACACAGTAGACCAGAAGGGGAAAGTTTGCGAAGTTATTGTTCTCTGTTTGTCGTTTCCATAATGGTAGTTTTTTTTTTTTTAAAAGACTTCAGGTTTTCTCCGGCTTCCATCATGTTGACTCCACCACACTGCATCTGCTGATTGAGATGATTTAGAGCTGCAAATATATCAACCATGTACGCTAAAATGAGAATGAAGCAATCTGCATGACCATGTTGGTGCTCTTGCAAAAACAGGGCTAATTCCACACGCATGGCAAAAACACGATTCAGCACCTGTCCCCGGGATAACCACCGAACATTAGAATGGTATAGGAGTACCTCGAATTCAGAGCCTATTTCTTTACACAGCTCACTGAAGATGCGGTGCCTCAGAGCACTATTTCGCACATAGTTCACACATTCCACTACAGTTTTTAATAGTTCTGCCATTTTTGGAGGCAAGGTTTTTGTTGCCAACGCATGCCTGTGCAGAATACAATGCGTAACAATGATGTGTGGTGCATCGCCTTTTACTAGCGCACCAAAACCAGACTTTCTTCCCAGCATGACTGAAGCTCCGTCCGTACAAACTGCAGAAACCATATCCCATCAAAGATTGTTGTCTCTGAGGAAGTCATCCACAAGCTTCTTCACATCGGCTGCCTTAGTTGTTGCTTTAAGAGGCTTACAAAATAAAAACTCTTATTTTATCATGTCTTTCACATAGAGCACGAAAACAGCAAGCTGGCTTAGATTAGAAACGTCTGTGGTCTCTTCGAGTTGAAGGCTGAATTTTGCCGGACTTGAAATTAGATCTGTGACTACTTGAGCCAAGATGTCTTTACTCATGCACTCTATTCTGTCACTGATGGTGTCATTTGAAAGAGGAATTTGGGATAATTTACCTTCGGCCGCTGTTCCGAGTATCAGATTCGCCATCTTTAACGCTGCTGGTTTTATGAGTGTTTCTTTGCGATCAGGTAAGCAACTTCGTACGATGCGGTGAGGATCGGTTTGTTCACGGGTACAAATCCAAGAGCAGGCAGAGTGGCCCTTTTATCGAATCTGGCTCTTTTCACCTTGAATTCAGCAAGAGTTGTGTTCTTGTATTCCCCATCTCCATGCAGCTTCAAGAAGTGTTCCTTCAGTTTTGCCGATGCGAGACTAGAGTTGCTCAACTTGGCATTGCAAATCATGCAGATAGGAGGCTGACTCCCATCACGTTCCGTGATACATGTGAATCCATGTTGTACATATTCGTCCGACCACTTTCTTTTTTTGCTCGACATAGTTAGTATGGATTACTGAGCACACTAAATTCCCCGCAACACTGATTGGCCAATTAATGTAACGTGATCATCTGCAGCAAGTGATGGCCAAGCGGGGCGTGTCATCACAAATTTACTTAATGAGTCGGGTGTGTCTTGACCTCCGTGGCGGAGGCTCCGCCGAACCCCTGAGACCGACTCACCGAACCCCTAGGGTTTGATAGAACCCCGGTTAAGAACCACTGCTCTAGGAACATGTTTGTAGGCTGCTCTGTATTAATAGTCTGTTAGCAAAACTCCCTTACTAAAGACCACAAACATTTGCACTAATTAAAAAGACACATAAAACTAGAACTATATGATGAATTAAAAAAATCAATAAAAAAAACCCAGGAGTACAGAGTAAATAAAAAAAGAGCAAAAACTTGGCAGATTTTCAGATATAGGGTTAATCTGCAGGATGATAGCGTTAGGAAGGAGTCCGGCCACTGTACTAAAAGTACGGCAACCAGGAGAAAAATTTACTTTATTCCTCTCAGGAGTTGCTGCCATTGAGGTCATACAAGGGTGTCAGCTTTTGGTCAAGGGCCGTGGCATTCTAATAGCAAACGCTCAAAGTGCTGTGAGTTGTGGCTGTAGTCACGCCGGCACACTGGCATGACTGACAGCCGGATCACTGGGGAAATAAAAAAACATTTTCCCCTGGAAGCTGCGCTCTCAGTACGACGACCGGGCACCGTCCTGCAGATATGCAGTTAATCTGCAGGTTAATAGCGTCATCAACGTTAGCGCCTGCATGTAGCCGAATGCAGAGAGTAGAAAATGAACTTTATTCTCCCCGCCAGCATTCAGTTTCAGTCATGGGGGCAGCAATGGTTCAGTCACCGCTCTGAGTATAGAGAGTGGCAGCTGTAACTTCGCCCCCAGTCCTGACTTACACTCCCTCTACATTGGGGCCCAGTTAGGGCCGGGGGCACGGTTACAGCCGCTGCTATACAGAGCAGTGACTTAACAAGCGTCGTGCCCGCACTCATGACTGAAACCGAATGCTGTAGGTGAGAATGAAGTTAAATTTTCTCCCCGCTGCATTCAGCTGTGTGCAGGCGCCGGGCAGCATAATAACGCTATTAACCTGAAGATTAACAGCGTTATTTCTGGTGACAGGTCCCCTTTAATCACGAAAAGCTGTCTCATAGAATTAATGGAAGAATACACAGCTCAAGCTAATATTGGAGCTGAAGAAGATGGGATGCACATAATATATATGTGTGTGTGTGTGTGTGTGTGTGTGTGTGTGTATACACATTATATATATATATATATATATACACACATGCACACACATATATATATATATACATACACATTATATATATACACATACATACATATATATATATATATATATATATATATATATATATATATATATATATATATATATATATATATATATATATATATACACATACATACATACATACACACACACACACACACATATATTAAAAGTGTGAAACAACTGAAAATATGTCTTATATTCTAGGTTCTTCAAAGTAGCCACCTTTTGCTTGATAACTGCTTTGCACACTCTTGGCATTCTCTTGATGAGCTTCAAAAGGTAGTCACCGGAAATGGTTTTCACTTCACAGGTGTGCCCTGTCAGGTTTAATAAGTGAGATTTCTTGTCTTATAAATGGGGTTGGGACCAACAGTTGTGCTGTGCAGAAGTCTGGTGGATACACAGCTGATAGTCCTACTGAATAGACTGTTAGAATTTGTATTATGGCAAGAAAAAAGCAGCTAAGTAAAGAAAAACAAGTGGCTATCATTACTTTAAGAAATGAAGGTCAGTCAGTGCAAAAAATTGGGAAAACTTTGAAAGTGTCCCCAAGTGCAGTTGCAAAAACCATCAAAAGCTACAAAGAAACTGGCTCACATGAGGACCGCCCCAGGAAAGGAAGACCAAGAGTCACCTCTGCTTCTGAGGATAAGTTTATCCGAGTCACCAGCCTCAGAAATCGCAGGTTAACAGCAGCTCAGATCAGAGATCAGGTCAATGTCACACAGAGTTCTAGCTGCAGACACATCTCTACAACAACTGTTAAGAGGAGACTTTGTGCAGCAGGCCTTCATGGTAAAATAGCTGCTAGGAAACCACTGCTAAGGACAGGCAACAAGAAGAAGAGACTTGTTTGGGATAAAAAACATAAGGAATGGACATTAGACCAGTGGGAATCTGTGCTTTGGTCTGATGAGTCCAAGTTTGAGATCTTTGGTTCCAACCACTGTGTCTTTGTGCGACGCAGAAAAGGTGAACGGATGGACTCTACATGCCTGGTTCCCACCGTGAAGCATGGAGGAGGAGGTGTGATGGTGTGGGGGTGCTTTGCTGGCGACACTGTTGGGGATTTATTCAAAACTGAAGGCATACTGAACTAGCATGGCTACCACAGCATCTTGCAGCGGCATGCTATTCCATCTGGTTTGCGTTTAGTTGGACCATCATTTATTTTTCAACAGGACAATAACCCCAAACACACCTCCAGGCTGTGTAAGGGCTATTTGACCAAGAGGGAGAGTGATGGGGTGCTACGCCAGATGACCTGGCCTCCACAGTCACCAGACCTGAACCCAGTTGAGATCGTTTGGGGTGAGCTGGACCGCAGAGTGAAGGCAAAAAGGCCAACAAGTGCTAAGCATCTCTGGGAACTCCTTCAAGATTGTTGGAAGACCATTTCCGGTGACTACCTCTTGAAGCTCATCAAGAGAATGCCAAGAGTGTGCAAAGCAGTCATCAAAGCAAAAGGTGGCTACTTTGAAGAACCTAGAATATAAGACATATTTTCAGTTGTTTCACACTTTTTTGTTAAGTATATAATTTCACATGTGTTAATTCATAGTTTTGATGCCTTCAATGTGAATGTACAATTTTCAAAGTCATGAAAATACAGAAAAATCTTTCAATGAGAATGTGTGTCCAAACTTTTGGTCTGTACTGTATATATATATATATATATATATATATATATATATATATATATATATATATATATATATATATATATATATATATATATATATATATATATATATATATATATATATATATACACACATACATATATTATGCACGTTAAGGCCTAGGCAAGACAATAAGGACACCACATGCAATATGCATTAGTTAAGGCAACTCTACAATATAAGAAGCGACCCTTTCACTCATATATGATTGCTTTTACCTGGCACAACTCCATTAGTAGCAATGGCACTCATCGATATAGCAGTGAGTAAAGTCTGAAAAAAATTAAAAAATAAATAAAAATTAAACATTTCACATAGATAAAACATGCAACACCTAAAACCTTTTTATTGTTTGTATTTTTTATAAAAACAATTGCCAATAATGATCACATTATTTGTAAACTTCAGTCAGATACCAAAGATGCTGCTTACCAAGGATACTGCAAACAGCTAGCTACTTAGTAAGGCAAAGTTCAGACATGGTATGGCAGATTTACAAATCCTGTCTAATATTTTGACAAATACAGAAACCACAAAAACGACAATCAAGAAGCCATATAATTATATATAAAAAGTGAATCTTTATTGAACAGTAATACTCAAGGGGAATGGGGAAAGAATAAAGAATATGCAAAATGTGCAAACAACTGTGCGTCCGCCCCAGTAAGAAGGTAAAAACAAAAACACAGCCGTCAACACATCCACACACGGATAATTACATCAGTGGGCGATCACAGAAAGGGTAGAAAACTAATATTTTAATTTTACCCCTTAGGTTGTAGGGTATCCAGTGTCCAAATCCACCAGGACACCAAATGTGTCAATCTCTGGCTTATTTTGCCATCCCGGATATTAGTGGCAACCATGTCAATGCCTCTAATTCTCAAAAGAGAACCATCACAATTGTGGTGTGCCATGAAGTGGCGGGGTAGGGTTTTGAGCGCGGATGAGAAAGGGAAGAGGCTCCAGCCACAGGTGAGTCCCAAAAAAAGTCTTCTTTATTTAGATTAAAATACAGACACTACAGCACATGTCCAAAAAAGGCCCATAGGAGCAATGCGTTTCGAACGCCTATAGCGCGTTCTTTGTCAAGCTACAGACATATGGCAAATGCCTAGTATATATATGTGGCCCGACCAATAAAACAAAAATATACAAATCATGTGACAATTAAGAAACACCCACTGGAATGGGGTGTTGTCTATGACAGAGTAGAGAGTTAAATAATATAACAAGCAAATGAAAAAACGCACAAAAAAAATTGTGATCATATTTAAATGCAAGAAAACACAATGAATAGTAGATGCATATAACAATTATTCGTGATAATGAAAGAGATTCAATATCACTATTCAATATCTGGTACATGTAATAGAATGTACAGCCTGTAATTTATTCTATGTGGGCTCAACAATACGAAAATTAAAAAAGCGCATTGCGGAGCATATCAGAGATATTGTGAACGTTACTAACCGCAATATATCTTACGCTTCTAGGCATTTCATACAGTCCCACAATAGAAACATCTCTTCTCTCCAAATATTTGGAATTGAATGTTTGTCATTGAATTCAAGAGGAGGTGACAACCGGAGACGCCTCCTAGATCGTGAAGCTTTCTGGATGTACTTTCTTGATACATGTCATCCGGCAGGGTTAAATATGCGGAGAGAGCTTCTCTTTCATTATCACGAATAATTGTTACATGCATCTATTATTCATTGTGTTTTCTTGCATTTAAGTATTAACACAAGTTTTTTTTTGCGTTTTTTCTTTTGCTTGTTATATTATTTAACTCTCTACTCTGTCATAGACAACACCCCATTTCAGTGGGTGTTTCTTAATTGTCACATGATTTGTATATCTTTGTTTTATTGGTCAGGCCACATATATATACTAGGCATTTGCCATATGTCTGTAGCTTGACAAAGAACGCACTATAGGCGTTCGAAACGCGTTGCTCCTATGGGCCTTTTTTGGACATATGCTGTAGTGTCTGTATTTTAATCTAAATAAAGAAGACTTTTTTTTGGGACTCACCTGTGGCTGGAGCCTCTTCCCTTTCTCATTTGTGTCAGTTTCGAGGTGGTTCTTCGCAATCCGTGCCCCAGGACGCTTATACTCAGGTGAGCTCGTGTTTCTCTTGTTTTCTCACATTTTGAGCGCGGATGCATCATTGTGGTCGGATGCGGCAAAAATGCCAAGCACATGTTCCCCTATCCTCACATTAAATTGATGTGTGATTAAGCCCATGTAGACACGTGGCAAAGTACAGGTGCTTCTCACTAAATTAGATAATCAAAAAGTTAATTTCAGTTCTTCAATACAAAAAGTGAAACTCATATATTATATAGAGTCATTATAAACAGAGTGATCTATTTCAAGTGTTTATTTCTGTTAATGTTGATGATTATGGCTTACAGCCAATGAAAACACAAAAGTCATTATCTCAGTAAATTAAAATAATTAACAAAAACACCTGCAAAGGCTTCATAAGCATTTAAAAAGGTCCATTAGTCTGTTTCAGTAGGCTCTGTGATCGCCCACTGCTGTAATTATCTGTGTGTGGATGTGTTGACAGCTGGGTTTTTGTTTTTAGCTTTTTACTGGGGCGGACGCGCTGACACTGGAGCACTTTGTACTCTCTTCCCTGCATCCCACGTATTGACGTTTAGGGTGATCTGTGACATTATTGATATAGGCCAATGGGGCCCCATATGTGTGTATATACATGTATGCCCTAATCTGCTAAGATCCTGTCATGTGCCCAAGACTGATCAAGTACTTGAGAAATCTTTTTATCTTAATATGCATATGTATTAATCTGGGATGCACACAGGGATATATTTATGATAAATGAGATATGCTGACATGTTGTCATTCCATGGTGATTTATATGTGGCTCCAGTGTTGGGCGTCCTTTGCGCACACAGTTGTTTGCAGATTTTGCATATTTTTTTCCCCATTTCCCTTGAGTATTACTGTTCAATAAAGATTCACTTTTTATATATAATTATAAGGCTTCTTGATCGTCGTTTTTGTGGTTTCTGTATTTGTCTGGTCTTTTGATGATTTGCCATACGTTAGTCCAGTATAGATAGCATTTCATAAAAATATATATACAGATCTTACTGTTTTCATGAAGTGTATTGCTATTTTCTCCATGAATTATGTTTAGTAATATTTTGACGCAAAGTAAGCTAACCAATAGATAGTGTACGATAGTGCAAAGGTAGATTTTTTTCTACTCAACGTAAAATCTGTTTCTCATAGTCTTCATTGGGGACCCAGAACCATGGAATAATCTGCTGCCACCTGGAGGCCGACACTATTATTGCATCTAAATAAAATTTGCTCACCAGCAGACTATACCTAACTGCTGGAGTCTTGATTCCTCTATTTTGTGAGAAAGCAATAGGAGGAGAAATAAATGTATCTAATTTATACAATGTGATTTTCTTGATTTGTTTTGGATATTCTATCTCTCAATGTTAAAATTAACCTACCCTTAAAATCAGGGCCGGCTCCAGATTTTCGTGGGCCCCGGGCGAAAGAGTCTCAGTGGGCCCTTTAACACATACCACCATTCATGATGCACAGATACGGCAGAGAAATATAGATATACAGTACAGACCAAAAGTTTGGACACACCTTCTCATTTAAAGATTTTTCTGTATTTTCATGACTATGAAAATTGTACATTCACACTGAAGGCATCAAAACTATGAATTAACACATGTGGAATTATATACTTAACAAAAAAGTGTGAAACAACTGAAAATATGTCTTATATTCTAGGTTCTTCAAAGTAGCCACCTTTTGCTTTGATGACGGCTTTGCACACTCTAGGCATTCTCTTGATGAGCTTCAAGAGGTAGTCACCGGAAATGGTTTTCACTTCACAGGTGTGCCCTGTCAGGTTTAATAAGTGGGATTTCTTGCCTTATAAATGGGGTTGGGACCATCAGTTTTGTTGTGCAGATGTCAGGTGGATACACAGCTAATAGTCCTACTGAACAGACTGTTAGAATTTGTATTATAGCAAGAAAAAAGCAGCTAAGTAAAGAAAAACAAGTGGCTATCATTACTTTAAGAAATGAATGTCAGTCAGTCTGAAAAATTGCGCAAAGTGTCCCCAAGTGCAGTTGCAAAAACCATCAAGCACTACAAAGAAACTGACTCACATGAGGACCGTCCCAGGAAAGGAAGACCAAGAGTCACCTCTGCTTCTGAGGATAAGTTTATCCGAGTCACCAGCCTCAGAAATCGCAGGTTAACAGCAGCTCAGATTAGAGACCAGGTCAATGCCACACAGAGTTCTAGCAGCAGACACATCTCTACAACAACTGTTAAGAGGAGACTTTGTGCAGCAGGCCTTCATGGTAAAATAGCTGCTAGGAAACCACTGCTAAGGACAGGCAACAAGCAGAAGAGACTTGTTTGGGCTAAAGAACACAAGGAATGGACATTAGACCAGTGGAAATCTGTGCTTTGGTCTGATGAGTCCAAATTTGAGATCTTTGGTTCCAACCACCGTGTCTTTGTGCGATGCAGAAAAGGTGAACGGATGGACTCTACATGCCTGGTTCCCACCGTGAAGCATGGGGGAGGAGGTGTGATGGTGTGGGGGTGCTTTGCTGGTGACACTGTTGGGGATTTATTCAAAATTGAAGGCATACTGAACCAGCATGGCTACCATAGCATCTTGCAGCGGCATGCTATTCCATCCGGTTTACGTTTAGTTGGACCGTCATTTATTTTTCAACAGGACAATGACCCCAAACACACCTCCAGGCTGTGTAAGGGCTATTTGACCAAGAAAGAGAGTGATGGGGTGCTATGCCAGATGACCTGGCCTCCACAGTCACCAGACCTGAACCCAATCGAGATGGTTTGGGGTCAGCCGGACCGCAGAGTGAAGGCAAAAGGGCCAACAAGTGCTAAGCATCTCTGGGAACTCCTTCAAGATTGTTGGAAGACCATTTCCGGTGACTACCTCTTGAAGCTCATCAAGAGAATGCCAAGAGTGTGCAAAGCAGTCATCAAAGCAAAAGATGGCTACTTTGAAGAATCTAGAATGGAAGACCTATTTTCAGTTGTTTCACACTTTTTTGTTAAGCATATAATTCCACATGTGTTAATCCATAGTTTTGATGCCTTCAGAGTGAATGTACAATTTTCATAGTCATGAAAATATAGGAAAATCTTTAAATGAGAAGGTGTGTCCAAACTTTTGGTCTGTACTGTATATAGTAGTGATATTTAGCCACAGACTGCTTAAACTTACGGCAGTATTTACTTATAAACCTCAGTATTAACGATATATATCAGCCAAGAGGAAAAACTTTTAAAAATATAACCTTTATTAGATCCTTAAAATAATTAATTTTTTGTACCTCCAATGTCCAATATAAATGGCTCATAAACCCCTATTGCATCATAGGCAAGCTCCCTATGCACTTGAGGGAGTCAGCACAAAATACTTCTAACCTTATTAAGGACACAGTACACAAAAACAGGACACTGTGCAACACTCTTATAAATCCCATTGGAAGGAACCAGAAATATATAATGTCAATCCCATCTGGTCCATATAAAACTTAGACATAGTAATAAAAAAACTATAAATAATATGTGTAGATCTCACCCATTCTCTAGTCCATGGGCATCCTCCAGGGTTTTTTTCAGTTTAGTAATCTCCAAATATTAAGGATAAATCTACCCTGTCGTGTCCCTGGTGATTGCTCCCGCCCTGACAAGGGCAGTACCCAAGTGTATCTATTACCCCACAAAATGCCTCCCGACGCGTTTCCTCCTCAAAAAGGATTCATCAGGGGAGTGTAACTCGTATCTTGGGGAGCACTACAAAAAAGTGAGTAAGTGCTATAAAGTGCTATGTGGTTCAAAAAATATCGTCTAATGGACCTCACAATGGTAAGTGTCCATTTTTTGTGGTACAGAGTACTGTTACCACCTTCAAAAATGCAGAGATCTAATAAAGGTTATATTTTAAAAGTTTTTCCTCTTGGCTGATATATATATAGAACAATGCCAAAGATTTCACTTCTTACATTACATGAGTGATATCTATTGTAAATTCTACAATAGCTCAGAAACCGGCGAATCCTCGCAGAGCACAGTGCAGACAGAGCAACATAGTCCTCCATACAGTATTATGGGCACCACATAGTCCTCCATACAGTATAATGCCCCCACATAGTCCTCCATACAGTATAATGGCCCCACATAGTCCTCCATACAGTATAATGGCCCCACATAGTCCTCCATACAGTATAAAGTGCCCACATAGTGCTCCATACAGTATAATGGCCCCACATAGTCCTCCATACAGTATACTGGGCACCACAAAGTTCTCCATACAGTATACTGGGCCCATATAGTCCTCCATACAGTATAATGGCCCACATAGTCCTCCATACAGTATAATGGGCCCCACATAGTCCTCCATACAGTATAATGGGCCCCACATAGTCCTCCATACGGAACAATGGGCCCCACATAGTCCTGACAGGAGCCTTGGTAGTAACTCACCCAGTGACCCCACATAGTGGAGAGATGCGCACCAGGTGGTCACACCATTACAGTATAGCCCTCCTATAGCGGAGAAGACTGTCACCATCATCCCTGCCCCTGCCTGCCACTTCCTTCTCTGCCATTCCACACAGTCAGACAGGTCAGGCCAAGATTTCCTGTAGATGCTGCAGACAGACTGCAGACAGTGCTATGCTGACTATATATATCTATGTCTTTCTATATATAGATACATGATGATGCATATGACTGTCACAGTATCTATATATAGAAAGACATTACATAAGAAATGCAGTCTCTGATAGTCAGACAAAGTTACCGGCAGTCGGTGTTTGCTGGCTGTGGCTGGCGCTTGAATACTAAGGAGCTCGAGCTCGGAGGAGGGACCCAGGCTGAAGGCAGCGCATGCACTGTAGACAGTTGAGAATGGATGGGGCCATCATCTGACTGGATGTCTGCGCTTCCGGCGCATGCGCTCTGCGGCACCGGAAGGCTATAAATGCATCTGTGGCTCTGCCGGCTGGCGGTAACCTAGGACGCAGCAGGCAGCGCTCACATAGCAACCAAGGTGAGTGCGGGCCCCCCCGCTGTCCAGAAGAGGATCTGCTGGCCGGCGGTAACCCAGGAAGCCGCGGGCAGCACCGCAGCACCAGCGCTCACATAGCAGCCAACCAAGATGAGTGGGTCCCCCGGCTGTCCAGGGCCCTGGCACTTGCCTGGGTGCGCCGGGTGGTGACGCCGGCCCTGCTTAAAATTATAGACTGTTCATGTCTTTGTCAGTGAGCAAACTTACAAAAACAGAAAGCAATCAAATAATTATTTCTTTCACTGTAAATATCATACTGTTACCACCTAGTCCTGCGCTGCAACTCAAGCAGAGGTCTGGGCTACAGCCGGCTGCAGTATCTTCCAACGAAAACTTGCATCTGCCAAGGACAAAGAGTGGTCCCTGTAAAACTTAGAAAATATATGCACAGATGCCCAAGTAGCTGCCTTACAGAGCTGCAAAGCCGATGCCTTGAAGACGAACCGCCCAGGAAGCTCCCATCGCTCAGTTAGAGTGCGCGCTAACCCTAAATGGGGCCACCCTGGCCTTAGCTTTATAGGCGTGGATAATAGTCTTGATCCAGTGAGCATGGTTGGTTTAGAGGCAGCCTGACCCTTACGAGGGCCAAAGGTATAATGAACAAGAAATCAGGTCACCTGAATTAGGCAGTAGTTGATAAATAGCACCTTATGGTGCTAACAACGTCAAGGTTATGCAGAGACTTCTCAATAGTGCAGGTCAAAAGGAAGGTAAAACAATATCTTTATTAAGGTGAAAACTAGAGCCACTTTCAGGAGACAAGATGGAACTGGTCTCAAGACTACAGAAAAAGGTAATAAGCCTGGCAAGAAGAAGCCGCCAGCTCCGAAACCCTCCTGATATAGCCATCAATTCTAAAGAAAGCTACCTTATAAAAAAAAAAAAGAAAAAGTGTAGAGACCTCTCTGGTGGAAAAGACGGAGACTGAAAAGCCTCCAATACAAAACAAGATTCAGATACCAAGGATCTAGGGGTATACAATAGGGTGGTCTAGCGTGCACCACCCCCTGGAGAAAATTCTTATAAATAAATATAGCCAGGGCAGACACCTGATCCTTGAAGAAGTTAAGCGCCTATCCTGCCTCCAAACAGGACTGTAAGAAGGAGATCAGTACAGACAAGAAAAATGACACTACATAGTAACATAGGTGGAAAAAAGACCTAGGTCCATCAAGTTCAACCTCCCTTCCCCAACAGTACTTCCTACACTAACACTACACTAACTTACTGTTTATAAGTTATTTTTTAATTAATTTTATATTACTCTTGTGATTCTAATAATGGTATTTCTAAAATCCCTATGTTTAAACCTGTTGATCCAGAAGAAGGCTAAAACTGTTATGATCTGCTGCAAGCACTAAAGAAAGACAGGAGATCTTTCTACAATAGAACTAAGCTGGATCCCTACGATGTAACGGGGAACCTGATCCTGCGATCAGACCCGCTAAAGTCCTCGGCTAGTCTGAACGAAGACCTATAGATGTGAGGAAGGGATCCCTACAAGAACTAGGGACTGGGAGAAAGATTGACACCTCCTAGCAGAAATTGTAGCAGAAATAAGACAAACAAATAACATAGAACATAGAGGTCCTTAGACCTAGCAAAATTGACTGAGAAAGGTAACAGAGCACCAAGCTAGCTCAAGAGTAGAAATTACAATGAAGTCCAGCAAGGCCAGGAGGGCGGAGCAGGATTAAATAGGCAAAAAAGGTCATGTGACCAGCAAACTAGAAAAAACCTAACAGGAGAGTTCTAACAGTACCCCCTCTTCTAAGAGGATCCTCCGGATCCCCTAGGCCCAGGCTCATCAGGAAACCTCTTGTGAAACGCTCTGACAAGTCTGGAAGCAGAAACATCATCCGCCCTCACCCATGAGTTATCCTCGGGTCCGAAACCCTTCCAAGCGACGAGATACTGCAAACTCCCTCTATACCGTCTAGAATTTAGGATGCGGGAAATTTCATATTCCCTGTCCTCCACCACCGGAGGAACAGTGGCAGAGGCGTCTACATCCGACACATCAGCTCTTTTCAACAGAGAAACATGAAACACCGGATTAATCTTCCAGGAGGTAGGAACCTCCAACCTAACAGCAGATTGGTTAACTACCTGAAGCACCTTAAACGGACCTACAAACTTGGGACCCAATTTTTTAGAAGGAATCCTCAATCGCAGATTCTTAGAGGACAACCAAACCATGTCACCAATAGCAAACAAAACCTCTTGCCGTTTCCTATCAAAGTACCTCTTAGATTTTTTGTTAGCCTCCTGAAGATTACCACGCACATCCGTCCAAACTCTCTCCAAATCACCGGAAAAACTCTCCTCCTCAGGCACAGCCGATACCAATTTGGAGAATGACCCAAAAGACGGATGTCTCCCAGAACAACAAAAAAAAGGCTAACACCCAGCAGAAGAGGATGTATGGTTGTTAAGAGCAAATTCAGCAAGCAGCAGAAACTCAGACCACCCCTCTTGATTGTCTGCCACAAAACAATGCAAGAACTGCTCAACATCCTGGTTCTTTCTTTCTGTCTGGCCATTACACTCAGGATGATATCCGGATGAAAACGACAAATGAACTCCCAACCTGTCACAAAAGGCACGCCAAAAACGAGCCACGAACTGAGGTCCCCTATCAGAAACAATGTCAGTAGGAACGCCATGTAGTCTGACAATTTCCTTGACAAAGGCCTTAGCGAGTGTCTTAGCGCAGGGCAGTTTGATGAAGGGAACCAAGTGACACATCTTGCTAAAACGGTCCACGACCACCCAGATGACCGTGAAACCCTCAGAGGGGGGGAAGGTCAGTAATAAAGTCCATAGCCAGATGTGTCCAAGGTGCACTAGGAACCTCCAGAGGGCAAAGCAACCCCGCAGCAGGAGCATGCGAAGACTTAGATCTAGCACACACAGTACATTGACGCACCCACTTAATGACTTCCTTCTGCCATCCAGGCCACCAAAAACTGCGACCCACAAGTCTCTTGGTCTCAGAAATTCCTGGATGACCTGCCAACCGAGACTCATGACACTCAACAAACAAATCTCTCCTAAAGGTCCTAGGCACAAACAACCTCCCATGGGGAGTGTTAGATGGGGCATTCTCATGAGCTTTAAGAATCTCATCCTCCAAAAAGGAGTCCAAAGCAGCAATCACAACACCTTCTTGTAAAATGCTCTCCTCCTCCTCAGCACCGACCATGGGAGAAAAGCTGCGAGACAAAGCATCAGCTTTAACATTCTTGGTACCCGGGATGTAAGTAACGGAAAAATTAAACCGCGAGAAAAAAAGTGCCCACTTAGCCTGACGGGCATTCAAGCGCTTGGCAGCATCAAGATAGATCAGATTTTTATGATCAGTGAAAACCTGAATGGGAAATTCAGCACCTTCCAAGAGATGACGCCAGTGTTCAAATGCGAGTTTAATAGCCAGCAATTCCCGATTACCAATATCATAATTAAGTTCAGTGTCAGAAATTTTTTTAGAAAAAAAGGCACAGGGATGTACTCCATCCTTGTTTTCCTGAGACAACACCGCACCGACCCCCACAGAAGAAGCATCAACCTCAACCAAAAACGGCTTAGTCACATCAGGCTGCATAAGGATGGGAGCAGAGGTGAACCTCTCCTTTAGAAACACAAAAGCTTCAATGGCCTCAGAAGTCCACTGAACCGCATTAGCACCCTTCCTGGTGAGATCGGTCAGTGGTTTGACAATAATAGAAATTTTTTTTATGAATTTTCTGTAATAATTGGCGAAACCCAAAAACCTCTGTATCGATTTCAAACCAATAGGCCTAGGCCATTCCTGCACAGCTTGAACTTTAACCGGATCCATCTCAAAACCTTCACTGGAGATAATGTAGCCCAAAAAACTAATCCTCTGTACAGCGAACTCACATTTCTCCAGCTTAGCAAAAAGCGAATTGTCAATTAATAACTGTAATACCTCACGTACGCTCCGCCAATGAGACTCCAGATCCGGCGAATAAATCAAAATGTCATTCAAATACACAACCAAATTTTTGCCGATTAAAGGTCTAAGGATGGCATTAATAAGATTCTGAAAAAATGCTGGAGCATTGGTAAGACCAAAAGGCATAACCAGATTCTCAAAATGACCCACAGGAGTGTTAAAAGCAGTCTTCCATTCATCACCCTCCTTCATGCGCAACAAATTGCATGCCCCCCGGAGATCAATTTTAGAGAACCATTTGGCCCCCACTAACTGGTTAAACAAATCAGGAATCAATGGCAGTGGGTAAGGATTGCGTACAGTAATTTTATTAATCTCACGAAAGTCCAGACAAGGACGTAAACTGCCGTCTTTTTTTTTAACAAAAAAAAAAATCCAACAGCCACAGGAGACTTGGAAGGCCTAATGTGACCGGCGGCCAAGCTTGTCTGTATGTATTCCTCCAAAGCCTTTCTCTCAGGAATAGTAAGATTAAATAAACGACTTTTAGGAAGAGTCGCTCCAGGGACAAATTCAATGGTACAATCATAGTCTCTATGGGGAGGCAAAATTTGCGATTCCTTCTCAGAAAAAAACTTTCCAAAAATCCTGAATAGGTACAGGTAATTCCCCTTTATCCACAGCAGCAATGCGCCCGTTACAACACTTGTCATAACACTTAGGGCTCCAGGACTTAATTTCATTGGTAGACCAATCCAGTACAGGATTGTACAATGTTAACCAGGGTAACCCCAACACTACTGGAGAAGGCAAATTATTTAATACTACCAAATCCAAATTCTCTTGGTGAATACCATTAATAGTGAGGGGAAATTCACAGACCTTGTGAGTAACACTCTTTAAGGGAGAGCCATCGACAGAAACCATGGCAATAGGGGATGACAAAGGTTTGGGTTTTAATTTAAGCTTTTCCAAGAATCCCCCATCAATCACATTCAGAGTAGAACCACAATCCACAAATACCCGAAATTCAATTAATTCTTCCTGAGCAGTGGTAGTAGCAGAAAGAAGTACACCCTTAGTATTTAAACAGGCTATAAGGGCGTAACTGACCTTTTTTTTTTTCTTTGTTCATAAGAAGCACACAGTTCTTAATGAAATGGTCAGATCCACCGCAATAAAAGCACAAACCTTCAGAAAATCTGCGGTCTTTTTCCTGAGAGAGGGGTGACATCGCCCCAATCTCCATCGGCTCTCCAATGTCAATACAGACCCTCTCAAGACTCGGAGCTGACATGGCAGAGGATTTACTCTCATTAACCCTTGCATGCAGTCTCCTGTCCACCCGTATAGCTAATTGCATTGCCTCCTGCAAGTTTACAGGTGAAGGATAAGCAATCAGCAGATCCTTAACCCTTTCACCTAGCCCCACAAGAAACAAACTTTTCAAAGCTGAATCGTTCCACCCCACCTGAGCAGACCACCGACGGAAGTGAGTACAATAATTTTCCACATTACCTGATCCCTGCCTCAAACGTCTTAATTCAAACTCAGCAGATGAGACACGATCAGGATCATCATACAACAACCCCAAAGCAGAAAAAAAACTATCCACTGATCTAAAGCACGGATCACTAGGTTAGAGAGAAAAGGCCCATCCCTGAGGTTCTTTGCGCAAAAGTGACATTAAGACCCGGATCCTCTGGTGATGAATCACAGCGCATAGGGTTCATAAACGAAAATACAATAAACAAGCATTTTTAAAGGAAAAAATATCTTGTTGTTCACCAAAAAATAGATCAGGCAGACGTACCTTTGGCTCTACAAAATGTGCTCCAAAACAGCTACTCACGTGTTGTTGGAGCTTGGCCACCTCCAGAGAGAGTCCTTGCAAGCGTTGAGCCAAATCCTGAACCGAGACCATGATGGAAACTGGAGGTCTTTCCTTAGAGAAATTTTTGGGCTGGACTTACTGTTATGATCTGCTACAAGCACTAAGGAAAGACAGGAGATCTGTCCCTACAATAGAACTAAGCTGGATCCCTACGATGTAACGGGGAACTTGATCCTGCGATCAGACCCGCTAAAGTCCTCGGCTAGTCTGAACGAAGACCTATAGATGTGAGGAAGGGATCCCTACAAGAACTAGGGACTGGGAGAAAGATTGACACCTCCTAGCATAAATTGTAGCAGAAATAAGACAAACAAACAACATAGAACATAGAGGTCCGAAGACCTAGCAAAACTGACTGAGAAAGTTAACAGAGCACCAAGCTAGCTCAAGAGTAGAAATTACAATGAAGTCCAGCAAGGCAAGGAGGGCGGAGCAGGATTAAATAGGCAAAAAAGGTCATGTGACCAGCAAACTAGAAAAAACCTAACAGGAGAGTTCTAACAAAAACCCCAGGACACATTCAGAGAATTTGTGTCACCGGGGAAAAATTCCTCCTGGACCCCGAGAAAAGGTGATCAGTCCTAGAACCGTGGATGAAACTTAATTATGACAGTAATTACATAACTAGTATTACTGTACTAAATATATTACTATACTTGTAACATTTTGTCTAATTTAACTGTAACCCACAATGTTATGTGTATCGAGGAAATCATCCAGCCCTTTTTTGAAAGCTGTTATAGTGTCTGCCATCACTACTTCTTGTGGTCGGGCATTCCATAGTCCGACTGCTCTGACTATAAAGAACCCTTTTCTGTTTAGGTGCCGGAATCGCCTTCCTTCCACCCGTAACGAGTGCCCCCTGGTCCTTAGTATGGTCTTTGGAAGGAATAAGTCATGTGCCAGTCCCTTGTACTGACCACGCATATATTTATACATGTAAATGAGATCCCCTCTGAGGCATCATTTTTCTAAGCTAAACAAGCTCAACTTTTTCAACCTCTCATCATATGGGAGGCCTTCCATCCCTTGTAATAATCTAGTTGCCTGCCTTTGAACTGATTAACTTCTGAATATTTTTTTTAAAATGTGGAGCCCAAAACTGGACCCCATATTCCAGATGTGGCCTCACCAGTGATTTATAAAGTGGTAACAGTACATTGGGATTGCGGGATTTTATTTCTCTTTTTATACATCCTAAAATCTTGTTTGCTTTTGTGGCTGCTGCTTGACATTGAGTACTGCTGCTCAGCTTACTTGTAACCAGAATACCCAAGTCCTTCTCCTCTTCTGTAGTCCCAAGTATACTCCCATTTAATGTGTATGCAGCAATAGGATTACTCCGTCCTAGGTGCATTACTCTACACTGGTGAAGTACTAGTTGACTCACATCAACAAAAATAAGCCTTCCAAGTGCAATGGTAGACTCACAAAAAGGACGGCTTGCTTCCAGGCTCTAATCAGTCTGCGTTACTGACTCAGACAGGCCTGATGCCCTCATTATTGCAGCTTCAACAGACATGCCATTAAATTGAGCAACTGTAAATTTGGATGGAAAAATGGACCCCGAAACAGAAGGTCCGGGCAGTCAGGAAAAGGGCATGGAACATCCGCCAGGAGATTGATAACATCGGAATACCAGTCCCTCCGAGGCCAGTCTCATGCAATGATAACGACTGGAACGACCTCTGCCCTGATTTTCTTGACAAGTCTGTGTAGAAGCGGTAGAGGTGAAAAGAGGTAAGGCAGAGAGAAATGGGACCAACAGATTGCCAGGGTATCTGCTATGACTGACCTTGGGCCCTGACACCTTGCTACAAACTGTGGCAACTTGTGGTTTAGTCTGGATGCCAATAGATGGACATCCAGCATAAGCCACCACTGACAAATCTACTTGGAACATCTCGGGGTGAAGAGCTCACTCTCCAGTAGGTAGCCTTTGGCAACTTAAAAAGTCTGCCTCCCAGTTCTCTACCTCTGGTATATGAACAGCAGAGATTAGAGGAACCTTGATTGATATAGGCCACAGCCGTGACATTGATTGAATTCTGATCGATAACCCTCAGACTAAAGGTTGCCAATGTAGAAGAACCAAACGGACAGCTCATCTCCAACACGTAGATTGGCAGAAGTTTCTCGTGACTGCTCCAGACCCCTTGGACCGCCAAGTGATAGAATATTGCTTCCCAGTCAGAAAGGCTGGCATCTGAGGTGAGCACCTGCCACTTAATAGGATGAAAAGAGTGATCCCGATTTAACAGGGTATTTAACCACCACCCGAGAGACTGGCAATAGTGAAGGGGTGAGGAGGAGTTCCAGGGACTGTATTAACCTATCCCATAAGACTAGTAGTGTGTTTTGTCAAGGTCTTGAATGAAATTAAGCCAACACCACTGCCTCGAACGTTGCCATTATCTTACCCACGATTCTCATACAAAACCGAAGGGAATGCCCAGACGCTTCAATATTCTACATTCTACGTTAAGGAGAGAGATTGGTCTATTACTTGCCCATTGGGAAAGATCTTTCCTAGTGTTGAGCGAACATGCTCGACACTGCTCGGTACTCGCCAGAGCATCACGCTACTCGGGATGTTCGGCGAGCACCGAGCATTTCCGGGTTACTCGGGCGGGAGCTCGGGTCTCCGCCCTGCATGTTTGGCGCTCTTTACAGAGCCAATGAACATGCAGGGATTGCCAGCCAATCACTGTAATGCCGCAGCCATGTTGTTTGTGGGCATTACAGTGATTGGCTGGCCGCACAGCGTCACCTCGAGTATTTAAAACCGGGCGCCGCCATTTTGGACACAGTCGCTCCGGATCAGACAGTGTAGGGACAGCGCTGCTGATTTAGGGAGAGATATATCCTGCAAAATAGTTAGTGTAGGGTCTGTAAAGGCTGCCAGATCAAACAAACAGTCCTTCTCAGGACTAATATCCATCCCAGGTATATCAGGCAGGCAGGCAGGCTGTATAGGAGACGCAGTGGTTATACCAGCAAACGCTGCATTACAGTCCTGTGTGCTGCTCCTGTTGCTGAAATTGCTGGACTTAGCTCCAGGTCCCGGGGGCCAGGAAAAATCCTTTTTTTTTTTATCTAAATCCTCTTTTTTTTTCCTCCTTCACAATGTACAAATACCCATCTTATTAACCTTTTGGTGCCCCCCCACCCCAAAAAAAAAAAAGTGTGCCTCTGATTTTTCAGACACAAATATATCTGCTGAAAATAGTCTGGTGTAGGCCACAGAAATAGAAGTGTGGTTTTGCAGTTCTATGGGCCATTTGTATCTAAAAAAAAACAGTTTGAGTGTGTCACTCACTGTTCAGCTGCAAATATATATATATTTTAAAAAGCCTGGTATACACCAGTAAATTATAACTGTGGTTTTGCTGTTCCACGGTAAAAAATCTCTATTATTCAGGTTTTGGTAGTTTTTTCCGTAAAGAAAAACAGTAGTGTCTCCTGACTGTTGTGACACAAAAATATATCTGTTGAAAATAGTCTTGTGTAGGCCCGACATCCCAGTGTGGTTTCGTAGTTCCACGGGTCAAATCGCTGTACTATCCAGTTTTGGGCCTTTGGTATCTAAAAAAAAAAGCAGTTTGAGTGTGTCGCTCACTGTTCAGCTGCAAATATCTCTATTTAAAAAAGTGTGGTATACCCCAGTAAACAATAACTGTGGTTTTCCTCTTCCACGGTTCTAATCTACTCTTTATTACCCTTTTTCCATTGATAGTGCAAGTGTAAGCTATTTTACTTCATTTACAATGGGCAAGGCGCGTGGCAAGGGACGTGGAAGTGGACGTTCTGGTGATGGTTCGTGCAGAGAACGGGGCCGTGGCCAAGGTGAAAATGTGCCACAACCAACAGCCACATCTTCTCGCTCCCACTTCTTGACCGAATTACTAGGGAAGCACAGAACAACACCAGTATTGAGAACTGATCAGTGTGAACAGGTTATTAACTGGATAGCAGACAATACTTCCAGTTACCTGGGCACCACCACCTCCGGTCTGTCTTCCACACGGTCAACTCTTAGTAGCTGTGAGTCTCGACCGCATACTCCTCCTCACCCTGATGCTCCTTCCTCCCACCATGCCGAGTGTCGTCAGACAGCAAGTGATCCCACACTTGGACACTCTGAAGAGCTGTTCACTGGTCCATTTCCATATTTGGGCCCCTCGCCTGATACGCTTGAAGTGGTGGAAGAGGAGATCCCATGTTGCGATGCCCAAATATTTGAACAGCCACAGGAAGTCGACGTTGGCAATCTGTCACAAGAGGTGGACGATGACGAGACACAATTGCCACGAAGTGAGGAGGAGGATCGTGGTGCGCAAGTGGAAGAGGAGGAGGTGGTAGATGATCTAGTAACTGACAGAACGTGGAAGGAGGACATGCAGAGTGAGGCCAGCAGCACACAGGGGGAGGGAGGCAGAGTACCCCAACAGGCAGGAAGAAGCAGTGTGGTGGCCGCAGACAGAAGGCAGGCAACCGTTCCCCGTAACACCAACACGAGGGACGTTGCCAGTACAAGCGGTAGGTCTTCCAGAGTCTGGAATTTTATTAAAGACTCTGCTGATAAACCCAAAAAGGCCATATGTTCCACCTGCCATGCCAGCATCAGCAGGGGTGACAAAACTACCAGCCTGACCACCACCAGCATGATCAGGCACATGGCAGCAAAGCACCCGACTTTGTGGGGCGAAACCCAGGGTCCACGACCAGTGTCAGCGGGTGTCACCACTGCTTCTTCCACTGTTGTGCGTGCAATAGAACCCCCTGTTGTGTGTGCAAGGCAATCCCCTGTCCATACTGCATGTAAAGATGCCCCCTCCTCTCAGTCTTCACTTGTTATGGCAGTTTCTCAAGAAACAGCATCAACGTCCACGTCCACATCCCACCGCAGCGTTCAATTGTCCATATCCCAGACCTTTGAACGAAAGCGGAAATTCGCAGCTAACGCCCCACAGGCCACAGTCCTAAATTCGCACATTTCACGACTGCTTGCATTGGAAATGCTGCCTTTTAGGCTCGTGGAGACGGAATCCTTCCGCAATCTTATGGCAGTGGCCGTCCCTCGGTACTCGGTCCCCAGCCGACACTATTTTGCCCGGTGTGCCATCCCCGCACTACACAAGCACGTGTCCCAAAGCATCTGCCGTGCCCTCAACAACGCAGTTACTGGGAGAGTCCACCTGACAACAGACACGTGGACAAGTGCTTGTGGCCAGGGACGGTACATCTCTCTGACGGCAAACTGGGTAAACATAGTGGAAGCCGGGACCCAGTCGGACCTTGGGACGGAACACATCCTCCCCACACCGAGGATTGCGGGCCCTATGTCAGTCAGAGTTGCCCCCACAGTGTACAGCTCCTGCGCATCCTCCTCCTCATGTTCAGCCTCCATCTCAGATATCACCACATCAGTTACAAGCTGGAAGCATTGCAGTACTGCCTCCACCAAGCGGCAACAGGCTGTGCTGAAACTCATAAGCTTAGGTGATAAACCTCACACTGCTTGTGAGTTGTGGACAGCTGTGAAAGAGCAGGCAGATCTGTGGCTGAGACCGCTGAACCTACATCCCGGCATGGTCGTGTGTGACAGTGGCCGTAACTTGGTGGCGGCTCTGAGGCGAGGTGAGATCACACACGTACCATGCCTGGCTCATGTACTTAACCTCGTGGTTCAGCGGTTTCTTAAATCGTACCCCGAGTTGCCAGATCTGCTCGTGAAAGTACGCCGCCTGTCAGCTCATTTTCGCAAGTCGGCTACAGCTTCCGCCGCCCTTGCTGTGTTGCAGCAGCGTTTGCAGCTTCCGGCACACCGACTGGTGTGTGATGTCCCCAAACGTTAGAACTCTACCCTCCACATGTTGCAAAGGATTTGTGAGCAGAAGAGAGCAGTTGTGGAGTACCAGCTGCAACAAGGCCGTCGATATTCAGGTCAGACTCCACACATAAGACCTCAGGAGTGGACCTGGATGTCTGACATATGTACCATCCTGACAAATTTTGAGGAGGCCACCAAGATGGTGAGTGGCGATGACGCCATCATTAGTGTCAGCATCCCACTTGTCTGTCTTTTGCAACGCTCTCTGCAGAGAACTAAAGAGGAGGCATTGCAGCCAGAGTATGATGAGATGGATCAAGAAGCCATAGCGGGCGATTACACACAGCCCAGCCTCATCTCATCCCAACTTGCATTGGGGGACAATGAGGGAGAGGAGGAGGAGAAGGAGGAGGAGGAAGAACAGGAGCTGCTATCATGCGTTGGTATGACACTTGTACAGGTACTACCGTCTACGTCGGTTCAGCGTGGGTGGCCTGAGGACAGGGGGGAGGAGGAAGAGGAGGAAGAGGAGGAGGAGGAGAGCATGGTCAGTCGTCATCTTGGTGAGGACACGGAAATCTTGCCCGTTACCAGTCTGGCACGCATGGCTGACTTTATGTTACGCTGCCTTAACCGTGACCCTCGCGTTGTCAAAATGTTGGGTGACAGTCATTACTGGTTGGTGACACTTGTAGACCCCCGCTACAAGGAGAACTTTCACTCTCATATTCCTGAGGTGGAGAGGTCTACAAAAATGGGGCAATACCAGAAGGCCCTTGCTGCAGAACTCTTAAAAAAATTCCCATCTGAACACACTAGCGGCAGAGGTCACAGTTCGTTGCCCAACCAAGGCGTACAGGCGAGAGAGATGCAACTCCAATCCAGCAGAGGCAGGGGAACACTGTCAACGTTCTGGGACAGTTTTCTGACACCCGCCCAGCTTACAGGCCCTGAGGCGCAGGGTACTCTCACAAGGAGTGGAAAGTTTCAAAAGATGGTGAGGGAGTACCTTGCCAATCGTACCAGCGTCCTCCGTGATTCCTCTGTGCCTTTTAATTATTGGGTATCCAAGCTGGACACTTGGAATGAACTCGCTCTGTACGCCTTGGAGGTCCTGGCCTGCCCTGCCGCTAGCGTGCTATCGGAGCGGGTTTTAGTGCCGCTGGGGGAATTATAACTGATAAGCGCACTCGCCTGTCAACTGACAATGCTGACAAGCTGACCCTTATCAAAATGAACAAGGGCTGGATTGGGCCAGACTTCTCATCACCACCAAATGACAGCAGAGTAACATAAAGTCAAATCCACTGTGTTATTTCGGGAGGTGTATTCACATGCACCGCTTCACACCCACACATGGGTATACGCTTCCTCGTTTCAGCGGTTTAATCTTCTTCTCCTTATCCTCAGCCTCCACCACCACTATACCACCAGGGTGCCAGCATTGCAAGTTCCTCCGTCCTAATTTTTGGCAGCTTTTGCTGGGAAAGCATAAGCAAATACCATGGGACACCCACTCCCCAATAATGGGACTTATGTTTGTAATATGCTGTACTGCATGGCTCTTGTAAGGGGCATTGCAAGTTGCTCCGTCCTAATTTTTGGCAGCTTTTGCTTGCAAGGCATAAGCAAATACTATGGGACACCCACTCCCCAATAATGGGACTTATGTTTGTAATATGCTGTACTGCATGTGACGCGCCCCCTGGGCCGTGTGTACACGTGTGTGGGATACCCGGTGCCGGGTCTCTGGGGTCTGTAGTCTCCGTGGCGGTGACCCGGTCCCGTGGCTCAGGCTGGTCAAACCAGTGGCAGTCTTTCTTAGGTTTTGAGGTTAATTGTCCGACTGCGCCACCCGTGGATTGCGGTCAGGGAGTACCACCGCTGCGAGGCAGACCGCTGAGGCTGGTGTTGTGTGCGCAGCATAGAATGGGATAACTCCCCTCGGGAGGAGTATAGCCTCAAGGCAGTGAGTGTGGATGATGGGGGTGATGGTGCACGAGCGCAGCAGGAACGACTCAGTCTTTGCAGTGCAGTTCAGGGTCTTTACTGATGATTATAAGGTAGACCCTCCCGGGAGTACTGGCTAGCATAAGAGGCCTGGTCAGTCTGTGAGCAAGCAGGAGTTCCCCTGGCCAGGTGGAGTTGTAGGCTTCCCCGTCTGTCTGCACTCTTCCTGGCTACCTTGCTGTAAGCGGGTAGAAGTAGCCCACGTCCCTGAGTGTACCGTGTAGTGCTCACCCGTATGGCTGGTGACTTGGGGCCTTCTGTTAGCCTCCGCTCCACGACGGCGGTGCTGGTCCCTTGCTTGTGACTGAGCCTCCGGGCTTCTATGGCCAGAGGACCTGAAATCCCCTGCCGGCTGGTTTCTGCTGCTGGATATATAAGTCCTCACAGCTTCGGACTCCTGTGTCCGGTTCCTATTGTCTTCTGCCAGGGCGAGCTCTGCTCAGCTTCCAGCCCCTGGTCTTTAGCTCCTAGCTCCTACAGAGCTCCTTGCTGTTACTTTCCCTTGCTCTCACTCTGACTCTGACTGTTCTCTGACTCACTCAACCCCGCCCCAGATCCAGTTTATAAGGGCAGAATTCTCCCCTCCCAGGACTGGGGCAGGAGGATGTTGCATGTTTAAGGGATCCTGACCAGGAAACCTCCCACTTGCTCTCCGACGTAATATCTCTATTACTGTGGTGACCAGACCCCTGGGGTGCCACACATGGCTCTTGTAAGGGGCATTGCAGTTCCTCATAATTTTTGGAAAGCCTTCCATTCACTGCTTAGGCCAACAGTGCACGGGAGACCCAGTTGCTATAAATAGAAAAAAAGGTTTAGTTAACGCCCTCTGACCTCCATGCCATTTCCAAGGGGCATTGGAGTGGCTCGAAATTTTTGTTAGGCATTGCACTCACTATATGCCCTATAACTGTGTAGCCGAACAGCTCCTTTTGTTACAGAAACATATCCTACAAGACATATCTGGTTGACTGGCCTGATATTGATGTGAATGGTCCCTGTTCCTCCTGCTCTTTCTCCTTTGCCACCACCTCATCCATCATTTATCACCTGAAGCTTTGTTTTAACGGGAGTCATAGAACTGGGATAGTAGCAGGAAAACATCCAGCAATCCTCGGAGGAGGTAGGCTATGCGCCAAAAAGCGGACCACCTCAGGCCTAGCCGCTACTACATACATGCGCTTGCATTCCAAAAAAACAAAGCAGATGCTAGCTTCTATCATCATCATCATGCTCCTCACCTAGGCACTCTCAACTCCCCTGATGGAGAAGCCAGGGCCCACCGGAGGAGTCTGGTTCTCTGGTGGGCTTGTCCAATGCTGCCCTAAAGCAGGCCAGGCTAAGAAAAGTGTGGGGGAAGGTGACAGGAGAAATCAGGGTGGCTGGGGACCGAGTATGGACACCTGGCCGCCACCTGGCGGCTGGGGACAGAGCGTGAACACCCGGCCGCCGGGCGGCTGGGGACAGAGTATGGATACCTCGCTGCCGAAGCGGCCATGAGGTAGTGGCCAGCTTCGGCCTCCTCCAAACTAAAAGGCCCCGTTTCAAGTGAAAGCTAGCAGTATGGTATTGCAGCCTGCGGGTGGGTGGGTGGTTGGCTGCATATTTTCGCTTGCATTGCAAGGAATGGGGGAGGTACAATTGAACACTGCCCTGGGACAAGAACTTGCACGGGGATAGTTGCAAGTCTGCATCTTCTGATGCGGCAAGGATCACTTCTGATGGGCACACTTTTAGACAGTGACCTGGGGGTCAGAGATGCTTCCAGGGGTCTTCCCCATGCTGATCCCTTGCCTTTTCAGCACTGTATGCATGTGTCACACAGCACATGGCCAGATAAGGTTGTAAAATGTTAAAATGACATTTCCCGGTGAACGCATTTGTCACGGTTGAAAGCAATACAAAAGTGCAAAAACGCATGAAAAATGCTACTTGTGAACATAGCCCAAGGTGTGGAGGAGTATTTTTGTTTTTGGTTATTTATTTTACCTTATACACAAGTTTTTACCCTGGAAAGGAAATTCCTTAACATATTTCACAGGAAAACCGTTTCAGTTTCGTTTTTGAACGTTTTATTGTGAGCCCGCAAAAGTGGCTTAATACCTCTGACCACGTTGTTGACAGCAGCGACCTGGGGGTCAGAAATGCTTCCAGGGGCGATCCCCATGCTGCCCTCATGTCTTTTGAGCACTGTAACTATCGTTTTGGGCACTTTTTAGGCTTTCTACAGACTGCCGGGGGTGCTGCCGCAAAAATGCTCGGGTCTCTCATAGACTAACATTGGGCTCGTTGCTCGGGTCGAGCACCCGAGTATCACGGTAAGCTCGGCCCGAGCTTCGAGCACCCGAGCATTTTAGTGATCGCTCAACACTATCAGTCGTCATCTTGGTGAGGACACGGAAGCCTTGCCCGTTACCAGTCTGGCACACATGGCTGACTTTATGTTACGCTGCCTTAACCGTGACCCTCGCATTGTCAAAATGTTGGGTGACAGTCATTACTGGTTGATGACACTTTTAGACCCCCTCTACAAGGAGAACTTTCACTCTCTTATTCCGGAGTTGGACAGGTCTACAAAAATGGGGCAGTACCAGAAGGCCCTTGCTGCAGAACTATTAAAAAAATTCCCATCTGAACACGGTAGCGGCAGAGGTCACAGTTCGCTGCCCAACTAAGGCATACAGGCGAGAGAGACGCAACTCCAATCCAGCAGAGGCAGGGGAACACTGTCAATGTTCTAGGACAGTTTTCTGAGTCCTGCCCAGCTTACAGGACCTGAGGCGCAGGGTACTCTCACAAGGAGTGGAAAGTTTCAAAAGATGGTGAGGGAGTACCAGTGTCCTCCGTGATTCCTCTGTGCCTTTTAATTATTGGGTATCCAAGCTGGACACTTGGAATGAACTCACTCTGTATGCCTTGGAGGTCCTGGCCTGCCGTGCCGCTAGCGTGTTATCGGAGCGTGTTTTTAGTGCCGCTGGGGGAATTATAACTGATAAGCGCACTCGCCTGTCAACTGACAATGCTGACAAGCTGACCCTTATCAAAATGAACAAGAGCTGGATTGGGCCAGACTTCTCATCACCACCAAATGACAGCAGAGTAACAAAGTCAAATCCACTGTGTTATTTCGGGAGGTGTATTCCCATGCATCGCTTCACACCCACACATGGGTATACGCTTCCTCATTTCGGCTGTTTTTTGCTCTTCTCCTTATCCTCAGCCTCCACGACCACTATACCACCAGGGTGACCGTGGTCCATGTTGCCAGCATTGCAAGTTCCTCTGTCCTAATTTTTGGCAGCTTTTGCTTGAAAGGCATAGGCAAAGACTATGGGAGACCCACTCCCCAATAATGGGAATAATGTTTTTAATATGCTGTACTGCATGGCTCTTGTAAGGGACATTGCAAGTTCCCCCTTCCTAATTTTTGGCAGCTTTTGCTTGGAAGGCATAGGCAAAGACTATGGGAGACCCACTCCCCAATAATGGGTATAATGTTTTTAATATGCTGTACTGCATGGCTCTTGTAAGGGGCATTAAAATCGTCTTGTTAAGCTACTGTGACCTCCACGTCTCTTCCACAGGGCGTTGATATTGTCTTTTTATTCCACTGTAACCTCCACCACTCTTCCAAGGGGCATTGATATTGTCTTTTGATTCCACTGCGACCTCCACCACTCTTCAAAGGGGCATTAAAACCGTCTTGTTAAGCTACTGTGACCTCCACGTCTCTTCCACGGGGCATTGATATTGTCTTTTTATTCCACTGTAACCTCCACCACTCTTCCAAGGGGCATTAAAACTGTCTTGTTAAACCACTCTGAACTTCACAGCTCTTCCAAGGGGCATTGACATGTTGTTTTTAATTACCTCTAACCTCCACGACTCTTGCAACGGGCATTGCATTTCCTCCTAATTTTTGTCAGCTTTTGCTTTTCAATGCATAGGCGAACACTAAGGGAGACCCACTCCCCAATAATGGGTAGAAGGTTTTTAATACTCTGTAATCCACGTCTGTTTCAAGGGGCATTGCAGTGCCTAATAATTTTTGGAAAGCCTTCCATTCCCTGCTTAGGCCAACAGTGTACAGGAGACCCAGTTGCTATAAATGGAAAAAAAGGTTTAGTTAAGGCCCTCTGACCTCCATGTCACTTCCAAGGGGCATTGGAGTGCCTTGAAATTTTTGGTAGGCATTGCATTCACTGTATGCCTTATAACTGTGTAGCTGAACCGCTCCTTTTGGTACGGAAACATATCCTACAAGACATGTGTGGTTGGCTGGCCTGATATTGATGTGAATGGTCCCTGTTCCTCCTGCTTTTTCTCCTTTGCCACCATCATTCATCACCTGAAGCTTTGTTTTAACGGGAGTCATAGAACTGGGATAGTAGCAGGAAAACATCCAGCAATCCTCGAAGGAGGTAGAATATGCACCAAAACGCTGACCACCTCAGGCCTAGCTGCTACTACATACGTGCGCTTGCATTCCAAGGAACAGAAAGCTAAGGAGGTGGATGGCCTCATGATCATGAATAATTTACTCGTTGTGTAGGAGGCCGACCACTGCTGCTGTCTACCTTCTGAACTTTGTGTTGAAGCCTGATAGAGGATTGCGGGTCCTGGGTCAATGTCTGGAGGACGTGTTGCATCCCAGTGTCTGTGTCCCGGCTTCCACAATATTAACCCAGTGTGAAGGCGTCAGTGAGATGGACCATTCCTGGCCACATTCACTTGTCCACGTGTTTGTGGTTAGGCTGTCCTTCCCACTAAATGCACTGGGGAGGGCACAGGTAATGTTTTGGTATGCGCGATTGTGTATAAGGCGCACCGGGACAAATAGGGGCGGCTGGGGACCGTTTATGGACACCCGGCCACCCCCACGCGGCTGGGGACTGTGTGTGGGCACCCGGCCGCGGGGTGGCTGGGGACTGAGTATGGACACCCGGCCGCCCCCTGGCGGCTGGGGACCAAGCGTGGACACCCGGCAGCCAGGCGGCTGGGGACTGAGTATGAATACCAGGCTACCGACGCAGCAATGACGTGGTGGCCAGATTCCACCTCCACATGCCTAAAAGACCCAATTTCAAGTGCAAGCAAGCTAGCAGTATGGTATTGCAGCCTGGGGGGTGGGTGGGTGGCAGGCTGCATACTTGCGCTTGTATTGCAAGTTATGGGGGAGGTACAATTGAACACTGCCCTGGGACAAGGACTTGCACGGGGATAGTTGCAAGTCTGCATCTTCTGATGCGGCAAGGATCACTTCTGATGGGCACACTTTTAGGCAGTGACCTGGGTGTCAGAGATGCTTCCAGGGGTCTTCCCCATGCTGTTCCCATGTCTTTTTAGCACTGTATGCATGTGTCACACAGCACATGGCCAGATAAGGTTGTAAAATGTTAAAATGACATTTCCCGGTGAATGCATTTGTCACGGTTGAAAGCAATACAAACGTGCAAAAACGCATAAAAAATGCTACTTGTGAACATAGCCCAAGGGGTGGAGGAGTATTTTTGTTTTTGGTTATTTATTTTACCTTATACACAAGTCTGTACCCTGGAAAGGATGTTCCTTAACCCCTTTCCGACCTGGTCAGTAATAGTACGCACCAGGTCGGGAAGGCCGGTTCAGCGGGGGCTCCGGCGGTGAGTCTGCACTGAAGCGAGCACATGTCAGCTGATTATTGGAATCGCGGCTGTTAATATGTTAACTCTCTGACAGTGGCATTTAACTCGCGCTTCCGGGAGTCCTAAGCCCCGCCCATCAGTGACCCCGTCACGTGATCGCGGGTCACCAATGGGTGGGCATGACAACTCAGGGTCTGCAGCAGACGCCTGTGGTTGTCATGTCTCAATTGCTATGAGCGCCACCTAGTGGTCAGCGCTCATAGCAAGTGAGCATTTCTCCTGCATACAAGCGATCTGCTCATCGCTTGTATGCAGTAGAAGCAATCAGACAACTGCTGCTTCTAGTCTTCTCTGGAGACTATAGAAGCAAGCAGAAAGTGTAAAAAAAAAAGTTTTAAAAAAAATAAAAAATATATAAAAGTTTAAGTCACCCCCCTTTCGCCCCATTCAAAATAAAATATATATATATATATATATATATATATATATAAAAAAAAAACACATACACATATTTGGTATCGCCGTGTTCAGAATCGCCCGATCTATCATTATAAAAGAAGAATTAATACAATCAGTAAACGGCGTAACGAGAAAAAAATTTGAAACGCCAGAATTAAGTTTTTTTGGTCGCTACAACTTTGCAATAAAATGCAATAACGGGCGATCAAAACATCGGATCTACCCCAAAATGGTATCAATAAAAACGTCAGCCCGGCATGCAAAAAATAAGCCCTCACCTGGCCCCAGATCCCGAAAAATGGAGAAGCTAAGGGTCTCTGAAAATGGCGTCATTTTTTTTGTTTTTTTAGCAAGCTTTGGATTTTTTTTTCACCACTTAAATAAAAAAGAACCTATACATGTTTGGTGTCTATGAACTCGTAACGACCTGGAAAATGATGATGGCAGGTCAGTTTTAGCAATCTGTGAACGTGGTAAAAAAAGGACCCAAAAAACAACTGTGGAATTGCATTTTTTTTGCAGTTTCACTGCACTTGGAATTTTTTTCCCATTTTCCAGCACACGATATGGTAAAACCAGTGATGGTGTTTAAAAGTACAACTCGTCCCGCAAAAAATAAGCCCTCACATGGCCATATTTAACGAAAATTAAAAAAGTTCTGGCTCTGGGAAGAAGGGGAGCAAAAAAGGAAAACACAAAAACAGAAAGACCCATGGTCGTTAAGGGGTTAACATTTCACAGGAAAGCACTTTCACTTTCGTTTTTGAACGTTTTATTGTGAGCCGGTAAAAGTGGCTTAATACCTCTGACCACGTTGTTGACAGCAGTGACCTGGGGGTCATAAATGCTTCCAGGGGCGATCCCCATGCTGTCCCCATGTCATTTGAGCACTGTCACTATCGTTTTGGGCACTTTTTAGGCTTTCTACAGACTGCCGGGGGAGCCGCCGCAAAAATGTTCGGGTCTCCCATAGACTAACATTGGGCTCGTTGCTCGGGTCGAGCACCCGAGTATCACAGTGAGCTCGGCCCGAGCTTCGAGCACCCGAGCATTTTAGTGCTCGCTCAACACTAATCTTTCCCTTCCTTATGGATAACAGATGTGAGCTCTCAAGGAATCCTTTGAGAAGGAAGAGCCTTTGTTGAAGTTAGATAACATATGAGGGGAAAGAAACTCAAGGAAATTTTTATAGTAGGTTAATGAGAAACCATCTGGGCCCGAAGCTTTTCCTGATTTAGGCTCCTTATTGGCTGCCTTTAACTCCCCCTCAATAAATGGCGACTCCAGGGCCTCAGTGTCTGCTTCCGACAGAGTGGGTAAGCCAGATTCTCTAATGTTTGTCTGAGTACTTAAAGTCTATGTTCTGTTTCAGGGTTGGTGGAGTCTACAGAGTATAAAAGGAATAAAAGGATTTAATGGTGTTAGCGATATCATGTAGTAAATGTTTGCATCTCTGCAACTGATCAAAAATGGAAGGGACATAAGTGTTGGTTCTCTGTATTCTTAAAGGGAATCTGTCACCCCATGGGAGATATCAGACCTCTATTATGGGCATACAGGTTATAGAAAAGTAAATCTATACATACCTGTATGGCCCATAGTAGAGGTTTGATTGCAGAGAAATGTGTTTTTATCAACTCTGTTTTGCACATGCTCGGCGTCCCCTGGACGCCAAGAAATTCCCTCCCATCTTCTTAGTAATCTCTGAAATCCCCACCTATATGTTTATTTAGCATAGAGACGTGCACTGGCCTCCCTCACTTCCCACGCATGTGCAAAGCGCCGCTCATATAGAGCGCTTTGTTTCCTCCCAGCCCCGTTTGTGCACTGCGCCGCAGGGTTCTATTGCGCAGGTGCCGGGGAGTCACTGTGACGCCAAGCAAGTGCTGCTCCAGTCCCCCCACGCTATCTTGTGACAGTAGTTTCTGACTGGCTGGAAGTCAGAAACTATGTCACACGCTCTCAATACAAGTCTGAGAGCCAGAACGAGGCTATCATAGGTTGTATTTGAAAGTAACCTACGTACAGCTCCAGCATGCAGGTCATGAAGCCTAGTAATGCCGGCTTTGATCTGTGTGTGGCACACTATGGAGAATTCTGTGCCTGGAGGAAATTGGGCATTAACCCAAAGGGGTGCTAAAGGTAAAAAGGGAGAGAAGAGGGCAGGAGTATTTCACAGAGTCCCACATTTTAAGTGAATGAGACATTGTATGATTGAAAACGTGTTTGTGTTGGGTGTGAGGATGCCAAAGTAGGTATTAAGGGCTAATGGGTGTCAATCTGGAGCTTACAGGGTGAGACAGCGAGGATTTTTGAAGGACGCATCGTATAGGGCTAGGCTAGTTGTGCTGCCTGGAATGATGTAATTAGGTTAGACACCCCTAGGCCACCTTTTAAGAGGCAACAGTATTGTGTAACCTTATTTACTTGATTGGAGACCTCCTCTCCAGACAAGAGAGTTAATCTAGCTATGATCTATCTATGATCATCGCACTCTAATTATCACGTCCATTTATCTATTCTTCTTGCAGGTACGGCACCCAACTTTCCATATGTGTGATATACCTTACATCTCCTGAGCTCACTAACAACTCACTATGTATGTAAGCTGACCACTGCATGACCCCTGTTCAACATTTTTCTTTATGACCGGCCTGTTTTTCTTTGCTTGTGTTACATCCTGCATCTGGAACAATTTGTAATTATCTGATCAAGAGTATGTGAGCACGATCAGGATTTGAAGAAATTTCCTGAGCGTTTATGCATCTCCTGGGCGTTTTTGATGCGGCTTTGTACATCAATGAATGCTTTTTGGAGCTAAATAAAGTTATTTGGTGGGACATTGCTTAAACCCTTGGATTACCATCAGAACTGGGGTGAGTATATTGGTTAATTTGAATGATTAAAGAATGTGTCTGTTGTATTTTGTTACGGGTCCGGGTGGTGGAACCTCTGTCCTGTGATACAAGGAGGGACAAGAGGTACGTAACTAAAGTGCCTACCCGGATAGACCCTGGCTACACGGCGGCTTAATCGACTCCGTGAACCAAGGAGGGACCTTGGCACGGCAGATAGGCACGGCAGTTAGACGGGCAGGTGATGCAGGTAGGCAGGCAGGCTTGGCTGGCATACTGACAAGATAGGCAGGCTGGCGGGCACGGCTGATAGACAGGCTGGAGGGCAGCACTGGGACCTGAGGGCTGGAGAAGTGTTTAGCACACAAAACAAACTTTGCACAGGCACCTTCATTTTGGATGAGGTGCCTTAAATAGGGGCAACCGGGGACTTTTTAGGACAGTGCTCAGCCCCTTTAAGAGGGAGGGAGCGCGCGCCTTAAGTACAGTGCCCAGGGAACTGCGCGCGGTGCGCGCACCCTGGGTAGACGCCGCGGGAAAGCCAGAGGGAGGAGCAGGAGACGCCAGACCGGGGCCGCAGCGGTGAGTGGTTCGGCGTCTCTGCCAGGCAGGAGCCAGACACGCCAACACTACATATTTCAAATAAAGTGTTTGCTCTGTGTCTGTGTTTATTTAACTCTTTACTTTACTTAGTTTTGGTCATGAAAAGGTATAATTGACACCTTGTCATCACCAAACAAAAGAGCTGGGTGTGAGCAGATCCCATACACCCAATCTTCATTAGAATTTCCATTCATGTAATTTATGCGGCTGCTGTGAGCTGCTATTCTTAGCCTAGGAAGGTGCCATTTGCAAACATGGTCCCTGGCCATTAAATAACATCTCACAGCTGGTTTGTTACCCGCTATGTCCCCCTGATAAGAACTCAGCAGCGCTTTGGACACAGCACATTTTTGTTGCGTCCAAAACGCTGTGTTCTAATGCCTCACTTTTATTGTCAGTACATGTGAATCCAAAGCATATAATGACACTTCAATCGGTCAAAATCTGCAGTGGACACTAGCGTGTCCGCTACAGAAATTGACATGCTGCGGGTGAGTTTGGGTACGTGGCCACGGTCAGGAGCCGTTGAAGGTTTGATGCTGCGTGTTTACACAGCGTCAAACCGGCAGTGTCCAGATGTTAAGGTATAGTGGATGGGATCTCTAGAAATCCCATGTCCGCAGAGGCTGCGGATCACCAATGGACATTAACATGCAGCGCATCTTTCAGGACCGCAGCATGTCAAATTCTCTTGCGGAGTCGCTAGTCTGTGCAACAGAAATTTGACCACTAGAATGTATAGAATGCGTTAAATCCGCATGGTTCAGTGAACACATGTGGATTTACTTGCGTTCAATAGAATGCAACGTGTTGGACACAGCAAAAAATACGCGCCCAAAGCTCTGCTATGTCCGGATCGTGGGCACAGAGCCTAAAATTAAAAAAAAAAAAAAAAAAATGGCATGGGTTCCAGCATCATTTTTAGAACCAGCAGAGGGAAAGCCAACCGCTGGGGGCTGATAGTAGCCGGGGAAGGGTCCATTAGCCAACAATGTTCCCTATTAATATCAGCCCACATCGGTTTGTTTAGCCTTTACTGGCTAGATTACAGGGGGACCCCAGAAGAAAAATGACGTGGGGTCCCCCTATAAAATCTAACAAGCAAAGGCTAAACTAGACAGCTGCGGGCTGATATTAATAGGAAGGGAAGGGGCCATGGACACTAGCCCCCACCGTGGCTATTAATATCACCCCTCAGCTGTCCCAGAAATGGCATAAGATACGTCAAATCTGGCGCTTAGCCTCAGCTCTTCCCACTGTCTTGTAGCGGTGGCGAGTGGGGTAACGGGGTTGGGGTTTACGTCAGCCTTGCATTGGCAACTGACGTAAAGCCCAGGTTAGTAATGGAGGGTGTCTATAAGATGTTATTTTTAGGTTGTACCATTATCTATATGCCTTTTCTGCATATTTGCTTTTAACCCCTTTTTTCTTTATGCTTTTACTCAGTGCATAATGCTGCAGAAATTGGATACATGTCTCTATATGGACCTTTAATGGGATCTGAGTGTTGTACACTTCTTTTACCATCACTATACACTGGACACTATAACCATGCTTGGACAATCTATATGCAACATTACTGTGTCATCTGTGAATTATATTTCAAATGCTTACTGTTTTTTGTATTTTGCTTTACATACAAGTTCTAATTTATATGTATTATCTAGCACAACCTGATATTTATTATGTCACGATAGACTTTTTATTAAGGTCAATGTTTCTGCTGATAATACCTTCAACAGGATCGCTTGCACCTCTCCTGTTTGGCTCTTCACTCCGTTCGGGAGTTGTGCGCATGCGGGCTGTCTGTCTTCCTCCTTCGGCACTCGCCCGGCTATCTCCTGTCTCCTGCTCACTGCGCTAAGCGCATGCGCGGGCGGCGTGACGGCCTGGGCTTGCGCATGAATGATGATTGTACCTACGGCGCATGCGCCGCTTCCAACGCCAGCTCCAGGCCCCATACCATCGCTTTCCTTTTTCTTATGCGATCATGTGATGGGTCACATGACCGCACAGGGTGGGTATTTAAAGGTCCTCATTCCTAGTTACAACTAAGCCTCTTGAGAAAGCCAACAAACTGCAAGGCGAAACGTACGTTGGGGCTTCTTCTTACCACAGTTTACCACCTTCCCAGCGCTCTCCATCTATCCCTTGGTAAGGCATTTGTTACTTATTGACCAGGGCTACATGTTATTATGGCAGACTCCTGCCTTAAATGGATATTGTGTGTACCCCTGGTTTATATTTGATTTCTTCTTTTTTGCCTGCCGTGCTCTTTCCCATCTTCCTTGCCTTTAACCAATGCAATAGTCTGGGGGTTATGAGCTTATGAGTACGGGGTGTTCCGGATAGCATGTACTTTTCTGTTGTTCCATTCTATGACTATATTACCTATGTGATGATGTTTATTTATTGAACTCAATTATTAAAATTTCTATTGCTCTTTACCATTTTGCTCCTTGTTCCTCCTTTTTATCATCTATTACTAACTGCGTAGTAAAATGGTTGCCGCTTTTTCAATTAAAGACACGACCAGAATAAAGTATTTTAATGAAATAAACACACGGTTCTACAATTTTTTTTTTATTACACTCCGTCCGTGAAGCCATCGATCTCCTGAAAAAAATGTAAAATAACAAACAACCATATCCCTCACCTGTCCGCCGTCAATGACGCAGTCCACGTACCGCCAATGGTTTTCCCACGACGATCCAGGTCACTTCTACAGCAGTGACATCAGCTATCACTGATGTCACTGCTGTAGAAGACAGCATTGTATACTGACAGGGGTGTAAAATCACCCCTATCAGTATACATGCAGCAGGGGGTCACTGGGGTTGATCAGCTGAAGATCAATTGATCAGCCCCAGTGAGCTTACCACCCTGGGAACATTCTTGCGAATGTTCCCAGGAAAAGGTGAGCATCAGATCAGTCGTGTGACCATCAGCTGATCGTTAGAGGCACTGATCAGCAGCTGTTCATGTGAACATCAGCTGATCAGTGACGTCAGCGCAGGTCTTGACAGCTCGGTACACTGCGGGGAGAGAGCCCGCTCCCCGCAGTATATCGCTGGCTGCTGGGGAAAAGGCATCGCCGGGAACCAGAAGGACACCGGGGGCTGCTGGACTGGCGAGTATAAGGTTTATTTTTTTTTTATTTTTAATTTTTTTTTTTTTTTTTGACCGCGAGCATGCGGACTGGGCAGAGCAGACTACTGCTCCTCCAACCCACGCCGCTCTCGCTGTTATCTCCCAACCGGATACCACCAGCAGCACTTTCCGGAGCGATGTCAAGCCCATTGACTTTCATTGAAACGCAGCATATTCACAGATATAGATATTATACCTGCGGGTTTGCTGCGATTCAATGCAAGTCAATGGGCATGAATTTGCGGCGAAAATCCCCAAACAATGGTCATGCTGTGGTTTTTACTGCAATGTGAATCCGGAGCGGAAATTTCCGTATCATGTATCATGTGAACAGCACATCCGGATTCGCATTGCTATACCGGCAGACCTAGTAACAAGCGTTTTGACAGCGTTTCCGCAGCGGGAAAACGGTCGCGAAAACACATCGTGTGAACTTAGCCAAAGATGGGTCAGAGGCCTCTCCCCTCTGCTTAACACGTGAATGCATTTGCTAGCATATATTGTGAGCACTCAGTCTGCTGACGTAGTCTGCCAGTGTGAATTCACAAGTGTGAATCATACAAGTGCGACATATTGAATTAGACCTGAATTTAACCTGAAGGGAACCCTAGGAAACTGGATACCCAGGCAAAGTAAACAATGTTTCTGTTTGTTTCCACTCTCTCCCCTACTCCTCCACTTTCTACTAACCCACCTAATCCATACACCAAGTAATGAACTCTTATTCTCTCCCTCCATCTTCTCCATTCATCTCACCTCCTCCTCGGAACTGTTACTTAATATGCACTCCTGTGTCTCCAAACACAGACAGCCACCTCATGACCTCTCCTGCTTCCACCTGCCAACACTTACCCTGCTCCTTCTTACTGCCAACGATATCTCTCCAGATCCTGGCCTTCCTTAGCAAATCCCCACAGCCATTTCCGCCTCCTATCCACGATATGTCACAAACTCTTGCAACCTTTCAAATCTTATATCCATCCGCCCAGCCTCCACTTCCCCAGCCTCACTAACAGGAGCACTATGGAACGCTCGCTCCGTCTGCAACAAACTTTCCTACATCCAAGATCTTTTCATTACTAACAAACTTTCCTTCCTCGCCATCAATTAAACCTGGCCCATCCCCTCTAACACTGTCTTCTCCAGCTGCACTTTCGTACGGTGGATTCCACTTTTCTCACACCCCCAGGCCTGGCGGCAAGCATGGTGGAGGAGTAGGTTTTCTCCTGTCAGATAACTGCTTATTCACCCAAATCCCACTGCCGCCCTCCGTTGCTCTCCCCTCATTCTGTGCACATCTACTCGCCCTCCAAACTCCAACTGTATGTCATTTACCACCCCCCCAGGGCCAGCCAACACCTTCTTAGACCACTTCACCACCTGGCTACTTCACTTCCTTTCCGCTGACATCCCCATTGACACTTACCATTCATCTGTCTCTAAGCTTCTATCCCTCACTTCCTCCCTTGGCCTTGCTCAATGGTCTTCCACCCCCACTCACAAAGATGGCCACACACTTTACCTCATCTTCACCCGCCTCTGTTCCCTATCTAACCTCTCTAACTCGCCTCTCCCTGTTTCTGACCACAACCTACTTACATTCTCTACCCTCTCCTCTCCAGGTTCACAATCCTCACGCAACAAACTAGCACACCCTTGCAGAAATTTCAAGTACCTTGACCTACACTCACTCTCTGAATCCCTTCTCCCACTTACAGTCCTAAGTTCATTACACGATGCAGATGCTGCTGCCGCTTTATATAACACCACAACAGCTGCAGCTCTCACTTCAGTCGCCCCCCTCACACATACCACAGCTCGCTTACTCAACAGGCAACCCTGCCACACCAACCTGACTAAAGAACTGCGAAGGGCCTCCAGGGTTGCTGAGCGGAGATGGAAAAGGTCCCATTCTAATAAGCATTTCATCACATTAAAACAGTCCCTTACTACTTTCAAGTCCACACTCACTGCTGCAAAACAAACACACTTCTCATCTCTCATATCCTCCCTGTCACACAACCCTAAACAGCTATTCAACACTTTCAATTCTCTTCTCCGTCCCCCAGCGCAGCCATATGTAACAGACAGTTGCTCTGCATCTGGTTGCAGAAGGTCTCTGCGTTTGGCATTGCAGACGCCTTCTTAATCTTTCTGACTTTTGGACCCAGCGGGAACCTACCTCCTGCTCTGACTGACACACCCCAGTCTAAGTGCTTATAAACTCTCCGTCTGCTTCAGAGAGTCGCCAGTGACATTCTCATTTTCCCTTGTGAAGGCTTGGAGCCAAAGCAGTTGGCTAGCTTCCTCTCTGGTGCCCTTGGAGGACGTTTAGTGTTATCTCTCTGGTGTCTGCTCAAGCTAAGTTATCCCCCCTGTGTTTGTCTCCCTTGTTGTCTTTAGTTTATAGTGGGGACTGACCAGTGCTCACCACCCCTCCCTATCTATGGCCTAACTCTAGGGATATACAGGGCTTAGGTTTCCTGCTCGGAGATTGGTGTGGAACCAATATAGGGATGGTAGGGTAGACAAGGTGTTATTAGATCCGCTTAGGGGTCTCCACACCCCCTTTCCCTAGTGTCTGGGTTCATAACCCTCATCCCTTCGTGTTGCACTTAGTCTTTCTCACACTGTGCGTGACACCTGCCTCTCCTCTCATCTCAGCCGAAGACTTTGCCTCATTCTTCAAGCAGAAGATTGACACCATCAGACAAACTTTTTGCTTAAAGTCCCCACATCCCCTCCTCATGTCTACTCAACCCTCCTCCTCTAAAACCAGCTTCTCCACCATTACAGACGATCAAGTTTCCTCTTTACTCTCCAAATCACACCTCACCACCTGCGAACTTGATCCAATCCTGTCCCACCTCATCCCTAAACTTACCACAATCCTCATCCCAACCCTAACCCACCTTTTCAAACTGTCACTAACAACTGGTGTCTTCCTATCATGCTTCAAACATGCCTCGATCACACCCATCCTCAAAAAGCCATCCCTTGACCCATCCTATTTGACTAGCTATCGCCCCATATTACATTTTTCCCTACGCCTCAAAACTACAGGAACAATAAGTCCAGTTTGAACTGTCCTCCCACCTCTCCTCCTGCCCCCTCTTTCATGGCTTACAATCTGGCTTCCGACTGCATCACTCTACTGAAACTGCCCTGACGAAAGTCACCAACGACCTACTAACTGCCAAATCCGAGTGACACTACTATGTCCTCCTCCTCCTGGACCCGTCATATGTCTTTGACACAGTTGACCATTCCCTCTTATTATAAACTCTCTCATCACTTGGCATCACAGACTTGGCCCTATCTTTGATCTCCTCGTACCTAACAGATCAGACATTCAGTGTCTCCCACTCATACACCACCTCCTCATCTCGCCCCCTATGTGTCGGTGTCCCCCAAAGTTTAGTTCTAGGTCCCATGCTTTTCTTAATGTACACGTTCGGCCTGGGACAGCTCATAGAGTCCCATGGCTTTCAGTATCATCTATATGCTGACGACACACAGATCTACCTCTATGGACTTGATATCACCTCCTTTCTAACTAGAATCCCACAATGTCTGTCCGCTATTTCATCCTTCTGCTCTGCTAGATTTCTAAAACTTAAAGGGAACCTGTCACGTCCTAGTAGCTATGTAAACTGCCCCCATAGCGTTGTTAGTGATGCAATGTGCATCACTAACAAGCTGTTTTTATGAAAATCGGTGGTAGCATAATAATGTTATAACATTTTATATACTTTGTCTTACCGGCTCGTATTCATAGGGGTGTGATTCTCACATTCAGTCATGGGTGGCGCCGCGTTCAGCTAGTGCTGGAACCGCGTTCAGCTAGTGCTGGCGCCGCCCATGACATTTGAATACTGCTGTCACCTGTGGCTTCCGGCGCGTGCGCGGTCAATGTATCGTGCGGTCACCGCATGCACAGTGACACTGCAGCGGTGACCACACGATACATTGACCGCGCACGCCCTGGGAGCCACAGGTGATAAAACGTGCGCACTGAAGCTGGTAATCACACAGCCTCAGTGCGAACGCCCCTCAAACATCGCTCTTGCCGGAAGAAGTATTCAAATGTTATAGGCGGCGCCAGCACCAACTTAACGCGGCCGCCCATGACTGAATGTGAGAATCACAACCCTATGACTGAATACGAGAAGGTAGATAAAGTATATAAAATGTTATAACATCATTATCCTATCACCGATTTTCATAAAAACAGCTCGTTAGTGATGTATACAGCTACTAGGACGTGACAGGTTCCCTTTAACATGGATAAAACTGAATTCATCATCTTTCCACCATCTCACTCAACCCCATCTGACCTATCCATCATAGTCAATGGCTGCCCACTCTTCCCAGTCCCGCAAGCTCACTCCCTCGGGGTAACCCTGGACTCTAATCTCTCCTTCAAACCATACATCCAAGCCATTTCCACTTCCTGCCGACTCCAACTCAAAAATATCTCCCGGATCCGCACATTCTGTCAAGGTAAAATATATATTATAGAAAATCAATTAGTGTCTTAATAGATTATCTAATCAGTGTGAATCAATATAGCAGTGATGGAATAATCTATGTGTATGTATGTATGCAAATGCTTATATGCACATGGATTATGTTAATAGTTAATGAATGTATAACTAACAGCTTCTGTTCTAATTTGTAGACACAAACAACTAAATGATTTCCTGTGAATGACATATGCACGGCTGATAACAGAGATTTATGTCGAGTTGGCAAAGATGGCGCTGAGGGGCGAACTCACCCCCTCCATCGGAATTCATAAGGCGTTACTGAGACTAAGAGATACATGGACGAACAAATTACAGCATGCCGAGTTATCAGAAAAGAGCAATACATTTTTCTAATCCCACCTAGAAGGAGAATGCTATTTAACCCCATGTCTACGTAATAAAGTATGCCATTTTGCGTGGTTCAGTTTCTGAGTGAAGTTTTTCAACCAGATTAGCAGATTTGGTTATTTAGCTTCTCTGCATGCACTCAGACATCTTTAATTTGGAGGAGAGCAGTTACCTAGTGTATCTTAAATTGGAAATTGGTGAAACCTTCACAATTCCTCAATTACGAATCTGCAAAAACACTAGTGCACGTCCTCATCATCTCCCGCCTCGACTACTGCAACCTCCTGCTCTGTGACCTCCTTTTCAACACTCTTGCACCCCTCCAATCTATCCTAAACTCTGCTGCCCGACTAATCCACCTGTCCCCCCTGCTATTTCCCGCCCTCTACTCTCTGTCAATCCCTTCACTGGCTCCCCATTACCTAGAGACTCCAGTTCAAAACCCTAACCTTGGCATGAAAAGCCATCCATCCACAACCTGTCTCCTCCATACATCTGTGACCTAGTATCCTTATACTTGCCTGCACGCAACCTCCGATCCTCACAAGATCACCTTCTCTACTCACCTCTTATCTCCTCTTCCACCAATCGCATACAAGATTTCTCCCATGCATCCACCCTACTCTGGAATGCTCTACCCAAACACAAGACTTTCGCCTATTGTGGAAACCTTCAAAAGGAACCTGAAGACCCACCTCTTCCAACAAGCGTACAACCTGCAGTAACCCTCACTCCAGCACACCACAGCATGACCAGGGTCCGCTCTCCTCCTGTACCAGTCGCTAACTTGTATTGTTCAAGATTATTGTCATTGTAATTGTTTTTTCTATGTATACCCCTTTCACATGTAAAGCGCCATGGAATAAATGGCGCTATAATAATAAATAATAATAAAACAAAGGGCTATTTTAAGGTACTGAAATGGACGGGGATTGGAAGGACACGGAGGAGGTATAGTAATTTAGTGAGAAATGTGATTTCTTCACCGCATCTTATATAGTTATGTCTTGTATGTAACTCCTTCTCAAGTAAAGCACCATGCAATCAATGGTGCTTAAAAAATAAATCATAATAATAATTTTAAGAAAGCGTATGCATCCAGCCAAGAGAACTGAAGTTGACATTTGTAATAGAGAGGAGAGCTTTCACAGTTTTTGTGGGTTATTTGCAGAAATGAGGGACTTGAGGTTTGTGGACAATTTAACATCAAGTTAAGTCAAGTTGATCAGAGGCCCATTGCAATGAAACGTCATGTTTTAAATGTGCTATGAGAGAGGCAGCAAGAGAAATATTTGGGATAGTGTTCCACAACTCCAGTCCTCAAAAGCAATAAATAGGTAAGGTTTTCAGGATTTTTTTAGTATGGCTTGGTGAGAATTGCAGTATCTGCACAGGCAATAATTCCATCACCTGAGCAATAGTGGAAATTCTAAAAACATGACCTGTTGGTGGCTCTTGAGGACTGGAGTTGGGGAACATTGATTTAGGCAAAAAATCACCGACTCAACACCATATATGGATGAAGACCAATAAAACATCACTTTTAATATAATTATTTTAAAGAAAACACACAGTGATAACAGACCTTATAAAAGTCCAATATTAATAAGATACAGCTCGGGGACTAGGCCCTAAAATAGTCCTATTGCCACCCTGCCTAGCAGTGGAGGTTGGCACCCTTATCTTGCGCAATGGCGCCCCCGCTCAACATCGACTGTTCCTTCTTTCCCTATTTAGCCCTGACTGGAGGGACGTGTGACTCAGTGAGATAAGCAATGTAATAGAGATATATTAAATGAGAGTGATGCATGTATCAAAAATAGAGATAGTCTTATTAAAGTTGAATCTCTTAAGAAAAGTCAATAGGGTGAAAGAGAATTCAAACCCTAGGCAACCCTTATCTGATTCCCCGCCTGACAGCGGAGGTTGGCACCCTATATCTGCGCAATGGCGCCCCTGCTCCACGTCGTCTGTCCCTGACTGACCCTGATGAACCCCAAGACAGAAGAATAGAATAGATTGGACATAAAAGTGCATGTAAACATAGTTCAGCTAGGAAGAACTATGTAAAAAAATGGAAGCTCTCAATGGAGATCAATTGCAACTATCCTTAATAAACGTGTACTTTAACCCTTTCGCAACCCTGGGATTTTCTGTTTTTGCATTTTTGTTTTTTCCTCCCCTTGTTCCCAGAGCCATAGCGTTTTTATTTTTTGGTCAATATGGCCGTGTGAGGGCTTATTTTTTTGCGGGACGAGTTGTACTTTTCAACGCCATTACTAGTTTTATCATATTGTGTTCAGGAAAATGAGAAAAAAATTCCAGCGCGGTGAAATTGCAGGTCATTACAAGTTTGTAGACACCAAACATGTATAGGTTCTTTTTTATTTAAGTGGTGAAAAAAAATTCCAAAGTCTGCTGAAAAAAAAAAAAATATGGCGCCATTTTCCAAGACCCGTAGCGTCTCCATTTTTCGGGATCTGGGGCCAGGTGAGGGTTTATTTTTTGAGTGCCGAGCGAAAGTTTTTATTGATACCATTTCGCGGTAGATCCTATGTTTTGATCGCCCGTTATTGCATTTTATTGCAGTGTTGCGGCAACCAAAAAACGTAATTCTGGCGTTTAGAATTTTTTTCTCGTTACACCGTTTACCGATCGGATTAATTCTTTTTTATATTGATCTATCGGGCGATTCTGAAAGCGAGGATACCAAATATGTGTACGTGTTTTTTTTTTAATTATTTTATTTTGAATGGGGTGAAAGGGGGGTGTGATTTAAACTTCTAAATTTTTTAAACATTTTTAAAAACATTTTTTTTTCACTTTTTAATTGCTTCTATAGTCTCCATAGGAGAATAGAATCAGCAATTACCTGATCGCCTCTGCTACATAGAGATGATCAGCAGATCACCTCTATGCAGCAGAAATGGTCCTGTGTTATGAGCGCCGACCACTATGTGGCGCTCATAGCGATCAGTACATGACAACCACTGGGGTCTGCTGCAGACCCAGGGTTGTCATGCCAACCCATTGGTGACCAGCAATCATGTGACGGGGTCGCCGATGGGCGGGGTAAGTGACGCGCATCCGGTTTGCGCAAATTAAATGCCGCTGTCAGAGATTGACATCGGCATTTAACACCTGCAGCTGTTGGGGGCACATGTCAGCTGTAATAATCAGCTGACATGTGCCCGGTTTAGTGCGGGCTCAGAGCCGGAGCCCTCACTGAACCGGGGGTTACAGTCTTGTGCGTACAATTACGGCACAGGCTGTAAAAGGGGTTAATCCCTGGTGCAGAGTAATACATCAGACTTCTCAGATGGTTGTTATAACCAGTGTACAAATAACGGATATTAAATAAGCTCAGAAAAAATAAGATATACTGCCCTGACAATCAATGCTATAGTAGTATAATAACCCCTATATCCTAACATTTGCACATCGAATGGTGTAATAAGTACTAGCCAAACCTAAAATGGATTGGTCACTAATATGTATAAGGCAGTTATAAACCCTTAACAATATTATACAGGTTGCACTGACTAATCAGATAAGATAAGTCTGCAGTAATTTAATTCAAACACACCTATGACATTGCACTAAATCCATTGCACTATGCCCAAATAACGATATTAGATTCACAGCAATCAATCCCCATCAAAAGATAGATATTCATATGGCATGCCTAATATTTTAGAAAAAAATCAAACAAGATAGTTATGCCTAAACACTCGACGCGTTTCCCCTTCGATAGGTTCATCAGGAGAGCATACTTTAGCTAATATTACAGTGGGTATAGAAAGTATTCAGACCCCTTTAAATTTTTCACTCTTTGTTTCATTGCAGCTATTTGGTAAATTCTAAAAAGTTCATTTTTTTCTCATTAAAGTACACTCTGCAACCCATCTGGACTGAAAAAAAAACAGAAATGTAGGTAGAAATTTTTGCAAATTTATTAAAAAAGAAAAACTGAAATATCACATGGTCATAAATATTCAGACCCTTTGCTCAGTATTGAGTAGAAGCACCCTTGTGAGCTAGTACAGCCATGAGTCTTCTTGGGAATGATACAACAAGTTTTTCACACCAGGATTTGGGGATCCCCTGCTATTCTTCATTGCAGATCCTCTCCACTTCCATCAGGTAGGATGGTGAACGTTGGTGGACAGCCATTTTCAGGTCCCTCCAGAGATGCTCAATTGGGTTTAAGTCAGGGCTCTGGCTGGGCCAGTCAAGAATGGTCACAGAGTTGTTCTGGAGCCACTCCTTTGTTATTTTAGCTGTGTGCTTAGGGTCATTGTCTTGTTGGAAGGTGAACCTTGGGCCAAGTCCGAGGTCCAGAGCACTCTGGAAGAGGTTTTCATCCAGGATATCTCTGTACTTGGCAGCTTTCATGTTTCCTTCAATTGCAACCAGTCGTCCTGTCCTTGCAGCTGAAAAACACCCCCATAGCATGATGCTGCCGCCACCATGTTTCACTGTTGGGATTGTATTGGGCAGGTGATGAGCAGTGCCTGGTTTTCTCTATACATACAGTGCACTATGAAAGAATTTGGTTCCCTTGAACTTTTCTACCTTTTGCCACATTTCTGGCTTCAAACATTCTAATTTGTTTGGGAAGAATCAACAACAAGTGGGACACCATCGTGAAGTGGAACGAAATTTATTGGATATTTTAAACTTTTTTAACAAACTAAAACTGAAAAGTGGGGCGTGCAATATTATTCGGCCCCCTTGAGTTAATACTTTGTAGCTCCACCTTTTGCTGCGATTACAGCTGCAAGTCGCTTGGGGTATGTTTCTATCAGTTTTGCACATCGAGAGGCTGAAATTCTTGCCCATTCTTCCTTGCAAAACAGCTCAAGCTCATTGAGGTTGGATGGAGGGCATTTGTGAACAGCAGTTTTCAGCTCTTTCCACAGATTCTCAATTGGATTAGGGTCTGGACTTTGACTTGGCCATTCTAACACCTGGATACCTTTATTTTTGAACCATTCCATTGTAGAGTTTGCTTTATGTTTGGGATCATTGTCTCGTTGGAAGATAAATCTCTGTCCCAGTCTCAGGTCTTTTGCAGACTCCAACAGGTTTTCTTCCAGAATGGTCCTGTATTTGGCTCCATCCATCTTCCCATCAATTTTAACCATCTTCCCTGACCCTGCCAAAGAAAAGCAGGCCCAAATCATGATGCTGCCACCACCATATTTGACAGAGGGGGTGGTGTTTTGAGGGTGATGAGCTGTGTTGCTTTAACGCCAAACATATCGCTTTGCATTGTGGCCAAAAAGTTCTATTTTGTTTTCATCTGACCAGAGCACCTTATTCCACATGTTTGGTGTGTCTCCCAGGTGGCTTGTGGCAAACTTCAAACGGGACTTTTTATTGATGTTTGAGAAATGGCTTTCTTCTTGCCACTCTTCCATAAAGGCCAGATTTGTGCAGTTTACGACTGATTGTTGTCCTATGGACAGACTCTCCCACCTCAGCTGTAGATCTCTGCAGTTCATCCAGAGTGATTATTGGCCTTTTGGCTGCATCTCTGATCAGTCTTCTCCTTGTTCAAGATGAAAGTTTAGAGGGACGGCCGGGTCTTGGTAGATTTGCAGTGGTCTGATACTCCTTCCTTTTCAATACGATCGCTTGCACAGTGCTCCTTGAGATGTTTGAAACTTGGGAAATCTTTTTGTATCCAAATCCGGCTTTCAACTTCGCCACAGTATCTCAGACCTGCCTGGTGTGTTCCATGGTCTTCATGATGCTCTCTGCACTTGAAACAGAACCCTGAGACTATCACAGAGCAGGTGCATTTATACGGAGACTTGATTACACACAGGGTGATTCTATTTATCATTGCCAGTCATTTAGGACAACATTGGATCATTCAGAGATCCTCACTGAACTTCTGGAGTGAACTTGCTGCACTGAAAGTAAAGGGGCCGAATAATATTGCACGTCCCACTTTTCAGTTTTTAATTTGTTAAAAAAGTTTCAAATATCCAATACATTTCGTTCCACTTCACGATTGTGTCCCACTTGTTGTTGATTCGTCCCAAAAAATTAGAACTTTATATCTTTATATTTGAAGCCAGAAATGTGGCAAAAGGTAGAAAAGTTCAAGGGGGCCAAATACTTTCACAATGCACTGTACGGCTTAGAATTATCACCAAAAAGGTCTATCTTAGTCTCATCAGACCAGAGAATATTATTTCTCATAGTCTAGGAGTTCTTCATGTGTTTTTGAGCAAACTCTATGCGGCCTTTCATATGTCTTGCACTGAGGAGAGGCTTCCATCGGGCAACTCAGCCATAAAGGCCCGACTGGTGGAGGGTTGCAGTGATAGTTGAATTTGGGGAACTTTCTCCCATGTCCCTACTGCATCTCTGGAGCTCAGCCACAGTGATCTTGGGGTTCTTCTTTACCTCTCTCACCAAGGCTCTTCTCCCACGAGTGCTCAGTTTGTCAGTTTGGCTGGACGGCCAGGTCTAGGAAGACTTCTGGTAGTCCCAAATTTCTTCCATTTAAGGATTATGGAGGCCACTGTACTCTTAGGAACCTTGAGTAATGCAGAAATTCTTTTGTAACCTTGGCCAGATCTGTGCCTTGCCATAATTTTGTCTCTGAGCTCATGATTCTCATTTAGTCTGACAAGCACTGTGAGCTGGGAGGTCTTATATAAACAGGTGTGTGCCTTTCCAAATCAAGTCCTATCAGTTAAATTAAACACAGCTGGACTCCAATGAAGGAGTAGAACCATCTCAAGGAGGATCACAAGGAAATGGACAGCATGTGACTTAAATATGAGTGTCTGAGCAAAGGGTCTGAAAACTTATGACCATGTGATATTTCAGTTTTTCTTTAATAAATTTGCAAAAATTTCTACATTTCTGTTTTTTTCAGTCAAGAGTGTACTTTAATGAGAAAAAAAATAAACTTTTTAGAATTTACCAAATGGCTGCAATGAAACAAAGAGTGAAAAATTTAAAGGGGTCTGAATACTTTCCATACCCACTATAAATTCAATAGATAAGAGCATACTTTCAAATGGTATAAGAAAAAGTTCTTCAAAGAGTAATTCAATTTGTGGACTTAGCTTAAAATTGTAGCCATAAAAGAGCAGGGGGGAACAATGTCCTTCCTCACCCACCTCAGGGATTCAGGTCACCCATGTTCTCACTGAACCGGTCTCCTTATATACTTCCCATTAAAATCACTTCCTGTGTCTCATAGCGTTGCCATGGTAAGCAAGTAAATAAGCTCTGTCTACTATGGCATTCGTATCCCAATCAAGACTAAAGGCTCAAAATCAATACCCCCTGATTACTAACTTATTAATCGTGTGGGTATAGCTTATAAGGGCGTCTTACTATAAGGTTATCTAAACAGGACCGCTACCCCACTGTTTACTTCCGGTCCAGGGATCGTGGAACACAAATACGTTCCAACGCCGCAAAGCACCATTCAGTTTCGGATACGTCATTTCTGGTTTCGGAGATCGAGGAGCGCATATGCGTTCCACCGCAGCAAAGCACCATCCGCTTCCAGTTGTGTCACTTCCGGTTTCGGGGATCATGGAACGCATATGGACTGATGCGCTCCACTGTATTCTGCACATGCGCCTAGGACATTGCGTCACTTATAACAAAAGGATCACAAGCCGCATATAGTAATGCGCACCGTAAAAATCAGATTTGAGCACGCATCTAAACTTAGGTAATAGTAAATAGGTAGCTATAATATGGTAATCTCCATGAACTAAAAATTATAATATCAGGGGTTAAGTACATGATGTCCAAAATAACTGAGCCTTAGTTATAGGTGTAAAACACTGCTAAATGAACCTAACAGTGTAGAATATAATGCCACCTATATAGTGGGAACTCCACTTCTGTAAATAAGATCATACAATTCTTATAATTTAGACCTCTTAGCCAAAAGCAACCCTTTAAATTTCAAATGGGAAGTAAAGTCAATGAGAACAATAACCTTCATGTACTTCAAAAAAAGCCAAGATAATGTAAGTAATATAATGAATGCAATCAACCATGAATAATGACCAATTTCCTTTACGGAGCAGTGGGTCATATCGCAAAGTCTTCCAAATCAGGGACTAAAAACCAGGAGCAGTGAGCACCGACAACCAGGACCTAAATAGACCCGAAAGCTATTGGGCAAAGGGAAGGAGCAACAGGACTACCTAAATAAGGAGACATTAAATGAAGCAGCCAAAATGTAACTGATCATTAAGACAATCTGGTTTAATACTTTTCACCTGGTAAATGCACCTGGCTTCCTTCTGCAGAATTCTCTGATCCTAATCTCCCCCTCTGCTATGGGGTGTCACCACCTCAATAACTGAAAATTTGATACTGTCGAGATCACCTCTATGAACCTCCCTAACATGATTGGAAATAGGGGTGTCAAGGGCGTTCTTTATGTCCCCTAAATGCTCTCCCACCCTCCTCTGCAGCTCTCGCCTCGTCTTTCCCACATATTCCCTTGGACATGAACAGTGACACAGATAGATCACCCCCTTTGTAGTACAATTGGCAAAATGTCTGCATTGATAGGTCTTCCCCGTGGTAGTACTAGAGAATTCTTTAGACCTAAGGATGTATTTGCAAAATTTACACCTTCCCCATCTGAAGGTACCTTTTTCTCTAGTCTTCAACCATGTGTTTCATTGGTGCGTAATTACTGTGTACCAACTGATCGCGGATTGATCTCCCCCTTCTATAGAGAATAGTTGGGTACTCAGGAATAAGATCACATATTTCAGGATCCATTTTTAGTAAATTCCAATATTTTTGGATCACTCCCCTTACTTCTTAGCGATCATCAAAATTCCCTTTATTTCGCATCTGTGTTGTTGAGTAGCAAAATGAAAGAGGATGACTCCACAATAGAGTAGTTCTCTCCCTTGTCCTAGATGTCTGAAATGCTTCTCTAAGGACATTTATGGGATAACCCCTATCCAAAAATCTATGTTTTAACTCACGGCCTGTTCATGGAATCTGGGAATGGACGAACAATCTCTTCTGATGGAGGTATTAACCCTTGGGTATCCCTCTCCTCAGAGTGATTTGTAGCGGTACGTTTTTTATAGGTCTTAGTGGTAATGCGTCCAGTACTATCTCTCCCGATCTTAATATCCAAAAAAATTAATGGAGTTGTAATTAATCTCATATGTCAATATCAGACCAATGTTGTTATAGTTAAGTTCATTAACAAAGCTCGAGAAGGACGAGGCGCTACCAGACCACAAGATCAAGATGTCATCAATATATCTCCCCCAAAAAACAAGCCTGGGGTTCCACCAGGATGCCCCGTCCTCCCTGAACACAATTTGTGTCCTCCCACCAGCCCAGGAACAAGTTGGCATACGAGGGGGCACAAGGGCTCCCCATCGCGGTGCCCCTGAGCGGGTGGAAGAACTTACCGTTGAAAGCAAAAAAATTATGCTTCAAAACAAACTGTAGGAGATCAGACACAAAACCACTGTGACCTGAGAATTGTGTCCCCCTTGATTTAAGGTAGTAGTTAACTGCCTTCATACCAATATCATGTGGTATGTTACTATAAAGTGATCCTACATCAATTGATGCAAGATTTACATCTTCACTTATTAACACATCCTCCAGCCTGAGGAGAAGGTCTGTCGTGTCTCTTAAGAAGGACAGTAAAGAGACAACATAGGGTCTCAGAATACGGTCAACATAAATACTGGAGTTTTGCGTAACAGAACCTATACCTGCCACAATTGGCCGCCCTATTAGGGAGTTAAGACTCTTTTGGACCTTGGGCAATGAAAAGAATACAGCCATAATTGAGACTTTAGGACACATAAAATCCTTTTCATTCTTTGATTTAAGTCCCTGTTCCAATGCCCTATTCAACATGTTATTCAAATCATAGATACATTTTTCTGAGGGATCATTTCTTAGAATTGTATACGTCCGTTCATCTCTCAGAATATTATTACACATGGTGAGATACCTATTGTGATCCAACACAACAAGGTTACTACCTTTGTCCGATGGCTTAAAAATCAATTCTTTGTTATCAGCAAGTTTATCAAGGGTGATCCTTTCTTCCCTTGTCATATTAGAATAATTCCTCCTGGGCATCTCACCATGTTTTCCCAATTCATCTACTACAAGTTTTGTAAAAAATATCAATACTATTGTATTGATCAGTAGTTGGTGGCATTTTTCTACTTATAGGTCTGAAATCTGTAAAAGGACCCGTACCCGGTTGCCTCTCGTTTTCACTCCAAAGGTCCACAAGGGTTCTGACATTAGATAGATCTTCCTCCAAAATACCCAGCGTCTCGCATTCGGCTCTATCGCAGGTTTTAAAGAACTTTCTCCATCTCAATTTCCGGCCAAATAAATGAATATCCTTCACCCATGTAAACTTGTCATAACGATTAGTTGGTGCAAAAGATAAACCTCTACACAGAACTGGTTTTTCCAAAGAAGATAGAGAATAAGATTAAACACTAATGATTTTGTCGTATCTTCTATTTTGGGCCTCCCAATTTCCTTTTCTTTAAAAAAGACAAGGACGGTGAGAAAGTAGCGGAAGCTGCGGAGGAGGGCCCTGTAATTGAGGAGTCTCCCCTGTAACTGTTCCTTGTACGCATATAATCTCTCCTCTCTCGTCTTTCCTATCCTGTTCTGTTGTTTCTCCTACATGTAACATCTTGAAAACCCCTACCCCTGGGGAAATCACCTGTTCCTCTTTTGGTGTCAGACAGTTCTAAATCTGAGGAGGATATATCCGTAGTACCCTCCTCTCTCCTTTCGTCCTGTAGAAAAGGATAAGTTCTCTTTTCTCTAAAATAAGTCCCTGATTTGGAAGACTTTGCGATATGACCCACTGCTTCGTAAAGGAAATTGGTCATTATTCATGGTTGATTGTATTTATCATATTACTTACATTATCTTGGCCTTTTTTGAAGTACATGAAGGTTATTGTTCTCATTGACTTTACTTCCCATTTGAAATTTAAAGGGTTGCTTTTGGCTAAGAGGTCTAAATTATAAGAATTGTATGATCTTATTTACAGAAGCGGAGTTCCCACTATATACAGTGCTGGCCAAAAGTATTGGCACCCCTGCAATTCTGTCAGATAATACTCAGTTTCTTCCTGGAAATGATTGCAATCACAAATTCTTTGGTATTATTCTCTTCATTTAATTTGCTTGCAAGGAAAAAACACAAAAGAGAATGAAGCAAAAATCAAATCATTAATCATTTCACACAAAACTACAAAAAAGGGCCGGACAAAAGTATTGGCACCCTCAGCCTAATACTTGGTTGCACAACCTTTAGCCAAAATAACTGCAAACAACCGCTTCCGGTAACCATCAATGAGTTTCTTACAATGCTCTGCTGGAATTGTAGACCATTCTTCTTTGGCAAACTGCTCCAGGTCCCTGATATTTGAAGGGTGCCTTCTCCAAACTGCCATTTTGAGATCTCTCCACAGGTGTTCTATGGGATTCAGGTCTGGACTCATTGCTGGCCACCTTAGAAGTCTCCAGTGCTTTCTCTAAAACCATTTTATAGTGCTTTTGGAAGTGTGTTTTGGGTCATTGTCCTGCTGGAAGACCCATGACCTCTGAGGGAGACCCAGCTTTCTCACACTGGGCCCTACATTGTGCTGCAAAATTTGTTGGTAGTCTTCAGACTTCATAATGCCATGCACATGGTCAAGCAGTCCAGTGCCAGAGGCAGCAAATCAACCCCAAAACATCAGGGAACCTCCGCCATGTTTGACTGTAGGGACCGTGTTCTTTTCTTTGAATGCCTCTTTTTTTTCCTGTACACTCTGTGTTGATGCTTTTTCCCAAAAAGCTCTACTTTTGTCTCATCTGACCAGAGAACATTCTTCCAAAACATTTTAGGCTTTCTCAGGTAAGTTTTGGCAAACTCCAGCCTGGCTTTTTATGTCTTGGTGTAAGAAGTGAGGTCTTCCCGGGTATCCTACCATACAGTCCCTTTTCATTCAGACACCGACGGATAGTATGGGTTGACAGTGTTGTAGCCTCGGACTGCAGGGCAGCTTGAACTTGTTTGGATGTTAGTCGAGGTTCTTTATCCACCATCCGCACAATCTTGCAATGAAATCTCTCGTCAATTTTTCTTTTCCGTCCACATCTAGGGAGGTTAGCCACAGTGCCATGGGCTTTAAACTTCTTGATGACACTGTGCACGGAAGACACAGGAACATTCAGGTCTTTGGAGATGGACTTGTAGCCTTGAGATTGCTCATGCTTCCTCACAATTTGGTTTCTCAAGTCCTCAGATAGTTTTTTGGTCTTCTTTCTTTTCTCCATGCTCAATGTGGTACACACAAGGACACAGGACAGAGGTTGAGTCAACTTTAATCCATGTTAACTGGCTGCAAGTGTGATTTAGTTATTGCCAACACCTGTTAGGTGCCACAGGTAAATTACAGGTGCTGTTAATTACACGAATTAGAGAAGCATCACATGATTTTTCAAATGGTGCCAATACTTTTGTCCATCCCGTTTTTTAGGTTTGGTGTGGAATTATATCCAATTTGGCTATAGGACAATTCTTTTTGTGTTTTTTTCATTGAAGACAAATTAAATGAAGAGAATAATACCAAAGAATTTGTGATTGCAATCATTTTCAGGAAGAAACTGAGTATTATCTGATAGAATTGCACGTGTGCCAATACTTTTGGCCAGCACTGTAGGTGGCATTATATTCTACACCTATAACAAAGGCTCAATTATTTTGGACATCATGTACTTACCCCCTGATATTATAATTTTTAGTTCATGGAGAATACCATATTATCGCTACCTATTTACGATTACCGAAGTTTAGCTGCGTGCTTAAATTTGTTTTTTTACGGTGCACATTACTATATGCGGCCTGTGATCCTTTTGTTATAAGTGACGCAATGTCCTAGGCGCATGCGCAGAATACAGTGGAGCGCATCAGTCCGTATGCGTTCCATGATCCCCAAAAAAGGAAGTGATGCAATCGGAACCGGACGGTGCTTTGCTGCGGTGCAACACATATGCGCTCTACGATCTCCGAAACCAGAAATGACATATCTGGAACTGGATGGTGCATTGCGGCGTTGGAACGCATTTGTGTTCCACGATCCCTGGACCGGGAGTATATAGTGGGGGAGCGATCCTGTTTAGATAACCTTATAGTAGGATGCCCTAATAAGCTATACCCACACGATTAATAAGTTAGTAATCAGGGGGTATTGATTTTGAGCCTTTAGTCTTGATTGGGATACGAATGCCATAGTAGACTGAGCTTATTTACTTGCTTACCATGGCAACGCTATGAGACACAGGAAGTGATTCTAATGGGAAGTATTAAAGGATATCGGGTGAACATGGGTGACTGAATCCCAGAGGTGGATGAGGAAGGACATTGTTCCCCTCTGCTCTTTTATGGCTACAATTTTAAGCTAAGTCCACAAACTGAATTACTCTGAGAAGAACTTTTTCTTATGCCAATTGAAAGTATGCTCTTATGTATTGAATTTAATATTAGCTAATGTATGCTCTCCTGATGAACCTATCGAAGGGGAAACGCGTCGAGTTGTTCAGGCATTCTATCTTGCTTGATTTTTTTCTAAAATATTTGGGTATGCCATATAAATATCTATCATTTGATGGGGGTTGATTGCTAGGAGTCTAATATCGTTATTTGGGTTTAGTGCAATGTCATAGGTGTGTTTGAATTAAATTACTGCAGACTTATCTTATCTGATTAGTCAGTGCAACCTGTATAATATTGTTAAGGGTTTATAACTGCCTTATACATATTAGTGACCAATCCATTTTAGGTTTGGCTAGTACTTATTACACCATTCGATGTGCAAATGTTAGGATATAGGGGTTATTATACTACTATAGCATTGATTGTCAGGACAGTATATCTTATTTTTTCTGAGCTTATTTAATATCAGTTATTTGTACACTGGTTATAACAACCATCTGAGAAGTCTGATGTATTACTCTGCACCAGGGATTAAAGCACACATTTATTAAAGATAGTTGCAATTGATCTCCATTGAGAGTTTCCATTTTTTTACATAGTTCTTCCTAGCTGAACTATTTTTACATGCACTTTTATGTCCAATCTATTCTATTCTTGTCTGTCTTAGGGTCCATCAGGGTCACTCAGGGACAGTCGACGTGGAGCAGGAGCGCCATCGCGCAGATATAGGGTGCCAACCTCTGCTGTCAGCCAGGGAATCAGATAAGGGTTGCCTAGGGTGTGAATTCTCTTTCACCCTTTTGACTTTTCTTAAGAGATTCAACTTTAATAAGACTATATTTTTGATACAGGCATCACTCTCATTTAATATATCTCTATGTCCTTGCTTATCTCACCGAGTCACACGTCCCTCCAATCAGGGCTAAAAAAGGCTAGAAGGAACAGTCGACGTTGAGCGGGGGCGCCATTGCGCAGGATAAGGGTGCCAACCTCCGCTGCTAGGCAGGGTGGCAATAGGACAACTTTAGGACCTAGTCCCCGAGCTGTATCTTATTAATATTGGACTTTTATAAGGTCTGTTATCACTGTGTGTTCACTTTTAAACAATTCTATTAAAAGTGATGTTTTATTGGTCTTCATTCATATATGGTGTTGATTCAGTGAATTTTTGTCTGACATTTCACACCAAGATATCCATTTCTGTTGATATGAACACTGACTTCGAGCATAACATTTTAACTGGTTGATCTCAAAGCCAGAAAGTAGTTCAAACCTGGATAAAATTGGCAGCAGGGTAGGGAGAGAAGGAAGTATTTTTTTTTGGTAGACTTAGATACTGAAAAAACTACTTCCAGGAGAGTGTTCTTCACTTGGGTGGATGTTGTGAGGAAGTTTTTTTCCACCATCAAAAGGATTATGCAATCATACACCACTATTGTCTACCATGGACATTCAGGCCTTTTCGAGTTATCAAGCTCACTGGTTTGCTCATTATTTGCAGATTGTACCCAACTGTTGATCTGGCCACTCCTAAAATTTCTGCTGTCTTTCTGATGGGTTTTCATCCTAATCTAATTAGACTAATCTAATCGGTTTCTCTTCCATTGAAAGTTACTTTGACCGCATATTGTGCGTTCACAGCAACAGCTTTCAAATGCAAATGTCACACCTGGAATCACATCCAGACCCTTTACCTGCTTAATTGATGATGGATTAACGAGGGAATAGCCCATTAGAGAGCTTTTGAGATAGCAGTCCATTTTGGTCCCTTTAAAAAGTGGCAGAGCTGTAATTCCTAAAGTCTTAGTCCAATTAGGATGTGAATACCCTCAAATTAAAGCCGAGAGTGTGACTTTAACCCCATATTGATTATATAACTCTATCTTGAAAATGTTTTAGTCAACAGCTCAAATTGCCAAAACATGTGTCACTGTCCAAATGTTTCTGGACCTAACTGTATATGATAGATGTAGCATAGAATAAGCAACTAATATTTTCAGGTTTTTATAGGAGTTGTGTCTGAACACATCCTGCTCAGGTGAGCAACTTCCTTCTACTTTCCTTATACCCAAAAGGGTATCACCTGATTGTCTTGTGCACTTTTGTTCCCCTACAGTTTTTCTTCTTAACAATCAGGTTATACATTGATTACACAAGTTGGAAAGGGGTTAATGGTCCACTTCTAACCAACAAAACATTTGTGCATTTTAACATTTCGGTTTCATTTTTTCATACATTTATTAATTGGTTAATAAAATTATAAATATTTATAATTTACTTACACAGCAACAACATAGTAGTACAATAAGAAGGGTTTGGAGTACGCCAGCTGTGCCCACTATCCATGTCAGTCGAAGAAACAGTATCACTCCTAGGATATTTTGCAGACATGGAAGGTAGACACCCATCAATGTGCCCATACTGGGAGGCTGTAAGGCAAAAAAACACAAAACAATACATGATCTTTTGATCGATGAAAATAAAACATTGGTGGTTACAAAGAGAAATGTTGGTTTTATTGCTACTTTTGTCCTACAAAGAACAAGCCCTCATATGGTCATTGTAAAAATAACAGTTACGGCTCTAGGGAAAAAGGGAAGAAAAAAAACAAAAAAGTGCAAAAACAATAATTGGCTGTGGTGCAAAGGGACAGAGTAAATACTACTTCTCCATAATAAAGCAGTTTGTTTGAACAAGCATTTGTAGGAACATTTGTTTTCAGATAATTGTAGGGTGAAATGATTTATAAGCTTAGTAAAAGAATAACCACAGGAAATGTGCTACAGAGCATAACAGTCTATGTCTAAAAAGAAATAAATATCAAGTAACAATAAATAAATTTGGACATTAATTTAGGAAGAGCCTAGTATCTTTTCAGTGACATCTCCACATAGATCAATTATTTATCATAAAGAGGACTCAACGTTGCAGTATCTAACAAAGTGATTTTAACAAATCTACAGCAACAAGCCCAATAAGTAACACAGTGCAGAAATCAGGGTGTCTGTCCCTGTTTTTTTATGCCTTCAGCTTCATATGAAAAACCTGGTAAAAGATTCCTAACTCCGATAGTTGGAATCTGTGAGGTTCATTTGCCTAGGCCTGAAAAGACATTGGTTAAGAGAGAAACATTAACATAAAAATGTACACTGTATCCAAGCTTTATAAATTCTACACGAAAAGGAGAGTATATAGGGCCAAGTTGTAAAAGAATATATCAAATATTTATTACATATAGCATGACACAAAACAAGAGATAAATGGAGACATAAAACTAGAGGAGGATAGCACATTGTACACTTGTAATCAATATACAGCATCAAGCTCATAATGATCACCATAAAAAGGAAATAAGGCATAGAGACTGACAAAAATATGTAAAAAAATGAATGATGAAATAAAAAATGATAAATAATGAGTACACCCTCCTAGTGTCAATAAAGCTATAAAAATGCAAGGTGCATACAACAGCAAGCGTTCAAAAATCTATTTAGAGAAAGTTACTAAGGTCAATAAATGAAGGACCTTACATAAAGTGCTATGGAGGTAAGTATACCAAATAACAGAATTAATGTCCATTCATAATGAACACTGATATAATTCAGATGTAGCTTAGATATAGCAACAGATAAAAGTACAAGCTTGGCAGAAGCTTGTAAAACCAAACACGCCTCGGGGGTGCTTCTTGTTTGGATATTCACATTGGTATGCCCCCTTATTTTCACTATGCTTTGATTCCTTTATTAGCTCTATTTCTACCAGCTACCGTATTCTTCTCTGGAGGGGTCATTAAAGTTTCAGGTACACCTTTGAATTGATTTTCATGTTCACTTGAACATACACCCATTTCCTTATCTAGTGTGCATTGATCTCAAAGATCGTCCTGGAGACTTGGATACTTTGATATCTGTTGCTATATGCATTTTACTAGTTTGGCTACATCTGAATTATGTCAGTGTTCATTATGAAAGTACATTAATTCTGTTAGTGGGTATGTCTCCATGGCACCTCATGTAAGGTCCTTCATTTATTCACCTTAGTAACATTCCCTAAATTAATTTTTGAACACTTGCTGTTATATGTACCTTGCATTTTTATAGCTTTATTGACACTAGGAAGGTGTACTTATTATTTATCATTTTTTATTTAATCATTAATTTTTTTGACATTTTTGTCAGACTCTAAACCTTATATTCTTTTTACGGTGATCATTATGAGCTTGATGCTGTATATTGATTACAAGTGTACAATGTGATATCCTCCTCTGGTTTTAGGTCTCCTTTTATCTCTTGTTTTGCGTCATGCTATATGTAATAAAGATTTGATATGCTCTTTTACAACTTGGCCCTTTAGACTTTATATTGATTCTGAGAGTGCATTATATTATTGGGTCTTTCTATTGGTTTCTACCTCTGTCTTAGCTTTAGTTGTACAGTATTATGCAGTATGTCTTGTGCCATTTGCTTCCACTTTTTACATTCCATTGGTATAAAGAAACTAATCAATTAAAGACAAAAGGTCTTTCTTGGTTGTTATAAACACAGCCGACAGATTTTTTCTAAGGGTGCTTTCACACTGCGTTTTGCACCCGTTGGTTGGTCCAGTCGGAGCTTGCGTTAGAACCCCCATCAAAATGGGATTCAAATGAATGCACCATTATAGTTTATGTCCCCGTCTACGCCAACTGTGCAAATGTGTGCTCTGTCGTGCATCATTTTTGGGCGTGTACGCCCACAGGAAGAGTGGAAGAGTACAATCACTCAGACGTAGCAGACAGTCTACTATTAGGCTGCACTTTTACTGTATGGAGGCACAAAGGGGGCATTGATACCATGTGGAAGCGCAGAGGTGGTACTTTTACTATATAAGGCTGCGTTCACACATTGCGTATTTTCGCGCGCTTTTTTGCACGCGCTTTTTGAAAATACGCAATGTGCTTTGTGTCTGCCAGCAAAGTGAATGGGAAATTCACTTTGCCGTTCAGACACTGTCATTTTACGCAGCGGGAAAGCGCAGCTGCGTAAAGAATTGGCATGTCCATTCTTTACGCAGATGCGTCCTGCGCTTTCTCTCTATTGTGCCCATTATAAGCGATGGAATTATGCAGCGGTGTTCACACACTGCGTAATTCCATTGCTTTTTTACGGAGGCGCAGGATGGATACTCACCTACCCGATGTCAGGGGAGAGGCGTCCGGTCCGGTCCGCTCCAATCCCGCGCTTCCAGCATCTGCCGGTGAGCTGATCAGCTGTTAGCTAACCGGCTTGTAACCGGGCGGTCAGCTGATTACAAGCCGGTCACGTGACAATCAGCTGATTGCTTCACGGCAGATGCTGCAAGCGCGGGACGGAGCAGACGCGTCTCTCATGCATCGGGTAGGTGAGTATCCATAGTCTGTACATACACTGCTAGGGACACACACACGACACAGACACACAGGACACATGTCACACTGAAATGAAGTGTGACATTACACATGTCACCCTTCATTTTCACACTGCGTTTTTTGCTGCGCTTTTTTACGCAGTGTGTGAATGGAGGTGCTTTTTTTACCTGCTTAAAAAAACGCAGGTAAAAAAAAGCAGGAAAACACGCAGCGTAAAAAACGCAGGGAAATACGCAATGTGTGAACGCAGCCTTAAGCAAAGATGGGGACTTTAATAAATGGAGTTAGAGAGGGAGCACAACCACTATAAGACGCAGGTAGGACACTCACTTTTTGGGACACAAAAGAGTGGTATTACTGTGTGGTGCTGCACTAAGCAGGGGAAAATTACCGAATTTCTGTTTAGGGCACTATGGATGGTTATAGCAGTATATAATTTGAGTAGAGGTGGGTGAAAATGAGGGGGGTGATGGGACAGCAATCAACCAAATTTTGTAGCATGTAAAATTTTGCAGAGATGAGCCATAGATCGAAAAAGTCATCATGACTGTCTAGGCCAAATAGAGAAGAAAAAGGAAACTTAACTAATTAGAGAGTCTGTCAATTATGAGTTAACTGGATTTATTTGTACAGTATGCACTTATACGGTGATACAGTGGCACGTAAAAGTTTGGGCCCCCTGGTCAAAATAACTTATTGTGAACAGTTAAGCAAGTTGAAGATGAAATAATCTCTAAAAGTTGCAGGCTCAGCGCTGGAGCCCGCATCTTTCCCCACACATGACGGCTAATTAGTGTGGTGGAATTATCCGGTCACCATGTGGTGGCAATATACTGTAAGGGTGTGCTGGTATTTGTTCCTTGTAGAGTAGTATTGGTCTTGGATTTTGTTCAGTAACAGTATGGTGGTTATACTTGTATAGGGATATTATTTGGGTACTGTAGGATTAACTGTTGTCTGACCGTCAATATATATGTACACACACACATATATATATATATATATACACATATACATACATACATACATACATACATACACATGTGGAATTATATACTTAACAAAAAAGTGTGAAACAACTGAAAATATGTCATATATTTTAGGTTCTTCAAAGTAGCCAATTTTTGCTTTGATGACTACTTAGCACACTCTTGGCATTCTCTTGCCGAGCTTCAAGAGGTAGTCACCGGAAATGGTCTTCCAACAATCTTGAAGGAGTTCCCAGAGATGCTTAGCACTTGTTGGCCCTTTTGCCTTCACTCAGCGGGCCATCTCGATTGGGTTCAGGTCTGGTGACTATGGGGGCCAGGTCATCTGGCGTAGCACCCCATCACTCTCCTTCTTGGTCAAATAGCCCTTACACAGCCTGGAGATGTGTTTGGTGTCATTGTCCTGTTGAAAAATAAGTGATGGTCCAACTAAACGCAAACCGGATGGAATAGCATGCCACTGCAAGAGGCTGTGGTAGCCATGCTGGTTCAGTATGCCTTCAATTTTGAATAAATCCCCAACAGTGTCACCAGCAAAGCACCCCCACACCATCACACCTCCTCCTCCATGCTTCAGAGTGGGAACCAGGCATGTAGAGTCCATCCGTTCACCTTTTCTGCGTCGCACAAAGACACGGTGGTTGGAACCAAAGATCTCAAATTTGGACTCATCAGACCAAAGCACAGATTTCCACTGGTCTAATGTCTATTCCTTGTGTTCTTTAGGCCAAACAAGTCTCTTCTGCTTGTTGCCTGTCCTTAGCAGTGGTTTCCTTGGAGCTATTTTAACCATGAAGGCCTGCTGCACAAAGTCTCCTCTTAACAGTTGTTGTAGAGATGTGTCTGCAGCTAGAACTCTGTGTGGCATTGACCTGGTCTCTAATCTGAGCTGCTGTTAACCTGTGATTTCTGAGGCTGGTGACTCGTATAAACTTATCCTCAGAAGCAGAGGTGACTCTTGGTCTTCCTTTCCTGGGGCTGTCCTCATGTAAGCCAGTTTCTTTGTAGCGCTTGATGGTTTTTGTAACTGCACTTGGGGACACTTTCAAAGTTTTCCCAATTTTTCGGACTGACTGACCTTCATTTCTTAAAGTAATGATGGCCACTCATTTTTCTTTACTTAGCTGCTTTTTTCTTGCCATAATACAAATTCTTACAGTCTATTCAGTAGGACTATCAGCTGTGTATCCACCTGACTTCTGCACAGCACAACTGATGGTCCCAACCCCATTTTTAAGGCAAGAAATCCCACTTATTAAACCTGACAGGGCACACCTGTGAAGTGAAAACCATTTCCGGTGACTACCTCTTGAAGCTCATCAAGAGAATGCCAAGAGTGTGCAAAGCAGTCATCAAAGCAAAAGGTGGCTACTTTGAAGAACCTAGAATATAAGACATATTTTCAGTTGTTTCACACTTTTTTGTTAAGTATATAATTCCACATGTGTTAATTCATAGTTTTGATGCCTTCAGTGTGAATGTACAATTTTCAAAGACATGAAAATACAAAAAAAATCTTTAAATGAGAAGGTGTGTCCAAACTTTTGGTATGTACTGTATATATATATATATATAATTGTCTAATTCTGTTTGTCTGTAATGGAAATCCCGCGTCGCTGATTGCTCTCTTCCCCCGGGCGCGATCTATCAGCGATAGGCGCAGTCCGGCCGCGAATTGGCGCGGGATTAGAACCACGCTTCGCTGGTTGGTCGAGCCCAGCTGGCCGCGACCAATCAGCGATATTGGCGCGGCTACTTTAAATTAACCCCCCAATGTATCCCCCCGGGGCACCTAATGAATTTCGTAAATACATCATGTTGCCCATACTGCCTGTGCGCGGCGCTATCGCTGACCGCGCACAGGCAGCGCGTGACCCCCGGCTGCAGCCGGCTCTTGCTTCCGCTTACGTCACGACTATTTGCGACTGCAGCCAGGGGTCTCCTGTTCCGCGTTCCATGGTGAGTGACGGGTTGTGGGCGGAGTTATCCCCCATCTCGTCACACCCGGCATCCACCTCGCGCTCTCTCAATGGGCGCACGGAGGATGTGTGTATATACATACATACATACACACACACACACACACACACACACACACACACACACACACACACACACACACACACACACAGTGCTCAAAAAAATAAAGGGAACACTTAAACAACAGAATATAACTCCAAGTAGATCAAACTTCTGTGAAATCAAACTGTCCACTTAGGAAGCAACACTGATTGACAATCAATTTCACATGCTGTGGTGCAAATGGAATAGACAATAGATGGAAATTATCAAGACACCCTCAGTAACGAAGTGGTTCTGCAGGTGGGGACCACAGACCACATCTCCGTACCAATGCTTTCTGGCTGATGTTTTGGTCACTTTTGAATGTTGGTTGTGCTTTCACACTCGTGGTAGCATGAGACGGACTCTACAACCCACAGAAGTTGCTCAGGTAGTGCAGCTCATCCAGGATGGCACATCAATGTGAGCTGTGGCAAGAAGGTTTGCCGTGTCTGTCAGCGTAGAGTCCAGAGGCGCTACCAGGAGACAGGCCAGTACACCAGGAGACGTGGAGGGGGCCAAAGGAGGGCAGCAATCCAGCAGCAGGACCGCTACCTCTGCCTTTGTGCAAGGAGGAACAGGAAGAGCACTGCCAGAGCCCTGCAAAATGACCTCCAGCAGGCCACAAATGTGCATGTGTCTGCACAAACGGTTAGAAACTGACTCTATGTGGTATGAGGGCCCGACGTCCACAGATGGGGGTTTTGCTCACAGCCCAACACCGTGCAGGATGCTTGGCATTTGCCACATTATACCAGGATTGGCAAAAGTCGCCACTGGCGCCCTGTGCTCTTCACAGATGAAAGCAGGTTCACACTGAGCACATGTGACAGATGTGACAGAGTCTGGAGATGCCGTGGAGAGTGATCTGCTGCCTGCAGCATCCTTCAGCATGACCGGTTTGGCAGTGGGTCAGTAATGGTGTGGGGTGGCATTTCTTTGGAGGGCCGCACAGCCCTCCATGTGCTCGCCAGAGGTAGCCTGACTGCCATTAGGTACCGAGATGAGATCCTCAGACCCTTTGTGAGACCATATGCTGGTGCAGTTGGCCCTGGCTTCCTCCTAATGCAGGACAATGCCAGACCTCATGTGGCTGGAGTGTGTCAGCAGTTCCTGCAAGATGAAGGTATTGAAGCTATGGACTGGCCCGCTCGTTCCCCAGACCTGAATCTGATTGAGCGCATCTGGGACATCATGTCTCGCTCCATCCACCAAAGTGACGTTGCACCACAGACTGTCCAAGAGTTGGCGGATGCTTTAGTCCAGGTCTGGGAGGAGATCCAACAGGAGACCATTCGCAACCTCATCAGAAGCATGCCCAGGCGTTGTAGGGAGGTCATACAGGCATGTGGAGGCCACAGACAATACTGAGCCTCATTTTGACTTGTTTTAAGGACACTGAATCAAAGTTGGATCAGCCTGTAGTGTGTTTTTCCACTTTAATTTTGGGGGTGACTCCAAATCCAGGCCTCCATTGGTTAATAAATTTGATTTCCATTGATGATTTTTGTGTGATTTTGTTGTCAACACATTCAACTTTGTACAGAACAAAGTATTCAATGAGAATATTTCATTCATTCAGATCTAGGATGTGTTATTTGAGTGTTCCCTTTATTTTTTTGAGCAGTGTATATATATATATGTATGTATATATATATATATATTACATACATATACACGCACACATATATATTCAATTCAAAGAAGCTTTATTGGCAGGACCAAATAAACATTAGTTTTGTCAAAGCACATGTAAAGTAGGGAATAGGGATTGGCGCTGTGCAGATGATGGGTAGTGACTGTGGGGATAATGGATGGGGGAACATCCAGGGTGGGAGCTATGGAGGTCCATGGGATATCATAGTTCTCTTTCTCGCAGGCTATGGCACGCGCTCCCATACTGCGCTGCTATCTCCACCGCACTCTCTTCCTCCCCCAGCAAGAAATAGGTTTTCTTTTTTTCCTGGATTTGATGTTCGGGAAGAGATCAGAGAGTCTCCTGGAGTGAGTGTCCCTCACTGCTGAATATTTGGTGCAGTGTAGCAGGAAGTGGGTCTCATCCTCCAGGTCACAGTGTGGGCAGTCTGTCCTCCCTGGGCTTGTAGCTCTGTCTGTACTAGCCGACCTCGATGGCCAGATTGTGGGCACTGAGTCTATAACGGCTCAGGATCTGGTGGTCTCTGGAGTACAGGAGTTTCTCCAGATACGAGGCCAGTCTGTAGTCTCTCTGTAGACTCCAGTACATGGTTAGTTTCTGTGAAGCAATGATATTGTTCCACCAGTCACTGACATACATCTCCTGGCCTTCGTCTACCATTTTCCTGATTCTGGCTTTTGTCAGGCTGTTGTGGTTGTTGTTTCGGTCAGGTTGGGTTTGGGTGAGCTGTGCCAGGGGTCCTAGTTTGTTTGGCCCCCTTACATGTAGCAGGGCTTTATGGTGATGAGAGCTTGGATTGCTACTATGTATGAGAGCCTGGAAAGACAGCGCCCTCTTCAGAACTGCTAGGTGCAGTGGGAATCTGCCCAGTTCAGATGGACCTGGAGAGGTTGCTTACAGAATTCCAGGTAGGATATTTCTGCTAGGCTGGAATCCCACCTTGACCAATCAGGGTATGTTTGAGGACCCCAGAATTCGCTACCGTATAGGAGGATTGGGATGATGATGGCATCGAAGATTTTTAGCCAGACCCTCACTGGCAGCGTTAGATGGTAGCATTTCCTACAGAGGGCATAGAAGGCTTTGCAGGCCTCGTCCTTCAGGGTCTCTATGGTGTGTTTGAAGCTCCCTGACCAATGTATTTCCAGGCCCCGGAAGGTGTACTTGTCCATTTCTGTAAGAGAGCAGTTGTTTAGCACAAATGAAGGGTGGTGGTCCAATCTTGTCTTTCTCTTCTGGAACACCATGGTGTTGGTTTTGTTTGGGTTGATGAGTAATGTTCATGTGGAGCTGAATTTCACTAAGATTTTCAGGTGGTCTTGGAAACTCTTCTTGGTTGGTAACAGCAGCATTAGGTCATCTGCATACAGCAGGAATTTCACCTGGGCATCATTAAGTATGAGATCTGGTGCCACAGAGGATTCCAGAGCAGTGGCCAGCTCATTGATGTAGATATTGAAGAGTGTTGGACTTAGGCAGCAGCCCTGTCTGACTCCTTGGCTCTGCTGGAAATCAGCCGTTCATTTACCGTTCACCCTCATGCTGCAGCGGTTCTCGGTGTGGGAGCTTTTGATGACATCACAGGTCTTACCTCCTATTCCGCTCTCCAGCAGTTTCAGGAACAGGCCAGGGAGCCATATTGAGTCGATAGCCTTTTTAAAGTCTACAAAACAAGTGTATATCTTCCTGTGAATTGTGTTGTGGACGTGACTCTGAATCAAACTGTGCAGGGTGTAGATGTGGTCAGTGGTTAGGCAAAAACCTTGCTTAGCTTTTGCTGAGGAAACTGAGGAACTTCTTGATTAGGATACTGACGAACAGTTTTCACAGGTTGCTGCTGACACATATGCCTCTGTAGTTGGCAGAGTCATACCTGTACCCACTCTTGTGTGAGATAAAGCCTTGGTTCCAGGTACAAGGGAAATAGCCAACGCTCATCACAATATTGAACAGTTTAGCCATTGCAGCCTATATTTCTGGTGGGCTGTATTTCAGCATTTCTGGTGGGATTCCATCCAGGCCACTGGCTTTTTTACACCTTATGGAAGAAATTGTCTCTGAAACTTCCTGTAATGTGATTGGTGTATCCAGAGGGTTTTGGAATTTTACTTTTCCCTCCATTGCCTTTAATTTGCCATTATGTTTTCCTGTTCTTGGCTTAGTCCTGCCTTCGGGCTGTCTTTGTATAGGTCACTGAAGTAATGTAGCTAGATGTTGCAGTTTTGGATATGCATGTTGCTTTTCTTGCCCGTGTGGTTCTTTAGTTCCCAAAAGGAGTTGCCCTGGAGGGAGTCTTGGAGTTGGTTAAGTTTAGTGGAGATGTAACTCTGCTTCTTCCTGCTGAGGATGGTTTTGTATTGCTTTTGTGTGGTGTCATAGGCATCTCTGAGATCCAGGTGGTTGGGTTCTGTGTTTCCGGTTGAGGCTCTTCTCAGGCTCTTACGAACGGCTTTACATTCTCTGTCAAACCAACCGTAGATCTGTTTTTCCTTTGTCCTCTTGTAGTTTACTTTTTTTAAGGTCGGACAATTAGTGTAGAATATATCACTGAGGTCTTTTGCAACTTGACTCACTCCTTCTGAGTTTGACTTGTACTCGTAGTTGTAGAAGTGGTGGAACATCTCCTGTATTTCGGAGCTGCTTGGAACCTCCTTATATTTTGTTGCCAAAACCTTGTTCCATTTATAGTATGGAGGCAGATGTAGGTGTGTGTGTGTATACACAGACATATATATTGTAGGGATTGTACTCACTCAGGTGCATTGAGAGGCAAACAGGAGGCATGTTCCTTTAAATGTCCGTAGCGGTTTATTAACTTCAGAAATCATCAAAATCAAAATGCAAACAAACACCCTTTAGAGCAGCAAAAAGCAAAAGAAAACAGTAAATTATTATTATTTACCAGCTTCGTTCTTCTTGTCCTATGTCAAGCAAACACGTTCCTCACCCGCTAATTCACGGGATTGCACATTTTCTGTTAGTACAATAAACCTCATTTCAAGGAAGAAACATTACTGTGTCCAACAGTTATTACATATATCAAACTGAAATAGCTGTTGCAAAAACACCAATTTTTATAAAACATTAAGCTTAAGATTAATAGGGGTGCCCAAACTTTTTCATATAACTGTATATATATACACACACACACATACATACACACATGCATATACACACATACAGTACAGTGCAGGGGTCGACAAAGTTGTTCAGAATCTAGGAGCCAGCCAAAAAATTTAGGAGCCAGAATTTTTTTTGTTGACAAACTGTACATATAGACCCCCTCACACACGGCGTCTCCCCGGGGAGCACGGCCTTTGTATGTACTTACACAGGTAGCGGCCCCCCGGCCACAGCGATCCTTCCCCCCAGGGCCGGCTCCAGGTTTTTCTGGGCCCCGGGCGAAAGAGTCTCAGTGGGCCCTTTTAACACATACATGATTCATGATGCACAGATACGGCGGAGAAATAAATAAATAAATTTATATATATATATATTACACATGGCCCAGCCTGCCCCCTCATCCTTCACATACGCAGACATATGCGCGCGCACACACGGTACGCAGACATATGCGCGCGCACACACGGTACGCAGACATATGCGCGCGCACACACGGTACGCAGACATATGCGCGCGCACACACGGTACGCAGACATATGCGCGCGCACACACGGTACGCAGACATATGTACACATACAGACATACACATAGATAAAACAGACAAATATATATACACAGTCATATACACTGACATTCACATACATGCACTCACACAGACCCATTACTAATATTTTTAATATGGGGATTGGGGAAGCCTCACTCACCTGTCCCCGGTCCAGTGTCCTGTCCAGCAGCTCCTCGGGTATGGGGCAGTGCAGGGCCCCCGGCGTGTCACAGACTTCATGGCCCTGGAACATCAGAGGGGCCCACTTGCGGTCGGGTCCGGGCCCCTCCCGCCCATCTGTGCAGGACCTCCGCTCCGACGATGTTTGATTGCCGGCACTTCCCCCAGACATGGCCGCGCGCTGTGCGGCTGTGTCTGCTAGTAATGACGCGGCAGGAGCGACACACAAGCACAATTAAAGGTGCAGTGCCGTCGACCCTGCCGTGTCATTACTAGCAGACACAGCCGGACAGCGTGCGGCCATGTCTGGGGGGAGTGCCGGCAATCAAGCAGCGCCTGCGTCCCTGAACAGGTGCCGAGGAAGCGGCCAGGGCCCCGACAGTGAGTGGGCGGGTGGGTGTGTGGGCCCGGCCCCGACAGTGAGTGGGCGGGTGGGTGTGTGGGCCCGGCCCCGACAGTGAGTGGGCGGGTGGGTGTGTGGGCCCGGCCCCGACAGTGAGTGGGCGGGCGGGTGTGTGGGCCCGGCCCCGACAGTGAGTGGGCGGGCGGGTGTGTGGGCCCGGGCCCCGACAGTGAGTGGGCGGGCGGGTGTGTGGGCCCGGGCCCCGACAGTGAGTGGGCGGGTGGGTGTGTGGGCTAGGCGCCAGACAACATTTTCTAGGCGCCACTGGCGACCAGGCGCCTGGGTTTGTCGAGCCCTGGCTTAGTGTGAACCTGCTTTCATCTGTGAAGAGCACAGGGCGCCAGTGGCGACTTTGCCAATCCTGGTGTTCTGTGGCAAATGCCAAGCGTCCTGCACGGTGTTGGGCTGTGAGCACAACCCCCATCTGTGGACGTCGGGCCCTCATACCACCCTCATGGAGTCGGTTTCTAACAGTTTGTGCAGACACATGCACATTTGTGGTCTGCTGGAGGTCATTTTCCAGGGCTCTGGCAGTGCTCATCCTGTTCCTCCTTGCACAAAAGGTGGAGGTAGCGGTCCTGCTGCTGGGTTGTTGCCCTCCTACGGCCCCCTCCACGTCTCCTGGTGAACTAGCCTGTCTCCTGGTAGCCCCTCCAGCCTCTGGACACTACGCTGACAGACACAGCAAACCTTCTTGCCACAGCTCGCATTGATGTGCAATCCTGGATGAGCTGCACTACCTGAGCAACTTCTGTGGGTTGTAGAGTCCGTCTCATGCTACCACGAGTGTGAAAGCACAACCAACATTCAAAAGTGACCAAAACATCAGCCAGAAAGCATTGGTACGGAGATGTGGTCTGTGGTCCTCACCTGCAGAACCACTCCTTTATTGAGGTTGTCTTGATAATTTCCAATAATTTCCATCTATTGTCTATTCCATTTGCACAACAGCATGTGAAATTGATAGTCAATCCGTGTTGCTTCCTAAGTGGACAGTTTGATTTCACATTAGTTTGATTTACTTGGAGTTATATTCTGTTGTTTAAGTGTTCCCTTTATTTTTTTGAGCAGTGTATATATAACGGTATATATCCCCCAGAATGTGTACAGAGACCTATTAAACCCATTGAAGTGCATTGCAGTCACAGACACACCTGCGGCTGCAATGCAGGAATGAAGGTGAGCATTGACCTGGTCAGGCTATCTGGCTAAGGTAGATTAGTAAAACCCGGCAGGGCCTTCATTTCTTGGAAGAGGCTACAGGAAGGCAGTTGGGCGGCATCCTCCCTCCAACCCGGGTTTTCCAGTGGCTCTTGCCACAGGTCCTTTAAAAACCCTGCATTAAGGATTAGTGTTGTTCAATGTTGGGACCTGCTACGAACATAGCAGGAAATCTTGGCGGGCCGGTGTGTAGCTGACCCTACGCCCTGGAAGGCTCTGCACCCGTCAGGCTCTGAGCGGCCCGACGCGGCCGTTGCCCGCAGCAACCGTTGTTATGGACTTATGTTAACCCGGCTGCGAACGTGAGTGCTGAATAAAAGCTGCTTATGTTGGACTTGCTTGGGTCACTGCCTCAGTTACTGCATGGTGTGAACACTGCCGCCTTACAGCTTGGTGGAGAATGTGGGCACATTATGACTGAGGGATACCCCACCGGCAGCTGCATGACCACAATCCGGCCGGCCACCTTTCAGCCCAAACCCGTGGACAAAATGGAGGAGATGGCAGCAGCAGCAGGAGCAGCTCAAGCAGCAGCAACACACCAATGAGCTGATCGTGCAGCAGCTCACAGCCCTGCGGGAGATGCCGACAGCACCAGGCCTGGAACGTTGAGAGGCCCGGGACAAGGTTCGCTCAGCATTGAGGAAATAGGACCGAAGGATGACGTGGAAGCCATCCTGTCCATCTACGAATGTACTGCAGAGCGATAAAACCTACCAGCTGGCCAGTGGACGGAAGTGGTGGCTCCGTTTTTGGTCAGCGATGCCCAGAAGACCTACTTCAACCTCAGTCAGGAGGACACCCAGGACTACCACAGGCTCAAAAGGTGAGATCCTTGCTCGACTGGGGGTCAATACATACGTGAGGGCGGGCTCAGCGCGTATTTTAATGGACCTATGTGGAGACCCGATCCGCTTGGTCTCAGGCTTATGACCTTTTGCAGCTGGTCAAGAGGTGGCTCCAGCCTGAGTCTTTGACTCCAGCCCAGATGATGGAGAGGGTGGTGGTCAACTGGCTTGTGAGGACTCTGCCGGCCGCTATCCAACGTTGGGTGGGGCAAGGGGACCCCGGCACCCTCGACCAGGTGGTCAGCCTGATCGAGCGCTACTTGGCCACCCAGGATCCAGGACTCTGCCCCCTCGCAGCTGTCACGCCGATCCCTGCCAACCCAGGAACCGGGAAAGGGTTCACGTCCTTCTGCTGAGGACAGTCAGCACTGTACCCTTGCTGAAGGGGTACCCCAGAGTGAGAGTAGCAAAGGAGACCGGTTCCCTCCCAAACGGTCATAAGGACTAACAGTACCCCCACCATTAGGTGCTGGCGGTGTCAGGGGCCGGGACATGTGGTTGCTGACTGCCCCCTGACTACAGAGCCCATGGACTGGGGGTATAACCGCCGAGTCTCAATGTACGCCCAGACCATCTGAACTGCGAGTGCCAAACCTTCGGACACTGAACCCCAACTGTGCCAGGTACTACTTAATGGGTACCCCACGGAGGCCTTCCTAGACTCGGGGAGCCTAGTGACTATGGTACATGGGTCGCTGGTGGCAGGAGACAACGGGAGTGGACGGACAGTTGGGGTTGTGTGTAACCATGGGGACCTCCGAGAGTACCCAACAGCGGTCAGTTACTCTATAGGGTAGACAAAATCAGGGATGAGGTCGTGGAACAGTTAGTGGTACCTCCAGTCGTACCGTCGGGCGGTTCTGGAGATGGCACACACACCTGCTGGGTGGACACTTAGGGGTTAAAAAGACGCAAGAATGTATCTTGCAGCGGTTATTTTTGGCCTGGGATTTACGCGGAGGTTCAAAAGTACTGCGAATTCTGCCCCGAATGTCAGCTGGCCACACCCACCGCCAGTTTCCATAGCCCATTGGTACCTCTGCCAGTGATAGAGGTACCTTTTGAACGGATTGCAATGGACTTGGTAGGGCCCACTGTAAAATCCACTTGTGGCCACCAACATATACTTGTGGTCGTCGACTATGCTACCCGGTACCCGGAGGCTGTACCGCTATACCACACCTCGGCGAAACTGATTGCACGGGAGCTGTTTGTCATGTTGTGTCGCCTTGGGCTACCTAAGGAGATCTTGACGGATCAAGGGACCCATTTTATGTCCAAGGTGACGAGGGAACAGTGCAAACTGCTAAAAATTAAACAATTGCGCACCACGGTGTACCACCCTCAAACCGACCGGCTAGTAGAACGGTTCAATAAAACCCTCAAATCCATGTTAAAAAAGGTGGTTTCTAAGGACGGAAGGGATTGGGACATGTTGCTACCCTATTTGATGTTTGCCATCCGTGAGATACCCCAGGCTTCCACAGGGTTCTCTCCCTTTGAGTTATTGTACGGCAGACACCCTAGGGGTCTGTTGGACATAGCCAAAGAGACGTGGGAACATGAGCCGACTCCACATAGGAGTATAATTGAACACGTGGCTAGTATGCAGGACCGGATCGTGGCGGTCATGCCCATCGTGAAAGAACATCTGTTAGATGCCCAGGCAGTCCAGAGGCGCACATATATTAAAAGAGCCACAGTCAGGTCTTTTAACAAGGGCGATCGGGTGTTAGTACTGGTACCCACAGCCGAGAGTAAGCTCATGGCCAAGTGGCAAGGGCCATATGAGGTTCGAGAAAAGGTGGGGGGAGGTAAATTACCGGGTGTATCAGCCCGGAAGGAGCAAACCTGAGCAGCTTTACCACATAAACCTGCTAAAACCTTGGAAAGATCGAGAGTGTTTAGTTACAGACGTCACTCTGGGCATATCACCAGAGAGTTCTCTACCTTCAGCCAGGGATGCGTTCGGGGGAGAGGTCAGGATAAGTGATGCTCTCACTAAACAGCAGCAACGGGAGGCTCGCTCGCTGGTGCAGCACAATACCGACGTGTTCTCAGAGCTACCGGGTAGGACTACGGTTCTCCAACTTGACATTGTCACCGAACCTGGGGTAAGGGTACGAATGAGACCGTAACGGGTACCCGAAGCCAAGCCATCACGGCTGAGGTAAAACAAATGCTCCTGTTAGGCGTCATCGAGGAATCACGGAGTGAGTGTACTAGCCGCATCGCACTGATTCCAAAACCAGACGGATCGTTACGCTTCTGTAACGATTTCCGGAAATTAAATGATGTGTCAAAATCTGACCTATATCCAATGTCCAGGGTGGATGAGCTGATTGAGAGACTGGGGCAGGTCCAGTATTTTACCACGCTCGATCTCACCAAGGGTTACTGGCAGGCACCTCTCACGGAATCGGTGAAGGAAAAGACCGCCTTCATAACTCCGGAGGGTTTATATCACTATGTGGTTTTACCTTTTGGGTTACATGGGGCCCCGGCTACATTCCAGAGGTTGATGGACATAGTGCTCAATCCTCATCAGGAGTACGCGTCAGCGTATCTAGATGATATTATCATCTTTAGCACCGACTGGCATACGCATCTATCACAGGTACAAGCGGTGCTGGGTTTTCTCAGAGCAGCGGGGTTAACGGAAACCCCAAAAAATGTGCTATAGGGCTAGAGGAAGCACCATATTTGGGGTATGTGATTGGCACAGGAGTCATCAAGCCCCAAATCAATAAAGTTGAGGCCATAAAAAACTGGCCTAAACCATCAAGTACAAAGCAGGTGAGGGCGTTCCTTGGCATCCTTGGGTATTACCGCCGGTTTATACCTAATTTTGCTGGGAGAACGGCGGCCCTGACCAACCTCTCTTGAAACGAGAAAAAAAAAATAAAAAAAATCAGTAATGGTTCGGTGGAACCCTCAAGCAGAAGAAGCCTTTCAGTCCATGAAGTTGGCCCTGTGTGGACAGCCGGTCCTCATCAGCCCCAACTTCAATGAAACCTTCATTGTACAGACCGATGCCTTGGAGGTAGGCCTAGGGGCGGTATTGTCACAAAAATTGAATGGTGAAGAGCATCAGGTCACCTACTTGAGTAGAAAACTTATCTCGGCAGAGAAAAACTATAGCGTGGTAGAGAAGGAGTGTTTGGCTATTAAGTGGGCCTTGGAATCGCTACGTTATTATTTACTCAGGCGTCAGTTCTGCTTGGTGACGGACCACTCACCCTTGGTATGGATGAGGAACGCCAAGGAGAGGAATGCGCGAGTTACCAGGTGGTTTCTGTCACTGCATAATTTCAGTTTCTCTGTAGAACATCGCCCTGGGAAGTTGCAGGCAAACGCGGATGCCCGGTCCCGGGCATCCTGTATGGTGACAAATGTTCAACCCCACAAGTTTGAACAGAGGGGGGGGTATGTGAGGCAGTGACGGAGATCGTATACGAGGAACGGTATATATCCCCCAGAATGTGTACAGAGACTTATTAAACCCATTGAAGTGCATTGCAGTCACAGACACACCTGCGGCTGCAATGCAGGAATGAAGGTGAGCATTGACCTGGTCAGGCTATCTGGCTAAGGCAGATTAGCAAAACCGTGTCTGTACAGAGAGAGAGTGTCCGCACCTGTGCAACTGGTGATCAAATACCCTGGACCGCAATCCAAATGAGAGACAAAAGGAGTCCACAATTTCCAACAAGACCAGGTGCTTACCAATAGTAGAGTAAATGTTCAGAGCAATGAAAACCGAAAACAAGGTAGCACTCACCGGTCTTCTTTTTAAAAAGCCATAAATTTATTAATCCATTGAGAATGGTACCGAGAGAGAATGGAAGGAAACCTCAGGACGACGGCCATTTTGAGCCTTCTTGCGCTTCAACGGGTCCTAATGAAGGTGAGCATTGACCTGGTCAGGCTATCTGGCTAAGGCAGATTAGTAAAACCCGGCAGGGCCTTCATTTCTTGGAGGTCACAGGAGGCAGTGGGGCGGCCTCCTCCCTCCAACCCGGGTTTTCCAGTGGCTCTTGCCACAGGTCCTTTAAAAACCCTGCATTAAAGATTAGTGTTGTTCAGTGTTGGGACCTGCTACAAACATAGCAGGAAAGCTTGGCGGGCCTGTGAGAAGCTGAACCCACGCCTGGGAAGGCTCTGCACCCATCAGGCTCTGAGTGGCCTGACGCGGCGGCTGTTGCCCGTGGCAACCGTTGTAATGGAATTATGTTAACCCGGCTGCGAACGTGAGTGCTGAATAAAAGCTGCGAATCGGAGGACTTTCTGTTTTACCCGTGAGTGCTGAATAAAAGCTGCTTAAGTTTGACTTGCTTGGGTCACTGCCTCAGTTACTGTACGATATATATATACATATACTGTGACAAAGCCACTGATAGTGTGTCGGAAGGGAGATATGTGTCCACTCCAGGGTGTCATATGTATAAATAAGTCTTTTATTCCATCATGTCAAAAGACCACAACTTTTCGACTCCAAAGAGTCTTTATCAAGTGCCTATATACATAGCGTCATGCTGCTGCTGGTTATTAAATACTTAATGCAATGTTTTTATAAGAGCTGTCCCTTTTTGCAGTTTGTCTTATTGCCACCATTCACAGTAGTGCTTAAAAGTTTGTGAACCCTTCAGAATTTTCCACATTTCTGCAAAATTGTGACACAAAATTAAAACACATTTTCACCCAAATCCTAAAAGTAGATCAACAGAACCAAGTCAAACATAAAAATATTAGACTTAGTCAATGGAAAATGAACCAATATCAAATGTCTGAGTGGAATAAGTATGTGAAACTTCAGTGAATTAGGCAATTTTATGAAGTTGCAAATTTTCTGCAAGTATTAGGTTATTTTTTTTTTTCTTTCATTGTGTTTTTTTAAAGAGTTTATTTAATTTTTGATACTGTGGTTTTTTGTCCCTTTTTGTTTTTGTTAAGTTTTAAATTAAACAGATTTGGTTTTTTGATAACTCCTGATATTTGGCTTTGACAAAACTCTATTGATACAGTCATGTAAAAACCTGGGAGTCTAAACTGAAGCGTAAATTGGTGTGCATGCAAAATGTAAATGCATGTTCACATAAGGCCATTAGACAGAAAAAAAACAAAAGACAAAAGCACAATACACAAATACCCAAAGGTAAATGGATAAATCGCAAAGTACATAAAAATAAAAAATGATAAATAATTAAGGGTTTTTAGTTAACATAAATTTTGATCAAAATCCATATGTATGTCACTTGATAAATAGTAAGGTTTTAATTTCAGAGTTAGGACTGTCCCATATGTGTTGCTGTGACGTGGCGGGATGGCTTTTACATTATTTTTGATCAAAATTTATGTTAACTAAATGCCCTTTATTATTTATCATTATTTTTATGCACTTTGCGATTTATCCATTTACCTTTGGGTATTTGTGTACTGTGCTTTTGTCTTTGGATGATACAGTCATGTGTGTTTTTCGTGCTACAGGGAAAATCTGCACATAAAACTCAGCGTACTCGCAAGAGAAATTGACATGTTGTGGATTTCAAAGATGCACCACAGATCAGTTTACATTATGTATATGCACAGAGATAGATTTCTATAATCCCAATCCACTTTGCTGGAACTGAAAAATGCAGCATGTTTTGCACAGCGAAAATACTGCATGTTGCATCAAAAACTCACCAGGGGAACTTAACCTAAGGGCCCTTTCACACTGTACCTGGGCGGATTAAAATTTCGGCACAGATCTTGGGAGACGAGATCTCAATCTGCGCAGGTGCTGCCGGAGGCAGCCATTTTACTTGAGTCCACCGCAAAGAGGACATAGAAATGCGGGGGCTCCCGACTTCACAAAATGTTGGCGGAGCCCCCAAAACGCCGAGGACGTCAAACACCCCCTTCTACCACTCTGCGACACGTAGTGTCGCACTTCCAGACATCCCCTCTTCCAAGAGCAAAACCCGCATCCTCACCCGACTCCTGCCGCCGAGCCCCTTCTTCCAGCCAGGGATGGGACTCTCAGCATCACCCCACAGTGTCGCACCGCCGAATACCTCCTGTGTCCAAGCTCCACCACCGCCGCCGCCCCTCGCCGGTAAGCTGAATTCGGACTGTAAGACGGACCCCCATTTAAAGCATTACATTTTTTTTTCTTATTTCACTCCTGAAAATTTGGGGTGCTTCTTATTGTCCGGTGCGTCTTATAGTCAGAAAAATACCTTATATGCACAAGTTGAGGATTTTGTGAGCAGAAATTTCTGCACCATTTCAGCTTCTCTTGACAGGAATGAGCAGCCTTAAAAAATGTTTTAATGCGTTTTTAGACACAAATTAAGCTACTTAATAAAAATAAAAAAAATATATTTTATTCATTGAAAGCAAGTGTGGATGATGAGTAACAGTGGATGACAAATCTAATTTTTATTATGGATTTGCAGAGTTTTTCTTTTAAGGCTATGTGCCCACAATGCAGAAATGCTCCGGATTTTTCCTGAGAGTTTCTGCATCTCCCTGGCAGAAAAAAAGCATGCGGATTTTACATGCGTTTTTCCTGCCAGGGACATGCGGAAGTGAAGCGTTCTTCACATGCATTTCCGCATGCGGGTTGACAAGCACTTTCCAAGCGATTTTAGCATCACTTGGAAGAAGGAGAAGGAGGTAATATATGGGCGGGCCAGAAGAGTGAAAGAGGCGTGTTCTTCTGGGCACAGCACCACTCTCTTTTTTCCATACCCCGGGCGTCCCACACGCCTGCAGCTTGCTTCAATTACACTTTCCCATTGAGGAGCCCCCCCCTCACCTTGTCACTGCAGTCCTCAGGAGCGAGATCAGAGAGGCAGAGAAGGAGCTACCAATAATAGGATACAAGGGCGGGCCAGAGGGTTGTGCTACCGCTCTGATAGTCTTGGAGACAGGGAGGGCTTATAAATTACCATAAATACCGTATTTTTTGGACTATAAGACGCACCGGACAATAAGATGCACCTAGGTTTTAGAGGAGGAAAATAGAAAAAAAAATGTAAGCAAACAATGTGTTCACGATGCACTTTTAAGGAGAAGGGGGGTCTTCTGCTAACACTGGTATAGGGGTAATGTCCCCCAATTCTGACAATATCCCCCCATCCTAGTATATATGCCCCCCCTTCCTTTTATATGTGGCCCCCATCCCCATCCTGGCATGCTTGACATCCCTCCATCCTGGTATGCATGGCACCCCTCAACCCTATCCTGGTGTGCATGGCACCCCTCATCCCTATCCTGGTATGCATGGCACCCCTCATCCCTATCCTGGTCTGCATGGCACCCCTCCATCCCTATCCTGGTGTGCATGGCACCCCTCCATCCCTATCCTGGTGTGCATGGCACCCCTCCATCCTGGTGTGCATGGGCATGGAAATAGATTAAATATTCATGCCCTTTAACAGCGGGCACAGGCAATTCCGGCAGGAGCCGCACTGCGGCTACACTGTGTGCCGCTATTAAGGAGCATGAATATTCACTGCTCCCCACGCCCCATGGGCGTGGAGGGCAGTGAATATTCATTTTCTTTAGCAGCAGGGACAGTGTAGGCTGCAGCAGGTGGCTGCTCCCTCCTGTGCCCCGCTCCTCCATGACTAACGCTCCCCCCACACCCCACACATCATATATTCCCCCTCCTCCCCCAACATTCGGACTATAAGGGTATATGACCTATAAGATGACACCAAGCGTATAAGACGACTCCTGACTTTTGAGAAGATTTTCAGGTGTTAAAAAGTCGTCTTATACGCCAGAAAATACGGTAACTCTTTATATCATGGCCCATACACTAACCTTGCTTCACAGACATTTAAAGTTAGCCTAATTGATTACCTTATGAAGTACTGAAAGATTAAAAATTAACTGCTGGAAAATGACAAAAGGGATAGCTTTTATAAGAAAATTATTACATTTAGTTTTTAATGTCCTGCACAAGCATGGCAGCAGCTTCATGGGAAAAAGCTCAACCAAACATATTAAAATGTATTTAAAACTGTAACTAAAAACTGAATATGGGGAGGTGGTAGTGACTCGCCCCCTGGGCCGTGGGGTACTCGGAACCGGGCGATGGGGAGACGATGGGGGTAGTAGTGGCAACCCGGTTCCGTGGCTCAGGGTGGTCAGACCAATGGTAGTCTGCTACGTGCTGTTGATAATGTCCGACTACGCCACCCGTGGATTGCGGTTATTAGGAACCGCCGCTGCATGCAGACCGCTGGGGCTGATGAGGTGTGCAGCTAGGGTAGTGTGACTCCCCACGGGGAGAGTGCGGCCCCAGGGCAGTGTAGTGGATGGTGGGAGTGATGGTGGTGAGAGTCCCAGTACCGGTAGTGCTGAAGGCGCGAAGGAGCACACAAACAACAAGTTACAGTCCAGGGTCTTTACTCACAGTTCATTTGTTCCGGGTCACTTCTGTACAGGTAGTGACCGCCCGAGCCGTGCTGCGTCCACCAGGTGTGGGGCTCGGTCAACTCCCAGGCAGTTCAGGAGCATGGCACAGGACCCCCTTTAATCCTTTCTCTGGCCTGCCTCACCAGTGACCCACTTTTGTCCAGCTGCCGCGGACTTGTGCGGTTAAACGTGGGCCCCGTCCTCCGCTGTCCTATATGGTGCCTTCCTAGCAGGTTTGATGAGGTGTCGCACCAATAGATGATCACGACGACCGGTCTTTGGCTAATGGGTAGTTTCTCCTCCACCAACTTGGGATCCGGTACCCTTAATCTGCCTGACCCTTCACCCTGGATTCTCATGGGTTCTTAGGGTCCCTTCCACCTTCTTGTTCCTGAGCCCTTCTGTTTCTCTGTCTCTCCTTCTCTTTCTCTGTTCCTTTCTGTTCCGTTCTCTTGGAGCGGAGATGAGCCAAAATCCCAGCTCCCCTTCACCTCCTCCTCGGCCTCTCACTAGGCCCTCCTGGAGTAGAGCTCCTACAGAGCCTCTACTCCCTGTCTTCTCCTCTGGCTGAACTGACCCAGAACTAAGATGGTGCCCACCTTTTATACCTCCCTCTAGCCATGAGCCCAGGTGACCAGCAACCAATGGGCTCCTTCCTACGCTCAGGAACCAACCCCTATCTGCCCCTACAGCACTGGGTATTCCACCCCCCTCCCCACTCCAGGCAGGGACATAGTCGGTCGTGCCTGCACTTCTGTCTAGTGGGAGCACCATTGAGCTGTCCCTCGGAAATGGGGTGTGTGTGCTGTATGCAGCTAACTGAGCCCTGGTCCATACTCCATCCTTACCCGGGAGTGGAATATCACACCTCTGGTTTGAGGTGCAATACCCCTGCAGCGGCCGAACCCTCGGGGCGCTACAGTAGCTAAGCCCAATTGTCCACTGCTGTACTCTACAATTTATGCTCATGAATTTTGATTGGGTCCACTACAATGCACAGGAGGCACAGACTGTGGTTACACGTGCTCTTGTGCACTGTAATATAACTAATCCTGCCACTTTTACCAAGCAGTGGAGGGGTACAAATGCTCTAAAAACGTGATCAGTGCTAATAGGACATATTCTCACAAAGTGCCCGTGAGCAGAGAACCTGAGTTTAATAATTCAGGCAACATGGATGTGAATCCATGGAAACTCATGTCCACTGAGCGTTTATTGATGCCGAGGAACTGAGTTTTCTGCTAAAGCCATCTACAGGGGGCTAAATGTGTTTATTTACTAAAAAAACAAAATAAAAATAGGCTATAAATATAGGTCATAGGCAATAAAGGCTGTGTTGAATGTGCCAACAAAAATAGAAGGAAAATATATAAAAAAAGGCAATAAATAGAACAGATCACTATTCCACATTTTGGTGCTGAAATCTGCAGAACAAAATCAATAAATAAATCGCTGCATGTTTCTAAATGGGAGACAAAGAAGCATCTACAATCAGTATCAGATCAGCATTTTAAGTGACTATGGCTGCACCTTTGTGGATTTAAAAAGGTTATCTAGAAATGTGTGTTAGGCTGTGTGCCTACGATGCATTTTTTAAGTGTTTCCGCAGCGACAAAAACGCTGCAGAAACGCTTAAAAAAAGCATGGTAGAATGCCTGCCATGTTCCCCAATGATAATCCGCATGTGCTGTGCACATGCTGCGGAAAATTCCACTGCGGATTATCATTGCGGAAAAAAACGCAGCACTACCAATTATTTTTCGGAAGTGCTGCGTTTTCACCGCCATTGACTTGCATTAGAAAGCATGGATTACGCATCACTGTATATGTATATGCGGATACCATGCGTTTCAGTGTGCAGATGGTACCCGGGTCTGGAGGACAGGAGACTCTCATCCGGACCCGGGTACCATAGAACCTGTAAAAAAAAACACGAATAAAATAAAAAATAAAAACATTATATTTACCTTCTGATGGCCCCCGATGCACTTGTTTTTCACTTGCCGGCAGATTGCGGTGGACTGAAAGACCTGTGCTGACGTCATTTAGTCATGTGACGGCAGATAGTTCAGTGTACCGCGAGCTGCCGGCAAGCCAGGACGGAGCGAATAAAGACTGCGGGGGCCATCGGAAGGCAAGTATAGATTTTTTTTTTTACCATTCTCTTACGGTCACACTATATAAATCCATGCCGTTTGCATGGATTTATATAGTGTGACCAAGTTGTCAAGCACTTTCCAAGTGATGCTAAAATTGCTTGGAAAGTGCTTGTCAACCCGAATGCGGAAATGCATGTGAAGAACGCTTCACTTCCGCATGTCCCTGGCAGGAAAACGCATGTACAATCCGCATGTACAATCCGCATGCGTTTTCTCTGCCAGGGAGATGCAGAAACGCTCAGGAAAAATCCGGAGCATTTCTGCATCGTGGGCACATAGCCTTAGTGTTAACGTCAATGTAAGCCACAGAGAACTGGGGTAAAGCTCTAGAAGGGGATGCATTAAAGCATAACTTTATTTTAAAAAGTAGTAAATCAAATTAAAATTACACCAGTGTGTCTTTGTGTCTATAGCAATTATAATCTCTACGGCCTGTATAATTCGCAGACCAATCTGAATTGCATTGGTAAAGCTATGCTATCTCTCCTATGACTGCAGTTCATAGATGAGCCATTCCCAATGAGAAAAACTGTTGGCTAGGATAGCCCCAGCCCCCTGAGGAAGCCAGTCATGGCAAAACTTATCCAGGTGGCTATATGACTATTTTAGCTAGCACTAGTGAAATCTGTGTATATCCTAGCAAACAGTTTTTTTCTGATAAGCTATTCAAAATCTATGAACTGAAGTCATAGTAGAGATAGCATAGCTTTAGCAATGCAAAACAGATTGATCATCTAATTATATAGGTCCTAGAGATTATAATTGCTACAGAAATAACAGACACAATTGTGTAATTTTAATTTGACTTAACACTTATTAAAATAAATAATGAAAGTCATGTTTTAATGCATCCATTAACTAGGGTTTATTTACCCTCTGGATAAGTTGGTAATATGAATTTTTTCATCCCTAAAGGGGTGTATGCACCCATTGGTTTAAAGGTTCTAGGAGGTCCCAAGAAGTGTTGTCTGTGCTCCAACAAAGAAACTGCAAAGAGGGTAGATGTGGACGGTACACAACACATAGTGAAGGTGTAGCTCTCTGGTTGATTAAACACCCCCACTCCTTTTAATCCCCTAAGGACGGAGCCAATTATGTACTTAACTAGATTAATTTAACGCACCGGGTATTCTAGAATATGTATGCGGTACACCGGGCGCAATCAGCACAGAGGTGTTTAAATTTGGCGCCAATATCATTGATTGGTCGCGGACGGCGGCCGCAAGCAATCAGCACGGCGGTTTTTACATTTGGAGCCAAAATCGCTGATCGGTTGCGGCCGCGACCAATCAGCGAACCGTATTACTGAGGACCCGGCAGCGGTGCTGTTCCTCCCTTCACACTTGCCGTCGGGAGATCAGCGGGCCAAGCCGCTGATCTCCCGACGGTAGCCACATGGGGGTCAGCGGCGCCGCAGGTCGGGGTACTTCTGCTGCTAGCGCCGCTTATCTCCATGGGGCAGATGAGCCGCTAACAGCCGCCATCTTTTTCTGAAATCCCACGTCGCTGATTGGCCGTGGCCGGACCAATCAGCGACGTGGGATTTCCTGGACAGACAGACAGACGGGATAAGACTATTATATATATTAGATGACCAAGCTAATTTTTACAATTCTGACCACTGTTAATTTATAATTCTGGAACTCTCCAATGGATCTCACTGATTCTAAAATTGTTTTTTTTTATGACATACTGTACTTCATGATAGTGGTAAGATTTCTTCGATAAAACCTGCGTTTACGTGCGAAAAAAAAATGAAATTTGGCAAAAATTTTGAAAATGTTGCAATTTTAAAACTTTGAATTTTCATGCCCTTAAATCGGAGAGATATGTCACACAAAATAGTTAATAAATAACATTTCCCACATGTCTACTTTACATCAGCACAATTTTGGAACCAAAACTTTTTTTTCTGTTAGTAAGTTATAAGGGTTAAAAGTTGACCAGCGATTTCTCATTTTTCCAACAAAATCTTTTTTTTTTTTTTTTTTAGGAACCACATTACATTTGAAGTGCTTTGAGAGGTCTGTCTGACAGAAAATCCCCAAAAGTGACACCATTCTAAGAACTGCACCCCTCAAAGTACTCTAAACCACATTCATGAAGTTTATTAACCAACCACGCGCTTCACAGGAGCTGAAGCAACGTGGAAGGAAGAAATGAACATTTAACTTTTTTCCTGATGAAGAGGCCTGAGTAGTCTCGAAAGCTTGCAACTTGTTACCATCTTTTCAGTTAGCCATTAAAAGGTATCAACCACTGAGGACAGTCAAATCTAAATACTTTTTTCATACAAATTTTAATTCAGACCTCAATTTTTTTTTTTTTTCCGCAAGAATACCAAGAGAAAATGGACCACAAAATTTGTTGTGTAATTTCTCCCGAGTACAACGAAACCCCATATGTGGGGGAAAACCACTGTTTGGGTGCAGGGCAGGGCTCGGAAGGGAAGGAGCGCCATTTGACTTTTTACATGCAAAATTGGCTGGAATCTAGAGCGGACGCCATGGCGCGTTTGGGGAGCCTCTGATGTGCCTAAACAGTGGAAACCCTCCACAAGTGACATCATTTTGGAAACTACACCCCTCAAGAAATTTATCAAGAAGTATAGTGAGATTTTGGAACCCAGAGATACGACACAGAATTTGATAACATTAGGTCGTAATATTGAATATCTTGTCATTAGTGTTTAGTGCAAGTGCGTGCTACTTGAGTTTGCACGTGTATGGCAGACAATCCCTGAGTGTTTTTGTTGTATAAGAGTTGCGAAACATGTGGGGCGGGGGACTCGAGCATGTCACTCGAGTACCAGTGATACTCGGTGCATACCCGAGCACCCGATGCAAAAGACAAATAGCGAGCACTTATGCTCAACACTAGTCGTCATATAATAATTTTTTCTTCTTTATTTTCCCAACACAGCCACAACCCTAAGCACAGCAACAACCCTAAGCACAGCCACAACCCTAAGGCTAAGTACCCACGATGCAGAAATGCAGCAGATTTTTTCAGCATCTCCCTGGCAGGAAAAAAGCATGCAGATTTTACATGCGTTTTTCCTGCTCGGTAGAAGCGTTTGTCAAGCATTTTAGCATGCATTTCTGCATGTGGGTTATCAAGCGCTTTTCCAAGCGATTTTAGCATCACTTGGAAAAGTGCTTGACACCTTGGTCACACTATATAAATCCATGCAAAGGGCAATCCATATTTCCAGCCCCCCTACTTCTGTGTTTTAGGAAGCCCCCAAATCTAAGAAGCATCATTGTCAGAAGCTACCTGTCCTCTCTACCACCTACAGAAACCTTTCCCTGCAACCAGAAAAAGTGTAAAACTTGTCCATTTATAATGACCACGGACAAGATAAAGATTCCCAACTCACATCAGGACCACAAGATCCCAGGTATTTTCAGATGCATCACATCTGATATAGTGTACTTAATTATATGTACCAAATGTCCAGCTGGGGGTCTGTATGTTGGGAAGACAGGGCAGAAACTTAGAACAAGGATGATACACAATAAAAGAAATAAGAATAGATCTACCACTGGCCAAACATTTTTCTATACCTCATCATGGACATGAAGTTACTGGGTTTAAAAGGTAACTTCAAATCTCAGAGAGACAAAAAAATTTGGGAATACAAACGCATGACAACCTTTGACACACTCAGTGCAGGAATGAATGTGTCGCATGGATTTAGACCATTCTACATCAACTAAGGAATATGCTCCTCAGACCTGTGGGGTCATCAGAACCCTGGACCAGACATCAATCAAAGGACAAGAAAACTTTCACACTCCTTATACATGAACTGTTCCAATATTTACAGCCACAACTCTTTCTTCCCCCTCCCATACCAATAGTTCTGCTTCACATCACTTGTCTCATCTATTGCATTATTTCTGTGTCCTATTGTGTAAATATGTGATTCTTCAGATTTTGTGTTATACTATGCCTGATGAAGAGATCTGAGTAGTCTCAAAAGCTTGCAATTTGTTACCATCTTTTCAGTTAACCATTAAAAGGTATCAACCACTGAGGACTCTCAAATCTAAATATTTTTCTATCTACTGGCTAACACGGTACAGAGATATATATTTTCCCTGTTTCTCTTATGTGCACTGACGTTTCTGCAAATATTTTTCGGAATACCCTGGGGGCCATAGATAGACCAAAAGGGAGGACCTGAAATTGCACGTGTGTTAAGTGTCCCTGGATGTTGCCTGCCACCACTAGGTATTTTGGAGGATTTTGAAAAATAAGCACATGGTAGTAGGCGTCTTTGAGGTCTATAGTGGCCATTAAACAGCCTGGAAACAATAGTTTTTATCGTTGACTTGATAGTTTCCATCTTAAATCGGCTCTTTAAATTTATGATAGTCCTGATCTGGCTTTTTTCTCAGGAATAGAGGGGACTGTAGAAACCTTCCCTTTCCTCTCCTTTTGGAACGTGGGTTAACGCCCCTTTCTGTATGAGAGACAGGATTTCTCTAGGGCATTTTGACTTCTACCTGAATACTGATTTTTTGTGACTATATATGTGTCTGGGGGGTAAGTGAGGAATTCTAATTTTAACCAGTCCAGTATGGTGTCTAGTATCCAAGGGGTTAGGAACATCTTTTCCCAGGAAGGGAAGAACTGTTTTAGCCATGTACCTACCTGGGGCCTGGAGTCATTGTCTCCCTGATTTTTTTGGAAACGATCGCCCTGAGAGGTCTACCCTTTATTTCTGGGTTATTTCCATCTTGAGTCTTTATGTTTCGCGGCCCCTTTTCTCAATGGGCGAAACTGTCTCTTTAAATTTTGGGGCATTAGCCTGTGGGAACCCTTTCTTAGAGTCTGCGGCTTTATCTAGTATCTCATCCAGTGATGACTCAAAAAGATATTCTCCTTCAAAGGGAATACCGCAAAACCTGGACCTAAGGCTGCGTGCCCACAATGCGTTTTTCATGCGTTTCCGCTGCGGAATTTCCGCAGCAGAAACGCATCAAAAACGCTTGGTAATCCGCACCACATGGTCCTCAATGGCATTCCGCAATGTCAATGCACAAGCTGCGGATTTTTCCGCAGCGTTTCTGCAGCGCTCATAAATCTGCAGCATGTTCATTAATTTTGCGGAAGCGCCGCCATTGACTTACATTGAGACGCATATAATCCGTGTCTGTACATTTGTACACGCGGATTATATGCAATTCAATGTGCGGATGGTACCCAGTTCAGGAGGAGAGAAGACTCATCCAGACCTGGGTACCATTGTACCTGTGAAAAAAAGAATAAAATAACAAATAAAGTTTATATTCACCTTTCCGACGGCTCTCTCTGCATGCCGGCAGCGCTGAAGGACCTTCGGTGACGTCACAGTCATGTGACCGCAGGCCCTTCACTGCTGTGTCTCGCGATATGCCGGCAGCCAGGAACGAGCGCTGCAGCCACGCCGGGGCCTCAGGGGTGAGTATAGCTTTATTTTAAGCATTGTTTTACGGTCACACTATATAAATCCATGCTGTTTGCATGGATTTATATAGTGTGACCTAGTTGTCAAGCACTTTCCAAGTGATGCCTGGAAAGAGCTTGTCAATCTGCATGCGGAAAAGCATGTGAATCCGCATGTATTCTGCAGGAAAAAAGCATGCACAATCTGCATGCGTTTTTTCTGCCAGGGAGATGCAGAAATGCTGCAGAAATTTTCTGCTTCATTTCTGCATCGTGGGCACATAGCCTAAGAGTTTAAGTCTCCCTCCCAGTTTTTTAGCCAGAGAGCTCTTCTAGCTGAATTCAACAAGGTGAAAGCTTGTGCTGTCAGATGGACAGCGTCTGCTGAAGTATCCACAAGGAAGGCTGCCGCTTTTGCTATATTTGGTAAGCTTGCCAGTGGTAGATCCCTAGGGCGTTTATTACCGATCTGCTTCTGTAGATGGCCCAGTCACACACTGAGGCTAAGGCTGTGTTCACACGATGCGTATTTCATGCGTTTCCGCGGCGTTTTTGCAGTTGCGTAAACGCCGCGGAAACGCATGAAAAACGCATGGTAGAAGGGAAGCAATGTTCCCCAATGGAAATCCGCATGTGCTGTGCCCATGATGCGGATTTTTCCGCAGCGTTAACGCTGCGGTCAAAAATCCGCAGCATGTCAATTAATTTTGCGGAAACGCGGCGATTTCGCCGCCATTGACTTGCATTAGAACGCGCCAATTCCGCAAGACAGCATCTGTACTTGCGTAATTGGTGCGTTCTAATGTGCGGATGGTACCCGGGTGTGGAGGAGAGGAGAGTCTCATCCACACCCAGGTACCATTAAAAAAGCTGTAAAAAAAGAATAAAATAAAAAATAAATGTATTCTTACCATCTGTCGGCCCGCACAGCGCTCCCGCTTGGTTCCCGGCACTTGCAGTGAGTTGTAGGACCTTCGGTGACGTCAGAGTCATGTGACGGGTCACATGACGCTGACGTCGGCAGGTCTTTCAATTCAAAGTTGCCGGCAGCCGGGAGAACAGATTGAGCAGGACAGCGCGGGCCATCGGAGGTAAGTATATACACTCTCTCGGGTCACACTGTATAAATCCATGCTGTTTGCATGGACTTATATAGTGTGACCTAGTTATCAAGCACTTTCCAGGTGATGCTAAAATCGCCTGGAAAGCGCGTGTCAATCTGCATGCGGAAACGCATGTGAATCTGCATGTGGATCCGCATGTATTCTGCAGGAAAAACGCATGCACAATCTGCATGCGTTTTTTCTGCCAGGGAGATGCAGAAATGATGCAGAAATTTTCTGCTTCATTTCTGCATCGTGTGCACATACCCTAAGTGCCCACGATGCAGAAGTGCTGCATATTTTATCGGCTTCTCCCTGGCAGGAAAAACGCATGCGGATTTTACATGCGTTTTTCCCGCCAGGTAGAAGCGTTTGACAAGCGTTTTTGCATGCATTTCTGCATGCGGGTTATCAAGCACTTTTCCAAGCAATTTTAGCATCACTTGGAAAGTGCTTGACAACTTGGTCACACTATATAAATCCATGCAATCGGCATAGCGTAGTTTCCCATCATACGAAGGTGACCTTGTCGTGGTTGATGGGCACACATAAATTGGCCAAATTATGCGCAAAAAAACTTCATTTTTCAAAGTGACATTAGTTTAGATACAATATTTCTTATATTTTCATGTATAGAGTGCCGAAGTTCTTTTTGCAATTGAGACTACTCTTTTCTTCAGAGCACCCGAATAGACCAGTGAGCGACCCCTCTCTTTTTTCTACATGACTAAATGACGTCATGGCAGGTCCTTCACACCACCGCGACCCATACAACAGACGAGACGGAGCGGAAAAATACAGGGGGACATCGGAAGGCAAGTATAATCTTTATTTTTTATTTTAAATTCTTTTTTTTTTTTTTTTTTTTTTTTTACAGGTACTATGGTACTCGAGTCTGGAGGAGAGTCTCCTCTTCTCCAGAGCCGGGTACCATCCACACAAAGAAACGCATATTATCCGTGTGTGCAAATGTGCTGACACAGATAATATGCGCTTCAATGCAAGTCAATGGCGGCAATTACGCTACGTGTTCGCAAAATTAATGGACATGCTGCGTATTTTTCCGCAATGATAATCCGCAGCAGAAATTTCCGCAGCATGTGCACAGCACATGCGGATTATCATTGGGGACCATGGGGCACGTATTACCAAGCATTTTTTAAGCGTTTTCACTGCGGAAATTCTGCGGCAAAAACGCTTGAAAAACGCATAGTGGGCACGCAGCCTTAAGGATCTCGCCGTACACGTGGCTGCTATGTTTGGTTTAAATGCAGAAGCCCAGAATTTCCAGGCATTTTTCAAAAAGCTCTCAGATCTTTAATAAGTTCGGCATCATCGAATGGAAGTGTTTAGCTGCTTGACACCTTACACACCACCATATCAACTTTGGGTATCTTATCCCAAATTTCCAAGACCTGTGGTTCAAAGAGGTATTTCCTCTATCAGTTTTGGGATGAAGATGTTTTTTTGGCCATTTTCTTCCACTCTTTTTTAATCAACAGGGCTATGGTTTTATGTACTGGGAAACATTTGTGCTTCCTGATTTCTAGCCTCCCAAACATCTGATCCTGCATGGACCTTGGCTCTTTGACTCATCTACTTTCATGGTGCCTCTGACCGCCTTCACTAGTCTACGTGTGTCCTTAGGTGGAAAACAAGATTACTTTAATTGAATTTGTGTTCACAGCTGTTTGAGGTAAACGGCTGAAGACTTCAGACATCGTTAGTTGGGAAACATGCAGGCTCGGGACGCGAGTCCGCAACAAAATCAGGAAACCAGCATAGCAAGTATCAGTACATCCTATGTCAATAAAGGGTTAAAGCAAAGCAGTCAGAGCTGCTGGGAGGAAAAGTACATGTACATGTGTGTCAGGGGGGAGAGTTGCATGTGCATCCTTGGAGTGAGCAAGCAGCCCACTGCCGGCAAAGGTCCATATGGCATTTGCCTGAACTGCCAGTCTGGCCCTAATCTAGGGCATATCAATGTTCCAACTTATTCCTAATAAAGACGCATGCTTGACTGGATAACTTACTGACTATACTTTATAAGATTAGATTTTCCTGCCTATTGCCACTACTTGGTGACTGATATGAACAGGTTCATATTCATATCAAAAGGAGCAATATACAGCTCTATATAAAATATAGCAATGGGTATATTTAATATATTTAGTCTTTATACATAGTATAAATAATTAGCATAAAATGTATTTCAGGTTATTAATCAATCATCCAACAAAGCCTTTACCTTTACCAGGGCAGCACAGTGGCTCAGTGGTTAGCACTGTAGCCTTGCAGCGCTGGGGTCCTGGGTTAATATCCCACCAAGGACAACATCTGCATGGAGTTTGTATGTTCTCCTCCTGTTTGGGTGGGTTTCCTCTGGGTTCTCCGGTTTACTCCCACACGCCAAAGATATACTGATAGGGAACGTAGATTGTGAGCCCCAATGGGGACAGTGCCCATAATGTCTGTAAATTGTCTGAATTGTAAAGCGCTGAAATGTTGGCGCTATAAAAAACAAAAAGATTATTATTTATTATTATTTACCTTGAATACTTTCTTTCGAGCACCATCTCCGCTTTCAGCTTCTTCATGCTCCTTTGCTCCCTGTGTTAGGTTTGTGTAGTTTGCAAGGCGGCTCAGAAGGGAAGAAACTTTAGGTCGAATATCCAGCTCTTCCTACAAAAAAAATAAATAAATGTCTTTAAAATATGAATCCTACAAAGCAAATGGCAGATAAAGGTAATCAGTCACCAGGTTTTTCCTACCTAATCTGAGAGCAGCATAATGTAGGAGCAGAGACGCGGATTCCAGCGATGTGTAACTTGCTTGTCTGTTTAATTTTTATCAATTAAATTTATCAATTGATGGCCTTATTTTTTGGCAGATTGAGTGGTAGATTTTATTGGTATACATAGGATTTCTTCTAATCACTTAAAAAAGAATGAACAGAAACAGCAATTCTGCCAGCTGTTTTTTTTCACAGCATTCACCGACCACAATAATATAGTGTTATTAGTACAGGTCATCACGAATGCAGTGATACAAAAGGTGTTGTTTTTTTTGTGGGGTGTGGAGAGGTCGCTTTAGAGGTTTTTTTTTTTTTTTTTTTCATTAAACCATTTTTTAATTGATAAAACTAGGATTTGGAGTTTCTTTTATATCTATTTATTTTTTTCTCTTAGACTTAAATTTATTTTTTACAATTTTTACTGGTCCCACAAGAGGACTTCATCCTTTCATTGCATTAATACTCTCTATATAGGACAGTGCACTACCTCCACTGTCAGTAGTCAGGTCTCGCCCCTGATGGGATATGATTGCTGAAAGATTGGGCAGACAGGGAAGTCAATGTCAGGCCTCCATGTTGCCATAGCAACCATCAGTATTCCATGATTGTGCTGCAGGGGTGCCAATGGTCTGACAGAGAAAGTGATCTTAATTAGTCAGATTCCTCGGGTGCCACTGCCACTACGGTATAAGATGGGTTCAAGTGCGGAGATTGGCACCATGTCTGGCCCCGGCACATGCAGCTGTATATAACAGCTGCAGCTGGCAAAGGCACAACTCCTGAGCCTGTGCCATCTCTGGTAGATCAGATTATAGCAAGGCACCTACAATCTTCACAAACAGTAGATACAAATTGCGATGGGCACAACTATAAAATATGTATGGAGTGCCAGTCAAGGAAGTAAAATCAACTAAAGGAAAACAAAAAGTAGCGTAAATGCAAAAAGGACGGCTTCACATCCAAAAAATTCAATTTTATTATGAAAAAATTAGAATAAATAAAATGTAATTTTTTTTCACTAAAACGTTGCATCAACCCTAAGTTTTTAATTTTCAAAAGGGATAATAGGAGAAAATGAACCATACAATTTGTTACACCAATACACCATATGAGGTCGAAAACTACTTTTGAAAGACAGTGCAAAGCTCAGAAGGGAAGGAGCGCCATATTGGAGTTCAGATTTTGGTGGATTTGTTTGAGTGTGCCATGTCACATTGACAGAGACCCTGAGGTGCCAGAACAGAAGAAACCCCCCAGAAAGTGACCACATTTTACAAACTACACCTCTCAATGAATTCATCTGGGGGTGCAGTGATCATATTGACACCACAGGTGGTTTTATACCACAGTGAAGAAAAAATAATTATATTTTTACCACAAAAAAATTGTTTAAGCCCCAGATTTTACATTTTCACATGCGGATACGAGTAAAATTGCCAATAAAATTTGCCACCGAATTTCTACTGAATGTTGCAATACCGTACCGCTTAGCCACACGGCGAGACTCGGGAGGGACAGAGAGCTATTTGACTCATGGAGAACAAATTATTGTAGAATAGTTTGCGGACTCCATATAGAGCCCCTAAGTGCCAGAAGAGCATAACCCCCCCCTCATGACTCCATTTTGGAAATTACACCTCTCTGGGAATTTATCTACAGGTGTAGCAACTATTTTGACTCCATGTGTGTTTCCAGAAACAAGCAGAAGTGGATGTTGCTGAGTGAAATTAGCAAATCTGCCATTGTAGTGGACATACACAGAAGTGCCTAGTATGTTGTAGTGCCTAGTACATTGTGCCCATCTTGGGCATCTGGAGACCTGGACCGCGTAAATTAATTGGGCTCTCATCGCTACAGGAATGCCAAATATGTGGACGCTAACTGCGGGTTAGGCACACTGGGGCTCAGCAGGCAGTGAGGCATTTGGATTTGGAAGAGCAGAATTGGCTGGATTTCTTTTAGGAGGTGAGGAACCATAGCACTTTTCCAGTCTTTGTGCTACCAGTAATGTGGAAACACCTTATATTTCTGTTAACAGATGATGGACCCGAGTGGGCACTTGATTTTTTTGTGGATTGAGTTAGAGCTTTCATTAGGAATATTTTACATAATGTTTGGGATCACATTTATCCTGCGCTCTACACTGAGCACTTACATCAGTGTTCCCATCTAAATCTTCTAGTGACATGATTCAGATGAAACCCACCCCCCTCCGCGAGAGATCCACTCACTATAATGAGGCAGCAGAGTTACTGCGGACCACGTCTGGCCTCGGTTCAGCGCTGTCCTTTTCAGAAGGGCACAAAACTGAACAACGGTACTGTTATGTACGCTTAAAAAGACAGACAAGCCAAATCATAGACCATAGTCCACAGTGCCTCCCTCTGCCTCATTACAGGGAATCTTCCACTGGAGCTTCTGTCTGAATCACGTATTTTAGAGATCTACACGGAAACCCCGGCTTAAGGCAGAGCGTAGGATATATGTGCGCCAAGCCTTACTGCGATCTTTGGGAGGCAGAATGAAAAAAATCAACAGCAGGTGAATAATTGGTTTTATTTATTTTTATGACGTTACTTATTTGGTATTAGTGATTAGACGACAGATTTATTCTTTGTGTCGATGCGATTACAGCGATACCAGATTTATATATTTTTTTTGTGTTTGGTTGCTGTCACACACTAAAAGATGCTTTAATTGCAAAAACAAACAGACATGATATGAGACATGTTATGAGAGCTATAATTTCCCTATGTATCTGCTGAGTCATGTGAGGGCTTGATTTTTTGCGGGACGAGTTGACATTTTTATTGGTACTATTTACGGCACCTAACTTTTTTGTATTGCTTTATATTCAGATTTTTGGGAGGCAGAACAAGCAAAATCCAGCAATTTGGGAATTATTATTGTTTTGTTTTTTTTGCGGTTCATCGGGTGGTAAAATTGTTAAGGCAGCTTTATTCTTCGGGTCAGTACGATTACAGCAATACCACATTTATATCTTTTTTTTTTATCTTTTGCTGCTTTTACAGAACAAAAACTATTTCATAAAAGAAGAATTGTTTTTGCATCACTGTATTCTGAGAGCTATAATTTTTTTATTTCTCTGCTGACAAAGCATACCATTTTTATTTCCATTCGACTTTTTGATCGAGTACAATTTTTGTCAGTGTTTACTGAAGGAGTTAACTAGTATGACAGTTTTATAGGTTGGGTCATTCCCGATACGGTAATGCCAAATGTGTGTACTTTTTTTTTTGTTTAGTTTTATTTTTTTTACATAGATGTGTATTTATTGGTATAATATTTTCATTTTCTTTTGTTCTTTATTTTGTGACTTTTTTTTTTACTTTGTCCCTTAGACGAACATCATGGTTAATGCTTTCCACCTCTAGTGTTTATTTTTTCTTTTCCTCTCGTCATCCTTTTTAAGCCCTGAAACATCATATTTATTATTATTACACATCCATTCTTCAAATATTTTTTTAATTTTATTACATTATTATTGCTCATAATCTTGGATTGAGATGTTATCCAATATACCTTTATTATGAAAACGAGACAATAAAAATAACACAGCTATTAAAAACACTAAAGATTCATTTTTTGGATGTGCAGTCCTCCTTTTTCCTTTCCATCGTCACATACAGTAACATCATTTTGTGGGAAAGGTTTAGACCTTTTTTGACAAATACATCAAGATTATGCAAAGACAATATTTAACCATATTGATCTTTATTTTTCAACACCTCTGTTATTCGTCCTTACAACTAGATATCGGCTTATAGGCCAAATTCTGACATATACACGTACAGGAGTGGTACGAGATTGCAGAAAATGGGGTAGTAGTCGCCATGCTACATCTAATGCTTATAGTCAGAGTCCATAGTTTCAGGGTTGCACAGACCCCTTCTTCAGGTCAATTTGCAAGGTTTTATTTCATTCACATTTAAAATAGCGCTATATACCAGTAGGTCAGATAAGTAATGTGTCGGTGCGCAACATCATATAGGGGCAAAATATCATCAGGTTAGGTATATGATGTGTCAGTGTGTGGTATAAGAAGGTCAAATATACATATCACATTGCCACATTAATTTCATATACCATACACTCCAAATGATACAAATTTAAGCAGTTATTGCGAGTGAGATGCAGAAATTCTGAGTTGGATTTTGAGTGGGCGAGACCAAACTCATGCACTGTTGTAGATTCTCTCATCCGAGTGTCAGCTTAGTGGAAACCAATTCTCTCAGATGAGCACACTGTGGAGAAGATAGAGAACAAAATGTATCCATCTTCTCCATTTTGTGAATACGCGGAAATTGGACCACATTCAGGTGTCACCTGAGCGCAGTCCAATTGTTTCCACAAACCCTTAGACTTGAATGGGTGAGTGGCCTCCAATCTCCAAGCAAAGTCACACCATGCAGCGATCTTTTTTTTTTCACTGACAGATTCTGTCAATTAAAATCGGGCATCAGCACTGTCCTATTGAATAAGATTGGGCCGACTGCTATCCGATAAACCCATGTGGATGAACCCTCCTATTCTCTTCCAGCATGTGAGTGCTATTAAGCAAACTACATATATACAGTGCTGGCCAAAAGTGTTGGCACCCCTGCAATTCTGTCAGATAATATTCAGTTTCTTCCTGAAAATGATTGCAATCACAAATTCTTTGGTATTATTATCTTCATTTAATTAGTCTTCAATGAAAAAAACACATAAAGAATGGTCCTAAAGCCAAATTGGATATAATGCCACACCAAACCTAAAAAAGGGGGTGGACAAAAGTATTGGCATCCTTTGAAAAATGATGTGATGCTTCTCTAATTCGTGTAATTAACAGCACCTGTAACTTACCTGTGGCACCTAACAGGTGTTGGCAATAACTAAATCACACTTGCAGCCAGTTAACATGGATTAAAGTTGACTCAACCTCTGTCCTGTGTCCTTGTGTGTACCACATTGAGCATGGAGAAAAGAAAGAAGACCAAAGAACTGTCTGAGGACTTGAGAAACCAAATTGTGAGGAAGCATGAGCAATCTCAAGGCTACAAGTCCATCTCCAAAGACCTGAATGTTCCTGTGTCTTCCGTGCGCAGTGTCATCAAGAAGTTTAAAGCCCATGGCACTGTGGCTAACCTCCCTAGATGTGGACGGAAAAGAAAAATTGACGAGAGACTTCAACGCAAGATTGTGCGGATGGTGGATAAAGAACCTTGACTAACATCCAAACAAGTTCAAGCTGCCCTGCAGTCCGAGGGTACAACAGTGTCAACCCGTACTATCCGTCGGCGTCTGAATGAAAAGGGACTGTATGGTAGGATATCCAGGAAGACCCTACTTCTTATCCCGAGACATAAAAAACCAGGCTGGAGTTTGCCAAAACTTACCTGAGAAAGCCTAAAACATTTTGGAAGAATGTTCTCTGGTCTGATGAGACAAAAGTAGAGCTTTTTGGCAAAAAGCATCAACATAGAGTGTACAGGAAAAAAAAAAAGAGGCATTCAAAGAAAAGAACACGGTCCCTACAGTCAAACATGGCGGAGGTTCCCTGATGTTTTGGGGTTGCTTTGCTGCCTCGGGCACTGGACTGCTTGACCGTGTGCATGGCATTATGAAGTCTGAAGACTACCAACAAATTTTGCAGCATAATGTAGGGCCCAGTGTGAGAAAGCTGGGTCTCCCTCAGAGGTCATGGGTCTTCCAGCAGGACAATGACCCAAAACACACTTCCAAAAGCACTATAAAATGGTTTGAGAGAAAGCACTGGAGACTTCTAAAGGTGGCCAGCAATGAGTCCAGACCTGAATCCCATAGAACACCTGTGGAGAGATCTCAAAATGGCAGTTTGGAGAAGGCACCCTTCAAATATCAGGGACCTGGAGCAGTTTGCCAAAGAAGAATGGTCTACAATTCCAGCAGAGCATTGTAAGAAACTCATTGATGGTTACCGGAAGCGGTTGTTTGCAGTTATTTTGGCTAAAGGTTGTGCAACCAAGTATTAGGCTGAGGGTGCCAATACTTTTGTCCGGCCCTTTTTTGGAGTTTTGTGTGAAATGATCAATGATTTGATTTTTGCTTCATTCTCTTTTGTGTTTTTTCCTTGCAAGCAAATTAAATGAAGAGAATAATACCAAAGAATTTGTGATTGCAGTCATTTTCAGGAAGAAACTGAGTATTAAATGAATTAAATGAAGAGAATAATACCAAAGAATTTGTGATTGCAATCATTTTCAGGAAGAAACTGAGTATTAAATGAATTAAATGAAGAGAATAATACCAAAGAATTTGTGATTGCAATCATTTTCAGGAAGAAACTGAATCTGACAGAATTGCAGGGGTGCCAATACTTTTGGCCAGCACTGTATGGTCACTTGGCCGCACGCGGAAAACTCGGCACAAAAACCAGCAAAGAATGAATGCAGACTTTTCTTCTGAGATTGGACAACCCCTTTACATAGGGTCATTTTCTAATGACACGTTCCTTTTTAGGAGGTTGGAGAGCTAATGACATACAGGTGCATCTCACTAAATTAGAATATCATCAAAATGTTAATTTATTTCAGTTCATAAATACAAGAAGTGAAACTCATATATAATATAATCATTACAAGCAAAATGATCTATTTCAAGTGTTTATTTCTATTAATGTTGAGGATTATGGCTTACAGCCAATGAAAACACAAAAGTCATTATCTCAGTAAATTAGAATAATTAACAAAAACACCTGCAAAGGCTTCCTAAGCCTTCCTTAATCTGCTTCAGTAGGTTCCACAATCATAGGAAAGACTGCTGACTTGACAGATGTCCAGAAGGCAGTCATTGACACTAAGTAGATGCAAAGTAAATTTTGCATTTCTTTTGGGAATCAAGGTCTCAGAGTCTGTAGGAAGAGTGGAGAGGCACACAATCCAAGCTGCTTGAGGTCTAGTGTGATGTTTCCATGATCAGTGATGTTTTGGGGAGCCATGTCATCTGCTGATGTAGGTCCACTGTGTTTTATCAAGACCAAAGTTAGCGCAGCCGTCTACCAGGAAATTTTAGAGCACTTCATGCTTCCCTCTGCCGACAAGCTTTTTGTAGATGGAAATTTCATTCTCCAGTAGGACTTGGCACCTGTCCACACTGCCAAAAGTACCAATACCTGGTTTAAAAACTACAGTATCACTGTGCTTGATTGGCCAGAAAACTCGTCTGACCTTAACCCCATAGAGAATCTGTGGAGTATTGTCAAGAGGAAGATGAGAGACACCAGACCCAACAATGCAGACGAGCTGAAGGCTGCTATCAAAGCCACCTGGGCTTCCATAACACCTCAGCAGTGCCACAGGCTGATCGCCTCCATGCCACGCCGCATTGATGCAGTAATTGATGCAAAAGGAGCCACGACCAAGTATTGAGTGCATTTATTGAACATACATTTCAGTAGGCCAACCATTTCGGATTTTAAAAACATTTTTCAAGCAGTTGTTATAGAGTATTCTAATTTACTGAGATAATGACTTTTGTGTTTTCATTGGCTGTAAGCCATAATCATCAACATTAACAGAAATAAACACTTGAAATAGATCACTCTGTTTATAATGACTCTATATAATATACAAGTTTCACTTTTTGTATTGAAGAACTGAAATAAATTAACTTTTTGATGATATTCTAATTTAGTGAGATGAACCTCTATATATTTGTCAATGTGTAAGGGAGAGCTGTGGATGTAATGTTGCCTACTTTGGCTTTAAATATGAACATTTATAATGGTAACAAGTATGGTCTTTAGCTGTGAATTATTGGCATTTTACCTTTTCAGCTTATTAGCGATACAAACATGTATCCTCAATGATTTGTTTAAGCAGGCAAACCGTAGTATGCAGTTTAATTTACAAAAGCATGTATACATAATCTCACCTCAAATAAGGCTAGGTTCCGATCATAGAACTCGCTGCCTCTGCGTGGCTCAGAGTTTTTGAGAAATGGACTATTCTCTCTAACACTCCCATGACCTGTTTAAAAAAAAGCAATCATGAATGGTTTAAGAAAAGAATTTTGCATACATTGAGCAACATAAAAATATATCACTTGTATGATACGGAAAAAAAAAAAAAAAGAGAGAAACATGAAGAAAAAGAGAAAAAAAAAAAGTTAAGAAAATAGATTTGTTTTGAGGTCTAAGGGATAACGTTTCTCCTTATGGAGAGTGACACACCAGCTCTGGCACGTCAAGGTAAGGAGGCTTATTCGCCATGCAATGCTCCTCTGGGAAATTTAATATGCAAATTGCCTCTTCAGAGGAAAAGAGGACTTGTACTCTATAGCGCCACTTATTGTAGGATTGCTGCTTCCAATAGGTGGCGCTATAGAGTACAAGTCCTCTTTTTCTCTGAAGAGGCAATTCGCATATAAGATTTGTTTTATCACCTGCAATTTTAGTGGGAAAACATAGCCTCACTTTAGACCAGGGATGTCAAACTCAAATACACAGAAGGTCAAAATTAAAAAATTGGGACAAAGTTTTGGGCAGCCTTGATATTTATTAAAACAATGTCTACAGTTGAGAGAGTTTTTCCTCATCAACAAATAATATATGTACGTCATATGTTGTGAAGAGGTTAAAGGTGTTGTCCGGTCTAAAATGGTAAGTCTGCAGTCACTCTTTGTGACTGCAGACTTGTGAATTCTCCCAGGGTGCACACTGTGTGCTGTGAGGATTCTCCTGTGTCAGTGCCAGAAATAATGGTCACGTGTCCGCAAGTATGAGATATGCAAACTCCTGGCCAGAACCTGACTAGACTATTTCTGGCCTCATGCAATATACTAGTAGTGAGCATGCCAGAAACTGTTTAGTCAGGTTCTGGCCAGGAGTTTGCATATCACATACTTGCGGACACGTGACCGCTGTTCCCAGCACTGATAACTGAGAATTATCTCAGCGAGCAGTGCGCTCTGGGAGGATTCACAAGTCTTCAGTCACATGAAGTGACTGCAGACTTGACATTTTAAACCAGACTACACCTTTAAAGCGCTCCTGTCAGCAGGATTGTGCTCAGTAAACCATATACACTGTCAGGTGGGCGACATTACACTGATTAATATGATACCTTTGTTGACATCTTTAACTCCTTTTAGAGATCATTTCATCTTCAACTTGCTTGACTGTTCACAATAACCGTAATTTTGACCAGGGGGGCCCAAACATTTACATGCCACTGTAACTAACACTTCTTCAGTTTCCATCTCACAGGCAGCCAGTGAGGTGGAAGGACGGGTACAGCTGAGTAGACAGCACTATCAGAGGACAGCTGCGCCAGTGTTTGCAATGACACAAAGCTCAGACAGAGAGTGTTTGTAATGACAAAGCGAGAGAGCATGCAGAGAGAGATCTCTCATATATATCTCACTATGAATATTGTTTAAGCTGGCTGAGGGATTGGGTGGTTTAGCGAGGACAAGGAATGTCCACGTGGGAGAAAAAAACCTGGTACTGATTTTAAGTTACAGATTCCGTTATCAACTAATAATAATAATTTTTATAGCGCCAACATATTCCGCAGCACTTTACAATTTTAGGGGGGGCTTAGACAATACAGACGTGACAGAATAAGAAGAACTCATATCAAAAGGAGTGAGGGCCCTTCTCGCAAGCTTATAGTCTATGAGGAAATAGGGGGGACACAAAAGGTAACATGTACATATGTTGTAAAATACAGCCATAATATACTAAATAGGGTAAGTACATAACACTACATGAACTTGTCACCAGCAAGTATGTTTACAGTACAAGACAGACTATTAAATGCACGGATGGTATGAACATGAATTTGAAGAAAATTTTAATATGGGCCAAACTAGGACAGTTAGACAAGTATGTTGAGGCGATAGGCCAGTCTAAAGAAATGGGTTTTTAGGGCATGCTTAAAACTGTGGGTATTGGAAATTAATCGAATTGTCCTGGGTAGTGCATTCCAAAGAATTGGCGCAACACGTGAGAAAGCTTGGAGACGTGAGTGGGAAATTCTGATTATGGAGGATTTTAGTTTTAAATCATTGGCAGAACGAAGCGTGGTAGACTGAGACGAGGGAGGAGATGTAGTGGGTGCTGAAGCATGGAGCGCTTTGTTGGTAACAGTGATAAGTTTATATTGAACTCTGTATTGGATGGGCAACCAGTGCAATGACAGTCACAGGAAAGAGGAATTGGTGTAGCGGTTGGCGAGGAATATGATCATGGCTGCTGCGTTCAGGACGGATTGGAGAGGGGAAAGTTTAGTAAGAGGGAGACCGATTAGTAAAGAGTTGAAATAGTCCAGACGAGAATGAATAAAAGCTACAATAAGAGTTTTTGCCAAGTCAAAGGTAAGAAAAGTTCTGATCCTTGAGATATTTTTGAGGTGTAGATGACATGAACGAGCGAGTGATTTGATTTAAGGAGTGAAGGAAAGATCTGAATCAAATATGACCCCAAGACAGCGGGCATGTTGCTGGGGAGAAATGGTAGAGTCACAAACGGAAATGGCAGTATCGGGCACAGGTGGGTTAGTGGAGGGAGGAAATACGAGTAGTTCAGTTTTTGACAGATTCAGTGTTAGATAGAGGGAGGACATAATGACAGAGACAGCAGAAAGACAATCACTGGTATTTTGTAAAAATGCAGGGGTGATGTCCGGAGAAGAGATGTATAATTGGGTGTCATCAGCATAGAGATGGTACTGAAAACAGAAACGGCTGATTGTTTGTCCAATAGGAGCAGTGTATAAAGGAGAAAAGAAGGGGGCCTAGGACTGATTCTTGAGGAACCCTGACAGTAAGGGGAAGGGGAAAGGAAGAGGAGCCAGCAAAATGCACAGAGAAGGAGCGGTCAGAGAGGTAGGAGAACCAGGAGAGAACAGTGTCCTTGAGGCCAAAAGAGAGGAGCATAGTGAGCAGGAGTTGGTGATCCACAGTATCGAATGCTGCAGAGAGATCTAGGAGAATCAGCAGGGAGTAGTGACCATTAGATTTATCTGTTAGTAGATCACTAGACACTTTAGTGAGTGCAGTTTCAGTAGAGTGTAAAGAGCGGAAACCAGATTGGTAAGGGTCGAGTTATCTGAGATATAGCGGATCAGACGGGAGTGGACCAAGCGTTCCATGAGTTTAGAGATAAAGGGAAGATTGGAAACAGGTCTGTAGTTAGCAGTGCAGTGCTGCTCAAGGGATGTTTTTTTTAAGTGATGGATGTATGCTGGTGTGTTTATAAGTGGAGGGAAAAATACCAGATGAGAGGGAGAGGCTGAATATTTTAGTTAGGTGAGTGGTGACAGTTGGAGAAAGGGACTGAAGGAGATGTGAAAGAATAGGGTCACTGGTGAAGGTGGTAGGGCGAGAAGGTGCAAGGAGCCTGATCACTTCTTCCGTGACAGGTTTGAAGTCAGAAAGTGAGCAAGATACAATGTGGGCGGGAGGAACATGCATAACATTTGGGGATTGGGAGAATATTTCCTGTCTGATATGGTCAAGTTTTACTTTGAAATAATTGGCCAGATCTTCAGCGCTGTGGTCGGGGCCTGTGCTGCTTGATTAAGGAGAGCGTGAAATGTGTCAAAGAGGTGTTTAGGATTATTGAACAGTGAGATGATGAGGTTGTTAACGTAGATTTGTTTGGAGAGGTGAAGGGCAGAGTTATCCGTTTTAAGCATAAATTTATAATAGATGAAATCTTCAGCCAGATTCAATTTCCTCCACAGATGTTCAGCGCACCTGGAGCACTGCTGGAGAAAATGTGTTTGCGGCTTGTGCCAGGGTTGTCGCCGTCTATGCAGAGTTGTTCTTTGTGTAGAAGGTGTGGCTTCATCCAGGGAGCATTGCAATGTTTCGTTATAATGCTTCAGTGCAGAGTCAGGACATGAGAGGCAAAAGATTGGGGCCAGTGATTATTGCAACGTTTTCATAAATTAATGGCGCATATATTTCTATAAGTGTGGAAAGTGGGGGTGTCTTGAGTAGGGTCACAGTTCTTGACAGAGAATTAAAGAAGGTTGTGGTCAGAGAGCGTTACAGGAGAGTTAGTAAAATCATGCACTGAGCAGAGATGGGAGAAGATCAGGTCCAGTGTGATCCCGTCTTCATGTGTAGGAGAATTAGTAAGCTGTGAAAGGCCGAAGGAGGAGGTTAGCGATAAAAGCTAAGCGTCAGATGGGAAAAGGGGATCACAAATTGGGATGTTAAAGTCCCCCATGATGAGAGTGGGCATGTCGCAGGATAGAAAATTTGGAAACCAGGCGGCAAAGTGATCCAGGAACTGACGGGAGGGGCCTGGAGGGCGATACACAACCACCACTCGCAGGGAGAAGGGCCTGAGGTTGTGGGCTTCAAAAGAGGGGAAGTTAAGGGAGGGTAACCTGAAAAGTACATTTTGTTGAAAGGAGCAGACCAACACCTCCACCATCTACCTGATCTGTTGTCAGGTCTCGGGGTATGAGAGAAGTGTAGGCCACCATATGAGAGAGTAGCAGTGGTGGTGGTGTCCGACCGCTGGATCCATGTTTCCGTGAAAGCCAGAAGGTTGAGGGAATTTGAGAGGAAAAAGTCATGGATGTAGAAGAGTTCATTACATGTTGACAGCACGTTCCAACGTGCACAATTGAAAGAGATACAAACATGCTTGTGGTCATTGAGAAAAAAGTGCCACAACCCTGGGTACAGAGTGTAGCGTCGGCGTCCCTGCCTCCTGCTAGGCAGGGACGCTGTTCCCCTCACCTCTCCACTCCGTGCCCGGCGTCCTCCTCCCGCTGTGCTGGCAGCGCGCGCTGCTTCCCGGCCATTGTGCTTAGGGCGCGCGCGTGCTCCCCCTCTCTTAAAGGGGCCGCGCGCGCCGTCCTAAGGAGTCCCCGGTCAATGGCCGGAGGACCTCACCATATATAAGGCACCTCCTCCAAAATGGAGGTGCCCGAGCAATGTTGTTGCAAAGCCTTCACTCAGCTTCAGCCCTCAGGTCCCGTTACCAGTTACCTGCCAGTCACCTGCCAGATTCCTGCCTGTTACCAGCCAGATTCCTGCTTGCTACCTGCCTGCTAGCCTACCTGGAGGCTCCGCCGTCACTTGCCGTGACCACCTGCCTGTCCAGAGACTCTTGCCTGCTCACCTGGGAGCGCTCACCTGCTACCTGTCTGCTAGCCTACCTGGAGGCTCTGCCGTCACTTGCCGTGACCACCTGCCCGTCCAGAGACTCTTGCCCGCTCACCTGGGAGCGCTCACCTGCTACCTGCCTGCTGTCTTTCTACCCAGAGACTGTCCCTGTCACTTGCCGTGAGTACCCGTCCTTCTACTCAGAGACTGTCCCTGTCACTTGCCGTGACTACCTGCCCGTCTTCCCTGGGAGCCACCCGCTTCCTTACAAGGACAATCCCCTTGTATAGTTGCTCAGAGGTTCCGCCTCCCAGACCCGTTACAGTTTGCTCGGGCCATGGAACCCGGTGGCACCCAAGCTCCCTCGCTCTCGGACCTATGTCATGAACTGTCCCGTCAGAGGTCCCAACAGGAGTCCATCCTGAGTCATCTGCAGAATGTCAACTCTCGCCTGGACACTCTGACTGCTCCACCAGCAACCACCGCTAGTGTCATGACTCGCAGCCCGGCAGCGCCGCTGCCCACCAATACCATGGCATCCTGCCCCGGACCCCGGCTTTCTGCACCTCCTCGCTTCGGAGGCGACCCCGCTCAAGCTCGGGGCTTCATAAACCAGTGTACCCTGCACTTTGAACTCCTGTCCCACCAGTTTATCTCCGACCGGGCCAAAGTAGCCTTCATCATGTCCCATCTCACGGGGGAGGCACTGGCTTGGCTAAATCCTCTATGGGAGAGAGGAGACCCCCTGGTGTCCAACCTGCCAGCCTTTCTCACGGCTTTCCGGAAAGTCTTCGACGAACCCGGACGGAAGACCTCATCCGCATCATCTCTGCTACGCCTCCATCAAGGAAATCTCACCGTGGGCCAATATGCCATACGGTTCCGTACCCTTGCTTCGGAGATGGCCTGGGATAACGACGCCCTGGTGTCTGTCTTTTGGGAGGGTCTGTCCGGCCGTATTAAAGATGAACTCGCCGGTCGGGACATACCTACCACTCTCGACGACTTAATAACTCTTGCCACCCGGATTGACATCCGGTTCCAGGAACGCGCCAAAGAGGTCACCCGTGAGAGGAGGTTTCCACGTCTAGCCCCTACCTTTCAGAAACCTGTCACTTCTCCCGCTACTCCCCAGGCGCACTCACCCGAGCCTATGCAGGTCGATCAGACCAAGATGGTCAAAACCCGTCAAGAGTTACGCCGTGCCGAGGGGAGCTGCTTCTACTGAGGCAGTAAGGAGCACCAGATCCGTTCCTGCCCGGAGAGGTCGGGAAACGCCTGTGTCTAGGATCGCTCAGAGAGGTCGTCCTAGACAAGAGTAAACCCTCTCCATCTCTGTTGCTGTCGGTCTCTATCATCTGCGGGGAGAACCGTTATTTTGAACTAGCCCAACTTGACTCTGGAGCTGCCGGAAATCTCATTTCTCAGTCTCTGGTAGAGAAATACCGCATTCCCACCAAACCTCTAGCTGTACCCTTATCTGTCGCTGCCGTGGATGGGGCCCTCTTACCACATCCCATCCAACTCATCACCGAATCCATAACCCTGCAGATGGGAATGCTGCACTCTGAGAGCATCTTCTTTCATGTTCTGCCTGGACTCTCTCACGCCCTCTTACTAGGCCTACCTTGGCTTCAGAGACATGCACCTGTGCTTGATTGGCAGACCGGAGAAGTCCTTCGCTGGGGACAGGACTGTCATAAGACTTGTTTAGTTCCCGTCCATCCTGTCCGTCCTTCTCCTACTCCAGCCAATCTACCTGGTCTTCCGGCTCCTTATTGGTCGTATGCGGACGTCTTTAATAAAAAGGAGGCAGAGACATTACCCCCTCATAGACCATACGACTGCCCAATCGACCTGATGCCCGGCGCTACTCCACCCCGTGGGCGCATTTACCCTTTGTCCGCTGCCGAGACCCGATCCATGTCAGAATATATTGAGGAGAATCTGGCCCGGGGATTCATCCGGAAATCTACTTCCCGGCGGGAGCAGGCTTCTTCTTCGTCAAAAAGAAGGACGGCTCACTCCGTCCCTGTATAGACTATAGAGGCCTTAACCAGATCACGGTGAAGAATAAATACCCCCTTCCGCTCATTCCGGAATTATTTGACCGTCTGAGGAGGGCTAGAATCTTCACCAAGCTGGACCTCCGTGGGGCGTATAACCTGGTCCGTATCCGTCAGGGGGATGAATGGAAGACTGCATTCAACACCCGGGACGGCCACTATGAATACCTGGTAATGCCCTTTTGTCTCTGTAACGCTCCCGCCGTCTTTCAAGAGTTGGTCAATGACATCTTCCGGGACCTTCTCTACTCCTGCGTAGTGGTGTACCTGGACGACATCTTGGTCTTCTCTCCGGATCTCCCCACACACCGGAGGGATGTTCGTCAGGTTCTGCTCAGGCTCAGGCAGAACCACCTCTACGCTAAATATGAGAAGAGCCTCTTTGAGCAGACCTCGCTTCCGTTTTTGGGCTACATAATTTCTCAGACCGGCCTACGAATGGATCCTGAGAAACTGTCTGCCATCGAGAAGTGGCCTCGACCAGAGGGGTTGAAGGCTATTCAGCGGTTCCTGGGCTTCGCCAACTACAACCGCCTCTTCATACCACACTTCTCTTCCCGGACTGCCCCAATCTCTGCGCTCACCCGTAAGGGCACTAATCCCAGAGAATGGTCGCCCGAAGCAGAGGAAGCCTTTCTTTCCTTAAAACAGGCTTTCTCTTCCGCCCCGGTGCTGCATCGCCCGGACGGCAACAAACAATTCTTCCTGGAAGTTGACGCCTCCTCCTTTGGAGCCGGAGCGGTACTTACCCAAAAATCGTCTTCCGGGAGAATGGTAACTTGCGGCTTCTTCTCCAAACTCTTCTCCTCTTCCGAGCGCAACTATTCTATAGGAGACCGAGAGTTATTGGCTATTAAGCTGGCATTGGAGGAGTGGCGTTACCTGCTCGAGGGGGCTCTTCACCCGGTAATAATTTACACGGACCACAAGAACTTGGCTTACCTCCAGAGTGCCCAGAGAATTAACCCGCGCCAAGCCCGGTGGTCCTTGTTTTTTGCTCGCTTTGATTTTGCTCTTCATTTTCGCCCGGCTGACAAAAACATCAAAGCTGATGCCTTGTCCTGATCCTTCCTGGTGTCTGATCTTGAGGAGGAACCTAAACACATCATCGATCCCGCCAGAGTAATGCAGGTGGCCCCCGTGAGTCTAAATCGTCTCCCTCCCGGTAAGACGTTCGTAACGGTACCTGATCGGGAGAAGATCCTACACTGGGGTCACTCGTCTAAGCTTGCTGGCCACGCCGGTCAGAAAAAGACCCTCCAGCTTATCACCAGGCACTACTGGTGGCCTACCCTGCACAAGGACGTAATAGACTTTGTTTCTGCCTGTGTGTCCTGCGCCCGCAACAAGGTTCCGAGACACCTGCCGGTCGCCTCCTTCCTCTTCCAGTACCTGCTGCCCCCTGGCAGCATATAGCTATGGACTTCATAACAGATCTCCCTGTCTCTGCCGGTTGTACGGTCATTTGGGTGGTCGCTGACCGCTTTTCCAAAATGGCTCATTTCATTCCCCTGCCAGGCCTCCCATCTGCACCCGAGCTGGCTAAAGACTTTATCCGTCACATCTTCCGTCTCCATGGCCTGCCCCTCCACATCGTGTCGGATCGTGGGGTCCAGTTCACCTCACGCTTCTGGAGAGCCACATGCAAGCTGCTAGACGTCACCCTGGACTTCTCCTCCGCTTACCACCCACAGTCCAATGGTCAAGTGGAGCGGATCAATCAGATCCTGACCAGTTACCTCCGGCACTTCGTTAATGCCCACCATTCAGACTGGGTGGATCTCCTGCCATGGGCCGAATTCTCTTACAATAATCACGAGAGCGAATCTTCCTCCAAATCCCCGTTTTTTGTAGTCTTCGGTCAGCATCCTCGGATCCCATTTCCCGTCTCCACCTCGGTGGACAATCCGGCTGCGGAATCTCTCGTTAGCAAATTTTCCTCCATTTGGGAGAGTACCCGATCCGCACTCCTTCAGTCGTCCGAGCGGATGAAAAAACACGCTGACAAAAAACGCCTGGATCCTCCACAATTCCGTCCTGGAGATAAAGTCTGGCTCTCGTCCAAGTATGTCCGGCTCAATATATAAGGCACCTCCTCCAAAATGGAGGTGCCCGAGCAATGTTGTTGCAAAGCCTTCACTCTGCTTCAGCCCTCAGATCCCGTTACCAGTTACCTGCCAGTCACCTGCCAGATTCCTGCCTGTTACCTGCCAGTCACCTGCCAGATTCCTGCTTGCTACCTGCCTGCTAGCCTACCTGGAGGCTCCGCCGTCACTTGCCGTGACCACCTGCCTGTCCAGAGACTCTTGCCCGCTCACCTGGGAGAGCTCACCTGCTACCTGCCTGCTAGCCTACCTGGAGGCTCTGCCGTCACTTGCCGTGACCACCTGCCTGTCCAGAGACTCTTGCCTGCTCACCTGGGAGCGCTCACCTGCTACCTGTCTGCTAGCCTACCTAGAGGCTCTGCCGTCACTTGCCGTGACCACCCGCCTGTCCAGAGACTCTTGCCTGCTCACCTGGGAGCGCTCACCTGCTACCTTTCTGCTAGCCTACCTGGAGGCTCTGCCGTCACTTGCCGTGACCACCTGCCCGTCCAGAGACTCTTGCCCGCTCACCTGGGAGCGCTCACCTGCTACCTGCCTGCTAGCCTACCTGGAGGCTCTGCCGTCATTTGCCGTGACCACCTGCCCGTCCAGAGACTCTCGCCCGCTCATCTGGGAGCGCTCACCAGCCACCTGCCTGCTGTCTTTCTACCCAGAGACTGTCCTTGTCACTTGCCGTGAGTACCCGTCCTTCTACTCAGAGACTGTCCCTGTCACTTGCCGTGACTACCTGCCCTTCTACCCAGAGACTGTCCCTGTCACTTGCCGTGACTACCTGCCCTTCTACCCAGAGACTGTCCCTGTCACTTGCCGTGACTACCTGCCCGTCTTCCCTGGGAGCCACCTGCTTCCTTACAAGGACCGCCCCCTTGTATAGTTGCTCAGAGGTTCCGCCTCCCAGACCCGTTACACAGAGATTTAATGGTTTGCTTATACATATCCTAATATTTCATATAGAAAACAGTTGGTATTAGAAATAAGCAAATCAAGTAGAACTTGTTAGGAATGTTCCAAAAATGTTGGATTCCACTTAAAATCTGAAATTTTCAGGATTCAAATCAAATACATTTAGAAAAATGCAAGCAGGTTGCCATTCTGCTGGATTCTTTTGGGAAAGGGTAAAAAACAATGTATACTGCTAAACCTCAACTGACTCCTTAGGCTATGTTCATACATTGCGTTTTTGCTGTGTTTTTTTTTTCTGCAGGAAAACCTGCTGTCTTGGCAGAAAAGAAGCCGCATCAAAAAAGCAGGTTTTGGTGCGTTTTTCAGGATCCCAAAGTTCAGCTTTGCTTCCACCACAGAAGCATGAACACAGGTCACCAATGGCAGGTCAGTGAGTTTGTAGGACATTGTTTAAATTCACACTTTGGTCTGCCATTGAGTTGCTCAAGCATTGTTCAATTTCAAGTGAAAATGTATGCACTAGCACGGCCGCTTGTATGGGGAGGCTTAAAGCTGCATAAACGGACGCACCTCTGCCCACGTGCGTGATACTAATTGTACTACAAAAGATAATGGACTGCTGTGCCCTACACATCAGCCTGTTCTCTTTTCCATCTGGGAGCGTGTAGCACACAGCAGTCCATTATCTTCTGTAGTACAATTTGTATCACGCATGTGGGCAGAGGTGCGTCCACTTATGCAGCTTTAAACCTCCCCATACAAGTGGCAACGCTAGCGCATTTAAATTGTCTGCCCTATTTTTGCACAGGCAGCATACCACTTACCAGTTTATAACGACCAGTCTGTGGAAAGATGTGGCAAGACCACAGAGATTAACACATATACAATCATATTCTCAACATTGCCAGCACAACAAACTTGTGTTAGAAGAAGATATTAATGAAACTGGATGTACAATAAAAAGATTGCAACACCTATTAACAGAATTAAGGGGATTATGTGAAGTAATGTATCTAGAAAGATATTTAGCACACAAAATCCCAAAAGGCTTACAAAAATATAAAACTGTAGCGAGTAACATGGAAGATTCAGATAGCATCAAAGAATGGGACCTTATGTTCCACAATTTTTCAAAACAAGCAATTCATTTCATTATAGATAAGAGACAACGAACATTAAAAACTATTTTATTCAACATTTTTAAGCCATAAAAGATTATAAAAATCATCCTAAAATAGATGCTCTCTCTATCAACAAAGAAGGCTACACGAAAAGGAACAAGAAATTAAGGAAAAGCAGCTCTCCAAATTCTCCAAGGACGGAATTCCTTATATAGATAGAGCAAATTCCATGCAGAAACGTAACCATGAGGAGAGAAAGAATAAATCTATGGACATTTAGTATGAAACCCTAGATGAAATACACGCCAATTCGACTAATTGCTCTTCACTAGATATCACAGTACATACAATATCTATGCAAAACTCCATTCAGACAGTAAGAAATGAAGGGAGTAGGGAGATTATTTAATCGTCTGGTTATTTGTCTGTGAGAGGAGTCAGTGGGAATAGAGCAATTTTGTATGCACCACTAACACCCATTCAATCAAACCTAGTAATTATTATTATTATTATTATAGCGCCATTTATTCCATGGCGCTTTACATGTGAAAAAGGGGGTATACATATCAAAAACAATTACAATAATCTTGAACAAAAATGCAACGGTAAACTGGTACAGAAGGAGAGGAGACCCTGCCCGTGAGTGCTCACAATCTACAAGGGATGGGTGAGGATACAGTAGGTGAGGGTAGAGCTGGTCGTGCAGCGGTATGGTCTGGCGAGGGTTACTGCTGGTTGTACGCTTGTCTCAAGATGTGGGTCTTCAGTTTCCTTTTAAAGGTTTCCAAGGTAGGAGAGAGTCTGATGCTTTGGGGTATTGAGTTCCAGAGTGGAGGAGATGCGCGAGAGAAATCTTGTATGCGATTGTGGGAAGAAGAGATGAGAGAGAAGTAGAGAAAGAGATCTTGTGAGGATCGTAGGTTGTGTGTAGGTATGTACCGGGAGACTAGGTCACAGATGTATGGAGGAGACAGGTTGTTGAAAGCTTTGTATGCCATGGTTAGGGTTTTGAACTGGAGTCTCTGGGTAATGGGGAGCCAGTGAAGCGTTTGACAGAGAGGAGATGCCGGTGAATAGCAGGGGGACAGGTGAATTAAGTCGGGCAGCAGAGTTTAGGATAGATTGGAGGGGTGCAAGAGTGTTGGAAGGGAGGCCACAGACCAGGAGGTTGCAGTAGTCAGATTTGTGGTTGAGGAATGTGCGGATCCGGGAGGTGTTTTTGAGTTGGAGTCGGCAGGAAGTGGAAAGGGCTTGGATATGTGGTTTGAAGGAGAAATCAGAGTCCAGGGTACCCCGAGGCAGCGAGCTTGTGGGACTAGGGAGCGTAGACAGCCATTGACTATGATGGATCGGTCAGATAGGGGGGGGGGCTGAGTGAGATGGGGAAAGATTATGAATTCAGTGTTATCCATATTAAGTTTTAGAAATCTAGCAGAGAAGAAGGATGAGATAACGGACAGACATTGTGGGATTCTTGTTAGTAAGGAGGTGATATCAGGTACAGAAAGGTAAATCTGTGTGTCATCAGCATAGAGATTAAACTGAAAGCAGTGAGACTATGAACTGTCCCAGGCCGTGGGTGTAGAATGAGAAGAGCATAGGTCCTAGGACTGAACCTTGGGGAACACCAACAGATAGGGGCCGAGGTGAGAAGGTGGTGTGTGAGTGAGAAACACTGAAGGTCCTGTCTGTGAAGTATGAGGAGATCCAAGATAGGGCCAAGTCTGTGATGCCAAGGGATGAGAGAGTCTGTATTAAGAGGGAACGGTCCACTGTGTCAAAGGCAGATGACGGGTCCAGGAGGAGGAGGACAGAGTAGTGTTGCTTGGACTTGCAATGTTCCTCAATGATAATCCGCATGTGCTGTGCACATGCTGCGGAAATTTCTGCTGCGTATTATCATTGCGGAAAAATCCACAGCACAACCAATTATTTTGCATTATCGCGGCGTTTTCGCCGCCATTGACTTGCATTGAATCGCTTAATATCCACATGACTACATGTGCACATGCGGATATTAAGCGATTCACTGTGCGGATGGTACCCGGGTCTGGAGAAGAGGAACTGTCCTCCAGACGCGGGTACCATAGTACCTGTAAAAAAAATAAATAAATAAAAAATATACATTATACTCACCTTCTGATGGCCCCCGGTCTCCATAGTGATGTGTCCTTGCTCCCCGGTAGCTCACGATGTTCTAAAAGGACCTGCCATGACGTCATTTAGTCATGTAACGGGTCACTCGACCGCTGATGTCGACCGACGCGTGACCTGTCACATGACTAAATGACGTCATGGAAGGTCCTTTTACACAACCGCGAGACATCGGGAAGACCAGGGGCCATTGGAAGGTGAGTGTATGTTTGTTTTTTTTTTACCATTTTTATAACTGACTTGGTCACACTATATAAAATCCATGCTGTTTGCACAGATTTATATAGTGTGACCAAGTTGTCAAGCACTTTCCAAGTGATGCTAAAATCGCTTGGAAAGCGCTTGACAACCCACATGCGAAATCACATGATCAAAATGCTTCACTTCCGCCTGTCTCTGGCAGGAAAAACGCATGTACAATCCGCATGCGTTTTTTCTGCCAGGGAGATGCAGAAACGCTCAGGAAAAATCCGGAACATTTCTGCATCATGGGCACTTAGCCTTAATAAGGATTCCCTTGGCATATTTTCACTTTCTCATTAGTTTCCATCAGCTTAGTTTGGTTATACCGCTTTTGGACAAATTTATTTTACTATTTTATGTGGCTCTATGCTATAGTCCTCCATTTTAGTGCAGTTTCTTTTGATTCTCATATATTGTCCTCTTGGGATGTTTTCTAGCCACATGGGAAGATGACAGCTATCCATACGGATATATGGTAACTGGTCTGTAGGTTTGTGTGTTTTGGTAGCTATGTTAGCCCCATCCGTGAATATAGTGATGTCCAGAAAATTGATGGATGCAGTGCTTATAGTTGAAGTAAAGTAGAAGTTAAAATCATTTTATTAATGTCATTTAAAAAATGGTTAAGAGAATCCTGGTCCCTGGACCAGATAAAATACAGGGTGGTCCAAAAGTAGGTGGACAGAAAGTGTAATAAGGTTATGAAGGGGGAGATTTATCAAACACTAAATTGCAGCCGCCTGTCTGGATCATCCTCCAATAAACCATGAATTAGACGTGGACGATAAGCTTTCCACCTAATAGATTTCAGGATTCGCATGATAGAAGCTCGTGAAATTTCCAATTCCAAAGAGGCTCTTCTGTGGACTTTTTTGGACTCTGAAAAAATGTTTCAGCAACAAGTTGTTTATTATCTTCTGTACAGACTGTTTTGGGTCGACCAGTTTTTGGAGCATTAAGGATTGAGCCAGTGGCATTGAATTTGTAAAAAAAGGAGAGAACAGGGCGCAATAAGTGACTCAGTAATGCAATTTATAAAGGGGTGTGGGAATGGCTACTAACCTTATGGAGTTATGCACCTCTGCACAACCCTAGTGTAAAGCTCCACAATCTCCGCTCTGTTGGTGGCTGTCCTCTGCTTTCAGCGGCGTTCACAGGTCCCAATCTCACAGTGGTGGGTTAGGTTAGGTGGATCAGGTTAGTTGCGCATACCGCCGAAATGGACGCCCAGCTTAGCCACCACTCCCAGCAGCGTTCCGGAGGGGTTAGGGCAGCGCAGCTTGGAAACCCGGGTATTAACTACTTAATTAACTTCATCCCACAGGTGGATGAACTGGTAAATAAAGGCAGCATGGATTTTATATAGTGTGACCCAGTCAATTATAAAAATGAATAAAAATGGTAAAAAAAAACAAACATACACTCACCTTCCAATGGCCCCTGGTCTTCCCGATGTCTCGCGGTTGTGTAAAAGGACCTTCCATGACGTCATTTAGTCATGTGACAGGTCACGCGTCGGTCGACATCAGCGGTCGAGTGACCCGTTACATGACTAAATGACGTCATGGCAGGTCCTTTTAGAACATCGTGAGCTACCGGGGAGCCAGGACACATCACTATGGAGACCGGGGGCCATCAGAAGGGGAGTATAATGTATATTTTTTATTTATTTATTTATTTATTTTTTTTACAGGTACTATGGTACCCGGGTCTGGAGGACAGTCTCCTCTCTTCTAGACCTGGGTACCATCCGCACATTGAATCGCTTAATATCCGCATGTGCACATGTAGTCATGTGGATATTAAGCGATTCAATGCAAGTCAATGGCGGCAAAATAATTGGTTGTGCTGTGGATTTTTCCGCAATGATAATACGCAGCAGAAATTTTCGCAGCATGTGCACAGCACATGCGGATTATCATTGAGGAACATTGCAGACCTTCTACCAAGCTTTTTTTAAGTGTTTCTGCAGCAGAATTGCCGCTGCGGATACACTTAAAAAACGCATAGTGGGCACACAGCCTAACAACTAACACCGTTAAAGATACAAATAAAGAAAAAAACTAATGTGCAATGTACCAATAATAACCCAATACAACCATGAATGCGGGTTATTAAAAAGAATTGCAAGAAAGCACTGGTCAATTCTACATGGGGATAAAGTTAGTAAGGAACTCATCCCACCCAAATCAAGTTTTGTTTTTAAGAAGGCAAGAAACAGACAGTAAAATAGCCCTCACAGTGAATAAAAATAAATGTATGGAATTATCCAGTAACCAAAGGCAGAATAATGGCTTTTTTCCGTGTAAAAACTGCACAATGTGCAAACTGATGGAGAACCACAACCCAATATATATCGTACATTTGAAACCCCAGTAGGCTTATGTACAATTAAAACACATAACATGCTATACAAAAGGCGTCATACACTCTATAGTGTCCATGCCATAAATTATAAATAGGCAGAACAAAACGGCAATTATGAGTAAGGCTATGTGCACTTGAAGCGTTTTTGATACGTTTTCGCTGCAGTTTTCCTGCCCCGGAAACGCTGTGAAAACACTTGTTAATAGGTCTGCCAGCTATAGCAATGGTAATCCTGATGTGCTGTGCACATGATGCGGAAATTTGCGTTCAGGAATACCATTGCTGAAAAAAACGCAGCATGACCATTGTTCGGGCATTTCCGCCACAAATTCACGCCCATTGACTGGAATTGAACCACAGTAAAACCGCAGGTATAATATCTGTACCTGTGGATTTGCTGCGTTTCAATTAATACCAATCAGCGTGCATTTGCGCCGGAAACGTGCTGCGGATGGTACCCGGGTCGGGAGAAGAGGACTACAACTCCTCTCATCTGACTGCCACTCCCGCAGTAGTCCGCTCTGCCCAGCCCATGGTTAAAAAAAATAAAGAATAAAAAAAAAACCTTATACTCACCTGTCCGGCGCCCCCTGGTGTCCTCCTGGTCCCCGGAAGAGATCCGATGCTCCTGGTGGCCAGCAGTACACTGCGGGGAGCGGGCTCGCTCCCAGCAGTGTAGTGAGCTGCCAGGACCTGCGGTCACATGAGCAATCAGCTGATCGCTCACGTGACCTCACCATGGGAACATTCTGAAGAACGTTCCCATGGTAGTAAGTTCACCGAGACTGATCAGCTGATGAACCCCAGTGACCTCCTGCAGCAGCATGTATACTAACAGGGGTGATTTTACACCCCTGTCAGTATACAGTGCTGTCTTCTACAGCAGTGACACCAGTGATTGCTGATGTCACTGCTGTGGAAGTGACCCAGATCGCAGTGGGACAATTGTTGGCGGTACGTGGACTGCGTCATTGACGGCGGACAGGTGAGGGATATGGTTGTTTGCCATTTTACTTTTTTGTCAGAAGATTGATGGCTTCGCGGACAGAGTGTAATAAAAAAAATTGTACAACCTTGTGTATTTTTATTTCATTAAAATACTTTATTCTGGCCGTGTATTTTATTGAAAAAGCGGTGACCATTTTACCACGCGGTTAGTAATGGGGGCGTCTTCAGACGCCCTCCATTACTAACCTGGACTTCACGTCAGCCGCCAATACAAGGCTGACGTGAACCCCAACCCCATTACCCCACTCGCCACAGCTACAGGGCAGTGGGAAGAGCAGAGGCTAAGTGCCAGATTTGGCACATCTTATTGATGCACCATTTCTTGGACTGCTGAGGGGTGATAGTAATAGCCACGGAGGGGGCTAGTATTCATGGCCCCTTCCCTGGTTATTAATATCACCCCGCAGCAGCCTGTTTAGCTTTTTCTGGTTAGATTTTGTAGGGGGACCCTACATCAATTTTTTTCTGGGGTCCCTCTGTAATCTAGCCAGTAAAGGCTAAACAAACAGTTGTTGACTGATATTAATAGCCAGGGAACATTGTTTGCTAATTTAATACATTCTAGTGGACAAATTTCTGTTGCGGACACTAGCGACGCCGCAAGAGAATTTGACATGCTGTGGTCCTGAAAGATATGCTGCATGTCAGTGTCCACAGGTGATTCGCAGCCTCTGATGCATGCATAGTGGACATGAGATTCTAGAGATCCCATTCACTACACTGTAACATCTGGACGCTGCGAGTTTGACGCTGTATAAACACGCAGCGTCAAACCTGCAGCGGCTCCTAACGGGCCACGTACCCAAACTCACCCGCAGAATGTCAATTTCTGTAGCGGACACGCCAGTCTCTGCTGCAGATTTTGATCGATTTTAGTGTCATTATATGCGGTGAATTCACATGTATTCACAACAAAAGTGCGGCATTGGAACACCGCGTTTTGGACGCAACAAAAATGCTCTGTGCCCAAAGCGCTGCTGAGTGCTGATCGGGAGGACGTAGCGGCTAATGAACCAGCTGTGAGATGTTATTTAATAGCCAGGGATCATGTTTGCAAATGGCACCTTCCCAGGCTAAGATTAGCAGCTCACAGCAGCCACATAAATTACATGAATGGAAATTCTAATGAAGATTGGGTGAATGAGACTAGCTGACATCCATCTCTTATTTGGTGATGTCAGTCAGACTTTTTCATGACCAAGCCCAATTACCCAATTAAAGTAAAGTAAAGAGTTAAATAAATACACAAACACAGAGTAAAAACTTTATTTGAAATACAGCAGACACATTCTTTAATCATTTAAATTAACCAATATACTCACCCCAGTTCTGACAGTAATCCAAGGGTTTAAGCAATGTCCCACCAAATAACTTTATTTAGCTAGAAAACCAATTCATTGATGTACAAAAAAGCTTCAATAAACGCATAAAAAAAAAGTGTCAAAAAGGCCCAGCGTTTTTCCTGCCAAGGAGATGCAGAAACGCTCAGGAAATTTCGGCTTCAAATCCTGAGTGTGCGCACATACCCTAAACCAGGTCTAAATCACAAGCAAATGCAACAGTAAAACAAGAAAAATATGAACTACTTCTGCTGTTTGATTTGTTCCGCCATGGTTTAGGGAAATAAATAAATGGGCCTAGGGCTACCCAAGGACAATCTGGAGGTAAAGGAAAAAAAAAAGCCAAGAACCCCTCCCCTCCAAACTCCACCACCAGTTTTAACCGATGACATCCCCCCATTCCCACTAAACAGGCAAAACAGTTGGGGGGATCCGTCCCATCTAGCTCAGATTTTAGCAAACGTGTTGAGGGAGCCCTGGCATATATAAATATTCTTTCTTCAAAGCAAGGAAGTGATTCACTGGCTATTTCCATTTATAAATGGTGGATGTTCTGTGAGACTTCAGTGCCTAGCCACACACTTCTGAGTAATAAACAAGGACTTAAGATCTTCAAGACCTCTAATATGGACCAAACAGGTATGTATAGATTTACATTTCTATCACCTGTATGCCCATATTAGAGGTCTGAAAAGTCCCAGGGGGTGACAGATTCCCTTTAAATAGGTGATGAACGTGCAGTACCCGGCTGCGGCCACAATACAATAGGCAGAGCGGTGCTGTGCGAACAGCTGATCTGCGGGGGTGCCAGGTGTTACAGTCACACAGATCAGACATTGATGCCCTATCCTAAAGATAAGTCATCAATGTTAAAGCAGTGGACAACCTCTCTAAATTTACTAAATGAGTCTTTGTGTTGGAATAGAACACAAACTCACCCAGTGACCCAGACTGCTGCAGATTGGGTCAGGAACGACAACACACTGCAGATGACTGCTTGTCTGGAGCGGATTAGGCGGCCGCCAGGGGCGTACATAAAAATCACGGGGCCCCATAGCAAAAGTCCTAATAGCCCTGCAGATAGTATGATGGCCCCACATACAGTCCTGCACGTAATAAGCTGGCACCACATATAAAGGCCCCCAAGTAATAAGCTGGCCCTACATATGGCGGCCCCCACCTAGTATGGTGGGCCATATGGCGGCCCCCACCTAGTATGATGGGCCATATGGCGGCCCCCACCTAGTATGATGGGCCATATGGCGGCCCCCACCTAGTATGGTGGGCCATATGGCGGCCCCCACCTAGTATGGTGGGCCATATGGCGGCCCCCACCTAGTATGGTGGGCCATATGGCGGCCCCCACCTAGTATGATGGGCCATATGGCGGCCCCCACCTAGTATGATGGGCCATATGGCGGCCCCCACCTAGTATGATGGGCCACATGGCGGCCCCCACATAGTATGATGGGCCATATGGCGGCCCCCACATAGTATGATGGGCCATATGGCGGCCCCCACATAGTATGATGGGCCATATGGCGGCCCCCACATGGTACTGTTTGATTATAAAAATAAATAAATAAACTCACCTTGCTACTCCGGCGGGGCTTCAGCATTGCTAGGGTCACAGGCGGGAGAGCAGACACATAGCAGCATCAGTGCGTTCTCGGCACCAGCCACATGTGCGTCGCTGCGTTCAAATGATGAATGCTGCGTGCGCGCGTCCTGCCCCTGGTGATGACGAGCCACCAGGTCAGGCACCCGGAAAAACTGACTGTGGCCCCCCCAACCAGTGCCATACCGCTGTCCACCGAGAAAGTGCCCGAAAGGGCAGATTAGCAATCCGGGCCTGGGAGAAACCAACCTTAAGATCTCCAAACAATGCAAGCTCCTATTGTTCATCATAGGACCTACATTTATCTACTTGTCAGTCCCATCTTGCCTACACAAGGGGCAAACTAGTGCTTTCAAACCATAAAAGTGAGTGTAAATAGAAGATGTGAATAGATAGAGAATCTATTGCGCTACTTTCAAGGGGTAAATGAAAGAAAATACAGAAAAAAAATAGAAATACAAGTAGAAAACCAGTGATACTCTCCAAAACAAATGTATTAAAAGTACGCAATAATAATGAACACCATAGGGTCATAATCTCACAACACGTTTTCACAATGTTTGAGTAAAATGGATGTCAATACATCAAAGCAGACCAAAAATACACAGATGAATTTCATAAGAATAAATAGTCCATAGTCTACTGAGATTTTACATTGGAAGTTACAGAGATACTAAATTGTAATTGTTATTTGCGATTTTCTGAGTAATTAATCCAAAGTGAACATCCACAGTAGGTTTTCTTGCTGTAGTAACTACCCCTCTATTGAGAGCTGATAGCAAACAAGAGTTAAAGGGGTATTCCCATCTCCAAGATCCTATCCCAATAAGTAGTAGGTGTAATAATAATAATATAATAGAAACGTAGTATAGTAATTTTGATTCGCTATCTCTCTTAACTCATGTGCAGGAATCGCAGGACCTTAGGTATCCATGGTTACTACCACTAGCAACTAGCTAACTAACTGTGACTTTATCAGTGGACGTAACCATGGATACCTAAGGTCCTGCGATGACTACACATGAGGAAAAAGATAGCGAATCAAAAATACTATACTACATTTCTAATTGGAGGTATACCCTGCTTAAAAAATAAAGGGAACACTTACAACAGAATATAACTCCAAGTAAATCAATCTTCTGTGAAATCAAACTGTCCACTTAGGAAGCAACACTGATTGACAATCAATTTCACATGCTGTGGTGCAAATGGAATAGACAATAGATGGAAATTATCAAGACACCCTCAGTAACGAAGTGGTTCTGCAGGTGGGGACCACAGACCACATCTCAGTACCAATGCTTTCTGGCTGATGTTTTGGTCACTTTTGAATGTTGTTTGTGCTTTCACACTCGTGGTAGCATGAGACGGACTCTACAACCCACAGAAGTTGCTCAGGTAGTGCAGCTCATCCAGGATGGCACATCAATGGGAGCTTTGCCAAGTAGGTTTGCTGTGTCTGTCATCGTAGAGTCCAGAGGCTGGAGGCGCTACCAGGAGACAGGCCAGTACACCAGGAGACGTGGAGGGGGCGGTAGGAGGGCAACAACCCAGCAGGAGGACCGCTACCTCCGCTTTTGTGCAAGGAGGAACAGGGGAGCACTGCCAGAGCCCTGCAAAATGTCCTCCAGCAGGCCACAAATGTGCATGTGTCTGCACAAACTGTTAAAAACCGACTCCATGAGGGTGGTATGAGGGCCCGACTTCCACAGATGGGGGTTATGCTCACAGCCCAACACTGTGCAGGACGCTTGGCATTTGACACAGAACACCAGGATTGGCAAAGTCACCACTGGCGCCCTGTGCTCTTCAAAGATGAAAGCAGGTTCACACTGAGCACATGTGACAGAGTCTGGAGACGCCGTGGCGAGCGATCTGCAGCCTGCAACATCCTTCAGCATGACCGGTTTGGCAGTGGGTCAGTAATGGTGTGGGGTGGCTTTTCTTTGGAGGGCCGCACAGCCCTCCCTGTGCTATCCAGAGGTAGCCTGACTGACATTAGGTACCGAGATGAGATCCTCAGACCCCTTGTGAGACCATATGCTGGTGCGGTTGGCCCTGGGTTCCTCCTAATGCAGGACAATGCCAGACCTCATGTGGCTGGAGTGTGTCAGCAGTTCCTGCAAGATGAAGGCATTGAAGCTATTGACTGGCCCGCCAGTTCCCCAGACCGGAATCCGATTGAGCACATCTGGGACATCATGGCTCGCTCCATCCACCAACGTCACGTTGCACCACAGACTGTCCAAGAGTTGGCGGATGCTTTAGTCCAGGTCTGGGAGGAGATCCCACAGGAGACCATCCGCAACCTCATCAGGAGCATGCCCAGGCATTGCAGGGAGGTCATACAGGCACGTGGAGGCCACACACAATACTGAGCCTCATTTTGACTTGTTTTAAGGACATTACATCAAAGTTGGATTAGCCTGTAGTGTGTTTTTCCACTTTAATTTTGGGGGTGACTCCAAATCCAGGCCTCCGTTGGTTAATAAATTTGATTTCCATTGATGATTTTTGTGTGATTTTGTTGTCAGCACATTCAACTTTGTACAGAACAAAGTATTCAGTGAGAATATTTCATTCATTCAGATCTAGGATGCGTTATTTGAGTGTTCCCTTTATTTTTTTGAGCAGTGTATATTATATATATATATATATATATATATATATATATATATATATATATATATATATATATATATATATATATATATATATATATATATATATATATACACACACACACACACATACACACACACAGTTATATGAAAAAGTTTGGGCACCCCTATTAATCTTAAGCTTAATGTTTTATAAAAATTGGTGTTTTTGCAACAGCTATTTCAGTTTGATATATGTAATAACTGTTGGACACAGTAATGTTTCTGCCTTGAAATGAGGTTTATTGTACTAACAGAAAATGTGCAATCTGCATTCAAACAAAATTTGACAGGTGCATAAGTATGGGCACCCTTATCATTTTCTTGTTTTAAATACTCCTACCTACTTTTTACTGACTTACTAAAGCACTTTTTTGGGTTTTGCAACCTCATTGAGCTTTGAACTTCATAGCCAGGTATATGCAATCATGAGAAAAGCTACTTAAAGTGGCCACTAGCAAGTTGCTCTCCTGTTTGAATCTCCTCTGAAGAGTGGCATCATGGGCTCCTCAAAACAACTGTCAAATGATCTGAAAACAAAGATTATTCAACATAGTTGTTCAGGGGAAGGATACAAAAAGCTGTCTCAGAGATTTAACCTGTCAGTTTCCACTGTGAGGAACATAGTAAGGAAATGGAAGAACACAGGGACAGTTCTTGTTAAGGCCAGAAGTGGCAGGCCAAGAAAAACATCAGAAAGGCAGAGAAGAAGAATGGTGAGATCAGTCAAGGACAATCCTCAGACCACCTCCAGAGAGCTGCAGCATCAACTTGCTGCAGATGGTGTTACTGTGCATCGGTCAACTATACAACGCACTTTGCACAAGGAGAAGCTGTATGGGAGAGTGATGCGAAAGAAGCCGTTTCTGCAAGCACGCCACAAACAGAGTCGGCTGAGGTATGCAAAAGCACATTTAGAGAAGCCAATTTCTTTTTGGAAGAAGGTCCTGTGGACTGATGAAACCAAGATTGAGTTGTTTGGTCATACAAAAAGGCGTTATGCATGGCGGCAAAAAAACACAGCATTCCAAGAAAAACACTTGCTACCCACAGTAAAATTTGGTGGAGGTTCCATCATGCTTTGGGGATGTGTGGCCAATGCCGGCACCGGGAATCTTGTTAGAGTTGAGGGACGCATGGATTCCACTCAATATCAGCAGATTCTTGACAATAATATTCAAGAATCAGTGACAAAGTTGAAGTTACGCAGGGGATGGATCTTTCAGCAAGACAATGATCCAAAACACCGCTCCAAATCTACTCAGGCATTCATGCAGAGGAACAATTACAATGTTCTGGAATGGCCATCCCAGTCCCCAGACCTGAATATCATTGAACATCTGTGGGATCATTTGAAGAGGGCTGTCCATGCTCGGCAACCATCAAACTTAACTGAACTGGAATTGTTTTGTAAAGAGGAATGGTCAAAAATACCTTCATCCAGGATCCAGGAAATCATTAAAAGCTACAGGAAGCAACTAGAGGCTGTTATTTTTGCAAAAGGAGGATCTATTAAATATTAATGTCACTTTTCTGGTGAGGTGCCCATACTTATGCACCTATCAAATTTTGTTTGAATGCAGATTGCACATTTTGTGTTAGTACAATAAACCTCATTTCAAGGCAGAAACATTACTGTGTCCAACAGTTATTACATATATCAAACTGAAATAGCTGTTGCAAAAACATCAATTTTTATAAAACATTAAGCTTAAGATTAATAGGGGTGCTCAAACTTTTTCATATAACTGTACTCCTACCTACTTTTTACTGACTTACTAAAGCACTTTATTTGGTTTTGTAACCTCATTGAGCTTTGAACTTCATAGCCAGGTGTATGCAATCATGAGAAAAGCTACTTAAAGTGGCCACTTGCAAGTTGTTCTCCTGTTTGAATCTCCTCTGAAGAGTGGCATCATGGGCTCCTCAAAACAACTGTCAAATGATCTGAAAACAAAGATTATTCAACATAGTTGTTCAGGGGAAGGATACAAAAAGCTGTCTCAGAGATTTAACCTGTCAGTTTCCACTGTGAGGAACATAGTAAGGAAATTGAAGAACACAGGGACAGTTCTTGTTCAGGCCAGAAGTGGCAGGCCAAGAAAAACATGAGAAAGGCAGAGAAGAAGAATGGTGAGATCAGTCAAGGACAATCGTCAGACCACCTCCAGAGAGCTGCAGCAGCAACTTGCTGCAGATGGTGTCACTGTGCATCAGTCAACTATACAACGCACTTTGCGCAAGGAGAAGCTGTATGGGAGAGTGATGCGAAAGAAGCCGTTTCTGCAAGCACGCCTCAAACAGAGTCAGCTGAGGTATGCAAAAGCACATTTGGAGAAGCCAATTTCTTTTTGGAAGAAGGTCCTGTGGACTGATGAAACCAAGATTGAGTTGTTTGGTCATACAAAAAGGCGTTATGCATGACGGCAAAAAAACACAGCATTCCAAGAAAAACACTTGCTACCCACAGTAAAATTTGGTGGAGGTTCCATCATGCTTTGGGGCTGTGTGGCCAATGCCGGCACCGGGAATCTTGTTAAAGTTGAGGGACGCATGGATTCCACTCAGTATCAGCAGATTCTTGACAATAATTTTCAAGAATCAGTGATAAAGTTGAAGTTACGCAGGGAATGGATCTTTCAGCAAGACAATGATCCAAAACACCGCTCCAAATCTTCTCAGGCATTCATGCAGAGGAACAATTACAATGTTCTGGAATGGCCATCCCAGTCCCCAGACCTGAATATCATTGAACATCTGTGAGATCATTTGAAGAGGGCTGTCCATGCTCGGCAACCATCAAACTTAACTGAACTGGAATTGTTTTGTAAAGAGGAATGGTCAAAAATACCTTCATCCAGGATCCAGAAACTCATTAAAAGCTACAGGAAGCGACTAGAGGCTGTTATTTTTGCAAAAGGAGGATCTACTAAATATTAATGTCACTTTTCTGGTGAGGTGCCCATACTTATGCACCTGTCAAATTTTGTTTGAATGCAGATTGCACATTTTCTGTTAGTACAATAAACCTCATTTCAAGGCAGAAACATTACTGTGTCCAACAGTTATTACATATATCAAACTGAAATAGCTGTTGCAAAAACATCAATTTTTATAAAACAATAAGCTTAAGATTAATAGGGGTGCCCAAACTTTTTCATATAACTGTATATATATAAATAAAAGTATGAGCTTATATATCAAATGAGTGAATAAAAAATATAGTCCAGACATTGACAAGGTTAGAAATAATGATTTTTATTAGAAAGAATAATTTTCTCCATCAAACTTTTCTTTCGTCACAGAATGCTCCCTTTGCAGCAATTACAACATTGCAGACCTTTGAAATTCTAGCTGTTAATTTGCTGAGGTAATCTTGAGAAATTTCACCCCATGCTTCCTGAAGCCCCTCCCACAAGTTGGATTGGCTTGATGGGCACTTTTTGCGTACCATACGGTCAAGCTGCTCCCACAACAGCTCAATGGGGTTGAGATCTGGTGACTGCGCTGGCCACTCCATTACAGATAGAATACCAGCTGCCTGCTTCTTCCCTAAATAGTTCATGCATAATTTGGAGGTGTGCTTTGGGTCATTGTCCTGTTGTAGGATGAAATAGGCTCCAATCAAGCGCTGTCCACAGGGTATGGCATGGCATTGAAAAATGGAGTGATAGCCTTCCTTATTCAAAATCCCATTTAACTTGAACAAATCTCCCACTTTACCAGCACCAAAGCAACCCCAGACCATCACATTACCTTCACCATGCTTGACAGATGGCGTCATGCACTCTTATAACATCTTTTCAGTTGTTCTGCATCTCACAAATGTTGTTCTGTGTGATCCAAACACCTCAAACTTTGATTCGTCTGTCCATAAAACTTTTTTCCAATCTTCCTGTGTCCAGTGTCTGTGTTCTTTTGCCCATTATCTTTTCCTTTTATTAGCCAGTCTCAGATATGGCTTTTTCTTTGCCACTTTGCGCTGAAGGCCAGCATCCCGGAGTTCACTGTAGACGTTGACACTGGCATTTTGCGTGTACTATTTAATGAAGCTGCCAGTTGAGGAGCTGTGAGGCATCGATTTATCAAACTAGAGACTCTAATGTACTTGTCTTGTTGCTCAGTTGTGCAGCGGGGCCTCCCACTTCTCTTTCTACTTTGGTTAGAGCCTGTTTGTGCTCTCCTCTGAAGGGAGTAGTACACACCGTTGAAGGAAATCTCCAGTTTCTTGGCAACTTCTCGCATGGAATAGCCTTCATCTCTAAGAACAAGAATAGACTGTCGAGTTTCACATGAAAGTTCTCTTTTTCTGGCCATTTTGAGAGTTTCATAGAACAAACAAATGTAATGCTCCAGATTCTCAACTAGCTCAAAGGAAGGTCAATTTTATAGCTTCTCAAATCAGCCAAACCATTTTCAGCTGGGCTAACATACTTGTGCAAGGGTTTTCTAGGGTTTTCTAAACATCCATTAGCCTTCTTGCAGTTAGCAAACGCAATGTACCATTAAAACACTGGTGTGGTGGTTATTGAAAATGGGCCTCTATACAACTATGTAGATATTGCAATAAAAACAAGACGTTTGCAGCTAGAATAGTCATTTACCACATTAACAATGTATAGAGTGTATTTCTGATTGATTTAATGTTAGCTTCATTGAAAAAAAAAGTGCTTTTCTTTCAAAAATAATGACATTTCTAAATGACCTCAAACTTTTGAACGGTAGTGTATATAGATATAAATATTCATTTGCTATGATCAGATAAAGGTACCCGACCGATGACATATAGGTACATCATGACGATCATGAGTGGCACAGGAGCTGTGCCAGCGCGATCACTGCCAGGAGCTCAGCTTACATGATAGCTGAGCACCAGCTGTCGGCTGTTTAACCCCCTAAATGCCAAAATTGATACCAATTGTGACATTTAGGAGGCTAGAGTGGGAGGGGGCTCCATCTCCCTTCAGATCGGCGCCCCTGCGACGTCATCGCAAGGGTCCGATGGTTATCACGGCAACCAGAGGTCGTCATGAGGACGTCCAGGTCTGCCAGCGACGGTGGCCTGATTAGACCAAGCCAGGTCTAATAGGCTTCTGTCAGTGTAACATTAAACAGGTATAAAGCATGGCAATGCATTGTACCAGCGATCAAAGTAATGCAAGTTAAAGTCCCATAGAGGGACTTATTAAAAAAAAACCGAAAAATATTCTAACAATAAATACGTATATTTGTAAAAAAAACAAAAAAAAGTACACACTTGGTATCGCGTGTCCAGAACGGCCTGAGCTATAAAATTGTTACTCTGGTTAACCCCTACGGTGAACACTATAAGAAAAATAAAAAAACGAAACCTGCTTTTTCATTATAAAGACCACATCAAACTTTGGCACATGGGAGAAATCTGACCCGCAGGGTGAGTATTTTTGGCCCTCGATGCCGATACAGTTGATAGCAATGATGGAGGAGGGAGCGTCAGCTGATGCTCCCTCTCCCATCATTCCTGCTCTGTTATACTGTATGGAAGGCAATACAGGGTCCCATTATACCAGGGGTGTACATAGAAATCATGGGGGCCCATAGCAGAAGCTTTAATTGGGAACCCCCTTCCCCCCACAAAAAAATAAATATTTGACTGTGTCACAGAAGAGCAGATCTCACAACTTTCCAGCCTTTACACAGTAATTTTCCTCCTGGATTGCTCCTTCATTGCCCCATGAAGTGTGATTCCAACAAATGTGCCCCCCAAACACAGTATGATACCCCCATGGTGAATTCCTCCACATTAGCCTCCACATGCACAGTATAATCACCCTATTCTACCCCACTTCAACTCCAAAGGCAAAGTATGGTGACCCCAACACAGTATGATCCCCCAACTGCGACCCCCACAGAGCTCTCCATACACTATAATGTGCCTACAAACAGTATAATGGCCAGCTCTAGCCCTCCAAACAGTATAATGGACCCCACACAACCCTTCACACTGTATAATTGCTTTCGTACAGTATAATGGCCTCCCACAAAGCCTTCAAAATATTATAATGGCTCCACATAGCCTTCCATATAGTATAATGCGCCCCCCATAATCCTCCATATAGTATAATGAACTTCTCATGGTCCTCCAAAAAACATAATGCACTCCCCAAAGTCCTCCATACAGTATATTACACACCCCATAGGGTAAAATGCAGCCCCTATATAGTATAATGCACCCCACAGTCCTGCAGTATTATGGGCACCACGTACTCACTGATTTTAAAATACCGTATATTTTAACCCCTTTCCGACGAGGTCTTTAATAGTACGTTGCTGCGCCCTGGGACTTAAGGACCAGCTCCGTATTATTACGCATAATGCGATTGCGCCCGCACACAAGCGGTGCGATCACCGCCAGGTGTCAGCTGATTGTCACAGCTGGCACCCGGTGTTATGTGCAATCCTTTTTGGCTTTGTTTTTGTATGTTTTATTGTGAGTCCATAAAAGTCCCGCACCGCTCCCTGCACATTAACCCCAGCAATACCGCGATCGAAATCGATCATAGCATTGCGGGGCAAGGGGGGGGGGGGGTGATCGTTATACTGACCTCTCATGCCGGCATGCAGCAATGTCTGCGGCGGCTTCCGAGTGTTGTCATGATGACCCCATGTCGTCATGCCAACATCCGGGTCACCAGGAGGCAGGACGTTACTTTGGTCATGCACAGTGCATGACCAAAGTAATGTCTCCCCTGTGTGCAGCACTGACAGGCTGCATGGCATAGCGAGATGCTGCTCTCTATGCTATACAACCAATCAGGCTGCAAAAAGTGAAAGTCCAATAGTGGGATAATGTGTAAAATAAAAAAAAAAAAAAAAATTATACAAAAGTAAAAATAATCCCCAAAACATAAAAATATATTGAACCCATAATATTGAATTATAAAAAAAAATAAACCAATAAAAGTACACATACACATTGGTATTGCCGCATCCGGAATGACCTTACCTATAAAACTGTCCACTAGTTAACCCCTTTAGTGACCATGGGAAAAAAAAACGAAGCAAAAAAAATGCTTTATCATCATACCGCCAAACAAAAAATGGAATAACACGTGATCAAAAAGATGTAAATAAAAATTATACCGCTGAAAACATCATCTTATCCCGCAAAAAACAAGTCACCATACAGCTCCATCATCCGAAAAATAATAAAATTATAGCTCTCAGAATAAAGTGATACAAAAAAATATTTTTTCTAGAAAAAATAGTTTTTATTGTGTAAAAGCGCCATAACAAACTAGATAAATGCAGTACCACTGTAAACGTACTGACCCAAAGAATAAAGTAGCCTTATCAATTTTACCACACGCGGAGCAGCATAAAAAGCCCCCCATAAAAACAATTCCGGAATTGCTGGTTTTTGTTTATTCTGCCTCCCAAAAATCGGAATATAAAGCGATCAAAAAATGTCACCTGCCCAAAAATGATACCAATAAAAAAAAAAGTCAGCTTGTCCCGCAAAAAACAAGCCATCACATGACTTTGTTGGCCAAAATATGGAAAAATTATAGCTTTCAAAATATGGCGATGCAAAAACTAGTCTTTGCAAAAAAAGGCGTCTTTTATTGTGTGACAGCTGTCAATCATAAAAACCCGATATGAATCTAGTATCGCTGTAATCACACCGACCCGAAGAATAAAGTTGTCTAATCACTTATACCACACGAGGAACGGTGTAAAAAAATAAACTCTAGGTTTGGGGTTGGGCTAGGGTTAGGGTGGGGATTTTTTCAAAAGTAAAGAAAAAAAAAAATGATGACGATAGGGCGACCAGTGTTGAGCGCAAGTGCTCGCTACTTGAGTTTGCATCGGGTGCACGGGTATGCACACAGTACCGTGGGTGTTCGAGTGACATGCTCGAGTCTCTGCCCCATATGCTTCGCGGTAAAAAAAAACGTTGCTGGGATCGCTTGCCATGCACGAGTGATTCCAGCATGTTTTTTTTTGGGAGTGTCTAACAACCGTGAAACATGCGGGGCAGGGACTCGAGCATATCACTAGAGCACCCGCGATATATGGTGCCTACCCGAGTACCCAATGCAAACTCAAGCAGCGAGCACTTGTGCTCAAGACTAATGACAACTTATTCAATATGATGACCTAATGTTATCAAAATCTGTCGTACTGTGTTCAAAATGTACACTATACCCCTTGATAAAATCCTTGAGGGGTCTAGTTTCCAAAATGGAGTCAATTGTGGGTGTTTCCACTATTTAGGCACATAAGGGGCTCCCGAAATGCAACATGGCATCCACTCTTCATTCCAGCCAATTTTGCGTTCAAAAAGTCATACAGTGCTACTTCCCTTCTCAACCCTGACGTGCGCCCAAACAGTGTATTTTCCCCACATATGGGGTATTGGCGTACTCAGGAGAAATTGCACAACAGTTTTTAGGTTCCATTTTCTCCTCTTACCATTGTGAAAATAAAGAAATTGGGGTTAAAACATCATTTTTGTAGACAAAGTTTGATTATTTTATTTTCACGGCTCCATGTTATAAACTTCTGTGAAGCACCTGGGGGTTAAGGCTGCTCATCACTCATCTAGATAAGTTCCCTGAGGGGTCTAGTTTCCAAAATGGTGTCACTTCTGGGGGTTTTCCACTGTTTAGGCACATCAGGGGCACATCCGCTAATTATTCAAGCAAATTTTACATTCAAATAGACAAATGGCGCTACTTCCCTTCTGAGCCCTGCCGTGCGCCAAACATTGTTTTTTCCCCATGTATAGGGTATCCGCGTGCTCAGGGGAAATTGCACAACACATTTTGGGGTCTATTTTTTCCTGTTACCCCTGCAAAAATAAAAAAAATTGGATCTAAAGTAACATTTTTGTGAAAAAAGTTAACCGTTCATTTTTTGCTTCCCTATTCAAAATATTCCTGTGAAGCACCTAAATGGGTTAATAAATTTCTTGAATGTGGTTTTGAGCACCTTGATGGGTGCAGTATTTAGAATGGTGTCACTTTGGGGTATTTTCTGTCATAAAGGCCCCTCAAAGTCACTTCAAATGTGAGGTCCCTAAAAAATGGTTTTGCAAATTTTGTTGTAAAAATGAGAAAATCGATGGTAAACTTTTAACCCATATAGCTCCCTAATAAAAAAAAAATTTTGGTTCCAAAATTGTGCTGATGTAAAGTAGACATGTGGGAAATGTTATTTATTAACTATTTTGTGTGACATATCTCTCTGATTTAAGGTCATGAAAATTCAAAGTTTGAAATTTGTGAAATTTTAAAAATTTTCGCCAAATTTCCGATTTTTTCACGAATAAACTTAAGTGATATAGAAGAAATTTTACCACAATCATGAAGTACAATATGTCACGAAAAAACATTCATAAAGTGACACTGGTCAGAATTGTAAAAATTGGCCAGGTCATTAACGTGCAAACCACCCTCGGGGGTAAATAAGCCGGCTCGAGTATAAGCCGAGGCCCCTAATTTTACCACTAAAAACTGGGAAAACGTATTGATTTGAGTATAAGCCTAGGGTGGGAAATGCAGTGGCTACTGGGAAATGTCCCCATCCTGGTAAGTGTGGCCCCCCCTCCCTCACACCCTCTCCCCCCAATCCAGGTGTGTGTGGCCCCCCTCCCTCAGACACTCCCCCCCACAATCCTGGCATGTGTGGCCCCCCCTCACACCCTCCCCCCCAATCCTGGCATGTGTGGCCCCCTCAAACCCTCCCCCCCAATCCTGTTATGTGTGGCCCCCCCTCCCCCCAATCCTGTTATGTGTGGCCCCCCCTCCCCCCAATCCTGTTATGTGTGGCCCCCCCTCCCCCCAATCCTGTTATGTGTGGCCCCCCCTCCCCCCAATCCTGTTATGTGTGGGCTCCCCCTCCCCCAAATCCTGTTATGTGTGGGCCCCCCTCCCTCACACCCTCCCCCCCAATCCTGTTATGTGTGGCCCCCCTCCCCCAAATCCTGTTATGTGTGGCCCCCCTCCCTCACACCCACCCCCCCCAATCCTGTTATGTGTGGCCCCTCTCCCCCCAATCCTGTTATGTGTGGCCCCCCATCCCCCCAATCCTGTTATGTGTGGTCCCCCCTCCCTCACACCCTCCCCCCCAATCCTGTTATGTGTGGCCCCCCTCCCCCAAATCCTGTTATGTGTGGCCCCCCTCCCTCACACCCACCCCCCCCCAATCCTGTTATGTGTGGCCCCTCTCCCCCCAATCCTGTTATGTGTGGCCCCCCATCCCCCCAATCCTGTTATGTGTGGTCCCCCCCTCACTCCCCCTCCAAATCCTGGTAGGTGTGGCCTCCACCCCCCCTCCAAATCCTGGTAGGTGTGGCCTCCCCCCCACAAGCCTGGTAGGTGTGGCCTCCCCCCCCACAAGCCTGGTAGGTGTGGCCTCCCCCCCCACAAGCCTGGTAGGTGTGGCCTCCCCCCCACAAGCCTGGTAGGTGTGGCCTCCCCCCCACAAGCCTGGTAGGTGTGGCCTCCCCCCCCACAAGCCTGGTAGGTGTGGCCTCCCCCCCCACAAGCCTAGTAGGTGTGGCCTCCCCCCCCACAAGCCTAGTAGGTGTGGCCTCCCCCCCACAAGCCTGGTAGGTGTGGCCTCCCCCCCCCACAAGCCTGGTAGGTGTGGCCCCCCCCCCCCAAGCCTGGTAGGTGTGGCCTCCCCCCCCACAAGCCTGGTAGGTGTGGCCCCCCCCACAAGCCTGGTAGGTGTGGCCTCCCCCCCACAAGCCTGGTAGGTGTGGCCCCCCCCCCACAAGCCTGGTAGGTGTGGCCTCCCCCACCCACAAGCCTGGTAGGTGTGGCCTCCCCCACCCACAAGCCTGGTAGGTGTGGCCTCCCCCCCCTACAAGCCTTGTAGGAGTGGCCTCCCCCCCCCCACAATCCTGGTAGGTGTGGCCTCCTCCCCCCACAATTCTGGTAGGTGTGGCCCCATAACTGCACACATAAAATAATAAACACTTATACTCACCTTCCTTCCTCATGTCTGCTCCAGCGCTGCTGTGTCCTGTCTGCCAGCAGCTCATGTCGGCATCTGAGCTCTCAGACGCTGAGGTGAGCTGCTGCTGCTGGCACATTAACGCTTCTCCACACCGGGACTATGGGCGTGGAGAAGCGTGAATATGCATTCTTTTTAGCAGCGGGTACTGAAAGCAGGAGCCGTGGCTCGGCGCTCCTCCATGCCAGCTACTTAAAAGAATGAATATTCCCTCTTCTCCACGCCCATGGGAGTGGAGAAGAGGGAATATTCATGTCCCTTTAGCAGCGGGCACACGTGGTAGCTACAGCAGCGGCTACCACGTGTGCCCGCTCCTCCACTGCAACCTCCCTCCCCCCAATACTAATCTATCCTCCTGGTTCCCACGCTGATTGGGGCCCTCCCAGCTCACGGACCTTATAGCAGTGGTGTGGTCTGCCCATTTTATGTGGCCATTATACTGTGTGGAGGGTTGTGTGGGGATTACAGTTGGAAAATCAAACTGTGATAGGGTCACCACTCTTTGTTGGGGGGGGCATCTTACTGAGTTTGGGGGTACTTTCGCTTACATCATACTTTATTATGCAAATTTTTTTATCCTTTGTTATTACGGTATATATTTAAATTAGACCATTGGACCATATGCTTTGTACTGCTCTTACATAACATATTATTCCAATATTTTATTCTAAGATCTATTTATTAAAATGTACTTTGTTTGTGGTAAATCCCTTTAAGTTTGCTTCCATATGGAAGAGTTTGTTACATTTGATAAGGCAAAACTTCCTCAGTTGTAGACATTTTTATTTTAATAAATACTGTATGAATGTTGGCCAGTGACTTTGTTTAAGCTTTTCATTTTGGCTCTGTGTGTATTTAAGTTTTACATCCCTGATATAGACTAACAAAAAATGGAATAAAATGTGATCAAAATATCAAATGTAAATAAAAATGGTACCGGTGAAAATATCTTGTCCCGCAAAAAACTAGAAGCCATAGAGCTCCATCAGCGGAAAAATAAAGTTATAGCACTCAGAATATAGCAATGCAAAAATAATATTTTTTTCTATAAAATAGTTTTTATTGTGCAAAAGCGCCAACACAAAAAAAAATTATACAAATGTGGTATCAATATAATCATACTGATGCAAAGAATAAAGCTGCCACAAAAAAAAAAAAAAATCCAGAATTGCTGGTTTTCGTTCATTCTGCCTCCCAAAAATCAGGATAGAACGCGATAAAAAAAATTATGTGCCCGAAAAATGGTACGCAAAAAAATGGCAACTTGTCCTGCAAAATACAAGCCCTCATGTGGCTGTCAATAAAAAGACAGAAAAAATTATAAGTCAATATATTTGCAAGAAAAAAAAAAAAGCGCTTTTTAGTGTTTGACAGCTGCCAAACATAAAAAAACAAAACAATATAAATATGTTATCGCTGTAATCACACCGACCCGAAGAATAGAGTCCTCTAATCAGTTATACCGCACAAGGAACAGCATAAAAAATAAATAGGACAAATTCTTGACCGGCTGCTGATTTGTATATTCTGCCTCCCAAAGATCGCAGTATGGCTCAGCACACATACAACCTAAGCTCTGCACTGAGCACTTACACCGGTTTTTCAGTGTAAATCTCTGAAATACTTGATTTAGACAGAACCCCCAGTGGAAGATTCCCTATAATAAGGCAGGTAGAGTAATTGTGGACAAAGGCAGGACTATGATTCAGCAGTGTCTTTCTTTTTAGGCATGCATAAAACAACGGTTGGCCACAGTTGTGCACTTCTGAGAAGGACACCGCAGAACAGAGGAGTCCAGAGTAACTCTACTGCCTCGTTATAGTGAATGCATCCTTTGGAGGTTTCTTCTGAGTCACGTCATTTGGATATCTAGATGTCAAGGTGAGGAGACTTTTAAGCCGCAATGCTCCTCTGGGAAATATGCAAATTGTCTCTTCAGAGAGGAAGAGAACTAGAATTTTAGGATTGCTACTTCCTATAGGTGGCACTAAACTTCAATATTGACCCTTAACAAGCCTTGTCACATGACTTAAAATAAAAGCCAGAACCAGAAGCTCAATTTGCAGACAGTGTGTTTCAGGGCACTGCCCCTCAGTACAAAGTGTAAGTTCTGGTTTGGCTGGGTGAGAGGCGTCAGACCCTGACGAAGGAGCAGCATTTGAAACACACGTTAGGGTTTTGGCGTGCCATGCACAGGCTTCCGAACGTTCAGGTAATTCCCCTTTCTTCCACATATACCCGCATACATACTCCATTGTACATAAATAGTGGACATGAATCTTCTATCTTATGTACCTGCCTATATTGCATTTACCCCTATGTGATCCATAGCATATTGCTGTGTTAATCCAGTATAAGAGGCTGTGTGAGGAGCTGCCCACTTACTAAAGACTATTATACTTTTCCAGCAACGGACCACCATTTTTGTCAATATTATTATTGTGTGTTATTAGTGATTTACTTGTTATGTTTTATATAGTTCTGCTTCTTTGTCAGTATGTAAGAATCACTTGTAAAATGTCCAGCATTACCCTAATCTCATCTTTATCTCAGGAGTTCATTGTTTCAACAACCAATAATCTCACTAGGTGAGTGTAGATTGAGACACAGTGGAGCCGTCACCACAGGGGGTCTTACAGGCAGTCTCAGATGAAGGCTTCTAGAATATTCTTCAGTAAGGCTGTGTGCCCATGATGCGTTTTTGGTGCGTATTTTGGTGCGTATTTGCAGCGCGTAAACACTCCAGAAATGCATTGCATACCTTATCCCATGACTTCCTATGACATTCTGCAAGTTCTGTGCACATGGTCCGTATTTTTTCAGTGCAGATTTTACTCGCAGAAAAAATACGGACATAGCCAATTCTTCTGCGTTTCTTCATGTGACTCGCCCCCTGAGCCGTGGGGCACTCAGAGCCGGGCAATAGGGAAACGATGGGGGTAGTAGTGGCAACCCGGTTCCGTGGCTCAGGGTGGTCAGACCAGTGGTAGTCTGCTACGTGCTGTTGATAATGTCAGACTACGCCACCCGTGGATTGCAGTTATTATGAACCGCCGCTGCAAGGCAGACCGCTGGGGCTGATGATGCATGCAGCTGAGGCAGTGTGACTCCCCACGGGAAGAGTGCAGCCCCAGGGCAAGGTAGTGAATGGTGGGGGTGATGGTGTAGAGAGTCCCAGTGCCGTTAGTGCTGGAGGAGCAAAGAGTACACAGACAACGTACTGCAGTCCAATGTCTTTTACTCACAGTTCATATGATCCGGGTCACTTCTGCGCAAGCAGTGACCACCCAAGCCGTGCGGTGTCCACCAGGGGCTCGGTCAACCCCCAGGCGGTTCAGGAGCATGGCACAGGACCCCCTTCAATCCTTTCTCTGGCCTGCCTCACCAGTGACCCACTTTTGTCCAGCTGCCGCAGATCTGCGCGGGTAAACGTGGGCCCCGTTCCCCGCTGTCCTATATGGCGCCTTCCTAGCAGGTTTGATGAGGTGTCGCACCAATAAATGATCACGACCTCCGGTCTTTGGCTGAGGGTAGTTTCTCCTCCACCAACTTGGGATCGGTACCCTTAATCTGCCTGACCCTTCACCCGATATTCTCATGGGTTCTTAGGGTCCCTTCCACCTTCTTGCTCCTGAGCCCTTCTGTTTCTCTATCTCTCCTCCTCCTCTCCAGTTCCTTCTTCTCCTCCTGTTCCTTCTCCTTCCTCGGCCTCTTCTCTTGGCCCACCTCTGAGCAGAGCTCCTACAGAGCCTCCGCTCCCAGTCTTCTCCTCTCCCTCTCTGAACGAAACTGGACCCAGATCTAAGATGGTGCCCACCTTTTATACTTCCCTCTGAAACATGAGCCCAGGTGACCAGCAACCAATGGGCTCCTACCTACGCTCAGGAACCGTCCCCTCCTGCTCCTACAACACTGGGTTTTCCTCCCCCCTCCCCACTCTAGGCAGGGACATAGTCGGTCGTGCCTGCATTTCTGTCTAATGGGAGCACCGTTGAGCTGTCCCTCAGAAATGAGGTGAGTGTGCTGTATGCAGCTAACTGAGCCCTGGTGCATACTCCATCCTTACCCGGGAGTGGAATATCACACCTCTGGCAGAGGTGCAATACCCCTGTAGCGGCTGAACCCTCGGGGCGCTACACATGCGTATTTGCCTATACCAGTGATTTTCAACCTTTTTTGAGCCGGGGCACACTTTTTATACTTAGAAAATCCTGGGGCACACCACCAACCAAAATAGCACAAAATGACACTAAAACAGTCATATTATACATATAGTTAATAATATAGATTCTAAATTCATTTTACTCACTCAGTGTGAAACCTGGGCCTGTTTCAATAAACACAAAAGGGATATCCTGGCAGGAATTGTGGAAAGACACACACAAAGCTCTTCCTCAACAGTTCTCAGTTTCTCCCTGTTTTTAGTTTTTATCGCAGTCAAGCTTGAGAAGCCCAGCTCACATAGATATGTGGTTGAAAATGGGAGCAATGTCAAAATAGCTTTGTTGGCCAGAATGGGGAACTCCTTGGCAACAGATAACCAAAAACTGTCCAAAGGAAGATCAGCAAACTTTAGCTTTAAACCGCGATCTTGCTTCAGTTCAACGAGTTCCTCTTGCTCCTTTAAAGTCATGTCCTTTCCAGCAACGGATAATGAGCTGTATGGGTCCCTAACACAGTCAAGGGACCATTCTGTGAAGGCTGAAGAGAAATAGAACGATAACTTCTCCTCAAGAGTTTTCAAATGTCTGCCAATCGCTTCGCACATTGCAGCAGTATTGTCATCATGCAGTTTCTCAGTGAGTGGGAACATCTGAAGGTTGCCACCCTGCACATGTTGTTGCCAGAGCTGCACCTTTAAACGGAATCCGTTCATTTTATCAGTGCTTGTAAGCAGGTTTTCATTTCGACCTTGCATCCGTGTGTTTAGTTCATTCAGATATTGAAATATATCAGCCAGGTATGCCAGCTTGGCACATCACTCATCACTTGCAAGCAGCTTTGAATAATCGGACCTCTCGTTTGTAAGAAATATTTTAAGTTCCTCTCGCAACTCATACACACGGGCCAGCACTTTGCCACGTGACAGCCACCTGACCTCCGTGTGGAGCAATAAGATTTTATGTTCCGCTCCCATTTCTGTACACAAAGACGCAAATAAGCGACATCTCAAAGGTTGCGTCTTCACAAAGTTCACTATGCGCACATCATCATCCAACACAGGAGCTAGATCTGCTGGTAAGGTCTTTGCAATGAGGGCCTCACGGTGCAAGAAACAGTGGGTAGCAAGAACATCTGGGTTTCTTTCTTTAACCCTACTTACAAAGCCTTTGATGCGCCCGACCATGGCTGCGGCTCCATCAGTGCAGACACCTGTGCAGTTTTCCCATGTAAGTCCACTTTTATCAAGATATTCCGATGTGACTTGGAATATTGCCTCTCCTGTTGATTTTTCTGTCAGTGCCTTGCAAAATAGGAAGTTTTCTCTAATGGCTTCACAATCCACAAAACGCACATTGGCCAGCAACTGACAATGTCCACTGATATCCGTCGACTCATCAAGTTGTGTAGCGTCGGCGTCCCGGCCTTCTGCTAGGCAGGGACGCTGTTCCCCTCACCTCTCCACTCCGTGCCCGGCATCCTCCTCCCGCTCTGCTGGCAGCGCGCGCTGCTTCCCGGCCACTGTGCTTAGGGCGCGCGCTCCCCCTCTCTTAAAGGGGCCAATGGCCGGAGGGCCTCACCATATATAAGGCACCTCCTCCAAAATGGAGGTGCCCGAGCAATGTTGTTGCAAAGCCTTCACTCTGCTTCAGCCCTCAGGTCCCGTTGCCAGTTACATGCCAGTCACCTGCCAGATTCCTGCCTGTTACCTGCCAGTCACCTGCCAGATTCCTGCTTGATACCTGCCTGATATCCGTTTACCTGCTTGCAAGCCTGCGGTCCGACGGTCTGCCTTCCGACACCTGTCAGTCTGTCTATGGACCAGCCTGCCCGCTCACCTGGGAGCGCTCATCTGCTACCTGCCTGCTAGCCTACCTGGAGGCTCCGCCGTCACTTGCCGTGACCACCTGCCTGTCCAGAGACTCTTGCCTGCTCACCTGGGAGCGCTCACCTGCTACCTGTCTGCTGGCCTACCTGGAGGCTCTGCCGTCACTTGTCGTGACCACCTGCCCGTCCAGAGACTCTTGCCCGCTCACCTGCTACCTGTCTGCTAGCCTACCTGGAGGCTTTGCCGTCACTTGCCGTGACCACCTGCCTGTCCAAAGACTCTCGCCCGCTCACCTGGGAGCGCTAACCAGCCACCTGCCTGCTGTCCTTCTACCCAGAGACTGTCCCTGTCACTTGCCGTGAGTACCCGTCCTTCTACTCAGAGACTGTCCCTGTCACTTGCCGTGACTACCTGCCCTTCTACCCAGAGACTGTCCCTGTCACTTGCCGTGACTACCTGCCCTTCTACCCAGAGACTGTCCCTGTCACTTGCCGTGACTACCTGCCCTTCTACCCAGAGACTGTCCCTGTCACTTGCCGTGACTACCTGCCCTTCTACCCAGAGACTGTCCCTGTCACTTGCCGTGACTACCAGCCCGTCTTCCCTGGGAGCCACCCGCTTCCTTACAAGGACCGCCCCCTTGTATAGTTGCCCAGAGGTTCCGCCTCCCAGACCCGTTACAAGTTGCAAGGCAAATTTCTTACTGATGCGCACCTTTTCCAAAACAACTGTTTCAATGTCCGCAGACAAGTCATCAATCCGTCTGGCAATTGTGTTATCAGAGAGAGGCACTTTAGCTATCTCTTTAGCTGCTTCAGGGCCAAGCATCTCATTTACAATAGCTTTACAAGCTGGTAGTATTAATGTTTCTGCCACAGTGTGGGACTTTTTTGATTTAGCTATGAGTTCAGCAACAAGGTAGCTAGCTTTGAGGGCTCTCTCATTTACCTTTGTGCTTTTTCTCAAAAAAGTTGCCCCTTTCTCATTGTTTGTACGCAAGCGTACAAAATATTCCATCGGTTTATTTTGAACAGAAGGGTGTTTCGTTTGGAGATGGCGTTTAAGTTTGCTTGGCACCATAGCGCTATTGGAAAGCTTCTCACCACACACCAAGCACAGTCGTGTTGGTGCTGTCGCATCCCCAGTGGAAGTAAATCCAAATGAAAGATAGCTTTCACTGTATTGCCTTGAGCTCACCGTCTTGTCTTTTTTCTTTTGTCGAACTCTCATACTAGGGCCTTCATTTGGGTTAGAATTGTGTCCAGGGTCCTGTTCGGCATTTGCCTTTTCCATTCTCAAATACTTCTCCATCACTGCTGAGATAGTGTGCGCAGCCACACACTAAAATAGAAGAGTATTACATTATCTGCCACACTTAAAGGACCTCTGCTAGGCATATTTCATTCCTGAGGGCTTAAAAAGCAGCTCTCGTGGTGACAAGAAGCTGATTTAAACCCCCCAAGAGTGAACTTCGCGAGAGCTGTATGTGTGTGATAATAACTTATATTACTATGGCCTGCATTTCCTGCTTGCATTGACACTAGTGACGTAGCACTCAGCTTTCTCTATAAGTAGAATAGAGCCGGCTGCCAAGTGCTACGCCACTAGAGTCAATTCAAGCAGGACATGACTGCTGAAGAACGGTACTAATATCATTCATTATTCCATACATACAACTCTCACGGAGTTCACTCTTGGCGGTTTTAAATCAGCTTCTTACCACCACAAGAGCTACTTTTTTAGCCCTCAAGTGTGAAATCTGCCTGGCAGAGGTCCTTTCAATAAATTATTTATTTTAAAAAAGTAAAATAAAAAAGGATAACCCCCTCATATATTCAATCCCATGTAACCTCATAAATACAGTCCCACGTATATGAGCACATGATTATCAGCATCACATACTGTGGTGATGTGCACTGTACAGCGCCACAGTATATGGTGCTGATTATTATGTGGCTCATATACTGCAATATAAAGGGGTACAATGAGAAGTACTATGGCCATGAGGCCAGAGTACAAGTGCCAGCTCATATACTCAGCATATGAGCTGGTACTTGTAGTACTCCAGCCTCATGACTATAGTATTTCTCATTTACATTTCTCATTGTTATATGCAGTATACTGCTGGAGTACTAAAAGTACCAGCTCATATGCTAAGTATTCTGCCAACAGTTCATATACTCAGGCAAAAGCTCATATAGTCAGCATTATTGGCGGGCATTACCTTGGCGGCGGGCAAATGCGAGAGTCTCTCCGCTCTCAGGATGACGCGCCGGCCTCGGTGACGTCATTCAGTCACGCGAGGTTCAAAGCTTGTACACGTCTCCTACATTGTAAGAAGGCATGACTGCGCATCGAGCGCATTGCTGGGAAACAAAACACAGGGGACACCATAGTTTGGGGAACTTTCCCCGCGGCACACCCGACCATGTGTTGCGGCACACTAGTGTGCCGCGGAACACTGGTTGAAAATCACTGGCCTATACAATGCATTGGAAAAACGCATGGCAAATACGTGTCAAAAACGCATGTAAAAACCACATGCGTTTTTCTGCCAAGGAGATGCAGAAATGCTCTAAATGCTTAAGGGGAAGGGTGTCAGCACTTCTGAGCTGGGAGGGGGCTGACCCCAGGGATGTAGAGGAGAGACATGTTTTAGTCGGGGAGTTGGTGGAAGGATGCCGGAGGGTTAGGATCTGTGTCTGTGGACCTGGAGCTGATGGATGGATGACTTACGGCGTGTTGAAGATCTGTTACCAACTAAAGTGGATAAATGTGCTTCAGTTGTGGATATGTCATTTGGATTTAAACTTTATTGAAGGACTGCTGCTACTGGATATCTGTTCTTTCATCGTTTTATCTGTCGTCTGGAGGAACATGGACTGTGGCTACAGACTATACAGGCTGGAGATACGGAATCTGTGGGCCAACCAAAAGTTGAGAGACTGTGGGTATCACCTGATACAAAGCCAGTGGAACTACTGATTACAGGTTGAGAACTTAAAGACAGAGAACTGTATTTTGGCCATTTACTTGGAATTGCTGCATTACCATGGAGGTGATTAATAAAATATTGTAGCATTGTTAACCTACCTAGGTGATTACTTACAACCCACAACCTCAGATCTCTACAGGCTGGTTTTGGTTGTTTCTACAGTACAGACCAAAAGTTTGGACACACCTTCTCATTTAAAGATTTTTCTGTATTTTCATGACTATGAAAATTGTACATTCACATTGAAGGCATCAAAACTATGAATTAACACATGTGGAATTATATACTTAACAAAAAAGTGTGAAATAACTGAAAATATGTCTTATATTCTAGGTTCTTCAAAGTGGCCACTTTTTGCTTTGATGACTGCTTTGCACACTCTTGGCATTCTCTTGATGAGCTTCAAAGGGTAGTCACCGGAAATGGTTTTCACTTCACAGGTGTGCCCTGTTAGGTTTAATAAGTGGGATTTCTTGCCTTATAAATGGGGTTGGGACCATCAGTTGTGTTGTGCAGAACTCTGGTGGATACACAGCTGATAGTCCTACTGAATAGGCTGTTAAAATTTGTATTATGGCAAGAAAAAAGCAGTTAAGTAAAGAAAAACGAGTGGCCATCATTACTTTAAAAAATGAAAGTCAGTCAGTCCGAAAAATTGGGAAAACTTTGAAAGTGTCCCTAAATGCAGTTGCAAAAACCATCAATCGCTACAAAGAAACTGGCTCACATGAGGACCGCCCCAGGAAAGGAAGACCAAGAGTCACCTTTGCTTCTGAGGATAAGATTATCCGAGTCACCAGCCTCAGAAATCGCAGGTTAACAGCAGCTCAGATTAGAGACCAGGTCAATGCCACACAGAGTTCTAGCAGCAGACACATCTCTTCAACAACTGTTAAGAGGAGACTTTGTGCAGCAGGCCTTCATGGTAAAATAGCTGCTAGGAAACCACTGCTAAGGACAGGCAACAAGCAGAAGAGACTTGTTTGGGCTAAAGAACACAAGAAATGGACATTAGACCAGTGGAAATCTGTGCTTTGGTCTGATGAGTCCAAATTTGAGATCTTTGGTTCCAACCACCGTGTCTTTGTGCGACGCAGAAAAGGTGAACGGATGGATTCTACATGCCTGGTTCCCACTGTGAAGCATGGAGGAGAAGGTGTGATGGTGTGGGGGTGCTTTGCTGGTGACACTGTTGGGGATTTATTCAAAATTGAAGGCATATTAAATCAGCATGGCTACCACAGCATCTTGCAGCGGCATGCTATTCCATCCGGTTTGCGTTTAGTTGGACCATCATTTATATTTCAACAGGACAATGACCCCAAACATACCTCCAGGCTGTGTAAGGGCTATTTGACCAAGAGGGAGAGTGATGGGGTGCTACGCCAGATGACCTGGCCTCCAGTCACCAGACCTGAACCCAATCGAGATGGTTTGGGGTGAGCTGGACCGCAGAGTGTAGACAAAAGGGCCAACAAGTGCTAAGCATCTCTGGGAACTCCTTCAAGATTGTTGGAAGACCATTTCCGGTGACTACCTCTTGAAGCTCATCAAGAGAATGCCAAGAGTGTGCAAAGCCGTCATCAAAGCAAAAGGTGGCTACTTTGAAGAACCTAGAATATAAGACATGTTTTCAGTTGTTTCACACTTTTTTGTTAAGTATATAATTCCACATGTGTTAATTCATAGTTTTGATGCCTTCAGTGTGAATGTACAATTTTCATAGTCATGAAAATACAGAAAAATCTTTAAATGAGAAGGTGTGTCCAAACATTTGGTCTGTACTGTATCTAAAAACAAATTAAATTAGTCATTTATATCCATTAAGATTTTACCTCATTATTCCTTTTAGAATGGTCCAATTATGGGTGGTATTTATACATTATATGATGCGTCTCTAGGGCAAAATATCATGAGTATATAAGAAAGGTGTTCACAATCTATCACCATATGTTCATGTAGAGTTAGCTATATCTCTTCTACATCATTGTACATTCTGATTTCTTTATGATCTAGGACTTAATGTTAAACTTGATTTATGATACAGTCATTGGTATTTTCATATGTGATATGGTTCTGTTCCGGTTGTTTTTAAATAATTTTACATGTGATATTTTTTTGTTAATTGTGTGTGTGCACCCCTCAGTGCAGTGCCATTTCATAACCACTGGTTGTACAAATAAAGGCTTTTTATTTGAAATCTATAGTCCTGTCCTCATATGACCAATTTGTTCAGCTCTCTGTTGGTATTTGAATTTTTTCCGAATGGTCAGCCATTCAAGGTCTGGTTAGATATATGTCAATTTAATTAGCGTGTAATTGACATTATCATCCCTCATATTGTATTGACATATAATTACTGCCAAAGTCCAGTATTTGCTCTAATTATCTATGAGGAGGGAGGCAGCATTCTACTCTATGTACTATATGAGAGGTGCATTCTGCCACTTGGCGGGCTGTGGGGATTGCATCATACTATTTAAGTTGAAAAACTGCGAACTTTTCAACATTTTCGCCAAAATTGCCATATTTTCACAAATAAACGCAAAAATATCAACCTAAATTTACCACTAACAAAGTACAATGTGTTACCAAAAAAACTGTCTTAGAATTACTGAGATACATTGAAGCGTTCCAGAGTTATTACTATTATTATTTGGATGAGTTAGGAAGGTGAAAACAAACTTGGGATGAAGGGGTTAAAGCATGACACTCCAAAGAGAGACAAACTTCAGCATCAAAATAAAAAAGAATGCAAAAAAAAAAAAAAAAAAAAATGCCATTGTTCATTGCGCTTGTATGAAAATAATCAAATTGAAAATAAGTGCAAAAATTCACTATAATCAAAAACGCACCAAAAGCTCATCGTGGGAAGGTAGCCTAAAGTCCTATCCAGGAGTCTTGTATTTTTTCCTCATCGGGCTAAAGGCCCCGTCACACTTAGCGACGCTGCAGCGATCCTGACAACGATACGACCTGTCAGGGATCGTTGCTGCGTCGTTATTATGTGGTCGCTGGTGAGCTGTCAAACAGGCAGGCTCACCAACAATCAGGGGAGCAGCGACATCGTGGAAAGAATCTTTCCACGATGTCCTGCTCCTGGTTACCAGCCTGCTGAAGCAGGAGCAGGCTGGTAACCATGGTAAACATCGGGTTACTAGGGGCACACGCGCACCTAGTAACCCGCTGTTTATCATGGTTACCAGCCTGCTACGGTGAGCGGGAGGTTACCGCTCACTTTAGCAGGCTCGTAACCATGATAAACAGCGGGTTACTAGGTGCGCGTGTGCCCCTAGTAACCCGATGTTTACCATAGTTACCAGCCTGATCGCTGCTCCCGCTGGTCACACACAGTGATGTGTGCTGACCAGCAGGAGGGCAACGACCAAAAAAATGTCCAGGACATTCTGCAGCGATCAGCGACCTCACAGCAGGGGCCTGATCGCTGCAAAGTGTCACACATAGCGACATCGCTGGTGAGGTCGCTGTTGCGTCACCAAAACCGTGACACAGCAGCGATCTCGCTATGTGAGATGGGGGCTTAAGACATGCCTGTAAGTGCTCAGCCCCAAACAAAAAAAATATAAAAGTCCCAGAAACCCCTTTAACACAACCACACATAAGAATCTTTGGGTCCCATAATAGGCAATAGTGTCCTATAAAAATAATAAAACGTTTACTTATGTCACCTAAGGCTATGTGGACACAAAGCGTTTTGGATGCGTTTTCGCGGCGGTTTTCCGCTTTAACGCTTGTTAATAGGTCTGACAGCTATAGCAATGGTAATCCGGATGTACTGTGCACACGAGCAGAAAATTTCAGCTCCAGATTACCATTGCGGAAAAAAAAGCAGTGTACTGTACTGCCAGGACCTGCTGTGACGTAGCGATCAGCTGATCGGTCACGTGACATCACCGTGGGAACATTCTCAAGAATGCTCCCACGGTGGTTAGCTCACCGGGGATCATCAGCTGATGAACCCCAGTGACCTCCTGCAGCAAGGTACACTGACAGGAGTGATTTTACACACCTGTCAGTATACACTGCTGGCAAAGACAAATGACACATACTAGGAATAGAAGATTAGAATCATTTTCATCAGTATCTTCAGCTGGGGAAAATTCTGATAATTTAACCAAACCGGCAGACAGGGGTGGTAACATCATGATCTGGCCCTGTAAGATTTATGAGGTAGAGACATATCGACAGCTGCGTGATAGCCAATGCTATAGGAAGTTAACATCAACCCTTTGCGCTCATTTTGTGATTCACTCTCTAAGATCTTGGAAGGAGGGCGAGAGAAAAATCTGATCCCGAAAGAACTATATGAGGCTCTGGTTGTACCTGAACCTAGGGTCTCTACACTATACCTTCTTCCTAACATTCATAAGAATTGCAAAGTACCACCAGGGAGGCCTATGGTCTCGAGAGTTGGGAACTATTTAGAGAACATCTGTAAATAGAGTGTCAAAGTACTCAAGCCATTGGTGGAAACATTACCTGCCTATACTCATGATACTACAGACTTTTTGCAGAAAATCGACCTGATGCATGTAGATGAAGGTACGATCATGGTGACATGTGACTGAGTCACTCTATACCAGCATTCATCACCATGATGGCTTAAAGGCGGTATCTTACTACCTGTCCATGGCAAACATGGCAGTGGAAGAGATTGAGTTTGTACTACAGCTGCTGGAATTTGCACTAACACACAATTTTTTCTTTTTTTGGGGGGGGTCCCTCTACCTACAGCTCCAGGGGACAGCCATGGGGGCGGCCTTCGCACCGTCCCATGCCAATCTGTTCCTGGGGCTATGGGAGAGAAACCTCTTCCTGTCAGACCGTTACCCATCTATGGACCGCGTCCCTTTTTGGACTTGGTACATCGATGATGTATTCTTGATCTGGCAGGGCAATGAACGGGACTTGAAAGTCTTTTTTTAGCAGCTGAATGATAACACTCTCAACCTACGACTCACATATAAATATAGTGAGACTAGGATTGATTTTCTGTACGTGACGGTGAGGCGTGATGAATTTGGCATGCTGCTAACTGATCTTTACCGCAAAGAAACATCTGTTAATGCGGTACTTCACGCCTCATCGTCACTCCCTCCACACGTCATTAGGGCAATACCCACCGGACAGTTCTTTCGGATCCGCCGCATTTGTTCCTCCGACTCGAATTTTGAGAAGAGGGCGGAGGATTTGAGGGACAGTTTCTGTGAACGTGGGTATAGCAATCGGGCTATTAAACACGCGTATAACGAGGCTAGGAATTTGAAACGTCATGACTTGGTTTCGAAGGTGAAAACATGGGCCACTAACAACACAGTGAGAATGATCACACAGTATCATTCACACTGGGATCTCATGAAAAAGTGTATCAGTGTATAATGGTCAATCCTTTTGGCTGATAAAACATTAAAACAGTACTTACCACCAACAGCCCAGTATTGCTGCATGATGGAATAAGAATCAGAGATATCTTGGTAGAGAGTCACCATAGTCGGAAAGATCAACCGACTGTGTGTCCTACCCAGAGTCGTGGTCCTAGATGGGGGTGTCAACTTTGTAGAGGATGCGTGGCGTGCCCTAATATAGAGGACGCCACGACCTTCCAATCCGCAGATGGACTCAAGGAGAATAAAATTACTCAAACTATTAACTGCTCTACAAGGGCAGTAATTTATTATGACAAATGTCCCTGTTCTAAAATCTACGTGGGATTAACCACCCGACCTTTAAAGGTCAGAGTGCGTGAACATGTAAGGGACATTATGGCAGCAAAGTACATTGTAGAGACAGAGGAACTCCGCACACTACCAAGACATTTCCAACAATTCCACAACTGCGACCCTAAGGGATTACGAGTGAGGGGCATAGACCTGATTGTATCGGGCCCGCGTGGAGGTCAGACCAACTGCTTGCTTAGACAGTTAGAAACTAAATGGATCTAGACTTTGCAAACCTTGAATCCTGATGGTTTGAATGAACATCTGAGTTTTGCTCCATTCCTTGGAGTAGAATAACTAGTAATAGTGTTCTTCTTGCTCCCCATTCGCTGTTGTTCCTTCCCTGTCCTTTTCATTGTTTTTATGCTTTTTATTTTCATTTGATGTTTTATGTTACTTGAACTGTTGTTATATTCTAGAAGAGCATATATACATACAGTACAGACCAAAAGTTTGGACACACCTTCTCATTTAAAGATTTTTCTGTGTTTTCATGACCAAGAAAATTGTACATTCACACTGAAGGCATCAAAACTATGAATTAACACATGTGGAATTATATACCTAACAAAAAAGTGTGAAACAACTGAAAATATGTCTTATATTCTAGGTTCTTCAAAGTAGCCACCTTTTGCTTTGATGACTTCTGCGTAGGCTGATGGAGATGTACATTTGTTGTTGTAATGTCTCTGTTCTCCTTGGTGTAATACTAACTGTATGTCTGATGTCTTATATATAATGGTACGTCCTATATGGATTTGTAGATCCTGAAAACTATGTCCGTTATACATGTGGAAATCGTAGCAGGTAAGGGAGATCATACATGAATGGTATGTTCAAGTTTTTCTGCTTGGGCCACAGAGGCATGATCCTTATTAGACGAAGAATTGCTGATAGTTGAACATGCTGCTCATGTGGGTCCCTGTACTTGCTATAAGACATCTGCTTAACTTCTCTTATTTTGTCCCCTTACCGGTATAATAGATGATGCTCTCCCATGGGTGGTTGTGTGCGCGGTCGCGCTGCAGTGCGGGGAAGCGCATCCGTCGCTGTATCTTCCGGGACCGTCGCTCTGGTCCTGCGCTCACACACTTTGGAGTACTGTGACTGGGCGCGGGACTGAATCGCCCTCTCTGACGCGGTGGATGGATGAGCCCCCCTAGAGCGTCAGGATGCTGCGGTTCTGAAAGACGCGCTGCATGTCAGTGTACACAGATGAACTGCAGCCTCTGATGCACACATAGTGGACATGGGATTTCTAGAGATCTCATCCACCATATGCTAACAATTGGAAGCTGCAGGTTTGGCGCTGTATAAACACGCAGCGTCAAAACTGCACCGTGGCCACGTACCCAAACTAACCTCAGCATGTCAATTTATGTAGCGGACAAGCTAGTCTCCGCTGCAGATTTTGACCGATTGTCATTATATGTGGTGGATTCACATGTACTGACAACAAAAGTGCAGCATTAGAACACCGCATTTTGTACACAACAAAAATATTCTGCATCCAAAGCACTGCTTGTTGCTGTAAATGGGGACGTAGCGGCTAACGAAACAGCTGTGAGCTGTTATTAATGGCCAGGGACCATGTTTGCAAATGGCACCTTCCCTGGCTAAGAATAGCAGCTCACAGCTGCCGCATAAATTATGTGAATAGAAATGCTAATTTAGATTGGGTGAATGGGACTAGCTGACAACTAGGTCTTTTGTTTGGTGATGACAAGGTGTTAATCAGACCTTTTCATGCCCAAACCTATTAAAGTAAAGTAAAAAGAGTTAAATAAACACACAAACACAGAGTAAAAACTTTATTTGAAATACAGCAGACACATTCTTTAATCATTTAAATTAACCAATATACTCACCCCAGTTCTGACAGTAATCCAAGGGTTTAAGCAATGTCCAACCAAATAACTAACTCCAAAAAGCATTCATTGATGTACAAAAACGCTTCAAAAACCGCGTCAAAAGCGCTGCATTTTTCCTGCCAAGGGGATGCAGTACAGCTCAGGAAATTTCGGCTTCAAATCCTGATCGTGCGTACATAGCCTAAATCACACAATTAGGCTGAGCGCCCACGATGCAGATTTAATGCGTTTACGAGGCAGCATTTCCGCTGCGGAAGCGTATTAAAAATCGCTTGGTAAGAGGTCCGGGATGTATCCCAATGATAATCCGCTGTGCACATGCTGCGGAAATATCCGCTGCGGATTATCATTGAGGAAAAATCCGCAGCACAACCAATTTGCATTGAACCGAATAATATCCGCATGTATATATGCGGATGTTATGCGGTTCAATGCGTGGATGGTACCCGGGTCTGGAGAAGAGGAGACTATCATCCAACCCGGGTACCATGGTACCTGCAAGTTAAAAAAGAATTATAAAGTAAAAAATAAATATTCATAATCACCTCTCCGGCGGTCCCTGGTCTCCTCGGCGTCCCGGGGTGTACTTGCAGGACCTGCGATGACATAATTTAGTCAGCTGATGGTCAGCGGTCAGGCGATGGTCGCGTGATCATCAGCTGACTAAATGACGTCACTATAGGTCCTTCCAGCACAACGCGGGACGCCGAGGGGAGAGACCGCTGCCGGGAGGAGACCTGGGGCCGCCAGAGAGGTGAATATAAGGTTTTTATTTTTTTTTTTTTTACTTTAGATGCAGCATTTGAAGTAGAAATTTCCTCCAGTTGCATGGATTTATGTTGTGTGACCAACTTGTCAACCCCTTTTCCAAGTGATGCTCAAAATTGTTTAGAAAAACACTTGGAAAAAACGTATGCATAAAAGCATGTAAAAATGCTGAAAAAAAGAATGTAAAATCCGCATGCGTTTTTTTCGGCAAAGGAGATTCAGAAATGCTCAGGAACTTTCTGCATTGTGGGCACATACCTGTACTGGAGAAACTAAGGCTTCTTCCTGTGAAGTCAGTGGGCTGGTACATGTGTCACAGTGCAGCAACGTCATTGTGCCACATGCACCAAAACATTGGCATCACCCTGTATTTCATTCTGCTCTCGTGTAGGGTTCAGGGATAAAGTTGCCTACAGGTTTCAACTATAGCGACACACTGAGGACCTTGGTGATGGAGATTCTAGGTACAGTGGTGGCCAAAAGTATTGGCACCCCTGCAATTCTGTCAGATAATACTCAGTTTCTTCCTGAAAATGATTGCAATCACAAATTCTTTGGTATTATTCTCTTCATTTAATTTGTCTTCAATGAAAAAACACAAAAAGAATTGTCCTAAAGCCAAATTGGATATAATTCCACACCAAACCTAAAAAAGAGGGTGGACAAAAGTATTGGCACTGTTTGAAAAATCATGTGATGCTTCTCTAATTCGTGTAATAACAGCACCTGTAACTTACCTGTGGCACCTAACAGGTGTTGGCAATAACTAAATCACACTTGCAGCCAGTTAACATGGATTAAAGTTGACTGAACCTCTGTCCTGTGTCCTTGTGTGTACCACATTGAGCATGGAGAAAAGAAAGAAGACCAAAGAACTGTCTGAGGACTTGAGAAACCAAATTGAGAGGAAGCATGAGCAATCTCAAGGCTACAAGTCCATCTCCAAAGACCTGAATGTTCCTGTGTCTTCCGTGCGCAGTGTCATCAAGAAGTTTAAAGCCCATGGCACTGTGGCTAACCTCCCTAGATGTGGACGGAAAAGAAAAATTGATGAGAGATTTCAACACAAGATTGTGCGGATGGTGGATAAAGAACCTCGACTAACATCCAAACAAGTTCAAGCTGCCCTGCAGTCCGAGGGTACAACAGTGTCAACCCGTACTATCCGTCGGCGTCTGAATGAAAAGGGACTGTATGGTAGGATATCCAGGAAGACCCTACTTCTTATCCCGAGACATAAAAAACCAGGCTGGAGTTTGCCAAAACTTACCTGAGAAAGCCTAAAACATTTTGGAAGAATGTTCTCTGGTCTGATGAGACAAAAGTAGAGCTTTTTGGCAAAAAGCATCAACATAGAGTGTACAGGAAAAAAAAAGAGGCATTCAAAGAAAAGAACACGGTCCCTACAGTCAAACATGGCGGAGGTTCCCTGATGTTTTGGGGTTGCTTTGCTGCCTCGGGCACTGGACTGCTTGACCGTGTGCATGGCATTATGAAGTCTGAAGACTACCAACAAATTTTGCAGCATAATGTAGGGCCCAGTGTGAGAAAGCTGGGTCTCCCTCAGAGGTCATGGGTCTTCCAGCAGGACAATGACCCAAAACACACTTCCAAAAGCACTATAAAATGGTTTGAGAGAAAGCACTGGAGACTTCTAAGGTGGCCAGCAATGAGTCCAGACCTGAATCCCAAAGAACACCTGTGGAGAGATCTCAAAATGGCAGTTTGGAGAAGGCACCCTTCAAATATCAGGGACCTGGAGCAGTTTGCCAAAGAAGAATGGTCTACAATTCCAGCAGAGCATTGTAAGAAACTCATTGATGGTTACCGGAAGCGGTTGTTCGCAGTTATTTTGGCTAAAGGTTGTGCAACCAAGTATTAGGTTGAGGGTGCCAATACTTTTGTCTGGCCCATTTTTGGAGCTTTGTGTGAAATGATCAATGATTTGATTTTTTGCTTCATTCTCTTTTGCGTTTTTTCCTTGCAAGCAAATTAAATGAAGAGAATAATACCAAAGAATTTGTGATTGCAATCATTTTCAGGAAGAAACTGAGTATTATCTGACAGAATTGCAGGGGTGCCAATACTTTTGGCCACCACTGTAGTTACCTACCTCGGCCTTTTTACCCGTCAAAAAGGGTCATCGGCTCCCTGCTCCAGCATTCCACCTGGGAGTCTGAGTGACAGCACAGAAGGTAAGATGGGGCCACTAAAGCGCACCTGCTGCACTGAGCGAACAGAATACCATCGGAACTGGGCTAAGTAGCATTTTTTTATTGTTATCTTACCACTCAGTACTTGTGGGGGCTAGGGGCCATCATACTGCATTTGGGGATGTGAGGGTCATCATACTGCATAAGGGGAATGTGGGGACAATCATACTGTGTGGGTGAGAACACTAAGGGTATGTGTAGACGATCCTTTCTAGCAGTGCTTTGAACACAGTATACTTTATGCTGCGTCCAAAGCGCTGCACGCAGGTGAATCCGCATGTGCTCATTTTACCATGCGGATTCACCACATCCTATACAGTAAACTTGCGTCCCCGCAAGAGAAAAAGACATGCTGAGGTCTGGAAAGACGCGTCGCGTGTCCGCGGGTGAGCCACAGGAGCCGCTGTGAATTGCACGCAGCGTTTACTGACAGTGTGCACACATGCTAAGGGGCTTCAACAGGAGAACATTACTTTCCCTATGGGGCCCCCTGCGGTCTATGTACACCCCTGCCTGTGATTAGTGTTAGAGCTCATTCAGTTGGCAATGATATTTCTTGTATGCAAAAAAATAATCTGAGCTTCATCAGTGTTTTTGATCAAGTTTCTATTTTACAGTCTGAGAAAAACGTACCGTAGACGATGACATCACAGTGCTGTCCGATATTTCACAGACACATAAGATTGCATCGCTAAGTTTAATCTGACGAGTTTAACGTACCGTAGACAATGACATCACAGTGCTGTCCGATATTTCACAGACACATAAGATTGCATCGCTAAATTTAATCTGACGAGTTTAACGTACCGTAGACAATGGCATCAGAGTGCTGTCCGATATTTAACAGACACATAAGATTGCATCGCTAAGTTTAATCTGACGAGTTTAACGTACCGTAGACAATGACATCACAGTGCTGTCTGATATTTCACAGACACATAAGATTGCATCGCTAAGTTTAATCTGACGAGTTTAACGTACCGTAGACAATGGCATCACAGTGCTGTCCGATATTTCACAGACACATAAGATTGCGGCGCTAAGTTTAATCTGACGAGTTTAACGTACCGTAGACAATGACATCACAGTGCTGTCCGATATTTCACAGACACATAAGATTGCATCGCTAAATTTAATCTGACTCGTTTAACGTACCGTAGACAATGACATCACAGTGCTGTCCGATATTTCATAGACACATAAGATTGTATTGCTAAGTTTAATATGACACATTTCGATGCTTTTGTGTGAATGACTCAGTGAGAGGGAAAAGAAGTATAAACTTGTGAACTTCCCCCATAGACTATCATCCGATCAAGTGCTATCCGTAAACTACACAGCACGCATATGAGAAACACTGAGGTGTGAATGAGCCCCTAGTTGTTGTTTCTGTCTATTCAGGAGATCAGCAGCATCTATCACATTGCACATCAGTGTCAGAGTGGAGCACTTTCAGTACATCATTTCATGCCTGAAGGCAACTACCCTTATAGAAGTATTCGCCCACTATCCGTGCAGCGACCCCCGGACTAAGCTCATCCATACAGCAGCAATCCCCACCGCCGAGGCGTTAGCAGGCATCAGCCACGAACTCACCATCTGAACTAACAGTGTCATAGAAATCCTGCGAGTTCTGCTCGGAGTCGTGATAATCCACGTAGTTAATTCCTTCCACGGAACAATATTCGTCCTTCTGGCGCTCGGTCACTGGCACCACGGTAAAGTGCGGCATCTCCCTAAAGAGCGAAGTTACTTCTGCAGCTAATATGTCGGCACGGCAGCGCTGCCCATGAATTCCAGAGCCATGGCCTCACTTCCTCCAGACATTCCCCGCACACCCCGCCCTCCGAGCCGCCGCCGCCGCCGTGCGTGATAACCGGGCTGTGCACGACGCCGAGCTCCCGGGAACCGCACCGCACGTCATAGCGAGCTCCCGGGAACCGCACCGTACGTCATAGCGAGCTCCCGGGAACCGCAGCGCACGTCATAGCGAGCTCCCGGGAACCGCAGCGCACGTCATAGCGAGCTCCCGGGAACCGCAGCGCACGTCATAGCGAGCTCCCGGGAACCGCAGCGCACGTCATAGCGAGCTCCCGGGAACCGCACCGCACGTCATAGCGAGCTCCCGGGAACCGCAGCGCACGTCATAGCGAGCTCCCGGGAACCGCAGCGCACGTCATAGCGAGCTCCCGGGAACCGCACCGCACGTCATAGCGAGCTCCCGGGAACCGCAGCGCACGTCATAGCGAGCTCCCGGGAACCGCAGCGCACGTCATAGCGAGCTCCCGGGAACCGCAGCGCACGTCATAGCGAGCTCCCGGGAACCGCAGCGCACGTCATAGCGAGCTCCCGGGAACCGCAGCGCACGTCATAGCGAGCTCCCGGGAACCGCAGCGCACGTCATAGCGAGCTCCCGGGAACCGCACCGCACGTCATAGCGAGCTCCCGGGAACCACACCGCACGTCATAGCGAGCTCCCAGGAACCGCAGCGCACGTCATAGCGAGCTCCCGGGAACCGCACCGCACGTCATAGCGAGCTCCCGGGAACCGCACCGCATGGCATAGCCAGCTCCTGGGAACCGCACGTCATAGCGAGCTCCCGGGAACCGCACCGCACGGCATAGCGAGCTCCCGGGAACCGCACCGCACGTCATAGCGAGCTCCCGGGAACCACACGTCATAGCGAGCTCCCGGGAACCGCACCGCACGTCATAGCGAGCTCCCGGGAACCACACGTCATAGCGAGCTCCCGGGAACCGCACCGCACGTCATAGCGAGCTCCCAGGAACCGCACCGCACGTCATAGCGAGCTCCCGGGAACCGCACCGCATGGCATAGCGAGCTCCCGGGAACCGCACGTCATAGCGAGCTCCCTGGAACCGCACCGCACGGCATAGCGAGCTCCCGGGAACCACACGTCATAGCGAGCTCCCGGGAACCGCACCGCACGTCATAGCGAGCTCCCGGGAACCGCACGGCATAGCGAGCTCCCGGGAACCGCACCGCACGGCATAGCGAGCTCCCGGGAACCGCACGTCATAGCGAGCTCCCGGGAACCACACGTCATAGCGAGCTCCCGGGAACCGCACCGTACGTCATAGCGAACTCCCGGGAACCGCACCGCACGTCATAGCGAGCTCCCGGGAACCGCACCGCACGTCATAGCGAGCTCCCAGGAACCGCACCGCACGTCATAGCGAGCTCCCGGGAACCGCACGTCATAGCGAGCTCCCTGGAACCGCACCGCACGGCATAGCGAGCTCCCGGGAACCACACGTCATAGCGAGCTCCCGGGAACCGCACCGCACGTCATAGCGAGCTCCCAGGAACCGCACCGCACGTCATAGCGAGCTCCCGGGAACCGCACCGCATGTCATAGCGAGCTCCCGGGAACCGCACGTCATAGCGAGCTCCCTGGAACCGCACCGCACGGCATAGCGAGCTCCCGGGAACCACACGTCATAGCGAGCTCCCTGGAACCGCACCGCACGTCATAGCGAGCTCCCAGGAACCGCACCGCACGTCATAGCGAGCTCCCGGGAACCGCACCGCATGGCATAGCGAGCTCCCGGGAACCGCACGTCATAGCGAGCTCCCGGGAACCGCACCGCACGGCATAGCGAGCTCCCGGGAACCGCACCGCACGTCATAGCGAGCTCCCGGGAACCACACGTCATAGCGAGCTCCCGGGAACCGCACCGCACGTCATAGCGAGCTCCCGGGAACCACACGTCATAGCGAGCTCCCGGGAACCGCACCGCACGTCATAGCGAGCTCCCGGGAACCGCACGGCATAGCGAGCTCCCGGGAACCGCACCGCACGGCATAGCGAGCTCCCGGGAACCGCACGTCATAGCGAGCTCCCGGGAACCACACGTCATAGCGAGCTCCCGGGAACCGCACCGCACGTCATAGCGAGCTCCCGGGAACCGCACGGCATAGCGAGCTCCCAGGAACCGCACCGCACGTCATAGCGAGCTCCCGGGAACCGCACGGCATAGCAAGCTCCCGGGAACCGCACCGCACGTCATAGCGAGCTCCCGGGAACCGCACCGCACGTCATAGCGAGCTCCCGGGAACCCCACCGCACGGCATAGCGAGCTCCCGGGAACCGCACGTCATAGCGAGCTCCCGGGAACCACACGTCATAGCGAGCTCCCGGGAACCGCACCGTACGTCATAGCGAGCTCCCGGGAACCGCACCGCACGTCATAGCGAGCTCCCGGGAACCGCACGTCATAGCGAGCTCCCGGGAACCGCACCGCACGTCATAGCGAGCTCCCGGGAACCGCACCGCACGGCATAGCGAGCTCCCGGGAACCGCACGTCATAGCGAGCTCCCGGGAACCGCACGTCATAGCGAGCTCCCGGGAACCGCACGTCATAGCGAGCTCCCGGGAACCGCACCGCACGGCATAGCGAGCTCCCGGGAACCGCACCGCACGTCATAGCGAGCTCCCGGGAACCGCACCGCACGGCATAGCGAGCTCCCGGGAACCGCACGTCATAGCGAGCTCCCGGGAACCACACGTCATAGCGAGCTCCCGGGAACCGCACCGCACGGCATAGCGAGCTCCCGGGAACCGCACCGCACGGCATAGCGAGCTCCCGGGAACCGCACGGCATAGCGAGCTCCCGGGAACCGCACGTCATAGCGAGCTCCCGGGAACCGCACTGCACGGCATAGCGAGCTCCCGGGAACCGCACGTCATAGCGAGCTCCCGGGAACCGCACCGCACGGCATAGCGAGCTCCCGGGAACCGCACGTCATAGCGAGCTCCCGAGAACCACACGTCATAGCGAGCTCCCGGGAACCGCACCGCACGTCATAGCGAGCTCCCGGGAACCGCACGGCATAGCGAGCTCCCGGGAACCGCACCGCACGTCATAGCGAGCTCCCGGGAACCGCACCGCACGTCATAGCGAGCTCCCGGGAACCGCACGTCATAGCGAGCTCCCGGGAACCGCACCGCACGTCATAGCGAGCTCCCGGGAACCGCACCGCACGGCATAGCGAGCTCTCGGGAACCGCACCGCACGGCATAGCGAGCTCCCGGGAACCGCACGGCATAGCGAGCTCCCGGGAACCGCACCGCACGGCATAGCGAGCTCCCGGGAACCGCACGTCATAGCGAGCTCCCGGGAACCGCACGTCATAGCGAGCTCCCGGGAACCGCACGGCATAGCGAGCTCCCGGGAACCGCACCGCACGTCATAGCGAGCTCCCGGGAACCGCACCGCACGTCATAGCGAGCTCCCGGGAACCGCACCGCACGGCATAGCGAGCTCCCGGGAACCGCACGTCATAGCGAGCTCCCGGGAACCCCACCGCACGGCATAGCGAGCTCCCGGGAACCGCACGTCATAGCGAGCTCCCGGGAACCACACGTCATAGCGAGCTCCCGGGAACCGCACCGTACGTCATAGCGAGCTCCCGGGAACCGCACCGCACGTCATAGCGAGCTCCCGGGAACCGCACGTCATAGCGAGCTCCCAGGAACCGCACCGCACGTCATAGCGAGCTCCCGGGAACCGCACCGCACGGCATAGCGAGCTCCCGGGAACCGCACGTCATAGCGAGCTCCCGGGAACCGCTCCGCACGTCATAGCGAGCTCCCGGGAACCGCACGTCATAGCGAGCTCCCGGGAACCGCACGTCATAGCGAGCTCCCGGGAACCGCACGTCATAGCGAGCTCCCGGGAACCGCACCGCACGGCATAGCGAGCTCCCGGGAACCGCACCGCACGGCATAGCGAGCTCCCGGGAACCGCACGTCATAGCGAGCTCCCGGGAACCACACGTCATAGCGAGCTCCCGGGAACCGCACCGCACGTCATAGCGAGCTCCCGGGAACCGCACGTCATAGCGAGCTCCCGGGAACCACACGTCATAGCGAGCTCCCGGGAACCGCACCGCACGTCATAGCGAGCTCCCGGGAACCGCACGTCATAGCGAGCTCCCGGGAACCGCACCGCACGGCATAGCGAGCTCCCGGGAACCGCACCGCACGGCATAGCGAGCTCCCGGGAACCGCACGGCATAGCGAGCTCCCGGGAACCGCACGTCATAGCGAGCTCCCGGGAACCGCACTGCACGGCATAGCGAGCTCCCGGGAACCGCACGTCATAGCGAGCTCCCGGGAACCGCACCGCACGGCATAGCGAGCTCCCGGGAACCGCACGTCATAGCGAGCTCCCGAGAACCACACGTCATAGCGAGCTCCCGGGAACCGCACCGCACGTCATAGCGAGCTCCCGGGAACCGCACGGCATAGCGAGCTCCCGGGAACCGCACCGCACGTCATAGCGAGCTCCCGGGAACCGCACCGCACGTCATAGCGAGCTCCCGGGAACCGCACGTCATAGCGAGCTCCCGGGAACCGCACCGCACGTAATAGCGAGCTCCCGGGAACCGCACCGCACGGCATAGCGAGCTCCCGGGAACCGCACCGCACGTCATAGCGAGCTCCCGGGAACCGCACGTCATAGCGAGCTCCCGGGAACCGCACCGCACGTCATAGCGAGCTCCCGGGAACCGCATGGCATAGCGAGCTCCCGGGAACCACACGTCATAGCGAGCTCCCGGGAACCGCACCGCACGGCATAGCGAGCTCCCGGGAACCGCACGTCATAGCGAGCTCCCGGGAACCGCACGTCATAGCGAGCTCCCGGGAACCGCACCGCACGGCATAGCGAGCTCCCGGGAACCGCACGTCATAGCGAGCTCCCGGGAACCGCACCGCACGTTATAGCGAGCTCCCGGGAACCGCACGTCATGTTGAGCTCCCGGGAACCGCACCGCACGTCATAGCGAGCTCCCGGGAACCGCACCGCACGTCATAGCGAGCTCCCGGGAACCGCACGTCATAGCGAGCTCCCGGGAACCGCACCGCACGTCATAGCGAGCTCCCGGGAACCGCACCGCACGTCATAGCGAGCTCCCGGGAACCGCACGTCATAGCGAGCTCCCGGGAACCGCACGGCATAGCGAGCTCCCGGGAACCGCACCGCACGGCATAGCGAGCTCCCGGGAACCGCACGTCATAGCGAGCTCCCGGGAACCGCACGTCATAGCGAGCTCCCGGGAACCGCACGTCATAGCGAGCTCCCGGGAACCACACGTCATAGCGAGCTCCCGGGAACCGCACTGCACGTCATAGCGAGCTCCCGGGAACCGCACCGCACGTCATAGCGAGCTCCCGGGAACCGCACCGCACGTCATAGCGAGCTCCCGGGAACCGCACGTCATAGCGGACACAGTGTCAGCCGCTTCTCTCACAGCTCCCTGCGTCTACCGAGTGCGCGTTTCTGTCTGTTCAGTGTGCACACGTACATATATTGTATGTAAGCGTTATATCATACACATGATTAAAATGGTTTTAATCCGCCCGGGTTCACATTAGCGGAGCTTTTGTTTCTTTAAAGCTTAAGAAAGTTTTCGCCAGTTTGAGCTAAAACGCTGTAAAATCCATGTTTTCATCTTCCGGCTTTGGCGCGCTGCCCTGTATTCCTGGGGGTTTTCTAGATGTGTAAGGTGGGCTGGAGGCGGTGGGCGCAGTACTCATCTCTCACGCCCCGTCACGTTACATAAATGTGGGGGTCCTGGCTATGCAAAAACAAATTACTTTTTGTAAAATATTGTTCTTAGTCTGTAAAAATAGCAAAACATAAAAAAACTAGCTATTGAACCCGTTCTACGCCCGGGTGGCGAGCATTTTTATTGGTATATGGTCTCCCATGCTGGTATGTGCTGCCCCCCTCCTGGTACTTGTGCTGCCCCCATCCTGTCCCCACCATCCTATCCTGGTATGCATGGCACCCCTCACCCCCAATCCTGGTATGCGTGGCACCCCTCACCCCCAATCCCGGTATGCGTGGCACCCCTCACCCCCAATCCCAGTATGCGTGGCACCCCTCATCCTTATCCTGGGGTGTATGGTATCCCTCATCCTGGTATGCATGGTACCCCATCCCTCATCCCTATCCTGGTGTGTATGGTATCCCTCATCCTGGTATGCATGGCACCCCATCCCTCATTCCCAATCCCGGTATGTGTGGCACTCCTCATCCCCAATCCCGGTATGCATGGCACTCCTCATCCCCAATCCCAGTATGCCTGGCACCCTCATCCCCAATCCCGGTATTCGTGGCACCCCTCAGCCCCAATCCTGGTAAGGGTGGCACCCCTCACCCCCAATCCCAGTATGCATGGCACTCCTCATCCCCAATCCCAGTATGCGTGGCACCCCTCACCCCTCTATGCTTGGCACCCCTCTCCCTGGTATGCGTGGCACCCCTCATCCCTATCCTGGTATGTATGGCACCCCTCATCACTATCCTGGTGTGTATGGTATCCCTCATCCTGGTATACATGGTACCCCATCCCTCATCCCGGTATGCATGGCACTCCATCCCTCATCCCCAATCCCGGTATGCGTGGCACCCCTCATCCCCAATCCCGGCATGCGTGGCACCCCTCATCCCCAATCCTTGTATGCGTGGCACCCCTCATCCCCAATCCCGGTATACGTGGCACCCCTCACCCCCCAATCCCGGTATGCATGGTCCCCTCACCCCCCAATCCCGGTATGCGTGTTACCCCTCACCCCCCAATCCCGGTATGCGTGGCACCCCTCACCCCCCAATCCCGGTATGCGTGGCACCCCTCACTCACCCAATCCTGGTATGCGTGGCACCCCTCACTCCCCAATCCTGGTATGCGTGGCACCCCTCACCGCCCAATCCTGGTATGCGTGGCACCCCTCACCGCCCAATCCTGGTATGCGTGGTACCCCTCACCCACAATCCTGGTATGCGTGGTACCCCTCACCCCCCAATCCTGGTGTGTGTGGTACCCCTCACCCCCCAATCCTGGTATGTGTGGTACCCCTCACCCCCCAATCCTGGTATGTGTGGTACCCCTCACCCCCAATCCTGGTATGTGTGGTACCCTTCACCCCCCAATCCTGGTATGTATGGTACCCCCCAATCCTGGTATGTGTGGTACTCCTCACCCCCCCAATCCTGATATATGCATGGTCCCCTCACCCCACAATCCTGTTATTTGTGGCCCCCTCATCCCTTTCACACTGTACACACATACAAAAAAAATAAACAGTTATACTCACCTTTCTTCTCTGTACTCCAGCACTGCTGTGTCCTCTCTGCCGGAGGCTGGGGGAGGAGTGCGGCGCTGGAGCACCACGCTGTCCGGCGCCATTTTGCTGAAGACACACTGTAAATGTGTCTTCAGTAAAATGGCGCCGGATAGCGCAATGCGCACGCGCCGGTCCGACGCCTTCACTCTGCCCCCGATCTCCAGCGAAGAGAGGCGCCGCGGCACAGCTCCTCCCGGTCAGGTAAGTATGTAAGTATGGCGCCGGAGATCGCAGTATGCGTTCAGTGTCTACGCATACCGCGTGATCTCCGGCGCCATACACCTCCTCTTACCTGTAACGGCTGGATGCGTGCTTCTCTCTGGAGCCAGCCTGCGCGTCACGCATGCGCAGTCTATCGAGGCTTCAGACAGAAACACGCATCCCGTCTTATATTATAGATATAGAAATCTTTTCTCTCTGTAATCGTACCGACCCGACAGTTAAATCGGTCTCATCACTTTTACCACACGCTGAACGGCACAAAAAATAAAAAACAATAACTGAATTACTAGTTTTTGTTCATTCTGTCTCTGAAAAATCTGAATAAAAAGTGTTCAAAAATATTATGTACCCCAAAATGGTACCAAAAAAATCTTCAACTTGTCCCGCAAATAATAAGCCCTCATACAGCTCTGTTCACCAAAAAATAAAAAAGTTACAGCTGTCAGAATATGGTGACGAAAAAAATGTACTTTTTATAAAAGAGGATTTTTACTGTGTGACAGCAGCAAAACCTAAAAAAAAATGATATAAATCTGGTATCACTGTAATCGCACCGCACCGAAGATTAAATCCGCCTTATCACTTGTACCACACGGAAAATGGCGCAAAACTAAGAACTATTCTTGTATTGCTGTTTATATGTTCCTTCTACCTCCCAAAAATCGTAATAAGGCTTGGCTCACATTAAGGTTAAGTGCACACGTAGCGTTTTTTATGCTTTTTCTCTGTGTTTTTTTCCCTGCGGAAATGCATCAAAAACGCTTGGTAATTGGTGTACCAGCTAATCCAATGGCAATCCTGGAGTGTTGTGCACATGATGCGGAAATTTCCCCATAGGATTGTCATTGTGGAAAAAAATGCATCATGTCCTTTCTATGCAGCGTTACCTTTCCATTGATTTCAATTGAACAACAGCAAATCTGCAGGTATAATATTATACCTGCGGATTTGCTGCGGTTCAGTTAAAGTCAATGGGTGGGAAACGTTGTAGAAACACACATAGAGTAGTACCCGGGTCGGTTGGGGAGGACTACTACTTCCATCATCCGACGGCTAGTCCCTCTGATAACATCGAGAGCGGCAGTAGTGTCCTCAGCTGAGCCGGGGCTGCACGCTGTGTAAAAAATTAAAAAAACACTATTCTCACCGGTCCGGCACCCCCCGGTGTCCTCCTGGTCCTCGCGATGTCCCCGGCGATATGATCAGCCCGGCAGCTGGTGGTACACTGCCGGGAGCGCGGTCGCTCTCGGCAGTGTACATCGCTGCGCTGCCAGGACCTGAGGTCATGTGAGCTCTCAGCTGAAGATCAGCTGAGAGCTCAAGTGACCTCACTTTACGGCATCAGTGCTGCGTGGGAACATTTTCAAGAATGTTCCCATGTACCACTGATGCTGAGGTCACCAGGGCTGATCAGCTGATCTTCAGCTCATGAACCCAAGTGACCTTACACCTGCAGCAGAGCAATGTACACTGACAGGAGTGATTTTACAGGAGTGTATTTTTTTTTTACAGAAGATCGAGGGATTTGGGGAATGGGCGTATAATATAAAAAATTATTAAAACGGTGTGTATTTTTATTGCATTAAAATACTTTATTCTGGCTGTGTCTTTTATTGAAAAGGCGTTGAAAACGTTACTACGCGGTTAGTAATGGGGGCGTTTTATAGACGCCCTCCATTACTAACATGGGCTTCATGTCAGCCGCCAATACAAGGCTGACATGAATCCCAACCCCATTACCCCACTCTCCACCGCTACAGGGCAGTGGGAAGAGCGGAGGCTAAGAGCCAGATTTGGCGCATCTTATGGATGCGCCATTTCTGGGACTGCTGAAAGGTGATATTAGCCGCTGAGAGGGCCAGGATCCATGGCCCCTTCCCTGGCTATTAATGTCAGCCCACAGCTGTCTGTTTAGCCTTTTGTGGTTAGATTTATAGGGGGACCCTACGTCAATTTTGTTTCTGGGGTGCCCCTGTAATCTCTCCAGTAAAGGCTAAGCAAACAGCTGTGGGCTCATATTAATAGCCAGGGAACATTATTGGTTAATGGCCCCTTCCCTGGTTACTAATATCAAGTCCCAGCAGTCGGTTTTCCCTCTGCTGATTATAAAAATGACGTGGGAGCCCACGCCATTTTTTTAATTTTAGGCTCTGTGCCCATGATTTAGACAGTGCTTTGGACGCATATTTTTGCTGCGTCCAAAACATTGCATTCTATTGAACGCAGGTAAATCCACATGTGTTCACTGAACCATGCATATTTACAGCATTCAATACATTCTAGTGGTAAAATTTCTGTTACAGAGACTAGCAACTCCGCAAAAGAATTTGACATGCTGCGGTCCTGAATGTCAGTGTCCACGGGTGATTCACAGCCTCTGATGCACGCATAGTGGACATGGGATTTCTAGAGATCCCATCCACTATGCTGTAACATCTGGACGCTGTGGGTTTGAAGCTGTATAAACACGCAGCGGCTCCTGATCGTGGGCACATACCTAAACTCACCCGCAGCATGCCAATTTCTGTAGCGGACACGCTAGTCTCCGATTGAAGTATTATTATATATGGTGGATTCACATGTACCGACATTAGAACACAGCGTTTTGGACGCAGCAAAAATGCGCTGCGTTCAAAGTGCTGCTTGTTGCTGTTCGTGAGGACATAGCGGCTAACAAATTAGCTGTGCGCTGTTAATAATAGCCAGGGAACATGTTTGCCTAATGGCACCTTTCTAGGCTAAAAATAGCAGCTCCAGAAATTACATGAATGGAAATGCTAATGAAGCATGGGTATATGGGATTAGCTGACACCTAGCTCTTTTGTTTGGTGATGACAAGGTGTCAATCAGGCCCTTTCATTACCAAACCTAATTAAAGTAAAGTAAAGAGTTAAACAGACACAGAGCAAATACTTTATTTGAAAATACAACAGGCTCATTTTTAAATTAACCAATTTACTCACCCCAGTTCTGACGGTAATCCAAAGGTTAAAATATAACTTTATTTAGTTCCAAAAAGCATTCATTGATGTACAAAAACGCATAAAAAAACACATTAAAAATCACTTCAAAAAACGCATCAAAATCTAGGCAAAACGCGCTGTTTTTCTGCAGCGTTTTTCCTGCCAAGGAGATGCAGAAATGCTGCAGAAATTTCTGATGCAAAAATTTCCATATTCAGGAGAAATTGCTCAATAAATTATGGGGTCCAGTTACACCTATTAATCCTTGTGTTCCTGAAAAATTTCCGGGAAATACAAAAAATAAATTTTTACCACTAAAATGTTATATTTCCCCACCTCAGTGTTATTAAATTCTGTGAGGCATACATGGGTTCAAAATACTCACTACAACCCTAGATAAATTCCTTAGGCAGTGAAGTTTCCAACATGGGGTCACCTGGGAGAGTTTCTGCGGTACTTACTGTCACCTCAGTGGCTCAGCTAATCGAGCTCACAATCTATTGAAACGATATCTGCTTTCTAAAAGTCAAGTAGCGCTCCATCCCATCCGACCCCTACGGTGTGCTCAAACAGTAGTGTACAACCACATGTGGGGTACTGCCACATTCGGGAGAAATTGTGTAAAAACTTGTGGGATCCAATTTCTTCCATTACCCCTCATGTAAATTATAAATTTGGTGCTAAAACAGTATTTTAGTAGAAAAATTTTCATTTTTTGTTTTCACATCTAATTGATATAAAGTTTTGTGAATCACCTGTAGGTTAAAAATGCTCAGTACACCCCTAGATTAATTTTTTGAGGGGTCTAGTTTCCAAAATGGGGTCACTTGTTGGGAGTTTCTGCTATTTTCGCATGTTAGGAGCTATCAAAATGCGACATGGCATTCAGACAATCTATTCCAGACAAATAGCGCTCTTTCCTTTCCTAGCCCTGCCATGTGCCCAAACAGATGTTATTGACCACATATGGGGTATCATCGCGTTCAGGACAAATTGCGTAGCAAATCATAGGGTCCGTTTTTACCTATTATCCATTGTGAAAATTCCAAATTTGTGGCTAAAACAACATTTTCGTGAAAAATGAACATTTTCCAAATGACCTAATTTTATCAAATTCTGTATAGTACCTGTGGGTTCAAAATGGTCACTATACCCCTGGATAAAATCCTTGAGGGTTATTTTTTGTGCAAAATGGGGCCAATTGTGGGGGTTTTCCATTGTTTAGGCACATCAGGGGCTCTCCAGACGTGACATGGCATCTGCTCTCGATTTCAGCCATTTTTGCTTTCAAAAAGTGAAATGGTGCTCCTTCCCTCCCGAGCCCTGCTGTGCACCCAAACAATACTTTTCCCCAACATACGGGGTATCGTTTTACTCAGAAGAAATTTCATAACAAATTTTGGTGTCTATTTTCTCCTATCACCCTTGTGAAAATAAAAAATTGGGGGTTAAAAGTACATTTTTGTTGAAAAAATCTGATTTTCTTATTTTCACGGCTCTACGTTATAAATTTCTGTGAAGCACCTGGAGGTTCAAGGTGCTCACCACACATGTAGATACATTTCTTGAGGGGTCTAGTTTCCAAAATGGGGTGACATGTGTGATTTGCACTGTTTGGGCACATCAGGGGCTCTCCAAACCAGGCATGGCGCCTGCTCTCGATTCAAGTCAATTTTCCTTTCAAAAAGTCAAACGGTGGTCCTTCCCTTCCGAGCTCTGCCGTGCGCCCATACAGGGGTTTTCCCCCAAATATGGGGTATCGGCATGCTCAAGAGAAATCTCACAACAAATTTTATGGTCCATATTCTCTCGATACCCATGGTAAATTAAAAAAGTTGCTTCTAAAGTAAAATTTTTGTGAAAAAAAGTAAATTTTTTTCCTTACACTTTGCTTCAATTCATGTGAAGCACATGAAGGGTTAATAAACTTCTCGAATGTAGTTTTGAGCACCTTGAGTGGTGCAGTTTTTAGAACGGTGTCACTTTTGGGTATTTTTTGTCACAGAGTCCTCAACGTCACTTCAAATTCAGTTGTCAATGATATTTCTTGTATGGAAAAAATAGTCAGAGTTTCATCAGTGTTTTTGATCAAGTTTCTATAGAACAGTCTGAGAAAAACGTACCGTAGACGATGACATCACAGTGCTGTCTGATATTTCACAGACACATAAGATTGCATCGCTAAGTTTAATCTGACGCGTTTAACGTACCGTAGATGATGACATCAGAGTGCTGTCCGATATTTCACAGGAACATAAGATTGCATCGCTAAATTTAATCTGACACATTTAACATACCGTAGACGATGACATCAGAGTGCTGTCCGATATTTTACAGATACATAAGATTGCATCGCTAAGTTTAATATGACACGTTTAACGTACCGTAGACAATGACATCAGAGTGCTGTCCAATATTTCATAGACACATAAGATTGTATTGCTAAGTTTAATATGACACATTTCGATGCTTTTGTGTGAATGACTCAGTGAGAGGGAAAAGAAGTATAAACTTGTGAACTTCCCCCATAGACTATCATCCGATCAAGTGCTATCCGTAAACTACACAGCACGCGTATGAGAAACACTGAGGTGTGAATGAGCCCCTAGTTGTTGTTTCTGTCTATTCAGGAGATCAGCAGCATCTATCACATTGCACATCAGTGTCAGAGTGGAGCACTTTCAGTACATCATTTCATGCCTGAAGGCAACTACCCTTATATAAGTAATCGCCTAAAATCCTGTCCACTGGCCATCAGGACAGCTCCAGACGGGAGGAAGAGGAGGCAGCACTGCGACCTGGACATTGGATAAAGGTCAAACTTCGACACTTCATTTAATTTCCGGAAATTGTTACAGAAGCGTAACAATCCGTCTGGTTTCGGAATCAGTACGATGGGGCTAGCCCACTCACTCCGTGATTCCTCGATGACGCCTAACTGGAGCATTTTATTTACCTCAGCTGTGATGGCTTGTCTCCGGGCTTCGGGTACCCGGTACGGTCTCATTCGCAACCTTACCCCAGGTTCAGTGACAATGTCATGTTGGAGAACCGTAGTCCTACCCGGTAGCTCTGAGAACATGTTGGTATTCTGTTGCACCAGCGAGCGAGCCTCCCGTCGCTGCTGTTTAGTGAGAGCATCACTTATCCTGACCTCCCCCTCGGACGCATCCCTGGCTGAAGGTAGAGAACTCTGGTGATATGCCCAGAGTGACGTCTGTAACTAAACACTCTCGATCTTTCCAAAGTTTTAGCAGGTTTATGTGGTAAAGCTGCTCAGGTTTGCTCCTTCCGGGCTGATACACCCGGTAATTTACCTCCCCCACCTTTTCTCGAACCTCATATGGCCCTTGCCACTTGGCCATGAGCTTACTCTCGGCTGTGGGTACCAGTACTAACACCCGATCGCCCTTGTTAAAAGACCTGACCGTGGCTCTTTTAATATATGTGCGCCTCTGGACTGCCTGGGCATCTAACAGATGTTCTTTCACGATGGGCATGACCGCCCCAATCCGGTCCTGCATACTAGCCACGTGTTCAATTATACTCCTATGTGGAGTCGGCTCTTGTTCCCACGTCTCTTTGGCTACGTCCAACAGACCCCTAGGGTGTCTGCCGTACAATAACTCAAAGGAAGAGAACCCTGTGGAAGCCTGGGGTACCTCATGGACAGAAAACATCAAATAAGGTAGCAACATGTCCCAATCCCTTCCATCTTTAGAAACCACCTTTTTTAACATGGACTTGAGGGTTTTATTGAGCGTTCTACTAGCCCGTCGGTTTGAGGGTGGTACACCGAGGTGCACAATTGTTTAATTTTTAGCAGTTTGCACAGTTCCCTTGTCACCTTGGACCTAAAAGGGGTCCCTTGATCCATCAGGATCTCCTTAGGTAGTCCAAGGAGACAGAACATGGCGAACAGCTCCCGTGCAATCAGTTTCGCCGAGGTGTGGCGCAGCGGTATAGCCTCCGGGTACCGGGTGGCATAGTCAACGACCACCAGTATATGTTGGTGGCCACGAGCGGATTTTACAATGGGCCCTACCAAGTCCATTGCAATCCGTGCAAAAGGTACCTCTATAACTGGCTGGGGTACCAATGGGCTACGGAAACTGGCGGTGGGTGTGATCAGTTGACATTCGGGGCTGGATTCACAGTACTTTTGGACCTCCACGTAAATCCCCGGCCAAAAGAACCGCTGCAAGATTTGTTCTTGCGTCTTTTTAACCCCTAAGTGTCCACCCAGCAGGTGTGTGTGTGCCAAATATAGAACCACCCGACGGTACGACTGAGGTACCACTAACTGTTCCACGACCTCGTCCCTGATCTTGTCTATCCTATAGAGCAACTCACCGTTGACTACCATGTGTGGAAATACAGCATCTGCACAGGGCTGTTGAGCTACGCCATTTACCTTTAACACCCTTTCCCGTGCCCGAGTCAGGGTGGGATCCTGTAGCTGAGCTGTCCCAAACGTGTCCCGGGACAATTCTAGCTCGGGGATTGATAGGGTCTCCTCTACCTCTCCTGCCAGCACCTCTAGGGGAGACCTATCGGGGTCACACTCTGTCCCTAGGTTCGACACCCCTACCGCAGGTATCCCCGACTCGGGTTCGTCGGGTACAGTGCCTGTAATTTTACCGGGGGAGAGTGGATTTTGTTTTTCCACAGAGTCCAGAACAGGGGAAAGTCTCTTCCCAACACAGTCCCATAGGGAGAGTTTTACCACCACATGTTTTATGTCGCCACATGGTGTGGACATAACTACCTCTGCGGTTGGCTACTCTCGGAGGTCCCCATGGATACACACAACCCCGACTGTCCGTCCACTGGGGTTGTCTCCTGTCACCAGCGACCCATGCACCAAAGTCACTAGGCTCCCCGAGTCTAGGAGGGCCTCCGTGGGGTACCGATTAACCAGTACCTGGCACAGTTGGGGTTCATTGTTCGAGGGGTTGGCACTCACAGTGCAGGCGGTCTGGGCGTACATTGAAACCCGGCAGTTATACCCGAAGTCCCTGGGCTCCGTAGTCAGGGGGCAGTTAGAAACCACATGTCCCGGCCCCTGACACCGCCAGCACCTAATGGTGGAGGTACTGTTAGGTCTTATGACCGTTTGGGAGGGTACCGGTCTCCTGCTACTCTCACTCCGGGGTACCCCTTCAGCATGGGTACGGTGCTGACTGTCATCAGCCGAAGGATGCGACCCCTTTCCTAGTTCCTGGGTTGGCAGGGATCGGCGTGACAGCCGCGAGGGGGCAGAGTCCCGGATAAAGTCCTGAGTGGCCGAGTAGCGTTCGATCAGGCTGACCTCCTGGTCGAGGGTGCCGGGGTCCCCTTGTCCCACTCAACGTTGGACAGCGGCCGGCAGAGTCCTCACCCGCTGGTCGACCACCACCCTCTCCACCATCTGGGCTGAAGTCAAAGACTCAGACTCGAGCCACGTCTTTACCAGCTGCAAAAGGTCATAAGCCTGAGACCGGGCGGGTCGGGTCTCCACAAAGGCCCATGAAAACACGCTCTGAGCTCTACGAACATATTGACCCTCAGCCAGGCAAGGATCTCACCTTTGAGCCTCTGGTACTCCTGGGCATTCTCCCGACTGAGGTCGAAATAGGCCTTCTGGGCATCGCCGACCAAAAACGGAGCCACCACTTCCGCCCACTGGCCGGCTGATTGGTTTGCCCGCTCTGCTGTGCGTTCATAGACGGTCAGGAAGGCTTACACGTCGTCCTCAACGCTGAGCGAACTTTGTCCCGGGCCTCTCGATGTTCCGGAATCGTTGTTGTGGCCGTTTGCCGCAGGGCAGCAATCTGTTGCAGCAACAGTTCATTTGTTTCTTTGCTTCTGCTGGTACAGTAACTGTTGCTACTGACTGTGCTGCTGCTCCCGCTCCTGCTGTTGCCGCGGAGACTGCAGCTGCTGCTGATTATACTGTTGCTCCTTCTCCTGCAGTTGCCATTGGAGACTCTGGTGCTGTTCCTGCTGTTGCCGCTGAGACTGCAGCTGCTGCTGCTGGGTAAGTGTGGCACCCCAGGGGTCTGGTTGCCACAGTGATAGAAATATCACGTCTGAGAACAAGTGGGAGGTTCCCTGGTCAGGAGCCCTTGAACATGCAACACCTCCTGTCCCAGACCAGATAGGGGAGGAATCTGCCCTATATAAACTGGATCTGGGGCGGGGTTAGAGCAGAAAGCAGAGGGAGAGTGAAGAGCAAGCAGACACAGGGAAAGCAACAGCTAGGAGCTCTGTAGGAGCAGGAGCTGAGTGCCAGGGACTGGAAGCAGATATTGCTCGTCCTGGCTGAAGACACTACGACCGGACGACGGAGTCCGAGCCTGTGAGGACTTATATATCCAGCAGCAGAAACCAGCCGGATTTCAGGTCCTCTGGCCATAGGAAGCCCGAAGTCTCAGTCACACACACAAGGGACCGGTACCGCCATCGAGGAGCGGAACTACCAGAGGGTCCAAGTCACCAGCCATACGGGTGAGCACCACACGGTATACTCAGGGACGTGGGCTACTTCCACTCGCTTACAGCAAGGTAGCCAGGAAGAGTGCAGATAGACGGGGAGGCCTACAACTCCACCTGGCCAGGGGAACTCCTGTTTGTTCACAGACTGACCAGGCCCCTTATGCTAGCCAGTACGCCCGGGAGGGTCTGCCTTATCATCATCAGTAAAGACCCTGAACTGCACTGCAAAGACTCTGAGTCGTTCCTGCTTCACCCGTGCACCATCACTCCCATCATCCACACTCACTGCCCTGAGGCTATACTCCTCCCGTGGGGAGTTGTCCCATCCTCTGCTGCGCACACCACACGAGCCTCAGCGGTCTGCCTCGCAGCGGCGGTACACCCTGACCGCAATCCACGGGTGGCGTAGTCGGACATTAAATCATAAAAACCCTATAAAAGACGGCCACTGGTTTGACCACCCTGAGCCACGGACCGGGTTACCGCCATGAAGACTACAACCCCCAGAGACCCGGCTCCGGGTAACCCACACACGTGCACACACGGCGCAGGGGGCGCGTCATAAGTACCAGCTGCTTTAACAGCTCCTCTATTTTGTCCACAGGGTGGGGCTAAAAGGTGGCCGGCCGGATTTTGGTCATGCAGCTGCCGGTGGGGTATGCCTCAGTCACAATGCCCGCTTTCTCCACCAAGGTGTAAGGCGGCGGTGTTCACACCGTGCAGTAACTGAGGAAGTGATCCAAACAAGTCCAACATAAACAGCTTTATTCAGCGACTCACGGGTAAACAGAAAAGTACTCCGGTTCGCAGCCAGGTTAATATGAGTCCTTAAACAACGGTTGCCTTGGTCAATGGCCGTGCCGGGCCACTCAGAGCCTGACCGGGTGCAGAGCCTTCCCAGGCGTGGGTTCAGCTGCTCACAGGCCCGCCAAGCTTTCCTGCTATGTTTGTAGCAGGTCCCAATACTGAACAACACTAATCTTTAATGCAGGGTTTTTAAAGGACCTGTGGCAAGAGCCACTGGAAAACCTGGGTTGGAGGGAGGAGGCCGCCCCACTGCCTTCCTGTAGCCTCCTCCAGAAATGAAGGCCCCGTCGGGTTTTACTAATCTGCCTTAGCCACATAGCCTGACCAGGTCAATGCTCACCTTCATTCCTGCATTTCAGCCGCAGGTGAGTTTGTGACTGCAGTGCACTCCAATGGATTTAATAGGTCTCTGTACACATTCTGGGGGATATATAACATCCCTCGTATACTATCCCGGTCACTGCCTCACAGGGCATAAGAATTCAAAGTTTGAAAATTGCAAAATTTGTATATTGTACATGGAGTACAATATGTCATGAAAAAACAGAATCAGTGGAATCCGTTTACGTATTCCAGAGTTATTACCACATAAAATGATGCTGGTCAGAATTGCAAAATTTGGCTTGGTCATTAAAGTCAAAATTGCTCGCTCACTAATGGGTTAAAAACGTTCCCTTCACCATACAGAGAATCTTCACATACAGTCTCTATTCCTTTATCTTTGCTTGTTTGTTCTCTGTCTAAATTGTTTCACTTTACCACCCATCCAGCTCAGTACTACAGTCCAGTTACTGAGAGTCCTATTTTCAACCCACAGTTCCACGTCTTCTTTCCCCACAAGAGAACTAGGTTGCCAATATGTTAAATGTTAAACTAAGAACCTCATGTTCAGTTATATATATTTTTGCCGAGAGACATTAGATCAAATGTATGATTTTTGGAGGTGCGGTCCATGCTCCCCTTTTTTTTGCATTGCATATTCTTTTCTCTTTCTTGGACCAGCACTCCTCCCATTTGGCACAGGCGATTTTAATTAGCAGGAGACTGCAAAGAGGGTCCAGCCTATTTTTGCTCTCACTTGAGAGCTTGAGGAAGGTGAGCTACAATGCTCCTTTCTTGTGGTGTTGGTGCAGTGTGTCGGCCATTGTTGCTGTGGTTTTGCGCTTGGGGGGCGGCATGGCCTGGAGTTATGGGGACTCGGTCTTGCAGCATGGGTGCTGTGAGGCACCAGGCCGCTCGCCCTGCTGGTGCATTTTCGCTGTGGCGGTGGTTGGCGCACGGCTCCGCTCCCGTTCAGGTAGGAAATGTTAGGACCCACTAATAGGTTTGCCGTGACGTGGCAGTGGGCTTCATACAGTCTGATCAGAATGTTAAACTAAGAACCTCATGTTCAGTTATATATATTTTTGCCGAGAGGCATTAGATCAAATGTATGATTTTTGGAGGTGCGGTCCATGCTCCCCTTTTTTTTGCATTACAATGTCTCTTAATCCAGCAGGGGAATACGCAACAAGCGCAAGAAAACTGAGAGGAAGACTATTCGGCCATCCGTGGCCATCAACGTGGGGTAGTCCCTGACACATATGGGTCCTAGATCTGCTGAACTGCAGCCTTCAGTAACCTATTATTGTCCCTATTATCAGGTGTAACGAGCACAGCATGGCCTGTTTCAGCCTCTGACTCCATCTCCTTTTCTTCTCTTAACTGATCCTCTCCTGACTGCCTTTAGACCCTGGTTTTCCTCCTTGATCCGGCTTCCTGTACATTGTGGTAGACTTGTTCACTCGGCTGCTCACAGAGGTAGACATAGGAATGTTTCTCGTTTGAATCTTCTGCTGGTTTATTAAAAAGTACGGCATAAACAAGTGCAAAGTTCAACAAAATAAACACCGCCTTTCTGGCATAATGGGAAAACAAAAGATAACGTAGTTGCTGGTATCCACCTGCTCAGGAACAACAACAGAGTTCAGCTCAGTTTAGCATAAACAAAGCTCCGGAACTCTTGCCTCCAGGCGTACTGAACACTAAATGATTCACAAGGCTGACTATTTACCTTCTAAACCCCAACCTGGGGTGGAGATATGGTGAACAGCCTCCTGCAAACTCTTCATCTGTTCACAAAAAAAACCTGCCCTTAAAATGGCCCATTAACCCCTCTCAGCACTTAGTGTGCTGGAGCATTTTCCCTAGGTTCATATCACTGAAGCTAACATTAGTGATACATATCTCCCAGTACATTACAAATGACTTTGTCATATATCCCCCCCTCGGCACAAAGCCAGGGGTTTTGGCACCTTTAGTCACTAAACAGGGAAGTCTGGACAGGGCATCTGTGTTACCATGTTGTTTCCCGGGCCTGTGCTCCACATGAAAGCTAAAGTCCTGGAGTGCTAAAAACCACCTAGTCACTTGGGCATTCTTCCCCTTCTTTTCCCTTATCCATCTCAGAGGTGCATGATCTGACACTAGCCTGAACTTTCAGCCTAACAGGTAATACCTCAGTGTGTCAATTGCTCATTTGATGGCCAAACATTCTTTCTCTACAATGGCATAGTTCTTCTCACATGAGGAGAGTTTCCTACTCAGATATAGGACGGATGTTCGTCCCCATTTATTTCCTGGGACAACATGACTCCCAAGCTGACCTCGGAGGAGTCCATCTAATTTCTTACTGAAGTCAGGTGCAACCAAGACCGGTTGTTTGCATAGGGCAATCTTGAACTCCTGGAACGCCATCTCCACTTCAGAAGACCACTTGGCCATCGACGTCTTTAAGAAGGTCAGTCAGGGGTGCGGCTATGATGGCAACATTCGGGATAAATCGCCAATAGTATCAAACAATTCCCAGAAAAGCCATAATCTGTTTCTTGGATATTGGTTGCGGTCAAATTTTTATCGCCTTTACCTTATTCACTTGTGGCTTTATTTAGCGATATAGCCCAATATTTAGTTTCTTCTTCCACAATGGTGCACTTCTTTGAGATTATGGAAAACCCTGCCTTTCTCAGTGCTAGTACTGCCTATACCTTCTGCAGATGACCCAATCTGGGCTGAAGATCACAATATTGTCTAGGTAAGCTGCGGCGTACTTTTTGTGAGGGGCTAGGAACCGGTCCATGGCCCCCAGGAAAGTAGCTGGGGCTCCTTGCAGCCCGAACGGCATCCCGGTATACTGAAAGCAACCGTCAGGTTAGAGAAGGCCGTCTTCTCCTTGGAACTTTGGGACAGGAGGATTTTCCAGTACCCTTTCGTTACTTCCAGAGTGGTGATGTATCTGGCTGACCCTAGCCTCTCAATGAGTTCATCGATGCAGGGCATCGGATATGCGGCAAATTTTGACACCTCATTTAGCTTCCTGCAATCGTTACAGAAACGCCATTCTCCATCAGACTTCAGCACCAAGACAATGGGGCTGGACTAGCCACTCTTTGACTCCTCTATAGCGCCCAGGCTCAACATTCTCCTCACCTCCTTCTGATCATCTCGTGGCAAGGTTCAGCAATTCAATACGGCTTTTGGTTCACTTACACATGTGGTTCCATCAAGATTTCATGCTCAACAACCTGCGCACATTCTTGCAACTCCGAAAACAGGTCACAGTTCCGCTGTAGCAGTTCTCGGCACTATTGTTTCTGGGCCGGTGACAATGTCTATGCCACAGTAACATCCTTGACCTTGGCTTCAGGATTAACCCCTGGACACGTAACTTTCACCGGTTTCCTGTCTTGCCATGATTTAAGCAGGTTGATGTGGTACACCTGGTATGGTTTTCTTCTTCCTGACTGGCTGACCTTGTAGTTGATGTCTCTCAGATTTTCGACTACCTCATATGGCCCATGTCACTTTTCCAGAAATTTACTATCGACCGTGGGGACCAACACCAATACCCGGTCTCCAGGGCTAAACAGTCTCAGCCTCGCTGACCGATTGTAGACCCTTGCCTGGGCCTCTTTAGCTTGAAGGACGCTCTCCTTCAGAATCGGCATCATCCTCGCGATCCTGTCCTGCATCTGGGTCACAAGCTCGATGATGCTCTGGTGGGGAGGAACCTCTGCTTCCTAGGTTTCCTTCACAATATCCAGAAGTCCCCGAGGTTGCCGTCCGTATAGCAGCTCAAACGGTAAGAACCTTGTAGAGGCCTAATAGAGAACAGCAGATAGTAGGCAATTCCAGTCTTCTCCACCCTTCTCCACGACCTTATTAAGCAATAACTTCAAGGTCTTATTAAACCTCTCCACCAGGCCGTCTGTGTCCAGATGGTACACTAACGTTCTGAGTTGTGTAATCTGGAGAACCTTAATTTGTGTAATCTGGAGTTGCCCTCATGTCACGCACAGTGAAGGAAAGACAAAGTGCGAAACAAAGGGATGAGGGGAAGGGAGCCCAGACACTAGGGAAAGGGAGTAGTGGAGACCTCCTAGGCTGATCTGCAATCACCCTGTCTCCCCTACCATCCCTATATTGGTTCCTCACCAATTACCGCACAGGAACCCATCCCTGTATTTCCCTAGCGCTTGGCCCTGGATAGGGAAGGGGGATGAGCACTAGTCGATCCCCACTGACAACTAAAGATAGCAAGCGAAGACAGACATGGGGGAAGTAGCTTAGCTTGAGTTGACTTCAGAGAGATGGCACATGTCCTCTTAGCACCAGAGAGGAAGTGAGAAATGCACTTGGCAAAGCCTTCACAAGGGTCATGTGAATATCACCGGCACCTACTTATAGCAACAGCCAGTATTTAAACACCCAGCCTGGATGTCAATTAACCGGAGGGAGGTAGCCGCTGGGTCCTAGAGTGAGACAGCTAAAAAGGTGTCTGTAACGCCAAATGAAGAGATCTTCTGCAGCGGACTGCAGGGTGACTGTATGTTACTTCTGACACACCCGTAACAGTACCACCCCTCTATGAGTGACCTCCGGACACTCAGGACCAGGTTTCTCAGGATAAGAGGTGTGGAATGAGTGAGCCAACCTGGGAGCGTTCACCTCTGATGCTGAAACCCACATCCTCTCTTTTGGACCATAACCTTTCCAGTGCACCAAGTATTGTAGGGAATGACGTTGGAGACGAGAATCTACAATCGTCGAAATCTGAATCTCCAGATTACCATCAACCATTTTTTGGGGCAGCGGTAGGGGTGAGGGCTCAAGAGGTTCCACATATTTCTTCATTAAGGACCTGTGGAAAACATTGTGGACCTTAAGGGCCTGAGGAAGCTCAATACGAAACGCTGCTGGGTTAATGAGTGCGGTTATTTTATAGTGACTAGTGTTGAGCGAGCATGCTTGACACTGCTCGGTACTCGCCCGAGCATCTCGCTACTCGGGATGTTCGGCGAGCACCGAGCATTTCCGGGTTACTCGGGCGGGAGCTCGGGTCTCCACCCTACATGTTTGGCGCTCTTTACAGAGCCAATGAACATGCAGGGATTGCCAGCCAGTCACTGTAATGCCGCAGCCATGTTGTTTGTGGGCATTACAGTGATTGACTGGCCGCACAGCGTCACCTCGAGTATTTAAAACCGGGCGCCGCCATCTTGGACACAGTCGCCCGGGATCAGACAGTGTAGGGAGAGTGCTGCTGAGTTAGGGAAAGATATATATTGCAAAATAAGTAGTGTAGGGTCTCTAAAGCGTGCCAAATCAAACAAACAGTCCTTGTCAGGACTAATATCCATCCCAGATATTAGGCAGGCAGGCTGTATAGGAGACGCAGTGGTTATACCAACAAACAATGCATTACAGTGCTGTGTGCTCCTGTTGGTCAAATTGCTAGACTTATCCCCCGGTCTCAGGGGCCAGGAAAAATCCTTTTTTTTCTCATCTAAATCCTGTATTTTTTTTTCCTCAGTCAGACTGTACAAATACGCGTCTTATTAACCTTTTGGTATCCCCCCCCCCCAACAAAAAAATTGAGTGTGTCTGTGACTGTTCAGACACCAATGTATCTGTTTAAAAGATTCTGGTGTAGGCCACATAACTATAACTGTGGTTTTGCAGTTCCACAGTTCAAATCTCTGTATTATCCAGCTTTTTGCCTTTTTTCCGTAAAAAAAAACAGTAATAGTGTCTCGCTGACTGTTCAGACACAAATATATCTGTTTAAAAGATTCTGATGTAGGCCAGATAACTAGAACTTTGGTTTTGCAGTTCCACGGTTCAAATCTCAGTATTATCCAGCTTTTGGCCTTTTTTCCGTAAAAAAAAACAGTAATAGTGTCTCGCTGACTGTTCAGACACAAATATATCTGTTTAAAAGATTCTGGTGTAGGCCAGATAACTGGAACTTTGGTTTTGCAGTTCCACGGTGCAAATCTCAGTAGTATCCAGCTTTTGGCCTTTTTTCCGTAAAAAAAAAAAAAATTGAGTGTCTCGCTCAGTGTTCAGACACAAATATATCTGTTTAAAATATTCTGGTGTAGGCCAGAGAAATAGAACTGTGGTTTTCCTCTTCCACGGTTGTAATCTCCTTTTTATTACCCCTTTTTCCATTGATAGTGCGAGTGTAAGCTATTTTACTTCATTTACAATGGGCAAGGCGCGTGGCAAGGGACATGGAACTGGACGTTCTGGGGATGGTGTGTGTAGAGGATGGGGCCGTGGCTAAGGTGAAAATGTGCCACAACCAACAGCCACATCTTCTCGCTCCCACTTCTTGACCGAATTACTAGGGAAGCACACTACAACACCAGTATTGCGAACTGATCAGTGTGAACAGGTTATTAATTTGATAGCAGATAATACTTCCAGTTACCTGGGCACCACCACCTCCAGTCTGTCTTCCACACGGTCAAGTTTTAGTAGCCGTGAGTCTCGACCGCATACTCCTCCTCACCCTGATGCTCCTTCCTCCCACCATGCCGAGTGTCATCAGACAGCAACTGATCCCACAATTGGACACTCTGAAGAGCTGGTCCATTTCCATATTTGTGCCCCTCGCCTGCTCCGATTGAAGTGGCAGAAGAGGAGATCCCATGTAGCGATGCCCAAATATTTGAACAGCCACAGCCAGAGGAAGTCGACGCTGGCAATTTGTCACAAGAGGTGGACGATGACGAGACACAATTGCCATGAAGTGAGGAGGAAGATCGTGGTGCGCAAGTGGAAGAGGAGGAGGTGGTGGATGATCTAGTAACTGACCCAACGTGGCAGGAGGACACGCAGACCGAGGCCAGCAGCACACAGGGGGAGGGAGGCAGAGTACCCCAACAGGCAGGAAGAAGAAGTGTGGTGGCCGCACACAGAAGGCGGGCAACAATACCCCGTAACACCAACACGAGGGACGTTGCCAGTACAACCGATAGGTCTTCCAGAGTCTGGAATTTTTTTAAAGACTCTGCTGATAACCCCAAAAAGGCCATTTGTACCACCTGCCATGCCAGCATCAGCAGGGGTGACAAAACTACCAGCCTGACCACCACCAGCATGATCAGGCACATGTCAACAAAGCACCCGACTTTGTGGGGCGAACCCCAGGGTCCACGACCAGTGTCAGCAGGTGTCACCACTGCTTTTTCCGCTGTTGTGCGTGTAAGAGAACCCCCTGTTGTGTGTGCAAGGCAATCCCCTGTCCATACTGCATGCAAAGATGCCCCCTCCTCTCAGTCTTCACTTGTTATGGCAGTTTCTCAAGAAACAGCATCAACGTCCATGTCCCACCGCAGCGTTCAATTGTCCATATCCCAGACCTTTGAACGAAAGCGCAAATTTGCAGCGAACGCCCCACAGGCAACTGTCCTAAATTCGCACATTTCACGACTGCTTGCATTGGAAATGCTGCATTTTAGGCTGGTGGAGACGGAATCCTTCCGCAACCTTATGGCGGTGGCCATCCCTCGGTACTCGGTCACCAGTCGACACTATTTTGCACGGTGTGCCATCCCCGCACTACACAAGCACGTGTCCCAAAACATCTGCTGTGCCCTCAACAACACAGTTACTGGGAGAGTCCACCTGGCATGTGGCATGTGGACAAGTGCTTGTGGCCAGGAATGGTACATCTCCCTGATGGCACACTGGGTAAACATAGTGGAAGCCAGTACCCAGTCGGACTTTGGGACAGAACACATCCTCCCCACACCAAGGATTGCGGGCCCTATGTCAGTCAGAGTTGCCCCCACAGTGTACAGCTCCTGCGCATCTTCCTCCTCCTCCTCCTCATGTTCAGCCTCCATCTCAGATATCACCACATCAGTTACAACTGGAAGCACTGCAGTACTGCCTCAGCCAAGCGGCAACAGGTTGTGCTGAAACTCATAAGCTTAGGTGATAAACCTCACACTGTTTGTGAGTTGTGGACAGCTGTGAAAGAGCAGGCAGATCTGTGGCTGAGACCGCTGAACCTACATCCAGGCATGGTCGTGTGTGACAATGGCCGTAACCTGGTGGCGGCAATGAGGCGAGGCAAGATCACACACATACCATGCCTGGCTCATGTGCTTAACCTTGTGGTTCAGCGGCTTCTTAAATCATACCCCAAGTTGCCAGATCTGCTCGTCCAAGTACGCCACCTGTCATCTCATTTTCGGAAGTCGGCTACAGCTTCCGCTGCCCTTGCTGTGTTGCAGCAGCGTTTGCAGCTTCCGGCACACCGACTGGTGTGTGATGTCCCCACACGTTGGAACTCTGCCCTCCACATGTTGCAAAGGATTTGTGAGCAGAAGAGAGCAGTTGTGGAGTACCAGCTGCAACAAGGCCGTCGATATTCAGGTCAGACTCCACACATAAGACCTCAGGAGTGGACCTGGATGTCTGACATATATACCATCCTGACAAACTTTGAGGAGTCCACCAAGATGGTGAGTGGCGATGACGCCATCATTAGCGTCAGCATCCCACTTGTCTGTCTTTTGCAACGCTCTCTGCAGAGAATTAAAGAGGAGGCATTGCAGCCAGAGTATGATGAGATGGATCAAGAAGCCGTAACAGGCGATTACACACAGCCCAGCCTCATCTCATCCCAATGTGCATTGGGGGACAATGAGGGAGAGGAGGAGGAGGAGAAGGAAGAACACTAGCTGGTATCATGCACTGTAGACGGTAGTACCTGTACAACTGTCATACCGTCGGTTCAGCATGGGTGGCCTGAGGACAGGGGGGAGGAGGAGGAGGAGGAGAGCATGGTCAGTTGTCATCTTGGTGAGGACACGGAAGTCTTGCCAGTTACCAGTCTGGCACGCATGGCTGACTTTGTTACGCTGCCTTAACCGTGACCCGCGCATTGTCAAAATATTGGGTGACAGTCATTACTGGTTGGTGACATTTTTAGACCCCCGCTACAAGGAGAACTTTCACTCTCTTATTCCTGAGGTGGAGAGGTCTACAAAAATGGGGCAGTACCAGAAGGCCCTTGCTGCAGAACTGTTAAAAAAATTCCCATCTGAACACGCTAGCGGCAGAGGTCACAGTTCGTTGCCCAACCAAGGCGTACAGGCGAGAGAGACGCAACTCCAATCCAGCAGAGGCAGGGGAACACTGTCAATGTTCTGGGACAGTTTTCTGAGACCCGCCCAGCTTACAGATCCTGAGGCGATGGGTACTCTCAGAAGGAGTGGAAAGTTTCGAAAGATGGTGAGGGAGTACCTTGCCGACTGTACCAGCGTCCTCTGTGATTCCTCTGTGCCTTTTAATTATTGGGTATCCAAGCTGGACACTTGGAATTCTGTACGCCTTCGAGGTCCTGGCCTGCCCTGCCGCTAGCGTGTTATCGGAGCGTGTTTTTAGTGCCGCTGGGGGAATTATAACTGATAAGCGCACTCGCCTGTCAACTGAAATGCTGACAAGCTGACCCTTATCAAAATGGACAAGGGCTGGATTGGGCCAAACTTGTCATCACCACCAAATGACAGCAGAGTAACATAAAGTCAAATCCACTGTGTTATTTCGGGAGGTGTATTCCTATGCACCGCTTCACACCCACAGATGGGTATACGCTTCCTCATTTCGGCTGTATTTTGCTCTTCTCATTATCCTCAGCCTCCACCACCACTATACCACCAGGGTGACCGTGGTCCGTGTTGCCAGCATTGCAAGTTCCTCCGTCCTAATTTTTGGCAGCTTTTGCTTGGAAGGCATAGGCAAAGACTATGGGACACCCACTCACCAATAATGGGAATAATGTTTTTAATATGCTGTACTGCATGGCTCTTGTAAGGGCATTAAAATCGTCTTGTTAAGCTACTGTGACCTCAATATCTCTTCCAACAGTCATTGATATTGTCTTTCTATTCCATTGCGACATCCACGTCTCTTCCAAGGTGCATTGATATAGTCTTTTTATTCAACTGCGACCTCCACCACTCTTCCAAGGGGCATTAAAACCATCTTGTTAAGCTACTGTGACCTCCGCGTCTCTTCCAAGGGGTCATTGATATTGTCTTTTTATTCCACTGCAACCTCCACCACTCTTCCAATGGGCATTAAAACTGTCTTGTTAAGCTACTGTGACCTCCACCACTCTTCTAAGGGGCATTAAGACCGTCTTGTTAAGCTGCTATGACCTCCACCACTCTTCCAATGGGCATTGATATTGTCTTTTTATTCCACTACGACCTCCACCACTCTTCCAAGGGGCATTAAAACTGTCTTGTTAAGCTACTGTGACCTCTACGTCTCTTCCAAGGGGCATTAAAACCATCTTGTTAAGCTACTGTGACCTCCATGTCTCTTCCAAGGGGCATTAAAACCGTCTTGTTAAGCTACTGTGACCTCCACGTCTCTTCCAAGGGGCATTAAAACCATCTTGTTAAGCTACTGTGACCTCCATGTCTGTTCCAAAGGGCATTAAAACCGTCTTGTTAAGCTACTGTGACCTCCACGTCTCTTCCAAGGGGCATTAAAACCGTCTTGTTAAAACACTCTGAACTCCACAGCTCTTCCAAGGGGCATTAAAACCGGCTTCTTAAGCTACTGTGACCTCCACGTCTCTTCCAAGGGGCATTGATTTTGTCTTTTTATTCCACTGCGACCTCCACCACTCTTCCAAGGGGCATTAAATCCATCTTGTTAAGCTACTGTGACCTCTACGTCTCTTTCAAGGTGCATTGATATTGTCTTTTTATTCCACTGCGATCTCCACAGCTCTTCCAAGGGACATTAAAACCGTCTTGTTAAGCTACTGTGACCTCCACGTCTCTTCCAAGGGGCATTAAAACCATCTTGTTAAGCTACTGTGACCTCCATGTCTCTTCCAAGGGGCATTAAAACCGTCTTGTTAAGCTACTGTGACCTCCACGTCTCTTCCAAGGGGCATTAAAACCATCTTGTTAAGCTACTGTGACCTCCATGTCTGTTCCAAAGGGCATTAAAACCGTCTTGTTAAGCTACTGTGACCTCCACGTCTCTTCCAAGGGGCATTAAAACCGTCTTGTTAAAACACTCTGAACTCCACAGCTCTTCCAAGGGGCATTAAAACCGGCTTCTTAAGCTACTGTGACCTCCACGTCTCTTCCAAGGGGCATTGATTTTGTCTTTTTATTCCACTGCGACCTCCACCACTCTTCCAAGGGGCATTAAAGCCATCTTGTTAAGCTACTGTGACCTCTACGTCTCTTCCAAGGTGCATTGATATTGTCTTTTTATTCCACTGCGATCTCCACAGCTCTTTCAAGGGACATTAAAACCGTCTTGTTAAGCTACTGTGACCTCCACGTCTCTTCCAAGGGGCATTAAAACCATCTTGTTAAGCTACTGTGACCTCCACGTCTCTTCCAAGGGGCATTAAAACCATCTTGTTAAAACACTCTGAACTCCATAGCTCTTCCAAGGGGCATTAAAACTGTCTTGTTAAGCTACTGTGACCTCCACGTCTCTTCCAAGGGGCATTGATATTGTCTTTTTATTCCACTGCGACCTCCACCACTCTTCCAAGGGGCATTAAAACAGTCTTGTTCAGCTACTGTGACCTCCACGTCTCTTCCAAGGGGCATTAAAACCGTCTTGTTAAGCTACTATGACCTCCACGTCTCTTCCAAGGGGCATTAAAACCATCTTGTTAAGCTACTGTGACCTCCACGTCTCTTCCAAAGGGCATTAAAACCGTCTTGTTAAACCACTCTGAACTCCACAGCTCTTCCAAGGGGCATTGAAATGTTGTTTTTAATTACCTCTAACCTCCACCACTCTTCCAACGGGCATTGCATTTCCTCCTAATTTTAGTCAGATTTTGCTTTTCAATGCATAGGCGAAAACTAAGGGAGACCCACTCCCCAATATTGGGTAGAAGGTTTTTAGTACGCTGTAATCCACGTCTGTTTCAACGGGCATAACATTTCCTCATAATTTTTGGAAAGCCTTCCATTCACTGCTTAGGCCAACAGTGTACAGGAGACCCAGTTGCTATAAATGGAAAAAATGGTTTAGTTAAGGCCCTCTGACCTCCATGTCACTTCCAAGGGGCATTGGAGTGCCTCAAAATTTTTGGTTGGCATTGCACTCACTGTATGCCCTATAACTGTGTTCCTCCTGCTCTTTCTCCTTTGCCACCACCTCATCCATCATTCATCACCTGAAGCTTTGTTTTAACGGGAGTCATAGAACTGGGACAGTAGCAGGAAAACATCCAGCAATCCTCGGAAGAGGTAGGATACACGCCAAAACGCTGACCACCTCAGGCCTAGCCTCTACTACATACATGCACTTGCATTCCAAGGAACAGAAAACTAAGGAGATAGATGGCCTCATAATCATGAATAATTTACTCATTGTGTAGGAGGCCAACCACTGCTGCTGTCTATCTTCTGAACTTTGTGTTGAAGCCTGATTGACCCAGGACCCGCAATCCTCTATGTTTGGAGGACGTGTTGCATCCCAGTGTCCAACTTTGTCCCGGCTTCCTCAATATTAACCCAGTGTGAAGGTGTCAGTCAGATGGACCATCCCTGGCCACATTCACTTGTCCACGTGTTTGTGGTTAGGCTGTCCTTCAAATAGGGGCGGCTGGGGACCGAGTATGAACACCCGGCTGCCCCCTGGCGGCTGGGGTCCAAGCGTGGACACCCGGCCGCCGGGTGGCTGGGGACTGAGTATGGATACCAGGCCGCCGACGCCGCCATGACATGGTGGCCAGATTCTGCCTCCACATGCCTAAAAGGCCCAATTTCAAGTGCAAGCAAGCAAGCAGTATGGTATTACAGCCTGGGGGTGGGTGGGTGGCAGGCTGCATACTTGCACTTGGATTGCAAGAAATGGGGGAAGTACAATTGAACACTGCCCTGGTACAAGGACTTGCACGGGGATAGTTGCAAGTCTGCATCTTCTGATGCGGCAAGGATCACTTCTGATGGGCACACTTTTAGGCAGTGACCTGGGTGTCAGAGATGCTTCCAGGGGTCTTCCCCATGCTGTTCCCATGTCTTTTCAGCACTGTATGCATCAGTCACACAGCACATGGCCAGATAAGGTTGTAAAATGTTAAAATGACATTTCCCGGTGAATGCATTTGTCACGCTTGAAAGCAATACAAAAGTGCAAAAACGCATACAAAAAGCTACTTGTGAACATAGCCCAAGGTGTGGAGGGGTATTTTTGTTTTTGGTTATTTATTTTACCTTATACACAAGTCTTTACCCTGGAAAGGAAGTTCCTTAACATATTTCACAGGAAAACCGTTTCAGTTTCGTTTTTGAACGTTTTATTGTGAGCCCGTAAAAGTGGCTTAATACCTCTGACCACGTTGTTGACAGCAGTGATCTAGGGGTCAGAAATGCTTCCTGGGGCAATCCCCATGCTGTCCTCATGTCATTTGAACACTGTCACTATAGTTTTGGGCACTTTTTAGGCTTTCTACAGACTGCCGGGGGTGCCGCCACAAAAATGCTCGTGTCTCCCATAGACTAACATTGGGCTCGTTGCTCGGGTCGAGCACCCGAGTATCAGGGTGAGCTCGGCCCGAGCTTCGAGCACCCAAGCATTTTAGTGCTCGTTCAACACTAATAGTGACCAATAAACCTAGGTCCCAGTTTCCAAGAAGGAACTTTCAACTTAATATTCCTGGTAGACAACCACACAAAGTCATTCACATTCAGGTCCGGACCTGGCAAGCGTTTTCTATCAACCATGCGTTTATGGAGAAAAAACGTTCCAGCTTCCATAAAGTGCAAAAATATTTATTGATACAAAAAGGATTCCATATAAAATAGCAATGCTTTTCAAATGCAAAGCTGCGTTCTTTATCAAGAGCTTTGATAAAGAACGCAGCTTTACATTTGAAACGCGTTGCTATTGACTCGCCCCCTGGGCCGTGGGGCACCCAGAACCGGGCAATAGGGAGACGATGGTGGTAGTAGTGGCAACCCGGTCCCGTGGCTCAGGGTGGTCAGACCAGTGGCAGTCCTTTAGATATTTTAAGTGATGTCCGACTACGCCACCCGTGGATTGCGGTTATTAGGAACCGCCGCTGCAAGGCAGTCCCCTGAGGTTGATGGTGTGTGCAGCTGAGATTGGGTAACTCCCCACGGGAAGAGTGTAACCCCAGGGCAGTGCAGTGGATGGTGGGGGTGATGGTGCAGAGAGTCCCAGTACCGTTAGTGCTGGAGGAGCGAAAGAGTACACAGACAACTTACTGCAGTCCAATGTCTTTTACTCACAGTTCATGTACGCCGGGTCACTTCTGTACAGGTAGTGACCGCCTGAGCTGTGCTGCGTCCACCAGGTGAGGGGCTCGGTCAACCCCCAGGCAATTCAGGAGCATGGCACAGGACCCCCTTCTATCCTTTCTCTGGCCTGCCTCACCAGTGACCCACTTTTGTCCAGCTGCCGCGAACTTGTGCGGGTAAACGTGGATCCCGTTCCCCGCTGTCCTATATGGTGCCTTCCTAGCAGGTTTGATGAGGTGTCGCACCAATAAATGATCACGACCTCCGGCCTTTGGCTGAGGGTTGTTTCTCCTCCACCAACTTGGGATCCGGTACCCTTAATCTGCCTGACCCTTCACCCTGTATTCTCGTGGGTTCTTAGGGTCCCTTCTGCCTTCTTGTTCCTGAGCCCTTCCGTTCCTCTCTCTCACTTTCTCTGTTGTTCCTTTCTGTTCTTGTTCCTTTCTGTTCCTGTTACTTGCTGTTCTTGTTCCTTTCTGTTCCCGGCCTTCACCCTAGGCCTGCCTCATGGAGCTGGGCCCCGACTGAGCCACAGCTCCCTGTCAGCCCTCTCTGGCTGAACTTCTCCTCTCTCTGACAAGACCCAGAACTAAGATGGTGCCCACCTTATATACCTTCCCCTAGAACATGAACCCAGGTGACCAGCAACCAATGGGCTCCTACCTACGCTCAGGAGCCAACCCCTATCTGCTCCTACATCACTGGGTATTCCTCCCCTCTCCCCACTCCAGCCAGGGACATGGTCTGTCGTGCCTGCATTTCTGTCTAATGGGAGCACCGTTGAGCTGTCCCTCGGAAATGGGGTGAGTGTGCTGCATGCAGCTAACTGAGCCCTGGTCCATACTCCATCCTTACCTGGAAGTGGAATACCACACCTCTGGCAGAGGTGCAATACCCCTGTAGCGGCCGAACCCTCGGGGCGCTACACAATTTTATATGGAATCCTTTTTGTATCAATAAATATTTTTGCACTTTATGGAAGCTGGAACGTTTTTTCTCCTTCAACTATTGCAAGTGGTCCCTTGTGTTCCGTGCCTCCAGCCACCTAGGTGTGTGTTTGATCAGGTCTTTTTTCTATTTTTTCTAACCATGCGTTTATACCTGTCTCCTACGATCTTTAAATTACTCAGAACCACCCCACACTGAAGAGAGTGACAAAGCAAAACGTTCCGCCTCAGGAACTCCTGAAGTTACTCCCACACTAAAGCCACCAAAGTGGGTGGTAACCGTATGCACTAAAGAATGGTGACCTGCCAGTGGATTCTTGATGATGATTATTAATGGCAAATTCTGCCAGCGGTAAGTAGGATGCACAATCCTCCTGATTTTCGGAGATGAAACACCTGAGGTAGGTCTCCAAATTCTGATTGACACCCTCGGTCTTTCCATTCGACTGAGGGTGGAAGGCAGAGGAAAAGGACAGCTGCACCCCCAGTCGAGAAAAGAATGCCTTCCAGAACTTGGAAACAAACTGGGTCCCCCGATCTGATACAACATCAGAGGGAACCCTGTGAAGCTTCACAATCTCATTTATGAACACCTGAGCAAGTGTCTTGGCATTTGGAAGTGCAGGTAATACGACAAAGTGAACCTTTTTCCTGAACCTATCTACAACCCCCAAAACCACCGTTTTGCTTGCAGAAACTGGTAGGTCAGTAATAAAATCTATGGGCAAGTGTGTCCATGGCCTACTAGGGATAGGTAGGGGAAGAAGAGTACCAGACGGACTGGTATGCGAAACCTTAGAACGCGTGCAAATAATACAAGCAAATACGTGTTCAATCACATCTTTATTCAAACCTGGCCAACAAAAATGGTAAGAGAGGAGGTCCACAGTTGCCTTACCACCTGTATGACCAGCAAGCACAGAGTTATGATGTTCCTTAATTACTTTGCGGCGCAGATTTGATGGTACAAATAATCTTCCTGAAGAGCAGGAGGCAGGGGCGTCCCCCTGAGCCTCTATCACCTCACCCTCCATTTCAGGATATAATGCCGAAATGACTACCCCCTTCTGTAGTATCGGGGCAGGGTTCTCATGGTCACCGCCACCAGGGAAGCTCCAGGACAAAGCATCAGCCTTGACAATTTTGATCCCTGGATGAAAAGTGACAACAAAATTGAACCTAGTGAAAAACAGCGACCATCTGGCTTGCCTAGGGTTGAGACGTTTAGCAGACTGTAGATATAACAGATTGTTATGGTCAGTAATAACAGTAATAGGATGGACAGCTCCCTCCAACCAATGTCGCCATTCTTTGAACGCCAATCTGATCGCCAAAAGTTCCCTATTACCCACGTCATAATTTCTCTCAGCCAAAGACGATTTTTTAGAAAAGAAGGCGCATGGACGCCATTTACCAGGGAACCAACTCTGAGACAACACAGCCCCAACCCGCAAAACAGACGCATCAACTTCCACAATAAAGGGTTGAGAGATATCGGGCTGACTGAGTATAGGTGCAGTATCAAAATAATTCTTTAAGGAAGAAAAAGCCTGCAGGGAGGCATCCGACCACTTGGAAAAATCAGACCCCTTCTTAGTCATGTTAGTAAGGGGTTTCATGATTACAGAGTAATTTTGTCTGAATTTCCGGTAAAAATTAGTAAAGCCCAGAAAACGTTGTAGAGCTTTCAGGTTCTCGGGACGGTCCCAATCAAGGACTGCACGGATCTTCTCCGGCTCTATCCGGAAACCCAAAGATGACAACAAGTACCCCAAAAACTGCACCTCCTGAATGGCGAAAACACATTTTTCCAGTTTGGTATAAAGTTTGTTATCCCTTAATATCTGGAGTACCTCTTTAACCTGTCCCCGATGTGTCTCAAAATCAGGTCAGTAAACCAAAATATTGTCCAGATAGACCACTACAAATCTCCCCACCAAATGATGAAAAATATCATTTATGAAATGCTGGAAAACCCAGGTGCATTCGTCAAACCGAAAGGCATAACCAGACTCTTGAAATGCCCTTCAGGGGTATTGAAAGCTGTTTTCCAATTATCCCCTTCTCTGATTCTAACCAGATTGTAGGCTCCCCTTAAATCCAATTTGGAGAATACCTTAGTTCCTACAACCTGGTTGAACAAATCAGGAATCAGAGGAAGAGGGTATGGATTTCGGATGGTAATTTGATTTAATTTGTGGAAATCTAAACAGGGACGTAGACCACCATCTTTTTTCTTCACAAAGAAGAACCCTGCCGCCACAGGTGAAGATGAGGACTTAATCTGTCAATTCTCCAGACTCTCCGCAATGAAATCATTCATGGCTTGTCTCTCAGAGCCAGAAAGATTATACAGTCTCGACTTTGGTAGTTTAGCTCCTGGGGTCAGGTTAATAGGAATACGTCCCAGGAGGGGACAGATTCCCTTTAACCAATGAAAAGTTAGTGGGAGTGCGTCTTTAACTGCAATGCTGTTTGTTAAACAACAGTGAAATCAAGTGGCCAATTTTGAAATAACCTGACTTTGCATTTAACTGCATTGCTATTTGTTAGACAGCAGTGACACTTGTGGCCAATTTTCACATGACCTGACTTTACATTTAAAGAGGCACTCTCATCAATGTTTTATGCTCTTAATATATTGCAAGCATCATATTATATAGCACTGTGTACTTACAATTGCTCATTTTGCCCTTCTCCCCAGTTAATTCTTCTGTTTTCTATTAAGTCTATGACATCACGTGATTAAAAACGAACTAGCAGCATCTTCCTAAATTCTATGTAGTAACATGACGTCAATTTTCTCTGCACAAGTCATAAGTCACTGCAAAAGTCTATGGCATGAGGGAGGTGCAGAGCAACTGGGTCAGTAGTTGAAGAGGAGGATAAATGCAGGACAAGAGACTTCCTGTTTCTATATAGGAGCAGAGAAAAGAGAATAATTAACTGGATAGAAAGGCAAAATGAGCAATTGTATGTACACAGTGTTATGTAATATGGTGATTGCAATATATTAAGAGGATAAAAACTTTGATGGGAGTGCTTCTTAATCTGCATTACTAATTGTTAGACAACAATGACACCGAGTGACCAATTTTGAAATAATCTGATTTTACATTTAAATAGAACCTGTCATCAAGATCATGCATGTTAAATTGAAACAGTGGGGGGAACCCTTTTTCTGCCAAGGGCTATTTGGATATTTTTTACCATCCTTTGGAGGCCGTACAAGATAATCAATTTGAAAATTACCCTGCTATATTTGGTTAAATATTTAATTAACTCTCCCCTAATGTGATGGCTGGAACTGTTTTTCTTTGGTGCGGCTGTGACGTTAGGTGCTATTGATGATGTTCCTACATCGGGGCAATAAAAATGAAAAAAGCATATACAGAATGGGAGGAAGTAGGGCTAAGCAACAGCACATGTGAAAAAGACTTGCTTATACTAATAGATCATAGACTGAACATGAGTCAACAGAGTGATGCAGCAGCAAAAAAAGGCAAACACAATTCTGGGTTGCATTAACAGAACCATACAGTCTAAATTACGTGAAATAATTATCCCCCTCTACTCCTCTTAGGTCAGACCTCATCTGAAATACTGTGTCCAGTTCTGGGCACCACATCTTAAAAAATACATAAAGAAACTGGAGCAAGTTCAGAGAAGAGCGACCGGAATGGTGACTGGTCTGCAAACAATGTCCTATGAGGAACAGTTACAGGATTGGGGAATGTTTAGTTTGCAAAAAAGAAGACTGAGAGGAGACTTAATAGTTGTCTACAAATATCTCAAATGCTGTCACACTGTAGAGGGATCAGCTTTATTCTCATTTGCAGAAAGAAAGACTAAAAGCAATGGGAAGAAACTGAATAGGAGAACAGATTAGAGATTATAAAAAACTTTTTGACATTGAGGGTGATTAACAAGTGGAAGAGGCTGCCACGAGAGGTGTTGAGTTCTCCTTCAATGGACGTCTTCAAACAGAGGCTGGACAGACATCTGTCTGAGATGGTTTAGTGAATCCTGCATTGAGCAGGGGGTTGGACCAGATGACCCTGGAGGTCCCCTCCAACTCTAACATTCTATGATTCTACTCATAACTGTTTTTCCAGATATGCATCGGTCTGGAGCATAGGGAACTCTTTGCAATGCTAAGTTTTGTTGAGAACTTGCAGCAGTAAGTCATACCGAATACAAATGCATATTATACCATAGGTCTCCTTATGGTGGGAATTTCACTGCCCATGTTACATTTATAGAACTCAAGCAGTGGGAGGTCTGCTGTATACATCACATAGGAGTCACTGAAACTGCTGTATATTCAACACATAGGAAACACCGAAACTGCTGTATATATATCACATATGAGACATCGAGACTGCTGTATATACAACACAGAGTAGATATGGAGACTGCTGTATACATCACATAGGAGATACTGTTGAATATGTCAGATCGAAGACATTGAGATTGTTGTATATACATCACAAAGCAGACACATGGGCTAGAATATATATATCCCATAGGTTACACTGAGGCTGGAGTATATACATCACAGATGACATGGGGGATGCAGCATATACATCACAGGAGAAATGGCGCTATGGCATATACATCACAGGAGACATGGGGCTGCAGCATATACGTCACAGGAGACATGGGCCTGCGGTATAGACATTACAAGAGACAATGGGCTGCGGTGTAGACATCACAGGAGACATGGGGCTGAGGTATACACTTCACAGGAGACATGGGGCTACATTATAGACATCACATAGGAGACACCAGGGCTAGAGAATATACATCACATAGGTTACACTGAGGCTGGAGTATATACATCACAGGAGACATGGGGATGCGGCATATACGTCATAGGAGACATAGACCTGTGGTATAGACGTTACAGGAGACATGGGGCTGCAGAGTAGACATCACAGGAGACCCTGGGGCTTTGGTTTAGACATGACAGATGACGCTAGGGCTTTGTTTTTCACATCACAGGAGGTGCTGGGACTGTGGTATACATGTCACAGGAGACGCTGGGGCTGCCACTGCTGTCTTCTCTTGTTGGACAGGAGTGCATCGCTTGCTAACTCTGCCCACAGAGTATGTCCAAACACCGGTACTGGCTAGTACCTGGAAGTAATCTTTCATTGCACTTGCACACAATGTTCAGTAGTAACATTGCGTGTGCGTGCTCGCAGTGCAAAGAGAAATTAAAAGGCCAGCAGCTGTCAAAACACAGCTGCCAACCCGAACACTGTGGTCTCTGCGAATCTGCCCGGGGCCAGAGAAAAGATCATCGAGGACCTGAGGTACCCAATGTCTGAGCTAAAGGTATAGGCATAGAAGTGCTTTTATACTGATTTAATAGGTACCATCAGTGTAGAAATCTGCTGCCTGGTCATTGTTTAATTATCATTACAAGTTTTGGTGCAATAAGCTCTTTGTGCATTGGGGCAGGACTGTTGGTAGGGTATTCAGCTTTGCCACATGACCATTGTGAGACATCTCCTTTAAAGAATGGTTCATCTGTCTGACTTGCTTGATTTCATTCTTATTTTTTATATTTATTTTTATTGGACCACAATTATTTTATATATAAATGTAAAAAAAATATTTTAAATTACCCCTTTGGTGTTCCATACAAATTAGGAATGATTATAAAGAGTTGTTGATTTCGAAATATAAGTACCCATGTACTATTTACAGTGCCTTGAAAAGTATTCATACCCCTGACTAAGCTTAGTGAAGCACGCGTCGGGTTGCTGGTGGGTGAGCATCCATGCACTTTGTCTATTACATGTCCTGATCATTATTTGCATTATTGCACTTCACCTGCACTTTCACTTTTCACACTTTTCAGGATGTCTTATTAGTGTTGGCACTTTAACCTCATGTACACTCCATTCATATTTTGTCTTTGATTACTCATGCACTTTTGTGACATGTACCTTTCATAAACATTTTTATTGTTGGTACTTACCTTACTTCTCCTTACCTGGATTAGATATGAGGTCCTTTTCACGCTATTTACCTAACAAGTATCCTTTAATATCTTTAGGTCATCCCTTTTTCTTCAAAGCTCACGTACTTTTTGTATATCTGTGATTGTTATGTTGAATTTTTATTCTTCCTACTCCCTCCTTTTTTAATACGTTATGCACTTAATAAAAATGTATACTATTTATAATGTATACTATTATATTGATCCTCTTCCCAGCACACTTTTTTCTTTTGTTGGTTTAAATACTTTAAAAATATAAATCTGAAAATTGTGATGTGCATTTGTATTCAGCCCCCTGCCGTCTGATACCCCGAAATAAAATCCTAAGTGAATGTGAATGGCCTCCAGAAGTCACAAAATTAGTAAATTGAGTCCACCTTTGTATAATTTATTCTCCGTATGAATACAGCTGTTCTCTGAAGGCCTCAGAGGTTTGTTTGAGAGCATTAGGGATCAAACAACATTATGAAAACCAAGGAACACACCAGACAGAATAGAAAGCAATCAAAAAATGTTGTGTGCCGCAAATAGTACCAATAAAAACGTCAACTCGTTCCGCAAAAACAAGCTATCACATGACTCTGTCGACCAAAATATGGAAAAATTCTAGCTCTTAAAATATGGTGATGCGCAAAAAAAGCGTCTTTTCATGTGTGACAGCTGCCAATCATAAAAAAACCCGATATAAATCTAGTATCGCTGTAAACACACCGAGCCGAAGAATAAAGACAACTAATCACTTATACCAAACGAGAAACAGCGTAAAAAATAAATAAAACCAATTCTTCACCTGCTGTTGATTGTTTATTCTGCTTCCCAAAACAACGCAGTAAGGCTGGGCTCACATTTATCCTGCCTTCTGTGATGATTGCTTACACCGGGGTTTCCGTGTAAATCTCTGAAATACGTGATTCAGACAGATATTCCCCAGTGGAAGATTCCCTGTGATGAGGCAGATGGACTGTTGATGCCGTCTGACCTGTGATCCAGCAGTGTCCGTCTTTTTAGGCATGCATAAAAGTGCGGTTGGCCACAGTTTTGTGCACCTCTGAAACGAAGGACACAGCTGAACAGAGGCCAGACGGAGTTCAGAGAAACTCTGCTGCCTCATTATAGTGAATGGATCCCTCGGGAGTTTCATCTGAATTATATCACTTGGAGATTTAGATCGAAACCCCAATGTAAGTGCTCAGCGTAGAGCGCAGGATAAATGTGATTCAAAACTTTATGTAAAATGTTCCTAATAAAAGCTTCAACTCAATCCACAAAAAAAGCAAGTCCCTACTCAGGTCCTTCATCTGTTAAAGGAAATATAGGGGGCTTCCATGTTACTGGTAGCACAAAGGCTCTGGAAAAGCAAAATGTCCCTTGCCTCCAAAAAGAAATTCAGAAAATTTTGTGTTCCCAAATCCAACTGCCCCCCCTTCCTCCTGAGCCCCACAGTGTGCCTAAACTACATTTAGGGTCCACAAGTTTGACATTTCTGTAGCGATGAGAGCCCGCCTAATTTACTGTGCATGTCTCCAGAAGCATGAGCTGGGCACAACGTACTGGTCACTACACTGTACTGGTCACTAAAGCGTACTGGTCACTTCAATGGCAGTTTGCAATTTTCACTCAGCAACATCCACTGCTGCTTGTTTCTGGAAAACAACCATGGAGCCAAAATCGTCACTACTCCTGTAGATAAATTCCCAAAGGGGTAACATTTCCAAAATTAGGTCACTTGAATGGGGATTCTGCTCTTCTGGCACTTAAGGTCTCTGTAAATGGAGTCCGCAAACTATTCTACAATAATTTGTTCTCCAAGAATCAAATAGCGCTCCGTCCTTCTCGAGTCTTGCCGTGTGGCTAAGCAGTACTGTACAGCCACATATGGGGTATTGCCACATTCAGCAGAAACTGTGTGACACATTTCGACACCATTTTTACCCATTGCCCTGTGTGAAAATGTAAAATCGTTAGCTAAAACAATTTTTTTTGTGGTAAAAATGTAATTATTTTTCTTCACCGCCCAATGGTATAAATTTCTGTGAGTCACATGTGGTGTCAATATGATCACTGCACCATTTGATGAATTTATTGAATGGTGTAGGTTGTAAAATTGGGTCACTTATAGGGGTTTTCTGCTGTTCTGGTACCTCAGAGGCTCTGCCAATGTGACATGACACTCGCAAACCATAACAGCAAAATCTGCACTGTAAAATGGCGCTCCTTAACTGCTGAGCTTTGCATTGTAACAATAAAACAAAGGTAGACAAAAATTTGATTCCTGAGGATGATTAATATATACATGAGAAATTTCATAACCTGGTGGTATGTAAATAAATATTCCCTAATCAGAAATCCGGACTAGTGTGAACCCAAGGACAGTCGATAAAACGAAGAGAGGAATGGAATAACAGTCCGACAATAAAGTCCCAACACGTCATATGCAGTGGAAACCAAAGTAAGTTTATTTATTACAGGTGTCAATAATGGATAACAGAACAATGGCAAAAAAAGTAAAACACACTAAAGACATCTGAAAACAGGGGCACAAGTCCGGGAAGTACAGGTGCATCTCACTAAATTAGAATATCATCAAAAAGTTAATTTATTTCAGTTCTTCAATACAAAAAGTGAAACTCATATATTATAAAGAGTCATTACAGAGTGATCTATTTCAAGTGTTTATTTCTGAGACTGGTGATGATTATGGCTTACAGCCAATGAAAACAAAAAAGTCATTATCTCAGTAAATTAGAATAATTTACAAAAACACCTGCAAAAACTTCCTAAGCTTTTAAAAAGGTCCCTTAGTTTGCTTCAGTAGGCTCCACAATCATGGGGAAGGTGGCTGACTTGACAGATGTCCAGAAGGCGGTCATTGACACACTCCACAAGGTCCCAGAGTGCCAATTTTCGTTTGGAAATCAAGGTCCCAGAGTCTGGAGGAAGAGTGGAGAGGCATACAATCCAAGCTGCTTGAGGTCTAGTGTGACATTTCCACGATCAGTGATGTTTTGGGGAGCCATGTCATCCGCTCGTGTAGGTCCACTTTTATCAAGACTAAAGTCAGCGTAGCCGTCTACCAGGAAATTTTAGAGCACTTCATGATTCCCTCTGCTGGCAAGCTTTTTGGAGATGGAAATTTCATTCTCCAGCAGGACTTGGCACCTGTCCACACTACCAAAAGTACCAATACCTGGTTTAAAAACAACAGTATCACTGTTACCTTTCACAACTGGTTCAGGACCCAACATCTCTGTGCTTGATTGGCCAGCAAACTCACCTGACCTTTACCCCATAGAGAATCTAATGGGGTATTGTCAAGAAGAAGATGAGTGACACCAGACCTAACAATGCAGATGAGTTGAAGCCTGCTATCAACCTGGGCTTCCATAACACCTCAGCAGTGCCACAGGCTGATGCAAAGGAGCCCCGACCAAGTATCGAGTGCATTTACTGAACATACAATGAAAAAGTGTTTTTTTTTTCACTTTTTCATTTTTACGAATCAATTTGTGAATCACCTGGGGGTTGCAACTGCTCACTATGCATCTAGATAGGTGCCTTGGGGGGTCTAGTTTCCAAAATGGGGTCACTTGTGGGGGAGCTCCAATGTTTGGGCACACAGGGACACTCCAAATGCAATATGGTGTCTGCTAACAAATTGAATGGAAAATCGGCTCAAATTGTTAGCGGACACCATGTTGCATTTAGAGAGCCCCTTTGTGCCCAAACATTGGAGCTCCCCCACAAGTGACCCCATTTTGGAAACTAGACCCCCCCAAGGCACCTATCTAGATGCATAGTGAGCAGTTGGAACCCCCAGGTGCTTCACAAATTGATTCGTAACAATGAAAAAGTGTTTTTTTTTTCACTTTTTCATTTTTACGAATCAATTTGTGAAGCACCTGGGGGTTGCAACTGCTCACTATGCATCTAGATAGGTGCCTTGGGGGGTCTAGTTTCCAAAATGGGGTCACTTGTGGGGGAGCTCCAATGTTTGGGCTCACAGGGACACTCCAAATGCAACATGGTGTCTGCTAACAAATTGAATGGAAAATCGGCTCAAATTGTTAGCGGACACCATGTTGCATTTAGAGAGCCCCTTTGTGCCCAAACATTGGAGCTCCCCCACAAGTGACCCCATTTTGGAAACTAGACCCCCCAAGGCACCTATCTAGATGCATAGTGAGCAGTTGCAACCCCCAGGTGCTTCACAAATTGATTTCGTAAAAATGAAAAAGTGAAAAAAAAAACACTTTTTCATTGTTACGAATCAATTTGTGAAGCACCTTGGGGTTCCAACTGCTCACTATGCACCTAGATAGGTGCCTTGGGGGTTCTAGTTTCCAAAATGGGGTCACTTGTGGGGGAGCTCCAATGTTTGGGCACACAGGGACACTCCAAATGCAACATGGTGTCTGCTAACAAATTGAATGGAAAATCGGCTCAAATTGTTAGCGGACACCATGTTGCATTTAGAGAGCCCCTTTGTGCCCAAACATTGGAGCTCCCCCACAAATGACCCCATTTTGGAAACTAGACCCCCCAAGGCACCTATCTAGATGCATAGTGAGGAGTTGGAACCCCCAGGTGCTTCACAAAGTGATTCGTAACAATGAAAAAGTGTTTTTTTTTTCACTTTTTCATTTTTACGAATCAATTTGTGAAGCACCTGGGGGTTGCAACTGCTCACTATGCATCTAGATAGGTGTCTTGGGGGGTCTAGTTTCCAAAATGGGGTCACTTGTGGGGGAGCTCCAATGTTTGTGCACAAAGGGGCTCTCTAAATGCAACATGGTGTCCACTAACAATTTGAGCCGATTTTCCATTCAATTTGTTAGCAGACACCATGTTGCATTTGAAGTGTCCCTGTGTGCCCAAACATTGGAGCTCCCCCACAAGTGACCCCATTTTGGAAACTAGACCCCCCAAGGCACCTATCTAGATGCATAGTGAGCAGTTGCAACCCCCAGGTGCTTCACAAATTGATTCGTAAAAATGAAAAAGTGAAAAAAAAAACACTTTTTCATTTTTATGAATCAATTTGTGAAGCACCTGGGGGTTGCAACTGCTCACTATGCATCTAAATAGGTGCCTTGGGGGGTCTAGTTTCCAAAATGGGGTCATTTGTGTGGGAGCTCCAATGTTTTGGTACACAGGGACTCTTCAAATGCAACATGGTATCCGCTAACAAATTGTCGGCTCAAATTGTTAGCGGACACCATGTTGCATTTAGAGAGCCCCTTTGTGCCCAAACATTGGAGATCCCCCACAAGTGACCCCATTTTGGAAACTAGACCCCCCAAGGCACCTATCTAGATGCATAGTGAGCAGTTGCAACCCCCAGGTGCTTCACAAATTGATTTCGTAAAAATGAAAAAGTGAAAAAAAACAACACTTTTTCATTGTTACGAATCAATTTGTGAAGCACATTGGGGTTCCAACTGCTCACTATGCATCTAGATAGGTGCCTTGGGGGGTCTAGTTTCCAAAATGGGGTCACTTGTGGGGGAGCTCGAATGTTTGGGCACACAGGGACACTCCAAATGCAACATGGTGTCTGCTAACAAATTGAATGGAAAATCGGCTCAAATTGTTAGCGGACACCATGTTGCATTTAGAGAGCCCCTTTGTGCCCAAACATTGGAGCTCCCCCACAAGTGACCCCATTTTGGAAACTAGACCCCCCAAGGCACCTATCTAGATGCATAGTGAGCAGTTGCAACCCCCAGGTGCTTCACAAATTGATTTCGTAAAAATGAAAAAGTGAAAAAAAAAACACTTTTTCATTGTTACGAATCAATTTGTGAAGCACCTTGGGGTTCCAACTGCTCACTATGCACCTAGATAGGTGCCTTGGGGGTTCTAGTTTCCAAAATGGGGTCACTTGTGGGGGAGCTTCAATGTTTGGGCACACAGGGACACTCCAAATGCAACATGGTGTCTGCTAACAAATTGAATGGAAAATCGGCTCAAATTGTTAGCGGACACCATGTTGCATTTAGAGAGCCCCTTTGTGCCCAAACATTGGAGCTCCCCCACAAATGACCCCATTTTGGAAACTAGACCCCCCAAGGCACCTATCTAGATGCATAGTGAGGAGTTGGAACCCCCAGGTGCTTCACAAAGTGATTCGTAACAATGAAAAAGTGTTTTTTTTTTCACTTTTTCATTTTTACGAATCAATTTGTGAAGCACCTGGGGGTTGCAACTGCTCACTATGCATCTAGATAGGTGTCTTGGGGGGTCTAGTTTCCAAAATGGGGTCACTTGTGGGGGAGCTCCAATGTTTGTGCACAAAGGGGCTCTCTAAATGCAACATGGTGTCCGCTAACAATTTGAGCCGATTTTCCATTCAATTTGTTAGCAGACACCATGTTGCATTTGAAGTGTCCCTGTGTGCCCAAACATTGGAGCTCCCCCACAAGTGACCCCATTTTGGAAACTAGACCCCCCAAGGCACCTATCTAGATGCATAGTGAGCAGTTGCAACCCCCAGGTGCTTCACAAATTGATTCGTAAAAATGAAAAAGTGAAAAAAAAAACACTTTTTCATTTTTATGAATCAATTTGTGAAGCACCTGGGGGTTGCAACTGCTCACTATGCATCTAAATAGGTGCCTTGGGGGGTCTAGTTTCCAAAATGGGGTCATTTGTGTGGGAGCTCCAATGTTTTGGTACACAGGGACTCTTCAAATGCAACATGGTATCCGCTAACAAATTGTCGGCTCAAATTGTTAGCGGACACCATGTTGCATTTAGAGAGCCCCTTTGTGCCCAAACATTGGAGATCCCCCACAAGTGACCCCATTTTGGAAACTAGACCCCCCAAGGCACCTATCTAGATGCATAGTGAGCAGTTGCAACCCCCAGGTGCTTCACAAATTGATTTCGTAAAAATGAAAAAGTGAAAAAAAACAACACTTTTTCATTGTTACGAATCAATTTGTGAAGCACCTTGGGGTTCCAACTGCTCACTATGCATCTAGATAGGTGCCTTGGGGGGTCTAGTTTCCAAAATGGGGTCACTTGTGGGGGAGCTCGAATGTTTGGGCACACAGGGACACTCCAAATGCAACATGGTGTCTGCTAACAAATTGAATGGAAAATCGGCTCAAATTGTTAGCGGACACCATGTTGCATTTAGAGAGCCCCTTTGTGCCCAAACATTGGAGCTCCCCCACAAATGACCCCATTTTGGAAACTAGACCCCCCAAGGCACCTATCTAGATGCATAGTGAGGAGTTGGAACCCCCAGGTGCTTCACAAATTGATTCGTAACAATGAAAAAGTGTTTTTTTTTTCACTTTTTCATTTTTACGAATCAATTTGTGAAGCACCTGGGGGTTCCAACTGCTCACTATGCATCTAGATAGGTGTCTTGGGGGGTCTAGTTTCCAAAATGGGGTCACTTGTGGGGAGCTCCAATGTTTGTGCACAAAGGGGCTCTCTAAATGCAACATGGTGTCCGCTAACAATTTGAGCCGATTTTCCATTCAATTTGTTAGCAGACACCATGTTGCATTTGAAGTGTCCCTGTGTGCCCAAACATTGGAGCTCCCCCACAAGTGACCCCATTTTGGAAACTAGACCCCCCAAGGCACCTATCTAGATGCATAGTGAGCAGTTGCAACCCCCAGGTGCTTCACAAATTGATTCGTAAAAATGAAAAAGTGAAAAAAAAACACTTTTTCATTTTTATGAATCAATTTGTGAAGCACCTGGGGGTTGAAACTGCTCACTATGCATCTAAATAGGTGCCTTGGGGGGTCTAGTTTCCAAAATGGGGTCATTTGTGTGGGAGCTCCAATGTTTTGGCACACAGGGACTCTTCAAATGCAACATGGTATCCGCTAACAAATTGTCGGCTCAAATTGTTAGCGGACACCATGTTGGGTTTAGAGAGCCGCTGTGTGCCCAAACATTGGAGATCCCCCACAAGTGACCCCATTTTGGAAACTAGACCCCCCAAGGCACCTATCTAGATGCATAGTAAGCAGTTGGAACCCCCAGGTGCTTCACAAATTGATTCGTAAAAATGAAAAAGTGAAAAAAAAAACACTTTTTCATTTTTATGAATCAATTTGTGAAGCACCTGGGGGTTCCAACTGCTCACTATGCATCTAGATAGGTGCCTTGGGGGGTCTAGTTTCCAAAATGGGGTCACTTGTGGGGGAGCTCCAATGTTTGGGCACAGAGGGGCTCTCTAAATGCAACATGGTGTCCGCTAACAATGTGAGCCGACAATTTTTTAGCGGATACCATGTTGCATTTGAAGAGTCCCTGTGTGCCCAAACATTGGAGCTCCCCCACAAGTGACCCCATTTTGGAAACTAGATCCCCCAGGGAACTTATATAGATGTGTGGTGAGCCCATTGAACCCCCAGGTGCCTCATAGAAAATCATAATGTTGACTTGTGAAAATAAAAAAAAAACATTTTTTCCACAAAAATGCAAAAAAAAATATTTTCACAAGGGTACCAGGAGAAATTGCACCCCATAAGTTGTTGTGCAATTTCTCCTGAGTACTCATATACCCCATGTGTTGGAAAAAACTACTGTTTGGGCGCATGTAAGGGCTCGGAAGGGAAGGAGTGACGCTTTTGAACGCAGACTTTGATGGAATGGTCTGCTGGCGTCATGTCATGTTCTCAGAGCCCTTGATGTGCCTAAACAGTGAAATGCCTAACAAGTGCCCCCTTTTTGGTAGTGTTAGTTGATTTTTGAATTTTGTAATGTAGTGTTATACATCAGTTGTGTAGGACAATCTGACGAACACTACACAACTGACGTATGACAACCTGACGAACACTACGTCAGCTGTGCAGTGTTCGTCAGGTTGTCATACGTCAGAAATTAATTCAATAGTCCATCGAAGTATGGTACCTTTTGAAGCAGTGTTTCATACACAGGCCAGGTTTGTCGGGGCAGGTGTCACATTGGTAAATGGTGTCCTTGCGTATTCCCCTTCGGTAACACACTCGGCACCTCTTTTGCGACTTTCCTTTTTTTCCGCTGTGAGGGATCTGCCCTGGGAAATGCTGGCCTGGTACAATTCTTGGTCCTTCAATTCCAGAAGTACTTGGGCCCGCTCTGTCACCGCTGCCAAATATCAGGGCCTTGATAACTGTTTCCTGAAACTGAAGATACGACGCAGAAGTCTGGCCAGCACATCATGACAGAAGGAAAGCGTTGTGCATTGCCATCTGTACAATGTGCACGGCCAGCTTCTTGTACCACACTCTGGCCTTTCTCAAAGCACTGTATGGCTGGAGGACTTGATCAGAGAGATCAACTCCCCCCATGTACTTGTTGTACCCCACTACACAGTCTGGTTTGACGACCTGTGTAGTGGAACCTCATACAGTGCTGAGTGTGCTGCCATCACCATGTATGGTGGTCAAGAAAAGGACATCCCTTTTGTCCTTGTACTTGACCATCAACAGATGGTCGCTACATTGGGCTCTGCTCTTACCCCTTTTGAGCAGCTGCCCAATTAGCGTCTTTGGGAGGCCTTTCTGAATTTTGCGGACAGTACCGCAGGCTGCGGTACGTCGCGCAGAGAGGGACTGGAAGAGCGGGATACTTGTATAAAAGTTATCCACGTAGAGGTGATAACCTTTATCAAGCAGTGGGTGCACCAAGTCCCACACAATTTTCCCACTCACTCCCAGAACAGGGGGGCATTCAGAGGGTTCAATCCGGGAGTCCTTCCCTTCATAAACTCTAAACTTGTGAGTGTACCCTGAGGTACTCTCACAAAGTTTATACAGCTTGATCCCATACCTTGCCCTCTTACTGGGCAGGTACTGCCGGAATCCAAGCCGCCCCTTAAAAGAAATGAAGGACTCATCCACACAGATGTCCCTTTGGGGCACGTACACTTCACCAAACTTGTTGTTGAAGTGTTCGATGACCGGCCGAACTTTGAAAAGACGATCAAAGTTCGGGTCATCGCGTGCAGGACACCTTGCATTATCTTGGTAATGCAAGAACTTGTAGATGGCCTGAAAACGTGTCCGGGGCATGACCATTCGGAACACTGGAGTGTTATACAAAACGTCAACACTCCAGTATTGCCGAAGCTCGGGCTTCTTCAAGATCCCCATAAGAAGGACCAAGCCCCAAAACTTCATCATTTCTACTGCGTCTACAGGAGACCAGTTAGAAAATGATGAAGAGGGGTTTTGTTCTAAAAATTGATGAGCGTATAAATTAGTTTGGCCCACCATGAGGTTTATAAAATCCTCAGAGAAAAAGACTTTGAAAAAGTCTAGTTCTGTGAGGCCGGTGGTGTCAAACTTGATTCCTGATTCCGCTACGAAATCAGGAATCAGCGGCTCATAATTTTCGGGGGGCGAAGTCCATATAGGCTCAGTAGTGGGGGGGCGCTGGAACATCTCTCCTGCGACGACGGCGGGGCGGGCCAGCAGAACCTGAGGAGAAGGAGGAAGAAGAGAAGGAGGAAGACGACGAGGAGTCGGAAAAATAAAGAAATGTGGGATCCTCACCCTCACTGTCAGTGTCGGAGGCAAGAATAGCGTATGCCTCCTCCGCTGAATACTGAGTTTGGGATGAGCCGGACATTGTTTGTTATGTATGTGGTGCGTGTGTGTCAATACTTTGAGAGTGTGTGTGTCAGTACTTTATTTAGAGTGTGTGGAAAAAGGAAATACTGTATGTGGTGCAAACAGCGAGCACGAGTGTGGATTGGTTAACTATGCCACCGATCAATACTCGGCGGCTGCTGGATGTGCGCACAAATGTGTGGGGAGTGGGAAGAGGGGAATTGGGTTGGATGAGGGGAGATCAGATTACTTACCAAAGTCCCCTCTGTTCTTCTTTCAGGACCGGGAGCCCGGAGCAGGAGCCCGGCGCTGGTGACCGGGAGGGAGCCCGGCGCTGGTGACCGGGAGCCCAGAGCAGGAAGACGGGAGCCCAGAGCAGGAAGACGGGAGCCCAGAGCAGGAGACTGGCGCTGGTGACTGGGAGCCCGGCGCTGGTGACCGGGTGACCGGGAGCCCGGAGCAGGAAGACGGGAGCCCGGAGCAGGAAGACGGGAGCCCAGAGCAGGAGACTGGCGCTGGTGACCGGGAGCCCGGCGCTGGTGACCGGGAGCCCGGAGCAGGAAGACGGGAGCCCGGAGCAGGAGACTGGCGCTGGTGACCGGGAGCCCGGCGCTGGTGACCGGGAGCCCGGAGCAGGAAGACGGGAGCCCGGAGCAGGAGACTGGCGCTGGTGACCGGGAGCCCGGAGCAGGAAGATGGGAGCCCGGAGCAGGAGACTGGCGCTGGTGACCGGTAGCCCGGAGCAGGAGACCGGGAGCCCGGCGCTGGTGACCGGGAGCCCGGAGCAGGAAGACGGGAGCCCGGAGCAGGAAGACCGGGGGCCCGGAGCAGGAGACCAGGGGCCCGGAGCAGGAGACTGGGGGCCCGGAGCAGGAGACCGGGAACCCGGAGCAGGAGACCGGGAACCCGGAGCAGGAGACCGGTACTGGAGCTGGAGATCAGAAGCAAAAGAATTAACAGGGACACTGGGGTGAGGCGGATTGGGGTGGGAAGGGGGGTAAAAAGACAGGGGAGTGGGAAGAGGGGGATTGGGGTGGATGAGGAGAGATCAGAGATGGACTTACCAAAGGGTCAGCAGGACTGGAGCAGAAGACCCAGAGCAGGAGACCGGGAGCCCGGAGCAGGAGACCGGGAGCCCGGTGTAGGAGACCAGGAGCCCGGTGCAGGAGACCAGGAGCCCGGCGCTGGTGACCAGGAGCCCGAAGCTGGTGACCGGGAGCCCGGCGCAGGAACCCGGAGCAGGAGCCCGGGAGCAGGAGCCCGGTACTGGAGCTGGAGATCAGAAGCAAAAGAATTAACAGGGACACTGGGGTGAGGCGGATTGGGGTGGGAAGGGGGGTAAAAAGACAGGGGAGTGGGAAGAGGGGTAAAAAGACAGGGGAGTGGGAAGAGGGGGATTGGGGTGGATGAGGGGAGATCAGAGATAGACTTACCAAAGGGTCAGCAGGACTGGAACAGAAGACCCAGAGCAGGAGCCCGGAGCAGGAGACCAGGAACCCGGTGCAGGAGACCAGGAGCCCGGTGCAGGAGACCAGGAGCCCGGTGCAGGAGACCAGGAGCCCGGAGCAGGAGACCGGTACTGGAGCTGGAGATCAGAAGCAAAAGAATTAACAGGGACACTGGGGTGAGGTGGATTGGGGTGGGAAGGGGGGTAAAAAGACAGGGGAGTGGGAAGAGGGGTAAAAAGACAGGGGAGTGGGAAGAGGGAGATTGGGGTGGATGAGGGGAGATCAGAGATGGACTTACCAAAGGGTCAGCAGGACTGGAACAGAAGACCCAGAGCAGGAGACCGGGAGCCCGGCGCTGGTGACCAGGAGCCCGGCGCTGGTGACCGGGAGTGGAGCTGGAGACTCGGACCAGAGCTGGAGACCGCTGCAGGATGCAGAAAAAAAGGTTACGGGGGTAAAAAGAGGGGGGAGGGGGGATTGGGGTGGATGAGGGGAGAATAGACTTACCAAAGTCTTCTCTGCAGGATCAGCAGCAGGCTCTGGAGCAGGAACCACAGCAGGTCAGGAGCAGAAGATCCAGGAGCTGGAGCACAAGATCCAGGACGCTGGAACGGAAGATCCAGGAGCAGCAGCAGCAGTGACTGGAACAGTGAGAAGATGGTCTTGTGGTGTCACAGAATATTCTGTGGCACTACAAGGCCCAGCACAGACACATCAGATGTGATCGCTCTGTAGAAATCCTCACCAAATGTGAGGGTCTGCAGGGCGGTCACAGGGTGATGATGGGGTGGTGACAGGTGGAGGTAATCTGATTGGAGCAATCATTGATGACATTGATCGCTCCAATCAGAGTACCTGAATACAGGTGACCAGGCGGTCACATGGAGGTGTCACCCCTCTGTGACCCCCTGTGGCGCATGTTGTGCCCCAGCCATCTGATTGGTGACACTGATTGCACCAATCAGATATGGCTGGAGCAGAGCACGCACCACAGGGGGTCACAGAGAGGTGACACTTCCTTGTGACCGCCTGTCACCTGTATTCAGGTACTCTGATTGGAGCGATCGATGTCATCATCGATCGCTCCAATCAGAGCAGTCTGGGGGCTTGAATCACATTACAGGGGGTCATGGGGCGGTGACAGGCAGGTCACAAGCCCTGTCACCGCGCGGTCGCGCTACGATCGGTGCGATCGATGTGATCGGCGATCGCACCGATCATAGCAGTCCGGGGCCAGGGCTGGGGTGTCCTATCAACATCCTAGGATCGGTGCTCATAGGAGCACCGATCCTAGGCTGCAGATCACTGTTTCCGGCAATCACATTGCCGGAAACAGTGAGAAATGCTGTGATTGGCTGTTCAGATTTGAACAGCCAATCACAGCGATCGCTGGTGCGGGGGGCGGCGACAGCCCCCGGGATGATGACGCCATCTAAGAGGAGGTAGGATGGCACCGTAACTTTAATGCTGTCACCGCGACTTAAGTCGCGGTGCCGCATTAAAGATATGACGTACTAATACGGGTCTGGCTCTTAAGTCCCAGGGCACAGACGCGTATTAGTACGGCAAATGTTGTTAAGGGGTTAAAGGAAGGCAAACAACTCAATTTCGCTGTCCAGTCCCTTTGGTTTTAAAGTATTTAATTTAAAGATCCACTCGCTCTCCTTTTTTGACATACTCTTAATAAAATCTCCTAGTCTCCAATGCCTGTGTATTGTCTGTATACCTGTCACTTTAACCCCTTGGATGGATCCATTGTGCTTCTCCATAAAATGCTTGGATAGTGGGTGGCCAGTGTACTTGTGTTTAATATTCCGTAGGTGTTCATTTATCCTGGTACTCATGGGTCGTTTCATTCTACCTACATACATTTTTCCACATGGACATAGTAACCCATAAATAACCCCTGTGGTGGTACAGGTTATGAAGTCTGTAATGGGGTATGACTCTTCCTGGTGGCTAACTGTATTTTGTTTTTGTGTTGTTATTGTTTTGCACATTTTACATTTTTTACATTTTTTACATGGGAAAAACCTTTTATCCTCTGCTGAAATGGGGTATGTGGTTCGTTACTAGCTTTGTAATTTTCTACAGTGGGTGCTATAATTGAGCCTAGATTCCATGCTTTCCTGAATATGAACTTAGGTCTAGTGGTCATCTGGTCCCCGATTATTTTGTCATCTTTTAGTGTGTGCCAGTGTCTTTCCACGATTTTCCTAAAGAGATGGGTATTTGCACAGTATGGTGTAATGATGGGAATATCTATATTGTACTTATTTTTATCTTGTTTCGGTTTGTTTGTAGTGGACACACTTAAGAGGTTCTCTTGTGGTATGACTGCTGTTTTCTGAATTGTGTTATTGAGAAATTGGGCGTTATACCCCTTTTCCAGGAATTTTTTTTGTAAGTTCTTCTGCTTCTGTATCGAAATCTTTAAGTTTTGAGCAGTTTCTGTGTAGTCACAGGTATTGACTGCGGGGGACGTTCAGGAGCCAATTTGGAAGGTGGCAGCTATCCATCGGAATATATCCGTTTGCATCAGTAGGTTTATGGTAGGTGCGGGTTTGAATACAGTTGTCCTCAATATATATGTTGAGGTCTAAGAAGTTTATTGTTGTGGTGTTAGTAGTGGATGTAAACTCCAGGAAGAAGTCATTATTGTTTATTTGTTGTAGAAATGTGTTTAGGGAGGATTGGTCACCTGACCAGGTCAATACCTGCGACTACACAGAAACTGCTAAAACTTAAAGATTTTGATACAGAAGCAGAAGAACTTACAAAAAAATTCCTGGAAAAGGGGTATAACGCCCAATTTCTCAATAACACAATTCAGAAAACAGCAGTCATACCACGAGAGAACATCTTAAGTTTGTCCACTACAAACAAACCGAAACAAAATAAAAATAAGTACAATATATATATTCCCATCATTACACCATACTGTGCAAATACCCATCTCTTTAGGAAAATCGTGGAAAGACACTGGCACACACTAAAAGATGACAAAATAATCGGGGACCAGATGACCACTAGACCTAAGTTTATACACTGTGTTCCAAATTATTATGCAAATAATATTTTCTCAGATTTTCCCAAATTACCTATATGAATTGCAGTCGTTGTAATTTTCCAGTCAAATAACTATTAGAGTACAATTGAAAGGTTTTTGTACAAACTGCCTATGATAACAGTATATTTTATTTGTCAGGTTTTGGATGGTTTCTGCTTTAATTGTTTTGCATGAGGACAGAATACCCTCCCAGAGCTGTTGCTTAGATGTGAACTGCCTCCCACCATCATAGACACTCCTTTTGATGATGCTCCAGAGGTTCTCAATGGGGTTGAGGTCAGGGGAGCATGGGTGCCACACCATAAGTTTGTGCCCTTTTATGCCCATAGCAGCCAGAGATGCAGATGTGTTATGTGCAGCATGAGACGGGGCATTATCATGCATGAAGATGATCTTGCTGCAGAATGCACGGTTCTTCTTCTTGAACCATGGAAGGAAGTGCTGTTTGAGAAACTCAACATACATTATGGAGTTTATCTTTACCCCTTCAGGGATCCTAAAAGGGCCGACAATCTCTCTCCCCATGATTCCAGCCTAAAACATTACTCCACCTCCTCCTTGTTAGCGCCGTAGCCGTGTTTGCATGGGGTGTCCATCAACCAGCCATCCTCCACTCCATCCATCTGGACCATCGAGATCATTTCATGCATGATAATGCCCCGTCTCATGCTGCACATAACACATCTGCATCTCTGGCTGCTATGGGCATAAAAGGGGACAAACTTATGGTGTGACACCCATGCTCCCCTGACCTCAACCCCATTGAGAACCTCTGGAGCATCATCAAAAGGAGTGTCTATGATGGCGGAAGGCAGTTCACATCTAAGCAACAGCTCTGGGAGGGTATTCTGTCCTCATGCAAAACAATTAAAGCAGAAACCATCCAAAACCTGACAAATTCAATGGACGAGAGAGTTGAGAAGCTCCTTTCGAAGAAGCGGTCCTATGTGCAAATGTAGCATTAACTAGAATAAAGTTTTGAGTTGAAAACTGTTTGATTTCAGTTTGTAATAACCTGCTAATGCTTATAATTTCAAAAATGACCATTTTTTTGTTCTTTATTAAAATGAAAAGGTTGAAAACTCTGCTGTGCATAATAATTTGGAACATGCATTTTGAGTGCAGTTTGAGTTTTTTATTTTTTTAAAAATATACTGTTATCATAGGCAGTTTCTACAAAAACCTTTCAATTGTACTCTAATAGTTATTTGACTGGAAAATTACAATGACTGCAATTCATATAGGTAATTTGGGAAAATCTGAGAAAATATTATTTGCATAATAATTTGGAACACAGTGTATTCAGGAAAGCACGCAATCTAGGGTCAATTATAGCACCCACTGTAAAAAATTACAAAGCTAGTAGCGAACCACATACAGCAGAGGATAAAAGTTTTTTTCCCATGTAAAAAATGTAAAATGTGCAAAACAATAACAACACAAAAACAAAATACAGTTAGCCACCAGGAAGAGTCATACCCCATTACAGACTTCATAACCTGTACCACCACAGGGGTTATTTACGGGTTACTATGTCCATGTGGAAAAATGTACGTAGGTAGAACAAAACGACCCATGAGTACCAGGATAAATGAACACCTATGGAATATTAAACACAAGTACACTGGCCACCCAGTATCCAAGCATTTTATGGAGAAGCACAATGGATCCATCCAAGGGGTTAAAGTGACAGGTATACAGACAATACACAGGCATTGGAGACTAGGAGATTTTATTAAGAGTATGTCAAAAAAGGAGAGCGAGTGGATCTTTAAATTAAACACTTTAAAACCAAAGGGACTGAACAGCGAAATTGAGTTGTTTGCCTTTAAAGACTGACAGGCAGACTGCAATTATCACACCACCGCAAAGGTATATAAGGACATCACATAGCTAGCTAGGACTATCCCTGATGAAGACAGCCGCAGCTGTTGAAACACGTTGGAATTGTCCCTAACTAGCAAAGGAGGCGCCCACAGGCCTCCATACCTAGTGCACTCCTTGCACCACGTGACGCCGCGTCATTCAGAGCCTCTCGTGTGCTCTCTGCAGGGAGCGCGTCCCCTCCCAAACCGGAAGTACGCGAGCCTGCGGCAGTCACCGGCCGGGACTCCGCTCTCTCTCCGGATCTCTGCACACACAGACCCAACCCTTGGACTGTGAGTATTACGTAGCCTTGGCCCTTTACCTGGACACGCAGACCTTCTAACTGTAAGTAACATCTAACACTGTGTTACCATCCTTAGACCTTACAGCCAGAGCCTCCTGTTGCACCTATCTCACCAGGACGGCAACCACTGCTAACCATTAGACTCCACAGCTCTATCAGACTTTAATAGGACATGTCCACATCTGCGTGAGTACCTTGAACTCCGGACCACGCTTGACAGATATCGCAGCCTGTACTTCTACTCACACAAGTGTACTTACCTCCTTAGGACTTGGCCGTTACCTCGACTTTGCCCTACTCAGTGCAACCAGAGCCCTCTGCTGCACCCATCAGGACGGCAATCACCCTCAAAATCGACACCACCCCCTAAACCTACTAGGCCTTACAGCCCCATCTGATCTAAAACAAGACACGTCCACCTAAAAGGGTGAGTAGTCCTAAACGTCAGACCACCATCTGATAGTATCGCAGCCAGCATCCCTACTTCTACTGTTACACTTATCTCCATAGAACGTTGGCCACACTCCTGACCCGGCTTTGCCCTACCAGACTACGCCATTACAGTACCACATGGCAATATGAACACCTAAATGCAAGATTTACCTCTAGTCCTACAGCACAAGCCAAGGTGCCTCAGGAGGATCCATCAACCAGTTGACTCTCAAGTGACCTTCACCTCCAATACTTGAAGTTTAAACCAGTTGATTAATACACCGTCCACACTGTCCTTCAACAGATAACTCTAAAGGAACCTAATCCATAAGGACAACACCACTAGAGGACACCTGCACAGCCAACCCCCGGCAACGTGCCAATCTCCAATCTAACAGCAGGTATCTCACTACTTAACCTAAATCTCAACAAGTATTTGTCTCATTATAACCACCTATCCTCTACTCTAGATACCACTATAGAAAGCCATCCAGATAGCAACCCATCTATCGTTTAGAGATACACCAAGTCATCCCACCAGGTAATTCTAAGAAAACAAATACTGCTCTACTACCCTCCTACTAGACCTAACAACCCCCCATTACTTTCTCTTACTAGGTCTCCGCAGTTGCACCTCCTAGCCTACCGAATTCATCATCGTACTCTAAAGAATCCCAAGAGCACCAGCTTGCATTACTAACTTGTATTTGCCTATTTATCTTTTTATTTATTTATTTATTTAATTACGCTCTCTATCACAAATATACAGCCTCTGTATCATACTATACATTTTTAGAATTTTAAAACCTTTTAATTTATGATCCAATAAAGCAATTTTAATTCTTCCTCCCGAATTCGCCTCACTACTGTCAGCGTGAATTAATACCTTAACTACTAGTATACATACATTTACGGACACCAAGTGGTTCCCTGTCCAAAAATTCGCAGCTACTGGAAGTGAACAGCCCGTTAGCGCCTTCTTTACCCAACCTACACAACATATGTATATTCCATTTTAAAACACTTTACGTTAATATCTTGTCAGATTTCTGTGAGTTTGGCTGTTCCCTTCATGATTTCTACATACTTCCCGGACATGCACCCGTTTTTAGACGTTTTTAGTATTTTTTACTTTTTTTTGGCATTTTTCTGTTATCCATTGTTGTCACCTGTAATAAATAAACTTACTTTGGTTTTTTCACTGCTCATGACCTGGTGGGACTTTATGGTTGGACTGTTCTTCCTTTCCTCTCATTGTGACTGAAAAGTAGTTTTCGACCACTTAAAGGGTATTGATGTACTCAAGAGAAATTGCATAACATTTTCTCCTATTACCCCTTTTGAAAATTGCAAACTTGGGGTCAAAGCAACATTTTAGTGGAAAAAATAGTAATATTTCATTTACTCACCCAATGTTATACAAATTTGTGTATCGCCTGAGGGTTAAAAATACTTACTGCTCCCCTATATTAATTCCTTGAGAGGTGTAGTTTACAAAATAGGGTCACTTGTGGGGGTTTCTGCTGTTTCGGCATGTCAGGGACTCTTCAAATGTAACATGGTGTTCGCAACCTAACCCAGCCAAAATAGCGCTCCTTCCCTTCCAAGCCCTGCCGTGCGTCAAGGCAGTAGTTTTCCACAACATGTGGGGTGCCGGCTTACTCAGTAAAATTTCCACAACAAATTTTAACTTCCATTTACTCCTGTTACCCTTGTGAAAATAAAAGAAATGGGGCTAAGGCTGTGTGCCCACGATGCGTTTTTTAAGTGTTTCCGCAGCGGCAATTCCGCTGCAGAAACGCTTAAAAAATGCTTGGTAGAAGGTCTGCCATGTTCTCCAATGATAATCCGCATGTGCTGTGCACGTGCTGCGGAGATTTCCGCTGCGGTTTATCATTGCGGAAAAAACGCAGCACTACCAATCATTTTACGGAATAGCGGCGTTTTCGCCGCCATTGACTTGCATTGGAACGCATGGAATCCGCATCACTGCATCTGCAGACGCGCATTCCATGCGTTTCAATGTGCGGATGGTACCCAGGTTTGGAGAAGAGGAGACTCTCCTCCAGACCTGGGTACCATAAGTACCTGTAAAAAAAAGAATAAAATAAAAAATAAATATTATACTTGCCTTCTGATGGCCCCCGGTCTCCTTGTCTTGGCTTGCCGGCAGCTCGCGGTAGACTAAAGGACCTGTGGTGACGTCATTTAGTCATGTGACGGGTCACGTGACAGCTGACGTCGGCAGGTCCTTTAGTCTACCGCGATCTGCCGGCAAGCCAGGACGGAGCGGAGAAAAGACCGGGGGCCATCAGAAGGCAAGTATATATTTATTTTTTACTATTCTTTTACGGTCACACTATATGAATCCATGCCGTTTGCATGTATTTATATTGTGTGACCAAGTTGTCAAGCACTTTCCAAGTGATGCTAAAATCGCTTGGAAAGCACTTGACAACCTGCATGCGGAAATGCATGTGAAAAGCGCTTCACTTCCGCTTGTCCCTATCAGGAAAAACGCATGTACAATCCGCATGTACAATCCGCATGCGTTTTTTCTGCCAGGGAGATGCAGAAACGCTCAGGAAAAATCCTGAGCATTTCTGCATCGTGGGCACATAGCCTGAAACAACATTTTTGTGGGAAAAATTAAGTTTTTTTTTATATTAACAGCTCAACACTGTAAAATTCTGTGAAGCCCCTGAAGGTTCAAGGTTCTCACCATACATCTAGATAAATTCCTTGAAGGGGCTAGTTTCCAAAATGGGGTCATTTGTGGGGGGTTTCCACTGTTTAGGCACATCCTCCAAACGTGACATGGCGTCTGCTATTGATTCCAGCTAATTTTGCATTCCAGAATGTTAACGGTGCTCTTTCCATTGTGAACCCTCTCATGCGCCCAAACAGTAGTTTTCCACCACATATGGGGTATCCAAAAGACAAGGATTATCCAGCGTGGAAAAAATCTCCATAAAAATAGAAAATCTATTAATGAAAAGTATTAAAAACTTTTTCAGAGACATAAGATGACATCAAATCAGTACAGAGTACTTAGGCAGACGCGTTTTGGAATGAAACTTCCTTGCTTCATTGCTATTCATAACCATGTGCTTGCCGGCATTTTTATGTCAAATCCTGACTATGCATGGTGTTGGATATGGCCAATCCCATCTTGTGGGGATCTTCTTCCAATACAGGATCGATATGGGGTATCGGCGTACTCAGGAGAAATAGCACAACAAACTTTATAGTACACTTTCTCCTGTTACGCTTGTGAAAATGAAAAATTTGGGGCTAAAATAATATTTTTGTTGAAAAAAATTGTTTTTTAATTTTAACGGCTCAGCATTATAAAATTGTGTGAAGCCCCTGAAGGTTCAAGGTGCTTACCACACATCTAGATAAATTCCTTGAGGGGTGTAGTTTCCAAATGGGTCACTTGTGTGGGCTTTATACTGTTTAGGCACCTCAAGGGCCCTCCAAATGCGACATGGCGTCCGCAATTGATTCCAGCCATTTCGTATTCCAAAACTCAAATGGTGCTCCTTTCTTTCTGAGCCCTGTAGTGCACCCAAACAGTAGTTTTCCACCAGATATGAGCGCACTCAGGAGAAATCGCGCAACACATTTTATGGTGCATTTTCTCCTGTTACCCTTGTGAAAATGAAAAATTTGGGGCTAAAGTAAAATTTTTGTGGGGAACGGTAAAATATTCATTTTTTCCTTCCACATTCCATTATTACTTGTGAAGCACCTGAAGGGTTAATACATTTATTAAGTGTAGTTTTGAGCACCTTGAGGGGTGCAGTTTTTAGAATGGTGTCACTTTTGGGTATTTTCTGTCATAAAGGCCCCTCAAAGTCACTTCAAATGTATTGTGGTCCCTATAAAAATGGTTTTGTAAATTTTGCTGGAAAAATGAGAAATTGCTGATCAACTTTTAACCCTTCTGATTTCCTAACAAGAAAAAAATTATGTTTCAAAAATTGTGCTGATGTAAAGTCGACATTTCGGAAATGTTATTTATTAACTATTTTGTGTGATATAACTCTCTGATTTAAGGGCATAAAAATTAAAGTTTGAAAATTTTCTCCAAATTTCTGATATTTTCAGAAATACATTTTATGACTATCATGAAGTACAATATGTCACGAAAAAACAATCTCAGAATCAGGGGGATATATTGAAGCTTTCCAGAATTATTACCTCATAAAGTGACAGTGGTCAGAATTGAAAAAATTGGCCCGGTCGCAAAAGATAAAACAGACTCTGGCGCAAAAGCATTAAAGCAGTTGCTACCCTTGTAAATTATAATTCTTGTTGGACAGGGTCCACTATCCCTATATATTAATCAGTCACTAATTTACTGATGTTTATTGTATTGGTTTTCTATTGTTGTAGTTATGCATTGCACAATTTGCATTTTTTCCTTTATACAGAGACTTGGCATTAAAGGGAACCTGTCAAGTTCTCCAACTGATATTAGAATTACCCCATTACATTTTACAGGAGAAGGTCATATGATCGTGGGGTACCAATGGGTGTCATGACAGTTGGAGGTCAAAGAATGATCTCCAAGTCTGCCAGGTATGGTGGTCGGTTCTTAGCTATTACCCTGCAATACTGTGGGGCCAGGTTTAAAATAAATAAATAATAAAAGGTAAAACATATTTTTTTTATAAAAATATATATTTATATAAAAAAACAAAACAAAATAAATAACGAAAAAAAAAGTTTCACCAATAAAAATACTTTTTTATGTGAAAAGAAAAAAAGTACACATAATAGATATCGCCACTTCTGGAACGACCCCGTCTGTAAAACTATTATTTAACTCCTAAAATGAATACACTAAAAAGAAATTAAGAAACAACAAAAAAATAAAGTGTAAAATAAATGGTATTATTGAAAATGTAATTTTGTCCTGCAAAATTCGAGCCTACAAATAGTTCTGTTGGTGGAAAAATAAGCAAAATTATAGCTCTCAGACTAAGGTGATGTAAAAACAAATGATTTCATAAAAAAAATTGTGTAAAGAAGGAAAAACCTATAAAAATGTGGTATCATTGCAATCCTAATGAGCCACAATCAGTACAGGAAGGAAGGATAGTGTATTTAGTGACCTGAGCATCAGTAATAGTAGTAGGGGGGCATCGCTGCAGAGGGTAGATCAATCAATACACTAAGAAGGAATAGAGGTACAGAGAAATACAGGTGCTTCTCACAAAATTAGAATATCATCAAAAAGTTAATTTATTTCAGTTCTTCAATACAAAAAGTGAACAGAGTGATCTATTTCAAGTGTTTATTTCCGTTAATGTTGATGATTATAGCTTACAGACAATGAAAACACAAAAGTCATTATCTCAGTAAATTAGAATACTTTATAACAGCAGCTTGAAAAATGTTTTTAAATTCTGAAATGGTTGGCCTACTGAAATGTATGTTCAGTAAATGCACTCAATACTTGGTCTGGGCTCCTTTTGCATCAATTACTGCATCAATGCGGCGTGGCATGGAGGCGATCAGCCTGTGGCACTGCTGAGGTGTTATGGAAGCCCAGGTTGCTTTGATAGCAGCCTTCAGCTCATCTGCATTGTTGGGTCTGGTGTCTCTCATCTTCCTCTTGACAATACCCCATATATTCTCTATGGCGTTAAGGTCAGGTGAGTTTGCTGGCCAATCAAGCACAGTAACATAGTAACATAGTTTTAAGGTTGAAGGAAGACTAAGTCCATCTAGTTCAACCCTTAGCCTAACTTGTTGATCCAGAGGAAGGCAAAAAAAACCCATGTGGCAAACACTAAGCTCCACATTGGGGAAAAAAATTCCTTCCTGACTCCATACGGCAATCAGACTAGTTCCCTGGATCAACGCCCTGTCAAGAAATCTAGTTTATATAACCTGTAATATTATACTTTTCAAGAAAGGCATCCAGGCCCTTCTTAAATTTTAGTAGTGAATCACTCATTACAACATCATGCGGCAGAGAGTTCCATAGTCTCACTGCTCTTACAGTAAAGAATCCTCGTCTGTGATTATGATTAAACCTTCTTTCCTCCAGACGTAGAAGATGCCCCCTTGTCCCCGTCTCAGGCCTCAGAGTAAAAAGATCAGTAGACAGGTCTTTGTACTGTCCCCTCATATACTTGTACATAGTAATAAGATCACCCCTAAGCCTTCTTTTTTCCACAGTAAATAACCCCAAGTGTAATAACCTGTCTTGGTATTGCAGACCCCCCAGTCCTCTAATAACCTTGGACGCTCTTCTCTGCACTCGCTCTAGTTCAGCTATGTCTTTCTTATACACCGGAGACCAGAACTGTACACAGTATTCCAAGTGTGGTCGCACTAATGACTTGTATAGAGGTAAAATTATGTTCTCCTCATTAGTATCTATGCCTCTTTTAATGCATCCTATTATTTTATTTGCCTTTGCAGCAGCTGCCTGACACTGGCCAGTAAACGTGAGCTTGTCGTCCACCAATACACCCAGGTCTTTTTCAGTTACAGTTTTGCCCAGTGTTTTACAATTAAGCATATAATTATACATTTTATTTCCTCTGCCCAAGTGCATCACCTTACATTTATCCCCATTAAAGCTCATTTGTCATTTATCAGCCCAAGCTTCTAGTTTACATAGATCCTCCTGTAATATAAAATTGTTCTCCTCTGTATTGATTACCCTGCAGAGTTTAGTGTCATCTGCAAATATTGAAATATTACTCTGTATGCCCCCTACAAGGTCATTAATAAATATGTTAAAAAGAAGGGGGCCCAATACTGACCCCTGTGGTACCCCACTGTTAACGGAGACCCAGTCTGAGTGTTTTCCATTACTAACCACCCTTTGTTTCCTATCACTGAGCCAATTCTTAACCCACATACATATATTTTCCCCTATCCCCATTGTTCTCATTTTATGTATCAACCTTTTGTGTGGAACCATATCAAAAGCTTTTGAAAAGTCCATATACACAACATCCACTCCATTTCCTTGGTCCAGTCCAGAACTTGCCTCCTCATAAAAACTGATCAGATTAGTTTGACAGGAACGGTCCCTCGTAAACCCATGTTGATATTGGGTCATGAGGTTATTCTTCTTCAGATACTCTAGTATAGCATCTCTTAGGAAACCCTCCAGGATTTTACCCACAGTAGAGTTTAAGTTTACCGGCCTATAATTTCCAAGTTCAGTTTTTGTCCCCTTTTTGAATATTGGCACCACATTTGCTATACGCCAGTCCTGTGGTACAGACCCTGTTATTATGGAATCTTTAAAGATTAAAAATAATGGTCTATCTATGACGTTACTTAATTCCTGCAGTACTCGCGCGCGGGTGTATCCCATCCGGGCCCGGGGATTTGTCAACTTTAGTGATTTTTAGACGCCGCCGTACTTCCTGCTGGGTTAAGCAAGTGACATTTACTGGAGAATTTTTGTTATCACTAATCATGTTTTCTGTCATGCGATTTTCTTGTGTAAATACGGTTGAAAAAAAATCATTTAGCATATTGGCTTTTTCCTCATCCTCATCCACCATTTCACCCAGACTATTTTTAACGGGGCCAACACTATCATTTTTTAGTTTTTTACTATTTATGTAGTTAAAGAATATTTTGGGGTTATTTTTACTTTCTCTGGCAATGATTCTCTCTGCCTCAATCTTTGCTGCCTTGATTTGTTTTTTACATCATTTATTTAATTTTCTATATTTATTTAATGCCTCATCACTACCTACTTGCTTTAGTTCTCTAAATGCTTTCTTTTTGTCACTTATTGCGCCCCTTACACCTCTATTTAGCCATAGTGGTTTCCTCCTATTTCTAGCATGTTTATTCCCAAGGGGTATATATTGTGCACAGGTCCTATTCAGGATGTTATTAAATGTCTCCCATTTGCTTTGTGTAGCTTTATGTCTCAGGATATCGTCCCAGTTTATTGCACTAAGATCATCTCTTAACCGTTGGAAATTTGCCTTCCTGAAGTTTAGTGTCCTTGTAACCCCTCTGCTGCACATCTTATTAAAGGTTACATGAAAACGTATTATTTTGTGATCACTATTACCCAAGTGACCCCCAACTCGTATATTTGATATACTGGACTATTGGTTAATATTAGGTCTAGCAGTGCCCCCCTTCTTGTTGAGTCTTGAACCAGTTGTGAAAGGTAACAGTGATACTGTTGTTTTTAAACCAGGTATTGGTACGTTTGGCAGTGTGGACAGGTGCCAAGTCCTGTTGGAGAATGAAATTTCCATCTCCAAAAAGCTTGTCAGCAGAGGGAATCATGAAGTGCTCTAAAATTTCTTGGTAGACGGCTGCTCTGGCTTTGGTCTTGATAAAACACAGTGGACCTACAGCAGCAGATGACACAGCTCCCCAAACCATCACTGATTATAGAAACTTCACGCTAGACCTCAAGCAGCTTGGATTATGTGCCTCTCCACTCTTCCTCCAGACTCTGGGACCTTGATTCCCAAAAGAAATGCAAAATTTACTTTCATCTGAAAACAACACCTTGGACCACTGAGCAACAGTCCAGGTCTTTTTCTCCTTGGCCCAGGTAAGACGCTTTTGGCGTTGTCTATTGGTCATGAGTGGCTTGACACAAGAAATACGACAATTGTAGCCCATGTCCTGGATACGTCTGTGTGTGGTGGCTCCAGCAGCAGTCCACTCCTTGTGAATCTCTGCCAAATTTTTAATGGGCTTTTCTTAACAATCCTTTCAAGGCTGCGGTTCCTTCCACTCAACTTTCCATTAATATGCTTGGATACAGCACTCTGTGAACAGCCAGCTTCTTTAGAAATTACCTTTTGTGGCTTACCCTCCTTGTGGAATGTGTCAATGACTGCCTTCTGGACATCAGTCAAGTCAGCAGCCTTCCCCATGGATTGTCGAGCCTGCTGATACAAACTAAGGGACCATTTTAAAAGCCTTTGCAGCTGTTTTTTGTTAATTATTCTAATTTACTGAGATAATGACTTTTGTGTTTTCATTGGCTGTAAGCCAATCAACATTAACAGAAATAAACGCTTGAAATAGATCACTCTGTTTGTAATGACTCTATATAATATATGAGTTTCACTTTTTGTATTAAAGAACTTAAATAAATTACATTTTTGATGATATTCTAATTTTGTGAGAAGCACCTGTACATAAAGTGCATGCACAATAATGCCAGAAGCCTTACCAACAATATTTGAAGCATTTTGAAATTTGTGATGTTTTGATATTAACAGTTGTAAACATTTTCTATGAATGAATTTATAAAAGTTAAAAAAAGATTACAAAAAAATAAATGGAAAGTCAGGTTATTTCAAAGTTGGCCACTTGATGTCACTGTTGTTTAAGAAATAGCAATGCAGTTAAATGGAAAGTCAGGTTATTTCAAAATTGGCCACTTGATGTCACTGTTGTTTAAGAAATAGCAATGCAGTTAAATGGAAAGTCAGGTTATTTCAAAATTGGCCACTTGATGTCACTGTTGTTTAACAAATAGCAATGCAGTTAAATGGAAAGTCAGGTTATTTCAAAATTGGCCACTTGATGTCACTGTTGTTTAACAAATAGCAATGCAGTTCAATGGAAAGTCAGGATATTTCAAAATTGGCCACTTGATGTCACTGTTGTTTAACAAATAGCAATGCAGTTAAATGGAAAGTCAGGTTATTTCAAAATTGGCCACTTGATGTCACTGTTGTTTAAGAAATAGCAATGCAGTTCAATGGAAAGTCAGGTTATTTCAAAATTGGCCACTTGATGTCACTGTTGTTTAACAAATAGCAATGCAGTTAAATAGAAAGTCAGGTTATTTCAAAATTGGCCACTTGATGTCACTGTTGTTTAACAAATAGCAATGCAGTTAAATGGAAAGTCAGGTTATTTCAAAATTGGCCACTTGATGTCACTGTTGTTTAAGAAATAGCAATGCAGTTAAATGGAAAGTCAGGTTATTTCAAAATTGGCCACTTGATGTCACTGTTGTTTAAGAAATAGCAATGCAGTTAAATGGAAGGTCAGGCTATTTCAAAATTAGCCACTTGATGTCACTGTTGTTTAAGAAATAGCAATGCAGTTAAATGGAAAGTCAGGTTATTTCAAAATTGGCCACTTGATGTCACTGTTGTTTAACAAATAGCAATGCAGTTAAATGGAAAGTCAGGTTATTTCAAAATTGGCCACTTGATGTCACTGTTGTTTAACAAATAGCAATGCAGTTAAATGGAAAGTCAGGTTATTTCAAAATTGGCCACTTGATGTCACTGTTGTTTAACAAATAGCAATGCAGTTAATCAGAAAGTCAGGTTATTACTAGCGTTTTGTCAGAGTGGGTTTTTAGTGCCACGGGTGGGGGAGGGGGGTCATTATAACTGATAGGCGCATCCGCCTGTCAACTGAAAATGATGACAGGCTGGCTTGGGCTGGCTTGGGCCAGACTTCTCAACACCACTGGATGATAGCAGCGGAACATAAAGTCAAATCCAGTGGCTTTTTTTGGGGAGGTCTATTCCCATGCACCTATTCACACCCAGACATGGGTATACGCTTCCAGATTTGGTCTATTTTCTGTTGTCATCCTCCTTCTACTTTTCCTCATCCTCCACCACCAAATCACCAGGGTGACCGTGGTGCAACACCGACATAATTTTTTTAAGGGTGTTTATGATGCCTGTAGAATTTTTTTTAGGTATGTTTGTGGCGCCCCTGAGGGTTCAGTTGCCACAGAGGTACTGCACCTCACCCAGAGGTGTGGCATCTCCTTCTTCAGATAAGGATGGAGTACTGCCCGGGACCCTAACACCTGCACTCAACACTACACTACTGCAGGCCGGCTGGAAGGGCATTATGCACTTCTGCTGCCCTGTCCCTGGCTGGAGTGGGGGGAACCAAAGAGAGGGGGAACCAGTGGTTGGTGTGGGTGGAGGACGTAGTACAGGGGAGCACTTAGAGAATAGATATAAAAAGGGAAGCCATCTTAGTTAGAGTGGTGCAGTTCAGCCAGTGAGTAGTAAGGAGAGGAGAGGAGGGGAGCAGAGTCTCTTCAGGAGCTCTGCTCCATAGTGGGGCATAGTAAGAGAGGCCCAAGAGGGAAGCAAGGGAGGAATGCTCCGGGAACAGAAGGGATCCCAGGGGGTACAGTGAGTGCAGGACGGCACCTGTACGCCCAAATCTGCCAAGCGTCAGAGGGATCAGGCCGCAGGAACGGAACCGGTCCCTCTACCAGCCGTGTTACTCCTGGTCTCGACTGGAAAAACCGAGGCTTCTGCACTTCCATGGTGCAGTTGCCACAACCTCACCCTAGTCGCCGTGAACGGCACCAAGTAGGTCCGGGAACTCCAGGTTGCCCAGAGGGATCTCAGAGTACCCGATCGGGAGTGTGTGTGGGGGAGCGCAGGGCAGGAAGGAGAAGACCCAGCGCGGGAAGTCGGCCAAGGAAGGAACATAAAGAAAGGAGGTCCCGTTAAGTGCTTCTAATCTACCTGAAGGAGTGCTAAACCCCTGCCTGGCAAACGCAGTGCGATGCGGGAGTCTGACACTTGGACAGTGTACCCGAGGAACCTAAAAAGAACTGTGAGTAAAAACTTGGATGACTGCACTCCACTGTCTCTGTCAGTTATTTCCATTATGCTACCGCGCCTGCACTACAACGCCCAGCAACACCATCTGCAACTACACTGCCCCGGGGGCTCGCTCCACATGTGGGGAGTAGAAACATCCCAGCTGCCATCCCATCACCCCCGGAGGTCTGCAGCAGCGCCGGTACTCATTACCGGGAACCACAGGTGGTGTCACGAGACAAACTGTTAACAAACCCCTTTCAAAGAGTGACCCCAGAGGATGGGCCCGGGAGCAGACTGCAACATCCTACAAAGAAGGTTAAGGCCCGGGTATCGAGTCCCCCCATATCCCCCTGGGCGAGTCACACTCATGTATACCCACCAGGGGTAAATGTTTTGGATTCAGGTCTGGGGAATGGGCGGGCCAGTCCATAGATTCAATGCCTTCATCTTGCAGGAACTGCTGACACGCTCCAGCCACATGAGGTCTGGCATTGTCCTGCATTAGGAGGAACCTAGGGCCAACCGCACCAGCATATGGTCTCACAAGGGGTCTGAGGATCTCATCTCAGTACCTAATGGCAGTCAGGCTACCTCTGGCGAGCACATGGAAGGCTGTGCGGCCCTCCAAAGAAATGCCACCCCACACCATTACTGACCCACTTCCAAGCTGGTCATGCTGAAGGATGTTGCAGGCAGCAGACCGCTCTCCACATGTGACAGATGTGACAGAGTCTGGAGACATCGTGACATGACAGAGTCTGGAGACGAAGACAAAATGAAGGAATTGAATCTATGGACTGGCCTGCCCGTTCCCCAGACCTGAATCCGATTGAGCACATCAGGGACATCATGTCTCGCTCCATCTACCAACGTCACATTGCACCACAGACTGTCCAGGAGTTGGCGCATGCTTTAGTCCATGTCTGGGAGGAGATCCCACAGGAGACCATCCGCAACTTCATGAGGAGCATGCCCAGGCGTTGTAGGGAGGTCATACAGGCACGTGGAGACAACTCACAATACTGAGCCTCATTTTGACTTGTTTTAAGGACATTACATCAAAGTTGGATCAGCCTGTAGTGTGTTTTTCCACTTTAATTTTGGGGGTGACTCCAAATCCAGGCCTCCATTGGTTAATAAATTTGATTTCCATTGATGATTGTTGTGTGATTTTGTTGTCAGCACATTCAACTTTGTACAGAACAAAGTATTCAATGAGAATATTTCATTCATTCAGATCTAGGATGTGTTATTTGAGTGTACCCTTTATTTTTTTGAGCAGTGTACAAGTCATTACCCTGGAAAGGATGTTCATTAACATATTTCCCAGGAAAATCCATTTTGGTTTCGTTTTTGAATGTTTTATTGTGAGTCCGTAAAAGTGGCGTAATGCCTCTGACAACGTTGTTGACAGAAGTGACCTGGGAGTCAGAAATGTTTCCATGGGTCTTCCCCATGCTGTTCCCATGTCATTTGAGCACTGTTCCCATCAATTTGGGCAATTTTTAGGCCCTCTGCAGACCGCAGAGGGGAGGCGCCTGAAAAATGCTCGAGTGTCCCATAGACTTACATTGGGCTTGTTGCTCGGGTTGAGCACCACAGTATTGCAATGTGCTCGACCCGAGCATCGAGCATCCGAGCATTTTAGTGCTCGCCCATCACTAGACAGCACTATACACTGACAGGAGTGTAATCACTCCTGTCAGTGTACAGGGCTCTGCTGCACGCTGAGGTCAGGTGAGTTCACCTGCTGAAGATCAGCTGATCAGCTCTGGTGACCTCATTACTGCCTCAGTGATGCGTGGGAACATCCGTTGGAATATTCTCACACACACCGGTGCCATAAACTGAGATCTCAAGTTGTGAACTCGCATGACCTCTGCCAGCGGCAGCAGCGATGTCCACTGCCAGGAGCAAGCGTGCTCCCGTCAATGTACTGCCAGCCGCCGGGGATGATCACGTCGCTGGGGAACATCAAGAGGATGGCAGGACACCAGGGGGAGTCCGGACAGGTGAGGATAAAGGTGTTTTTTTTAATTTTAAACAGATTTTTTCTTTTTCTTTTACACCGCGAAACCCTGGCTCAGCTGAGGAGACTACTTCTCCCCTCAGCCACGCCGCTCTCACTGTTATCAGTGGGAGCTGTGATTGAATAATGAGAGAAGTAATCTCTCTTCCTCGGCCCGGGTACCATTCTTTGAGCATTTTTGCCCTGTGGAAACACTACAAAGAAAGGACATGCTGCGTCTTTTAACGCAATGACAATCCTGAGCAGAAAATTCCGCATCATGTACATAGCACTTCAGGATTGCTATTGCATTAGCTGGCAGAGTGATTACCTAGCGTTTTTTAATACATTTCCACGCAGAAAAAATACAGCGAAAACACATCAAAAACACAGTGTTCACTTAACCTAAATGATATCCTTCAGCATTTGTTAAAAATGTACTGAAAAACAAGGATAAAATTCTAAGTGTGGTGAAATGATTACAATTTCACCACTGTTTATTGATTTTTGTTTCCAGCATTCACTTTGGGGCAAAAATGCCCTGGCAACGTGATTCTCCAGGTCTGTACAATTACATCAATACCAAAGTTGTGTTTTTATATTGTGGTGGTTAAAAAAATGTAGATTATTGTAAAAAACGTTGTTTGTTACTATTTTCTAAAACACATAACCTTTTTATTTTACTGTTGATTGAATTGTGTTTTTTGAGTAACAAGTTGAAGTTTTTATTGCAGTGTAGATAATTTATTGATAGCTTTTTATTGCATTTCTGGGTGAAGTGTGGTAACCAAAAACCTAATATTTTGGAGCTTTGTTTTCGCATCACCACCATCTTGGCATTTACTGTATGGGAAAAATATTTTCATATGCTATCAGCTTGGGCAATTACACACTCAGCAATAGCAAATATGTTACTTTTTATTTTTTACATCTTACTATCTAAGTTTGGGGAAGTTTGGGGAAAAGAGAGATAACGTAAACTTTCACATTTTCATTTTTTATATATATATTTTTTAAATATTTTTAATGTTTTCCAATTTTTATTAGTCCCCTTAGGGAAATGAGCCTGTGATCACTTGATTTGCAATACCATAGTATTGTAGTTTATTGTAAAATTACTGGTCACCTGTGAATCCAATACCATAGCAGACACATCATAGAAATCTGTGTACAGAGGTGAGAATAAAAAAAATCTTACCGTGTGAGACATAAACATACAGTCATGGCCGAAAGTGTTGGCACCCTTGAAATTGTTCCAGAAAATGAAGTATTTCTCCCAGAAAATTATTGCAATTACACATGTTTTGTTATACATGTTTATTTCCTTTGTGTGTAGTGGAACAACACAAAAAAAAACCTGAGGGAAAAAAAGGCAAATTGGACATAATTTCACACAAACACCCAAAAATGGGCTGGATAAAATTGTTGACACCTTTCCAAGATTGTGGGTAAACAACTTTGTTTCGAACAAGTGATGCTCATTCAAATTCACCTGTAGCAAGTAACAGATGTGGGCAATATAAAAATCACACCCAAAACTAGATAAAAAGGGGATAAGTTGACTTAATCTTTGCATTGTGTGTCTGTGTGTGCTACACTAAGCATGGAGAGCAGAAAGAGAAGAGAACTGTCTGAAGTCTTGAGAACCAAAATTGTTGGAAAATATCAACAATCTCAAGGTTACAAGTCAACCTCAAGAGATCTTGATGTTCTTTTGTCCACGGTGCGCAACATAATTAAAAAGTTTACAACCCATGGCACTATAGCTAATCTCCCTAGACATGCACAGCAGAGAAAATTTGATGAAAGGTTGCAACGCAGAATATTCCAGATGGTGAATAAGCAGCACCAATCAAGTATCAAAGAAATTAAAGCCGTCTTGCAGACTCAGGGTGCATCAGTGTCAGTGCAAACTATCCGTCAACATTTGAATGAAATTAAATGCTATGTCAGGAGACCCAGGAGGACCCCACTGCTACCTACCGTCAAATATGGTGGAGGTTCAAATATGTTTTCGGGTTGTTTTTCAGTATCTGGCACTGGGTGTTTTGACTGTGTGCAAGATACCATGAAATATGAAAATTACAAAGGGATTTTGGGTCGCAATGTAGTGCCCAGTGTCAAAAAGCTGGGTTTGTGTCTTTGGTCATGGGTCCTCCAGCAGGACAATAACCCCAAGTATACTTCAAGAACCCAGAAATGGATGGAATCAATGCGCTAGAGAGTTCTGAAGTGGCCAATGAGTACAGATCTAAATCCCATTGAACACCTGTGGAGAAATCTTAAAATTCCTGCTGGGTGAAGGCACACTTCAAATATGAGAGACCTGGAACAGTTTGCATAAGAAGAGTGCTTCAAAATTCCAGTTGAGCGATGTAAAAAGCTTGTTGATAGTTGTAGGAAGCAATTGATTGCAGTTATTTATTCCAAAGAGTATGCAAACAAATACCGTATTTATCCGATTATAAGACACACTTCCCTCCCCCAAATTTGGGTGGGAGATGGTGTAGATTTTATAATCTGAATGTAGCTTACTGGTTTGGGGGGGCAGCTGCAGTGGAGCAGGGTCCCAGGAGGCAGGGGTGCTGCTGCAGGAAGCTGGCAGCGGCAGTAGTGGGGTGATGCTGCACGCCCTAGGCTGGAAGGAGGCGGTGCGAGACAGAGCGGGCTCTGGACTTTCAGTAAATGGCAGGAGTCCCTGTGACGCGCCCCTGGGCCTGTGTCGCGCTGCGTTGCGCACGCGGGAGCTTACCCGGAGCCGGATCTGTTGAGGGTTGTAGTCTCATGGCGGTGACCCGGTCCGTGCCCAGGGAGTCAAACTGGACGGCAGTCTGTTAGCGGTAAATGGTTGATGACTACGCCACCCGTTGAATGCAGCTATGGAGCTGCCGCTGCAGGGCAGACCGCTGAGGCCGGTGGAAGGATGGTGCAGCGTGGATGGTATAACCCCCAACGGGAGGGGTATGGCCTCAGGGCAGCCGACGTGGATGATGGGGGTAGCAGGAACCACTCAGAGACGGTGCGGTGTAGTTCAGGGTCTTTACTGGTGACAAAGATAGACCCTCCCGGAGTACTTGCTAGTGATCGGGGCCTGGTCAGTCCTTGAGCAGATGGGATCTCCCCTGGCCAGGCGGAGTTGTAGGCCTTCCCAACTAACTGTACTCTTCTGGCTACCTTGCTAGAGGCGAGAATAAGTAGCCCACGTCCCTGAGTGTACCGTGTGGTGCTCACCCGTATGGCCGGTGACTCGGGGCCTTCTAATGGCTCCCGCTCCACGATGGCGGTGCTGGTCCCACGCGTGTGACCGTGCCTTCGGGCTTCTGGGCCAGAGGACCTGAAATCCTCTGTCGGACGGTTTCTGCTGCTGGGTAGGAGTTAGTCCCCACAGCCTCGGACGCCGGGTCCGGTAAGAAATCTTCTCAGTCAGGGCGAGCTCTGCAGCTGCCAGCCCCTGACTCGTTGTAACACTGCTCCCCACAGAGCTCCTGATGTTTCTTGCTGTGCTGCTTCTCTTCTCTACTCTTGTTCTGTCTTCTTTTCTCCAGGCTCAGGCCCCAGAACAGGGCCTGCCTGTGGAGCAGAGCCCATAGAGCACCTCTGCTCCCTGTCTTCTCCTCTCTGAACTCTCTAACCCTGCCTCAGCCCCGGGTTTACATAGGGGAAGTTCTTCCCCTCCCAAGACTGGGCAGGAGGTGTGGCATGCACAGGATCCCTGACCAAAGGACCTCCCACCTGCTCTCAGACATAACATTACATTACTGTGGAAACCAGACCCCTGGGGTGCCACACCTGCACTTCCCATCCTTTTCCATGCATTGGACTTCGGGTAAATGGCTACCAGAGGTGGCATATATGTGCAGATTGAGATCTCAAGAGATGAGATCTTGGAAGCTGAGATCTAAATCTGCGCTGCTTCTGGTGGCCATTTTCCCAAAGTCCTCCGCAGTGAAAAGGATGGAAAGTGCGGGGACTCTTGACATTTTTTGAAAGTCTGGAGCCCACGTGGCCTCATACTGCTGAACGCCCCCTTCTCCCAGCCCAGGGTCCACAGTATCGCCCCACTCCTGTTGCCATCACCATCTTCCTGCAGCAGTGTCCCTGTCTCCTGGGACCCTTCTCCACCGCAGCCGCCCCCCAGTAAGCTACCATAAAAGTGGACTATAAGACGCACCACCATTTTATTTAAAAAAAAATTCCTATTTTTTCCCCCAAAAATTTCGGTATGTTTTATAATTCGCAAAATATGGTACTAAAGATGAGGGTGCCAACAATTTTGTCCAGCCCATTTTGGGTTTTTGTGTGAATTTATGTCCAATTTGCCTTTTTTCTTAGTTTTTTTCTGTGTTGTTCCAATAAACACAAAGAAAATAAACATGTGACAAAGTCACGGGCAGAATACAGGAGGAGGGGAGATATGTTTCACTGAGGCTATTAGCTTCAGTGATGTGAAAAACGAAGTTTTTCTCCTGCATGATAGGTGCAAAAAGGGTTAATGAGCCATGTTTACAAGGATGTGTTTTATGAGAACCACCATAGAGGGGGCGGGAGGTTGTTCTCCATATCTCTGACGCGCCCCCTGGGCCATGTTCAGGGGATACCCAGAGCCGGATCTGGATAGGGGTAGTAGTCCTTGTGGCGGTGACCCGGTCCGTGCCCAGGGTGTCAAACTAAGTGGCAGTCTATGGCAGTAGATGTTAACTTGATCGACTACGCCACCCGTTGAGTGCGGCTTTGAAGCCGCCGCTGCAGAACAGTCCGCTGAGGCCGGTGGTATGGGTGCAGCGATGATGGTATAACTCCCAACGGGAGGGGTATGGCCTCAGGGCAGCTGGTGCGGATGATGGGGGTAGTTATGGTGTAGTAAGAAGAGTCAGAGACATGGGTTGCAGTTTCAGGGTTTTTACTCACGGGTGTTGTTTCATCAGTCACTCTGGCCTTGAGTGACCACCCGAGCCGTGCTGCGTCCACCAGGTCCTGGACTCGGTCAACCCCCAGGCAATTCCAGAGCGTGGTCCTGAGCTCCTTTCTGACTCTCTCTCTCTCTCTGGCCGTTCCCACCAGGGATCCACCTTTGGCCGGCTCCCTCGGGTCTCTTGGTGGTCAAACCTTCTCTGGGTTCCCTGACCCTATGCTTGGTGTGCCTTTCTGGTGGATTTGGTGAGGGTCGTGGCAAATCTTAACCACGACCTCCGGTTCCTGGCTAAGGGTTGCTTTGGCCTCTGCCAGCTTGGGATCCGGTACCCTTGTCCGCCAACCCTTCACCCTTCTGTCTTTATTCTGGGATCTCAGGGTTCCCTCTTCTTTTCCTCTCTGGGCCTTCCTTTCTCCTCTCTTCCTCTGCAGGGCTGGCCCTGGAGCTGGGCCCAGCTGGAGCCACAGCTCCTGTCAGCCCTCCTGGCTGAGCTCCTGTGCTCTGCTCCTCTGAGCTGCTGACTACTCCCGACTCACTAGCCCTGTTCTAAGATGGTGCCCACCATATATACTCCCTCTATGTGTGAGCTCAGGTGACCACCACCCAATGAGCTACTAGCCTTACCCAGACTACTCCCCCTATCTGCCCCTACACTACTGGGATGTTCCACCCCCCTTCCCACTCCAGCCAGGGACAGACGCTGTCGTACCTGCACATATACCTGGTGGGAGTACCGTAGTTCTGTCCCCCGGAAATGGGATGTATGTAGTGCATGCAGCTATCTGAGCTCAGTTCCACACTCCATCCTTACCCGGGAGTGGAATACCACACCTCTGGGTTGAGGTGCAATACCCCTGTAGCAGCCGAGTCCTCAGGGTGCTACATCTCCACCTCAGGGTGTGGTCTGGGCTATAAATACCCAGTCTTTTGACTCAGGTGTGGGTCAGTATCTGGAGAGACTTGCTCCAGAGAGGAGCTTACATGTATTGTGCTGAACTGTGTGTGGCTAACCTTGAGTGGCTGGATCCCGGCCTATATATGGACTGTGCTGCATCTTTGTATTTTGTTTTTGCCGTTATGCCGAATGGGCTGTATTTACTTTATGAACTCTAGGTTGATTTATGACGTTTTAATAAGCCAACCCGAAACTTGAAGAGAGAGTGTTCCATGTCTACCTCCATGTACAGTTGAGCAAGCCGCTTTACCATAGGTGGTGTTAGAATTGCGAGCAGCGTTCCCAGCGAACACGTGTGACTGTTACAAAAGGTGCTGCAGTTCCTGGGTGAAGTCTGCCATAAACCTGCAAGTGATGCCGGCCAAAATGGAGGATCTAATTAAGCATCTGGTGCAGGCACAACACTAGCAGCAGCTACAACAGATGGTCTAACAGGAGACCACTAAACTGCTTATGCAGCAGCTCCAGAGCAACTGCAACAGGACCAGCGCCAACAACAGCAGCAGCAGATCGATTTGCTCACTGAGGTGATTCATGGCAGCTCCAGCTGTAAGGTCAGTGGTCAACTTTGCAATCCAGAAAACGGTAAGGGGAGCTCTGCAGTAAATAACCCCGGGTGATGATGTAGAAGCCTTTCTGACTGTATTTGAGAGGGTCGCCGAGAGAGAGAAGCTTCCGCCAGAGCAATGGCCAAAGGTGCTGGTGCCATACTTGACGGGGGAGCCCCAGAAGGCTTACTATGACTTGACCTTGCAAGATGCCAAGGAATATGGAAACTAAAAACTGAAATTCTGGTGCGCTTGGGGGTGACGATGACTGTCAAGGCGCAGCAGGTCCACAGCTGGGCGTATTACCGGAACACACCCCCTCATTCCCACGTGTTTGACTTGTTGCACCTGGTCCAGAAATGGCTGCAGCTGGAGCCCTCTATCTCTGCGCAGATGGTAGAATGAGTGGTTATGGACCGGTTTGTGCATTCCCTGCCAAAGTCAATACAGACTTGGGTTGCCCAGGGTGATCCCCCGGCCAAGAGTTCCATGGGAAAGCAGCCCACTCCATATTGGGGGACTCACCAGGGGGCAGAGGCCCAAAAAGAGGTAGGGTGTCCAAAGTCCAAAGGGGTGGGGGAGGTAATGCCCAAGGTCCCTGCAGGAGATATTATTTGCTGGAGATGTCACGGCCCAGGCCATGTAGCCGCCCGCCTCCCCTGACCACAGAGCAGATAGACTGTAGCCTGGGACGCCAGTGTTCTTACTATTATATGTCAAGAGGAAACAGAGTTATAAAGGCTGAAAAATACATATTTTTTCGTAGACATCAAAATAATAAATGCAAAAGGATTTTTTACACACACAGACTGACAACAACAATTGTGCAGCAGCTCAGTCCAATAGTCCAAAATAACTACCTGATAAAAGATCCATTTATAAATCACTGCTAACAGTTCATAAAGTGCAGCGCAGGTAGGGCAAAGGCCGATATGGCAGTCTTACCAAATGTAAGGTCTCTGGGCATGCATACGGCACACCAGGCACGGTGGTTTTACCCCGACGTGCGTTTCGTGGCATCCACGGCTGCTTTCTCAAGGGGCAGTCGGTGTTCTTACTATGCCTACCCTACCTGCAGTGTGGCCTATCAGCCCAGTGAGGGGTCACAGTCATGTCCTGTAACCATAAATGGTATACTGGTGACAGGACTCTTGGACTCAGGGAGTTTGGTGACTCTGATAAGGGCCACACTCTCACACCAGTTGATCTCTGGGAAAAACTTGGGTGTACGATGCATTCACGGGGATGCCAAAGATTACCCGATTACCAGAGTGACTATACAAACTGTGACTGTGGGGCTGAGTCCCATGAGGTCAGCGTGGTTAAAGACCTGCTCCACTTGGTAATAATAGGGTGGGACTTCAGCCTGTTCTGGGACTTGTGACGGAAAGCGGGGGTACCAAGGGTCTCAAAGAGGAGCCAGTTACACCATGATGCATCACCGTCGCAGTCAGAGGCAGATGAGTTCCCCCTGTGTGTCCTTGCTGGTGACGAGGACGAGACGATGACCCCAGAAGCGGAGATCCGGATTTGGGGGTACTGCTCAAATGCAGGATGTTACACTGAAGAATGCATTTAATAATGTGTTGGTAATAAATGGGATTGCTCAAAAGCCGGGGGCTGACACCATGTTCCCATATTTCACCATAAATTACGAGCTGCTTTATTGGGTCACTAAATTGAGAGGGGAAGTAATAGAGCAGTTGTTGGTGCTGGGTCCCTATAGGCATAGGGTGTTAGATCTGGCTTATTCTCATGTCTTGGGTAGGCATATGGGAGTAGAGCAAACACAAGAGCGGGTCCTGCAGTCCTGTGGAGATTCAACTGGCCAGGATGTCACAGAGACATTGTTAATTTCTGCCAATCCTGCCGCACCTGTCAACTAACTGGTCAAGTAACCCACTTTCACAGTCGCCTAGTGTCATTGCCCATTATAGAGGTCCCATTTGTTGGGACCCTGGTTAAGTCTGCCAGGGGACACCAGTACATTTTAGTGGTGATAGACTATGCGACACAGTACCCGGAGGTTGTACCACTGAGAAACTCCTCAGCTAGAAGTATAGCCCAAGAGCTAGTGCATATTTTCTCCCAGACAGGCCTGCCAGAGGAGATCCAGACAGACCAAGGAACCCCTTTCATGTCAAAAGCAATGAGGGAGTTGTAAAAAGCTCTCCAAAAAACACAACTCAGAACCTCTGTGTACTATCAGCAGACGGATGGCCTCGTGGACAGGTTTAACAAGACCCTTAAGTCCATGTTGAAGAAGGTGGTGGAAAAGGATGGCCGAGACTGGGATTGCCTACTCCCCTACCTGCTGTTCTCAGTTAGGGATGTTCCCCAGGCCTCTACAGGATTCTCCCCCTTCGAGCTGATATATGGACCACATCCTTGCAGACTTCTGGATATTGCAAAGGAAACATGGGAAGCCGAGGTGACACCCCACAAGAGCGTCATCGAGCATTTAGCCCAAATTCAAGACCGAATCGAGAAGGTGTTGCCAAACATGAGGGAGAGCCTCCTCTAATCCAAAGAGGCCCAAACAAGGGTCTACAACCGGTCAGCGAGACTGAGACAGTCTAGCCCTGGAGACCGGGTGTTGGTGTTAATCCCCAAGGTGGAAAGCAAATTCCTGGCCAAGTGGCAAGGTGTTACACGCTCGCCGCTAGGTTCAGATAGGGGCGAGACAGGTTACATGAATTCTTTGGAATCCTGGGGGAACCATTACTCAGGGCGACCATAGACCATGTGCTGCAGGGTCTCTCAGGCACACAGGGGTATTGGCCCTCAGGCCCAAACACGTAGGTTGATTCACTTGCTGACCAGACACACTTGACAAGGGTCCTCATAAATGGTAGAGCAGTAGCATTTAATAAGAAGCTGCACAGTCAGTGCAAGTTAAGTCTTATCACCAACAGGCTCCAGTGACAAACAGTACAGTTTCCTTAGCAGCACAGCAGTTCACAGTCTTCCCAGTAGTACAGGACAGCACAGTTCTAATGCAAAGGCACATTAATGAACACAGCATTCTTTGCAGCACAGTGAGATGGAGGAGGGGGGAGGGTTTGCTGAGGGAGATGATCCCTGTGTCACCATTTCTTACAGTCCTTATCTTTCTGCTTGGCAATACTCTGCACTGTTAGTTCAGGAACTCTACCTGACCTGTGCTTAGCTTCACTCCTGACTTGAATCCTTTTCACTTGCAGGGGCGCTTCTGTCAGATGCAGAACACACACACCACCTTTCTCTTCGGCTCCAGCCAACAGTAAACAACTTCCCCACAATCCCCCTGGGGCTTTGCTAAAACCTTCCCTGTCTCCTGTGACTATGTTAACCCCTCTAGTTGCTGGATGCTTCTGGAGCACAACATTTCCTGTCTCATGTGCTTGTGTTACTTCTAATAGTTGCTAAATGCTTTGAAAGCAACAGCACTACTTGTGACTGTAACACTCTGGAACAGCACTACTTCTTCATGTCACACTCTTCCCTCCTTTTTGAATGTCGTACTCAACGTTCATCTTAGTTGGTCAATCTGACCAATTCTGAGACAGTGGTGAAAGTTGGATAGCTTTATATACAAATTGGCATTGAAAAATTGGTATAACGTTCATAAACATTGATAACAACCTATTCTTACGACCTTTTTCTTGTAGGACCCCTGTAAGAAATAAACAATTAACACAATTTAAACAATCAGCATCTCTTCAGCTGGAGCTTTTCGTACGTCTTCAACCAGCTCTCTCTATCTATGCTTTAACAGTGCTTTGTTTCTACAAAGTCTTTTAAGAAAAATCAAAGCATGAAAACAAGTCTTTCCAGTAGGCAACATCTTCCATACTGCCTCTCGGTGGTGAATACCACTCAAGTGGGCTTACCTGGTCCGCAGGCAGAGATACCTGTTTCAAGTCGACAGTCCTTGGCACTTGACTGGGTTCACCAAGTGTCTCATAAGTCAGCATCACGGGTCTCCTCACTAGTGTTGAGCCACCCCCGTAGTGTTCGAGTTCAGTTCGGTTCGTCGAACACCCGTGTGTTCGCCGAACTGTTCGTCGAACACCGTTAAAACCAATGGCAGGCAAACAAAAACACATAGAAACACATAGAAAACACCTTCAAAGGTGTCCAAAAGCTGACAAACTGCTCAGAAGACACAGCTAACACATGGAAAAGTGACAAGTACATATAGTCATGCGAAAAGAAAAGAGGTGGAGGAGTAAAAGGAGGGGGAGACACAGATATAGGCATGTCATGCCCTTCTAAAATCCAAAAAGTGAGAAGCCGACACGTTCAGTCCGCTCCTGCCCGTGCCACCTCCGCGTCGCCGGGTTTGTGCCAGAGCCGCGGTGAACCCTGACGGCCAGCCCCCCTCTCCCAATACTGGTGCCTGTCCGCTGGTGGGTCGAGCGAGCCCCCCTGTGGTGGAGGCAGCTCTAAGCTTTTTAATTTAAATTGTCTCTCTAATTTGAATGAATACACTTTAAATCCATTTACAAGGATCTATTGGAGGGCAAGTCTCATGCCAGCAGCCGTGTAATTCCAGCTCCAGTAGCGTCCACTAAAGCTGCTGCAGTTAAAAAGCTTTTATAAGGATCGAGCTCGGCTGTCCACCGCAAGGCATCCTACTGCCAGTCCCAGCCCCTATGCCTTGGGGTGCCTCCTGATGCTCTTCACTGAGTATCCCGTGGTCCCGAAGCATTTCCTTTGAAAAAATTAAGTGTCCAAACTACAGGTGGTGTAGCTTGCTTAACAGCCGGGATAATCCGCTGACTAGTAGACACTGCTACTAGGCACAAAGTATTTCCTGGGCTAGATGCAGTTAAAAATTTGTAATTAGATACTCTCGTTGGATGCTGAGAAAGCATTCCATAGAGTCTCCTGGCACGCCATATATGATTCTCTTAAAAAGCTTGGGGTAGGGGTCTAGGGGACCCTTTTATAGCCAAAATCACGGCCCTGTATCGCAATACGTCACCTAGGCTGAAGATAAATGGAACTGTAGCACCCTGAGGGCTCGGTTGCTACAGAGGTATTGCACCTCACCCAGAGGTGTGATATCTCACTCTCAGGTAAGGATGTAGTGTGGATCAGGACCCGACACCTGCATGCATTACACCACATTTCCGTGGGGCAGGGCGACCAATATGCCCCTGAGATGGGCACGACAGTCCCTGTCCCTGGCTGGAGTGGGGGGAGGGAACACTGAGGAAGGGGAACCCTGTAGTGCAGGAGCAGGGAGGAAGCAGTTCCTGGGTGCATTGAGAAGGGAGTATAAAAGGTGGGCACCATCTTAGTTCAGTGCAGAGAAGTCTGAGCAGAAGTGGCAGGGAGCAGGGGCTCTGCATGAGCTCTGCTCCGGAGGCGGGCCTAGTAACAGAGGCCCAGGCCTGGAAGAGGGAGAAGGAAGGAAGAGGAGCGGAGAAGGCTCCAGGAACGAGGAACGAAGGGATCCCAGGGGTGCGGACGGGCGAGTCGCCACCGCACGCCCGAATCCACCTGCGTGGAGGGGTCAGGCCAAAGGGGGAGACCGGTCCCCGAAACTAGTGGAGGCAGGAAACGACCCTCAGCTAGAAACAGGAGGCTGTAACATTTTATGTGGCGCAGCCCCTCGCTACACCCGCTAGGAAGGCACCACATAGGGTCAGGGAAACTGGCGCCAAGTTTACCAAGAGGAGGCCCGAGGCAGCCGGACAGAAGTGTTGGTAAGAAAGGCCAGACAAAGGACACACAAAGGGGGTCCTGTGAAGCGCTCCAAAGTTATCTGGGAGTTGTCTGAGCCCCTCACCTGGTGAGCACAGTATGACGTGGGCAGCCGTTACCTGCAGACGTGGTCTGGATAATAAGAACTGTGAGTAAAGGCCCTGGACTACATCACTGACTCCGTGTCGTTACTGCTGCTGCCCTGCACCATCACCCCCATCCTCCGCATACACTGCCCTGAGGCTATACTCCTCCCGTGGGGAGTTATGCTACGCTCTGCTGCACCCACAACACCAGCCTCAGCGGTCTGCCCTGGAGCGGCGGTTCACTCTGACCGCAATCCACGGGTGGCGTAGTTGGACATTTAAACATCAAAACCACAAAAATAGTTCCGCCACTGGTTTGACCGCCCTGAGCCACGGAACCGGGTCGCCGCCACGGAGACTACAACCACCAGCATCCACCAAAAAGGGTCCGGCTCCGGGTGTCCCAAGGCCCAGGGGGCGCGTCAGAACATTTTCATCACCTTTCACAATCACCAATGGGACAAGGCAGGGATGTTCTCTGTCCCCTCTCTTATACATCCTAGTGATGGAGCACCTGCTCTCATCAATTCGCCATAACCCCAATATTAGGTGGATTGAGGTGGGAGGCACCGAGTACAAGTGCTCTCTATTTGCTGATGATGTCCTAGTATATATCACTCAATCACATATATCCATCCATGCTGTTATGGCTGAAATAGATCACTTTGTTACATGGTCAAATTTTAAAATCAATGCAGCGAAGTCTGAGGCCCTCGGTGTCTCCCTCCCCAAATCCATATAGGATTCCATCCAGCCCAACTTTCCCTTTGCCTGGCCCTCACAGGGTATCAAATACTTAGGAATTCCTATTCATAGAGACCTCTCCCATCTATGTTATCTTAATTTTGGGCCCTTTATTGAACAACTCCATACAGACCACGGTTGGCAAGTTAGAACTGTAAGATTCACTACGTGAACCACTGGTGTTTTGTGGAAAAGCACATGTACACTGTGTTCCAAATTATTATGCAAAAAGTGTTTAGGAGTGATAAGGGAAGAATTTGTTTGTTTGTCAGTTAAACTCATTGATGGTGATGTGTGTCAGGGCTCTTTATATCACTGTAAGCAATTGCAGACACCTGTGCTAATTAGTTTGGCAGGTGTGTCCAATGAAAGGCAAGACTACTTAAGAAGGCTGTCTCACATTATTAAGCAGCCTACATTTTCTGCCAAAATGGGAAAGAAAAAGGATGTGTCGGCTGCTGAGAAGCAACAAATTGTGGAGTGTTTAGGTCAAGGCATGACTACAATCAACATTGTGCGATGATCAGGATGAAGTGTCTTGGCAATCAAGAAATATGTAGCTGATTCACAGTACACACTTGTGCGTGCTGATAAGGGCAAATTGAGGACTCTTTCCTACAGGCAATTATGTCAGGTTGAAACAGCAGCGGCAAAAAAGCCTTGTCATAGCAGCAGACAAGTTTTTGAAGCTGCTGGTGCCTCCAACGTCCCCCGAACAACAAGATGCAGGGTCCTTCAGAGGTTTGCAGCTGTGCATACGCCATCCTGTCGACCTCCTCTATCCACTTCACACAAGCAGAAACGGCTCCAGTGGGCCAAACATTACATGAAGACTGATTTCAAAACTGTTTTGTTCACGGATGAGTGCCGTGCAGCGCTCGATGGTCCAGATGGATGGAGTGGAGGATGGCTGGTTGATGGACACCCCACGCAAACACGGCTACAGCGCCAACAAGGAGGAGGTGGAGTAATGTTTTGGGCTGGAATCATGGGGAGAGAGATTGTCGGCCCCTTTAGGATCCCTGAAGGCGCTAAAGATGAACTCCATAATGTATGTGGATTTTCTCAAACAGCACTTCCTGCCATGGTTGAAGAAGAAGAACCGTGTATTTCACAGCAAGATCATTTTTTTGCATGATAATGCACCATCTCATGCTGCACATAAAACATCTGCATCTCTGGCTGATATGGGCATAAAAGGGGACAAACTTATGGTGTGACCCCCATGCTCCCCTGACCTCTACCCCATTCAGAACCTTTGGAGCATCATTAAAAGGAGTGTCTATGATGGCGGGAGGCAGTTCACATCTAAGCAACAGCTCTGGGAGGGTATTCTGTCCTCATGCAAAACAATTGAAGCAGAAACCATCCAAAACCTGACAAATTCAATGGACGAGAGAGTTCAGAAGCTCCTTTCGAACAAGGGGTCCTATGTGAAAATGTAACATCACCTAGAATAAAGTTTTGAGTTGAAAACTGTTTGATTTCAGTTTCTAACAACCTGCTAATGCTTATAATTTCAAAAATGACCATTTTTTTGGTCTTTATTAAAATGAAAAGGTTGATCGAAAAGTTTGGGGGATCTAAGAGTGTGGCAACCCAGTAGTCATGATTACTTCGAATTCTGACAATATGAGGGTCATGTTGCAGGTAGTGCAGCAAGAAGGCACTTATGTGTCTTGCGCATCTCGGAGCCCCAAAATTATTTTCCGGGCTAGATGCAGCTAAAAATTATTATTAATTTTAAATCTGGTGAAGCTTTAGTATAGATGGCCTAATAGGATCAGTGCTGCACACTGCTACAAAGCCCAAATTATTTTCCAGTCAAGATAAAGATAAACATGATTAGTAATTTTAAATCTGGTGGAGCTTATTATAGATGGCCTAATAGAATCAGTGCTGCACACTGCTACAAAGCCCAAATTATTTTCCAACCAAGATACAGATAAACATGATTAGTAATTTGAAAGCTTAAAACGGTTGGTAGGGTGATTTTAACCAATCATCAAGCTTTTACTCTCCCCAGGATGACACAGGGGTAGAAAAGTCGTTTCGGATCCATGATTTGTTCATCTTTATGAACGTGAGTCTGTCTACATTATCAGTGGAGAGCCGCGTGCGCTTATCTGTCAGCACACCACCAGCAGCGCTGAACACACGTTCAGACAGAACGCTGGCTGCGGGGCATGACAAGATCTCCAAGGCGTAAGTGGCTAGCTCCGGCCATTTATCCAGATTGGAAGCCCAAAAAGAGCAAGGGTCCAGTGACACAGTCATGGCTTCAATGTTTACTTGGAGATACTCCTGTACCATCGTCTCTAGGCGTTGACTATGTGTCAGACTTCTTGTCTCCTGTGGCCTTGCAAAGGATGGGCTAAAAAAGTGGTGAAATGATTCCGCAAAATTGATGTCACCAGCAGATACTGTGGTTCTGTTACGGTTTGAGTGCTGAACACTTGACGGTCCCACGGTTGGCAAGTTGGAACTGTGAGATTCACTACGTGCACCACTGGTATTTTGTGGAAAAGCACATGTAAGATTCTGCAACAGTCTCTGCTGATACTCCTGCATGCGTGCATCCCTTTCTATGGCAGGAATAATTTCTGCAAATTTACTTTTGTACCGGGGATCTAACAGTGTGGCAACCCAGTAGTCAGGATTATTTCTAATTCTCACAATTCGAGGGTCATGTTGCAGGTAGTGCAGCAAGAAGGCACTCATGTGTGTTGCGCATCCAGGAGCACCAAGTCCCTGTTGTGTTGGTGGCGAGGTAACAATCATGCTTCCTTCCTCTGTCCTCTCCCCCCAACCTCGCACAACAGAAATGTGATCAAGTTCTCCCTCATCTGATGAGTCTTCCATCAGTTCGTCCTCCACTTCTTCCTGGGCTCCTGCACCTTCCTCACTAGTTTGGCTGCTACCATGCGCCCTGGTAAAACCATCTCCCCCACCCTCACATGCCTGCCGCCTTGGTGCTGCCGACCGTCTGGACCTTGCAGATGTTAGCCCTTCCGCATACAACTCCTCCTCCTCTACTTCCTCCACCTCCTCTTGTGCCACCACCTGACTCCGAATTCTGTTTAACATGTGCTCCAGCATGTAAATCACCGGAATAGTCATGCTGATAATGGCATCGTCAGCACTAAACATCTTCGTCGCCATTTCAAAACTGTGCAGAAGGGTGCATAGGTCCCTGATCTGAGACCACTCCTCCAGCGTGATTTGCCCCACCTCTGGATCTCGTTGGCCCAGGCTATACGTCAGAACGTATTGCACCAGGGCTTGTCGGTGCTGCAACATGTGCAGAGTTGAATTCCACCGGGTAGGCACATCGCATTTTAGCCGGTGAAGTGGCAGGCCCAATGACTTCTGTAGAGATGTAAGTCGCTGAGCTGCGGGATGCGAACGGCGGAAGTAAGCACACAGCGACCGTGCCCTCTGCAGAAGGCCATCTAGTCTGGGATAGTGGGCTAAAAATTGCTGGACAACCAGGTTCAACACGTGAGCCATACAAGGCACGTGTGTGACATTGCCCCGGCGAAGGGCCGCACCCAGGTTTGCAGCATTGTCGCACACGGTCTTCCCTGGTTTCAGGTCCAGTGGAGACAACCATTCATGAAATTGGTTCTCCAGAGCTGACCACAACTCCTCAGCTGTGTGACTCACATTTCCCAGACATTTCAATGTAAAAACCGCCTGATGACGTTGAGCCCTACTGCCAGCATAGTAAGGAGGTGTGCAGGATCCCTTCTGCGCAGTTAGAAAGCTTGTGGCATGACCAGAAAGGCTTTGGGTGCAGGTGGAAGACCGAGAGGAGGTTGAGGAGGCAGAAGCAGTGGAGGAACTTTGACATAAAGAGGATTGACGCACAACTCGTGGGGACGGCAAGACTTGGACAGCAGCCCCTTGTCCTGCTGTCACCATAGTTACCCAGTGCCCAGTCAGCAACATGTAACGCCCCTGTCCATGCCTACTCGTCCAAGTGTCTGTGGTGAAATGCACCCTGTCACACACAGAGTTTCTCAAAGAAGCGGTGATGTTGTGTGCGACATGCTGGTGGAGCGCAGGCACACCTTTCTTTGAGAAGTAGTGCCGACTGGGCATCTGGTACTGGGGCACTGCGACGGACATAAGGTCTCGAAAATCCTCTGTGTCCATCCTCTGTGTCCACCAGGCGGAAAGGCAGCATTTCTGTAGCCAAGAGCTTGCAGATGGTGAAATTCAACCTCTTAGCTTTCTCATGGCTAGGAGGAAATGGTCTTTTACTTGTCCACATCTGAGGGACCGAGGGCTGGCTATTGTGCTTAGACTGGGTTGATAAGGGTGTCCCCGGCAAACTGCCGGTCTGTGAGGAAGATGCAGGCGGACATGTTAGGTTGCCTTGATCCAAAGGTGGTGCTATCGATGTCGGACAGCGCTCAACACCAGCTGGTGTTACCACCTCCAAAGAAAATGATGACCTGCCAATCACGCTGGCTGTTGCGGGTAAAGAGGTGGCAGGTCTGCGCCCCAAAACAGGTGTGACTGCTGTCCCCCCAGTCACAGAGGATGAAGAGGCCGCGGATGCACAAGATATGGCAGACGGTGGTTGGCCCGGCCGGCTAGGCCGCATTGTAGCACACTGAGCTTCCCACTGCAACTTATGCTTCATGTCCATGTGCCGGTTCATGCATGAAGTACTCAAACTATGTATTTTTTGGCCTCTACTTAGCTTTTGCTGACAAATGTTACAGATAACACGAGTTGGGTCATCGTTATCGATCTGAAAAAATGCCCAGGCTATGCAAGGCTTAGCACCCATGCGACCTGAAGAGCCACCACGACTTGTGGTGAGAGGCAGAGTTGTGTTTGAGGATGCAGTTGTTGACGTGCTTCCAGTACTACGTCTCTGTCCAGGAAGGCGCAACCTGACCTCGTCGTCACTAGCATCTTCCTCCACCTCCTCTGCTGACTTCATCTCTTGGCTGACTGTGGGTTGACAGTAAGTGGGATCTCCAACCTCATCATCATCACCCTGTGCGTTATCACACCCGTCGTCCTCAGAGCCAACCTGTTCCTGCCCTGACAAAAAACTAAAGTTGTCGCTCCAATCAGGTATTTGAGTCTTATCATCATCTTCCTCATTGTCTCCACCAACAGGAGTTACAGTTTGGGAATGAGGGTCTACATTATGGTCAGAACCTTCTGCGTCTGGTCCTGGATCCGACTCATAAAGATTCTGGGCATCAGTGCAGATCATTTCCTCGTCTGGATTCACAGAAGCGCTGGAGTCGACCTCTGATTCCCAGGCTATAGTATGAGTAAACAGCTCTGCAGACTCAACCATCTGTTCTACCTCATACTCAGACGGGCAGCTGGAGATTTGGGAGCTGTGAGGAAGCAAGTGCGATTGGGGTGACACCTTTGAGGACTGGAGTATTTGTGATGTTGAAGTTGATGTGGAGGAGAGCCCACTTAAAGGAGCACTTGATATCCGTTGAAGCACCTGCTGTTTTTGTGCCTCATCTGGAATTTGTAGAGATTGGCGTGGCCGTAAGAAAGGGATCTTATCACATTGTCCGCTAAAAGAAGTAGACATTTTAGTTTGGCTGGAAGATGGTCTTTCTTCTGCAGATGTTACTGTTGCTTTAACACCTACCCAACACGCCTATTCCCCTTTCCACCAGCAGCAGGCCTTTTTTCCACTCATTTTGGTGGTTAACTAATTCACAACTCTGGAGTTGTTTGCATAAAAAAACAATGGATGGGAACCGAGCAGAGCTGAGTGGCCAAACTGTGGTATTAGGCCAAAACTATTGGCTGGGTTAGATGCAGAAAAAAATTATATTCAATTTGCAACCTGATGGAGGTCAGTATAGATGGACTAATAGAACAAGTCCCACACACAGCTAGAAGCCCAAATATTTTTTCAGAGGTAGATGCAGAAATTTTTTTTATTCAGTTTGCAACCTGATGGAGGTCTGTATAGATGGATTAATAGAACAAGTCCCACACACAGCTACAAGCCCAATATTTTTTCAGAGGTAGATGCAGAAAAAATATATATTCAGTTTGCAACCTGATGGAGGTCAGTATAGATGGACTAATAGAGAAAGTCCCACACACTGCTAGAAGGCCAAATATTTTTTCAGAGCTAGATGCAGACAAAAAATTATTTTGAATTTGCAACCTGATGGAGGTCAGTATAGGTGCACTAATAGAACAAGTCCCACACACTGCTAGAAGGCCAAATATTTTTTCAGAGCTAGATGCAGAAAAAAATTATATTCAGTTTGCAACCTGATGGAGGTCTGTATAGATGGATTAATAGAACAAGTCCCACACACAGCTAGAAGCCCAAATATTTTTTCAGAGGTAGATGCAGATAAAAATTATTTTTAATTTGCAACCTGATGGAGGTCAGTATAGATGGACTAATAGAGAAAGTCCCACACACTGCTAGAAGGCCAAATATTTTTTCAGAGCTAGATGCAGATAAAAATTATTTTTAATTTGCAACCTGATGGAGGTCAGTATAGATGGACTAATAGAGAAAGTCCCACACACTGCTAGAAGGCCAAATATTTTTTCAGAGCTAGATGCAGATAAAAATTATATTCAGTTTGCAACCTGATGGAGGTCAGTATAGATGGACTAATAGAACAAGTCCCACACACAGCTAGAAGCCCAAATATTTTTTCAGAGGTACTGTAGATGCAGATAAAAATTATTTTTAATTTGCAACGTGATGGAGGTCAGTATAGATGGACTAATAGAACAAGTCCCACACACAGCTAGAAGCCCAATATTTTTTCAGAGGTAGATGCAGAAAAAAATATATTCAGTTTTCAACCTGATGGAGGTCAGTATAGATGGACTAATACACCAAGTCCCACACACAGCTAGAAGCCCAATATTTTTTCAGAGGTAGATGCAGAAAAAAATATATTCAGTTTGCAACCTGATGGAGGTCTGTATAGATGGATTAATAGAACAAGTCCCACACACAGCTAGAAGCCCAATATTTTTTCAGAGGTAGATGCAGAAAAAAATATATTCAGTTTGCAACCTGATGGAGGTCAGTATAGATGGACTAATACAACAAGTCCCACACACAGCTAGAAGCCCAATATTTTTTCAGAGGTAAATGCAGAAAAAAATATATTCAGTTTGCAACTAGTGTTGAGCCACCCCCGTAGTGTTCGAGTTCGGTTCGGTTCGTCGAACACCCGTGTGTTCGCCGAACTGTTCGTCGAACACCTTCGAACACCGTTAAAACCAATGGCAGGCAAACAAAAACACATAGAAACACATAGAAAACACCTTCAAAGGTGTCCAAAAGCTGACAAACTGCTCAGAAGACATAACTAACACATGGAAAAGTGACAAGTACATATAGTCATGCGAAAATAAAAGAGGTGGAGGAGTAAAAGGAGGGGGAGACACAGATATAGGCATGTCATGCCCTTCTAAAATCCAAAAAGTGAGAAGCCGACACGGCCAGTCCGCTCCTGCCCGTGCCACCTCCGTGTCGCCGGGTTTGTGCCAGAGCCGCGGTGAACCCTGATGGCCAGCCCCCCTCTCCCAATACTGGTGCCTGTCCGCTGGTGGGTCGAGCGAGCCCCCCTGTGGTGGAGGCAGCTCTAAGCTTTTTAATTTAAATTGTCTCTCTAATTTGAATGAATACACTTTAAATCCATTTACAAGGATCTATTGGAGGGCAAGTCTCATGCCAGCAGCCGCGTAATTCCAGCTCCAGTAGCGTCCACTAAAGCTGCTGCAGTTAAAAAGCTTTTATAAGGATCGAGCTTGGCTGTCCACCGCAAGGCATCCTACTGCCAGTCCCAGCCCCTATGCCTTGGGGTGCCTCCTGATGCTCTTCACTGAGTATCCCATGGTCCCGAAGCATTTCCTTTGAAAAAATTAAGTGTCTAAACTACAGGTGGTGTAGCTTGCTTAACAGCCGGGATAATCCGCTGACTAGCAGACACTGCTACTAGGCACAAAGTATTTCCTGGGCTAGATGCAGTTAAAAATTTGTAATTAGATACTCTCGTTGGATGCTGAGAAAGCATTCCATAGAGTCTCCTGGCACGCCATATATGATTCTCTTAAAAAGCTTGGGGTAGGGGTCTAGGGGACCCTTTTATAGCCAAAATCACGGCCCTGTATCACAATACGTCACCTAGGCTGAAGATGAATGGAACTGTAGCACCCTGAGGGCTCGGTTGCTACAGAGGTATTGCACCTCACCCAGAGGTGTGATATCTCACTCTCAGGTAAGGATGGAGTGTGGATCAGGACCTGACACCTGCATGCATTACACCACATTGCCGTGGGGCAGGGTGACCAATATGCCTCTGAGATGGGCACGACAGTCCCTGTCCCTGGCTGGAGTGGGGGGAGGGAACACTGAGGAAGGGGAACCCTGTAGTGCAGGAGCAGGGAGGAAGCAGTTCCTGGGTGCATTGAGAAGGGAGTATAAAAGGTGGGCACCATCTTAGTTCAGTGCAGAGAAGTCTGAGCAGAAGTGACAGGGAGCAGGGGCTCTGCATGAGCTCTGCTCCGGAGGCGGGCCTAGTAACAGAGGCCCAGGCCTGGAAGAGGGAGAAGGAAGGAAGAGGAGCGGAGAAGGCTCCAGGAACGAGGAATGAAGGGATCCCAGGGGTGCGGACGGGCGAGTCGCCACCGCACGCCCGAATCCACCTGCGTGGAGGGGTCAGGCCATAGGGGGAGACCGGTCCCCGAACTAGTGGAGGCAGGAAACGACCCTCAGCTAGAAACCGGAGGCTCTGACATTTTATGTGGCGCAGCCCCTCGCTACACCCGCTAGGAAGGCACCACATAGGGTCAGGGAAACTGGCGCCAAGTTTACCAAGAGGAGGCCCGAGGCAGCCGGACAGAAGTGTTGGTAAGAAAGGCCAGACAAAGGACACACAAAGGGGGTCCTGTGAAGTGCTCCAAAGTTATCTGGGAGTTGTCTGAGCCCCTCACCTGGTGAGCACAGTACGACGTGGGCAGCCGTTACCTGCAGACGTGGTCTGGATAATAAGAACTGTGAGTAAAGGCCCTGAACTGCATCACTGACTCCGTGTCGTTACTGCTGCTGCCCTGCACCATCACCCCCATCCTCCGCATACACTGCCCTGAGGCTATACTCCTCCCGTGGGGAGTTATGCTACGCTCTGCTGCACCCACAACACCAGCCTCAGCGGTCTGCCCTGTAGCGGCGGTTCACTCTGACCGCAATCCACGGGTGGCGTAGTCGGACATTTAAACATCAAAACCACATAAATAGTTCCGCCACTGGTTTGACCGCCCTGAGCCACGGAACCGGGTCGCCACCACGAAGACTACAACCACCAGCATCCACCAAAAAGGGTCCGGCTCCGGGTGTCCCAAGGCCCAGGGGGTGCGTCAGAACATTTTCATCACCTTTCACAATCACCAATGGGACAAGGCAGTGATGTCCTCTGTCCCCTCTCTTATACATCCTAGTGACGGAGCACCTGCTCTCATCAATTCGCCATAACCCCAATATTAGGTGGATTGAGGTGGGAGGCACCGAGTACAAGTGCTCTCTATTTGCTGATGATGTCCTAGTATATATCACTCAATCACATATATCCATCCATGCTGTTATGGCTGAAATAGATCACTTTGTTACATGGTAAAATTTTAAAATCAATGCAGCGAAGTCTGAGGCCCTCGATGTCTCCCTCCCCAAATCCATATAGGATTCCATACAGTCCAACTTTCCCTTTGCCTGGCCCTCACAGGGTATCAAATACTTAGGAATTCCTATTCATAGAGACCTCTCCCATCTATGTTATCTTAATTTTGGGCCCTTTATTGAACAACTCCATACAGACCACGGTTGGCAAGTTAGAACTGTAAGATTCACTACGTGAACCACTGGTGTTTTGTGGAAAAGCACATGTACACTGTGTTCCAAATTATTATGCAAAAAGTGTTTAGGAGTGATAAGGGAAGAATTTGTTTGTTTGTCAGTTAAACTCATTGATGGTGATGTGTGTCAGGGCTCTTTATATCACTGTAAGCAATTGCAGACACCTGTGCTAATTAGTTTGGCAGGTGTGTCCAATGAAAGGCAAGACTACTTAAGAAGGCTCTCTCACATTATTAAGCAGCCTACATTTTCTGCCAAAATGGGAAAGAAAAAGGATGTGTCGGCTGCTGAGAAGCAACAAATTGTGGAGTGTTTAGGTCAAGGCATGACTACAATCAACATTGTGCGATGATCAGGATGAAGTGTCTTGGCAATCAAGAAGTATGTAGCTGATTCACAGTACACACGTGTGCGTGCTGATAAGGGCAAATTGAGGACTCTTTCCTACAGGCAATTACGTCAGGTTGAAAGAGTAGCGGCAAAAAAGCCTTGTCATAGCAGCAGACAAGTTTTTGGAGCTGCTTGTGCCTCCAACGTCCCCCGAACAACAAGATGCAGGGTCCTTCAGAGGTTTGCATCTGTGCATGCGCCATCCTGTCGACCTCCTCTATCCACTTCACACAAGCAGAAATGGCTCCAGTGGGCCAAACATTACATGAAGACTGATTTCAAAACTGTTTTGTTCACGGATGAGTGCCGTGCAGCGCTCGATGATCCAGATGGATGGAGTGGAGGATGGCTGGTTGATGGACACCCCACGCAAACACGGCTACAGCACCAACAAGGAGGAGGTGGAGTAATGTTTTGGGCTGGAATCATGGGGAGAGAGATTGTCGGCCCCTTTAGGATCCCTGAAGGCGCTAAAGATGAACTCCATAATGTATGTGGATTTTCTCAAACAGCACTTCCTGCCATGGTTCAAGAAGAAGAACCGTGTATTTCACAGCAAGATCATTTTTCTGCATGATAATGCACCATCTCATGCTGCACATAAAACATCTGCATCTCTGGCTGATATGGGCATAAAAGGGGACAAACTTATGGTGTGACCCCCATGCTCCCCTGACCTCTACCCCATTCAGAACCTTTGGAGCATCATTAAAAGGAGTGTCTATGATGGCGGGAGGCAGTTCACATCTAAGCAACAGCTCTGGGAGGGTATTCTGTCCTCATGCAAAACAATTGAAGCAGAAACCATCCAAAACCTGACAAATTCAATGGACGAGAGAGTTCAGAAGCTCCTTTCGAACAAGGGGTCCAATGTGAAAATGTAACATCACCTAGAATAAAGTTTTGAGTTGAAAACTGTTTGATTTCAGTTTCTAACAACCTGCTAATGCTTATAATTTCAAAAATGACCATTTTTTTGGTCTTTATTAAAATGAAAAGGTTGATCGAAAAGTTTGGGGGATCTAAGAGTGTGGCAACCCAGTAGTCATGATTACTTCGAATTCTGACAATATGAGGGTCATGTTGCAGGTAGTGCAGCAAGAAGGCACTTATGTGTCTTGCGCATCTCGGAGCCCCAAAATTATTTTCCGGGCTAGATGCAGCTAAAAATTATTATTAATTTTAAATCTGGTGGAGCTTAGTATAGATGGCCTAATAGGATCAGTGCTGCACACTGCTACAAAGCCCAAATTATTTTCCAGCCAAGATACAGATAAACATGATTAGTAATTTTAAATCTGGTGGAGCTTATTATAGATGGCCTAATAGAATCAGTGCTGCACACTGCTACAAAGCCCAAATTATTTTCCAGCCAAGATACAGATAAACATGATTATTAATTTGAAAGCTTAAAACGGTTGGTAGGGTGATTTTAACCAATCACCAAGCTTTTACTCTCCCCAGGATGACACAGGGGTAGAAAAGTCGTTTCGGATCCATGATTTGTTCATCTTTATGAACGTGAGTCTGTCTACATTATCAGTGGAGAGCCGCGTGCGCTTATCTGTCAGCACACCACCAGCAGCGCTGAACACACGTTCAGACAGAACGCTGGCTGCGGGGCATGACAAGATCTCCAAGGCGTAAGTGGCTAGCTCCGGCCATTTATCCAGATTGGAAGCCCAAAAAGAGCAAGGGTCCAGTGACACAGTCGTGGCTTCAATGTTTACTTGGAGATACTCCTGTACCATCGTCTCTAGGCGTTGACTATGTGTCAGACTTCTTGTCTCCTGTGGCCTTGCAAAGGATGGGCTAAAAAAGTGGTGAAATGATTCCGCAAAATTGATGTTACCAGCAGATACTGTGGTTCTGTTACGGTTTGAGTGCTGAACACTTGACGGTCCCACGGTTGGCAAGTTGGAACTGTGAGATTCACTACGTGCACCACTGGTATTTTGTGGAAAAGCACATGTAAGATTCTGCAACAGTCTCTGCTGATACTCCTGCATGCGTGCATCCCTTTCTATGGCAGGAATAATTTCTGCAAATTTACTTTTGTACCGGGGATCTAACAGTGTGGCAACCCAGTAGTCAGGATTATTTCTAATTCTCACAATTCAAGGGTCATGTTGCAGGTAGTGCAGCAAGAAGGCACTCATGTGTGTTGCGCATCCAGGAGCACCAAGTCCCTGTTGTGTTGGTGGCAAGGTAACAATCATGCTTCCTTCCTCTGTCCTCTCCCCCCAACCTCGCACAACAGAAATGTGATCAAGGTCTCCCTCATCTGATGAGTCTTCCATCAGTTCGTCCTCCACTTCTTCCTGGGCTCCTGCACCTTCCTCACTAGTTTGGCTGCTACCATGCGCCCTGGTAAAACCATCTCCCCCACCCTCACATGCCTGCCGCCTTGGTGCTGCCGACCGTCTGGACCTTGCAGATGTTAGCCCTTCCGCATACAACTCCTCCTCCTCTACTTCCTCCACCTCCTCTTGTGCCACCACCTGACTCCGAATTCTGTTTAACATGTGCTCCAGCATGTAAATCACCGGAATAGTCATGCTGATAATGGCATCGTCAGCACTAAACATCTTCGTCGCCATTTCAAAACTGTGCAGAAGGGTGCATAGGTCCCTGATCTGAGACCACTCCTCCAGCGTGATTTGCCCCACCTCTGAATCTCGTTGGCCCAGGCTATACGTCAGAACGTATTGCACCAGGGCTTGTCGGTGCTGCCACAGTCGCTGCAACATGTGCAGAGTTGAATTCCACAGGGTAGGCACATCGCATTTTAGCCGGTGAAGTGGCAGGCCCAACGACTTCTGTAGAGATGTAAGTCGCTGAGCTGCGGGATGCGAACGGTGGAAGTGAGCACACAGCGACCGTGCCCTCTGCAGAAGGCCATCTAGTCTGGGATAGTGGGCTAAAAATTGCTGGACAACCAGGTTCAACACGTGAGCCATACAAGGCACGTGTGTGACATTGCCCCGGCGAAGGGCCGCACCCAGGTTTGCAGCATTGTCGCACACGGCCTTCCCTGGTTTCAGGTCCAGTGGAGACAACCATTCATGAAATTGGTTCTCCAGAGCTGCCCACAACTCCTCAGCTCTGTGACTCACATTTCCCAGACATTTCAATGTAAAAACCGCCTGATTACGTTGAGCCCTACTGCCAGCATAGTAAGGAGGTGTGCAGGATCCCTTCTGCGCAGTTAGAAAGCTTGTGGCATGGCCAGACAGGCTTTGGGTGCAGGTGGAGGACCGAGAGGAGGTTGAGGAGGCAGAAGCAGTGGAGGAACTTTGACATAAAGAGGATTGACGCACAACTCGTGGGGACGGCAAGACTTGGACAGCAGCCCCTTGTCCTGCTGTCACCATAGTTACCCAGTGCCCAGTCAGCGACATGTAACGCCCCTGTCCATGCCTACTCGTCCAAGTGTCTGTGGTGAAATGCACCCTGTCACACACAGAGTTTCTCAAAGAAGCGGTGATGTTGTGTGCGACATGCTGGTGGAGCGCAGGCACACCTTTCTTTGAGAAGTAGTGCCGACTGGGCATCTGGTACTGGGGCACTGCGACGGACATAAGGTCTCGAAAATCCTCTGTGTCCACCAGGCGGAAAGGCAGCATTTCTGTAGCCAAGAGCTTGCAGATGGTGAAATTCAACCTCTTAGCTTTCTCATGGCTAGGAGGAAATGGTCTTTTACTTGTCCACATCTGAGGGACCGAGGGCTGGCTATTGTGCTTAGACGGGGTTGATAAGGGTGTCCCCGGCAAACTGCCGGTCTGTGAGGAAGATGCAGGCGGACATGTTAGGTTGCCTTGATCCAAAGGTGGTGCTATCGATGTCGGACAGCGCTCAACACCAGCTGGTGTTACCACCTCCAAAGAAAATGATGACCTGCCAATCACGCTGGCTGTTGCGGGTAAAGAGGTGGCAGGTCTGTGCCCCAAAACAGGTGTGACTGCTGTCCCCCCAGTCACAGAGGATGAAGAGGCCGCAGATGCACAAGATATGGCAGACGGTGGTTGGCCCGGCCGGCTAGGCCGCATTGTAGCACACTGAGCTTCCCACTGCAACTTATGCTTCATGTCCATGTGCCGGTTCATGCATGAAGTACTCAAACTATGTATTTTTTGGCCTCGACTTAGCTTTTGCTGACAAATGTTACAGATAACACGAGTTGGGTCATCTTTATCGATCTGAAAAAATGCCCAGGCTATGCAAGGCTTAGCACCCATGCGACCTGAAGAGCCACCACGACTTGTGGTGAGAGGCAGAGTTGTGTTTGAGGATGCAGTTGTTGACGTGCTTCCAGTACTACGTCTCTGTCCAGGAAGGCGCAACCTGACCTCGTCGTCACTAGCATCTTCCTCCACCTCCTCTGCTGACCTCATCTCTTGGCTGACTGTGGGTTGACAGTAAGTGGGATCTCCGACCTCATCATCATCACCCTGTGCGTTATCACACCCGTCGTCCTCAGAGCCAACCTGTTCCTGCCCTGACAAAAAACTAAAGTTGTCGCTCCAATCAGGTATTTGAGTCTTATCATCGTCTTCCTCATTGTCTCCACCAACAGGAGTTACAGTTTGGGAATGAGGGTCTACATTATGGTCAGAACCTTCTGCGTCTGGTCCTGGATCCGACTCATAAAGATTCTGGGCATCAGTGCAGATCATTTCCTCGTCTGGATTCACAGAAGCGCTGGAGTCGACCTCTGATTCCCAGGCTATAGTATGAGTAAACAGCTCTGCAGACTCAACCATCTGTTCTACCTCATACTCAGACGGGCAGCTGGAGATTTGGGAGCTGTGAGGAAGCAAGTGCGATTTGGGTGACACCTTTGAGGACTGGAGTATTTGTGATGTTGAAGTTGATGTGGAGGAGAGCCCACTTAAAGGAGCACTTGATATCCGTTGAAGCACCTGCTGTTTTTGTGCCTCATCTGGAATTTGTAGCGATTGGCGTGGCCGTAAGAAAGGGATCTTATCACATTGTCCGCTAAAAGAAGTAGACATTTTAGTTTGGCTGGAAGATGGTCTTTCTTCTGCACCTACCCCACGGACACAACCTTTTTTCCCCTTCCCAAAACGCCTATTCCCCTTTCCACCAGCAGCAGGCCTTTTTCCACTCATTTTGGTGGTTAACTAATTCACAACTCTGGAGTTGTTTGCACAAAAAAACAATGGATGGTAACCGAGCAGAGCTGAGTGGCCAAACTGTGGTATTAGGCCAAAACTATTGGCTGGGTTAGATGCAGAAAAAAATTATTTTGAATTTGCAACCTGATGGAGGTCAGTATAGATGGACTAATAGACCAACATTATACAATTCCACATGTGCTTCAGTAGGGTGCCCAGCAAGGGAGTCACAAAAACACTGAACTTCAGGAGGGCAAAGTTTGATCAGCTAAGAGATGCCCTTCACCTTATAGACTGGGATAGTATCTTCAGTAATAGGAGCACGGATAGAAAATGGGAAATTTTCAAAACAGTCCTACATAGTCACTGTAGAAGGTACATACCTTATGGGAATAAAAGGGCTAGGAATAGGAGGAAGCCAATGTGGCTAAATAAGGAAGTCAAGAGGGCAATGAAAAACAAAAAAAGGGCTTTCGGTAAACTTAAACAAGAAGGCAGCGAGGAAGCGCTAATAACTTATAGGGAAAAAAACAAAATCTGTAAGAAACAAATAAGAATAGCAAAAGAGGAGACAGAGAGACTAATTGCCAAAGAAAGTAAAACGAATCCCAAACTGTTCTTTAACTATATAAACAGTAAAAGGATTAAAACTGATGGAGTTGGCCCATTGAAAAATAACCTGGGTAAAATCATAGAGGGCGATGAGGGTAAAGCAAACCTACTCAATAGCTTCTTCTCCACTGTTTTCACAAAAGAAAACAATTTATCGGAGGAAATGCAAAGTGATAAAGTAAACCCTCCGCTAAATATCACCCACCTAACCCAGGAGGAAGTTCAGAAACGCCTAAATAATATCAAAATAGACAAGTCACCAGGCCCAGATGGCATACACCCCCGGGTACTAAAAGAATTAAGTAATGTGATAGACAGACCGCTGTATCTTATATTCAAGCACTCTTTATGGACAGGGACTGCCCCACTAGACTGGCGCCAAGCAAATGTGGTACCAATATTCAAAAAGGGGTCTAAAAGTGACCCTGGGAACTATAGACCAGTCAGCTTAACGTCTGTTGTGGGTAAATTGTTTGAAGGATTTCTTAGAGATGCTATTGTAGAATATCTTAATGATAATAACTGTCTAACTCCATATCAACATGGATTCATGAGAGATCGCTCCTGCCAAACAAACCTGATTGCCTTCTACGAGGAGGTGAGCTCACAGCTGGACCGTGGAGAGTCAGTGGATGTTGTATACCTTGACTTCTCCAAAGCGTTTGATACCGTGCCACACAAAAGGTTGGTATATAAAATGAGAATGCTTGGTCTGGGGGATAATGTGTGTAAGTGGGTAAATAGCTGGCTGAGTGATAGAAAGCAGAGGGTGGTTATCAATGGAGTAAGCTCAGGGTGTGTCAGGGTTACTAGCGGGGTGCCTCAAGGGTCTGTCTTGGGCCCTATATTATTTAATATATTTATTAATGATCTAGTGGAAGGGTTGCATAGTAAAATAGCAATATTTGCAGATGATACTAAACTTTGTAAAGTAGTTAACACAGATGAGGATAGGGCACAGCTACAGGAGGATTTAGATAAATTGGGGAGTTGGGCCAAAAAATGGCAAATGGGGTTCAATGCCGATAAATGTAAGGTCATGCACATGGGAAAGAAAAACAGCAGTCACCCATACATATTAAATGGGAAATCGTTGGGGAAATCTGACATGGAGAAGGACCTGGGCGTCTTGGTTAATAGCAAATTAAATTGGAGTGCCCAGTGTCAGGCAGCAGCTGCGAAGGCAAATAGAGTCATGGCATGCATCAGAAGAGGAATAGGGGCATATGATGAGAACATTGTTCTTCCTCTGTATAAAGCGCTGGTAAGGCCGCACTTAGAATATTGTGCACAGTTCTGGGCTCCGGTGCTCAGGAAAGACATATTGGAGCTAGAGAGGGTACAAAGGAGGGCGACTAAGGTAATAAAGGGAATGGAGGGACTAGAATACCCAGAGAGGTTGTCAAAATTAGGCCTATTTACGTTGGAAAAGAGAAGGCTTAGGGGAGACCTCATAAACATGTATAAATACATCAGGGGGCAGTACAGAGATCTCTCCCATGACCTGTTTATACCAAGGATGGTGACAAAGAAGAGGGGGCACACTATGCGTCTGGAGGAAAGGAGGTTCCTGCACCAGCATAGAAGGGGATTCTTTACGGTCAGAGCCGTGAGACTCTGGAACTCTCTGGGAGAGGAAGTGGTGATGTCCAACTCACTTAATGAGTTCAAGAGAGGCCTGGACGCCTTTCTTGAGAACAATAAAATTACATCTTATGCTTAGTGATAGTTAATTAATCCAGATTGGTGTCGGGAAGTGAATTTTTTCCTCAATGATGTCAATTGGCCTATACCGCATGTTTTTTTTTTTTTTTTTTTGCGTTCCCCTGGATCAACGCTGCGGAATAGCTGCAGTGCACAAGAAATAGGCTGAACTGGATGGACGCTTGTCTTTTTTCGGCCTTATAAACTATGTATATGTAAGTCCCACACACCGCTAGAAGCCCAAATATTTTTTCAGAGCTAGATGCAGAAATTTTTTTTATTCAATTTGCAACCTGATGGAGGTCAGTATAGATGGACTAATAGACCAAGTCCCACACACTGCTAGAAGCCCAAATATTTTTTCAGAGCTAGATGCAGAAAAAAATTATATTCAATTTACAACCTGCTGGAGGTCAGTATAGAAGGACTAATAGAACAAGTCCCACACACTGCTAGAAGCCCAAATATTTTTTTCAGAGCTAGATGCAGAAAAAAATTATTTTTAATTTGCAACCTGATGGAGGTCAGTATAGATGGACTAATAGACCAAGTCCCACACACTGCTAGAAGCCCAAATATTTTTTCAGAGCTAGATGCAGAAATTTTTTTTATTCAATTTGCAACCTGATGGAGGTCAGTATAGATGGACTAATAGACCAAGTCCCACACACCGCTAGAAGCCCAAATATTTTTTCAGAGCTAGATGCAGAAAAAAATTATATTCAATTTGCAACCTGCTGGAGGTCAGTATAGAAGGACTAATAGAACAAGTCCCACACACTGCTAGAAGCCCAAATATTTTTTCAGAGCTAAATGAAGAAAAAAAATATTTTTAATTTGCAACCTGATGGAGGTCAGTATAGATGGACTAATAGACCAAGTCCCACACACCGCTAGAAGCCCAAATATTTTTTCAGAGCTAGATGCAGAAAAAAATTATATTCAATTTGCAACCTGCTGGAGGTCAGTATAGAAGGACTAATAGAACAAGTCCCACACACTGCTAGAAGCCCAAATATTTTTTCAGAGCTAGATGCAGAAAAAAATTATATTCAATTTGCAACCTGCTGGAGGTCAGTATAGAAGGACTAATAGAACAAGTTCCACACACTGCTAGAAGCCCAAATATTTTTTCAGAGCTAGATGCAGAAAAAAATTATTTTTAATTTGCAACCTGATGGAGGTCAGTAGAGATGGACTAATAGACCAAGTCCCACACACCGCTAGAAGCCCAAATATTTTTTCAGAGCTAGATGCAGAAAAAAATTATATTCAATTTGCAACCTGCTGGAGGTCAGTATAGAAGGACTAATAGAACAAGTCTCACACACTGCTAGAAGCCCAAATATTTTTTCAGAGCTAAATGAAGAAAAAAATTATTTTTAATTTGCAACCTGATGGAGGTCAGTATAGATGGACTAATAGACCAAGTCCCACACACTGCTAGAAGCCCAAATATTTTTTCAGAGCTAGATGCAGAAATTTTTTTTATTCAATTTGCAACCTGATGGAGGTCAGTATAGATGGACTAATAGACCAAGTCCCACACACCGCTAGAAGCCCAAATATTTTTTCAGAGCTAGATGCAGAAAAAAATTATATTCAATTTGCAACCTGCTGGAGGTCAGTATAGAAGGACTAATAGAACAAATCCCACACACTGCTAGAAGCCCAAATATTTTTTCAGAGCTAAATGAAGAAAAAAATTATTTTTAATTTGCAACCTGATGGAGGTCAGTATAGATGGACTAATAGACCAAGTCCCACACACTGCTAGAAGCCCAAATATTTTTTCAGAGCTAGATGCAGAAATTTTTTTTATTCAATTTGCAACCTGATGGAGGTCAGTATAGATGGACTAATAGACCAAGTCCCACACACCGCTAGAAGCCCAAATATTTTTTCAGAGCTAGATGCAGAAAAAAATTATATTCAATTTGCAACCTGCTGGAGGTCAGTATAGAAGGACTAATAGAACAAGTCCCACACACTGCTAGAAGCCCAAATATTTTTTCAGAGCTAAATGAAGAAAAAAAATATTTTTAATTTGCAACCTGATGGAGGTCAGTATAGATGGACTAATAGACCAAGTCCCACACACTGCTAGAAGCCCAAATATTTTTTCAGAGCTAGATGCAGAAATTTTTTTTATTCAATTTGCAACCTGATAGAGGTCAGTATAGATGGACTAATAGACCAAGTCCCACACACCGCTAGAAGCCCAAATATTTTTTCAGAGCTAGATGCAGAAAAAAATTATATTCAATTTGCAACCTGCTGGAGGTCAGTATAGAAGGACTAATAGACCAAGTCCCACACACCACTAGAAGCCCAAATATTTTTTCAGAGCTAGATGCAGAAAAAAATTATATTCAATTTGCAACCTGCTGGAGGTCAGTATAGAAGGACTAATAGAACAAGTCCCACACACTGCTAGAAGCCCAAATATTTTTTCAGAGCTAAATGAAGAAAAAAATTATTTTTAATTTGCAACCTGATGGAGGTCAGTATAGATGGACTAATAGACCAAGTCCCACACACTGCTAGAAGCCCAAATATTTTTTCAGAGCTAGATGCAGAAATTTCTTTTATTCAATTTGCAACCTGATGGAGGTCAGTATAGATGGACTAATAGACCAAGTCCCACACACCGCTAGAAGCCCAAATATTTTTTCAGAGCTAGATGCAGAAAAAAATTATATTCAATTTGCAACCTGCTGGAGGTCAGTATAGAAGGACTAATAGAACAAGTCCCACACACTGCTAGAAGCCCAAATATTTTTTCAGAGCTAAATGAAGAAAAAAATTATTTTTAATTTGCAACCTGATGGAGGTCAGTATAGATGGACTAATAGACCAAGTCCCACACACTGCTAGAAGCCCAAATATTTTTTCAGAGCTAGATGCAGAAATTTTTTTTATTCAATTTGCAACCTGATAGAGGTCAGTATAGATGGACTAATAGACCAAGTCCCACACACCGCTAGAAGCCCAAATATTTTTTCAGAGCTAGATGCAGAAAAAAATTATATTCAATTTGCAACCTGCTGGAGGTCAGTATAGAAGGACTAATAGAACAAGTCCCACACACTGCTAGAAGCCCAAATATTTTTTCAGAGCTAAATGAAGAAAAAAATTATTTTTAATTTGCAACCTGATGGAGGTCAGTATAGATGGACTAATAGACCAAGTCCCACACACTGCTAGAAGCCCAAATATTTTTTCAGAGCGAGATGCAGAAAATTTTTTTATTCAATTTGCAACCTGATGGAGGTCAGTATAGATGGACTAATAGACCAAGTCCCACACACTGCTTGAAGCCCAAATATTTTTTCAGAGCTAGATGCAGAAAAAAATTATTTTAATTTGCCACCTGATGGAGGTCAGCAGAGATGGACTAATAGACCAAGTCCCACACACCGCTAGAAGCCCAAATATTTTTTCAGAGCTAGATGCAGAAAAAAATTATATTCAATTTGCAACCTGCTGGAGGTCAGTATAGAAGGACTAATAGAACAAGTCCCACACACTGCTAGAAGCCCAAATATTTTTTCAGAGCTAAATGAAGAAAACATTTATATTTAATTTGCAACCTGATGGAGGTCAGTATAGATGGACTAATAGACCAAGTCCCACACACTGCTAGAAGCCCAAATATTTTTTCAGAGCTAGATGCAGAAATTTTTTTTATTCAATTTGCAACCTGATGGAGGTCAGTATAGATGGACTAATAGACCAAGTCCCACACACTGCTAGAAGCCCAATTATTTTTTCAGAGCTAGATGCAGAAAAAAAATATTTTTAATTTGCAACCTGATGGAGGTCAGTATAGATGGACTAATAGACCAAGTCCCACACACTGCTAGAAGCCCAAATATTTTTTCAGAGCTAGATGCAGAAAAAAATTATTTTTAATTTGCAACCTGATGGAGGTCAGTATAGATGGACTAATAGACCAAGTCCCACACACCGCTAGAAGCCCAAATATTTTTTCAGAGCTAGATGCAGAAAAAAATTATATTCAGTTTGCAACCTGATGGAGGTCAGTATAGATGGATTAATAGAACAAGACCCACACACAGCTAGAAGCCCAATATTTTTTCAGAGGTAGATGCAGAAAAAAATATATTCAGTTTGCAACCTGATGGAGGTCAGTATAGATGGACTAATAGAATGATGCTATGCCCAAAAGATTTTACTTCACTAGGTGCAGTAAAAAAATTGGTATTCTATACACAGGTGGTATATCTTGCAACACAGATAGGCTACTCCACTGACTAACACACTCTGCAATAGGCCAAAAAGGATTAGCTTTGCTAGATTCAGCCAAATGCTGTGAAAAAAACTTGCACAGCACTGGCACAGACCTGCCTGGCAAAAACTGATAGGAATTGATGTAACCGAGTCCTGAAAAGGACTCCAATTACAATTAGTCTTTACTCCCACAACCTATCTATTTAAGAGCACAGACCTCCCTGATAAAAGTCGTAGGAAATGCTGTAACCTAGTCCTTAAAAGGACTGCAATCACAACTATTCCCTACTCCCAAGCTATCTGTATATTTGTGTGAAAATTGGCTTGAAATTAACAAGGTATAGCGCACACAGCAACAGCGGTGCCGTCTAACACGCAGCTGCAGCAGTGAGAAAATGGTGGCGATGGGGAAAATGGCTTGGTCTTATAGGGCAAGGACATGTGACATACACTGCCAATGACACATGCCCTTGCTTGTGTGAAAAAAAGCACTTCGCTCCGTGTGTGCGCTGCTGATAGGCTGACAGATTGCACCTCCCCACTGCAAATGCGGGAAAGAGGAAAAAAAATGGAGATCTTCATTGTTCCTGCAGAGATCCATCCCCTGCCCCTCCCCCCACCCCGCTGTACACTCAAACTGCGTATTAACATTAATTTTCATCATTACTGAGAAAAAATCCAGTTATGATTTTGGTGCACGAACAGTTATCGAACATAACCTCGAACAGCCGAATTTTTCTCAAATTGTTCGTGTTCGCCGACCGGCTCGAACACCGCCCAAAACAGCTCGAATTTGAGATTGGCGAACAGTTCGAGTAGAACAACGCTCATCTCTATTTGCAACCAGATGGAGGTCTGTATAGATGGATTAATAGAACAAGTCCCACACACAGCTAGAAGCCCAATATTTTTTCAGAGGTAGATGCAGAAAAAAATATATTCAGTTTGCAACCTGATGGAGGTCAGTATAGATGGACTAATACAACAAGTCCCACACACAGCTAGAAGCCCAATATTTTTTCAGAGCTAGATGCAGAAAAAAATTATATTCAATTTGCAACCTGATGGAGGTCAGTATAGATGGACTAATAGAATGATGCTATGCCCAAAAGATTTTACTTCACTAGGTGCAGTAAAAAAATTGGTATTCTATACACAGGTGGTATATCTTGCAACACAGATAGGCTACTCCACTGACTAACACACTCTGCAATAGGCCAAAAAGGATTAGCTTTGCTAGATTCAGCCAAATGCTGTGAAAAAAACTTGCACAGCACTGGCACAGACCTGCCTGGCAAAAACTGATAGGAACTGATGTAACCTAGTCCTGAAAAGGACTCCAATTATAATTAGTCTTTACTCCCACAATCTATCTATTTAAGAGCACAGACCTGCCTGATAAAAGTCGTAGGAAATGCTGTAACCTAGTCCTTAAAAGGACTGCAATCACAACTATTCCCTACTCCCAAGCTATCTGTAGATTTGTGCGAAAATTGGCTTGAAATTAACAAGGTATAGCGCACACAGCAACAGCGGTGCCGTCTAACACGCAGCTGCAGCAGTGAGAAAATGGTGGCGACGGGGAAAATGGCTTGGTCTTATAGGGCAAGGACATGTGACATACACTGCCAATGACACATGCCCTTGCTTGTGTGAAAAAAAGCACTACGCTCCGTGTGTGCGCTGCTGATAGGCTGACAGATTGCACCTCCCCACTGTAAATGCGGGAAAGAGAAAAAAAAAATGGAGATCTTCATTGTTCCTGCAGAGATCCATCCCCTGCCCCTCCCCCCACCCCGCTGTACACTCAAACTGCGTATTAACATTAATTTTCATCATTACTGAGAAAAAATCCAGTTATGATTTTGGTGCACGAACAGTTATCGAACATAACCTCGAACAGCCGAATTTTTCTCAAATTGTTCGTGTTCGCCGAACGGCTCGAACACCGCCCAAAACAGCTCGAATTTGAGATTGGCGAACAGTTCGAGTAGAACAACGCTCATCTCTACTCCTCACTTCTCGAGTCGACATCCTCCTGGTGGGTTGTTCCTCAGAGACCACGGGTTCTTCGGACACAGGAGTTTCTTACGCCGCACTCATTTCCCGTGCTTCCTCAGATGCTCTTGGAGCTGCCTCTGTAAGTTCATGTACTTCTCCTGAGTCACCTGTTTCCACATGCTCTGGTAATTCCGCTCCTCCTGAGTGTCGATCGGTCCCTTCAAGGACCGGTGTTCGATCATCAGATCTGTACTCTTTGGTACGAACTCTAGAGCCTCAGGACTTAGTTCACTCTCCTGAGGATGGTACAACCCTCTCTTTGCCGGTCCGAGAAATACAATGGTGTGTCCTTCTCCATCGGAACTTTCAAGGTCACTATCCACCTCCGGAGCTTCAGTCTCTGGTGGTCCCTTAGTCGATCTCGGACAATGTCGGTCTACATCTGGGAAGTCTTGTTCTGGTGGGAGATAATCACAGGGTAGTAGTAAATTCCGATGGACTATTTTGGTTTTCTTGTCTCCCGTTTCTAATCGGATTTCATACACTGGGCTGTCATCAGCTTTCCTCCTTACAACCACATACACCTTGTCTTCCCAGTACGAACGCCGTTTTCCTGGACCGCTTTTCTCACGTACGTTCTTAACTAGCACCCATTTGCCGGTGCCAATTCTGCTCCATAACATTTTCGATCATAGTGCTCCTTACTCTTGCTCTGTCCTTGCGTAACCAGTTGGGATGCTATTTTGTATGCCTCTGACATCTCTTCCTTCCATTTCTGAACGTACTCCGGATATGTTCTGTAAGTCTCTGAAACTGGAGTATCGAACATGATGTCGATTGGCAGTCTTGGCGATTGTCCATACAATTGGAAAAAGGGTGAGTAACCCGTTGCATCACTCTTTGTACAGTTATAGGCATATACCACTTTTGACAGAGAACTCTTCCAGTCTTTCTTCTCATCATCTGTTAAAGTGCCCAACATCGACAATAATGTCTGGTTAAAATGTTCCACTTGTCCATTACCCTCTGGGTGATAGGGTGTTGTGTGGGATCTCTGAATTCTACAGTACTTTCCTAGATTGGCGAAGAGCTGGTTCTCAAATTCTCTTCCTTGGTCATGGTGCAACCTCGTAGGGAACCCAAACCTCAAAGCAAAGTCATTGAAGATCTTCTCTGCCGCTGTTCGACCTGATTTATTGGTGGTGGCATATGCTTGAGCAAATCGAGTGAAATAGTCCATCACCACCAAGATGTATTCGTAACCACCCTTGCACGTTTCGAGATGTAGAAAGTCTATTGAGACCATCTCAAAAGGATACATAGTTTGGATGTTGCGCATAGGTGCCTGGGTTGATGTGTTGGGACGTTTATCTTTCAGACACCCACACTCCCTGGTCACGTACCTCTCAATATCTCTCTGCATGTACGGCCAGAAGAAATGTTCACGGATCAAGTTGGTTGTCCTTTCCACTTCCAGGTGTCCCATATTTTCATGGAATTTTTTGAAGACCAACCTATGGAATACTCTGAGTAGTACCAACTGCCAATTTTGTCCTCCTTTGTCCATTCTTTAATTAAAACAGATACTGCTGGTGACTCATTCTCTCTCTCCCGTTTACTTGGAAAATGATTTTGGTCAACATATAGTAGCATTCTACCAATTAGCTGATCTTCCTGTTGTGCTCTATGGATATTCACTTTTGGTAGTTGCTGAATAGACCAGGGGTGATCTTGTTCTCCCGCTTTTATGGTGGTTTCCACTGTCAACGGACACCACAATGGTGTGTCTTCCTCCTGATAAGGTTGTATTGCTTGGGTAGTGCTTTCAATTGCTTCCAGACTGACTTCCGCCGAGCATTCTTGCATGAACTCCTCAGGCTCTAGTGGCATTCTTGACAATCCGTCAGCATTCGCATTGCATTTTCCTGGCCTGTACTTGATGCTGAAATTGAAGTCAGCTAGTTCAGCGACCCATCTCTGACCCGTTGCATTCAGTTTGGCTGTAGAAAGGACATACAGTACAGAACAAAAATTTGGAAACACCTTCTCATTTAAAGATTTTTCTGTATTTTCATGACTATGAAAATTGTACATTCACACTGGAGGCATCAAAACTATGAATTAACACAAGTGGAATTATATGCTTTGATGACTGCTTTGCACACTCTTGGCATTCTCTAGATGAGCTTCAAGTGGTAGTCACCGGAAATGGTCTTCTAACAATCTTGAAGGAGTTCCCAGGTCCAGCTCACCCCAAACCATCTCGATTGGGTTCAGGTCTGGTGACTGCGGAGGCCAGGTCATCTGGCGTAGCACCCCATCACTCTCCATTTTGGTCAAGTAGCCCTTCCACAGCCTGGAGGTGTGTTTGGGGTCATTGTCCTGTTGAAAAATAAATGATGGTCTAACTAAACGCAAACTGGATGGAATAACATCCCGCAGCAAGATGCTGTGGTAGCCATGCTGATTCAGTATGCCTTCAATTTTGAATAAATCCCCAACAGTGTCACCAGCAAAGCACCCCCACACCATCACACCTCCTCCTCCATGCTTCACGGTGGGAACCAGGCATGTAGAGTCCATCCGTTCACCTTTTCTGTGTCGCACAAAGACACGGTGGTTGGAGCCAAAGATCTCAAATTTGGACTCATCAGACCAAAGCACAGATTTCCACTGGTCTAATGTCCATTCCTTGTGTTCTTTAGCCCAAACAAGTCTCTTCTGCTTGTTGCCTGTCCTTAGCAGTGGTTTCCTAGCAGCAATTTTACCTTGAAGGCCTGCTGCACAAAGTCTCCTCTTAACAGTTGTTGTAGAGATGTGTCTGCTGCTAGAACGCTGTGTGGCATTGACCTGGTCTCTAATCTGAGCTGCTGTTAACCTGCGATTTCTGAGGCTGGTGACTCGGATAAACTTATCCTCAGAAGCAGAGGTGACTCTTGGTCTTCCTTTCCTGGGGCAGTCCTCATATGAGCCAGTTTCTTTGTAGCGCTTGATAGTTTTTGCAACTGCACTTGGGGACACTTTCACAGTTTTCCCAATTTTTCAGACTCTCATTTTTCGTTACTTAGCTGCTTTTTTCTTGCTATAATACAAATTCTAACAGTCTATGCAGTAGGATTATCAGCTGTGTATCCACCAGACTTCTGCTCAACACAACTGATGGTCCCAACCGCATTTATAAGGCAAGAAATCCCACTTATTAAACCTAACAGGGCACACCTATGAAGTGAAAAACATTTCCGGTGACTACCTCTTGAAGCTCATCTAGAGAATGCCAAGAGTGTGCAAAGCAGTCATCAAAGCAAAAGGTGGCTACTTTGAAGAACCTAGAATATAAGACATATTTTCAGTTGTTTCACACTTTTTTGTTAAGTATATGAGTCCACTTGTGTTATTCAGAGTTTTGATGACTTCGGTGTGAATGTACAATTTTCATAGTCATGAAAATACAGAAAAATCCTTAAATGAGGTGTGTCCAAACTTTTGGTCTGTACGGTAGGTAAAAGGTTTGTTTTCAGTGTAAATATCAAACTCTTTGCTGTAGTAGAATTAATCTCTAAATCGTTCACAGATATCCCATTTCAGTGCCAGGAACTCCAATTTTCCGGAATGTAGATGGTAATTCTTCTCGGCATCTGTCAATGTTCTAGAACCGTAACCGATGACTCTCAATTTTCCATCTTGATTCTGATACAGGGCAGCTCCCAGTCCAACTTGAGAAACGTCACAATGAATAAAAAATGGTAAATTGAAATCGGGATATCCCAAGATGGGATCCTACCAGGTAGTCTACTAGTTCTTCCAATACCTCCTGGTGGTCTGCTGTCCAGAGAATGGGCTGTTGGGACGAAACGGCATTGTTTCTTTTAAGCCCGGTCCTACCCGCATTCTTCTTTTTGCCCGTGGGTGTTGCGGTCTCTGTTGTCCCCCCCAAGAGGAAGTATAGTGGGGTGGCAATCCTGGAGAAGTTCCGAATGTAAGTATAATAGTAGGAGAGGAATCCTTATATCTGCCTCAACTCCCTGACGGTAGAGGGCCGCTTGTCTTTTAAGGCCAGTACCAGAACGATTTCTGCTGGGTCCATGGTATATCCTTCTCCGGACACAATTTTCCCTAGAAATCGGACTTGCCTTTTGAACAGTTCACACTTCTTTGGGGTCAACTCAACTCAGTGTTGTTGAAACCGTTGTAATATGGTCCTCACGTGTTCAACATGCTCCCAGAAGGTTTTGCTGTGTACCACATTGTCATCCAAGTACGGCTGGCAGATATCGTCACTCAATCCTTCTAACATGTCTCCATGATCCTCTGGAATTCTGCTGGAGCTGAACTGAGATCAAACAGTATGCGGATCCACTCATATAATCCCCACGGTGTGATGAATCCTGTCAAGGGTCTATTGGACTCTTTGACAAACCCTTGGTGGTATGCCTTACCCTGATCGAGGACAGAGAACCAGGTACTTCCTGATAGGCTATCCAGCATATCTTGGATCTTTGGTATTGGGTGCCGATCAGGTACTGATATTCGGTTTAGTTCCCAGTTATCACAGCAGAGTCTCAACGTACCGTCCTTCTTCCTAACACAAACAATAGGAGAGGAATAAGATGACTTCGACTTTTGGACCCAACCTCTGTTGATTAGGTCTTGTAAATACTCTTTCACTTCACGGTGTAATAGTTTCGGCACAGACATGTAACTTCTGGTTACTGGGGTCGTGTCTTTCAAATTAATTTTCAACTGCAACTATGGGATACAGCCTATATCAGAGTCATCTTTGGAGAATGCATGACATTCTTCTCTCAGCATCTGTTTAGCTTCCACTTGATCTTCAGCACACAAGTGTTCCAGGGGTTCTGGGGGATCCCAGGACTCCGAGGTGGGTCGTGCAATTTCTTCCCCTGGGCAACTCCTGTTCCTTGATGGGGAGACTGAATTCACTGTGGACTCCTGGGCGGGTCTCACACTGGCTGGATATACATTGTAATGGTTTCAATGTGACCTAACACAGTCCTTGGATCCAGTCTAATTTTGTGTTTCGTAGTATTCATCCCGAACAAACCCACCAGTAGGAATTGTAAGCACATTCTCACATTGAACTAGGCCTTCCGGAAGTTCTGAGGAGGCTTTTGGCAGGAACAGTCTTTTCTGGACTTTTCTTCCCGGTTCTACCCGGACTTCACACCTCACCCCCACTATTTTGTTTGCACGGATGATGGCAGGGCGCCAGCCTACCTTGACTTCTTTTAGGTCCATTATATTCTGTGCTTTCTTTACTCACATGAATCACATTTTCCTCCACGGCATTGGGTATGGCAAGTGATGTGGCAATTGCATCCACCACCAGCGTTCCTGACTCGTGTTTCGTGATGACCTCACTGATTACATTATAACCCAGGATAGGATCCTCTGCCATGTTCTGATCACTGGTCATGAGAAAAAGTACCAAAAGCTCAATGGTGTTGCTGTTCTTCGTGGCTCTCAGTTGGAAAGTGTAACATCCCTGGTGGCATGCTGTCATGGCTTACCATCTCCCACCATGCTAGACCGCCAACTTACCTACCAGTCCAGGCCGTGCACTGTACTCCTCTGCTTGCTATGTGCATGTCTCTTGTCTGCTGGCTTAGGGTGGCGGCGCTGGTACTTCCTGATTTTTAAAGTTACAGTGTGCGCAGTCCTAATGCGTCCCCAGCCTATTGCTGTTAGACACTGGATACTTAAGCCCCTCCACCCAGTGGGAAGTGCCTGAGCAACACTTTCTATCAGTGTGTTCTATGCAACTGAGTTGCCAGGTCTTGTCCTGAACCTTAGGATCAATAAACCCAAAAACATAATTGCTGGGGACACGTTAATACCTAAGGGTAATAAAAGTATGCATGTGCCGTGCCAGCAACATAGCTCCAAAATACATATAGAAACAAGAGACGAAAGGAGCTTTTTGATGAAAATAGAAAAATATTTTATGAAATATTATAATACACTATAAAAGTTCATAGAGAGTCCATAAAAGGATTTATAAACGATGTGTTAGGAAAAGAGCAGACACCCCAACAGAGTAGTCAGCCCTGGGTAAGTAGTGCAGAGTAAAGGGAGATTATAATAAAGCACAACGAGCAGTCAGCACTTAAAACATGGTCATCCCTTGAGAAAGCAACGCATTGTCCACGCGAAACGCGCATTGGGTAGGTGGCCTTGCACCCTTTCATCCCCATCGGGTGAGGTTCTCAGCCCTTGGGTAAGTGCTGTATTATTTATGTTCACTTACATTTCACTTCTTAGCATACTGCACTTTCATGTTTTTCACCTGTTGCCTTCCATCTTTTTGGTTTCGACTTATTGTGGGGCACTATAGCAGCATTGTCTGCCCCCTGTTTTCTAAAAGTCCCCATTTGGCCAGGTGTTTTAAGTGCTGACTTTTAACCCAAACGACCGTGACCATTGGACTTCCTTGGCATAATGTCCTTTGCGGATCCAGGTGGTGGAACCTCTGTGTTGTGATGCAAGGAGGGACCAGAGGGGCGTAACTAAGTGCCTACCCGGGCCGACCCTGGCCACACGGCGGCTTAGTCGACTCCGTGGACCAAGGAGGGACCGGGAAGGTGTACCAGGTGCCACTTTGGGACCAACCTTGTGTGAAAGCAGGCAACTCCCACGGGACTGATGGCTGAAGCCGACAGGCACAGCAGATGGGCACGGCTGGTTGACAGGCAGGTCATATGGGAAGGCAAGGAGGTGGGCACAGCAGGTAGACAGGCAGGCGGACACGGCTGATAGACAGGCAGGCAGGCACGGCTGATAGGTTGGCGGGCACTGGAACCTGAGGGCAGAGGAGAGTGTTGGCACAAAACAACAACCTTGCACAGGCACCTCCATTTTGGAGGAGGTGCTTTATATAGGAGCAGTCCTCCAGCCATTTCCCGGGGACTGTTTAGGATGGCGCTAGCGGCCCCTTTAAGATGGAGGGAGCGCAGGCGCGCGCGCCATAAGCATAGTGCCTGGGGAACTGCGCGTGGTGCGCGCACCCCGGGCAGATGCAGCAGGGGAGCCGGAGGACGCCGGACCGGAACGGCGGCGGTAAGGGGATCGGCGTCTCTGCCCAGCAAGTACCCCCCTTTATGCCTCCTCTTCTTTAGGTGCACCAGAAATTTTTCTAGAAGACAAGGAGCATCCTGGGCTCCCAAGACCTCTCCTCAGGACCAAACCCCTTCCAATCCACAAGAAAGAAAGTCTTTCCTCTTACCCTCTTGATGGCCAAAATATTCTCTACCTCAGCGGAGACTGGAGCTGGAGTGGTACCTGGATCATAAGAGAAAGGATTAAGGACAACAGACTTGAGGAGAGACACATGAAAGGAATTGGGAATCTGTAAGGAAGCAGGGAGTTTCAGCTTGTATGCCACTGGATTTATTTGGTTCAGGATGTCGAAAGGACCGATGAACCGCGGGCCCAACTTGTATGATGGTATCTTGAGATGGACATATTTGGAGAAAAGCCAGACCTTGTCTCCCAGACAAAATAGAGGCGGATCCAGACGTCTCTTTTCAGCATGCTTCTTCATCCGCTCGGAGGACTGAAGAAGCGCAGATCTAGTGTCTTCCCAAATCGCCGAAAATTCACTGACAAGAAACTCCGCGGCAGGATTGTCCACTGAAGAGGAGACGGGAAACGGAATTCCGGGGTGTCGACTGTAAACCACAAAAAACGGAGACTTAGCAGAGAACTCACTCACATGGTTGTTATAAGAAAACTCGGCCCAAGGCAGAAGTTCTACCCAATCGCTATGGTGAGCGTTGACAAAGTGCCGAAGAAAACTGGTAAGGATCTGATTAATACATTCCACTTGACCATTGGACTGAGGATGAAAGGCCGAAGAAAAGTCCAAAGAGACATCCAGCAGCTTGCATGTGACTCTGCAGAAGCGAGAAGTGAACTGAACTCCTCGGTCCGAGACAATATGGAGGGGTAAGTCGTGGAGACGAAAGATGTGACGGATGAAGTCGTTAGCCAGCACAGGTGCGAACGGAAGACCAGGCAGAGGGATGAAGTGAGCCATCTTGGAGAAGCGGTCAGCGACCACCCAAATGATGGTAGAACCGGAAGATACCGAAAGATCAGTGATGAAGTCCATAGCAATGTGTTGCCAAGGAGCAGAAGGCACGGGAAGAGGAAGAAGACCCGGACAAGGATTTCTGTGTGAGCACTGCTCCGGCCCTGGAGGAAGAGGCATCAACCTCCAGGAAGAACTGTTTATTGCAATCAGGACGATGTAGCACTGGAGCGGAGGAGAAGGCTTGTTTAGGAGAGACAAAGGCACTTTCCGCCTCACAAGTCCATTCCCTGGGATTTGCTCTTTTATGGGTGAGAGCAGAGATGGGAGCAGTCTGGGAGGAGAAATGAGGAATGAAGAGGCGGCAATAGTTAGCGAATCCCAGAAACCGCTGAATAGCCTTCAACCTCTTAGGTGGGGCCACTTTAAGTTGGCAGACACCTTCTCGGGATCCATCCGCAGTCTGGTCTCAGAGATGATATACCCCAAAAATGGTAGGGAGGTCTGCTCAAAGAGGCATTTCTCGTACTTAGCATACAGGCTAACTGGAGCCACGGTTGTACCTGACGAACATCCCTCAGGTGAGAGGGCAGATCAGGGGAGAACACCAAGATATCTTCCAGGTACACCACTATGCAGAAATACAGGAGATCTCGGAAGATGTCATTTACGAACTCCTGGAAGATGGCTGGAGCATTACAGAGACCGAAGGGCATCACGCGGTACTCGTAGTGACCATCCCAATGCCGTCTTCCACTCGTCTCCCTGGTGAATCCGGACCAGATTGTATGCCCCACGATGATTGAGCTTAGTGAAAATCTTGGCGCCTTTTAGGCGGTCAAACAGCTCCGAGATGAGAGGCAGGGGGTACTTATTTTTGATGGTAATCTGGTTTAGGCCCCTATAGTCGATACATGGACGAAGAGAGCCGTCTTTTTGACGAAGCCGGAGAGGTGGATTTCTGGCTAAATCCCCTAGCAAGATTCTCTTCTATGTATTCAGACATAGCACGGGTCTCGGCCCGCGACAAGGGGTAGATTCGCCCTCGAGGAGGTGTAGCACCAGGTATTAGGTCGATGGGGCAATCATGCGGCCTATTAGGTGGTAGTGTCTCTGCCTCCTTTTTATCAAAGACATCCGTATATGACCAGTAGGGTGCCGTTAGGCCAGGTAGGTTAGCTGGAGTAGACGGAGGTCGAGCAGCATGAACAGGAACCAGACAGGACTTATGACATTCCTGACCCCACCTCACCTGAGCTCCAATTCAAGACGGGCTCATGTCTCTGTAACCAAGGCAGGCCAAGCAAGAGGGGATGAGCGAGACCAGACAGCACGTAAAAGGAGATCTTCTCCGACTGTAGCATTCCCACCTGAAGAGTTACAGGCTCAGTGACAAACAAGATGGTCTCAGAGAGAAGCTTTCCATCCACAGAGCAAACCACTAAAGGATCAGCCAGACGTATGGTAGGAATATGATAACGCTCCACAATGGCCTGTTGAATGAGATTCCCAGCGGCTCCGGAATCCAGATAGGCAGTCTTGAAGAAGCGGCTCTCATCACTGGTAACTGAAACGGACAGCGTCAAGGGCGGAGAGGAAGAACTTTTGCCTAGAACAACCTCTCCGAGCTGTCCTAGACACTGGAGTTTCCTGGTCTCACCGGACAGGAACAGATTTGATGCTCTATACTGCCACAGTAGAAGCAACTCCCCTCAGCATGGCGGATCTCCTGACGAGACTTGACCATGTTAACTTGGTCTATTTGCATAGACTCTGGAGAAGACAACAGAAGGGATGCTGGTTGCGAGACTGGCCTTTTCTCATGGGTCGCCTTCTTAAAACGCTCCTGAAAACGGATGTCGATCCGTGTAGCTAATGACACCAGAGGGAGGTATGTCACGACCGGCTAGATCATCCTTGATCCGTCCGGAAAAGCCCTCCCAAAAGGTGGACACCAGAGCCTCATTGTTCCAGGCAAGTTCAGATGTGAGGGTGCGGAAACTCATGGCATACTGTCCCACAGAGAGACTCCCTTGTCGGATTCGGAGGAGAGAAGAGGCAGTTGAATGTTTTCGTCCGGGCTCATCAAACACCTTCTGGAAAGCCGCGAGGAAGGCCTGGAGGTCGGACACCAGAAGATTCCCGCTCTCCCACAGAGGGTTAAGCCTCGCCAACGCCTCTCCGGTGAGATGAGACATGATGAATGCCACCTTGGCCCAGTCGGAGGTGAACTGGTGTGCCAGGAGCTCAAATTGCAGTGTGCACTGATTAATAAAGCCCTGACATAGGGCAGGGTCACCACCGAAACGTGGAGGAGCAGAAAGCCGGAGTCCTAAGCCGGTTGCCACAGCACCACTGGGTTGAGGTGCCGCCGAAGCAGGTGCTGCTTGGTTAGGGGCGGACACAGTCAGGGTGGACAGCACGTCCAAGCGAGAGTTGACTGTCCGCAGATAGGACAGGGAAGTATCCTGTTGGGATCTCTGGCGAGATACCTTCTTGGTACAGGTCTGAGAGTGAAGGAGCCAGGGAGCCACCGGATTCCATGGCCTGTGCAAACTGTTACGGATCCGAGTGGTGGAACCTCTGTGCTGTGATGCAAGGAGGGACCAGAGGGGTGTAACTAAGTGCCTACCCGGACCGACCCTGGCCACACGGCGGCTTAAACGACTCCGTGAACCAAGGAGGGACCGGGAAGGTGTACCAGATTCCACTCTGGGACCGACCTTGTGTGAGAGCAGGCGACTCCCACGGGACTGATGGCTGAAGCCGACAGGAATAGCAGATGAGCATGGCTGGTAGACAGGCAGGTGATGTGGGTAGGCAAGCAGGCGGGCACGGCAGGTAGACAGGCAGGCGGGCACCGCTGATAGACAGGCGCCTCCATTTTGGAGGAGGTGCTTTATATACTGTAGGAGCACTCCTCCGGCCATTGGCTGGGGACTCTTTAGGAAGGCGCGTGCGGTCCCTTTGAGAGGGAGAGAGCGCACGCACGCTCGCCATAAGTACAGTGCCCGGGGAACCACGTATGGTGCGCGCACCCCAGGCAGATGCGGCAGGGGAGCCGGAGGACGCCGGACCAGGACCGCGGTGGTGAGGGGATCGGCGTTCCTGCCCGACAGGAGGCAGAGACGCCGATGCTACATCCTTCCTCACCACATCTTAGACAGTGGACACACACCGTACACTGATTTGATGAACGGCACGATTCACAAGTCAGGTATATTCTGTTTTGGAACCCACTCCTGGGTCTGAGGCATACAAGTTCTGGCCTGGAATGAATCAACTTTTTCACCTCAATTAACTCGGCTCGCAGTTCTCCTATTACTTCCTCTCAGTTAGCGCTGGCGGTTCGCTCTTTTGTTGGTTTAAGGTCCCCTCTCGGAGGTGGCACTGGAGGGTCTCCATGATGATGTTTGGACTGGCCACTGACTGGCCGCTGACTCATTTTGGTGATTTTAGGAGCAGAACCTTTCTTTAACTTCTGTTTACTTTCTGACTCCAAACTAGCTGCCTCAATCATTTTTTCAATTAGGACTTCGTCCAGAATGCCAGGATCTTCTAGGTAGTGTTTCAGCTGCAACTTGATGTCTTTGTTGATTAACCCTGTTCCCAATGATCTCAAGAACTTCTTCTGGACCAGTCCAGCATCAAATTTCTCTTCCACTTCTACATCTCTGAATGCAAACAACAGTCGATCCTTCAGTTCAATTGCTCTGAACAAGAAACTTTGGGGTGATTCATTATTTTTCTGTGAGAGGTTAATGAGTCGGTGGAACAATTCTGAAGTACTCTCTTCTTTAAAGTGCCCTTTTAAAATCATCTTCAGCTGTTGCAAGGTCAGTTGACTCTTCATTTCTAGCATACTCTGGAGGTTCAGTCCTGGACTTATTGCTTTCACCACCCCCTCAACGATCTCATCTGGCTGGTAGCCTTTCTTTAAGCCTGCATGGATCTGGTGCAACAAGTTCATATAAGAAAGTCTCTCTTTCAGTTCTCACTCTCCAATCTGTCCCAGGATCTTTAATTCTTTCCTTATGGTGATTTTGTGGTGTTAGAGAGGACTGTCTCCCTGATTTACCTAACCCAAGCCGGTTAAAGGTCATGTCTGAGTCTATCACCCGTTCACAGGTTTTGGTGGATTCCTGCAGGGCTGTTGTTAAGGCTTTGAATTGTTCTTTCAATTCCTGTAGTTTAGTCTGTGGACGGCGATTCCCGCTTTTAGTAATTGGTGCCGCACCTCTATCCTCCAACTTCAACCTGGTTAGAAACTGTGTTAGTTCCTGGAGGAATGTCCCCATGATGTCTTCAGCTTCTTTCTCCCCCAGCAAATTCATTTTTGCATTAATGGCAGCTAACAGTTGCCTGCGGTTGTGTGCTTTAGAAATCTGTTCTTCTGACATCTTTATATCTTCTGCTACTTTTCTCAATTCTTCACAGGTTAACTAAAGAAGCAGCTCGCTAATTATGTCCATTTGTATTTCCACATCCATTGCTGCTAGTGAGTCTTCTTTATGCCTGGTCCCCTTTAACTGGTGTAGCAGAGTTGAGTTAACGTGCTGTGCTGCTGTGTTTTTGCAGACACTTTTCCTCTTCTCCCTGTACACGCTCATTCCCACTCAGGACTCCTGGGCCACCAATGTTACACGCACGCCGCTAGGTTCAGATAGGGTTGAGACAGGTTACATGAATTCTTTGGAATCCTGGGGGAACCGTTACTCAGGGCGACCATAGACCATGTGCTGCAGCTTCTCTCAGGCACACAGGTGTATTGACCCTCAGGCACAGACAGGTTGTTTCACTTGCTGACCTGACACACTAGACAAGAGTCCTCATAAATGGTAGAACAGTAGCATTTAATAAGAAGCCGCACAGCCAGTGCAAGATAAGTCTTATCAGCAACAGGCTCTAGTGACAAACAGTACAGTTTCCTTAGCAGCACAGCAGTTCACAGTCTTCCCAGTAGTACAGGACAACACAGTTCTAATGCAAAGGCACATTAATGGGCACAGCATTCTTTACAGCACAGTGAGATAGAGAAGGGGGAGGGTATGCTGAGGGAGATGATCCCTGTGACACCATTTCTTACAGTCCTTATCTTTCTGCTTGACAATACTCTACACTGTTAGTTCAGGAACTCCACCTGACCTGTGCTTAGCTTCACTCCTGACTTGAATCCTTTTCACTTGCAGGGGCGTTTCTGTCAGATGCAGAACACACACACCACCTTTCTCTTTGGCTCCAGCCAGCCATTAAACAACTTCCCCACAATCCACCTGGGGTTCTGATAAAACCCTCCCTGTCTCCTGTGACTGTTTTAACCCCTCTAGTTGATGGATGCTTCTGGAGCACAACACTTACTGTCTCATGCGCTTGTGTTACTTCTAATAGTTGCTGAATGCTTTTAAAGCAACAGCACTACTTGTGACTGTCACACTCTACAACAACACTACTTCTGCATGTCACAAAGGGCGGTACAAGGTGTTTGAAAAGTTGAGTGACGTCAACTACAAAGTACACCAGCCTGGAAAAAGAAAGCCATACCTTGTATGCCACATTAACCTGCTCAAGCCATAGCGAGACAGGGAACCAGTGGAAACTACGTGCCTGGGGGCCCATCCTGAAGCCAGGACCAAGGATGTCACAGTAGCAGAGACACTGTCACCAGCCCAGAAGCAACAGTGATGAGAGCTGCTTCAGTGAACCTGAGACCTGTTTTCTGAGTTGCCAGGGTGTACGCAGGTTGTGGAACATGAGATCCTGACGGAACTGCATGTACAGGTGAACCAGAGGCCATATCGAATCCCTGAAGCCCACCACGAGGTGATCTCCTAGGAGATGCGGAGAATGTTGAACCCGGTCGTCATCAATGAATCAAAGAGTGGCTGGTCCAGCCCCATTGTTTTTGTACCGAAGCTGGACGGAGAATGGCGGTTCTGTAACGACTACAGAAAGCTAAATGAGGTGTCTGAATTTGACATGTATCTGATGCCTTGGGTAGATGAACTTATTGAAATGCTAAGGCTAGCCACCATACCTCACCACCCTGAACCTAACAAATGATACTGGCAAATTGTCACGCATTGTGTGGGAAAGACTAAGTGCAACACAAAGGGATGAGGGGAAGGTTTGTCAAACGCTAGGGAAAGGGGGAGTGGAGACCCCTAGGCAGATCTAATGTCACCTTACTTATCCTACCGTCCCTATATAGGTTCCACACCTATCGCCAAACAGGAAATGTAATCCCTATATCCCTAGAGCTAGGCCCTAGATAAGTAGGGGGATGAGCACTGGTCAGTCCCCACTATCAACTAAAGACTAGAAGGTAGACAAATAAAGAGGGAAAACTTAGCTTGAGCAGACACCTGAGAGATAACACCAAACGTCCTCCAAGGGCATCAGATAGGAAGCTAGCCGACTGCTATAGCTCCAAGCCTGCACAAGGGAAAATGAGAATATCACCGGAGACTCCCTGAAGCAGACTGAGGGTTTATAAACACCCAGACCAGGGTGTGTCAATCAGAGCAGGAGGGAGGATGCCCCTGGGTCCAAAAGTAAGAAGGATTAAGAAGGCGTCTGCAATGCCAAATGCAGAGACCTTCTGCAGCCAGATTCAGAGTGACTGTGTTATGATCTGCTACAAGAACTAAGGAAAGATAGGAAAACTGTCCCTACAATAGGACTAAGCTGATTCCCTACGATGCAGCGGGCAATCTGTTCCTTGTGAACAGACTCGCCTTCGTCCTCAGCTAGTCTGAACGCAGACCTATAGATATAAGGGAGGGGTCCCTAAAAGCACTAAGGACTGAGATAAAATTGGACACCTCCTAGCAGAAGTTGTAGCAGAGCAAAAAGACAAACAGACAAAAATACTTAGAGGTCCAAGGACCAAGCAAACTATAGAGATAGGTACAAAGCACCTGGCTAGATTAAGAGTCAAAGTAACACTGAAGTCCAGCAAAGCCAGAAGGGCGGAGCTGGAATAAATAGGCAGCAGGTCACGTGACCACAAAATAGAAAAAAAACTAACAGAAGAGTTCTAACAGTACCCCCTCTTCTATGAGGATCCTCCGGATCCTCCAGGCCCAGGCCTATCAGGAAACCTCCTGCGAAACGCTCTGATAAGTCTAGGAGCAGAGACATCATCTGCCCTTACCCAGGAGTTTTCCTCAGGACCGAAACCTTTCCAAGCGACGAGATACTGCAATCTCCCTCTATGCCTTCTGGAATTCAGGATACGAGAAATTTCATATTCACCGTCTTGAACCGCCGGAGGAACTGTGACAGTGGCATCCTTATCCGATACATCAGCTTTTTTCAACAAGGAAACATGAAACACCGGATTAATCTTCCAGGAGGAGGGAACCTCCAACCTAACAGCAGACTGGTTAACCACCTGAAGCACCTTAAATGGTCCCACAAACTTCGGACCCAATTTCAATTTCTTAGAAGGAATCCTCAACCGCAGATTCTTTGAGGACAACCAAACCATGTCACCAACCATAAACAAAACCTCTTGACGTTTCCTGTTAAAATACTTCTTAGACTTTTTGTTAGCCTCTTGAAGGTTACAACGTACATCAGTCCAAACTCTCTCCAAATCACCGGAAAAATTCTCCTCCTCCGGCACAGCCGACACCAATTTGGAGAACGAACCAAACGACGGTGTCTCCCAGTACAACAAAAAAACGGAGAACACCCAGCAGAAGAGGATGTATGGTTGTTAAGGGCAAATTCAGCCAGTGGCAGAAACTCAGACCACCCCTCTTGATTGTCTGCCACAAAACAACGCAAAAACTGCTCAACATCCTGGTTCTTTATTTCTGTCTGTCCATTAGACTCAGGATGATACCCAGATGAAAATGACAAATGGACTCCCAACCTGTCACAAAAAGCATGTCAAAAACGAGCCACAAACTGAGGTCCCCTATCAGAAACCATGTCGGTGGAAACGCCATGGAGTCAGACAATTTCCTTGACAAAAGCCTTAGCGAGTGTCTTAGCGCAGGGTAGTTTAATGAAAGGAACCAAGTGACACATCTTGCTAAAACGGTCCACGACCACCCAGATGACAGTGAAACCCTCGGAAACAGGAAGGTCAGTAATAAAATCCATTGCAAGATGTATCCAAGGTGCACTAGGAACCTCCAGAGGGCAAAGAAACCCTGCAGCAGGAGCATGTGAAGCCTTTGATCTGGCACACACTGTACATTGACGCACCCATTTAATGATTTCCTTCTGCCACCCAGGCCACCAAAAACTGCGACCTACCAGTCTCTTAGTCTCAAAAATTCCTGGATGACCTGCCAACCGAGACTCATGATACTCCACAAACAACTCTCTCCTAAAGGTTCTAGGTACAAACAACCTCCCATGGGGAGTGTTAGATGGGGCATCCTCCTGGGCTTTCAGAATCCCATCTTCCAAAACGGAGTCCAATGCTGCTATCACAACTCCTTCCTGTAAAATTCTCTCCTCCTCCTTGGTACCAACCATGGGAGAAAAGCTGCGAGATAAAGCATCAGCTTTAACATTCTTAATACCCGGGATGTAAGTAACAGAAAAATTAAACCGCGAAAAAAAAAGAGCCCACCTAGCCTGACGGGCATTCAAACGCTTGGCAGCATCTAGATAGATCAGATTCTTATGATCAGTGAAAACCTGAATGGGAAATTTAGCACCTTCCAAGAAATGACGCCAATGTTCAAATGCGAGTTTGATAGCCAGCAATTCCCTATTACCAACATCGTAATTAAGTTCGGTTTCAGAAAATTTTTTTGAAAAAAAAAAGCACAGGGATGAACCCCATCCTTGCTCTCCTGAGACAAAACCGCACCGACCCCCACCGAAGAAGCATCAACCTCGACCAAAAAAGGCTTGGTCTCATCAGGCTGCATAAGGATGGGGGCAGAACTGAACCTCTCCTTGAGATACACAAAAGCTTCAATGGCCTCAGTAGTCCACTGGACCGTATTCGCACCTTTCCTGGTGAGATCGGTCAGCGGATTAACAATTATAGAAAAATTCTTAATGAATTTTCTGTAATAATTGGTGAAACCCAAAAATCTCTATCGATTTTAAACCAATAGGCCTAGGCCATTCTTGCACAGCCTGAACCTTCACCGGGTCCATCTCAAAGCCCTCGCTGGAGATTATGTAGCCCAAAAAACTAATTCTCTGCACAGCGAACTCGCATTTCTCCAGCTTAGCAAAAAGTGAATTGTCACTTAATAACTGCAATACCTCACGTACGCTCTGCCAATGAGACTCCAGATCTGGCGAATAAATCAAAATGTCATCCAAATACACCACCACATTCTTACCAATCAAAGGTTTCAGGATGTCATTAATAAGGTTCTTAAAAAACGTTGGTGCATTGGTAAGACCAAAAGGCATAACCAGATTCTCAAAATGACCCACCGGGGTGTTAAAAGCAGTCTTCCATTCATCACCCTCCTTCATTCGCAACAAATTGTATGCCCCCCAGAGATCAATTTTAGAGAACCACTTGGCCCCCACTAACTGGTTAAACAAGTCAGGAATTAGCGGCAGTGGGTAGGAATTGCGTACGGTAATTTTATTAATTTTGCGAAAGTCCCGACATGGACGTAAACCGCCGTCCTTCTTTTTTACAAAAAAAAATCCAACAGCCACAGGTGACTTAGAAGGTCTAATGTGACCAGCAGCCAAGCTCGTCTGTATGTATTCCTCCAAGGCCTTTCTTTCAGGGATAGTAAGATTAAATAAGCGACTCTTGGGAAGAGTAGCTCCAGGAACAAACTCAATGGTGCAATCATAGTCCCTATGAGGAGGTAGAATTTACGACTCCTCCTCTGAAAAAAACTTCCAAAAATCCTGAATAGGTACTGGTAATTCCCCTCTTTCCACAGCAGCAATGCGACCGTTACAACATTTATCATAACACTTAGGACTCCAAGATTTAATCTCATTAGTAGACCAGTCCAGTAAAGGATTGTGCAGTTTTAACCCTAGAACGCATACCTGGGGCCTCGCAGGCCCCCCCTGTTAATTGTTTTCTATTTTCTGCAAGATTACTTTAGTTAGAATTTTGAAACTCTAGGTATTCTTCATGTATATAGTTATTTGTCATTTGAGTTTGAGTTATTCCATGTTATTTGCACACGGACCTAAAAGGCCCCAGGTATGTGAAAGTGTAGATTTTTATGGTCATGCGTTCTAGGGTTAACCAAGGCAAACCTAAAACTACTGGAGAAGGTAAATTATTTAATACCACTAAATCCAAATTCTCTTGGTGAACACCATTAATAGTGAGGGGAAATTCAAAAACCTTGTGAGTAACACATTTCAAAGGAGTGTTATCAACAGCAACCACAGAAATAGGAGATGACAAAGGTTTGGTTTCCAATTTAAGTTTTTCCAAAAATCCCTTATCAATCACAATCAGTGTAGAACCACAATCCACAAATACCTGAAATTCAATCAACTCCTCCTGCAATGAGGTACTCCCTGAAAGAAATACTCCCTTAGAATTTAAACAAGCAATATGGGCGTAACTGACCTTTTTTTTTTTCTTTGTTTAACAGAAGCTCACAGTTCTTAACAAAATGGTCAGATTTACCACAATAAAAGCACAATCCCTTGAAAAACCTGCGGTCTTTTTCCTGAGAGCAGAGTGACATCGCCCCAATCTCTATCGGTTCTCCGTCATCCGAGCAGACCCTCTGATGACTAGGAGCTGCCATAGCAAGAGTTTTCTCCTCATTAACCCTGGCACGCAGTCTCCTGTCTACACGTATAGCTAATTGCATGGCTTCTTGCAAGTTTCCAGGTGCAGGGAAAGCAATCAGCAGATCCTTAACCCTTTCACTTAAACCAGCAAGAAACAGACATTTTAACGCCAAATCATTCCATCTCACTTCAGAAGACCACCTTCTGAAGTGTGTGCAATAATTTTCAACATCACCTGACCCCTGCTTTAAACGTCTCAGTTGTGTCTCAGCAGAAGAGACTCGATCAGGATCGTCATACAACAACCCCATAGCAGAAAAAAAATCTTCCACTGATCTAAAACACGGATCATTAGGTTGGAGAGAAAAGGCCCATCCCTGTGGTTCCTTGCGCAAAAGTGACATGATAAACCCAATGCACTGTGATTCATTCCCAGAGGACCTGGTTCTCAAACGAAAATATAATAAACAAGCATTTTTAAAGGAAAAAAAATCTTGTTGTTCACCATAAAAAAAATCAGGCAGTCCTACCTTCGGTTCAACAAAATGCGCTCCAGGACAGCTACTCACGTGTTGCTGGAGCTCGGCCACCTCAAGAGACAATCCCTGCAGGTGTTGAGCCAATTCCTGAACAGACACCATGCTGATCTCCGGATCTCTTTCCTTAGGATTTTTTTCATTTTTTTTATTTTGGGCTGGACTTACTGTTATGATCTGCTACAAGAACTAAGGAAAGCTAGGAAAACTGTCCCTACAATAGGACTAAGCTGATTCCCTACGATGCAGCGGGCAACCTGTTCCTTGTGAACAGACCCGCCTTCGTCCTCAGCTAGTCTGAACGCAGACCTATAGATATAAGGGAGGGGTCCCTAAAAGCACTAAGGACTGAGACAAAATTGGACACCTCCTAGCAGAAGTTGTAGCAGAGCAAAAAGACAAACAGACAAAAATACTTAGAGGTCCAAGGACCAAACAAACTATAGAGATAAGTACAAAGCACCTGGCTAGATTAAGAGTCAAAGTAACACTGAAGTCCCGAAAGCCAGAAGGGCGGATCTGGAATAAATAGGCAGCAGGTCACGTGACCACAAAATAGAAAAAAAAACTAACAGAAGGGTTCTAACAGACTGTCTGTTACACCTGACACACCTGTGACACAAATTCTCCTGTCACCAGGGGCCAAGGAGAAGATGGCCTCCTCTACACCTGACAGATACTTCACACCAGGATGCCGTTCAGTCTGCAGGGAGCTCCAGTTACCCTCCAGAGGGCCATGGACTGGGTCCTAGCCCAGCACAAGAAGTACAATGCTGCATACCTGGACGATATTGTGATCTTCAGCCCGGATTGGGGAAGTCTCCAGGCAGTACTTGATGCGCCGAGGAAGGCTGAGTTTACAATAAACCCAAAGAAGTGCGCCATGGGGAAAGAAGAGGCAAAATACTTGGGCAACATTGTTGGAAGAGGCGAAAAGAAGCCACAAGTAAATTAGGTGGAAGCGATCAAAAATTGGCCGCAACCGAACTCCAAGAAACAAGTTCGAGCGTTTCTGGGAATTGAGGGATACTATTGAAGATCTATCCCAAATTTCACCATGATAACTGCACCCATGACTTACCTGCTTAGAGGGACGAAGACGGCGATGGCCAAATGGTCTGCTGAAGCGGAGGGAGCGTTCCAGAAATTGAAGCTCGACCTGTGTAAGCAGCTGGTCTTGATTGCTCCAGACTTCAATAAAGAGTTTGTGGTCCAGACGGGTGCCTCAGAGGTCGGGTTAGGAGCAGTGTTATCTCAAGAAGTGAACGGGGAGGAACATACCATTCTGTATCTAAGCAGAAAACTCTCTGCCTGTGAGAAAATCTATGCCATCATAGAAAAAAAGTGCTTGGCCATCAAGTAGGCAGTTGACACCCTGAGGTATTACCTTTTAGGCCGTAAATCCAGATTTATGTCAGATCATGTGCCCCTAAGATGGATGAGGGAAAGGAAGGGGAAGAATGCCCCGGTGACTACGTGGTTTTTCGCGCTCCAGGACTTTAATTTTCACGTGGAACACAGGGCTGGAAAACTACATAGTAACGCAGATGCCCCGTTCTGACTTCTATGTTTAGCAAATGAAGGTGCCAAAACCCCCGGCTTTGGGCAGAGAGGAGGGATGTAGTATCGGTGTCTCTGCCCCCTGACAGGCAGAGACACCGTACCGCTTACCGCCGCGCTCCCCGCCCGGCGTCCTCCGGCACTCCTGCTTCTGCTGCTGCCTGCGTGTGCAGCTTCCCGGGCACTGTGCTTAGGGCGCGAGCTCCCTCCCTCTTAAAGGGGCCGCGCGCGTCGTCCTAAGGAGTCCTCGGCCAATGGCCGGAGGACCTGTCATATAAAAAGCACCTGCTCCACAATGGAGGTGCCCGTGCAAGGTTGTAGCATTGTGGTTTAAACTCTGCTTCAGCCCTCAGGTCCGGTTGCTAGCCTGACTACTAGTCCAGCCCGCCAGCCTGACTACCTGTCCAGTCCGCCAGCTTGTCTACTCTCTAGCCCGACAGTCTGTCTACAGTCCAGTCCGCCAGTCTGTCTATGGTCCCTGCCCGCCTGCTTACCTGGAAGCACCTGCCTATTACCTGCCATGCCTGCCAGCACGCTTACCTGGAAGCACCTGCCTGTTACCTGCCGTGCTTACCAGCCAGCCTACCTGGAGGCTCCTGCTTGTTACCTGCCGTGTCTGCCAGTCCGCCTACCCGGATCACCCGTCAGCCTGCCTGCCGTGCTCATCTGCTGTACCGGTCAGTTCCTGACTTCTGACCCGTGGGAGTCACCTGCTCTCATACGAGGTCTGGCCCAGAGTAGCACCTGGTCCTTCTGCTCGGTCCTTCCCTGGTCACGGTGTCGATTGAGCCGCCGTACAACCTTGGTCAGTCCGAGTTGATACCTAGTTATGCCCCTCTGGTCCCTCCTTGCACCGCAGCACAGAGGTTCCACCACCCGGATCCGTAATAGGGGATATGTGACAAAGTCTCTGGCAGAAAACTGGAGGGGAGATATGTTTCACTGAGGCTATTATCTTCAGTGATGTGAAAAATGGAAGTTTTTCTCCTGCATGCTAGGTACAAAAAGGGTTAATGAGCCATGTTTACAAAGGTGTGTTTTATGAGAACAACCATAGAGGGGGCGGGAGGTTGTTCTCCATATCTCCACCTCAGGCTGTGGTCTGGGCTATAAATACCCAGCCTTTTGACTCAGGTGTGGGTCAGAATCTGGAGAGACTTGCTCCAGAGAGGAGCGTGCATGTATTGTGTTAAACTGTGTGTGGCTAACCTTGAGTGGCCGGACCCCGGCCGATATACAGACTGTGCTGCATCTTTTGTTTTTGCCATCTTTTGTTTTTGTATTTTGTTTTTGCCATTATGCCGAATTGGCTGTATTTACTTTATGAACTGTAGGTTGGTTTATGACGTTTTAATAAACCAACCCGAAAACTTAAAGAGACAGTGTTCCGTGTCTACCTCCATGTACAGCGGAGCAAGCCGCTTTACCACAATGTGTATAACAGAAAGTGTAATTGCAATAATTTTCTGGAAGAAATACTTCATTTTCTGGAACAATTTCAAGGGTGGCAACACTTTCGGCCATGACTGTATATGTGTACCAGAGATAAAGAGAAAGAGTAAAGACACTACATTAAAAAACTGTTGATGAGCTAATTGTTTGTTGATCGTAGGTTGTTTAACAGGCCATTCAGACAGGTAGACTGTGTTTAATGAGCACACAAAACAATCAGTAACAGATAATTTGGTGCAGGTAGCCTGGCATAGTTTTTGGCAGTACAGATCCTGTTTACACAGGACAAAGCACGGTCGAGAAGGTGATCTTTTAAAGGGAGCCTGTCACGTGACAGAACAATATTAACCTGCAGGTTTATCTACAGGTTAATAGCGTTCTGAACCAGCCCGGCGCCTGTACTTTGAGCCCTGCTGCTGGGAGGAAATGAACATTATTCCTCCCATGCGGGTTCAGTCACCGCTCTGTGTATACAGAGACGCGGCTGTAACCCTGCCCCCGACACTGACTGACCACCAGGGTTGAGGTTACGGCTACTGCTGTCTATTCACAGAGCAGTGACGGAACCCGCGCCAGCGCCACCTCCTTGTATGACACCTGAACTCTGCCAGGAGGATTATGCTCATTTCCTCCAAGCAGATGGGGTCTAAGTGCAGGCGCCAGGCAGTTTACAATGCTATTAACCTGCAGATTAACCCCATATCTGCAGGTTAATAGCGTTTTTTCATACAACATGTTCCCTATAAACCAGCCAAAAGATTATTTCACCTGATTAACTAATTAGACTGTAGGATTATTGAAACCAAAGTTCCCAACAATTATTCAGTGTAAATGCATCTTAGAGGTGTTTGGAAAAAGAACAAAAAACCTTTCATTTATACATCTATGTGATCTGTATCCACACAAATCGCCCCCTATTCATCAAAACTGCCATTTTGTAAATCAGTCTTGATAGGATATTGATACGCCCGAGTAAGATGCGCCAAATTATTTAAGAGATATGGGCCTCTCTACAAGTTTTTAAGCTATCACATACCAGTGTAAGAAATGTCCTCCAAACATAGACTGCAGTACATTTATGTAATAATTTACAAAACTTTTTTGGCCTAAATTATGATGAATTTCTCGGCTGCACACTCTCTCCTCCCCACTAATCTCAACTCACTGTTCATAAAGCTGGCTGAGCTGGCCTAAACAAGGAAAAAGTTGCAATTTTCTGTGGAACTATAAGTTGTGGGGAAAAAATTGCAACATTTTAAATGTGTTACACCAGAATTCTGACAAAAACGATTTGATCAATCAGGGACAAACGCTCTTACACTCTATACATTAGTTAGGTGTACATTTCCAGTGGAAAGCTTTTAATCTTGAACAAAGAAACCAAATAACATCAATGAATAATATAGTTACCAAAATACATAAATACAGGACATTATAAATGTTAAAGTGAAAGCTGACAAGCTTCTTTCGTGAATTCCAGATGCCTTTGTACTTTGTTGTAATTTTCGCAAATCTAAACGGCAAGAATAATTCAGCTGATTGTGTGGAATTTCTTCTTCCGAAGGTCTCACTTTTATCTGTTCATCTCTAACCTGTAGATTTAGAATAAAATATAATTTAAAAAAGGGTGTGTTCATATACCCATGGTCTGCATTCTCTTTTATATATTGCGCAGTCTTTTTGTACATTTTTCTTTAATGCTGTATACAAACACATACATCATAGATTTAACTAAGTCACTTTGAATTTTATTCATATAACTTCACCTTCAGGGTCACTCTACAGATAATAAAAATATAACAATAAGTTATCTAAAATAATTTCATCACACAATTGATAGGGCAGGAGAACAAATGTGAACACAAACGGATACAATTTCTAAAATATTCCAGTTTAACATATTGATCAATGATTTTTAGTACCCATCTGTTTTTAGCGACTCAATTAAGCATGCAAAAGAGGAGAACAAGAGTCCATGCTACTATATAAAATGTTACATTTTATTTATTTTACATTTAAAAGTGGAGAAAGAAAAACATAAATCTAAAGCGAACGAGGCAAATAGGCACACTTGCTGTTTTAGTAAAAAAAATCCTGGAAAAATAGGGCTGAGCAGGGGCGGACAAACATCCTGTGCAGCCGGTGCAGCTACACTGCAGCATGGAGGTGTAGGGGGACCTTGCAGGGTGATTAATAATAAGAGTAATGTGGCCCGAGGCTCCAAAGGGCCAATGGCCAATTGCCCTCATTATAATGCGGGCAGGGATCATTCCTGTGTCTCCGCATGGCAGCGGAGCCGCAGTATCCGGTCCTCACTGCTTCCTACCGGCGCCTTCTCTGACACAGGCGCGGGTCATCACTCTAAGTGCGTCATCACTCTACGCGTCTGTGTCATTCAGAAAGTGACAGATAGGACAACCCCCCTGATGCCCAAATCCAATCCAATAAATGAGTCACTTACCCATATTATAGGGACTTATAGGCACTTATGATGACCACGTAGACCAGTGATGAATATCTTGAGATGACATTGGTGCATTCTTAAAGCTAACCCAGATATCATCAACACAATCCCACATACCATCAGTTACATTCAAGAGGGGTAAATCACTGAAGAATCACCTGGTCCACAGCCATTATGTTGCCCTGAGACCGGTAGGGACGTGGCTTGATAGAGGTGTAACTGGCACATATACACTGTGTTCCAAATTATTATGCAAATAATATTTTCTCAGATTTTCCCAAATTACCTATATGAATTGCAGTCATTGTAATTTTCCAGTCAAATAACTATTAGAGTACAATTGAAAGGTTTTTGTACAAGCTGCCTATGATAACAGTATATTTTTAAATAAAAAAAAAACTCAAACTGCACTCAAAATGCATGTTCCAAATTAATATGCACAGCAGAGTTTTCAACCTTTTCATTTTAATAAAGAACAAAAAAATGGTCATTTTTGAAATTAGAAGCATTAGCAGGTTATTACAAACTGAAATCAAACAGTTTTCAACTCAAAACTTTATTCTAGTTAATGTTACATTTGCACATAGGACCGCTTGTTCGAAAGGAGCTTCTGAACTCTCTCATCCATTGAATTTGTCAGGTTTTGGATGGTTTCTACTTCAATTGTTTTGCATGAGGACAGAATACCCTCCCAGAGCTGTTGCTTAGATGTGAACTGCCTCCCACCATCATAGACACTCCTTTTGATGATGCTCCAGAGGTTCTCAATGGGGTTGAGGTCAGGCGAGCATGGGTGCCACACCATAAGTTTGTCCCCTTTTATGCCCATAGCAGCCAGAGATGCAGATGTGTTATGTGCAGCATGAGACGGGGCATTATCATGTATGAAATGATCTCGGTGGTCCAGATGGATGGAGTGGAGGATGGCTGGTTGATGGACACCCCATGCAAACACGGCTATGGCGCTAACAAGGAGGAGGTGGAGTAATGTTTTGGGCTGGAATCATGGGGAGAGAGATTGTCGGCCCTTTTAGGATCCCTGAAGGGGTAAAGATGAACTCCATAATGTATGTTGAGTTTCTCAAGCAGCACTTCCTTCCATGGTTCAAGAAGAAGAACCGTGCATTCCGCAGCAAGATCATTTTCATGCATGATAATGCCCCGTCTCATGCTGCACATAACACATCTGCATCTCTGGCTGCTATGGGCATAAAAGGGGACAAACTTATGGTGTGGCACCCATGCTCCCCTGACCTCAACCCCATTGAGAACCTCTGGAGCATCATCAAAAGGAGTGTCTATGATGGCGGGAGGCAGTTCACATCTAAGCAACAGCTCTGGGAGGGTATTCTGTCCTCATGCAATACAATTGAAGCAGAAACCATCCAAAACCTGACAAATTTAATGGATGAGAGAGTTCAGAAGCTCGTTTCGTACAAGCGGTCCTATGTGCAAATGTAACATCACCTAGAATAAAGTTTTGAGTTGAAAACTGTTTGATTTCAGTTTGTAATAACCTGCTAATGCTTATAATTTCAAAAATGACCATTTTTTTGTTCTTTATTAAAATGAAAAGGTTGAAAACTCTGCTGTGCATAATAATTTGGAACATGCATTTTGAGTGCAGTTTGAGTTTTTTATTTTTTTAAAAATATACTGTTATCATAGGCAGTTTGTACAAAAACCTTTCAATTGTACTCTAATAGTTATTTGACTGGAAAATTACAATGACTGCAATTCATATAGGTAATTTGGGAAAATCTGAGAAAATATTATTTGCATAATAATTTGGAACACAGTGTTTATGCGGTTACTGCAGTTTCTGCCTTTACATTGGAACAACAAAAACCTTTACAAGTGCTTCTAATGGGAAGACCTACACTATTAAGACACTTGGCGAACTGCAGAACTGCAGGTGTTGTTTACATGTGTACATACCCATGCCCCATGAATTATGTGGGGAAAACAAAGAGACAACTAAGGGTCCGGATAAACGAACACTTGTGAGACATCAGAAACTACAGGTTTACCCCTGTAGCACGTCACACAAAAACATAATAGTAATTTGAACTCAATCTCATTTACGGTAAAAGAAGTTGTACCTCCTTCAGTATGTTTGGGTTACTGGGATAAAAAAAATCTTACAATGGGAGGACAGATTTACCTTCTGTCTTGATATAATGTTCCCTAAGGGATTAAATGAACATCTAAGTTGTGTCAGTTTCTTTAAATTACTCAGCACACTCTACCATACCGAGGAGAGTGTCAAAGCAAGCCGTTCCTCCTCAGGAACTTCTGAAGCTCCTCCCCCACTAGAGGTACCAAACTGTGGGTGGTAACCGTATGCACCGAAGAACGGTGACCTGCCAGTGAATTCTTGACGATGATTATTAATGGCAAATTCTGCCAGCGGTAGGTAGGATGCCCAATCCTCCTGATTTTCGGAAACGAAACCCTGACGTAGGTCTCCAAATTCTGATTGACACGCTTGGTCTGTCCATTCGACTGAGGGTGGAAGGCAGAGGAAAAGGACAGCTGCACCCCCAGTCGAGAACAGAATGCCTTCCAGAACTTGGAAACAAACTGGGTCTCCTGATCTGACACCACATCGGAGGGAACCCCTTGATGCTTCACAATCTCATTTATGAACACATGAGCAAGAGTCTTGAGATTTAAAAGTGCAGGCAATGCGACAAAATGAACAATTTTACTGAACCTATCTACTACCACCATAACCACTGTTTTGCCTGCAGAAACCGGTAGGTCAGTAATAAAATCCATGGACAAGTGTGTCCATGGCCTACTAGGGATAGGTAGCGGAAGAAGAGTACCAGACGGACGAGTATGCTAAATCTTAGAATGCGCACAAAAGCAGCTAGGTGTTCAATTACATCCCAATGCACTCCTGGCCACCAAAAACGACGAGAGAGGAGGTCAGCGGTTGCCACCTGGATGCCCAGCAAGCACAGAGTTATGATGTTCCTTAATTACCTTGCGGCGCAGATTGGGTGGTACAAATAACTTTCCTGAAGGGCAGGAGGCAGGGGCATCCCCCTGAGCCTCCAACACCTCACATTCCAGTTCCCGATAAAGTGCTGAAATAACTACCCCTTTATGTAATATCAGAACAGGGTTCTCATGATCACCACCACCAGGGAAGCTCCGGGACAAAGCGTCAGCCTTGAAATTTTTGACACCTGGACGAAAAGTGACAACAAATTTGAACCTAGTAAAAAAACAGGGACCGTCTAGCTGCCTAGGGTTGAGACTTTTAGCTGACTGGAGATATGACAGGTTCTCATGGTCAGTAATAACAGTAAAAGGATGGACAGCCCCCTCCAACCAATGTCGCCATTCCTCGAATGCTAATTTAATTGGCAAAAGTTCCCTATTACCTACGTCATCATTTCTCTCAGCCGAAGACAATTTTTTAGAAACTAAGACGCAAGGACGCCATTTACCAAGGAACGAACCCTGAGACAACACAGCCCCAACCCCGACATCCGACACATCAACCTCCACAATAAAAGTTGAGAAACATTGGGTTGACTGAGTATAGGTGCAGTGGCAAAATAATTCTTTAAGGAACAAAAAGCCTTAAGGGAAGCATCCGACCATTTGGAAAAATCAGACCCTTTTTTAGTCATGTCAGTAAGGGGTTTCACTATAACAGAGTAATTTTGAATGAATTTCCGGTAAAAATTAGTAAAGCCCAGAAAACGTTGTAGAGCCTTCAGGTTCTTGGGACGTTCCCAGTCAAGAACTGCACGGATCTTCTCCGGATCCATCCGAAATCCCTTAATATCTGGAGCACCTGCTTAACATGCCCCCGATGAGTCTCAAAATCAGGTGAGTAAATCAAAATATCTTCCAGATAGACCACCACAAACCTCCCCACCAAATAATGGAAAATATAATTGATGAAATGCTGGAATACCGCAGGTGCATTGATCAAACCAAAAGGCATAACCCGACTCTCGAAATGTCCTTCCGGGGTTTTGAACGCTGTTTTCTATTCGTCCCCTTCTCTGATTCTAACCAGTTTGTAGGCTCCCACAACCTGGCTGAACAAATCAGGAATCAGAGGAAGAGGGTATGGATCACGGATGGTAATTTGATTTAATTCCCGGAAATCTAAACAGGGACGTGGACCTCCATCTTTTTTCTGCACAAAGAAAAACCTTGCCACCACGGACGAAGATGAGGGTCTAATATGTCCCTACTCCAGACTTTCCGCAATGAAATCCTTCATGGCTTGTCTCTCAGGGCCAGAAAGATTATATAGTCTGGACTTTGGTAGTTTCGCTCCGGGGGTCAGGTTAATAAGACAGTAATAAGCACGATCAGGAGGCAAATACTGACACCCCCTCTCAGAAAAAACGTTCTCAAAACCAGACAGAAAAGCAGGCAATATTTCCGTAGAGACAGTAGCAAGGGAAATATCTAAACAGTTCTCATGGCAGTAATCTCTCCATTAAATAATCTCACCGGTTTGCCAATCCACCAACTGATTATGTTTAACAAGCCAAAGGATACCCAAGACAATCGGAGTGGGAAGATTGTCCAGGACATACCAAAGGATTGTTTCACAATGAACTGACCCCACCCTCAGTTTTACATTATGTACAATCTGAGTAAATGCTTTCTGTGCAAGTGGCACAGAGTCGATGGCGAAAATGGAAATAGGTTTATCTACAGTACAGCAAGCAAGACCATGACTTTTCACAAACTCAGCATCCACCATGCTGACTCCGGCTCCACTGTCAACAAACACAGAAATGTTCTCGGTTTTGCTCTCTAGCACCTCCTCTGCTGTCAGGACAAAGCAAGAACTGCAGTTTGGCCACAAATGCACCCCTTGTTTATCCAACTCCAGACTACCAAGAGTTAATAGAGTCTCTTTTTGTTTAGGAATTGAAGAACAGGTCCCAACAAAATGTCCCTTTTCCCCACAAAAAAAACCATACACCTTTTTTCTTGCGAATCTCCGGGAAGATATATGATGTAGAGACACCCCCTAACTGCTTGGGTTCCTCCACCTCCCACGGTACTGTTTTAACCCCAGACCACTCCCTGGGCAGAAGTACACAACCCCTACAAGAAGGCCCCGGAGAAGGTGGTCTCACTCATCTATCCTGAAGGTGTCTATCAAAACGTATGGCCAAAGACATGGCAACCTCCAAGGACTGAGGGGTTTCATATACTGCCAAGGCATCTTTCAACCTTTCAGTAAGCCCTTCACAAAATTGACTTCTAAGGGCTGAGTCATTCCATTTGGAATCTGTTGCTCATCTACGGAATTCCGGACTGTACGTTTCCACTGATCGATTCCCCTGCTGAAGGCGACATAGCCTAGATTCAGCCAAGGCGACTCGGTCAGGGTCATCATAGATGAGGGCCAGAGCCCCAAAAAACCCCTCCACAGACTGGAGACAAACCGAGTCCTGCGGTAATGAAAACGCCCATGACTGAGGATCTCCCTGCAATAGAGAGATCACAATACCAACCCATTGCTCCTCATTACCGGAGGAGTAAGGACGAAGTTGGAAATATAATTTGCATGACTCCTTAAAATACAAAAAAGCTTGTCCCTACCTCCTGACAGGGGCGTATCTGGGGGGAGGCAACCGGGGCATGCGCCCCAGGAGCAGCCAGCAGGGGGACACAGTCGGGCCTCCTAATGCGGCTGTCTGTTGGCCTTCCACTGGCGGCAGTGTTCTGCCGCCCCCGGACCGGGATTCGACTGTTCTCTGAGTGGGTGTCAAGCTGACAGCCCGCTCAGAGAAGCTGCAGCGTGCCAGCTCCCAGTGATTGTACTTGCATCTTGCAGACGCAAGTTCAATTGAAGCTCTGACTTAGAGCGATGTCAGCAGCATGATCAGGTCATGTGATCATTCTGCTGACGTCACTTGCCGGCGCCCACAGGAGAGAGCAGAGCCTCGGTGGTAAGTGCTCCTGTGGAGCTGAAGACACTGAAGATTCAGACCGGGGGGGGCATATTTATTAATTGTGCAGTGGGGTATTTATTGTGCAGGGGGGTTATTTATTGTGCAGGCGGCATAGTTATTAATTGTGCAGGGGGGTATTTATTAGTTGTGCAGGGGGGCATAGTTATTAATTATGCAGGGGGTTTATTGTGCAGGGGAGATATTTATGGTGCAGGGGGTATTTATTGAAAAGAGGGCATTTATTGTGCAGGGGGCATTTATTGTGCAGGGGGGTATTTATTGTGCAGGGGGGTATTTATTGTGCAGGGGGCATAGTTATTAATTGTGCAGGGGACATAGTTATTAATTGTGCGGGGGGGTATTTATTGTGCAGGGAGGGTAATTATTGTGTAGGGGGGCATAGTTATTAATTGTGCAGTGGGGCATTTATTTTGCAAGGGGGCATAGTTATTAATTGTGCAGAGGGGGTATTAACTGTGCAGGGGGCATATTTATTAATTGTGCAGGGGGCATATTTATTTATGGTGCGGGTGGGCATATTTATTCATTGTTCAGGGGGCTATTTATTTATTGTGCAGGGGCCATATTTATTCAGTGTGGAGAGAAGGTTTATTCAGTGTAGAGGGGAGATTTAATCAGTGGGGAGCGAGTGGGGAGTTGGTGCAGACACATTATTTGTAGCGAGGGGGGAAAATGTGTGCAGACACAGTATGGGAAGCGAAGGTGATGGGATGTGTGCGGACACAGTATGGGGAGTTGGGGGAGGATGTGTGAGGAGGAAATATTAGGAGGTAGGGGGAAATGTGTAAGGAGACTATTGAGGGGAATAGTGTGAGGAGACAGTATGGGGGAAGAAAAGTGAGAGTGGGCACAGAATAGAGACTGAGCAGTGGGTGGGCGATAGCATGGGGGGACAGTGTAAGGTCACAGCCAGGAGAGAACTATCACAGAGTGCATCTTCTTACAGTCACCAGTGTACTTACGAGAGCTTCAATCAGCAAGATATCTTGAGTAAACAGTATTTACTTCATACTGGATAACCATGAGATACACTTCAGTGTCACACAGTCCGTGTGCTGCTTACATAACACATTCAGGAAAGGAAAAAAAAACACACAGGAAGTAAAAACAACCAACAATTGAGAGCTTTTCTCCCCTCATTACAGCAAACATATAACTTTATACACTATCGCCATCTGCTGTCTGGTTAGTATAAAGTCCTCCTTTCACTTATAATAAGCCCTAATCTGTTATATATGCCAACACCCTTTCTCAACAGTAAGGACTTATTCAATCAAACCCAACTTTTTTATTAGTCTCTGGTGTTTATCAGCATTGAATGCCTTCGTGAAGATGTCTGCTGTTCTTCAGTAGGACAATACTCTAACTTCAAGACTCCTTGTTCCTGATGATCTCTCAAGAAATTTCACATCAATATGCTTGGTTCTTGGATTGACTCTTTCCATCTGAGCAAGAACAAGACATCCTTGATTGTCCTCTTTCAGTTTTGTTGGTTCCAACTGTGGATGTCCTAATTCTGTCAACAATTGTCTTAACCTGAGTACTTCTTGACTCGCATGTGCTGCGGCAACATATTCTGCTTCTGTTGAAGACAGTGTCACAATTGACTGTTTCTTACTTGTCCAACTTATTGGTCCACCTGAGAGAAAAAAAATATGTCCACTGGTAGATCTTCTGTCAGTTGGATCTCCAGCCCAATCTGCATCAACATATCCTGTTAAAATGCAATTATCACTTGTGGGTAATTTCAGCTTAACATTGCTAGTTCCTTTCAAATAACGCATTACTCTCTTCACGGCATTCCAATCAGCTTTATTTGGTTTTGATACCTTTTTACTCAGGATTCCTACTGCTGCTGCGATGTCTGGTCTTGTAACGGTCGCTAGATACAGTAGTTTTCCTATTGCTGTTCTGTATTCTTCATTATTTGGTAGCATATTTTTTTCACTGTTCATGTCTTTGAGTTAGTTTCCATTGGAGACTTTACTGTTTTTGCATCCTTTAGTCCAAATTTTTCTGATATGTCTTGAATCATGTGATTTTGATTCAGTAGGAAACTTCCGTTTTCTTCTCTTTCTACCTGTATTCCTAGGTACTGTTTCACATTTCCCAAGTCTTTGATTTCGAAATGTTGCTTCAGGATTTTTAGAATGTTTTCTTTATCCCTTTCTTGCTTAAAACAAATCAAAATGTCGTCTACATATATGAGTACATAAATCCATCTATTAATCAGCCTTTTTGTGTACAAGCATGGATCAGCTTTGCTTCTTTGAAATTTTTCATTTGTAAGTACTTCCGTGATTTTGTCATTCCACGCTTTAGCTGCTTGCTTTAAACCATACATGCTTTTCTGTAGTTTGCAAACTTTGTTTGAATTTCTTTCATCTTTGAATCCGGAAGGTTGTTCCATGTAAATGTCTTCTGTTAAATCTCCATTCAAAAAAGCTGTCTTTACTTACAGTTGCAGCAATGAAACAGATGGAACTGAGACATCTGGATGTAAAGTTCTTATTGTAGTGTGTTGGACAACTGGAGCAAATGTCTCATCATAGTCTTCTTCATATGTTTGAGAATAACCTTTAGCTACGAGTCTTGCTCGGTATCTTTCATCTGTGCCATCTGTTTGGTATTTTACTTTAAAAATCTATTTACATCCTATGGCTTTTCTTCCTTCTGGCAAATCTATTAGTGTCCATGTATTTGAATCATGCATGGATTTAATTTCTGTTTCTGTTGCTTCTATCCATTTATTAGCTTCTTCTTCAGGAAGTTTAGATATGTCTTCCCAAGAGGTAGGCTCATAGATTTTTCTTATGCTTGTCTTGTATGAGAGACGTTTTGGTGGTTTTCCTTTGTTCTCTCTCATTGAACGTCTTGGTTCTGTGTCTGTTTGTAGTTGTGATTCTTCACTTTCAATATTTTGTTCTTCATTAATTTCTACTTCTTTCTCATCAGATATTTCTTCAGTTATGTCACTATTGTTTTTCTCATTTTTTTTTCAACTGAAATCATAAATCTTCAATGAATGTCACACTGTTACTCACCGTAACTCTGTCTGTTTTGGGATCTAGGATTCTATATCCTTTGCAATTTTCACTATATCCAACAAATATTTCTTCCATGGATCTGTTTTGAAGTTTGGAACGTTTTTCTGTTGGAATGAATATAAAAAATTTACATCCAAAAACTTTCAAATGATTGACACTTGGTTTCATAACTTGCCACAGTTCATATGGAGTTTTTATCAGTTTTCTGGAAAAAAGTCGGTTCTGTAGATATGTAGCTGTCATTGCTGCCTCACCCCAATATTTCTCTGGTAGTTTGGAATCCGTCAGCATACATCTTATCATTTCTGTTAGAGTTCTGTTTTTCCTTTCTGCTACTCCATTTTGTTCAGGTGTGTATGGAACAGTTTTCTGGTGTTCTATTCCATTTTGTCTTAAGTAGTCTTCTATTCTGTGACCTGTAAATTCACCTCCATTATCCCTTCTGATGACAATTGGCTTCCTTTGAAATTTGCTCCTTGATCTTGTTACATAGTCTACAAGTTTATCAAAAACTTCACTTTTGTTCTTAATTAAGTTTTTTGACTGTGTATCTTGAGTAGTCGTCTATAAAAGTCAAAATGTATCTATTGCCTTCTGATGTAGTCACTTTCATGGGTCAACATATGTCAGTATGCACCAAATCAAGTGGTCTTTCGCTTTTCATCTCACTTTCTGTTGGAATAGATATCCTTGTGGCTTTGGATTTTATACAACATTCACATCTTTCGGTAATTGAGCAATCTGATATCTTTAAATCTTTTGTCAATTCTTTTCTCTGTAGTTCCCTTATACTGTAAGGGTGTCTATGTCCTAGATGTCTATGCCACATGTGAATACAGTTTTTGTGATCATGTGTACATACCTTCATCTGTTCCTTTGGTGTGTCAAAATGATATAATTGTTCATCTGCCTTGACTTTGGTGATCACCTTGTTTCCTGCAATAATTGCACACTCTTGTCTTTGAATTTTACTGTAAGTCCTTTTGCTGTTAAACGTTTCACAGATAATAATCCGCCTTCCAATTTTGGAACATACAACACATCCTGTACAAGTATCTTTGAATCTTGTCCGAACTTGTTTGAACAATTTAGCATACCTTGTTCAATACCTTCTGCGGTTATTTTGCTTCCATCTGCAAGATAAATGGCTTCTTTCTTATCTAAATCAAGATCAGTAAAGAAATTCTTGTCACTTGTCATATGACTCATTGCTCCTGAATCAATAAACCAACCAAGTGATGATTTCTTGTCTGTTACTTTAAATGTGCCATTCCAATTATTCTCACATGAATCGGAAATTGTGTTTTTTTACTTTCTATGCATGCTTTTTATGCTGTAATTTTTGTTGTTCTGCTTTCCATATGGTACAGTCTTTCTTTAAATGACCTTTTTTCTTACATCTGAAGCATTCTCCTGTTTCTTTATTATAGGGTTTTTTAAATTCTGTAGCTTTAAGAGCGTTTTCACTGTCCTTTTCAGTAGAAGAATAATTTCTTTGTTCTTTTCTTCTCTGATATTCATCTATTAGTCTTGTTTTCACAAAATCTAATGTAATGTCAGTTTCTGGTCTCGTCTCAAGGGCATTTATCAAGGCTGTATACAAATCTGGTAAACTGCACAATAATATAGTTGCTACATGACTTTCTTTAATGTCTTCACCAATAGATCTTAGCTGTGATATCACTTCCATCATTGAGAATATGTGCTTCTGCATGTCATCATTTGCACTCAATCTCATACTGTAAAGTTTTCTTAATAAAAATACCTTGTGATTCAAACTAGGTCTTTCCTACAGTTTTCTTAATTCTTCCCACATTCCTTTAGCTGTTTCTTCATTTCTTATATGTATTAATTGAGCATCATCCACTAATAAGCTAATGGTGGCTCTCGCTTGTCTATTCTTCTTATCCCATGTCTGATTATCTTGATCTGGTCTTTCTGTAACAATTACTTCCCATAAATCATCCTTAGATAACATCTCTACTTTGAATTTCCATAATTGATAATTTTCACTATTCAGTTTAGCTACTGTGAATTTCAGTTCTGTGTTACTCATCATCTTTATATAGTCTTACTTGTTTATAGAGTTGTACTGAAGATATTCTCCTGTTTTTTCTTCTTGCTGATAGTTCCTGTATGTCCTGCCTGTGTTGATTTCTCTGTAATTATATCCAGCTCCTGGGATCATGAATTCCTCTGTCACTCTGTATCTGGATTTATTTCCTTCTGTTTACAGAGCTTATCTGTGTGCTCCGTTATGTGGGGTTATAAACCAGGATCCTCTTGTAGTGCAGGCCTGTAGTGTCTGGGCTTTAGTGTCTGGGTTCCGGCCTGGGCCCATAACCTGTCGCAGAATGCATCTTCTTACAGTCACCACTGTACTTACGAGAGCTTCAATCAGCAAGATATCTTGAGTAAACAGTATTTACTTCATACTGGATAAACATGAGATACAATTCAGTGTCATACAGTCCGTGTGCTGCTTACATAACACATTCAGGAAGAAAAGGAAAACACAGGAAGTAAAAACAACCAACAATTGAGAGCTTTTCTCCCCTCATTACAGCAAGCATATAACTTTATACACTATCGCCATCTGCTGTCTGGTTAGTATAAAGTCCTCCTTTCACTTATAATAAGTCGTAATCTGTTGTATATGCCAACAAGAACAGTATGCTAAGAAGGGGGAGTGTGATGAGGGGGCACAGTAAAGAGACTGGGCCCTATAGGGTGGACACAGTGTGAGGACAGTGTGAAGAGGAGGCCCAGTATGGAAAGAAGAGGGCAGTGTGGAGGGCCTGTACCATAAGAGGGACGATGTGGGGGTGATATTTTGTGCAGGGAATATAGTGAGGGCAATTATATATTCAGAGGCTCAGCGTAGGACAGATATTTTTATTCAGGAGCATTATAATGACTTATCTTTCAGGGCATCGTGTGGGGATGTGCTGCAGAAGATCGGAGGAAATTAAAGTCTGCAGAGACGGGCTGTGGATGAGAAAAATCATCATGGCGTCTGGGCAAGAGGAAGAAAAGAAAGAGAACGACTTCAGAGACAGCGTCATCTATAAGATACCTGGATGTAAATGTTTTTTATGATGCTGATATTTTTTTATTTATGTTAGGAGCATAAAAGATGTTGTCCACATTTCTGATGAGTCTGCAGTCATTCTATGTGACGGCAGACTTCTGAATTCTCACAGTGCGCACTGCACACTGTCAGGATTCTCTCGTGCTTACGATTGGTATACATGCAGTCAAGTGCCGACTAGACATGTGTGGCCTCACTCAATGAAAATGAATTGAGTGAGGTCGGACATGTCTAGTCGGAATTTGGCCAGAAGTATACAAATCACATACTTGTGGCGACATGACCGTCCACTGTTGCCACGGCAAGGGAGAATTCTAGAAGTGTGCAGTGCATGCGCTGTGAGAATTCAGAAGCCTGCAGTCAACACACAGTGCTTGCAGGTTCCATTAGTCATCATATTGCCACTTCACTCATATGAGATTTTCATACTTACGGTCACCTGACAACAAGCTTTTCTTCCTGCTTCTCACAGAGAGTATTTTTTCTCAGGAGTGGGAGCTAAAACCGGGTGAGGAACAATCAGAGATAAGGTATAATAGAAACAAGTCACCAATTCTGCATTTATCACCCACTCCTGGTTTTGGCTCCCACTCCTGAGAAAAAATATTGACCAAATACTGATAATGGGGCCATGGCCTTAGTGTGCAAATCGAATATGTGCTGGGGAAGGAGTGGGGTGTGTGTGTGGGGGGGGCGGGGCACCAAACTGAATTCTTACCCCGAGTGCTAGAAGACCTAGAAACACCTCTGCCTCCTGAAAACCTGTCCGGGAGGGCAACTTTGGGTTCAGGCTTAATAGGTCTACCTGCAGAGACCACCACATTGGCGACCTGTAACCGCTGATGCTGGTGCTGAACCTCACAGCGGAGGTCATTCACCTCCAGAGACAGATGGTGGAAGTGCTCTGCAAGCTCTGCAACTGAACCCATACCAAGGGAGAAAGGAAAAAAAAATGGTCCACACCAAAAAACACACAGAGAAAAAAAAAATTGTCAGTTTTTTTTTCCCTTTTCAAAATGCGCTTGGCCGTCGATAATGTCACGCCAGGTGTGGGAAAGACTTAGTGCAACACAGAGGGAAGAGGGAAAGGGAGCCCAGACACTAGGTAAAGGGGGAAGTAGAGACCTCCTAGACTTGTCTAGTGTCACCCTGTCTCAACTATCATCCCTATATTGGCTCTGCACCAATCGCTGCACGCGTGCCTCGCCCTAACTTTTCCTGACGTATGGCTAAGGCTAGGGACAGGAGGAGATGAGCACTAGTCGATCTTCACTAAACTCTATAGACAACAAGGGTAGACAAACAGGGGGGGGAATGTCTTAGCTTTAGACGACTCCAGACAAATGCGCACACGGTCTCCAGCTCCAGAGAGGACGAAGTACTGCTCTTGCTAAAGCCATACCAGTAGTAATGAATATCGCCGGCACCGCCCTCTCAGACACACCAGGTATTTATACACCCAGCCCAGGAGTTTATTAGCCAGAGGGAGGTAGCCGCTGGGTCCTAGAGACAGTCAGCCTTTAAGAAGATGTCTGTAATGCCAAACGTATAGATCTCCTTCAACCAACTGCAGGGCGACTGTCACCTCTGACAAACCCATGACAGTGTGGTCTAGTGTCACCCCCTGTCTTAACTACCGTCCCTATATTGGCTCTGCACCAATCGCCGCACGCATGCATTGCCCTGACTTTCCCTGGCGTATGGCTAAGGCTAGGGACAAGTACTAGTCGATCTCCACTAGGCTCTATAGACAACTAGGGTAGACAAACAGGGGAAATTGCTTAGCTTTAGACGACTCCAGACAAATGCGCAAATGGCCTCAAGCTCCAGAGAGGATGAAGTACTGCTCTTGCTAAAGCCTCACAAGTAGTAATGAATTTCGCCGGCACCTCCCTCTCAGACACACCAGGTATATATACACCCAGGCCAGGGAGCTAATTAACCAGAGGGCGGTAGCTGCTTGGTCCTAGAGACAGCCAGACTCTAAGAAGATGTCTGTAATGCCAAATGTAGAGATCTCCTGCAACCAACTGCAGGGCGACTGTCTGTCACTTCTGATACACCCGTGACAGGGCGTATAACATGACTAAAAAAGTCAGGGCACTATTAAAGGCATATAATATGGCACTTCCAGACAGCACAGGATTAATGAGTGGTGGAACGCAGAGGCTGGACAGACATCTGTCTGAGATGATCTAGTGAATCCTGCTTTGAGCAGGGGGTTGGACCAGATGACCCAGGAGGTCCCTTCCAACTCTACCATTCTATGATTCTATGATTCTATGATTCTATGGTATGGATCGCGTCATTTCCGGGTGGGGAAATAAGTCATTTCCACAGACGCGAGCAGCAGAAGTTAGCTGGAGCACATGATGCATTCCAGCACTCGATCAGGATGCGCTCAACAGGAGGTGAGATCACTTCCTCCATTCTATGTAGAGTTCACATATCACAGTTGGAGCACACGCAGCGTTCCACTGGGTCCCTTGTTGCACACTTTTGTGCACATTGAAGCACCTCTGTTCTTTACCACCATCCCCTGATGAACCCCTAAAATGGAAAAAGGCGTGGAAACGCGCAGGGCTTTGGTACATGGGCAAGATCAAGTTAAGTGGCTACCCTTGTTTAAATGTTTATCTTATTTAATATTTGATGCATAAATATATGGAAAGGATAGTGCACCCTGCCTGAGAGCTGCAATGACCACTATGCATTTATGACTATTAAAAAATCTGAAAGGACCAGTATCTTTGAATTGTTACATTATGATTTCTTGTGTTTTTCTAATCTATATGTATATAATTAAAGTGATGATATGGTGTCAGTAATAACTTGTAAGGTATTGTGTTTCCCTTTTCTATTTCTTTTGGCTGGTCCTCTCCCTTTACTGAATTAGGACCTTACAGGGATTGTACAGGCTCAGTCGACGAGGAGCTGCGGCGCCAATTTAAAGTTGGATGTCAACCTCCGTTGACAGGCAGGAGTGAACATAGGGATGTACCTAGACCTCAGAGGTATATCTTCTCCTGCACATATACCTATTTGATTCTTTTACCTTGAGTTTGCCTTAGACACTGTCTTTTCACTCTTAAAATTGTGTCTAGTGAAGTGACGGCACTAGAAACTGATTCTATTATTCTTGCATAATTGAGGATATAGGGACAATTAGGGATCAATAGGGTCAGTGTACGCTGAGCGGGGGTGCCATCTCGACAATTTATTAGGGCACCAACCTCTGCTGGTAGGCAGGGGTAAGAATAGGGTTCCCGGCAGGAACCTTTGAGCATATTAATAACCCCTGATAAATTTATGATTTATTGTTTATTTATGTGGTGTGATTATTACTCATTTTAAAGAATAATTTAATAAAGAAGAATTTTAGATGTTTTTTTTTCTGGGTTTTGGTTATACGCAAAATGCCTTTTGGTGGGACATGCATGTCTGGGATTTTCTGCTATTATAATGGATAGACCATCCTCTTTTTGTATTTATTTATATTATTGCACCTTAGCAGTATTCTCTGCCCTATTTTTTCGGGATTTCTTTCACTGACACAGCAAGTGTGCCCACTTGCCTCTTTTGCTTTTGGTGTATGTTTTTCCTTCTCAAGTTTTAAATGTAAATTATATGATGACCACAGACAAGATAAAGATATCCAACTCACATCAGGAATACAAGATCCCAGGTACTCCTAGCTGTATCATGTAGCACCCAGAGGGCTTGGCTGCTACAGGGGTATTGCACCTCAAACCAGAGGTGTGATATTCCACTCCCGGGTAAGGATGGAGTGTGGACCAGAGCTCAGTAAGCTGCATGCACCACACACATCCCATTTCCGAGGGACAGCTCAACGGTGCTCCCACTAGACAGAAGTGCAGGCACGACAGCATCTGTCCCTGGCTGGAGTGGGTAGAGGGAGGAGAACCCAGTGGTGTAGAAGCAGATAGGGGTGGGTCTCTGGGCATAGGTAGGAACCCATTGTTTGCAAGTCACCAGGGCTCACACATAGAGGGAGTTATATAAGGTGGGCACCATATTAGAACAGTGTTCTGTCCGGGGAGTGAGTTCAGAGAGGAGTTCAGCCAGAGAGGGCTGACAGGGAGCTGTGGCTCAGTCTGGGCCCAGCTCCACGAGGCAGGCCTGGAGTGGAGGCCAGAAACAGCAGAGAGAACAGGAACAGAAGAGAAAGGAAACAAGGAACAGACCATTAAGAGAGGCCCAGAGACACGAGAGAAGAAGGAACCCCATAGGTCCAGGAGATTACGGGTGACGGGTTGGCAGAATAGGGTACCGGATCCCAAATTGGTGGAGGCGACTAATCCTCAGCCAAAGACCGGCGGTCGTGACTATATCTCGGTGCGACCCATCACTACAACTACCAGGAAGGCACGCCACATAGGGTCAGGGACGCAGAAATCAGCATACCAAGAGAAGGCCCGAGGCAGCCGGACAAACGTAGAGTCACTGGTGGAGCACGGCCAGAGAAGGGAGCCCTGTGCCACGCTCTGGAATTGCCTGGGAGTTGGTCGAGCCCCTTGCCTGGTGGACGCAGCGCGGCTTGGGCAGTCACAAAGACCGGAATCGCCGAACGGTGTGCTGCCTCCCTGGCGCTCGCGTCCGGCACATCGCGGATCGGGTTGACAGGTTACTGGGTGGGGCTGGCGAAGACCGAGCGGTCATGGTCCACATCGGCACCAATGACAAAGTGAGTGGTAGATGGAGGGTCCTTAAAAATGATTTCAGGGACCTAGGTAGGAAGCTTAGGGCAAGGACCTCCAAGGTAGTTTTCTCAGAAATACTACCAATCCCGCGAGCCACACAGGAGCGCCAACGGGAAGTTAGGGAGGTGAATAAGTGGCTAAAGAGTTGGTGCAAGGCAGAAGGGTTTGGGTTCATGGAGAACTGGGCCGACTTTGCGGTCGGCTACAGGCTCTACCGTAGGGACGGGCTGCACCTCAATGGGGAGGGTGCAGCGGTGCTGGGGAAGAAGATGGCTAATAGGTTGGAGGAGTTTTTAAACTAGAGACGGGGGGGAAACCAAGGAAATAGGTGGGATGTGAGGCAAGCAAGGGGGAAGGGTAGAAGTGAATATAATGAGGGTGGAGAGGGGGGTGGGGATAGTACAGTTAGATCGTTAGAGAAGAATAGGATGCTAAATAACCCCAAAGTTTTATCTTGCATGCTGACCAACGAAAGAAGCCTGACCAATAAGGCGGATGAGCTGCGGGCGCTTATATCGGAGGAGAGGTATGACATCGTAGGTATAACAGAGACTTGGCTAGATGATAGCTACGACTGGGCGGTAAATTTATTAGATTATAGTTTATTTAGAAGGGACCGGAAACAGGGGAAAGGCGGAGGAGTCTGCTTATATGTAAAGTCACGTCTAAAGCCCAGACTAAGGGAAGATATAGGAGAGGGAGAAGAGGGGGTCGAGTCCATGTGGGTAGAGATAGAGGGGGCAAAAAATAATAATAAAATATTACTGGGGGTCTGCTATAAGCCACCCAATATAACAGAGGAGAATGAGAAACTGCTATTAGGACAAATAGACAAAGTAGCAAAACATAATGAAGTGATTGTAATGGGGGATTTCAACTACCCAGATATTGACTGGGAAACAGAAACCTGTAGATCTCAGAAAGGAAAAAGGTTCTTGACAAATATTAAGGATAATTATCTCTCCCAACTAGTGCAGGAACCAACGAGAGGGAAGGCCGTGTTGGACTTAATATTGACTAATAGGCCTGATAGAATAACTGAAGTACAGATAGGGGGGCACTAGGTAATAGCGATCATAATATTATCGACTTCAAAATGCCCTTCAGTAGGGTTATCAATAAGGGAACAACAAAAACATTAAACTTTAGGAGGGCGAAGTTTGATCAGCTGATAGAAAACCTTCAACTTATTGACTGGGACAAAGTAGTTAATCAATGGAATACGAATAGTAAATGGGAAACCTTCAAAAGAATTCTGAATACTCAGTGCGAGAGGTATATACCATATGGGAATAAAAGGGCCAGAAATAAGAGGAAACCAATATGGTTGAACAAGAACGTAAAAGGGGCGTTAAATAGCAAAAAAGAGGCATTCAAGAGATTAAAACAGGAAAACAGTAAGGAGGCACTAATGTGTTACAAGGAAAAAACGAGAACCTGTAAAAAACAAATAAAAATAGCGAAGGAGGAAACAGAGAAACGTATTGCTAGGGAAAGTAGATCAAATCCCAAACTGTTCTTTACGTATATAAATAGTAAAAGGATCAAATCGGATAATATTGGACCGATAAAAAGTGAGGAAGGCAAAATCATAGAGAAAGATGAGGATAAAGCTAATCTATTAAATAATTTTTTTTCGACAACTTTCACAAAGGAAATAGAACTAACAGGAGAAATGAGAAGTGACAAGCTTAATCCTCCACTAAGTATGACAAATCTAACCCAAGCTGGGGTACAGAAATGCCTCAGTAACATTAAAATAAACAAATCACCAGGACCTGATGGCATACACCCACGGGTACTAAGGGAACTAAGCAATGTGATAGACAGACTGTTACATCTTATATTTAAGGACTCTGTTGAGACTGGGTCTGTGCCACTTGATTGGCGACAGGCGAATGTAGTGCCAATATTCAAAAAGGGAGCGAAAAGTGACGCCGGAAACTATCGGCCGGTGAGTCGGACGTCCGTTGTGGGCAAAATTTTTGAAAGCTTCATTAAAGAGGCAATTACGGAGCATCTTGATGCTAATAATCTTTTAATCCCGAACCAACATGGATTCATGAGGAATCGCTCCTGCCAAACAAACCTGATTGACTTCTACGAGGATGTTAGCTCTCGAGTAGATCAGGGGGAACCAGTGGATGTCGTGTATCTCGACTTCTCAAAAGCGTTCGATAGCGTGCCACATAATAGGTTGGTATACAAAATGAGAATGATGGGGCTGGGGGAAAATGTCTGCAAGTGAGTAGCTAACTGGCTAAAGGATAGAAGGCAGAGGGTGGTTATAAATGGAATATACTCAGATTGGGTAAGCGTCACTAGTGGGGTACCACAGGGGTCTGTACTAGGCCCAATGTTATTTAATATCTTTATTAACGACATAGTCAACGGGATAAATAGTAAAATATCAATATTTGCAGATGACACAAAGTTATGTAAAACAATTAATACAAAAGAGGACAGTGCAGACCTACAGAGGGATTTGGATAAGCTGGGTAGGTGGAGCATTAAATGGCAAATGAGGTTTAACGAGGAGAAATGTAAGGTCATACATATGGGAAGGAAAAATGGAAGTCACCAGTACTCACTGAATGGGAAATCATTGGGGAATTCAGAGATGGAGAAGGACTTGGGCATCTTGATTGATAGCAAACTAAATTGGAGTGCCCAAAGTCAGGCCGCTGCTGTAAGGGCAAACAGGGTAATGGGATGTATCAGAAGAGGTATAGCTGCAAAGGATGAGAACATTGTTCTTCCACTGTACAAAGCACTGGTCAGACCACACTTGGAATACTGTGCTCAGTTATTAAAAATAAATATAAATGAGCTTGAAAAGGTACAAAGGAGGGCAACAAAATTAATAAAGGGAATGGAGGGACTGCAATACCCAGAGAGGTTGGCAAAACTAGGACTATTCAGCCTGGAAAAGAGAAGGTTGAGGGGGACATAATAAATGTGTACAAATATGTTAGGGGACAGTATAGAGATCTTGCCCGGGATTTGTTCAAAAGGAGGGATATTACGGTAACAAGAGGGCATTCACTAAGACTGGAAGAGAAAAGGTTTCAGCACCAGCATAGGAAGGGGTTCTTTACGGTAAGAGTAGTGAGAATATGGAATTCACTGAATGAGGAGACGGTAATGTCAGATTCACTACACCAGTTCAAGCGGGGACTGGATGCATTTCTAGATACCAGGCAGATTTCTGCATATACTTAAAAATAAAATAAAATAGTAGGTTGATACAGGGATTTATTCTGACTGCTGGTTTCAGAGTCGGGAGGGAATTTTTCCTCAGGTGAAGATTGGCTAAATCATTTGGGGTTTTTGCCCTCCTCTGGATCAACTTTAGCAATTACAGAACTAACAGGTCGAACTTGATGGACGCAAGTCTTTATTCGGCTTTACAAACTATGTTACTATGTTACTATGTATGTATGTCTTCTGATTTCCTAACAAGAAAAAAATTATGTTTCAAAAATTGTGCTGATGTAAAGTCGACATTTCAGAAATGTTATTTATTAACTATTTTGTGTGATATAACTCTCTGATTTAAGGGCATAAAAATTAAAGTTTGAAAATTTTCTCTAAATTTCTGATATTTTCAGAAATACATTTTATGACCATCATGAAGTACAATATGTCACGAAAAAACAATCTCAGAATCAGGGGGATATATTGAAGCTTTCCAGAATTATTACCTCATAAAGTGACAGTGGTCAGAATTGAAAAAATTGGCCCGGTCGCAAAAGAGAAAACAGACTCTGGCGCAAAAGCATTAAAGCAGTTGCTACCCTTGTAAATTATAATTCTTGTTGGACAGGGTCCACTATCCCTATATATTAATCAGTCACTAATTTACTGATGTTTATTGTATTGGTTTTCTATTGTTGTAGTTATGCATTGCACAATTTGCATTTTTTCCTTTATACAGAGACTTGGCATTAAAGGGAACCTGTCAAGTTCTCCAACTGATATTAGAATTACCCCATTACATTTTACAGGAGAAGGTCATATGATCGTGGGGTACCAATGGGTGTCATGACAGTTGGAGGTCAAAGAATGATCTCCAAGTCTGCCAGGTATGGTGGTCGGTTCTTAGCTATTACCCTGCAATACTGTGGGGCCAGGTTTAAAATAAATAAATAATAAAAGGTAAAACATATTTTTTTTATAAAAATATATATTTATATAAAAAAACAAAACAAAATAAATAACGAAAAAAAAAGTTTCACCAATAAAAATACTTTTTTATGTGAAAAGAAAAAAAGTACACATAATAGATATCGCCACTTCTGGAACGACCCCGTCTGTAAAACTATTATTTAACTCCTAAAATGAATACACTAAAAAGAAATTAAGAAACAACAAAAAAATAAAGTGTAAAATAAATGGTATTATTGAAAATGTAATTTTGTCCTGCAAAATTCGAGCCTACAAATAGTTCTGTTGGTGGAAAAATAAGCAAAATTATAGCTCTCAGACTAAGGTGATGTAAAAACAAATGATTTCATAAAAAAAATTGTGTAAAGAAGGAAAAACCTATAAAAATGTGGTATCATTGCAATCCTAATGAGCCGCAATCAGTACAGGAAGGAAGGATAGTGTATTTAGTGACCTGAGCATCAGTAATAGTAGTAGGGGGGCATCGCTGCAGAGGGTAGATCAATCAATACACTAAGAAGGAATAGAGGTACAGAGAAATACAGGTGCTTCTCACAAAATTAGAATATCATCAAAAAGTTAATTTATTTCAGTTCTTCAATACAAAAAGTGAACAGAGTGATCTATTTCAACAGACCCTGTTATTATGGAATTTTTAAAGATTCAAACTAATGGTCTATCTATGATGTTACTTAATTCCTGCAGTTCTCGCGCGCGGGTGTATCCCATCCGGGCCCGGGGATTTGTCAACTTTAGTGATTTTTAGATGCCGCCGTACATCCTGCTGGGTTAAGCAAGTGACATTTACTGGAGAATTTTTGTTATCACTAATCATGTTTTCTGTCATGCGATTTTCTTGTGTAAATACGGTTGAAAAAAAATCATTTAGCATATTGGCTTTTTCCTCATCCTCATCCACCATTTCACCCAGACTATTTTTAAGGGGGCCAACACTATCATTTTTTAGTTTTTTACTATTTATGTAGTTAAAGAATATTTTGGGGTTATTTTTACTTTCTCTGGCAATGATTCTCTCTGCCTCAATCTTTGCTGCTTTGATTTGTTTTTTACATAATTTATTTAATTTTCTATATTTATTTAATGCCTCATCACTACCTACTTGCTTTAGTTCTCTAAATGCTTTCTTTTTGTCACTTATTGCGCCCCTTACACCTCTATTTAGCCATAGTGGTTTCCTCCTATTTCTAGCATGTTTATTCCCAAGGGGTATATATTGTGCACAGGTCCTATTCAGGATGTTAATAAATGTCTCCCATTTGCTTTGTGTAGCTTTATGTCTCAGGATATCGTCCCAGTTTATTGCACTAAGATCATCTCTTAACCGTTGGAAATTTGCCTTCCTGAAGTTTAGTGTCCTTGTAACCCCTCTGCTGCACATCTTATTAAAGGTTACATGAAAACGTATTATTTTGTGATCACTATTACCCAAGTGACCCCCAACTCGTATATTTGATATACTGGACTATTGGTTAATATTAGGTCTAGCAGTGACCTCCTTCTTGTTGGGTCCTGAACCAGTTGTGAAAGGTAACAGTGATACTGTTGTTTTTAAACCAGGTATTGGTACGTTTGGCAGTGTGGACAGGTGCCAAGTCCTGCTGGAGAATGAAATTTCCATCTCCAAAAAGCTTGTCAGCAGAGGGAATCATGAAGTGCTCTAAAATTTCTTGGTAGACGGCTGCTCTGGCTTTGGTCTTGATAAAACACAGTGGACCTACAGCAGCAGATGACATGACTCCCCAAACCATCACTGATTATAGAAACTTCACGCTAGACCTCAAGCAGCTTGGATTATGTGCCTCTCCACTCTTCCTCCAGACTCTGGGACCTTGATTCCCAAAAGAAATGCAAAATTTACTTTCATCTGAAAACAACACCTTGGACCACTGAGCAACAGTCCAGGTCTTTTTCTCCTTGGCCCAGGTAAGACGCTTCTGGCGTTGTCTATTGGTCATGAGTGGCTTGACACAAGAAATACGACAATTGTAGCCCATGTCCTGGATACGTCTGTGTGTGGTGGCTCCAGCAGCAGTCCACTCCTTGTGAATCTCTGCCAAATTTTTAATGGGCTTTTCTTAACAATCCTTTCAAGGCTGCGGTTCCTTCCACTCAACTTTCCATTAATATGCTTGGATACAGCACTCTGTGAACAGCCAGCTTCTTTAGAAATTACCTTTTGTGGCTTACCCTCCTTGTGGAATGTGTCAATGACTGCCTTCTGGACATCAGTCAAGTCAGCAGCCTTCCCCATGGATTGTCGAGCCTGCTGATACAAACTAAGGGACCATTTTAAATGTGTAGGAAGCCTTTGCAGCTGTTTTTTGTTAATTATTCTAATTTACTGAGATAATGACTTTTGTGTTTTCATTGGCTGTAAGCCAATCAACATTAACAGAAATAAACGCTTGAAATAGATCACTCTGTTTGTAATGACTCTATATAATATATGAGTTTCACTTTTTGTATTAAAGAACTTAAATAAATTACATTTTTGATGATATTCTAATTTTGTGAGAAGCACCTGTACATAAAGTGCATGCACAATAATGCCAGAAGCCTTACCAACAATATTTGAAGCATTTTGAAATTTGTGATGTTTTGATATTAACAGTTGTAAACATTTTCTATGAATGAATTTATAAAAGTTAAAAAAAGATTACAGAAAAATAAATGGAAAGTCAGGTTATTTCAAAGTTGTCCTTTTGGTGTTGCAGTTTAAGAAATAGCAATGCAGTTAAATGAAAAGTCAGGCTATTTCAAAATTGGCCACTTGATGTCACTGTTGTTTAAGAAATAGCAATGCAGTTAAATGGAAAGTCAGGTTATTTCAAAATTGGCCACTTGATGTCACTGTTGTTTAACAAATAGCAATGCAGTTAAATGGAAAGTCAGGTTATTTCAAAATTGGCCACTTGATGTCACTGTTGTTTAACAAATTGCAATGCAGTTAAATGGAAAGTCAGGTTATTTCAAAATTGGCCACTTGATGTCACTGTTGTTTAAGAAATAGCAATGCAGTTAAATGGAAGGTCAGGCTATTTCAAAATTGGCCACTTGATGTCACTGTTGTTTAAGAAATAGCAATGCAGTTAAATGGAAAGTCAGGTTATTTCAAAATTGGCCACTTGATGTCACTGTTGTTTAACAAATAGCAATGCAGTTAAATGGAAAGTCAGGTTATTTCAAAATTGGCCACTTGATGTCACTGTTGTTTAACAAATAGCAATGCAGTTAAATGGAAAGTCAGGTTATTTCAAAATTGGCCACTTGATGTCACTATTGTTTAACAAATAGCAATGCAGTTAAATGGAAAGTCAGGTTATTTCAAAATTGGCCACTTGATGTCACTGTTGTTTAAGAAATAGCAATGCAGTTAAATGGAAAGTCAGGTTATTTCAAAATTGGCCACTTGATGTCACTGTTGTTTAACAAATAGCAATGCAATTAAATGGAAAGTCAGGTTATTTCAAAATTGGCCACTTGATGTCACTGTTGTTTAACAAATTGCAATGACGTTAAATGGAAAGTCAGGTTATTTCAAAATTGGCCACTTGATGTCACTGTTGTTTAAGAAATAGCAATGCAGTTAAATGGAAGGTCAGGCTATTTCAAAATTGGCCACTTGATGTCACTGTTGTTTAAGAAATAGCAATGCAGTTAAATGGAAAGTCAGGTTATTTCAAAATTGGCCACTTGATGTCACTGTTGTTTAACAAATAGCAATGCAGTTAAATGGAAAGTCAGGTTATTTCAAAATTGGCCACTTGATGTCATTGTTGTTTAACAAATAGCAATGCAATTAAATGGAAAGTCAGGTTATTTCAAAATTGGCCACTTGATGTCACTGTTGTTTAACAAATAGCAATGCAGTTAAATGGAAAGTCAGGTTATTTCAAAATTGGCCACTTGATGTCACTGTTGTTTAACAAATAGCAATGCAGTTAAATGGAAAGTCAGATTATTTCAAAATTGGCCACTTGATGTCACTGTTGTTTAACAAATAGCAATGCAGTTAAATGGAAAGTCAGGCTATTTCAAAATTGGCCACTTGATGTCACTGTTGTTTAACAAATAGCAATGCAGTTAAATGGAAAGTCAGGTTATTTCAAAATTGGCCACTTGATGTCACTGTTGTTTAACAAATAGCAATGCAGTTAAATGGAAAGTCAGGTTATTTCATAATTGGCCACTTGATGTCACTATTGTTTAACAAATAGCAATGCAGTTAAATAGAAAGTCAGGTTATTTCAAAATTGGCCACTTGATGTCACTGTTGTTTAACAAATAGCAATGCAGTTAAATGGAAAGTCAGGTTATTTCAAAATTGGCCACTTGATGTCACTGTTGTTTAACAAATAGCAATGCAGTTAAATGGAAAGTCAGGTTATTTCAAAATTGGCCACTTGATGTCACTGTTGTTTAACAAATTGCAATGCAGTTAAATGGAAGGTCAGGTTATTTCAAAATTGGCCACTTGATGTCACTGTTGTTTAACAAATAGCAATGCAGTTAAATAGAAAGTCAGGTTATTTCAAAATTGGCCACTTGATGTCACTGTTGTTTAACAAATAGCAATGCAGTTAAATGGAAAGTCAGGTTATTTCAAAATTGGCCACTTGATGTCACTGTTGTTTAACAAATAGCAATGCAGTTAAATGGAAAGTCAGGTTATTTCAAAATTGGCCACTTGATGTCACTGTTGTTTAAGAAATAGCAATGCAGTTAAATGGAAAGTCAGGTTATTTCAAAATTGGCCACTTGATGTCACTGTTGTTTAACAAATAGCAATGCAGTTAAATGGAAAGTCAGGCTATTTCAAAATTGGCCACTTGATGTCACTGTTGTTTAACAAATTGCAATGACGTTAAATGGAAAGTCAGGCTATTTCAAAATTGGCCACTTGATGTCACTGTTGTTTAACAAATAGCAATGCAGTTAAATGGAAAGTCAGGTTATTTCAAAATTGGCCACTTGATGTCACTGTTGTTTAACAAATAGCAATGCAGTTAAATAGAAAGTCAGGTTATTTCAAAATTGGCCACTTGATGTCACTGTTGTTTAACAAATAGCAATGCAGTTAAATGGAAAGTCAGGTTATTTCAAAATTGGCCACTTGATGTCACTGTTGTTTAACAAATTGCAATGACGTTAAATGGAAAGTCAGGTTATTTCAAAATTGGCTACTTGATGTCACTGTTGTTTAACAAATAGCAATGCAGTTAAATGGAAAGTCAGGTTATTTCAAAATTGGCCACTTGATGTCACTGTTGTTTAAGAAATAGCAATGCAGTTAAATGGAAGGTCAGGCTATTTCAAAATTGGCCACTTGATGTCACTGTTGTTTAAGAAATAGCAATGCAGTTAAATGGAAGGTCAGGTTATTTCAAAATTGGCCACTTGATGTCACTGTTGTTTAACAAATAGCAATGCAGTTAAATGGAAAGTCAGGTTATTTCAAAATTGGCCACTTGATGTCACTGTTGTTTAAGAAATAGCAATGCAGTTAAATGGAAAGTCAGGTTATTTCAAAATTGGCCACTTGATGTCACTGTTGTTTAACAAATAGCAATGCAGTTAAATGGAAAGTCAGGTTATTTCAAAATTGGCCACTTGATGTCACTGTTGTTTAACAAATTGCAATGACGTTAAATGGAAAGTCAGGCTATTTCAAAATTGGCCACTTGATGTCACTGTTGTTTAACAAATAGCAATGCAGTTAAATGGAAAGTCAGGTTATTTCAAAATTGGCCACTTGATGTCACTGTTGTTTAACAAATAGCAATGCAGTTAAATAGAAAGTCAGGTTATTTCAAAATTGGCCACTTGATGTCACTGTTGTTTAAGAAATAGCAATGCAGTTAAATGGAAAGTCAGGTTATTTCAAAATTGGCCACTTGATGTCACTGTTGTTTAACAAATAGCAATGCAGTTAAATGGAAAGTCAGGCTATTTCAAAATTGGCCACTTTATGTCACTGTTGTTTAACAAATAGCAATGCAGTTAAATGGAAAGTCAGGTTATTTCAAAATTGGCCACTTGATGTCACTGTTGTTTAACAAATAGCAATGCAGTTAAATAGAAAGTCAGGTTATTTCAAAATTGGCCACTTGATGTCACTGTTGTTTAAAAAATAGCAATGCAGTTAAATGGAAAGTCAGGTTATTTCAAAATTGGACACTTGATGTCACTGTTGTTTAACAAATTGCAATGACGTTAAATGGAAAGTCAGGTTATTTCAAAATTGGCCACTTGATGTCACTGTTGTTTAACAAATAGCAATGCAGTTAAATAGAAAGTCAGGTTATTTCAAAATTGGCCACTTGATGTCACTGTTGTTTAACAAATAGCAATGCAGTTAAATGGAAAGTCAGGTTATTTCAAAATTGGCCACTTGATGTCACTGTTGTTTAACAAATAGCAATGCAGTTAAATGGAAAGACAGGTTATTTCAAAATTGGCCACTTGATGTCATTGTTGTTTAACAAATAGCAATGCAATTAAATGGAAAGTCAGGTTATTTCAAAATTGGCCACTTGATGTCACTGTTGTTTAACAAATAGCAATGCAGTTAAATGGAAAGTCAGGTTATTTCAAAATTGGCCACTTGATGTCACTGTTGTTTAACAAATAGCAATGCAGTTAAATGGAAAGTCAGGTTATTTCAAAATTGGCCACTTGATGTCACTGTTGTTTAACAAATAGCAATGCAGTTAAATGGAAAGTCAGATTATTTCAAAATTGGCCACTTGATGTCACTGTTGTTTAACAAATAGCAATGCAGTTAAATGGAAAGTCAGGCTATTTCAAAATTGGCCACTTGATGTCACTGTTGTTTAACAAATAGCAATGCAGTTAAATGGAAAGTCAGGCTATTTCAAAATTGGCCACTTGATGTCACTGTTGTTTAACAAATAGCAATGCAGTTAAATGGAAAGTCAGGTTATTTCAAAATTGGCCACTTGATGTCACTGTTGTTTAACAAATAGCAATGCAGTTAAATGGAAAGTCAGGCTATTTCAAAATTGGCCACTTGATGTCACTGTTGTTTAACAAATTGCAATGACGTTAAATGGAAGGTCAGGCTATTTCAAAATTGGCCACTTGATGTCACTGTTGTTTAAGAAATAGCAATGCAGTTAAATGGAAGGTCAGGTTATTTCAAAATTGGCCACTTGATGTCACTGTTGTTTAACAAATAGCAATGCAGTTAAATAGAAAGTCAGGTTATTTCAAAATTGGCCACTTGATGTCACTGTTGTTTAACAAATAGCAATGCAGTTAAATGGAAAGTCAGGTTATTTCAAAATTGGCCACTTGATGTCACTGTTGTTTAACAAATAGCAATGCAGTTAAATGGAAAGTCAGGTTATTTCAAAATTGGCCACTTGATGTCACTGTTGTTTAAGAAATAGCAATGCAGTTAAATGGAAAGTCAGGTTATTTCAAAATTGGCCACTTGATGTCACTGTTGTTTAACAAATAGCAATGCAGTTAAATGGAAAGTCAGGCTATTTCAAAATTGGCCACTTGATGTCACTGTTGTTTAACAAATTGCAATGACGTTAAATGGAAAGTCAGGCTATTTCAAAATTGGCCACTTGATGTCACTGTTGTTTAACAAATAGCAATGCAGTTAAATGGAAAGTCAGATTATTTCAAAATTGGCCACTTGATGTCACTGTTGTTTAACAAATAGCAATGCAGTTAAATAGAAAGTCAGGTTATTTCAAAATTGGCCACTTGATGTCACTGTTGTTTAACAAATAGCAATGCAGTTAAATGGAAAGTCAGGTTATTTCAAAATTGGCCACTTGATGTCACTGTTGTTTAACAAATAGCAATGCAGTTAAATGGAAAGTCAGGTTATTTCAAAATTGGCCACTTGATGTCACTGTTGTTTAACAAATTGCAATGACGTTAAATGGAAAGTCAGGTTATTTCAAAATTGGCTACTTGATGTCACTGTTGTTTAACAAATAGCAATGCAGTTAAATGGAAAGTCAGGTTATTTCAAAATTGGCCACTTGATGTCACTGTTGTTTAAGAAATAGCAATGCAGTTAAATGGAAGGTCAGGCTATTTCAAAATTGGCCACTTGATGTCACTGTTGTTTAAGAAATAGCAATGCAGTTAAATGGAAGGTCAGGTTATTTCAAAATTGGCCACTTGATGTCACTGTTGTTTAACAAATAGCAATGAAGTTAAATGGAAAGTCAGGTTATTTCAAAATTGGCCACTTGATGTCACTGTTGTTTAAGAAATAGCAATGCAGTTAAATGGAAAGTCAGGTTATTTCAAACTTGGCCACTTGATGTCACTGTTGTTTAAGAAATAGCAATGCAGTTAAATGGAAAGTCAGGTTATTTCAAAATTGGCCACTTGATGTCACTGTTGTTTAACAAATAGCAATGCAGTTAAATGGAAAGTCAGGTTATTTCAAAATTGGCCACTTGATGTCACTGTTGTTTAAGAAATAGCAATGCAGTTAAATGGAAAGTCAGGTTATTTCAAAATTGGCCACTTGATGTCACTGTTGTTTAACAAATAGCAATGCAGTTAAATGGAAAGTCAGGTTATTTCAAAATTGGCCACTTGATGTCACTGTTGTTTAACAAATAGCAATGCAGTTAAATGGAAAGTCAGGTTATTTCAAAATTGGCCACTTGATGTCACTGTTGTTTAAAAAATAGCAATGCAGTTAAATGGAAAGTCAGGCTATTTCAAAATTGGCCACTTGATGTCACTGTTGTTTAACAAATTGCAATGACGTTAAATGGAAAGTCAGGTTATTTCAAAATTGGCCACTTGATGTCACTGTTGTTTAACAAATAGCAATGCAGTTAAATGGAAAGTCAGGTTATTTCAAAATTGGCCACTTGATGTCACTGTTGTTTAAAAAATAGCAATGACGTTAAATGGAAAGTCAGGTTATTTCAAAATTGGCCACTTGATGTCACTGTTGTTTAACAAATAGCAATGCAGTTAAATGGAAAGTCAGGTTATTTCAAAATTGGCTACTTGATGTCACTGTTGTTTAACAAATAGCAATGCAGTTAAATGGAAAGTCAGGCTATTTCAAAATTGGCCACTTGATGTCACTGTTGTTTAACAAATAGCAATGCAGTTAAATGGAAAGTTAGGTTATTTCAAAATTGGCCACTTGATGTCACTGTTGTTTAACAAATAGCAATGCAGTTAAATGGAAAGTCAGGTTATTTCAAAATTGGCCACTTGATGTCACTGTTGTTTAACAAATAGCAATGCAGTTAAATGGAAAGTCAGGTTATTTCAAAATTGGCCACTTGATGTCACTGTTGTTTAACAAATAGCAATGCAATTAAATGGAAAGTCAGGTTATTTCAAAATTGGCCACTTGATGTCACTGTTGTTTAACAAATAGCAATGCAGTTAAATGGAAAGTCAGGTTATTTCAAAATTGGCCACTTGATGTCACTGTTGTTTAACAAATAGCAATGCAGTTAAATGGAAAGTCAAGCTATTTCAAAATTGGCCACTTGATGTCACTGTTGTTTAACAAATAGCAATGCAGTTAAATGGAAAGTTAGGTTATTTCAAAATTGGCCACTTGATGTCACTGTTGTTTAACAAATAGCAATGCAGTTAAATGGAAAGTCAGGTTATTTCAAAATTGGCCACTTGATGTCACTGTTGTTTAACAAATAGCAATGCAGTTAAATGGAAAGTCAAGCTATTTCAAAATTGGCCACTTGATGTCACTGTTGTTTAACAAATAGCAATGCAGTTAAATGGAAAGTTAGGTTATTTCAAAATTGGCCACTTGATGTCACTGTTGTTTAACAAATAGCAATGCAGTTAAATGGAAAGTCAGGTTATTTCAAAATTGGCCACTTGATGTCACTGTTGTTTAACAAATAGCAATGCAGTTAATCAGAAAGTCAGGTTATTACTAGCGTTTTGTCAGAGTGGGTTTTTAGTGCCACGGGTGGGGGAGGGGGGTCATTATAACTGATAGGCGCATCCGCCTGTCAACTGAAAATGATGACAGGCTGGCTTGGGCTGGCTTGGGCCAGACTTCTCAACACCACTGGATGATAGCAGCGGAACATAAAGTCAAATCCAGTGGCTTTTTTGGGGAGGTCTATTCCCATGCACCTATTCACACCCAGACATGGGTATACGCTTCCAGATTTGGTCTATTTTCTGTTGTCATCCTCCTTCTACTTTTCCTCATCCTCCACCACCAAATCACCAGGGTGACCGTGGTGCAACACCGACATAATTTTTTTAAGGGTGTTTATGATGCCTGTAGAATTTTTTTTAGGTATGTTTGTGGCGCCCCTGAGGGTTCAGTTGCCACAGAGGTACTGCACCTCACCCAGAGGTGTGGCATCTCCTTCTTCAGATAAGGATGGAGTACTGCCCGGGACCCTAACACCTGCACTCAACACTACACTACTGCAGGCCGGCTGGAAGGGCATTATGCACTTCTGCTGCCCTGTCCCTGGCTGGAGTGGGGGGAACCAAAGAGAGGGGGAACCAGTGGTTGGTGTGGGTGGAGGACGTAGTACAGGGGAGCACTTAGAGAATAGATATAAAAAGGGAAGCCATCTTAGTTAGAGTGGTGCAGTTCAGCCAGTGAGTAGTAAGGAGAGGAGAGGAGGGGAGCAGAGTCTCTTCAGGAGCTCTGCTCCATAGTGGGGCATAGTAAGAGAGGCCCAAGAGGGAAGCAAGGGAGGAATGCTCCGGGAACAGAAGGGATCCCAGGGGGTACAGTGAGTGCAGGACGGCACCTGTACGCCCAAATCTGCCAAGCGTCAGAGGGATCAGGCCGCAGGAACGGAACCGGTCCCTCTACCAGCCGTGTTACTCCTGGTCTCGACTGGAAAAACCGAGGCTTCTGCACTTCCATGGTGCAGTTGCCACAACCTCACCCTAGTCGCCGTGAACGGCACCAAGTAGGTCCGGGAACTCCAGGTTGCCCAGAGGGATCTCAGAGTACCCGATCGGGAGTGTGTGTGGGGGAGCGCAGGGCAGGAAGGAGAAGACCCAGCGCGGGAAGTCGGCCAAGGAAGGAACATAAAGAAAGGAGGTCCCGTTAAGTGCTTCTAATCTACCTGAAGGGGTGCTAAACCCCTGCCTGGCAAACGCAGTGCGATGCGGGAGTCTGACACTTGGACAGTGTACCCGAGGAACCTAAAAAGAACTGTGAGTAAAAACTTGGATGACTGCACTCCACTGTCTCTGTCAGTTATTTCCATTACGCTACCGCGCCTGAGATACAACGCCCAGCAACACCATCTGCAACTACACTGCCCCGGGGGCTCGCTCAGCATGTGGGGAGTAGAAACATCCCAGCTGCCATCCCATCACCCCCGGAGGTCTGCAGCAGCGCCGGTACTCATTACCGGGAACCACAGGTGGTGTCAAGAGACAAACTGTTAACAAACCCCTTTCAAAGAGTGACCCCAGAGGATGGGCCCGGGAGCAGACTGCAACATCCTACAAAGAAGGTTAAGGCCCGGGTATCGAGTCCCCCCATATCCCCCTGGGCGAGTCACACTCATGTATACCCACCAGGGGTAAATGTTTTGGATTCAGGTCTGGGGAATGGGCGGGCCAGTCCATAGATTCAATGCCTTCATCTTGCAGGAACTGCTGACATGCTCCAGCCACATGAGGTCTGGCATTGTCCTGCATTAGGAGGAACCTAGGGCCAACCGCACCAGCATATGGTCTCACAAGGGGTCTGAGGATCTCATCTCAGTACCTAATGGCAGTCAGGCTACCTCTGGCGAGCACATGGAAGGCTGTGCGGCCCTCCAAAGAAATGCCACCCCACACCATTACTGACCCACTTCCAAGCTGGTCATGCTGAAGGATGTTGCAGGCAGCAGACCGCTCTCCACATGTGACAGATGTGACAGAGTCTGGAGACATCGTGACATGACAGAGTCTGGAGACGAAGACAAAATGAAGGAATTGAATCTATGGACTGGCCTGCCCGTTCCCCAGACCTGAATCCGATTGAGCACATCAGGGACATCATGTCTCGCTCCATCTACCAACGTCACATTGCACCACAGACTGTCCAGGAGTTGGCGCATGCTTTAGTCCATGTCTGGGAGGAGATCCCACAGGAGACCATCTGCAACTTCATGAGGAGCATGCCCAGGCGTTGTAGGGAGGTCATACAGGCACGTGGAGACAACTCACAATACTGAGCCTCATTTTGACTTGTTTTAAGGACATTACATCAAAGTTGGATCAGCCTGTAGTGTGTTTTTCCACTTTAATTTTGGGGGTGACTCCAAATCCAGGCCTCCATTGGTTAATAAATTTGATTTCCATTGATGATTGTTGTGTAATTTTGTTGTCAGCACATTCAGCTTTGTACAGAACAAAGTATTCAATGAGAATATTTCATTCATTCAGATCTAGGATGTGTTATTTGAGTGTACCCTTTATTTTTTTTGAGCAGTGTACAAGTCATTACCCTGGAAAGGATGTTCATTAACATATTTCCCAGGAAAATCCATTTTGGTTTCGTTTTTGAATGTTTTATTGTGAGTCCGTAAAAGTGGCGTAATGCCTCTGACAACGTTGTTGACAGAAGTGACCTGGGAGTCAGAAATGTTTCCATGGGTCTTCCCCATGCTGTTCCCATGTCATTTGAGCACTGTTCCCATCAATTTGGGCAATTTTTAGGCCCTCTGCAGACCGCAGGGGGGAGGCGCCTGAAAAATGCTCGAGTGTCCCATAGACTTACATTGGGCTTGTTGCTCGGGTTGAGCACCACAGTATTGCAATGTGCTCGACCCGAGCATCGAGCATCCGAGCATTTTAGTACTCGCCCATCACTAGACAGCACTATACACTGACAGGAGTGTAATCACTCCTGTCAGTGTACAGGGCTCTGCTGCACGCTGAGGTCAGGTGAGTTCACCTGCTGAAGATCAGCTGATCAGCTCTGGTGACCTCATTACTGCCTCAGTGATGCGTGAGAACATCCGTTGGAATATTCTCACACACACCGGTGCCATAAACTGAGATCTCAAGTTGTGAACTCGCATGACCTCAGCCAGCGGCAGCAGCGATGTCCACTGCCAGGAGCAAGCGTGCTCCCGTCAATGTACTGCCAGCCGCCGGGGATGATCACGTCGCTGGGGAACATCAAGAGGATGGCAGGACACCAGGGGGAGTCCGGACAGGTGAGGATAAAGGTGTTTTTTTTAATTTTAAACAGATTTTTTCTTTTTCTTTTACACCGCGAAACCCTGGCTCAGCTGAGGAGACTACTTCTCCCCTCAGCCACGCCGCTCTCACTGTTATCAGTGGGAGCTGTGATTGAATAATGAGAGAAGTAATCTCTCTTCCTCGGCCCGGGTACCATTCTTTGAGCATTTTTGCCCTGTGGAAACACTACAAAGAAAGGACATGCTGCGTCTTTTAACGCAATGACAATCCTGAGCAGAAATTTCCGCATCATGTACATAGCACTTCAGGATTGCTATTGCATTAGCTGGCAGAGTGATTACCTAGCGTTTTTTAATACATTTCCACGCAGAAAAAATACAGCGAAAACACATCAAAAACACAGTGTTCACTTAACCTAAATGATATCCTTCAGCATTTGTTAAAAATGTACTGAAAAACAAGGATAAAATTCTAAGTGTGGTGAAATGATTACAATTTCACCACTGTTTATTGATTTTTGTTTCCAGCATTCACTTTGGGGCAAAAATGCCCTGGCAACGTGATTCTCCAGGTCTGTACAATTACATCAATACCAAAGTTGTGTTTTTATATTGTGGTGGTTAAAAAAATGTAGATTATTGTAAAAAACGTTGTTTGTTACTATTTTCTAAAACACATAACCTTTTTATTTTACTGTTGATTGAATTGTGTTTTTTGAGTAACAAGTTGAAGTTTTTATTGCAGTGTAGATAATTTATTGATAGCTTTTTATTGCATTTCTGGGTGAAGTGTGGTAACCAAAAACCTAATATTTTGGAGCTTTGTTTTCGCATCACCACCATCTTGGCATTTACTGTATGGGAAAAATATTTTCATATGCTATCAGCTTGGGCAATTACACACTCAGCAATAGCAAATATGTTACTTTTTATTTTTTACATCTTACTATCTAAGTTTGGGGAAGTTTGGGGAAAAGAGAGATAACGTAAACTTTCACATTTTCATTTTTTATATATATATTTTTTAAATATTTTTAATGTTTTCCAATTTTTATTAGTCCCCTTAGGGAAATGAGCCTGTGATCACTTGATTTGCAATACCATAGTATTGTAGTTTATTGTAAAATTACTGGTCACCTGTGAATCCAATACCATAGCAGACACATCATAGAAATCTGTGTACAGAGGTGAGAATAAAAAAAATCTTACCGTGTGAGACATAAACATACAGTCATGGCCGAAAGTGTTGGCACCCTTGAAATTGTTCCAGAAAATGAAGTATTTCCCCCAGAAAATTATTGCACATGTTTTGTTATACATGTTTATTTCCTTTGTGTGTAGTGGAACAACACAAAAAAAAAACTGAGGGAAAAAAAGGCAAATTGGACATAATTTCAAACAAACACCCAAAAATGGGCTGGATAAAATTGTTGGCACCTTTCCAAGATTGTGGGTAAACAACTTTGTTTCAAACAAGTGATGCTCATTCAAATTCACCTGTAGCAAGTAACAGATGTGGGCAATATGAAAATCACACCCAAAACTAGATAAAAAGGGGATAAGTTGACTTAATCTTTGCATTGTGTGTCTGTGTGTGCTACACTAAGCATGGAGAGCAGAAAGAGAAGAGAACTGTCTGAAGTCTTGAGAACCAAAATTGTTGGAAAATATCAACAATCTCAAGGTTACAAGTCAACCTCAAGAGATCTTGATGTTCTTTTGTCCACGGTGCGCAACATAATTAAAAAGTTTACAACCCATGGCACTATAGCTAATCTCCCTAGACATGCACAGCAGAGAAAAATTGATGAAAGGTTGCAACGCAGAATATTCCAGATGGTGAATAAGCAGCACCAATCAAGTATCAAAGAAATTAAAGCCGTCTTGCAGACTCAGGGTGCATCAGTGTCAGTGCAAACTATCCGTCAACATTTGAATGAAATTAAATGCTATGTCAGGAGACCCAGGAGGACCCCACTGCTACCTACCGTCAAATATGGTGGAGGTTCAAATATGTTTTCGGGTTGTTTTTCAGTATCTGGCACTGGGTGTTTTGACTGTGTGCAAGATACCATGAAATATGAAAATTACAAAGGGATTTTGGGTCGCAATGTAGTGCCCAGTGTCAAAAAGCTGGGTTTGTGTCTTTGGTCATGGGTCCTCCAGCAGGACAATAACCCCAAGTATACTTCAAGAACCCAGAAATGGATGGAATCAATGCGCTAGAGAGTTCTGAAGTGGCCAATGAGTACAGATCTAAATCCCATTGAACACCTGTGGAGAAATCTTAAAATTCCTGCTGGGTGAAGGCACACTTCAAATATGAGAGACCTGGAACAGTTTGCATAAGAAGAGTGCTTCAAAATTCCAGTTGAGCGATGTAAAAAGCTTGTTGATAGTTGTAGGAAGCAATTGATTGCAGTTATTTATTCCAAAGAGTATGCAAACAAATACCGTATTTATCCGATTATAAGACACACTTCCCTCCCCCAAATTTGGGTGGGAGATGGTGTAGATTTTATAATCTGAATGTAGCTTACTGGTTTGGGGGGGCAGCTGCAGTGGAGCAGGGTCCCAGGAGGCAGGGGTGCTGCTGCAGGAAGCTGGCAGCGGCAGTAGTGGGGTGATGCTGCACGCCCTAGGCTGGAAGGAGGCGGTGCGAGGCAGAGCGGGCTCTGGACTTTCAGTAAATGGCAGGAGTCCCTGCACTTCCCATCCTTTTCAATGCATTGGACTTCGGGTAAATGGCTACCAGAGGTGGCATATATGTGCAGATTGAGATCTCAAGAGATGAGATCTTGGAAGCTGAGATCTAAATCTGCGCTGCTTCTGCTGGCCATTTTCCCAAAGTCCTCCACAGTGAAAAGGATGGAAAGTGCGGGGACTCTTGACATTTTTTGAAAGTCTGGAGCCCACGTGGCCTCATACTGCTGAACGCCCCCTCCTCCCAGCCCTGGGTCCACAGTATCGCCCCACTCCTGTTGCCATCACCATCTTCCTGCAGCAGTGTCCCTGTCTCCTGGGACCCTTCTCCACCGCAGCCGCCCCCCCAGTAAGCTACCATAAAAGTGGACTATAAGACGCACCACCATTTTATTTAAAAAAAAATTCCTATTTTTTCCCCCAAAAATTTCGGTATGTTTTATAATTCGCAAAATATGGTACTAAAGATGAGGGTGCCAACAATTTTGTCCAGCCCATTTTGGGTTTTTGTGTGAATTTATGTCCAATTTGCCTTTTTTCTTAGTTTTTTTCTGTGTTGTTCCAATAAACACAAAGAAAATAAACATGTGACAAAGTCACGGGCAGAATACAGGAGGAGGGGAGATATGTTTCACTGAGGCTATTAGCTTCAGTGATGTGAAAAACGAAGTTTTTCTCCTGCATGATAGGTGCAAAAAGGATTAATGAGCCATGTTTACAAAGGTGTGTTTTATGAGAACCACCATAGAGGGGGCGGGAGGTTGTTCTCCATATCTCCACCTCAGGGTGTGGTCTGGGCTATAAATACCCAGCCTTTTGACTCAGGTGTGGGTCAGTATCTGGAGAGACTTGCTCCAGAGAGGAGCTTACATGTATTGTGCTGAACTGTGTGTGGCTAACCTTGAGTGGCTGGATCCCGGCCTATATATGGACTGTGCTGCATCTTTGTATTTTGTTTTTGCCGTTATGCCGAATGGGCTGTATTTACTTTATGAACTCTAGGTTGATTTATGACGTTTTAATAAGCCAACCCGAAACTTGAAGAGAGAGTGTTCCATGTCTACCTCCATGTACAGTTGAGCAAGCCGCTTTACCATAGGTGGTGTTAGAATTGCGAGCAGCGTTCCCAGCGAACACGTGTGACTGTTACAAAAGGTGCTGCAGTTCCTGGGTGAAGTCTGCCATAAACCTGCAAGTGATGCCGGCCAAAATGGAGGATCTAATTAAGCATCTGGTGCAGGCACAACACTAGCAGCAGCTACAACAGATGGTCTAACAGGAGACCACTAAGCTGCTTATGCAGCAGCTCCAGAGCAACTGCAACAGGACCAGCGCCAACAACAGCAGCAGCAGATCGATTTGCTCACTGAGGTGATTCATGGCAGCTCCAGCTGTAAGGTCAGTGGTCAACTTTGCAATCCAGAAAACGGTAAGGGGAGCTCTGCAGTAAATAACCCCGGGTGATGATGTAGAAGCCTTTCTGACCGTATTTGAGAGGGTCGCCGAGAGAGAGAAGCTTCCGCCAGAGCAATGGCCAGAGGTGCTGGTGCCATACTTGACGGGGGAGCCCCAGAAGGCTTACTATGACTTGACCTTGCAAGATGCCAAGGAATATGGAAACTAAAAACTGAAATTCTGGTGCGCTTGGGGGTGACGATGACTGTCAAGGAGCAGCAGGTCCACAGCTGGGCGTATTACCGGAACACACCCCCTCATTCCCACGTGTTTGACTTGTTGCACCTGGTCCAGAAATGGCTGCAGCTGGAACCCTCTATCTCTGCGCAGATGGTAGAATGAGTGGTTATGGACCGGTTTGTGCATTCCCTGCCAAAGCCAATACAGACTTGGGTTGCCCAGGGTGATCCCCCGGCCAAGAGTTCCATGGGAAAGCAGCCCACTCCATATTGGGGGACTCACCAGGGGGCAGAGGCCCAAAAAGAGGTAGGGTGTCCAAAGTCCAAAGGGGTGGGGGAGGTAATGCCCAAGGTCCCTGCAGGAGATATTATTTGCTGGAGATGTCACGGCCCAGGCCATGTAGCCGCCCGCCTCCCCTGACCACAGAGCAGATAGACTGTAGCCTGGGACGCCAGTGTTCTTACTATTATATGTCAAGAGGAAACAGAGTTATAAAGGCTGAAAAATACATATTTTTTCGTAGACATCAAAATAATAAATGCAAAAGGATTTTTTACACACACAGACTGACAACAACAATTGTGCAGCAGCTCAGTCCAATAGTCCAAAATAACTACCTGATAAAAGATCCATTTATAAATCACTGCTAACAATTCATAAAGTGCAGCGCAGGTAGGGCAAAGGCCGATATGGCAGTCTTACCAAATGTAAGGTCTCTGGGCATGCATACGGCACACCAGGCACGGTGGTTTTACCCCGACGTGCGTTTCGCTGCATCCACGGCTGCTTTCTCAAGGGGCAGTCGGTGTTCTTACTATGCCTACCCTACCTGCAGTGTGGCCTATCAGCCCAGTGAGGGGTCACAGTCATGTCCCGTAACCATAAATGGGATACTGGTGACAGGACTCTTGGACTCAGGGAGTTTGGTGACTCTGATAAGGGCCACACTCTCACACCAGTTGATCTCTGGGAAAAACTTGGGTGTACGATGCATTCACGGGGATGCCAAAGATTACCCGATTACCAGAGTGACTATACAAACTGTGACTGTGGGGCTGAGTCCCATGAGGTCAGCGTGGTTAAAGACCTGCTCCACTTGGTAATAATAGGGTGGGACTTCAGCCTGTTCTGGGACTTGTGACGGAAAGCGGGGGTACCAAGGGTCTCAAACAGGAGCCAGTTACACCATGATGCATCACCGTCGCAGTCAGAGGCAGATGAGTTCCCCCTGTGTGTCCTTGCTGGTGACGAGGACGAGACGATGACTCCAGAAGCGGAGATCCGGATTTGGGGGTACTGCTCAAATGCAGGATGTTACACTGAAGAATGCATTTAATAATGTGTTGGTAATAAATGGGATTGCTCAAAAGCCGGGGGCTGACACCATGTTCCCATATTTCACCATAAATTGCGAGCTGCTTTATTGGGTCACTAAATTGAGAGGGGAAGTAATAGAGCAGTTGTTGGTGCTGGGTCCCTATAGGCATAGGGTGTTAGATCTGGCTCATTCTCATGTCTTGGGTAGGCATATGGGAGTAGAGCAAACACAAGAGCGGATCCTGCAGTCCTGTGGAGATTCAACTGGCCAGGATGTCACCGAGACATTGTTAATTTCTGCCAATCCTGCCGCACCTGTCAACTAACTAGTCAAGTAACCCACTTTCACAGTCGCCTAGTGTCATTGCCCATTATAGAGGTCCCATTTGTTGGGACCCTGGTTAAGTCTGCCAGGGGACACCAGTACATTTTAGTGGTGATAGACTATGCGACACAGTACCCGGAGGTTGTACCACTGAGAATCTCCTCAGCTAGAAGTATAGCCCAAGAGCTAGTGCATATTTTCTCCCAGACAGGCCTGCCAGAGGAGATCCAGACAGACCAAGGAACCCCTTTCATGTCAAAAGCAATGAGGGAGTTGTAAAAAGCTCTCCAAAAAACACAACTCAGAACCTCTGTGTACTATCAGCAGACGGATGGCCTCGTGGACAGGTTTAACAAGACCCTTAAGTCCATGTTGAAGAAGGTGGTGGAAAAGGATGGCCGAGACTGGGATTGCCTACTCCCCTACCTGCTGTTCTCAGTTAGGGATGTTCCCCAGGCCTCTACAGGATTCTCCCCCTTCGAGCTGATATATGGACCGCATCCTTGCAGACTTCAGGATATTGCAAAGGAAACATGGGAAGCCCCACAAGAGCGTCATCGAGCATGTAGCCCAAATTCAAGACCGAATCGAGAAGGTGTTGCCAATCATGAGGGAGAGCCTCCTCTAATCCAAAGAGGCCCAAGCAAGGGTCTACAACCGGTCAGCGAGACTGAGACTGTTTAGCCCTGGAGACCGGGTGTTGGTGTTAATCCCCAAGGTGGAAAGCAAATTCCTGGCCAAGTGGCAAGGTGTTACACGCACGCCGCTAGGTTCAGATAGGGGCGAGACAGGTTACATGAATTCTTTGGAATCCTGGGGGAACCATTACTCAGGGCGACCATAGACCATGTGCTGCAGGGTCTCTCAGGCACACAGGGGTATTGGCCCTCAGGCCCAAACACGTAGGTTGATTCACTTGCTGACCAGACACACTTGACAAGGGTCCTCATAAATGGTAGAGCAGTAGCATTTAATAAGAAGCTGCACAGTCAGTGCAAGTTAAGTCTTATCACCAACAGGCTCCAGTGACAAACAGTACAGTTTCCTTAGCAGCACAGCAGTTCACAGTCTTCCCAGTAGTACAGGACAGCACAGTTCTAATGCAAAGGCACATTAATGAACACAGCATTCTTTGCAGCACAGTGAGATGGAGGAGGGGGGAGGGTTTGCTGAGGGAGATGATCCATGTGTCACCATTTCTTACAGTCCTTATCTTTCTGCTTGGCAATACTCTGCACTGTTAGTTCAGGAACTCTACCTGACCTGTGCTTAGCTTCACTCCTGACTTGAATCCTTTTCACTTGCAGGGGCGCTTCTGTCAGATGCAGAACACACACACCACCTTTCTCTTCGGCTCCAGCCAACAGTAAACAACTTCCCCACAATCCCCCTGGGGCTTTGCTAAAACCCTCCCTGTCTCCTGTGACTATGTTAACCCCTCTAGTTGCTGGATGCTTCTGGAGCACAACATTTCCTGTCTCATGTGCTTGTGTTACTTCTAATAGTTGCTGAATGCTTTGAAAGCAACAGCACTACTTGTGACTGTCACACTCTGGAACAGCACTACTTCTTCATGTCACACTCTTCCCTCCTTTTTGAATGTCGTACTCGACGTTCATCTTAGTTGGTAAATCTGACCAATTCTGAGACAGTGGTGAAAGTTGGATAGCTTTATATACAAATTGGCATTGAAAAATTGGTATAACGTTCATAAACATTGATAACAACCTATTCTTACGACCTTTTTCTTGTAGGACCCCTGTAAGAAATAAACAATTAACACAATTTAAACAATCAGCATCTCTTCAGCTGGAGCTTTTCATACGTCTTCAACCAGCTCTCTCTATCTATGCTTTAACAGTGCTTTGTTTCTACAAAGTCTTTTAAGAAAAATCAAAGCATGAAAACAAGTCTTTCCAGTAGGCAACATCTTCCATACTGCCTCTCGGTGGTGAATACCACTCAAGTGGGCTTACCTGGTCCGCAGGCAGAGATACCTGTTTCCAGTCGACAGTCCTTGGCACTTGACTGGGTTCACCAAGTGTCTCATAAGTCAGCATCACGGGTCTCCTCACTTCTCGAGTCGACATCCTCCTGGTGGGTTGTTCCTCAGAGACCACGGGTTCTTCGGACACAGGAGTTTCTTACGCCGCACTCATTTCCCGTGCTTCCTCAGATGCTCTTGGAGCTGCCTCTGTAAGTTCATGTACTTCTCCTGAGTCACCTGTTTCCACGTGCTCTGGTAATTCCGCTCCTCCTGAGTGTCGATCGGTCCCTTCAAGGACCGGTGTTCGATCATCAGATCTGTACTCTTTGGTACGAACTCTAGAGCCTCAGGACTTAGTTCACTCTCCTGAGGATGCTACAACCCTCTCTTTGCCGGTCCGAGAAATACAATGGTGTGTCCTTCTCCATCGGAACTTTCAAGATCACTATCCACCTCCGGAGCTTCAGTCTCTGGTGGTCCCTTAGTCGATCTCGGACAATGTCGGTCTACATCTGGGAAGTCTTGTTCTGATGGGAGATAATCACAGGGTAGTAGTAAATTCCGATGGACTATTTTGGTTTTCTTGTCTCCCGTTTCTAATCGGATTTCATACACTGGGCTGTCATCAGCTTTCCTCCTTACAACCACATACACCTTGTCTTCCCAGTACGAACGCCGTTTTCCTGGACCACTTTTCTCACGTACGTTGTTAACTAGCACCCATTTGCCGGTGCCAATTCTGCTCCATAACATTTTCGATCATAGTACTCCTTACTCTTGCTCTGTCCTTGCGTAACCAGTTGGGATGCTATTTTGTATGCCTCTGACATCTCTTCCTTCCATTTCCGAACGTACTCCGGATATGTTCTGTAAGTCTCTGAAACTGGAGTATCGAACATGATGTCGATTGGCAGTCTTGGCGATTGTCCATACAATTGGAAAAAGGGTGAGTAACCCGTTGTATCGCTCTTTGTACAGTTATAGGCATATACCACTTTTGACAGAGAACTCTTCCAGTCTTTCTTCTCATCATCTGTTAAAGTGCCCAACATCGACAATAATGTCTGGTTAAAATGTTCCACTTGTCCATTACCCTCTGGGTGATAGGGTGTTGTGTGGGATCTCTGAATTCTACAGTACTTTCCTAGCTTGTCGAAGAGCTGGTTCTCAAATTCTCTCCCTTGGTCATGGTGCAACCTCGTAGGGAACCCAAACCTCAAAGCAAAGTCATTGAAGATCTTCTCTGCCGCTGTTCGACCTGATTTATTGGTGGTGGCATATGCTTGAGCAAATCGAGTGAAATAGTCCATCACCACCAAGATGTATTCGTAACCACCCTTGCACGTTTCGAGATGTAGAAAGTCTATTGAGACCATCTCAAAAGGATACATAGTTTGGATGTTGCCCATAGGTGCCTGGGTTGATGTGTTGGGACGTTTATCTTTCAGACACCCACACTCCCTGGTCACGTACCTCTCAATATCTCTCTGCATGTACGGCCAGAAGAAATGTTCACGGATCAAGTTGGTTGTCCTTTCCACTCCCAGGTGTCCCATATTTTCATGCAATTTTTTGAAGACCAACCTATGGAATACTCTGAGTAGTACCAACTGCCAATTTTGTCCTCCTTTGTCCATTCTTTAATTAAAACAGATACTGCTGGTGACTCATTCTCTCTCTCCCGTTTACTTGGAAAATGATTTTGGTCAACATATAGTAGCATTCTACCAATTAGCTGATCTTCCTGTTGTGCTCTATGGATATTCACTTTTGGTAGTTGCTGAATAGACCAGGGGTGATCTTGTTCTCCCGCTTTTATGGTGGTTTCCACTGTCAACGGACACCACAATGGTGTGTCTTCCTCCTGATAAGGTTGTATTGCTTGGGTAGTGCTTTCAACTGCTTCCAGACTGACTTCCTCCGAGCATTCTTGCATGAACTCCTCAGGCTCTAGTGGCATTCTTGACAATCCGTCAGCATTCGCATTGCATTTTCCTGGCCTTTACTTGATGCTGAAATTGAAGTCAGCTAGTTCAGCGACCCATCTCTGACCTGTTGCATTCAGTTTGGCTGTAGAAAGGACATACAGTACAGAACAAAAATTTGGAAACACCTTCTCATTTAAAGATTTTTCTGTATTTTCATGACTATGAAAATTGTACATTCACACTGGAGGCATCAAAACTATGAATTAACACAAGTGGAATTATATACTTAACAAAAAAAGTATGAAACAACTGAATATGTCTTATATTCTAGGTTCTTCAAGGTAGCAACCTTTTGCTTTGATGACTGCTTTGCACACTCTTGGCATTCTCTTGATGAGCTTCAAGTGGTAGTCACCGGAAATGGTCTTCTAACAATCTTGAAGGAGTTCCCAGAGATGCTTAGCACTTGTTGGCCCTTTTTCCTTCACTCTGTGGTCCAGCTCACCCCAAACCATCTCGATTGGGTTCAGGTCTGGTGACTGCGGAGGCCAGGTCATCTGGCGTAGCACCCCATCACTCTCCATCTTGGTCAAGTAGCCCTTCCACAGCCTGGAGGTGTGTTTGGGGTCATTGTCCTGTTGAAAAATAAATGATGGTCTAACTAAACGCAAACTGGATGGAATAACATGCCGCAGCAAGATGCTGTGGTAGCCATGCTGATTCAGTATGCCTTCAATTTTGAATAAATCCCCAACAGTGTCACCAGCAAAGCACCCCCACACCATCACACCTCCTCCTCCATGCTTCACGGTGGGAACCAGGCATGTAGAGTCCATCCGTTCACCTTTTCTGTGTCGCACAAAGACACAGTGGTTGGAGCCAAAGATCTCAAATTTGGACTCATCAGACCAAAGCACAGATTTCCACTGGTCTAATGTCCATTCCTTGTGTTCTTTAGCCCAAACAAGTCTCTTCTGCTTGTTGCCTGTCCTTAGCAGTGGTTTCCTAGCAGCAATTTTACCTTGAAGGCCTGCTGCACAAAGTCTCCTCTTAACAGTTGTTGTAGAGATGTGTCTGCTGCTAGAACGCTGTGTGGCATTGACCTGATCTCTAATCTGAGCTGCTGTTAACCTGCGATTTCTGAGGCTGGTGACTCGGATAAACTTATCCTCAGAAGCAGAGGTGACTCTTGGTCTTCCTTTCCTGGGGCAGTCCTCATATGAGCCAGTTTCTTTGTAGCGCTTGATAGTTTTTGCAACTGCACTTGGGGACACTTTCACAGTTTTCCCAATTTTTCAGACTGACTGACCTTCATTTCTTAAAGTAATGATGGCCACTCATTTTTCTTTACTTAGCTGCTTTTTTCTTGCTATAATACAAATTCTAACAGTCTATGCAGTAGGATTATCAGCTGTGTATCCACCAGACTTCTGCTCAACACAACTGATGGTCAAAACCGCATTTATAAGGCAAGAAATCCCACTTATTAAACCTGACAGGGCACACCTATGAAGTGAAAAACATTTCCGTTGACTACCTCTTGAAGCTCATCAAGAGAATGCCAAGAGTGTGCAAAGCAGTCATCAAAGCAAAAGGTGGCTACTTTGAAGAACCTAGAATATAAGACATATTTTCAGTTGTTTCACACTTTTTTGTTAAGTATATGATTCCACTTGTGTTATTCAGAGTTTTGATGACTTCGGTGTGAATGTACAATTTTCATAGTCAAGAAAATACAGAAAAATCTTTAAATGAGGTGTGTCCAAACTTTTGGTCTGTACGGTAGGTAAAAGGTTTGTTTTAAGGGTAAATATCAAACTCTTTGCTGTAGTAGAATTAATCTCTAAATCGTTCACAGATATCCCATTTCAGTGCCAGGAACTCCAATTTTCCGGAATGTAGATGGTAATTCTTCTCGGCATCTGTCAATGTTCTAGAACCGTAACCGATGACTCTCAATTTTCCATCTTGATTCTGATACAGGGCAGCTCCCAGTCCAACTTGAGAAACGTCACAATGAATAAAAAATGGTAAATTGAAATCGGGATATCCCAAGATGGGATCCTACCAGGTAGTCTACTAGTTCTTCCAATACCTCCTGGTGGTCTGCTGTCCAGAGAATGGGCTGTTGGGACGAAACGGCATTGTTTCTTTTAAGCCCGGTCCTACCCGCATTCTTCTTTTTGCCCGTGGGTGTTGCGGTCTCTGTTGTCCCCTCCAAGAGGAAGTATAGTGGGGTGGCAATCCTGGAGAAGTTCCGAATGTAAGTATGATAGTAGGAGAGGAATCCTTATATCTGCCTCAACTCCCTGACGGTAGAGGGCCGCTTGTCTTTTAAGGCCAGTACCAGAGCGATTTCTGCTGGGTCCATGGTATATCCTTCTCCGGACACAATTTTCCCTAGAAATCGGACTTGCCTTTTGAACAGTTCACACTTCTTTGGGGTCAACTCAACTCAGTGTTGTTGAAACCGTTGTAATATGGTCCTCACGTGTTCAACATGCTCCCAGAAGGTTTTGCTGTGTACCACATTGTCATCCAAGTACGGCTGACAGATATCGTCACTCAATCCTTCTAACATGTCTCCATGATCCTCTGGAATTCTGCTGGAGCTGAACTGAGCTCAAACGGTATGCGGATCCACTCATATAATCCCCACGGTGTGATGAATCCTGTCAAGGGTCTATTGGACTCTTTGACAAACCCTTGGTGGTATGCCTTACCCTGATCGAGGACAGAGAACCAGGTACTTCCTGATAGGCTATCCAGCATATCTTGGATCTTTGGTATTGGGTACCGATCAGGTACTGATATTCGGTTTAGTTCCCAGTTATCACAGTAGAGTCTCAACGTACCGTCCTTCTTCCTAACACAAACAATAGGAGAGGAATAAGATGACTTCGACTTTTGGACCCAACCTCTGTTGATTAGGTCTTGTAAATACTCTTTCACTTCACGGTGTAATAGTTTCGGCACAGACATGTAACTTCTGGTTACTGGGGTCGTGTCTTTCAAATTAATTTTCAACTGCAACTATGGGATACAGCCTATATCAGAGTCATCTTTGGAGAATGCATGACATTCTTCTCTCAGCATCTGTTTAGCTTCCACTTGATCTTCAGCACACAAGTGTTCCAGGGGTTCTGGGGGATCCCAGGACTCCGAGGTGGGTCGTGCAATTTCTTCCCCTGGGCAACTCCTGTTCCTTGATGGGGAGACTGAATTCACTGTGGACTCCTGGGCGGGTCTCACACTGGCTGGATATACATTGTAATGGTTTCAATGTGACCTAACACAGTTCTTGGATCCAGTCTAATTTTGTGTTTCGTAGTATTCATCCCGAACAAACCCACCAGTAGGAATTGTAAGCACATTCTCACATTGAACTAGGCCTTCCGGAAGTTCTGAGTAGTCTTTTGGCAGGAACAGTCTTTTCTGGACTTTTCTTCCCGGTTCTACCCGGACTTCACACCTCACCCCCACTATTTTGTTTGCACGGATGATGGCAGGGCGCCAGCCTACCTTGACTTCTTTTAGGTCCATTATATTCTGTGCTTTCTTTACTCACATGAATCATATTTTCCTCCACGGCATTGGGTATGGCAAGTGATGTGGCAATTGCATCCACCACCAGCGTTCCTGACTTGTGTTTCGTGATGACCTCACTGATTACATTATAACCCAGGATAGGATCCTCTGCCATGTTCTGATCACTGGTCACGAGAAAAAGTACCAAATGCTCAATGGTGTTGCTGTTCTTCGTGGCTCTCAGTTGGAAAGTGTAACATCCCTGGTGGCATGCTGTCATGGCTTACCATCTCCCACCATGCTAGACCGCCAACTTACCTACCAGTCCAGGCCGTGCACTGTACTCCTCTGCTTGCTATGTGCATGTCTCTTGTCTGCTGGCTTAGGGTGGCGGCGCTGGTACTTCCTGGTTTTTAAAGTTACAGTGTGCGCAGTCCTAATGCGTCCCCAGCCTATTGCTGTTAGTCACTGGATACTTAAGCCCCTCCACCCAGTGGGAAGTGCCTGAGCAACACTTTCTATCAGTGTGTTCTATGCAACTGAGTTGTCAGGTCTTGTCCTGAACCTTAGGATCAATGAACCCAAAAACATAATTGCTGGGGACACGTTAATACCTAAGGGTAATAAAAGTATGCATGTGCCGTGCCAGCAACATAGCTCCAAAATACATATAGAAACAAGAGACGAAAGGAGCTTTTTGATGAAAATAGAAAAATATTTTATGAAATATTATAATACACTATAAAAGTTCATAGAGAGTCCATAAAAGGATTTATAAACGATGTGTTAGGTAAAGAGCAGACACCCCAACAGAGTAGTCAGCCCTGGGTAAGTAGTGCAGAGTAAAGGGAGATTATAATAAAGCACAACGAGCAGTCAGCACTTAAAAGATGGTCATCCCTTGAGAAAGCAACGCATTGTCCACGCGAAACGCGCATTGGGTAGGTGGCCTTGCACCCTTTCATCCCCATCGGGGGGGTTCTCAGCCCTTGGGTAAGTGCTGTATTATTTATGTTCACTTACATTTCACTTCTTAGCATACTGCACTTTCATGTTTTTCACCTGTTGCCTTCCATCTTTTTGGTTTCGACTTATTGTGGGGCACTATAGCAGCATTGTCTGCCCCCTGTTTTCTAAAAGTCCCCATTTGGCCAGGTGTTTTAAGTGCTGACTTTTAACCCAAACGACCGTGACCATTGGACTTCCTTGGCATAATGTCCTTTGCGGATCCAGGTGGTGGAACCTCTGTGTTGTGATGCAAGGAGGGACCAGAGGGGCGTAACTAAGTGCCTACCCGGGCCGACCCTGGCCACACGGCGGCTTAGTCGACTCCGTGGACCAAGGAGGGACCGGGAAGGTGTACCAGGTGCCACTTTGGGACCAACCTTGTGTGAAAGCAGGCAACTCCCACGGGACTGATGGCTGAAGCCGACAGGCACAGCAGATGGGCACGGCTGGTCGACAGGCAGGTCATATGGGAAGGCAAGGAGGTGGGCACAGCAGGTAGACAGGCAGGCGGGCACGGCTGATAGACAGGCAGGCAGGCACGGCTGATAGGTTGGCGGGCACTGGAACCTGAGGGCTGAGGAGAGTGTTGGCACAAAACAACAACCTTGCACAGGCACCTCCATTTTGGAGGAGGTGCTTTATATAGGAGCAGTCCTCCAGCCATTGGCCGGGGACTGTTTAGGACGGCGCTAGCGGCCCCTTTAAGATGGAGGGAGCGCAGGCGCGCGCGCCATAAGCATAGTGCCTGGGGAACTGCGCGTGGTGCGCGCACCCCGGGCAGATGCAGCAGGGGAGCCGGAGGACGCCGGACCGGAACGGCGGCGGTGAGGGGATCGGCGTCTCTGCCCAGCAAGTACCCCCCTTTATGCCTCCTCTTCTTTAGGTGCGCAAGAAATTTTTCTAGAAGACAAGGAGCATCCTGGGCTCCCAAGACCTCTCCTCAGGACCAAACCCCTTCCAATCCACAAGAAAGAAAGTCTTTCCTCTTACCCTCTTGATGGCCAAAATATTCTCTACCTCAGCGGAGACTGGAGCTGGAGTGGTACCTGGATCATAAGAGAAAGGATTAAGGACAACAGACTTGAGGAGAGACACATGAAAGGAATTGGGAATCTGTAAGGAAACAGGGAGTTTCAGCTTGTATGCCACTGGATTTATTTGGTTTAGGATCTCGAAAGGACCGATGAACCGCGGGCCCAACTTGTATGATGGTATCTTGAGATGGACATATTTGGAGAAAAGCCAGACCTTGTCTCCCAGACAAAATAGAGGCGGATCCAGACGTCTCTTTTCAGCATGCTTCTTCATCCGCTCGGAGGACTGAAGAAGCGCAGATCTAGTGTCTTCCCAAATCGCCGAAAATTCACTGACAAGAAACTCCGTGGCAGGATTGTCCACTGAAGAGGAGACGGGAAACGGAATTCCGGGGTGTCGACTGTAAACCACAAAAAACGGAGACTTAGCAGAGAACTCACTAACATGGTTGTTATAAGAAAACTCGGCCCAAGGCAGAAGTTCTACCCAATCGCTATGGTGAGCGTTGACAAAGTTCCGAAGAAAACTGGTAAGGAGCTGATTAATACATTCCACTTGACCATTGGACTGAGGATGAAAGGCCGAAGAAAAGTCCAAAGAGACATCCAGCAGCTTGCATGTGACTCTGCAGAAGCGAGAAGTGAACTGAACTCCTCGGTCCGAGACAATGTGGAGGGGTAAGTCGTGGAGACGAAAGATGTGACGGATGAAGTCGTTAGCCAGCACAGGTGCGAACGGAAGACCAGGCAGAGGGATGAAGTGAGCCATCTTGGAGAAGCGGTCAGCGACCACCCAAATGATGGTAGAACCGGAAGATACCGGAAGATCAGTGATGAAGTCCATAGCAATGTGTTGCCAAGGAGCAGAAGGCACGGGAAGAGGAAGAAGACGACCAGCTGGAAGGTGCCTAGGTATCTTGTTATGGGCACAAGAGGAACAAGCCGCTACAAAATCCGCAACATCCTTGTACAGAGTAGGCCACCAATAATGTCGGGCAATGAGCAGAAGCATCTTCCACTGGCCGGCATGACCAGCCAGTTTGGACGAATGACCCCAGAGTAAGACCCTCTTCCGATCCTGAGCTGCTACAAAGGTCTTACCAGGAGGTAGATGAGACAGGTCAAATGGAGCAACAGTCAATATTCTGGAGGGGTCAATGATGTGTAGAGGCTCCTCCTCTTGGTCGGTAGACAGAAAAGAGCGGGATAGAGCGTCAGCTTTAATATTCTTGTCTGCCTGGCGGTAATGGAGAGTGAAGCTGAAATGAGCAAAGAACAAAGACCATCTGGCCTGACACGGATTTAGTCTTTGGGCGGTCTGCAAGTAAGCAAGGTTTTTATGGTCAGTGTAGATGACCACAGAGTGCAGAGCCCCCTCAAGCAAGCAGCGCCGCTCCTCCAGCGCTAATTTGATGGCCAGCAGTTCTCGACCTCCTATGGAGTAATTGTGCTTGGACGAAGAAAAGAGTTTGGAGAAGAAGCCGCAGGTAACCATTCACCCGGACAAGGATTTCTGTGTGAGCACTGCTCCGGCCCCGGAGGAAGATGCATCAACCTCCAGGAAGAGCTGTTTATTGCAATCAGGACGATGTAGCACTGGAGCGGAGGAGAAGGCTTGTTTAGGAGAGACAAAGGCACTTTCCGCCTCACAAGTCCATTCCCTGGGATTTGCTCTTTTATGGGTGAGAGCAGAGATGGGAGCAGTCTGGGAGGAGAAATGAGGAATGAAGAGGCGGCAATAGTTAGCGAATCCCAGAAACCGCTGAATAGCCTTCAACCTCTTAGGTGGGGCCACTTTAAGTTGGCAGACACCTTCTCGGGATCCATCCGCAGTCTGGTCTCAGAGATGATATACCCCAAAAATGGTAGGGAGGTCTGCTCAAAGAGGCATTTCTCGTACTTAGCATACAGGCTAACCGGAGCCACGGTTGTACCTGACGAACATCCCTCAGGTGAGAGGGCAGATCAGGGGAGAACACCAAGATATCTTCCAGGTACACCACTATGCAGAAATACAGGAGATCTCGGAAGATGTCATTTACGAACTCCTGGAAGATGGCTGGAGCATTACAGAGACCGAAGGGCATCACGCGGTACTCGTAGTGACCATCCCAATGCCGTCTTCCACTCGTCTCCCTGGTGAATCCGGACCAGATTGTATGCCCCACGATGATTGAGCTTAGTGAAAATCTTGGCGCCTTTTAGGCGGTCAAACAGCTCCGAGATGAGAGGCAGGGGGTACTTATTTTTGATGGTAATCTGGTTTAGGCCCCTATATTCGATACATGGACGAAGAGAGCCGTCTTTTTGACGAAGCCGGAGAGGTGGATTTCTGGCTAAATCCCCTAGCAAGATTCTCTTCTATGTATTCAGACATAGCACGGGTCTCGGCCCGCGACAAGGGGTAGATTCGCCCTCGAGGAGGTGTAGCACCAGGTATTAGGTCGATGGGGCAATCATGCGGCCTATTAGGTGGTAGTGTCTCTGCCTCCTTTTTATCAAAGACATCCGTATATGACCAGTAGGGTGCCGTTAGGCCAGGTAGGTTAGCTGGAGTAGACGGAGGTCGAGCAGGACGAACAGGAACCAGACAGGACTTATGACATTCCTGACCCCACCTCACCTGAGCTCCAATTCAAGACGGGCTCATGTCTCTGTAACCAAGGCAGGCCAAGCAAGAGGGGATGAGCGAGACCAGACAGCACGTAAAAGGAGATCTTCTCTGACTGTAGCATTCCCACCTGAAGAGTTACAGGCTCAGTGACAAACAAGATGGTCTCAGAGAGAAGCTTTCCATCCACAGAGCAAACCACTAAAGGATCAGCCAGACGTATGGTAGGAATATGATAACGCTCCACAATGGCCTGTTGAATGAGATTCCCAGCGGCTCCGGAATCCAGATAGGCAGTCTTGAAGAAGCGGCTCTCATCACTGGTAACTGAAACGGACAGCGTCAAGGGCGGAGAGGAAGACCTTTTGCCTAGAACGACCTCTCCGAGCGGTCCTAGACACTGGAGTTTCCTGGTCTCACCGGACAGGAACGGATTTGATGCTCTATACTGCCACAGTAGAAGCAACTCCCCTCAGCATGGCGGATCTCCTGACGAGACTTGACCATGTTAACTTGGTCTATTTGCATAGACTCTGGAGAAGACACCAGAAGGGATGCTGGTTGCGAGACTGGCCTTTTCTCATGGGTCGCCTCCTTAAAACGCTCCTGAAAACGGATGTCGATCCGTGTAGCTAATGACACCAGAGGGAGGTATGTCACGACCGGCTAGCTCATCCTTGATCCGTCCGGAAAAGCCCTCCCAAAAGGTGGACACCAGAGCCTCATTGTTCCAGGCAAGTTCAGATGTGAGGGTGCGGAAACTCATGGCATACTGTCCCACAGAGAGACTCCCTTTTCGGATTCGGAGGAGAGAAGAGGCAGTTGAATGTTTTCGTCCGGGCTCATCAAACACCTTCTGGAAAGCCGCGAGGAAGGCCTGGAGGTCGGACACCAGAAGATTCCCGCTCTCCCACAGAGGGTTAAGCCTCGCCAACGCCTCTCCGGTGAGATGAGACATGATAAATGCCACCTTGGCCCAGTCGGAGGTGAACTGGTGTGCCAGGAGCTCAAATTGCAGTGTGCACTGATTAATAAAGCCCTGACATAGGGCAGGGTCACCACCGAAACGTGGAGGAGCAGAAAGCCGGGGTCCTAAGCCGGATGCCACAGCACCACTGGGTTGAGGTGCCGCCGAAGCAGGTGCTGCTTGGTTAGGGGCGGACACAGTCAGGGTGGACAGCGCGTCCAAGCGAGAGTTGACTGTCTGCAGATAGGACAGGGAAGTATCCTGTTGGGATCTCTGGCGAGATACCTTCTTGGTACAGGTCTGAGAGTGAAGGAGCCAGGGAGCCACCGGATTCCATGGCCTGTGCAAACTGTTACGGATCCGAGTGGTGGAACCTCTGTGCTGTGATGCAAGGAGGGACCAGAGGGGTGTAACTAAGTGCCTACCCGGACCGACCCTGGCCACACGGCGGCTTAAACGACTCCGTGAACCAAGGAGGGACCGGGAAGGTGTACCAGATTCCACTCTGGGACCGACCTTGTGTGAGAGCAGGCGACTCCCACGGGACTGATGGCTGAAGCCGACAGGAATAGCAGATGAGCATGGCTGGTAGACAGGCAGGTGATGTGGGTAGGCAAGCAGGCGGGCATGGCAGGTAGACAGGCAGGCGGGCACCGCTGATAGACAGGCGCCTCCATTTTGGAGGAGGTGTTTTATATAGGAGCACTCCTCCGGCCATTGGCTGGGGACTCTTTAGGAAGGCGCGTGCGGCCCCTTTGAGAGGGAGAGAGCGCACGCACGCTCGCCATAAGTACAGTGCCCGGGGAACCGCGTATGGTGCGCGCACCCCAGGCAGATGCGGCAGGGGAGCCAGAGGACGCCGGACCAGGACCGCGGTGGTGAGGGGATCGGCGTTCCTGCCCGACAGGAGGCAGAGACGCCGACGCTACATCCTTCCTCACCACATCTTAGACAGTGGACACACACCGTACACTGATTTGATGAACGGCACGATTCACAAGCCAGGTATATTCTGTTTTGGAACCCACTCCTGGGTCTGAGGCATACAAGTTCTGGCCTGGAATGAATCAACTTTTTCACCTCAATTAACTCGGCTCGCAGTTCTCCTATTACTTCCTCTCAGTTAGCGCTGGCGGTTCGCTCTTTTGTTGGTATAAGGTTCCCTCTCGGAGGTGGCACTGGAGGGTCTCCATGATGATCTTTGGACTGGCCACTGACTGGCCGCTGACTCATTTTGGTGATTTTAGGAGCAGAACCTTTCTTTAACTTCTGTTTACTCTCTGACTCCAAACTAGCTGCCTCAATCATTTTTTCAATTAGGACTTCGTCCAGAATGCCAGGATCTTCTAGGTACTGTTTCAGCTGCAACTTGATGTCTTTGTTGATTAACCCTGTTCCCAATGATCTCAAGAACTTCTTCTGGACCAGTCCAGCATCAAATTTCTCTTCCACTTCTACATCTCTGAATGCAAACAACAGTCGATCCTTCAGTTCAATTGCTCTGAACAAGAAACTTTGGGGTGATTCATTATTTTTCTGTGAGAGGTTAATGAGTCGGTGGAACAATTCTGAAGTACTCTCTTCTTTAAAGTGCCCTTTTAAAATCATCTTCAGCTGTTGCAAGGTCAGTTGACTCTTCATTTCTAGCATACTCTGGAGGTTCAGTCCTGGACTTATTGCTTTCACCACCCCCTCATTGATCTCATCTGGCTGGTAGCCTTTCTTTAAGCCTGCATGGATCTGGTGCAACAAGTTCATATAAGAAAGTCTCTCTTTCAGTTCTCACTCTCCAATCTGTCCCAGGATCTTTAATTCTTTCCTTATGGTGATTTGTGGTGTTAGAGAGGACTGTCTCCCTGATTTACCTAACCCAAGCCGGTTAAAGGTCATGTCTGAGTCTATCACCCGTTCACAGGTTTTGGTGGATTCCTGCAGGGCTGTTGTTAAGGCTTTGAATTGTTCTTTCAATTCCTGTAGTTTAGTCTGTGGACGGCGATTCCCGCTTTTAGTAATTGGTGCCGCACCTCTATCCTCCAACTTCAACCTGGTTAGAAACTGTGTTAGTTCCTGGAGGAATGTCCCCATGATGTCTTCAGCTTCTTTCTCCCCCAGCAAATTCATTTTTGCATTAATGGCAGCTAACAGTTGCCTGCGGTTGTGTGCTTTAGAAATCTGTTCTTCTGACATCTTTATATCTTCTGCTACTTTTCTCAATTCTTCACAGGTTAACTAAAGAAGCAGCTCGCTAATTATGTCCATTTGTATTTCCACATCCATTGCTGCTAGTGAGTCTTCTTTATGCCTGGTCCCCTTTAACTGGTGTAGCAGAGTTGAGTTAACGTGCTGTGCTGCTGTGTTTTTGCAGACACTTTTCCTCTTCTCCCTGTACACGCTCATTCCCACTCAGGACTCCTGGGTAGAGATGAGCGTTGTTCTACTCGAACTGTTCGCCAATCTCAAATTCGAGCTGTTTTGGGCGGTGTTCGAGCCGTTCGGCGAACACGAACAATTTGAGAAAAATTCGGCTGTTCGAGGTTATGTTCGATAACTGTTCGTGCACCAAAATCATAACTGGATTTTTTCTCAGTAATGATGAAAATTAATGTTAATACGTAGTTTGAGTGTACAGCGGGGTGGGGGGAGGGGCAGGGGATGGATCTCTGCAGGAACAATGAAGATCTCCATTTTTTTTTTCTCTTTCCCGCATTTGCAGTGGGGAGGTGCAATCTGTCAGCCTATCAGCAGCGCACACACGGAGCGAAGTGCTTTTTTTCACACAAGCAAGGGCATGTGTCATTGGCAGTGTATGTCACATGTCCTTGCCCTATAAGACCAAGCCATTTTCCCCGTCACCACCATTTTCTCACTGCTGCGGCTGCGTGTTAGACGGCACCGCTGTTGCTGTGTGCGCTATACCTTGTTAATTTCAAGCCAATTTTCGCACAAATCTACAGATAGCTTGGGAGTAGGGAATAGTTGTGATTGCAGTCCTTTTAAGGACTAGGTTACAGCATTTCCTACGACTTTTATCAGGCAGGTCTGTGCTCTTAAATAGATAGATTGTGGGAGTAAAGACTAATTGTAATTGGAGTCCTTTTCAGGACTAGGTTACATCAGTTCCTATCAGTTTTTGCCAGGCAGGTCTGTGCCAGTGCTGTGCAAGTTTTTTTCACAGCATTAGGCTGAATCTAGCAAAGCTAATCCTTTTTGGCCTATTGCAGAGTGTGTTAGTCAGTGGAGTAGCCTATCTGTGTTGCAAGATATACCACCTGTGTATAGAATACCAATTTTTTTACTGCACCTAGTGAAGTAAAATCTTTTGGGCATAGCATCATTCTATTAGTCCATCTATACTGACCTCCATCAGGTTGCAAATTGAATATAATTTTTTTCTGCATCTAGCTCTGAAAAAATATTGGGCTTCTAGCTGTGTGTGGGACTTGTTCTATTAATCCATCTATGCAGACCTCCATCAGGTTGCAAACTGAATATATTTTTTTCTGCATCTACATCTGAAAAAATATTTGGCTTCTAGCTGTGTGTGGGACTTGTTGTATTAGTCCATCTATACTGACCTCCATCAGGTTGCAAACTGAATATATTTTTTTCTGCATCTACCTCTGAAAAAATATTGGGCTTCTAGCTGTGTGTGGGACTTGTTGTATTAGTCCATCTATACTGACCTCCATCAGGTTGCAAACTGAATATATTTTTTTCTGCATCTACCTCTGAAAAAATATTGGGCTTCTAGCTGTGTGTGGGACTTGTTCTATTAATCCATCTATACAGACCTCCATCAGGTTGCAAACTGAATATATTTTTTTCTGCATCTACCTCTGAAAAAATATTGGGCTTCTAGCTGTGTGTGGGACTTGTTCTATTAATCCATCTATACAGACCTCCATCAGGTTGCAAACTGAATATATTTTTTTCTGCATCTACCTCTGAAAAAATATTGGGCTTCTAGCTGTGTGTGGGACTTGTTCTATTAATCCATCTATACAGACCTCCATCAGGTTGCAAACTGAATATATTTTTTTTCTGCATCTACCTCTGAAAAAATATTGGGCTTCTAGCTGTGTGTGGGACTTGTTATATTAATCCATCTATACAGACCTCCATCAGGTTGCAAACTGAATATATTTTTTTCTGCATCTACCTCTGAAAAAATATTGGGCTTCTAGCTGTGTGTGGGACTTGTTCTATTAATCCATCTATACAGACCTCCATCAGGTTGCAAACTGAATATATTTTTTTCTGCATCTACCTCTGAAAAAATATTGGGCTTCTAGCTGTGTGTGGGACTTGTTCTATTAATCCATCTATACAGACCTCCATCAGGTTGCAAACTGAATATATTTTTTTCTGCATCTACCTCTGAAAAAATATTGGGCTTCTAGCTGTGTGTGGGACTTGTTCTATTAATCCATCTATACAGACCTCCATCAGGTTGCAAACTGAATATATTTTTTTCTGCATCTACCTCTGAAAAAATATTGGGCTTCTAGCTGTGTGTGGGACTTGTTGTATTAGTCCATCTATACTGACCTCCATCAGGTTGCAAACTGAATATATTTTTTTCTGCATCTACGTCTGAAAAAATATTGGGCTTCTAGCTGTGTGTGGGACTTGTTCTATTAATCCATCTATACAGACCTCCATCAGGTTGCAAACTGAATATATTATTTTCTGCATCTACCTCTGAAAAAATATTGGGCTTCTAGCTGTGTGTGGGACTTGTTCTATTAATCCATCTATACAGACCTCCATCAGGTTGCAAACTGAATATATTTTTTTCTGCATCTACCTCTGAAAAAATATTGGGCTTCTAGCTGTGTGTGGGACTTGTTCTATTAATCCATCTATACAGACCTCCATCAGGTTGCAAACTGAATATATTTTTTTCTGCATCTACCTCTGAAAAAATATTGGGCTTCTAGCTGTGTGTGGGACTTGTTCTATTAATCCATCTATACAGACCTCCATCAGGTTGCAAACTGAATATATTTTTTTCTGCATCTACCTCTGAAAAAATATTGGGCTTCTAGCTGTGTGTGGGACTTGTTGTATTAGTCCATCTATACTGACCTCCATCAGGTTGCAAACTGAATATATTTTTTTCTGCATCTACCTCTGAAAAAATATTGGGCTTCTAGCTGTGTGTGGGACTTGTTGTATTAGTCCATCTATACTGACCTCCATCAGGTTGCAAACTGAATATATTTTTTTCTGCATCTACCTCTGAAAAAATATTGGGCTTCTAGCTGTGTGTGGGACTTGTTCTATTAATCCATCTATACAGACCTCCATCAGGTTGCAAATTGAATATCATTTTTTTCTGCATCTAACCCAGCCAATAGTTTTTTGTGCAAACAACTCCAGAGTTGTGAATTAGTTAACCACCAAAATGAGTGGAAAAAGGCCTGCTGCTGGTGGAAAGGGGAATAGGCGTGTTGGGAAGGGGAAAAAAGGTTGTGTCCGTGGGGTAGGTGTTAAAGCAACAGTAACATCTGCAGAAGAAAGACCATCTTCCAGCCAAACTAAAATGTCTACTTCTTTTAGCGGACAATGTGATAAGATCCCTTTCTTACGGCCACGCCAATCGCTACAAATTCCAGATGAGGCACAAAAACAGCAGGTGCTTCAACGGATATCAAGTGCTCCTTTAAGTGGGCTCTCCTCCACATCAACTTCAACATCACAAATACTCCAGTCCCCAATCGCACTTGCTTCCTCACAGCTCCCAAATCTCCAGCTGCCCGTCTGAGTATGAGGTAGAACAGATGGTTGAGTCTGCAGAGCTGTTTACTCATACTACAGCCTGGGAATCAGAGGTCGACTCCAGCGCTTCTGTGAATCCAGACGAGGAAATGATCTGCACTGATGCCCAGAATCTTTATGAGTCGGATCCAGGACCAGACGCAGAAGGTTCTGACCATAATGTAGACCCTCATTCCGAAACTGTAACTCCTGTTGGTGGAGACAATGAGGAAGACGATGATAAGACTCAAATACCTGATTGGAGCGACAACTTTAGTTTTTTGTCAGGGCAGGAACAGGTTGGCTCTGAGGACGACGGGTGTGATAACGCACAGGGTGATGATGATGAGGTTGGAGATCCCACTTACTGTCAACCCACAGTCAGCCAAGAGATGAGGTCAGCAGAGGAGGTGGAGGAAGATGCTAGTGACGACGAGGTTAGGTTGCGCCTTCCTGGACAGAGACGTAGTACTGGAAGCACGTCAACAACTGCATCCTCAAACACAACTCTGCCTCTCACCACAAGTCGTGGTGGCTCTTCAGGTCGCATGGGTGCTAAGCCTTGCATAGCCTGGGCATTTTTTCAGATCGATAACGATGACCCAACTCGTGTTATCTGTAACATTTGTCAGCAAAAGCTAAGTAGAGGCCAAAAAATACATAGTTTGAGTACTTCATGCATGAACCGGCACATGGACATGAAGCATAAGTTGCAGTGGGAAGCTCAGTGTGCTACAATGCGGCCTAGCCGGCCGGGCCAACCACCGTCTGCCATATCTTGTGCATCCGCGGCCTCTTCATCCTCTGTGACTGGGGGGACAGCAGTCACACCTGTTTTGGGGCGCAGACCTGCCACCTCTTTACCCGCAACAGCCAGCGTGATTGGCAGGTCATCATTTTCTTTGGAGGTGGTAACACCAGCTGGTGTTGAGCGCTGTCCGACATCGATAGCACCACCTTTGGATCAAGGCAACCTAACATGTCCGCCTGCATCTTCCTCACAGACCGGCAGTTTGCCGAGGACACCCTTATCAACCCCGTCTAAGCACAATAGCCAGCCCTCGGTCCCTCAGATGTGGACAAGTAAAAGACCATTTCCTCCTAGCCATGAGAAAGCTAAGAGGTTGAATTTCACCATCTGCAAGCTCTTGGCTACAGAAATGCTGCCTTTCCGCCTGGTGGACACAGAGGATTTTCGAGACCTTATGTCCGTCGCAGTGCCCCAGTACCAGATGCCCAGTCGGCACTACTTCTCAAAGAAAGGTGTGCCTGCGCTCCACCAGCATGTCGCACACAACATCACCGCTTCTTTGAGAAACTCTGTGTGTGACAGGGTGCATTTCACCACAGACACTTGGACGAGTAGGCATGGACAGGGGCGTTACATGTCGCTGACTGGGCACTGGGCACTGGGTAACTATGGTGACAGCAGGACAAGGGGCTGCTGTCCAAGTCTTGCCGTCCCCACGAGTTGTGCGTCAATCCTCTTTATGTCAAAGTTCCTCCACTGCTTCTGCCTCCTCAACCTCCTCTTGGTCTCCCACCTGCACCCAAAGCCTGTCTGGTCATGCCACAAGCTTTCTAACTGCGCAGAAGGGATCCTGCACACCTCCTTACTATGCTGGCAGTAGGGCTCAACATCATCAGGCGGTTTTTACATTGAAATGTCTGGGAAATGTGAGTCACACAGCTGAGGAGTTGTGGTCAGCTCTGGAGAACCAATTTCATGAATGGTTGTCTCCACTGGACCTGAAACCAGGGAAGGCCGTGTGCGACAATGCTGCAAACCTGGGTGCGGCCCTTCGCCGGGGCAATGTCACACACGTGCCTTGTATGGCTCACGTGTTGAACCTGGTTGTCCAGCAATTTTTAGCCCACTATCCCAGACTAGATGGCCTTCTGCAGAGGGCACGGTCGCTGTGTGCTCACTTCCGCCGTTCGCATCCCGCAGCTCAGCGACTTACATCTCTACAGAAGTCGTTGGGCCTGCCACTTCACCGGCTAAAATGCGATGTGCCTACCCGGTGGAATTCAACTCTGCACATGTTGCAGCGACTGTGGCAGCACCGACAAGCTCTGGTGCAATACGTTCTGACGTATAGCCTGGGCCAACGAGATTCAGAGGTGGGGCAAATCACGCTGGAGGAGTGGTCTCAGATCAGGGACCTATGCACCCTTCTGCACAGTTTTGAAATGGCGACGAAGATGTTTAGTGCTGATGATGCCATTATCAGCATGACTATTCCGGTGATTTACATGCTGGAGCACATGTTAAACAGAATTTGGAGTCAAGTGGTGGCACAAGAGGAGGTGGAGGAAGTAGAGGAGGAGGAGTTGTATGCGGAAAGGCTAACATCTGCAAGGTCCAGACGGTCGGCAGCACCAAGGCGGCAGGCATGTGAGGGTGGGGGAGATGGTTTTACCAGGGCGCATGGTAGCAGCCAAACTAGTGAGGAAGGTGCAGGAGCCCAGGAAGAAGTGGAGGACGAACTGATGGAAGACTCATCAGATGAGGGAGACCTTGATCACATTTCTGTTGTGCGAGGTTGGGGGGAGAGGACAGAGGAAGGAAGCATGATTGTTACCTTGCCACCAACACAACAGGGACTTGGTGCTCCTGGATGCGCAACACACATGAGTGCCTTCTTGCTGCACTACCTGCAACATGACCCTCGAATTGTGAGAATTAGAAATAATCCTGACTACTGGGTTGCCACACTGTTAGATCCCCGGTACAAAAGTAAATTTGCAGAAATTATTCCTGCCATAGAAAGGGATGCACGCATGCAGGAGTATCAGCAGAGACTGTTGCAGAATCTTACATGTGCTTTTCCACAAAATACCAGTGGTGCATGTAGTGAATCTCACAGTTCCAACTTGCCAACCGTGGGACTGTCAAGTGTTCAGCACTCAAACCGTAACAGAACCACAGTATCTGCTGGTAACATCAATTTTGCGGAATCATTTCACCACTTTTTTAGCCCATCCTTTGCAAGGCCACAGGAGACAAGAAGTCTGACACATAGTCAACGCCTAGAGACGATGGTACAGGAGTATCTCCAAGTAAACATTGAAGCCACGACTGTGTCACTGGACCCTTGCTCTTTTTGGGCTTCCAATCTGGATAAATGGCCGGAGCTAGCCACTTACGCCTTGGAGATCTTGTCATGCCCCTCAGCCAGCGTTCTGTCTGAACGTGTGTTCAGCGCTGCTGGTGGTGTGCTGACAGATAAGCGCACGCGGCTCTCCACTGATAATGTAGACAGACTCACGTTCATAAAGATGAACAAATCATGGATCCGAAATGATTTTCCTACCCCTGTGTCATCCTGGGGAGAGTAAAAGCTTGATGATTGGTTAAAATCACCCTACCAACCGTTTTAAGCTTTCAAATTACTAATCATGTTTATCTGTATCTTGGCTGGAAAATAATTTGGGCTTTGTAGCAGTGTGCAGCACTGATTCTATTAGGCCATCTATAATAAGCTCCACCAGATTTAAAATTACTAATCATGTTTATCTGTATCTTGACTGGAAAATAATTTGGGCTTTGTAGCAGTGTGCAGCACTGATCCTATTAGGCCATCTATACTAAAGCTTCACCAGATTTAAAATTAATAATAATTTTTAGCTGCATCTAGCCCGGAAAATAATTTTGGGGCTCCGAGATGCGCAAGACACATAAGTGCCTTCTTGCTGCACTACCTGCAGCATGACCCTCATATTGTCAGAATTCGAAGTAATCATGACTACTGGGTTGCCACACTCTTAGATCCCCCAAACTTTTCGATCAATCTTTTCATTTTAATAAAGAACAAAAAAATGGTCATTTTTGAAATTATAAGCATTAGCAGGTTGTTAGAAACTGAAATCAAACAGTTTTCAACTCAAAACTTTATTCTAGGTGATGTTACATTTTCACATAGGACCCCTTGTTCGAAAGGAGCTTCTGAACTCTCTCGTCCATTGAATTTGTCAGGTTTTGGATGGTTTCTTTTTCAATTGTTTTGCATGAGGACAGAATACCCTCCCAGAGCTGTTGCTTAGATGTGAACTGCCTCCCGCCATCATAGACACTCCTTTTAATGATGCTCCAAAGGTTCTGAATGGGGTAGAGGTCAGGGGAGCATGGGGGTCACACCATAAGTTTGTCCCCTTTTATGCCCATATCAGCCAGAGATGCAGATGTTTTATGTGCAGCATGAGATGGTGCATTATCATGCAGAAAAATGATCTTGCTGTGAAATACACGGTTCTTCTTCTTGAACCATGGCAGGAAGTGCTGTTTGAGAAAATCCACATACATTATGGAGTTCATCTTTAGCGCCTTCAGGGATCCTAAAGGGGCCAACAATTTCTCTCCCCATGATTCCAGCCCAAAACATTACTCCACCTCCTCCTTGTTGGCGCTGTAGCCGTGTTTGCGTGGGGTGTCCATCAACCAGCCATCCTCCACTCCATCCATCTGGACCATCGAGCGCTGCACGGCACTCATCTGTGAACAAAACAGTTTTGAAATCAGTCTTCATGTAATGTTTGGCCCACTGGAGCCGTTTCTGCTTGTGTGAAGTGGATAGAGGAGGTCGACAGGATGGCGTATGCACAGCTGCAAACCTCTGAAGGACCCTGCATCTTGTTGTTCGGGGGACGTTGGAGGCACAAGCAGCTTCAAAAACTTGTCTGCTGCTATGACAAGGCTTTTTTGCTACTGCTCTTTCAACCTGACGTAATTGCCTGTAGGAAAGAGTCCTCAATTTGCCCTTATCAGCACGCACACGTGTGTACTGTGAATCAGCTACATACTTCTTGATTGCCAAGACACTTCATCCTGATCATCGCACAATGTTGATTGTAGTCATGCCTTGACCTAAACACTCCACAATTTGTTGCTTCTCAGCAGCCGACACATCCTTTTTCTTTCCCATTTTGGCAGAAAATGTAGGCTGCTTAATAATGTGAGACAGCCTTCTTAAGTAGTCTTGCCTTTCATTGGACACACCTGCCAAACTAATTAGCACAGGTGTCTGCAATTGCTTACAGTGATATAAAGAGCCCTGACACACATCACCATCAATGAGTTTAACTGACAAACAAACAAATTCTTCCCTTATCTCTCCTAAACACTTTTTGCATAATAATTTGGAATGCAGTGCACATGTGCTTTTCCACAAAACACCAGTGGTTCACGTAGTGAATCTTACAGTTCTAACTTGCCAACCGTGGTCTGTATGGAGTTGTTCAATAAAGGGCCCAAAATTAAGATAACATAGATGGGAGAGGTCTCTATGAATAGGAATTCCTAAGTATTTGATACCCTGTGAGGGCCAGGCAAAGGGAAAGTTGGACTGGATGGAATCCTATATGGATTTGGGGAGGGAGACATCGAGGGCCTCAGACTTCGCTGCATTGATTTTAAAATTTGACCATGTAACAAAGTGATCTATTTCAGCCATAACAGCATGGATGGATATATGTGATTGAGTGATATATACTAGGACATCATCAGCAAATAGAGAGCACTTGTACTCGGTGCCTCCCACCTCAATCCACCTAATATTGGGGTTATGGCGAATTGATGAGAGCAGGTGCTCCGTCACTAGGATGTATAAGAGAGGGGTCAGAGAACATCCCTGCCTTGTCCCATTGGTGATTGTGAAAGGTGATGAAAATGTTCTGACGTGCCCCCTGGGCCTTGGGACACCCGGAGCCGGACTTTTTTTGGTGGATGCTGGTGGTTGTAGTCTTCGTGGCGGCGACCCGGTTCCGTGGCTCAGGGTGGTCAAACCAGTGGCGGAACTATTTATGTGGTTTTGATGTTTAAATGTCCGACTACGCCACCCGTGGATTGCGGTCAGAGTGAACCGCCGCTGCAGGGCAGACCGCCGAGGCTGGTGTTGTGGGTGCAGCAGAGCGTAGCATAACTCCCCACGGGAGGAGTATAGCCTCAGGGCAGTGTATGCGGAGGATGGGGGTGATGGTGCAGGGCAGCAGCAGTAACGACACGGAGTCAGTGATGCAGTCCAGGGCCTTTACTCACAGTTCTTATTATCCAGACCACGTCTGCAGGTAACGGCTGCCCACGTCATACTGTGCTCACCAGGTGAGGGGCTCAGACAACTCCCAGATAACTTTGGAGCGCTTCACAGGACCCCCTTTGTGTGTCCTTTGTCTGGCCTTTCTTACCAACCCTTCTGTCCGGCTGCCACGGGCCTCCTCTTGGTAAACTTGGCGCCAGTTTCCCTGACCCTATGTGGTGCCTTCCTAGCGGGTGTAGCGAGGGGCTGCGCCACATAAAATGTCACAGCCTCCGGTTTCTAGCTGAGGGTCGTTTCCTGCCTCCACTAGTTTCGGGGACCAGTCTCCCCCTTTGGCCTGACCCCTCCACGCAGGTGGATTCGGGCGTGCGGTGGCGACTCGCCCGTCCGCACCCCTGGGATCCCTTCATTCCTCGTTCCTGGAGCCTTCTCCGCTCCTCTTCCTTCCTTCTCCCTCTTCCAGGCCTGGGCCTCTGTTACTAGGCCCGCCTCCGGAGCAGAGCTCATGCAGAGCCCCTGCTCCCTGCCACTTCTGCTCAGACTTCTCTGCACTGAACTAAGATGGTACCCACCTTTTATACTCCCTTCTCAATGCACCCAGGAACTGCTTCCTCCCTGCTCCTGCACTACAGGGTTCCCCTTCCTCAGTGTTCCCTCCCCCCACTCCAGCCAGGGACAGGGACTGTCGTGCCCATCTCAGAGGCATATTGGTCGCCCTGCCCCACGGCAATGTGGTGTAATGCATGCAGGTGTCGGGTCCTGATCCACACTCCATCCTTACCTGAGAGTGAGATATCACACCTCTGGGTGAGGTGCAATACCTCTGTAGCAACCGAGCCCTCAGGGTGCTACAGTTCCATCTATCTTCAGCCTAGGTGACGTATTGTGATACAGAGCCGTGATTTTGGCTATAAAAGGGTCCCCTAGACCCCTACCCCAAGCTTTTTAAGAGAATCATATATGGCGTGCCAGGAGACTCTATGGAATGCTTTCTCAGCATCCAACGAGAGTATCTAATTACAAATTTTTAACTGCATCTAGCCCAGGAAATACTTTGTGCCTAGTAGCAGTGTCTGCTAGTCAGCGGATTATCCCGGCTGTTAAGCAAGCTACACCACCTGTAGTTTAGACACTTAATTTTTTCAAAGGAAATGCTTCGGGACCATGGGATACTCAGTGAAGAGCATCAGGAGGCACCCCAAGGCATAGGGGCTGGGACTGGCAGTAGGATGCCTTGCGGTGGACAGCCGAGCTCGATCCTTATAAAAGCTTTTTAACTGCAGCAGCTTTAGTGGACGCTACTGGAGCTGGAATTACGCTGGCTGCTGGCATGAGACTTGCCCTCCAATAGATCCTTGTAAATGGATTTAAAGTGTATTCATTCAAATTAGAGAGACAATTTAAATTAAAAAGCTTAGAGCTGCCTCCACCACAGGGGGGCTCGCTCGACCCACCAGCGGACAGGCACCAGTATTGGGAGAGGGGGGCTGGCCGTCAGGGTTCACCGCGGCTCTGGCACAAACCCGGCGACGCGGAGGTGGCACGGGCAGGAGCGGACTGAACGTGTCGGCTTCTCACTTTTTGGATTTTAGAAGGGCATGACATGCCTATATCTGTGTCTCCCCCTCCTTTTACTCCTCCACCTCTTTTCTTTTCGCATGACTATATGTACTTGTCACTTTTCCATGTGTTAGTTGTGTCTTCTGAGCAGTTTGTCAGCTTTTGGACACCTTTGAAGGTGTTTTCTATGTGTTTCTATGTGTTTTTGTTTGCCTGCCATTGGTTTTAACGGTGTTCGAAGGTGTTCGACGAACAGTTCGACGAACAGTTCGGCGAACACACGGGTGTTCGACCAACCGAACCGGACTCGAACACTACGGGGGTGGCTCAACACTACTCCTGGGCCACCAATGTTACACGCACGCCGCTAGGTTCAGATAGGGGTGAGACAGGTTACATGAATTCTTTGGAATCCTGGGGGAACCGTTACTCAGGGCGACCATAGACCATGTGCTGCAGCTTCTCTCAGGCACACAGGTGTATTGACCCTCAGGCACAGACACGTAGGTTGTTTCACTTGCTGACCTGACACACTAGACAAGAGTCCTCATAAATGGTAGAACAGTAGCATTTAATAAGAAGCCGCACAGCCAGTGCAAGATAAGTCTTATCAGCAACAGGCTCTAGTGACAAACAGTACAGTTTCCTTAGCAGCACAGCAGTTCACAGTCTTCCCAGTAGTACAGGACAACACAGTTCTAATGCAAAGGCACATTAATGGGCACAGCATTCTTTACAGCACAGTGAGATAGAGAAGGGGGAGGGTATGCTGAGGGAGATGATCCCTGTGAAACCATTTCTTACAGTCCTTATCTTTCTGCTTGACAATACTCTACACTGTTAGTTCAGGAACTCCACCTGACCTGTGCTTAGCTTCACTCCTGACTTGAATCCTTTTCACTTGCAGGGGCGTTTCTGTCAGACGCAGAACACACACACCACCTTTCTCTTCGGCTCCAGCCAGCCATTAAACAACTTCCCCACAATCCACCTGGGGTTCTGATAAAACCCTCCCTGTCTCCTGTGACTGTTTTAACCCCTCTAGTTGATGGATGCTTCTGGAGCACAACACTTACTGTCTCATGCGCTTGTGTTACTTCTAATAGTTGCTGAATGCTTTTAAAGCAACAGCACTACTTGTGACTGTCACACTCTACAACAACACTACTTCTGCATGTCACAAAGGGCGGTACAAGGTGTTTGAAAAGTTGAGTGACGTCAACTACAAAGTACACCAGCCTGGAAAAAGAAAGCCATACCTTGTATGCCACATTAACCTGCTCAAGCCATAGCGAGACAGGGAACCATTGGAAACTACGTGCCTGGGGGCCCATCCTGAAGCCAGGACCAAGGATGTCACAGTAGCAGAGACACTGTCACCAGCCCAGAAGCAACAGTGATGAGAGCTGCTTCAGTGAACCTGAGACCTGTTTTCTGAGTTGCCAGGGTGTACGCAGGTTGTGGAACATGAGATCCTGACGGAACTGCATGTACAGGTGAACCAGAGGCCATATCGAATCCCTGAAGCCCGCCACGAGGTGATCTCCTAGGAGATGCCGAGAATGTTGAACCCGGTCGTCATCAATGAATCAAAGAGTGGCTGGTCCAGCCCCATTGTTTTTGTACCGAAGCTGGACGGAGAATGGCGGTTCTGTAACGACTACAGAAAGCTAAATGAGGTGTCTGAATTCGACATGTATCTGATGCCTTGGGTAGATGAACTTATTGAAATGCTAAGGCTAGCCACCATACCTCACCACCCTGAACCTAACAAATGATACTGGCAAATTGTCACGCATTGTGTGGGAAAGACTAAGTGCAACACAAAGGGATGAGGGGAAGGTTTGTCAAACGCTAGGGAAAGGGGGAGTGGAGACCCCTAGGCAGATCTAATGTCACCTTACTTATCCTACCGTCCCTATATAGGTTCCACACCTATCGCCAAACAGGAAATCTAATCCCTATATCCCTAGAGCTAGGCCCTAGATAAGGAGGGGGATGAGCACTGGTCAGTCCCCACTATCAACTAAAGACTAGAAGGTAGACAAATAAAGAGGGAAAACTTAGCTTGAGCAGACACCTGAGAGATAACACCAAACGTCCTCCAAGGGCATCAGATAGGAAGCTAGCCGACTGCTATAGCTCCAAGCCTGCACAAGGGAAAATGAGAATATCACCGGAGACTCCCTGAAGCAGACTGAGGGTTTATAAACACCCAGACCAGGGTGTGTCAATCAGAGCAGGAGGGAGGAAGCCCCTGGGTCCAAAAGTAAGTAGGATTAAGAAGGCGTCTGCAATGCCAAATGCAGAGACCTTCTGCAGCCAGATTCAGAGTGACTGTGTTATGATCTGCTACAAGAACTAAGGAAAGATAGGAAAACTGTCTCTACAATAGGACTAAGCTGATTCCCTACGATGCAGCGGGCAATCTGTTCCTTGTGAACAGACTCGCCTTCGTCCTCAGCTAGTCTGAACGCAGACCTATAGATATAAGGGAGGGGTCCCTAAAAGCACTAAGGACTGAGATAAAATTGGACACCTCCTAGCAGAAGTTGTAGCAGAGCAAAAAGACAAACAGACAAAAATACTTAGAGGTCCAAGGACCAAGCAAACTATAGAGATAGGTACAAAGCACCTGGCTAGATTAAGAGTCAAAGTAACACTGAAGTCCAGCAAAGCCAGAAGGGCGGAGCTGGAATAAATAGGCAGCAGGTCACGTGACCACAAAATAGAAAAAAAACTAACAGAAGAGTTCTAACAGTACCCCCTCTTCTATGAGGATCCTCCGGATCCTCCAGGCCCAGGCCTATCAGGAAACCTCCTGCGAAACGCTCTGATAAGTCTAGGAGCAGAGACATCATCTGCCCTTACCCAGGAGTTTTCCTCAGGACCGAAACCTTTCCAAGCGACGAGATACTGCAATCTCCCTCTATGCCTCCTGGAATTCAGGATACGAGAAATTTCATATTCACCGTCTTGAACCGCCGGAGGAACTGTGACAGTGGCATCCCTATCCGATACATCAGCTTTTTTCAACAAGGAAACATGAAACACCGGATTAATCTTCCAGGAGGAGGGAACCTCCAACCTAACAGCAGACTGGTTAACCACCTGAAGCACCTTAAATGGTCCCACAAACTTCGGACCCAATTTCAATTTCTTAGAAGGAATCCTCAACCGCAGATTCTTTGAGGACAACCAAACCATGTCACCAACCATAAACAAAACCTCTTGACGTTTCCTGTTAAAATACTTCTTAGACTTTTTGTTAGCCTCTTGAAGGTTACAACGTACATCAGTCCAAACTCTCTCCAAATCACCGGAAAAATTCTCCTCCTCCGGCACAGCCGACACCAATTTGGAGAACGAACCAAACGACGGTGTCTCCCAGTACAACAAAAAAACGGAGAACACCCAGCAGAAGAGGATGTATGGTTGTTAAGGGCAAATTCAGCCAGTGGCAGAAACTCAGACCACCCCTCTTGATTGTCTGCCACAAAACAACGCAAAAACTGCTCAACATCCTGGTTCTTTATTTCTGTCTGTCCATTAGACTCAGGATGATACCCAGATGAAAATGACAAATGGACTCCCAACCTGTCACAAAAAGCATGTCAAAAACGAGCCACAAACTGAGGTCCCCTATCAGAAACCATGTCGGTGGGAACGCCATGGAGTCAGACAATTTCCTTGACAAAAGCCTTAGCGAGTGTCTTAGCGCAGGGTAGTTTAATGAAAGGAACCAAGTGACACATCTTGCTAAAACGGTCCACGACCACCCAGATGACAGTGAAACCCTCGGAAACAGGAAGGTCAGTAATAAAATCCATTGCAAGATGCATCCAAGGTGCACTAGGAACCTCCAGAGGGCAAAGAAACCCTGCAGCAGGAGCATGTGAAGCCTTTGATCTGGCACACACTGTACATTGACGCACCCATTTAATGATTTCCTTCTGCCACCCAGGCCACCAAAAACTGCGACCTACCAGTCTCTTAGTCTCAGAAATTCCTGGATGACCTGCCAACCGAGACTCATGATACTCCACAAACAACTCTCTCCTAAAGGTTCTAGGTACAAACAACCTCCCATGGGGAGTGTTAGATGGGGCATCCTCCTGGGCTTTCAGAATCCCATCTTCCAAAACGGAGTCCAATGCTGCTATCACAACTCCTTCCTGTAAAATTCTCTCCTCCTCCTTGGTACCAACCATGGGAGAAAAGCTGCGAGATAAAGCATCAGCTTTAACATTCTTAATACCCGGGATGTAAGTAACAGAAAAATTAAACCGCGAAAAAAAAAGAGCCCACCTAGCCTGACGGGCATTCAAACGCTTGGCAGCATCTAGAAAGATCAGATTCTTATGATCAGTGAAAACCTGAATGGGAAATTTAGCACCTTCCAAGAAATGACGCCAATGTTCAAATGCGAGTTTGATAGCCAGCAATTCCCTATTACCAACATCGTAATTAGGTTCGGTTTCAGAAAATTTTTTCAAAAAAAAAAGCACAGGGATGAACCCCATCCTTGCTCTCCTGAGACAAAACCGCACCGACCCCCACCGAAGAAGCATCAACCTCGACCAAAAAAGGCTTGGTCTCATCAGGCTGCATAAGGATGGGGGCAGAACTGAACCTCTCCTTGAGATACACAAAAGCTTCAATGGCCTCAGTAGTCCACTGGACCGTATTCGCACCTTTCCTGGTGAGATCGGTCAGCGGATTAACAATTATAGAAAAATTCTTAATGAATTTTCTGTAATAATTGGTGAAACCCAAAAATCTCTGTATCGATTTTAAACCAATAGGCCTAGGCCATTCTTGCACAGCCTGAACCTTCACCGGGTCCATCTCAAAGCCCTCGCTGGAGATAATGTAGCCCAAAAAACTAATTCTCTGCACAGCGAACTCGCATTTCTCCTGCTTAGCAAAAAGTGAATTGTCACTTAATAACTGCAATACCTCATGTACGCTCTGCCAATGAGACTCCAGATCTGGCGAATAAATCAAAATGTCATCCAAATACACCACCACATTCTTACCAATCAAAGGTTTCAGGATGTCATTAATAAGGTTCTTAAAAAACCTTGGTGCATTGGTAAGACCAAAAGGCATAACCAGATTCTCAAAATGACCCACCGGGGTGTTAAAAGCAGTCTTCCATTCATCACCCTCCTTCATTCGCAACAAATTGTATGCCCCCCGGAGATCAATTTTAGAGAACCACTTGGCCCCCACTAACTGGTTAAACAAGTCAGGAATTAACGGCAGTGGGTAGGAATTGCGTACGGTAATTTTATTAATTTCGCGAAAGTCCAGACATGGACGTAAACCGCCGTCCTTCTTTTTTACAAAAAAAAATCCAACAGCCACAGGTGACTTAGAAGGTCTAATGTGACCAGCAGCCAAGCTCTTCTGTATGTATTCCTCCAAGGCCTTTCTTTCAGGGATAGTAAGATTAAATAAGCGACTCTTGGGAAGAGTAGCTCCAGGAACAAACTCAATGGTGCAATCATAGTCCCTATGAGGAGGTAGAATTTACGACTCCTCCTCTGAAAAAAACTTCCAAAAATCCTGAATAGGTACTGGTAATTCCCCTCTTTCCACAGCAGCAATGTGACCGTTACAACATTTATCATAACACTTAGGACTCCAAGATTTAATCTCATTAGTAGACCAGTCCAGTAAAGGATTGTGCAGTTTTAACCCTAGAACGCATACCTGGGGCCTCGCAGGCCCCCCCTGTTAATTGTTTTCTATTTTCTGCAAGATTACTTTAGTTAGAATTTTGAAACTCTAGGTATTCTTCATGTATATAGTTATTTGTCATTTGAGTTTGAGTTATTCCATGTTATTTGCACACGGGCCTAAAAGGCCCCAGGTATGTGAAAGTGTAGATTTTTATGGTCATGCGTTCTAGGGTTAACCAAGGCAAACCTAAAACTACTGGAGAAGGTAAATTATTTAATACCACTAAATCCAAATTCTCTTGGTGAACACCATTAATAGTGAGGGGAAATTCAAAAACCTTGTGAGTAACACATTTCAAAGGAGTGTTATCAACAGCAACCACAGAATTAGGAGATGACAAAGGTTTGGGTTCCAATTTAAGTTTTTCCAAAAATCCCTTATCAATCACATTCAGTGTAGAACCACAATCCACAAATACCTGAAATTCAATCAACTCCTCCTGCAATGAGGTACTCCCTGAAAGAAATACTCCCTTAGAATTTAAACAAGCAATATGGGCGTAACTGACCTTTTTTTTTTCTTTGTTTAACAGAAGCTCACAGTTCTTAACAAAATGGTCAGATTTGCCACAATAAAAACACAATCCCTTGGAAAACCTGCGGTCTTTTTCCTGAGAGCAGAGTGACATCGCCCCAATCTCTATCGGTTCTCCGTCATCCGAGCAGACCCTCTGATGACTAGGAGCTGCCATAGCAGGAGTTTTCTCCTCATTAACCCTGGCACGCAGTCTCCTGTCTACACGTATAGCTAATTGCATGGCTTCTTGCAAGTTTCCAGGTGCAGGGAAAGCAATCAGCAGATCCTTAACCCTTTCACTTAATCCAGCAAGAAACAGACATTTTAACACCAAATCATTCCATCTCACTTCAGAAGACCACCTTCTGAAGTGTGTGCAATAATTTTCAACATCACCTGACCCCTGCTTTAAACGTCTCAGTTGTGTCTCAGCAGAAGAGACTCGATCAGGATCGTCATACAACAACCCCATAGCAGAAAAAAAATCTTCCACTGATCTAAAACATGGATCATTAGGTTGGAGAGAAAAGGCCCATCCCTGTGGTTCCTTGCGCAAAAGTGACATGATAAACCCAATGCACTGTGATTCATTCCCAGAGGACCTGGTTCTCAAACGAAAATATAATAAACAAGCATTTTTAAAGGAAAAAATTCTTGTTGTTCACCATAAAAAAAATCAGGCAGTCCTACCTTTGGTTCAACAAAATGCGCTCCAGGACAGCTACTCACGTGTTGCTGGAGCTCGGCCAACTCAAGAGACAATCCCTGCAGGTGTTGAGCCAATTCCTGAACAGACACCATGCTGATCTCCGGATCTCTTTCCTTAGGATTTTTTTTATTTTTTTTATTTTGGGCTGGACTTACTGTTATGATCTGATACAAGAACTAAGGAAAGCTAGGAAAACTGTCCCTACAGTAGGACTAAGCTGATTCCCTACGATGCAGCGGGCAACCTGTTCCTTGTGAACAGACCCGCCTTCGTCCTCAGCTAGTCTGAACGCAGACCTATAGATATAAGGGAGGGGTCCCTAAAAGCACTAAGGACTGAGACAAAATTGGACACCTCCTAGCAGAAGTTGTAGCAGAGCAAAAAGACAAAGAGACAAAAATACTTAGAGGTCCAAGGACCAAGCAAACTATAGAGATAAGTACAAAGCACCTGGCTAGATTAAGAGTCAAAGTAACACTGAAGTCCAGCAAAGCCAGAAGGGCGGAGCTGGAATAAATAGGCAGCAGGTCACGTGACCACAAAATAGAAAAAAAAACTAACAGAAGGGTTCTAACAGACTGTCTGTTACACCTGACACACCTGTGACACAAATTCTCCTGTCACCAGGGGCCAAGGAGAAGATGGCCTCCTCTACACCTGACGGATACTTCACACCAGGATGCCGTTCGGTCTGCAGGGAGCTCCAGTTACCCTCCAGAGGGCCATGGACTGGGTCCTAGCCCAGCACAAGAAGTACAATGCCGCGTACCTGGACGATATTGTGATCTTCAGCCCGGATTGGGGAAGTCTCCAGGCAGTACTTGATGCGCCGAGGAAGGCTGAGTTTACAATAAACCCAAAGAAGTGCGCCATGGGGAAAGAAGAGGCAAAATACTTGTGCAACATTGTTGGAAGAGGCGAAAAGAAGCCACAAGTAAATTAGGTGGAAGCGATCAAAAATTGGCCGCAACCAAACTCCAAGAAACAAGTTCGAGCGTTTCTGGGAATTGAGGGATACTATTGAAGATCTATTTCACCATGATAACTGCACCCATGACTTACCTGCTTAAAGGGACGAAGACGGCGATGGCCAAATGGTCTGCTGAAGCGGAGGGAGCGTTCCAGAAATTGAAGCTCGACCTGTGTAAGCAGCTGGACTTGATTGCTCCAGACTTCAATAAAGAGTTTGTGGTCCAGACGGGTGCCTCAGAGGTCGGGTTAGGAGCAGTGTTATCTCAAGAAGTGAACGGGGAGGAACATACCATTCTGTATCTAAGCAGAAAACTCTCTCATAGAAAAAAAGTGCTTGGCCATCAAGTAGGCAGTTGACACCCTGAGGTATTACCTTTTAGGCCGTAAATCCAGATTGGTGTCAGATCATGTGCCCCTAAGATGGATGAGGGAAAGGAAGGGGAAGAATGCCCCGGTGACTACGTGGTTTTTCACGCTCCAGGACTTTAATTTTCACGTGGAACACAGGGTTGGAAAACTACATAGTAACGCAGATGCCCCGTTCTGACTTCTATGTTTAGCAAATGAAGGTGCCAAAACCCCCGGCTTTGGGCAGAGAGGAGGGATGTAGTATCGGCGTCTCTGCCCCCTGACAGGCAGAGACACCGTACCGCTTACCGCCGCGCTCCCCGCCCGGCGTCCTCCGGCACTCCTGCTTCTGCTGCTGCCTGCATGTGCAGCTTCCCGGGCACTGTACTTAGCGCGCGAGCTCCCTCCCTCTTAAAGGGGCCGCGCGCGTCGTCCTAAGGAGTCCTCGGCCAATGGCCGGAGGACCTCTCATGTAAAAAGCACCTGCTCCACAATGGAGGTGCCCGTGCAAGGTTGTAGCTTTGTGGTTTAAACTCTGCTTCAGCCCTCAGGTCCGGTTGCTAGCCTGACTTCTAGTCCAGCCCGCCAGCCTGACTACCTGTCCAGTCCGCCAGCTTGTCTACTCTCTAGCCCGACAGTCTGTCTACAGTCCAGTCCGCCAGTCTGTCTATGGTCCCTGCCCGCCTGCTTACCTGGAAGCACCTGCCTATTACCTGCCATGCCTGCCAGCACGCTTACCTGGAAGCACCTGCCTGTTACCTGCCGTGCTTACCAGCCAGCCTACCTGGAGGCTCCTGCTTGTTACCTGCCGTGTCTGCCAGTCCGCCTACCCGGATCACCCGTCAGCCTGCCTGCCTGCCGTGCTCATCTGCTGTACCGGTCAGTTCCTGACTTCTGACCCGTGGGAGTCACCTGCTCTCATACGAGGTCTGGCCCAGAGTAGCACCTGGTCCTTCTGCTCGGTCCTTCCCTGGTCACGGAGTCGATTGAGCCGCCGTACAACCTTGGTCAGTCCGAGTTGATACCTAGTTATGCCCCTCTGGTCCCTCCTTGCACCGCAGCACAGAGGTTCCACCACCCGGATCCGTAATAGGGGATATGTGACAAAGTCTCTGGCAGAAAACTGGAGGGGAGATATGTTTCACTGAGGCTATTAGCTTCAGTGATGTGAAAAATGGAAGTTTTTCTCCTGCATGCTAGGTACAAAAAGGGTTAATGAGCCATGTTTACAAAGGTGTGTTTTATGAGAACAACCATAGAGGGGGCGGGAGGTTGTTCTCCATATCTCCACCTCAGGCTGTGGTCTGGGCTATAAATACCCAGCCTTTTGACTCAGGTGTGGGTCAGAATCTGGAGAGACTTGCTCCAGAGAGGAGCGTGCATGTATTGTGCTAAACTGTGTGTGGCTAACCTTGAGTGGCCGGACCCCGGCCGATATACAGACTGTGCTGCATCTTTTGTTTTTGCCATCTTTTGTTTTTGTATTTTGTTTTTGCCATTATGCCGAATTGGCTGTATTTACTTTATGAACTGTAGGTTGGTTTATGACGTTTTAATAAACCAACCCGAAAACTTAAAGAGACAGTGTTCCGTGTCTACCTCCATGTACAGCGGAGCAAGCCGCTTTACCACAATGTGTATAACAGAAAGTGTAATTGCACTAATTTTCTGGAAGAAATACTTCATTTTCTGGAACAATTTCAAGGGTGGCAACACTTTCGGCCATGACTGTATATGTGTACCAGAGATAAAGAGAAAGAGTAAAGACACTACATTAAAAAACTGTTGATGAGCTAATTGTTTGTTGATCGTAGGTTGTTTAACAGGCCATTCAGACAGGTAGACTGTGTTTAATGAGCACACAAAACAATCAGTAACAGATAATTTGGTGCAGGTAGCCTGGCATAGTTTTTGGCAGTACAGATCCTGTTTACACAGGACAAAGCACGGTCGAGAAGGTGATCTTTTAAAGGGAGCCTGTCACGTGACAGAACAATATTAACCTGCAGGTTTATCTACAGGTTAATAGCGTTCTGAACCAGCCCGGCTCCTGTACTTTGAGCCCTGCTGCTGGGTGGAAATGAACATTATTCCTCCCATGCGGGTTCAGTCACCGCTCTGTGTATACAGAGACGCGGCTGTAACCCTGCCCCCGACACTGACTGACCACCAGGGTTGAGGTTACGGCTACTGCTGTCTATTCACAGAGCAGTGACGGAACCCGCGCCAGCGCCACCTCCTTGTATGACACCTGAACTCTGCCAGGAGGATTATGCTCATTTCCTCCAAGCAGATGGGGTCTAAGTGCAGGCGCCAGGCAGTTTACAATGCTATTAACCTGCAGATTAACCCCATATCTGCAGGTTAATAGCGTTTTTTCATACAACATGTTCCCTATAAACCAGCCAAAAGATTATTTCACCTGATTAACTAATTAGACTGTAGGATTATTGAAACCAAAGTTCCCAACAATTATTCAGTGTAAATGCATCTTAGAGGTGTTTGGAAAAAGAACAAAAAACCTTTCATTTATACATCTATGTGATCTGTATCCACACAAATCGCCCCCTATTCATCAAAACTGCCATTTTGTAAATCAGTCTTGATAGGATATTGATACGCCCGAGTAAGATGCGCCAAATTATTTAAGAGATATGGGCCTCTCTACAAGTTTTTAAGCTATCACATACCAGTGTAAGAAATGTCCTCCAAACATCGACTGCAGTACATTTATGTAATAATTTACAAAACTTTTTTGGCCTAAATTATGATGAATTTCTCGGCTGCACACTCTCTCCTCCCCACTAAGCTCAACTCACTGTTCATAAAGCTGGCTGAGCTGGCCTAAACAAGGAAAAAGTTGCAATTTTCTGTGGAACTATAAGTTGTGGGGAAAAAATTGCAACATTTTAAATGTGTTACACCAGAATTCTGACAAAAACGATTTGATCAATCAGGGACAAACGCTCTTACACTCTATACATTAGTTAGGTGTACATTTCCAGTGGAAAGCTTTTAATCTTGAACAAAGAAACCAAATAACATCAATGAATAATATAGTTACCAAAATACATAAATACAGGACATTATAAATGTTAAAGTGAAAGCTGACAAGCTTCTTTCGTGAATTCCAGATGCCTTTGTACTTTGTTGTAATTTTCGCAAATCTAAACGGCAAGAATAATTCAGCTGATTGTGTGGAATTTCTTCTTCCGAAGGTCTCACTTTTATCTGTTCATCTCTAACCTGTAGATTTAGAATAAAATATAATTTAAAAAAGGGTGTGTTCATATACCCATGGTCTGCATTCTCTTTTATATATTGCGCAGTCTTTTTGTACATTTTTCTTTAATGCTGTATACAAACACATACATCATAGATTTAACTAAGTCACTTTGAATTTTATTCATATAACTTCACCTTCAGGGTCACTCTACAGATAATAAAAATATAACAATAAGTTATCTAAAATAATTTCATCACACAATTGATAGGGCAGGAGAACAAATGTGAACACAAACGGATACAATTTCTAAAATATTCCAGTTTAACATATTGATCAATGATTTTTAGTACCCATCTGTTTTTAGCGACTCAATTAAGCATGCAAAAGAGGAGAACAAGAGTCCATGCTACTATATAAAATGTTACATTTTATTTATTTTACATTTAAAAGTGGAGAAAGAAAAACATAAATCTAAAGCGAACGAGGCAAATAGGCACACTTGCTGTTTTAGTAAAAAAAATCCTGGAAAAATAGGGCTGAGCAGGGGCGGACAAACATCCTGTGCAGCCGGTGCAGCTACACTGCAGCATGGAGGTGTAGGGGGACCTTGCAGGGTGATTAATAATAAGAGTAATGTGGCCCGAGGCTCCAAAGGGCCAATGGCCAATTGCCCTCATTATAATGCGGGCAGGGATCATTCCTGTGTCTCCGCATGGCAGCGGAGCCGCAGTATCCGGTCCTCACTGCTTCCTACCGGCGCCTTCTCTGACACAGGCGCGGGTCATCACTCTAAGTGCGTCATTACTCTATGCGTCTGTGTCATTCAGAAAGTGACAGATAGGACAACCCCCCTGATGCCCAAATCCAATCCAATAAATGAGTCACTTACCCATATTATAGAGACTTATAGGCACTTATGATGACCACGTAGACCAGTGATGAATATCTTGAGATGACATTGGTGCATTCTTAAAGCTAACCCAGATATCATCAACACAATCCCACATAACATCAGTTACATTCAAGAGGGGTAAATCACTGAAGAATCACCTGGTCCACAGCCATTATGTTGCCCTGAGACCGGTAGGGACGTGGCTTGATAGAGGTGTAACTGGCACATATACACTGTGTTCCAAATTATTATGCAAATAATATTTTCTCAGATTTTCCCAAATTACCTATATGAATTGCAGTCATTGTAATTTTCCAGTCAAATAACTATTAGAGTACAATTGAAAGGTTTTTGTACAAACTGCCTATGATAACAGTATATTTTTGAAAAAATAAAAAACTCAAACTGCACTCAAAATGCATGTTCCAAATTATTATGCACAGCAGAGTTTTCAACCATTTCATTTTAATAAAGAACAAAAAAATGGTCATTTTGAATTTAGAAGCATTAGCAGGTTATTACAAACTGAAGTCAAACAGTTTTCAACTCAAAACTTTATTCTAGTTAATGTTACATTTGTACATAGGACCGCTTGTTCGAAAGGAGCTTCTGAACGCTCTCATCCATTGAATTTGTCAGGTTTTGGATGGTTTCTACTTCAATTGTTTTGCATGAGGACAGAATACCCTCCCAGAGCTGTTGCTTAGATGTGAACTGCCTCCCACCATCATAGACACTCCTTTTGATGATGCTCCAGAGGTGGAGTAATGTTTTGGGCTGGAATCATGGAGAGAGAGATTGTCGGCCCTTTTAGGATCCCTGAAGGGGTAAAGATGAACTCCATAATGTATGTTGAGTTTCTCAAGCAGCACTTCCTTCCATGGTTCAAGAAGAAGAACCGTGCATTCCGCAGCAAGATCATTTTCATGCATGATAATGCCCCGTCTCATGCTGCACATAACACATCTGCATCTCTGGCTGCTATGGGCATAAAAGGGGACAAACTTATGGTGTGGCACCCATGCTTCCCTGACCTCAACCCCATTGAGAACCTCTGGAGCATCATCAAAAGGAGTGTCTATGATGGCGGGAGGCAGTTCACATCTAAGCAACAGCTCTGGGAGGGTATTCTGTCCTCATGCAAAACAATTGAAGCAGAAACCATCCAAAACCTGACAAATTTAATGGATGAGAGAGTTCAGAAGCTCGTTTCGTACAAGCGGTCCTATGTGCAAATGTAACATCACCTAGAATAAAGTTTTGAGTTGAAAACTGTTTGATTTCAGTTTGTAATAACCTGCTAATGCTTATAATTTCAAAAATGACCATTTTTTTGTTCTTTATTAAAATGAAAAGGTTGAAAACTCTGCTGTGCATAATAATTTGGAACATGCATTTTGAGTGCAGTTTGAGTTTTTTATTTTTTCAAAAATATACTGTTATCATAGGCAGTTTGTACAAAAACTTTCAATTGTACTCTAATAGTTATTTGACTGGAAAATTACAATGACTGCAATTCATATAGGTAATTTGGGAAAATCTGAGAAAATATTATTTGCATAATAATTTGGAACACAGTGTTTATGCGGTTACTGCAGTTTCTGCCTTTACATTGGAACAACAAAAACCTTTACAAGTGCTTCTAATGGGAAGACCTACACTATTAAGACACTTGGCGAACTGCAGAACTGCAGGTGTTGTTTACATGTGTACATACCCATGCCCCATGAATTATGTGGGGAAAACAAAGAGACAACTAAGGGTCCGGATAAACGAACACTTGTGAGACATCAGAAACTACAGGTTTACCCCTCTAGCACGTCACACAAAAACATAATAGTAATTTGAACTCAATCTCATTTACGGTAAAAGAAGTTGTACCTCCTTCAGTATGTTTGGGTTACTGGGATAAAAAAAATCTTACAATGGGAGGACAGATTTACCTTCTGTCTTGATATAATGTTCCCTAAGGGATTAAATGAACATCTAAGTTGTGTCAGTTTCTTTAAATTACTCAGCACACTCTGCCATACCGAGGAGAGTGTCAAAGCAAGCCGTTCCTCCTCAGGAACTTCTGAAGCTCCTCCCCCACTAGAGGTACCAAACTGTGGGTGGTAACCGTATGCACCGAAGAACGGTGACCTGCCAGTGAATTCTTGACGATGATTATTAATGGCAAATTCTGCCAGCGGTAGGTAGGATGCCCAATCCTCCTGATTTTCAGATACGAAACACCTGACGTAGGTCTCCAAATTCTGATTGACACGCTTGGTCTGTCCATTCGACTGAGGGTGGAAGGCAGAGGAAAAGGACAGCTGCACCCCCAGTCGAGAACAGAATGCCTTCCAGAACTTGGAAACAAACTGGGTCCCCTGATCTGACACCACATCGGAGGGAACCCCTTGACGCTTCACAATCTCATTTATGAACACATGAGCAAGAGTCTTGAGATTTAAAAGTGCAGGCAATGCGACAAAATGAACAATTTTACTGAACCTATCTACTACCACCATAACCACTGTTTTGCCTGCAGAAACCGGTAGGTCAGTAATAAAATCCATGGACAAGTGTGTCCATGGCCTACTAGGGATAGGTAGCGGAAGAAGAGTACCAGACGGACGAGTATGCTAAATCTTAGAATGCGCACAAAAGCAGCTACGTGTTCAATTACATCCCAATGCACTCCTGGCCACCAAAAACGACGAGAGAGGAGGTCAGCGGTAGCCACCTGGATGCCCAGCAAGCACAGAGTTATGATGTTCCTTAATTACCTTGCGGCGCAGATTGGGTGGTACAAATAACTTTCCTGAAGGGCAGGAGGCAGGGGCATCCCCCTGAGCCTCCAACACCTCACATTCCAGTTCCCGATAAAGTGCTGAAATAACTACCCCTTTATGTAATATCAGGACAGGGTTCTCATGATCACCACCACCAGGGAAGCTCCGGGACAAAGCATCAGCCTTGAAATTTTTGACACCTGGACGAAAAGTGACAACAAATTTGAACCTAGTAAAAAAACAGGGACCGTCTAGCTGCCTAGGGTTGAGACTTTTAGCTGACTGGAGATATGACAGGTTCTCATGGTCAGTAATAACAGTAAAAGGATGGACAGCCCCCTCCAACCAATGTCGCCATTCCTCGAATGCTAATTTAATTGGCAAAAGTTCCCTATTACCTACGTCATCATTTCTCTCAGCCGAAGACAATTTTTTAGAAACTAAGACGCAAGGACGCCATTTACCAAGGAACGAACCCTGAGACAACACAGCCCCAGCCCCGACATCCGACACATCAACCTCCACAATAAAGGTTGAGAAACATTGGGTTGACTGCGTATAGGTGCAGTGGCAAAATAATTCTTTAAGGAACAAAAAGCCTTAAGGGAAGCATCCGACCATTTGGAAAAATCAGACCCTTTTTTAGTCATGTCAGTAAGGGGTTTCACTATAACAGAGTAATTTTGAATGAATTTCCGGTAAAAATTAGTAAAGCCCAGAAAACGTAGAGCCTTCAGGTTCTTGGGACGTTCCCAGTCAAGAACTGCACGGATCTTCTCCGGATCCATCCGAAATCCCTTAATATCTGGAGCACCTGCTTAACATGCCCCCGATGAGTCTCAAAATCAGGTGAGTAAATCAAAATATCTTCCAGATAGACCACCACAAACCTCCCCACCAAATAATGGAAAATATAATTGATGAAATGCTGGAATACCGCAGGTGCATTGGTCAAACCAAAAGGCATAACCCGACTCTCGAAATGTCCTTCCGGGGTTTTGAACGCTGTTTTCTATTCGTCCCCTTCTCTGATTCTAACCAGTTTGTAGGCTCCCACAACCTGGCTGAACAAATCAGGAATCAGAGGAAGAGGGTATGGATCACGGATGGTAATTTGATTTAATTCCCGGAAATCTAAACAGGGACGTGGACCTCCATCTTTTTTCTGCACAAAGAAAAACCTTGCCACCACGGACGAAGATGAGGGTCTAATATGTCCCTACTCCAGACTTTCCGCAATGAAATCCTTCATGGCTTGTCTCTCAGGGCCAGAAAGATTATATAGTCTGGACTTTGGTAGTTTCGCTCCGGGGGTCAGGTTAATAAGACAGTAATAAGCACGATCAGGAGGCAAATACTGACACCCCCTCTCAGAAAAAACGTTCTCAAAACCAGACAGAAAAGCAGGCAATATTTCCGTAGAGACAGTAGCAAGGGAAATATCTAAACAGTTCTCATGGCAGTAATCTCTCCATTAAATAATCTCACCGGTTTGCCAATCCACCAACTGATTATGTTTAACAAGCCAAAGGATACCCAAGACAATCGGAGTGGGAAGATTGTCCAGGACATACCAAAGGATTGTTTCACAATGAACTGACCCCACCCTCAGTTTTACATTATGTACAATCTGAGTAAATGCTTTCTGTGCAAGTGGCACAGAGTCGATGGCGAAAATGGAAATAGGTTTATCTACAGTACAGCAAGCAAGACCATGACTTTTCACAAACTCAGCATCCACCATGCTGACTCCGGCTCCACTGTCAACAAACACAGAAATGTTCTCGGTTTTGCTCTCTAGCACCTCCTCTGCTGTCAGGACAAAGCGAGAACTGCAGTTTGGCCACAAATGCACCCCTTGTTTATCCAACTCCAGACTACCAAGAGTTAATAGAGTCTCTTTTTGTTTAGGAATTGAAGAACAGGTCCCAACAAAATGTCCCTTTTCCCCACAAAAAAAACCATACACCTTTTTTCTTGCGAATCTCCGGGAAGATATATGATGTAGAGACACCCCCTAACTGCTTGGGTTCCTCCACCTCCCACGGTACTGTTTTAACCCCAGACCACTCCCTGGGCAGAAGTACACAACCCCTACAAGAAGGCCCCGGAGAAGGTGGTCTCACTCATCTATCCTGAAGGTGTCTATCAAAACGTATGGCCAAAGACATGGCAACCTCCAAGGACTGAGGGGTTTCATATACTGCCAAGGCATCTTTCAACCTTTCAGTAAGCCCTTCACAAAATTGACTTCTAAGGGCTGAGTCATTCCATTTGGAATCTGTTGCTCATCTACGGAATTCCGGACTGTACGTTTCCACTGATCGATTCCCCTGCTGAAGGCGACATAGCCTAGACTCAGCCAAGGCGACTCGGTCAGGGTCATCATAGATGAGGGCCAGAGCCCCAAAAAACCCCTCCACAGACTGGAGACAAACCGAGTCCTGCGGTAATGAAAACGCCCATGACTGAGGATCTCCCTGCAATAGAGAGATCACAATACCAACCCATTGCTCCTCATTACCGGAGGAGTAAGGACGAAGTTGGAAATATAATTTGCATGACTCCTTAAAATACAAAAAAGCTTGTCCCTACCTCCTGACAGGGGCGTATCTGGGGGGAGGCAACCGGGGCATGCGCCCCAGGAGCAGCCAGCAGGGGGACACAGTCGGGCCTCCTAATGCGGCTGTCTGTTGGCCTTCCACTGGCGGCAGTGTTCTGCCGCCCCCGGACCGGGATTCGACTGTTCTCTGAGTGGGTGTCAAGCTGACAGCCCGCTCAGAGAAGCTGCAGCGTGCCAGCTCCCAGTGATTGTACTTGCATCTTGCAGACGCAAGTTCAATTGAAGCTCTGACTTAGAGCGATGTCAGCAGCATGATCAGGTCATGTGATCATTCTGCTGACGTCACTTGCCGGCGCCCACAGGAGAGAGCAGAGCCTCGGTGGTAAGTGCTCCTGTGGAGCTGAAGACACTGAAGATTCAGACCGGGGGGGGCATATTTATTAATTGTGCAGTGGGGTATTTATTGTGCAGGGGGGTTATTTATTGTGCAGGCGGCATAGTTATTAATTGTGCAGGGGGGTATTTATTAGTTGTGCAGGGGGGCATAGTTATTAATTATGCAGGGGGTTTATTGTGCAGGGGAGATATTTATGGTGCAGGGGGTATTTATTGAAAAGAGGGCATTTATTGTGCAGGGGGCATTTATTGTGCAGGGGGGTATTTATTGTGCAGGGGGGTATTTATTGTGCAGGGGGCATAGTTATTAATTGTGCAGGGGACATAGTTATTAATTGTGCGGGGGGGTATTTATTGTGCAGGGAGGGTAATTATTGTGTAGGGGGGCATAGTTATGAATTGTGCAGTGGGGCATTTATTTTGCAAGGGGGCATAGTTATTAATTGTGCAGAGGGGGTATTAACTGTGCAGGGGGCATATTTATTAATTGTGCAGGGGGCATATTTATTTATGGTGCGGGTGGGCATATTTATTCATTGTTCAGGGGGCTATTTATTTATTGTGCAGGGGCCATATTTATTCAGTGTGGAGAGAAGGTTTATTCAGTGTAGAGGGGAGATTTAATCAGTGGGGAGCGAGTGGGGAGTTGGTGCAGACACATTATTTGTAGCGAGGGGGGAAATGTGTGCAGACACAGTATGGGAAGCGAAGGTGATGGGATGTGTGCGGACACAGTATGGGGAGTTGGGGGAGGATGTGTGAGGAGGAAATATTAGGAGGTAGGGGGAAATGTGTAAGGAGACTATTGAGGGGAATAGTGTGAGGAGACAGTATGGGGGAAGAAAAGTGAGAGTGGGCACAGAATAGAGACTGAGCAGTGGGTGGGCGATAGCATGGGGGGACAGTGTAAGGTCACAGCCAGGAGAGAACTATCACAGAGTGCATCTTCTTACAGTCACCAGTGTACTTACGAGAGCTTCAATCAGCAAGATATCTTGAGTAAACAGTATTTACTTCATACTGGATAACCATGAGATACACTTCAGTGTCACACAGTCTGTGTGCTGCTTACATAACACATTCAGGAAAGGAAAAAAAAACACACAGGAAGTAAAAACAACCAACAATTGAGAGCTTTTCTCCCCTCATTACAGCAAGCATATAACTTTATACACTATCGCCATCTGCTGTCTGGTTAGTATAAAGTCCTCCTTTCACTTATAATAAGCCCTAATCTGTTATATATGCCAACACCCTTTCTCAACAGTAAGGACTTATTCAATCAAACCCAACTTTTTTATTAGTCTCTGGTGTTTATCAGCATTGAACGCCTTCGTGAAGATGTCTGCTGTTCTTCAGTAGGACAATACTCTAACTTCAAGACTCCTTGTTCCTGATGATCTCTCAAGAAATTTCACATCAATATGCTTGGTTCTTGGATTGACTCTTTCCATCTGAGCAAGAACAAGACATCCTTGATTGTCCTCTTTCAGTTTTGTTGGTTCCAACTGTGGATGTCCTAATTCTGTCAACAATTGTCTTAACCTGAGTACTTCTTGACTCGCATGTGCTGCGGCAACATATTCTGCTTCTGTTGAAGACAGTGTCACAATTGACTGTTTCTTACTTGTCCAACTTATTGGTCCACCTGAGAGAAAAAAAATATGTCCACTGGTAGATCTTCTGTCAGTTGGATCTCCAGCCCAATCTGCATCAACATATCCTGTTAAAATGCAATTATCACTTGTGGGTAATTTCAGCTTAACATTGCTAGTTCCTTTCAAATAACGCATTACTCTCTTCACGGCATTCCAATCAGCTTTATTTGGTTTTGATACCTTTTTACTCAGGATTCCTACTGCTGCTGCAATGTCTGGTCTTGTAACGGTCGCTAGATACAGTAGTTTTCCTATTGCTGTTCTGTATTCTTCATTATTTGGTAGCATATTTTTTTCACTGTTCATGTCTTTGAGTTAGTTTCCATTGGAGACTTTACTGTTTTTGCATCCTTTAATCCAAATTTTTCTGATGTGTCTTGAATCATGTGATTTTGATTCAGTAGGAAACTTCCGTTTTCTTCTCTTTCTACCTGTATTCCTAGGTACTGTTTCACATTTCCCAAGTCTTTGATTTCGAAATGTTGCTTCAGGATTTTTAGAATGTTTTCTTTATCCCTTTCTTGCTTAAAACAAATCAAAATGTCGTCTACATATATGAGTACATAAATCCATCTATTAATCAGCCTTTTTGTGTACAAGCATGGATCAGCTTTGCTTCTTTGAAATTTTTCATTTGTAAGTACTTCCGTGATTTTGTCATTCCACGCTTTAGCTGCTTGCTTTAAACCATACATGCTTTTCTGTAGTTTGCAAACTTTGTTTGAATTTCTTTCATCTTTGAATCCGGAAGGTTGTTCCATGTAAATGTCTTCTGTTAAATCTCCATTCAAAAAAGCTGTCTTTACTTACAGTTGCAGCAATGAAACAGATGGAACTGAGACATCTGGATGTAAAGTTCTTATTGTAGTGTGTTGGACAACTGGAGCAAATGTCTCATCATAGTCTTCTTCATATGTTTGAGAATAACCTTTAGCTACGAGTCTTGCTCGGTATCTTTCATCTGTGCCATCTGTTTGGTATTTTACTTTAAAAATCTATTTACATCCTATGGCTTTTCTTCCTTCTGGCAAATCTGTTAGTGTCCATGTATTTGAATCATGCATGGATTTAATTTCTGTTTCTGTTGCTTCTATCCATTTATTAGCTTCTTCTTCAGGAAGTTTAGATATGTCTTCCCAAGAGGTAGGCTCATAGATTTTTCTTATGCTTGTCTTGTATGAGAGACGTTTTGGTGGTTTTCCTTTGTTCTCTCTCATTGAACGTCTTGGTTCTGTGTCTGTTTGTAGTTGTGATTCTTCACTTTCAATATTTTGTTCTTCATTAATTTCTACTTCTTTCTCATCAGATATTTCTTCAGTTATGTCACTATTGTTTTTCTCATTTTTTTTTCAACTGAAATCATAAATCTTCAATGAATGTCACACTGTTACTCACCGTAACTCTGTCTGTTTTGGGATCTAGGATTCTATATCCTTTGCAATTTTCACTATATCCAACAAATATTCCTTCCATGGATCTGTTTTGAAGTTTGGAACGTTTTTCTGTTGGAATGAATATAAAAAATTTACATCCAAAAACTTTCAAATGATTGACACTTGGTTTCATAACTTGCCACAGTTCATATGGAGTTTTTATCAGTTTTCTGGAAAAAAGTCGGTTCTGTAGATATGTAGCTGTCATTGCTGCCTCACCCCAATATTTCTCTGGTAGTTTGGAATCCGTCAGCATACATCTTATCATTTCTGTTAGAGTTCTGTTTTTCCTTTCTGCTACTCCATTTTGTTCAGGTGTGTATGGAACAGTTTTCTGGTGTTCTATTCCATTTTGTCTTAAGTAGTCTTCTATTCTGTGACCTGTAAATTCACCTCCATTATCCCTTCTGATGACAATTGGCTTCCTTTGAAATTTGCTCCTTGATCTTGTTACATAGTCTACAAGTTTATCAAAAACTTCACTTTTGTTCTTAATTAAGTTTTTTGACTGTGTATCTTGAGTAGTCATCTATAAAAGTCAAAATGTATCTATTGCCTCCTGATGTAGTCACTTTCATGGGTCAACATATGTCAGTATGCACCAAATCAAGTGGTCTTTCGCTTTTCATCTCACTTTCTGTTGGAATAGATATCCTTGTGGCTTTGGATTTTATACAACATTCACATCTTTCGGTAATTGAGCAATCTGATATCTTTAAATCTTTTGTCAATTCTTTTCTCTGTAGTTCCCTTATACTGTAAGGGTGTCTATGTCCTAGATGTCTATGCCACATGTGAATACAGTTTTTGTGATCATGTGTACATACCTTCATCTGTTCCTTTGGTGTGTCAAAATGATATAATTGTTCATCTGCCTTGACTTTGGTGATCACCTTGTTTCCTGCAATAATTGCACACTCATTGTCTTTGAATTTTACTGTAAGTCCTTTTGCTGTTAAACGTTTCACAGATAATAATCCGCCTTCCAATTTTGGAACATACAACACATCCTGTACAAGTATCTTTGAATCTTGTCCGAACTTGTTTGAACAATTTAGCATACCTTGTTCGATACCTTCTGCGGTTATTTTGCTTCCATCTGCAAGATAAATGGCTTCTTTCTTATCTAAATCAAGATCAGTAAAGAAATTCTTGTCACTTGTCATATGACTCATTGCTCCTGAATCAATAAACCAACCAAGTGATGATTTCTTGTCTGTTGCTTTAAATGTGCCATTCCAATTATTCTCACATGAATCGGAAATTGTGTTTTTTTACTTTCAGTGCATGCTTTTTATGCTGTAATTTTTGTTGTTCTGCTTTCCATATGGTACAGTCTTTCTTTAAATGACCTTTTTTCTTACATCTGAAGCATTCTCCTGTTTCTTTATTATAGGGTTTTTTAAATTCTGTAGCTTTAAGAGCGTTTTCACTGTCCTTTTCAGTAGAAGAATAATTTCTTTGTTCTTTTCTTCTCTGATATTCATCTATTAGTCTTGTTTTCACAAAATCTAATGTAATGTCAGTTTCTGGTCTCGTCTCAAGGGCATTTATCAAGGCTGTATACGAATCTGGTAAACTGCACAATAATATAGTTGCTACATGACTTTCTTTAATGTCTTCACCAATAGATCTTAGCTGTGATATCACTTCCATCATTGAGAATATGTGCTTCTGCATGTCATCATTTGCACTCAATCTCATACTGTAAAGTTTTCTTAATAAAAATACCTTGTGATTCAAGCTAGGTCTTTCCTATAGTTTTCTTAATTCTTCCCACATTCCTTTAGCTGTTTCTTCATTTCTTATATGTATTAATTGAGCATCATCCACTAATAAGCTAATGGTGGCTCTCGCTTGTCTATTCTTCTTATCCCATGTCTGATTATCTTGATCTGGTCTTTCTGTAACAATTACTTCCCATAAATCATCCTTAGATAACATCTCTACTTTGAATTTCCATAATTGATAATTTTCACTATTCAGTTTAGCTACTGTAAAATTCAGTTCTGTGTTACTCATCATCTTTATATAGTCTTACTTGTTTATAGAGTTGTACTGAAGATATTCTCCTGTTTTTTCTTCTTGCTGATAGTTCCTGTATGTCCTGCCTGTGTTGATTTCTCTGTAATTATATCCAGCTCCTGGGATCATGAATTCCTCTGTCACTCTGTATCTGGATTTATTTCCTTCTGTTTACAGAGCTTATCTGTGTGCTCCGTTATGTGGGGTTATAAACCAGGATCCTCTTGTAGTGCGGGCCTGTAGTGTCTGGGCTTTAGTGTCTGGGTTCCGGCCTGGGCCCATAACCTGTCGCAGAATGCATCTTCTTACAGTCACCACTGTACTTACGAGAGCTTCAATCAGCAAGATATCTTGAGTAAACAGTATTTACTTCATACTGGATAAACATTAGATACAATTCAGTGTCATACAGTCCGTGTGCTGCTTACATAACACATTCAGGAAGAAAAGGAAAACACAGGAAGTAAAAACAACCAACAATTGAGAGCTTTTCTCCCCTCATTACAGCAAGCATATAACTTTATACACTATCGCCATCTGCTGTCTGGTTAGCATAAAGTCCTCCTTTCACTTATAATAAGTCGTAATCTGTTGTATATGCCAACAAGAACAGTATGCTAAGAAGGGGGAGTGTGATGAGGGGGCACAGTATAGAGACTGGGCCCTATAGGGGGGACACAGTGTGAGGACAGTGTGAAGAGGAGGCCCAGTATGGAAAGAAGAGGGCAGTGTGGAGGGCCTGTACCATAAGAGGGACGATGTGGGGGTGATATTTTGTGCAGGGAATATAGTGAGGGCAATTATATATTCAGAGGCTCAGCGTAGGACAGATATTTTTATTCAGGAGCATTATAATGACTTATCTTTCAGGGCATCGTATGGGGATGTGCTGCAGAAGATCGGAGGAAATTAAAGTCTGCAGAGACGGGCTGTGGATGAGAAAAATCATCATGGCGTCTGGGCAAGAGGAAGAAAAGAAAGAGAACGACTTCAGAGACAGCGTCATCTATAAGATACCTGGATGTAAATGTTTTTTATGATGCTGATATTTTTTTATTTATGTTAGGAGCATAAAAGATGTTGTCCACATTTCTGATGAGTCTGCAGTCATTCTATGTGACGGCAGACTTCTGAATTCTCACAGTGCGCACTGCACACTGTCAGGATTCTCTCATGCTTACGATTGGTATACATGCAGTCAAGTGCCGACTAGACATGTGTGGCCTCACTCCTGGTTTTGGCTCCCACTCCTGAGAAAAAATATTGACCAAATACTGATAATGGGGCCATGGTCTTAGTGTGCAAATCGAATATGTGCTGGGGAAGGAGTGGGGTGTGTGTGGGGGGGGGGGGCGGGGCACCAAACTGAATTCTTACCCCGAGTGCTAGAAGACCTAGAAACACCTCTGCCTCCTGAAAACCTGTCCGGGAGGGCAACTTTGGGTTCAGGCTTAATAGGTCTACCTGCAGAGACCACCACATTGGCGACCTGTAACCGCTGATGCTGGTGCTGAACCTCACAGCGGAGGTCATTCACCTCCAGAGACAGATGGTGGAAGTGCTCTGCAAGCTCTGCAACTGAACCCATACCAAGGGAGAAAGGAAAAAAAAATGGTCCACACCGAAAAACACACAGAGAAAAAAAAAATGTCAGTTTTTTTTTTCCCTTTTCAAAATGCGCTTGGCCGTCGATAATGTCACGCCAGGTGTGGGAAAGACTTAGTGCAACACAGAGGGAAGAGGGAAAGGGAGCCCAGACACTAGGTAAAGGGGGAAGTAGAGACCTCCTAGACTTGTCTAGTGTCACCCTGTCTCAACTATCATCCCTATATTGGCTCTGCACCAATCGCCGCACGCGTGCCTCGCCCTAACTTTTCCTGACGTATGGCTAAGGCTAGGGACAGGAGGAGATGAGCACTAGTCGATCTTCACTAAACTCTATAGACAACAAGGGTAGACAAACAGGGGGGGGAATGTCTTAGCTTTAGACGACTCCAGACAAATGCGCACACGGTCTCAAGCTCCAGAGAGGACGAAGTACTGCTCTTGCTAAAGCCATACCAGTAGTAATGAATATCGCCGGCACCTCCCTCTCAGACACACCAGGTATTTATACACCCAGCCCAGGAGTTTATTAGCCAGAGGGAGGTAGCCGCTGGGTCCTAGAGACAGTCAGCCTTTAAGAAGATGTCTGTAATGCCAAACGTATAGATCTCCTTCAACCAACTGCAGGGCGACTGTCACCTCTGACAAACCCATGACAGTGTGGTCTAGTGTCACCCCCTGTCTTAACTACCGTCCCTATATTGGCTCTGCACCAATCGCCGCACGCATGCATTGCCCTGACTTTCCCTGGCGTATGGCTAAGGCTAGGGACAAGTACTAGTCGATCTCCACTAGACTCTATAGACAACTAGGGTAGACAAACAGGGGAAATTGCTTAGCTTTAGACGACTCCAGACAAATGCGCACATGGCCTCAAGCTCCAGAGAGGATGAAGTACTGCTCTTGCTAAAGCCTCACAAGTAGTAATGAATTTCGCCGGCACCTCCCTCTCAGACACACCAGGAATTTATACACCCAGGCCAGGGAGCTAATTAACCAGAGGGCGGTAGCTGCTTGGTCCTAGAGACAGCCAGACTCTAAGAAGATGTCTGTAATGCCAAATGTAGAGATCTCCTGCAACCAACTGCAGGGCGACTGTCTGTCACTTCTGATACACCCGTGACAGGGCGTATAACATGACTAAAAAAGTCAGGGCACTATTAAAGGCATATAATATGGCACTTCCAGACAGCACAGGATTAATGAGTGGTGGAACGCAATTTGCGTTCCACCATGGTATGGATCGCGTCATTTCCGGGTGGGGAAATAAGTCATTTACACAGACGCGAGTGCGACACCCCAGGGGTCTGGTTGCCACGGTAATAGAGATATTATGTCTGAGAGCAAGTGGGGGGTTTCTCTGGTCAGGATCCCTAAACATGCAACACGGTCCGCCCAGACCTTTGAGGGGAGGAATCTGCCCTTTTAAACTGGGTCTGGGGCGGGATTAGAGCAGTCAGAGCCTGGAGAGGGAAAGGAAGAACTAGGAGCTCTGTAGGAGCAGTAGCAGAAGTCCAGGGGCTGGAGCTGAGCAGAGCTCGCCCTGGACAAGGACACTAAAACCGGACACAGGAGTCCGAGGCTGTGGGGACTGATCTACACCCAGCAGCAGAAACCAGCCGGCAGGGGATTCCAGGTCCTCTGGCCATAGAAGCCCGGAGGCTCAGTCACAGAGAAGGGACCAGCGCCGCCATCCAGGAGCGGAGGCTAACAGAAGGCCCCAGGTCACCAGCCATACGGGTGAGCACCACACGGTATACTCAGGGACGTGGGCTACTTGTAACCGCTGACAGCAAGGTAGCCAGGAAGAGTGCAGATTAACGGGGAGGCCTACAACTCCACCTGGCCAGGGGAACTCCTGCTTGCTCGCAGACTGACCAGGCCCCTTATACTAGCCAGTACTCCCGGGAGGGTCTGCCTTGTACCATCAGTAAAGACCCTGAACTGCACCACACGTCTCTGTGATTCCTTGTCGCACCAGCACCATCAGCACTGGGACCCTCACACCATCACTCCCATCATCTATCACATTAGCTGCCCTGAGGCAATTACTCCTCCCGTGGGGAGTTATCCCATACTCGGCTGCGCAACCAACATCAGCCTCAGCGGTCGGCAGCGCAGCGGCGGTCCCCACTGACCGCAATCCACGGGTGGCGTAGTCGGACACTTATTACAACATTTAGACTGCCACTGGTTTGACCGCCCTGGGCACGGACCGGGTCACCGCCACGGAGAACTACAACCCCCAGCGATCCGGCTCCGGGTATTCCCCCTGCACAGCAGCAGCGCACAGGCCCAGGGGGCGCGTCAACTTTGGCGTAGTCGGCAGGATTTCGTGCCCGCAACCACCGGGTACTGCGTGCCTGAAAAAGACTTTTTGAACTTACCTGTGGTGAAGTTTCCCGCCGTCCGGAGCAGATTCCCGCCAATCAGACGCCATCTTGGACCGTTTCCCGCCGTCTTCTGCCTTCTTCCCGCCATCCGCAGCTGCTTCCCGCCATCAGACGCCATCTTCGGGACGCCGCACAGGAAGAAGAGGGGCGTGGACGCCGAAAGCGCGCGAGATCCGAAGCTCCGCCCCACGTTGACGCTGCGCAAGGTCCTGGAAGGGAGGAAGAGCGACGCTGACGTCATCGGAGCGCGACGCCAGGTCCTCAACCCCGATGATCGACGGCGGAGCCGCGGCCTACGGAAGAAGAGCATCGCAGGGTAGGCCACGGTCCACTAGGGGGGAGGAGGATGCCGGATACCGAGGGGAGCTCCACTGCCACAGCCACTGCCAGCGCAACCGCTGCTGCGGTCATGCCATTCACCATGCCCTATATCCCGGGGGCAGCCTGGCTACCCCAGTACTCAGGGGAGTCACATACCCTAAATGACTTTAGAGAAAGACTGGATAGCCTCTTCCAGGTGTACCCCCTCACAGAAGAGCAAAAAGTGAGCATCCTGGTGGCCCAATTAATCGGGGCAGCCCAAAGGGAGGTAAAGTCCTGGTCACCTGGGAAGAAGAGGACCGTCAGAGAGATACTAGCCCGGCTGAAAGACACGTTTGACACCCGCACCTCAGCCGAAATAAAACTAAGATTTTATGGGTGCAAACAACAGGCTCATGAAAGTATAAGAGACTATGCTTTAAACTTACAAGAGGCCCTGAGAGCCATTAAGCAGTTAGACCCTGACCGCGTGGGAAATGAAGATAAGCTTTTGACTGAACAATTTATTGAGGGTCTATTGTGCAATGCCCACCGGACCCAGTTGCGGGCAATGGCCTTACAGGACCCTGACCTGGACTTTGCACAGTTCAAGGACAGAGCCATCCGGGTGCTCCGAGAACCGGCACCAGGTGGCGCTGTGACCCACAGGCGCCCTGCTATCACTTACCACCAGGGGACGGCGCCCTTGTCTGCAGAGCCTGTGGGAGCTGATGCGCAGGCTTTAAACAGTGACCCGGCTACAGACCTGCACCATCAGGTCCAAGAGCTGACTAAGAGCGTTGCAGCGCTAACCAGAACTGTGCAGTCTTTACAGATCTCTTCTCCAGGAAAGATCCAGCTGGCATCCGGACCGGAGGACGTCCCGTGGCGCCGACTGAGGAGGACCCCACCGGCCAGAGGAAGACCCAGCGACAGATACAATGAGGATGGACGACCCATCTGCCGCCGCTGCAATCAACCCGGACATGTGGCAAGGTACTGTCATTTAAACGGGCACAACCAGGGGTAGAGGGCCAACCCCCAGGCATAAGATCATCAGGCCCATCGAACTGGCGTGATAAATACGTAGGGGGACGTCCAATCTTGCCTGTGGTACTGGATGGCATTCCTATGAGTGCCCTACTAGACACTGGGTCACAGGTGACCACCATCCCGTACGTGCTCTTTAAGCAGTACTGGAATGACTCGGACATAACCCGCTACCCAGATGACGACCTGAGTATCATCGCCAGCAATGGTCAGCCCGTGCCGCAGGTGGGATTCAAGGAGGTGACCATTAAGATCGGTAAAGTCGAACTGGCGGCACAGGGACTGATTATAGTGGACATAGACCGTCATGAGAGTCACCCTAGAATAACCTTGGGAACTAATGTGATTGAAAATTGTCTTGCAGATGAGATTCTCATTTTACAGCAGGTTGCCAAGAACGCCAGTTCCGGCCAGCAGCGTGTGCTCCTAAAAGAGATCCGGGCACTGATGAAGCGGCAACAGGTGGAACTATCTGGTGGTGAGATAGGTAGCGTGAGAATGTGTGACCCGTTCCCTATTGCCATGCCCCCAAAAAGTGAGATGATGATTTGGTGTCGGGCAGCTATTGGTCTAAGAGGTAGAGACTACCAAGCAATGGTAGAACCCGTCTACTCAGACAGTAGGCCCACCATTTTGACAGCACGGGGGGTGGTCGATGTACGCCATGGGAGGGTGCCCGTTCGCATCATAAATATCGGGGAGAGAGAAGTACACCTGCCCCGGTATGCCACGCTAGCCAAATTGTTCACCATAAACCAGAATTCTGTAGAAGGAGGCCGTGGAACCCTTGCCTCCATCTCAACCAGAGGAAGGTAAAGGCTCTAAGAAACCAATGGAGGACTGGTGTCAGCAACTACATTTGGGTACTGACTCCACTCCCTCACACCAGAAACAGGGAGTCTATCGGGTGGTTCAAGAGTACGAGAGAGTGTTTAGTAAACACCCATTAGACTTCGGGTGAGTAAAGGGGGTAGAACACCACATCCCCATGGGAGACCATCCTCCCATAAAGGAGAGATACTGACCCGTACCCCCTGCACACTACCAACACGCCAAGGGGATGCTTAGAGACATGAAGGAGGCTGGGGTAATCAGGGACAGCTGTAGCCCCTGGGCAGCTCCACTAGTCTTAGTGAAAAAGAAAGACAACACTATGAGAATGTGTGTAGACTACAGGAAGGTCAACCGTATCACACACAAAGATGCGTACCCGTTACCAAGGATAGAAGAGTCCTTAGCTGCATTAAAATCTGCTAACTTCTTCTCTACTTTGGATCTCACTAGCGGGTACTGGCAGGTTCCTGTAGCAGAGGCGGACCGGGAGAAGACCGCATTCACTACCCCGATGGGTCTCAGTGAATTTAACTGTATGCCGTTCGGGCTCTGCAACGCACCAGGAACCTTCCAACGGTTGATGGAATGCTGTCTGGGACACCGGAACTTCGAGACGGTCCTGTTATACCTGGACGATGTCATCGTCTATTCCAAGACCTACGAGGACCACCTGAAACACCTGGCAGAAGTGTTTGAAGCTCTGGCAAACTACGGCTTAAAGGTGAAACCCTCCAAGTGTCACCTCCTGAAACCAAAGGTGCAGTACCTGGGACACGTGGTGAGTGCTGACGGAGTGGCTCCCGACCCTGATAAGATCACCGTAATTAAGGACTGGCCAAGACCCTCCAGCATAAAGGAAGTGCGGCAGTTCCTCGGGTTGGTAGGCTACTACCGAATATTCATTCCCGGTTTCACCAAAATGGCAGCCCCTATGCAGGACCTCCTGATAGGTCAATCTCGGAAAGCCAAGAACCAGAAGCCGCCCTTCAGGTGGGAAAGGCTGGAAGAGGAGTCCTTCTGCCAGCTGAAGATGGCCCTCACGAGGGATGAAATCCTGGCATATCCAGACTACAGCCAGCCCTTTATCCTCCACACGGATGCAAGCAACATCGGGCTAGGAGCCGTACTGTCCCAGATCCAGCAGGGGAAAGAACGGGTAATCGCTTACGCCAGCCGAAAGCTACGGCCCACGGAGAGGAACCCTGAGAATTATAGCTCATTCAAGCTGGAGTTCCTGGCAGTAGTGTGGGCAGTGACCGAACGTTTCAAGCATTACCTTGCCTCCTCTAAATTCACCGTGTACACGGATAACAACCCGTTGACACACCTGGACACTGCAAGGCTCGGTGCCCTGGAACAGAGATGGATGGCTCGCCTGTCCAACTTTGAATTCACCATCAAATACCGGGCGGGACGCACAAATGCCAACGCCGATGCCCTGTCTAGAATGCCGAACTTACCGGACGTAGGGGAAGATCCAGAAGATCTGGAAGAAGTCGAGCTCCCTGCATTCCACCATCATGGGATTACCCTGTATTCCCACCATGTGAAGGATAGGCGCTCTGTGACGTTCAATCCCTTGCCCCACTACAACTGGGCAGAAACGCAAGACAGTGATCCCGCAGTCCGTCTGGTGAAGGAAATGCTGACCCAAGCCGATGCCAGTCTGGACCCAGATGCCCCAGAGGAGACCAAGCAACTGTGGAAGGAGAAAAGTAAGCTGTTCCTCTACAGGGAGAAGCTGTGCCGGAGAATGGTTAACTCTCGAACACATGAGTTGACCTGGCAGGTAGTGGTCCCAAGACGAGACGCGGCTATGATTCTGGAGGCATACCACAACGGAGCAGGGCATTTCGGATGGAAGAAGCTGGAGTTCTTGTTGCGTGAACGGTTCTACTGGGTAGGCATGAGAGGAGCCATCGAGAGGTGGTGCAGAGACTGTGGCCCGTGCCACCTGAGAAGAAAAGACCGTGCCAGCCAGAAGACTCCCCTGCAGCCCATCATCACCAGACAGCCACTGGAACTGGTAGCCCTGGACCATGTGAAACTGGCTCCAAGCAGATCTGGGTATGTCTACGCCCTCACAACCGTAGATCATTACTCCCGGTTCCTAGTGGTGGTCCCGGTCAAGGACTTAACGGCTCAAACAGCAGCTAGAGCCTTCCAGCAGCACTTCTGCCGTCCACACGGGTACCCGAACCAAGTGTTGACAGACCAAGGACCAGCCTTCGAAGCGGAGGTCTTCCAGGAGTTCTGCAACCTGTATGGCTGCAAGAAGATAAGAACAACTCCCTATCACCCTCAAACCAATGGACTCTGCGAGAAGATGAACCAGGTGGTGATAGATCTGCTAAAAACATTGCCCCTGGAAGAACGCAGTCTGTGGCCTGAGAAACTGCCCGATCTGGTAGACCTGTATAACCACATCCCTGTAGGTTCCACCAACTGTACCCCGGCTTACCTAATGAGAGCAAGACCTGGTAAGCTGCCTATCGACCTGGATATGGGAGTCCTGACACCTGAGGACACCTCGCCAGAGGCAGACTGGGATACAGAACGGCAGCAGCAGTATCGGAAAGTGCAGGAGAGCGTCAAGCGAAGTCTGTCTCAAGCTAGAGAAAGGCAAGAGAAGGCTTATAACCAGTATGCTCCCGCTGTTCCCCTGGTACCTGGAGAGCAGGTCTTGAAGAGGAAGAGACGGCTCCACAAGTTGGACGACCAGTGGGAGAAGGACCCGTACACCGTACTGCCATCAAGCCATGAGAACCCAAAAATCTGCATAATCAGTAAGGATGGAGGAGAAACCACAGCCATTGTCTCCAGAGACCACCTGAAGAAGTGTCCCGAGCAGCTGCAAAGCCCTGAAGAAGATCAAGAAAACCCTCAACCCGCAGAGGAAAGGGAAGAAATGATCAGTACCATACTAGGAGACTTCCCCCGGTCTTGGACACAAGTAAACGGCGCTGTCGTGGTACCCGTCCTCACCTTTCTCCAGCCAGCCCCGCAAGTGCCTACAGAGGAACCGGTAGAGCTGGAAGAGCAGCCGGCCCAAGAGGCAGAAGAGTCCACACCAGCAGTACAGGAGGATCAACCCTCTGCTAGTAGTGAGCCTGTCGTGCCCCTAGTGAGCCAAAGAGTGCGCAGACAGCTGCCCAGCTTACCCATAACACCTCCTACACCCTGTAGTGCAGAACCAGTTAGTGAGCTCCGTAGGTCCACTAGAGTCACTAGAGGTCAGATGCCCGCTCGCTGGAGAATCTAAACTAATGCACTGTGAATTTATCTGTTAACTGTTTATGGTTCATGTTGGTTGCCTGTTACTAATTATGTTTCTCAGTTACCCTGCAGATTTATTTGGACTAACAGGTTATGGACACTGGATAACCGGAACAGTATTGTAGATAGTTGCACCTTGGTGCCTCTTGCGAAGACGGTCGCAGAAGAGAAAACCTGTCTGGCGTGGCCTAGAAGTAGCTAGCTCTAGCCTTGCAGCCACGCCCAAGGACAACGCAAGGGGTTTGCTTTGGACAGGTCCCCTATTCTGTGCCAAGACTTCGCCTTGTTGGGTGACATGGACACCCCTTTGTTTCATAAACTTCACCTTGGGTGATATGGACACCCGGTCACGGAAACGCCGTGACCTCTACAGACTAAAGCTTCTTGTAAATATGTTGTCTTGTTATTGTTATACCTTGTATTTATGTTTCTTCAAAAATGTGTTTAGTCCCGGAGTACTAAAATTTACTAGGGGGGAATGCGACACCCCAGGGGTCTGGTTGCCGCAGTAATAGAGATATTATGTCTGAGAGCAAGTGGGGGGTTTCTCTGGTCAGGATCCCTAAACATGCAACACGGTCCGCCCAGACCTGGGAGGGGAGGAATCTGCCCTTTTAAACTGGGTCTGGGGCGGGATTAGAGCAGTCAGAACCTGGAGAGGGAAAGGAAGAACTAGGAGCTCTGTAGGAGCAGTAGCAGAAGTCCAGGGGCTGGAGCTGAGCAGAGCTCGCCCTGGACAAGGACACTAAAACCGGACACAGGAGTCCGAGGCTGTGGGGACTGATCTACACCCAGCAGCAGAAACCAGCCGGCAGGGGATTCCAGGTCCTCTGGCCATAGAAGCCCGGAGGCTCAGTCACAGAGAAGGGACCAGCGCCGCCATCCAGGAGTGGAGGCTAACAGAAGGCCCCAGGTCACCAGCCATACGGGTGAGCACCACACGGTATACTCAGGGACGTGGGCTACTTGTAACCGCTGACAGCAAGGTAGCCAGGAAGAGTGCAGATTAACGGGGAGGCCTACAACTCCACCTGGCCAGGGGAACTCCTGCTTGCTCGCAGACTGACCAGGCCCCTTATACTAGCCAGTACTCCCGGGAGGGTCTGCCTTGTACCATCAGTAAAGACCCTGAACTGCACCACACGTCTCTGTGATTCCTTGTCGCACCAGCACCATCAGCACTGGGACCCTCACACCATAACTCCCATCATCTCTCACATTAGCTGCCCTGAGGCAATTACTCCTCCCGTGGGGAGTTATCCCATACTCGGCTGCGCAACCAACATCAGCCTCAGCGGTTGGCAGCGCAGCGGCGGTCCCCACTGACCGCAATCCACGGGTGGCGTAGTCGGACACTTATTACAACATTTAGACTGTCACTGGTTTGACCGCCCTGGGCACGGACCGGGTCACCGCCACGGAGAACTACAACCCCCAGCGATCCGGCTCCGGGTATTCCCCCTGCACAGCAGCAGAGCACAGGCCCAGGGGGCGCGTCACGAGCAGCAGAAGTTAGCTGGAGCACATGATGCATTCCAGCACTCGATCAGGATGCGCTCAACAGGAGGTGAGATCACTTCCTCCATTCTATGTAGAGTTCACATATCACAGTTGGAGCACACGCAGCGTTCCACTGGGTCCCTTGTTGCACACTTTTGTGCACATTGACGCACCTCTGTTCCTTACCACCATCCCCTGATGAACCCCTAAAATGGAAAAAGGCGTGGAAACGCGCAGGGCTTTGGTACATGGGCAAGATCAAGTTAAGTGGCTACCCTTGTTTAAATGTTTATCTTATTTGATGCATAAATATATGGAAAGGATAGTGCACCCTGCCTGAGAGCTGCAATGACCACTATGCATTTATGACTATTAAAAAATCTGAAAGGACCAGTATCTTTGAATTGTTACATTATGATTTCTTGTGTTTTTCTAATCTATATGTATATAATTAAAGTGATGATATGGTGTCAGTAATAACTTCTAAGGTATTGTGTTTCCCTTTTCTATTTCTTTTGGCTGGTCCTCTCCCTTTACTGAATTAGGACCTTACAGGGATTGTACAGGCTCAGTCGACGAGGAGCTGCGGCGCCAATTTAAAGTTGGATGTCAACCTCCGTTGACAGGCAGGAGTGAACATAGGGATGTACCTAGACCTCAGAGGTATATCTTCTCCTGCACATATACCTATTTGATTCTTTTACCTTGAGTTTGCCTTAGACACTGTCTTTTCACTCTTAAAATTGTGTCTAGTGAAGTGACGGCACTAGAAACTGATTCTATTATTCTTGCATAATTGAGGATATAGGGACAATTAGGGATCAATAGGGTCAGTGTACGCTGAGCGGGAGTGCCATCTCGACAATTTATTAGGGCACCAACCTCTGCTGGTAGGCAGGGGTAAGAATAGAGTTCCCGGCAGGAACCTTTGAGCATATTAATAACCCCTGATAAATTTATAATTTATTGTTTATTTATTTATGTGGTGTGATTATTACTCATTTTAAAGAATAATTTAATAAAGAAGAATTTTAGATGTTTTTTTTTCTGGGTTTTGGTTATACGCAAAATGCCTTTTGGTGGGACATGCATGTCTGGGATTTTCTGCTATTATAATGGATAGACCATCCTCCTTTTGTATGTATTTATATTATTGCACCTTAGCAGTATTCTCTGCCCTATTTTTTCGGGATTTCTTTCACTGACACAGCAAGTGTGCCCACTTGCCTCTTTTGCTTTTGGAGTATGTTTTTCCTTCTCAAATTTTAAATGTAAATTATATGATGACCACACACAAGATAAAGATATCCAACTCACATCAGGAATACAAGATCCCAGATACTCCTAGCAGTATCATGTAGCACCCAGAGGGCTCGGCTGCTACAGGGGTATTGCACCTCAAACCAGAGGTGTGATATTCCACTCCCGGGTAAGGATGGAGTGTGGACCAGAGCTCAGTAAGCTGCATGCACCACACACACCCCATTTCCGAGGGACAGCTCAACGGTGCTCCCACTAGACAGAAGTGCAGGCACGACAGCATCTGTCCCTGGCTGGAGTGGGGAGAGGGAGGAGAACCCAGTGGTGTAGGAGCAGATAGGGGTGGGTCTCTGGGCATAGGTAGGAACCCATTGTTTGCAAGTCACCAGGGCTCACACATAGAGGGAGGTATATAAGGTGGGCACCATATTAGAACAGTGTTCTGTCCGGGAAGTGAGTTCAGAGAGGAGTTCAGCCAGAGAGGGCTGACAGGGAGCTGTGGCTCAGTCTGGGCCCAGCTCCACGAGGCAGGCCTAGAGTGGAGGCCAGAAACAGCAGAGAGAACAAGAACAGAAGAGAAAGGAAACAAGGAACAGAACATTAAGAGGCCCAGAGACACGAGAGAAGAAGGAACCCCATAGGCCCAGGAGATTGCGGGTGACGGTTTGGCAGAATAGGGTATCGGATCCCAAATTGGTGGAGGCGACTAATCCTCAGCCAAAGACCGGCGGTCGTGACTATATCTTGGTGCGACCCATCACTACAACTACCAGGAAGGCACACCACATAGGGTCAGGGACGCAGAAATCAGCATACCAAGAGAAGGCCCGAGGCAGCCGGACAAACGTAGAGTCACTGGTGGGGCACGGCCAGAGAAGGGAGCCCTGTGCCACGCTCTGGAATTGCCTGGGAGTTGGTCGAGCCCCTTGCCTGGTGGACGCAGCACGGCTTGGGCAGTCACAAAGACCGGAATCGCCGAACGGTGTGCTGCCTCCCTGGCGCTCGAGTCCGGCACATCGCGGATCGGGTTGACAGGTTACTGGGTGGGGCTGGCGAAGACCCAGCGGTCATGGTCCACATCAGCACCAATGACAAAGTGAGTGGTAGATGGAGGGTCCTTAAAAATTATTTCAGGGACCTAGGTACGAAGCTCAGGGCAAGGACCTCCAAGGTAGTTTTCTCAGAAATACTACCAATCCCGCGAGCCACACAGGAGCGCCAACGGGAAGTTAGGGAGGTGAATAAGTGGCTAAAGAGTTGGTGCAAGGCAGAAGGGTTTGGGTTCATGGAGAACTGGGCCGACTTTGCGGTCGGCTACAGGCTCTACCGTAGGGATGGGCTGCACCTCAATGGGGAGGGTGCAGCGGTGCTGGGGAAGAAGATGGCTAATAGGTTGGAGGAGTTTTTAAACTAGAGACGGGGGGGGAAACCAAGGAAATAGGTGGGATGTGAGGCAAGCAAGGGGGAAGGGGAGAAGTGAATATAATGAGGGTGGAGAGGGGGGTGGGGATAGTACAGTTAGATCGTTAGAGAAGAATAGGATGCTAAATAACCCCAAAGTTTTATCTTGCATGCTGACCAACGCAAGAAGCCTGACCAATAAGGCGGATGAGCTGCGGGTGCTTATATCGGAGGAGAGGTATGACATCGTAGGTATAACAGAGACTTGGCTAGATGATAGCTACGACTGGGCGGTAAATTTATTAGATTATAGTTTATTTAGAAGGGATCGGAAACAGGGGAAAGGCGGAGGAGTCTGCTTATATGTAAAGTCATGTCTAAAACCCAGACTAAGGGAAGATATAGGAGAGGGAGAAGAGGGGGTCGAGTCCATGTGGGTAGAGATAGAGGGGGCAAAAAATAATAAAATATTACTGGGGGTCTGCTATAAGCCACCAAATATAACAGAGGAGAATGAGAATCTGCTATTAGGACAAATAGACAAAGTAGCAAAACATAATGAAGTGATTGTAATGGGGGATTTCAACTACCCGGATATTGACTGGGAAACAGAAACCTGTAGATCTCAGAAAGGAAAAAGGTTCTTGACAAATATTAAGGATAATTATCTCTCCCAACTAGTGCAGGAACCAACGAGAGGGAAGGCCGTGTTGGACTTAATATTGACTAATAGGCCTGATAGAATAACTGAGGTACAGATAGGGGGGCACCTAGGTAATAGCGATCATAATATTATCGACTTCAAAATGCCCTTCAGTAGGGTTATCAATAAGGGAACAACAAAAACATTAAACTTTAGGAGGGCGAAGTTTGATCAGCTGATAGAAAACCTTCAACTTATTGACTGGGACAAAGTACTTAATCAATGGAATACGAATAGTAAATGGGAAACCTTCAAAAGAATTCTGAATACTCAGTGTGAGAGGTATATACCATATGAGAATAAAAGGGCCAGAAATAAGAGGAAACCAATATGGTTGAACAAGAACGTAAAAGGGGCGTTAAATAGCAAAAAAGAGGCATTCAAGAGATTAAAACAGGAAAACAGTAAGGAGGCACTAATGTGTTACAAGGAAAAAACGAGAACCTGCAAAAAACAAATAAAAATAGCAAAGGAGGAAACAGAGAGACGTATTGCTAGGGAAAGTAGATCAAATCCCAAACTGTTCCTTACGTATATAAATAGTAAAAGGATTAAATCGGATAATATTGGACCGATAAAAAGTGAGGAAGGCAAAATCATAGAGAAAGATGAGGATAAAGCTAATCTATTAAATATTTTTTTTTCGACAACTTTCACAAAGGAAATAGAACTAACAGGAGAAATGAGAAGTGACAAGCTTAATCCTCCACTAAGTATGACAAATCTAACCCAAGCTGGGGTACAGAAACGCCTCAGTAATATTAAAATAAACAAATCACCAGGACCTGATGGCATACACCCACGGGTACTAAGGGAACTAAGCAATGTGATAGACAGACTGTTACATCTTATATTTAAGGACTCTGTTGAGACTGGGTCTGTGCCACTTGATTGGCGACAGGCGAATGTAGTGCCAATATTCAAAAAGGGAGCGAAAAGTGACGCCGGAAACTATCGGCCGGTGAGTCTGACGTCCGTTGTGGGCAAAATTTTTGAAAGCTTCATTAAAGAGGCAATTACGGAGCATCTTGATGCTAATAATCTTTTAATCCCGAACCCACATGGATTCATGAGGAATCGCTCCTGCCAAACAAACCTGATTGACTTCTACGAGGAGGTTAGCTCTCGATTAGATCAGGGGGAACCAGTGGATGTCGTGTATCTCGACTTCTCAAAAGCGTTCGATAGCGTGCCACATAATAGGTTGGTATACAAAATGAGAATGATGGGGCTGGGGGAAAATGTCTGCAAGTGAGTAGCTAACTGGCTAAAGGATAGAAGGCAGAGGGTGGTTATAAATGGAATATACTCAGATTGGGTAAGCGTCACTAGTGGGGTACCACAGGGGTCTGTACTAGGCCCAATGTTATTTAATATCTTTATTAACGACATAGTCAACGGGATAAATAGTAAAATATCAATATTTGCAGATGACACAAAGTTATGTAAAGCAATTAATACAAAAGAGGACAGTGCAGACTTACAGAGGGATTTGGATAAGCTGGGTAGGTGGAGCATTAAATGGCAAAGGAGGTTTAACGAGGAGAAATGTAAGGTCATACATATGGGAAGGAAAAATGGAAGTCACCAGTACTCACTGAATGGGAAATCATTGGGGAATTCAGAGATGGAGAAGGACTTGGGCATCTTGATTGATAGCAAACTAAATTGGAGTGCCCAAAGTCAGGCCGCTGCTGTAAGGGAAAACAGGGTAATGGGATGTATCAGAAGAGGTATAGCTGCAAAGGATGAGAACATTGTTCTTCCACTGTACAAAGCACTGGTCAGACCACACTTGGAATACTGTGCTCAGTTATGGGCCCCAATATATAGAAAGGATATAAATGAGCTTGAAAAGGTACAAAGGAGGGCAACAAAATTAATAAAGGGAATGGAGGGACTGCAATACCCAGAGAGGTTGGCAAAACTAGGACTATTCAGCCTGGAAAAGAGAAGGTTGAGGGGGACATAATAAATGTGTACAAATATGTTAGGGGACAGTATAGAGATCTTGCCCGGGATTTGTTCAAAAGGAGGGATATTACGGTAACAAGAGGGCATTCACTAAGACTGGAAGAGAAAAGGTTTCAGCACCAGCATAGGAAGGGGTTCTTTGCGGTAAGAGTAGTGAGAATATGGAATTCACTGAGTGAGGAGACGGTAATGTCAGATTCACTACACCAGTTCAAGCGGGGACTGGATGCATTTCTAGATACCAGGCAGATTTCAGCATATACTTAAAAATAAAATAAAATAGTAGGTTGATACAGGGATTTATTCTGACTGCTGGTTTCAGAGTCGGGAGGGAATTTTTCCTCAGGTGAAGATTGGCTAAATCATTTGGGGTTTTTGCCCTCCTCTGGATCAACTTTAGCAATTACAGAACTAACAGGTCGAACTTGATGGACGCAAGTCTTTATTCGGCTTTACAAACTATGTTACCGAGGTGACTAGGACCAGTAAAGAACTGTGAGTAAAGCATTGGAAACTGCAATCACACGTCTCTGTGCTTCTTCGCCGCACCAGCACTATCAGTGCTGGGACGCTCGTGCACCATCACTACCATCGTCTGCACTGACCGCCCTGAGGCTATACTTCTCCCGTGGGGAGTCATCCCATACTTGGCTGCGCATACAACATCAGCCTCAGTGGTCTGCATCGCAGCGGCGGTCCCCACTGACCGCAATCCACGGGTGGCGTAGTCGGACAATTATAATACTAATAAGACTGCCACTGGTTTGACCACCCTGAGCCACGGACCGGGTCGCCGCCACACGGAGACTACAACCCCCAGCATCCTACAACAGGCCCGGTTCCGGGTTCCCCACACGGCCCAGGGGGCGAGTCAATCACATATAACGTAGTGTACTTAATTATATGCACCAAATGTCCATCACGGAGTCTGTATGTAGGGGAGACAGGGCAAAAACTTAGGACAAGGATGAATCATCATCGCCACACAATAAAAGAAGAAAAAATAGATCTACCTGAGGTCAAGCATTTTTGTTTACATGATCACAACATCACAGACATGAAATTATTGATATTAAAAGGTTTACTTCAAATCTCAGAGAGACAGAAGAGTCTCAGAGTATGAACTAATATATACTCCTTTTGTATGTATTTATATTATTGCACCTTAGAAGTATTCTCTGCCCTATTTTTGGGGGATTTTTTTCACTGAAACAGCAAGTGTGCCCACTTGCCTCTTTCGCTTTTGATTTATGTTTTTCCTTCTCAAGTTTTACATGTAAAATAAACTTCAACATTTTATATAGTAGCATGGACTCTTGTTCTCCTCTTTTGCACAGACAGATGCAAACTTGATGACATTAGTAGAAAACACTTAACGTTAAGCATTTAGTCATGGAGCGAATAAAAATGTAAGTATAATTGCCTTCTTTTGTGAAATCAGCATTCCTGTTTTATACACTCTGTGAGGCAGTGACCGGGGTCGTATACGAGGGACGTTATATCTCCCCCAGAATGTGTGCAAAGACCTATTAAATCCATTGGAGTGCATTGCCGTCACAAACTCACCTGCGGCTGAAATGCAGGAATGAAGGTGAGCAATGACCTGGTCAGGCTATGTGGCCAAGGCAGATTAAGTAAAACCCAGCAGGGCCTTCATTTCTTGGAGGTCACAGGAGGCAGTGGGGCGGCCTCCTCCCTCCAACCCGGGTTTTCCAGTGGCTCTTGCCACAGGTCCTTTAAAACCCCTGCACTAAGGATTAGTGTTGTTCTTTGTTGTAACCTGCTAGGAGCACAGCAGGGAAGCTCAGCAGGATTGAGGGTGGCTGAACCCACGCCTGGGAAGGCTCTGCACCTGTCAGGCTCTGGGCGGCCTGGTGCGGCCGTTGCCCATGGCAACCGTTGTTTAAAGACTCATGCTAACCCGGCTGCTAACTGGAGGACTGTCCTGTTTATCCGTGAGTTGCTGAATAAAGCTGTTTATGTTAGACTTGCTTGGGTCACTGCCTCAGTTACTGCACGGTGTGAACATCGCAGCCTTACAGTTTGGTGGAGAATGAGGGCATAGTGACTGAGGCATACCCCCACCGGCAGCTGCATGACCACAATCTGACCTGCCACCTTTCAGTTCCACCCCATGGACAAAATGGAGGAGCTGTTAAAGCAGCTGGTACTTACCCAGCAGCAGCAGCTGCAGTCTCAGCGGCAACAGCAGGAGCAGTACCAGAGTCTCCAATGGCAATAGCTGGAGCAGGAATGGCAACAGCAGCAGCTACTGTACCAGCAGCAGCAAAAAACAAACAAACTGTTGCTGCAACAGATTGCTGCCCTGCGGGAGACGCCGGCGGCACCGGCCCGGAACGTCGAGAGGCCCAGGACAAGTTTCGCTCAGTGTTGAGGAAGATGGGACCGGAGGACGACGTGGAAGCCTTCCTCACCATTCATGAGCACACAGCGGAGCAGGAAAACCTACCAGCCGGCCAGTGGGCAGAAGTGGTGGCTCCGTTTCTGGTCGGCGATGCCCAAAAGGCCTACTTCGACCTCAGTCGGGAGGACGCCCAGGACTACAAGAGGCTCAAAGGGGAGATCCTTGCCAGACTGGGGGTCAATACATACGTGAGGGCTCAGCGTGTATTTTCATGGGCCTATGTGGCGACCAGACCCGCCCGGTCTCAGGCTTATGACCTCCTGCAGCTGGTAAAGAAGTGGCTCCAGCCTGAGACTTTGCCTCCAGCCCAGATGGTGGAGAGGGTGGTGGTTGACCGGTTGGTTAGGGCTCTGCCAGCCGCTATCCAATGTTTGGTGGGGCAAGGGGACTCCGGCACCCTCGACCAGGTGGTCAGTCTTATCGAGCGCTACTCGGCCACTCAGGACTTAATTCGAGACTCTGCTCCCTCTCGGCTGTCACGCTGATCCCTGCCAACCCAGGAATCGGGAAAGGGGTCACGTCCCTCTGCTGAACCAGAATATCAAGGAATCATCTCCTACATTACAAAACCAAGCAAGAAAACAACCGGGTGCCTCTAGTAGTCACCTACAATCCAAATCTGGAGGCGCTAATTAGAGCTGCACGGAAACTACAACCCTTACTAGAAAAAGATGCCCGATTACAATCCATATTTCCAGACCCCCCATTTCTGTGTTTCAGGCAGCCCCAAATCTAAGAAGCATCATTGTCAGAAGCTCCCTGTCATCTCCACCAGCTACAGGTACCTTTCCTTGCAACCAGAAGAAATGTAAAACCTGTCTGTTTATAAAGACCACAGACAAGATAAAGATTCCCAATTCACATCAGGACTATAAGATCCCAGGTACGTTCAGCTGTATCACATCTAATGTAGTGTACTTAATTATATGTACCAAATGTCCAGCTGGGGGTCTTTACGTAGCGGAGACAGGGCAAAAACTTAGAACAAGGATGAATCATCATCGCCACACAATAAAAGAAAAAAGAATAGATCTGCCTGTAGCCAAGCATTTTTGTTCCCCTGATCACAGCATAAAAGATATGAAATTACTAGAATTAAAAGGTAACTTCAAATCTCAAAGAGAAAGAAGAGTCTCAGAATATAAACTGATGATGACCTTTAACACTTTCAGAGCAGGAATGAATGTATCGCATGGATTTATGTCATTCTACATCAACTAAGGAATGTGCTCCTCAGAATTGTGAGGCCATCACAACTCTGGACCTGGTCACAGGACAATAAAACCTTCACACTCCTTATCTATTAACTGCTAAAATATTTATAGCCAGAACTGTTTATCTCTTCCATAATAACTCTTATTTTCATCACCTGTCTTACCTATTGCATTTTTTTTCTTGTGTGTCTTATTGTGTATAAATATGTCTCTTCAGATTTTGTGGTATACTATGCCTGATGAAGAGACCTGAGTAGTCTCGAAAGCTTGCAATTTGTTACCATCTTTTCAGTTAGCCATTAAAAGGGTATCAACCACTGAGGACTCTCAAATATAAATATTTTTCCATCAACCTCATGGGGTTTTGACTTCCTTTGGATCGAGTTGTTAGGTTATAATATAGGTAGAACTCGATGAACTTGTCTTCTTTCATTCTTAAAACTATGAAAAGTTAGAAAGCACATGTAGCACAATTGTTAAGTTTGTCTTTTATAGAAATAATTTTTGTATTACTTTGTGCAATTATTTCACACTAAGAATAATGTCTATATAATAGTTACTCACTTTCTCCACGTGTCTAAAAACTCTTAAGAAATTTTCCCTCAAAACGCCTTTAATTTCGTCATCTTGCCACCCGCGTCTCAACAGTTCCGTTATCAGCAGTGGATATTTTGATACATCCTCCAGACCGTCAGGGAACCTATGAATGTAAAACAGTTATTGAAACTAAAATTATTAGTTGCTACTACAACTAAATATTTACTGGGAAGAACTGTTTTTTAAAGCATATATACATATGTTTGAGTGACCCATGTTGAGCATGTTGATTCTTAATGCAATGGGGTGCAATAGTGGAAAGTGTCAATTTAATGGTTTCATTGATTGTAGAACTATAATATTCTAGTTTCAGCTTTGCATTAGTTCCCAAGAAAGGAGATGACGCCAAAACACGAGAACACATTATTAACTAATTATTTTAGGACTTGTTTATTTATTCTACAAACATCTCAGTTTTCTGTTCAGAGACATCAGGAGGGGTATGACAGGCATATAAAAATTACAGGCTAGACACATTTTAGGGGTTACTGTACATTTTGTACTAATATACAGCATTCATTTGTAAAGAACAAATGACAATTTGAAATGCATACACATAAATACAGGCAGTCCCCAAGCTACAAACTAAATAGATTCTGTAGGTTTGTTTGTTACCCAAATTTGTATGTAAGACGCTAAGTCACATGTTTGTAATAATCACCAATAGAAACTATTAATCATCTACGCGTATGTGTGGTGATATTATGGGGAAAGCTCCTACTGATCAAGCATATACGTGATGAGATCATAGGACCAGCATTCTTTGTCCATGCATTGCCTTTTTATGTGAGCACAATAACTTACAGTTATGGCACATGCTTAGATAATATGGAACATGCACTTCCTGTTTTTTGTTAGTGACTTTACAAACTATTTGTTTTTTACATTTACATAAAGGATGTATCTTATCACTGAATGCTATTTCTCTGCAAATATATGGAACAGAGTAATTGTAAGGGTGTGATAGAAACTGTCGTGTTCCCCTTGCAAAAAAATTGGGTCTAAATTATTTTTTTTGGGAAACAAAGTTAAATGTTCTTTTTTTCTTCCACATTCCAAAAATTCCTGTGAAGCACCTGAAGGGATAATAAACTTCGTTAATGTGATTTTTAGTACCTTGAGGGTTGCAGTTTTTAGAATGTGTCACTTTTGTGTTTTTTCTGTCATATAGACCCCTCAAAGTCACTTCAAATGTGAAGTGGTCCCTGAAAAAATGGTTTTGTAAATTTTGTTGGAAAAATGAGAAATTGATGGTCAAATTTTAACCCTTATAACTTCTCAAGAAAAAAAAAATGATTAAAAAATTGTGCCGATGTAAAGTAGACATGTGGGAAATGTTATTTATGAACTATTTTGTGTGACACGACTCTCTGATATAAGGGCATAAGAATTCAAAGTTTGAAAATTGCAAAATGTTCAAAATTTTTGCCAAATTTCCGTTTTTTTCACAAATAAACGCAAGTGATATAGAAGAAATTTCATCTCTATCATGATGTACAATATGTGATAAAAAAAAATCTCAGAATCAATGGGATCCGTTGAACCCTGGTGGAAACCAGGGGAAAATGCGTTGGGACTAACGGACTACTAATGCTAAGTGCCATTTTTAATTTGGGACTATATATATGTGTTGGAATAATACATATTAATCTGTATGTGTATTGCAACAACTACTGTGTGCTGTTTCATATGTTTTGCATATTGTGAGGTTGTTAACAAAGTTGTGTTTTAAAAAAAAACAAAAAACCTCACACAGACAGGATGCCCCCTCCTTCTCTTCCTGTATTGTTGTTATATGTTTTGATTTCTCCTCATGCTGCAGTAACACCAGACTCCATGCTGTGCCTATGCTGGATATGAATAAACCTACATTCTTTGTTCTAAACTCTGGATGTCACGCGGATTAATCCTCTGCTAACAGGTTATGGGCCCAGATGTACCAGAGTCCCCAGAGTCACAGATCCCCAGAACACAGAGGAAAGAAAAGAAAGAAAGACAGCAAACTGAGAAGAAGCAAAGATGGCAACCAGCAGCAGCTCCATGAAATTTACAGTGCCAAGTCACACTAACCAGAATTATCAATCCTGGAAATTCAAAGTGAAAATGCTGCTGATAAGAGAAGGTACGTGGAAATACACACAGGAGCCTAAACCTGACCCAGTGCCACAGGAGTGGACAGAGATGGATCAGAAAGCACAAAGTACCATATCACTCAGTATAGATGATGACCAGATTGTGCATGTGTGTAAATGTAATACTGCAAAGGAAATGTGGGAGCAGTTGCAAAAGGTACATGAGAGGATAAATTTAAGCAATAAGCTCTATCTTATGATAAAGCTGTACCAGTCTAAGCTACAGAAAGGTCAGGATATGCAGGATTACATAAGAAGTGTTCTGGAAGTTGTAGAATGCCTGAGAGGCATTGGGGAAAATCTAAAGGACTTTCATGTGGCCGCATTACTGCTTAGTGGCCTTCCAGAGAGCTATGATATGCTTGTAACCGCACTAGATGCGCGTCCAGATGATGAGCTTACACTGGAGTATGTCAGGGGGAAGCTCATAGATGAATATAAGCGAAAGGCAGAAGGTATAAACAGTAGGATATGCAACACAGAATCTGCTTTACAGACACAAAACCTAACTGATAACAGGAAGCACACAAAAGAAACACGTGAATGTTTTGTTTGCAAGAAATCAGGACATTTGAAAGCTGACTGCAGAGTCTGGAAAGCTTGAATGAATCAGCTGAAAAAGCAAAGCAGTCCTCAAAGGGTTAAAAGTGCTGTATCTGGAGAAAATGATTCTGTGAATACTGAAACTGCATTTACTGTCAGTGCAAATACATCAAAGCATGCATGGTGTATAGACTCTGGAGCAACTAGTCACATGACTAATAACAGACTTCTTTTCTAAGCTTGACCAAAGTAAATCAGAGAAAGTGATTATGGCTAATGGTCAGTACATGACTTCAGAAGGCATAGGAGATGGTTATATTGATTGTCAAATCTCACCAAAACAAAGCAGGAAGATCCCAGTAAAGGATGTGCTGTATGTGCCTAGTCTTGAAAGTAATCTACTATCTGTGAAGAAACTCACAAAACAAGGAAATGAAGTTACATTTAAGCATGATAGCTGCATCATCTCAAAGGAAAGTCACACACTAGCAGAGGGAAACATCACAGATGAACTTTATCAGCTGAAATGCAAAGAGTGTGTGTATACAGCGCAACAAGAAGAGCATAAAAACTGTATACATGTGTGGCATAGGCGTCTGGCACACAGAGACCCATAAGCAATAAGAAAGTTAGTCCAAAAGCAACTAGCTGAGGATATTACAATTGATCTATGTAACCAGACAATGAAGTGTACTAGCTGCATCAAAGGGAAAATGTCTAGGAAAGCTTTTCCTAAGAGAATTAGTACAACAACAGCACAGCCACTAGATTTAATACACACAGATGTCTGTGGTCCAATGAGCACTCTGACTCCAGGGAAGAAGAGATATTTTCTCACATTTATTGATGATCATTCAAGATATACAGTTGTCCACCTGCTTCACAGCAAGAAGGAAGTTCCAGAGAAACTTGAAATATACCTAGCTGAAGTATATAATAAATTTGGAAGAATGCCAAAGATTCTACGTGCAGATAATGGGACTGAATATACAAGTAATGAGACACAGAGCATTTTAAAGAAAAATGGAATCCTATTTCAGACCACTGTACCGTACAACCCAGAGCAAAATGGTGTCGCAGAAAGAAGGAACCGAACACTATGTGAAAGTGGAAGAAGCATGTTATTTGATGCAAATCTGCCCATAGCATATTGGGGTGAAGCAATCATGACAGCTTGCTATCTTCAGAACAGACTACCAGGTAAAGCTACAGAGAAAACTCCATTTGAGCAATGGAATAGCAGAAAGCCAAAACTACATCACATAAGAATATTCGGAAGTAAAGCATTTGTACATGTTCCCAAAGAAAAGCGAACTAAGTGGGAATCTCAAGCTAAGGAAGGTATCCTGGTAGGCTACAGCGAAACCCAGAAAGGTTATAAGATTCTACACCCAGAAACAAACAAGGTCACAATAAGTAGAGATGTAGTGATTGATGAGAACTTTGTATCACCTAAGTTTTGTGACATCACGCCAGTAGTCCAGCTGAAGTCACAATTACAAGACAGCAACAAAGAGGATGTAGAGGTCTGGCTGGATTCTTCAACTAATGAAGGGACAACAGAAAAATCAGGTGAATCTGAAATCAGGAGATCGTCAAGATCAAACAAAGGTATACCAGCTAAACGTCTATCCTACATTGTCAAGACACTACCTGAATCAGAGCCGCAGTCATGGGATGAAATGCAAGCACTACCTGTCCATGAAAGAGCAAAGTGGATCGATGCCGCTAATGAGGAAATCAAATCGCTTCATCAACTCCAAACTTGGAAACTCACCAAGCTACCACAGGGCAAAAAGGCAATCAAGTGCAAGTGGGTCTTCAAAACCAAATATGACTCTGAAGGTAAAGTCCACAGATTCAAAGCAAGGTTGGTCGCAAAAGGATATTCTCAAAAGTATGGCGAAGATTACAATGCTACATTTGCTCCAGTCGCTAAACAGACCACGTTCAGAGCTTTGTTAGCTGTAGCTGCTGTACAAAAGATGTATGTCAGACATTTGGATATAAAAACTGCCTTTTTAAATGGTGACATTGAGGAGGACTTATACATGACTCAACCTGAAGGTTATGTAAAAAGAGGTGAAGAGAATCTTGTTTGCAAACTACAAAAATCTCTCTATGGTCTTAAGCAATCAGCAAGAGCATGGAACACCAAGATGAATAAAGTCTTGTTGGAAGAAGGATTTAAAAGAGGTCAAGCAGATCTGTGCTTATACACAAAATATACAGATGTAAAGTGGATTTATATTCTCTTATATGTGGACGACATGATTGTTGTTCATCAAGACGACGCAGAAATTGGAAAAATTACTGAAATTCTGAATCAGCACTTTGAAACAAAAGACCTTGGAAGTGTGACATATTATGTAGGAATCCAAATCCAGAGAGAGGAAGATGGAAGTTTTCTTCTAAACCAAAGTGCAAAAATTAATTTGATTCTGAATCAGTTTAAAATGTCAGAGGCCAAAGGTATATCAACCCCAATGGAACCATCCTACCTGAAGCTGGAAGGAGAAGATGACCTGTTGCCTAACAATGAGAAATATCGTCAGGCAGTGGGGGCACTTCTATACATATCAACTATGACTCGACCGGATATCACAACAACAGTTGGAATCCTTTGCAGATATGTGGAAAAACCGCGCCAAAGAGACTGGAATGCTGTTAAGAGACTTCTCCGATATTTGAAAGAAACGCAAGATGTAAATTTAAAACTATCTGCAGCAGGAGATCTAGAACTTACCGGCTATGTAGATGCGGATTGGGCTGGTGATTCACGTGATCGTAAATCCACAAGTGGATACTTGTTTAAAGTTGGAGAAAGTTCAATCTCCTGGTCTAGTAGGAAACAAGTGTCTGTTGCCTTGTCATCTACAGAAGCGGAGTATGTGTCCGCAGCCTATGCAAGCCAGGAGGTTGTTTGGCTAAGACAATTGATGGACGATCTTGGCAAACCGTCAACTCAGCCGACTTTAATTTATGAGGACAACCAAGGATGCATTAAACTGGCATGCAGTGAAAAGATCAGTGCTAGAACCAAGCACATTGACGTCAGACATCATCATCTACGTGATTTGATAGATCGTGGCATAATTCAGTTTGTCTATTGTGAAACTGATAAGATGGTAGCTGACATTATGACAAAGCCATTGCCACGAGCTAGGTTCCAAGAATTGAGAACCACAATGGGACTAAGAGGATAAGTAGTTGTTGAGTGGGGGTGTTGGAATAATACATATTAATCTGTATGTGTATTGCAACAACTACTGTGTGCTGTTTCATATGTTGTGCATATTGTGAGGTTGTTAACAAAGTTGTGTTTTAAAAAAAAAAAAAAACCTCACACAGACAGGATGCCCCCTCCTTCTCTTCCTGTATTGTTGTTATATGTTTTGATTTCTCCTCATGCTGCAGTAACACCAGACTCCATGCTGTGCCTATGCTGGATATGAATAAACCTACATTTTGTGTTCTAAACTCTGGATGTCACGCGGATTAACCCTCTGCTAACAATATGGGACTATTAAGTTTTAAGTGCCATTCTTTATCTGTATGAATTGTCAGACTGTTGGTTCAAATTGTGGGCTGAAGACTTAGAGACAATTTACATAAAGGATGTATTTTATCACTGAATGCCATTTCTCTGCAAATATATGGAACAGACTAATTGTAAGGGTGTGACAGAGACTGTTGTGTTCCTACCCCTGAAGAAAACAATTGCGTGGTGTGAATACTGTCATGTGTTTTTACTGCATTTTATGGTGACATGTGAAAGGTAAAAAGTATAGAGTGTAATGTAAACAATGCAATGTGTGAAAGGTACTGATGTTGCTGTGTGGGTACTGTAATGGTAACGCCTAAGGTAATTCTGGTACACTAAGCTGAGATATAGGGAAAGTATAGGATATAGTTAGTGCTTAGGATAGAGATAGATAGTTACTGTAGGTACAGTAGGGCAAGATACAGTTAATATTTTGGGAATACTCCACATTGGGAGGGGCTAGGGCAAGTAGAAAAGGAAACTACTTCTTAGTTTGAGGCAGTTAGTGAAAGTGATAGTAAAAGTATTTGTTGCAGGCAAGGTCCAGTTTAAGTGGCAGTGAGCTGAAAGCACAGTGGTGTCAAAACGTTCTGGCGGTATGAGGTTGTGCAAAACTCCCTGCGGACATTCCTGCACCGTCCGGAGCTCAAGGCTCAAGTCAGGGGCAATGGAGAGCTCAGACAACCCTTCTGTAGAGTGGAAGATGGACATGGAAACACGTGAGGGAAATGTAGAGGATCCCGGGAATATTCCAGTGAGTGCCGGAAGGGGAATCTCTACAGCTAACAGGACATGTTAAAGTAGGGATAGTCCGAACTCAACGTAAGAAAATGATTGAAATGTACTGTATTGATGGAACCTGCCTGATACTGCATGTTAACCTCTTTCTGACATGAAAAGTACTCAAACGTCCCTGTGGCCTGGTACTTACCGACCTGGGACGTATGGATACATCATGGCGATTTTGCGTGCACAGATGCTGTGTGTGCACGATCGCCATCGGATATCAGCTGATTCTGACAGGTGACACTGACTAGCCCAGGGGAAAGGGGATGACTCGGTACCTGGGTCTTTAGCCTGGCCTTTAGGGATGTCGCGGTGGTCGCCTCCCGGGCCCGTACCCTGGGCCGCTCTTTAAAAAGGGGGTTGATATTTGTAAAGTTTATAAAAGAAAGAGTTCGTGACGCCACCTGTGGCTTCTGGTGAGGATCACCAGCGCTGCGCAGTCCACTGAGGCTGATGATAAGGCAGTTTGATGGTATAGCTCCCCACAGGTGGAGCTGGGCCTCAGGGCAGTATAGGAACGGGGATGCAGGACAAAGAGACTCCGCCGGGCCAGAGGAAGAACAGGGACAGAGACAATAGTCACTTCAATACCTTTTACTGATTGAAGTTCAGGCACTCCCCGGAGCACTGTAGGGTGAAGGGTGTATGTCTAGATCCTCCCCAATGAGCAGGTTTTAGGGCCTCCTGGTTCTGGCTTCTGCGTAGTACGTTTCTGACCTGCCTGGAGCTAGGCCTAACTTTGTCTCTGTCCTGCGCTGGCTGACCTTGTGGTAGGGCCTTCTCTTGGAGAGCACGCTCCCGACTTACGGGGCCTATGTGTCTCCTGGCTCTGGTACGTATCAGCACTTTAGCGATCCTGGAACCTGTAGTTCTCCAGGGATTCCGGTTTATCTTACTGGGTCGTGGAGATCCCGGCAAGTTTAGGACCCGGTGTCCGGTAACTACTTCTTCGGGGTGAGCTAGTTAAGCTCCTCTGCCCCCCCTATGAGCTAACTCTCTACTCGTCGCCTTCGGCCTACTCGGACCCTCAATAGGCTACTCACACTAACTGCAGCGGGCCGCACTTCACCGATCTTATGGCGCCGGCACACCTAGAGCTCACTATTCTGAGCTACACTGAGTCTTGATCTGGATAAGCTCCACTGCAGGATAGCAATTGCAGGAGCTGGAACAGGCTTTTCTCCTCTGAGGTATCTCTTCTCAGACTGCACTGGACTCACTGCTAAACCAGACTCTGCCTCCAATTAGACTCCAGCATAGACTAACGGCTGCCTGGCTCCACCTTCCCTTACATATCTCCCTAACGGGCTCCCTCTGGTGGTCTGAGGTGGAAGGTGGAGATGTGTGAATGGTATGGGGGCCTCTTGTGGAGGAATCCTTCAATACACCCTTCTAGGATTTGTGATACCAAGCACAGCTGGGCGTCACATTCCCCCCTAGTTAAACTCAGCACTCCCGGGCTGAAGTACATTTTATAAAAACAGTAACAATAGAAACATAAGCAATACTGGAACATTCTTCCCTTTATGGGAGGCACGGATCTTAAACGTTACATAACCAAAACAAATACAAAGCGTCCTCAGAATCCAAGTCTCTTGTGGTGAGGTTCCCAGCAAGGATGTCCATCTCACAAAGTAGAGTACTTGGTGTTTTTGAGGGACCTGTCCTAAACCCTCTACGTAGGCCCTGGGGTGGCTGCAGGGCATGAAGATCCAGAGTTGGACCTCTAAACGAGCCACTCCAGACAGGTTTTTCTTCTGAGGTACCTGAAAGGGGCACTCCAGGGAGAGCAATTATATACAATAAGAGTTTTTGAGCTGCACACAGTCCTCAGCCATGCAGTTCATTATGCAAATAAAGAATTAATAGGAAAAAGAACAAATTAATAAACATATGCATGAAAACACACAGTAATTCAACATTACCAATTAATACTCAATACCCCAGGGGTAACTATATATATTTTCAGGAACTTTGACTATTTACTGAGTGTACCTAACAGGAGGTTTACCTCTTGTGCTGCGTACCAATCTGCGTAGTGCAATAGGTGGTGGGGTGTCCGTGTCTATTTCCACAGTTACTCTACCAGTTCTACGTGTAACCATGTTGTAAAACTGCCTTTCTCTTGGACTGGCAAGTCTTCCATTGGCTGGGCCCTCTTGCTCCGCTCCTGCCAGGGATCCTTCATCCGGGGATCCTTCATCTGGGGAACATTACAGGTTCAACTTGCTGTGGAGGGTTTGCTGGCTGTTCATAGAATTGGAGTAATGGAATGATTACTGCACCTCCGATCTGAGGCCAATCCGCTGGGAAGTCTCCTAGGTCAGTGTGTATCACTGTTTCTTTAGGTTCTTCCTGGATTGTGAAAGACACTTCTTCCTGAGTCTTTAGTAGATGTGGACACAATTTTAGATGGTCCCTGGACACTGTAGCAGATGTTTTTCCTCCATCACGACTAATTATACAGGTCTTTTTGTTGTCAAACCTTGACGGTAACACAGTGTAGGGGTCTTTTTCCCACTGGTCGTCGAGTTTGTGGTTGCGTATTTTCCTTTTTAGTACTGTTTCACCAGGTGTGAAAGGTTCTGCGGGTGCGTTTTTGTTGTATTGGATTTCCTGTTTTTCTCTCACCCGAGTAAGACTGTCCTTGACACAAGCTTGTACTCTTCTGTACTGCTCTTGTCTGGTGGTGTCCCAGTCCTCAGTGGTCATATCAGCTTCAGGTTCAACAACACCGAGCTCCAGATCCATGGGCAGCTTTCCTGGCCTTGCCCGCATGAGATATGCCGGAGTGCAATTGGTGAAACTTACTGGTATATGGTTGTATAGATCCACTAAGTCTGGTAGTAGGTCTGGCCACTGATTTCTCTCCTCAAGTGGTATGGTCTTTAGCAGGTCGATGATGATGTTGTTCATCTTTTCACAGAGACCCTTTGTTTGTGGGTGATATGGTGTAGTTCTGATCTTTTTACACCCGTAGAGATGGCAGAACTCTTTGAACAATTCAGCCTCAAAGGCCGGGCCTTGGTCAGTCAGTACCTGCTCAGGGTATCCATGAGGTCTGCAGAAGTACGCTTGGAACGTCTTCGCTGCTGTCTCTGCTGTCAGGTCTTTGACAGGGGCGACCACCAGAAAACGTGAGTAGTGATCTACCATGGTCAGAGCATAGGAGTACCCTGACCTGCTGGGGGAGAGCTTGACATGGTCCAGGGCCACGATTTCCAGAGTCCGAGTCATCTTGATGGGTTGCAGGGGTGCCTTCTGGCTGCTGAAGTCCTTTCTTCTTAGGCCGCAGGGCCCACAGTCCCGGCACCACTTTTCAATGGAGCTGCGCATTCCTACCCAGTAGAATCGACACTTCAGCAGGGTCTCTAGCTTTTTCCAGCCAAAGTGCCCCGCCTGATCGTGGTAAGCTTCTAATACCATTTGGATGTCTGTCTTCGGGACCACTATCTGCCATACCATCTCATGGGTTCTTGGATTAACGTATCTCCGGCACAGCTTCTCACGGTAGATAAACAGCCGGCTTCTCTCATTCCACAGATGCTTTGCTTGCAGAGACGCATCTTTCTCCAGGGAGGCACCTTCTTGGGTTATCAGCTGTTTGATACGGCTGACAACCGGGTCGCTGTCCTGGGTCTCTTTCCAGCTGTGGTGAGGCAGGGGGTTTAACGTCTTTCCACGCTGCTTGTTGGAGACTCTCTGCTCGTGGATCATCCCATTCCGATGAAAGGCAGGTAGCTCAATATCTTCCAGGTCATCCACTTCTTCCTCCGTGTCTGACTGGTGAGGCATCCTAGACAGGGCATCGGCGTTGGCGTTCTTGCGGCCCACCCGGTATTTAATTGTAAATTGGTAATTTGACAGCGGAGCCATCCATCGTTGTTCCAGAGCCCCCAACTTAGCTGTTTCAAGATGGGTCAAGGGGTTGTTATCAGTAAAGGCAGTGAACTTCTTGGAGGCTAGATAGTGCTTGAACCGCTCAGTGATGGCCCAGACCAAGGCCAGGAACTCCAACTTGAAGCTGCTATAGTTCTCTGGGTTCCTCTCAGTCGGGCGGAGCTTCCTGCTTGCATATGCGATGACTTTCTCTTGCCCATTCTGCTTCTGACTCAAGACAGCTCCCAGTCCTTCATTGCTGGCATCTGTATACAGCAGGAATGGTTGGTTGTAGTCAGGGTAGGCTAGGATCTCATCACCTGTCAGGATCTCCATCTCCTGAAATGATTCAGCCTGTTCTTTACCCCAGTGGAATGGAGGGTTTTTGCCTTTGGGGGACTGCCCTACTAGGAGGTCTTGCAGAGGAGCTGCTTTCTTTGTGTAGTCCTTTACAAACCTCGGGTAGTATCCTACCGGTCCCAAGAACTGACGCACCTCCTTGAGGTTCTTTGGCTCCGGCCACTTCTGGATGGCTGTGACTTTCACCGGGTCTGGTGCTACCCCTTCCGGACTGACAATGTGCCCCAGGTACTGTACCTTTCTCTTGAGCAGGTGGCACTTTGAGGGCTTCAACTTCATCCCGTACCGGGACAGTGATTCAAATACCTCTGCTAGGTGTTTCAGGTGGTCCTCGTATGTTCTGGAGTACACAATTACATCATCCAGGTAAAGTAACACAGTCTCAAAGTTGCGGTGTCCCAGGCAGCACTCCATCAATCTCTGGAACGTTCCGGGGGCATTGCAGAGTCCAAAAGGCATACTGTTGAACTCGCAGAGTCCCAACGGGGTGGTGAAGGCCGTCTTCTCCCGATTCTCCTCAGCCACAGCGACTTGGCAGTACCCACTAGTGAGGTCAAGGGTAGAAAAGTAATTTGCAGACTTTAAGGCAGCTAGGGACTCCTCTATGCGTGGCAAAGGGTATGCATCTTTATGTGTAATGCGATTTACTTGACAGTAATCTACACACATTCTCATGCTCCCATCCTTTTTCCTAACCAGCACTAGGGGAGCTGCCCAGGGACTCCAACTATCCCTAATTACTCCCGCCTTCCTTATGTGATGCAGCATTTCTTTTGCCTTCTGGTAGTGAGCTGGGGGTATAGGCCTATAACGTTCTTTAATTGGGGAATGGTTGCCTGTGGGGATATGATGTTGAACCCCCTTAACCCTCCCGAAGTCTAGTGGATGTTTACTGAACACCTGCGAGTATTCTTGAACCACCCGGTGTACACCCTGTTTTTGATGGGCAGGAGTGGTGTCTGTCCCAACATGGAGCTGTTGACACCAATCCTCCACCTGGGTTGCAGGGTCATTATCCTCCACTTCTTCTGGTGAAGTTAAGGACTCCGCCTGGTGGATACAGTTGTTGTTGACAGCATGTAACTTGGCAACAGTGGCATAACGTGGCAGTTTAACCTCATCTTCCCCTAAATTGAGAAGATGGAGGGGCACCCTCCCATTACGTACATCTACCACTCCTCTGGCGGTTAAGAGCGTGGGTCTGTGCTCAGAGCAAAGGGGTTCTACTACCGCTTGGTAGCTCTGTCCTCTAAGACCTATGGCTGCTCTACACCAGATGAGCATTTCACTCATTGGGGGAACAACAATGGGGATAGGGTCTGTTACTCGCACATTACCGATTTCACCATCTGTTAACTTTACTTGCTGTTGATACATCAGGATGCGGATCTCTCTCAGCAGCGCCCTCCTCTGTCTCGGTCTGGCAGTGTCAGGGATCTGTTGGAGTAAGAATACAACCTCTCCCAAACAGTTACCAACAACATTAGTGCCTAGTACCATATATGGGTTGCTGTCATCAGGGTTAGTCTCCACTACAATTAGTCCCTGGTCCTTCAGCTCCACTCTCCCCACCTTTACAGTCACATTCTTAACCCCGAGTAGGTTAAGGGGGAGTCCATTTGAAGCATATACAGACAAATTTGGAGCTGGCGGACGTAGATCATCCATGGACCATAACCTCTTGTAGAGGACTTCAGGCATGATGGTTACCTGAGATCCTGTGTCCAGCACGGCATGCGTCGGGATCCCGTCCAGTACAATGGACAGGAAAGGTCTTCCTCTGACGAACCTGTTGCACCAGTCTGATGGGCCTGGTGAGTCTACTCCTGGGTGTCGGCCCTCGGACCCAGGGTTTTCTCGTTTAAAGGACACTTCTGGGCGAGGTGTCCGGTCTTGCGGCAGCGGTAGCAGGTTGGTTCCCTCGGTGGACGGCGTTGGTCACTGGTCCTCGGCGAGGGTGGTGTTGGCCTCCTCCTCCTCCGCATCCAGGGGACATCCTCAGGGCTGTCGGCTAGCAGGATTTTCCCTCCTTCCTCGGGCTCCGTCCGCAGCTGCAGAGCACTCAGCACAGTGGTCAGGGTTTTGCTCAACTGACGCACCTCAGAGCGCAGACTGTCCAGTTCTTTAGGGGACGTTGCTGGAACCTTAGCTTCAGCAGCCACTGGGGAAAAGGTAGGTGTAGCAGGCTCTGGGGCAATCCCACCCTGGTAACGTTGGATGGCATTTGTTCACAGGGGCTGCAGTCCTTTGATAGCCATGTCCTTGAGATTGTCAAAGGTGGCATCTGGATGATCCAGGGATCACCAACGCACAGTCCTGCTCTCCTCTTGAGACGTCAGTCCCCGGACAAACTGTTCCTTCAGCATTTTGTTCTCACTCTCAACGCTGGTTGTACTAACCTGGTTCAGAGCCCGCAGGGCCCCTTGAAGACTCCAGGCGTAGTCCCGAACATTGTCCTCTGGTTGTTGGGAACAGCTGTAGAACCTCATTCGGAGGTCCGCCTCAGTAAGGTCCTCAAAGAGAGTCTTTAGTTTTTGGAATATCGTGGACACTGACTCCTGGTCTGCGGCCGACCATGTTTCCACTTCCCGTTCCGCAGCACCAGTCAGTTGTCCTAATACAACGGCAGCTCTTTGTTTGCCGGTCATAGAGTACATGTCTAAGATACCACATATCTTCCGTTTGAATCCAGACAGGGTATCTGGTTTGCCGATGTACTGGGGGAGCCACTTTGCTCCAGGAATGTACGGTAAAGTCATAGGAATCACGGGTGTTACAGGCGCTGCTGGTGGAGCGGCGGCTTCGGCCTGCCCATTATCGGGCGCGGGCTGAACTTCAGGGACGTTGACCGGTAGGTCGGCGTTCTGCTGTTCGACGGACATCTTAGCGCCCCTCTAGTTAACCATGGCCTACCTTCTGGTTTTTCTTCCGGTAGGCCGCAGCTCCGCAGGTGACGGTTGTCTTCAGGACCTTGCGTCGCTTGCGTCCTACGTCAGAGCGTTCAGCGATGCTTCCTGATTTGACGTCGAGGCGTGGGGCGTGTCTGGGACTTCGCGCTCTTTTGCAGGTACGCCCCTTCTTTTCCCGCGGCTATGCCCTTCTTCTCGCTCAACGGCCCAACAATGGCGGCTATCTTCACCACAACTTTACGTACACAGTTCAAAATAAAGGCGCACAGTACCCGATGGCAACGGGCAAAACACTTCAGCGGGCACGCAATCCTGTTCGTGATGCCAGGAAAGAGATGACTAGCCCAGGGGAATGGGGATGACTCGGTACCCGGGCCTTTAGCCTGGCCTTTAGGGATGTTGCGGTGGTCGGCTCCAGGGCCCGTACCCTGGGCCGCTCTTTAAAAAGGGGGTTGATATTTGTAAAGTTTATAAAAGAAAGAGTTCGTGACGCCACCTGTGGCTTCTGGTGAGGATCACCAGCGCTGCGCAGTCCACTGAGGCCGATGATAAGGCAGCTTGATGGTATAGCTCCCCACAGGTGGAGCTGGGCCTCAGGGCAGTATAGGAACGGGGAAGCAGGACAAAGAGACTCCGCCGGGCCAGAGGAAGAACAGGGACGGACACAATAGTCACTTCAAAACCTTTTACTGATGGAAGTTCAGGCACTCCCCGGAGCACTGTAGGGTGAAGGGTGTATGTCCGGATCCTCCCCAATGAGCAGGTTTTAGGGCCTCCTGGTTCTGGCTTCTGCGTAGTAAGTTTCTGACCTGCCTGGAGCTAGGCCTAACTTTGTCTCTGTCCTGCGCTGGCTGACCTTGTGGTAGGGCCTTCTCTTGGAGTGCACGCTCCCGACTTACGGGGCCTATGTGTCTCCTGGCTCTGGTACGTATCAGCACTTTAGTGATCCTGGGACCTGTAGTTCTCCAGGGATTCCGGTTTATCTTACTGGGTCGTGGAGATCCCGGCAAGCTTCGGACCCAGTGTCCGGTAACTACTTCTTCTTCGGGGTGAGCTAGTTAAGCTCCTCTGCCCCCCCTATGAGCTAACTCTCTACTCGTCGCCTTCGGCCTACTCGGACCCTCAATAGGCTACTCACACTAACTGCAGCGGGCAGCACTTCACCGATCTTATGGCGCCGGCACACCAAGAGCTCACTATTCTGAGCTACACTGAGTCTTGATCTGGATAAGCTCCACTGCAGGATAGCAATTGCAGGAGCTGGAACAGGCTTTTCTCCTCTGAGGTATCTCTTCTCAGACTGCACTGGACTCACTGCTAAACCAGACTCTGCCTCCAATTAGACTCCAGCATAGACTAACGGCTGCCTGGCTCCACCTTCCCTTATATATCTCCCTAACGGGCTCCCTCTGGTGATCTGAGGTGGAAGGTGGAGATGTGTGAATGGTATGGGGGCCTCTTGTGTCTTGTGGAGGAATCCTTCAATACACCCTTCTAGGATTTGTGATACCAAGCACAGCTGGGCGTCACAACACCAAGCACTTAGTGCCTGAAGCGCTGCCCACACCGCTTCCAGTACTTTAACCCCCTAATTGATGCGATTGCAGCATTTAGCGAGCAGGTAGAGGGACAAAAACCCCTCTGCTCTTGGATCGGAGACCCTGCAATGTCATTGCGGGATCCCGATCGTTTCCATGGTGACCCGATGTCATCATGATGACATTCGGGTCAGCAGGCACTAGCTAGGTAGTTAGATCATGCGTAGTGCATGATCAAATTAACTTATGTCTGCAGGGTTGACAGCTATAACGCATAGCAGTGATCCTGCACTTCTATGTCTTATAACAGTGATCAGAGTGCAGAAAGTGAAAGTCCCATAGTGGGACTAAGTATAAAAGTAAAAAAAAAGTGAAAAAAATAGTAAAAATATTGTAAAAAAAAAATCACAAAATAATAAAAAAAAATAAAAAATATATTGTACCCATAAAAAATATTATGAAAAAATAAATAATTAAACAATAAAAGTACACATATTTGGTATCACCGTGTCTGGAATGACCCAACCTCAAACTGTCCCACTAGTTAACCCCTTTATTGAACATGGTAAAAAAATAAATAAAAAACGAGGCAAAAAATTATGCTTTATACTGCTGAACAAAAAGTGGAATAAAACACGATCAAAAAGATAAATGTAAATAAAAATGGTACCGTTGAAAACATCATCTTGTCCTGCAAAAACATGTCACCATACAGCTCCATTTTGGAAAAATAAAAAAGTTATAGCTCTCAGAATAAAGCAATGCAAAAATGTGACATTTTTATTTTCACGGCTCAATATTCTAAACTTGTGTGAAGCACCTTGGGGTCCAAGGTGCTCACCACACATCTAGATAAGTTCCCTGAGGGGTCTAGTTTCCAAAATGATGTCACTTGTGGGGAGGGGTTTCACTGTTTAGGCACATCAGGGGCTCTCCAAACGCAACATGGCGTCCACTAATTATTTAAGCAAATTTTGCATTCAAAAAGTCAAATGACGCTCCTTCCATTCCAAGCCCTGCTGTGTGCCCAAACAGTGGTTTTCTTCCACATATTGGGTATCGGTGTACTCAGGAGTAATTGCATGGTGCAATTTCTCCTGTTACCCTTATAGAAATTCAAAATTTGGGTTAAAAACCTTTTTTGTGGGAAATGTGACATTTTTATTTTCATGACTCAATGTTGTAAACTTCTGTGATGTACCTGGGGGTTCAAGGTGCTCACCACACATCTAGATAAGTTCCTTGAGGGGTCAAGTTTTCAAAATGGTGTTACTTGTGGGGGGTTTCCACTGTTTAGACACATCAGAGGCTCTCAAAATGCAACATGTCGTCCGCTAGTTATTCCAGAAAATTTTGCATTCAAAAAGTCAAACAGTGCTCCTTCCCTTCCGAGCCCGGCCATGCGCCCAAACAGTATTTTTTCCCCACATATCGGTTATCAGCATGCTCAGGAAAAATTGCACAACAAATTTTGTGGTCCATTTTTTGTGGTACCCTTGCAAAAAATTTGGGTCTAAATTAATTTTTTTGGGAAACAAAGTTAAATGTTCTTTTTTATATCCACATTCCAAAAATTCCTGTGAAGCACCTGAAGGGATAATAAACTTCGTTAATGTGATTTTTAGTACCTTGAGGGGTGCAGTTTTGTGGTTTTTCTGTCATATAGACCCCTCAAAGTCACTTCAAATGTGAAGTGGTCCCTGAAAAATGGTTTTGTAAATTTTGTTGGAAAAATGAGAAATTGATGGTCAAATTTTAACCCTTATAACTTCTCAATAAAAAAAAAAAATTGATTAAAAAATTGTGCTGATGTAAAGTAGACATGTGGGAAATGTTATTTATGAACTATTTTGTGTGACACGACTCTCTGATATAAGGGCATAAGAATTCAAAGTTTGAAAATTGCAAAATGTTCAAAATTTTTGCCAAATTTCCATTTTTTTCACAAATAAACGCAAGTCATATAGAAGAAATTTCATCTCTATCATGATGTACAATATGTGATAAAATTAAAATCTCAGAATCAGTGGGATCCGTTGAAGCGTTCCAGAGTTATTACCTCATAAAGTAGATGTACGCTGCATTGACTGGTTGTCTGAGGAGAGAGATTGATGTCCTCCTCAGGTCCCCTGATGAACCCTGGTGGAAACCAGGGGAAAATGCGTTGGGACTATGGGACTACTAATGATAAGTGCCATTTTTCATTTGGGACTATATATATGGGACTATTAAGTTTTAAGTGCCATTCTTTATCTGTATGAATTGTCAGACTGTTGGTTCAAATTGTGGGCTGAAGACCTAGAGACAATTGTGTTAAACAGGCCTCTATATATAATCTTTTGCTCTGATGAATAATTTTTGATCTAACATTATGCTGTATATGTGATACCTATCTGTGTGGAACCCACACTGGAGATTTACTGTTTATTGTTTAAGAGAGATTGATCAAGATAGCTGTGCACTGATCGTTATAATGGATCAGCTGCTAAAGTACATCTATCTATGAATTGGTTTATTTAAGCAACACTAAGATTAATCGTGCTTTCAAGTCTCCAGGTGCTGGCGTATGTCCCATTGAACAGATTTGGTCATTTTTATTATAAAAAAAAATACAATGGTGAGAAAAAGGTAGAAAAACAAGTGAACATATAGGTTTAGAAGCCGATATATATTTGGAAAAGGGTCCTTGTAGGGACATAAGGGATACCGACGTGGAGCGGGGATGCCACGAAGTACAAATTAGGGTGTCAACCTCCGCTGTCAGGAAGGGAGAGGAATTAGGGACAAAATAGGGACACTATTAGTCTGTATTCCTTCCTGTCGGTATAAGACCTGAATCTGATGTTCCATTCTTATGAGAATCATTGTTGTTCGTGTATGGATTTTTTCAGTCCTTTTTAGATTTAATTAATAAAAGTTATTTTTTAGGGGACTTTCTACCTCTGGTTGTTGCTGAATAATTAGGACCTGTTTCATATATTTTGTTGCCTGGTTGTTTACCTCATAAAGTGACATTGGTCAGAATTGTAAAAGTTGGCCTGGTGATTCACATGCAAACATCCTTGGGGGGTAAAGGGGTGAAGGACTGATGTATTTCAACTGTCCAGTAAAGTTGAACTTGTTAAAACGAACCCGGTGTCCCTTGATGTGTGTGCGGCTGGTCCTAGAACGGAGAACGTGGAGAAAGCGAAGGCCACTGGCCAAGTGAGCATAGGACAATGTACACAGCACAATACTGTGGAGCGCACTTTGTTTCCCTCCGGCCCCGTTTGGCTGCTTACTGCGCCGCAGTCTTGTATTGCGCAAGTGACTGTGAGTCACTGAGACTTCCTCTCCGCTGGCAGTAAGCAGCCAAACGGGGCCGGAGGGAAACAAAGCGCGCTCCATGGGAGCGGCGCTCTGCGCATGCGCGGGAGGGGAGGCAGAGCAGGGCCTGTCGCAGGGCCCTGTGACATGCAGGGGATGGGGGAATATCGTAATTTAGCACAGAGGCGGGGATTTGGGCGAACAGTAAGCAGATAGGAGTGGCTTGCTGGGCGTCCCTGGGACACCAAGCCTCTGGAAAACAGTCTTTATAAAACCAGATTTCTCTGCAATCAGACCTCGGCTATGGGCCATACAGGTAAGTATAGATTTACTATTCTATACCCTGTATGGCCATAGTAGAAGTCTGATATCTCCCAGGGGGTGACACATTCCCTTTAAGGATAACATTTGCCTTCACTTTGTGAGTTTTGAAAATAGAGACTTTTTGAGTTGAACTAATTTGGGTCATCGCCTCTTTACTGCACTGTGAGAATACCGCTGCATTACAGCTTGTAAAGTGCCAGGGCGTTATGAAGCAGCAGCTTGCCCACGGCTACTGTCCTGGGCACCTTACATAATCAAGGGCATTGGAACCAATGTTGTGCTACAGTAATAGTTATCGCATATCACATTGTTACTGATCCATGTCATACTTTATTCCAACCTATAGTATTTGTGGTATTTAGGACAGACGTGCACTATGTTAACTACCTCCTGAGTAGAGATGAGCGTTGTTCGACTCGAACTGTTCGCCAATCTCAAATTCAAGCTGTTTTGGGCGGTGTTCGAGCCGTTCGGCGAACACGAACGATTTGAGAAAAATTCGGCTGTTCGAGGTTATGTTCGATAACTGTTCGTGCACCAAAATCATAACTGGATTTTTTCTCAGTAATGATGAAAATTAATGTTAATACGCAGTTTGAGTGTACAGCGGGGTGGGGGAAGGGGCAGGGGATGGATCTCTGCAGGAATAATGAAGATCTCCATTTTTTTTTCTCTTTCCCGCATTTACAGTGGGGAGGTGCAATCTGTCAGCCTATCGGCAGCGCACACACGGAGCAAAGTGCTTTTTTTCACACAAGCAAGGGCATGTGTCATTGGCAGTGTATGTGACATGTCCTTGCCCTATAAGACCCAGCCATTTTCCCCGTCGCCACCATTTTCTCACTGCTGCAGCTGCGTGTTAGACGGCACCGCTGTTGCTGTGTGCGCTATACCTTGTTAATTTCAAGCCAATTTTCGCACAAATCTACAGATAGCTTGGGAGTAGGGAATAGTTGTGATTGCAGTCCTTTTAAGGACTAGGTTACAGCATTTCCTACGACTTTTATCAGGCAGGTCTGTGCTCTTAAATAGATAGGTTGTGGGAGTAAAGACTAATTGTAATTGGAGTCCTTTTCAGGACTAGGTTACATCAGTTCCTATCAGTTTTTGCCAGGCAGGTCTGTGCCAGTGCTGTGCAAGTTTTTTTCACAGCATTTGGCTGAATCTAGCAAAGCTAATCCTTTTTGGCCTATTGCAGAGTGTGTTAGTCAGTGGAGTAGAATATCTGTGTTGCAAGATATACCACCTGTGTATAGAATACCAATTTTTTTACTGCACCTAGTGAAGTAAAATCTTTTGGGCATAGCATCATTCTATTAGTCCATCTATACTGACCTCCATCAGGTTGCAAATTGAATATAATTTTTTTCTGCATCTAGCTCTGAAAAAATATTTGGGCTTCTAGCAGTGTGTGGGACTTGTTCTATTAGTCCATCTATACTGACCTCCATCAGGTTGCAAACTGAATATATAATTTTTTTCTGCATCTAGCTCTGAAAAAATATTTGGCCTTCTAGCAGTGTGTGGGACTTGTTCTATTAGTCCATCTATACTGACCTCCATCACGCTGCAAATTCAAAATAATTTTTATCTGCATCTAGCTCTGAAAAAATATTTTGCCTTCTAGCAGTGTGTGGGACTTTCTCTATTAGTCCATCTATACTGACCTCCATCAGGTTGCAAATTAAAAATAATTTTTTGTCTGCATCTAGCTCTGAAAAAATATTTGGCCTTCTAGCAGTGTGTGGGACTTTCTCTATTAGTCCATCTATACTGACCTCCATCAGGTTGCAAATTCAAAATAATTTTTTGTCTGCATCTAGCTCTGAAAAAATATTTGGCATTCTAGCAGTGTGTGGGACTTTCTCTATTAGTCCATCTATACTGACCTCTATCAGGCTGCAAATTCAAAATAATTTTTTGTCTGCATCTAGCTCTGAAAAAATATTTGGCCTTCTAGCAGTGTGTGGGACTTTCTCTATTAGTCCATCTATACTGACCTCCATCAGGCTGCAAATTAAAAATAATTTTTATCTGCATCTACCTCTGAAAAAATATTTGGCCTTCTAGCTGTGTGTGGGACTTGTTCTATTAGTCCATCTATACTGACCTCCATCAGGTTGCAAACTGAATATAATTTTTTTCTGCATCTAGCTCTGAAAAAATATTTGGCCTTCTAGCAGTGTGTGGGACTTTCTCTATTAGTCCATCTATACTGACCTCCATCAGGTTGCAAATTAAAAATAATTTATATCTGCATCTAGCTCTGAAAAAATATTTGGCCTTCTAGCAGTGTGTGGGACTTTCTCTATTAGTCCATCTATACTGACCTCCATCAGGTTGCAAATTAAAAATAATTTTTTGTCTGCATCTAGCTCTGAAAAAATATTTGGCCTTCTAGCAGTGTGTGGGACTTGTTCTATTAATCCATCTATACTGACCTCCATCAGGTTGCAAACTGAATATATTTTTTTTCTGCATCTAGCTCTGAAAAAATATTTGGCCTTCTAGCAGTGTGTGGGACTTTCTCTATTAGTCCATCTATACTGACCTCCATCAGGTTGCAAATTCAAAATAATTTTTTGTCTGCATCTAGCTCTGAAAAAATATTTGGCCTTCTAGCAGTGTGTGGGACTTGTTCTATTAATCCATCTATACAGACCTCCATCAGGTTACAAACTGAATATAATTTTTTTCTGCATCTACCTCTGAAAAAATATTTGGGCTTCTAGCTGTGTGTGGGACTTGTTCTATTAGTCCATCTATACTGACCTCCATCAGGTTGCAAACTGAATATAATTTTTTTCTGCATCTAGCTCTGAAAAAATATTTGGCCTTCTAGCAGTGTGTGGGACTTTCTCTATTAGTCCATCTATACTGACCTCCATCAGGTTGCAAATTCAAAATAATTTTTTGTCTGCATCTAGCTCTGAAAAAATATTTGGCCTTCTAGCAGTGTGTGGGACTTTCTCTATTAGTCCATCTATACTGACCTCCATCAGGCTGCAAATTAAAAATAATTTTTATCTGCATCTACCTCTGAAAAAATATTTGGCCTTCTAGCTGTGTGTGGGACTTGTTCTATTAGTCCATCTATACTGACCTCCATCAGGTTGCAAACTGAATATAATTTTTTTCTGCATCTAGCTCTGAAAAAATATTTGGCCTTCTAGCAGTGTGTGGGACTTTCTCTATTAGTCCATCTATACTGACCTCCATCAGGTTGCAAATTAAAAATAATTTTTTGTCTGCATCTAGCTCTGAAAAAATATTTGGCCTTCTAGCAGTGTGTGGGACTTTCTCTATTAGTCCATCTATACTGACCTCCATCAGGTTGCAAACTGAATATATATTTTTTATGCATCTACCTCTGAAAAAATATTTGGGCTTCTAGCTGTGTGTAGGACTTGTTCTATTAATCCATCTATACTGACCTCCATCAGGTTGCAAACTGAATATATTTTTTTTCTGCATCTAGCTCTGAAAAAATATTTGGCCTTCTAGCAGTGTGTGGGACTTTCTCTATTAGTCCATCTATACTGACCTCCATCAGGTTGCAAATTCAAAATAATTTTTTGTCTGCATCTAGCTCTGAAAAAATATTTGGCCTTCTAGCAGTGTGTGGGACTTGTTCTATTAATCCATCTATACAGACCTCCATCAGGTTACAAACTGAATATAATTTTTTTCTGCATCTACCTCTGAAAAAATATTTGGGCTTCTAGCTGTGTGTGGGACTTGTTCTATTAGTCCATCTATACTGACCTCCATCAGGTTGCAAACTGAATATAATTTTTTTCTGCATCTAGCTCTGAAAAAATATTTGGCCTTCTAGCAGTGTGTGGGACTTTCTCTATTAGTCCATCTATACTGACCTCCATCAGGTTGCAAATTAAAAATAATTTTTATCTGCATCTAGCTCTGAAAAAATATTTGGCCTTCTAGCAGTGTGTGGGACTTTCTCTATTAGTCCATCTATACTGACCTCCATCAGGTTGCAAATTCAAAATAATTTTCTGTCTGCATCTAGCTCTGAAAAAATATTTGGCCTTCTAGCAGTGTGTGGGACTTTCTCTATTAGTCCATCTATACTGACCTCCATCAGGCTGCAAATTAAAAATAATTTTTATCTGCATCTACCTCTGAAAAAATATTTGGCCTTCTAGCTGTGTGTGGGACTTGTTCTATTAGTCCATCTATACTGACCTCCATCAGGTTGCAAACTGAATATAATTTTTTTCTGCATCTAGCTCTGAAAAAATATTTGGCCTTCTAGCAGTGTGTGGGACTTTCTCTATTAGTCCATCTATACTGACCTCCATCAGGTTGCAAATTAAAAATAATTTTTTGTCTGCATCTAGCTCTGAAAAAATATTTGGCCTTCTAGCAGTGTGTGGGACTTTCTCTATTAGTCCATCTATACTGACCTCCATCAGGCTGCAAATTAAAAATAATTTTTATCTGCATCTACCTCTGAAAAAATATTTGGCCTTCTAGCTGTGTGTGGGACTTGTTCTATTAGTCCATCTATACTGACCTCCATCAGGTTGCAAACTGAATATAATTTTTTTCTGCATCTAGCTCTGAAAAAATATTTGGCCTTCTAGCAGTGTGTGGGACTTTCTCTATTAGTCCATCTATACTGACCTCCATCAGGTTGCAAATTAAAAATAATTTTTTGTCTGCATCTAGCTCTGAAAAAATATTTGGCCTTCTAGCAGTGTGTGGGACTTTCTCTATTAGTCCATCTATACTGACCTCCATCAGGTTGCAAACTGAATATATATTTTTTATGCATCTACCTCTGAAAAAATATTTGGGCTTCTAGCTGTGTGTAGGACTTGTTCTATTAGTCCATCTATACTGACCTCCATCAGGTTGCAAACTGAATACAATTTTTTTCTGCATCTACCTCTGAAAAAATATTTGGGCTTCTAGCTGTGTGTGGGACTTGTTCTATTAGTCCATCTATACTGACCTCCATCAGGTTGCAAATTGAATATAATTTTTTTCTGCATCTAACCCAGCCAATAGTTTTGGCCTAATACCACAGTTTGGCCACTCAGCTCTGCTCGGTTCCCATCCATTGTTTTTTTGTGCAAACAACTCCAGAGTTGTGAATTAGTTAACCACCAAAATGAGTGGAAAAAGGCCTGCTGCTGGTGGAAAGGGGAATAGGCGTGTTGGGAAGGGGAAAAAAGGTTGTGTCCGTGGGGTAGGTGTTAAAGCAACAGTAACATCTGCAGAAGAAAGACCATCTTCCAGCCAAACTAAAATGTCTACTTCTTTTAGCGGACAATGTGATAAGATCCCTTTCTTACGGCCACGCCAATCGCTACAAATTCCAGATGAGGCACAAAAACAGCAGGTGCTTCAACGGATATCAAGTGCTCCTTTAAGTGGGCTCTCCTCCACATCAACTTCAACATCACAAATGCTCCAGTCCTCAAAGGTGTCACCCCAATCGCACTTGCTTCCTCACAGCTCCCAAATCTCCAGCTGCCCGTCTAATTATGAGGTAGAACAGATGGTTGAGTCTGCAGAGCTGTTTACTCATACTATAGCCTGGGAATCAGAGGTCGACTCCAGCGCTTCTGTGAATCCAGACGAGGAAATGATCTGCACTGATGCCCAGAATCTTTATGAGTCGGATCCAGGACCAGACGCAGAAGGTTCTGACCATAATGTAGACCCTCATTCCCAAACTGTAACTCCTGTTGGTGGAGACAATGAGGAAGACGATGATAAGACTCAAATACCTGATTGGAGCGACAACTTTAGTTTTTTGTCAGGGCAGGAACAGGTTGGCTCTGAGGACGACGGGTGTGATAACGCACAGGGTGATGATGATGAGGTTGGAGATCCCACTTACTGTCAACCCACAGTCAGCCAAGAGATGAGGTCAGCAGAGGAGGTGGAGGAAGATGCTAGTGACGACGAGGTTAGGTTGCGCCTTCCTGGACAGAGACGTAGTACTGGAAGCACGTCAACAACTGCATCCTCAAACACAACTCTGCCTCTCACCACAAGTCGTGGTGGCTCTTCAGGTCACATGGGTGCTAAGCCTTGCATAGCCTGGGCATTTTTTCAGATCGATAAAGATGACCCAACTCGTGTTATCTGTAACATTTGTCAGCAAAAGCTAAGTAGAGGCCAAAAAATACATAGTTTGAGTACTTCATGCATGAACCGGCACATGGACATGAAGCATAAGTTGCAGTGGGAAGCTCAGTGTGCTACAATGCGGCCTAGCCGGCCGGGCCAACCACCGTCTGCCATATCTTGTGCATCCGCGGCCTCTTCATCCTCTGTGACTGGGGGGACAGCAGTCACACCTGTTTTGGGGCGCAGACCTGCCACCTCTTTACCCGCAACAGCCAGCGTGATTGGCAGGTCATCATTTTCTTTGGAGGTGGTAACACCAGCTGGTGTTGAGCGCTGTCCGACATCGATAGCACCACCTTTGGATCAAGGCAACCTAACATGTCCGCCTGCATCTTCCTCACAGACCGGCAGTTTTCTGGGGACACCCTTATCAACCCCGTCTAAGCACAATAGCCAGCCCTCGGTCCCTCAGATGTGGACAAGTAAAAGACCATTTCCTCCTAGCCATGAGAAAGCTAAGAGGTTGAATTTCACCATCTGCAAGCTCTTGGCTACAGAAATGCTGCCTTTCCGCCTGGTGGACACAGAGGATTTTCGAGACCTTATGTCCGTCGCAGTGCCCCAGTACCAGATGCCCAGTCGGCACTACTTCTCAAAGAAAGGTGTGCCTGCGCTCCACCAGCATGTCGCACACAACATCACCGCTTCTTTGAGAAACTCTGTGTGTGACAGGGTGCATTTCACCACAGACACTTGGACGAGTAGGCATGGACAGGGGCGTTACATGTCGCTGACTGGGCACTGGGTAACTATGGTGACAGCAGGACAAGGGGCTGCTGTCCAAGTCTTGCCGTCCCCACGAGTTGTGCGTCAATCCTCTTTATGTCAAAGTTCCTCCACTGCTTCTGCCTCCTCAACCTCCTCTCGGTCTTCCACCTGCACCCAAAGCCTGTCTGGTCATGCGACAAACTTTCTAACTGCGCAGAAGGGATCCTGAACACCTCCTTACTATGCTGGCAGTAGGGCTCAACGTCATTAGGCGGTTTTTACTTTGAAATGTCTGGGAAATGTGAGTCACACAGCTGAGGAGTTGTGGTCAGCTCTGGAGAACCAATTTCATGAATGGTTGTCTCCACTGGACCTGAAACCAGGGAAGGCCGTGTGCGACAATGCTGCAAACCTGGGTGCGGCCCTTCGCCGGGGCAATGTCACACACGTGCCTTGTATGGCTCACGTGTTGAACCTGGTTGTCCAGCAATTTTTAGCCCACTATCCCAGACTAGATGGCCTTCTGCAGAGGGAACGGTCGCTGTGTGCTCACTTCCGCCGTTCGCATCCCGCAGCTCAGCGACTTACATCTCTACAGAAGTCGTTGGGCCTGCCACTTCACCGGCTAAAATTAGATGTGCCTACCCGGTGGAATTCAACTCTGCACATGTTGCAGCGACTGTGGCAGCACCGACAAGCCCTGGTGCAATACGTTCTGACGTATAGCCTGGGCCAACGAGATCCAGAGGTGGGGCAAATCACGCTGGAGGAGTGGTCTCAGATCAGGGACCTATGCACCCTTCTGCACAGTTTTGAAATGGCGACGAAGATGTTTAGTGCTGACGATGCCATTATCAGCATGACTATTCCGGTGATTTACATGCTGGAGCACATGTTAAACAGAATTCGGAGTCAGGTGGTGGCACAAGAGGAGGTGGAGGAAGTAGAGGAGGAGGAGTTGTATGCGGAAGGGCTAACATCTGCAAGGTCCAGACGGTCGGCAGCACCAAGGCGGCAGGCATGTGAGGGTGGGGGAGATGGTTTTACCAGGGCGCATGGTAGCAGCCAAACTAGTGAGGAAGGTGCAGGAGCCCAGGAAGAAGTGGTGGACGAACTGATGGAAGACTCATCAGATGAGGGAGACCTTGATCACATTTCTGTTGTGCGAGGTTGGGGGGAGAGGACAGAGGAAGGAAGCATGATTGTTACCTCGCCACCAACACAACAGGGACTTGGTGCTCCTGGATGCGCAACACACATGAGTGCCTTCTTGCTGCACTACCTGCAACATGACCCTCGAATTGTGAGAATTAGAAATAATCCTGACTACTGGGTTGCCACACTGTTAGATCCCCGGTACAAAAGTAAATTTGCAGAAATTATTCCTGCCATAGAAAGGGATGCACGCATGCAGGAGTATCAGCAGAGACTGTTGCAGAATCTTACATGTGCTTTTCCACAAAACACCAGTGGTGCACGTAGTGAATCTCACAGTTCCAACTTGCCAACTGTGGGACCGTCAAGTGTTCAGCACTCAAACTGTAACAGAACCACAGTATCTGCTGGTAACATCAATTTTGCGAAATCATTTCACCACTTTTTTAGCCCATCCTTTGCAAGGCCACAGGAGACAAGAAGTCTGACACATAGTCAACGCCTAGAGACGATGGCACAGGAGTATCTCCAAGTAAACATTGAAGCCATGACTGTGTCACTGGACCCTTGCTCTTTTTGGGCTTCCAATCTGGATAAATGGATTCAAATTACTAATCATGTTTATCTGTATCTTGGCTGGAAAATAATTTGGGCTTTGTAGCAGTGTGCAGCACTGATTCTATTAGGCCATCTATAATAAGCTCCACCAGATTTAAAATTACTAATCATGTTTATCTGTATCTTGACTGGAAAATAATTTGGGCTTTGTAGCAGTGTGCAGCACTGATCCTATTAGGCCATCTATACTAAGCTCCACAAGATTTAAAATTAATAATAATTTTTAGCTGCATCTAGCCCGGAAAATAATTTTGGGGCTCCGAGATGCGCAAGACACATAAGTGCCTTCTTGCTGCACTACCTGCAACATGACCCTCATATTGTCAGAATTCGAAGTAATCATGACTACTGGGTTGCCACACTCTTAGATCCCCCAAACTTTTCGATCAACCTTTTCATTTTAATAAAGACCAAAAAAATGGTCATTTTTGAAATTATAAGCATTAGCAGGTTATTAGAAACTGAAATCAAACAGTTTTCAACTCAAAACTTTATTCTAGGTGATGTTACATTTTCACATAGGACCCCTTGTTCGAAAGGAGCTTCTGAACTCTCTCGTCCATTGAATTTGTCAGATTTTGGATGGTTTCTGCTTCAATTGTTTTGCATGAGGTCAGAATACCCTCCCAGAGCTGTTGCTTAGATGTGAACTGCCTCCCGCCATCATAGACACTCCTTTTGATGATGCTCCAGAGGTTCTGAATGGGGTAGAGGTCAGGGGAGCATGGGGGTCACACCATAAGTTTGTCCCCTTTTATGCCCATATCAGCCAGAGATGCAGATGTTTTATGTGCAGCATGAGATGGTGCATTATCATGCAAAAAAATGATCTTGCTGTGAAATACACGGTTCTTCTTCTTGAACCATGGCAGGAAGTGCTGTTTGAGAAAATCCACATACATTATGGAGTTCATCTTTAGCGCCTTCAGGGATCCTAAAGGGGCCGACAATCTCCCCATGATTCCAGCCTAAAACATTACTCCACCTCCTCCTTGTTGACGCTGTAGCCGTGTTTGCGTGGGGTGTCCATCAACCAGCCATCCTCCACTCCATCCATCTGGACCATCGAGCGCTGCACGGCACTCATCCGTGAACAAAACAGTTTTGAAATCAGTCTTCATGTAATGTTTGGCCCACTGGAGCCGTTTCTGCTTGTGTGAAGTGGATAGAGGAGGTCGACAGGATGGCGTGTGCACAGCTGCAAACCTCTGAAGGAACCTGCATCTTGTTGTTCGGGGGACGTTGGAGGCACCAGCAGCTTCAAAAACTTGTCTGCTGCTATGACAAGGCTTTTTTGCCGCTGCTCTTTTAACCTGACGTAATTGCCTGTAGGAAAGAGTCCTCAATTTGCCCTTATCAGCACGCACACGTGTGTACTGTGAATCAGCTACATACTTCTTGATTGCCAAGACACTTCATCCTGATCATCGCACAATGTTGATTGTAGTCATGCCTTGACTTAAACACTCCACAATTTGTTGCTTCTCAGCAGCCGACACATCCTTTTTCTTTCCCATTTTGGCAGAAAATGTAGGCTGCTTAATAATGTGAGACAGCCTTCTTAAGTAGTCTTGCCTTTCATTGGACACAACTCCCAAACTAATTAGCACAGGTGTCTGCAATTGCTTACAGTGATATAAAGAGCCCTGACACACATCACCATCAATGAGTTTAACTGACAAACAAACAAATTCTTCCCTCATCACTCCTAAACACTTTTTGCATAATAATTTGGAACACAGTGTACATGTGCTTTTCCACAAAACACCAGTGGTTCACGTAGTGAATCTTACAGTTCTAACTTGCCAACCGTGGTCTGTATGGAGTTGTTCAATAAAGGGCCCAAAATTAAGATAACATAGATGGGAGAGGTCTCTATGAATAGGAATTCCTAAGTATTTGATACCCTGTGAGGACCAGGCAAAGGGAAAGTTGGACTGGATGGAATCCTATATGGATTTGGGGAGGGAGACATCGAGGGCCTCAGACTTCGCTGCATTGATTTTAAAATTTGACCATGTAACAAAGTGATCTATTTCAGCCATAACAGCATGGATGGATATATGTGATTGAGTGATATATACTAGGACATCATCAGCAAATAGAGAGCACTTGTACTCGGTGCCTCCCACCTCAATCCACCTAATATTGGGGTTATGGCGAATTGATGAGAGCAGGTGCTCCGTCACTAGGATGTATAAGAGAGGGGACAGAGGACATCCCTGCCTTGTCCCATTGGTGATTGTGAAAGGTGATGAAAATGTTCTGATGCACCCCCTGGGCCTTGGGACACCCGGAGCCGGACCCTTTTTGGTGGATGCTGGTGGTTGTAGTCTTCGTGGCGGCGACCCGGTTCCATGGCTCAGGGTGGTCAAACCAGTGGCGGAACTATTTATGTGGTTTTGATGTTTAAATGTCCGACTACGCCACCCGTGGATTGCGGTCAGAGTGAACCGCCGCTGCAGGACAGACCGCTGAGGCTGTTGTTGTGGGTGCAGCAGAGCGTAGCATAACTCCCCACGGGAGGAGTATAGCCTCAGGGCAGTGTATGCGGAGGATGGGGGTGATGGTGCAGGGCAGCAGCAGTAACGACACGGAGTCAGTGATGCAGTCCAGGGCCTTTACTCACAGTTCTTATTATCCAGACCACGTCTGCAGGTAACGGCTGCCCACGTCGTACTGTGCTCACGAGGTGAGGGGCTCAGACAACTCCCAGATAACTTTGGAGCGCTTCACAGGACCCCCTTTGTGTGTCCTTTGTCTGGCCATTCTTACCAACCCTTCTGTCCGGCTGCCTCGGGCCTCCTCTTGGTAAACTTGGCGCCAGTTTCCCTGACCCTATGTGGTGCCTTCCTAGCGGGTGTAGCGAGGGGACCGGTCTCCCCCTTTGGCCTGACCCTTCCACGCAGGTGGATTCGGGCGTGCGGTGGCGACTCGCCCGTCCGCACCCCTGGGATCCCTTCATTCCTCGTTCCTGGAGCCTTCTCCGCTCCTCTTCCTTCCTTCTCCCTCTTCCAGGCCTGGGCCTCTGTTACTAGGCCCGCCTCCGGAGTAGAGCTCATGCAGAGCCCCTGCTCCCTGCCACTTCTGCTCAGACTTCTCTGCACTGAACTAAGATGGTGCCCACCTTTTATACTCCCTTCTCAATGCACTCAGGAACTGCTTCCTCCCTGCTCCTGCACTACAGGGTTCCCCTTCCTCAGTGTTCCCCCCCCCCACTCCAGCCAGGGACAGGGACTGTCGTGCCCATCTCAGAGGCATATTGGTCGCCCTGCCCCACGGCAATGTGGTGTAATGCATGCAGGTGTCGGGTCCTGATCCACACTCCATCCTTACCTGAGAGTGAGATATCACACCTCTGGGTGAGGTGCAATACCTCTGTAGCAACCGAGCCCTCAGGGTGCTACAGTTCCATTCATCTATAGCCTAGGTGACGTATTGTGATACAGGGCCGTGATTTTGGCTATAAAAGGGTCCCCTAGACCCCTACCCCAAGCTTTTTAAGAGAATCATATATAGCGTACCAGGAGACTCTATGGAATGCTTTCTCAGCATCCAACGAGAGTATCTAATTACAAATTTTTAACTGCATCTAGCCCAGGAAATACTTTGTGCCTAGTAGCAGTGTCTGCTAGTCAGCGGATTATCCCGGCTGTTAAGCAAGCTACACCACCTGTAGTTTGGACACTTAATTTTTTCAAAGGAAATGCTTCGGGACCACGGGATACTCAGTGAAGAGCATCAGGAGGCACCCCAAGGCATAGGGGCTGGAACTGGCAGTAGGATGCCTTGCGGTGGACAGCCGAGCTCGATCCTTATAAAAGCTTTTTAACTGCAGCAGCTTTAGTGGACGCTACTGGAGCTGGAATTACGCGGCTGCTGGCATGAGACTTGCCCTCCAATAGATCCTTGTAATTGGATTTAAAGTGTATTCATTCAAATTAGAGAGACAATTTAAATTAAAAAGCTTAGAGCTGCCTCCACCACAGGGGGGCTCGCTCGACCCACCAGCGGACAGGCACCAGTATTGGGAGAGGGGGGCTGGCCGTCAGGGTTCACCGCAGCTCTGGCACAAACCCGGCGACACGGAGGTGGCACGGGCAGGAGCGGACTGAACGTGTCGGCTTCTCACTTTTTGGATTTTAGAAGGGCATGACATGCCTATATCTGTGTCTCCCCCTCCTTTTACTCCTCCACCTCTTTTCTTTTCGCATGACTATATGTACTTGTCACTTTTCCATGTGTTAGTTGTGTCTTCTGAGCAGTTTGTCAGCTTTTGGACACCTTTGAAGGTGTTTTCTATGTGTTTCTATGTGTTTTTGTTTGCCTGCCATTGGTTTTAACGGTGTTCGAAGGTGTTCGACGAACAGTTCGACGAACACACGGGTGTTCGACGAACCGAACCGAACTCGAACACTACGGGGGTGGCTCAACACTACTCCTGAGGAAGTCATCTGACCATGAGAGATTCCCACAGGGAACTTAAAGGAAATCTGTCATGAGGTTTTTGAAACCCTATCTGAGAGCAGCATGATGTAGTTGCCTATGCTCTGATTCCAGTGATGTATGACTTCCTGGGCTGCTTTCTGCAGTTTTGATAAAATCACTTTATCAGCTGCAGATCTACCAGTTCTCTTAATGCTGAGTTCTGTATAATCCTGCCATAACACTAGCTGGCAGCTTTTTGAATACTCTGTGCATAAACAGAAAGCTGTTAATCAGTGGTGGGGATGGGGCTATAAAGAGCTCATGAATATGGAGGACTACTTGACAGCAGAATTACTAGTCCTCTACTGATAATTTCCTGCTGGTAAAACTTGATCAAATTTACAACAAACAGCACAGTAAGTGACACCGCTGGAATAAGAGTCTCTGGCTCTATGTTATGCTCCTCTCAGATTATATGATAAAAACCTGGTGATCAACCCTTACTGCTGGTATCCATAGTTGAACATTTTCTTGATTGCTCATTATAGCTACTCTGCTTAAAGCTGCATTACACTAAAATCCTTCTCTTGATTATTCGGTGATTCACAAGGGTTGGCTTCTACCTTCTTTGTGGAAACTGTGGGGATTTGTTATAAGCACCGGCCAACTGGTTCTACAGGGTGTCTGTTAAGTTATTTTAATTATGTCTGCCATTTCTATAAATGTCCACTTTTTTTTAATAAACTTTTTTTTATACTTTATTATGTATGTTTGGAAGTGCAATATTCACAGGAGGTGTATTTTGCTCTTTGGTGTGTGTTTGCTGTTTCATTCCACCATGTTGGTGATTTTTCTGTTGGGCCATTACTCCGTAATAGCACTGATTACATTTCTTCTAATGTTTTGCACTAACATCTTGCTGTGGTGTTTTTACTAAACATACACAAAGGGGGAGGATGATTGACAGGCGCATATGAATGTCACCAAGCCATATGACTCCAGACAGTAGTTTTAGGTGAGTGCCTAGGTGGTCCTGATACAACCAAACTAATACACAGGAACCTTGTTATATGTGGTGTCTGAATGGGGTAAAAAATGCATCAAGATGATTAGTCCTGAGAGGGCTTGTGAGTGGGATGGGTGGACTAGGTGTGCGGGGAAGCGTCAGAATACTCCCAGTGTAACCTAGGGCATTAAGCGTTGTGTTTCCTGACCCCAAGGATAGTTATGGAAGCTTTGGGCAGCAGGTGTGTGCTACACAAACCAAAACAGCCTGTGACATGTTGGTGAGTGATGGGCAAATTCACAGTATTGGTGTGTAACCTCATTCTTTGTCACTAGAGAAATGGTTGCCAACATCCCAATTACTTCCATGTCTTCAAGCCATGTGGCAGACATAGATTTATAGGGATTTTACCCTCTATAAGAGGCACTACAGAACTGCTTTTTTCTTCTTGCAGTAGAGCTAATTCGTACATAAATCTATTAAAAGCCTCAATCTGACATGAGTAATTTTTCTCATACATAAAAAAGCAGACTGATTTTGACACATTTTTTTTCTACTTTTATCTCTAAAAGTTTCAAAACTAGTTCAAAACAAGAGCAAAGCCTTTTCTGACTTTGTGCAAAATTCATGAACCATGTGCCTCATTCCAATGAATTTGGTGCCAAAAACAGCAACTAATACACCAACACAAAAAAGGAAAGTGTCTTAAAAACCCTACAAATGATGAATTGAAGCCATGGTCTACAAAAACTGTGGACCTGTGAATAGCTTCAAAGATTAAGGATAAATGTTCTAACAGTGAAAACCATGGATCTTAACACATGCGTGACCCACGGACATCTGAATGAGGGACAAAGTGAAGCGATCATTACAAAATGACCTGTGAGGAAGTGTGAGTGTAAAAAAGCCTAAGAGGCAAGAAGAAAAATTGGCAGATTTCTATTTTTTTTATTTTTTTTTAAATAAAGATCACAAAGAAAAAATGCCAAAAATGTGTGAAAAATACATGTAACACACAAATCTGATTTAAATATTACTTTATTTTCAGCTTCCTTTTAACATGAACATTACAGAGATATTGTCAAATTTTCCATAAGCAATTCTAAAAAGAATGGCTTACCCATTTGCCCCATCGTAATCTCCACCAATTCCAACCGATTCAGGTCCTGTTAAATTTTTAATGTAGTCAAAATGGTCTAAAGAAAAAAAAAGTTTACAAGTATTGGATTCACAAGTATTTTTTAGTTTATGGCTCAGCAAGTTTTTATTAAGGAACTTGCATTCACGAAGAAAAGTAACTTTTGTAATATTTCAACATTTTAAAAGTAAAAAAGACATATAACAGGAATAGTCTCTAACGAGGAACAGACATAGACAGAATAGAGCCCCTGTGTAATGGGCCATTTGCAGAGTAATAGCTCATCATAATGCACAATTTCTCCAGCAGTATTTCTTTAAAATCCTTTAAATTGTGAGGTGATGCCTCCATAAGTTTGAATATTTAGCAAACTCCATAGATGCTCAGATTGATTGGTGGTTGAAGGTTAAGGTCAATACCTAGAACCTTTCTTATGTTTATCAAACCATTAGTAAGTAGAGATGAGCGAACATATTTGCACGGAATTTAATTTTACACGAATATGACAAAAATAGGATTTTGCTAAAATACGGATTTATTTGTAAAGAGCTTCCGTGTGGATGGCAGCCACTGGCCACCATTTTTCTGAACTATAAAAGCCATCAAAAGGTTAAAAAATAAAAAAGATCACTTTCACTCATCTCTGTGGCCCCTCCTTTCCACATTGTCAGCCATCCTCGCCACCATGAGCGCTGAATTCCTCCTAACACTAGGACAGAACTTCCAGCTCCGATGAGGTCTGGGATGGTTCTGTGCATGCAAAGACAAGGCACACACAGGATCCTGGGCATTACCAGAGTTGGAAGTTTCAGCTAGTGTGAAGAGGCTCAGGGATTCATCATACATGATGGCGATCAGAAGATCAAACAAGGACCAGACAAGTGAGGGTGAGGTGGGGAGGGGCTGGAGAGGTTGACTGGTGAGGTGAGTAAAGGTATTTTTTTTTTTTTCTACATCTTACATTTATCATGCTCTGGAGTCTTTTTAGAGACTCCAAAGCATAATATGGTAATTATAATAAGGGACATTAAATTCAGGAAGAAAAACATCTCTGAAAATCAAATTTTTCAGGGAAAATCTGCGTAAAAAGGCAAAATTGGGTTTTGCCTGATCTGCTCATCTCTATTCCTAAATATTGTTTTTGTGATTGTGTCGTGGTACTTTATCCAAGTGAAAGAGTAATAATTACTATTTAAATAATTAGAACCAAGGTTTCCCAGCAGAATATCCAACTGCATGCATCAGCTTGCCATCTTTTTCTAAGGTAAGTAATGCTGACAACTGGCCTTCTACATAGTATAATAAAAAACAAGACTCAACAGACCAGTCCACCTTTTTCCAATGCTCTGTGGTCCAGTTCTGATGCCCCAATGGCCAATGCCGGTTCTTTCACTGGTGGACAAGGGTCATCATTGGCACTCTGAATGGCTTGGAGTTGCCCAGCTTTATAAACTGATGTCCCCTGTGTTCAGATACTTTTCCATCATAGCCATTAATTTTTTTAGCAATGTCAGCTTCAATAGCCGTTCTGTGGGATCTGAGTAGATGACATTGAGCTTTGGGCTAGCCACTGCAAACTGGTAATATTTAATCAAGATCTACTATTTGGTGGATGCTCTAATCCAGTTATCATGCTCTCACAATTCGAGCCATGTCAAAGCTGCTTAGATCTTTAAGACTTGCCCATTTTTACTCTTTCCAACACATCAACTTCAAGAGCTGCCTGTTCACTTCCTGCCTAATATATCCCACAACCTGAGATGTCATTATCACAAGGTAATCAATATGCAAGTAACCTCTTGCAAGAGCACAGCAACTCTAGTGCCTCTGCCACCTATTGGAAGTAGCAATCCTATAAGTCAATATAGATACTTTAAAGTGCCTAACTTTGTGACTTAGGCTATGTGCACACGATGCAGAAATGCTCTGGATTTTTCCTGAGTGTTTCTGCATCTCCCTGGCAGAAAAAAACGCATGCGGATTTTACATGCGCTTTTCCTGCCAGGGACAAGCGTATGTTCCGCGTTTTTCACATGCGAATTCTCATGCGGGTTGTCAAGCGCTTTTCCAAGCGCTTTTAGCATCACTTGGAAAAGTGCTTGACAACTTGGTCACACTATATAAATCCATGCAACCGGCATGTATTTATATAGTGTGACCAAGTAATAGTTAAAAAGAATGGTAAAAAATAAAAAATAAACATTATACTCCCCTTCGGATGGCCCCCGGTCTCCTTGTCCAGTGTGTCCGGTGTGGTGGGCAGCTCACGATGGTCTAAAACAGAGGTGCCCAACCGCCGGTCCGCGGACCAGGACCGGGCCGTTGGGGTTTTTCAGCCGGTCCGCGGCACCGCCACAGACAATCACTAAACATTGACAGTGTGCTCTGGTCTGCGGTGGCTCAGAGCACACTGTGTGGGGTGGATGCTGCCCGCTGTTCTAGACTCCAGCAGGGTAGACCTGTAGAGGACCTGTGATGACATCAAGGTACATAACTGTGATGTCACCACAGGTCCTGAAGCAGGATGAAGCAGGGGCGGAACTATCGCCCGTGCAGCCGGTTCATTGAACGGGGGCCCCGAGGGCGAGGGGGCCCCTCCAGCAGGGCCGCCATCAGGGCATGACTGCCCTGACTCCAGTATGGGCCCGGCCGGTAGGAGCCCCCTCGGAGCCCCCCTCTTGTGCGTCTCTCTCCTCATGGGGCCCCCGGCCCCATGCAAAGTGCCGGGTCCAGGACATCTCATAATTCCTCTGACTTCCGGTCATGTGACGGCGCCGTCACATGACCGGAAGGCAGGAGAACCTGGTGTCAGCGATTTGGACGAGCGCCAGGATTCTGCAGGGATCGCATGGGGGTAAGTATAACAAGTTTTATTTTTTTTTAAATACAATTAACTAGGAGTGGGGGGAATGGGAGATGCACATGGGGGGAGGGGAGAGATGAGAGATCCACATGGGGGGGAGGGGAGAGATGAGAGATGCACATGGGGGGAGGGGAGAGATGAGAGATGCACATGGGGGGAGAGGAGAGATGAGAGATGCACATGGGGGGGAGAGGAGAGATGAGAGATGCACATGGGGGGGAGAGGAGAGATGAGAGATGCACATGGGGGGGAGAGATGAGAGATGCACATGGGGGAGGGGAGAGATGAGAGATGCACATGGGGGAGGGGAGAGATGAGAGATGCACATGGGGGAGGGGAGAGATGAGAGATGCACATGGGGGGAGGGGAGAGATGAGAGATGCACATGGGGGGAGGGGAGAGATGAGAGATGCACATGGAGGGCAGGGAAGAGATGCACATGGGGGGGAGGGGAGATATGAGAGATGCACATGGGGGGGAGGGGAGAGATGAGAGATGCACATGGGGGGAGGGGAGAGATAAGAGATGCACATGGGGGGGAGGGGAGAGATGAGAGATGCACGGGGGGGATGAGAGATGCACGGGGGGGATGAGAGATGCACGGGGGGGATGAGAGATGCACGGGGGGGATGAGAGATGCACGGGGGGGATGAGGGATGCACGGGGGGTGGATGAGAGATGCACAGGGGGTGGATGAGAGATGCACGGGGGGTGGATGAGAGATGCAAGAGGGGTGGATGAGAGATGCACGAGGGGTGGATGAGAGATGCACGGGGGGGATGAGAGATGCACGGGGGGGATGACAGATGCACGGGGGGATGAGAGATGCACGGGGGGGATGAGAGATGCACGGGGGGTGGATGAGAGATGCACGGAGGGGGATGAGAGATGCACGGAGGGGGGTTATGTTTACATAACTTTGTTGCCTTATGAAGGGCGGGGGGGCCCCCCAAAAATTTCTTGCACAGGGGCCCACTACAGTCTGTGTCCGCCCCTGGGATGAAGTAAATGCAGCTGAACAGCAGCTGTCAGGACAGCTGCCCTGTCCTGCTGCAGGGCGTGATGGGGCCTCAGTGATGCGGCTCCTGGCACAGCACATTATGTGGGGCTCCTGGCATAGCTCCTGGCGGGGACCTGGTCTACACTATATGATAAGTATGCACTAAACTCCAAATCCCTCCATTACCCTGCCCCCATATGACCAAAGCACCGCCCACCCCACCCCCCCCTTGCTGGGCCATGGAAAAATGATCTTGCTTCAAGCCGGTCCCTGGTGCAAAAAAGATTGGGGACCACTGGTCTAAAAGGACCTTCCATGATGTCATTTAGTCATGTGACAGGTGACCATTGCGAGCCGGGGAGCCAGGACGCATCATACAGGAGACCGGGGGCCATCAGAAGGTGAGTATAATGTTAGTTTTTTATCTTAAAATCTTTTTTTTTTACAGGTACTATGGTACCCGGGTCTGGAGGAGATTCTCTTCTTCTCCAGACTCGGGTACCATCCGCACATTGAATCGCTTAATATCCGCATGTGCACATGTAGTCATGCAGAAATTAAGCGATTCAATGCAAGTCAATGGTGGCAAAAACGCTGCGCTTACACAAAATAATTGGTAGTGCTGCGGATTTTTCCGCAATGATAATGGTTATCATTGGGGAACATTGCAGACCTTCTACCAAGCGTTTTTTAAGCGTTTCTGGAATTGCCGCTGCGTAAACGCTTAAAAAACGCATAATGGGCACACAGCCTTAGGATAAGAAGACAATCCAGAAATTCCATTTGCAGACAAGGGTTTCCGGTGTTTGTCCTCATTAGTGCAAAGCAGGAGAACTGGTTTGGTTGGCTGAGAGGCTCCCAAAAGGAAGCCTAAAGGCCCCGTCACACTAAGCGATGCAGCAGCGATCCCGACAACGATACGATCTGTCAGGGATCGTTGCTGCGTCCCTAATACATCGCTGGTGAGCTGTCAAACAGGCAGGCTCACCAGCGATCAGGGGAGCAGCGACATCGTGGAAATAATCTTTCCACGATGTCCTGCTCCAGTTACCAGCCTGCTGCTGAAGCAGGAGCAGGCTCGTAACCATGATAAACATTGGGTTACTAAGTGCGCGTGTGCCCCTAGTAACCCGATGTTTACCATGGATACCACTCTGCTACGGTGCGCGGGAGGTTACCGTTCACCTTAGCAGAGCCGTATCCATGATAAACATCGGGTTGCTAGGGGCATACGCGCACTTAGTAACCCGATGTTTATCATGGATACGACTCTGCTACCGTGAGCGGTAACCTCCCGTGCACCGTAGCAGAGTGGTATCCATGGTAAACAGCGGGTTACTAAGTGCGCGCGTGCCCCTAGTAACCCGATGTTTACCATGGATACCAGCATGATCGTTGGTCCCGCTGGTCACACACAGCGATGTGTGCTGGCCAGCGGGAGGCCAAAGACCAAAAAATGGTCCAGGACACTTTGCAGCGATCAGCGACCTCACAGCAGGGGCCTGATCGCTGCAAATTGTCACACATAGCGACATCGCTGGTGAGGTCGCTGTTGCGTTACCAAAACCGTGACACAGCAGCTATCCCGCTAGCGAGATCGCTATGTGAGATGGGGCCTTAAGGGAAAAGCACAGAGAAACACTTCAAACACTTCTTCAAATTAAGTTTCTGGTTTAGCTGCTTCTCCTAAGTCATATGGGAAGGCCCATTAAAAGGTTGATATTGACTTTTAGGATTACTACTTCCAATAGATTGCCTAGCATTCCAGTCCTCCTGCTCTATGAAGAGGCTACTTGCATATTCAAATTCCCAGGAGAGGATTCTCTGTTACCTGCAGTGAAACAGAGCTGCCATGTTAGCACAAGTATGCAATCTGCATACTTCTGGACACATTCCAACTAGATGTGCGAAGCTTAGCTCAATTCACTTGTATTGAGTGAGGCCGCACACATCCAGTTGGAATGTGGCAAGAGGTATACGTATTGCATATTTGCAGTCACATAACCGCTTGGTTTCACTACTGGCACAAGAAAATCCTCACAGTGTGCGCTGTATGCGTTGTGGGGGTTCACAATTCTTCAGTCACATAAACTGACTGCAGATTTTCATAAAAAACTTGGACAACCCCTTTTAAATGCTATGTAACCAAGCTATCAATATTAAAAATGCATTTCAAAATCAATACTATGTATTCTTTAGGGAGTTTTTTTTTCTCCTAAAGTATGGTGCTTTTTATCAATGGGTGGGTTTTACAATTCGAAAAGAATAACAGAACCTCCTCTATTTATGTACTGACAGCCTTCATAAAAATGTTCATAAATCAATACATCAGTTACATAAGATGTTTGGGGATTGCATGAAAGAGTTACATAGAAATTCAAACCTGCCAATGTAGATATGTTTGCGGTTTTGCTGCATGCAATGAACTCTGTATGAAAATTCACCATTACCAATCCTCCATTCTTTTTCTGAAATCAATAACAAAAACAAACAACTCAAGTGAAATTAACTTAGAAAATAGTGTGTTGTCAGTTCGGCATCAGCAGCCATTTAGGAGCTTAAATAACTCCAACTGATCTTTAAGTGCCATAAGATGCTGTTAGGCTATGTGCCCACGATGCAGAAATGCTACAGATTTTTCCTGAGTGTTTCTGCATCTCCCTGGCAGAAAAAAACACATGTGGATTATACATGCGGATTGTACATGTGGATTGTACATGCGTTTTTCCTGTCAGGGACATGCGGATGTGAAGCGTTCTTCACATGCATTTCTGCATGCGGAATGTCGAGCTCTTTCCAAGCGATTTTAGCACCACTTAGAAAGTGCTTGACAACTTGGTCACACTATATAAATCCATGCAAACGGCATGGATTTATATAGAGTGACCCGAGAGAATGTAAAAAAATAAAAAATAAATCTATACTTACGTTCTGATGGCCCCCGCAGTCTTGCTTCGCTCGGTGCTGACTGCCGGCAGATCACGGTACACTGAAGGACCTGCCGACGTCAGCGTAGCGTGACCCGTCACATGACTATGACGTCAGCGCAGGTTCTTCAGTCCATCGCGATTTGCCGGCAAGGGAGGACGAGCACACCGGGGGCCGTCAGAAGGTAAGTATCATATTTATTTTTTATTTTATTCTTTTTTTTACAGTTTCTATGGTACCCGGATCCGGAGGAGAGCGTCCTCTCCTCTAGACCTAGGTACCATCCGCACATTGAAATGTATGGAATGCGCATCTACATATGCAGTGATGTGTAATCCATGCGGTCTAATGCAAGTCAATGGTGGCGAATACGCAGCACTTCCGCAAAATAATTGGTAGTGCTGTGTTTTTTTCCGCAATGATAATCCGCAGCGGAAATTTCTGCAGCATGGGGGATATGGCAGGCCTTCTACCATGCGTTTTTTAAGCTTTCTGCAGTGTTCTTGACACTGCGGAAATGCTTAAAAAACGCATCGTGGGCACACAGCCTAAATGTATTATCTTGTCAAAGTATAGACAGTTACTGCCAGCATGTGGTCTTACTCTTAATACATCAAGAATGGTATAAACAGAGTGGCTGATGTTTTCTTCTCTTCTTTATATATGTTACTGTAAAAGTCAGAAGGCCGGTAAAACCTAGGATTTACCGGTCAATCTGGACATTTACCGAAAGTACAATTGGACTTTTACCTGTGAAGTCTTGGTAAATGTTAACATTTACCGTCGAGCGTGGTAAAAGTCAGAAATATCAGGTGTGAAGATAGAACATCTGACTTTAACCAATCGCAGTTGGTAAATGTGCACATTTACCACGGCTTCTTGGTAAATGTAGCTGAGAAGGGTTGTAAGCGCAGTTTTACCAACACATGCTGGTAGTTACTTTTACCAACACATGCTGGTAAATGTAATGATTTACCAATTCGCCCAGGTAAAAGTCCAAAATCGTTCGTTTATATGGAATACATCTGACTTTTTCCAACGCTGTTGAGAAATGTTAAGATTTACCAAGACTTCACCGGTAAAAGTCCAATTTTACTTTTCATTTTGAGCTTTTACCGACGGCCTCGGTAAATGTCCACATTGACCGGTAAATCCTAGGTTTTACCGGCCTTCTGACTTTTACAGTAACATATACATATATATATATATTATATATATAATAAAATCATTTTTTTTTCTATAAAAAAATGATTGTATGGAGTACGGAGTTGCATGCTTGACTGCTTATCCTGTATATAGTTTATACATTTTTCTAGCTGAAACACAGAAGATACTTTAGTTACATTCTTCCAATATATAAGAATTAGCATTGGTAAAATATTTAGCATGTCTCTCAATGTCTCAGTTTTTGATTTTACGTAAACATAAGGCTTGTAATACAGCTAGTAAAATAATTGTAAGACATTGAATATCATCTCAGGTTTCATTGGATGTAATTAAGCTTACCAACTTCTTTGTTACTTTTTTCCAAACGCTTGAGTCAAAAGTCATGAAAAGACCCAAAATTTTCTAGAGACTGTAATGCGGGTGTCTCTGCCTCCTACCCACATTTCCCGGCAGAGATGCCAGTCCCCTGAACGCCGCGGCCCTCTGCCAGAGGGTCCAGCTCCGGCATCCTCCTTCGACGCTGACACAGCCCAGGGTACGCACACAGCACGCAGATCCCCGGGCACTGTGCTTAGGGCGCACTCGCTCCCTTCCTCTTAAATGGGCCGTGCATGCACCGTCCTAAAGTGTCCGGGGCCAATGGCTCTGGCTATTTAAGGCACCTCCTCCAATATGGAGGTGCCTGTGCAACTTAATTTGTTTGGCGTTAACACTTTCTGTATTTCCAGGTCCCAGTACATGTACTTGCCCGCCTGCCTGTCTATCAGCCGAGCCCGCCTGCCTGTCTATTAGCTGTGCCCAACTGCATGTCTATTAGCCATGCCCGCCTGCCTATCAGTCATGCCAGCCTGCCTGTCTAGTACCCATGTCCGCATGCCTGTCCATCAGCCGTGTCTGTCAGTGCCTGCCTTCAGTCCTTGGGGGTCAGCTGCCTACCATAAGAGGTCAATTCCGGAGTAGCGCCTGGTCCACCTTCCATGTCCCTCCTTGGATCACGGAGTCGTTAAGCCGCCGTAGATCTAAGGCCAGATTCGGTGAGGCACCTAGTTAGCCCCTCCAGTCTCTCCTAGCATCGTGGCACAATGGTTCCACCACCAGCCCCGTTACAGTTTGCACAGGCCATGGAATCCGCTCAATCCATTGTAGACCTATACCAGGAGGTCTCCCGCCTGAGGTCTTAACACGACACAATTCTGTCCTTTTTGCAGACTGTGAACTCCCGCCTGGATGCGCTGGCCTCACCCGCAGCACCTGCCCCTACACGGGCGGTAACTACTCCGGCGGCATCTCAACCCTGTAATGGTTCGGGACTATGACGGTCTGCTCCTCCACACTATGGTGGGGATCTTGCACTATACTGAGGATTCGTGAAACAGTGCACGCTGTACTTCAAAGTCCTGGCTTCCCAGTTCCCGTCAGACCGGGTCAAAATAGCCTTCATCATGTCCCATCTTACTGGTGAAACGCCGGCATAACTAAATCCCCTATGGGATAGAGGGGATCCACTGGTGTCAAACCTTACGGCTTTCTTGGAGGCTTTCCGAAGAGTTTTTGATTAGCCTAACCGAGCATCCTCTACGGCCTCATCTCTCCTTCGACTGTGTCAGGGAAACCAAACAGTGGGCCAGTATGCTGTGCATTTCCGCACCCTCTCGTCTGAACTTGCCTGGAACAACGAGGCCCTGGTGGCCACCTTCTGGGAGGCTCTTTCAGGACAAATTAAAGAAGAACTGGCCGGTCGCGACCTTCCTACCTCTCTGGATGATCTGGTGCCTTTAGCCACACGGGTGGACATTAGGTTCCAAGAACGTACCAAAGAGGTGGTTTGCGAGAGAAGCTTTCCACGCCTAATGCCTAATTTTCAAAGGCCGGTCTCACAGGTAGCCTCTGTCTCAGCGTCTTCTCCAGAATCCATGCTGGTTGATCGGGTGACGATGGTCAAGAGCCGCCAGGAGGTTTGTCGTGCCGAAGGGAAATGCTTTTATTGTGGCAGTTTCAAGCATTTTATCCACTCCTGTCCTGAGAGGCTAGGAAGCTCCAGAGCCTAGGGCTGCTTGGAGAGGTCACCCTGGGTGAATATCAGTCCTCTCCATCCCTGACTCTCCCAGTCTCAGTATTCTGCGGCAACATCCATTTTGATGAATCTGCCTAACTGGATTCTGGCGCCGCAGATAATCTCATTCAGCAGGCCATGGTTGAGCTGTATCAAATTCCTACCCAACACCTCCCGGATCCGTTGATTGTCTCTTCGGTGGATGGGAGGGCCCTTTCGGAGACCATCTTGTTCATTACTGAGCCCGTGGTGCTCCAGGTAGGGGCGCTCCACTCAGAGAAGATTTCCTTTTATGTGATGTCCAGCCTCTCTCACCCTTTGCTACTAGGTCTAGCTTGGTTGAGAAACCATGAACCAATCTTGAATTGGAATCCGGAGAGGTGCTCTGTTGGGGTTCAGATTGCCATAAATCCTGCCTGCTTCCCTCTTGCCCAGTTTGACCCTCAGCTTCTCCATCCAAATTTCCTGGCCTGCCCGCACTCTACTGGATGTATGTAGACATCTTTGACAAAAAGGAGGCGGAGACTCTACCACCCCATAGGCTGTATTATTGTCCTATTGACCTTCAGCCCAGCGCTTCTCCTCCTCGAGGTCGGATTTAGCTCCTGTCACAGACTGAGACCCGTGCCATGTCTGATTATGTAAAGGAGAATCCTGCTAGGGGAATTATCCGGAAATCCACCTCTCCATCTGGTGCGGAACTCTTCTTCGTCAAAAAGAAAGACGGGTCTCTTCGGCCCTGCATCAACTATAGGAGATTGAATCAAATAATTATAAAAAATAAGTACCCGTTGCCCCTCATTCCCGGGCTGTTTGATCGTCTCAAAGACACAAAAGTCTTCACTAAACTTGACCTTCAAGGGGCATACAACCTGATCTGAATTTGTTCGGGAGATGAGTGGAAGACGGCATTCAATACTCGGGACGGCCACTATGAGTATCAGGTAATGCCATTTGGACTCTGCAATGCCCCAGCAGTCTTTCAAGAGCTGGTAAACGACATCTTCTGGGATCTTCTCTACATGTGTGTGGTAGTGCATCTGGACAATATCCAGGTGTTCTCTCCTGACATTGCTTCACACCGAAGGGATGTTTGCCAGGTTCTGCAGACAGAGGCTTAGGAAGAACTGTCTGTATGCCAAATTTGAAAAATGTGTTTTTGAACAGACTTCTCTTCCATTTCTGGGGTACATATGTGGCACCCCAGGGGTCCAGTTGCCACAGTGGCATTGCTTCCCTCACAAGGGGTGATGAGATGCCTGGAAGCAAGGATGGGTCCCTTAATCAGGTATACCAGCATGCAACACTTTCCTGGCTTCAGACCAGAAAGGGGAGCTCCTCCCCTTAGCAACTGGAATCTGGAGGCGGGGTTAGTTCGAGTGAGTTGAGAGGAGTTGAAGACAGGACAGTGACAAGGAAGGACATGGGGAGTGGAGCAGTGCACAAGCTCACCCCAGAGTAGAGAAGCGCAGAAGAACTGGACACCAGAGTCCGAGGTTGTGGGGCACTGAAGGCCCAGCAGCAGAAACCGGAGGGCAGGAGACTGCAGGTCTCCTGGCCCCATCAGACACCCAGCGACACAGCAGCACAATAGGGCCCAGCACCGCCATGTGGGATCGACACATAAGGAAGGCCCGAGCAGCCTGCCATACGGGTGAGGAACAGACATTTTACTCAGGAACGAGGGCCGCAGCATAGCTACAAGCAGCAGGGCCAAAGAGATTAGCGCAGAGGGAAGGCCTACAACTTCACCTGGTGAGGTGGATCCCCGACCTGCTTCCAGGTCGCCCGGACCTCTACTACCAGCTAGTACCCGTGCCCCAGTCTGCTTAACAACCGCAAGTAAAGATAAGAGGAAACCGCCATTAAGCTGTGGACTGATAATTATCTGTGCCATCACCTGCACTACACTGCACAGCTACATCTACCTCATCACATCATCACTACCATGCCCTGGAGCTTAGCTCTGCCTGTGGAGAGCTAAACCAACTCTGCTACGTCACCATCAGCTCAAGAGGATCTGCACCGCAGCGGCAGCCCCATATAGATGCATACCACAGGGGCATCACAAACATTATCTATATAAAAACTTTATTCCCCTTTTTACTTTTCCCCTTTTATTGACCGCCCTGGGTGACGGACCGGGTCACCGCCACGTGACATCCCCCAGCATCGACCGGCCCGGCTAACGAGTACCCCACGGCCCAGGGGGCGCGTCACATAATCTCGAAGACGGGCTTGAAGATGGATCCCGAAAAGATGTCGGCCATCCTCAAGTGGCCTCGGCCAGACGGTCTGAAGGCGATTCAGCAGTTCCTCGGTTTTGCAAATTATTACCTCCCATTCATTCCTCACTTTTCCTCCCGGACTGCTCCCATTTCTCCTATGACTCGCAACGGAGTCGATCCTAAAGATATGGACCACTGAGGCTGAAGGTGCTTTTGTATCCTAAAAGCAAGCCTTCTCTTCTGCTCCAGTTCTGCATTGCACTGACAGTAATAAGCAATTTTTCCTGGAAGTCGATGCTTCCTCCTTAGGGGCTGGAGCCGTCCTCACCCAAAAATCCTCATCCGGTTGCATGGTGACCTGCAGTTTCTTTTCCAAGCTCTTCTCCTCTTCTGAGCGTAACTACTCCATAGGAGACCAGGAGCTGTTGGTGATCAAACTGGCAGGAATTAACTTGATGGGGCTTTGCATCCCGTGATTATCTACAGGGACCATAAAAATCTTTCCTACCTGCACTCCGCTCAACGGCTTAATTCTTGACAGGCAGGCAGTCCTTGTTCTTCGCTCGCTTCAACTTCTTCCTCCACTTTCGGCTGGCGGATAAAAACATAAAATCAGATGCGCGTTCCAGATCTTTTCTGTTGTCCGATCTGGAGGAGGATCTGCAACACATCGATCCCTCCAAAATCATTACGGTTACCTCATTGGACCTGTCCCAGCTAACATCCCAGTAAAAAGTATGTGGCGAAAGCAGATAGAAAGCGCGTCCTTCTTTGGGGGCACTTGTCCAAACTGGTGGATCACACCGGACAAAAGAAGACAGTTCTGCTCATTTCCCGACATTACTGGTAGCCGACCCTACACAAGGATGTGGCGAATTTCGTCTCGTCTTGTTCCTTGTGTGCCTGGAATAAAACTTCTAAACAACTCCCGACAGGTCAATTACTTCCGTTGTCTGTACCCTCCACACCTTGGCAGCATATTGTGATGGACTTCATCATGGATCTTCCTGTATCAGCTGGTTGTACGGTCATCTGGGTAGTTGTGGATCACTTCTCCAAGACTGCTCACTTTATTTCTCTGTGCGGTCTTCCATCCACACCAATGTTTGCTGAAAAGTTCATTCTTCATATTTTCCACCTTCATGGTCTGCCTGTGTATCTAAGGTCGCGTTCAGTGAGGCACCTAGTTTCGCCCCTCCGGTCTCTCCTTGCACCGCGACACAGTGGTTCCACCACCCGCCCATTACAGAGACACATATGCCATTGCTTTAAATTGCCCACATCCAAAGAGCACCCTCAATACCCTTAAATTATGAGAATGAATTTGTTCGGAGACTTCAACCCCCAGAATTCAAAACCAGTACAGGCTCCAATATATCAAAACAGATGAGACAGTGCGCACTATGCCAGTCAAGGCCCGGACATCCTTTGAAGGAGTGGAACTGCAGGTCAAACCCCAGGGGAGGGGTGGGGGAGTCATGTCACGATTGCTGGTAGCCCATATGTAATAATGGGGAAGGGCGTAGCCTTCCCTTGGCACTGAGGTAGTTAAAAGAAGTGTTCCTGTAGTTAGACCTCTCTGAACTGTTGGTAGGCCAAGCTAAGGGGTTATCTTCAGTGGTCCAGTCAGCAGAGTAAAGGGGGAACTTAGTGCCCTGATCAAGCCTTGAGTGATATAGAGCTTGTTCCTGGCATAATTCCTTGTGGGCTGCAGTACCTGTAAACAGCCACAAGATGCCACTGTCCTGGGTGCAGATGTCAGGTTGAGTCTGCTAGCAGTGTTACAGGCAGTGATGGGGTTAATGCTGAGTGATGACAGCTCACAGAGGGTGGGCACTTTAGGAAAATCCCTGCTTAGTTTCCAGAAGCAGGAGGAGATGTTCAGTAAGAGATAGGACAGTGAACCGTACGGGCAGCCTGAATATATAGTGGCTGCTAGGGTAGGCGGGAGCTCCATACCCTCAGACAGTGGGATCACCAGTGTGAAAGTCTCCCTACGCAAGAGTAAGAGTCCAGTTATCTGTCCGGAGAAACTCAAAGGAAGTATTGAGGACCCGGGGCACTTCTAGTCTGCAGGAAGCAGAGGAAGATAAATAGGACTCCAGGCTAAGACGTGGGGGAGAGATCGGATCCAGATCACTGTTGGTATTGCAGAAGAGTCTCTTGGGCTAGAGATTAGAGTCACAGAGATGCTTCACTTAAAGAGGGAACCAGGGATGAAGATGTTGCAAGCGTCTGTGAGAGAGATAATAAGCTGTCGGGCCTTATCCATTATATCTGCCTGTAAATACTGTACATATTCCTCTTCCCCAAGTAAAGTCCAAGTTATGGTTAAGAATCTTGTGTCCTCTGAATTTATTGCTGCCCTGGTCCCAGAAGAGAAATGCCTGGAGACAACCGTGATCAGATGGTTTGAAGTAAGTGGAGAGCACCACATACACAGCCACACATCAGAGGGAGTACACGAATTGTCTGTAGGGTGCCAGAGCGAGAGGGGGCTACAGCTCGCCCACGACTACCTCGCTGGGGCACCTTACACGTATGTTGGCAACCGTGTGCCATGGACGTGTGTTGGTGAGATGCCAACAGTAACAGAAAAAAATCTATTTTTGTACTCTGTTGAGCTCTGCATATAGCTGAATTTCACCGCCACAAAATGACAAGCTGAGATGTGGTGTGCTATATCACGTTAGTAACAGAAAAAGAAAGATTTTTTTACTCTGATGAGCTCTGCATATAGCTGAATTTCACCACCAGGAAATTACAAGCTGAGATGTGCCATGTTGTATCACGTTAACAGAAAAAGAAAGATTTTTTACAAGGCGTACTCGTGCATGGAGCACAATAAAAGCAGTGCACAACAGAGTTCTATGCTGAAATGTGCCCTGCTGTCTTTGGTCCTCACTAATAGCACAAAAAAAAAATCTGCTGGAAGATTGATTTCGCAGCCACACAGGACCCTAGCTATCTAAATGATCTGACTTAGAAACAACCGGCTAGCTAACTAGCTAAAATCTTTTAGTATCCAGGAGCAGCGTCAGGAGCATTCTCTCTGAGCTGTTATACTGACAAAATGGCGCTAAAACAGCATTTCTGCTCTATATATAGATAAGGAAATGTGATTTCAGCAGCCACTGGCACAAGCCCTTGTGTCTGGACATTGTGGATGGTTCCTGCGCCCTGATTGGCTTGCCACAATTTGCACACATTAGGTTAGGGAAAAAAAATTAGATTACCACGCCGTTCCTCTGACCTCTCCCCAACCCCTCCCCTCATAAAACACTCACCCCCGCTCATCATACAGCACCACTATCCTAGCCAAAAGAGCTGAAAATACTGTAGTGAAAATGCAATCATTTGCTGGACTTTTGCCAAGTTTTGACGATTTTAAATAAAAATGCTTGGGTGTCCAATCACGAATCCGAATGTACAACGTTCATGCCAAATTTGAAATTGGTGAACGCGTTTCAATAGCAATAGCTATCTTCCTCAGGTAGATTGAGGAATAGCTGTTGCTATCACACCTCCTCCTCCATGCTTCATGGTGGGAACCAGGCATGTAGAGTCCATCCGTTCACCTTTTCTGCGTCGCACAAAGACACATGGTGGTTGGAACCAAAGATCTCAAATTTGGACTCATCTGACCAAAGCACAGATTTCCACTGGTCTAATGTTCATTCCTTGTGTTCTTTAGCCCAAACAAGTCTCTTCTGCTTGTTGCCTGTCCTTAGCAGTGGTTTCCTAGCAGCTTTTTTGCCTTGAAGGCCTGCTGCACAGTCTCCTCTTAACAGTTGTTGTAGAGATGTGTCTGCTGCTAGAACTCTGTGTGGCATTGACCTGGTCTCTAATCTGAGCTGCTGTTAACCTGCGATTTCTGAGGCTGGTGACTCGGATAAACTTATCCTCAGAAGCAGAGGTGACTCTTGGTCTTCCTTTCCTTGGACAGTCCTCATGTGAGCCAGTTTCCTTGTAGCGCTTGATGGTTTTTGCAATTGCACTTGGGGACACTTTCAAAGTTTTCCCAATTTTTCACACTGACTGACCTTCATTTCTTAAAGTAATGATGGCCACTCGTTTTTCTTTACTTAGCTGCTTTTTTCTTGCCATAATACAAATTCGAACAGTCTATCCAGTAGGACTATCAGCTGTGTATCCACCAGACTTCTGCACAACACAAGTGATGGTCCCAACCCCATTTATAAGACAAGAAATCCCACTTATTAAACCTGACAGGGCACACTTGTGAAGTGAAAACCATTTCCGATGACTACCTCTTGAAGCTCATCAAGCGAATGCCAAGAGTGTGCAAAGCAGTCATCAAAGCAAAAGGTGGCTACTTTGAAGAACCTAGAATATAAGACATATTTTCAGTTGTTTCACATTTTTTTGTTAAGTATATAATTCCACATGTGTTAATTCATAGTTTTGATGCTTTCAGTGTGAATGTACAATTTTCATAGTCATGAAAATACAGAAAAATCTTTAAATGAGAAGGTGTGTCCAAACTTTTGGTCTGTACTGTAGGTGAAAAGACCCACTTTGTAAAGTTTGGTACTGAAAAGGTTGGTACGCGGTGGGGATCACCCGCCCTGTGATCAGAGAAGAAGTGGAAAGGTGGGAGGTGGCAGAATTCGAAAAGCAGCACCGCTACCAGCTCCGCCATCGAAACCTATGGTTCGGGAGGTGAAATGTGACACGCAACAGCGCCACAGAAAGGATACGGGTACTCAGACCCCCGTTCGGGCCCAGGAAGAGGAGAAGAAACGTCTTGGTGGCGAATCATCCCATGTGGCCGGTACTAACAGGAAAACACCTCAGCACAGGTGTTTATGACAAAGACAGGACTGCTACAGAATGACAATGGGAGGTGGCAGTATCCTGATCAGCTGTAGAGATGGGACCGACCTCCACCTCCTGTCTCCTGGGCAGCCTGGAAGAAGATGACCGCATGAAGTAGGATTACATTTCCAGGCTGTTCCAGGATTCTTTTGTTTCCTTCCTTAAAGATCGTGTTCCCTAGGCCTTATGCTGAAGTCAGGATAAGTCTGACCCAGTGGACTCCAACTGCTAAAGGAGTTCCCCCTCCAGTTGTTGCAGATTGCAGCCAACTGCTGCAATGGGCTTGTTTCTTCCAGTACAATATGGTCGAGGACGACCATTGTTTGCTGTGGGGACATGTAAGAGGGTGAGCAGTGCTCAAGAAGACGTTGTGGCAAGTGGTTTATATTCGATTAAAAGTGCTGTGTTTTTATGTTATCTATATATAAAATAGTTGATTTTATCCTTATGGTCGGTTTTCCTGGAGGTTTTACCGCAAGGTCGTTGTCATGCAAGGTGTGGGAAAGACTAAGTGCAACACGAAAGGATAATGGGAAGGGAGCCCAGACACTAGGGAAAGGGGAGAGTGGAGACCTCCTAGGCTGATCTGATATCACCCTGTCTCCCCTATCGTCCCAATATTGGTTCATCACCAATCACCGCACAGGAACCTAAAACTCTAATTCCCTACAGCTAGGCACTGGCTAGGGAAGTGGGGGGTGAGCGCTATTCAGTTCCCTCTAACAACTAAAAACAAGAAAGTAGACAGAAACGGTGGAAAGTAACTTAGCTTGAGCCGACTTCAGAGAGATACACACACTTCCTCTTAACACCAGAGAGGAAGTAAGAACTGTCCTTGTAACGTAGTAGCACAGTCTTCCTTCAACCTTAAAAACTAAGTCCATCTAGTTCAACCCATAGCCTAACATGTTGATCCAGAGGAAGGCAAAAAAAAAAAAAAACATGTGGCAAACACTAAGCTTCACATTGGGGAAAAAAATTCCTTCCTGACTCCATATGGCAATCAGACTAGTTCCCTGGATCAACGCCCTATCAAGGAATCTAGTATATATAACCTGTAATATTATACTTTTCAAGAAAGGCATCCAGGCCTTCTTAAATTTTAGTAGTGAATCACTCATTACAACATCATGCGGCAAAGAGTTGCATAGTCTCACTGCCCTTACAGTAAAGAATCCGCATCTGTGATTATGAATAAACCTTCTTTCCTTCAGATGTAGAAGATGCCCCCTTGTCCCTGTCTCAGACCTCAGAGTAAAAAGATTAGTAGAAAGGTCTTTGTACTGTCCCCTTATATACTTGTACATAGTAATAAGATCACCCGTAAGCCTTTGTTTTTCCAAACTAAATAACCCCAAGTATAATAACCTGTCTTGGTATTGCAGAGCCCCCAGTCCTCTAATAACCTTGGGTCGCTCTTCTCTGCACCCGCTCTAGTTCAACTATGTCTTTCTTATACACCGGAGACCAGAACTGTACACAGTATTCTAAGTGTGGTCGCACTAGTGACTTGTAAAGAGGTAAAATTATGTTCTCCTCATGAGCATCTTTCAATGCATCCCATTATTTTATTTGCCTTTGCAGCAGCTGCCTGACATTGGCCAAAAGTGACCTTGTCGTCCACCAATACACCCAGGTCTTTTTCAGTGACAGTTTTGCCCAGTGATTTACAATTAAGCATATAACTATACATTTTATTTCCTCTATCCAAGTGCATTGCCGTACATTTATCCCCATTAAAGCTCATTTGCCATTTATCAGCCCAAGCTTCTAGTTTACATAGATCCTCCTGTAATATAAAATTGTCCTCCTCTGTATTGATTACCCTGCAGAGTTTAGTGTCATCTGCAAATATTGAAATACTACTCTGTATGCCCCCTACAGTTCATTAATAAATATGTTAAAAAGAAGCAGGCCCAATACTGACCCCTGTGGTACCCCACTGTTAACAGAGACCCAGTCTGAGTGTGTTTCATTAATAACCACCCTTTGTTTCCTATCGCTGAGCCAGTTCGTAACCCACTTACATACATTTTCCCCTTATCCCCATTGTTCTCATTTTATGTATCAACCTTTTGTGTGGAAACTTATCAAAAGCTTTTGAAAAGTCCATATACACAACATCCACTGCTTTTCCTTGGTCCAGTCCGGAACTTGCCTCCTCATAAAAGCTGATCAGATTAGTCTGACAGGAATGGTCCCTCGTAAACCCATGTTGATATTTGGTCACGAGGTTATTCTTCTTCAGATACTCTAGTATAGCATCTCTTAGGAAACCCTCCAGGATTTTACCCACAGTAGAGGTTAAGCTTACTGGCCTATAATTTCCATGTTCGTTTTTTGTCCCCTTTTTGAATATTGGCACATTTGCTATACGCCAGTCCTGTGGTACAGACCCTGTTATTATGGAATCTTTAAAGATTAAAAATAATGATCTATCTATGATGTTACTTAATTCCTGCAGTAGTCGCGGGTGTATCCCATCCGGGCCCGGGGATTTGTCAACTTTAGTGATTTTTAGATGCCGCCGTACATCCTGCTGGGTTAAGCAAGTGACATTTAATGGAGAATTTTTGCCATCACTGATCATGTTTTCTGTCATGCGATTTTCTTGTGCAAATACTGTTGAAAAAAAATCATTTAGCATATTGGCCTTTTCCTCATCCTCATCCACCATTTCACCCAGACTATTTTAAAGGGGGTCAACACTATCATTTTTTAGTTTTTTACTATTTATGTAGTTAAAGAATATTTTGGGATTATTTTTACTTTTTCTGGCAATGAGTCTCTCTGTCTCAATCTTTGCTGCCTTGATTTGGTTTTTACAGAATTAAATTTTCCATATTTATTTAATGCCTCATCACTTCCTACTTGCTTTAGTTCTCTAAATGCTTTCTTTTTGTCACTTATTGCAACCCTTACAGCTCTATTTAGCCAAAGTGGTTTCCTCCTATTTCTAGCATGTTTATTCCCATAGGGTATATATTGTACACAGTTCCTATTCAGGATGCTAATAAATGTCTCCCATTTGATTTGTGTACTTTTATGTCTCAGGATATCGTCCCAGTTTATTGCACTAAGATCATCTCTCAACCATTGGAAATTTGCCTTCCTGAAGTTTAGTGTCCTTGTAACCCCTCTACTACACATCTTATTAAAGGATACATGAAAGCGTATTATTTTGTGATCACTATTACCCAAGTGACCCCCAACTCCTATATTTGATATGCGGTCTAGCCTGTTGGTTAATATTAGGTCTAGCAGTGCCCCCCTTCTTGTTGGGTCCTGAACCAGTTGTGAAAGGTAATTGTCTCTCATAGTTGTCAAAAACCTATTACCCTTGCTTGAACTACAGGTTTCTGTTCCTCAGTGTATTTCAGGGTAGTTAAAGTCCCCCATAATAATGACTTCTCCTTGAGTCGCTGCTTCATCTATTTGCTTTATGAGGATATTCTCCACTGCTTCCATTATTTTTGGAGACTTATAACAAACCCCTATCAGTAATTTATTATTTTTCCCCCCTCCCCTTATCTCCACCCACAGGGACTCTACATTTTCATTAGATTCACATATATTCTCACACAAGATGAGTTTTAAGGATGATTTTACATATAAACACGCATCCCCCCTCTCTTGTTTGTACGGTCATTTCTGAACAGACTATAGCCCTGTTAATTAACTGCCCAGTCAAGGCTCTCACCCAGCCATGTCTCAGATATCCCCACCATGTCATAATTATTTTCCAACAAAATTAATTCTAATTCCTCCATTTTGCTGGTGAGGCTTCTGGCATTAGTTTACATGCATTTTATGTATCTCTCTGTACCTCCAAGCTTTCACAAGGAAACATGTGAATATCACCAGCGCCGCCCTAAAGCAGACTGAAATTATTTAAACACCCAGGCCAGTGTGTTAATTAGAGCAGGAGGGAGGTGGCCACTGGGTCCTAAAGTGAGACAGCTTCTAAGAAGGTGTCTTTAATGGCAAACAAAGAGATCTCCTGCAACCAACTGCAGGGCGACTGTCTGTCACATCTCACACACCCGTGACAGTACCCCCTCCTCTACGAGTGGCCTCCAGACACACAGGACTGCGTCTATCAGGAGAAGAGGTGTGAAATGAACGAACCAACCTGGGAGCATTAACATCTGATGCTAAAACCCACAACCTCTCTTCTGGACCATAACCCCTCCAGTGTACCAAGTATTGTATGGAACTACGTTGGAGATGAGAATCTTCAATCCTCGAAATCTGAAACTCCAGATTACCATCAACCATTACTGGGGGCAGTGATAGGGGTGGGGGCTCCAGAGGTTCCACATATTTCTGCAGTAAGGACCCGTGGAAAACATTGTGGACCTAAGGGCCTGAGGAAGCTCAAGACAAAATGCTGCTGGGTTAATGACAGCGGTAATTTTATAGGGACCAATAAACCTAGGTCCCAGCTTCCAAGAAGGGACCTTCAACTTGATATTCCTGGTAGGCAATCACACAAAGTCATTCACATTCAGGTCGGGACCTGGCAAGCATTTTCTGTCAGCCATTTTATTGTGAGCCCATAAAAGTGGTGTAATACTCTGACAATGTTGTTCACAACAGAGACCTGGGAGTCAGAGATGCTTCCAGGGGTTTTCTCCATGCTGTTCAAATGTCATTTGAGCACTGTTCCCATCGATTTGGGCAATTTTTAGGCCCCAGGCAGACCTCCGGGGGTGGACACCAGAAAAATACTTGAGTTTCCCATTATATTGGGCTCATTGCTCGGGTCCAGCCCTCAAGCATTCCAATTTGCTCGACCCGAGCAATGAGCACCAGAGCATTTTAGTGCTCGCTCATCACTAATAGGGACCAATAAACCTAGGTCCCAGCTTCCAAGAAGGAACTTTCAACTTGATATATCTGGTAGACAACCACACAAAGTCATTCACATTCAGATCCGGACCTGCCAAGCGTTTTCTGTCAGCCATACATTTGTACCTGTCTCCCATGATCTTCAAACTACTCAGAACCCCCGCCACACCGAGGAGAGCGACGAAGCAAAAAGTTCCTCAGGAACTCCTGAAGCTCCTCCCCCACTAAAAGTACCAAACTGTGAATGGTAACCGTATGCACTATAGAACAGTGACCTGCCAGTGGATTCTTGACGATGATTATTAATGCCAAATTCTGCCAGAGGTAAGTAGGATGCCCAATCCTCCTTGACTTTCAGAAATGAAACACCTAGGTCGAGTTAGGTCTCCAAATTCTGATTGACATGCTCAGTCTGGCAATTCAACTGAGGGTGGAAGGGAGAGGAAAAGGACAGGTCCACCTCCAGTCGAGAACAGAATGCTTTCCAGAACTTTAAAACAAACTGGGTCCCCCGATCTGACACCACATCAGAGGGAACCCCGTGAAGCTTCACAATCTCATTTATGAACACCTGAGCAAGTGTCTTGGCATTTATTTGGAAGAGCAGGTAATGCAACGAAGTGAACCATTTTACTGAACCTATCTACAGCCACACAACCACCGTTTTGCCTGCAGAAACCGGTAGGTCAGTAATAAAATCCATGACAAGTCTGTCCATGGCCTACTAGTGATAGGTAGCGGAAGAAGAGTACCAGAAGGACGGGTGTGCGAAACATTAGAATGCGCGCAAATACTACAAGCAATCACATCCCGATGCAACCCAGTCCACCAAAAACGACGAGAAAGGAGGTCCGCGGTTGCCTTACCACCTGGATGACCTGAAAGCACAGAGTTATGATGTTCCTTAATTACTTTGCGGCGCAGATTAGATGGTACAAATAACCTTTCTGAAGGGCAGGAGGCAGGGGCGTCCCCCTGAGCCTACAATACCTCACCCTCCAGTTCAGGATACAATGCTGAAATGACTACCCCCTTCTGTAATATCAGGACAGGGTTCTCATGGTCACTGCCACCAGGGAAGCTCCGGGACAAATCATCAGTCTTGACATTTTTGACCCCTGGACGAAAATTGACAACAAAATTGAACCTAGTAAAAAACAGTGACCATTTGACTTGCCTAGGGTTGAGACGTTTAGCTGACTGGAGATATGACAGATTCTTATGGTCAGCAATAACAGTAATAGGATGGACCGCCCCCTCCAACCAATGTAGCCATTCTCTGAATGCCAATTTGATTGCCAAAAGTTCCCTATTACCCTCGTCATAATTTCTCTCAGCCGAAGACAATTTTTTTTTAGAAAAGAAGGCGCCTGGACGCCATTTACCAGGGACAGACCCTGGACTTCAGTAGTTTGGCTCCAGGTTAATAGGACAGTCATATGCACAATGAGGAGGCAAATCCTGACACCCCCTCTCAGAAAAAACGTCCTCAAAACCAGACAGAAAAGCAGGTAATATTTCCGTAGAGACTGTAGCAAGGGAAATATCGAAACAGTTCTCATGGCAGTAATCTCCCCATTAAATAATCTCCCTGGTTTGCCAACCCACCAACGGATTATGTTTCACCAGCCAGGGAAGACCCAAAACAATTGGGATGGGAAGACTGTTCAGGACATAGCAAGGGATTATTTCACAATGAACCGACCCCACCCTCAGTTTTACATTATGTACAAACTGAGTAAATGCTTTCTGTGCAAATGGCGCTGACTCGATGGCAAAGATGGGAATAGGCTTAGCTAAAGTACAGCAAGTAAGACCATGAGTTTTCACAAACTCAGCATCAATCATGCCGACTCCGGCTCCACTGTCAAACACAGAAATTTTCTCGGTTTTGCTCTCTAGCATCACCTCTTGCTTATCCAACTCCAGGCTACCAAGAGGTAATCGAGCCTCCTTTTGTTTAGGAATTGAAGGACAGGTCCCAACAAAATATCCCTTTTTCCCACAAAAAAAGCATACGCCTTTTTTCTTGCGAATGTACAGTACAGACCAAAAGTTTGGACTCACCTTCTCATTTAAAGATTTTTCTGTATTTTCATGGCTATGAAAATTGTACATTCACACTGAAGGCATCAAAACTATGAATTAACATATGTGGAATTATATACTTAACAAAAAAGTGTGAAACAGCTGAAAATATGTCTTATATTCTAGGTTCTTCAAAATAGCCACCTTTTGCTTTGATGACTGTTTTGCACACTCTTGGCATTCTCTTGATGAGCTTCAAGAGGTAGTCACCGGAAATGGTTTTCACTTCACAGGTGTGCCCTGTCAGGTTTACTAAGTGGGATTTCTTGCCTTATAAATGAGGTTGGGACCATCAGTTGTGTTGTGCAGAAGTCTGGTGGATACACAGCTGATAGTCCTACTGAATAGACTGTTAGAATTTGCATTATGCAAGAAAAAAGCAGCTAAGTAAAGAAAAACGAGTGGCCATCATTACTTTAAGAAATGAAGGCCAGTCAGTGCGAAAAATTGGGAAAACTTTGAAAGTGTCCCCAAGTGCAGTTGCAAAAACCATCAAGCGCTACAAAGAAACTGGCTCACATGAGGACCGCCCCAGGAAAGGAAGACCAAGAGTCACCTCTGCTTCTGAGGATAAGTTTACCCAAGTCACCAGCCTCAGAAATCACATGTTAACAGCAGCTCAGATTAGAGACCAGGTCAATTCCACACAGAGTTCTAGCAGCAGACACATCTCGAAAACAACTGTTAAGAGGAGACTTTGTGCAGCAGGCCTTCATGGTAAAATAGCTGCTAGGAAACCACTGCTAAGGACAGGCAACAAGCAGAAGAGACTTGATTGGGCTAAAGAACACAAGGATGTGCTTTGGTCAGATGAGTCCAAATTTGAGATCTTTGCTTCCAACCACCGTGTCTTTGTGTGATGCAGAAAAGGTGAACGGATGGACTCTACATGCCTGCATCACACCGTGAAGCATTGAGGAGGAGGTGTGATGGTGTAGGGGTGCTTTGCTGGTGACACTGTTGGGGATTTGTTCAAAATTGAAGGCATACTGAACCAGCATGGCTACCACAGCATCTTGCAGCAGCATGCTATTCCATCCAGTTTGCGTTTAGTTGGACCATCATTTATTTTTCAACAGGACAATGACCCCAAACACACCTCCAGGCTGTGTAAGGGCTACTTGACCAAGAAGGAGAGTGATGGGGTGCTACGCCAGATGACCTGGCTTCCATAGTCACCAGACCTGAACCCAATCGAGATGGTTTGGGGTGAGCTGGACCGCAGAGTGAAGGCAAAAGGGCCAACAAGTGCTAGGCATCTCTGGGAACTCCTTCAAGATTGTTGGAAGACCATTTCCGGTGACTACCTCTTGAAGCTCATCAAGAGAATGCTAAGAGTGTGCAAAGCAGTCATCAAAGCAAAAGGTGGCTACTTTGAAGAACCTAGAATATAAGACGTATTTTCAGTTGTTTCACACTTTTTTGCCAAGTATATAATTCCACATGTGTTAATTCATAGTTTTGATGCCTTCAGTGTGAATGTACAATTTTCATAGTTATGAAAATACAGAAAAATCTTTAAATGAGAAGGTGTGTCCAAACTTTTGGTCTGTACTGTATGCTGTAAAGGCACCTCCTAACTGCATGGATTCCTCCACCTCTCCCAGTACTGGTTCACCACCAGACAGCTCCCTCGGCAGAGGTACATAACCCCGACAAGAAGGCCCCAGAGAAGGTGGTCTCACCCGTCTATCCCGAAGGTGTCTATCAAGACGTATGGCCAATGACATGGCAGCCTCCAAGGACTGAGGGGTTTCATATACTGCCAAAGCATCTTTCAACCTTTCAGTAAGACCCTCATAAAATTGGCTTCTAAGAGCTGAGTCATTCCATTTAGAATACATTGCCAATCTACGGAATTCAGAACTGTGCATCTCCACTGACCGATTCCCCTGTTAAAGGCGACGTAGCCTAGACTCAGCCAAGACGACTCAGTCAGGGTCATCATAGACGAGGGCCAGAGCCCCGAAAAACCCCTCTACAGACTGAAGACAAACCGAATCCTGTGGCAGAATTAGTGAGCTGTTTCTTCAGTTAACCTGTGAAGAATTGAGAACAGTAGCAGAACATATAAAGATGTCAGTAGAACAGATTTCCAAAGCACACAACCGCAGGCAACTGTTAGCTGCCATTAATGCAAAAATGGATGAGCTGGGGGAGAAAGAAGCTGAAGACGTCATGGGGACATTCCTCCAGGAGCTAACACAGTTTCAAACCAGGTTGAAGATGGTTGATGGAGGAACGGCACCAGTAACCAAAAGCGGAAATCTCTGTCCACAGACAGAACTACAGGAATTGAAAGAACAATTCAAAGCCCTAACAACAGCCCTGAAGGAATCGACCAAAACCTCTGAACAGGTGATAAACTCAGACAGGACCTTTAACCTGCTTGGGTTAGATAAATCAGGGAGACAATCCTCTCAAACACCACAAAATCACCATAAGGAAATAATTCAAGATTCTGGGACAGATTGCAGAGTGTGAACAGAAATAGAGACTGTCTTATATGAACTTGTTGCACCAGATCGATGCAGGCTTACAGAAAAGCTACCAGGCAGATGAGATTGTTGAGGGGGTGCTGAAAGCAATCAGCCGAGGACTGAACCTCCGTAGTATGCGAGAAATGAAAAGTCAATTGACATTGCAACAGCTGAAGATGATTTTAAAAGGGCACTATAAAGAAGAGAGTACTTCAGAATTGTTCCATCGACTCTTTAACCTCTCACAGAAAAATAATGAATCACCTCAAAGTTTCTTGTTCAGAGCAATTGAACTGAATTATAGACTGTTGTTTGCATCCAGAGATGTAGAAGCGGAGAAGTTTGATGCTGGACTAGTCCAGAAGAAGTTCTTGAGATCATTGGGAACAGTTTTAATCAGCAAAGACATCAAGTTGCAGCTAAAACAGTACCTAGAAGATCCTGGCATTCTGGATGAAGTCCTAATTGAAAAAATGAATGAAGCAGCTAGTTTGGAGTCAGAGAGCGAACAGAAGTTAAAGAAAGGTTCTGCTCCTAAAATCACCAAAATGAGTCAGCTGAAGTTGGAGACCCCCAGTGGCCAGTCCGAAGATCATCATGGAGACCCTCCAGTGCCACCTCCAAGAGGGAACCTTAAATCACTAACAAAAGAGAGAACCGCCAGCGCGGACTGAGAGAAAGTAATAGGAGAACTGCTAGCTGAGTTGATTGAGGTGAAAAAGTTGATTTGTTCCAGGCCAGAACCTGTATCCTTCAGACCCAGGAGTGGGTTCCATAACACATGATACCCGGCTTGTTCATCAAATCAGAGTACGGTGTGTGTCCACTGTCTAAGATGTGGTGAGGAAGGACATTATGCCAGGGAATGCCAATGGTCACGGTCGTTTGGGGGAAAAGACAGGAGGTTGCCAAAGCAGGGTGACTGGTAACCGTGACAAGGAGGAGGCCCCAGAAGCAAATCCAAATCTCACCAAACCCCAGAATGGCTTATTAGGTAAAACGGCTGCGTCAGTACTATCCCCAAGTGTGTTCCTGTCTACAACAGCTGCAAGGGAGACAGAAGCCCAGTGTGGAGGTCAAACAATGTACTCCTGGGAGGAGAATTCCTTGGTCAGTAAAGATAGCCTGATCAGCCTAATCGGTAAAAGGTGCTTTATACAGTGCCAGCTAGATGGACTCCTAGTAAAAGCACCGTGGGACGCAGGAGCCCAAGCAAGCCTTTTAAATGAAGAATGGAGAAGGCATTACCTGCCACACACTTGCCTTTGGTCACTAAAAGAACTCTTGGGACCAGTGGAACTCCACGGCAAAGCCGTCAACCAGACCGAAATCCCTTTCATAGGCTGGGTGGAAGTGACTTTCCAACTCAGGGGCACGAAGAACAGCAACACCATCAAGCTTTCAGTACCTTTTCTTGTGACCAGTGACCAGAACGTGGCAGAGGATCCTATCCAGGTTTATAATGTAATCAGTGAGGTCATCACGAAACACAAGGCAGGGGCACTGGTGGTGGATGCAATCGCCACATCACCCAACGCCGTAGTGAAAAATGTGATTCATAGAGTAAAGAAAGCACAGAATACAATGGACCTAAAAGAAGTCAAGGTAGGCTTGTGCCCAACCATCATCCCTGCAAATCAAATGGTGGGGTTGAGGTGTGGAGTCCGGGTAGAACAGGGAAGAAAAGTCCAGAAAAGACTGTTCGTGCCAAAAGACTCCTCAGAACTTCCAGAAGGCCTAGTTCAAGGTGAGACTGTGCTCACGATTCCTACTGGTGGGTTTGCTCGAGTGACAGTACCGGTAAGGAATACTACGAGACACGAAATTAGTCTGGATCCAAAGACTGTGTTAGGTCACATTGAAACCGTTAAAATGATATATCCAGCCAGTGTGAGACCTGCCCAGTGGTCTACTGTGAATTCAGTCTCCCCACCAAGGAACAGAAGTTGCCCACGGGAAGAAATTGTACGACCCACCTTGGAGTCCTGGGATCCCCCAGTACCCCTGGAACATTTGTGTGCTGAAGATCGAGCGGTAGCAAAAAAGATGCTGAGAGAAGAGTATCGTGCATTCTCCAAAGATGACTCTGATATAGACTATATCCCGTCGTTGCAGTTGAAAATCAATTTGAAAGACACGACCCCAGTAACCAGAATTTACATGTCTGTGCCGAAACCATTACACCGTGAAGCGAAAGAGTATTTACAAGACCTAATCAACATAGGTTGGATCCAAAAGTCAAAGTCGTCTTATTCCTCTCCTATTGTCTGTGTTAGGAAAAAGGACGGTACATTGAGACTCTGTTGTGATTACCGGGAACTAAACCGAAAGTCAGTACCTGATCGACACCTGATACCAAAGATCCAAGATATGCTGGATAGCATATCAGAAAGCTAAACAACCAACAGGAGATTAGACCCCTACAATATAACTTTTATTTAAATATGCTAAAATAGACTCAATAATCACCAAAGCAATAAACACAAAACAAAATGCTAGGGATCAGGGATAAGTCACACATTAGTCAGGAAGGATTACTGGCTCTGTCTGTCCCTATTTTGTCCCTAAATTCTCTCCCTTCCTGACAGCGGAGGTTGGCACCCTAATTTTTGCTCTGTGGCGCCCCACCTCTACGTCGGTGTCCCTAATATCGCTGATAAATATCTATCTTTATAATTAAAAAACCACAATCGTGAAAAAAAGATAAGAAAAAGTGAACGTAAAGATTAAGAGGCCGACAATTCATCATAAATATGCATTAAAGAAACCCAAGTCTGTATGTTGCAACAGTAATAATAGCCCTGGGAATTTTTAGAAGGCAAGATTTGTCTCAAGATAGCTGGCTTATTGCATTCATACATATACCAGCATATGCTAAATAACCACAGCTAATAAAGCTGGTTCTGTTATATGTCAGAATAATCCCCAGAGGTAATGCCCACAGACTGGTATCACATGTGCATCACTGCTCTATGTCGTCCTGAGTCATCAGAGCCAGAATATGATAGATACTTCAACACATACAAGCAGAACAAATGACCAACTCTAAATGCATTAAACAATCTCGATATCATTTTAGTAAGGAATAACAGTTATCATTGGTAATGCATTATGTCACATCTCAAATATTCAGGAACTTGACACTTATTATAAAAAGTCCCTAATATCATATCCCAAATGCATCAACGGTCTGATATCTTATAAATAGATAAGGAAAAACACTTATCATTGGTGATCCCTCTTATCACGACCCACAAATGCCTTAACTCTAGATGCATTCAGCAGTCTAGATATCATGTGTTGCATCGACATCTCTGCCTCCTGCTAAGCAGAGACGCCGTCCCTCTCACCTTCCTGCCCAGCGCGCGGCGTCGTCCTGCGCTCCTTCCCTCGCTGCTGCCGGCGCGCGCTCCTTCCCGGGCACTGTGCTTAGGGTGCGCGCGCGCTCCCCCTCTCTTAAAGGGACCACGCGCGCCGTCCTAAGGAGTCCCCGGCCAATAGCCGGAGGACTTCCCATATATAAGGCACCTCCTCCAAAATGGAGGTGCCCGAGCAAAGTTGTTGCAAAGCATACTCACCTCTGCTTCAGCCCTCAGGTCCCGTTGCCAGCCTGACTTCCAGTCCTGTCTGCCTGCTTGTCTTCCCTTCAGCCCGACAGTCTGTCTCCTGCATCCGCCAGTCTGTCTATGGGCAAGTCCACCTGCGGAACAGGAAGCACCTGCCAGTTACCTGCCTGCTACCTGCCGTACCTGCTAGCCCGCTCACCTGGGAGCGCTCACCTGCTACCCGCCTGCTAGCCTACCTGGAGGCTCCGGCGTCACTTGCCGTGATCACCTGCCTGCCAGCCAAGTGACTCTTACCCGCTCACCTGGGAGCGCTCACCTGCTACCCACCTGCTAGCCTACCTGGAGGCTCCGCCGTCACTTGCCGGGACCACCTGCCTGCCATCCAAGAGACTCTTACCCGCTCACCTGGGAGCGCTCACCTGCTATCCGCCTGCTAGCCTACCTGGAGGCTCCGACGTCACTTGCCGTGACCACCTGCCTGCCAGCCAAGAGACTCTTACCTGCTCTTCCGTCACTTCTCGTGACCACCCGCCTGCTCACCCAGAGACTGCTACCTACCTGTTGTGTCCACCCGCTACACCGGTCAGCCCCAGCTATCTGACCCGTGGGAGCCACCTGCTCTAATTCAAGGTCGTCTTCAGTATAACACCTGCCACTCGGGGTCCCTCCTTGTTCCAGGGCACAGAGGTTCCACCACCCGGCCCCATTACAGTTTGCTAGGGCCATGAAACCCGATGGCGCCCAAGCTCCCTCGCTCTCTGACCTGTTCCACGAAGTCTCCCGTCAGAGATCCCAACAGGAATCCATCCTGAACCACCTGTGTAATGTCAACTCCCGCCTGGACACACTGACTGCTCCACCTGGACCTGCCTCCAGTCGTACGACTCACGCCCCGGCAGCGCCGCTACCCATCAATGCCATCTTACCCGGTCCGGGTCCCCGGCTCTCTGCACCACCTCGTTTTGGTGGAGATCCCGCCTTGGCTCGAGGCTTCATTAACCAGTGCACCCTGCATTTTGAACTCTTGGCACATCACTTTACCACCGACCGGGCCAAAGTGGCTTTCATCATGTCCCATCTCACTGGGGAAGCACTGGCTTGGCTAAATCCCCTGTGGGAGAGAGGGGTTCCCCTGGTATCCAACTTGTCAGCTTTCCTCACTGCTTTCCGGAAAGTCTTCGATGAACCGGGACAAAAGACCTCGTCAGCCTCCTCTCTGCTACGTCTCCGCCAAGGGAGTCTCACCGTAGGCCAATATGCCATACGGTTCCGTACCCTCGCTGCTGAGCTTGCCTGGGATAACGAGGCCCTACTGTCCGTCTTCTGGGAGGGTCTTTCCGGTCGGATTAAAGATGAACTTGCCGGTCGGGACATCCTTACCACCCTAGACGACCTGGTGTCACTTGCTACCCGGATTGACATCCGGTTCCAGGAACGTATCAAGGAGACCACCCGTGAGAGAAGGTTTCTCCGCCTTGCTCCTAACTTCCAGAAACCTGTCTCTTCTTCAGTCTCTCCCCGGGAGCACTCACCCGAGCCCATGCAGGTCGACCTGACCAAGTTGGTCAAATCTCGCCAGGAGTCACGCCGGGCCGAGGGGAGCTGTTTCTATTGTGGCAGCAAGGAGCACCTGATCCGTTCCTCCCCGGAGAGGCCGGGAAACGCCGGTGTCTAGGATCGCTCGGAGAGGTCGTCCTAGACAAAAGTAAGTCATCTCCCTCCCTGACTTTGTCTCTCTCTCTCTCCTGGGGAGAGGATCGGCACTTTGAAATCGCCCACCTGGACTCTGGAGCTGCTGGGAACCTCATCTCCCAGTCCTTAGTAGAGAGATACCATATTCCCACCAAGCCTCTCACTGAACCTTTGTCAGTTGCCTCCTTGGATGGTAAACTCCTTCCAGTGCCCATCCTGCTCGTTACTGAACCCTTAACTCTGCAGGTGGGAATGCTGCACTCTGAGAAGATCTCCTTCCATGTGCTATCCGAACTCTCTCACTCCCTGTTGCTAGGTCTACCTTGGCTCCAGACACATGAACCCGTATTGAACTGGCGATCCGGTGAAGTACTCTGGTGGGGTCCAGACTGCCATAAAACCTGCCTGGTTCCGGTCCGTCCAGCTCGCCCTCACCCTACTCCAGCTAATCTACCCGGTCTCCCGGCTCCATACTGGCCCTATGCGGACGTCTTCGGTAAAAAGGAAGCAGAGGCGTTGCCACCCCATAGGCCATATGACTGCCCGATCGACCTGGTACCTGGCGCCACTCCTCCCCGTGGGCATATCTACCCGTTGTCTGCGGCCAAAACCCGGACCATGTCTGAATACATTGAAGAAAATCTGGCTAGGGGATTTATCCGAAAATCTACCTCCCCGGCTGGAGCCGGATTCTTCTTTGTCAAAAAGAAAGACGGCTTGCTACGTCCCTGTATAGATTACAGAGGACTCAATCTAATCACTGTAAAAAACAAATACCCCCTGCCGCTCATCTCCGAATTGTTTGACCGTCTCAAGGGCGCCAGGATCTTCTCCAAGCTGGATTTACGAGGAGCATATAACCTGGTCCGTATCCGTCAAGGGGATGAGTGGAAGACAGCATTCAATACCCGGGACGGTCACTATGAGTACCTTGTGATGCCCTTTGGTCTCTGTAATGCCCCCGCTGTCTTTCAAGAGCTGGTCAACGACATCTTCCGTGACCTCCTGTACTCCTGCGTAGTGGTATACCTGGACGATATCTTGGTCTTCTCTCCGGGTCTCCCCACACACCGGAGGGATGTTCGTCAGGTCCTGCTTAGGCTTCGGCAGAACCACCTCTATGCCAAATACGAGAAGTGCCTCTTCGACCAGACCTCCCTTCCATTCTTGGGCTACGTTATCTCCCAGACTGGTCTGCAAATGGATCCCGAGAAGCTCTCTTCTGTTCTAAAATGGCCCCATCCAGAAGGTTTGAAGGCGATACAGCGATTCCTGGGCTTCGCCAATTACTATCGTCTTTTCATCCCACACTTCTCGTCCCGGACTGCTCCCATATTTGCGCTTACCCGTAAGGGGGCAAATCCCAAGGTATGGTCGTATGAAGCCGAGGAGGCCTTCCTTTCCTTAAAGAGAGCCTTCGCCTCTGCCCCCGTCCTGCACCGTCCGGACTGTAATAAGCAATTCTACCTGGAGGTTGATGCCTCCTCCTCCGGAGCCGGAGCGGTACTCACCCAAAAATCTTCTACCGGGAGAATAATAACCTGCGGCTTCTTCTCCAAACTCTTCTCCTCGTCTGAGCGCAACTACTCCATAGGAGACCGTGAATTGCTAGCCGTCAAATTGGCATTGGGGGAGTGGCGCTATCTGCTTGAAAGGGCTCTTTACCTGGCAATCATCTACACGGATCACAAAAACCTGGCATATCTCCAAAATGCCCAGAGACTCAATCCTCACCAGGCCCGGTGGTCGTTGTTTTTTGCCAGCTTCGACTTCATTCTTCATTTCCGCCCGGCGGACAAGAACGTCAAAGCTGATGCCTTGTCCCGGTCCTTCCTGTCCTCCGATCAAGAGGAGGAGCCTACGCACATCATTGACTCCTCCAAGGTGATGAATGTGGCCCCCTTGGATCTGACTCGTCTTCCACTCGGTAAGACGTTTGTAGCAGTACCAGATCGGGAGAGGGTTCTTCGCTGGGGACATTCTTCTAAACTAGCAGGCCAAAAGAAGACCTTCCAGCTCATTACCCGGCATTACTGGTGGCCTACCCTGCGTAAGAACGTTGTAGACTTCGTCGCGGCCTGTTCATCCTGTGCCCGTAACAAAGTTCCCAGACATCTACCAGGTGGCCATCTCCTGCCCCTGCCCGTACCTGCTGCTCCATGGCAGCACATTGCTATAGACTTTATCACCGATCTTCCTGTTTCTGCCGGTTGTACAGTCATTTCGGTGGTCGCTGACCACTTTTCTAAAATGGCCCACTTCATTCCCCTGCCTGGTCTCCCATCTGCACCCGAGCTGGCTAAAGACTTTATCCGCCACATCTTCCGTCTCCATGGCCTACCCCTCCACATCATGTCGGATCGTGGGGTTCAGTTCACCTCACGCTTCTGGAGAGCCACATGTAAGCTGCTAGACATCACCCTGGATTTCTCCTCAGCTTACCACCCACAGTCCAATGGTCAAGTGGAGCGGATCAATCAGATCCTGACCAGCTACCTCCGGCACTTCGTTAATGCCCACCATTCGGATTGGGTGGATCTCCTACCATGGGCCGAGTTCTCTTATAATAACCATGAGAGCGAATCCTCTTTCAAAACCCCGTTCTTTAAAGTCGGTGGCCAACATCCCCGGATTCCAGTTCCTGTCTCCGCTTCTGTGGACAACCCTGCCGCAGAGTCTCTTGTCAGCGAATTTTCTACTATTTGGGAGAGTAACTGGTCCGCTCTTCTTCTGTCCTCCGAGCGGATGAAGAGATATGCTGATAAGAGATGTTTGGATCCACCTCGATTCTGTCTGGGAGACAAGGTTTGGCTCTCTTCCAAACATGTGCGGCTCAAAGTACCCTCCTACAAGTTGGGCCCTCGATTCATCAGACCCTTCGAAGTCCTCAGGCAAATTAACCCAGTGGCCTTACAAATTAAAACTCCCGGCCACCCTACGCATTCCCAACTCCTTCCACGTATCCCTCCTCAAACCCGTTGTCCTTAACACTTTTTCCGACAATCCAGGTACTCCTCCTACTCCGGTTTCTGCTGAGGACGTCTTTGAAGTGGAGAGTATCCTGGCCATCAAGAGGGTAAGAGGGAGAACCTTTTTTCTGGTGGATTGGAAGGGGTATTGTCCTGAGGAAGGAACTTGGGAACCCAGGGAGAACATCAACGCTCCGCTTCTCCTTGAGAAATTTCTCTCTGGCCTAAAAAATGGGGGGCCTAAAGGGGGGGTACTGTTGCATCGGCGTCTCTGCCTCCTGCTAAGCAAAGACGCCGTCCCTCCCTCTCACCTTCCTGCCCCGGGCACTGTGCTTAGGGCGCGCGCGCGCTCCCCCTCTCTTAAAGGGACCGCGTGCGCCGCCCTAAGGAGTCCCCGGCCAATAGCCGGAGGACTTCCCATATATAAGGCACCTCCTCCAAAATGGAGGTGCCCGAGCAAAGTTGTTGCAAAGCATACTCACCTCTGCTTCAGCCCTCAGGTCCTGTTGCCAGCCTGACTTCCAGTCCTGTCTGCCTGCTTGTCTTCCCTTGAGCCCGACAGTCTGTCTCCTGCATCCGCCAGTCTGTCTATGGGCAAGTCCACCTGCGGAACAGGAAGCACCTGCCAGTTACCTGCCTGCTACCTGCTGTACCTGCTAGCCCGCTCACCTGGGAGCGCTCACCTGCTACCAACCTGCTAGCCTACCTGGAGGCTCCGCCGTCACTTGCTGTGACCACCTGCCTGCCAGCCAAGAGACTCTTACCCGCTCACCTGGGAGCGCTCACCTGCTACCCACCTGCTAGCCTACCTGGAGGCTCCGACACCACTTGCTGTGACCACCTGCCTGCCAGCCAAGAGACTCTTACCTGCTCTTCCGTCACTTCCCGTGACCACCCGCCTGCTCACCCAGAGACTGCTACCTACCTGTTGTGTCCACCCGCTACTCCGGTCAGTCCCAGCTATTTGACCCGTGGGAGCCACCTGCTCTAATACAAGGTCGTCTTCAGTATAACACCTGCCCCTCGGGGTCCCTCCTTGTTCCAGGGCACAGAGGTTCCACCACCCGGCCCAGTTACATCATGTAATAAGGAATAACACATATCATTGGTGGTACCTTATATCCTATCTCAGATACATAGGGACTTAACACTTACCATAGATAGTCCCTCATATCATGTTCCAAATGCATCAACAGTCTGATATTACAGTATATAAGTAGATAGGGAGCAACACTTATCATTGGTGATCCCTCATATGTCGTCCAAACGCGTTTCTCCCTGGTATTCACCAGAGTTCATCAGGGGAACGGGAGAGGACATCAATCATTCTCCCCAGACGCTCAGTCAGTGCTGCATGATTCTCTGTCCTTGATCAGGGTAAGGCATACCACCAAGGGTCTGTCGAAGAGTCCAGTAGACCCTTGACAGCATTTATCACACCGTGGGGATTATATGAATGGATCCACATACCGTTTGGGCTCAGTTAAGCTCCAGCAGAATTCCAGAGGAGCATGGAGACATGTTTAGAAGGATTGAGGGACAATATCTGCCAGCAGTACTTGGATGACAATGTGGCACAGAGCAAAACCTTCCGGGAGCATGTTGAACACGTGAGGACAGTATTACAACGGTATTAACAACACGGAGTTAAGTTGACCTCAAAGAAGTGTGAACTGTTCAAAAGGCAAGTCCGATTTCTATGGAAAATTGTGTCCGGAGAAGGATATACCATGGACCCAGCAGAAATCGCTCCGATACTGGCCTTTAAAGACAAGCGGCCCCTACTGTCGGGGAGTTGAGGCAGATCTTGGGATTCCTCTACTACTTACGTTCGGAACTTCTCCAGGATTGCCACCCCACTATACCTCCTCTTGGAGGGGACGACAGAGAAAACAACACCCACAGAGAAAAAGAAGAACGAGAGTAGGACCGGGCTTAAAAGAAACAATGCCCTTTCATCCTAACAGCCCATTCTCTTGACAGCAGACCACCAGGAGGTACTGGAAGAACTAGTTGACTACCTGGTAAAACCACCCATCTTGGAATTTCCTGATTTAAATTTACCATTTGTTCTTCATTGTGACGCTTCTCAAGTTGGACTGGGAGCTGTCCTGTATCAGCATCAAGATGGAAAAATGAAAGTCATCGGTTAGGGTTCTAGAATGTTGACAGACACAGAGAAGAATTGCCATCTACATTCCGGAAAATTGGAGTTCCTGGCATCGAAATGGGCTATCTGTGAATGATTTAGAGATCATCTCTACTACAGCAAAGAGTTTGAGATATACACTGACAACAACACTTTGACCTATGTCCTTACTACAGCCAAACTGAAGGCAACGGGTCAGAAATGGGACGCTGAACTAGCTGACTTCAATTTCAGAATCAAGTACAGGCAAGGAAAATGCAAAGTGGATACTGACAGATTGTCAAGAATGCCACTAGAGCCTGAGGAGTTCATGCAAGAATGTTCGGAGGAAGTCAGTCTGGAAGCAATTGAGAGCACTACCTAAGCAGTACAAGCTTATCAGGAGGAAGACACACCATTGAGGTGTCTGTTGATGGTGGAAACCACCATAAGAGCGAGAGAGCAAGATCACCCCCTTTCTATTCAACAAATACCAAAAGGAAAAATCCATACAGCACAACGGGAAGATCAGATAATTGGTAGAATACTACTTTATGTGGACCAAAATCGGTTTCCAAGTAAACGGGAGAGAGACAATGAGTCACCATCATTATCTGTTTTAGTTAATGAATGGACGAAGCTCTACCTCAGTGAAGACGGTATCCTGTTTCGTAGAGGAGGACAAAACCGGCAGTTGGTACTACCCAGTGTATTCTGTAGGTTGGTCTTCAAAGAACTCCACGTAAACATGGGACACCTGGGAGTGGAAAGGACAACAAACTTGATTCGTGAACATTTCTTCTGGCTGTACATGCAGAGAGATATTGAGAGGTACGTGACCAGGGAGTGTGGGTGTCTGAAAGATAAACATCCCAACATGTCAACCCAGGCACCTATGGGCAACATCCAAACTACGTATCCGTTTGAGATGGTCTCAATAGGTTGTCTACATCTCGAGACATACAAGGGTGGTTACGAATACATCTTGGTGGTGATGAACCATTTCACTTCATTTGCTCAAGCATATGCCACCACCAATAAATCAGGTCGAACAGCGGCAGAGAAGATCTTCAATGATTTTGCTTTGAGGTTTTCGTTCCCTACGATGTTACACCACAACCAAGGAAGAGAATTTGAGAACCAGTTCTTTGCCAAGCTAGGAAAGTACGGTAGAATTCAGAGATCCCACACAACGCCCTATTACCCAGAGGGTAATGGACAAGTAGAATGTTTTAACCAGACATTATTGTCGATGTTGGGCACTTTAACAGATGATGAGAAGAAAGACTGGAAGAGTTCCCTGTCAAAAGTGGTGCATGCTTATAACTGTACAAAGAGCAATTCAATGGGTTACTCACCCTTTTTCCTATTGTATGGACGATCGCCAAGACTGCGAATCGACATCATGTTCGATACTCCAGGGTGTCAGAGACTTACAGAACATATCTGGAGTACATTTGTAAATGGAAGGAATATATGGCAGAGGCATACAACATAGCGTCCAAAGTGGTTACGCAAGGACAGGGCAAGAGTAAGGAGTACTATGATCAAAAATGTTATGGAGCAGAATTGGCACCGGGTAGCCGTGTGCTAGTCAAGAACGTACGTGATAAAGGCGGTACAGGAAAACTTTGTTCGTACTGGGAAGACAAGGTGTATGTGGTCGTAAAGAGGAAAGCTGATGACAGCCCAGTGTATGAAATCCGATTGGAAACGGGAGACAAGAAAACCAGAATAGTCCATCGGAATTTACTACTACCCTGTGATTATCTCCCACCACAACAAGACTTCTCAGAAGTAGTCCGACATCGACCGAGATCGACTTAGAGACCACAACAGACTGAAGCTCCAGAGGTGGACAGTGACCTTGAAAGTACCTATGGAGAAGAACACACCGTTGTATTTCTCAGACCGGCAAGGAGAGGGATGTACCATCCTCAGGAGAGTGAACTAAGCCCTGAGGCTCCAAAGTTCATACCAAGGAGTACAGATGTAGTCCAATTCAGATCTGATGGTCGAACACCAGACCCTGAAGAGACCGATCGTCACTAAGGAGGAGCGGAATTGCCAGACCATGCGGAAACAAGCGACTCAGGAAAAGTACAGGAACTTACAGAGGCAGCTCCAAGATCATCTGAGAAAGCATGGGAAATGAGTGCGGCGGAAGAAACTTCTGTGACCGAAGAACCCGTGGTCTCTGAGGAACAACCCACCAGGAGGATGTTGACTCGAGAAGTGAGGAGGCCCGTTATGCTGACTTATGAGACACTTGGTGAACTGAGTCAAGTGCCAAGGACTGTCAACTGAAAACAGGTATCTCTGCCTGAAGATCAGGTAAGCCCACTTGAGTAGTATTCACCACCGAGAGGCAGTATGGAAGATGTTGCCTGGTGGAAAGACTTGTTTTCATGCTTTGATTTTCCTTAAAAGACTTTGTAGAAACAAAGAACTGTTAAAGCATAAAGAGAGAGAGCTTGTTGAAGACGTACGAAAAGCTCCAACTGAAGAGATGCTAATTGTTTTAATTGTGTTAATTGTTTATTTCTTGTAGGATGCCTGTAAGAAAGAAACAATTAACACAATTAAAACAAAGGTCGTAAGATTAGGTTGTTATCAATGTTTAAGAACGTTATACCAATTTCACAATGCCAATTTGTATATAAAGTTATCCAACTTTCACCACTGTCTCAGAATTGGTCAGATTGACCAACTAAGACGAATGTCGAGGACGACATTCAAAAAGGAGGGAAGAGTGTGACATGCAGAATTAGTGCTGTTGCAGAGTGTGACATGCAGAAGTAGTGCTGTTGCTTTAAAAGCATTCAGCAACTATTAGAAGTAACACAAGCACATGAGACAGGAAGTGTTGTATTCTAGAAGCATCCGGCAACTAGAGGGGTTAACACAGTCACAGGAGAAGGGGAGTGTTTTAGCAGAGCCCCAGGGGGATTGTGGGGAAGTTGTTTACTGTCTGGCTGGAGCTGAAGAGAAAAGTGGTATGTGTGTATCTGTATTTCGCCCCTGCAAGTGAAAAGGATTCAAGTCAGGAGTGAAGCTAAGCACAGGTCAGGTAGAGTTCCTGAATTAGCAGTGAAGAGTATGGTCAGGCAGAAAGATAAGGACTGGAAGAAATGGTGTCACAGGGATCTTCTCCCTCATCACACCCTTCCCCCTCCTCCATCTCACTGTGCTGTAAAGAATGCTGTGTTCATTAATGTGCATTTGCATTAGAACTGTGCTGTCCTGTATTACTGGAAGACTGTGAGCTGCTGTGCTGCTAAGAAAACTGTACTGTTTGTCACTGGAGCCTGTTGCTCATAAGACTTAACTTGCACTGGCCGTGCGGCTTCTTATTAGATGCTACTGTTCTACCGTTTATGAGGACTCTTGTCAAGTGTCTGGTCAGAGTCTGGTCAGCAAGTAAAATAACCTACGTGTCTGTGCCTGAGGGTCAATACCCCTGTGTGCCTGAGAGAAGCTGCAGCACATGGTCTATGGTCGCCCTGAGTAACAATTCCCCCAGGATTCATGTAACCTATCTCTCCCCTATCTGAACCTAGCGACGTTTGTGTAACACATAGTATAAATCTTTATGGGTCACAGGATCCCAGACAGGTGTAGAGACAGAGCAGAGGTGAGCAATTGTCACCCAGCCTAGACAATTATGGCTATGTACAGTATTTTCATATCCTGCTCTTTAATGTTAATTTTGTGCTATTGTCTTACACAGCCCTCATGATTTGAATAACAATTTAATAACTTCTACTGTCATTTCCATTCCCTCAGTGATTTTTTTTAAATATTTTGGCATGGTTAGTGCCTTGTGATTGTATTTCTTCTTCTCTTTATAAATTCAATAAATAAAGATAAAGTCTTAAAAAAAAGGGGTTATCCGGCCTTAACTCGCAAGTCTCCAGTCACTGGATGGGTGTAGCCTCGATCAGTTGAAGTGTAATTAGTGAGGCCGGAAAAAGTCTAGTTGGAGTGTGGCCAGGAGTATGCATATATGCTCATATTTTAGGTTCCATGACCGCCTGCTCCTGGCGCTGGCATCGGAGGATTCTCACAGCGCACAGTGCATGTGATGTGAGGATTCACAAGTCTGCAGTTACATAGAGTTACTGCAGACTTGTAGTTTAGGGCCGGACAACCCATTTAAGAGTCCATCCAGCCAAATTCAGTAATACATTGAGAAATAAAGTAAGAATTTGCTATTGACTTTACATACAAGGGGTGAAGATTCGGTAATTTGTTGAAATTGCCTACTGCGAATGGGGATACTCAGATTCAATCAGCAAGGTATATACAGTAATTAGTCAAGCTATCAATTCTCTCACATAAATTTTTCAAACATTAGAATGTACAGTATATCGAAATACAGATGCTATTGTGTAGAAACTATACCTTAAACTTTTTCTCCTAATAAAGTGCATGGTGTCTTTATTCAAATGTGGCGTACACAATTAATTGTCTGTAGGAAAGTAAAGACGGCAAGACATTTTTTTACTAGCTAGAAAATCTAACTTACAAAAATTACTTACAATGCTTAGCAGAATGTCATCAGGAACATTACGGGGTATCCTACATCGTGCAAAGACTGCTGAATGACTGAATATAACTGGTGCTTTAGATATTGCGAGGACTTCCCGAGATGTGTTAAATGAGGTATGAGACAGATCAATAATCATACCTATTCTGTTCATTTCTTTTACCACTTCCTAAAAGATAAAAAAGAGAATTTTTTGTTACCATAATAGTTAGGGGTAGTGTAATCTATACATTAGACAAAACTGTTCTGGCAGTTTATGTAACAATTTTATTGATTTAAAGCTGGGAAACTTTGTAACACAAGCGCTCTTTCCATACTGTCGCCGTTTCAGTGGTCTCCACCAAGTCTGAAAATGATGATGTGCCATCTTTATAGCCCCTTTACAGCCAAGACTGTTGGGTAACTGCTGGTTCAGGTGACTGATCGCTGAGACATCATCCAACTGGATATTGTTACTTTACATCCAGCAGTCACCTCCAGTTGCTTCCAAAAATGGATGGAAATCGGTCCCTTTTGTAATGTGAAATATTCTTGTTCAAAAAATATCCTGAGTATGAGATGCTCACAATGGTGCATGGCTTATAGTTAATGGGGTATTCCCATGTTCACGATCATATCCCAAAATGTAGTAAGTGTAATAATAATATTATTAGCAAATATCTCCAATTAGAAATGTTGTATAGTTCTTCTGATTTGCTATGTCACTTTCCCCATGTGCAAGCATGGTAGTAGCTTAAATAACCATGGTTATGACCACTAATATAGTGACAGTTAGTTACTTGTTAGTAGTCATAACCATGGATACCTAAGCTACCGCAATATTACTAGTATACGTGTAATGCAGGTGCCGGAATGCAACGCACGGAGACACAAAGCAGGGACAGTCGGAGATTATTATAAACAGTTTATGTATATATAAAACAGGTATTTTGAACAAGGGGATAAAAACAAGGGTATTGAATGGTAATTTGAAATATTAGCAAAATACGAAGTCTCTCAAAGTAATGTTGTGCACCCAGGCAGGGGAGTCACCACCTCAGTTCTTTATCTCTGTATATGGCTCTAGCGGGGGTCACCGGTTATTCCCGCTAGGCCTCAAGTCTTTTCCGGACAAAATCAATTAAAGCAAGTCTAGCTTCTTCCGCTCCAAACTGTTCCCCTCCCAACCTGAGTACCTAAACCCAACTGGCCCCGGTACAGTGAGTGAACAGTAGAAGTGACGGCCCTGTTCACGTATGCAGCTCTTCTGCTTTCACTGGCGTGACTTTCCTGGCTCAGCAGTCTTTCAACTCCTCTCTTCCTGGCCGTTGGAGGCAGTCTCTCAAGCCGGGGATAGGGGGGTCCAGACCTAGTCTGTCGGCGGGCGACGTCGGGTTCCGCGAACTCACTCAGCACTGCAAGCAGGTTCCGACTCTCCTCAGTAGGTACAGCACTCGGGTCACATCTGTGAGGGATCCGGAGCCCATCCACCGGCGACCTCGCAGGCCTCCGGCTTAGGCTTGCCACGCGGGGCTTCTCAGCACGCAGGGAGCACGTCTGCTCCTCTCTGCTGCTTGGTGCCAAAAACTCCTCAGGCTTGGCGCACTGGCCTCTTATCTCCAGGAACCCCTTCCTGGAAGTCACCTGACCGGGTCCAGCGTCTAAATCTGCTCTCCCTTCAACTTCTCTTGTATATCTTGGTTCCGCTTGACTGTGTCTGGCCAGCAGATGGCAGTCTCTCTCCATCTTTGAAGCATCATGTAAGAGTTCTCTTAAAGGCTCTCTTGCCTCTACTAAGAGGGTGGTAAGAAGGTGGTAAGCCGTTGTTCAGGATCGGTCGATCCCATGGATAAGGTATAGCTCATCCATCACTCGTCCTTGGAAGCAGGCCTCTTGATCAGAATGTATTCGCTTCGGACACCCATAAATCCGGATGAAATCCTGACAGATGGCCTTAGCTGCGGCTTCTGCTGTCTGGTCTTTGGTAGGCGTCACTACTGCGAACTTTGTAAAGTGATCAGTCATTACCAAACAGTGTCCGTAACCATTGTATGAAGTTCTGATCATCAGATAGTCAATCATCGGGACTTCCAAGGGTGCAGAAGTTTGGATGGCCTGAATGGGAGCCCTTTGTTCCGGGGGTTTGTTCAACTCACACTGGCGAGATGTTCGGCAGACCCCTTTGACTTCTTGCTGCAGTTGAGGCCAATACACCAGCTGTTGCAACCACTGAAAGGTCTTCTCCACACTGAAGTAAGCACCTCTTCTATGTGCCTCCTGGGCTAGCTGCGTTACCAGAGCCTCTGGAACAACTACCTGCCAGGTAACATCAAACTCTCGAGGTAGCTGGATTCTTCGGCATAACAAACCATCCTTCAGGAAGAGCCTCTCCCACTGGCCTAGGATTTGTAGGGTAGTTGGAAGGGAAGTGGCCCTGGCTTCCTGGTCGGGTCTTTGACCAAGGGCGAACCATTCTCTCAGCTTTGCCAGCTCTGGGTCGGATTGTTGCAGATCTATCTACTCGTCTCTTGAGCGGCCCAGGATTTGAGTGGGCCTCGGCTCCTCTCTGGTCTCCTGGGCGTCGACCACAGCAGCGGCAAACTGGCTGAAATCCGGAATCTCGTCGCCTTTTAGCTCCTCATCTCTATCCCTCTTCGGGCCCATCTGAGTAACCCGGGACAGGGCATCTGCATGAGTGTTCAGAGCCTTGGACCGATAGGCGATCTTATACTGGTATTTGGACATTCTTGCGACCCACCGCTGCTCTAGCGCGCCAAGCTTGACGTTCTCCAAGTGGTCCAAAGGGTTGTTATCTGTCCGCACTTGCACTTCTGACCCCGACAAGTATTCAGCAAATTTCTCGGTCATGGCCCACACCAGTGCCAGTAGCTCCAGCTTGAACGAACTGTAGTTGTCCGGATTCTTCTCCGTGTCGCGGAGTGACCGGCTGGCAGCTGGCATACGCAATCACCTGCTCTTTTCCTCCTTGCACTTGAGCCAGCACTGCTCCCAGTCCATGCAAGCTCCCATCAGTGTACAACACGAAAGGCTGCAAAAAGTCAGCGTAGGCCAGAATTGGGGCATCCGTTAGCGCCATTTTCAATGCTCGGAATGCCTCTTCTTGTCGTGGGCCCCACTGAATGGGCTGCCACTTAGCTCCCCCAGCCGTTCCTCTCAGCAATTCATTGAGCGGGATCGCAATCTTAGCGAAGTCTTTAATGAATCTGCGGTAGTATCCAGCTAGCCCCAGGAATGCCCTCAGTTCTCTTAGATTGGCAGGTGTGGGCCACTTCTGCACGGCAGCTACTTTCTCCGCAATGGGGTGCACTCCCTCACTGGACACAGTGTGCCCCAGATATTCAATTTCCCGCTTGAAGAGACGACACTTACGAGGCTTAATCTTCAGGCTGTGCTTCCGAAGCCGTTCTAACACTTGTCCCAGTCGGCAGAGATGATCTTCAAACGTAGCGGAATAGATAATGACATCATCCAGATATATTAAAGTGGCTTCAAAGTTGAGGTCCCCCAAGCATCTCTCCATCAGTCTTTGGAAGGTTCCCGGCGCATTTGTTAGCCCGAACAGCATCCGATTGAACTCAAACAGGCCCATAGGGAGAACAAAAGCTGTCTTCGGACGATCCTTCTCAGCTGCTAGGACCTGCCAATAGCCACTGGCCAGGTCGAGGGAAGAGAAGAACTTGGAGCTTCCTAGCGCATATAGAGACTCTTCAATTCGGGGGAGTGGATAGAAGTCCTGTACTGTACAGGCATTCAGCTTCCAATAGTCTACACAGAATCTCAGGGTGCCATCCTTCTTCCGGACCAGCACGATAGGAGCCGCCCTAGGACTCTGACTTTCGCGGATCACGCTGTTCCGCAACATGTGGACCAACAGCTCTTTCACCTCCTGGTACATTTGAGGCGGGATCTGCCGATATCTCTCTCGAATGGGAGCAGTATTTCCTGTGGGTATTTCGTGCTGAATGTCCCGAGTGCACCCGAAATAGTCTTCATGTTGTGAAAACACTCCCTGATATCGCTGTAGAAGTTGTTCGATCTGCCTTACTTGTCCAGCAGAAAACTCAGTAAGATTAGCCTCCATTTTCTCCAAGAGGTGGCGCCCAGCCAACGGTTCTCTTCCATTCTCTTGGCTGTTGAGGGACACCTCCAGGGTCCATGGCTCTCCTTCCACAGGTGCCAGCCCTATAGCGTCAGCTCTGGTAAAGGCCTCTGGCATTATACAAACTCGCGCCACCTCTTGTCGGGGCAACAACTGTAAACTCGTGCCACTTAGATTGATGCAATGCACGGGCACTCGACAAAATCAATTAAAGCAAGTTTAGCTTCTTCCGCCCCAACTGTTCCCCTCCCAACCTGAGTACCTGAGTACCTAAACCCAACTGGCCCCGGTACCGTGAGTGAACAGTAGAAGTGACGGCCCTGTTCACGTATGCAGCTCTTCTGCTTTCACTGGCTTGACTTTCCTGGCTCAGCAGTCTCTCAACTCCTCTCTTCCTGGCCGTTGGAGGCAGTCTCTCAAGCCGGGGATAGGGGGGTCCAGACCTCGTCTGTCGGCGGGCGACGTCGGGTTCCATGAACTCACTTAGCACCACAAGCAGGTTCCGACTCTCCTCAGTAGGTACAGCACTTGTGTCACATCTGTGAGGGATCCGGAGTCCATCCACCGGCGCCCGGCTGTGGCACCTCGCAGGCCTCCGGCTTAGGCCTGCCGAGCGGGGCTTCTCAGCACACAGGGAGCAGGTCAGCTCCTCTCTGCTGCTTGGCACCAAAAACTCCTCAGGCTTGGCGCGCTGGCCTCTTATCTCCAGGAACCCCTTCCTGGAAGTCACCTGACCGGGTCCAGCGTCTAAATCTGCTCTCCCTTCAACTTCTCTTGTATATCCTGGTTCTACTTGACTGTGTCTGGCAAGCAGATGGCAGTCTCTCTCCATCTTTGAAGCATCATGTAAGAGTTCTCTTAAAGGCTCTCTTGCCTCTACTACATACGTACGTATACTACATTTCTAATTGGAGGTATTTGCTAATATTATTATTAATACACCTGCTATATTTTGGGATATGATCTTGGAAATGGGAATACCCCTTTAAGTATTGTCACTTGTGTAAATGACTTTTACAGACCCAAGATGGTGATAAAATGTGGAAAGGTCAATGTTGTTCCTTCTGTCACATAGTCCATGAAACTACCCACAAAGTCCTGCTCACAAAAGTCCCCAATACACATTAAAGGGAACGTGACTGCTACCCTACCTCCAAAACAGGCATTAACGCTGACTTTTGTGCAAATTTTGAGCATGAATACAACTTTCAACTTCCCTGGGAAATTGCAATGAAGTTGGCTGGATGCCGACTTCATTGGCATACTGCCATGGAGACAGCAGTGACGCCAGATTCGGCCAGCCACAAAGAGCTGGTTGTCACAGGTGTGTCAGAAGTGACAGACAGTCGCCCTGCAGTTGGTTGCAGGAGATCTCTACGTTTGGCATTACAGACTGCTGTGTGTCAGAGGGAGGTGCCGGCGATATTCATTACTCTTGGTGAAGGATTGAGCGATAGCAGCACTTCTTCCTCTCTGGTGCTTGAGGACGTGTGAGCATTTGTCTGGAGTCATCTAAAGCTAAGCAATTTTCCCTTGTTTATCCTCCCTTGTTGTCTTTAGTGTTCAGTGGGGATTGACTAGTGCTCATCCCCTTTCTTCTGTAGCCAGGGCCAAATGCCAGGGAACGACAGGGCGAGGAATGCGTGCAGCGATTGGTGAAGAGCCAATATAGGGACGTTAGGGGAGACATGGTGATATTCTATCAGCCAGGAGGTCTCCACTCCCCCACTCCTCCCTTTCAGTAGAGTCTGGGCTTCCTTTCCCTCTTCCCTTTGTGTTGCACTAAGTCTTTCCCACACCTTGCGTGACATTATCGTTGGCCAAGCACATTTTGAAACGGAAGAAAAAAACAAAAAACAACCTGACACTTTGTTTTTTTTTTCTCTGTGTGTTTTTGGTCATTGACCTTTTCTTTTTCCTTTCTCCTTGGTATGAGTTCAGTTGCAGAGCTCGCAAAGCAGTTCCACTGTCTGTCTCTGGAGTTGAATGACCTCCGCTGTGAGGTTCAGCAGCAGCATGAGCAGCTACAGGTCGCCAATGTGAGGGTCTCTGCAGGTAGGCCTGTTCAGCCTGAACCCAATGTTGTCCTCCCTGACAGGATTTCAGGAGGTAGGGACTAGTTTTTTGTTTTCAAGGAGGCCTGCAAACTGTATTTTAAACTTCGTCTTTACTCTTCCGGAAATGAGGAGCAACGGGTTCGAATTGGGATCTCTCTACTGCAGGGATATCCTCAGTCGTGAGCGTTTTCTTTACCGCATGACTCGGTTTGTCTTCAGTCTGTGGAGGGGTTTTTCAGGGCTCTGGCCCTCATCTAGGATGACTCTGACTGAGTCGCCTTGGCTGAGTCTAGGCTACATCGCCTTCAGCTGGGGAATAAGATAGTGGAAACGTACAGTTCGGAATTCCATAGATGGGCAACGGATTCCAAATGGAATGACTCAGCCCTTAGAAGTCAATTTTGTGAGGGGCTTACTGAAAGGTTGAAAGATGCCTTTTGCAGTATATGAAACCCCTCAGTCCTTGAAGGCTGCCATGTCATTGGCCATACGTATTGATAGATGCCTTCGGGATAGACGGGTGAGACCACCTTCTCCGGGGCCTTCTTGTCAAGGTTGTGTAACTGCCGGGTAAGTGGTATGGGGGTGAACCAGTTCTGGGAGAGGTGGAGGAACCCATGCAGTTAGGGGGTGTCTCTGCATCATACATCTCCCGGGAGATTATCAAGAAAAAAGGCGTATTTTTTTTTTGTGGGAAAAAGGGACATTTTGTTGGAACCTGTCCTTCAATTCCTAAACAAAAAGAGACTTGATTAACTCTTGGTAGTCAGGAGTTGAAGAAACAAGGGGTGCATTTGTTGCCAACCTGCAGTTCCCGATTTGTCCTGACAGCAGAGGTGGTGCTACAGAGCAAATCCGAGAAAATTTTGGCGTTTGTTGACAGTGAAGCCGGAGTCAGCATGGTTGATGCTGAGTTTATAAAAATTCATGGTCTTGCTTGCTGTACTTTACCTAAGCCTATTTCCATCTTCACCATCGACTCGGCGCCATTTGCACAGAAAACATTTACTCAGATTGTACATAATGTAAAACTGAGGGTGGGGTCAGTTCATTGTGAAATAATCCCTTGCTATGTTCTGGACTATCTTCCCACACCAATTGTTTTGGGTATTCCTTGGCTTGTTAAACATAATCAGTTGGTGGATTGGCAAACCGGGGAGATTATTGAATGGGAAGATTACTACCACGAGAAATGTTTAGATATTTCCCTTGCTACTGTCTCTACGGAAATATTACCTGCTTTTCTGTCTGGTTTTGAGGACATTTTCTCTGAGAGGGGGTGTCATGCTTATGACTGTCCTATTAACCTGACCCCCGGAGCTAAACTACCGAAGTCCAGACTGTATAATCTTTCTGGCCCTGAGAGACAAGCCATGAAGGATTCATTGCGGAAAGTCTGGAGAAGGGACATATCAAACCCTCATCTTTGCCCGTGGCAGCAGTGTTCTTCTTCGTGAAGAAAAAAAGAAGGTGGTCTATGTCCCTGTTTAGATTTACGTAAATTAAATCAAATTACCATCCGAGATCCATACCCTCTTCCTCTGATTCCAGATTTGTTCAGCCAGGTTGTGGGAGCTAAGGTATTCTCCAAGTTGGATTTAAGGAGAGCCTAAAATCTGGTTAGAATCATAGAAAGGCATGAATGCAAAACAGCGTTCAATACCCCTGAAGGGTAGTTCGAAAGTCTTGGTATGGCTTTTGGTTTGACCAATGCACCTGCGGTGTTCCAGCATTTCATAAATTATATTTTCCATCATTTGGTGGGGAGGTTTGTGGTAGTCTATCTGGATGATATTTTGCTTTATTCACCTGATTTTGAGAAACATCGGGGGCATGTTAAACAGGTGCTTCAATTATTATGGGATAAAAAACTATATACCAAACTACAAAAATGTGTCTTCGCCATCCAGGAGGTGCAGGTTTTGGTGTACCTATTGTCATCTTTGGGTTTTCGGACGGAGCCGGAGAAGATTCGTGCAGTCCTTGATTGGCACCATCTCGAGAACCTTAAGGCTCTACACCGTTTTCTGGGCTTTACTAATTTCACCGGAAATTCATTCAAAATTATTCAGTAATTGTGAAACCCTTTACAGACATGACTAGGAAGGGGTCTGATTTTTCCAAATGGTCGGATGCCCCCCTTCGGGCTTTTCCCTCCTTAAAGAACTGTTTTGCCACAGCACCTATACTCAGTCAACCCCTGGTAAATGGCGTCCATGCGCATTCTTTTCTAAGAAATTGTCTACCGCTGAGAGAAATTATGACGTGGGTAATAGGGAACTTTTGGCAATCAAATTGGCATTCGAGGAATGGCGACATTGGTTGGAGGTTGCTGTCCATCCTATTACTGTTATTACTGACCATAAGAACCTGTCATATCTCCAGTCAGCTAAACATCTCAACCCTAGGCAAGCCAGATGGTCCCTGTTTTTTACTAGGTTGAATTTGATGTCACTTTTCGACCACTGGTCAAAAATGTCAAGGCTGATACGTTGTCCCAAAGCTTCCCTGGTGGTGGTAACCATGAGAACCCTGCCCCGATATTACAGAAGGGGGTAGTCATTTCGGCATTGTATCCTGAACTGGAGGGTGAGGTGTTGTAGGCTCAGAGGGACGCCCCTGCCTCCTGCCCTTCAGGAAGGTTATTTGTACCATCTAATTTCCGCAGCAAAGTAATTATGGAACATCACAACTCTGTGCTTGCTGGTGATCCAGGTGGTAAGGCAACCGCGGACCTTCTCTCTCATCGTTGTTGGTGGCCGGGGTTGAATCAGGATGTGGCTGAACACATATCTGCTTGTAGTATTTGCGTGTGTTCTAAAGTATCGCATACCCGTCCGTCTGGTACTCTTCTTCCGCTACCTATCCCTAGTAGGCCATTGACACACTTGTCATGGACTTCATTACTGACCTACTAGTTTCTGCAGGCAAAATGGTGGTTTTGGTGGTTGTAGATCGATTTTACTGAACCTTTCACTTTTTCGCATTACCGGCACTTCCAAATGCCAAGACTCTCACTCAGGTGTTCATAAATGAGATTTTGAAGCATCACGGAGTTCCCTCCGATGTAATGTCAGATCGGGGGACCCAGTTTGTTTCTAAGTTCTGTAAAGCGTTCTATTCTCGACTGGGGGTGCAGCTGTCCTTTTCCTCTGCCTTCCATCCTCAGTCGAATGGACAGACCGAGCGTGTCAATCAGAATTTGGAGACCTACCTCAGGTGTTTTGTCTACGAAAGTCAGGAGGATTGGGCATCCTTCTTACCACTGGAAGAAATTACCATTAATAATCTGTCAAGAATCTACTGGCAGGTCACCGTTCTTTGGTGCATACGGTGACAATTCACAGTTTGGTACTTTGAGTGGGGGAGGAGCTTCGTGAATTCGTGAGGAGGAACGTTTTGCTTCGTCACTCTCCTCGGTGTAGTGGGAGTTCTGAGTAGTTTGAAGATCTTGGGAGACAGGTACAAACGTATGACTAACAGAAAACGCTTGCCAGTTCCGTACCTGAATGTGAATGATTTTGTGTGGTTGTCTACCAGCAATATCAAGTTGAAAGTTCCTTCTTGGAAGCTGGGACCTAGGTTTATTGGTCCCTATTAGTGATGAGCAAGCACTAAAATGCTCGGGTTGAACAAATTGGAACGCTTGAGTGCTCGACCTGAGCAACAAGCCCAATATAAGTCTAAGGGAAACTCGAGCATTGTTATGCCCCCCTGGAATTCTGCAAGGGACCTAAAAATTGCCCAAATCGATGAGAACAGTGACATGGGAACAGCATGGGGGAGACCCCTGGAAGCATCTCTGACTCCCAGGTCTCTGTTGTGAACAATGTTGTCAGAGTATTACGCCACTTTTATGGGCTCACAATAAAACTAGTGTTGAGCCACCCCCGTAGTGTTCGAGTTCGGTTCGGTTCGTCGAACACCCGTGTGTTCGCCGAACTGTTCATCGAACTGTTCGTCGAACACCTTCGAACACCGTTAAAACCAATGGCAGGCAAACAAAAACACATAGAAACACATAGAAAACATCTTCAAAGGTGTCCAAAAGCTGACAAACTGCTCAGAAGACATAACTAACACATGGAAAAGTGACAAGTACATATAGTCATGCGAAAATAAAAGAGGTGGAGGAGTAAAAGGAGGGGGAGACACAGATATAGGCATGTCATGCCCTTCTAAAATCCAAAAAGTGAGAAGCCGACACGGCCAGTCCGCTCCTGCCCGTGCCACCTCCGTGTCGCCGGGTTTGTGCCAGAGCCGCAGTGAACCCTGATGGCCAGCCCCCCTCTCCCAATACTGGTGCCTGTCCGCTGGTGGGTCGAGCGAGCCCCCCTGTGGTGGAGGCAGCTCTAAGCTTTTTAATTTAAATTGTCTCTCTAATTTGAATGAATACACTTTAAATCCATTTACAAGGATCTATTGGAGGGCAAGTCTCATGCCAGCAGCCGCGTAATTCCAGCTCCAGTAGCTCCAGTAGCGTCCACTAAAGCTGCTGCAGTTAAAAAGCTTTTATAAGGATCGAGCTCGGCTGTCCACCGCAAGGCATCCTACTGCCAGTCCCAGCCCCTATGCCTTGGGGTGCCTCCTGATGCTCTTCACTGAGTATCCCATGGTCCCGAAGCATTTCCTTTGAAAAAATTAAGTGTCTAAACTACAGGTGGTGTAGCTTGCTTAACAGCCGGGATAATCCGCTGACTAGTAGACACTGCTACTAGGCACAAAGTATTTCCTGGGCTAGATGCAGTTAAAAATTTGTAATTAGATACTCTCGTTGGATGCTGAGAAAGCATTCCATAGAGTCTCCTGGCACGCCATATATGATTCTCTTAAAAAGCTTGGGGTAGGGGTCTAGGGGACCCTTTATAGCCAAAATCACGGCCCTGTATCACAATACGTCACCTAGGCTGAAGATAAATGGAACTGTAGCACCCTGAGGGCTCGGTTGCTACAGAGGTATTGCACCTCACCCAGAGGTGTGATATCTCACTCTCAGGTAAGGATGGAGTGTGGATCAGGACCCGACACCTGCATGCATTACACCACATTGCCGTGGGGCAGGGCGACCAATATGCCTCTGAGATGGGCACGACAGTCCCTGTCCCTGGCTGGAGTGGGGGGAGGGAACATTGAGGAAGGGGAACCCTGTAGTGCAGGAGCAGGGAGGAAGCAGTTCCTGGGTGCATTGAGAAGGGAGTATAAAAGGTGGGCACCATCTTAGTTCAGTGCAGAGAAGTCTGAGCAGAAGTGGCAGGGAGCAGGGGCTCTGCATGAGCTCTGCTCCGGAGGAGGGCCTAGTAACAGAGGCCCATGCCTGGAAGAAGGAGAAGGAAGGAAGAGGAGCGGAGAAGGCTCCAGGAACGAGGAATGAAGGGATCCCAGGGGTGCGGACGGGCGAGTCGCCACCGCACGCCCGAATCCACCTGCGTGGAGGGGTCAGGCCAAAGGGGGAGACCGGTCCCCGAGCTAGTGGAGGCAGGAAACGACCCTCAGCTAGAAACCGGAGGCTCTGACATTTTATGTGGCGCAGCCCCTCGCTACACCAGCTAGGAAGGCACCACATAGGGTCAGGGAAACTGGCGCCAAGTTTACCAAGAGGAGGCCCGAGGCAGGCGGACAGAAGTGTTGGTGAGAAAGGCCAGACAAAGGACACACAAAGGGGGTCCTGTGAAGTGCTCCAAAGTTATCTGGGAGTTGTCTGAGCCCCTCACCTGGTGAGCACAGTACGACGTGGGCAGCCGTTACCTGCAGACGTGGTCTGGATAATAAGAACTGTGAGTAAAGGCCCTGAACTGCATCACTGACTCCGTGTTGTTACTGCTGCTGCCCTGCACCATCACCCCCATCCTCCGCATACACTGCCCTGAGGCTATACTCCTCCCGTGGGGAGTTATGCTACGCTCTGCTGCACCCACAACACCAGCCTCAGCGGTCTGCCCTGTAGCGGCGGTTCACTCTGACCGCAATCCACGGGTGGCGTAGTCGGACATTTAAACATCAAAACCACATAAATAGTTCCGCCACTGGTTTGACCGCCCTGAGCCACGGAACCGGGTCGCCGCCACGAAGACTACAACCACCAGCATCCACCAAAAAGGGTCCGGCTCCGGGTGTCCCAAGGCCCAGGGGGTGCGTCAGAACATTTTCATCACCTTTCACAATCACCAATGGGACAAGGCAGTGATGTCCTCTGTCCCCTCTCTTATACATCCTAGTGACGGAGCACCTGCTCTCATCAATTCGCCATAACCCCAATATTAGGTGGATTGAGGTGGGAGGCACCGAGTACAAGTGCTCTTTATTTGCTGATGATGTCCTAGTATATATCACTCAATCACATATATCCATCCATGCTGTTATGGCTGAAATAGATCACTTTGTTACATGGTCAAATTTTAAAATCAATGCAGCGAAGTCTGAGGCCCTCGATGTCTCCCTCCCCAAATCCATATAGGATTCCATCCAGTCCAACTTTCCCTTTGCCTGGCCCTCACAGGGTATCAAATACTTAGGAATTCCTATTCATAGAGACCTCTCCCATCTATGTTATCTTAATTTTGGGCCCTTTATTGAACAACTCCATACAGACCACGGTTGGCAAGTTAGAACTGTAAGATTCACTACGTGAACCACTGGTGTTTTGTGGAAAAGCACATGTACACTGCGTTCCAAATTATTATGCAAAAAGTGTTTAGGAGTGATAAGGGAAGAATTTGTTTGTTTGTCAGTTAAACTCATTGATGGTGATGTGTGTCAGGGCTCTTTATATCACTGTAAGCAATTGCAGACACCTGTGCTAATTAGTTTGGCAGGTGTGTCCAATGAAAGGCAAGACTACTTAAGAAGGCTCTCTCACATTATTAAGCAGCCTACATTTTCTGCCAAAATGGGAAAGAAAAAGGATGTGTCGGCTGCTGAGAAGCAACAAATTGTGGAGTGTTTAGGTCAAGGCATGACTACAATCAACATTGTGCGATGATCAGGATGAAGTGTCTTGGCAATCAAGAAGTATGTAGCTGATTCACAGTACACACGTGTGCGAGCTGATAAGGGCAAATTGAGGACTCTTTCCTACAGGCAATTACGTCAGGTTGAAAGAGTAGCGGCAAAAAAGCCTTGTCATAGCAGCAGACAAGTTTTTGAAGCTGCTTGTGCCTCCAACGTCCCCCGAACAACAAGATGCAGGGTCCTTCAGAGGTTTGCAGCTGTGCATGCGCCATCCTGTCGACCTCCTCTATCCACTTCACACAAGCAGAAACGGCTCCAGTGGGTCAAACATTACATGAAGACTGATTTCAAAACTGTTTTGTTCACGGATGAGTGCCGTGCAGCGCTCGATGGTCCAGATGGATGGAGTGGAGGATGGCTGGTTGATGGACACCCCACGCAAACACGGCTACAGCGCCAACAAGGAGGAGGTGGAGTAATGTTTTGGGCTGGAATCATGGGGAGAGAGATTGTCGGCCCCTTTAGGATCCCTGAAGGCGCTAAAGATGAACTCCATAATGTATGTGGATTTTCTCAAACAGCACTTCCTGCCATGGTTCAAGAAGAAGAACCGTGTATTTCACAGCAAGATCATTTTTCTGCATGATAATGCACCATCTCATGCTGCACATAAAACATCTGCATCTCTGGCTGATATGGGCATAAAAGGGGACAAACTTATGGTGTGACCCCCATGCTCCCCTGACCTCTACCCCATTCAGAACCTTTGGAGCATCATTAAAAGGAGTGTCTATGATGGCGGGAGGCAGTTCACATCTAAGCAACAGCTCTGGGAGGGTATTCTGTCCTCATGCAAAACAATTGAAAAAGAAACCATCCAAAACCTGACAAATTCAATGGACGAGAGAGTTCAGAAGCTCCTTTCGAACAAGGGGTCCGATGTGAAAATGTAACATCACCTAGAATAAAGTTTTGAGTTGAAAACTGTTTGATTTCAGTTTCTAACAACCTGCTAATGCTTATAATTTCAAAAATTACCATTTTTTTGGTCTTTATTAAAATGAAAAGGTTGATCGAAAAGTTTGGGGGATCTAAGAGTGTGGCAACCCAGTAGTCATGATTACTTCGAATTCTGACAATATGAGGGTCATGTTGCAGGTAGTGCAGCAAGAAGGCACTTATGTGTCTTGCGCATCTCGGAGCCCCAAAATTATTTTCCGGGCTAGATGCAGCTAAAAATTATTATTAATTTTAAATCTGGTGGAGCTTAGTATAGATGGCCTAATAGGATCAGTGCTGCACACTGCTACAAAGCCCAAATTATTTTCCAGCCAAGATACAGATAAACATGATTAGTAATTTTAAATCTGGTGGAGCTTATTATAGATGGCCTAATAGAATCAGTGCTGCACACTGCTACAAAGCCCAAATTATTTTCCAGCCAAGATACAGATAAACATGATTATTAATTTGAAAGCTTAAAACGGTTGGTAGGGTGATTTTAACCAATCATCAAGCTTTTACTCTCCCCAGGATGACACAGGGGTAGAAAAGTCGTTTCGGATCCATGATTTGTTCATCTTTATGAACGTGAGTCTGTCTACATTATCAGTGGAGAGCCGCGTGCGCTTATCCGTCAGCACACCACCAGCAGCGCTGAACACACGTTCAGACAGAACGCTGGCTGCGGGGCATGACAAGATCTCCAAGGCGTAAGTGGCTAGCTCCGGCCATTTATCCAGATTGGAAGCCCAAAAAGAGCAAGGGTCCAGTGACACAGTCGTGGCTTCAATGTTTACTTGGAGATACTCCTGTACCATCGTCTCTAGGCGTTGACTATGTGTCAGACTTCTTGTCTCCTGTGGCCTTGCAAAGGATGGGCTAAAAAAGTGGTGAAATGATTCCGCAAAATTGATGTTACCAGCAGATACTGTGGTTCTGTTACAGTTTGAGTGCTGAACACTTGACGGTCCCACAGTTGGCAAGTTGGAACTGTGAGATTCACTACGTGCACCACTGGTGTTTTGTGGAAAAGCACATGTAAGATTCTGCAACAGTCTCTGCTGATACTCCTGCATGCGTGCATCCCTTTCTATGGCAGGAATAATTTCTGCAAATTTACTTTTGTACCGGGGATCTAACAGTGTGGCAACCCAGTAGTCAGGATTATTTCTAATTCTGACAATTCGAGGGTCATGTTGCAGGTAGTGCAGCAAGAAGGCACTCATATGTGTTGCGCATCCAGGAGCACCAAGTCCCTGTTGTGTTGGTGGCGAGGTAACAATCATGCTTCCTTCCTCTGTCCTCTCCCCCCAACCTCGCACAACAGAAATGTGATCAAGGTCTCCCTCATCTGATGAGTCTTCCATCAGTTCGTCCTCCACTTCTTCCTGGGCTCCTGCACCTTCCTCACTAGTTTGGCTGCTACCATGCGCCCTGGTAAAACCATCTCCCCCACCCTCACATGCCTGCCGCCTTTGTGCTGCCGACCGTCTGGACCTTGCAGATGTTAGCCCTTCCGCATACAACTCCTCCTCCTCTACTTCCTCCACCTCCTCTTGTGCCACCACCTGACTCCGAATTCTGTTTAACATGTGCTCCAGCATGTAAATCACCGGAATAGTCATGCTGATAATGGCATCGTCAGCACTAAACATCTTCGTCGCCATTTCAAAACTGTGCAGAAGGGTGCATAGGTCCCTGATCTGAGACCACTCCTCCAGCGTGATTTGCCCCACCTCTGAATCTCGTTGGCCCAGGCTATACGTCAGAACGTATTGCACCAGGGCTTGTCGGTGCTGCCACAGTCGCTGCAACATGTGCAGAGTTGAATTCCACCGGGTAGGCACATCGCATTTTAGCCGGTGAAGTGGCAGGCCCAACGACTTCTGTAGAGATGTAAGTCGCTGAGCTGCGGGATGCGAACGGCGGAAGTGAGCACACAGTGACCGTGCCCTCTGCAGAAGGCCATCTAGTCTGGGATAGTGGGCTAAAAATTGCTGGACAACCAGGTTCAACACGTGAGCCATACAAGGCACGTGTGTGACATTGCCCCGGCGAAGGGCCGCACCCAGGTTTGCAGCATTGTCGCACACGTCCTTCCCTGGTTTCAGGTCCAGTGGAGACAACCGTTCATGAAATTGGTTCTCCAGAGCGGACCACAACTCCTCAGCTGTGTGACTCACATTTCCCAGACATTTCAATGTAAAAACCGCCTGATGACGTTGAGCCCTACTGCCAGCATAGTAAGGAGGTGTGCAGGATCCCTTCTGCGCAGTTAGAAAGCTTGTGGCATGACCAGACAGGCTTTGGGTGCAGGTGGAGGACCGAGAGGAGGTTGAGGAGGCAGAAGCAGTGGAGGAACTTTGACATAAAGAGGATTGACGCACAACTCGTGGGGACGGCAAGACTTGGACAGCAGCCCCTTGTCCTGCTGTCACCATAGTTACCCAGTGCCCAGTCAGCGACATGTAACGCCCCTGTCCATGCCTACTCGTCCAAGTGTCTGTGGTGAAATGCACCCTGTCACACACAGAGTTTCTCAAAGAAGCGGTGATGTTGTGTGCGACATGCTGGTGGAGCGCAGGCACACCTTTCTTTGAGAAGTAGTGCCGACTGGGCATCTGGTACTGGGGCACTGCGACGGACATAAGGTCTCGAAAATCCTCTGTGTCCACCAGGCGGAAAGGCAGCATTTCTGTAGCCAAGAGCTTGCAGATGGTGAAATTCAACCTCTTAGCTTTCTCATGGCTAGGAGGAAATGGTCTTTTACTTGTCCACATCTGAGGGACCGAGGGCTGGCTATTGTGCTTAGACGGGGTTGATAAGGGTGTCCCCGGCAAACTGCCGGTCTGTGAGGAAGATGCAGGCGGACATGTTAGGTTGCCTTGATCCAAAGGTGGTGCTATCGATGTCGGACAGCGCTCAACACCAGCTGGTGTTACCACCTCCAAAGAAAATGATGACCTGCCAATCACGCTGGCTGTTGCGGATAAAGAGGTGGCAGGTCTGCGCCCCAAAACAGGTGTGACTGCTGTCCCCCCAGTCACAGAGGATGAAGAGGCCGCGGATGCACAAGATATGGCAGACGGTGGTTGGCCCGGCCGGCTAGGCCGCATTGTAGCACACTGAGCTTCCCACTGCAACTTATGCTTCATGTCCATGTGCCGGTTCATGCATGAAGTACTCAAACTATGTATTTTTTGGCCTCTACTTAGCTTTTGCTGACAAATGCTACAGATAACACGAGTTGGGTCATCTTTATCGATCTGAAAAAATGCCCAGGCTATGCAAGGCTTAGCACCCATGCGACCTGAAGAGCCACCACGACTTGTGGTGAGAGGCAGAGTTGTGTTTGAGGATGCAGTTGTTGACGTGCTTCCAGTACTACGTCTCTGTCCAGGAAGGCGCAACCTGACCTCGTCGTCACTAGCATCTTCCTCCACCTCCTCTGCTGACCTCATCTCTTGGCTGACTGTGGGTTGACAGTAAGTGGGATCTCCGACCTCATCATCATCACCCTGTGCGTTATCACACCCGTCGTCCTCAGAGCCAACCTGTTCCTGCCCTGACAAAAAACTAAAGTTGTCGCTCCAATCAGGTATTTGAGTCTTATCATCGTCTTCCTCATTGTCTCCACCAACAGGAGTGTAGTGCCGGCGTCCCTGCCCTCTGCTAGGCAGGGACGCTGGTCCCCTCACCGCTCTGCTCCGTGCCCGGCGTCCTCCCCCCGCTCTGCTGTCCTTCCCGGCCCCTGTGCTTGGGGCGCGCACGCGCGCGCTCCCCTCCTCTTAAAGGGGCCGCGCGCGCCGTCCTAAGGAGTCCCCGGCCAATGGCCGGAGGACTTCATCATATATAAGGCACCTCCTCCAAAATGGAGGTGCCCGAGCAATGTTGTTTGCACCTGTGTCTCACCTGTGCTTCAGCCCTCAGGTCTCGTTGCCAGTTACCTGCCAGTTACCTGCCAGATTCCTGGCAGCCTGCTATCTTTGTCCTGCCTGATATCCAGTCACCTGCCTGCCAGCCTGAGGTCCGACGGTCTGCCTACCAACTCCAGTCAGTCTGTCTAAGGACCAGCTTGCCCGCTCACCCGGGAGCGCACATCCGCTACCTGCCTGCTACCCTGAGGTCCGACGGTCTGCCTTCCAACTCCTGTCAGTCTGTCTAAGGACCAGCTTGCCCGTTCACCTGGGAGCGCTCACCTGTTACCTGCCTGCTAGCCTACCTGGAGGCTCCGGCGTCACGTGCTGTGACCATCTGCCATTCCAGAGACTCCTGCCCGCTCACCTGGGAGCGCCCACCTGTTACCTGCCTGCTAGCCTACCTGGAGGCTTCGCCGTCACGTGCTGTGACCACCAATCTTTCCAGAGACTCTCGCTTGCTCACCTGGGAGCAGACATCTACCATCTGCCTGCTAGCCTACCCGGAGGCTCTGCCATCACAGGTCGTACCTACCTTTTACCCAGAGACTGCCCTGATCACTTGCCGTAACTCCCTGTCCGTTCATCCAGAGACTGCCACCCGCTCCCTTACAAGGGCCGCCCCCTTGTATAGTAGCTCAGAGGTTCCGCCTCCCAGACCCGTTACAGTTTGCTCGGGCCATGGAAGCCGGTGGCACCCAAGCTCCCTCGCTCTCGGACCTGTGTCATGAACTGTCCCGTCAGAGGTCCCAACAGGAGTCCATCCTGGGTCACCTACGGAATGTTAATTCTCGCCTGGACACTCTGACTGCTCCACCTGCAACCACTGCCAGTACCATGACTCGCAACCCGGCAGCTCCGCTACCCACTAATACCATGGTATCCTACCCCGGACCCCGGCTGTCTGCACCTCCTCGCTTCGGAGGCGACTCCGCCCATGCTCGGGGCTTCATAAATCAGTGCACCCTGTACTTTGAACTTTTGTCCCATCAGTTTAACTCCGACCGGGCCAAAATTGCCTTTATCATGTCCCATCTCACCGGGGAGGCCCTGGCCTGGCTAAATCCTCTATGGGAGAGAGGAGACCCCCTGGTGTCCAACTTGCCTGCTTTTCTCTCGGCTTTCCGGAAAGTCTTCGACGAACCCGGACGGAAGACCTCATCCGCATCCTCACTGCTACGCCTCCGTCAGGAAGGTCTCACCGTGGGCCAATATGCCATACGGTTCCGTACCCTTGCCTCGGAGCTGGCCTGGGATAAAGACGCTCTGGTATCCGTCTTCTGGGAGGGTCTGTCCGGCCGTATTAAAGATGAACTTGCTGGTCGGGACATTCCTACCACTCTCGATGATCTAATAACTCTTGCCACCCGGATTGATCTACGGTTCCAGGAGCGTGCCAAAGAGGTCACCCGTGAGAGGAGGATTCCACGTTTAGCTCCTACTTTTCAGAAACCCGTCATTCCCTCCGTCTCTCCCCAGGTACACTCTCCTGAGCCTATGCAGTTCGACCAGACCAAGATGGTCAAAACCCGTCAGGACTCACGCCGTGCCGAGGGGAGCTGCTTCTACTGTGGCAGTAAGGAGCACCGGATCCGTGCCTGCCCGGAGAGGTCGGGAAACGCCTGTGTCTAGGTTCGCTCAGAGAGGTCCACCTAGACAAGAATAAATCCTCTCCATCCCTGCTGTTGTCAGTTTCAATCGTCTACGGGGAGAACCGTTATTTCGAACTAGCCCAACTTGACTCTGGAGCAGCCGGGAATCTTATTTCACAGTCCCTGGTTGAGAAATACCGCATCCCCACCAAACCTCTGGCTGTACCCTTGTCTGTCGCTGCCGTGGATGGGGGCCTCTTACCTCGCCCCATTCAACTCATCACCGAATCCATTACTCTGCAGGTGGGAATGCTGCATTCTGAAAGTATCTCCTTTCATGTTCTGCCTGGACTCTCTCACGCCCTCTTGCTAGGTCTGCCTTGGCTCCAGAGACATGCACCCGTGCTTGACTGGCAAACCAGAGAGGTCCTTCGCTGGGGACAAGACTGTCATAAAACCTGCCTGGTTCCCGTCCATCCCGTCCGTCCCTCTCCTACCCCAGCTAATCTACCTGGACTTCCGATTCCTTATTGGTCTTATGCTGATGTCTTTAATAAAAAGGAGGCAGAGACATTACCACCTCATAGACCATACGACTGCCCCATCGACCTGTTACCCGGTACTACTCCTCCCCGTGGGCGTATTTATCCATTATCCGCTGCTGAGACCCGGTCGATGTCCGAATATATTGAGGAGAATCTGGCCAGGGGATTCATCCGGAAATCTACCTCCCCGGCGGGAGCAGGCTTCTTTTTCGTCAAAAAGAAGGACGGCTCTCTCCGTCCCTGTATAGACTATAGAGGCCTAAACCAGATCACGGTGAAGAATAAGTACCCCCTTCCGCTCATTCCAGAATTATTTGATCGTCTGAGGGGGGCTAGGATCTTCACCAAACTGGACCTTCGTGGGGCATACAACCTGGTTCGTATCCGTCAGGGGGATGAATGGAAGACGGCATTCAACACCCGGGACGGCCACTATGAATACCTGGTAATGCCCTTTGGTCTCTGTAACGCTCCTGCCGTCTTTCAAGAGTTGGTCAATGACATCTTCCGGGACCTTCTCTACTCCTGCGTAGTGGTGTACCTGGACGACATCTTGGTCTTCTCTCCGGATCTCCAGACTCACCGGAGGGACGTTCGTCAAGTCCTGCTCAGGCTCAGGCAGAATCACCTCTTCGCTAAATATGAGAAGTGCCTCTTTGAGCAGACCTCGCTTCCGTTTTTGGGCTACATTATTTCTCAGACCGGCCTACGAATGGATCCAGAGAAACTGTCTGCCATCGAGAAATGGCCCCGACCGGAGGGGTTGAAGGCCATTCAGCGGTTCCTGGGCTTCGCCAACTACTACCGCCTCTTCATACCACACTTCTCTTCTCGGACTGCCCCAATTTCCGCGCTCACCCGTAAGGGTACTAATCCCAAAGAGTGGCCGCCCGAAGCAGAAGAAGCCTTTCTTTCCTTAAAACAGGCCTTCTCTTCCGCCCCGGTGCTGCATCGCCCGGACGGCAACAAGCAGTTTTTCCTGGAAGTGGACGCCTCCTCCTCTGGAGCTGGAGCGGTACTTACTCAAAAATCTTCTTCCGGGAGAATGGTAACTTGCGGCTTCTTCTCTAAACTCTTCTCCTCCTCGGAGCGCAATTATTCCATAGGAGATCGAGAGTTATTGGCCATCAAACTGGAATTGGAGGAGTGGTGTTACCTGCTTGAGGGGGCTCTTCACCCGGTAATAATTTACACTGACCACAAGAACTTGGCTTACCTCCAGCATGCCCAGAGACTTAACCCGCGCCAAGCCCGGTGGTCCTTGTTTTTTGCTCGTTTTGATTTTTTCCTTCATTTTCGCCCGGCTGACAAAAACGTCAAGGCGGACGCCTTGTCTCGATCCTTTCTGGTGTCTGATCTCGAGGAAGATCCGAAACACATCATCGATCCCGCCAGAGTAATGCAGGTGGCTCCCGTGAGTCTAAATCGTCTCCCTCCCGGTAAGACGTTCGTATCAGTACCTGATCGGGAGAAGATCCTACACTGGGGTCATTCGTCTAAACTAGCTGGCCACGCCGGTCAGAAAAAGACCCTCCAGCTTATTACCCGGCACTACTGGTGGCCTAACCAGCACAAGGATGTAATAGACTTTGTTTCTGCCTGTGTGTCCTGCGCCCGCAACAAAGTTCCGAGACACCTGCCGGCCGGCCGCCTTCTTCCTCTGCCAGTACCTGCTGCCCCCTGGCAGCATATAGCGATGGACTTCATAACTGATCTGCCCGTCTCTGCCGGTTGTACGGTCATTTGGGTGGTCGCTGACCGCTTTTCCAAAATGGCTCACTTCATTCCCCTGCCAGGCCTTCCGTCTGCACCCGAGCTGGCTAAAGACTTTATCAGCCACATCTTCCGTCTTCATGGCCTGCCTCGTCACATCGTGTCGGATCGAGGGGTACAGTTCACTTCTCGTTTCTGGAGAGCCACTTGTAAATTGCTGGACGTCACCCTGGACTTCTCCTCCGCTTACCACCCACAGTCTAATGGTCAAGTGGAGCGGATCAATCAGAACCTGACCAGTTACCTCCGGCACTTCGTTAATGCCCACCATTCTGACTGGGTGGATCTCCTGCCATGGGCCGAATTCTCGTACAACAATCACGAGAGCGAATCTTCCTCCAAATCCCCGTTTTTTGTAGTCTACGGTCAGCATCCTCGGATCCCGTTTCCCGTCTCCACCTCGGTGGACAATCCGGCTGCGGAATCTCTTGTTAACAAATTTTCCTCCATATGGGAGAGTACCCGGTCCGCACTCCTTCTGTCATCCGAGCGTATGAAAAGACATGCTGACAAAAAACGTCTGGACCCTCCTCAATTCCGTCCTGGGGATAAAGTCTGGCTCTCGTCCAAATATGTCCGGCTCAAGATCCCTTCCTATAAGTTAGGGCCTCGGTTCATCGGCCCACTGGAGGTCATCAGTCAGATCAACCCGGTGGCCTATAAATTGAAACTCCCGGCCAACTTACAGATCCCTAACTCCTTCCATGTATCTCTCCTCAAACCTGTGGTGCTTAACTCTTTTTCCAAGTCTACAGGTACGCCTCCTGCTCCGGTTTCTGCTGAGGACGAGTTTGAGGTAGAGAACATTCTTGCCACCAAAAGGGTAAGAGGAAAGACCTTTTTTCTGGTAGATTGGAAGGGGTTTGGTCCTGAGGAGAGAACGTGGGAGCCCCGGGAGAACATCCATGCCCCTCTCATCCTAGCTAAATTTCTGTCTGGCCTAAAAAAGGGGGGGCCCAAAGGGGGGGGTACTGTAGTGCCGGCGTCCCTGCCCTCTGCTAGGCAGGGACGCTGGTCCCCTCACCGCTCTGCTCCGTGCCCGGCGTCCTCCCCCCGCTCTGCTGTCAGCGCGCGCTCCTTCCCGGCGTCCTCCTCCCGCTCTGCTCTCAGCGCGCGCTCCTTCCCGGCCCCTGTGCTTGGAGTCCCCGGCCAATGGCCGGAGGACTTCATCATATATAAGGCACCTCCTCCAAAATGGAGGTGCCCGAGCAATGTTGTTTGCACCTGTGTCTCACCTGTGCTTCAGCCCTCAGGTCTCGTTGCCAGTTACCTGCCAGTTACCTGCCAGATTCCTGCCAGCCTGCTATCTTTGTCCTGCCTGATATCCAGTCACCTGCCTGCCAGCCTGAGGTCCGACGGTCTGCCTACCAACTCCAGTCAGTCTGTCTAAGGACCAGCTTGCCCGCTCACCCGGGAGCGCACATCCGCTACCTGCCTGCTACCCTGAGGTCCGACGGTCTGCCTTCCAACTCCTGTCAGTCTGTCTAAGGACCAGCTTGCCCGCTCACCTGGGAGCGCTCACCTGTTACCTGCCTGCTAGCCTCCCTGGAGGCTCCGGCGTCACGTGCTGTGACCATCTGCCATTCCAGAGACTCCTGCCCGCTCACCTGGGAGCGCCCACCTGTTACCTGCCTGCTAGCCTACCTGGAGGCTTCGCCGTCACGTGCTGTGACCACTAACCTTTCCAGAGACTCTCGCTTGCTCACCTGGGAGCACACATCTACCATCTGCCTGCTAGCCTACCCGGAGGCTCTGCCATCACAGGTCGTACCTACCCTTTACCCAGAGACTGCCCTGATCACTTGCCGTAACTCCCTGTCCGTTCATCCAGAGACTGCCACCCGCTCCCTTACAAGGGCCGCCCCCTTGTATAGTAGCTCAGAGGTTCCGCCTCCCAGACCCGTTACAAGGAGTTACAGTTTGGGAATGAGGGTCTACATTATGGTCAGAACCTTCTGCGTCTGGTCCTGGATCCGACTCAAAGATTCTGGGCATCAGTGCAGATCATTTCCTCGTCTGGATTCACAGAAGCGCTGGAGTCGACCTCTGATTCCCAGGCTATAGTATGAGTAAACAGCTCTGCAGACTCAACCATCTGTTCTACCTCATACTCAGACGGGCAGCTGGAGATTTGGGAGCTGTGAGGAAGCAAGTGCGATTTGGGTGACACCTTTGAGGACTGGAGTATTTGTGATGTTGAAGTTGATGTGGAGGAGAGCCCACTTAAAGGAGCACTTGATATCCGTTGAAGCACCTGCTGTTTTTGTGCCTCATCTGGAATTTGTAGCGATTGGCGTGGCCGTAAGAAAGGGATCTTATCACATTGTCCGCTAAAAGAAGTAGACATTTTAGTTTGGCTGGAAGATGGTCTTTCTTCTGCACCTACCCCACGGACACAACCTTTTTTCCCCTTCCCAACACGCCTATTCCCCTTTCCACCAGCAGCAGGCCTTTTTCCACTCATTTTTGAGGTTAACTAATTCACAACTCTGGAGTTGTTTGCACAAAAAAACAATGGATGGTAACCGAGCAGAGCTGAGTGGCCAAACTGTGGTATTAGGCCAAAACTATTGGCTGGGTTAGATGCAGAAAAAAATTATTTTGAATTTGCAACCTGATGGAGGTCAGTATAGATGGACTAATAGACCAAGTCCCACACACCGCTAGAAGCCCAAATATTTTTTCAGAGCTAGATGCAGAAAATTTTTTTATTCAATTTGCAACCTGATGGAGGTCAGTATAGATGGACTAATAGACCAAGTCCCACACACTGCTAGAAGCTCAAATATTTTTTCAGAGCTAGATGCAGAAAAAAATTATATTCAATTTGCAACCTGCAGGAGGTCAGTATAGAAGGACTAATAGAACAAGTCCCACACACTGCTAGAAGCCCAAATATTTTTTTAGAGCTAGATGCAGAAAAATAGTATTTTTAATTTGCAACCTGATGGAGGTCAGTATAGATGGACTAATAGACCAAGTCCCACACACTGCTAGAAGCCCAAATATTTTTTCAGAGCTAGATGCAGAAATTTTTTTTATTCAATTTGCAACCTGATGGAGGTCAGTATAGATGGACTAATAGACCAAGTCCCACACACCGCTAGAAGCCCAAATATTTTTTCAGAGCTAGATGCAGAAAAAAATTATATTCAATTTGCAACCTGCTGGAGGTCAGTATAGAAGGACTAATAGAACAAGTCCCACACACTGCTAGAAGCCCAAATATTTTTTCAGAGCTAGATGCAGAAAAAAATTATATTCAATTTGCAACCTGCTGGAGGTCAGTATAGAAGGACTAATAGAACAAGTCCCACACACTGCTAGAAGCCCAAATATTTTTTCAGAGCTAGATGCAGAAAAAAATTATTTTTAATTTGCAACCTGATGGAGGTCAGTAGAGATGGACTAATAGACCAAGTCCCACACACTGCTAGAAGCCCAAATATTTTTTCAGAGCTAGATGCAGAAATTTTTTTTATTCAATTTGCAACCTGATGGAGGTCAGTATAGATGGACTAATAGACCAAGTCCCACACACCGCTAGAAGCCCAAATATTTTTTCAGAGCTAGATGCAGAAAAAAATTATATTCAATTTGCAACCTGCTGGAGGTCAGTATAGAAGGACTAATAGAACAAGTCCCACACACTGCTAGAAGCCCAAATATTTTTTCAGAGCTAAATGAAGAAAAAAATTATTTTTAATTTGCAACCTGATGGAGGTCAGTATAGATGGACTAATAGACCAAGTCCCACACACTGCTAGAAGCCCAAATATTTTTTCAGAGCTAGATGCAGAAATTTTTTTTATTCAATTTGCAACCTGATGGAGGTCAGTATAGATGGACTAATAGACCAAGTCCCACACACCGCTAGAAGCCCAAATATTTTTTCAGAGCTAGATGCAGAAAAAAATTATATTCAATTTGCAACCTGCTGGAGGTCAGTATAGAAGGACTAATAGAACAAGTCCCACACACTGCTAGAAGCCCAAATATTTTTTCAGAGCTAGATGCAGAAAAAAATTATTTTTAATTTGCAACCTGATGGAGGTCAGTAGAGATGGACTAATAGACCAAGTCCCACACACCGCTAGAAGCCCAAATATTTTTTCAGAGCTAGATGCAGAAAAAAATTATATTCAATTTGCAACCTGCTGGAGGTCAGTATAGAAGGACTAATAGAACAAGTCCCACACACTGCTAGAAGCCCAAATATTTTTTCAGAGCTAGATGCCGAAAATTTTTTTATTCAATTTGCAACCTGATGGAGGTCAGTATAGATGGACTAATAGACCAAGTCCCACACACCGCTAGAAGCCCAAATATTTTTTCAGAGCTAGATGCAGAAAAAAATTATATTCAATTTGCAACCTGCTGGAGGTCAGTATAGAAGGACTAATAGAACAAGTCCCACACACTGCTAGAAGCCCAAATATTTTTTCAGAGCTAAATGAAGAAAAAAATTATTTTTAATTTGCAACCTGATGGAGGTCAGTATAGATGGACTAATAGACCAAGTCCCACACACTGCTAGAAGCCCAAATATTTTTTCAGAGCTAGATGCAGAAATTTTTTTTATTCAATTTGCAATCTGATGGAGGTCAGTATAGATGGACTAATAGACCAAGTCCCACACACCGCTAGAAGCCCAAATATTTTTTCAGAGCTAGATGCAGAAAAAAATTATTTTTAATTTGCAACCTGATGGAGGTCAGTATAGATGGACTAATAGACCAAGTCCCACACACCGCTAGAAGCCCAAATATTTTTTCAGAGCTAGATGCAGAAAAAAATTATATTCAGTTTGCAACCTGATGGAGGTCAGTATAGATGGATTAATAGAACAAGACCCACACACAGCTAGAAGCCCAATATTTTTTCAGAGCTAGATGCAGAAAAAAATATATTCAGTTTGCAACCTGATGGAGGTCAGTATAGATGGACTAATAGAATGATGCTATGCCCAAAAGATTTTACTTCACTAGGTGCAGTAAAAAAATTGGTATTCTATACACAGGTGGTATATCTTGCAACACAGATAGGCTACTCCACTGACTAACACACTCTGCAATAGGCCAAAAAGGATTAGCTTTGCTAGATTCAGCCAAATGCTGTGAAAAAAACTTGCACAGCACTGGCACAGACCTGCCTGGCAAAAACTGATAGGAACTGATGTAACCGAGTCCTGAAAAGGACTCCAATTACAATTAGTCTTTACTCCCACAACCTATCTATTTAAGAGCACAGACCTCCCTGATAAAAGTCGTAGGAAATGCTGTAACCTAGTCCTTAAAAGGACTGCAATCACAACTATTCCCTACTCCCAAGCTATCTGTATATTTGTGCGAAAATTGGCTTGAAATTAACAAGGTATAGCGCACACAGCAACAGCGGTGCCGTCTAACACGCAGCTGCAGCAGTGAGAAAATGGTGGCGACGGGGAAAATGGCTTGGTCTTATAGGGCAAGGACATGTGACATACACTGCCAATGACACATGCCCTTGCTTGTGTGAAAAAAAGCACTTCGCTCCGTGTGTGCGCTGCTGATAGGCTGACAGATTGCACCTCCCCACTGCAAATGCGGGAAAGAGAAAAAAAAATGGAGATCTTCATTGTTCCTGCAGAGATCCATCCCCTGCCCCTCCCCCCACCCCGCTGTACACTCAAACTGCGTATTAACATTAATTTTCATCATTACTGAGAAAAAATCCAGTTATGATTTTGGTGCACGAACAGTTATCGAACATAACCTCGAACAGCCGAATTTTTCTCAAATTGTTCGTGTTCGCCGACCGGCTCGAACACCGCCCAAAACAGCTCGAATTTGAGATTGGCGAACAGTTCGAGTAGAACAACGCTCATCTCTAAATAAAACATATAAAAACGAAACCAAAATGGATTTTACTGGGAAAAATGTTAAGGAACAGCCTTTACAGGGTAACGACTTGTATATAAGGCAAAATAAATAACCAAAAACAAAAATGATCCTCCACACCTTAGGCTATGTTCACAAGTGGCATTTTTGATGCGCCTTTGCACTTTTGCATTGCTTTCAATGGTGAAAAATACATTCACCGGTAAATGTCGTTTTAATATTTTACTACCTTATCTGCCCATGTGGTGTGTGAGACATGATCAGATACATCCATACAGTACTGAAAAGACATGGGAACAGCATGGGGAAGACCCCTGGAAACATCTGACTCCCAGGTCACTGCCTCAAACCGTGGTCATCAGACGTGATCCTATATTACTTCTGTAATAATACAGACATTTTTGGCAAAGTGACAAATGTTAAACTCCATTTACAATGGGCAAGCCTCGTGGCGAGGGACGGGGAAGTGGATGTAATGGTAATGGTGCACGCAGATGCCGAGGCCATGGGTAAGATGAAACTGGGCCTGCTGAGAGAGCACAACAAACACCCACATCATGCTGAACTACCTTCCTGTCCCAATTTCTAAGGGGCCGCGGAACACCACTATTGAAGCCAGAGCAGTGTGAAAAGGTTGTTGGTTGGATAGCAGATAACGCTTCCAGTCAGTTTGACACCACCACCACCCTGTCTTCCACATGGCCCAGTCTCAGTAGCCATAAGTCTGGACCACATTATTATTATTATTAATTTAGCACCATTTATTCCATGGCGCTTTACATGTGAAAAAACATCGCAAAAACAATTACAATAATCTTGAACCAAAATGTGACAGCGACTGATACAGGAGAGGAAAGGACCCTGCCTGCGAGGGCTCACAGTCTACAACGGATGGGTGAGGATACAATAGGTGAGGATAGAGCTGGTCGTGCAGCGGTATGGTGGAGCGAGGGTTATTGCAGGTTGTACGCTTGTCGGAAGATGTGGGTCTTCAGGTGCCTTTTGAAGGTTTCAACAGTAGGCGAGAGTCAGAAATGTTGGGGTAGAGAGTTCCAGAGTAGGGTGGATGCACGGAAGAAATCTTGTATGCGATTGTGGGAAGAGGAGATAAGAGGGGAGTAGGGAAGGAGATCTTGTGAGGATCGGAGGCTGTGTGCAGGTAACTACCGGGAGACTAGGTCAAAGATGTATGGAGGAGACAGGTTGTGGATGGCTTTGCATCCCAAGGTTAGGGTTTTGAACTGGAGTCTCTGGGAAATGGGGAGCCAGTGAAGGGATTGACAGAGAGGAGAGGCCAGGGAATAGCGGGGGGACAGGTGCATTAGCCGGGCAAGAGAGTTTAGGATGGATTGGAGAGATGAGAGAGTGTTAGAAGAGAAGCCACAGAGCAAGAGGTTGCAGTAATCGAGGTGGGAGATGATGAGGGCAAGCACTAGTGTTTTTGTAGATTCGTGGTTGAGGAATGTACAGATCCGTGAGATTTTTTTTACTTGGAATCGGCATATTCCTCACCCTGATCCTCCTTCCTCTCACCATTTTGAGTGCCCTGAAGCAACTGATCCCACACTTGGACACTACTAAGAGCTGTTTTGTTATCTTTCCATTTATAGATTATGGCCTCTCGCTCGGTCCGCTCGGAAGTGGAAATAGCTTGGATATGTGGTTTGAAGGAGAGATTAGAGTCCAGGGTTTCCCAAGAGCTGTTCACTTTCTATTTATAGATTCGGGCCTCTTGCCCGGCAAGCTTCAAGCAGGGCAACAGAAGAACGCATGTAGCGATGCCCAAATATTTGAGCAACCATGGTCACCTGAAGGTGACGGTGGGAAAGTGCAATTACTGTTGCAAGAGGTGGATAATGATGAGACACAATGGACAGAAAGTCAGGAGGAGGACCAGGGTGCAGACAAAGCGGTAGACGATGAAGTCACTGACCCAACCTGGCAAGGGGACATGCAGAGCAAGGACAGCAGCACACAGTGGGAGGGAGGCAAAGCACCACAACAGGCAGAAAAAAGCAGTGTGATGGCCACAGACAAAAGGTAGGCAACTGTTCTCCGGAACACCAACAGGACGGAAGTTGCCAGTACAACTGTTAGGTCTTCCAGAGTCTGCTTCTTTTTTAAAGACTGTTTAGATAACCCCAAAAGGCTATTTGCAACATCTTCCAGGCCAACATCAGCAAGAGCACCAAAACTACCAGCCTGACCACCACCAGCATGCTCAGGCACATGACAGCAAAGCACCCGACTAGCTGGGCGAAACACAAGGGTTCAGAAACAGTGTCTGCGGGTGACACCATTGCCTCTTCCTCTGCTGTGCGCGCAGTTGGAGTTTCAGATTTTGAGGATTGTAGAGTCTTGTCTCCAAGGTCATTCCCTACAATACTTGGTGCACTGGAAAGGTTATGGTCCTGAGGAGAGGATGTGGGTTTCAGCATCAGAGGTGAATGCTCCAAGGCTTTTTCGTTCATTCCATACCTCTTATCCTGAGAAACTTGGTCCTGAGTGTCTGGAGGCCACTCGTAGAATGGGGGGTACTGTCACGGGTGTGCCAGATGTAGCATAAAGTCGTTCTGCAGCTGGTTGCACAAGGTCACTTCATTTGGCATTACAGACACCTTCTTAAATCTGTCTTACTCTAGGACCCAGCGGCTACCTCCCTCCTACTCTGATTGACACACTGGCCTGGGTGTTTAAATACTTTCAGTTTGCTACAGGGAGGCACCGGTGATATTCACATGTTCCCTTGTGAAGGCTTGGAGCTATTGCAGTCGGATTACTTCCTCTTTGGAGCTCTGGAGGACATTTGGTATAATCTCTCTGAAGTCTGCTCAAGCTAAGTTTCTACCCCCTGTGTCTGTCTCCCTTGTTGTCTTTAGTTTATAGGGGGACTGACCAGTACTCACCCCCCCTCCCTATCCAGGGCCTAGCTCCAGGGATATACAGGGCTTAGGTTTCCTGTTCAGCGATTGGTGAGGAATTAATATAGGGACGGTAGGGGAGACAGGGCAATATTAGATCAGCCTAGGAGGTCTCCACTCCCTCTTTCCCTAGTGTCTGGGCTCCCTTCCCCTCATCCCTTCGTGTTGCACTTTGTCTTTCCTACACTGTGTATGACAGGAAATCAATGCTCCCTGACTATTCACCCACTGATTTACATTGTTTAAATTTAAAGGAGTAAACAACTACTCAGACAACCTCTTCTCAATCCCTATGTTTCACTCTAGCAAAATAATTACACCTATACACCTGTTGCCGGCACCGTCCCAGCAGTGTCGGCACTGAATCTCCCGGGGCTCATGTGACATTATGTCATGTAATCTTTGCTCCCAATCAGCAGCCGCTTCACTCTTCCTGCCTTTCAACAAATCTAGACATCTTAAGGAAGTGAGAGTTGTGGCTGTTCTCTAACAACCTCCGGGTGTCCGTTACATCCAAAGGAGGGGAGAGTGAAGTGGACGCTGATTGGCCCCAGGGATTGCCTGGAACTGCACTGGCATCAGAGGTAAGTATAAGTGTTATTATTTTACTGGGAGGAAACATAGTGATTGAGAAGGGGTTGTCTAAGTATCATCAATCACTAAGCAACAAAACAGGGCTAATGAAAATGTAGGAAAAGGGTGCAATACAGTCATGGTGGCAGTTTAGGTGGTTAGGTCCGCTGACAGGTTCCCTTTAATGGTACATTTAGATGCAGTCATTGCACCTTAAAGGGGTGGTCTGAAGCCAATAAATGACTATTTATTGTAATAAGCTAATAGTTTTTCTAATATGCTTTAATTAAAAAGTCCCTATTGTTCCCTTTCTAATCTAAATATTTTCTGTTTTTTAACATTTTTTTTTACTTTATCTGTTGTGAGGATGCTTTATTTGAGAGCCCCCAGTGCATGCTAGGATACTCAAACAAGACGTCATCAGGGGACAGAGGCTGTGGTCACTGTCACAGCCTTTGTCCCCCCACCCTGAAATGGGCTGGGCTAGCCCCTGCTGTACTGAGCATGCGCTGGTTGTCAATTCTAAAGTATGCTCAGTAGGATCTGGTCACTGTGCAATATTCTTCTCAGTGCACAGTGATAATGCGCTCCCTCGCTTGCTGAAATTTAAAGTGACGAGCCAGCAAGAGTGCGCACTGTCCGTGCACATTGTAAGAAGAGAATGGGGAGAGCAGAGAAGAGCCCCATGTCCGGTAGTGATGTCACTTTTGGGGGCGAGGATGGCTTACCACATTCTGATAAAAGATGCAGGGGAGTGCTTACAGCTGTGACTCTCACTGCTGTGAGTGGTCCCTGTAACTGCTCCAGGCACGCCTGCATGACTGAAAGTCGGAGGCTCCTGAGAGAATTAAAGACTAGTGATGAGCGCGCATACTCGCAAATACTCGGTACTCGCCCAAGCATCTCAGTACTCGAGATGCTCGGAGCTCACCGAGTACTTACGAAATGCTCTGGCGGATGCTCGGGTCCCCTCCCAGCATGTTTGGCGCTCTTTAGAGCGCCAATCAACATGCAGGGATTGCCTGCCACTCACTGTAATGCCACACCCATGTTGGTTGTGGCATTACATTGATTGGTTGACCGCACAGTGTCATCAGGTCTATATCAGGCCTGGCGCCGCTGTGCTCCTCAGTCTACTCCGCAATCAGGCAGTATAGGGAGAGGTGCTACTGAGCTAGGGAGAGATTTGGTTGTGTATTAGGTAGTGTAGGGAGAAAACAAGTACACGTATCCATCTCAACAAACAGTCCTTCTGAGAACTAATCCATCTGCAGAGATATCAGGCAGGCAGTATATATAGCAGTGTATATAGGAAGGCAGGCAGTGTATATAGCAGACTGCAGTGCATAAAGCACAAGAGGCTCCATTACAGTTCTGCCTTCTGCTGCTGTTAGATATTTCTAGACAAAGGCCCAGGTTTCAGGGGCCAGGAATCATTTTTTTGGGATCTTAATCCTCATTATTTGCTTAAAATACAATCTAGAGAACACCGTTTTTCTGTGCCATTTGCTTGATGGCACTGTAGAATACAGCCAGGTCCTTTCCATATTTCAGCGCTAAAAATCCAACTATTTAAAACTGTGGTTTGTCCGTGGCATGGATCATATATAATAGCGCTGAAAATACTGCCATTTTTGGCCTCTAATCAAATTTTTTTTCAGTGTGTCAGCAAAGTTTTTGATACCGGTTTGCTGTTCAAAATAGTTACCTACAGGCCAGGTATTTAAAACTGTGGTTTCTCCGTCACACGGATCACATATAATTGCGTTGAAAATACTGCCATTTTTGGCCAACATTCAAATTTTTTTTCAGTATGTCAGCAAAGTTTTTGGCACCGGTTTGCTGTTCAAAATAGTTACCTACAGGCCAGGTATGTAAAACCGTGGTTTGTCCATCACAGGGATCACATATACGTTTTCTGAAAATTCTGCCATTTCGGGCCTCCATTCCAATTTTTTTTCAGTGTGTCAGCAAAGTTTTCAACACCAGTTTGCTGTTCAAAATAGTTACCTACAGGCCAGGTATTTAAAACTGTGGTTTGTCCGTCACACGGATCATATATAACTTCGCTCCAAATTCAGCCATTTGTAGTGAGCGTGGAAGATATTGTCCTCCATTTAAAATGGGCAAGGTGCGTGGCAAGGGACGGGGAACTGGACGTGATGGTGATGGTGCATGCAGAGGCCGAGGCCGAGGGCAAGCTGAAATTGTGCCACAACAAACACCCACATCTTCTCGCCCCACCTTCCAGTCCCAATTCCTAAGGGACCGCAGCACACCACTATTGAACCCAGAGCAGTGTTAAAAAGGTGGTTGGTTGGATAGCGGAAAATGCTTCCAGTCACTTAGCCACCATCACCGCCACCACCACCCTGTCTTCCACATGGTCAAGTCTCAGTAGCCATGAGTCTGGACTGCATATTCCTCACCCTGAACCTCCTTCCTCCCACCATGCCAAGTTCCCGGAGACAACTGATCCCACACTTCGAAGAGCTGTTCACTTTTTCATTTATAGATTCGGGCCTCTCGCCCGGTCCACTTGAAGCGGGGCAAGAGGAGATTGCATGTAGCGATGCCCAAATATTTGAGCAGCCACAGTCACAAGAAAGCGACCGTGGGAAAGTGTCACAAGAGGTGGATGATGATGAGACACAATTGCCAGAAAGTCAGGAGGAGGACCAGGGTGCGGAAGTGGAAGATGAGGTGGTGGATGATATAGTAACTGACCCAACCTGGCAGGAGGACATGCAGAGCAAGGACAGCAGCACATAGGGGGAGGGAGGCTGAGCACCCCAACAGGCAGGAAGAAGCAGTGTGGTGGCCGCAGACAGAAGGCAGGCTAATGTTCCCCGTAACACCAACACAAAGAAAGTTGCCAGTACAACTGTTAGGTCTTCCCGAGTCTGGTAGTTTTTAAAGACTCTGCCAATAATCCCAAAAAGGCCATTTGCACCATCTGCCAGGCCAGCATCAGCAGGGGTGGCAAAACTAGCAGCCTGACCACCACCAGCATGATCAGGCACATGGCAGCAAAGCACCCGACTTTGTGGACCGAACCCCAGGGTCCAGGAACAGTGCCTGTGGGTGGCACAACTGCTTCTTCCGCTGTTGTGCATACAAGCCAATCCCCTGTCCATGGTGCATGCAAAGATGCCTCCTGCCCTGCACCTGTCATTGCACACTCTCAAGTAGCAGCATCAAGAAGCAGGTCCACGTCCTTGTCCTAGCACAGCGTTCAGTTGTTCATACCCCAGTCCTTGGAATGCAAGCGCAAATACGCAGCCAACGCCCCACAGGCCACACTACTAAATTCCCACATTTCATGACTGCTTGCACTCAAAGTGTTGGCTTTTAGGCTCATGGAGATGGAAGCATTCCGCAACCTGATGGCGGCGGCCATCCCTCAGTACTCGTTCCCCAGCCGCCACTATTTCTCCCGGTGTGCTGTCCCCGCATTACACAAGCATGTGTCCCAAAACATTAGCCGTGCCCTCAACAAAGCAGTTACGAGGAAAGTCCACCTAACCACGGACACGTGGACATGTGCTTGTGGGCAGTGATGGTACATCTCACTGACGGCACACTGGGTTAACATAGTGGAACAGAGTCGGACCTTGGGACGGAACAGATCCTCCCGATGCCAAGGATTGCGGGCCCTAGGTCAATCAGGGTTGCCCCCACAGCCCCACAGTCTACAGCTCCTGCACCTCATCCTCCTCAGCCTCCTCCTCCTCTTCAGCCTCCATCTCCGAAATGACCACATCAGTCACAAGCTGGAAGCACTGCAGCACTGCCTTGGCCAAGCGGCAACAGGCTGTGCTGAAGCTAATATGCTTAGGTGACAAACCGCACAATGCTGAAGAGTTGTGGACAGCCCTGAAAGAGCAGGCTGATCTGTGGCTCACACCGCTGAACCTACAGCCAGGCATGGTCGTGTGTGACAATGGCGGAACCTGGTGGCGGCTCTGAGGCAAGACAAGCTCACACACGTACCATGCCTGGCCCATGTGCTTAACCTCGTGGTTCAGCGATTTCACAAATCCTCCCTGGAGCTGCCGGATCTGCTTGTTAAAGTACGCCACCTGTGTGCCCATTTTAGAAAGTCACCTACAGCTTCTGCCGCCCTTGCCCTGTTTCAGCAGCGTTTGCAGCTTCCGGCTCACAGACTGGTATGTGATGTCCCCACGAGTTGGAACTCTACACTGCAGATGTTGGGAAGGATTTGTGAGCAGAAGAGGGCAGTTGTTGAGTACCAGCATCAACAAGGCCATCGGTATTCAGTTCAGACTCAACACATAAGACCTTAATAGTGGATATGGATGCCAGACATAGGTACCATCCTCCAAAACTTTGAAGACTCCAACAGGATGGTGAGCGGCGATGACGCCATAATTAGCATCACCATTCTGCTTCTCTGTCTTCTGAAATGCTCTCTGCTCACAATCAAAGAGGATGCATTGCAGGCAGAGCACAATGATATGGAGAAAGGAACCATACAGGGTGATTACACACAGCCCGGCCTCATCTCATCCCAAAGTGGATTGGGTGACAATGAGGAAGAGGAGGAGGAGGAGGAAGAACAGGAGCTAGTTTCATGTGCTATAGACGGTACTACCTGCACAACTGTCTTACCGCCTGTTCAACGTGGATGGCCAGAGGACAGAGAGGAGGAGGAGGAGGACAGCATGGTCAGTCCTCCTCTTGGTGAGGACACGGAAGTCTTGCCTGTTAGCAGTCTGGCACGCATGGCTGAGTTTATGATACGCTGCCTTTCCCATGACCTTCGCGTTCTCAAAATTTTGGGTGACAGTCATTACTGGTTGGTGATACTTCTAGACCCACACTGCAAGGAGAACTTTATATCTCTCATTCCTGAGGTGGACAGGTCTACAAAAATGGGGTACTACCAGAAGGCCCTTGTTGCGGAACTATTAAAAAAATTCCCATATGAAAACGCTGGCGGCAGAGGTTACAGTTCATTGGACAACCAAGGAGTACAAGCGAGAGAGACACAACATCAATCCAGCAGAGGCAGGGGAACATTGTCGAAGTTCTGGGAGAATTTTCTCAGCCCCTCCCATTGCACAGGCCCTGAGGCGCGGTGTACTCTCACAAGGAGTGCAAAGTTTGGGAAGATGCTGAGGGAGTACCTTGCTGACCGTACCAACGTCCTCCGTGGTTCCTCTGTACCTTATAATTATTGGGTATCCAAGCTGGATACGTGGATTGAACTGGCTCTCTACGCCTTGGAGGTCCTGGGCTGCCCTGCCGCCAGCGTTTTATCAGAGCAGGTTTTTAGTGCCGCTGGTGGAATTATAACTGATAAGCGCATCAACTGAAAATGCTGACAGGCTGACTCTTATAAAAATGAACAAGGGCTGGATTGGGTCATACTTCTCAACACCACCGAATGATAGCAGCGTAACCTAAACTAAAAAACAGTGTCTTTTTTTGGGAGGGGTATTCCCATGCACCTCTTCACACCCACACATGGGTATATGCTTCCTGATTTTGGCTATTTGCTTTTGTCCTCCTCCTTCTCCCCATCCTCATCCTCCACCACCATATCACCAGGGTGACCGTGATCCGTGATGCAACACCCACATAATTTTTTTAAAGGGTGTTTATGATGCCCGTAAAAAAATAATTTATACAGTATGTTCATGTATACCACCCAGGGGTAACTGTTTTTTAGCCCATACACTTAGTGCATGGGCATTGCAAGTATAGTATAGTATAGTATCCTTTCTAATGGGAACATTTTTTATGAGGCCCTCCTCTACGTCTCTTCCAAGGGGCATTGGAGTGCCTCCAAATTTTTTGCAAACCTTGCATTTACTGCATAGGAAAACATAATGGGAGACCCACTTCCTAATAATGGGAACATTGTTTTCAGGAGGCCCTCCTCTAAGCCTCTTCAAAGGGGTATTGGGTTGCGTCCAAATTTTCAAAGTAGTATTTGGGTACGTCCAAATTTTGGGCAGCCCTGCCACTCACTGCATATGCAATAACAGTATAGGAGACTCTTTAGTAATGGGAACAATAAATCATAGCCGGCTGATGGCTCTCTAAGAATAGTAAAGGCCGCCTGATGGCCCTATAAAAATAGGCTTTGTGACTTTCAGAGTCCCTCCTTCATAAATGAAACACGATGTGTCTGATGATATCTCACACACCCCATGGCCAGATAAGGTTGTAAAATGTTAAAATGACATTTCCTGGGGAATGCATTTGTCACGGTTGAAAGCAATGCAAAAGTGCAAAAACGCATCAAAAACGCTACGTGTGAAAATAGCCCAAGGTGTGGAGGAACATTTTTGTTTTTGGTTATTTATTTTGCTTTATATGCAAGTCATTACCCTGGAAAGGATGTTCCTTAACATATTTCCCAGGAAAATCCATTTTGGTTTCGTTTTTGTATGTTTTATTGTGAGTCCGTAAAAGTGGCGTAATACATCTGATAACGTTGTTGACAGAAGTGACCTGGGAGTCAGAAATGTTTCCAGGGGTCTTCTCCATGCTGTTTGCATGTCATTTGAGCACTGTTCCCATCGATTTGGGCAATTTTTAGGCCCTCTGCAGACCTCCGGGGAGGAGCTGCCTGAAAAATGCTCGAGTTTCCCATAGACTTACATTGGGCTTGTTGCTCGGGTCGAACACCCAAGTATTCCAATGTGCTCGACCCAAGCATCGAGCACACGAGCATTTAGTGCTCGCCCATCACTATTAATGACATTTTCTCTAGGATGCTGCACTTTCAGTACAACGGATGGGCAGTGCACCTTCATAACGCTATTAACCTGCAACTCAACGCTAATTCTGCAGGTAATTAGTTTTATCTGACCTGACAGTTTCCCTTTCAATTTAGATAGCGTTGTTCTGGCTTTACAGTACCTTGGATTCTGTAAATGTGATATACATCTCATGCAATCTACAAATCGATATATTTCACATTCACTTCATAGCAAGTGGGCCGGTTAGCTCTCAAATGCCAGGGCTAAATTTCAGTCCTAGTCTGACCATGTGTCAGGTCCTCTACTTAGCCCACGGCCCCACTATTCGGTCACTAATTTTTCTCAGGAGTGGGAGCCAAAACCAGGTGAGGAACAATCAGAAAAAAGGTATAATAGCAACAAGTCACCAATTCTGCATTAATCACGCACTCCTCGTTTTGGCTCCCACTCCTGAGAAAAATACTGACCAAATACTGATAGCGGGGCCATGGCCTTAACTTGTTAATTCAGTGACTTAATGGGACCAGTAAAAATACACATCTCTAAAGGTACAATGGTTGTCAAAATAGACGTAACCTATGTTGAAAACATTTTAGAATCCTAAAAAATGTGTTTCTCCTGTGTTCTTTAGATGGTCCTCCTATTTTGCAACATTCTGCAGAATGTTGGCAGTAATGCATAGTAGTAGTCATTTTTATATTGATTATTTTTATCATTAAACCTCCAAACTTACCATGCATGTTAGTATTTATAACACACAGAAAATATTTAGAACATCTGAAAATTGGTAATGAAAGATGTGATTGTGGTGGTCATTTTTGTGATTTTTCAGTTTCTTAGTATTGTCACTTACAGATCTCATGAACCATGTGAGAAATATGGACAAGTGACATGATAGAAAGTTTGACAAAGACAATAGCATGATTGAGTGAATAAAATAAATTATATAGATAAAAAATGTCTTACTTTGCCAAAATCTGTCAAGCTACTCGTTCCTTGATAGAATGTATGGGCATCTCTACTAGATGTTTCTGCCCTGAAAATAGACAAAAAGTTCAAATATTAATTTCAGTTTGTTTCATTTTATTATTTTTTCCTTTCCTTTTTGTGCTACAGTTATTTACAGCTTCTCGACATTCTTACCTAGTCCTTTAATCTACTGTGTTAAGTCCCTGGTTATTTATTTTCTGAAAAGTCCTTTGCAACCTAGATACTGATTACAACGATGTCAAATATGACTATACCTGCCAATTCTTATTGTATGAATCCAAATACTAATGTGACCTGAAAGAAAAACTTAACCTAGAAATGAGTGATAAAAGTAAACTGAAGATACTTTCATAACCAGTTATGTCAGTCTGCAGGCTCTGCATGTCTCAGAGGGTGAGGCTTAAGCCCCCGTCTCACATAGCGAGATCGCTAGTGAGATCGCTGCTGAGTCACTGTTTTGCTGACGCAACAGCGACCTCACCAGCGATGTCGCTATGTATGACACTTTGCAGCGATTAGGCCCCTGCTGTGAGGTCGCTGATCGCTGCAAAATGTCCTGGACCTTTTTTTGGTCGTTGCCCTCCCGCTGGTCAGCACACATCGCTGTGTGTGACCAGCGGGAGCAGCGATCAGGCTGGTAACCATGATAAACATCGGGTTACTAGGGGCACACGAGCACCTAGTAACCCGCTGTTTATCATGGTTACGAGTCTGCTAAAGTGAGCGGTAACCTCCCGCTCACCGTAGCAGAGTGGTAACCATGATAAACAGCGGGTTACGAGGTGCGCGTGTGCCCCTAGTAACCCGATGTTTACCATGGTTACCAGCCTGCTCCTGCTTCAGCAGGCTGGTAACCAGGAGCAGGAAACGTGGAAAGATTCTTTCCACGATGTCGGTGCTCCCCTGATCGTTGGTGAGCCTGCCTGTTTGACAGCTCACCAGCGACCACATAGCGACGCAGCAACGATCCCTGACAGGTCGTATCATTGTCGGGATCGCTGCAGCGTCGCTATGTGTGATGGGGCCGTTAGGCAGAGTTTGTACTGCACAATTCTGGCTCTTAAAGGTCTGCTGATTAGCTACATATAAACAAACTGACGGCTGTTTCACCTTGTAGTGACGGAACCAATTTTGACCTTAATGACCAAGGCAAATTTTACAATACTGACCAGTGTCACTTTATTAGGTAATAATGCTGGAACCCTTCAACGGATCCCACTAATTTTGAGAATGTTTTTTCATGACATATCGTACTTCATGATAGTGATAAAATTTCTTCGATATGACTTGCATTTATTTGAGAAAAAAAATCAGAAATTTGGTGAAAATTATGAAAATTTTGCAATTTTCAAACTTTGAATTTTTATGCCCTTAAATCAGAGAGATATGTTACACAAAATAGTTAATAAATAACATTTCCCATATGTCTACTTCACATCAGTATAATTTTGGAACCATATTTATTTTTTGTTAGGAAGTTATATGGGTTAAAAGTTGACCAGCGATTTCTCATTTTAGTAACAAAATTTATAAAATCATTTTTTTAGGGACCACATCACATTTGAAGTGACGTTGAGGGGCCTTTATGACAGAGAATACCCAAAAGTGACACCATTCTAAAACCTGTACCCCTCAAGGCACTCAAAACCACATTCAAGAAATTTATTAACCCTTCAAGTGCTTCACAGGAATTTTTGGAATGTGGAAGAAAACAATGAACATTTAATTTTTTTTCACAAAAATTTTACTTTAGACCTAAATTTTTTTATTTTCGAAAGGTAACATGAAAAAATGGACCACAAAATTAGTTGTGAAATTTCCAATACCCCACAGTTTGGGTGCATGGCAGAGCTTGGAAAGGAAAAAGAAGCACCGTTTGATTTTTTGAATGCAAAAATGGCAAGAATCAAGAGCGGATGCCATGTCGCATTTGGAAAGCCCCTGATGTGCCTTAACAGTGGAAACCCCCCCACAAGCGACCCCATTTTGAAAACTAGAGCCCTCAACAAATGTATCTAGATGTGTGGTGAGCACATTGAACCCCCAGGTGTTTCACAGAAGTTTACAACGTACAGCAGTGAAAATAATAAATACCATTTTTCCCACAAAATTGTACTTGTAGCCCCAATTATTTGTTATTTTCACAGGGGTAACAGAAGTTGGACCCCAAAATTTGTTGTTCAATTTCTCCTGAGTAAGCCGATATGTGGGGGGAAACTACTGTTTTGGCGCACGGCAGGGTGCAGAAAAAAAGAGTGATGTTTTGGAATGTAGAACTTGGATGGAAAGGTCTGCGGGTGTCATGTCATGTTTGGAGAGCTCTTGATGTGCCGAAAGAGTGGAAACTCCCAACAAGTGACCCCATTTTGAAAACTAGACCCCTCAAGGATTTTATCCAGGGGTACAGTGAGCATTTTGAACCCACAGGTACTACACATAATTTGATAACATTAGGTCATCATATGGAAAATTTTCATTTTTTTCACGAAAATGTTGTTTAAGCCCCAAATTTGTAATTTTCACAATGGATAATAGGTGAAAACGTACCCCATAATTTGTTATGCATTTTCTCCCGAATAAGATGATACCCCATATGTGGTCAAAAACTTTTGTTTGCGCACATGGCAAGGCTAGGAAAGGAAAGAGGGATATTTGTCTGAAATAAATTGTGAATGCCATGTTGCATTTGGAGAACCCCTGACATGCGAAAACAGCAGAAACCCCCCAAGGTGACCCCATATTGAATTACTTAGGCAGTGACGTTTCCATCTAGAGGTGTAGTGAGTATTTTAAACTCATAGGTGACTCACAGAATTTTATAACATTGAGACATAAAAATTATTGTATTTGTTGCAATATTTCAGGTACTCAAGGATTAATAGGTGAAACTGGACCCCATAATTTATTGCACAATTTCTCCCAAATGTGGTGATGCTCATAGGTCATCAGAATTTATTGTTTGGTCACACGTCAGGGCTGAGATGAAGGAGTGCTATTTGGCTTTTGGAATAGTTTGCAGGCAAAACTTTCAGAGTCCAGAAGATGGCAGAACAGCAGAAAAACCCCTAAAGTGACCTTATTGTAGAAATTGCACCTCTCAATGAATTAATCTACGGCTGCAGTGACTATTTTGTAACATTCACGCCAGGCTTTTTTTCTGGAGAATTGAAAATTTGCCAGTTTAGTGCCGACACATTCTGCCACCATACATGTAGTGCCCCCATACATGTAGTGTAGAGTCCCCATATATTGTAGCGCCCCCATACATTGTGCTCTGCTTGTACGTATGGCAACACACACCCCGTAAATTGTTAAGTGCTCTCTCCCTACTACAATAATGCCAAACATGTGGTCGCTTACTTTGGTTTAGGTACAGTGAGCTCAGAAAAAGGGGGCATTTGGATTTTGGAGTGCAGAATTCACTGGATTTTATTTGAGGTGCGGGAGTCATGTCGCTTTTCAGAGTTTGTTCTACCAGTAATGTGAGAACCCCCTATAGTTCCAGTGACAGATGACAGACCTGAGTGAGGGCTGGTTTTGTGTGGGATAAATTAGGGTTTTTATTGATAACATTTTGGTATCTCACAGGCCACCGTACCTTGAAGTTATCACATGACCTCAGGGTACCATGGTAACCATCACGACCCCCTTGTAACAACTTAAATACCACTGCCGCGATTGACAGCAGTATTTAAGAGGTTAATCGACCCCGATAGTTCGCAAAACTGGTCAGGGCTGATACTACAGAGTGTCATCTGTCACATACAGCTGACACCCGTGAGGGAATTGTCGCCGCCGGGCGGCGCTATTTCCTTATTTCCAATTGCCATTTTAAAACGGCAATGAGGCAATAAGGCCCCTTAACTATGGTGGTCGTTAAGGAGTTAAAGGGATCTGTCAGCTGGTTTGTGCTATGTAATCTGAGAGCATAATAACAGTGATGTATTACTTATTTTGCTATTTCAATACAATCAGTGTTTTATCAGCTGAAGATTATAACTAGAGGACAACTGATCTCATGCATTCTAGTACAACCATGGTCCCAGCACTGATTAGCAGCTCTCTGTCAAAATACAACATACACAGAAATCAGTGGTGTGGGCCAGGTTATACACAGCTCAACAACCCAGCTCTGCTAGATCTGCAGCAAAGAAAACTGTGTTTCTATTGCAACAGCTGCACCCAGATACATCACTGGAATCAGGGTCTCTGTCCTACATCATGCTGTTGTCAGATTGCATAACAAAAACTGCTGACAGATTCCCTTTAACCCCTTTACATCCAAGATAGCATTCTCCTCTTTGACGCGGACTTGGGCGATGAGCCCACACCTTTTCAGACACATTACAGCTGATCTGATCACCTGTCACGCGCCACTAACAATCATGGGTGGAATTATAATCCACCTGCGGCTGTTAATGCACCTGTCAAACTCCAACAGCGGCATTTAACATGCACGTGCCTGAAGTGCGTCATAAGACCCGCCCATCAGCATGCCAGTCACATGATTGCAGGTCGCCAATGGGTTGGCATTACAACCCGGTGTCTGCAGGAGACCCCTGTGGTTGTCATAGCCGATCTGCTATGAGCACCGCCCAGCGATCGGCGTTCATTAGACCCCATTAGAGGATCGCAGCTTATAGTCTCCCATGGAGACTATTGAAGCAAGTGAAAAGTTACAAATTAAAAAAAAAAAAAATTCGAAAATTAAAAAAATATAAAAGTTCAAATTACCCCCATTTTGCCCCATTCAAAATAAAAAATAAAAATCAATCAAAATACATATGTTTGGTATCGCCGTGTTCAGAATCGCCCGATCAATATAAAAAAGAATTAATCTGATCAGTAAACGGCGTAAAGAGTAAAAAAATCAAAATGCCGGATTTACTTTTTTTTGCTTGCTGCAACCTTGCATTAAAATGCAATAATGGACGATCAAAACATTATATCTACCCCAAAATTGTATCAATAAAAACTTCAGCTCAATGCAAAAAATAGCCCTCACCCGTCCCCACATCACGAAAAATGGAGATACTACGGGTCTCGGAAAATGGCACTTTTTTTTTTTTTAAACAAACTATGGATTTTTTTCACCACTTAAATAAAAAAGATCCTATACATGTTTGCTATCTACGAACTCGTAATGACATGGAGAATAATAATGGCTGGTTAGCATTTAGTGAACGTGGTAAAAAAAATAAAAAACAATTGTGGAATTGCACTTGTTACGGGTCTGGGAAGAAGGGGGGCAAAAAACGAAAATGCAAAAACAGAAAAACCCAAGGTGGTAAAGGGGTTAATGATCTGTATTGACAGACCAACCACATTTTCATGTGTACAGAACCATGGTTAATACAATTGTCATTGCTCAAGTAATGGCCAGAGTACATGGGCTTTTAGATGAAGAGGCATCTTTGTTATTTACTACAGGCCACAACCACTGGATCTCCTACATCAGTGACTACAGACACTGCTACAGCCCTACAGCTCAATATGCACTAGCAATACCAGTGAAAGCCTGTCATAGATTGTAGGGATCCATGAGTGTACCCTAGTAGGCTACTGTAACCCTAACTTACTGAGAGAAGTGGTGGTCAGGTGGAAATCTCAAAAACAGGTGCATGCAAAAGAGGCACTTAAGTCACATGATAATGTAGTGTCATATGGGGAAAATCAGGCACATCGGAAAAATACTATAATGTCAGTTGATTAATAAACGTAGGCATTATTTGGGAAAAATAAAAAATTTCATTATCTAAATTCTTAATGTTATCTATAAATATAATTTATCAAACAATCAAATGCAATGATGATATAGAGAAACATGAGGAAAACAATCTGTTGCTATATTGCATATACATTGAGAGCAATGCAAAGCATACGAAAATGTGTGTGACGAATTCAATAATGTAACATCCTTTCCCTCCTTAAATTTAATCCAGATGGAACACATGTATTTAATCGAAATATCCAGAGGGCCTCTCTGGCATGCAAGAGTTTTTCCCTGATGTTTCCTACTACCACCCCATCAAGTAGAAAAATACTTGCTCTATAGCAGTAGAGAAGCCATATGTCGATCATTACAATTAATAAAGTGTAATAAATTAATTCAAGATATTTCTAGTTGAAAGAATATTGAGGTCACTTAGGTGCTCACAAACATGGGTCTTAAATGAACTAGTAGTGCAGAGTACATACTTGACTGCACATAAAGTAAAATTCAATTATATAAACTGTGCAATCTGAATTACATTTGAAAAGACTTTCCATTGTTTTATGATAGAATGCTTTTTGCATGGCTGGTGACCACATTTAAAGGCGCCTTGAGAACTAAAAGCTTCTCCAGAGTCAGTCTGCATCACACATTACCGAACTCAATCAGGCTTCACTCTCCTCTCTGCTTGGATCCTGCTGAAGCTTTGAAGTGCCTTCCTTTCAGCTGATAAGCCCTGTGACATGCTTTCTAATAACAAGCAGCACATTGCAGAGCTTGTCAGCTGAAGGGACGGCACTCCAAAGCATCGCCAGGATCCAGGCGGAGGAGAGTGAAGTGTGATCTGAGCATGCGTACTCAGACTGTTATCACTCACAAAGGTAGCCCTGCCCCATCTATGACATGCGCTACTCAGTTCATCTAATTCCAGTTTCCAGAAAGGAAGAAGCAAAGCCAGTCACAACAGAAGACTAGATGGTCCTCATATAGATGAGATTACAGGAGCAGTGCAGGTAATAGGAGTATATTAGAAAACTGATAGTTAGGAAGAGTTAGGAGATGTGAAAGGGGGTGAAATTAGTAGTGGAAATCCTCTTTAACCACAGTATGGATCATGAGATGGACATATTTCACCCATTTTGAATGCTAGTCCCCTTTATCTCAGCAGATTACAGGTGTGAGCTGTATCCTTCTGTAGAGACATCATCATCCTAATGTTAAATAATATGCATATCACTCTTTAAGTAGACAATCTGTCCAGAATTGACTATTTCTGCCATTAAATGCATCTACTGTATGTCTCCTTAATGCTTCATGGTCCTCGTGGAGTGTTATTTATTACTTCCCTTATTAAACCCATATGGAAGGTACATCCTCTCTGATTAAAATTACTAGGCACAAGTGATGTAATCCTGGATCAGCTTTTCTCCTTTCTAGCAACTAATGGCCTTGATCCCTGAAGCAATTTCTGAAGCGCAGTGACTCCTGGCACATGAAACAATGGTTTTCATTCTTGGCGACTTATCGAAGTGGGGAGTCAATGGAAGTCAGAGGGAGCAGATGTGCTTGAGTGAGCTCTACACCATCCCCCAGTGTGTCTTATGAGACTTACTGACACAGCAACCTTGACTGTGTAGCACTTCACGTCAGGAGGAGCAGAGGTGGCTACTCTGCCTATAATGCTACCTAGATACGGCACAGACTAATGTTTGACTGGGTGAGCATTTCTAGCTACCCTGAGGTAGTATCCATTTATTTACCTGCTAGTTGCCAACACTGTTTTTCATGTGGAGCTCTGCTCCAATTTTTCCCTCAAGTCTATCAAAGTCCCCCTGTTTATTTTCTCTTTTAAGGGCGCTGCCCTAATTTTTTTTGAATCCCCATCCCAGTGATCTTAATTGCCATACCACCCGGCCTTTTAAAAAGGAAGCTGTCCTAATTTTTCTCGAGTCGTAACCTTATCCTAGGCATTGAGATGTGACACCATTTACATGTATGATACTGCAATGTAACAGCTACACAGAACAAACGTTGACCACACGACCTCGGTCATGGAAAAGTCGCTGTATAGTTCCAGCCAAAATTTAACAATGTGGTCCACGCCCTAATGTCTGAGGTCATTCATATCTTTCATTAAACTGCCAGCTTCCCAGGAGAAATCGTATGCTTCCGAGACTTAGAAATTTTCTCTGCAGTATCTTTGAGACCCCAATAAATACAATTATCTCAATCTGTTGAGAGCTTAGCTTATAAATATATTATCCATGTCAAAACCATATGTACACTCTTCTTTACTAAAAATTCAAGCTTTCTTTCAATTGTAAAATTAATTATGCCAACTGTTAGCTCATCTCGTTAGGTAAGATAGCTTATCCAATTCGGTGTTAAAAATATTAGACATTTACGTAATAATCCTCATAGAGAAAAAAACCATCACTTCAAGATTAAAAGAGTATTATATTCCACTCTAAACAAAAGTACACAAGGTCCCCATCATGCTGTAGAATGTAAGCCCGCAAGGGCAGGGTCCTCTTCCCTCTGTACCAGTCTATCATTGTTAGTTTGTTTACTGTAAGTGATATCTGTATTTTGTCTGTAACCCTTTCTTATTTACAGCACCATGAAATCAATGGCGCTATATAAATAAATAATAATAATATACTCGATTATCTTAGACATAAGTTTCCTCATCTTATCCCAGGTGAATGCTGACATAATGGAAGCTCCCCTCCACCTTGACAGAGTTAAACAAGCTATTTTGGATATAGTATTAATTAAGTCCTCTGGACCTGATGGTCTTCTCATGGAAATATATGCACGCTATATGGTTATCCTTTCACCGATACTGCTTATCACTCTAACACAGGCACTGGAAAATCATCATCTCCCTTTATACTTTTATGAGACAACCATTTTTTTATATTAAAGCCATGCAAGAACCCTTTAGACTGTGCCTCTTATTGACCAATCTCCTTGGTTAATGTAGATTCCAAAATACTAATCAAAGTTCTTTCATCTAGACTTCAACGGATTATTCTTGTAATCATACACATTGATCAGAAAGACTTTATGCCTGGAAAATCTATCACTCTTAAAATCATGTGTAGTGTCGGTGTCTCTGCCTCCTGCCAGGCAGAGACGCAGTTCCCCTCACCTCCGCTGTTCTGGTCCGACGTCCTCCAGCTCCCCTGCTGCTGTTGCGCGCACCGTGCACAGCTTCCCGGGCACTGTGCTTAGGGTATGCGCACGCGCTCGCCATCCTAAGGAGTCCCTAGCCAATGGCCAGAGGACCACTCTTATTTAAAGCACCTCCTCCAAAATGGAGGTGCCTGTGCAAGGTTGTTGTTTGTATGCTAACACTCTCCTCAGCCCTCAGGTTCCAGCCTTACCCGCCAGCCTGTCTGTCTATCAGCCGTGCCCGCCAGCCTGTCTACCTGCTGTGCCTGCCGGCTTACCTACCCGGATCACCTGTTAGGTTACCTGCTGTGTCCGCCTGCCATCTACCCAGATCACCTGTCTGGCTACCAACCGTACCCGCCAGCCTGTCATCAGTCGTGCCCGCCTGCCTATCGGTCGTACCCGCCTACTTGCGTACCCAGATCACCCGTCAAGCTACCTGCCGTACTCTTCCTCTGTACCTGTCAGCCTCAGCCACCTGACCCGTGGGAGTCGCCCGCTCTCACACAAGGTCGGTCCCAGAGTGGCACATGGTTCCCCTACCTGGTCCCTGCTTGGTTCACGGAGTCGACTAAGCCACCGTGTGGCCAGGGTCGGTCCGAGTAGGCGCTTAGTTATGCCCCCTCTGGTCCCTCCTTGCATCCCAGCACAGAGGTTCCACCACCCGGACCAGTAACAGTTTGCACAGGCCATGGAATCCGGTGGCTCCCAGGCTCCTTCACTCTCAGACCTGTACCAATAGGTCTCTCGCCAGAGAGCCCAACAGGATACTATCCTGTCCTACCTGCGGACAGTCAACTCCTGCCTGGACGTGCTGTTCACCCCAACTGTGTCCGCCTCTAACTGAGCGGCACCTCAACCCAGTGGCGCTGTGGCATCCGGCTTTGGACCCTGGCTATCTGCTCCTCCGCGTTATGGTGGTGACCCGGCCCTATGTAGGGGCTTCATAAATCAGTGCACGCTACACTTTAAACTCCTGGGCACACCAGTTCACCTCTGACTGGGCCAAGGTGGCATTCATCATGTCTCACCTCACCGGAGAGGCGTTGGTGTGGCTTAACCCTCTGTGAGAGAGAGGGGATCCTCTGGTGTCCGATCTCCATGCTTTCCCCTGTGGCTTTCCAGAAGGTGTTTGATGAGCCTGGACGAAAATCTTCTACTGCCTCCTCGCTTCTCCAACTCCGCCAAGGGAGTCTATCTGTGGGCCAGTATGCCGTGCGTTTTCGAACCCTCGCATCTGAACTTTCCTGGAACAATGAGACCCTGGTGTCCACCTTTTGAGAGGTCCTTTCTGGACGGATCAAAGATGAGCTAGCCGGTCGTGAAATACCTTCCTCCCTGGACGACCTGGTGTCATTAGCTACCTGGATTGACATCCGTTTTCTGGAACGCGCTAAGGAGATGACCCGCGAGAGGAAACCTCTGCGCCTTGCTCCCGTTTTCCAAAGTCCAGTCTCGCAACCAGCACTCCCCCGGGTGTCTTCTCCAGAGCCTATGCAAATTGACCAAGTAAAGATGGTCAAGTCTCGCCAGGAAACCCGTTGTGCTGAGGGGAGTTGCTTCTATTGTGGCAATATAGAGCATCAGATCCGCTCTTGCCCGGTGAGACCGGGAAACTCCAGTGTCTAGGACCGCTCGGAGAGGTCATCCTAGGCAAGAATTATTCCTCTCTGCCCTTGACTCTGTCCGTTTCCATTACCAGTGGTGAGACCTGCTTCTTCGAGACTACCCATCTGAATTCTGGAGCCGCTGGGAATCTCATCCAACAGGCCGTTGTGGAGCATTTTCAGATTCCTACCATACGTCTGGCTGATCCTTTAGCGGTTTCCTCTGTGGATGGAAAGCTTTTCCCTGAACCCATCTTGTTGGTCACTGAGCCGGTAACTCTTCAGGTGGGAATGCTGCACTCGGAGAAGATCTCCTTTTGCGCACTGTCTGGTCTCTCTCATCCCCTCTTGCTTGGCCTGCCTTGGTACAGAGACATGAGCCCATCCTGAATTGGAGCTCGGATGAGGTGCTCCTTTGGGGTCAGGAATGCCATAAGACCTGTCTGGTTCCGGTTCGTCCTGCTCAACCCCCATCTACTCCGGCTAACCAACCTGGCCTGCCAGCACCCTACTGGTCCTACGCGAACATCTTCGATAAAAAGGAGGCAGAGACACTACCACCTCATAGGCCGTATGATTGCTCCATTGGCCTAATACCTGGTGCTTCACCTCGTCGTGGGCGAATCTACCCCTTGTTGTGGCCGAGACCCGTGCCATGTCTGAATACATTGAAGAAAATCTTGCTAGGGGATTTATCCAGAAATCCACCTCTCCGTATGGAGCAGTATTCTTCTTTGTCAAAAAGAAAGACGGCTCTCTTCGCCCTTGTACCGACTATAGGGGCCTAAACCAGATTACCATCAAAAATAAGTACACCCTGCCTCTCATCTCGGAGCTGTTTGATCGCCTAAAATGTGCAAGGATCTTCACTAAGCTCGACCTGCGTGGGGTGTACAATCTGGTCCGGATTCGCCAAGGAGACGAGTGGAAGACGGTATTCAACACTCGGGATGGTCACTACGAGTACCGCGTGATGCCCTTAGGTCTCTGTAATGCTCCAGCTGTCTTCCAGTAGTTAGTAAACGATATCTTTCGAGATCTCCTGTATTCCTGATTGGTGGTGTACCTGAACGATATCTTCGTGTTCTCCCCTGATCTGCCCTCTCAAAGGAGGGATGTTCATCAGGTCCTGCTGAGGCTCCGGAAGAATCACCTGTATGCCAAGTTCGAGAAATGCCTCTTTGAGCAGACCTCCCTGCCGTTTCTGGGGTATATAATCTCTGAGACCGGACTGCGGATGGATCCCGAGAAGGTGTCTGCCGTCTTAAAGTGGCCCCGACCGGAGGGGTTGAATGCTATTCAGCGGTTTCTGGGATTTGCTAACTAATATCGCCTCTTCATTCCTCATATCTCCTCCCGGACAGCTACCATCTCTGCTCTTACCCGTAAGGGAGAAAATCCCAGGGAGTGGCCTTCCGAGGTAGAGAATGCCTTTATCTCTCTTAAACAAGCCTTCTCCTCCGCTCCTATGCTACAACATCCGGATTGCAATAAACAGTTCTCCCTGGAGGGTGATGCCTCTTCCTCCGGAGCCGGAGCGGTGTTTACCCAGAAATCTTCGTCCGGATGAATGGTGACCTGCGGCTTCTTTTCCAAACTCTTCTCTCGGTCCGAGCGCAATTACTCCATAGGAGATTGAGAACTGCTGGCTCTGCACCCGGTGATCATCTACACTGACCATAAAAACCTTGCTTATTTGCAGACCGCCCAAAGACTAAACCCGCGTCAAGCCAGATGGTCTTTGTTCTTTGCTCGATTCTGCTTCAATCTCCATTACCACCCAGCAGACAAGAACATTAAAGCCGACGCTCTATCCCGCTCTTTTCTGTCTTCCGACCTGGAGGAGGAGCCTCTACACATCATTGATCCCTTCAGAATTATGACTGTTGCTCCATTTGACCTGTCTCATCTACCTCCTAATACCTTTGTAGCGGCTCAGGATCGGAAGAAGATCTTACTCTGGGGCCATTCATCCAAACTGGCTGGCCATGCCGGCCAGAAGAAGACACTTCTGCTCATTGCCCAGCACTATTGGTAGCCCACCCTGCGCAAGGATGTTGCGGATCTTGTTGCAGATGTTGCGAAGCTTGTTCCTCTTGTGGCCATAACAAGATACCTAGGCACCTTCCAGATGGTCGCCTCCTTCCTCTTCCCGTGCCTTCCGCTCCATGGCAACATATTGCTATGGATTTCATCACGGATCTTCCTGTGTCGGCTGGTTGTACTGTCATTTGGGCGGTCGCCGACCTGGTTCACTTCATCCCTCTGCCTGGCCTTCCATCTGCACCTGTGCTGGCTAAGGACTTCATCCATCATATCTTCCGTCTCCACAGCTTATCCCTCCACGCTGTCTCGGACCAAGGAGTTCAGTTCACTTCTCACTTTTGGAGAGCCACGTGCAAGCTGCTGGATGTCTCTTTGGATTTTTCTTCGGCCTATCATCCTCATTCCAATGGTCAAGTGGAATGTATCAATCAGATCCTTACCAGTTTTCTTCGGCACTTTGTCAACGTACACCATAGCAATTGGATTGTGATCCTGCCCTGGGCCAAGTTTTCCTATAACAACCATGTGAGTGAGTCTTCTGCTAAGTCTCCGTTTTTTGTGGTCTACGGTCGACACCCCCGGATTTTGTTTCCCGTCTCCTCTTCAGTGGACAATCCTGCCGCAGAGTCTCTAGTCTGTGAATTTTCTGCGATTTGGGAAGACACTAGATCTGCTCTCCTTCAGTCCTCCAAGAGGATGAAGAAGTGTGCTGATAAGAGGCGTCTCGATCTGCCTCAATTCTGTCCTGGAGACAAGGTCTGGCTTTCCTCCAAATATGTCTGCCTCAAGATACCTTCTTACAAGTTGCGTCTGCGGTTCATTGGTTTTTCGAGATTCGGAACCAAATAAATCCTGTGACTTACAAGCTGAAACTCCCGGCCTCCTTATGGATCCTCAACTCCTTTCACGTGTCTCTCCTCAAACCGGTTGTCCTTAATTCTTTCTCTGACGATCCAGGTACCACTCCAGCTCCAGTCTCCGCTGAGGACGTCTTTGAGGTAGAAAATGTTTTGGCCATCAAGAGGGTAAGAGGAAAGACTTTCTTTCTTGTGGATTGGAAGGGGTTTGGTCCTGAGGAGAGATCTTGGAAGCCCAGGGAGAACATTTATGCCCCTCGTCTTCTTGAAAAATTTCTTGCAGGCCTAAAGAAGGGGGGAGGCGTAAAGGGGGGTGTACTGTAGCGCCGGCGTCTCTGCCTCTTGCCGGGCAGAGATGCCGTTCCCCTCACCACCGCGGTCCTGATCCGGCAACCTCCAGCTTGCTTGCTGCTGTTGCGCGCACCATGTGCAGCTTCCCGGGCACTGTGCTTAAGGCGCGCGCGCTCCCTCCCTCTTAAAGGGGCTGCGCGCGTCGTCCTAAAGACATACACATTGTGGTAGATCGGCTCACTCTGTTGGACACAGAGGTAGACAAAGGAGCACTGTCTCTTTAAATCCTTCACTGGTTTGGTATATACATGCAGCATAAACCATTGCGGAGTAAAAATAAACACGGCCCTTTGGGAAAAACAGGAAAATAAAACAAAATGGTATAGCAGAGATCATAGTCTGATGGGGATCCGCCCCCTCAGAGTTGGCAAAAACACGCGGTTCAGTTTAGCACAAACACGCACCTCTCTGGAACTCTCCAGACACACTGAACACCTAATAATTCAAAAGGCTGGCTATTTTTATCTCAGACCACACCCTTGTATGGACATATGGTGAACAACCTCCCATGCGTTCTTTCGTTGTTCACAAAAACCCAGCCCTTAAAATTGCCAATTAACCCCACTCAACACATAGTGTACTGGAGCAAACTTCTAGGTTTCAGATTACTGAAGTTAATAGCCTCAGTGAAACATATCTCCCCTCCAGTACTTTGCCAATGACTTTGTCACAACATCAGCAAAGATTAAGTGGGTGGTCCAGAACTAAAATTAATTTTCATCCTAAATGGCTTACTCTCTTTTCTAACATAATTTAATCAAAAATTCCCTAGTGTTCCTTCACTATACTAACTATCTGCCTTATTTTGTCTTTTCACTACTTCCTCTTTGATGATGCTTTTTTGAGAATCTAAGTGCAAACAAGACATCATCAAGGGGTCGAGGTTGTGGTCACTGCTGCAGCCTCTGCCCCCTCCCTGACACAAAGGGTCATCAGTGATGTCCATTTCAGGGGCTGGGCTAGTCCTTGATTCACTGAGCATGTGTTGGTTGTCAACACTGATATATGTTCAATAGATTCTTGTCACTGTGTAATATGCACAATGACAGTGCATTTGCTCGCTGGCTCTGAGCAGAGGTAATGAGCCAGCAAGAGAGCACTTGCAACCAGAAAAGCCTGTATTTTGCTGCTTGTAGTTTTTTTTCTTATTTATAGCCATTCTGAACATGTATTTATGTGCTGCATGTATACCAACTTAAACAAAGCTCAAATTTTGGAATTTTTTCTTTGTATTTTTGAATTTTGTGCAAACCAGGGTGTGGCCTCCCTTTCTAGAGCTGGATAATACATTTAAAAAGCTTTCCTTGGCTGGTGTTCACAGTTCAGGACCCGGTCTTTTGTCTGCCCTTATTCACACACTGAGGTCAACTTTGACACATGGTAAGGTTTTTAATATTAGACAGAGTTGGACTATCCTGAATGGGTTCACCTTGCTGTGGTGGGATAGCTTTCATGCTATTTTTGATCAAAAACAGTGTTACTAAGAACCCCATTTTATTTAAATACACGTTTGCTTTTTATTTATTTACAGCAGATTTTATGTTCATTTTGGTCTCTGTAGGTTTTTAAAGAAAAGCCTGTGTGCAGAGACCAGTGCCACCCCCACAGTGATGTCACTTGCAGGGGCGACCCTGGTATCTACATGTTGGTTATTCTTCTTACAACAAGCACTGACAGTGCACTCTCTTGCAAAGAGCGCAAAACAACTGAAACAAAAACCTAAAGAAATGAACTGTAATATAAGTTGGTGTGCATGTGTAGCGCCCCGAGGGTTTGGCCGCTACAGGGGTATTGCACCTCTGCCAGAGGTGTGGTATTCCACTCCCAGGTAAGGATGGAGTATGGACCAGGGCTCAGTTATCTGCATACAGCACACACACCCCATTTCCGATGGACAGCTCAACGGTGCTCCCACTAGACAGAAGTGCAGGCACGACCGACTATGTCCCTGACTGGAGTGGGGAGGGGGGTGGAACACCCAGTGCTGTAGGGGCAGATAGGGGTTGGTTCCTGAGCGTAGGTAGGAGCCCATTGGTTGCTGGTCACCTGGGCTCATGGTCAGAGGGAGGTATAAAAGGTGGGCACCATCTTAGCTTTAGGAGAAGTTCAGGCAGTCTGTGCAGAGAGAGGAGAAGACAGGGAGTAGAGGCTCTGTAGGAGCTCTACTCCAGAGTGGGCCTAGAGAGAGGCCGTGGAAGAGAGAGAGAGGAGGTGAAAGGGAGCTGTGATTAAGTCTCATCCCAGCTCCACGAGAAAGGAACAGAAAGGAACAGGAAGGAACAGAAAAGGAGAAGAAGAGACAGAGAAACAGAAGGGCTCAGGAACAAGAAGGTGGAAGGGACCCTAAGAACCCACGAGAATACAGGGTGAAGGGTCAGGCAGATTAAGGGTGCCGGATCCCAAGTTGGTGGAGGAGAAACTACCCTCAGCCAAAGACCGGACGTCGTGATCATTTATTGGTGCGACACCTCATCAAACCTGCAAGGAAGGCACCATATAGGACAGCGGAGAACGGGGCCCACGTTTACCCGCACAAGTCTGCGGCAGCTGGACAAAAGTGGGTCACTGGTGAGGCAGGCCAGAGAAAGGAAAGAAGGGGGTCCTGTGCCATATTCCTGAGCTGCCTGGGAGTTGACCGAGCCCCTCACCTGGTGGACGCAGCACGGCTCGGGCGGTCACTACGTGTACAGAGGTGACCCGGAGTACCTGAACTGTGAGTAAAAGACATTGGACTGCAGTACGTTGTCTGTGTGCTCTTTCGCTCCTCCAGCACTAACGGTACTGGGACTCCCACCGCCATCACTCCCACCATCCACTACACTGCCCTGGGGCCGCACTCTTCCCGTGGGGAGTCACACCATCCCAGCTGCATACATCATCAGCCCCAGCGGTCTGCCCTGCAGCGGCGGTTCCTAATAACCGCAATCCACGGGTGGCGTAGTCGGACATTATCTAAAACATCTAAAAGGCTGCCACTGGTCTGACCACCCTGAGCCACGGGACCGGGTTGCCACTACTACCCCCATCGTCTCCCTATTGCCCGGTTCCGAGTGCCCCACGGCCCAGGGGGCGAGTCACATGCAGCGTGTAGACGCATGTTCACAATGGACGCTAGACAGACAAAACCCAAGACAAAAATAAAATAAACAAACACCCTGCAGTAAATAAATAGCAACTGCACAAATAAGGGTGTGGCATCCATTTTCCTTGAGATGGACATTACATTCATATTGTTCCCCATGGCTGGGTGTCCATTAGCTGGGTCTCAGTCCTTCTCAGCCCTTATTCACATTAAGAGCCTGAGCAGGGAGCTGGATCAGCTCCATAATGCGTTGATCGAAGAAAGATATGTTTTATTCAAACACTTTCCTCTCTGGTTGATCGCAACACATTATAGCCCGAAGTTTTATCCTTTTAATCCTTATTCACATTAAATCACTTGACATATGATAAGGTTTTAATTCTAGAGGTCAGGATCGTCCCGAATAGGGTCATTTTGACGTGGTGGGATGTCTTATGTTTTTTTTTTTATCAAAATTATGTTAACTAAGCACTATATATTATTTTCATGCAGTATTGCTATTTATTTATGTACTGCAGTGTGTTTGCTTACTTTGTTTTTGTCTTGGGCTTTGTCATTTGAGGAGCTCAATTTGTAAAATAGGGTCTTGATAAGGAAAATGGTTTGACGTGTAGGCCCCTCAAATTTACTTCAAAAGTGAATAGTGAAGTTTTTGCACTGTTTGTACATAAAGCATAAAAAACATAAAGCTCTCATACAGAGCAACCACAGTAAAGCTGGCTATGCACTATAAATAATTGCTATTGCCCAACATCTATTCCTCCCAACCTCCCATCCCCATTGAAGGGAGATAAATAAAAAGGTTCTGACCAAATGAACCCTCATACGAGTGTAAAAAATTTTTTTGTATAAAGATAGTTTCTTATGTTGGGCATAGTCCTCATAATGTCTATTATACATTGTTTTGTTTCATCTTCTTGCTTCTATATTATGCCAATGCTGAGCATTGTGTACAGTGAGGTTACTGAAAAGGTTAATATGGAATGATGAAGCTGTCTATGAATGACTGACAAGATTTCTGTGAATGACAGTGCAAAGCTTAGAAGTGAGGGGAGCAGCCTCTTTAGCATGGGAAGATTGATAAAAGGAAGTTTCCTGCACTGTGAAGTCAGACTAGCCAGGCATGAAAATTGATGTGTCATTGAACTTGATAGACCTAGGTCTTTATTCAACCTACGTTACTGTGTTACTATGTGTTTGAGTGGCACCCCAGGAGTCCGGTTGCCACAGTGGCATTGCCTCCCTCACAAGTAGAGATGAGCGTTGTTAGACTCGAACTGTTTGCCAATCTCAAATTCGAGCTGTTTTGGGCGGTGTTCGAGCCGTTCGGCGAACACGAACGATCTGAAAAAAATTCGGCTGTTCAAGGTTATGTTCGATAACTGTTCGTGCACCAAAATCATAACTGGATTTTTTCTCAGTAATGATGAAAATTAATGTTAATACGCAGTTTGAGTGTACAGCGGGGTGGGGGGAGGGGCAGGGGATGGATCTCTGCAGAAATAATGAAGATCTCCATTTTTTTTTCTCTTTCCCGCATTTACAGTGGGGACGTGCAATCTGTCAGCCTATCAGCAGCGCACACACGGAGCGAAGTGCTTTTTTTCACACAAGCAAGGGCATGTGTCATTGGCAGTGTATGTCACATGTCCTTGCCCTATAAGACCCAGCCATTTTCCCCGTCGCCACCATTTTCTCACTGCTGCAGCTGCGTGTTAGACGGCACCGCTGTTGCTGTGTGCGCTATACCTTGTTAATTTCAAGCCAATTTTCGCACAAATCTACAGATAGCTTGGGAGTAGGGAATAGTTGTGATTGCAGTCCTTTTAAGGACTAGGTTACAGCATTTCCTACGACTTTTATCAGGCAGGTCTGTGCTCTTAAATAGATAGATTGTGGGAGTAAAGACTAATTGTAATTGCAGTCCTTTTCAGGACTAAGTTACATCAGTTCCTATCAGTTTTTGCCAGGCAGGTCTATGCCAGTGCTGTGCAAGTTTTTTTCACAGCATTTGGCTGAATCTAGCAAAGCTAATCCTTTTTGGCCTATTGCAGAGTGTGTTAGTCAGTGGAGTAGCCTATCTGTGTTGCAAGATACACCACCTGTGTATAGAATACCAATTTTTTTACTGCACCTAGTGAAGTAAAACCTTTTGGGCATAGCATCATTCTATTAGTCCATCTATACTGACCTCCATCAGGTTGCAAATTGAATATAATTTTTTTCTGCATCTAGCTCTGAAAAAATATTTGGCCTTCTAGCAGTGTGTGGGACTTGTTCTATTAGTCCATCTATACTGACCTCCATCAGGTTGCAAATTAAAAATAATTTTTATCTGCATCTAGCTCTGAAAAAATATTTGGCCTTCTAGCAGTGTGTGGGACTTGTTCTATTAGTCCATCTATACTGACCTCCATCAGGTTGCAAATTAAAAATAATTTTTATCTGCATCTAGCTCTGAAAAAATATTTGGCCTTCTAGCAGTGTGTGGGACTCATTGTATTAGACCATCTATACCAAGCTCCACCAGCTTTTAAATTAATAATAATTTTTAGCTGCATCTAGCCCTGAAAATAATTTTTCTTCCCAATAGTGGTAGCAATAGAAATATGGGGCGCGCTCCTGGCTTACAAAAATATACGCTTCATAACAAAAAACACCAGCCTAGCGCACTGCATTAATAAGATGGCATCATTGTCTCTCCCAGTGCTAGGCCTACTACCCAGGCTAGCATTCCTGTGCCTAAAACACAATGTATGGGTCCGCGCTAGCCACTATGCTGAGGGGTCTAAAGCTGCTGCTAACGCTTTATAACAATTCAATTGGCAGATTTTCACAGAGCTCTTCCACAATGCCCACCCATCGGGACAACAGTTGCCCACCTTCCCTATGGGATCTAGTGGCGAATAGTTGATGCCATTAATCAGAGCGTCAGTTGCCCCGTCGACGTGGCAAGCATACGGTAAGGCATGGGAAGAGTGGACACGACTAGTAGCAGGCAGACGGGTTGACCAATGTGAACAAGCCAGATTACAAGTCACCATAGAATTTCTCCACCAGCTAATGATGAGGAGCATATCAGGGGCGTAAGCGCAGCGGTGTCTGACCGGAGTAGCATTTCACTTCCAACTACTGAATTGGGGAGATGTGACAAAGATTCATCATCAGACAATCCATAAAAGGGTGGAAAAGGGGTCAGCCAAGTCAGGAGTGTAGACGTCCCGTCCCGTGTCACTAAAACTGATTTCTCACATCATATCCCTAACACCATTAACATGACACTCACAATTTGAAGCAACACTACTGTCTACTGCATTTGTGATCACCTTATTAGGGGCGCTATGCATAAGCGAATTAGTCCCTCATAACATCGGCAGGGAACCACCCCAAAGATTACGGGACACACTCATTCCGCATAGGCGCGGCCACGGAAGCAGCAAGAGCAGGACTGTCAGAAACAGAAGTTCAGAGGATAGGGAGATGGCGATCCACGTGTTTGGCAAGATACATAAGACCGGACTTGTTATCCTAATGTGGTTTGTTTCTTTTACAGGTGACGCTAAGCCAACAGTGTGGGTGATAGGCCACTCGTATATATATTGGGCAGAAAAAAGGGGCGAAAGTCCGCCCAGGCGGGAGGAAATTAGAGTTTCCTAACACATATTTCAACTGGAGAGGTATTAGAGGCCTGCTATGGCCACAGGTAATAATGGAGGTAATCAAGGTAGGGAGAGAGGCAAGATGTCCGGTCATCTTAGTTATACAGGCCGGGGGAAACAACCTAGGTCATCACAAGAGCGCATAACTAATGGTAATAATGAAACTAGACACTGAGCGCTTCAGAGAATTTTTCACAAAACTAGCTATACTAGGGTCAGAGATTGTGCCGATAGCGGTATGGCAAGGTGCGCGAGACATCACGGCCATCGAACGGACGAGGCGGGTAATAAGTATTCGGATGGCAAAGTTTAGAAGAGACAGAGGCGGTGTAGTGGTACAACACCGACAACTGGAAGGAGATAAAGCAGGCCTCATACGGCCCGACAGTGTTCACTTAATGGATATTGGACTGGACATATTCCTGTCAGGACTCCAGGACAGAGTGGAACAAGCGTTAAGAGTGATGGGTGGGGGTCAGAGTCCTGCATAAGAGTACGCAGGATCCTCCGTGGCCCGGAAATAGAAAGGACATGTTGGAGAGTTACACTTGTTGGCCAAGTTGCCGGAGTGGAGACCCAGGGCATGCTGCAACAAGCTGAATTATTTTAGAAATAAAATGCCTTTCTAATGGAATGAGTATAAAGAGTTAATAAAGCTGTGACCGATCCTCACCCATCCAGTTGTAAGAGTTACATTATTGTATTGTCAAGGAAAGGGGGGCGGTAGAGGGGCTGAGCGTCTGGGTTTGGTTGGGGGTCCCCACAGTCTGCCTAGACTAGATGCATTTAAAAATTCTTATTAGATACACAGGCGGTGCAGCTTGCTTCGCAGCTGGGCTACTACACCCAAAGTACTGCCTAGGCTAGATGCAGTTAAAAATTCTACGCTGACTTGCAAGCACTGAAGATTTGGAGCAGACCTCTGAGTAAACAGCTCTTCAGACTCAACCATCTGTGTTACCCCAAGCCATAGTGTATGTAGTTTCTTACAGTTAAAAGGGGGGGGGGCGACCCAACCCACCTGGAATTGACGATGCCAACGTCACGTAAGACACAGCAAGGGGACTCCAAAAAGAGTCTCCATTTTTTCCCAAAATTGTGGCACAGACACCACTTAACCCTAGAACGCATACCTGGGGCCTCGCAGTCCCGCCCTGTTAATTGTTTTCTATTTTCTGCAAGATTACTTTAGTTAGAATTTTGAAACTCTGGGTATTCTTCATGTATATAGTTGTTTGTCATTTGAGTTTGACTTATTCCATGTTATTTGCACACGGGCCTAAAAGGACCCACGTATATGAAAGTGTAGATTTTTATGGTCATGCGTTCTAGGGTTAAGTGGCATCAATTGCCCCATAGTTGCTTAAAACGGTTGGTGAGGTGATATTACCAAATCCTCAAGCTTTTAGTCTCCCAAGGATAACACAGGGTTAGAAAAGTCCTTGCGAATCCATGATTTGTTCATCTTTATGAACGCGAGTCTGTCTACATTCTCAGTGGACAGCCGCGTGCGCTTATCTGTCAGCACACCATCAGCAGCGCTGAACACACGTTCAGAGAGAACACTGACTGCAAGGCATGACAAGATCTCCAAGGCGTGAGTGGCGAGCTCCGGCCATTTTTCCTTCGATGTTCACATGGAGATACTCCTGCACCATCCTCTCTAGGCATTGACTATGTGTCAGACTTCTTGTCTCCTCTGGCCTTGCAAAGGATGGTCTAAAAAAGTGGTGAAACGATTCCACAAAATTGCTGTTACCAGCAGATACTGTGTTACTGTTACGGTTTGAGTGATGAAGACTCGACAGTCCCATGGTTGGCAAGTTAGAACTGTGAGATTCACTTCGTGCACCACTGGTGTTTTGTGGAAAAGCACATGTAAGATTCTGCAACAGCGTCTGCAGATACTCATGCATGCGTCAATCCCTTTTTATGGCAGGAATTATTTCGGCAAATTTACTTTTGTACGGGGGATCTAAGTGTGGCAACCCAGTAGTCGGGATTACTTCGAATTCTGCAATCTGAGGGTCATGTTGCAGGTAGTGCAGCAAGAAGGCACTCATGTGTCTTGCGCATCCAGGAGGACCAAGTCCTTGTTGTGTTGGTAGCGAGGTAAGAATCATGCTTCCCTCCTCTGCCCTCTCCCCCCAACCTCGCACAACAGAAATGTGGTCAAGGTCTCCCTCATCTGATGAGTCTTCCATGCCCATCGCCAGTTCATCCTCCACTTCTTCCTCGGCTCCTGCACCTTCCTCAACAGTTTGGCTGCTACCATGTGCCCTGGTTAATCCCTCTCCCTCACCCTCCCATGCCTGCCGCCTTGGTGCTGCCGACCGTCTGGACCTTGGAGATGGTATCCCTTCCGCATACGACTCCTCCGCTACTTCCTCCACCTCCTCTTGTCCCACCACCTGACTCTGAATTCTGTTTAATGTGTGCTCCAGCATGTAAATCACCGGAATAGTCATGCTGATAATGGCATCGTCGTCAGCACTAAACATCTTCGTCGCCATTTCAAAACTGTGCAGAAGGGTGTGTGGCGCCCCTGAGTGTTCAGTCGCCACAGAGTTACTGCATCTCACCCAGAGGTGTGGTATCTCACCCTCAGGTAAGGAAGGCGTATGGCTCGGGACCCTAACACCTGCATCCAACACATACCCGCAGTGGGGGTAGGGCGAGATTGCTCCTAAGGGAGAGCACAGTCCCAGGTCCCTAGCTGGTGGGAGGGTCCTATGTAGTGGGTGCTTAGGGGAGCAGCTTAGGGGAGCACATGACAGGGAGAGTATAAATAGGAAGCCATCTTAGAAAGAGCAAGCCAGTCAGAGGAGGAAAAGTGACAGGAGCAGAGGCTCGGCATGAGCTCTGCTCCGGAGGCGGGCCTAGCCTGGGAGGCCCAGGACTGAAGGAGAGAAGAGAGGAGTGGGAGCAGGAAGGCTCCAGGAACCGAAGGGACCCTAGGGCTATGGGCCGTGCAGAAGGCCACCTGTACTCCCGCTGCTACCAGGAGGTAGAGGGGTCAGGCCAGATAAGGAGAACCGGTCCCTCAACTAGAGGAGAAACAGCAAGGCTCAACTAGAAACCGGAGGCTGCAGCATTTCATGTACTGCAGGCAAAAGTCCACACCAGTCTCACTAAGAAGGTAGCCACATAGGACCCAGGGTACGGAACACAAGTCGCCCGCCAAGGCCCGAGGATACTGGATAGAAGTGTCACTGGGTGTGAGGTGCAGGGAGAAGGCCAGAGAAAGGACACACAGAAGGGGGTCCTGCTAAGTACTCCGGAGCTATCTGGGGGTTGACTGAGCCCCTCACTGAGTATGCACAGCAAGATGGGTGAGATTGCTCTGGTACCTGTATTCTGGACTGCAACAACTGTGAGTAAAGTTCTTGGGACTGCATCACACGGACTCAGTGTTCATTACTGACTCCCTGCACTACAACCACCATCATCCACCCACACTGCCCTGAAGCTACACTCTTCCTGTGGGGAGTAATAATACCATTGCTGCAAAACCACCAACTTCAGAGGACTGTTCCGCAGAGGCGGCCCCTTTGGCCGCACTCCACAGTTGGCGTAGTCGGACATTATAAAATCCATATATACAAATTACCGTTGGATTGACCGCCCTGGGTCACGGACCGGGTCACAGCCACAGTGACTACAACCCCCAGCGTCTACCGGCACGGCTCCGGGTACCCCACGGCCCAGGGGGCGCGTCAACTTCATAGGTCCCTGATCTGAGACCACTCCTGCTGTGTGATTTGCCCCACCTCTGGATCTCGTTGGCCCAGGCTATACGTCAGAACGTATTGCACCAGGGCTTGTCGGTGCTGCCACAGTCGCTGCAACATGTGCAGAGTTGAATTCCACCGGGTAGGCACATCGCATTTTAGCCGGTGAAGTGGCAGGCCCAATGACTTCTGTAGAGGTGTAAGTCGTTGAGCTGCGGGATGTGAACGGCGGAAGTGAGCACACAGCGACCGTGCCCTCTGCAGAAGGCCATCTAGTCCGGGATAGTGGGCTAAAAATTTATGGACAACCAGGTTCAACACGTGAGCCATACAAGGCACGTGTGTGACATTGCCCCGGCAAAGGGCCGCACCCAGGTTTGCAGCATTGTCGCACACGGCCTTCCCTGGTTGCAGGTCCAGTGGAGACAACCATTCATGAAACTGGGTCTCCAGAGCTGACCACAAGTCCTCAGCTGTGTGACTCACATTTCCCAGACATTTCAAAGTAAACACTGATGCCGTTGAGCCCTGCTGCCAGCATAGTAAGGAGGTGTGCAGGATTCCTTCTGCGCAGTTAGAAAGCAGGTGGCATTACCAGACAGGCTTTGGGTGCAGGTGGAGGACCGAGAGGAGGTTGAGGAGGCAGAAGCAGTGGAGGAACTTCGAGATAAAGAGGATTGCCGCAAAACTCATGGGGACGGTAAGACTTGGACAGCAGCCCCTTGTCCTGCTGTCACCATAGTTACCCAGTGCCCAGTCAGCGACATGTAACGCCCCTGTCCATGCCTACTCGTCCAAGTGTCTGTGGTGAAATGCACCCTGTCACACACAGAGTTTCTCAAAGAAGCGGTGATGTTGTGTGCGACATGCTGGTGGAGCGCAGGCACACCTTTCTTTGAGAAGTAGTGCCAACTGGGCATCTGGTACTGGGGCACTGCGACGGACATAATGTCTCGAAAATCCACTGTGTCCTTCAGGAGGAAAGGCAGCATTTCTGTAGCCAACAGCTTGCAGATGGTGAAATTCAACCTCTTAGCTTTCTCATGGCTCGGAGGAAATGTTCTTTTACTTGTCCACATCTGAGGGACCGAGGGCTGGCTGTTGTGCTTTGACGGGGTTGAGTAGGGTGTCCCCGGCAAACTGCCGGTCTGTGAGGAAGATGCAGGCGGACATGTTAGGTTGCCTTGATCCAAAGGTGGTGCTCTCGATGTCAGAGAGCGCTCAACACCAGCAGGTGTTTCCACTTCCCAATGAACTGACGACCTGCCAATCACACTGGCTGTTGCAGGTAAAGAGGTGGCAAGTCTGCGTCCAAAAACATGTGTGACTGCTGTCCCCCCAGTCACAGAGGATGAAGAGGCCGCGGATGCACAAGATGGGGCAGACGGTGGTTGGCCCAGCCTGCTAGGCCGCATTGTAGCACAGTGAGCTTCCCACTGCAACTTATGCTTCATATCCATGTGACGGTACATGCATGAAGTACTCAAATTATGGATTTTTTGGCCTCTACTTAGCTTTTGGTGACAAATATTACAGATAACACGAGTTGGGTCATCCTTATCGATCTGAATAAATGCCCAGGCTATGCAAGGCTTAGAGCCCATGCGACCTGAAGAGCCACTACGACTTGTGGTCAGAGGCAGAGTTGTGTTTGAGGATGCAGTTGTTGACGTGCTTCCAGTACTCCGTCTCTGTCCAGGAAGGCGCAACCTAACCTCGTTGTCAATAGCATCTGTGACGCCCCACTGCGCTTGGTATCACAGATCCTAGAAGAGTGTATTGATGGAATCTGTAGCGTCGGCGTCCCTGCCTCCTGCTAGGCAGGGACGCTGTTCCCCTCACCTCTCTGCTCCGTGCCCGGTGGCTTCCTCCCGCTCTGCTTGCAGCGCCTGCTCTCCCCCGGTCACTGTGCTTAGGGCGCGCGCGCTCCCCCTCTCTTAAAGGGGCCCCGCGCGTCGCCCTAAGGAGTCCCCGGCCAATGGCCGGAGGATCTCTCCATATATAAGGCACCTCCTCCAAAATGGAGGTGCCCGAGCAATGTTGTTGCACTGTTCACTACTCTACTTCAGCCCTCAGGTCCCGTTTCCAGTTACCTGCCAGTTACCTGCCAGTTTCCTGCCAGTTTCCTGCCAGTTTGCTGTCTGATTCCTGCCTGTTATCCGCTTACCCGTTTGCTAGCCTGAGGTCCGACGGTCTGCCTTCCGACTCCTGTCAGTCTGTCTATGGACCAGCTAACCCACTCACCTGGGAGCGCTCATCTGCTACCTGCCTGTTAGCCTACCTGGAGGCTCCGCCGTCACGTGCTGTGACCACTTGCCAGTCCAGAGACTCTTGCCCGCTCACCTGGGAGCGCTCATCTGCTACCTGCCTGTTAGCCTACCTGGAGGCTCCGCCGTCACGTGCTGTGACCACCTGCCAGTCCAGAGACTCTTGCCCGCTCACCTGGGAGCGCTCATCTGCTACCTGCCTGTTAGCCTACCTGGAGGCTCCGCCGTCACGTGCCGTGACCACCTACCAGTCCAGAGACTCTTGCCCGCTCACCTGGGAGCGCTCATCTGCTACCTGCCTGTTAGCCTACCTGGAGGCTCCGCCGTCACATGCTGTGACCACCTGCTTATCCAGAGACTCTCGCCTGCTCACCTGGGAGCACTTATCTGCCATCTGCCTGCTAGCCTACCTGGAGGCTCAGCCGTCACAGGTCGTACCTGCCCATTTACCCAGAGACTGTCCCGGTCACTTGCTGTGACCTCCTGCCGTTTACCCAGAGACTGTCCCGGTCACTTGCCGTGACCTCCTGCCCGTTTACCCAGAGACTGTCCCGGTCACTTGCTGTGACCTCCTGCCCGTTTACCCAGAGACTGTCCCGGTCACTTGCCGTGACCTCCTGCCCGTTTACCCAGAGACTGTCCCGGTCACCTGCTGTGACTGCCTGCCTGTCTTCCCTGGTCGCCACCCGCTTCCTTACAAGGACCGCCCCCTTGTATAAGTTGCTCAGAGGTTACGCCTCCCAGATCCGTTACAGTTTGCTCGGGCCATGGAACCCGGTGGCACCCAAGCTCCCTCCCTCTCGGACCTTTGTCATGAACTGTCCCGACAGAGGTCCCAACAGGAGTCCATCCTGGGTCACCTTCGGAATGTCAATACTCGCCTGGACACTTTGACTGCCCCACCAGCAACCACCGCTAGTGTCATGACTCGCAGCCCGGCTGCTCCGCTGCCCACCAATACCATAGTATCCTGCTCTGGAATCCGGCTTTCTGCACCTCCTCGCTTCGGAGGCGACTCCGCTCAAGCTCGGGGCTTCATTAACCAGTGCACCCTGCACTTTGAACACCAGTCCCACCAGTTTAATTCCGACCGGGCCAAAGTAGCCTTCATCATGTCCCATCTCACGGGAGAGGCACTGGCTTGGCTAAATCCTCTATGGGAGAGAGGAGACCCTCTGGTGTCCGACCTGCCAGCCTTTCTCACGGCTTTCCGGAAGGTCTTCGACGAACCCGGACGGAAGACCTCATCCGCCTCATCTCTGCTACGCCTCTGTCAAGGGAGTCTCACCGTGGGCCAATATGCCATACGGTTCCGTACCCTTGCTTCGGAGCTGGCCTGGGATAACGACGCCCTGGTGTCCGTCTTCTGGGAGGGTCTGTCCGGCCGTATTAAAGATGAACTCGCCGGTCGGGACATTCCTACCACTCTCGACGACTTGATTACACTTGCCACCCGGATTGACATCCGTTTCCAGGAGCGCGCTAGGGAGGTCACCCGTGAGAGGAGGATTCCACGTTTAGTCCCTACCTTCCAGAGACCCATCACTCCCTCTGTTACTCCCCAGGCACACTCACCTGAGCCTATGCAGGTCGACCAGACCAAGATGGTCAAGACCCGTCAAGACTTACGTCGTGCCGAGGGGAGCTGTTTCTACTGTGGCAGTAAGGAGCACCGGATCCGTTCCTGCCCTGAGAGGTCGGGAAACGCCTGTGTCTAGGATCGCTCAGAGAGGTCGCCCTAGACAAAAGTAAACCCTCTCCATCCCTGATGCTGTCAGTCTCTATCATCTGCGGAGAGAACCGCTATTTTGAACTGGCTCAACTTGACTCTGGAGCTGCTGGAAATCTCATCTCTCAATCCCTGGTAGAAAAATACCACATTCCCACCAAACCTCTGGCCGTACCTTTATCTGTCGCCGCCGTGGATGGGGGTCTCTTACCACATCCCATCCAACTCATCACCGAATCTCTGACTCTACAGGTGGGAATGCTGCATTCTGAGAGCATCTCCTTTCATGTTCTGCCTGGACTCTCTCACGCACTATTGCTTGGCCTGCCTTGGCTCCAGAAACATGCACCCGTGCTTGACTGGCAGACCGGAGAGGTCCTTCGCTGGGGACAGGACTGCCATAAGACTTGTCTAGTTACCATTCGTCCTGCCCGTCCTTCTCCTACCCCAGCCAATCTGCCCGGTCTTCTGGTTCCCTATTGGTCTTATGCGGATGTCTTCAATAAAAAAGAGGCAGAGACTTTACCTCCTCATAGACCATACGACTGCCCAATCGACCTGATGCCCGGCTCTACTCCTCCCCGTGGGCGAATCTACCCTTTGTCCGCTGCTGAAACCCGGTCCATGTCTGAATATATTGAGGAGAACCTGGCCCGGGTATTTATCCGGAAATCTACCTCCCCGGCGGGAGCAGGCTTCTTCTTTGTCAAAAAGAAGGACGGCTCACTCCGTCCATGTATAGACTATAGAGGCCTAAACCAGATTACTGTGAAGAATAAATACCCCCTTCCGCTTATTCCTGAATTATTTGACCGTCTGAGGGGGGCTAGAATCTTCACCAAACTGGATCTCCGTGGGGCGTATAACCTGGTCCATATCCGTCAGGGGGATGAGTGGAAGACGGCATTCAATACCCGGGACGGCCACTATGAGTACCTTGTGATGCCCTTCGGTCTCTGTAATGCTCCTGCCGTCTTTCAAGAGTTGGTCAATGACATCTTCCATGATCTTCTCTACTCCTGCGTGGTGGTGTACCTGGACGATATCTTGGTCTTCTCTCCGGATCTTCCTACTCACCGGAGGGACGTTCGTCAGGTCCTGCTCAGGCTCAGGCAGAACCACCTCTACGCTAAATATGAGAAGTGCATCTTTGAGCAGACCTCTCTTCTATTTCTGGGCTACATAATCTCTCAGACAGGTCTACAAATGGATCCTGAGAAACTGTCTGCCATCCAGAAGTGGCCCTGACCAGAGGGGTTGAAGGCTATTCAGCGGTTCCTGGGCTTCGCCAACTATTACCGCCTGTTCATACCGCACTTCTCTTCCCGGACCGCCCCTATCTCTGCTCTCACCCGTAAAGGTACGAACCCCATAGAATGGCCGCCCGAAGCAGAGGAGGCATTTCTTTCCTTAAAACAGGCCTTCCTCTCCGCCTCTGTGCTGCATCGCCCGGACGGCAACAAACAATTCTTCCTAGAAGTTGATGCCTCCTCCTCCGGAGCTGGGGCGGTACTTACCCAAAAATCTTCTTCCGGAAGAAAGGTAACCTGCGGCTTTTTCTCCAAACTTTTCTCCTCTTCTGAGCGCAATTATTCTATAGGAGACCGAGAATTGTTGGCCATTAAAATGGCACTGGAAGAGTGGCGTTACCTGCTCGAGGGGGCTCTCCACCCGGTAATAATTTACACTGACCACAAGAACTTGGCATATCTCCAGAGCGCCCAGAGACTTAACCCGCGCCAAGCCCGGTGGTCTTTGTTTTTTGCCCGCTTTGATTTCATTCTTCATTTTCGTCCGGCTGACAAAAACATCAAAGCTGACGCCCTGTCCCGATCCTTTCTGTTGTCTGATCTTGAGGAGGAGCCTAAACACATCATCGATCCCGCCAGAGTAATGCAGGTAGGCCCCGTGGGCCTAAATCGTCTCCCTCCCGGTAAGACGTTCGTAACGGAGTCCGATCGGGAGAAGATTCTACACTGGGGTCACTCGTCTAAGCTAGCTGGGCATGCCGGTCAGAAAAAGACCCTCCAGCTTATTACCCGGCACTACTGGTGGCCTACCCTGCACAAGGATGTAATTGACTTTGTTTCTGCCTGTGTGTCCTGCGCCCGCAACAAAGTTCCGAGACACCTGCCTGCCAGCCGCCTTCTTCCTCTGCCTGTGCCTGCTGCCCCGTGGCAACATATAGCTATGGACTTCATAACAGATCTCCCCGTCTCTGCCGGTTGTACGGTCATTTGGGTGGTCGCTGACCGCTTTTCCAAAATGGCTCATTTTATTCCCCTGCCAGGCCTCCCGTCTGCTCCCGAGCTAGCTAAAGACTTTATCCGCCACATCTTCCATCTCCATGGTCTGCCTCTCCACATCGTGTCGGATAGTGGGGTTCAGTTCACCTCAAGCTTCTGGAGAGCCACATGTAAACTGCTCGACGTCACCCTGGACTTCTCCTCTGCTTACCACCCACAGTCTAATGGTCAAGTGGAGCGGATCAATCAGAATTTGACCAGTTACCTCCGGCACTTCGTAAATGCCCACCATTCAGACTGGGTGGATCTCCTACCATGGGCCGAGTTCTCTTACAACAATCACGAGAGCGAATCTTCTTCTAAATCCCCGTTTTTTGTATTCTTTGGTCAGCATCCTCGGATCCCTTTTCCTGTCTCCACCTCTGTGGACAACCCAGCCGCGGAATCTCTCGTTAGCAAATTTTCCTCCATTTGGGAGAGTACCCGATCCGCACTCCTTCAGTCGTCCGAGCGGATGAAGAGACACGCCGACAAAAAACGCCTGGATTCCCCACAATTTCGTCCTGGAGATAAAGTCTGGCTGTCATCCAAATATGTCCGGCTCAAGATTCCTTCCTATAAGTTAGGGCCTCGGTTCATCGGCCCACTGGAGGTTATCAAACAGATCAACTCGGTGGCCTATAAATTGAAACTCCCGGCCAACTTACGGATCCCTAACTCCTTCCATGTATCTCTCCTCAAACCCGTGGTACTTAACTCTTTTTCCAAGTCTACAGGTACGCCTCCTGCTCCGGTTTCTGCTGAAGACGAGTTTGAGGTAGAGAACATTCTGGCCACCAAAAGGGTAAGAGGAAAGACCTTTTTTCTAGTGGATTGGAAGGGGTTTGGTCCTGAGGAGAGAACATGGGAGCCCCGGGAGAACATCCATGCCCCTCTCATCCTTGCTAAATTTCTGTCTGGCGTAAAAAAGGGGGGGCCTAAAGGGGTGGGTACTGTAGCGTCGGCGTCCCTGCCTCCTGCTAGGCAGGGACGCTGTTCCCCTCACCTCTCTGCTCCGTGCCCGGCGGCTTCCTCCCGCTCTGCTTGCAGCGCCCGCTCTCCCCCGGTCACTGTGCTTAGGGCGCGCGCGCGCTCCCGCTCCCCCTCTCTTAAAGGGGCCGCGTGCGTCGCCCTAAGGAGTCCCCGGCCAATGGCCGGAGGATCCCTCCATATATAAGGCACCTCCTCCAAAATGGAGGTGCCCGAGCAATGTTGTTGCACTGTTCACTACTCTACTTCAGCCCTCAGGTCCCGTTTCCAGTTACCTGCCAGTTACTTGCCAGTTTGCTGCCAGTTTGCTGTCTGATTCCTGCCTGTTATCCGCTTTCCCGTTTGCTAGCCTGAGGTCCGACGGTCTGCCTTCCGACTCCTGTCAGTCTGTCTATGGACCAGCTAACCCGCTCACCTGGGAGCGCTCATCTGCTACCTGCCTGTTAGCCTACCTGGAGTCTCCGCCGTCACGTGCTGTGACCACCTGCCAGTCCAGAGACTCTTGCCCGCTCACCTGGGAGCGCTCATCTGCTACCTGCCTGTTAGCCTACCTGGAGGCTCCGCCGTCACGTGCTGTGACCACCTACCAGTCCAGAGACTCTTGCCCGCTCTCCTGGGAGCGCTCATCTGCTACCTGCCTGTTAGCCTACCTGGAGGCTCTGCCGTCACATGCTGTGACCACCTTCTTATCCAGAGACTCTCGCCTGCTCACCTGGGAGCACTTATCTGCCATCTGCCTGCTAGCCTACCTGGAGGCTCAGCCGTCACAGGTCGTACCTGCCCGTTTACCCAGAGACTGTCCCGGTCACTTGCTGTGACCTCCTGCCCGTTTACCCAGAGACTGTCCCGGTCACTTGCCGTGACCTCCTGCCCGTTTACCCAGAGACTGTCCCGGTCACTTGCTGTGACCTCCTGCCCGTTTACCCAGAGACTGTCCCGGTCACTTGCCGTGACCTCCTGCCCGTTTACCCAGAGACTGTCCCGGTCACCTGCTGTGACTGCCTGCCTGTCTTCCTCTTGTCGCCACCCGCTTCCTTACAAGGACCGCCCCCTTGTATAAGTTGCTCAGAGGTTCCGCCTCCCAGACCCGTTACAGAATCCTCCACAAGAGGCCCCCATAAACATTCACACATCTCCACCTTCCACCTCAGACCAGCAGAGGGAGCCCGTTAGGGATATAAATAGGGAAGGTGGAGCTAGGCAGTTCAGTTCCTCTGAAGAGTTCCTGCAGTAGAGAAGCCTAAGAGAGGTCAGTCTGCAGTGGAGCTCAGTCTAGTCTAGAGAACTCCGTTAATAGTTCAGCAGTGGAGCACGAGGCTCCTGCTAGCTAGATTCAGGGAGCCCAGATAGAGCTTAAGGTGTGCCGGCGCCATAAGATTGGTGAAGCGCGGCAAGCTGCCGTTAGTGTGTATAGCCTAGTGAGGGCCCGAGTAGGCCGAAGGCGAGTGGCGAGTTAGTACATCAGGGGCAGATTAGCTTAACCAGCTCACCCCGAAGCATTTACCGGACACCGGATCCGAGCTTACCGGGATCTCTATGACCCAGTAAGGCATAACCGGAATCCCTGGAGAACTACAAGTCCCAGGATCGCTAAGGTGCTGATACGTAACAGAGCCAGGAGACGCTTAGGCCCCGCATACTGGGAGTGTGAACTCCAAGAGAAGGCCCTACCACAAGGTCAGCCAGCGCAGGACAGAGACAAAGTTAGGCCTAGCTCCAGGCAGGTCAGAAACTTACTACGCAGAGGCAAGAAACAGGAGGCCCTACACCCGCTCATTGGGGAGGATCCTGATATGCACCCTTCACCCTACAGTGCCCCAGGATGTGCCTGAATTTCCTCCAGTAAAAGGTACTGAAGTGACTACCGTGTCCGTTCCCGTTCTTGCTCTGACCCAGCAGGGTTTCGCCTGTCCTGCATTCCCCCTGCATACGCTGCCCTGAGACCTAGCTCCACCTGTGGGGAGCCATACCATCGAGCTGCCTTATCACGGGCCTCAGTGGACTGCTGCAGCACTGGTGCTTCTCACCAGATACCACAGGTGGCGTCACGAACTCTTATAAAATTAACAATTATCCACCCTTTTAAAGAGTGACCCCAGGGTACGGGCCAGGGAGCCAACCACCGCGACATCCCCAAGGCTAGGCAAAGGCCCGGGTGACCTCATCGACTGGCTGACTGTGGGTTGACAGTAAGTGGGATCTCCAACCTGGTCATCATCACCCTGTGTGTTATCACACCCGTCGTCCTCAAAGCCAACCTCTTCCTGCCCTGACCGAAAAGTCAAGTTGTCGCTCCAATCAGGTATTTGATTCTCATCATCGTCTTCATCATTGTCTCCACCAACAGGAGTTACAGTTTGGGAACGAGGGTCTACATTATGCTCAGAACCTTCTTCATCTGGTCCTGGATCCGACTTATAAAGATTCTGGGCATCAGTGCAGATCATTTCCTCATCTGGATTAACAGAAGCTCTGGAGCAGACCTCCGTTTCCCAGGCTATAGTATGAGTAAACAGCTCTGCAGACTCAACCATCTGTGTTACCCCATACTCAGACGGGCAGCTGGAGACTTGGGAGCTGTGAGGAAGCAAGTGCGATTGGGGTGACACCTCTGAGGCCTGGAGTATTTGTGATGTTGAAATTGAGGTGGAGGAGAGCCCACTTGAAGGAGCACTTGATATCCGCTGAAGCACCTGCTGTTCATGTGCCTCATCTGGAATTTGTAGCGATGGGCGTGTCCGTAACAAAGGGATCGTATCACATTGTCCACGAAAAGAAGTCGACATGTTAGTTTGGCTGGAAGATGGGCTTTCTTCTGCAGATGTTACTCCCCCCACACCGCGGGGGGGCTCGATACAACCAGCGGACAGGCACCAGTATTGGGAGAGGGGGGCTGGCCGTCAGGGTCCACCGCGGCTCTGGCACAAACCCGGCGACACGGAGGTGGCACGGGCAGGAACGGACTGGCCGTGTCGGCTTCACACTTTTTGGATTTTAGAAGGGCATGACATGCCTATATCTGTGTCTCCCCCTCCTTTTACTCCTCCACCTCTTTTCTTTTCGCATGACTATATGTACTTGTCACTTTTCCATGTGTTAGTTATGTCTTCTGAGCAGTTTGTCAGCTTTTGGACACCTTTGAAGGTGTTTTCTATGTGTTTCTATGTGTTTTTGTTTGCCTGCCATTGGTTTTAACGGTGTTCGAAGGTGTTCGACGAACCGAACCGAACTCGAACACTACGGGGGTGGCTCAACACTACTCACAAGGGGGTGATGCCATGCCTAGAAGCAAGGAGGGGTCCCCTAATCAGGTTTTGCTAGCATGAAACACTTTCCTGGCTCCAGACCAGCAAGGGGAGCTCCTTAGCAACTGGATCTGGAGGCGGGGTTAGTTAGTGTGAGGAGAACAGACAGGAGTTGAAGTCAGGATGACGATGAGGAAAGACCCAGCGAGTGGAGCTGCACGGCAGTTCACCCCAGAGGAAGCGCAGAAGAACGGGACACCGGAGTCCGAGGCTGTGGGGCACTGAAGGCCCAGCAGCAGAAACCGGAGGGCAGGAGACTATACAGCAGCACCATAGGATCCAGCGCCGCCACGTGGGAGCAATACTCCAGGAAGGCCCGAGCTGCCTGCCATACGGGTGAGCATAAAGACACTTTACTCAGGGACGAGGGCCGCAGCATAGCTATATGCAGCAGGGCCAAAGAGGTAGCGCAAAGGGAAGGCCTACAACTCCACCTGGTGAGGTGGATTCCCAACTTGCTTCCAGGCCGCCCGGACCTCTACTAACAGCTAGTACCCGAGCCCCGGTCTGCCTAACCACCGCAAGTAAAGATAAGAGGAAACCGCCATTAAGTTGTGAACTGATTATTAACTGCGCCATCCTCTGCACTACACCGCACAGCAACGTCTACACTGGCCTGGAGCTAAGCTCTACCTGTGGAGAGCCAAATCAACTCTGCTGCATTAACAACAGCTCCAGAGGACCTGCTCTGCAGCGGCGGCTCCCTTTAGCCGCATACCACAGGTGGCGCCACGAACTATATATAAGAACTTTAATTCCCCTGTAAATATCCCCTTTTTACTGACAGCAATGGGTCACGGACCGGGTCACCGCCACTGTGACTTCTCCCTTAGCAACGACCGGCCCGGCACCGAGTACCCCAAGGCCCAGAGGGCGCGTCATTTGCATTGAAGGGAATTGGTAATTTGCAGTCTGTAATGCACACGCCCGGGCTGAGCGGCGTGTGCGTGTGATTCCACTGCACCGTGCCGGAGAGTGAATGACTGGAGGGGCGTAACTAGATATTCACCCGATCCAACCAGGGTCGCACGACGGCATACGACGCCAGTGCACCAAGGAGGAACCGAGCAGAGGGACCAGGTGCTACTCCAGGACAGACCCCGGACACGGCTGTTGACCCACACAGGGGAATACAGGAACAGACTGGTTAGGCTGGCACACAGACTGGTGGGTATAGGCAGGCACGACTGGTATGCAGGCAGGCGGGTATGCAGGCAGGCGGGTACAGGCAAGCACGGCTAGAGTGCAGACAGGGAGGCACTAGCAGATAGGAACACAGGCGGGATAGGACCCAGTACACACTGGGACTCAGGAACAGAACCACAGATGTGGCGGACAAACACAGCAGAGTAAAGCCGCCCAGAGCGGTGAGCGAGAGCAGGGCAGGATGAGGCCGCCGGAGCGGTGAGCAAAGGGTCAGAGCGGAACGAGACTGCCGGAGCAGTGAGCAAAGGGTCAGAGCGCAGCGAGACTGCCGGAACAGTGAGCAAAGGGTCAGAGCGGAGCGAGACTGCCAGAGCAGTGAGCAAAGGGTCAGAGCAGAGCGAGACTGCCGGAGCAGTGAGAAAAGGGTCAGAGCGGAGCGAGACTGCCGGGGCAGTGAGCAAAGGGTCAGAGCGGAGCGAGACTGCCGGGGCAGTGAGCAAAGGGTCAGAGCGGAGCGAGACTGCCAGAGCAGTGAGCAAAGGGTCAGAGCGGAGCGGGACTGCCGGAGCAGTGAGCAAAGGGTCAGAGCGGAGCGGGACTGCCGGAGCAGTGAGCAAAGGGTCAGAGCGGAGCGAGACTGCCGGAGCAGTGAGCAAAGGGTCAGAGTGGAGCGAGACTGCCGGAGCAGTGAGCAAAGGGTCAGAGCAGGCCAGAACCACCGGAGCGGTGAGCAAAGGGTCAGAGCAGGCCAGAACCGCCGGAGCGGTGAGCAAAGGCAGAGCAGGCTAGAACCGCCGGAGCGGTGAGCAAAGGCAGAGCAGGGGGGACAGGGCTCTAAACACACGGAACAGGCAGGAAGGGAAAGGCAGAACCAGATACCCACAGGGTACTTACAGTGAAGTAGCGAGTGGACCACAAACTCACAAACGGAAGTACAGTGACAACGAGCAGGAGTTAGTTACGAGTTCAGACTCTGCAGAAAAAGTAAAGGTACGGACATAGAGTAACACAGGAAACAGGCTAGAAGAGTATACAGACAAGAACAGACACAGTAGCAAGATACAGGAGCGGGTCTAGGTATGCAGCCCCTAGAAGGTGGGAGGAACAGGCCAGGAGCGTGTTCAGACAGGACAGACAAGATACAGGAGCAGGTCTAGGTATGCGGCCCCTAGAAGGCGAAACGAACAGGCAAGGAGCGTGTTCAGACAGGCCTGGAAATACAGCCACCAGGATAGGCAGACAAGCAAACACAGAAGGGGACCTGGCACATTCAGAGTGAAAGAGCACACTGAATGAAACACAATGCTCAGGCATGGGTTAATTGGAGCAGCTGGTTTAAATACCAGGTGACAGACAGCAATAGGCTGAGGACGCACAAGGGGTGTGCCTGCAGCAGGTACAAAAAGCAGGAAGTGATCGGACGCCGCCCTTAAGCAGCAGAAACAGAAGCAAACAGACAGCATGGAGGGAAGCCAGAGAGACATTCTGGATTGGAGATCAAATGCGCGCTCTTGCACAGTGGGAGATGGACCACTATGCAAGGACGCCACCAGGTATGTTACACAGTCCCAAGCTAAATGTCTTGAGCTGGCTGCTTGTACACTGAAAGAGAGACAATCACCTGTGAAAGTGTGTAAGAGTATGTGTGTGAGAGTATGGGGTGAGAGTTATTGTGATTGCCTGAAGAGTGTAGTTGTTCTAAGTGATGAGAGTTGAAGAGGGCCAAATGGGATAAGGGCAGAGTATAGGGGTGCCAGGAACAAAGGGCCAAAATCTCCAGAGGATGGCGGTGTGAGACTGTCACCTGAGTGAGGGGCACTGAATTTGAAGAACATTGCCATTCTGATGAGAACATTGAATGCCAAGAGTTGGGTCTGGGAGCCTATGTACCTGGAGTGAAATCTAGTGTATATGGATGCGTTATATTATTTCTGAAACTTTTACTTGAGAAATGTGAGAGAGGGTTCAGTAAATTTTTTAAGAAAGAACCATTCTTCTACATTTTAAAATACTGCCAGGACCAGATGAGACTGGTCCTGCCAGTATTTTCCAGGATTGCCTTCACCATATTTGGCTCTTGGCATAGTCAGCAGGGCATGCTGTGGTTGGAAGGAAAGCAGTGGGTTTCAGACATAATCCAGAGTTTAAAGTGGAAGAAAAGGCTTCAGTATCTGAGGCCAGAATGCCGTTAATACATATCTGCACCTGTACCTGACCCAAGATGGGGAGTGCAACCTCCCCATGTGGTAAACAGTAAGAGTCAAAAGGCGGTGAAGTGTTGTTGCAACATCACGTGGTCTGGGATAAAAAAGATTGTGACTTCATCTAGGCAAACCATCAGGGAGAAGGCCTCTTTGTAAATAAAATCTCCATGAAACAGCTGTACCTTCCAAACTACAGATGCTATTGTATGAAGAAAACCAGATGACATTCATCTAGGCATAGGATTAAAGGGGACTTTAGTTAGCTGTGGTGACTTAGGCCACACAATAATATGACCCTGACCACCAGTTATCATAGAGTGGCTTAGTGGTTACTGGCTAGCACTGTTGTTTTGGGGTCCTGTATTCAAATCCCACCAAGGACAACATCTCTGAGGAGTTTGTTTGTTCTTCCCATGTTTGCATGGGTTTCCTCCCAGTACTCCCAGTTTAATCTCACTCTCCAAAGAATGTATGTAGATAAGGAATTTAGATTGTGAACCCCAGAGAATGATAATGTGTGGGAAGCGTTGTAAAATATCATGGAGCTTTATAAGTTAGTATAAGTAAGTACGGTATATAAGTTGTAACATACCTGGCGGCGTCCTTGCATGGTGGTCCATCTCCCACTGTGCAAGAGGACGCACTTGATCTCCTGTCCAGAATGTCTCTCTGGTTTCCCTCCATGCTGTCTGTTTGTGTCTGTGTCTGTTTCTGCTGCTTAAGGGCGGCGCCCGATCACTTCCTGCTTTTTGTACCTGCTGTGGGTCACGCCCCTTGTGCGTCCTCAGCCTATTGCTGTCTGTCACCTGGTATATAGCTTAGCCGCTCCCATCTTTCCTTGCCTGAGCATATGTGTTCTTTCGGTGTGCGCTTGCACTCTGAATGTGCCAGGTCCCGTCCTGTTTCCCTGTCCGCCCTTCCTGGAGGCTGTATTTCCAGGCCTGTCTGAACTGTGTCCTGTATTTCTCCTGCCCTGCGGTGTCAGCTCCCGTGTCTGAACTGTGTCCTGTATGTTTCCTGCTTTGCGGTATCTGCTCCCGTGTCTGAACTTAGTCCTTTCTGTGTTCTCTAGTCCGTCCTGTCTGAACACGCTCCTTGCCTGTTCGTTCCGCCTCTCTGGGGGCAGTATTCCCAGACCCGCTCCTGTATCCCGCTGCAGTGTCGGTCTCTTCCGTACACTCAGTTCCAGTCTGAACTCTCTCCTATCCTTTACCTGTTTTGCCTCTATGCCCGTTCCCTTCCTTTTTCTGCAGAGTCTGAACTCGTACCTAACTCCTGCCTGTTGTCTCTGTACTCCTGTTTGTGAGTTTGTGGTCCACTCGCTACTTCACTGCAAGTACCCTGTGGGTATCTGGCTCTGCCTTTCCCTTCCTGTCTGTTCAGTGTGAACAGAGCCCTGTCCTCCCTGCTCAGTCTTCTGCACTCTAGTTGTGCTTGCCTGTACCCCTCTGCCTGTATTGTTCCTGTATCCCGGTGTGTACTGGGTCCTATCCCGCCTGTGTTCCTACTTGCTAGTGCCTCCCTGTCTTCGCTCTAGCTGTGCTTGCCTGTACCCCCCTGCCTGCTTACCCGCCTGCCTGCATACCAGTCGTGCCTGCCTATACCCACCAGTCTGTGTGCCAGCCTACCAGTCTGTTCCTGTATTCCCCTGTGTGGGTCAACAGCCGTGTCCGGGGTCTGTCCTGGAGTAGCACCTGGTCCCTCTGCTCGGTTCCTCCTTGGTGCACTGGCGTCGTATGCCGTCGTGCGACCCTGGTCGGATCGGGTGAATACCTAGTTACGCCCCTCCAGGCATTCACTCTCCGGCACGGTCCAGTGGAATCACTACCAATCACATGCACACGCCGCTCTAGCCCGGGCGTGTGCATAACAGCATGCTCAGGACATGGTTCCCGTTGAGCCCCACGGCCTTCGCTCTCTGAGAAGTTTTTCCAGCGAATACATGCATTAAAATAAATAAATAAATTTTTTTTCTCCTTTAGCTGAGTTCCAGGCGAATTACGCACCCGTCCAGATGGATCTATCAGCTCTCGTTCCTGCGGATCCGCCACGTTACTATGGGGATCCAAGACAGTGTCGTGCTTTTGTGGAGCAATGCATGCTACACTTTAAGGCCTACCCTCTCTATTTTCCTTCCGATTGGGCTAAAGTGGCCTTTATGATTGACTACCTAGCGGGTGATGCCTTGAAATGGGTCACCCCCCTATGGGAAGCATGGGATCCTGTCATCCTTGACCTGCAGGCCTTCCTGGTGGCCTTTCGTATGGTCTTCGAGGACCCTAACTCTGAAGTCCCTGCTGAAGCTTCACTTCCCAATATCCCGGAGCAGCCCCGACGGGTAATGTGTGTGGGTAGCGTAATAGTCCTCCAGCCCAATGAGACTACTGCCCACCCAGAATCCTCACAGGGTGACTACGCTTTCCGGAATACTTCTCTCAACCTCAAGAGGCAGTCCAGACATGCTAAACGTAGAGGCAAGCCGTCACGCCAGGGTCTGTCCTCCCTGAGACCTCCTGAACCCTTCGGGGTGCCACCTGGTGGTGAATGGACAGAGACTTTCCTATTTCCTGTACCTGATACCTCGCCTGCTTCCTCCAGTGAGTCCGACCTAGTGTTCTCCGAAGCAGAAGTTACTCCCGAGTCTCTACACCCCTCCGACCAGGCGGAGGACCTCCAGTTGTGTTTAGAACCCTTCGGGGTGCCACCTGGTGGTGAATGGACAGAGACTTTCCTATTTCCTGTACCTGATACCTTGCCTGCTTCCTCCAGTGAGTCCGACCTAGTGTACTCTGAAGCAGATGTTTTCTCTGAGCCTCAGTACTCTTCTGACCCGGCGGAGGACCTCCAGTTGTTTCCTGAATCCTCCGGGGTACCACCAGATAACAAAGAGACAGCGACTTTTCCTCATTATGTACCTGATAACCCGTTTATTTCTTCCTGTGAGCCTGACAAGATGTACCTCGAAGCAGAGATTACCCTCAAGTCTCTGTCCCCCTCCAACCCAGTGAACGACTGGTCCTCGAATTCCCTGCGGAAGATTCTGGCAGGCCTGAAGAAGAGGGGGCGTAAGGGGGGAGGTACTGTAACATACCTGGCGGCGTCCTTGCATGGTGGTCCATCTCCCACTGTGCAAGAGGACGCACTTGATCTCCTGTCCAGAATGTCTCTCTGGTTTCCCTCCATGCTGTCTGTTTGTGTCTGTGTCTGTTTCTGCTGCTTAAGGGCGGCGCCCGATCACTTCCTGCTTTTTGTACCTGCTGTGGGTCACGCCCCTTGTGCGTCCTCAGCCTATTGCTGTCTGTCACCTGGTATATAGCTTAGCCGCTCCCATCTTTCCTTGCCTGAGCATATGTGTTCTTTCGGTGTGCGCTTGCACTCTGAATGTGCCAGGTCCCGTCCTGTTTCCCTGTCCGCCCTTCCTGGAGGCTGTATTTCCAGGCCTGTCTGAACTGTGTCCTGTATTTCTCCTGCCCTGCGGTGTCAGCTCCCGTGTCTGAACTGTGTCCTGTATGTTTCCTGCTTTGCGGTATCTGCTCCCGTGTCTGAACTTAGTCCTTTCTGTGTTCTCTAGTCCGTCCTGTCTGAACACGCTCCTTGCCTGTTCGTTCCGCCTCTCTGGGGGCAGTATTCCCAGACCCGCTCCTGTATCCCGCTGCAGTGTCGGTCTCTTCCGTACACTCAGTTCCAGTCTGAACTCTCTCCTATCCTTTACCTGTTTTGCCTCTATGCCCGTTCCCTTCCTTTTTCTGCAGAGTCTGAACTCGTACCTAACTCCTGCCTGTTGTCTCTGTACTCCTGTTTGTGAGTTTGTGGTCCACTCGCTACTTCACTGCAAGTACCCTGTGGGTATCTGGCTCTGCCTTTCCCTTCCTGTCTGTTCAGTGTGAACAGAGCCCTGTCCTCCCTGCTCAGTCTTCTGCACTCTAGTTGTGCTTGCCTGTACCCCTCTGCCTGTATTGTTCCTGTATCCCGGTGTGTACTGGGTCCTATCCCGCCTGTGTTCCTACTTGCTAGTGCCTCCCTGTCTGCGCTCTAGCTGTGCTTGCCTGTACCCCCCTGCCTGCTTACCCGCCTGCCTGCATACCAGTCGTGCCTGCCTATACCCACCAGTCTGTGTGCCAGCCTACCAGTCTGTTCCTGTATTCCCCTGTGTGGGTCAACAGCCGTGTCCGGGGTCTGTCCTGGAGTAGCACCTGGTCCCTCTGCTCGGTTCCTCCTTGGTGCACTGGCGTCGTATGCCGTCGTGCGACCCTGGTCGGATCGGGTGAATACCTAGTTACGCCCCTCCAGGCATTCACTCTCCGGCACGGTCCAGTGGAATCACTACCAATCACATGCACACGCCGCTCTAGCCCGGGCGTGTGCATAACATAAGTAAGTAAAATAAATAAAATAAAATAAAAATACTTGATGGAGGTTTCTGAGTCCAGAATTCAATGCCAGGGAGATTGAGTACGACATTACACTGTGTTCCAAATTATTATGCAAATAATATTTTCTCAGATTTTCCCAAATTACCTATATGAATTGCAGTCATTGTAATTTTCCAGTCAAATAACTATTAGAGTACAATTGAAAGGATTTTGTACAACCTGCCTATGATAACAGTATATTTAAAAAAAAATTAAAAACTCAAACTGCACTCAAAATGCATGTTCCAAATTATTATGCACAGCAGAGTTTTCAACCTTTTCATTTTAATAAAGAACAAAAAAAATGGTCATTTTTGAAATTATAAGCATTAGCAGGTTATTACAAACTGAAATCAAACAGTTTTCAACTCAAAACTTTATTCTAGGTGATGTTACATTTGCACATAGGACCGCTTGTACGAAAGGAGCTTCTGAACTCTCTCGTCCATTGAATTTGTCAGGTTTTGGATGGTTTCTGCTTCAATTGTTTTGCATGAGGGCAGAATACCCTCCCAGAGCTGTTGCTTAGATGTGAACTGCCTCCCGCCATCATAGACACTCCTTTTGATGACGCTCCAGAGGTTCTCAATGGGGTTGAGGTCAGGGGAGCAAGGGTGCCACACCATCAGTTTGTCCCCTTTTATGCCCATAGCAGCCAGAGATGCAGAGGTGTTATGTGCAGCATGAGACGGAGCATTATCATGCATGAAAATGATCTTGCTGCGGAATGCACGGTTCTTCTTCTTGAAGCATGGAAGGAAGTGCTGTTTGAGAAACTAAACATACATTATGGAGTTCATCTTTACCCCTTCAGGGATCCTAAAAGGGCCGACAATCTCTCTCCCCATGATTCCAGCCCAAAACATTACTCCACCTCCTCCTTGTTAGCGCCATAGACGTGTTTGCATGGGGTGTCCATCAACCAGCCATCCTCCACTCCATCCATCTGGACCATCGAAATCATTTCATGCATGATAATGCCCCGTCTCATGCTGCACATAACACATCTGCATCTCTGGCTGCTATGGGCATAAAAGGGGACAAACTTATGGTGTGGCACCCATGCTCCCCTGACCTCAACCCCATTGAGAACCTCTGGAGCATCATCAAAAGGAGTGTCTATGATGGCGGGAGGCAGTTCACATCTAAGCAACAGCTCTGGGAGGGTATTCTGCCCTCATGCAAAACAATTGAAGCAGAAACCATCCAAAACCTGACAAATTCAATGGATGAGAGAGTTCAGAAGCTCCTTTCGTACAAGCGGTCCTATGTGCAAATGTAACATCACCTAGAATAAAGTTTTGAGTTGAAAACTGTTTGACTTCAGTTTGTAATAACCTGCTAATGCTTATAATTTCAAAAATGACCATTTTTTTGTTCTTTATTAAAATGAAAAGGTTGAAAACTCTGCTGTGCATAATAATTTGGAACATGCATTTTGAGTGCAGTTTGAGTTTTTTATTTTTTTAAAAATATACTGTTGTCATAGGCAGTTTGTACAAAAACCTTTCAATTGTACTCTAATAGTTATTTGACTGGAAAATTACAATGACTGCAATTCATATAGGTAATTTGGGAAAATCTGAGAAAATATTATTTGCATAATAATTTGGAACACAGTGTAGATCAGTGTTGAGTCATATAAACAGTGAGGTTGCTTTAAGAGTTAATGGGGAATTGTGAGGCTGCTGGTTAATGACTGACAAGACACAGGGCTGCTTAGGAGTGCATTAATTTTGTCAGATCTCTGCCAATTAAGAGAGCTGACCTTATAGTTGCTTTATGGGAAATTGAAATTTGGTAGTACACCCCAACTAAATATCTTGGGCTCACAGTCTTTATCAATCACTGACAGCACCTCTGAGATATCATTATCAGCCCCCCTCCCCTCCTCCCCCGTAACACTTGTGACTGATGTGCTGTCATGGAAGCCAGGGCCTGCTGAAGGCCCTCAAACTGCAATCACTAATAACAGAGAAATCGTTCCAAAAATCACAATTTCTTTGTTATCCCATGAGGGGACTAAAAAATAAAGTTTAAACACCCCCCAAAAAAGTTTTAAAAAATATAAGAAAGAAATAATTTAAAAAATAAATGGGAAAAGAGGGTGGTTAACACTTTTATATTTTTACTAGCTATTGAACCCGTTCTACGCCCGGGTGGCGAGCATTTTTATTGGTATATGGTCTCCCATGCTGGTATGTGCTGCCCCCACCATCCTATCCTGGTATGCATGGTACCCCTCATCGCCATCCTAATATGCATGGCACCCCTCATCCCCAATCCTGGTATGCATGGCACCCCTCACCCCCAATCCTGGTATGCATGGCCCCATCATCCCCAATCCTGGTATGCGTGGCACCCCTCACCCCCAATCCTGGTATGCGTGGCATCCCTCATCTCCAATCCTGGTATGCATGGTACCCCATCCCTCCTCCCTATCCTTGTATGTATGGTATCCCTCTTCCTGGTATGCATGGGCCTCTCACCCACATCCTGGTATGCATGGCACCCTTCATCCCCATCCTGGTATGCATGGCCCCTCATCTGAATCCTGGTATGCATGGCACTCCTCATGCCCAATCCCGGTATGCATGGCACCCCTTATGCCCAATCCCGGTATGTATGGCACCCCACTTCCCCAATCCCTGTATTCATGGCACCCCTCATCCCCAATCCCAGTTTGCATGGCACCCCTCATCCCCAATCCCGGTATGCATGGCACCCCTTATCCCCAATCCTGGTATGCATGGCATCCCTCATCCCCAATCCAGGTATGCATGGCTCCCTCATCCCCAATCCAGGTATGCATGGCACCCCTCATCCCCAATCCTGGTAGGCATGGCTCCCTCATCCTCAATCCTGGTAGGCATGGCTCCCTCATCCCCAATCCTGGTATGCATGGCACCCCTCATCCCCAATCCTGGTATGCATGGCACCCCTCATCTCCAATACTGGTATGCATGGCACCCCTCATCCCCAATCCCGGTATGCATGGCACCCCTCATCCCCAATCCCGGTATGCATGGCACCCCTCATCCCCAATCCCGGTATGCATGGCACCCCTCATCCCCAATCCCGGTATGCATGGCACCCCTCATCCCCAATCCCGGCATGCATGGCACCCCTCATCCCCAATCCTGGCATGCATGGCACCCCTCATCCCCAATCCCGGTATGCATAGCACCCCTCATCCCCAATCCCGGTATGAATGGCACCCCTCATGCCCAATCCCGGTATGCATGGCACCCCTCATGCCCAATCCTGGTATGCATGGCACCCCACTTCCTCAATCCCGGTATTCATGGCACCCCTCATCCCCAATCCCGGTATGCATGGCACCCCTCATCCCCAATCCCGGTATGCATGGCACCCCTCATCCCCAATCCCGGTATGCATGGCTCCCTCATCCCCAATCCAGGTATGCATGGCACCCCTCATCCCCAATCCTGGTATGCATGGCACCCCTCATCCCCAATCCTGGTATGCACGGCACCCCTCATCCCCAATCCTGGTATGCACGGCACCCCTCATCCCCAATCCTGGTATGCATGGCTCCCTCATCCCCAATCCTGGTATGCATGGCACCCCTCATCTCCAATCCTGGTATGCATGGCACCCCTCATCCCCAATCCTGGTATGCATAGCACCCCTCATCCCAATTCTGGTATGTATGGCCTACTCATCCCAGAAACATGGTATGCATGGCACCCAATCCCTCATCCTTATCCTGGTATGCATGATACCCCTCATCCCTATTTTGGTATGCATGGCACCCTTCACCCCCCAATCCTGGTATGCATGGTCCCCTCACCCCCCCAATCCTTGTATGCATGGCACCCTCACCCACCAATTGTGGTATGTGTGGTACCCTCATCCCCCAATCCTGGTATGCATAGTCCCCTCACCCCCAAATCCTGGTATGTGTGGTACCCCTCATCACCCAATAATGGTATGTGTGGTACCCCTCATCCTGGTATGCATGGTCCCCTCACCCCCCAATCCTGGTATTCATGGTCCCCTCACCCCCCAATCCTTGTATGCATGGTCCCCTCACCCACCAATCCTTGGTATGTGTGGTACCCCTCACCCCCCAATCCTGGTATGCGTGGTACCCCTCACCCCCCAATCCTGGTATGTGTGGTACCCCTCACCCCTCAATCCTGGTATGCATGGTCCCCTCACCCCCCAATCCTGGTATGCGTGGTACCCCTCACCCCCCAATCCAGGTATGCGTGGTACCCCTCACCCCCCAATCCAGGTATGCATGGTCCCCTCACCCCCCAATCCAGGTATGTGTGGTACCCCTCACCCCCCATTCATTGAATGCATGGTCCCCTCACACCCCAATCCTGGTATGTGTGGTACCCCTCAACCCCCAATCCTGGTATGCATGGTCCCCTCAACCCCCAATCCTGGTATGTGTGGTACCCCTCACCCCCCAATCCTGGTATGCATGGTCCCTCACCCCCCAATCCTGGTATGTGTGGTACCCCTCACACCCCAATCCTGGTATGTGTGGTACCCCTCATCCTGGTATGCATGATCCCCTCACCTCACAATCCTGGTATATGCATGGTCCCCTCACCCCACAATCCTGGTATGTGTGGCCCCCTCACCCTCCAATCCTGGTATGTGTGGCACCCTCACCCCCCAATCCTGGTATGTGTGGCCCCCTCATCACTTTCACACTGTACACACATACAAAAAAAATAAACAGTTATACTCCCCTTTCTTCTCTGTGCTCCAGCGCTGCTGCGTCCTGTTCTGCCGGAGGCCAGGGGAGGAGTGCGGCGCGAAGTCTGGCGCCATTTTGCTGAAGACACACTGTAAATGTGTCTTCAGTAAAATGGCGCGGGATAGCGCTATGCGCATGCGCCGATTCGACGCCTCACTCCTGCCCCGGTTTCCGGCGAAGAAAGGCGCCGCGGCAACGCTCCTCCCAGTCAGGTATGTAAATATGGCGCCGGAGATCGCGGTATGCGCTCAGTATCTATGCATACCATGATCTCCGGCGCCATACACACTCCTCTTACCTGTAACGGCTGGATGCGTGATTCTGTCTGGAGCCAGACTGTGCGTCGCGCATGCGCAGTCTATCGAGGCTTCAGACAGAGACATGCATTCCCCGTTATATTATAGATTCAGTAGAAAGTGGCTGGATTGCTCTGCTGACGTATTATATTTATATATTCAGTATAAAGTGGCTGGATTGCTCCGCTGACATATTATATATTTATATTCAGTAGAAAGTGACTCGATTGCTCCGCTGACGTATTTTGTGCGGGATTGCTCCACTGACGTATTTTGTGCGAGATTGCTCCGCTGACGTTTTTTGTGCGGGATTGCTCCGCTGACGTATTTTGTGCGGGATTGCTCCGCTGACGTATTTTGTGTGGGATTGATCCGCTGACGTATTTTGTGCGGGATTGCTCCGCTGACGTATTTTGTGCGGGATTGCTCCGCTGACGTATTTTGTGCGGGATTGCTCCGCTGACGTATTTTGTGCGGGATTGCTCCGCTGACGTATTTTGTGCGGGATTGCTCCGCTGACGTATTTTGTGCGGGATTGCTCCGCTGACGTATTTTGGGCGGGATTGTTCCGCTGACGTAATTTGTGCGGGATTGCTCCGCTGACGTAATTTGTGCGGGATTGCTCCGCTGACGTAATTTGTGCGGGATTGCTCCGCTGACGTAATTTGTGCGGGATTGCTCCGCTGACGTAATTTGTGCGGGATTGCTCCGCTGACGTTTTTTGTGCGGGATTGCTCCGCTGACGTTTTTTGTGCGGGATTGCTCCGCTGACGTTTTTTGTGCGGGATTGCTCCGCTGACGTATTTTGTGCGGGATTGCTCCGCTGACGTAATTTGTGCGGGATTGCTCCGCTGACGTTTTTTGTGCGGGATTGCTCCGCTGACGTTTTTTGTGCGGGATTGCTCTTCTGACGCATTTTGTGCGGGACTGCTCCGCTGACTGTGTTGGAGTACTCTGATGACTATTCTATATAGTAGATATATATATGTATATTTGTATATACAACAGTATCTTCTTTAGATATAGATATATGTGTAATATATATATCTATATATAGTACATTTTTTTTTTTTTTAAGATAGAGACTGGAGGCACTGTGTGACGCAGAAATCTTCTGTCTTTAAAATGGCGGCGAAGTGTGGTGGTACGTTACATATTTAAATTATAAGTGATGTCATGAGAGGGTGGGGGAGAACTGTGACGCCAGATCAGCACCTGCGCAGTCTGCGCTTTCCGGCGCCATTTTGTTGAAGACACACTGCTAGTGTGTCTTCAATGTGTCTGTTGAAGAAACACTGCTAGTGTGTCTTCAATGTGTCTATTGAAGACACACTTGCAATGTGTCTTCAATAAAACGGCGCCGGAAGCGTGCTATGCGCATGCACTGGTACCGACGGTGGATCCCGGCCTTCTGCCCGAAGAGACGCCGCGGCAACTGGCCTCCCGGATAGGTAACCACGTGTGTACTGATAATACTGGAGGACTGGGGCTGCATTTTATCCTATGGGGGGAGGTGGGTGCTGGATTTTAGACTATGGTGGGGGCCGCATTTTACCCTATGGAGGGCTGCATTATACTGCATGCAGGACCATGGGGAGTGCATTATACTGTGTGGAGGACCATGGGGAGTGCATTATACTGTGTGGAGGACCATAGGGAGTTCATTATAATGTGTGGAGGACCATAGGAAGTTCATTATACTGTGTGGAGGACCATAGGGAGTTCATTATACTGCTTGGAGGACCATAGGGAGTGCATTATACTGTGTGCAGGATCATGCAGAGTGCATTATACTGTGTAGAGGACCATGCGGAGTGCATTATACTGTGTAGAGGACCATGGCGAGTGCATTATACTGTGTGGAGGACCATGGCGAGTGCATTATACTCTGTGGTGAACCATGGCGAGTGCATTATACTCTGTGGAGTGCGGAGAGGTGTGGGGCCACTATACTGTATGTAGGCCCATTATACCGCATGGAGGGCTGTGTGGGGGTCACAGTTGGGGGGGATCATACTGTGTTGGGGTCACCATACTTTGCCTTGGGAGTTGAGGTGGGGTAAAATAGGGTCATTATACTGTGCATGTGGAGGAATTCACCATGGGGGTATCATATTGTGTCTGGGGGACACTTTTGTTGGCATCATACTTTATGGGGAGATGAAAGAGGAATCCAGGACTTCAGCAGGAGGAAAATTACTATATAAAGGCTGGAATGTTGTGAGATCTGCTCTTCTATGACCCCGACAATTTACTTTTTTTTTTGGAGGGGGGGGGCAATTAGAACTTCTGCTATGGGGCCCCGTGATTCCTATGTTCGCCCCTGACTGGAATCCATGCAATTTTTTACTTGTATAACAATTCCTTCTGTGTTTGATGTGTCAGATATGATCTCCATTGACATGTGATATGGGACTGATATGGTGCTTTAATATAATATTATGTCTATTATATTCTGCTATAGATACAGTGGGGAGGTGCAAAGCAGTGTATTGCATGTATGGAGTGCATTTGCACTCTAAAACAACTCCTGCTCGTGACAGCATACCTTGCACGTGTGTATTATGGATGGAATGCATTTGTGTTCCAAAACTATCCGGGTGGCTGGAAGCTATGCCACTTGCGCTTTTTATTAAATTCCAGCCCACAATCTTGTGTTCTACGCATGCGCAGTGTGGGTGGAACATGGTTGACTTTCTAAACCATCCCATAGGCCGGAACTTACATCATTTGGTCCATGTTCTGCACATGCGCAGTATGACAGGAGCACATTTGCGATCCAAAAGCTCTTTAGAAACCAGAACTTACATCATATCTCCATAGTGCGCAGATATACAGTGGGTACGGAAAGTATTCAGACCCTTTTACATTTTTCACTCTGTTTCATTGCAGCCATTTGGTACATTCTAAAAAGTTTATTTTTTTTCTCATTAAAATACACTCTGCACCCCAACTTTACTGAAAAAAAAGAAATGTAGAAATTTTTGCAAATTTATTAAAAAATAAAAAGTGAAATCTCACATGTTCATAAGTATTCAGACCCTTTGCTCAGACACTCATATTTAAGTCACATGCTGTCCATTTCCTTGTGATCCTCCTCGAGATGGTTCTACTCCTTCATTGGAGTCCAGCTGTGTTTAATTAAACTGATAGGACTTGATTTGGAAAGGCACACACCTGTCTATATAAGACCTCACAGCTCAGAGTGCATCTCAGACCAAATGAGAATCATGAGCTCAAAGGAACTGCCCAAGGAGCTCAGAGAAAGAATTGTGGCAAGGAACAGATCTGGCCAAGGTTGCAAAAGAATTTCTGCATTACTCAAGGTTCCTAAGAGCACAGTGACCTCCATAATCCTTAAATGGAAGTTGTTTGGGACCACCAGAAGTCTTCCTAGACCTGGCCGTCCAGCCAAACTGAGCAATCGTGGGAGACGAACCTTGGTGAAGAGGTAAAAAAGAACCCCAAGATCACTGTGGCTGAGCTCCGAAGACGCAGTAGGGAGATGGGAGAAAGTTCCAAAGTCAACTATCACTACAGCCCTCCACCAGTCGGGCCTTCTTTGAGGAAGACTATGAGCGGCGATGTAAAATGCACAAGCACAGAGTAGATATGCTGGAACCATTATGTAAAGAGTGTACTTTAATGAGAAAAAAAAAGAACTTTTTAGAATTTATGAAATGGCTGCAATGAAACAAAGAGTGAAAAATTTAAAGGGGTCTGAATACTATCTCTACCCACTGTATAATAGCTAGAACACAAATGCGTCCCAGGGATTGACAACTTCCATAGGAAGAGTATTTAAGACGCCATACATAGTGGTGTGAAAAAGTATTTGCCCCCTTCCTGATTTCTTATTCTTTTGCATGCTTGTCACACTTAAATGTTTCTGATTACAAAACAAATTTAAATATTAGACAAAAATAACACAAGAAAGCACCAAATGCAGTTTTTAAACAAAGGTCTTTATTTTAAGGGAAAAAGAAATCCAAACCTACAGGGCCCTGTGTGAATAAGTGATTGCCCTCTAAACCTAATAACTGGTTGGGCCACCCTTAGCAGCAACAACTGCAATCAAGCATTTGCAATAACAGCCAATGAGTCTTTCACAGTGCTCTGGAGGAATTTTGGCCTACCCATCTTTGCAAAATTGTTGTAATTCAGCCTCATTGGGGGTTTCCTAGAATGAACCGCCTTTTTAAGGTCATGCCACAGCATCTCAATCGGATTAAGGTCAGGACTTTGACTAGGCCACTCCAAATTCTTAATTTTCTTTTTCTTAAGCCATTCAGAGGTGGACTTACTGGTGAGTTTTGGATCATTGTCTTGCTGCATAACGCAGTGTGCTTCAGCTTGATGTCACGAACAGATGGCCAGACATTCTCCTTTAGAATTTTTTGGTAGACAGCAGAATTCATGGTTCCATTTACAACAGCAAGTCTTCAAGGTCCTGAAGCAGCGTAACAGCCCCAGACCATCACACTACCACCACCATATTTTACTGTTGGTATGATGTTCCTTTTCTGAAATGCTGTGTTACTCCTACGCCAGATGTAATGGGACATACAACTTCCAAAAAGTTCAACTTTTGTTTTGTCAGTCTACAGAGTATTCTTCCAAAAGTCTTGGCGATCATCGCGATGTTTTCTGGCAAAACTGATACGAGACTTTATGTTCTATTGCTCAGCAGTGGTTTTTGTCTTGGAACTCTGTCATGCATGCCATTTTCCCAGTCTCTTTCTTGTGGTGGCATCATGAGCACTGACCTTAACTGAGGCAAGTGAGGCTTGCCATTCTTTGGATGTTGTTGTGTAGTTTTTTGTGACCTCTAGGATGAGTCGACGCTGCGCTCTTGGGGTAATTTTGGTCGACCGGCCATTCTTGGGAAGGTTCACCACTGTTCCATGTTTTCGCCATTTGTGAATAATGGCTCTTACTGTGGTTTACTGGAGTCCCAAAGCTTTAGAAATGGCTTTATAACCTTTTCAAGACTGAAAAATCTCAATTACGTTCTCCTTTGTTCCTGAATTTCTTTGGATAGCAGCATGATGTCTAGCTATTGAGGATGTTTTGGTCTACTTCACTTTGTCAAGCAGGTCCTATTTAAATGATTTCTTGATTGAGAACAGATGTGGCAGTAATCAGGCCTGTGTGTGGCTAGGGTAATTGAACTCAGCTTCCCAAAGATATGAGAAACCACAGTTAATTTATGTTTTAACGGTTGGGGGGAGGCCAATCACTTTTTCACACAGGGCCCTGTAGGTTTCGATTTCTTTTTACCTAAATAATAAAGACCTTCATTTAAAAACTGCATTTGGTGCTTTCTTGTGTTATTTTTGTCTAATATTTAAACTTATTTTGTGATCTGAAACATTTAAGTGTGACCAACATGCAAAAGAATAAGAAATCAGGAATGAGACTTTTTCACACCACTGTATACAGCCCAAACATATGCCACCTGATGGACATTACTTCTACATATGTGACTTGACATCCTGAGTCATGGCAGCTTTATGTACAACATATTGATACATGCACTTGAGCACCTTATTGCATAGGAGCAGTCATGGTTTTATTTGAGAGCTAAGTATATATGTCTTTAGTATATACTCCTGATGAACTTATTTAGGGGAAACATGTTGAGTTAAGAATACTGTATGGCTGTTTTCCTAAAATAAATTTCATGGTAAGGTATATTTTTGCCATCACAGCATACTATATGGCTATGATCTTTTTGAATTGACTTCCATGCTGATGTTCTATTTGTGCTTATGATATAGACTATGGCATACTATATGGCTATTTTTTCTTTTAACTGATTTTCAGGTTAGTAATACATATATATGCCCATGATATATATTGTGATATTAGACAATTGTGTATAGTACACTATGAACTGACTTACATACTATTGGTACACTGTATGTCTATAATATATTGAATCATTTGGGGTAAATTTTCCCTGTAGGTATAGCTTAGGCAGATATTATTTTGCAAAGAAGCAGAAGTAAATAGTTTGTCCTTATGATGTCTTTTTATATGCACCTATGCTTTCATCTATGTGGATGAGTATTTGGCGAAATCAGGTTTGGCAGATTATTTTATGTCCTGAATAATATACCAGTAGACCTTTGGATATAAAATATGGTTCTTAAGATTACATACTACATATTTATGCATTGGTAGAAAGATTTTATACATTACCATGGAGTATTGCATGTGTGTGTTAAGGTCATATATCTGGCTCCAAGTTCATAGAACATCCTAAGGGCAGGCAGGCTGCTGTCTATGATGTGTCCTCCTTCTAAACCAATGAGACAGGCAATTTTTTTGGTGTTTTCAATACCTAGTTGAGAAAAAAGGACTATTTATAGTCACTGACAAATTGAAATTATCTAGCAATAAGATACAGAAATTATAGATTGCATTCTCTTTTTTTCTACATTTTTCTCAGTTAATAAATCTATATAAATAGGTATTAAATAACATAAAATTGGCATTGGGACTATAGATGAGAGAGACCATTTTACAGCACCAAAGATTGGGTCCCCATTGACCTCTATGCTGTTCGGGTTCTGGTTCAAGGTAGGGTAGAGTTCTGGCACCATAAAAGAACATTGGACTAAAGTTCGGCTGAACCTGATGAACCCAAACAGTTCTCTCATCCCTAATTGGGACCCTTTTACTAGGGATACCTAGTAACTTAGGTCATGCAACATCAACAGAAATTGCACAACCAAAATAATGTGAAAGCCTTGTTTGTAGTGTTGAGCGAATTTGTTCGGCATTTCAAATTTGTGTTGGTGTTCGGGGTTCCGGATTGTTCGCACCAAAAAAATCGGCTCTGCCCACGAACATCCCTGATTTGCCACGCTCTCACGCAGATGTCTCACGAATAGAGATGAGCGTTGTTCTACTCGAACTGTTCGCCAATCTCAAATTCGAGCTGTTTTGGGCGGTGTTTGAGCCGTTCGGCGAACACGAACAATTTGAGAAAAATTCGGCTGTTCGAGGTTATGTTCGATAACTGTTCGTGCACCAAAATCATAACTGGATTTTTTCTCAGTAATGATGAAAATTAATGTTAATACGCAGTTTGAGTGTACAGCGGGGTGGGGGGAGGGGCAGGGGATGGATCTCTGCAGGAACAATGAAGATCTCCATTTTTTTTTTTCTCTTTCCCGCATTTACAGTGGGGAGGTGCAATCTGTCAGCCTATCAGCAGCGCACACACGGAGCGAAGTGCTTTTTTTCACACAAGCAAGGGCATGTGTCATTGGCAGTGTATGTCACATGTCCTTGCCCTATAAGACCAAGCCATTTTCCCCGTCGCCACCATTTTCTCACTGCTGCAGCTGCGTGTTAGACGGCACCGCTGTTGCTGTGTGCGCTATACCTTGTTAATTTCAAGCCAATTTTCGCACAAATCTACAGATAGCTTGGGAGTAGGGAATAGTTGTGATTGCAGTCCTTTTAAGGACTAGGTTACAGCATTTCCTACGACTTTTATCAGGCAGGTCTGTGCTCTTAAATAGATAGATTGTGGGAGCAAAGACTAATTGTAATTGGAGTCCTTTTCAGGACTAGGTTACATCAGTTCCTATCAGTTTTTGCCAGGCAGGTCTGTGCCAGTGCTGTGCAAGTTTTTTCACAGCATTTGGCTGAATCTAGCAAAGCTAATCCTTTTTGGCCTATTGCAGAGTGTGTTAGTCAGTGGAGTAGCCTATCTGTGTTGCAAGATATACCACCTGTGTATAGAATACCAATTTTTTTACTGCACCTAGTGAAGTAAAATCTTTTGGGCATAGCATCATTCTATTAGTCCATCTATACTGACCTCCATCAGGTTGCAAATTGAATATAATTTTTTTCTGCATCTAGCTCTGAAAAAATATTGGGCTTCTAGCTGTGTGTGGGACTTGTTGTATTAGTCCATCTATACTGACCTCCATCAGGTTGCAAACTGCATATATTTTTTTCTTCATCTACCTCTGAAAAAATATTGGGCTTCTAGCTGTGTGTGGGACTTGTTGTATTAGTCCATCTATACTGACCTCCATCAGGTTGCAAACTGAATATATTTTTTTCTGCATCTACCTCTGAAAAAATATTGGGCTTCTAGCTGTGTGTGGGACTTGTTGTATTAGTCCATCTATACAGACCTCCATCAGGTTGCAAACTGAACATATTTTTTTCTGCATCTACCTCTGAAAAAATATTGGGCTTCTAGCTGTGTGTGGGACTTGTTGTATTAGTCCATCTATACTGACCTCCATCAGGTTGCAAACTGAATATATTTTTTTCTGCATCTACCTCTGAAAAAATATTGGGCTTCTAGCTGTGTGTGGGACTTGTTCTATTAATCCATCTATACAGACCTCCATCAGGTTGCAAACTGAATATATTTTTTTCTGCATCTAGCTCTGAAAAAATATTTGGCATTCTAGCAGTGTGTGGGACTTTCTCTATTAGTCCATCTACAGTCATATGAAAAAGTTTGGGCACCCCTATTAATCTTAAGCTTAATGTTTTATAAAAATTGGTGTTTTTGCAACAGCTATTTCAGTTTGATAGATGTAATAACTGTTGGATACAGTAATGTTTCTGCCTTGAAATGAGGTTTATTGTACTAACAGAAAATGTGCAATCTGCATTCAAACAAAATTTGACAGGTGCATAAGTATGGGCACCTCACCAGAAAAGTGACATTAATATTTAGCAGATCCTCCTTTTGCAAAAATAACAGCCTCTAGTCGCTTCCTGTAGCTTTTAATGAGTTCCTGGATCCTGGATGAAGGTATTTTTGACCGTTCCTCTTTACAAAACAATTCCAGTTTAGTTAAGTTTGATGGTCGCCGAGCATGGACAGCCTCTTCAAATGATCCCACAGATGTTCAATGATATTCAGGTCTGGGGACTGGGATGGCCATTCCAGAACATTGTAATTGTTCCTCTGCATGAATGCCTGAGTAGATTTGGAGCAGTGTTTTGGATCATTGTCTTGCTGAAAGATCCATCCACTGCGTAACTTCAACTTTATCACTGATTCTTGAACACTATTGCCAAGAATCTGCTGATACTGAGTGGAATCCATGCGTCCCTCAACTTTAACAAGATTCCCAGTGCCGGCATTGACCACACAGCCCCAAAGCATGATGGAACCTCCACCAAATTTTACTGTGGGTAGCAAGTGTTTTTCTTGGAATGCTGTGTTTTTTTGCCACCATGCATAACGCCTTTTTGAATGACCAAACAACTCAATCTTGGTTTCATCAGTCCACAGGACCTTCTTCCAAAAAGAAATAGGCTTCTTCAAATGTGCTTTTGCATACCTCAGCCGACTCTGTTTGTGCGTACTTGCAGAAACGGCTTCTTTCGCATCACTCTCCCATACAGCTTCTCCTTGTGCAAAGTGCGTTGTAAAGTTGACCGATGCACAGTGACACCATCTGCAGCAAGTTGATGCTGCAGCTCTCTGGAGGTGGTCTGAGGATTGTCCTTGACTGATCTCACCATTCTTCTTCTCTGCCTTTCTGATGTTTTTCTTGTCCTGACACTTCTGGCCTTAACAAGAACTGTCCCTATGTTCTTCCATTTCCTTACTATGTTCCTCACAGTGGAAACTGACAGGTTAAATCTCTGAGACAGCTTTTTGTATCCTTCCCCTGAACAACTATGTTGAATAATCTTTGTTTTCAGATCATTTGACAGTTGTTTTGAGGAGCCCATGATGCCACTCTTCAGAGGAGATTCAAACAGGAGAACAACTTGCAAGTGGCCACTTTAAGTAGCTTTTCTCATGATTGCATACACCTGGCTATAAAGTTCAAAGCTCAATGAGGTTACAAAACCAAAAAAAGTGCTTTAGTAAGTCAGTAAAAAGTAGGCAGGAGTATTTAAAACAAGAAAATGATAAGGGTGCCCATACTTATGCACAGGTCAAATTTTGTTTGAATGCAGATTGCACATTTTCTGTTAGCACAATAAACCTCATTTCAAGGCAGAAACATTACTGTGTCCAACAGTTATTACATATATCAAACTGAAATAGCTGTTGCAAAAACACCAATTTTTATAAAACATTAAGCTTAAGATTAATAGGGGTGCCCAAACTTTTTCATATGACTGTATACTGACCTCCATCAGGTTGCAAATTGAATATAATTTTTTTCTGCATCTAACCCAGCCAATAGTTTTGGCCTAATACCACAGTTTGGCCACTCAGCTCTGCTCGGTTCCCATCCATTGTTTTTTTGTGCAAACAACTCCAGAGTTGTGAATTAGTTAACCACCAAAATGAGTGGAAAAAGGCCTGCTGCTGGTGGAAAGGGTAATAGTCGTGTTCGGAAGGGGAAAAAAGGTTGTGTCCGTGGGGTAGGTGCAGAAGAAAGACCATCTTCCAGCCAAACTAAAATGTCTACTTCTTTTAGCGGACAATGTGATAAGATCCCTTTCTTACGGCCACGCCAATCGCTACAAATTCCAGATGAGGCACAAAAACAGCAGGTGCTTCAACGGATATCAAGTGCTCCTTTAAGTGGGCTCTCCTCCACATCAACTTCAACATCACAAATACTCCAGTCCTCAAAGGTGTCACCCAAATCGCACTTGCTTCCTCACAGCTCCCAAATCTCCAGCTGCCCGTCTGAGTATGAGGTAGAACAGATGGTTGAGTCTGCAGAGCTGTTTACTCATACTATAGCCTGGGAATCAGAGGTCGACTCCAGCGCTTCTGTGAATCCAGACGAGGAAATGATCTGCACTGATGCCCAGAATCTTTATGAGTCGGATCCAGGACCAGACGCAGAAGGTTCTGACCATAATGTAGACCCTCATTCCCAAACTGTAACTCCTGTTGGTGGAGACAATGAGGAAGACGATGATAAGACTCAAATACCTGATTGGAGCGACAACTTTAGTTTTTTGTCAGGGCAGGAACAGGTTGGCTCTGAGGACGACGGGTGTGATAACGCACAGGGTGATGATGATGAGGTTGGAGATCCCACTTACTGTCAACCCACAGTCAGCCAAGAGATGAGGTCAGCAGAGGAGGTGGAGGAAGATGCTAGTGACGACGAGGTTAGGTTGCGCCTTCCTGGACAGAGACGTAGTACTGGAAGCACGTCAACAACTGCATCCTCAAACACAACTCTGCCTCTCACCACAAGTCGTGGTGGCTCTTCAGGTCGCATGGGTGCTAAGCCTTGCATAGCCTGGGCATTTTTTCAGATCGATAAAGATGACCCAACTCGTGTTATCTGTAACATTTGTCAGCAAAAGCTAAGTAGAGGCCAAAAAATACATAGTTTGAGTACTTCATGCATGAACCGGCACATGGACATGAAGCATAAGTTGCAGTGGGAAGCTCAGTGTGCTACAATGCGGCCTAGCCGGCCGGGCCAACCACCGTCTGCCATATCTTGTGCATCCGCGGCCTCTTCATCCTCTGTGACTGGGGGGACAGCAGTCACACCTGTTTTGGGGCGCAGACCTGCCACCTCTTTACCCGCAACAGCCAGCGTGATTGGCAGGTCATCATTTTCTTTGGAGGTGGTAACACCAGCTGGTATTGAGCGCTGTCCGACATCGATAGCACCACCTTTGGATCAAGGCAACCTAACATGTCCGCCTGCATCTTCCTCACAGACCGGCAGTTTGCCGGGGACACCCTTATCAACCCCGTCTAAGCACAATAGCCAGCCCTCGGTCCCTCAGATGTGGACAAGTAAAAGACCATTTCCTCCTAGCCATGAGAAAGCTAAGAGGTTGAATTTCACCATCTGCAAGTTCTTGGCTACAGAAATGCTGCCTTTCCGCCTGGTGGACACAGAGGATTTTCGAGACCTTATGTCCGTCGCAGTGCCCCAGTACCAGATGCCCAGTCGGCACTACTTCTCAAAGAAAGGTGTGCCTGCGCTCCACCAGCATGTCGCACACAACATCACCGCTTCTTTGAGAAACTCTGTGTGTGACAGGGTGCATTTCACCACAGACACTTGGACGAGTAGGCATGGACAGGGGCGTTACATGTCGCTGACTGGGCACTGGGTAACTATGGTGACAGCAGGACAAGGGGCTGCTGTCCAAGTCTTGCCGTCCCCACGAGTTGTGCGTCAATCCTCTTTATGTCAAAGTTCCTCCACTGCTTCTGCCTCCTCAACCTCCTCTCGGTCTTCCACCTGCACCCAAAGCCTGTCTGGTCATGCCACAAGCTTTCTAACTGCGCAGAAGGGATCCTGCACACCTCCTTACTATGCTGGCAGTAGGGCTCAACGTCATCAGGCGGTTTATACATTGAAATGTCTGGGAAATGTGAGTCACACAGCTGAGGAGTTGTGGTCAGCTCTGGAGAACCAATTTCATGAATGGTTGTCTCCACTGGACCTGAAACCAGGGAAGGCCGTGTGCGACAATGCTGCAAACCTGGGTGCGGCCCTTCGCCGGGGCAATGTCATACACGTGCCTTGTATGTCTCACGTGTTGAACCTGGTTGTCCAGCAATTTTTAGCCCACTATCCCAGACTAGATGGCTTTCTGCAGAGGGCACGGTCGCTGTGTGCTCACTTCCGCCGTTCGCATCCCGCAGCTCAGCGACTTACATCTCTACAGAAGTCGTTGGGCCTGCCACTTCACCGGCTAAAATGCGATGTGCCTACCCGGTGGAATTCAACTCTGCACATGTTGCAGCGACTGTGGCAGCACCGACAAGCCCTGGTGCAATACGTTCTGACGTATAGCCTGGGCCAACGAGATCCAGAGGTGGGGCAAATCACGCTGGAGGAGTGGTCTCAGATCAGGGACCTATGCACCCTTCTGCACAGTTTTGAAATGGCGACGAAGATGTTTAGTGCTGACGATGCCATTATCAGCATGACTATTCCGGTGATTTACATGCTGGAGCACATGTTAAACAGAATTCGGAGTCAGGTGGTGGCACAAGAGGAGGTGGAGGAAGTAGAGGAGGAGGAGTTGTATGCGGAAGGGCTAACATCTGCAAGGTCCAGACGGTTGGCAGCACCAAGGCGGCAGGCATGTGAGGGTGGGGGAGATGGTTTTACCAGGGTGCATGGTAGCAGCCAAACTAGTGAGGAAGGTGCAGGAGCCCAGGAAGAAGTGGAGGATGAACTGATGGAAGACTCATCAGATGAGGGAGACCTTGATCACATTTCTGTTGTGCGAGGTTGGGGGGAGAGGACAGAAGAAGGAAGCATGATTGTTACCTCGCCACCAACACAACAGCGACTTGGTGCTCCGGGATGCGCAACACACATGAGTGCCTTCTTGCTGCACTACCTGCAACATGACCCTCGAATTGTGAGAATTAGAAATAATCCTGACTACTGGGTTGCCACACTGTTAGATCCCCGGTGCAAAAGTAAATTTGCAGAAATTATTCCTGCCATAGAAAGGGATGCACGCATGCAGGAGTATCAGCAGAGACTGTTGCAGAATCTTACATGTGCTTTTCCACAAAATACCAGTGGTGCACGTAGTGAATCTCACAGTTCCAACTTGCCAACCGTGGGACCGTCAAGTGTTCAGCACTCAAACCGTAACAGAACCACAGTATCTGCTGGTAACATCAATTTTGCGGAATCATTTCACCACTTTTTTAGCCCATCCTTTGCAAGGCCACAGGAGACAAGAAGTCTGACACATAGTCAACGCCTAGAGACGATGGTACAGGAGTAGCTCCAAGTAAACATTGAAGCCACGACTGTGTCACTGGACCCTTGCTCTTTTTGGGCTTCCAATCTGGATAAATGGCCGGAGCTAGCCACTTACGCCTTGGAGATCTTGTCATGCCCCGCAGCCAGCGTTCTGTCTGAACGTGTGTTCAGCGCTGCTGGTGGTGTGCTGACAGATAAGCGCACGCGGCTCTCCACTGATAATGTAGACAGACTCCCGTTCATAAAGATGAACAAATCATAGATCCGAAACGATTTTTCTACCCCTGTGTCATCCTGGGGAGAGTAAAAGCTTGATGATTGGTTAAAATCACCCTACCAACCGTTTTAAGCTTTCAAATTACTAATCATGTTTATCTGTATCTTGACTGGAAAATAATTTGGGCTTTGTAGCAGTGTGCAGCACTGATCCTATTAGGCCATCTATAATAAGCTCCACCAGATTTAAAATTAAAAATAATTTTTAGCTGCATCTAGCCCGGAAAATAATTTTGGGGCTCCGAGATGCGCAAGACACATAAGTGCCTTCTTGCTGCACTACCTGCAGCATGACCCTCATATTGTCAGAATTCGAAGTAATCATGACTACTGGGTTGCCACACTCTTAGATCCCCCAAACTTTTCGATCAACCTTTTCATTTTAATAAAGACCAAAAAAATGGTCATTTTTGAAATTATAAGCATTAGCAGGTTGTTAGAAACTGAAATCAAACAGTTTTCAACTCAAAACTTTATTCTAGGTGATGTTACATTTTCACATAGGACCCCTTGTTCGAAAGGAGCTTCTGAACTCTCTCGTCCATTGAATTTGTCAGGTTTTGGATGGTTTCTGCTTCAATTGTTTTGCATGAGGACAGAATACCCTCCCAGAGCTGTTGCTTAGATGTGAACTGCCTCCCGCCATCATAGACACTCCTTTTAATGATGCTCCAAAGGTTCTGAATGGGGTACAGGTCAGGGGAGCATGGGGGTCACACCATAAGTTTGTCCCCTTTTATGCCCATATCAGCCAGAGATGCAGATGTTTTATGTGCAGCATGAGATGGTGCATTATCATGCAGAAAAATGATCTTGCTGTGAAATACACGGTTCTTCTTCTTGAACCATGGCAGGAAGTGCTGTTTGAGAAAATCCACATACATTATGGAGTTCATCTTTAGCGCCTTCAGGGATCCTAAAGGGGCCGACAATCTCTCTCCCCATGATTCCAGCCCAAAACATTACTCCACCTCCTCCTTGTTGGCGCTGTAGCTGTGTTTGCGTGGGGTGTCCATCAACCAGCCATCCTCCACTCCATCCATCTGGACCATCGAGCGCTGCACGGCACTCATCCGTGAACAAAAAAGTTTTGAAATCAGTCTTCATGTAATGTTTGGCCCACTGGAGCCGTTTCTGCTTGTGTGAAGTGGATAGAGGAGGTCGACAGGATGGCGTATGCACAGCTGCAAACCTCTGAAGGACCCTGCATCTTGTTGTTCGGGGGACGTTGGAGGCACAAGCAGCTTCAAAAACTTGTCTGCTGCTATGACAAGGCTTTTTTGCCGCTGCTCTTTCAACCTGACGTAATTGCCTGTAGGAAAGAGTCCTCAATTTGCCCTTATCAGCACGCACACGTGTGTACTGTGAATCAGCTACATACTTCTTGATTGCCAAGACACTTCATCCTGATCATCGCACAATGTTGATTGTAGTCATGCCTTGACCTAAACACTCCACAATTTGTTGCTTCTCAGCAGCCGACACATCCTTTTTCTTTCCCATTTTGGCAGAAAATGTAGGCTGCTTAATAATGTGAGAGAGCCTTCTTAAGTAGTCTTGCCTTTCATTGGACACACCTGCCAAACTAATTAGCACAGGTGTCTGCAATTGCTTACAGTGATATAAAGAGCCCTGACACACATCACCATCAATAAGTTTAACTGACAAACAAACAAATTCTTCCCTTATCACTCCTAAACACTTTTTGCATAATAATTTGGAACGCAGTGTACATGTGCTTTTCCACAAAACACCAGTGGTTCACGTAGTGAATCTTACAGTTCTAACTTGCCAACCGTGGTCTGTATGGAATTGTTCAATAAAGGGCCCAAAATTAAGATAACATAGATGGGAGAGGTCTCTATGAATAGGAATTCCTAAGTATTTGATACCCTGTGAGGGCCAGGCAAAGGGAAAGTTGGACTGGATGGAATCCTATATGGATTTGGGGAGGGAGACATCGAGGGCCTCAGACTTCGCTGCATTGATTTTAAAATTTTACCATGTAACAAAGTGATCTATTTCAGCCATAACAGCAGGGATGGATATATGTGATTGAGTGATATATACTAGGACATCATCAGCAAATAGAGAGCACTTGTACTCGGTGCCTCCCACCTCAATCCACCTAATATTGGGGTTATGGCGAATTGATGAGAGCAGGTGCTCCGTCACTAGGATGTATAAGAGAGGGGACAGAGGACATCCCTGCCTTGTCCCATTGGTGATTGTGAAAGGTGATGAAAATGTTCTGACGCACCCCCTGGGCCTTGGGACACCCGGAGCCGGACCCTTTTTGGTGGATGCTGGTGGTTGTAGTCTTCGTGGCGGCGACCCGGTTCCGTGGCTCAGGGCGGTCAAACCAGTGGCGGAACTATTTATGTGGTTTTGATGTTTAAATGTCCGACTACGCCACCCGTGGATTGCGGTCAGATTGAACCGCCGCTACAGGGCAGACCGCTGAGGCTGGTGTTGTGGGTGCAGCAGAGCGTAGCATAACTCCCCACGGGAGGAGTATAGCCTCAGGGCAGTGTATGCGGAGGATGGGGGTGATGGTGCAGGGCAGCAGCAGTAATGACACGGAGTCAGTGATGCAGTCCAGGGCCTTTACTCACAGTTCTTATTATCCAGACCACGTCTGCAGGTAACGGCTGCCCACGTCGTACTGTGCTCACCAGGTGAGGGGCTCAGACAACTCCCAGATAATTTTGGAGCACTTCACAGGACCCCCTTTGTGTGTCCTTTGTCTGGCCTTTCTTACCAACACTTCTGTCCGGCTGCCTCGGGCCTCCTCTTGGTAAACTTGGCGCCAGTTTCCCTGACCCTATGTGGTGCCGTCCTAGCGGGTGTAGCGAGGGGCTGCGCCACATAAAATGTCAGAGCCTCCGGTTTCTAGCTGAGGGTCGTTTCCTGCCTCCACTAGTTCTGGGACCAGTCTCCCCCTTTGGCCTGACCCCTCCACGCAGGTGGATTCGGGCATGCGGTGGCGACTCGCCCGTCCGCACCCCTGGCATCCCTTCATTCCTCGTTCCTGGAGCCTTCTCCGCTCCTCTTCCTTCCTTCTCCCTCTTCCAGGCCTGGGCCTCTGTTACTAGGCCCGCCTCTGGAGCAGAGCTCATGCAGAGCCCCTGCTCCCTGCCACTTCTGCTCAGACTTCTCTGCACTGAACTAAGATGGTGCCCACCTTTTATACTCCCTTCTCAATGCACCCAGGAACTGCTTCCTCCCTGCTCCTGCACTACAGGGTTCCCCTTCCTCAGTGTTCCCTCCCCCCACTCCAGCCAGGGACAGGGACTGTCGTGCCCATCTCAGGGGCATATTGGTCGCCCTGCCCCACAGCAATGTGGTGTAATGCATGCAGGTGTCGGGTCCTGATCCACACTCCATCCTTACCTGAGAGTGAGATATCACACCTCTGGGTGAGGTGCAATAGGTCTGTAGCAACTGAGCCCTCAGGGTGCTACAGTTCCATTTATCTTCAGCCTAGGTGACGTACTGCGATACAGGGCCGTGATTTTGGCTATAAAAGGGTCCCCTAGACCCCTACCCCAAGCTTTTTAAGAGAATCATATATGGCGTGCCAGGAGACTCTATGGAATGCTTTCTCAGCATCCAACGAGAGTATCTAATTACAAATTTTTAACTGCATCTAGCCCAGGAAATACTTTGTGCCAAGTAGCAGTGTCTGCTAGTCAGCGGATTATCCCGGCTGTTAAGCAAGCTACACCACCTGTAGTTTAGACACTTAATTTTTTCAAAGGAAATGCTTCGGGACCATGGGATATTTAGTGAAGAGCATCAGGAGGCACCCCAAGGCATAGGGGCTGGGACTGGCAGTAGGATGCCTTGCGGTGGACAGCCGAGCTCGATCCTTATAAAAGCTTTTTAACTGCAGCAGCTTTAGTGGACGCTACTGGAGCTGGAATTACCGCGGCTGCTGGCATGAGACTTGCCCTCCAATAGATCCTTGTAAATGGATTTAAAGTGTATTCATTCAAATTAGAGAGACAATTTCAATTAAAAAGCTTAGAGCTGCCTCCACCACAGGGGGGCTCGCTGGACCCACCAGCGGACAGGCACCAGTATTGGGAGAGGGGGGCTGGCCGTCAGGGTTCACCGCGGCTCTGGCACAAACCCGGCGACGCGGAGGTGGCACGGGCAGGAGCGGACTGAACGTGTCGGCTTCTCACTTTTTGGATTTTAGAAGGGCATGACATGTCTATATCTGTGTCTCCCCCTCCTTTTACTCCTCCACCTCTTTTCTTTTCGCATGACTATATGTACTTGTCACTTTTCCATGTGTTAGTTGTGTCTTCTGAGCAGTTTGTCAGCTTTTGGACACCTTTGAAGGTGTTTTCTATGTGTTTCTATGTGTTTTTGTTTGCCTGCCATTGGTTTTAACGGTGTTCGAAGGTGTTCGACGAACAGTTCGACGAACAGTTCGACGAACACACGGGTGTTCGACGAACCGAACCGAACTCGAACACTACGGGGGTGGCTCAACACTACTCACGAATTTGAATTTGAAATGCCGAACAAATTAGCTCAACACTACTTGCCTGTGAATTCTTGTGCAATTTTTCTAGATGTGTGATTTGGCTGTAAAATAAACAGCTAAGCTGCACACAGACCACATGCAATTTGCACTTAGATTGCGATCTATGAAGGCAAATTCTAGTGAAAGCTTGCCACCAAATTTCAGAGTTAGATTTTTTACAATGGTATCATTGTGAACCACAGAGACAACCATTAAATAAAATGTGATACCACAATCTTTATAGTCTATGACATTCATACTGTATAGCCCTAGCCAAATTGAGACATCACTTCAAAAATAGTACACAATATAGACCCAATATACAGTGGATAGAAAAAATATACACACATTTGTTAAAATGCCAACATTTTGTGATGTAAAAAAATCATACTAAGGAAAATCATTTCAAAACTTTTTCCACCTTTAATGTCACCCATAATCTGAACAAATCCATCTGTAGAAAGATGCAGAAATCATTTTGTGGGTAAAAATAAAAATTACCAAGCTAAAATAATGGTGCCATAAATGTGAACATCCTCTTATAATTGGGGATGTTGTGTTCAGAATCAGTCAATAACATTTAAACTCACGTTAAATAGGAATCAGTACACAGCTGACAACATTTACAGTGATTCTGATTAAAGCCATATAACGTTTAGCTGTTCTAGTAGGATTTTCCTAATATTTTTTAGGTGCATTTTACAGTAAAAGCAATAGTTTATAAAAAACATACAACACAGCAAAGTCATCACATTGTTGAAAGTTATCTGTCAGGAGAAAGGTACAAAAAAAATTTCAAGACATTAGATAAACCATAGAACATTGTAAAGATGGTCATCCAGAAGTCACTTAAATTTGGCACAAATGAGACATTACTGGACAACACTCAGAAAATTGGTCCAGGAGGCTGTCAAGAGGCATACAGCAACATTAAAGGAGCTGCAGGAATTTCTGTTAAGTACTGGTTGTGTTCTGCATGTGACAACCTACATCAAGTCTGTCAAAAGCATTTTGGAAAACGTGTTATGATCTGGTGAGACCAAGGTTAACTTTTTGTCCTGATTTCCAAAAGTTATGTTTGGCACAAAGTCAATACTGCTCATCACCAAAACAACAACATACTTACAGTGAAGCATGATGGAGGCAGCATTGTGTTTTGGGGCTGTTTTTTGGCAGCAAGGACTTATAAACAATTCCAAATATTAATAAATTTTGCAACAAAGATGAAGAGGAATTCCACCTTTCAGCATGACAACGACACTAAGCATATCTAGAAATCATTCAAAAAATGGCTTCAACAAAAAAGATCAAAGTTTTAAAATTGCCAAGCCATAGCCCAGACAAGGAATACAATTGAAAATCTGTTGGTTGATCTGAAAAGTTTGCTGTTCACATGAGATCCCCACCACAATCTGACAGATTTGGAGTGCTACCAAAAGGAAGAGTGAACAAAGATAGTCAATTCTAGATGTGTTATGCGATAAACTACTACCCTGAAAGACTGAATACTGTCATAAATTAAATGAGTTCTTCAACAAAGTATTAGTTTAAGGGTGTGATATTTATGCAACCCCATTATTTTAGTTCTTTATTTTTCTTTTTCCACACAAAAAGATTTCAGTTTATTTTTCAATTGAATTGTACAGATTATTAGATGACATTATAGGTCGAAAAAGTTCTGAAATAATTCTTGTTAGCATGATTTTTTTATATGATAAAAACTTGTCATTTTAACGAGGGTGTGTAGAAATATTATATCCACTGTAAATCGCTTAACAGTCTTTATTGAGTAAGCAAAGGGACAGTTAAAAAGAGGTAAAATAAGCAAAACACACATAAAAAAGCAGATGTAAACATTCAGGCATTGCATATCTAAGTACACTAAAATGCATAACAATTTCCATCCACGAGCAAACTAAAGTATTTCACCTCAACCGCAAAATGATTGACAACCAGAAGACATAGAAAAGAAGAATCAAAAAAGATAAGACACAGTAAGCCAATGGATACACCACATTGACAAAAAGTCTTGGAACACCTACAAACCTACAAGAATTTTCTGACATCCCATTCTAAATCTATAGCCACTAATACGAGTGCCTATATGTTTATATGTACATACAGTACAGACCAAAAGTTTGGACACACCTTCTCATTTAAAGATTTTTCTGTATTTTCATGACTATGAAAATTGTACATTCACACTAGAGACATCAAAACTATGAATTAAGACATGTGGAATTATATAAATATCAAAAAAGTGTGAAACAACTGAAAATATGTCTTATATTCTAGGTTCTTCAAAGTAGCCACCTTTTGCTTTGATGACTGCTTAGCACACTCTTGGCATTCTCTTGATGAGCTTCAAGAGGTAGTCACCGGAAATGGTTTTCACTTCACAGGTGTGCCCTGTCAGGTTTAATAAGTGGTATTTCTTGCCTTATAAATGGCGTTGGGACCATCAGTTGTGTTGTGCAGAAGTCTGGTGGATACACAGCTGATAGTCCTACTGAATAGACTGTTTGAATTTGTATTATGGCAAGAAAAAACAGCTAAGTAAAGAAAAACAAGTGGCCATCATTACTTTAAGAAATGAAGGTCAGTCAGTGTGAAAAATTGGGAAAACTTTGAAAGTGTCCCTAAGTGCAGTTGCAAAAACCATCAAGCTCTACAAAGAAACTGGCTCACATGAGGAAAGGAAGACCAAGAGTCACCTCTACTTCTGAGGATAAGTTTATCCGAGTCACCAGCCTCAGAAATCGCAGGTTAACAGCAGCTCAGATTAGAGACCAGGTCAATGCCACACAGAGTTCTAGCAGCAGACACATCTCTTCAACAACTGTTAAGAGGAGACTTTGTGCAGCAGGCCTTCATGGTAAAATAGCTGCTAGGAAACCACTGCTAAGGACAGGCAACAAGCAGAAGAGACTTGTTTGGGCTAAAGAACACAAGGAATGGACATTAGACCAGTGAAAATCTGTGCTTTGGTCTGATGAGTCCAAATTTGAGATCTTTGTTTCCAACCACCGTGTCTTTGTGCGACACAGAAAAGGTGAACGGATGGCCTCTACATGTCTGGTTCCCACCGTGAAGCATGGAGGAGGAGGTGTGATGGTGTGGGGGCGCTTTGCTGGTGACACGGTTGGGGATTTATTCAAAATTGAAGGCATACTGAACCAGCATGACTACCACAGCATCTTGCAGCGGCATGCTATTCCATCCGGTTTGCGTTTAGTTGGACCATCATTTATTTTTCAACAGGACAATGACCCCAAACACACCTCCAGGCTGTGTAAGGGCTATTTGACCAAGAAGGAGAGTGATGGGGTGCTACGCCAGATGACTTGGCCTCCACAGTCACCAGACCTGAACCCAATCGAGATGGTTTGGGGTGAGCTGGACCGCAGAGTGAAGGCAAAAGGGCCAACAAGTGCTAAGCATCTCTGGGAACTCCTTCAAGATTGTTGGAAGACCATTTCCAGTGACTACCTCTTGAAGCTCATCAAGAGAATGCCAAGAGGGTGCAAAGCAGTCATCAAAGCAAAAGGTGGCTAGTTTGAAGAACCTAGAATATAAGACATTTTCAGTTGTTTCACACTTTTTTGTTAAGTATGTAATTCCACATGTGTTAATTCATAGTTTTAATGCCTTCACTGTGAATGTACAATTTTCATAGTCATGAAAATACAGAAAAATCTTTAAATGAGAAGGTGTGTCCAAAGTTTTGGTCTGTACTGTACATACATACAAATATATATATAACCCCTGCCAAAAATTATGGAATCACAGGGCTCGGAGGATGTTCATTCAGTTGTTTAAAGTTGTTGAAAAAAAGCATATCACAGACATGCACAAAACTAAAGTCATTTGAAATGGCAACTTTAGGGCTTTAAGAAACACTAAAAGAAATCAAGATAAAAAATGTGGTACTCAGTAAGGGTAATTTTTTTCAGACCAAGTAGAGGGAAAAAATTATGGAATCACTCAATTCTGAGGAAAAAAATATGGAATCACCTTGTAAATTTTCATTTCCAAAACTAACACCTGCATCAAATTAGATCTCCTCGTTAGTCTGGATCTAAAAAGGAGTGATCACACCTTGGAGAGCTGTTGCACCAAGTGGACTGACATGAATCATGGCTCCAACACGAGAGATGTCAATTGAAACAAAGGAGAGGATTATCAAACTCTTAAAAGAAGGTAAATCATCACGCAATGTTGCAAAAGATGTTGGTTGTCCCCAGTCAGCTGTGTCTGGACCAAATTCAAACAACATGGGTAGGATGTTAAAGGCAAACATACTGGTAGACCAAGGAAGGCATCAAAGTGTCAAGACCGGAAACTTAAAGCAATATGTCTCCAAAGCAAAAAATGTACAACAAAACAAATGAGGAATGAATGGGGTGAAACTGGAGTCAATCTCTGTGACCAAACTGTAAGAAACCGCCTAAAAGAAATGGGATTTACATACAGAAAAGCTAAACATAAGCCATCATTAACACCTAAACAGAAAAACAGAAAAAAAAGTTACAATGGGCTCTCCTCCTCTTCCTCTTTTGTATCCCCTCCTCTCACTCTGGCAAAAGGCTATAAAAGAAGGGTCAAATTCATTTTTTCCATACACCTGAAGAAGGCTGCAAGCAGCCAAAACGCGTTGTGTATAAGGTTTTTATTTGTTTTATATTAGTGTGAATATAACGATTTTACTTGCAAGCAACCTGAAGTTCCTGCACCTTGATCTCACTCAGTGGCAAAAGACAGCACCATTATCTGGTTCTCTTTCTTGGCATGCGAGTACAATGTAATTTTTCTCACCTAGCATCCGAATGACATCCGATTTACATATTAATGAGATCTGATTGCAATTCAATTGCAATGAGATTTTAACATGAGCTTTTGCATAGAGGAATTCTCTCTCATTTTCAAATAGTTTTCCAAGGAAATATTCTTCAATACATACATTAGATAAATACAGAAAGATAGATAGACAGAAGTATGTGAGTGAGATATAATCAGTGCTTTGCGTATGTAGCTTACTGTACATGTAATTTAGTAATAAATAATTTATTTTCTGAACAAAAATGGAGTGGGATCCTATTGCGACACAGCATTTATTCCTAATCATGCCAGACATAAATTCAGTAGGTCCAGAGACATAACTATTATTCATGAGTCTGGATGTTAACTCTTCTTGTAGGTTGACTTGCTTTTTGTAAATTGATAAATGACTGTTATTTACCTCTTATATCAGCTCCTACAGTTTATTGTACTGTTATCTTTGCAAGACAGGGACGCAGGGTCATTGAACCATGATGTTTGCTAATATGTTGATTACACATAATACCAGGCCATGCAGCTTGTTGACTTGCATTGTTTGGGTGTTTATAGTGTATCCTTCAATGTTTGCAAGTCAACATTGGGGGATGAGCTGTGGATGCTCAAGCATTGTGAGTTAATATTACTATCCCTTCTCATTGACCTGTGAATGTTGGCTTGAAGTACAGTTGTGAACTATATATAGGGATCTTTGCCTCTGTTCCAAGTGACTCTACGGGATGTCAGCTTAGGGGACCAATGCCCCAGCTGGTAGAACACAGATCTGCTGTATTGACAATCGCTGAACCCTTAGACGTTTTGGAGGTTACAGGTTGGGACAATGAGGTCACATGGCCACGTACCTCCATGGACTGTCAGCTTCCTAAGCTTGCCGCTACCTTCTCTCTTTGGATGCCTGCCCAAAATGGGGTGCCACTGCTTGGGGTAGTCTAATCCCGGCAAGTCAGCGCAAGGGTGATAGTGCAAATTGCAGAGTATCTTGGGTATTTGCTGGGACTGTTCTATATGTTATTGTCAGTTGGTGGCTCAATAGATTATTGCCATACTATTTTACTCTCACCCTGTCTTGTCTGAGTAGTATTCGGCCCACGGAAAAAGAGAGTGGGCATTCAATGAGATGAGCCCTGGTCCATGTGGTCTTTCTAAAGATAGCCGGGCCAGCGGACGAGAGCTCCCACTGACCCCCATATCTCCACAGATCCCCCTAAATTTTATTAACGAGCAGGGGGAAAGCGGACAGCTGGGGCTGACGTTTATAGCTTGGGAATATGTACCCAGGTAGCTTATCAGGCTATTAATATCAGCTCACAGCTGTATACTTAGCCTTTACTGGTTATTAAAATGGGGACCCCAAAAAAATGATGTGGGGACCCCTATAATTAATAACCAGCAAAGGCTAGGCAGACATCTGCAGGGTGATATTAATAGGCTAGGAAGGGGCCATGGATATTGGCTCCCTCCCAGAGTACAAACATCAGCTCTCATCTGCCCCAGAAAAGGCGCATCTATAAAATGTGCCAATTCTGGCGCTTAGCCTCTGCTCTTTCCATTTGCCCTGGTGCAGTAGCAAGTAAGGGTAATAGGTTTGGGGTTGATGTCCGCTTTGTATTGGCATCTTATGGCAGCGCCTTTTCTGGGGTGGTTGAGAGCTCATGTTTGTAGTCTGTGAGGGGGTCAATATCCATGGCTCGTTCCCAACCTATTAATATGAGCCCACAGATGTCAGCCTAGCTTTTGCTAGTTATTAATTATAGGGGGGCCCACATCATTTTTTTGGGGTCCCCCATTATATATATATATATATATATATATATATATATATATATATATATATATATATATATATATATATATATACACACACATACATACATACATACACACACAGTTGAAACAAGCATAAAAAGACACATATGCATGTTTTTTCAATATCTGACATGGAATCAGAATAAACCTTTTATGTTTTAGGTCAATTAAGATTACCATAATTTTTAATATTTGCCAAAATGCCAGAATAATGTTTTAAACCATTTTTATTACTGACTGCAAAGTCAAAAGTTTACATACACTAGGATTACTATGCCTTTAAACAATTCTGGACTGCCCATATGATGATGTAATGTGTTTGGAAGCTTTAGATTTTTTGGCAACATCTGAGTTAATTAGAAACACACCTGTGGATGTATTTTAATGCACACCTGAAACACACTCCTTCTTTGTGTAGCATCATGGGAAAGTCTAAAGAAATCAGGAAAGATATCAGGAAGAGAATTGTGGACTTGCACAAGTCAGGCTCATCCTTGGGTACAATTTCAAGATACCTGAAGGTGCCTCGTTCATCTGTACAAACAATTATACGCAAGTGCAAACAAGATGGGAATGTCCAGCCATCATATCGCTCACGAAGGAGACTGGATCTTTGTCCCAAAGATGATCGTGATTTGGTCCGACATGTGTATATTAACCCAAGGGCAAAAGCAAAAGACCTTGTGAAGATGATGTTAGAATCTGTTTCTTTGGGACCATCTACCATTTTGTTGTGGTTTTCTGGCTGTTGGTCTATTTCCCCTGGTGTTGGTTTTGACTAAGGTCAGGTGATTGTATCACCCTTTATTACCCAGCACCTGCCTCCTAGTCCTTGGCGGACAACTGTGTTAAACCGCGAGAGTTCTGGCTAGGAGGTTTGGTAGTAGTACTTTCTGTATTTAGCTTTGTGCAGTTCTTGGATCCTCTAGTTCTGCCTGCTGAGATTCCTGTATTCCCTTTTCGTTTCTGCAGCTTCCTCTAGTTTCCTGCTAGGAGTTCACTTGTTTGTTTTTTCCCAAGTCGTTAGTTCTTTCAGGGTCTTCTTTCCCTCTTCCTTTAGGTCTTCTTTTGAGTTTAGTCTAGGAAACGTCGGTGGGTCTATTCGCTAGGAATGGGTTGCCCACTCCACCATAGTGCTTCAGTCTAGTCCTAGTGCAAGGACAGCTTTTCCCCCTTCTGCCCTAGTGTTGAGTTGCAGTTTCGTAACAGTTTGTCCGGCCCATATATATAAAAAAAAAATCCTCATCCGGATTCCTGCAGTATGAACAGCATCCAGTAGCTTGTTCAGCCCCTGCAAGGGTTAACTCTGGAAGTAGCCAGCCTGCAACAGCACGTGAGTAATTGCCCTGGAGCACGCCCTGAGGAACCGAAGGTAGGATTACCCGAGCTTTTTTCTGGTAAATGGCAGGAATTTTTTACGTTTAAAAATGCATGTTTACTATATTTTCAGCTTAGACCTGGGTCCTCAGGGAGTGAATTACAGCATGTGGGGATTATTATGTCTTTATTATGAGGCGAACCCCAAATCTGGGCATTTTCTTTACATCCTAATGATTCTTGTTTGACGTCAGTAGAAGCATTTTTACTGCATTGGGGTTGTTATATGATGATCCTGATCGGGTCATATCAGCTGAGGCAGAGCTCAGACAGCTTACACAGGGTTCTGGTGAGGCTGAGAAGTATTGCACCCTGTTCAGATGATGGTCCACAGAGGTCAGATGGAATGACCCAGCACTCAAGAGTCAGTTTCTGGCAGGTTTGAATGAAAGGGTTAAAGATTTGCTCATTGCATATCCTGCACCTGCCACTTTGGAAACAACTATACAGCTAGCTATCCATGTGGATAGAAGATTGAGAGCCAGGCAGAGTGAAGAGAAGGCTCTTTTAATGTTGGACCCCGTCTCTCAGGCTAGTCACGCCGTCAGCGGGGAACCGATGCAAGTTGGGGAGATGTCCTCCCGTTCCTAGGAGAGGGAAAGGAGGTTCTCTGGGAGGCTATGTTTGCATTGTGGTAAGGCTGACCATTTTATTAAGCAATACGAGGCTCGCATAAGGAAGGAAAAAAAACAGGGTCAGCAGTGACGGGAAGGAGCCTCCAGGTAGGCTGACAGGTGGTCACGGCAAGTGACGGGCAGGAGCCTCTAGGTAGGCTGTCAGGTGGTCACGGCAAGTGACGGGCAGGAGCCTCCAGGTAGGCTGACAGGTGGTCACGGCAAGTGACAGGTAGGAGCCTCTAGGTAGGCTGTCAGGTGGTCACGGCTAGTGACAGGCAGGAGCCTCTAGGTAGGCTGTCAGGTGGTCACGGCTAGTGACAGGCAGGAGCCTCTAGGTAGGCTGTCAGGTGGTCACGGCTAGTGACAGGCAGGAGCCTCTAGGTAGGCTGTCAGGTGGTCACGGCTAGTGACAGGCAGGAGCCTCTAGGTAGGCTGTCAGGTGGTCACGGCTAGTGACAGGCAGGAGCCTCTAGGTAGGCTGACAGGTAACAGGCAGATGCTTCCAGGTAAGCAGCCGGGCAAAGCCCATAGACAGACTGGCGGACTGAACGGAAGACAGGCTGTCGGGCTGGAGAGTAGTCAGGCTGGCGGGCAGGACTAGTAGTCAGGCTAGCAGCGGGACCTGAGGGCTGAAGCAGAGGTAAGTACACTGTGCATCAACTATTGCTCGGGCACCTCCATATTGGAGGAGGTGCTTTATATATGGGAGGACCAACGGCAATTGGCCAGGGACTCCTTAGGGCGGTACGCGCGGCCCCACTAAGAGGGAGGGAGCGCATGCGCGCCCTAAGCACAGTGCCCGGGAAGCTGCGCGCGCCGGGAGAAGCAGGAAGAGGAGCGCTGAAAGACGCCGGGTGGGGAGTGCGGCGGTGAGAGGGACAGCATCTCTGCCTGGCAGGGGGCAGAGACGCCAATGCTACAGTACCCCCCCTTTACGCCCCCTCTTTTTTAGGCCAGAAAGAAATTTTTCAAGGAGAAGGGGGCATGAATGTTCTCCCTGGGTTCCCAAGTTCTCTCCTCTGGGCCAAACCCCTTCCAATGCACCAGAAACACCAAGGTTACTTACCGGTAGCCGGTTTTTCCTGAGCCCATGACAGCACACCTTGAGAGAGAGGATCCGCCCCACCAAGGACAGGAAACCATCTGAAATAAAAGGGCGGCACCTCTCCCTCGCTTCAGTTGTTTACAGAGCATTGAGAGGACCTCCCTAAACAGGTTAGGCACATAACCAACACCACAATATACATATACACACCACCCCAAACAGTGCACACCAGGGTGTGAGAAACATAGAAAAAATAAGGGGGGGGAAACTACGGGTGCTGTCATGGGCTCAGGAAAAACCGGCTACCGGTAAGTAACCTTGGTGTTTTCCCCTCCCCCATGACAGCACACCTTGAGAGAATTTTGGAGAATTTATGAGCACCCTAGGGAGGGACCACCGCCTGAAGTAGCCTTCTCCCAAAGGTGAGATCAGAAGAGGACAGATCCAACCGATAGTGCTTAAAGAAGGTGGATGGTGTAGACCAAGTAGCAGCCTTACATATCTGCTCGATCGAGACGTCTGCTCTCTCTGCCCAGGAGGTTGCAACGGCTCTGGTGGAATGAGCCCTCACATTGTCCGGGGCTGGAACCCCTGTGGATGTATAGGCTGAGCAAATGGCCTCCCTGAGCCACCTAGAGATGGTACCCTTGGACACCCCGTGACCTTTCCTACACCCTTGAAAGGCCAGGAACAGAGAACAGTCTTTCCTCCACAGACTAGTCATGTGAATGTACTGTAGCAGGGACCTCCTAACATCTAGGCTATGGAACCTGACTTCCCCTGGGTTCTTGGGATTGCTGCAGAACAAGGGTAGCACAATCTCCTGACTACGGTGAAATCTAGATACCACCTTGGGAAGGTACGCTGGATCTGGCCGCAAGGTGACCCTATCCTCAAAGATTTGTGTGTAAGGAGGATTAACCGAGATGGCCTGCAGATCACCCACCCTACGGGCTGACGTTAAGGCCACTAGGAGGATGGTCTTAAGGGTGAGAATTTTTTGGAGAAACCTTGTGTAGGGGTTCGAATGGCTCACTAGTAAGAGCATTCAAGACTAAATTCAGGTCCCAAGGAGGAACACCCATGGACCTAACCGGTCCTGCTCTGGCACAGGACTTGATAAACCTCGAGATCCACCTATTCCCAGCCAGATTACAATTGTAGAGTGCTCCCAAAGCTGAAACTTGAACCTTAAGGGTCCCGCCCCTTTTGCAGAAATTCCAGGATCCCCCTGATCGGAGGTTTGCTCGATAGCGGGATATCTATAAACTCTAGGAATTTACCCCAAACTCCATGCCGAAAGATGGAACCCCCTGGCCTGGGCATGGAATACTGGTCCCTGCATGAGAAGGTCCGGCCTCTCTGGTAGAATCCAGGGATCTGACACCAACATTAGTCGAAGCAGAGAGAACCAAGGCCTCTTGGGCCAAAAAGGGGCTATCAAAATCACCCTGGCGCCTTCCTCCCGGATCTTCCTCACCACTACTGGAATCATCACTAATGGCGGAAAGGCATAGGCCTTCCTGAACCCCCAAGGAATCTGGAGGGCATCTACGGCATGGGGATTTTCTGCCGGATTTAGGGAGCACAATCTCTGCACCTTTCTGTTTGCCCTTGTGGCGAACAGGTCTATGTCTGGCTGCCCCCATAACTGGACAATCTGATGGAAGACCTCCGGGTTCAACCCCCACTCCCCTGTCTTAGGGTATGGCGGCTTAGAAAATCTGCTTTCACGTTTTCTACCCCCTTTATGTGAAGGGCGCTGAGGGATAGGAGGTTTCGCTCTGCTAGACCAAGGATCCTGTCTGCCACCACCATCAGAGGGCATGACCTTGTCCCTCCCTGGTGATTCACATAGGCTACTGCTGTCCGGTTGTCGGACCTGACCTGGACATGGTGATTTTGGATGTGAGGGAGGTAGCCCCTGAGGGATCTTTCTACCGCCCAAAGCTCCTTTAAGTTTGAGGATGCTCCCCTCTTGTGGTAAGCCCAGTGACCCTGTATTGAGAGTTCTGCCAGATGACCCCCCCATCCGGAACTGCTTGCGTCGGTCGTAATTACCCGATCTACTGGTCTGGACCATTGAACGCCTGCGGTCAGATTTCCCCTGACTGTTCACCACGAAAGGGAATCTACTACTTCTGGGGAGAGAGAGAGCCTGCCTTCTAAATGCCCATTGCAGGACCTCTGTGCTGACAGGACCTCCCACTGAAGCCGCCTCATATGCCCCTGGGCCCACATAACTGCTGGGAGACAGGCAGTCATAGAACCCAGGAGGGACATTGCCTCTCTCAGAGACATCTCCGGAGCTTGAATGGCCTTCGAGACTAATGCAATCAACCTGCAGATTTTGTCCTCTGGGAGGAAGCAGGTTTGGCGACGAGAGTCTAGGATTAGACCCAGAAAGGTCTGAGTCCTGGAGGGGGTTAGTCTTGATTTTTGGAAATTTACTAACCACCCCAGCTGATGCAACACTTCCGTGACCACTAGGAGCTGACTGGAGCAGTGGGCTTCTGTTTTCCCTATTATCAAGAAGTCGTCTAAATATGGCACGATCACTACATTCTTGATCCGTAGGAAGGCTTTCACTTCTGCTATTAGTTTCGTAAATATTCTCGGGGCAATGGAGAGGCCAAAGGGTAGGGCAGCAAACTGAAGGGGGGTCTGGCTGAACCGGATCTTCAGGCCCCCACTGATAATTTTCAGAATCCAGGGGTTTGTTGTTATCGCGTCCCAAGCTGGAAAAAAGTGGGAAAGCCTTCCACCCACTTCCAGCCTGGCATCATTGGGAGGATCTCTTCGAACTCGAGGATGGTCCTCCAAACATGTAGCCCGATTCTTTTTTGGACTTGGCTTCCCATCTCTTTTTGTCTCCTGGAGGACGACCCCGGTTAAATTTTCTCCTACGAAAACTAAATCTTCTTGGTTCCCCCGAAAATCCCGGGAACCCTTTGCTTTTATCGCCTGCTTTTTCTAACAGGTCTTCTAACTTTTGGCCAAACAGGAGTCTACCGTCACATGGGAGGGAGCACAGTTTCTGTTATTGAAAAGGCTCTCTGTGGATTCAAACTCACGAACTCCTCGTTACAAGACAGGCGCATTAACCCAGTAAACCATCGGAACATCACTGCCATCAAGGACCTCGCCACACAGGTGCTAGCCACCGCTGGTTTTAGGCCGCCTGCTGCCGCCTCCCACGTGTGGCGCAGGAAGGAGTCAGCTCTTTTATCCAGTGCATCCTTTAGGAAGCCAGAGTCCTCCAAGGGCAGGGAAGATCTTTTCGATGACCTTGCCACAGTCCCGTCCACCTTGGGGATCTTATCCCAAGGTTCCGCATCCTTCTCTTCGAAGGGATACCTTCTTTTGGAGAAGGAGGGTAAAGCCCCTGATCTCTCAGGTCTCCTCCACTCCCGGTCAATGAGGCCCTGAATTTTACTGTTAACCGGAAATGAGCGTCTCTTCTTCTCTCCCAAGCCCGCAAACATGATGTCCTCCCGGGATTTAGATGCTCTCTCTTCCTCCAGACCCATGGTTGATCTTACTGCCCTAACCAGTCTGTCTGTATTCTCAATGGGGAAGCAGGGTCTACCGCCCCCCGATGAGTAAGAGGACGATGAATCCCACTGCTCCTCGGACTGGGAGGAATCAGAGACGGGGGAAACCTCTCTACGGGGTCTTTTCTTCCCTCTAAGGAACCCTTTCAGGGACCCCTGAACTTCTGCATGTACTATGGACTTTAAATTTGCAGCAAAATCCCGGGAATTCTCAGCTATGGTTTTGGTCACACAGCCCTGGCAAAGTGGTTTCTGCCACTCTACTGAGAGAGAAGCTTGGCAAAGGGCACATTCTATGCTTTTGCTTGGCACTACTCTTCTTATGCTCCTAAAAAAAGGAAGCACATAAGAGACTTCCCGTTACTAACCAGTGACATTCACGAAGCTCACTCACCCCCGGAGGTCACAAACGGGTACCGGATTCGGAGGCTGTTGCGGAACCGATGATTCCATTCTGGATGGTCCCGAGGCACACGAAGCTTTACTCCTGCGGCTGCCACTACGATTACTCGAGTGGCTGTCTGTATACGATGCATCCCTCTGCTTTTTCTGTTGCTGAGGTGGGGGGTAAGCTGCTGCTCCTGGCTATCTGGATCAGCCATGTCTCAGAAGCGCACCACGCTTCCAGGATAGCTCCCCCCCTTAAATATAGGGCCATCCAGCCTCCTCCGGTCTGTGGGCCCTCCCCCTTCCTCAGGCCGGAGCTCCGTTGAAAAAAAACGGCCTGGGACGCTCCGATGGGCGCCGCCATCTTGGATCGGCGCCGCCTCCTGACGTCACCCAGTGCGCCGCTCCCAGCGTGCCCTGCGCCGTGACGTCAGGCGCGTCACACCCGGAAGCGTTCCACACTGCAGGGGGAGGACGGCGCAGCGGTCTCTGGGAGGACAGAGCCTGCCTCACCGCGTGCGCCTCGCTCGGCGCAGAGACCCCAGGGGAAGCTGCGGACGGCGCTTCTGAGATACTGAACCCGGTGCACAGGCCAGTGCTCGCTCTTCCACACCGGGACAGCCCCAGGTAAGTCTTCTTTCTTCCAGACAGGTTCCCCATCAAGGACAGGAAACCAACTGAAGCGAGGGAGAGGTGCCGCCCTTTTATTTCAGATGGTTTCCTGTCCTTGGTGGGGCGGATCCTCTCTCTCAAGGTGTGCTGTCATGGGGGAGGGGAAAAAAAGGTTTTTCCCTCTTACCCTCTTGGTGGCCAGAATGTTCTATATATCAATAACGTCATCAGCGGAAACTGGAGCAGGGGGAGTACCTGGATTTAAAGAATTAAACAAAACTGGTTTGAGGAGAGATACGTGGAAGGAGTTGGGAATCCGTAAGGTGGCCGGGAGTTTTAACTTGTAGGCCACTGGGTTGATTTGTTTGAGGACTTCAAATTGGCCTATGAACCGAGGACCCAACTTGTAGGAGGGTATTTTGAGCCGAACATGTTTGGAGGAGAGCCAAACCTTGTCTCCTGGATGAAATGGAGGCGGATCCAGACGTCTCTTGTCAGCATATCTCTTTATCCGCTCGGAGGACTGAAGAAGTGCGGACCTAGTATTTTCCCAAATGGTGGAAAGTTCGCTGACCAGAGACTCCGCGGCAGGGTTTTCCACAGAAGCGGAGACGGGAAACGAAATCCGGGGATGTTCACCATAGACTACAAAGAACGGGGACTTGGAAGTAGATTCGCTCTCATGGTTGTTGTAGGAGATCGGCTGGAAGATGTCTAGGAACTTTGTTGCGGGCACAAGACGAACAGGCCGAGACGAAGTCTACCATATCCTTGCGCAGGGTAGGCCACCAGTAATGCTGGGTAATGAGCAGGAAAGTTTTCTTCTGACCGGCATGGCCAGCTAGTTTAGATGAATGACTCCAGTGAAGAATCTTCTCCCGATCTGGAACCGCTACAAACGTCTTACCGGGTGGGAGACGAGTCAGATCCAAGGGGGCCACATTCATCACTTTGGAGGGGTCGATGATGTGCATAGGCTCCTCCTCTAGATCGGAGGACAGGAAGGATCGGGACAAGGCGTAGCTTTAACATTCTTGTCCGCCGGGCAGAAATGTAGGATAAAGTCAAAGCGAGCGAAGAACAAAGACCACCGGGCCTGATGCGGATTGAGTCTTTGGGGATTCTGGAGATATGCAAGGTTTTTGTGATCAGTATAGATGATCACTGGGTATAGAGCCCCTTCAAGCAGGTAACACCACTCCTCCAGCGCCAATTTGATGGCTAGCAGTTCTCGGTCTCCTATGGAGTAGTTGTGCTCAGACGAGGAGAAGAGTTTGGAGAAGAAGCCGCAGGTTACCATTCTCCCAGATGAAGATCTTTGGGTGAGCACCGCTCTGGCTCCAGAGGAGGAAACATCAACCTTCAGGAAGAACTGTTTGTTGCAGTCTGGATGGTGCAGCATTGGGGCAGAGGAGAAGGCTTGCTTTAAGGAAAGGAAGGCCTCCTCAGCTTCGGCCGGCCATACCTTAGGATTTGCTCCCTTACGGGTGAGCGCAGAGATGGAAGCAGTCCGGGAAGTGAGGTGCGGGATGAAGAGACGGTAGTAGTTGGCGAAGCACAGGAATCGCTGAATCGCCTTCAACCCCTCCTGACTGGGCCATTTTAAGACGGCAGAGAGCTTCTCGGGGTCCATTCGTAGACCTGTCTGGGAGATAATAATACCCAGGAACGGAAGGGAGGTGTGCTCGAAGAGGCACTTCTCAAATTTGGCATAGAGGTGATTCTGCCTGAGCCTAAGCAGGACCTGACGAACATCCCTCTGTTGTGTGGGAAGGTCTGGAGAGAAGACCAAGATGTTGTCCAGGTACACCACCACGCAGGAATATAGAAGGTCACGGAAGATGTCACCAATTCTTGGAAGACGGCGGGAGCATTGCAGAGACCGAAGGGCATCACACGGTATTCATAGTGACTGTCCCGGGTATTGAATGCCGTCTTCCACTCGTCTCCTTGACGGATCCGGACCAGGTCATACGCCCCATGTAGATCAAGCTTGGAAAAAATCCTGGTGCCCTTAAGGCGGTCAAACAACTCGGAGCTGAGCGGCAGGGGGTATTTGTTTTTGACCGTGATTTGATTGAGTCCTCTATAGTCAATACAGGGGCGTAGCGAGCCATCCTTCTTCTTGATGAAGAAGAATCCAGCTCCAGCCGGGGAAGTAGATTTCCGGATGAATCCCCTAGCCAGATTCTCCTCAATGTACTCCAACATGGCCCGGGTTTCGGCCGACGACAACGGGTAAATACGCCCACGGGGTGAAGTGGCTCCGGGTACCAGGTCGATCGGGCAATCAAATGGCCTATGAGGTGGCAGTGTCTCTGCTTCCTTTTTGTGGAAGACATCTGCATAGGACCAGTAAGGTGCCGGTAAACCAGGTAGATTAGCCGGGGTGGGTGGAGGACGAACCGGGCGGACTGGGACCAGGCAGGTCTTATGGCAATCCTGCCCCCAACGGAGAACTTCACTGGATTGCCAATTCAGCACAGGTTCATGTTTCTGAAGCCAGGGTAGACCTAGCAATAGGGAGTGAGAGAGACCGGAAAGCACATGGAAGGAGATCCTCTCAGAGTGCAGCATTCCCACCTGCAGGGTTATAGGTTCCGTGACGAGCAGGATGGTCACCGGAAGAAGTCTTCCTCCCACGGAGGCGACTGCCAATGTTTCAGCCAGATGTTTGGTGGGAATGTGATATTTCTCTACCAGTGACTGGGAAATGAGGTTCCCAGCAGCTCTGGAATCTAGGTGTGCAATTTCAAAGTAGCGGTTCTCTCCCCAGGAGATGGAGACAGACAAAATCAGGGAAGGAAGGTTTATTTTTGCCTAGGACGACCTCTCCGAGCGGTCCTAGACACTGGCATTTCCCGGCTTCACCAGGCAAGAAAGGATGAAGTGCTCCTTACTGCCACAGTAGAAACAGCTCCTCTCGGCTCGGCGTGACTCTTGGCGAGATTTGACCATCTTGGTCTGGTCGACCTGCATGGGTTCGGGCGAGCGTGCCCGGGGAGTTGCTAATTGAGAGGCAGGTCTCTGGAAAGTAGGAGCAAGACGAGGAAATCTTTACTTCCGGGTAGTCTCCTTAGCACGTTCCAGGAAACGGATGTCAATCTGGGTAGCTAGCGACACCAGGTCATCCAGGGTGGTAGGAATGTCCCGGCCAGCTAACTTGTCCTTAATCCGACCAGAAAGGCCCTCCCAGAAGATGGACACCAGGGCCTCGTTGTCCCAGGCAAGCTCAGAAGCGAGGGTACGGAACCGTATGGCATACTGGCCCACGGTGAGACTCCCATGGTGGATACGAAGCAGAGAGGAGGCAGTAGAGGATTTTCGTCCTGGTTCATCGAAGACTTTCCGGAAAGCAACGAGGAAAGATGATAGATCGGACACCAGGGGATCCACTCTCTCCCACAGGGGATTTAGCCACGCCAGTGCTTCTCCAGTGGGGTGAGACATGATGAATGCCACTTTGGCGCGGTCGGAGGGAAACTGATGTGCCAAAAGTTCAAAGTGCAGGGTGCACTGGTTTACGAAACCCCGAGCTAGAGCGGGGTCGCCTCCAAAATGAGGAGATGCAAAAAGCCGGGGACCTGGGTTGGATGCCGTGGTATTGGTGGGCTGCGGCGCTGCCGGAGAGGGAGTCGCACGACTCGAGGCGGACACAGGTGGAACAGTCAGTGTGTCCAGGCAGGAGTTGACACTCCGCAGGAAGTTCAGGATGGTTTCCTGTTGGGATCTCTGATGAGAAACCTCCTGGTACAGGTCAGAGAGCGAAGGAGCTTGGGGGCCACTGGGTTCCATGGCCTGTACAAACTGTTACGGATCCGGGTAGTGGAACCTCTGTGCTGCGGTGCAAGGAGGGACCCAGAGGGGCGCAACTAAGTATCAACTCGGACCGACCTAGGTCGTACAGCAGCTAACGACTTCGTGACCAGGGAGGGACCGAGCAGAGGGACCAGGTGCTGCTCTGGGGACAACCTTGTAAGAGAGCAGGTGACTCCCACGGGTCAGATGACTGAGACTGACCGATACTGCAGATGGGCACAGCAGGCAGGCTGACGAGAGATCCGGGTAGATGAACTGGCAGAGCCAGCAGGCGACAGGCGGGAGCCTCTAGGTAGGCTGTCAGGTGGTCACGGCAAGTGACAGGCAGGAACCTCTAGGTAGGCTGTCAGGTGGTCACAGCAAGTGATGGGCAGGAGCCTCCAGGTAGGCTGACAGGTAACAGGCAGGTGCTTCCAGGTAAGCAGGCGGGCAAAGCCCATAGACAGACTGGCAGACTGAATGGAAGACAGACTGTCGGGCTGGAGAGTAGTCAGGCTGGTGGACAGGACTGATAGTCAGGCTGGCGGGCAGGACTAGTAGTCAGGCTAGCAGCAGGACCTGAGGGCTGAAGCAGAGGTAAGTACACTGTGCATCAACTATTGCTCGGGCACCTCCATATTGGAGGAGGTGCTTTATATATGGAAGGACCTCCGGCAATTCGCCCTAAGCACAGTGCCCGGGAAGCTGCGCACACTGGAAAAGCAGAAAGAGGAGCGCTGGAGGACACCGGGCGGGGAGTGCGGCGGTGAGAGGGACGGCATCTCTGCCTGGCAGGGGGCAGAGGCGCCGATGCTACACACTAGCTGAATTTGCTCTTAATACCCATACGTCTTCCTCGGCTGGGTGTTCTTTTTTTTGCTGTACAGGGAGGCATCCATCTTTCGGCCCATTTTCTAAAATTAGGGCATCGGTGCCAGAGGAGGAGAGTTTCTCGGAAAATTTGGAAACGGTACGCCATAATCTTAAAGAGGCGAATAGGAGGTCCAAAAAAATATTTTGACAAGAAAAGGGAGACATTGTTTGCAGTTGGAGACATGGTCTGGTTGTCCTCTAAGAACCTGTGTTTGAGGATCCCTTCTAAAAAACTGGAGCCTAAGTTTGTAGGACCCTTGGACAAGCTTGGAAGCCTAAGAACACCATCCCAACTGTGAAATACGGGGGTGGCAGCATCATGTTGTGCAGTTGTTTTTCTGCAGGAGGGACTGGTGCACTTCACAAAATAGATGACATCATGAGAAAAGAAGATTATGTGGCAATACTGAAGCAATATCTCAAAACATCAGCCAGGAAGTTAAAGCTTGGGCGGAAATGGGTCTTCCAAATGGACAATGACCCAAAGCATACTGCCAAAATGGTAACAAAGTGGCTTAAGGATAACAAAGTCAATGTTTTGGAGTGGCCATCACAATGCCCTGATCTGAATCTTATTGAAAACTTATGGGCAAAGCTGAAAAGGCAGGTACAAGCAAGGCGACCTACAAACCTGGATCAATTACACCAGTTTTGTCAGGGGGAATGGGCCCAAATTCCTACCAACTATTGTGAGAAGCTTGTGGAAGCCATCCTCTTTCCATTTCAGATTTTTTACACATGGTGTGATGTTTGCATCAATAATTTGTTGAAATTTCATTGAATCCTTTCTTACCTCTACCAGTGAAATGTTCCCTGTGCCATGGGCTACAACACAACCCCAAAGCATGATTGTTCCACCCCCATGCTTACTGGTTGGCAAAATGTTCTTTTCCTGAAATTCTGTTCCCTTTTTTCTCCGCACATACCTTTGATCATTGTGGACGTGGACAAGGAATTTGAGTTTAACCTCATCGGTCCACAAGACTTGTTTCCAAAATGCATCAGGCTTGTTTAGATGTTCTTTTGCATACTTCTGACGCTAAATTTTATGGTGAGGACACAGGAGAGGTTTTCTTCTGATGTCTTTTCCATGAAGGCCTTATTTGTGTAGGTTTCTCTGAACAGTAGAACAATGTACCACAACTCCAGAGTATGCTAAATCTTTCGGAAGGTCTTCAGCAGTCAAGCAGGGGTTCTGATATGCCTCTCTAGCAATCCTAGGATCATTTCTCACTGAAACTTAGCTTGGTCTTCCAGACCTTATCTTCCTGTTTCTGTTAACTGCCATTTCTTAATTACATTTAGAACCGAGGAAAGGGCAACTTGAAAATGCTTTTCTATCTTATAGCCTTCTCCTGCTTTGTGGGCCTCCATCATTTTCATTTTCAGAGTGCTAGGCAGCAGCTTAGAAGAACCAATGGCTGCTGTTTCTTGGCACAAGGCTAGAGGAGGCTGGGTTTTTATAAAGCTTGAAAATTTGCATCATCTGGCCATTTCTAACGATGATAGTGAACATTCCATAACCCTAACAGGTTAATTAAGGCCTGAAAGCTTGGTCAAAATTATCTGAGCACACAAATCTCTAAGGGTGCCCAAACTTTTGTATGGCCCATTTTGATTTTTGAAATTTTTAAAATGTAAAAAAATGAAGAAAAAAAATAAAATAATAATTATATATATATTATATATATATATATATATATATATATATATATATATATATATATATATATATAACATACACACAGTGGGTACAGAAAGTATTCAGAGCCCTTTAAATTTTTCACTCTTTGTTTCATTGCCGCCATTTGGTAAATTCTAAAAAGTTCATTTTTTTTCTCATTAAAGTACACTCTTCACCCAATCTTGGCTGAAAAAAAAAACAGAAATGTAGACATTTTTGCAAATTTATTAAAAAATAAAAACTGAAATATCACATGGTCATAAGTATTCAGACCCTTTGCTCAGACACTCATATTTAAGTCATATGCTGTCCATTTCCTTGTGATCCTCCTTGAGATGGTTCTACTCCTTCATTGGAGTCCAGCGGTGTTTAATTAAACTGATAGGACTTGATTTGGAAAGGCACACACCTGTCTATATAAGACCTCACAGCTCACAGTGCATGTCAGACCAAATGAGAATCATGAGCTCACAGGAACTGCCCAAAGAGCACAGAGACAGAATTGTGGCAAGGCATAGATCTGGCCAAGGCTATAAAAGAATTTCTGCATTACTCAAGGTTCCTAAGAGCACAGTGGCCTCCATAATCCTTAAATGGAAGAAGTTTGGGACCAACAGAAGTCTTCCTAGACCTGTCCATCCAGCCAAACTGAGCAATCGTGGGAGAAGAGCCTTTGTGAGAAAGATAAATAAGAACCCATAAATCACTGTGGCTAAGCTCCAGAGATGCAGTAGGGAGATGGGAGAAAGTTCCACAAAGTCAACTATCACTGCAGCCCGCCACCAGTTAGACCTTTATGGCAGAGTGGCCCAATGGAAGCCTCTCCTCAGTGCAAGATATATGAAACCATTCATAGAGTTTGCTCAAAAACACATGAAGGACTCCCAGACTATGAGAAATAGGATTCTCTGGTCTGATGAGATGAAGATAGAACTTTTTGGTGATAATTCTAAGCGGTATGTGTGGAGAAAACCAGGCACTGCTCATCACCTGCCCAAAACAATCCCAACAGTGAAACATGGTGATGGCAGCATCATGCTATGGGGGTGTTTTTCAGCTGCAGGGACAGGACGACTGGTTGCAATTGCAGGAAACATGAATGCGGCCAAGTACAGAGATAACCTGGATGAAAACCTCTTCCACAGTGCTCTGGAACTCAGACTTGGCAAAAGGTTCACCTTCCAACAAGACAATGACCCTAAGCACACAGCTAAAATAACAAAGGAGTGGCTTCATTACAACTCTGTGACCATTCTTGACTGGTCCAGCCAGAGCCTTGACCTAAACCCACTTGAGCATCTCTGGAGAGAACTGAAAATCGCTGTCCACCAACGTTCACCATCCAACCTGACGGAATGTGAGAGGATCTCCAAGGAAGAATGGCAGAGGATCCCCAAATCCAGGTGTGAAAAACTTGTTGCACCATTCCCAAGAAGACTCATGGCTGTACTAGCTCAAAAAGGTGCTTCTACTTAGTACTGAGCAAAGGGTCTGAATACTTATGACCATGTGATATTTCAGATTTTCTTTTTTAATTAATTTGCAAAAATTTCTACATTTCTGTTTTTTTCAGTCAAGATGGGGTGTAGAGTGTACTTTAATGAGAAAAAAAATGAACTTTTTAGAATTTACCAAATGGCTGCAATGAAACAAAGAGTGAAAAATTTAAAGGGGTCTGAATACTTTCTGTACCCACTGTATGTATGTATATATATATAAATAATTTTGCCTAAAATACAGAGGAAGTGTGTCATCTTTAACTTTAGATCTTTTATAGATAATTTCACCTTCAACTTAACTGTTCACAATAACAGTAATTTTGACGAGGGGTGCCCAAACTTTTACATGCCACTGTAGACTTGTATTGACACTTTTCATCTGTTCTGCTAGAAAAAAATAACATATTTACACAGACACATGGTCCATGAAAAAACGCACAAATGAATAGCAGCATAGATTATAATAGGTACATGTTCTATCCGTGAAAAGCATGGATGTCTGAATGAGGCTTTACACACATAATGCCAGATCTTCAAAAGACAGAGATACATACTTTTTGGCTTCTCTATTCTTGACTAAACGATAGATGATTTGAATACGCTAAAAAGATATTACACTTTGAGTAGTACTCTTCAGTAGTTGATACAGTTTAATGACTGACTGAAAAGATGGTAACAAGTAGCAGCTTTCGAGACTACTCGGGTCTCTTCATCAGGCTCAGAATAACACAAAATCTGAAGAGTTATATATTTATAAACAACAGGACAGAATAGTGCAGTAATAAGACAAGTGACATGAAGCAGAGAAACAGTTGTGGCAGTAAATATTGGAGGAGTTCATAGATATGGAGTGTGAAAGTTTTATTATCCTCTCATTGAGGTCTGTTCCATGGTTGGAATGTCACCACGGGGTCTGAGGAGCACATTCCTTAATTAATGTAAAAAGCATAAATCCATGTGACACATGCATTCCTGCTCTGTGTCAAAGGTTGTCATAAGTTTGTATTCCCTCACTTTTCTGTCCCCTTGAAATTTGAAGTTACCTTTTAATATCAGCAATTTCATGTCCACGATGCTGTGATCAAACTTTATATAAAAAAGTGATTTCTAAACTAGACCTTTGAAATGCTGTACAAATAGGTATAGTTTTAGACAAATGGGCCTACTGAAATGCATCACAAAATGTTAAGAATGTGTTCTACTAATACAGATTTGAAACACAATTGTTTTGCAAGTTTGATAGGCCAAATTTAATGCACATACAAAAATGAACTAATCAGTTTGTAACAGATGTAACATATTAGAATTTTTGTTTATAATTTTTAAAGTTATATAGTAAGAAGTAACCTTGGGATGAAGTAACAAATTCCAATTCTTCATATTCTTTACACATTCTCTTGATAACATCGATTTGTTCCAAGGCTAGCCTTACTGCATCTTTGTCTTGGGCACTACACAACACATATGCTGACCAGAACTAGAAAAAAAAAAAATATTTTAGAATATATTTTTTAAATAATTAATTTAATACATGCTTTGAAGTCTCTAATGGCAAACGAGAAATGCTCTTAGAGTGCAGAGATCCCTTCAAGAGGGAAAATGACAAATAAATAATTGATTTTAGGTGGCTCAGGAAACAGTGCATGTGCTCTTTTCCAGAATGTATATTTTACTTGTGTTACACTACATAACTGCACTTTATGCCATGTGGCACCCATATATATTTTTTTGTGTTGGCCAGAGACATTTGTGCATAGATTGGGTGTAATTCAGACCTCTTATGTTGGTGAGCTAGTTTGATTTATGTGTATAGCACCATGATGCTTCTTTAAATGTTGTGTTGTTCCTAGTCTTTTGCATTGAAGCCTTAATTATATTGTACTTTTTTTTATGATACTCACTAGTGTGCACTCATTCATCAAGATCGGTGTGAACAACACCGGCTTTGATGAGGAAGCATGTTTAGACAGACACTCCTGATTCATTATGAGACGCACAACTCCTAATTAATCAGGTTCATCTGAAAAGTGGGGTTGGGATGAGATTTCTGGTGTAGGACATGCCGCAGCTCATCATTAATTAGACAAGCTGTGATGTCATAGCCCCTGTCATACCCCAGCTGTGCATATTTTGGAGCAGGTGGGAGAAAGTGGAGTGAAAACACTAACATTTTGGAACTCAAAGTGTTTTACGCAACATTTCTGTTGAAAACACTTTGATGAATTGGGATCTTGGTCTTTTTTGCAATGTTACATGTGCTTTGCTATTTGGGTTGTGCCTGTCAATTTGCTACATGTATGCAGGGGAAAATGTAAATGTTCACAGAGATGAATCTCTGCTAATGCCCTCTTGGTTATAGTGAAAATTAGCATATACACTTTATTAGCTAATAACTCCACAATGAATAAAAGAAAAAAAAAAAAAAATTAAAAATATGTTTTATTCAGCTCTGCAACAACTATTCCATGATGTGCCCAGTGTAACATGTAAAAACTGGTCTTCTTTAATGCTTATTCAACTGACATCTGTGCCCCCCAAACACATGCATGCTCAATTCAGACAGGCAGGCATGTGGCTTGTAAGCCAGTGGCTTATTTTCCATAGCAGTAGAAAGATAAGGCATGTAGAATGTTACGACACAGCTTTTAATCTTAATTATCCAGATGTCTAAATTCAGTAGGCCAGGAGAAATACACTATTACCTTTATGTTGACTTTTGAATTTATGTGACCTAATCCCATGGAGATGTTTGGGGTAGGCAGGTTGGGACCCACCGGTCACCTGGAACCCATGGATCCGCTCCGAGAAAGCATTCCATGGATATGGTCGGAGAAGCCAAGTTGGGATCTTCGGGTCTCCTGACCATGTGCCTCAATGGGCTGTCAGCTTTCTAAGCTTGCTGCTTGCGTGGAGCCACTGGTTGTGGTAGTTGGCCCTGGAAGCCTCGAAATCGCAGTTGCTCAAATCTCGGCAAGCAAGCAGAAGGGTGAGACTCTGTAATTTTGCTCCATCTTGGGTATTTGCTGCGACTGTTCTATATGTTTATTGTCTGTTTGGTGGTTCAATAAAGTATTGCCACACTGTTTTACCCTCATACTGTGTGGTCTGAGTAGTATTAAGCCCATGGAAGACCCCGTGTCTTCATATAGAATATTAAGTAGAATACTAACATGCCCAATTCTTTTTTCTTTGTTCATCATGCTATAGATCTTGAAAAGCAAGTAAAGAAACTAACACAACTGAAAAGCATCATCTTCTATGTTGCTACCATGAACAGGAACCCTACGCAATACACCTACAATCAGTGGCGTACCGTACATATGACCATGTGATATTTCAGTTTTTCTTTAATAAATTTGCAAAAATTTCTACATTTCTGTTTATTTTCAGTCAAGATGTAGTGCAGAGTGTACATTAATTCGAAAAAAATGAACTTTTTAGAATTTACGAAATGGCTGCAATGAAACAAAGAGTGAAAATTTTAAAGGGATCTGAATACTTTCCGTACTCACTGTAGATGATAGTCTATGACTAATACAATCTAATAAGACCCATGGAAACCAAAAGGGATAGGAAAACTAAATCTATATTTATTATATCATTTATAGGGCATACAATAGATCACAACATGGACAGTGGTGAAAAGACAGCTAAAAAAATCCACAGGACAATAGATGGAATAAAGTCCTGCTCAAAATACAATATCTCCCTCTAAATTGTCCCCCACACAAGTTTATGACAAACAATACATTAGATCATGGCGGTAAGTATATAAGTGCATGTATGTCAGATATGCATAATGTACGACCATATATGTACTATACAACCATATATACCAGTGCACTTATAAAAGGGCTATATGTATATAATATACCAATAGTATCCCATGAGAGCAGAATGATACCGCCATCTGCATAGGTGTGTTACCAGGTCAATATTAGAATACAGAGGGAAATAACCAAGGCATCAACACCTATATTCTGGCATAGTCAGCTGGTATGCTAGTCATTGACTATAAGGGTGAAATCATAGGTCTGTCCAGGGGTCCATTAGTCTCAACAAGAGTACAACAATAGATGTATGAGGGTGTGAAGCTCAAATAGCAAAGCCTTGAGACAACCTGGACACAGCGTGGGAGACACCGGAGGGCAAGTGAGAGCACCTCAACGCACGTGGCTTCATCAGGAGGCGTGGCTTGAGGATAAATAATGGATGTATATATAGTGATATAAATTAATGAGCAAGCAAATCGGCGCACTGCTCATAATGATACTCTGCCCTGGCGTGGGGGTGGACTGGGGTGCACTGCATGAGAAGGCAGGATGCTCATCATCCCCACCATTGCTGCAGCAACACGCCGCCACCCACAATGCACCAGTGCAAGGCAGCGCATGCGCTAAGTGCATCTGTGCCAGATTCAAAAAGGAGGTGTATAGCTGCGACGTCAGAACTAGTGTGGCCACTGGCCATGTAGGAGCACACAGTCCAGTGGGGCAGGGGGAGTGGCCACCTTACCACTAGAGATGAGCGAATGTTTCAATATTCAATTCGGATTACGATCGCCAAATTTATTTCGACGAACGTTACCGAACTCCATAGGATTCAATGGGGGGGGGGACAAAAAAAAACGCTTACACAGCACTTTCAAACTGGCCCAAAAGCTGCCAAAACACATCAAATTAAGGGTAGACACTTGGAAAGTGCCATCAATTGACCCAGAGTACAAATACTATAATTATTATTAATATTACAGCGACATTTATTCCGTGGCGCTTTACATATGAAAAGGAGTCACCATCGGGGATTCACCGACTGGTACAAGAGGAGAGAGGACCCTGCCTGCGAGGGCACACAAACAATGTACAAGGGATGGGTAAGGATACAGTAGGGCAGGGTACAGCTAGTCGTGCAGTGGTATGCTGGAGCAAGGCTTACCGCAGATTGTACGCTTGTCACAAGAAGTGGGTCTTCAGCTTCCTTTTCAAGGTTTCCACGGTAGGCGACAGTCTGATGTGTTGGGGTACAGCGTTATCATAGTAAGGGAGATGCACGGAACAAGCTTCCAGGAGCTCACAACTGAGCAGATTAACCCCTGCACCAATTAATATGAAGGCAAAAGGCTTCTTTCAAATGACTGCAGGAGTGGGAGGTATCAGACGCTGCGGTCTTCTGGCTCCTCTCTGTCACGGTAAACCCGTGACACCTTGCAAGCTTCAACACAATGTTCACAAGGTAGACAGCAGCGGTGGTCGGTCTTCTAGACAACGAGCTAACTCCTTTGTGATGATATAGGATAACATCTCCAAGTAGTTTGTATGTTCTCCCTGTGTTTGCGCTGGGGTTTCCTCCAGGTTCTCCGGTTACCTCCTCAGTAAAAAAGCAGCCATACAGGAGTGTTCACAGTTCAAAAAATGATGTCCTGACACCACCATTTCCATGGCCGACAAATTGGAGATTGTGGATTTCCACCTCTGAGCTTTGTCATGTGTGGAAGGAAACAGCAGGCATGTCCGCTTCTGTTATAGCTGACGAGCTCTCACTCAGCCTGACTGGAGAACCATTAGTTTTGCGGTGGGAGACCTGCGTGCCAATACTTGGCACGGTAACAGAGGAGGAGGAAGAAGCAGCGGATGCAGTTGATGGGGCAGCTGATGGCTGTTGAGGTCCGCTGGTCTGCATTTTAGTGCAGTGAGATTCCCACCGTAACGCATGCTGTGTGCGCATGTGAAGGTTCATGCATATATTAGTCAAATTATTGCAGTTTTTCCCTCTACTGAGCCCGCATCCTTTGCGGTCTCAAAAAAGGTTCAGGCTAGGCAACCCTTCTCACCCCTGCGAGCTGCAGACCCGTGACCTCTGCTGGTCACTGCCAAAGCTAAGGATGCAGTGCTCCTTGTGCTTGCATCACTCCATGTCTGCGCCATTGGACGCAACGTAACCTCCTCGTATTCCTCCTCCTCCACCTCCTCAGATGAGCTACTCAGCTGCATGCCTCTGGGTTCACACCAAGTTGGATGTGCAACATCATCATCCAATGTGTTATCCCATTCCTCGCCCTCAGAGTCACCCTCCTCTTCTTCTTGCCCTTACAGCACAGTACAGTTGAGGGTCACAAAGCTGCTTGGACCCAAACTTTTTTTTCCCCCTATGTGGAGATGAATATCTGACCAAAACAATTTAAAGCTCAGATGCAGTCTGCTTTGTATACCCATGTTGAGTTTATCAGGTCTGTGTACCCTTTGTGGAGAACAATATCTGCATCAAAAAATTATTTTTACTAGAGTATAACTATTGTAAAGGAGACCAAAACCTCTTCAACTGCAGCCAACCCAGCACATGGAGACCCAATCAGGAATGTTCACATTTCCCTAAATTAGGGTCTAATACCACTGAAGTGGCATCAATTTCAGTGCAGTAGAAATAGTATATTTAGGACCGACACTTCGTCCCCTACAGCCAACCCAGTAGATGGAGACCCAATCAGGAGTGTTCATATTTGAAAACATTTGGGCCTAAAACCACCAAAATGGCATCAATTTCACTAGAATATAAGTACTATAATGGGAACCGACATCTCTTCCTCTACAGCCAACCCAATGGATTGAGAGACCAAATCTGTATTCTCCACATTTTCAAAAATTAGGGCCTAAAACCTGCAGCCGCAGCAAGAGCAGGCATACCAGCCATATCACAGACTGCAATTCTGCAAGATCAATGCAGCACACTAAAAACTATAACATCGCCTACTCTGTACGGTCTTCAATTGAGGTGCAAAAGTCCTTTGAGGTCCATGACTTGTTAATCTTGTTGAAAGTTAGGGGTTCAACAATTTCATGGGACAGCCGGGTGTGCTTATTCAGGACATGACCAGCAGCGCTGAACACACATTCTGAAAGAATGCTGACTGCCGGGCATGATAAAACCTCCAAGGCGTGAGAGGTGAGCTCAGGCCATTCATCCATTTTTGAAGACCAAAATGTAAAAGGGTCAAAATCCTCACTGAAAGTATTCATATTGAGCTCTAAATAGTCCTCCACCATCCTCTCCAGTAGTTCTCCACGTGTCAGACTTGTACTCTGTTGTGCTTGTGCATGAGCTGGTCTGAAAAATGTGTAAAAGGACTCACAGAAATTGCTTCTGACACTTACTGTGCTGCTGCTGCTAATGTTTTGGCATTGACGAACTGACGTGCCGGAGGTTGAAAGACTACAGCGGCGTTGCACACTGTGTGCCTCACTCCTATATTGGGAAAAAGATCTATTAAGGTTGCTTAAAAGTTTGTTTCGATACTCCAACATTAGCGGGTTCCTTTTGAGAGTGGGAAGCATCTGGCAAAATTTACTCTTATAACGTGGATCTAACAGAGTGGCAACCCAGTAGTCAACATTATTTTGAATCCTAACTATACGGGGATCATGTTGCAGATAATGCAGCAAGAAGGTACTCATGTGTTGGGCTCTTCCAGGTGGTCCAAAGCCAGACTCTATTGTTGGCTGCGTAACACTGATGCATGTTTCATCCGTCCCCTCTTGCCAACCACGTTCAACAGAGAGGGGATGATTATCCTCTTCATCTTCTGACTATTACTCACCCATCACCTCTTCCTCCTCCATTTGTTCCTCGACTCTTGCACCTTCATTAACAGTACGTCTGGTATCACCAAACTCTTATGATCGCAGGAAGCCACCTTCACTTGGCATCCACCTGTGCGATGATAGTCTGGAACTTTGAGACATTCTTATCCCTTCCGCATCCTCCTCTTCTTCTGGGACAACCACCTCCTGCCGTACGCTATTCAAAGTCTGCTCCAGCATGTAGATAACCAGAATAGTGATGCTAATAATGGCATTGTCAGCGCTAATTAGTTTAGTAGCCATTTCAAAATGGTGCAGCAGGGTGCAGAGGTCCTTAATCTGTTCCCACTTCGTAAACGTGATATGCTCCACGTCCATACTGCATTGGCCCAGGCTATACGACATGACATGCTGCGCCAGGGCTTGTTGCTGCTGCCACAGTTGCTGCAACATGTGCAGAGTGGAATTCCACCACGTCGGCACATCGCATATCAACCTGTTAACTGGCATGGACAAAGACCTCTGTATCAATGCAAGTCAATGACATGAGGGATGCGAACGGTGGAAGTGAGCACACAGCTTCCATACTTTCTGAAGCAGCTCATCCAGGCCGGGATAGTGGTGGAAAAATCGCTGTACCACCAGGTTGAGGACGTGAGCCATGCAAGGCACATGTGTGAGTTCGCCTCAGCATAGGGCCACCAATAGGTTCGCACCGTTATAAACACGGCCTTCCCTAGCTCCAGGTTCCATGGTTGTTGAGGTCCGCTGGTCAGCCAGAGATTGCAGAGTAACGCATGTTGATTGCGCATGTGAAGGTTCATGCATGTGTTATCCTATTATTGCACTTTTTCCCTCTACTGAGTTTTTTCTTGCAATGTGTGCAGATAATGTGAGTTTGCTCATCCTTTGCGGTCTCAAAAAAGGCCCAGGCTAGGCAACCCTTGCCACCCCTGCGAGCTACAGACCCGAAACCACTGCTGACCACAGCCATAGTTGTGGCTAAGGATGCAGTGCTGCTTGTGCTTGCATCACTCCGTGTCTGCGCCATTGGGTGAATGGTAACCTCCTCGTCTTCCCCCTCCACCTCCTCAGACGACCTACTCGGCTGCGTGACTCTGGGTTTACACCAAGTAGGATCTTCAACCTCATCATCATCCAATATGTTATCCCATTCCTGACCCTCAGAGTGACCCTTCCCCTCTTGTTGCCCTGACAGCACAGTACAGTCCGCATGAGCCTCAGGTATCTGAGTCTCATCAGGATCACCTCCCTCCCCGGTGGTTAATGTCTGGTGACGAGGGTCAGGAACCTGCTCGGATCCTACTCCGTTCTGCCCCAAATCCAACCGAAAAAATTTTGGGCATTGGTGTAGATGCTTTCCTCTTCTTCTTGACTGTGAATGTTTGGAGTACACTTCTGATGCCCATGGTATAGAATGGGTGAACAGTTCTACGGACTCGCACATCTGTGGTTCGCTACAGTCAGTTGGGCACTTGGACAGTTGTGACATGGGGGGGGGGGGAACAAGGGTAATTGGGGTGCCACCTCTGTGGATTGTACTGTGTATAATGTTGAGGTGGAGGAAGAAGAGAAGAGGCCACTTGAAGCAGCACTAGCCATCCACTGGAGCACCTGCTTTTTCTGGCCCTTAACAAGGTGTATCGCTGTGCGGCTGCCAAACAAAGGGAGTGGAGTAGCCCGTCCAGTAACAGAAGTTGTCAGTTGTCTTTGGATAGGACATGACGCTGTTGGTTCACTAGTGCTTTCACTAACATTACCACCTACCCCATGTATACCTTGCCAAGCCTATTCCCCCTTCCACCACGACCTCTCTTTTTCTCACTCATGTTGCTCAGATACTGTAGTAGGAGCATACTATTAGCAAAACAAAATTTGATTTTTTCCTCTGCAACAGCCCTGCACCCACCTGAATTTCAGCGACACAGAGTGACAAGGTAAGATATGGCTTGTTGTATAACGTTACTAACCAAACAATTTTTTTTTACTGTGGATGGCGCCTGTATAACAAAGGAGATATTCTCCAAACTATTTCAAACTGAGATGTCCCTGCTGTATAACGTTAGGAACCAAAGTATTTTTTTTACTGTGGATGAGGCCTGTATAACATACCAGATATTCTCCAAACTATTTCAAATTGAGATGTGCAGAGTGTATGACATTTGCCACACAAAAAAATCTTTGGTGGACTCTGCCTAGCAAGACAAAAAAAACAATTTTTTACTTTGTAAACAGCTAAGATTCACCACCACTAAGATAGTAGGTGGCTTTTAACAGACTGCATCATGTTTGCCACACAAAAAAATATTTGGTGGACTGTGGCTAGCAACAGAAAAAAAAAATATTTTTCTACTCTGAAAACAGCTGAAGTTCACCACCACTAACGTAGTAGCTGATGTATCGCAGAGTGTATTAGGTTTGCCACACAAAAAAAAGTCTTTGGTGGACTGTGGCTAGCAACAGAAAAAATATATTCTTTACTTTGAAAACAGCTGAATTTCATCGCCACTAAAAGGACTAGGTGGCTTATAGTAGAGTGTAACAAGTCTGCGACACAAAAAAAAATTTTTTGGACTCTGTCTAGCAAAAGAAAAAATCTTTTTTTACTCTCAAACAGCTGAAGTAGTAGCTGACATAGAGCAGAGTGTATCACGTTTGCCACACAAAAAAATCTTTGGTGGGCTCTGCCTGCCAACAGAAAAAATATATTTGTTTTACTGTGCATACAGCTGAAGTTCACCCACCAAAAAAAATGACATACTGGGCTAATACAGCTTGCACTATCACATTAGCAAATGAAAAAAAAAAGTTTTTTTGTGCTCTGCACTCAGAAGCTCTGCACTGACAAGCTCTGCAGATAACTGAATTTCAACCCCACAAAATCAAAAAGTGGCCTACAAGGGCTTTCTTGCTTGCTTTATCACATTAGCAAGTGCAAAAATAGATTGAAGGTATACCCCTGCATGGAGCACAGACAGTACAACCGGTGCACAACATTGTTCTATGCCATAGGCCGTTCACTTTCTGTCAGAATCTCAGTATTTGCACAAAAGCAAAAAAAGTGTTGCAAGGTCGATTGAACAGGTACACAGCACAGGACTTACTGTATCTACACTATCTGACTTCCACACAAGCACCCATTTATCTAGCTAATATCGCTCATTACACAGGAGTTGGGTGCAGGAACAGAGTCTAACACAAGTGACATACATAAAATGGCGCTGAGGGTACATGGCCGCTTTTTATATATGGAGGACATGTGATTTCAGCAGCCAAATTGCAGAAGTACTTGTGTTTGGGGCACTGTAGATGCTTCCTGCGCTCTAATTAGCTAGCCACGCTTTCCTGACTTAAAGTTACCGCCTACAGAAAAAAAAAAAAAACAGGAAAAAAAAACAAACAAACCGCGCCACTGATCTGAGCTATTCACCAGCCCCCCCACTCATCTACCATGTCTCCCCGCTCATCATACACAAGCACTATGCTAGCAAAACTATTAAAAACGCTGTAGTTGCCCTGCAATCTCGCAACCATGGAAATTCGCAGAGCGTTACAGATTTTCCAGAATTTAACAAATTTTGCTCGCCTTTCCGAACACGAATCCGAATGTTTAACATTCGTGTCGAACTTAAGTTTGGAGATCGGATGTCAGACATATTTGCTCATCACTACTCACCACCATCGAGCGGCTATGTACAATCACATCACCAGAGGGTAAGTAATGGAATCGCAACATAAAGCTTAGGATGGCTGGGGTAAAAGTATATTAGTAATAATAATAAATATTGGGATAGAGTTTTGTAGGTTGATAGGTTATTGGGTTAATGGGTGTTTTGTAGGTTGCTTTTTTTTTTCTTTTTTTTCAGCCGTGTAGTAAGATTCCAGTGTGTTGTGCAGAATAGCTACAGAAGGACATTACAGAAGGACACATGCTTCTAAGGCTATGTGTCCACTATCAGGCTATAGCAGCGCTTTGGATGCAATGTATTTTCACTGTGTCCAAAGTGCTGCATCTGATCACGCAGGTAAATCCGCATGTGTTCATTGGACATATGCGGAGTTACCGCACACAATACATTCTATTGTGAAAATTTTGTGTTCGCAACAGAAACTGACATGCTACTGGTCGTATAGCCGAATCGCCGGTGAGTTTACGTGGCATCAAATAGAAGCACAGTGGGAATGGGATTTCAATAAATCCCATCCAATGTACTTCTAATGTACAACGCAGCATTTTGGACGCAGCACAGATGAGCTTCGTCCAAAACACTTCTATTACAGATCGTGGGTACATACCCTAATGGGTTAATCTGCAAGGGGAAAAGTAGACAACTGCTTGTGAATCTCACTACATACACACATGGAGAGCAGCTGCCACTTAATGTAATACTGAAGAGAAGGCTTTAGTGCTGTTTACATCTGTCGCTGATATTTGTGTTCCTGCTGCTTCATAATACACAGGAATCTATCCTGCAATGGATGGGAGTAAGGGGGACTTATAATTGAGTTATGAACAGGGGTAGGGGGAGGAGGACATTAGATATGGATGTAAAATTAATTAGGTGGTGGAGGAGGCTGCAAAGCACCTGATAGTGTCCTCCCCCATCTTATAATTCATTATGACACTTTCAGGGGCTTAAAATTTCTTTGGGAGTGGGATACGAGGGGGTAAGGTGCATAGGAAACTGCATAATGAATTTAAAATGGGAGAAGATGCTGGCAGGGAATTGTAATGAATTGGGAGGTGGCAAAAAATGCTCAGTACCTGATAATGTCTCTTCCCAAAGAATGGGGGGGGACAACGGAGAGAGACTAAGGCTATGTGATCATGCTCAGGATTTGCAGGAGAAAATTCTGCTGCATATCCTATGTATCCTAATTTTTTACCATGGTTTTGTTGCATATTTTCTCCAACTCATTAGAATGAGTGAAATACGCTGCAAGAATTGACATTATGCAGATTTTAATCTGTTGCAAATCTGCAAGGAAAAAATAAGCAACGTGTGAATGAGACTTCAGGGATCTGGTTCACTTTGCTTGTACTACAAAACCCTGCATATTTTCCGTGTGCATATAGACTTAGGTTGTGTGCACACGGTGCGTTTTCGCTATGTTTTTCCATCGTGGAATTGAGCTAAAAATGCTAGTCAATCCTTCCTCCAGCTCATTAAATGACAATTCCGAAGTGCTGTGTACATGATGCTTAATTTTCCTTTAAGTATTTGCAGTGTGTTTAAATCTGCAGCATGTTATTCTTTGTGCGTTTTTGCCGCGTTTTTGACCCATTGACTTCAATTGAGTCAATCAAATCCACATCAAAAAATCAGGTATAAATGTTACACGCACGCCGCTAGGTTCAGATAGGGGCGAGACAGGTTACATGAATTCTTTGGAATCCTGGTGGAACCGTTACTCAGGGCCACCATAGACCATGTGCTGCAGCTTCTCTCAGGCACACAGGGGTATTGACCCTCAGACACAGACAAATAGATTGTTTCACTTGCTGACCAGACACACTTGACAAGAGTCCTCATGAACGGTAGAACAGTATTAATAAGAAGCCGCACAGCCAGTGCAAGTTAAGTCTTATGAGCAACAGGCTCCAGTGACAAACAGTACAGTTTCCTTAGCAGCACAGCAGTTCACAGTCTTCCCAGTAGTACAGGACAGCACAGTTCTAATGCAAAGGCACATTAATGAACACAGCATTCTTTACAGCACAGTGATATGGAGCAGGGGGGTGTTTGCTGAAGGAGATGATCCCTGTGACACAATTTCTTACAGTCCTTAACTTTCTGCTTGACAATACTCTTCACTGCTAGTTCAGGAACTCTACCTGACGTGCTTAGCTTCAATCCTGACTTGAATCCTTTTCGCTTGCAGGGGCGCTTCTGTCAGATGCAGAACACACACACCACCTTTTTCTTAGGCTCCAGCCAGACAGTAAACAACTTCCTGACAATCCCCCTAGGGCTCTGCTAAAACACTCCCCTTCTCCTGTGACTGTGTTAACCCCTCTAGTTGCTGGATGCTTCTGGAGCACAACACTTCCTGTCTCATGTGCTTGTGTTACTTCTAATAGTTGCCGAATGCTTTTAAAGCAACAGCACTATTTCTGCATGTCACACTTTGCAACAGCATTACTTCAGCATGTCACAAATATGTTTGTGGATTTGCTGCGGATTTTTGCTGCGCATTTGACTGACTCAATTGAATAAATGAGTCAAAAATGCGGCAAAACGCACAAATAATTGAATGTGGGTCTCAGACTACTTCTCCCATCAGCCTACAGCTGCTGATAATAGCGAGGGCAGGCGCCACTGATGGTCGGCGCCTTTGATGCCTGGTCAAGAAAAAAATATTTGAAATAAATAAATAAATATGGAAATAAAAATAAAAAACACAGTATACTCACCTAACACCAAATCCCCGTTGCCCATTTCACCTGTAGAATATCAAAAACAATAAACCACCATATCCCTCACCTGTCCACCATAATCCAGGTAATCCATAAGTGTCCCGCAGCGATTGGATCATATATAGAACAGTCACATATGGAGATGTGACTGCTCTATCCGGCAGCCAGTGATACCCGGACAGAAGCATGATCGCTCCCCCAGTGTATAGCGCTGAGCTACCATGAGAGAGGTTACATGGGTTCATCAGCTGATGAACTCCTGTGACCTCACTTATGGTACTACCTCTGCTTGAGTAAATTCTCACGCAGTGGTGATGCAGTAAGTGAGATCATTGCAGCTCATCAGCTGATGAACTCAAGTGACCTCTCTCACTGCAGCTCAGAGCTACACACTGACACAGTAGCTATTGCACTCCTGTGTCAGTGTCAGCCAGCTGTCATGTAGAGCAGTCACATCATTCCAATCGCCGTGGGACACTCTTAATTATGTCATCACTTCGGACAGGAAAGGGATATGTTTTTTTTTATTTTCTGTTTTTTTACAGGGGACAATGGCTTCAACGGATTAGGCGTTAGGTGAGTATACTGTGTTTTTTATTTGTAAATAGTCTTTAGTTACTTACTTACCGGTAACCAGATTTTTCGGAGACCATGACAGCACCACGAGAGAGTGGATCCACTCACCAAGGACAGGAAACCTACAGGCTTAAAAGGGCGGCACCTCTCTCCTGCCTCAGTTTGGATCACACAGCATTGAGAGGACCGCCAGGATAATAAACACAGCAAACAATCGCAAATATTACCATACCACACGACACCTATTAAGTGTGAGATTATAATTAATAAACAGGGAGTACTCCCACAACGTGAAGAGAGCAAATATAAGGGTGCTGTCATTGTCTCTGAAAAATCCCGTTACCGGTAAGTAACTAAAGACTTTATTGGTCGACCATGACAGCACCACAAGAGAATTACAGAGATGAGGTAATCTAGGGAGAGACCACAGCCTGAAGCACTCTTCTCCCAAAGGTGAGGTCAGCTGAAACACCCATATCTAGTCTATAGTGTCTATAGAATGTAGAGGGAGAGGACCAGGTAGCAGCCTTACATATGTCTTCTATCGAGACACCTGCCTTCTCAGCCCAGGAGGTTGCCACAGCCCGAGTGGAATGAGCCTTCAACCCTTCTAGCACTTCCTCACTGCTAGATGTATATGCTAGAGAAGTAGCCTCCCTAATCCATCTAGCTATGATGGACTTTGTGACTTTAAACCCTTTTCTCGGCCATTGGTAGGATGTAAACAATGAGCTATCTTTTCTCAAGTCTTTGGTAACCGAAAGGTACCTAACCACACATCTTCTCACATCTAATGTATGTAACTCTTCTTCTTTCTGGTTACTCGGATTGGGACAGAAGGAGGGTAGGGCTACTTCCTGAAGTCTGTGGAAAAGAGTAGCTACCTTAGGCAGGATCAGGTCTAAAATCACTCTATCATCTAGGATTTGAGTAAACAGCAAGGCCGTAGACATGGCCTGAATGTCACAAATCCTCCTGGCTGAGGTTAAAGCTATTAGCAGAGCTGTCTTAAGGGAGAGGGATTTAAGGGTTGCTGATTCTATTGGCGCAAAGGGCGAGCTAGTCAAGAGCCTAAGAACTAAATTTAGATTCCAGGGAACCAAGCTGCTTCTAACGATGGGTCTAGATCTAAACACTGCCTTAATGAACCAAGAAACCCAGTAGTTACCCGCCAGATCACAGCTACATAGGGCATCTAAGGTAGAAACCTTAACTTTTAGGATGCTGGTGGATAACTAGTTCAAGACCCTTTTGTAAAAACTCCAAGATCTTTTCTATTGGTGCCCCCTCATCAACGCTAGATCCAGAGAAAGACAAAAACTTCTCCCAAGTTCTGGCATAAATTCGGGTCATAACAGGTTTTCTGCTATGCATCAGGGTAGCTACTAGACCTTGAGAAAAACCTTTCTGACTCAGTAGTGACCTTTCAAGTTCCATACCGTCAAGTGGAGTCCAGTTGCTTGAGGATGGACTATTGGACCCTGGAAGAGGAGATCCGTAATGTTGAGCAGTACCTAAGGATCGGAGATAAACATGCTCCTCAGGCATGAGAACCAGGGTCTCATGGGCCAAAAGGGTGCGACCAGCAGAACCCTCGCCTTGTCCTCCCTGGTCTTTCTTATAACCATGAGAAGAAGAGCCAACGGGGAAAAGGCATAGGCCAGGCTGAAATCCCAAGGTATCAGGAGAGCGTCCACTGCCAGGGGATTTTCTCTGGGATTTAGGAAACAGTAGAGCCTTGTCTTCCGATTTAGTCTTGTGGCAAACAGGTCTATCACCGGAGGCCTCCATCTTCGGACTATTTGGGAGAAAACTTCTTGTTTTAGTTCCCATTCCTCCTGTCTCAGAGGATAGCGGCTTAGGTAGTCTGCTCTTGTATTTTCTTTTCCCCTTATATTAGGGCTGTCAAGGAAAGGAGATGACTTTCCATTATCTGAAATAGATATCTGTCACTCATCAGCGATCTTGACCGTGTACCCCCTGGTGGTTCACGTACGCCAATGCAACTCTATTATCTGAAAGGATCATTACACTCTGACCCTGGAGGAAAAGTAATACATTTTTTACCGCCTTGTCTACCTCCAACAGTTATTTTGCGTTGGAGGAGAGACCCTTTTCGTTATCTGACCAGGTCCCCTGGGCTACCATATTCCCCAGATGGGCTCCCCACCCACTGGGACTCGCATCTGTGGTAAATGTTCTAGTGATTCTAAGTACCCAGGGAACCCCTCGAGATAGGTTTGCCTCATCCTCCCACCACTGTAAGGATTTTACTGACCAGGGTGATAAGAACATCTTTCCTTCCAGGTGCCCCCTAAGCAAAACTTCATTTTATAGCACATCCCACTGTAGAACCCTGGAGTGGGATTGTGCCCACAGAACTCCTGGCAAACATGATGTCAGGGTACCCACCAGGGACATTGCTGCTCTAAGGGATGTGACTGGATTTGCTTCGGCTTTCTTCACCTGATTTCTTATTATTTTGTTCTTTAGCTTCTGGGAGGTAACATTCATGAGATTCTGAATCAAGCATAATCCCTAAAAACTGCTGAACTCTCGAGGGTACTAACCTAGATTTTTCAAAATTTAGCACCCAGCCCAGTCTTTCTAGGATGTGATCATCTCTTTTAGGTTTTTATTACATTGGTAGGCAGAATTTCCAACCCACAAGAGATCATCCAGATAAGGGATAATTAAAATATCACAATCTCGGACATGAGGCATGCACTCCACTATAACTTTAGTAAATACCCGAGAAGCTATGGCCAGACCAAACGGCAGGGCCCAACTCTGGAAATGCTTAATTTCCCCATCCAAGACCAAGGCCACTCTAAGGTATTTCTGATACTCCTCATGGATAGGTACATGGTAAAAAGCGTCTTTCAAATCTAATACTACCATGTAACAGCCAAAAAACAGTAATTTTATTGTTGAACTAACAGACTCCATCTTAAAGGTGGGAATTATCAAGAACTTATTAAGAGCTTTTAAGTTAATGATACATCTGAAGGAGCTGTCCAGCTTAGGAACCAGGAAGAGAGGCGAGTAGAACCCCAACCCTCTTTCGGATGCTGGGACTTCCATAAGGACTGCCTTATGAACTAAATCCAGCACCTCCTTTTGTTGGGCCAGTTGCTCTGACACTGAGGAATGGACCGGGGTCAAGATGAATCTCTCAAGAGGAATCGCCTGGAACTCGAACCTCAGACCCGAACCTATCAGATCAAGGATCCAATTACTGGCTGAAATTTTTGTCCAGGCAGACAAGAAGCCCAACAGCCTCCCCCGTACCTGGGCTACGAGTCATTGACTCAGCTTCCAGGGCCCCTGAGAAGAAGAACCCAACAGAAGCCCTCTACCTTTTGGCCTGCGGTCTTCCCATTTATCCTGATCTCTCTGCGGTCTTTTATGTACAAATATTCTGTTACGAAATGAACGTTTATAAGCAAGCATGGATAGTCTAGGGAATCCTTTTTTCGTGTTGCTTGCCTTATCCAAGATTTCATCCAGAGCCGGTCCAAAGAGATGTTCACCCTCACATCGTATAGAGCACAGTCTCGTTCTGGCCTGGATATCTCCCGGCCAACACTTCAGCCACAGCTCTACGGGCTGCATTGGACATGGCAGCCGACCTTGCCGCTAACCTAACCGAGGCCGCTGAGGCGTCCGCTAGGAAAGCTTCTGCCCCTTGCATGTGACGGGCCCCCCTGGGCCGCGTGTGTGTGGGGATGCCCAGAACCGGACCCGTTGTGGATGCTGGGGGTTGTAGTCCTTGCGTGGCGGGGACCCGGTCCCGTGGCTCAGGGTGGTCAACCCAAATGGCGTTCTATTTATAGGGTTTTGTGATTATTTAAATGTCCGACTACGCCACCCGTGGATTGCGGTCAGAGTGAACCGCCGCTGCAGGGCAGACCGCTGAGGCTGGTGTTGGGAGTGCAGCAGAGGATAGTATAACTCCCCACGAGATGAGTATAGCCTCAGGGCAGCAAGTGTGGATGTTGGGGGTGATGGCGCGCTGGAGCAGCAGTAACGACACAGAGTCCTGTAATGCAGTCCAGGGTATTTACTCAAAGTTCTTTATCCACATTACTACAGCTGGTCATAACGTCCCACGTCGCACTGTGTTCACCACTCTGCCTACTCCCAGATAACTTTGAAGCGCTTCACAAGACCCCCTTGGTGTGTCCTTACTCTGGCATGTCATACCCCGCCAGTGACCTCGCTTCTGTCCGGCTGCCTCGGGCCTTCTCTGGTAAACCTTGGCGCCGTTTCCCTGACCCTATGTGGTTCCTTCCTAGCGGGTGTAGCGAGGGGCTGCGCCACATGAAATGTCACAGCCTCCGGTTTCTAGCTGAGGGTAGTTCACCGCCTCCACTAGTTTCGGGGACCGATCTCCCCCTTTGGCCTGACCCCCCTATGCAGGTAGATTCGGGCGTGCGGTGGCGACTCGCCGTTCCACACCCCTGGGGTCCCTTCGTTCCCTGTTTCTGGAGCCTCCTCCGCTCCTCTTCCTTCCTTCTCCTTCCTCCAGGCCCCGGCCGCACTCTCCGGCCTGCCTGCGGAGCAGAGCCCATTCAGAGCCTCTGCTCCCAGCCTCCTTCTCTCCCAACTACTGAACTGACTGACTTCTCCCAGAACTAAGATGGTGCCCACCTTTTATACCTACCTCTAAGTGCACCCAGGAACTGCCCTCTCCCTCCTATGCACTACAGGGTCCCCCCTTCCTCGGTGTTCCCTCCCCCCACTCCAGCAAGGGACAGGGACTGTCGTGCTCTACTTGGAGCATATCGGTCGCCCCGCCCCCCGGAAATGTGGTGTAATGCATGCAGGTGTCGGGGTCCTGATCCACACTCCATACTTACCTGGAAGTGAGATATCGCACATCTGGTTGAGATGCAATACCTCTGTAGCGGCCGAACCCTCGGGGCGGTACACATGAGTGGAACGTTGGACAATATCTCTTTTCTGGATGTCTTATTTTTTAGATAGGACTCAAGTTTAGTGTTGAGCCACCCCCGTAGTGTTCGAGTTCGGTTCGGTTCGCCGAACTGTTCGTCGAACTGTTCGTCGAACACCTTCGAACACCGTTAAAACCAATGGCAGGCAAACAAAAACACATAGAAACACATAGAAAACACCTTCAAAGGTGTCCAAAAGCTGACAAACTGCTCAGAAGACATAACTAACACATGGAAAAGTGACAAGTACATATAGTCATGCGAAAATAAAAGAGGTGGAGGAGTAAAAGGAGGGGGAGACACAGATATAGGCATGTCATGCCCTTCTAAAATCCAAAAAGTGAGAAGCCGACACGGCCAGTCCGCTCCTGCCCGTGCCACCTCCGTGTCGCCGGGTTTGTGCCAGAGCCGCGGTGAACCCTGACGGCCAGCCCCCCTCTCCCAATACTGGTGCCTGTCCGCTGGTGGGTCGAGCGAGCCCCCCTGTGGTGGAGGCAGCTCTAAGCTTTTTAATTGAAATTGTCTCTCTAATTTGAATGAATACACTTTAAATCCATTTACAAGGATCTATTGGAGGGCAAGTCTCATGCCAGCAGCCGCGGTAATTCCAGCTCCAGTAGCGTCCACTAAAGCTGCTGCAGTTAAAAAGCTTTTATAAGGATCGAGCTCGGCTGTCCACCGCAAGGCATCCTACTGCCAGTCCCAGCCCCTATGCCTTGGGGTGCCTCCTGATGCTCTTCACTAAGTATCCCATGGTCCCGAAGCATTTCCTTTGAAAAAATTAAGTGTCTAAACTACAGGTGGTGTAGCTTGCTTAACAGCCGGGATAATCCGCTGACTAGCAGACACTGCTACTAGGCACAAAGTATTTCCTGGGCTAGATGCAGTTAAAAATTTGTAATTAGATACTCTCGTTGGATGCTGAGAAAGCATTCCATAGAGTCTCCTGGCACGCCATATATGATTCTCTTAAAAAGCTTGGGGTAGGGGTCTAGGGGACCCTTTTATAGCCAAAATCACGGCCCTGTATCGCAATACGTCACCTAGGCTGAAGATAAATGGAACTGTAGCACCCTGAGGGCTCAGTTGCTACAGACGTATTGCACCTCACCCAGAGGTGTGATATCTCACTCTCAGGTAAGGATGGAGTGTGGATCAGGACCCGACACCTGCATGCATTACACCACATTGCTGTGGGGCAGGGCGACCAATATGCCCCTGAGATGGGCACGACAGTCCCTGTCCCTGGCTGGAGTGGGGGGAGGGAACACTGAGGAAGGGGAACCCTGTAGTGCAGGAGCAGGGAGGAAGCAGTTCCTGGGTGCATTGAGAAGGGAGTATAAAAGGTGGGCACCATCTTAGTTCAGTGCAGAGAAGTCTGAGCAGAAGTGGCAGGGAGCAGGGGCTCTGCATGAGCTCTGCTCCAGAGGCGGGCCTAGTAACAGAGGCCCAGGCCTGGAAGAGGGAGAAGGAAGGAAGAGGAGCGGAGAAGGCTCCAGGAACGAGGAATGAAGGGATCCCAGGGGTGCGGACGGGCGAGTCGCCACCGCATGCCCGAATCCACCTGCGTGGAGGGGTCAGGCCAAAGGGGGAGACTGGTCCCCGAACTAGTGGAGGCAGGAAACGACCCTCAGCTAGAAACCGGAGGCTCTGACATTTTATGTGGCGCAGCCCCTCGCTACACCCGCTAGGAAGGCACCACATAGGGTCAGGGAAACTGGCGCCAAGTTTACCAAGAGGCAGCCGGACAGAAGTGTTGGTAAGAAAGGCCAGACAAAGGACACACAAAGGGGGTCCTGTGAAGTGCTCCAAAGTTATCTGGGAGTTGTCTGAGCCCCTCACCTGGTGAGCACAGTACGACGTGGGCAGCCGTTACCTGCAGACGTGGTCTGGATAATAAGAACTGTGAGTAAAGGCCCTGGACTGCATCACTGACTCCGTGTCGTTACTGCTGCTGCCCTGCACCATCACCCCCATCCTCCGCATACACTGCCCTGAGGCTATACTCCTCCCGTGGGGAGTTATGCTACGCTCTGCTGCACCCACAACACCAGCCTCAGCGGTCTGCCCTGTAGCGGCGGTTCACTCTGACCGCAATCCACGGGTGGCGTAGTCGGACATTTAAACATCAAAACCACATAAATAGTTCCGCCACTGGTTTGACCGCCCTGAGCCACGGAACCGGGTCGCCGCCACGAAGACTACAACCACCAGCATCCACCAAAAAGGGTCCGGCTCCGGGTGTCCCAAGGCCCAGGGGGTGCGTCAGAACATTTTCATCACCTTTCACAATCACCAATGGGACAAGGCAGGGATGTCCTCTGTCCCCTCTCTTATACATCCTAGTGACGGAGCACCTGCTCTCATCAATTCGCCATAACCCCAATATTAGGTGGATTGAGGTGGGAGGCACCGAGTACAAGTGCTCTCTATTTGCTGATGATGTCCTAGTATATATCACTCAATCACATATATCCATCCCTGCTGTTATGGCTGAAATAGATCACTTTGTTACATGGTAAAATTTTAAAATCAATGCAGCGAAGTCTGAGGCCCTCGATGTCTCCCTCCCCAAATCCATATAGGATTCCATCCAGTCCAACTTTCCCTTTGCCTGGCCCTCACATGGTATCAAATACTTAGGAATTCCTATTCATAGAGACCTCTCCCATCTATGTTATCTTAATTTTGGGCCCTTTATTGAACAATTCCATACAGACCACGGTTGGCAAGTTAGAACTGTAAGATTCACTACGTGAACTGCTGGTGTTTTGTGGAAAAGCACATGTACACTGCGTTCCAAATTATTATGCAAAAAGTGTTTAGGAGTGATAAGGGAAGAATTTGTTTGTTTGTCAGTTAAACTCATTGATGGTGATGTGTGTCAGGGCTCTTTATATCACTGTAAGCAATTGCAGACACCTGTGCTAATTAGTTTGGCAGGTGTGTCCAATGAAAGGCAAGACTACTTAAGAAGGCTCTCTCACATTATTAAGCAGCCTACATTTTCTGCCAAAATGGGAAAGAAAAAGGATGTGTCGGCTGCTGAGAAGCAACAAATTGTGGAGTGTTTAGGTCAAGGCATGACTACAATCAACATTGTGCGATGATCAGGATGAAGTGTCTTGGCAATCAAGAAGTATGTAGCTGATTCACAGTACACACGTGTGCGTGCTGATAAGGGCAAATTGAGGACTCTTTCCTACAGGCAATTACGTCAGGTTGAAAGAGCAGCGGCAAAAAAGTCTTGTCATAGCAGCAGACAAGTTTTTGAAGCTGCTTGTGCCTCCAACGTCCCCCGAACAACAAGATGCAGGGTCCTTCAGAGGTTTGTAGCTGTGCATACGCCATCCTGTCGACCTCCTCTATTCACTTCACACAAGCAGAAACGGCTCCAGTGGGCCAATCATTACATGAAGACTGATTTCAAAACTGTTTTGTTCACGGATGAGTGCCGTGCAGCGCTCGATGGTCCAGATGGATGGAGTGGAGGATGGCTGGTTGATGGACACCCCACGCAAACACGGCTACAGCGCCAAGAAGGAGGAGGTGGAGTAATGTTTTGGGCTGGAATCATGGGGAGAGAGATTGTCGGCCCCTTTAGGATCCCTGAAGGCGCTAAAGATGAACTCCATAATGTATGTGGATTTTCTCAAACAGCACTTCCTGCCATGGTTCAAGAAGAAGAACCGTGTATTTCACAGCAAGATCATTTTTCTGCATGGTAATGCACCATCTCATGCTGCACATAAAACATCTGCATCTCTGGCTGATATGGGCATAAAAGGGGACAAACTTATGGTGTGACCCCCATGCTCCCCTGACCTCTACCCCATTCAGAACCTTTGGAGCATCATTAAAAGGAGTGTCTATGATGGCGGGAGGCAGTTCACATCTAAGCAACAGCTCTGGGAGGGTATTCTGTCCTCATGCAAAACAATTGAAGCAGAAACCATCCAAAACCTGACAAATTCAATGGACGAGAGAGTTCAGAAGCTCCTTTCGAACAAGGGGTCCTATGTGAAAATGTAACATCACCTAGAATAAAGTTTTGAGTTGAAAACTGTTTGATTTCAGTTTCTAACAACCTGCTAATGCTTATAATTTCAAAAATGACCAATTTTTTGGTCTTTATTAAAATGAAAAGGTTGATCGAAAAGTTTGGGGGATCTAAGAGTGTGGCAACCCAGTAGTCATGATTACTTCGAATTCTGACAATATGAGGGTCATGCTGCAGGTAGTGCAGCAAGAAGGCACTTATGTGTCTTGCGCATCTCGGAGCCCCAAAATTATTTTCCGGGCTAGATGCAGCTAAAAATTATTTTTAATTTTAAATCTGGTGGAGCTTATTATAGATGGCCTAATAGGATCAGTGCTGCACACTGCTACAAAGCCCAAATTATTTTCCAGTCAAGATACAGATAAACATGATTAGTAATTTGAAAGCTTAAAACGGTTGGTAGGGTGATTTTAACCAATCATCAAGCTTTTACTCTCCCCAGGATGACACAGGGGTAGAAAAGTCATTTCGGATCCATGATTTGTTCATCTTTATGAACGTGAGTCTGTCTACATTATCAGTGGAGAGCCGCGTGCGCTTATCTGTCAGCACACCACCAGCAGCGCTGAACACACGTTCAGACAGAACGCTGGCTGCGGGGCATGACAAGATCTCCAAGGCGTAAGTGGCTAGCTCCGGCCATTTATCCAGATTGGAAGCCCAAAAAGAGCAAGGGTCCAGTGACACAGTCGTGGCTTCAATGTTTACTTGGAGATACTCCTGTACCATCGTCTCTAGGCATTAACTATGTGTCAGACTTCTTGTCTCCTGTGGCCTTGCAAAGGATGGGCTAAAAAAGTGGTGAAATGATTCCGCAAAATTGATGTTACCAGCAGATACTGTGGTTCTGTTACGGTTTGAGTGCTGAACACTTGACGGTCCCACGGTTGGCAAGTTGGAACTGTGAGATTCACTACGTGCACCACTGGTGTTTTGTGGAAAAGCACATGTAAGATTCTGCAACAGTCTCTGCTGATACTCCTGCATGCGTGCATCCCTTTCTATGGCAGGAATAATTTCTGCAAATTTACTTTTGTACCGGGGATCTAACAGTGTGGCAACCCAGTAGTCAGGATTATTTCTAATTCTCACAATTCGAGGGTCATGTTGCAGGTAGTGCAGCAAGAAGGCACTCATGTGTGTTGCGCATCCAGGAGCACCAAGTCCCTGTTGTGTTGGTGGCGAGGTAACAGTCATGCTTCCTTCCTCTGTCCTCTCCCCCCAACCTCGCACAACAGAAATGTGATCAAGGTCTCCCTCATCTGATGAGTCTTCCATCAGTTCGTCCTCCACTTCTTCCTGGGCTCCTGCACCTTCCTCACTAGTTTGGCTGCTACCATGCGCCCTGGTAAAACCATCTCCCCCACCCTCACATGCCTGCCGCCTTGGTGCTGCCGACCTTCTGGACCTTGCAGATGTTAGCCCTTCCGCATACAACTCCTCCTCCTCTACTTCCTCCACCTCCTCTTGTGCCACCACCTGACTCCGAATTCTGTTTAACATGTGCTCCAGCATGTAAATCACCGGAATAGTCATGCTGATAATGGCATCGTCAGCACTAAACATCTTCGTCGCCATTTCAAAACTGTGCAGAAGGGTGCATAGGTCCCTGATCTGAGACCACTCCTCCAGCGTGATTTGCCCCACCTCTGAATCTCGTTGGCCCAGGCTATACGTCAGAACGTATTGCACCAGGGCTTGTCGGTGCTGCCACAGTCGCTGCAACATGTGCAGAGTTGAATTCCACCGGGTAGGCACATCGCATTTTAGCCGGTGAAGTGGCAGGCCCAACGACTTCTGTAGAGATGTAAGTCGCTGAGCTGCGGGATGCGAACGGCGGAAGTGACCACACAGCGACCGTGCCCTCTGCAGAAGGCCATCTAGTCTGGGATAGTGGGCTAAAAATTGCTGGACAACCAGGTTCAACACGTGAGCCATACAAGGCACGTGTGTGACATTGCCCCGGCGAAGGGCCGCACCCAGGTTTGCAGCATTGTCGCACACGGCCTTCCCTGGTTTCAGGTCCAGTGGAGACAACCATTCATGAAATTGGTTCTCCAGAGCTGACCACAACTCCTCAGCTGTGTGACTCACATTTCCCAGACATTTCAATGTAAAAACCGCCTGATGACGTTGAGCCCTACTGCCAGCATAGTAAGGAGGTGTGTGTAACATACCTGGCGGCGTCCTTGCATGGTGGTCCATCTCCCACTGTGCAAGAGGACGCACTTGATCTCCAGTCCAGAATGTCTCTCTGGCTTCCCTCCATGCTGTCTGTTTGTGTCTGTTTCTGCTGCTTAAGGGCGGCGCCCGATCACGTCCTGCTTTTTGTACCTGCTGTGGGTCACACCCCTTGTGCGTCCTCAGCCTATTGCTGTCTGTCACCTGGTATATAGCTCAGCCGCTCCCATCTATCCCTGCCTGAGCATAGTGTTTCCTTCAGTGTGTGCTTGCACTCTGAAGGTGCCAGGTCCCGTTCTTTGTTCTCTTGTCTGCCTTTCCTGGAGGCTGTATTTCCAGGCCTGTCTGAACACGCTCCTAGCCTGTTCCTCCTGCCTTCTAGGGGCCGATTTCCTAGATCCGTTCCTGTATCTTGTCTGTCCTGTCTGAACTCGCTCCTTGCCTGTTTGTCCCGCCTCTCTGGGGGACGATTACCCAGACCCGCTCCTGTATCTTGTCTGTCCTGTCTGAACACGCTCCTTGCCTGTTCGTCCTGCCTCTCTGGGGGCCGTATTCCCAGACCCGCTCCTGTATTTTGCTGCAGTGTCGGTCTCCTCCGTACACTCAGTTCCAGTCTGAACTCTCTCCTATCCTTTACCTGTTTTGCCTCTATGTCCGTTCCCTTCCTTTTTCTGCAGAGTCTGAACTCGTACCTAACTCCTGCTTGTTGTCTCTGTACTCCCGTTAGTGAGTTTGTGGTCCACTCGCTTCTTCTCTGCAAGTACTCTGTGAGTATCTGGCTCTGTCTTTCCCTTCCTGTCTGTTCCGTGTGAACAGAGCCCTGTCCTCCCTGCTCAGCCTTGTCTGCACTCTAGCTGTGCTTGCCTGTACCCCTCTGCCTGTATTGTTCCTGAGTCCCGGTGTGTACTGGGTCCTATACCGCCTGTGTTCCTACCTGCTAGTGCCTCCCTGTCTGCACTCTAGCTGTGCTTGCCTGTACCCCCCGGCCTGCATACCCGCCTGCCTGCATACCAGTCGTGCCTGCCTATACCCACCAGTCTGTGTGCCAGCCTACCAGTCTGTTCCTGTATTCCCCTGTGTGGGTCAACAGCCGTGTCCGGGGTCTGTCCTGGAGTAGCACCTGGTCCCTCTGCTCGGTTCCTCCTTGGTGCACTGGCGTCGTATGCCGTCGTGCGACCCTGGTCGGATCGGGTGAATACCTAGTTACGCCCCTCCAGGCATTCACTCTCCGGCACGGTCCAGTGGAATCACTTCAATCACACGCACACGCCGCTCAGCCCGGGCGTGTGCATAACAGCATGCTCAGGCCATGGTTCCCGTTGAGCCCCACGGCCTTCGCTCTCTGAGAAGTTTTCCAGTGAATACATGCATTAAAATAAATAAATAAATTTTTTTTTCCCTTAGCTGAGTTCCAGACGAATTACGCACCGTCCAGATGGATCTATCAGCTCTCGTTCCTGCGGATCCGCTACGTTACTATGGGGATCCAAGACAGTGTCGTGCATTTGTGGAGCAATGCATGCTACACTTTAAGGCCTACCCTCTCTATTTTCCTTCCGATTGGGCTAAAGTGGCCTTTATGATTGACTACCTAGCGGGTGATGCCTTGAAATGGGTCACCCCCCTATGGGAAGCATGGGATCCTGTCATCCTTGACCTGCAGGCCTTCCTGGTGGCCTTTCGTATGGTCTTCGAGGACCCTAACTCTGAAGCCCCTGCTGAAGCTTCACTTCCCAATATCCCGGAGCAGCCCCGACGGGTAATGTGTGTGGGTAGCGCAATAGTCCTCCAGCCTAATGAGACTACTGCCCACCCAGAATCCTCACAGGGTGACTACGCTTTCCGGAATACTTCTCCCAACCTCAAGAGGCAGTCCAGATGTGCTAGACGTAGAGGCAAGCCGTCACGCCAGGGTCTGTCCTCCCTGAGACCTCCTGAACCCAACCTTGAAGTCCCTACTGAAGCTTCATCTCCCTGTATCCTGGAGAAGCCCCAACGGGTAATGTGCGTGGGTAGTGCACCAGTTCTCCTGCCCGAAGAGACTTCTGCCCATCCAGACTCCACACAGGAGAACTTCCTGCACCCGGCATCAGATGCTTCACCCACTTTTACCGGTGTGCATGTCCAAGGATGCTCCAAAGCTGTGGTTACCTCTGAGTCTGTGCACCTCTGCTTCCTGGTGGAGGACCCCCTGTTGCCTCCTGAATCCTCCTGGATACCACTCGATGACAAATGGAGAGAGACTTCTCTACACCCGGTACTCAATACTTTGTCCGCTTCGTCCTGTGAGCCTGACAATGGGTACCCCAAAGTGGTAGTTACCCCCGAGTCTCTACACCCCTCCGACCAGGCGGAGGATCTCCAGTTGTCTCCTGAACCCTTCGGGGTGCTACCTGGTAGCGAAAGGACAGAGACTCTCCTATACTCTGTACCTGATACCTCGCTCGCTTTGTCCAGTGAGTCCAACCTTGTGTACTCCGAAGCAGAGGTTACTCCCGAGTCTCTACACCCCTCCGACCAGGCGGAGGACCTCCAGTTGTCTCCAGAACCCTTCTGGGTGCCACCTGGTGGTGAATGGACAGAGACTTTCCTATATCCTGGATCTGATACCTCGCTTGCTTCGTCCAGTGAGTCCGACCTAGTGTACTCTGAAGCAGAGGTTACCCGTGAGTCTCTACACCCCTCTGACCAGGCGGAGGACCGCCAGCTGTCTCCAGAACCCTTCGGGGTGCCACCTGGTGGTGAATGGACAGAGACTTTCCTATACTCGGTACCCGATACCTCGCCTGCTTCGTCCAGTGAGTCCGACCTAGTGTACTCTGAAGCAGATGTTTTCTCTGAGCCTCTGCATTCTTCTGACCCGGCGGGGGACTTCCAGTTGTTTCCTGAATTCTCCGGGGTACCACCAGATAACAAAGAGACAGTGACTTTTCCTCATTATGTACCTGATAACCCGTCTATTTCTTCCTGTGAGCTTGACAAGATGTACCTCGAAGCAGAGATTACCCTCAAGTCTCTGTCCCCCTCCAACCCGGTGAACGACTGGTCCTCGAATTCCCTGCGGAAGATTCTGGCAGGCCTGAAGAAGAGGGGGCGTAAGGGGGGAGGTACTGTAACATACCTGGCGGCGTCCTTGCATGGTGGTCCATCTCCCACTGTGCAAGAGGACGCACTTGATCTCCAGTCCAGAATGTCTCTCTGGCTTCCCTCCATGCTGTCTGTTTGTGTCTGTTTCTGCTGCTTAAGGGCGGCGCCCGATCACGTCCTGCTTTTTGTACCTGCTGTGGGTCACACCCCTTGTGCGTCCTCAGCCTATTGCTGTCTGTCACCTGGTATATAGCTCAGCCGCTCCCATCTATCCCTGCCTGAGCATAGTGTTTCCTTCAGTGTGTGCTTGCACTCTGAAGGTGCCAGGTCCCGTTCTTTGTTCTCTTGTCTGCCTTTCCTGGAGGCTGTATTTCCAGGCCTGTCTGAACACGCTCCTAGCCTGTTCCTCCTGCCTTCTAGGGGCCGATTTCCTAGATCCGTTCCTGTATCTTGTCTGTCCTGTCTGAACTCGCTCCTTGCCTGTTTGTCCCGCCTCTCTGGGGGACGATTACCCAGACCCGCTCCTGTATCTTGTCTGTCCTGTCTGAACACGCTCCTTGCCTGTTCATCCTGCCTCTCTGGGGGCCGTATTCCCAGACCCGCTCCTGTATTTTGCTGCAGTGTCGGTCTCCTCCGTACACTCAGTTCCAGTCTGAACTCTCTCCTATCCTTTACCTGTTTTGCCTCTATGTCCGTTCCCTTCCTTTTTCTGCAGAGTCTGAACTTGTACCTAACTCCTGCTTGTTGTCTCTGTACTCCCGTTAGTGAGTTTGTGGTCCACTCGCTTCTTCTCTGCAAGTACTCTGTGAGTATCTGGCTCTGTCTTTCCCTTCCTGTCTGTTCCGTGTGAACAGAGCCCTGTCCTCCCTGCTCAGCCTTGTCTGCACTCTAGCTGTGCTTGCCTGTACCCCTCTGCCTGTATTGTTCCTGAGTCCCGGTGTGTACTGGGTCCTATCCCGCCTGTGTTCCTACCTGCTAGTGCCTCCCTGTCTGCACTCTAGCTGTGCTTGCCTGTACCCCCCGGCCTGCATACCCGCCTGCCTGCATACCAGTCGTGCCTGCCTATACCCACCAGTCTGTGTGCCAGCCTACCAGTCTGTTCCTGTATTCCCCTGTGTGGGTCAACAGCCGTGTCCGGGGTCTGTCCTGGAGTAGCACCTGGTCCCTCTGCTCGGTTCCTCCTTGGTGCACTGGCGTCGTATGCCATCGTGCGACCCTGGTCGGATCGGGTGAATACCTAGTTACGCCCCTCCAGGCATTCACTCTCCGGCACGGTCCAGTGGAATCACTTCAATCACACGCCGCTCAGCCCGGGCGTGTGCATAACAGTGTGCAGGATCCCTTCTGCGCAGTTAGAAAGCTTGTGGCATGACCAGACAGGCTTTGGGTGCAGGTGGAAGACCGAGAGGAGGTTGAGGAGGCAGAAGCAGTGGAGGAACTTTGACATAAAGAGGATTGACGCACAACTCGTGGGGACGGCAAGACTTGGACAGCAGCCCCTTGTCCTGCTGTCACCATAGTTACCCAGTGCCCAGTCAGCGACATGTAACGCCCCTGTCCATGCCTACTCGTCCAAGTGTCTGTGGTGAAATGCACCCTGTCACACACAGAGTTTCTCAAAGAAGCGGTGATGTTGTGTGCGACATGCTGGTGGAGCGCAGGCACACCTTTCTTTGAGAAGTAGTGCCGACTGGGCATCTGGTACTGGGGCACTGCGACGGACATAAGGTCTCGAAAATCCTCTGTGTCCACCAGGCGGAAAGGCAGCATTTCTGTAGCCAAGAGCTTGCAGATGGTGAAATTCAACCTCTTAGCTTTCTCATGGCTAGGAGGAAATGGTCTTTTACTTGTCCACATCTGAGGGACCGAGGGCTGGCTATTGTGCTTAAACGGGGTTGATAAGGGTGTCCCCGGCAAACTGCCGGTCTGTGAGGAAGATGCAGGCGGACATGTTAGGTTGCCTTGATCCAAAGGTGGTGCTATCGATGTCGGACAGCGCTCAACACCAGCTGGTGTTACCACCTCCAAAGAAAATGATGACCTGCCAATCACGCTGGCTGTTGCGGGTAAAGAGGTGGCAGGTCTGCGCCCCAAAACAGGTGTGACTGCTGTCCCCCCAGTCACAGAGGATGAAGAGGCCGCGGATGCACAAGATATGGCAGACGGTGGTTGGCCCGGCCAGCTAGGCCGCATTGTAGCACACTGAGCTTCCCACTGCAACTTATGCTTCATGTCCATGTGCCGGTTCATGCATGAAGTACTCAAACTATGTATTTTTTGGCCTCTACTTAGCTTTTGCTGACAAATGTTACAGATAACACGAGTTGGGTCATCTTTATCGATCTGAAAAAATGCCCAGGCTATGCAAGGCTTAGCACCCATGCGACCTGAAGAGCCACCACGACTTGTGGTGAGAGGCAGAGTTGTGTTTGAGGATGCAGTTGTTGACGTGCTTCCAGTACTACGTCTCTGTCCAGGAAGGCGCAACCTGACCTCGTCGTCACTAGCATCTTCCTCCACCTCCTCTGCTGACCTCATCTCTTGGCTGACTGTGGGTTGACCGTAAGTGGGATCTCCGACCTCATCATCATCACCCTGTGCGTTATCACACCCGTCGTCCACAGAGCCAACCTGTTCCTGCCCTGACAAAAAACTAAAGTTGTCGCTCCAATCAGGTATTTGAGTCTTATCATCGTCTTCCTCATTGTCTCCACCAACAGGAGTTACAGTTTGGGAATGAGGGTCTACATTATGGTCAGAACCTTCTGCGTCTGGTCCTGGATCTGACTCATAAAGATTCTGGGCATCAGTGCAGATCATTTCCTCGTCTGGATTCACAGAAGCGCTGGAGTCGACCTCTGATTCCCAGGCTATAGTATGAGTAAACAGCTCTGCAGACTCAACCATCTGTTCTACCTAATACTCAGACGGGCAGCTGGAGATTTGGGAGCTGTGAGGAAGCAAGTGCGATTTGGGTGACACCTTTGAGGACTGGAGTATTTGTGATGTTGAAGTTGATGTGGAGGAGAGCCCACTTAAAGGAGCACTTGATATCCGTTGAAGCACCTGCTGTTTTTGTGCCTCATCTGGAATTTGTAGCGATTGGCGTGGCCGTAAGAAAGGGATCTTATCACATTGTCCACTAAAAGAAGTAGACATTTTAGTTTGGCTGGAAGATGGTCTTTCTCTGCAGATGTTACTGTTGCTTTAACACCTACCCCACGGACACAACCTTTTTTCCCCTTCCCAACACGCCTATTCCCCTTTCCACCAGCAGCAGGCCTTTTTCCACTCATTTTGGTGGTTAACTAATTCACAACTCTGGAGTTGTTTGCACAAAAAAACAATGGATGGTAACCGAGCAGAGCTGAGTGGCCAAACTGTGGTATTAGGCCAAAACTATTGGCTGGGTTAGATGCAGAAAAAAATTATTTTGAATTTGCAACCTGATGGAGGTCAGTATAGATGGACTAATACAACAAGTCCCACACACAGCTAGAAGCCCAAATATTTTTTCAGAGGTACTGTAGATGCAGATAAAAATTAGTTTTAATTTGCAACCTGATGGAGGTCAGTATAGATGGACTAATAGAGAAAGTCCGACACACTACTAGAAGGCCAAATATTTTTTCAGAGCTAGATGCAGAAAAAAATTATATTCAGTTTGCAACCTGATGGAGGTCAGTATAGATGGATTAATAGAACAAGACCCACACACAGCTAGAAGCCCAATATTTTTTCAGAGGTAGATGCAGAAAAAAATATATTCAGTTTGCAACCTGATGGAGGTCAGTATAAATGGACTAATACAACAAGTCCCACACACAGCTAGAAGCCCAATATTTTTTCAGAGGTAGATGCAGAAAAAAATATATTCAGTTTGCAACCTGATGGAGGTCAGTATAGATGGACTAATACAACAAGTCCCACACACAGCTAGAAGCCCAAATATTTTTTCAGAGGTACTGTAGATGCAGATAAAAATTAGTTTTAATTTGCAACCTGATGGAGGTCAGTATAGATGGACTAATAGAGAAAGTCCGACACACTACTAGAAGGCCAAATATTTTTTCAGAGCTAGATGCAGAAAAAAATTATATTCAGTTTGCAACCTGATGGAGGTCAGTATAGATGGACTAATAGAGAAAGTCTGACACACTACTAGAAGGCCAAATATTTTTTCAGAGCTAGATGCAGAAAAAAATTATATTCAGTTTGCAACCTGATGGAGGTCAGTATAGATGGACTAATAGAGAAAGTCCGACACACTACTAGAAGGCCAAATATTTTTTCAGAGCTAGATGCAGAAAAAAATATATTCAGTTTGCAACCTGATGGAGGTCAGTATAAATGGACTAATACAACAAGTCCCACACACAGCTAGAAGCCCAATATTTTTTCAGAGGTAGATGCAGAAAAAATTATATTCAGTTTGCAACCTGATGGAGGTCAGTATAGATGGACTAATACAACAAGTCCCACACACAGGTAGAAGCCCAAATATTTTTTCAGAGGTACTGTAGATGCAGATAAAAATTATATTCAATTTGCAACCTGATGGAGGTCAGTATAGATGGACTAATAGAATGATGCTATGCCCAAAAGATTTTACTTCACTAGGTGCAGTAAAAAAATTGGTATTCTATACACAGGTGGTATATCTTGCAACACAGATAGGCTACTCCACTGACTAACACACTCTGCAATAGGCCAAAAAGGATTAGCTTTGCTAGATTCAGCCAAATGCTGTGAAAAAAACTTGCACAGCACTGGCACAGACCTGCCTGGCAAAAACTGATAGGAACTGATGTAACCTAGTCCTGAAAAGGACTCCAATTACAATTAGTCTTTACTCCCACAACCTATCTATTTAAGAGCACAGACCTGCCTGATAAAAGTCGTAGGAAATGCTGTAACCTAGTCCTTAAAAGGACTGCAATCACAACTATTCCCTACTCCCAAGCTATCTGTATATTTGTGCGAAAATTGGCTTGAAATTAACAAGGTATAGCGCACACAGCAACAGCGGTGCCGTCTAACACGCAGCTGCAGCAGTGAGAAAATGGTGGCGACGGGGAAAATGGCTTGGTCTTATAGGGCAAGGACATGTGACATACACTGCCAATGACACATGCCCTTGCTTGTGTGAAAAAAAGCACTTCGCTCCGTGTGTGCGCTGCTGATAGGCTGACAGATTGCACCTCCCCACTGCAAATGCGGGAAAGAGAAAAAAAAATGGAGATCTTCATTGTTCCTGCAGAGATCCATCCCCTGCCCCTCCCCCCACCCCGCTGTACACGCAAACTGCGTATTAACATTAATTTTCATCATTACTGAGAAAAAATCCAGTTATGATTTTGGTGCACGAACAGTTATCGAACATAACCTCGAACAGCCGAATTTTTCTCAAATTGTTCGTGTTCGCCGAACGGCTCGAACACCACCCAAAACAGCTCGAATTTGAGATTGGCGAACAGTTCGAGTAGAACAACGCTCATCTCTACTCAAGTTACAGGCATATCATCAAGGACCGGGCTGGGCAAGTTGCAGCGACTGCCGACTTTAAAGCCCCAGCAGTTGTTTCCCAGGTCCCTTTGAGAAAGGTATCAGCTTTCCTGTCCAATGGGTCTTTTAGAGGCCCCATATCATCAGAGAGGAGAAATCATTTTCTAGATGCCTTTGTTATAGCTACTTCTAGCCTTGGTGCTTTTTCCCTTGAGGAATAGGCTGAGTACTCAAAGGGGTATTTCCTCTTAAAGGAGCCCTTTCTCTCCAGTCTTTCCCATTCCCTATGTATCAGGCCCTGAAGCTTATCATTAACCAGAAAACATCTTCTTTTCCTTTGTCCTGGTCCCCTGAACATAACATTCTGGACCGATTTCTCTGGTCTGGTATCTGTAATACCCATAGTTGAGCGGACTGTTTTAACCAGATTGTCAATTTCATTTAGCGGGAAACAATGTTGCCCTGCACCACTATTTGAGAACAAAGAGGAGGAAGAAGATGAATCATTAGAGTCCACCTCATAGGCCGATGAGAGGGAGACATCAGAGACTGGAGAGACCTCACAATCTGTATCCTCCTTTCTTTGCACTTTTTTAGAGAGGACCTTGCAGATCTCTGATTTGACTAGGGTTTTTAACCCTGAGGCAAAACTAGGGGTCTCATCTGCCAAAGTCTGGTTAATACAGGATTGGCACAGCCTTTTGGGACATGAGTCTGCCAATACCCCCTTACATAATGCACATTCCTCGTGCTTGGATTTGGTGGTACACTTCTTCCCCTAGTAAGAATAGACAAGAAGAAGAAGGGACACCTTATTACTAAGTGAACTTTCAAAATCACTTACCGAGACAACTCAAAGGGCTGGTACCGATTTGGAGGAAGGAACTTTCTCAGCCGGGGGATCGTCCCTGGAGGCTGCTGATTTGTCCATCTTGCTGGATCAATGATGGCTGGACCTGGTCGCAGATCCTCGCCTTCCTGAGGTCTGAGTGTTGTTTTTCCTGGGGTTTCCCAAGCAGCCGCTGAGATGGTGAAGGTGGCGGCTGCTGAAGTTGCTGCTGCTGCTCCCTTTCTGTCTCCATTTTATGACAGGGACAGAAGTAGCTGGGAAGACTATTGCAATGGTGCATAAATACTTATATAGCAGCACCTACTCCACTTTTTTTTTTAAACATCTTCCGGGTGAGAAATTATGTTTTTTTAACATTTCTTTAATGCCAGGTGCGACTGCCCTCTGGGCACGCCACCTGCTGGCCATAGGGGTTGGAGTTTCTGCGTTCCCCCGGCGACCTGAACACACGCCAACGGAACTTTCGGGTCCAGTAACTTGACCGTCGGGAGTGCACAGCGTTGTCATCATGCCACGCCCCTGGCTACATACAGAGTCCAGAAGCACCTGGCCACATTACAGGAGGGCCTGGAAGCCGCGGCATCATGCGGCGCTGAAACCACATGCAGGGGTGACGCTCCCACTCACCATCCGGCACTGTCCCGAGAGATGCTGGGACTGCCAACCCAAGGCAGTGGCGCAGCTTCACAGATGCTCCTCCTTAGATTCGCCGAGCAATGCTGGAGCTGCCATCCCCAGGCAGGGGCGCCGCTCGACAGCTCGCATCCCCTAGCCCAATCCAGTCATACTAGACATCCTCAACAGGTAAGCCTATCACAGGTTCCCCCATCAAGGACAGGAAACCAAACTGAGGTGGGAGAGAGGTGCCGCCCTTTTAAGCCTGTAGGTTTCCTGTCCTTGGTGGGCAGATCCCCTCTCTCGTGGTGCTGTCATGGTCAACTGATAAAAATTATTAAAACTGTGTGGACTTTTATTTCAAATAAAGGATATTTTTCAGGCCATGTGTTTATTTTAAAACCTTTACTATGGGGTTAGTAATGGGGGTGTCTTATAGACACCTCTGCATTACTAACCTGGGCTTCATGTCAGCTGCCAATCCAAGGTTGACATGAACCTCAACCCTATTACCCCACTTGCCACCACATCAGGGCAAGTGAGAAGAGAGAGGCTAAGCGCCAGAATTAGCGCATCTTATTGATGCGCCATTTCTTGGGCCGCTGAAGGCTAATATTATAAGCCTCAGAGGGGGCCAGGATCCATCCCCTTCCCTGGCTATTAATATCAGCTCACAGCTGTCAGTTTTGCTGGTTAAATTTTATAGGGGGTGTGACGATACAGAGTAAAATCAAGTCAGTCGTTTAGATTTGTTAATCCAACAGAAATACCCTATTATCTTTGTGTATTTGTGTCTGGTCAATAAGAACAAACCAGTATTTGTATAACCCTGGATGTTGAATTCTATTCCTTTGGAAACAATCATGTTTACTATGCTAATGACAAATTGTACTAAAAGTCAGCTAGATGTTTAATTACAACAGCCCCTGTGATACCAAATATGTAAATAGATTAGCTAAAACAATGATAGCTGAACCCTGCACCTTTACCTCTGACATGAGACGAATGACCCTTGACCTGTGGATGTGTATTTAAAAAGGACATGTGCTTCTGTAGCAGTGAGACATGAAGAGAATCAAGGAGCATCAGAAAGACTTTACAAGCAGAATGAGAGACATCTTTCAGGACAGCAGATGGATTGCATGGCATTACCCAAAGAGACACAGATTTGAATTTTATATGATTCTAGCCTAAGGGTAACGGCCCAGACTGGAAAGATTCGGATCTGCTCCATTAACAATCAGAGAGACCAAGGATACTTTTTGGTAGACCAGGAGAGGACGAGGAAGTCACCTGGCGCCATGGATATGTTGTTTTGGGGTTGCTAGGAGGGACCCACCAGTTGCCTAGAACCCATGGAGACATTTGGAGTTGCCAGGAGGGTCCCACCAGTCGCCTGGCCCCATGGAAACTCTCGGAGAGGCCAGGTTGAGACTCTTGGGTCTCCTGGCCTTGTACCTTGAAGGACTGCTATGTGACTGTCCAGAACATAGAATCATAGAATAGAATCATAGAATGGCAGACTTGGAAGGGACCTCCTGGGTCATCTGGTCCAACCCCCTGCTCAAAGCAGGATTCACTAAATCATCTCAGACAGATGTCTGTCCAGCCTCTGTTTGAAGACGTCCATTGAAGGAGAACTCACCACCTCTCATGGCAGCCTGTTCCACTCATTGATCACCCTAACTGTGAAAAAGTTTTTTTCTAATATCTAATCTGTGTCTCCTCCCATTCAGTTTCATCCCATTGCTTCTAGTCTTTCCTTGTGCAAATGAGAATAAAGATGATCCTACTACAATGTGACAGCCCTTGAGATATTTGTAGACAGCTATTAAGTCTCCTCTCAGTCTTCTTTTTTGCAAGCTAAACATTCCCAAATTCTGTAACCGTTCCTCATAGGACATGGTTTGCAGACCAGTCACCATTCTGGTCGCTCTTCTCTGAACTTGCTCCAGTTTGTCAATGTCTTTTTTAAAATGTGGTGCCCAAAACTGGACACAGTATTCCAGATGAGGTCTGACCAAAGAGGAGTAAAGTGCGATAATGACTTCACGTGATCTAAACTGTATGCTTCTATTAATACATCCCAGAATTGTATTTGCCTTTTTTGCTGCTGCATCACACTGTTTACTCATGTTCAGTCTATGATCTATTAGTATACCTAAGTCTTTTTCACATGTACTGTTGCTTAGCTTTATTCCTCCCATTCTGTATATGCTTTTTTCATTTTTATTGTCCAGATGTAGTACTTTGCATTTTTCCCTGTTAAAAACCATTCTGTTAGTTGCTGCCCACTGCTCCAGTTTATTTAGTCTTTTTGAAGCCTCTCTCTCTCTTCTCTAGAGTTAGTTATCCCTCCTAGTTTTGTATCATCAGCAAATTTAATCAGTTTACCCTCAATTCCTTCATCTAAATCATTGATAAAGATGTTGAACAATACAGGTCCCAGGACAGATCCCTGTGGTACCCCACTTGAGACATTCATCCAATTGGATGTGAAGTTATTAACAACCACTGTTTGAGTCCGATCACTAAGCCAGTTATGAATCCACCTAACAGTCACCTTGTCCATTCCATACTTGATCATTTTTTCAATAAGGATGGTGTGAGATACTTTGTCAAATGCTTTGCTGAAGCCAAGATATACTATATCTACAGCATTTCCCTGATCCACCCAGTCAGTGATTCTGTCATAGAAGGAAATTAAGTTAGTCTGACATGACTTGTTAGTTACAAACCCATGCTGACTCTGGTTAATCACTTCATTCTTATCCAGGTACTTACATACATGTTGTTTAATAATTTGTTCAAAGATCTTTCCTGGTATAGAAGTCAGACTCACCGGCCTATAATTTCCTGGGTCCACCTTCTTCCCCTTTTTGAAGATAGGAACAACATTTGCTCTTCTCCAGTCTTCTGGGACTTCTCCTGTTCTCCAAGAATTTTCAAAGATTATGGAGAGTGGTTCTAAAATTTCTTCTACGATCTCCTTCTGTACTCTGGGGTGTAATTCATCTGGACCTGGAGACTTGAACTCGTTTATGTTTGCTAAATATTCCCTCACAATTCTTCTATTCCTTTAATAGGACAGTGAAGATCAGTTGATGTTACATTTTCTTTCTGAGAGAAAACTGATGCAAAATAGGAATTAAAAAGTTCGGCCTTCTCAACATCCTTTCTTACCATTTCACCATTTTCATCCTGTAAAAATCCTGTAGCATCTTTGACTTTTCTTTTACTTTTGACATACCCCCAAAATCCTTTTTTATTGCTTTTGACATCTCTTGCAAGCCTTAATTCATTGTCAGCTTTAGCTAACCTGATACGTGCCCTACAGGTTCTGCAGACTGCATTATAATCTTCTTTAGGTATGCCTCCCTCTTTCCATTTGATAAACATTTCTTTCTTTCTTTTTAGCATGTGTTTAAGTTCTGTGTTCATCCTTCCTGGTTTCCTTAAATGCTTCCCATTCTTCCTTCTTTTCGGGATTGTTAGCGATTGTGCTTTGAGAATCTCATTTTTTAAAATTTCCCATCTTTCGTGGACATTTTTGTCCTTAAGGACATCCAGCCATTGGATCCCTCTTATTCTCTTTCTGTGTTGCTTAAAATCTGCCTTTCTGAAATCTAAACTTGAAGTTTGAGTCTTCACATGTCTTCCTCCTCTAGTTATCCAACATTCTATAATAGCATTATCGCTGCCTCCTAGGGTCCCAGCCACTTTTACCTCCTCAACCATTTCCTCCCTGTTTATAAGGATTAGATCCAAAGTAGCAGATCCCCTTGTTTTCTCCCTACCTTTTGGAAGATAAAGTTGTCAGCAAGAGAGGACAAGAATTTGCTTGACCTGTTAGTTTTACTTGAGAGAGATTCCCAACAAATGTCTGGATAGTTGAAATCTCCCATGACCACTACGTCAAATTTTTTGGAGAGCTTGGTCATTTGATACATAAAAAGTTCATCCATATCTTCAGTTTGCCCAGGTGGCCTTTAGTAAATGCCTACAATTGTGTCCTTTCCATTGTTCTCTCCTTGTAATCTTACCCAAACAGATTCCACAGAACTCCCAGTCTCTGAAGTTTCAATCTCTGTGCAGATATACGCTTTTCTAACATACAATGCGACACCTCCTCCTCGTTTATCAAGTCTGTTTCTTACAAATAAGTTGTATCCTTTTAGCCTTGTATTCCAATCATGTGTATCGTCCCACCAAGTTTCAGTGATTCCAATTACATCATATTTCTTTTCCTGCGTTAGTAGTTCCAATTCTCCTTGTTTGTTTCCCATGCTTTGTGCATTTGTATAAAAACATTTTAGTTTGTGATTGGTTTCTCTTCCTCCCATATTTTTATTATTTAGATTTTTTTGTCTTTGTTCTTTCTTTCCACTTCCAATAGCAGAGATCTCAATAGTATTTGTCAGCTGTATAGCTTTCTCTGGCCTTTTGCTTCCCTTCCCACATTGTTCTAGTTTAAAGATCTCCTGATGAGTGTAGCAAGGCGACTTCTAAATACACGTTTTCCAGTCTTCGTAAGGTGCACCCCATCTCTAGCAAGTAGTCCATCGTATAGGTAATTCATTCCGTGATCCAGAAATCCAAATCCTTGTTGATGGCACCATTGACGTAGCCAGTTGTTCACCTGTAGAATCTTATTCCACCTCATTGTTCCATGGCCATCCACTGGGAGGATAGATGAGAAGACCACCTGCGCTCCCAATTCTTTCACTTTCTTGCCTAAGTTTTCAAAGTCACTGCATATGGCTTGCAGGTCCTTTCTTGCGGTGTCATTTGTCCCCACATGTATTAGCAGGAATGGGTAGTGATCTGTAGGTCTGAAGAGTCTTGATATCCTGTCAGACACATCTTTAATTTTTGCACCTGGAAGACAGCACATTTCTCTTGAGGTTATGTCTGGTTTGCAGATAGCGGCCTCTTTTCCTCTCAACAGGGAATCCCCCATGACCACCACTCTTCGCTTTTTCTTCACAACATTTTTCTTTCTCCATCCAGGAGGATTCTGAGGGCTTACAAGGTTGGTTATTCATTGTGGGCAAAGTCTTATCTTGCTGTATTTCTATGTGGTTCTCCTGCGTGAGAGCCTGGTACTGGTTCCGGAGCAGTATGGGTGCTGACTGCCTCTCGATCCTCCTGCTTCTCTGGGTCACATGCTTCCATTCCTCTGTTTCGTCAGGTGCAGTTCGAATGTCTTCTTTTTCTGTATCATGAAGACATAATTCTGCTCTGTCTAAGAACTCTTCACCTTCCTTAATGATTTTCAAGGTAGTTAACCTCTCTTCTAGATTTTGCAACTTTTCCTCCAACAGGGACACAAGCTTGCATTTATGGCATGTGAAGTTTGGCTTTTCCACTGGCAAGTCTGTGAACATGTAGCAGGATATGCAGCTCACCAAATGGCTCCTGGACTCTTCCATGTTCTTATTGTTAAAATGTTATGAAAACAGAGAAAAATGTTCCAGCGAGCGGTTTACCGATGTCCTCCTTTCAGCTCCAACGTCCAAAATCCAGAGTTCTTTGAGCTCGCAGAGACTTTTCACTTATCCCAAAATGCAGTGGGATATGCAAATTATCTCCTCGGGACTCCTCCCCTGGTTTACCGATGTCCTCCTTTCAGCTCCAACAGCCAAAATCCAGTGTTCTTTGAGTTCACGGAGACATAGCAAGGGAGGCATAGCAAGGGATTATCTCACAATGAACCGACCCCACCCTCAGTGTTACATTATGTACAATCTGACTTAGAGATTTCTATGCAAGTGGCACTGAGTAGATGGCGAAGATGGGAATGGGCTTAACTAAAGTACAGCAAGCAAGACCATGAGTTCTCACAAACTCAACATCAACCATGCTGACTCCAGCTCCACTGTCAACAAACACAGAAATGTTCTCAGACTTGCTCTCTAGCACCACCTCTGCTGTCAGGACAAACCGAGAACTGCAGGTTGATGATAAACGCACCCCTTGATTATCCAACTCCAGACTACCAAGGGTTAATCGGGTTTTTTTTTGCTTAAGAATCGAGGGACAGGCCCCAATAAAATGTCCCTTTTTTTCCACAAAAAAAACTCAGAGGAAAAGTACGATGCAGAGGCACTCCCTAACTGCATAGGTTCCTTCACCTTCCTCAGTGCTGGCTCACCCCCAGATTGCTTCCCCGACAAAGGCTCAATACCCCGAAAAGAGGGCACTGGAGAAGGTGGTCTCATCCACCTATCCCAAAGGCGTCTATCAACACGTATGGCCAAAGAGATGGCAGCCTCCAAGGACTCTTGGGTTTCATACACTGCTAAAGCATCTTTCAACCTTTCAGTAAGGGCCTGACAAAAATTCTACTACTCACCTTGCTTCCCTGTGCTCCAGCGCTGCATCCCGTTCTGCTGCCAGCACTGATCTCACTGTGTGAGCCGCGCATGGCAGCAGCAGGAGCCGCGCTACGGCTACACTGTGTGCCAGCTATTAAGGAGAATGAATATTCAGTACTTCACACGCCCATGGGTGTGGAGAGTAGATAATATTCATTTTCTTTATCAGCGGGCACAGTGTAGGCTGCAACAGGTGGCTGCTGCTTCCAGTGCCCGCTCCTCCGCTGCTACCACTCCCCCCACACCAGCCACAGTATATACATACACTGCTCAAAAAAATAAAGGGAACACTTAAACAACAGAATATAACTCCAAGTGAATCAAACTTCTGTGAAATCAAACTGTCCACTTAGTAAGCAACACTGATTGACAATCAATTTCACATACTGTTGTGCAAATGGAATAGAAAATAGATGGAAATTATTGGAAATTATCAAGACACACTCAATAAAGGAGTGGTTCTGCAGGTGGGGACCACAGACCACATCTCAGTACCAATGCTTTCTGGCTGATGTTTTGGTCACTTTTGAATGTTGGTTGTGCTTTCACACTCGTGGTAGCATGAGACGGACTCTACAACCCACAGAAGTTGCTCAAGTAGTGCAGCTCATCCAGGATGGCACATCAATGCGAGCTGTGGCAAGAAGGTTTGCTGTGTCTGTCAGCGTAGTGTCCAGAGGCTGGAGGCGCTACCAGGAGAAAGGCCAGTACACCAGGAGCCATGGAGGGGGCCGTAGTAGGGCAACAACCCAGCAGCAGGACCGCTACCTCCACCTTTGTGCAAAGAGGAACAGGAGGAGCACTGCCAGAGCTCTGCAAAATGACCTCCAGCAGGCCACAAATGTGCATGTGTCTGCACAAACGGTTAGAAACTGACTCCATGAGGGTGGTATGAGGGCCCGACGTCCACAGATGGGGGTTGTGCTCACAGCTCAACACCGTACAGGACGCTTTGAATTTGCCACAGAACACAAGGATTGGTAAAGTCGCCACTGGTGCCCTGTGCTCTTCACAGATGAAAGCAGGTTCACACTAAGCACATGTGACAGACATGACAGAGTCTGGAGATGCCGTGGAGAGCGATCTGCTGCCTGTAACATCCTTCAGCATGACCGGTTTGGCAGTGGGTCAGTAATGGTGTGCGGTGGCATTTCTTTGGAGGGCCGCACAGCCCTCTATGTGCTCGCCAGAGGTAGCCTCACTGCCATTAAGTACCATGATGAGATCCTCAGACCCCTTGTGAGACCATATGCTGGTGCGGCTGGCCCTGGGTTCCTCCTAATGCAGGACAATGCCAGACCTCATGTGGCTGGAGTGTGTCAGCAGTTCCTGCAAGATGAAGGCATTGAAGCTATGGACTGGCCCGCCCGTTCACCAGACCTAAATCCGATTGAGCACATTTGGGACATCATGTCTCACTCCATCCACCAACGTCACGTTGCACCACAGACTGTCCAGGAGTTGGCGGATGCTTTAGTCCAGGTCTGGGAAGAGATCCAACAGGAGACCATCTGCAACCTCATCAGGAGCATGCCCCGGCATTGTAGGGAGGTCATACGGGCACATGGAGGCCACACACAATACTGAGCCTCATTTTGACTTGTTTTAAGGACATTACATCAAACTTGGAGCAGCCTGTAGTGTGTTTTTCCACTTTAATTTTGGGGGTGACACCAAATCCAGGCTTCCATTGGTTAATAAATTTGATTTCCATTGATGATTTTTGTGTGATTTTGTTGTCAGCACATTCAATTTTGTACAGAACAGAGTATTCAATGAGAATATTTCATTCATTCATTTAGATCTAGGATGTGTTATTTGAGTGTTCCCTTTATTTTTTTGAGCAGTGTACATACACTACATTCAGACTATAAGACACACCCCAAAAAAGTGCGTCTTATAGTCCGAAAAATACAGTATATATGGTGCCGTCCATTATTATAAAGCGTCCTCTGCTGTTATGTACAGTGCTGTCCCGTATTCTTGTTATTTTTGTTATTCACAGTGCCTTCTTTTATTACAAAGTCCCTTGTTAGATATAAAATCACTGCTGATGGAGCAGCATCTGACCATGCTCCACCAGCAGTCATTGCATTGTATATCTAACAAGAGAAGACAGTATGTAATAAAAGAAGGCACTGTGTACTAAGGGAAAGCAATATACACAATAAAGGAGACATATATATATATATATATATATATACACACACACATATATTCAGCTCTGGCAAAAATTAAGAAACCACTGCAAAATTTTCAGTTTCTCTGATTTTTCTCTTTATATGTATATTTTTGAGTAAAATGTACATTGTTGTTTTAGCCTATAAACTACTGACATGTCTCCGAAATTCAAAGCTAAAAATTTAGTATCTATTTGCAGCAAATGATAAAGCGTCAAAATACTAAAAAAGAAACAGTGCTTTCAGACCTCAAATTACTAATGTTTTAACTCAGGAACAGTTTAGAAATCAATATTTGGTGGACTAACCATGATTTTTAATCACAGCTTTCATGCGTCTTGGTATGCTTTCCACTAGTCTTATCATGCTTTCCAAGAGAAATCTGTTCAGTGGTCTCTTAATTTTTGCCATTATGGTCGCATAATCGATGAGAGGAATTTGTCACAGAAATGGCTGGTCTCTGTGATGTAGCCTGGAGTGTTTCTCTAGTGCACATAAGCACTAAGAGCATCATTTGGTGCACCTGGGACCAGGTTATGGGTAGCTTGGAGAGAATGGGCGGGTCAGGCTACCCACATACCTCACCTCTGAGTATGGTTAACAGCCTATATAATGGAGGCTGTTTGGCACATGGTCTGTGTGTCTGGAGGGAGAAGGCCTCCTGTGTGTGGTTGTCTCCAGATTGAGCCGTGTACTGAATGCCTACCAGCCTGTGTGACCACAGCGCTGGCTAACCGGCTTTGCTAAATGGACTGTTTTCTTTGTTTTTGCCTGCACTAAAGGCGGTTTGTTTGCATTTTACTTTTGACGGTTTATGAAGCCAATAAACCGCTATGTATATTTAAAGGAACATGCCTCCTGTTTGCCTCTCATTGCACCTGAGTGAATACAATCCCTACAATTGGTGGAGACTGCTATAAGAAGGACTGCATATCCTGGGTGACATCTGCTATAAGCCAGCAAACATCGCCAGACAAAATGGTGGACTTGCTGAAACACCTCGTTCAGTCGCAGCAGCAGCAACAGGAGACCAACCGGCTGTTGTTACAGCAGAACCAGCAGGAACAGCAGCAGCAGATGCAGGTCCAGGGCAGGACGAGCGCCCCAACCCCAAGTCCGGCTGACGACGCCCACGTCCGGTAGGCTGTAAAACGGGCCTTGCAGAAAATGACCCCGGGGATGACGTTGAGACCTTCCTGATGGTGTTTGAAAGGGTCGCCCAGAGTTAGAAACTTCCATCAGAGCAGTAGGCAGAGGTGCTGGCGCCATACCTGATGGGGAGCCCCAGAAAACGTACTATGACCTAGCTTTGCAGGACGTCAAAGAGTATGGCAAGCTAAAAACTGAGATTCTCACGCGCTTGGGGGTGACAATGACTGTCAGGGCACAGTGGGTTCACCACTGGGCGTATCACTGGGACAAACCACCTTGCGAACAAATGTTTGACCTGTTGCACCTGGTCCAGAAGTGACTGCAGCCGGAGTCGCCTGCCAGATGGTAGAGTGGGTGGTGATGTACCGGTTTGTGCACTCCCTAATCGAGGCCCATACAGACTTAGGTTGCCCAGGGTGATCCTCGGAATGTGGATGAACTGGTCGGACTGGTTGAGAGATACCAGGGAGTTGAAGGTTCTTTGGGAAGGCAGCCCACTCCATACTGGGGGTCCCAGCAGGGGCGGAGGACCAAAAGGGGGGTGGGGCATCCAAGGTCCAAAGGACCTGGGAGGTGGTGCCCATGGTCCTTACGGGTGATATTGTTTGCTGGAGGTGCCACGGCCCAGGCCATATAGCCACCCGTTGTCCCCTGACTTCTGAGCTGGTGGACTGCAGCATAGGATGCCATTGTTCATAATATGCGCATCCGGCCTGCAGTGTGAACTGTCCACCCAGCGAGGGGCCTCAAGAGTGTCCTGTGAATGTGAACGGGCGGGAGGTAACGGAACTGCTAAACTCCGGGAGTCTGGTGACCCTTGTGAGGGCCACCCTTCTTCTCCAACTGATCCTGTGGAAAAAAGTCAGCGTACGGTGCATCCATAGTGATGCTAAGGACTACCCTATGGCCAGAGTGGACATTGAAATGGTCCACGGTACTCAGTCCCACGAGGTCGGCGTCATTCAGGACTTGTTGCACCCTATTGTTATAGGCTGGGACTTTTGTTTATTTTGGGATCTGTGGGGGAAGGGTTCCGGGTTCACTGGCTCAGATAGGAAACCAGTTAACCGTGATGAGGTATCACCACACTCAGAGTCAGACAGGTTTCCCTTTTGTGTCCTTGTGGGGGATGAGGAGGTAGTGTCCCCTGAGTCTGACATTCCGGAGTTAGGGGTGACCAGTGAGAATTTTGGGTCTGCCCAACATAGGGACCTAACGCTGAAGGAAGCCTTCAATAATGTCACCGTCATAAATGGGGTTGCACAGGAGCCAGGGGCTGACACAAGGTTTCCCAATTTTATGATGAGTGTTGTACCATGTCACAAAACTGAGGGAAGAGCTGGTGGAACAGTTAATAGTGTTGGGTCCCTATAGATGGAAGGTGTTGGACATTGCCCATTTGCATATCTTGGGGGGACATCTAGGGGTCGAAAAAATGCAGGAACGGATTATGCAGAGGTTCTATTGGCCCAGGTGTCACCGGGAAATATTAAAGTATTGAAGGTCCTGCCCTACGTGTCAGTTAACCGCCACCACCTCTCACTTTTGAAGTCCCCTCATGCCATTGGCCATTATTGAAGTACCGTTCGAGATAATTGCCATTGACTTGGTAGTTCACCTGGTTAAATCTGCTTGTGGGCATCAATATATCTTGCTCATCCTGGACTATACCACACACTATCTGGAAGCCATTCCCCTGAGAAACTCCTCCCCAAAGAGTATAGCCAGCGAATTGGTCCACGTTTTCTTCAGGACAGGTTTACTAAAGGAGATCCTGACCGACCAGGGAACACCTTTCATGACTAAGGTGATGAGGGAGTTATGCAAGGTCTCCCATCTAAGGACTTCAGTATACCATCCTCAGACAGATGGTCTTGTGGAAAGGTTTAACAAGACTCTGAAGAATATTCTGAGGAAGGCCATAGAAAAGGACGGTAGAGACTGAGACTGTCTCCTACCGTATCTGTTGTTCTACAGCCGAGAGGTTCCACAGGTCTCTACGGGGTTCTCGCCATTTGAACTCATGTCGACATCCGCGGGGTCTCCTGGATGTCGCAAAGGAAACCCGGGAAGCCGAGGTCACGCCCCACAGGAGCGTCATCGAGCATGTCGCTCTGATGCAGGTGAGGATTGTGAAAGTGATGCCCATTGTAAAAGAACATCTCCTCTGGGCACAAGAAGCTCAGGCCAAGGTCTACAACTGGTCAGCTAGAGTGAGGCAATTCAATCCGGGAGACCGAGTCCTCGTGCTAATTCCTATTGTTGAAAGTAAGTTCTTGGCCAAATGAACTACAAGGGTCAACAACCGGGATGACATAAGCCGTACCAGATATACCACGTCAACCTCATCAAGCCGTGGCAAGACAGAGAGGCTGTGGAAGCTCCATGCTTGCTGGGCAAGCCAAAAGGTGGTGTTATATTAGTCGCTATAGTGAAAACGCTGAGGAAGGCCCAAAAACAGCAGTGTTGGGAGTTGCTGCAGAAAAAACGGGATCTGTTCTCAGAATTGCCGGGCTGCACAAGGGTCATAGAACATGAGGTTCTGATGGAGCCACATATGCGGGTCAACTTGAAGCCCTATCGGATACCTGAGGCCCGACGAGAGGTGATCTCCAAAGAGGTGGCTCATATGTTGAAACTCGGGGTTATTGAGGAATCCAAGAGTGGTTGGCTGAGCCCGATTGTCCTGGTCTGAAAGAGAGATGGTGAATGAAGGTTCTGCAAAGACTATCGGAAGTTGAATGAGGTTTCCAAGTTTGAAGCATATCCCATGGCACGCGTCGATGAGCTGATCGAGAGATTTGGGCCAGCAAGGTACATAACTGCCTTGGATTTGACAAACGGATATTGGCAGATCCCCATGGCATAGGAAGCCAAGGAGAAGACTGCGTTTTCTACACCGGATTGATGCTTCCAGTATGTCTGGATGACGTTTGGACTGCAGGGAGCCCCTGCAACCTTCCAGAGAGCTATGGATCGAATCCTTGCACCTCATAAGCAATACACCGTGGCATACCTGGATGATATTGTTATCGTCAGCCCGGACTGGGAGAGTCATCTGGAAAAGGTGTTTGATGCTCTAAGGAAGGCGGGGTTTTCAATAAACCCGAAGAAATGGGCCATGGGGAAAGAAGAAGCCAAATACGTGGGTTATGTTGTTGGTAGAGGCAAGATCAAACTCCAAATCAGTAAAGTGGAGGCAATCTAGACCGCTGTAAAAAAAAGCAGGTTGGAGCTTTCCTGGGGATCGTGGGCTACTACAGGATGTTCATTCTAAACTTCGCCATGATGGCCGCACCTGTGACTGACCTCCTTAAAGTGACAAAATCAGCCATGGCCAAGTGGACTGCAGAAGCAGAGATGGCTTTTCAGGAGATGAAAGTGGCTCTGTGTAGGCAACCGGTTCTGGTTGCCCCCGACTTCAAGAAAGAATTTGTACTCCAGACAGATGCCTCAGATGTCGGTTTTAGGAGCAGTCCTTTCCAAGGAGATACACGGGGAGGAGCACCCTATCCTCTACCTGAGTAGGAAGCTGTCCTCATGCAAGAAGAATTATTCCGTCATATAGAAGGAGTGCTTGACCACGTGTACATGTTACGGTACTATTTATTAGGTTGAAAATTTAGATGGGTATCCGACCATGCCCCATTCAGATCGATGAGGGAAACAAAGGGGAAAAATGCCAGGGTAACCCGCTGGTTTTTAGCCTTACAGGATTTCAACTTCCATGTAGAACATAGAGCAGGGAAGCTACATGGTAATGCTGATGCCCTCTCGAGAGTCCCCTGTCTAGTGGTAGGCAGAGGGGGGAGGTATGGAAGGTGGCTAATGGTCACATAATCAATGGGAGGTATGTGTTACAGAGATGACTGGTCTCTGTGATGTAGTCCGGAGTGTTTCTCTAGTGCACATAAGCACTAAGAAGATAGTTTGGTGCACCTGGAAGCCGTGTTACGGGTAGCTAGGAAAGAATGGGTGGGTCCAGCTGCCCACATACCTTATCTCTGGGTGTGGCTTGGCACATGGTCTGTGTGTCTGCAGGGAGAAGGCCTCCTGTGTGTGATTGTCTCCATACTGAGCCGTGTACTGGATGCCTACCAGCCTGTGTGACCACAGCATTGGTTAACCAGAGACTTTGCTAAAAGGGCTGTTTTCTTTGTTTTTGCCTGCACTAAAGGCTATTTGTTTGCATTTTGCTTTTGACGTTTTATGAAGCCAATAAACCGCTATGGATATTTAAAGGAACATGCCTCCTGTTTGCTTCTCATCGCACCTGAGTAAGTACAATCCCTCCTATATATATATATATATATATATATATATATATATATATATATATATATATATATATATATACACACAGTGAAGGAAATAATTATTTGAGCCCTTGTTGTTTTTGTAAATGTGCCCACTGACAAAGACATGAACAGTCTATAATTTTAAGGGTAGGTTAATTTTAACATTGAGAGATAGAATATCCAAAAAAATCACATTGTATAAATTTGATACATTTTTTTGCATTGCATCACCTATGATAACCCAGCCTCGAGCAAAGCGTTGAGCAAATGAAGCATTATGTGGCCCGTTGATTTGCCGACATACCTTGTGTAGCCGTAGAATGTCTCTGCCAAGCAGAATCAGGATGTTCGCACAGTTGTCAAGAGCTGGAATCTTGTTGGCTATAGTCTTTAGATGGGGGTGACGAAGAGCAGCCTTTGGAGTTGGGATCACCTTGGGAGCCTTGGGAGTTGGATGGTATTTAGTTGCACTCGAGAAAAGTGGGTAAGGGTATCTTCACATTGTTCTCAAGAGAAGATACTATTAGTCCATTGGCTCTTGTCCCAGAGACCTCTGTAATACTACTACAGGTGCCCAGAGTGTAGGGGTGAGCGTTTCCCTTTAAGTCAAATAGATCAAAGAGTTCTGACCTTGCAAGGGATCGGTTACTCTGATCATCTAGGACGGCGTACATCTTTATGGTTTTCTCTGGATAGCCCTTAGGATGCACGTTCACCAGACATATCTTCGCACAGGACTTGTCACACGTCTTCAGCGCAGACTTCTGTACATGATGAAGATATTTTTGGAAAATCATCTAGATGCTTGAACAAGGCATTTTCTAAGGCCTCTGCACGACCATAGCTTCATTCTAGTCTCTCCCATGCGGCAGCGAGACCAGCCATTGGATTACTGATGTGGACAGATTTAAGTCTCTTGACCCATTCTGTGGATTGTGGCCCAAGCCACCTGATCAGCGGGTCTAGCTCTTCAGCAGCAGTGATGCGGAGGTGGCTAATTGCAGTTTCCAACCTCTGTAGTTTTCAGGTTGATCATCAAACTTTGTAAGACCGGTCTTAGTTAGATCACGGCGAATCATGTACCTTGCAAAAGCAGACATGTCAGTATTCTCTGATTTTGGGTAGCATTGTTCACGCAGTCTGTGGTGTTTTGACCTAGGAATGCAGGAAAGTATGGTGCAGCGTAGGCATTCAGTCCAGTAACTTTCTTAATGTGCTTAGTTTCTGCCACACATGGGACTGGAACTGTGTGGCTGACCAGAATGTGGTGACTTGCCTATTGCATATTGGCCTGCACGTGTGCTTCTGTGTATAGGGTTTGATGAGGTGTAAGGGCCTGGTACTTTCTGGTGCACAGAGGAGGATCAGGATGAAGGTTTGGCAGCGTATTGTACTGACCTTGAATGCAGGATGCTGATACGATATGCTGATAGTATTCTTTTGAGCAAAGGCAGCGTGTCCTGTTGCCTTAGAGGAATGTCTGTGACATCAGGAATGATTGCTGGAATCAGGGGTGCACTATTTTGGCATTCTACATAGTCTCTTGTACGCTTAAGGGGGTCTTTGTCGCAGAGTGCATCTTCTTACAGTCACCACTGTACTTATGAGAGCTTCAATCAGCAAGATATCTTGAGTAAACAGTATTTACTTAATACTGGTTAAACATGAGATACAATTCAGTGTCACACAATCCGTGTGCTGCTTACATAACACATTCAGGAAAGGAAAAAAAAAACACACAGGAAGTAAAAACAACCAACAATTGAGAGCTTTCCTCCCACCATACAGCAAGCATATAACTTTACACACTATCGCCATTTGCTGTCTGGTTAGTATAAAGTCCTCCTTTCACTTATAATAAGTCTTAATCGGTTGTATATGCCAACAGTCTTCAGTATCAAATTTTCTTAAACTTTTGCTGTCTCCTTGGCTCCCATTGATGGCTTGTTCCAGGACTTCTAACCTTGCCATAGCTGTGACGTTTTCACATTCCTTCTCTAGGGCCTCTATTTCTGCCTTTTTGTGTGCTGTGTTGGCTTCCATTTCTGCCATCTTGCGTGCTGTGCTAGCTTCTATTTCTGCCTTTATTTCCGCCTTTCTGCGTACTGCTTCGGCTGCTTCTACTTCCACCACAGTTTTCTTTTGAGCAAAGGCAGCTTGTACCTTAGTGGCCTCAGCTTCTGAACATGCTCTTATAAGCTGTTTGCTGAGGGTTGAAGATTTTGAAGAGCATGACCTAGATGATCGCTTTGACTGCCTGGCTGAGACAGAAATGCAAGATGACATCTCAGCCATTAGTGCAATTCTAGCCTCTGTCTTGGCTTTAATATCACGCACCATGCATTCTCTCTCAGAGTTAAGTTGTTGGAAAGCTTGCAGCTCTTTACAGGAAACAGAAGGGTTAAGTTTTTGCAAAACGGTGACATATTCATCTGTTGTTTCTACATACAGGTGATAATCTGAACACAGTTGTGCAAGGGCTCCCTCTGGTGGTAGTTTGAGAGAAGCAGGCTGAGACAGGCTGTCTATGTGACTCAGCCGATTTTGCCATAAGTCTGCTATAACACAGGAAAGTTCTTGTTTACTGGTTTCAAGGTTCTCTCTAATCTTCCACGTAGGCTTTGTGGGATGTTTAGCCTTCTCACTAGACAGTGGATCAAGTTCTATACATTCTTCCTCTAACAATGGGTCTGGTAGAGACCGTGTAGTCATTCCCTTGGCCATATTAATTCACAGGGAGAAGGAAACTGTATGCTCTCTTAAATGCTAAGAGCAGATGTTCTGCTGAATATTCTTTAGCTTTATAGAAGCTGTGGCTGACTTTACATATGAATCTGGGAAGTTGTTTTTTTCCTATTATGTCCCCATGGCTGTGCTGTAATATAGGGCGCTGTTGAGACGCTGTCGCTTCACCTTACTCACATGGAAGTGATGGTCGCAAATAGCTTTAACTCGGCTACAAGCAGGCACGTTATGAAGAATTCAGAAAAGGCTTTGTTTTCTTTAAGAATTCTTTTTATAATGCATACAGGAGCAGGTAAAAATAACTTTTTCCTGAGGCAGGCTGAAAGCACATGAGCTTCTATTGGTGGTTAACTTGAGGAATGAGGGGAAGGCAGGAAGAAGAGAGGGGTTTGCTACATTACAGTCATGTGGTGCCCCTGCAGGTTCAGTTGCCACAGAGGTACTGCATCTCACCCAGAGGTGTGGTATCTCACACTCAGGTAAGGAAGGAGTACTGCCGGGGACCCTAACACCTGCATCCAACACTACACTACTCCAAACCAGCAGGAGGGGCAAGATGCATCCCTTCCCTGCTGAGCCCTGTCCCTGGCTGGAGTGGGGGGAACCAAAGTGAAGGGGAAGCCATGTAATGGCTGTGGGTGGGGGAAGAAGCTCAGGGGAGCACCGAAAGAAGTGATATAAAGAGAGAAGCCATCTTGGGAGTGTAGACTGTCTGAGAGGAGAAGTAGAGGGAGCAGGAGCTCTGTAGGAGCTCTGCTCAGGAGGAGGGCCTAGCCAGAGAGGCCCAAGACTGAAGAGAGGGAGAGGAGCAGGAGAAAGGCTCCAGGAATGTGGAAGGGACCCCAGGGGTACGGGTAGTGCTGGAGGCCACCCGTACGCCCGAATCTACCAGGAGGTGGAGGGGTCAGGTCGCACAGAGGGGACCGGTCCCTAAATTAGCAGAGTTCTTTAAGCCTCAACTATTAAACCGGAGGCTGCAGTATTTCAGGTACTGCAGCCAAAAGCCACATCTAATCACCAGAAAGGTGGCCATAGAGGACCCAGGGGACGGAGAAGACGTCGCCCGGCAAGGTCCGCGGCCACTGGCCTGAGACACTGGGTGTGAGGTGCAGGGAGGTGGCCAGAAGGAACACACAGAAGGGGGTCCCGTTACGTACTCTGGAGAGACCTGGGAGTTTGCTGAACCCCTCCCTGAGTAAGCACAGGACGCTGTGGGAAGGTACTCTAGTACTGGTAACTGGAAGTCTAAGAAACCGTGAGTAAACCCTGAGGACTGCACCTTACTGTCTCTGTCATCATTATCTGTGCCATCACCTGTGCCACACAGCCCAGCATCATCTACAAAATCTACAACATCTACTCTGCCCTGGAGCTAAGCTCTACCTGTGGAGAGCTAAACCAACTCTGCTGCATTAACAACAGCTCCAGAGGATCTGATCCGCAGTGGTGGCTCTCTTTAGCCACATACCACAGGTGGCATCACAAACTGTACACTGTGTTCCAAATTATTATGCAAATAATATTTTCTCAGATTTTCCCAAATTACCTATATGAATTGCAGTCATTGTAATTTCCCAGTCAAATAACTATTAGAGTACAATTGAAAGGTTTTTGTACAAACTGCCTATGATAATAGCATATTTTAAAAAAAATAACACCATAAGTTTGTCCCCTTTTATGCCCATAGCAGTCAGAGATGCAGATGTGTTATGTGCAGCATGAGACGAGGCATTATCATGCATGAAATGATCTCGATGGTCCAGATGGATGGACTGGAGGACGGCTGGTTGATGGACACCCCATGCAAACATGGCTACGGCGCTAACAAGGAGGAGGTGGATTAATATTTTGGGCTGGAATCATGGGGAGAGAGATTGTCGGCCCTTTTAGGATCCCTGAAGGGGTAAAGATAAACTCCATAATGTATGTTGAGTTTCTCAAACAGCACTTCCTTCCATGGTTTAAGAAGAAGAACCGTGCATTCCGCAGCAAGATCATTTTCATGCATGATAATGACCCATCTCATGCTGCACATAACACATCTGCATCTCTGGCTGCTATGGGCATAAAAGGGGACAAACTTATGGTGTGGCACCCATGCTCGCCTGACCTCAACCCCATTGAGAACCTCTGGAGCATCATCAAAAGGAGTGTCTATGATGGTGGGAGGCAGTTCACATCTAAGCAACAGCTCTGGGAGGGTATTCTGTCCTCATGCAAAACAATTGAAGCAGAAACCATCCAAAACCTGACAAATTCAATGGACGAGAAAGTACAGAAGCTCCTTTCGAACAAGCGGTCCTATGTGCAAATGTAACATCACCTAGAATAAAGTTTTGAGTTGAAAACTGTTTGATTTCAGTTTGTAATAACCTGCTAATGCTTTCAAAAATGACCATTTTTTTGTTCATATTAAAATGAAAAGGTTGAAAACTCTGCTGTGCATAATAATTTGGAACATGCATTTTGAGTGCAGTTTGAGTTTTTTATTTTTTTAAAAATATACTGTTATCATAGGCAGTTTGTACAAAAACCTTTCAATTGTACTCTAATAGTTATTTGACTGGAAAATTACAATGACTGCAATTCATATCGGTAATTTGGGAAAATCTGAGAAAATATTATTTGCATAATAATTTTGAACACAGTGTATATAAGAACTTTAAATCCCCTGTAAATGTCCCCCTTTTTATTGACCGCCTTGGGTCACGGACCGGGTCACCGCCACTGTGACATCTCCCCTAGCAACGACCGGTCCGGCACCGAGTACCCCACGGCCCAGGGGGCGCGTCAGTCACATGAGAGGGAGACAGGGAGAGAGAAGGGACAAGCTTCAAAGAAAGTGAACATTACAGCAATACAAAGAACAGTGACTTTTAACAACTGTAGGAAGTCCATTATTGTCCATGAATTTCCCAATCATGGGGCATAACATATATATGGGAAGGGGTGAATACTGATGCCCTTTAATAGCGGGCACACGCGATCGCCTGGCAGCGGCAGGAGCCGCGCTGTGGTTACGCTGTGTGCAGGCTATTAAGGAGCATGAAGTCACTGCTCCCCGCGCACACAGTCCCGGCATGGGGAGCAGTGACTTCCAGCAGCTGATCTCTCCTTGTGAGCCATGCATGGTAATGACGCCATGCATGGCTCATATGGCGAGATCAGTGTAGGCAGACAGGACGCAGGGCTGGAGGAGAGAAGAAAGGTGAGTAGGAGTGTTTATTTTTTTATGTGCAGCATGATGGGGATTAGGTGACCATGCATACCAGGATAAGGATGAGGGGGCATACATAACAGGATAAAGGTGAGGAGGCCATACATACCAGGATAAGGATGAGGGGTGCCATGCATACCAGGATAGGGATTAGGGGTGCCATGCATACCAGGATGGGGATTGCTGTGCCATGCATACCAAGATAGGGATTAGGGGTGCCATGCATACCAAGATAGGGATTAGGGGTGCCATGCATACCAGGATTGGTGGTTGAGGAGGGCACACATACCAGGATTTGGGGGTGAGGGGGCCACACATACTAGGATTGGAGGGTAAGGGGGCCACACATACCGGGATTGGAGGGTGAGGGGGCCACACATACCGGGATTGGGGGGATGAGGGGTACCACACATATCAGGATTTTGGGGTGAGGGGGCCACACAGGGTGAGGGGTGCCATGCATACCGGAATAGGGATGAGGGGTACCATGCATACCCGGATAAGGATGAGGGGTGACATGCATACCAAGATGAGGGATTGTGTGCCATGCATACCAGGTTTCTGGGATGAGGAGGCCATACATACCAGAATTGGGATGATGGGTGCCATGCATACCAGGATGAGGGGTACCATACATACCAGAATAGGTATGAGGGGTGCCATGCATACCAGGATGGGGGGTATCATGTATACCAGCACAGGGATGAGGTGTACCATGTATACCAGGATTGGGGATGAGGAGTGCCATGCATACCAAGATAGGGATGAGGAGTGCCATGCATACCAGGATTGGGGATGAGGGGTGCCATGCATACCAAGATTGGGGATGAGGGGTGCCATGCATACCAGGATTGGGGATGAGAGAGCCATGCATACCAGGATTGGGAATGAGGGGTGCCATGCATACCAGGATTGGGGATGAGGGGTACCATGTATACCAGGATTGGGGATGAGGGAGCCATGCATACCAGGATTGGGGATGAGGGGTACCATGTATACCAGGATTGGGGATGAGGGGTACCATGTATACCAGGATTGGGGATGAGGGGTGCCATGCATACCAGGATTGGGGATGAGGGGTGCCATGCATGCCAGGATTGGGGATGAGGGGTGCCATGCATGCCAGGATTGGGGATGAGGGGTGCCATGCATACCAGTATTGGGGATGAGGGGTGCCATGCATACCAGTATTGGGGATGAGGGGTGCCATGCATACCAGGATTGGGGATGAGGGGTGCCATGCATACCGGGATTGGGGATGAGGGGTGCCATGCATACCGGGATTGGGGATGAGGGGTGCCATGCATACCGGGATTGGGGATGAGGGGGTGCCATGCATACCGGGATTGGGGATGAGGGGTGCCATGCATACCAGGATTCGGATGAGGGGTGCTATGCATACCAGGATAGGGATGAGGAATGCCATGCATACCAGGATGCGGGTGAGGGGCCCATGCATACCAAGATGAGGGATACCATACATACCAGGATAGGGATGAGGGATGGGGTGCCATGCATACCAGGATAGGGATGAGGAGTGCCATGCATACCAGGATAGGGATGAGGGGTGCCATGCATACCAGGATAGGATGGTGGGGAACAGGATGGGGGCAGCACAAATACCAGGAGTGGAGCAGCACATACCAGCATGGGAGACCATATACAATAAAAATGCTCACCACCGGGGCGTAGAATGGGTTCAATAGCTAGTATATATATATATATATATATATTGTAAGGCAGCGCTAGTCATCATCATGGGGGATACTCGCTGCAGCGGGTAAATCAAAGCACATATGCAATGTCTTTCCGGTTTTCACACTTCAGCAGTTTATTACCTCATCATAAACCGCCGTTCACACATATAATGTCAAACGAGCCCCAAGTGGAAGACAGGCCCACTTGGTTCCAGGTCCAGCCTTCAGCAAGGTAATAATAAAGCAATGTCATATCAATGTCCATATAAGCAGTGTTTTACCCTTTGCCGGCTTATGGCTGCTTCAGTCCTTTTGGTTCCCAGATGGGGGTCTCTAGCCTCTGGCCCTCCAAAGCTTACTGGTATCTAGTCCCAAGATCCAGGCTTCAACCTCCAGGAGTCCACCAAGCTTCATCAGGCCTCACCAGGCCTCACACGGTGCCACACACACGGGGAACAGGCCTCACACCTATCACACCCCTTGCACCACTGCACACACCTGTCCCAAATTACCAGGATTTTTATATCCTATAGAAACAGCCACAGGACCTGTGCTTATCTCACAGTCACGTGTCCAGACCTTCCGTTGTGCAAAAGGACCTGTGTGATGTCACAGTCATGTGACCAGTCAGCTGAGGGTGAGGAAATAGCATAAACAGACATACTAGATCATTATAGCAATGCCGCTGCACCACATATTCCCCCCCTCTGTTCAAACTTGTGGGGTTGAACACATAATATACACAACAGTTTATAACCCACAGTTCACACAGAGACCATTTACTGGACAATTGCGCTGCTCAGCCCCTGGAACATTAGTCAACGACATTAGCTCATCCCTTAGGGACCAACCATCTGTCATTGTCACTGACTTCATCAGGTCACATTTCCGGGTCATAAACTTGTCAGACCTCCCCCAGCTCCCAGCGGTCAGTCGAAACCCTGTCAGGTCTCCCCCGCTCCCAGCGGTCAATACAGCAGTGCGACTCACATGTCCTTGTACCTAAGGTCCAGTTCGACTCCGTATTGTCCCATCCTCTATTGGGTCGTTTGTATGGGCTGCTCAAACCTGAGTCACTGGAGGTCTCACTACCTCTAAACCCACACCCACTACTTTCAGGACATCTTGAAAGGTCGCTAACTTCAGCTGTAGCTGTTCTGCTATTTAGGGGGTCCTTTCTCTGTCTGGTCTCACAACTTCTAGATGGCTGCCATTTTCTGCTGCTCAGATGATGCTGTCTATCCACTCGCAGTCTAGCGAGATTCAGCTGTTCTACCTCTCGCAGGTAGGTCACTCGGTACTCCACCAGCATACGTATATATATAAGATTTTCCACCTTTCCTACAGCGGAGATGACACCATGCCGCCTTCATCTGGTATCCAGTCCTGACGATCACGTGGACTGCTTACTCTCACCACACCAGACTTCTTGACCATCATCTGCATGGCTCGACCATTTCTCCCAACGAGCTTGCTCACCAGAACATGAGGCACCCGAATGACCTCTTCCTGCAGATGTGACACCTCAGGGGTCTGGTTGCCACAGTAATAGAGATATTATGTCTGAGAGCAAGTGGGAGGTTTCTCTGGTCAGGAGCCCTAAGCATGCAACACTGCCCGCCCAGACCTGGGAGGGGAGGAATCTGCCCTTATAAACTGGGTCTGGGGCGGGATTAAGTCAGACAGAGCCTGCAGAACAAGCAGAGCAGTCAGAGCCTAGAGTGAAGCTGCAGACACAGGAAAAGATACATCAGGAGCTCTGTAGGAGCAGAGGCAGAAGGCCAGGGGCTGTGAGCAGAGATATAGCTCACCCTGGCTGAAGTTACTAAAACCGGACACAGGAGTCCGAGGCTGTGGGGACTGATATATACCCAGCAGCAGAAACCAGCCGGCAGGGGATTCCAGGTCCTCTGGCCATAGAAGCCCGGAGGCTCAGTCACAAAGAAGGGACCAGCGCCGCCATCCAGGAGCGGAGGCTAACAGAAGGCCCCAAGTCACCAGCCATACGGGTGAGCACCACACGGTATACTCAGGGACGTGGGCTACTTGTAACCGCTGACAGCAAGGTAGCCAGGAAGAGTGCAGATAAACGGGGAGGCCTACAACTCCACCTGGCCAGGGGAACTCCTGCTTGCTCGCAGACTGACCAGGCCCCTTATACTAGCCAGTACTCCCGGGAGGGTCTGCCTTGTACCATCAGTAAAGACCCTGAACTGCACCTCACGTCTCTGTGATTCCTTGCCGCACCAGCACCATTAGCACTGGGACCCTCACACCATCACTCCCATCATCTCTCACATTAGCTGCCCTGAGGCAATACTTCTCCCGTGGGGAGTTATTCCATACTCGGCTGCGCAAACAACATCAGCCTCAGCGGTCGGCAGCGCAGCGGCGGTCCCCACTGACCGCAATCCACGAGTGGCGTAGTCGGACATTTGCTATACATTAAGACTGCCACTGGTTTGACCACCCTGGGCACGGACCGGGTCACCGCCACACGGAGACTACAACCCCCAGCATTCTACAGGCCCGGTTCTGGGTTCCCCTGCACAACACAGGCCCAGGGGGCGCGTCACAGACTGTGAGCTTTTCTCATCAGCTCCAGTTGTCTGGCGGCTTGTTCCGTCTTCAACCGGAGAAACCGCTTCGTGCGAACACAACGCCAATCTATGTCACTTAGGATCGCCACCCTCTTCACTGTGACTTCGGTCGTGGACAGGACCACCAGCTGTTTAGCTTCTGAGGTCGAGTACACCTTACAGGCTCCCACGGCCTTCTTAAACTGGTCATGCACGAACTCACTGGTGCATTCCTCCCTCAAATCCTCGGGTACATCTACGAGGCACTTGTACCGAGACGTTTCGGTCTCCAGACGATCAACCAGCTCAAGGTTCAGGGACAACTGACTCTCATCTTCTTCCCCCTTTACGCTTCCCCTGAGCTGACTCACAGTTACCAATTCACGAACATTCGTCTTGATCACTTCCGCAACTTGTTTGCCCTCTTCCTTCTCTAAGGAGGCCTCGTTAATTGAGTGATACTTTGCCAGGCGATCTTTGAGCTCGAGAATTTCTTCCTCTAGCTCAGCCACTCTCCTCTCAGCGGCCCGTATCTGAAGCTCTTCCTGCTTCAACTGCTCTTTTAACAGTAGAGTTCTCTCAGACCTCTCTGTCTCCAATGCGCCCACTCGGCTCTCAGTAGCCAGTCTCTCAAGCTTCTCTTGCGTCCACTGGGCTTGTAGCAACTCCTTGAGCTCCTTGATCTCGGCTCCTACATCCACCGAATCATCCGGGCTCACATCACTCGAGGAGGTATCTGCTTTATACCTCCCATCACCAGCGGCCAACTCCTGGCCTTGATCTATGGCTTTTCCGATGGAGTCCTCCATCTTTTCCCGCTTAGTTTCCATCTTGCCGAGCCTTTCCTTAAGGCATGCCTCTGCCCTCTGGAGATTATCACAACACGTCTGCAGATCCTTCACCTGAGCTTCCAGACCTAAGGTCTTTCTGCGGAGATCACCATTTTCATCACGGGTGTCTTGCAGAGTGGTCTCAACCACTTGGCTCTCTTTCTCTGCATCCGCCTTACCCTCCTCTAGTTTTTCTTTAACTTTGAGGAGATCCTCATAATCTCTCTTAATCTGTTGCAGTTCCTCACTGAACTTTTCATGCCTCTTTTCTGCCTCATGGTTGTGAGCAGATACTTCAACTTTTATTGCCTCTTTCAGGGCGGATAGCTCCCGGTCTCGCTGGTACAGAGAGTCCTCCAGCGGCGCCTTCTCCTTCATTAGAGGCTTTACTTGGACCTGGAATTTCTGCAGCTCCCTCATGAGTTCATCATACTCCTTTTTGGATTTAGACAGCTCCTGGTTGAACTGTTCGCGCAGTCGTTCTAGTTCCTGATCACGTCCAGAAACTCCATCCTGCCGAGTCTCCTTCTCCAACTTCAACTGCAAAACCTCTCCCTTGATTTTGCGGCGGTCCTCCTTAACTTCCTGGAACATTTCCTTCCATTGGTTAACTTCCTCGTTGCCTTCTTCCAGTTTTCGCTGCAAGTTCCTTACAATTTGGTTTATTTTCTGCCGTTCAGACTCCAGGCTCAGCTGGTCTGAGGACACATTCTCGAGGATTTCCCTTCGTTGCTGCCCGTCACTCTGATACTGCTGCCTAATAGGCTCCAGCTCCTGGTCATGACTGGCCGCCTCCTCTTTCAGGGCTGTCAGATCCTTCTGTCTCAGTACTGTATCAGAGGTTGCTACTGGCAACGTCACCTCCTCTTCTGCCTCTGAAGGAGGATCCACACTTGAAACAATGGCACACACCATTACATTTTCTTTATTTTCACTTTTAGTCAAGACTACAGGACCAACCTTTTTGTGGCCCTTGCGCCGTCGACGAGAGGAGGACTTTCTCACCCCATCTATCCCCTCCTGACTGTCCTCTCCTACTTCCGTAGTGTCACCGTCAGCTACGGGGTCTGTGTCACTCCCCATAGTGTCGTGGTCCAATAAGTCACCTCCCACCTTGACGTCAACCCCCTCCACTGGAGTCACCCCGTTATCAACGGTCAAATTGTCATTTTTAGGAGGTACCAACCCACCACCAGTAACAATTTTCAGTTTTCTACACTCTATGCTCTTGTGAAAATCCGCCCCTTTTTAGACTCCGCCCCCTTTTAACAACCACACCGGCAGGGTAATTTTTACAAGAAAAATTAACAGTAGTCTTAGGACTCAGTTCACGACAGCTGTTACCACCTCCCCGGGCACTCTGGGACAATGCTGGCGCCCCCGGAGGGTTCATAGAGTGGTCCACTACCGCCATTCTATATGGTGCCCACAGCTCCTGCAGTTCCTGCACCATGTCCTGTAAAAGTCTCTCAAATACCTGCTGTGAGTCCTGTCGCTGTTTCTCAAATGCCTGTTGCTGTTTCTCAAATGCCTGCTGCTGCGACTCCACCGATCATTTCAATCGCTCAACAGCTTCAGACTCATTTGCTGCTCCTTTCACAGCCATCTTTATCAGCTCCTGCATTTCCTCAGGACACTCCATCATGCCGAAGAGCGATTTCACACGGTCATCTAACTCTTTCTCCATTCCGTCTGGAGATACTGCACAATTCATGGCCATCGCGGTACACACTAGACACTTTATACCGCTCTCCCCGAAAAATTTTCGTGGCCCCACCGAGCCACAGCAAAAACCATAATTGAGTGCGACGACAACCTTTGCAACCCCGCCGAGTTGCAGCCAGATGCTTTAACTTCATGAGCCCCGCCGAGCCACAGCAAACCAGGTTTGAGTGCGACGACAATCTTCGCAACCCCGCCGAGTTGCAGCCAGATGCTTTACCACACTCGTCGACCTGTTCCGCTGCCACTAGCAACCGGGCTGTCGTTGCCGCTAGCCACCAGACTGCAGTTGCCCCTAGAAACCGGACTGCAGTTGCCCCCTAGCAACCGGACTGCAGTTGCCCCCTAGCAACCGGACTGCAGTTGCCCCCTAGCAACCGGACTGCAATTGCCCCCTAGCAACCGGACTGCAGTTGCCCCTAGCAACCGGACTGCAGTTGCCCGCATCCTCGAACCACATGTAAAGCAGCGCTAGTCATCATCATGGGGGATACTCGCTGCAGTGGGTAAATCAAAGCACATATGCAATGTCTTTCCGCTTTTCACACTTCAGCAGTTTATTACCTCATCATAAACCGCCGTTCACACATATAATGTCAAACGAGCCCCAAGTGCAGACAGGCCCACTTGGTTCCAGGTCCAGCCTTCAGCAAGGTAATAATAAAGCAACGTCCATATCAATGTCCATATAAGCAGTGTTTTACCCTTTGTCGGCTTATGGCGCGTCAGTCCTTTTGGTTCCCAGATGGGGGTCTCTAGCCTCTGGCCCTCCAAGGCTTACTGGTATCTAGTCCCAAGATCCAGGCTTCACCCTCCAGGAGTCCACCAAGCTTCATCAGGCCTCACCAGGCCTCACACGGTGCCACACACACGGGGAACAGGCCTCACGCCTATCACACCCCTTGCACCACTGCACACACCTGTCCCAAATTACCAGGGTTTTTATATCCTATAGAAACAGCCACAGGACCTGTGCTTATCTCACAGTCACATGTCCAGACCTTCCGTTGTGCAAAAGGACCTGTGTGATGTCACAGTCATGTGACCAGTCAGCTGAGGGGGAGGAAAAAGCATAAACAGACAGATCATTATAGCAATGCCGCTGCACCACAATATGTATATATATATATATATATATATATATATACACACACATTGTAAGGCAGCGCTAGTCATCATACTGGGGGATACTCGCTGCATCGGGTCAATTAAAGCACACCAGCCACGTTTTTCAGTTTTCACACTTCAGCAGTTTATTGCACTTCATAACTGCTTATCACACAGTCCATCTTAGTGGCTCCCCGGCATATTACACACATAACATTCGGGAGCCTTTCCAGCGACAGTCAAATCCACCTGGCTCCAGTTACAGCCCACAGCTAGGCAACAACATAAATGTCCATATAACACAGTGTTTTTACCTTTGGCGGGTTTTAGCTGCTTCAGGTTTATTCTGCCACCACTGTGGCTTTACGGCTTCCCAGATGGGGGTCTCCAGCCCTCATACCATCCAAGGCTACTGGTATGCTTACACAGTCAACATCCAGCCTCTGCATTTCAGGCTCTTGCCTTCCAAGTCTCTGGCCCTCCAAGGCTACTGGGATCGCTTACACAGCTAAGGATCCAGCCTCCGCCTTTCAGGCTTCACCAGGCTTCAATAGGCCTCACTAGGCCTCACTAGGCCTCACACTCTAGCGGTGTCCCACACAGGAACAGGCCTCACGCCTTACACACACCCCTGTGTCAAGACTACCAGGGTTTACATATACTGTAGTACACACCCACAGGACCTGTGCTGATGTCTCAGTCATGTGATCAGACATTCTGTGTGCACAGGACCTGCACTATATCACAGTCATGTGACCAGTCACCTGAGGGGGAGGTACATGGTCAGCCCAAAACACATTCTGGACCATTACAGTAATGCCAAGCAAGCCGCTGCATTACAACATATATATACAGTACAGACCAAAAGTTTGAACACACCTTATCATTTAAAGATTTTTCTGTATTTTCATGACTATGAAAATTGTACATTCACACTGAAGGCATCAAAACTATGAATTAACACATGTGGAATTATATAGTTAACAAAAAAGTGTGAAACAACTGAAAATATGTCTTATATTCTAGGTTCTTCAAAGTAGCCACCTTTTGCTTTGATGACTGCTTTGCACACTCTTGGCATTCTCTTGATGAGCTTCAAGAGGTAGTCACCGGAAATGGTTTTCACTTCACAGGTGTGCCCTGTCACGTTTAATAAGTAGGATTTCTTGCCTTATAAATGAGGTTTGGACCATCAGTTGTGTTGTGCAGAAGTCTGGTGGATACACAGCTGATAGTCCTACTGAATAGACTGTTAGAATTTGTAATATGGCAAGAAAAAAGCAGCTAAGTAAAGAAAAACGAGTGCCCATCATTAATTTAAGAAATGAAGGTCAGTCAGTGCGAAAAATTGGGATAACTTTGAAAGTGTCCCCAAGTTCAGTTGCAAAATCTATCAAGCGCTACAAAGAAACTGGCTCACATGAGGACCGCCCCAGGAAAGGAAGACCAAGAGTCACCTCTGCTTCTGAGGATAAGTTTATCCGAGTCACCAGCCTCAGAAATCGCAGGTTAACAGCAGCTCAGATTAGAGACCAGGTCAATGCCACACAGAGTTCTAGCAGCAGACACATCTCTTCAACAACTGTTAAGAGGAGACTTTGTGCAGCAGGCCTTCATGGTAAAATAGCTGCTAGGAAACCACTGCTAAGGACAGGCAACAAGCAGAAGAGACTTGTTTGGGCTAAAGAACACAAGGAATAGACATTAGACCAGTGGAAATCTGTGCTTTGGTCTGATGAGTCCAAATTTGAGATCTTTGGTTCCAACCACCGTGTCTTTGTGCGACGCAGAAAAGGTGAACGGATGGACTCTGCATGCCTGGTTCCCACCGTGAAGCATGGAGGAGGAGGTGTGATGGTGTGGGGGTGCTTTGCTGGTGATACTGTTGGGGATTTATTCAAAATTGAAGGCATACTGAACCAGCATGGCTACCACAGCATCTTGCAGTGGCATGCTATTCCATCCGGTTTGCGTTTAGTTGGACCATCATTTATTTTTCAACAGGACAATGACCCCAAACACACCTCCAGGCTGTGTAAGGGCTATTTGAGCAAGATGGAGAGTGATGGGGTGCTACACCAGATGACCTGGCCTCTACAGTCACCAGACCTGAACCCAATCCAGATGGTTTGGGATGAGCTGGACCGCAGAGTGAAGGCAAAAGGGCCAACAAGTGCTAAGCACCTCTGGGAACGCCTTCAAGATTGTTGGAAGACCATTTCGGTTGACTACCTCTTGAAGCTCATCAAGAGAATGCCAAGAGTGTGCAAAGCAGTCATCAAAGCAAAAGGTGGCTACTTTGAAGAACTTAGAATGTAAGACATATTTTCAGTTGTTTCACACTTTTTTGTTAACTATATAATTCCACATGTGTTAATTCATAGTTTTGATGCCTTCAGTGTGAATGTACAATTTTCATAGTCATGAAAATACAGAAAAATCTTTAAATGAGAAGGTGTGTCCAAACTTTTGGTCTGTACTGTATATGTATATATATTGTATATATACAGTATGTAGCTTTGTCATCATGAAAGGAGGGGGGCACAGACACATTTCTTGTACAGCGGCACCAAGCTGTCAGTGTCTGCCCCTGTCCAAATCCACTGATTTCAAGCAGCCTCCAAAGCATACACTACAGGCAATGGCACCCTGAGGTATAATGGAAGGCCTTATTCATACCTCTATTTTTCACATACTTGTTTTATCCATATTTTTCATGGATAGAATACAAGATGTCTGAATGGGCAAACACTTGGCAAATGAGATTTAATGTTAATAAATGTAGAGTAATGCACCTAGGATGGAGTAATCCTATTGCTGCATATACATTAAATGGAAGTATACTCAGGACTACAGAACAGGGGAGGGACTTGGTTACTAGTAAGCTGAGCAGCAATACTTAATGTCAAGCAGCAGCTGCAAAGGCAAACATGGTTTTAGGGCATATAAAATCCTGTGATCCTAACATATTATTACCCCTTCATAAATCACTTGTGAGGCCACATTTGGAATATGGGATCCAGTTTTGGGCTCCACATTTAAAAAAGTATATTCAGAAGTTAGAGTCAGTTAAAAGGCGGGCAACTAGATTATTACAACGGATGGAAGTCCTTTCATATGATGAGAGACTGGAAAAGTTGGGCTTGTGTAGCTTAGAAAAAAGACGTCTCCTCGGAGATCTAATTTATATGTATAAATACATTTGTGATCAATACAAAGGACTGGCACATGACTTATTCCTTTCAAAGACTGTACTAAGGACCAAGGGGCACTCATTACAGGTGGACGAAATGTGATTCTGGCAGCTAATTAGTAAAAGATTCTTCACAGTTAGAGAAGTCAGACTGTGGAATTTCCTACCACAAGAGGTAGCAATGACAGACACTATAACAGCGTTTAAAAAAGGGCTGGATGATTTCATCAGTACACAGGGCAGTATTTGGTGTTCATGCTGCTTTAGGCACTTTTAGTTGTCATGCATCCTACTGGTAAGTCAGACTAAGGGTATGTGCTCACAACATCTTTTTCAGGCGAATCCGCTACTTTACCCACCTTAAAAAGCGCTAAATAAACTCTAAAAAGATTGAATATATGTGCTGCAGTGTATCATGTCTAATAAATTAAAGTTTACAACATCTACATTGAAAATTCACCTGAAGCACCATCAGTACACAACTAGATTACCAGAACCATTATTGGCGCATAAATACATCACCAGAACCACCAGTACATGAGTACATTACCAAATCCACTGTCAGCACATGAATACATCACCAGAACCACTATCAGTACATCACCAGATCCACTATCAGTACATGAATATGTCACCAGAACCACAGTCAGTACATGACTACATCACCAGAACAATCATCAGTACAGTAGTAGAGCACCAGAACCACAATTAGTATATAAATAAATCACCAAGATTAGTACAGCGGTCACGGCAATGTCAGGTTATCTCCCAGTTATTCATTTGTATAGCATGAAACTGAAAAACCTGGTATGTCCTTAACAATAGCAATGAGATGATTGGAGTTGTTGTTACCAGCCATGATCAAACTACTGAACATACAGGAACCATTAGTTGCAGGCCGAAGCATTAGTAAACATTTAAAGAGTAACTTAAAGGGGTTGTCCAAAGGCAAAGTAATTGTCATTCTAAATCGTTATATATTTAGTGCCATAATCCAAACTATTTTCAAATATAAAAAAATTACAGAAAAGAAACCAGCCTTACCAATACCAGTTCAGATTACCAGTGCACTAGCACTATGCAGCAGACCCCCATGATAAAGGCAGGGGCAGCACACGTGTAAAATACTGATGCAACAGCCACTCACTAACCTACCAATTCATGGAGGGGGTGGCTTTGTAGTATTACAAATGCACATAGATGGGGCTTGCATAGGACGCCAATCACACAGATATGTCTGATGTACAGTGCCTGGCTTACAGCTTATTAATGACGCCCATAATTTTAAATTAAGTGTGCTGCCCAGCACTATATACATACACCCCACAAGACAGATGCTCCAATCCACCCAATCAACACTAAAGGACCTGCAAAAAAATGGAAAATGTGCAATAAAAAGATGAAAAATAATGTATAAGATAAATATATTACATGAGGTATTGGTCGATATTTTGGCCAAGGGTCCTCATACTTGTGAATCTCTACTCTAAAAATAAGCACGACTCAAAGAAAAGGACATAAATTCAAAAAACATCACAGAAAAGAAACCAACCTTACCAACACCAGTTCAGATTACCAATGCACTAGCAGGATGCAGCAGACCCCCATGATAAAGGCGGGGCCAGCACATGTACAAAATACTGATGCGACAGCCACTCATTAACCTACCAATTCATGGAAGAGGGGCTGTGTAATATTACAAATGCACACATATGGTAAGGCTGGTTTCTTTTCTATGATTTTTTTTTAATTTATGTCCTTTTCTGTGAGCTATTTTCAAATATACTTGTATTAAAATTTGCCTATCCTTCCTTAACTACACTAATTGCTTTTCTTTCTTTTTTATACTTCCTTTTTGATTATGCTTCGTTTCAGAATCCCACTGCATGCTGGGATACTCAAACAAAGCGTCATCAGTCACTGCCCCAGCCCTTCCCCCTCCCCGAAAATAAGTGCCATCAGTGACGCCCATTTCAGGGGCTGGGCTAGTCCATGTGCGCTGGTCACTGTGTGATGTCCACAATGACAGCATGCCTCTGTTGGCGGCTCAGATCATAGGTAATAAGCTGGCAACAAAGCAATGTCAGAATACCTGGCGTGTAGAGACCAGTACCAACCCCGTAAGTGACATCACTGGCCTCTACACACTGAATATTCTGACAAACGTCCCCCTTTATATACTATGAGCACCACACCATCCCCCTTTATATACTATGAGCAACACGCCTTCCCCCCTTTAGATACTATGAGCACCAAGCCACCCCCCAGTCACGCACAGTGTAGAAAAGACAAAGTGCAACATGAAGGGATGAGGGGAAGGGAGCCCGGACACTAGAGAAAGGGGGAGTGGAGACCTCCTAGGCTGATCTAATATCATCCTGTCTCCATTACCGTCCCTATATTGGTTTTTCATCAATCGCCAAACAGGAAACCTAAGCCCTGTATATCCCTAGAGCGTGGCCCTGGATAGGGAAGGGGGATGAGCACTAGTCAGTCCCAACTAACAACTAAAGACAACAAGGGAGACAAACATCGGGAAAGCAACTTAGCTTGAGCTGACTTCAGAGAGATAATACCAAACATCCTCCAAGCACCAGAGAGGAAGTAAGCAGACCGAAATAGCTCCAAGCTTTTACAAGGGAACATGTGAATATCACTGTCACCTCCCTGTAGCAAACTGAAAGTATTTAAACACCCAGGCCAGGGTGTCAAAGCATAGGGAGGTAGTCGATGGGTCCTAAAGTAAGACAGATTTAAGAAGGTGTCTGCAATGCCAAACGAAGAGATCTTCTGCAGCCAACTGCAGAGCAACTGTCTGTCACATCTGACACACCTGTGACACCCCTTTTATATACTATGAGCAACACGCCGTCCTCCCTTATGAATTATACCCATCACACCCTCTTCATTTATGAACTATGATCTCCACACTGTTCCCACCCCATGCTGCCTCCTGTTTGAACTGTCTCCCTCACATTAGCCTTCTCCATACTGAGCCCATATCCCCATGCTGAACCCCCAATGCTACTTCTACATACTGAGCCCACCCCACGCTGCCCTTTCTCCATAGTGATCCCATCTCACGCTGCCCCTTCTCCACAGTGATCCCACCTAATGCTGCCACTTCTACATAGTAATCCCACCTCACACTGCCCCTTCTGCATAGTGATAACACATCATGCTGCCCCTTCTACATAGTGATCCCACCTCACGCTGCCCCTTCTGCATAGTGATCCCACATCGCCCCTTCTCCATAGCCATTCCATCCCAGGCTGCCCCTTTTTCCAGTCATGCCACCCCATGCTGCGCCCTTTTCCATAGTGATCCCACCCCACTATGCACTAAATGTTGCTAATCCTTTGAAAAAGTCGCAAAAATGCACCAAATTGAGAACTTTTCAAACAAAAAAAAATCTTACTCCAGACAGGGGATTGAGTGAAATGTGCATAAAAACCTGCAACATTTGATAAAAGTTGTATTTCATGAATCAAAAACATCTGGATGAATAAAGCTGTTGAGGAAAAATAAAAAATGAGTTAAAAAAAGAAATACAACTTAAAATGTAGGGCAAAACTTATGGAGAATAAGGGTAAATACTAAAGCTACTAAGAAAGAGCAAAATAGTCCAAAAAAAATAGAGAAACAGCAAAGCTCAGTTTGCACATACCCTTAGAGTATGTGCAAACAACATTTTTTGGAGGGTGATTCCATCTGAAATCTGGTTGAACAGCAATGTAAAAGCGACTGGCCATGCCTATGCTCCATCTTTAGTAATTTCTTTAACAGCATCAGGCTTTGAAAGATGGGAAACAGTTAAAAGAAGTAGCATGTTCATTCTTTGGGCGGCTTCTGGTTTCAAGCTGCTTTCTATTTCAAGTTTAAAGTACAAAAATAAAAGAGGAGCCGCCATAAAAGCGACAAAGGCTGCCAACGAAGATGGTTCAGGAAAACCCTACTAGCATTTCCCTGACGCATTTTTGCCTCGGTGGTTAAGCTGGCTCATTGCTCACTCAGAAGACAGCAATCACATCTGATCTGCATACAAACATGCAAGATTTGCGAGTTTATTCTGTGATTTCTGTGCTGTCACTCACTTCTGACAGTTAACTATTTAATTTGCAATCAGGGGCCCACATACACATTAGATTGTCGATTAGTGATTGTCTGGGCAGTTTTGTGATTCCTAACATTCTTTCTTAACCCCTTCCTGAATGGGCAATTGTCCTTCTTTGCGTTTTCGTTTTTTCCTCCCCTTATTCCAAGAGCCATAAGGCTATTATCCCATGATCTGGATGTAGCAGCGTTGTGGATGCAGCATATTTTTGCTGCATCCAAAACGCTGCGTTCTGTTGAACGCAGGTAAATCTGCATGTGTTCGCTGAACCATGCAGATTTACCACATTCAATACATTCTAGAGGTCAAATTTCTCTTGTGGAGAATAGAGACGCCGCAAGAGAAATTGACATGCTGTGGTCCTGAAAGACGTGCCGCATGTCAGTGTCCACTGGTGATCTGCAGCCTCAGATGCACGCATAGTGGACATGGGATTTCTAGAAATCCCATCCACTAGGCTGTAACATCTGGCCGCTGCGGGTTTGACGCTGCATAAACATGCAGCACCAAACCCGCAGCATTTTCTGATCATGGGCACATACCCTAACTTTTTTATTTTATGTCAACATAGCCGTGTGAGGGCTTTTTTTTTGCGGGACAACTTGTACTTTTGAAGGATACCATACCATATATCTATAGTTTTTATTTTATTTAACTGGTGAAAAAAATCAGAAATTTGTAAAAAAAAAATGTTGCTTCTGTTTCCATTTTTTGATAGCTGTAACATTTTCAATTTTTGAGATATGGATCTGTGTGAGGGCTTGTTTTTTGCACCTTGAGTAGATGTTTTCATGGATATTACTTTGGGGTACATATTGTTTTTATTGCCTCTTATTACATTTTATTGTGTTGTTGTGGCAGCCGAAAAAACACAATTATGGTGTTTTGATGTTTTTTCTCGTTACACTGTTTACCAATCGGATTAATTTATTTTATATTTTGATAGATTTGACTTTTACAAATGCAGCGATATGGAATATGTGTATTTTGTTATTTTTTTATTTCATAATTTTTAATAGGGGAAAAGGAGGGTGAATTGAACTTTTATACAGTGACTTGCAAAAATATTCACCTCCTTGGCATTTTTCATGTTTTGTTACCTGACAACCTGGAATTTCACAGTTTATTTGATCCGTCAGACAAATCAGATATTATCATCCATTTACAGTTTGGCAGTAGTGTGTTTGTGAACCTATTTACACGTGGTTGCTGCCAATAAGAGTAAACTAGAAGGCCGGTGTTTACAACAGTGGGCATTCGTTAGATGTATCAGATATTACTGTGGTACAAATCCAGCAATTTGTAGTGGACATGCTAGATATTATCCTCCATTTACACCACTATTGAACCCAGAGGAATGTCAAAAGGTTGTTGGTTGGATAGCAGATAATGCTTCCAGTCACTTTGCCACCACCACCCCCCCCCTCTTTCTTCCATACAGTCAAGTCTCAGGAGCCATGAGTCTGGACTGCATATTCCTCACCCTGATCCTCCTCCCTCCTACCATGCTGAGTGCCCGGAGACAACTGATCCCACACTTAGCCACTCAGAAGAGCTGTTCACGTTTCCATTTATAGATTGGGCCTCTTGCCCGGTCCACTTGAAGCGGGGCAAGAGGAGATTGCATGTAGCGATGCCCAAATATTTGAGCAGCCCCGGTCACAAAAAGGCAATGGTGGGAAAGTGCAATTACTGTCACAAGAGGTGGATGATGATGATGAGACAGAATAGCCAGAAAGTCAGGAGGAGGACCAGGGTGCAGAAGTGGAAGACGAGGTGGTGGACAATGAAGTCACTGACCCAACCGTGACATGCATAGCGAGGACAGCAGCACAGAGAGGGATGGAGGCATAGAACCATAACAGGCAGGAACAAGCAGTGGGGTGGCCACAAACACAAGGCGGGCAACTGTTCCCTGGAACACCAACACTATGGAAGTTGCCAGTCCAACTGTTAGGTCTGCCCGAGTCTGGCTCTTTTTTGAACACGGTCCAAATAACCTCAAAAAGGCCATTTTCAACACCTGCCAGGCCAGCATCAGCAGAGGCAGGAAAACAACCAGCCTGACTACCACCAGCATGCTCAGGCACATGACAGCAAGGCACCCCACTAGGTGAGCCGAACGCCTTTATCCAGAAACAATGTCTGCGGATGCTACCACTGCCCGTTTCGCTGTTGTGCATGCACGCCAATCCCCTGTCCATGACGCAGGCAAAGATGTCTCACACCCTGCTCCTGTCATTGCACACTTGCAACCACTACCATTATCAACCACGTCTACTTCCTTGTCCCAGCACAGCATTCAGTAGTTGTCCCTACCCCTGTCCTTTGAACGCAAGAGCAAATATGCAGCCAACCACCCACAGGCCACACTACTAAACTTCCACATTTAAAGAATGCTTGTACTTGAAATGTTGTCGTTTAGGCTTGTGGAGACGGAATCTTTCTGCAACCTGATGGCGGCAGCCGTCCCTCAGTACTCGTTCCCCAGCCAACACTATTTCTCCCAGTGTGCTGTCCCTGCATTACACAAGCACGTGTCCCAGAACATTACCCGTGTCCTCAACAAAGCAGTTGCTGGGAAGGTCTACCTAACCACGGACTCGTGGACAAATGCTTGTGGACAGAGACGATAGCTCTCGCTAACGGCACACTGGGTTAATATAGTGGAAGCCGGGACCAAGTCGGACCCTGGGACGGAACACGTCATCCCGACGCCGAGGATTGCAGGCACTGGGTCAATCAGGGTTGCCCCCATAATCTACAGCTCCTGCCCCTCCTCCTCTTCTGCTTCTATCTCCGAAATGACTACATCAGTCAGAAGCTGGAAGCACTGCAGCACTGCCTCGGCTAAGCGGCAACAGGCTGTGCTGAAGTTAATATGCTTAGGTGATAAACCGCACACCACTGAAGAGTTGTTGACAGCTCTAAAAGAGCAAGCAGATCTGTGGCTGTCACCGCTGAACCTACAGCCAGGCATGGTCATGTGTGACAATGGCCGGAACCTAGTGGCGGCTCTGAAGTGAGGTGAGTTCACACACGTACCATACCTGGCCCATGTGCTCCACCTAGTGGTTCAGCAGTTTCTCAAAACCAACCAGGATCTGCCTGATCTGCTTGTCAAAGTACGTCACATGTGTGCCCATTTTAGAAAGCCAGCTACAGCTTCCTCCGCCCTTACCGTGCTTCAGCAGTGTTTGCAGCTTCCAGCTCACCAACTGATGTGCAATGTCCCCACGCATTGGAACTCAACATTGCATATGTTGGGAAGGATTTATGAGCAGCTCAGGGTAGTTGTTGAGTACCAGCTTCAAAACACCCGTCGGTATTCAGGTCAGCCTCCGCGCATAAGAGCTCAAGAGTGGGCATGGATGTCAGACATCTGTGACATCCTCCAAAACTTTGAGGACTCCACCAATATGGTAAGCGGCGATGATGCCATAATTAGCGTTACCATCTGTGAAGACCCGGGGTCTTCCATGGGCATAACGCTACTCAGACAACACAGGATGAGGGTATAAACAGCGTGGCAATACTTTATTGAACAACAAAGTGGACAATAAACACAGAACAGTCTCAGCAAATACCCAAGATGGTACAACATTAGACAGTCTCACCCTTCCTTCTCCGCCCGCCTGGGATAGAACAGCTATGACTTTGTAGAATTCCAGGGCCAACTACCTCAAACAGTGGCCCCCCACTTCTGGCAGAGCCCCACAGAGAGGAGGTAGCAGCAAGCTTAGGAAGCTAGCAGTCCATCAAGGTACAAGTAGACCCAAGGGCCCCTGTGGCCTATCCGAGAGTGTCCATGGGGCTAGGTGACCGGTGGGTCCCTCCTGGCAACTCCAAATGTCTCCATGGGTTCTAGGTGACCGGTAGGTCCCTCCTAGCAACCACAAAACAACATATCCATGGGGCTAGATGACTTCTTTGTCCTCTCCTGGTCTCCCCAAAATGTATCCATGTCTCTTTGATGGTTAATGGAGCAGATCCGAATATTTTCCGTCAGGGCCGGTACCCTTAGACTAGAATCATGTAGAATACAAATCGGTGTCTCTTTGGATGCCATGCAATCCATCTACTTTCTTGAAGGAAGTCTCTCATTCTCCTTCTAAGGTTTTTCTGATTCTCCTTGATTCTGCTTGCAGCACTACAGACATCCCTGTTTATAATTACATCTGTGTAAGGTCATCAGGTAAGAGGTAAAGGTGCAGGGCTCAGCTATTATTGTTTGAGCTAATCTATTTACATAGTTGGTATCACAGGGGCTATTGTAAATAAACTTTCAGCTGACTTAGCATAATATGCAATTAGCAATAGCATAGTAACAAAAGCATTGTTCACCCAACCAAGAGCAGACAACAATCAGGGTTAGACAAATACTGGTCTGACCTTTAGAAATACACAAACGTATACAAGTCAATTTAAACACAATAGTGCATTTCTCTTGGATTAACAAATGTAATCGTCTGGCTAATCTATATATATAATCGTCTTATCCCGTCTGTCTGTCTGTCTTTCTGTCTGTCTGTTCTGGAAATCCCGCGTCGCTCATTGGTCTGGCAGCGGCCAATCAGCGCCGCGGGATTTCTGAAAAAAGATGGCGGCCGTTAGCGGCTCATCTGCGGGACGGTGCTCAGCGGCGATGCAGCCGGGAGATGACCGGCGCGAGGTGCTCATCTCCCGACCGCCGGCGACGCTGACCTCCATGCGGCTAGGGTGTCAAGGGAGGACTGGAGAGAGGCGCTGCGGGTCGGGATACTTCTGCTGCGAGTGCCCGCTCATGTCCCGGCTTCTCGCAGCGGAAGTAGCCGCACAGGCAGCGGCGCTGACATCCATGCGGCTAGGGTGTTAGGGTGTCAAGGGAGGACCGGGGAGCAGAGCTGCGGGTCGGGATACTTCTGCTGCGAGCAGTCGCTCATGTCCTGGGTTCTCGCAGCGGAAGTAGCCGTACAGGCAGCGGTGCTCCCTGGTCCTCAACAATACGATTCCGCTCCCCGGTCCTCACCAATACGATTCGCTGATTGGTCGCGGTCTCCGCACCCGACCAATCAGTGATCTTGGCGCAAAAGTTAATCACCGCTGTGCTGATTGGTCGCGGCCGCTGCCCGCGACCAATCACCGATTTGGGCGCCACATTTAAATAGCGGCCGCGACCAATCACCGATTTTGGCGCCACATTTAAACACTGCTGTGCTGATTGGTCGCGGACGCCAGCCGCGACCAATCAGCGAGCTTGGCGCCAAATTTAAACAACTCTCTGCTGATTGGTCGCGGATGGCAGCCGCGACCAATCAGCGAGATTGGCGCCTAATTTAAACAGCACTATGATCTCCCAATGGCAAGTGTGAACGGAGGACTGAGGAGTGGCGCCGCCGGTCGGGATGCTTCTGCTGCGAGCAGCCACTCATCTCCCAGCAGCTCGCAGCGGAAGTACCCGCACAGGCAGCGCCGCTCCCCGGTCCTCACTAATATGACGCTGATTGGTTTCGGCCGCCGGCTGCGACCAATCATCAATATGGGCGGCAAATTTAAACCCCGCTCTGCTGATTGGTCGCGGTGGCCGGCCGCGACCAATCAGCGATTTTGGTGGCAAATTGAAACACCGCTCTGCTGATTAGTCGCGGACTCCGGCCGCGACCAATCAGCAATTTTGGTGCCAATTTTAAACACAGCTCTGGTCGCGGCCGGCGACTGCGAAAAATCAGCAGAGCGGTACTTAAATTTGGCGCCAATAATGGTGATTGGTCGCGGCCGGCCACCGCGACCAATCAGCGAAGCGGTGTTTAAATTTGGCGCCAATATCGCTGATTGGTCATGGATAGTGGTTGCGACTAATCAGCAGAGCGAGGTTTAAATTTGGCGCCAATACTGCTGATTGGTCGCGGCCGGCGACTGCAAAAAATCAGCAATCAGCAGTATTGGCGCCAAATTTAAACCTCGCTCTGCTGATTAGTCGCAACCACTATCCATGACCAATCAGCGATATTGGCGCCAAATTTAAACACCGCTTCGCTGATTGGTCGCGGTGGCCGGCCGCGACCAATCACCATTATTGGCGCCAAATTTAAATACCGCTCTGCTGATTAGTCGCGACCGCCGGCCGTGACCAATCTGCGATATAGGCGCCAAATTTTAACACCGCTTTGCTGATTGGTTGTGGTTGCCGGCCTCGACCAATCAGCGATTTTGGCGCCAAATTTAAACACCGCTCTGCTGACTGCGCCCGGTCGGCCGCATACATATTCTAGAATACCCGATGCGTTAGAATCGGGCCACCATCTAGTTAAGATTATTAACTGTATCATCACACCATCCCGCTTCTCTGTCTTCTGAAATGCTCGCCGATCACAATTAAAGAGGAGGCATTGCAGGCAGAGCACAATGAGATGGAGCAAGGACCATACGGGGTGATTCCACACAGCCCAGCCTCATATCATCCCAATGCGGATTGGGTGACAATGTGCAAGAGGAGGAGGAGGAGGAAGAACAGGAGCTACAGTTGGTATGGAAAGTATTCAGACCCCTTTAAATTTTTCACTCTTTGTTTCATTGCAGCCATGTGGTAAATTCTAAAAAGTTCATTTTTTTTCTCATTAAAGTACACTCTGCACCCCATCTTGACTGAAAAAAACAGAAATGTAGAAATTTTTGCAAATTTATTAAAAAGGAAAAACTGAAATATCACATGGTCATAAGTATTCAGACCCTTTGCTCACCCACTCATATTTAAGTCACATGCTGTCCATTTCCTTGTGATCCTCCTTGAGATGGTTCTACTCCTTCATTGGAGTCCAGCGGTGTTTAATTAAACTGATAGGACTTGATTTGGAAAGGCACACACCTGTCTATATAAGACCTCACAGCTCACAGTGCATGTCAGACCAAATGAGAATCATGAGCTCACAGGAACTGCCCAAAGAGCACAGAGACAGAATTGTGGCAAGGCACGGATCTGGCCAAGGTTATAAAAGAATTTCTGCATTACTCAAGGTTCCTAAGAGCACAGTGGCCTCCATAATCCTTAAATGGAAGAAGTCTGGGACCACCAGAAGTCTTCCTAGACCGGGCCGTCCAGCCAAACTGAGCAATCGTGTGAGAAGAGCCTTGGCGAGAGAGGTAATAAAGAACCCCAAGATCACTGTGGCTGAGCTCCAGAGATGTAGTAGGGAGATGGGAGAAAGTTCCAAAGTCAACTATCACTGCAGCCCTCCACCAGTCAGGCCTTTATGGCAGAGTGGCCCGACGGAAGCCTCTCCTCAGTGCAAGACATATGAAAGCCTGCATAGAGTTTGCTCAAAAACACATGAAGAACTCCCAGACTATGAGAAATAAGATTCTCTGGTCTGATGAGACAAAGATAGAACTTTTAACTGGTAGTTCTAAGGGGTATGTGTAAAGAAAACTAGGCACTGCTCATCACCTGCCCAATACAATCCCAACAGTGAAACATGGTGGTGGCAGCATGATCTTTCTATGGGGGTGTTTTTCAGCTGCAGGGACAGGACGACTTGTTGCAATTGAAGGAAACATGAATGCAGCCAAGTACAGAGATATCCTGGATGAAAATGACTCACCCAGGGGGATATGGGGACTCAGTACCCGGGCCTTTACCTCCTTGGGATGTCACGGCAGTCGGCTCCCGTGCCCGTACTCTGAGGTCACTCTTTAAAAAGGGGGTTTGTTAACCGTTTGTCTCGTGACGCCACCTGTGGTTCCCGGTAATGGGTACCGGCGCTGCGGCAGACCTCTGGAGCAGATGTTAGGGCAACTGGGTTGGTGCAGCTCTCCACAGGCAGAGCACAGCTCCAGGGCAGTGTAGGTGCAGATGGTGATGCTGGGCGTTTTAGTGCAGGAGCTGTAGCGTGGTAGAAATAACTGACAGAAACAGTGGAGTGCAGTCGTCTGAGTTTACTCACAGTTCTTTAAGTTCCTCAGGTACACTGTCCAGGTGTCAGCCTCCCACGTCGCACTGCGTTTGCCAGGCAGGAGTTCAGTACTCCCTCAAGTATATCAGAAGCACTTAACGGGACTGCCTTTCTTTATGTTCCTTCCTTAGCCGACTTCCTGCGCTGGGTCTTCTCCCTCCTGCCCTGCGCCCCGCCACACAAAGTCCCGATCAGGTACTCTGAGATCCCTCTGGGTAACTTGAAGTTCCCGGACCTTACTTGTGCCCTTCACGGCGGCTTAGGTGCGGTTGTGGCAACTGCACCATGAAAGTGCAGAAGCCTCCGGTTTTCCAGCCAAGACCTGGAGTAACTTGGCTAGTCCAGGGTCCGGTTCCCTTCTTGCAGTCTGATCCCTCTGATGCCTGGCAGATTCGGGCGTACGGGTGTCGTCCTGCACTCACCGTACCCCCTGGGATCCCTTCTGTTCCTGGAGCATTCCTCCCTTGCTCCCCTCTCACTCTTGGGCTTCTCTTACTAGGCCCTACTCTGGAGCAGAGCTCCTGAAGAGACTCTGCTTCCCTCCTCTTCTCCTCTCTCTCCTTACTACTCACTGCACTAACTAACTAAGATGGCTCCCCTTTATATACACCTCCTATTCAAGTTTTCCCCTAGTCTACATCCTCCACCCACACCCACTACTGGTTCCCCCTCACTCTTGGTTCCCCCCACTCCAGCCAGGGACAGGGCAGCAAAGGAAGTGCATAATGCCCTTCCAGCCGGCCTGGAGTAGTGTAGTGTTGAGTGCAGGTGTTGGGGTCCCGGGCAGTACTCCATCCTTACCTGAGAGATGCCACACCTCTGGGTGAGGTGCAGTACCTCAGTGGCGACTGAACCCTCAGGGGCGCCACAAAACCTCTTCCAGAGTGCTTGGCTGAAGGTTCACCTTCCAACAAGACAATGACCCTAAGCACACAGCTATAATAACAAAGGAGTGGCTTCAGAATAACTCTGTGACCATTCTTGACTGGCCCAGCCAGAGCCCTGACCTAAACCCAACTGAGCATCTCTGGAGAGATCTGAAAATGTCTGTCCACCAACGTTCACTAACTAACCTGACGGAACTGGATAGGATCAGCAAGGAAGAATGACAAAGAATCCCCAAATCCAGGTGTGAAAAACTTGTTGCATCATTCCCAAGAAGACTCATGGCTGTACTAACTCAAAAGGGTGCTTCTACTCAATACTGAGCAAAGGGTCTGAATACTTTTGACCATGTGATATTTCAGTTTTTCTTTTTTTTAATAAATTTGCAAAAATTTCTGCATTTGTTTTTTTTTCAGTCAAGATGGGGTGCAGAGTGTACTTTAATGAGAAAAAAAATGAACTTTTTAGAATTTACCAAATTACTGCAATGAAACAAAGAGTGAAAAATGTAAAGGGGTCTGAATATTTTCCGTACTGAAGTTTTCTGCGCTATAGACAGTACTACCCACACAACTGTCATACCATCTGTTCAGCGTGGATGGCCTGAGGAGAGGGAGGCAGAGGAGGAGGATGAGGAGAAGAGCTTGGTCATTCATCCTCTTGGTGAGGACACGGAAGTTTTGCTTGTTAGCAGTCTGGCACACATGGCTGAGTTTATGTTACGCTGCCTTTCCCGTGACCCTTGCATTCTCCAAAGTTTGGGTGACAGTCATTATTGGTTGGTGACACTTCTAAACCCACACTACAAAAAGAACTTTCTATCTCTCATTCCCGCGGCAGGGAGGTCTACTAAAATGGTGCAGTACCAGAAGGCCCTTGTTGCGGAATTATTAAAAAAATTTCCATCTGAAAACGCTGGCAGCAGAGATCACAGTTTGTCGGACAACCAAGGAGTTCAGTCGAGAGAAACACAAATACGATCCAGCTGAGGCAGGGGTCACTGTCAATGGTCTGGGACAGTTTACTCAGACCCTCCCATTGCACAGAGCCTGATTCGCTGGGTACTCTAGTAAGGAGGGATAATTTTTCGAAAATGCTGAAGGAGTACCTTGTCATCCGTACCAACGTCCTCCGTTATTCCTCTGTGCCTTATAATTATTGGGTATCCAAGCTGGACACGTGGCATGAACTGGCTCTCAATTCCTTGGAGGTCCTGGCCTGCCCTGCCGCTATCGTTTTGTAAGAGCAGGTTTTTCAGTGCCGCCGGGTACATTATAACTGATAGGCGCATCCGCCTGTCAATTGAAAATGCTGACAGGCTGACTCTTATAAAAATGAACAAGGGCTGGATTGTGCCAGACTTCTCAACACCACCAAATGATAGCAGCAGAACATAAACTCAAATTGAGTGGCTTTTTTTTGGAAGGTCTATTCCCATGCAATTCTTCACACCCAGACATGGGTATACTCTTTTTGATTTTGTCTATTTTCTGTTCTCCTCCTTCTCATCATCCTCCCCCACCATATCACCAGTAGGGTTGAGCCACCCCCGTAGTGTTCGGGTTCGGTTCGGTTCGTCGAACACCGGTGTGTTCGCTGAACTGTTCGTCGAACTGTTCGTCGAACACTGTTAAAACCAATGGAGGGCAAACAAAAACACATAGAAACACATAGAAAGCACATAGAAAACACTTCAAAGGTGTCCAAAAGCTGACAAACTGCTCAGAAGACACAACTAACAAATGGAAAAGTGACAAGTACATATAGTCATGCGAAAAGAAAAGAGGTGGAGGAGTAAAAGGAGGGGGAGACACAGATATAGGCATGTCATGCCCTTCTAAAATCAAGAAAGGCTGGAGTAAAAATCTAAAATCAGCCTACCAACAACCAGATGTTGTGACAATAAAATTAAAAAAGAAATATCTTTAGGTAGAATGGCGGTTCCATTCTGAACACTTTCCTTACAAGACGTAGTGGTATCCCCATTGTGAGTTGTGCCAAAAACGGTACCCAATACATTCAGACTTATCCACCATTTGTCATATCCAAGGGGTAGGTCAGTAAACGACAACATCGACGCGGAACCAAGTACAGTAGTATATACTGTACATCCTTTGACAAGGCAATCAGGCGGATCAAGAAGTTGGGAAGGGTCACCCTAATGGCCAAAACAGACATTGATGCGGCGTTCCGGTTACTTACTACCTGTGCCTCCGAATAGTGTCCACCTATTGAGCTGCTTCTGGGAAGGAGCATACTATATAGATCTCTGTTTGCCCATGGGGTGCTCCAGATCCTGATCACTATTTGAGGCGTTTAGTTGCTTCCTCGAATGGGTTGTAATGGACGTTTCTAAGGGGGCACATATTATCCATTACCTCGACAACTTCTTATGCCTGGGCCCAAAAGATTCGCCACAGTGTGAATACACGCGGTAGTCCACTTGTGAGAAGGAGAGAGCTGGAGGGAGAGCAGACACCACAGAGCCGAGGGGTTAGATGGAGAACGGAAGAAGGAAAGAGGGCGAGGGAGGTAAGGGAGTACAGTGGAAGGCCGACCTGAGCTCTCCCACGTTCCTGCTGGGTGGGGAACAGCCCTGGGAAGAAAAGCCGCTTGCGCATTCCTTTGAGGTTACGGGCGCGAGCGGGCAGAGGGACTACGCTGGAGTGCGAAGCCGACACAGCCAGTCCGTTCCTGCCCGTGCGACCTCCGTGTCGCCGGGTTTGTGCCAGAGCCACGGTGGACCCTGACGGCCAGCCCCCCTCTCCCAATACTGGTGCCTGTCCGCTGGTGGGTCGAGCCCCCCCGCTGTGGAGGGGGAGTAACGTCTGCAGAAGAAAGACCATCTTCCAGCCAAACTAAGATGTCTACTTCTTTTCGTGGACAATGTGATACGATCGCTTTCTTACGGACACGCCCATCGCTACAAATTCCAGATGAGGCACAAAAACAGCAGGTGCGTCAACGGTTATCAAGTGCTCCTTCAAGTGGGCTCTCCTCCACCTCAACTTCAACATCACAAATACTCCAGTCCTCAGAGGTGTCACCCCAATCGCACTTGCTTCCTCACAGCTCCCAAGTCTCCAGCTGCCCGTCTGAGTATGGGGTAACACAGATGGTTGAGTCTGCAGAGCTATTTACTCATACTATAGCCTGGGAAATGGGGGTCTGCTCCAGAGCTACTGTTAATCCAGACGAGGAAATGATCGGCACTGATGCCCAGAATCTTTATGAGTCAGATCCAGGACCAGATGAAGAAGGTTCTGAGCATAATGTAGACCCTCGTCCCAAACTGTAACTCCTGTTGGTGGAGACAATGATGAAGACAATGATGAGACTCAAATATCTGACTGGAGCGACAACTTGACTTTTCGGTCAGGGCAGGAAGAAGTTGGCTCTGAGGACGACGGGTGTGAGAACACACAGGGTGATGATGACAAGGTTGGAGATCCCACTTACTGTCAACCCACAGTCAGCCAGTCGATGAGGTCAGCAGAGGAGGTAGAGGAGGAAGCTATTAACGATGAGGTTAGGTTGCGCCTTCCTGGACAGAGACGGAGTACTGGAAGCACGTCAACAACTGCATCCTCAACCACAACTTTGCCTCTGACCACAAGTCGTAGTGGCTCTTCAGGTCGCATGGGCTCTAAGCCTTGCATAGCCTGGGCATTTTTTCAGATCGATAAGGAAGACCCAACTCGTGTTATCTGTAATATTTGTCACCAAAAGCTAAGTAGAGGCCAAAAAATCCATAGTTTGAGGACTTCATGCATGAACCGTCACATGGATATGAAACATAAGTTGCAGTGGGAAGCTCACTGTGCTACAATGTGGCCTAGCGGGCCAGGCCAACCACCGTCTGCCCCATCTTGTGCATCCGCAGCCTCTTCATCCTCTGTGACTGGGGGGACAGCAGTCACACATGTTTTTGGATGCAGACCTGCCACCTCTTTACCCGCAACAGCCAGTGTGATTGGCAGGTCATCATTTCATTTGGAAGTGGAAACACCAGCTGGTGTTGAGCGCTCTCCGACATCGAGAGCACCACCTTTGGATCAAGGCAACCTAACTTTTCCGCCTGCATTCCTCACAGACCGGCAGTTTGCCGGGGACACCCTACTCAACCCGGTCTAAGCACAACAGCCAGCCCTCGGTCCCTCAGATGTGCACAAGTAAAGACCATTTCCTCCTAGCCATGACAAAGCTAAGAGGTTGAATTTCACCATCTGCAAGCTGTTGGCTACAGAAATGCTGCCTTTCCGCCTGGTGGACACAGAGGATTTTCGAGACCTTATGTCCGTCGCAGTGCCCCAGTACCAGATGCCCAGTCAGCACTACTTCTCAAAGAAAGGTGTGCCTGCGCTACACCAGCATGTCGCACACAACATCACCGCTTCTTTGAGAAACTCGGTGTGTGACAGGGTGCATTTCACCACAGACACTTGGACGAGTAGGCATGGACAGGGGCGTTACATGTCACTGACTGGGCACTGGGTAACTATGGTGACAGCAGCACAAGGGGCTGCTGTCAAATTTTTGCCATCCCCACGAGTTGTGCGTCAATCCTCTTTATCTAGAAGTTCCTCCACTGCTTCTGCCTCCTCAACCTCCTCTTGGTCCTCCACCTGCACCCAAAGCCTGTCTGGTAATGCCACCCGCTTTCTAACTGAGCAGAAGGAATCCTGCACACCTCCTTACTATGCTGGCAGCAGGGCTCAATGGCATCAGGCGGTGTTTACTTTTGAAATGTCTGGGAAATGTGAGTCACACAGCTGAGGACTTGTGGTCAGCTCTGGAGACCCAGTTTCATGAATGGTTGTCTCCACTGGACCTGAAACCAGGGAAGGCTGTGTGCGACAATGCTGCAAACCTGGGTGCGGCCCTTCGCCGGGGCAATGTCACACACGTGCCTTGTATGGCTCACGTGTTGAACCTGGTTGTCCAGCAATTTTTAGCCCACTATCCCAGACTAGATGGCCTTCTGCAGAGGGCACGGTCGGTGTGTGCTCATTTCTCCGTTCGCATCCTGCAGCTCAACGACTTACATCTCTACAGAAGTCGTTGGGCCTGCCAGTTCACCGGCTGAAATGCGATGTGCCAACGCGGTGGAATTCAACTCTGCACATGTTGCAGCGACTGTGGCAGCACCAACAAGCCCTGGTGCAATACGTTCTGACGTATGGCCTGGGCCAGCGAGATCCAGAGGTGGGGCAAATCACGCTGCAGGAGTGGTCTCAGATCAGGGACCTATGCACCCTTCTGCACAGTTTTGAAATGGCGACGAAGATGTTTAGTGCTGACGATGCCATTATCAGCATGAATATTCCGGTGATTTACATGCTGGAGCACACGTTAAACAGAATTCGGAGTCAGGTGGTGGGACAAGAAGAGGTGGAGGAAGTAGAGGAGGAGTCGTATGCGGAAGGGATAACATCTCCAAGGTCCAGACGGTGGGCAGCACCAAAGCGGCAGGCATGGGAGGGTGGGGGAGAGGGATTAACCAGGGCGCATGGTAGCAGCCAAACTGTTGAGGAAGGTGCAGGAGCCGAGGAAGAAGTGGAGGACAAACTGGCGATGGGCATGGAAGACTCATCAGATGAGGGAGACCTTGATCACATTTCTGTTGTGCGAGGTTGGGGGGAGAGGGCAAAGGAAGGAAGCATGATTCTTACCTCGCCACCAACACAACAAGGACTTGGTCCTCCTGGATGCGCAAGACACATGAGTGCCTTCTTGCTGCACTACCTGCAACATGACCCTCGGATTGTCAGAATTCGAAGTAATCCCGACTACTGGGTTGCCACACTCTTAGATCCCCGGTACAAAAGTAAATTTGCCTAAATAATTCCTGCCATAGAAAGGGATTCACGCATGCAGGAGTATCAGCAGAGGCTGTTGCAGAATCTTACATGTGCTTTTCCACAAAACACCAGTGGTGCACGCAGTGAATCTCACAGTTCTAAGTTGCCAACCGTGGGACTGTCGAGTCTTCATCACTCAAACCATAACAGTAACACAGTATCTGCTGGTAACAGCAATTTTGTGGAATCGTTTCACCACTTTTTTAGACCATCCTTTGCAAGGCCACAGGAGACAAGAAGTCTGACACATAGTCAATGCCTAGAGAGAATGGTACAGGAGTATTTCCAAGTGAACATCGAAGCCATTACTGTGTCACTGGACCCTTGCTCATTTTGGGCTTCCAATCTGGAAAAATGGCCGGAGCTCGCCACTCACGCCTTGGGAGATCTTGCCAAGCCCTGCAGCCAGCGTTCTCTCTGAACGTGTGTTCAGCACTGTTGGTTGTGTGCTGACAGATAAGTGCACGCGGCTGTCCACTGAGAATGTAGACAGACTCACGTTCATAAAGATGAACAAATCATGGATCCGCAAGGACTTTCCTACCCCTGTGTCATCCTGGGGAGACTAAAAGCTTGAGGATTTGGTAAAATCACCTCACCAGCCATTTTAAGCAACTCTGGGGCAATTGATGCCACTTAAGTGGTATCTGTGCCACAATTTTTGGAAAAAATGGAGACTCTTTTTGGAGTCCCCTTGCTGTGTTTTACGTGACATTGGCATCGTCAATTCCAGGTGGGTTGGGTCACCCCCCCCCCTTTTAACCATAAGAAACTACATACACTATGGCTTGGGGTAACACAGATGGTTGAGTCTAAGAGCTGTTTACTCAGAGGTCTGCTCCAAAGCTTCAGTGTCTGCTAGTCAGCAAAGTAGCCCAGCTGTGAAGCAAGCTGCACCGCCTGTGGATCTAATAAGAATTTTTAACTGCATTTAGCCCAGGCAATACTTTGGGCGCAGTAGCCCAGCTGCGAAACAAGCTGCACCGCCTGTGTATCTAATAAGAATTTTTAACTGCATCTAGCCTAGGCAGACTGTGGGGACCCCCAACCAAACCCAGACGCTCAGCCCCCCTATCGCCCCCCTTTCCTTGACAATACAATAATGAAACTCTGGACGGGTGAAGATTGGTCACAGCTTTATTAACTCTTTATACTCATTCCATTAGAAAGGCATTTTATTTCTAAAATAATTCAGCTTGTTGCAGCATGCCCTGTGTCTCCACACCGGCAAGTTGGCCAACAAGTGTAACTCTCCAACATGTCCTTTCTATTTCCAGGCCACGGAGGATCCTGCTTACTCGTATGCAGGACTCTGACCCCCATCCATCACTCTTAACGCTTGTTCCACTCCATCCTGGAGTCCTGCCAGGAATATGTCCAGTCCAATATCCATTAAGTGAACACCGTCGGGCCGTATGAGGCCTGCTTTATCTCCTTCCAGTTGTCGGTGTCGTATCACTACACCGCCTCTGTCTCTTCTAAATTTTGCCATCTGAATATTTATTACCCGCCTTGTCCGTTCGATGGCCGTGATGTCTCGCGCACCTTGCCATACCACTATCGGCACAATCTCTGACCATATTATAGTTAGTTTTGTGAAAAATTCTCTGAAGTGCTGTGTCTGGTTTCATTATTGCCCTTAGTTATGCGCTCTTGTGATGACCTAGGTCTTTTCCCTCGGCCTGTATAACTAAGATGACCGGACCTCTTGCCTCTCTCCCTACCTTGATTAACTTCATTAGTACCTGTGGCCATTGCAGGCCTCTAATACCTCTCCAGTTGAAATATGGGTTATGAAACTCTAATTTCCTCCCACCTGGGTGGACTTTCGCCCTTTTTTCTGCCCAATATATATACGAGTGGCCTATCACCCACACTGTTGGCTTAGCGTCACCTGTAAAAGAAACAAACCACGTTAGGATAACAAGTCCGGTCTTATGTATCTCGCCAAACACGTGGATCGCCATCTCCCTATCCTCTGAACTTCTGTTTCTGACAGTCCTGCTCTTGCTGTTTCCGTGGCCGCGCCTATGCGGAATGAGTGTGTCCCGTAATCTTTGGGGTGGTTCCCTGCCGATGTTAGGCATTTATTAAATATAGCTTGGAACTGGTATCTTGATAATGGCGTTCCATCAATGTGTGATAAGAAGAAATTACTTTGTGATCTGATGGTTATATATGTGTTTACTATTGTTACCCGACTCAGTGTACCATTTGTGGGTTGTAGAAGTACCCAAGTGCCCCTGCCCGCTGGAACCGTTTTCGATTTGCGTATGCGTAGACGTATTGCATTATTGGCTATGACTACGTCCTGGTGTAATAAGCCTCCACTGGTGGTAATTTTGGATTGAGGGACTAATTCGCTTATGCATAGCGCCTCGAAGAAGGCGATCGCAAATGCAGTAGACAGTAGTGTTGCTTCAAATTGTGAGTGTCATGTTAATGGTGTTAGGGACATGATGTGAGAAATCAGTTTTAGTGACACGGGACGGGATGTCTACACTCCTGACTTGGCTGACCCCTTTTCCACCCTTTTATGGATTGTCTGATGATGAATCTCTTTGTCACATCTCCCCAATTCAGTAGTTGGAAGTGAAATGCTACTCCGGTCAGACACCGCTGCGCTGACGCCCCTGATATGCTCCTCATCATTAGCTGGTGGAGAAATTCTATGGTGACTTGTAATCTGGCTTGTTCACATTGGTCAACCCGTCTGCCTGCTACTAGTCGTGTCCACTCTTCCCATGCCTTACCGTATGCTTGCCACGTCGACGGGGCAACTGACGCTCTGATTATTGGCATCAACTATTCGCCACTAGATCCCATAGGGAGGGTGGGGCACTGTTGCCTGATGGGTAGGCGTTGGGGAGGAGCTCTGTGAAAATCTGCCAATTGAATTGTGATAAAGCGTTAGCAGCAGTGTTAGACTCCTCAGCATCGTGGCTAGCGCGGACCCATACATTGTGTTTTAGGCACAGGAATGCTAGCCGGCCTAGTAGGCCTAGCACTGGGAGAGACGATGATGCCATCTTATTAATGCAGTGCACTAGGCTGGTGTTTTTTGTTATGAAGAGTATATTTTTGTTAGCCAGGCGCGCGCCCCATATTTCTATTGTTACCACTATTGGGAAGAGTTCCAGGAGTGTCTGTTTTTTTGTCAGCACTTGTTCTGCCCAATACGGAGGCCATAAGCTTGTGTACCATTGGTTATTTAGTATCGCTGCATATCCGTACAGATGGGCTACTCCAATGAGTAACAGACACTGCTACAAGCCCAAAATGTTTTACTTGGCTAGATGCAGTAAAAAATTGTTATTAAATACAAAGGTGGTGTAGCTTGGTACAGATGGGCTACTCCAATGAGTAACAGACACTGCTACAGGCCAAAAAGTATTTACTAGGCTAGATGCAGTAAAAAATTGTTATTAAATGCAAAGGTGGTGTAGCTTGGTACAGAAGGGCTACTACAATGAGTAGCAGACACTGCTACAGGCCCAAAAGTATTTACTGGGCTAGATGCATAAAAAATTGGTATTAAATACAAAGTTGGTGTAGCTTGGTACAGATGGGCTACTCCAATGAGTAACAGACACTGCTACTATGCCCAAAAGATTTTACTTGGCTTGGTGCAGTAAAAAATTGTTATTAAATACAAAGGTGGTGTAGCTTGGCACAGATGGGCTACTCCAATGAGTAACCGACACTGCTTCTATGCCCAAAAGTTTTACTTGGCTAGGTGCAGTAAAAAATTGGTATTAGATACACAGGTGGTGTAGCTTGCAACACAGATAGGCTACTACACTGACTAACACACACTGCTAGAGGCCCAAAAGGATTGGATTAGCTAGATTTAGCCAAATGCTGTGAAAAACACTTGCACAGCACTGGCACAGACCTGCCTGGCAAAAAGTGATAGGAACTGCTGTAACCTAGCCCTCAAAAGGGCTGCAATTACAACTAGTCCCTACTCCCTAAACCTATCTGTCTATTTAAGAGCAAATTTGCTTGCAATTCACACAGTTACAAAGTATAGCGCCCACAGCAGCAGCGGTGCCGTCTAACACTCAGCTGCAGCAGTGAGAAAATGGTGGCGATGGGGAAAATGGCTGGGTCTTATAGGGCAAGGACATGTGACATACACAGCCAATGACACATGCCCTTGCTTGTGTGAAAAAAAAGCACTTCGCTGCGTGTGTGCGCTGGTGATAGGCTGACAGACTACACCTCCCCACTGTAAATGCGGGAAAGAAAAAAAAATGGAGATTGGCATTATTTCTGCAGAGATCCATCCCCTGCCCCTCTCCCCACCCACTCTACACTGAAACTGTATATTAACATTGATTAACAGTATTACTGTGAAAAAATCCAGTTATCGAACATAACCTCGAACAGCCGCATTTTTTGCAAATCGTTCGGGTTCATCGAATGGCTCGAACACCGCCCAAAACGGCTCGAATTTGAGATTGGCGAACAGTTCGAGTCGAACACCGCTCATCTCTAATCACCAGGGTGACTGCGATGCAACACCCACATAATTTTTTAAGGGTGTTTATGATACCCGTAGGAAATTTTTGCTATACAGTATGTTCATGTCTACCCCCCAGGGGTAAATGTTTTCAGACCATGCACTTAGTGCATGGACATTACTAGTAAAGGAGACTTATTGCTTAACAATTCAACAAAAGGGAAACATTCCAGCACCACGCTGCTTTCCACAAATAAATCACTTGGAATCTCTTCAGACTGTGTGCTTTAAGACTGTGACGGTGGTGCACATCCAAGTGAGTTACAACTTCAAAAATAGAGCCGAGATAAAGGTAGCACTGACCAAGTGTAACGGGTCCGGGAGGCGGAACCTCTGAGCTACTATACAAGGGGGCAGCCCTTGTAAGGGAGCGGGTGGCAGTCTCTAGGTGAACGGACAGGGAGTTAACGGCAAGTGATCAGGACAGTCTCTGGGTAAGGGGTAGGTACGACCTGTGATGGCGGAGCCTCCGGGCTGGCAGGCAGGCAGGTAACGGAGATGCGCTCCCAGGTGAGCGGGCAAGAGTCTCTGAGATAGCTGGTGGTCACAGCACGTGACAACGGAGCCTCCGGGCTGGCAAGCAGGCAGGTAACGGAGATGCGCTCCCAGGTGAGCGGGCAAGAGTCTCTGGAATAGCTGGTGGTCACAGCACGTGACAGCGGAGCCTCCGGGCTGGCAAGCAGGCAGGTAACGGAGATGCGCTCCCAGGTGAGCGGGCAAGAGTCTCTGGATTAGCTGGTGGTCACAGCACGTGACAGCGGAGCCTCCGGGCTGGCAAGCAGGCAGGTAACGGAGAAGCGCTCCCAGGTGAGCGGGCAAGCTGGTCCATAGACAGACTGACCGGAGTAGTAAGGCAGACCGTCGGACCACAGGCAAGCAGGCAGGTAGCTGGAATGCGCTCCCAGGTGAGCGGACAGGCTGGTCCTTAGACAGACTGACAGGAGTAGTAAGGCAGACCGTCGGACCTCAGACTGGCAGGCAGGTAACAGATATTCAGGCAGGAATCAGGCAGGTAACTGGCAGGTAACTGGCAGGTAACTAGCAACGGGACCTGAGGGCTGAAGCACAGGTGAGACACAGGTGCAAACAACATTGCTCGGGCACCTCCATTTTGGAGGAGGTGCCTTATATATGATGAGGTCCTCCGGCCATTGGCCGGGGACTCTTTAGGGCGGCGCGCGCGGCCCCTTTAAGAGGAGGGGAGCGCGCGCGCGCCCTAAGCACAGGGGCCGGGAAGGAGCGCGCGCTGAGAGCAGAGCAGGAGGAGGACGCCGGGACGGAGCGCGCGCTGACAGCAGAGCGGGGAGAGGACGCCGGGCACGGAGCAGAGCGGTGAGGGGAGCAGCGTCCCTGCCTAGCAGAGGGCAGGGACGCCAGCGCTACAGTACCCCCCCCTTTAGGCCCCCCCTTTTTTAGGCCAGACAGAAATTTAGCTAGGATGAGAGGGGCATGGATGTTCTCCCGGGGCTCCCACGTTCTCTCCTCAGGACCAAACCCCTTCCAATCTACCAAGAAAAAGGTCTTTCCCCTTACCCTTTTGGTGGCAAGAATGTTCTCTACCTCAAACTCGTCCTCAGCAGAAACCGGAGCAGGAGGCGTACCTGTAGACTTAGAAAAAGAGTTAAGCACCACAGGTTTGAGGAGAGATACATGGAAGGAGTTAGGGATCCGTAAGTTGGCCGGGAGTTTCAATTTATAGGCCACCGGGTTGATCTGACTGATGACCTCCAGTGGGCCGATGAACCGAGGCCCTAACTTATAGGAAGGGATCTTGAGCCGGACATATTTGGACGAGAGCCAGACTTTATCCCCAGGACGGAATTGAGGAGGGTCCAGACGTTTTTTGTCAGCGTGTCTTTTCATACGCTCGGATGACAGAAGGAGTGCGGACCGGGTACTCTCCCATATGGAGGAAAATTTGTTAACAAGAGACTCCGCAGCCGGATTGTCCACCGAGGTGGAGACGGGAAACGGGATCCGAGGATGCTGACCGAAGACTACAAAAAACGGGGATTTGGAGGAAGACTCGCTCTCGTGATTGTTGTACGAGAATTCGGCCCAAGGCAGGAGGTCCACCCAGTCAGAATGGTGGGCATTAACGAAGTGCCGGAGGTAACTGGTCAGGTTCTGATTGATCCGCTCCACTTGACCATTAGACTGCGGGTGGTAAGCGGAGGAGAAGTCCAGGGTGACGTCCAGCAATTTACAAGTGGCTCTCCAGAAACGGGAAGTGAACTGTACTCCTCGATCAGACACGATGTGACGGGGCAGGCCATGAAGACGGAAGATGTGGCGGATAAAGTCTTTAGCCAGCTCGGGTGCAGACGGGAGACCTGGCAGTGGAATGAAGTGAGCCATCTTGGAAAAGCGGTCAGCGACCACCCAAATGACCGTACAACCGGCAGAGACGGGCAGATCAGTAATGAAGTCCATCGCTATATGCTGCCAGGGGGCAGCAGGTACTGGCAGAGGAAGGAGGCGGCCGGCCGGCAGGTGTCTCGGAACTTTGTTGCGGGCGCAGGACACACAGGCAGAAACAAAGTCTATTACATCCTTGTGCAGGTTAGGCCACCAGTAGTGCCGGGAAATAAGCTGGAGAGTCTTTTTCTGACCGGCGTGGCCAGCTAGTTTAGACGAATGGCCCCAGTGTAGGATCTTCTCCCGATCAGGTACTGGTATGAACGTCTTACCGGGAGGGAGACGATTTAGACTCACGGGAGCCACCTGCATCACTCTGGCGGGATCGATGATGTGTTTCGGATCCTCCTCGAGATCAGACACCAGAAAGGATCGAGACAAGGCGTCCGCCTTGACGTTTTTGTCAGCCGGGCGAAAATGAAGGACAAAATCAAAACGAGCAAAAAACAAGGACCACCGGGCTTGGCGCGGGTTAAGTCTCTGGGCATGCTGTAGGTAAGCCAAGTTCTTGTGGTCAGTGTAAATTATTACCGGGTGAAGAGCCCCCTCGAGCAGGTAACGCCACTCCTCCAATGCCAGTTTGATGGCCAATAACTCTCGGTCTCCTATGGAATAGTTGCGCTCAGAGGAGGAGAAGAGTTTTGAGAAGAAGCCACAAGTTACCATCCTCCCGGAAGATGATTTTTGAGTAAGTACCGCTCCGGCTCCAGAGGAGGAGGCGTCAACTTCCAGGAAGAACTGCTTGTTGCCATCAGGGCGATGCAGCACCGGGGCGGAAGAGAAGGCCTGTTTAAGGGAAAGAAAGGCCTCCTCTGCTTCGGGTGGCCACTCTTTGGGATTAGTACCTTTACGGGTGAGCGCAGAAATTGGGGCCGTCCGGGAAGAGAAGTGTGGTATGAAGAGGCGGTAGTAGTTGGCGAAGCCCAGGAATCGCTGAATGGCCTTCAACCCCTCCGGTCGGGGCCATTTCTCGATGGCAGACAGTTTCTCAGGATCCATTTGTAGGCCGGTCTGAGAGATAATGTAGCCCAGAAACGGAAGCGAGGTCTGCTCAAAGAGGCACTTCTCAAATTTAGCGTAGAGATGGTTTTGCCTGAGCCTGAGCAGGACCTGACGAACGTCCCTCCGGTGAGTCTGGAGATCCGGAGAGAAGACCAAGATGTCGTCCAGGTACACCACTACGCAGGAGTAGAGAAGGTCCCGGAAGATGTCATTGACCAACTCTTGAAAGACGGCAGGAGCGTTACAGAGACCAAAGGGCATTACCAGGTATTCATAGTGGCCGTCCCGGGTGTTGAATGCCGTCTTCCATTCATCCCCCTGACGAATACGAACCAGGTTGTACGCCCCACGAAGGTCCAGTTTGGTGAAGATCCTAGCCCCCCTCAGACGATCAAATAATTCTGGAATGAGTGGAAGGGGGTACTTATTCTTCACCGTGATCAGGTTTAGGCCTCTATAGTCTATACAGGGACGGAGAGAGCCGTCCTTCTTTTTGACGAAAAAGAAGCCTGCTCCCGCCGGGGAGGTAGATTTCCGGATGAATCCTCTGGCCAGATTCTCCTCAATATATTCGGACATAGACCGGGTCTCAGCAGCGGATAAAGGATAGATACGCCCACGGGGAGGAGTAGTACCGGGTAGCAGATCGATGGGACAGTCATATGGTCTATGTGGTGGTAATGTCTCTGCCTCCTTTTTATTAAAAACATCTGCATAAGACCAATATGGAATCGGAAGTCCAGGTAGATTAGCTGGGGTAGGAGAGGGACGGACGGGATGGACGGGAACCAGGCAGGTTTTATGACAGTCTTGTCCCCAGCGAAGGACCTCTCCGGTTTGCCAGTCTAGCACGGGTGCATGTCTCTGGAGCCAGGGCAGACCTAGCAAGAGGGCGTGAGAGAGTCCAGGCAGAACATGAAAGGAGATACTTTCAGAATGCAGCATTCCCACCTGCAGGGTAATGGATTCGGTGATGAGTTGAATGGGGCGAGGTAAGAGGCCCCCATCCACGGCAGCGACAGACAAGGGTACAGCCAGAGGTTTGGTGGGGATGCGGTATTTCTCAACCAAGGACTGTGAAATAAGGTTCCCGGCTGCTCCAGAGTCAAGTTGGGCTAGTTCGAAAAAACGGTTCTCCCCGTGGATGATCGAAACAGACAACAGTAGGGATGGAGAGGATTTATTCTTGTCTAGGTGGACCTCTCTGAGCGAACCTAGACACAGGCGTTTCCCGACCTCTCCGGGCAGACACGGATCCGGTGCTCCTTACTGCCACAGTAGAAGCAGCTCCCCTCGGCACGGCGTGAGTCCTGACGGGTTTTGACCATCTTGGTCTGGTCGACCTGCATAGGCTCAGGAGAGTGTACCTGGGGAGGGACGGAGGGAATAACGGGTTTCTGGAAAGTAGGAGCTAAACGTGGAATCCTCCTCTCACGGGTGACTTCTTTGGCACGCTCCTGGAACCGTAGATCAATCCGGGTGGCAAGGGTTATCAGATCATCGAGAGAGGTAGGAATGTCCCGACCAGCAAGTTCATCTTTAATACGACCGGACAGACCCTCCCAGAAGACGGATACCAAAGCGTCGTTATCCCAGGCCAGCTCCGAGGCAAGGGTGCGGAACCGTATGGCATATTGGCCCACGGTGAGGCCTTCCTGACGGAGGCGTAGCAGAGAGGATGCGGATGAGGTCTTCCGTCCAGGTTCGTCGAAGACTTTCCGGAAAGCCGAGAGAAAAGCAGGCAAGCTGGACACCAGGGGGTCTCCTCTCTCCCATAGAGGATTTAGCCAGGCCAGGGCCTCCCCGGTGAGATGGGACATGATAAAGGCAATTTTGGCCCGGTCGGAATTAAACTGATGGGACAAAAGTTCAAAGTGCAGGGTGCACTGATTAATGAAGCCCCGAGCCTGAGCGGAGTCGCCTCCGAAGCGAGGAGGTGCAGACAGCCGGGGGCCGGGATAGGTTACCACGGTATTAGTGGGTAGCGGAGCTGCCGGGTTGCGAGTCATGGTACTGGCGGTGGTTGCAGGTGGTGCAGTCAGGGTGTCCAGGCGGGTATTGACATTCCGCAGGTGACCCAGGATGGACTCCTGTTGGGACCTTTGACGGGACAGTTCATGACACAGGTCCGTGAGCGAGGGAGCTTGGGTGCCACCGGGTTCCATGGCCCGAGCAAACTGTAACGGGTCCGGGAGGCGGAACCTCTGAGCTACTATACAAGGGGGCAGCCCTTGTAAGGGAGCGGGTGGCAGTCTCTAGGTGAACGGACAGGGAGTTAACGGCAAGTGATCAGGACAGTCTCTGGGTAAGGGGTAGGTACGACCTGTGATGGCGGAGCCTCCGGGCTGGCAGGCAGGCAGGTAACGGAGATGCGCTCCCAGGTGAGCGGGCAAGAGTCTCTGAGATAGCTGGTGGTCACAGCACGTGACAACGGAGCCTCCGGGCCGGCAAGCAGGCAGGTAACGGAGATGCGCTCCCAGGTGAGCGGGCAAGAGTCTCTGGAATAGCTGGTGGTCACAGCACGTGACAGCGGAGCCTCCGGGCTGGCAAGCAGGCAGGTAACGGAGATGCGCTCCCAGGTGAGCGGGCAAGAGTCTCTGGATTAGCTGGTGGTCACAGCATGTGACAGCGGAGCCTCCGGGCTGGCAAGCAGGCAGGTAACGGAGAAGCGCTCCCAGGTGAGCGGGCAAGCTGGTCCATAGACAGACTGACCGGAGTAGTAAGGCAGACCGTCGGACCACAGGCAAGCAGGCAGGTAGCTGGAATGCGCTCCCAGGTGAGCGGACAGGCTGGTCCTTAGACAGACTGACAGGAGTAGTAAGGCAGACCGTCGGACCTCAGACTGGCAGGCAGGTAACAGATATTCAGGCAGGAATCAGGCAGGTAACTGGCAGGTAACTGGCAGGTAACTAGCAACGGGACCTGAGGGCTGAAGCACAGGTGAGACACAGGTGCAAACAACATTGCTCGGGCACCTCCATTTTGGAGGAGGTGCCTTATATATGATGAGGTCCTCCGGCCATTGGCCGGGGACTCTTTAGGGCGGCGCGCGCGGCCCCTTTAAGAGGAGGGGAGCGCGCGCGCGCGCGCCCTAAGCACAGGGGCCGGGAAGGAGCGCGCGCTGAGAGCAGAGCAGGAGGAGGACGCCGGGACGGAGCGCGCGCTGACAGCAGAGCGGGGAGAGGACGCCGGGCACGGAGCAGAGCGGTGAGGGGAGCAGCGTCCCTGCCTAGCAGAGGGCAGGGACGCCAGCGCTACACCAAGTCTTCTTGAAAAATTCGTCCTTTACTGTTATAAGCTGGACATATCAGCGTGCGGCATCGGACTGAGACCCCGGAGTGTGTGCCGGGGGGGAGGAAAGGACAACGGCCGTGTCGCTGCCTTCCAGCGCTTCAATGGATCCAAGGTCCTCCAGGGTCTCAGTCCTATGCCGTACGCTGATATGTCCCGCTAATAACAATAAAGGACAGATTTTTTAAGAAGACTTGGTGAGTGCTACCTTTATCTACACTCCTTGAAAATGGTAACAATATTTTAATGAGGACCTCCTCTACGTCTCTTTAAAGGGGTATTGAGGTGCGCCCTATTCTTGGGCAGACCTTGCAGTCACTGCATGGGCATTACCACAATAGGAGACCCACTCCTTAATAATGGAAACTATTTTTTTAATGAGACCCTCTTCTATGTCTCTTCCAAGGGGCACTGGAGTGCGTCCAAATTTTTGGCAGCCCTTGCAGTCACTCCATACCCAATAACAGTATAGGAGACCCGCTACTTTATAATCGGAACTTTTTTAACTGAAACCCTCCATTATGTCTCTTTAAAGGGGTATTGGTGTGTGTCCACATATTAGGCAGCCCTTTCATTCACTGCATAGGCTATAACAGTATAGGAGACCCACTTCCTAATAATGAGAACATTTTATTTAACTGAGGCCCTCCTCTATGTCTCTTCAAAGGGGTATTGGGGTATGTCTACATATTTGGCAGCCTTTGCATTCACTGCAAAGACAATAAAAGTATAGGAGACCCACTTCCTAATATTGGGTACTTTTTTTTAACTGAAGCCCCCTCTATGTCTCTTCAAAGGGGTATTGGGGCATGTCCACATATTTGGCAGCCCGTGCATTTACTGCATAGGCAATAACAGTATAGGAGACACGCTCCTTTATAATGGGAAAATTTCTTTAACTGAAGCCCTCTTCTATGTCTCTTCAAAGGGGTAGTGGGGTGCATCCACATATTTGGCAGCCCTTGAACTCACTTCATAATCAATAACAGTATAGGAGACCCACTTCCTAATAATGGGAATATTTTTTTTAACTGAGGGCCTCCTCTATGTCTCTTCAAATGAGTATTGGAGTGCTTCCACATATTTGGCAGCCCTTGCATTCACTGCATAGGCAATAACTGTATAGGAGACCCGCTCCTTTATAATAGGAAAAAAAATTAACTGAGGCCCTCCTCTATGTCTTTTCAAAGGGCTATTGGGGTGCGTCCACATACAGTTAGGTCCATATATATTTGGACAGAGACAACATTTTTCTAATTTTGGTTCTAGACATTACCACAATGAATTTTAAACAAAACAATTCAGATGCAGTTGAAGTTCAGACTTTCAGCTTTCATTTGAGGGTATCCACATTAAAATTGGATGAAGGGTTTAGGTGTTTCAGCTCCTTAACATGTGCCACCCTGTTTTTAAAGGGACCAAAAGTAATTGGACAGATTAAATAATTGTAAATAAAATGTTCATTTCAAGTACTTGGTTGAAAACCCTTTGTTGGCAATGACTACCTGAAGTCTTGAACTCATGGACATCACCAGATGCTGTGTTTCCTCCTTTTTGATGCTCTGCCAGGCCTTCACTGCGGTGGTTTTCAGTTGCTGTTTGTTTGTTGGCCTTTCTGTCTGAAGTTTAGTCTTTAACAAGTGAAATGCATGCTCAATTGGGTTGAGATCAGGTGACTGACTTGGCCATTCAAGAATATTCCACTTCTTTGCTTTAATAAACTCCTGGGTTGCTTTGGCTTTATGTTTTGGGTCATTGTCCATCTGTAGTATGAAACGACGACCAATCAGTTTGGCTGCATTTGGCTGGATCTGAGCACACAATATGGCTCTGAATACATCAGAATTCATTCGGCTGCTTCTGTCCTGTGTCACATCATCAATAAACACTAGTGACCCAGTGCCACTGGCAGCCATGCATGCCTAAGCCATCACACTGCCTCCTTACAGATGATGTGGTATGCTTTGGATCATGAGCTGTACCACGCCTTCGCCATACTTTTCTCTTTCCATCATTCTGGTAGAGGTTGATCTTGGTTTCATCTGTCCAAAGAATGTTCTTCCAGAACTGTGCTGGCTTTTTTAGATGTTTTTTATCAAAGTCCAGTCTAGCCTTTTTATTCTTGATACTTATGAGTGTCTTGCACCATGCAGTGAACCCTCTGTATTTACTTTCATGCAGTCTTCTCTTTATGGTAGATTTGGATATTGATATGCCTACCTCCTGGAGAGTGTTGTTCACTTGGTTGGCTGTTGTGAAGGGGTTTCTCTTCACCATGGAGATTATTCTGCGATCATCCACCACTGTTGTCTTCCGTGGGTGCCCAGGTCTTTTTGCATTGATGAGTTCACCAGTGCTTTCCTTCTTTCTCAGAATGTACCAAACTGTAGATTTTGCCACTCCTAATATTGTAGCAATTTCTTGGATGTTTTTTTTCTGTTTTTGCAGCTTAAGGATGGGTTATTTCACCTGCATGGAGAGCTCCTTTGACCGCATGTTTACTTCACAGCAAAACCTTCCAAATGCAAGCACCACACCTCAAATCAACTCCAGGCTTTTTATCTGCTTAATTGAGAATGACATAACGAAGGGATTGCCCACACCTGTCCATGAAATAGCCTTGGAGTCAATTGTCCAATTACTTTTGGTCCCTGTAAAAACAAAGTGGCACATGTTAAGGAGCTGAAACTCCTAAACCCTTTGTAACGGGTCTGGGAGACGGAACCTCTGAGCAACTATACAAGGGGGCGATCCTTGTAAGGAAGCGGGTGGTGACCAGGGAAGACGGGCAGGTAGTCACAGCAGGTGACCGGGACAGTCTCTGGGTAAACGGGCAGGAGGTCACGGCAAGTGACCGGGACAGTCTCTGGGTAAACGGGCAGGAGGTCACAGCAAGTGACCGGGGCAGTCTCTGAGAGAACGGGCAGGGGGTCACAGCAAGTGACCGGGACAGTCTCTGGGTATAGGGTTGGTACGACCTGTGACGGCTGAGCCTCCAGGTAGGCTAGCAGGCGGATGGCAGGTGTGTGCTCCCAGGTGAGCAGGCGAGAGTCTCTGGATAAGCAGGTGGTCACAGCATGTGACGGCGGAGCCTCCAGGTAGGCTAACAGGTGGATGCAGATGAGTGCTCCCAGGTGAGCAGGCGAGAGACTCTGGATAATCAGGTGGTCACAGCTTGTGATGGCGGAGCCTCCAGGTAGGCTAACTGGCAGGTAGCAGATGAGCGCTCCCAGGTGAGCAGGCAAGAGTCTCTGGACTGGCAGATGGTCACAGCACGTGACGGCGGAGCCTCCAGGTAGGCTAACAGACAGGTAGCAGGTGAGCGCTCCCAGGTGAGCGGGCAAGCTGGTCCATAGACAGACTGACAGGTGTTGGAAGGCAGACCGTCGGACCTCAGGCTAGCAAGCAGGAAAGCGGATGACAGGCAGAAATCAGGCAGCAAACTGGCAGGAAACTGGCAGGCAACTGGCAGGTAACTGGCAGGTAACAGGCAGCGGGACCTGAGGGCTGAAGCAGAGTAGTGAACAGTGCAACAACATTGCTCGGGCACCTCCATTTTGGAGGAGGTGCCTTATATATGGTGAAGTCCTCCGGCCATTTGCCGGAGACTCCTTAGGACGGCGCCAGCAGAGCGGGAGGAGGACGCCGGGCTCGGAGCGGAGGGGTGAGGGAAACAGCGTCCCTGCCTAGCAGGGGGCAGGGACGCCGACGCTACAGTACCCCCCCCTTTAGGCCCCCTTTTTTAGGCCAGACAGAAATTTAGCAAGGATGAGAGGGGCATGGATGTTCTCCCGGGGCTCCCACGTTCTCTCCTCAGGACCAAACCCCTTCCAATCTACTAGAAAAAAGGTCTTTCCTCTTACCCTTTTGGTGGCCAGAATGTTCTCTACCTCAAACTCGTCTTCAGCAGAAACCGGAGCAGGAGGCGTACCTGTAGACTTGGAAAAAGAGTTAAGTACCACGGGTTTGAGGAGAGATACATGGAAGGAGTTAGGGATCCGTAGGTTGGCCGGGAGTTTCAATTTATAGGCCACCGGGTTGATCTGACTGATGACCTCCAGAGGACCGATGAACCGAGGCCCTAACTTATAGGAAGGAATCTTGAGCCGGACATACTTGGACGAGAGCCAGACTTTATCCCCAGGACGGAATTGTGGAGGATCCAGACGTTTTTTGTCAGCGTGTCTTTTCATCCGCTCGGACGACTGAAGGAGTGCGGATCGGGTACTCTCCCAAATGGAGGAAAATTTGTTAACGAGAGATTCCGCAGCCGGATTATCCACCGAGGTGGAGACGGGAAATGGGATCCGAGGATGCTGACCGAAGACTACAAAAAACGGGGATTTGGTGGAAGATTCGCTCTCGTGGTTATTGTACGAGAATTCAGCCCATGGCAGGAGATCCACCCAGTCAGAATGGTGGGCATTAACGAAGTGACGGAGGTAACTGGTCAGGTTCTGATTGATCCGCTCCACTTGACCATTAGACTGTGGGTGGTAAGCGGAGGAGAAGTGCAGGGTGACGTCTAGCAGTTTACAAGTGGCTCTCCAGAAGCGTGAGGTGAACTGTACCCCACGATCCGACACGATGTGGAGGGGCAGGCCATGAAGACGAAAGATGTGGCGGATAAAATCTTTAGCCAGCTCGGGTGCAGACGGGAGGCCTGGCAGGGGAACGAAATGAGCCATCTTGGAAAAGCGGTCAGCGACCACCCAAATGACCGTACAACCAGCAGAGACGGGGAGATCAGTTATGAAGTCCATAGCTATATGCTGCCAGGGGGCAGCAGGTACAGGAAGCGGAAGGAGGCGACCGGCTGGCAGATGTCTCGGAACCTTGTTCCGGGCGCAGGACACACAGGCAGAAACAAAGTCAATTACGTCCTTGTGCAGGGTAGGCCACCAGTAGTGCCGGGTAATAAGCTGGAGGGTCTTTTTCTGACCGGCGTGGCCAGCTAGTTTAGACGAGTGACCCCAGTGTAGGATCTTCTCCCGATCAGGTACTGATACGAACGTCTTACCGGGAGGGAGACGATTTAGACTCACGGGAGCCACCTGCATTACTCTGGCGGGATCGATGATGTGTTTAGGTTCCTCCTCGAGATCAGACACCAGAAAGGATCGGGACAAGGCGTCCGCCTTGATGTTTTTGTCAGTCGGGCGAAAATGAAGAACAAAATCAAAGCGAGCAAAAAACAAGGACCACCGGGCTTGGCGCGGGTTAAGTCTCTGGGCATGCTGGAGGTAAGCCAAGTTCTTGTGGTCAGTGTAAATTATTACCGGGTGAAGAGCCCCTTCGAGCAGGTAACGCCACTCCTCCAATGCCAGCTTGATGGCCAATAACTCTCGATCTCCTATGGAATAGTTGCGCTCCGAAGGGGAGAAGAGTTTGGAGAAGAAGCCACAAGTTACCATTCTCCCGGAAGACGATTTTTGGGTAAGTACCGCTCCGGCTCCAGAGGAGGAGGCGTCAACTTCCAGGAAGAACTGCTTGTTGCCATCTGGGCGATGCAGCACCGGGGCGGAAGAGAAGGCCTGTTTTAAGGAAAGAAAGGCCTCCTCTGCTTCGGGCGGCCACTCTTTGGGATTAGTGCCCTTACGGGTGAGCGCAGAAATTGGGGCAGTCCGGGAAGAGAAGTGCGGTATGAAGAGGCGGTAGTAGTTGGCGAAGCCCAGGAACCGCTGAATGGCCTTCAACCCCTCCGGTCGAGGCCACTTCTCGATGGCAGACAGTTTCTCAGGATCCATTCGTAGGCCGGTCTGAGAAATGATGTAGCCCAAAAACGGAAGCGAGGTCTGCTCAAAAAGGCACTTCTCATATTTAGCAAAGAGGTGGTTCTGCCTGAGCCTGAGCAGGACCTGACGAACATCCCTCCGGTGAGTCTGGAGATCCGGAGAGAAGACCAAGATGTCGTCCAGGTACACCACCACGCAGGAGTAGAGAAGGTCCCGGAAGATGTCATTGACCAACTCTTGAAAGACGGCGGGAGCGTTAGAGACCGAAGGGCATTACCAGATATTCATAGTGGCCGTCCCGGGTGTTGAATGCCGTCTTCCATTCATCCCCCTGACGGATACGGACCAGGTTGTACGCCCCACGAAGGTCCAGTTTGGTGAAGATTCTAGCCCCCCTCAGACGATCAAATAATTCCAGAATGAGTGGAAGGGGGTACTTATTCTTCACCGTGATCTGGTTTAGGCCTCTATAGTCTATGCAGGGACGGAGAGAGCCGTCCTTCTTTTTAACGAAGAAGAAGCCTGCTCCCGCCGGGGAGGTAGATTTCCGGATAAATCCCCGGGCCAGGTTCTCCTCAATATATTCGGACATAGACCGGGTCTCAGCAGCGGACAATGGGTAAATACGCCCACGGGGAGGAGTAGTACCGGGTAACAGGTCAATAGGGCAGTCGTATGGTCTATGAGGGGGTAGTGTCTCTGCCTCCTTTTTATTAAAGACATCAGCATATGACCAATAAGGAATCGGAAGTCCAGGTAGATTAGCTGGGGTAGGAGAAGGACGGACGGGATGGACGGGAACCAAACAAGTCTTATAGCAGTCCTGTCCCCAGCGAAGGACTTCTCCGGTCTGCCAGTCAAGCATGGGTGCATGTTTCTGGAGCCAAGGTAGGCCTAGCAAGAGGGCATGAGAGAGTCCAGGCAGAACATGAAAGGAGATACTCTCAGAATGCAGCATTCCCACCTGCAGAGTAATGGATTCGGTGATGAGTTGGATGGGACGTGGTAAGAGGCCCCCATCCACGGCAGCGACAGATAAGGGTACAGCCAGAGGTTTGGTGGGGATGCGGTATTTCTCTACCAGGGACTGTGAAATAAGATTCCCGGCTGCTCCAGAGTCAAGTTGGGCTAGTTCGAAATAACGGTTCTCCCCGCAGACGATTGAGACTGACAACAGCAGAGATGGAGAGGATTTATTCTTGTCTAGGACGACCTCTCTGAGCGATCCTAGACACAGGCGTTTCCCGACCTCTCCGGGCAGGTACGGATCCGGTGCTCCTTACTGCCACAGTAGAAGCAGCTCCCCTCGGCACGGCGTAAGTCTTGACGGGGTTTTGACCATCTTGGTCTGGTCGACCTGCATAGGCTCAGGAGAGTGTGCCTGGGGAGAAACGGAGGGAATAACGGGTTTCTGGAAGATGGGAGTTAGACGTGGAAACCTTCTCTCACGAGAGACCTCTTTGGCGCGCTCCTGGAACCGTAGGTCAATCCGGGTGGCAAGAGTTATTAAGTCGTCGAGAGTGGTAGGAATGTCCCGACCGGCGAGTTCATCTTTAATATGGCCGGACAGACCCTCCCAGAAGACAGACACCAGAGCATCGTTATCCCAGGCCAGCTCCGAGGCAAGGGTACGGAACCGTATGGCATATTGGCCCACGGTGAGATCTCCCTGACGGAGGCATAGCAGAGACGATGTGGATGAGGTCTTCCGTCCGGGTTCATCGAAGACTTTCCGGAAAGCCGTGAGAAAGGCTGACAAGTTGGACACCAGAGGGTCTCCTCTCTCCCATAGAGGATTCAGCCAAGCCAGAGCCTCCCCCGTGAGGTGGGACATGATAAAGGCCACTTTGGACCGGTCGGAGATAAACTGGTGGGACAAGAGTTCGAAGTGCAGGGTGCACTGGTTTATGAAGCCCCGAGATTGAGCGGAGTCACCTCCGTAGCGAGGAGGTGCGGAAAGCCGGGGTCCAGGACAGGATACCATGGTATTGGTGGGCAGCGGCGCTGCCGGGTTGCGAGTCATGACACTAGCGGTGGTTGCTGGTGGAGCAGTCAGAGTGTTCAGGCGAGAGTTGACATTCCGCAGGTGACCCAGGATGGACTCCTGTTGGGACCTCTGACGGGACAGTTCATGACATAGGTCCGAGAGCGAGGAGCTTGGGTACCACCGGGTTCCATGGCCCGAGCAAACTGTAACGGGTCTGGGAGACGGAACCTCTGAGCAACTATACAAAGGGGCGATCCTTGTAAGGAAGCGGGTGGTGACCAGGGAAGACGGGCAGGTAGTCACAGCAGGTGACCGGGACAGTCTCTGGGTAAACGGGCAGGAGGTCACGGCAAGTGACCGGGACAGTCTCTGGGTAAACGGGCAGGAGGTCACAGCAAGTGACCGGGGCAGTCTCTGGGAGAACGGGCAGGGGGTCACAGCAAGTGACTGGGACAGTCTCTGGGTATAGGGTTGGTACGACCTGTGACGGCTGAGCCTCCAGGTAGGCTAGCAGGCGGATGGCAGGTGTGTGCTCCCAGGTGAGCAGGCGAGAGTCTCTGGATAAGCAGGTGGTCACAGCATGTGACGGCGGAGCCTCCAGGTAGGCTAACAGGCGGATGCAGATGAGTGCTCCCAGGTGAGCAGGCGAGAGTCTCTGGATAAGCAGGTGGTCACAGCTTGTGACGGCGGAGCCTCCAGGTAGGCTAACTGGCAGGTAGCAGATGAGCGCTCCCAAGTGAGCAGGCAAGAGTCTCTGGACTGGCAGATGGTCACAGCACGTGACGGCGGAGCCTCCAGGTAAGCTAACAGACAGGTAGCAGGTGAGCGGGCAACCTGGTCCATAGACAGACTGACAGGTGTCGGAAGGCAGACCGTCGGACCTCAGGCTAGCAAGCAGGAAAGCGGATGACAGGCAGGAATCAGGCAGCAAACTGGCAGGAAACAGGCAGCAAACTGGCAGGAAACTGGCAGGCAACTGGCAGGCAACTGGCAGGTAACTGGCAGGTAACAGGCAGCGGGACCTGAGGGCTGAAGCAGAGTAGTGAACAATGCAACAACATTGCTCAGAGGGAGCTCGCGCGCGCGCCCCCTAAGCACCGTGGCCGGGAAGGAGCGCGCGCTGCCAGCAGAGCGGGAGGAGGACGCCGGGCTCGGAGTGGAGGGGTGAGGGAAACAGCGTCCCTGCCTAGCAGGGGGCAGGGATGCCGATGCTACACCCTTAATCCAATTTTAATGTGGATATCCTCAAATGAAAGCTGATAGTCTGAACTTCAACTGCACCTGAATGGTTTTGTTTAAAATTCATTGCGGTAATGTCTAGAACCAAAATGAGAAAAATATTGTCTCTGTCCAAATATATATGGACCTAACTGTATTTGGCAGTCCTTGCATTCACTGCATAGGCAAGAACAGTATAGGAGACCCACTCTTTAATAATGGGAACAACAAAGATTAAGCGGCTGATGGCCCTCTAACAATAGTGAGGGACGACTGCTGGGCCTTTAATAATAGTAAGTGCTGCCTGATGGCCCTGTAAAAATAGACTTTGTGACTTTCAGAGGGAGAGGCTCAAGAGCAAAAAAGACGATCCATAAATCCTCATTATTCTTATTTAAAATATATAACTTTTTATTTATACAAGGTAATTGAAAGGAGGTGAACATACAGACATGTATTAAAAACACCACAGAATTGCGTGCCACATGTGTATGAACCACTGATTGAATATATAAGATTATCACATAGATCAAAAAGTAGGGTAAATAGCGCCCCAAAGGAAAGAGAAACAGAGTTCAAATTGCATCATGCAAATCATACAAATCAATATATTACCTTGTTTAAATAAAGAGTTATATATTTTAAATAAGAATAATAAGGACCTATGGATCGTCTTTTTTGCTCTTGAGTCTCTCCCTCTATAGTTATATAGTGACGATTGGTCTATATGTATAAGTCCAGGGGCAGAACAATATGATTGATTGTGGTAAACTTAGCTATATGCTTTTGATATTAGTTTCCACTATATACGGTTGTAACACTGTGCCCTGTCCTAACAGATATGTTGATAAATGAAACAGGATGTGACTGATCATGTCTCACACACCACATGGGCAGATAAGGTAGTAAAATGTTAAAATTACATTTACTGGTGAATGTATTTTTCACCGTTGAAAGCAATGCAAAAGTGCAAAAACGCATCAAAAATGCTACATGTGAACTTAGCTAAAGGTGTGAAGGAGCATTTTTTTGGGTTTTTATACACCAGTCAGTACCCTGGAAAGAATGTCCCTTAATGTTTTTTTCATGAAAATCCTTTTTGGCTTCGTTTGTTTATGTATCATTGAGAGTCCATAAAAGTGGCGTAATACTCTGACAACATTGTTTACAGCAGTGACCTGGGAGTCTTAGATGCTGTCAGTGATATCCCCAATGCTGTTCCCATATTATTTGAGCACTGTTCCCATCAAATTGGCCAATTTTTAGGCCCCCCTCAGATGTCCGAGGGGTACCCCGGTGTAACAGGCCAGATTAACCCCTCGCCCAGAATATACCCGGGGTTAAAGTGGCCTAGGCCAGATTATACCCCGGGTATATTCTGGCCTAGGCCAAACTATACCCGGGGATATAAATTGGCCTAGGCCAGTTTATACCCCTCTGGGCCAGAATATACCCCAGGTATATTATGGCCTAGGCTAAACTATACCCCGGGGTATAAATTGGCCTAGGCCAGATTATACCCCTCCTGGTCAGAATATACCCCAGCTGCTGTAGATCAGATTTTTCAGGCTTTTGAGAACCATTGAGTGATATACTCAATAACGAGGCCCCAATCATCGCACGGGGCCCCAGGCAGCATACGGGGGGCAGAGACAGCGCACAGGGCCTCAGACAGCGCACAGGGGGGCAGAGACAGCGCGCAAGATGGGGGAAGAGACAGCGCGCAAGAGGGAAGAGACAGCGCGCAAGGGGGTGAAGAGACAGCTGTTTCTGCCCCCCTGTGCGCTGTTTGGGACCCCCTGTGCGATGTCTGGGGCCCCGTTCTTGAGTATATTAGTCAATCCTGTGTGATGTTTGGGGCCCCTGTGCGATGTGTGATGTCTGGGGCCCCTGTGTGATGTAAGGGGCCCCTGTGCGATGTCTGGGGCCCCGTTCTTGAGTATATTAAAGATTAAAGTATATTAAAGATCAGATTTTTTTATGAGCACCATTGAGTGATATACTCAAGAATTTCAACATTTTATTGTTTAAAACTCTAAACACACAGAGTTTTGTTAGTTCAACCAGAAAACCTTGATGGCTCAAAAAAAACTTGACTGTTCAGGATATAATAAAAGTTATAACATTCTGAAACTTCAGCTTATAAATGTACCTTTACATGGGGCAATTATTGGTTCCAGAGAGGCTTTTGGCCGATAATCGTACACATGGCTGGTGACAGGACACTACAATATAAATGTTCAAAGGTAAACACTGATAACAACATTAAAATGATTAGTAAACACTGATAACAATATTAAAATGATCATGCTTGTTTTCAAGATAAAGTACATGTTCTGTTGTTGACTGCAGACTGAAGCTTGCGGGATAGGTCAACCAATCCATGCTGTGACCGACTTTTGTGTGGATGGCGATGTCACAACTGAACAGATTGCTGTGGCCATGATTTCTGCATCAGTTGCCCAGACTCCATCACGAGAGATGCCAGAGGTGTTCACATATTCATTCACATCTTGATTAAAGTAGCCCTGTAGTTTTTTTGGACAAGTCAGTTTTCACTTGGTGGACCACTCTAGTTCTGAGAAGAGAGTAGTTGTCCTCTGTTCCCGTCAGGATATAGCTGATGGCCCGAAAGTAGCAGTTCCCATCACCTTTGGTTTTATATGTACGCCGTGGTTGTCCAAGATCTCTTGTGCTTCCAAAGTACACAACCCTACTAAACGTAAGGTCAAGCGTGGTGGTAAGATACTTCCTTCCTGAACTTGGTAGTGGGTTGAAAGTCTTGCTTTGCTTGTTTTTTCTGTGTAGCAGAGTCACTGGGACAGTCATCAGGGGACTGGGGTGGTAGAGAAGTCTCTTCATCTTGGTAAATCTTAAGGTTGCTGGCATGGTAGGTGTTGCTTAGTATCTTGCCAGTCTTATTGTTCTTAAGTTTTACTCGTTCCTTGGTTAAGGATTCCACAACTAAGTAGGGTCCAACCCAGCCGTGGTTCCATCTTTGAACCCATGCAATGAATAAGACATTGATTCTTGATATAAACAATGGTGCCAGCAGTGATTTCTTTATTGCTGTTATGTCAGCGATCAAATACACACTTTTGGTGTTCCTGAGCAGAATGGATGTTAGTACTTACAGTTGAGTGGATCCTGTTATGAAAGGTTGTGAGTGTATTTAGCACATCAGGGTTGGCATCATCTGAAAGAGACATGACATCCAGAGTGTCATTTGCTGATGGATTGAGGTCAATAGGAAGCTTAGCCTTTTGTCCATACATGACCTCAAATGGAGTGCACTTGGTTGAGGCATGCATAGATGTGTGATAGGCAAACAAAACACCAGGGATGAACTAGTCCCAGTTGGTTCCTTGGTCATTGACAAGCTTGCTAAGAGATTCTTTGAGTGTTCGATTGTCACTTTCCCGCTGGCCATTTGGTTGTGGGTGGTAGGCAGATGAAATGCAGCGATCTGTTTGAAAATGATCCATCAGGTTGACGATGATCGAGTTCACAAACTCTCTTCCCTGGTTGCTAATCAAAGTGTCAATACAGCCTAAGTGGCAAATAATGGTGTACAAAAATGTTGCTACTGACATGGCACTCTTGTCTGGACCAGCTGTTGCTTCAGTCCACTTGGAGAAATGATCAGTGACAGCAACTATATTTTTGTTGCTGTTTGATGTTTCCTGAAGAGTACCGATCTTATCAATCCCAACTAAGCTCCATACTTTAAATTCAGGCACTGGTATACTGTTGAGTGTCCACTGGGGGTACTTTTGTTCTGTTGGAGTGTAGAATCTCAAAAGCTGATCATACAGTTGATCTTCCATTGTTGTCAAAATTGGAAAACTTATTTTTTTGTTGGAGGTGTTCCAAGTTCACTTTATATACCTTATCAGGATAGAATAGGAACTCACACTGGATAACTTAATCATAGAGAGCAGGGAGACACATGCATAACAAGTTACAACACATAACATTAACTATGCACTGATGGAACTGCACCATCTACTCTCAGTTCAGTGTAATGCCTCCAACACATGCTGTAAGTCAAGTCCACCCGTTCCCATGCACTAGGTTTGCTGCTGATTGAAAAAATCAGCAGTCAATCTGCATCAAAATCCGCATCCCAATGATGTGGATTTTTTATGCAGAATCACAGCAGATTTCTCCGTGTCAGGTGGAAGAGGGAAATCTGCTGCAGACCGCATCAAAATCTGACAAAAGCCCCATGAAATGGTATATGGTTTGTGTATGTGCATCTATATATACCGTAGCACTACAGCAGCATAAACACACTAATATTCTGCCCTAGAGGAGTATAGACCATGGGTATATTATAGCCTAGGCCACACTATACCCCGGGGTATAAATTGGCCTAGGCCAGATTAGACTCCTCTGGGCCAGCTCCCCCTGCTGCTGTAGATCAGATTTTTCACGCTTATGAGAATCATTGAGTGATCTACTCAAGAACGGGGCCCCAGACGTCGCACAGGGGCCCCAGTGTCACACAGGGGCCCCAGACATCGCACAGGATTGAGTGATATATTCAAGAAAGGCGACAAAGACGTTGCACAGGGGCTCCAGACATTGCACAGGGGCCCCAGACATCGCACATGGGCCCCAGACATTGCACAGGATTGAGTGATATACTCAAGAACGGGGTACCAGACATTGCACAGTGGGTCCCATATAGCGCACAGGGGGCAGAGACAGCACACAGGGGGCAAAGAAAGCTCACAGGGGCCCTGCGCGCTGTATCTTTCCCCCCTTGTGTGGTGTCTCTTCCCCCCTTGCTCGCTGTCTCTGCCCCCCCTGTGCACTGCCTGGGGCCCCTGTGCACCCCAGCAGCTGGGGTATATTCTGACCCGGAGGGGTATAATCTGGCCTAGGCCAATTTATACCCCGGGGTATAGTTTGGCATAGGCCATAATATACCCGGGGTATATTCTGGCCCAGAGGAATATAAACTGGCCTAGGCCAATTTATACCCCGGGGTATAATTTGGCCTAGGCCAGAATATACCCGGGGTATAATCTGGCCTAGGCCACTTTAACCTTGGGTATATTCTGGGCGGGGGGGGGTAATCTGGCCTGTTACATGGGTATATTCTGGCCCAGAGGAATATAAACTGGCCTAGGCCAATTTATACTCCAGGGTATAATTTGGCCTAGGCCAGAATATACCCGGGGTATAATCTGGCCTAGGCCAGAATATACCCGGGGTATAATCTGGCCTAGGCCACTTTAACCTTGGGTATATTCTGGGCGGGGGGGGGGGTAATCTGGCCTGTTACACGGGAAAAAAATGCTCGCTTTCCCACAGACTTACATTGGGCTCATTGCTCGGGTCGAGCATCCAATCATTCCAATTTGTTTGACCCGAGCAACGATCACCCGAACATTTTAGTGCTCGCTCATCACTACTATTCACAATAGCAGTAATTTTGACAAGGGTTGCCCAAACTTTTAAATGCCACTGTATGAAGGTAATTGCTAGCACCAGAAATTTTTAGGAGCTTCATTGCTAAAATTTGAAATACATATGCACATGCCAATTTGTAGTTATTTTATCCCATGAATTAAATTTTTGCCTATATTTTTATCACTCCAGTTCACCAACTTAGCCTATTTAGTGCTGATGCACCACACATAAATTGGATTAAAAAATATTTAACCCCTTTCCGACCTTGTCAGTAATAGTACGTAGCTGCGCCCTGGGCCTATTGTGCCAGCTACATACTATTATGCTCGCTGCGATCGTGCCACCACACAAGATGATTGTCACAGCTGACACCCGGTGCTATATGCCGGAAGCGGTCCCGCACCCAGCACATTAAACCCCAAAATGCGATCGAAGTCGATTGCAGCATTGCGGGGGCAAGGTGGAAGGTAAGCGCCGATACTTACCTCCTCTCCTGTGTCCAGCGATGTCTGCGGCGGCTCTCGGATTTAGTCATGACGACCCGATGTCATCATGACAACATTCAGGTCACCAAGAGGCAGGAAGTTACTTTGGTCATGCGCAGTGCATGACCAAAGTAACTTCTCCCTGTGTGCAGCGCTGACAAGCTGCGTGGCATAGGGAGCTGCTGCTCTCTATGCTATACAGACGATGAGGCTGCAAAAAGTGAAAGTCCCATAGTGGGACAATGTGTAAAAGTAAAAAAAAAGTGTAGGAAAGTGAAAAAAAAAAATTGTAAAAATATAAAAAAATGAAAAAAATAATCCCCAAAAAATAAAAATATATTGTACCCATAATATTTATTTATTATGAAAAAAAACAAACAATAAAAGTACACATATTTGGTATCGCCGTGTCCGGAATGACCTGACCTATAAAACCTTCCTACTAGTTAACCCCTTTGGTGAATGTGGTAAAAAAAAAAGAAGTGAAAAACAATGCTTTATCATCATACCGCCAAACAAAAAATGGAATAATGATCAAAAAGACGAATGTAAATAAAAATGGTACTGCTGAAAACGTCATCTTGTCCCTCAAAAAACAAGCTGCCATACAGCACCATCATCCGAAAAATAAAAAAGTTATAGCTCTTAGAATATAGCGATACAAAAAAAATATTTTTTCTAGAAAATAGTTTTTACTGTGTAAAAGCGCCAAAACATAAAACAATTATATAAATGCGGTACTGCTGTAAACGTACCGACCCGAAAAATAAAGCTGCCTTATCAATTTTACCACATGAGGAACGGCATAAAAAAAAAAAAAAACAATTCTGGAATTGCTGGTTTTTGTTTAATCTGCCTCCCAAAAATCGGAAGAGAAAGCGATCAAAAAATATTACGTGCCCGAAAATGGTACCAATAAAAACATCAACTTGTCCAGCAAAAAACAAGCCCTAACATTACTCTGTCGGCCAAAATATGGAAAAATTACAGCTCTCAAAGTCTTTGCAAAAAAAAGCGTCTTTTAGTGTGTGACAGCTGTCAATCATAAAAACCCGATATGAATCTAGTATCGCTGTAATCACACCGACCAGAAGAATAAAGTAGTCTAATCACTTATACCACACGAAGAACAGCATAAAAAAATAAACTCAAGGGTTAGGGTTGTGCTAGGGTTAGGGTTAGAGTTGAGCTAGGGTTAGGGTCGGGCTAGGGTTAGGGTTGGGGTTGTATTAAGGTTGGGGTTAGGGTTGTGCTAGGGTTAGGTTAAGGGTTGAGCTAGGGTTAGGGTTGGCTAGGGTTAGGGTTGAGCTAGGGTTAGGGTCGGGCTAGGGTTGGGATTTTTTCAAAAGTAAAAAAAAAAAAAGGATGACGATATGGCGACCAGTACTGATCGCAAGTGCTCGCTACTTGAGTTTGCATCGGGTGCTCGGGTATGCACTGAGTACCGTGGGTGTTCGAGTGACATGCTTGAGTCTTTGCCCCATATGCTTTGCGGCCAAAAAAAATGTTGCTGGGATCGCTTGCCATGCAAGAGCAATCCCCGCATGTTTTTTTTGGGTGTCTAACAACCGTAAAACATGCGGGGCAGGGGCTCGAACATGTTACTCAAGCACCCGTGATACATGGTGCATACCCGACTCAAGACGAATTACAACTTATTCAATAGGATGAACTAATGTCATCAAATTCTGTCGTACCTCTGGGTTCAAAATGTACACTATACCACTTGATAAAGTGGAAACTAGACCTTGAGGGGTTTAGTTTCCAAATGGAGTCAATTAAGGGGGGTTTCCACTATTTAGGCACATCAGGGGCTCCCGAAATGCGTCATGGCGTCCGCTTTTGATTCCAACCAATTTTACGCTCAAAAAGTCACACATTGCTCCTTTCCTTCAGAACTCTGCCGTGCGCCCAAACAATGTATTTTCCCAACATATGGGGTATTGGCGTACTCAGGAGAAATTTCACAACACTTTTTATGTTCCATTTACTCCTCTTACCTTTGTAAAAATAAAAAAATTGGGGCTAAAAGATAATTTTTGTGGAAAAAGTTTGATTTTTTTTATTTTCACAGCTCCATGTTATAAACTTCTGTGAACCACCTGGGGGTTAAGGGTGCTCACCAAAGATCTAGATAAGTTCCCTGAGGGGTCTAGTTTCCAAAATGGTGTCACTTGTGGGGGGTTTCCACTGTTTAGGCACATTAGGCGCTCCCCCATCGCAACATGGTGCCTGCTAATTATTCAAGCAAATTTTACATTCAAAAAGTCAAATGATGCTCCTTCCCTTCTGAGCCCTGTCGTGCGCCCAAACAGTGTTTTTTTCCCACGTATGGGGTATCTGCATGCTCAGGAGAAATTGAACAACAGATTTTGTGGTCCATTTTTCCTTTCACCCCTGCAAAAATAAAAAAAATTGGGTCTAAAGTCACATTTTTGTGAAAAAAGTTAAATGCTAATTTTTTTCTTCCACATTCCAAAAATTCCTGTGAAGCACCTGAAGGTTTAATTATACTTCTTGAATGTGAGGGATGCAGTTTTTAGAATGGTGTCACTTTTGGGTATTTTCTGTCATAAAGACCCCTCAAAGTCACTTCAAATATGATGTGGTCCCTAAAAAAATGGTTTTGTAAATTTTGTTGTAAAAATGAGAAATCACTGGTCAACTTTTAACCTTTATAGCTCCCTAATAAAAATAATGTTGGTTCCAAAATTGTGCTGATGTAAAATAGACATGTGGGAAATGTTAGTTATTAACTATTTTGTGTGACATATCTCTGATTTTAGGGCATAAAAATTAAAATTTTGAAAATTGCAAAATTTTTGCCAAATTTCAGATTTTTTCACAAATAAACGCAAGTGATATCGAATAAATTTTACCACTATTATGAAGTACAATATGTCACGGAAAAACAATCTCAGAATCAGTGGGATCCATTGAAGCATTCCAGAGGTATTACTTCATAAAGTGACAGTGGTCAGATTTGTAAAAATTGGCCTGGTCGTTAACGTGCAAAACACCCTCGGGGGTAAAGGGTTTAAACACAGGTTGTAATGTAAAAAAAATAGGTAAAAAGCCTAGGGGAGTGAGGGGAGGTGAATACTTCCAGAAGCCACTGTATATATACATATATATTTATTATGTAAAACTTTTTTTTCACTTTTCACTGTGTTTGTTAGTCCCCTTAGGGGACTTGAATCTGCGATTGTCTGATCGCTAGTACTATACATAGCAGTACTACGGCATTGCTATGTATAGCTAAAATTACTGTCTCCTATATGAATGTAAGACACAGGCTGATTTCCACAGATGTACCATCATGATAGGCACAGGGGTCTTTAGCAGATTCCTGGATATCAGCGTAACCTATCGGTGTCCCGGGCTCACCAATGGGTGCATGGAATGACGTGCCCAGGGTCGGTCTGGCCTGGCGGGAAATCGGGAAATTTCCCGGTGGGCCCCGATATGAGAGTGAGAAAATTGGTGGCGGGGGCACTTTAAAAGCGCGGCTGAAGCAAATGTAGCATCGCGCGCACGGCACATTCATTGGTGACAGTGGGACTGCAGTGACGTGCATGCAGCATACTTACCACGTGAGTCTCTGACACTGAGAGGACGGATTCTTTCTGGGCGGTGACACGCACCGCGCTCTGCTTTCCCGCTGGCTGTGCTGTGGTGTCAGGTGACACTGACGCTGACGCCGCTCTCTTCTCCTGGCCTCTGATACGCCGCGGCCGCGCTCTGCAGTGCTTTCTCTCTGCTCCGGGGCCGGCCTCTGAGACGCCGGCGCCACCGAAGCTGATATCTCGCTCTGCTCTCCCTGCTCCCAGGCTTCTGATACGTCCCATCCCGGCTCCATATCAGCCCTGGCCTGCTCCCCTGTAGTAATACTGGCTCCCGGGTGGTGGCACCGCCCCCTTCTCTCCTGCTCTGACTCTGGGCATTTTTATACCGGTTCCGGGGCTGAATATGTGTACGGTGACCTGCAGCACTCTACAGTTCAACTCTCCAACCTGGCCTGGCCTGGAATTGGAAACAAGGCTGCAGGCCTACAGCTCTCACTGCTTCAATTTCATGTCAAGAGCAACGTGCCAAATATTCAATAACGTTTTTATGGGTGAGTCATATGCCTGTGTGTGTATATGCCTGCTGGTGCGTGTATATGCCTGCAGTGCATGTGTGTATATGCCTGCGGTGCGTGCGTGTATATGCCTGCGTGTGTGTGTGTACAGTGTGTTTGTAAATGCCTGTGTGTGTAGTGTGTGTGTGTGTATATGCCTGTGTGTACAGTGTGTGTGTACATATGCCTGGGATGCGTGTGTATATATGCTTGCGTGTGTGTGTGTATATGCCTGCATGTGTGTACAGTTTGTGTATATGGCTGTGTGTGTACAGTGTGTGTGTATATGCCTGCATGAGTGTGTATGTATGTATTTGAGTGCCTGCATGTCTACATGTGTATATGTGTCTTCACACGTGTGTGCGTGCTTCCCTGCATGTCTGCATTTTTGTGTGTGATTGTCTGAGTGTGTCTGTGTGTGTCACCCTACCTGGATGCCACAAGTGTAATGAAGCTGTGTCTGAGAGCAGGGGGGAGGTTCTCTGGTCAGGGGAACATTAGCATGCAATGCCTCCTGTCTCAGGCCAGTAGGGGGAGCTGGCTGCCCCTATAAAAGCTGGTACTGGGGACAGGGTTAGAGAGAACTGGATTTCCTGTCTCAGCTTTGAGACGTGTCCCAGAGTGGAGCAGGGACAGAAAGTTGATTGCACCTAAGAGGAAGTGTGGCAGTAGGAGAGAGCCACCAGCCAGAGACAAGAGGCGAAGAGAGCCTGTCTTGGCAGAGAAAAGACTTCATTTTACCAGACTTTGGTGTCTGAGGCTGGAAGGATTCCACATCCCCCAGCAGAGAACCAGTTCGCAAGGGACTGTACTTTCCTTGGCCTAAGAAGCCTGGAGGCCCTGCCACAACTGAAGGGACCAGTAAAGCCGTACCAGGCTGGGAGCAGAAAGGAACCCACGTCGCAGGCCATACAGGCGAGAAAGCACGGAAGCTCGGAAACGTGGGCTGTTATCCTATCAGGAGGAGATAGTCAGAAGGAGCGCAGAAAGCACGGTAGGCCTACACCCTCACCCTGACCAGGGCCAATTTCCCCGTTGCTCTCAGACATCCAGGTCCCCTCCTAGCTGGGACTGTTTGTGGGTCAGTTTACCTGTTAGTAAAGACCCTGGACTGCAACCTGTTGTCTGTGTGCTCCTTGCTCCTCCAGCACTACCATCACTCCCACCATCCACTATACTGCCCTGGGGCCGCACTCTTCCCGTGGGGAGTCACACTACCATAGCTGCACACCTCATCAGCCCCAGCGGTCTGCATGCAGCGGCGGTTCCTAATAACCGCAATCCACGGGTGGCGTAGTCGGACATAATCAATATAACGGACTACCACTGGCCTGACCACCCTGAGCCACGGAACCGGGTTGCCACTACTACCCCCATCGTTCCCTATTGCCCAGATCCGAGTGCCCCACGGCCCAGGGGGCGAGTCAGCTTTGGCGTAGTCGGCAGGATTTCGTGCCCGCAACCACCGGGTACTGCGTGCCTTAAAAAGACTGTTGTAAACTTACCTGTGGAGAAGTTTCCCGCCGTCCGGAGTCGTTTCCCGCCATCCGGAGCCGATTCCCGCCATCAGACGCCATCTTGGACCTTTTCCCGCCGTCTTCTGCCGTCTTCCCGCCATCTGCAGCTGTTTCCCGCCATCGGACGCCATCTCCAGGACGCCGCGCGGGAAGAAGAGGGGCGTGGACGTCAAAACCGCGCGAGATCCGAAGCTCCGCCCCACGCACCGACGCTGCGCAAGGTCCTGGAAGGGAGAGAGAGCGACGCTGACGTCATCGGAGTGCGACGCCAGGTCCTCGTCCATAGCAGCAGCAGCGGAGCCGCGGCCTACAGAAGAGGATCGTCGGAAGGTAGGCCACGCTTGACTAGGGGGGAGGATGATGTCGGACACAGAGGCGCCCACTACCACCAACGCAGCTGCAGCAGCGGTGATGCCCTTTTCCTTGCCCTACATCCCTGGAGCGGCCTGGCTGCCCAAATACTCAGGGGAGCCCCATGCCCTAACTGACTTCAAGGAAAGACTGTATAGTTTGTTCCAAGTTTACCCCCTGACAGAGGAACAGAAGGTCAGTATATTGACAGGGCAGTTAACTGGCGCAGCCCAAAGGGAGGTAAAATCATGGCCCATTGAGGAGAAAGGGACTGTGAAGGGTATTCTGGCCCGGCTGCGGGGTACCTTTGATACACGTACCTCCGCTGAAATTAAAATGAGGTTCTATGGATGTAAGCAGCGGGCACAGGACAGCATCAGAGACTATGCCCTAAATCTGCAGGAAGCCTTGAGGGCTATTCAACAAACTGACCCTGGCAGTGTGCAGGAAACCGATAAGCTGCTAACAGAGCAATTCATAGAGGGTCTGCTGTCCAGCGCCCACAGGGCCCAGCTGCGCCTCATGTTCTTCCAGAACCCCGACCTGACCTTTGCCCAATTTAAGGACAGGGCCATAAGGGTGCTCCGTGAATCTGCAACCAGTGGCGCTATAAACCCCCGGCGCCCTGCTATCACCTACCACCAGGAGGCGGCGCCCTCCTCTATGGACTCCGTGGAGGCTGATGCACAGGCCCTGAACCAAGCCCCGTCGAAAGGCCTGCACCACCAAGTCCAGGAGCTGACCAGGAGCGTCGCGGCGTTGACCAGGACCGTCCAGGCGTTGCAAGTGGACCCGTCGAGACCCATCAAGCTGGCTTCAAGTCCGGAGGATGTCCCGTGGCGTCGACAGAGGAGGATCCCGTCGTTCCGAGGGAGGCCCACAGACCGCTACGCAGAGGATGGACAGCCCATTTGCCGTCGATGCAACCAGCCCGGACACATTTCCAGGTACTGTAATTTAAACGGGTCCAACCTGGGGCAGAGGGCCGACCCCCAGGCATAAGATCACCAGGCCCTTATAATTGGTGTGATAAGTACGTTGGGGGGCGCCCGGTTTTACCCGTGGTGCTGGACGGTATCCCCATGAGCGCCTTGCTGGATACTGGGTCGCAAGTAACCACAATCCCTTATGTACTTTTTAAGCAGTATTGGACTGATGCTGATATCACACGGTATCCAGACAGTAACTTGAGCATCATCGCCAGTAATGGCTTACCCGTGCCGCAGATGGGGTTCAAGGAGATGACCATTAAAATTGGTAAAGTTGAACTGCCGGCACAGGGAGTGATTATTGTGGACATTGACTGTCATGAAAGTCACCCTAAAATAACTGTGGGTACTAACATAATTGAAAATTGTCTTTCAGAGGTAATTGTAATTCTACAACAGGTGGCGGTGAATGCTAGTTCCAGCCAAAAGAGAGTCCTCAACAAGGAGATAAAAGCCCTGATGAGACGGCAGCAGGTAGAACTGTCTGGTGGTGAGATCGGTAGCGTAAGACTCAGTGATCCATTCCCCATTTCCATGCCTCCCAAAAGTGAAATGATGATCTGGTGTCGGACTGCAATCGGGTTGAGAGGTAGAGACTACCAAGCCATGGTAGAATCCGTGTACTCAGACAGCAGGCCCACCATTTTGACAGCCCGGGTGGTGGTTGATGTCCGTCATGGGAGGGTGCCCGTCCGCATCCTCAACATTGGGGAGAGGGAAGTACACTTACCCAGGTACGCTACACTCGCCAAACTGTTTGTCGTCGAACACCAAGCTATCAGGGCCGTGGAACCCTTGCCTCCATCTCCTCAGGCAGAGGGTAATGGCTCCCAGAAACAAAAGGAGGACTGGTGCCAGAAACTCCACGTGGGTGCTGACTCCACTCCCCTGCACCAAAAACAAGGAGTCTACCGGGTGGTACAGGAGTACGAGAGAGTCTTTAGTAAGCACCCGCTAGACTTCGGCAGAGTAAAAGGGATAGAACACCACATCCCCACAGGGAGCCACCCACCAATAAAAGAGAGGCACAGACCTGTACCCCCTGCACATTATCAGAACGCCAAGGGTATGCTGCGGGAAATGAAAGAAGCTGGGGTCATTAGAGATAGCTGTAGCCCCTGGGCAGCCCCCTTGGTTCTGGTGAAAAAGAAAGACGGCACCATGAGAATGTGCGTGGACTATAGACAAATCAACCGTATCACCCACAAAGACGCATATCCGCTGCCTAGAATAGAAGAGTCTTTAGCCGCACTAAAATCTGCTAACTTCTTTTCTACTTTGGACCTTACTAGCGGGTACTGGCAGGTTCCTGTGGCAGAGGCTGACAAGGAGAAGACCGCCTTCACCACCCCGATGGGACTGAGCGAATTCAACTGTATGCCTTTCGGGCTCTGCAACGCACCAGGGACCTTCCAGCGGCTGATGGAATGCTGTCTAGGGCACCGAAACTTCGAGACGGTCCTCCTTTACCTGGACTGAAGGTGAAACCATCGAAGTGCCACCTGCTGAAACCAAAGGTCCAGTACCTAGGGCACGTGGTAAGCGCGGAAGGAGTGGCCCCCGACCCTGACAAGGTCACGGCAATCAAGAGCTGGCCAAGCCCCTCGAACATCAAAGAGGTGAGACAGTTTCTCGGGTTGGTAGGCTACTACCGAAGGTTCATCCCCGGGTTCACCAAGATGGCAGCTCCTATGCAGGACCTCCTGATCGGACAGTCTAAGTCCAGGAGCCAAAAGCCGCCCTTCAAGTGGGATAAACCGGAAGAGGAGTCCTTCCGCCAGCTAAAGATGGCCCTCACTGGGGATGAGATCCTGGCCTACCCTGATTACGGCCAGCCTTTCATTCTCCACACAGATGCCAGTAATGTGGGACTGGGAGCCGTACTGTCCCAAAACCAACAGGGCAGAGAACGGGTGATCGCATACGCCAGCCGGAAGCTGAGGCCCACCGAGAGGAACCCGGAGAATTACAGCTCCTTCAAGCTAGAATTCTTGGCGGTGGTGTGGGCCGTGACGGAACGCTTCAAGCATTACCTGGCCTCCGCAAAGTTCACCGTGTACACGGACAACAACCCGTTGACACACCTGGACAATGCAAGACTGGGTGCCCTGGAACAGCGGTGGATGGCCCGTCTCTCCAACTATGACTTCGTGATCAAGTACCGGGCAGGCAAAACCAACGCCAACGAGGACGCCCTATCAAGAATGCCTCACTTACCTGAAGGTGACGAAGACCCAGAAGAGATGGAAGAGGTAGAACTCCCCGCGTTTCACCGGTATGGAGCCGCTCAACACTCTCACCGCGTGAAGGAGGAGGATCTAACAACTGTGATGATGAATCCCCTACCTCACCACAGCTGGGCCGAGACCCAAGATAGTGACCCTGCAGTCCGCCTGGTGAAAGATCTGCTGACCCGGGAAGACGCCCGCCTAGATCCAGATGCCCCAGAGGAAGCCAAGCAGCTATGGAAGGAGAAGAGCAAGCTGTTCCTCTACGAAGGCAAGTTGTGCAGAAGGATTGTCAACCGCCGGACGCACGAGCTGACCTGGCAAGTCGTGGTCCCAAGGCGAGATGCAGCTATGGTCCTGGGAGCTTACCATGACAGAGCGGGACACTTCGGTTGGAAGAAACTGGAGTTCCTACTAAGAGGAAGGTTCTTTTGGGTCGGCATGAGAGGAGCTGTGGAAAAATGGTGCAGAGACTGTGGCCCTTGTCACCTAAGGAGGAAGGACCGTACCAGCCAGAAGACACCCTTGAGGCCCATCGTCACCACGCAGCCTCTTGAGCTGGTAGCTCTGGACCACGTCAAATTGGCTCCAAGCCGGTCCGGATACATCTACGCCCTGACAATCGTGGACCACTATTCCCGTTTTCTAGTGGTGGTCCCGGTAAAGGACTTGACAGCCCAAAAAGCGGCCAGAGCCTTCCAGCAATACTTCTGCCGTCCACACGGGTATCCGGAACAGGTCCTGACAGACCAGGGTCCAGCGTTCGAGGCTGAAATCTTCCAGGAGTTCTGCAACCTCTATGGCTGTAAGAAAATACGGACAACGCCTTACCACCCCCAAACCAACGGGATGTGTGAGAAGATGAACAATATAGTCATTGATCTCCTGAAGACGTTGCCCCTGGAGGAACGCAGCCTGTGGCCAGAAAAATTGCCGGACCTGGTAGACATGTACAACAACATCCCAGTGAACGCTACAAACTGCACCCCAGCTTACCTGATGCGAGCGAGACCAGGAAAGCTGCCCGTAGACCTGGAGATGGGAGTCCTAATACCTGAGGACACCTCCCCGGATGCGGACTGGGATACGGAAAGGCAACTGCAGTACAAGAAGGTACAGGAGAGTGTGGAGAAGAGCCTGGCCCAGGTGAGAGAGAAGCAAGAAAGACTCTTCAATCAACACGCCCCTGCTAGTCCCCTAGAACCTGGTGAGCAAGTCCTAAAGCGAAAAAGAAGGCTACATAAGTTGGATGACCAGTGGGAAAGGGAACCCTACACCATACTGCAGTCTGACCACGACAACCCAAAGGTGTGCGTAATCACCAAGGACGGAGGAGAAACCACTAGTGTCGTCTCCAGAGACCACCTCAAAAGGTGCCCCGAGCAACTCCGTAGTGCAGAAGAGGATCAGGGTGACCTTGAACCCGCAGAGGACAAGGAGGAAATGATCAGCACCGTTCTCGGAGAGTTCCCTCAGTCCTGGACTCGCATAAATGATGCCATAGTGGTACCTGTCCTGCATTTCCTGCAACCGGCACAGCAACAACCAACACCAGAGCCGGAAGGTGAAGAGGAGCAAGCGGTTCCAGAGGCAGAAGAGCCTGTTCCAGCAGCCCAGGAGAGTCAACCCTCTGCTGACAGTGAGCCTGCCATGCCTGCGGTAAGCCAAAGGACCCGCAGACAGTTGCCTGCCCTACCTGTACACCCAGCTGGTAGCTGTACCCCTAACGCTAGTGGGGAAAGCCAGGTTGGTCCACCACCAGACAGTGGGCTAAGGAGGTCAACCAGGAGCACAAAGGGACAGATACCCGCTCGCTGGAGAATATAGAGTGTACTAAGATTGTAAATAACCTTGTTGCCAAATGTTAAAATGTTTGCCAAAGTTACCTGCATGTTTATTGATAGTGTGTTTCAGTCTCTTGCAGCAACCGTAAGGACTCACAGGTTATGGACTTTTTTATAACCGGGACCTTGTATGGACTGCGTTCGGAGCCTAACCCAGGAATGAACTAAGACTGTGAAGGACTTGGGGTAGGACAGACCCCCACCTGGTTAAGGCTCCCCGTTGTTTTGGTGATATGGACACCCGGTCACAGGCCACACTGTGACCTAAAGAACTCAATTTGTGCGCCGTCTGTCTATTAATGTTTTATTGTTATGCATATTGTCTTTGTTTATTGTTTAGTCCCGGAGTACTAAATTTCACTAGGGGGGAATGTGTCACCCTACCTGGATGCCACAAGTGTAATAAAGCTGTGTCTGAGAGCAGGGGGGAGGTTCTCTGGTCAGGGGAACATTAGCATGCAATGCCTCCTGTCTCAGGCCAGTAGGGGGAGCTGGCTGCCCCTATAAAAGCTGGTACTGGGGACAGGGTTAGAGAGAACTGGATTGCCTGTCTCAGCTTTGAGACGTGTCCCAGAGTGGAGCAGGGACAGAAAGTTGATTGCACCTAAGAGGAAGTGTGGCAGTAGGAGAGAGCCACCAGCCAGAGACAAGAGGCGAAGAGAGCCTGTCTTGGCAGAGAAAAGACTTCATTTTACCAGACTTTGGTGTCTGAGGCTGGAAGGATTCCACATCCCCCAGCAGAGAACCAGTTCACAAGGGACTGTACTTTCCTTGGCCTAAGAAGCCTGGAGGCCCTGCCACAACCGAAGGGACCAGTAAAGCCGTACCAGGCTGGGAGCAGAAAGGAACCCACGTCGCAGGCCATACAGGCGAGAAAGCACGGAAGCTCGGAAACGTGGGCTGTTATCCTATCAGGAGGAGATAGTCAGAAGGAGCGCAGAAAGCACGGTAGGCCTACACCCATCCTGGCTCCATATCAGCCCTGGCCTGCTCCCCTGTAGTAATACTGGCTCCCGGGTGGTGGCACCGCCCCCTTCTCTCCTGCTCTGACTCTGGGCTTTTTTTATACCGGTTCCGGGGCTGAATATGTGTACGGTGACCTGCAGCACTCTACAGTTCAACTCTCCAATCTGGCCTGGCCTGGAATTGGAAACAAGGCTGCAGGCCTACAGCTCTCACTGCTTCAATTTCATGTCAAGAGCAACGTGCCAAATATTCAATAACGTTTTTATGGGTGAGTCATATGCCTGTGTGTGTGTATATGCCTGCTGGTGCGTGTATATGCCTGCAGTGCATGTGTGTATATGCCTGCGGTGCGTGCGTGTATATGCCTGCGTGTGTGTGTGTACAGTGTGTTTGTAAATGCCTGTGTGTGTAGTGTGTGTGTGTGTGTGTATGCCTGTGTGTACAGTGTGTGTATATGCCTGCGATGCGTGTGTATATATGCTTGCGTGTGTGTGTGTATATGCCTGCATGTGTGTACAGTTTGTGTATATGGCTGTGTGTGTACAGTGTGTGTGTATATGCCTGCATGAGTGTGTGTATATGTATTTGAGTGCCTGCATGTCTACATGTGTATATGTGTCTTCACACGTGTGTGCGTGCTTCCCTGCATGTCTGCATTTTTGTGTGTGATTGTCTGAGTGTGTCTGTGTGTGTCACCCTACCTGGATGCCACAAGTGTAATAAAGCTGTGTCTGAGAGCAGGGGGGAGGTTCTCTGGTCAGGGGAACATTAGCATGCAATGCCTCCTGTCTCAGGCCAGTAGGGGGAGCTGGCTGCCCATATAAAAGCTGGTACTGGGGACAGGGTTAGAGAGAACTGGATTGCCTGTCTCAGCTTTGAGACGTGTCCCAGAGTGGAGCAGGGACAGAAAGTTGATTGCACCTAAGAGGAAGTGTGGCAGTAGGAGAGAGCCACCAGCCAGAGACAAGAGGCAAAGAGAGCCTGTCTTGGCAGAGAAAAGACTTCATTTTACCAGACTTTGGTGTCTGAGGCTGGAAGGATTCCACATCCCCCAGCAGAGAACCAGTTCGCAAGGGACTGTACTTTCCTTGGCCTAAGAAGCCTGGAGGCCCTGCCACAACCGAAGGGACCAGTAAAGCCGTACCAGGCTGGGAGCAGAAAGGAACCCACGTCGCAGGCCATACAGGCGAGAAAGCACGGAAGCTCGGAAATGTGGGCTGTTATCCTATCAGGAGGAGATAGTCAGAAGGAGCACAGAAAGCACGGTAGGCCTACACCCTCACCCTGACCAGGGCCAATTTCCCCGTTGCTCTCAGACATCCAGGTCCCCTCCTAGCTGGGACTGTTTGTGGGTCAGTTTACCTGTTAGTAAAGACCCTGGACTGCAACCTGTTGTCTGTGTACTCCTTGCTCCTCCAGCACTACCATCACTCCCACCATCCACTATACTGCCCTGGGGCCGCACTCTTTCCGTGGGGAGTCACACTATCATAGCTGCACACCTCATCAGCCCCAGCGGTCTGCATGCAGCGGCGGTTCCTAATAACCGCAATCCACGGGTGGCGTAGTCGGACATAATCAATATAACGGACTACCACTGGCCTGACCACCCTGAGCCACGGAACCGGGTTGCCACTACTACCCCCATCGTTCCCTATTGCCCGGATCCGAGTGCCCCACGGCCCAGGGGGCGAGTCATGTGCATGACTGCGTGTGCATTTCTGTGAGTGCTTGCCTGCGTGTGTACGTGTCCCCATTTCTGTATGTGTATCTGCGTGTGTATATTAGGGCTCTTTCACATGTCCTGATATTTACGGGACTGGAGATATCCGTGTCCACCTGTGTGTCATCCGTGTGACACATACCAGCGCTTGGGAATCAATGTACAGTTAGCGCTGTTCCCAAGAGCTGGGTGCTGCCCTCATCATAGATCCCTGCCGATGCTGCGATCAGCAGCAGCAGGGTCAATGATGAGAGTAGTAGTCTACTCCCGCCGTGTCCAACTGTAAAAATAGGAATAAAATTAAAAAATCCTTATACTCACCTCTCCTAAGTGTCACCCACTGTAATCCGTGCGAGCGCTCACGCCGAGGAGAACAACTCCTGCAGCGAGTGGGCCCCGGAGCTGTGCTCAGTGATTGACAGGGCACCCCTTGTTGAGCGCAGCTCCGGGGCCCGCTCACTGCAGGAGTCATTCTCCTCGGCATGAGCGCTCGCACGGATTACAGCGGGTGACACTTAGGAGAGGTGAGGATAAGGATTTTTATATTTTATTCCTATTTTTACAGTTGAACACGGCGGGGGTAGACTACTACTCTCATCATTGACCCTGCTGTTGCTGATCGCAGCGCCGGCAGTGATCTATGATGAGAGCAGCGTTCAGCACCTGGTGCTTGGGAAGAGCGCTGTCATCAGTGTGCGGGACGTTTTGCAGGAGGTGCAGCAGGTAAAAACATTCATTTGAATGGGTCTGCGTGTACCAATGTCTCTGGTACGTGTGGAAACTGTCATCGCATGTACTGACGTGTGAAAGAGCCCTTAGTATGTGTCTGTGTGCGCTTGTTTTCGTGTGTGTAAGCGCGCTTCTGCATGTCTGTGTGCTCTTCCAAAGATTTATTATATTTGGGGAGAGATGGGAGAGAAATTTTAGGAGACAGAATGGGGAGATGTGTGAAATAACTAGGGGAGGTGTGGGAATGGGTGCGGGAACAGAAGGGGGATGTATGAGGAAACAGTACGGAGAGTGGGGGAATAGTGTGAAGAGACAGTATGGAGGGAGAAAAGTGTGAGGTGACACAGCACAGAGACTAGGTAGTGTGGGGGAAGGTATGGAGATGCGGCAGTATGGGGGAAACAGTGTGAGGGCACAGAAAGGGGGGAACAGTATGCCGAGGAGGGGGAGTGTGATGAAGGGGCACAGTATAGAGACTGGGCAGTATAGGGGGGACACAGTGTGAGAGGACAATGTGAACAGGGGGCCCAGTATGGTAAGGAGAGGACAGTGTGGAGAGCAGGTACCATAAGAGTGGTAGAGTGTATGTCCTGTTTTGTGCAGGGAGCATTGTAAGAGTTAGGTTTATTCAGGGGCTCAGTGTAGATATTTTTATTCAGGAGCATTATAATGACTCTGCTATCTTTAAGGGCATTGTGTGGGAATGAGCTGCAGAATACTGGAGAAGATGGAAGTCTGCAGAGATGAGCTGTGGATGAGAAAAGTCCTCAAGGGGTCTGGACAAGATGGAGACGAAAAGAAAGAGAACGACTCTAATCAGAGAAGACGTCTCAGGTAAGATACCTGGATGTAAATGTTCATTTGTGATCCTGCCTGTGTCTCATCAGTACTGTGGTTCCTGTATGGTCCGCAGTCTGATGATGACTGATAACTCTCAGTATCTCTATTGTTAATTACATACTGGGAGTTGTAGGTTTATGCGATACAAAGATATATGGGGCTGACCTGACATTACAAATGATGGTGGTTCAGATGATGTATTCATGTACTGATGTGTTTGTGCGCTTCTGCGTGTTTGTGCGCGTCTGCGTATCTGGAATAATATGTATTTTTGTAAGATGCGTGTATGTAACTGTGCATTGTGGTGTGTAGTAACATTCATATGCTTGAGGCACCTTTACTAAATCTATTAGGACTTGCTCACACGTGTTAGGGAATTCCATTTGTCTTTCCACATTTAGGAACAGACAAGTGAAATTTGCTAACCTTGTCATAACTATCACCATTGGGATGTGCTTGTATGGAGCGGGTTCAGGAGCTGAGCCTGCTCCATACCGGGCAGATGTCGGCTGTGTTACATAGCCAGAGTCTGCATGTAACAGCAGTGATCAGAGCTCGCCTTGATTGCTGCTGTTTTGAGTATTTAAGTGCCCTTTTCAATCACTGACAGCGGCATTTAGATAGCACAATAGCCGGTGCATGCAGTCACCTGTTCCCTTCAGCCCCCTGTGACGCAGTTGCAGGTTCCTGATGGGTTGCCAGTAGTGCTGAGGGAGCGTGGTCGGATAAGAGACATTACAGTCACCGCGAACTACAAAGTGAGCGTGCTGCAATAACTTCCGGCACCTTGATTGTGACACTTCCATGGAGCCCAACCTCAGGCTGAGCTTCATTGAATGACTAACATGGTAGCTGCACCTGGCAACTAGTGCTGAGTGAGTTTGGTCGGATAAGGTGTGATCCCAGCATGCTCGGGTGTTATCCGAGTATCTTGTAGTGCTCTGCTAATATACTCGAGTCCCCGGGGTAGCATGTTTTGCGGTGATAGACAGAAGCAACACATGCAGGGATTACCTAACAAACCGGCAATTCCTGTATGTGTTGCGTCTGTCTACCTCCGTAAAACATGCTACCCCGAGGACTCGAGCATAGTAGCAGAGCACTACAAGATACTTGGATAACACCCGAGCATGCTGGGATCACACCTTATCCAACCACGTTCGCTCAGCACTAGTTGCCAGGTGCTGCTGCCATGTTAGTCATTCAATGAAGCTCAGCCTGAGGTTGGCCTCCATGGAAGATGTCACAATCAAGGTGCCGGACGTTATTGCAGCACCTTCACCGACTCTATGACAGGAAGCGAGTGGCGGCAGGGAGAATAAAATGTAATTTTCTCCGTGTAGCCAATGCTTTTCCAATAAGCCGTCTAACCAGGCTTTACATCCTATTTACCTGCAGATTACCCCTATATCTGCAGATAAATAGCATTTTTCAAGGTGACAAGTTACCATTAAAGGGACTCTGGCAGTACGGAATGACTGTTCGAAGAAAGTCCTGCCGCTTGGTGCTCCACAGCGCGGCCAAACATGTAATTATAGTACATTATAGAAAAACATAACAAGTAATAAAACCGTTTAGGTGGGCTGTAGTGTGGGCCCCTAGAGTCAGTTCCCCTGGTGGGCCCTAGGCACCCCAGTCCGACCCTGGACGTGCCCCCCTGTCGGCGTGCATTAGATGCCAGAGATTGGACACATTTAACATGTTAACAGCCACGGGTAAAGCTCCACTTCACCCATGGCTGTTCGAGGCAGAAGACGGCTGAATACTTCAGCAATCATCGGCCGGGAAAGATGCATGCTCGGTATGTAAGCGCATATCAAAGTCAGGGAGTCGACATAGGACGTACCGATATGTCCTATGTGGGTAAAGGGATAAAAAGGTCTTGAATTATTTTAAAATAAAAAAAAAATAGTAAATTGGTGTGTAAAAGAGACAATGTGTGTATGCTAGAGTTTGTACATACAGGTACAGACCTTGAACAGAAAATGGTCATTTTTCCTTCTATTGTAATTAATATAAAAATTGTATGTAATCATTTAAAATATTGTATAATATTAGGTACCTGAGCTCCAACATGACCAGTTTTAAGCTTATTCAAGTTAGTCCTTGTAGTATTAATAGTCCGCAAATTAATTTTTGATAGTCGGTTATTATGTAGTCTTCTGATCTGCAGGGTAAAGTCATTGTGTCTGTAGTAGAAAAAGAAAATAAACATTAAGATACTTTTGACAATATGTTGTATTATCTTAAATAAGTCATTTGATGAAAGGGATTTATTTTCTAAAATGGTAACAGAAAAGATACCCCAGTGTAAAAAAAGGCACATCTAGCTATTAGAAGGAACAGTACAAATCTATATTTGGAGACGTAGGAGAACCAATGATACGCATGGGGATCAGTTTGCCCATGTGCTCTTTGAGGTACAGTCCTATAGATGGTATATCAGAATTCATGTATTCCACTTGCCGGTCATGGTCATTATTTATTCTTGTTTATATGCTGTATTTGTCAATACTTCTGAAAATCTTTACATGATGGTGCATGTGTAATTTATAATAAAATAGATTTTCACAAATTGGCCACTTGCGAGTTGAGTTACTTCAAGTTATGTGCACATAATGTTTTTTTCATGGCAGATTCTGCCTGGAACCCACCTGAAAAAGAACTAAACAAAGACCCCCAAAAAATGAACATTTGAACAGCAATGTCAAACCTACTTCCTTGTGCATATGTTCCATCTTGTGTAATTTCTTTTAACAGCTTAAAGCCTCAAAAGCAGTGAAGAGGCTAATAGAAGTGACCGGTTCATTCTTCTGGTAACTTCCAATTGAATGCCGACACTATCTTATAATGTATATAACATAATTAGTGCTGAGCGAGCATGCTCGACTCTGCTCATTACTCGCCCGAGCATCACGCTACTTGGGATGTTCGACGAGCACCGAGCATTTCCGGGTAACTTGGGCGGGAGCTTGGGTCTCCACCCTGCACGTTTGGTGCTCTTTACAGAGCCAATGAACATGCAGGGATTGCCAGCCAGTCACTGTAATGCCGCAGCCATGTTGTTTGTGGGCATTACAGTGATTGACTGGCCGCACAGCGTCACCTCGAGTATTTAAAACCGGGCGCTGCCATCTTGGACACAGTCGCTCCGGATCAGCCAGTGTAGGGTCAGTGCTGCCGAGTTAGGGAGAGATATATAGTGCAAAATAAGTAGTGTAGGGTCTCTAAAGCCTACCAAATCAAACAAACATTCCTTCTCAGGGCTAATATTCATCCCAGATATCAGGCAGGCAGGCAGGCTGTATAGGAGACGCAGTGGTTGTACCAGCAAACGCTGCATTACAGTCCTGTGTGCTCCTGTTGGTCAAATTGCTTGACTTAGGTCTCAGGGGCCAGGAAAAATTATTATTTTTTTCATCTAAATCCTGTATTTTTTTTTTCTTCAGTCAGACTGTAAAAATACCCGTCTTATTAACCTTTTGATATTTTTTCCCCACAGAGTGTGTCTGTGACTGTTCAGACACCAACATATCTGTTTAAAAGAGACTGGTGTAGGCCAGAAAAATAGAACTGTGGTTTTGCAGTTCCACGGGTCAAATCTCTGTATTATCCTGTTTTTGGCATTTTTTGCCATAAAAAAACAGTAATAGTGTCTCCCTGACTGGTCAGACACCAGTATATCTGTTTAAAAGAGTCTGGTGTACGCCACATAACTATAACTGTGGTTTTGCAGTTCCACGGGTTAAATCTCTGTATTATCCACTTTTGGGTCTTTTTTACATAAAAAAAACAGTTTGAGTGTGTTGCTGACTGTTCAGCCCCAAATATATCTATTTAAAAAAGTCTGGTATACGCCAGTAAATTAGAACTGTGGTTTTGCAGTTCCACAGTTCAAATCTCTGTATTATCCAGCTTTTGGCCTGTTTTACGTAAAAAAAACAGTAATAGTGTCTCCCTGTCTGTTCAGTCACAAATATATCTGTTTAAAAGATTCTGGTGTAGGCCAGACAAATATAACTGTGGTTTTCCTCTTCCACTGTTCTAATCTCCTTTTTATTACCCTTTTTCCATTGATAGTGCGAGTGTAAGCTATTTTACTTCATTTACAATGGGCAAGGCGCGTGGCAAGGGACGTGGAACTGGACGTTCTGGTGGTGGTGCGTGTAGAGGGCGGGGCTGTGGCCAAGGTGAAAATGTGCCACAACCAACAGCCACATCTTCTCACTCCCACTTCTTGACCGAATTACTAGGGAAGCACGCTACAACATATACTTCCAGTTACCTGGGCACCACCACCTCCGGTCTGTCTTCCACACGGTCAAGTTTTAGTAGCCGTGAGTCTCGACCGCATACTCCTTCTCACCCTGATGCTCCTTCCTCCCACCATGCCGAGTGTCGTCAGACAGCAAGTGATCCCACACTTGGACACTCTGAAGAGCTGTTCACTGGTCCATTTCCATATTTGTGCCCCTCGCCTGCTCCGCTTGAAGTGGTGGAAGAGGAGATCCCATGTAGCGATGCCCAAATATTTGAACAGCCACGGCCAGAGGAAGTCGACGCTGGCAATTTGTCACAAGAGGTGGATGATGACGAGAAACAATTGCCACAAAGTGAGGAGGAGGATCGTGGTATGCAAGTGGAAGAGGAGGAGATGGTGGATGATCTAGTAACTGACCCAACGTGGCAGGAGGACATGCAGAGCGAGGCCAGCAGCACACAGGGGGAGGGAGGCAGAGTACCCCAACAGGTAGGAAGAAGCAGTGTGGTGGCCGCACACAGAAGGCGGGCAACAGTTCCCCGTAACACCAACATGAGGGACATTGCCAGTACAACCGGTAGGTTTTCCAGAGTCTGGAATTTTTTTAAAGACTCTGCTGATAACCCCAAAAAAGGCTTTTTGTACCACCTGTCATGCCAGCATCAGCAGGGGTGACAAAACTACCAGCCTGACCACCACCAGCATGATCAGGCACATGGCAGCAAAGCACCCGACTTATTGGGGTGAACCCCAGGGTCCACGACCAGTGTCAGCAGGTGTCACCACTGCTTCTTCCGCTGTTGTGCGTGTAATAGAACCCCCTGTTGTGAGTGCAAGGCAAACCCCTGTCCATACTGCATGCAAAGATGCCCCGTCCTCTCAGTCTTCACTTGTTATGGCAGTTTCTCAATAAACAGCATCAACGTCCACGTCCCACCGCAGCGTTCAATTGTCCATATCCCAGACCTTTGAACGAAAGCGCAAATTCGCAGCCAACGCCCCACAGGCCACAGTCCTAAATTCGCACATTTCAAGACTGCTTGCAATGGAAATGCTGCCTTTTAGGCTGGTGGAGACGGAATCCTTCCGCAACCTTATGGCGGTGGCCATCCCTCGGTACTCAGTCCCCAGCCACACTATTTTGCCTGGTGTGCCATCCCCGCACTACACAAGCACGTGTCCCAAAACATCTGCCGTGCCCTCAACAACGCAGTTACTGGGAGAGTCCACCTGACAATGGACACGTGGACAAGTGCTTGTGGCCAGGGACGGTACATCTCCCTGATGGCACACTGGGTAAACATAGTGGAAGTGGGGACCCAGTCGGACCTTGGGACACACATCCTCCCCACACCGAGGATTGCGGGCCCTATGTCAGTCAGAGTTGCCCCCACAGTGTACAGATCCTGCGCATCATCCTCCTCCTCATGTTCAGCCTCCATCTCAGATATCACCACATCAGTTACAAGCTGGAAGCACTGCAGTACTGCCTCAGCCAAGCGGCAACAGGCTGTGCTGGAACTCATAAGCTTAGGTGATAAACGTCACACTGCTTGTGAGTTGTGGACAGCTGTGAAAGAGCAGGCAGATCTGTGGCTGAGACCGCTGAACCTACATCCAGGCATGGTTGTGTGTGACAATGGCCATAACCTGGTGGCGGCTCTGAGGCGAGGCGAGATCACACACATACCATGCCTGTCTCATGTGCTTAACCTCGTGGTTCAGTGGTTTCTTAAATCGTACCCCGAGTTGCCAGATCTGCTCGTCAAAGTACTCCGCCTGTGTACTTTGCAAGTCGGCTACAGCTTCCGCCGCTCTTGCTGTGTTGCAGCAGCGTTTGCAGCTTCTGTCACACCGACTGGTGTGTGATGTCCCCACACGTTGGAACTCTACCCTCCACATGTTGCAAAGGATTTGTGAGCAGAAGAGAGCAGTTGTGGAGTACCAGCTGCAACAAGGCCGTCGATATTCAGGTCAGACTCCACAAATAAGACCTCAGGAGTGGACCTGGATGTCTGACACATGTACCATCCTGACAAACTTTGAGGAGTCCACCAAGATGATTAGCATCAGCATCCCACTTGTCTGTCTTTTGCAACGTTCTCTGCAGAGAATTAAAGAGGAGGCATTGCAGCCAGAGTATGATGAGATGCATCTAGGACCCATAATGGGCGATTACACACAGCCCAGCCTCATCTCATCCCAACGTGCATTGGGGGACAATGAGGGAGAGGAGGAGGAGGAAGAACAGGAGCTGGTATCATGCGCTGTAGATGGTACTACCTGTACAACTGTCATACAGTCGGTTCAGCGTGGGTGGCCTTAGGACAGGTGGGAGGAGGAGGAGGAGGAGGAGATCATAGTCAGTCATCATCTTGGTGAGGACACGGAAGTCTTGCCCGTTACCAATCTGGCACGCATGGCTGACTTTATGTTACGCTGCCTTAACTGTGACCCTCGCATTGGCAAAATTTTGGGTGACAGTCATTACTGGTTGGTGACACTTTTAGACCCCCGCTACAAGGAGAACTTTCACTCTCTTATTCCTGAGGTGGAGAGGTCTTCAAAAATGGGGCAGTACCAGAAGGCCCTTGCTGCAGAACTGTTAAAAAAATTCCCATCTGAACACGCTAGCGGCAGAGGTCACAGTTTGCTGACCAACCAAGGCGTACAGGCGAGAGAGACGCAACTCCAATCCAACAGAGGCCGGGGAACACTGTCAACATTCTGGGACAGTTTTCTGAGACCAGCTCAGCTTACAGGCCCTGAGGCGCGGGGTACTCTTACAAGGAGTGGAAAGTTTCAAATGATGGTGAGGGAGTACCTCGCTGACCGTACCAGCGTCCTCCGTGATTCCTCTGTGCCTTTTAATTATTGTGTATCCAAGCTGGACACTTGGAATGAACTCGCTCTGTACTCCTTGGAGGTCCTGGCCTGCCCTGCCGCTAGCGTGTTATCGGAGCGTGTTTTAAGTGCCGCTGGGGGAATTATAACTGGTAAGCGCACTCGCCTGTCAACTGACAATGCTGATAAGCTGAACCTTATCAAAATGAACAAGGGCTGGATTGGGCCAGACTTCTCATCACCACCAAATGACAGCAGAGTAACATAAAGTAAAATCCACTGTGTTATTTCGGGAGGTGTATTCCAATGCACCGCTTCACACCCACACATGGGTATATGCTTCATTTCAGCTGTATTTTGCTCTTCTCCTTATCCTCAGACTCCACCACCACTATACCACCATGGTGACCGTGGTCCGTGTTGCCAGCATTACAAGTTCCTCCATCTTAATTTTTGGCAGCTTTTGCTTGGAAGGCACAGGCAAAGACTATGGGAGAACCACTCCCCAATAATGGGAATAATGTTTTTAATATGCTGTACTGCATGGCTCTTGTAAGGGGCATGAAAACCATCTTGTTAAGCTACTGTGACCTCCACCATTCTTCCAAGGGGCATGAAAACCATCTTGTTAAGCTACTGCGACCTCCACTTCTCTTCCAAGGGGCATTGAAACTATCTTGTTAAGCTACTGCGACCTCCACCACTTTTTCAAGGGGCATTGATATTGTCTTTTTATTCCACTGCGACCTCAACCATTTTTCCAAGGGGCATTAAAACTGTCTTATTAAGCTACTGCGACCTCCACCACTTTTTCAAGGGGCATTGATATTGTCTTTTTATTCCACTGCGACCTCCACCATTCTTCCAAGGGGCATTAAAACTGTCTTATTAAGCTACTGCGACCTCCACCACTTTTTAAAGGGGCATTGATATTGTCTTTTTATTCCACTGCGACCTCCACCATTCTTCCAAGGGGCATTATAACCGTCTTGTTAAGCTACTGCGACCTCCACCACTTTTTCAAGGGGCATTGATATTGTCTTTTTATTCCACTGCGACCTCCACCATTCTTCCAAGGGGCATTAAAACCGTCTTGTTAAGCTACTGCGCCCTCCACCACTTTTTCAAGGGGCATTGATATTGTCTTTTTATTCCACTGCAACCTCCACCATTCTTCCAAGGGGCATTAAAACTATCTTGTTAAGCTACTGCAACCTCCACCACTTTTTCAAGGGGCATTGATATTGTATTTTTATTTCACTGCGACCTCCACCATTCTTCCAAAGAGCATTAAAACCGTCTTGTTAAGCTACTGCAACCTCCAACACTTTTCCCAAGTGCATTAAAACTGTCTTGTTAAGCTACTGCGACCTCCGCCACTTTTCCCAGGGGCATTAAAACCGTCTTGTTAAGCTACTGCGACCTCCACCACTTTTCCCAGGAGCATTGATATTGTCTTTTTATTCCACTGCGACCTCCACGTTTCTTCCAAGGGGCATTAAAACTGTCTTGTTAAGCTACTGCAACCTCCACCACTTTTTCAAGGGGCATTGATATTGCCTTTTTATTCCACTGCAACCTCCACCATTCTTCCAAGGGGCATTAAAACTGTATTGTTAAGCTACTGCAACTTCCACCACTTTTTCAAAGGGAATGATATTGTATTTTTATTCCACTGAGACCTCCACCATTCTTCCAAAGAGCATTAAAACCGTCTTGTTAAGCTGCTGTGACCACCAACACTTTTTCCAGGGGCATTTTAAACTGTCTTGTTAAGCTACTGCAACCTCCACCACTTTTCCCAGGGGCATTGATATTGTCTTTTTATTCCACTGCGACCTTCCCGTCTCTTCCAAGGGGCATTAAAACTGTCTTGCTAAGCTACTGCAACCTTCGCCACTTTTCCCAGGGGCATTAAAACTGTCTTGTTAAGCTACTGCGACCTCCACCACTTTTCCCAGGGGCATTGATATTGCCTTTTTATTCCAAAGCGACCTCCATGTCTCTTCCAAGGGGCATTAAAACCGTCTTGTTAAGCTACTGCGACCTCCACGTCTCCTCCAAGGGACATTAAAACCGTCTTGTTATGCTACTGCGACCTCCACCACTTTTACCCGGGGCATTGATATTGCCTTTTTATTCCACTGCGACCTACACGTCTCTTCCAAGGGGCATTAAAACCGTCTTGTTAAGCTACTGCGACCTCCACCACTTTTTCAAGGGGCATTGATATTGTCTTTTTATTCCACTGCGACCTCTACCATTCTTCCAAGGGGCATTAAAACCATCTTGTTAAGCTACTGCGACCTCCACCACTTTTTCAAGGGGCATTGATATTGTCTTTTTATTCCACTGCGACCTCCACCATTCTTCCAAGGGGCATTAAAACCGTCTTGACAAGCTACTGCGACCTCCACCACTTTTTCAAGGGGCATTGATATTGTCTTTTTATTCCACTGCGACCAGCACCATTCTTCCAAGGGGCATTAAAACCATCTTGTTAAGCTACTGCGACCTGCACCACTTTTCCCAGGGGCATTAAAACTGTCTTGTTAAGCTACTGCGTTCTCCATCACTTTTCCCAGTGGCATTGATATTGTCTTTTTATTCCACTACTACCTCCACGTCTCTTCCAAGGGGCATTAATTTTTCTTGTTACGCTACTGCGACCTCCATCACTTTTCCCGGGGGCATTGTTATTGTCTTTTTATTCCACTGCGACCTCCACTTCTCTTCCAAGGGCCATTAAAACCGTCTTGTTAAGTTACTGCGACCTCCACCACTTTTTCAAGGGGCATTGATATTGTGTTTTTATTTCACTGCGAACTCCACCATTCTTCCAACGGGCATTGCATTTCCTCCTAATTTTAGTCAGCTTTTTCTTTTCAACGCAATAATGGGTAGAAGGTTTTTAGTATGCTGTAATCCACGTCTGTTTCAAGGGGCATTGCAGTTCCTCATAATTTTTGGAAAGCCTTCCATTCACTGCTTAGGCCAACAGTGCACAGGAGACCCAGTTGCTATAAATGGAAAAAACGGTTTAGTTAAGGCCCTCTGACCTCCATATCACTTCCAAGGGGCATTGGAGTGCCTCAAAATTTTTGGTAGGCATTGCACTCACTGCATGCCCTATAACTGTGTAGCCGTACCGCTCCTTTTGGTACAGAAATATATCCTACTAGACGTGTGTGTTTGACTGGCCTGATATTGATGTGAATGGTCCCTGTTCCTCCTGCTCTTTCTCCTTTGCCACCACCTCATCCATCATTCATCACCTGAAGCTTTGTTTTAATGGGAGTCATAGAACTGGGAAAGTAGCAGGAAAATATCCAGCAATCCTCGGAGGAGGTAGGATATGCGCCAAAACGCTGACCACCTCCGGCCTAGCCGCTACTACATACATGCGCTTGCATTCAAAGAAAACAAAGCAGATGCTAACTTCTATCATCATCATCATGCTCCTCACCTTGGCACTCAACTCCCCTGATGGAGAAGCCAGGGCCCACTGGAGGAGTCTGGTTCTCTGGTGGGCTCGTCCAATGCTGCCCTAAAGCAGGCCGGGCTAAGAAAAGTATGGGGGGATGTTCCAAGGAGAAATAGGGGAGGCTGGGGACCGTTTATGGACACCCGACCGTCCCCAGGCGGCTGGGGACCGTGTGTGGACACCCGGCCGCGGGGCGGCTGGGGACCGAGTATGGACACCCGGCCGCCCCCTGGTGGCTGGGGACCGAGCGTGGACACCCGACCGCTGGGCGGCTGGGGACTGAGTATGGATACCAGGCCGCTGACGCAGCCATGACATGGTGGTCAGCTTCTGCCTCCACATGCCTAAAAGGCCCAATTTCATGTGCAAGCAAGCTAGCAGCATGGTATTGCAGCCTGGGGGTGGGTGGGTGGCAGGTTGCACACTTACGCTTGCATTCCAAGAAAACAAAGCAGATGCTAACTTCTATCATCATCATCATGCTCCTCACCTTGGCACTCTGAACTCCCCTGATGGAGAAGCCATGGCCCACCGGAGGAGTCTGGTTCTCTGGTGGGCTCGTCCAATGCTGCCCTAAAGCAGGCCGGGCGAAGAAAAGTGTGGGGGAAACTTCCAAGGATAAATAGGGGCGGTTGGGGACCGTTTATGGACACCCGGCCTTCCCCAGGCGGCTGGGGACCGTGTGTGGACACCCGGCCGCGGGGCGGCTGGGGACCGAGTATGGACAGCCGGCTGCCCCCTGGTGGCTGGGGACCGAGCGTGGACACCCGGCCGCTGGGCGGCTGGGGACTGAGTATGGATACCTCGCTGCCAAGCAGCCATGAGGTAGTGGCCAGCTTCGGCCTCCTCCAAACTAAAAGGCCCCATTTCTAGTGCAAGCTAGCAGTATGGTATTGCAGCCTGGTGGTGGGTGGGTGGGTGGCAGGCTGCATACTTGCGCTTGCATTCCAAGGAATGGGGGAGGTACAATTGAACACTGCCCTGGGACAAGGACTTGCACGGGGATAGTTGCAAGTCTGCATCTTCTGATGCGGCAAGGATCACTTCTGATGGGCACACTTTTAGGCAGTGACCTGGGTGTCAGAGATGCTTCCAGGGGTCTTCCCCATGTTGTTCCCATGTCTTTTCAGCACTGTATGCATGTGTCAGACAGCACATGACCAGATAAGATTGTAAAATGTTAAAATGACATTTCCCGGTGAATGCATTTGTCACGGTTGAAAGCAATACAAAAGTGCAAAAACGCATAAAAAATGCTACTTGTGAACATAGCCCAAGGTGTGGAGGAGTATTTTTGTTTTTGGTTATTTATTTTACGTTATACACAAGTCTTTACCCTGGAAAGGATGTTCCTTAACATATTTCACAGGAAAACTGTTTCAGTTTCGTTTTTGAATGTTTTATTGTGAGCCCGTTAAAGTGGCTTAATACCGCTGACCACATTGTTGACAGCAGTGACCTGGGGGTCAGAAATGCTTCTTGGGGCGATGCCCATGCTATCCCCATGTCTACAGACTGCTGGGGGTGCGGCCGCAAAAATGCTCGGGTCTCCCATAGACTAACATTGGGCTCGTTGCTCGGGTCGAGCACCTGAGTATCACGGTGAGCTCGGCCCGAGCTTTGAGCACCCGAGCATTTTAATGCTTGCTCAACACTAGTGGCTTTGCATGTCAACATTTTATCCTTTTGTGGGAGTTGTGAAAGATACATTTGTGTCCATAACTGCCATAAAGTACAATGTAGAAAGCTGCACAGATGTACAATACTCACTTTGCAACTTTATAACGGCTAACAGAGGAGAATAACTTTGAAAATTGTGTTCAATCTATAGTAGCATACTATAGAGCAGTAGAAGCTGAAAATATTCCGTATAACTAGCATAACTTGTATTTTATCTATTTCAATCCCTGTGTATTCTGTTAAAGGCAGTCTGTCACCTCCAAAACTCAATTAAACAACTTATATATTCATATAAGGGACTAAGCCCCGATAAAACTCATACCTATTGTACAAATTTCACTCATTTTGCTTTTAAGAAAAAACACGTGCTTTCCAAATATAAAGGAAGGGTCCTCGATGTATTCTTAGCAGAGCTAAGGGCTCAGTACAGCATTACACCCCTCAATTATAATCCTCCTCACCTCCTCTTATGTTAATTGACTAAATTGAATCTCCAGCCCTGCAGGCACTGACAATGCAGGAGTGGAGAGCACACAGTGCCAGTGTGAATGAGCTCTCATCCCACTCTCCTATTTGCAGTAGCCATTAGCTGCCAAAAGGATCATACAATAGTGGGTAGTTGATGCAGACAGGAGAGGGTTGAAAGGGTGGCCACATTGTGACACTGTGTGTCATCTTGGCTCCTGCAGTGTCAGTGCAATGTGGCGTTGGGGGGGGGGGGGAGTCCTGGCTGGGTGTGTGGGCTCGTGCTGTGGGGGCGCTACACCCTTGGAGGAGCTCCCAACTGTCACGGTTTCGGCGGGACTGTTCCTCTTTGAGGGCTCAGTCCCGCGTCCTGTCATGGCTCAGCTGTTCTCCCGGCTGTGGAGCAACGGGCACAGGTGGTAGCTGGCAGCTGCAGCTACCACATGTGCCCACTGCTAAAGAGAATGCATATTCACTCACATGGGGGTGGAGAGGAGTGAATATTCAAACTCCTTAATAGTGCACACTGTGAATTGCAACCACCGGCTTCCTGCTGCGGCTCCGCAATTCTGTGTGCCTGCTATTAGAGAGAATGAATATTGATTCTTCTCCACTCCCATGGGCGTGGAGAAGAGTGAATATTCAGTTTCATTAGCAGCAGGCACAGAGGATAGCGGAGCAGCAGCTGTTGCTGTGTGCGCTTACTAAGGAAAATGGCTTTTCACTCCTCTCCACGCCCATAGTCCCAGCGTGGAGAGGAGTGAATATCCCCGCACTTCACCTAGGCATCTGAGGGCACATGGCAGTGATGTCATGCACTGCTCAGATGCTGAGATCAGCTGTTCTGCCAGGCAGGAGCAGCGCTGGAGCAGAGGGGAGGAAGGAAGGTGAGTTTATTTGTGTTTATTTTTTTCATGTGTGCAGCAAAGAGAGGCCATGCATATCAGGATTGGGTCTGAGGTGGCCATGCATACCAGGATTGGGTCTGAGGTGGCTATGCATACCAGGATTGGGTCTGAGGAGGCCATGCATACCAGGATTGGGTCTGAAGGGGGCAAGCATACCAGGATTGGATTGGAGGGGGCCATGCATACCAGGATTCGGTCTGAGGGGGGCCATGCATACCAGGATTAAGGATGAGGGGGCGATACATACCAGGATTAAGGATGAAGGGGCCATGCATACCAGGATTGGGGATGAAGGGGCCATGCATACCAGGATTGGGGATGAGGGGGCTATGCATACCAGATTGGGGATGAGGGGGCCATGCATACCAGGATTGGGGATGAGGGAGCCATGCATACTGTAGTGCCGGCGTCCCTGCCCTCTGCTAGGCAGGGACGCTGTTCCCCTCACCGCTCTGCTCCGTGCCCGGCGTCCCTCTCCCGCTCTGCTGGCAGCGCGCGCTCCTTCCCGGCCACTGTGCTTAGGGCGCGCGCGCGCGCTCTCCCTCCCTCTTAAAGGGGCCGCGCGCGCCGTCCTAAGGAGTCCCCGGCCAATGGCCGGAGGACTTTACCATATATAAGGCACCTCCTCCAAAATGGAGGTGCCCGAGCAATGTTGTTTGCACCTGTGTCTCACCTGTGCTTCAGCCCTCAGGTCCCGTTGCCAGTTACCTGCCAGTTACCTGCCAGATTCCTGCCTGATTACTTGCTACCTGCCTGCTAGTCTGAGGTCCGACGGTCTGCCTTACTAATCCTGTCAGTCAGTCTAAGGACCAGCCTGCCCGCTCACCTGGGAGCGCACATCAGCTACCTGCCTGCTTGCCTGAGGTCCGACGGTCTGCCTTCCAACTCCTGTCAGTCTGTCTATGGACCAGCTTGCCCGCTCACCTGGGAGCGCACATCTGCTACCTGCCTGCTAGCCTACCTGGAGGCTCCGCCGTCATGTGCTGTGACCACCTGCCTGTCCAGTGACTCCTGCCCGCTCACCTGGGAGCGCTCATCTGCTACCTGTCTGCTTGCCTACCCGGAGGCTCTGCCGTCACGTGCTGTGACCACCCGCCTGTCCAGAGACTTCTGCCCGCTCACCTGGGAGCGCTCATCTGTCGCCTGTCTGCTGGTCTTCCTGGAGGCTCCGCCGTCACATGCTGTGACCACCCGTTCATCCAGAGACTCTCGCCTGCTCACCTGGGAGCTCACGTCTATCTTCAGCCGCCACAGGTCGTACCAACCCTATATCTAGAGACTGCCCCGGTCGCTTGCCGTGACCACCAGCCCGTTCATCCAGAGACTGCCTCGGTCACTTGCCGTGACCTCCAGCCCGTTCACTCAGAGACTGTCCCGTTCACTCAGAGACTGTCCCGTTCACCTGCTGAGACTTCCAGCCCGTCTTCCCTGGTCGCCACCCGCTCCCTTACAAGGACCGCCCCCTTGTATAGTAGCTCAGAGGTTCCGCCTCCCAGACCCGTTACACATACCAGGAATGGAGATGAGGGCCATCTGCTGAATGCCCCTTAATACCAGCACCCCTCTGACAACTCCTCCTGCCAGGGGAGAAAGAAATGGTAAATGGGCATGAATTGGGGTGTGGACAAGGGAGTGGCCAAAATTTGCCACTACGCGTGTCACATGATCTGTCCCTCTTTCTCTTCTTTAAAGGTTGGGAGGTATATGCATGTAACCAATGACTTTGGTTGGCCAGACCAGAGGTTTGATAGTTCAATAAAAGGGACCACAAGTCCAAGATAATTGTTAAATGTTAAATACACAACTTCTTGGGGAATATATACAGTAGAAAGCGAGTATACAACTTGATGAATGTTTCCTTCACAATATGGAGCATTTTCCACAAACAATTTAAATTCCTTCCTCTTTACTCGCTTATTGTTACGCTCGCGCCCGGACTGACTGGCGTGAGCGTGATTAGTGATCCCACTGTACCATGAACCGAGGAGTGCCTGGAGGGGCTTAACTAAGTATCAACCCGATCTGACCAAGGTCGCACGGCGGCTTAGTTGACTCCGTGGACCAAGGAGGAACCGAGCAGAGGGACCAGGTGCGACTCCAGGTCAGACCCCGGTCACAGTTGTTGACCCACACCGGAGAATGGAGGAGCAGGCAGGTTAGACTGGCATACAGGCAGGTGGGTATTGACAAGTACGGCTGGTATGGAGACAGGTGGGCACTGGCAAGCACGGCTGGTATGGAGACAGGTGGGCACTGGCAAGCACGGCTGGTATGGAGACAGGGAGATACTGGCAAGCACGTCTGGAGTGCAGACAGGGAGGTATTAGCAGGTTGGAGCGCAGGCTGGATCGGGTCCAGTACTGACTGGGAGACAGGTACAGAGCCGCAGATGCGGTAGACAAGCAGAGTAAAGCAAAACCGCTGGAGCGGAGGACAAAGCAGAGCAGAGAGGAACTGCTGATGCACTGAGCAAGCAGAGCAGAGCGAAAACCACAGGTGCGGTGGGCAAGGCAGAGCAGAGCGGAGCGGAACCGCCGGAGCGGTGGACAAGGCAGAGCAGAGAGAAACCGCAGGTGCGGTGGACAAGGCAGAGCAGAGCAGAACCGCCGGAGCAGTGGGCAAGGCAGGACAGAGAGAAGCCGCCGGAGCGGTGGGCAAGTAAGAGCAGAGAGAAACCGCTGGTGCGGTGAGCAAGGCAGAGCAGAGTGAAGCCACCAGAGCGGTGGGCAAGTCAGAGTAGAGAAAAGCCGCCGGAGCGGTGGGTAAGGCAGAGCAGAGGGAAGCCGCCAGAGTGGTGGGCAAGTCAGAGCAGAGAGAAACCGCCGGAGCAGTGGGCAAGTCAGAGAAGAGAGAAACCACCGGAGCGGTAAGGAAGGCAGAGCAGAGAGAAGCCGCCAGAGCGGTGGGCAAGGCAGAGCAGAGAGAAACCACTGGTGCGGTGAGCAAGGCAGAGCAGAGAGAAGCCGCCGGAGCGGTGGGCAAGACAGAGCGGAGCGAAACCGCAGGTGCAGTAGACAAGGCAGAGAGGACAGGGCTCTGTTTACATGGAAAAGACTGGAAAATGCAGGAAGATACGGAGGAAGGGAAAAGGGACAAGCAGAACCAGATACACACAAGGTACTTCCTATGAAGTAGCGAGTGGACACAAAAGTCACAAACAGAAGTACACAGACAACTAGTTGGAGTTAGGTGAAGGTTCAGATACTGCAGGAAAAGGGAAGGTACGGACATAGAGACAAACAGGTAACAGGCTAAGATACAGTTCAGACAGGAACTGCTACTGCAATGAGATACAAGAACAAGCCTTGGTATACAGCCCCCAGAGTGGAGGGACAGACTAGAAGTCACAGATAACAGGTCTGGGTATGCAGCCCCCAGAGATGGCGGAAACAGACAAGAAGCAGAACTGGACCTGGCAACTTCAGAGTCAAGGAGCACACTGAATGATAGCATTGCTCAGGCACCTCCTACTGGGTGGAGGGGGTTTAAATATCCAGTGACTCAGCAATAGGCTGGAGACGCATTAGGGGTGCGCCCACAGCAGCTATAAGAATTAGGAAGTAACTGGGCCGCTGCCCTAAGCAGTCAGTCAAGAGACATGCACACAGCCTGAACTGGAGCACGGTTTGCAGGCTGGACTGACAGGTAAGATTGCGGTCTTGCATAGTGGGAGGTGGTGCACTATGCAAGTACGCCGCCAGGGATGTTACAGTACCCAGCCCCCTTTACTCACCCTCTTCTTCAAGCCTGTAAGGGTCTTCTGCAGAGAATTTGGAGGCCAATCCTTCTCTTCAAGAGGATTAACTCTTCTGTCCATTAGAGGAAACAAAACTGATCTCATCATCTTGGTGACTAGGATGCTTCCTCCTATCAAGTCATCCTCAGCAACAGATGAAGTGGGTGAAGTACCAGGAACAGCACACAGGAAAGTCTCTCTCTGTTTGCTATCAGGTAGCACTCTGGTGGAATTGACTGGCGTGAGCGTAATTAGTGATCCCACTGTACCATGAACCGAGGAGTGCCTGGAGGGGCTTAACTAAGTATCAACCCGATCCGACCAAGGTCGCACGGCGGCTTAGTCGACTCCGTGGACCAAGGAGGAACCGAGCAGAGGGACCAGGTGCAACTCCAGGTCAGACCCCGGTCACAGTTGTTGACCCACACCGGGGAATGCAGGAACAGGTAGGTTCGACTGGCATACAGGCAGGTGGGTATTGGCAAGTACGGCTGGTATGCAGACAGGTGGGCACTGGCAAGCACGGCTGGTATGCAGACAGGTGGGCACTGGCAAGCACAGCTGGTATGCAGACAGGGAGATACTGGCAAGCACGGCTGGAGTGCAGACAGGGAGGTACTAGCAGGTTGGAGCGCAGGCTGGTAGACAAGCAGAGTAAAGCAAAACCGCCAGAGCGGAGGACAAGGCAGAGCAGAGAGGAACTGCTGGTGCGGTGAGCAAGCAGAGCGGAGCGAAAACCGCAGGTGCGGTGGACAAGGCAGAGCAGAGCGGAGCGGAACCGCCGGAGCGGTGGACAAGGCAGAGCAGAGAGAAACTGCAGGTGCGGTGGACAAGGCAGAGTAGAGAGAAACTGCTTGTGCGGTGAGCAAGGCAGAGCAGAGAGAAGCTACTGGAGCGGTGGGCTTGTCACAGCAGAGAGAAGCCGCCGGAGCGGTGGGTAAGGCAGAGAAGAGGGAAGCCGCCGGAGCGGTGGGCAAGTCAGAGCAGAGAGAAACTGCCGGAGCGGTAAGCAAGGCAGAGCAGAGAGAAGCCGCAGGAGCGATGGGCAAGGCAGAGCAGAGAGAAACCACTGGTGTGGTGAGCAAGGCAGAGCAGAGAGAAGCCGCCGGAGTGGTGGGCAAGTCAGGGCAGAGAGAAACCGCCGGAGCGGTGGGCAAGACAGAGCGGAGCGAAACCGCAGGTGCGGTAGGCAAGGCAGAGAGGACAGGGCTCTGTTCACATGGAACAGACTGGAAAATACAGGAAGATACGGAGGAAGGGAAAAGGGACAAGCAGAACCAGATACACACAAGGTACTTCTTATGAAGTAGCGAGTGGACACAAAACTCACAAACAGAAGTACAGAGACAATGAGTTGGAGTTTGGTGAAGGTTCAGATACTGCAGAAAAAAGGAAGGTATGGACATAGAGACAAACAGGTAACAGGCTAAGATACAGTTCAGACAGGAACTGCTACTGCAATGAGATACAAGAACGAACCTGGGTATATAGCCCCCAGAGTGGAGGGACAGACTAGAAGTCACAGATAACAGGTCTGGGTATGCAGCCCCCAGATATGGTGGAAACAGACAAGAAGCAGGACTGGACCTGGCAACTTCAGAGTCAAGGAGCACACTGAATGATAGTGTTGCTCAGGCACCTCCTACTGGGTGGAGGGGGTTTAAATATCCAGTGACTCACAGCAATAGGCTGGAGACGCATTAGGGGTGCGCCCACAGCAGCTATAAGAATCAGGAAGTAACCGGGCCGCCGCCCTAAGCAGTCAGTCAAGAGACATGCACACAGCATGAACTGGAGCACGGTTTGCAGGCTGGACTGACAGGTAAGATTGCAGTCTTGCATAGTGGGAGGTGGTGCACTATGCAAGCATGCCGCCAGGGATGTTACTCTTATTCTCTATCTTTACTGTTTCTCTCTACTTTAACAGGGCCCAGCTTAGTACTACAGAACAATTAGCAATAGTCCTATTCTCAACCCATGATTCCGCATCTTCTTTCCCCTTTAGGCAACTATATTGCCAGTATGGCATGTACTTATCTTCTCTGTCTCTGATGCTCTGGAACTCCCGCCTGGGGCACTCTTCGTCTCTGTCCCGTCTAGGCTCTGGGCCTAAACTCTGATCCGTCTTGCTAGGTGTCTCGACTCAGGACCTGCCCCCCGATCGATCATTCTGTTCCTTCGGTCATTTCTCTACTTTCCACTAGGATCTTGCTAGCCTTTGTCTCTGTCTGCTCTCATGTTAGGGACACCCATGTCATGCAGCACTACTCACATTGGACCTTAGGTCTGCTTTCTATGCACACTGGACCTTTCTACCGTCCTGACAGGAACTGTCTCTGCCCCTTCAACTTTTCCCCTCCCACTCTAGGCTAGTCGCAACCATTAACTCTTACTTTCCATACTGTCAAACAACACACATTACCAATATCATTAACGTATCACACAATTCACATTACACAATATAACAATATATGTATTATTCAAGGGGGGGGGCGTGTGTAGTATGTCCATCTCTGTACATCAGTGTGCTCTCATCTTTTTCTCATGTCAGCATTGACCATTTGTTGCTGTGTGACCCTATGTGGTCTAAGTGGCTGCTGTAAACAGCAGATGGGGATTAGAGCACCCATGCACTGACACTATGTGTGCTCTCAGCTCCTGCAGTGTCAGTGTGTGCAAGGTTGGGAATTCAATTTAGGCAGTGCTCCAAAGCGAGGGCTGGAATTAACATAAGGGGAGGTGTGGAGGATTGTAATTGAGGGGGTGGAATGGTGAGCCCTCAAGAACATATCCAATAAAACTTTTTTTTATTAAGCGAAATTAATGAAATATGTTCTACCAGTATGATTTTTATAGGGGCTAAGTCACCTAAATGAATGTATAATTGGTTTAATTTAAGATTCTAGGGTGATGGACTGCCTTTAAGCCCAGAATGACATGCTCCCCATATATTGAAAAGCATTTCCAAGCTGCATGTTCAGTGTGATATGTTCGATCAGAAGTCAAGAAAACCTAACACGTAATGAAAATATGCTAAATAACAATAGACTAGAAAAAAAAGCTCTGATTAGGAGTTGAAACACTGCAGTATTGGACATTAATGAAGTTGTCCACTACTTTATCATTGATGACCTATGCTTAGGAGGGTCATCAATGTCTGATTGGTCAGGGCTTGACATTCGGCAACCCAGCCGATCAGCTGTTCATGGTGTCAGCGGCGGTGTCCGCCATCCGGAAATGCTCAATTGCGGAACTGCTCTGTCTTCTGACTGTGGGGGCAGCTGGGCACTGGACATTCGCCTCCTATTCAAATCAATTGGAGACAGATGTACAGTACCCATCAGCGGCCACTATCAAAAAATGGAGCATCTCGGCAATTGAGCATTTCTGGCCAGTGGCCGCCGACACCTAGAAAAAACAATCAGCGGGGGTGCAGGGTGTCGGACTTTGACCGATCAGACATTGATAATCTATCCAGAGGATAGATCATCAATAATAAAGTAGTGGACAACCTCTTTAAAGAAGAAATGATACAATGAAATTCTACATACATTATTCTCTGATGTGTGCATAAAATTCTGCAGAAAATGTTGACATTGCATAAATAATAATAATAAAATATACTGACATACTCACCCATCGATCAGAGGGTTTGACTCCATGAGATTCTGTGCTCTTTGGGACAACTCATCAATAGAACATGAAGTCATTTGAATAAGGATGCACAGTAAAAAATGAACCCACAAGGCATTTTGGAAAAATATTTGCTTAATCCACTCCATAAATTGTAGGCAGGTGTCTCTTTTATATTCCTGTAATTGACAGCATAAATATCAGAGCTGATTAAAATGTAATTTTTACCATTTCAAAAAAATTATTTTGCATAAAAGTTCACAATGGATAGAAAGAAATCCTGTGTCACCTGCTATAGTTAGAAACCATAAGACTAAGTTGACCCTAAATAAGCCTTGCCACCTGATGTAAGATGGTCAACTAAATCAGAATCTTCTCAAGAAGAAAAATACCTGAATCCTTCGTCACATGGAAAGGCACATTAAAGGAAATCTGTTACCCCCTAGGTCTAGTTGTTGAGACATAGACTTTTAATCTCTTATGTTAATAACTTCTTCCAGGTTTTGGGGCGTGTGGTGCCTGGAAGAAATCTCTGCCTTCTGTTTTCATTATCATACCACCCCCTTTCCATGCACGTCACAGTGCCATGCAACATGCAGTTGTGGCGCCAGAATCCCGTGCCTGCGCCCTGCACTCACGCTATTATTCGTACTTTAGCCGCCCTTCTATGGGCAGTGTCTTCATCGATCTTCTGCACAGGCGCCGACAAGTCACTGCACAGTAGCATGGAGCTCCACCCCTAATATGACCTTCCTGGAAGTTGGGGCAGAGGTGAGAGTGTGGGAACGAGAGGCCCCTGTCCTGACAGGTAGACAAAGTGTCCACTGTTTGATGGACACTAGGTCCTAGGTGAACACTATGATAGAGGAATAATTTCGGCCCTTTTCCCGGGCGTCATGCACTCTAGAAAGGAACCAACCATCAAACTGTTGGCTGCCAACCAGCTGCCCATTCCTGTGGCTGGAATAGTATTGACGTCTATACGAGTGTGCGGGAAGGATCTGGGCAGAAATTGGATCATATTAATGAAAGGCCAATGGGGACTTATCGTGACCTTGGGGAGGAATGTCTTAAAAGAAATGGGGCAATACCTGGCGGACAGATGACGAAGGAATAGCTGGGCCCATGTAACCCGACACCACGCGAGCAGCAGAGTGTTCCAACAGCTTGTACGGGTCAGTCAGATTCAAAGGATGCCAACTGCCTCCCAGTGCCTCAGCAAAGTGGTGGTACCTCTGGAAGCTACAGTGATCTTTCCAGCAGAGCAGACCATACTCACCATGCCAGTACAGGCTCATGTGTCATTGAAAGGGGTGAAAGAGCAAACTGAACCTGCGGAGGGGGGAGATGCGACTCTGGGATTGCTGATTGCCCGCACTCTAGCCACCATGCATCAAGGGCGGGTACTTGTGCGCTGTATCAACCTAAGTTGAGCAAGTTTGCAGTTAAGCACTCAGAAGGAAGTGGCTCAAGTGTATGTAATGACAGAAGATCTCAGATGGCTCAACACCATAAAACTGACTTCTGTAAAAGGGGTCCTGTGAACTATGTTGGTATCTCTCAACACAAAGGGAAGTAAAGGTGAAGTCCGAACTGGCCGCGATCTCTTGAAGCAGATGGAAGCGAACCTGACAGAGTTAACCGCCGGACAAGTGTGTCAGGCAGAAGATCTACTATGGCGGTACCAAGGGGTGTTTGCTCAACATGATGACGACTTCCCTACACCCCCATCCGAAAAAGATACTGGCAGATCCCACCTCAAATGTACCAGGAGGTGAAGGGTTTGCTGTCAAATATGCTGCAAAATGGAGTGATACAAGAGAGGCAAAGCTCCATTGTACTGTTTAGGAAGAAGGATGGGATAATTGAGATTCTGCGTGGACTACCGGCGATTGAATGCCTGCAACATATGAGACTCTTACCTACTGCCAAGGATAGAAGAATCCCTATTCATCTTTGGAAAGACCAAGTACTTCTTGTCCCTTGATCTGGTCAGTGGCTATTGGCAGGTCCCCACAGCTGCAAAGGACTGACCGAAGACTGCCTTCATCCTTCCCACAGGGCTTTTCAAGTTCAATCTGATGCCTTTTGGGTTAACTAATGAGCCAGGGATTTCTTATAGGTCAAAGTTTGAGAACACGCATACAGATGCGCTGTCCCAAGTGACCCAGGTGGGCCCGAAGAGGAACTCAGATGGAGAGCAGGAACGTGGTTAAACCCCAGATTACAAGCATTTCATGACAGCCATAGTAGCAGCCCAAGAATCAGGAGAGGAGCCCAAGCACACTCAGATCCTTGGCTGCCCGAGGGACGAGTGGTTGCAACTGCAGCAGTCTGACCCTAAATTAGCGGATGTATTAGCATCTTATAATGGCTACGAATATTGTCTGGTGATGACCAATCATTTCACTGAGCTCGCAGTAGTGACCTAAACAAGGGAACAGAAGGCTGAGGCGGCGGCTTGGGCCATATGTCAGGATTTAATTGGCCGAAGAGAATACATTCGGACCAAGGGGCATGCTTTCAAGGGAAGGTAATGGAAGAATTACACCGCCTCTATGGCATTGATAGGTATCAGACGACACCATACCACCCACCCTATTATCCAGAGGTCTCTCTTGCCCAAGGAATGGCAAATTAAAATAAGGACACAAGTAAGAGAGTGTACCATGGAAGATGAGAGTCCCCAGCATTGTGCATCATTTTTGATTGAAGACTGTCAACAACTGCTCAAACAGAACCATGCAGAACCAAAAGAAAGAGGAAGTGTTGCGGGAATGACGGGTCCAAAAGGAACACTGGGTCAAGTGACATCTGTGACGCAGCTCCCCGATTTAAAAGGCTGGAGTAACAAGGCGGGAAGCAGTTTGGTGTCAATAAGTGAAACAAGCAGGACGTGTGCTGAGAGGGATGCCAGGGCCGAGTCACTAGTATGGACTCAGGGTGTTACGCGAAAGTGAGCGGGATCCAGATGACACTGGTCAAGATCCGGCAGCCACACTACACCGGTCAAGACCTGAGGACTAGCTTTGCACTGGTCAAGATCCGTAAGCCAGACTACGCAGGTCAAGGCCTTAGACTCAACCCTTATTCGTCCTCACCCGAAAGACAGGTCAAGCACTGAAGACCGAGCGCGGACTCCAATCTGGAAGAGGACATTCACTGCGGTGAGTGCAAGTAGGTCGGACCATTACTCCCAACACGTACGTACAGTAAAGGCTTCAGTCCGGGGCAGCAGACAGGAACGGGACCAGTCAGTGTGAGTAAGGCCCAGAAAGTTTTAAATTGACTTTGTTACTTGCGGCCTAGCCGGAAAAAACGGTGACCTCCCTTCATGCCTGTAACTTGAGTACTTGAGTAGGATCACTTTAGTGACACCCTTATCTCTGTGAGCGCTGCAACCATTAGGAATTAGATAGATAGGGAAGAGTAATGCTGCTGTAAGAGTTATATTGTGTTGTGTTTGATATCAACTTTGTCAATATTGTAGGCTGCAATATTCTGTTTTCACACTATCTACTTTCTATTCAAAACTACCTCTCCCTAAATGTATTAAAAAAAAATAAACTGTTAAGTTGGGTACTTCCGCCTTGTCCTTGTCTGCGTGTTGCATCCCAGTAACCTGCTTACAACCGCTCCATGCTGAACAAAGGCGGAAAAGGAGCAGGTCACAGTGCGATTCTATCATATTCTCCTTCCCTTGGTACTTGTGACAACCACATGCTATTGATGCTAATTATCACCTCTATCATAGTCTGCTTTTACTTACATAGGGAACCCAGACCTTCCCTTTAGGCCGGAGTCACACTACCGTATAACACGGCAGAGTGCTATGCGATAAAACATCAGTGCAGGACAGTGCAGATCAGCGATTATTTTCTCATGCCGCTTCAGCATCAGAGAACAATTGCAGCATGCTACGATTTGCAGCGAGACTCGATTCACTCGCACCCATACAAGTCTATGGGTGCGAGAGAAACATCCGACTGCACTCGCATGTCAGCTCAGTGCAGTCCGATATACGGCGAGTCAGGCCACGAAGGAGATGGTGAAATTAATTTCTCTGTCTCCTCCGCAGCTGTGCTGCGATCCTCTCATGCTAGAGAATCGCAGCACAGTAGCATTACACTCGGCTCCCACTCGCAGCAGAGCAGGAGCCACGGGTCATTAGCATATCGCATCTGATGCTCTTGCATCGGATGCCATAAGCTGGTGTGACGCTGGCCTTAAGGAAAGAATTAACCCATAAATAAAAATCTGCAGCAAAACCTGCATGTAGTATAAGTGGCGTGGGGCAACACCCAAGGGCGAGGTGCTCGTGTTTTACGCCCCGGCACATTACATGAAGGTGGGGATCCTGGCTGGGTGTGTGGACTTCTGCTATGAGAGCACTACCCCCGTGCCGCCCGCATCTGAACGATGTTGCTGGTTTGCCAGGACCAGGTGTTGTACAGTTCAATGAGGGAGACCAAAATTTGAAAATAAAGTTTTTACTGAACAGAAACTTGGCAGGGAATATATACAAGAGATAATGGGTACACAGTTTTAGGCCTCTTTCAGATGTCAGTGTTTCGAGTATGTGTGGTGTCTGTTTGCACACGTACTGAAGACACTGACACACGTAGACCCATTCAAATAAATGGGTCTGTGCACAGATCAGTGTGTTTTCATGGACCGTGTGCCCATGGGCAAAACACGCTGGCATGCCTGTTTTTTACTCGCTGCACGGGCCGCAAAACATTTTACACTGATGACACACATACCGGCGCCTGGGAAACAGTGTACAGTTAGTGCTGTTCCCAAGCGCTGGATGCTGAACGTTGCCCTCATCATTATCCCATGCTGGCGCTGTGATCAGCATGAGTAGGGGACCATGATGAGAGTAGTAGTCTGCTCCCGCTGTCTCCACCTGTAAAAATAAAAATAAAATAAAAAAATCCTTATACTCACCTGTCCTAATTGTCCCCTGCTGCAGTCCATGCGACCGCTCACGCAGAGGAGCCGGGTAGAATGACACGCTCCAGTGAGCGAGCCCCAGCGAGCGGTGACCTGTCACTCATTGAGCGCAGCTCCGGGGCCCGCTCGCTGCATAGCGTCATTCTACCCGGCTCCTTGGTGTGCGTAGTGTGGCTCCTTGGCGTGAGGACACTGTTCAACGCTAACTGTACAGCTGATTTCCAGGCACTGGTACGTGTGCTCCTAATGCGGCACATGGGCGGCACATGGTTTTCACACGTGTGCCACACAGGTGCACGCGGACACACGAACACATATCTCTGGTGCGGGTTTTTCCAGTAGCAGAAATATCCAGACTTGTGAAACGTGCCTTGAGTGTTTTATTTACAACTTGAAGCATTTTCCACACACAGATTCCTTACTCTTTTCTCTATTGTTCTCCTTTCTTTCCTTTTCCTCTTTACTCTTTCTACTAGTCCTCGGTTTCCACTGTTCCTCACTATTTCACGACAACCTAGCTCGACTTTACAGTGCTACTTAGCAAAAGTCCTTTACTTGACCCGCAGTTCTGCATCTTCTTTCCTCTTAGGGTGCCTGTATGGCTGGACTTAGATTTAAGCTCTCTGACGCTCTGGAACTCTCGCCCTGGAATTTCTACTCATCTCACGTACTCAATTCTGTCCGTCCAGTATTAAAACATTCATAGAGCACATTAGCTATGTCTGAGTCAGGGACAAGAGTACAACGTCCCCCCTAAGTGAATGACTCTCAAGGACTGAGTTTAATCTGGAGGTTGAGTACTCCAAACATAATCTACTACAAAAAAAGAACCAAGAAAGGAGCCATAAACCACCAGTAATGTTAAAACCTAGTTTATTGAAAAAAAAGGAAAATTAAAAGGTTATTATCATTATATACATACAGTGGGTACGGAAAGTATTCAGACCCCTTTAAATTTTTCACTCTTTATTTCATTGCAGCCATTTGGTAAATTCTAAAAAGTTCATTTTTTTCTCATTAATGTACACTCTGCACCCCATCCTGACTGAACAAAAAAAGAAATGTAGAAATTTTTGCAAATATATTAAATAAGAAAAACTGAAATATCAGATGGTCATAAGTATTCAGACCCTTTGCTTAGTATTAGGATTGCTACCTCCTATAGGTGGCACTAGAGTTGTAGTCCTCTTCCTCTCTGAAGAGACAGTTTGCATATTTCCCAGAGGAGCATTGCGGCTTAAAAGTCTTCTCGGCTTGACATGTCACTCTCCACAAGGAGAAACGTTAACCCTTGATCCTGGTCAGATGACTCTCACCCAGCCAAACCAGATCTCACAGTTTGCACTGACGAGGTGCAGTAATCCGACATTGAGATTTTGGTTTTGGCTTTGATCCTAAATCATGTGACAAGACTCGTCAGAGAGTTGATATTGACTTTTAGGATTGCTACTTCCTATAGATGGCACTAGAGTTGTAGTCCTCTTCCTCTCTGAAGAGACAATTTGCATATTTCCCAGAGGAGCATTGCAGCTTAAAAGTCTCCTCACTTTGCCATGTCAGGCTTGACATGTCACTCTCCGCAAGGAGAAACGTTACCCCTTGAATCCCAGTAAGACGTCTCTCACCCAACCAAACCAGGTCTCATCCTTTGCACTGACGAGGGGCAGTACCCCGAGATTTTGGTTTTGGCTTTTATCATAAATCATGTGACAAGACTTGTTATAGAGTTGATATTGACTTTTAGGATTGATACTTCCTATAGTTGGCACTAGAGTTCTAGTCCTCTTTCTCTCTGAAGAGATAATTTGATAATTTTTTTGTTCCATAAAAAAAATCTTTGGCTCTGTTCACATCTCAGTTTAACTATTTAGTTTGTTTTGTTTAGAACTGACAAATGAATTATCCAGTGCATTCCTGTAGAGCAGGTATATCAAACTCAAATACCCAGAGGGCCAAAATTAAAAGCTTGGACAAAGTCGGGGGCCAACCTTGATATTTATTTAAAAAAGTCTACAATTGAGTTTTTTTCCATATCATCAAATATAATGATGAACTTTTTCATATGGAAACAAACTTAAAGGGGATATCCCACGAACAAAGTACATTTAATTAATTGATCTTAGAATAAAATATTGGAATAATATAATAAGTTATGTAAGAGCAGTAAGAAGCATATGGCCCAATGGCCTAATTTAAATATGTAATAACAAAAGATAAAAAAAATTGAATAGTACAATATGATGCTGACAAAAGTACCCCCAAACACAGTATGATATCCCCAAAGTGAATTCCTCCACAGCTTCTTCCACCCGCATGGAATGATGACCCTACTGAACCCCCCCTCCCTCAATCCCCCTGACAAAAAATGATGACCCCAATCACAGGATTAATCCTATTGCTGCATACACATTAAATGGGAGTATACTCGGGACTACAGAACAGGAGGACTTGGGTATTCTGGTTACTAGTAAGCTGAGCAGCCGTACTCAATGTCAAGCAGCAGCCGCAAAAGCAAACAAGATTTTAGGATGTATAAAAAGAGAAATAAAATCCCATGATCCCAATGTACTATTACCCCTTTATAAATTATCTAGAACATGGGATCCAGTTTTGGGCTCCACATTTTAAAAAGGATATTCAGAAGTTAGAGTTTGTTCAAAGGTGGGCAATAGTGATGAGCGAATGTGCTCGCCACTGCTCGGTACTCGCCCGAGCATCTCACTGCTCGAGATGCTTGGCGCTTTGCGAGTATTTCCTGGTTGCTCGGGCGGGAGCTCGGGTCTTCTCCCTGCATGTTTGGCGCTCTTTAGAGAGCCAATGAACATGCAGGGATTGCCTGCCACGCACTGTAATGCCGTAGCCATGTTGGTTGTGGCATTACAGTGATTAGCTGGCCGTACAGCATCATCAGGTGTATATAAGACCTGGCGCCGCCGTGCTCATCACAGTCTACCCTGGAATCAGGCAGAGTAGGGAGAGGTGCTGCTGCGTCAGGGAGAGATTTGCTTATTTAGAGTTAATATAGATATTCCACAACATATATCTATAATATCCGTCTGAACTAACAGTCCTTCTGAGGACTAATCCAGCTGCATATAATCCATGCTAGGCAGGCAGGCAGTGTATGTGGCAGACTGCAGTGCAAATAGCAAGAGGGTCCATTGAACATCCTGTTAGTCTAGGTATTCCACAACATATATATATATATATATATATATATACATATATATATCGGTTATATATATATCGGTTATATATATGGGAGTGCCTCCAAATTTTTGGCAGTCGTTGCTTCACTGCATAGGCAAACACTATGGAGACCCACTTCCTAATAATGGGAACATTGTTTTTAGGAGGCTCTCTGACCTGTAAGGCAGCGCTAGTTATCACAATGGGGAATACTCGCTTCGCTGCGTGAATCAAAGCACATATGAAAAGTCCTTTCCGGTATTTCTTAAGTCAGCAGTTTATTGCACTTCATAAATTGCTTATTTCCGGGTCCAACTCCGTGGCCCACCGACACACATATAAAGTCCACGAGCCCAAGTGGCAGACCGGCCCACTTGGCTCTAGTTACAGCCTCCCGCAAGGTAATAATAAAACAATGTCCATGTAAATGTCCATAACACAAATAGTATTACCTACGTCGGGCTTTAGCTGCTTTGGTCCATTTGTTTCCCAGATGGGGTCTCTAGCCTCTTGCCCTCCAAGGCTTACTGACATCCACACAGGATCCAGGCTTCACCCTTCAGGAGTCCACTAGCCTCTGGCCCTCCAAGCCACTAGCATCCACTCCCAGGATCCAGTCTCGGCCTTTCAGGCTGTCAGGCTTCACTCGGCCTCACTAGGCTTCAGACAAACAGTGTCCCACCCACCCGGAGAACAGGCCTCATGCCTCTCTCACAGGAACACTGCACACCTGCACCACTACACCTGTCTCAAATCACCAGGGTTTTTATATCCTGTAGAAACAGCCACAGGACCTGTGCTTATCTCACAGTCACGTGTCCATACCTTCTGTGAGCAAAAGGACCTGTGTGATGTCACAGTCATGTAACCAGTCAGCTGAGGGGGGGAGGAAATAGCATAAACAGACATACTAGATCATTATAGCAATGCCGCTGCACCACAGACCTCTACGTCTCTTGCAAGGGGCATTGGAGTTACTCCAAATTTTTGGCAGCCGTTGTTTCACTGCATAGGCAAACACTATGGGAGACCCACTTCCTAATAATGGGAACATTGTTTTTAGGAGGCTCTCTGACCTCTATGTCTTTTGGAAGGGGCATTGGAGTGTCTCCAAATTTTTGGCAGCTGTTGCTTCACTGCATAGGCAAACACTATGGGAGACCACTTCCTAATAATGGGAACATTGTTTTTAGGAGGCTCTCTGACCTCTACATCTCTTGCAAGGGGCATTGGAGTTCCTCCAAATTTTTGGAAACCGTTGCTTCACTGCATACGAAATAACAGTATAGGGGACCCACTCGTTAATAATGGGAACAACAAAGCATAACCGGCTGATGGCTCTCTAACAATAGCGTGGGCAGCCTCATGGCCCTATAAAAATAGGCTTTGTGACTTTCAGAGTCCTTCCATCATAAATGAAACAGGATGTGTCTGATGATGTGTCACACACCACATGGCCAGAAGAAGTTGTAAAATGTTGAAATTTCCCAGGGACTGCATTTGTCTTAAAAAATAACGTAAAAAAAACACAGTAGGATCTTTCTTTAGTATAAAAACCAGAGTCGCCAATGTAATCTCAATGCAATCACATTGTTCAGCTCCTGCACCTCCTCCTCCATCTCCGAAATGACCACATCAGTCATAAGCTGAAAGCACTGCAGCACTGCCTTGGCCAAACGGCAACAGGCTGTGCTGAATATAACATGCTTAATGCTTAGGTGACAAACCGCCCAGAGCTGCAGAGCTGTTGAAAGCTGTAACACAGCAGCCTGATCTGTGGCTCTCTCCACTAAACATACAGCCAGGCATGGTCGTGGGTGACAATGTGCGAAACCTGGTGACGGAGACATGACAGCTGGAGTAGATACGGTTTCCCAAAAGTCAGTCCTTTCACCGATCTAAAAAATATGACTGTGGTGAAATAGAAATCACCGACAAGCTATGGACTGGCTCCGTACCGTCCCTGGCCACATTCACTTGTCCATGTGTTTGCGGTTTGGCGGTCCTTCTCAGTAAGTGCACTTGGGAGGGCACGGGTAAGTTTGTTGGACCTTTGCTTGTGGAAGGTGGAGACTACACTGGGAGAAATAGTGGCAGCTGGGGACTGAGTATGGACACCTGACCGCTGCCGCCATGAGGTTGTGGACAGCTTCCACCCCCATGAGCCTAAAAGGCCACATTTCAAGTGCAAGCAGCTTTAGAGGACTTCCTGGGAGGAATGACAGCTGGAGTAGATACGGTTTCCCAAGTCCTTTCACCAACTAAAGAATTAGGCTGTGGTGACATACAACTGTCAGAAAAAAAGCTGTGGACTGGCTCCGCATCATCCCTGGCCACATTCACTTGTCCACGTGTTTGTGGTTAGGCGGTCCTTCCTAGTAAGTGCACTGGGGAGGGCACGGGTAATGTTGTAGGACCCTTGCTTGTGGAAGGCGGAGATGACACCGGGACATACAGTGCTGGCCAAAAGTATTGGCACCCCTGTAATTCTGTCAGATAATACTCAGTTTCTTCCTGAAAATGATTGCAATCACAAATTCTTTGGTATTATTCTCTTCATTTAATTTGTCTTCCATGAAAAAAACACAAAAAGAATTGTCCTAAAGCCAAATTGGATATAATTCCACACCAAACCTAAAAAAGGGGGTGGACAAAAGTATTGGCACCCTTTGAAAAATCATGTGATGCTTCTCTAATTCGTGTAATTAACAGCACCTGTAACTTACCTGTGGCACCTAACAGGTGTTGGCAATAACTAAATCACACTTGCAGCCAGTTAACATGGATTAAAGTTGACTCAACCTCTGTCCTATGTCCTTGTGTGTACCACATTGAGCATGGAGAAAAGAAAGAAGACCAAAGAACTGTCTGAGGACTTGAGAAATCAAATTGTGAGGAAGCATGAGAAATCTCAAGGCTACAAGTCCATCTCCAAAGACCTGAATGTTCCTGTGTCTTCCGTGCGCAGTGTCATCAAGAAGTTTAAAGCCCATGGCACTGTGACTAACCTCCCTAGATGAGGACGGAAAATAAAAATTGACGAGAGATTTCAACGCAAGATTGTGCGGATGGTGGATAAAGAACCTCGACTAACATCCAAACAAGTTCAAGCTGCCCTGCAGTCCGAGGGTACAACAGTGTAAACCCGTACTATCCGTCGACGTTTGAATGAAAAGGGACTGTATGGTAGGATACCCAGGAAGACCCCACTTCTTACCCCGAGACATAAAAAAGCCAGGCTGGAGTTTGCCAAAACTTACCTGAGAAAGCCTAAAACGTTTTGGAAGAAAGTTCTCTGGTCAGATGAGACAAAAGTAGAGCTTTTTGGGAAAAAGCATCAACATAGAGTGTACAGGAAAAAAAAAGAGGCATTCAAAGAAAAGAACACGGTCCCTACAGTCAAACATGGCAGAGGTTCCCTGATGTTTTGGGGTTGCTTTGCTGCCTCTGGCACTGGACTGCTTGACCGTGTGCATGGCATTATGAAGTCTGAAGACTACCAACAAATTTTGCAGCATAATGTAGGGGCCAGTGTGAGAAAGCTGGGTCTCCCTCAGAGGTCATGGGTCTTCCAGCAGGACAATGACCCAAAACACACTTCCAAAAGCACTATAAAATGGTTTTAGAGAAAGCACTGGAGACTTCTAAGGTGGCCAGCAATGAGTCCAGACCTAAATCCCATAGAACACCTGTGGAGAGATCTCAAAATGGCAGTTTGGAGAAGGCACCCTTCAAATATTAGGGACCTGGAGCAGTTTGCCAAAGAAGAATGGTCTACAATTCCAGCAGAGCATTGTAAGAAACTCATTGATGGTTACCGGAAGCGGTTGTTCGCAGTTATTTTGGCTAAAGGTTGTGCAACCAAGTATTAGGCTGAGGGTGCCAATACTTTTGTCCGGCCCTTTTTTGGAGTTTTGTGTGAAATGATCAATGATTTGATTTTTGCTTCATTCTCTTTTTTGTTTTTTCCTTGCAAGCAAATTAAATGAAGAGAGTAATACCAAAGAATTTGTGATTGCAATCATTTTCAGAAAGAAACTGAGTATTATCTGACAGAATTGCAGGGGTGCCAATATTTTTGGCCAGCACTGTATAATGGTGGCTGGGGACCGAGTTTGGACACCCGGCCACCGCCGCCATAAGGTTGTGGACAGCTTCCGCCTCTACGAGCCTGAAAGGCCACATTTCAAAGGCAAGCAGCTGTCAAAAATTTGGCAGTATAGTATTGCAGCCTGTGGGTTGGGTGGACGGTGATTGTTGCAAGTCTGCAATGACAGGTGCATGGCGGGAGGCATCTTTGCATGCGCCAAGGATCACTTATGATGGGCACACTTTTAGGCAGTGACCAGGGACTCAGAGATGCTTCCAGGGGTCTTTCCCATGCTGTTCTCATGTGTTTTCAGCACTGTATGCATGTGTCTGATGATGTGTCACACACCACATGGCCAAATAAGGTTGTAAAATGTTAAAATGACATTTAGCAGTGAATCCATTTGTCTTGGTTGAAAGCAATGCAAAAGTGCAAAAACACATCAAAAACGCTACGTGTGAACATAGCCCAAGGTGTGGAGGAGCATTTTTGTTTTTGGTTATTTGTTTTGCCTTATATACAAGTCATTACCCTGGAAAGGATGTTCTTTAACATATTTCTCAGGAAAATCCATTTTGGTTTCGTTTTTGCATGTTTTATTGTGAGTCCGTAAAAGTGGCGTAATACCTCTGACAACGTTGTTGACAGCAGTGTGGGAGTCAGGAATGCTTCCAGGGGTCTTCCCCATGCTGTTCCCATGTCATTTGAGCACTGTTCCCATCGATTTGGGCAATTTTTAGGCCCCCTGCAGACTGCTGGGAGGGGAGCCGCCGGAAAAATGCTCAAGTTTCCCATAGACTTACATTGGGCTCATTACTCGGACCGAGCACTCGAGCATTCCAATTTGCTCGACCCGAGCAACGAGTACCCAAGCATATTAGTGCTTGCTCATCACTAGCGGGCAACTATATTATTACAAGGGATGGAGGTCTTCTCATATCAGTCTGTTTAGCTTAGAAAAATGTCGCCTCAGAGGAGATCTCATTATGTGTGGTCAGTACAAGGGACTATCACATGACTTATTCCTTCCGAAGACCATACTAAGGACCAGGGGTCACTCATTACGGGTGGAAGAAAGGTGATTCCGGCACCTAAACAGGAAAGGGTTCTTTACAGTCAGAGCAGTTGGACTGTGGAATTCCCTACCACAAGAGATAGTAATAACTGACGCAATAGCAGCTTTCAAAAAAGGGCTGGACGATTTCCTCGATACACATAACATTGTGGGCTACAGTTAAATTAGACAAAATATTACACCTATAGTAGTACATTTAATACGATAATAGTAATTACATAACTAGTATCATAATTAGGTTTGATCCAGGGTTCTAGGACTGATCGCCTTTTCTCGGGGTCAAGAAGGAATTTTTCCCTGTGATGCAAATTGGCTGAATGTGTCCTGGGGTTTTTGCCTTCTTCTGGATCAACAGATTTAGGTATAGGGATATTAGTAATACCATTATTAGAATCACAAGAGTAATAAAAAATATAAAACTGATTAAAAAATGATAAACGCGTTCATTTTTAATTGTAATAGTGCAGCAATAATAAAATGGTTTTAATAAATTTCTGAGGCCTAGTCCCAGTAAGTTGGTATGTTAGTGTAGGGAGAAAGGTTGAACTGGATGGAGCTAGGTCTTTATTCAACCTACGTTACTATGTTACAATATAGTACTCCAACTGTAATCCCCACATAGTCCTCTATTCAGAATAACGTGGCCGCATTATCTTAATGATCACAAAAAGTGCTCCATACAGTATAATGGCCCCACAAAGTGCTCCATACAGTATAATGGCCCTACAAACTGCTCCATGCAGTATAAGGGCCCCATAAATTGTTCCATACAGTTAATGGACCCACAAATTGTTCCATACAGTATAATGGCCCAAAGAATCATGACCCAATCACAGTATAATTCTCTAACTGTAATCCCCACATGGTCCTCCATTCAGTATAACATGGCCCTGCATTGCCTTTCTTACAGTATAATGGCCCCACATAGTGCTCCATACAGTATAATAATCTCACATAGTGCTCCGTACAGTATAATAATCTCACATAATGCTCAGTACAGTATAATGGACCTCATATAGTGGTCCATACAGTATAATGGCCCCACATAGTGCTCCATACAGTATAATGGACCTCATTAGTGCTCCATACAGTATAATGGCCCCGCATAGTGCTCCATACAGTATAATGGCCCCACATAGTACTCCATACTATATAATTGGCCCCATATAGTGCTCCATAACAGTATAATGGCCCCACACAGTTCTCCATACAGAATAATGGGCCCCATATAGTGCTCCATACAATATAATGCACCCCACATAGTGCGCCATACATTTTATTGGGTCCACATAGTGCTCCTTACAGTATAATAGGCCCTGCATGCTGCCTGCTGTCTCTTCATGATGTCTTCAGGTCCTCTGCACAACTTGGTACAGCAGGCGCGTTGTAATGATGTCACTGAAACATCAGACGCATAGGGGGAATTTGTATCGGCATCTAGGATGCCAATATACTTGAAAGTGCCATGCTGAGTGAATGCGCAATGCCCTGTGGAGAACTCTGCATCACGGGCCAAATATACTCGGGCGACCCACGTGACGTCGCAGGCCAAATATACTCGGGGGACCTGCCCAGTGTCGCAGGCCAAATATACTCACCCTGACGGCCAGATTTGGCCCACGGGCCAGAGTTTGGCATGTGTGCTGTAAGGGCAGACTGTTCCCACTGATTTATATCTGGTCTCTGTTTGGTTGAATCTTTGTCTAAAGGAAAAATAAACTCATCATATGGATTTTTTTTCCACTCCAGAAATAAACAACAAATTGAAACCAAACGCCCTCCATTAGACAAAGGGGCCCCTCTGCTTCTGCTTGTTCTGTTTTCCCCTTTTTGATGCATTTTACCTGCAGACTTAAGGCAGTATTTTTCAATGGGTTATTAATAGTGTTGCGCGAACACGCTCGACACTGCTCGGTACTCGCCCGAGCATCACGCTACTCGGGATGTTCGGCGTGCACCGAGCATTTCCGGGTTACTCGGGCGGGAGCTCGGGTCTCCGCCCTGCATGTTTGGCGCTCTTTACAGAGCCAATGAACATGCAGTGATTGCCAGCCAGTCACTGTAATGCCGCAACCATGTTGTTTGTGGGCATTACAGTGATTGGCTGGCCGCACAGCGTCACCTCGAGTATTTAAAACCGGGCGCCGCCATCTTGGACAGAGTCGCTCCGGATCAGACAGTGTAGGGACAGCGCTGCTGATTTAGGGAGAGATATATCCTGCAAAATAGTTAGTGTAGGGTCTGTAAAGGCTGCCAGATCAAACAAACAGTCCTTCTCAGGACTAATATCCATCCCAGGTATATCAGGCAGGCAGGCCGGCAGGCTGTATAGGAGACGCAGTGGTTATACCAGCAAACGCTGCATTACAGTCCTGTGTGCTGCTCCTGTTGCTGAAATTGCTGGACTTAGCTCCAGGTCCCGGGGGCCAGGAAAAATCCTTTTTTTTATCTAAATCCTCTTTTTTTTTTCCTCCTTCACAATGTACAAATACCCATCTTATTAACCTTTTGGTGCCCCCCCCAAAAAAAAGTGTGCCTCTGATTTTTCAGACACAAATATATCTGTTGAAAATAGTCTGGTGTAGGCCAGAGAGACAGAGTGTGCTTTTGCTGTTCCACGGTAAAAAATTTCTATTATCCTGCTTTTTGTATTTTTTGCTGTAAAAAAAAAAAAATAGTGTCTCCCTGATTTTTCAGACACAAATATATCTGTTGAAAATAGTCTGGTGTAGGCCAGAGAAATACAAGTGTGGTTTTGCAGTTCCACGGTACAAACCTCTGTATTATCCACTTTTGGGCCATTTGTATCTAAAAAAAAACAGTTTGAGTGTGTCGCTCACTGTTCAGCCGCAAATATATATATATTTTAAAAAGCCTGGTATACACCAGTAAATTATAACTGTGGTTTTGCTGTTCCACGGTAAAAAATCTCTATTATTCAGGTTTTGGTAGTTTTTTCCGTAAAGGAAAACAGTAGTGTCTCCTGACTGTTGTGACACAAAAATATATCTGTTGAAAATAGTCTTGTGTAGGCCCGACATCCCAGTGTGGTTTCGCAGTTCCACGGGTCAAATCGCTGTACTATCCAGTTTTGGGCCTTTGGTATCTAAAAAAAAAGCAGTTTGAGTGTGTCGCTCACTGTTCAGCCGCAAATATCTCTATTTAAAAAAGTGTGGTATACCCCAGTAAACAATAACTGTGGTTTTCCTCTTCCACGGTTCTAATTTACTCTTTATTACCCTTTTTCCATTGATAGTGCAAGTGTAAGCTATTTTACTTCATTTACAATGGGCAAGGCGCGTGGCAAGGGACGTGGAAGTGGACGTTCTGGTGATGGTTCGTGCAGAGGACGGGGCCGTGGCCAAGGTGAAAATGTGCCACAACCAACAGCCACATCTTCTCGCTCCCACTTCTTGACCGAATTACTAGGGAAGCATAGAACAACACCAGTATTGAGAACTGATCAGTGTGAACAGGTTATTAATTGGATAGCAGACAATACTTCCAGTTACCTGGGCACCACCACCTCCGGTCTGTCTTCCACACGGTCAACTCTTAGTAGCCGTGAGTCTCGACCGGATACTCCTTCTCACCCTGATGCTCCTTCCTCCCACCATGCCGAGTGTCGTCAGACAGCAAGTGATCCCACACTTGGACACTCTGAAGAGCTGTTCACTGGTCCATTTCCATATTTGGGCCCCTCGCCTGATACGCTTGAAGTGGTGGAAGAGGAGATCCCATGTTGCGATGCCCAAATATTTGAACAGCCACGGCCACAGGAAGTCGACGTTGGTAATCTGTCACAAGAGGTGGACGATGACGAGACACAATTGCCAGGAAGTGAGGAGGAGGATCGTGGTGCGCAAGTGGAAGAGGAGGAGGTGGTGGATGATCTAGTAACTGACCTAACGTGGAAGGAGGACATGCAGAGTGAGGCCAGCAGCACACAGGGGGAGGGAGGCAGAGTACCCCAACAGGCAGGAAGAAGCAGTGTGGTGGCCGCAGACAGAAGGCAGGCAACCGTTCCCCGTAACACCAACACGAGGGACGTTGCCAGTACAAGCGGTAGGTCTTCCAGAGTCTGGAATTTTTTTAAAGATTCTGCTGATAACCCCAAAAAGGCCATATGTTCCACCTGCCATGCCAGCATCAGCAGGGGTGACAAAACTACCAGCCTGACCACCACCAGCATGATCAGGCACATGGCAGCAAAGCACCCGACTTTGTGGAGCGAAACCCAGGGTCCACGACCAGTGTCAGCGGGTGTCACCACTGCTTCTTCCACTGTTGTGCGTGCAATAGAACCCCCTGTTGTGTGTGCAAGGCAATCCCCTGTCCATACTGCATGTAAAGATGCCCCCTCCTCTCAGTCTTCACTTGTTATGGCAGTTTCTCAAGACACAGCATCAACGTCCACGTCCACGTCCCACCGCAGCGTTCAATTGTCCATATCCCAGACCTTTGAACGAAAGCGGAATTTCGCAGCTAACGCCCCACAGGCCACAGTCCTAAATTGACACATTTCACGACTGCTTGCATTGGAAATGCTGCCTTTTAGGCTGGTGGAGACGGAATCCTTCCGCTATCTTATGGCGGTGGCTGTCCCTCGGTACTCGGTCCCCAGCCGACACTATTTTGCCCGGTGTGCCATCCCTGCACTACACAAGCACGTGTCCCAAAGCATCTGCCGTGCCCTCAACAACGCAGTTACTGGGAGAGTCCACCTGACAACGGACACGTGGACAAGTGCTTGTGGCCAGGGACGGTACATCTCTCTGACGGCACACTGGGTAAACATAGTGGAAGCCGGGACCCAGTCGGACCTTGGGACGGAACACATCCTCCCCACACCGAGGATTGCGGGCCCTATGTCAGTCAGAGTTGCCCCCACAGTGTACAGCTCCAGTGCATCCTCCTCCTCCTCATGTTCAGCCTCCATATCAGATATCACCACATCAGTTACAAGCTGGAAGCATTGCAGTACTGCCTCCGCCAAGCCGCAACAGGCTGTGCTGAAACTCATAAGCTTAGGTGATAAACTTCACACTGCTTGTGAGTTGTGGACAGCTGTGAAAGAGCAGGCAGATCCATCCTAATTTTTGGCAGCTTTTGTTGGGAAAGCATAAGCAAATACTATGGGAGACCCACTCCCCAATAATGGGACTTATGTTTGTAATATGCTGTACTGCATGGCTCTTGTAAGGGGCATTGCAAGTTGCTCCGTCCTAATTTTTGGCAGCTTTTGCTTGCAAGGCATAAGCAAATACTATGGGACACCCACTCCCCAATAATGGGACTTATGTTTGTAATATGCTGTACTGCATGTGACGCGCCCCCAGGGCCGTGTGTACACGTGTGTGGGATACCCGGTGCCGGGTCTCTGGGGTCTGTAGTCTCCGTGGCGGTGACCCGGTCCCGTGGCTCAGGCTGGTCAAACCAGTGGCAGTCTTTCTTAGGTTTTGAGGTTAATTGTACGACTGCGCCACCCGTGGATTGCGGTCAGGGAGTACCACCGCTGCGAGGCAGACCGCTGAGGCTGGTGTTGTGTGCGCAGCATAGAATGGGATAACTCCCCTCGGGAGGAGTATAGCCTCAGGGCAGTGAGTGTGGATGATGGGGGTGATGGTGCACGAGCGCAGCAGGAACGACTCAGAGTCTTTGCAGTGCAGTTCAGGGTCTTTACTGATGATTATAAGGTAGACCCTCCCGGGAGTACTGGCTAGCATAAGAGGCCTGGTCAGTCTGTGAGCAAGCAGGAGTTCCCCTGGCCAGGTGGAGTTGTAGGCCTCCCCGTCTGTCTGCACTCTTCCTGGCTACCTTGCTGTAAGCGGGTAGAAGTAGCCCACGTCCCTGAGTGTACCGTGTAGTGCTCACCCATATGGCTGGTGACTTGGGGCCTTCTGTTAGCCTCCGCTCCACGATGGCGGTGCTGGTCCCTTGCTTGTGACTGAGCCTCCGGGCTTCTATGGCCAGAGGACCTGAAATCCCCTGCCGGCTGGTTTCTGCTGCTGGATATATAAGTCCTCACAGCTTCGGACTCCTGTGTCCGGTTCCTATTGTCTTCTGCCAGGGCGAGCTCTGCTCAGCTTCCAGCCCATGGTCTTTAGCTCCTAGCTCCTACAGAGCTCCTTGCTGTTACTTTCCCTTGCTCTCACTCTGACTCTGACTGTTCTCTGACTCACTCAACCCCGCCCCAGATCCAGTTTATAAGGGCAGAATTCTCCCCTCCCAGGACTGGGGCAAGAGGATGTTGCATGTTTAAGGGATCCTGACCAGGAAACCTCCCACTTGCTCTCCGACGTAATATCTCTATTACTGTGGTGACCAGACCACTGGGGTGCCACACATGGCTCTTGTAAGGGGCATTACAGTTTCTCATAATTTGTGGAAAGCCTTCCATTCACTGCTTAGGCCAACAGTGCATGGGAGACCCAGTTGCTATAAATCGAAAAAAAGGTTTAGTTAACGCCCTCTGACCTCCATGTCATTTCCAAGGGGCATTGGAGTGGCTCGAAATTTTTGGTAGGCATTGCACTCACTGTATGCCCTATAACTGTGTAGCCGAACCACTCCTTTTGTTACAGAAACATATCCTACAAGACATATCTGGTTGACTGGCCTGATATTGATAATGGTCCCTGTTCCTCCTGCTCTTTCTCCTTTGCCACCACCTCATCCATCATTTATCACCTGAAACTTTGTTTTAACGGGAGTCATAGAACTGGCATAGTAGCAGGAAAACATCCAGCAATCCTCGGAGGAGGTAGGATATGCGCCAAAACGCGGACCACCTCAGGCCTAGCCGCTACTACATACAGTACAGACCAAAAGTTTGGACACATCTTCTCATTTAAAGATTTTTCTGTATTTTCAATGACTTTGAAAATTGTACATTCACACTGAAGTTATCAAAACTATGAATTAACACATGTGGAATTATATACTTAACAAAAAAGTGTGAAACAACTGAAAATATGTCTTATATTCAAGGTTCTTCAAAGTAGCCACCTTTTGCTTTGATGACTGCTTTGCACACTCTTGGCATTCTCTTGATGAGCTTCAAGAGGTAGTCACCGGAAATGGTTTTCACTTCACAGGTGTGCGCTGTCAAGTTTAATAAGTGGGATTTCTTGCCTTATAAATGGGGTTGAGACCATCAGTTGTGTTGTGCAGAAGTCAGGTGGATACAAGGCTGATAGTCCTACTGAATAGACTGTTAGAATTTGTATTATGACAAGAAAAAAGCAGCTAAGTAAAGAAAAACGAGTGGCCATCATTACTTTAAGAAATGAAGGTCAGTCAGTGTGAAAAATTGGGCAAACTTTGAAAGTGTCCCCAAGTGCAGTTGCAAAAACCATCAAGCGCTACAAAGAAACTAGCTCACATGAGGACCGCCCCAGGAAAGGAAGACCAAGAGTCACCTCTGCTTCTGAGGATAAGTTTATCCAAGTCACCAGCCTCAGAAATCGCAGGTTAACAGCAGCTCAGATTAGAGACCAGGTCAATGCCACACAGAGTTCTAGCAGCAGACATATCTCTTCAACAACTGTTAAGAGGAGACTTTGTGCAGCAGGCCTTCATGGTAAAATAGCTGCTAGGAAACCACTGCTAAGGACAGGAAACAAGCAGAAAAGACTTGTTTGGGCTAAAGAACACAAGGAATGGACATTAGACCAGTGGAAATCTGTGCTTTGTTCTGATGAGTCCAAATTTGAGATCTTTGGTGACAAAACCGTGGCTTTGTGCGACGCAGAAAAGGTGAACGGATGGACTCTACATGCCTGGTTCCCACCGCATGGAGGAGGAGGTGTGATGGTGGGGGGGTGCTTTGCTGGTGACACTCTTGGGGATTTATTCAAAATTGAAGGCATACTGAACCAGCATGGCTACCACAGCATCTTGCAGCGGCATGCTATTTCATCCGGTTTGCGTTTAGTTGGACCATCATTTATTTTTCAACAGGACAATGACCCCAAACACACCTCCAGGCTGTGTAAGGGCTATTTGACCAAGAGGGAGAGTGATGGGGTGAAATGCCAGATGACCTGGCCTTCACAGTCACCAGACCTGAACCCAATCGAGATGGTTTGGGGTGAGCTGGACAGCAGAGCGAAGGCAAAAGGGCCAACAAGTGCTAAGCATCTCTGGGAACTCCTTCAAGATTGTTGGAAGACCATTTCCGGTGACTACCTCTTGAAGCTCATCAAGAGAATGCCAAGAGTGTGCAAAGCAGTCATCAAAGCAAAAGGTGGCTACTTTGAAGAACCTAGAATATAAGACATATTTTCAGTTGTTTCATACTTTTTTGCTAAGTATATAATTCCACATGTGTTAATTCATAGTTTTGATGCCTTCAGTGTGAATGTACAATTTTCATAGTCATGAAAATACAGAAAAATCTTTAAATGAGAAGGTGTGTCCAAACTTTTGGTCTGTACTGTACATGCGCTTGCATTCCAAGAAAACAAAGCAGATGCTAACTTCTATCATCATCATCATCATGCTCCTCACCTAGGCACTCTCAACTCCCCTGATGGAGAAGCCATCGCCCACCGGAGGAGTCTGGTTCTCTGGTGGGCTCGTCCAATGCTGCCCTAAAGCAGGCCAGGCTAAGAAAAGTGTGGGGGAAGGTGACAGGAGAAATCAGGGTGGCTGGGGACCGAGTATGGACACCTGGCCGCCACCTGGCGGCTGGGGACCGAGCGTGGACACCCGGCCGCCGGGCGGCTGGGGACAGAGTATGGATACCTTGCTGCCGAAGCGGCCATGAGGTAGTGGCCAGCTTCGGCCTCCTCCAAACTAAAAGGCCCCATTTCAAGTGAAAGCTAGCAGTATGGTATTGCAGCCTGCGGGTGGGTGGGTGGTTGGCTGCATATTTTCGCGTGCATTGCAAGGAATGGGGGAGGTACAATTGAACACTGCCCTGGGACAAGGACTTGCACGGGGATAGTTGCAAGTCTGCATCTTCTGATGCGGCAAGGATCACTTCTGATGGGCACACTTTTAGACAGTGACCTGGGGGTCAGAGATGCTTCCAGGGGTCTTCCCCATGCTGATCCCTTGTCTTTTCAGCACTGTATGCATGTGTCACACAGCACATGGCCAGATAAGGTTGTAAAATGTTAAAATGACATTTCCCGGTGAACGCATTTGTCACGGTTGAAAGCAATACAAAAGTGCAAAAACGCATGAAAAATGCTACTTGTGAACATAGCCCAAGGTGTGGAGGAGTATTTTTGTTTTTGGTTATTTATTTTACCTTATACACAAGTTTTCACCCTGGATAGGAAATTCCTTAAAATATTTCACAGAAAAACCGTTTCAGTTTCGTTTTTTAACGTTTTATTGTGAGCCCGCAAAAGTGGCTAAATACCTCTGACCATGTTGTTGACAGCAGTGACCTGGGGGTTAGAAATGCTTCCAGGGCCGATCCCCATGCTGCCCCCATGTCTTTTGAGCACTGTCACTATCGTTTTGGGTACGTTTTAGGCTTTCTACAGACTGCCGGGGGTGCTGCCGCAAAAATGCTCGGGTCTCTCATAGACTAACATTGGGCTCGTTGCTCGGGTCGAGCACCCGAGTATCACGGTAAGCTCGGCCCGAGCTTCGAGCACCCGAGCATTTTAGTGATCGCTCAACACTATCAGTCGTCATCTTGGTGAGGACACGGAAGTCTTGCCCGTTACCAGTCTGGCACCCATGGCTGACTTTATGTTACGCTGCCTTAACTGTGACCCTCGCATTGTCAAAATGTTGGGTGACAGTCATTACTGGTTGGTGACACTTGTAGACCCCCGCTACAAGGAGAACTTTCACTCTCTTATTCCTGAGGTGGAGAGGTCTACAAAAATGGGGCAATACCAGAAGGCCCTTGCTGCAGAACTCTTAAAAAAATTCCCATCTGAACACGCTAGCGGCAGAGGTCACAGTTCGTTGCCCAACCAAGGCGTACAGGCGAGCGAGATGCAACTCCAATCCAGCAGAGGCAGGGGAACACTGTCAACGTTCTGGAACAGTTTTCTGACACCCGCCCAGCTTACAGGCCCTGAGGCGCGCGGTACTCTCACAAGGAGTGGAAAGTTTCAAAAGATGGTGAGGGAGTACCTTGCCGATCGTACCAGCATCCTCCGTGATTCCTCTGTGCCTTTTAATTATTGGGTATCCAATAACTGATAAGCGCACTCGCCTGTCAACTGACAATGCTGACAAGCTGACCCTTATCAAAATGAACAAGGGCTGGATTGGGCCAGACATCTCATCACCACCAAATGACAGCAGAGTAACATAAAGTCAAATCCACTGTGTTATTTCGGGAGGTGTATTCCCATGCATCGCTTCACACCCACACATGGGTATACGCTTCCTCATTTCGGCTGTTTTTTGCTCTTCTCCTTATCCTCAGCCTCCACGACCACTATACCACCAGGGTGACCGTGGTCCATGTTGCCAGCATTGCAAGTTCCTCTGTCCTAATTTTTGGCAGCTTTTGCTTGGAAGGCATAGGCAAAGACTATGGGAGACCCACTCCCCAATAATGGGAATAATGTTTTTAATATGCTGTACTGCATGGCTCTTGTAAGGGACATTGCAAGTTCCCCCTTCCTAATTTTTGGCAGCTTTTGCTTGGAAGGCATAGGCAAAGACTATGGGAGACCCACTCCCCAATAATGGGAATAATGTTTTTAATATGCTGTACTGCATGGCTCTTGTAAGGGGCATTAAAATCGTCTTGTTAAGCTACTGTGACCTCCACGTCTCTTCCACGGGGCATTGATATTGTCTTTTTATTCCACTGTAACCTCCACACTCTTCCAAGGGGCATTAAAATTGTCTTGTTAAACCACTCTGAACTCCACGTCTCTTCCAAGGGGCATTAAAACCATCTTGATAAGCTACTGTGACCTCCACATCTCTTCCAAGGTGCATTAAAACTGTCTTGTTAAACCACTCTGAACTCCATGTCTCTTCTAAGGGGCATTAAAACCGTCTTGTTAAACCACTCTGAACTCCACAGCTCTTCCAAGGGGCATTGACATGTTGTTTTTAATTACCTCTAACCTCCACGACTCTTGCAACGGGCATTGCATTTCCTCCTAATTTTTGTCAGCTTTTGCTTTTCAATGCATAGGCGAACACTAAGGGAGACCCACTCCCCAATAATGGGTAGAAGGTTTTTAATAAGCTGTAATCCACGTCTGTTTCAAGGGGCATTGCAGTGCCTAATAATTTTTGGAAAGCCTTCCATTCCCTGCTTAGGCCAACAGTGTACAGGAGACCCAGTTGCTATAAATGGAAAAAAAGGTTTAATTAAGGCCCTCTGACCTCCATGTCACTTCCAAGGGGCATTGGAGTGCCTCGAAATTTTTGGTAGGCATTGCATTCACTGTATGCCTTATAACTGTGTAGCTGAACCGCTCCTTTTGGTACAGAAACATATCCTACAAGACATGTGTGGTTGGCTGGCCTGATATTGATGTGAATGGTCCCTGTTCCTCCTGCTCTTTCTCCTTTGCCACCACCTCATCCATCATTCATCACCTGAAGCTTTGTTTTAACGGGAGTCATAGAACTGGGATAGTAGCAGGAAAACATCCAGCAATCCCCGAAGGAGGTAGAATATGCGCCAAAACGCTGACCACCTCAGGCCTAGCTGCTACAACATACATGCGCTTGCATTCCAAGGAACAGAAAGCTAAGGAGGTGGATGGCCTCATGATCATGAATAATTTACTCGTTGTGTAGGAGGCCGACCACTGCTGCTGTCTACCTTCTGAACTTTGTGTTGAAGCCTGATTGACCCAGGACCCACAATCCTCTATGTCTGGAGGACGTATTGCATCCCAGTGTCCAACTGTGTCCCGGCTTCCACAATATTAACCCAGCGTGAAGGCGTCAGTGAGATGGACCATTCCTGGCCACATTCACTTGTCCACGTGTTTGTGGTTAGGCTGTCCTTCCCACTAAATGCACTGGGGAGGGCACAGGTAATGTTTTGGTATGCGTGCTTGTGTATAAGGCGCACCGGGACAAATGGGGGCGGCTGGGGCCCGTTTATGGACACCCGGCCACCCCCACGCGGCTGGGGACTGTGTGTGGGCACCCGGCCGCGGCGCGTCTGGGGACTGAGTATGGACACCCGGCCGCCCCCTGGCGGCTGGGGACCAAGCGTGGACACCCGGCCGCCGGGCGGCTGGGGACTGAGTATGAATACCAGGCTACCGATGCAGCCATGACATGGTGGCCAGATTCCACCTCCACATGCCTAAAAGGCCCAATTTCAAGTGCAAGCAAGCTAGCAGTATGGTATTGCAGCCTGGGGGTGGGTGGGTGGCAGGCTTCATACTTGCGCTTGTATTGCAAGTTATGGGGGAGGTACAATTGAACACTGCCCTGGGACAAGGACTTGCACGGGGATAGTTGCAAGTCTGCATCTTCTGATGCGGCAAGGATCACTTCTGATGGGCACACTTTTAAGCAGTGACCTGGGTGTCAGAGATGCTTCCAGGGGTCTTCCCCATGCTGATCCCATGTCTTTTTAGCACTGTATGCATGTGTCACACAGCACATGGCCAGATAAGGTTGTAAAATGTTAAAATGACATTTTCCAGTGAATGCATTTGTCACGGTTGAAAGCAATACAAACACACAAAAACGCATAAAAAATGCTACTTGTGAACATAGCCCAGGGTGTGGAGGAGTATTTTTGTTTTTGGTTATTTATTTTACCTTATACACAAGTCTTTACCCTGGAAAGGATGTTCCTTAACCCCTTTCCGACCTGGTCAGTAATAGTACGCACCAGGTCAGGAAGGCCGGTTCAGCGGGGGCTCCGGCGGTGAGCCCGCTCTCAAGCGAGCACATGTCAGCTGATTATTGAAATCGCAATCCACCCGCAGCTGTTAACATGTTAAATCTCTGACAGTGGCATTTAACTCGCGCTTCCGGGAGTCCTAAGCCCCGCCCATCAGTGACCCCGTCACGTGATCGCGGGTCACCAATGGGTGGGCATGACAACTCAGGGTCTGCAGCAGACGCCTGTGGTTGTCATGTCTCAATTGCTATGAGCGCCACCCTGTGGTCAGCGCTCATAGCAAGTGAGCATTTCTCCTGCATACAAGCGATCTGCTCATCGCTTGTATGCAGTAGAAGTAATCAGACAACAGCTGCTTCTAGTCTCCTCTGGAGACTATAGAAGCAAGCAGAAAGTGTAAAAAAAAAGTTTTTAAAAAAATTAAAAAAATAAAAAATATATAAAAGTTTAAGTCACCCCCCTTTCGCCCCATTCAAAATAAAATATATATATATATATATAAAAAAAAACACATACACATATTTGGTATCGCCGCGTTCAGAATTGCCCGATCTATCAATATAAAAGAAGAATTAATACAATCAGTAAACGGCGTAACGAGAAAAAAATTTTAAACGCCAGAATTAAGTTTTTTTTGGTCGCTACAACTTTGCAATAAAATGCAATAACGGGCGATCAAAACATCGGATCTACCCCAAAATGGTATCAATAAAAACGTCAGCCTGGCACGCAAAAAATAAGCCCTCACCTGGCCCCAGATCCCGAAAAATGGAGAAGCTAAGGGTCTCGGAAAATGGCGTAATTTTTTTTTGTTTTTTTTAGCAAGCTTTGAATTTTTTTTCACCACTTAAATAAAAAAGAACCTATACATGTTTGGTGTCTATGAACTCGTAACGACCTGGAAAATGATGATGGCAGGTCAGTTTTAGCAATCTGTGAACGTGGTAAAAAAAGGACCCAAAAAACAACTGTGGAATTGCATTTTTTTTGCAGTTTCACTGCACTTGGAATTTTTTTCCCATTTTCCAGCACACGATATGGTAAAACCAGTGATGGTGTTTAAAAGTACAACTCGTCCCGCAAAAAATAAGCCCTCACATGGCCATATTGAACGAAAATTAAAAAAGTTCTGACTCTGGGAAGAAGGGGAGCAAAAAAGGAAAACACAAAAACAGAAAGACCCATTGTCGTTAAGGGGTTAACATATTTCACAGGAAAGCAATTTCACTTTTGTTTTTGAACGTTTTATTGTGAGCCGGTAAAAGTGGCTTAATACCTCTGACCACGTTATTGACAGCAGTGACCTGGGGGTCATAAATGCTTCCAGTGGCGATCCCCATGCTGTCCCCATGTCATTTGAGCACTGTCACTATCGTTTTGGGCACTTTTTAGGCTTTCTACAGACTGCCGGGGGAGCCGCCGCAAAAATGTTCGGGTCTCCCATAGACTAACATTGGGCTCATTGCTCGGGTCGAGCACCCGAGTATCACAGCGAGCTCGGCCCGAGCTTCGAGCACCCGAGCATTTTAGTGCTCGCTCAACACTAGTTATTAAGTAAAGAAATACTGGTATTCTGCATGTAAAGGGATAGATTTGTCTGTGAAAGAGCTACATTTAAATATAAATAGTTTGGGGTGTAAAATCTTGCTGACTGATTAGCTTTAAAAACATAACTGGCTGGTAAGCAGACAGTGGGCATGAGTTTTCATGAAATCACATCCACTTTGCTTCAACTGTTAAACACAGGAGATTTTTTTTGCACAAAAAAACACAATTCCAAAAATTCTAAATTTAACTGTGTGGGAACATGGTTTCAAATGGACATGTGAACAGAGACTTAAAGACAAGTGAAGTCCATAAAATGGTGTATACACATAAGTTATAGACTGCTCTATAGACATTCATGTGAATTTTCACGATAAGCTCATGTTTAACACTTCTGGCTTCCCCTTTCTTTTTTTATCTGATTGATCTTTTTTGCTTACCACTCAGAAAGTGGTCTTACCAGTGTTGAAACTTCGGGTTTTGGTATATTGCAATCTCAATGAACATTAGTTAAATGTATACTCTTATTGCAGAGCAATGGGAATATTACTGTACTTAACTGATTTTGCATACACAAAAATGCAATTACTGTACTGTAATTACGGTTTTATGTACCCAATGTGTCTCAAAAGCTTGTATGTGTAATCTAGTAGTTTAAGAATTGTACTTTTATAGCACGGTATTGTAAAAATGATTATTTAGCTTTATAGGATTTTAAACAAGATCTTAAAGGGAAGCGTCTTTTCTACAGGATCTGAACAATATACTTCTTCAGTACTATGCAATGTTATTAACTCTTCATAATGTTGCTTGTGTAAAGCCCCACTCCAGTGGGTTGTTTTATTGAAGCACTACTCCTAAACAAATATAAAGTATAAAGTACTATTGCAGTGGTACACACATCAATACCAGGCTACAAATCTAACTTATAGAGGTAGAGCAAAGAGAAAATGCCAAGCACTCATCAAATCAGTATAATGTAGAATATAATGTAAATATGCTATACCTGGACCACTTCTGAATGGTTTGCGTCTGTAGTAGGGCAGGAAATTATGCTGCCAGCTGGTTGCAGAGCCCTTCTGTTCCTCCTTTTCCGGTAAAAAACAATTGCATTACATAGCGGCTGGTCTGCACAGAAAATAGCTCTTTCAAAAGTTAAAGCTCTGATTAACTATTTAGAAGGCTTCAGGAAGAAGTAAACTTTCCTTGTGAAAATGATTGTGCTTGTTAACTATAAAAACATGAACATTTAAGCAGCTCAGGATATGGAAGAAATAATGTTTCTCCTCATATCTGGTTACAATTACATTAGAGAGGCATAATTACAAATTAGATTTTGAGTTGCTGTTTCCAGCACAGTGCCTGGAACTTGAATATATACACTGTGCTTTACACAGTGCTTTGAAGAGTATTAAATGTATATTTTAAAAAATGTTTTAAAGTTTTTTATTATTATTATCATTATTATTGTTGCTATCTGTAAAAAACTAACAAACACATTTTTGAAACTGGTCACTAGAGCTATTATTACTAGACCCATATTTCCTGTTGGAAATTATCAGGAACAGATTGACTCTGACTCTACTGAATTGTATTGAAGTAACTCATTACCACGATCTCATCCGGGCAATTGCCATTATCATGAGGGTGATCAGGTGATCTGTAACCATCATATATTGTGAGTGGTGGATTCTGTGTACCGTAATCTATTGCATATAAGGGTGCTACCTATCAGTGATCTCCTGTCTTAAACTTTTGAAAAGACTGTAGGCAGTGGCGTACCGCCAATGGCGGCAGGCCATGCCACTGCTATGGGGTCCGTGAGCCGGGAGGGCCCTGAAACAGCGGAGGAACGAGGAGGATAGGTGAGTATTGGGGGTAGGGAGGTTGCGTCGGAGGAGAGGGGCACACGCAGTAGCCGCTGCTGCAGCTACCTCGTGTGTGACGCGCCCTCTGGGGCCGTGGGGTACTCGGTAGCCGGGCCGGTCTTTTTTTTGGGGTAGTCACAGTGGCAGTGACCTGGTTCATGGCCCAGGGCGGTCAATAAAGAAAGTCAATTGGGGAACAATAAAGATTTGTGATGCCACCCGTGGTATGCGGCTATAGGTGGCCGCCGCTAAGGTTCAGATCCACTGGGGCTGTTGATGACACAGCAAAGGTGGTTCAGCTCTCCACGGTTAGAGCTAGGCCCCAGGGCAGTTAAATAAGAGATTAAAGATGTTGGTGTTGTGGTGCAAGGCAGGTGACGCAGCAATTAAGTAAAGGACACAGTGGGGTGCAGTCTTCAAGTTTTTACTCACAGTTCTTATGGAGTTCCAGGTTACAACTGCTAGATTATAACAGCCCACTGAGTCCTGTGTCCCCCAGGGAAGTGATCCAGCCAACTCTCAGATAACTTGGGTGCACTTGAACGGGACCCCGTTTTGTGTACCTTTCCAGGTCGTCTCTCTGCGCTGGCTCTCGCCCTCCTGCCCTGAGCCTCACACACAGTATCCCGAGCCAGTGGCCACGGGCCTTGTTGGGCCACGTCCTTTCTGTCCCCTTTGTCCTATATGGCCACCTTTTCAGCGAATGTGTGTGGTTTTTGGCTACGGCACTTGAAGACACAGCAACCTCCGGTTTGCTAGCTGAGTCTTGTAGTCCTCCACTAGTCTGGGGCCGGTCCGCTACTGCGGCCTGATCCCTTCAATGTCAACGTGAACTCAGGCACATGGGTGGACTCCGCACTTCCCGTGCCCCTAGGATCCTATCTCTCTCTGGAGCCCTTCTCACTGCTCCGGTCTTCTCTCCTCACTCTCCTACTGGGCCCCCTCGCCATTTGGATGTTACTCCTTATGGTCCTCACTTACTCCACTGAGCCCCTCAACTGAACAACCAACCTTCTACATGTTTCTACCCTTCTTTTCTACTCTACCTTCACTGCTCCCCTAAACTACTTCCTTCACCCACCTCCTCTACTTAGTTCCATCCCCCTAACAGGGACCAGGCCTGTGCTCTCCCTTAGGAGCTATCTGGACCTTCCCTTATGGAGTGATGTAGTGTTGGATGTGAGTGGTTGGGTCCCGGGTAGTGCTCCCTCCTTAACTGAGAGTGGGGTACCACACCTCTGGCTGAGATGCAGTACCTCTGTGGCAACTGGACCCGCAGGGGCACCACATGTGCCCGCTGCTAAAGGGACATGAATATTCCCTCTTCTCCACTCCCATGGTTGTGGAGAAGAGAGAATATTCATTCTCTTTAGTAGCGGCATGGAGGAGCTCTGAGCCACGGCTCCTGCTGTTAGTGCCCGCCACTAAACAGAATGCATATTCACTCTTCTCCACGACCATGGTCACGGCGTGAAGAGGAGTGAATATGCAGGCAGCAGCAGCTCACCTCGGCGTCTGAGAGCGCACGCTGCTCAGATGCCGACGTGAGCTGCTGGCAGACAGGACACAGCAGCGCTGGAGCAGAGGTGAGGAAGGAAGGGGAGTATAAGTGTTTATTTTTTTGTGTGTGCAGAGATGGGGCCATGCATACCAGGATTGGGGTGTGAGGAAGCCACGCATACCAGTATTGGGGGATGAGGAGGCCACGCATACCAGGATTGGGGGGTGAGGGGGCCCACGCATACCAGGATTGGGGTGAGGGGGCCAAGCCTATCAGGATTGGGGGGTGAGGGGGCCCCACATACCAGGATTGGGGAGTGAGGGATCCCACACATACCAGGATTGGTGGTGAGGGGGCCACGCATATCAGGATTGGGGGGTGAGGGGGCCACGCATACCAGGATTGGGGGGGTGAGGGGGCCCATGCATACCAGGATAGGGGGGGTGAGGGGGCCACGCATACCAGGATTGGAGGGGAGAGGGGGCCCACGCATACCAGGATTGGGGGGTTGCGGGGGCCCACGCTTACCAGGATTGGGGGTTGAGAGGGCCCATGCATACCAGGATTGGGGGGTGAGGAGGCCCCCAAAAACCAGGACTGGGGGATGAGGGGTACCATACATACCAGGATGGGGAAATTTACCAGTAGCTGCTGTATTTCTCATCCTAGGCTTATACTCGAGTCAATAATTTTTCCAAGTTTTTTGTGGTAAAATAAGGGGCATCGTCTTATACTCGGGTCGGCGTATTTTAAAATCAGTGAGTACGTGGTGCCCATAATACTGCAGGACTGTGGGGTGCATTATGCTATATGGGGGCTGCATTTTACCCTATGAAATGTGTAATATACTGTATGGAGGACTATGGGGAGTGCATTATATTTTATGGAGGATCCTGAGAAGTTCATTATACTATATGGAGGATTATGGGGGGCACATTATACTATATGGAGGATTATGGGTGGCGTATTATACTACATGGAAGGCTATGTGGGGCCATTAAAATATTTTGAGGGCTATGTGGGGCCATTATACTGTATGAAAGCAATTATACGGTGTGAAGGTTTGTGTGGGGTCCATCATACTGTTTGGAGGGCTAGTGCAGGCCATTATTTTGTATATAGGCCCATTATACTGTATGGAGGGCTGTGTGGGAGTCACAGTTGGGGGATTATACTGTGTTAGGGTCACCATATTTTGCCTTGGAAGTTTAAGTGGGGTACAATAAGGTCATTATACTGTGCACATGGAGGCTAATGTGGAGGTATGCACCATGTGGGTATCATATTGTGTTTGGGGGGCACTATTATTGGCATCATACTTAATTGGGGCAATGAAAGAGGGATCTAAGACTTCAGCAGGAGGAAAATTACTAAGTAAAGGTGGGAAAGTTGTGAGATCTGCTCTTCCATGACACAGACAAATATATATATATATATATATTTTTTTTTTTTGGGGGGGGCAATTGGAGCTCCTGCTATGGGGCCCCATGATTTCTATGTACGCCCCTGATTGTAGGAAATATGAATCTGTAGGAAATAAGGACTGTAGGACTTATAAATCTAGTATTAGTTCTTGTGTTCAGTGTGAAAATTGCCAAATTTTGGATTTTTTCTTAAATACATGTAATAGAATACACAGCCTGCATTCTCACTCATTTCAAATGTAGTTAGAATTGTAAGGATTAAGCGGTCGCTGACATTAAAGGGGTTGTCCAAGACTTTAACATTGATGACCTATCCTTAGGATAGGTTCTTAATGTCTGACCGGTGGGGGTGTAACATCTAGTATTCCCACCAATCAGCTGTTCCATGTGCCGCCGGCCAGAACTGTTCAGTTGCGGAGCTGCACAGCACAGCCCCGTCAACAGACTAGTGGCCGCGTCTGGGTACTGTACACCTGCATGATATTGATTCAAACAGGGGGCGGATATGCAGAATCCACTTTCTGTAACTATACAGTTAATGGAGCTGTGCAGCTCTATAACCGAGCAGCTCCGGCAGCCACCGGCATCGGGAATAGCTGATTGGTGGGGGTGCCGGGTGTCACACCCCCAATGATCAGACATTTATGACCTATCCTATGGATAGGATATATATGTTTAAGTTGCAGAGAATCCCTTTAAAGGTTGTCAGCTTCAGAGACAGATCCAACACTGTATTCCACAACGAAAAAATATGTGGCACTCACCATGCAATAATAAAATCCATGAAGTATTTATTTATTTATTCCATAGATAAAATAGTCGACAGGTATACAGAAATAATAGTGCTCATAATCAGTTGATATAAAAACGGAGTGCTGACTTCATCAGTCATGCAAAAATGTGATTTTATTCATACACAGTTAGAACAAGAATACACAAAACAAATCAATAACGAGGTAGACAAAAAAGGAATTAATCAGTCACCCTGAGATACAATAGACAGGGCAAAACGAGTTTGAGGTTGTGGAGTGTAAACCTATGGGGCTTATATGATAGTTAATAAGGAGGGCATTCCTATAGATAAATTCATTATAAAAGGAAATCCATATATGTAAAGTCTATGAATCATACAATTTCCTATTACATACAGGTGCATCTCACTAAATTAGAATATCATCAAAAAGTTAATTTATTTCAGTTTTTCATTCCAAAAGTGAAACTCATTTTATATAGAGTCATTACAAACAGAGTGATCTATTTCAAGTGTTTATTTCTGTTAATGTTGATGATTATGGCTTACAGCCAATGAAAACACAACAGTCATTATCTCAGTAAATTAGCATACTTTAAAACAACAGCTTGAAAAATGATTTTAAAATCCAAAATGTTGGCCTACTGAAATGTATGTTCAGTAAATTCACTCAATACTTGGTCGGAGCTCCTTTGGCATCAATTACTGCATCAATGTGGTGTGGCATGGAGGCGATCAGCCTGTGGCACTGCTGAAGTGTTATGGAAGCCCAGATTGCTTTGGTAGCAGCCTTCAGCTCCTCTGCATTGTTGGGTCTGGTGTCTCTCATCTTCCTCTTGACAATACCCCATATATTCTCTATGGCGTTAAGGTCAGTCAAATTTGCTGGCCAATCAAGCACAGTGATACTGTTGTTTTTACACCAGGTATTGGTACTTTTGGCAGTGTGGACAGGTGCCAAGTCCTGCTGGAGATCAAATTTCCATCTCCAAAAAGCTTGTCGGCAGAGGGAACCATGAAGTGCTCTAAAATTTCCTGGTAGACGGCTGCGTTTACTTTGGTCTTGATAAAACACAGTGGACCTACACCAGCAGATGACATGACTCCCCAAACCATCACTGATTGTGGAAACTTCACACTAGACCTCAAGCAGCTTGGATTGTGTGCCTCTCCACTCTTCCTCCAGACTCTGAGACCTTGATTTCCAAAAGACATGCAAAATTTACTTTCATCTGAAAACAACACCTTGGACCACTGAGCAACAGTTCAAGTCTTTTTCTCCTTGGCCCAGGTAAGACGCTTCTGGCGTTGTCTATTGGTCATGAGTGGCTTGACACAAGGAATGCGACACTTGTAGCCCTTGTCCTAGATACGTCTGTGTGTGGTGGCTCTTGAAGCAATGACTCCAGCAGCAATCCATTCCTTGTGAATCTCCGCCAAATTTTTGAATGGCCCTTTCTTAACAATCCTTTCAAGGCTGCAGTTATCCCAGCTGCTTGTGAACCTTTTTTTCTACCACACTTTTTCCTTCCACTCAACTTTCCATTAATATGCTTGGATACAGCACTCTGTGAACAGCTAGCTTCTTTAGCAATGACCTTTTGTGGCTTACCCTCCTTGTGGAATGTGTCAATGACTGCCTTCTGGACATCTGTCAAGTCAGCAGTCTTCCCCATGATTGTGGAGCCTACTGAAACAGTCTAAGGGACCTTTTTAGATGCTTAGGAAGCCTTTGCAGGTGTTTTTTGTTAATTATTCTAATTTACTGAGATAATGACTTTTGTGTTTTAATTGGCTGTAATCCATAATTATCAACATTAACAGAAATAAACACTTGAAATAGATCACTCTGTTTGTAATGACTCTATATAATATATGAGTTTCACGTTTTGTATTGAAGAACTGAAATAAATTAACTTATTAATGATATTCTAATTTTGTGAGAAGCACCTGTATATATAGACCATGTGTTTGTCTTGTCTGCTTATTTTTGAAGCTTATATATACTTGAAGATGCCTATAATAGCCAGTGGAGTGTGTGTGTAATGCAGGTGTCGGAATGCAACGCACAGAGACACAAGGCGAGAACAGTCAGAGATGATTGTAAACAGTTTTATACAACAGGTATACTGAAACAAGGGACTAGCAACAAGGGTAATGAACAGTGGTTTGAAATATCAGAAAAATACGAAATTTCTCAAAGTAAGGCGCAGTCTCTTAAGGTAAGGCGATGCCCTCAATCATGGGAGACACCACGCATGTTCTTTAACTGTGCATTTGGCCCTAGCGGGGGTCACCGGTTATTCCCGCTAGGCCATGAGTCTCTTCCGGATAAATTCAATTAAATCACGTTGTGCTACTTTAGCCCCAACCGTTCCCCTCCCAACCTGAGTACCTAAACCCAATTGTCCCCAGTACCGTGGGTGAACAGTGGAAGTGACGGCCCTGCTCACGTATGCAGCTCCTCTCTGCTTGGCCGTTGGAGGCAGTCTCTCGAGCCTTGGATAGGGGGGTCCAGGCCTCGTCTGTTGGCGGGCGACGTCGGGTTCCACGAACTCACTCAGCACCGCGATCAGGTTCCTAGTCTCCTCAGCAGGTGCAGCACTCGGGTCACAACTGTGAGGGATCCGGAGCTCTTTTACCGGTGCCCAGCTGGAGCACCTCTCAGGCCTCTGGATTTGGCCTGTCACGCGGGGTTTCTCAGGACCCAGGGGGCACGTCTGCTCCTTTCTGCTGCTTGGCGCCAAAAAGCCCTCAGGTTTGGCGCGCTGGCCTCCTATCTCCCGGAACTCCTTCCAGGAAGTCACCTGATCGGGTCCAGCGTCTGAACCTGCTTTCCCTGCAACTTCCCTTGCATATTTTGGTTCCGCTTGACTGTATCTGGCCAGTAGATGGCAGTCTCGCTTCATCCTTGAAAAGTCATGTTGAAGTTCTTTTACAAGCTTTCTTGCCTGTTCTACATTCCTCCCTCCTTTTTGCTCGCCAGTCCTCGGGCGAGTGGACTTCTCGCAGAATTGATGTCTCCTTCCAGGCAGTGCAAGCTCAGACAGGAGTTGGGCACACTCCTGCGTTTTCTGTTGGATTCGAGACCAGATAAACTCTTCCTGAGCATACCGGTTAGGAGGAATTCCGGCATTAGCCCACTCAGTTCTACGGGGCTCTTCTTGCGGAGGAGACTGCAGGAGATCCGAGGAGTCAACTACTGGGGATTGCAAATCATTTCCCGACTCATTCTGAGTTCCACTCGGGAGTGGCACCAACGGTTCTGACGGGCCCAACTGCATTGTTGACCATCCTTCTTCATCCCCCAAGGTTCCTGTATGTGGCACTTCAGCCAACACGTCTGAGGGCCCAACCCCGTTACAGACTTCTGCTTCAGAGGAGCAAGGTCACAACATATTACGGTGCAACACCCTGGATGTCACGGCATCATCCCCTTCGGGCCTAACCTTGTAGACGTGGTTGTCTGGGTGAACCTTCTTCACCACCCGTTATGGTATTGCCTCCCAACGATGGTCCAGCTTACTCCCAAATAATTTAGCCCTCACCAACACTCCGTCTCCTGGCTGAAGCGATCCACCTGTGGTCGGGGGCCGAACTGCATGCTCTACTTCCTGAAACTTCTGAGCAACCAGTCTTCTCACGGTATGGAGTCGACGCTGGTGTTCTCGAATCCAAGTACTTGGGCTACTGCCCGGGCCGGGGTCTTCTGAGTCTAGCTCCAGTTCGGTGATTTCTCGGCCACTTCTTCCAAACAGCAACATGTAGGGGGTGTAGCCGGTGGTTGCATGAACTCGATTATTATACACCCACACCAGCTCGGACACAAATTCGGGCCACTTCATCTTTTTGTCCGCTTCCAGTGTTCGCAACATTTGCAACAGGGTTCGGTTAAAGCGCTCGCATGCACCGTTCCCTTGCGGGTGGTAGGGCGTTGTCCAGGAACTGTCGATCCCATAGATGCGGTATAGTTCATCCATCACTCGTCCTTGGAAGCAGGCTCCCTGGTCAGAATGTATTCGCTTCGGGCACCCATAAATCCGGATGAAATCTTGACAGATGGCCTTGGCTGCGGCTTCTGCCGTCTGATCTTTAGTGGGCGTCACTACTGAGAACTTGGTGAAGTGATCAGTCATGACTAAACAGTGTCCATAACCGTTGTATGAAGTTCCTACCATCAGGTAGTCAATCATCAAGACTTCTAAGGGGGCAGAAGTTCGGATGGTCTGAATGGGAGCTCTTTGCTTCGGGGGCTTGTTCAACTCACACTGGCGACATGTTCGGCAGACCCCCTCGACTTCTTGCCGCAGTTGAGGCCAATACACCAGCTGTTGCAACCACCGGAAGGTCTTTTCTACTTCGAAGTGAGCACCTCTTTTATGAGCTTCTTGGGCTAGCTGTGTTACTAGCGCTCCTGGAACTACCACTTGCCAGGTAACATCAAACTCTCGAGGCAGCTGGATTCTTCGGCATAGCAAGCCGTCCTTCAGGAGGAGCCTCTCCCACTGGCCTAGGATTTGTAGGGTAGTTGGAAGTGAAGCGGCTCTGGTTTCCTGGTCGGGCCTCTGATTAAGGGCGACCCATTCTCTCAACTTTGCTAGCTCCGGGTCGGATTGCTGCAGATGTATCCATTCGTCTCTTGAACGGCCCAGAATCTGAGTGGGCCTCGACTCCTCTCTGGTCTCTTGTGCGTCGACCACAGCAGGGGCGAACTGGCTGAAATCCGGGATCTCGTCGCCTTCGAGCTCCTCATCTCTGTCCTTCTTCGGCTCCACCTGAGTGACCTGGGACAGGGCATCTGCATGTGTGTTCAGGGCCTTGGACCGATAGGCAATTTTATACTGGTATTTGGACATCCTTGCGACCCACCGCTGTTCTAACGCGCCCAGTTTGGCGTTCTCCAAGTGGGCCAAAGGGTTGTTATCTGTCCGCACTTGCACTTCTGACCCTGACAAGTACTCAGCAAATTTCTCAGTCATGGACCACACCAGTGCCAGTAGCTCCAGCTTAAACGAACTGTAGTTTTCCGGATTCTTCTCTGTATCTCGGAGTGACCTGCTGGCATACGCGATCACTCGCTCTTTCCCTCCTTGTACTTGAGCCAGCACTGCTCCCAGCCCATGCAAGCTTCCATCAGTGTACAACATGAAAGGCTGCGAAAAGTCAGCGTAGGCCAGAATTGGGGCATCTGTTAGCGCCATTTTCAATGCTCGGAATGCCTCTTCTTGTCGTGGGCCCCACTGAATGGGCTGCCGCTTGGCTCCCCCGGCCGTTCCTCTCAGCAATTCATTGAGCGGGATCGCAATCTTAGCGAAGTCTTTAATGAATCTGCGGTAGTATCCAGCAAGCCCCAGGAATGCTCTTAGTTCCCTTAGATTGGCGGGCATGGGCCACTTCTGCACGGCAGCTACTTTCTCCGCAGTGGGGTGCTCCCCTGCACTGGACACAGTGTGCCCCAGATATTCAATTTCTCGTTTGAAGAGACGACACTTATGAGGCTTAATTTTCAGGCCGTGCCTTTGTAGCCGTTCTAACACTTGTTCCAATCGGCGGAGATGATCCTCAAACGTAGCGGAATAGATAATTATATCGTCCAGATATATTAAAGTGGCTTCAAAGTTGAGGTCCCCCAGGCATCTCTCCATCAGCCATTGGAAGGTTCCTGGCGCATTTGTTAGTCCGAACGGCATTCGATTGAACTCAAACAGGCCCATAGGGAGAACAAAAGCTGTCTTCGAACGATCCTTCATCAGCTACTGGGACCTGCCAATAGCCACTGGCCAGGTCGAGGGAGGAGAAGAATTTGGCGCTCCCTAGTGCAGATAGAGACTCTTCGATTCAGGGTAGTGGATAGGAGTCCCGTACTGTACAGGCATTCAGCTTTCGATAGTCTACGCAGAATCTCAGGGTACCATCCTTCTTTCGGACCAGCACGATCGGAGCCGCCCAGGGGCTCTGGCTTTCACGGATCACACCGTTCCGCAACATGTGGGCCAACAGCTCTTTCACCTCCTGGTACATTTGAGGTGGGATCTGCCAATATCTCTCGCGGATGGGAGCAGTATTTCTGGTGGGTATTTTGTGCTGAATGTCCCGAGTGCACCCGAAATCATCTTCATGCTGTGCAAACACTCCCTGATATCTCTGTAGAAGTTGTTCGATCTGCTTTACTTGTCCAGCAGAAAACTCAGTCAGGTTAGCCTCCATTTCTTCCAGGAGGTGGCATCCAGCCAACGGTTCTCTTCCATGTTCCTGGCTATTGAGGGACGCCTCTAGGGTCCATGGCTTTCCTTTCACAGGTGCCAGCCCTATAGCGTCAGCTCTAGTAAGGGCCTCTGGCATTATGCACACTCGCGCCACCTCTTGTCAGGTCAACAACTGTAAACTGGTGGCACTTAAATTGATGCAGCGCACGGGTACTCGACCATGCCGCACGGTGGCCAGGCTTCGAGCAGTCAGGAGTCCAGAGGGCGCTTCTTCTCCCTCCATTGGTTCAATTTGAATGTCCACGCCCTCTAAGGACACATGTGCCAGTGTAGCACCCTGAGGACTCGGCTGCTACAGGGGTATTGCACCTCAGGCCAGAGGTGTGATATTCCACTCCCGGGTAAGGATGGAGTGTGGAACTGAGCTCAGTAGGCTGCATACACTACATACATCCCATTTCCGGGGGACAGAACTACTGTACTCCCACTAGAGAAATGTGCAGGTACGACAGCGTCTGTCCCTGGCTGGAGTGGGAGGGGGTTGGAACATCCCAGTAGTGTAGGGGCAGATAGGGGGAGCAGTCTGGGTAGTGCTAGGAGCTCATTGGGTGCTGGTCACCTGAGCTCACACATAGAGGGATATATAAGGTGGGAACCATCTAGAAACAGGGTCAGAGTCAGTCAGCCAGTCAGTCCATCAGACTTTGCAGAGCAGTGAAGGAAAGCAGAAGAGAAGAGCAGCCCCAAGGCCCAGAGTGAGAGAGGAGAGAGAAGGACCCAGAGGGGGAGAAGAAGGAACTCCAAGAACCCAAAATTAGACCAGAGGGTGAAGAGTTGGCACAAGGGTACCGGATCCCAAACTGGTGGAGGGCATTAATCCTCAGCCAGAAACCGGAGGTCGTGGGCAGGATCTGCCACGACCACCCACTACATCCACCTGGAAGGCAAACCGAGCATAGGGTCAGGGAACCCAGAGACAAGGGTTTTACCAACAAAAGGCCCGAGGGAGCCGGACATAGGTGGATCCCTGGTGGGGAAGGCCAGAGAAGAGGACAAGTCAGAAAGGGAGCTCAGGACCATGCTCCAGAACTACTTGGGGGTTGGCCGAGTCCAAGACCTGGTGGACGCAGCACGGCTCGGGTGGTCACTCAAGGCCGGAGTGACCAGCACAACAGCAGTAAGTAAAAACCCTGAACTGCACAACCCGACTCTGAGTCTCATTACCATCCTCACTGCACCTCCACAACCACCATCCTCCGCACCTGACCCCCTGAGGCTATACCCCTCCCGTTGGGGGTTATACTACCAGAGCTGCACAAACACCACCAGCCTCAGCGGACCCTGCTGCAGCGGCGGCCGTATTGACCGCAAATCAACGGGTGGCGTAGTCGACATTAAAGAACATCTAGCAACATCTGTAGGACTGCCACACACTGAGCTTGACACCCTGGGCACGGACCGGGTCACAGCCACTCGGAGACTACAACTCCCATCTGATCCGGCTCCGGGTATTCCCCTAAGGAATATGGCCCAGGGGGCGCGTCACCAGGACCTGCAAAGTGAGTACAGTCTGTCCCACTGGCAGTGTCAGTGTGGCTTCGGGCGGTATCGATACCTTACCAAGGTACTGAGAGGTAGTGGGCAACTTTTGAATCTGACTGACCCGCACGAGGTGCTGGAACACTCTCTTGTTAGCTGGGTCTCGAGTGGCGCGGGTTCAGTTGTTTTGCTACAGCCCTGAGCCAGGAACTGTCCGACTTCTTTCAGCACATTCATGCCCAGGGTTACAATGGGCCCATCGCCTCCGGGCCCTGTGGTCAGTACGATCCCTTTTCGACCGAAGTCCTTTCCACATGCCCGCACGGACATCCATACTACCCGCCACCAGTTTGACAGTGGGTTCACGGCAGGAACGAGCAACTTCTGGAAAGTGACTTTGGAAGTACGTCTCAGGCATAGTGGTCACTTGAGACCCGGTGTCCATCAAACAGCGGATCCGCTGCCCATTGAATTCAGCCCAGATAATGGGCCTCTCAGAGACAATGTCTTCAGAGCTCCCTCTTCTACTCTCTGAAGCTCGAGACCCCACAGTATGCTCCACAACCGTGGGGCATTTTAGTTTAACGGCTGTCCCCTCCTCCTCCTTTCTCAGTTGGGACAGTCTTTGGAGATATGCCCCCTACCTCTGCAGGTCCAGCACTCCGGTCCTCGTTCTGCCGATAGGTCGGGTACATGTCATGCTGGGGCCGGATAGGAACGTCTTTCTCGTTCTGGTCTCCGTCCGCATTGAGCAGTACGGTCCGTTGGCAAGGGGGCAGTAGGAGTCTTCCTAATAGCATTCAGCTCACCCCGAATGTCTCAAATTTCCTGACGTATTTCCCGTACCCAATCAGGCTCTTGGTTGGTGAATCCAGGAGCAATTGCCTCATGACTTCTAACTGTGGCTTTGAGAACAGGAACTTCTCTCTCCATGACTCCAGCTTCAGCCCCTACCTCCAGGAAGCCCATGTCAGGGCTCAATTGCAGCCGCTCCTTCAGGATCTGCCTCAGGGAAGGGTATTTCAACCCAGCAATCAGTTGGTCACGCAACACCTCATCCAATGGTCCCAGTCCTCGGTTCCCATCTCGAGCTTTCTTAGTGATATGGGCCGTCACTTCCTGTAATGCATTAACATACTGATTTACTGTCTCATTTTCCCCTTGGATCCGCTGAAACAACCGTAAGCGCAAGTGTCCCAAATTTGTAGTGTCACCGTGCATGTCCTCTAGAATTTTTATCACTTTATCCACGGTGTCACGGTCCCCACGTGGGCGGTACATCACAGTCTGTCGGGCCTCTCCATCAAGGGTTAGGAGGGCCAGCTCCGCCTGAGCTAGAGGGTGAAGGGGATACATACGTAGCATACTTCTCAGTCTTTCTGCCCAGTCCCAAAGTGACATGCCATCCCCTGTAAACTTGGGAAGATGGCTGAGCATAGCCCCCAGGGGTATATGGCTCCGGCCGGACCCAGCCACAGACTGATCTGCCATCTCTGTGTCTGAATGTTGCATCCTGCCGACTACGCCAAATGTAATGCAGGTGTCGGAATGCAACGCACAGAGACACAAGGCGAGAACAGTCAGAGATGATTGTAAACAGTTTTATACAACAGGTATACTGAAACAAGGGACTAGCAGCAAGGGTAATGAACAGTGGTTTGAAATATCAGAAAAATACGAAATTTCTCAAAGTAAGGCGCAGTCTCTTAAGGTAAGGCGATGCCCTCAATCATGGGAGACACCACGCAAGTTCTTTAACTGTGCATTTGGCCCTAGCGGGGGTCACCGGTTATTCCCGCTAGGCCGTGAGTCGCTTCCGGATAAATTCAATTAAATCACGTTGTGCTACTTTAGCCCTAACCGTTCCCCTCCCAACCTGAGTACCTAAACCCAATTGTCCCCAGTACCGTGGGTGAACAGTGGAAGTGACGGCCCTGCTCACGTATGCAGCTCCTCTCTGCTTGGCCATTGGAGGCAGTCTCTCGAGCCTTGGATAGGGGGTCCAGGCCTCGTCTGTCGGCGGGCGACGTCGGGTTCCGCGAACTCACTCAGCATCGCGATCAGGTTCCTAGTCTCCTCAGCAGGCGCAGCACTCGGGTCACAACTGTGAGGGATCCGGAGCTCTTTTACCGGTGCCCGGCTGGAGCACCTCTCAGGCCTCTGGATTTGGCCTGTCACGCGGGGTTTCTCAGGACCCAGGGGGCACGTCTGCTCCTTTCTGCTGCTTGGCACCAAAAAGCCCTCAGGTTTGGCGCGCTGGCCTCCTATCTCCCGGAACTCCTTCCAGGAAGTCACCTGATCGGGTCCAGCGTCTGAACCTGCTTTCCCTGCAACTTCCCTTGCATATTTTGGTTCCGCTTGACTGTATCTGGCCAGTAGATGGCAGTCTCGCTCCATCCTTGAAAAGTCATGTTGAAGTTCTTTTACAAGCTTTCTTGCCTGTTCTACATGTGCATAAGGCTACAAGATATCTTTGCTTCTTCTGATCAGCATTCAAGTGTCATCACTGTACCTCTGCAGTTATATGCATATATTATTGTCGAGACCTTTATTAATAATTGTTTTATTATATTATTTCCTTTTTTTTTTATTCCCAATATTTGTTGGGATCCTATTATTCATCTTTTGATTATCTTAATTGTTATTAATTTTTATATTATATATTTACATTTTTTCACTCATTCGCGTTGTTAATTTCATGCATCGGTTGTTTATTTTACTATGGGGGGCTGCTTTACCTCTTCCTTTTCCCCTCCCTGTACACATTCCACTTCTCCTTCTTTTTTATTCCTTCTATCTCCCCTGTTTTTGTTTTCACACTTTGCATTGAGGAGATATTCTTTGCTGAACTTATACAAAATGGCTATTTGCATTAGACTCCACAAAGATGGCCACCGACTTGCACATGCGCCGTGTCATGCCGCTTACCGCTGTAGCGCCGGCGTCCCTGCCCTCTGCTAGGCAGGGACGCTGTTCCCCTCACCTCTCTGCTCCGTGCCCGGCGTCCTCCTCCCGCTCTGCTGGCAGCGCGCGCTCCTTCCCGGCCACTGTGCTTAGGGCGCGCGCGCTCTCCCTCCCTCTTAAAGGGGCCGCGCGCGCCGTCCTAAGGAGTCCCCGGCCAATGGCCGGAGGACTTCACCATATATAAGGCACCTCCTCCAAAATGGAGGTGCCCGAGCAATGTTGTTGCACTGTTCACTACTCTGCTTCAGCCCTCAGGTCCCGTTGCCAGTTACCTGCCAGATACCTGCCAGATTCCTGCCAGCTTGCTGTCTTATTCCTGCCTGATTATCTGCTACCTGCCTGCTAGTCTGAGGTCCGACGGTCTGCCTTACTACTCCTGTCAGTCTGTCTAAGGACCAGCCTGCCCGCTCACCTGGGAGCGCACATCAGCCACCTGCCTGCTTGCCTGAGGTCTGACTGTCTGCCTTCCTACTCCTGTCAGTCTGTCTATGGACCAGCTTGCCCGCTCACCTGGGAGCACACATCTGCTACCTGCCTGCTAGCCTACCTGGAGGCTCCGCCGTCACGTGCTGTGACCACCTGTCTGTCCAGTGACTCCTGCCCGCTCACCTGGGAGCGCTCATCTGCTGCCTGTCTGCTAGCATACCTGGAGGCTCTGCCGTCACGTGCTGTGACCACCCGCCTGTCCAGAGACTTCTGCCCGCTCACCTGGGAGCGCTCATCTGCCGCCTGTCTGTTGGTCTTCCTGGAGGCTCCGCCGTCACATGCTGTGACCACCCGTTCATCCAGAGACTCTCGCCTGCTCACCTGGGAGCTCACGTCTATCATCAGCCGCCACAGGTCGTACCAACCCTTTATCCAGAGACTGCCCCGGTCACTTGCCATGACCATCTGCCCGTTCATTCAGAGACTGCCCCGGTCACTTGCCGTGACCATCAGCCCATTCATCCAGAGACTGCCCCGGTCACTTGCCGTGACCTCCAGCCCGTTCACTCAGAGACTGTCCCGGACACCTGCTGCGACTTCCTGCCCGTCTTCCCTGGTCGCCACCCGCTCCCATACAAGGACCGCCCCCTTGTATAGTTGCTCAGAGGTTCCGCCTCCCAGACCCGTTACAGTTTGCTCGGGCCATGGAACCCGGTGGCACCCAAGCTCCCTCGCTCTCGGACCTGTGTCATGAACTGTCCCGTCAAAGGTCCCAACAGGAGTCCATCCTGGGTCACCTGCGGAATGTCAATACTCGCCTGGACACTCTGACTGCTCCACCAGCAACCTCCGCCAGTGCCATGTCTCGCAATCCGGCAGCTCCGCTGCCCACTAATACCATGGTATCCTACCCCGGACCCCGGCTTTCTGCACCTCCTCGCTTCGGAGGCGACTCCGCCCAGGCTCGGGGCTTCATAAATCAGTGCACCCTGCACTTTGAACTATTGTCCCACCAGTTTAACTCCGACCGGGCCAAAATTGCATTCATCATGTCCCATCTCACCGGGGAGGCCCTGGCCTGGCTAAATCCTCTATGGGAGAGAGGAGACCCCCTGGTGTCCAACTTGCCTGCTTTTCTCACGGCTTTCCGGAAAGTCTTCGACGAACCCGGACGGAAGACCTCATCCGCATCATCACTGCTACGCCTCCGGCAGGGAAGTCTCACCGTGGGCTAATATGCCATACGGTTCTGTACCCTTGCCTCGGAGCTGGCCTGGGATAACGACGCTCTGGTATCCGTCTTCTGGGAGGGTCTGTCCGGCCGTATTAAAGATGAACTTGCCGGTCGGGACATTCCTACCACTCTCGATGACCTAATAACTCTTGCCACCCGGATTGACCTATGATTCCAGGAGCGTGCCAAAGAGGTCACCCGTGAGAGGAGGTTACCACGTCTAGCTTCTACTTTTCAGAAACCCGTCACTCCCTCCGTCTCTACCCAGGTACACTCTCCTGAGCCTATGCAGGTCGACCAGACCAAGATGGTCAAAACCCGTCAGGACTTACGCCGTGCCGAGGGGAGCTGCTTCTACTGTGGCAGTAAGGAGCACCGGATCCGTGCCTGCCCGGAGAGGTCGGGAAACGCCTGTGTCTAGGTTCGCTCAGAGAGGTCGACCTAGACAAGAATAAATCCTCTCCATCTTTGCTGTTGTCAGTCTCAATCGTCTGCGGGGAGAACCGTTATTTCGAACTAGCCCAACTTGACTCTGGAGCAGCCGGGAATCTTATTTCACAGTCCCTGGTAGAGAAATACCGCATCCCCACCAAACCTCTGGCTGTACCCTTGTCTGTTGCTGCCGTGGATGGGGGTCTCTTACCACGCCCCATCCAACTCATCACCGAATCCATTACTCTGCAGGTGGGAATGCTGCATTCTGAGAGTATCTCCTTTCATGTTCTGCCTGGACTCTCTCACGCCCTCTTGCTAGGCCTACCTTGGCTCCAGAGACATGCACCTGTGCTTGACTGGCAGACCGGAGAAGTCCTTCGCTGGGGACAGGACTGCCATAAGACCTGTCTGGTTCCCGTCCATCCCGTCCGTCCTTCTCCTACCCCAGCTAATCTACCTGGACTTCCGATTCCTTATTGGTCTTATGCTGATGTCTTTAATAAAAAGGAAGCAGAGACACTACCCTCTCATAGACCATACGACTACCCTATCGACCTGTTACCTGGTACTACTCCTCCCCGTGGGCGTATTTATCCATTATCCGCTGCTGAGACCCGGTCGATGTCCGAATATATTGAGGAGAATCTGGCCAGGGGATTCATCCGGAAATCTACCTCCCCGGCGGGAGCAGGCTTCTTTTTCGTCAAAAAGAAGGACGGCTCTCTCCGTCCCTGTATAGACTATAGAGGCCTTAACCAGATCACGGTGAAGAATAAGTACCCCCTTCCGCTCATTCCGGAATTATTTGATCGTCTGAGGGGGGCTAGAATCTTCACCAAACTGGACCTCCGTGGGGCGTACAACCTGGTTCGTATCCGTCAGGGGGGTGAATGGAAGACGGCATTCAACACCCGGGACGGCCACTATGAATATCTGGTAATGCCCTTTGGTCTCTGTAACGCTCCTGCCGTCTTTCAAGAGTTGGTCAATGATATCTTCCGGGACCTTCTCTACTCCTGCGTAGTGGTGTACCTGGACGACATCTTGGTCTTCTCTCCGGATCTCCAGACTCACCGGAGGTACGTTCGTCAGGTCCTGCTCAGGCAGAATCACCTCTTCGCTAAATACGCGAAGTGCCTCTTTGAGCAGACCTCGCTTCCGTTTTTGGGCTACATTATTTCTCAGACCGGCCTACGAATGGATCCAGAGAAACTGTCTGCCATCGAGAAATGGCCTCGACCGGAGGGGTTGAAGGCCATTCAGCGATTCCTGGGCTTCGCCAACTACTAGTTACATAGTTACATAGTTACATAGTTTATAAGGCCGAAAAAAGACAAGCGTCCATCCAGTTCAGCCTATTTCTTGTGCACTGCAGCTATTCCGCAGCGTTGATCCAGGGGAAGGCAACAAAAAACCATGAGGTATAGGCCAATTTACATCACTGAGGAAAAATTCACTTCCCGACACCAATCTGGCAGTAAGATTAAATCCCTGGATTAATTAACTAAGCATAAGATGTAATTTTATTGTTCTCAAGAAAGGCGTCCAGGCCTCTCTTGAACTCTTTAAGTGAGTTGGACATCACCACTTCCTCTCCCAGAGAGTTCCAGAGTCTCACGGCTCTGACCGTAAAGAATCCCCTTCTATGCTGGTGCAGGAACCTCCTTTCCTCCAGACGCATAGTGTGCCCCCTCGTCTTTGTCACCATCCTTGGTATAAACAGGTCATGGGAGAGATCTCTGTACTGCCCCCTGATGTATTTATACATGTTTATGAGGTCTCCCCTAAGCCTTCTCTTTTCCAATGTAAATAGGCCTAATTTTGACAACCTCTCTGGGTATTCTAGTCCCTCCATTCCCTTTATTACCTTAGTCGCCCTCCTTTGTACCCTCTCTAGCTCCAATATGTCTTTCCTGAGCACCGGAGCCCAGAACTGTGCACAATATTCTAAGTGCGGCCTTACCAGCGCTTTATACAGAGGAAGAACAATGTTCTCATCATATGCCCCTATTCCTCTTCTGATGCATGCCATGACTCTATTTGCCTTCGCAGCTGCTGCCTGACACTGAGCACTCCAATTTAATTTGCTGTTAACCAAGACGCCCAGGTCCTTCTCCATGTCAGATTTCCCCAACGGTTTCCCATTTAATATGTATGGGTGACTGCTGTTTTTCTTTCCCATGTGCATGACCTTACATTTATCGACATTGAACCCCATTTGCCATTTTTTGGCCCAACTCCCCAATTTATCTAAATCCTCCTGTAGCTGTGCCCTATCCTCATCTGTATTAACTACTTTACAAAGTTTAGTATCATCTGCAAATATTGCTATTTTACTCTGCAACCCTTCCACTAGATCATTAATAAATATATTAAATAATATAGGGCCCAAGACAGACCCTTGAGGCACCCCGCTAGTAACCCTGACACACCCTGAGCTTACTCCATTGATAACCACCCTCTGCTTTCTATCACTCAGCCAGCTATTTACCCACTTGCACACATTATCCCCCAGACCAAGCATTCTCATTTTATATACCAACCTTTTGTGTGGCACGGTATCAAACGCTTTGGAGAAGTCAAGGTATACAACATCCACTGACTCTCCCCGGTCCAGCTGTGAGCTCACCTCCTCGTAGAAGGCGATCAGGTTTGTTTGGCAGGAGCGATCCCTCATGAATCCATGTTGATATGGAGTTAGACAGTTATTATCATTAAGATATTCTACAATAGCATCTCTAAGAAATCCTTCAAACAATTTACCCACAACAGACGTTAAGCTGACTGGTCTATAGTTCCCAGGGTCACTTTTAGACCCCTTTTTGAATATTGGTACCACATTTGCTTGGCGCCAGTCTAGTGGGACAGTCCCTGTCCATAAAGAGTGCTTGAATATAAGATACAGCGGCCTGTCTATCACATTACTTAATTCTTTTAGTACCCGGGGGTGTATGTCATCTGGGCCTGGTGACTTGTCTATTTTGATATTATTTAGGCGTTTCTGAACTTCCTCCTGGGTTAGGTGGGTGATATTTAGCGGAGGATTTACTTTATCACTCTGCATTTCCTCCGATAAATTGTTTTCTTTTGTGAAAACAGTGGAGAAGAAGCTATTGACTAGGTTTGCTTTACCCTCATCGCCCTCTATGATTTTACCCAGGTTATTTTTCAATGGGCCAACGCCATCAGTTTTAATCCTTTTACTGTTTATATAGTTAAAGAACAGTTTGGGATTCGTTTTACTTTCCTTGGCAATTAGTCTCTCTGTCTCCTCTTTTGCTATTCTTATTTGTTTCTTACAGATTTTGTTTTTTTCCCTATAAGATATTAGCGCTTCCTCGCTGCCTTCTTGTTTAAGTTTACCGAAAGCCCTTTTTTTGTTTTTCATTACTACCGCCTCTTCATACCACACTTCTCTTCCCGGACTGCCCCAATTTCCGCGCTCACCCGTAAGGGTACTAATCCCAAAGAGTGGCCGCCTGAAGCAGAGGAGGCCTTTCTTTCCCTAAAACAGGCCTTCTCTTCCGCCCCAGTGCTGCATCGCCCGGACGGCAACAAGCAGTTCTTCCTGGAAGTTGACGCCTCCTCCTCTGGAGCCGGAGCGGTACTTACTCAAAAATCATCTTCCGGGAGAATGGTAACTTGTGGCTTCTTCTCCAAACTCTTCTCCTCTTCTGAGCGCAACTATTCCATAGGAGACCGAGAGTTATTGGCCATCAAGCTGGCATTGGAGGAGTGGCGTTACCTACTCGAGGGGGCTCTTCACCCGGTAATAATTTACACTGACCACAAGAACTTGGCTTACCTCCAGCATGCCCAGAGACTTAACCCGCGCCAAGCCCGGTGGTCCTTGTTTTTTGCTCGCTTTGATTTTGTTCTTCATTTTCGCCCGGCTGACAAAAACGTCAAAGCAGACGCCTTGTCCCGATCCTTTCTAGTGTCCGATCTCGAGGAAGAACCTAAACATATCATCGATCCCGCCAGAGTAATGCAGGTGGCTCCCGTGAGTCTAAATCGTCTCCCTCCCGGTAAGACGTTCGTATCAATACCTGATCGGGAGAAGATCCTACACTGGGGTCACTCGTCTAAACTAGCTGGCCACGCCGGTCAGAAAAAGACCCTCCAGCTTATTGCCCGGCACTACTGGTGGCCTACCCTGCACAAGGACGTAATAGACTTTGCTTCTGCCTGTGTGTCCTGTGCCCGCAACAAAGTCCCGAGACACCTGCCAGCCGGTCGCCTCCTTCCGCTTCCTGTGCCTGCTGCCCCCTGGCAGCATATTGCTATGGACTTTATAACTGATCTCCCCGTCTCTGCCGGTTGTACGGTCATTTGGGTGGTCGCTGACCGCTTTTCCAAGATGGCTCACTTTATTCCCCTGCCAGGCCTCCCGTCTGCACCCGAGCTGGCTAAAGACTTTATCCGCCACATCTTCCGTCTTCATGGCCTGCCCCTCCACATCGTGTCGGATCGTGGGGTACAGTTCACCTCACGTTTCTGGAGAGCTACTTGTAAACTGCTAGACGTCACCCTAGACTTCTCTTCCACTTACCAATCAAAGTCCAATGGTCAAGTGGAGCGGATCAATCAGAACCTGACCAGTTACCTCCGGCACTTCGTTAATGCCCATCATTCAGACTGGGTGGATCTCCTACCATGGGCCGAGTTCTCTTATAACAATCACGAGAGCGAATCCTCCTCCAAATCCCCGTTTTTTGTAGTCTTCGGTCAGCATCCTCGGATTCCTTTTCCTGTCTCCACCTCTGTGGACAACCCGGCTGCGGAATCTCTCGTTAGCAAATTTTCCTCCATTTGGGAGAGTACCCGATCCACACTCCTTCAGTCGTCCGAACGGATGAAAAGACACGCTGACAAAAAACGCCTGGATCCTCCACAATTTCGTCCTGGAGATAAAGTCTGGCTCTCATCTAAATATGTCCGACTCAAGATACCTTCTTACAAGTTAGGGCCTCGGTTCATCGGTCCTCTGGAGGTCATCAGTCAGATCAACCCGGTGGCCTATAAATTGAAACTCCCGGCCAGCTTACGGATCCCTAACTCCTTCCATGTATCTCTCCTCAAACCTGTGGTACTTAACTCTTTTTCCAAGTCTACAGGTATGCCTCCTGCTCCGGTTTCTGCTGAGGACGAGTTTGAGGTAGAGAACATTCTTGCCACCAAAAGGGTAAGAGGAAAGACCTTTTTTCTAGTAGATTGGAAGGGGTTTGGTCCTGAGGAGAGAACGTGGGAGCCCCGGGAGAATATTCATGCCCCTCTTATCCTAGCTAAATTTCTGTCTGGCCTAAAAAAGGGGGGGCCTAAAGGGGGGGGTACTGTAGCGCCGGCGTCCCTGCCCTCTGCTAGGCAGGGACGCTGTTCCCCTCACCTCTCTGCTCCGTGCCCGGCGTCCTCCTCCCGCTCTGCTGGCAGCGCGCGCTCCTTCCCGGCCACTGTGCTTAGGGCGCGCGCGCTCTCCCTCCCTCTTAAAGGGGCCGCGCGCGCCGTCCTAAGGAGTCCCCGGCCAATGGCCAGAGGACTTCACCATATATAAGGCACCTCCTCCAAAATGGAGGTGCCCGAGCAATGTTGTTGCACTGTTCACTACTCTGCTTCAGCCCTCAGGTCCCGTTGCCAGTTACCTGCCAGATACCTGCCAGATTCCTGCCAGCTTGCTGTCTTATTCCTGCCTGATTATCTGCTACCTGCCTGCTAGTCTGAGGTCCGACGGTCTGCCTTACTACTCCTGTCAGTCTGTCTAAGGACCAGCCTGCCCGCTCACCTGGGAGCGCACATCAGCCACCTGCCTGCTTGCCTGAGGTCCGACGGTCTGCCTTCCTACTCCTGTCAGTCTGTCTATGGACCAGCCTGCCCGCTCACCTGGGAGCGCACATCAGCCACCTGCCTGCTTGCCTGAGGTCCGACGGTCTGCCTTCCTACTCCTGTCAGTCTGTCTATGGACCAGCTTGCCCGCTCACCTGGGAGCACACATCTGCTACCTGCCTGCTAGCCTACCTGGAGGCTCCGCCGTCACGTGCTGTGACCACCCGCCTGTCCAGAGACTTCTGCCCGCTCACCTGGGAGCGCTCATCTGCCGCCTGTCTGTTGGTCTTCCTGGAGGCTCTGCCGTCACATGCTGTGACCACCCGTTCATCCAGAGACTCTCGCCTGCTCACCTGGGAGCTCACGTCTATCATCAGCCGCCACAGGTTGTACCAACCCTTTATCCAGAGACTGCCCCGGTCACTTGCCGTGACCATCTGCCCGTTCATTCAGAGACTGCCCCGGTCACTTGCCGTGACCATCAGCCCGTTCATCCAGAGACTGCCCCGGTCACTTGCCGTGACCTCCAGCCCGTTCACTCAGAGACTGTCCCGGACACCTGCTGTGACTTCCTGCACGTCTTCCCTGGTCGCCACCCGCTCCCATACAAGGACCGCCCCCTTGTATAGTAGCTCAGAGGTTCCGCCTCCCAGACCCGTTACAACCGCTCCATCCCATCTGGCCTCCAAATTGACTGAGCACATGTCTGTGACGTCATCGGGAGTTATATCCCTGATGTGCGCTCGCTCAAAGACGCCGGGTATGGGGTTACTTCCGGTGCGGGTCACATGCCACACGCGCTGGTATGCTGGATGTTCATGGTCTCCTATATATAAAGACAGATAGGACATTGATCGTATATCTCTGTTGAAAAAGCTAATGCGAAACGCACGTCTGGGCGATCCCCTGGGATACCTGCACTTACACTTTACCATGGGTGAGTTTTGATCTATTATAATTATTGATTCTATATACATCCTATCTGTATGGTGTTGGTTGTGGTATACTTTGCTTTATCTGACAGTAAGGGAAGTGGTGATTTCCTGTGGTCTATATATATGTCATAGGAAATTGTATGATTCATAGACTTTACATATATGGAGTTCCTTTTATAATGAATTTATCTATAGGAATCCCCTATCACATAACCCACAATGGTTTACACTCCACAACCTCAAACTCGTTTTGCCCTGTCTATTGCATCTCAAGTTGACTGATTAATTCCTTTTTTGTCTACCTCGTTGTTGATTTGTTTTGTGTATTCTTGTTCTAACTGTGTATGAATAAAATCACATTTTTGCATTAATGATGAAGCACTCCCTTTTTATATCAGTTGATAATTAGCAGGAGTTTCTTCCATCATAATTTAATTTGATATATGAACATGGTATTAGCACAATGAGATTGTTAACTATTTATGTAATTGTCAGTGTTCCTGTGAACTTCTTAGTAATAATAGTGCTCAGCAGGTTGCCTAGGGCCATTTCACATATGATTTTACCATATACCTACTGACTATTGTAGCTATGGAATAAATAAGTACTTCATGGATTTTAATACTATGTGCTGAGTACCACAAATTTTTTTCTTTGTAAAATACACGTTTATTTCTAAACCGTTAATGATCAATAGATGTAAATTTACAGAACTTGGTCCTGGGCTTCAACCCTGCACCATTGTCAACTTACAGCATGAGGTTAAAACTCCTGCCCTTGCTAAACCCAATGGCCTTCCTGTTCCATACCATCTCAGACAGAGACAAGGGTAACCAACAAAAAGACCAAGGGAAAAGAGATAGAGGAAAATGACTCCTCTTTTCCACACAGTTTGCATGATTGTAAAGAGATGTATTCTTAAGCTCAGGCTCAGCGAACATAGCCCCAGTGTTACGGATCCGGGTGATGGAACTTCTGTGCTGCGGTGCAAGGAGGGACCAGAAGGGCGTGACTAAGTATCTACTCGGCCTGACCAAGATTGCACGGCGGCTCAATCAACTCCGTGACCAGGGAAGGACCGAGCAGAGGGACCAGGTGCCACTCTAGGACCGACCTTGTATGAGAGCAGGTGACTCCCACGGGTCAGAAGGCAGGGACTGACCGGTACAGCGGAAGAGTACACCAGGCAGGCTGATTCGGCTGATAGCCAGACAGGTGCTGCGGATAGGCAAGCTGGCGGGCACAACAGGTATCAGGCAGGTGCTTCCAAGTAAGCGGGCACGGCAGGTAAAGGCAAGTGCTTCCAGGTAAGCAGGCAGGTGGGCACGGCAGGTAACAGGCAGGTACTTCCAGGTAAGCAGGCGGGCGGGCATGGCAGGTGACAGGCAGGTGCTTCCAGGTAAGCAGGCTGGCGGGCACAGCAGGTAACAGGCAGGTGCTTCCAGGTAAGCAGGCGGCAGAGCCCATAGACAGACTGGCGGACTGGACTGTAGGCAGACTATCGGGCTGGAAAGTAGTCAGACTGGCGGACTGGACTGAAGAACAGACTGGCAGACAGGACTGACTTGCAGAGGACCTGAGGGCTGAAGCAAAGTAAGTATAACAGAGCAACAACCTAGCACGGGCACCTCCATATTGGAGGAGGTGCCTTTTAAAGAGAAAGTTCTCCGGCCATTGGCCGGGGACTTTTTAGGAGGGCGCGCGCGGCCCCTTGAAGAAGGAGGGAGCGCGCGCGCGCCCTGAGCACAGTGCCAGGGAAGCTGCGTGCACCAGCAGCAGCAGCAGGGAGGCCGGAAGATGCTGGAGCAGGACCGCGGCGGTAGGGGGGATGGCATCTCTCCCTGGCAGGGGGCAGAGACGCCGATGCTACAGTACCCCCCCTTTACGTCCCCTCTTTTTTAGGCCAGCAAGAAATTCTTTAAGAAGAAGAGGGGCATGGATGTTCTCCCTGGGTTCCCAATACTTCTCCTCCGGGCCAAACCCCTTCCAATCCACCAGAAAAAAGGTTTTTCCACTTGCCCTTTTGGTGGCCAAAATGTTCTCTTCCTCATAGACGTCCTCAGCAGAGACTGGAGCTGGAGTGGTACCTGGATAATCAGAAAAATAATTAAGAACAACTGGTTTGAGGAGAGATACGTGGAAGGAGTTGGGAATCCGTAAGGTGGCTGGGAGTTTAAGCTTGTAAGCCACGGGATTGATTTGCTTGAGAACCTCAAACGGGCCGATGAACCGCGGACCCAACTTATACGATGGCATTTTGAGCCGAACATGTTTGGAGGAGAGCCAGACCCTGTCTCCCGGACGGAATTGAGGCGGATCCAGATGTCTCTTATCGGCATGTTTCTCCATCCACTCAGAGGACAGAAGAAGTGTAGATCTAGTGTTTTCCCAAATAGTAGAAAATTCGCTGACTGAAGACTCCGCGGCAGGATTGTCCACAGAAGCGGAGACGGGAAATGGAATCCAGGGGTGTTGACCGTAGACCACAAAGAATGGGTATTTGGAAGAAGAATCATTCTCATGGTTTTTATAGGAGAACTCGGCCCAGGGCAGGAGCTCAACCCAATCGTTATGGTGAGCATTGACGAAATGCCGGAGAAAGCTGGTAAGGACCTGGTTGATACGTTCCACTTGACCATTGGACTGGGGATGATAAGTAGAGGAGAAATCCAGGGTGACATCCAGCAGCTTACACGTAGCTCTCCAGAAGAACGAAGTGAACAGATACAATGTGGAGGGGAAGGCCGTGGAGACGAAAGATGTGATGGATGAAGTCCTTAGCCAGCACAGATGCGGACGGGAGACCAGGCAGAGGGATAAAGTGGGCCATTTTAGAAATGCAGTCAGCGACCACCCAAATGACAGTACAACCGGCAGAAACAGGGAGATCCGTAATAAAGTCCATAGCTGTGTTGCCACTTGGCGGAAGGTACAGGTAGAGGTAGGAGATGGCCGGCGAGAAGATGCCTGGGAACTTTGTTACCGGCACAGGAGGAACAAGCTGTGACGAAATCCGCAACATCCTTGCGTAGAGAGGGCCACCAGTAATGCTGGGCTAGTTTGGATGAATGACCCCAGAGAAGAACCTTCTTACGATCCAAAACAGTTACAAAAGTCTTACCGGGAGGAAGACGAGACAGGTCAAACGGGGCCACAGTCATTACTCTGGAGGGGTCGACGATATGCAGAGGCTCCTCCTCTTCTCTTAGTCGGAGGACAGGAATGAGCGGGATAGAGCATCTGCTTTAATGTTCTTGTCCGCTGGGTGGTAATGTAGAGTAAAGCAGAATCGGGCAAAGAACAGAGACCACCGGGCCTGACATGGATTGAGTCTCTGGGCGTTTTGTAAGTAGGCCAGGTTTTTGTGGTCTGTGTAGATGATTACCGGGTGCAAAGCCCGTTCCAGCAGGTAGTGCCACTCCTCCAGCGCCAATTTGATGGCAAGCAGCTCACAATCTCCTATGGAGTAGTTGCGCTCGGATGAGGAGAAGAGCTTGGAGAAGAAGCCACAGGTTACTATTCCTCTGGATGAGGATTTCTGGGTGAGCACCGCTCTGACACAGGAGGAGGAAGCATCAACCTCCAAGAAGAACTGCTTGTTGCAATCCAGACGGTGCAGCACAGGGGCGGAGGAGAAGGCTTGTTTTAGGGAGTCCATTCCTTGGGAATTGCTCCCTTACAGGTGAACGCGGAGATGGGAGCGGTCCAGGAGGAGAAATGAGGGATGAAGAGGCGGTAATTTACGAAGCCCAGGAATCGCTGAATCGTCTTCAACCCCTCCGGTCGAGGCCATTTTAAGACGGCAGAAACCTTCTCGGGATCCATTCAAAGACCAGTCTCGGAGATAATATATCCCAGGAACAGAAGGGAAGGCTGCTCGAAGAGACATTTCTCAAATTTTGCGTAGAGACGATTCTGCCGGAGCCTTAGCAGAACCTGACAAACATTCCTCCGGTGTGGGCAGATCCGGAGAGAAGACCAATATATCGTCCAGGTACCCCACTACGCAAGAATACAAGAGATCTCAGAAGATGTCATTAACCAGGTCCTGGAAGACAGCTGGAGCATTACAGAGACCAAAGGGCATCACGCGGTATTCATAGTGACCGTCCCGGGTGTTGAATGCCGTCTTCCACTCGTCTCCCTGGCAGATCCGGACCAAATTGTACGCCCCACGAAGATCGAGCTTGGTGAAGATCCTCGCACCTTTAAGGTGGTCGAACTGCTCTGAGGTGAGAGGCAGGGGGTACTTATTCTTGATGGTTATCTGGTTAAGGCCCCTGTAGTCGATACACGGCCGTAGTGAGCCGTCTTTCTTTTTAACGAAGAAGAATCCTGATCCAGCTGGGGAAGTAGATTTCTGAATGAATCCCCTAGCAAGATTCTCCTCAATGTACTCAGACATGGCTGGGGTCTCAGCCAGAGTCAAGGGGTAGATACCCCCGCGGGGAGGAGATGCACCGGGTACCAGGTTGATTGGGCAATCATACGGCCTATGAGGTGGTAGTGTCTCAGCTTCCTTCTTGTTGAAGGCATCCGCATAGGACCAGTAGGGTGCCGGCAGACCAGGTAGATTAGTCGGAGAAGACGGAGGTCGAGCCGGCGAACCAGAACCTGTTACGGACCCGGGTGGTGGAACCTCTGTGCTGCGGTGCAAGGAGGGACCCAGAGGGGCGTAACTAGGTATCAACTCAGAGCGACATAGGTCGTACGGTGGCTCAATCGACTCCGTGACCAGGGAGGATCCGAGCAGAGGGACCAGGTGCTACTCTGGGGATGACCTTGTAAGGGAGCAGGTGACTCCCACGGTACAGATGGCAGGGACTGACCGGTATAGCAGATGAGCGCACCAGGCCGGCTGACGAGTGATCCTGGTGGATGGACTGGCAGACACCGCAGGCGACAAGCGGGAGCCTCTAGGTAGGCTGTCAGGTGGTCACGGCAGGTGACAGGCAGGAGCCTCTAGGTAGGCTGTCAGGCGGTCACGGCAAGTGACGGGCAGGAGCCTCCAGGTAGGTTGACAGGTGGTCACGGCAAGTGACAGGCAGGAGCCTCTAGGTAGGCTGTCAGGCGGTCACGGCAAGTGATGGGCAGGAGCCTCCAGGTAGGCTGACAGGTGGTCACGGCAAGTGCCAGGCAGGAGCCTCTAGGTAGGCTGTCAGGTGGTCACGGCAAGTGACGGGCAGGTAACAAGCAGGTAAGCAGGCGGGCAAAACACATAGACAGACTGGCGGACTGAATGGAAGACAGACTGTCGGGCTGGAGAGTAGTCAGGCTGGAGGACTGGACTGGACTGGTAGTCAGGCTGGCGGGCAGGACTAGTAGCCAGGCTAAGCAGCGGGACCTGAGGGCTGAAGCAGAGGTAAGTACACTGTGCATCAACTATTGCTCGGGCACCTTCATTTTGGAGGAGGTGCCTTATATATGAGAGGACCTCCGGCAATTGGCCGGGGACTCCTTAGGGCGGCGCGCGCTTCCCCTTTAAGAGGGAGGGAGCGCGCGCCCTAAGCACAGAGTCCAGGAAGCTGCGCGCGCCAGCAGCAGCAGGAAGAGGAGCGCTGGAGAACGCCGGGCGGGGAGCACAGCGGTGAGAGGGACGGCGTCTCTGCCTGGCAGGGGGCAGAGACGCCGATGCTACAGAACCAGGCAGGTCTAATGGCAATCCTTCCCTTGTGACGTCTCGTTCTCGAAAAAGCCCTTTTAGTTTACCCTGGGTGATGGGGGACTCGGAGTCGGGTCCTATGATGGAGAGATGGGGTGTAGCCGTGGCCCGGACCCGACCCGTGCTCAGGGCCGTCACATTAAAAAGAGATGGTGTGGGCTCATCCGGGTTGAGTGGCTGATTAATGACTACGCCACCTGTGGTACCTGGTGAAGGGTCACCAGCGCCACTTCAGTCCGCTGAGGCCTGGTTTTATGGCGGCCAGAGTTCTTACTACTCCCCACAGGCAGAGCAAGGCCTCAGGGCAGAGGGACATGAGGATGGGGGTAGTAGTAGAGGGAGACAGGCGCCGCGTTGTGCGGTGTGTCGCAGAATAAACAGTCCGGAGGCCATAGGGGTGAACTTCCAAGGCTTTACTCACTTTAGAGATGGCAGAAGGAAGGCGACTCCCTGCTCTCCACGGAGTCCTGCGGTCACCAGAGGCGGGGGTCTGACAACCTCAGAGTAAGTCCAGCATTCAGTCGGGACCCTACTGCAGAGTGTTCCTGAACTACAGACCAAATCCTTTCCTGTCCGTGTGTGTGCAAATAGGCCGAGACTCCCTCTGAACTCCTCTCAGAACAAGGGCACGGGTGGCAGCTCCGCTCCGTCCGATACCCGGTGGGATCCTCTGGGCCTACCGGGCTTTCCCAACCAGGACATAGAGTAGCAAGGTCGGGTGTCGGGGGCCGGTACCCCTCTTGCAGACGGACTCCTTCTGTGTATATCAGCATGGCGAGGACAGGTGGCGTACACCGCTCCATCTGCATCCTGCCTGGGATCCATTTGCTGTGGAGCCACACTCTTAAGCTCCGGGCCTTCTTGATCCAGGTCCTTGGCCGGGTTGAGACATTCCTTGTCTACAACCTACCTCTCGTCCCAAGGCCAGGGTATGAGGGCTGTGTCTCCATCCGATGCAGGCCCACACAGGATCTGTGCTCCGGGAGGGAGGTCACATTACACACAGTATTTGACAGCACAAAGAACAGCCGAAAGACTAGCAAAGGCTAGACAAAGGACCAAGATCAAAGATGGCTTTTTATTAAATATGAAATTTAAAGTGTAACTAGCTTGTAAGTCCTCCACCCTCACCCACTAACTGGTTCACCTAACTCTTGGTTCCTCAGTCTCCCTGTAACCAGGGGAGCAGCACCTAGTGCATACTAGCTTCCTCTGGTTGAGAAATGTGGTGTTGGATGCAAAAGGTTGGGTCACGTCTATCACACTGTCCTTACCTCAGAGGAGGAACACCACACTCCATTAGAGAAGTGCAGCATCCCTGTGGCGGTCGAACCCTCAGGGGCGCCACACCCCCAACGCAGCACCTCACCAGATCGCCAATTCAGGATAGGTTCATGTCTCTGTAGCCAGGGTAGACCTAGCAATAGGAAGTGAGAGAGTCCGGATAGCACATGAAAGGAGATCCTCTCCGAGTGCAGCATTCCCACCTGAAGGGTTATTGGCTCTGTGACGAGCAAGATGGTCTCCGGAAGGAGTCTCCCATCCGCGGGAGAGACTGACAATGGTTCAGCCAGAGGTTTGGTAGGAATCTGATACTGCTCCACAAGGGCCTGAGAAATGAGATTCCCAGCGGCTCCGGAATCCAGGTGGGCAGTCTCAAAGAAGCGAGTCTCAACACTGGAAAAAGAAACAAATAGAGTCAAGGATGGAGAGGATTTACTCTTGCCTGAGACGACCTCTCTGAGCGGTTCTGGAAACTGGAGTTTCCCGGCTTCACCGGACAGGAACTGCATCAGATGCTCCTTACTGCCACAGTAGAAGCAGCTCCCCTCGGCTCGGCACGTCTCTTGGCGAGACTTGACCATCTTGGTCTGGTCAATTTGCATGGGTTCGGGTGAGCATGCCCAGGGAATTGCTGGTTGGGAGGCAGGTTTCTGGAATACAGGAGCGAGACGAGGAAATTTTCTCTCCCGGGTAGTCTCCTTAACTCGTTCCAAGAAACGGATGTCAATCCTGGTAGCTAGTGACACCAGGTCATCCAGGGTGGAAGGGATGTCAGGACCGGCTAGCTCATCCTTTATCCGTCCGGAAAGACCCTCCCAGAAGGTGGACACCAGGGCCTCGTTGCTCCAGGCAAGCTCAGTTGCGAGGGTATGGAACTGTATGGCATACTGGCCCACCGTGGGACTCCTTTGGTCGGAGATGGAGAAGAGAGGAGGCAGTAGAAGTCTTTCGTCCGGGCTCATCGAAGACCTTCCGGAAGGCAGTGAGGAAAGCCGGAAGATCGGACACCAGGGGATCTCCTCTCTCCTATAGAGGGTTTAGCCATGCCAATGCTTCCCCGGTGAGGTGAGACATGATGAACGCCACCTTGGCCCGGTCAGAGGGAAACGGATGTGCCAGGAGTCCAAAGTGCAGCGTGCACTGGTTTAGAAAACCCCGACATAAGACGGGGTCACCACCAAAACGTGAAGGTGCAGAGAGCCGGGGACCAGGACCGGATGCCATGACACTAGAAGGCTGAGGCGCCGCCAGAGCGGGTGCCGCGCGGCTCGAGACGGACACAGGTGGGATGGACAGTGTGTCCAGGCGGGAGTTAAAAGACCGCAGGTAGGTCAGGATAGTTTCCTGTTGGGATCTCTGATGAGAAACCTCCTGGTACAGGTCAGAAAGCGAAGGAGTCTGGGAGCCACCGGGCTCCATGGCCTGTGCAAACTGTTACCGATCCGGGTGGTGGAACCTCTGTGCTGCGGTGCAAGGAGGGACCAGAGGGGCGTGACTAAGTATCTACTCGGCCTGATCAAGGTCACACGGCGGCTTAGTCGACTCCGTGAACCAGGGAGGGACCGAGCAGAGGGACCAGGTGCCACTCTAGGACCGACCTTGTATGAGAGCAGGTGACTCCCACGGGTCAGAAGGCAGGAACTGACCGGTAAAGCGGAAGAGCACGAAAGGCCTGCTGATTCGGCTGATAGCCAGACAAGTGCTCCGGGTTGTCTGGCTATCAAGTGCTCAAGTTGGTGGGCACAACAGGTAACAGGCAGGTGCTTCCAGGTAAGCAGTCAGGCGGGCACGGCAGGTGACAGACAGGTGCTTCCAGGTAAGCAGGCTTGCGGGCACCGCAGGTAACAGGCAGGTGCTTCCAGGTAAGCAGGCTTGCAGGCATGGCAGGTAACAGGCAGGTGCTTCCAGGTAAGCAGGCGGGCAGAGCCCATAGACAGACTGTCAGGCTGGAAAGTAGTCAGACTGGCGGACTGGACTGAAGAACAGACTGGCAGACAGGACTGACTTGCAGAGGACCTGAGGGCTGAAGCAAGGTAAGTATAACAGAGCAACAACCTTGCACGGGCACCTCCATATTGGAGGAGGTGCCTTTTATAGAGAAAGTCCTCTGGCCATTGGCCGGGGACTTTTTAGGATGGCGCGCGCGGCCCCTTTAAGAGGGAGGGAATGCATATGCCCTAAGCACAGTGTCAGGAAAGCTGCGTGCACCAGCAGCAGCAGGGAGGCCGGAAGACAACGGAGCAGGACCGCGGCGGTAGGGGGGGCGGCGTCTCTGTCTGTCAGAGGGCAGAGATGCCAATGCTACACCCAGTAGGAGAGAGATCTTGAGTCTTCTGAAAAAATCATTTCAAATAGAGTGTCTTGAAGCGAAGCAGATTAAAGAAAGGAGTATAGCCCCGCTAATGTCAAAATGGAGATGCTAAACATTTAGCAAAACATATGAAAAAAAGTCCCCGCAACAAGAAATATGAATAAAATCATTTTTTTTCTATATAAAATACACTTTATTACTGTATCATTGGTAGGGGTGGACCCACTGCACCACCGGCTAGGCTTACCCTGGAGGGGCATGACTAAGTGTCTACCAGGTCTTTACAAGGGCCTCTGATTGTGAGGATATGCTGGACTTCCAGAAAGACACCAAGTGCCCCACCAGGGAAGTCCCCGGGATTGCAACTGCTGACTGAAGTGTCAGAGGCGTGGGTACAAGGTACAGGAAGGAAAAGACAAAGATGTGGTCAGACAATCCAAGGTCAGGGCAGGCAGCACAAGTTCGATTCTCGAAGCCGAGGCCAGACAAGACGGGTAAACAAGCAGGGTCATTAACGGGAAACAAAATATGGAGGAATGCATAAACAAGGTGCTAGCAGTCTAGGAACCAACATTCGGGCAAAGATTGGTGGGAGGAGCTACCTAATATAGTGCCTACTGGCAGGGCCGGCGTCAGCACCCGGCGCACCCGGGCAAGCGCCGGGGCCCTGAGCAGGCAGAGGGGCCCACTGGCGGTCACGCACCCCGCCAGGCTATGGGCAGAGGAGAGTGGTGTCAGCGCCCGCCCTTCTCAGGGCCCCGGCAGCCGGATACTTACCTCTCCTCGTGCCTCCGCAGATCCGCTGTCTTCCTGCTCTGCGCTCCCTGTGACGTCTCAGGTCAGAGGGTGCGGTGACGTCTTTCCACCACGTGCTCCCCTGAGCCATCACAGGGAGCGCTGAGCGGGAAGATACCGGCGACGCTGGAGTCCGGACCCGAGCAGCTGCAGCAGGTGAGGAGGAGGGAGGTGAGTATTTGATTTTTTTTTTTTAATATATGGAGGCATGGGGCATAATATGGGGGGGTGACATCCTGCATGGGGCATAATATGGGGGGGTGACATCCTGCATCGGGCATAATATGGGGGGTGACATCCTGCATGGGGCGTAATATGGGGGGGTGACATCCTGCATGGGGCATAATATGGGGGGGTGACATCCTGCATGGGGCATAATATGGGGGGGTGACATCCTGCATGAGGCATAATATGGGGGGGCGACATCCTGCATGAGGCATTATAAAGAGAGAGGGGCTGACATCCTGCATGGGGCATTATAAAGAGAAGGGGGGTGACATCCTGCATGGGGCATTATATGGGGGGACAGTTGACATCCTGCATGGGGCATTATAAAGAGAGGGGATGACATCCTGCATGGGGCATTATAAAGATGGGGGGGTGACATCCTGCATGGGGCCTTATAAAGAGGGGGGTACATCCTGCATGGGGCATTATAAAGAGGAGGGGTGACAGCCTGCATGGGGCATCATAAGGGGGGGGGGACAGCCTGCATAGTGCTTTATGTGGGGGGGACAGCCTTCATGGAGCATTATAAGGTGGGGGGGACAGCCTGTATGGGGCATTATGTGGAGGGTAACAGCCTGCATGGAGCATTATAAGGGGGGGGCAGCCTGTATGGGGCATTATGTGGGGGGTAACAGCCTGCATGGAGCATTATATGGGGGCCAGTATCCTGTATGGAGCGTTATAAGGGGACCAGTATCCTGTATGGAGCGTTATATGGGGGCCAGTATCCTGTATGGAGCTTTATAAGGGGACCAGTATCCTGTACGGAGCGTTATATGGGGGCCAGTATTCCGTATGGAGCCTTATATGGGGGCCAGTATTCCTTATGGGGCTTTATATGGGGGCCAGTATTCCGTATGGGGCCTTATATGGGGGCCAGTATTCCGTATTGGGCCTTATATGGGGCCAGTATTCTGTGTGGAGCGATTTGCTGGTTTCTGAGCTATTGTGGAATTTACAATAGATATCGCTCATGTAATGTAAGAAGTGAAATCTTTGCATTGTACTATATATATATCTATATATATATTATATAGATATATATATATATAAATATATATATATATTTCTCTGCGGTATCTGTGCATCATGAATCGTGGTATGTGTTATAGGGGCCCACTGAGACTCTTTCGCCCGGGGCCCAGAAAAACCTGGAGCCGGCCCTGGTGCTAGATATAAATAATATTAACCGAACAATATAAATATTGCACAAATAACAGACCTGCCTTCTGAATAAAGACCTAGATCAAGCATATAGAAGTCTCAGTACAGTCCTAATGGATGAAGCAAAAATTAAGTCAAGGGGGAGCCTCACGCGTATCGCCACCTGCCTAGTGGCTTCCTCAGGGGTATAATAACATTGTTGATGAGAGTCCACATTTTATAGTAAAGTAATTAAGAATTAAGTATTATCTGCTGGTCGGCGATATAATAACTGATTGGTTCTAGTAAGGTACGGCGACCGGAAGTAATGAATAGCGCATGCGTGGATAATTATCATGGCTGTAGTTACATCCCTATTCCGCAGGTGCGATTAAACTGCACTGAGGGTGAAGTTTTCATGAAATCACGTTCACTTTGCTACAAAATTTAGACCATGTTCATCTGTAGCAAAATTGCTGCATATTTTCTGCTGCTCTTTTGCACAGAAATTCTGCCTTGTTTAACTGTCCAATAAAGTGAACCTGATTTCATGAAAACTGCTCCCACTGTGTGTTATGGATCCGGATGTTGTAACAACTGTGCCATGGTGCAAGGAGGGACCAGAGGGACGTGATTAAGAGCCTAAGACCGACCCTGGCTACACGGCGGCTTAGTCGACTCCGTGAGCCAAGGAGAGACCGGGAAGGTGGTCCAGCTGCCTCTCTGGGACCGACCTTGAAAGAACATGCGACCCCAACAGGACTGACAGCCGAAGCGAACAGGCACGGCAGACGGTCTGTCAGATGAGCACAGCAGGTAGGCAGGCAGGTAGTGCAGGAAGATGGACAGGGTCGGCTGATAGACAAGCAGGCGGACACGGCTGATAGACAGGCTGGCAGGCAAGCACTGGGACATGAGGGCTGGAGAGAGTGTCTAGAAAACAAACTACAACATTGTGCAGGCACCTCCATTTTGGAGCTGGTGCCTTATATAGCAGATGTCCTCCGGCCGTTGGCCGGGGACATTTTAGGATGGCACGCGAGGCCCCTTTAAGAAACAGGGAGCGCGCGCGTGTGCCCTAAGAGCAGTGCCCGGGGATCTGTGCGCGGTGCACGCACCACGGGCACATACGGCGTGAGAGCAGGAGAAAGGAGCAGATGCCGGACCAGGGCCACGGCGGTAAGGGGAGCGGCGTCTCTGCCGAGCAGGAGGCAGAGATGCCGACACTACACTGTGTGTCTAAAGACGCTACCGAACTGTGCGGTTTTGGTGTTTTTTTTCTCTAGAAACCTTTATCTGTAGCCTAAAAAAACTTTTTTAAGTGCAGAATGAAAGCTTTTCTGTACTATTAAAAAAACACATTAGAAATGCAGCTTCACATCTGCACCAAAAAAGCATCAAATAAGGGGGAAAAGGCCTATAAAAATATGCAGAATAGATGCACTAAGCACAGAAGATTGTTTTTGCATAGTTTGGTGCGGACATCTGCAGAAAACAAAAAACACAGTATTTCTGCAAAGTGTGACCACAGCCATACAGACGCAAAAAAAGCCAGATGTCATATGTGAAGCTTCTATAAAGATGAGAAAGTTTTGGCGGCTCCGACTGTGAATGAATAAACAAATAATGAATCCATAGGTTTGAATTAGAGATGAGCAGGATGCACAGATGACGTCCTGCCAGCCAGGGCCGGCGTCAGCACCTGGGCAAGTGCCGGGGCCCTGAGCAGGCAGAGGGGCCCACTGGCGGTCGCGCACCCCGCCAGGCTATGGGCGGAGGAGAGCGGTGTCAGCGCCCGTCCTTCTCCCCCGCTTGCTCAGGGCCCCGGCAGCCGGATACTTACCTCTCCTCGTGCCTCCGCAGATCCGCTGTCTTCCTGCTCTGCGCCCCCTGTGACGTCTCAGGTCAGAGGGTGCAGTGACGTCTTTCCACCACGTGCTCCCCTGAGCCGTCACAGGGAGCGCAGAGCGGGAAGATACCGGCGACGCTGGAGTCCGGACCCGAGCAGCTGCAGCAGGTGAGGAGGAGGGAGGTGAGTATTTGATTTTTTTTTTAATGTATGGAGGCATGGGGCATAATATGGGGGGGGGGGGGGTGACATCCTGCATGGGGCATAATATGAGTGGGTGAAATCCTGCATGGGGCATAATATGGGGGGGTGACATCCAGCATGGGGCATAATATGGGGGGTGACATCCTGCATGGGGCATTATAAAGAGAGGGGGGGTGACATCCTGCATGGGGCATTATAAAGAGAGGGGGGGTGACATCCTGCATGGGGCATTATATGGGGGGAGAGATGACATCCTGCATGGGGCATTATAAAGAGAGGGGGTGACATCCTGCATGGGGCATTATAAAGAGGGGGGGTGACATCCGGCATAGGGCCTTATAAAGAGGGGGGGTACATCATGCATGGGGCATTATAAAAAGGAGGGGTGACAGCCTGCATAGTGCTTTATGTGGGGGGAGCAGCCTGCATGGAGCATTATAAGGGGGGGGACAGCCTGTATGGGGCATTATGTGGGGGGTAACAGCCTGCATGGAGCATTATATGGGGGCCAGTATCCTGTATGGAGCATTATAAGGGGACCAGTATCCTGTATGGAGCGTTATATGGGGGCCAGTATCCTGCATGGAGCTTTATAAGGGGACCAGTATCCTGTATGGAGCGTTATATGGGGGCCAGTATTCCGTAAGGAGCCTTATATGGGGGCCAGTATTCCGTATGGAGCCTTATATGGGGACCAGTATTCCGTATGGAGCCTTATATGGGGGCCAGTATTCCGTATGGAGCCTTATATGGGGGCCAGTATTCCGTATGGAGCCTTATATGGGGGCCAGTATTCCGTATAGAGCCTTATATGAGGGCCAGTATTCCGTATGGAGCCTTATATGGGGGCCAGTATTCCGTATGGAGCCTTATATCGGGGTCAGTATTCCGTATGGGGCTTTATATGGGGGCCAGTACTCTGTGTGGAGCGATTCGCTGGTTTCTGAGCTATTGTGGAATTTACAATAGATAGTCCCCCAAAAAATTTTTTTAAACTTTTTTTCAATTTTACCCCCTGGGATATATATTTCACCCACACATTTGAAACTCTCCTGGGGTGCCCTCACACATATTATTCCCTCATTTAGTGGATATTTACACAAAAAAGTGAAATTTTCAAAAAGTCAGAAAATTGGCTGAAAACGACAGAGTATCAATGACTCATCGGGCGAATCGCTCTGAAACTGAAATCAGACACGCTCACTGACATTTCCCCTCTCTGGAAGTCTGACAAACGCTGGAAAAATGACTTGGTCGAAAAAAAAAAATTTTTCAACTTTTTTTCAATTTGACCCCTGTGGGAAATATAATTCACCCACACATTTGGAGCTCTCCTGGGGCACCCTCACACATATTATTCCCTCATTTAGTGGATATTTTCACAAAAAAGTGAAATTTTCAAAAATCCAGAAAATAGGCTGAAAACGACTAAATATCAAGGACTCATTGGGCGAATCGCTCTGGAACTGAAATCGGAACGCTCACTGACAGTTCCCCTATCTGAAAGTCTGATAAACGCCGGAAAAATGTCCCAAAAAAAAATTTTTTCAACTTTTTTCAATTTTACCCCCGTGGGATATATATTCTACCCACACACATTTGGAACTCTCCTGGGGTACCCTCACACATATTATTCCCTCATTTAGTGGATATTTTCACAAAAAAAGTGAAATTTTCAAAAAGTCAGAAAATTGGCTGAAAACGACTAAATATCAAGGCCTCATCGGGCGAATCGCTCTGGAGCTGAAATCGGAACGCTCACTGACATTTCCCCCTCTCTAAAAGTCTTGTAATGTAAGAAGTGAAATCTTTGCATTGTACTATATATATATATATTTCTCTGCGGTATCTGTGCATCATGAATCGTGGTATGTGTTATTGGGGCCCACTGAGACTCTTTCGCCCAGGGCCCAGAAAAACCTGGAGCCGGCCCTGCCTACTGGCACAGGATAAGCCAGGGAACCTAATCTCTGCATGACACAGTAGGGTTAAATTCCTAGTAAGCCAGGCCACGCCCAGCTAAAGCCAAATGGAAACCATATTCAGATGCAGCAGTGATGAGGAGTGCTGCAAGAGGCAAAACTCAGGGAGACCGCCTGACACCAGGAGAAGCAGTGACTATGGTGAGTAGGATGGCAGTCAGAAGGCATATGAGTTACCACCGTGACAATTACATACATATAACAAAACAAAAATTAAACCTAAACATATTAGGTATCCACATGACCATAATAGCTTGTTGAATTAATTCTCCAGGTTATCTGTTGTGAAACTTGAACAGTAAAAACTATACATAAAAAAAAACTAAACTAACTTGATAGAAATTACGCAACACCCTGAAATTAAGCAAAAAAAATCACAATCTGTCCTGCCCCATGCTGCTAAGTGAAAAAAAAAAAAAAAAAATTGCGGTTGCTAAAAAGAGGGGCCGACCCCCCCCCCCCCCAAAATAAAAAAAATTGGCTGGTATTTGTCCCCTTCTCAACCAGGTAATTTTCCATTTTTTCCTCACCGTTTTCCAAGAGTCTTAAATAGTCAATTTTTTCAGTCAATATAGCCATACAAGGCTTGTCGTTTACTATCTACTAGAAAATGGGGGGAAAAACTCCAAGTTTAGTGAAACTGCACAAAAAGTACAATATTGCAATTGTTATTGAAGGCTTTGTTTTTATGGTGCTCATTGTGCTGTTAAAATTACCTGGTAAAACAATTTTTCAGGTCAGCACAATTACAGCAATATGTATGGTTTTATTTTAATTAAATGGTGGAAAAAAACAGAAATGTGTTTAAAAAAAACATTTGGCTTGTGTTGCCATTTCTGAGACCTATAACTGATTTTCACCTACGTGCTAAACATTGTAAGTGAATATCGGCAATACAGGCCTTCAACAGGCCACCGGCTAACCAAAAAACTCATCGGTTCGACGCGATGGCTGGAGAGGGCAGTGAAAGCCATGGTTCACATGCTTCATTACTAACCTCATTCAAATGCCACGGTCAAAAACTTACAGCAGAATTTAAGTGGCTAAACCACAGCTATTGGAGCGCACTCTGGCAACTATATGTACAGGTATATGCTAGCTACAGTATATATTACAACTGGCATCTGCCAGGTATGCTGCGGGCTTCGCTCCGGAGCTCGCTCCATACATGGGGACCTGACATGAGACGTACTATTACATTTTATGTTGGTAAGGTGTTAAAGGGATTGTTCGGGTTTGAGGCTCAAGTCTGCAGGCACTCTGTGTAATGAAAAAATTTACTATATTGTCATTCATAGAGTATTACGTGCTCTGGGGTACATTTTGTGTTATAAAACGCTCCAAAAGAGTGTTGAAAACATTTTCTGTATTCAATTACTCATCCATATACTATTATGTGTTCTGTGGTACATTTTGGTGGTATATATCAATCCAAAAAAGCGTTGAAACATTTTTCTAGATTCTATTACTCACTCGTATACTATTATGTGCTCTGTGGTAGATTTCAATGTTATATAACACAAAAAGAAAGTGTTGCAAAAATTGTCTGTGTTCAATCACTCATCCACAGAGTATTGCGGGCTTTCTGTTACATTTCGGTGGTAAATAACACTCCAAAAAAAAAATAGAATTTTTTTTCTGAATTCAATTACTCACTCATAGAGTATTAGGTACTTTGTAGTACATTTCGATGTAATATAACACTCCACAAAAGCGTTGATAAATATTTCTGGATTCAATTAGTCATCCATAGAGTAATGAGTGCTTTGTTTTACATTTCGGTGTTATATAGCACTCCAAAATGCGCTTTGTGTTACATTACGGTAATATTAAACTCCAAAAAAAATATTTTGACTGCTGCAGGTGACCGTTTTTTATATATTAAAAATAAACTTGGTTTCAAGAGACCTAGCAATTAGAAAATGGGTAAGGCGTGTGATAAGGGACAGGGAAGTGTAACTGCTGATGATGGTGCACACAGATTCCGCGGATGTGGTGCGTGTGTGACTATGCCTTTTTCTGGAGCACAAGAAACACACCCATCCACGACACATAGGTTGCTGTCCCACTTTGCAGGGAGGCATGGTACACCACTTCTGAAGCCAGAACAGTGCAAACAGGTGGTCGGTTGGTCAGCAGATAATGCTTCCAGCATGCTTGGCGGCACCACCCAGTCTTCCACACCATCCAGTCTCACCATCCTTCAGTCTGGATCACTTAATCCTCACCCTGATCCTCCTTCCTCCCACCATGTTAAGTCACAGGAGACTAGTGATCCCACACTAGGATACTCCGAACAGCTCTTTACAACATAATTTCTTGATTGTTGCCTCTCGACCTGCATGCTCCAAGCGGGATAGGTGGACATGCTATTTGCTGATGCACAAAACTTAGAGCAGCCACAGCCAAAAGAAGATGACGGCGGGGAACGGAAAATTTTGTCTATGGAGGAAGATAAGTCAGGTTGTTAAGTCACCAAGTCAGGAGGACCAGAGTGTGGCGGTGGAAGATGAGGTGATTGATGATGAAGTCACTGACCCAACCTGGGAAGCTGGCAAGCAGAGCAAGGCCAGCAGCGCTGAGGGGGAGGGATCGGCAGCACTGAAATAGGCAGTGGGATGACCAGAGGGAGAAGGCGTGCAACTGTTCGGCAGAGCACTGACACTTGTGAATTTGTCCATCAAAGAGTTAGGTGTTCCCCAGTTCAGGTGTTTTTTAAAGAGAGCTCTGAGATAAAAGTGGCCATTTGCAACCTGTACCATGCCAAGATTGGCAGGGGCCTGACCACTAAGAGCCTATCAACCACCAGTATGATCAGCAACATGTCTTGGATGCACCCGACTAGGTGGGCCAAACGCCTGGATCTAGGACTGGTGCTAGCAGGTGACACCACTGCCTCTTCCCATGTGCTAGGTGCTTCCCAATCCCCTGTCCATGACACTGGCGTAGAGGCCTCTTGTCCTGCCCCTGTCCTTGCACGTTCTGATGCACCATCATCAAGCACTTCCAAATCCTTGTCTCAGCAGAGTGTTCAGCTGTCCCTACCCCAGGCTTTGGAACAAAAGAGAAATTTTCCAGCCACTCACCCACAGGCTGAAATGCTAAATGGGAACAATTCCAGTCTGCATGCCATGGAAATGTTGAAGTTTAGGCTTGTTGTCAGAGAGGACTTCCGGCGACTCATTGCTCAATGAGTGACAGGACACCGCTGCAGGAGTCATTACATGGATTTGCATGGATTACAGCAGGGGACACTTAGGACAGGTGAGTATAGGGATTTTTTTACTTTATTCTTATTTTTACAGGTGGACACTGCGGGAGCAGGCACTACCACCCTCATCATCATCATTGGGGACTATGATGAGGGCAGTGTTCAGCACCCAGCACTTGGGAACAGCTCTAATGTACCGCTGATTCCCAAATGCCAGTATGTGTCACACGGATGGCATCCGTGTGCGGTAAGTGCTTACATGCAGGGGTGGGATTCGGCCCATTCTCCCCAGTTCGATGGAGCCGCTTGTTAAAAAAGCAGCCGGTTCCCCGAACTGGGGAGATTCAGAGCCGCGATCCGGTACTGACACTAACTTCTCTCAGTCTCATCTCATGCTGGCCCCATCAGTACTGCCTACTCCGCCCACGACCCACACACCGCTGGCCTGGATTGGATCATATGTAGTGGCTGGACCTGCCCATTAGATTGACAACCTCCTGGCTCCTCCTCCATATTCTACACTCAGTCACGTCGCGACGGTTGCATTTACCGGATCAAGCTCAACCTCCGCTCCGCCCATACCATACCCATTTACTGGCACTTTCAATCCTCCCACTTGCTGGTAAGACGCCGGCCATGCTGACGTGACGGTGACGTCCCTTGAGCATAACCATGCCTTCTAGCCTGGCAGAGCTGTGATGGTTACGTACCGAACCTGTTACATCATCAGTGTGTGCGGCTGCACCGCTGGATTGCGCACATCCTCTTCCCAGTGCAATGTGAAGTGCATGAATAGGCCTGGGCCATCGGCTGTGCAGGGGTGATCAGGAAAGCGGAGCGGGTCACCTTACCAGTGTCACGATGTATATGTGTCAGTGTGTCTACCGGTGTACACGGGGGCCACTGCGGTCACAGATGTGACTCCTGTGTATAGTGTATTTATATACTGGTGACTGGTCTGGTGACAATCTGTAGTCACGTAACGGCCAACGAGAGCTCAGCTTTTATTTTCGCTGTGTGGATTTGGAGATAAGAGCTGCTCTCTGATTGCTTGTGTAGTCAGTGACGCTTGTGGCCTCCTGTCCTTCCTTACAGAGCAGGTCATCATAGCAAATGATGATAAACAAAATTTTATTTGGTTTTCACCCTCATTAGCGCAGCATTGGCATGTGACGGACGGCGAGAATGGACCCGCTCTGAACAGCAGAATGTGGAACTTTATCTGTTGGTGGGATTTCCACAAACAGATAAAGATCCACATTATGCTGTTCAGAGCGGGTCCCAGCAATCAGTCCCCTGTGGATAGGGGATACTTGTGCAAACCTTTTAAATATCTGACCGACTGACCAACTAGTAGAAGACAGCAATGGTACATAGTAAAAAAGGGACTGTCCAGTCCATCTAATGTACCAAAGCCAGGGAACATTGCCACAGTGAGGCGTGGGAGAACCGACCCCGCTTCTGTATACAGGGACCCCATGTGACAGTGCCAGGAGCTCCCACCGTGCAGTAACAACACCAGCGACCATCATGTGGCCACCGTGGGAGCATCACCAGTAGCAGTGCAGCAGGCAGTGTGCTGTTGGGGGGCTCACCCGTGTGGGGGTCGATTACTGACAAGTGAAGCTCGAGGGCCCGGGTCCCACCTGGCGGCCGGCACAGTGCAAGGTGCATGTGCACGCCGTCCCCAGCAGCAGCGCGCACACAGCGCCCCCCCAAGTACGTGGCGCAGCACAGCAGCAGGACAGTGGGGCACAGGCATCTCCCCGGCAGCGCCCCCTCCTTGCTGGCCAGACTCCTGCCACAGTTGTATCAGTGGCAGGAGCAGGAGTGACTCGCCCCCTGGGCCGTGGGGCACTCGGAACCGGGCTTCAGGGCAATGCTGGGAGTAGTAGTGGCGACCCGGTTCCGTGGCTCAGGGTGGTCAGACCAGTGGTAGTCTATTATGTGCTGTAGGTAATGTCTGACTACGCCACCCATGGAATGTGGTCAGGGCTTACCGCCGCTGCAGTGCAGACCGCTGGGGCTGATATAAAGGTGCAGCACTGAATAGTTCAACTCCCCACGGGAGGAGTATGGCCCCAGGGCAGTATATATAATGGATGATGGAGGGGATGATTCCGACCGCGATAGCCAGGAAACGGAGGCCTCTTAAACAGTTCAGGGTCTTTATTAGAACAGGTAATATGACCCAGAAACAGGCCCGGCTAGGAAGGGGCCTGGATGTCTGAGAACAAGTGGGAAGTTGGCCCTGGTCAGGGTGAAGGTGTAGGCCTACCGTGCTCTCTGTGCTCCTTCTGGCTATTTCCCTCCTTGTAGTGTAACAGCCCACGTTCCTGAGCTCACCGTGTCCTCTCGCCCGTATGGCTTGCAACTTGGGTCCCTTTCTACTCCCGGCCTGGTACGGCTTTACTGGTCCCTTCTGCTGTGGCGGAGCCTCCGGGCTTCTTAGGCCAAGGAACATACAGTCCCCTGCAGACTGGTTATCTGCTGCAGTACCTGGAATCCTCCCAGCCTCAAACACCAAAGTCTAGTAGATTAGTTTCTTTATCTGCCAGGACAGGCTCACTTCGCCTTTGTCCCTGGCTCGTGGCTCTCCTACTGCCACACGTCCTCTTAGGCTGCAACACAACTGTCTGTCCCTGCTCTGGGACACCTCTCAATCCAGAGACAGGTTGTCCAGTTCTCCCTAACCCTGCCCCCAGTTCCAGCTTTTATAGGGGCAGCCTGCTCCCCCTACTGGCCTGGGACAGGATGGATTGCATGCTAATGGTCCTTGACTAGAGAACCTCCCCCTTGCTCTCAGACACAGCTTTATTATATTCGTGGCATCCAGGCCAGGGTGACACAGGAGCAGCAGACAATAAAACACTGCGGCCAGCATGAAAAGAGAGAGTAGTCACTGAACTGGATCGCGGCTCTGGATCTCCCTGGTTCGGGGAACCGGCTGCTCTTTTAACAAGCGGTTCCATCAAACCGGGGAGAACTGGCCGAATCCCACCCCTGGGTGGGATGTCACTGGGAGACGCTGAATCACCAGCAGGATGTGACCTCTCTGCTGGCCAAGCCAGGCACAACAAGCAGGTAGTTAGCAAATAACTGCCCATTAGTTTCGGGCACATTGGGACTTTTCTTATTTGACAAACAACCTTAAGTGCATCTTCCCACCTGCTTATCTTCTATCTATCTGTACCCTTCTCTGGCTCTATGCAATCAAAGCTGTTGATCAGACAGAGGTGGAAACATATGGAACCCAAGCAGGTGGGAAGGTGTATTTAAATGATTGGCACCGCTGTGAAGCACCGATCTTCAGTAATTGGTTTGAACAGTCATTCGATGCCGACACAACTTGATTAAATATGTCCCTTTTGTCACATTATTATTTTCAGGGGTACCATCTTTTCAGTCCAGGCCAGGTTTTTATTTCATTAAATGAAGGGTACCAACAAGTTTGACCACTTGTGTATATCTGAGTGTGAATCCATAGCTAGATTATTGTTGGCTGGCTTTTATAAAGTCGACTTTGAATATTCATGTGTACTTGCATATGTCTTTCAGGCAAAATACCCATTTCTAAACACCACACTCCCATTTGTATGAACACTGTTGTCGTCATACAAGAGGTGACTCCATTAAGTATTCAGCAGGTACAAACCTTGCCTAAAAGACTACTGACAGTGTGATCTATTTTTATTTTAGATTAGACTTGTGACCTTTCCAACCCTTTCAGGTACATGATTTTCATAGTTGTACCTGTCCATTAAAGTGTCTATGGTGTAGTTACACCTTCAGCATTTGATGACGTTGGCTATAGTGACAAGACACTGTCTTTAGTGAATACAGCTCAAGGTTTGACCAAGCCATTTATGTAAAAGAAAATGAAGATGCAATCTACAATATTGAACTTTTTAAATCTGGGAAGCAAGAAACCCAAACCAAACAAATTAGACACTTGTGTCTTGGATAATAATAGCAATGTAGTCAATCCGGGCGCGGAGGTTGCACATGATGGTGTTGCGGAGGTTGTATCTGAACCTTAACTTCCTGCCCCACGGTCATGTACAACTGTTGCAGAGCAGGGCACAAGCAGTTCTAGTTTAATGTCATGTTGGTCCAAAAAGCAAGTGGACTATTTTTTGAATTTGTACACATGGCTTAAAGTAAAAAATAATAAATTGGGTTGTAATGTGTGCTCTACAGTAGGAAGATCATTAGGAGTGTCAAATTCAAAATCTTGTCACATTTCTGAGGAATGGAAGAACTTTTTAGTGAAACCATCTTGTACCCTTAAATACATTCAGCAAGCTTCTCTTCGCAAAAAATAAGAGAACATGCAATGTCTAGATCTCAGGATAAAGCTGAGAACACTTTTACAGATTCAATGGGTAGTACACTAACAGGCTTTTGACAGGGTCAATGAGAAAGCATTGGCTTCAACAATACATGTTTTTAATATTGTGTATAGTCTAGCTCTATGAAATCGGCCTTTAGCTGACATAGAGGCAGAAATTGAACTTAATGAAACAAATGGTGTTGATCTGGGAGTAGGTCTTCATTCAAGGAAAACTGCCATGACAGTTATTCAACATATAGTTCAAATAACCTCGGCACTCAAATGTCCTTTGCTAGTGAAAATTTTCACTAGCAAAGGACATTTGAGTGCCTAGGTTATTTGAACTATATACTAGGGTTTGGTCCCTACTCGAGCACCCACATAGGGAGTGCAGTGATATCTATTTTTAGTTATTCAACATATATCCTCAGAAATTAGAAAAGATTTGTTTTCTAAAATTATTAGTTGTAAAGCTAAATTGTGTCTTACAGTGAATGATTATATCTCAGAAGACAGTTCTGGTTATCTATATACGTCGTAATCTACCCACTTATCCAGACCCTGTCAATGTCTTTATTAATCTGAAGGAGCTTGAGTCTACTACCGCTGAGGCCATAACAAATGCTCTCTTTTCATCCTTGTGTGAAAAAGGTTTTAATAAAGAGTATTTGATGGAAAATTTGATAGCATTTTGTTCACATGGAGCTAATTCCATGCTTGGTTGCAAGTCTGGGGTGGCTGCCAGAGTGCTAAAAGAATATCAAAAAATTGTCATATGGCACTGTTTAAGGCACAGAGTTTAACTAGCTCTTGATGATGCAATCAGTTCAATATCTTAAGCGAATCACTTTAAAATTTTCCTTGAAAAAATATATAATATTTATCATGTATCCAACAAAAATCAGTTAGAACTTCATAAATAGCAGCAGATCTAGAGTTGGAAATAGGCACGATTGGTAGAATTCTGGGTCCTCGGTCGGTATCTAATAGTGCTCGTGCTGCAAAAGTATGTGGACAGTGTATCCAGCCCTATATAAGCACTTTTCAAATGACAAATCTTTGTTGGGGCTTAAAAAAAATGGAAAATTTGTGTTTCTTAAAAGATTTGGCTTTAATGATAGAAATTCTGGAGGAGCTTTCTCTTGTAAGGGCTGATCATATTTTTTGTAGTTCCATCAGAGCACTTAAAAACTTCCAGGCCACCATGAGAGACAGGTTGCTACAATCATGGGCGTACCCGGGATCAAAACTAGGGGGGGGGGGGGGGGGGCAAGCCATGGTCGTTCAGGTTGTAAAATTTTAAAACGAAAAAGGTGAATGAAATAAAAATTTTAAGAAAATTATATGTAATTATAGAAGTGCTTTATTAGTTATTAAAATTATTTGCTTGCAAAAAATTTAGATTTTTTGATTTTTATTCTAATTAAATGTCTAATCATTTTTCTTGGGTTTGAAGAAAACTTGTTCAAAACTTTAGTTTCAATCCAGTCCTGATTTTCCTTTGAAGAATTTCCGATGGACGCTCATCAAACACAATCCAGTCAGTCTGTCCTCTCCCATTGTACTTCTGAGCCAGGTCTTTACCCTTCGAAGGGTACTGAAAGATCGTTCAACAATAGCTGTGGTGGACGGGAAAGCACTTAAAATGAAGAGTCCGTGCCTTGTTGCAGGGAAAAAAATATTAGCCTCCTCAAAAAGTGCAGCCACTTCAATGTCTTTAACCACCTGTCCTTTCTCCAGGTCCGGACCGGTTCCTACTCCCAAGGCCCAGGCCCTTCCAAATTTCAATAATTACACAGTGAGTGAGTATATTGTGTAATTTACACTGGCTGGCTGCCACTGTCACTGGCAGCCAGCCAACAGTAACAGGACAAGCGCTCCGCTCCGGCGGGATTCTTAGAGACAGGAAACAGGGGAGGCAGGCAGCGTGCTACGTCAGCACGCCTCAGGAGTCAGGACCATGATCAGGTGACATGCGGTGTGCTGTGTCACTCAGCGTGCCCGGCCGGACCCCATGCAGTGACATGAGTGATATCTATTGTAAATTCCACAATAGCTCAGAAACCAGCGAATTGCTCCACACAGTATACTGGCACTCATAAAATGCTCCATACAGGATACTGGCACCCATAAAATGCTCCATACAGGATACTGGTCCCCATATAAAGCTCCATACAGGACACTGGCCCCACATCTAACGCTCCATACAGAATACTGACCCCCCCCATATAACGCTCCATGCAGAATACTGGCCCCCATTTAATGCTCCATGCAGGATACTGGCCCCCATTTAACGCTCCATACGGAATACTGCCCCCATATAACGCTCCATGCAGGCTGTTCCCCCCACATAATGCCCCATGTAGGATGTCACCCCCCTTTATAATGCCCCATGCAGGATGTCACCCCCCCCTTCCTTATAATGCCACATGCAGGATGTCAGCCCCCCCCGTTATAATGCCCCATGCAGGATGTCACCCCCCCTGTTATAATGCCCCATGCAGGATGCCACACACCTCTCCTCCCATATAATGCCCCATGCATGATATCACACACCCCCACTTCACCCCCCTCCCTTATACTGCCACAGGCCTCCATACAATAAAAAAAAAAAAAAAATCAAATACTCACCTCACGTCTCACCTGCTGCCTCTGCTCCGGACTCCTCAGCGTCGCCGGCCTCATCCTGCTCTGCACTCTGACTGCTCAGGAGAGAGCGCAGTGTAAAGACATCACCGCGCCCTCTGACCTGAGACGTCACATTGCAGCAGCCACGGAGGATGCAGGAGCTGCTGCGGAGGAACAGGGAGGAGTAAGTATTGTGCCGTCTTCCGGGACCCTGAGGGGGGGAGTGGGCGCTGACACCGCTCTCCTCCTCTCACGGGTCCCATAGCGCGTGGGGAGCCCAACAGTGAGGGGCCCCCCCGCCTGCCCAGGGCCCCGGCATTTGCTCGGTTGCTGACGCCGGCCCTGGTGTGCGGCGTGCGTCCTTGCTTCTAGGGGGGGGGGGGGCACCTGCCCCCCCCGCCCTACAGTCGATACGCCCATGGCTACAATGATTAATACAGAGTCATTTAAAGATATTACATTTCAAATGATTGAAACAAATACTGGGCTTCTATTATCACAATTAATCCAAAGTGTCATTGACAATATGAAAAGTAGGTTGCTTTCCACTGCTAATAAAAGACAGATGGACACTGCTACACGTGAACAAAATATAAACAACTAGAAATATTTATTGTTCCTCTTCTCATTATTGGAACCAAGTTCATGGCCGTCTGAGCTCATAATATTTCCATGAGCTGAAGAAGAAGGCAAGCTACAAAATTTAAGTGGCATCCTCAAATTCCACAACAAAATTAATGATTTTCGTGACTACATAAACAACCGATGTCTTGCAACCAGTAGCCTTCCACCCTCCATTCAAGAAACAGAGAAAATTATTTGTGTAATAGTCAGTAGAAAGAAGATTCAGCATAATGAATAATATACACATGAAAGAAGCAGCTTAACTGTTTCTAATATTTCACACCTGATGACTATCAAAATTCTTGGCAAACCTCTTTCCCACTGGGGTCCAGAAAAATATGTGAAGTCTTGGTTAAGGAAAAATCATCACACTGCCACAGACTGTAGAGTGAAAAAAACAAACAAGCACAACATTATGATGAAAATTCTGTTGCCAATTGGTCTCTGTTTTAATGGGGAATAAGTACAACTCTTCAGTTTCTCTGAACACGTCCTTTTTGCCTGTTAATCCATCTTCATTGATTTAAAATGGGTTTGCTGGACCTCAGCACTCCTCCCTATCATTGCTTGCTGACAACTGACAACCTATGCAGTCCTGTACATGCGGTATAGCAGGACGGTTTGGCTGCATAATGTGTCAGGTGTCACTAGGCAATAACCTGAGCAGTTCTCGCATTGACTGTTGGCAAGCGGCATGCCTTGCTGCATAATTATTCTCTGCACTTTGGTAAACCATTCTCCATACTTTCTTTTAGATGCTACATCAGCAGCCAATACTGTACGAAAATTGTGACAAACAAAGAATAAATTCAGACAAACTAAATCTTGAACATCTTTTTTTTGAGACAGACCACACTTATCAAGTGTTGTGGTGCACTTAAACTAGAAATTACACAGCTTGAATACCTCTCCCAAGGAGATTCTTAAAAAAAAAAAAAAAAAAAAACCCAAAAAACCCATAAATTAAATACTTGGGATTTTGCCCTCCAAACTCTGGATCTTCTGCTATGTTATAATAAGAGAATTTGCAAAACTTCCACTTTTTTTTTTTTTTTTGAAGATTGTGTATGTTTCAGATTTTTAGCAAGAATGTTGAATACTGAGAAATTTGAGCATTGCATTATCGCAGATTTATCTTGTAAACTAATTTTTATATTGTTACTACATTTTTTTCTGGTTGTAATGTAATTTTTGACCACCATGGTCAAATTTGCTTCTTTTTTTGTTGCTTGAATGTTCTATTTCCCTGCTGAATCAGTGCTGAAGCTGCTAGACCTCAGCACTGCTTCCTGTCAATGCATGCTGACAATTTGTGCAGTCCTGTACATACTGTATGCCAGGACAGTAACGTTAGTGTATATAATCGTCTAATAAGGATTTTTATCTGCATCTTCTGTTGAATATTAAAATATCTAATCAGTAAATTGTATGTTATTTTTTTAACTAAAAAAATAGTATTTAGTTTAAATCCCTTAATCTTTCGCACCATGCCCCACAGTTCAGTATTTATTTTGACATTACTATAGTTATGGAAATCTGACAATTTAACTCTGCAATTACACCCATGGTTAAAATTGTTGGTACCCCTCATTTAATGAAAGAAAAACCCACAATGGTCACAGAAATAACTTGAATCTGACAAAAGTAATAATAAATTAAAAATCTATGAAAATGAACAAATGAAAGTCAGACATTACTTTTCATCCCTGCTTCCACAGAATGTTAACAAAAATTAAACTCATGAAATAGGCCTGGACAGAAATGATGATACTCTTAACTTAATATTTTGGTGAACAACCTTTTGAGGCAATCACTGCAATAAAACAATTCCTGTAACTGTCAATGAGACTTCTGCACCTCTCGATAGGTATTTTGGCCCACTCCTCATGAGCAAACTGCTCCAGTTGTCTTATGTTTGAAGGTTGCCTTTTCCAGATGGCATGTTTCAGCTCTTTCCAAAATGCTCAATAGGATTTAGGTCAGGGCTCATAGAAGGCCACTTTAGAATAGTCCATTGTTTTCCTCTTAGCCATTATTGGGTATTTTTAGCTGTGTTTTGGGTCATTATCCTGTTTCAAGACCCATGACCTGTGACTGAGATCAAGCTTTCTGACACTGGGCAGTAAATTTCTCTCTAGAATCCCTTGATAGTCTTGAGATTTCATTGTACCCTGCACATATTCAAGACACCCTGTGCCAGATGCACAAAGCAGCCCCAGAACATAACAGAACCTCCATGTTTTACAGTAGGGACAGTGTTCTTTTCTTGATATGCTTCATTTTTCCTGCCTTGCCAAAAACTTCCATTTTTGTCTCATCTGTCCATAGGACATTCTCCCAGAAGCTTTGTGGCTTGTCAACATATAGTTTGGCAAATTCCAGTCTGGCTTTTTTATGATTTTTTTTTTTCAACAATGGTGTTCTCCTTGGTCGTCTGCCATGATGTCTACTTTGGAACAAACAGCGACGGATGGAGCGATCTGACACTGATATTCCTTGAGCTTGAAGTTCACCTTTAATCTTTTTAGAAGTTATCCTGGGATCTTTTGTTACCATTCATATTATCCGTCTCTTAGATTTGTCATCAATTTTCCTCCTGCGGCCACGTCATGAGAGGTTGGCTACAGTCTAGAGTTGAGCCACCCCCGTAGTGTTCGGTTTGTCAAACACCCGTATGTTGGTCGAACTGTTCGTCGAACACCGTTAAAACCAATGGCAGGCAAACAAAAACACATAGAAAACACCTTCAAAGGTGTCCAAAACCTGACAAACTGCTCAGAAGACACAACTAACACATGGAAAAATGACAAGTACATAAAGTCATGTGGAGGAGTAAAAGGAGGGGGAGACAAAGATATAGGCATGTCATGCCCTTCTAAAACCAAAAAAGTGCGAAGTCGACACGGCCAGTCCGTTCCTGCCCGTGCGACCTCCGTGTTGCCGGGTTTGTGCCAGAGCTGCGGTGGACCCTGACGGCCAGCCCCCCTCTCCCAATACTGGTGCCTGTCTGCTGGTGGGTCAAGCGAGCCCCCCTGCGGTGGAGGCAGGTCTAAGCTTTTTAATTTAAATTGTCTCTGTAATTTGAATGAGTACACTTTAAATCCTTTTACAAGGATCTATTGGAGGGCAAGTCTGATGCCAGCAGCCGCGGGAATTCCAGCTCCAGTAGCGTCCACTAAAGCTGCTGAAGTTAAAAAGCTTTTATAAGGATTGAGCTTGGCGGTCCACGCAAGGCGTCCTACCGCCAGTCCCAGCCCCTGTGCCTTGGAGTGCCTCTCCGATGCTCTTCACTGAGTGTCCCGGGGGCCTGAAGCATTTCCTTTGAAAAAATTAAGTGTCCAAACTACAGGTGGTGTAGCTTGCTTAACAGGTGGGATAATCCGTTGACTAGCAGACACTGCTACTAGGCACAAAGTATTGCCTGGGCTAGATGCAGTTAAAAATTTGTAATTAGATACTCTGGATGCTGAGAAAGCATTCCATAGAGTCTCCTGGCACGCCATATATGATTCTCTTAAAAAGTTTGGGGTAGGGGTCTAGGGGACCCTTTTATAGCCAAAATCATGGCCCTGTATCGCAATCCGTCAGCTAGGCTGAAGATAAATGGAACATTTTCATCACCTTTCATAATCACCAATGGGACAAGGCAGGGATGTCCTCTGTCCCCTCTCTTATACATCCTAGTGATGGAGCACCTGCTCTCATCAATTAACGATAACCCTAATATTAGGTGGATTGAGGTGGGAGACACCGAGTACAAGTGCTCTGCATTTGCTGATGATGTCCTAGTATATATCACTCAATCACATATATCCATCCCTGCTGTTATGGCTGAAATAGATCACTTTGGTATATGGTCAAATTTTAAAACCAATGCAGCGAAGTCTGAGGCCCTCGATGTCTCCCTCCCCAAATCCATATAGGATTCCATCCAGTCCAACTTTCCCTTTGCCTGGCCCTCACAAGGTATCAAATACTTAGGAATTCATATTCATAGAGACTTCTCCCGTCTATTTTATCTTAATTTTGGGCCCTTTATTGAACTCCATAAAGATCTTACTTCTTGGACGGTGAAGGATTTTTCCTGGTTCGGCAGAATAAGTATACTAAAAATGAACGTCCTACCTAAACTCTTATACCTCTTCCAAACCATTCCTGTGGTAATTCCCTCAAATTTTTGGAAAAGACTACGCAGTAGCTTTTAGTCTCCCCAGGATGACACAGGTGGGACAGATGGTGGTTGTCCCAGCCCGCTAGGCAGCATTGTAGCACAGTGAGCTTCGCACTGCAACTTATGCTTCATATCCATGTGACGGTTCATGCATGAAGTACTCAAACTATGTATTTTTTGGTCTCTACTTAGCTTTTGGTGACAAATGTTACAGATAACACGAGTTGGGTCATCCTTAGCGATCTGAAAAAATGCACAGGCTATGCCAGGTTTAGAGCCCATGCGACTCTGCTACTAGCAATACTAGCAAATGATTGGCTGGGTTAGATTCAGAGCGTCTGGGTTTGGTTGGGGGTTCCCACGGTCTGCCTAGGCTAGATGCAGTTAAAAATTCTCATTAGATACACAGTCGGTGCAGCTTGCTTCGCAGCTGGGCTAATACGCCCAAAGTATTGGTAGACTCTATACTAAATAAGGAAGGATTCACTGACTGTGGTGGCCCCTCCGTGGGCCGTGGCGATTGGTGGTGATTTGGTGGATGATTATAGGAGAAAGCTCCTTAATAGAGAAAGTTGGTGGATTTATACTTTAAATACACGTGTACCAGCGGGTTTAAACATCAGACATGATTTGATGTATCATTATGAATGATTATTATATATATATATATATATATATGTATGTATGTATGTTCCTCTTTTCTTTTTGATTATTTACATTTATATGCATTGCTTCTATGCTATATGTGTAGCGTCTGCGTCCCTGCCTCCTGCTAGGCAGGGACGCTGTTCCCCTCACCTCTCCGCTCTGTGCCCGGCGTCTTCCTCCCGCTCTGCTGGTAGCGCGCGCTGCTTCCCGGCCACGGTGCTTAGGGCGCGCGAGCGCGCACTCCCCCTCTCTTAAAGGGGCCGCGCGCGCCGTCCTAAGGAGTCCCCGGCCAATGGCCGGAGGACTTCACCATATATAAGGCACCTCCTCCAAAATGGAGGTGACCGAGCAATGTTGTTGCAAAGCTTTCACTCTGCTTCAGCCCTCAGGTCCCGTTTCCAGTTACCTGCCAGTCACCTGTCAGATTCCTGCCTGTTACCTGCCAGTCACCTGTCAGATTCCTGCCTGTTACCTGCCAGTCACCTGTCAGATTCCTGCCTGTTACCTGCCAGTCACCTGTCAGATTCCTGCCTGTTACCTGCCAGTCACCTGCCAGATTCCTGCTTGATACCTGCCAGATATCCGTTTACCTGCTTGCAAGCCTGCGGTCCGACTGTCTGCCTTCCGACACCTGTCAGTCTGTCTATGGACCAGCCTGCCCGCTCACCTGGGAGCGCCCATCTGCTGCCTGCTTGCTAGCCTACCTGGAGGCTCCGCCGTCACTTGCCGTGACCACCTGCCGGTCCTGAGACTGTCCCTGTCACTTGCCGTGAGTACCCGTCCTTCTACCCAGAGACTGTCCCTGTCACTTGCCGTGATTACCTGCCCGTCTTCCCTGGGAGCCACCCGCTTCCTTACAAAGACCGCCCCCTTGTATAGTTGCTCAGAGGTTCCGCCTCCCAGACCCGTTACAATATGATTTTAACATGGTATGTGTGTTTAAATTTCTGATTAACTCAGCCTTGAACAGGTGCATAGCAGGACATGACATATAAATACCACTTCCTTGCTGTTTTTTTGCTATGCATTGATTAAGAACTCATGTATGTATGTATGTATGTATGTATGTATGTATGTATGTATGTATGTATGTATGTATGTATGTATGTATGTATGTATGTATGTATGTATGTATGTATGTATGTATGTATGTATGTATGTATGTATGTCAGAAAAAAGGGCGAAAGTCCGCCCAGGCAGGAGGAAATTAGAGTTTCATAACACATATTTCAACTGGAGAGGTATTAGAGGCCTGCTATGGCCACAGGTACTAATGGAGGTAATCAAGGTAGGGAGAGAGGCAAGAGGTCCGGTCATCTTAGTTATACAGGCCGAGGGAAAAGACCTAGGTCATCACAAGAGTGCATAACTAATGGCAATAATGAAACTAGACACTGAGAGCTTAAGAGAATTTTTCACAAAACTAACTATAGTATGTTAAGAGATTGTGCCGAGAACGGTATGGCAAGGTGCGTGAGACATCACGGCCATTGAATGGACAAGGCAGGTAATATTCGGATGGCAAAATTTATAAGAGACAGAGGCTGTGCAGTGATACGACACAGACAACTGGAAGGAGATAAAGCAGGCCTCATACAGCCCAATGGTGTTTACTTAATGGATATTGGACTGGACATATTACTGTCAGGACTCCAGGATGGAGTGGAACAAGCGTTAAGAGTGATGGATGGGGGTCGGAGTCCTGCATGCGAGTAAACAGGATCCTCCGTGGCCTCGAAATAGAAAGGACATGTTTGAGAGTTACACATGTTGGCCAACTTGCCGTTGTGGAGGCTGGAGACCCAGGGCATGCTGCAACAAGCTGAATTATTTTAGAAATAAAATGCCTTTCTAATGGAATGAGTATAAAGAGTTAATAAAGCTGTGACCGATCCTCACCCATCCAGTTGTAAGAGTTACATTATTGTATTGTCTGGGTTTGGTTAGGGGTCCCCACAGTCTGCCTAGGCTAGATGCATTTAAAAATCATTATTAGATACACAGGCGGTGCAGCTTGCTTTGCATCTGGGTTACTACGCTGACTAGCAGACACTGAAGCTTTGGAGCAGACCTCTGAGTAAACAGCTCTTCAGACTCAACCATCTGTGTTACCCCCAAGCCATAGTGTATGTATTTTCTTACGGTTAAAAGGGGGGGGAGAAGACCCAACCCACCTCTAATTGACAATGGCAACGTCGGGTAAAACAAAGCAAGGGGACTCCAAGAAGAGTCTCCATTTTTTCCAGAAATTTGTGGCACAGACACCACTTAAGTGGCATCAATTGCCCCAGAGTTGCTTAATACGGTTGGTTAGAATGAGTGCCACACACTGCTACTATGCCCAAAATTATTTTCCAGACAAGATGCAGCTAAAAATTATTAGTAATTTGAAAGCTTAAAACGGTTGGTGAGGTGATTTTACAAAATCCTCCAGCTTTTACTCTCCCCAGGATGACACAGGGGTAGAAAAGTCCTTGCAGATCCATGATTTGTTCATCTTTATGAACGTGAGTCTACATTCTCAGTGGACAGCCGCGTGCTTTTATCTGTCAGCACACCACCAGCAGCGCTGAACACAGGTTCAGAGAGAACTCTGGCTGCGGGGCTTGACAAGATCTCCAAGGCCTAAGTGGTGAGCTCCGGCCATTTATCCAGATTGGAAGCCCAAAAAGAGCAAGGGTCCAGTGACAGTCATGGCTTCGATGTTTATTTGGAGATACTCCTGTACCATCGTCTCTATGCGTTGACTATGTGTCAGACTCCTTGTCTCCTGTGGCCTTGCAAAGGATGGGCTAAAAAAGTGGTGAAATGATTCCGCAAAATTGCTGTTACCAGCAGATACTGTGTTACTGTTACGGTTTGAGTGCTGAAGACTCGACAGTCCCACGGTTGGCAAGTTAGAACTGTGAGATTCACTTCGTGCACCACTGGTGTTTTGTGGAAAAGCACATGTAAGATTCTGCAACAGCCTCTGCTGATACTCCTGCATGCGTGCATCCCTTTCTATGGCAGGAATTATTTAGGCAAATTTACTTTTGTACCGGGGATCTAACAGTGTGGCAACCCAGTAGTCGGGATTACTTCAAATTCTGACAATTCGAGGGTCATGATGCAGGTAGTGCAGCAAGAAGGCACTCATGTGTCTTGCGCATCCAGGAGCACCAAGTCCCTGTTGTGTTGGTGGCGAGGTAAGAATCATGCTTCCTTCCTCTGTCCTCTCCCCCCAACCTCGCACAACAGAAATGTGATCAAGGTCTCCCTCATCTGATGAGTCTTCCATCAGTTCGTCCTCCACTTCTTCCTGGGCTCCTGCACCTTCCTCACTAGTTTGGCTGCTACCATGCGCCCTGGTAAAACCATCTCCCCCACCCTCACATGCCTGCCGCCTTGGTGCTGCCGACCGTCTGGACCTTGCAGATGTTAGCCCTTCCGCATACGACGACTCCTCCACTTACTCCACCTCCTCTTGTCCCACCACCTGACTCTGAATTCTGTTTAACGTGTGCTCCAGCATGTAAATCACCGGAATAGTCATGCTGATAATGGCATCGTCGGCACTAAACATCTTCGTCGCCATTTCAAAACTGTGCAGAAGGGTGCATAGGTCTCTGATCTGAGACCACTCCTGCAGCGTGATTTGCCCCACCTCTGAATCCCGTTGGCCCAGGCTATATGTCAGAACGTATTGCACCAGGGCTTGTCGGTGCTGCCACAGTTGCTGCAACATGTGCAGAGTTGAATTCCACCGGGTAGGCACATTGCATTTTAGCCGGTGAAGTGGCAGGCCCAACGACTTCTGTAGAGATGCAAGTCGCTGAGTTAGGAGATGCGAACGGCAGAAGTGAGCACACAGCAACCGTGCCCTCTGCAGAAGGCCATCTAGTCCGGGATAGTGGCCTAAATATTGCTGGACAACCAGGTTCAACACATGAGCCATACAAGGCATGTGTGTGACATTGCCCTGGCGAAGGGCCGCACCGAGGTTTGCAGCATTGTCGCACACGGCCTTCCCTGGTTTCAGGTCCAGTGGAGACAACCATTCATGAAACTGGGTCTCCAGAGCTGACCACAACTCCTCAGCTGTGTGACTCACATTTCCCAGACATTTCAAAGTAAAAACCGCCTGATGACGTTGAGCCCTGCTGCCAGCATAGTAAGGAGGTGGGCAGGATACCTTCTGTTCAGTTAGAAAGCTTGTGGCATGACCAGACAGGCTTTGGGTGCAGGTGGAGGACCGAGAGGAGGTTGAGGAGGCAGAAGCAGTGGAGGAACTTCGAGATAAAGAGGATTCATGCAGAACTCGTGGGAACGGCAAGACTTGGACAGCAGCCCCTTGTCCTGCTGTCACCATAGTTACCCAGTGCCCAGTCAGCGACATGTAATGCCCCTGTCCATGCCTACTCGTCCAAGTGTCTGTGGTGAAATGCACCCTGTCACACACCGAGTTTCTCAAAGAAGCGGTGATGTTGTGTGCAACATGCTGGTGGAGCGCAGGCACACCTTTCTTTGAGAAGTAGTGCCGACTGGGCATCTGATACTGGGGTACTGCGACGGACATAAGGTTTTGAAAATCCTCTGTGTCCACCAGGCGGAAAGGCAGCATTTCTGTAGCCAAGAGCTTGCAGATGGTGAAATTCAACCTCTTAGCTTTCTCATGGCTAGGAGGAAATGGTCTTTTACTTGTCCACATCTGAGGGACCGAAGGCTGGCTGTTGTGCTTAGACGGGGTTGAGTAGGGTGTCCCCAGCAAACTGCCGGTCTGTGAGGAAGATGCAGGCGGAGAAGTTAGGTTGCCTTGATCCAAAGGTGGTGCTCTCTATGTCGGAGAGCGCTCAACACCAGCTGGTGTTTCCACTTCCAAATGAAATGATGACCTGCCAATCACGCTGGCTGTTGCGGGTAAAGAGGTGGCAGGTCTGCGTCCCAAAACAGGTGTGACTGCTGTCCCCCCAGTCACAGAGGATGAAGAGGCCGCGGATGCATAAGATGGGGCAGACGGTGGTTGGCCTGGCCCGCTAGGCCGCATTGTAGCACAGTGAGCTTCCCACTGCAACTTATGCTTCATGTCCATGTGCCGGTTCATGCATGAAGTACTCAAACTATGGATTTTTTGGCCTCTACTTAGCTTTTGTTGACCAATGTTACAGATAACACGAGTTGGGTCATCCTTATCGATCTGAAAAAATGCCCAGGCTGTGCAAGGCTTAGCACCCATGTGACCTGAAGAGCCATCACGACTTGTGGTCAGAGGCAGAGTTGTGTTTGAGGATGCAGTTGTTGACGTGCTTCCAGTACTCAGTCTCTGTCCAGGAAGGCACAACCTGACCTCGTCGTCACTAGCATCCTCCTCCACCTCCTCTGCTGACCTCATCTCTTGGCTGACTGTGGGTTGACAGTAAGTGGGATCTCCAACCTCATCATCATAACCCTGTGTGTTATCACACCCGTCGTCCTCAGAGCCAACCTGTTCCTGCCCTGACAAAAAACTAAAGTTGCTATGCCCAAAAGGTTTTACTTGGCTAGGTGCAGTAAAAAAATTGTATTCTATACACAGGTGGTGTAGCTTGCAACACAGATACGCTACTCCACTGACTAACACACACTGCAAGAGGCCAAAAAGGATTTGCTTAGCTAGATTTAGCCAAATGCTGTGAAAAACACTTGCACTGCACTGGCACAGACCTGCCTGGCAAAAAGTCTTAGGAAATGCTGTAACCTAGCTCTCAAAAGGACTGCAATTCCAATTAGTCTTTACTCCCAAGCTATCTGTATATTTCTGAGAAAATTGGCTTGAAATTAACAAGGTATAGCGCACACAGCAACAGCGGTGCCGTCTAACACGCAGCTGTAGCAGTGAGAAAATGGTGGTGATGGGGAAAATGGCTTGGTCTTATAGGGCAAGGACATGTGACATACACTGCCAATGACACATGCCCTTGCTTGTGTGAAACAAAGCAGTTCGCTCCGTGTGTGTGCGCTGCTGATAGGCTGACAGATTGCACCTCCCCACTGTAAATGCAGGAAAGAGAAAAAAAAAATGGAGATCTTCATTATTTCTGCAGAGATCCATCCCCTGCCCCTCCCCCCGGCCCGCTGTACACTCAAACTGCATATTAACATTGATTATCAGCATTACTGTGAAAAAAATCCAGTTATGATTTTGGTGCACGAACAGTTATCGAACATAACCTCGAACAGCCGGATTTTTTTCAGATCGTTTGTGTTTGCCGAACGGCTCGAACACCGCCCAAAACAGCTCGAATTTGAGATTGGCGAACAGTTCGAGTCGAACACCGCTTATCTCTACTACATTCCCATGGATCTTAAATTTCTGAATAATATGTGCAAATGTAGTCACATGAACATCAAGCTGCTTGGAGATGGTCTTATAACCTTTACCTTTTAACATTCTTGTCAATAGTTTTCTTTCTAATCTCCTGAGACAACTCTTTCCTTTGCTTCCTCTGGTCCATGTTGAGTGTGGTACACACCATGTCACAAAACAGCACAGTCAGTATCTGTAGCCCTATATACAGGCCCACTGACTGATTACCAGATTGTAGACACCTGTGATGCTAATTAGTGGACACAACCTGATTTAACATGTCCCTTTAGTCACATTATTTTCAGGGGTACCATCATTTATGTCCAGGCCTATTTCATGAGTTTATTTTTTCTAAAAATTCTGTGGAAGCAGGGTTGAAAAGCGATGTCTGACTTTCATTTGTTCATTTTCATAGATTTTTAATTTATTATTACTTTTGTCAGATTCAAGTTATTTCTGTGACCATTGTGAGTTTTTCTCTCATTAAACGAGGGGTACCAACAATTTTGACCACGTGTGTAAAAATATTCATTGCTTGACACAGATGGGACTTGAGTAACACCAGTTTGCAGGAGGGTATAGTGATTTTACTTTTAATTACCTTTAGAATGCAGACAGACTGTCGTATGAATCAGAATGTAGTGCACAGCCTGGCCAGCCGGTCAGTCAAGTGAGACAGCTGCATAGAAATACATGGAGCTGTCACACTCGGGTCAGGAGAGCCGCAGGCTAGAAAGTGTACTGTTTTGATCTCACTCCAGTTTATTTTTTTCAACTATTTGACTGAGCCCCTACTTGTATATGTTTGAGGAAAAGGTGTGTGTAAATGGGTGTGGCTTAAAAAGGGAGTGGCTTTAAAAAATGGGTGTGGTTTTCCTACACACAAACACAGAACTTGTTGTTTAAAAATTTGAATCCCACCCCTGCTTACATGGACCCATTGACTTGAATGGGTCCGTTTGATCCGTGCTGCTGGCCAAAAACGGACATGTCTACATGTGGATCACATGGACACACGGTCCGTGGAAACACACTAACATGTACGCAGACCCATTCATTTGAATGAGTCTACGTGTGTCAGTGTCTCCGGTACGTGTGGAAACTGTCACCACATGTATCGGAAGTACTGACGTGTGAAAGAGCCCTTATGTAGTGAAGTTTTAATAAAATCAATTTATCAGCTGTATTGCAAACCGAGCTTAGAAATTATGCATAATGTGCACAAGTATAGGAATCCTCCATTTTCATGAGCTGCGGACTGCCAGTCAGAGGAGGAGGGTGGAGGGCAGAGGGAGCCTTCCCTTATAAATACTGTGGACTCCTGTGCACAGCTCAACAGTGATTTTTTTTTTTTTTTAAGACTATACTGTATTTACTAGTAGATAGTCACTCTGATTTCCATGGTGTTATCACTTTTTCTTTGAAACTAATTATATGAATAAAACAATTATGCAAAATTATCATTACTTCTACTAATCCTGTCTAATTCCAACTCATTGTAATAGGTCCAAAATGCAGCAAATTTATTAGTGCTTGTGCTGTATGATCAACTTGGGAGTGTCTTTAAACACTTTTGTCTAACTTTACACCATCTATTTTTTGTTTTACTCTGGAGTAAAGTTTTGTCATCTCACATTTCACACCACCTCCTCTTTCCTGATAAGCATCATCCCCTTTACATTGGGCCACAAGTCTTTGTCATGGAAGTCGGGAAAAGTGTCTAAGAAATATAATAAATATGTTGCGCGGAATGCACAACAGCTTTTTCCACAGATTGAGCACATGTAGCTTAACCCCTTTCAGCCGCAGCTAGTTTTGGCTTTCTTGACCAGGTCTGACTTTGCAAATCTGATATTGGTTACTTTATGTGGTAATAACTCTTGAATGCTTCTATATATTGCAGTCAATCTGGGACAGCTTTGTGACACATCATACATTGTGTGACAGTCATTGGCAGAATACTGGAGGGGAGATATGTTTCAGAGAGGCTGTTAGTTTCAGTGATGTGAAACATGGAAGTCTTCTCCTGCATAGTCGGTGCAGAGAGGGTTAAGCAGCCATATTTAAAAGGGCATGTTTTATAGGTCAATAGCTAAAGTGCGGACGGAAAGCCATTCACCATATCGCCACCGTAGGGAGCGGTCTGGGCTTTAAAGGGAATCTTTCACTCCCCTGGGTGATATCAGACCTCTACTATGGCCATACAGGTTATAGAAAAGTAAATCTATACTTGCCTGTATGGCCCATAGCAGAGGTCTGATTGCAGAGAAAAGCACTTTAATCAATTCTTTTTTCCACAGGCTTGGCATCCAGAAAGTGACAGTGACTCCCCGGCGCCTGTGCAATAGAACCCTGTGGCACAGAGCACAGGTAGACGGGGCCGGGATGAAGCAAAGCGCTCTATGTGAGCGGCGCTTTGCGCATGCCTGGAGGTCAGGGAGCACAGTGCACGTCACAGGACAGGTGCAGGTGAGGGGATGGATATGACAATTAAGCAGAGAGGCGGGGATTTAGGTGAATAGTAAGCAGACAGGCAGGGATTGCTTGGCGTCCCCCGGACACCAAGCCTGTGGAAAAAATAATCGATTAAAATGCTTTTCTCTGCAATCAGACCTCTGCTATTGGCCATACAGGTTCTATACAATGTATGGCCATAGTAGAGGTCTGATAGTAGAAGTCTGATATCGCCCAGGGGGGTGACAGATTCGCTTTAAATATTCAGCCTTGGGATTCAGGTGTGGTTCAGTATCTGGAGAGGCTTGCTCCAGAGAGGAGCTTGCATGTTTTAGGCTCAGGCTGTGTGTCCACTATGCATTTTTTTAAGCGTTTCTGCAGCAGCAATTCTGTGCATTTCCACAATTGTTTTTTGGGTCTTGTTTTTATGGTGCTCATTGCAACGTAAAAATAACTTATCAGTATGATTCTGTGGGTCAGTATGATTATGGTGCAGAAGAAGTACAAGGAACACAGCACTCCAGTCCCAGTGCAAGGTGCTCCAGTAGGATCTTACCTCTTTATACCATGATGAACAGAACTCGGCATTGCTCTTGAAATTGCAAGTTGCAGTGCTGGCCAAAAGTATTGGCACCCCTGCAATTCTGTCAGATAATACTCAGGTTCTTCCTGAAAATGATTGCAATCACAAATTCTTTGGTGGTATTCTCTTCATTTAATTTGTTTACAAGGAAAAAACACAAAAGGACAGGCTGGAGTACAGCCGCCCCCTCCCCCGCAGGCTTGGACGCAGGCCTGCATGACAATGGGTTGGAGGGAGTGGCTAAAGCTATTAGCATTGGGAGGGGTTTAACGGGGGGGGTTTAAGTGCCAGGGAGGGGAGGGGCGTCACATTTTCCCGCTCACAAGGGTGGTGAGTTGTCTCCCCCACATCGTGCTGCGTACCTCATGTCGTCCACGGCCCAGCTGTTTGAGTCCCTGAGGGCGGCTGCAGAGTCGCACCCTCTGGGCTGGCTGGTAGAGCAGATAGCGGCGATCGTTGGAAGGGGAGCGGGGACGGTGGCTGTGTTAGCGCAGCCTGAGCGGTGTTCCCGTCGGGCGCGGCCTCCTGCCAGGCTGTCGCCTGATTTAGCTCCCCAGACACAGAGCAGGCGCAGGAGCCCCTCCGGGGACCCTCCAGGCCGGGTGACGGTTAGGAAGCGCAGCAGCAGGCCCCGGTCTGGGAGGAATCCGCTTGCCAGCGCGTGTCACGCGGCGGTTAGTAGGCCGCAGCCTGCGCTCGGGCCGGGGCCTACACGCGCCAGTCCTCGCAACACCAGTGACGTCACGGGGGGTCGCATCGGCGATGCTCCTGTCGGGCGGCCCGCCTCCTCAGACACAGTAGACAGCAGGATTATCCACGATGGGCAGCAATCGGGCGGTGATAACAGGCAAGTGTTGTTACTGGCCCTTACAGATGGTCGCTGGACAGCGTTAAATTCAGGACCGGATGCCAATACACAGACCTTGCGGGCAGTGGGCAGAGCGGACATGGGGTTGGGTGATATTAATATGTCCCCACATACACAACCCTTTGGTCCTTCTTCAACTCCAGTGCATGTCAGTAACTTAAGGCCTTACAGGGCTGCGTCGGCGGGATCCAGTGCATCGGTGGTGCTCGGGCCTCAAGAGATAGAGGGTCCAACGGGAAGAATTGGAAGTCGGGATTATCGGCTGGGGGGACCACAGCTCCTCCGCAGCCCGGTGAGTTGGGTTCTATGTCTTGTTCATTATCCCAGAATTTTTTATCCCCAGTTTTAAGTGCTAATCAGGGGTCAGTGGCTGGGGGTACAAGTCAGGAACAGGTTGGGGAGTGTGTGAGTGAGGTTTTAGCAAATGTGAGGGAGTTATTGTTGCGTTTGGAAAGGGGTAGTAGTGCTGTTTCGGGCCATTTTAGCCGCATGGGTGAGTCCGAAATGGGGCGGGCGGAACAGCTTGGGTAATAGATTTGGGGGCGCGAGCCAATTGACTGAGCCCGTTTCGGTGTCAGTCCAGACAGAGAAAGAGAGTGTAGAATTCATTTGGATTATGGGTCTCATGGTGAGGTTTACGTTGTTTTTAGGGTCCGTTGGGTGCACACTTTAAGAAGGAGGTGAGGGAAAAAATTTGGAAAGATGAATACGTCGAAATTTTTTCTCTTTTGCCTCTGGTGAAATTTAATCTGGAAAAAAGTAAGAAGGAGGAGGATGAAAAGAAAAGATGGCGCTTAATCCCGCGGACTTTTACTAATTGGCTGCAGGCATTCGCCATTTTGGCGAGCGTAATAGGTGAAAAAGCACCGGAGAATTGCTCTCCCTTGTTTTGCTATATGGATGCTATTGGGGAGGCTCACAGAACTTATGGGGGACAAGCATGGCTTCGTTATGACGAGCAGTTTCGTCAGAGGAAAGCTATTCGTCCTGCCATAAGATGGGATCAGAAGGACATTGGCCTTTGGTTACGGGTGATGGCTCCTTCTAGATTAGGGCATTCCTTTCATGGAGGGGCCGGTTTTGCCGACCATTCCGGGGGTCAATCAAGTACGCAGGGGAGCGGAGGCACGTCAGGGCAAGCGGGAACGCAGAAACCGGGTTTATGCTGGCAGTTCAACGACGCCCAGTGTAAATTTGGGGCTAACTGCAGGTTCAAGCATCTTTGCTCGCACTGCAGTGGATCATCACACGGTTCTGCCAGATGTTTCAAAAAGAAGGCTAAGCCAGGGGCCAACAATTCTCAAGGGGGAGACGCCGGTGAAACTAACTGCGATGCTCCCTTATCTAAGTAGGTTTCCCGATGGGGAAAAAGCTGCAGTGTTAGTATCAGGTTTTGCTGACTGTTTTAAAATTCCTCCACCTCCATTCGAGATTCCCCGGGTGTTGAAAAATCTTAGATCAGCAGATCAAAATGCGGAGGTGGTTTCTGCTAAGTTACAAAAGGAGGTAGCTTTGGGGCGTATGGCGGGTCTGTTTTTCGATCCTCCTTTTTCGAATTTGGTAGTATCGCCATTGGGGGTGGTGCCCAAAAAGGAGCCTAATAAGTTTAGGCTCATTCACCATCTTTCCTATCCGCGGGGAAAGTCAGTGAATGATGGGATTGATCCGGAACTATGTTCCGTGGTTTATGCATCATTTGAGGAGGTGGCTCGGTGGGTCAGACAGTGTGGTAAAGGGGCATTGCTGGCTAAGACGGATGTGGAATCAGCGTTTCGGTTGTTGCCCGTTCATCCTGAAAGTGTTATGTTGTTGGGTTGTTACTGGGAGGGCGAGTTTTTCGTAGATAGATGTTTGCCCATGGGATGTTCTTTATCCTGTTCCTTGTTTGAGGCTTTCAGCACATTTTTGGAATGGGTCGTATAGGATGTGACAGGGCTTGAATCCATTATACATTACCTGGATGATTTTCTGTGCATCGGTTCAGGCCATTCTTAATGTTGTGAAATTTTGCTGAGAGCGACTCAGTGGGTAGCAGAGCGTTTCGGAGTGCCTTTGGCTCCAGAAAAGACCGAAGGTCCGACTACCACCATTTGTTTTTTTAGGAATTGTAATTGATTCAGTGAATTGGGAATTTAGGTTGCCTGAGGAGAAAGTGAAGGCTTTGAAGGAAGAGGTCGCATGGGCTAGGAAGTCAAAGAAGATGAGTTTGAGAGAAATGCAGTCTCTTCTTGGGAAACTTAATTTTGCATGTCTCATTATTCCTATGGGGAGAATTTTTTCTTGCCGGTTAGCCAGCGCTACGGCGGGTCTAAAATTGCCGCATCATTACATGCGTTTGTCAGCTGAACACAGACGATTTGGTAGTGTGGGAGAAATTTTTGGAGCAATATAATGGACGCTCATTGCTCATGGAGGAAGTACAGGACAACTGTGCTTTGGAGTTGTACACAGATGCGGCGGGAAGTTCAGGTTTTGGGGTGTACTTTAGTGGTCGATGGTGCGCATCCAGTTGGCCTAAGGAGTGGGTAACATCAGGATTGGTAAAGAACATAGCCCTATTAGAGATTTTTCCCATTTTGGTGGCAATATATTTGTGGAAGGGGGAACTGCAAAATAAGAGGGTGAGGTTTAATTGCGACAACATGGGGGTTGTGTTTGCAATTAATAACATTACAGCATCTTCACCTCCAGTGATTAGGGTTCTACGACAGTTAGTGCTGACTTGCCTTTCCATGAATGCTTATGTGACAGCGTCTCATGAACTGGGAGTCCAGAATGCCATTGCTGACTCACTTTCTCGTTTTCAGTGGGAGCGCTTCTGGCAGTTGGCACCAGAGGCGGCAGACAAGGGGCTGGAGTGCCCTCCAGAGCTTTGGAAGGTGGTATGCGGGCCGCTGAGTCGCTGATTAGGTCATCGTTGGCGGGGGGAACTTGGGAATTGTATCAGTCTATTTGGCATTCATGGGAAGATCGGTTGCTTAATACAGTCGGGCTTATGGCTCAGGATGACGATCAGTTAGGCGCGCTATTGTCATGGATTAGTCAAGGGGTTGGGGAGGGTTGGTCGGTAGCAAAAATCTCTCGGACTATGGCGGCTTTGGCTTTTGGTTTCAAGTTTCAGAGAGATTTGACAAAGTTTTTTGATCAAACAGGCTTTAAAGGGGTTTCGGAAAGGTAAGGGGCAAGTGGACTCCAGGAGACCGGTTTCATTTGGCATTTTGGAAAAGATTGGGGGGTTGTTACCTTCGGTGTGTTGCTCCGCATTTGAAATCTGTCTTTTTAGATTGGCCTTCTCCCTGGCCTTCTTTGGAGCGTTGAGGTTGGGTGAGATCGTGTCACCCAGCAGGTCAGTGGGCGGGGGACTTTTGTCAGCAGATGTGATTGGTACCTCAGGAGGTGTGGAATTTTGGATCAGGAAATCTAAAACGGACCAGTTGGGTAAAGGGAGGCGTGTAGTTTTGAGAGCAATTGGGAATTCCATTATGTGTCCGCTAAGATGCTTGCAGCTGTTTAGGGAGGCTGAACCAAAGCAGGGTGGTCCGTTATTGTGTCATGAGGACGGTTCCTTCTTGTCCAGATATCAGTTCATAGCGGTATTTAGGAAGTGTTTAAATTCATTAGGGTTAGATGCATCCCGTTTTGGGTCCCACTCGTTTCGGATTGGAGCAGCAACGGAAGCGGCTGCGGGTGGTCTTAGTGGGGAGACTATACAGCGCGTTGGGAATCGAGGCGTTATCGGAGTTATATCAGGGCTCAGGGTAAAATACAACTTTAATGTTTGATTTACAGCAGGAGTTGTTGTTGCGAGAGTTGTTCAAGTTTGTTTGTATTTTCTGCAGGTTCCAATTCCGCGTTGGTAAGGATTCTGGGACACTCCTATGTGCACTGGGGAGCACGGAGAGCGGATATAAGGCCTGCAGGAAGGCAGCTCGGTTTTGACAGAGAAACAGCTGTGATTAGGTGGTTGGGCTTTAGAGGCTTGAGTTGGTCCAGAGTGCTGCAGGAGGTACATCACAGTGCGCGTTTAGATAGGTCACCTGACATTTTGGTGTTACACGTGGGGGGGGGGACGACCTAGGAACACGCCCTTTTAGAGAGTTGATAAGGGATGTTAAACATGATTTGTTGCTTTTGTGGGTGGCATTTCCAGGCTTGTTTATTGTTTGGTCGGAGGTAGTTCCTCGAAGATGTTGGCGTAGGGCTAGGTCAGTGGAGAAAATCAATAAAGCCAGGATTAAAGTTAATAGGGCAGTCTCTAGTTTTGTTACTAGGAATGGGGGGATTGCTGTACGGCACTTTGAGTTAGAGAAAGGAGAGGGTGAATTTTGGTTGGCAGATGGGGTACATTTGAACGCAGTAGGTATTGACATGTGGGCTTTGGGGTTACAAGAGGGCATTGAGAGGGCCATAGCTTTTCGTTCGGGGGGGTGGGGGTCTCGGGCATTTGAGATATTCAAAGCGCCCTCGTTGTGGCGGTTGGGGGTCCTTGAAGTTGGTTTTAAATTGGTATAAGGGGTCCATTTGGGTATGGATTCCTTAATTGGAAAGCGTTGATTGCTGATCTGGTTTTGGGGGTCTCACGGCAGGGAATGTCGGAGCCCGGGAAGTGGAAGCAATTTTTGGAACCTTACTTGGGTTGTGGTGCTCTCGAGCCAGTGGGTATCGGCTGGGGGCAAGTTGGTGTTAATTGTTGGTTTATGTTAATCACCAGATCTTTGGAGCTTCAAGGACCCTCCTACCATTGGGTGTTAATTTAATTACTTATCTATGTAATTTTGTTTAAATAAAGGCTGCTGTGGCCAGTTTTTCCCAAAGTATATGGTGTTTTGGTCTTATTTTAGTTAAGTAAAGGAGTTTCATGGGAAGATGGGTATTAATATTAGATGGTTTGGTTAAGCGGATCATCGACAATACCAGTGTCAAGAGAATGAAGCAGAAATGAAATCATTGATCATTTCACACAAAACTCCAAAAAAGGGCCGGACAAAAGTATTGGCACCCTCAGCCTAATACTTGGTTGCACAACCTTTAGCCAAAATGACTGCGAACAACCGCTTCCGGTAACCATCAATGAGTTTCTTACAATGCTCTGCTGGAATTGTAGACCATTCTTCTTTGGCAAACTGCTCCAGGTCCCTGATATTTGAAGGGTGCCTTCTCCAAACTGCCATTTTGAGATCTCTCCACAGGTGTTCTATGGGATTCAGGTCTGGACTCATTGCTGGCCACCTTAGAAGTCTCCAGTGCTTTCTCTCAAACCATTTTATAGTGCTTTTGGAAGTGTGTTTTGGGTCATTGTCCTGCTGGAAGACCCATGACCTCTGAGGGAGACCCAGCTTTCTCACACTGGGCCCTACATTATGCTGCAAAATTTGTTGGTAGTCTTCAGACTTCATAATGCCATGCACACGGTCAAGCAGTCCAGTGCCAGAGGCAGCAAAGCAACCCCAAAACATCAGGGAACCTCCGCCATGTTTGACTGTAGGGACTGTATTCTTTTCTTTGAATACCTCTTTTTTTTTCCTGTAAACTCTATGTTGATGCTTTTTCCCAAAAAGCTCTACTTTTTGTCTCATCTGACCAGAGAACATTCTTCCAAAACGTTTTGGGCTTTCTCAGGTAAGTTTTGGCAAACTCCAGCCTGGCTTTTTTATGTCTTGGGGTAAGAAGTGGGGTCTTCCTGGGTATCCTACCATACAGTCCCTTTTCATTCAGACGTCGATGGATAGTACGGGTTGACACTGTTGTACCCTCGGACTGCAGGGCAGCTTGAACTTGTTTGGATGTTAATCGAGGTTCTTTATCCACCATCCACACAATCTTGCGTTGAAATCTCTGGTCAATTTTTCTTTTCCGTCCACATCTAGGGAGGTTAGCCACAGTGCCATGGGCTTTAAACTTCTTGATGACACTGCGCATGGAAGACACAGGAACATTCACGTCTTTGGAGATGGACTTGTAGCCTTGAGATTGCTCATGCTTCCTCACAATCTGGTTTCTCAAGTCCTCAGACAGTTCTTTGGTCTTCTTTCTTTTCTCTATGCTCAAGTGGTACACACAAGGACACAGGACAGAGGTTGAGTCAACTTTAATCCATGTTAACTGGCTGCAAGTGTGATTTAGTTATTGCCAACACCTGTTAGGTGCCACAGGTAAGTTACAGGTGCTGTTAATTACACGAATTAGAGAAGCATCACATGATTTTTCAAAGGGTGCCAATACTTTTGTCCACCCCCTTTTTAGGTTTGGTGTGGAATTATATCCAATTTGGCTTTAGGACAATTCTTTTTGTGTTTTTTCCTTGCAAGCAAATTAAATGAAGATAATACCAAAGAATTGGTGATTGCAATCATTTTCAGGAAGAAACTGAGTATTATCTGACAATTGCAGTGGTGCCAATACTTTTGGCCAGCACTGTATATAGGTAAATCCACATAGAAGCCAACACTCATAGAATTCTGTAAAAAATTACATTTATTCAGAGTAAAACCATGAGTGGCAAAGAGCAGTAACAAAAATGATTAGAACATATAACAATGGTAGAGAATGATCAGGAGAAAAACTGGGGAAGAAACAGAGCGAAATAGGATTTTATCTGATGGTATCAAAATGAAGGCGATAGAAACCTTGCTCCCCTTGTGATCACACAATTCTTTCTGAGTAACAAAACCAGCTGCTGCAAGCCACGGGTTAAAAACCAGGAAAGTATTAAAAGGAATATGAGGGTCGTTTTCTGCGCTGCTGGTAGAGTTCCACAGATGAATCGAGACACCCAGGATGTAGAAATATGCATTTTTTTATTATCTAAGCGTTTCAAAGTTATTCAGCTTATTCTTCAGGATATAGCCACAGTAAAAAACAGGTTGTCTTTTTGCTCCATTGCTCCATCCTGGGTGTCCTGAGTCATTTGTGGAATTCTACCATAATAATTGTAGAAAATGGACTCGCGTCTAATCAGACATCCAGGCAACTAGTGACCAGTGCGGTTTCTTAATCAATAGAGAAAGGAAGGGCGGGATCCCCATATCTGAAAACAAACAACCTGGTGGATCTGTTCCTCCCAGAATGGTGGCCATATAAAACGAAACACCATGGTGTGATACAAACAACAAATATTTTTAAGATGCTAATCCTGACAGTGGTCAGAACCAATTTAGACAGATGTCACTCAATTGGTGCACATCATGACTTCAAACAGGTAAAATAGGCAGTGGTTATCTATCACCAAGAAGGATGGCGTCCTTAACCGTATCAATATATATGTAACATAGTATATTCAAACCTTGTATAAGGAAAAGGAACATTCTCACCCAATAGATGTCAGGGTGCCGAGTATAGGGATTCTCAATGGCATTCCAATACTCCAAGGAACAACCTGGTAAAGTCCCTGTATATCCCTGCAGAGGCTATCATGACCCTAGTGTGACCATTAAAGGGAACCTGTCACCATGAAAATGCTATGTGATTAGTGCACGCTCAATGTTATAGAGCATGAGGAGCAGAGTAAATTAATATAGATATTATGAGAAAAGATTCAGTATAACCAGTGTTTTAACAATTTAATCTCCTGCTCTTTCTGGGAATTTTGGTTCAGTGGGAGGTCCTATCAGTGATTGACAGCTTTCTTTGTATAAGTGTGCATACAGAAATAGTTGTCAGTCACTGATGGGAGCACCCACTGGACCAAAAATCCCAGAAAGAGCAGAAGTTTAAATGATTAAATCACAAGCTATACTGAATCTTTTCTCACAAAACTATATATCAATCCACTCAGCTCCCCCTGATCTATATAATGGTGCCTGCAGATTAGACTGTATTTTCATGGTGACAGGTTCCCTTTAACTCCTGCCCTGACAAGAGCAGTCCTCAACTGACCCCATAAATAGGATTTGCTTTACAATGCATTTTTTTCCATTTGGATCCAACGTCCATAGGGAGTAAACAAAAAGCTCTCATACTGTGTCTATCACATAGCCATCCTGCTCTCCTGGCATCAACTATATCAGCTCAGCTTTGAGTATATACTGTATCTACTAAATAATCAGCAGAAATTGATAATAGTAGCAGACAGGTGGGTAAACTAATTACACAACTATGTTTTGTGTCTTTTGAAAGCCAACTTCCCAGCACCCAACCTCAGGTAATGTGGGACGCTAACATTGCATCATTTACAGTTGTGCTATCATTTCCAGTTTGCGTGACATGCAGACGCGTCATCGTTAATGCGGGCACATGGTGACCACTGACATTGGATGAAATTCAAGCATTCAGATCACCCTGGCTTAATCTTTTCAAGTCAGATGTGGCTATTTTGCATTAATCACCTTCTATCTTGTCTTCACAGAGAGGCGGAATGTGAAGCAAAATATTGGCTACCATTGGCAGTTAATAGGCATATCATGATATTAATCATGATTGCCGCTAAAATTCAATATTTATTCAACATTGCAATAAAAAGAGGAAGTATCTACAACTTAGGTATAAACAGCACACAAATTTCCTAGACATGAGCATGCTTCAATATTATTCATAAAAAAAAAAGTTAAAATTGAATTGTTGATTTAGCCTGAGGGATGTCACTGTATTAGTTAAAAAATCCACTTTGATTCTCGTTGAAGGATCATTTGATCCCAATTACCTCTTCTGGGTGGTCTAGCCACACTATCAACACCCATGAACTTTAGAGATGTAATCTTGCCACCAATGTATGTTATTGATGTGTCTAGCTAAGGGCGTATTCATTTTGTGTTCAATGTCCCAATATGATCACCCACCTACATAAATTCTCATCTGGGCTTTCTAATATACTCCTCTTCACAAATACATGTCACTTAATATATCACCCCTTTTTTGATTAAATTATTGATCTTGTACTCCCTCTGACATTCCCCCTAAACTTTTATATATAGAGTCAAGCTCGGCACTCAGGGGTATGCAGTAGAATAGTGACAGTTTTAGGAATCCAATTACAAAATATATTGATATTTTGGTTCGAAGTTTCAGACCTTCATCAGAAAGTAATTGTGTATAACATAGAAAAAAATGGAATATTTCAGTAATAAATAGAGATAGTTAAAATGTCAGGAGATAAAATCAACAAAATACTGACAAGGAACATGCTAACAGATATACACACAGATATCATAGCAAAGAAAATTTGAAATTACAGTAAACATGAAAAAACAACGATTCAAAGTTCATTAAAAAAAAATTAGCAAATCAAAAAGTCAAACTGGTGGATAACGAAAGAAAGGGGATAGATGGCAACCTACAACCATATATAGTAAAAAATGGTAGTTATAGGATATAAGGTGTAAGACGGAGACCTATAGGCAGGGATATGCAATGGCAGACCTATATGGTGAACCTTGGGTAATATACAGTTATATGAAAAAGTTTGGGCACCCCTATTAATCTTAAGCTTAATGTTTTATAAAAACTGGTGTTTTTGCAACAGCTATTTCAGTTTGATATATGTAATAACTGTTGGACACAGTAATGTTTCTGCCTTGAAATGAGGTTTATTATACTAACAGAAAATGTGCAATCTGCATTCAAACAAAATTTGACAGGTGCATAAGTATGGGCACCTCACCAGAAAAGTGACATTAATATTTAGTAGATCCTCCTTTGGCAAAAATAACAGCCTCTAGTCGCTTCCTGTAGCTTTTAATGAGTTCAGGGATGAAGGTATTTTTGACCATTCCTCTTTACAAAACAATTCCAGTTCAGTTAAGTTTGATGGTCGCTGAGCATGGACAGCCCTCTTCAAATGATCCCACAGATGTTCAATGATATTCAGGTCTGGGGACTGGGATGGCCATTCCAGAACATTGTAATTGTTCCTCTGCATGAATGTCTGAGTAGATTTGGAGCGGTGTTTTGGATCATTGTCTTGCTGAAAGATCCATCCCCTGCGTAACTTCAACTTTGTCACTGATTCTTGAACATTATTGTCAAGAATCTGCTGATACTGAGTGGAATCCATGCATCCCTCAACTTTAACAAGATTCCCGATGCCGGCATTGGCCACACAGCCCCAAAGCATGATGGAACCTCCACCAAATTTTACTGTGGGTAGCAAGTGTTTTTCTTGGAATGCTGTGTTTTTTTGCCGCCATGCATAACGCCTTTTTGTATGACCAAACAACTCAATCTTGGTTTCATCAGTCCACAGGACTTTCTTCCAAAAAGAAATTGGCTTCTCCAAATGTGCCTTTGCATACCTCAGCCGACTGTTTGTAGCGTGCTTGCAGAAATGGCTTCTTTCGCATCACTCTCCCATACAGCTTCTCCTTGTGCAAAGTGCGTTGTATAGTTGACCGATGCACAGTGACACCATCTGCAGCAAGTTGATGCTGCAGCTCTCTGGAGGTGGTCTGAGGATTGTCCTAGACTGATCTCACCATTCTTCTTCTCTGCCTTTCTGATGTTTTTCTTGGCCTGCCACTTCTGGCCTGAACAAGAACTGTCCCTGTGTTCTTCCATTTCCTTACTATGTTCCTCACAGTGGAAACGGACAGGCTAAATCTCTGAGACCGCTTTTTGTATCCTTCCCCTGAACAACTATGTTGAATAATCTTTGTTTTCAGATCATTTGACAGTTGTTTTGAGGAGCCCATGATGCCACTCTTCAGAGGAGGTTCAAACAGGAGAACAACTTGCAAATGGCCACTTTAAGTAGCTTTTCTCATGATTGCATACACCTGGCTATGAAGTTCAAAGCTCAATGAGGTTACAAAACCAAAAAAAGTGCTTTAGTACGTCAGTAAAAAGTAGGTAGGAGTATTTAAAACAAGAAAATGATAAGGATGCCCATACTTATGCACCCGTCAAATTTTGTTTGAATGCAGATTGCACATTTTCTGTTAGCACAATAAACCTCATTTCAAGGCAGAAACATTACTGTGTCCAACAGTTATTACATATATCAAACTGAAATAGCTGTTGCAAAAACACCAATTTTTATAAAACATTAAGCTTAAGATTAATAGGGGTTCCCAAACTTTTTCATGTAACTGTAATAAAATGTAATGTGTCCAATAGGGATGATAAGGAAGAGGAGCGCAAAGATAATGGGAGCATAGACGCACATGCAGTGGCGCTGTCTAAGGGAGTAAGCCGGCATCCATTTATCTATTTAAGCACTCGCACCCTTTGTTCCTTGCCCCTTGCAGGAGGCGTGGCAGGGTGCGTGCAGGTGTGGCCAAGAGCATTATGATGACGTCCCAGGAAGCGTGTTTGAGCTATGGAGTTATGTGAGGAGCGTAAGACAAGCATCATAAGGGGGTGGAGCTAGTATTGCTATATAGAAATGATGACTATGATAGGTCACGCATTGAGGGGAGGAAAACCAGTGTGTTTGCAGGGCTACTACTAGGAATTTCGGGGCCCTATACAGGTAAATTTTTTTGCACCCCCTTGAGACTCTGCCCAGGCTCCACCCCAGCTCCGCCTCCACCCTTCAAATGTTCCACAGTCCCACCATCCACTCTTGGAAAAACTCTACTTTCTGCACCACGTCTTCACCAATCACACATTAACAGTTCCCATTGAACATCATATCAAATATATAGCCAGCAGCTTTTGTTTTGGCCAAAAGATTTTTTAAGCAGCCACCATGGCAATGAGACTCTTCTGGCTGGACCCTACTGTACTCTAATCTATTAAACATTTCTTATAATACCCAATACTCTTTTAGGTATATTTTTATTGATGGGAATGTGTCACATAAATTAAATTTTTTAAAATGATTAATAATACTACATACAAGGAATAAATACCGTCACACCATGACCAGAGCACATATTACCACCGCATAGTGACCAAATAATACCACATACAAGGGACAAATACCGCCACACCGTGACAAAATCACATATTACCGCCTATTGTGACTGAATACTACAATATTGATCATTAATAAAAAAAAAAAACAGAATACTAATATTACCATACATGTCATTATACACGGGAGCTCTGTGTTACGTGTCCGGATGGTGGAACCACTGTGCCGTGGTACAAGGAGGGATCAGAGGGGCGTAACTAATTGCCAACCCGGACCAACCTTGGCTACACGATGGCTTAATCGACTCCGTGAACCAAGGAGGGACCGCGAAGGTGGACCGAGTGACTTTCTAGGACTGACCTCGTGCGAGAACAGGTTACTCACATGGAACTGACAGACGAAGCTGACAGGCACAGTAGGTGGACTGGTAGTCAGGCTGGCGGGCACGGCTGGTAGTCAGGCTGGCGGGCACGGCTGGTAGTCAGGCTGGCGGGCACGGCTGATAAACGGTCAGCACGGGGACCTGAGGACTGGAGAGGCAGTTTAATGCAAACAAACCACAACACTGCACAGGCACCTCCATTTTGTAGGAGGTGCCTTAAATAACAGATGTCCTAAGGCGCAAGTGGCCCCTTTAAGAAGTGGGGAGCAAGCGCACGCCCTAAGCACAATGCCTGGGGATCAGCGCTCGGCGTGCACCCCGGGCAGGCAGGGAAGGAGAATCAGGAGGAGAAGTGGAGGACGTCGGGCCATGGCCGCAGCTGTAAGGGTGAAGGCATCTCTGCTACAGTACCCCCCTCTTTTACGCCCCCTCTTCTTCAAGCCCACAAGAAATTTTTCCCGAAGAAGCGGAGCATTAATGTTCTTCCGGGGCTCCCATGACCTCTCCTCAGGACCAAACCCCATCCAATCCACAAGAAAAAAAAGTTTTTCCTCTCACCCTCTTGGTAGCCAAATTATTCTCTACCTCAAAAACATCCTAAGCGCTCACTGGAGCTGGAGCAGTACCCGGATCATCAGAGAAAGGATTGAGGACAAGAGGCTTGAGGACAGATACATGGAAGGAAATGGGCATCTGTAACAAGGCAGGGAGTTTCAACTTGTACACCACTGGATTAATTTGGCTCAATCTCGAACGGACCGATGAATTGCTGACCCAACTTTCAAGAAGGTATCTTGAAACGGACATACTTGGAGGAAAGCCATACCTTGTCCCCCAGACAGAATAGAGGCAGGTCCAGACGTCTCTTATCAGCATGTTTCTTCATCCGCTCAGAGGTTTGTAGCAGTGCCATTTTCGTGTCCTCCCAAATCACCGAAAAGTCTGACGAGAGACTCTGCAGCAGGATTGTCAACAGAAGCAGAACAGGAAATGGAATATTGGGATGCTGACCGTACACCACAAAGGATGGAGATTTGACTGAGGATTCACTCACATGGTTATTGCAGGAAAATTCAGCCCAAGGTAAGAGCTCCACCCAGTCGCTATGGTGAGCGCTGATGAAATTCCGAATGAAACTAGTGAGGATCTGATTGATATGCTCAACCTGACCATTGGACTGAGGATGATGGGCCGAAGAGAAGTCCAAAGCGACATTCAGCAACTTACATGTGGCTCTCCAGAAGCGTGAAGTAAACTGAACTCCTCTATCCGAGATAATATGGAGAGGTATGCCGTGGAGACAGAAGATGTGAAGGATGAAGTCTTTGGCTAACACTGGTGCAGAAGGAAGACTTGGCAAGGGAATGAATTGAGCCATCTTGGAGAAGCGGTTAGCAACTACCCAAATGAGAGTACAACCGGCCGATAGAGGAAGATCCGTGATGAAATCCATCGATATGTTGCCATGGAGCAGAAGGCACAGGAAGAGGAAGAAGTCAACCCGTCGGAAGTTGCCTAGGCGACTTGTTATGGGCACAGGAAGAGCAAGGAGAGAAGAGCTTGGAAAAGAAGCAGCAGGTTACCATTCACCCGAACGAAGACTTCTGAGTGAGAACTGCTCCGGCCCCAGAGGAAGAGGCATCAACCTCCAGGAAGAACTGCTTGTTACAGTCAGGACGATGAAGCACTGGGGCAGAGGAGAAGGCTTGATTCAAGGATACGAAGGCGTTTTCTGTCTCAGGAGTCCATTCCTTGGGGTTAACTCCTTTGCGGGTCAGAGCAGAGATGGGAGCTGTCCGGGAGGAAAAATGAGGAATGAACAGGCGGTAATAATTAGCGAACCCCAGAAACTGCTGAATAGCCTTCAACCCCCTCAGGTCAGGGTCACTTTATAATGGCAGACACCTTCAGGCCCCTGCTATAAAGATGAAGATGAATTTCACTTTTCAGCACAAGCAATGAGCCTAAGCATACTTCCAAATCAACAAAAGAATGGCTTCAACAGAAGATCAATGTTTTACAATGGCATATCCAGAGCCAAGACCTTAATAGAATTGAAAATCTGTTGGTTAATCTGAAAAGGGCTGTACAATCTGACAGATTTGGTGCTACTGCAAGGAACTGTGTGCAAAGATTCCCAATTCAAAAGATAATTCAACAAAGTATTCATTGCAGGGGATAGATAGATAGATAGATAGATAGATAGATAGATAGATAGATAGATAGAGTACAGACTAAAAGTTTGGACACACCTTCTCATTTAAAGATTTTTCTGTATTTTCATGACTATGAAAATTGTACATTCACACTGAAGGCATCAAAACTATGAATTAACACATGTGGAATTATATACTTAAAAAAAAGTGTGAAACAACTGAAAATATGTCTTATATTCTAGGTTCTTCAAAGTAGCCACCTTTTGCTTTGATGACTTCTTTGCACACTCTTGGCATTCTCTTGATGAGCTTCAAGAGGTAGTCACCGGAAATGGTCTTCCAGCAATCTTGAAGGAGTTCATAGAGATGCTTACCACTTGTTGGCCCTTTTGCCTTCTCTCTGCTGTCCAGCTCACCCCAATCCATCTCGATTGGGTTCAGGTCTGGTGACTGTGGAGGCCAGGTAATCTGGCGTAGCACCTCATCACTCTCCTTTTTGGTCAAATAGCCCTTACACAGCCTGGAGGTGTGTTTGGGGTCATTGTCCTGTTGAAAAATAAATGATGGTCCAACTAAACGCAAACCAGATGGAATAGCATGGCGCTGCAAGATGCTGTGGTAGCCATGCTGGTTCAGTATGCCTTCAATTTTGAATAAATCCCCAACAGTGTCACCAGCAAAGCACCCCCACAGCATCACACCTCCTCCTCCATGCTTTACGGTGGGAACCAGGCATGTAGAGTCCATCCGTTCACCTTTTCTGCGTCGCACAAAGACACTGGTTGGAACCAAAGATCTCAAATTTGGACTCATCAGACCAAAGCACATTTTCCACTGGTTTAATGTCTATTCCTTGTGTTCTTTAGCCCACACAAGTCTCTTCTGCTTGTTGCCCGTCCTTAGCAGTGGTTTTCTAGCAGCTATGTTACCATGAAGGCCTGCTGCACATTCTCCTCTTAACAGTTGTTGAAGAGATGTCTGCTGCTAGAACTGTGTGGCATTGACCTGGTCTCTAATCTGAGCTGCTGTTAACCTGCGATTTCTGAGGCTGGTGACTCAGATAAACTTATCCTCAGAAGCAGAGCCAGTTTCTTTGTAGCGCTTGATGGTTTTTGCAACTACACTTGAGGACACTTTCAAAGTTTGCCCAATTGTTTGGACCTACTGACCTTCATTTCTTAAAGTAATGATGGCCACTTGTTTTTCTTTACTTAGCTGCTTTTTTTCTTGCCATATTACAAATTCTAACAGTCTATTCAGTAGGACTATCAGCTGTGTATCCACCTGACTTCTGCACAACGCAACTGATGGTCCCAACCCCATTTTTAAGGCAAGAAATCCCACTTATTAAACCTGCCGGGGCACACCTGTGAAGTGAAAACCATTTCTGGTGGCTACTTCTTGAAGCTCATCAAGAGAGAGCCAAAAGTGTGCAAAGCAGTCATCAAAGCAAAACGTGTCTACTTTGAAGAACCTAGAATATAAGACATATTCTCAGTTGTTTCACACTTTTTTTCAGTATATAATGCCACATGTGTTAATTCATAGTTTTGATGCCTTCAGTGTGAATGTACAATTTTCATAGTCATGAAAATACAGAAAAATCTTTAAATGAGGTGTGTCCAAACTTTTGGTTTGTGTGTGTGTGTGTGTATACACGCACACACACTCTGTAACCACATTATTGCAGTTCTTTTTCTTTTTTCCATCTGAAAAGCTTGATTTTCAGTTTGAATTTCAATTGAATTGTACAGATTACAGGTGACAGTAACCCCTTCCTGACATGGCCAATTTCCATTTTAGAATTTTCATTTTTTCCTCCCCTGCTGCCAAGAGCTATAACTTTTGTATTTTTCCATCCGCATGGACATTTCATTTATATCTGTAACTTCTAGTCTGTTTCTGCCACCCTGGGGGCTGAGTACCCAGGGTCGTTCCTGTATCTTGTTCCAGGTTCAGTTCCTGTCTGAACTGTGTCCTAGCCCGTTACCAGTTTGTCTCTATGTCCGATCCTTCCCCTTTCCAGCAGTGTCTGAACCTGCACCTAACTCCAACTCATTGTCTCTTTACTTCTATTTGTGAGTTTTGTGTCCACTCGCTACTTCATTGCAAGTACCTTGTGTGTATCTGGTTCTGCGTGTCCCATTTCCCTGCCCCCGTATCTATCTCCTGTGTTCTAGCTATCTTCCTATGTTTCCCAGTCTGTTCCATGTGAACATAGTCCTATCATGTCTACCTGCGGCCCTGCTTCGCTCTGCTCTGCTCCTCTTGCCTTCTGCACCTGCGGCTCTGCTCCGCTCTGCTCCTCTTGCCTTCTGCACCTGCATCTTAACTCCGCTCTGCTCCGCTTGTCCTCCGCATTTGCGTTTCCGCTCTGCTCTGCTAGTCCTCCGCGTCTGCGGTTCTGCTCTGCTCCGCTTGTCCTCCGCATCTGAGGTTCTGCTCTGCCCTGCTCCGCTTGTCCTCCGCATCTGTTGGTCTGCTCTGCTCCGCTTGGCCTCCGCATCTGCGGTTCTGCTCTGTTCTGCTCTGCTTGTCCTCCGTGCCTGCGGCTCTGCTCTGCTTGTCCACCGCACCTGCAGCTCTGTTCCTGTATCCCAGTCTGTATTGGTCCCTATGCAGCCTGTTTCCCTACCTGTCAGTACCCGCCTGCCTGCATACCAGCAGTGCCTGCCAGTACCCGCCTGCCTACATACCAGCCGTGCCTGCCAGTGCCCACCTGTCTGCATACCAGTCGTACCTGCCAGCACCCGCCTGTCTGCATACCAAACAAACCTGCCCGTTCCTGCATTCCCCGGTGTGGGTCAACAGCTGTGACCGGGGTCTGACCTGGAGTAGCACCTGGGCCACCTCCCATGTCCCTGCTCGGACCACGAAGTTGATTAAGCTGCCATGTGTTCATGGTCGGATCTGGCGAGGCCCCTAGTCACGCCCCTCCAGGCACTCCTCGGTTCATGGGCCAGTGGGACCACTAACCACGCTCACGCCAGTCAGTCCAGGCGTGAGCGTAACATTCATAATGGTAAATGAGATCCTGCCTGATACTGATACCATGGGGTACCCTAGTGTTCAGCTAGTAGATCCACCAGGTTTCCCGGCTTATTAGTTTTCTTTTAATATCACCACCCCCGGATGGAATTTTTATCCTTTCTATGCCTGACACTTCAAAAGAAGACACATCACCTCCATGGCTATTAATAATAAAATGTTTGGAAATTGCTGAACTTTTATTAATGATTTTGCTGATGGTATCTGAGAGGTGACATCTTTATCCTAATTTTCAGCGGCCCCCCTGTACAGCCTATATATTGAAGGTCACACATACCGCATCGCACAGGATACACCACGTTGCTTGTAATGCAGTTTATGTATGAATTAATCATATACTCTTTTTTTATTTGCACAAGAGACAAATGTTTTAGTATTCTTCATATACTTGCAACAGGTGCATATATTGTGATCCCACAATATTACCCTCTAGTACTGAGCCAATTCTCCTTTTTATTATTATTGAGATAGAGGCTGGGAGACAGAATATCTCCTAAAGTGGAAGCTTTTTTTGCAATAAATTTCACAGGATTTGTCAGTATTTTCTTTAGTTTTTATCCTGATATAATATAGGTAATCATTTTTTAATAATGTTAACCCCTTTACAACCCAAGGTGGTTTGCACGTTAATGACCAGGCCAATTTTTACAATTCTGACCACTGTCACTTTGAGGTAATTACTCTGGAACGCTTCAACGGATCCCCCTGATTCTGAGATTGTTTTTTCGTGACATATTGTACTTCATGATTGTGATAAAATTTCTTCGATATCACTTCCTTTTATTTTTGAAAAAAATGGAAATTTGGTGAAAATTTAGCAATTTTCAAAATTTGAATTTGTATGCCCTTAAATCAGAGAGATATGTCACACAAAATAGTTAATAAATAACTTTTCCTATATGTCTATTTTAGACAATTAGCACAATTTTGGGACCAAAATTTTTTTTATTGGGGAGCTATAAGGGTTAAAAGTTGACCAGCGATTTCTCATTTTTCCAACAATTTACAAAACCATTTTTTTAGGGACCACATCATATTTGAAATCACTTTGAGAGGTCTTTATGACAGAAAATACCCAAAAGTGACACAATTCTAAAAACTGCACCCCTCAAGGTACTCAAAACCACATTCAAGAACAGTATTAACCCTTCAGATGCTTCACAAGAATTTTTGGAATGTGGAAGAAAAAAATTAACATTTAACTTTTTTCACAAAAATGTTGTTACTTTAGACCCATTTTTTTTTTATTTTCGCAGGGGTAACAGGAAAAAAATGGACCCCAAAATTTGTTGTGTAATTTCCCCTGGGCACAGAGAGACCCTATATGTGTGGAAAAACTACTGTTTAGGCGCACGGCAGGGTTCAGAAGGGAAGGAGCGCCATTTGACTTTTTGAATGTAAAATTTGCTTGAATAATTAGCGGACACCATGTTGCATTTGGGGAGCCCCTGATGTGCCTAAACAGTGGAAACTCCCCACAAGTGACACCATTTTGGAAACTAGACCCCTCAGGGAACTTATCTAGATGTGTGGTGAGCACCTTGAACCCCCAGGTGCTATACAGAAGTTTATAACATGGAGCCGTGAAAATAAAAAAATCAAACTTTTTCCACAAAAAATGTTTTAGCCCCAATTTTTTTATTTTCACAAGGGTAAGAGGAGAAAGTGGACCCCAAAAACTTTTGTGCAATTTCTCCTGAGTACGCCAATACCCCATATGTGGGGAAAATACAGTGTTTGGGCGCACGGCAGAGTTCAGAAGGGAAGGAGCACTGTGTGACTTTTTAAACGCAAAATTGGCTGGAATCAAGAGCAGACACCATGTCGCGTTTGGAGAGCCCCTGATGTGCCTAAATAGTGGAAACCCCCCACAAGTGACCCCATTTTGGAAATTACACCCCTCAAGGATTTTATCAAGGGGTATAGTGAAAATTTTGAACCCAGAGGTACGACACAGAATTTGATAACATTAGGTCATCAGATTGAATAAGTTGTCATTACTCTTGAGCGCTAGTGCTCGCTACTTGAGTTTGCATCGGGTACTCAGGTATGCACCATATATCACGGGTGCTCGAGTGACATGCTCGAGTCCCCACCCGCATGTTTCACGGTTATTAGACACCCCCAAAAAAACATGCGGGGATCGCTCGTGCATGGCAGGCAATCCCTGCGAGTTTTTTTTTGGCTGCGAAGCATATGGGGCGGAGACTCGAGCACCCGCGATACTCAATGGATACCTGAGCACCCGATGCAAACTCAAGTAGGGAGCACTTGCGTTCAACACTAGTTGCCATATAGTCTTTTTTTTTTTACTTTTGAAAAAAAAAACCAACCCTAACCCCAACCTTAACATTAGCACAACCCTAACCCCAACCCCAGCCCTAGCGTTTATTTTTTATGTCGTTCCTAGTGCGGTATAAGTGATTAGACAACCTTATTCTTCGGGTCGGTGCGACTACAGAGGAACCAGAATCATATCGGGTTTTATGATTGACAGCTGTCACACACTAAAAGACACATTTTGTAAAATCTAGTTTTTGCATCGCCATATTTTGAGAGCTATAATTTTTCAATATTTTGTCCGACAGTCATGTGATTGCTTGTTTTTTGCGAGATGAGCTGACATTTTAATTGGTGCCATTTTCAGGCATGTGACATTTTTTTATCGCTTTCTATTCCAGCTTTTGGGAGGCAGAATAAACAAAAACCAACAATTCAGGAATTGTTTTTTTTTTATTTTTTTTATTCTACTCCGCATGTGGTAAAATTGATAAGGTAGCTTTATTCTTCGGGTCAGTACGTTTATAGCGGTACCACATTTATATCATTTTTCCATGTTTTGGTGCTTTTACACAATAAAAGCTATTTTATAGAAAAAATTATTTTTTTGCATCGCTTTATTCTGAGAGCTATAACTTTTTGATTTTTTGTTTAATAGAGCTGTATGGTGACTTGTTTTTTGCAGGACAAGATGACGTTTTCAGCGGTACCATTTTTATTTATATTCGTCTTTTTGATCACGTGTTATTCCATTTTTTGTTTGGCAGTATGATGATAAAGCATTGTTTTTTGCTTAGTTTTTCATTTATTTTTTTACTGTGTTCACTGAAGGGGTTAACTAGTGGGACAATTTTTATAGGTCAGGTCGTTCTGGATGCGGCGATACCAAATGTGTGTACTTTTATTTTGTTTTTTTTCATAATATTTATTGATGGGTACATTATATTTTTAGTTTTGGTGGATTATTCTTATTTTTTTTTTTTTTATATTTTTTCAATTTTTTTTTTTTTTCACTTTCTGACAATTTTTTAATTTGTTCACTTTGTCCCACTATGGGACTTTCACTTTTTTATTCTGATCGCCTGCATAGCATAGGGATGGAGCACCAGACCTGTGCTATGCAGGCTCAGCGCTGCACAGGGAGAAGATAGTTTGGTCATGCACTGCGCATGACCAAAAATCTTCCTGCTGTCTGGTGACCCGGATGCTGTCATGGCAACATCCGGGAAGCCGCGGCAGACGGCACTGGAGGCCGGAAGAGGAGGTGAGTATCCCGATCACCTCCCCTTAGCCACCGCAATGCTGCGATCAACTTCGATTGCATCATTGCGGGGGTTAATGGGTTAATGTGCCCGGGAGCGGTGCGGGATCGCTCCCTGCACATAGTACCGGGTGTCAGCTGTGACAATCAGCTGACACCCAGCCTGTGTGTGCGCGCGATCGTGATGACGTACTAATACGGATCAGGCTCTTAAAGCCCAGGGCACTGACGCGTATTAATACGTCATGGGCTTTAAAGGGGTTAATAATATTTGAGAAGTGTGGACTATTTATAGTTGAAAAAACTACTCCTTTGTTTTTATCTATATGATTGGACCTATATTTATGACATTTTTTCCTTTCTCCTGTTTATTTTATCATCTCTGCTCTATCTTTGTGGCTGATTGTTTTCAGCCCCGTCTAACATCCACTTCGAGTAACCCCTTCCTGTCAGTCTGACACGAACCTCATCTTTAGCTTTTTCAAACGTTTCTTGCAGAGATGAATTCCTTTTGAACCTATACAACTCTCCAAGAGGAACGTACTTAACTACATTTTTCTCATGACATGACTGAGCCAGTGAAGTGGAATTTGTGGCTGTACTTTTGCGATAGGGGGACACTACAACTTGATTCACAGAATCCAAACTAAGCGTCACATCCAGAAAATGAATGGAATTCATTCCAATTGAATGAGTAAATCTCAGATTCATTCCATTTTCATTACAATGCTCTATAAATTCAGATGCAGATTCTACCGTCCCGTCCCACACCAGGAGGATGTCATCGATATAACGACCCATCCACCTGATGTGGGCGGAAAGGGGATCCGTGCTGGAAATAACAAAATCCTGTTCCCAGGCTGCTAGATATAAAATTCGCAAGCGGTGGCGAGAACCCCGTGCCCATCGGTGTTCCACGAACCTGTAAATAAAAATCTTTATTGAATGAAAAATAATTATGTTTAAGTATAAACTGTACCCCCATCACTATAAACTCTTGGATTGTTTTTTTTTATAACTGTATTTATACAAGTGACTGGATAGACTCTTCAAAGACAGGTTGTGGAGCAGCGACGGGTACAAGGACTCGACATCGCAGGCAATAAAAATACAATTCTCAGACCGCTCAAACGAATCAAGTGATGAGATAAGATGTTTAGAGTCTCTTATGTATCCTGGAATTTGTTGTACTAAAGACTGTAGATACATGTCCAGCCAGGCACTTATCCCACACTCCCTATTCCTGCCACAATCTGCCTCAAAGGTGGAGGAAAAATTTCCTTATGAATTTTTGGAAGGGAGTGCAGGATTGGAATAATAGGGCACTCTACATATAGATCTTCTGATAGTTTTGGGCTAATTGTCCCCAAAGCTATACCTTCCGACAGAAGAATTTTAAATTTATTCTGAAACACCTCCGTAGGATTATTATTCAGAGGTCTATAAATGTCCTCATTTTGAAGCATAATCTGATTTAACTTCTCATAAAGACAAGAGTCCAAGAGGACAAAAGCGCCCCCTTTGTCCGCCCTTCTGATGGTTGAATTGCTGTTTAATCTAAAAATTAGGATAAGACGTCACATCTCAGATGCCATCAACTAAATCATTAATAAAAGTTCAACAATTTCCAAACATTTTATTAATAGCCATGGAGGTGATGTGTCTTCTTTTGAAGTGTCAAGCATAGAAAGGGTAAAAATACCAACCAGGGATGGTGATATTAAAAGTAAACTAATAAGCCGGGAAACCTGGTGGATCTACCAGCTGAACACTAGGATACCACATGGTATCAATATCAGGCAGGATCTCATTTACCATTATGAATAGAGAAATTATTATTATCATTATTATTTATTAATGCATATCTGATGAGTGGGGACTGAATTGTGAACTAGTTTAAATATCGGGATAATTTGGAAGAAATAAGAGGCGTGGTAGAAGGTTCATTTTTATTGCATTGACCCTGACAAACCACGATAGTTGTAATTGATGCCATTTTTCTAGGTCAAGTTCCGCTTTGTTTAGAGCAGTCTTAAAGTTAGCTTTGTACAGCTGGGACGTTTTGGTGGTCAGCTTGATTCTTAAGTAGGTGATCGAATCAGAACGCCATTTAAAGGGAAAACAAACTGCTAACTAGGTCACCAATAATGGTTGCAGTGATATGTTCATTAGCTCAGATTTGTGGGAATTTATTTTAAAGTTACTTAGGGATCCAAATTTATGTATTTCCGAAATAATGTTTGGTATACTTTTTATGGGGAAAATGATATATGAAAGAACATCGTCCGCTAATTTATGTTCCTCTGATTGAAACTTCACTCCTTTAATCGAGGCATTACCAAGTATTGCGATTGTAAGGTGTTACATGGTTAATATGTAAAGGAGGGGGGAAGGGGGCAGCCTTGCCTTGTTCCGTTTTGTACTGCGAATGGGTTTGATATAGAGCTGTTAATTTTGACTTGAGCAGTGGGGGAAGTGTATAATGCCGATATTCTATGAAGCATATTCTCTCGTAGGCCGATTCCCTCCAGGATTTGAAATGTAAATTCCCAGTGTACTCTGTCGAACGCTTTCTCTGTGTCTATCAACAGGATACACATGGGGTCCCCCCCATCCATCAACAAAATTGTCCATATGATGATGTCCCTTGCCTCCTCGCGCCCCGGAAGAACCTGATCCATCAAACCTGGAAGAAGAGGGCATAGTCTTTTTGTGATTATTTTTGCGTACATCTTAATATCTAGGTTAATCAGGAAGATGGGGAAATAACTAGTGCACAATGACAGATCCTTTCCAGGTTTGGGGAGGACGGTGATATGTGCAGATAGGGCCTGAGCTGTAAAATCTCCTTCTGGAGATATGGAGTTACACACCGATAGGGACAAAGGGCTTACTAGTTCAAAAAAATTGTTTATAAAAACCAGCTGAATATCCATCTGGGCCGGGACTCTTCCTCATCTTTAGTTCTTAAATGGCTGTGGTAACTTCCACTAGTGAAAAATCCTTTTCCAAATCTAATGATGTTTCTTCCGGTACTGTGGTAATTTATTCTGTTGTAAATATGATTTGATTTTTTCACATTTTCTGATCTATAATGGCAAGTAATTTTTGCCTGGCTGTCGAGAGTGTAAAGGTTTGGGCAGATAATTTAGCTATCTCGGCGGTTCGCTCTTTTTTTTTTAAGTGTTCTCCATGAGATTTGGCCACGCCCCTTAAGACACTTTTCAGAGCTTTCCATTTAATAGATGTAGATGAAGGGTCTCCACTATGGTCGGCTGTAAAATTAATTATTGCTTGTTCTATTTCTGACTTGAATAAGGGATCCTGAAGTAAGTTTTCATTTATGCGCCATGAGAAGCCTGATCTATAATAAGGGGTTAGTAAGATCGAGAAAAATATGGGAGCATGGTCCGACCATAGTATCGACCCTATCTTTGCCTCTATTGGAAGATCTAGCAAGCTAAGCAAAACAAAAAAATAGTCCATTCTGCTGTAAATAGTATGAACCCTTGGAAAAGAAACTAAAGTCTTTTGTATTGGGGTGAAGAACCCTCCAGACGTCTAACAATCTCAGGTTGTGCTTCTGTCTCTTTATCTGTTTGTATGAAGACTTACCCGAAGAAACGTCTAATGTGGGATTCATGGGCAGGTTGAAGTCTCCTCCAAGTATCACAGGAGAGGAGCCAGTTAATTCGTCAAGACGCCTCTTACATTCTGCACCAAATTTCTGTTGACCTTGGTTTGGAAAATATGCGTTAGCAATAACCAATTTACATGCCGCCCAAGAGATTTGTAAGAATATAAACCTGCCCTCCGTATCGATTAAGTAATCCAGGATATCAGGCATGAAAGATTTTTGAAAGGCTATTGAGACACCTTTAGATTTGGAATTTAGGTTAGTACTATGAAACCATCTGGGATAATATTTTGATATGCATTGCGGTATAGGTCCAGTTTTGAAGTGAGTGTCTTGGAGCATTAAGACTGAGACCAGTCGTTTGTGGTTTGAATATTGTACTTGTCTTCTCTTTTCTGGTATATTTATCCCCTGTACATTAAAGGAGCAAAATTTTATTCTATCCATAATCTTCGAATTCTTCTGAGGCCCGAGAATGCCACTCTGGAGGAGGGATCGGAAGGGGGGGGGTGAAGTGGAATTAGATAGGAGAGAATATTTGTAAGTGGGAGGAAAGAGGTGGAAGGTTAGGGTAAGTGGAGCTGGAGTTTGAGCACTGAGTGTCAAGCTCCATTGGTGCAAATGTAGGTAGTAGACTCTACGCACGCACCAAAAAGGAAGGAAAGATTCCAAGGACGAATTGACGTCCTCGTCATGCTCCCCCCTCCACCATGTAAGTCTTAGAACTATATTGAAGTTGTTATTAATTTAACCCATCGGGTGAGAGGCGGGTTTAAATTTAGATTCCAAGTTGAGGCCCTGGCTAGGAATAAAATTACAGGTGAGACAAGCAAGTGACTGGAAAATATGTCTATAACCAAACAGAATGAATCTTACTGGATGTAACCACCAACCAAAATTGGTCTTCTAACATAACCTTTAAATGGAAACAACGTGTGTGAAATCCCAGCAGGACCCCATTGTGAGAATTATCGCCTCCACACAGTAAGTATACAATAAACTTTGGTAAAACTGAAACTCAACAAAATTCACATAGTAACATATAGGCAATCACAAAAGTCCAGGCGAGCTCACCGAGCTCTGTATGGTCCCCATCTTGTGATAGAAGTATACCAGAGGGAAGATGAGGACCTGAGGGAAGTAGAGAGTCAAGGAAATTAGATGAAATAGACTTCTTCAGGTCACATTAGATGATGCTCCGTGGTTTTTCTGTTTTTTTGACTTTGAGCCATCTTGGAGGTGTGTCCGGGAGTACTGGGATCTGTGGTCATTCAGGAAGGTCCATCATTGTAAGATTAAAAGTTCCAAGAAAATTGGCCAGGTCTCTAATACGGCAAAAGGTAGCTGTTTTCCCTCCCTTGAATGCTGTCAATTGGAAGGGGTAACCCCACCTGTAGGGGATATCTTTCTTTTAGGCCTGATAGTAGTGGTTTTAGTACTCTTCATAGTTGTAGTGTGTGTCTAGATACAGTTATGTGAAAAAATTTGGGAACCCCTACTAATCTTAAGCTTAATGTTTTAGAAAAATTGGTGTTTTTGCAACAGCTATTTCAGTTTGATATATGCAATAACTGTTGGAAGCAGTAATGTTTCTGCCTTGAAATGAGGTTTATTGTACTAACAGAAAATGTGCAATCTGCATTCAAACAAAATTTGACAGCTGCATAAGTATGGGCACCCTTATCATTTTCTTGTTTTAAATACTCCTACCTACATTTTACTGACGTACTAAAGCACTTTTTTTGGTTTTGTAACCTCATTGAGCTTTGAACTTCATAGCCAGGTGTATGCAATCATGAGGAAAGCTACTTAAAGTGGCCATTTGCAAGTTGTTCTCCTGTTTGAATCTCCTCTGAAGAGTGGCATCATGGGCTCCTCAAAACAACTGTCAAATGATCTGAAAACAAAGATTATTCAACATAGTTGTTCAGGGGAAGGATACAAAAAGCGGTCTCAGAGATTTAACCTGTCCGTTTCCACTGTGAGGAACATAGTAAGGAAATGGAAGAACACAGGGACAGTTCTTGTTCAGGCCAGAAGTGGCAGGCCAAGAAAAACATCAGAAAGGCAGAGAAGAAGAATGGGGAGATCAGTCTAGGACAATCCTCAGACCACCTCCAGAGAGCTGCAGCATCAACTGGCTGCCGATGGTGTCACTGTGCATCGGTCAACTATACAACGCACTTTGCACAAGGTGAAGCTGTATGGCAGAGTGATGCGAAAGAAGCCGTTTCTGCAAGCACGCTACAAACAGTCGGCTGAGGTATGCAAAGGCACATTTGGAGAAGCCAATTTCTTTTTGGAAGAAAGTCCTGTGGACTGATGAAACCAAGATTGAGTTGTTTGGTCATACAAAAAGGCGTTATGCATGGCGGCAAAAAAACACCGCATTCCAAGAAAAAACACTTGCTACCCACAGTAAAATTTGGTGGAGGTTCCATCATGCTTTGGGGCTGTGTGGCCAATGCCGGCACCGGGAATCCTGTTAAAGTTGAGGGATGCATGGATTCCACTCAGTATCAGCAGATTCTTGACAATAATGTTCAAGAATCAGTGACAAAGTTGAAGTTACGCAGGGGATGGATCTTTCAGCAAGACAATGATCCAAAACACCGCTCCAAATCTACTCAGGCATTCATGCAGAGGAACAATTACAATGTTCTGGAATGGCCATCCCAGTCCCCAGACCTGAATATCATTGAACATCTGTGGGATCATTTGAAGAGGGCTGTCCATGCTCGGTGACCATCAAACTTAACTGAACTGGAATTGTTTTGTAAAGAGGAATGGTCAAAAATACCTTCATCCAGGAACTCATTAAAAGCTACAGGAAGCGACTAGAGGCTGTTATTTTTGCCAAAGGAGGATCTACTAAATATTAATGTCACTTTTCTGGTGAGGTGCCCATACTTATGCACCTGTCAAATTTTGTTTGAATGCAGATTGCACATTTTCTGTTAGCACAATAAACCTCATTTCAAGGCAGAAACATTACTGTGTCCAACAGTTATTACATATATCAAACTGAAATAGTTGTTGCAAAAACACCAATTTTTATAAAACATTAAGCTTAAGATTAATAGGGGTCCCCAAACTTTTTCATATAACTGTAGATCTGAGAGCAGTAAGATTTGATGCGTAATTTATATTCCCTTTTCGTCTTGAGGCTGTCATGATGGCTTCTTTGACTTTATAACAGTGCAGTCTGCAAATGACGTCTCTGGGACAGGTTTCTGATGACGGTTTAGGGCCCAATGACCTATGAATACGATCAAACTCTATTGTATTAGATTAGCTGTCATCTAGTATGTCCAGAAAGATTTTTTGAACTGTGGAATCAAGCTCTGACATACTGATAGATTCCGGCAAGGCACGTATACGGATATTTTTCCGGATATTGTGGTTTTCCAAGTCCTCCAGACCGGATGTTATGTCTTCCAATTTTGGGAACATGGATAGTTATTATCTCTTTGCGTGCTTGTATTTCTTGAAGAATGTCTTCCTGGGATTTCTCCACATCCTCAATTCGAGAAGTGAATTCAGCTTTTAAATTGTGAAGTTCTTTTTTGCAGGAATTTTCTAGTCTACAAGCAAATTCCTCTAGATCCTTTTTAGTGGGTAGGGCTTTAATAAATTTACTTAATTCAGAGATATTCATGTCCTCTGCTGCCTCACTGTCTCCTTCATAATCATCTGTTAATTTAGAGGGCGAACCATGGGAAGCCAGGGACTCCCGTGATGAGGAGCTGTCACGGGGATTTGCTTGCGCTATTGTGGACCTTGCATTTTTGGTCTGAGAATTTGAGCTTAGATAGCATTTCATTCCTTTAGGGGTGCCCTCTGAATTAATATTTTGTTCAGTGATCCGCCTCGGGTTGCCCATAGGTACCTGTGGCTACTGTTAGCTTATAGGTTGTTATTAGAGGGGGGGGCATGGAGAACTGGGCGACTATCCCATTTGTTTTAGTCCGCCATCAGCAGGCGGACTAAACAGATTTTTGGTTCTGTTTAGGGAACATGGACTAGATCTTCTTTTATGCCCTTTATGTCTATAGAGCTGATGATAGGGTATTGCGTATGATGTTAGAAGACCAGCCCTGTGTGCCCTCTCTTTTCCAGTATGGTAGCTTAGCCTTCTGCTTATGGTAAAGTAACCGTGTGGTCCTTAGACGCCGGATGAGTCTCAGGACTTTTCGGTCCGAGGTGAATAGGATGCTTAATAGGGCGCAGACCAAGGAGCAGCACCGAGACACCTCTTCCCTGTGGAATCTTCAGGCCACGCCCCCTAAACTTGTCCATTTTTATTCTTTTAATGGTGAATAAAATCAGAAATTTGTAAAAAAAAATTAATTTTTGATGGAAAACTGTGAAACTGAGACCCATAACATTTTCATTTTTTGGTCAATGAAGCTGCATGAGGGCTTATTTTTTTTCAGGGTGAGCCAATGTTTTTATTGATACTATTTTGTGGGAGATCTCATCTTTTGATCACTTCTTACTACATTTTTATGCAAGTGTTGCTCGACTGAAAAAAAAAAAAAAAAAGTAAATAGATTTTGCTTTTTTTAATTTTTTCTCTTTACGGTCTAAACCGATTGGTTTAATTAATTTTATAGTTTGGTAAACTAGACTTTTATGGACACGATGAGAACACAAATGTGCATATTGTTTTCTAAACATCTCGAGCTGCCATAGCAAACCATCAACGCCTCGGAATCACTTCGCCATTGAATGATGCGCCCCCATGCTGGCATTCTGTTAATGCTGCTGTCAGAGATTGACAGCGGCATTTAAAATGTTAAAAGTCACTGGTGGAGTTCCGCTACCCTGCTGTTAGAGGCAGAACTTGGCTGTGATGTGCAGTCATTTACTACCAGGTATCAGGTGGGCTCAGCCTGTGAACCTACTCCATACACCCTGTGAAGACCCGAGGTCTTCCGTGGGAGTAATACTACTCTGACAACACAGGGTGAGAGAAAAACAGTGTGGCAATACTTTATTGAACCACCAAACAGACAAACATATAGAACAGTCCCAGCAAATGCCCAAGATGGTGCAAAATTACAGTCTGACCACTCCGCTGGCCCACCGGGAATAGAGCAGCTACAATTTTGGGACTTCCAGGGCCATCTACCTCAACCAGTAGTATTCCTCTTTGGGTGCATACCCACAGATAGGAGGTAGTGGCAAGCTTAGGAAGCTGAAAGTCCATTGAGGTACAAAGCCATAAGACCAAGGGTCCCACCCTGGCTTCTCCAACCATATTCATGGGACCAGCTGACCAGAGGGTCACAATCCTGGCTTTCTAAAACGTCTCCATGGGACCAGGCAACCGGATGGTCCTAAAATGGTGTCTCAGAACATATCCATGGGACCAGGTTTCCCCAAATGTCTCCATAGGGTCAGTGATGGTCAATTAAACAGATCTGTATCCTTCCAGCCTGGACCGTGTTCCCTTAGTTTGGCATCCTGTAGAATCTAAATCTGTGTTCCTCTGGATGGAGCCATGCTACCTAGCTGCTGTCCTGAAGAGTCTCTCTGATTCTCCTTGCAGCACGATAGAAATCTCTCTTTATATTTACATCTGTGGCTCAGGTCATGATTCACGGGTCAGAGGGAAAGGGGTGGGAGCTCGTGTCTCATATTTTTTGAGCATTTAATCAATTGCACAGTCTTTCCTTGTCTGTTTTGTGAGTCAACAAGCCACAAGGCCCCACAATGGTTAATCAACATATTTAGCAAAATTAGCAAACATCTATTGTTCAAAAACCATGCTTCTGTCTTACAAAATTAAGACACTTAGTTGCAGTAAATATTAGCTCAAGTGTCAACATTCAAACAATAGGACAGTCTCTTGACCTACTGAAAATAGACATCTGGATAATTAAGATCAAATTCTGTGTAATCGGAAGGGATTACATTTAAAGTTGGAAACAATTCTGCGATGATTCATCTTGGTATGACTCTTTTTTTTTTTTTTGCCTGGCTTTTTAACAGGGGTGTGTAGACTTTTTATATTCACTGTATTGTGTTTGTCCCAGTTATTTTCCTATCAGAATCTACTGTAATCAGTTATATTGTTTTATCCTTAGTATGCTTTTGCTACCATCTATTGGACTTGTCATATTGTATTTGTATTGTTATCTGTAGCAGCAGAAATTTACTATAACATCTTTCCTCTTGATACTCCTATTTTGTGAGCTCATATCCCATTTCCTCCACTGCCATTTTGTTCTGTTGAGACAAGAATGTCCGAGATTGAGAGAAGATTCTACATTGATCTACAGCTCTGGCAAAAATTAAGAGACCACTGCAAAATTTTCATTTTCTCAGATTTTTCTCTTTATAGGTATATTTGAGTAAAATGTACATTGTTGTTTTATTCTATAAACTACTGACAACATGTCTCCGAAATTCAAAGCTAAAAATGTTGCATTTATTTGCAGCGAATGAGAAATCGTCAAAATAATAAAAGAAACACTGCTTTTAGACCTCAAATAATGCAAAGAAAACAAGTTCTTATTCATCTAAAAACAACACTACTTATGTATTAACTCGGGAAGAGTTCAGAAATCAATATTTGGTGGAATAACCATGATTTTTCATCACAGCTTTCATGTCCCTTTGCCATGCTTTCCACCTGTCTTTCACACTGCTTTTGGGTGACGTTATGCCACTCCTGGCACAAAAATTTAAGCAGTTCTTCTTTGTTTGATGGCTTGTGACTATTCATCTTCCTCTTGATTACATTCCAGAGGTTTTCACGCGTGTCGCCACCTGCCTAGTGGCTTCCTCAGGGGTATAATAACATTGTTGATGAGAGTCCACATTTTATAGTAAAGTAATTAAGAATTAAGTATTACCTGCTGGTCGGCGATATAATACCGGATTGGTTCTAGTAAGGTACGGCGAATGGAAGTAATGAATGGCGCGTGCGTGGATAACTATCATGGCGCGCACCCCGGGCACATACGATGTGGGAGCAGGTGATGCCGGACCAGGGCCACGGCGGTAAGGGGAGTGGCGTCTCTGCCGGGCAGGAGGCAGAGATGCCGACACTACACTGTGCGGCTAAAGACGCTACCGAACTGTGCGATTTTGGTGCTTTTTTTTCTCTAGAAACCTTTGTGTAGCCTAAAAAACTTTAAGTGCAGAATCAAAGCTTTTCTGTACTATTAAAAAACACATTAGAAATGCAGCTTCACTTCTGCACCAAAAAAAGCATCAAATAAGGGGGGGAAAGGCCTAAAAAAATATGCAGGATAGATGCAATAAGCGCGGAAGATTGTTTTTGCATAGTTTGGTGCGGACATCTGCAGAAAACAAAAATCACAGTATTTCTGCCAAGGGTGACCACAGCCGTACAGACGCAAAAAAGCCAGATGTCATATGTGAAGCTTCTATAAAGATGAGAGCGTTTTTGCTGCTCCGACTGTGAATGAATAAACAAATAATAAATCCATAGGTTTGAATTAGGGATGAGCAGGACGCACAGATGACGTCCTGCCAGCCCTGGCTAATCAAAAGCCGCCGGGGACGCCGGAAGGTAAGAAATTCACAGGCCTCAAGTCCAGTCGCCCAGTACCACTGACTTATATGCTGGACAGGAGTCCCATGAATTGATGAGCTCATCTCTAGTCTTAACTATTCCAGATACAATGGACAGTCCCAGATTTGGATCTACGACCCGGAAGTCTGGGGCGTCTGCAATATTTCCCCTCTCTGCCTTTGCCCCTCTGACATCTCCTGCCAGGGTAGCAAGAAATGGAAAATGAGCGTGGATTGGAGTGTAGCCAGGGGCATGGCCATGCGTCCCATACTTTGTCTCTTACTATTCTTCAAAAGTTGGACGACACAGTGCCCTGATGTATTCTTACCTCACACAGCTTGTACATTTTAATCATTTTAATTTCATAATTTGAAATATTAGGCTAGTAATGTTTTAACTTAAATATTATTTAGGCACTCTTCTATGCATATGTTCTTTTGGGGGATGTGGGCCTTTAGCAACTTTAGTACTGAAGTGGTCAATGAGCCACTGAAATTTCAATGCGGCCTGGAGCATCAGATTGGTTTGATGAGCTGCCTATGAAATCAGGAGTTTGAGGCTCATCATTTTCGAGGGTGGGGGGTCCACATGAGATCAATTATTGTTAGCTTTGCTCGGTTGCGTTTTGTCCATCTCTGTAGAAATTCTTACCCACTGGATGAGGATGAGGAAAAAGTCAATGGGTCATCTTCCACCCTAAACATATCAGAGTCAATGAAGGTGTTTGTCTTCTTCGCTGAATAGAGTCTTTGGGATATTTTCAGTTTTACACATGTTTTGTCTGGGTGTGTATAACAGAAACTATTTAGTATAGCATTTAAAGAAGAAAATAAAGTAGAAGAAAAGTAGACGATAAATATTTAGAAGGTAATAATTTAGAAATAAATATTTAGTAAAATATGTAGGGAAAACGGGTATTTTCTACACTTGGCGTGGTCATGTTCTTGGGTCTTTCCTTTTTTGTCAGTGGTACTCCTATTTATGCAAGAACGTTTTGGAACTGATTATTTTGACTGACGTTGTACATACCAGTCCTAATGAAGGGGAATGGAGCGGTAAGATACTCCACACTTCTTCAGTGGTGTTTGCCTCACCAGAAACTCCAGGGAGGAACTGTCTTCTGCAATTTACGTGCCCCATAACAAATTTGATGGGCAGGTGCCACCATGTCCCATTAATGTTCGACTTTACTTAGAGTAGGCCAGAGACTGGTGTAAAACCATCAAAAGTTGATAAAGTTTTGTGCAACATTCACGTGTGCAAAAATGTTCTGACTTTTCAATGTGTTTCATGCCAGAAAACTAGTATAAATACTTTTGATTAATTGGCCTCTTTGAGTTTCCCAGAGTCTTAATCTTCTATGTCTGTTTGATGGAAGTCACGGATGAGCTAATGGCGAAGAAATTTGATGCAGTTTTATTAGCAATGCATTTATGACTGTGGTTATATCTTGATGAAGAATTCAGATGACTTTGAAACGTGTTGATAATAAAACCACATCAAATTTCTTTGTCTCTCCTGGAATTTTCCTTTGGATCTCCTTCAGCAGTGTAGAGGAACCACGTATTATCCATACTTTTGTCTGTTTACATTGTATAGCAATGCTATTGTTTCATTTCTTATTGTTCGTATTACTTTATTCATCTGCATACCCCCTTCAGAACTTATCGTACAACTTGTCACCTACAAGTTATTATGATACCTGGCTGCTATTCATTGTCGATCTGGATACTTTGTTTTTTTTATATACTATAATAAGTGAGATATTTTTTAACTCCAGTTTATTGTTGTATTTGTGTGTCCTAAATAGGATGGACAGTAGACAAAAATTGTGCAGCATGCTATGCACATCACTTTATATTTCTTAGTTACCTCAATAGCCATGTCATAATGCTAGATCTGATCTTAGGGTACAAGGGTAGAACTTTTTTGTCATATAAGGAATGCACTAACACTTACTCTGGTGATCTTCTAAACTACCGTAATAGAGATATTTTCATTTGCCATTACATTAGAATAGCAGCGACTCCTGTGTTCTCCTGAGCTATTATCCAAGCTCATTTCTTATCAAATCATAGTTGATTAACTTTGATTTGATCAGGTTTAAGATAGGTTGATGGTTAATCTGATCACAGGGGGGGATTGGCCTGGCTATAGAGGAGTGAAAACGTGCAACCTCTCAGCTCCTGCTCGGGAAATGTCTACAGACCCATTTTAAGAATGATTCCTGCCCTCAAATTCCAGCCAAGAAACGTGCAAATACTGGCCCAATATACAGACACCCTCCAGTAACCAAGGCGACTGGTATAACCCATTATTTTAGAAGCTCTGCAGGCCTTACTCCGGACCCAAGAACACCTAAGATGGCGGTGGCACACACAGAACAGCGTGAGCTGGAAGATGGAGGTGAGGAGGAGCTACCTGGGGGCATACTCGACTCGGTGGCGTCTCCGGAGGCCGCACACACAGCGAAGCTCAGCAAGGAGGATGTGGTGGAGCGAGAAGCTGCGGACGGCGGAAGAGCGACAGGGAGAGACAGCTCTGGGAAAAAGGTGGCGGATAAGGTACCTGTGCTTTCTTCATCAGGGAGAGTGAACAACAGCATGGGGACTCGCATATCACAGATCTCGATAGCAAACACCCAGGGAATTGGGGAGATTCCTTGGCCTTCTTATTCATCCCTAGTGGGAAATCCCATGCCTATATTAAGAGATACATCATCTGAGGCTTCCAGGCAGCCAGAAAACCTGACAAGTAGAGACTCAGAACAAGCAGACTCTGCTTGGGCAGACCTTAAAGCCTGCATAGGTGCTATTCCCACAAAGGAGGACATGGAAAATTATATATCTAGGCTGGAGGCCTCATGAAGAGCTGAAACCACAGCCATTAGAGGGGAGTTGCAGCAACTCTCTGAAACGGTGGCGGACGATGAGGGCCGCACAGAATCCATCTCACAGAGACTATACAGTGCCTACAAGTAGTTTTCAACCCCCTGCAGATTTAGCTGGTTGACACATGCGGAATTAACTTGGCATTGTGACATTTGTACTGTAGATCAGCCTGGAAGTGGGAAATGCACTGCAGCAAATTTTTTTTTTTTTTTTTTAAAAACGTTTAAAAGTTAATTCAGAGTGTCATTTATTATTCAACCCCTCAAACCACAAGAATTCTGTTTGGTCCCCCTAAAGTATTAAGAAGTAGTTCAGGCACCAAGAATAATGAGCTTCACATGTGTGGATTAAAGATCTCTTTTGCCAGCCTTTTCTGACTAGTTAAGACCCTCCCCAAACTTGTGAACAGCACTCAGACATGTTCAACATGGGAAAGACAAAGGAGCATTCCAAGGCCATCAGAGACAAGATCGTGGAGGGTCACAAGGCTGGCAAGGGGTACAAAACCCTTTCCAAGGAGTTGGGCCTACCTGTCTCCACTGTTGGGAGCATCATCCGTAAGTGGAAGGCTTATGGAACTACTGTTAGCCTTCCACAGCCAGGACAGCCTTTGAAAGTGTCCTCCCGTGCCGAGGCCAGGCTTGTCCGAAGAGTCAAGGCTAACCCAAGGACAACAAGGAAGGAGCTCCGGGAAGATCTCATGGCAGTGGGGACATTGGTTTCAGTCAATACCATAAGTAACGTACTCCACCGCAATGGTCTCCGTTCCAGACGAGCCTGTATGATACCTTTACTTACAAAGCGTCATGTCAAGGCTCGTCTACAGTTTGCTCATGATCACTTGGAGGACTCTGAGACAGACTGGTTCAAGGTTCTATGGTCTGATGAGACCAAGATCGAGATCTTTGGTGCCAACCACACACGTGACGTTTGGAGACTGGATGGCACTGCATACGACCCCAAGAATACCATCCCTACAGTCCAGCATGGTGGTGGCAGCATCATGCTGTGGGGCTGTTTCTCAGCCAAGGGGCCTGGTCATCTGGTCCACATCCATGGGAAGATGGATAGCACGGCCTACCTGGAGATTTTGGCCAAGAACCTCCGCTCCTCCATCAAGGATCTTAAGATGGGTTGTAATTTCATCTTCCAACAAGACAACGACCCAAAGCACACAGCCAAGAAAACCAAGGCCTGGTTCAAGAGGGAAAAAGTCAAGGTGTTGGAGTGGCCTAGTCAGTCTCCTGACCTTAACCCAATTGAAAACTTGTGGAAGGAGCTCAAGAATAAAGTCCACATGAGACACCCAAAGAACCTAGATAACTTGGAGAAGATCTGCATGGAGGAGTGGGCCAAGATAACTCTACAGACCTGTGCCAGCCTGATCAGGTCTTATAAAAGACTATCATTAGCTGTAATTGCAAACAAGGGTTATTCCACAAAATATTAAACATAGGGGTTGTATAATAATTGACCCACACTTTTATGTTTAAAAATTAATAAAATTCAACTGAACAACATAACTTTTTGTTTTATAAGATTTATGCTTCTGTTCATAAAACCTATCGTTTGCAGTTTGAAGGCTCTAACTTATTTGCATCTTATCAAACCAGCTAAATCTGCAGGGGGTTGAATACTACTTGTAGGCACTGTATATACAAGAACAGACAGTTGCAGCTCACTCACATCAAATTGACTGTCTGACATGACGGATGATTTAGAGAACAAAGGGAGATGTAATAATATAAGGATCAGAACACTCCCAGAATCAATAGAACAAAATAAGCTAGAGGACTCCCTACGACACATCTTTAACTCTATTTTAAAGCTGCCTTGGGATTCTGACATAGAATTTGACAGAGCCCATAGGTCCTTGGGCCCCAAACCCACTGATATTAACAGAACAAAAGATGTTATTTGCAGGATCCATAGATATAAGGTGAAAGAAGCCATTCTTGTCAAGGCTAGTTTGATGGACTCTATTACTTATAAAGAATCCACTATCCAAGTTATGCATGACTTGTCTTGGTGCATGCTACAGAAGAAATGGGCTCTGAGAGCACTGCTGGACATTCTGAGACAGCACAAAATTCTCTATTCCTGGGGATTCCTTTTCGGCTTTAAGTCAGACAATCAGGTTCACTACATATTCTACATACAGACCTACTGAGGTTCACTAAGGGTCGGGGGATCCGTCTGTCTCAGTGTCCCCATCAGACTGGCCGAATGTGTCAGGAGGCTGGGGAAAGGGAGAATCCCTCTGCCACAAAGGAGAAGGAACCTGAATACTGGCATAAAACCTGGGGGTCGTAGCATAGAAGAAATGGATCCTCCCCCCAGAATGATGGGTTCCCTTTGAGACTCTTAATATATTATATGCTATACTGCTCTTTTATTGGGGCTTATGAGCCTTCATAGAAATTTGGAGTATCTATGATAAAAGGGCTCAAGAGAGTCTGATAGGCTTAAAGAGGATGGAGGGTGGGTGATACCTAATGCTGTAGAATTTTACATATATGGGTTCAGATGTTAAAACATAATATATATTTGGTTGGAATATTCGTGTTCAGGGTAGGAGTTGTAAAATGTATGGTTCAAATTAATACATTATGTTACAAAAGGTCTATGGTCTGATCTCAAGGGGAAGCTGCCCTCTACAGAAAGCGTGTTCCCGCTAAGGGGATCTGCACCCCCCTGGTCGGGTGTGGAATTGTATACTTCCCCCCCCCCCTATCGGTCCATCTTTTAGTGGACTCTCCTGGTGGTGGAAAGGGCCTTACTTTTTTTTTCTTTTCCACCTTCTTCCTTCCTTACTCTCTCCCTTTTTTCAGGGGGGGAAATCTTCGCTACTTAATCAAGGGCACTGATTCTCTACTAAGATTTTTCTCAGTCTTTTTTTCTTCTTTTCTTACCCCTTCCTCAACCCTTTCCCTAGTCCTTAGAATGTCCTCAGTTAAGCTCTATTCGTTAAATGCTAGAGGTCTTAATATCCCTCAGAATCGCTCTGATTCTCTACTCTATACATAAAAAAGTACATATCCTCATGTTACAAGAAACATACTTTAAGTCCGAACATGTTCCCAAAATTAAAGATAGGAATTAAAATCATTGGTTTCATAGCACAAATCCTGAATCAAAATCTAAGGGTGTCTCTATTGCAATTCTTAAGTCTTTAGCATTTTCCCTTATTGATACGCTCATAGATACCCAGAGTAGATACATCTTCCTCAAATTAAAGATTGCAGAATCCATTTACACGATAGCTAACTGGTATCTCCCTAATAGAGACCAGATTCTGGTGTGTCGTTCTTTTCTAAACTCACTCTCTAACTTTACAGAAGGTACACTGATTGCAGGTGGAGATTTCAACTTCACATTGAATCTAAAGGTGGATTCATCATCGAGGAGAGGAACAGTTCCTATAAGGCAATTGCGATCTTTCAAGAAGCTCCTCCATGCCCTCTGACTGACTTATGGCTGATAATGAACCCTCAGGGTAAGAACTAGACTTACTTCTCACATATACATAATTCATATAGTCGCATAGACATCTTTCTCTTGAGTCATCATGCTTTATCCTGGCAGCCGGAGGCTACAATTGGAGACCTTTTGTGGTCCGATCACGTCCTGGTTTTTCTGTCTTTGGCTTTTCCATCCTTGGTCCAATGCCCTTGGACTGAATGATAGTCTTATCAGAGATATCCTATGCTCCTTAGAATTGAGGGAAGCTATACAATCCTTTTTTCAAATTCATGCTTCTGACCAATCTTCAGCCCCTCTACAGTGGGAGGCTCTGATTTGTGTTATTAGATGGATCCTAATCAAGCATGGTTCCCGCTTGAAGACAGAGAGGTCTTTGAAAATAGATGCCTGGTTACACCAAATCCATGCTCTTGAGACTTCACACAAACAAACTCTACAAGCCTCTACCGTTGCAGAATTGATAAAAAAAAAAAAAAAGTGAACTGAAAGAAATATTAGACATAAAATTCATTCAATCAAAAGAAAAGTCCAAACTTTTTTTTATAATTTTGCAGAGAAATGTGGGAGACCATTGTCCAGATTGCTCCATCCACGTTCATCTGCAACATTTATCTCTCATGTTAAAAGTCAAGATGGTCGAGAGGCACATAACCCAAAGGAGATAGTTGACCTTTTTTTGCTCCTATTATGCGAAATTATATAATATTAAAAACAAATTCGTAGATATGCCCCCTCCTAGATGTTTCTGAAAAGATTAAAGAGTACATACAAGAAACTGCTCTACTCATGCTCCTAACTCGATCTTGGAGGCACTAGAAGAGATTTCTTTAGAAGAAATCGACTCCGTAATTCGGTCTATGACATCGGGTAAATGCCTAGGACCAGATGGTTTCACACCAGCATTCCATAAAAATTTCAGAGAATAGCTCTCTCCAATATTGACACAGACCTTTAACTCAAAAGATGATAATGTGGGCTTCGTTCCCCAATCTTTGGAGGCGCATATTTGTGTGCTTCCTAAGCCAGGTAAGGACCCTTCGATTATAGCCAACTTTAGACTAATTTCTCTACTTAATGTCGATATTAAACTATTCTCAAAAATTCTGGTCAATAGGTTGACTCCATTGCTTCCTTCCATGATTAACAACGATCAGGTGGGCTTTGTCAAGGGCCGAGAGACTAGAGATAATACTATAAAAACCTTACTAATGATCTCCAAGGAAAAATTTGACTCTACCCCATTAGGTCTCCTTTCTGTAGATGCAGAAAAGGCCTTTAATAGAGTTCACTGGAGGTTTATGGAGGAAGCTCTTAAGCAGATAGGCTTAGGTCCCCGGTTTTTACTAAAAATTTTGGCCCTATATAGTGGCCCAACAGTACGAGTCAGGGTAGATGGGTTACTGTCTACACCGTTTACAATCAATAATGGAACTAGGCAGGGCTGCCCCCTTTCTCCATTGCTGTATGCTATAGTAATGGAACATTTAGCTAATGCCATTAGGAACAATTGGGATATCCATGGATATATTTTAGGCTCTAAGTCATACAAAGCGTCTCTTTACGCAGACGATTTACTTCTTTATATATCACAACCACAGATTTCTTTTCCTGTAGTTCTGAAACAATGATAGATTTGGTTCACTCAGTAATTTCAAAGTAAACTACTCTAAATCTGAAGCCTTAAATATTTCACTCCCTCAAAGTGAGATTCTTCAAATTATGAATACATTTCCATTTAAATGGAAAGGAGAATCGCTAAAATACTTGGGAGTTTACATTCCGTCAAACCCTAATAAATTATTCGAGCTTAACTACCAATCCTTGCTACACAAAATGGGTAAAGATCTAATGTCATATAGTAGGTTTAAACTATCTTGGTTTGGGAAAATCAATGCTATAAAAATGGACACTCTACCACATTTCTTATATATCTTCCAAACAGTCCCGATCTCTCCTCCCCATAATTTCTTTCGCAAGCTGAAAACGGCCATGACTAGATTCATATGGGGTAAATTAAAACCTCATATCCGTACTCAAATCCTCTCCCGACTGAAATTGTTAGGCGGTGCTGTTCTTCCGGACTTTAAAAGGTATTTCCAAGCTGCTTCTTTGGCTAGGATTCTAGCTTGGCATTTTCATTCGTACAATAAACAATGGGTAGGGAAAGAACAAGAAGGCTCAGATATACCACTGATATACCTGCCATGGTGCTCAGGAGATTTGATAGACCTGGTCATTTGTAGTATTACTAAAAATACACTTAGAACATGGCTAACCTTGAGGAGAAAGGTGTTCCCTGGAAGATCAATTAGTCCACTCATATCAATCTTTTTTAATCCATGTTTCATACCTGGATACGTGTGCAGTTCTTTCCTTGGTCAGGGGGCAGTGGAGGACACCCGATTTATATCAGATACTAGAAAATGGGACGTTACCCTCTTTTGTTTATCTATAGGATTGGTCTCCAAACAATAAACTCAAGTGGCTTGAATGTCTACAACTGCAATCCTTTTTAGTAGCGCACAAATTTGATAATTTATCAATTTAAAATTTCACCTTTTATGAGAAATTATTTCTACAAGATACTGGGCCAGAACACATCATATCAGTGATCTATGGTGGTTTAAGAAGGGAGGGAGGAGTGAGTAAACTTAAATTTCAACAGGCATGGGAAAGATAAGGGGTGGAAATATCCCAAAAAGACTGGGAAAGAAGTTTTCTCTTTACTCAAACTCTCTAGTGCTTGCATTGCTCAGGGGAAAAATTACAAGATACTCACAAGGTGGTATCACTATCCCTCTAAACAGGGCTGTGGAGTCGGAGTCGGAGCCCATTTTGGTGGAATCAGTATAAAATGGACGAACTCTGACTCCTAAAATATATAATAAATTGTGTTCAATAGTTCAATGCAGTTTGTGGGGAATATTTTTTCATAAGAATTTGGGAAAGTTATGAAATGTCTTATAAATGTCTGTCCTATTCCTGATCTAAGGGTATAGACTTTTAGCTGAGCTGAATCTGTGCTAAAGTAAATTTATCACTTAAACATGAGCCATGTATGAGGGAGTCGGAGTTGTGGAGTCAGAGTTGGCGTCGGTGTGATGGAAATTGAGGAGTCGGAGGTTTGGCTTACCGACTCCACAGCCCTGACTGTAAATTACACGTAATATATCCCACTACCTCAGAACTATGTTGGAGATATGAAAGGGAAATAGGTTCTCTGATATATTTGGTGGGAATGTCCCAGAATCAAACCATTTTGGGAAAAAGTGTTTGATAATTATCAACGGATTACAGAAAATAGAATAGAGAAATCACCACAAATAGCCTTGCTACCGTTTCTGCCTTCATCAATAGGATCCCAAAAGAAAGATATCTTTAGGTTTTGCCTAACTGCTGCAAGGATGGTGATCACGCGCTTTTGGAATTTAACTGACCCCCCTACTATGATGGATTGGTATAAAGAGATGGTTAAAATATGTAGAATGGAGGAACTATCAGCAGATCATAACAATACAAATGATAAGTTTCGGACAATCTGGAGCGTATGGATTCTATTTCAAGACTCATCTGACTTTCAAAGTTTGTTCTGTTAACTCAAAGAAGGACATAGAACAATATGTAACAACATGCATTAGATTTTAGGGACCCCCTTCCCCAGACCCCCATTTCCCTTCCCTCCGTTTTTCTCTTCTCCTTAAATCTTATTTTTTCCCTTTCTTCTTTCACCTTTTCTCTCTACTTTGTACTTATTTTAAGATTAGAGGCCTTCCATTGATGACCTTGCTTCTTAAAGTCCATTCTAGCTGTTTGAAGGCGTCATGGTTATCTCTATATTGTATATGTTTCATATTTTCTACTAAAATGTTAATTCATCCAAATTTTTGCTTATATACAGTACATATATACAATTGTCCAAGTATCTTAATACCAAATGTCAAAACAAGAAGCAATGTTATTTTGTTTGTTTGTAAAACACTTTAATAAAATAAGATTGAACATAATCTGAACACAGGAGTCCCTGGAGACCAAGCCATCAGACAAGTCCTCTAACGGATTTGGCTGTGAATGGCTTTCTGGAGCTTTTTAAATGGACTCTCACCTTAGCACTGAAAACTGACTATACATTTCACACCTTGGCTTTCGCTACCTACGGCCTTAGATTTGACTTTGCTGTACTCAGATCGGTGTTCCTTTTCTCCAGCTTCCCAGATTAACATCATAATGGCAAGGGGAGCACTGGTAAGGCTAAACCATGCCTCTCATAGGATAGGAAAAGCAGGAGAGGCCTGGTTTAGTTTTTCACTTAACACAATACTCCCCATGCAAATATGGTGGCCATCTTGGAAGCAGAAGGAAACGAACACTGATCTAAGCAGAGGAGACAGCAAATTGCTAACAAAGGGCTCTAGGTAGGGTGATTACACATTAGCAATTAATTGTCACTTTTGAGCAAGGCCAGACTGGGTCAAAAAAGCAGCCCTGTCACACAAACCCCACCAGCCCACATTCACAGCATCCTATGCATTGCACCGATATAATTTCTCTTGCAGAGACTAGTGTCTCCGCAATAGAAATTGACATGCTGCGGTCTGGAATGACGCGCCACATATCAGTGTCCGCGGGTGAGTCGCAGGTGCACGGAGACGCATAGTGGACATGGAATTTCTACAAATCCCATCCACTATGCTGTAACATCTGTCCACTGTGAATTGCACGCAGCGCAAGTGCGCTGCGTGCAATCTGCAGCATGGTGGCTCAGTGGTTAGCACTGCAGCCTTGCAGCGCTGGGTCCTGGGTTCAAATTTCATCAAGAACAACATCTGCAAGGAGTGTGTTTATGTGGGTTTCCTCCAGGTTCTCCGGTTCCTCCCACATTCCCAAGAGATACTGATAGGGAATTTAGATTGTGAGCCCCAATGGGGACTGTCCCCATAATGTCTGTAAAGCGCTGTGGAATTAATGGCGCTATGGTTTATAATGGTGCGTAAAATAAGTAAAAAATTGCTGATCGTGTGCACTTACCCTAACACTCATTAATTTTGCTTTACTTTGTCGTGCCCCTCACTCTCCTAAAAGGAGTTATTTGAAGAGCCGCATGTGAATGTCGCCACAGTGCGTATGATCGGCCACAGCTCCATTTACATGGTGCTCTACAGAGCTCCGATTCTCTGGATCATGGGGTTCCCAACAGTCGGATCTCCAGTGATTAGACAGTTATCCCCTATCCAGAAGAGAGGGGATTACTTAGGATAATAAATTTAAACAAGTTTTCCAATATTTATTTTTATTTGGCCATAGTAATATTGAAAATACTAAATCAATATTGACGCCTTTCCATCAACAGTACTGGAGAAGTGGTACTGTGCAATGTAAATACAGGGCAAGAGGAGTGGTTCTGCACAGTGTATATATACAGGACAGGAGACTTGGTACTGTGCAGTGTATATATGCAGGACAGGAGAAGTGGTATTGTGCAGTGTATATATGCAGGACAGGAGAAGTGGTACTGTGCAGTGTATATATGCAGGACAGGAGAAGTGGTACTGTGTAGTGTATATATGCAGGACAGGAGAAGTGGTACTGTGCAGTGTATATATGCAGGACAGGAGAAGTGGTACTGTGCAGTGTATATATGCAGGACAGGAGAAGTGGTACTGTGCAGTGTATATATGCAGGACAGGAGAAGTGGTACTGTGCAGTGTATATACGCAGGACAGGAGAAGTGGTATTGAGCAGTGTATATATGCAGGACAGGAGAAGTGATACTGTGCAGTGTATATATGCAGGACAGGAGAAGTGGTACTGTGCAGTGTATATATGCAGGACAGGAGAAGTGGTACTGTGCAGTGTATATATGCAGGACAGGAGAAGTGGTACTGTGTAGTGTATATATGCAGGACAGGAGAAGTGGTACTGTGCAGTGTATATATGCAGGACAGGAGAAGTGGTACTGTGCAGTGTATATATGCAGGACAGGAGAAGTGGTACTGTGCAGTGTATATATGCAGGACAGGAGAAGTGGTACTGTGCAGTGTATATACGCAGGACAGGAGAAGTGGTACTGTGCAGTGTATATACGCAGGACAGGAGAAGTGGTACTGTGCAGTGTATATACGCAGGACTGGAGAAGTGGTACTGTGCCGTGTATATACGCAGGACTGGAGAAGTGGTACTGTGCCGTGTATATACACAGGCCAGGAGAAGTGGTACCATGCAGTATATATACTGTAACGCGGCGGTGTTCACACCGTGCAGTAACTGAGGAAGTGACCCAAGCAAGTACAACATAAACAGCTTTTATTCAGCAACTCACGGGTAAACAGAGTCCTCCGGTTCGCAGCAGGGTTAACATGAGTCCATATACAACTGTTGCCCAGGGCAACAGCCGCGTCAGGCAGCTCATAGCCTGACAGGTGCAGAGCCTTCCCAGGCAGTGGTTCAGCTACACACAATCCTGCTGAGCTTCCCTGCTGTGCTCCCAGCAGGTTCCAACATAGAACAACACTAATCCTTAGTGCAGGGGTTTTAAAGGACGTGTGGCAAGAGCCACTGGAAAACCCGGGTTGGAGGGAGGAGGCCGCCCCACTGCCTCCTGTGACCTCCAAGAAATGAAGGCCCTGCTGGGTTTTACTTAATCTGCCTTGGCCACATAGCCTGACCAGGTCATTGCTCACCTTCATTCCTGCATTGCAGCAGCTGGTGAGTTTGTGACTGCAATGCACTCCAATGGATTTAATAGGTCTCTGTACACATTCTGGGGGATATATAATGTCCCTCGTATATGATCCCGGTCGCTGCCTCACAATACACAGTACAGGAGAAGTGGTACCGTGCAGTGTATATATACAGGACAGGAGGAATGGTACTGTGCAGTGTATATATACAGGACAGGAGTGGTACTGTGCCGTGTATATATACAGGACAGGAGGAGTGGTGCTGTGCAGTGTATATATACAGGACAGGAGGAGTGGTGCTGTGCAGTGTATACACACAGGACAGGAGGAGTGGTGCTGAGAGTAGCAGCTGTCTGTGGAGCTCAAGCACTTCCAGGAGGAGGGTCGTCGTCTGCCTCTCTTCTCCCCAGGGAGAGGCAGGCTTACTGGGAGGCCGGCATGGCTTCCCAGCCTCCTATCCCCCGGTCTATGCCGGCGGGGGAGAAGGAGCCTCAACAACCGGCCCAGGAGGGAGTGAGGAGATCGGGAAGGGTGAGGAAGAATACATCCACCTGCTCCAACCCCGAGACTGTTCACCGCCAGCCCAGAGAGGGAGACCGGGGCACCCCAGGCCCCAGGAACAAGAGCCCAGCAAGATCCTGGGGGGAGATGAGCTCCAGCGAGTCCACAAGTTCCTTCTCCTCCCGAGTGGTCGCCACGTTGCGAGAGTACGAGGACGCCGGCAAAGCACTAACCCAGCTGAAAGAGGAGCTGAGGGAGGCCCGGGTCCTGAACACCCGGGCGTCCAACAAGGAGAGACCCGCGACCTCCCAGAGGGTTAAAGCCCTCAGAGATGAGGTGGTCAGGTTAGTGCTCCTCCGGGAGGGGATTGAGAAAAGCGCAGGTCCCTTCCTGGAGAGGTTTAAGAACCAGCGGCGGTTCTCAGAAATGAAGGGGTTAAACACCTCAGGAGAACCGCCAGCCGGCGTCCTTAGTGAAGAGGAGGAGGAGGATGAAGAGGTGACTGGAGTCTCAGTTGCTGGAGCCAGTGAGGGGCAGAGCCGGAGCTCAAGTGGTCTCCCTGCAGGGCAGAGGACTCAGACAGCAGAGGCTGGAGTGTCGGGGGAGGAGGAGGAAGGAGGACTGCTGAGGGAGATCCGACTGCTGGAGTCTCCAGTGGACCTGACGCGGTTTTCCTTCGGTGAGGACAAACCAGTGGAGGAGACAGGGAAGAGGAAGAAGAAGAAGACCGGAGGAGCCGCACAGGAGGTGGTGAGTTACAAGTATGTACCAATGACTGATGTTGCGCCTGCCACCTTCTGTTTAAACCCCTCCAAACCTAAAGGCACGGGCTCTGCAGTGGGCTCGAGGCAGAGGCAAGGTGGGGAGAGGAGAAGGACGTCCGGCGATGCTGCCATCTGTGCGGGGAACAGTGCAGGGGGCGAGGCTGTGGAGGTACTCACAGCGCCGGACATAGGAAGTTCTGTGGAGTTTCCCACCCTGCCCTCTGCGGCTAAGCCGGTTATCACCGGGGCTGGGGGGGCAGGAAAGGATGTGAAAAACACATCAGCAAAGAACACTGGGCACACTGCTGCGACAGGGGGGCAGTGTGCCCCAGCGCCCAAAAAGGACACTAAGACCCCAAAGTCTGTGGGTGCAGGGCGGGCAGAGGTGCCGAGAAAACAGTCTGGCCAGAACAAGGACCAAAATGCTGCAGTAGGGGGGAGGGGCGCTCCAGGAGACGACCTGCAGAAAGCCAGCAGCAACCAAAGGGAAACGGGTGTGGTGCTGCAGGGAAAGGAGTCTCTGGTAGTGCTCCCCTCCCCCGGCCCAGCAGGTGTGAGTGCAGAGACACCAGACACAAGGGAGGAAGGAATGGAGGTGACTGTGGAAGGTGCAGAGAACAGCAGAGGTAATGGGGTGACAAGTAAAGGGAATAGAAATAGTGGTGTAGTGAATGGTGGGGGTAGTGATGGAATGAATGCTGGGAGTAGTGGGAATGATGGGGGTAGTGGTGGAATGAATGCTGGGAGTAGTGGGAATGATGGGGGTAGTGGTGGAATGAATGCTGGGAGTAGTGGGAATGATGGGGGTAGTGGTGGAATGAATGCTGGGAGTAGTGGGAATGATGGGGGTAGTGGTGGAATGAATGCTGGGAGTAGTGGGAATGATGGGGGTAGTGGTGGAATGAATGCTGGGAGTAGTGGGAATGATGGGGGTAGTGGTGGAATGAATGCTGGGAGTAGTGGGAATGATGGGGGTAGTGGTGGAATGAATGCTGGGAGTAGTGATGCCGCAAATGGTGAGAGTAATAGTGGAGTGAATGGTGGGAGCAGCACTGGTGTTGGTGGGGGAGAAGTAGGTGCTGGTCCCGCTGCCCCCCCAGCATTGGCGGGGGCTTCAGCCCAAAGCTATTCAGGAGCTGTCAGTGCTGGGGGTAGTAGTGCGCCCTCGTCTGGTGGCCCTGGGGATGGTGACTTGCAACAGCAGCTCCTGGACGCCCTGAGGAGAGGGGAGAGCTCCATCACTGTAGAGGGGAGGGAGGTTGATCTGTCTTTCTGGATAGAGAGACATGGTCTTTAAGACTTCCGAGATAGAGGGGCAGAGACTGTCTGGTCTCTGCCGACAACGGGGCAGAGGAGTAACCGTAGGAACGTGGTCCGTCTCCAGTGGGTAAGCAAGGATGCCTGTCCTGATAGGTCGAAGGTGGTTGAGCTCCTGCTGGGGATGGGCTTTGCGGCATATGACATCTTTGCCTTGATCCATCCCTACGGGACCTCCTACTTCGATGTCAGCTTCGTGAGACCGGAGGGCCTTGAGCTTTTCTGGTCTCGCCATGAGCTGGCTCGGAGTCGCCCCGAATGGCATGGTCTCTTTCCCCTGGCAATAACCCGCCAAGATTCCGTCAGGAAAGTGACCGTTTTGACTAGTAACGAGTCGCTTTCCTGTATGGACATTACCACCTGGGTGAGTAGATACGGAGAGGTCACCAATATTCCCGAAAAGAATCTGGATGACCATGGTATCTGGTCAGGGGCCTGGACCTTCATGGTGAGATTGAAGGTTTCAGGAAACACTGTTACCCATATTCCCTCCTCAACCTTTTTGGGGAGGGATAGGATCTTGATTTTCTACCGGGGGCAGCCTAAGGTCTGTCACAGGTGCGGTAGCCCCACACACTTCAGTGCGCAGTGTACCACCCAGAAATGCGCACTGTGTGGGGACCTTGGTCATCTTGCTGCTGCCTGTCGCAGGATTAGGTGTAACTTGTGTGGTGACCTCGGTCACCCGTTCAGTCGCTGTCCGCGTTCCTTCGCCAATGCGGTCCTGAAAGCGGCGAGTGCGGGACAGGCGCAAGCCGGGACTAATCTTGCCGGTGAAGGGACCAGTAGGGGCGGGGGAGGCAGGGATCCGGTGAGGAGCAAGCTGCCGCCATCCACCATCAGGCGGCGGGAGAAGCACCGTGGGGACAGGGGGCAGGGAGTAATGTCCCTAAACTCTGACCCAGGTGCTTCACTTGCAGCTGAGGATCCTAAAGACGGTGAGTTGAGCGAGGAAGTCAAGAGACTTGAAAGGGAAGAGCGAGAGGACGCCACGTCTTCCCAGGAACCCTCTTCTGGTGACAGTCTAGATGAGGGAGAGGGGGAGTGGTCACAGAAAAAGAAAAAGGGTAACAGAAAAACGGCCAGAGGAAGGAGGGGGACCAGGTCTCGAGCTGCCTCTTTGGAGTGCGACCCCTCTGACTCTCTGGCCGTGATCCAAGCGCCATTGGAGGGTTCAGCCGCCCCCCCTCTGGTGGATCTCTCCAACCGGTTCGGGGCTCTCCAGGACCTCCCTCTGGAGGGGGGAAGTGGGGACCCGGGGCCGGAGGTTGCGGACAAGGTGGTTGGGGCTCAGGAGATGGCTGGGTCTTCCTCTCGGGGGGCAAATACAAAGCCCTCTGGGGGGACGACTAACCCAGGACCACCAGACGAGGGCAAGAATGTATGTAAGGAGAGAATGGATGAATCTGTTTGTCTTAAGCGCACTAAAAACCCGTCATTATCGGAGGAAGAGGTTGGGACTGTCAGTGGTGGGAAGAAAAAGGCTATCTAATTCAATCAATCATGATGGCGGCACCCACCCCGTTGACGCTGGCAACTATTAATGTTTGCAGCATAAAGTCAGATGCGGCAAGGTACACGGCCTTTCATTTTCTCGGCCAACTTGACGCCGACATTTTGTTTTTGCAGGAGACCAGGTTGACCGATATATCAACCTTGCATAAAGCAAGGCGGGAGTGGAGGCATGGGCCCTCCTACTGGTCTCTTGCGGCCGAGCCGTATAGCGGGGTGGCGGTCCTTTTTAAGACCGCAGCGGTTGAATGCAGACGAGTGATCGAATTAGAAATGGGGAGATGCTTGATCCTAGATGTCTCCATGGGGGGACAAGAGCTTCGGCTCATTAACATCTATGGTTCCCAGTCCAAGTGGGACCGCAAATGTCTCTTCCTGAAGATCAAACCTTTTTTATTTTCGAGTCGGCAGGTGGTCTTCGGAGGGGATTTCAACAATGTCACGAGATCCTGTGATAGAGGAGGTTCCGGAGACCGGCTGGCTTATGACTGCGTCGCGTTAAACAGGATAGTGAGTGAGGCTCGCCTGGTGGATGTCCACATCCGGCACAACCCGGGCGACACGGGATTCACCTTTTTTAGAGGTAGTCAGTGCAGGTCTAGGCTAGACAGGTTTTATTTGAAGGAGGAGGCCGTCTCTTCACCGTTGTCGGTTGTGGAGGTGGAGTTCTCCGATCACTGTTTGATTATGTTTTCTCTCAACGTTACAGAGACTCCTCGGATGGGAAGAGGCTATTGGAAGCTGAATTCGTCACTCCTTGAGGAAGAAGCTGTAAGACGGTCTTTTGAGGAATTCTTTCAGAGCCAGGTACCATTGCTGGGCCTAAGTAACACTAAGTCGGAGTGGTGGGAGATGTTCAAACATCGGGTGGCGAGATTCTTCCGGCAGCTCTCGAACCTCAGAAGCCTGAACAGGGATCGCCTGTATCAGAGCCTGAGGAGGAAACTCGAGCATCTTGTCTCGACTGGAGGTAGCCGCGAGGAGATCTCCAGAGTGAAGTCCTTGCTGAAGAGGTGTCAGTACGATAGGCACGCATCTTTGGTTTTCGAGAGGGACTACGGGAAGTACTGCTCGCCCGACCCTTACAGAAACTGTAAGATGTCAGTGAATAGCAAGATAGTGACGGGGCTGGTGGACAGTACGGGGTCCCTGAGAAGGTCCAGATCAGGGATCTTGGAGGTCGTCAGTTCCTACTACTCGCACCTCTTGGGAAGGAGGGAGCTTGATCGTGACGGGATGTCGGCTTTCCTGGCTGAATCTGTTCCTGAGCCAGGGGCTGACCTCTCGCTGGGCGATTTGGCAGAAGCGATCAAAGAAGAGGAAGTGAGACTGGCGATCGATGGGCTTAGGCCCAAAAAGTCGCCAGGTCCGGATGGCTTAACATCCGAGTTCTTTAGGACCTTTAGGGACTCTTTGGTCCCCCTCTTGACTCAGGTGTTTAACGAGTGTCTCTCCTCGGGCACTCTGCCGAGATCATTAAGGAGGTCAGCTTTGATCATTTTGTCAAAGGGTAAGGATCCGTCACGCATTGAGAACTGGCGTCCCATAGCGCTTCTCAATGTGGACAGGAAGATTTTGGCTAAGATACTTTTCAACAGGCTGGTGAAGTTTGCACCCCGGCTCCTTTCGGAGGTTCAGCACTGTTGCGTTCCTGGCCGTAGCACTTTTAGTGCTGTTCTAGGTGTCCGAGAGGCCGTGGAGCATGGCAGGGCGGGCCTCTGGAAGGGGTTCTTGCTGACCCTGGATCAGGCAAAAGCCTTTGATCGGGTTAACCACGAGTACCTCTGGTCCACTCTTTTGAGGTATGGTCTGCCTGGAGGGTTTGTGGACTGGCTTAAGACCTTGTATGCAGGGGCTGAGACTTTCCCTCTGGTGAATGGGTGGATTGGACGACCTTTTGGGGTAGGATCCGGTGTCCGTCAGGGCTGTCCTCTTAGCCCTTTGCTTTACGCGTTTGCGATCGATCCCTTCCTCAGAAGGATCGATTGTGGACCGTTGGCGGGGGTGCGGATGGGCGGGGCGGCGCCGGAGGCTATCCTGAGGGTGGTGGCCTACGCGGACGATGTCACCGTCTTTGTTTCTTCGCAAGAGGAGGCAGCGGTGGTGATGTCAGAAGTGGAGCGCTACTCGGAGGCATCCGGGTCCAAGGTCAACCAGGATAAGTGTGAGAGTCTCTGGCTGGGAGGCGGAGATCCCGGGTTTGATCTTCCGGACACCCTCCCCGAACCCCAAGAACATGCCAAAGTCCTGGGCATCGAATTCGGCCAGGGTGATTACCCCACGAAAAACTGGGAAGGCAGAATCAAAGGTGTCGCCCAAAGAGTGGACCAATGGAGGGGTTGGTCTTTGACCCTGAGGGAAAGGGTTGGCCTGTGCAAAGCTTTCCTGCTCCCCTTGCTAATCTACCTGGGCAGCGTCTGTGTCTTGCCAGAGCCTCTCTGGACACGGGTCTACAGTCTGTTCTTCCAGATGTTATGGGGGAACAGACTGAACCTAGTCAAGCGGGAGGTCACTTACCGCACGAGGAGACTAGGGGGTTTGAATATGGTGAACCCCGTGGTGTTCCTAGTGAACACTTTCTTGAAGGTGAACGTGGCAAACCTCTGGAAAGAGAGGGCTCCTCCGTGGGTATTCTCCTGCAAGGGATGGTTTCAGCCTTTCTTCCAGGAATGGGAGACAGGGGGAAGATTGAAGGATCTTCGCACACCACACGGGCATCTCCCGGCTTATGTTACCCCGGTTCTGAAAATGATCCGCCGGTGGGGTCTGGGAATGTGGGAGGTGAGGTCCCTCCCGAGGAAACTCCTCGATATGAGGGTCTTGCTTTCTCATTTTCAGAGTCCATTGGCCCTCAAAGACTGCCCAAGTCGGGATCTGGAGGTTGGGTTGAGTTTGTTAAATTCTAGCAGGATCCCCGAGAAGTACTGGGACTTGACTTGGCGCTGCTTCCATGGTAAGCTGTATGTGAGGGACAATTTGAAGTACAGGAGCTCCGAGGACAGGAATTGCCCACGTGAGGCTTGTGCTAACGTGCTGGAAAGCATGGAGCACTTCCTGCTTCATTGTCCCTTTAATACAGAGGTGTACAACAGGGTGGGGGCTTGCATTGGCTGGCCGCGGCTGGCTACTCTGTCCTACGCCGGGTGGGCCTATGGAGCGTTCGGAGACCTTGGGAGAAGGGACCGAGACACTTTATTCATAGTCAGCGCAGTGGTCAGGTATTTCACGTGGAACGCACGAGTTTTAGTCTCGACGCAGAGTAAAATCCTCCATGTAGATGAAGTCTGTAGGAACATCCTAGGTGACCTGGTGAAGGTACGTTCTCTGGAGTATGAAAGACTGGGTGCCCGGAGGGCGGCCCGTCTCTGGAGGGGCTTTTCCTTCAGGGTGCCTTAGTCCGGTAGTACTCCTATATCCTGGTGGTGGGCTGATGTCTTTCCACTCTAGATTTTTGTTTTATATTTCTGTCTCCTGGATAGAAGGTTTGCCGGCATCGAACTTGAGCCTTGGATGGTGAGTGTGTAGGTTGTGTTCTGTATATATTGTATATAATGTATAATAGGGGGTTTTAGTTAGGTTGGGTGGGGGATTTGGGGGGGGTTTTCATCGGCGGTGATAAGAGGACTGATCTGGCCTGGTCCAGGCCCCGCCTGGGGAAAAACTTTGGGGCCTGATCCTAGCTCGGAGTAATCCTGAACTTTGTGGCCAGAGCTGGATCAGGGGTGGCGGGATAGTTAGTGTAGGTCTGTGTTTTTATGTATATATATTAAAAATTACAAAAATAATATAAAATATATAAAAAAAAAAAAAAAAAAAAAAAAAAATTGTCCATGTCACTATTGTATATATTGTTATTTTTGGTTTTCTGTGGTGTGAATGAGGTGCGGTAAGGGGGTGACTGTAAGGTCAGGCAGTGGGACCAGTAGGTTAGTGTTAGTGTCCGGTTGTATATACGTTATATTAGGTTTAGTGTTTTATTGTATATAATCTTGTATATAGGACGGTGTGAGCGTTGTGTGGGATTGTATATAGTAGTATGAATGAAGCTGGGCCGGGGGTTTTATAGGTTTTATAATATTTATTTCCTGTATATATATATATATTCCTGCGGTGATTTATTTTGTTTCTATTTTCTGTGATTTGTCGTCTTGTTTTGTTCTTATGTTCGGTGTCCTGTAATGTATTATTGTTCTGTCATGTATTGTACTTATTCTATCAATAAAAAAAAGACCTGCAGTGTATACATACAGGACAGGAGGAGTGGTACTGTGCAGTGTATACATGCAGGACAGGAGGAGTGGTACTGTGCAGTGTATAAATGCAGGACAGAAGTGGTACTGTGCAGTGTATATATACAGGACAGGAGGAGTGCTACTGTGCAGTGTTTATATGCAGAACAGGAGGAGTGCTACTGTGCAGTGTTTATATGCAGAACAGGAGGAGTGCCACTGTGCAGTGTTTATATACAGGACAGGAGGAGTGGTACTGTGCCGTGTACATATTCAGGACAGGAGAAGTAGTACTGTGCAGTGCATACATACAGGACAGGAGAAGTGGTACTGTGCAGTGTATATATGCAGGACAGAAGTGGTACTGTGCAGTGCATATACACAGGACAGGAGGAGTGGTGCTGAGAGTAGCACCTGCCTCCTGAGCTCAAGCACTTCCAGGAGGAGGGTTGTCGTCTGCCTCTCTTCTCCCCAGGGAGAGGCCGGCCTACTGGGAGGCCGGCATGGCTTCCCAGCCTCCTATCCCCCGGTCTATGCCAGCGGGGGAGAAGGAGCCTCAACAACCGACCCAGGAGGGAGTGAGGAGATCGGGAAGGGTGAAGAAGAGTACATCCACCTGCTCCAACCCCGAGACTGTTCACCGCCAGCCCAGAGAGGGAGACCGGGGCACCCCAGGCCCCAGGAACAAGAGCCCAGCAAGATCCTGGGGGGAGATGAGCTCCAGCGAGTGCACAAGTTCCTTCTCCTCCCAAGTGGTCGCCACGTTGCGAGAGTACGAGGACGCCGGCAAAGCACTAACCCAGTTGAAAGAGGAGCTGAGGGAGGCCCAGATCCTGAACACCCGGGCGTCCAACAAGGAAAGACCCGCGACCTCCCAGAGGTTTAAAGCCCTCAGAGACGAGGTGGTCAGGTTAGTGCTCCTCCGGGAGGGGATTGAGAAAAGCGCAGGTCCCTTCCTGGAGAGGTTTAAGAACCAGTGGCAGTTCTCAGAAATGAAGGGGTTAAACACCTCAGGAGAGCCGCCAGCCGGCGTCCTTAGTAAAGAGGAGGAGGAGGAGGATGAAGAGGTGACTGGAGTCTCAGTTGCTGGAGCCAGTGAGGGGCAGAGCCAGAGCTCAAGTGGTCTCCCTGCAGGGCAGAGGACTCCGACAGCAGAGGCTGGAGTGTCGGGGGAGGAGGAGGAAGGAGGACTGCTGAGGGAGATCGACTGCTGGAGTCTCCAGTGGACATGACAAAGTTTTCTTTCGGTGAGGACAAACCAGTGGAGGGGACCAAGAGGAGGAAGAGGAAGACCGGAGGAACTGCACAGGAGGTGGTGAGTTACAAGTATGTACCAATGTCTGATGTTGCGCCTGCCACCTTCTGTTTAAACCCCACCAAACCTAAAGGCACGGGCTCTGCAGTGGGTTCGAGGCAGAGGCAAGGTGGGGAGAGGAGAAGGACGTCCGGCGATGCTGCCATCTGTGCAGGGAACAGTGCAGGGGGCGAGGCTGTGGAGGTACTCACAGCGCCGGACATAGGAAGTTCTGTGGAGTTTCCCTCCTTGCCCTCTGCGGCTAAGCCGGTTATCACCAGGGCTGGGGGGGCCGGGAGGGATATGAAAAACGCATCTGCGAGGAACACTGGGCACACTGCTGCGACGGGGGCAGTGTGCCCCAGCACCCAAAAAGGACACTAAGATCCCAAAGTCTGTGGGTGCAGGGCGGGCAGCGGTGCCCCACAAACAGTCTGCCCAGCACAAGGACCAAAATGCTGCAGTAGGGGGGCAGGGCGCTCCAGGAGACGACCTGCAGAAAGCCAGCAGCAACCAAAGGGAAACGGGTGTGGTGCTGCAGGGAAATGAGTCTCTGGAAGTGTTCCCCTCCCCCGGCCCAGCAGGTGTGAGTGCAGAGACACCAGACACAAGGGAGGAAGGAATGGAGGTCACTGTGGAAGGTGCAGAGAACAGCAGAGGTAATGGGGTGACAAGTAAAGGAATGGAAGTAGTGGTGCAGTGAATGATGGGAGTAATGGTGTAGCAGATGGTGAGAGTAGTGGGAATGGTGGAAGTAGTGGTGTAGCAAATGGTGGGGGTAGTGGTGGAATGAATGCTGAGAGTAGTGGGAATGGTGGGAGTAGTGGTGTAGCAAATGGTGGGGGTAGTGGTGGAATGAATAGTGGGAGTAGTAGTGCAGTGAATGGTGAGAGTAGTGGTGGAATTAATGCTGGGAGTAGTGGAAATGGTGGGAGTAGTGGTGCAGTGAATGATGATGCAGCAAATGGTGGGGGTAGTGGTGGAATGAATGCTGGGAGTAGTGGGAATGGTGGGAGTAGTGGTGTAGCAAATGGTGGGGGTAGTGGTGGAATGAATGGTGGGAGTAGTGATGCAGCAAATGGTGGGAGAAGTAGTGGAGTGAATGATGGGAGTAATGGTCCTGCGAATGGTGGGAGTAGTAGTGGAGTGAATGGTGGGAGCAGCACTGGTGTTGGTGGGGGAGAAGTAGGCGCTGGTCCCGCTGCCCCCCCAGCATTGGCGGGGGCTTCAGCCCAAAGCTATTCAGGAGCTGTCAGTGCTGGGGGTAGTAGTGCGCCCTCGTCTGGTGGCCCTGGAGATGGTGACTTGCAACAGCAGCTCCTGGACGCCCTGAGGAGAGGGGAGAGCTCCATCACTGTAGAGGGGAGGGAGGTTGATCTGTCTTTCTGGATAGAGACATGGTCTTTAAGACTTCCGAGATAGAGGGGCAGAGACTGTCTGGTCTCTGCCGACAACGGGGCAGAGGAGTAACCGTAGGAACGTGGTCCGTCTCCAGTGGGTAAGCAAGGATGCCTGTCCTGATAGGTCGAAGGTGGTAGAGCTCCTTCTGGGGATGGGCTTTGCTTCATATGACATCTTTACCTTGATCCATCCCTACGGGACCTCCTACTTCGATGTCAGCTTCGTGAGACCAGAGGGCCTTGAGCTTTTCTGGTCTCGCCATGAGCTGGCTCGGAGTCGCCCCGAATGGCATGGTCTCTTTCCCCTGGCAATAACCCGCCAAGATTCCGTCAGGAAAGTGACCGTTTTGACTAGTAACGAGTCGCTTTCCTGTATGGACATTACGACCTGGGTAAGTCGATACGGAGAGGTCACCAATATTCCCGAAAAGAATCTGGATGACCATGGTATCTGGTCAGGGGCCTGGACCTTCATGGTGAGATTGAAGGTTTCGGGAAACACTGTTACCCATATCCCCTCCTCAACCTTTATGGGGAGGGATAGGATCTTGATTTAATACCGGAAGCAGCCTAAGGTCTGTCACAGGTGCGGTAGCCCCACACACTTCAGTGCGCAGTGTACCACCCAGAAATGCGCACTGTGTGGGGACCTTGGTCATCTTGCTGCTGCCTGTCGCAGGATTAGGTGTAACTTGTGTGGTGACCTCGGTCACCTGTTCAGTCGCTGTCCGCGTTCCTTCGCCAATGCTGTCCTGAAAGCAGCGAGTGCGGGACAGGCGAAAGCCGGGACTAATCTTGCCGGTGAAGGGACCAGTAGGGGCAGGGGAGGCAGGGAACCGGTGAGGAGCAAGCTGCCGCCATCCACTATCAGGCGGCAGGAGCAACACCGTGGGGACAGGGGACAGGGAGTAATGTCCCTAAACTCTGACCCAGGTACTTCACTTGCAGCTGAGGATCCTAAAGACAGCGAGTTGAGCGAGGAGGTCAAGAGACTTGAAAGGGAAGAGCGAGAGGACGCCACGTCTTCCCAGGAACACTCTTCTGGTAACAGTCTAGATGAGGGAGAGGGGGAGTGGTCACAGAAAAAGAAAAAGGGTAACAGAAAAATGGCCAGAGGTAGGAGGGGGACCAGGTCTCGAGCTGCCTCTTTGGAGTGTGACCCCTCTGACTCTCTGGCCGTGATCCAAGCACCATTGGAGGGTTCAGCCGCCCCCCCTCTGGTGGATCTCTGCAACCGGTTCGGGGCTCTCCAGGACCTCCCTCTGGAGGGGGGAAATGGGGACCCGGGGCCGGAGGTTGCGGACAAGGTGGTTGGGGCTTAGGAGATGGCTGGGTCTTCCTCTCGGGGGGCAAATACAAAGCCCTCTGGGGGGACGACTAACCCAGGACCACCAGACGAGGGCAAGAATGTATGTAAGGAGAGAATGGACGAGTCTGTTTGTCTTAAGCGCACTAAAAACCCGTCATTATTGGAGGAAGAGGTTGGGACTGTCAGTGGTGGGAAGAAAAAGGCTATCTAATTCAATCAATTATGATGGCGGCACCCACCCCGTTGACGCTGGCAACTATTAATGTTAGCAGCATAAAGTCAGATGCGGCAAGGTACACGGCGTTTCATTTTCTCGGCCAACTTGACGCCGACATTTTGTTTTTACAGGAGACCAGGTTGACCGATATATCAACCTTGCATAAAGCAAGGCGGGAGTGGAGGCATGGGCCCTCCTACTGGTCTCTTGCGGCCGAGCCGTATAGTGGGGTGGCGGTCCTTTTTAAGACCGCAGCGGTTGAATGCAGACGAGTGATCGAATTAGAAATGGGCAGATGCTTGATCCTAGATGTCTCCATGGGGGGACAAGAGCTTTGGCTCATTAACATCTATGGTCCCCAGTCCTAGTGGGACCGCAAATGTCTCTTCCTGAAGATCAAACCTTTTATTATTTTTGAGTCGGCAGGTGGTCTTCGGAGGGGATTTCAACAATGTCACGAGATCGGTTCCTGAGACCGGCTGGCTTATGACTGCATCGCGTTAAACAGGATAGTGAGTGAGGCTCGCCTGGTGGATGTCCACATCCGGCACAACCCGGGCTACACAGGATTCACCTTTTTTAGAGGTAGTCAGTGCAGGTCTAGGCTAGACAGGTTTTATTTGAAGGAGGAGGCCGTCTCTTCGCAGTTGTCGGTTGTGGAGGTGGAGTTCTCCGATCACTGTTTGATTGTTTTCTCTGAACGTTACAGAGACTCCTCGGATGGGAAGAGGCTATTGGAAGCTGAATTCGTCACTCCTTGAGGAAGAAGCTGTAAGACGGTCTTTTGAGGAATTCTTTCAGAGCCAGGTACCATTGCTGGGCCTAAGTAACACTAAGTCAGAGTGGTGGGAATGTTCAAACATCGGGTGGTGAGATTCTTCCGGCAGCTCTCGAACCTCAGAAGCCTGAACAGGGATCGCCTGTATCAGAGCCTGAGGAGGAAACTCGAGCATCTTGTCTCGACTGGAGGTAGCCACGAGGAGATCTCCAGAGTGAAGTCCTTGCTGAAGAGGTGTCAGTACGATAGGCACGCATCTATGGTTTTCGAGAGAGACTACGGGAAGTACTGCTCGCCCGACCCTTACTATTCACTGACATCTTACAGTTTCTGTAAGATGGTGACGGGGCTGGTGGACAGTACGGGGTCCCTGAGAAGGTCCAGATCAGGGATCTTGGAGGTCGTCAGTTCCTACTACTCGCACCTCTTGGGAAGGAGGGAGCTTGATCGTGACGGGATGTCTGCTTTCCTGGCTGAATCTGTTCCTCAGCCAGGGGCTGACCTCTTGCTGGGCGATTTGGCAGAAGCGATCAAAGAAGAGGAAGTGAGACTGGCGATCGATGGGCTTAGGCCCAAAAAGTCGCCAGGTCCGGATGGCTTAACATCCGAGTTCTTTAGGACCTTTAGGGACTCTTTGGTCCCCCTCTTGACTCTGGTGTTTAACGAGTGTCTCTCCTCGGGCACTCTGCCGAGATCATTAAGGAGGTCAGCTTTGATCATTTTGTCAAAGGGTAAGGATCCGTCACGCATTGAGAACTGGCGTCCCATAGCACTTCTCAATGTGGACAGGAAGATTTTGGCTAAGATACTTTTCAACAGGCTGGTGAAGTTTGCACCCCGGCTCCTTTCGGAGGTTCAGCACTGTTGCGTTCCTGGCCGTAGCACTTTTAGTGCTGTTCTAGGTGTCCGAGAGGCCGTGGAGCATGGCAGGGCGGGCCTCTGGAAGGGGTTCTTGCTGACCCTGGATCAGGATAAAGCCTTCGGTCGGGTTAACCACGAGTACCTCTGGTCCACTCTTTTGAGGTATGGTCTGCCTGGAGGGTTTGTGGACTGGCTTAAGACCTTGTATGCAGGGGCTGAGACTTTCCCTCTGGTGAATGGGTGGATTGGACGACCTTTCGGGGTAGGATCAGGTGTCCGTCAGGGCTGTCCTCTTAGCCCTTTGCTTTACGCGTTTGCGATCGATCCCTTCCTCAGAAGGATCGATTGTGGACTGTTGGCGGGGGTGAGGATGGGCGGGGCGGCGCCGGAGGCTATCCTGAGGGTGGTGGCCTACGCGGACGATGTCACCATCTTTGTTTCTTCGCAAGAGGAGGCAGTGGTGGTGATGTCAGAAGTGGAGCGCTACTTGGCGGCATCCGGGTCCAAGGTCAACCAGGATAAGTGTGAGAGTCTCTGGCTGGGAGGTGGAGATCCCGGGTTTGATCTTCTGGACACTCTCCTCAAACCCCAAGAACATGCCAAAGTCCTGGGCATCGAATTCGGCCAGGGTGATTACCCCACGAAAAACTGGGAAGGCAGAATCAAAGGTGTCGCCCAAAGAGTGGACCAATGGAGGGGTTGGTCTTTGACCCTGAGGGAAAGGGTTGGTCTGTGCAAAGCTTTCCTGCTCCCCTTGCTAATCTACCTGGGCAGCGTCTGTGTCTTGCCAGAGCCTCTCTGGACACGGGTCTACAGTCTGTTCTTCCAGATGTTATGGGGGAACAGACTGAAACTAGTCAAGCGGGAGGTCACTTACCGCACGAGGAGACTAGGGGGTTTGAATATGGTGAACCCCGTGGTGTTCCTAGTGAACACCCTCTTGAAAGTAAACGTGGCAAACCTCTGGAAAGAGAGGGCTCCTCTGTGAGTATTCTCCTGCAAGGGATGGTTTCAGCCTTTCTTCCAGGAATGGGAGACAGGGGGAAGATTGAAGGATCTTCGCACACCACATGGGCATCTCCCAGCTTACGTTACCCCGGTTCTGAAAATGATCCGCCGGTGGGGTCTGGGAATGTGGGAGGTGAGGTCCCTCCCGAGGAAACTCCTCGATGAGAGGGTCTTGCTTTCTCATTTTCAGAGTCCATTGGCCCTCAAAGACTGCCCAAGTCGGGATCTGGAGGTTGGGTTGAGTTTGTTAAATTCCAGCAGGATCCCCGAGAAGTACTGGGACTTGACTTTGCGCTGCTTCCATGGTAAGCTGTATGTGAGGGACAATTTGAAGTTCAGGAGCTCCGAGGACAGGAATTGCCCCCATGAGGCTTGTGCTAATGTGCTGGAAAGCATGGAGCACTTCCTGCTTCATTGTCCCTTTAATACAGAGGTGTACAACAGGGTGGGGGCTTCCATTGGTTGGCCGCGGCTGGCTACTCTGTCCTACGCTGGGTGGGCCTATGGAGCGTTCAGAGACCTTGGGAGAAGGGACCGAGACACTTTATTCATAGTCAGCGCAGTGGTCAGGTATTTCACGTGGAACGCACGAGTTTTAGTCTCGACGCAGAGTAAAATCCTCCATGTAGATGAAGTCTGTAGGAACATCCTAGGTGACCTGGTGAAGGTACGTTCTCTGGAGTATGAAAGACTGGGTGCCCGGAGGGTGGCCCGTCTCTGGAGGGGCTTTTCCTTCAGGGTGCCTTAGTCCGGTAGTACTCCTATATCCTGGTGGTGGGCTGATGTCTTTCCACCCTAGATTTTTGTTTTGTATTTCTGTCTCCTGAATAGAAGGTTTGCAGGCATCGAACTTGAGCCTTGGATGGTGAGTGTGTAGGTTGTGTTCTGTATATATTGTATATAATGTATAATAGGGGGTTTTAGTTAGGTTGGGTGGGGGATTTGGGGGAGTTCTTCATCAGCGGTGATAAGAGGACTGATCTGGCCTGGTCCAGGCCCCGCCTGGGGAAAAATTTGGGGCCTGATCCTAGCTCGGAGTAATCCTGAACTTTGTGGCCAGAGCTGGATCAGGGGTGGCGGGATAGTTAGTGTAGGTGTGTTTTTATATATATTTCTGTGGTGTGAATGAGGTGCGGTAAGGGTGTGATTAAGGTCAGGCAGTGGGACCAGTAGGTTAGTGTTAGTTTCCTGTTGTATATACGTTATATTAGGTTTAGTGTTTTGTGTTTCTAGTGTTTTATTGTATATAATCTTGTATATAGGATGGTGTTTTATGTGTATATAGGACAGTGTGAGCGTTGTGTGGGATTGTATATAGTAGTATGAATGAAGCTGGGCCGGAGGTTTTATAGGTTTTATATTTATTTCTTGTATATGTATATATTCCTGGGGGGATTTATTTTGTTTTTATTTTCTGTGATTTGTTGTCTTGTTTTGTTCTTATGTTTGGTGTCCTGTAATGTATTATTGTTCTGTCATGTACTGTACTTATTCTATCAATAAAAAAAAAGACCTGCAGTATAGATACTCAGTACAGGAGAAGCGGTACTGTGCAGTGTATATATACAGGCCAGAAGAGGTACTGTGCAGTGTATATATACAGGCCAGGAGAAGTGGTACTGTGCATTGTATGTACACAGAAGTGGTACTGTGCAGTGTATATATATATAGGATAGGAGTGGTGGTACTGTGCCGTGTATATATACAGGACAGGAGAAGTGGTACTGTGCAGTGTATATACACAGGACAGGAGGAGTGGTACTGTGCAGTGTATATATACAGGACAGGAGAAGTGGTACTGTGCAGTGTTTATATACAGGACAGGAGAAGTGGTACTGTTCAGTTTGTGTCAGTTCTGGAATTCTTGCCACCTTAACATAGCCCAGCTCTGCTTCATGAACACTGTCATTTTGTAATCACATTAGTATTTTCCCAGTGAATACAGGAGGAATGGTACCTGTGTGAATGACTGTTCTGACAATGACAAACTCTTCAGAGCAAACTGCAGTAAGGCTATGTGCCCACGATGCAGAAATGCTCCTGATTTTCCTGAGCGTTTCTGCATCTCCCTGGCAGAAAAAACACATGCGAATTTTACATGCGTTTTTCCTGCCAGGGACAAGCATAAGTGAAGCGTTTTGATCATGAGATTTCACATGCGGGTTATCAAGCGCTTTCCAAGCGATTTTAGCATCACTTGGAAAGTGTTTGACAACTTGGTCACACGATATAAATCCATGCAACCGGCATGGATTTATATAGTGTGACCGTAAAAGAATGATAAAAAATAAAAAATAAATATTATACTCACCTTCTGATGGCCCCCGGTCTCCTTCTCCGATGCGTCCGGTCTTCCCGGTGTCTAGCGTTTGTGTAAAAGGACCTGCCCTGATGTCATTTAGTCATGTGACGGGTCACGCGCGTGACCCGTCACATGACTAAATGATGTCATGGCAGGTCCTTTTAGACCATTGTGAGCTGCCAGGAGGCCAGAATGGATCGCTATGGAGAACGCAGGCCATCAGAAGGTGAGTATAATGTTGATTTTTTTATTTTAATTATTTTTTTTTACAGGTACTATGATACCCGGGTCTGGAGGAGAGTCTGTTCTTCTCCAAACCCGGGTACCATCCGCACATTGAATCGCTTAATATCCGCATGTGCACATGTAGTCATGCGGATATTATGTGATTCAATGCAAGACAATGGTGGTGAAAACGCCGCGATTCCGCAAAATAATTGGTAGTGGTGCGGATTTTTCCGCAATGGTAAACCGCAGTGGAAATTTCCGCAGCATGTGCACAGCAGATGCGGATTGTCATTGGGGAACATATTAGACCTTCTACCATGCATTTTTTAAGCGTTTCTGCAGCGGAATTGCCACATAGTGGGCACACAGCCTTAGAGGCATTAAAACTTATTAATTAGTGCACAATATACAAGACCAGCTTTTCAAAGTCAAATCTGTCTGGATTGCCCATCCTAAACTCTTAGAACTCTGAGTTGTCCAGTCATTTGTTTATTTACCTACCATAAAGATAAGTAGATAAGCAGATTAGACTCCACACAGAATGCATAAGGCTAAGTGCCCACGATGCAGAAATGCTGCATATTTTTTACGCTTCTCCCTGGCAGGAAAAACGCATGTGGATTTTACATGCATTTTTCCCGCCAGGTAGAAGAGTTTGTCAAGCGTTTTTGCATGCATTTCTGCATGCGGGTTATCAAGCGCTTTTCCAAGTGATTTTAGCATCACTTGGAAAAGTGCTTGACAACTTGTTCACACTATATAAATCCATGCAACCGGCATGGATTTATAGTAGTGTGACCAAGTTAGTTAAAAAAAAGAATAAGAATGGTAAAAAATAAAGTTTATACTTGCCTTCCGATGTCCTCCTGGTGTTATCTCCGCTGCGTCCGGTGTGTTGGGCGTCTCGCGCTGTTGTGAAGGACCTACGGTGACGTCATTGAGCCATGTGATGGAGCAGACAAAACACTGGGAGGACACCGGGAAGGTAAGTATAAACTTTATTTTTTATTTTAAATTCTTTTTTTTTACAGGTTCTATGGTACCCAGGTCTGCATGAGAGTCTCCTCTCCTCCAGACTTGGGTACCATCCGCACATAGAAGCGCATAATATCCGTGTGTACAAATGTACTGACACGGATATTATTCGTTTCAATGCAAGTCAATGGCAGCGATTACGCTGCATGTCCGCAAAATTAATGGACATGCTGCGGATTTTTGAGCGCAGCATTAATGCTGCGGAAAAATCCGCAGCATGGGCATTGACATTGCGGCTTTTCATTGGGGACCATGGGGGGCAGATTACCAAGCATTTCCCAAGCGTTTATGCTGCGGAAATTCCGCAGCATAAATGCTTGGAAAACGCATAGTGGGCACAAAGCCTGACTCACCGATACGCAATGGTACACTGACAACAGTAGCCAGGCAGCCAATTTTATGACCTAACAGACCAGCCCACCAGGCATCTGCCCGATGAGGCAGATTAGCAGTCCGGGCCTGCTTTTGAGCCCCAGGGTGGAATATGGCTTTAAGCACTATGATACATAGGTGGTACTGACGTCAAATGAGGCAACGTTTTCAATAAATACAACTGCAAGCAATTAAGTCATTTTAGGTTAAAAGACATGCATTTCAAAGAGGGAATAATGAATGGCAGATTGAATTTTTCTTTATTATTAAGTACAATGGCGTAATGAAATCATTCTCCAAATTAAAGAAACAATTAAAAAAAAACAGCAAATATCTGAACTTATAGATCAAGGTTGAACAAATTAAACCTAAAATGGACCTATCACATTGCTGCAAGTCTGTGTCATATACTGAGGAATATACAACAATCTGTACACTAAAAAATTAAAAATCTCTCCATGTTTGAAAATGGAGAGGATTTATAATAAGGGGTAAATTGCAATGTTGATTGTTTTACAAGCACTTTGCCTTTGTACCCATTTAAAAAGTTAAGACAGCCCTTTTAATAATGTCCCAACCGACTTTCATATATTTTTTATTAAGTTGGCTTACCTGTGAGATGGGATATACTATGCCCAAACGCCTATTTCCAAATTCTGATGTTTGTGCTTTTCAGGCACTCATCCTCTAAGTAAGAAAATTCTAGAAATGGGATAACATTTGAAGCACAACATGCTGATGCTCAAAGATTATTCTTTATCTATTTTATGCAGCTTGCAGGACTGCTGCAAGTTGAAAAACAGAGGTAACGTATCTTAATGGCAGAGTTTTGACTTTTTTTTTATTTTTGTCATAACTGTGAGGAATAAAACCATAAATACTGTTTCCTTCAAATTTACAATTCAGTGTCTGAATGAGGGTACAAATGATTGAAGAGACAGTACATACTCCACCAAAAAGTATCCATGATAACACGAATGTCACAGCTGCGTGTGCGATCTAGGGGTTAAAACTCCTACTTTTAGAGAACTTTTCCACGCAGCGAAAAAATAGTGCCTATTCACTTATATATTCTTTTGCAGAAAATCTGTTGTGATATGTAGTGTCAACCAGAGATCGCACTAATTTTTTACAGAAGGGTAAAAATATTCTAATTAGTATTTTTAGCCAAGGAGTACATAACTAGCAATAGCCCACATTTGTAATAGAAACTGTAGGTATACACAATGTTAACAATTTACTATTTATACATGGAAACACAAATACTGTACACCTTATAACAATGCTTCCATCAACAGAGGTGATTATAAACCAGTTACATTGTACACTTATAATTAGAAAGAATCCAGTGGACTCCATTGTAATATCTGATATTGATCATGATCTTGGTCCCATGCAGTGACAGTCACTGCTGTATAACATGTGATACAATTAGTGCTGAGTGGTACAGAAGCCGGTGGAGTGTTCCATAATCTAGGGGCTGCTGTGTTCCATCAGACATCTCCATTTTATTTTGTATACAGTTATAATGTATAATGGAATATCGTTACAATATGCCAACATGCTCTGATTTCGAATCAGCTGTCAGAATCTCCCAGATCTTAGAATTAGGTGGCCACAGATCAAAAAATTATTTAAAGGGGTTGCACCAAGTTTTGAAGTTATCTTCAAAGGTAGAGTAGCTTAGTGTAGATAGAGGGCAGTTTGGGGGGCTCAGTATATCTATAGAAGGCAGCATGGGAGGCTTAATATGGAGAGTGAGGCAGCATAGGGGGCTCAGTATAAAGAGGGGCAGAATGAGTTGGATCAGTATAGAAAAAAAGGACAGCGTGTGGGGTTCAATATAGATAAAGGGCAGCATGTGGGGCACAGTATGGAGAGGGGCAGCGTGGGATGCTAAGTATGGCGTGGGACAGCTTATAGGGCTCAGTATAAAACAGGTAATGTAGGGGGCTCAATATGGGAGGCTAATAGATAGAGGGCAGTTAGTGGGCTCAGTATAGAGGGCAGCATGGGAAGCTCAGTATGGCACCACAGCTGAGAAGCCTGGGGGAAGATGGGAAGCTTGGGGGCTTTGGCATCACAGGGCCTAAATGAAAGCTTTGGGTTTGGGGCCATTTTATGATGTAGGAACTTTTTCTTAAAGAAAATTAGGGTAATATAATATTTTTATGGAAATAGTGGTGGGCAGTTGGTGTGTTTTTATAAGTGGTTTTATTTGTTTTATTTTCTTTTTCAGTTCTATTTACATTTAGTTTTATTCCATGGATGACCTCTAGAGTGGATCTGGTTTGCTCTCACCCTTTCTGTTCCCGCTAAAAATGTGACGTTTCTCCCATTCAACAACTTCATTAGGAATTGTGGAATTTGGGTGGATTTGCAGGGCGGCTGGCAAGGTCCTGAAACCTGAAGCGTCTGTTCGAACTTTGAAGGTGTTGGATGTTGGACTTTGGAGAGAGTTTAATTCCTCTTGTCCCGATCAGGTGCCAATCTGGTTTGACCCGGATGATATCCTTCTGGTTTTTGGACCTTTGGGCCCTTTCTTTAGAATGGAAGCAAATGAAAAAATGAGTCCAAAATAAATATAATAAGAGTTTATTCGGCAGTGTAGGTAAGGGTGAGGTGAACCCATATATGCATAAAAAAATGGACTGATATTGTCTTTTATTCTGAATAATGTATTTGTGCAATGCTTACAATAATTACCTGTTTATATTCTTTTATTTATTTATTTCTGATAGTTTTGCTAATAACATAGTAATATTAATTCATTGGCTGTATCATTGTTCACAGCCAATAGTAATGGTTATCATTAGTGTTGAGCGAACATGCTCGACACTGCTTGGTACTCGCCCGAGCATCACGCTACTCGGGATGTTCGGCGAGCACCAAGCATTTCCGGGTTACTCTGGCGGGAGCTCGGGTCTCCGCCCTGCATGTTTGGCGCTCTTTACAGAGCCAATGAACATGCAGGGATTGCCAGCCAGTCACTGTAATTCCGCAGCCATGTTGGTTGTGGGCATTACATTGATTGGCTGGCCGCACAGCGTCACCTCGAGTATTTAAAACCGGGCGCCGCCATCTTGGACACAGACGGCTGGGATCAGACAGTGTAGGGACAGCGCTGCTGATTTAGGGAGAGATATATACTGCGATATAGTTAGTGTAGGGTCTGTAAAGGCTGCCAGATCAAAGAAAACAGTCCTTCTCAGGACTAATATCCATCCCAAATATCAGGCAGGCAGGCAGGCTGTATAGGAGACGTAGTGGTTATACCAGCAAACGCTGTATTACAGTCCTGTGTGCTCCTGTTGCTGAAATTGCAGGACTTAGCTCCAGGTCTCGGGGGCCAGGAAAAATATTTTTTTTTCATCTAAATCCTCCTTCACACTGTACAAATACCCATCTTATTAACCTTTTGGTGTCATTCCCCCCCGCCCCCTCCAAAAAAAAAAAAAAAAAAAAAAGTGTCTGACAGTTCAGACACAAATATATATTTTTAAGAGTCTGGTGTAGGCCAGACAAATAGAAGTGTGGTTTTGCAGTTCCACGGTTCAAACCTCTGTATTATCCACTTTTGGGCCATTTTTATCTAAACAAAAACAGTTTCAGTGCGTCGCTCACTGTTCAGCGGCAAATATATCTATTTAAAAAAGTCTGGTATACACCAGTAAATTATAACTGTGGTTTTGCCATTCCATGGTAAAAAATCTCTTATCCTGCTTTTGGCATTTTTTGCCGTAAAAAAAAAAAAAATTTAATAGTGTCTCCCTGATTGTTCAGACACAAATATATTTGTTGAAAATAGTCTGCTGTACGCCAGAGAAAGAGAAGTGTGGTTTTGCAGTTCCACGGTTCAAACCTCTGTATTATCCACTTTTGGGCCATTTTTATCTAAACAAAAACAGTTTCAGTGTGTTGCTCACTGTTCAGCCACAAATATATCAATTTAAAATTGTCTGGTATATCCCAGTAAACAATAACTGTGGTTTTGCCATTCCACGGTAAAAAATCTCTATTATTCAGCTTTTGGTATTTTTTCCGTAAAGAAAAACAGTAATAGTTTCTCCCTGATTGTTCAGATTGTTTAATAGAGTTGGATGTAGGCCAGAGAAATAGAACTGTGGTTTTCCTCTTCCATGGTTCTAATCTAATTTTTATTACCCTTTTTCTATTGATAGTGCGAGTGCAAGCTATTTTACTTCCTTTACAATGGGCAAGGCGTGTGACAAGGGACGTGGAACTGGACATTCTGGTGATGGTGCGTGCAGAGGATGGGGCCGTGGCCAAGGTAAAAATGTGCCACAACAAACAGCCACATCTTCTCGCTCCCACTTCTTGACCGAATTACTAGGGAAGCACAGAACAACACTAGTATTGCGAACTGATCAGTGTGAACAGGTTATTAATTGGATAGCAGATAATACTTCCAGTCATCTGGGCACCACCACCTCCGGTCTGTCTTCCACACGGTCAAATCTTAGTAGCCGTGAGTCTCGACCGCATACTCCTCACCCTGATGCTCCTTCCTCCCACCATGCCGAGTGTCGTCAGACAGCAACTGATCCCACACTTGGACACTCTGAAGAGCTGTTCACTGGTCCATTTCCATATTTGGGCCCCTCGCCTGATACGCTTGAAGTGGTGGAAGAGGAGATTCCATGTAGCGATGCCCAAATATTTGAACAGCCACGGCCACAGGAAGTCTACACTGGCAATTTGTCACAAGAGGTGGACGATGACGAGACACAATTGCCAGATTTCCAGGAAGTGAGGTAGAGGATCGTGGTGTGCAAGTGGAAGAGGAGGAGGTGGTGGATGATCTAGTAACTGACCCAACGTGGCAGGAGGACATGCAGAGCAAGGCCAGCAGCACAGAGGGTGAGGGAGGCAGAGTACCACAACAGGCAGGAAGAAGCAGTGTGGTGGCCACACACAGAAGGCGGGCAACAGTAACCTGTAACACCAACACGAGGGACGTTGCCAGTACAACCTGTAGGTCTTCCAGAGTCTGGAATTTTTTTAAAGGCTTTGCTGAGAACCCCAAAAAAGGCCATTTGTACCACCTACCATGCCAGCATCAGCAGGGGTGACAAAACTACCAGCCTGACCACCACCAGCATGATCAGGCACATGGCAGCAAAGCACCCGACTTTGTGGGGTGAACCCCAGGGTCCACGATCACTCTCAGTGGGTGTCACCACTGCTTCTTCCACTGTTGTGGGTGCAATAGAACCCCCTGTTGTGTGTGCAAGGCAATCCCCTGTCCATACTGCATGCAAAGATGCCCCCTCCTCTCAGTCTTCACTTGTTATGGCAGTTTCTCAAGAAACAGCATCAACGTCCACGTCCACGTCCCACCGCAGCATTCAATTGTCCATATCCCAGACCTTTGAACGAAAGCGCAAATTCGCACCTAATGCCCCACAGGCCTCAGTCCTAAATTCGCACATTTCACGACTGCTTGCATTGGAAATGCTACCTTATGGCGGTGGCTGTCCCTCGGTACTCGATCCCCAGCCGACACTATTTTGCCCGGTGTGTCATCCCTGCACTACACAATCAGGTGTCCCAAAACATCTGCCGTGCCCTCAACAATGCAGTTACTGGGAGAGTCCACCTGACTACGGACACGTGGACAAGTGCTTGTAGCCAGGGATGGTACATCTCCCTCACGGCACACTGGGTAAACATAGTGGAAGCCGGGACCCAGTCGGACCTTGGGAAGGAACACATCCTCCCCACACCAAGGATTGCGGGCCCTATGTCAGTCAGAGTTGCCCCCACAGTGTACAGCTCCTGCGCATCATCCTCCTCCTCCTCCTCATGTTCAGCCTCCATCTCAGATAACACCACATCAGTTACAAGCTGGAAGCACTGCAGTACTGCCTCAGCCAAGTGGCTGTGCTGAAACTCTTAAGCTTAGGTGAGAAACCTCACACTGCTTATGAGTTGTGGACATCTGTGAAAGAGCAAGCAGATCTGTGGCTGAGACCGCTGAACCTACATCCAGGCATGGTCGTGTGTGACAATGGCCGTAACCTGGTGGCGGCTCTGAGGTGAGGCGAGATCACACACGTACCATGCCTGGCTCATGTGCTTAACCTCGTGGTTCAGCGGTTTCTTAAATCGTACCCCGAGTGCCAGATCTGCTCGTGAAAGTACGCCGCCTGTCAGTTCATTTTCGCAAGTCGGCTACAGCTTCCGCCGCCCTTGCTGTGTTGCAGCAGCATTTGCAGCTTCCAGCACACCGACTGTTGTGTGATGTCCCCACACGCTGGAACTCTACCCTGCACATGTTGCAAAGGACTTGTGAGCAGAAGAGAGCAGTTGTGGAATACCAGCTGCAACAAGGCCGTCGATATTCAGGTCAGACTCCACACATAAGACCTCAGGAGTGGACCTGGATGTCTGACATATGTACCATCTTGACAAACTTTGAGGAGTCCACCAAGATGGTGAGTGCCGATGACGCCATCATTAGCGTCAGCATTTCACTTGTCTGTCTTTTGCAACTCTCTCTGCAGAGAATTAAAGAGGAGGCATTGGTGCCAGCGTATGATGAGATGGATCAAGAAGCCGTAGCGGTCGATTACACACAGCCCAGTCTCATCTCATCCCAACGTGCATTGGGGGACAATGAGGGAGAGGAAGAGGAAGAACAGGAGCTTGTATCATGCGCTGTAGATGGTAGTACCTGTACAACTGTCATACCGTCGGTTCAGCGTGGGTGGCATGAGGACAGGGGGGAGGGGGAGGAGTAGAGCATGGTCAGTCATCATCTTGGTGAGGACACGGAAGTCTTGCCCGTTACCAGTCTGGTATGCATGGCTGACTTTGTTACGCTGCCTTACCCGTGACCCTTGCGTTGTCAAAATGTTGGGTGACAGTCATTACTGGTTGGTGACACTTTTAGACCCCCTCTACAAGGAGAACTTTCACTCTCTTATTCGTGAGGTGGAGAGGTCTACAAAAATAGGGCAGTACCAGAAGGCCCTTGCTGCAGAACTGTTAAAAAAAATTCCCATCTGAACACGCTAGCGGCAGAGGTCACAGTTCGTTGAACAACCAAGGCGTACATGCGAGAGAGACGCAACTCCAATCCAGCAGAGGCAGGGGAACACTGTCAACATTCTGGCACAGTTTTCTGAGACCCTCCCTTCGGACAGACTCTGAGGTGCAGGGTACTCTCACAAGGAGTGGAAAGTTTCAAAAGATGGTGAGGGAGTACCTTGCCGACTGTACCAGCATCCTCCGTGATTCCTCTGTGCCTTTTAATTATTGGGTATCCAAACTGGACACTTGGAATGAACTCGCTCTGTACGCCTTGGAGGTCCTTGTCTGCCCTGCCGCTAGCGTGTTATCGGAGCGTGTTTTTAGTGCCGCTGGGGGAATTATAACTGATAAGCGCACTCGCCTGTCAACTGACAATGCTGACAAGCTGACCCTTATCAAAATGAATAAGGACTGGATTGGGCCAGACTTCTCATCACCACCAAATGACAGCAGAGTAACATAAAGTCAAATCCACTGTGTTATTTCGGGAGGTGTATTCCCATGCACCGCTTCACATCCACACATGGGTATACGCTTCATCATTTTGGCTGTTTTATGTTCTTCTCCTTATCCTCAGCCTCCACCACCACTATACCACCAGGGTGACCGTGGTCCGTGTTGCCATTATTGAAAGTTCCTCTGTCCTAATTTTTGGCAGCTTTTGCTTGGAAGGCATAAGCAAAGACTATGGGAGACCCACTCCCCAATAATGGGAATAATGTTTTTAAGATGCTGTACTGTATGGCTCTTGTAAGGGGCATTCAAATCGTCTTGTTAAGCTACTGTGACCTTCACCACTTTTTCAAAGGGCATTAAAACCATCTTGTTAAGCTACTGCGACCTCCACGTCTCTTCCAAGGGGCATTAAAACCGTCTTGTTAAGCTACTGTGACCTTCACGACTCTTTCAACGGGCATTGCATTTCCTCCTAATTTTAGGCAGCTTTTGCTTTTCAATGCATAGGCGAACACTAAGGGATGCCCACTCCCCAATAATGGGTAGAAGGTTTTTAGTACGCTGTAATCCACGTCTGTTCAAAGGGGTATTGCAGTTCCTCGTAATTTTTGGAAAGCCTTCCATTCACTGCTTAGGCCAACAGTGCACAGGAGACCCAGTTGCTATAAATAGAAAAAATGGTTTAGTTAAGGCCCTCTGACCTCCATGTCACTTCCAAGGGGCATTGGAGTGCCTCTAAATTTTTGGTAGGCATTGCACTCACTGTATGCCTTATAACTGTGTAGCAGAACCACTCCTTTTGGTACAGAAACATATCCTACAAGACATGTGTGGTTGACTGGCCTGATATTGATGTGAATGGTCCCTGTTCCTCCTCTTTCTCCTTTGCCACCACCTCATCCATCATTCATCACCTGAAGCTTTGTTTTAACGGGAGTCATAGAACTGGGATAGTAGCAGGAAAACATCCAGCAATCCTCGGAGGAGGTAGGATATGCACCAAAACGCGGACCACCTCAGGCCTAGCCGCTACTACATACATGCGCTTGCATTCCAAGAAAACAAAGCAGATGCTAACTTCTATCATCATCATCATGCTCCTCACCTTGGCACTCTCAACTCCCCTGATGGAGAAGCCAGGGCCCACCAGAGGAGTCTGGTTCTCTAGTGGGCTCGTCCAATGCAGCCCTAAAGCAGGCCAGGCAAAGAAAAGTGTGTGGGAAGGTGACAGGAGAAATAGGGGCGGCTGGGGACAGTTTATGGCCACCCCCAGGTGGCTGGGACCGCGTATGGACACCCGGCCGCCGGGCGGCTGGGGACGGAGTATGGATACCAAGCCGCCGAAGCAGCCATGAGGTAGTGGCCAGCTTCGGCCTACGCCAAACTAAAAGGCCCCATTTCAAGTGCAAGCTAGCAGTATGGCATTGCAGCCTGGGGGTGGGTGGGTGGCAGGCTGCACACTTACTCTTGCATTAAAAGAAAACAAAGCAGATGCCAACTTCTATCATCATCATCATGCTCCTCTCCTTGGCACTCTCAACTCCCCTGATGAAGAAACCAGGGGTCACCGGAGGAGTCTGGTGGGCTCATCCACTGCTGCCCTAAAGCAGGCCAGGCTAAGAAAAGTGTGGGGGAAGGTGACAGGAGAAATAGGGGCGGCTGGGGACCGTGTGTGGACACCCGGCCGCCGGGCGGCTGGGGAAGGAGTATGGATACCAAGCCGCCGAAGCAACCATGAGGTAGTGGCCAGCTTCGGCCTCCTCCAAACATTTCAAGTGCAAGCTAGCAGTTAGGTATTGCAGCCTGCGGGTGGGTGGGTGACTGGCTGTATAGTTGCGCTTGCATTGCTAAGAATGGGGGAGGTACAATTGAACACTGCCCTGGGACAAGGACTTGCATGGGGATAGTTGAAAGTCTGCATCTTCTGATGCGGCAAGGATCACTTCTGATGGGCACACTTTTAGGCAGTGACCTGGGTGTCAGAGATGCTTCCAGGGGTCTTCCCCATGCTGTTCTCATGTCTTTTCAGCACTGTATGCATGTGTCACACAGCACATTGCCAGATAAGGTTGTAAAATGTTAAAATGACATTTCCCGGTGAATGCATTTGTCACGGTTGAAAGCAATACAAAAGTGCAAAAACGCATGAAAAATCCTACTTGGGAACATGGCCCAAGGTGTGGAGGAGTATTTTTGTTTTTGGTTATTTATTTTACCTTATACACAAGTCTTGACCCTGGAAAAGAAATTCCTTAACATATTTCACAGGAAAGCACTTTCAGTTTCGTTTTTGAACTTTTTATTGTGAGCCCGTAAAAGTGGCTTAATACCTCTGACCACGTTGTTGACAGCAGTGATCTTGGGGTCAGAAGTGTTTCCAGGGGCGTTCCCCATGCTGCCCCCATGTCTTTTGAGCACTGTCACTATCGTTTTGGGCACTTATTAGGCTTTCTACAGACTGCTGGGGGTGCCGCCGCAAAAATGCTCGGGTCTCCCATCGACTAACATTGGGCTCATTGCTCAGGTCGAGCACCCTAGTATCACGGCACCCGAGCATTTTAGTGCTCAACACTAGTTATCATTACTCGTATACTTCCTTCATCCTTAGTTTCCATATTGCTATAGATTATATCAACTCATTTCCAGCACTATCTTATGTAGCGCCGACGTCTCTGCCTCCTACCCTCATTTCCCGGTAGAGACGCCGACCCCCTTACCACCGCGGCCCCCGGCCGGAGGGTCCTGCTCTGGCGTCCTCTCTCCACGCTGATACTGCCCGGTGTGCACGCACAGCACACAGATCCCCGGGCACTATGCTTAGTGCTCCCCTCCTCTTGAAGGGCCCACATGCATGTGGCTCCCCTGCGGGTTCAGTTGCCACAGAAGTACTGCATCTCACCCAGAAGTGTGGTATCTGACGCGCCCCCTGGGCCGTGTGTGTGGGGATACTCGGAACCTTATCTGTTGTGGATGCTGGGGGTTGTAGTCTCCGTGGCGGCTACCCGGTCCGTGCCCAGGGCGGTCAAACCAAATGGCAGTCTATATGCTGAATGTCCGACTGCGCCACCCGTGGATTGCGGTCAGAGTGAACAGCCGCTGCAGGGCAGACCGCTGAGGCTGGTGTTGTGGGTGCATCAGAGGATAGTATAACTCCCCACGGGAGGAGTATAGCCTCAGGGCAGCAAGTGTGGATGTTGGTGGTGATGGTGCGCGGGAGCAGCAGTAATGACTCGGAGTCTGTCATGCAATTCAGGGTCTTTACTGTTGGTATTAAGGGACCCATCTGGAATACAGGTTAACAATGGAGGCCTTGTCAGTCTGAGAGCAATTGGAAAATCCCGCTGGTCAGGGGGAGTTTGTAGGCCTGCCGTGCTGACTTCACTCTTTCTTGGCTATCCCGCTGTAGTGTAGTGGTAGCCCACGTCCCTGAGTGTACCGTGTTGTTCTCACCCGTATGACTGGTGACTCGGGCATTCCGTGCTTCTCACCCCTCCGGGGCAGTAGTGGTCCCTCTCGTGTGGCTGAGCCTCCAGGCTTCCTTGTGCCAGAGGACTTGAAGTCCCCTGCGTGGTGGTTTTCTGCTGCTGGGCTTATAACCCTCACAGCCTCTGACTCCAGTGTCCGGCTTTCTAAGTCTCTAGCCAGGATGAGCTCTTCTAGCTCCCCTCCTGGCCTCGTGTTCCTCCTCTGCCTACAGGGACTCCTCAGCCTGCTGCTGACCTGTCCCTGTCTCTGGAACTAGACTGACTAACCCCGCCCCAGATCCAGTTTATAAAGGGCAGGTTTCTCCCCTCCCTTGACTGAGGCAGGAGGTGCTGCATGCTAATTGTCCCCAACCAGGGAACCTCTCACCTGCTCTCAGACATGACATTGCTGCCACTGTGGCGACCAGAACTGAGGTGCCACATTCCCCCCCTAGTGAAATTTAGTACTCCGGGACTAAACACATTTTGCAAAAATACAACAGGTAATAACAATGCAGTAACATATATACAAGAAGTTTAGTATTTTTAGGTCACGGCGCTCCCGTAGCCAGGTGTCCTTGTCACCCATGATGCACTTTGAGGGACCCATCCTAAACCCTCCACGTAGGCCCTGGGGTGGCTACAGGGCTTTGATGATCCGGAGTTGGACCACGTCTTCAACCACCTCCACGGGTTTTGTGTTCTGTGGTCGTCTTCAAAAGAGGGGCACCTTACCAGGTGAAACTATGTACAAGGTACAGTTCCGGTTATTCATTGTCCATAACCTGCTAGTCCATGAACCCTGTCGGGTAACTAGAAAAACACAATTAGTATGCAAGTAACAAACATTTTAACATTTGCAATTTACAGGTATATATACTTTGCATTTAGATTCTCCAGCGAGCTGGTATTTGACCCCTAGTACTCCTGTTGGACCTACGTAACCCACTGTCTGGTGGTACTCTATTTGGGTCCTCTGATTCCACCCCCTGTGTACTGGGTGTGCTCATGTCTGCACTAGAGGTGTTTGCAGATGTTACAGGTAGGTTGGGCAGCTTTCTGCTCACTCTTTGGCTCACCACGGGCATGGCAGGTTCACTACTAGCAGAGGGTTAATTCTCCTGAGCTGCTGGTACGTACTCTTCTGCCTCCGGGGCCACTTGCTCTTCCAACTCTACTGGCTCTTCTGCGGGCTCTTGAGGGGTTGGCTGGAGGAAGGTAAGGACGGGTACCACTATGGCATTGTTGATTTGTCTCCAGGACCGGGGAAATTCTCCGAGCACTGTACTGACCATTTCTTCACTTTCCTCTGTGAGTTGAGGGCTATCTTGGTCTTCATCAGCACTTTGCAGCTGCTCAGGACACCTTTTCAGGTGGTCTCTGGAGACAGTGGCTGTGGGCTCTCCTCCATCCTTACTGATAACACACACCACCGGGTTTGCATGGCTTGACGGCAGTACGGTGTACGGGTCTTTCTCCCACTGGTCATCCAACTTGTGGAGACTTCTCTTCCTCTTCAAGACCCACTCTCCAGGTGCCAGGGGAGCAGCAGGAGCATACTGGTTGTAATTCCTCTCTTGCCTCTCTCTTGCTTGAGATAGACTTCGCTCCACATACTCCTGTACTTTACGGTACTGCTGCTGTCGTTCTGTGTCCCAGTCTGCTTCTGGTGAGGTGTCCTCGAGTGTCAGGACTCCCATCTCCAGGTCAATTGGCAGCTTACCAGGTCTTGCTCTCATTAGGTAAGCCGGGGTGCAGTTGGTGGAACCCACTGGGATATGGTTATACAAGTCCACCAGATACGGCAGTTTCTCAGGCCACAGGCTGCGTTCTTCCAGGGGCAACGTCTTGAGCAGGTCCAGTACTACCTGGTTCATTTTCTCACACATCCCGTTGGTTTGGGGGTGGTAAGGCGTTGTCCTTATCTTCCTGCAGCCATACAGGTTGCAGAATTCCAGGAAGACTTCAGCCTCGAATGCTGGACCTTGATCAGTCAACACTTGCTCTGGATACCCGTGGGGGTGGCAGAAATGCTGCTGAAAGGCTCTGGTGGCCGTCTGAGCTGTTAAGTCTTTGACAGGGACCACCACTAGGAACCGGGAGTAGTGATCTACGATTGTGAGGGCGTAGACGTATCCCGATCTGCTTGGAGCCAGCTTTACGTGGTCCAGGGCCACCAGCTCAAGGGGCTGCTTTGTGATGATGGGCTGCAGTGGAGTCTTCTGGCTGACGCGGTCCTTCCTCCTTAGGTTGCACGGGACACAGTCTCTGCACCATCTCTCTATAGCCCCTCTCATGCCTACCCAGAAGAACCGCTCACGCAACAGGTACTCCAGCTTCTTCCATCCAAAGTGCCCTGCTCCGTCATGGCATGCTTCTAGGACCATAGCCGCATCCCGCCTTGGGACCACTACCTGCCAGATCAGCTCGTGTGTTCGAGAGTTGATGGTCCTGCGGTACAGCCTCCCCTCGTAGATAAACAGCTTGCTCCTCTCCTTCCACAGCTGTTTGGCCTCTTCTGGAGCATCCGGATCAAGGTGGGCATCAGCCTGGGTCAGCATTTCCTTTACCAGGCGGACTGCGGGGTCACTATCTTGTCTCTGCCCAGCCGTGGTGGGGTAAGGGATTGAACGTAGTGGTGGCAGAGCACCTCTCCTTTATGCAGAGGGAACACTGGGTGACCCCATGACGGTGGAATGCAGGGAGTTCAACTTCTTCCAGTTCTTATGGATCTTCTCCCCCGTCCTGCAAGTGAGGTATTCTGGACAATGCATCTGCGTTGGCATTTGCGCGCCTTGTCCGGTGTTTGATGGTAAATTCATAATTGGACAGCCGGGCCATCCATCTCTGCTCTAGTCTTGCAGTGTCTAGGTGTGTCAATGGGTTGTTGTCCATGTACACAGTGAACTTAGAAGAAGCCAGGTAACGCTTGAAGCGTTCGGTGACTGCCCACACCACTGCCAGGAACTCTTGCTTGAAGGAGCTATAATTCTCAGGGTTTCTCTGTGGGTCTCAGCTTTCTGCTAGCATAAGCAATTACCCATTCTCTGCCCTGCTGGATCTGGGACAGTACGGCTCCTAGCCCCACGTTACTGGTGTCGATGTGGAGGATGAAATGCTGGCCGTAATCGGGGTAGGCCAGGATCTCATCTCCCTTGAGGGCCATCTTCAGCTGGCGGAAAGACTCCTCCTTCAGCTTGTCCCACTTAAAGGGCGGCTTCTGACTTGTAGTCTTTGACTGACCTAACAGGAGGTCCTGCATAGGGGCTGCCATTTTGGTGAACCCGGAGATGAATCTTTGGTAGTAGCCTACCAACCCGAGGAACTGCCGCACTTCCTTTATGCTGGAGAGTCTTGAACAGTCCTTAATCACCGTGATCTTGTCAGGGTCTGGGGCTACTCCGTCAGCACTCACCACGTGTCCCAGGTACTGTACTTTTAGCTTCAGTATATGACACCTGGAGGGTTTCACCTTTAGGCCGAAGCCTGCCAGGGCATCGAACACCTCTGTCAGGTGCTTTAGATGGTCCTCCTAGGTCTTGGAATACACTATGACATCGTCCAGGTAGAGTAGGACCGTCTCGAAATTTCTGTGCCCCAGACAGCACTCCATCAGCCTCTGCAAGGTCCCTGGTGCGTTGCAGAGTCTGAAAGGCATACAGTTGAATTCACTGAGACCCATCGGGGTGGTGAAGGCGGTCTTCTCCTTGTCTGACTCTGCTACAGGAACCTGCCAGTACCCGCTAATGAGATCCAAAGTAGAGAAGAAGTTAGCAGATTTAAGTGCAGCCAAAGACTCCTCTATCCTAGGCAACGGGTACGCATCTGTAACATACCTGGCGGCGTCCTTGCATAGTGGTCCATCTCCCACTGTGCAAGAGCGCGCACTTGATCTCCAATCCAGAATGTCTCTCTGGCTTCCCTCCATGCTGTCTGTTTGCTTCTGTGTGCTGCTGCTTAAGGGCGGCGCCCGATCACTTCCTGCTTTTTGTACCTGCTGCAGGCACACCCCTTGTGCGTCCTCAGCCTATTGCTGTCTGTCACCTGGTATTTAAACCAGCTGCTCCAATTAACCCATGCCTGAGCATTGTGTTTCATTCAGTGTGCTCTTTCACTCTGAATGTGCCAGGTCCCCTTCTGTGTTTGCTTGTCTGCCTATCCTGGTGGCTGTATTTCCAGGCCTGTCTGAACACGCTCCTTGCCTGTTCGTTTCGCCTTCTAGGGGCCGCATACCTAGACCTGCTCCTGTATCTTGTCTGTCCTGTCTGAACACGCTTCTGGCCTGTTCCTCCCGCCTTCTAGGGGCTGCATACCTAGACCCGCTCCTGTATCTTGCTACTGTGTCTGTTCTTGTCTGTATACTCTTCTAGCCTGTTTCCTGTGTTACTCTATGTCCGTACCTTTACTTTTTCTGCAGTCTGAACTCGTACCTAAGTCCTGCTCGTTGTCACTGTGCTCCCGTTTGTGAGTTTGTGGTCCACTCGCTACTTCACTGCAAGTACCCTGTGGGTATCTGGTTCTGCCTTTCCATTCCTGTCTGTTCTGTGTGAACAGAGCCCTGTCCCCGCTGCTCTGCCTTGCTCACCGCTCCGGCGGTTCTAGCCTGCTTTGCTTGCTCACCGCTCCGGCGGTTTTAGCCAGCTCTGCCTTTGCTCACCGCTCTGGCGGTTCTAGCCTGCCCTGCCTTTGCTCACCGCTCCGGCGGTTCTAGCCTGCTCTGCCTTGCTCACCGCTCCAGGCGGCCTCGTCCTGCTCTACTCTTGCTCACCGCTCCAGGCGGCCTCGTCCTGCTCTACTCTTGCTCACCGCTCCGGGCGGCCTCGTCCTGCTCTACTCTTGCTCACCGCTCCGGGCGGCCTCGTCCTGCTCTGCTCTTGCTCACCGCTCCGGGCGGCCTCGTCCTGCTCTGCTCTTGCTCACCGCTCCGGGCGGCCTCGTCCTGCTCTGCTCTTGCTCACCGCTCCGGGCGGCCTCGTCCTGCTCTGCTCTTGCTCACCGCTCCGGGCGGCCTCGTCCTGCTCTGCTCTTGCTCACCGCTCCGGGCGGCCTCGTCCTGCTCTGCTCTTGCTCACCGCTCCGGGCGGCCTCGTCCTGCTCTGCTCTTGCTCACCGCTCCGGGCGGCCTCGTCCTGCTCTGCTCTTGCTCACCGCTCCGGGCGGCCTCGTCCTGCTCTGCTCTTGCTCACCGCTCCGGGCGGCCTCGTCCTGCTCTGCTCTTGCTCACCGCTCCGGGCGGCCTCGTCCTGCTCTGCTCTTGCTCACCGCTCCGGGCGGCCTCGTCCTGCTCTGCTCTTGCTCACCGCTCCGGGCGGCCTCGTCCTGCTCTGCTCTTGCTCACCGCTCCGGGCGGCCTCGTCCTGCTCTGCTCTTGCTCACCGCTCCGGGCGGCCTCGTCCTGCTCTGCTCTTGCTCACCGCTCCGGGCGGCCTCGTCCTGCTCTGCTCTTGCTCACCGCTCCGGGCGGCCTCGTCCTGCTCTTCTCTTGCTCACCGCTCCGGGCGGCCTCGTCCTGCTCTTCTCTTGCTCACCGCTCCGGGCGGCCTCGTCCTGCTCTTCTCTTGCTCACCGCTCCGGGCGGCCTCGTCCTGCTCTGCTCTTGCTCACCGCTCCGGGCGGCCTCGTCCTGCTTTGCTCTTGCTCACCGCTCCGGGCGGCCTCGTCCTGCTCTGCTCTTGCTCACTGCTCTGGGCGGCCTCGTCCTGCTCTGCTCTTGCTCACCGCTCCGGGCGGCCTCGTCCTGCTGTGTTTGTCTGCCACATCTGTGGTTCTGTTCCAGAGTCCCAGTGTGTACTGGGTCCTATCCCGCCTGTGTTCCTACCTGCTAGTGCCTCGCTGTCTGCACTCTAGCCGTGCTTGCCTGTACCCCCCTGCCTGCATACCCGCCGTGCCTGCCTATACCCACCAGTCTGTGTGCCAGCCTAACCTGTCTGTTCCTGTATTCCCCTGTGAAGGGTCAACAGCCGTGTCCGGGGTCTGTCCTGGAGTAGCACCTGGTCCCTCTGCTCGGTTCCTCCTTGGTGCACTGGCGACGTATGCCGTAGTGCGACCCTGGTCGGATCTGGTGAATACCTAGTTACGCCCCTCCAGGCATTCACTCTCCGGCACGGTCCAGTGGAATCACACGCACACGCCGCTCAGCGTGGGCATGTGTATTACAGCATCTTTGTGTGTTATTCTGTTGACCTTTCTATAATCTACACACATCCTCATCGTGTCATCTTTCTTTTTTACAAGAACTAGAGGAGCGGCCCAGGGGCTACAGCTATCCCTGATCACCCCAGCCTCCTTCATTTCTCATAACATACCCTTGGCATTCAGATAGTGTGCAGGGGGTACAGGCCGGTATCTCTATTTTATGGGTGGATGGTCTCCTGTGGGGATTTGGTATTCTACCCCCTTTACTTGCCCAAAGTCTAGCGGGTGCTTACTAAAGACTTTCGTACTCCTGAACCACCCGGTAGACTAACTGTTTTTGGTATGAGGGAGTGGAGTCGGTGCCCACATGCTGTTTGACACCAGTCCTCCATTTGTTTCTTGGAGCCGTTACCCTCCTCTGGTTGAGATGGAGGCAAGGGTTCCACGGCCTTTACAGAGTTCTGGTTAATGTTGAACACTTTGGCTAGAGTGGCATACCGGGGCAAGTGTACTTCTTTCCCCAATATTTAGGATGTGGACTGGTACCCTCCCATGGCGGACATCAACCACCCCCTGTGCTGTCAAAATGGTGGGCCTACTGTCGGAGTAAATGGGTTCTACCATAGCTTGGTAGTCTCTACCTCTTAACCTGATTGCAGACCGGCACCAGATCATCATTTCACTTTTTGGGGGCATGGCGATAGGTAGGGCCGGCTCCAGGTTTTTGTGGGCACTGGGCGAATGAGTCTCAGTGGCCCCTATAACAGATATTATGATTCCAGATGCACCCCTTAAGTGTGTAAGCCCCCCAACATGCAGCTCTGTGCATGCAGCATCAGTCAAATTCCACATGCAAGAGGAATGAAATGCAACATCACCCCCTTACATATGCAAGGCCCCAACATGCAACATAAAGGGTATGTGCACACGGTCAGTAAACGCTGCGGATTGGATAGAGCACACTTGCGCTGCGTGCAAACCACAGCATTCGACATTACAAGCAAAGTGGATGGGATTTCAAGAAATCCCATGCCCAATATGCATCTCCGGGCACCTGCAGATCACCCGCGGACACCGACATGCGGCGCGTCTTTCCGTCAATTTCTCTTACGGAGTCGCTCGTCTCCGCAAGAGAAATTAGATCAGTGCAATGTACAGGATGCGGTGAATCCACATGGTTCTATGAACACATGTGGATTCACCTCCTTGCAGAACTTTGGACGCAGCATAAAGTATACTGCGTTCAAAGCGTTGCCAGTACGGATGGTGTGCACATAACTCATTACCTGTAAAAGCCCCCACAACATGCAACACATGCATGCATCACACCCTTCCCTGTGCTAGGCCCTCAACATCACCCACTTACATATGCAAGCCCCCAACATGCAACATCACTTCCCTATGCAATTCCCCACAACATGCAGTGCCATGCATTCATCACCCCCTTCACTGTGCAAGCCCCACAACAGCCCTGTGCCTGAAGCATCAGCACATTTCATGTGCAAGACCAATTACCTACATCACCTTCCCCCCCCTTCCCTGTGCAAGACCCACAACATACTACATTAAAGTGGTTATCCGCTACTAGGACAAACCCTTTTCATATCCCACTCTTGGCCAAAATAAAATAAAAAAGCCTATACTCGGCTCTGATGCCATTTCAGCGGTGTCGGTACGAGTGGTCTCTGGGCTCCCTTGCGGTTGTTGGGACATGTGACCCCGGCGCCCAGTCAGGGCTGGCGTCACTGTCCCCATCTTCGTACAAATCGAACATCAAGAGGAAATAGTGCTGTGGCTGATCTCAGACTTCCTTTTCATGTTCAGTTTGTATGAAGGTGGGGACAGTGATGCCAGCGCTGACTGGGCGCAGAGATCACGCTTCACAACAACCGCACGGCAGCCCAGAGACTGCTTGTACTGACACCGCTGAACTGCGATGGCAGGAGAGGCGAGTGTAAGCTTCTTTATTTTATTGGGGCCAAACGTGGGATATGAACAGGGGTTGTCCTAGTAGTGGACAATCCCTTCCCTGTGAAAGCCCCCACAACATGCAGCACATGTATGCATCACTACCTTCCATGTGCAAGACCCTCAACATCACCCCCTTAGTTACGTAAGCCCTCACAACCTGCAGAACTGTGCACATTCTGTGTGCAAGACCCACTACATGCAACCCTCATGTAGTAACCTGATCCACATTTTTATTCCCCTAAAACACAGTATCATTTACACTTTGTCCTATACATAAAAACTAAATACATAATTGCTGTCTCCACACTGACCACTTATGCTGCTTCTCAGCCCTCCCAGGATCTGTAGTGAAGCATCACCTCATATACAGCAGCCTCAGAAGCACCATGCTGCTTCCTGGTATCGGTGGGCACTGGAGGAGGCGCTGCCCCTTCCAATCGCATCATCACCTCCCGGGAGCAACTCCATTTTAGACAGTCCCAGAGCGAGCAGCGTTGTCCCAGACTGCCAGTGGTCCACTCTGTTAGTCCAGGGCCCCGGTACTTGCCCGGGTGCGCCGGGTGGTGACGCCGGCCCTGGCGATATGGAACGGGTCACTCATCCTAACGGTTCCAATCTCACCACCAGACAGTTCTACCTGTTGCCGCTTCATCAGGGCTCTGATCTCCTTTTGTAAGACACGCTGCTGGCTGGAGCTGGCATTCATTGCAACCTGCTGTAATATAGCAATTATCTCTGAAAGACAATTTTCAATTACGTTAGTGCCCAAGGTTATTTTAGGGTGACTTTCACGACGGTCAATGTCCACAATAATCAGTCCTTGCGCCGGCAGTTCGACTTTACCAATTTTGATGGTCACCTCCTTGAACCCCACCTGCGTCACGGGCTGACCATTGCTGGCGATGATGCTCAGGTCATTATCTGGGTAGCGGGTAATATCCGTGTCATCCCAGTACCGCTTGAAAAGTACATAGGGGATGGTGGTTACCTGTGACCCGGTGTCCCAACAGTTCACTCATGGGAATGTCATCCAGTACCACAGGCAAGACCGGTCGTCCCCCCACATACTTGTCACGCCAGTTTGACGGGCCTGATGATCTTATGCCTGGGGGTTGGCCCTCTGCCCCAGGTTGGGCTCGTTTTAAATTACAGTACCTCGCCATATGTCCTGGCTAGCTGCAGCGGCGGCAGATGGGTTGTCCATCCTGGTCGTAGCGGTCCGTTGGCTTCCCTCTGGATGGTGGGATCCTCTTCTGTCAGCGCCACGGGACGTCCTCCGGACTGGTAGCCAGCTGGATCTTTCCTGGAGAGGATACCTGTAACGACTGCACAGTCCTTGTTAGTGCGGCAACGCTTTTGGTCAGTTCTTGGACCTGATGGTGCAGGTCTGTAGACGAGGTACTATTCATAGTCTGCGCATCGGCTCCTGCAGGTTCTGTAGACTGGGGCGCCGCCTCCTGGTGATAAGTGATAACAGGGCGCCTGGAGGCCGCAACGCCACCGGGTGCGGGTTCTCAGAGTACCCGGATGGCTCTGTCCTTAAACTGTGCAAAGTCTAACTTGGGGTTCTGCAGGGCCATCATGCGTAACTGGGTTCGGTGGGCGCTGGACAGCAGACCCTCAATGAATTGTTCAGTCAGCAGTTTATCTGCATTCTGCACACTGTCAGGGACTGCCTGCTTAATGGCTCTCAGGGCCTCTTGCAAATTCAAAGCATAGTCTCTTATACTGTCTTGGGCCCGCTGCTTGCACCCATAAAATCTCATTTTGATCTCTGCTGAGGTGCGGGTATCAAGTGTCCTTTAGACAGGCTAAAATCTCCTTTACAGTCCCCTTGTCCCTGACTGACCAGGACTTTACTTCTCGTTGGGCCCGCCGGTTAACTGGCTTATCAGTATGGTCACTTTTTGTTCTTCCGTCAGGGGGTGCACCTTGAATAGGCTATACAGTCTCTCTTTAAAGTCGCTCAGGGTATGCGACTCCCCTGAGTACTGGGGCAACCAGGCCGCTCCGGGGATATAAGGCATCCTGAACGGCATTACTGCGGCAGCGGCTGCGCTGGCGGTGACAGTTTCCTCCGCTTCCGTCATCTCCCCCCCCCCCCCCCCCCCTAGTTAACCGTGGCCTACCTTCCATTGCTTTTCTTCTGTAGGCCACGGCTCCGCAGGCGACTGTCATGGTTGAGGACCTTGCGTCGCGTCCTGGTGACGTCAGCGTCCGCTCGGCTCCTTTCAGGACCTTGCGCAGCGTCCGTGCGTAAGGCAGGGCTCCAGTTCTCGCGCGCTTTCGTCGTCCACGCCCCTCTTCTTCCCGCGTGGCGTCCCAGAGATGGTGCCCGATAGCGGGAAAATGGCCGCGGATGGCGGGTAACGTCTGCGAATGCCGGGAAAATCCACAAAAGTAAGTTCTACAGTCTTTCTTCAGGCACGCAGTACCCGTTGGAGGCAAGCACGAAATCCTGCCGACTACACCAAAAGTTGACGCGCCTCCTGGGCCGTGTGTGTGTGGGGATACCCGGAACTGGATCTGTTGTGGATGCTGAAGGTTGTAGTCTCCATGGCGGCGACCCAGTCCGTGCCCAGGGCGGTCAAACCAAATGGCAGTCTATATGCTTAATGTCCGACTACGCCACCCGTGGATTGCGGTCAGAGTGAACCGCCGCTGCTGGGCAGACCGCTGAGGCTGGTGTTGTGGGTGCATCAGAGGATAGTATAACTCCCCACGGGAGGAGTATATCCTCAGGGCAGCAAGTGTGGATGTTGGTGGTGATGGTGCGCGGGAGCAGCAGTAATGACTCGGAGTCTGTCATGCAATTCAGGGTCTTTACTGTTGGTATTAAGGGACCCATCTGGAATACAGGTTAACAATGGAGGCCTTGTCAGTCTGAGAGCAATTGGAAAATCCCGCTGGTCAGGGGGAGTTTGTAGGCCTGCCGTGCTGACTTCACTCTTTCTTGGCTATCCCGCTGTAGTGTAGTGGTAGCCCACGTCCCTGAGTGTACCATGTTGTTCTCACCCATATGATTGGTGACTCGGGCATTCCGTGCTTCTCACCCCTCCGGGGCAGTAGTGGTCCCTCTCGTGTGGCTGAGCCTCCAGGCTTCCTTGTGCCAGAGGACTTGAAGTCCCCTGCGTGGTGGTTTTCTGCTGCTGGGCTTATAACCCTCACAGCCTCGGACTCCAGTGTCCGGCTTTCTAAGTCTCTAGCCAGGATGAGCTCTTCTAGCTCCCCTCCTGGCCTCGTGTTTCTCCTCTGCCTACAGGGACTCCTCAGCCTGCTGCTGATCTGTCCCTGTCTCTGGAACTAGACTGACTAACCCCGCCCCAGATCCAGTTTATAAAGGGCAGGTTTCTCCCCTCCCTTGACTGAGGCAGGAGGTGCTGCATGCTAATTGTCCCCAACCAGGGAACCTCCCATCTGCTCTCAGACATGACATTGCTGCCACTGTGGCGACCAGACCTGGGGTGCCACACATCTCACTCTCAGGTAAGGATAGACTGCTGCCCGGGACCCTAATGTGTGACGCTGCTGGAAGCCCTACCCTGGGAGATGGGGGACTCGGAGCCGGGTCCTGTGTTGTACATGGGGTGCAGTCGTGGCCCAGACCCGCTCCGTGCCCAGGGCCGTCAAATTAAAAAGGATGGTACGGGCTTATCCGGGTTGAGTGGCTGATCTCGACTACGCCACCTGTGGCACCTGGTGAAAGCCACCAGCGCTGCTACAGTCCGCTGAGGCAGGGTGTTATGGCAGCCGTCGTTGTTACTACTCCCCACAGGTGGAGCAGGGCCTCAGGGCAGCGGTGCAGGATGGAGGGGGTTGTATTCGAGGAGGTCTGATGCTGCGTAGTGTGGTGTAATGCAGAATAAAGAGGCCGGAGGCCATAGGGGTTAACTTCCAGGGTTTTTACTCATGGTGGAGATTACAGCTGCAAGGCTTCTCCCTGCTCCTCGCGGAGTTCTGCGGTCACCAGAAACGGGGGTAGGGGGGTCCGACAAGCTCCGAATATGTCCAGTGGTCAATCAGAGCCCCGCACCAGAGTGTTCCTAGACTTCAGACCGGGTCCTTTCCTGTCTGTGTGTGTGTAAATAGGCCAGGTCTCCCTCTGAACTTCACTCAGAAAAAGGGTACAGGTGGCAGCTCCGCTCCTTCCGTTACCCGGTGGGATCCTCAGGGCCTACCGGATTTCCCTGACCAGGACGTACAGTGGCAAGGTCAGGTGTCAGGGGCCCCTCTTGCAGCCAGAATCCCTCTGAATAAATCAGCCTAGCGAGGACAGGTGGCGTATAGCGCTCCATCTGCATCACTCCTGAGCTCCGGGCCTTCTTGGTCTTGGTCCTTGACCGGGCTGAGACATACATTATCTGCAACCTGCCCCTCGACCCAAGGCCAGGGTATGAGGGCCGTGTCTCAATCCACTGCCGGTCCCCACAGGATCCACGTTCAGGGTGGGAGATCACAATCAAAAGACGACCAAGAGCCAAGATGACTATGAATTAAATATCAAATTTAAAGTGTCACTAAAATTTGAATCCTGCACCTTCACCCACTAATTGGTTTCCCTATCTCTTGGTTCCCCAGTCTCCCAACTTCCAGTAGGGGCAGCACCTAGTGCCTGCTAGCCCCCTCTGGTGGGAGAAGTTTGGTGTTGGATGTGGAGGTGGGGTCCTGACCATCGCACTGTCCTTACCTCAGAGTAGGAACACTTCACCCCATTAAAGAGGTGCAGCATCCCTGTGGTGGTCGAACCCTCAGGGGCGCCCTATTCCCCCCTGGTGAAACACAGCACATTCACAGGCTGCAAAAGAGCAATACCTGGTGCAGTTTTGTTTTATATATAACAGCAAACAATCTTCCCTTTATGGGAGGCACTTCTTCAACATTACAAACAGCATATAATATGAAAGTACAAAAGTATAAAAATATAACCGTATACAACCATCCAGAGACATTTTTGCAAAATCAGACGGGTTAAAGTGCAAGGACGAAGAGTCAGTTCAGAAGCGCGAGGGACCTGTCCCAAACCCCCAATGTGGGCCCTGGGGTGGCTGCAGGGCATGAAGATCCCGAGTTGGACCTCCAGGAGAGCCGCTCCAGACAGGTTTTTCTTCCGAGGTCTGAGGTAGAAATATACGCGGTTTTACATAAAACCAATAAGGAGCACCTAAAGAAATGCAAACTATGTACAGTTAAGCAGTCTGTCTACTGCAAGTCCGCAGGGACAAATGTCTCTAGAAAAAATGGGAATAAACATGGTCAAAATAAACATAATAACTTTAAACAAGTTACAGCCGCCGGGGCTGCTTAGTTCTCGGGTCCCCTCCGGGGAAAAGGCTCATTCCTACCGATGGAGGCTGACCGGTCCTCCAAGGCCGAGCGCGAGGGGGCATCGCTCCTGGACACCTTGTGGACATCCAGGGCGTACCACCCTCGCACCCCGTGGTGGCGGGTGTATGCGACTATGTAACCCGGGAAGAGGTTCCGTCCAGGGTGTCCCTTCTTCAGCCTGGAGTCGACGTCCCGCCGGCTGACGAAGACGTCGTCCTCATGCTGGGAACTCCTAATGAATCCCCACCCCACCTCATGGTGGAAGCGGACTACTTGCCCTTCCACACGGGGGCTTGGACGGGTCGCCTTCTCCTGGCGAGCCCGGGACTTTGCAGCCTTGGCGCGCACCTCGAGGTGCTCGCATTGGACCTCCCTCTGGCGTTGCTCCCGTCCGAGTTGGAGGATCTGCTGACAGCACAGCTCGCTCCTCCTGTGCGCTTCAGCCCGGGTCTCCCAGGGGAAGCCCATCAGGTCCCCCCCTGGTTGTCCCAGGCCCACTCCTCAGCCGCCGGCCAGGTGACTGTTGGTGCAGGCAGCGGTGTCAGTAGGGGCTGCTGCGGGTCCTCTGCAAGTGCGGACCAGTCCGGGTTGGGGTCGGTGGATACCCCAGCAGACTCAGGTACTTCCGAGTCGGGCGGCAGTGCAGGTGTCCGCCAATAGCAGAAGCTTGGAGCTCCGGGGCAAAGACCTGCTCCCAGGTGACCGCGCCGGCCATGAGGTCCAGTATGGGTACGGTAGGTTCAGCAGCCGGGGCAGGGGTAGCACACTCACCCGCCTCTGTGCCGCTCACGACCTCTGTCACCGCTTCTCCCTGAGCTTTGGCTCCTTGGCGGAGGGTCCGGATGCGCAGCAGCATTTCTTCCCGCCACGCAGCAGATGCCGCCTTTTGGGCCTCATCCAGTCTCCGTGAAATACCGGGGGCTTCCTGGTGGAGAAATTCAGTATCTCCCACTGTAAATATTGTGCCGCTTCACTCTCTGCCGGGGGAAGGACCTGGGCCGGGTTCGGAAGGTTCCGTTTGCTGCGCTCCAGCAGCGTCCATGTCCACTCCTGAAGGCCGCCAAACTCCAACTGCAATGGCCGCACCTTGTTGTTTTTTTATTTTTCCTCCTCTTTCAGGGCAGCTCCAGGGCTGTATGCTGACTGGCACGCCTTCGTTCAGCCAATCCATTTTGACGGGCATTACCCCGCGGACAGTTTCTGATGGAAGGGACGGTCCGCACTTTTGGCGCCATGTGGGAGCCTGGCCCACGATAGGAGGTGTTAGAAGACCGTCTTTCTGATACACTATGGCGTCTGTTCTTCTTGGGCGGGCGCCATTTTAAGTGGAAACGACAGTCTAAGGTGTAAGGCACACAGTACCTGGTAGCAATGGGTAATTCCTTCCTTTGCTGTGGGCACGCGATCCTACCGACTACGCCATTTGTGTGACGCTGCTGGAAGCCCTACCCTGGGAGATGGGGGACTCGGAGCCAGGTCCTGTGTTGTACATAGGGTGCAGCTATGGCCGGACCCGCTCCGTCCCCAGGGCTGTCACATTAAAAAGGATGGTACCTGGTTATCCGGGTTGAGTGGCTGATCTCGACTACGCCATCTGTGGCACCTGGTGAAGGCCACCAGCGCTGCTACAGTCCGCTGAGGCAGGGTGTTATGGCAGCCGTCATTGTTACTACTCCCCACAGGCAGAGCAGGGCCTCAGGGCAGTGGTGCAGGATGGAGGGGGTTGTAGTCTAGGAGGTCTGGTGCTGCGTAGTGCGGTGTAATGCAGAATAAAGGGTCCGGAGGCCATAGGGGTTAACTTCCAGGGTTTTTACTCACGGTGGAGATTACAGCTGCAAGGCTTCTCCCTGCTCCTCGCGGATTTCTGCGGTCACTTATTAAGCTCTGAATAAGTCCAGTGTTCAATCAGGCCCCCGCACCAGAGTGTTCCTAGACTTCAGACCGGGTCCTTTCCTGTCTGTGTGTGTGTGTGTGTGTGTGTGTGTGTGTGTGTGTGTGTGTGTGTGTGTAAATAGGCCGGGTCTCCCTCTGAACTTCACTCAGAAAAAGGGTACGGGTGGCAGCTCCGCTCCTTCCGTTACCCGGTGGGATCCTCAGGGCGTACCGGACTTCCCTGACCAGGACGTAGAGTGGCAAGGTCAGGTGTTGGGGGCCGGTACCCCTCTTGCAGCCGGAATTCCTCTGAATAAATCAGCCTAGCGAGGACAGGTGGCATATACCACTCCGTCTGCATCCCCCTGGGATCCATTTGCGGTGGAGCTACACTCCTGAGCTCCGGGCCTTCTTGGTCCTTGACTGGGCTGAGACATACATGATCTGCATCCTGCCCCTCGACCCAAGGCCAGGGTACGAGGGACGTGTCTCCATCCACTGCAGGTCCACACAGGATCCACGTTCAGGGTGGGAGATCACAATCAAAAGACGACCAAGAGCCAAGATGACTATGAATTAAATATCAAATTTAAAGTGTCACTAAAATGTGAATCCTCCACCCTCACCCACTAATTGGTTCCCCCTATCTCTTGGTTTCCCAGTCTCCCAACTTCCAGTAGGGGCAGCACCTAGTGCCTACTAGCCCCCTCTGGTGGGAGAAGTGTGGTGTTGGATGTGGAGGTGGGGTCCTGACCATCGCACTGACCTTACCTCAGAGGAGGAACACTACACCCCATTAAAGAGGTGCAGCATCCCTGTGGTGGTCGAACCCTCAGGGGCGCCACACTAACACCTGCATCCAACACATCCACTTCAGTAGGGCAGGGCAGGGCGAGATTGCTCCTAAGGGAGAGCACAGTCCCTGGTTCCTGGCTGGAGTGGCGGGGAACCAAGTGAGGGGGAACCATGTAGTGGGTGTGGGTGGAGGACGTAGTTCAGGGGAGCATATGAAAGGAGTTGTATAAAAAGAGGAGCCATCTTGAGAGAGTGTGGTCAGTTGGAGGAGGAAAGTGAGGGGAGCAGGGGCTCTGCATGAGCTCTGCCCCAGAGTGGGCCTAGCAGAGCGGCCCCAGGACTGTGAAGGAGAGAGGAGCAGGAGAGAAGGCTCCAGGAGGAGCGAGGGGATCCTAGGGGTACGGGCAGTGCTGGAGGCCACCCGTACGCCCGAATCTACCAGGTGTGGAAGGATCAAGCCGCAGAGGGGACCGGCCCCTAAGCTAGTGGAGAACTACAAGGCTCAGCTAGAAACCGGAGGCTGCTGTACTTGCAAGGTGCAGTTGCCACAGCCACAATTACATCGCTGAGAAGGTGGTCACAGAGGGTCCAGGGGACTGCAGGTTGCCCGCCAAGGCCCGAGGCTACTGGATTGGGACACTGATTGTGAGGCACAGGGCAGGAGGGCGAGAGCCAGTGCAATAAGACGACTGAGGAAGGCACATAGAAAGGGGTCCTGTCAGGCACTCTTGAACTACCTGAGGGATTGCTGAACCCGTGCCTTGTGAACGCAGCGTGACGTGGGAGGCTGTAAGCTGGACCGTGCAACCTGAGGAACTTAACAACTGTGAGTAAACTCTAAAGACTGCACCCCACTGTCTGTGAATTACTGCTGCGTCATCACCCCCTGCACCACACTGCACTACAACACCCAGCAACTTCTACAACTTCTACACTGCCCTGGAACTCAGTTCTACGTGTGGAGAGCTAAACCAACCCTGCTGCATCAACAACAGCTCCAGAGGTTCTGCACAGCAGCGGCGGCTCCACGTGGCCGCATACCACAGGTTGCGTCACAAACTTTATATAAAAATTATAAATCCCCTGTAATATAATCCCCTTTTAATGACCGCCCTGGGTCACGGACTGGGTCACCACCACTGTGACATCTCCCCTAGCAACGACCGGCTTGGCACAGAGTACCCCACGACCCAGGGGGCGCGTCATCTTTGGCGTCACGAACAGGATATGAACCCACCCGTTATCACCGGGTGTTGTGCGCCTAGAGACTGTGTTCTATACTGAATGTGGTGCCCGCCCCAGTAGAACAGGCACCATTATGTGCGTTATCGAGGACAACATAGAACCTCGTATCGTGGGCCGGGTCCCAGAATGGCGCCAAAAGCGGAGCACACCCCAAGCAGCAATGACCATGTATATAGATGTGTCCATCAAGGTGGGGGAGCTGCCCCCAGGTGTGGCCGACAGCAAGCAGCCATGGGACCGCCCCAGAAAGGGGAGAGGAAAGAAGAAAACTGAGAGACAGGGTGTGGTCTTAAGCAGACCAGACAGACCACACCCGGCATGCAAGATGGAAGGAGGCGAGCCTGGAACTCCAGCCTGCGGCCTGCAGGAGAGCGAGATGATGCGCCCCCAGGGCAGTGGGGTACTCAGTGTCCGGGCCTATGGGTGGGGGGATATGTCACAGTGGCTGGCCCGTTCCGTGGCCCAGGGTGGTCAACAAAAAGGGGATAGTTTATATGGGATTTGTAGTTTGATCGTGACGCCACCTGTGGTTTCTGGTAATTTGTACCAGCGCTGCTGCAGACCTCTGAGGCAGTTGATAGGGCAGCTAGGATGGAACAGCTCCCCACAGGTGGAGCGGGCCTCAGGGCAGTGTAGAGTTTGATGGTGGGTGGTGATGCTGGGGCTTGTAGTGCAGTCGTGATGGCGCAGCTGAAATAACTGACGGAGGCAGTGGAGTGCAGTTATCCGAGTTTTACTCACAGTTCTTGTTCAAGGTTCTCGGGTACACTGTACGGGTGTCCGCCTCCGCGTCGCACTGTGTCTACCAGACCAGGGGTTCAGCACTTTCTCAGATATATCAGGAGTGCTTGACGGAACCCTGTGTTCTTTATGTTCCTTAGTAGACCGACTTCTCACGCTGGGTCTTCTCCCTCCTGCCCTGCGCTTCCCCACACTCAGTCCCGATTGGGTGCTCTGAAGTCCCTCTGGGCAACCTGGAGTTCCCGGACCTACTTGATGCCCTTCAGGGTGACTAGGGTGAGACTTTAGCAACTGCACCATGTAAGTTCAGAAGCCTCCAGTTTTTCCAGCCGAGACCTGGAGTAACACGGCTGGTCCAGGGGCCGGTCCCCTTCTTGCGGCCTGATCCCTCTGACACCTGGCAGATTCGGGGCATACGGGTGCCATCCTGCACTCACCGTACCCCCTGGGATCCCTTCTGTAAAACGGAGCCTTTCTCCTCTGCTCCCCTCCTGGGCCTCTATCACTAGGCCCCACTTGTGGAGCAGAGCTCCCGACGAGACTCTGCTCCCCTCCTCTCCTTTCACTGACTTCTGTCTCACTGTCCTGTGATCGCTTCCCTTTATATACCTCCTATAATGGTGCTCCCCTAATCTACATCCTCCACCCACACCCAATACTGGTTCCCCCTCTCTTTGGTTCCCTCTTACTAGACCGACTTCTCACACTGCGTCTTCTCCCTCCTCCCCACACTCAGTCCCGATTGGGTGCTCTGAAGTCCCTCTGGGCAACCTGGAGTTCCCGGACCTACTTGATGCCCTTCACGGTGACTACGGTGAGACTGTAGCAACTGCACCATGGAAGTACAGAAGCCTCCGGTTTTTCCAGCCGAGAACTCGAGTAACATGGCTGGTCCAGGGGCCGGTCCCCTTCTTGCGGCCTGATACCTCTGACACCTGTCAGATTCGGGGCGTACGGGTGCCGTCCTGCACTCACCATACCCCCTGGGATCCCTTCTGTAAAACGGAGCCTTTCTCCTCTGCTCCCCTCCTGGGCCTCTATCACTAGGCCCCACTTGTGGAGCAGAGCTCCTGATGAGACTCTGCTCCCCTCCTCTCCTTTCACTGACTTCTCTGTCTCACTGTCCTGTGCAGCCACCCTAAGATGGCTTCCCTTTATATACCTCCTATAATGGTGCTCCCCTAATCTACATCCTCCACCCACACCCAATACTGGTTCCCCCTCTCTTTGGTACCCCTCACTCCAGCCAGGGACAGGGCTCAGCAGGAACACAATGAATCTTGCCCTTACAGCCGGCCTGGAGTAGTGTAGTGTTGAATGAGGGTGTTGGGTTCCGGGCAGCACTCCCTCCTTACCTGAGAGGAGACACCACACCTCAGGGTGAGGTGCAGTACCTCTGTGGCGACTGAACCCTCAGGGGCACCACAGAGACACCTCTTACCCTGGGAGAGGTGATAAGTAAGCTGTCCCTGGAGAATGCTTAGTTCCTCCACTGCAAAATGTGTGAGCTAAGTCGGCGGGTGGGAGAGGCCCAGCAAACAGCCATCGCGGGCTGGAAGAGAGGTGTTGGAGAAAATGAGAATCAGATGGCAGCAAGTACCGGAGTCCACTGGCAGCGCCCCAGCCCCTGCGGAGCCTAACCAGAACCAGGAGGCAGAGAGCAGCACAGGAGCGGCCGCGGGAGCAGGTAGGAAGAGTTTCCCTGTCCCGGGCACAGACCGCGCTGATCTGCTCTTGGGCCCCCTGGCAGAGCCTCTGTACCCGGGCGCGCACGCTCCAGACTTGCTCCAAAGCCCAGAGTCTCCATACCCGGGCGCCTGCTCCGCCGAATAGCTCCTCGATCCCCTGGCGGAATTTCCATACCACCCGGGTGCCTGCTCAGCTGACCTGCTCCTGGGCCCCTTACCACAGCCACCTGCTCCCGCACCTGAGTGGGCATATGGAGGCCCCACTTATGACTGGTCCGCCAGGAATGAAGACCAGCAGGGACTCCCTCTGACGCCCACACCTGCATCCCCGGTCGCCTGCCCAAGAGCAGAGGATTTCCAGTGTGACGACCGGGAAGGGGACCTCATGGGGTTCCCACGGTAAACGCAGGCCCTCCGGAGGGAAGAGCACTGCAGGAGGGATCTCCTGCAGTTGGAAAAGGAGCGCTATGACCGGCAGGTGCGGTGGGAGCATATGGAGGCCCGAAACATGGCGGCCAAGGCCTGGGCCTGCCAGGCAAAGGTCACCACACCCAGTCCCCATCTGGAGGGGATAGTGGTTAAATTTGACTTGGACGCTGGGTGGGGCTTTGTAAGAGAGCCCCACACTGATAGGGACGTCTTTGTGAACCGGCGGGATGTAGAACCCCCACCTCCAACAGGGGCATCCTGGCCGGGACCTATACCCCAGCGACCATGTCACGTTTACACGCCACAAGGGCGAGCGTGGGTGGTATGCCCTCCAGGTGTACCGGGTGGCAAGAAGAAGGGACATGCCCCCGCAGCACCAGACTGAAGACCCGGCAGGGTCAGCCTGTAAAAAACAGGAGTTTCCTCCCCGGAGCGAGCCCCGTTCTTAGACTGTCGCAATCACGAAACTGTATATAGTTACCCAGTAAGGTACAGAAAGTTTGTGCTCATTTAGTTACCCGGTAAGGGTATAAAGACACTAAGGTTATGGACGGTGAATTACCGAAAAACTTTACTTGTATATAATTGCACTTCTTCAAGTGCCCCTTATTGGTTTTATGTATCCAAAGCTGACCTCAGAACAAGAACCCGTTTGGCGTGGCCGAAGACGTGGTCCATCACCTGGAACACCTATGCCATGCAGCCACGGCCAGGGCCTACGTTGAGGGTTTTCGGACAGGTCCCTCATGCTGCTCATGTTGCACCTTTACCAGTGAAAAGGACATCCGGCTATAAATTTCACTGCAATTGATTAAAAATGTTTGAGATGAGAAATGTTTTATATGCTTGAAAAATGTTTGATATGACAAATGTTTTACATATATGAAGAGCGTTTTATTGAAGAAAGTTTTATAATGTTTTGATAAAAACGTAACCAGTAACGTTCAAGGAAAAGTGCCTCCCATAAAGGGAAGAAATGTTATGCTTATGATCTTATATGTGATGCATCAAAATATTAGCATGTCTTTAAAATACCCTGTTTTACTCTGTTCCAGCCCACGGACGTGCTGTGTTTTATCAAGGGGGTATGTGGCTCCCCTGCGGGTTCAGTCGCCACAGAGGTACTGCATCTCACCCAGAGGTGTGGTATCTCACTCTCAGGTAAGGATAAAGTGCTGCCCAGTACCTTAACACCTGCATCCAACACATCCACTTCAGTAGAGCAGGGCGAGATTGCTCCTAAGGGAGAGCACAGTCCCTGGTTCCTGGCTGGAGTGGAGGGGACCCAAGTGAGGGGGAACCATGTAGTGGGTGTGGGTGGAGGACGTAGTTCAGGGGAGCACATGAAGAAAGGAGTTGTATAAAAAGAGGAGCCATCTTGAGAGTGTGGTCAGTTGGATGAGGAAAGCGAGTGGAGCAGGGGCTCTCTATGAGCTCTGCTCCAGAGTGGGCCTAGCAGAGAGGCCCCAGGACTGTGAAGGAGAGAGGAGCAGGAGAGAAGGCTCCAGGAGGAACGAGGGGATCCTAGGGGTACGGGCAGTGCTGGAGGCCACCCGTACGCCTGAATCTACCAGGTGTGGAAGGATCAAGCCGCAGAGGGGACCGGCCCCTAAACTAGTGGAGAACTACAAGGCTCAGCTAGAAACCGGAGGCTGCTGTACTTGCAAGGTGCAGATGCCACAGCCACAATTACATCGCCGAGAAGGTGGTCACATAGGGGCCAGGGGACTGCAGGTTGCCCGCCAAGGCCCGAGACTACTGGATTGGGACACTGATTGTGAGGGGCAGGAGGGCGAGGGCCAGCACAGGAAGACGACTAAGGAAGGCACATAGAAAGGGGTCCTGTCAGGCACTCTTGAACTACCTGAGTGATTGCTGAACCCCTGCCTTGTGAACGCAGCACGACGTGGGAGGCTGTAAGCTGGACAGTGCAACCTGAGGAACTTAACAACTGTGAGTAAACTCTGAGAACTGCACCCCACTGTCTCTGTGAATTACTGCTGCGCCATCACCCCCTGCACCACACTGGCCTACAACGCCCAGCAACATCTACAACTTCTACACTGCCCTGGAGCTAAGCTCTACCTGTGGAGAGCTAAACCAACCCTGCTGCGTCAACAACAGCTCCAGAGGTTCTGCACCACAGCGGCGGCTCCATGTGGCCGCATACCACAGGTGGCGTCACGAACTTTATATAAAAACTATAAATCCCCTGTAATATAATCCCCTTTTAATGACCGCCCTGGGTCATGGACAGGGTCACCGCCACTGTGACATCTCCCCTAGCAACGACTGGCCCGGCACAGAGTACCCCACGGCCCAGGGGGCGCGTCACGCACAACGTCCTAAAGAGTCCCCGGCCAATGGCCAGAGGAATAACTATTTAAGGCACCTCCTCCAATATAGAGGTGCCTGTGCAACTTAGGTGGTTTGTTTGTAACATTCTGTTTAGTTTTCAGGTCCCAGTGCCGTGCCAGTCTGCCTGTCCATCAGCCGTATGTGCCTGTGCCCGCCTCCTGTCCTTGGGGGTCAGCTGCCAACCATCTGAGGTCAGCTCCGGAGTAGCACCTGGTCCACCTTTCTCATCCCTCCTTGGATCATGAAGTAGATAAACCGATGTAAATCTAAGGTCGTATTTGGTGAGGCACCTAGTCATGCCCCTCTGGTCTCTCCTTGCACTGAGGCACAGTGGTTCCACCACCCGCCCCGTTACATCTTGTTTTCATTTTTATTTTGGTTTAACACTAGAGAAGAGCGTTGTTAGACTCGTACTGTTCGGCAATCTCAAATTCAAGCTGTTTTGGGTGGTGTTCGAGCCGTTCGGCGAACACGAACGATTTGAAAAAAATTCGGCCGTTCGAGGTTATGTTCGATAACTGTTCGTGCACCAAAATCATAACTGGATTTTTTCTCAGTAATGATGAAAATTAATGTTAATACGCAGTTTGAGTGTACAGCGGGGTGGGGGGAGGGGCAGGGGATGGATCTCTGCAGGAATAATGAAGATCTCCATTTTTTTTTTCTTTCCCGCATTTACAGTGGGGAGGTGCAATCTGTCAGCCTATCAGCAGCGCACACACGGAGCGAAGTGCTTTTTTTCACACAAGCAAGGGCATGTGTCATTGGCAGTGTATGTTACATGTCCTTGCCCTATAAGACCCAGCCATTTTACTCGTCGCCACCATTTTCTCACTGCTGCAGCTGCGTGTTAGATGGCACCGCTGTTGCTGTGTGTGCTATACCTTGTTAATTTCAAGCCAATTTTCGCACAAATCTACAGATAGCTTGGGAGTAGGGAATAGTTGTGATTGCAGTCCTTTTAAGGACTAGGTTACAGCATTTCCTACGACTTTTATCAGGCAGGTCTGTGCTCTTAAATAGATAGATTGTGGGAGCAAAGACTAATTGTAATTGGAGTCCTTTTCAGGACTAGGTTACATCAGTTCCTATCAGTTTTTGCCAGGCAGGTCTGTGCCAGTGCTGTGCAAGTTTTTTTCACAGCATTTGGCTAAATCTAGCAAAGCTAATCCTTTTTGGCCTATTGCAGAGTGTGTTAGTCAGTGGAGTAGCCTATCTGTGTTGCAAGCTATACCACCTGTGTATAGAATACCAATTTTTTTACTGCTCCTAGTGAAGTAAAACCATTTGGGCATAGTGACGCGCCCCCTGGGCCTGTGCGCTGCTGCTGTGCAGGGGGGGGAATACCCGGAGCCGGATCGCTGGGGGTTGTAGTTCTCCGTGGCGGTGACCCGGTCCGTGCCCAGGGTGGTCAAACCAGTGGCAGTCTATTTGTATGGTAATAAGTGTCCGACTACGCCACCCGTGGATTGCGGTCAGTGGGGACCGCCGCTGCGCTGCAGACCGCTGAGGCTGATGTTTGCGCAGTTGAGTATGGGATGACTCCCCACGGGAGAAGTATTGCCTCAGGGCAGCTAATGTGGATGATGGTGGTAGTGATGGTGTGAGGGTCCCAGTGCTAGTGGTGCTGGAGCGGCAAGGAATCACAGAGACGTGTGGTGCAGTTTCCAAAGCTTTACTCACAGTTGTTGCTCCGGTCACTTCGGCCAGCAGTGACCGCCCGAGCCGTGCTGCGTCCACCAGGTGAGGGACTCGGTCAACTCCCAAGCAATTCCAGAGTGTGGCTGAAAGCTCCCCTCTCTTCCTTTCTCTGGCCGTCCCCACCAGTGACCCACCTTTGTCCAGATTCCTCGGGCCTTCTGTTGGTGAAACCTCTCTCCGGTCTCCCTCACCATATGCGGTATGCCTTTCTGGTGGATGTAGTGAGGGGTCGCACCAAGATGTGATCACGACCTCCGGTTTTGGCTGAGGATTAGTCGCCTCCACCAATTCGGGTTCTGGTACCCTGCTCTGCCAACCCTTCACCCAGGATCTCCTCTGGGAATATGGGGTTCCTTCTGCCTTCGTGTCTCTGGGCCTTTCTTTGTGTTCCTTGCCTCCTTTCTCCTCCGTTTCAGTTCCTTTCTTACTTTCCTTCCTGTTCCTTCTCCTTTCTCTTTCTGCTGTCTCAGGCCTCCACTCCAGGCTTGCCTCTGGAGCTGGGCCCGGACTGAGCCACAGCTCCCTGTCAGCCCTCTCTGGCTGAGCTCCTGTCTTCTTCTCCTCCTTTCTGAACTGAACCCTGATCTAAGATGGTGCCCACCTTATATACCTCCCTCTATGTGTAAGCCCAGGTGACTAGCAACCAATGGGCTCCTACCTATGCCCAGAAACCCACCCCTATCTGCTCCTACACCACTGGGTTTTCCTCCCCCTCCCCACTCCAGCCAGGAACAGAAGCTGTCGTGCCTGCACTCTGTCTAGTTGGAGCACCGTTGGACTGTTCCTCGGAAATGGGGTGTGTGTGGTGCATGCAGCCTACTGAGCCCCGGTCCACACTCCATCCTTACCCGGGAGTGGAATATCACACCTCTGGTTCGAGGTGCAATACCCCTGTAGCAGCCGAGTCCTCGGGGTGCTACAATAGCATCATTCTATTAGTCCATCTATACTGACCTCCATCAGGTTGCAAATTGAATATAATTTTTTTCTGCATCTAGCTCTGAAAAAATATTTGGGCTTCTAGCAGTGTGTGGGACTTGGTCTATTAGTCCATCTATACTGACCACCATCAGGTTGCAAATTCAAAATAATTTTTATCTGCATCTAGCTCTGAAAAAATATTTTGGCTTCTAGCAGTGTGTGGGACTTGTTCTATTAGTCCATCTGTACTGACCTCCATCAGGTTGCAAATTAAAAAAATTTTTTATCTGCATCTAGCTCTGAAAAAATATTTGCCCTTCTAGCAGTGTGTGGGACTTGTTCTATTAGTACATCTACACTGACCTCCATCAGGTTGCAAATTGAATATAATTTTTTTCTGCATCTAACCCAGACGATGGTTTTGGCCTAATACCACAGTTTGGCCACTCAGCTCTGCTCGGTTCCCATCCATTGTTTTTTTGTGCAAACAACTCCAGAGTTGTGAATTAGTTAACCACCAAAATGAGTGGAAAAAGGCCTGCTGCTGGTGGAAAGGGGAATAGGCGTGTTGGGAAGGGGAAAAAAGGTTGTGTCCGTGGGGTAGGTGCAGAAGAAAGACCATCTTCCAGCCAAACTAAAATGTCTACTTCTTTTAGCGGACAATGTGATAAGATCCCTTTCTTACGGCCACGCCAATCGCTACAAATTCCAGATGAGGCACAAAAACAGCAGGTGCTTCAACAGATATCAAGTGCTCCTTTAAGTGGGCTCTCCTCCACATCAACTTCAAGATCACAAATACTCCATTCCTCAGAGGTGTCACCCCAATCGCACTTGCTTCCTCACAGCTCCCAAATCTCCAGCTGCCTGTCTGAGTATGAGGTAGAACAGATGGTTGAGTCTGCAGAGCTGTTGCTGTTTACTCGTACTGTAGCCTGGGAATCAGAGGTCGGCTCCAGCGCTTCTGTGAATCCAGACGAGGAAATGATCTGCACTGATGCCCAGAATCTTTGAGTCGGATCCAGGACCAGACGCAGAAGGTTCTGAACATAATGTAGACCCTCATTCCCAAACTGTAACTCCTGTTGGTGGAGACAATGAGGAAGACGATGATGAGACTCAAATACCTGAATGGAGCGACAACTTTAGTTTTTTGTCAGGGCAGGAACAGGTTGGCTCTGAGGACGACGGGTGTGATAACACACAGGGTGGTGATGATGATGATGATGATGTTGGAGATCCCACTTACTGTCAACCCACAGTCAGCCAAGAGATGAGGTCAGCAGAGGAGGTGGAGGAGGATGCTAGTGACGACGAGGTCAGGTTGCGCCTTCCTGGACAGAGACGTAGTACTGGAAGCACGTCGTCAACTGCATCCTCAAACACAACTCTGCCTCTAACCACAAGTCGTGGTGGCTCTTCAGGTCGCATGGGTGCTAAGCCTTGCATAGCCTGGGCATTTTTTCAGATCGATAAAGATGACCCAACTCGTGTTTTCTGTAACATTTGTCAGCAAAAGCTAAGTAGAGGCCAAAAAATACATAGTTTGAGTACTTCATGCATGAACCGGCACATGGACATGAAGAATAAGTTGCAGTGGGAAGCTCACTGTGCTACAATGCGGCCTAGCCGGCCGGGCCAACCACCGTCTGCCATATCTTGTGCATCCGCGGCCTCTTCATCCTCTGTGACTGGGGGGATAGCAGTCACACCTGTTTTGGGATGGAGACCTGCCACCTCTTTACCCGCAACAGCCAGCGTGATTGGCAGGTCATCACTTTCTATGGAGGTGGTAACACCAGCTGGTGTTGAGCGCTGTCCGACATCGATAGCACCACCTTTGGATCAAGGCAACCTAACATGTCCGCCTGCATCTTCCTCACAGACCGGCAGTTTGCCGGGGACACCCTTATCAACCCCGTTTAAGCACAATAGCCAGCCCTCGGTCCCTTACATGTGGACAAGTAAAAGACCATTTCCTCCTAGCCATGAGAAAGCTAAGAGGTTGAATTTCACCATCTGCAAGCTCTTGGCTACAGAAATGCTGCCTTTCTGCCTGGTGGATACAGAGGATTTTTGAGACCTTATGTCCATCGCAGTGCCCCAGTACCAGATGCCCAGTCGGCACTACTTCTCAAAGAAAGGTGTGCCTGTGCTCCACCAGCATGTCGCACACATCACCGCTTCTTTGAGAAACTCGGTGTGTGACAGGGTGCATTTCACCACAGACACTTGGACGAGTAGGCATGGACAGGGGCGTTACATGTCGCTGACTGGGCACTGGGTAACTATGGTGACAGCAGGACAAGGGGCTGCTGTCCAAGTCTTGCCGTCCCCACGAGTTGTGCGTCAATCCTCTTTATGTCAAAGTTCCTCCACTGCTTCTGCCTCCTCAACCTCCTCTCGGTCCTCCACCTGCACCCAAAGCCTGTCTGGTCATTCCACAAGCTTTCTAACTGTGCAGAAGGGATCCTGCACACCTCCTTACTATGCTGGCAGTAGGGCTCAACGTCATCAGGCGGTTTTTACTTTGAAATGTCTGGGAAATGTGAGTCACACAGCTGAGGAGTTGTGGTCAGCTCTGGAGAACCGGTTTCATGAATGGTTGTCTCCACTGGACCTGAAACCAGGGAAGGCCGTGTGCGACAATGCTGCAAACCTGGGTGCAGACCTTCGCCGGGGCAATGTCACACAAGTGCTTTGTATGGCTCACGTGTTGAACCTGGTTGTCCAGCAATTTTTAGCCCACTATCCCGGACTAGATGGCCTTCTGCAGAGGGCAAGGTCGCTGTGTGCTCACTTCCGCCGTTCGCATCCCGCAGCTCAGCGACTTACATCTCTACAGAAGTCGTTGCGCCTGCCACTTCACCGGCTAAAATGCGATGTGCCTACCCGGTGGAATTCAACTCTGCACATGTTGCAGCGACTGTGGCAGCACCGACAAGCCCTGGTGCAATACGTTCTGACGTATAGCCTGGGCCAACGAGATCCAGAGGTGGGGTAAATCACGCTGGTGGAGTGGTCTCAGATCAGGGACCTATGCACCCTTCTGCACAGTTATGAAATGGTGATGAAGTTGTTTAGTGCTGACAATGCCATTATCAGCATGACTATTCCGGTGATTTACATGCTGGAGCACATGTTAACCAGAATTTGGAGTCAGGTGGTGGCACAAGAGGAGGTGGAGGAAGTAGAGGAGGAGTAGTTGTATGCGGAAGGGCTAACATCTGCAAGGTCCAGACGGTCGGCAGCACCAAGGCAGCAGGCATGTGAGGGTGGGGGAGATGGTTTTACCAGGGCGCATGGTAGCAGCCAAACTAGTGAGGAAGGTGCAGGAGCCCAGGAAGAAGGAGAGGACGAACTGATGGAAGACTCATCAGATGAGAGAGACCTTGATCACAATTCTGTTGTGCGAGGTTGGGGGGAGAGGACAGAGGAAGGAAGCATGATTGTTACCTCGCCACCAACACAACAGGGACTTGGTGCTCCTGGATGCGCAACACACATGAGTGCCTTCTTGCTGCACTACCTGCAACATGACCCTCGAATTCTGAGAATTAGAAATAATCCTGACTACTGGGTTGCCACACTGTTAGATCCCCGGTACAAAAGTAAATTTGCAGAAATTATTCCTGCCATAGAAAGGGATGCACGCATGCAGGAATATCAGCAGAGACTGTTGCAGAATCTTACATGTGCTTTTCCACAAAACACCAGTGGTGCACGTAGTGAATCTCACAGTTCCAACTTGCCAACCGTGGGACCGTCGAGTGTTAAGCACTCAAACCGTAACAGAACCACAGTATCTGCTGGTAACAACACTTTTACGGAATCATTTCACCACTTTTTTAGCCCATCCTTTGCAAGGCCACAGGAGACAAGAAGTCTGACACATAGTCAACGCCTAGAGACGATGGTACAGGAGTATCTCCAAGTAAACATTGAAGCCATGACTGTGTCACTGGACCCTTGCTCTTTTTGGGCTTCCAATCTGGATAAATGGCCTGAGCTAGCCACTTACGCCTTGGAGATCTTGTCATGCCCCGCAGCCAGAGTTCTCTCTGAACGTGTGTTCAGCGCTGCTGGTGGTGTGCTGACAGATAAGCACACACGGCTCTCCACTGATAATGTAGACAGACTCACGTTCATAAAGATGAACAAATCATGGATCCGAAACGACTTTTCTACTCCTGTGTCATCCTGGGGAGAGTAAAAGCTTGATGATTGGTTAAAATCACCTCACCAACCGTTTTAAGCTTTCGAATTACTAATCATGTTTATCTGTATCTTGGCTGGAAAATAATTTGGGCTTTGTAGCAGTGTGCAGTACTGATTCTATTAGGCCATCTATACTAAGCTCCACCAGATTTAAAATTACTAATAATTTTTAGCTGCATCTAGCCCGGAAAATAATTTTGGGGCTCCGAGATGCGCAAGGCACATAAGTGCCTTCTTGTTGCACTTCCTGCAATATGACCCTCAGATTGTCAGAATTCGAAGTAATCCTGACTACTGGGTTGCCACACTCTTAGATCCCCCACACTCTTCGATCAACATTTTCATTTTAATAAAGACCAAAAAAATGGTCATTTTTGAAATTATAAGCATTAGCAGGTTATTAGAAACTGAAATCAAACAGTTTTCAACTCAAAATTTTATTCTAGGTGATGTTACTTTTGCACATAGGACCCCTTGTTCGAAAGGAGCTTCTGAACTCTCTCGTCCATTGAATTTGTCAGGTTTTGGATGGCTTCTGTTTCAATTGTTTTGCATGAGGACAGAATACCCTCCCAGAGCTGTTGCTTAGATGTGAACTGCCTCCCGCCATCATAGACACTCCTTTTGATGATGCTCCAGAGGTTCTGAATGCGGTAGAGGTCAGGGGAGCATGGGGGTCACACCATAAGTTTGTCCACTTTTATGCCCATATCAGCCAGAGATGCAGATGTTTTATGTGCAGCATGAGATGGTGCATTATCATGCAGAAAAATGATCTTGCTGTGGAATACACAGTTCTTCTTCTTGAACCATGAAAGGAAGTGCGGTTTGAGAAACTCCACATACATTATGGAGTTCATCTTTACCCCTTCAGGGATACTAAAGGGGCTGACAATCTCTCTCCCCATGATTCCAGCCCAAAACATTACTCCACCTCCTCCTTGTTGGCGCTGTAGCCGTGTTTGCGTGGGGTGTCCATCAACCAGCCATCCTCCACTCCATCCATCTGGACCATCGAGCGCTGCACGGCACTCATCCGTGAACAAAACAGTTTTGAAATCAGTCTTCATGTAATGTTTGGCCCACTGGAGCCATTTCTGCTTGTGTGCAGTGGATAGAGGAGGTCGACAGGATGGCGTACGCACAGCTGCAAACCTCTGAAAGACCCTGCATCTTGTTGTTCGGGGGACGTTGGAGGCACCAGCAGCTTCAAAAACTTGTCTGCTGCTCTGACGAGGCTTTTTTTGCCGCTGCTCTTTTAACCGGACGTAATTGCCTGTAGGAAAGAGTCCTCAATTTGCACTTATCAGCACGCACACTTGTGTACTGTGAATCGGCTACATACTTCTTGATTGCCAAGACACTTCATCCTGATCATCGCACAATGTTGATTGTAGTCATACCTTGACCTAAACACTCCACAATTTGTTGCTTCTCAGCAGCCGACACACCCTTTCTTTCCCATTTTGGCAGAAAATGTAGGCTGCTTAATAATGTGGGACATCCTTCTTAAGTAGTCTTGCCTTTCATTGGACACACCTGCCAAACTAATTAGCACAGGTGTCTGCAATTGCTTACAGTGATATAAAGAGCCCTGACACACATCACCATCAATGAGTTTAACTTACAAACAAACAAATTCTTCCCTTATCACTCCTAAACACTTTTTGCATAATAATTTGGAACACAGTGTACATGTGCTTTTCCACAAAACACCAGTGGTTCACGTAGTGAATCTTACAGTTCTAACTTGCCAACCGTGGTCTGTATGGAGTTGTTCAATAAAGGGCCCAAAATTAAGATAACATAGACGGGAGAGTTCTCTATGAATAGGAATTCCTAAGAATTTGATACCCTGTGAGGGCCAGGCAAAGGGAAAGTTGGACTGGATGGAATCCTGTATGGATTTGGTGAGGGAGACATCGAGGGCCTCAGACTTCGCTGCATTGATTTTAAAATTTGACCATGTAACAAAGTGATCTATTTCAGCCATAACAGCATGGATGGATATATGTGATTGAGTGATAAATACTAGGACATCATCAGCAAATGCAGAGCACTTGTACTCGGTGCCTCGCTCCTAAATCCACCTAATATTTTGGTTATGGCGAATTGATGAGAGCAGGTGCTCCGTCACTAGGATGTATGAGAGGGGACAGAGGACATCCCTGCCTTGTCCCATTGGTGATTTTGAAAGGTGATGAAAATGTTCTGACGCGCCCCCTGGGCCTTGGGACACCCGGAGCCGGACCCCTTTTGGTGGATGCTGGTGGTTGTAGTCTCCGTGGCGGCGACCCGGTTCCGTGGCTCAGGGCGGTCAAAGCAGTGGCGGAACGATTTGTGGTTTTGATGTTTAAATGTCTGACTACGCTACCCGTGGATTGCGGTCAGAGTGAACCGCCGCTGCAGGGCAGATCGCTGAGGCTGGTGTTGTGGGTGTAGCAGAGCGTAGCATAACTCCCACGGGAGGAGTATAGCCTCAGGGCAGTGTATGCGGAGGATGGCGGTGATGGTACAGGGCAGCAGCAGTAACGACACGGAGTCAGTGATGCAGTCCAGGGCCTTTACTCACAGTTCTTATTATCCAGACCTCTTCTGCAGGTAACCGCTGCCCACGTTGTACTGTGCTCACCAGGTGAGGGGCTCAGACAACTCCCAGATAACTTTGGAGCGCTTCACAGGACCCCCTTTGTGTGTCCTTTGTCTGGCCTTTCTTACCAACCCTTCTGTTCGCCTGCCTCGGGCCTCCTCTTGGTAAACTTGGCGCCAGTTTCCCTGACCCTATGTGCTTCTCTCCTTGCGGGTGTAGCGAGGGGCTGCGCCACTTAAAATGTCACAGCCTCCGGTTTCTAGCTGAGGGTCGTTTCCCGCCTCCACTAGTTTCGGGGACCGGTCTCCCCCTTTGGCCTGACCCCTCCACGCAGGTGGATTCAGGCATGCGGTGGCGACTCGCCCTTCCACACCCCTGGTATCCCTTCGTTCCTCGTTCCTGGAGCCTTCTCCGCTCCTCTTCCTTCCTTCTCCCTCTTGCAGGCCTGGGCCTCTGTTACTAGGCCCGCCTCCGGAGCAGAGCTCATGCAGAGCCCCTGCTCCCTGCCACTTCTGCTCAGACTTCTCTGCACTGAACTAAGATGGTGCCCACCTTTTATACTCCCTTCTCAATGCACCAAGGAACTGCTTCCTCCCTGCTCCTGCACTACAGGGTTCCCCTTCCTCAGTGTTCCCTCCCCCCACTCCAGCCAGGGACAGGGACTGTCGTGCCCATCTCAGGGGCATATTGGTCGCCCTGCCCCACGGCAATGTGGTGTAATGCATGCAGGTGTCGGTGTCCTGATCCACACTCCATCCTTACCTGAGAGTGAGATATCACACCTCTGGGTGAGGTGCAATACCTCTGCAGTAACCGAGCCCTCGGGGTGCTGCAGTTCCATTTATCTTCAGCCAAGGTGATGCATTGCGATACAGGGCCGTGATTTTGGCTATAAAAGGGTCCCCTAGACCCCTACCCCAAGCTTTTTTAGAGAATAATATATGGCGTGCCAGGAGACTCTATGGAATGCTTTCTCAGCATCCAACGAGAGTACCTAATTACAAATTTTTAACTGCATCTAGCCCAGGAAATACTTTGTGCCTAGTAGCAGTGTCTGCTAGTCAGCGGATTATCCCAGCTGTTAAGCAAGCTACTCCACCTGTAGTTTGGACACTTAATTTTTTCAAAGGAAATGCTTCGGGACCACGGGATACTCAGTGAAGAGCATCAGGAGGCACCCCAAGGCATAGGGGCTGGGACTGGCGGTAGGACGCCTTGCGGTGGACAGCCGAGCTTGATCCTTATAAAAGCTTTTTAACTGCAGCAGCTTTAGTGGACGCTACTGGAGCTGGAATTACGCGGCTGCTGGCATGAGACTTGCCCTTCAATAGATCCTTGTAAATGGATTTAAAGTGTATTCATTCAAATTAGAGAGACAACTTAAATTAAAAAGCTTAGAGCTGCCTCCACCACAGGGGGGCTCGCTCGACCCACCAGCAGACAGGCACCAGTATTGGGAGAGGGGGGCTGGCCGTCGGGGTCCACCGCGGCTCTGGCACAAACCCGACGACACGGAGGTGGCACGGGCAGGAACGGACTGGCCGTGTTGGCTTCTCACTTTTTGGATTTTAGAAGGGCATGACATGCCTATATCTGTGTCTTCCCCTCCTTTTACTCCTCCACCTCTTTTCTTTTCGCATGACTATATGTACTTGTCACTTTTCCATGTGTTAGTTATGTCTTCTGAGCAGTTTGTCAGCTTTTGGTCGCCTTTGAAGGTGTTTTCTATGTGTTTCTATGTGTTTTTGTTTGCCTGCCATTGTTTTTAACGGTGTTCGACGAACAGTTCGGCGAACACAAGGTTGTTCGTCGATCCGAACCGAACTCTAACACTACGGGGGTGGCTCAACACTACTCCTGTATCTTTCCCTCTCCAGGCTCTGACTCTCCTAATCCCGCCCCAGACCCAGTTTATAATGTCAGATTCCTCCCTTCCCAGATCTGGGCGGACAGTGTTGCATGCTTAGGGCTCCTGACCAGAGAAACCTCCCACTTGCTCTCAGACATAATATTTCTATTACTGTGGCAACCAGACCCCTGGGGTGCCACATTTACATCGCTGCCCAAGAGTGAACACCCAAACTCTCACTGCCGCCCATTAGGGAAGAGTGGATAACTGGTTGGATCACGTGACCGCGGTCCTAAGTCATACCTTCCTTTGAGAGACGCTTGGCTGATGTATGCTCTGCACAACCCGTGGGCGTATCATCACGCATTGTTAGGATCCACTCCTATTGGTCCCCCATATTTAAACTATGACGCCCTCTGCCCTGACACGTCCCCCGAAGAAGCTGGGCGAACCGTGCGCGTTGGGGCAGAGGGACAAGACTCCATAGCATTCTTAGTGCGTTTTCATACATCAGGTAAAATACCCTTATTTATTATTATTTATTATTATAGCGTCATTAATTCCATTGCGCTTTACATGTGGAAAGGGGTATACATAGCAAACAACAAGTACAATAGTTTGAACAAAAACAAGTCACCAATTGGTACAGGAGGAGAGACGACCCTGTCCGTGAGGGTTCACAATCTACAAGGAATGGGCGAGGATACAGTAGGTGAGGGTACAGCTCGTCGTGCAGCGGTATGCTGGAGTGAGGGTTACTGACGGTTCCTTTTGAAGGTTTCCATGGTAGGCGAGAGTCTTACATGTTGGGGTAGAGAGTTACAGAGTAGGGGATGCACGGAAGAAATCTTGTGTGCAATTGTATGAAGAGGAGATAAGAGGGGAGTAGAGGATCGGAGGTTGAGTGCAGGTAGGTACCGGGAGACTAGGTCACAGATGTATGGAGGAGACAGGTTGTGGATGGCTTTGTATGCCAAGGTTAGGGTCTTGAACTTGAGTCTCTGGGCAATGGGGAGCTAGTGCAGGGATTGACAGAGGGGAGAGGCAGGGGAATAGCGGGGGCGTACACGTGGATTAGTCAGGCAGCAAAGTTTAAAATAGATTGGAGGGGTGCGAGAGTGGTAAAAGGGAGGCCACAGAGCAGAAGGTTGCTGTAGTCGATGCGAGAGATTATGAGGACATGAACTAGTGTTTTTGCAGAATCATGGTTGAGGAATGTGCAGATTCCGGAGATATTTTTGAGTTTGAGTCAGTAGGAAGTGGAAAGGGCTTGGATATGAGGTTTGAAGGAGAGATCAGAGTCAAAGGTTATCCCGAGGCAGTGAGCTTGCTGGACTGAGGAGAGTGGGCAACCATTGACTTTGATAGGTAGGTCAGGTGGGGGGGGGGGGGTTGAGTGAGATGGTGGAAAGATGATGAATTCAGTTTTATCCATATTAAGCTTTAGGAATCTAGCAGAGAAAAAAAATGAAATAACTGACAGACATTGCGGCATTCTGGTTAGTAGGGAGGTGATATCAGTTCCAGAGAGATAGATCTGTGTGTCATTAGCATAGAGGTGATACTTAAAGCCGTGAGACTCTGCTCTGTCACAGGCTGAGGGTGTAGATGGAGAAGAGCAGGGGTCCTAGAACTAAATCTTGGGGGACACCGACAGATAGGCGGCAAGACAAGGAGGTGGAATGAGAATGGGAAATGCTGAATGTCCGGTCTGTTAGGTACGAGGAGATCCAAGATAGGGCCAAGTCTGTGATGCCGAGAGCTGAGAGAGTCTGTAGTGAGAGGAAATGATCCATGGTGTCGAAAGGCAGATGACAGGTCCAGGAGGAGGAGGACAGAGTAGTGTCACTTGGATTTGCTGGTTAGTAGGTCGTTGATGACTTTAGTCAGGGCAGTTTCAGTGAAGTGATGTGGTCGGAAGCCAGGTTGTAAGCCGTCAAAGAGGGAACAGGAGGAGAGGTGGGAAGACAGATCAAGATGGACGTGTTGTTCCACTAGTTTGGAGGCATAGGGGAGAAGTGATATGGGGCGATAGCTAGACAGAGAGGATAGGTCAAGGGAGGGCTTTTTGAGGATGGGTGTGATCGGTGCATGTTTGAAGCATGAGAGGAAGACACCAGTTATTAGTGACCGGTTGAAGAGGTGGGTTAAGGTTGGGATGAAGACTGCAGTAAGGTTTGGGATGAGGTGGGACGGGATTGGGTCAAGTTCACATGTTGTGAGGTGTGATTTGGAGAGTAAGGAGGAAAGTTGATCTTCTGTGATGGCCGAGAAGCTGGTTTTGGAGGAGGAGAGTTGAGTAACATGGTAACATAGTTTTTAAGGTTGAAGGAAGACTAAGTCCATCTAGTTCAACCCATAGCCTAACATGTTGATCCAGAGGAAGGCAAAAAAAAAAACCCATGTGGCAAACACTAAGCTTCACTTTGGGGAAAAAAAAATCCTTCCTGACTCCACATATGGCAATCAGACTAGTACCCTGGATTAATGCCCTAGCAAGGAATCTAGTATATATAACCTGTAATATTATACTTTTCAAGAAAGGTATCCTGGCCCTTCTTAAATTTTAATAGTGAATCACTCATTATAACATCATGCGGCAGAGAGTTCTATAGTCTCACTTCACTTACAGTAAAGAATCCGCATCTGTGACTATGATTAAACCTTCTTTCCTCCAGACATAGAAGATGCCCCCTTGTCCCTGTCTCAGGCCTCAGAGTAAAAAGATCAGTAGAAAGGTCTTTGTACTGTCCCCTCATATATTTGTACATAGTAATAAGATCACCCCTAAGCCTTTTGTTTTTCCAAACTAAATAACCCCAAGTGTAATAACCTGTCTTGGTATTGCAGTCCCCCAGTCCTCTAATAACCTTGGTTGCTCTTCTCTGCACCCGCTCTAGTTCAGCTATGTCTTTCTTATACACCAGAGACCAGAACTGTACACAGAATTCTAAGTGTGGTCGCACTAGTGACTTGTATAGAGGTAAAATTATGTTCTCCTCATGAGCATCTATGCCTCTTTTAATGCATCCCATTATTTTATTTGCCTTGGCCAGTGTAAGGGAGCTGCTGCAATCAAACTTGAGCTTGTCGTCCACCAATACACCCAGGTCTTTTTCAGTTACAGTTTTGCCCAGTGTTTTACAATTAAGCATTTAATTATACATTTCATTTCCTCTGCCCAAGTGTGTCGCCCAGGGGGATATAGGGGACTCGGTACCCGGGCCTTTTACCTTGCTTAGGATGTCACGGCAGTCAGCTCCCGGGCCCGTACTCTGGCATCTCTCTTGAAAAAGGGGTTTTTAGTGTACAGTTTTTTTCGTGACTCCACCTGTGGTTTCCGGTAATGGTTACCAGCGCTGCTGCAGACCTCCGGGGGTGATGAGATGGCAGCTGGGATGTTTCTGCTCCCCACAGGCGGAGCGGACCCCCGGGGCAGAGTTGATGGAAGGGATGCATGTGAGAGATGGCCAGGTCAGGGGGAATTACGGACACGCACACAGGTGATTCACTTCAGTACCTTTACTGGTGTAACGGCAGGTATGGTCCAGGGTACTTGCTAGGAAGGGTGCACTTTAGGACTACTCCCCAGTGAGCGGGTATAAGGTCTCCTCTCTTCTCTCTAAGCTTCTAGCCAGCCTGGAACTTGGCCTAGCTTCTGTGTTGTGTTGCTCTCTCACCTGACCGCTTGGCAGTAGGACCCTTCTTTGGCAACCACTATCCCTGGATGCCAGGGCCTTCGTGGTTCCTAGTCCTGTTATTGCTGGTAGCTTCAGGATGACCAGGGGTCTGGAAGCCTCTTGGTATGCCGGTAGTCCCTACTGGGTATAGAGGACCCTGTAGGCGCAGACTCGGTGTCCGGTTTGTGTCTTGGGGTGAGCCTATGATGCTCCTCTGCCCCCTCAACTCCTCTCCGCCTCTGGCCACATTCGGGGCCCTCAATACAGCAGACGTGCTGCGTCTTCACTGCTCTCAGTGGCAGCACACTCTCTGAACTCTCTCACTAAACCGAACTTCCTGACTCCACCCTCCATATATATATCCCTAACAGGGCTCCCTCTGGTGGTATGAGGTGGAAGAGTGGAGGTGTTTGTTTGTAATGAGGGCCTCTTGTGGAGAAGTCCATCCATGCACCCTTTTAGGTTCTGTGGTACCTGTTGTATAGCAGGGTGCCACACAAATGGCAAATGAGCTTTAATGGGGATAAATGTAAGGTAATGCACTTATCAGCCCAAGCTTCTAATTTACATAAATCCTCCTGTAATATAAAATTGTCCTCCTCTGTATTGATTACCCTGCTGAGTTTAGTGTCATCTGCAAATATTGAAATACTACTCTGTATGCTCCCTACAAGGTCATTAATAAATATGTTAAAAAGAAGCGGGCTCAATACTGAACCCTGTGGTACCCCACTGTAAACTGTGACCCAGTCTGAGTGTTTTCCATTAATAACCATCCTTTGTTTCCTATCACTGAGCGAGTTCTTAACCTACTTACATATATTTTTCCCTATCCCCATTGTTCTCTTTTTAGGTATCAACCTTTTGTCTGGAACTGTATCAAAAGCTTTTGAAAAGTCCACAAATACACAAATACACAACATCAGAGCCGACGTCGGCACCCAGCGCACTCGGGCAAGTGCCGGGGTGGGGGGACACTCTCCGTCAGGCACCCCGCCGTGCTATGGGACCCGTTAGCGGAGGAGAGCGGTGTCAGCGCCTGCTCCCCCCTGCTTGCTCAGAGCCCCGGCAGCTGGCGCAATACTTCTCTCCCCGTGCCTCCGCAGCAGGTCCTGTCTCTTCCATGGCTGCTGCACAGTGACGTCTCAGGTCAGAGAGAGCGGTGCGGTGATGTCTTTCCACCGCGCTGTCTCCTGAGCCTTCACAGCGCAGAGCAGGAAGACGCCGGCGCGTGAGCAGCGGCAGCAGGTGAGAAGTGAGGTGAGTATTTTCTTTTTTTTTAATTGCATGGAGGCATGGCGCATTATATGGTGGGGTGGGGGTGTGTGACATCCTACATGGGGCATTATAAGTGACGGGGAGTGACATCCTGCATGGGTCATTACAAGGCAGGGGGGCTGACATCCTCCATTGGGCATTATAATTAGGGGGGTGTGACATCCTGCATGGGGCATTATAAGGGAGGTGGGGGGGGTGTGACATCCTGCATGGGGCATTATAAGGGAGGGGGTGTGTGACATCCTACATGGGGCATTATAAGGGAGGAGGACTGTGACATCCTGCATGGGGCATTATAAGGGAGGTGGGGGTGTGTGACATCCTGCATGGGGTATTATAAAGGAAGGTGTGTGTGACATCCTGCATGGGGCATTATAAAGGAGGAGGTGTGTGTGACATCCTGCATGGGGCATTATAAAGGAGGAGGTGTGTGTGACATCCTGCATGGGGCATTATAAAGGAGGAGGTGTGTGTGACATCCTGCATGGGGCATTATAAAGGAGGAGGTGTGTGTGACATCCTGCATGGGGCATTATAAAGGAGGAGGTGTGTGTGACATCCTGCATGGGGCATTATAAAGGAGGAGGTGTGTGTGACATCCTGCATGGGGCATTATAAAGGAGGAGGTGTGTGTGACATCCTGCATGGGGCATTATAAAGGAGGAGGTGTGTGTGACATCCTGCATGGGGCATTATAAAGGAGGAGGTGTGTGTGACATCCTGCATGGGGCATTATAAAGGAGGAGGTGTGTGTGACATCCTGCATGGGGCATTATAAAGGAGGAGGTGTGTGTGACATATTGCATGGGGCATTATAAGGGGGGTGACATCCTGCATGGGGCATTATAAGGGGGGTGACATCCTGCAGGGGGCATTATATGGGGCAACAGCCTGCAGGGGGCATTATGTGGGGGGGGGGCAGCCTGCGTGAGGCATTATGTGGAGGGAACAGCCTGCATGGAGCGTTATGTGGGGGCACAACCTGCATGGAGTGTTATATGGGGGCCAGTATTCTGTATGGAGCATCATATGGGGGCCAGTATCCTGTATGGAGCATTATATGGGGGCCAGTATCCTATATGGAGCTTTTTATGGGGGCCAGTATTCTGTATGGAGCGATTCGCTGGTTTCTGAGCTATTGTAGAATTTACAATAGATATCACTCATGTAATGTAAGAAGTGAAATCTTTGGCCTTGTACTATATCTATATTTCTCCTGTGCATCATGAATCGTGGTATGTGTTAGAGGCCCACTGAGACTGTTTCGCCCAGGGCCCACAAAAACCTGGAGCCGGCCCTGCACAACATCCACTGCATTTCTTTGGTCCAGCCTGGAACTTACCTCTTCATAAAAGCTGATCAGATTAGTTTGACAAGAACGGTCCCTCGTAAACCCATGTTGATATTGGGTCATGAGGTAGTATAGCATCTCTTAGAAAATCCTCCAGGATTTTGCCCACAGTAGTGGTTAAGCTTACTGGCCTATAATTTCCAAGTTCAGTTTTTTGACACACTTCACAAGGAGGGTAAGCCACAAAAGGTCATTGCTAAAGAAGCTGGCTGTTCACAGAACGCTGTACCCAAGCATATCAATGGAAAGTTGAGTGGAAGGAAAAAGTGTGGTAGAAAAAGGTGCATAAGGAACTGGGGTAACCGCAGACTTGAAAGGATTGTTAAGAAAAGGCCATTCAAAAATTTGGTGGAGTTATTGCTTCAAGAGCCACTACACACAGACATATCCAGGACATAGGCTACAAGCAGGGTTGGCGTCAGCACCCAGCGCATCCGGGGAAGTGCCAGGGCCCTGAGCAGGCTGGGGAGCCCACTCATCGTCGGGCACCCCGCCGCTCTATGGGACCCGTGAGCGGAGGAGAGCAGTGTCAGCGTCCGCTCCCCCCCTCTTGCTAAGGGCCCCGGCAGCCGGTGGCACAATACTTACCTCTCCCCGTGCCTCCGCAGCAGCTCCAGTCTTTTACGCATCCTCTGACTGTGACGCCTCAGGTCAGAGGGCGCGGTGACGTCTTTTCACTGCGCTCTCTCCTGAGCTATCACAGGCAGAGCGGGAAGACGCCGGTGGCGCTGGAGTCCAGAGCAGCGGCAGCAAGTGAGAAGTGAGGTGAGTATTTGATTTTTTTTTTAATGTATGGGGGCATGGGCATTATAAGGGGGTGGGGTGTGACATCCTGCATGGGGCATTAAAGGGGTGGAAGTGACATCCTGCATGAGGCATTATAAGGGGGAGTAGTGACATCCTGCATGGGGCATTATCAGCGAGGGGGGAGAGGTGACATCCTGCATGGGGCATTAAAAGGGGGGGAGAGTGACATCCTACATGGGGCATTATATGGGGGGAAGTGACAACCTGCATGGGGCATTATAAGGGAGAGGGGTGTGACATCCTACATGGGGCAGTATAAGGAGGGGGGACATCCTGCATGGGGCTTTATAAGGGGGGTGACATCCTGCATGGGGCATTATAAGGGGGGTGATATCCTGCATGGGGCATTATAAGGGGGTGACATCCTGCATGGGGCATTATAATGGGGGGTGACATAATGCATGGGGCATTATAAGGGGGTGACATCCTGCTTGGGGCATTATATCGGGGAGTGACATCCTGCATGGGGCATTATAAGGGGGAGTGACATCCTGCACAGGGCATTATATGGGGGGGGGGAACAGCCTGCATGGGGCATTATAAGGAGGGAACAGCCTCCGTGGGGCATTATGTGGGGGGGGGATCAGCCTGCATGAGGCTTTGTGGGGGCACAACCTGCATGGAGCATTATATGGGGGCCAGTATCCTGTATGGAGCGTTTTTGGGGCCAGTATTCTGTATGGAGCATTTTATGGGGGCCAGTATTCTACATGAAGCCATTTGCTGGTTTCTGAGCTATTGTGGAATTTACAATAGATATCAGTCATGTAATGTAAGAAGTGAAATCTTCGGCATTGTACTATATATACTGTATATTTCTCTGTGGTATCTGTGCATCATGAATCGTGGTATGTGTTAAAGGGGCCCACTGAGACTCTTTCGCCCAGGGCCCACAAAAACCTGGAGCCGGCCCTGCACAACATCCACTGCATTTCTTTGGTCCAGCCTGGAACTTACCTCTTCATAAAAGCTGATCAGATTAGTTTGATAAGAACGGTCCCTCGTAAACCCATGTTGATATTGGGTCATGAGGTAGTATAGCATCTCTTAGAAAATCCTCCAGGATTTTGCCCACAGTAGTGGTTAAGCTTACTGGCCTATAATTTCCAAGTTCAGTTTTTTGACACACTTCACAAGGAGGGTAAGCCACAAAAGGTCATTGCTAAAGAAGCTGGCTGTTCACAGAATGCTGTACCCAAGCATATCAATGGAAAGTTGAGTGGAAGGAAAAAGTGTGGTAGAAAAAGGTGCATAAGCAACTGGGGTAACCGCAGACTTGAAAGGATTGTTAAGAAAAGGCCATTCAAAAATTTGGTGGAGTTATTGCTTCAAGAGCCACCACACACAGACATATCCAGGACATAGGCTACAAGCAGGGTTGGCATCAGCACCCAGCGCATCCGGGCAAGTACCAGGGCCCTGAGCAGGCTGGGGAGCCCACTCATCGTCGGGCACCCCGCCGCTCTATGGGACCCGTGAGCGGAGGAGAGCAGTGTCAGCGTCCGCTCCCCCCCTCTTGCTAAGGGCCCCGGCAGCCGGTGGCACAATACTTACCTCTCCCCGTGCCTCCGCAGCAGCTCCAGTCTTTTACGCATCCTCTGACTGTGACGCCTCAGGTCAGAGGGCGCGGTGACGTCTTTTCACTGCGCTCTCTCCTGAGCTATCACAGGCAGAGCGGGAAGACGCCGGTGGCGCTGGAGTCCAGAGCAGCGGCAGCAAGTGAGAAGTGAGGTGAGTATTTGATTTTTTTTTTAATGTATGGGGGCATGGGCATTATAAGGGGGTGGGGTGTGACATCCTGCATGGGGCATTAAAGGGGTGGAAGTGACATCCTGCATGAGGCATTATAAGGGGGAGTAGTGACATCCTGCATGGGGCATTATCAGCGAGGGGGGAGAGGTTACATCCTGCATGGGGCATTAAAAGGGGGGGGGAGTGACATCCTACATGGGGCATTATATGGGGGGAAGTGACAACCTGCATGGGGCATTATAAGGGAGAGGGGTGTGACATCCTACATGGGGCAGTATAAGGAGGGGGGACATCCTGCATGGGGCTTTATAAGGGGGTGACATCCTGCATGGGGCATTATAAGGGGGGTGATATCCTGCATGGGGCATTATAAGGGGGTGACATCCTGCATGGGGCATTATAATGGGGGGTGACATAATGCATGGGGCATTATAAGGGGGTGACATCCTGCTTGGGGCATTATATCGGGGAGTGACATCCTGCATGGGGCATTATAAGGGGGAGTGACATCCTGCACAGGGCATTATATGGGGGGGGAACAGCCTGCATGGGGCATTATAAGGAGGGAACAGCCTCCGTGGGGCATTATGTGGGGGGGGATCAGCCTGCATGAGGCTTTGTGGGGGCACAACCTGCATGGAGCATTATATGGGGGCCAGTATCCTGTATGGAGTGTTTTTGGGGCCAGTATTCTGTATGGAGCATTTTATGGGGGCCAGTATTCTACATGAAGCCATTTGCTGGTTTCTGAGCTATTGTGGAATTTACAATAGATATCAGTCATGTAATGTAAGAAGTGAAATCTTCGGCATTGTACTATATATACTGTATATTTCTCTGTGGTATCTGTGCATCATGAATCGTGGTATGTGTTAAAGGGGCCCACTGAGACTCTTTCGCCCAGGGCCCACAAAAACCTGGAGCCGGCCCTGCCTACAAGTGTCGCATTCCTTGTGTCAAGCCACTCATGATCAATAGACAACGCCAGAAGCATCTTAACTGGGCCAAGGTGAAAAAGACCTGGCATGTTGCTCACTGGTCCAAGGTGTTGTTTTCAGATGAAAGTAAATTTTGCATTTCTTTTGGGAATCAAGGTCCCAGAGTCTGGAGGAAGAGTGGAGAGGCACACAATCCAAGCTGCTTGAGGTCTAGTGTGAAGTTTCCACAATCAGTGATGGCTTGGAGAGCCATGTCATCTGCTGGTGTAGGTCCACTGTGTTTTATTAAGACCAAAGGCAGCGCAGCCATCTACCAGGAAATTTTAGAGCACTTCATGCTTACCTCTGCCAACAAGCTTTTTGGAGATGGAAATTTCATTCTCCAACAGGACTTGGCACCTGTCTACACTGCCAAAAGTACCAATACCTGGTTTAAAAACAACAGTATCACTGTGCTTGATTGGCCAGAAAACTTGCCTGACCTTAGCCCCATAGAGAATCTGTGGGGTATTGTCAAGATCAAGAGGAAGATGAGACACCAGACCCAACAATGCAGACGAGCTGAAGGCTGCTATCAAAGCAACCTGGGCTTCCATAACACCTCAGCAGTGCCACAGGCTGATAGCCTCCATGCCACGCCGCATTGATGCAGTAATTGAGGCAAAAGGAGCCCCGACCAAGTATTGAATGCATTTATTGAACATACATTTCTGTAGGTCAACATTTCAGATTTTAAAATCATTTTTCAAGCTGTTATAAAGTATGCTAATTTACTGAGATAATGACTTTTGTGTTTTCATTGGCTGTAAGCCATAATCATCAACATTAACAGAAATAAACACTTGAAATAGATCACTCTGTTTGTAATGACTCTCTCTAATATATGAGTTTCACTTTTTGTATTGAAGAACTGAAATAAACTTACTTTTTGATGATATTCTAATCTAGTGAGAAGCACCTGTATATAAAGGGAGTGGTATTTCCTAATTAGGATATCTACCTAATATTTCGCAAATAGGACGGCTGAGACTCTCATCATAACACACTAAGACACAAAGCTATCTGTTTTCACAAATTAGCATAATAAACATTACTTCTGATACACTAACTATTCAGTCGGAAAGTATTTTTCTAAAAGTATGAAATAATGATGCACTTGACACTTTACTAAATAAGCACCTAGACACATTTGCACTTTATTTTTATTATTTTGAATTAGGCTGTATATATCAAAATTGACTACTCTAGATAACCTTTCCTGATATGCTAGTGATTTATAAGTTATAGTCCCTCTTTTTCATATCTTGCACCTTTTCTGATTTAAAATGTTTTGATTGTGATATCAATAAAATTGAGTTTTTATAACTGATTTTTTAGCTCTTCTGTTTTTTTATTTTAGGTGTAATTGTGCTGCTAGGTGTTGGGCTTTTGCTTGATTTGAAATGGGTTCAGAACCATTGGTTGATTCTGTGATCTCCCATTCTGGTCCAGCTGGGGCTGGTGCTGCTCAGCATCATCGTCAGTCCCAATGCCTAGCTAGTAGTGTTGAGCCACCCCCGTAGTGTTCGAGTTCGGTTCGGTTCGTCGAACACCCGTGTGTTCGCCGAACTGTTCGTCGAACTGTTCGTCGAACACCTTCGAACACCGTTAAAACCAATGGCAGGCAAACAAAAACACATAGAAACACATAGAAAACACCTTCAAAGGTGTCCAAAAGCTGACAAACTGCTCAGAAGACATAAATAACACATGGAAAAGTGACAAGTACATATAGTCATGCGAAAATAAAAGAGGTGGAGGAGTAAAAGGAGGGGGAGACACAGATATAGGCATGTCATGCCCTTCTAAAATCCAAAAAGTGAGAAGCCGACACGGCCAGTCCGCTCCTGCCCGTACCACCTCCGTGTCGCCGGGTTTGTGCCAGAGCCGCGGTGAACCCTGATGGCCAGCCCCCCTCTCCCAATACTGGTGCCTGTCCGCTGGTGGGTCGAGCGAGCCCCCCTGTGGTGGAGGCAGCTCTAAGCTTTTTAATTTAAATTGTCTCTCTAATTTGAATGAATACACTTTAAATCCATTTACAAGGATCTATTGGAGGGCAAGTCTCATGCCAGCAGCCGCGTAATTCCAGCTCCAGTAGCGTCCACTAAAGCTGCTGCAGTTAAAAAGCTTTTATAAGGATCGAGCTCGGCTGTCCACCGCAAGGCATCCTACTGCCAGTCCCAGCCCCTATGCCTTGGGGTGCCTCCTGATGCTCTTCACTGAGTATCCTATGGTCCCGAAGCATTTCCTTTGAAAAAATTAAGTGTCTAAACTACAGGTGGTGTAGCTTGCTTAACAGCCGGGATAATCCGCTGACTAGCAGACACTGCTACTAGGCACAAAGTATTTCCTGGGCTAGATGCAGTTAAAAATTTGTAATTAGATACTCTCGTTGGATGCTGAGAAAGCATTCCATAGAGTCTCCTGGCAAGCCATATATGATTCTCTTAAAAAGCTTGGGGTAGGGGTCTAGGGGACCCTTTTATAGCCAAAATCATGGCCCTGTATCACAATACGTCACCTAGGCTGAAGATAAATGGAACTGTAGCACCCTGAGGGCTCGGTTGCTACAGAGGTATTGCACCTCACCCAGAGGTGTGATATCTCACTCTCCGGTAAGGATGGAGTGTGGATCAGGACCCGACACCTGCATGCATTACACCACATTGCCGTGGGGCAGGGCGACCAATATGCCTCTGAGATGGGCACGACAGTCCCTGTCCCTGGCTGGAGTGGGGGGAGGGAACACTGAGGAAGGGGAACCCTGTAGTGCAGGAGCAGGGAGGAAGCAGTTCCTGGGTGCATTGAGAAGGGAGTATAAAAGGTGGGCACCATCTTAGTTCAGTGCAGAGAAGTCTGAGCAGAAGTGGCAGGGAGCAGGGGCTCTGCATGAGCTCTGCTCCGGAGGCGGGCCTAGTAACAGAGGCCCAGGCCTGGAAGAGGGAGAAGGAAGGAAGAGGAGCGGAGAAGGCTCCAGGAACGAGGAATGAAGGGATCCCAGGGGTGTGGACGGGCGAGCCGCCACCGCACGCCCGAATCCACCTGCGTGGAGGGGTCAGGCCAAAGGGGGAGACCGGTCCCCGAACTAGTGGAGGCAGGAAACGACCCTCAGCTAGAAACCGGAGGCTCTGACATTTTATGTGGTGCAGCCCCTCGCTACACCCGCTAGAAAGGCACCACATAGGGTCAGGGAAACTGGCGCCAAGTTTACCAAGAGGAGGCACGAGGCAGCCGGACAGAAGTGTTGGTAAGAAAGGCCAGACAAAGGACACACAAAGGGGGTCCTGTGAAGTGCTCCAAAGTTATCTGGGAGTTGTCTGAGCCCCTCACCTGGTGAGCACAGTACGACGTGTGTAGCCGTTACCTGCAGACGTGGTCTGGATAATAAGAACTGTGAGTAAAGGCCCTGAACTGCATCACTGACTCCGTGTTGTTACTGCTGCTGCCCTGCACCATCACCCCCATCCTCCGCATACACTGCCCTGAGGCTATACTCCTCCCGTGGAGAGTTATGCTACGCTCTGCTGCACCCACAACACCAGCCTCAGCGGTCTGCCCTGTAGCGGCGGTTCACTCTGACCGCAATCCACGGGTGGCGTAGTCGGACATTTAAACATCAAAACCACATAAATAGTTCCGCCACTGGTTTGACCGCCCTGAGCCACGGAACCGGGTCGCCGCCACGAAGACTACAACCACCAGCATCCACCAAAAAGGGTCCGGCTCCGGGTGTCCCAAGGCCCAGGGGGTGCGTCAGAACATTTTCATCACCTTTCACAATCACCAATGGGACAAGGCAGTGATGTCCTCTGTCCCCTCTCTTATACATCCTAGTGACGGAGCACCTGCTCTCATCAATTCGCCATAACCCCAATATTAGGTGGATTGAGGTGGGAGGCACCGAGTACAAGTGCTCTTTATTTGCTGATGATGTCCTAGTATATATCACTCAATCACATATATCCATCCATGCTGTTATGGCTGAAATAGATCACTTTGTTACATGGTAAAATTTTAAAATCAATGCAGCGAAGTCTGAGGCCCTCGATGTCTCCCTCCCCAAATCCATATAGGATTCCATCCAGTCCAACTTTCCCTTTGCCTGGCCCTCACAGGGTATCAAATACTTAGGAATTCCTATTCATAGAGACCTCTCCCATCTATGTTATCTTAATTTTGGGCCCTTTATTGAACAACTCCATACAGACCACGGTTGGCAAGTTAGAACTGTAAGATTCACTACGTGAACCACTGGTGTTTTGTGGAAAAGCACATGTACACTGCGTTCCAAATTATTATGCAAAAAGTGTTTAGGAGTGATAAGGGAAGAATTTGTTTGTTTGTCAGTTAAACTCATTGATGGTGATGTGTGTCAGGGCTCTTTATATCACTGTAAGCAATTGCAGACACCTGTGCTAATTAGTTTGGCAGGTGTGTCCAATGAAAGGCAAGACTACTTAAGAAGGCTCTCTCACATTATTAAGCAGCCTACATTTTCTGCCAAAATGGGAAAGAAAAAGGATGTGTCGGCTGCTGAGAAGCAACAAATTGTGGAGTGTTTAGGTCAAGGCATGACTACAATCAACATTGTGCGATGATCAGGATGAAGTGTCTTGGCAATCAAGAAGTATGTAGCTGATTCACAGTACACACGTGTGCGTGCTGATAAGGGCAAATTGAGGACTCTTTCCTACAGGCAATTACGTCAGGTTGAAAGAGTAGCGGCAAAAAAGCCTTGTCATAGCAGCAGACAAGTTTTTGAAGCTGCTTGTGCCTCCAACGTCCCCCGAACAACAAGATGCAGGGTCCTTCAGAGGTTTGCAGCTGTGCATGCGCCATCCTGTCGACCTCCTCTATCCACTTCACACAAGCAGAAACGGCTCCAGTGGGCCAAACATTACATGAAGACTGATTTCAAAACTGTTTTGTTCACGGATGAGTGCCGTGCAGCGCTCGATGGTCCAGATGGATGGAGTGGAGGATGGCTGGTTGATGGACACCCCACGCAAACACGGCTACAGCGCCAACAAGGAGGAGGTGGAGTAATGTTTTGGGCTGGAATCATGGGGAGAGAGATTGTCGGCCCCTTTAGGATCCCTGAAGGCGCTAAAGATGAACTCCATAATGTATGTGGATTTTCTCAAACAGCACTTCCTGCCATGGTTCAAGAAGAAGAACCGTGTATTTCACAGCAAGATCATTTTTCTGCATGATAATGCACCATCTCATGCTGCACATAAAACATCTGCATCTCTGGCTGATATGGGCATAAAAGGGGACAAACTTATGGTGTGACCCCCATGCTCCCCTGACCTCTACCCCATTCAGAACCTTTGGAGCATCATTAAAAGGAGTGTCTATGATGGCGGGAGGCAGTTCACATCTAAGCAACAGCTCTGGGAGGGTATTCTATCCTCATGCAAAACAATTGAAGCAGAAACCATCCAAAACCTGACAAATTCAATGGACGAGAGAGTTCAGAAGCTCCTTTCGAACAAGGGGTCCGATGTGAAAATGTAACATCACCTAGAATAAAGTTTTGAGTTGAAAACTGTTTGATTTCAGTTTCTAACAACCTGCTAATGCTTATAATTTCAAAAATGACCATTTTTTTGGTCTTTATTAAAATGAAAAGGTTGATCGAAAAGTTTGGGGGATCTAAGAGTGTGGCAACCCAGTAGTCATGATTACTTCGAATTCTGACAATATGAGGGTCATGTTGCAGGTAGTGCAGCAAGAAGGCACTTATGTGTCTTGCGCATCTCGGAGCCCCAAAATTATTTTCCGGGCTAGATGCAGCTAAAAATTATTATTAATTTTAAATCTGGTGGAGCTTAGTATAGATGGCCTAATAGGATCAGTGCTGCACACTGCTACAAAGCCCAAAATATTTTCCAGCCAAGATACAAATAAACATGATTAGTAATTTTAAATCTGGTGGAGCTTATTATAGATGGCCTAATAGAATCAGTGCTGCACACTGCTACAAAGCCCAAATTATTTTCCAGCCAAGATACAGATAAACATGATTAGTAATTTGAAAGCTTAAAACGGTTGGTAGGGTGATTTTAACCAATCATCAAGCTTTTACTCTCCCCAGGATGACACAGGGGTAGAAAAGTCGTTTCGGATCCATGATTTGTTCATCTTTATGAACGTGAGTCTGTCTACATTATCAGTGGAGAGCCGCGTGCGCTTATCTGTCAGCACACCACCAGCAGCGCTGAACACACGTTCAGACAGAACGCTGGCTGCGGGGCATGACAAGATCTCCAAGGCGTAAGTGGCTAGCTCCGGCCATTTATCCAGATTGGAAGCCCAAAAAGAGCAAGGGTCCAGTGACACAGTCGTGGCTTCAATGTTTACTTGGAGATACTCCTGTACCATCGTCTCTAGGCGTTGACTATGTGTCAGACTTCTTGTCTCCTGTGGCCTTGCAAAGGATGGGCTAAAAAAGTGGTGAAATGATTCCGCAAAATTGATGTTACCAGCAGATACTGTGGTTCTGTTACGGTTTGAGTGCTGAACACTTGACGGTCCCACGGTTGGCAAGTTGGAACTGTGAGATTCACTACGTGCACCACTGGTATTTTGTGGAAAAGCACATGTAAGATTCTGCAACAGTCTCTGCTGATACTCCTGCATGCGTGCATCCCTTTCTATGGCAGGAATAATTTCTGCAAATTTACTTTTGTACCGGGGATCTAACAGTGTGGCAACCCAGTAGTCAGGATTATTTCTAATTCTCACAATTCGAGGGTCATGTTGCAGGTAGTGCAGCAAGAAGGCACTCATGTGTGTTGCGCATCCAGGAGCACCAAGTCCCTGTTGTGTTGGTGGCGAGGTAACAATCATGCTTCCTTCCTCTGTCCTCTCCCCCCAACCTCGCACAACAGAAATGTGATCAAGGTCTCCCTCATCTGATGAGTCTTCCATCAGTTCGTCCTCCACTTCTTCCTGGGCTCCTGCACCTTCCTCACTAGTTTGGCTGCTACCATGCGCCCTGGTAAAACCATCTCCCCCACCCTCACATGCCTGCCGCCTTGGTGCTGCCGACCGTCTGGACCTTGCAGATGTTAGCCCTTCCGCATACAACTCCTCCTCCTCTACTTCCTCCACCTCCTCTTGTGCCACCACCTGACTCCGAATTCTGTTTAACATGTGCTCCAGCATGTAAATCACCGGAATATTCATGCTGATAATGGCATCGTCAGCACTAAACATCTTCGTCGCCATTTCAAAACTGTGCAGAAGGGTGCATAGGTCCCTGATCTGAGACCACTCCTCCAGCGTGATTTGCCCCACCTCTGAATCTCGTTGGCCCAGGCTATACGTCAGAACGTGTTGCACCAGGGCTTGTCGGTGCTGCCACAGTCGCTGCAACATGTGCAGAGTTGAATTCCACCGGGTAGGCACATCGCATTTTAGCCGGTGAAGTGGCAGGCCCAACGACTTCTGTAGAGATGTAAGTCACTGAGCTGCGGGATGCGAACGGCGGAAGTGAGCACACAGCCACCGTGCCCTCTGCAGAAGGCCATCTAGTCTGGGATAGTGGGCTAAAAATTGCTGGACAACCAGGTTCAACACGTGAGCCATACAAGGCACGTGTGTGACATTGCCCCGGCGAAGGGCCGCACCCAGGTTTGCAGCATTGTCGCACACGGCCTTCCCTGGTTTCAGGTCCAGTGGAGACAACCATTCATGAAATTGGTTCTCCAGAGCTGACCACAACTCCTCAGCTGTGTGACTCACATTTCCCAGACATTTCAATGTAAAAACCGCCTGATGACGTTGAGCCCTACTGCCAGCATAGTAAGGAGGTGTGCAGGATCCCTTCTGCGCAGTTAGAAAGCTTGTGGCATGACCAGACAGGCTTTGGGTGCAGGTGGAAGACCGAGAGGAGGTTGAGGAGGCAGAAGCAGTGGAGGAACTTTGACATAAAGAGGATTGACGCACAACTCGTGGGGACGGCAAGACTTGGACAGCAGCCCCTTGTCCTGCTGTCACCATAGTTACCCAGTGTCCAGTCAGCGACACGTAACGCCCCTGTCCATGCCTACTCGTCCAAGTGTCTGTGGTGAAATGCACCCTGTCACACACAGAGTTTCTCAAAGAAGCGGTGATGTTATGTGCGACATGCTGGTGGAGCGCAGGCACACCTTTCTTTGAGAAGTAGTGCCGACTGGGCATCTGGTACTGGGGCACTGCGACGGACATAAGGTCTCGAAAATCCTCTGTGTCCACCAGGCGGAAAGGCAGCATTTCTGTAGCCAAGAGCTTGCAGATGGTGAAATTCAACCTCTTAGCTTTCTCATGGCTAGGAGGAAATGGTCTTTTACTTGTCCACATCTGAGGGACCGAGGGCTGGCTATTGTGCTTAGACGGGGTTGATAAGGGTGTCCCCGGCAAACTGCCGGTCTGTGAGGAAGATGCAGGCGGACATGTTAGGTTGCCTTGATCCAAATGTGGTGCTATCGATGTCGGACAGCGCTCAACACCAGCTGGTGTTACCACCTCCAAAGAAAATGATGACCTGCCAATCACGCTGGCTGTTGCGGGTAAAGAGGTGGCAGGTCTGCGCCCCAAAACAGGTGTGACTGCTGTCCCCCCAGTCACAGAGGATGAAGAGGCCGCGGATGCACAAGATATGGCAGACGGTGGTTGGCCCGGCCGGCTAGGCCGCATTGTAGCACACTGAGCTTCCCACTGCAACTTATGCTTCATGTCCATGTGCCGGTTCATGCATGAAGTACTCAAACTATGTATTTTTTGGCCTCTACTTAGCTTTTGCTGACAAATGTTACAGATAACACGAGTTGGGTCATCTTTATCGATCTGAAAAAATGCCCAGGCTATGCAAGGCTTAGCACCCATGCGACCTGAAGAGCCACCACGACTTGTGGTGAGAGGCAGAGTTGTGTTTGAGGATGCAGTTGTTGACGTGCTTCCAGTACTACGTCTCTGTCCAGGAAGGCGCAACCTGACCTCGTCGTCACTAGCATCTTCCTCCACCTCCTCTGCTGACCTCATCTCTTGGCTGACTGTGGGTTGACAGTAAGTGGGATCTCCGACCTCATCATCATCACCCTGTGCGTTATCACACCCGTCGTCCTCAGAGCCAACCTGTTCCTGCCCTGACAAAAAACTAAAGTTGTCGCTCCAATCAGGTATTTGAGTCTTATCATCGTCTTCCTCATTGTCTCCACCAACAGGAGTTACAGTTTGGGAATGAGGGTCTACATTATGGTCAGAACCTTCTGCGTCTGGTCCTGGATCAGACTCATAAAGATTCTGGGCATCAGTGCAGATCATTTCCTCGTCTGGATTCACAGAAGCGCTGGAGTCGACCTCTGATTCCCAGGCTATAGTATGAGTAAACAGCTCTGCAGACTCAACCATCTGTTCTACCTCATACTCAGACGGGCAGCTGGAGATTTGGGAGCTGTGAGGAAGCAAGTGCGATTTGGGTGACACCTTTGAGGACTGGAGTATTTGTGATGTTGAAGTTGATGTGAAGGAGAGCCCACTTAAAGGAGCACTTGATATCCGTTGAAGCACCTGCTGTTTTTGTGCCTCATCTGGAATTTGTAGCGATTGGCGTGGCCGTAAGAAAGGGATCTTATCACATTGTCCGCTAAAAGAAGTAGACATTTTAGTTTGGCTGGAAGATGGTCTTTCTTCTGCACCTACCCCACGGACACAACCTTTTTTCCCCTTCCCAACACGCCTATTCCCCTTTCCACCAGCAGCAGGCCTTTTTCCACTCATTTTGGTGGTTAACTAATTCACAACTCTGGAGTTGTTTGCACAAAAAAACAATGGATGGTAACCGAGCAGAGCTGAGTGGCCAAACTGTGGTATTAGGCCAAAACTATTGGCTGGGTTAGATGCAGAAAAAAAATATTTTGAATTTGCAACCTGATGGAGGTCAGTATAGATGGACTAATAGACCAAGTCCCACACACCGCTAGAAGCCCAAATATTTTTTCAGAGCTAGATGCAGAAAAAAATTATATTCAATTTGCAACCTGCTGGAGGTCAGTATAGAAGAACTAATAGAACAAGTCCCACACACTGCTAGAAGCCCAAATATTTTTTCAGAGCTAAATGAAGAAAAAAATTATTTTTAATTTGCAACCTGATGGAGGTCAGTATAGATGGACTAATAGACCAAGTCCCACACACTGCTAGAAGCCCAAATATTTTTTCAGAGCTAGATGCAGAAATTTTTTTTATTCAATTTGCAACCTGATGGAGGTCAGTATAGATGGACTAATAGACCAAGTCCCACACACTGCTAGAAGCCCAAATATTTTTTCAGAGCTAGATGGAGAAAAAAATTATATTCAATTTGCAACCTGCTGGAGGTCAGTATAGAAGGACTAATAGAACAAGTCCCACACACTGCTAGAAGCCCAAATATTTTTTCAGAGCTAAATGAAGAAAAAAATTATTTTTAATTTGCAACATGATGGAGGTCAGTATAGATGGACTAATAGACCAAGTCCCACACACTGCTAGAAGCCCAAATATTTTTTCAGAGCTAGATGCAGAAATTTTTTTTATTCAATTTGCAACCTGATGGAGGTCAGTATAGATGGACTAATAGACCAAGTCCCACACACCGCTAGAAGCCCAAATATTTTTTCAGAGCTAGATGCAGAAAAAAATTATATTCAATTTGCAACCTGCTGGAGGTCAGTATAGAAGGACTAATAGAACAAGTCCCACACACTGCTAGAAGCCCAAATATTTTTTCAGAGCTAGATGCAGAAAAAAATTATATTCAATTTGCAACCTGCTGGAGGTCAGTATAGAAGGACTAATAGAACAAGTCCCACACACTGCTAGAAGCCCAAATATTTTTTCAGAGCTAGATGCAGAAAAAAATTATTTTTAATTTGCAACCTGATGGAGGTCAGTAGAGATGGACTAATAGACCAATTACCACACACCGCTAGAAGCCCAAATATTTTTTCAGAGCTGGATGCAGAAAAAATTTTTATTCAATTTGCAACCTGCTGGAGGTCAGTATAGAAGGACTAATAGAACAAGTCCCACACACTGCTAGAAGCCCAAATATTTTTTCAGAGCTAGATGCAGAAAAAAATTATTTTTAATTTGCAACCTGATGGAGGTCAGTAGAGATGGACTAATAGACCAAGTCCCACACACCGCTAGAAGCCCAAATATTTTTTCAGAGCTAGATGCAGAAAAAAATTATATTCAATTTGCAACCTGCTGGAGGTCAGTATAGAAGGACTAATAGAACAAGTCCCACACACTGCTAGAAGCCCAAATATTTTTTCAGAGCTAAATGAAGAAAAAAATTATTTTTAATTTGCAACCTGATGGAGGTCAGTATAGATGGACTAATAGACCAAGTCCCACACACTGCTAGAAGCCCAAATATTTTTTCAGAGCTAGATGCAGAAATTTTTTTTATTCAATTTGCAACTTGATGGAGGTCAGTATAGATGGACTAATAGACCAAGTCCCACACACCGCTGGAAGCCCAAATATTTTTTCAGAGCTAGATGCAGAAAAAAATTATATTCAATTTGCAACCTGCTGGAGGTCAGTATAGAAGGACTAATAGAACAAGTCCCACACACTGCTAGAAGCCCAAATATTTTTTCAGAGCTAAATGAAGAAAAAAATTATTTTTAATTTGCAACCTGATGGAGGTCAGTATAGATGGACTAATAGACCAAGTCCCACACACTGCTAGAAGCCCAAATATTTTTTCAGAGCTAGATGCAGAAAATTTTTTTATTCAATTTGCAACCTGATGGAGGTCAGTATAGATGGACTAATAGACCAAGTCCCACACACTGCTAGAAGCCCAAATATTTTTTCAGAGCTAGATGCAGAAATTTTTTTTATTCAATTTGCAACCTGATGGAGGTCAGTATAGATGGACTATTAGACCAAGTCCCACACACTGCTAGAAGCCCAAATATTTTTTCAGAGCTAGATGCAGAAAATTTTTTTATTCAATTTGCAACCTGATGGAGGTCAGTATAGATGGACTAATAGACCAAGTCCCACACACTGCTAGAAGCCCAAATATTTTTTCAGAGCTAGATGCAGAAATTTTTTTTATTCAATTTGCAACCTGATGGAGGTCAGTATAGATGGACTAATAGACCAAGTCCCACACACTGCTAGAAGCCCAAATATTTTTTCAGAGCTAGATGCAGAAAATTTTTTTATTCAATTTGCAACCTGATGGAGGTCAGTATAGATGGACTAATAGACCAAGTCCCACACACTGCTAGAAGCCCAAATATTTTTTCAGAGCTAGATGCAGAAATTTTTTTATTCAATTTGCAACCTGATGGAGGTCAGTATAGATGGACTAATAGACCAAGTCCCACACACCGCTAGAAGCCCAAATATTTTTTCAGAGCTAGATGCAGAAAAAAATTATATTCAGTTTGCAACCTGATGGAGGTCAGTATAGATGGCTAAATGGAACAAGACCCACACACAGCTAGAAGCCCAATATTTTTTCAGAGGTAGATGCAGAAAAAAATATATTCAGTTTGCAACCTGATGGAGGTCAGTATAGATGGACTAATAGAATGATGCTATGCCCAAAAGATTTTACTTCACTAGGTGCAGTAAAAAAATTGGTATTCTATACACAGGTGGTATATCTTGCAACACAGATAGGCTACTCCACTGACTAACACACTCTGCAATAGGCCAAAAAGGATTAGCTTTGCTAGATTCAGCCAAATGCTGTGAAAAAAACTTGCACAGCACTGGCACAGACCTGCCTGGCAAAAACTGATAGGAACTGATGTAACCGAGTCCTGAAAAGGACTCCAATTACAATTAGTCTTTACTCCCACAACCTATCTATTTAAGAGCACAGACCTCCCTGATAAAAGTCGTAGGAAATGCTGTAACCTAGTCCTTAAAAGGACTGCAATCACAACTATTCCCTACTCCCAAGCTATCTGTATATTTGTGCGAAAATTGGCTTGAAATTAACAAGGTATAGCGCACACAGCAACAGCGGTGCAGTCTAACACGCAGCTGCAGCAGTGAGAAAATGGTGGCGACGGGGAAAATGGCTTGGTCTTATAGGGCAAGGACATGTGACATACACTGCCAATGACACATGCCCTTGCTTGTGTGAAAAAAAGCACTTCGCTCCGTGTGTGCACTGCTGATAGGCTGACAGATTGCACCTCCCCACTGCAAATGCGGGAAAGAGAAAAAAAAATGGAGATCTTCATTGTTCCTGCAGAGATCCATCCCCTGCCCCTCCCCCCACCCCGCTGTACACTCAAACTGCGTATTAACATTAATTTTCATCATTACTGAGAAAAAATCCAGTTATGATTTTGGTGCACGAACAGTTATCGAACATAACCTCGAACAGCCGAATTTTTCTCAAATTGTTCGTGTTCGCCGACCGGCTCGAACACCGCCCAAAACAGCTTGAATTTGAGATTGGCGAACAGTTCGAGTAGAACAACGCTCATCTCTACTAGCTAGTGCACGAGATGGACAAGTTGTCTTTTGGTTCTTTGTTCCTAGCAACATGAAGCATAGGTTGCGGAGGGAAAAAGGGCTGCTACAGCCTAAGTCCAGGATTCACTGCACTGAGCATGCCCGTGACATGGCGGACCATGATTGGTGGTTTGGGAGTCAGCTGATCCGGTGACCTGGCACAGCCTGATTGGTCGCGGGTGACGTCACCAATAATGTGACGGTGGGCAGGGCTTAATCTTTAAATAGCCCGCCCACAAACATGGCAGCGTGCTCTGATCATTGAGCTGTGATGGTGTTGTTGTGTGGATGCTTGGTCGTTTGGGCTCCACGTGTGCTTTAGCTTCTGTCAGGCAGGTTTAGCGGGGGATAGGCAGCCTTAGATGGAGGGAAGCAGGTAGCTTCGTCTGGCAGTCAGGCTCCGACAAAGGGGTCGCCATACACCCCGAGCAGTTTGCAGACGCCGTATTCCCGGCACCGCCTGTAAGCCACGTGGAGAGATACTCCTCAGTCCGGTAGCACGCCGGCTGGGAGAACGTATACGCCAGAGTGTATCACACACGCATCCTAGCGCTTGCTGTGTAGTCCCTGTGCTGTAAACAGGGCTACAGATACATTATTTATCGCACATCTCTCGTGCAGTTAATGGAGATAGTGTGAATTCCTATTCCCGTTCCGGTGTGCAGTATCACGGAGGGGATTGCTATTTCAGTTGGTTGTTTTACCTTCTTACCCGGAAGGTGTTCGGCTGCAGTCCTCCAGGCTGCATCGTGGACCCCGGGATTCGGTTGCGTTCCATTATTTAATAAAGTTGTTTGTAACCGTCCCCTTAACAGTTTCAGAGCGTCAGGGTCTTGCCGAACATGGCTGACAACCAGCAACTGCAGCGCTATATACAGCAACTTGAGGCCAGACTTTGGACTCTGGAACAAGCTGCCCCGGTGGCTGATATCACTGGTTAACTCGGCTGCGGTGAGTGCTGCGGCAGCTGTAATCGCTCCTTTACCCCGTTTTGCTCTCCCGGAAAAATTTTCTGGTGACAGCAAATCCTGCAGAGGTTTTATTAATCTGTGCTCCATTCCAAATGGAGGCACAGTTCCCCTCCGAAAGGGCCAAAGTGGGTTTTGTCATCTCGTTACTTTCTCACAGGGCCTTGGAGTGGGCTACACCTCTGTGGGAGCGGAGTGACCCGGTAGTGGCTAATGCAGGTCTCTTTCTTACAGCCCTAAAAAATGTCTTCCTAGGTCCTCAGGTCACGCATGATACGGCTCTTAAGCTTCTTGCGCTGGTCCAGGGTTCGGTCACCGCCAGCCACTATGCCATTCTGTTCAGAACCTTAGCGGCTGAATTGGATTGGTCTGAGCGGGCTTTAATTCCGGTGTTCTGGAAGGGTCTGGTTGGGCATATTAAAAATGCTCTATCTACCAGAGAGATTCCAACCTCCCTGGAGGAGTTAATCTCTCTCGCTAACCGAATAGATTTGCGTCATTCAGAACTCAAGTTAGAGCTGGAGGTCCCCAGACCTCAGTGTCAGTTGGCATCATCATTCTCTAGACCCATTTCCAAACCTGCGACTCACCACCCAGAGCCTGAGGCTATGGATATATCCCGGACTGAGTCTAGCCCATCTCGTCCCCGACCTGCACATCTCTTGGAGTGCCCCATTAATAAGGGTTCCAAGCAGTCAGGAAAGCGAGTGTGTCTAACCACCGTTGGAGGAGGTGTGTTAGATTCCGAGGCTCCTTCCTCCAAATTATTGTATAAGGTGACATTGTTCTTCGCAACAACCACGGTTACTGCCAAGGCCTGGGTGGATTCTGGCATCGATGGCAAATTTTTGTCATCTACGTTTTCCCAGAAGTACGCCATTCCTATGGAGTTACTGCCAAAACCAATGAACATTAGGGTAGTCAACGGTTCACTACTGGACACGCAAATCACCCACCAGTCGATTCCCCTCACCATGTCAGTTCCTCAGGGTCACCGGGAGGTTAACTCCTTTCTTATTATTCCTGGTGGATTAGATGAGGTGTTATTGGGTCTTCCATGGTTACGTTGTCACACTCCACACATTGACTGGAATACTGGGATAATTTCTTCCTGGAGTGAGAATTGTGTGTCTCAGTGTATGGTCACAGTCACCCGGAGGGTAGTCTCTGAGCCTTCTACCAATTTGGCCCTGGCACAGATTCTCTGTCTGTCCCCGAGACCTAGGTCTTGTCAGATTATATCAAAAAGAACCCTCGCGTAGACCTTTTGTCCCGGTCCATGGATACGGCTGAGGACGATGACGAGCCCAGGCTCACTCTTCCTCCTGGGAGGATGTTCATTCCTCCTAGTCTACAAAATGAGGTGCTCTCCTGGGCACATGCCCCTAAGTTCGGAGGTCATTTTGGGGTCAAACGTACCACAAAGTTCCTTCAACGGTCGTATTGGTTGCCCCGGTGGCGCCAGGACGTTAAGGAATATGTTCTAGCATGTGTCTCCTGTGTGAGAGATAAATCATCCCGTCAAAGTCTGGCTGGTCTTCTCCACCCGTTACCCGTGGCGGATTCCACAGATCTGACTCCGCTTCTTCTGAATAATGGCCAACATCCACGTGTTCCGGTTACTATGCCAGTTCCCTCTATGGACCGTGGGGTCAGAGATTTGGCTCTGGAAGTGCGGGAGGTTTCGGACCATACCCAGGATGCTATATTGGCCTCCAAGAATCGAATGAGAGAGTCGACAGTGTGGCTCACGGCTCGCAATACTAAAGTATGCGGGGAATCTGTTTGCCCCCCACTTTATTGGTCCTTTCAAAATTTTGGCCCAAGTAAACCCAGTAATGTACCTTTTACAGTTACCACGACACCTCAGGAGTCCCGACACTTTTCATGTGTCGCTCCTTATGCCCTTTTGCCTGACAAAACTCGCTGAACCTGCTACAGACACCAGGGGTGATAATCTCGAGGTGCAGGCTATTATGGGGTCTAAGATGGTTCGTGGAAAAAAAGGTTACCCAGTACACTGGAGGGGCCATGGATCTGAGGATCATCCCTGGGAACCGGTGGACCACATTCATGCTCCCTTGCTCATTGAGGAATATGAGCGTCAAGTGGAGGGGGATGTTAAAAGGAGGGGATAATGTTAGGCGTCGGGCAGTTGCTGGATTTGAAATGGGTTCAGAACCATCAGTGGATTCTGTGGTCTCCCATTCCAGTCCAGTCAGGGCTGATGCTGCTCAGCATCATTGTCAGTCCCAATGCCTAGCTGGTGCACGAGATGGACAAGTTGTCTGTTGGGTCTTTGTTCCTAGCAACATGAAGCGTAGGTTGCGGAGGGAAACAGGGCTGCTACAGCCTAAGTCCAGGATTCACTGCACTGAGCATGCCCGTGACATGGCGCACTGTGATTGGTGGTTTGGGAGTCAGCTGATCCGGTAACCTGGCACCACCTGATTGGTCGCAGGTGACGTCACCAATAGTGCGACGGTGGGTAGGGCTTAATCTTTAAATAGCCCGCCCACAAACATGGCGGCGCGCTCTGATCATTGAGTTGTGAGGGTGTTGTGTGGACGCTTGGTCGTTTGGGCTCCACGTGTGCTTTAGCTTCTGTCAGGCAGGTTTAGCGGGGGATAGGCAGCCTTAGATGGAGGGAGGCAGGTAGCTTCGTCTGGCAGTCTGGCTCCGACAAAGGGGTCGCCATACACCCCGAGCAGTCTGCAGACGCCGTATTCCCGGCATCGCCTGTAAGCCACGTGGAGAGATACTCCTCAGTCCGGTAGCATGCCGGCTGGGAGCACGTATACACCGGCGTGTATCACACACACATCCTAGTGCCTGCTGTGTAGTCCCTGTGCTGTAAACAGGGCTACAGATACATTATTTATCGCACATCTCTCGTGCAGTTAACGGAGATAGTGCGAATTCCTATTCCCGTTCCGGTGTGCAGTAACATGGAAGGGAATGTTATTTCAGTTGGTTGTTTTACCTTCTTACCAAGAAGGTGTTCGGCCGCAGTCCTCCAGGCTGCATCGCGGACCCCAGGTTCGGTTGCGTTCCATTATTTAATAAAGTTGTTTGCAGCCATCCCCTTAACACATGCACCTCGATAAATACGCTATATATCAGTATAAAACAGATGATGTAGGGGGCTTAATATGAGAGGCTTAGTATAGATAGAGGGCAGCATAGGAAGCTCAGAATGGAGAAGGAGCAGCATGAGGGACTCAGTATGTCAGTATGGATAGTGGGACAGCGTGGGGAGCCGAGCATGGAGAGGGCCAACATCGGGAAACCAATATGGAGAGGGGAAGCGAGATGAGCCCAGGATGGAGAGGGGCAACTTGGAGGCCTCAATATGGAGAGAGACAAAATGAGTAGGCTCAGTACTAAAAAAAAAAGGGCAACATCAAGGTGTTCAACATAGATAGAGGGCAGTATTGGGAGCTGAGTATGGAGAAAGGCAGCTAGGGGAGTGAAGTACGGAGAGAGGCCACATGAGGAAGCTCAGTATAAAAAAGGGCTGCATGGGGGCTCAATATGGAGAAATGGGCAGCATGGGTGGCTAAGTATGGAGAATGGGCAGTGTCGGGATATGCTGCAGAAGACCAGAGAAGAGGGAAGTCTGCAGAGACAAGCTGTGGCTGTGAAAAGTCATCATGAAGTCAGGATCTATAAGGGACCTTGATCTAAGGGTGCATTTTCATTTGGCCAGTTGCAGCCTTTAAATTACCACTGATCTACTCTATAAATAGCAGTTGTCTGATAGCCTGTATAGACAGGCTGTAACCGCACTTTCATGTGCAAAGAACCATTATTAACATAATCATCCTGTCCGCATAGAAAAGCATTGTTTTCAGCAGCACATGCGTACTTAGAACAATGTGCTTCTGAAAATGATGATATTTAAAGTAAGTCTTTCATCCCAAATTGCCATTTAAATTGCATAAAAATGTATACAGGGAACATATCCCCTATAAAAAGCATACCAGGCATATACAGTTTAACTTAAAGAAGCTCTTCTGTTTTTTTTTCGTTAAACTTGTGTAAATGTTAGTGTAGTATCAGTGTGTTAAAATACTCACTGATTGTAATCTTCTCTGGTATCCAGCACCATTCCTCTTCTGAGTTAAAGCCCCGTCACACTAAGTGAGTTTGCTAGCGAGATCACTGCTGAGTCACAAGTTTTGTGACGCAACAGCGACCTCAGCAGCGATCTCGCTACGTTTGACACTTAGCAGAGACCAGGCCCCTGCTGTGAGATCGCTGGTTGTGTCGGAATGGTCTGGACATTTCTTTGATCGTTGAGGCCCCACTGCTTAGCATGCATCGGTGTGTTTGACACCTTATTAACGACGTTATTGACGACTCAGACACAGAAACACATAGGTGTACATCGTAATACCGATCATTACGGGTCGCCGCATCGTTGCTGCATGGTTGGGAAGATCTGACTGTTTGACATCTCACCAGCGACCACATAGCGACGCAGCAACGATCCCTGACAGGTCGTATAGTTGTCGGCATCGCTGTAGTGTGAAGGGGACTTTACTTTTGACGACGATTCAGTCTCTCTGGATCACACTACTGTAAGCCTATAGTCTCTTTTGACTCTCCTTAGGCATACATTGTAACAGCCACTTCTGTCTCACACGAAGTGCAGTGTGATCTGGAGAGTCTGAATTGCTGTTAGGTAACTCAGAAGAGGAGTAATATAGCACTGGACACCGGAGAATATAGTGAGCAGTGAGTAGATTAACACCCTGAAGCTACACCTATATTTACACAGGTTTTAGGAGAAAAATTTGCAAGGTTGCTTCTTAAATATTTGCTGAAAAATTTACTTTTACTTAATATGCAAATGAGGGCGCTTTGGAGCACTATTGGCGTGGCATATGCCCTTATGGACCATTACGCCCCAACCATTTGCATATTAAAGCCAGTTCCTTGTCTTGATTGATAGCGTTTCAGTGATAAAAGTGAGCTCTGTCTAAAATTAGCTTGCGCACTGACAGTGGAGGAGTGAAGCAGGGTGTTCCAAGTGTCAGTGTGGGTGCACACAATGTGGTAACGGGTGCGTTCTTGCCTGTCTTTGGTCACCACTCAAGCAGCTTTCCTGAAGAAGAAGGGAGATGAAGTGAGCAGATAGCATGTGCACATCACAAGGCCCTCTCCTCACTAAAGCTGTATGTTCGCTACACTTCTGTGGGCATGGAGTGGTGGCCACATACAGGCAGGATCTTAGCGTTGGAACAACAACCATATTGTGGGACCAGCACTGACACTTGATCTGCACTGTTATTCTCCTTCTGTGTCAATTCACATTGCAATCACAAGGGCGATGGAAATATCCTGTGTTGCTGATTAAATGACAAGCCATGATGAGATGAAGAAATGCTGGCTTTAGGTTGTCCAAAATTTAAGGCTGTGTGCCCATGATGCGTTTTTTAAGCATTTCCGCAGCGGCATAAACGCTGCAGAAACACTTAAAAAATGCATGATAGAAGGCCTGCCATGTTCCCCAATGATAATCCGCATGTGCTGTGCACATGCTGCGGAAATTTCCACTGCAGATTATCATTGCGGAAAAAAACGCAGCACTACCAATTATTTTGCGGAAGTGCTGCGTTTTCGTCGCCATTGACTTGCATTGGAACGCATGGATTCCGCATCACCGTATATGTAGATGCACATTTCACCATAGAAACTGTGAAAACAAGAATAAAATAAAAAATTAATGTTATACTTACCTTCTGTTGGCCCCCGGTGTGCTTGTCTTTGCTTGCCGGCACCGCGCGATGGACTGGAGGACCTGTGCTGACGTCATCATAGTCATGTGACGGGTCACGCGATTCTGACGTCGGCAGGTCCGTCAGTGTTCCGCGATCTGCCGACAAGGGAGAACGGAGGGAAGCAAGACTGCGGTGGCCATCGGAAGGTAAGTATAGATTTATTTTTTTATTTTTAAACATTCTTTACGGTCACACTATATAAATCCATGCCGGTTGCATGGATTTATATAGTGTGACCAAGTTGTCAAGCACTTTCCAAGTGATGCTAAAATTGCTTGGAAAGCGCTTGTCAACCCGCATGCGGAAATCCATGTGAAGAACGCTTCACATCCTCATGTCCCTGGCAGGAAAAACGCATGTACAATCCACATGCATTTTTCTGCCATGGGAGATGCAGAAACGCTCAGGAAAAATCCGGAGCATTTTGGCATAGTGGGCACATAGCTTAATAATGTTTTGCTCGTGGATCGGTTGATTAACAGCCTACCAGACTGATTGATAATCAATTTCCGATTATTAGTTGCAGTGTAAATGCACCTTAAATAAGAACTAAACTTTTGGGTGACTTTTTTATATGTTTTAGGGTCAATAATTCTGAGCAGATTGGTGCAGGTCTGGGACCATAGACTCCCACAGATTTCTTAAAAGACCTCTTAGAAGAGTGCAACTCAGTAGATAGGAGAGCACACAGTGCAGAGCAGATGCAGTAGAAAGTCATAGTCCTGCCTCCTAAGCTGTGCACTTCTAAGAGGTCTTTTGAGCAATTGATGGGAGTTTTAAGTCCCAGATCCGCAGCAATCTGCTCAGAATTATTGGATCTCAAACACACAAGATATTTCCCCAAAAATAATTTACTCTTTAAAAGTTTAATAATACTATTGCCTGTGTCTAATCAGTACTGTGGTTCTTGAATGGTCCGCAGTCTAATAATAGCTGGTATCAACAACATCCATCATCTATTTTACCATTTTTAACAACATACTGGGAGTAGCAGTGTCATAGAAAAAAATGTATATGCTGGGGGCTGACGCTGACCTGACATTGCAATGTAGTGCTGTAATAAATCTGGTGATATAGTCTTGTACTGAAGATAGTTCTGATAATGTAGTTGAGTACTGCAGGTAGTTCTGGTGATGTAGTCATGTACTGAGAGTGGTCCTGAGGATGTAGCTGTGTAGCAATCATTAATTTATAAGCCAAGATATTAGATCATTACAGGATCAGTGTGCTCGACTAAAAAAACAGCCCTCTAAATGAGACCATACATGTCAGCCAAATATGTATTTGATTAAGGCTATATTCACATGTGGCATTTTTGCTAAAAAAAATCTGCAGCTAAAACCTGATTTCTTAAAAATAAAGTTGTGGCCAAAATGCAGGTTTTGGACATTTGTCTCCATGTACATGATAATAAGGTTTAGTCCTCCAAAACTTTACTTGCCAAACTCCCACTGAAGCCTGAACATCGGCTTCATCCCAGCGTGGAAATAACTTGCGGCTTATCGTCCAGAAATAGGCTTTCTCCTGTTGTTTGGTGTAGCTGGCTGCAGCAGGATCCCAAATTTCGGGCTTTGCTTCCACCTTGCAAGCATAAAAAATACAATGTGTTAAGCCACCAATGCAAGACGTATGTGAAATCATAAATTATTTTTGAGAAAAAAGGCAACTTGACTAATTTATTTAGGGGAAAAAATTTAATGTATATTAGGTATGGCATTCTTAACTTTTAATACATCATTCATTTAATTATCATTAATTAAATTAACTCCTTCGGCTCCCAAGTATGTTTCCACCTTCATGAACAGGCCAAATTTTACAATTCTGACCAGTGTCACTTTGTGGTAATCACTTTGGAACACTTCAACCAATCCCACTAATTCTAAGACTGTTTTTTGAGACATATTGTACTTCATAATAGTGGTAAAATTTGTTTGAAATGACTTGGGTTTATTTGTGAAAAAAATCGGAAATTTGGTGACAATTTTGAAAAATTTTGCAATTTTCAAACTTTTAATTTTTATGCCCTTAAGTCAGAGAGTTATATCACGCAGGATAGTTAATAAATATAATTTTCCACATGTCTAATTTTTTGTGCAATTTCTCCTGAGTACGCAGATACCCCATACGTGAGGGAAAATTACTATTTGGGTGCACGGCAGGGCTCAAAGGAAAGAGTGGCGTTTTGGAACGTAGACTTTGATGGAATGTTCTGTGGGTATCATGTCATGTTTGGAGAGCTCCTGATGTGCCAGAACAGTAGAACCCCCCAATAAGTGACTCCATTTTTCAAACTACACCTCTCAAGAAATACATCTAGGGGTGCAGTGATCATATTGACACCACAGGTGTGTCATAGAATTTTATACCATTGGGCAGTGAAAAAAAATAATTATATTCTTACCACCAAAATTTTGTTTTAGCCCCCGATTTTACATTTTCACACTGAAAAATGGGTAAAAATGGCATCAAAATTTGTCCCACAATTTCTGCTGAATGTAGAAATACCCCATATGTGGCTGTACAGTACTGCTTAGCCATACGGTGATACCCGGGAGTGCATATTTTCCTATAATAGTTTGCGGACTCCATATACAGACCCCCTAAGTGCTAGAAGAACAGAACCCCCCAAGTGACCCCATATTGGAAATGATACCCCTCCGGGAATTTATCTACAGGTGTAGTGATGATTTTGACTCCATGGGTGTTTTCCAGAAACAAGCAGCAGTGGATGTTGCTGAGTGAAAATTGTAAACTGCCATTTAGTGCCCAGTACCTTGTAGTCACGAATATGTTGTAGTGCCCAGTACGTTGTAGTGCCCAGCTCATGCTTCTGGGACACACACCAGTACATTTGGCAGGCTCTCATAGCTACAGAAATGGCAAACATGTGGATGCCAAATGTGGTTTAGCCACACTGTGGGGCTCAGAAGGGAGGGAGGCATTTGGATTTGGGAGCGCAGAATTTGCTGAATTTGTTTTTGGGGGCGAGGAGCCTTTTTGTTTTTCCAGAGCCTTTGTACTACTAGTAATGTGGAAGCCCCTTATGTTTCCGTCAACGGATGATGGACCTGAGTGGGGACTTGCTTTTTTGTGGATTGATTGGAAGCTTTTGTTGGGAAGATTTTTCATAATATTTGGGATCACATTTATTCTGCGCTCTACGCTGTGCACTTATTTTGGGGTTTCCATCTAAATCTCTGAGTGACGTGATTCAGATGAAACCTCTGAGGGATCCATTCACTATAATGAGCAGAGTTGCTCTGGACTCCGTCTGGCTCCGTTCAGCTTTTATGCACCCCTAAAAAGACAGACAACGCTGGATCAAAGGCCAGAGTCCACAGTGCCTCCATGTGCCTCATTATATGGAATCTTCCACTGGAGGTTCCATCTGAATCATGTATTTCAGAAATGTGCATGGAAACCCTGGTGTAAGCGCTCAGCGCCGAGTGCAGGATAAATGTGAACCGAGCCTTACTGTGATCTTAGGGATGCAGAATGAAAAAATCAAAGCAGGCGAAGAATTGGTTTTATTTACTTTTTATGCTATTCTTCGTGCGGTATAAGTGATTAGACGACTTTATTCTTCGGGTCAGTGTGATTACAGCGATATCAGATTTATATAGTTTTTTCTGTTTGGCTGCTGTCACACTAAAAGATGCTTTTTATTGCAAAAACAAGTTTTTGCATCTCCATATTTTGATATCTATAATTTTTACATATTTCAGCCAACACCATTTCAGGAGTATAAAGACCTAAATAAGAAATGTAAAAAAGAAATCAAGCTAGCAAAGTTATCTACAAAGTAACAAATCGCCAGTGACATTAAAATAAATCCCAATTTTTTTTATAAATACATCAATGCCAATAAGAAAAAAACAGATGGTATCGGCCCCTTAAAAGACGTTAATAACAAGATAATTATAAAGGACAAAGAAAAGGCTGAGATTTTAAACATGCATTTTTCATCCATGTTCACCAACAAACCTTCTGTTCCAGGAATCTTTCAACAGGGGAAAAGTCAAAGTTGATCACCTGATATAACTAGTTTAACACAAAAATAAGTACGCCTGCGTCTGAGCAAATTAAACATTGTCAAATCCCCCGGCCCTGATGGCATTCATCCACGGAAACTGAGGGAATTGAGCTCAGTAACTGACAGACCGCTGTATCTCATATTCTTAGACTCTCTTGTTAAATGGGGTAGTGCCACAGGATTGGAGGAAAGCTAATGTGGTATTGATATTTATGAAAGGTAAGAAGGTGGATCCAGGTAACTACTGTCCAGTAAGTCTGACAGTAATATGCAAAGTTTTTGAGGGCATCATAAGAGAAGACTTGCAGAGTTATATCGCAGAGAATAATATAATAACTGGTAATCAGCACGGATTCTTGAAAAATAGGTTGTGTCTAACCAACATGTTGAGGTTCTATGAGGAGGTAAATGCAAACCTGGATATTAATAATGCAGCTGATGTGATATATCTAGACTTTGCAAAGGCATTTGATACTGTACCACATAACTGCTTATACTGAAGCTACAGAAGAAAGGACTTGGGAGAACCATATGCAGATGGGTAAGGAATTGGCTAAATGATAGGAAACAAAGAATCGTCATAAATGGGGAACCAAAAAATCCAGCTGAACCAATCTTCTAAAACCAATTGTATTATTAGGTCATGAAAAAATACTGGGAAGAGAACAGCAAACGCGTTTCAAACTATGTTCTTAATCATTGCATGATGAAAAATCGCAGGGAACTGGCATTATATGTCATATCCTGCTGAACACATGTGCAAGATAAACCAATCAAGGTTAGGCAGACATAGCAAATTAAAAATGTATAACATGATAAAATGCTTATAGTATTCCAGCAAAGAGAGAATTACATATCAAGAAATGGTAAATAAGTATAAAGTAAATTATTTTACAAACTGATACATGTGTAAAAACCTCAAAGATCTCATTCATAATGATACATCAGGTCATGCCTGATGTTCATGCCAGCCGGTACACGTGTATTCAGTGGGTAAATCCACCAGCTTTCTCTATTAAGGAGCTTTCTCCTATGATCGCCTGCCCTATATGGTTTTGAAACTTTCTCTATACCGGTTACTCTAAAGGCTATAGTATCCCCATTATGGCACATGGAAAAATGTCTTGATGCCGCAGAACATTTAGTAGTCAGTTTGTTGTAAGCATCTGACAAATGTCGTCTGATGCGTTTTTTTAGGGGAGTACAAGTGCATCCTACATATTGGAGACAGCACATAGTACATGAAATAATATATATAACGTAAGTAGAATTGCAATTAATGAAGTTTTTTTATATTCTATTTTAGATTAGTAGAAAAGGATGTAAAGGTGATGGTATTCATTACATGGGTGCAGCACGTACAAATAGAATGTCCACATTTATAGAAACCGGTTGTGTGTAGCCAGGTAGTAGAATTAGATCGATCTTCATTCAAATAAAGACTAGGGGACAAGAGATCACCCAAAGTGGGTGCTCTACGGGCTGTGAATCTGATTGGTGTTGAAAGTATTTCCCTCAATTTTGAATCTACATATAACATGGGTAAATATTTGTTAATTATACTTTTGATTGTAGGAAATCTTTTTTATTGACAATACTATGTGTTCTGTTTAATATCCAATCAGGGTATTGTTAGAACCCTGCTGTTAGTTTTTGCTATCTTGTGCTTTGCGGTCACGTGACCATCTGCCTATTTATTCCAGCTCCACCCTTCTGGCTTTGCTGGACTTCAGTGTTGTTTAACTGTCTCTCTAGCCAGATGCTTCGGTGCCTATCTGTCTAGTTCGCTTGGTCCTCTGGGACCTCTAGTACGTTTTGTCTGTTTGTCTTTTGTCCTCTGCATCTACTTCTGTTTAGGAAGTGTCCCATTTTTGTCCCAGTCTTTAGTTCTTTTAGGGACCCCTCCCTTAACTCTATAGGTCTTCGTTCAGACTAGCCGAGGACTAAGGCGGGTCTGTTTACAAGGAACATGCAGCCCGCTACATTGCAGAGATTCAGCTTAGTCTTACTGTAGGGACAGCTTTCCCTGATCTTTCCTTAGTTCATGTTGCAAATGATAACAGTAAGTCCAACCCAAAAAAAACTAAAAGGAAAGAAATTCGGGGATCAGTATGGTTTCCGTCCAGGAGTTGGCTCAACGCCTGCAGGGATTGTCTCTGGAGGTGGCCGAGCTTCAGCAACATGTGAGTAGCTGTCCTGGAGCGCATTCTGTTGAACCCAAGGTAGGACTGCCTGATTTTTTTTTATGGCAAACAGCAAGATTTTTTTTCCTTTAAAAATGCTTGTTTGTTATATTTTCGTTTGAGACCAAGATCCTCTGGGAATGAATCACAGTGCATTGGTTTTATGTCACTTTTGCGCAAAGAACCACAGGGTTGGGCCTTTTCTCTCCAGCCTAATGATCCGTGTTTAAATTCTGTTGAAGAATTTTTTTCTGCTATGGGACTATTATATGACGATCCTGATCGAATCTCATCTGCTGAATCAGAACTTAGACGTTTGAATCAGGGGTCAGATGATGTTGAAAATTATTGCACACACTTCATGAGATGGGCTTCAGAAGTTAAATGGAATGATTCTGCACTAAGATGTTTATTTCTTGCTGGTCTGAGTGAAAGGGTTAAGGATTTGTTAATTGCATTCAATGCACCTGAGACTCTACAGGAAGCTATGCAGTTAGCTGTTGGTATCGACAGGAGACTGAGGTCCAGGGTTAGTGATGTAAAAACTCCTGTAACTTCAGGTCCTAGTTCCCAGAAAATCTGCTCTGACAGCGGAGAACCAATGGAGGTTGGGGCGATGTCACTCCGCTCTCAGGAAAGAGATCGGAGATTCGCCAAGGGTTTGTGTCTTTATTGTGGTAAAGATGATCATTTGATTAAGTATTATGAGCGTCGTTTAAGTAAGGAAAAAAAAAAGGTCAGTTACGCCCGTATAGCTTGTTTACGCTCTGCAGGAGTATTTCTTTCAGGGAGTACTACTTTGCAGGGAAATTTGATTGAATTTCAAGTATTTGTGGATTGTGGTTCAACACTTAATGTGATTCATAAAGGGTTTTTGGAAAACCTTAAATTGAAATCCAAACCTTTTGTCATCATCTATTTCTGTGGTTGCAATTGATAACACTCCTTTGAAATGTATTACTCACAAGACTGCGGCATTTCCTCTCACTATCAATGGAGATCACCAAGAAATTTTGGACTTGGTTGTTTTGGATAATTTGCCCTCTCCAGTTGTTCTAGGATTGCCTTGGTTAAGACTGCACAATCCTTTATTGGACTAGTCTACTAATGTGATTAAGTCTTGGAGTCCGAAGTGCTATGATAAATGTTGTAATGGTCACATTGCGGCTGTGGAAAAGGGGGAATTACCTGTACCTATTCAAGATTTTTGGAGGGTTTTTTCGGAGGAGGAGTCGCAAGTTTTACCTCCTCATAGGGATTATGATTGCGCCATTGAGTTTGTTCCGGGTGCTACTCTTCCCAAAAGTCGCTTGTTTAACCTGACTATCCCTGAAAGAAAGGCCTTGGAGGAGTACATACAGACTAGCCTGGCTGCAGGTCAAATTAGACCTTCTAAGTCGCCTGTGGCAGTTGCAATCTTCTTTATTAAAAAAAAAAGGACGGCGGTTTACTTCCATGTCTAGTTTTTTGTGAAATTAATAAGATTACCATACGCAATTCCTACCCATTGCCGTTAATTCCTGACTTGTTTAACCAGTTAGTGGGGGCCAAGTGGTTCTCCAAAATTGATCTCCAGGGGGCATACAATTTGTTACGTGTGAAGGAGGGTGATGAATGGAAAACTGCTTTTAACACTTTGGTAGGTCACTTTGAGAGTCTGGTGATGCATTTTGGTCTTACCAATGCACCTGCATTTTTTCAGAACCTTATTAATGACATCCTGAGACCTTTGACTGGTAGGAATGTGGTTGTGTATTTGGATGACATTTTGATTTATTCACCAGATCTCGAGTCCCATTGGCAGAGTGTGCGTGAAGTTTTGCAGTTATTGAGTGATAATTCACTCTTTGCTAAGCTGGAGAAATGTGAATTCACTGTGCAGAAAATTAGTTTTTTTGGGCTACATTGTCTCCAGCGAGGGCTTTGAGATGGACCCTGTGAATGTTCAGGCTGTGCAGGAATGGCCTAGGCCTATTGGTTTGAAATCTATACAGAGATTTTTGGGTTTTGCCAATTATTACAGGAAATGCATTAAGAATTTTTCTGAAATTGTTAAACCTCTAACCGATCTCACCAGGAAAGGTGCGAATATGACCCAGTGGACTACTGAGGCCATTGAAGCATTTGAGTATCTCAAAGAGAGGTTCAGTTCTGCCCCTATCCTTATGCAGCCTTATGAGACCAAGCCTTTTTTGGTCGAGGTCGATGCTTCATCAGTGGGGGGTCGGAGCAGTTTTGTCTCAAGAGAACAAGGGTGGAGTACATCCTTGTGCCTTTTTTTCAAATTTTTTTTCGGAAACTGAACTGAATTATGATGTTGGAAATCGGGAGTTGCTGGCTATTAAACTTGCGTTTGAACACTGGCGTCATTTTTTGGAAGGCGCTAGATTTCCTATTCAGGTTTTCATAGATCATAAGAATTTGATCTATCTGGATGCTGCCAAGCGTTTGAATGCCCGTCAAGCTAGGTGGTCACTTTTTTTTTCTCGGTTTCATTTTTCTGTTACCTATATCCCTGGTACTAAGAATGTTAAAGCTGATGCTTTATCTCGCAGCTTCTCTCCTACGGTCGGTGCCGAGGAGGAGGAGAGCATTTTGCAGAAAGGAGTTGTGGTGGCGGCTTTGGACTCCATTTTGGAGAATGGGATTCTGAATGCTCAAGATGATGCTTCATCTAACACTCCCCATGGGAGGTTGTTCGTGCCTAGAGCCTTTAGGAGAGATTTGTTTGTGGAGTGTCATGAGTCTCGGTTGGTAGGTCATCTAGGAGTTTCAGAGACTAAGAGACTTATCAGTCGCAGTTTTTGGTGGCCTGGATGGCAGAAGGAAGTCATCAAGTGGGTGCGTCAGTGTACTGTGTGTGCTAGGTCAAAGGCTTCACATACTCCTGCTGCGGGGTTGCTTTGGCCTCTGGAGGTTCCTAGTGCGCCTTGGACGCATCTCACTATGGATTTTATTACTGATCTTCCTGTGTCCGAGGGTTTTACTGTCATCTGGGTGGTCGTGGACCGTTTTAGTAAGATGTGTCATTTGGTTCCATTCATTAAGTTGCCCTGCGCCAAGACACTCGCTAAGGCATTTGTTAAGGAGATTGTCAAGCTCCATGGCGTTCCCACGGATATTGTTTCTGATAGAGGACCACAGTTTGTGGCTCGCTTTTGGCGTGCTTTTTGTGACAGGTTGGGAGTCCATTTGTCATTTTCGTCTGGTTATCATCCTGAGTTGAATGGACAGACTGGAAGAAAGAACCAGGATGTAGAACAGTTTTTGCGTTGTTTTGTGGCGGACTATCAAGAGGTGTGGTCTGAGTTTCTGCCTCTCGCAGAATTTGCTCTTAACAATCATACATCCTCCTCTGCTGGGTGTTCTCTTTTTTTGTTGTACTGGGAGACATCCGTCTTTTCGTTCGTTCTCCAAATTGGGGTCGGCGGGGCCGGAGGAGGAGAATTTTTCCGGTGATTTGGAGAGAGTTTGGACTAATGTACGTTTTAACCTGCAAGAGGCTAACAAGAAGTCCAAGAAGTATTTTGACAGGAAACGTAAAGAGGTTTTGTTTACTGTGGACATGGTTTGGTTGTCCTCGAAGAACCTGCGGTTGAGGATTCCCTCTAAAAAACTGGGTCCTAAGTTTGTGGGTGCATTTAAAGTGCTTCAGGTTGTTAACCAGTCTGCTGTTAGGTTGGATGTCCCTACTTCCTGGAAGATTAATCCTGTGTTTCATGTTTCCTTGTTGAAAAAGGCTGACGTATCTAATAGGGACGTCACTGTCACAGTTCCTCCTGTGGTGGAAGACTGCGAATATAAAATTTCTCGCATTTTGAATTCTTGATGGCATAGAGGGAAATTACAGTATCTTGTCTCCTGGAAGGGTTTCGGTCCCGAAGACAACTCCTGGGTAAGGATGGATGATGTCTCTGCTCCTAGGCTTGTTAAAGCTTTCCACAGGAGGTTTCCTGATAGGCCTGGACCTGGAGGATCCAGAGGATCCTCAATGAAGAGGGGGTACTGTTAGAACCCTCCTGTTAGTTTTTGCTATATTGTGTTTTGTGGTTACGTGACCATCTGCCTATTTGTTACAGCTCCGCCCTTCTGGCTTTGCTGGACTTCAGTGTTGTTTGACTGTCTCTCTAGCCAGATGCTTCGGTGCCCATCTCTGTCTAGTTCGCTTGGTCCTCTGGGACCTTTAGTACATTTTGTCTGTTTGTCTTTTGTGCTCTGCATCTACTTCTGTTTAGGAGGTGTCCCATTTTTGTCCCAGTCCTTAGTTCTTTTAGGGACCCCTACCTTAACTCTATAGGTCTTCGTTCAGACTAGCCGAGGACTAAGGCCGGTCTGTTCACAAGGAACAGGCAGCCCGCTACCTTGTAGGGATTTAGCTTAGTCTTACTGTAGGGACAGCTTTCCCCTATCTTTCCTTAGTTCATGTTGCAGATCATAACAGGTATAATCTTGCTGATAATCTATTTGCAACCTTTTTTGCCTCTATTTTATATTTTTGTGTGTTGCTTGTATTTCAAACATCTTCATACATATTAATTCCCCCACCGGTATATTAATTATAGGTTTTTTATTATGGCAGGAAGAGGCCAATAAGGTGGAATTAGTTGATAAACTTTTCCTATAGGGTGTAATAACCACTGTGGTGTCAACCAAACTCAATGTAACATCGATGCTCCACATTTCTGCAGAAAGAATTTTCCATTAAAGGAAAAATAATTATGGCTGAGTAGGAATTCTACTGATAGTATTAGAAATTGTTGCAAATCTCCATGATAAGCGCTATATGTATTCAAATGATATGATAAGATGGAAATCATTAAAGTATGAGGTATACACAGATAAAGTCCTACCACATCACATGAAAGCCAAAAGGAGGACTCCCCCCCACTTAGTATCATCAAGGGATGCTATGAGATGTTTTTTATCCCGAATGTAGCCTGGTAGTTGTTTAACTAGGGGTTGTAAAAATATATCAACCCAGATAGTTTTTCATTTAAGCTGCCAATGCCTGCTACTATTGGGCGAAGGGGGGGGGGAAATATCTTTATGTATTTTAGGGAGGGAATGGTATATTGGAGTAATGGGACATTTAACTAATAAATCATCTGCTAATTTATCGGTAATCACTCCCAACCGTATACCATAGATTAATAGATTTTCTAATTCTTTTTTAAAATTATTTGTGCGGTCACTCATTAATTCTTCATAAGTGTTTCTGTCTTGTAGCATGTTTAAATTCATTTTTTCATACAGGCCACCATCTAAAAGAATAACAGCCCCCCCTTTCTATGCTGGTCTTAATAGGAGGTCCTTATTATTTTTAATCTCTCTGATAGCATCCCTCTCTACTTTGGTAAGATTAGGTTCCGATCTCCTATTATGACTATGTTCTTTCAATGTCTTTTTCAAGGAGTGTAAGTCTTTCTCTACGGCTTCCTGAAAATCATCCAGGATAGATGGTCTCGATTGGAGTGGATAATAATATGGATTTTTAATCGTGTACTCATGGTTCAAATTAATAAAATCCTGTGTATTTTCAGTCTCCAAAAATTGAAGATCATAAATGATTTTTTGTTCTTCAAAGGTATCGATGCTGGGAATCTCCGGGGTTGATATTCTAGGTTGGTTTTCATTGTCCTTCGATCTTGTTCGATTTGATGATTCATCAAAGAAGTGACAACGTAAAGTTAATGTCCTAGCAAATTTGCTGACATCCATCATAGTTTTATATATGTCAAATTCATTAGAGGGCGAAAAAGACAATCCTTTGGACAAAACCGAAATTTGTGGTTCAGTAAGTATATAACTGGACAAGTTGATTAACGGACATTGGTTTTCTTCCTGTATTTCTGCTGATACGGTTGATCGCTTATGCTTTCTCCCTCCTCATTTCCTCCTCTTCCGTTTTTTGATCCCAAAGTAATGTATGACGTATTCAGACTCATAGGTCCTTTATTATATACAGTGTTGCGCCTTGTTGCGCTAAAGTTAGAAAAATCTGTAGAGGAGTCTGAAAGTTCATCTGAGGTGGTGGCTTCTGAGTTATCCCAAGATGAATCTGTTTCAAAAAAACTAACTTTTTTGCCAAAGAGGCTAGAAGTGCTTTTTTTTATTGTTAAACGTGCCTCCTTGTCTTAGTATTGGTCTTTGAGTATGTTGTCTAGATTTCCATTTCCACAAGTAAACTTCCTTATTTGCATAGTGCTGTGTGTCTCTATCAAACTTACTTTTTTTCATAGTAACAATGTCATTCTCCAGCCGAATAATTTTCTGTTTCAAGGAAGCATAACAGTCATCATATGTAGTGTCCATCGGAAGTGTATTAATAAGTGACTTGATTTTCAGGATTTCTAGTTTGGTGGAAGATAATTGTTGTTCCTCATAAGATATTAACAACTTCATCAATTGAAAGGAACAATTATCTAGAATACTAAACCACTTAGTATTGAGCTCATCATTAAACACATGGGTAGTAGTATTGAGCGATCACTAAAATGCTCGGGTGCTCGAAGCTCGGGCCGAGCTCACCGTGATACTAGGGTGCTCGAACTGAGCAACGGGCCCAATGTTAATCTATGGGAAACCCGAGCATTTTTGCGGCGGCACCCCCGGCAGTCTGTAGAAAGCCTAAACGATAGTGACAGTGCTCAAATGACATGGGGACAGCATGGGGATCGCCCCAGGAAGCATTTATGACCCCCAGGTCACTGCTGTCAACAACGTGGTCAGAGGTATTAAGCCACTTTTACGGGCTCACAATAAAATGTTCAAAAACTAAACTGAAAGTGCTTTCCTGTGAAATATGTTAAGGAACTTCCTTTCCAGGGAAAAGACTTGTGTATAAGGTAAAATAAATAACCAAAAACAAAAATACTCCTCCGCACCTTGGGCTATGTTCACAAGTAGCATTTTTCATGCGTTTTTGCACTTTTGTATTGCTTTCGACCATGACAAATGCATTCACCGGGAAATGTCATTTTAACATTTTACAACCTTATCTGGCCATGTGCTGTGTGATACATGCATACAGTGCTGAAAAGACATGGGAACAGCATGGGGAAGACCCCTGGAAGCATCTCTAACACCCAGGTCGCTGCCTATAAGTGTGCCCATCAGAAGTGATCCTTTCCGCATCAGAAGATGCAGACTTGCAACTATCCCCGTGCAAGTCCTTGTCCCAGGGCAGTGTTCAATTGTACCTCCCCCATTCCTTGCAATGCAAGCGCAAGTATGCAGCCTGCCACCCACCCACCCCCAGGCTGCAAAACCATACTGCTTGCTTGCACTTGAAATGGGGCCTTCTAGGCATGTGGAGGTGGAATCTGGCCACCACGTCATGGATGCGTCGGTGGCCTGGTATCCATGCTCAGTCCCCAGCCGCCCACGCTTGGTCCACAGCCGCCAGGGGGCGGCCGGGTGTCCATACTTGGTCCCCAGCCGCCCCCATTTGAAGGACAGCCTAACCACAAACACGTGGACAAGTGAATGTGGCCAGGGATGGTCCATCTGACTGACGCCGTCACACTGGGTTAATATTGTGGAAGCCAGGACACAGTTGGACACTGGGATGCAACACGTCCTCCAGACATAGAGGATTGCGGGTCCTGGGTCAATCAGGCTTCAACACAAAGTTCAGAAGGTAGACAGTAGTGTTGAGCCACCCCCGTAGTGTTCGAGTTCGGTTCGGTTCGTCGAACACCCGTGTGTTCGCCGAACTGTTCGTCGAACTGTTCGTCGAACACCTTCGAACACCGTTAAAACCAATGGCAGGCAAACAAAAACACATAGAAATACATAGAAAACACCTTCAAAGGTGTCCAAAAGCTGACAAACTGCTCAGAAGACACAACTAACACATGGAAAAGTGACAAGTACATATAGTCATGCGAAAAGAAAAGAGGTGGAGGAGTAAAAGGAGGGGGAGACACAGATATAGGCATGTCATGCCCTTCTAAAATCCAAAAAGTGAGAAGCCGACACGGCCAGTCCGCTCCTGCCCGTGCCACCTCCGTGTCGCCGGGTTTGTGCCAGAGCCGCGGTGAACCCTGACGGCCAGCCCCCCTCTCCCAATACTGGTGCCTGTCCGCTGGTGGGTCGAGCGAGCCCCCCTGTGGTGGAGGCAGCTCTAAGCTTTTTAATTTAAATTGTCTCTCTAATTTGAATGAATACACTTTAAATCCATTTACAAGGATCTATTGGAGGGCAAGTCTCATGCCAGCAGCCGCGTAATTCCAGCTCCAGTAGCGTCCACTAAAGCTGCTGCAGTTAAAAAGCTTTTATAAGGATCGAGCTCGGCTGTCCACCGCAAGGCATCCTACTGCCAGTCCCAGCCCCTATGCCTTGGGGTGCCTCCTGATGCTCTTCACTGAGTATCCCGTGGTCCCGAAGCATTTCCTTTGAAAAAATTAAGTGTCCAAACTACAGGTGGTGTAGCTTGCTTAACAGCCGGGATAATCCGCTGACTAGCAGACACTGCTACTAGGCACAAAGTATTTCCTGGGCTAGATGCAGTTAAAAATTTGTAAGTAGATACTCTCGTTGGATGCTGAGAAAGCATTCCATAGAGTCTCCTGGCACGCCATATATGATTCTCTTAAAAAGCTTGGGGTAGGGGTCTAGGGGACCCTTTTATAGCCAAAATCACGGCCCTGTATCACAATACGTCACCTAGGCTGAAGATAAATGGAACTGTAGCACCCTGAGGGCTCGGTTGCTACAGACGTATTGCACCTCACCCAGAGGTGTGATATCTCACTCTCAGATAAGGATGGAGTGTGGATCAGGACCCGACACCTGCATGCATTACACCACATTGCCGTGGGGCAGGGCGACCAATATGCCCCTGAGATGGGCACGACAGTCCCTGTCCCTGGCTGGAGTGGGGGGAGGGAACACTGAGGAAGGGGAACCCTGTAGTGCAGGAGCAGGGAGGAAGCAGTTCCTGGGTGCATTGAGAAGGGAGTATAAAAGGTGGGCACCATCTTAGTTCAGTGCAGAGAAGTCTGAGCAGAAGTGGCAGGGAGCAGGGGCTCTGCATGAGCTCTGCTCCGGAGGCGGGCCTAGTAACAGAGGCCCAGGCCTGCAAGAGGGAGAAGGAAGGAAGGGGAGCGGAGAAGGCTCCAGGAACGAGGAATGAAGGGATCCCAGGGGTGCGGACGGGCGAGTCGCCACCGCACGCCCGAATCCACCTGCGTGGAGGGGTCAGGCCAAAGGGGGAGACCGGTCCCCGAACTAGTGGAGGCAGGAAACGACCCTCAGCTAGAAACCGGAGGCTCTGACATTTTATGTGGCGCAGCCCCTTGCTACACCCGCTAGGAAGGCACCACATAGGGTCAGGGAAACTGGCGCCAAGTTTACCAAGAGGAGGCCCGAGGCAGCCGGACAGAAGTGTTGGTAAGAAAGGCCAGACAAAGGACACACAAAGGGGGTCCTGTGAAGCGCTCCAAAGTTATCTGGGAGTTGTCTGAGCCCCTCACCTGGTGAGCACAGTACGACGTGGGCAGCCGTTACCTGCAGACGTGGTCTGGATAATAAGAACTGTGAGTAAAGGCCCTGAACTGCATCACTGACTCCGTGTCGTTACTGCTGCTGCCCTGCACCATCACCCCCATCCTCCGCATACACTGCCCTGAGGCTATACTCCTCCCGTGGGGAGTTATGCTACGCTCTGCTGCACCCACAACACCAGCCTTAGCGGTCTGCCCTGTAGCGGCGGTTCACTCTGACCGCAATCCACGGGTGGCGTAGTCGGACATTTAAACATCAAAACCACATAAATAGTTCCGCCACTGGTTTGACCACCCTGAGCCACGGAACCGGATCGCCGCCACGAAGACTACAACCACCAGCATCCACCAAAAAGGGTCCGGCTCCGGGTGTCCCAAGGCCCAGGGGGTGCGTCAGAACATTTTCATCACCTTTCACAATCACCAATGGGACAAGGCAGGGATGTCCTCTGTCCCCTCTCTTATACATCCTAGTGACGGAGCACCTGCTCTCATCAATTTGCCATAACCCCAATATTAGGTGGATTGAGGTGGGAGGCACCGAGTACAAGTGCTCTCTATTTGCTGATGATGTCCTAGTATATATCACTCAATCACATATATCCATCCATGCTGTTATGGCTGAAATAGATCACTTTGTTACATGGTAAAATTTTAAAATCAATGCAGCGAAGTCTGAGGCCCTCGATGTCTCCCTCCCCAAATCCATATAGGATTCCATCCAGTCCAACTTTCCATTTGCCTGGCCCTCACAGGGTATCAAATACTTAGGAATTCCTATTCATAGAGACCTCTCCCATCTATGTTATCTTAATTTTGGGCCCTTTATTGAACAACTCCATACAGACCACGGTTGGCAAGTTAGAACTGTAAGATTCACTACGTGAACCACTGGTGTTTTGTGGAAAAGCACATGTACACTGCGTTCCAAATTATTATGCAAAAAGTGTTTAGGAGTGATAAGGGAAGAATTTGTTTGTTTGTCAGTTAAACTCATTGATGGTGATGTGTGTCAGGGCTCTTTATATCACTGTAAGCAATTGCAGACACCTGTGCTAATTAGTTTGGCAGGTGTGTCCAATGAAAGGCAAGACTACTTAAGAAGGCTGTCTCACATTATTAAGCAGCCTACATTTTCTGCCAAAATGGGAAAGAAAAAGGATGTGTCGGCTGCTGAGAAGCAACAAATTGTGGAGTGTTTAGGTCAAGGCATGACTACAATCAACATTGTGCGATGATCAGGATGAAGTGTCTTGGCAATCAAGAAGTATGTAGCTGATTCACAGTACACACGTGTGCGTGCTGATAAGGGCAAATTGAGGACTCTTTCCTACAGGCAATTACGTCAGGTTGAAAGAGCAGCGGCAAAAAAGCCTTGTCATAGCAGCAGACAAGTTTTTGAAGCTGCTTGTGCCTCCAACGTCCCCCGAACAACAAGATGCAGGGTCCTTCAGAGGTTTGCAGCTGTGCATACGCCATCCTGTCGACCTCCTCTATCCACTTCACACAAGCAGAAACGGCTCCAGTGGGCCAAACATTACATGAAGACTGATTTCAAAACTGTTTTGTTCATGGATGAGTGCCATGCAGCGCTCGATGGTCCAGATGGATGGAGTGGAGGATGGCTGGTTGATGGACACCCCACGCAAACACGACTACAGCGCCAACAAGGAGGAGGTGGAGTAATATTTTGGCCTGGAATCATGGGGAGAGAGATTGTCGGCCCCTTTAGGATCCCTGAAGGCGCTAAAGATGAACTCCATAATGTATGTGGATTTTCTCAAACAGCACTTCCTGCCATGGTTTAAGAAGAAGAACCGTGTATTTCACAGCAAGATCATTTTTCTGCATGATAATGCACCATCTCATGCTGCACATAAAACATCTGCATCTCTGGCTGATATGGGCATAAAAGGGGACAAACTTATGGTGTGACCCCCATGCTCCCCTGACCTGTACCCCATTCAGAACCTTTGGAGCATCATTAAAAGGAGTGTCTATGATGGCGGGAGGCAGTTCACATCTAAGCAACAGCTCTGGGAGGGTATTCTGTCCTCATGCAAAACAATTGAAGCAGAAACCATCCAAAACCTGACAAATTCAATGGACGAGAGAGTTCAGAAGCTCCTTTCGAACAAGGGGTCCTATGTGAAAATGTAACATCACCTAGAATAAAGTTTTGAGTTGAAAACTGTTTGATTTCAGTTTCTAACAACCTGCTAATGCTTATAATTTCAAAAATGACCATTTTTTTGGTCTTTATTAAAATGAAAAGGTTGATCGAAAAGTTTGGGGGATCTAAGAGTGTGGCAACCCAGTAGTCATGATTACTTCGAATTCTGACAATATGAGGGTCATGCTGCAGGTAGTGCAGCAAGAAGGCACTTATGTGTTTTGCGCATCTCGGAGCCCCAAAATTATTTTCCGGGCTAGATGCAGCTGAAAATTATTATTAATTTTAAATCTGGTGAAGCTTTAGTATAGATGGCCTAATAGGATCAGTGCTGCACACTGCTACAAAGCCCAAATTATTTTCCAGCCAAAATACAGATAAACATGATTAGTAATTTGAAAGCTTAAAACGGTTGGTAGGGTGATTTTAACCAATCATCAAGCTTTTACTCTCCCCAGGATGACACAGGGGTAGAAAAGTCGTTTCGGATCCATGATTTGTTCATCTTTATGAACGTGAGTCTGTCTACATTATCAGTGGAGAGCCGCGTGCGCTTATCTGTCAGCACACCACCAGCAGCGCTGAACACAAGTTCAGACAGAACGCTGGCTGCAGGGCATGACAAGATCTCCAAGGCGTAAGTGGCTAGCTTCGGCCATTTATCCAGATTGGAAGCCCAAAAAGAGCAAGGGTCCAGTGACACAGTCGTGGCTTCAATGTTTACTTGGAGATACTCCTGTACCATCGTCTCTAGGCGTTGACTATGTGTCAGACTTCTTGTCTCCTGTGGCCTTGCAAAGGATGGGCTAAAAAAGTGGTGAAATGATTCCGCAAAATTGATGTTACCAGCAGATACTGTGGTTCTGTTACGGTTTGAGTGCTGAACACTTGACGGTCCCACGGTTGGCAAGTTGGAACTGTGAGATTCACTACGTGCACCACTGGTATTTTGTGGAAAAGCACATGTAAGATTCTGCAACAGTCTCTGCTGATACTCCTGCATGCGTGCATCCCTTTCTATGGCAGGAATAATTTCTGCAAATTTACTTTTGTACCGGGGATCTAACAGTGTGGCAACCCAGTAGTCAGGATTATTTCTAATTCTCACAATTCGAGGGTCATGTTGCAGGTAGTGCAGCAAGAAGGCACTCATGTGTGTTGCGCATCCAGGAGCACCAAGTCCCTGTTGTGTTGGTGGCGAGGTAACAATCATGCTTCCTTCCTCTGTCCTCTCCCCCCAACCTCGCACAACAGAAATGTGATCAAGGTCTCCCTCATCTGATGAGTCTTCCATCAGTTCGTCCTCCACTTCTTCCTGGGCTCCTGCACCTTCCTCACTAGTTTGGCTGCTACCATGCGCCCTGGTAAAATCATCTCCCCCACCCTCACATGCCTGCCGCCTTGGTGCTGCCGACTGTCTGGACCTTGCAGATGTTAGCCCTTCCGCATACAACTCCTCCTCCTCTACTTCCTCCACCTCCTCTTGTGCCACCACCTGACTCCGAATTCTGTTTAACATGTGCTCCAGCATGTAAATCACCGGAATAGTCATGCTGATAATGGCATCGTCAGCACTAAACATCTTCGTCGCCATTTCAAAACTGTGCAGAAGGGTGCATAGGTCCCTGATCTGAGACCACTCCTCCAGCGTGATTTGCCCCACCTCTGAATCTCGTTGGCCCAGGCTATACATCAGAACGTATTGCACCAGGGCTTGTCGGTGCTGCCACTGTCGCTGCAACATGTGCAGAGTTGAATTCCACCGGGTAGGCACATCGCATTTTAGCCGGTGAAGTGGCAGGCCCAACGACTTCTGTAGAGATGTAAGTCGCTGAGCTGCGGGATGAGAACGGCGGAAGTGAGCACACAGCGACCGTGCCCTCTGCAGAAGGCCATCTAGTCTGGGATAGTGGGCTAAAAATTGCTGGACAACCAGGTTCAACACGTGAGCCATACAAGGCACGTGTGTGACATTGCCCCGGCGAAGGGCCGCACCCAGGTTTGCAGCATTGTCGCACACGGCCTTCCCTGGTTTCAGGTCCAGTGGAGACAACCATTCATGAAATTGGTTCTCCAGAGCTGACCACAACTCCTCAGCTGTGTGACTCACATTTCCCAGACATTTCAATGTAAAAACCGCCTGATGACGTTGAGCCCTACTGCCAGCATAGTAAGGAGGTGTGCAGGATCCCTTCTGCGCAGTTAGAAAGCTTGTGGCATGACCAGACAGGCTTTGGGTGCAGGTGGAAGACCGAGAGGAGGTTGAGGAGGCAGAAGCAGTGGAGGAACTTTGAGATAAAGAGGATTGACGCACAACTCGTGGGGACGGCAAGACTTGGACAGCAGCCCCTTGTCCTGCTGTCACCATAGTTACCCTGTGCCCATTCAGCGACATGTAACGCCCCTGTCCATGCCTACTCGTCCAAGTGTCTGTGGTGAAATGCACCCTGTCACACACAGAGTTTCTCAAAGAAGCGGTGATGTTGTGTGCGATATGCTGGTGGAGCGCAGGCACACCTTTCTTTGAGAAGTAGTGCCGACTGGGCATCTGGTACTGGGGCACTGCGACGGACATAAGGTCTCGAAAATCCTCTGTGTCCACCAGGCGGAAAGGCAGCATTTCTGTAGCCAAGAGCTTGCAGATGGTGAAATTCAACCTCTTAGCTTTCTCATGGCTAGGAGGAAATGGTCTTTTACTTGTCCACATCTGAGGGACCGAGGGCTGGCTATTGTGCTTAGACGGGGTTGATAAGGGTGTCCCCGGCAAACTGCCGGTCTGTGAGGAAGATGCAGGCGGACATGTTAGGTTGCCTTGATCCAAAGGTGGTGCTATCGATGTCGGACAGCGCTCAACACCAGCTGTTGTTACCACCTCCAAAGAAAATGATGACCTGCCAATCACGCTGGCTGTTGCAGGTAAAGAGGCGGCAGGTCTGCGCCCCAAAACAGGTGTGACTGCTGTCCCCCCAGTCACAGAGGATGAAGAGGCCGCGGATGCACAAGATATGGCAGACGGTGGTTGGCCCGGCCGGCTAGGCCGCATTGTAGCACACTGAGCTTCCCACTGCAACTTATGCTTCATGTCCATGTGCCGGTTCATGCATGAAGTACTCAAACCATGTATTTTTTGGCCTCTACTTAGCTTTTGCTGACAAATGTTACAGATAACACGAGTTGGGTCATCTTTATCGATCTGAAAAAATGCCCAGGCTATGCAAGGCTTAGCACCCATGCGACCTGAAGAGCCACCACAACTTGTGGTGAGAGGCAGAGTTGTGTTTGAGGATGCAGTTGTTGACGTGCTTCCAGTACTACGTCTCTGTCCAGGAAGGCGCAACCTGACCTCGTCGTCACTAGCATCTTCCTCCACCTCCTCTGCTGACCTCATCTCTTGGCTGACTGTGGGTTGACAGTAAGTGGGATCTCCGACCTCATCATCATCACCCTGTGCGTTATCACACCCGTCGTCCTCAGAGCCAACCTGTTCCTGCCCTGACAAAAAACTAAAGTTGTCGCTCCAATCAGGTATTTGAGTCTTATCATCGTCTTCCTCATTGTCTCCACCAACAGGAGTTACAGTTTGGGAATGAGGGTCTACATTATGGTCAGAACCTTCTGCGTCTGGTCCTGGATCCGACTCATAAAGATTCTGGGCATCAGTGCAGATCATTTCCTCGTCTGGATTCACAGAAGCGCTGGAGTCGACCTCTGATTCCCAGGCTACAGTATGAGTAAACAGCTCTGCAGACTCAACCATCTGTTCTACCTCATACTCAGACGGGCAGCTGGAGATTTGGGAGCTGTGAGGAAGCAAGTGCGATTTGGGTGACACATTTGAGGACTGGAGCATTTGTGATGTTGAAGTTGATGTGGAGGAGAGCCCACTTAAAGGAGCACTTGATATCCGTTGAAGCACCTGCTGTTTTTGTGCCTCATCTGGAATTTGTAGCGATTGGCGTGGCCGTAAGAAAGGGATCTTATCACATTGTCCGCTAAAAGAAGTAGACATTTTAGTTTGGCTGGAAGATGGTCTTTCTTCTGCACCTACCCCACGGACACAACCTTTTTTCCCCTTCCCAACACGCCTATTCCCCTTTCCACCAGCAGCAGGCCTTTTTCCACTCATTTTGGTGGTTAACTAATTCACAACTCTGGAGTTGTTTGCACAAAAAAACAATGGATGGTAACCGAGCAGAGCTGAGTGGCCAAACTGTGGTATTAGGCCAAAACTATTGGCTGGGTTAGATGCAGAAAAAAATTATTTTGAATTTGCAACCTGATGGAGGTCAGTATAGATGGACTAATACAACAAGTCCCACACACAGCTAGAAGCCGAATATTTTTTCAGAGGTAGATGCAGAAAAAAATATATTCAGTTTGCAACCTGATGGAGGTCAGTATAGATGGACTAATACAACATGTCCCACACACAGCTAGAAGCCCAAATATTTTTTCAGAGGTACTGTAGATGCAGATAAAAATTAGTTTTAATTTGCAACCTGATGGAGGTCAGTATAGATGGACTAATAGACCAAGTCCCACACACTGCTAGAAGCCCAAATATTTTTTCAGAGCTAGATGCAGAAAAAAATTATTTTTAATTTGCAACCTGATGGAGGTCAGTATAGATGGACTAATAGACCAAGTCCCACACACCGCTAGAAGCCCAAATATTTTTTCAGAGCTAGATGCAAAAAAAAATTATATTCAGTTTGCAACCTGATGGAGGTCAGTATAGATGGATTAATAGAACAAGACCCACACACAGCTAGAAGCCCAATATTTTTTCAGAGGTACTGTAGATGCAGATAAAAATTAGTTTTAATTTGCAACCTGATGGAGGTCAGTATAGATGGACTAATAGACCAAGTCCCACACACCGCTAGAAGCCCAAATATTTTTTCAGAGCTAGATGCAGAAAAAAATTATATTCAGTTTGCAACCTGATGGAGGTCAGTATAGATGGATTAATAGAACAAGACCCACACACAGCTAGAAGCCCAATATTTTTTCAGAGGTAGATGCAGAAAAAAATATATTCAGTTTGCAACCTGATGGAGGTCAGTATAGATGGACTAATAGAATGATGCTATGCCCAAAAGATTTTACTTCACTAGGTGCAGTAAAAAAATTGGTATTCTATACACAGGTGGTATATCTTGCAACACAGATAGGCTACTCCACTGACTAACACACTCTGCAATAGGCCAAAAAGGATTAGCTTTGCTAGATTCAGCCAAATGCTGTGAAAAAAACTTGCACAGCACTGGCACAGACCTGCCTGGCAAAAACTGATAGGAACTCATGTAACCGAGTCCTGAAAAGGACTCCAATTACAATTAGTCTTTACTCCCACAACCTATCTATTTAAGAGCACAGACCTCCCTGATAAAAGTCGTAGGAAATGCTGTAACCTAGTCCTTAAAAGGACTGCAATCACAACTATTCCCTACTCCCAAGCTATCTGTATATTTGTGCGAAAATTGGCTTGAAATTAACAAGGTATAGCGCACACAGCAACAGCGGTGCCGTCTAACACGCAGCTGCAGCAGTGAGAAAATGGTGGCGACGGGGAAAATGGCTTGGTCTTATAGGGCAAAGACATGTGACATACACTGCCAATGACACATGCCCTTGCTTGTGTGAAAAAAAGCACTTCGCTCCGTGTGTGCGCTGCTGATAGGCTGACAGATTGCACCTCCCCACTGCAAATGCGGGAAAGAGAAAAAAAAATGGAGATCTTCATTGTTCCTGCAGAGATCCATCCCCTGCCCCTCCCCCCACCCCGCTGTACACTCAAACTGCGTATTAACATTAATTTTCATCATTACTGAGAAAAAATCCAGTTATGATTTTGGTGCACGAACAGTTATCGAACATAACCTCGAACAGCCGAATTTTTCTCAAATTGTTCGTGTTCGCCGAACGGCTCGAACACCGCCCAAAACAGCTCGAATTTGAGATTGGCGAACAGTTCGAGTAGAACAACGCTCATCTCTAGTAGACAGCAGCAGTGGTCGGCCTCCTACACGACGAGTAAATTATTCATGATCATGAGGCCATCCATCTCCTTTCTCTTCCTTTGAATGCAACCGCATCTATGTAGTAGCGGATAGGCCTGAGGTGGTCAGTGTTTTAGTGCATATCCTACCTCCTCCGAGGATTGCTTGATGTTTTCCTGCTACTATCCCAGTTCTATGACTCCTATTAAAACAAAGCTTCAGGTGATGAATGATGGATGAGGTGGTAGCAAAGGAGTAAGAGCAGGAGAAACAGGGACCATTCATATCAATATCAGGCCAGTCAACCACACATGTTTTGTAGGATATGTTTCTGTACCAAAAGGAGCGGTTCGGCTACACAGTTAAAGGGCATACAGTGAGTGCAATGCCTACCAAAAATTTCGAGGCACTCCAATGCCCCTTGGAAGTGACATTGAGGTCAGAGGGCCTTAACTAAACCATTTTTTCCATTTATAGCAACTGGGTCTCCTGTACACTGTTGGCCTAAGCAGTGAATGGAAGGCTTTCCAAAAATTACGAGGAACTGCAATACCCCTTTGAACAGACGTGGATTACAGCGTACTAAAAACCTTCTACCCATTATTGGGGAGTTGGTCTCCCTTAGTGTTCACCTATGCATTGAAAAGCAAAAGCTGACTAAAATTAGGAGGAGATGCCATGCCCGTTGGAAGAGTTGTGGAGGTTAGAGTTAATTAAAAACAACAATTCAATGCCCCTTGGAAGAGCTGTGGAGTTCAGAGTGGTTTAACAAGATGGTTTTAATGCCCCTTGGAAGAGAAATGAAGGTCAGAATGGTTTAACAAGATGGTTTTAATGCCCCTTGGAAGAGACGTGGAGGTCACAGTAGCTTAACAAGACGGTTTTAGGCTGCGTTCACACATTGCGTATTTCCCTGCGTTTTTTTACGCTGCGTATTTTCCTATTTTTTTTACCTGCGTTTTTTTACGCAGGTAAAAAAAGCACCTCCATCCACACACTGCGTAAAAAAGCGCAGCAAAAAATGCAGTGTGAAATGAAGAATGACATGTGTACTGTCTGTGTCTGTGTGTCGTGTGTGTACGGTCTGTGTCTGTGTCTGTGTGTCCTGTATGTCTATGTGTTGTGTGTGTGTGTGTGTGTGTGTGTGTCCCTAGCAGTGTATGTACAGACTATGGATACTCACCTACCCGATGGATGAGAGACGCGTCTGCTCCGTCCCGCGCTTGCAGCATCTGCCGTGATGCGATCAGCAGACTGTCAGCTGACCGGCTTGTAATCAGCTGACCGTCCGGTTACAAGCCGGTTAGCTAACAGCTGATCGGCTCACCGGCAGATGCTGGAAGCGCGGGATTGGAGCGGACCGGACTGGACGCCTCTCCCCTGACATCGGGAAGGTGAGTATCCATCCTGCTCCTCCGTAAAAAAGCGATGGAATTACGCAGTGTGTGAACACCGCTGCGTAATTCCATTGCTTATAATGGGCACAATAGGAGAAAGTGCAGGACGCAGCTGCGTAAAGAATTGAGATGCCAAATCTTTACGCAGCTGCGCTTTCCCGCTGCGTAAAATTACACAGTGTCTGAACGGCAAAGTGAATTTCCCATTCACTTTGCTGGCAGACACAAAGCACATTGCGTATTTTCAAAAAGCGCGTGCAAAAAAGCGCGTGAAAATACGCAATGTGTGAACGCAGCCTTAATGCCCCTTGGAAGAGTGGTGGAGGTCGCAGTGGAATAAAAAGACAATATAAATGGCCCTTGGAAGAGTGGTGGAGGTCGCAGTAGCTTAACAAGACAGTTTTAATGCCCCTTAGAACTTCCGTGGAGGTCACAGTAGCTTAACCAGACGTTTTTAATGCCCCTTGGAAGGGTGGTGGAGGTCGCAGTGGAACAAAAAGACCATATCAATGCCCCTTGAAAAAGTGGTGGAGGTCGCAGTGGAATAAAAAGACAATATCAATGCCCCGTGGACGAGACGTGGAGGTCACAGTAGCTTAACAAGATGGATTTAATGCCCCTTGGAAGAGACGTGGTGGGCACAGTAGCCTAACAAGACGGTTTTAATGCCCCTTGGAAGAGTGGAGGAGATTACAGTTGAATAAAAAGACAATATCAATGCCCCGTGGAAGAGACGTGGAGGTCATAATAGCTTAGCAAGATGGTTTTAATGCCCCTTGGAAAAGACGTGGAGGTCACAGTAGCTTAACAAGACGGTTTAATGCCCCTTGGAAGAGTGGTGGAGGTCGCAGTGGAATAAAAGACAATATCAATGCCCCTTGGAAGAGTGGTGGAGGTCACAGTAGCTTAACAAGACAGTTTTAATGCCCCCTGGAAGAGTGGTGGAGGTAGCAGTGGAACAAAAAGACAATATCAATGCCCCTTGGAAGAGTGGTGGAGGTTACAGTGGAATACAAAGACCATATCAATGCCCCGTGGAAGAGACGTGGAGGTCATAGTAGCTTAGCAAGACGGTTTTAATGCCTCTTGGAAAAGTAGTGGAGGTCGCAGTGGAATAAAGACAATATCAATGCCCCATGGAAGAGTGGTGGAGGTAACAGTAGCTTAACAAGATGGTTTTAATGCCCCTTAGAAGAGTGGTGGAGGTTGCAGTGGAATAAAAAGACAATACCAATGCTCCTTGGAAGCGTGGTGGAGGTCGAAGTAGCTTAACAAGACGGTTTTAATGCCCCTTGGAAGAGTGGTGGAGGTTACAGTGGAATAAAAAGACAATATCAATGCCCCTTGGAACAGTGGTGGAGGTAACAGTAGCTTAACAAGATGGTTTTAATGCCCCTTAGAAGAGTGGTGGAGGTTGCAGTAGAATAAAAAGACAATATCAATGCCCCTTGGAAAATTGGTGGAGGTCGCAGTGGAATAAAAAGACAATATCAATGCCCCGTGGAATAGACGTGGAGGTCAAAGTAGCTTAACAAGGTGGTTTTAATGCCCCTTGGAAGAGATGTGGAGGTCACAGTAGCTTAACAAGACGATTTTAATGCCCCTTGGAAGAGACGTGGAGGTCACAGTAGCTTAACAAGATGGTTTTAATGCCTCTTGGAAGAGACGTGGAGGTCACATTAGCTTAACAAGATGGTTTTAATGCGCCTTGGATGAGACGTGGAGGTCACAGTCGCTTAACAAGACGGTTTTAATGCCCCTTGGAAGAGTGGTGGAGGTTACAGTGTAATAAAAAGACAATATCAATGCCCCGTGGAAGAGATGTGGAGGTCACAGGAGCTTAACAAGATGGTTTTAATGCCCCTTGGAAGGGACGTGGAGGTCACAGTAGCTTAACAAGACGGTTTTAATGCCCCTTGGAAGAGTGGTGGAGGTTACAGTGAAATAAAAAGACAATATCAATGCCCCTTGGAAGAGTGGTGGAGGTCAGAGTGGTTTAAGAAGATGGTTTTAATGCCCCTTGGAAGAGAAGTAGAGGTCAGAGTGGTTTAAGAAGATGGTTTTAATGCCCCTTGGAAGAGACGTGGAGGTCAGAGTGGTTTAACAAGATGGTTTTAATGCCCCTTGGAAGAGACGTGGAGGTTACAGTGGAATAAAAAGACTATCAATGCCCCTTGGAAGAGACGTGGAGGTCACAGTAGCTTAACAAGATGATTTTAATGCCCTTTACAAGAGCCGTGCAGTACAGTATATTAAAAATATTTTTTCCGTTCTTGGGGAGTGGGTCTCCCATAGTCTTTGCCTATGACTTCCAAGTAAACGCTGCCAAAAATTTTGACAGAGGAACTTGCAATGCTGGCAACACGGACCATGGTCACCCTGGTGGTATAGTGGTGGTGGAGGCTGAGGATAAGGAGAAGAGCAAAAAACAGCCAAAATGAGGAATTGTACCCATATGTGGGTGTGAAGCGTTGCATGGGAATACACCTCCCGAAATAAGACAGTGGATTTGACTTTATGTTACTCTGCTGTCATTTGGTGGTGATGAGAAGTCTGTTTAGATTGGCATTAAGAATAACATAGTAAAACCAATGGATTTCTTTTTGAACTTATCTAATAGTGATTCATTGTTCACTGCCCTTCTTGACATCACTTTGCACCTGTGATGTTCCAGTGGCTTACTGGGTTAATGTCATTGTCTTGTAAACAGGAATTCATAAGTTCTAATCCTCAGAGAGCCTTTTTTCATTTACTTACTAATAAGCTTCCTATAGAGCCAATTAAACTTTGCATTGATTTTGGGCTTGAGATAGTGCAATTGTGAGATAGAATCTGTACTAAGTGTTCATAAAGAACAATATGTCATCACAAGCTGTTTAGATTGGCATTAAGAATAACATAGTAAAACCAATGGATTTCTTTTTGAACTTACCTAATAGTGATTCATTATTCACTGCCCTTCTTGACATTTCTTTGCACCTGTCATGTTCCAGTTGCTTACTGAGTTAATGTGACTGTCTTGTAAACAGGAGTTCATGAGTTCTAATACTCGAGACATTTTTTCATTTTCTTACTAATAAGCTTCCTATAGAGCCAATGGAAATTTGCATTGATTTTGGGATTGAGATAGTGCAATTGTGAGATAGAATCTGTACTAAGTGTTTATAAAGAGCAATATGTCATCACAAGCTGTTTAGATTGGCATTAAGAATAACATAGTAAAACCAATGAATTTCTTTTTGAACTTACCTAATAGTGATTCATTGTTCACTGCCCTTCTTGACATCTCTTTGCACCTGTGATGTTCCAGTGGCTTACTGGGTTAATGCACCTGTCTTGTAAACAGGAGTTCATGATTTCTAATCCTCACAGAGCTTTTTTTCATTTACTTACTAATAAGCTTCCTATAGAGCCAATGGAAATTTGCATTGATTTTGGGATAGAGATTGTACAGATTCTATCTCACAATTGCACTAAGTGTTCATAAAGAGCAATATGTCATCATAAGCTGTTTAGATTGGCGTTAAGAAAAACATAGTAAAAGCAATGGATTTCTTTTTGAACTTACCTAATAGTGATTCATTGTTCACTGCCCTTCTTGAGAACACTTTGCACCTGTGATGTTAAAATGGCTTACTGGTTTACTGCATATGTCTTGTAAACAGGAATTCATGAGTTCTAATCCTTAGAGAGTTTTTTTTCAATTACTTACTATTAAGCTTCCTATGGAGCCAATGGAAATTTGCATTGATTTTGGGCTTGAGATAGTGCAATTGTGAGATAGAATCTGTACTAAGTGTTCATAAAGAGCAATATGTCATCATTAGTTTTGAGCCACCCCCGTAGTGTTCGAGTTCGGTTCGTTTCGTCGAACACCCGTGTGTTCGTCGAACACCTTCGAACACCGTTAAAACCAATGGCAGGCAAACAAAAACACATAGAAACACATAGAAAACACCTTCAAAGGTGTCCAAAAGCTGACAAACTGCTCAGAAGACACAACTAACACATGGAAAAGTGACAGTTGCTACAGACGTATTGCACCTCACCCAGAGGTGTGATATCTCACTCTCAGGTAAGGATGGAGTGTGGATCAGGACCTGACACCTGCATGCATTACACCACATTGCCGTGGGGCAGGACGACCAATATGCCCCTGAGATGGGCACGACAGTCCCTGTCCCTGGCTGGAGTGGGGGGAGGGAACACTGAGGAAGGGGAACCCTGTAGTGCAGGAGCAGGGAGGAAGCAGTTCCTGGGTGCATTGAGAAGGGAGTATAAAAGGTGGGCACCATCTTAGTTCAGTGCAGAGAAGTCTGAGCAGAAGTGGCAGGGAGCAGGGGCTCTGCATGAGCTCTGCTCCGGAGGCGGCCCTGTAACAGAGGCCCAGGCCTGGAAGAGGGAGAAGGAAGGAAGAGGAGCGGAGAAGGCTCCAGGAACGAGGAATGAAGGGATCCCAGGGGTGTGGACGGGCGAGTCGCCACCGCACGCCCGAATTCACCTGCGTGGAGGGGTCAGGCCAAAGGGGGAGACCGGTCCCCGAACTAGTGGAGGCAGGAAACGACCCTCAGCTAGAAACCGGAGGCTCTGACATTTTATGTGGCGCAGCCCCTCGCTACACCCGCTAGGAAGGCACCACATGGGGTCAGGGAAACTGGCGTCAAGTTTACCAAGAGGAGGCCCGAGGCAGCCGGACAGAAGTGTTGGTAAGAAAGGCCAGACAAAGGACACACAAAGGGGGTCCTGTGAAGTGCTGCAAAGTTATCTGGGAGTTGTCTGAGCCCCTCACCTGGTGAGCACAGTACGACGTGGGCAGCCGTTACCTGCAGACGTGGTCTGGATAATAAGAACTGTGAGTAAAGGCCCTGAACTGCATCACTGACTCCGTGTCGTTACTGCTGCTGCCCTGCACCATCACCCCCATCCTCCGCATACACTGCCCTGAGGCTATACTCCTCCCGTGGGGAGTTATGCTACGCTCTGCTGCACCCACAACACCAGCCTCAGCGGTCTGCCCTGTAGCGGCGGTTCACTCTGACCGCATTCCACGGGTGGCGTAGTCGGACATTTAAACATCAAAACCACATAAATAGTTCCGCCACTGGTTTGACCGCCCTGAGCCACGGAACCGGGTCGCCGCCACGAAGACTACAACCACCAGCATCCACCAAAAAGGGTCCGGCTCCGGGTGTCCCAAGGCCCAGGGGGTGCGTCAGAACATTTTCATCACCTTTCACAGTCACCAATGGGACAAGGCAGTGATGTCCTCTGTCCCCTCTCTTATACATCCTAGTGACGGAGCACCTGCTCTCATCAATTCGCCATAACCCCAATATTAGGTGGATTGAGGTGGGAGGCACCGAGTACAAGTGCTCTCTATTTGCTGATGATGTCCTAGTATATATCACTCAATCACATATATCCATCCATGCTGTTATGGCTGAAATAGATCACTTTGTTACATGGTAAAATTTTAAAATCAATGCAGCGAAGCCTGAGGCCCTCGATGTCTCCCTCCCCAAATCCATATAGGATTCCATCCAGTCCAACTTTCCCTTTGCCTGGCCCTCACAGGGTATCAAATACTTAGGAATTCCTATTCATAGAGACCTCTCCCATCTATGTTATCTTAATTTTGGGCCCTTTATTGAACAACTCCATACAGACCACGGTTGGCAAGTTAGAACTGTAAGATTCACTACGTGAACCACTGGTGTTTTGTGGAAAAGCACATGTACACTGCGTTCCAAATTATTATGCAAAAAGTGTTTAGGAGTGATAAGGGAAGAATTTGTTTGTTTGTCAGTTAAACTCATTGATGGTGATGTGTGTCAGGGCTCTTTATATCACTGTAAGCAATTGCAGACACCTGTGCTAATTAGTTTGGCAGGTGTGTCCAATGAAAGGCAAGACTACTTAAGAAGGCTCTCTCACATTATTAAGCAGCCTACATTTTCTGCCAAAATGGGAAAGAAAAAGGATGTGTCGGCTGCTGAGAAGCAACAAATTGTGGAGTGTTTAGGTCAAGGCATGACTACAATCAACATTGTGCGATGATCAGGATGAAGTGTCTTGGCAATCAAGAAGTATGTAGCTGATTCACAGTACACACGTGTGCGTGCTGATAAGGGCAAATTGAGGACTCTTTCCTACAGGCAATTACGTCAGGTTGAAAGAGTAGCGGCAAAAAAGCCTTGTCATAGCAGCAGACAAGTTTTTGAAGCTGCTTGTGCCTCCAACGTCCCCCGAACAACAAGATGCAGGGTCCTTCAGAGGTTTGCAGCTGTGCATGCGCCATCCTGTCGACCTCCTCTATCCACTTCACACAAGCAGAAACGGCTCCAGTGGGCCAAACATTACATGAAGACTGATTTCAAAACTGTTTTGTTCACGGATGAGTGCCGTGCAGCGCTCGATGGTCCAGATGGATGGAGTGGAGGATGGCTGGTTGATGGACACCCCACGCAAACACGGCTACAGCGCCAACAAGGAGGAGGTGGAGTAATGTTTTGGGCTGGAATCATGGGGAGAGAGATTGTCGGCCCCTTTAGGATCCCTGAAGGCGCTAAAGATGAACTCCATAATGTATGTGGATTTTCTCAAACAGCACTTCCTGCCATGGTTCAAGAAGAAGAACCGTGTATTTCACAGCAAGATCATTTTTCTGCATGATAATGCACCATCTCATGCTGCACATAAAACATCTGCATCTCTGGCTGATATGGGCATAAAAGGGGACAAACTTATGGTGTGACCCCCATGCTCCCCTGACCTCTACCCCATTCAGAACCTTTGGAGCATCATTAAAAGGAGTGTCTATGATGGCGGGAGGCAGTTCACATCTAAGCAACAGCTCTGGGAGGGTATTCTGTCCTCATGCAAAACAATTGAAGCAGAAACCATCCAAAACCTGACAAATTCAATGGACGAGAGAGTTCAGAAGCTCCTTTCGAACAAGGGGTCCGATGTGAAAATGTAACATCACCTAGAATAAAGTTTTGAGTTGAAAACTGTTTGATTTCAGTTTCTAACAACCTGCTAATGCTTATAATTTCAAAAATGACCATTTTTTTGGTCTTTATTAAAATGAAAAGGTTGATCGAAAAGTTTGGGGGATCTAAGAGTGTGGCAACCCAGTAGTCATGATTACTTCGAATTCTGACAATATGAGGGTCATGCTGCAGGTAGTGCAGCAAGAAGGCACTTATGTGCCTTGCGCATCTCGGAGCCCCAAAATTATTTTCCGGGCTAGATACAGCTAAAAATTATTTTTAATTTTAAATCTGGTGAAGCTTTAGTATAGATGGCCTAATAGGATCAGTGCTGCATACTGCTACAAAGCCCAAATTATTTTCCAGTCAAGATACAGATAAACATCATTAGTAATTTGAAAGCTTAAAACGGTTGGTAGGGTGATTTTAACCAATCATCAAGCTTTTACTCTCCCCAGGATGACACAGGGGTAGAAAAGTCGTTTCGGATCCATGATTTGTTCATCTTTATGAACGTGAGTCTGTCTACATTATCAGTGGAGAGTCGCGTGCGCTTATCTGTCAGCACACCACCAGCAGCGCTGAACACACGTTCAGACAGAACGCTGGCTGCGGGGCATGACAAGATCTCCAAGGCATAAGTGGCTAGCTCCGGCCATTTATCCAGATTGGAAGCCCAAAAAGAGCAAGGGTCCAGTGACACAGTCGTGGCTTCAATGTTTTTATTTGGAGATACTCCTGTACCATCGTCTCTAGGCGTTGACTATGTGTCAGACTTCTTGTCTCCTGTGGCCTTGCAAAGGATGGGCTAAAAAAGTGGTGAAATGATTCCGCAAAATTGATGTTACCAGCAGATACTGTGGTTCTGTTACGGTTTGAGTGCTGAACACTTGACGGTCCCACGGTTGGCAAGTTGGAACTGTGAGATTCACTACGTGCACCACTGGTATTTTGTGGAAAAGCACATGTAAGATTCTGCAACAGTCTCTGCTGATACTCCTGCATGCGTGCATCCCTTTCTATGGCAGGAATAATTTCTGCAAATTTACTTTTGTACCGGGGATCTAACAGTGTGGCAACCCAGTAGTCAGGATTATTTCTAATTCTCACAATTCGAGGGTCATGTTGCAGGTAGTGCAGCAAGAAGGCACTCATGTGTGTTGCGCATCCAGGAGCACCAAGTCCCTGTTGTGTTGGTGGCGAGGTAACAATCATGCTTCCTTCCTCTGTCCTCTCCCCCCAACCTCGCACAACAGAAATGTGATCAAGGTCTCCCTCATCTGATGAGTCTTCCATCAGTTCGTCCTCCACTTCTTCCTGGGCTCCTGCACCTTCCTCACTAGTTTGGCTGCTACCATGCGCCCTGGTAAAACCATCTCCCCCACCCTCACATGCCTGCCGCCTTGGTGCTGCCGACCGTCTGGACCTTGCAGATGTTAGCCCTTCCGCATACAACTCCTCCTCCTCTACTTCCTCCACCTCCTCTTGTGCCACCACCTGACTCCGAATTCTGTTTAACATGTGCTCCAGCATGTAAATCACCGGAATAGTCATGCTGATAATGGCATCGTCAGCACTAAACATCTTCGTCGCCATTTCAAAACTGTGCAGAAGGGTGCATAGGTCCCTGATCTGAGACCACTCCTCCAGCGTGATTTGCCCCACCTCTGAATCTCGTTGGCCCAGGCTATACGTCAGAACGTATTGCACCAGGGCTTGTCGGTGCTGCCACAGTCGCTGCAACATGTGCAGAGTTGAATTCCACCGGGTAGGCACATCGCATTTTAGCCGGTGAAGTGGCAGGCCCAACGACTTCTGTAGAGATGTAAGTCGCTGAGCTGCGGGATGCGAACGGCGGAAGTGAGCACACAGCGACCGTGCCCTCTGCAGAAGGCCATCTAGTCTGGGATAGTGGGCTAAAAATTGCTGGACAACCAGGTTCAACACGTGAGCCATACAAGGCACGTGTGTGACATTGCCCCGGCGAAGGGCCGCACCCAGGTTTGCAGCATTGTCGCACACGGCCTTCCCTGGTTTCAGGTCCAGTGGAGACAACCATTCATGAAATTGGTTCTCCAGAGCTGACCACAACTCCTCAGCTGTGTGACTCACATTTCCCAGACATTTCAATGTAAAAACCGCCTGATGACGTTGAGCCCTACTGCCAGCATAGTAAGGAGGTGTGCAGGATCCCTTCTGCGCAGTTAGAAAGCTTGTGGCATGACCAGACAGGCTTTGGGTGCAGGTGGAAGACCGAGAGGAGGTTGAGGAGGCAGAAGCAGTGGAGGAACTTTGACATAAAGAGGATTGACGCACAACTCGTGGGGACGGCAAGACTTGGACAGCAGCCCCTTGTCCTGCTGTCACCATAGTTACCCAGTGCCCAGTCAGCGACATGTAACGCCCCTGTCCATGCCTACTCGTCCAAGTGTCTGTGGTGAAATGCACCCTGTCACACACAGAGTTTCTCAAAGAAGCGGTGATGTTATGTGCGACATGCTGGTGGAGCGCAGGCACACCTTTCTTTGAGAAGTAGTGCCGACTGGGCATCTGGTACTGGGGCACTGCGACGGACATAAGGTCTCGAAAATCCTCTGTGTCCACCAGGCGGAAAGGCAGCATTTCTGTAGCCAAGAGCTTGCAGATGGTGAAATTCAACCTCTTAGCTTTCTCATGGCTAGGAGGAAATGGTCTTTTACTTGTCCACATCTGAGGGACCGAGGGCTGGCTATTGTGCTTAGACGGGGTTGATAAGGGTGTCCCCGGCAAACTGCCGGTCTGTGAGGAAGATGCAGGCGGACATGTTAGGTTGCCTTGATCCAAATGTGGTGCTATCGATGTCGGACAGCGCTCAACACCAGCTGGTGTTACCACCTCCAAAGAAAATGATGACCTGCCAATCACGCTGGCTGTTGCGGGTAAAGAGGTGGCAGGTCTGCGCCCCAAAACAGGTGTGACTGCTGTCCCCCCAGTCACAGAGGATGAAGAGGCCGCGGATGCACAAGATATGGCAGACGATGGTTGGCCCGGCCGGCTAGGCCGCATTGTAGCACACTGAGCTTCCCACTGCAACTTATGCTTCATGTCCATGTGCCGGTTCATGCATGAAGTACTCAAACTATGTATTTTTTGGCCTCTACTTAGCTTTTGCTGACAAATGTTACAGATAACACGAGTTGGGTCATCTTTATCGATCTGAAAAAATGCCCAGGCTATGCAAGGCTTAGCACCCATGCGACCTGAAGAGCCACCACGACTTGTGGTGAGAGGCAGAGTTGTGTTTGAGGATGCAGTTGTTGACGTGCTTCCAGTACTACGTCTCTGTCCAGGAAGGCGCAACCTGACCTCGTCGTCACTAGCATCTTCCTCCACCTCCTCTGCTGACCTCATCTCTTGGCTGACTGTGGGTTGACAGTAAGTGGGATCTCCGACCTCATCATCATCACCCTGTGCGTTATCACACCCGTCGTCCTCAGAGCCAACCTGTTCCTGCCCTGACAAAAAACTAAAGTTGTCGCTCCAATCAGGTATTTGAGTCTTATCATCGTCTTCCTCATTGTCTCCACCAACAGGAGTTACAGTTTGGGAATGAGGGTCTACATTATGGTCAGAACCTTCTGCGTCTAGTCCTGGATCCGACTCATAAAGATTCTGGGCATCAGTGCAGATCATTTCCTCGTCTGGATTCACAGAAGCGCTGGAGTCGACCTCTGATTCCCAGGCTATAGTATGAGTAAACAGCTCTGCAGACTCAACTATCTGTTCTACCTCATACTCAGACGGGCAGCTGGAGATTTGGGAGCTGTGAGGAAGCAAGTGCGATTTGGGTGACACCTTTGAGGACTGGAGCATTTGTGATGTTGAAGTTGATGTGGAGGAGAGCCCACTTAAAGGAGCACTTGATATCCGTTGAAGCACCTGCTGTTTTTGTGCCTCATCTGGAATTTGTAGCGATTGGCGTGGCCGTAAGAAAGGGATCTTATCACATTGTCCGCTAAAAGAAGTAGACATTTTAGTTTGGCTGGAAGATGGTCTTTCTTCTGCACCTACCCCACGGACACAACCTTTTTTCCACTTCCAAACACGCCTATTCCCCTTTCCACCAGCAGCAGGCCTTTTTCCACTCATTTTGGTGGTTAACTAATTCACAACTCTGGAGTTGTTTGCACAAAAAAACAATGGATGGTAACCGAGCAGAGCTGAGTGGCCAAACTGTGGTATTAGGCCAAAACTATTGGCTGGGTTAGATGCAGAAAAAAATTATTTTGAATTTGCAACCTGATGGAGGTCAGTATAGATGGACTAATACAACAAGTCCCAAACACAGCTAGAAGCTGAATATTTTTTCAGAGGTAGATGCAGAAAAAAATATATTCAGTTTGCAACCTGATGGAGGTCAGTATAGATTGAATAATACAACAAGTCCCACACACAGCTAGAAGCCCAAATATTTTTTCAGAGGTACTGTAGATGCAGATAAAAATTAGTTTTCATTTGCAACCTGATGGAGGTCAGTATAGATGGACTAATAGACCAAGTCCCACACACTGCTAGAAGCCCAAATATTTTTTCAGAGCTAGATGCAGAAAAAAATTATTTTTAATTTGCAACCTGATGGAGGTCAGTATAGATGGACTAATAGACCAAGTCCCACACACCGCTAGAAGCCCAAATATTTTTTCAGAGCTAGATGCAAAAAAAAATTATATTCAGTTTGCAACCTGATGGAGGTCAGTATAGATGGATTAATAGAACAAGACCCACACACAGCTAGAAGCCCAATATTTTTTCAGAGGTACTGTAGATGCAGATAAAAATTAGTTTTAATTTGCAACCTGATGGAGGTCAGTATAGATGGACTAATAGACCAAGTCCCACACACTGCTAGAAGCCCAAATATTTTTTCAGAGCTAGATGCAGAAAAAAATTATTTTTAATTTGCAACCTGATGGAGGTCAGTATAGATGTACTAATAGACCAAGTCCCACACACCGCTAGAAGCCCAAATATTTTTTCAGAGCTAGATGCAGAAAAAAATTATATTCAGTTTGCAACCTGATGGAGGTCAGTATAGATGGATTAATAGAACAAGACCCACACACAGCTAGAAGCCCAATATTTTTTCAGAGGTAGATGCAGAAAAAAATATATTCAGTTTGCAACCTGATGGAGGTCAGTATAGATGGACTAATACAACAAGTCCCACACACAGCTAGAAGCCGAATATTTTTTCAGAGGTAGATGCAGAAAAAAATATATTCAGTTTGCAACCTGATGGAGGTCAGTATAGATGGATTAATAGAGAAAGTCCCACACACTGCTAGAAGGCCAAATATTTTTTCAGAGCTAGATGCAGAAAAAAATTATATTCAATTTGCAACCTGCTGGAGGTCAGTATAGAAGGACAAATAGAACAAGTCCCACACACTGCTAGAAGCCCAAATATTTTTTCAGAGCTAAATGAAGAAAAAAATTATTTTTAATTTGCAACCTGATGGATGTCAGTATAGATGGACTAATAGACCAAGTCCCACACACTGCTAGAAGCCCAAATATTTTTTCAGAGCTAGATGCAGAAAAAAATTATTTTTAATTTGCAACCTGATGGAGGTCAGTATAGATGGACTAATAGACCAAGTCCCACACACCGCTAGAAGCCCAAATATTTTTTCAGAGCTAGATGCAGAAAAAAATTATATTCAATTTGCAACCTGCTGGAGGTCAGTATAGAAGGACTAATAGAACAAGTCCCACACACTGCTAGAAGCCCAAATATTTTTTCAGAGCTAAATGAAGAAAAAAATTATTTTTAATGTGCAACCTGATGGAGGTCAGTATAGATGGACTAATAGACCAAGTCCCACACACTGCTAGAAGCCCAAATATTTTTTCAGAGCTAGATGCAGAAAAAAATTATATTCAGTTTGCAACCTGATGGAGGTCAGTATAGATGGATTAATAGAACAAGACCCACACACAGCTAGAAGCCCAATATTTTTTCAGAGGTAGATGCAGAAAAAAATATATTCAGTTTGCAACCTGATGGAGGTCAGTATAGATGGACTAATACAACAAGTCCCACACACAGCTAGAAGCCGAATATTTTTTCAGAGGTAGATGCAGAAAAAAATATATTCAGTTTGCAACCTGATGGAGGTCAGTATAGATGGACTAATAGACCAAGTCCCACACACTGCTAGAAGCCCAAATATTTTTTCAGAGCTAGATGCAGAAAAAAATTATTTTTAATGTGCAACCTGATGGAGGTCAGTATAGATGGACTAATAGACCAAGTCCCACACACCGCTAGAAGCCCAAATATTTTTTCAGAGCTAGATGCAGAAAAAAATTATATTCAGTTTGCAACCTGATGGAGTTCAGTATAGATGGATTAATAGAACAAGACCCACACACAGCTAGAAGCCCAATATTTTTTCAGAGGTAGATGCAGAAAAAAATATATTCAGTTTGCAACCTGATGGAGGTCAGTATAGATGGACTAATACAACAAGTCCCACACACAGCTAGAAGCCGAATATTTTTTCAGAGGTAGATGCAGAAAAAAATATATTCAGTTTGCAACCTGATGGAGGTCAGTATAGATGGACTAATAGACGAAGTCCCACACACTGCTAGAAGCCCAAATATTTTTTCAGAGCTAGATGTAGAAAAAAATTATATTCAATTTGCAACCTGCTGGAGGTCAGTATAGAAGGACTAATAGAACAAGTCCCACACACTGCTAGAAGCCCAAATATTTTTTCAGAGCTAAATTAAGAAAAAAAATATTTTTAATTTGCAACCTGATGGAGGTCAGTATAAATGGACTAATAGACCAAGTCCCACACACTGCTAGAAGCCCAAATATTTTTTCAGAGCTAGATGCAGAAAAAAATTATTTTTAATTTGCAACCTGATGGAGGTCAGTATAGATGGGCTAATAGACCAAGTCCCACACACCGCTAGAAGCCCAAATATTTTTTCAGAGCTAGATGCAGAAAAAAATTATATTCAATTTGCAACCTGCTGGAGGGCAGTATAGAAGGACTAATAGAACAAGTCCCACACACTGCTAGAAGCCCAAATATTTTTTCAGAGCTAAATGAAGAAAAAAAATATTTTTAATTTGCAACCTGATGGAGGTCAGTATAGATGGACTAATAGACCAAGTCCCACACACTGCTAGAAGCCCAAATATTTTTTCAGAGCTAGATGCAGAAAAAAATTATATTCAATTTGCAACCTGCTGGAGGTCAGTATAGAAGGACTAATAGAACAAGTCCCACACACTGATAGAAGCCCAAATATTTTTTCAGAGCTAAATGAAGAAAAAAATTATTTTTAATGTGCAACCTGATGGAGGTCAGTATAGATGGACTAATAGACCAAGTCCCACACACTGCTAGAAGCCCAAATATTTTTTCAGAGCTAAATGAAGAAAAAAATTATTTTTAATTTGCAACCTGATGGAGGTCAGTATAGATGGACAAATAGACCAAGTCTCACACACTGCTAGAAGCCCAAATATTTTTTCAGAGCTAGATGCAGAAAAAAATTATATTCAGTTTGCAACCTGATGGAGGTCAGTATAGATGGATTAATAGAACAAGACCCACACACAGCTAGAAGCCCAATATTTTTTCAGAGGTAGATGCAGAAAAAAATATATTCAGTTTGCAACCTGATGGAGGTCAGTATAGATGGACTAATACAACAAGTCCCACACACAGCTAGAAGCCGAATATTATTTCAGAGGTAGATGCAGAAAAAAATATATTCAGTTTGCAACCTGATGGAGGTCAGTATAGATGGACTAATAGACCAAGTCCCACACACTGCTAGAAGCCCAAATATTTTTTCAGAGCTAGATGCAGAAAAAAATTATTTTTAATTTGCAACCTGATGGAGGTCAGTTTTGATGGACTAATAGACCAAGTCCCACACACCGCTAGAAGCCCAAATATTTTTTCAGAGCTAGATGCAGAAAAAAATTATATTCAGTTTGCAACCTGATGGAGGTCAGTATAGATGGATTAATAGAACAAGACCCACACACAGCTAGAAGCCCAATATTTTTTCAGAGGTAGATGCAGAAAAAAATATATTCAGTTTGCAACCTGATGGAGGTCAGTATAGATGGACTAATACAACAAGTCCCACACACAGCTAGAAGCCGAATATTTTTTCAGAGGTAGATGCAGAAAAAAATATATTCAGTTTGCAACCTGATGGAGGTCAGTATAGATGGACTAATAGACCAAGTCCCACACACTGCTAGAAGCCCAAATATTTTTTCAGAGCTAGATGCAGAAAAAAATTATATTCAATTTGTAACCTGCTGGAGGTCAGTATAGAAGGACTAATAGAACAAGTCCCACACACTGCTAGAAGCCCAAATATTTTTTCAGAGCTAAATGAAGAAAAAAAATATTTTTAATTTGCAACCTGATAGAGGTCAGTATAGATGGACTAATAGACCAAATCCCACACACTGCTAGAAGCCGAAATATTTTTTCAAAGCAAGATGCGGAAAAAAATTATTTTTAATTTGCAACCTGATGGAGGTCAGTATAGATGGATTAATAGAACAAGACCCACACACAGCTAGAAGCCAAATATTTTTTCAGAGGTACTGTAGATGCAGATAAAAATTAGTTTTAATTTGCAACCTGATGGAGGTCAGTATAGATGGGCTAATAGACCAAGTCCCACACACTGCTAGAAGCCCAAATATTTTTTCAGAGCTAGATGCAGAAAAAAATTATTTTTAATTTGCAACCTGATGGAGGTCAGTATAGATGGACTATTTGACCAAGTCCCACACACCGCTAGAAGCCCAAATATTTTTTCAGAGCTAGATGCAGAAAAAAATTATATTCAGTTTGCAACCTGATGGAGGTCAGTATAGATGGATTAATAGAACAAGACCCACACACAGCTAGAAGCCCAATATTTTTTCAGAGGTAGATGCAGAAAAAAATATATTCAGTTTGCAACCTGATGGAGGTCAGTATAGATGGACTAATAGAATGATGCTATGCCCAAAAGATTTTACTTCACTAGGTGCAGTAAAAAAATTGGTATTCTATACACAGGTGGTATATCTTGCAACACAGATAGGCTACTCCACTGACTAACACACTCTGCAATAGGCCAAAAAGGATTAGCTTTGCTAGATTCAGCCAAATGCTGTGAAAAAAACTTGCACAGCACTGGCACAGACCTGCCTGGCAAAAACTGATAGGAACTGATGTAACCTAGTCCTGAAAAGGACTCCAATTACAATTAGTCTTTACTCCCACAACCTATCTATTTAAGAGCACAGACCTCCCTGATAAAAGTCGTAGGAAATGCTGTAACCTAGTCCTTAAAAGGACTGCAATCACAACTATTCCCTACTCCCAAGCTATCTGTATATTTGTGCGAAAATTGGCTTGAAATTAACAAGGTATAGCGCACACAGCAACAGCGGTGCCGTCTAACACGCAGCTGCAGCAGTGAGAAAATGGTGGCGACGGGGAAAATGGCTTGGTCTTATAGGGCAAGGACATGTGACATACACTGCCAATGACACATGCCCTTGCTTGTGTGAAAAAAAGCACTTCGCTCCATGTGTGCGCTGCTGATAGGCTGACAGATTGCACCTCCCCACTGCAAATGCGGGAAAGAGAAAAAAAAATGGAGATCTTCATTGTTCCTGCAGAGATCCATCCCCTGCCCCTCCCCCCACCCCGCTGTACACTCAAACTGCGTATTAACATTAATTTTCATCATTACTGAGAAAAACTCCAGTTATGATTTTGGTGCACGAACAGTTATCGAACATAACCTCGAACAGCCGAATTTTTCTCAAATTGTTCGTGTTCGCCGAACGGCTCGAACACCGAGCAAAACAGCTCGAATTTGAGATTGGCGAACAGTTCGAGTAGAACAACGCTCATCTTTAGTCATCATACGCTGCAAAGATTGGCATTAAGAAAAACATAGTAAAACCAATGGATTTCTTTTTGAACTTACCTAATAGTGATTCATTGTTCACTGCCCTTCTTGACATTGCTTTGCACCTGTGATGTTCCAGTGGCTTACTGGGTTAATGCACATGTCTTGTAAACAGGAATTCATGAGTTCTAATCCTCAGAGAGATTTTTTTCATTTACTTACTAATAAGCTTCCTATGGAGCCAATGGAAATTTGCATTGATTTTGGGCTTGAGATAGTGCAATTGTGAGATAGAATCTGTACTAAGTGTTCATAAAGAACAATATGTCATCATACGCTGCAAAGAATGGCATTAAGAACAACATAGTGAAAACAATGGATTTGTTTTTGAACTTATCTAATAGTGATTCATTGGTCACTGCCGTTCTTGATGTCACTATGCAGCCGTGATCTTTCAGTGGCTTACTGGGTTAATGCACCTGTCTTGTAAACAGGAATTCATGAGTTCTAATCCTCAGAGAGATTTTTTTCATTTACTTACTAATAAGCTTCCTATAGATCCAATTAAACTTTGCATTGATTTTGGGCTTGAGATAGTGCAATTGTGAGATAGAATCTGTACTAAGTGTTCATAAAGAGCAATATGTCATCATAAGTTGTATAGATTGTCATTAAGAAAAACAGTAAAACCAATGGATTTCTTTTTGAACTTACCTAATAGTGATTCATTGTTCACTGCCCTTCTTGAGATCACTTTGCACCTGTGATGTTAAAATGGCTTACTGGTTTAATGCATATGTCTTGTAAACAGGAATTCATGAGTTCTAATCCTCAGAGAGCTTTTTTTCAATTACTTACTATTAAGCTTCCTATAGAGCCAATGGAAATTTGCATTGATTTTGGGATAGAGATAGTGCAATTGTGAGATAGAATCTGTACAAAGTGTTCATAAAGAGCAATATGTCATCATAAGCTGTTTAAATTGGCGTTAAGAAAAACATAGTAAAACCAATGGATTTCTTTTTGAACTTATCTAATAGTGATTCAATGTTCACTGCCCTTCTTGACAACACTTTGCACCTGTGATGTTCCAGTGGCTTACTGGGTTAATGTTATTGTCTTGTAAACAGGAATTTATGAGTTCTGATCCTCAGAGAGCTTTTTTTCATTTACTTACTAATAAGCTTCCTATAGAGCCAATGGAAATTTGCATTGATTTTTGGCTTGAGATAGTGCAATTCTGAGATAGAATCTGTACTAAGTGTTCATAAAGAACAATATGTCATCATACGCTGCAAAGATTGTCATTAAGAAAAACATAGTAAAACCAATGGATTTCTTTTTGAACTTACCTAATAGTGATTCATTGTTCACTGCCCTTCTTGACATCACTATGCACCTGTCATGTTCCAGTGGCTTACTGGGTTAATGCTCCTGTCTTGTAAACAGAAATTCATCAGTTCTCATTCTCAGAAAGCTTTTTTTTCATTTACTTACTAATAAGATTCTTATAGAGCCAATGGAAATTTGCATTGATTTTGGGATTGAGATAGTGCAATTGTGAGATAGAATCTGTACTAAGTGTTCATAAAGAACAATATGTCATCACAAGCTGTTTAGATTGGCATTAAGAATAACATAGTAAAACCAATGGATTTCTTTTTGAACTTATCTAATAGTGATTCATTGTTCACTGCCCTTCTTGACATCACTTTGCACCTGTGATGTTCCAGTGGCTTACTGGGTTAATGTCATTGTCTTGTAAACAGGAATTCATGAGTTCTAATCCTCAGAGAGCTTTTTTTCATTTACTTACTAATAAGCTTCCTTTAGAGCCAATGGAAATTTGCATTGATTTCGGGATAGAGATAGTGCAATTGTGAGATAGAATCTGTACAAAGTGTTCATAAAGAGCAATATGTCATCATAAGCTGTTTAAATTGGCGTTAAGAAAAACATAGTAAAACCAATGGATTTCTTTTTGAACTTACCTAATAGTGATTCATTGTTCACTGCCCTTCTTGAGATCACTTTGCACCTGTGATGTTAAAATGGCTTACTGGTTTAATGCATATGTCTTGTAAACAGGAATTCATGAGTTCTAATCCTCAGAGAGCTTTTTTTCAATTACTTACTATTAAGCTTCCTATGGAGCCAATGGAAATTTGCATTGATTTTGGGCTTGAGATAGTGCAATTGTGAGATAGAATCTGTACTAAGTGTTCATAAAGAGCAATATGTCATCATACACTTCAAAGATTGGCATTAAGAAAAACATAGTAAAACCAATGGATTTCTTTTTGAACTTACCTACTAGTGATTCATTGTTCACTGCCCTTCTTGACATTACTTTGCACTTGTCATGTTCCAGTGGCTTGCTGGGTTAATGCAATTGTCATGTAAACAGAAATCCATGAGCTCTAATCCTCAGCGAGCTTTTTTTTTATTTACTTACTAATAAGCTTCCTATAGAGCCAATGGAAATTTGCATTGATTTTGGGATAAAGATAGTGCAATTCTGAGATAGAATCTGTACTAAGTGTTCATAAAGAACAATATGTCATCATACGCTGCAAAGATTGGCATTAAGAAAAACATAGTAAAACCAATGGATTTCTTTTTGAACTTACCTAATAGTGATTCATTGTTCACTGCCCTTCTTGACATCACTTTGCACCTGTGATGTTCCAGTGGCTTACTGGGTTAATGCTCCTGTCTTGTAAACAGAAATTCATCAGTTCTCATCATCAGAAAGCTTTTTTTTCATTTACTTACTAATAAGATTGTTATAGAGCCAATGGAAATTTGCATTGATTTTGGGATTGAGATAGTGCAATTGTGAGATAGAATCTGTACTAAGTGTTCATAAAGAACAATATGTCATCACAAGCTGTTTAGATTGGCATTAAGAATAACAGAGTAAAACCAATGAATTTCTTTTTGAACTTACCTAATAGTGATTCATTGTTCACTGCCCTTCTTGACATCTCTTTGCACCTGTGATGTTCCAGTGGCTTACTGGGTTAATGCACCTGTCTTGTAAACAGGAGTTCATGATTTCTAATCCTCAGAGAGCTTTTTTTCAATTACTTACTATTAAGCTTCCTATGGAGCCAATGGAAATTTGCATTGATTTTGGGCTTGAGATAGTGCAATTGTGAGATAGAATCTGTACTAAGTGTTCATAAAGAGCAATATGTCATCACAAGCTGTTTAGATTGGCATTAAGAATAACATAGTAAAACCAATGAATTTCTTTTTGAACTTACCTAATAGTGATTCATTATTCACTGCCCTTCTTGACATTACTTTGCACCTGTCTTTTTCCAGTTGCTTACTGAGTTAATGTGACTGTCTTGTAAACAGGAGTTTATGAGTTCTAATACTCGAGACATTTTTTCATTTTCTTACTAATAAGCTTCTTATAGAGCCAATGGAAATTTGCATTGATTTTGGGATTGAGATAGTGCAATTGTGAGATAGAATCTGTACTAAGTGTTCAAAAAGAACAATATGTCATCATACGCTGCAAAGATTGTCATTAAGAAAAACATAGTAAAACCAATGGATTTCTTTTTGAACTTACCTAATAGTGATTCATTGTTCACTGCCCTTCTTGACATCGCTTTGCACCTGTGATGTTCCAGTGGCTTACTGGGTTAATGCTCCTGTCTTGTAAATAGAAATTCATCAGTTTTCATCCTCAGAAAGCTTTTTTTTCATTTATTTACTGGTGGGAAGATATGTCCACATTGTTATGGAACTTTCCTTTTCTTTGTCCATTTTATATCGGTCTAAGGAGGAGCTATGGGAAGATGGGAAGCGTTGGCATTCATAACGCTCTGTTCAGGAAATGAAAGCAAGCTTAGGACGGATACACAAGTCAACTCTATCTTAAAGTTTTCTCTTGAACCAAAAAATGTTATTTCAGTAGAAGATAGAGCCAATGGAAATTTGCATTGATTTTGGGATTGAGATAGTGCAATTGTGAGATAGAATCTGTACTAAGTGTTCATAAAGAAGAATATGTCATCACAAGCTGTTTAGATTGGCATTAAGAATAACATAGTAAAACCAATGAATTTCTTTTTGAACAAACCTAATAGTGATTCATTGTTCACTGCCCTTCTTGACATCTCTTGCACCAGTGATGTTTCAGTGGCTTACTGGGTTAATGTCATTGTCTTGTAAACAGGAATTCATGAGTTCTAATCCTCAGAGAACTTTTTTTCATTTACTTACTAATAAGCTTCCTATAGAGCCAATGGAAATTTGCATTGATTTTGGGATAGAGATAGTGCAATTGTGAGATAGAATCTGTACAAAGTGTTCATAAAGAGCAATATGTCATCATAAGCTGTTTAAATTGGCGTTAAGAAAAACATAGTAAAACCAATGGATTTCTTTTTGAACTTACCTAATAGTGATTCATTGTTCACTGCCCTTCTTGAGATCACTATGCACCTGTGATGTTAAAATGGCTTACTGGTTTAATGCATATGTCTTGTAAAGAGGAATTCATGAGTTCTAATCCTCAGAGAGCTTTTTTTTCAATTACTTACTATTAAGCTTCCTATGGAGCCAATGGAAATTTGCATTGATTTTGGGCTTGAGATAGTGCAATTGTGAGATAGAATCTGTACTAAGTGTTCATAAAGAGCAATATGTCATCATACGCTGCAAAGATTGGCTTTAAGAAAAACATAGTAAAACCAATGGATTTCTTTTTGAACTTACCTACTAGTGATTCATTGTTCACTGCCCTTCTTGACATTACTTTGCACCTGTCATGTTCCAGTGGCTTGCTGGGTTAATGCAATTGTCATGTAAACAGAAATCCATGAGTTCTAATCCTCAGAGAGATTTTTTTCATTTACTTACTAATAAGCTTCCTATGGAGCCAATGGAAATTTGCATTGATTTTGGGCTAGAGATAGTGCAATTCTGAGATAAAATCTGTACTAAGTGTTCATAAAGAACAATATGTCATCATACGCTGCAAAGATTGGCATTAAGAAAAACATAGTATAACCAATAGATTTCTTTTTGAACTTACCTAATAGTGATTCATTGTTCACTGCCCTTCTTGACATCGCTTTGCACCTGTGATGTTCCAGTGGCTTACTGGGTTAATGCTCCTGTCTTGTAAACAGAAATTCATCAGTTCTCATCCTCAGAAAGCTTTTTTTTCATTTATTTACTAATAAGATTCTTATAGAGCCAATGGAAATTTGCATTGATTTTGGGATTGAGATAGTGCAATTGTGAGATAGAATCTGTACTAAGTGTTCATAAAGAACAAAATGTCATCACAAGCTGTTTAGATTGGCATTAAGAATAACATAGTAAAACCAATGGATTTCTTTTTGAACTTATCTAATAGTGATTCATTGTTCACTGCCCTTCTTGACATCACTTTGCACCTGTGATGTTCCAGTGGCTTACTGGGTTAATGTCAGTGTCTTGTAAACAGGAATTCATGAGTTCTAATCCTCGGAGAGCTTTTTTTCATTTACTTGCTAATAAGCTTCCTTTAGAGCCAATTAATCTTTGCATTGATTTTGGGCTTGAGATAGTGCAATTGTGAGATAGAATCTGTACTAAATGTTCATAAAGAACAATATGTCATCACAAGCTGTTTAGATTGGCATTAAGAATAACATAGTAAAACCAATGAATTTCTTTTTGAACTTACCTTATAGTGATTCATTATTCACTGCCCTTCTTGACATTACTTTGCATCTGTCTTGTTCCAGTTGCTTACTGAGTTAATGTGACTGTCTTGTAAACAGTGGTTCATGAGTTCAAATACTCGAGACATTTTTTCATTTTCTTACTAATAAGCTTCCTATAGAGCCAATGGAAATTTGCATTGATTTTGGGATTGAGATAGTGCAATTGTGAGATAGAATCTGTACTAAATGTTCATAAAGAACAATATGTCATCACAAGCTGTTTAGATTGGCATTAAGAATAACATAGTAAAACCAATGGATTTCTTTTTGAACTTACCTAATAGTGATTCATTATTCACTGCCCTTCTTGACATTACTTTGCACCTGTCATGTTCCAGTTGCTTACTGAGTTAATGTGACTGTCTTGTAAACAGGAGTTCATGAGTTCTAATACTCAAGACATTTTTTCATTTTCTTACTATTAAGCTTCCTATAGAGCCAATGGAAATTTGCATTGATTTTGGGATTGAGATAGTGCAATTGTGAGAAAGAATCTGTACTAAGTGTTCATAAATAACAATATGTCATCACAAGCTGTTTAGATTGGCATTAAGAATAACATAGTAAAACCAATGAATTTCTTTTTGAACTTACCTAATAGTGATTCATTGTTCACTGCCCTTCTTGACATCTCTTTGCACCTGTGATGTTTCAGTGGCTTACTGGGTTAATTCAACTGTCTTGTAAACAGGAGTTCATGATTTCTAACCCTTAGAGAGGTTTTTTTCATTTACTTACTAATAAGTTTCCTATAGAGCCAATGGGAATTTGCATTGATTTTAGGCTTGAGATAGTGCAATTGTGAGATAGAATCTGTACTAGGTGTTCATAAAGAGCAATATGTCATCATACGCTGCAAAGATTGGCTTTAAGAAAAACATAGTAAAACCAATGGATTTCTTTTTGAACTTACCTACTAGTGATTCATTGTTCACTGCCCTTCTTGACATTACTTTGCACCTGTGATGTTCCAGTGGCTTACTGGGTTAATGCTCCTGTCTTGTAAACAGAAATTCATAAGTTCTCATCCTCAGAAAGCTTTTTTTTCATTTATTTACTAATAAGATTCTTATAGAGCCAATGGAAATTTGCATTGATTTTGGGATTGAGATAGTGCAATTGTGAGATAGAATCTGTACTAAGTGTTCATAAAGAACAATATGTCATCACAAGCTGTTTAGATTGGCATTAAGAATAATATAGTAAAACCAATGAATTTCTTTTTGAACTTACCTAATAGTGATTCATTGTTCACTGCCCTTCTTGACATCTCTTTGCACCTGTGATGTTCTAGTGGCTTACTGGGTTAATTCAACTGGCTTGTAAACAGGAGTTCATGATTTCTAACCCTTAGAGAGGTTTTTTTCATTTACTTACTAATAAGCTTCCTATAGAGCCAATGGGAATTTGCATTGATTTTAGGCTTGAGATAGTGCAATTGTGAGATAGAATCTGTACTAAGTGTTCATAAAGAACAATATGTCATCATACGCTGCAAAGATTGTCATTAAGAAAAACATAGTAAAACCAATGGATTTCTTTTTGAACTTACATAATAGTGATTCATTGTTCACTGCCCTTCTTGACATCGCTTTCCACCTGTGATGTTCCAGTGGCTTACTGGGTTAATGCTCCTGTCTTGTAAACAAGAATTCATCAGTTCTCATCCTCAGAAAGCTTTTTTTTCATTTACTTACTAATAACATTCTTATAGAGCCAATGGAAATTTGCATTGATTTTGGGCTTGAGATAGTGCAATTGTGAGATAGAATCTGTACTAAGTGTTCATAAAGAGCAATATGTCATCACAAGCTGTTTAGATTGGCATTAAGAATAACATAGTAAAACCAATGAATTTCTTTTTGAACTTACCTAATAGTGATTCATTATTCACTGCCCTTCTTGACATTACTTTGCACCTGTCTTTTTCCAGTTGCTTACTGAGTTAATGTGACTCTCTTGTAAACAGGAGTTTATGAGTTCTAATACTCGAGACATTTTTTCATTTTCTTACTAATAAGCTTCTTATAGAGCCAATGGAAATTTGCATTGATTTTGGGATTGAGATAGTGCAATTGTGAGATAGAATCTGTACTAAGTGTTCATAAAGAACAATATGTCATCATACGCTGCAAAGATTGTCATTAAGAAAAACATAGTAAAACCAATGGATTTCTTTTTGAACTTACCTAATAGTGATTCATTGTTCACTGCCCTTCTTGACATCGCTTTGCACCTGTGATGTTCCAGTGGCTTACTGGGTTAATGCTCCTGTCTTGTAAATAGAAATTCATCAGTTTTCATCCTCAGAAAGCTTTTTTTTCATTTATTTACTGGTGGGAAGATATGTCCACATTGTTATGGAACTTTCCTTTTCTTTGTCCATTTTATATCGGTCTAAGGAGGAGCTATGGGAAGATGGGAAGCGTTGGCATTCATAACGCTCTGTTCAGGAAATGAAAGCAAGCTTAGGACGGATACACAAGTCAACTCTATCTTAAAGTTTTCTCTTGAACCAAAAAATGTTATTTCAGTAGAAGATAGAGCCAATGGAAATTTGCATTGATTTTGGGATTGAGATAGTGCAATTGTGAGATAGAATCTGTACTAAGTGTTCATAAAGAACAATATGTCATCACAAGCTGTTTAGATTGGCATTAAGAATAACATAGTAAAACCAATGAATTTCTTTTTGAACAAACCTAATAGTGATTCATTGTTCACTGCCCTTCTTGACATCTCTTGCACCTGTGATGTTCCAGTGGCTTACTGGGTTAATGTCATTGTCTTGTAAACAGGAATTCATGAGTTCTAATCCTCAGAGAGCTTTTTTTCATTTACTTACTAATAAGCTTCCTATAGAGCCAATGGAAATTTGCATTGATTTTGGGATAGAGATTGTGCAATTGTGAGATAGAATCTGTACAAAGTGTTCATAAAGAGCAATATGTCATCATAAGCTGTTTAAATTGGCGTTAAGAAAAACATAGTAAAACCAATGGATTTCTTTTTGAACTTACCTAATAGTGATTCATTGTTCACTGCCCTTCTTGAGATCACTATGCACCTGTGATGTTAAAATGGCTTACTGGTTTAATGCATATGTCTTGTAAAGAGGAATTCATGAGTTCTAATCCTCAGAGAGCTTTTTTTTCAATTACTTACTATTAAGCTTCCTATGGAGCCAATGGAAATTTGCATTGATTTTGGGCTTGAGATAGTGCAATTGTGAGATAGAATCTGTACTAAGTGTTCATAAAGAGCAATATGTCATCATACGCTGCAAAGATTGGCTTTAAGAAAAACATAGTAAAACCAATGGATTTCTTTTTGAACTTACCTACTAGTGATTCATTGTTCACTGCCCTTCTTGACATTACTTTGCACCTGTCATGTTCCAGTGGCTTGCTGGGTTAATGCAATTGTCATGTAAACAGAAATCCATGAGTTCTAATCCTCAGAGAGATTTTTTTCATTTACTTACTAATAAGCTTCCTATGGAGCCAATGGAAATTTGCATTGATTTTGGGCTAGAGATAGTGCAATTCTGAGATAAAATCTGTACTAAGTGTTCATAAAGAACAATATGTCATCATACGCTGCAAAGATTGGCATTAAGAAAAACATAGTATAACCAATAGATTTCTTTTTGAACTTACCTTATAGTGATTCCTTATTCACTGCCCTTCTTGACATTACTTTGCACCTGTCATGTTCCAGTTGCTTACTGAGTTAATGTGACTGTCTTGTAACCAGGAGTTCATGAGTTCTAATACTCAAGACATTTTTTCATTTTCTTACTATTAAGCTTCCTATAGAGCCAATGGAAATTTGCATTGATTTTGGGATTGAGATAGTGCAATTGTGAGAAAGAATCTGTACTAAGTGTTCATAAAGAACAATATGTCATCACAAGCTGTTTAGATTGGCATTAAGAATAACATAGTAAAACCAATGAATTTCTTTTTGAACTTACCTTATAGTGATTCATTATTCACTGCCCTTCTTGACATTACTTTGCACCTGTCTTGTTCCAGTTGCTTACTGAGTTAATGTGACTGCCTTGTAAACAGGAGTTCATGAGTTCAAATACTCGAGACATTTTTTCATTTTTTTACTAATAAGCTTCCTATAGAGCCAATGGAAATTTGCATTGATTTTGGGCTTGAGATAGTGCAATTGTGAGATAGAATCTGTACTAAGTGTTCATAAAGAACAATATGTCATCACAAGCTGTTTAGATTGGCATTAAGAATAACATAGTAAAACCAATGAATTTCTTTTTGAACTTACCTAATAGTGATTCATTGTTCACTGCCCTTCTTGACATCTCTTTGCACCTGTGATGTTCCAATGGCTTACTGGGTTAATTCAACTGTCTTGTAAACAGGAGTTCATGATTTCTAACCCTTAGAGAGGTTTTTTTCATTTACTTACTAATAAGCTTCCTATAGAGCCAATGGGAATTTGCATTGATTTTAGGCTTGAGATAGTGCAATTGTGAGATAGTTTCTGTACTAAGTGTTCATAAAGAGCAATATGTCATCATACACTGCAAAGATTGGCTTTAAGAAAAACATAGTAAAACCAATGGATTTCTTTTTGAACTTACCTACTAGTGATTCATTGTTCACTGCCCTTCTTGACAATACTTTGCACCTGTCATGTTCCAGTGGCTTGCTGGGTTAATGCAATTGTCATGTAAATAGAAATCCATGAGTTCGAATCCTCAGAAAGATTTTTTTAATTTACTTACTAATAAGCTTCCTATGGAGCCAATGGAAATTTGCATTGATTTTGGGCTAGAGATAGTGCAATTCTGAGATAAAATCTGTACTAAGTGTTCATAAAGAACAATATGTCATCATACGCTGCAATGATTGGCATTAAGAAAAACATAGTATAACCAATGGATTTCTTTTTGAACTTACCTAATAGTGATTCATTGTTCACTGCCCTTCTTGACATCGCTTTGCACCTGTGATGTTCCAGTGGCTTACTGGGTTAATACTCCTGTCTTGTAAACAGAAATTCATCAGTTCTCATCCTCAGAAAGCTTTTTTTTCATTTATTTACTAATAAGATTCTTATAGAGCCATTGGAAATTTGCATTGATTTTGGGATTGAGATAGTGCAATTGTGAGATAGAATCTGTACTAAGTGTTCATAAAGAACAATATGTCATCACAAGCTGTTTAGATTGGCATTAAGAATAATATAGTAAAACCAATGAATTTCTTTTTGAACTTACCTAATAGTGATTCATTGTTCACTGCCCTTCTTGACATCTCTTTGCACCTGTGATGTTCCAGTGGCTTACTGGGTTAATTCAACTGTCTTGTAAGCAGGAGTTCATGATTTCTAACCCTTAGAGAGGTTTTTTTCATTTACTTACTAATAAGCTTCCTATAGAGCCAATGGGAATTTGCATTGATTTTAGGATTGAGATAGTGCAATTGTGAGATAGAATCTGTACTAAGTGTTCATAAAGAACAATATGTCATCACAAGCTGTTTAGATTGGCATTAAGAATAACATAGTAAAACCAATGGATTTCTTTTTGAACTTACCTAATAGTGATTCATTATTCACTGCCCTTCTTGACATCACTTTGCACCTGTGATGTTCCAGTGGCTTACTGGGTTAATGCTCCTGTCTTGTAAACAGAAATTCATCAGTTTTCATCCTCAGAAAGCTTTTTTTTCATTTATTTACTAATAAGATTCCTATAGAGCCAATGGAAATTTTCATTGATTTTGGGATTGAGATAGTGCAATTGTGAGATAGAATCTGTACTAAGTGTTCATAAAGAACAATATGTCATCACAAGCTGTTTAGATTGGCATTAAGAATAACATAGTAAAACCAATGGATTTCTTTTTGAACTTACCTAATAGTGATTCATTATTCACTGCCCTTCTTGACATTACTTTGCACCTGTCATGTTCCAGTTGCTTACTGAGTTAATGTGACTGTCTTGTAAACAGGAGTTCATGAGTTCTAATACTCAAGACTTTTATTCATTTTCTTACTATTAAGCTTCCTATAGAGCCAATGGAAATTTGCATTGATTTTGGGATTGAGATAGTGCAATTGTGAGAAAGAATCTGTACTAAGTGTTCATAAAGAACAATATGTCATCACAAGCTGTTTAGATTGGCATTAAGAATAACATAGTAAAACCAATGAATTTCTTTTTGAACTTACCTTATAGTGATTCCTTATTCACTGCCCTTCTTGACATTACTTTGCACCTGTCATGTTCCAGTTGCTTACTGAGTTAATGTGACTGTCTTGTAAACAGGAGTTTATGAGTTCTAATACTCAAGAGATTTTTTCATTTTCTTACTATTAAGCTTCCTATAGAGCCAATGGAAATTTGCATTGATTTTGGGATTGAGATAGTGCAATTGTGAGAAAGAATCTGTACTAAGTGTTCATAAAGAACAATATGTCATCACAAGCTGTTTAGATTTTCATTAAGAATAACATAGTAAAACCAATGAATTTCTTTTTGAACTTACCTAATAGTGATTCATTGTTCACTGCCCTTCTTGACATCTCTTTGCACCTGTGATGTTCCAGTGGCTTACTGGGTTAATTCAACTGTCTTGTAAACAGGAGTTCATGATTTCTAACCCTTAGAGAGGTTTTTTTCATTTACTTACTAATAAGCTTCCTATAGAGCCATTGGGAATTTGCATTGATTTTAGGCTTGAGATAGTGCAATTGTGAGATAGTTTCTGTACTAAGTGTTCATAAAGAGCAATATGTCATCATACACTGCAAAGATTGGCTTTAAGAAAAACATAGTAAAACCAATGGATTTCTTTTTGAACTTACCTACTAGTGATTCATTGTTCACTGCCCTTCTTGACATTACTTTGCACCTGTCATGTTCCAGTGGCTTGCTGGGTTAATGCAATTGTCATGTAAATAGAAATCCATGAGTTCGAATCCTCTGAAAGATTTTTTTAATTTACTTACTAATAAGCTTCCTATGGAGCCAATGGAAATTTGCATTGATTTTGGGCTAGAGATAGTGCAATTCTGAGATAAAATCTGTACTAAGTGTTCATAAAGAACAATATGTCATCATACGCTGCAATGATTGGCATTAAGAAAAACATAGTATAACCAATGGATTTCTTTTTGAACTTACCTAATAGTGATTCATTGTTCACTGCCCTTCTTGACATCGCTTTGCACCTGTAATGTTCCAGTGGCTTACTGGGTTAATACTCCTGTCTTGTAAACAGAAATTCATCAGTTCTCATCCTCAGAAAGCTTTTTTTTCATTTATTTACTAATAAGATTCTTATAGAGCCATTGGAAATTTGCATTGATTTTGGGATTGAGATAGTGCAATTGTGAGATAGAATCTGTACTAAGTGTTCATAAAGAACAATATGTCATCACAAGCTGTTTAGATTGGCATTAAGAATAATATAGTAAAACCAATGAATTTCTTTTTGAACTTACCTAATAGTGATTCATTGTTCACTGCCCTTCTTGACATCTCTTTGCACCTGTGATGTTCCAGTGGCTTACTGGGTTAATTCAACTGTCTTGTAAACAGGAGTTCATGATTTCTAACCCTTAGAGAGGTTTTTTTCATTTACTTACTAATAAGCTTCCTATAGAGCCAATGGGAATTTGCATTGATTTTAGGATTGAGATAGTGCAATTGTGAGATAGAATCTGTACTAAGTGTTCATAAAGAGCAATATGTCATCATACGCTGCAAAGATTGGCTTTAAGAAAAACATAGTAAAACCAATGGATTTCTTTTTGAACTTACCTACTAGTGATTCATTGTTCACTGCCCTTCTTGACATTACTTTGCACCTGTCATGTTCCAGTGGCTTGCTGGGTTAATGCAATTGTCATGTAAATAGAAATCCATGAGTTCTAATCCTCAGAGAGATTTTTTTCATTTACTTACTAATAAGCTTCCTATGGAGCCAATGGAAATTTGCATTGATTTTGGGCTAGAGATAGTGCAATTCTGAGATAAAATCTGTACTAAGTGTTCATAAAGAACAATATGTCATCATACGCTGCAAAGATTGGCATTAAGAAAAACATAGTATAACCAATGGATTTCTTTTTGAACTTACCTAATAGTGATTCATTGTTCACTGCCCTTCTTGACATCACTTTGCACCTGTGATGTTCCAGTGGCTTACTGGGTTAATGCTCCTGTCTTGTAAACAGAAATTCATCAGTTCTCATCCTCAGAAAGCTTTTTTTTCATTTATTTACTAATAAGATTCCTATAGAGCCAATGGAAATTTTCATTGATTTTGGGATTGAGATAGTGCAATTGTGAGATAGAATCTGTACTAAGTGTTCATAAAGAACAATATGTCATCACAAGCTGTTTAGATTGGCATTAAGAATAACATAGTAAAACCAATGGATTTCTTTTTGAACTTACCTAATAGTGATTCATTATTCACTGCCCTTCTTGACATTACTTTGCAACTGTCATGTTCCAGTTGCTTACTGAGTTAATGTGACTGTCTTGTAAACAGGAGTTCATGAGTTCTAATACTCAAGACATTTTTTCATTTTCTTACTATTAAGCTTCCTATAGAGCCAATGGAAATTTGCATTGATTTTGGGATTGAGATAGTGCAATTGTGAGAAAGAATCTGTACTAAGTGTTCATAAAGAACAATATGTCATCACAAGCTGTTTAGATTGGCATTAAGAATAACATAGTAAAACCAATGAATTTCTTTTTGAACTTACCTTATAGTGATTCATTATTCACTGCCCTTCTTGACATTACTTTGCACTTGTCTTGTTCCAGTTGCTTACTGAGTTAATGTGACTGCCTTGTAAACAGGAGTTCATGAGTTCAAATACTCGAGACATTTTTTCATTTTCTTACTAATAAGCTTCCTATAGAGCCAATGGAAATTTGCATTGATTTTGGGATTGAGATAGTGCAATTGTGAGATAGAATCTGTACTAAGTGTTCATAAAGAACAATATGTCATCACAAGCTGTTTAGATTGGCATTAAGAATAACATAGTAAAACCAATGAATTTCTTTTTGAACTTACCTAATAGTGATTCATTGTTCACTGCCCTTCTTGACATCTCTTTGCTCCTGTGATGTTCCAGTGGCTTACTGGGTTAATTCAACTGTCTTGTAAACAGGAGTTCATGATTTCTAACCCTTAGAGAGGTTTTTTTCATTTACTTACTAATAAGCTTCCTATAGAGCCAATGGGAATTTGCATTGATTTTGGGCTTGAGATAGTGCAATTGTGAGATAGATTCTGTACTAAGTGTTCATAAAGAGCAATATGTCATCATACACTGCAAAGATTGGCTTTAAGAAAAACATAGTAAAACCAATGGATTTCTTTTTGAACTTACCTACTAGTGATTCATTGTTCACTGCCCTTCTTGACATTACTTTGCACCTGTCATGTTCCAGTGGCTTGCTGGGTTAATGCAATTGTCATGTAAATAGAAATCCATGAGTTCTAATCCTCAGAAAGATTTTTTTAATTTTCTTACTAATAAGCTTCCTATGGAGCCAATGGAAATTTGCATTGATTTTGGGCTAGAGATAGTGCAATTCTGAGATAAAATCTGTACTAGGTGTTCATAAAGAACAATATGTCATCATACGCTGCAAAGATTGGCATTAAGAAAAACATAGTATAACCAATGGATTTCTTTTTGAACTTACCTAATAGTGATTCATTGTTCACTGCCCTTCTTGACATTGCTTTGCACCTGTGATGTTCCAGTGGCTTACTGGGTTAATGCTCCTGTCTTGTAAACAGAAATTCATCAGTTCTCATCCTCAGAAAGCTTTTTTTTCATTTATTTACTAATAAGATTCTTATAGAGCCAATGGAAATTTGCATTGATTTTGGGATTGAGATAGTGCAATTGTGAGATAGAATCTGTACTAAGTGTTCATAAAGAACAATATGTCATCACAAGCTGTTTAGATTGGCATTAAGAATAATATAGTAAAACCAATGAATTTCTTTTTGAACTTACCTAATAGTGATTCATTGTTCACTGCCCTTTTTGACATCACTTTGCACCTGTGATGTTCCAGTGGCTTACTGGGTTAATGTCAGTGTCTTGTAAACAGGAATTCATGAGTTCTAATCCTCGGAGAGCTTTTTTTCATTTACTTACTAATAAGCTTCCTATAGAGCCAATTAATCTTTGCATTGATTTTGGGCTTGAGATAGTGCAATTGTGAGATAGAATCTGTACGAAGTGTTCATAAAGAAAAATATGTCATCACAAGCTGTTTAGATTGGCATTAAGAATAACATAGTAAAACCAATGGATTTCTTTTTGAACTTACCTAATAGTGATTCATTATTCACTGCCCTTCTTGACATTACTTTGCACCTGTCTTGTTCCAGTTGCTTACTGAGTTAATGTGACTGTCTTGTAAACAGGAGTTCATGAGTTCAAATACTCGAGACATTTTTTCATTTTCTTACTAATAAGCTTCCTATATAGCCAATGGAAATTTGCATTGATTTTGGGATTGAGATAGTGCAAATGTGAGATAGAATCTGTACTAAGTGTTCATAAAGAGCAATATGTCATCATAAGCTGTATAGATTGGCGTTAAGAATAACATAGTAAAACCAATGAATTTCTTTTTGAACTTACCTAATAGTGATTCATTGTTCACTGCCCTTCTTGACATCTCTTTGCTCCTGTGATGTTCCAGTGGCTTACTGGGTTAATTCAACTGTCTTGTAAACAGGAGTTCATGATTTCTAACCCTTAGAGAGGTTTTTTTCATTTACTTACTAATAAGCTTCCTATAGAGCCAATGGGAATTTGCATTGATTTTAGGCTTGAGATAGTGCAATTGTGAGATAGAATCTGTACTAAGTGTTCATAAAGAACAATATGTCATCATACGCTGCAAAGATTGTCATTAAGAAAAACATAGTAAAACCAATGGATTTCTTTTTGAACTTACATAATAGTGATTCATTGTTCACTGCCCTTCTTGACATCACTTTGCACCTGTGGTGTTCCAGTGGCTTACTGGGTTAATGCTCCTGTCTTGTGAACAGGAATTCATCAGTTCTCATCCTCAGAAAGCCTTTTTTTCATTTACTTACTAATAAGATTCTTATAGAGCCAATGGAAATTTGCATTGATTTTGGGATTGAGATAGTGCAATTGTGAGATAGAATCTGTACTAAGTGTTCATAAAGAACAATATGTCATCACAAGCTGTTTAGATTGGCATTAAGAATAACATAGTAAAACCAATGGATTTCTTTTTGAACTTATCTAATAGTGATTCATTGTTCACTGCCCTTCTTGACATCACTTTGCACCTGTGATGTTCCAGTGGCTTACTGGGTTAATGTTATTGTCTTGTAAACAGGAATTCATGAGTTCTAATCCTCAGAGAGCTTTTTTTCATTTACTTACTAATAAGCTTCCTATAGAGCCAATGGAAATTTGCATTGATTTTGGGATAGAGATAGTGCAATTGTGAGATAGAATCTGTACTAAGTGTTCATAAAGAGCAATATGTCATCATACGCTGCAAAGATTGGCATTAAGAAAAACATAGTAAAACCAATGGATTTCTTTTTAAACTTACCTACTAGTGATTCATTGTTCACTGCCCTTCTTGACATTACTTTGCACCTGTCATGTTCCAGTGGCTTGCTGGGTTAATGCAATTGTCATGTAAACAGAAATCCATGAGTTCTAATCCTCAGAGAGTTTTTTTTCATTTACTTACTAATAAGCTTCCTATGGAGCCAATGGAAATTTGCATTGATTTTGGGATTGAGATAGTGCAATTGTGAGATAGAATCTGTACTAAGTGTTCCTAAAGAACAATATGTCATCACAAGCTGTTTAGATTGGCATTAAGGATAACATAGTAAAACCAATGGATTTCTTTTTGAACTTATCTAATAGTGATTCATTGTTCACTGCCCTTCTTGACATCACTTTGCACCTGTGATGTTCCAGTGGCTTACTGGGTTAATGTCAGTGTCTTGTAAACAGGAATTCATGAGTTCTAATCCTCGGAGAGCTTTTTTTCATTTACTTACTTATAAGCTTCCTATAGAGCCAATTAATCTTTGCATTGATTTTGGGCTTGAGATAGTGCAATTGTGAGATAGAATCTGTACTAAGTGTTCATAAAGAACAATATGTCATCACAAGCTGTTTAGATTGGCATTAAGAAAAACATAGTAAAACCAATGGATTTCTTTTTGAACTTACCTAATAGTGATTCATTATTCACTGCCCTTCTTGACATTATTTTGCACCTGTCATGTTCCAGTTGCTTACTGAGTTAATGTGACTGTCTTGTAAACAGGAGTTCATGAGTTCTAATACTCAAGACATTTTTTCATTTTCTTATTATTAAGCTTCCTATAGAGCCAATGGAAATTTGCATTGATTTTGGGATTGAGATAGTGCAATTGTGAGAAAGAATCTGTACTAAGTGTTCATAAAGAACAATATGTCATCACAAGCTGTTTAGATTGGCATTAAGAATAACATAGTAAAACCAATGAATTTCTTTTTGAACTTACCTAATAGTGATTCATTATTCACTGCCCTTCTTGACATTACTTTGCACCTGTCTTGTTCCAGTTGCTTACTGAGTTAATGTGACTGTCTTGTAAACAGGAGTTCATGAGTTCTAATACTCGAGACATTTTTTCATTTTCTTACTAATAAGCTTCCTATAGAGCCAATGGAAATTTGCATTGATTTTGGGATTGAGATAGTGCAATTGTGAGATAAAATCTGTACTAAGTGTTCATAAAGAACAATATGTCATCACAAGCTGTTTAGATTGGCATTAAGAATAACATAGTAAAACCAATGAATTTCTTTTTGAACTTACCTAATAGTGATTCATTGTTCACTGCCCTTCTTGACATCTCTTTGCACCTGTGATGTTCCAGTGGCTTACTGGGTTATTTCAACTGTCTTGTAAACAGGAGTTCATGATTTCTAACCCTTAGAGAGGTTTTTTTCATTTACTTACTAATAAGCTTCCTATAGAGCCAATGGGAATTTGCATTGATTTTAGGCTTGAGATAGTGCAATTGTGAGACAGAATCTGTACTAAGTGTTCATAAAGAACAATATGTCATCATACGCTGCAAAGATTGTCATTAAGAAAAACATAGTAAAACCAATGGATTTCTTTTTGAACTTACCTAATAGTGATTCATTGTTCACTGCCCTTCTTGACATCGCTTTGCACCTGTGATGTTCCAGTGGCTTACTAAGTTAATGCTCCTGTCTTGTAAACAGGAATTCATCAGTTCTCATCCTCAGAAAGCTTTTTTTTCATTTACTTACTAATAAGATTCTTATAGAGCCAATGGAAATTTGCATTGATTTTGGGATTGAGATAGTGCAATTGTGAGATAGAATCTGTACTAAGTGTTCATAAAGAACTATGTGTCATCACAAGCTGTTTAGATTGGCATTAAGAATAACATAGTAAAACCAATGAATTTCTTTTTGAACTTACCTAATAGTGATTCATTGTTCACTGCCCTTCTTGACATCTTTTTGCACCTGTGATGTTCCTGTGGCTTACTGGGTTAATGCACCTGTCTTGTAAACAGGAGTTCATGATTTCTAATCCTCAGAGAGCTTTTTTTCATTTACTTACTAATAAGCTTCCTATAGAGCCAATGGAAATTTGCATTGATTTTGGGATAGAGATAGTGCAATTGTGAGATAGAATCTGTACTAAGTGTTCATAAAGAACAATATGTCATCATACGCTGCAAAGATTGTCATTAAGAAAAACATAGTAAAACCAATGGATTTCTTTTTGAACTTACCTAATAGTGATTCATTGTTCACTGCCCTTCTTGACATCGCTTTGCACCTGTGATGTTCCAGTGGCTTACTGGGTTAATGCTCCTGTCTTGTAAACAGGAATTCATCAGTTTTCATCCTCAGAAAGCTTTTTTTTCATTTACTTACTATTATGATTCTTATAGAGCCAATGGAAATTTGCATTGATTTTGGGATTGAGATAGTGCAATTGTTAGATAGAATCTGTACTAAGTGTTCATAAAGAAAAATATGTCATCACAAGCTGTTTAGATTGGCATTAAGAATAACATAGTAAAACCAATGGATTTCTTTTTGAACTTATCTAATAGTGATTCATTGTTCACTGCCCTTCTTGACATCACTTTGCACCTGTGATGTTCCAGTGGCTTACTGGGTTAATGTCATTGTCTTGTAAACAGGAATTCATGAGTTCTAATCGTCAGAGAGCTTTTTTTCATTTACTTACTAATAAGCTTCCTATAGAGCCAATGGAAATTTGCATTGATTTTGGGATAGAGATAGTGCAATTGTGAGATAGAATTTGTACAAAGTGTTCATAAAGAGCAATATGTCATCATAAGCTGTTTAAATTGGCGTTAAGAAAAACATAGTAAAACCAATGGATTTCTTTTTGAACTTATATAATAGTGATTCATTGTTCACTGCCCTTCTTGAGATCACTTTGCACCTGTGATGTTAAAATGGCTTACTGGTTTAATGCATATGTCTTGTAAACAGGAATTCATGAGTTCTAATCCTCAAAGAGCTTTTTTTTCAATTACTTACTATTAAGCTTCATATAGAGCCAATGGAAATTTGCATTGATTTTGGGCTTGAGATAGTGCAATTGTGAGATAGAATCTGTACTAAGTGTTCATAAAGAACAATATGTCATCATACGCTGCAAAGATTGTCATTAAGAAAAACATAGTAAAACCTATGGATTTCTTTTTGAACTTACCTAATAGTGATTCATTGTTCACTGCCCTTCTTGACATCACTTTGCACCTGTGATGTTCCAGTGGCTTACTGGGTTAATGCTCCTGTCTTGTAAACAGAAATTCATCAGTTCTCATCCTCAGAAAGCTTTTTTTTCATTTATTTACTAATAAAATTCTTATAGAGCCAATGGAAATTTGCATTGATTTTGGGATTGAGATAGTGCAATTGTGAGATAGAATCTGTACTAAGTGTTCCTAAAGAACAATATGTCATCACAAGCTGTTTAGATTGGCATTAAGAATAACATAGTAAAACCAATGGATTTCTTTTTGAACTTATCTAATAGTGATTCATTGTTCACTGCCCTTCTTGACATCACTTTGCACCTGTGATGTTTCAGTGGCTTACTGGTTTAATGTCAGTGTCTTGTAAACAGGAATTCATGAGTTCTATTCCTCGGAGAGCTTTTTTTCATTTACTTACTAATAAGCTTCCTATAGAGCCAATTAATCTTTGCATTGATTTTGGGCTTGAGATAGTGCAATTGTGAGATAGAATCTGTACTAAGTGTTCATAAAGAACAATATGTCATCACAAGCTGTTTAGATTGGCATTAAGAATAACATAGTAAAACCAATGAATTTCTTTTTGAACTTACCTAATAGTGATTCATTGTTCACTGCCCTTCTTGACATCTCTTTGCACCTGTGATGTTCCAGTGGCTTACTGGGTTATTTCAACTGTCTTGTAAACAGGAGTTCATGATTTCTAACCCTTAGAGAGGTTTTTTTCATTTACTTACTAATAAGCTTCCTATAGAGCCAATGGGAATTTGCATTGATTTTAGACTTGAGATAGTGCAATTGTGAGACAGAATCTGTACTAAGTGTTCATAAAGAACAATATGTCATCATACGCTGCAAAGATTGTCATTAAGAAAAACATAGTAAAACCAATGGATTTCTTTTTGAACTTACCTAATAGTGATTCATTGTTCACTGCCCTTCTTGACATCGCTTTGCACCTGTCATGTTCCAGTGGCTTACTAAGTTAATGCTCCTGTCTTGTAAACAGAAATTCATCAGTTCTCATCCTCAGAAAGCTTTTTTTTCATTTACTTACTAATAAGATTCTTATAGAGCCAATGGAAATTTGCATTGATTTTGGGATTGAGATAGTGCAATTGTGAGATAGAATCTGTACTAAGTGTTCATAAAGAACAATATGTCATCACAAGCTGTTTAGATTGGCATTAAGAATAACATAGTAAAACCAATGGATTTCTTTTTGAACTTATCTAATAGTGATTCATTGTTCACTGCCCTTCTTGACATCACTTTGCACATGTGATGTTCCAGTGTCTTACTGGGTTAATGTCATTGTCTTGTAAACAGGAATTCATGAGTTCTAATCCTCAGAGAGCTTTTTTTCATTTACTTACTAATAAGCTTCCTATAGAGCCAATGGAAATTTGCATTGATTTTGGGATAGAGATAGTGCAATTGTGAGATAGAATCTGTACAAAGTGTTCATAAAGAGCAATATGTCATCATAAGCTGTTTAAATTGGCGTTAAGAAAAACATAGTAAAACAAATGGATTTCTTTTTGAACTTACCTAATAGTGATTCATTGTTCACTGCCCTTCTTGAGATCGCTTTGCACCTGTGATGTTAAAATGGCTTACTGGTTTAATGCATATGTCTTGTAAACAGGAATTCATGAGTTCTAATCCTCAGAGAGCTTTTTTTCAATTACTTACTATTAAGCTTTCTATGGAGCCAATGGAAATTTGCATTGATTTTGGGCTTGAGATAGTGCAATTGTGAGATAAAATCTGTACTAAGTGTTCATAAAGAGCAATATGTCATCATACGTTGCAAAGATTGTCATTAAGAAAAACATAGTAAAACCAATGGATTTCTTTTTGAACTTACCTACTAGTGATTCATTGTTCACTGCCCTTCTTGACATTACTTTGCACCTGTCATGTTCCAGTGTCTTGCTGGGTTAATGCAATTGTCATGTAAACAGAAATCCATGAGTTCTTATCCTCAGAGAGATTTTTTTCATTTACTTACTAATAAGCTTCCTATGGAGCCAATGGAAATTTGCATTGATTTTGGGATTGAGATAGTGCAATTGTGAGATAGAATCTGTACTAAGTGTTCATAAAGAACAATATGTCATCACAAGCTGTTTAGATTGGCATTAAGAATAACATAGTAAAACCAATGGATTTCTTTTTGAACTTACCTAATAGTGATTCATTATTCACTGCCCTTCTTGACATTACTTTGCACTTGTCATGATCCAGTTGCTTACTGAGTTAGTTAATGTGACTGTCTTGTAAACAGGAGTTCATGAGTTCTAATACTCAAGACATTTTTTCATTTTCTTACTATTAAGCTTCCTATAGAGCCAATGGAAATTTGCATTGATTTTGGGATTGAGATAGTGCAATTGTGAGAAAGAATCTGTACTAAGTGTTCATAAAGAACAATATGTCATCACAAGCTGTTTAGATTGGCATTAAGAATAACATAGTAAAACCAATGAATTTCTTTTTGAACTTACCTAATAGTGATTCATTATTCACTGCCCTTCTTGACATTACTTTGCACCTGTCTTGTTCCAGTTGCTTACTGAGTTAATGTGACTGTCTTGTAAACAGGAGTTCATGAGTTCTAATACTCGAGACATTTTTTCATTTTCTTACTAATAAGCTTCCTCTAGAGCCAATGGAAATTTGCATTGATTTTGGGATTGAGATAGTGCAATTGTGAGATAGAATCTGTACTAAGTGTTCAAAAAGAACAATATGTCATCACAAGCTGTTTAGATTGGCATTAAGAATAACATAGTAAAACCAATGAATTTCTTTTTGAACTTACCTAATAGTGATTCATTGTTCACTGCCCTTCTTGACATCTTTTTGCACCTGTGATGTTCCTGTGGCTTACTGGGTTAATGCACCTGTCTTGTAAACAGGAGTTCATGATTTCTAATCCTCAGAGAGCTTTTTTTCATTTACTTACTAATAAGCTTCCTATAGAGCCAATGGAAATTTGCATTGATTTTGGGATAGAGATAGTGCAATTGTGAGATAGAATCTGTACTAAGTGTTCATAAAGAACAATATGTCATCATACGCTGCAAAGATTGTCATTAAGAAAAACATAGTAAAACCAATGGATTTTTTTTTGAACTTACCTAATAGTAATTCATTGTTCACTGCCCTTCTTGACATCGCTTTGCACCTGTGATGTTCCAGTGGCTTACTGGGTTAATGCTCCTGTCTTGTAAACAGGAATTCATCAGTTTTCATCCTCAGAAAGCTTTTTTTTCATTTACTTACTATTATGATTCTTATAGAGCCAATGGAAATTTGCATTGATTTTGGGATTGAGATAGTGCAATTGTTAGATAGAATCTGTACTAAGTGTTCATAAAGAAAAATATGTCATCACAAGCTGTTTAGATTGGCATTAAGAATAACATAGTAAAACCAATGGATTTCTTTTTGAACTTATCTGATAGTGATTCATTGTTCACTGCCCTTCTTGACATCACTTTGCACCTGTGATGTTCCAGTGGCTTACTGGGTTAATGTCATTGTCTTGTAAACAGGAATTCATGAGTTCTAATCGTCAGAGAGCTTTTTTTCATTTACTTACTAATAAGCTTCCTATAGAGCCAATGGAAATTTGCATTGATTTTGGGATAGAGATAGTGCAATTGTGAGATAGAATTTGTACAAAGTGTTCATAAAGAGCAATATGTCATCATAAGCTGTTTAAATTGGCGTTAAGAAAAACATAGTAAAACCAATGGATTTCTTTTTGAACTTATATAATAGTGATTCATTGTTCACTGCCCTTCTTGAGATCACTTTGCACCTGTGATGTTAAAATGGCTTACTGGTTTAATGCATATGTCTTGTAAACAGGAATTCATGAGTTCTAATCCTCAAAGAGCTTTTTTTTCAATTACTTACTATTAAGCTTCATATAGAGCCAATGGAAATTTGCATTGATTTTGGGCTTGAGATAGTGCAATTGTGAGATAGAATCTGTACTAAGTGTTCATAAAGAGCAATATGTCATCATACGCTGCAAAGATTGGCATTAAGAAAAACATAGTAAAACCAATGGATTTCTTTTTGAACTTACCTACTAGTGATTCATTGTTCACTGCCCTTCTTGACATTACTTTGCACCTGTCATGTTCCAGTGGCTTGCTGGGATAATGCAATTGTCATGTAAACAGAAATCCATGAATTCTAATCCTCAGAGAGATTTTTTTCATTTTCTTACTTTTAAGCTTCCTATAGAGCCAATGGAAATTTGCATTGATTTTGGGATTGAGATAGTGCAATTGTGAGATAGAATCTGTACTAAGTGTTCATAAAAAACAATATGTCATCATACGCTGCAAAGATTGTCATTAAGAAAAACATAGTAAAACCAATGGATTTCTTTTTGAACTTACCTAATAGTGATTCATTGTTCACTGCCCTTCTTGACATCACTTTGCACCTGTGATGTTCCAGTGGCTTACTGGGTTAATGCTCCTGACTTGTAAACAGAAATTCATCAGTTTTCATCCTCAGAAAGCTTTTTTTTCATTTATTTACTAATAAGATTCTTATAGAGCCAATGGAAATTTGCACTGATTTTGGGATTGAGATAGTGCAATTGTGAGATAGAATCTGTACTAAGTGTTCATAAAGAACAATATGTCATCACAAGCTGTTTAGATTGGCATTAAGAATAACATAGTAAAACCAATGGATTTCTTTTTGAACTTATCTAATAGTGATTCATTGTTCACTGCCCTTCTTGACATCACTTTGCACCTGTGATGTTCCAGTGGCTTACTGGGTTAATGTCAGTGTCTTGTAAACAGGAATTCATGAGTTCTAATCCTCGGAGAGGTTTTTTTCATTTACTTACTAATAAGCTTCCTATAGAGCCAATTAATCTTTGCATTGATTTTGGGCTTGAGATAGTGCAATTGTGAGATAGAATCTGTACTAAGTGTTCATAAAGAACAATATGTCATCACAAGCTGTTTAGATTGGCATTAAGAATAACATAGTAAAACCAATGGATTTCTTTTTGAACTTACCTAATAGTGATTCATTATTCACTGCCCTTCTTGACATTACTTTTCACCTGTCATGTTCCAGTTGCTTACTGAGTTAATGTGACTGTCTTGTAAACAGGAGTTCATGAGTTCTAATACACGAGACATTTTTTCATTTTCTTACTAATAAGCTTCCTCTAGAGCCAATGGAAATTTGCATTGATTTTGGGATTGAGATAGTGCAATTGTGAGATAGAATCTGTACTAAGTGTTCATAAAGAACAATATGTCATCACAAGCTGTTTAGATTGGCATTAAGAATAACATAGTAAAACCAATGAATTTCTTTTTGAACTTACCTAATAGTGATTCATTGTTCACTGCCCTTCTTGACATCTTTTTGCACCTGTGATGTTCCTGTGGCTTACTGGGTTAATGCACCTGTCTTGTAAACAGGAGTTCATGATTTCTAACCCTCAGAGAGGTTTTTTTCATTTACTTACTAATAAGCTTCCTATAGAGCCAATGGGAATTTGCATTGATTTTAGGCTTGAGATTGTGCAATTGTGAGATAGAATCTGTACTAAGTGTTCATAAAGAACAATATGTCATCATACGCTGCAAAGATTGTCATTAAGAAAAATATAGTAAAACCAATGGATTTCTTTTTGAACTTACCTAATAGTGATTCATTGTTCACTGCCCTTCTTGACATCACTTTGCACCTGTGATGTTCCAGTGGCTTACTGGGTTAATGCTCCTGTCTTGTAAACAGGAATTCATCAGTTCTCATCCTCAGAAAGCTTTTTTTTCATTTACTTACTAATAAGATTCTTATAGAGCCAATGGAAATTTGCATTGATTTTGGGATTGAGATAGTGCAATTGTGAGATAGAATCTGTACTAAGTGTTCATAAAGAACAATATGTCATCACAAGGTGTTTAGATTGGCATTAAGAATAACATAGTAAAACCAATGAATTTCTTTTTGAACTTACCTAATAGTGATTCATTGTTCACTGCCCTTCTTGACATCTTTTTGCACCTGTGATGTTCCTGTTGTTTACTGGGTTAATGCACCTGTCTTGTAAACAGGAGTTCATGATTTCTAATCCTCAGAGAGCTTTTTTTTCATTTATTTACTAATAAGATTCTTATAGAGCCAATGGAAATTTGCATTGATTTTGGGATTGAGATAGTGCAATTGTGAGATAGAATCTGTACTAAGTGTTCATAAAGAACAATATGTCATCACAAGCTGTTTAGATTGGCATTAAGAATAACATAGTAAAACCAATGGATTTCTTTTTGAACTTATCTAATAGTGATTCATTGTTCACTGCCCTTCTTGACATCACTTTGCACCTGTGATGTTCCAGTGGCTTACTGGGTTAATGTCAGTGTCTTGTAAACAGGAATTCATGAGTTCTAATCCTCGGAGAGCTTTTTTTCATTTACTTACTAATAAGCTTCCTATAGAGCCAATTAATCTTTGCATTGATTTTGGGCTTGAGATAGTGCAATTGTGAGATAGAATCTGTACTAAGTGTTCATAAAGAACAATATGTCATCACAAGCTGTTTAGATTGGCATTAAGAATAACATAGTAAAACCAATGGATTTCTTTTTGAACTTACCTAATAGTGATTCATTATTCACTGCCCTTCTTGACATTACTTTGCACCTGTCATGTTCCAGTTGCTTACTGAGTTAATGTGACTGTCTTGTAAACAGGAGTTCATGAGTTCTAATACACGAGACATTATTTCATTTTCTTACTAATAAGCTTCCTCTAGAGCCAATGGAAATTTGCATTGATTTTGGGATTGAGATAGTGCAATTGTGAGATAGAATCTGTACTAAGTGTTCATAAAGAACAATATGTCATCACAAGCTGTTTAGATTGGCATTAAGAATAACATAGTAAAACCAATGAATTTCTTTTTGAACTTACCTAATAGTGATTCATTGTTCACTGCCCTTCTTGACATCTTTTTGCACCTGTGATGTTCCTGTGGCTTACTGGGTTAATGCACCTGTCTTGTAAACAGGAGTTCATGATTTCTAACCCTCAGAGAGGTTTTTTTCATTTAGTTACTAATAAGCTTCCTAAAGAGCCAATGGGAATTTGCATTGATTTTAGGCTTGAGATTGTGCAATTGTGAGATAGAATCTGTACTAAGTGTTCATAAAGAACAATATGTCATCATACGCTGCAAAGATTGTCATTAAGAAAAACATAGTAAAACCAATGGATTTCTTTTTGAACTTACCTAATAGTGATTCATTGTTCACTGCCCTTCTTGACATCACTTTGCACCTGTGATTTTCCAGTGGCTTACTGGGTTAATGCTCCTGTCTTGTAAACAGGAATTCATCAGTTCTCATCCTCAGAAAGCTTTTTTTTCATTTACTTACTAATAAGATTCTTATAGAGCCAATGGAAATTTGCATTGATTTTGGGATTGAGATAGCGCAATTGTGAGATAGAATCTGTACTAAGTGTTCATAAAAAACAATATGTCATCACAAGCTGTTTAGATTGGCATTAAGAATAACATAGTAAAACCAATGAATTTCTTTTTGAACTTACCTAATAGTGATTCATTGTTCACTGCCCTTCTTGACATCTTTTTGCACTTGTGATGTTCCTGTGGCTTACTGGGTTAATGCACCTGTCTTGTAAACAGGAGTTCATGATTTCTAATCCTCAAAGAGCTTTTTTTCATTTACTTACTAATAAGCTTCCTATAGAGCCAATGGAAATTTGCATTGATTTTGGGATAGACATAGTGCAATTGTGAGATAGAATCTGTACTAAGTGTTCATAAAGAACAATATGTCATCATACGCTGCAAAGATTGTCATTAAGAAAAACATAGTAAAACCAATGGATTTCTTTTTGAACTTACCTAATAGTGATTCATTGTTCACTGCCCTTCTTGACATCACTTTGCACCTGTGATGTTCCAGTGGCTTACTGGGTTAATGCTCCTGTCTTGTAAACAGAAATTCATCAGTTCTCATCCTCAGAAAGCTTTTTTTTCATTTATTTACTAATAAGATTCTTATAGAGCCAATGGAAATTTGCATTGATTTTGGGATTGAGATAGTGCAATTGTGAGATAGAATCTGTACTAAGTGTTCATAAAGAACAATATGTCATCACAAGCTGTTTAGATTGGCATTAAGAATAACATAGTAAAACCAATGGATTTCTTTTTGAACTTATCTAATAGTGATTCATTGTTCACTGCCCTTCTTGACATCACTTTGCACCTGTGATGTTCCAGTGGCTTACTGGGTTAATGTCAGTGTCTTGTAAACAGGAATTCATGAGTTCTAATCCTCGGAGAGCTTTTTTTCATTTACTTACTAATAAGCTTCCTATAGAGCCAATTAATCTTTGCATTGATTTTGGGCTTGAGATAGTGCAATTGTGAGATAGAATCTGTACTAAGTGTTCATAAAGAACAATATGTCATCACAAGCTGTTTAGATTGGCATTAAGAATAACATAGTAAAACCAATGGATTTCTTTTTGAACTTACCTAATAGTGATTCATTATTCACTGCCCTTCTTGACATTACTTTTCACCTGTCATGTTCCAGTTGCTTACTGAGTTAATGTGACTGTCTTGTAAACAGGAGTTCATGAGTTCTAATACACGAGACATTTTTTCATTTTATTACTAATAAGCTTCCTATAGAGCCAATGGAAATTTGCATTGATTTTGGGATTGAGATAGTGCAATTGTGAGATAGAATCTGTACTAAGTGTTCATAAAGAACAATATGTCATCACAAGCTGTTTAGATTGGCATTAAGAATAACATAGTAAAACCAATGAATTTCTTTTTGAACTTACCTAATAGTGATTTATTGTTCACTGCCCTTCTTGACATCTCTTTGCACCTGTGATGTTCCAGTGGCTTACTGGGTTAATGCAACTGTCTAGTAAACAGGAGTTCATGATTTCTAACTCTCAGAGAGGTTTTTTTCATTTACTTACTAATAAGCTTCCTATAGAGCCAATGGGAATTTGCATTGATTTTAGGCTTGAGATAGTGCAATTGTGAGATAGAATCTGTACTAAGTGTTCATAAAGAACAATATGTCATCACAAGCTGTTTAGATTGGCATTAAGAATAACATAGAAAAACCAATGAATTTCTTTTTGAACTTACCTAATAGTGATTCATTGTTCACTGCCCTTCTTGACATCTCTTTGCACCTGTGATGTTCCAGTGGCTTACTGGGTTAATGCTACTGTCTTGTAAACAGGAGTTCATGATTTTTAACCCTCAGAGAGGTTTTTTTCATTTACTTACTAATAAGCTTCCTATAGAGCCAATGGGAGTTTGCATTGATTTTAGGCTTGAGATAGTGTAATTGTGAGATAGAATCTGTACTAAGTGTTCATAAAGAACAATATGTCATCATACGCTGCAAAGATTGTCATTAAGAAAAACGTAGTAAAACCAATGGATTTCTTTTTGAACTTACCTAATAGTGATTCATTGTTCACTGCCCTTCTTGACATTGCTTTGCACTTGTGATGTTCCAGTGGCTTACTGGGTTAATGCTCCTGTCTTGTAAACAGGAATTCATCAATTCTCATCCTCAGAAAGCTTTTTTTTCATTTACTTACTAATGTGATTCTTATAGAGCCAATGGAAATTTGCATTGATTTTGGGATTGAGATAGTGCAATTGTGAGATAGAATCTGTACTAAGTGTTCCTAAAGAGCAATATGTCATCACAAGCTGTTTAGATTGGCATTAAGAATAACATAGTAAAACCAATGGATTTCTTTTTGAACTTATCTAATAGTGATTCATTGTTCACTGCCCTTCTTGACATCACTTTGCACCTGTGATGTTCCAGTGGCTTACTGGTTTAATGTCAGTGTCTTGTAAACAGGAATTCATGAGTTCTATTCCTCGGAGAGCTTTTTTTCATTTACTTACTAATAAGCTTCCTATAGAGCCAATTAATCTTTGCATTGATTTTGGGTTTGAGATAGTGCAATTGTGAGATAGAATCTGTACTAAGTGTTCATAAAGAAAAATATGTCATCACAAGCTGTTTAGATTGGCATTAAGAATAACATAGTAAAACCAATGGATTTCTTTTTGAACTTATCTAATAGTGATTCATTGTTCACTGCCCTTCTTGACATCACTTTGCACCTGTGATGTTCCAGTGGCTTACTGGGTTAATGTCATTGTCTTGTAAACAGGAATTCATGAGTTCTAATCCTCAGAGAGCTTTTTTTCATTTACTTACTAATAAGCTTCCTATACAGCCAATGGAAATTTGCATTGATTTTGGGATAGAGATAGTGCAAATGTGAGATAGAATCTGTACTAAGTGTTCATAAAGAGCAATATATCATCATAAGCTGTATAGATTGGCGTTAAGAAAAACATAGTAAAACCAATGGGTTTCTATTTGAACTTACCTAATAGTGATTCATTGTTCACTGCCCTTCTTGAGATCATTTTGCACCTGTGATGTTAAAGTGGATTAATGGTTTAATGCATATGTCTTGTAAATAGGAATTCATGAGTTCTAATCCTCAGAGAGATTTTGTTCAATTACTTAATAATAAGATTCCTATGGAGCCAATGGAAATTTGCATTGATTTTGGGCTTGAGATAGTGCAATTCTGAGATAGAATCTGTACTAAGTGTTCATAAAGAACAATATGTCATCATACGCTGCAAAGATTGGCATTAAGAAAAACATAGTAAAACCAATGGATTTCTTTTTGAACTTACCTAATAGTGATTCATTGTTCACTGCCCTTCTTGTCATCATTATGCACCTGTGATGTTCCAGTGGCTTACTGGGTTAATGCACCTGTCTTGTAAACAGGAATTCATGAGTTCTCATCCTCAGAGAGCTTTTTTTCATTTACTTACTAATAAGCTTCCTATAGAGCCAATGGGAATTTGCATTGATTTTAGGCTTGAGATAGTGCAATTGTGAGATAGAATCTGTACTAATTGTTCATAAAGAACAATATGTCATCACAAGCTGTTTAGATTGGCATGAAGAATAACATAGTAAAACCAATGGATTTCTTTTTCAACTTACCTAATAGTGATTCATTGTTCACTGCCCTTCTTGACATCGCTGTGCACCTGTGATGTTAAAGTGGCTTACTGGTTTAATGCATGTCTCTTGTAAACAGGAATTCATGAGTATTAATCCTCAGAGAGATTTTTTTCAATTGCTTACTAATAAGCTTCCTATGGAGCCAATGGAAATTTGCATTGATTTTGAGCTTGAGATAGTGCAATTGTGAGATAGAATCTGTACTAAGTGTTCCTAAAGAACAATATGTCATCACAAGCTGTTTAGATTGGCATTAAGAATAACATAGTAAAACCAATGAATTTCTTTTTGAACTTACCTAATAGTGATTCATTATTCACTGCCCTTCTTGACATTACTTTGCACCTGTCATGTTCCAGTTGCTTACTGAGTTAATGTGACTGTCTTGTAAACAGGAGTTCATGAGTTCTAACACTCGAGACATTATTTCATTTTCTTACTAATAAGCTTCCTATAGAGCCAATGGAAATTTGCATTGATTTTGGGCTTGAGATAGTGCAATTGTGAGATAGAATCTGTACTAAGTGTTCATAAAGAACAATATGTCATCACAAGCTGTTTAGATTGGCATTAAGAATAACATAGTAAAACCAATGAATTTCTTTTTGAACTTACCTAATAGTGATTCATTGTTCACTGCCCTTCTTGACATCTCTTTGCACCTGTCATGTTCCAGTGGCTTGCTGGGTTAATGCAATTGTCATGTAAACAGAAATCCATGAGTTCTAATCCTCAGCGAGCTTTTTTTCATTTACTTACTAATAAGCTTCCTATAGAGCCAATGGAAATTTGCATTGATTTTGGGATAGAGATAGTGCAATTGTGAGATAGAATCTGTACAAAGTGTTCATAAAGAGCAATATGTCATCATAAGCTGCAAAGATTGGCATTAAGAAAAACATAGTAAAACCAATGGATTTCTTTTTGAACTTACCTAATAGTGATTCATTGTTCACTGCCCTTCTTGACATAGCTTTGCACCTGTGATGTTCCAGGTGCTTACTGGGTTAATGCTCCTATTTTGTAAACAGAAATTCATCAGTTCTCATCCTCACAAAGCTTTTTTTTCATTTACTTACTAATAAGATTCCTATAGAGCCAATGGAAATTTGCATTGATTTTGGGATTGAGATAGTGCAATTGTGAGATAGAATCTGTACTAAGTGTTCATAAAGAACAATATGTCATCATACGCTGCAAAGATTGGCATTAAGAAAAAACATAGTAAAACCATTGGATTTCTTTTTGAACTTACCTAATAGTGATTCATTGTTCACTGCCCTTCTTGACATAGCTTTGCACCTGTGATGTTCCAGTGGCTTATTGGGTTAATGGTCCTCTTTTGTAAACAGAAATTCATCAGTTCTCATCCTCAGAAAGCTTTTTTTTCATTTACTTACTAATAAGATTCCTATAGAGCCAATGGAAATTTGCATTGATTTTGGGCTTGAGATAGTGCAATTGTGAGATAGAATCTGTACTAAGAGTTCATAAAGAACAATATGTCATCACAAGCTGTTTAGATTGGCATTAAGAATAACATAGTAAAACCAATGAATTTCTTTTTGAACTTACCTAATAGTGATTCATTGTTCACTGCCCTTCTTGACATCTCTTTGCACCTGTCATGTTCCAGTGGCTTGCTGGGTTAATGCAATTGTCATGTAAACAGAAATCCATGAGTTCTAATCCTCAGCGAGCTTTTTTTCATTTACTTACTAATAAGCTTCCTATAGAGCCAATGGAAATTTGCATTGATTTTGGGATAGAGATAGTGCAATTGTGAGATAGAATCTGTACAAAGTGTTCATAAAGAGCAATATGTCATCATAAGCTGCAAAGATTGGCATTAAGAAAAACATAGTAAAACCAATGGATTTCTTTTTGAACTTACCTAATAGTGATTCATTGTTCACTGCCCTTCTTGACATAGCTTTGCACCTGTGATGTTCCAGGTGCTTACTGGGTTAATGCTCCTCTTTTGTAAACAGAAATTCATCAGTTCTCATCCTCAGAAAGCTTTTTTTTCATTTACTTACTAATAAGATTCTTATAGAGCCAATGGAAATTTGCATTGATTTTGGGATTGAGATAGTGCAATTGTGAGATAGAATCTGTACTAAGTGTTCATAAAGAACAATATGTCATCATACGCTGCAAAGATTGGCATTAAGAAAAAACATAGTAAAACCATTGGATTTCTTTTTGAACTTACCTAATAGTGATTCATTGTTCACTGCCCTTCTTGACATAGCTTTGCACCTGTGATGTTCCAGTGGCTTATTGGGTTAATGCTCCTCTTTTGTAAACAGAAATTCATCAGTTCTCATCCTCAGAAAGCTTTTTTTTCATTTACTTACTAATAAGATTCCTATAGAGCCAATGGAAATTTGCATTGATTTTGGGCTTGAGATAGTGCAATTGTGAGATAGAATCTGTACTAAGAGTTCATAAAGAACAATATGTCATCACAAGCTGTTTAGATTGGCATTAAGAATAACATAGTAAAACCAATGAATTTCTTTTTGAACTTACCTAATAGTGATTCATTGTTCACTGCCCTTCTTGACATCTCTTTGCACCTGTCATGTTCCAGTGGCTTGCTGGGTTAATGCAATTGTCATGTAAACAGAAATCCATGAGTTCTAATCCTCAGCGAGCTTTTTTTCATTTACTTACTAATAAGCTTCCTATAGAGCCAATGGAAATTTGCATTGATTTTGGGATAGAGATAGTGCAATTGTGAGATAGAATCTGTACTAAGAGTTCATAAAGAACAATATGTCATCACAAGCTGTTTAGATTGGTATTAAGAATAACATAGTAAAACCAATGAATTTCTTTTTGAACTTACCTAATAGTGATTCATTGTTCACTGCCCTTCTTGACATCTCTTTGCACCTGTCATGTTCCAGTGGCTTGCTGGGTTAATGCAATTGTCATGTAAACAGAAATCCATAAGTTCTAATCCTCAGCGAGCTTTTTTTCATTTACTTACTAATAAGCTTCCTATAGAGCCAATGGAAATTTGCATTGATTTTGGGATAGAGATAGTGCAATTGTGAGATAGAATCTGTACAAAGTGTTCATAAAGAGCAATATGTCATCATAAGCTGCAAAGATTGGCATTAAGAAAAACATAGTAAAACCAATGGATTTCTTTTTGAACTTACCTAATAGTGATTCATTGTTCACTGCCCTTCTTGACATCGCTTTGCACCTGTGATGTTCCAGTGGCTTATTGGGTTAATGCTCCTCTTTTGTAAACAGAAATTCATCAGTTCTCATCCTCAGAAAGCTTTTTTTTCATTTACTTACTAATAAGATTCCTATAGAGTCAATGGAAATTTGCATTGATTTTGGGCTTGAGATAGTGCAATTGTGAGATAGAATCTGTACTAAGAGTTCATAAAGAACAATATGTCATCACAAGCTGTTTAGATTGGCATGAAGAATAACATAGTAAAACCAATGAATTTCTTTTTGAACTTACCTAATAGTTATTCATTGTTCACTGCCCTTCTTGACATCTCTTTGCACCTGTCATGTTCCAGTGGCTTGCTGTCTTGTAAACAGGAATTCTAATCCTCAGAGAGATTTTTTTCAATTACTTACTATTAAGCTTCCTATGGAGCCAATGGAAATTTGCATTGATTTTGGGATTGAGATAGTGCAATTCTGAGATAGAATCTGTACTAAGTGTTCATAAAGAGCAATATGTCATCATACGCTGCAAAGATTGTCATTAAGAAAAACATAGTAAAACCAATGGATTTCTTTTTGAACTTACCTAATAGTGATTCATTGTTCACTGCTCTTCTTGACATCGCTTTGCACCTGTGATGTTCCAGTGGCTTACTGGGTTAATGCTCCTGTCTTGTAAACAGAAATTCATCAGTTCTCTTCCTCAGAAAGCTTTTTTTTCATTTACTTACTAATAAGCTTCCTATAGAGCCAATGGAAATTTGCATTGATTCTGGGCTTGAGATAGTGCAATTGTGAGATAGAATCTGTACTAAGTGTTCATAAAGAACAATATGTCATCACAAGCTGTTTAGATTGGCATTAAGAATAACATAGTAAAACTAATGAATTTCTTTTTCAACTTACCTAATAGTGATTCATTGTTCTCTGCCCTTCTTGACATCTCTTTGCATCTGTGATGTTCAAGTGGCTTACTGTGTTAATGCACCTGTCTTGTAAACAGGAGTTCATGATTTCTAATTCTGAGAGAGTATTTTTTCATTTACTTACTAATAAGCTTCCTATAGAGCCAATGGGAATTTGCATTGATTTTAGGCTTGAGATAGTGCAATTGTGAGATAGAATCTGTACAAAGTCTTCATAAAGAGCAATATGTCATCATAAGCTGCAAAGATTGGCATTAAGAAAAACATAGTAAAACCAATGGATTTCTATTTAACTTACCTAATAGTGGGTTAATGCTCCTGTCTTGTAAACAGAAATTCATCAGTTCTATTCCTCAGAAAGCTTTTTTTTCATTTACTTACTAATAAGATTCTTATAGAGCCAATGAAAATTTGCATTGATTTTGGGATTGAGATAGTGCAATTGTGAGATAGAATCTGTACTAAGTGTTCATAAAGAACAATATGTCATCACAAGCTGTTTAGATTGGCATTAAGAATAACATAGTAAAACCAATGGATTTCTTTTTGAACTTACCTAATAGTGATTTATTGTTCACTGCCCTTCTTGACATCGCTTTGCACGTGTGATGTTCCAGTGGCTTATTGGGTTAATGCTACTGTTTTGTAAACAGAAATTCATCAGTTCTCATCCTCAGAAAGCTTTTTTTTCATTTACTTACTAATAAGATTGCTATAGAGCCAATGGAAATTTGCATTGATTTTGGGATTGAGATAGTGCAATTCTGAGATAGAATCTGTACTAAGTGTTCATAAAGAACAATATGTCATCATACGCTGCAAAGATTGGCATTAAGAAAAAACATAGTAAAACCATTGGATTTCTTTTTGAACTTACCTAATAGTGATTCATTGTTCACTGCCCTTCTTGACATCGCTTTGCACCTGTGATGTTCCAGTGGCTTATTGGGTTAATGCAACTGTCTTGTAAACAGAAATTCATCAGTTCTCATCCTCAGAAAGCTTTTTTTTCATTTACTTACTAATAAGATTCCTATAGAGCCAATGGAAATTTGCATTGATTTTGGGATTGAGATAGTGCAATTCTGAGATAGAATCTGTACTAAGTGTTCATAAAGAACAATATGTCATCATACGCTGCAAAGATTGGCATTAAGAAAAACATAGTAAAACCAATGGATTTCTTTTTGAACTTACCTAATAGTGATTCATTGTTCACTGCCCTTCTTGACATTATTTTACACCTGTCATGTTCCAGTGGCTTACTGGGTTAATGTGACTGTCTTGTAAACAGGAGTTCATGAGTTCTAATCCTTGAGACATTTTTTCATTTTCTTTCTAATAAGCTTCCTATAGAGCCAATGGAAATTTGCATTGATTTTGGGATTCAGATAGTGGAATTGTGAGATAGAATCTGTACTAAGTGTTCATAAAGAGCAATATGTCATCATAAGCTGTATAGATTGGTGTTAAGAAAAACATAGTAAAACCAATGGATCTCATTTTGAACTTACCTAATAGTGATTCATTGTTCACTGCCCTTCTTGAGATCACTTTGCACCTGTGATGCTAAAGTGGCTTACTTGTTTAATGCATATGTCTTGTAAACAGGAATTCATGAGTTGTAATCCTCAGAGAGGTTTTTTTTCACTTACTTACTAATAAGCTTCCTATGGAGCCAATGGAAATTTGCATTGATTTTGGGCTTGAGATAGTGCAATTGTGAGATAGAATCTGTACTAATTGTTCATAAAGAACAATATGTCATCACAAGCTTTTTAGATTGGCATTAAGAATAACATAGTAAAACCAATGGATTTCTTTTTGAACTTACCTAATAGTGATTCATTGTTCACTGCCCTTCTTGACACTGCTTTGCACATGTGGTGTTCAGTGGCTTACTGGGTTAATGCACCTGTCTTGTAAACAAGAATTCATGAGTTCTCATCCTCAGAGAGCTTTTTTTCATTTACTAACTAATAAGATTCCTATAGAGCCAATGGAAATTTGCATTGATTTTGGGATTGAGATAGTGCAATTGTGAGATAGAATCTGTACTAAGTGTTCATAAAGAACAATATGTCATCACAAGCTGTTTAAATTGGCATTAAGAAAAACATAGAAAAACCAATGGATTTCTTTTTGAACTTACCTAATAGTGATTCATTGTTCTCTGCCCTTCTTGACATCGCTTTGCACTTGTGATGTTCCAGTGGCTTACTGGGTTAATGCACCTGTCTTGTAAACAGGAATTCATGAGTTCGCATCCTCAGAGAGCTTTTTTACATTTACTTACTAATAAGCTTCCTATAGAGACAATGGAAATTTGCATTGATTTTGGGATTGAGATAGTGCAATTGTGAGATAGAATCTGTACTAAGTGTTCATAAAGAGCAATATGTCATCATAAGCTCTATAGATTGGCATTATGAAAAACATAGTAAAACCAATGGATCTCTTTTTGAACTTACCTAATAGTGATTCATTGTTCACTGCCCTTCTTGACATTACTTTGCACCTGTCATGTTCCAGTGGCTTGCTGGGTTAATGTGACTGTCTTGTCAACAGGAGTTCATGAGTTCTAATCCTCAAGACATTTTTTCATTTTCTTACTAATAAGCTTCCTATAGAGCCAATGGAAATTTGCATTGATTTGGAGATTGAGATAGTGCAAATGTGAGATAGAATCTGTACTAAGTGTTCATAAAGAGCAATATGTCATCATAAGCTGTATAGATTGGCGTTAAGAAAAACATAGTAAAACCAATGGATTTCTTTTTGAACTTACCTAATAGTGATTCATTGTTCACTGCCCTTCTTGACAATGCTTTGCATCTGACATGTTCACGTGGCTTACTGGGTTAATGTGACTGTCTTGTAAACAGTAGTTCATGAGTTCTAATCCTCTAGACATTTTTTCATTTTCTTACTAATAATCTTCCTATAGAGCCAATGGAAATTTGCATTAATTTTGGGATTGAGATAGTGCAAATGTGAGATAGAATCTGTACTAAGTGTTCATAAAGAGCAATATGTCATCATAAGCTGTATAGATTGGCGTTAAGAAAAACATAGTAAAACCAATGGATTTTTTTTTTAACTTACCTAATAGTGATTCATTGTTCACTGCCCTTCTTGAGATCGCTTTGCACCTGTGATGTTAAAGTGGCTTCCTGGTTTAATGCATATGTCTTGTAAACAGGAATTCATGAGTTCTAATCCTCAGAGATATTTTTTTCAATTACTTACTAATAAGCTTCCTATGGAGCAAATGGAAATTTGCATTGATTTTGGGCTTGAGATAGTGCAATTCTGAGATAGAATCTGTACTTTGTGTTCATAAAGAACAATATGTCATCATACGCTGCAAAGATTGGCATTAAGGAAAACATAGTAAAACCAATGGATTTCTTTTTGAACTTACCTAATAGTGATTCATTGTTCACTGCCCTTCTTGACATCGCTTTGCACGTGTGATGTTCCAGTGGCTTACTGGGTTAATGCACCTGTCTTGTAAACAGGAATTCATGAGTTCTCATCCTCAGAGAGCTTTTTTTCATTTGCTTACTAATAAGCTTCCTATAGAGACAATGGAAATTTGCATTGATTTTGGGATTGAGATAGTGTAATTGTGAGATAGAATCTGTACTAAGTGTTCATAAAGAACAATATGTCATCACAAGCTGTTTAGATTGGCATTAAGAATAACATAGTAAAACCAATGGATTTCTTTTTGAACTTACCTAATAGTGATTCATTGTTCACTGCCCTTCTTGACATCTTTTTGCACCTGTGATGTTCCAGTGGCTTACTGGGTTAATGTGACTGTCTTATAAAAAGGAGTTCATGAGTGCTAATCCTTGGAGAGATTTTTTCATTTACTTACTAATAAGCTTCCTATAGAGCCAATGGAAATTTGCATTGATTGGGGATTGAGATAGTGCAAATGTGAGATAGAATCTGTACTAAGTGTTCATAAAGAGCAATATGTCATTACAAGCTGTTTAGATTGGCATTAAGAATAACATAGTAAAAAGAATGGATTTCTTTTTGAACTTACCTAATAGTGATTCATTGTTCACTGCCCTTCTTGACACTGCTTTGAACATGTGGTGTTCAGTGGCTTACTGGGTTAATGCACCTGTCTTGTAAACAAGAATTCATGAGTTCTCATCCTCAGAGAGCTTTTTTTTCATTTACTAACTAATAAGATTCCTATAGAGCCAATGGAAATTTGCATTGATTTTGGGATTGAGATAGTGCAATTGTGAGATAGAATCTGTACTAAGTGTTCATAAAGAACAATATGTCATCACAAGCTGTTTAGATTGGCATTAAGAAAAACATAGTAAAACCAATGGATTTCTTTTTGAACTTACCTAATAGTGATTCATTGTTCTCTGCCCTTCTTGACATCGCTTTGCACCTGTGATGTTCCAGTGGCTTACTGGGTTAATGCACCTGTCTTGTAAACAGGAATTCATGAGTTCGCATCCTCAGAGAGCTTTTTTACATTTACTTACTAATAAGCTTCCTATAGAGACAATGGAAATTTGCATTGATTTTGGGATTGAGATAGTGCAATTGTGAGATAGAATCTGTACTAAGTGTTCATAAAGAGCAATATGTCATCATAAGCTCTATAGATTGGCATTATGAAAAACATAGTAAAACCAATGGATCTCTTTTTGAACTTACCTAATAGTGATTCATTGTTCACTGCCCTTCTTGACATTACTTTGCACCTGTCATGTTCCAGTGGCTTGCTGGGTTAATGTGACTGTCTTGTCAACAGGAGTTCATGAGTTCTAATCCTCAAGACATTTTTTCATTTTCTTACTAATAAGCTTCCTATAGAGCCAATGGAAATTTGCATTGATTTGGAGATTGAGATAGTGCAAATGTGAGATAGAATCTGTACTAAGTGTTCATAAAGAGCAATATGTCATCATAAGCTGTATAGATTGGCGTTAAGAAAAACATAGTAAAACCAATGGATTTCTTTTTGAACTTACCTAATAGTGATTCATTGTTCACTGCCCTTCTTGACAATGCTTTGCATCTGACATGTTCACGTGGCTTACTGGGTTAATGTGACTGTCTTGTAAACAGTAGTTCATGAGTTCTAATCCTCTAGACATTTTTTCATTTTCTTACTAATAATCTTCCTATAGAGCCAATGGAAATTTGCATTAATTTTGGGATTGAGATAGTGCAAATGTGAGATAGAATCTGTACTAAGTGTTCATAAAGAGCAATATGTCATCATAAGCTGTATAGATTGGCGTTAAGAAAAACATAGTAAAACCAATGGATTTTTTTTTTAACTTACCTAATAGTGATTCATTGTTCACTGCCCTTCTTGAGATCGCTTTGCACCTGTGATGTTAAAGTGGTTCCTGGTTTAATGCATATGTCTTGTAAACAGGAATTCATGAGTTCTAATCCTCAGAGATATTTTTTTCAATTACTTACTAATAAGCTTCCTATGGAGCAAATGGAAATTTGCATTGATTTTGGGCTTGAGATAGTGCAATTCTGAGATAGAATCTGTACTTTGTGTTCATAAAGAACAATATGTCATCATACGCTGCAAAGATTGGCATTAAGGAAAACATAGTAAAACCAATGGATTTCTTTTTGAACTTACCTAATAGTGATTCATTGTTCACTGCCCTTCTTGACATCGCTTTGCACGTGTGATGTTCCAGTGGCTTACTGGGTTAATGCACCTGTCTTGTAAACAGGAATTCATGAGTTCTCATCCTCAGAGAGCTTTTTTTCATTTGCTTACTAATAAGCTTCCTATAGAGACAATGGAAATTTGCATTGATTTTGGGATTGAGATAGTGTAATTGTGAGATAGAATCTGTACTAAGTGTTCATAAAGAACAATATGTCATCACAAGCTGTTTAGATTGGCATTAAGAATAACATAGTAAAACCAATGGATTTCTTTTTGAACTTACCTAATAGTGATTCATTGTTCACTGCCCTTCTTGACATCTTTTTGCACCTGTGATGTTCCAGTGGCTTACTGGGTTAATGTGACTGTCTTATAAAAAGGAGTTCATGAGTGCTAATCCTTGGAGAGATTTTTTTATTTACTTGCTAATAAGCTTCTTATAGAGCCAATGGAAATTTGCATTGATTTTGGGATTGAGATAGTGCAAATGTGAGATAAAATCTGTACTAAGTGTTCATAAAAAGCAATATGTCATCATAAGCTGTATAGATTGGCGTAAAGAAAAATATAGTAAATCCAATGGATTTCTTTTTGAACTTACATAATAGTGATTCATTGTTCACTGCCCTTCTTGACAATGCTCTGCAACTGACATGTTTCTGTGGCTTACTGGGTTAATGTGACTGTCTTGTAAACAGGAGTTCATGAGTTCTAATCCACTAGACATTTTTTCATTTTCTTACTAATAAGCTTCCTATAGAGCCAATGTAAATTTGCATTGATTTTGGGATTGAGATAGTGCAAATGTGAGATAGAATCTGTACTAAGTGTTCATAAAGAGCAATATGTCATCATAAGCTGTATAGATTGGCGTTAAGAAAAACATAGTAAAACCAATGGATTTCTTTTTGAACTTACCTAATAGTGATTCATTGTTCACTGCCCTTCTTGAGATCGCTTGTCACCTGTGATGTTAAAGTGGCTTACTGGTTTAATGCATATGTCTTGTAAACAGGAATTCATGAGTTCTAATCCTCAGAGATATTTTTTTCAATTACTTACTAATAAGCTTCATATGGAGCCAATGGAAATTTGCATTGATTTTGGGCTTGAGATAGTGCAATTCTGAGATAGAATCTGTACTTTGTGTTCATAAAGAACAATATGTCATCATACGCTGCAAAGATTGGCATTAAGGAAAACATAGTAAAACCAATGGATTTCTTTTTGAACTTACCTAATAGTGATTCATTGTTCACTGCCCTTCTTGACATCTCTTTGCACCTGTGATGTTCCAGTGGCTTTCTGGGTTTATGCACCTGTCTTGTCAACAGGAATTCATGAGTTCTCATCCTCAGAGAGTTTTTTTTTCATTTGCTTACTAATAAGCTTCCTATAGAGACAATGGAAATTTGCATTGATTTTGGGATTGAGATAGTGCAATTGTGAGATAGAATCTGTACTAAGTGTTCATAAAGAACAGTATGTCATCACAAGCTGTTTAGAATGGCATTAAGAATAACATAGTAAAACCAATGAATTTCTTTTTGAACTCACCTAATAGTGATTCATTGTTCACTGCCCTTCTTGACAATACTTTGCACCTGTGACGTTCCAGTGGCTTACTGGGTTAATGCGCTTGTCTTGTAAACAGGAGATCATGGTTTCTAATCCTCAGAGAGCTTTTTTTTTTATTTACTTCCTAATAAGCTTCCTATAGAGGCAATAGGAATTTGCATTGATTTTAGGCTTGAGAAAGTGCAATTGTGAGATAGAATCTGTACTAAGTGTTTATAAAGAACAATATGTCATCACAAGCTGTTTAGATTGGTATTAAGAATAACATAGTAAAACCAATGGATTTCTTTTTGAACTTACCTAATAGTGATTCATTGTTCACTGCCCTTCTTGACATCTTTTTGCACCTGTGATGTTCCAGTGGCTTACTGGGTTAATGTGACTGTCTAATAAAAAGGAGTTCATGAGTTCTAATCCTTGGAGAGATTTTTTTCATTTACTTACTAATAAGCTTCCTATAGAGCCAATGGAAATTTGCATTGATTTGGGGATTGAGATAGTGCAAATGTGAGATAGAATCTGTACTAAGTGTTCATAAAGAGCAATATGTCATCATAAGCTGTATAGATTGGCGTTAAGAAAAACATAGTAAAACCAATGGATTTCTTTTTGAACTTACCTAATAGTGATTCATTGTTCACTGCCCTTCTTGAGATCCCTTTGCACCTGTGATGTTAAAGTGGCTTACTGGTTTAATGCATATGTCTTGTAAACAGGAATTCATGAGTTCTAATCCTCAGAGATATTTTTTTCAATTACTTACTAATAAGCTTCCTATGGAGCCAATGGAAATTTGCATTGATTTTGGGCTTGAGATAGTGCAATTCTGAGATAGAATCTGTACTTTGTGTTCATAAAGAACAATATGTCATCATACACTGCAAAGATTGGCATTAAGGAAAACATAGTAAAACCAATGGATTTCTTTTTGAACTTACCTAATAGTGATTCATTGTTCACTGCCCTTCTTGACATCTTTTTCCTCCTGTGATGTTCCGGTGGCTTACTGGGTTAATGTGACTGTTTTATAAAAAGGAGTTCATGAGTTCTAATCCTTGGAGAGATTTTTTCATTTACTTACTAATAAGCTTCCTATAGAGCCAATGGAAATTTGCTTTGATTTTGGGATTGAGATAGTGCAAATGTGAGATAGAATCTGTACTAAGTGTTCATAAAGAACAATATGTCATCACAAGCTGTTTAGATTGGCATTAAGAATAACACAGTAAAACCAATGGATTTCTTTTTGAACTTACCTAATAGTGATTCATTGTTCACTGCCCTTCTTGACATCGCTTTACACGTCTGGTGTTTCAGTGGCTTTCTGGGTTAATGCAACTGTCTTCTAAACAGGAATTCATGAGTTCTAATCCTCAAAGAGCTTTTTTTCACTTACTTACTAATAAGCTTCCTACAGAGCCAATGGAAATTTGCATTGGTTTTGTGATTGAGATAGTGCAATTGTGAGATAGAATCTGTGCTAAGTATTCATAAAGAACAATATGTCATCACAAGATGTTTAGATTGGCATTAAGAATAACATAGTAAAACCAATGGATTTCTTTTTGAACTTACCTAATAGTGATTCATTGTTCACTGCCCTTCTTGACATCTTTTTGCACCTGTGATGTTCCGGTGGCTTACTGGGTTAATGTGACTGTCTTATAAAAAGGAGTTCATGAGTTCTAATCCTTGGAGAGTTTTTTTCATTTACTTACTAATCAGCTTCCTATAGAGCCAATGGAAATTTGCTTTGATTTTGGGATTGAGATAGTGCAAATGTGAGATAGAATCTGTACTAAGTGTTCATAAAGAACAATATGTCATCACAAGCTGTTTAGATTGGCATTAAGAATAACACAGTAAAACCAATGGATTTCATTTTGAACTTACCTAATAGTGATTCATTGTTCACTGCCCTTCTTGACATCACTTTGCACGTGTGGTGTTTCAGTGGCTTACTGGGTTAATGCAACTGTCTTCTAAACAGGAATTCATGAGTTCTAATTCTCAGAGAGCTTTTTTTCACTTACTTACTAATAAGCTTCCTACAGAGCCATTGGAAATTTGCATTGGTTTTGTGATTGAGATAGTGCAATTGTGAGATAGAATCTGTGCTAAGTGTTCATAAAGAACAATATGTCATCACAAGATGTTTAGATTGGCATTAAGAATAACATAGTAAAACCAATGGATTTCTTTTTGAACTTACCTAATAGTGATTCATTGTTCACTGCCCTTCTTGACATCTTTTTACACCTGTGATGTTCCAGTCGTTTACTGGGTTAATGTGACTGTCTTATAAAAAGGAGTTCATGAGTTCTAATCCTTGGAGAGATTTTTTCATTTACTTACTAATAAGCTTCCTATAGATCCAATGGAAATTTGCATTGGTTTTGTGATTGAGATAGAGCAATTGTGAGATAGAATCTGTGCTAAGTGTTCATAAAGAACAATATGTCATCACAAGCTGTTTAGATTGGCATTAAGAATAACATAGTAAAACCAATGGATTTCTTTTTGAACTTACCTAATAGTGATTCATTGTTCACTGCCCTTCTTGACATCTTTTTGCACCTGTGATGTTCCGGTGGCTTACTGGGTTAATGTGACTGTTTTATAAAAAGGAGTTCATGAGTTCTAATCCTTGGAGAGTTTTTTTCATTTACTTACTAATAAGCTTCCTATAGAGCCAATGGAAATTTGCTTTGATTTTGGGATTGAGATAGTGCAAATGTGAGATAGAATCTGTACTAAGTGTTCATAAAGAACAATATGTCATCACAAGCTGTTTAGATTGGCATTAAGAATAACACAGTAAAACCAATGGATTTCTTTTTGAACTTACCTAATAGTGATTCATTGTTCACTGCCCTTCTTGACATCTTTTTGCACCTGTGATGTTCTGGTGGCTTACTGGGTTAATGTGACTGTCTTATAAAAAGGAGTTCATGAGTTCTAATCCTTGGAGAGTTTTTTTCATTTACTTACTAATCAGCTTCCTATAGAGCCAATGGAAATTTGCTTTGATTTTGGGATTGAGATAGTGCAAATGTGAGATAGAATCTGTACTAAGTGTTCATAAAGAACAATATGTCATCACAAGCTGTTTAGATTGGCATTAAGAATAACACAGTAAAACCAATGGATTTCTTTTTGAACTTACCTAATAGTGATTCATTGTTCACTGCCCTTCTTGACATCGCTTTGCACGTGTGGTGTTTCAGTGGCTTACTGGGTTAATGCAACTGTCTTCTAAACAGGAATTCATGAGTTCTAATCCTCAGAGAGCTTTTTTTCACTTACTTACTAATAAGCTTCCTACAGAGCCAATGGAAATTTGCATTGGTTTTGTGATTGAGATAGTGTAGTTGTGAGATAGAATCTGTGCTAAGTGTTCATAAAGAACAATATGTCATCACAAGATGTTTAGATTGGCATTAAGAATAACATAGTAAAACCAATGGATTTCTTTTTGAACTTACCTAATAGTGATTCATTGTTCACTGCCCTTCTTGACATCTTTTTACACCTGTGATGTTCCAGTCGTTTACTGGGTTAATGTGATTGTCTTATAAAAAGGAGTTCATGAGTTCTAATCCTTGGAGAGATTTTTTCATTTACTTACTAATAAGCTTCCTATGGAGCCAATGGAAATTTGCATTGGTTTTGTGATTGAGATAGAGCAATTGTGAGATAGAATCTGTGCTAAGTGTTCATAAAGAACAATATGTCATCACAAGCTGTTTAGATTGGCATTAAGAATAACATAGTAAAACCAATGGATTTCTTTTTGAATTTACCTAATAGTGATTCATTGTTCACTGCCCTTCTTGACATCTTTTTGCACCTGTGATGTTCCGGTGGCTTACTGGGTTAATGTGACTGTCTTATTAAAAGGAGTTCATGAGTTCTAATCCTTGGAGAGTTTTTTTCATTTACTTACTAATAAGCTTCCTATAGAGCCAATGGAAATTTGCTTTGATTTTGGGATTGAGATAGTGCAAATGTGAGATAAAATCTGTACTAAGTGTTCATAAAGAACAATATGTCATCACAAGCTGTTTAGATTGGCATTAAGAATAACACAGTAAAACCAATGGATTTCTTTTTGAACTTACCTAATAGTGATTCATTGTTCACTGCCCTTCTTGACATCGCTTTGCACGTGTGGTGTTTCAGTGGCTTACTGGGTTAATGCAACTGTCTTCTAAACAGGAATTCATGAATTCTAATCCTCAGAGAGCTTTTTTTTCACTTACTTACTAATAAGCTTCCTACAGAGCCAATGGAAATTTGCATTGATTTTGGGATTGAGATAGTGCAAATGTGAGATAGAATCTGTACTAAGAGTTCATAAAGAGCAATATGGCATCATAAGCTGTATAGATTGGCGTTAAGAAAAACATAGTAAAACCAATGGATTTCTTTTTGAACTTACCTAATAGTGATTCATTGTTCACTGCCCTTCTTGAGATCACTTTGCACCTGTGATGTTAAAGTGGCTTACTGGTTTAATGCATATGTCTTGTAAACAGGAATTCATGAGTTCTAATCCTCAGAGATATTTTTTTCAATTACTTACTAATAAGCTTCCCATGGAGCCAATGGAAATTTGCATTGATTTTGGGCTTGAGATAGTGCAATTCTGAGATAGAATCTGTACTTTGTGTTCATAAATAACAATATGTCATCATACGCTGCAAAGATTGGCATTAAGGAAAACATAGTAAAACCAATGGATTTCTTTTTGAACTTACCTAATAGTGATTCATTGTTCACTGCCCTTCTTGACATCTCTTTGCACCTGTGATGAACCAGTGGCTTTCTGGGTTAAAACACCTGTCTTGTAAACAGGAATTCATGAGTTCTCATCCTCAGAGAGCTTTTTTTTCATTTGCTTACTAATAAGTTTCCTATAGAGACAATGGAAATTTGCATTGATTTTGGGATTGAGATAGTGAAATTATGAGATAGAATCTGTACTAAGTGTTCATAAAGAACAGTATGTCATCACAAGCTGTTTAGAATGGCATTAAGAATAACATAGTAAAACCAATGAATTTCTTTTTGAACTTACCTAATAGTGATTCATTGTTCACTGCCCTTCTTGACAATACTTTGCACCTGTGATGTTAAAGTGGCTTACTGGTTTAATGCATATGTCTTGTAAACAGTAATTCATGAGTTCTAATCCTCAGAGAGATTTTTTTCAATTACTTACTAATAAGCTTCCTATGGAGCCAATGGAAATTTGCATTGATTTTGGGCTTGAGATAGTGCAATTGTGAGATAGAATCTGTACTAAGTGTTCATAAAGAGCAATATGTCATCATAAGCTGTATAGATTGGCGTTAAGAAAAACATAGTAAAACCAATGGATTTCTTTTTGAACTTACCTAATAGTGATTCATTGTTCACTGCCCTTCTTGAGATCACTTTGCACCTGTGATGTTAAAGTGGTTTACTGGTTTAATGCATATGTCTTGTAAACAAGAATTCATGAGTTCTAATCCTCAGAGAGATTTTTTTCAATTACTTACTAATAAGCTTCCTATAGAGCCAATGGAAATTTGCATTGATTTTGGGCTTGAGATAGTGCAATTGTGAGATAGAATCAGTACTAATTGTTCATAAAGAACAATATGTCATCACAAGCTGTTTAGATTGGCATTAAGAATAACATAGTAAAACCAATGGATTTCTTTTTGAACTTACCTAATAGTGATTCATTGTTCACTGCCCTTCTTGACATCTTTTTGCACCTCTGATGTTCCAGTGGCTTACTGGGTTAATGTGACTGTCTTATAAAAAGGAGTTCATGAGTTCTAATCCTTGGAGAGATTTTTTTCATTTACTTACTAATAAGCTTCCTATAGAGCCAATGGAAATTTGCATTGATTTTGGGATTGAGATAGTGCAAATGTGAGATAGAATCTGTACTAAGTGTTTATAAAAAGCAATAGGTCATCATAAGCTGTATAGATTGGCGTAAAGAAAAACATAGTAAATCCAATGCATTTCTTTTTGAATTTACCTAATAGTGATTCATTGTTCACTGCCCTTCTTGACAATGCTCTGCAACTGACATGTTCCTGTGGCTTACTGGGTTAATGTGACTGTCTTGTAAACAGGAGTTCATGAGTTCTAATCCTCTAGACATTTTTTCATTTTCTTACTAATAAGCTTCCTATAGAGCCAATGTAAATTTGCATTGATTTTGGGATTGAGATAGTGCAAATGTGAGATAGAATCTGTACTAAGAGTTCATAAAGAGCAATATGGCATCATAAGCTGTATAGATTGGCGTTAAGAAAAACATAGTAAAACCAATGGATTTCTTTTTGAACTTACCTAATAGTGATTCATTGTTCACTGCCCTTCTTGAGATCACTTTGCACCTGTGATGTTAAAGTGGCTTACTGGTTTAATGCATATGTCTTGTAAACAGGATTTCATGAGTTCTAATCCGCAGAGATATTTTTTTCAATTACTTACTAATAAGCTTCCCATGGAGCCAATGGAAATTTGCATTGATTTTGGGCTTGAGATAGTGAAATTATGAGATAGAATCTGTACTAAGTGTTCATAAAGAACAGTATGTCATCACAAGCTGTTTAGAATGGCATTAAGAATAACATAGTAAAACCAATGAATTTCTTTTTGAACTTACCTAATAGTGATTCATTGTTCACTGCCCTTCTTGACAATACTTTGCACCTGTGATGTTCCAGTGGCTTACTGGGTTAATGCACTTGTCTTGTAAACAGGAGATCATGGTTTCTAATCCTCAGAGAGCTTTTTTTCATTTACTTACTAATAAGCTTCCTATAGAGGCAATGGGAATTTGCATTGATTTTAGGCTTGAGAAAGTGCAATTCTGAGATAGAATCTGTACTTTGTGTTCATAAATAACAATATGTCATCATACGCTGCAAAGATTGGCATTAAGGAAAACATAGTAAAACCAATGGATTTCTTTTTGAACTTACCTAATAGTGATTCATTGTTCACTGCCCTTCTTGACATCTTTTTGCACCTGTGATGAACCAGTGGCTTTCTGGGTTAAAGCACCTGTCTTGTAAACAGGAATTCATGAGTTCTCATCCTCAGAGAGCTTTTTTTTCATTTGCTTACTAATAAGTTTCCTATAGAGACAATGGAAATTTGCATTGATTTTGGGATTGAGATAGTGAAATTATGAGATAGAATCTGTACTAAGTGTTCATAAAGAACAGTATGTCATCACAAGCTGTTTAGAATGGCATTAAGAATAACATAGTAAAACCAATGAATTTCTTTTTGAACTTACCTAATAGTGATTCATTGTTCACTGCCCTTCTTGACAATACTTTGCACCTGTGATGTTCCAGTGGCTTACTGGGTTAATGCACTTGTCTTGTAAATAGGAGATCATGGTTTCTAATCCTCAGAGAGCTTTTTTTCATTTACTTACTAATAAGCTTCCTATAGAGGCAATGGGAATTTGCATTGATTTTAGGATTGAGAAAGTGCAATTGTGAGATAGAATCTGTACTAAGTGTTCATAAAGAACAATATGTCATCACAAGCTGTTTAGATTGGTATTAAGAATAACATAGTAAAACCAATGGATTTCTTTTTGAACTTACCTAATATTGATTCATTGTTCACTGCCCTTCTTGACATCTTTTTGCACCTGTGATGTTCCAGTGGCTTACTGGGTTAATGTGACTGTCTTACCAAAAGGAGTTCATGAGTTCTAATCCTTGGAGAAATTTTTTCATTTACTTACTAATAAGCTTCCTATAGAGCCAATGGAAATTTGCATTGATTGGTAATTGAGATAGTGCAAATGTGAGATAGAATCTGTACTAAGTGTTCATAAAGAGCAATATGTCATTACAAGCTGTTTAGATTGGCATTAAGAATAACATAGTAAAAAGAATGGATTTCTTTTTGAACTTACCTAATAGTGATTCATTGTTCACTGCCCTTCTTGACATCGCTTTGCACGTGTGATGTTCCAGTGGCTTACTGGGTTAATGCACCTGTCTTGTAAACAGGAATTCATGAGTTCTCATCCTCAGAGAGCTTTTTTTCATTTGCTTACTAATAAGCTTCCTATAGAGACAATGGAAATTTGCATTGATTTTGGGATTGAGATAGTGTAATTGTGAGATAGAATCTGTACTAAGTGTTCATAAAGAACAATATGTCATCACAAGCTGTTTAGATTGGCATTAAGAATAACATAGTAAAACCAATGGATTTCTTTTTGAACTTACCTAATAGTGATTCATTGTTCACTGCCCTTCTTGACATCTTTTTGCACCTGTGATGTTCCAGTGGCTTACTGGGTTAATGTGACTGTCTTATAAAAAGGAGTTCATGAGTGCTAATCCTTGGAGAGATTTTTTCATTTACTTACTAATAAGCTTCCTATAGAGCCAATGGAAATTTGCATTGATTGGGGATTGAGATAGTGCAAATGTGAGATAGAATCTGTACTAAGTGTTCATAAAGAGCAATATGTCATTACAAGCTGTTTAGATTGGCATTAAGAATAACATAGTAAAAAGAATGGATTTCTTTTTGAACTTACTTAATAGTGATTCATTGTTCACTGCCCTTCTTGACACTGCTTTGAACATGTGGTGTTCAGTGGCTTACTGGGTTAATGCACCTGTCTTGTAAACAAGAATTCATGAGTTCTCATCCTCAGAGAGCTTTTTTTTCATTTACTAACTAATAAGATTCCTATAGAGCCAATGGAAATTTGCATTGATTTTGGGATTGAGATAGTGCAATTGTGAGATAGAATCTGTACTAAGTGTTCATAAAGAACAATATGTCATCACAAGCTGTTTAGATTGGCATTAAGAAAAACATAGTAAAACCAATGGATTTCTTTTTGAACTTACCTAATAGTGATTCATTGTTCTCTGCCCTTCTTGACATCGCTTTGCACCTGTGATGTTCCAGTGGCTTACTGGGTTAATGCACCTGTCTTATAAACAGGAATTCATGAGTTCGCATCCTCAGAGAGCTTTTTTACATTTACTTACTAATAAGCTACCTATAGAGACAATGGAAATTTGCATTGATTTTGGGATTGAGATAGTGCAATTGTGAGATAGAATCTGTACTAAGTGTTCATAAAGAGCAATATGTCATCATAAGCTCTATAGATTGGCATTATGAAAAACATAGTAAAACCAATGGATCTCTTTTTGAACTTACCTTATAGTGATTCATTGTTCACTGCCCTTCTTGACATTACTTTGCACCTGTCATGTTCCAGTGGCTTGCTAGGTTAATGTGACTGTCTTGTCAACAGGAGTTCATGAGTTCTAATCCTCAAGACATTTTTTCATTTTCTTACTAATAAGCTTCCTATAGAGCCAATGGAAATTTGCATTGATTTGGAGATTGAGATAGTGCAAATGTGAGATAGAATCTGTACTAAGTGTTCATAAAGAGCAATATGTCATCATAAGCTGTATAGATTGGCGTTAAGAAAAACATAGTAAAACCAATGGATTTCTTTTTGAACTTACCTAATAGTGATTCATTGTTCACTGCCCTTCTTGACAATGCTTTGCATCTGACATGTTCACGTGGCTTACTGGGTTAATGTGACTGTCTTGTAAACAGTAGTTCATGAGTTCTAATCCTCTAGACATTTTTTCATTTTCTTACTAATAATCTTCCTATAGAGCCAATGGAAATTTGCATTAATTTTGGGATTGAGATAGTGCAAATGTGAGATAGAATCTGTACTAAGTGTTCATAAAGAACAATATGTCATCATACGCTGCAAAGATTGGCATTAAGGAAAACATAGTAAAACCAATGGATTTCTTTTTGAACTTACCTAATAGTGATTCATTGTTCACTGCCCTTCTTGACATCGCTTTGCACGTGTGATGTTCCAGTGGCTTACTGGGTTAATGCACCTGTCTTGTAAACAGGAATTCATGAGTTCTCATCCTCAGAGAGCTTTTTTTCATTTGCTTACTAATAAGCTTCCTATAGAGACAATGGAAATTTGCATTGATTTTGGGATTGAGATAGTGTAATTGTGAGATAGAATCTGTACTAAGTGTTCATAAAGAACAATATGTCATCACAAGCTGTTTAGATTGGCATTAAGAATAACATAGTAAAACCAATGAATTTCTTTTTGAACTTACCTAATAGTGATTCATTGTTCACTGCCCTTCTTGACATCTCTTTGCACCTGTCATGTTCCAGTGGCTTACTGGGTTAATGTGACTGTCTTATAAAAAGGAGTTCATGAGTGCTAATCCTTGGAGAGAATTTTTCATTTACTTGCTAATAAGCTTCTTATAGAGCCAATGGAAATTTGCATTGATTTTGGGATTGAGATAGTGCAAATGTGAGATAGAATCTGTACTAAGTGTTCATAAAAAGCAATATGTCATCATAAGCTGTATAGATTGGCGTAAAGAAAAACATAGTAAATCCAATGGATTTCTTTTTGAACTTACATAATAGTGATTCATTGTTCACTGCCCTTCTTGACAATGCTCTGCAACTGACATGTTCCTGTGGCTTACTGGGTTAATGTGACTGTCTTGTAAACAGGAGTTCATGAGTTCTAATCCACTAGACATTTTTTCATTTTCTTACTAATAAGCTTCCTATAGAGCCAATGTAAATTTGCATTGATTTTGGGATTGAGATAGTGCAAATGTGAGATAGAATCTGTACTAAGTGTTCATAAAGAGCAATATGTCATCATAAGCTGTATAGATTGGCGTTAAGAAAAACATAGTGAAACCAATGGATTTCTTTTTGAACTTACCTAATAGTGATTCATTGTTCACTGCCCTTCTTGAGATCGCTTGTCACCTGTGATGTTAAAGTGGCTTACTGGTTTAATGCATATGTCTTGTAAACAGGAATTCATGAGTTCTAATCCTCAGAGATATTTTTTTCAATTACTTACTAATAAGCTTCATATGGAGCCAATGGAAATTTGCATTGATTTTGGGCTTGAGATAGTGCAATTCTGAGATAGAATCTGTACTTTGTGTTCATAAAGAACAATATGTCATCATACGCTGCAAAGATTGGCATTAAGGAAAACATAGTAAAACCAATGGATTTCTTTTTGAACTTACCTAATAGTGATTCATTGTTCACTGCCCTTCTTGACATCTCTTTGCACCTGTGATGTTCCAGTGGCTTTCTGGGTTTATGCACCTGTCTTGTCAACAGGAATTCATGAGTTCTCATCCTCAGAGAGTTTTTTTTTCATTTGTTTACTAATAAGCTTCCTATAGAGACAATGGAAATTTGCATTGATTTTGGGATTGAGATAGTGCAATTGTGAGATAGAATCTGTACTAAGTGTTCATAAAGAACAGTATGTCATCACAAGCTGTTTAGAATGGCATTAAGAATAACATAGTAAAACCAATGAATTTCTTTTTGAACTTACCTAATAGTGATTCATTGTTCACTGCCCTTCTTGACAATACTTTGCACCTGTGATGTTCCAGTGGCTTACTGGGTTAATGCGCTTGTCTTGTAAACAGGAGATCATGGTTTCTAATCCTCAGAGAGCTTTTTTTTTTATTTACTTCCTAATAAGCTTCCTATAGAGGCAATAGGAATTTGCATTGATTTTAGGCTTGAGAAAGTGCAATTGTGAGATAGAATCTGTACTAAGTGTTTATAAAGAACAATATGTCATCACAAGCTGTTTAGATTGGTATTAAGAATAACATAGTAAAACCAATGGATTTCTTTTTGAACTTACCTAATAGTGATTCATTGTTCACTGCCCTTCTTGACATCTTTTTGCACCTGTGATGTTCCAGTGGCTTACTGGGTTAATGTGACTGTCTAATAAAAAGGAGTTCATGAGTTCTAATCCTTGGAGAGATTTTTTCATTTACTTACTAATAAGCTTCCTATAGAGCTAATGGAAATTTGCATTGATTTGGGGATTGAGATAGTGCAAATGTGAGATAGAATCTGTACTAAGTGTTCATAAAGAGCAATATGTCATCATAAGCTGTATAGATTGGCGTTAAGAAAAACATAGTAAAACCAATGGATTTCTTTTTGAACTTACCTAATAGTGATTCATTGTTCACTGCCCTTCTTGAGATCACTTTGCACCTGTGATGTTAAAGTGGCTTACTGGTTTAATGCATATGTCTTGTAAACAGGAATTCATGAGTTCTAATCCTCAGAGATATTTTTTTCAATTACTTACTAATAAGCTTCCTATGGAGCCAATGGAAATTTGCATTGATTTTGGGCTTGAGATAGTGCAATTCTGAGATAGAATCTGTACTTTGTGTTCATAAAGAACAATATGTCATCATACACTGCAAAGATTGGCATTAAGGAAAACATAGTAAAACCAATGGATTTCTTTTTGAACTTACCTAATAGTGATTCATTGTTCACTGCCCTTCTTGACATCTTTTTCCTCCTGTGATGTTCCGGTGGCTTACTGGGTTAATGTGACTGTTTTATAAAAAGGAGTTCATGAGTTCTAATCCTTGGAGAGATTTTTTCATTTACTTACTAATAAGCTTCCTATAGAGCCAATGGAAATTTGCTTTGATTTTGGGATTGAGATAGTGCAAATGTGAGATAGAATCTGTACTAAGTGTTCATAAAGAACAATATGTCATCACAAGCTGTTTAGATTGGCATTAAGAATAACACAGTAAAACCAATGGATTTCTTTTTGAACTTACCTAATAGTGATTCATTGTTCACTGCCCTTCTTGACATCGCTTTGCACGTCTGGTGTTTCAGTGGCTTACTGGGTTAATGCAACTGTCTTCTAAACAGGAATTCATGAGTTCTAATCCTCAGAGAGCTTTTTTTCACTTACTTACTAATAAGCTTCCTACAGAGCCAATGGAAATTTGCATTGGTTTTGTGATTGAGATAGTGCAATTGTGAGATAGAATCTGTGCTAAGTATTCATAAAGAACAATATGTCATCACAAGATGTTTAGATTGGCATTAAGAATAACATAGTAAAACCAATGGATTTCTTTTTGAACTTACCTAATAGTGATTCATTGTTCACTGCCCTTCTTGACATCTTTTTACACCTGTGATGTTCCAGTCGTTTACTGGGTTAATGTGACTGTTTTATAAAAAGGAGTTCATGAGTTCTAATCCTTGGAGAGATTTTTTCATTTACTTACTAATAAGCTTCCTATACATCCAATGGAAATTTGCATTGGTTTTGTGATTGAGATAGAGCAATTGTGAGATAGAATCTGTGCTAAGTGTTCATAAAGAACAATATGTCATCACAAGCTGTTTAGATTGGCATTAAGAATAACATAGTAAAACCAATGGATTTCTTTTTGAACTTACCTAATAGTGATTCATTGTTCACTGCCCTTCTTCACATCTTTTTGCACCTGTGATGTTCCGGTGGCTTACTGGGTTAATGTGACTGTTTTATAAAAAGGAGTTCATGAGTTCTAATCCTTGGAGAGTTTTTTTCATTTACTTACTAATAAGCTTCCTATAGAGCCAATGGAAATTTGCTTTGATTTTGGGATTGAGATAGTGCAAATGTGAGATAGAATCTGTACTAAGTGTTCATAAAGAACAATATGTCATCACAAGCTGTTTAGATTGGCATTAAGAATAACACAGTAAAACCAATGGATTTGTTTTTGAACTTACCTAATAGTGATTCATTGTTCACTGCCCTTCTTGACATCTTTTTGCACCTGTGATGTTCCGGTGGCTTACTGGGTTAATGTGACTGTCTTATAAAAAGGAGTTCATGAGTTCTAATCCTTGGAGAGTTTTTTTCATTTACTTACTAATCAGCTTCCTATAGAGCCAATGGAAATTTGCTTTGATTTTGGGATTGAGATAGTGCAAATGTGAGATAGAATCTGTACTAAGTGTTCATAAAGAACAATATGTCATCACAAGCTGTTTAGATTGGCATTAAGAATAACACAGTAAAACCAATGGATTTCTTTTTGAACTTACCTAATAGTGATTCATTGTTCACTGCCCTTCTTGACATCGCTTTGCACATGTGGTGTTTCAGTGGCTTACTGGGTTAATGCAACTGTCTTCTAAACAGGAATTCATGAGTTCTAATCCTCAGAGAGCTTTTTTTCACTTACTTACTAATAAGCTTCCTACAGAGCCAATGGAAATTTGCATTGGTTTTGTGATTGAGATAGTGCAATTGTGAGATAGAATCTGTGCTAAGTGTTCATAAAGAACAATATGTCATCACAAGATGTTTAGATTGGCATTAAGAATAACATAGTAAAACCAATGGATTTGTTTTTGAACTTACCTAATAGTGATTCATTGTTCACTGCCCTTCTTGACATCTTTTTACACCTGTGATGTTCCAGTCGTTTACTGGGTTAATGTGACTGTCTTATAAAAAGGAGTTCATGAGTTCTAATCCTTGGAGAGATTTTTTCATTTACTTACTAATAAGCTTCCTATGGAGCCAATGGAAATTTGCATTGGTTTTGTGATTGAGATAGAGCAATTGTGAGATAGAATCTGTGCTAAGTGTTCATAAAGAACAATATGTCATCACAAGCTGTTTAGATTGGCATTAAGAATAACATAGTAAAACCAATGGATTTCTTTTTGAATTTACCTAATAGTGATTCATTGTTCACTGCCCTTCTTGACATCTTTTTGCACCTGTGATGTTCCGGTGGCTTACTGGGTTAATGTGACTGTCTTATTAAAAGGAGTTCATGAGTTCTAATCCTTGGAGAGTTTTTTTCATTTACTTACTAATAAGCTTCCTATAGAGCCAATGGAAATTTGCTTTGATTTTGGGATTGAGATAGTGCAAATGTGAGATAAAATCTGTACTAAGTGTTCATAAAGAACAATATGTCATCACAAGCTGTTTAGATTGGCATTAAGAATAACACAGTAAAACCAATGGATTTCTTTTTGAACTTACCTAATAGTGATTCATTGTTCACTGCCCTTCTTGACATCTTTTTGCACCTGTGTTGATCCAGTGGTTTACTGGGTTAATGTGACTGTCTTATAATAAGGAGTTCTTGAGTTCTAATACTTGGAGAGATTTTTTCATTTACTTACTAATAAGCTTCCTATAGAGCCAATGGAAATCTGCATTGATTTTGGGATTGAGATAGTGCAATTGTGAGATAGAATCTGTACTAAGTGTTCATAAAGAGTAATATCTCATCACAAGTTGTATAGATTGGCGTTAAGAAAAACATAGTAAAACCAATGGATTTCTTTTTGAACTTACCTAATAGTGATTCATTGTTCACTGCCCTTCTTGACTATTCTCTGTACCTGTCATGTTCCAGTGGCTTACTGGGTTAATGTAACTGTCTTGCAAGCAGGAGTAAATGAGTTCTAATCCTCAAGACTTTTTTTCATTTTCTTACTAATAAGCTTCCTATAGAGCCAATGGAAATTTTCATTGATTTTGGGATTGAGATAGTGCAATTGTGAGATAGAATCTGTACTAAGTGTTCATAAAGAACAATATGTCATCACAAGCTGTTTAGATTGGCATTAAGAATATCATAGTAAAACCAATGAATTTCTTTTTGAACTTACCTAATAGTAATTCATTGTTCACTGCCCTTCTTGACATCTCTTTGCACCTGTGATGTTCCAGTGGCTTACTGGGTTAATGCACCTCTCTTGTGAACAGGAGTTCATGGTTTCTGTTCCTCAGAGAGCATTTTTTCATTTACTTACTAATAAGCTTCCTATAGAGCCAATGGGAATTTGTATTGATTTTAGGCTTGAGATAGTGCAATTGTGAGATAGAATCTGTACTAAGTGTTCATAAAGAACAATATGTCATCACAAGCTGTTTACATTGGCATTAAGAATAACATAATAAAACCAATGGATTTCTTTTTGAACTTACCTAATAGTGATTCATTGTTCACTGCCCTTCTTGACATCGCTTTGCACGTGTGGTGTTTCAGTGGCTTACTGGGTTAATGCAACTGTCTTCTAAACAGGTATTCATGAGTTCTAATCCTCAGAGAGCTTTTTTTCACATACTTACTAATAAGCTTCCTACAGAGCCAATGGAAATTTGCATTGGTTTTGTTATTGAGATAGTGCAATTGTGAGATAGAATCTGTGCTAAGTGTTCATAAAGAACAATATGTCATCACAAGCTGTTTAGATTGGCATTAAGAATAACATAGGAAAACCAATGGATTTCTTTTTGAACTTACCTAATAGTGATTCATTGTTCACTGCCCTTCTTGACATCTTTTTGCACCTGTGATGTTCCTGTGGCTTACTGGGTTAATGTGACTGTCTTATAAAAAGGAGTTCATGAGTTCTAATCCTTGGAGAGTTTTTTTCATTTACTTACTAATAAGCTTCCTATAGAACCAATGGAAATTTGCTTTGATTTTGGGATTGAGATAGTGCAAATGTGAGATAGAATCTGTACTAAGTGTTCATAAAGAACAATAAGTCATCGCAAGCTGTTTGGATTGGCATTAAGAATAACACAGTAAAACCAATGGATTTCTTTTTGAACTTACCTAATAGTGATTCATTGTTCACTGCCCTTCTTGACATCGCAAAGCACATGTGGTGTTTCAGTGGTTTACTGGGTTAATGCAACTGTCTTCTAAACAGGAATTGATGAGTTCTAATCCTCAGAGAGCTTTTTTTCACTTACTTACTAATAAGTTTCCTACAGAGCCAATGGAAATTTGCATTGGTTTTGTGATTGAGATAGAGCAATTGTGAGATAGAATCTGTGCTAAGTGTTCATAAAGAACAATATGTCATCAGAAGCTGTTTAGATTGGCATTAAGAATAACATAGTAAAACCAATGGATTTCTTTTTGAACTTACCTAATAGTGATTCATTGTTCAGTGCCCTTCTTGACATCTTTTTGCACCTGTGTTGTTCCAGTGGTTTACTGGGTTAATGTGACTGTCTTATAATAAGAAGTTCTTGAGTTCTAATCTTTGGAGAGATTTTTTCATTTACTTACTGATAAGCTTCCTATAGAGCCAATGGAAATTTGCATTGATTTTGGGATTGAGATAGTGCAAATGTGAGATAGAATCTGTACTAAGTGTTCATAAAGAGCAATATGTCATCACAAGCTGTATAGATTGGCGTTAAGAAAAACATAGTAAAACCAATGGATTTCTTTTTGAACTTACCTAATAGTGATTCATTGTTCACTGCCCTTCTTGACTATACTCTGCACCTGTCATGTTCTACTGGCTTACTGGGTTAATGTGACTGTCTTGCAAACAGGAGTACATGAGTTCTAATCCTTAAGACATTTTTTCATTTTCTTACTAATAAGCTTCCTATAGAGCCAATGGAAATTTGCATTGATTTTGGGATTGAGATAGTGCAATTGTGAGATAGAATCTGTACTAAGTATTCATAAAGAACAATATGTCATCACAAGCTGTTTAGATTGGCATTAAGAATAACATAGTAAAACCAATGAATTTCTTTTTGAACTTACCTAATAGTAATTCATTGTTCACTGCCCTTCTTGACATCTCTTTGCACCTGTGATGTTCCAGTGGCTTACTGGTTTAATGCACCTCTCTTGTAAACAGGAGTTCATGGTTTCTAATCCTCAGAGACCTTTTTTTCATTTACTTACTAATAAGCTTCCTATAGAGCCAATGGGAATTTGCATTGATTTTAGGCTTGAGATAGTGCAATTGTGAGATAGAATCTGTACTAAGTGTTCATAAAGAACAATATGTCATCACAAGCTGTTTACATTGGCATTAAGAATAACATAATAAAACCAATGGATTTCTTTTTGAACTTACTTAATAGTGATTCATTGTTCACTGCCCTTCTTGACATCTTTTTGCACCTGTGTTGATCCAGTGGTTTACTGGGTTAATGTGACTGTCTTATAATAAGGAGTTCTTGAGTTCTAATCCTTGGAGAGATTTTTTCATTTACTTACTAATAAGCTTCCTATAGAGCAAATGGAAATTTGCATTGGTTTTGTGATTGAGATAGAGCAATTGTGAGATAGAATCTGTGCTAAGTGTTCATAAAGAACAATATGTCATCACAAGCTGTTTAGATTGGCATTAAGAATAACATAGTAAAACCAATGGATTTCTTTTTGAACTTACCTAATAGTGATTCATTGTTCACTGCCCTTCTTGACATCTTTTTGCACCTGTGTTGATCCAGTGGTTTACTGGGTTAATGTGACTGTCTTATAATAAGGAGTTCTTGAGTTCTAATCCTTGGAGAGATTTTTTCATTTACTTACTAATAAGCTTCCTATAGAGCCAATGGAAATCTGCATTGATTTTGGGATTGAGATAGTGCAAATGTGAGATAGAATCTGTACTAAGTGTTCATAAAGAGTAATATCTCATCACAAGCTGTATAGATTGGCGTTAAGAAAAACATAGTAAAACCAATGGATTTCTTTTTGAACTTACCTAATAGTGATTCATTGTTCACTGCCCTTCTTGACATCGCTTTGCACGTGTGGTGTTTCAGTGGCTACTGGGTTAATGCAACTGTCTTCTAAACAGGTATTCATGAGTTCTAATCCTCAGAGAGCTTTTTTTCACATACTTACTAATAAGCTTCCTACAGAGCCAATGGAAATTTGCATTGGTTTTGTGATTGAGATAGTGCAATTGTGAGATAGAATCTGTGCTAAGTGTTCATAAAGAACAATATGTCATCACAAGCTGTTTAGATTGGCATTAAGAATAACATAGGAAAACCAATGGATTTCTTTTTGAACTTACCTAATAGTGATTCATTGTTCACTGCCCTTCTTGAGATCGCTTTGCACGTGTGGTGTTTCAGTGGCTTACTGGGTTAATGCAACTGTCTTCTAAACAGGAGTTCATGGTTTCTAATCCTCAGAGACCTTTATTTCATTTACTTACTAATAAGCTTCCTACAGAGCCAATGGAAATTTGCATTGGTTTTGTGATTGAGATAGTGTAATTGTGAGATAGAATCTGTGTTAAGTGTTCATAAAGAACAATATGTCATCACAAGCTGTTTAGATTGGCATTAAAAATAACATAGGAAAACCAATGGATTTCTTTTTGAACTTACCTAATAGTGATTCATTGTTCACTGCCCTTCTTGACATCTTTTTGCACCTGTGATGTTCCGGTGGCTTACTGGGTTAATGTGACTGTCTTATAAAAAGGAGTTCATGAGTTCTAATCCTTGGAGAGTTTTTTTCATTTACTTACTAATAAGCTTCCTATAGAACCAATGGAAATTTGCTTTGATTTTGGGATTGAGATAGTGCAAATGTGAGATAGAATCTGTACTAAGTGTTCATAAAGAACAATAAGTCATCACAAGCTGTTTTGATTGGCATTAAGAATAACACAGTAAAACCAATGGATTTCTTTTTGAACTTACCTAATAGTGATTCATTGTTCACTGCCCTTCTTGACTATACTCTGCACCTGTCATGTTCCAGTGGCTCACTGGGTTAATGTCACTGTCTTGCAAACAGGAGTACATGAGTTCTAATCCTCAAGACATTTTTTCATTTTCTTACTAATAAGCTTCCTATAGAGCCAATGGAAATTTGCATTGATTTTGGGATTGAGATAGTGCAATTGTGAGATAGAATCTGTACTAAGTGTTCATAAAGAACAATATGTCATCACAAGCTGTTTAGATTGGCATTAAGAATAACATAGTAAAACCAATGAATTTCTTTTTGAACTTACCTAATAGTAATTCATTGTTCACTGCCCTTCTTGACATCTTTTTGCACCTGTGATGTTCCAGTGGCTTACTGGGTTAATGCACCTCTCTTGTAAACAGGAGTTCATGGTTTCTAATCCTCAGAGACCTTTATTTCATTTACTTACTAATAAGCTTCCTAGAGAGCCAATGGGAATTTGCATTGATTTTAGGCTTGAGATAGTGCAATTGTGAGATAGAATCTGTACTAAGTGTTCATAAAGAACAATAAGTCATCACAAGCTGTTTAGATTGGCATTAAGAATAACACAGTAAAACCAATGGATTTCTTTTTGAACTTACCTAATAGTGATTCATTGTTCACTGCCCTTCTTGACCTCTCATAGCACATGTGGTGTTTCAGTGGCTTACTGGGTTAATGCAACTGTCTTCTAAACAGGAATTCATGAGTTCTAATCCTCAGAGAGCTTTTTTTCACATACTTACTATTAAGCTTCCTACAGAGCCAATGGAATTTTGCATTGGTTTTGTGATTGAGATAGAGCAATTGTGAGATAGAATCTGTGCTAAGTGTTCATAAAGAACAATATGTCATCACAAGCTGTTTAGATTGGCATTAAGAATAACATAGTAAAACCAATGGATTTCTTTTTGAACTTACCTAATAGTGATTCATTGTTCAGTGCCCTTCTTGACATCTTTTTGCACCTGTGTTGTTCCAGTGGTTTACTGCGTTAATGTGACTGTCTTATAATAAGGAGTTCTTGAGTTCTAATCTTTGGAGAGATTTTTTTATTTACTTACTAATAAGCTTCCTATAGAGCCAATGGAAATTTGCATTGATTTTGGGATTGAGATAGTGCAAATGTGAGATAGAATCTGTACTAAGTGTTCATAAAGAGCAATATGTCATCACAAGCTGTATAGATTGGCGTTAAGAAAAACATAGTAAAACCAATGGATTTCTTTTTGAACTTACCTAATAGTGATTCATTGTTCACTGCCCTTCTTGACTATACTCTGCACCTGTCATGTTCCAGTGGCTTACTGGGTTAAAGTGACTGTCTTGCAAACAGGAGTACATGAGTTCTAATCCTCAAGACATTTTTTCATTTTCTTACCAATAAGCTTCTTATAGAGCCAATGGAAATTTGCATTGATTTTGGGATTGAGATAGTGCAATTGTGAGATAGAATCTGTACTAAGTGTTCATAAAGAACAATATGTCATCACAAGCTGTTTAGAATGGCATTAAGAATAACATAGTAAAACCAATGAATTTCTTTTTGAACTTACCTAATAGTAATTCATTGTTCACTGCCCTTCTTGACATCTTTTTGCATCTGTGATGTTCCAGTGGCTTACTGGGTTAATGCACCTCTTTTGTAAACAGGAGTTCATGGTTTCTAATCCTCAGAGACCTTTATTTCATTTACTTACTAATAAGCTTCCTATAGAGCCAATGAGAATTTGCATTGATTTTAGGCTTGAGATAGTGCAATTGTGAGATAGAATCTGTACTAAGTGTTCATAAAGAACAATATGTCATCACAAGCTGTTTACATTGGCATTAAGAATAACATAATAAAACCAATGGATTTATTTTTGAACTTACCTAATAGTGATTCATTGTTCACTGCCCTTCTTGACATCACTTTGCATGTGTTGTGTTTCAGTGGCTTACTGGGTTAATGTGACTGTCTTATAAAAAGGAGTTCATGAGTTCTAATCCTTGAAGAGATTTTTTCATTTGCTTACTAATAAGCTTCCTATAGAGCCAATGGAAATTTGCATTGGTTTTGTGATTGAGATAGAGCAATTGTGAGATAGAATCTGTGCTAAGTGTTCATAAAGAACAATATGTCATCACAAGCTGTTTAGATTGGCATTAAGAATAACATAGTAAAACCAATGGATTTCTTTTTGAACTTACCTAATAGTGATTCATTGTTCAGTGCCCTTCTTGACATCTTTTTGCACCTGTGTTGTTCCAGTGGTTTACTGGGTTAATGTGACTGTCTTATAATAAGAAGTTTTTGAGCTCTAATCTTTGGAGAGATTTTTTCATTTACTTACTAATAAGCTTCCTATAGAGCCAATGGAAATTTGCATTGATTTTGGGATTGAGATAGTGCAAATGTGAGATAGAATCTGTACTAAGTGTTCATAAAGAGCAATATGTCATCACAAGCTGTATAGATTGGCGTTAAGAAAAACATAGTAAAACCAATGGATTTCTTTTTGAACTTACCTAATAGTGATTCATTGTTCACTGCCCTTCTTGACAATACTCTGCACCTGTCATGTTCCAGTGGCTTACTGGGTTAATGTGACTGTCTTGCAAACAGGAGTACACGAGTTCTAATCTTTAAGACATTTTTTCATTTTCTTACTAATAAGCTTCCTATAGAGCCAATGAAAATTTGCATTGATTTTGGGATTGAGATAGTGCAATTGTGAGATAGAATCTGTACTAAGTGTTCATAAAGAACAATATGTCATCACAAGGTGTTTAGATTGGCATTAAGAATAACATAGTAAAACCAATGAATTTCTTTTTGAACTTACCTAATAGTAATTCATTGTTCACTGCCCTTCTTGACATCTCTTTGCACCTGTGATGTTCCAGTGGCTTACTGGGTTAATGCACCTCTCTTGTAAACAGGAGTTCATGGTTTCTAATCCTCAGAGAGGTTTTTTTCATTTACTTACTAATAAGCTTCCTATAGAGCCAATGGGAATTTGCATTGATTTTAGGCTTGATATAGTGCAATTGTGAGATAGAATCTGTGCTAATTGTTCATAAAGAACAATATGTCATCACAAGATGTTTAGATTGGTATTAAGAATAACATTGTCAAACCAATGGATTTATTTTTGAACTTACCTAACAGTGATTCATTGTTCACTGCCCTTCTTGACATTTTTTTGCACTTGTGTTGTTCCAGTGGTTTACTGGGTTAATGTGACTGTCTTATAAAAAGGAGTTCTTGAGTTCTAATTCTTGGAGATATTTTTTCATTTACTTACTAATAAGCTTCCTATAGAGCCAATGGAAATTTGCATTGATTTTTGGATTGAGATAGTGCGATTGTGAGATAGAATCTGTACTAATTGTTCATAAAGAGCAATATGTCATCATAAGCTGTATAGATTGGCGTTAAGAAAAACATAGTAAAACCAATGGATTTCTTTTTGAACTTACCTATTAGTGATTCATTGTTCACTGCCCTTCTTGACAATACTCTGCACCTGTCATGTTCCAGTGGCTTACTGGGATAATGTGACTGTTTTGCAAACAGGAATTCATGAGTTCTAATAATCAGTGAGCTTTTTTTCACTAACTTACTAATAAGCTTCCTACAGAGCCAAAGGAAATTTGCATTGGTTTTGTGATTGAGATAGTGCAATTGTGAGATAGAATCTGTACTAAGTGTTCATAAAGAACAATATATCATCACAAGCTGTTTAGATTGGCATTAAGAATAACATAGGAAAACCAATAGATTTCTTTTTGAACTTACCTAATAGTGATTCATTGTTCACTGCCCTTCTTGACATCTTTTTGCTCCTGTGATGTTCCAGTAGCTTACTGGATTAATGTGACTGTCTTATAAAAAAGAGTTCATGAGTTCTAATCCTTGGAGAGCTTTATTTCATTTACTTACTAATAAGCTTCCTATAGAGCCAATGGAAATTTGCATTGATTTTGGGATTGAGATAGTGCAAATGTGAGATAGAATCTGTAGTAAGTGTTCATAAAGAGCAATATGTCATCACAAGCTGTATAGATTGGCGTTAAGAAAAACATAGTGAAACCAATGGATTTCTTTATGAACTTACCTAATAGTGATTCATTGTTCACTGCCCTTCTTGACTATACTCTGCACCTGTCATGTTCCAGTGGCTTACTGGGTTAATGTGACTGTCTTGCAAACAGGAGTACATGAGTTCTAATTCTCGAGATATTTTTTCATTTTCTTACTAATAAGCTTCCTACAGAGCCAATGGAAATTTGCATTGGTTTTGTGATTGAGATAGTGCAATTGTGAGATAGAATCTGTGCTAAGTGTTCATAAAGAACAATATGTCATCACAAGATGTTTAGATTGGCATTAAGAATAACATAGTAAAACCAATGGATTTCTTTTTGAACTTAAATAATAGTGATTCATTGTTCACTGCCGTTCTTGACTATACTCTGCACCTGTCATGTTCCAGTGGTTTACTGGGTTAATGTGACTGTCTTGCAAACAGGAATTCATGAGTTCTAATAATCAGTGAGCTTTTTTTCACTAACTTACTAATAAGCTTCCTACAGAGCCAATGGAAATTTGCATTGGTTTTGTGATTGAGATAGTGCAATTGTGAGATAGAATCTGTACTAAGTGTTCATAAAGAACAATATGTCATCACAAGCTGTTTAGATTGGCATTAAGAATAACATAGGTAAACCAATAGATTTCTTTTTGAACTTACCTAATAGTGATTCATTGTTCACTGCCCTTCTTGACTATACTCTGCACCTGTCATGTTCCAGTGGCTTACTGGGTTAATGTGACTGTCTTGCAAACAGGAGTACATGAGTTCTAATCCTCGAGACATTTTTTCATTTTCTTACTAATAAGCTTCCTATAGAGCCAATGGAAATTTGCATTGATTTTGGGATTGAGATAGTGCGATTGTGAGATAGAATCTGTACTAAGTGTTCATAAAGAACAATATGTCATCACAAGCTGTTTAGATTGGCATTAAGAATAACATAGGAAAACCAATAGATTTCTTTTTGAACTTACCTAATAGTGATTCATTGTTCACTGCCCTTCTTGACATCTTTTTGCTCCTGTGATGTTCCAGTGGCTTACTGGATTAATGTGACTGTCTTATAAAAAAGAGTTCATGAGTTCTAATCCTTGGAGAGCTTTATTTCATTTACTTACTAATAAGCTTCCTATAGAGCCAATGGAAATTTGCATTGATTTTGGGATTGAGATAGTGCAAATGTGAGATAGAATCTGTAGTAAGTGTTCATAAAGAGCAATATGTCATCACAAGCTGTATAGATTGGCGTTAAGAAAAACATAGTAAAACCAATGGATTTCTTTTTGAACTTACCTAATAGTGATTCATTGTTCACTGCCCTTCTTGACTATACTTTGCACCTGTCATGTTCCAGTGGCTTACTAGGTTAATGTGACTGTCTTGCAAACAGGAGTACATGAGTTCTAATCCTCGAGACATTTTTTCATTTTCTTACTAATAAGCTTCCTATAGAGCCAATGGAAATTTGCATTGATTTTGGGATTGAGATAGTGCGATTGTGAGATAGAATCTGTACTAAGTGTTCATAAAGAACAATATGTCATCACAAGCTGTTTAGATTGGCATTAAGAATAACATAGTAAAACCAATGAATTTCTTTTTGAACTTACCTAATAGTGATTCATTGTTCACTGCCCTTCTTGACATCTCTTTGCACCTGTGATGTTCCAGTGGCTTACTGGGTTAATGCACGTGTCTTGTAAACAGGAGTTCATGGTTTCTAATCCTCAGAGAGGTTTTTTTCATTTACTTACTAATAAGCTTCCTATGGAGCCAATGGGAATTTGCATTGTTTTTAGGCTTGAGATAGTGCAATTGTGAGATAGAATCTGTACTAAATGTTCATAAAGAACAATATGTCATCACAAGCTGTTTAGATTGTCATTAAGAATAACATAATAAAACCAATGGATTTCTTTTTGAACTTACTTAATAGTGATTCATTGTTCACTGCCCTTCTTGACATCTTTTTGCACCTGTGTTGATCCAGTGGTTTACTGGGTTAATGTGACTGTCTTATAATAAGGAGTTCTTGAGTTCTAATCCTTGGAGAGATTTTTTCATTTACTTACTAATAAGCTTCCTATAGAGCAAATGGAAATTTGCATTGGTTTTGTGATTGAGATAGAGCAATTGTGAGATAGAATCTGTGCTAAGTGTTCATAAAGAACAATATGTCATCACAAGCTGTTTAGATTGGCATTAAGAATAACATAGTAAAACCAATGGATTTCTTTTTGAACTTACCTAATAGTGATTCATTGTTCACTGCCCTTCTTGACATCTTTTTGCACCTGTGTTGATCCAGTGGTTTACTGGGTTAATGTGACTGTCTTATAATAAGGAGTTCTTGAGTTCTAATCCTTGGAGAGATTTTTTCATTTACTTACTAATAAGCTTCCTATAGAGCCAATGGAAATCTGCATTGATTTTGGGATTGAGATAGTGCAAATGTGAGATAGAATCTGTACTAAGTGTTCATAAAGAGTAATATCTCATCACAAGCTGTATAGATTGGCGTTAAGAAAAACATAGTAAAACCAATGGATTTCTTTTTGAACTTACCTAATAGTGATTCATTGTTCACTGCCCTTCTTGACATCGCTTTGCACGTGTGGTGTTTCAGTGGCTACTGGGTTAATGCAACTGTCTTCTAAACAGGTATTCATGAGTTCTAATCCTCAGAGAGCTTTTTTTCACATACTTACTAATAAGCTTCCTACAGAGCCAATGGAAATTTGCATTGGTTTTGTGATTGAGATAGTGCAATTGTGAGATAGAATCTGTGCTAAGTGTTCATAAAGAACAATATGTCATCACAAGCTGTTTAGATTGGCATTAAGAATAACATAGGAAAACCAATGGATTTCTTTTTGAACTTACCTAATAGTGATTCATTGTTCACTGCCCTTCTTGAGATCGCTTTGCACGTGTGGTGTTTCAGTGGCTTACTGGGTTAATGCAACTGTCTTCTAAACAGGAGTTCATGGTTTCTAATCCTCAGAGACCTTTATTTCATTTACTTACTAATAAGCTTCCTACAGAGCCAATGGAAATTTGCATTGGTTTTGTGATTGAGATAGTGTAATTGTGAGATAGAATCTGTGTTAAGTGTTCATAAAGAACAATATGTCATCACAAGCTGTTTAGATTGGCATTAAAAATAACATAGGAAAACCAATGGATTTCTTTTTGAACTTACCTAATAGTGATTCATTGTTCACTGCCCTTCTTGACATCTTTTTGCACCTGTGATGTTCCGGTGGCTTACTGGGTTAATGTGACTGTCTTATAAAAAGGAGTTCATGAGTTCTAATCCTTGGAGAGTTTTTTTCATTTACTTACTAATAAGCTTCCTATAGAACCAATGGAAATTTGCTTTGATTTTGGGATTGAGATAGTGCAAATGTGAGATAGAATCTGTACTAAGTGTTCATAAAGAACAATAAGTCATCACAAGCTGTTTTGATTGGCATTAAGAATAACACAGTAAAACCAATGGATTTCTTTTTGAACTTACCTAATAGTGATTCATTGTTCACTGCCCTTCTTGACTATACTCTGCACCTGTCATGTTCCAGTGGCTCACTGGGTTAATGTCACTGTCTTGCAAACAGGAGTACATGAGTTCTAATCCTCAAGACATTTTTTCATTTTCTTACTAATAAGCTTCCTATAGAGCCAATGGAAATTTGCATTGATTTTGGGATTGAGATAGTGCAATTGTGAGATAGAATCTGTACTAAGTGTTCATAAAGAACAATATGTCATCACAAGCTGTTTAGATTGGCATTAAGAATAACATAGTAAAACCAATGAATTTCTTTTTGAACTTACCTAATAGTAATTCATTGTTCACTGCCCTTCTTGACATCTTTTTGCACCTGTGATGTTCCAGTGGCTTACTGGGTTAATGCACCTCTCTTGTAAACAGGAGTTCATGGTTTCTAATCCTCAGAGACCTTTATTTCATTTACTTACTAATAAGCTTCCTAGAGAGCCAATGGGAATTTGCATTGATTTTAGGCTTGAGATAGTGCAATTGTGAGATAGAATCTGTACTAAGTGTTCATAAAGAACAATAAGTCATCACAAGCTGTTTAGATTGGCATTAAGAATAACACAGTAAAACCAATGGATTTCTTTTTGAACTTACCTAATAGTGATTCATTGTTCACTGCCCTTCTTGACCTCTCATAGCACATGTGGTGTTTCAGTGGCTTACTGGGTTAATGCAACTGTCTTCTAAACAGGAATTCATGAGTTCTAATCCTCAGAGAGCTTTTTTTCACATACTTACTATTAAGCTTCCTACAGAGCCAATGGAATTTTGCATTGGTTTTGTGATTGAGATAGAGCAATTGTGAGATAGAATCTGTGCTAAGTGTTCATAAAGAACAATATGTCATCACAAGCTGTTTAGATTGGCATTAAGAATAACATAGTAAAACCAATGGATTTCTTTTTGAACTTACCTAATAGTGATTCATTGTTCAGTGCCCTTCTTGACATCTTTTTGCACCTGTGTTGTTCCAGTGGTTTACTGCGTTAATGTGACTGTCTTATAATAAGGAGTTCTTGAGTTCTAATCTTTGGAGAGATTTTTTTATTTACTTACTAATAAGCTTCCTATAGAGCCAATGGAAATTTGCATTGATTTTGGGATTGAGATAGTGCAAATGTGAGATAGAATCTGTACTAAGTGTTCATAAAGAGCAATATGTCATCACAAGCTGTATAGATTGGCGTTAAGAAAAACATAGTAAAACCAATGGATTTCTTTTTGAACTTACCTAATAGTGATTCATTGTTCACTGCCCTTCTTGACTATACTCTGCACCTGTCATGTTCCAGTGGCTTACTGGGTTAAAGTGACTGTCTTGCAAACAGGAGTACATGAGTTCTAATCCTCAAGACATTTTTTCATTTTCTTACCAATAAGCTTCTTATAGAGCCAATGGAAATTTGCATTGATTTTGGGATTGAGATAGTGCAATTGTGAGATAGAATCTGTACTAAGTGTTCATAAAGAACAATATGTCATCACAAGCTGTTTAGAATGGCATTAAGAATAACATAGTAAAACCAATGAATTTCTTTTTGAACTTACCTAATAGTAATTCATTGTTCACTGCCCTTCTTGACATCTTTTTGCATCTGTGATGTTCCAGTGGCTTACTGGGTTAATGCACCTCTTTTGTAAACAGGAGTTCATGGTTTCTAATCCTCAGAGACCTTTATTTCATTTACTTACTAATAAGCTTCCTATAGAGCCAATGAGAATTTGCATTGATTTTAGGCTTGAGATAGTGCAATTGTGAGATAGAATCTGTACTAAGTGTTCATAAAGAACAATATGTCATCACAAGCTGTTTACATTGGCATTAAGAATAACATAATAAAACCAATGGATTTATTTTTGAACTTACCTAATAGTGATTCATTGTTCACTGCCCTTCTTGACATCACTTTGCATGTGTTGTGTTTCAGTGGCTTACTGGGTTAATGTGACTGTCTTATAAAAAGGAGTTCATGAGTTCTAATCCTTGAAGAGATTTTTTCATTTGCTTACTAATAAGCTTCCTATAGAGCCAATGGAAATTTGCATTGGTTTTGTGATTGAGATAGAGCAATTGTGAGATAGAATCTGTGCTAAGTGTTCATAAAGAACAATATGTCATCACAAGCTGTTTAGATTGGCATTAAGAATAACATAGTAAAACCAATGGATTTCTTTTTGAACTTACCTAATAGTGATTCATTGTTCAGTGCCCTTCTTGACATCTTTTTGCACCTGTGTTGTTCCAGTGGTTTACTGGGTTAATGTGACTGTCTTATAATAAGAAGTTTTTGAGCTCTAATCTTTGGAGAGATTTTTTCATTTACTTACTAATAAGCTTCCTATAGAGCCAATGGAAATTTGCATTGATTTTGGGATTGAGATAGTGCAAATGTGAGATAGAATCTGTACTAAGTGTTCATAAAGAGCAATATGTCATCACAAGCTGTATAGATTGGCGTTAAGAAAAACATAGTAAAACCAATGGATTTCTTTTTGAACTTACCTAATAGTGATTCATTGTTCACTGCCCTTCTTGACAATACTCTGCACCTGTCATGTTCCAGTGGCTTACTGGGTTAATGTGACTGTCTTGCAAACAGGAGTACACGAGTTCTAATCTTTAAGACATTTTTTCATTTTCTTACTAATAAGCTTCCTATAGAGCCAATGAAAATTTGCATTGATTTTGGGATTGAGATAGTGCAATTGTGAGATAGAATCTGTACTAAGTGTTCATAAAGAACAATATGTCATCACAAGGTGTTTAGATTGGCATTAAGAATAACATAGTAAAACCAATGAATTTCTTTTTGAACTTACCTAATAGTAATTCATTGTTCACTGCCCTTCTTGACATCTCTTTGCACCTGTGATGTTCCAGTGGCTTACTGGGTTAATGCACCTCTCTTGTAAACAGGAGTTCATGGTTTCTAATCCTCAGAGAGGTTTTTTTCATTTACTTACTAATAAGCTTCCTATAGAGCCAATGGGAATTTGCATTGATTTTAGGCTTGATATAGTGCAATTGTGAGATAGAATCTGTGCTAATTGTTCATAAAGAACAATATGTCATCACAAGATGTTTAGATTGGTATTAAGAATAACATTGTCAAACCAATGGATTTATTTTTGAACTTACCTAACAGTGATTCATTGTTCACTGCCCTTCTTGACATTTTTTTGCACTTGTGTTGTTCCAGTGGTTTACTGGGTTAATGTGACTGTCTTATAAAAAGGAGTTCTTGAGTTCTAATTCTTGGAGATATTTTTTCATTTACTTACTAATAAGCTTCCTATAGAGCCAATGGAAATTTGCATTGATTTTTGGATTGAGATAGTGCGATTGTGAGATAGAATCTGTACTAATTGTTCATAAAGAGCAATATGTCATCATAAGCTGTATAGATTGGCGTTAAGAAAAACATAGTAAAACCAATGGATTTCTTTTTGAACTTACCTATTAGTGATTCATTGTTCACTGCCCTTCTTGACAATACTCTGCACCTGTCATGTTCCAGTGGCTTACTGGGATAATGTGACTGTTTTGCAAACAGGAATTCATGAGTTCTAATAATCAGTGAGCTTTTTTTCACTAACTTACTAATAAGCTTCCTACAGAGCCAAAGGAAATTTGCATTGGTTTTGTGATTGAGATAGTGCAATTGTGAGATAGAATCTGTACTAAGTGTTCATAAAGAACAATATATCATCACAAGCTGTTTAGATTGGCATTAAGAATAACATAGGAAAACCAATAGATTTCTTTTTGAACTTACCTAATAGTGATTCATTGTTCACTGCCCTTCTTGACATCTTTTTGCTCCTGTGATGTTCCAGTAGCTTACTGGATTAATGTGACTGTCTTATAAAAAAGAGTTCATGAGTTCTAATCCTTGGAGAGCTTTATTTCATTTACTTACTAATAAGCTTCCTATAGAGCCAATGGAAATTTGCATTGATTTTGGGATTGAGATAGTGCAAATGTGAGATAGAATCTGTAGTAAGTGTTCATAAAGAGCAATATGTCATCACAAGCTGTATAGATTGGCGTTAAGAAAAACATAGTGAAACCAATGGATTTCTTTATGAACTTACCTAATAGTGATTCATTGTTCACTGCCCTTCTTGACTATACTCTGCACCTGTCATGTTCCAGTGGCTTACTGGGTTAATGTGACTGTCTTGCAAACAGGAGTACATGAGTTCTAATTCTCGAGATATTTTTTCATTTTCTTACTAATAAGCTTCCTACAGAGCCAATGGAAATTTGCATTGGTTTTGTGATTGAGATAGTGCAATTGTGAGATAGAATCTGTGCTAAGTGTTCATAAAGAACAATATGTCATCACAAGATGTTTAGATTGGCATTAAGAATAACATAGTAAAACCAATGGATTTCTTTTTGAACTTAAATAATAGTGATTCATTGTTCACTGCCGTTCTTGACTATACTCTGCACCTGTCATGTTCCAGTGGTTTACTGGGTTAATGTGACTGTCTTGCAAACAGGAATTCATGAGTTCTAATAATCAGTGAGCTTTTTTTCACTAACTTACTAATAAGCTTCCTACAGAGCCAATGGAAATTTGCATTGGTTTTGTGATTGAGATAGTGCAATTGTGAGATAGAATCTGTACTAAGTGTTCATAAAGAACAATATGTCATCACAAGCTGTTTAGATTGGCATTAAGAATAACATAGGTAAACCAATAGATTTCTTTTTGAACTTACCTAATAGTGATTCATTGTTCACTGCCCTTCTTGACTATACTCTGCACCTGTCATGTTCCAGTGGCTTACTGGGTTAATGTGACTGTCTTGCAAACAGGAGTACATGAGTTCTAATCCTCGAGACATTTTTTCATTTTCTTACTAATAAGCTTCCTATAGAGCCAATGGAAATTTGCATTGATTTTGGGATTGAGATAGTGCGATTGTGAGATAGAATCTGTACTAAGTGTTCATAAAGAACAATATGTCATCACAAGCTGTTTAGATTGGCATTAAGAATAACATAGGAAAACCAATAGATTTCTTTTTGAACTTACCTAATAGTGATTCATTGTTCACTGCCCTTCTTGACATCTTTTTGCTCCTGTGATGTTCCAGTGGCTTACTGGATTAATGTGACTGTCTTATAAAAAAGAGTTCATGAGTTCTAATCCTTGGAGAGCTTTATTTCATTTACTTACTAATAAGCTTCCTATAGAGCCAATGGAAATTTGCATTGATTTTGGGATTGAGATAGTGCAAATGTGAGATAGAATCTGTAGTAAGTGTTCATAAAGAGCAATATGTCATCACAAGCTGTATAGATTGGCGTTAAGAAAAACATAGTAAAACCAATGGATTTCTTTTTGAACTTACCTAATAGTGATTCATTGTTCACTGCCCTTCTTGACTATACTTTGCACCTGTCATGTTCCAGTGGCTTACTAGGTTAATGTGACTGTCTTGCAAACAGGAGTACATGAGTTCTAATCCTCGAGACATTTTTTCATTTTCTTACTAATAAGCTTCCTATAGAGCCAATGGAAATTTGCATTGATTTTGGGATTGAGATAGTGCGATTGTGAGATAGAATCTGTACTAAGTGTTCATAAAGAACAATATGTCATCACAAGCTGTTTAGATTGGCATTAAGAATAACATAGTAAAACCAATGAATTTCTTTTTGAACTTACCTAATAGTGATTCATTGTTCACTGCCCTTCTTGACATCTCTTTGCACCTGTGATGTTCCAGTGGCTTACTGGGTTAATGCACGTGTCTTGTAAACAGGAGTTCATGGTTTCTAATCCTCAGAGAGGTTTTTTTCATTTACTTACTAATAAGCTTCCTATGGAGCCAATGGGAATTTGCATTGTTTTTAGGCTTGAGATAGTGCAATTGTGAGATAGAATCTGTACTAAATGTTCATAAAGAACAATATGTCATCACAAGCTGTTTAGATTGTCATTAAGAATAACATAGTAAAACCAATGGACTTCTTTTTGAACTTACCTAATAGTGATTCATTGTTCACTGCCCTTCTTGACATTGCTTTGCACGTGTGGTGTTTCAGTGGCTTACTGGGTTAATGCAACTGTCTTCTAAACAGGAATTCATGAGTTCTAATAATCGAAGAGCTTTTTTTCACTAACTTACTAATAAGCTTCCTACAGAGCCAATGGAAATTTGCATTGGTTTTGTGATTGAGATAGTGCAATTGTGAGATAGAATCTGAACTAATTGTTCATAAAGAACAATATGTCATCACAAGCTGTTTAGATTGGCATTAAGAATAACATAGTAAAACCAATGGACTTCTTTTTGAACTTACCTAATAGTGATTCATTGTTCACTGCCCTTCTTGACATCTTTTTACTCCTGTGATGTTCCAGTGGCTTACTGGATTAATGTGACTGTCTTATAAAAAAGAGTTCATGAGTTCTAATCCTTGGAGAGCTTTTTTTTCATTTACTTACTAATAAGCTTCCTATAGAGCCAATGGAAATTTGCATTGATTTTGGGATTGAGATAGTGCAAATGTGAGATAGAATCTGTAGTAAGTGTTCATAAAGAGCAATATGTCATCACAAGCTGTATAGATTGGCGTTAAGAAAAACATAGTAAAACCAATGGATTTCTTTTTGAACTTACCTAATAGTGATTCATTGTTCACTGCCCTTCTTGACTATACTCTGCACCTGTCATGTTCCAGTTTCTTACTAGGTTAATGTGACTGTCTTGCAAACAGGAGTACATGAGTTCTAATCCTCGAGATATTTTTTCATTTTCTTACTAATAAGCTTCCTATAGAGCCAATGGAAATTTGCATTGATTTTGGGATTGAGATAGTGCAATTGTGAGATAGAATCTGTACTAAGTGTTCATAAAGAACAATATGTCATCACAAGCTGTTTACATTGGCATTAAGAATAACATAATAAAACCAATGGATTTCTTTTTGAAATTACCTAATAGTGATTCATTGTTCACTGCCCTTCTTTACATCGCTTTGCACGTGTGGTGTTTCAGTGGCTTAATGGGTTAATGCAACTGTCTTCGAAACAGGAATTCATGAGTTCTAATCCTCAGAGAGCGTTTTTTCACTTACTTACTAATAAGCTTCCTACAGAGCCAATGGAAATTTGCATTGGTATTGAGATTGTGCAATTGTGAGATAGAATCTGTGCTAAGTGTTCATAAAGAACAATATGTCATCACAAGCTGTTTAGATTGGCATTAAGAATAACATAGTAAAACCAAGGGATTTCTTTTTGAAATTACCTAATAGTGATTCATTGTTCACTGCCCTTCTTGACATCTTTTCGCGTCTGTGATGTTCCAGTGGCTTACTGGGTTAATGTGACTGTCTTATAAAAAGGAGTTCATGAGTTCTAATCCTTGGAGAGATTTTTTCATTTACTTACTAATAAGCTTCCTATAGAGCCAATGGAAATATGCATTGATTTTGGGATTGAGATAGTGCAAATGTGAGATAAAATCTGTACTAAGTGTTCATAAAGAGCAATATGTCATCATAAGCTGTATAGATTGGCGTTAAGAAAAACACAGTAAAACCAATGGATTTCTTTTTGAACTTACCTAATAGTGATTCATTGTTCACTGCCCTTCTTGACATTCCTTTGCACCTGTTATGTTCTAGTGGCTTACTGGGTTAATGTGACTGTCTTGCAAACAAGAGTTCATGAGCTCTAAACCTCGAGACATTTTTTTCATTTTCTTACTAATAAGCTTCCGATAGAGCCAATGGAAATTTGCATTGATTTTGGGATTGAGATAGTGCAATTGTGAGATAGAATCTGTACTAAGTGTTCATAAAGAACAATATGTCATCACAAGCTGTTTAGATTGGCATTAAGAATAACATAGTAAAACCAATGGATTTCTTTTTGAACTTACCTAATAGTGATTCATTGTTCACTGCCCTTCTTGACATCTTTTTGCATCTGTGATGTTCCAGTGTCTTACTGGGTTAATGTGACTGTCGTATAAAAAGGAGTTCATGAGTTCTAATCCTTCGAGAGATTTTTTCATTTACTTACTAATAAGCTTCCTATAGAGCCAATGGAAATATGCATTGATTTTTCGATTGAGATAGTGCAAATGTGAGATAAAATCTGTAATAAGTGTTCATAAAGAGCAATATGTCATCATAAGCTGTATAGATTGGCGTTAAGGAAAACACAGTAAAACCAATGGATTTCTTTTTGAACTTACCTAATAGTGATTCATTGTTCACTGCCCTTCTTGACATTCTATTACCCCTGTCATGTTCTAGTGGCTTACTGGGTTAATGTGACTGTCTTGTCAACAAGAGTTCATGAGCTCTAAACCTTGAGACATTTTTTTCATTTACTTACTAATAAGCTTCCTATAGAGCCAATGGAAATTTGCAATGATTTTGGGATTGAGATAGTGCAATTTTGAGATAGATTCTGTACTAAGTGTTCATAAAGAACAATATGTCATCATAAGCTGTATAGATTGGCGTTAAGAAAAACATAGTAAAACCAATGGATTTCTTTTTGAACTTACATAATAGTGATTCATTGTTCACTGCCCTTCTTGACATTACTCTCCACCTGTCATGTTCCAGTGGCTTACTGGGTTAATGTGACTGTCTTGTAAACAGGAGTTCATGAGTTCTAATCCTCGAGACATTTTTTCATTTTCTTACTAATAAGCTTCCTATAGAGCCAATGGAAATTTGCATTGATTTTGGGATTGAGATAGTGCAAATGTGAGATAAAATGTGTACTAAGTGTTCATAAAGACCAATATGTCATCATAAGCTGTATAGATTGGCGTTAAGAAAAACATAGTAAAACCAATGGATTTCTTTTTTAACTTACCTAATAGTGATTCATTGTTCACTGCCCTTCTTGACATTCTATTACCCCTGTCATGTTCTAGTGGCTTACTGGGTTAATGTGACTGTCTTGTAAACAGGAGTTCATGAGTTCTAATCCTCGAGACATTTTTTCATTTTCTTACTAATAAGCTTCCTATATAGCCAATGGAAATTTGCATTGATTTTGGGATTGAGATAGTGCAATTGTGAGATAGAATCTGTACTACGGTAAGTGTTCATAAAGAATTATATGTCATCACAAGCTGTATAGATTGCCATTAAGAATAACATAGTAAAACCAATGGATTTCTTTTTGAACTTACCTAATAGTGATTCATTGTTCACTGCCCTTCTTGACATCTTTTCGCACCTGTGATGTTTCAGTGGCTTACTGGGTTAATGTGACTGTCTTATAAAAAGGACTTCATGAGTTCTAATCCTTGGAGAGATTTTTTCATTTACTTACTAATAAGCTTCCTATAGAGCCAATGGAAATATGCATTGATTTTGGGATTGAGATAGTGCAAATGTGAGATAAAATGTGTACTAAGTGTTCATAAAGAGCAATATGTCATCATAAGCTGTATAGATTGGCGTTAAGAAAAACACAGTAAAACCAATGAATTTCTTTTTGAACTTACCTAATAGTGATTCATTGTTCACTGCCCTTCTTGACATTCCTTTGCACCTGTTATGTTCTAGTGGCTTACTGGGTTAATGTGACTGTCTTGTAAACAAGAGTTCATGAGCTCTAAACCTCGAGACATTTTTTTCATTTGCTTACTAATAAGCTTCCTATAGAGCCAATGGAAATTTGCATTGATTTTGCGATTGAGATAGTGCAATTCTGAGATAGAATCTGTACTAAGTGTTCATAAAGAACAATATGTCATCACAAGCTGTTTAGATTGGCATTAAGAATAACATAGTAAAAGCAATGGATTTCTTTTTGAACTTAAATAATAGTGATTCATTGTTCACTGCCCTTCTTGACATCTTTTTGCACCTGTGATGTTCCAGTGGCTTACTGGGTTAATGTGACTGTCTTATAAAAAGGAGTTCATGAGTTCTAATTCTTGGAGAGATTTTTTCATTTACTTACTAATAAGCTTCCTATAGAGCCAATGGAAATATGCATTGATTTTTGGATTGAGATAGTGCAAGTGTGAGATAAAATCTGTACTAAGTGTTCATAAAGAGCAATATGTCATCATAAGCTGTATAGATTGGCGTTAAGGAAAACACAGTAAAACCAATGGATTTCTTTTTGAACTTACCTAATAGTGATTCATTGTTCACTGCCCTTCTTGACATTCCGTTACCCCTGTCATGTTCTAGTGGCTTACTGGGTTAATGTGACTGTCTTGTAAACAAGGGTTCATGAGCTCTAAACCTTGAGACATTTTTTTCATTTACTTACTAATAAGCTTCCTATAGAGCCAATGGAAATTTGCATTGATTTTGGGATTGAGATAGAGCAATTGTGAGATAGAATCTGTACTAAGTGTTCATAAAGAACAATATGTTATCACAAGCTGTTTAGATTGGAATTAAGAATAACATAGTAAAACTAATGGATTTCTTTTTGAACTTACCTAATAGTGATTCATTGTTCACTGCCCTTATTGACATTGCTTTGCATGTGTGGTGTTTCAGTGGCTTATTGGGTTAATGCAACTGTCTAGTAAACAGGAATTCATGAGTTCTAATCCTCAGAGTGTGTTTTTTCATTTACTTTCTAATAAGCTTCCTATAGAGCCAATGGAAATTTGCATTGATTTTGGGATTGAGATAGTGCAATTGTGAGATAGAATCTGTACTAAGTGTTCATAAAGAACAATATGTCATCACAAGCTGTTTAGATTGGCATTAAGAATAACATAGTAAAACCAATGTATTTATTTTTGAACTTACCTAATAGTGATTCATTGTTCACTGCCCTTCTTGACATCACTTTGCACCTGTGATGTTCCTGTGGCTTATTGGGTTAATGTGATTGACTTACAAACAGGAGTTCATGAGTTCTAATCCTTGGAGAGATTTTTTCATTTACTTACTAATAAGCTTCCTATAGAGCCAATGGAAATTTGCATTGATTCTGGGCTTGAGATAGTGCAATTGTGAGATAGAATCTGTAGTAAGTGTTCATAAAGAACAATATGTCATCATAAGCTGTATAGATTGGCGTTAAGGAAAACATAGTAAAACCAATGGATTTCTTTTTGAACTTACCTAATAGTGATTCATTGTTCAATGCCCTTCTTGACATTGCTCTGTTCCTGTCATGATCCAGTGGCTTACTGGGTTAATGTGACTGTCTTGTCAACAGGAGTACATGAGTTCTAATCCTCAAGACATTTTTTCATTTTCTTACTAATAAGCTTCCTATAGAGCCAATGGAAATTTGCATTGATTTTGGGATTGAGATAGTGCAATTGTGAGATAGAATCTGTACTAAGTGTTCATAAAGAACAATTTGTCATCACAAGCTGTTTAAATTGGCATTAAGAATAACATAGTAAAACCAATGGATTTCTTTTTGAACTTACCTAATACTGATTCATTGTTCACTGCCCTTCTTGACATCTTTTTGCACCTGTGATGTTCCAGTGGCTTACTGGGTTAATGTGACTGTCTTATAAAAAGGAGTTCATGAGTTCTAATCCTTGGAAAGATTTTTTTCATTTACTTACTAATAAGCTTCCTATAGAGCCAATGGAAATTTGCATTGATTTTGGGATTGAGATAGTGCAAATGTGAGATAGAATCTGTACTAAGTGTTCATAAAGAACAATATGTCATCACAAGCTGTTTAGATTGGCATTAAGAATAACATAGTAAAACCAATGGATTTCTTTTAGAACTTACCTAATAGTGATTCATTGTTCACTGCCCTTATTGACATCACTTTGCATGTGTGGTGTTTCAGTGGCTTATTGGGTTAATGCAACTGTCTTGTAAACAGGAATTCATGAGTTCTAATCCTCAAAGTGCTTTTTTTCATTTACTTACTAATAAGCTTCCTATAGAGCCAATGGAAATTTGCATTGATTTTGGGATTGAGATAGTGCAAATGTGAGATAGAATCTGTATTAAGTGTTCATAAAGACCAGTATGTCATCATAAGTTGTAAAGATTGGCGTTAAGAAAAACATAGTAAAACCAATGGATTTCTTTTTGAACTTACCTAATAGTGATTCATTGTTCACTGCCCTTCTTGAAATCACTTTGCACCTGTGATGTTCCAGTGGCTTACTGGGTTAATGTGATTGTCTTACAAACAGGAGTTCATGAGTTCTAATCCTCGAGACATTTTTTCATTTTCTTACTAATAAGCTTCCTACAGACCCAATGGAAATTTGCATTGATTTTGGGATTGAGATAGTGCAATTGTGAGATAGAATCTGTACTACGGTAAGTGTTCATAAAGAACTATATGTCATCACAAGCTGTATAGATTGCCATTAAGAATAACATAGTAAAACCAATGGATTTCTTTTTGAACTTACCTAATAGTGATTCATTGTTCACTGCCCTTCTTGACATCACTTTGCACCTGTGATGTTCCTGTGGCTTACTGGGTTAATGTGATTGTCTTACAAAGAGGAGTTCATGAGTTCCAATCCTTGGAGAGATTTTTTCATTTACTTACTAATAAGCTTCCTATAGAGCCAATGGAAATTTGCATTGATTCTGGGCTTGAGATAGTGCAATTGTGAGATAGAATCTGTACTAAGTGTTCATAAAGAACAATATGTCATCACAAGCTGTTTAGATTTACATTAAGAATAACATAGTAAAACCAATGGATTTCTTTTTGAACTTACCTAATAGTGATCCATTTTTCACTGCCCTTCTTGACATCTTTTTGCACCTGTGATGTTCCAGTGGCTTACTGGGTTAATGTGACTGTCTTATGAAAAGGAGTTCATGAGTTCTAATCCTTGGAGAGATTTTTCCATTTACTTACTAATAAGCTTCCTATAGAGCCAATGGAAATATGCATTAATCTTGGGATTGAGAAAGTGCAAATGTGATATAAAATCTGTACTAAGTGTTCATAAAGAGCAATATGTCATCATAAGCTGTATAGATTGGCGTTAAGAAAAACACAGTAAAACCAATGGATTTCTTTTTGAACTTACCTAATAGTGATTCATTGTTCACTGCCCTTCTTGACATTCCTTTGTACCTGTTATGTTCTAGTGGCTTACTGGGTTATTGTGACTGTCTTGTAAACAAGAGTTCATGAGCTCTAAACCTCGAGACATTTTTTTCATTTACTTACTAATAAGCTTCCTATAGAGCCAATGGAAATTTGCATTGATTTTGGGATTGAGATAGTACAATTGTGAGATAGAATCTGTACTAAGTGTTCATAAAGAACAATATGTCATCACAAGCTGTTTAGATTGGAATTAAGAATAACATAGTAAAACCAATGGATTTCTTTTTCAAATTACCTAATAGTGATTCATTGTTCACTGCCCTTCTTGACATCGCTTTGCACCTGTGATGTTCCAGTGGCTTACTGGGTTTATGTGATTGTCTTACAAACAGGAGTTCATGAGTTCTAATCCTTGGGGAGATTTTTTCATTTACTTACTAATAAGCTTCCTATAGAGCCAATGGAAATTTGCATTGATTCTGGGCTTGAGATAGTGCAATTGTGAGATAGAATCTGTACTAAGTGTTCATAAAGAACAATATGTCATCACAAGCTGTTTAGATTGGCATTAAGAATAACATAGTAAAACCAATGGATTTCTTTTAGAACTTACCTAATAGTGATGCATTGTTCACTGCCCTTATTGACATCATTTTGCATGTGTGGTGTTTCAGTGGCTTATTGGGTTAATGCAACTGTCTTGTAAAAAGGAATTCATGAGTTCTAATCCTCAAAGTGCTTTTTTTCATTTACTTACTAATAAGCTTCCCATAGAGCCAATGGAAATTTGCATTGATTTTGGGATTGAGATAGTGCAAATGTGAGATAGAATCTGTACTAAGTGTTCATAAAGACCAGTACGTCATCATAAGCTGTATAGATTGGCGTTAAGAAAAACATAGTAAAACCAATGGATTTCTTTTTGAACTTACCTAATATTGATTCATTGTTCACTGCCCTTCTTGACATTACTCTGCACCTGTCATGATCCAGTGGCTTACTGGGTTAATGTGACTGTCTTGTCAACAGGAGTTCATGAGTTCTAATCCTCGAGACGTTTTTTCATTTTCTTACTAATAAGCTTCCTATAGAGCCAATGGAAATTTGCATTGATTTTGGGATTGAGATAGTGCAATTGTAAGATAGAATCTGTACTAAGTGTTCATAAAGAACAATATGTCATCACAAGCTGTTTAGATTGGCATTAAGAATAACATAGTAAAACCAATGGATTTCTTTTAGAACTTACCTAATAGTGATTCATTGTTCACTGCCCTTATTGACATCACTTTGCATGTGTGGTGTTTCAGTGGCTTATTGGGTTAATGCAACTGTCTTGTAAACAGAAATTCATGAGTTCTAATCCTCAAAGTGCTTTTTTTCATTTTCTTACTAATAAGCTTCCTATAGAGCCAATGGAAATTTGCATTGATTTTGGGATTGAGATAGTGCAAATGTGAGATAGAATCTGTATTAAGTGTTCATAAAGACCAGTATGTCATCATAAGCTGTATAGATTGGCGTTAAGAAAAACATAGTAAAACCAATGGATTTCTTTTTGAACTTACCTAATAGTGATTCATTGTTCACTGCCCTTCTTGAAATCACTTTGCACCTGTGATGTTCCAGTGGCTTACTGGGTTAATGTGATTGTCTTACAAACAGGAGTTCATGAGTTCTAATCCTCGAGACATTTTTTCATTTTCTTACTAATAAGCTTCCTATAGACCCAATGGAAATTTGCATTGATTTTGGGATTGAGATAGTGCAATTGTGAGATAGAATCTGTACTACGGTAAGTGTTCATAAATAACTATATGTCATCACAAGCTGTATAGATTGCCATTAAGAATAACATAGTAAAACCAATGGATTTCTTTTTGAACTTACCTAATAGTCATTCATTGTTCACTGCCCTTCTTGACATCACTCTGCACCTGTGATGTTCCTGTGGCTTACTGGGTTAATGTGATTGTCTTACAAAGAGGAGTTCATGAGTTCCAATCCTTGGAGAGATTTTTTCATTTACTTACTAATAAGCTTCCTATAGAGCCAATGGAAATTTGCATTGATTCTGGGCTTGAGATAGTGCAATTGTGAGATAGAATCTGTACTAAGTGTTCATAAAGAACAATATGTCATCACAAGCTGTTTAGATTGGCATTAAGAATAACATAGTAAAACCAATGGATTTCTTTTTGAACTTACCTAATAGTGATCCATTTTTCACTGCCCTTCTTGACATCTTTTTGCACCTGTGATGTTCCAGTGGCTTACTGGGTTAATGTGACTGTCTTATGAAAAGGAGTTCGTGAGTTCTAATCCTTGGAGAGATTTTTCCATTTACTTACTAATAAGCTTCCTATAGAGCCAATGGAAATATGCATTAATTTTGGGATTGAGAAAGTGCAAATGTGATATAAAATCTGTACTAAGTGTTCATAAAGAGCAATATGTCATCATAAGCTGTATAGATTGGCGTTAAGAAAAACACAGTAAAACCAATGGATTTCTTTTTGAACTTACCTAATAGTGATTCATTGTTCACTGCCCTTCTTGACATTCCTTTGTACCTGTTATGTTCTAGTGGCTTACTGGGTTATTGTGACTGTCTTGTAAACAAGAGTTCATGAGCTCTAAACCTCGAGACATTTTTTTCATTTACTTACTAATAAGCTTCCTATAGAGCCAATGGAAATTTGCATTGATTTTGGGATTGAGATAGTACAATTGTGAGATAGAATCTGTACTAAGTGTTCATAAAGAACAATATGTCATCACAAGCTGTTTAGATTGGCATTAAGAATAACATAGTAAAACCAATTGATTTCTTTTTGAACTTACCTAATAGTGATTCATTGTTCACTGCCCTTCTTGACATCTTTTTGCACCTGTGATGTTCCAGTGGCTTACTGGGTTAATGTGACTGTCTTATAAAAAGGAGTTCATGAGTTCTAATCCTTGGAGAGATTTTTCCATTTACTTACTAATAAGCTTCCTATAGAGCCAATGGAAATTTGCATTGATTTTGGGATTGAGATAGTGCAAATGTGAGATAGAATCTGTACTAAGTGTTCATAAAGAGCAATATGCCATCATAAGCTGTATAGATTGGCGTTAATAAAAACATAGTAAAACCAATGTATTTCTTTTTGAACTTACCTAATAGTGATTCATTGTTCACTGCCCTTCTTGACATTCCTGTGCACCTGTCATGTTCTAGTGGGTCACTGGGTTAATGTGACTGTCTTGTAAACAAGAGCTCATGAGCTCTAATTCTCAAGACATTTTTTTCATTTACTTACTAATAAGCTTCCTATAGAGCCAATGGAAATTTGCATTGATTTTGGGATTGAGATAGTGCAATTGTGAGATAGAATCTGTACGAAGTGTTCATAAAGACCAATATGTCATCACAAGCTGTATAGATTGCCATTAAGAATAACATAGTAAAACCAATGGATTTCTTTTTGAACTTACCTAATAGTGATTCATTGTTCACTGCCCTTCTTGACATCACTTTGCACCTGTGATGTTCCTGTGGCTTACTGGGTTAATGTGATTGTCTTACAAACAGGAGTTCATGAGTTCCAATCCTTGGAGAGATTTTTTCATTTACTTACTAATAAGCTTCCTATAGAGCCTATGGATATTTGCATTGATTCTGGGCTTGAGATAGTGCAATTGTGAGATAGAATCTGTACTAAGTGTTCATAAAGAACAATATGTCATCACAAGCTGTATAGATTGGCGTTAAGAAAAACATAGTAAAACCAATGTATTTCTTTTTGAACTTACCTAATAGTGATTCATTGTTCACTGCCCTTCTTGACATTCCTTTGCACCTGTCATGTTCTAGTGGCTCACTGGGTTAATGTGACTGTCTTGTAAACAAGAGTTCATGAGCTCTAATCCTCAAGACATTTTTTTCATTTACTTACTAATAAGCTTCCTATAGAGCCAATGGAAATTTGCATTGATTTTGGGATTGAGATAGTGCAATTGTGAGATAGAATCTGTACGAAGTGTTCATAAAGACCAATATGTCATCACAAGCTGTATAGATTGCCATTAAGAATAACATAGTAAAACCAATGGATTTTTTTTTTAACTTACCTAATAGTGATTCATTGTTCACTGCTCTTCTTGACATCACTTTGCACTTGTGATGTTCCTGTGGCTTACTGGGTTAATGTGATTGTCTTACAAACAGGAGTTCATGAGTTCTAATCCTTGGAGAGATTTTTTCATTTACTTACTAATAAGTTTCCTAAAGAGCCAATGGAAATTTGCATTGATTTTGGGATTGAGACAGTGCAATTGTGAGATAGAATCTGTACTAAGTGTTCATAAAGAACAATATGTCATCACAAGCTGTTTAGATTGGCATTAAGAATAACATCGTAAAACCAATGGATTTCTTTTTGAACTTACCTAATAGTGATTCATTGTTCACTGCCCTTATTGACATCGCTTTGCATGTGTGGTGTTTCAGTGGCTTATTGGGTTAATGCAACTGTCTTGTAAACAGGAATTCATGAGTTCTAAACCTCAGAGTGCTTTTTTTTCATTTACTTACTAATAAGCTTCCTATAGAGCCAATGGAAATTTGCATTGATTTTGGGATTGAGATAGTGCAAATGTGAGATAGAATCTGTACTAAGTGTTCATAAAGACCAGTATGTCATCATAAGCTGTATAGATTGGCGTTAAGAAAAACACAGTAAAACCAATGGATTTCTTTTTGAACTTACCTAATAGTGATTCATTGTTCACTGCCCTTCTTGACATTCCTTTGCACCTGTTATGTTCTAGTGGCTTACTGGGTTATTGTGACTGTCTTGTAAACAAGAGTTCATGAGCTCTAAACCTCAAGACATTTTTTTCATTTACTTACTAATAAGCTTCCTATAGAGCCAATAGAAATTTGCATTGATTTTGGGATTGAGATAATGCAATTGTGAGATAGAATCTGTGCTAAGTGTTCATAAAGAACAATATGTCATCACAAGCTGTTTAGATTGGCATTAAGAATAACATAGTAAAACCAATGGATTTCTTTTTGAACTTACCTAATAGTGATTCATTGTTCACTGCCCTTGTTAACATTACTCTGCACCTGTCATGTTCCAGTGGCTTACTGGGTTAATGTGACTGTCTTGTAAACAGGAGTTCATGAGTTCTAATCCTCGAGACATTTTTTCATTTTCTTACTAATAAGCTTCCTATAGACCCAATGGAAATTTGCATTGATTTTGGGATTGAGATAGTGCAATTGTGAGATAGAATCTGTACTACGGTAAGTGTTCATAAAGAACTATATGTCATCACAAGCTGTATAGATTGCCATTAAGAATAACATAGTAAAACCAATGGATTTCTTTTTGAACTTACCTAATAGTGATTCATTGTTCACTGCCCTTCTTGACATCACTTTGCACTTGTGATGTTCCTGTGGCTTACTGGGTTAATGTGATTGTCTTACAAACAGGAGTTCATGAGTTCTAATCCTTGGAGAGATTTTTTCATTTACTTACTAATAAGTTTCCTATAGAGCCAATGGAAATTTGCATTGATTTTGGGATTGAGATAGTGCAATTGTGAGATAGAATCTGTACTACGGTAAGTGTTCATAAAGAACTATATGTCATCACAAGCTGTATAGATTGCCATTAAGAATAACATAGTAAAACCAATGGATTTCTTTTTGAACTTACCTAATAGTGATTCATTGTTCACTGCCCTTCTTGACATCACTTTGTACTTGTGATGTTCCTGTGGCTTACTGGGTTAATGTGATTGTCTTACAAACAGGAGTTCATGAGTTCTAATCCTTGGAGAGATTTTTTCATTTACTTACTAATAAGTTTCCTATAGAGCCAATGGAAATTTGCATTGATTTTGGGATTGAGATAGTGCAATTGTGAGATAGAATCTGTACTAAGTGTTGATAAAGAACAATATGTCATCACAAGCTGTTTAGATTGGCATTAAGAATAACATAGTAAAACCAATGGATTTCTTTTTGAACTTACCTAATAGTGATTCATTGTTCACTGCCCTTATTGACATCGCTTTGCATGTGTGGTGTTTCAGTGGCTTATTGGGTTAATGCAACTGTCTTGTAAACAGGAATTCATGAGTTCTAAACCTCAGAGTGCTTTTTTTTCATTTACTTACTAATAAGCTTCCTATAGAGCCAATGGAAATTTGCATTGATTTTGGGATTGAGATAGTGCAAATGTGAGATAGAATCTGTACTAAGTGTTCATAAAGACCAGTATGTCATCATAAGCTGTATAGATTGGCGTTAAGGAAAACATAGTAAAACCAATGTATTTCTTTTTGAACTTACCTAATAGTGATTCATTGTTCACTGCCCTTCTTGACATTCTTTTGCAAATGTCATGTTCTAGTGGCTCACTGGGTTAATGTGACTGTCTTGTAAACAAGAGTTCATGAGCTCTAATCCTCAAGACTTTTTTTTCATTTACTTACTAATAAGCTTCCTATAGAGCCAATGGAAATTTGCATTGATTTTGGGATTGAGATAATGCAATTGTGAGATAGAATCTGTGCTAAGTGTTCATAAAGAACAATATGTCATCACAAGCTGTTTAGATTGGCATTAAGAATAACATAGTAAAACCAATGGATTTCTTTTTGAACTTACCTAATAGTGATCCATTTTTCACTGCCCTTCTTGACATCTTTTTGCACCTGTGATGCTCCAGTGGCTTACTGGGTTAATGTGACTGTCTTATTAAAAGGAGTTCATGAGTTCTAATCCTTGGAGAGATTTTTCCATTTACTTAGTAATAAGCTTCCTATAGAGCCAACAGAAATATGCATTGATTTTGGGATTGAGATAGTGCAAATGTGATATAAAATCTGTACTAAGTGTTCATAGAGAGCAATATGTCATCATAAGCTGTATAGATTGGCGTTAAGAAAAACACAGTAAAACCAATGGATTTCTTTTTGAACTTACCTAATAGTGATTCATTGTTCACTGCCCTTCTTGACATTCCTTTGCACCTGTTATGTTCTAGTGGCTTACTGGGTTATTGTGACTGTCTTGTAAACAATAGTTCATGAGCTCTAAACCTCGAGACATTTTTTTCATTTACTTACTAATAAGCTTCCTATAGAGCCAATGGAAATTTGCATTGATTTTGGGATTGAGATAGTGCAATTGTGAGATAGAATCTGTACTAAGTGTTCATAAAGAACAATATGTCATCACAAGCTGTTTAGATTGGCATTAAGAATAACATAGTAAAACCAATGGATTTCTTTTTGAACTTACCTAATAGTGATTCATTGTTCACTGCCCTTATTGACATCGCTTTGCATGTGTGGTGTTTCAGTGGCTTATTGGGTTAATGCAATTGTCTTGTAAACAGGAATTCATGAGTTCTAAACCTCAGAGTGCTTTTTTTCATTTACTTACTAATAAGCTTCCTATAGAGCCAATGGAAATTTGCATTGATTTTGGGATTGAGATAGTGCAAATGTGAGATAGAATCTGTACTAAGTGTTCATAAAGACCAGTATGTCATCATAAGCTGTATAGATTGGCGTTAAGGAAAACATAGTAAAACCAATGTATTTCTTTTTGAACTTACCTAATAGTGATTCATTGTTCACTGCCCTTCTTGACATTCTTTTGCAAATGTCATGTTCTAGTGGCTCACTGGGTTAATGTGACTGTCTTGTAAACAAGAGTTCATGAGCTCTAATCCCCAAGACATTTTTTTCATTTACTTACTAATAAGCTTCCTATAGAGCCAATGGAAATTTGCATTGATTTTGGGATTGAGATAATGCAATTGTGAGATAGAATCTGTGCTAAGTGTTCATAAAGAACAATATGTCATCACAAGCTGTTTAGATTGGCATTAAGAATAACATAGTAAAACCAATGGATTTCTTTTTGAACTTACCTAATAGTGATCCATTTTTCACTGCCCTTCTTGACATCTTTTTGCACCTGTGATGTTCCAGTGGCTTACTGGGTTAATGTGACTGTCTTATTAAAAGGAGTTCATGAGTTCTAATCCTTGGAGAGATTTTTCCATTTACTTACTAATAAGCTTCCTATAGAGCCAATAGAAATATGCATTGATTTTGGGATTGAGATAGTGCAAATGTCATATAAAATCTGTACTAAGTGTTCATAAAGAGCAATATGTCATCATAAGCTGTATAGATTGGCGTTAAGAAAAACACAGAAAAACCAATGGATTTCTTTTTGAACTTACCTAATAGTGATTCATTGTTCACTGCCCTTCTTGACATTCCTTTGCACCTGTTATGTTCTAGTGGCTTACTGGGTTATTGTGACTGTCTTGTAAACAATAGTTCATGAGCTCTAAACCTCGAGACATTTTTTTCATTTACTTACTAATAAGCTTCCTATAGAGCCAATGGAAATTTGCATTGATTTTGGGATTGAGATAGTGCAATTGTGAGATAGAATCTGTACTAAGTGTTCATAAAGAACAATATGTCATCACAAGCTGTTTAGATTGGCATTAAGAATAACATAGTAAAACCAATGGATTTCTTTTTGAACTTACCTAATAGTGATTCATTGTTCACTGCCCTTATTGACATCGCTTTGCATGTGTGGTGTTTCAGTGGCTTATTGGGTTAATGCAATTGTCTTGTAAACAGGAATTCATGAGTTCTAAACCTCAGAGTGCTTTTTTTCATTTACTTACTAATAAGCTTCCTATAGAGCCAATGGAAATTTGCATTGATTTTGGGATTGAGATAGTGCAAATGTGAGATAGAATCTGTACTAAGTGTTCATAAAGACCAGTATGTCATCATAAGCTGTATAGATTGGCGTTAAGGAAAACATAGTAAAACCAATGTATTTCTTTTTGAACTTACCTAATAGTGATTCATTGTTCACTGCCCTTCTTGACATTCTTTTGCAAATGTCATGTTCTAGTGGCTCACTGGGTTAATGTGACTGTCTTGTAAACAAGAGTTCATGAGCTCTAATCCTCAAGACATTTTTTTCATTTACTTACTAATAAGCTTCCTATAGAGCCAATGGAAATTTGCATTGATTTTGGGATTGAGATAATGCAATTGTGAGATAGAATCTGTGCTAAGTGTTCATAAAGAACAATATGTCATCACAAGCTGTTTAGATTGGCATTAAGAATAACATAGTAAAACCAATGGATTTCTTTTTGAACTTACCTAATAGTGATCCATTTTTCACTGCCCTTCTTGACATCTTTTTGCACCTGTGATGTTCCAGTGGCTTACTGGGTTAATGTGACTGTCTTATTAAAAGGAGTTCATGAGTTCTAATCCTTGGAGAGATTTTTCCATTTACTTACTAATAAGCTTCCTATAGAGCCAATAGAAATATGCATTGATTTTGGGATTGAGATAGTGCAAATGTCATATAAAATCTGTACTAAGTGTTCATAAAGAGCAATATGTCATCATAAGCTGTATAGATTGGCTTTAAGAAAAACACAGAAAAACCAATGGATTTCTTTTTGAACTTACCTAATAGTGATTCATTGTTCACTGCCCTTCTTGACATTCCTTTGCACCTGTTATGTTCTAGTGGCTTACTGGGTTATTGTGACTGTCTTGTAAACAATAGTTCATGAGCTCTAAACCTCGAGACATTTTTTTCATTTACATACTAATAAGCTTCCTATAGAGTCAATGGAAATTTGCATTGATTTTGGGATTGAGATAGTGCAATTGTGAGATAGAATCTGTACTAAGTGTTCATAAAGAACAATATGTCATCACAAGCTGTTTAGATTGGCATTAAGAATAACATAGTAAAACCAATGGATTTCTTTTTGAACTTACCTAATAGTGATTCATTGTTCACTGCCCTTATTGACATCGCTTTGCATGTGTGGTGTTTCAGTGGCTTATTGGGTTAATGCAATTGTCTTGTAAACAGGAATTCATGAGTTCTAAACCTCAGAGTGCTTTTTTTCATTTACTTACTAATAAGCTTCCTATAGAGCCAATGGAAATTTGCATTGATTTTGGGATTGAGATAGTGCAAATGTGAGATAGAATCTGTACTAAGTGTTCATAAAGACCAGTATGTCATCATAAGCTGTATAGATTGGCGTTAAGGAAAACATAGTAAAACCAATGTATTTCTTTTTGAACTTACCTAATAGTGATTCATTGTTCACTGCCCTTCTTGACATTCTTTTGCAAATGTTATGTTCTAGTGGCTCACTGGGTTAATGTGACTGTCTTGTAAACAAGAGTTCATGAGCTCTAATCCTCAAGACATTTTTTTCATTTACTTACTAATAAGCTTCCTATAGAGCCAATGGAAATTTGCATTGATTTTGGGATTGAGATAATGCAATTGTGAGATAGAATCTGTGCTAAGTGTTCATAAAGAACAATATGTCATCACAAGCTGTTTAGATTGGCATTAAGAATAACATAGTAAAACCAATGGATTTCTTTTTGAACTTACCTAATAGTGATCCATTTTTCACTGCCCTTCTTGACATCTTTTTGCACCTGTGATGTTCCAGTGGCTTACTGGGTTAATGTGACTGTCTTATTAAAAGGAGTTCATGAGTTCTAATCCTTGGAGAGATTTTTCCATTTACTTACTAATAAGCTTCCTATAGAGCCAATAGAAATATGCATTGATTTTGGGATTGAGATAGTGCAAATGTCATATAAAATCTGTACTAAGTGTTCATAAAGAGCAATATGTCATCATAAGCTGTATAGATTGGCGTTAAGAAAAACACAGAAAAACCAATGGATTTCTTTTTGAACTTACCTAATAGTGATTCATTGTTCACTGCCCTTCTTGACATTCCTTTGCACCTGTTATGTTCTAGTGGCTTACTGGGTTATTGTGACTGTCTTGTAAACAATAGTTCATGAGCTCTAAACCTCGAGACATTTTTTTCATTTACATACTAATAAGCTTCCTATAGAGTCAATGGAAATTTGCATTGATTTTGGGATTGAGATAGTGCAATTGTGAGATAGAATCTGTACTAAGTGTTCATAAAGAACAATATGTCATCACAAGCTGTTTAGATTGGCATTAAGAATAACATAGTAAAACCAATGGATTTCTTTTTGAACTTACCTAATAGTGATTCATTGTTCACTGCCCTTCTTGACATCACTTTGCACCTGTCATGTTCCAGTGGCTAACTGGGTTAATGTGATTGTCTTGTAAACAGGAGTTCATGAGTTCTAATCCTCGAGACATTTTTTTCATTTTCTTACTAATAAGCTTCCTATAGAGCCAATGGAAATTTGCATTGATTTTGGGATTGAGATAGTGCAATTGTGAGATAGAATCTGTACTAAGTGTTCATAAAGAACAATTTGTCATCACAAACTGTTTAGATTGGCATTAAGAATAACATAGTAAAACCAATGGATTTCTTTTTGAACTTACCTAATAGTGATTCATTGTTTTCTGCCCTTATTGACATCACTTTGCATGTGTGGTGTTTCAGTGGCTTATTGGGTTAATGCAACTGTCTTGTAAACAGGAATTCATGAGTTCTAAACCTCAGAGTGCTTTTTTTCATTTACTTACTAATAAGCTTCCTATAGAGCCAATGGAAATTTGCATTGATTTTGGGATTGAGATAGTGCAAATGTGAGATAGAATCTGTACTAAGTGTTCATAAAGACCAGTATGTCATCATAAGCTGTATAGATTGGCGTTAAGGAAAACATAGTAAAACCAATGTATTTCTTTTTGAACTTACCTAATAGTGATTCATTGTTCACTGCCCTTCTTGACATTCTTTTGCAAATGTCATGTTCTAGTGGCTCACTGGGTTAATGTGACTGTCTTGTAAACAAGAGTTCATGAGCTCTAATCCTCAAGACATTTTTTTCATTTACTTACTAATAAGCTTCCTATAGAGCCAATGGAAATTTGCATTGATTTTGGGATTGAGATAATGCAATTGTGAGATAGAATCTGTGCTAAGTGTTCATAAAGAACAATATGTCATCACAAGCTGTTTAGATTGGCATTAAGAATAACATAGTAAAACCAATGGATTTCTTTTTGAACTTACCTAATAGTGATCCATTTTTCACTGCCCTTCTTGACATCTTTTTGCACCTGTGATGTTCCAGTGGCTTACTGGGTTAATGTGACTGTCTTATTAAAAGGAGTTCATGAGTTCTAATCCTTGGAGAGATTTTTCCATTTACTTACTAATAAGCTTCCTATAGAGCCAATAGAAATATGCATTGATTTTGGGATTGAGATAGTGCAAATGTCATATAAAATCTGTACTAAGTGTTCATAAAGAGCAATATGTCATCATAAGCTGTATAGATTGGCGTTAAGAAAAACACAGAAAAACCAATGGATTTCTTTTTGAACTTACCTAATAGTGATTCATTGTTCACTGCCCTTCTTGACATTCCTTTGCACCTGTTATGTTCTAGTGGCTTACTGGGTTATTGTGACTGTCTTGTAAACAATAGTTCATGAGCTCTAAACCTCGAGACATTTTTTTCATTTACATACTAATAAGCTTCCTATAGAGTCAATGGAAATTTGCATTGATTTTGGGATTGAGATAGTGCAATTGTGAGATAGAATCTGTACTAAGTGTTCATAAAGAACAATATGTCATCACAAGCTGTTTAGATTGGCATTAAGAATAACATAGTAAAACCAATGGATTTCTTTTTGAACTTACCTAATAGTGATTCATTGTTCACTGCCCTTCTTGACATCACTTTGCACCTGTCATGTTCCAGTGGCTAACTGGGTTAATGTGACTGTCTTGTAAACAGGAGTTCATGAGTTCTAATCCTCGAGACATTTTTTTCATTTTCTTACTAATAAGCTTCCTATAGAGCCAATGGAAATTTGCATTGATTTTGGGATTGAGATAGTGCAATTGTGAGATAGAATCTGTACTAAGTGTTCATAAAGAACAATTTGTCATCACAAACTGTTTAGATTGGCATTAAGAATAACATAGTAAAACCAATGGATTTCTTTTTGAACTTACCTAATAGTGATTCATTGTTTTCTGCCCTTATTGACATCACTTTGCATGTGTGGTGTTTCAGTGGCTTATTGGGTTAATGCAACTGTCTTGTAAACAGGAATTCATGAGTTCTAATCCTCAGAGTACTTTTTTTCATTTACTTACTAATAAGCTTCCTATAGAGCCAATGGAAATTTGCATTGATTTTGGGATTGAGATAGTGCAAATGTGAGATAAAATCTGTACTAAGTGTTCATAAAGACCAATATGTCATCATAAGCTGTATAGATTGGCGTTAAGAAAAACATAGTAAAACCAATGGATTTCTTTTTGAACTTACCTAATAGTGATTCATTGTTCACAGCCCTTCTTGACATCACTTTGCACCTGTGATGTTTTAGTGGCTTACTGGGTTAATGTGATTGTCTTACAAACAGGAGTTCATGAGTTCTAATCCTTGGAGAGATTTTTTTCATTTCCTTACTAATAAGCTTCCTATAGAGCCAATGGAAATTTGCATTGATTTTAGGATTGAGATAGTGCAATTGTGAGATAGAATCTGTACTACGGTAAGTGTTCATAAAGAACTATATGTCATCACAAGCTGTATAGATTGCCATTAAGAATAACATAGTAAAACCAATGGATTTCTTTTTGAACTTACCTAATAGTGATTCATTGTTCACTGCCCTTCTTGACATCTTTTTGCACCTGTGATGTTCCAGTGGCTTACTGGGTTAATGTGACTGTCTTATAAAAAGGAGTTCATGAGTTCCAATCCTTGGAGAGATTTTTTCATTTACTTACTAATAAGCTTCCTATAGAGCCAATTGAAATTTGCATTGATTTTGGGATTGAGATAGTGCAATTGTGAGATAGAATCTGTACTAAGTGTTCATAAAGAACAATATGTCATCACAAGCTGTTTAGATTGGCATTAAGAATAACATAGTAAAACCAATGGATTTCTTTTTGAACTTTCCTAATAGTGATTCATTGTTCACTGCCCTTCTTGACATCTTTTTGCACCTGTGATGTTCCAGTGGCTTACTGGGTTAATGTGACTGTCTTATGAAAAGGAGTTCATGAGTTCTAATCCTTGGAGAGATTTTTTTCATTTACTTACTAATAAGCTTCCTATAGAGCCAATGGAAATTTGCATTGATTTTGGGATTGAGATAGTGCAAATGTGAGATAGAATCTGTACTAAGTGTTCATAAAGAGCAATATGTCATCATAAGCTGTATAGATTGGCGTTAAGAAAAACATAGTAAAACCAATGTATTTCTTTTTGAACATACCTAATAGTGATTCATTGTTCACTGCCCTTCTTGACATTCTTTTGCACCTGTCATGTTCTAGTGGCTCACTGGGTTAATGTGACTGTCTTGTAAACAAGAGTTCTTGAGCTCTAATCCTCAAGACATTTTTTTCATTTACTTACTAATAAGCTTCCTATAGAGCCAATGGAAATTTGCATTGATTTTGGGATTGAGATAATGCAATTGTGAGATAGAATCTGTGCTAAGTGTTCATAAAGAACAATATGTCATCACAAGCTGTTTAGATTGGCATTAAGAATAACATAGTAAAACCAATGGATTTCTTTTTGAACTTACCTAATAGTGATCCATTTTTCACTGCCCTTGTTGACATCTTTTTGCACCTGTGATGTTCCAGTGGCTTACTGGGTTAATGTGACTGTCTTATAAAAAGGAGTTCATGAGTTCTAATCCTTGGAGAGAGTTTTCCATTTACTTACTAATAAGCTTCCTATAGAGCCAATGGAAATATGCATTGATTTTGGGATTGAGATAGTGCAAATGTGATATAAAATCTGTACTAAGTGTTCATAACGAGAAATATGTCATCATAAGCTGTATAGATTGGCGTTAAGAAAAACACAGTAAAACCAATGGATTTCTTTTTGAACTTACCTAATAGTGATTCATTGTTCACTGCCCTTCTTGACATTCCTTTGCACCTGTTATGTTCTAGTGGCTTACTGGGTTATTGTGACTGTCTTGTAAACAATAGTTCATGAGCTCTTATCCTCGAGACATTTTTTTCATTTACTTACTAATAAGCTTCCTATAGAGCCAATGGAAATTTGCATTGATTTTGGGATTGAGATAGTGCAATTGTGAGATAGAATCTGTACTAAGTGTTCATAAAGAACAATATGTCATCACAAGCTGTTTAGATTGGCATTAAGAATAACATAGTAAAACCAATGGATTTCTTTTTGAACTTACCTAATAGTGATTCATTGTTCACTGCCCTTCTTGACATCACTTTGCACCTGTCATGTTCCAGTGGCTAACTGGGTGAATGTGACTGTCTTGTAAACAGGAGTTCATGAGTTCTAATCCTCGAGACATTTTTTTCATTTTCTTACTAATAAGCTTCCTATAGAGCCAATGGAAATTTGCATTGATTTTGGTATTGAGATAGTGCAATTGTGAGATAGAATCTGTACTAAGTGTTCATAAAGAACAATTTGTCATCACAAACTGTTTAGATTGGCATTAAGAATAACATAGTAAAACCAATGGATTTCTTTTTGAACTTACCTAATAGTGATTCATTGTTTTCTGCCCTTATTGACATCACTTTGCATGTGTGGTGTTTCAGTGGCTTATTGGGTTAATGCAACTGTCTTGTAAACAGGAATTCATGAGTTCTAATCCTCAGAGTACTTTTTTTCATTTACTTACTAATAAGCTTCCTATAGAGCCAATGGAAATTTGCATTGATTTTGGGATTGAGATAGTGCAAATGTGAGATAAAATCTGTACTAAGTGTTCATAAAGACCAATATGTCATCATAAGCTGTATAGATTGGCGTTAAGAAAAACATAGTAAAACCAATGGATTTCTTTTTGAACTTACCTAATAGTGATTCATTGTTCACTGCCCTTCTTGACATCACTTTGCACCTGTGATGTTTTAGTGGCTTACTGGGTTAATGTGATTGTCTTACAAACAGGAGTTCATGAGTTCTAATCCTTGGAGAGATTTTTTTCATTTACTTACTAATAAGCTTCCTATAGAGCCAATGGAAATTTGCATTGATTTTGGGATTGAGATAGTGCAATTGTGAGATAGAATCTGTACTACGGTAAGTGTTCATAAAGAACAATATGTCATCACAAGCTGTTTAGATTGGCATTAAGAATAACATAGTAAAACCAATGGATTTCTTTTTGAACTTACCTAATAGTGATTCATTGTTCACTGCCCTTCTTGACATCTTTTTGCACCTGTGATGTTCCAGTGGCTTACTGGGTTAATGTGACTGTCTTATGAAAAGGAGTTCATGAGTTCTAATCCTTGGAGAGATTTTTTTCATTTACTTACTAATAAGCTTCCTATAGAGCCAATGGAAATTTGCATTGATTTTGGGATTGAGATAGTGCAAATGTGAGATAGAATCTGTACTAAGTGTTCATAAAGAGCAATATGTCATCATAAGCTGTATAGATTGGCGTTAAGAAAAACATAGTAAAACCAATGTATTTCTTTTTGAACTTACCTAATAGTGATTCATTGTTCACTGCCCTTCTTGACATTCTTTTGCACCTGTCATGTTCTAGTGGCTCACTGGGTTAATGTGACTGTCTTGTAAACAAGAGTTCATGAGCTCTAATCCTCAAGACATTTTTTTCATTTACTTACTAATAAGCTTCCTATAGAGCCAATGGAAATTTGCATTGATTTTGGGATTGAGATAATGCAATTGTGAGATAGAATCTGTGCTAAGTGTTCATAAAGAACAATATGTCATCACAAGCTGTTTAGATTGGCATTAAGAATAACATAGTAAAACCAATGGATTTCTTTTTGAACTTACCTAATAGTGATTCATTGTTCACTGCCCTTCTTGACATCTTTTTGCACCTGTGATGTTCCAGTGGCTTACTGGGTTAATGTGACTGTCTTATAAAAAGGAGTTCATGAGTTCTAATCCTTGGAGAGATTTTTCCATTTACTTACTAATAAGCTTCCTATAGAGCCAATGGAAATATGCATTGATTTTGGGATTGAGATAGTGCAAATGTGATATAAAATCTGTACTAAGTGTTCATAAAGAGAAATATGTCATCATAAGCTGTATAGATTGGCGTTAAGAAAAACACAGTAAAACCAATGGATTTCTTTTTGAACTTACCTAATAGTGATTCATTGTTCACTGCCCTTCTTGAAATTCCTTTGCACCTGTTATGTTCTAGTGGCTTACTGGGTTATTGTGACTGTCTTGTAAACAATAGTTCATGAGCTCTTATCCTCGAGACATTTTTTTCATTTACTTACTAACAAGCTTCCTATAGAGCCAATGGAAATTTGCATTGATTTTGGGATTGAGATAGTGCAATTGTGAGATAGAATCTGTACTAAGTGTTCATAAAGAACAATATGTCATCACAAGCTGTTTAGATTGGCATTAAGAATAACATAGTAAAACCAATGGATTTCTTTTTGAACTTACCTAATAGTGATTCATTGTTCACTGCCCTTCTTGACATCATTTTGCACCTGTCATGTTCCAGTGGCTAACTGGGTTAATGTGACTGTCTTGTAAACAGGAGTTCATGAGTTCTAATCCTCGAGACATTTTTTTCATTTTCTTACTAATAAGCTTCCTATAGAGCCAATGAAAATTTGTATTGATTTTGGGATTGAGATAGTGCAATTGTAAGATAGAATCTGTACTAAGTGTTCATAAAGAACAATTTGTCATCACAAGCTGTTTAGATTGGCATTAAGAATAACATAGTAAAACCAATGGATTTCTTTTTGAACTTACCTAATAGTGATTCATTGTTTTCTGCCCTTATTGACATCACTTTGCATGTGTGGTGTTTCAGTGGCTTATTGGGTTAATGCAACTGTCTTGTAAACAGGAATTCATGAGTTCTAATCCTCAGCGTGCTTTTTTTCATTTACTTACTAATAAGCTTCCTATAGAGCCAATGGAAATTTGCATTGATTTTGGGATTGAGATAGTGCAAATGTGAGATAAAATCTGTACTAAGTGTTCATAAAGACCAATATGTCATCATAAGCTGTATAGATTGGCGTTAAGAAAAACATAGTAAAACCAATGGATTTCTTTTTGAACTTACCTAATAGTGATTCATTGTTCACTGCCCTTCTTGACATCACTTTGCACCTGTGATGTTTCAGTGGCTTACTGGGTTAATGTGATTGTCTTACAAACAGGAGTTCTTGAGTTCTAATCCTTGGAGAGATTTTTTTCATTTACTTACTAATAATCTTCCTATACAGCCAATGGAAATTTGCATTGATTTTGGGATTGAGATAGTGCAATTGTGAGATAGAATCTGTACTACGGTAAGTGTTCATGAAGAACTATATGTCATCACAAGCTGTATAGATTGCCATTAAGAATAACATAGTAAAACCAAGGGATTTCTTTTTGAACTTACCTAATAGTGATTCATTGTTCACTGCCCTTCTTGACATCACTTTGCACCTGTGATGTTCCAGTGGCTTACAGGGTTAATGTAATTGTCTTACAAACAGGAGTTCATGAGTTCTAATCCTTGGAGAGATTTTTTCATTTACTTACTAATAAGCTTCCTATAGTGCCAATGGAAATTTGCATTGATTCTGGGCTTGAGATAATGCAAATGTGAGATAGAATCTGTACTAAGTGTTCATAAAGACCAATATGTCATCATAAGCTGTATAGATTGGCGTTAAGAAAAACAAAGTAAAACCAATGGATTTCTTTTTGAACTTACCTAATAGTGATTCATTGTTCACTGCCCTTCTTGACATTACTCTGCACCTGTCATGTTCCAGTGGCTTACTGGGTTAATGTGACTGTCTTGTAAACAGGAGTTCATGAGTTCTAATCCTTGAGACATTTTTTCATTTTCTTACTAATAAGCTTCCTATAGAGCCAATGGAAATTTGCATTGATTTTGGGATTGAGATAGTGCAATTGTGAGATAGAATCTGTACTACGGTAAGTGTTCATAAAGAACTATATGTCATCACAAGCTGTATAGATTGCCATTAAGAATAACATAGTAAAACCAATGGATTTCTTTTTGAACTTACCTAATAGTGATTCATTGTTCACTGCCCTTCTTGACATTCCTTTGCACCTGTTATGTTCTAGTGGCTTACAGGGTTATTGTGACTGTCTTGTAAACAAGAGTTCATGAGCTCTAAACCTCGAGACATTTTTTTCATTTACTTACTAATAAGCTTCCTATAGAGCCAATGGAAATTTGCATTGATTTTGGGATTGAGATAGTGCAATTGTGAGATAGAATCTGTACTAAGTGTTCATAAAGAACAATATGTCATCACAAGCTGTTTAGATTGGCATTAAGAATAACATAGTAAAACCAATGGATTTCTTTTTGAACTTACCTAATAGTGATTCATTGTTCACTGCCCTTCTTGACATCTTTTTGCACCTGTGATGTTCCAGTGGCTTACTGGGTTAATGTGACTGTTTTATAAAAAGGAGTTCATGAGTTCCAATCCTTGGAGAGATTTTTTCATTTACTTACTAATAAGCTTCCTATAGAGCCAATTGAAATTTGCATTGATTTTGGGATTGAGATAGTGCAATTGTGAGATAGAATCTGTACTAAGTGTTCATAAAGAACAATATGTCATCACAAGCTGTTTAGATTGGCATTAAGAATAACATAGTAAAACCAATGGATTTCTTTTTGAACTTACCTAATAGTGATTCATTGTTCACTGCCCTTCTTGACATCTTTTTGCACCTGTGATGTTCCAGTGGCTTACTGGGTTAATGTGATTGTCTTATGAAAAGGAGTTCATGAGTTCTAATCCTTGGAGAGATTTTTTTCATTTACTTACTAATAAGCTTCCTATAGAGCCAATGGAAATTTGCATTGATTTTGGGATTGAGATAGTGCAAATGTGAGATAGAATCTGTACTAAGTGTTCATAAAGAGCAATATGTCATCATAAGCTGTATAGATTGGCGTTAAGAAAAACATAGTAAAACCAATGTATTTCTTTTTGAACTTACCTAATAGTGATTCATTGTTCACTGCCCTTCTTGACATTCTTTTGCACCTGTCATGTTCTAGTGGCTCACTGGGTTAATGTGACTGTCTTGTAAACAAGAGTTCATGAGCTCTAATCCTCAAGACATTCTTTTCATTTACTTACTAATAAGCTTCCTATAGAGCCAATGGAAATTTGCATTGATTTTGGGTTTGAGATAATGCAATTGTGAGATAGAATCTGTGCTAAGTGTTCATAAAGAACAATATGTCATCACAAGCTGTTTAGATTGGCATTAAGAATAACATAGTAAAACCAATGGATTTCTTTTTGAACTTACCTAATAGTGATCCATTTTTCACTGCCCTTGTTGACATCTTTTTGCACCTGTGATGTTCCAGTGGCTTACTGGGTTAATATGACTGTCTTATAAAAAGGAGTTCATGAGTTCTAATCCTTGGAGAGATTTTTCCATTTACTTACTAATAAGCTTCCTATAGAGCCAATGGAAATATGCATTGATTTTGGGATTGAGATAGTGCAAATGTGATATAAAATCTGTACTAAGTGTTCATAAAGAGAAATATGTCATCATAAGCTGTATAGATTGGCGTTAAGAAAAACACAGTAAAACCAATGGATTTCTTTTTGAACTTACCTAATAGTGATTCATTGTTCACTGCTCTTCTTGACATTCCTTTGCACCTGTTATGTTCTAGTGGCTTACTGGGTTATTGTGACTGTCTTGTAAACAATAGTTCATGAGCTCTTATCCTCGAGACATTTTTTTCATTTACTTACTAATAAGCTTCCTATAGAGCCAATGGAAATTTGCATTGATTTTGGGATTGAGATAGTGCAAATGTGAGATAGAATCTGTACTAAGTGTTCATAAAGAGCAATATGTCATCATAAGCTGTATAGATTGGCGTTAAGAAAAACATAGTAAAACCAATGTATTTCTTTTTGAACTTACCTAATAGTGATTCATTGTTCACTTCCCTTCTTGACATTCTTTTGCACCTGTCATATTCTAGTGGCTCACTGGGTTAATGTGACTGTCTTGTAAACAAGAGTTCATGAGCTCTAATCCTCAAGACATTTTTTTCATTTACTTACTAATAAGCTTCCTATAGAGCCAATGGAAATTTGCATTGATTTTGGGATTGAGATAATGCAATTGTGAGATAGAATCTGTGCTAAGTGTTCATAAAGAACAAAATGTCATCACAAGCTGTTTAGATTGGCATTAAGAATAACATAGTAAAACCAATGGATTTCTTTTTGAACTTACCTAATAGTGATCCATTTTTCACTGCCCTTGTTGACATCTTTTTGCACCTGTGATGTTCCAGTGGCTTACTGGGTTAATGTGACTGTCTTATAAAAAGGAGTTCATGAGTTCTAATCCTTGGAGAGATTTTTCCATTTACTTACTAATAAGCTTCCTATAGAGCCAATGGAAATATGCATTGATTTTGGGATTGAGATAGTGCAAATGTGATATAAAATCTGTACTAAGTGTTCATAAAGAGAAATATGTCATCATAAGCTGTATAGATTGGCGTTAAGAAAAACACAGTAAAACCAATGGATTTCTTTTTGAACTTACCTAATAGTGATTCATTGTTCACTGCCCTTCTTGACATTCTTTTGCACCTGTTATGTTCTAGTGGCTTACTGGGTTATTGTGACTGTCTTGTAAACAATAGTTCATGAGCTCTTATCCTCGAGACATTTTTTTCATTTACTTACTAATAAGCTTCCTATAGAGCCAATGGAAATTTGCATTGATTTTGGGATTGAGATAGTGCAATTGTGAGATAGAATCTGTACTAAGTGTTCATAAAGAACAATATGTCATCACAAGCTGTTTAGATTGGCATTAAGAATAACATAGTAAAACCAATGGATTTCTTTTTGAACTTACCTAATAGTGATTCATTGTTCACTGCCCTTCTTGACATCTTTTTGCACCTGTGATGTTCCAGTGGCTTACTGGGTTAATGTGACTGTCTTATGAAAAGGAATTCATGAGTTCTAATCCTTGGAGACATTTTTTTCATTTACTTACTAATAAGCTTCCTATAGAGCCAATGGAAATTTGCATTGATTTTGGGATTGAGATAGTGCAAATGTGAGATAGAATCTGTACTAAGTGTTCATAAAGAGCAATATGTCATCATAAGCTGTATAGATTGGCGTTAAGAAAAACATAGTAAAACCAATGTATTTCTTTTTGAACTTACCTAATAGTGATTCATTGTTCACTGCCCTTCTTGACATTCTTTTGCACCTGTCATGTTCTAGTGGCTCACTGGGTTAATGTGACTGTCTTGTAAACAAGAGTTCATGAGCTCTAATCCTCAAGACATTTTTTTCATTTACTTACTAATAAGCTTCCTATAGAGCCAATGGAAATTTGCATTGATTTTGGGATTGAGATAATGCAATTGTGAGATAGAATCTGTGCTAAGTGTTCATAAAGAACAATATGTCATCACAAGCTGTTTAGATTGGCATTAAGAATAACATAGTAAAACCAATGGATTTCTTTTTGAACTTACCTAATAGTGATCCATTTTTCACTGCCCTTGTTGACATCTTTTTGCACCTGTGATGTTCCAGTGGCTTACTGGGTTAATGTGACTGTCTTATAAAAAGGAGTTCATGCGTTCTAATCCTTGGAGAGATTTTTCCATTTACTTACTAATAAGCTTCCTATAGAGCCAATGGAAATATGCATTGATTTTGGGATTGAGATAGTGCAAATGTGATATAAAATCTGTACTAAGTGTTCATAAAGAGAAATATGTCATCATAAGCTGTATAGATTGGCGTTAAGAAAAACACAGTAAAACCAATGGATTTCTTTTTGAACTTACCTAATAGTGATTCATTGTTCACTGCCCTTCTTGACATTCCTTAGCACCTGTTATGTTCTAGTGGCTTACTGGGTTATTGTGACTGTCTTGTAAACAATAGTTCATGAGCTCTTATCCTCGAGACATTTTTTTCATTTACTTACTAATAAGCTTCCTATAGAGCCAATGGAAATTTGCATTGATTTTGGGATTGAGATAGTGCAATTGTGAGATAGAATCTGTACTAAGTGTTCATAAAGAACAATATGTCATCACAAGCTGTTTAGATTGGCATTAAGAATAACATAGTAAAACCAATGGATTTCTTTTTGAACTTACCCAATAGTGATTCATTGTTCACTGCCCTTCTTGACATCACTTTGCACCCGTCATGTTCCAGTGGCTAACTGGGTTAATGTGACTGTCTTGTAAACAGGAGTTCATGAGATCTAATCCTCGAGACATTTTTTTCATTTTCTTACTAATAAGCTTCCTATAGAGCCAATGGAAATTTGTATTGATTTTGGGATTGAGATAGTGCAATTGTAAGATAGAATCTGTACTAAGTGTTCATAAAGAACAATTTGTCATCACAAGCTGTTTAGATTGGCATTAAGAATAACATAGTAAAACCAATGGATTTCTTTTTGAACTTACCTAATAGTGATTCACTGTTTTCTGCCCTTATTGACATCACTTTGCATGTGTGGTGTTTCAGTGGCTTATTGGGTTAATGCAACTGTCTTGTAAACAGGAATTCATGAGTTCTAATCCTCAGAGTGCTTTTTTTCATTTACTTACTAATAAGCTTCCTATAGAGCCAATGGAAATTTGCATTGATTTTGGGATTGAGATAGTGCAAATGTGAGATAAAATCTGTACTAAGTGTTCATAAAGACCAATATGTCATCATAAGCTGTATAGATTGGCGTTAAGAAAAACATAGTAAAACCAATGGATTTCTTTTTGAACTTACCTAATAGTGATTCATTGTTCACTGCCCTTCTTGACATCACTTTGCACCTGTGATGTTTCAGTGGCTTACTGGGTTAATGTGATTGTCTTACAAACAGGAGTTCTTGAGTTCTACTCCTTGGAGAGATTTTTTTCATTTACTTACTAATAATCTTCCTATACAGCCAATGGAAATTTGCATTGATTTTGGGATTGAGATAGTGCAATTGTGAGATAGAATCTGTACTACGGTAAGTGTTCATAAAGAACTATATGTCATCACAAGCTGTATAGATTGCCATTAAGAATAACATAGTAAAACCAATGGATTTCTTTTTGAACTTACCTAATAGTGATTCATTGTTCACTGCCCTTCTTGACATCACTTTGCACCTGTGATGTTCCAGTGGCTTACAGGGTTAATGTAATTGTCTTACAAACAGGAGTTCATGAGTTCTAATCCTTGGAGAGATTTTTTCATTTACTTACTAATAAGCTTCCTATAGTGCCAATGGAAATTTGCATTGATTCTGGGCTTGAGATAATGCAAATGTGAGATAGAATCTGTACTAAGTGTTCATAAAGACCAATATGTCATCATAAGCTGTATAGATTGGCGTTAAGAAAAACAAAGTAAAACCAATGGATTTCTTTTTGAACTTACCTAATAGTGATTCATTGTTCACTGCCCTTCTTGACATTACTCTGCACCTGTCATGTTCCAGTGGCTTACTGGGTTAATGTGACTGTCTTGTATACAGGAGTTCATGAGTTCTAATCCTTGAGACATTTTTTCATTTTCTTACTAATAAGCTTCCTATAGAGCCAATGGAAATTTGCATTGATTTTGGGATTGAGATAGTGCAATTGTGAGATAGAATCTGTACTACGGTAAGTGTTCATAAAGAACTATATGTCATCACAAGCTGTATAGATTGCCATTAAGAATAACATAGTAAAACCAATGGATTTCTTTTTGAACTTACCTAATAGTGATTCATTGTTCACTGCCCTTCTTGACATTCCTTTGCACCTGTTATGTTCTAGTGGCTTACAGGGTTATTGTGACTGTCTTGTAAACAACAGTTCATGAGCTCTAAACCTCAATACATTTTTTTCATTTACTTACTAATAAGCTTCCTATAGAGCCAATGGAAATTTGCATTGATTTTGGGATTGAGATAGTGCAATTGTGAGATAGAATCTGTACTAAGTGTTCATAAAGAACAATATGTCATCACAAGCTGTTTAGATTGGCATTAAGAATAACATAGTAAAACCAATGGATTTCTTTTTGAACTTACCTAATAGTGATTCATTGTTCACTGCCCTTCTTGACATCTTTTTGCACCTGTGATGTTCCAGTGGCTTACTGGGTTAATGTGACTGTCTTATAAAAAGGAGTTCATGAGTTCCAATCCTTGGAGAGATTTTTTCATTTACTTACTAATAAGCTTCCTATAGAGCCAATTGAAATTTGCATTGATTTTGGGATTGAGATAATGCAATTGTGAGTTAGAATCTGTGCTAAGTGTTCATAAAGAACAAAATGTCATCACAAGCTGTTTAGATTGGCATTAAGAATAACATAGTAAAACCAATGGATTTCTTTTTGAACTTACCTAATAGTGATCCATTTTTCACTGCCCTTGTTGACATCTTTTTGCACCTGTGATGTTCCAGTGGCTTACTGGGTTAATGTGACTGTCTTATAAAAAGGAGTTCATGAGTTCTAATCCTTGGAGAGATTTTTCCATTTACTTACTAATAAGCTTCCTATAGAGCCAATGGAAATATGCATTGATTTTGGGATTGAGATAGTGCAAATGTGATATAAAATCTGTACTAAGTGTTCATAAAGAGAAATATGTCATCATAAGCTGTATAGATTGGCGTTAAGAAAAACACAGTAAAACCAATGGATTTCTTTTTGAACTTACCTAATAGTGATTCATTGTTCACTGCCCTTCTTGACATTCCTTTGCACCTGTTATGTTCTAGTGGCTTACTGGGTTATTGTGACTGTCTTGTAAACAATAGTTCATGAGCTCTTATCCTCGAGACATTTTTTTCATTTACTTACTAATAAGCTACCTATAGAGCCAATGGAAATTTGCATTGATTTTGGGATTGAGATAGTGCAATTGTGAGATAGAATCTGTACTAAGTGTTCATAAAGAACAATATGTCATCACAAGCTGTTTAGATTGGCATTAAGAATAACATAGTAAAACCAATGGATTTCTTTTTGAACTTACCTAATAGTGATTCATTGTTCACTGCCCTTCTTGACATTCCTTTGCACCTGTTATGTTTTAGTGGTTTACTGGGTTATTGTGACTGTCTTGTAAACAATAGTTCATGAGCTCTAAACCTCGAGACATTTTTTTCATTTACTTACTAATAAGCTTCCTATAGAGTCAATGGAAATTTGCATTGATTTTGTGATTGAGATAGTGCAATTGTGAGATAGAATCTGTACTAAGTGTTCATAAAGAACAATATGTCATCACAAGCTGTTTAGATTGGCATTAAGAATAACATAGTAAAACCAATGGATTTCTTTTTGAACTTACCTAATAGTGATTCATTGTTCACTGCCCTTCTTGACATCACTTTGCACCTGTCATGTTCCAGTGGCTAACTGGGTTAATGTGACTGTCTTGTAAACAGGAGTTCATGAGTTCTAATCCTCGAGACATTTTTTTCATTTTCTTACTAATAAGCTTCCTATAGAGCCAATGGAAATTTGCATTGATTTTGGGATTGAGATAGTGCAAATGTGAGATAGAATCTGTACTACGGTAAGTGTTCATAAAGAACTATATGTCATCACAAGCTGTATAGATTGCCATTAAGAATAACATAGTAAAACCAATGGATTTCTTTTTGAACTTACCTAATAGTGATTCATTGTTCACTGCCCTTTTTGACATCTTTTTGCACCTGTGATGTTCCAGTGGCTTACTGGGTTAATGTGACTGTCTTATAAAAAGGAGTTCATGAGTTCCAATCCTTGGAGAGATTTTTTCATTTACTTACTAATAAGCTTCCTATAGAGTCAATTGAAATTTGCATTGATTTTGGGATTGAGATAGTGCAATTGTGAGATAGAATCTGTACTAAGTGTTCATAAAGAACAATATGTCATCACAAGCTGTTTAGATTGGCATTAAGAATAACATAGTAAAACCAATGGATTTCTTTTTGAACTTACCTAATAGTGATTCATTGTTCACTGCCCTTCTTGACATCACTTTGCACCTGTCATGTTTCAGTGGCTAACTGGGTTAATGTGACTGTCTTGTAAACAGGAGTTCATGAGTTCTAATCCTCGAGACATTTTTTTCATTTTCTTACTAATAAGCTTCCTATAGAGCCAATGGAAATTTGTATTGATTTTGGGATTGAGATAGTGCAATTGTGAGATAGAATCTGTACTAAGTGTTCATAAAGAACAATATGTCATCACAAGCTGTTTAGATTGGCATTAAGAATAACATAGTAAAACCAATGGATTTCTTTTTGAACTTACCTAATAGTGATTCATTGTTCACTGCCCTTCTTGACATCACTTTGGACCTGTCATGTTCCAGTGGCTAACTGGGTTAATGTGACTGTCTTGTAAACAGAAGTTCATGAGTTCTAATCCTCGAGACATTTTTTTCATTTTCTTACTAATAAGCTTCCTATAGAGCCAATGGAAATTTGTATTGATTTTGGGATTGAGATAGTGCAATTGTAAGATAGAATCTGTACTAAGTGTTCATAAAGAACAATTTGTCATCACAAGCTGTTTAGATTGGCATTAAGAATAACATAGTAAAACCAATGGATTTCTTTTTGAACTTACCTAATAGTGATTCATTGTTTTCTGCCCTTATTGACATCACTTTGCATGTGTGGTGTTTCAGTGGCTTATTGGGTTAATGCAACTGTCTTGTAAACATGAGTTCTAATCCTCAGAGTGCTTTTTTTCATTTACTTACTAATAAGCTTCCTATAGAGCCAATGGAAATTTGCATTGATTTTGGGATTGAGATAGTGCAAATGTGAGATAAAATCTGTACTAAGTGTTCATAAAGACCAATATGTCATCATAAGCTGTATAGATTGGCGTTAAGAAAAACATAGTAAAACCAATGGATTTCTTTTTGAACTTACCTAATAGTGATTCATTGTTCACTGCCCTTCTTGACATCACTTTGCACCTGTGATGTTTCAGTGGCTTACTGGGTTAATGTGATTGTCTTACAAACAGGAGTTCATGAGTTCTAATCCTTGGAGAGATTTTTTTCATTTACTTACTAATAAGCTTCCTATAGAGCCAATGGAAATTTGCATTGATTTTGGGATTGAGATAGTGCAATTGTGAGATAGAATCTGTACTACGGTAAGTGTTCATAAAGAACTATATGTCATCACAAGCTGTATAGATTGCCATTAAGAATAACATAGTAAAACCAATGGATTTCTTTTTGAACTTACCTAATAGTGATTCATTGTTCACTGCCCTTCTTGACATCACTTTGCACCTGTGATCTTCCAGTGGCTTACAGGGTTAATGTAATTGTCTTACAAACAGGAGTTCATGAGTTCTAATCCTTGGAGAGATTTTTTCATTTACTTACTAATAAGCTTCCTATAGAGCCAATGGAAATTTGTATTGATTTTGGGATTGAGATAGTGCAATTGTAAGATAGAATCTGTACTAAGTGTTCATAAAGAACAATTTGTCATCACAAGCTGTTTAGATTGGCATTAAGAATAACATAGTAAAACCAATGGATTTCTTTTTGAACTTACCTAATAGTGATTCATTGTTTTCTGCCCTTATTGACATCACTTTGCATGTGTGGTGTTTCAGTGGCTTATTGGGTTAATGCAACTGTCTTGTAAACATGAGTTCTAATCCTCAGAGTGCTTTTTTTCATTTACTTACTAATAAGCTTCCTATAGAGCCAATGGAAATTTGCATTGATTTTGGGATTGAGATAGTGCAAATGTGATATAAAATCTGTACTAAGTGTTCATAAAAAGCAATATGTCATCATAAGCTGTATAGATTGGCGTTAAGAAAAACACAGTAAAACCAATGGATTTCTTTTTGAACTTACCTAATAGTGATTCATTGTTCACTGCCCTTCTTGACATTCCTTTGCACCTGTTATGTTTTAGTGGTTTACTGGGTTATTGTGACTGTCTTGTAAACAATAGTTCATGAGCTCTAAACCTCGAGACATTTTTTTCATTTACTTACTAATAAGCTTCCTATAGAGTCAATGGAAATTTGCATTGATTTTGGGATTGAGATAGTGCAATTGTGAGATAGAATCTGTACTAAGTGTTCATAAAGAACAATATGTCATCACAAGCTGTTTAGATTGGCATTAACAATAACATAGTAAAACCAATGGATTTCTTTTTGAACTTACCTAATAGTGATTCATTGTTCACTGCCCTTCTTGACATCACTTTGCACCTGTCATGTTCCAGTGGCTAACTGGGTTAATGTGACTGTCTTGTAAACAGGAGTTCATGAGTTTTAATCCTCGAGACATTTTTTTCATTTTCTTACTAATAAGCTTCCTATAGAGCCAATGGAAATTTGCATTGATTTTGGGATTGAGATAGTGCAATTGTGAGATAGAATCTGTACTAAGTGTTCATAAAGAACAATTTGTCATCACAAACTGTTTAGATTGGCATTAAGAATCACATAGTAAAACCAATGGATTTCTTTTTGAACTTACCTAATAGTGATTCATTGTTTTCTGCCCTTATTGACATCAATTTGCATGTGTGGTGTTTCAGTGGCTTATTGGGTTAATGCAACTGTCTTGTAAACAGGAATTCATGAGTTCTAATCCTCAGAGTGCTTTTTTTCATTTACTTACTAATAAGCTTCCTATAGAGCCAATGGAAATTTGCATTGATTTTGGGATTGAGATAGTGCAAATGTGAGATAAAATCTGTACTAAGTGTTCATAAAGACCAATATGTCATCATAAGCTGTATAGATTGGCGTTAAGAAAAACATAGTAAAACCAAAGGATTTCTTTTTGAACTTACCTAATAGTGATTCATTGTTCACTGCCCTTCTTGACATCACTTTGCACCTGTGATGTTTTAGAGGCTTACTGGGTTAATGTGATTGTCTTATAAAAAGGAGTTCATGAGTTCCAATCCTTGGAGAGATTTTTTCATTTACTTACTAATAAGCTTCCTATAGAGCCAATTGAAATTTGCATTGATTTTGGGATTGAGAAAGTGCAATTGTGAGATAGAATCTGTACTAAGTGTTCATAAAGAACAATATGTCATCACAAGCTGTTTAGATTGGCATTAAGAATAACATAGTAAAACCAATGGATTTCTTTTTGAACTTACCTAATAGTGATTCATTGTTCACTGCCCTTCTTGACATCTTTTTGCACCTGTGATGTTCCAGTGGCTTACTGGGTTAATGTGACTGTCTTATGAAAAGGAGTTCATGAGTTCTAATCCTTGGAGAGATTTTTTTCATTTACTTACTAATAAGCTTCCTATAGAGCCAATGGAAATTTGCATTGATTTTGGGATTGAGATAGTGCAAATGTGAGATAGAATCTGTACTAAGTGTTCATAAAGAGCAATATGTCATCATAAGCTGTATAGATTGGCGTTAAGAAAAACATAGTAAAACCAATGTATTTCTTTTTGAACTTACCTAATAGTGATTCATTGTTCACTGCCCTTCTTGACATTCTTTTGCACCTGTCATGTTCTAGTGGCTCACTGGGTTAATGTGACTGTCTTGTAAACAAGAGTTCATGAGCTCTAATCCTCAAGACATTTTTTTCATTTACTTACTAATAAGCTTCCTATAGAGCCAATGGAAATTTGCATTGATTTTGGGATTGAGATAGTGCAATTGTGAGATAGAATCTGTACTAAGTGTTCATAAAGAACAATATGTCATCACAAGCTGTTTAGATTGGCATTAAGAATAACATAGTAAAACCAATGGATTTCTTTTTGAACTTACCTAATAGTGATTCATTGTTCACTGCCCTTTTTGACATCACTTTGGACCTGTCATGTTCCAGTGGCTAACTGGGTTAATGTGACTGTCTTGTAAACAGAAGTTCATGAGTTCTAATCCTCGAGACATTTTTTTCATTTTCTTACTAATAAGCTTCCTATAGAGCCAATGGAAATTTGTATTGATTTTGGGATTGAGATAGTGCAATTGTAAGATAGAATCTGTACTAAGTGTTCATAAAGAACAATTTGTCATCACAAGCTGTTTAGATTGGCATTAAGAATAACATAGTAAAACCAATGGATTTCTTTTTGAACTTACCTAATAGTGATTCATTGTTTTCTGCCCTTATTGACATCACTTTGCATGTGTGGTGTTTCAGTGGCTTATTGGGTTAATGCAACTGTCTTGTAAACATGAGTTCTAATCCTCAGAGTGCTTTTTTTCATTTACTTACTAATAAGCTTCCTATAGAGCCAATGGAAATTTGCATTGATTTTGGGATTGAGATAGTGCAAATGTGAGATAAAATCTGTACTAAGTGTTCATAAAGACCAATATGTCATCATAAGCTGTATAGATTGGCGTTAAGAAAAACATAGTAAAACCAATGGATTTCTTTTTGAACTTACCTAATAGTGATTCATTGTTCACTGCCCTTCTTGACATCACTTTGCACCTGTGATGTTTCAGTGGCTTACTGGGTTAATGTGATTGTCTTACTAACAGGAGTTCATGAGTTCTAATCCTTGGAGAGATTTTTTTCATTTACTTACTAATAAGCTTCCTATAGAGCCAATGGAAATTTGCATTGATTTTGGGATTGAGATAGTGCAATTGTGAGATAGAATCTGTACTACGGTAAGTGTTCATAAAGAACTATATGTCATCACAAGCTGTATAGATTGCCATTAAGAATAACATAGTAAAACCAATGGATTTCTTTTTGAACTTACCTAATAGTGATTCATTGTTCACTGCCCTTCTTGACATCACTTTGGACCTGTCATGTTCCAGTGGCTAACTGGGTTAATGTGCCTGTCTTGTAAACAGAAGTTCATGAGTTCTAATCCTCGAGACATTTTTTTCATTTTCTTACTAATAAGCTTCCTATAGAGCCAATGGAAATTTGTATTGATTTTGGGATTGAGATAGTGCAATTGTAAGATAGAATCTGTACTAAGTGTTCATAAAGAACAATTTGTCATCACAAGCTGTTTAGATTGGCATTAAGAATAACATAGTAAAACCAATGGATTTCTTTTTGAACTTACCTAATAGTGATTCATTGTTTTCTGCCCTTATTGACATCACTTTGCATGTGTGGTGTTTCAGTGGCTTATTGGGTTAATGCAACTGTCTTGTAAACATGAGTTCTAATCCTCAGAGTGCTTTTTTTCATTTACTTACTAATAAGCTTCCTATAGAGCCAATGGAAATTTGCATTGATTTTGGGATTGAGATAGTGCAAATGTGAGATAAAATCTGTACTAAGTGTTCATAAAGACCAATATGTCATCATAAGCTGTATAGATTGGCGTTAAGAAAAACATAGTAAAACCAATGGATTTCTTTTTGAACTTACCTAATAGTGATTCATTGTTCACTGCCCTTCTTGACATCACTTTGCACCTGTGATGTTTCAGTGGCTTACTGGGTTAATGTGATTGTCTTACAAACAGGAGTTCATGAGTTCTAATCCTTGGAGAGATTTTTTTCATTTACTTACTAATAAGCTTCCTATAGAGCCAATGGAAATTTGCATTGATTTTGGGATTGAGATAGTGCAATTGTGAGATAGAATCTGTACTACGGTAAGTGTTCATAAAGAACTATATGTCATCACAAGCTGTATAGATTGCCATTAAGAATAACATAGTAAAACCAATGGATTTCTTTTTGAACTTACCTAATAGTGATTCATTGTTCACTGCCCTTCTTGACATCACTTTGCACCTGTGATCTTCCAGTGGCTTACAGGGTTAATGTAATTGTCTTACAAACAGGAGTTCATGAGTTCTAATCCTTGGAGATATTTTTTCATTTACTTACTAATAAGCTTCCTATAGTGCCAATGGAAATTTGCATTGATTCTGGGCTTGAGATAATGCAAATGTGAGATAGAATCTGTAATAAGTGTTCATAAAGATCAATATGTCATCATAAGCTGTATAGATTGGCGTTAAGAAAAACAAAGTAAAACCAATGGATTTCTTTTTGAACTTACCTAATAGTGATTCATTGTTCACTGCCCTTCTTGACATTACTCTGCACCTGTCATGTTCCAGTGGCTTACTGGGTTAATGTGACTGTCTTGTAAACAGGAGTTCATGAGTTCTAATCCTTGAGACATTCTTTCATTTTCTTACTAATAAGCTTCCTATAGAGCCAATGGAAATTTGCATTGATTTTGGGATTGAGATAGTGCAATTGTGAGATAGAATCTGTACTACGTTAAGTGTTCATAAAGAACTATATGTCATCACAAGCTGTATAGATTGCCATTAAGAATAACATAGTAAAACCAATGGATTTCTTTTTGAACTTACCTAATAGTGATTCATTGTTCACTGCCCTTCTTGACATTCCTTTGCACCTGTTATGTTCTAGTGGCTTACAGGGTTATTGTGACTGTCTTGTAAACAAGAGTTCATGAGCTCTAAACCTCGAGAAATTTTTTTCATTTACTTACTAATAAGCTTCCTATAGAGCCAATGGAAATTTGCATTGATTTTGGGATTCAGATAGTGCAATTGTGAGATAGAATCTGTACTAAGTGTTCATAAAGAACAATATGTCATCACAAGCTGTTTAGATTGGCATTAAGAATAACATAGTAAAACCAATGGATTTCTTTTTGAACTTACCTAATAGTGATTCATTGTTCACTGCCCTTCTTGACATCACTTTGGACCTGTCATGTTCCAGTGGCTAACTGGGTTAATGTGACTGTCTTGTAAACAGAAGTTCATGAGTTCTAATCCTCGAGACATTTTTTTCATTTTCTTACTAATAAGCTTCCTATAGAGCCAATGGAAATTTGTATTGATTTTGGGATTGAGATAGTGCAATTGTAAGATAGAATCTTTACTAAGTGTTCATAAAGAACAATTTGTCATCACAAGCTGTTTAGATTGACATTAAGAATAACATAGTAAAACCAATGGATTTCTTTTTGAACTTACCTAATAGTGATTCATTGTTTTCTGCCCTTATTGACATCACTTTGCATGTGTGGTGTTTCAGTGGCTTATTGGGTTAATGCAACTGTCTTGTAAACAGGAATTCATGAGTTCTAATCCTCAGAGTGCTTTTTTTCATTTACTTACTAATAAGCTTCCTATAGAGCCAATGGAAATTTGCATTGATTTTGGGATTGAGATAGTGCAAATGTGAGATAAAATCTGTACTAAGTGTTCATAAAGAGCAATATGTCATCATAAGCTGTATAGATTGGCGTTAAGAAAAACACAGTAAAACCAATGGATTTCTTTTTGAACTTACCTAATAGTGATTCATTGTTCACTGCCCTTCTTGACATTCCTTTGCACCTGTTATGTTTTAGTGGTTTACTGGGTTATTGTGACTGTCTTGTAAACAATAGTTCATGAGCTCTAAACCTCGAGACATTTTTTTCATTTACTTACTAATAAGCTTCCTATAGAGTCAATGGAAATTTGCATTGATTTTGGGATTGAGATAGTGCAATTGTGAGATAGAATCTGTACTAAGTGTTCATAAAGAACAATATGTCATCACAAGCTGTTTAGATTGGCATTAAGAATAACATAGTAAAACCAATGGATTTCTTTTTGAACTTACCTAATAGTGATTCATTGTTCACTGCCCTTCTTGACATCACTTTGCACCTGTCATGTTCCAGTGGCTAACTGGGTTAATGTGACTGTCTTGTAAACAGGAGTTCATGAGTTTTAATCCTCGAGACATTTTTTTCATTTTCTTACTAATAAGCTTCCTATAGAGCCAATGGAAATTTGCATTGATTTTGGGATTGAGATAGTGCAATTGTGAGATAGAATCTGTACTAAGTGTTCATAAAGAACAATTTGTCATCACAAACTGTTTAGATTGGCATTAAGAATCACATAGTAAAACCAATGGATTTCTTTTTGAACTTACCTAATAGTGATTCATTGTTTTCTGCCCTTATTGACATCAATTTGCATGTGTGGTGTTTCAGTGGCTTATTGGGTTAATGCAACTGTCTTGTAAACAGGAATTCATGAGTTCTAATCCTCAGAGTGCTTTTTTTCATTTACTTACTAATAAGCTTCCTATAGAGCCAATGGAAATTTGCATTGATTTTGGGATTGAGATAGTGCAAATGTGAGATAAAATCTGTACTAAGTGTTCATAAAGACCAATATGTCATCATAAGCTGTATAGATTGGCGTTAAGAAAAACATAGTAAAACCAAAGGATTTCTTTTTGAACTTACCTAATAGTGATTCATTGTTCACTGCCCTTCTTGACATCACTTTGCACCTGTGATGTTTTAGAGGCTTACTGGGTTAATGTGATTGTCTTATAAAAAGGAGTTCATGAGTTCCAATCCTTGGAGAGATTTTTTCATTTACTTACTAATAAGCTTCCTATAGAGCCAATTGAAATTTGCATTGATTTTGGGATTGAGAAAGTGCAATTGTGAGATAGAATCTGTACTAAGTGTTCATAAAGAACAATATGTCATCACAAGCTGTTTAGATTGGCATTAAGAATAACATAGTAAAACCAATGGATTTCTTTTTGAACTTACCTAATAGTGATTCATTGTTCACTGCCCTTCTTGACATCTTTTTGCACCTGTGATGTTCCAGTGGCTTACTGGGTTAATGTGACTGTCTTATGAAAAGGAGTTCATGAGTTCTAATCCTTGGAGAGATTTTTTTCATTTACTTACTAATAAGCTTCCTATAGAGCCAATGGAAATTTGCATTGATTTTGGGATTGAGATAGTGCAAATGTGAGATAGAATCTGTACTAAGTGTTCATAAAGAGCAATATGTCATCATAAGCTGTATAGATTGGCGTTAAGAAAAACATAGTAAAACCAATGTATTTCTTTTTGAACTTACCTAATAGTGATTCATTGTTCACTGCCCTTCTTGACATTCTTTTGCACCTGTCATGCTCTAGTGGCTCACTGGGTTAATGTGACTGTCTTGTAAACAAGAGTTCATGAGCTCTAATCCTCAAGACATTTTTTTCATTTACTTACTAATAAGCTTCCTATAGAGCCAATGGAAATTTGCATTGATTTTGGGATTGAGATAGTGCAATTGTGAGATAGAATCTGTACTAAGTGTTCATAAAGAACAATATGTCATCACAAGCTGTTTAGATTGGCATTAAGAATAACATAGTAAAACCAATGGATTTCTTTTTGAACTTACCTAATAGTGATTCATTGTTCACTGCCCTTTTTGACATCACTTTGGACCTGTCATGTTCCAGTGGCTAACTGGGTTAATGTGACTGTCTTGTAAACAGAAGTTCATGAGTTCTAATCCTCGAGACATTTTTTTCATTTTCTTACTAATAAGCTTCCTATAGAGCCAATGGAAATTTGTATTGATTTTGGGATTGAGATAGTGCAATTGTAAGATAGAATCTGTACTAAGTGTTCATAAAGAACAATTTGTCATCACAAGCTGTTTAGATTGGCATTAAGAATAACATAGTAAAACCAATGGATTTCTTTTTGAACTTACCTAATAGTGATTCATTGTTTTCTGCCCTTATTGACATCACTTTGCATGTGTGGTGTTTCAGTGGCTTATTGGGTTAATGCAACTGTCTTGTAAACATGAGTTCTAATCCTCAGAGTGCTTTTTTTCATTTACTTACTAATAAGCTTCCTATAGAGCCAATGGAAATTTGCATTGATTTTGGGATTGAGATAGTGCAAATGTGAGATAAAATCTGTACTAAGTGTTCATAAAGACCAATATGTCATCATAAGCTGTATAGATTGGCGTTAAGAAAAACATAGTAAAACCAATGGATTTCTTTTTGAACTTACCTAATAGTGATTCATTGTTCACTGCCCTTCTTGACATCACTTTGCACCTGTGATGTTTCAGTGGCTTACTGGGTTAATGTGATTGTCTTACAAACAGGAGTTCATGAGTTCTAATCCTTGGAGAGATTTTTTTCATTTACTTACTAATAAGCTTCCTATAGAGCCAATGGAAATTTGCATTGATTTTGGGATTGAGATAGTGCAATTGTGAGATAGAATCTGTACTACGGTAAGTGTTCATAAAGAACTATATGTCATCACAAGCTGTATAGATTGCCATTAAGAATAACATAGTAAAACCAATGGATTTCTTTTTGAACTTACCTAATAGTGATTCATTGTTCACTGCCCTTCTTGACATCACTTTGCACCTGTGATGTTCCAGTGGCTTACAGGGTTAATGTAATTGTCTTACAAACAGGAGTTCATGAGTTCTAATCCTTGGAGAGATTTTTTCATTTACTTACTAATAAGCTTCCTATAGTGCCAATGGAAATTTGCATTGATTCTGGGCTTGAGATAATGCAAATGTGAGATAGAATCTGTACTAAGTGTTCATAAAGATCAATATGTCATCATAAGCTGTATAGATTGGCGTTAAGAAAAACAAAGTAAAACCAATGGATTTCTTTTTGAACTTACCTAATAGTGATTCATTGTTCACTGCCCTTCTTGACATTACTCTGCACCAGTCATGTTCCAGTGGCTTACTGGGTTAATGTGACTGTCTTGTAAACAGGAGTTCATGAGTTCTAATCCTTGAGACATTCTTTCATATTCTTACTAATAAGCTTCCTATAGAGCCAATGGAAATTTGCATTGATTTTGGGATTGAGATAGTGCAATTGTGAGATAGAATCTGTACTACGTCAAGTGTTCATAAAGAACTATATGTCATCACAAGCTGTATAGATTGCCATTAAGAATAACATAGTAAAACCAATGGATTTCTTTTTGAACTTACCTAATAGTGATTCATTGTTCACTGCCCTTCTTGACATTCCTTTGCACCTGTTATGTTCTAGTGGCTTACAGGGTTATTGTGACTGTCTTGTAAACAAGAGTTCATGAGCTCTAAACCTCGAGAAATTTTTTTCATTTACTTACTAATAAGCTTCCTATAGAGCCAATGGAAATTTGCATTGATTTTGGGATTGAGATTGTGCAATTGTGAGATAGAATCTGTACTAAGTGTTCATAAAGAACAATATGTCATCACAAGCTGTTTAGATTGGCATTAAGAATAACATAGTAAAACCAATGGATTTCTTTTTGAACTTACCTAATAGTGATTCATTGTTCACTGCCCTTCTTGACATCTTTTTGCACCTGTGATGTTCCAGTGGCTTACTGGGTTAATGTGACTGTCTTATGAAAAGGAGTTCATGAGTTCTAATCCTTGGAGAGATTTTTTTCATTTACTTACTAATAAGCTTCCTATAGAGCCAATGGAAATTTGCATTGATTTTGGGATTGAGATAGTGCAAATGTGAGATAGAATCTGTACTAAGTGTTCATAAAGAGCAATATGTCATCATAAGCTGTATAGATTGGCGTTAAGAAAAACATAGTAAAACCAATGTATTTCTTTTTGAACTTACCTAATAGTGATTCATTGTTCACTGCCCTTCTTGACATTCTTTTGCATCTGTCATGTTCTAGTGGCTCACTGGATTAATGTGACTGTCTTGTAAACAAGAGTTCATGAGCTCTAATCCTCAAGACATTTTTTTCATTTACTTACTAATAAGCTTCCTATAGAGCCAATGGAAATTTGCATTGATTTTGGGATTGAGATAATGCAATTGTGAGATAGAATCTGTGCTAAGTGTTCATAAAGAACAATATGTCATCACAAGCTGTTTAGATTGGCATTAAGAATAACATAGTAAAACCAATGGATTTCTTTTTGAACTTACCTAATAGTGATCCATTTTTCACTGCCATTGTTGACATCTTTTTGCACCTGTGATGTTCCAGTGGCTTACTGGGTTAATGTGACTGTCTTATAAAAAGGAGTTCATGAGTTCTAATCCTTGGAGAGATTTTTCCATTTACTTACTAATAAGCTTCCTATAGAGCCAATGGAAATATGCATTGATTTTTCGATTGAGATAGTGCAAATGTGATATAAAATCTGTACTAAGTGTTCATAAAGAGCAATATGTCATCATAAGCTGTATAGATTGGCGTTAAGAAAAACACAGTAAAACCAATGGATTTCTTTTTGAACTTACCTAATAGTGATTCATTGTTCACTGCCCTTCTTGACATTCCTTTGCACCTGTTATGTTCTAGAGGCTTACTGGGTTATTGTGACTGTCTTGTAAACAATAGTTCATGAGCTCTAAACCTCGAGACATTTTTTTCATTTACTTACTAATAAGCTTCCTATAGAGCCAATGGAAATTTGCATTGATTTTGGGATTGAGATAGTGCAAATTGTGAGATAGAATCTGTACTAAGTGTTCATAAAGAACAATATGTCATCACAAGCTGTTTAGATTGGCATTAAGAATAACATAGTAAAACCAATGGATTTCTTTTTGAACTTACCTAATAGTGATTCATTGTTCACTGCCCTTCTTGACATCTTTTTGCACCTGTGATGTTCCAGTGGCTTACTGGGTTAATGTGACTGTCTTATGAAAAGGAGTTCATGAGTTCTAATCCTTGGAGAGATTTTTTTCATTTACTTACTAATAAGCTTCCTATAGAGCCAATGGAAATTTGCATTGATTTTGGGATTGAGATAGTGCAAATGTGAGATAGAATCTGTACTAAGTGTTCATAAAGAGCAATATGTCATCATAAGCTGTATAGATTGGCGTTAAGAAAAACTTAGTAAAACCAATGTATTTCTTTTTGAACTTATCTAATAGTGATTCATTGTTCACTGCCCTTCTTGACATTCTTTTGCATCTGTCATGTTCTAGTGGCTCACTGGGTTAATGTGACTGTCTTGTAAACAAGAGTTCATGAGCTCTAATCCTCAAGACATTTTTTTCATTTACTTACTAATAAGCTTCCTATAGAGCCAATGGAAATTTGCATTGATTTTGGGATTGAGATAATGCAATTGTGAGATAGAATCTGTGCTAAGTGTTCATAAAGAACAATATGTCATCACAAGCTGTTTAGATTGGCATTAAGAATAACATAGTAAAACCAATGGATTTCTTTTTGAACTTACCTAATAGTGATCCATTTTTCACTGCCATTGTTGACATCTTTTTGCACCTGTGATGTTCCAGTGGCTTACTGGGTTAATGTGACTGTCTTATAAAAAGGAGTTCATGAGTTCTAATCCTTGGAGAGATTTTTCCATTTACTTACTAATAAGCTTCCTATAGAGCCAATGGAAATATGCATTGATTTTTCGATTGAGATAGTGCAAATGTGATATAAAATCTGTACTAAGTGTTCATAAAGAGCAATATGTCATCATAAGCTGTATAGATTGGCGTTAAGAAAAACACAGTAAAACCAATGGATTTCTTTTTGAACTTACCTAATAGTGATTCATTGTTCACTGCCCTTCTTGACATTCCTTTGCACCTGTTATGTTCTAGAGGCTTACTGGGTTATTGTGACTGTCTTGTAAACAATAGTTCATGAGCTCTAAACCTCGAGACATTTTTTTCATTTACTTACTAATAAGCTTCCTATAGAGCCAATGGAAATTTGCATTGATTTTGGGATTGAGATAGTGCAAATTGTGAGATAGAATCTGTACTAAGTGTTCATAAAGAACAATATGTCATCACAAGCTGTTTAGATTGGCATTAAGAATAACATAGTAAAACCAATGGATTTCTTTTTGAACTTACCTAATAGTGATTCATTGTTCACTGCCCTTCTTGACATCTTTTTGCACCTGTGATGTTCCAGTGGCTTACTGGGTTAATGTGACTGTCTTATGAAAAGGAGTTCATGAGTTCTAATCCTTGGAGAGATTTTTTTCATTTACTTACTAATAAGCTTCCTATAGAGCCAATGGAAATTTGCATTGATTTTGGGATTGAGATAGTGCAAATGTGAGATAGAATCTGTACTAAGTGTTCATAAAGAGCAATATGTCATCATAAGCTGTATAGATTGGCGTTAAGAAAAACTTAGTAAAACCAATGTATTTCTTTTTGAACTTATCTAATAGTGATTCATTGTTCACTGCCCTTCTTGACATTCTTTTGCACCTGTCATGTTCTAGTGGCTCACTGGGTTAATGTGACTGTCTTGTAAACAAGAGTTCATGAGCTCTAATCCTCAAGACATTTTTTTCATTTACTTACTAATAAGCTTCCTATAGAGCCAATGGAAATTTGCATTGATTTTCGGATTGAGATAATGCAATTCTGAGATAGAATCTGTGCTAAGTGTTCATAAAGAACAATATGTCATCACAAGCTGTTTAGATTGGCATTAAGAATAACATAATAAAACCAATGGATTTCTTTTTGAACTTACCTAATAGTGATCCATTTTTCACTGCCCTTGTTGACATCTTTTTGCCCCTGTGATGTTCCAGTGGCTTACTGGGTTAATGTGACTGTCTTATAAAAAGGAGTTCATGAGTTCTAATCCTTGGAGAGATTTTTCCATTTAGTTACTAATAAGCTTCCTATAGAGCCAATGGAAATATGCATTGATTTTGGGATTGAGATAGTGCAAATGTGATATAAAATCTGTACTAAGTGTTCATAAAGAGCAATATGTCATCGTAAGCTGTATAGATTGGCGTTAAGAAAAACACAGTAAAACCAATGGATTTCTTTTTGAACTTACCTAATAGTGATTCATTGTTCACTGCCCTTCTTGACATTCCTTTGCACCTGTTATGTTCTAGAGGCTTACTGGGTTATTGTGACTGTCTTGTAAACAATAGTTCATGAGCTCTAAACCTCGAGACATTTTTTTCATTTACTTACTAATAAGCTTCCTATAGAGCCAATGGAAATTTGCATTGATTTTGGGATTGAGATAGTGCAATTGTGAGATAGAATCTGTACTAAGTGTTCATAAAGAACAATATGTCATCACAAGCTGTTTAGATTGGCATTAAGAATAACATAGTAAAACCAATGGATTTCTTTTTGAACTTACCTAATAGTGATTCATTGTTCACTGCCCTTCTTGACATCTTTTTGCACCTGTGATGTTTCAGTGGCTTACTGGGTTAATGTGACTGTCTTATAAAAAGGAGTTCATGAGTTCCAATCCTTGGAGAGATTTTTTCATTTACTTACTAATAAGCTTCCTATAGAGCCAATGGATATTTGCATTGATTTTGGGATTGAGATAGTGCAAATGTGAGATAGAATCTGTACGAAGTGTTCATAAAGACCAATATGTCATCATAAGCTGTACAGATTGGCGTTAAGAAAAACATAGTAAAACAAATGGATTTATTTTTGAACTTACCTAATAGTGATTCATTGTTCACTGCCCTTCTTAACATTACTCTGCACCTGTCATGTTCCAGTGGCTTACTGGGTTAATGTGACTGTCTTGTAAACAGGAGTTCATGAGTTCTTATCCTCGAGACATTTTTTCATTTTCTTACTAATAAGCTTCCTATAGATCCAATGGAAATTTGCATTGATTTTGGGATTGAGATAGTGCAATTGTGAGATAGAATCTGTACTACGGTAAGTGTTCATAAAGAACTATATGTCATCACTAGCTGTATAGATTGCCATTAAGAATAAAATAGTAAAACCAATGGATTTCTTTTTGAACTTACCTAATAGTGATTCATTGTTCACTGCCCTTCTTGACATCACTTTGCACCTGTGATGTTCCTGTGGCTTACTGGGTTAATGTGTTTGTCTTACAAACAGGAGTTCATGAGTTCTAATCCTTGGAGAGATTTTTTCATTTACTTACTAATAAGCTTCCTATAGAGCCAATGGAAATTTGCATTGATTTTGGGATTGAGATAGTGCAATTGTGAGATAGAATCTGTACTAAGTGTTCATAAAGAACAATTTGTCATCACAAGCTGTTTAGATTGGCATTAAGAATAACATAGTAAAACCAATGGATTTCTTTTTGAACTTACCTAATAGTGATTCATTGTTTTCTGCCCTTATTGACATCATTTTGCATGTGTGGTGTTTCAGTGGCTTATTGGGTTAATGCAACTGTCTTGTATACAGGAATTCATGAGTTCTAATCCTCAGAGTGCTTTTTTTCATTTACTTACTAATAAGCTTCCTATAGAGCCAATAGAAATTTGCATTGATTTTGGGATTGAGATAGTGCAAATGTGAGATAAAATCTGTACTAAGTGTTCATAAAGACCAATATGTCATCATAAGCTGTATAGATTGGCGTTAAGAAAAACATAGTAAAACCAATGGATTTCTTTTTGAACTTACCTAATAGTGATTCATTGTTCACTGCCCTTCTTGACATCACTTTGCACCTGTGATGTTTCAGTGGCTTACTGGGTTAATGTGATTGTCTTACAAACAGGAGTTCATGAGTTCTATTCCTTGGAGAGATTTTTTTCATTTACTTACTAATAAGCTTCCTATAGAGCCAATGGAAATTTGCATTGATTTTGGGATTGAGATAGTGCAATTGTGAGATAGAATCTGTACTAAGTGTTCATAAAGAACAATATGTCATCACAAGCTGTTTAGATTGGCATTAAGAATAACATAGTAAAACCAATGGATTTCTTTTTGAACTTACCTAATAGTGATTCATTGTTCACTGCCCTTCTTGACATCACTTTGCACCTGTCATGTTCCAGTGGCTAACTGGGTTAATGTGACTGTCTTGTAAGCAGGAGTTCATGAGTTCTAATCCTCGAGACATTTTTTTCATTTACTTACTAATAAGCTTCCTATAGAGCCAATGGAAATTTGCTTTGATTTTGGGATTGAGATAGTGCAAATGTGAGATAGAATCTGTACAAAGTGTTCATAAAGACCAGTATGTCATCATAAGCTGTATAGATTGGCGTTAAGGAAAACATAGTAAAACCAATGGATTTCTTTTTGAACTTACCTAATAGTGATTAATTGTTCACTGCCCTTCTTGACATTACTCTGCACCTGTCATGATCCAGTGGCTTACTGGGTTAATGTGACTGTCTTGTCAACAGGAGTTCATGAGTTCTAATCCTTGTGACATTTTTTCATTTTCTTACTAACAAGCTTCCTATAGAGCCAATGGAAATTTGCATTGATTTTGGGATTGAGATAGTGCAATTGTGAGATAGAATCTGTACTAAGTGTTCATAAAGAACAATTTGTCATCACAAGCTGTTTAGATTGGCATTAAGAATAACATAGTAAAACCAATGGATTTCTTTTTGAACTTACCTAATAGTGATTCATTGTTTTCTGCCCTTATTGACATCACTTTGCATGTGTGGTGTTTCAGTGGCTTATTGGGTTAATGCAACTGTCTTGTAATCAGGAATTCGTGAGTTCTAATCCTCAGAGTGCTTTTTTTCATTTACTTACTAATAAGCTTCCTATAGAGCCAATGGAAATTTGCATTGATTTTGGGATTGAGATAGTGCAAATGTGAGATAAAATCTGTACTAAGTGTTCATAAAGACCAATATGTCATCATAAGCTGTATAGATTGGCGTTAAGAAAAACATAGTAAAACCAATGGATTTCTTTTTGAACTTACCTAATAGTGATTCATTGTTCACTGCCCTTCTTGACATCACTTTGCACCTGTGATGTTTCAGTGGATTACTGGGTTAATGTGATTGTCTTACAAACAGGAGTTCATGAGTTCTAATCCTTAGAGATATTTTTTTCATTTACTTACTAATAAGCTTCCTATAGAGCCAATGGAAATTTGCATTGATTTTGGGATTGAGATAGTGCAATTGTGAGATAGAATCTGTACTACGGTAAGTGTTCATAAAGAACTATATGTCATCACAAGCTGTATAGATTGCCATTAAGAATAACATAGTAAAACCAATGGATTTCTTTTTGAACTTACCTAATAGTGATTCATTGTTCACTGCCCTTCTTGACATCACTTTGCACCTGTGATGTTCCAGTGGCTTACAGGGTTAATGTGATTGTCTTACAAACAGGAGTTCATGAGTTCTAATCCTTGGAGAGATTTTTTCATTTACTTACTAATAAGCTTCGTATAGTGCCAATGGAAATTTGCATTGATTCTGGGCTTGAGATAATGCAAATGTGAGATAGAATCTGTACTAAGTGTTCATAAAGACCAATATGTCATCATAAGCTGTATAGATTGGCGTTAAGAAAAACATAGTAAAACCAATGGATTTCTTTTTGAACTTACCTAATAGTGATTCATTGTTCACTGCCCTTCTTGACATTATTCTGTACCTGTCATGTTCCAGTGGCTTACTGTGTTAATGTGACTGTCTTGTAAACAGGAGTTCATGAGTTCTAATCCTCGAGACATTTTTTTCATTTTCTTACTAATAAGCTTCCTATAGAGCCAATGGAAATTTGCATTGATTTTGGGATTGAGATAGTGCAATTGTGAGATAGAATCTGTACTACGGTAAGTGTTCATAAAGAACTATATGTCATCACAAGCTGTATAGATTGCCATTAAGAATAACATAGTAAAACCAATGGATTTCTTTTTGAACTTACCTAATAGTGATTCATTGTTCACTGCCCTTCTTGACATCACTTTGCACCTGTGATGTTCCAGTGGCTTACAGGGTTAATGTGATTGTCTTACAAACAGGAGTTCATGAGTTCTAATCCTTGGAGAGATTTTTTCATTTACTTACTAATAAGCTTCCTATAGTGCCAATGGAAATTTGCATTGATTCTGGGCTTGAGATAATGCAAATGTGAGATAGAATCTGTACTAAGTGTTCATAAAGACCAATATGTCATCATAAGCTGTATAGATTGGCGTTAAGAAAAACATAGTAAAACCAATTGATTTCTTTTTGAACTTACCTAATAGTGATTCTTTGTTCACTGCCCTTCTTGACATTACTCTGCACCTGTCATATTCCAGTGGCTTACTGTGTTATTGTGACTATCTTGTAAACAGGAGTTCATGAGTTCTAATCCTCGAGACATTTTTTCATTTTCTTACTAATAAGCTTCCTATAGAGCCAATGGAAATTTGCATTGATTTTGGGATTGAGATAGTGCAATTGTGAGATAGAATCTGTACTACGGTAAGTGTTCATAAAGAACTATATGTCATCACTAGCTGTATAGATTGCCATTAAGAATAACATAGTAAAACCAATGGATTTCTTTTTGAACTTACCTAATAGTGATTCATTGTTCACTGCCCTTCTTGACATCACTTTGCACCTGTGATGTTCCTGTGGCTTACTGGGTTAATGTGATTGTCTTACAAACATGAGTTCTAATCCTTGGAGAGATTTTTTCATTTACTTACTAATAAGCTTCCTATACAGCCAATGGAAATTTGCATTGATTTTGGGATTGAGATAGTGCAAATGTGAGATAGAATCTGTACTAAGTGTTCATAAAGACCAGTATGTCATCATAAGCTGTATAGATTGGCGTTAAGGAAAACATAGTAAAACCAATGGATTTCTTTTTGAACTTACCTAATAGTGATTAATTGTTCACTGCCCTTCTTGACATTACTCTGCACCTGTCATGATCCAGTGGCTTACTGGGTTAATGTGACTGTCTTGTCAACAGGAGTTCATGAGTTCTAATCCTCGAGACATTTTTTCATTTTCTTACTAACAAGCTTCCTATAGAGCCAATGGAAATTTGCATTGATTCTGGGCTTGAGATAATGCAAATGTGAGATAGAATCTGTACTAAGTGTTCATAAAGACCAATATGTCATCATAAGCTGTATAGATTGGCGTTAAGAAAAACATAGTAAAACCAATGGATTTCTTTTTGAACTTACCTAATAGTGATTCATTGTTCACTGCCCTTCTTGACATTATTCTGTACCTGTCATGTTCCAGTGGCTTACTGTGTTAATGTGACTGTCTTGTAAACAGGAGTTCATGAGTTCTAATCCTCGAGACATTTTTTCATTTTCTTACTAATAAGCTTCCTATAGACCCAATGGAAATTTGCATTGATTTTGGGATTGAGATAGTGCAATTGTGAGATAGAATCTGTACTACGGTAAGTGTTCATAAAGAACTATATGTCATCACTAGCTGTATAGATTGCCATTAAGAATAACATAGTAAAACCAATGGATTTCTTTTTGAACTTACCTAATAGTGATTCTTGTTCACTGCCCTTCTTGACATCACTTTGCACCTGTGATGTTCCTGTGGCTTACTGGGTTAATGTGATTGTCTTACAAACAGGAGTTCATGAGTCCTAATCCTTGGAGAGGTTTTTTCATTTACTTACTAATAAGCTTCCTATAGAGCCAAAGGAAATTTGCATTGATTTTGGGATTGGGATAGTGCAATTGTGAGATAGAATCTGTACTAAGTGTTCATAAAGAACAATATGTCATCACAAGCTGTTTAGATTGGCATTAAGAATAACATAGTAAAACCAATGGATTTCTTTTTGAACTTACCTAATAGTGATTCATTGTTCACTGCCCTTATTGACATCATTTTGCATGTGTGGTGTTTCAGTGGCTTATTGGGTTAATGCAACTGTCTTGTAAACAGGAATTCATGAGTTCTAAACCTCAGAGTGCTTTTTTTTCATTTACTTACTAATAAGCTTCCTATAGAGCCAATGGAAATTTGCATTGATTTTGGGATTGAGATAGTGCAAATGTGAGATAGAATCTGTACTAAGTGTTCATAAAGACCAGTATGTCATCATAAGCTGTATAGATTGGCGTTAAGGAAAACATAGTAAAACCAATGGATTTCTTTTTGAACTTACCTAATAGTGATTAATTGTTCACTGCCCTTCTTGACATTACTCTGCACCTGTCATGATCCAGTGGCTTACTGGGTTAATGTGACTGTCTTGTCAACAGGAGTTCATGAGTTCTAATCCTCGAGACATTTTTTCATTTTCTTACTAATAAGCTTCCTATAGAGCTAATGGAAATTTGCATTGATTTTGGGATTGAGATAGTGCAATTGTGAGATAGAATCTGTACTACGGTAAGTGTTCATAAAGAACTATATGTCATCACTAGCTGTATAGATTGCCATTAAGAATAACATAGTAAAACCAATGGATTTCTTTTTGAACTTACCTAATAGTGATTCATTGTTCACTGCCCTTCTTGACATCACTTTGCACCTGTGATGTTTCTGTGGCTTACTGGGTTAATGTGATTGTCTTACAAACAGGAGTTCATGAGTTCTAATCCTTGGAGAGATTTTTTCATTTACTTACTAATAAGCTTCCTATACAGCCAATGGAAATTTGCATTGATTTTGGGATTGAGATAGTGCAAATGTGGATAGAATCTGTACTAAGTGTTCATAAAGACCAGTATGTCATCATAAGCTGTATAGATTGGCGTTAAGGAATACATAGTAAAACCAATGGATTTCTTTTTGAACTTACCTAATAGTGATTAATTGTTCACTGCCCTTCTTGACATTACTCTGCACCTGTCATGATCCAGTGGCTTACTGGGTTGATGTGACTGTCTTGTCAACAGGAGTTCATGAGTTCTAATCCTCGAGACATTTTTTCATTTTCTTACTAACAAGCTTCCTATAGAGCCAATGGAAATTTGCATTGATTTTGGGATTGAGATAGTGCAATTGTGCGATAGAATCTGTACTAAGTGTTCATAAAGAACAATTTGTCATCACAAGCTGTTTAGATTGGCATTAAGAATAACATAGTAAAACCAAAGGATTTCTTTTTGAACTTACCTAATAGTGATTCATTGTTTTCTGCCCTTATTGACATCACTTTGCATGTGTGGTGTTTCAGTGGCTTATTGGGTTAATGCAACTGTCTTGTATACAGGAATTCATGAGTTCTAATCCTCAGAGTGCTTTTTTTCATTTACTTACTAATAAGCTTCCTATAGAGCCAATGTAAATTTGCATTGATTTTGGGATTGAGATAGTGCAAATGTGAGATAAAATCTGTACTAAGTGTTCATAAAGACCAATATGTCATCATAAGCTGTATAGATTGGCGTTAAGAAAAACATAGTAAAACCAATGGATTTCTTTTTGAACTTACCTAATAGTGATTCATTGTTCACTGCCCTTCTTGACATCACTTTGCACCTGTGATGTTTCAGTGGATTACTGGGTTAATGTGATTGTCTTACAAACAGGAGTTCATGAGTTCTAATCCTTGGAGAGATTTTTTTCATTTACTTACTAATAAGCTTCCTATAGAGCCAATGGAAATTTGCATTGACTTTGGGATTGAGATAGTGCAATTGTGAGATAGAATCTGTACTACGGTAAGTGTTCATAAAGAACTATATGTCATCACAAGCTGTATAGATTGCCATTAAGAATAACATAGTAAAACCAATGGATTTCTTTTTGAACTTACCTAATAGTGATTCATTGTTCACTGCCCTTCTTGACATCACTTTGCACCTGTGATGTTCCAGTGGCTTACAGGGTTAATGTGATTGTCTTACAAACAGGAGTTCATGAGTTCTAGTCCTTGGAGAGATTTTTTCATTTACTTGCTAATAAGCTTCGTATAGTGCCAATGGAAATTTGCATTGATTCTGTACTTGAGATAATGCAAATGTGAGATAGAATCTGTACTAAGTGTTCATAAAGACCAATATGTCATCATAAGCTGTATAGATTGGCGTTAAGAAAAACATAGTAAAACCAATGGATTTCTTTTTGAACTTACCTAATAGTGATTCATTGTTCACTGCCCTTCTTGACATTATTCTGTACCTGTCATGTTCCAGTGGCTTACTGTGTTAATGTGACTGTCTTGTAAACAGGAGTTCATGAGTTCTAATCCTCGAGACATTTTTTCATTTTCTTACTAATAAGCTTCCTATAGAGCCAATGGAAATTTGCATTGATTTTGGGATTGAGATAGTGCAATTGTGAGATAGAATCTGTACTACGGTAAGTGTTCATAAAGAACTATATGTCATCACAAGCTGTATAGATTGCCATTAAGAATAACATAGTAAAACCAATGGATTTCTTTTTGAACTTACCTAATAGTTATTCATTGTTCACTGCCCTTCTTGACATCACTTTGCACCTGTGATGTTCCAGTGGCTTACAGGGTTAATGTGATTGTCTTACAAACAGGAGTTCATGAGTTCTAATCCTTGGAGAGATTTTTTCATTTACTTACTAATAAGCTTCCTATAGTGCCAATGGAAATTTGCATTGATTCTGGGCTTGAGATAATGCAAATGTGAGATAGAATCTGTACTAAGTGTTCATAAAGACCAATATGTCATCATAAGCTGTATAGATTGGCGTTAAGAAAAACATAGTAAAACCAATTGATTTCTTTTTGAACTTACCTAATAGTGATTCTTTGCTCACTGCCCTTCTTGACATTACTCTGCACCTGTCATATTCCAGTGGCTTACTGGGTTAACGTGATTGTCTTACAAACAAGAGTTCATGAGTTCTAATCCTTGGAGAGATTTTTTTCATTTACTTACTAATAAGCTTCCTATAGAGCCAATGGAAATTTGCATTGATTCTGGGCTTGAGATAGTGCAAATGTGAGATAGAATCTGTACTAAGTGTTCATAAAGAACTATATGTCTTCATAAGCTATATAGATTGGCGTTAAGAAAAACATAGTAAAACCAATGGATTTCTTTTTGAACTTACCTAATAGTGATTCATTGTTCACTGCCCTTCTTGACATTCCTTTGCACCTGTCATGTTTCAGTGGCTTACTGGGTTAATGTGATTGTCTTACAAACAGGAGTTCATGAGTTCTAATCCTTGGAGAGATTTTTTTCATTTACTTACTAATAAGCTTCCTATAGAGCCAATGGAAATTTGCATTGATTTTGGGATTGAGATAGTGCAACTGTGAGATAGAATCTGTACTAAGTGTTCATAAAGAACAATATGTCATCACAAGCTGTTTAGATTGGCATTAAGAATAACATAGTAAAACCAATGGATTTCTTTTTGAACTTACCTAATAGTGATTCATTGTTCACTGCCCTTCTTGACATCGCTTTGCACCTGTCATGTTCCAGTGGCTAACTGGGTTAATGTGACTGTCTTGTAAACAGGAGTTCATGAGTTCTTATCCTCGAGACATTTTTTCATTTTCTTACTAATAAGCTTCCTATAGACCCAATGGAAATTTGCATTGATTTTGGGATTGAGATAGTGCAATTGTGAGATAGAATCTGTACTACGGTAAGTGTTCATAAAGAACTATATGTCATCACTAGCTGTATAGATTGCCATTAAGAATAACATAGTAAAACCAATGGATTTCTTTTTGAACTTACCTAATAGTGATTCTTGTTCACTGCCCTTCTTGACATCACTTTGCACCTGTGATGTTCCTGTGGCTTACTGGGTTAATGTGATTGTCTTACAAACAGGAGTTCATGAGTCCTAATCCTTGGAGAGGTTTTTTCATTTACTTACTAATAAGCTTCCTATAGAGCCAAAGGAAATTTGCATTGATTTTGGGATTGGGATAGTGCAATTGTGAGATAGAATCTGTACTAAGTGTTCATAAAGAACAATATGTCATCACAAGCTGTTTAGATTGGCATTAAGAATAACATAGTAAAACCAATGGATTTGTTTTTGAACTTACCTAATAGTGATTCTTGTTCACTGCCCTTATTGACATCGCTTTGCATGTGTGGTGTTTCAGTGGCTTATTGGGTTAATGCAACTGTCTTGTAAACAGGAATTCATGAGTTCTAAACCTCAGAGTGCTTTTTTTTCATTTACTTACTAATAAGCTTCCTATAGAGCCAATGGAAATTTGCATTGATTTTGGGATTGAGATAGTGCAAATGTGAGATAGAATCTGTACTAAGTGTTCATAAAGACCAGTATGTCATCATAAGCTGTATAGATTGGCGTTAAGGAAAACATAGTAAAACCAATGGATTTCTTTTTGAACTTACCTAATAGTGATTAATTGTTCACTGCCCTTCTTGACATTACTCTGCACCTGTCATGATCCAGTGGCTTACTGGGTTAATGTGACTGTCATGTCAACAGGAGTTCATGAGTTCTAATCCTCGAGACATTTTTTCATTTTCTTACTAACAAGCTTCCTATAGAGCCAATGGAAATTTGCATTGATTTTGGGATTGAGATAGTGCAATTGTGAGATAGAATCTGTACTAAGTGTTCATAAAGAACAATTTGTCATCACAAGCTGTTTAGATTGGCATTAAGAATAACATAGTAAAACCAATGGATTTCTTTTTGAACTTACCTAATAGTGATTCATTGTTTTCTGCCCTTATTGACATCACTTTGCATGTGTGGTGTTTCAGTGGCTTATTGGGTTAATGCAACTGTCTTGTAAACAGGAATTCATGAGTTCTAATCCTCAGAGTGCTTTTTTTCATTTACTTACTAATAAGCTTCCTATAGAGTCAATGGAAATTTGCATTGATTTTGGGATTGAGATAGTGCAAATGTGAGATAAAATCTGTACTAAGTGTTCATAAAGACCAATATGTCATCATAAGCTGTATAGATTGGCGTTAAGAAAAACATAGTAAAACCAATGGATTTCTTTTTGAACTTACCTAATAGTGATTCATTGTTCACTGCCCTTCTTGACATCACTTTGCACCTGTGATGTTTCAGTGGATTACTGGGTTAATGTGATTGTCTTACAAACAGGAGTTCATGAGTTCTAATCCTTGGAGAGATTTTTTTCATTTACTTACTAATAAGCTTCCTATAGAGCCAATGGAAATTTGCATTGATTTTGGGATTGAGATAGTGCAATTGTGAGATAGAATCTGTACTACGGTAAGTGTTCATAAAGAACTATATGTCATCACAAGCTGTATAGATTGCCATTAAGAATAACATAGTAAAACCAATGGATTTGTTTTTGAACTTACCTAATAGTGATTCATTGTTCACTGCCCTTCTTGACATCACTTTGCACCTGTGATGTTCCAGTGGCTTACAGGGTTAATGTGATTGTCTTACAAACAGGAGTTCATGAGTTCTAATCCTTGGAGAGATTTTTTCATTTACTTACTAATAAGCTTCGTATAGTGCCAATGGAAATTTGCATTGATTCTGGGCTTGAGATAATGCCAATGTGAGATAGAATCTGTACTAAGTGTTCATAAAGACCAATATGTCATCATAAGCTGTATAGATTGGCGTTAAGAAAAACATAGTAAAACCATTGGATTTCTTTTTGAACTTACCTAATAGTGATTCATTGTTCACTGCCCTTCTTGACATTATTCTGTACCTGTCATGTTCCAGTGGCTTACTGTGTTAATGTGACTGTCTTGTAAACAGGAGTTCATGAGTTCTAATCCTCGAGACATTTTTTCATTTTCTTACTAATAAGCTTCCTATAGAGCCAATGGAAATTTGCATTGATTTTGGGATTGAGATAGTGCAATTGTGAGATAGAATCTGTACTACGGTAAGTGTTCATAAAGAACTATATGTCATCATTAGCTGTATAGATTGCCATTAAGAATAAAATAGTAAAACAAATGGATTTCTTTTTGAACTTACCTAATAGTGATTCTTGTTCACTGCCCTTCTTGACATCTCTTTGCACCTGTGATGTTCCTGTGGCTTACTGGGTTAATGTGATTGTCTTACAAACAGGAGTTCATGAGTTCTAATCCTTGGAGAGATTTTTTCATTTACTTACTAATAAGCTTCCTATAGAGCCAATGGAAATTTGCATTGATTTTGGGATTGGGATAGTGCAATTGTGAGATAGAATCTGTACTAAGTGTTCATAAAGAACAATATGTCATCACAAGCTGTTTAGATTGGCATTAAGAATAACATAGTAAAACCAATGGATTTCTTTTTGAACTTACCTAATAGTGATTCATTGTTCACTGCCCTTATTGACATCGCTTTGCATGTGTGGTGTTTCAGTGGCTTATTGGGTTAATGCAACTGTCTTGTAAACAGGAATTCATGAGTTCTAAACCTCAGAGTGCTTTTTTTTCATTTACTTACTAATAAGCTTCCTATAGAGCCAATGGAAATTTGCATTGATTTTGGGATTGAGATAGTGCAAATGTGAGATAGAATCTGTACTAAGTGTTCATAAAGACCAGTATGTCATCATAAGCTGTATAGATTGGCGTTAAGGAAAACATAGTAAAACCAATGGATTTCTTTTTGAACTTACCTAATAGTGATTAATTGTTCACTGCCCTTCTTGACATTACTCTGCACCTGTCATGATCCAGTGGCTTACTGGGTTAATGTGACTGTCTTGTCAACAGGAGTTCATGAGTTCTAATCCTCGAGACATTTTTTCATTTTCTTACTAACAAGCTTCCTATAGAGCCAATGGAAATTTGCATTGATTTTGGGATTGAGATAGTGCAATTGTGAGATAGAATCTGTACTAAGTGTTCATAAAGAACAATTTGTCATCACAAGCTGTTTAGATTGGCATTAAGAATAACATAGTAAAACCAATGGATTTCTTTTTGAACTTACCTAATAGTGATTCATTGTTTTCTGCCCTTATTGACATCACTTTGCATGTGTGGTGTTTCAGTGGCTTATTGGGTTAATGCAACTGTCTTGTAAACAGGAATTCATGAGTTCTAATCCTCAGAGTGCTTTTTTTCATTTACTTACTAATAAGCTTCCTATAGAGTCAATGGAAATTTGCATTGATTTTGGAATTGAGATAGTGCAAATGTGAGATAAAATCTGTACTAAGTGTTCATAAAGACCAATATGTCATCATAAGCTGTATAGATTGGCGTTAAGAAAAACATAGTAAAACCAATGGATTTCTTTTTGAACTTACCTAATAGTGATTCATTGTTCACTGCCCTTCTTGACATCACTTTGCACCTGTGATGTTCCAGTGGCTTACAGGGTTAATGTGATTGTCTTACAAACAGGAGTTCATGAGTTCTAATCCTTGGAGAGATTTTTTCATTTACTTACTAATAAGCTTCGTATAGTGCCAATGGAAATTTGCATTGATTCTGGGATTGAGATAATGCCAATGTGAGATAGAATCTGTACTAAGTGTTCATAAAGACCAATATGTCATCATAAGCTGTATAGATTGGCGTTAAGAAAAACATAGTAAAACCAATGGATTTCTTTTTGAACTTACCTAATAGTGATTCATTGTTCACTGCCCTTCTTGACATTATTCTGTACCTGTCATGTTCCAGTGGCTTACTGTGTTAATGTGACTGTCTTGTAAACAGGAGTTCATGAGTTCTAATCCTCGAGACATTTTTTCATTTTCTTACTAATAAGCTTCCTATAGAGCCAATGGAAATTTGCATTGATTTTGGGATTGAGATAGTGCAATTGTGAGATAGAATCTGTACTATGGTAAGTGTTCATAAAGAACTATATGTCATCACAAGCTGTATAGATTGCCATTAAGAATAACATAGTAAAACCAATGGATTTCTTTTTGAACTTACCTAATAGTGATTCATTGTTCACTGCCCTTCTTGACATCACTTTGCACCTGTGATGTTCCAGTGGCTTACAGGGTTAATGTGATTGTCTTACAAACATGAGTTCATGAGTTCTAATCCTTGGAGAGATTTTTTCATTTACTTACTAATAAGCTTCCTATAGTGCCAATGGAAATTTGCATTGATTCTGGGCTTGAGATAATGCAAATGTGAGATAGAATCTGTGCTAAGTGTTCATAAAGACCAATATGTCATCATAAGCTGTATAGATTGGCGTTAAGAAAAACATAGTAAAACCAATTGATTTCTTTTTGAACTTACCTAATAGTGATTCTTTGTTCACTGCCCTTCTTGACATTACTCTGCACCTGTCATATTCCAGTGGCTTACTGTGTTATTGTGACTGTCTTGTAAACAGGAGTTCATGAGTTCTAATCCTCGAGACATTTTTTCATTTTCTTACTAATAAGCTTCCTATAGAGCCAATGGAAATTTGCATTGATTTTGGGATTGAGATAGTGCAATTGTGAGATAGAATCTGTACTAAGTGTTCATAAAGAACAATATGTCATCACAAGCTGTTTAGATATACATTAAGAATAACATAGTAAAACCAATGGATTTCTTTTTGAACTTACCTAATAGTGATTCATTGTTCACTGCCCTTCTTGACATTTTTTCACACCTGTGATGTTCCATTGGCTTACTGGGTTAATGTGACTGTCTTATAAAAAGTAGTTCATGAGTTCTAATCCTTGGAGAGATTTTTTCATTTACTTACTAATAAGCTTCCTATAGAGCCAATGGACATATGCATTGATTTTGGGATTGAGATAGTGCAAATGTGAGATAAAATCTGTACTGAGTGTTCATAAAGAGCAATATGTCATCATAAGCTGTATAGATTGGCGTTAAGAAAAACACAGTAAAACCAATGGATTTGTTTTTGAATTTACCTAATAGTGATTCCTTGTTCACTGCCCTTCTTGACATTCATTTGCACCTGTTATGTTCTAGTGGCTTACTGGGTTAATGTGACTGTCTTGTAAACAAGAGTTCATGAGCTCTAAACCTTGAGACATTTTTTTCATTTACTTACTATTAAGCTTCCTATAGTGCCAATGGAAATTTGCATTGATTTTGGGATTGAGATAGTGCAATTGTGAGATAGAATCTGTACTAAGTGTTCATAAAGAACAATATGTCATCACAAGCTGTTTAGATTCACATTAAGAATAACATAGTAAAACCAATGGATTTCTTTTTGAACTTAACTAATAGTGATTCATTGTTCACTGCCCTTCTTGACCTCACTTTGCACCTGTGATGTTCCAGTGGCTTACTGGGTTAATGTGATTGTCTTATAAACTGGAGTTCATGAGTTCTAATCCTTGGACAGATATTTTCATTTACTTACTAATAAGATTCCTATAGAGCCAATGGAAATTTGCATTGATTCTGGGCTTGAGATAGTGCAATTTTGAGATAGAATCTGTACTAAGTGTTCATAAAGAACAATATGTCATCACAAGCTGTTTAGATTGGCATTAAGAATAACATAGTAAAACCAATGGATTTCTTTTTCAACTTACCTAATAGTGATTCATTGTTCACTGCCCTTATTGACATCGCTTTGCTTGTGTGGTGTTTCAGTGGCTTATTGGGTTAATGCAACTGACTTGTAAACAGGAGTTCATGAGTTCTAATCCTCAGAGAGCTTTTTTTCATTTACTTACTAATAAGCTTCTTATAGAGCCAATGGAAATTTGAATTGATTTTTGGCTTGAGATAGTGCAAATGTGAGATAGAATCTGTACGAAGTGTTCATAAAGACCAATATGTCATCATAAGCTGTATAGATTGGCGTTAAGAAAAATATAGTAAAACCAATGGATTTCTTTTTGAACTTACCTAATAGTGATTCATTGTTCACTGCCCTTCTTGACATTCCTTTGCACCTGTCATTTTCTAGTGGCTTACTGGGTTAATGTGATTGTCTTGTAAACAAGAGTTCATGACCTCTAATCCTCAAGAAATTTTTTTCATTTACTTACTAATAAGCTTCCTATAGAGCCAATGGAAATTTGCATTGATTTTGGGATTGAGATAGTGCAATTGTGAGATAGAATCTGTACTAAGTGCTCATAAAGAACAATATGTCATCACAAGCTGTTTAGATTGGCATTAAGAATAACATAGTAAAACCAATGGATTTCTTTTTGAACTTACCTAATAGTGATTCATTGTTCACTGCCCTTCTTGACATCTTTTTGCACCTGTGATGTTCCAGTGGCTTACTGGGTTAATGTGATTGTCTTATAAAAAGGAGTTCATGAGTTCTAATCCTTGGAGATATTTTTTCATTTACTTACTAATAAGCTTCCTATAGAGCCAATGGAAATATGCATTGATTTTGGGATTGAGATAGTGCAAATGTGAGATAAAATCTGTACTAAGTGTTCATAAAGAGCAATATGTCATCATAAGCTGTATAGATTGGCGTTAAGAAAAACACAGTAATACCAATGGATTTCTTTTTGAACTTACCTAATAGTGATTCATTGTTCACTGCCCTTCTTGACATTTCTTAGCACCTGTTATGTTCTAGTGGCTTACTGGGTTAATGTGACTGTCTTGTAAACAAGAGTTCATGAGCTCTAAACCTCGAGACATTTTTTTCATTTACTTACTAATAAGCTTCCTATAGAGCCAATGGAAATTTGCATTGATTTTGGGATTGAGATAGTGCAATTGTGAGATAGAATCTGTACTAAGTGTTCATAAAGAACAATATGTCATCACAAGCTGTATAGATTGCCATTAAGAATAACATAGTAAAACCAATGGATTTCTTTTTGAACTTACCTAATAGTGATTCATTGTTCACTGCCCTTCTTGACATCACTTTGCACCTGTGATGTTCCTGTGGCTTACTGGGTTAATGTGATTGTCTTACAGACAGGAGTTCATGAGTTCTAATCCTTGGAGAGATTTTTTCATTTACTTACTAATAAGCTTCCTATAGAGCCAATGGAAATTTGCATTGATTTTGGGATTGAGATAGTGCAATTGTGAGATAGAATCTGTACTAAGTGTTCATAAAGAGCAATATGTCATCATAAGCTGTATAGATTGGCGTTAAGAAAAACATAGTAAAACCAATGGATTTCTTTTTGAACTTACCTAATAGTGATTCATTGTTCACTGCCCTTCTTGACATTCCTTTGCACCTGTCATGATCCAGTGGCTTACTGGGTTAATGTGATTGTTTTACAAACTGGAGTTCATGAGTTCTAATCCTTGGAGAGATTTTTTTCATTTACTTACTAATAAGCTTCCTATAGAGCCAATGGAAATTTGCATTGATTTTGGGATTGAGATAGTGCAATTGTGAGATAGAATCTGTACTACGGTAAGTGTTCATAAAGAACTATATGTTATCACAAGCTGTATAGATTGCCATTAAGAATAACATAGTAAAACCAATGGATTTCTTTTTGAACTTACCTAATAGTGATTCATTGTTCACTGCCCTTCTTGACATCACATTGCACCTGTGATGTTCCAGTGGCTTACAGGGTTAATGTAATTGTCTTACAAACAGGAGTTCATGAGTTCTAATCCTTGGAGAGATTTTTTCATTTACTTACTAATAAGCTTCCTATAGTGCCAATGGAAATTTGCATTGATTCCGGGCTTGAGATAATGCAAATGTGAGATAGAATCTGTACTAAGTGTTCATAAAGACCAATATGTCATCATAAGCTGTATAGATTGGCGTTAAGAAAAACATAGTAAAACCAATGGATTTTTTTTTGAACTTACCTAATAGTGATTCATTGTTCACTGCCCTTCTTGACATTACTCTGCACCTGTCATGTTCCAGTGGCTTACTGGGTTAATGTGACTGTCTTGTAAACAGGAGTTCATGAGTTCTAATCCTCGAGACATTTTTTCATTTTCTTACTAATAAGCTTCCTATAGAGCCAATGGAAATTTGCATTGATTTTGGGATTGAGATAGTGCAATTGTGAGATAGAATCTGTACTACGGTAAGTGTTCATAAAGAACTATATGTCATCACAAGCTGTATAGATTGCCATTAAGAATAACATAGTAAAACCAATGGATTTCTTTTTGAACTTACCTAATAGTGATTCATTGTTCACTGCCCTTCTTGACATCACTTTGCACATGTGATGTTCCAGTGGCTTACTGGGTTAATGTGATTGTCTTACAAACAGGAGTTCATGAGTTCTAATCCTTGGAGAGATTTTTTCATTTACTTACTAATAAGATTCCTATAGAGCCAATGGAAATTTGCATTGATTCTGGGCTTCAGATAGTGCAATTTTTAGATAGAATCTGTACTAAGTGTTCATAAAGAACAATATGTCATCACAAGCTGTTTAGATTGGCATTAAGAATAACATAGTAAAACCAATGGATTTCTTTTTGAACTTACCTAATAGTGATTCATTGTTCACTGCCCTTATTGACATCACTTTGCATGTGCGGTGTTTCAGTGGTTTATTGGGTTAATATGATTGTCTTATAAACAGGACTTCATGAGTTTTAATCCTTGGAGAGATTTTTTCATTTACTTACTAATAAGATTCCTATAGAGCCAATGGAAATTTGCATTGATTCTGGGCTTGAGATAGTGCAATTTTGAGATAGAATCTGTACTAAGTGTTCATAAAGAACAATATGTCATCACAAGCTGTTTAGATTGGCATTAAGAATAACATAGTAAAACCAATGGATTTCTTTTTGAACTTACCTAATAGTGATTCATTGTTCACTGCCCTTCTTGACATCACTTTGCACCTGTGATGTTCCATTCGCTTACTGTGTTAATGTGATTGTCTTACAAACAGGAGTTCATGAGTTCTAATCCTTCGAGAGATTTTTTCATTTACTTACTAATAAGCTTCCTAAAGAACCAATGGAAATTTGCATTGATTCTGGGCTTGAGATAGTGCAAATGTGAGATAGAATCTGTACTAAGTGTTCATAAAGAGCAATAAGTCATCATAAGCTGTATAGATTGGCGTTAAGAAAAACATAGTAATACCAATGGATTTCTTTTTGAACTTACCTAATAGTGATTCATTGTTCACTGCCCTTCTTGACATTCCTTTGCACCTGTCATGTTCTAGTGGCTTACTAGGTTGATGTGACTGTCTTGTAAACAAGAGTTCATGAGCTCTAATCCTTGAGAAATTTTTTTCATTTACCTACTAATAAGCTTCCTATAGAGCCAATGGAAATTTGCATTGATTTTGGGATTGAGATAGTGCAATTTTGAGATAGAATCTGTACTAAGTGTTCAAAAAGAACAATATGTCATCACAAGCTGTTTAGATTGGCATTAAGAATAACATAGTAAAACCAATGGATTTCCTTTTGAACTTACCTAATAGTGATTCATTGTTCACTGCCCTTTTTGACATCACTTTGCACCTGTCTTGTTCCAGTGGCTAACTGGGTTTATGTGACTGTCTTGTAAACAGAAGTTCATGTGTTCTAATCCTCGAGACATTTTTTTCATTTAATTACTAATAAGCTTCCTATAGACCCAATGGAAATTTGCATTGATTTTGGGATTGAGATAGTGTAATTGTGAGATAGAATCTGTACTACGGTAAGTGTTCATAAAGAACTATATGTCATCACAAGCTGTATAGATTGCCATTAAGAATAACATAGTAAAACCAATGGATTTCTTTTTGAACTTACCTAATAGTGATTCATTGTTCACTGCCCTTCTTGACATCACTTTGCACCTGTGATGTTCCAGTGGCTTACAGGGTTAATGTAATTGTCTTACAAACAGGAGTTCATGAGTTCTAATCCTTGGAGAGATTTTTTCATTTACTTACTAATAAGCTTCCTATAGTGCCAATGGAAATTTGCATTGATTCCGGGCTTGAGATAATGCAAATGTGAGATAGAATCTGTACTAAGTGTTCATAAAGACCAATATGTCATCATAAGCTGTATAGATTGGCGTTAAGAAAAACATAGTAAAACCATGGATTTTTTTTTGAACTTACCTAATAGTGATTCATTGTTCACTGCCCTTCTTGACATTACTCTGCACCTGTCATGTTCCAGTGGCTTACTGGGTTAATGTGACTGTCTTGTAAAAAGGAGTTCATGAGTTCTAATCCTCGAGACATTTTTTCATTTTCTTACTAATAAGCTTCCTATAGAGCCAATGGAAATTTGCATTGATTTTGGGATTGAGATAGTGCAATTGTGAGATAGAATCTGTACTACGGTAAGTGTTCATAAAGAACTATTTGTCATCACAAGCTGTATAGATTGCCATTAAGAATAACATAGTAAAACCAATGGATTTCTTTTTGAACTTACCTAATAGTGATTCATTGTTCACTGCCCTTCTTGACATCACTTTGCACATGTGATGTTCCAGTGTCTTATTGGCTTAATGTGATTGTCTTATAAACAGGAGTTCATGAGTTCTAATCCTTGCAGAGATTTTTTCATTTACTTACTAATAAGCTTCCTATAGAGCCAATGGAAATTTGCATTGATTTTGGGCTTGAGATAGTGCAATTGTGAGATAGAATCTGTACTAAGTGTTCATACAGAACAATATGTCATCACAAGCTGTTTAGATTGGCATTAAGAATAACATAGTAAAACCAATGGATTTCTTTTTGAACTTACCTAATAGTGATTCATTGTTCACTGCCCTTCTTGACATCACTTTGCACCTGTGATGTTCCATTCGCTTACTGTGTTAATGTGATTGTCTTACAAACAGGAGTTCATGAGTTCTAATCATTCGAGAGATTTTTTCATTTACTTACTAATAAGCTTCCTAAAGAACCAATGGAAATTTGCATTGATTCTGGGCTTGAGATAGTGCAAATGTGAGATAGAATCTGTACTAAGTGTTCATAAAGAGCAATAAGTCATCATAAGCTGTATAGATTGGCGTTAAGAAAAACATAGTAAAACCAATGGATTTCTTTTTGAACTTACCTAATAGTGATTCATTGTTCACTGCCCTTCTTGACATTCCTTTGCACCTGTCATGTTCTAGTCTCTTACTAGGTTGATGTGACTGTCTTGTAAACAAGAGTTCATGAGCTCTAATCCTTGAGAACTTTTTTTCATTTATCTACTAATAAGCTTCCTATAGAGCCAATGGAAATTTGAATTGATTTTGGGATTGAGATAGTGCAATTGTGAGATAGAATCTGTACTACGGTAAGTGTTCATAAAGAACTATATGTCATCACAAGCTGTATAGATTGCCATTAAGAATAACATAGTAAAACCAATGGATTTCTTTTTGAACTTACCTAATAGTGATTCATTGTTCACTGCCCTTCTTGACATCCCTTTGCACCTGTGATGTTCCAGTGGCTTACAGGGTTAATGTAATTTTCTTACAAACAGGAGTTCATGAGTTCTAATCCTTGGAGAGATTTTTTCATTTACTTACTAATAAGCTTCCTATAGTGCCAATGGAAATTTGCATTGATTCTGGGCTTGAGATAATGCAAATGTGAGATAGAATCTGTACTAAGTGTTCATAAAGAGCAATATGTCATCATAAGCTGTATAGATTGGCGTTAAAAAAAACATAGTAAAACCAATGGATTTCTTTTTGAACTTACCTAATAGTGATTCATTGTTCACTGCCCTTCTTGACATCACTTTGCACATGTGATGTTCCAGTGTCTTATTGGGTTAATGTGATTGTCTTATAAACAGGAGTTCATGAGTTCTAATCCTTGCAGAGATTTTTTCATTTACTTACTAATAAGATTCCTATAGAGCCAATGGAAATTTGCATTGATTCTGGGCTTGAGATAGTGCAATTGTGAGATAGAATCTGTACTAAGTGTTCATAAAGAACAATATGTCATCACAAGCTGTTTAGATTGGCATTAAGAATAACATAGTAAAACCAATGGATTTCTTTTTGAACTTACCTAATAGTGATTCATTGTTCACTGCCCTTATTGACATCACTTTGCATGTGTGGTGTTTCAGTGGCTTATTGGGTTAATGCAACTGACTTGTAAACAGGAGTTCATGAGTTCTAATCCTCAGAGAGCTTTTTTTTTCATTTACTTACTAATAAGCTTCCTATAGAGCCAATGGAAATTTGCATTGATTATGGGCTTGAGATAGTGCAATTGTGAGATAGAATCTGTACTAAGTGTTCATACAGAACAATATGTCATCACAAGCTGTTTAGATTGGCATTAAGAATAACATAGTAAAACCAATGGATTTCTTTTTGAACTTACCTAATAGTGATTCATTGTTCACTGCCCTTCTTGACATCACTTTGCACCTGTGATGTTCCATTCGCTTACTGTGTTAATGTGATTGTCTTACAAACAGGAGTTCATGAGTTCTAATCATTCGAGAGATTTTTTCATTTACTTACTAATAAGCTTCCTAAAGAACCAATGGAAATTTGCATTGATTCTGGGCTTGAGATAGTGCAAATCTGAGATAGAATCTGTACTAAGTGTTCATAAAGAACAATATGTCATCACAAGCTGTTTAGATTGGCATTAAGAATAACATAGTAAAACCAATGGATTTCTTTTTGAACTTACCTAATAGTGATTCATTGTTCACTGCCCTTATTGACATCACTTTGCATGTGTGGTGTTTCAGTGGCTTATTGGGTTAATGCAACTGACTTGTAAACAGGAGTTCATGAGTTCTAATCCTCAGAGAGCTTTTTTTTTTCATTTACTTACTAATAAGCATCCTATAGAGCCAATGGAAATTTGCATTGATTTTGGGCTTGAGATAGTGCAATTGTGAGATAGAATCTGTACTAAGTGTTCATACAGAACAATATGTCATCACAAGCTGTTTAGATTGGCATTAAGAATAACATAGTAAAACCAATGGATTTCTTTTTGAACTTACCTAATAGTGATTCATTGTTCACTGCCCTTCTTGACATCACTTTGCACCTGTGATGTTCCATTCGCTTACTGTGTTAATGTGATTGTCTTACAAACAGTAGTTCATGAGTTCTAATCATTCGAGAGATTTTTTCATTTACTTACTAATAAGCTTCCTAAAGAACCAATGGAAATTTGCATTGATTCTGGGCTTGAGATAGTGCAAATGTGAGATAGAATCTGTACTAAGTGTTCATAAAGAGCAATAAGTCATCATAAGCTGTATAGATTGGCGTTAAGAAAAACATAGTAAAACCAATGGATTTCTTTTTGAACTTACCTAATAGTGATTCATTGTTCACTGCCCTTCTTGACATTCCTTTGCACCTGTCATGTTCTAGTGGCTTACTAGGTTGATGTGACTGTCTTGTAAACAAGAGTTCATGAGCTCTAATCCTTGAGAACTTTTTTTCATTTATCTACTAATAAGCTTCCTATAGAGCCAATGGAAATTTGCATTGATTTTGGGATTGAGATAGTGCAATTGTGAGATAGAATCTGTACTAAGTGTTCATAAAGAACAATATGTCATCACAAGCTGTTTAGATTGGCATTAAGAATAACATAGTAAAACCAATGGATTTCTTTTTGAACTTACCTAATAGTGATTCATTGTTCACTGCCCTTCTTGACATCTTTTTGCACCTGTGATGTTCCAGTGGCTTACTGGGTTAATGTGACTGTCTTATAAAAAGGAGTTCATGAGTTCTAATCCTTGGAGAGATTTTTTTCATTTACTTACTAATAAGCTTCCTATAGAGCCAATGGAAATATGCATTGATTCTGGGATTGAGATAGTGCAAATGTGAGATAAAATCTGTACTAAGTGTTCATAAAGAGCAATATGTCATCATAGGCTGTATAGATTGGCGTTAAGAAAAACACAGTAAAACCAATGGATTTCTTTTTGAACTTACCTAATAGTGATTCATTGTTCACTGCCCTTCTTGACATTCTTTTGCACCCGTTATGTTCTAGTGGCTTACTGGGTTAATGTGACTGTCTTGTAAACAAGAGTTCATGAGCTCTAAACCTCAAGAAATTTTTTTCATTTACTTACTATTAAGCTTCCTATAGAGCCAATGGAAATTTGCATTGATTTTGGGATTGAGATAGTGCAATTGTGAGATAGAATTTGTACTAAGTGTTCATAAAGAACAATATGTCATCACAAGCTGTTTAGATTGGCATTAAGAATAACATAGTAAAACCAATGGATTTCTTTTTGAACTTACCTAATAGTGATTCATTGTTCTCTGCCCTTCTTGACATCTTTTTGCACCTGTGATGTTCCAGTGGCTTACTGGGTTAATGTGACTGTCTTATAAAAAGGAGTTCATGAGTTCTAATCCTTGGAGAGATTTTTTCATTTACTTACTAATAAGATTCCTATAGAGCCAATGGAAATTTGCATTGATTCTGTGCTTGAGATAGTGCAATTTTGAGATAGAATCTGTACTAAGTGTTCATAAAGAACAATATGTCATCACAAGCTGTTTAGATTGGCATTAAGAATAACATAGTAAAACCAATGGATTTCTTTTTGAACTTACCTAATAGTGATTCATTGTTCACTGCCCTTCTTGACATCTTTTTGCACCTGTGATGTTCCAGTGGCTTACTGGGTTAATGTGACTGTCTTATAAAAAGGAGTTCATGAGTTCTAATCCTTGGAGAGATTTTTTCATTTACTTACTAATAAGCTTCCTATAGAGCCAATGGAAATATGCATTGATTTTGGGATTGAGATAGTGCAAATGTGAGATAAAATCTGTACTAAGTGTTCATAAAGAGCAATATGTCATCGTAAGCTGTATAGATTGGCGCTAAGAAAAACACAGTAAAACCAATGGATTTCTTTTTGAACTTACCTAATAGTGATTCATTGTTCACTGCCCTTCTTGACATTCTTTTGCACTTGTTATGTTCTAGTGGCTTATTCGGTTAATGTGACTGTCTTGTAAACAAGAGTTCATGAGCTCTAAACCTCAAGATATTTTTTTCATTTACTTACTAATAAGCTTCCTATAGAGCCAATGGAAATTTGCATTGATTTTGGGATTGAGATAGTGCAATTGTGAGATAGAATCTGTACTAAGTGTTCATAAAGAACAATATGTCATCACAAGCTGTTTAGATTGGCATTAAGAATAACATAGTAAAACCAATGGATTTCTTTTTGAACTTACCTAATAGTGATTCATTGTTCACTGCCCTTCTTGACATCACTTTGCACCTGTGATGTTCCAGTGGCTTACTGGGTTAATGTGATTGTCTTATAAACAGGAGTTCATGAGTTCTAATCCTTGGAGAGATTTTTTCATTTACTTACTAATAAGATTCCTATAGAGCCAATGGAAATTTGCATTGATTCTGGGCTTGAGATAGTGCAATTTTGAGATAGAATCTGTACTAAGTGTTCATAAAGAACAATATGTCATCACAAGCTGTTTAGATTGGCATTAAGAATAACATAGTAAAACCAATGGATTTCTTTTTGAACTTACCTAATAGTGATTTATTGTTCAGTGCCCTTCTTGACATCTTTTTGCACCTGTGATGTTCCAGTGGCTTACTGGGTTAATGTGACTGTCTTATAAAAAGGAGTTCATGAGTTCTAATCCTTGGAGAGATCTTTTCATTTACTTACTAATAAGCTTCCTATAGAGCCAATGGAAATATGCATTGATTTTGGGATTGAGATAGTGCAAATGTGAGATAAAATCTGTACTAAGTGTTCATAAAGAGCAATATGTCATCATAAGCTGTATAGATTGGCGTTAAGAAAAACACAGTAAAACCAATGGATTTCTTTTTGAACTTACCTAATAGTGATTCATTGTTCACTGCCCTTCTTGACATTACTTTGCACCTGTTATGTTCTAGTGGCATACTGGGTTAATGTGACTGTCTTGTAACCAAGAGCTCATGAGCTCTAAACCTCGAGTCATTTTTTTCATTTACTTACTAATAAGCTTCCTATAGAGCCAATGGAAATTTGCATTGATTTTGGGATTGAGATAGTGCAATTGTGAGATAGAATCTGTACTAAGTGTTCATAAAGAACAATATGTCATCACAAGCTGTTTAGATTGGCATTAAGAATAACATAGTAAAACCAATGGATTTCTTTTTAAACTTACCTAATAGTGATTCATTGTTCACTGCCCTTCTTGACATCTTTTTGCACCTGTGATGTTCCAGTGGCTTACTGGGTTAATGTGACTGTCTTATAAAAAGGAGTTCATGAGTTCTAATCCTTGGAGAGATTTTTTCATTTACTTACTAATAAGCTTCCTATAGAGCCAATGGAAATATGCATTGATTTTGGGATTGAGATAGTGCAAATGTGAGATAAAATCTGTACTAAGTGTTCATAAAGAGCAATATGTCATCATAAGCTGTATAGATTGGCGTTAAGAAAAACACAGTAAAACCAATGGATTTCTTTTTGAACTTACCTAATAGTGATTCATTGTTCACTGCCCTTCTTGACATTCTTTTGCACCTGTTATGCTCTAGTGGCTTACTCGGTTAATGTGACTGTCTTGTAAACAAGAGTTCATGAGCTCTAAACCTCAAGATATTTTTTTCATTTACTTACTAATAAGCTTCCTATAGAGCCAATGGAAATTTGCATTGATTTTGGGATTGAGATAGTGCAATTGTGAGATAGAATTTGTACTAAGTGTTCATAAAGAACAATATGTCATCACAAGCTGTTTAGATTGGCATTAAGGATAACATAGTAAAACCAATGGATTTCTTTTTGAACTTACCTAATAGTGATTCATTGTTCACTGCATTTCTTGACATGTCTTTGCACCTTTGATGTTCCAGTGGCTTACTGGGTTATTGTGATTGTCTTATAAACAGGAGTTCATGAGTTCTAATCCTCAGAGAGCTTTTTTTCATTTACTTACTAATAAGCTTCCTATAGAGCCAATGGAAATTTGCATTGATTCTGGGCTTGAGATAGTGCAATTGTGAGATAAAATCTGTACTAAGTGTTCATAAAGAGCAATATGTCATCATAAGCTGTATAGATTGGCGATAAGAAAAACACAGTAAAACCAATGGATTTCTTTTTGAACTTACCTAATAGTGATTCATTGTTCACTGCCCTTCTTGACATTCTTTTGCACCTGTTATGTTCTAGTGGCTTACTGGGTTAATGTGACTGTCTTGTAAACAAGAGCTCATGAGCTCTAAACCTCAAGACATTTTTTTCATTTACTTACTAATAAGCTTCCTATAGAGCCAATGGAAATTTGCATTGATTTTGGGATTGAGATAGTGCAATTGTGAGATAGAATCTGTACTAATTGTTCATAAAGAACAATATGTCATCACAAGCTGTTTAGATTGGCATTAAGAATAACATAGTAAAACCAATGGATTTCTTTTTGAACTTACCTAATAGTGATTCATTGTTCACTGCCCTTCTTGACATCTTTTTGCACCTGTGATGTTACAGTGCCTTACTGGGTTAATGTGACTGTCTAATAAAAAGGAGTTCATGAGTTCTAATCCTTGGAGAGATTTTTTCATTTACTTTCTAATAAGATTCCTATAGAGCCAATGGAAATTTGCATTGATTCTGGGCTTGAGATAGTGCAAATGTGAGATAGAATCTGTACTAAGTGTTCATAAAGAGCAATATGTCATCATAAGCTGTATAGATTGGCGTTAAGAAAAACACAGTAAAACCAATTGATTTCTTTTTGAACTTACCTAATAGTGATTCATTGTTCACTGCCCTTCTTGACATTCTTTTGCACCTGTTATGTTCTAGTGGCTTACTGGGTTAATGTGACTGTCTTGTAAACAAGAGCTCATGAGTTCTAAAACTCAAGACATTTTTTTCATTTACTTACTAATAAGCTTCCTATAGAGCCAATGGAAATTTGCATTGATTTTGGGATTGAGATAGTGCAATTGTGAGATAGAATCTGTACTAAGTGTTCATAAAGAACAATATGTCATCACAAGCTGTTTAGATTGGCATTAAGAATAACATAGTAAAACCAATGGATTTCTTTTTGAACTTACCTAATAGTGATTCATTGTTCACTGCCCTTCTTGACATCTTTTTGCACCTGTGATGTTCCAGTGGCTTACTGGGTTAATGTGACTGTCTTATAAAAAGGAGTTCATGAGTTCTAATCCTTGGAGAGATTTTTTCATTTACTTACTAATAAGCTTCCTATAGAGCCAATGGAAATATGCATTGATTTTGGGATTGAGATAGTGCAAATGTGAGATAAAATCTGTACTAAGTGTTCATAAAGAGCAATATGTCATCATAAGCTGTATAGATTGGCGTTAAGAAAAACACAGTAAAACCAATGGATTTCTTTTTGAACTTACCTAATAGTGATTCATTGTTCACTGCCCTTCTTGACATTCTTTTGCACCTGTTATGTTCTAGTGGCTTACTGGGTTAATGTGACTGTCTTGTAAACAAGAGTTCACGAGCTCTAAACCTCAAGACATTTTTTTCATTTACTTACTAATAAGCTTCCTATAGAGCCAATGGAAATTTGCACTGATTTTGGGATTGAGATAGTGCAATTGTGAGATAGAATCTGTACTAAGTGTTCATAAAGAACAATATGTCATCACAAGCTGTTTAGATTGGCATTAAGAATAACATAGTAAAACCAATGGATTTCTTTTTGAACTTACCTAATAGTGATTCATTGTTCACTGCCCTTCTTGACATCTTTTTGCACCTGTGATGTTACAGTGGCTTACTGGGTTAATGTGACTGTCTTATAAAAAGGAGTTCATGAGTTCTAATCCTTGGAGAGATCTTTTCATTTACTTACTAATAAGCTTCCTATAGAGCCAATGGAAATATGCATTGATTTTGGGATTGAGATAGTGCAAATGTGAGATAAAATCTGTACTAAGTGTTCATAAAGAGCAATATGTCATTATAAGCTGTATAGATTGGCGTTAAGAAAAACACAGTAAAACCAATGGATTTCTTTTTGAACTTACATAATAGTGATTCATTGTTCACTGCCCTTCTTGACATTACTTTGCACCTGTTATGTTCTAGTGGCGTACTGGGTTAATGTGACTGTCTTGTAACCAAGAGCTCATGAGCTCTAAACCTCAAGTCATTTTTTTCATTTACTTACTAATAAGCTTCCTATAGAGCCAATGGAAATTTGCATTGATTTTGGGATTGAGATAGTGCAATTGTGAGATAGAATCTGTACTAAGTGTTCATAAAGAACAATATGTCATCACAAGCTGTTTAGATTGGCATTAAGAATAAAATAGTAAAACCAATGGATTTCTTTTTGAACTTACCTAATAGTGATTCATTGTTCACTGCCCTTCTTGACATCTTTTTGCACCTGTGATGTTCCAGTGGCTTACTGGGTTAATGTGACTGTCTTATAAAAAGGTGTTCATGAGTTCTAATCCTTGGAGAGATTATTTCATTTACTTACTAATAAGCTTCCTATAGAGCCAATGGAAATATGCATTGATTTTGGGATTGAGATAGTGCAATTGTGAGATAAAATCTGTACTAAGTGTTCATAAAGAGCAATATGTCATCATAAGCTGTATAGATTGGCGTTAAGAAAAACACAGTAAAACCAATGGATTTCTTTTTGAACTTACCTAATAGTGATTCATTGTTCACTGCCCTTCTTGACATTCTTTTGCACCTGTTATGTTCTAGTGGCTTACTCGGTTAATGTGACTGTCTTGTAAACAAGAGTTCATGAGCTCTAAACCTCAAGATATTTTTTTCATTTACTTACTAATAAGCTTCCTATAGAGCCAATGGAAATTTGCATTGATTTTGGGATTGAGATAGTGCAATTGTGAGATAGAATCTGTACTAAGTGTTCATAAAGAACAATATGTCATCACAAGCTGTTTAGATTGGCATTAAGAATAACATAGTAAAACCAATGGATTTCTTTTTGAACTTACCTAATAGTGATTCATTGTTCACTGCCCTTCTTGACATCACTTTGCACCTGTTATGTTCCAGTGGCTTACTGGGTTAATGTGATTGTCTTATAAACAGGAGTTCATGAGTTCTAATCCTTGGAAAGATTTTTTCATTTACTTACTAATAAGATTCCTATAGAGCCAATGGAAATTTGCATTGATTCTGGGCTTGAGATAGTGCAAATGTGAGATAGAATCTGTACTAAGTGTTCATAAAGAGCAATATGTCATCATAAGCTGTATAGATTGGCGTTAAGAAAAACATAGTAAAACCAATGGATTTCTTTTTGAACTTACCTAATAGTGATTCATTGTTCACTGCCCTTCTTGACATTCCTTTGCACCTGTCATGTTCTAGTGGCTTAGTGGATTGATGTGACTGTCTTGTAAACAAGAGTTCATGAGCTCTAATCCTCAAGAAATTTTTTTCATTTACTTACTAATAAGCTTCCTATAGAGCCAATGGAAATTTCCATTGATTTTGGGATTGAGATAGTGCAATTGTGAGATAGAATTTGTACTAAGTGTTAATAAAGAACAATATGTCATCACAAGCTGTTTAGATTGGCATTAAGGATAACATAGTAAAACCAATGGATTTCTTTTTGAACTTACCTAATAGTGATTCATTGTTCACTGCATTTCTTGACATCTATTTTTGCACCTTTGATGTTCCAGTGGCTTACTGGGTTATTGTGATTGTCTTATAAATAGGAGTTCATGAGTTCTAATCCTCAGAGAGCTTTTTTTCATTTACTTACTAATAAGCTTCCTATAGAGCCAATGGAAATTTGCATTGATTTTGGGCTTGAGATAGTGCAATTGTGAGATAAAATCTGTACTAAGTGTTCATAAAGAGCAATATGTCATCATAAGCTGTATAGATTGGCGTTAAGAAAAACACAGTAAAACCAATGGATTTCTTTTTGAACTTACCTAATAGTGATTCATTGTTCACTGCCCTTCTTGACATTCTTTTGCACCTGTTATGTTCTAGTGGCTTACTCGGTTAATGTGACTGTCTTGTTAACAAGAGTTCATGAGCTCTAAACCTCAAGACATTTTTTTCATTTACTTACTAATAAGTTTCCTATAGAGCCAATGGAAATTTGCATTGATTTTGGGATTGAGATAGTGCAAATGTGAGATAAAATCTGTACTAAGTGTTCATAAAGAGCAATATGTCATCATAAGCTGTATAGATTGGCGTTAAGAAAAACACAGTAAAACCAATGGATTTCTTTTTGAACTTACCTAATAGTGATTCATTGTTCACTGCCCTTCTTGACATTCTTTTGCACCTGTTATGTTCTAGTGGCTTACTGGGTTAATGTGACTGTCTTGTAAACAAGAGCTTATGAGCTCTAAACCTCAAGACATTTTTTTCATTTACTTACTAATAAGCTTCCTATAGAGCCAATGGAAATTTGCATTGATTTTGGGATTGAGATAGTGCAATTGTGAGATAGAATCTGTACTAAGTGTTCATAAAGAACAATATGTCATCACAAGCTGTTTAGATTGGCATTAAGAATAACATAGTAAAACCAATGGATTTCTTTTTGAACTTACCTAATAGTGATTCATTGTTCACTGCCCTTCTTGACATCTTTTTGCACCTGTGATGTTCCAGTGGCTTACTGGGTTAATGTGACTGTCTTATAAAAAGGAGTTCATGAGTTCTAATCCTTGGAGAGATCTTTTTATTTACTTACTAATAAGCTTCCTATAGAGCCAATGGAAATATGCATTGATTTTGGGATTGAGATAGTGCAATTGTGAGATAAAATCTGTACTAAGTGTTCATAAAGAGCAATATGTCATCATAAGCTGTATAGATTAGCGTTAAGAAAAACACAGTAAAACCAATGGATTTCTTTTTGAACTTACCTAATAGTGATTCATTGTTCACTGCCCTTCTTGACATTACTTTGCACCTGTTATGTTCTAGTGGCGTACTGGGTTAATGTGACTGTCTTGTAACCAAGAGCTCATGAGCTCTAAACCTCAAGACATTTTTTTCATTTACTTACTAATAAGCTTCCTATAGAGCCAATGGAAATTTTCATTGATTTTGGGATTGAGATAGTGCAAATGTGAGATAAAATCTGTACTAAGTGTTCATAAAGAGCAATATGTCATCATAAGCTGTATAGATTGGCGTTAAGAAAAACACAGTAAAACCAATGGATTTCTTTTTGAACTTACCTAATAGTGATTCATTGTTCACTGCCCTTCTTGACATTCTTTTGCACCTGTTATGTTCTAGTGGCTTACTGGGTTAATGTGACTGTCTTGTAAACAAGAGTTCATGAGCTCTAAACCTCAAGACATTTTTTTCATTTACTTACTAATAAGCTTCCTATAGAGCCAATGGAAATTTGCATTGATTTTGGGATTGAGATAGTGCAATTGTGAGATAGAATCTGTACTAAGTGTTCATAAAGAACAATATGTCATCACAAGCTGTTTAGATTGGCATTAAGAATAACATAGTAAAACCAATGGATTTCTTTTTGAACTTACCTAATAGTGATTCATTGTTCAGTGCCCTTCTTGACATCTTTTTGCACCTGTGATGTTCCAGTGGCTTACTGGGTTAATGTGACTGTCTTATAAAAAGGAGTTCATGAGTTCTAATCCTTGGAGAGATTTTTTCATTTACTTACTAATAAGCTTCCTATAGAGCCAATGGAAATATGCATTGATTTTGGGATTGAGATAGTGCAAATGTGAGATAAAATCTGTGCTAAGTGTTCATAAAGAGCAATATGTCATCATAAGCTGTATAGATTGGCGTTAAGAAAAACACAGTAAAACCAATGGATTTCTTTTTGAACTTACCTAATAGTGATTCATTGTTCACTGCCCTTCTTGACATTACTTTGCACCTGTTATGTTCTAGTGGCTTACTCGGTTAATGTGACTGTCTTGTAAACAAGAGTTCATGAGCTCTAAACCTCAAGATATTTTTTTCATTTACTTACTAATAAGCTTCCTATAGAGCCAATGGAAATTTGCATTGATTTTGGGATTGAGATAGTGCAATTGTGAGATAGAATTTGTACTAAGTGTTCATAAAGAACAATATGTCATCACAAGCTGTTTAGATTGGCATTAAGGATAACATAGTAAAACCAATGGATTTCTTTTTGAACTTACCTAATAGTGATTCATTGTTCACTGCATTTCTTGACATCTCTTTGCACCTTTGATGTTCCAGTGGCTTACTGGGTTATTGTGATTGTCTTATAAACAGGAGTTCATGAGTTCTAATCCTCAGAGAGCTTTTTTTCATTTACTTACTAATAAGCTTCCTATAGAGCCAATGGAAATTTGCATTGATTTTGGGCTTGAGATAGTGCAATTGTGAGATAAAATCTGTACTAAGTGTTCTTAAAGAGCAATATGTCATCATAAGCTGTATAGATTGGCGTTAAGAAAAACACAGTAAAACCAATGGATTTCTTTTTGAACTTACCTAATAGTGATTCATTGTTCACTGCCCTTCTTGACATTCTTTTGCACCTGTTATGTTCTAGTGGCTTACTCGGTTAATGTGACTGTCTTGTTAACAAGAGTTCATGAGCTCTAAACCTCAAGACATTTTTTTCATTTACTTACTAATAAGCTTCCTATAGAGCTAATGGAAATTTGCATTGATTTTGGGATTGAGATAGTGCAAATGTGAGATAAAATCTGTACTAAGTGTTCATAAAGAGCAATATGTCATCATAAGCTGTATAGATTGGCGTTAAGAAAAACACAGTAAAACCAATGGATTTCTTTTTGAACTTACCTAATAGTGATTCATTGTTCACTGCATTTCTTGACATCTCTTTGCACCTTTGATGTTCCAGTGGCTTACTGGGTTATTGTGATTGTCTTATAAACAGGAGTTCATGAGTTCTAATCCTCAGAGAGCTTTTTTTCATTTACTTACTAATAAGCTTCCTATAGAGCCAATGGAAATTTGCATTGATTTTGGGCTTGAGATAGTGCAATTGTGAGATAAAATCTGTACTAAGTGTTCATAAAGAGCAATATGTCATCATAAGCTGTATAGATTGGCGTTAAGAAAAACACAGTAAAACCAATGGATTTCTTTTTGAACTTACCTAATAGTGATTCATTGTTCACTGCCCTTCTTGACATTCTTTTGCACCTGTTATGTTCTAGTGGCTTACTCGGTTAATGTGACTGTCTTGTAAACAAGAGTTCATGAGCTCTAAACCTCAAGATATTTTTTTCATTTACTTACTAATAAGCTTCCTATAGAGCCAATGGAAATTTGCATTGATTTTGGGATTGAGATAGTGCAATTGTGAGATAGAATCTGTACTAACTGTTCATAAAGAATAATATGTCATCACAAGTTGTTTAGATTGGCATTAAGAATAACATAGTAAAACCAAAGGATTTCTTTTTGAACTTACCTAATAGTGATTCATTGTTCACTGCCCTTCTTGACATCTTTTTGCACCTGTGATGTTCCAGTGGCTTACTGGGTTAATGTGACTGTCTTATAAAAAGGAGTTCATGAGTTCTAATCCTTGGAGAGATTTTTTCTTTTACTTACTAATAAGCTTCCTATAGAGCCAATGGAAATATGCATTGATTTGGGGATTGAGATAGTGCAAATGTGAGATAGAATCTGTACTAAGTGTTCATAAAGAGCAATATGTCATCATAAGCTGTATAGATTGGCGTTAAGAAAAACATAGTAAAACCAATGGATTTCTTTTTGAACTTACCTAATAGTGATTCATTGTTCACTGCCCTTCTTGACATTCCTTTGCCCCTGTCACGTTCTAGTGGCTTACTGGGTTAATGTGACTGTCTTGTAAACAAGAGTTCATGAGCTCTAATCCTCGAGACATTTTTTTCATTTACTTACTAATAAGCTTCCTATAGATCCAATGGAAATTTGCATTGATTTTGGGATTGAGATAGTGCAATTGTGAGATAGAATCTGTACTAAGTGTTCATAAAGAACAATATGTCATCACAAGCTGTTTAGATTGGCATTAAGAATAACATAGTAAAACCAATGGATTTCTTTTTGAACTTACCTAATAGTGATTCATTGTTCACTGCCCTTCTTGACATCTTTTTGCACCTGTGATGTTCCAGTGGCTTACTGGGTTAATGTGACTGTCTTATAAAAAGGAGTTCATGAGTTCTAATCCTTGGAGATATTTTTTCATTTACTTACTAATAAGCTTCCTATAGAGCCAATGGAAATTTGCATTGATTTTGGGATTGAGATAGTGCAATTGTGAGATAGAATCTGTACTAAGTGTCCATAAAGAACAATATGTCATCACAAGCTGTTTAGATTGGAATTAAAAATAACATAGTAAAACCAATGGATTTCTTTTTGAACTTACCTAATAGTGAGTCATTGTTCACTGCCCTTCTTGACATCTTTTTGCACCTGTGATGTTCCAGTGGCTTACTGGGTTAATGTGACTGTCTTATAAAAAGGAGTTCATGAGTTCTAATCCTTGAGACATTTTTTCTTTTACTTACTAATAAGCTTCCTATAGAGCCAATGGAAATATGCATTGATTTTGGGATTGAGATAGTGCAAATGTGAGATAAAATCTGTACTAAGTGTTCAAAAAGAGCAATATGTCATCATAAGCTGTATAGATTGGCGTTAAGAAAAACACAGTAAAACCAATGGATTTATTTTTGAACTTACCTAATAGTGATTCATTGTTCAATGCCCTTCTTGACATTCCTTTGCACCTGTTATGTTCTAGTGGCTTACTGGGTTAATGTGACTGTCTTGTAAACAAGAGTTCATGAGCTCTAATCCTCGAGACATTTTTTTCGTTTACTTACTAATAAGCTTCCTATAGATCCAATGGAAATTTGCATTGATTTTGGGATTGAGATAGTGCAATTGTGAGATAGAATCTGTACTAAGTGTCCATAAAGAACAATATGTCATCACAAGCTGTTTAGATTGGCATTAAGAATAACATAGTAAAACCAATGGATTTCTTTTTTAACTTACCTAATAGTGATTCATTGTTCACTGCCCTTCTTGACATATTTGCACCTGTGATGTTCCAGTGGCTTACTGGGTTAATGTGACTGTCTTATAAAAAGGAGTTCATGAGTTCTAATCCTTGGAGAGATTTCTTCATTTACTTACTAATAAGCTTCCTATAGAGCCAATGGAAATATGCATTGATTTTGGGATTGAGATAGTGCAATTGTGAGATAGAATCTGTACTAAGTGTTCATAAAGAACAATATGTCATCACAAGCTGTTTAGATTGGCATTAAGAATAACATAGTAAAACCAATGGCTTTCTTTTTGAACTTACCTAATAGTGATTCATTGTTCACTGCCCTTCTTGACATCTTTTTGCACCTTTGATGTTCCAGTGGCTTACTGGGTTAATGTGACTGTCTTATAAAAAGGAGTTCATGAGTTCTAATCCTTGGAGAGATTTTTTCATTTACTTACTAATAAGCTTCCTATAGAGCCAATGGAAATATGCATTGATTTTGGGATTGAGATAGTGCAAATGTGAGATAGAATCTGTACTAAGTGTTCATAAAGAGCAATATGTCATCATAAGCTGTATAGATTGGCGTTAAGAAAAACATAGTAAAACCAATGGATTTCTTTTTGAACTTACCTAATAGTGATTCATTGTTCACTGCCCTTCTTGACATTCCTTTGCTCCTGTCATGTTCTAGTGGCTTACTGGGTTAATGTGACTGTCTTGTAAACAAGAGTTCATGAGCTCTAAACCTTGAAACATTTTTTTCATTTACTTACTAATAAGCTTCCTATAGAGCCAATGGAAGTTTGCATTGATTTTGGGATTGAGATAGTGCAATTGTGAGATAGAATCTGTACTAAGTGTTCATAAAGAACAATATGTCATCACAAGCTCTTTAGATTGGCATTAAGAATAACATAGTAAAACCAATGGATTTCTTTTTGAACTTACCTAATAGTGATTCATTGTTTACTGCCCTTCTTGACATCTTTTTGCACCTGTGATGTTCCAGTGGCTTACTGGGTTAATGTGACTGTCTTATAAAAAGGAGTTCATGAGTTCTAATCCTTGGAGAGATTTTTTCTTTTACTTACTAATAAGCTTCCTATAGAGCCAATGGAAATATGCATTGATTTTGGGATTGAGATAGTGCAAATGTGAGATAAAATCTGTACTAAGTGTTCATAAAGAGCAATATGTCATCATAAGCTGTATAGATTGGCGTTAAGAAAAACACAGTAAAACCAATGGATTTCTTTTTGAACTTACCTAATAGTGATTCATTGTTCAATGCCCTTCTTGACATTCCTTTGCACCTGTTATGTTCTAGTGGCTTACTGGGTTAATGTGACTGTCTTGTAAACAAGAGTTCATGAGTTCTAAACCTCAAGACATTTTTTTATTTACTTACTAATAAGATTCCTATAGAGCCAATGGAAATATGCATTGATTTTGGGATTGAGATAGTGCAATTGTGAGATAGAATCTGTACTAAGTGTTCATAAAGAACAATATGTCATCACAAGCTGTTTAGATTGGCATTAAGAATAACATAGTAAAACCAATGGATTTCTTTTTGAACTTACCTAATAGTGATTCATTGTTCACTGCCCTTCTTGACATCTTTTTGCACCTGTGATGTTCCAGTGGCTTACTGGGTTAATGTGACTGTCTTATAAAAAGGAGTTCATGAGTTCTAATCCTTGGAGAGATTTTTTCTTTTACTTACTAATAAGCTTCCTATAGAGCCAATGGAAATATGCATTGATTTTGGGATTGAGATAGTGCAAATGTGAGATAAAATCTGTACTAAGTGTTCATAAAGAGCAATATGTCATCATAAGCTGTATAGATTGGCGTTAAGAAAAACACAGTAAAACCAATGGATTTCTTTTTGAACTTACCTAATAGTGCTTCATTGTTCAATGCCCTTCTTGACATTCCTTTGCACCTGTTATGTTCTAGTGGCTTACTGGGTTAATGTGACTGTCTTGTAAACAAGAGTTCATGAGTTCTAAACCTCAAGACATTTTTTTATTTACTTACTAATAAGATTCCTATAGAGCCAATGGAAATTTGCATTGATTTTGGGATTGAGATAGTGCAATTGTGAGATAGAATCTGTACTAACTGTTCATAAAGAATAATATGTCATCACAAGTTGTTTAGATTGGCATTAAGAATAACATAGTAAAACCAAAGGATTTCTTTTTGAACTTACCTAATAGTGATTCATTGTTCACTGCCCTTCTTGACATTTTTTTGCACCTGTGATGTTCCAGTGGCTTACTGGGTTAATGTGACTGTCTTATAAAAAGGAGTTCATGAGTTCTAATCCTTGGAGAGATTTTTTCTTTTACTTACTAATAAGCTTCCTATAGAGCCAATGGAAATATGCATTGATTTGGGGATTGAGATAGTGCAAATGTGAGATAGAATCTGTACTAAGTGTTCATAAAGAGCAATATGTCATCATAAGCTGTATAGATTGGCGTTAAGAAAAACATAGTAAAACCAATGGATTTCTTTTTGAACTTACCTAATAGTGATTCATTGTTCACTGCCCTTCTTGACATTCCTTTGCCCCTGTCACGTTCTAGTGGCTTACTGGGTTAATGTGACTGTCTTGTAAACAAGAGTTCATGAGCTCTAATCCTCTAGACATTTTTTTCATTTACTTACTAATAAGCTTCCTATAGATCCAATGGAAATTTGCATTGATTTTGGGATTGAGATAGTGCAATTGTGAGATAGAATCTGTACTAAGTGTTCATAAAGAACAATATGTCATCACAAGCTGTTTAGATTGGCATTAAGAATAACATAGTAAAACCAATGGATTTCTTTTTGAACTTACCTAATAGTGATTCATTGTTCACTGCCCTTCTTGACATCTTTTTGCACCTGTGATGTTCCAGTGGCTTACTGGGTTAATGTGACTGTCTTATAAAAAGGAGTTCATGAGTTCTAATCCTTGGAGATATTTTTTCATTTACTTACTAATAAGCTTCCTATAGAGCCAATGGAAATTTGCATTGATTTTGGGATTGAGATAGTGCAATTGTGAGATAGAATCTGTACTAGGTGTCCATAAAGAACAATATGTCATCACAAGCTGTTTAGATTGGAATTAAGAATAACATAGTAAAACCAATGGATTTCTTTTTGAACTTACCTAATAGTGATTCATTGTTCACTGCCCTTCTTGACATCTTTTTGCACCTGTGATGTTCCAGTGGCTTACTGGGTTAATGTGACTGTGTTATAAAAAGGAGTTCATGAGTTCTAATCCTTGAGACATTTTTTCTTTTACTTACTAATAAGCTTCCTATAGAGCCAATGGAAATATGCATTGATTTTGGGATTGAGATAGTGCAAATGTGAGATAAAATCTGTACTAAGTGTTCATAAAGAGCAATATGTCATCATAAGCTGTATAGATTGGCGTTAAGAAAAACACAGTAAAACAAATGGATTTCTTTTTGAACTTACCTAATAGTGATTCATTGTTCAATGCCCTTCTTGACATTCCTTTGCACCTGTTATGTTCTAGTGGCTTACTGGGTTAATGTGACTGTCTTGTAAACAAGAGTTCATGAGCTCTAATCCTCGAGACATTTTTTTCGTTTACTTACTAATAAGCTTCCTATAGATCCATTGGAAATTTGCATTGATTTTGGGATTGAGATAGTGCAATTGTGAGATAGAATCTGTACTAAGTGTCCATAAAGAACAATATGTCATCACAAGCTGTTTAGATTGGCATTAAGAATAACATAGTAAAACCAATGGATTTCTTTTTTAACTTACCTAATAGTGATTCATTGTTCACTGCCCTTCTTGACATCTTTTTGCACCTGTGATGTTCCAGTGGCTTACTGGGTTAATGTGACTGTCTTATAAAAAGGAGTTCATGAGTTCTAATCCTTGGAGAGATTTCTTCATTTACTTACTAATAAGCTTCCTATAGAGCCAATGGAAATATGCATTGATTTTGGGATTGAGATAGTGCAATTGTGAGATAGAATCTGTACTAAGTGTTCATAAAGAACAATATGTCATCACAAGCTGTTTAGATTGGCATTAAGAATAACATAGTAAAACCAATGGCTTTCTTTTTGAACTTACCTAATAGTGATTCATTGTTCACTGCCCTTCTTGACATCTTTTTGCACCTTTGATGTTCCAGTGGCTTACTGGGTTAATGTGACTGTCTTATAAAAAGGAGTTCATGAGTTCTAATCCTTGGAGAGATTTTTTCATTTACTTACTAATAAGCTTCCTATAGAGCCAATGGAAATATGCATTGATTTTGGGATTGAGATAGTGCAAATGTGAGATAGAATCTGTACTAAGTGTTCATAAAGAGCAATATGTCATCATAAGCTGTATAGATTGGCGTTAAGAAAAACATAGTAAAACCAATGGATTTCTTTTTGAACTTACCTAATAGAGATTCATTGTTCACTGCCCTTCTTGACATTCCTTTGCTCCTGTCATGTTCTAGTGGCTTACTGGGTTAATGTGACTGTCTTGTAAACAGGAGTTCATGAGCTCTAAACCTTGAGACATTTTTTTCATTTACTTACTAATAAGCTTCCTATAGAGCCAATGGAAATTTGCATTGATTTTGGGATTGAGATAGTGCAATTGTGAGATAGAATCTGTACTAAGTGTTCATAAAGAACAATATGTCATCACAAGCTGTTTAGATTGGCATTAAGAATAACATAGTAAAACCAATGGATTTCTTTTTGAACTTACCTAATAGTGATTCATTGTTCACTGCCCTTCTTGACATCTTTTTGCAAGTGTGGTGTTCCAGTGGCTTACTGGGTTAATGTGACTGTCTTATAAAAAGGAGTTCATGAGTTCTAATCCTTGGAGAGATTTTTTTCGTTTACTTACTAATAAGATTCCTATAGAGCCAATGGAAATTTGCATTGATTTTGGGATTGAGATAGTGCAAATGTGAGATAGAATCTGTACTAAGTGTTCATAAAGAGCAATATGTCATCATAAGCTGTATAGATTGGCGTTAAGAAAAACATAGTAAAACCAATGGATTTCTTTTTGAACTTACCTAATAGTGATTCATTGTTCACTGCCCTTCTTGACATTCCTTTGCCCCTGTCATGTTCTAGTGGCTTACTGGGTTAATGTGACTGTCTTGTAAACAGGAGTTCATGAGCTCTAAACCTTGAGACATTTTTTTCATTTACTTACTAATAAGCTTCCTATAGAGCCAATGGAAATTTGCATTGATTTTGGGATTGAGATAGTGCAATTGTGAGATAGAATCTGTACTAAGTGTTCATAAAGAACAATATGTCATCACAAGCTGTTTAGATTGGCATTAAGAATAACATAGTAAAACCAATGGATTTCTTTTTGAACTTACCTAATAGTGATTCATTGTTCACTGCCCTTCTTGACATCTTTTTGCACCTGTGATGTTCCAGTGGCTTACTGGGTTAATGTGACTGTCTTATAAAAAGGAGTTCATGAGTTCTAATCCTTGGAGAGATTTTTTCTTTTACTTACTAATAAGCTTCCTATAGAGCCAATGGAAATATGCATTGATTTTGGGATTGAGATAGTGCAAATGTGAGATAAAATCTGTACTAAGTGTTCATAAAGAGCAATATGTCATCATAAGCTGTATAGATTGGCGTTAAGAAAAACACAGTAAAACCAATGGATTTCTTTTTGAACTTACCTAATAGTGATTCATTGTTCAATGCCCTTCTTGACATTCCTTTGCACCTGTTATGTTCTAGTGGCGTACTGGGTTAATGTGACTGTCTTGTAACCAAGAGCTCATGAGCTCTAAACCTCGAGTCATTTTTTTCATTTACTTACTAATAAGCTTCCTATAGAGCCAATGGAAATTTGCATTGATTTTGGGATTGAGATAGTGCAATTGTGAGATAGAATCTGTACTAAGTGTTCATAAAGAACAATATGTCATCACAAGCTGTTTAGATTGGCATTGAGAATAACATAGTAAAACCAATGGATTTCTTTTTGAACTTACCTAATAGTGATTCATTGTTCACTGCCCTTCTTGACATCTTTTTGCACCTGTGATGTTCCAGTGGCTTACTGGGTTAATGTGACTGTCTTATAAAAAGGAGTTCATGAGTTCTAATCCTTGGAGAGATTTTTTCATTTACTTACTAATAAGCTTCCTATAGAGCCAATGGAAATATGCATTGATTTTGGGATTGAGATAGTGCAAATGTGAGATAAAATCTGTACTAAGTGTTCATAAAGAGCAATATGTCATCATAAGCTGTATAGATTGGCGTTAAGAAAAACACAGTAAAACCAATGGATTTATTTTTGAACTTACCTAATAGTGATTCATTGTTCACTGCCCTTCTTGACATTCTTTTGCACCTGTTATGTTCTAGTGGCTTACTCGGTTAATGTGACTGTTTTGTAAACAAGAGTTCATGAGCTCTAAACCTAAAGATATTTTTTTCATTTACTTACTAATAAGCTTCCTATAGAGCCAATGGAAATTTGCATTGATTTTGGGATTGAGATAGTGCAATTTTGAGATAGAATCTGTACTAAGTGTTCATAAAGAACAATATGTCATCACAAGCTGTTTAGATTGGCATTAAGAATAACATAGTAAAACCAATGGATTTCTTTTTGAACTTACCTAATAGTGATTCATTGTTCACTGCCCTTCTTGACATCACTTTGCACTTGTTATGTTCCAGTGGCTTACTGGGTTAATGTGATTGTCTTATAAACAGGAGTTCATGAGTTCTAATCCTTGGAGAGATTTTTTCATTTACTTACTAATAAGATTCCTATAGAGCCAATGGAAATTTGCATTGATTCTGGGCTTGAGATAGTGCAAATGTGAGATAGAATCTGTACTAAGTGTTCATAAAGAGCAATATGTCATTATACGCTGTATAGATTGGCGTTAAGAAAAACATAGTAAAACCAATGGATTTCTTTTTGAACTTACCTAATAGTGATTCATTGTTCACTGCCCTTCTTGACATCTTTTTGCACCTGTGATGTTCCAGTGGCTTACTGGGTTAATGTGACTGTCTTATAAAAAGGAGTTCATGAGTTCTAATCCTTGAGACATTTTTTCTTTTACTTACTAATAAGCTTCCTATAGAGCCAATGGAAATATGCATTGATTTTGGGATTGAGATAGTGCAAATGTGAGATAAAATCTGTACTAAGTGTTCATAAAGAGCAATATGTCATCATAAGCTGTATAGATTGGCGTTAAGAAAAACACAGTAAAACAAATGGATTTCTTTTTGAACTTACCTAATAGTGATTCATTGTTCAATGCCCTTCTTGACATTCCTTTGCACCTGTTATGTTCTAGTGGCTTACTGGGTTAATGTGACTGTCTTGTAAACAAGAGTTCATGAGCTCTAATCCTCGAGACATTTTTTTCGTTTACTTACTAATAAGCTTCCTATAGATCCAATGGAAATTTGCATTGATTTTGGGATTGAGATAGTGCAATTGTGAGATAGAATCTGTACTAAGTGTCCATAAAGAACAATATGTCATCACAAGCTGTTTAGATTGGCATTAAGAATAACATAGTAAAACCAATGGATTTTTTTTTTAACTTACCTAATAGTGATTCATTGTTCACTGCCCTTCTTGACATCTTTTTGCACCTGTGATGTTCCAGTGGCTTACTGGGTTAATGTGACTGTCTTATAAAAAGGAGTTCATGAGTTCTAATCCTTGGAGAGATTTCTTCATTTACTTACTAATAAGCTTCCTATAGAGCCAATGGAAATATGCATTGATTTTGGGATTGAGATAGTGCAATTGTGAGATAGAATCTGTACTAAGTGTTCATAAAGAACAATATGTCATCACAAGCTGTTTAGATTGGCATTAAGAATAACATAGTAAAACCAATGGCTTTCTTTTTGAACTTACCTAATAGTGATTCATTGTTCACTGCCCTTCTTGACATCTTTTTGCACCTTTGATGTTCCAGTGGCTTACTGGGTTAATGTGACTGTCTTATAAAAAGGAGTTCATGAGTTCTAATCCTTGGAGAGATTTTTTCATTTACTTACTAATAAGCTTCCTATAGAGCCAATGGAAATATGCATTGATTTTGGGATTGAGATAGTGCAAATGTGAGATAGAATCTGTACTAAGTGTTCATAAAGAGCAATATGTCATCATAAGCTGTATAGATTGGCGTTAAGAAAAACATAGTAAAACCAATGGATTTCTTTTTGAACTTACCTAATAGAGATTCATTGTTCACTGCCCTTCTTGACATTCCTTTGCTCCTGTCATGTTCTAGTGGCTTACTGGGTTAATGTGACTGTCTTGTAAACAGGAGTTCATGAGCTCTAAACCTTGAGACATTTTTTTCATTTACTTACTAATAAGCTTCCTATAGAGCCAATGGAAATTTGCATTGATTTTGGGATTGAGATAGTGCAATTGTGAGATAGAATCTGTACTAAGTGTTCATAAAGAACAATATGTCATCACAAGCTGTTTAGATTGGCATTAAGAATAACATAGTAAAACCAATGGATTTCTTTTTGAACTTACCTAATAGTGATTCATTGTTCACTGCCCTTCTTGACATCTTTTTGCAAGTTTGGTGTTCCAGTGGCTTACTGGGTTAATGTGACTGTCTTATAAAAAGGAGTTCATGAGTTCTAATCCTTGGAGAGATTTTTTTCGTTTACTTACTAATAAGATTCCTATAGAGCCAATGGAAATTTGCATTGATTTTGGGATTGAGATAGTGCAAATGTGAGATAGAATCTGTACTAAGTGTTCATAAAGAGCAATATGTCATCATAAGCTGTATAGATTGGCGTTAAGAAAAACATAGTAAAACCAATGGATTTCTTTTTGAACTTACCTAATAGTGATTCATTGTTCACTGCCCTTCTTGACATTCCTTTGCCCCTGTCATGTTCTAGTGGCTTACTGGGTTAATGTGACTGTCTTGTAAACAGGAGTTCATGAGCTCTAAACCTTGAGACATTTTTTTCATTTACTTACTAATAAGCTTCCTATAGAGCCAATGGAAATTTGCATTGATTTTGGGATTGAGATAGTGCAATTGTGAGATAGAATCTGTACTAAGTGTTCATAAAGAACAATATGTCATCACAAGCTGTTTAGATTGGCATTAAGAATAACATAGTAAAACCAATGGATTTCTTTTTGAACTTACCTAATAGTGATTCATTGTTCACTGCCCTTCTTGACATCTTTTTGCACCTGTGATGTTCCAGTGGCTTACTGGGTTAATGTGACTGTCTTATAAAAAGGAGTTCATGAGTTCTAATCCTTGGAGAGATTTTTTCTTTTACTTACTAATAAGCTTCCTATAGAGCCAATGGAAATATGCATTGATTTTGGGATTGAGATAGTGCAAATGTGAGATAAAATCTGTACTAAGTGTTCATAAAGAGCAATATGTCATCATAAGCTGTATAGATTGGCGTTAAGAAAAACACAGTAAAACCAATGGATTTCTTTTTGAACTTACCTAATAGTGATTCATTGTTCAATGCCCTTCTTGACATTCCTTTGCACCTGTTATGTTCTAGTGGCGTACTGGGTTAATGTGACTGTCTTGTAACCAAGAGCTCATGAGCTCTAAACCTCGAGTCATTTTTTTCATTTACTTACTAATAAGCTTCCTATAGAGCCAATGGAAATTTGCATTGATTTTGGGATTGAGATAGTGCAATTGTGAGATAGAATCTGTACTAAGTGTTCATAAAGAACAATATGTCATCACAAGCTGTTTAGAATGGCATTGAGAATAACATAGTAAAACCAATGGATTTCTTTTTGAACTTACCTAATAGTGATTCATTGTTCACTGCCCTTCTTGACATCTTTTTGCACCTGTGATGTTCCAGTGGCTTACTGGGTTAATGTGACTGTCTTATAAAAAGGAGTTCATGAGTTCTAATCCTTGGAGAGATTTTTTCATTTACTTACTAATAAGCTTCCTATAGAGCCAATGGAAATATGCATTGATTTTGGGATTGAGATAGTGCAAATGTGAGATAAAATCTGTACTAAGTGTTCATAAAGAGCAATATGTCATCATAAGCTGTATAGATTGGCGTTAAGAAAAACACAGTAAAACCAATGGATTTATTTTTGAACTTACCTAATAGTGATTCATTGTTCACTGCCCTTCTTGACATTCTTTTGCACCTGTTATGTTCTAGTGGCTTACTCGGTTAATGTGACTGTTTTGTAAACAAGAGTTCATGAGCTCTAAACCTAAAGATATTTTTTTCATTTACTTACTAATAAGCTTCCTATAGAGCCAATGGAAATTTGCATTGATTTTGGGATTGAGATAGTGCAATTTTGAGATAGAATCTGTACTAAGTGTTCATAAAGAACAATATGTCATCACAAGCTGTTTAGATTGGCATTAAGAATAACATAGTAAAACCAATGGATTTCTTTTTGAACTTACCTAATAGTGATTCATTGTTCACTGCCCTTCTTGACATCACTTTGCACTTGTTATGTTCCAGTGGCTTACTGGGTTAATGTGATTGTCTTATAAACAGGAGTTCATGAGTTCTAATCCTTGGAGAGATTTTTTCATTTACTTACTAATAAGATTCCTATAGAGCCAATGGAAATTTGCATTGATTCTGGGCTTGAGATAGTGCAAATGTGAGATAGAATCTGTACTAAGTGTTCATAAAGAGCAATATGTCATTATACGCTGTATAGATTGGCGTTAAGAAAAACATAGTAAAACCAATGGATTTCTTTTTGAACTTATCTAATAGTGATTCATTGTTCATTGCCCTTCTTGACATTCCTTTGCACCTGTCATGTTCTAGTGGCTTAGTGGGTTGATGTGACTGTCTTGTAAACAAGAGTTCATAAGCTCTAATCCTCAAGAAATTTTTTTCATTTACTTACTAATAAGCTTCCTATAGAGCCAATGGAAATTTGCATTGATTTTGGGATTGAGATAGTGCAATTGTGAGATAGAATTTGTACTAAGTGTTCATAAAGAACAATATGTCATCACAAGCTGTTTAGATTGGCATTAAGAATAACATAGTAAAACCAATGGATTTCTTTTTGAACTTACCTAATAGTGATTCATTGTTCACTGCCCTTCTTGACATCTTTTTGCACCTGTGATGTTCCAGTGGCTTACTGGGTTAATGTGACTGTCTTATAAAAAGGAGTTCATGAGTTCTAATCCTTGGAGAGATTTTTTCATTTACTTACTAATAAGCTTCCTATAGAGCCAATGGGAATTTGCATTGATTTTGGGCTTGAGATAGTGCAATTGTGAGATAAAATCTGTACTAAGTGTTCATAAAGAGCAATATGTCATCATAAGCTGTATAGATTGGCGTTAAGAAAAACACAGTAAAACCAATGGATTTCTTTTTGAACTTACCTAATAGTGATTGATTGTTCAATGCCCTTCTTGAAATTCTTTTGCACCTGTTAAGTTCTAGTGGCTTACTCGGTTAATGTGACTGTCTTGTAAACAAGAGTTCATGAGCTCTAAACCTCAAGACATTTTTTTCATTTACTTACTAATAAGCTTCCTATAGAGCCAATGGAAATTTGCATTGATTTTGGGATTGAGATAGTGCAAATGTGAGATAAAATCTGTACTAAGTGTTCATAAAGAGCAATATGTCATCATAAGCTCTATAGATTGGCGTTAAGAAAAACACAGTAAAACCAATGGATTTCTTTTTGAACTTACCTAATAGTGATTCATTGTTCACTGCCCTTCTTGACATTCTTTTGCACCTGTTATGTTCTAGTGGCTAACTGGGTTAATGTGACTGTCTTGTAAACAAGAGTTCATGAGCTCTAAACCTCAAGACATTTTTTTCATTTACTTACTAATAAGCTTCCTATAGAGCCAATGGAAATTTGCATTGATTTTGGGATTGAGATAGTGCAATTGTGAGATAGAATCTGTACTAAGTGTTCATAAAGAACAATATGTCATCACAAGCTGTTTAGATTGGCATTAAGAATAACATAGTAAAACCAATGGATTTCTTTTTGAACTTACCTAATAGTGATTCATTGTTCACTGCCCTTCTTGACATCTTTTTGCAAGTGTGGTGTTCCAGTGGCTTACTGTGTTAATGTGACTGTCTTATAAAAAGGAGTTCATGAGTTCTAATCCTTGGAGAGATTTTTTTCGTTTACTTACTAATAAGATTCCTATAGAGCCAATGGAAATTTGCATTGATTTTGGGATTGAGATAGTGCAAATGTGAGATAGAATCTGTACTAAGTGTTCATAAAGAGCAATATGTCATCATAAGCTGTATAGATTGGCGTTAAGAAAAACATAGTAAAACCAATGGATTTCTTTTTGAACTTACCTAATAGTGATTCATTGTTCACTGCCCTTCTTGACATTCCTTTGCCCCTGTCATGTTCTAGTGGCTTACTGGGTTAATGTGACTGTCTTGTAAACAGGAGTTCATGAGCTCTAAACCTTGAGACATTTTTTTCATTTACTTACTAATAAGCTTCCTATAGAGCCAATGGAAATTTGCATTGATTTTGGGATTGAGATAGTGCAATTGTGAGATAGAATCTGTACTAAGTGTTCATAAAGAACAATATGTCATCACAAGCTGTTTAGATTGGCATTAAGAATAACATAGTAAAACCAATGGATTTCTTTTTGAACTTACCTAATAGTGATTCATTGTTCACTGCCCTTCTTGACATCTTTTTGCACCTGTGATGTTCCAGTGGCTTACTGGGTTAATGTGACTGTCTTATAAAAAGGAGTTCATGAGTTCTAATCCTTGGAGAGATTTTTTCTTTTACTTACTAATAAGCTTCCTATAGAGCCAATGGAAATATGCATTGATTTTGGGATTGAGATAGTGCAAATGTGAGATAAAATCTGTACTAAGTGTTCATAAAGAGCAATATGTCATCATAAGCTGTATAGATTGGCGTTAAGAAAAACACAGTAAAACCAATGGATTTCTTTTTGAACTTACCTAATAGTGATTGATTGTTCAATGCCCTTCTTGACATTCTTTTGCACCTGTTAAGTTCTAGTGGCTTACTCGGTTAATGTGACTATCTTGTAAACAAGAGTTCATGAGCTCTAAACCTCAAGACATTTTTTTCATTTACTTACTAATAAGCTTCCTATAGAGCCAATGGAAATTTGCATTGATTTTGGGATTGAGATAGTGCAAATGTGAGATAAAATCTGTACTAAGTGTTCATAAAGAGCAATATGTCATCATAAGCTGTATAGATTGGCGTTAAGAAAAACACAGTAAAACCAATGGATTTCTTTTTGAACTTACCTAATAGTGATTCATTGTTCACTGCCCTTCTTGACATTCTTTTGCACCTGTTATGTTCTAGTGGCTTACTGGGTTAATGTGACTGTCTTGTAAACAAGAGTTCATGAGCTCTAAACCTCAAGACATTTTTTTCATTTACTTACTAATAAGCTTCCTATAGAGCCAATGGAAATTTGCATTGATTTTGGGATTGAGATAGTGCAATTGTGAGATAGAATCTGTACTAAGTGTTCATAAAGAACAATATGTCATCACAAGCTGTTTAGATTGGCATTAAGAATAACATAGTAAAACCAATGGATTTCTTTTTGAACTTACCTAATAGTGATTCATTGTTCACTGCCCTTCTTGACATCTTTTTGCACCTGTGATGTTACAGTGGCTTACTGGGTTAATGTGACTGTCTTATAAAAAGGAGTTCATGAGTTCTAATCCTTGGAGAGATCTTTTCATTTACATACTAATAAGCTTCCTATAGAGCCAATGGAAATATGCATTGATTTTGGGATTGAGATAGTGCAAATGTGAGATAAAATCTGTACTAAGTGTTCATAAAGAGCAATATGTCATCATAAGCTGTATAGATTGGCGTTAAGAAAAACACAGTAAAACCAATGGATTTCTTTTTGAACTTACCTAATAGTGATTCATTGTTCACTGCCCTTCTTGCATTACTTTGAATCTGTTATGTTCTAGTGGCGTACTGGGTTAATGTGACTGTCTTGTAACCAAGAGCTCATGAGCTCTAAACCTCGAGTCATTTTTTTCATTTACTTACTAATAAGCTTCCTATAGAGCCAATGGAAATATGCATTGATTTTGGGATTGAGATAGTGCAATTGTGAGATAGAATCTGTACTAAGTGTTCATAAAGAACAATATGTCATCACAAGCTGTTTAGATTGGCATTAAGAATAACATAGTAAAACCAATGGATTTCTTTTTGAACTTACCTAATAGTGATTCATTGTTCACTGCCCTTCTTGACATCTTTTTGCACCTGTGATGTTCCAGTGGCTTACTGGGTTAATGTGACTGTCTTATAAAAAGGAGTTCATGAGTTCTAATCCTTGGAGAGATTTTTTCATTTACTTACTAATAAGCTTCATATAGAGCCAATGGAAATATGCATTGATTTTGGGATTGAGATAGTGCAAATGTGAGATAAAATCTGTACTAAGTGTTCATAAAGAGCAATATGTCATCATCAGCTGTATAGATTGGCGCTAAGAAAAACACAGTAAAACCAATGGATTTCTTTTTGAACTTACCTAATAGTGATTCATTGTTCACTGCCCTTCTTGACATTCTTTTGCACTTGTTATGTTCTAGTGGCTTACTCGGTTAATGTGACTGTCTTGTAAACAAGAGTTCATGAGCTCTAAACCTCAAGATATTTTTTTCATTTACTTACTAATAAGCTTCCTATAGAGCCAATGGAAATTTGCATTGATTTTGGGCTTGAGATAGTGCAATTGTGAGATAGAATCTGTACTAAGTGTTCATAAAGAACAATATGTCATCACAAGCTGTTTAGATTGGCATTAAGAATAACATAGTAAAACCAATGGATTTCTTTTTGAACTTACCTAATAGTGATTCATTGTTCACTGCCCTTCTTGACATCTTTTTGCACCTGTGATGTTACAGTGGCTTACTGGGTTAATGTGACTGTCATATAAAAAGGAGTTCATGAGTTCTAATCCTTGGAGAGATCTTTTCATTTACATACTAATAAGCTTCCTATAGAGCCAATGGAAATATGCATTGATTTTGGGATTGAGATAGTGCAAATGTGAGATAAAATCTGTACTAAGTGTTCATAAAGAGCAATATGTCATCATAAGCTGTATAGATTGGCGTTAAGAAAAACACAGTAAAACCAATGGATTTCTTTTTGAACTTACCTAATAGTGATTCATTGTTCACTGCCCTTCTTGACATTACTTTGCACCTGTTATGTTCTAGTGGCGTACTGGGTTAATGTGACTGTCTTGTAACCAAGCGCTCATGAGCTCTAAACCTCGAGTCATTTTTTTCATTTACTTACTAATAAGCTTCCTATAGAGCCAATGGAAATATGCATTGATTTTGGGATTGAGATAGTGCAATTGTGAGATAGAATCTGTACTAAGTGTTCATAAAGAACAATATGTCATCACAAGCTGTTTAGATTGGCATTAAGAATAACATAGTAAAACCAATGGATTTCTTTTTGAACTTACCTAATAGTGATTCATTGTTCACTGCCCTTCTTGACATCTTTTTGCACCTGTGATGTTCCAGTGGCTTACTGGGTTAATGTGACTGTCTTATAAAAAGGAGTTCATGAGTTCTAATCCTTGGAGAGATTTTTTCATTTACTTACTAATAAGCTTCATATAGAGCCAATGGAAATATGCATTGATTTTGGGATTGAGATAGTGCAAATGTGAGATAAAATCTGTACTAAGTGTTCATAAAGAGCAATATGTCATCATAAGCTGTATAGATTGGCGCTAAGAAAAACACAGTAAAACCAATGGATTTCTTTTTGAACTTACCTAATAGTGATTCATTGTTCACTGCCCTTCTTGACATTCTTTTGCACTTGTTATGTTCTAGTGGCTTACTCGGTTAATGTGACTGTCTTGTAAACAAGAGTTCATGAGCTCTAAACCTCAAGATATTTTTTTCATTTACTTACTAATAAGCTTCCTATAGAGCCAATGGAAATTTGCATTGATTTTGGGCTTGAGATAGTGCAATTGTGAGATAGAATCTGTACTAAGTGTTCATAAAGAACAATATGTCATCACAAGCTGTTTAGATTGGCATTAAGAATAACATAGTAAAACCAATGGATTTCTTTTTGAACTTACCTAATAGTGATTCATTGTTCACTGCCCTTCTTGACATCTTTTTGCACCTGTGATGTTACAGTGGCTTACTGGGTTAATGTGACTGTCTTATAAAAAGGAGTTCATGAGTTCTAATCCTTGGAGAGATTTTTTCATTTACTTACTAATAAGCTTCCTATAGAGCCAATGGAAATATGCATTGATTTTGGGATTGAGATAGTGCAAATGTGAGATAAAATCTGTACTAAATGTTCATAAAGAGCAATATGTCATCATAAGCTGTATAGATTGGCGTTAAGAAAAACACAGTAAAACCAATGGATTTCTTTTTGAACTTACCTAATAGTGATTCATTGTTCGCTGCCCTTCTTGACATTACTTCGCACCTGTTATGTTCTAGTTTCGTACTGGGTTAATGTGACTGTCTTGTAACTAAGAGCTCGTGAGCTCTAAACCTCGAGTCATTTTTTTCATTTACTTACTAATAAGCTTCCTATAGAGCCAATGGAAATTTGCATTGATTTTGGGATTGAGATAGTGCAATTGTGAGATAGAATCTGTACTAAGTGTTCATAAAGAACAATATGTCATCACAAGCTGTTTAGATTGGCATTAAGAATAACATAGTAAAACCAATGGATTTCTTTTTGAACTTACCTAATAGTGATTCATTGTTCACTGCCCTTCTTGACATCACTTTGCACCTGTGATGTTCCAGTGGCTTACTGGGTTAATGTGATTGTCTTATAAACGGGAGTTCATGAGTTCTAATCCTTGGAGAGATTTTTTCATTTACTTACTAATAAGATTCCTATAGAGCCAATGGAAATTTGCATTGATTCTGGGCTTGAGATAGTGCAATTTTGAGATAGAATCTGTACTAAGTGTTCATAAAGAACAATATGTCATCACAAGCTGTTTAGATTGGCATTAAGAATAACATAGTAAAACCAATGGATTTCTTTTTGAACTTACCTAATAGTGATTTATTGTTCAGTGCCCTTCTTGACATCTTTTTGCATCTGTGATGTTCCAGTGGCTTACTGGGTTAATGTGACTGTCTTATAAAAAGGAGTTCATGAGTTCTAATCCTTGGAGAGATCTTTTCATTTACTTACTAATAAGCTTCCTATAGAGCCAATGGAAATATGCATTGATTTTGGGATTGAGATAGTGCAAATGTGAGATAAAATCTGTACTAAATGTTCATAAAGAGCAATATGTCATCATAAGCTGTATAGATTGGCGTTAAGAAAAACACAGTAAAACCAATGGATTTCTTTTTGAACTTACCTAATAGTGATTCATTGTTCGCTGCCCTTCTTGACATTACTTTGCACCTGTTATGTTCTAGTGGCGTACTGGGTTAATGTGACTGTCTTGTAACCAAGAGCTCGTGAGCTCTAAACCTCGAGTCATTTTTTTCATTTACTTACTAATAAGCTTCCTATAGAGCCAATGGAAATTTGCATTGATTTTGGGATTGAGATAGTGCAATTGTGAGATAGAATCTGTACTAAGTGTTCATAAAGAACAATATGTCATCACAAGCTGTTTAGATTGGCATTAAGAATAACATAGTAAAACCAATGGATTTCTTTTTGAACTTACCTAATAGTGATTCATTGTTCACTGCCCTTCTTGACATCTTTTTGCACCTGTGATGTTCCAGTGGCTTACTGGGTTAATGTGGTTGTCTTATAAACAGGAGTTCATGAGTTCTAATCCTTGGAGAGATTTTTTCATTTACTTACTAATAAGATTCCTATAGAGCCAATGGAAATTTGCATTGATTCTGGGCTTGAGATAGTGCAAATGTGAGATAGAATCTGTACTAAGTGTTCATAAAGAGCAATATGTCATCATAAGCTGTATAGATTGGCGTTAAGAAAAACATAGTAAAACCAATGGATTTCTTTTTGAACTTACCTAATAGTGATTCATTGTTCACTGCCCTTCTTGACATCTCTTTGCACCTTTGATGTTCCAGTGGCTTACTGGGTTAATGTGATTGTCTTATAAACAGGAGTTCATGAGTTCTAATCCTCAGAGAGCTTTTTTTCATTTACTTACTAATAAGCTTCCTATAGAGCCAATGGAAATTTGCATTGATTTTGGGCTTGAGATAGTGCAATTGTGAGATAAAATCTGTACTAAGTGTTCATAAAGAGCAATATGTCATCATAAGCTGTATAGATTGGCGTTAAGAAAAACACAGTAAAACCAATGGATTTCTTTTTGAACTTACCTAATAGTGATTCATTGTTCACTGCCCTTCTTGACATTCTTTTGCACCTGTTATGTTCTAGTGGCTTACTGGGTTAATGTGACTGTCTTGTAAACAAGAGTTCATGAGCTCTAAACCTCAAGACATTTTTTTCATTTACTTACTAATAAGCTTCCTATAGAGCCAATGGAAATTTGCATTGATTTTGGGATTGAGATAGTGCAATTGTGAGATAGAATCTGTACTAAGTGTTCATAAAGAACAATATGTCATCACAAGCTGTTTAGATTGGCATTAAGAATAACATAGTAAAACCAATGGATTTCTTTTTGAACTTACCTAATAGTGATTCATTGTTCACTGCCCTTCTTGACATCTTTTTGCACCTGTGATGTTACAGTGGCTTACTGGGTTAATGTGACTGTCTTATAAAAAGGAGTTCATGAGTTCTAATCCTTGGAGAGATCTTTTCATTTACTTACTAATAAGCTTCCTATAGAGCCAATGGAAATATGCATTGATTTTGGGATTGAGATAGTGCAAATGTGAGATAAAATCTGTACTAAGTGTTCATAAAGAGCAATATGTCATCATAAGCTGTATAGATTGGCGTTAAGAAAAACACAGTAAAACCAATGGATTTCTTTTTGAACTTACCTAATAGTGATTCATTGTTCACTGCCCTTCTTGACATTACTTTGCACCTGTTATGTTCTAGTGGCGTACTGGGTTAATGTGACTGTCTTGTAACCAAGAGCTCATGAGCTCTAAACCTCGAGTCATTTTTTTCATTTACTTACTAATAAGCTTCCTATAGAGCCAATGGAAATATGCATTGATTTTGGGATTGAGATAGTGCAATTGTGAGATAGAATCTGTACTAAGTGTTCATAAAGAACAATATGTCATCACAAGCTGTTTAGATTGGCATTAAGAATAACATAGTAAAACCAATGGATTTCTTTTTGAACTTACCTAATAGTGATTCATTGTTCACTGCCCTTCTTGACATCTTTTTGCACCTGTGATGTTCCAGTGGCTTACTGGGTTAATGTGACTGTCTTATAAAAAGGAGTTCATGAGTTCTAATCCTTGGAGAGATTTTTTCATTTACATACTAATGAGATTCCTATAGAGCCAATGGAAATTTGCATTGATTCTGGGCTTGAGATAGTGCAAATGTGAGATAGAATCTGTACTAAGTGTTCATAAAGAGCAATATGTCATCATAAGCTGTATAGATTGGCGTTAAGAAAAACATAGTAAAACCAATGGATTTCTTTTTGAACTTACCTAATAGTGATTCATTGTTCACTGCCCTTCTTGACATTCCTTTGCACCTGTCATGTTCTAGTGGCTTAGTGGGTTGATGTGACTGTCTTGTAAACAAGAGTTCATGAGCTCTAATCCTCAAGAAATTTTTTTCATTTACTTACTAATAAGCTTCCTATAGAGCCAATGGAAATTTGCATTGATTTTGGGATTGAGATAGTGCAATTGTGAGATAGAATTTGTACTAAGTGTTCATAAAGAACAATATGTCATCACAAGCTGTTTAGATTGGCATTAAGGATAACATAGTAAAACCAATGGATTTCTTTTTGAACTTACCTAATAGTGATTCATTGTTCACTGCCCTTCTTGACATCTCTTTGCACCTTTGATGTTCCAGTGGCTTACTGGGTTAATGTGATTGTCTTATAAACAGGAGTTCATGAGTTCTAATCCTCAGAGAGCTTTTTTTCATTTACTTACTAATAAGCTTCCTATAGAGCCAATGGAAATTTGCATTGATTTTGGGCTTGAGATAGTGCAATTGTGAGATAAAATCTGTACTAAGTGTTCATAAAGAGCAATATGTCATCATAAGCTGTATAGATTGGCGTGAAGAAAAACACAGTGAAACCAATGGATTTCTTTTTGAACTTACCTAATAGTGATTCATTGTTCACTGCCCTTCTTGACATTCTTTTGCACCTGTTATGTTCTAGTGGCTTACTCGGTTAATGTGACTGTCTTGTAAACAAGAGTTCATGAGCTCTAAACCTCAAGACATTTTTTTCATTTACTTACTAATAAGCTTCCTATACAGCCAATGGAAATTTGCATTGATTTTGGGATTGAGATAGTGCAATTGTGAGATAGAATCTGTACTAAGTGTTCATAAAGAACAATATGTCATCACAAGCTGTTTAGATTGGCATTAAGAATAACATAGTAAAACCAATGGATTTCTTTTTGAACTTACCTAATAGTGATTCATTGTTCACTGCCCTTCTTGACATCTTTTTGCACCTGTGATGTTACAGTGGCTTACTGGGTTAATGTGACTGTCATATAAAAAGGAGTTCATGAGTTCTAATCCTTGGAGAGATCTTTTCATTTACATACTAATAAGCTTCCTATAGAGCCAATGGAAATATGCATTGATTTTGGGATTGAGATAGTGCAAATGTGAGATAAAATCTGTACTAAGTGTTCATAAAGAGCAATATGTCATCATAAGCTGTATAGATTGGCGTTAAGAAAAACACAGTAAAACCAATGGATTTCTTTTTGAACTTACCTAATAGTGATTCATTGTTCACTGCCCTTCTTGACATTTCTTTGCACCTGTTATGTTCTAGTGGCGTACTGGGTTAATGTGACTGTCTTGTAACCAAGAGCTCATGAGCTCTAAACCTCGAGTCATTTTTTTCATTTACTTACTAATAAGCTTCCTATAGAGCCAATGGAAATATGCATTGATTTTGGGATTGAGATAGTGCAATTGTGAGATAGAATCTGTACTAAGTGTTCATAAAGAACAATATGTCATCACAAGCTGTTTAGATTGGCATTAAGAATAACATAGTAAAACCAATGGATTTCTTTTTGAACTTACCTAATAGTGATTCATTGTTCACTGCCCTTCTTGACATCTTTTTGCACCTGTGATGTTCCAGTGGCTTACTGGGTTAATGTGACTGTCTTATAAAAAGGAGTTCATGAGTTCTAATCCTTGGAGAGATTTTTTCATTTACTTACTAATAAGCTTCATATAGAGCCAATGGAAATATGCATTGATTTTGGGATTGAGATAGTGCAAATGTGAGATAAAATCTGTACTAAGTGTTCATAAAGAGCAATATGTCATCATAAGCTGTATAGATTGGCGCTAAGAAAAACACAGTAAAACCAATGGATTTCTTTTTGAATTTACCTAATAGTGATTCATTGTTCACTGCCCTTCTTGACATTCTTTTGCACTTGTTATGTTCTAGTGGCTTACTCGGTTAATGTGACTGTCTTGTAAACAAGAGTTCATGAGCTCTAAACCTCAAGATATTTTTTTCATTTACTTACTAATAAGCTTCCTATAGAGCCAATGGAAATTTGCATTGATTTTGGGATTGAGATAGTGCAATTGTGAGATAGAATCTGTACTAAGTGTTCATAAAGAACAATATGTCATCACAAGCTGTTTAGATTGGCATTAAGAATAACATAGTAAAACCAATGGATTTCTTTTTGAACTTACCTAATAGTGATTCATTGTTCACTGCCCTTCTTGACATCTTTTTGCACCTGTGATGTTCCAGTGGCTTACTGGGTTAATGTGACTGTCTTATAAAAAGGAGTTCATGAGTTCTAATCCTTGGAGAGATTTTTTCATTTACTTACTAATAAGCTTCATATAGAGCCAATGGAAATATGCATTGATTTTGGGATTGAGATAGTGCAAATGTGAGATAAAATCTGTACTAAGTGTTCATAAAGAGCAATATGTCATCATAAGCTGTATAGATTGGCGCTAAGAAAAACACAGTAAAACCAATGGATTTCTTTTTGAACTTACCTAATAGTGATTCATTGTTCACTGCCCTTCTTGACATTCTTTTGCACTTGTTATGTTCTAGTGGCTTACTCGGTTAATGTGACTGTCTTGTAAACAAGAGTTCATGAGCTCTAAACCTCAAGATATTTTTTTCATTTACTTACTAATAAGCTTCCTATAGAGCCAATGGAAATTTGCATTGATTTTGGGCTTGAGATAGTGCAATTGTGAGATAGAATCTGTACTAAGTGTTCATAAAGAACAATATGTCATCACAAGCTGTTTAGATTGGCATTAAGAATAACATAGTAAAACCAATGGATTTCTTTTTGAACTTACCTAATAGTGATTCATTGTTCACTGCCCTTCTTGACATCACTTTGCACCTGTGATGTTCCAGTGGCTTACTGGGTTAATGTGATTGTCTTATAAACGGGAGTTCATGAGTTCTAATCCTTGGAGAGATTTTTTCATTTACTTACTAATAAGCTTCATATAGAGCCAATGGAAATATGCATTGATTTTGGGATTGAGATAGTGCAAATGTGAGATAAAATCTGTACTAAGTGTTCATAAAGAGCAATATGTCATCATAAGCTGTATAGATTGGCGCTAAGAAAAACACAGTAAAACCAATGGATTTCTTTTTGAACTTACCTAATAGTGATTCATTGTTCACTGCCCTTCTTGACATTCTTTTGCACTTGTTATGTTCTAGTGGCTTACTCGGTTAATGTGACTGTCTTGTAAACAAGAGTTCATGAGCTCTAAACCTCAAGATATTTTTTTCATTTACTTACTAATAAGCTTCCTATAGAGCCAATGGAAATTTGCATTGATTTTGGGCTTGAGATAGTGCAATTGTGAGATAGAATCTGTACTAAGTGTTCATAAAGAACAATATGTCATCACAAGCTGTTTAGATTGGCATTAAGAATAACATAGTAAAACCAATGGATTTCTTTTTGAACTTACCTAATAGTGATTCATTGTTCACTGCCCTTCTTGACATCACTTTGCACCTGTGATGTTCCAGTGGCTTACTGGGTTAATGTGATTGTATTATAAACGGGAGTTCATGAGTTCTAATCCTTGGAGAGATTTTTTCATTTACTTACTAATAAGATTCCTATAGAGCCAATGGAAATTTGCATTGATTCTGGGCTTGAGATAGTGCAATTTTGAGATAGAATCTGTACTAAGTGTTCATAAAGAACAATATGTCATCACAAGCTGTTTAGATTGGCATTAAGAATAACATAGTAAAACCAATGGATTTCTTTTTGAACTTACCTAATAGTGATTTATTGTTCAGTGCCCTTCTTGACATCTTTTTGCATCTGTGATGTTCCAGTGGCTTACTGGGTTAATGTGACTGTCTTATAAAAAGGAGTTCATGAGTTCTAATCCTTGGAGAGATCTTTTCATTTACTTACTAATAAGCTTCCTATAGAGCCAATGGAAATATGCATTGATTTTGGGATTGAGATAGTGCAAATGTGAGATAAAATCTGTACTAAATGTTCATAAAGAGCAATATGTCATCATAAGCTGTATAGATTGGCGTTAAGAAAAACACAGTAAAACCAATGGATTTCTTTTTGAACTTACCTAATAGTGATTCATTGTTCACTGCCCTTCTTGACATTACTTTGCACCTGTTATGTTCTAGTGGCGTACTGGGTTAATGTGACTGTCTTGTAACCAAGAGCTCATGAGCTCTAAACCTCGAGTCATTTTTTTCATTTACTTACTAATAAGCTTCCTATAGAGCCAATGGAAATATGCATTGATTTTGGGATTGAGATAGTGCAATTGTGAGATAGAATCTGTACTAAGTGTTCATAAAGAACAATATGTCATCACAAGCTGTTTAGATTGGCATTAAGAATAACATAGTAAAACCAATGGATTTCTTTTTGAACTTACCTAATAGTGATTCATTGTTCACTGCCCTTCTTGACATCTTTTTGCACCTGTGATGTTCCAGTGGCTTACTGGGTTAATGTGACTGTCTTATAAAAAGGAGTTCATGAGTTCTAATCCTTGGAGAGATTTTTTCATTTACTTACTAATAAGCTTCATATAGAGCCAATGGAAATATGCATTGATTTTGGGATTGAGATAGTGCAAATGTGAGATAAAATCTGTACTAAGTGTTCATAAAGAGCAATATGTCATCATAAGCTGTATAGATTGGCGCTAAGAAAAACACAGTAAAACCAATGGATTTCTTTTTGAACTTACCTAATAGTGATTCATTGTTCACTGCCCTTCTTGACATTCTTTTGCACTTGTTATGTTCTAGTGGCTTACTCGGTTAATGTGACTGTCTTGTAAACAAGAGTTCATGAGCTCTAAACCTCAAGATATTTTTTTCATTTACTTACTAATAAGCTTCCTATAGAGCCAATGGAAATTTGCATTGATTTTGGGATTGAGATAGTGCAATTGTGAGATAGAATCTGTACTAAGTGTTCATAAAGAACAATATGTCATCACAAGCTGTTTAGATTGGCATTAAGAATAACATAGTAAAACCAATGGATTTCTTTTTGAACTTACCTAATAGTGATTCATTGTTCACTGCCCTTCATGACATCTTTTTGCACCTGTGATGTTACAGTGGCTTACTGGGTTAATGTGACTGTCTTATAAAAAGGAGTTCATGAGTTCTAATCCTTGGAGAGATTTTTTCATTTACTTACTAATAAGCTTCCTATAGAGCCAATGGAAATATGCATTGATTTTGGGATTGAGATAGTGCAAATGTGAGATAAAATCTGTACTAAATGTTCATAAAGAGCAATATGTCATCATAAGCTGTATAGATTGGCGTTAAGAAAAACACAGTAAAACCAATGGATTTCTTTTTGAACTTACCTAATAGTGATTCATTGTTCGCTGCCCTTCTTGACATTACTTCGCACCTGTTATGTTCTAGTTTTGTACTGGGTTAATGTGACTGTCTTGTAACTAAGAGCTCGTGAGCTCTAAACCTCGAGTCATTTTTTTCATTTACTTACTAATAAGCTTCCTATAGAGCCAATGGAAATTTGCATTGATTTTGGGATTGAGATAGTGCAATTGTGAGATAGAATCTGTACTAAGTGTTCATAAAGAACAATATGTCATCACAAGCTGTTTAGATTGGCACTAAGAATAACATAGTAAAACCAATGGATTTCTTTTTGAACTTACCTAATAGTGATTCATTGTTCACTGCCCTTCTTGACATCACTTTGCACCTGTGATGTTCCAGTGGCTTACTGGGTTAATGTGATTGTCTTATAAACGGGAGTTCATGAGTTCTAATCCTTGGAGAGATTTTTTCATTTACTTACTAATAAGATTCCTATAGAGCCAATGGAAATTTGCATTGATTCTGGGCTTGAGATAGTGCAATTTTGAGATAGAATCTGTACTAAGTGTTCATAAAGAACAATATGTCATCACAAGCTGTTTAGATTGGCATTAAGAATAACATAGTAAAACCAATGGATTTCTTTTTGAACTTACCTAATAGTGATTTATTGTTCAGTGCCCTTCTTGACATCTTTTTGCATCTGTTATGTTCCAGTGGCTTACTGGGTTAATGTGACTGTCTTATAAAAAGGAGTTCATGAGTTCTAATCCTTGGAGAGATCTTTTCATTTACTTACTAATAAGCTTCCTATAGAGCCAATGGAAATATGCATTGATTTTGGGATTGAGATAGTGCAAATGTGAGATAAAATCTGTACTAAATGTTCATAAAGAGCAATATGTCATCATAAGCTGTATAGATTGGCGTTAAGAAAAACACAGTAAAACCAATGGATTTCTTTTTGAACTTACCTAATAGTGATTCATTGTTCACTGCCCTTCTTGACATTACTTTGCACCTGTTATGTTCTAGTGGCGTACTGGGTTAATGTGACTGTCTTGTAACCAAGAGCTCATGAGCTCTAAACCTCGAGTCATTTTTTTCATTTACTTACTAATAAGCTTCCTATAGAGCCAATGGAAATATGCATTGATTTTGGGATTGAGATAGTGCAATTGTGAGATAGAATCTGTACTAAGTGTTCATAAAGAACAATATGTCATCACAAGCTGTTTAGATTGGCATTAAGAATAACATAGTAAAACCAATGGATTTCTTTTTGAACTTACCTAATAGTGATTCATTGTTCACTGCCCTTCTTGACATCTTTTTGCACCTGTGATGTTCCAGTGGCTTACTGGGTTAATGTGACTGTCTTATAAAAAGGAGTTCATGAGTTCTAATCCTTGGAGAGATTTTTTCATTTACTTACTAATAAGCTTCATATAGAGCCAATGGAAATATGCATTGATTTTGGGATTGAGATAGTGCAAATGTGAGATAAAATCTGTACTAAGTGTTCATAAAGAGCAATATGTCATCATAAGCTGTATAGATTGGCGCTAAGAAAAACACAGTAAAACCAATGGATTTCTTTTTGAACTTACCTAATAGTGATTCATTGTTCACTGCCCTTCTTGACATTCTTTTGCACTTGTTATGTTCTAGTGGCTTACTCGGTTAATGTGACTGTCTTGTAAACAAGAGTTCATGAGCTCTAAACCTCAAGATATTTTTTTCATTTACTTACTAATAAGCTTCCTATAGAGCCAATGGAAATTTGCATTGATTTTGGGATTGAGATAGTGCAATTGTGAGATAGAATCTGTACTAAGTGTTCATAAAGAACAATATGTCATCACAAGCTGTTTAGATTGGCATTAAGAATAACATAGTAAAACCAATGGATTTCTTTTTGAACTTACCTAATAGTGATTCATTGTTCACTGCCCTTCTTGACATCTTTTTGCACCTGTGATGTTCCAGTGGCTTACTGGGTTAATGTGACTGTCTTATAAAAAGGAGTTCATGAGTTCTAATCCTTGGAGAGATTTTTTCATTTACTTACTAATAAGCTTCATATAGAGCCAATGGAAATATGCATTGATTTTGGGATTGAGATAGTGCAAATGTGAGATAAAATCTGTACTAAGTGTTCATAAAGAGCAATATGTCATCATAAGCTGTATAGATTGGCGCTAAGAAAAACACAGTAAAACCAATGGATTTCTTTTTGAACTTACCTAATAGTGATTCATTGTTCACTGCCCTTCTTGACATTCTTTTGCACTTGTTATGTTCTAGTGGCTTACTCGGTTAATGTGACTGTCTTGTAAACAAGAGTTCATGAGCTCTAAACCTCAAGATATTTTTTTCATTTACTTACTAATAAGCTTCCTATAGAGCCAATGGAAATTTGCATTGATTTTGGGCTTGAGATAGTGCAATTGTGAGATAGAATCTGTACTAAGTGTTCATAAAGAACAATATGTCATCACAAGCTGTTTAGATTGGCATTAAGAATAACATAGTAAAACCAATGGATTTCTTTTTGAACTTACCTAATAGTGATTCATTGTTCACTGCCCTTCATGACATCTTTTTGCACCTGTGATGTTACAGTGGCTTACTGGGTTAATGTGACTGTCTTATAAAAAGGAGTTCATGAGTTCTAATCCTTGGAGAGATTTTTTCATTTACTTACTAATAAGCTTCCTATAGAGCCAATGGAAATATGCATTGATTTGGGGATTGAGATAGTGCAAATGTGAGATAAAATCTGTACTAAATGTTCATAAAGAGCAATATGTCATCATAAGCTGTATAGATTGGCGTTAAGAAAAACACAGTAAAACCAATGGATTTCTTTTTGAACTTACCTAATAGTGATTCATTGTTCGCTGCCCTTCTTGACATTACTTCGCACCTGTTATGTTCTAGTTTCGTACTGGGTTAATGTGACTGTCTTGTAACTAAGAGCTCGTGAGCTCTAAACCTCGAGTCATTTTTTTCATTTACTTACTAATAAGCTTCCTATAGAGCCAATGGAAATTTGCATTGATTTTGGGATTGAGATAGTGCAATTGTGAGATAGAATCTGTACTAAGTGTTCATAAAGAACAATATGTCATCACAAGCTGTTTAGATTGGCATTAAGAATAACATAGTAAAACCAATGGATTTCTTTTTGAACTTACCTAATAGTGATTCATTGTTCACTGCCCTTCTTGACATCACTTTGCACCTGTGATGTTCCAGTGGCTTACTGGGTTAATGCGATTGTCTTATAAACGGGAGTTCATGAGTTCTAATCCTTGGAGAGATTTTTTCATTTACTTACTAATAAGATTCCTATAGAGCCAATGGAAATTTGCATTGATTCTGGGCTTGAGATAGTGCAATTTTGAGATAGAATCTGTACTAAGTGTTCATAAAGAACAATATGTCATCACAAGCTGTTTAGATTGGCATTAAGAATAACATAGTAAAACCAATGGATTTCTTTTTGAACTTACCTAATAGTGATTTATTGTTCAGTGCCCTTCTTGACATCTTTTTGCATCTGTGATGTTCCAGTGGCTTACTGGGTTAATGTGACTGTCTTATAAAAAGGAGTTCATGAGTTCTAATCCTTGGAGAGATCTTTTCATTTACTTACTAATAAGCTTCCTATAGAGCCAATGGAAATATGCATTGATTTTGGGATTGAGATAGTGCAAATGTGAGATAAAATCTGTACTAAATGTTCATAAAGAGCAATATGTCATCATAAGCTGTATAGATTGGCGTTAAGAAAAACACAGTAAAACCAATGGATTTCTTTTTGAACTTACCTAATAGTGATTCATTGTTCGCTGCCCTTCTTGACATTACTTTGCACCTGTTATGTTCTAGTGGCGTACTGGGTTAATGTGACTGTCTTGTAACCAAGAGCTCGTGAGCTCTAAACCTTGAGTCATTTTTTTCATTTACTTACTAATAAGCTTCCTATAGAGCCAATGGAAATTTGCATTGATTTTGGGATTGAGATAGTGCAATTGTGAGATAGAATCTGTACTAAGTGTTCATAAAGAACAATATGTCATCACAAGCTGTTTAGATTGGCATTAAGAATAACATAGTAAAACCAATGGATTTCTTTTTGAACTTACCTAATAGTGATTCATTGTTCACTGCCCTTCTTGACATCTTTTTGCACCTGTGATGTTCCAGTGGCTTACTGGGTTAATGTGGTTGTCTTATAAACAGGAGTTCATGAGTTCTAATCCTTGGAGAGATTTTTTCATTTACTTACTAATAAGATTCCTATAGAGCCAATGGAAATTTGCATTGATTCTGGGCTTGAGATAGTGCAAATGTGAGATAGAATCTGTACTAAGTGTTCATAAAGAGCAATATGTCATCATAAGCTGTATAGATTGGCGTTAAGAAAAACATAGTAAAACCAATGGATTTCTTTTTGAACTTACCTAATAGTGATTCATTGTTCACTGCCCTTCTTGACATCTCTTTGCACCTTTGATGTTCCAGTGGCTTACTGGGTTAATGTGATTGTCTTATAAACAGGAGTTCATGAGTTCTAATCCTCAGAGAGCTTTTTTTCATTTACTTACTAATAAGCTTCCTATAGAGCCAATGGAAATTTGCATTGATTTTGGGCTTGAGATAGTGCAATTGTGAGATAAAATCTGTACTAAGTGTTCATAAAGAGCAATATGTCATCATAAGCTGTATAGATTGGCGTTAAGAAAAACACAGTAAAACCAATGGATTTCTTTTTGAACTTACCTAATAGTGATTGATTGTTCACTGCCCTTCTTGACATTCTTTTGCACCTGTTATGTTCTAGTGGCTTACTCGGTTAATGTGACTGTCTTGTAAACAAGAGTTCATGAGCTCTAAACCTCAAGACATTTTTTTCATTTACTTACTAATAAGCTTCCTATAGAGCCAATGGAAATTTGCATTGATTTTGGGATTGAGATAGTGCAAATGTGAGATAAAATCTGTACTAAGTGTTCATAAAGAGCAATATGTCATCATAAGCTGTATAGATTGGCGTTAAGAAAAACACAGTAAAACCAATGGATTTCTTTTTGAACTTACCTAATAGTGATTCATTGTTCACTGCCCTTCTTGACATTCTTTTGCACCTGTTATGTTCTAGTGGCTTACTGGGTTAATGTGACTGTCTTGTAAACAAGAGTTCATGAGCTCTAAACCTCAAGACATTTTTTTCATTTACTTACTAATAAGCTTCCTATAGAGCCAATGGAAATTTGCATTGATTTTGGGATTGAGATAGTGCAATTGTGAGATAGAATCTGTACTAAGTGTTCATAAAGAACAATATGTCATCACAAGCTGTTTAGATTGGCATTAAGAATAACATAGTAAAACCAATGGATTTCTTTTTGAACTTACCTAATAGTGATTCATTGTTCACTGCCCTTCTTGACATCTTTTTGCACCTGTGATGTTACAGTGGCTTACTGGGTTAATGTGACTGTCTTATAAAAAGGAGTTCATGAGTTCTAATCCTTGGAGAGATCTTTTCATTTACTTACTAATAAGCTTCCTATAGAGCCATTGGAAATATGCATTGATTTTGGGATTGAGATAGTGCAAATGTGAAATAAAATCTGTACTAAGTGTTCATAAAGAGCAATATGTCATCATAAGCTGTATAGATTGGCGTTAAGAAAAACACAGTAAAACCAATGGATTTCTTTTTGAACTTACCTAATAGTGATTCATTGTTCACTGCCCTTCTTGACATTACTTTGCACCTGTTATGTTCTAGTGGCGTACTGGGTTAATGTGACTGTTTTGTAACCAAGAGCTCATGAGCTCTAAACCTCGAGTCATTTTTTTCATTTACTTACTAATAAGCTTCCTATAGAGCCAATGGAAATATGCATTGATTTTGGGATTGAGATAGTGCAATTGTGAGATAGAATCTGTACTAAGTGTTCATAAAGAACAATATGTCATCACAAGCTGTTTAGATTGGCATTAAGAATAACATAGTAAAACCAATGGATTTCTTTTTGAACTTACCTAATAGTGATTCATTGTTCACTGCCCTTCTTGACATCTTTTTGCACCTGTGATGTTCCAGTGGTTTACTGGGTTAATGTGACTGTCTTATAAAAAGGAGTTCATGAGTTCTAATCCTTGGAGAGATTTTTTCATTTACATACTAATGAGATTCCTATAGAGCCAATGGAAATTTGCATTGATTCTGGGCTTGAGATAGTGCAAATGTGAGATAGAATCTGTACTAAGTGTTCATAAAGAGCAATATGTCATCATAAGCTGTATAGATTGGCGTTAAGAAAAACATAGTAAAACCAATGGATTTCTTTTTGAACTTACCTAATAGTGATTCATTGTTCACTGCCCTTCTTGACATTCCTTTGCACCTGTCATGTTCTAGTGGCTTAGTGGGTTGATGTGACTGTCTTGTAAACAAGAGTTCATGAGCTCTAATCCTCAAGAAATTTTTTTCATTTACTTACTAATAAGCTTCCTATAGAGCCAATGGAAATTTGCATTGATTTTGGGATTGAGATAGTGCAATTGTGAGACAGAATTTGTACTAAGTGTTCATAAAGAACAATATGTCATCACAAGCTGTTTAGATTGGCATTAAGGATAACATAGTAAAACCAATGGATTTCTTTTTGAACTTACCTAATAGTGATTCATTGTTCACTGCCCTTCTTGACATCTCTTTGCAACTTTGATGTTCCAGTGGCTTACTGGGTTAATGTGATTGTCTTATAAACAGGAGTTCATGAGTTCTAATCCTCAGAGAGCTTTTTTTCATTTACTTACTAATAAGCTTCCTATAGAGCCAATGGAAATTTGCATTGATTTTGGGCTTGAGATAGTGCAATTGTGAGATAAAATCTGTACTAAGTGTTCATAAAGAGCAATATGTCATCATAAGCTGTATAGATTGGCGTGAAGAAAAACACAGTAAAACCAATGGATTTCTTTTTGAACTTACCTAATAGTGATTCATTGTTCACTGCCCTTCTTGACATTCTTTTGCACCTGTTATGTTCTAGTGGCTTACTCGGTTAATGTGACTGTCTTGTAAACAAGAGTTCATGAGCTCTAAACCTCAAGACATTTTTTTCATTTACTTACTAATAAGCTTCCTATACAGCCAATGGAAATTTGCATTGATTGTGGGATTGAGATAGTGCAAATGTGAGATAAAATCTGTACTAAGTGTTCATAAAGAGCAATATGTCATCATAAGCTGTATAGATTGGCGTTAAGAAAAACACAGTAAAACCAATGGATTTCTTTTTGAACTTACCTAATAGTGATTCATTGTTCACTGCCCTTCTTGACATTCTTTTGCACCTGTTATGTTCTAGTGGCTTACTGGGTTAATGTGACTGTCTTGTAAACAAGAGTTCATGAGCTCTAAACCTCAAGACATTTTTTTCATTTACTTACTAATAAGCTTCCTATAGAGCCAATGGAAATTTGCATTGATTTTGGGATTGAGATAGTGCAATTGTGAGATAGAATCTGTACTAAGTGTTCATAAAGAACAATATGTCATCACAAGCTGTTTAGATTGGCATTAAGAATAACATAGTAAAACCAATGGATTTCTTTTTGAACTTACCTAATAGTGATTCATTGTTCACTGCCCTTCTTGACATCTTTTTGCACCTGTGATGTTCCAGTGGCTTACTGGGTTAATGTGACTGTCTTATAAAAAGGAGTTCATGAGTTCTAATCCTTGGAGAGATTTTTTCATTTACTTACTAATAAGCTTCATATAGAGCCAATGGAAATATGCATTGATTTTGGGATTGAGATAGTGCAAATGTGAGATAAAATCTGTACTAAGTGTTCATAAAGAGCAATATGTCATCATAAGCTGTATAGATTGGCGCTAAGAAAAACACAGTAAAACCAATGGATTTCTTTTTGAACTTACCTAATAGTGATTCATTGTTCACTGCCCTTCTTGACATTTTTTGCACTTGTTATGTTCTAGTGGCTTACTCGGTTAATGTGACTGTCTTGTAAACAAGAGTTCATGAGCTCTAAACCTCAAGATATTTTTTTCATTTACTTACTAATAAGCTTCCTATAGAGCCAATGGAAATTTGCATTGATTTTGGGCTTGAGATAGTGCAATTGTGAGATAGAATCTGTACTAAGTGTTCATAAAGAACAATATGTCATCACAAGCTGTTTAGATTGGCATTAAGAATAACATAGTAAAACCAATGGATTTCTTTTTGAACTTACCTAATAGTGATTCATTGTTCACTGCCCTTCTTGACATCTTTTTGCACCTGTGATGTTACAGTGGCTTACTGGGTTAATGTGACTGTCATATAAAAAGGAGTTCATGAGTTCTAATCCTTGGAGAGATCTTTTCATTTACATACTAATAAGCTTCCTATAGAGCCAATGGAAATATGCATTGATTTTGGGATTGAGATATTGCAAATGTGAGATAAAATCTGTACTAAGTGTTCATAAAGAGCAATATGTCATCATAAGCTGTATAGATTGGCGTTAAGAAAAACACAGTAAAACCAATGGATTTCTTTTTGAACTTACCTAATAGTGATTCATTGTTCACTGCCCTTCTTGACATTACTTTGCACCTGTTATGTTCTAGTGGCGTACTGGGTTAATGTGACTGTCTTGTAACCAAGAGCTCATGAGCTCTAAACCTCGAGTCATTTTTTTCATTTACTTACTAATAAGCTTCCTATAGAGCCAATGGAAATATGCATTGATTTTGGGATTGAGATAGTGCAATTGTGAGATAGAATCTGTACTAAGTGTTCATAAAGAACAATATGTCATCACAAGCTGTTTAGATTGGCATTAAGAATAACATAGTAAAACCAATGGATTTCTTTTTGAACTTACCTAATAGTGATTCATTGTTCACTGCCCTTCTTGACATCTTTTTGCACCTGTGATGTTCCAGTGGCTTACTGGGTTAATGTGACTGTCTTATAAAAAGGAGTTCATGAGTTCTAATCCTTGGAGAGATTTTTTCATTTACTTACTAATAAGCTTCATATAGAGCCAATGGAAATATGCATTGATTTTGGGATTGAGATAGTGCAAATGTGAGTTAAAATCTGTACTAAGTGTTCATAAAGAGCAATATGTCATCATAAGCTGTATAGATTGGCGCTAAGAAAAACACAGTAAAACCAATGGATTTCTTTTTGAACTTACCTAATAGTGATTCATTGTTCACTGCCCTTCTTGACATTCTTTTGCACTTGTTATGTTCTAGTGGCTTACTCGGTTAATGTGACTGTCTTGTAAACAAGAGTTCATGAGCTCTAAACCTCAAGATATTTTTTTCATTTACTTACTAATAAGCTTCCTATAGAGCCAATGGAAATTTGCATTGATTTTGGGATTGAGATAGTGCAATTGTGAGATAGAATCTGTACTAAGTGTTCATAAAGAACAATATGTCATCACAAGCTGTTTAGATTGGCATTAAGAATAACATAGTAAAACCAATGGATTTCTTTTTGAACTTACCTAATAGTGATTCATTGTTCACTGCCCTTCTTGACATCTTTTTGCACCTGTGATGTTACAGTGGCTTACTGGGTTAATGTGACTGTCTTATAAAAAGGAGTTCATGAGTTCTAATCCTTGGAGAGATTTTTTCATTTACTTACTAATAAGCTTCCTATAGAGCCAATGGAAATATGCATTGATTTTGGGATTGAGATAGTGCAAATGTGAGATAAAATCTGTACTAAATGTTCATAAAGAGCAATATGTCATCATAAGCTGTATAGATTGGCGTTAAGAAAAACACAGTAAAACCAATGGATTTCTTTTTGAACTTACCTAATAGTGATTCATTGTTCGCTGCCCTTCTTGACATTACTTCGCACCTGTTATGTTCTAGTTTCGTACTGGGTTAATGTGACTGTCTTGTAACTAAGAGCTCGTGAGCTCTAAACCTCGAGTCATTTTTTTCATTTACTTACTAATAAGCTTCCTATAGAGCCAATGGAAATTTGCATTGATTTTGGGATTGAGATAGTGCAATTGTGAGATAGAATCTGTACTAAGTGTTCATAAAGAACAATATGTCATCACAAGCTGTTTAGATTGGCATTAAGAATAACATAGTAAAACCAATGGATTTCTTTTTGAACTTACCTAATAGTGATTCATTGTTCACTGCCCTTCTTGACATCACTTTGCACCTGTGATGTTCCAGTGGCTTACTGGGTTAATGTGATTGTCTTATAAACGGGAGTTCATGAGTTCTAAACCTTGGAGAGATTTTTTCATTTACTTACTAATAAGATTCCTATAGAGCCAATGGAAATTTGCATTGATTCTGGGCTTGAGATAGTGCAATTTTGAGATAGAATCTGTACTAAGTGTTCATAAAGAACAATATGTCATCACAAGCTGTTTAGATTGGCATTAAGAATAACATAGCAAAACCAATGGATTTCTTTTTGAACTTACCTAATAGTGATTTATTGTTCAGTGCCCTTCTGACATCTTTTTGCATCTGTGATGTTCCAGTGGCTTACTGGGTTAATGTGACTGTCTTATAAAAAGGAGTTCATGAGTTCTAATCCTTGGAGAGATTTTTTCATTTACTTACTAATAAGCTTCCTATAGAGCCAATGGAAATATGCATTGATTTTGGGATTGAGATAGTGCAAATGTGAGATAAAATCTGTACTAAATGTTCATAAAGAGCAATATGTCATCATAAGCTGTATAGATTGGCGTTAAGAAAAACACAGTAAAACCAATGGATTTCTTTTTGAACTTACCTAATAGTGATTCATTGTTCGCTGCCCTTCTTGACATTACTTTGCACCTGTTATGTTCTAGTGGCGTACTGGGTTAATGTGACTGTCTTGTAACCAAGAGCTCGTGAGCTCTAAACCTCGAGTCATTTTTTTCATTTACTTACTAATAAGCTTCCTATAGAGCCAATGGAAATTTGCATTGATTTTGGGATTGAGATAGTGCAATTGTGAGATAGAATCTGTACTAAGTGTTCATAAAGAACAATATGTCATCACAAGCTGTTTAGATTGGCATTAAGAATAACATAGTAAAACCAATGGATTTCTTTTTGAACTTACCTAATAGTGATTCATTGTTCACTGCCCTTCTTGACATCTTTTTGCACCTGTGATGTTACAGTGGCTTACTGGGTTAATGTGACTGTCTTATAAAAAGGAGTTCATGAGTTCTAATCCTTGGAGAGATCTTTTCATTTACTTACTAATAAGCTTCCTATAGAGCCAATGGAAATATGCATTGATTTTGGGATTGAGATAGTGCAAATGTGAGATAAAATCTGTACTAAGTGTTCATAAAGAGCAATATGTCATCATAAGCTGTATAGATTGGCGTTAAGAAAAACACAGTAAAACCAATGGATTTCTTTTTGAACTTACCTAATAGTGATTCATTGTTCACTGCCCTTCTTGACATTACTTTGCACCTGTTATGTTCTAGTGGCGTACTGGGTTAATGTGACTGTCTTGTAACCAAGAGCTCATGAGCTCTAAACCTCGAGTCATTTTTTTCATTTACTTACTAATAAGCTTCCTATAGAGCCAATGGAAATATGCATTGATTTTGGGATTGAGATAGTGCAATTGTGAGATAGAATCTGTACTAAGTGTTCATAAAGAACAATATGTCATCACAAGCTGTTTAGATTGGCATTAAGAATAACATAGTAAAACCAATGGATTTCTTTTTGAACTTACCTAATAGTGATTCATTGTTCACTGCCCTTCTTGACATCTTTTTGCACCTGTGATGTTCCAGTGGCTTACTGGGTTAATGTGACTGTCTTATAAAAAGGAGTTCATGAGTTCTAATCCTTGGAGAGATTTTTTCATTTACATACTAATGAGATTCCTATAGAGCCAATGGAAATTTGCATTGATTCTGGGCTTGAGATAGTGCAAATGTGAGATAGAATCTGTACTAAGTGTTCATAAAGAGCAATATGTCATCATAAGCTGTATAGATTGGCGTTAAGAAAAACATAGTAAAACCAATGGATTTCTTTTTGAACTTACCTAATAGTGATTCATTGTTCACTGCCCTTCTTGACATTCCTTTGCACCTGTCATGTTCTAGTGGCTTAGTGGGTTGATGTGACTGTCTTGTAAACAAGAGTTCATGAGCTCTAATCCTCAAGAAATTTTTTTCATTTACTTACTAATAAGCTTCCTATAGAGCCAATGGAAATTTGCATTGATTTTGGGATTGAGATAGTGCAATTGTGAGATAGAATTTGTACTAAGTGTTCATAAAGAACAATATGTCATCACAAGCTGTTTAGATTGGCATTAAGGATAACATAGTAAAACCAATGGATTTCTTTTTGAACTTACCTAATAGTGATTCATTGTTCACTGCCCTTCTTGACATCTCTTTGCACCTTTGATGTTCCAGTGGCTTACTGGGTTAATGTGATTGTCTTATAAACAGGAGTTCATGAGTTCTAATCCTCAGAGAGCTTTTTTTCATTTACTTACTAATAAGCTTCCTATAGAGCCAATGGAAATTTGCATTGATTTTGGGCTTGAGATAGTGCAATTGTGAGATAAAATCTGTACTAAGTGTTCATAAAGAGCAATATGTCATCATAAGCTGTATAGATTGGCGTGAAGAAAAACACAGTAAAACCAATGGATTTCTTTTTGAACTTACCTAATAGTGATTCATTGTTCACTGCCCTTCTTGACATTCTTTTGCACCTGTTATGTTCTAGTGACTTACTCGGTTAATGTGACTGTCTTGTAAACAAGAGTTCATGAGCTCTAAACCTCAAGACATTTTTTTCATTTACTTACTAATAAGCTTCCTATAGAGCCAATGGAAATTTGCATTGATTTTGGGATTGAGATAGTGCAATTGTGAGATAGAAACTGTACTAAGTGTTCATAAAGAACAATATGTCATCACAAGCTGGTTAGATTGGCATTAAGAATAACATAGTAAAACCAATGGATTTCTTTTTGAACTTACCTAATAGTGATTCATTGTTCACTGCCCTTCTTGACATCTCTTTGCACCTTTGATGTTCCAGTGGCTTACTGGGTTAATGTGATTGTCTTATAAACAGGAGTTCATGAGTTCTAATCCTCAGAGAGCTTTTTTTTCATTTACTTACTAATAAGCTTCCTATAGAGCCAATGGAAATTTGCATTGATTTTGGGCTTGAGATAGTGCAATTGTGAGATAAAATCTGTACTAAGTGTTCATAAAGAGCAATATGTCATCATAAGCTGTATAGATTGGCGTGAAGAAAAACACAGTAAAACCAATGGATTTCTTTTTGAACTTACCTAATAGTGATTCATTGTTCACTGCCCTTCTTGACATTCTTTTGCACCTGTTATGTTCTAGTGGCTTACTGGGTTAATGTGACTGTCTTGTAAACAAGAGTTCATGAGCTCTAAACCTCAAGACATTTTTTTCATTTACTTACTAATAAGCTTCCTATAGAGCCAATGGAAATTTGCATTGATTTTGGGATTGAGATAGTGCAATTGTGAGATAGAATCTGTACTAAGTGTTCATAAAGAACAATATGTCATCACAAGCTGTTTAGATTGGCATTAAGAATAACATAGTAAAACCAATGGATTTCTTTTTGAACTTACCTAATAGTGATTCATTGTTCACTGCCCTTCTTGACATCTTTTTGCACCTGTGATGTTACAGTGGCTTACTGAGTTAATGTGACTGTCTTATAAAAAGGAGTTCATGAGTTCTAATCCTTGGAGAGATCTTTTCATTTACTTACTAATAAGCTTCCTATAGAGCCAATGGAAATATGCATTGATTTTGGGATTGAGATAGTGCAAATGTGAGATAAAATCTGTACTAAGTGTTCATAAAGAGCAATATGTCATCATAAGCTGTATAGATTGGCGTTAAGAAAAACACAGTAAAACCAATGGATTTCTTTTTGAACTTACCTAATAGTGATTCATTGTTCACTGCCCTTCTTGACATTACTTTGCACCTGTTATGTTCTAGTGGCGTACTGGGTTAATGTGACTGTCTTGTAACCAAGAGCTCATGAGCTCTAAACCTCGAGTCATTTTTTTCATTTACTTACTAATAAGCTTCCTATAGAGCCAATGGAAATTTGCATTGATTTTGGGATTGAGATAGTGCAATTGTGAGATAGAATCTGTACTAAGTGTTCATAAAGAACAATATGTCATCACAAGCTGTTTAGATTGGCATTAAGAATAACATAGTAAAACCAATGGATTTCTTTTTGAACTTACCTAATAGTGATTCATTGTTCACTGCCCTTCTTGACATCTTTTTGCACCTGTGATGTTACAGTGGCTTACTTGGTTAATGTGACTGTCTTATAAAAAGGAGTTCATGAGTTCTAATCCTGGGAGAGATTATTTCATTTACTTACTAATAAGCTTCCTATAGAGCCAATGGAAATATGCATTGATTTTGGGATTGAGATAGTGCAAATGTGAGATAAAATCTGTACTAAGTGTTCATAAAGAGCAATATGTCATCATAAGCTGTATAGATTGGCGTTAAGAAAAACAAAGTAAAACCAATGGATTTCTTTTTGAACTTACCTAATAGTGATTCATTGTTCACTGCCCTTCTTGACATCACTTTGCACCTGTTATGTTCTAGTGGCTTACTGGGTTAATGTGACTGTCTTGTAAACAAGAGTTCATGAGCTCTAAACCTCAAGACATTTTTTTCATTTACTTACTAATAAGCTTCCTATAGAGCCAATGGAAATTTGCATTGATTTTGGGATTGAGATAGTGCAATTGTGAGATAGAAACTGTACTAAGTGTTCATAAAGAACAATATGTCATCACAAGCTGTTTAGATTGGCATTAAGAATAACATAGTAAAACCAATGGATTTCTTTTTGAACTTACCTAATAGTGATTCATTGTTCACTGCCCTTCTTGACATCTCTTTGCACCTTTGATGTTCCAGTGGCTTACTGGGTTAATGTGATTGTCTTATAAACAGGAGTTCATGAGTTCTAATCCTCAGAGAGCTTTTTTTTCATTTACTTACTAATAAGCTTCCTATAGAGCCAATGGAAATTTGCATTGATTTTGGGCTTGAGATAGTGCAATTGTGAGATAAAATCTGTACTAAGTGTTCATAAAGAGCAATATGTCATCATAAGCTGTATAGATTGGCGTGAAGAAAAACACAGTAAAACCAATGGATTTCTTTTTGAACTTACCTAATAGTGATTCATTGTTCACTGCCCTTCTTGACATTCTTTTGCACCTGTTATGTTCTAGTGGCTTACTGGGTTAATGTGACTGTCTTGTAAACAAGAGTTCATGAGCTCTAAACCTCAAGACATTTTTTTCATTTACTTACTAATAAGCTTCCTATAGAGCCAATGGAAATTTGCATTGATTTTGGGATTGAGATAGTGCAATTGTGAGATAGAATCTGTACTAAGTGTTCATAAAGAACAATATGTCATCACAAGCTGTTTAGATTGGCATTAAGAATAACATAGTAAAACCAATGGATTTCTTTTTGAACTTACCTAATAGTGATTCATTGTTCACTGCCCTTCTTGACATCTTTTTGCACCTGTGATGTTACAGTGGCTTACTGAGTTAATGTGACTGTCTTATAAAAAGGAGTTCATGAGTTCTAATCCTTGGAGAGATCTTTTCATTTACTTACTAATAAGCTTCCTATAGAGCCAATGGAAATATGCATTGATTTTGGGATTGAGATAGTGCAAATGTGAGATAAAATCTGTACTAAGTGTTCATAAAGAGCAATATGTCATCATAAGCTGTATAGATTGGCGTTAAGAAAAACACAGTAAAACCAATGGATTTCTTTTTGAACTTACCTAATAGTGATTCATTGTTCACTGCCCTTCTTGACATTACTTTGCACCTGTTATGTTCTAGTGGCGTACTGGGTTAATGTGACTGTCTTGTAACCAAGAGCTCATGAGCTCTAAACCTCGAGTCATTTTTTTCATTTACTTACTAATAAGCTTCCTATAGAGCCAATGGAAATTTGCATTGATTTTGGGATTGAGATAGTGCAATTGTGAGATAGAATCTGTACTAAGTGTTCATAAAGAACAATATGTCATCACAAGCTGTTTAGATTGGCATTAAGAATAACATAGTAAAACCAATGGATTTCTTTTTGAACTTACCTAATAGTGATTCATTGTTCACTGCCCTTCTTGACATCTTTTTGCACCTGTGATGTTACAGTGGCTTACTTGGTTAATGTGACTGTCTTATAAAAAGGAGTTCATGAGTTCTAATCCTGGGAGAGATTATTTCATTTACTTACTAATAAGCTTCCTATAGAGCCAATGGAAATATGCATTGATTTTGGGATTGAGATAGTGCAAATGTGAGATAAAATCTGTACTAAGTGTTCATAAAGAGCAATATGTCATCATAAGCTGTATAGATTGGCGTTAAGAAAAACAAAGTAAAACCAATGGATTTCTTTTTGAACTTACCTAATAGTGATTCATTGTTCACTGCCCTTCTTGACATCACTTTGCACCTGTTATGTTCCAGTGGCTTACTGGGTTAATGTGATTGTCTTATAAACAGGAGTTCATGAGTTCTAATCCTTGGAGAGATTTTTTCATTTACTTACTAATAAGATTCCTATAGAGCCAATGGAAATTTGCATTGATTCTGGGCTTGAGATAGTGCAAATGTGAGATAGAATCTGTACTAAGTGTTCATAAAGAGCAATATGTCATCATAAGCTGTATAGATTGGCGTTAAGAAAAACACAGTAAAACCAATTGATTTCTTTTTGAACTTACCTAATAGTGATTCATTGTTCACTGCCCTTCTTGACATTCTTTTGCACCTGTTATGTTCTAGTGGCTTACTGGGTTAATGTGACTGTCTTGTAAACAAGAGTTCATGAGCTCTAAACCTCAAGACATTTTTTTCATTTACTTACTAATAAGCTTCCTATAGAGCCAATGGAAATTTGCATTGATTTTGGGATTGAGATAGTGCAATTGTGAGATAGAATCTGTACTAAGTGTTCATAAAAAACAATATGTCATCACAAGCTGTTTAGATTGGCATTAAGAATAACATAGTAAAACCAATGGATTTCTTTTTGAACTTACCTAATAGTGATTCATTGTTCACTGCCCTTCTTGACATCACTTTGCACCTGTGATGTTCCAGTGGCTTACTGGGTTAATGTGATTGTCTTATAAACGGGAGTTCATGAGTTCTAATCCTTGGAGAGATTTTTTCATTTACTTACTAATAAGATTCCTATAGAGCCAATGGAAATTTGCATTGATTCTGGGCTTGAGATAGTGCAATTTTGAGATAGAATCTGTACTAAGTGTTCATAAAGAACAATATGTCATCACAAGCTGTTTAGATTGGCATTAAGAATAACATAGTAAAACCAATGGATTTCTTTTTGAACTTACCTAATAGTGATTTATTGTTCAGTGCCCTTCTTGACATCTTTTTGCATCTGTGATGTTCCAGTGGCTTACTGGGTTAATGTGACTGTCTTATAAAAAGGAGTTCATGAGTTCTAATCCTTGGAGAGATTATTTCATTTACTTACTAATAAGCTTCCTATAGAGCCAATGGAAATATGCATTGATTTTGGGATTGAGATAGTGCAAATGTGAGATAAAATCTGTACTAAGTGTTCATAAAGAGCAATATGTCATCATCAGCTGTATAGATTGGCGTTAAGAAAAACACAGTAAAACCAATGGATTTCTTTTTGAACTTACCTAATAGTGATTCATTGTTCACTGCCCTTCTTGACATCACTTTGTACCTGTTATGTTCCAGTGGCTTACTGGGTTAATGTGATTGTCTTATAAACAGGAGTTCATGAGTTCTAATCCTTGGAGAGATTTTTTCATTTACTTACTAATAAGCTTCCTATAGAGCCAATGGAAATTTGCATTGATTTTGGGATTGAGATAGTGCAATTGTGAGATAGAATCTGTACTAAGTGTTCATAAAGAACAATATGTCATTACAAGCTGTTTAGATTGGCATTAAGAATAACATAGTAAAACCAATGGATTTCTTTTTGAACTTACCTAATAGTGATTCATTGTTCACTGCCCTTCTTGACATCTTTTTGCACCTGTGATGTTACAGTGGCTTACTGGGTTAATGTGACTGTCTTATAAAAAGGAGTTCATGAGTTCTAATCCTTGGAGAGATATTTTCATTTACTTACTAATAAGCTTCCTATAGAGCCAATGGAAATATGCATTGATTTTGGGATTGAGATAGTGCAAATGTGAGATAAAATCTGTACTAAGTGTTCATAAAGAGCAATATGTCATCATAAGCTGTATAGATTGGCGTTAAGAAAAACACAGTAAAACCAATGGATTTCTTTTTGAACTTACCTAATAGTGATTCATTGTTCACTGCCCTTCTTGACATTCTTTTGCACCTGTTATGTTCTAGTGGCTTACTCGGTTAATGTGACTGTCTTGTAAACAAGAGTTCATGAGCTCTAAACCTCAAGACATTTTTTTCATTTACTTACTAATAAGCTTCCTATAGAGCCAATGGAAATTTGCATTGATTTTGGGATTGAGATAGTGCAATTGTGAGATAGAATCTGTACTAAGTGTTCATAAAGAACAATATGTCATCACAAGCTGTTTAGATTGGCATTAAGAATAACATAGTAAAACCAATGGATTTCTTTTTGAACTTACCTAATAGTGATTCATTGTTCACTGCCCTTCTTGACATCACTTTGCACCTGTGATGTTCCAGTGGCTTACTGGGTTAATGTGTTTGTTTTATAAACGGGAGTTCATGAGTTCTAATCCTTGGAGAGATTTTTTCATTTACTTACTAATAAGATTCCTATAGAGCCAATGGAAATTTGCATTGATTCTGGGCTTGAGATAGTGCAATTTTGAGATAGAATCTGTACTAAGTGTTCATAAAGAACAATATGTCATCACAAGCTGTTTAGATTGGCATTAAGAATAACATAGTAAAACCAATGGATTTCTTTTTGAACTTACCTAATAGTGATTTATTGTTCAGTGCCCTTCTTGACATCTTTTTGCATCTGTGATGTTCCAGTGGCTTACTGGGTTAATGTGACTGTCTTATAAAAAGGAGTTCATGAGTTCTAATCCTTGGAGAGATCTTTTCATTTACTTACTAATAAGCTTCCTATAGAGCCAATGGAAATATGCATTGATTTTGGGATTGAGATAGTGCAAATGTGAGATAAAATCTGTACTAAATGTTCATAAAGAGCAATATGTCATCATAAGCTGTATAGATTGGCGTTAAGAAAAACACACTAAAACCAATGGATTTCTTTTTGAACTTACCTAATAGTGATTCATTGTTCGCTGCCCTTCTTGACATTACTTTGCACCTGTTATGTTCTAGTGGCGTACTAGGTTAATGTGACTGTCTTGTAACCAAGAGCTCGTGAGCTCTAAACCTCGAGTCATTTTTTTCATTTACTTACTAATAAGCTTCCTATAGAGCCAATGGAAATTTGCATTGATTTTGGGATTGAGATAGTGCAATTGTGAGATAGAATCTGTACTAAGTGTTCATAAAGAACAATATGTCATCACAAGCTGTTTAGAATGGCATTAAGAATAACATAGTAAAACCAATGGATTTCTTTTTGAACTTACCTAATAGTGATTCATTTTTCACTGCCCTTCTTGACATCACTTTGCACCTGTGATGTTCCAGTGGCTTACTGGGTTAATGTGATTGTCTTATAAACGGGAGTTCATGAGTTCTAATCCTTGGAGAGATTTTTTCATTTACTTACTAATAAGATTCCTATAGAGCCAATGGAAATTTGCATTGATTCTGGGCTTGAGATAGTGCAATTTTGAGATAGAATCTGTACTAAGTGTTCATAAAGAACAATATGTCATCACAAGCTGTTTAGATTGGCATTAAGAAAAACATAGTAAAACCAATGGATTTCTTTTTGAACTTACCTAATAGTGATTCATTGTTCACTGCCCTTCGTGACATCTTTTTGCACCTGTGATGTTACAGTGGCTTACTGAGTTAATGTGACTGTCTTATAAAAAGGAGTTCATGAGTTCTAATCCTTGGAGAGATTTTTTCATTTACTTACTAATAAGATTCCTATAGAGCCAATGGAAATTTGCATTGATTCTGGGCTTGAGATAGTGCAAATGTGAGATAGAATCTGTACTAAGTGTTCATAAAGAGCAATATGTCATCATAAGCTGTATAGATTGGCGTTAAGAAAAACACAGTAAAACCAATTGATTTCTTTTTGAACTTACCTAATAGTGATTCATTGTTCACTGCCCTTCTTGACATTCTTTTGCACCTGTTATGTTCTAGTGGCTTACTGGGTTAATGTGACTGTCTTGTAAACAAGAGTTCATGAGCTCTAAACCTCAAGACATTTTTTTCATTTACTTACTAATAAGCTTCCTATAGAGCCAATGGAAATTTGCATTGATTTTGGGATTGAGATAGTGCAAATGTGAGATAAAATCTGTACTAAGTGTTCATAAAGAGCAATATGTCATCATAAGCTGTATAGATTGGCGTTAAGAAAAACACAGTAAAACCAATGGATTTCTTTTTGAACTTACCTAATAGTGATTCATTGTTCACTGCCCTTCTTGACATTCTTTTGCACTTGTTATATTCTAGTGGCTTACTGGTTAATGTGACTGTCTTGTAAACAAGAGTTCATGAGCTCTAAACCTCAAGACATTTTTTTCATTTACTTACTAATAAGCTTCCTATAGAGCCAATGGAAATTTGCATTGATTTTGGGATTGAGATAGTGCAATTGTGAGATAGAAACTGTACTAAGTGTTCATAAAGAACAATATGTCATCACAAGCTGTTTAGATTGGCATTAAGAATAACATAGTAAAACCAATGGATTTCTTTTTGAACTTACCTAATAGTGATTCATTGTTCACTGCCCTTCTTGACATCTTTTTGCACCTGTGATGTTACAGTGGCTTACTGGGTTAATGTGACTGTCTTATAAAAAGGAGTTCATGAGTTCTAATCCTTGGAGAGATCTTTTCATTTACTTACTAATAAGCTTCCTATAGAGCCAATGGAAATATGCATTGATTTTGGGATTGAGATAGTGCAAATGTGAGATAAAATCTGTACTAAGTGTTCATAAAGAGCAATATGTCATCATAAGCTGTATAGATTGGCGTTAAGAAAAACACAGTAAAACCAATGGATTTCTTTTTGAACTTACCTAATAGTGATTCATTGTTCACTGCCCTTCTTGACATTCTTTTGCACCTTTTATGTTCTAGTGGCTTACTCGGTTAATGTGACTGTCTTGTAAACAAGAGTTCATGAGCTCTAAACCTCAAGACATTTTTTTCATTTACTTACTAATAAGCTTCCTATAGAGCCAATGGAAATTTGCATTGATTTTGGGATTGAGATAGTGCAATTGTGAGATAGAATCTGTACTAAGTGTTCATAAAGAACAATATGTCATCACAAGCTGTTTAGATTGGCATTAAGAATAACATAGTAAAACCAATGGATTTCTTTTTGAACTTACCTAATAGTGATTCATTGTTCACTGCCCTTCGTGACATCTTTTTGCACCTGTGATGTTACAGTGGCTTACTGAGTTAATGTGACTGTCTTATAAAAAGGAGTTCATGAGTTCTAATCCTTGGAGAGATTTTTTCATTTACTTACTAATAAGATTCCTATAGAGCCAATGGAAATTTGCATTGATTCTGGGCTTGAGATAGTGCAAATGTGAGATAGAATCTGTACTAAGTGTTCATAAAGAGCAATATGTCATCATAAGCTGTATAGATTGGCGTTAAGAAAAACACAGTAAAACCAATTGATTTCTTTTTGAACTTACCTAATAGTGATTCATTGTTCACTGCCCTTCTTGACATTCTTTTGCACCTGTTATGTTCTAGTGGCTTACTGGGTTAATGTGACTGTCTTGTAAACAAGAGTTCATGAGCTCTAAACCTCAAGACATTTTTTTCATTTACTTACTAATAAGCTTCCTATAGAGCCAATGGAAATTTGCATTGATTTTGGGATTGAGATAGTGCAAATGTGAGATAAAATCTGTACTAAGTGTTCATAAAGAGCAATATGTCATCATAAGCTGTATAGATTGGCGTTAAGAAAAACACAGTAAAACCAATGGATTTCTTTTTGAACTTACCTAATAGTGATTCATTGTTCACTGCCCTTCTTGACATTCTTTTGCACCTGTTATATTCTAGTGGCTTACTGGGTTAATGTGACTGTCTTGTAAACAAGAGTTCATGAGCTCTAAACCTCAAGACATTTTTTTCATTTACTTACTAATAAGCTTCCTATAGAGCCAATGGAAATTTGCATTGATTTTGGGATTGAGATAGTGCAATTGTGAGATAGAAACTGTACTAAGTGTTCATAAAGAACAATATGTCATCACAAGCTGTTTAGATTGGCATTAAGAATAACATAGTAAAACCAATGGATTTCTTTTTGAACTTACCTAATAGTGATTCATTGTTCACTGCCCTTCTTGACATCTTTTTGCACCTGTGATGTTACAGTGGCTTACTGGGTTAATGTGACTGTCTTATAAAAAGGAGTTCATGAGTTCTAATCCTTGGAGAGATCTTTTCATTTACTTACTAATAAGCTTCCTATAGAGCCAATGGAAATATGCATTGATTTTGGGATTGAGATAGTGCAAATGTGAGATAAAATCTGTACTAAGTGTTCATAAAGAGCAATATGTCATCATAAGCTGTATAGATTGGCGTTAAGAAAAACACAGTAAAACCAATGGATTTCTTTTTGAACTTACCTAATAGTGATTCATTGTTCACTGCCCTTCTTGACATTCTTTTGCACCTTTTATGTTCTAGTGGCTTACTCGGTTAATGTGACTGTCTTGTAAACAAGAGTTCATGAGCTCTAAACCTCAAGACATTTTTTTCATTTACTTACTAATAAGCTTCCTATAGAGCCAATGGAAATTTGCATTGATTTTGGGATTGAGATAGTGCAATTGTGAGATAGAATCTGTACTAAGTGTTCATAAAGAACAATATGTCATCACAAGCTGTTTAGATTGGCATTAAGAATAACATAGTAAAACCAATGGATTTCTTTTTGAACTTACCTAATAGTGATTTATTGTTCAGTGCCCTTCTTGACATCTTTTTGCATCTGTGATGTTCCAGTGGCTTACTGGGTTAATGTGACTGTCTTATAAAAAGGAGTTCATGAGTTCTAATCCTTGGAGAGATTATTTCATTTACTTACTAATAAGCTTCCTATAGAGCCAATGGAAATATGCATTGATTTCGGGATTGAGATAGTGCAAATGTGAGATAAAATCTGTACTAAGTGTTCATAAAGAGCAATATGTCATCATAAGCTGTATAGATTGGCGTTAAGAAAAACACAGTAAAACCAATGGATTTCTTTTTGAACTTACCTAATAGTGATTCATTGTTCACTGCCCTTCTTGACATCACTTTGCACCTGTTATGTTCCAGTGGCTTACTGGGTTAATGTGATTGTCTTATAAACAGGAGTTCATGAGTTCTAATCCTTGGAGAGATTTTTTCATTTACTTACTAATAAGATTCCTATAGAGCCAATGGAAATTTGCATTGATTCTGGGCTTGAGATAGTGCAAATGTGAGATAGAATCTGTACTAAGTGTTCATAAAGAGCAATATGTCATCATAAGCTGTATAGATTGGCGTTAAGAAAAACACAGTAAAACCAATTGATTTCTTTTTGAACTTACCTAATAGTGATTCATTGTTCACTGCCCTTCTTGACATTCTTTTGCACCTGTTATGTTCTAGTGGCTTACTGGGTTAATGTGACTGTCTTGTAAACAAGAGTTCATGAGCTCTAAACCTCAAGACATTTTTTTCATTTACTTACTAATAAGCTTCCTATAGAGCCAATGGAAATTTGCATTGATTTTGGGATTGAGATAGTGCAAATGTGAGATAAAATCTGTACTAAGTGTTCATAAAGAGCAATATGTCATCATAAGCTGTATAGATTGGCGTTAAGAAAAACACAGTAAAACCAATGGATTTCTTTTTGAACTTACCTAATAGTGATTCATTGTTCACTGCCCTTCTTGACATTCTTTTGCACCTGTTATGTTCTAGTGGCTTACTGGGTTAATGTGACTGTCTTGTAAACAAGAGTTCATGAGCTCTAAACCTCAAGACATTTTTTTCATTTACTTACTAATAAGCTTCCTATAGAGCCAATGGAAATTTGCATTGATTTTGGGATTGAGATAGTGCAATTGTGAGATAGAATCTGTACTAAGTGTTCATAAAGAACAATATGTCATTACAAGCTGTTTAGATTGGCATTAAGAATAACATAGTAAAACCAATGGATTTCTTTTTGAACTTACCTAATAGTGATTCATTGTTCACTGCCCTTCTTGACATCTTTTTGCACCTGTGATGTTACAGTGGCTTACTGGGTTAATGTGACTGTCTTATAAAAAGGAGTTCATGAGTTCTAATCCTTGGAGAGATCTTTTCATTTACTTACTAATAAGCTTCCTATAGAGCCAATGGGAATATGCATTGATTTTGGGATTGAGATAGTGCAAATGTGAGATAAAATCTGTACTAAGTGTTCATAAAGAGCAATATGTCATCATAAGCTGTATAGATTGGCGTTAAGAAAAACACAGTAAAACCAATGGATTTCTTTTTGAACTTACCTAATAGTGATTCATTGTTCACTGCCCTTCTTGACATTCTTTTGCACCTGTTATGTTCTAGTGGCTTACTCGGTTAATGTGACTGTCTTGTAAACAAGAGTTCATGAGCTCTAAACCTCAAGACATTTTTTTCATTTACTTACTAATAAGCTTCCTATAGAGCCAATGGAAATTTGCATTGATTTTGGGATTGAGATAGTGCAATTGTGAGATAGAATCTGTACTAAGTGTTCATAAAGAACAATATGTCATCACAAGCTGTTTAGATTGGCATTAAGAATAACATAGTAAAACCAATGGATTTCTTTTTGAACTTACCTAATAGTGATTCATTGTTCACTGCCCTTCTTGACATCACTTTGCACCTGTGATGTTCCAGTGGCTTACTGGGTTAATGTGTTTGTCTTATAAACGGGAGTTCATGAGTTCTAATCCTTGGAGAGACTTTTTCATTTACTTACTAATAAGATTCCTATAGAGCCAATGGAAATTTGCATTGATTCTGGGCTTGAGATAGTGCAATTTTGAGATAGAATCTGTACTAAGTGTTCATAAAGAACAATATGTCATCACAAGCTGTTTAGATTGGCATTAAGAATAACATAGTAAAACCAATGGATTTCTTTTTGAACTTACCTAATAGTGATTTATTGTTCAGTGCCCTTCTTGACATCTTTTTGCATCTGTGATGTTCCAGTGGCTTACTGGGTTAATGTGACTGTCTTATAAAAAGGAGTTCATGAGTTCTAATCCTTGGAGAGATCTTTTCATTTACTTACTAATAAGCTTCCTATAGAGCCAATGGAAATATGCATTGATTTTGGGATTGAGATAGTGCAAATGTGAGATAAAATCTGTACTAAATGTTCATAAAGAGCAATATGTCATCATAAGCTGTATAGATTGGCGTTAAGAAAAACTCACTAAAACCTATGGATTTCTTTTTGAACTTACCTAATAGTGATTCATTGTTCGCTGCCCTTCTTGACATTACTTTGCACCTGTTATGTTCTAGTGGCGTACTGGGTTAATGTGACTGTCTTGTAACCAAGAGCTCGTGAGCTCTAAACCTCGAGTCATTTTTTTCATTTACTTACTAATAAGCTTCCTATAGAGCCAATGGAAATTTGCATTGATTTTGGGATTGAGATAGTGCAATTGTGAGATAGAATCTGTACTAAGTGTTCATAAAGAACAATATGTCATCACAAGCTGTTTAGATTGGCATTAAGAATAACATAGTAAAACCAATGGATTTCTTTTTGAACTTACCTAATAGTGATTCATTTTTCACTGCCCTTCTTGACATCACTTTGCACCTGTGATGTTCCAGTGGCTTACTGGGTTAATGTGATTGTCTTATAAACGGGAGTTCATGAGTTCTAATCCTTGGAGAGATTTTTTCATTTACTTACTAATAAGATTCCTATAGAGCCAATGGAAATTTGCATTGATTCTGGGCTTGAGATAGTGCAATTTTGAGATAGAATCTGTACTAAGTGTTCATAAAGAACAATATGTCATCACAAGCTGTTTAGATTGGCATTAAGAATAACATAGTAAAACAAATGGATTTCTTTTTCAACTTACCTAATAGTGATTTATTGTTCAGTGCCCTTCTTGACATCTTTTTGCATCTGTCATGTTCCAGTGGCTTACTGGGTTAATGTGACTGTCTTATAAAAAGGAGTTCATGAGTTCTAATCCTTGGAGAGATCTTTTCATTTACTTACTAATAAGCTTCCTATAGAGCCAATGGAAATATGCATTGATTTTGGGATTGAGAAAGTGCAAATGTGAGATAAAATCTGTACTAAATGTTCATAAAGAGCAATATGTCATCATAAGCTGTATAGATTGGCGTTAAGAAAAACACAGTAAAACCAATGGATTTCTTTTTGAACTTACCTAATAGAGATTCATTGTTCGCTGCCCTTCTTGACATTACTTTGCACCTGTTATGTTCTAGTGGCGTACTGGGTTAATGTGACTGTCTTGTAACCAAGAGCTCATGAGCTCTAAACCTCGAGTCATTTTTTTCATTTACTTACTAATAAGCTTCCTATAGAGCCAATGGAAATTTGCATTGATTTTGGGATTGAGATAGTGCAATTGTGAGATAGAATCTGTACTAAGTGTTCATAAAGAACAATATGTCATCACAAGCTGTTTAGATTGGCATTAAGAATAACATAGTAAAACCAATGGATTTCTTTTTGAACTTACCTAATAGTGATTCATTGTTCACGGCCCTTCTTGACATCTTTTTGCACCTGTGATGTTCCAGTGGCTTACTTGGTTAATGTGACTGTCTTATAAAAAGGAGTTCATGAGTTCTAATCCTTGGAGAGATTATTTCATTTACTTACTAATAAGCTTCCTATAGAGCCAATGGAAATATGCATTGATTTTGGGATTGAGATAGTGCAAATGTGAGATAAAATCTGTACTAAGTGTTCTTAAAGAGCAATATGTCATCATAAGCTGTATAGATTGGCGTTAAGAAAAACACAGTAAAACCAATGGATTTCTTTTTGAACTTACCTAATAGTGATTCATTGTTCACTGCCCTTCTTGACATCACTTTGCACCTATTATGTTCCAGTGGCTTATTGGGTTAATGTGATTGTCTTATAAACAGGAGTTCATGAGTTCTAATCCTTGGAGAGATTTTTTCATTTACTTACTAATAAGATTCCTATAGAGCCAATGGAAATTTGCATTGATTCTGGGCTTGAGATAGTGCAAATGTGAGATAGAATCTGTACTAAGTGTTCATAAAGAGCAATATGTCATCATAAGCTGTATAGATTGGCGTTAAGAAAAACACAGTAAAACCAATTGATTTCTTTTTGAACTTACCTAATAGTGATTCATTGTTCACTGCCCTTCTTGACATTCTTTTGCACCTGTTATGTTCTAGTGGCTTACTGGGTTAATGTGACTGTCTTGTAAACAAGAGTTCATGAGCTCTAAACCTCAAGACATTTTTTTCATTTACTTACTAATAAGCTTCCTATAGAGCCAATGGAAATTTGCATTGATTTTGGGATTGAGATAGTGCAATTGTGAGATAGAATCTGTACTAAGTGTTCATAAAGAACAATATGTCATTACAAGCTGTTTAGATTGGCATTAAGAATAACATAGTAAAACCAATGGATTTCTTTTTGAACTTACCTAATAGTGATTCATTGTTCACTGCCCTTCTTGACATCTTTTTGCACCTGTGATGTTACAGTGGCTTACTGGGTTAATGTGACTGTCTTATAAAAAGGAGTTCATGAGTTCTAATCCTTGGAGAGATCTTTTCATTTACTTACTAATAAGCTTCCTATAAAGCCAATGGGAATATGCATTGATTTTGGGATTGAGATAGTGCAAATGTGAGATAAAATCTGTACTAAGTGTTCATAAAGAGCAATATGTCATCATAAGCTGTATAGATTGGCGTTAAGAAAAACACAGTAAAACCAATGGATTTCTTTTTGAACTTACCTAATAGTGATTCATTGTTCACTGCCCTTCTTGACATTCTTTTGCACCTGTTATGTTCTAGTGGCTTACTCGGTTAATGTGACTGTCTTGTAAACAAGAGTTCATGAGCTCTAAACCTCAAGACATTTTTTTCATTTACTTACTAATAAGCTTCCTATAGAGCCAATGGAAATTTGCATTGATTTTGGGATTGAGATAGTGCAATTGTGAGATAGAATCTGTACTAAGTGTTCATAAAGAACAATATGTCATCACAAGCTGTTTAGATTGGCATTAAGAATAACATAGTAAAACCAATGGATTTCTTTTTGAACTTACCTAATAGTGATTCATTGTTCACTGCCCTTCTTGACATCACTTTGTACCTGTGATGTTCCAGTGGCTTACTGGGTTAATGTGCTTGTCTTATAAACGGGAGTTCATGAGTTCTAATCCTTGGAGAGACTTTTACATTTACTTACTAATAAGATTCCTATAGAGCCAATGGAAATTTGCATTGATTCTGGGCTTGAGATAGTGCAATTTTGAGATAGAATCTGTACTAAGTGTTCATAAAGAACAATATGTCATCACAAGCTGTTTAGATTGGCATTAAGAATAACATAGTAAAACCAATGGATTTCTTTTTGAACTTACCTAATAGTGATTTATTGTTCAGTGCCCTTCTTGACATCTTTTTGCATCTGTGATGTTCCAGTGGCTTACTGGGTTAATGTGACTGTCTTATAAAAAGGAGTTCATGAGTTCTAATCCTTGGAGAGATCTTTTCATTTACTTACTAATAAGCTTCCTATAGAGCCAATGGAAATATGCATTGATTTTGGGATTGAGATAGTGCAAATGTGAGATAAAATCTGTACTAAATGTTCATAAAGAGCAATATGTCATCATAAGCTGTATAGATTGGCGTTAAGAAAAACACACTAAAACCTATGGATTTCTTTTTGAACTTACCTAATAGTGATTCATTGTTCGCTGCCCTTCTTGACATTACTTTGCACCTGTTATGTTCTAGTGGCGTACTGGGTTAATGTGACTGTCTTGTAACCAAGAGCTCGTGAGCTCTAAACCTCGAGTCATTTTTTTCATTTACTTACTAATAAGCTTCCTATAGAGCCAATGGAAATTTGCATTGATTTTGGGATTGAGATAGTGCAATTGTGAGATAGAATCTGTACTAAGTGTTCATAAAGAACAATATGTCATCACAAGCTGTTTAGATTGGCATTAAGAATAACATAGTAAAACCAATGGATTTCTTTTTGAACTTACCTAATAGTGATTCATTTTTCACTGCCCTTCTTGACATCACTTTGCACCTGTGATGTTCCAGTGGCTTACTGGGTTAATGTGATTGTCTTATAAACGGGAGTTCATGAGTTCTAATCCTTGGAGAGATTTTTTCATTTACTTACTAATAAGATTCCTATAGAGCCAATGGAAATTTGCATTGATTCTGGGCTTGAGATAGTGCAATTTTGAGATAGAATCTGTACTAAGTGTTCATAAAGAACAATATGTCATCACAAGCTGTTTAGATTGGCATTAAGAATAACATAGTAAAACAAATGGATTTCTTTTTGAACTTATCTAATAGTGATTTATTGTTCAGTGCCCTTCTTGACATCTTTTTGCATCTGTCATGTTCCAGTGGCTTACTGGGTTAATGTGACTGTCTTATAAAAAGGAGTTCATGAGTTCTAATCCTTGGAGAGATCTTTTCATTTACTTACTAATAAGCTTCCTATAGAGCCAATGGAAATATGCATTGATTTTGGGATTGAGATAGTGCAAATGTGAGATAAAATCTGTACTAAATGTTCATAAAGAGCAATATGTCATCATAAGCTGTATAGATTGGCGTTAGGAAAAACACAGTAAAACCAATGGATTTCTTTTTGAACTTACCTAATAGTGATTCATTGTTCGCTGCCCTTCTTGACATTACTTTGCACCTGTTATGTTCTAGTGGCGTACTGGGTTAATGTGACTGTCTTGTAGCCAAGAGCTCATGAGCTCTAAACCTCGAGTCATTTTTTTCATTTACTTACTAATAAGCTTCCTATAGAGCCAATGGAAATTTGCATTGATTTTGGGATTGAGATAGTGCAATTGTGAGATAGAATCTGTACTAAGTGTTCATAAAGAACAATATGTCATCACAAGCTGTTTAGATTGGCATTAAGAATAACATAGTAAAACCAATGGATTTCTTTTTGAACTTACCTAATAGTGATTCATTGTTCACTGCCCTTCTTGACATCTTTTTGCACCTGTGATGTTCCAGTGGCTTACTTGGTTAATGTGACTGTCTTATAAAAAGGAGTTAATGAGTTCTAATCCTTGGAGAGATTATTTCATTTACTTACTAATAAGCTTCCTATAGAGCCAATGGAAATATGCATTGATTTTGGGATTGAGATAGTGCAAATGTGAGATAAAATCTGTACTAAGTGTTCATAAAGAGCAATATGTCATCATAAGCTGTATAGATTGGCGTTAAGAAAAACACAGTAAAACCAATGGATTTCTTTTTGAACTTACCTAATAGTGATTCATTGTTCACTGCCCTTCTTGACATCACTTTGCACCTGTTATGTTCCAGTGGCTTACTGGGTTAATGTGATTGTCTTATAAACAGGAGTTCATGAGTTCTAATCCTTGGAGAGATTTTTTCATTTACTTACTAATAAGATTCCTATAGAGCCAATGGAAATTTGCATTGATTCTGGGCTTGAGATAGTGCAAATGTGAGATAGAATCTGTACTAAGTGTTCATAAAGAGCAATATGTCATCATAAGCTGTATAGATTGGCGTTAAGAAAAACACAGTAAAACCAATTGATTTCTTTTTGAACTTACCTAATAGTGATTCATTGTTCACTGCCCTTCTTGACATTCTTTTGCACCTGTTATGTTCTAGTGGCTTACTGGGTTAATGTGACTGTCTTGTAAACAAGAGTTCATGAGCTCTAAACCTCAAGACATTTTTTTCATTTACTTACTAATAAGCTTCCTATAGAGCCAATGGAAATTTGCATTGATTTTGGGATTGAGATAGTGCAAATGTGAGATAAAATCTGTACTAAGTGTTCATAAAGAGCAATATGTCATCATAAGCTGTATAGATTGGCGTTAAGAAAAACACAGTAAAACCAATGGATTTCTTTTTGAACTTACCTAATAGTGATTCATTGTTCACTGCCCTTCTTGACATTCTTTTGCACCTGTTATGTTCTAGTGGTTTACTGGGTTAATGTGACTGTCTTGTAAACAAGAGTTCATGAGCTCTAAACCTCAAGACATTTTTTTCATTTACTTACTAATAAGCTTCCTATAGAGCCAATGGAAATTTGCATTGATTTTGAGATTGAGATAGTGCAATTGTGAGATAGAAACTGTACTAAGTGTTCATAAAGAACAATATGTCATCACAAGCTGTTTAGATTGGCATTAAGAATAACATAGTAAAACCAATGGATTTCTTTTTGAACTTACCTAATAGTGATTCATTGTTCACTGCCCTTCTTGACATCTTTTTGCACCTGTGATGTTACAGTGGCTTACTGGGTTAATGTGACTGTCTTATAAAAAGGAGTTCATGAGTTCTAATCCTTGGAGAGATCTTTTCATTTACTTACTAATAAGCTTCCTATAGAGCCAATGGAAATATGCATTGATTTTGGGATTGAGATAGTGCAAATGTGAGATAAAATCTGTACTAAGTGTTCATAAAGAGCAATATGTCATCATAAGCTGTATAGATTGGCGTTAAGAAAAACACAGTAAAACCAATGGATTTCTTTTTGAACTTACCTAATAGTGATTCATTGTTCACTGCCCTTCTTGACATTCTTTTGCACCTGTTATGTTCTAGTGGCTTACTCGGTTAATGTGACTGTCTTGTAAACAAGAGTTCATGAGCTCTAAACCTCAAGACATTTTTTTCATTTACTTACTAATAAGCTTCCTATAGAGCCAATGGAAATTTGCATTGATTTTGGGATTGAGATAGTGCAATTGTGAGATAGAATCTGTACTAAGTGTTCATAAAGAACAATATGTCATCACAAGCTGTTTAGATTGGCATTAAGAATAACATAGTAAAACCAATGGATTTCTTTTTGAACTTACCTAATAGTGATTTATTGTTCAGTGCCCTTCTTGACATCTTTTCGCATCTGTGATGTTCCAGTGGCTTACTGGGTTAATGTGACTGTCTTATAAAAAGGAGTTCATGAGTTCTAATCCTTGGAGAGATCTTTTCATTTACTTACTAATAAGCTTCCTATAGAGCCAATGGAAATATGCATTGATTTTGGGATTGAGATAGTGCAAATATGAATATTGTAAATGCACAAACAGTAATTTCTCCGCATTGCAAGGTGCAATTCTGAAATTTTTTGCTTTTTCCTGCTCCTCTTAGCATGATAAAGAAGATTCAAAGAGAGTGACCTCTGTATCAATGCAAGTCAATGACATGAGGGATGCGAACGGTGGAAGTGAGCACACAGCTTCCATACTTTCTGAAGCAGCTCATCCAGGCCGGGATAGTGGTGGAAAAATCGCTGTACCACCAGGTTGAGGACATGAGCCATGCAAGGCACATGTGTGAGTTTGCCTCAGCATAGGGCCACCAATAGGTTCGCACCGTTATAAACACGGCCTTCCCTGGCTCCAGGTTCCATGGTTGTTGAGGTCCGCTGGTCAGCCAGAGATTGCAGAGTAACGCATGTTGATTGCGCATGTGAAGGTTCATGCATGTGTTATCCTATTATTGCACTTTTTCCCTCTACTGAGTTTTTTCTTGCAATGTGTGCAGATAATGTGAGTTTGCTCATCCTTTGCGGTCTCAAAAAAGGCCCAGGCTAGGCAACCCTTGCCACCCCTGCGAGCTACAGACCCGAAACCACTGCTGACCACAGCCATAGTTGTGGCTAAGGATGCAGTGCTGCTTGTGCTTGCATCACTCCGTGTCTGCGCCATTGGGTGAAAGGTAACCTCCTCGTCTTCCCCCTCCACCTCCTCAGACGACCTACTCGGCTGCGTGACTCTGGGTTTACACCAAGTAGGATCTTCAACCTCATCATCATCCAATATGTTATCCCATTCCTGACCCTCAGAGTGACCCTTCCCCTCTTGTTGCCCTGACAGCACAGTACAGTCCGCATGAGCCTCAGGTATCTGAGTCTCATCAGGATCACCTCCCTCCCCGGTGGTTAATGTCTGGTGACGAGGGTCAGGAACCTGCTCGGATCCTACTCCGTTCTGCCCCAAATCCAACCGAAAAAATTTTGGGCATTGGTGTAGATGCTTTCCTCTTCTTCTTGACTGTGAATGTTTGGAGTACACTTCTGATGCCCATGGTATAGAATGGGTGAACAGTTCTACGGACTCGCACATCTGTGGTTCGCTACAGTCAGTTGGGCACTTGGACAGTTGTGACGTGGGGGGGGGGAACAAGGGTAATTGGGGTGCCACCTCTGTGGATTGTACTGTGTATAATGTTGAGGTGGAGGAAGAAGAGAAGAGGTCACTTGAAGCAGCACTAGCCATCCACTGGAGCACCTGCTTTTTCTGGCCCTTAACAAGGTGTATCGCTGTGCGGCTGCCAAACAAAGGGAGTGGAGTAGCCCGTCCAGTAACAGAAGTTGTCAGTTGTCTTTGGATAGGACATGACGGTGTTGGTTCACTAGTGCTTTCACTAACATTACCACCTACCCCATGTATACCTTGCCAAGCCTATTCCCCCTTCCACCACGACCTCTCTTTTTCTCACTCATGTTGCTCAGATACTGTAGTAGGAGCATACTATTAGCAAAACAAAATTTGATTTTTTCCTCTGCAACAGCCCTGCACCCACCTGAATTTCAGCGACACAGAGTGACAAGGTAAGATATGGCTTGTTGTATAACGTTACTAACCAAACAATTTTTTTTTACTGTGGATGGCGCCTGTATAACAAAGGAGATATTCTCCAAACTATTTCAAACTGAGATGTCCCTGCTGTATAACGTTAGGAACCAAAGTATTTTTTTTACTGTGGATGAGGCCTGTATAACTTACCAGATATTCTCCAAACTATTTCAAATTGAGATGTGCAGAGTGTATGACATTTGCCACACAAAAAAAAAAATCTTTTGTGGACTCTGCCTAGCAAGACAAAAAAAACAATTTTTTACTTTGTAAACAGCTAAGATTCACCACCACTAAGATAGTAGGTGGCTTTTAACAGACTGCATCATGTTTGCCACACAAAAAAATATTTGGTGGACTGTGGCTAGCAACAGAAAAAAAAAATATTTTTCTACTCTGAAAACAGCTGAAGTTCACCACCACTAACGTAGTAGCTGACGTATCGCAGAGTGTATTAGGTTTGCCACACAAAAAAAAGTCTTTGGTGGACTGTGGCTAGCAACAGAAAAAATATATTCTTTACTTTGAAAATAGCTGAATTTCATCGCCACTAAAAGGACTAGGTGGCTTATAGTAGAGTGTAACAAGTCTGCGACACAAAAAAAAATTTTTTGGACTCTGTCTAGCAAAAGAAAAAATCTTTTTTTACTCTCAAACAGCTGAAGTAGTAGCTGACATAGAGCAGAGTGTATCACGTTTGCCACACAAAAAAATCTTTGGTGGGCTCTGCCTGCCAACAGAAAAAATATATTTGTTTTACTGTGCATACAGCTGAAGTTCACCCACCAAAAAAAATGACATACTGGGCTAATACAGCTTGCACTATCACATTAGCAAATGAAAAAAAAAAGTTTTTTTGTGCTCTGCACTCAGAAGCTCTGCACTGACAAGCTCTGCAGATAACTGAATTTCAACCCCACAAAATCAAAAAGTGGCCTACAAGGGCTTTCTTGCTTGCTTTATCATATTAGCAAGTGCAAAAATAGATTGAAGGTATACCCCTGCATGGAGCACAGACAGTACAACCGGTGCACAACATTGTTCTATGCCATAGGCCGTTCACTTTCTGTCAGAATCTCAGTATTTGCACAAAAGCAAAAAAAGTGTTGCAAGGTCGATTGAACAGGTACACAGCACAGGACTTACTGTATCTACACTATCTGACTTCCACACAAGCACCCATTTATCTAGCTAATATCGCTCATTACACAGGAGTTGGGTGCAGGAACAGAGTCTAACACAAGTGACATACATAAAATGGCGCTGAGGGTACATGGCCGCTTTTTATATATGGAGGACATGTGATTTCAGCAGCCAAATTGCAGAAGTACTTGTGTTTGGGACACTGTAGATGCTTCCTGCGCTCTAATTAGCTAGCCACGCTTTCCTGACTTAAAGTTACCGCCTACAGAAAAAAAAAAAAACAGGAAAAAAAACAAACAAACCGCGCCACTGATCTGAGCTATTCACCAGCCCCCCCACTCATCTACCATGTCTCCCCGCTCATCATACACAAGCACTATGCTAGCAAAACTATTAAAAACGCTGTAGTTGCCCTGCAATCTCGCAACCATGGAAATTCGCAGAGCGTTACAGATTTTCCAGAATTTAACAAATTTTGCTCGCCTTTCCGAACACGAATCCAAATGTTTAACATTCGTGTCGAACTTAAGTTTAGAGATCGGATGTCAGACATATTTGCTCATCACTACTCACCACCATCGAGCGGCTATGTACAATCACATCACCAGAGGGTAAGTAATGGAATCGCAACATAAAGCTTAGGATGGCTGGGGTAAAAGTATATTAGTAATAATAATAAATATTGGGATAGAGTTTTGTAGGTTGATAGGTTATTGGGTTAATGGGTGTTTTGTAGGTTGCTTTTTTTTTTCTTTTTTTTCAGCCGTGTAGTAAGATTCCAGTGTGTTGTGCAGAATAGCTACAGAAGGACATTACAGAAGGACACATGCTTCTAAGGCTATGTGTCCACTATCAGGCTATAGCAGCGCTTTGGATGCAATGTATTTTCACTGTGTCCAAAGTGCTGCATCTGATCACGCAGGTAAATCCGCATGTGTTCATTGGACATATGCGGAGTTACCGCACACAATACATTCTATTGTGAAAATTTTGTGTTCGCAACAGAAACTGACATGCTACTGGTCGTATAGCCGAATCGCCGGTGAGTTTACGCGGCATCAAATAGAAGCACAGTGGGAATGGGATTTCAATAAATCCCATCCAATGTACAACGCAGCATTTTGGACGCAGCACAGATGAGCTTCGTCCAAAACACTTCTATTACAGATCGTGGGTACATACCCTAATGGGTTAATCTGCAAGGGGAAAAGTAGACAACTGCTTGTGAATCTCACTACATACACACATGGAGAGCAGCTGCCACTTAATGTAATACTGAAGAGAAGGCTTTAGTGCTGTTTACATCTGTCGCTGATATTTGTGTTCCTGCTGCTTCATAATACACAGGAATCTATCCTGCAATGGATGGGAGTAAGGGGGACTTATAATTGAGTTATGAACAGGGGTAGGGGGAGGAGGACATTAGATATGGATGTAAAATTAATTAGGTGGTGGAGGAGGCTGCAAAGCACCTGATAGTGTCCTCCCCCATCTTATAATTCATTATGACACTTTCAGGGGCTTAAAATTTCTTTGGGAGTGGGATACGAGGGGGTAAGGTGCATAGGAAACTGCATAATGAATTTAAAATGGGAGAAGATGCTGGCAGGGAATTGTAATGAATTGGGAGGTGGCAAAAAATGCTCAGTACCTGATAATGTCTCTTCCCAAAGAATGGGGGGGGACAACGGAGAGAGACTAAGGCTATGTGATCATGCTCAGGATTTGCAGGAGAAAATTCTGCTGCATATCCTATGTATCCTAATTTTTTACCATGGTTTTGTTGCATATTTTCTCCAACTCATTAGAATGAGTGAAATACGCTGCAAGAATTGACATTATGCAGATTTTAATCTGTTGCAAATCTGCAAGGAAAAATAAGCAACGTGTGAATGAGACTTCAGGGATCTGGTTCACTTTGCTTGTACTACAAAACCCTGCATATTTTCCGTGTGCATATAGACTTAGGTTGTGTGCACACGGTGCGTTTTCGCTATGTCTTTCCATCGTGGAATTGAGCTAAAAATGCTAGTCAATCCTTCCTCCAGCTCATTAAATGACAATTCCGAAGTGCTGTGTACATGATGCTTAATTTTCCTTTAAGTATTTGCAGTGTGTTTAAATCTGCAGCATGTTATTCTTTGTGCGTTTTTGCCGCGTTTTTGACCCATTGACTTCAATTGAGTCAATCAAATCCACATCAAAAAATCAGGTATAAATGTTACACGCACGCCGCTAGGTTCAGATAGGGGCGAGACAGGTTACATGAATTCTTTGGAATCCTGGTGGAACCGTTACTCAGGGCCACCATAGACCATGTGCTGCAGCTTCTCTCAGGCACACAGGGGTATTGACCCTCAGACACAGACAAATAGATTGTTTCACTTGCTGACCAGACACACTTGACAAGAGTCCTCATGAACGGTAGAACAGTATTAATAAGAAGCCGCACAGCCAGTGCAAGTTAAGTCTTATGAGCAACAGGCTCCAGTGACAAACAGTACAGTTTCCTTAGCAGCACAGCAGTTCACAGTCTTCCCAGTAGTACAGGACAGCACAGTTCTAATGCAAAGGCACATTAATGAACACAGCATTCTTTACAGCACAGTGATATGGAGCAGGGGGGTGTTTGCTGAAGGAGATGATCCCTGTGACACAATTTCTTACAGTCCTTAACTTTCTGCTTGACAATACTCTTCACTGCTAGTTCAGGAACTCTACCTGACGTGCTTAGCTTCAATCCTGACTTGAATCCTTTTCGCTTGCAGGGGCGCTTCTGTCAGATGCAGAACACACACACCACCTTTTTCTTAGGCTCCAGCCAGACAGTAAACAACTTCCTGACAATCCCCCTAGGGCTCTGCTAAAACACTCCCCTTCTCCTGTGACTGTGTTAACCCCTCTAGTTGCTGGATGCTTCTGGAGCACAACACTTCCTGTCTCATGTGCTTGTGTTACTTCTAATAGTTGCCGAATGCTTTTAAAGCAACAGCACTATTTCTGCATGTCACACTTTGCAACAGCATTACTTCAGCATGTCACAAATATGTTTGTGGATTTGCTGCGGATTTGTGCTGCGCATTTGACTGACTCAATTGAATAAATGAGTCAAAAATGCGGCAAAACGCACAAATAATTGAATGTGGGTCTCAGACTACTTCTCCCATCAGCCTACAGCTGCTGATAATAGCGAGGGCAGGCGCCACTGATGGTCGGCGCCTTTGATGCCTGGTCAAGAAAAAAATATTTGAAATAAATAAATAAATATGGAAATAAAAATAAAAAACACAGTATACTCACCTAACACCAAATCCCCATTGCCCATTTCACCTGTAGAATATCAAAAACAATAAACCACCATATCCCTCACCTGTCCACCATAATCCAGGTAATCCATAAGTGTCCCGCAGCGATTGGATCATATATAGAACAGTCACATATGGAGATGTGACTGCTCTATCCGGCAGCCAGTGATACCCGGACAGAAGCATGATCGCTCCCCCAGTGTATAGCGCTGAGCTACCATGAGAGAGGTTACATGGGTTCATCAGCTGATTAACTCCTGTGACCTCACTTATGGTACTACCTCTGCTTGAGTAAATTCTCACGCAGTGGTGATGCAGTAAGTGAGATCATTGCAGCTCATCAGCTGATGAACTCAAGTGACCTCTCTCACTGCAGCTCAGAGCTACACACTGACACAGTAGCTATTGCACTCCTGTGTCAGTGTCAGCCAGCTGTCATGTAGAGCAGTCACATCATTCCAATCGCCGTGGGACACTCTTAATTATGTCATCACTTCGGACAGGAAAGGAATATGTTTTTTTTTATTTTCTGTTTTTTACAGGGGACAATGGCTTCAACGGATTAGGCGTTAGGTGAGTATACTGTGTTTTTTATTTGTAAATAGTCTTTAGTTACTTACTTACCGGTAACCAGATTTTTCGGAGACCATGACAGCACCACGAGAGAGTGGATCCACTCACCAAGGACAGGAAACCTACAGGCTTAAAAGGGCGGCACCTCTCTCCTGCCTCAGTTTGGATCACACAGCATTGAGAGGACCGCCAGGATAATAAACACAGCAAACAATCGCAAATATTACCATACCACATGACACCTATTAAGTGTGAGATTATAATTAATAAACAGGGAGTACTCCCACAACGTGAAGAGAGCAAATATAAGGGTGCTGTCATTGTCTCTGAAAAATCCCGTTACCGGTAAGTAACTAAAGACTTTATTGGTCGACCATGACAGCACCACAAGAGAATTACAGAGATGAGGTAATCTAGGGAGAGACCACAGCCTGAAGCACTCTTCTCCCAAAGGTGAGGTCAGCTGAAACACCCATATCTAGTCTATAGTGTCTATAGAATGTAGAGGGAGAGGACCAGGTAGCAGCCTTACATATGTCTTCTATCGAGACACCTGCCTTCTCAGCCCAGGAGGTTGCCACAGCCCGAGTGGAATGAGCCTTCAACCCTTCTAGCACTTCCTCACTGCTAGATGTATATGCTAGAGAAGTAGCCTCCCTAATCCATCTAGCTATGATGGACTTTGTGACTTTAAACCCTTTTCTAGGCCATTGGTAGGATGTAAACAATGAGCTATCTTTTCTCAAGTCTTTGGTAACCGAAAGGTACCTAACCACACATCTTCTCACATCTAATGTATGTAACTCTTCTTCTTTCTGGTTACTCGGATTGGGACAGAAGGAGGGTAGGGCTACTTCCTGAAGTCTGTGGAAAAGAGTAGCTACCTTAGGCAGGATCAGGTCTAAAATCACTCTATCATCTAGGATTTGAGTAAACAGCAAGGCCGTAGACATGGCCTGAATGTCACAAATCCTCCTGGCTGAGGTTAAAGCTATTAGCAGAGCTGTCTTAAGGGAGAGGGATTTAAGGGTTGCTGATTCTATTGGCGCAAAGGGCGAGCTAGTCAAGAGCCTAAGAATTAAATTTAGATTCCAGGGAACCAAGCTGCTTCTAACGATGGGTCTAGATCTAAACACTGCCTTAATGAACCAAGAAACCCAGTAGTTACCCGCCAGATCACAGCTACATAGGGCATCTAAGGTAGAAACCTTAACTTTTAGGATGCTGGTGGATAACTAGTTCAAGACCCTTTTGTAAAAACTCCAAGATCTTTTCTATTGGTGCCCCCTCATCAACGCTAGATCCAGAGAAAGACAAAAACTTCTCCCAAGTTCTGGCATAAATTCGGGTCATAACAGGTTTTCTGCTATGCATCAGGGTAGCTACTAGACCTTGAGAAAAACCTTTCTGACTCAGTAGTGACCTTTCAAGTTCCATACCGTCAAGTGGAGTCCAGTTGCTTGAGGATGGACTATTGGACCCTGGAAGAGGAGATCCGTAATCTTGAGCAGTACCTAAGGATCGGAGATAAACATGCTCCTCAGGCATGAGAACCAGGGTCTCCTGGGCCAAAAGGGTGCGACCAGCAGAACCCTCGCCTTGTCCTCCCTGGTCTTTCTTATAACCATGAGAAGAAGAGCCAACGGGGAAAAGGCATAGGCCAGGCTGAAATCCCAAGGTATCAGGAGAGCGTCCACTGCCAGGGGATTTTCTCTGGGATTTAGGAAACAGTAGAGCCTTGTCTTCCGATTTAGTCTTGTGGCAAACAGGTCTATCACCGGAGGCCTCCATCTTCGGACTATTTGGGAGAAAACTTCTTGTTTTAGTTCCCATTCCTCCTGTCTCAGAGGATAGCGGCTTAGGTAGTCTGCTCTTGTATTTTCTTTTCCCCTTATATTAGGGCTGTCAAGGAAAGGAGATGACTTTCCATTATCTGAAATAGATATCTGTCACTCATCAGCGATCTTGACCGTGTACCCCCTGGTGGTTCACGTACGCCAATGCAACTCTATTATCTGAAAGGATCATTACACTCTGACCCTGGAGGAAAAGTAATACATTTTTTACCGCCTTGTCTACCTCCAACAGTTATTTTGCGTTGGAGGAGAGACCCTTTTCGTTATCTGACCAGGTCCCCTGGGCTACCATATTCCCCAGATGGGCTCCCCACCCACTGGGACTCGCATCTGTGGTAAATGTTCTAGTGATTCTAAGTACCCAGGGAACCCCTCGAGATAGGTTTGCCTCATCCTCCCACCACTGTAAGGATTTTACTGACCAGGGTGATAAGAACATCTTTCCTTCCAGGTGCCCCCTAAGCAAAACTTCATTTTATAGCACATCCCACTGTAGAACCCTGGAGTGGGATTGTGCCCACAGAACTCCTGGCAAACATGATGTCAGGGTACCCACCAGGGACATTGCTGCTCTAAGGGATGTGACTGGATTTGCTTCGGCTTTCTTCACCTGATTTCTTATTATTTTGTTCTTTAGCTTCTGGGAGGTAACATTCATGAGATTCTGAATCAAGCATAATCCCTAAAAACTGCTGAACTCTCGAGGGTACTAACCTAGATTTTTCAAAATTTAGCACCCAGTCCAGTCTTTCTAGGATGTGATCATCTCTTTTAGGTTTTTATTACATTGGTAGGCAGAATTTCCAACCCACAAGAGATCATCCAGATAAGGGATAATTAAAATATCACGATCTCGGACATGAGGCATGCACTCCACTATAACTTTAGTAAATACCCGAGAAGCTATGGCCAGACCAAACGGCAGGGCCCAACTCTGGAAATGCTTAATTTCCCCATCCAAGACCAAGGCCACTCTAAGGTATTTCTGATACTCCTCATGGATAGGTACATGGTAAAAAGCGTCTTTCAAATCTAATACTACCATGTAACAGCCAAAAAACAGTAATTTTATTGTTGAACTAACAGACTCCATCTTAAAGGTGGGAATTATCAAGAACTTATTAAGAGCTTTTAAGTTAATGATACATCTGAAGGAGCTGTCCAGCTTAGGAACCAGGAAGAGAGGCGAGTAGAACCCCAACCCTCTTTCGGATGCTGGGACTTCCATAAGGACTGCCTTATGAACTAAATCCAGCACCTCCTTTTGTTGGGCCAGTTGCTCTGACACTGAGGAATGGACCGGGGTCAAGATGAATCTCTCAAGAGGAATCGCCTGGAACTCGAACCTCAGACCCGAACCTATCAGATCAAGGATCCAATTACTGGCTGAAATTTTTGTCCAGGCAGACAAGAAGCCCAACAGCCTCCCCCGTACCTGGGCTACGAGTCATTGACTCAGCTTCCAGGGCCCCTGAGAAGAAGAACCCAACAGAAGCCCTCTACCTTTTGGCCTGCGGTCTTCCCATTTATCCTGATCTCTCTGCGGTCTTTTATGTACAAATATTCTGTTACGAAATGAACGTTTATAAGCAAGCATGGATAGTCTAGGGAATCCTTTTTTCGTGTTGCTTGCCTTATCCAAGATTTCATCCAGAGCCGGTCCAAAGAGATGTTCACCCTCACATCGTATAGAGCACAGTCTCGTTCTGGCCTGGATATCTCCCGGCCAACACTTCAGCCACAGCTCTACGGGCTGCATTGGACATGGCAGCCGACCTTGCCGCTAACCTAACCGAGGCCGCTGAGGCGTCCGCTAGGAAAGCTTCTGCCCCTTGCATGTGACGCGCCCCCCTGGGCCGCGTGTGTGTGGGGATGCCCAGAACCGGACCCGTTGTGGATGCTGGGGGTTGTAGTCCTTGCGTGGCGGGGACCCGGTCCCGTGGCTCAGGGTGGTCAACCCAAATGGCGTTCTATTTATAGGGTTTTGTGATTATTTAAATGTCCGACTACGCCACCCGTGGATTGCGGTCAGAGTGAACCGCCGCTGCAGGGCAGACCGCTGAGGCTGGTGTTGGGAGTGCAGCAGAGGATAGTATAACTCCCCACGAGATGAGTATAGCCTCAGGGCAGCAAGTGTGGATGTTGGGGGTGATGGCGCGCTGGAGCAGCAGTAACGACACAGAGTCCTGCAATGCAGTCCAGGGTATTTACTCAAAGATCTTTATCCACATTACTACAGCTGGTCATAACGTCCCACGTCGCACTGTGTTCACCACTCTGCCTACTCCCAGATAACTTTGAAGCGCTTCACAAGACCCCCTTGGTGTGTCCTTACTCTGGCATGTCATACCCCGCCAGTGACCTCGCTTCTGTCCGGCTGCCTCGGGCCTTCTCTGGTAAACCTTGGTGCCGTTTCCCTGACCCTATGTGGTTCCTTCCTAGCGGGTGTAGCGAGGGGCTGCGCCACATGAAATGTCACAGCCTCCGGTTTCTAGCTGAGGGTAGTTCACCGCCTCCACTAGTTTCGGGGACCGGTCTCCCCCTTTGGCCTGACCCCCCTATGCAGGTAGATTCGGGCGTGCGGTGGCGACTCGCCGTTCCACACCCCTGGGGTCCCTTCGTTCCCTGTTTCTGGAGCCTCCTCCGCTCCTCTTCCTTCCTTCTCCTTCCTCCAGGCCCCGGCCGCACTCTCCGGCCTGCCTGCGGAGCAGAGCCCATGCAGAGCCTCTGCTCCCAGCCTCCTTCTCTCCCAACTACTGAACTGACTGACTTCTCCCAGAACTAAGATGGTGCCCACCTTTTATACCTACCTCTAAGTGCACCCAGGAACTGCCCTCTCCCTCCTATGCACTACAGGGTCCCCCCTTCCTCGGTGTTCCCTCCCCCCACTCCAGCCAGGGACAGGGACTGTCGTGCTCTACTTGGAGCATATCGGTTGCCCCGCCCCCCGGAAATGTGGTGTAATGCATGCAGGTGTCGGGGTCCTGATCCACACTCCATCCTTACCTGGAAGTGAGATATCGCACATCTGGTTGAGATGCAATACCTCTGTAGCGGCCGAACCCTCGGGGCGGTACACATGAGTGGAACGTTGGACAATATCTCTTTTCTGGATGTCTTATTTTTTAGATAGGACTCAAGTTTAGTGTTGAGCCACCCCCGTAGTGTTCGAGTTCGGTTCGGTTCGTCGAACACCCGTGTGTTCGCCGAACTGTTCGTCGAACACCTTCGAACACCGTTAAAACCAATGGCAGGCAAACAAAAACACATAGAAACACATAGAAAACACCTTCAAAGGTGTCCAAAAGCTGACAAACTGCTCAGAAGACATAACTAACACATGGAAAAGTGACAAGTACATATAGTCATGCGAAAATAAAAGAGGTGGAGGAGTAAAAGGAGGGGGAGACACAGATATAGGCATGTCATGCCCTTCTAAAATCCAAAAAGTGAGAAGCCGACACGGCCAGTCGGCTCCTGCCCGTGCCACCTCCGTGTCGCCGGGTTTGTGCCAGAGCCGCGGTGAACCCTGACGGCCAGCCCCCCTCTCCCAATACTGGTGCCTGTCCGCTGGTGGGTCAAGCGAGCCCCCCTGTGGTGGAGGCAGCTCTAAGCTTTTTAATTGAAATTGTCTCTCTAATTTGAATGAATACACTTTAAATCCATTTACAAGGATCTATTGGAGGGCAAGTCTCATGCCAGCAGCCGCGGTAATTCCAGCTCCAGTAGCGTCCACTAAAGCTGCTGCAGTTAAAAAGCTTTTATAAGGATCGAGCTCGGCTGTCCACCGCAAGGCATCCTACTGCCAGTCCCAGCCCCTATGCCTTGGGGTGCCTCCTGATGCTCTTCACTAAGTATCCCATGGTCCCGAAGCATTTCCTTTGAAAAAATTAAGTGTCTAAACTACAGGTGGTGTAGCTTGCTTAACAGCCGGGATAATCCGCTGACTAGCAGACACTGCTACTAGGCACAAAGTATTTCCTGGGCTAGATGCAGTTAAAAATTTGTAATTAGATACTCTCGTTGGATGCTGAGAAAGCATTCCATAGAGTCTCCTGGCACGCCATATATGATTCTCTTAAAAAGCTTGGGGTAGGGGTCTAGGGGACCCTTTAATAGCCAAAATCACGGCCCTGTATCGCAATACGTCACCTAGGCTGAAGATAAATGGAACTGTAGCACCCTGAGGGCTCAGTTGCTACAGACGTATTGCACCTCACCCAGAGGTGTGATATCTCACGCTCAGGTAAGGATGGAGTGTGGATCAGGACCCGACACCTGCATGCATTACACCACATTGCTGTGGGGCAGGGCGACCAATATGCCCCTGAGATGGGCACGACAGTCCCTGTCCCTGGCTGGAGTGGGGGGAGGGAACACTGAGGAAGGGGAACCCTGTAGTGCAGGAGCAGGGAGGAAGCAGTTCCTGGGTGCATTGAGAAGGGAGTATAAAAGGTGGGCACCATCTTAGTTCAGTGCAGAGAAGTCTGAGCAGAAGTGGCAGGGAGCAGGGGCTCTGCATGAGCTCTGCTCCGGAGGCGGGCCTAGTAACAGAGGCCCAGGCCTGGAAGAGGGAGAAGGAAGGAAGAGGAGCGGAGAAGGCTCCAGGAACGAGGAATGAAGGGATCCCAGGGGTGCGGACGGGCGAGTCGCCACCGCACGCCCGAATCCACCTGCGTGGAGGGGTCAGGCCAAAGGGGGAGACCGGTCCCCGAACTAGTGGAGGCAGGAAACGACCCTCAGCTAGAAACCGGAGGCTCTGACATTTTATGTGGCGCAGCCCCTCGCTACACCCGCTAGGAAGGCACCACATAGGGTCAGGGAAACTGGCGCCAAGTTTACCAAGAGGAGGCCCGAGGCAGCCGGACAGAAGTGTTGGTAAGAAAGGCCAGACAAAGGACACACAAAGGGGGTCCTGTGAAGTGCTCCAAAGTTATCTGGGAGTTGTCTGAGCCCCTCACCTGGTGAGCACAGTACGACGTGGGCAGCCGTTACCTGCAGACGTGGTCTGGATAATAAGAACTGTGAGTAAAGGCCCTGGACTGCATCACTGACTCCGTGTCGTTACTGCTGCTGCCCTGCACCATCACCCCCATCCTCCGCATACACTGCCCTGAGGCTATACTCCTCCCGTGGGGAGTTATGCTACGCTCTGCTGCACCCACAACACCAGCCTCAGCGGTCTGCCCTGTAGTGGCGGTTCACTCTGACCGCAATCCACGGGTGGCGTAGTCGGACATTTAAACATCAAAACCACATAAATAGTTCCGCCACTGGTTTGACCGCCCTGAGCCACGGAACCGGGTCGCCGCCACGAAGACTACAACCACCAGCATCCACCAAAAAGGGTCCGGCTCCGGGTGTCCCAAGGCCCAGGGGGTGCGTCAGAACATTTTCATCACCTTTCACAATCACCAATGGGACAAGGCAGGGATGTCCTCTGTCCCCTCTCTTATACATCCTAGTGACGGAGCACCTGCTCTCATCAATTCGCCATAACCCCAATATTAGGTGGATTGAGGTGGGAGGCACCGAGTACAAGTGCTCTCTATTTGCTGATGATGTCCTAGTATATATCACTCAATCACATATAAACATCCCTGCTGTTATGGCTGAAATAGATCACTTTGTTACATGGTAAAATTTTAAAATCAATGCAGCGAAGTCTGAGGCCCTCGATGTCTCCCTCCCCAAATCCATATAGGATTCCATCCAGTCCAACTTTCCCTTTGCCTGGCCCTCACATGGTATCAAATACTTAGGAATTCCTATTCATAGAGACCTCTCCCATCTATGTTATCTTAATTTTGGGCCCTTTATTGAACAATTCCATACAGACCACGGTTGGCAAGTTAGAACTGTAAGATTCACTACGTGAACCGCTGGTGTTTTGTGGAAAAGCACATGTACACTGCGTTCCAAATTATTATGCAAAAAGTGTTTAGGAGTGATAAGGGAAGAATTTGTTTGTTTGTCAGTTAAACTCATTGATGGTGATGTGTGTCAGGGCTCTTTATATCACTGTAAGCAATTGCAGACACCTGTGCTAATTAGTTTGGCAGGTGTGTCCAATGAAAGGCAAGACTACTTAAGAAGGCTCTCTCACATTATTAAGCAGCCTACATTTTCTGCCAAAATGGGAAAGAAAAAGGATGTGTCGGCTGCTGAGAAGCAACAAATTGTGGAGTGTTTAGGTCAAGGCATGACTACAATCAACATTGTGCGATGATCAGGATGAAGTGTCTTGGCAATCAAGAAGTATGTAGCTGATTCACAGTACACACGTGTGCGTGCTGATAAGGGCAAATTGAGGACTCTTTCCTACAGGCAATTACGTCAGGTTGAAAGAGCAGCGGCAAAAAAGCCTTGTCATAGCAGCAGACAAGTTTTTGAAGCTGCTTGTGCCTCCAACGTCCCCCGAACAACAAGATGCAGGGTCCTTCAGAGGTTTGCAGCTGTGCATACGCCATCCTGTCGACCTCCTCTATCCACTTCACACAAGCAGAAACGGCTCCAGTGGGCCAAACATTACATGAAGACTGATTTCAAAACAGTTTTGTTCACGGATGAGTGCCGTGCAGCGCTCGATGGTCCAGATGGATGGAGTGGAGGATGGCTGGTTGATGGACACCCCACGCAAACACGGCTACAGCGCCAACAAGGAGGAGGTGGAGTAATGTTTTGGGCTGGAATCATGGGGAGAGAGATTGTCGGCCCCTTTAGGATCCCTGAAGGCGCTAAAGATGAACTCCATAATGTATGTGGATTTTCTCAAACAGCACTTCCTGCCATGGTTCAAGAAGAAGAACCGTGTATTTCACAGCAAGATCATTTTTTTGCATGATAATGCACCATCTCATGCTGCACATAAAGCATCTGCATCTCTGGCTGATATGGGCATAAAAGGGGACAAACTTATGGTGTGACCCCCATGCTCCCCTGACCTCTACCCCATTCAGAACCTTTGGAGCATCATTAAAAGGAGTGTCTATGATGGCGGGAGGCAGTTCACATCTAAGCAACAGCTCTGGGAGGGTATTCTGTCCTCATGCAAAACAATTGAAGCAGAAACCATCCAAAACCTGACAAATTCAATGGACGAGAGAGTTCAGAAGCTCCTTTCGAACAAGGGGTCCTATGTGAAAATGTAACATCACCTAGAATAAAGTTTTGAGTTGAAAACTGTTTGATTTCAGTTTCTAACAACCTGCTAATGCTTATAATTTCAAAAATGACCATTTTTTTGGTCTTTATTAAAATGAAAAGGTTGATCGAAAAGTTTGGGGGATCTAAGAGTGTGGCAACCCAGTAGTCATGATTACTTCGAATTCTGACAATATAAGGGTCATGCTGCAGGTAGTGCAGCAAGAAGGCACTTATGTGTCTTGCGCATCTCGGAGCCCCAAAATTATTTTCCGGACTAGATGCAGCTAAAAATTATTTTTAATTTTAAATCTGGTGGAGCTTATTATAGATGGCCTAATAGGATCAGTGCTGCACACTGCTACAAAGCCCAAATTATTTTCCAGTCAAGATACAGATAAACATGATTAGTAATTTGAAAGCTTAAAACGGTTGGTAGGGTGATTTTAACCAATCATCAAGCTTTTACTCTCCCCAGGATGACACAGGGGTAGAAAAGTCGTTTCGGATCCATGATTTGTTCATCTTTATGAACGTGAGTCTGTCTACATTATCAGTGGAGAGCCGCGTGCGCTTATCTGTCAGCACACCACCAGCAGCGCTGAACACACGTTCAGACAGAACGCTGGCTGCGGGGCATGACAAGATCTCCAAGGCGTAAGTGGCTAGCTCCGGCCATTTATCCAGATTGGAAGCCCAAAAAGAGCAAGGGTCCAGTGACACAGTCGTGGCTTCAATGTTTACTTGGAGATACTCCTGTACCATCGTCTCTAGGCGTTGACTATGTGTCAGACTTCTTGTCTCCTGTGGCCTTGCAAAGGATGGGCTAAAAAAGTGGTGAAATGATTCCGCAAAATTGATGTTACCAGCAGATACTGTGGTTCTGTTACGGTTTGAGTGCTGAACACTTGACGGTCCCACGGTTGGCAAGTTGGAACTGTGAGATTCACTACGTGCACCACTGGTGTTTTGTGGAAAAGCACATGTAAGATTCTGCAACAGTCTCTGCTGATACTCCTGCATGCGTGCATCCCTTTCTATGGCAGGAATAATTTCTGCAAATTTACTTTTTGTACCGGGGATCTAACAGTGTGGCAACCCAGTAGTCAGGATTATTTCTAATTCTCACAATTCGAGGGTCATGTTGCAGGTAGTGCAGCAAGAAGGCACTCATGTGTGTTGCGCATCCAGGAGCACCAAGTCCCTGTTGTGTTGGTGGCGAGGTAACAATCATGCTTCCTTCCTCTGTCCTCTCCCCCCAACCTCGCACAACAGAAATGTGATCAAGGTCTCCCTCATCTGATGAGTCTTCCATCAGTTCGTCCTCCACTTCTTCCTGGGCTCCTGCACCTTCCTCACTAGTTTGGCTGCTACCATGCGCCCTGGTAAAACCATCTCCCCCACCCTCACATGCCTGCCGCCTTGGTGCTGCCGACCTTCTGGACCTTGCAGATGTTAGCCCTTCCGCATACAACTCCTCCTCCTCTACTTCCTCCACCTCCTCTTGTGCCACCACCTGACTCCGAATTCTGTTTAACATGTGCTCCAGCATGTAAATCACCGGAATAGTCATGCTGATAATGGCATCGTCAGCACTAAACATCTTCGTCGCCATTTCAAAACTGTGCAGAAGGGTGCATAGGTCCCTGATCTGAGACCACTCCTCCAGCGTGATTTGCCCACCTCTGAATCTCGTTGGCCCAGGCTACACGTCAGAACGTATTGCACCAGGGCTTGTCGGTGCTGCCACAGTCGCTGCAACATGTGCAGAGTTGAATTCCACCGGGTAGGCACATCGCATTTTAGCCGGTGAAGTGGCAGGCCCAACGACTTCTGTAGAGATGTAAGTCGCTGAGCTGCGGGATGCGAACGGCGGAAGTGAGCACACAGCGACCGTGCCCTCTGCAGAAGGCCATCTAGTCTGGGATAGTGGGCTAAAAATTGCTGGACAACCAGGTTCAACACGTGAGCCATACAAGGCACGTGTGTGACATTGCCCCGGCGAAGGGCCGCACCCAGGTTTGCAGCATTGTCGCACACGGCCTTCCCTGGTTTCAGGTCCAGTGGAGACAACCATTCATGAAATTGGTTCTCCAGAGCTGACCACAACTCCTCAGCTGTGTGACTCACATTTCCCAGACATTTCAATGTAAAAACCGCCTGATGACGTTGAGCCCTACTGCCAGCATAGTAAGGAGGTGTGCAGGATCCCTTCTGCGCAGTTAGAAAGCTTGTGGCATGACCAGACAGGCTTTGGGTGCAGGTGGAAGACCGAGAGGAGGTTGAGGAGGCAGAAGCAGTGGAGGAACTTTGACATAAAGAGGATTGACGCACAACTCGTGGGGACGGCAAGACTTGGACAGCAGCCCCTTGTCCTGCTGTCACCATAGTTACCCAGTGCCCAGTCAGCGACATGTAACGCCCCTGTCCATGCCTACTCGTCCAAGTGTCTGTGGTGAAATGCACCCTGTCACACACAGAGTTTCTCAAAGAAGCGGTGATGTTGTGTGCGACATGCTGGTGGAGCGCAGGCACACCTTTCTTTGAGAAGTAGTGCCGACTGGGCATCTGGTACTGGGGCACTGCGACGGACATAAGGTCTCGAAAATCCTCTGTGTCCACCATGCGGAAAGGCAGCATTTCTGTAGCCAAGAGCTTGCAGATGGTGAAATTCAACCTCTTAGCTTTCTCATGGCTAGGAGGAAATGGTCTTTTACTTGTCCACATCTGAGGGACCGAGGGCTGGCTATTGTGCTTAGACGGGGTTGATAAGGGTGTCCCCGGCAAACTGCCGGTCTGTGAGGAAGATGCAGGCGGACATGTTAGGTTGCCTTGATCCAAAGGTGGTGCTATCGATGTCGGACAGCGCTCAACACCAGCTGGTGTTACCACCTCCAAAGAAAATGATGACCTGCCAATCACGCTGGCTGTTGCGGGTAAAGAGGTGGCAGGTCTGCGCCCCAAAACAGGTGTGACTGCTGTCCCCCCAGTCACAGAGGATGAAGAGGCCGCGGATGCACAAGATATGGCAGACGGTGGTTGGCCCGGCCGGCTAGGCCGCATTGTAGCACACTGAGCTTCCCACTGCAACTTATGCTTCATGTCCATGTGCCGGTTCATGCATGAAGTACTCAAACTATGTATTTTTTGGCCTCTACTTAGCTTTTGCTGACAAATGTTACAGATAACACGAGTTGGGTCATCTTTATCGATCTGAAAAAATGCCCAGGCTATGCAAGGCTTAGCACCCATGCGACCTGAAGAGCCACCACGACTTGTGGTGAGAGGCAGAGTTGTGTTTGAGGATGCAGTTGTTGACGTGCTTCCAGTACTACGTCTCTGTCCAGGAAGGCGCAACCTGACCTCGTCGTCACTAGCATCTTCCTCCACCTCCTCTGCTGACCTCATCTCTTGGCTGACTGTGGGTTGACAGTAAGTGGGATCTCCGACCTCATCATCATCACCCTGTGCGTTATCACACCCGTCGTCCTCAGAGCCAACCTGTTCCTGCCCTGACAAAAAACTAAAGTTGTCGCTCCAATCAGGTATTTGAGTCTTATCATCGTCTTCCTCATTGTCTCCACCAACAGGAGTTACAGTTTGGGAATGAGGGTCTACATTATGGTCAGAACCTTCTGCGTCTGGTCCTGGATCCGACTCATAAAGATTCTGGGCATCAGTGCAGATCATTTCCTCGTCTGGATTCACAGAAGCGCTGGAGTCGACCTCTGATTCCCAGGCTATAGTATGAGTAAACAGCTCTGCAGACTCAACCTTCTGTTCTACCTCATACTCAGACGGGCAACTGGAGATTTGGGAGCTGTGAGGAAGCAAGTGCGATTTGGGTGACACCTTTGAGGACTGGAGTATTTGTGATGTTGAAGTTGATGTGGAGGAGAGCCCACTTAAAGGAGCACTTGATATCCGTTGAAGCACCTGCTGTTTTTGTGCCTCATCTGGAATTTGTAGCGATTGGCGTGGCCGTAAGAAAGGGATCTTATCACATTGTCCACTAAAAGAAGTAGACATTTTAGTTTGGCTGGAAGATGGTCTTTCTTCTGCAGATGTTACTGTTGCTTTAACACCTACCCCACGGACACAACCTTTTTTCCCCTTCCCAACACGCCTATTCCCCTTTCCACCAGCAGCAGGCCTTTTTCCACTCATTTTGGTGGTTAACTAATTCACAACTCTGGAGTTGTTTGCACAAAAAAACAATGGATGGTAACCGAGCAGAGCTGAGTGGCCAAACTGTGGTATTAGGCCAAAACTATTGGCTGGGTTAGATGCAGAAAAAAATTATTTTGAATTTGCAACCTGATGGAGGTCAGTATAGATGGACTAATAGAGAAAGTCCGACACACTACTAGAAGGCCAAATATTTTTTCAGAGCTAGATGCAGAAAAAAATTATATTCAGTTTGCAACCTGATGGAGGTCAGTATAGATGGACTAATAGAGAAAGTCCGACACACTACTAGAAGGCCAAATATTTTTTCAGAGCTAGATGCAGAAAAAAATTATATTCAGTTTGCAACCTGATGGAGGTCAGTATAGATGAACTAATAGAGAAAGTCCGACACACTACTAGAAGGCCAAATATTTTTTCAGAGCTAGATGCAGAAAAAAATTATATTCAGTTTGCAACCTGATGGAGGTCAGTATAGATGGATTAATAGAACAAGACCCACACACAGCTAGAAGCCCAATATTTTTTCAGAGGTAGATGCAGAAAAAAATATATTCAGTTTGCAACCTGATGGAGGTCAGTATAAATGGACTAATACAACAAGTCCCACACACAGCTAGAAGCCCAATATTTTTTCAGAGGTAGATGCAGAAAAAAATATATTCAGTTTGCAACCTGATGGAGGTCAGTATAGATGGACTAATACAACAAGTCCCACACACAGCTAGAAGCCCAAATATTTTTTCAGAGGTACTGTAGATGCAGATAAAAATTAGTTTTAATTTGCAACCTGATGGAGGTCAGTATAGATGGACTAATAGAATGATGCTATGCCCAAAAGATTTTACTTCACTAGGTGCAGTAAAAAAATTGGTATTCTATACACAGGTGGTATATCTTGCAACACAGATAGGCTACTCCACTGACTAACACACTCTGCAATAGGCCAAAAAGGATTAGCTTTGCTAGATTCAGCCAAATGCTGTGAAAAAAACTTGCACAGCACTGGCACAGACCTGCCTGGCAAAAACTGATAGGAACTGATGTAACCTAGTCCTGAAAAGGACTCCAATTACAATTAGTCTTTACTCCCACAACCTATCTATTTAAGAGCACAGACCTCCCTGATAAAAGTCGTAGGAAATGCTGTAACCTAGTCCTTAAAAGGACTGCAATCACAACTATTCCCTACTCCCAAGCTATCTGTAGATTTGTGCGAAAATTGGCTTGAAATTAACAAGGTATAGCGCACACAGCAACAGCGGTGCCGTCTAACACGCAGCTGCAGCAGTGAGAAAATGGTGGCGACGGGGAAAATGGCTTGGTCTTATAGGGCAAGGACATGTGACATACACTGCCAATGACACATGCCCTTGCTTGTGTGAAAAAAAGCACTTCGCTCCGTGTGTGCGCTGCTGATAGGCTGACAGATTGCACCTCCCCACTGCAAATGCGGGAAAGAGGAAAAAAAATGGAGATCTTCATTGTTCCTGCAGAGATCCATCCCCTGCCCCTCCCCCCACCCCGCTGTACACTCAAACTGCGTATTAACATTAATTTTCATCATTACTGAGAAAAAATCCAGTTATGATTTTGGTGCACGAACAGTTATCGAACATAACCTCGAACAGCCGAATTTTTCTCAAATTGTTCGTGTTCGCCGAACGGCTCGAACACCGCCCAAAACAGCTCGAATTTGAGATTGGCGAACAGTTCGAGTAGAACAACGCTCATCTCTACTCAAATTACAGGCATATCATCAAGGACCGGGCTGGGCAAGTTGCAGCGACTGCCGACTTTAAAGCCCCAGCAGTTGTTTCCCAGGTCCCTTTGAGAAAGGTATCAGCTTTCCTGTCCAATGGGTCTTTTAGAGGCCCCATATCATCAGAGAGGAGAAATCATTTTCTAGATGCCTTTGTTATAGCTACTTCTAGCCTTGGTGCTTTTTCCCTTGAGGAATAGGCTGAGTACTCAAAGGGGTATTTCCTCTGAAAGGAGCCCTTTCTCTCCAGTCTTTCCCATTCCCTATGTATCAGGCCCTGAAGTTTATCATTAACCAGAAAACATCTTCTTTTCCTTTGTCCTGGTCCCCTGAACATAACATTCTGGACCGATTTCTCTGGTCTGGTATCTGTAATACCCATAGTTGAGCGGACTGTTTTAACCAGATTGTCAATTTCATTTAGCGGGAAACAATGTTGCCCTGCACCACTATTTGAGAACAAAGAGGAGGAAGAAGATGAATCATTAGAGTCCACCTCATAGGCCGATGAGAGGGAGACATCAGAGACTGGAGAGACCTCACAATCTGTATCCTCCTTTCTTTGCACTTTTTTAGAGAGGACCTTGCAGATCTCTGATTTGACTAGGGTTTTTAACCCTGAGGCAAAACTAGGGGTCTCATCTGCCAAAGTCTGGTTAATACAGGATTGGCACAGCCTTTTGGGACATGAGTCTGCCAATACCCCCTTACATAATGCACATTCCTCGTGCTTGGATTTGGTGGTACACTTCTTCCCCTAGTAAGAATAGACAAGAAGAAGAAGGGACACCTTATTACTAAGTGAACTTTCAAAATCACTTACCGAGACAACTCAAAGGGCTGGTACCGATTTGGAGGAAGGACCTTTCTCAGCCGGGGGATCGTCCCTGGAGGCTGCAGATTTGTCCATCTTGCTGGATCAATGATGGCTGGACCTGGTCGCAGATCCTCGCCTTCCTGAGGTCTGAGTGTTGTTTTTCCTGGGGTTTCCCAAGCAGCCGCTGAGATGGTGAAGGTAGCGGCTGCTGAAGTTGCTGCTGCTGCTCCCTTTCTGTCTCCATTTTATGACAGGGACAGAAGTAGCTGGGAAGACTATTGCAACGGTGCATAAATACTTATATAGCAGCACCTACTCCACTTTTTTTTTTAAACATCTTCCGGGTGAGAAATTATGTTTTTTTAACATTTCTTTAATGCCAGGTGCGACTGCCCTCTGGGCACGCCACCTGCTGGCCATAGGGGTTGGAGTTTCTGCGTTCCGCCGGCGACCTGAACACACGCCAATGGAACTTTCGGGTCCAGTAACTTGACCGTCGGGAGTGCACAGCGTTGTCATCATGCCACGCCCCTGGCTACATACAGAGTCCAGAAGCGCCTGGCCACATTACAGGAGGGCCTGGAAGCCGCGGCATCATGCGGCGCTGAAACCACATGCAGGGGTGACGCTCCCGCTCACCATCCGGCACTGTCCCGAGAGATGCTGGGACTGCCAACCCAAGGCAGTGGCGCAGCTTCACAGATGCTCCTCCTTAGATTCGCCGAGCAATGCTGGAGCTGCCATCCCCAGGCAGGGGCGCCGCTCGACAGCTCGCATCCCCTAGCCCAATCCAGTCATACTAGACATCCTCAACAGGTAAGCCTATCACAGGTTCCCCCATCAAGGACAGGAAACCAAACTGAGGTGGGAGAGAGGTGCCGCCCTTTTAAGCCTGTAGGTTTCCTGTTCTTGGTGGGCAGATCCCCTCTCTCGTGGTGCTGTCATGGTCAACTGATAAAAATTATTAAAACTGTGTGGACTTTTATTTCAAATAAAGGATATTTTTCAGGCCATGTGTTTATTTTAAAACCTTTACTATGGGGTTAGTAATGGGGGTGTCTTATAGACACCTCTGCATTACTAACCTGGGCTTCATGTCAGCTGCCAATCCAAGGTTGACATGAACCTCAACCCTATTACCCCACTTGCCACCACATCAGGGCAAGTGAGAAGAGAGAGGCTAAGCGCCAGAATTAGCGCATCTTATTGATGCGCCATTTCTTGGGCCGCTGAAGGCTAATATTATAAGCCTCAGAGGGGGCCAGGATCCATCCCCTTCCCTGGCTATTTTTCATTTACTTACTAATAAGCTTCCTATAGAGCCAATGGAAATTTGCATTGATGTCATCATACGTTGCATTGATTTTGGGATTGAGATAGTGCAATTGTGAGATAGAATCTGTACTAAGTGTTCATAAAGAACAATATGTCATCACAAGCTGTTTAGATTGGCATTAAGAATAACATAGTAAAACCAATGGATTTCTTTTTGAACTTTCCTAATAGTGATTCATTGTTCACTGCCCTTCTTGACATCTTTTTGCACCTGTGATGTTCCAGTGGCTTACTGGGTTAATGTGGTTGTCTTATAAACAGGAGTTCATGAGTTCTAATCCTTGGAGAGATTTTTTCATTTACTTACTAATAAGATTCCTATAGAGCCAATGGAAATTTGCATTGATTCTGGGCTTGAGATAGTGCAAATGTGAGATAGAATCTGTACTAAGTGTTCATAAAGAGCAATATGTCATCATAAGCTGTATAGATTGGCGTTAAGAAAAACATAGTAAAACCAATGGATTTCTTTTTGAACTTACCTAATAGTGATTCATTGTTCACTGCCCTTCTTGACATCTCTTTGCACCTTTGATGTTCCAGTGGCTTACTGGGTTAATGTGATTGTCTTATAAACAGGAGTTCATGAGTTCTAATTCTCAGAGAGCTTTTTTTCATTTACTTACTAATAAGCTTCCTATAGAGCCAATGGAAATTTGCATTGATTTTGGGCTTGAGATAGTGCAATTGTGAGATAAAATCTGTACTAAGTGTTCATAAAGAGCAATATGTCATTATAAGCTGTATAGATTGGCGTTAAGAAAAACACAGTAAAACCAATGGATTTCTTTTTGAACTTACCTAATAGTGATTGATTGTTCACTGCCCTTCTTGACATTCTTTTGCACCTGTTATGTTCTAGTGGCTTACTCGGTTAATGTGACTGTCTTGTAAACAAGAGTTCATGAGCTCTAAACCTCAAGACATTTTTTTCATTTACTTACTAATAAGCTTCCTATAGAGCCAATGGAAATTTGCATTGATTTTGGGATTGAGATAGTGCAATTGTGAGATAGAATCTGTACTAAGTGTTCATAAAGAACAATATGTCATCACAAGCTGTTTAGATTGGCATTAAGAATAACATAGTAAAACCAATGGATTTCTTTTTGAACTTTCCTAATAGTGATTCATTGTTCACTGCCCTTCTTGACATCTTTTTGCACCTGTGATGTTCCAGGGCTTACTGGGTTAATGTGGTTGTCTTATAAACAGGAGTTCATGAGTTCTAATGCTTGGAGAGATTTTTTCATTTACTTACTAATAAGCTTCCTATAGAGCCAATGGAAATTTGCATTGATTCTGGGCTTGAGATAGTGCAAATGTGAGATAGAATCTGTACTAAGTGTTCATAAAGAGCAATATGTCATCATAAGCTGTATAGATTGGCGTTAAGAAAAACATAGTAAAACCAATGGATTTCTTTTTGAACTTACCTAATAGTGATTCATTGTTCACTGCCCTTCTTGACATCTCTTTGCACCTTTGATGTTCCAGTGGCTTACTGGGTTAATGTGATTGTCTTATAAACAGGAGTTCATGAGTTCTAATTCTCAGAGAGCATTTTTTCATTTACTTACTAATAAGCTTCCTATAGAGCCAATGGAAATTTGCATTGATTTTGGGCTTGAGATAGTGCAATTGTGAGATAAAATCTGTACTAAGTGTTCATAAAGAGCAATATGTCATCATAAGCTGTATAGATTGGCGTTAAGAAAAACACAGTAAAACCAATGGATTTCTTTTTGAACTTACCTAATAGTGATTCATTGTTCACTGCCCTTCTTGACATCACTTTGCACCTGTGATGTTTCAGTGGCTTACTGGGTTAATGTGATTGTCTTGTAAACAGGAGTTCATGAGTTCTAATCCTTGAGACATTTGTTCATTTTCTTACTAATAAGCTTCCTATAGAGCCAATGGAAATTTGCATTGATTTTGGGATTGAGATAGTGCAATTGTGAGATAGAATCTGTACTACGGTAAGTGTTCATAAAGAACTATATGTCATCACAAGCTGTATAGATTGCCATTAAGAATAACATAGTAAAACCAATGGATTTCTTTTTGAACTTACCTAATAGTGATTCATTGTTCACTGCCCTTCTTGACATTCCTTTGCACCTGTTATGTTCTAGTGGCTTACAGGGTTATTGTGACTGTCTTGTAAACAACAGTTCATGAGCTCTAAACCTCGAGACATTTTTTTCATTTACTTACTAATAAGCTTCCTATAGAGCCAATGGAAATTTGCATTGATTTTGGGATTGAGATAGTGCAAATGTGAGATAGAATCTGTACTAAGTGTTCATAAAGAGCAGTATGTCATCATAAGCTGTATAGATTGGCGTTAAGAAAAACATAGTAAATCCAATGTATTTCTTTTTGAACTTACCTAATAGTGATTCATTGTTCACTGCCCTTCTTGACATTCTTTTGCACCTGTCATGTTCTAGTGGCTCACTGGGTTAATGTGACTGTCTTGTAAACAAGAGTTCATGAGCTCTAATCCTCAAGACATTTTTTTCATTTACTTACTAATAAGCTTCCTATAGAGCCAATTGAAATTTGCATTGATTTTGGGATTGAGATAATGCAATTGTGAGTTAGAATCTGTGCTAAGTGTTCATAAAGAACAAAATGTCATCACAAGCTGTTTAGATTGGCATTAAGAATAACATAGTAAAACCAATGGATTTCTTTTTGAACTTACCGAATAGTGATCCATTTTTCACTGCCCTTGTTGACATCTTTTTGCACCTGTGATGTTCCAGTGGCTTACTGGGTTAATGTGACTGTCTTATAAAAAGGAGTTCATGAGTTCTAATCCTTGGAGAGATTTTTCCATTTACTTAGTAATAAGCTTCCTATAGAGCCAATGGAAATATGCATTGATTTTGGGATTGAGATAGTGCAAATGTGATATAAAATCTGTACTAAGTGTTCATAAAGAGAAATATGTCATCATAAGCTGTATAGATTGGCGTTAAGAAAAACACAGTAAAACCAATGGATTTCTTTTTGAACTTACCTAATAGTGATTCATTGTTCACTGCCCTTCTTGACATTCCTTTGCACCTGTTATGTTCTAGTGGCTTACTGGGTTATTGTGACTGTCTTGTAAACAATAGTTCATGAGCTCTTATCCTCGAGACATTTTTTTCATTTACTTACTAATAAGCTTCCTATAGAGCCAATGGAAATTTGCATTGATTTTGGGATTGAGATAGTGCAATTGTGAGATAGAATCTGTACTAAGTGTTCATAAAGAACAATATGTCATCACAAGCTGTTTAGATTGGCATTAAGAATAACATAGTAAAACCAATGGATTTCTTTTTGAACTTACCTAATAGTGATTCATTGTTCACTGCCCTTCTTGACATCTTTTTGCACCTGTGATGTTCCAGTGGCTTACTGGGTTAATGTGACTGTCTTATGAAAAGGAGTTCATGAGTTCTAATCCTTGGAGACATTTTTTTCATTTACTTACTAATAAGCTTCCTATAGAGCCAATGGAAATTTGCATTGATTTTGGGATTGAGATAGTGCAAATGTGAGATAGAATCTGTACTAAGTGTTCATAAAGAGCAATATGTCATCATAAGCTGTATAGATTGGCGTTAAGAAAAACATAGTAAAACCAATGTATTTCTTTTTGAACTTACCTAATAGTGATTCATTGTTCACTGCCCTTCTTGACATCACTTTGCACCTGTCATGTTCCAGTGGCTAACTGGGTTAATGTGACTGTCTTGTAAACAGGAGTTCATGAGTTCTAATCCTCGAGACATTTTTTTCATTTTCTTACTAATAAGCTTCCTATAGAGCCAATGGAAATTTGCATTGAGTTTGGGATTGAGATAGTGCAAATGTGAGATAGAATCTGTACTACGGTAAGTGTTCATAAAGAACTATATGTCATCACAAGCTGTATAGATTGCCATTAAGAATAACATAGTAAAACCAATGGATTTCTTTTTGAACTTATCTAATAGTGATTCATTGTTCACTGCCCTTCTTGACATCTTTTTGCACCTGTGATGTTCCAGTGGCTTACTGGGTTAATGTGACTGTCTTATGAAAAGGAGTTCATGAGTTCTAATCCTTGGAGAGATTTTTTCATTTACTTACTAATAAGCTTCCTATAGAGCCAATGGAAATTTGCATTGATTTTGGGATTGAGATAGTGCAAATGTGAGATAGAATCTGTACTAAGTGTTCATAAAGAGCAATATGTCATCATAAGCTGTATAGATTGGCGTTAAGAAAAACATAGTAAAACCAATGTATTTCTTTTTGAACTTACCTAATAGTGATTCATTGTTCACTGCCCTTCTTGACATTCTTTTGCACCTGTCATGTTCTAGTGGCTCACTGGGTTAATGTGACTGTCTTGTAAACAAGAGTTCATGAGCTCTAATCCTCAAGACATTTTTTTCATTTACTTACTAATAAGCTTCCTATAGAGCCAATGGAAATTTGCATTGATTTTGGGATTGAGATAATGCAATTGTGAGATAGAATCTGTGCTAAGTGTTCATAAAGAACAATATGTCATCACAAGCTGTTTAGATTGGCATTAAGAATAACATAGTAAAACCAATGGATTTCTTTTTGAACTTACCTAATAGTGATCCATTTTTCACTGCCCTTGTTGACATCTTTTTGCACCTGTGATGTTCCAGTGGCTTACTGGGTTAATGTGACTGTCTTATAAAAAGGAGTTCATGAGTTCTAATCCTTGGAGAGATTTTTCCATTTACTTACTAATAAGCTTCCTATAGAGCCAATGGAAATATGCATTGATTTTGGGATTGAGATAGTGCAAATGTGATATAAAATCTGTACTAAGTGTTCATAAAGAGCAATATGTCATCATAAGTTGTATAGATTGGCGTTAAGAAAAACACAGTAAAACCAATGGATTTCTTTTTGAACTTACCTAATAGTGATTCATTGTTCACTGCCCTTCTTGACATTCCTTTGCACCTGTTATGTTTTAGTGGTTTACTGGGTTATTGTGACTGTCTTGTAAACAATAGTTCATGAGCTCTAAACCTCGAGACATTTTTTTCATTTACTTACTAATAAGCTTCCTATAGAGTCAATGGAAATTTGCATTGATTTTGGGATTGAGATAGTGCAATTGTGAGATAGAATCTGTACTAAGTGTTCATAAAGAACAATATGTCATCACAAGCTGTTTAGATTGGCATTAAGAATAACATAGTAAAACCAATGGATTTCTTTTTGAACTTACCTAATAGTGATTCATTGTTCACTGCCCTTCTTGACATCACTTTGCACCTGTCATGTTCCAGTGGCTAACTGGGTTAATGTGACTGTCTTGTAAACAGGAGTTCATGAGTTTTAATCCTCGAGACATTTTTTTCATTTTCTTACTAATAAGCTTCCTATAGAGCCAATGGAAATTTGCATTGATTTTGGGATTGAGATAGTGCAATTGTGAGATAGAATCTGTACTAAGTGTTCATAAAGAACAATTTGTCATCACAAACTGTTTAGATTGGCATTAAGAATCACATAGTAAAACCAATGGATTTCTTTTTGAACTTACCTAATAGTGATTCATTGTTTTCTGCCCTTATTGACATCACTTTGCATGTGTGGTGTTTCAGTGGCTTATTGGGTTAATGCAACTGTCTTGTAAACAGGAATTCATGAGTTCTAATCCTCAGAGTGCTTTTTTTCATTTACTTACTAATAAGCTTCCTATAGAGCCAATGGAAATTTGCATTGATTTTGGGATTGAGATAGTGCAAATGTGAGATAAAATCTGTACTAAGTGTTCATAAAGAGCAATATGTCATCATAAGCTGTATAGATTGGCGTTAAGAAAAACACAGTAAAACCAATGGATTTCTTTTTGAACTTACCTAATAGTGATTCATTGTTCACTGCCCTTCTTGACATCACTTTGCACCTGTGATGTTTCAGTGGCTTACTGGGTTAATGTGATTGTCTTACACACAGGAGTTCTTGAGTTCTAATACTTGGAGAGATTTTTTTCATTTACTTACTAATAATCTTCCTATACAGCCAATGGAAATTTGCATTGATTTTGGGATTGAGATAGTGCAGTTGTGAGATAGAATCTGTACTACGGTAAGTGTTCATAAAGAACTATATGTCATCACAAGCTGTATAGATTGCCATTAAGAATAACATAGTAAAACCAATGGATTTCTTTTTGAACTTACCTAATAGTGATTCATTGTTCACTGCCCTTCTTGACATCACTTTGCACCTGTGATGTTCCAGTGGCTTACAGGGTTAATGTAATTGTCTTACAAACAGGAGTTCATGAGTTCTAATCCTTGGAGAGATTTTTTCATTTACTTACTAATAAGCTTCCTATAGTGCCAATGGAAATTTGCATTGATTCTGGGCTTGAGATAATGCAAATGTGAGATAGAATCTGTACTAAGTGTTCATAAAGACCAATATGTCATCATAAGCTGTATAGATTGGCGTTAAGAAAAACAAAGTAAAACCAATGGATTTCTTTTTGAACTTACCTAATAGTGATTCATTGTTCACTGCCCTTCTTGACATTATTCTGCACCTGTCATGTTCCAGTGGCTTACTGGGTTAATGTGACTGTCTTGTAAACAGGAGTTCATGAGTTCTAATCCTTGAGACATTTGTTCATTTTCTTACTAATAAGCTTCCTATAGAGCCAATGGAAATTTGCATTGATTTTGGGATTGAGATAGTGCAATTGTGAGATAGAATCTGTACTACGGTAAGTGTTCATAAAGAACTATATGTCATCACAAGCTGTATAGATTGCCATTAAGAATAACATAGTAAAACCAATGGATTTCTTTTTGAACTTACCTAATAGTGATTCATTGTTCACTGCCCTTCTTGACATTCCTTTGCACCTGTTATGTTCTAGTGGCTTACAGGGTTATTGTGACTGTCTTGTAAACAACAGTTCATGAGCTCTAAACCTCGAGACATTTTTTTCATTTACTTACTAATAAGCTTCCTATAGAGCCAATGGAAATTTGCATTGATTTTGGGATTGAGATAGTGCAAATGTGAGATAGAATCTGTACTAAGTGTTCATAAAGAGCAGTATGTCATCATAGGCTGTATAGATTGGCGTTAAGAAAAACATAGTAAATCCAATGTATTTCTTTTTGAACTTACCTAATAGTGATTCATTGTTCACTGCCCTTCTTGACATTCTTTTGCACCTGTCATGTTCTAGTGGCTCACTGGGTTAATGTGACTGTCTTGTAAACAAGAGTTCATGAGCTCTAATCCTCAAGACATTTTTTTCATTTACTTACTAATAAGCTTCCTATAGAGCCAATTGAAATTTGCATTGATTTTGGGATTGAGATAATGCAATTGTGAGTTAGAATCTGTGCTAAGTGTTCATAAAGAACAAAATGTCATCACAAGCTGTTTAGATTGGCATTAAGAATAACATAGTAAAACCAATGGATTTCTTTTTGAACTTACCTAATAGTGATCCATTTTTCACTGCCCTTGTTGACATCTTTTTGCACCTGTGATGTTCCAGTGGCTTACTGGGTTAATGTGACTGTCTTATAAAAAGGAGTTCATGAGTTCTAATCCTTGGAGAGATTTTTCCATTTACTTACTAATAAGCTTCCTATAGAGCCAATGGAAATATGCATTGATTTTGGGATTGAGATAGTGCAAATGTGATATAAAATCTGTACTAAGTGTTCATAAAGAGAAATATGTCATCATAAGCTGTATAGATTGGCGTTAAGAAAAACACAGTAAAACCAATGGATTTCTTTTTGAACTTACCTAATAGTGATTCATTGTTCACTGCCCTTCTTGACATTCCTTTGCACCTGTTATGTTCTAGTGGCTTACTGGGTTATTGTGACTGTCTTGTAAACAATAGTTCATGAGCTCTAATCCTCGAGACATTTTTTTCATTTACTTACTAATAAGCTTCCTATAGAGCCAATGGAAATTTGCATTGATTTTGGGATTGAGATAGTGCAATTGTGAGATAGAATCTGTACTAAGTGTTCATAAAGAACAATATGTCATCACAAGCTGTTTAGATTGGCATTAAGAATAACATAGTAAAACCAATGGATTTCTTTTTGAACTTACCTAATAGTGATTCATTGTTCACTGCCCTTCTTGACATCTTTTTGCACCTGTGATGTTCCAGTGGCTTACTGGGTTAATGTGACTGTCTTATGAAAAGGAGTTCATGAGTTCTAATCCTTGGAGACATTTTTTTCATTTACTTACTAATAAGCTTCCTATAGAGCCAATGGAAATTTGCATTGATTTTGGGATTGAGATAGTGCAAATGTGAGATAGAATCTGTACTAAGTGTTCATAAAGAGCAATATGTCATCATAAGCTGTATAGATTGGCGTTAAGAAAAACATAGTAAAACCAATGTATTTCTTTTTGAACTTACCTAATAGTGATTCATTGTTCACTGCCCTTCTTGACATCTTTTTGCACCTGTGATGTTTTAGAGGCTTACTGGGTTAATGTGATTGTCTTATAAAAAGGAGTTCATGAGTTCCAATCCTTGGAGAGATTTTTTCATTTACTTACTAATAAGCTTCCTATAGAGCCAATTGAAATTTGCATTGATTTTGGGATTGAGATAGTGCAATTGTGAGCTAGAATCTGTACTAAGTGTTCATAAAGAACAATATGTCATCACAAGCTGTTTAGATTGGCATTAAGAATAACATAGTAAAACCAATGGATTTCTTTTTGAACTTACCTAATAGTGATTCATTGTTCACTGCCCTTCTTGACATCTTTTTGCACCTGTGATGTTCCAGTGGCTAACTGGATTAATGTGACTGTCTTGTAAACAGGAGTTCATGAGTTCTAATCCTTGAGACATTTTTTCATTTACTTACTAATAAGCTTCCTATAGAGCCAATTTAAATTTGCATTGATTTTGGGATTGAGATAGTGCAATTGTGAGATAGAATCTGTACTAAGTGTTCATAAAGAACAATATGTCATCATACGTTGCAAAGATTGGCATTAAGAACAACATAGTGAAAACAATGGATTTCTTTTTCAACTTAGCTAATAGTGATTCATTGTTCCCTACCCTTCTTGACAACAATTTCCACCTGTGATGTTCCAGTGGCTTACTGGGTTAATGTGACTGTCTTATCAACAGGAGTTCATGAGTTCTAAACCACGAGACATTTTTTTCATTTACTTACTAATAAGCTTCCTATAGAGCCAATGGAAATTTGCATTGATTTTGGGATTGAGATAGTGCAAATGTGAGATAGAATCTGTACTAAGTGTTCATAAAGAGCAATGTGTCATCATAAGCTGTATAGATTGGCGTAAAGAAAAACATAGTAAAACCAATGGATTTCTTTTGAACTTACCTAATAGTGATTCATTGTTCACTGCCCTTCTTGACATCTCTTTGCATCTGTCATGTTCCAGTGGCTTACTGGGTTAATGTGACTGTCTTGTGAACAGGAGTTCATGAGTTCTAATCCTCGAGACATTTCTTTCATTTACTTACTAATAAGCTTCCTATAGAGCCAATGGAAATTTGCATTGATTTTGGGATTGAGATAGTGCAATTGTGAGATAGAATCTGTACTAAGTGTTCATAAAGAGCAATATGTCATCATAAGCTGTATAGATTGGCGTAAAGAAAAACATAGTAAAACCAATGGATTTCTTTTTGAACTTACCTAATAGTGATTCATTGTTCACTGCCCTTCTTGACATCTCTTTGCACCTGTCATGTTCCAGTGGCTAACTGGGTTAATGTGACTGTCTTGTGAACAGGAGTTCATGAGTTCTAATCCTCGAGACATTTTTTCATTTACTTACTAATAAGCTTCCTATAGAGCCAATGGAAATTTGAATTGATTTTGGGATTGAGATAGTGCAATTGTGAGATAGAATCTGTACTAAGTGTTCATAAAGAACAATATGTCATCACAAGCTGTTTAGATTGGCATTAAGAAAAACATAGTAAAACCAATGGATTTATTTTTGAACTTACTTAATAGTGATTCATTGTTCACTGCCCTTCTTGACATCTCTTTGCACCTGTCATCACTTTGCACCTGTCATGTTCCAGTGGCTAACTGGGTTAATGTGACTGTCTTGTAAACAGAAGCTCATGAGTTCTAATCCTTGAGACATTTTTTCATTTAATTACTAATAAGCTTCCTATAGAGCCAATGGAAATTTGCATTGATTTTGGGATTGAGATATTGCAATTGTGAGATAGAATCTGTACTAAGTGTTCATAAAGAGCAATATGTCATCATAAGCTGTATAGAATGGCGTAAAGAAAATCATAGTAAAACCAATGGATTTCTTTTTGAACTTACCTAATAGTGATTCATTGTTCACTGCCCTTCTTGACATCTCTTTGCACCTGTCATGCTGCAGTGGCTAACTGGATTAATGTGACTGTCTTGTAAACAGGAGTTCATGAGTTCTAATCCTCGAGACATTTTTTCATTTACTTACTAATAAGCTTCCTATAGAGCCAATTTAAATTTGCATTGATTTTGGGATTGAGATAGTGCAATTGTGAGATAGAATCTGTACTAAGTGTTCATAAAGAACAATATGTCATCATACGTTGCAAAGATTGGCATTAAGAACAACATAGTGAAAACAATGGATTTCTTTTTGAACTTAGCTAATAGTGATTCATTGTTCCCTACCCTTCTTGACATCACTTTCCACCTGTGATGTTCCAGTGGCTTACTGGGTTAATGTGACTGTCTTATAAACAGGAGTTCATGAGTTCTAATCCTCGAGACATTTTTTCATTTACTTACTAATAAGCTTCCTATAGAGCCAATGGAAATTTGCATTGATTTTGGGATTGAGATAGTGCAATTGTGAGATAGAATCTGTACTAAGTGTTCATAAAGAACAATATGTCATCACAAGCTGTTTAGATTGGCATTAAGAAAAACATAGTAAAACCAATGGATTTATTTTTGAACTTACTTAATAGTGATTCATTGTTCACTGCCCTTCTTGACATCTCTTTGCACCTGTCATCACTTTGCACCTGTCATCTTCCAGTGGCTACCTGGGTTAATGTGACTGTCTTGTGAACAGGAGCTCATGAGCTCTAATCCTTGAGACATTTTTTCATTTACTTACTAATAAGCTTCCTATAGAGGCAATGGAAATTTGCATTGATTTTGGGATTGAGATAGTGCAATTGTGAGATAGAATCTGTACTAAGTGTTCATAAAGAACAATATGTCATCATACGCTGCAAAGATTGGCATTAAGAACAACATAGTGAAAACAATGGATTTCTTTTTGAACTTAACTAATAGTGATTCATTGTTCCCGGCCCTTCTTGACATCACTTTGCACCTGTGATGTTCCAGTGGCTTACTTGGTTAATGTGACTGTCTTATAAACAGGAGTTCATGAGTTCTAAACCTCGAGACATTTTTTCATTTACTTACTAATAAGCTTCCTATAGAGCCAATGGAAATTTGCATTGATTTTGGGATTGAGATAGTGCAATTGTGAGATAGAATCTGTACTAAGTGTTCATAAAGAGCAATATGTCATCATAAGCTGTATAGATTGGCGTAAAGAAAAACATAGTAAAACCAATGGATTTCTTTTAAACTTACCTAATAATGATTCATTGTTCACTGCCCTTCTTGACATCTCTTTGCACCTGTTATGTTCCAGTGGCTAACTGGGTTAATGTGACTGTCTTGTGAACAGGAGTTCATGAGTTTCAATCCTCGAGACATTTTTTCATTTACTTACTAATAAGCTTCCTATAGAGCCAATGGAAATTTGCATTGATTTTGGGATTGAGATAGTGCAATTGTGAGATAGAATCTGTACTAAGTGTTCATAAAGAGCAATATGTCATCATAAGCTGTATAGATTGGCGTAAAGAAAAACATAGTAAAACCAATGGATTTCTTTTGAACTTACCTAATAGTGATTCATTGTTCACTGCCCTTCTTGACATCTCTTTGCACCTGTCATGTTCCAGTGGCTAACTGGGTTAATGTGACTGTCTTGTAAACAGGAGCTCATGAGTTCTAATCCTTGAGACATTTTTTCATTTACTTACTAATAAGCTTCCTATAGAGCCAATGGAAATTTGCATTGATTTTGGGATTGAGATAGTGCAATTGTGAGATAGAATCTGTACTAAGTGTTCATAAAGAACAATATGTCATCATACGCTGCAAAGATTGGCATTGAGAATAACATAGTGAAACTAATGGATTTATTTTTGAACTTACCTAATAGTGATTCATTTTTCACTGCCTTTTTTTACATCAATTTGGACCCTTGATTTTCAAGTGGTTACTGAGTTATTGCACCTGTCTTGTAAACAGTAGTCATTAGTTCTAATCTTCGGAGAGCTATTTTTCATGATATTTCATTTCCTTACTAATAAGCTTCCTATAGAGCCAATGGAAATTTGCATTGATTTTGGTATTGAGATAGTGCAATTGTGAGATAGAATCTGTACTAAGTGTTCATAAAGAGCAATATGTCATCATAAGCTGTATAGATTGGCGTAAAGAAAAACATAGTAAAACCAATGGATTTCTTTTGAACTTACCTAATAGTGATTCATTGTTCACTGCCCTTCTTGACATCTCTTTGCACCTGTCATGTTGCAGTGGCTAACTGGGTTAATGTGACTATCTTGTGAGCAGGAGTTCATGAGTTCCAATCCTCGAGACATTTTTTTCATTTACTTACTAATAAGCTTCCTATAGAGCCAATGGAAATTTGCATTGATTTTGGGATTGAGATAGTGCAATTGTGAGATAGAATCTGTACTAAGTGTTCATAAAGAGCAATATGTCATCATAAGCTGTATAGATTGGCGTAGAGAAAAACATAGTAAAACCAATGGATTTGTTTTTGAACTTACCTAATAGTGATTCATTGTTCACTGCCCTTCTTGACATCTTTTTGCACCTGTCATGTTCCAGTGGCTAACTGGGTTAATGTGACTGTCTTGTGAACAGGAGTTCATGAGTTCTAATCCTCGAGACATTTTTTCATTTACTTACTAATAAGCTTCCTATAGAGCCAATGGAAATTTGCATTGATTTTGGGATTGAGATAGTGCAATTGTGAGATAGAATCTGTACTAAGTGTTCATAAAGAACAGTATGTCATCACAAGCTGTTTAGATTGGCATTAAGAAAAACATAGTAAAACCAATGGATTTATTTTTGAACTTACTTAATAGTGATTCATTGTTCACTGCCCTTCTTGACATCTCTTTGCACCTGTCATCACTTTGCACCTGTCATGTTCCAGTGGCTACCTGGGTTAATGTGTCTGTCTTGTAAACAGGAACTCATGAGTTCTAATCCTTGAGACATTTTTTCATTTACTTACTAATAAGCTTCCTATAGAGCCAATGGAAATTTGCATTGATTTTGGGATTGAGATAGTGCAATTGTGAGATAGAATCTGTACTAAGTGTTCATAAAGAACAATATGTCATCATACGCTGCAAAGATTGGCATTAAGAACAACATAGTGAAAACAATGGATTTCTTTTTGAACTTAACTAATAGTGATTCATTTTTCACTGCCTTTTTTTACATCAATTTGGACCCTTGATTTTCAAGTGGTTACTGAGTTATTGCACCTGTCTTGTAAACAGTTGTCATTAGTTCTAATCTTCGGAGAGCTATTTTTCATTTACTTACAAATAATCTTCCTGTAGAGCCAATGGAAATTTGCATTAATTTTGGGATTGAGAGAGTGCAATTGTGAGATAGAATGTGTACTAAGTGTTCATAAAGAACAAGATGTCATCATAAGATGCATAGATTGGCATTAAGAATAACATAGTGAAACCAATGGATTTCTTTTTGTACTTACCTAATAGTGATTCATTGTTCACTGCCCTTCTTCACATCAATTTGTACCTGTGATGTTCCAGTGGATTAACGGGTTAATGCACTTGTCTTGTAAACAGGAGTTCATCAGTTCTAATCCTCAGAGAGAATTTTTCATTTAATTACTAATAAGCTTCCTATAGAGCCAATGGAAATTTGCATTGATTTTGGCCCTGAGATAGTGCAATTGTGAGATAGAATCTTTACTAAGTGTTCATAAAGAACAATATGTCATCATAAGTGTAAGAAAGTCCTTACGAGGAGCTGAAAGAGCCTTGGAAAACAGTGTAGACAATTCTTCAAAGCAGAGAATGAAGTTTATTCAGAGGTACGCGGCAGAACAGTTCAGAAAGCAGGCAGGGAAAATACACTTGACACTCGCAGGTGTCTAGATAAGTAAAGCGGCATTGAGATATCTGGCGATGGTCTGGCCATGGTGTGGCTTCAGTCTGGCGATGGTGTGGCTTTGGCGGTGGACGGCCTGTAGACTGGCGATGGAATGGTGATGGAATGGCCCCGAACAACAGTATCAGAGCCTTTTTATGCATAGCTTAAACAAAGGAACTACATATTGCGGCAAAAGGCGTATACATGATAACATCATACTGCAGGGAGGACGTGCATTTTAGAACAACAATGTGATAATGCAAAATGACAATATTCGTGAGTATTTTTACCAAACTCCATTAAATCCATAAATCCCTATGTCCTTACTTAAGAAATGACATATTGACAACTATATTGTCCTAATTTCTATACCACAATTACAATATTATTTACTACCCTATAACACCACTTATTTACTCTCACATTGACCTGCAGCTGCTGCTATTAACGTTTGTGTACACCACTATACCTGCTAATGGCAGTGACATAATTTTAACGCTTCTTTGTGATTAGGACATGTGTAGGACATGCATCTCATTAGCTGCAAAACTCTTTACTCTAACTTCTGAACAAGATGGCTGCTAGGTTTAACACGGCTGCTCAGAATATTAGGACTTCTCATTCTCTTACAAGTCCCCCTCTTGTACTCTTTCCAGAGTACAACTTTACATTGATATAATATGCAAAGGTGAATTATTATAGACATGATTATTACGGTAATTCATCATTTTATAAACTAGTATCTGGAGCGGCAAAATTCCCTAAAAAAAGCAAAAAAATAATACAAAGTCATTACAGTATTAGTCCCAAGATAATAAGTCCTCTAATAGTTATGTCTTTTGATCCGTGTCTTCCTTTTTTCTTCTTATTCTTTGGATTCCGGATTTTCCTGGTCTTCTCCCCCTGTCACACTATAAGATTCCCACTGTATAGTGTGAAACACCTTCTCCTGATCATCTGGTAGGTTCATGGTCACAGGAGTCGAATATGAAAATCTTCGACTGACCTGGGGAGAAAAAAAAGGTGGAGTATCAATCCTTACCAGAAATCTCAGTAAGATAATTAAGAAGTCTACACTGATCAATATGAACAATTTTAACACCTTTGTTCCTTGGTTTGCTACCTTGCTCTCTCCTAAAACTGTGGGGCAATTTCACTTTCAATTATTTTAGGGAAACCCCAATGTGAGAAGACATTTTTCCTCAAAAGTCTAGCTGTAGTCAGGGCAGTATTGGTTGTGGCTGGGAGTGCCTCTACCTATTTAGAAAAGACGTTGCCCAACACAAGGGCATGTGTAAAACCTCCTTTTGCTGGAGGGAAGGGACCAATAAAATCAATTTGAATAGACTGCCAGGGACCCTCCGCTACTTGTATTCTTCGGAGATGGGGCTTGCCTTTTCCTTTGGGATTATTCTGTAAACAAATAAGGCATTCATCATGTATCTCATGACACAAAGCTCTCAGGTGGGGATGCCACATTTTGTGCTGTACAAGCTCTATCAAAGCCTCTGGTCCTGAATGATGAAATTTAATCAGGGGCTTGATCATTGTCATTGGTATGTAAGGCACAAGCTTGTCATTAACCCTTTTGTAGTACAGACACTCCCCTTTTTCCATGGGCAGATACTCAAGGGAATTAAACAAGGATGAGTCTCCATCCTTCCCCTGCGCCTGTATAAGGTCTTGACAAGGAGAAAAAACAAGGAGGGGCTCTTGAGGCGTTTTAGTAACAGCAGCACTTACTGAGGGTATTTTTCCTCCCCTGTAAGGGCAGCTTCCTTGGCTTCATGATCTACAGATGCATTGCCAAGGGTGTGGAGGTCAGGAGTTAGTTTTTGCTGACCTTTGATTTTACAAAAGGACCATAAATTTGGGAATTCTTTGCTCCACTGTGCAATTTGTCTGAGAATCTCTGCATGCTGTAAGGGCTTGTTCTGTGAATCAACCATCCTCTGCTACCATGGGTAGAGAAGTGACCTGGAAGTCTGTACTGCAGCAACAACTGTTTATCGGGAAACCATACAGCATAACCTGTGGCATAGCATCCATTATACCAGTATCGAGCTTCGTCAATATAGGCACAAGGGACGCCCTCCTGAAAGTCTGCTCGGAAAGGGGGGGAGTGACATTAGCCTGCTCAACTTGACAATCGTGAAATTTTCCTGCGTACTGCACCATCTGGGCTAAATGATATTTTTCATCCACTTCAACTTGTAAGTCTCTGGTCTCAAAGTCAATGATCCATTGAGCCATTGTCTGTGAATTTACTCCAAGGCTTTTCCTTTCAACACAGTTTTTAGACTGACGTGGGGTTTGTAGAATTAACAGAGTGAATCCCACTATGTGTCTTGCTTGATTCATTGCCCAGTGCACGGCCAGTAAGTGCTTCATATACAGAGTAAAACCTTTCTCCACGGGATGAGCAACCTGGAGAGTAACCCAGGGCATACAATTGACTGGACACTTCAGGACTATCTTTGGGCCATTTTTGTAAAAGCACCAAGGAAATAGATATATCACCAGTGTGGGCTTGAATATAAAAGGGCTGGAAAGGGTCGTGGCTGATTAATGCAGTAGCTGCCATTAGGGCTTGCTTCATATCTTCTAAAGCCTGTAAGGCTTCTCCCTCTACAATGACAGGGGCGTGATCGTTATCAACTTCTTTTAACAAATCATACAATGGTTTAGCCAGATGAGCTAAGTAAAATTCTCTGGAAAAATGAATAAGACCCCAAAATTTTGTAAGCTTAATAATATTAGTTGGTATGGGAACAGGTTCAATAGCATTAACCCTATCATGCATTCTTTTTTTATCTTCTGCTGAAATTGACACACCCAAAAATGTAACCTCTGACTTCATCAATTGTACTTTGTCAAGCTCATTTTGAGTCCCGCGTCAGGTTTCAAGGGTCTCTTTGTGTTCATATTCATCAACAGTTTGAATTAACAAATTATCCACATATTGTAAGACTTTGTCTCCGTAACCAAGGGGTTCTAAAACCTGAGCCAATGCCTGATGGAAATACACAGGGGAACTGTGGAATCCCATGGGCAACCGCGTGAACAAGTACTGCACATTCTCAAACATGAATGCAAAGCGGAGGACAGATTCAGGTGTTAGGGGTACTGAGAAAAAGCCATTTGCAATGTCCAAACAAGAAAACACTTTACTATCACTCCTCAGCTGTGACATAACTTCAGGGACAGATGCAACTAGGTGAGCTGCTAAGGGAGTGTACTTATTTACAAGTCTCAAGTCTACAACCATGCAAAAGCTACCGTCTTCCTTTTTTACAAGTAAAATGGTACTGTTACATGGAGAATTACCTTTTACAACAAAACCTTGTTTTTCTAATTCACTGAATGCAACCCTTATGTAGGAAATTGCATCCTCAGGCATTTGGTGCTGATACTGGACAGGTGGTAGCTCTTCATTATCAATTTTAACTTGAGTTTACAATAACACATAATCAGTTTTCTTTGAGGTCCATGATTCAGGGAACCTTTGTTTCAATTCATTTTTAAGAACATCATTATCAACATTTTCATCATTTTCATCAGTAAGTACATAAACCTAGACTGGCAATGGGTAATTTGTGACTCTCCAACTCCTCCTCCACAGGTACAATTACAGAACAAATATTTGCTTCTTTGTTCCACCACAGAACTTTGTTACATAAATCAACAACAATTCCCATTGGTCCCAAAACATTGGTACCCAGAATAGTGGACCATTATTGTGGATTTACCCAAAAAGTGCATCGAAGACCCCTTTTCTTCGATCCCCCTGTGTCCTGAAATCTCAGGTTAACTGGACGACTTTTTACTGCTTGAATACAGGAGCCCTCAAATCCTACCAAAGTGGTAGTCTCAGGCAGTCCAGGGGATGACTGCAATTTGTGTCCTCTTACTGAAACTGAGGCTCCTGAATCGATGAGGATGTCTTCTCACAGCAGTCCCTCTATTCTCCCCCTGACATAAGGTCCTCCATCCTTGCCCAGGGAAAAGGGACAAGGAAGGCAAGGGGAACAGGGGAAACACATTATCAGTCGGTGTTACCTGCGGTGGGAAGCCCAAAAATCCATCATCCTCATCTGAGAAAGTTTTCTATCCTGCAGCTCCCATCCCCACCCCAAAGAGATCTTCAGTAAGAAACCAGCCCTCATGATCCCGCAGCTCCTTCATTAAAAGAGCATGAAGATGAGGAGGGGTGGCTCTTCCCTGAATAACATTGATCTCCGTGCTGGACAACTGGGGGCTGCTGGAGAGAAAGCAAGAGCACAAGGCTCCTGAGAAACTGCGTTAACCATCTGAAGACCCCTATACTGCTGATATTGCCTAGGATCATTCACAGCAGGATAAGGAGATCACCGGTCAACAAAATCTCTACAACATCATCAATAGATTTAGCATTCTGCAAGACTCCTGACTTGAAAGCTCCCTCTAAGGGTATTTTCTATAAACGCTTTCCTCAACGCTTTCAAAATGTCTTATCACCACATTCTGTTTCTCTAAATGTCCATTCTTCTATTCTATGTCTCCTGTCCTCAATCATATTCCTGCAAATCTTTGCTACCCCTCCCATCTCATCAATGACTAATTGTTAAGCCCAGTATTCATACCCATCTTTCTACTATCTCTGCTAGCTTTAGAGTTTCATCCAGCTTTTCTACTCTCTCTCTGAACACTGCCCCACCCTGGGTGATCACATTAACATGCTGTCTTGCAGGAAATCTATCAATGGACTGAAGAAAGCAATAACTCTCATACACAAAGCCACTGTTTGGCTACTATCTTTCCCTAATGCCCTTTTCTCATCTTGCTCCTTGCTTTCATTAGTTAACCACTGCATACAATTTAGCCAAGTGGATTTAACATTAACCCCCTCCAGCTAGGGTGTGCCAGTATGCTTATCTGCCTGCTTTCCTAACCACTCCATACTGGAAGACTACAAGGACGCGTTTTTTCTGTTCTGGTATTAACAAGTGCAATTTAAGCAAAAGTTAGATACTCACACCTCTCTGTCTGGAAGACCCTTTGATGGCTTGAGTTGACCAAAAGAGGTGTGGCTGCGTTTCCAGCCTCTCTCGCTACGCTTGCCAGGCGTCTCCCTCCGCCTTTTAAAGCCTCATTGCTACCGGGCTCACAAAGTCTTCTTCACGTCCTTGTAGATAACTCACGTAGAGGTTTCTTCTTGGTTGCACATATATTTTTATAGTCCTTCGCTTTTATAGTTTTCTTATAAATTCCGGCAGGCTTGAAGCGCTCCATGAGATGTCCTCTATCCGGCTGGCTTACTTTGAGTGATTTACACGTGGCGCCACGCCTTTTCTGCCCTTCCAGTCTCTAGCTCCTCATCTACAATCCTCTCCTTCTGGTTCTTCTGAAGGCAGCTCCAATGAGTCGCTCCTCCTGGCTGGCTCGCCAATTGTAAGAAAGTCCTTACTAGGAGCTGAAAGAGCCTTGGAAAACAGTGTAGACAATTCTTCAAAGCAGAGAATGAAGTTTATTCAGAGGTACGCGGCAGAACAGTTCAGAAAGCAGGCAGGGAAAATACACTTGACACTCGCAGGTGTCTAGATAAGTAAAGCGGCATTGAGATATCTGGCGATGGTCTGGCCATGGTATGGCTTCAGTCTGGCAATGGTGTGGCCTTGGCGGTGGACGGCCTGTAGACTGGCGATGGAATGGCCCCGAACAACAGTATCAGAGCATTTTTATGCATAGCTTAAACAAAGGAACTACATATTGCGGCAAAAGGCGTATACATGATAACATCATAATGCAGGGAGGACGTGCATTTTAGAACAACAATGTGATAATGCAAAATGACAATATTCATGAGTATTTTTACCAAACTCCATTAAATCCATAAATCCCTATGTCCTTACTTAAGAAATGACTTATTGACAACTATATTGTCCTAATTTCTATACCACAATTACAATATTATTTACTACCCTATAACACCACTTATTTACTCTCACATTGACCTGCAGCTGCTGCTATTAACCTTTGTGTACACCACTATACCTGCTAATGGCAGTGACATCATTTTAACGCTTCTTTGTGATTAGGACATGTGTAGGACATGCATCTCATTAGCTGCAAAACTCTTTACTCCAACTTCTGAGCAAGATGGCTGCTAGGCTTAACATGGCTGCTCAGAATATTAGGACTTCTCATTCTCTTACAATAAGCAGTATAGATTGGCATTAAGAATAACATAGTGAAACAAATGGATTTCTTTTTGCACTTACCTAATAGAGATTCTTTGTTCACTGCCCTTCTTGACATCAATTTGCACCTGTGATGTTCCAATGGCTTAATGGGTTAATGTGCCTGTCTTGTAAACAGGAGTTCATGAGTTCATGAGTTCTAATACTTGAAGAGTTTTTTTCATTTACCCACTAATAAGCTTCCTATAGAGCCAATGGAAATTTGCATTGATTTTGGGCTTGATTTAGTGCAATTGTGAGATATAGAATCTGTATTAAGTGTTCATAAAGAGCAATATGTCATCTTAAGCTGTAAAGATTGGCAATATGAATACATACTGAAACCAATGGATTTCTTTTTGAACTTCCCTAATAATGATTCATTGTTCATCTTCTTGACATCACTTTGCATCTGTGGTGTTCCAGTGGCTTGCTGGGTTAATGTGCTTGTCTTATAAACAGAAGTTCATGAGTTCTAATTATCAGAGAGCTTTTTTTCTTTTACTTACTATTAGGCTTCCTATAGAGCCAATGGAAATTTGCATTGATTTTGGGATTGAGATACTGCAATTGTGAGATAGAATCTGCGCTAAGTGTTCATAAAGAACAAGCTGTCATCATAGGCTATATAGATTGGCATTAAGAATAACATAGTAAAATCAATGGATTTCTTTTTGAACTTACCTAATAGTGATTCACTGTACACTGCACTTCTTGACATCACTTTTCACCTATGCTGTTCAAGTGGCTTACTGGGTTAATGCACCTGTCTTGTAAACATGAGTTCTTATTCTCAGGAAGATTTTTTCATTTACTTACTAATAAGCTTCCAATAGAGCCAATGGAAATTTGCATTGATTTTGGTCTTGAGATTGTGCAATTGTGAGATAGAATCTGTATTAAGTGTTCATAAAGAACAAGCTGTCATCATAGGCTATATAGATTGGCATTAAGAATAACATAGTAAAGCAAATGGTTTTCTTTTTGAAATTACCTAATAGTGATTCATTGTTCACTGCCCTTCTTGACATCACTTTGCACCTGTGATGTTCAAGTGGCTTACTGGGTTAATGCACCTGTCTTGTAAACATGAGTTCTAATTCTGAGAAAATTTTTTTCATTTACTTACTAATAAGCTTCCTATTGAGCCAATGGAAATTTGGGTTGATTTTCGCCTTGAGATAGTACAATTGTGAGATAGAATCTGTACTAAGTGTTCATAAAGAACAATATGTTATCACAAGCTGTATAGATTGGCATTAAGAATAACCTACTTTAACCAATGGATTTCTTTTTGAACTTACCTAATAATGATTCAGTGTCCACTGCCCTTCTTGACATCATTTTGCACATGGGATGTTCGAGTGGTTTACTAGGTTAATGCGCCTGTCTTGTAAACAGGAGTTCATGAGTTCTAAAACATGGAGAGTTTTTTTAATTTACTTACTAATAAGCTTGCTATAGAGCCAATAGAAATTTGCATTGATTTTCGCCTTGAGGTAGTGCAATTGTGAGATGGAATCTGTACTAAGTGTTCATAAAGAACAAGATGTCATCATAAGCTGTATAGATTGGCATTACGAATAACTTAGTAAAACCAATGGATTTCTTTTTGAACTTACCTAATAGTGATTCATTGCTCACTGCCCTTCTTGACACTGCTTTGCACTCGTGATGTTCCAGAGGCTTACTGGGTTAATACGCCTGTCTTATAAACAGGAGTTCATGAGTTCTAAATCTCAAAGAGGCTTTTTCATTTACTTACTAATAAGCTTCCTATAGATCCAATGGAAATTTGCATTGATGTTGGGATTGAGATATTCCAATTGTGAGATAGAATCTGTACTAAGTGTTCATAAAGAACAAGCTGTCATCATAAGCTATATAGATTGGCATTAAGAATAACAAAGTAAAACCAATGGATTTCTTTTTGAACTTACCTAATAGTGATTCATTGTTCAATGCCCTTCTTGACATAACTTTGCACCTGTTATGTTCAAGTGGCTTACTGGGTTAATGCACCTGTCTTGTAAACATGAGTTCTAATTCTCAGAGAGCTTTTTTTCATTTACTTACTAATAAGCTTCCTATTCAGCCAATGGAAATTTGCGTTGATTTTCGCCTTGAGGTAGTGCAATTGTGAGATATAATCTGTACTAAGTGTTCATAAAGAACGATATGTCATCACAAGCTGTATAGATTGGCATTAAGAATAACCTACTTTATCCAATGGATTTCTTTTTGAACTTACCTAATAGTGATTCAGTGTTCACTGCCCTTCTTGACATCATTTTGCACATGGGATGTTTGAGTGGCTTACTAGGTTAATGCGCCTGTCTTGTAAGCATGAGTTCTAAAACTCGGAGAGTTTTTTAATTTACTTCCTAATAAGCTTGCTATAGAGCCAATAGAAATTTGCATTGATTTTCACCTTGAGGTACTGCAATTGTGAGATGGAATCTGTACTAAGTGTCCATAAAGAACAAGATGTCATCATAAGCTGTATAGATTGGCATTACGAATAACTTAGTAAAACCAATGGATTTCTTTTTGAACTTACCTAATAGTGTTTCATTGTTCACTGCCCTTCTTGAAACCACTTTGCACTTGGGATGTTCCAGTGGCTTAATGGGTCAAAGTGCCTGTCTTGAAAACAAGATTTCATGAGTTCTTCTTCTCTGAGAGCTTTTTTCATTTAATTACTAATAAGCTTCCTATAGAGCCAATGGAAATTTGCATTGGTTTTGGGCTTGAGATAGTGCAATTGTGAAATAGAAATTCACTAAGTGTTCATAAAGAACAATATGTCATCATACCCTGCAAAAATTGGCATTGAGAATAACATAGTGAAACCAATGGATTTTGTTTTTGAACTTACCTAATAGTGATTCATTTTTCACTGCCTTTTTTTACATCAATTTGGACCCTTGATTTTCAAGTGGTTACTGAGTTATTGCACCTGTCTTGTAAACAGTAGTCATTAGTTCTAATCCTCGGAGAGCTATTTTTCATTTACTTACTAATTATCTTCCTGTAGAGCCAATGGAAATTTGCATTAATTTTGGGATTGAGAGAGTGCAATTGTGAGATAGAATGTGTACTAAGTGTTCGTAAAGAACAAGAAGTCATCATAAGATGCATAGATTGGCATTAAGAATAACATAGTGAAACCAATGGATTTCTTTTTGTACTTACCTAATAGTGATTCATTATTCACTGCCCTTCTTGACATCAATTTGTACCTGTGATGTTCCAGTGGATTAATGGGTTAATGTGCTTGTCTTGTAAACAGGAGTTCATCAGTTCTAATTCTCAGAGAGAATTTTTCATTTAATTACTAATAAGCTTCCTATAGAGCCCATGGAAATTTGCATTGATTTTGGGATTGAGAGAGTGCAATTGTGAGATAGAATTTGTACTAAGTGTACATAAAGAACAAGATGTCATCATAAGATGCATAGATTGGCATTAAGAATAATCTACTTTAACCAATGGATATCTTTTTGAACTTACCTAATAGTGATTCAGTGTTCACTGCCCTTCTTGACTTCACTTGGCACATGGGATGTTCAAGTGGCTTACTGGGTTAATGCACCTGTCTTGTAAACAGGAGTTCGTGAGTTCTAATACTAGTAGAGTTTTTTTCATTTAATTACTAATAAGCTTCCTATAGAGCCAATGGAAATTTGCATTAATTTTGGGATTGAGAGAGTGCAATTGTGAGATAGAATGTGTACTAAGTGTTCATAAAGAACAAGAAGTCATCATAAGATGCATAGATTGGCATTGAGAATAACATAGTGAAACCAATGGATTTCTTTTTGAACTTACCTAACAGTGATTTATTTTTCACTGCCTTTTTTTACATCAATTTGGACCCACAATTTTCAAGTGGCTTACTGAGTTATTGCACCTGTCTTGTAAACAGTAGTGATTAGTTCTAATCTTCGGAGCGCTATTTTTCATTTGCTTACTAATAGTGTTGAGCCACCCCCGTAGTGTTCGAGTTCGGTTCGGTTCGTCGAACACCTTCGAACACCGTTAAAACCAATGGCAGGCAAACAAAAACACATAGAAACACATAGAAAACACCTTCAAAGGTGTCCAAAAGCTGACAAACTGCTCAGAAGACATAACTAACACATGGAAAAGTGACAAGTACATATAGTCATGCGAAAAGAAAAGAGGTGGAGGAGTAAAAGGAGGGGGAGACACAGATATAGGCATGTCATGCCCTTCTAAAATCCAAAAAGTGAGAAGCCGACACGGCCAGTCGGCTCCTGCCCGTGCCACCTCCGTGTCGCCGGGTTTGTGCCAGAGCCGTGGTGAACCCTGATGGCCAGCCCCCCTCTCCCAATACTGGTGCCTGTCCGCTGGTGGGTCGAGCGAGCCCCCCTGTGGTGGAGGCAGCTCTAAGCTTTTTAATTTAAATTGGCTCTCTAATTTGAATGAATACACTTTAAATCCATTTACAAGGATCTATTGGAGGGCAAGTCTCATGCCAGCAGCCGCGTAATTCCAGCTCCAGTAGCGTCCACTAAAGCTGCTGCAGTTAAAAAGCTTTTATAAGGATCGAGCTCGGCTGTCCACCGCAAGGCATCCTACTGCCAGTCCCAGCCCCTATGCCTTGGGGTGCCTCCTGATGCTCTTCACTAAGTATCCCATGGTCCCCAAGCATTTCCTTTGAAAAAATTAAGTGTCTAAACTACAGGTGGTGTAGCTTGCTTAACAGCCGGGATAATCCGCTGACTAGCAGACACTGCTACTAGGCACAAAGTATTTCCTGGGCTAGATGCAGTTAAAAATTTGTAATTAGATACTCTCGTTGGATGCTGAGAAAGCATTCCATAGAGTCTCCTGACACGCCATATATGATTCTCTTAAAAAGCTTTGGGTAGGGGTCTAGGGGACCCTTTTATAGCCAAAATCAAGGCCCTGTATCACAATACGTCACCTAGGCTGAAGATAAATGGAACTGTAGCACCCTGAGGGCTCGGTTGCTACAGACGTATTGCACCTCACCCAGAGGTGTGATATCTCACTCTCAGGTAAGGATGGAGTGTGGATCAGGACCCGACACCTGCATGCATTACACCACATTGCCGTGGGGCAGGGCGACCAATATGCCCCTGAGATGGGCACGACAGTCCCTGTCCCTGGCTGGAGTGGGGGGAGGGAACATTGAGGAAGGGGAACCCTGTAGTGCAGGAGCAGGGAGGAAGCAGTTCCTGGGTGCATTGAGAAGGGAGTATAAAAGGTGGGCACCATCTTAGTTCAGTGCAGAGAAGTCTGAGCAGAAGTGGCAGGGAGCAGGGGCTCTGCATGAGCTCTGCTCCGGAGGCAGGCCTAGTAACAGAGGCCCAGGCCTGGAAGAGGGAGAAGGAGGGAAGAGGAGCGGAGAAGGCTCCAGGAATGAGGAATGAAGGGATCCCAGGGGTGCGGACGGGCGAGTCGCCACCGCACGCCCGAATCCACCTGCGTGGAGGGGTCAGGCCAAGGGGGGAGACCGGTCCCCGAACTAGTGGAGGCAGGAAACGACCCTCAGTTAGAAACCGGAGGCTCTGACATTTTATGTGGTGAAGCCCCTCGCTACACCCGCTAGGAAGGCACCACATAGGGTCAGGGAAACTGGCGCCAAGTTTACCAAGAGGAGGCCCGAGGCAGCCGGACAGAAGTGTTGGTAAGAAAGGCCAGACAAAGGACACACAAAGGGGGTCCTGTGAAGTGCTCCAAAGTTATCTGGGAGTTGTCTGAGCCCCTCACCTGGTGAGCACAGTACGACGTGGGCAGCCGTTACCTGCAGACGTGGTCTGGATAATAAGAACTGTGAGTAAAGGCCCTGAACTGCATCACTGACTCCGTGTCGTTACTGCTGCTGCCCTGCACCATCACCCCCATCCTCCGCATACACTGCCCTGAGGCTATACTCCTCCCGTGGGGACTTATGCTACGCTCTGCTGCACCCACAACACCAGCCTCAGCGGTCTGCCCTGTAGCGGCGGTTCACTCTGACCGCAATCCACGGGTGGCGTAGTCGTACATTTAAACATCAAAACCACATAAATAGTTCCGCCACTGGTTTGACCGCCCTGAGCCACGGAACCGGGTCGCCGCCACGAAGACTACAACCACCAGCATCCACCAAAAAGGGTCCGGCTCCAGGTGTCCCAAGGCCCAGGGGGTGCGTCAGAACATTTTCATCACCTTTCACAATCACCAATGGGACAAGGCAGGGATGTCCTCTGTCCCCTCTCTTATACATCCTAGTGATGGAGCACCTGCTCTCATCAATTCGCCATAACCCCAATATTAGGTGGATTGAGGTGGGAGGCACCGAGTACAAGTGCTCTCTATTTGCTGATGATGTCCTAGTATATATCACTCAATAACATATATCCATCCATGCTGTTATGGCTGAAATAGATCACTTTGTTACATGGTCAAATTTTAAAATCAATGCAGCGAAGTCTGAGGCCCTCGATGTCTCCCTCCCCAAATCCATATAGGATTCCATCCAGTCCAACTTTCCCTTTGCCTGGCCCTCACAGGGTATCAAATACTTAGGAATTCCTATTCATAGAGACCTCTCCCATCTATGTTATCTTAATTTTGGGCCCTTTATTGAACAACTCCATACAGACCACGGTTGGCAAGTTAGAACTGTAAGATTCACTACGTGAACCACTGGTGTTTTGTGGAAAAGCACATGTACACTGCGTTCCAAATTATTATGCAAAAAGTGTTTATTAGTGATAAGGGAAGAATTTGTTTGTTTGTCAGTTAAACTCATTGATGGTGATGTGTGTCAGGGCTCTTTATATCACTGTAAGCAAATGCAGACACCTGTGCTAATTAGTTTGGCAGGTGTGTCCAATGAAAGGCAAGACTACTTAAGAAGGCTCTCTCACATTATTAAGCAGCCTACATTTTCTGCCAAAATGGGAAAGAAAAAGGATGTGTCGGCTGCTGAGAAGCAACAAATTGTGGAGTGTTTAGGTCAAGGCATGACTACAATCAACATTGTGCGATAATCAGGATGAAGTGTCTTGGCAATCAAGAAGTATGTAGCTGATTCACAGTACACACGTGTGCGTGCTGATAAGGGCAAATTGAGGACTCTTTCCTACATTCAATTACGTCAGGTTGAAAGAGCAGCGGCAAAAAAGCCTTGTCATAGCAGCAGACAAGTTTTTGAAGCTGCTTGTGCCTCCAACGTCCCCCGAACAACAAGATGCAGGGTCCTTCAGAGGTTTGCAGCTGTGCATACGCCATCCTGTCGACCTCCTCTATCCACTTCACACAAGCAGAAACGGCTCCAGTGGGCCAAACATTACATGAAGACTGATTTCAAAACAGTTTTGTTCACGGATGAGTGCCGTGCAGCGCTCGATGGTCCAGATGGATGGAGTGGAGGATGGCTGGTTGATGGACACCCCACGCAAACACGGCTACAGCGCCAACAAGGAGGAGGTGGAGTAATGTTTTGGGCTGGAATCATGGGGAGAGAGATTGTCAGCCCCTTTAGGATCCCTGAAGGCGTTAAAGATGAACTCCATAATGTATGTGGATTTTCTCAAACAGCACTTCCTGCCATGGTTCAAGAAGAAGAACCGTGTATTTCACAGCAAGATCATTTTTCTGCATGATAATGCACCATCTCATGCTGCACATAAAACATCTGCATCTCTGGCTGATATGGGCATAAAAGGGGACAAACTTATGGTGTGACTCCCATGCTCCCCTGACCTCTACCCCATTCAGAACCTTTGGAGCATCATTAAAAGGAGTGTCTATGATGGCGGGAAGCAACAGCTCTGGGAGGGTATTCTGTCCTCATGCAAAACAATTGAAGCAGAAACCATCCAAAACCTGACAAATTCAATGGACGAGAGAGTTCAGAAGCTCCTTTCGAACAAGGGGTCCTATGTGAAAATGTAACATCACCAAGAATAAAGTTTTGAGTTGAAAACTGTTTGATTTCAGTTTCTAACAACCTGCTAATGCTTATAATTTCAAAAATGACCATTTTTTTGGTCTTTATTAAAATGAAAAGGTTGATCGAAAAGTTTGGGGAATCTAAGAGTGTGGCAACCCAGTAGTCATGATTACTTCGAATTCTGACAATATGAGGGTCATGCTGCAGGTAGTGCAGCAAGAAGGCACTTATGTGTCTTGTGCATCTCGGAGCCCCAAAATTATTTTCCGGGCTAGATGCAGCTAAAAATTATTTTTAATTTTAAATCTGGTGAAGCTTTAGTATAGATGGCCTAATAGGATCAGTGCTGCACACTGCTACAAAGCCCAAATTATTTTCCAGTCAAGATACAGATAAACATGATTAGTAATTTGAAAGCTTAAAACGGTTGGTAGGGTGATTTTAACCAATCATCAAGCTTTTACTCTCCCCAGGATGACACAGGGGTAGAAAAGTCGTTTCAGATCCATGATTTGTTCATCTTTATGAACGTGAGTCTGTCTACATTATCAGTGGAGAGCCGCGTGCGCTTATCTGTCAGCACACCACCAGCAGCGCTGAACACACGTTCAGACAGAACGCTGGCTGCGGGGCATGACAAGATCTCCAAGGCGTAAGTGGCTAGCTCCGGCCATTTATCCAGATTGGAAGCCCAAAAAGAGCAAGGGTCCAGTGACACAGTCGTGGCTTCAATGTTTACTTGGAGATACTCCTGTACCATCGTCTCTAGGCGTTGACTATGTGTCAGACTTCTTGTCTCCTGTGGCCTTGCAAAGGATGGGCTAAAAAAGTGGTGAAATGATTCCGCAAAATTGATGTTACCAGCAGATACTGTGGTTCTGTTACGGTTTGAGTGCTGAACACTTGACCGTCCCACGGTTGGCAAGTTGGAACTGTGAGATTCACTACGTGCACCACTGGTATTTTGTGGAAAAGCACATGTAAGATTCTGCAACAGTCTCTGCTGATACTCCTGCATGCGTGCATCCCTTTCTATGGCAGGAATAATTTCTGCAAATTTACTTTTGTACCGGGGATCTAACAGTGTGGCAACCCAGTAGTCAGGATTATTTCTAATTCTCACAATTCGAGGGTCATGTTGCAGGTAGTGCAGCAAGAAGGCACTCATGTGTGTTGCGCATCCAGGAGCACCAAGTCCCTGTTGTGTTGGTGGCGAGGTAACAATCATGCTTCCTTCCTCTGTCCTCTCCCCCCAACCTCGCACAACAGAAATGTGATCAAGGTCTCCCTCATCTGATGAGTCTTCCATCAGTTCGTCCTCCACTTCTTCCTGGGCTCCTGCACCTTCCTCACTAGTTTGGCTGCTACCATGCGCCCTGGTAAAACCATTTCCCCCACCCTCACATGCCTGCCGCCTTGGTGCTGCCGACCGTCTGGACCTTGCAGATGTTAGCCCTTCCGCATACAACTCCTCCTCTACTTCCTCCACCTCCTCTTGTGCCACCACCTGACTCCGAATTCTGTTTAACATGTGCTCCAGCATGTAAATCACCGGAATAGTCATGCTGATAATGGCATCGTCAGCACTAAACATCTTCGTCGCCATTTCAAAACTGTGCAGAAGGGTGCATAGGTCCCTGATCTGAGACCACTCCTCCAGTGTGATTTGCCCCACCTCTGAATCTCGTTGGCCCAGGCTATACGTCAGAACGTATTGCACCAGGGCTTGTCGGTGCTGCCACAGTCGCTGCAACATGGGCAGAGTTGAATTCCACCGGGTAGGCACATCGCATTTTAGCCGGTGAAGTGGCAGGCCCAACGACTTCTGTAGAGATGTAAGTCGCTGAGCTGCGGGATGCGAACGGCGGAAGTGAGCACACAGCGACCGTGCCCTCTGCAGAAGGCCATCTAGTCTGGGATAGTGGGCTAAAAATTGCTGGACAACCAGGTTCAACATGTGAGCCATACAAGGCACGTGTGTGACATTGCCCCGGCGAAGGGCCGCACCCAGGTTTGCAGCATTGTCGCACATGGCCTTCCCTGGTTTCAGGTCCAGTGGAGACAACCATTCATGAAATTGGTTCTCCAGAGCTGACCACAACTCCTCAGCTGTGTGACTCACATTTCCCAGACATTTCAATGTAAAAACCGCCTGATGACGTTGAGCCCTACTGCCAGCATAGTAAGGAGGTGTGCAGGATCCCTTCTGCGCAGATAGAAAGCTTGTGGCATGACCAGACAGGCTTTGGGTGCAGGTGGAAGACCGAGAGGAGGTTGAGGAGGCAGAAGCAGTGGAGGAACTTTGACATAAAGAGGATTGACGCACAACTCGTGGGGACGGCAAGACTTGGACAGCAGCCCCTTGTCCTGCTGTCACCATAGTTACCCAGTGCCCAGTCAGCGACATGTAACGCCCCTGTCCATGCCTACTCGTCCAAGTGTCTGTGGTGAAATGCACCCTGTCACACACAGAGTTTCTCAAAGAAGCGGTGATGTTGTGTGCGACATGCTGGTGGAGCGCAGGCACACCTTTCTTTGAGAAGTAGTGCCGACTGGGCATCTGGTACTGGGGCACTGCGACGGACATAAGGTCTCGAAAATCCTCTGTGTCCACCAGGCGGAAAGGCAGCATTTCTGTAGCCAAGAACTTGCAGATGGTGAAATTCAACCTCTTAGCTTTCTCATGGCTAGGAGGAAATGGTCTTTTACTTGTCCACATCTGAGGGACCGAGGGCTGGCTATTGTGCTTAGACGGGGTTGATAAGGGTGTCCCCGGCAAACTGCCGGTCTGTGAGGAAGATGCAGGCGGACATGTTAGGTTGCCTTGATCCAAAGGTGGTGCTATCGATGTCGGACAGAGCTCAACACCAGCTGGTGTTACCACCTCCAAAGAAAATGATGACCTGCCAATCACGCTGGCTGTTGCGGGTAAAGAGGAGGCAGGTCTGCGCCCCAAAACAGGTGTGACTGATGTCACCCCAGTCACAGAGGATGAAGAGGCCACGGATGCACAAGATATGGCAGACGGTGGTTGGCCCGGCCGGCTAGGCCGCATTGTAGCACACTGAGCTTCCCACTGCAACTTATGCTTCATGTCCATGTGCCGGTTCATGCATGAAGTACTCAAACTATGTATTTTTTGGCCTCTACTTAGCTTTTGCTGACAAATGTTACAGATAACACGAGTTGGGTCATCTTTATCGATCTGAAAAAATGCCCAGGCTATGCAAGGCTTAGCACCCATGCGACCTGAAGAGCCACCACGACTTGTGGTGAGAGGCAGAGTTGTGTTTGAGGATGCAGTTGTTGACGTGCTTCCAGTACTACGTCTCTGTCCAGGAAGGCGCAACCTGACCTCGTCGTCACTAGCATCTTCCTCCACCTCCTCTGCTGACCTCATCTCTTGGCTGACTGTGGGTTGACAGTAAGTGGGATCTCCAACCTCATCATCATCACCCTGTGCGTTATCACACCCGTCGTCCTCAGAGCCAACCTGTTCCTGCCCTGACAAAAAACTAAAGTTGTCGCTCCAATCAGGTATTTGAGTCTTATCATCGTCTTCCTCATTGTCTCCACCAACAGGAGTTACAGTTTGGGAATGAGGGTCTACATTATAGTCAGAACCTTCTGCGTCTGGTCCTGGATCAGACTCATAAAGATTCTGGGCATCAGTGCAGATCATTTCCTCGTCTGGATTCACAGAAGCGCTGGAGTCGACCTCTGATTCCCAGGCTATAGTATGAGTAAACAGCTCTGCAGACTCAACCATCTGTTCTACCTCATACTCAGACGGGCAGCTGGAGATTTGGGAGCTGTGAGGAAGCAAGTGCGATTTGGGTGACACCTTTGAGGACTGGAGTATTTGTGATGTTGAAGTTGATGTGGAGGAGAGCCCACTTAAAGGAGCACTTGATATCTGTTGAAGCACCTGCTGTTTTTGTGCCTCATCTGGAATTTGTAGCGATTGGCGTGGCCGTAAGAAAGGGATCTTATCACATTGTCCGCTAAAAGAAGTAGACATTTTAGTTTGGCTGGAAGATGGTCTTTCTTCTGCACCTACCCCACGGACACAACCTTTTATCCCCTTCTCAACACGCCTATTCCCCTTTCCACCAGCAGCAGGCCTTTTTCCACTCATTTTGGTGGTTAACTAATTCACAACTCTGGAGTTGTTTGCACAAAAAAACAATGGATGGTAACCGAGCAGAGCTGAGTGCCCAAACTGTGGTATTAGGCCAAAACCATTGGCTGGGTTAGATGCAGAAAAAAATTATTTTTAATTTGCAACCTGATGGAGGTCAGTATAGATGGACTAATAGACCAAGTCCCACACACCGCTAGAAGCCCAAATATTTTTTCAGAGCTAGATGCAGAAAAAAATTATATTCAGTTTGCAACCTGATGGAGGTCAGTATAGATGGATTAATAGAACAAGACCCACACACAGCTAGAAGCCCAATATTTTTTCAGAGGTAGATGCAGAAAAAAATATATTCAGTTTGCAACCTGATGGAGGTCAGTATAGATGGACTAATACAACAAGTCCCACACACAGCTAGAAGCCGAATATTTTTTCAAAGGTAGATGCAGAAAAAAATATATTCAGTTTGCAACCTGATGGAGGTCAGTATAGATGGACTAATAGACCAAGTCCCACACACTGCTAGAAGCCCAAATATTTATTCAGAGCTAGATGCAGAAAAAAATTATTTTTAATTTGCAACCTGATGGAGGTCAGTATAGATGGACTAATAGACCAAGTCCCACACACCGCTAGAAGCCCAAATATTTTTTCAGAGCTAGATGCAGAAAAAAATTATATTCAATTTGCAACCTGCTGGAGGTCAGTATAGAAGGACTAATAGAACAAGTCCCGCACACTGCTAGAAGCCCAAATATTTTTTCAGAGCTAAATGAAGAAAAAAATTATTTTTAATTTGCAACCTGATGGAGGTCAGTATAGATGGACTAATAGACCAAGTCCCACACACTGCTAGAAGCCCAAATATTTTTTCAGAGCTAGATGCAGAAAAAAATTATTTTTAATTTGCAACCTGATGGAGGTCAGTATAGATGGACTAATAGACCAAGTCCCACACACCGCTAGAAGCCCAAATATTTTTTCAGAGCTAGATGCAGAAAAAAATTATATTCAATTTGCAACCTGCTGGAGGTCAGTATAGAAGGACTAATAGAACAAGTCCCACACACTGCTAGAAGCCCAAATATTTTTTCAGAGCTAAATGAAGAAAAAAATTATTTTATTTTGCAACCTGATGGAGGTCAGTATAGATGGACTAATAGACCAAGTCCCACACACTGCTAGAAGCCCAAATATTTTTTCAGAGCTAGATGCAGAAAAAAAATATTTTTAATTTGCAACCTGATGGAGGTCAGTATAGATGGACTAATAGACCAAGTCCCACACACCGCTAGAAGCCCAAATATTTTTTCAGAGCTAGATGCAGAAAAAAATTATATTCAATTTGCAACCTGCTGGAGGTCAGTATAGAAGGACTAATAGAACAAGTCCCACACACTGCTAGAAGCCCAAATATTTTTTCAGAGCTAAATGAAGAAAAAAATTATTTTTAATTTGCAACCTGATGGAGGTCAGTATAGATGTACTAATAGACCAAGTCCCACACACTGCTAGAAGCCCAAATATTTTTTCAGAGCTAGATGCAGAAAAAAAATATTTTTAATTTGCAACCTGATGGAGGTCAGTATAGATGGACTAATAGACCAAGTCCCACACACCGCTAGAAGTCCAAATATTTTTTCAGAGCTAGATGCAGAAAAAAATTATATTCAATTTGCAACCTGGTGGAGGTCAGTATAGAAGGACTAATAGAACAAGTCCCACACACTGCTAGAAGCCCAAATATTTTTTCAGAGCTAAATGAAGAAAAAAATTATTTTTAATTTGCAACCTGATGGAGGTCAGTATAGATGGACTAATAGACCAAGTCTCACACACTGCTAGAAGCCCAAATATTTTTTCAGAGCTAGATGCAGAAAAAAATTATTTTTAATTTGCAACCTGATGGAGGTCAGTATAGATGGACTAATAGACCAAGTCCCACACACCGCTAGAAGCCCAAATATTTTTTCAGAGCTAGATGCAGAAAAAAATTATATTCAGTTTGCAACCTGATGGAGGTCAGTATAGAAGGACTAATAGAACAAGTCCCACACACTGCTAGAAGCCCAAATATTTTTTCAGAGCTAAATGAAGAAAAAAATTATTTTTAATTTGCAACCTGATGGAGGTCAGTATAGATGGACTAATAGACCAAGTCCCACACACCGCTAGATGCCCAAATATTTTTTCAGAGCTAGATGCAGAAAAAAATTATATTCAATTTGCAATCTGCTGGAGGTCAGTATAGAAGGACTAATAGAACAAGTCCCACACACTGCTAGAAGCCCAAATATTTTTTCAGAGCTAAATGAAGAAAAAAATTATATTCAGTTTGCAACCTGATGGAGGTCAGTATAGATGGACTAATAGAATGATGCTATGCCCAAAAGATTTTACTTCACTAGGTGCAGTAAAAAAATTGGTATTCTATACACAGGTGGTATATCTTGCAACACAGATAGGCTACTCCACTGACTAACACACTCTGCAATAGGCCAAAAAGGATTAGCTTTGCTAGATTCAGCCAAATGCTGTGAAAAAAACTTGCACAGCACTGGCACAGACCTGCCTGGCAAAAACTGATAGGAACTGATGTAACCTAGTCCTGAAAAGGACTCCAATTACAATTAGTCTTTACTCCCACAACCTATCTATTTAAGAGCACAGACCTCCCTGATAAAAGTCGTAGGAAATGCTGTAACCTAGTCCTTAAAAGGACTGCAATCACAACTATTCCCTACTCCCAAGCTATCTGTATATTTGTGCGAAAATTGGCTTGAAATTAACAAGGTATAGCGCACACAGCAACAGCGGTGCCGTCTAACACGCAGCTGCAGCAGTGAGAAAATGGTGGCGACGGGGAAAATGGCTTGGTCTTATAGGGCAAGGACATGTGACATACACTGCCAATGACACATGCCCTTGCTTGTGTGAAAAAAAGCACTTCGCTCCGTGTGTGCGCTGCTGATAGGCTGACAGATTGCACCTCCCCACTGCAAATGCGGGAAAGAGAAAATAAAATGGAGATCTTCATTGTTCCTGCAGAGATCCATCCCCTGCCCCTCCCCCCACACCGCTGTACACTCAAACTGCGTATTAACATTAATTTTCATCATTACTGAGAAAAAATCCAGTTATGATTTTGGTGCACGAACAGTTATCGAACATAAACTCGAACAGCCGAATTTTTCTCAAATTGTTCGTGTTCGCCGACCGGCTCGAACACCGCCCAAAACAGCTCGAATTTGAGATTGGCGAACAGTTCGAGTAGAACAACGCTCATCTCTACTAATAAGCTTCCAATAGAGCCAATGGAAATTTGCATTGATTTTGGGATTGAGATAGTGCAATTGTGAGATAGAATCTGTACTAAGTGTTCATAAAGAACAATATATCATCACAAGCTGTTTAGATTGGCATTAAGAATAACATAGTAAAACCAATGGATTTCTTTTTGAACTTACCTAATAGTGATTCATTGTTTTCTGCCCTTATTGACATTCCTTTGCACCGGTTATGTTCTAGTGGCTTACTGGGTTAATGTGACAGTCTTGTAAACAAGAGTTCATGACCTCTAAACCTCAAGACATTTTTTTCATTTACTTACTAATAAGCTTCCTATAGAGCCAATGGAAATTTGCATTGATTTTGGGATTGAGATAGTGCAATTGTGAGATAAAATCTGTACTAAGTGTTCATAAAGAACAATATGTCATCATAAGCTGTTTAGATTGGCATTAAGAATAACATAGTAAAACCAATAGATTTCTTTTTGAACTTACCTAATAGTGATTCATTGTTCACTGCCCTTCTTGACATCGCTTTGCATGTGTGGTGTTTCAGTGGCTTATTGGGTTAATGCAACTGACTTGTAAACAGGAGTTCATGAGTTCTAATCCTCAAAGAGCTTTTTTTTCATTTACTTACTAATAAGCTTCCTATAGAGACAATGGAAATTTGCATTGATTTTGGGCTTGAGATAGTGCAATTGTGAGATAGAATCTGCACTAAGTGTTCATAAAGAACAATATGTCATCACAAGCTGTTTAGATTGGCATTAAGAATAACATAGTAAAACCAATGTATTTCTTTTTGAACTTACCTAAGAGTGATTCATTGTTCACTGCCCTTCTTGACATTACTCTTCACCTGTCATGTTCCAGTGGCTTACTGGGTTAATGTGACTTTCTTATATAAAGGAGTTCATGAGTTCTAATCCTTGGAGAGATTTTTTCATTTACTTACTAATAAGCTTCCTATAGAGCCAATTGAAATTTGCATTGATTTTGGGATTGAGATACTGCAATTGTGAGATAGAATCTGTACTACGGTAAGTGTTCATAAAGAACTATATGTCATCACAAGCTGTATAGATTGCCATTAAGAATAACATAGTAAAACCAATGGATTTCTTTTTGAACTTACCTAATAGTGATTCATTGTTCACTGCCCTTCTTGACATCACTTTGCCCCTGTGATGTTCCAGTGGCTTACTGGGTTAATGTGACTTTCTTATATAAAGGAGTTCATGAGTTCTAATCCTTGGAGAGATTTTTTCATTTACTTACTAATAAGCTTCCTATAGAGCCAATGGAAATTTGCATTGATTTTGGGATTGAGATAGTGCAAATGTGAGATAGAATCTGTACTAAGTGTTCATAAAGAGCAATATGTCATCATAAGCTGTATAGATTGGCGTAAAGAAAATCATAGTAAACCAATGGATTTCTTTTTGAACTTACCTAATAGTGATTCATTGTTCACTGCCCTTCTTGACATCTCTTTGCACCTGTCATGTTGCAGTGGCTAACTGGATTAATGTGACTGTCTTGTAAACAGGAGTTCATGAGTTCTAATCCTCAAGACATTTTTTCATTTACTTACTAATAAGCTTCCTATAGAGCCAATTTAAATTTGCATTGATTTTGGGATTGAGATAGTGCAATTGTGAGATAGAATCTGTACTAAGTGTTCATAAAGAACAATATGTCATCATACGTTGCAAAGATTGGCATTAAGAACAACATAGTGAAAACAATGGATTTCTTTTTGAACTTAGCTAATAGTGATTCATTGTTCCCTACCCTTCTTGACATCACTTTCCACCTGTGATGTTCCAGTGGCTTACTGGGTTAATGTGACTGTCTTATAAACAGGAGTTCATGAGTTCTAAACCTCGAGACATTTTTTCATTTACTTACTGATAAGCTTCCTATAGAGCCAATGGAAATTTGCATTGATTTTGGGATTGAGATAGTGCAAATGTGAGATAGAATCTGTACTAAGTGTTCATAAAGAGCTATATGTCATCATAAGCTGTATAGATTGGCGTAAAGAAAAACATAGTAAAACCAATGGATTTCTTTTGAACTTACCTAATAGTGATTCATTGTTCACTGCCCTTCTTGACATCTGTTTGCATCTGTCATGTTCCAGTGGCTAACTGGGTTAATGTGACTGTCTTGTGAACAGGAGTTCATGAGTTCTAATCCTTGGAGAGATTTTTTCATTTACTTACTAATAAGCTTCCTATAGAGCCAATGGAAATTTGCATTGATTTTGGGATTGAGATAGTGCAATTGTGAGATAGAATCTGTACTAAGTGTTCATAAAGAACAATATGTCATCACAAGCTGTTTAGATTGGCATTAAGAAAAACATAGTAAAACCAATGGATTTATTTTTGAACTTACTTAATAGTGATTCATTGTTCACTGCCCTTCTTGACATCTCTTTGCACCTGTCATCACTTTGTACCTGTCATGTTCCAGTGGCTAACTGGGTTAATGTGACTGTCTTGTAAACAGAAGCTCATGAGTTCTAATCCTTGAGACATTTTTTCATTTACTTACTAATAAGCTTCCTATAGAGCCAATGGAAATTTGCATTGATTTTGGGATTGAGATATTGCAATTGTGAGATAGAATCTGTACTAAGTGTTCATAAAGAGCAATATGTCATCATAAGCTGTATAGAATGGCGTAAAGAAAATCATAGTAAAACCAATGGATTTCTTTTTGAACTTACCTAATAGTGATTCATTGTTCACTGCCCTTCTTGACATCTCTTTGCACCTGTCATGCTGCAGTGGCTAACTGGATTAATGTGACTGTCTTGTAAACAGGAGTTCATGAGTTCTAATCCTCGAGACATTTTTTCATTTACTTACTAATAAGCTTCCTATAGAGCCAATTTAAATTTGCATTGATTTTGGGATTGAGATAGTGCAATTGTGAGATAGAATCTGTACTAAGTGTTCATAAAGAACAATATGTCATCATACGTTGCAAAGATTGGCATTAAGAACAACATAGTGAAAACAATGGATTTCTTTTTGAACTTAGCTAATAGTGATTCATTGTTCCCTACCCTTCTTGACATCACTTTCCACCTGTGATGTTCCAGTGGCTTACTGGGTTAATGTGACTGTCTTATAAACAGGAGTTCATGAGTTCTAATCCTCGAGACATTTTTTCATTTACTTACTAATAAGCTTCCTATAGAGCCAATGGAAATTTGCATTGATTTTGGGATTGAGATAGTGCAATTGTGAGATAGAATCTGTACTAAGTGTTCATAAAGAACAATATGTCATCACAAGCTGTTTAGATTGGCATTAAGAAAAACATAGTAAAACCAATGGATTTATTTTTGAACTTACTTAATAGTGATTCATTGTTCACTGCCCTTCTTAACATCTCTTTGCACCTGTCATCACTTTGCACCTGTCATGTTCCAGTGGCTACCTGGGTTAATGTGACTGTCTTGTAAACAGGAGTTCATGAGTTCTAATCCTTGAGACATTTTTTTATTTACTTACTAATAAGCTTCCTATAGAGCCAATGGAAATTTGCATTGATTTTGGGATTGAGATAGTGCAATTGTGAGATAGAATCTGTACTAAGTGTTCATAAAGAACAATATGTCATCATACGTTGCAAAGATTGGCATTAAGAACAACATAGTGAAAACAATGGATTTCTTTTTGAACTTAACTAATAGTGATTCATTGTTCCCGGCCCTTCTTGACATCACTTTGCACCTGTGATGTTCCAGTGGCTTACTTGGTTAATGTGACTGTCTTATAAACAGGAGTTCATGAGTTCTAAACCTCGAGACATTTTTTTCATTTACTTACTAATAAGCTTCCTATAGAGCCAATGGAAATTTGCATTGATTTTGGGATTGAGATAGTGCAATTGTGAGATAGAATCTGTACTAAGTGTTCATAAAGAGCAATATGTCATCACAAGCTGTTTAGATTGGCATTAAGAATAACATAGTAAAACCAATGGATTTCTTTTTGAACTTACCTAAGAGTGATTCATTGTTCACTGCCCTTCTTGACATTACTCTGCACCTGTCATGTTCCAGTGGCTTACTGGGTTAATGTGACTTTCTTATATAAAGGAGTTCATGAGTTCTAATCCTTGGAGAGATTTTTTCATTTACTTACTAATAAGCTTCCTATAGAGCCAATTGAAATTTGCATTGATTTTGGGATTGAGATACTGCAATTGTGAGATAGAATCTGTACTACGGTAAGTGTTCATAAAGAACTATATGTCATCACAAGTTGTATAGATTGCCATTAAGAATAACATAGTAAAACCAATGGATTTCTTTTTGAACTTACCTAATAGTGATTCATTGTTCACTGCCCTTCTTGACATCACTTTGCCCCTGTGATGTTCCAGTGGCTTACTGGGTTAATGTGACTTTCTTATATAAAGGAGTTCATGAGTTCTAATCCTTGGAGAGATTTTTTCATTTACTTACTAATAAGCTTCCTATAGAGCCAATGGAAATTTGCATTGATTTTGGGATTGAGATAGTGCAAATGTGAGATAGAATCTGTACTAAGTGTTCATAAAGAGCAATATGTCATCATAAGCTGTATAGATTGGCGTAAAGAAAATCATAGTAAAACAATGGATTTCTTTTTGAACTTACCTAATAGTGATTCATTGTTCACTGCCCTTCTTGACATCTCTTTGCACCTGTCATGTTGCAGTGGCTAACTGGATTAATGTGACTGTCTTGTAAACAGGAGTTCATGAGTTCTAATCCTCGAGACATTTTTTCATTTACTTACTAATAAGCTTCCTATAGAGCCAATTTAAATTTGCATTGATTTTGGGATTGAGATAGTGCAATTGTGAGATAGAATCTGTACTAAGTGTTCATAAAGAACAATATGTCATCATACGTTGCAAAGATTGGCATTAAGAACAACATAGTGAAAACAATGGATTTCTTTTTGAACTTAGCTAATAGTGATTCATTGTTCCCTACCCTTCTTGACATCACTTTCCACCTGTGATGTTCCAGTGGCTTACTGGGTTAATGTGACTGTCTTATAAACAGGAGTTCATGAGTTCTAAACCTCGAGACATTTTTTCATTTACTTACTGATAAGCTTCCTATAGAGCCAATGGAAATTTGCATTGATTTTGGGATTGAGATAGTGCAAATGTGAGATAGAATCTGTACTAAGTGTTCATAAAGAGCTATATGTCATCATAAGCTGTATAGATTGGCGTAAAGAAAAACATAGTAAAACCAATGGATTTCTTTTGAACTTACCTAATAGTGATTCATTGTTCACTGCCCTTCTTGACATCTGTTTGCATCTGTCTTGTTCCAGTGGCTAACTGGGTTAATGTGACTGTCTTGTGAACAGGAGTTCATGAGTTCTAATCCTCGAGACATTTCTTTCATTTACTTACTAATAAGCTTCCTATAGAGCCAATGGAAATTTGCATTGATTTTGGGATTGAGATAGTGCAATTGTGAGATAGAATCTGTACTAAGTGTTCATAAAGAGCAATATGTCATCATAAGCTGTATAGATTGGCGTAAAGAAAAACATAGTAAAACCAATGGATTTCTTTTTGAACTTACCTAATAGTGATTCATTGTTCACTGCCCTTCTTGACATCTCTTTGCACCAGTCATGTTCCAGTGGCTAACTGGGTTAATGTGACTGTCTTGTGAACAGGAGTTCATGAGTTCTAATCCTTGGAGAGATTTTTTCATTTACTTACTAATAAGCTTCCTATAGAGCCAATGGAAATTTGCATTGATTTTGGGATAGAGATAGTGCAATTGTGAGATAGAATCTGTACTAAGTGTTCATAAAGAACAATATGTCATCACAAGCTGTTTAGATTGGCATTAAGAAAAACATAGTAAAACCAATGGATTTATTTTTGAACTTACTTAATAGTGACTCATTGTTCACTGCCCTTCTTGACATCTCTTTGCACCTGTCATCACTTTGCTCCTGTCATGTTCCAGTGGCTAACTGGGTTAATGTGACTGTCTTGTAAACAGAAGCTCATGAGTTCTAATCCTTGAGACATTTTTTCATTTACTTACTAATAAGCTTCCTATAGAGCCAATGGAAATTTGCATTGATTTTGGGATTGAGATATTGCAATTGTGAGATAGAATCTGTACTAAGTGTTCATAAAGAGCAATATGTCATCATAAGCTGTATAGAATGGCGTAAAGAAAATCATAGTAAAACCAATGGATTTCTTTTTGAACTTACCTAATAGTGATTCATTGTTCACTGCCCTTCTTGACATCTCTTTGCACCTGTCATGCTGCAGTGGCTAACTGGATTAATGTGACTGTCTTGTAAACAGGAGTTCATGAGTTCTAATCCTCAAGACATTTTTTCATTTACTTACTAATAAGCTTCCTATAGAGCCAATTTAAATTTGCATTGATTTTGGGATTGAGATAGTGCAATTGTGAGATAGAATCTGTACTAAGTGTTCGTAAAGAACAATATGTCATCATACGTTGCAAAGATTGGCATTAAGAACAACATAGTGAAAACAATGGATTTCTTTTTGAACTTAGCTAATAGTGATTCATTGTTCCCTACCCTTCTTGACATCACTTTCCACCTGTGATGTTCCAGTGGCTTACTGGGTTAATGTGACTGTCTTATAAACAGGAGTTCATGAGTTCTAATCCTTGAGACATTTTTTCATTTACTTACTAATAAGCTTCCTATAGAGCCAATGGAAATTTGCATTGATTTTGGGATTGAGATAGTGCAATTGTGAGATAGAATCTGTACTAAGTGTTCATAAAGAACAATATGTCATCACAAGCTGTTTAGATTGGCATTAAGAAAAACATAGTAAAACCAATGGATTTATTTTTGAACTTACTTAATAGTGATTCATTGTTCACTGCCCTTCTTGACATCTCTTTGCACCTGTCATCACTTTGCACCTGTCATGTTCCAGTGGCTACCTGGGTTAATGTGACTGTCTTGTAAACAGGAGCTCATGAGTTCTAATCCTTGAGATATTTTTTTATTTACTTACTAATAAGCTTCCTATAGAGCCAATGGAAATTTGCATTGATTTTGGGATTGAGATAGTGCAATTGTGAGATAGAATCTGTACTAAGTGTTCATAAAGAACAATATGTCATCATACGCTGCAAAGATTGGCATTAAGAACAACATAGTGAAAACAATGGATTTCTTTTTGAACTTAACTAATAGTGATTCATTGTTCCCGGCCCTTCTTGACATCACTTTGCACCTGTGATGTTCCAGTGGCTTACTTGGTTAATGTGACTGTCTTATAAACAGGAGTTCATGAGTTCTAAACCTCGAGACATTTTTTCATTTACTTACTAATAAGCTTCCTATAGAGCCAATGGAAATTTGCATTGATTTTGGGATTGAGATAGTGCAATTGTGAGATAGAATCTGTACTAAGTGTTCATAAAGAGCAATATGTCATCATAAGCTGTATAGATTGGCGTAAAGAAAAACATAGTAAAACCAATGGATTTCTTTTAAACTTACCTAATAATGATTCATTGTTCACTGCCCTTCTTGACATCTCTTTGCACCTGTTATGTTCCAGTGGCTAACTGGGTTAATGTGACTGTCTTGTGAACAGGAGTTCATGAGTTTCAATCCTCGAGACATTTTTTCATTTACTTACTAATAAGCTTCCTATAGAGCCAATGGAAATTTGCATTGATTTTGGGATTGAGATAGTGCAATTGTGAGATAGAATCTGTACTAAGTGTTCATAAAGAACAATATGTCATCACAAGCTGTTTAGATTGACATTAAGAAAAACATAGTAAAACCAATGGATTTCTTTTTGAACTTACCTAATAGTGATTCATTGTTCACTGCCCTTCTTGACATCTCTTTGCACCTGTCATGTTCCAGTGGCTAACTGGGTTAATGTGACTGTCTTGTGAACAGGAGTTCATGAGTTCTAATCCTCGAGACATTTTTTTCATTTACTTACTAATAAGCTTCCTATAGAGCCAATGGAAATTTGCATTGATTTTGGGATTGAGATAGTGCAATTGTGAGATAGAATCTGTACTAAGTGTTCATAAAGAACAATATGTCATCACAAGCTGTTTAGATTGGCATTAAGAAAAACATAGTAAAACCAATGGATTTATTTTTGAACTTACTTAATAGTGATTCATTGTTCACTGCCCTTCTTGACATCTCTTTGCACCTGTCATCACTTTGCACCTGTCATGTTCCAGTGGCTAACTGGGTTAATGTGACTGTCTTGTAAACAGGAGCTCATGAGTTCTAATCCTTGAGACATTTTTTCATTTACTTACTAATAAGCTTCCTATAGAGCCAATGGAAATTTGCATTGATTTTGGGATTGAGATAGTGCAATTGTGAGATAGAATCTGTACTAAGTGTTCATAAAGAACAATATGTCATCATACGCTGCAAAGATTGGCATTAAGAACAACATAGTGAAAACAATGGATTTCTTTTTGAACTTAACTAATAGTGATTCATTTTTCACTGCCTTTTTTTACATCAATTTGGACCCTTGATTTTCAAGTGGTTACTGAGTTATTGCACCTGTCTTGTAAACAGTAGTCATTAGTTCTAATCTTCGGAGAGCTATTTTTCATTTACTTACAAATAATCTTCCTGTAGAGCCAATGGAAATTTGCATTAATTTTGGGATTGAGAGAGTGCAATTGTGAGATAGAATGTGTACTAAGTGTTCATAAAGAACAAGAAGTCATCATAAGATGCATAGATTGGCATTAAGAATAACATAGTGAAACCAATGGATTTCTTTTTGTACTTACCTAATAGTGATTCATTGTTCACTGCCCTTCTTCACATCAATTTGTACCCATGATGTTCCATTGGATTAATGGGTTAATGCACTTGTCTTGTAAACAGGAGTTCATCAGTTCTAATCCTCAGAGAGAATTTTTCATTTAATTACTAATAAGCTTCCTATAGAGCCAATGGAAATTTGCATTGATTTTGGCCCTGAGATAGTGCAATTGTGAGATAGAATCTTTACTAAGTGTTCATAAAGAACAATATGTCATCATAAGTGTAAGAAAGTCCTTACGAGGAGCTGAAAGAGCCTTGGAAAACAGTGTAGATAATTTTTCAAAGCAGAGAATGAAGTTTATTCAGAGGTACGCGGCAGAACAGTTCAGAAAGCAGGCAGGGAAAATACTCTTGACACTCGCAGGTGTCTAGATAAGTAAAGCGGCATTGAGTTATCTGGCGATGGTCTGGCCATGGTGTGGCTTCAGTCTGGCGATGGTGTGGCTTTGGCGGTGGACGGCCTGTAGACTGGCGATGGAATGGCGATGGAATGGCCCCGAACAACAGTATCAGAGCCTTTTTATGCATAGCTTAAACAAAGGAACTACATATTGCGGCAAAAGGCGTATACATGATAACATCATACTGCAGGGAGGACGTGCATTTTAGAACAACAATGTGATAATGAAAAATGACAATATTCGTGAGTATTTTTACCAAACTCCATTAAATCCATAAATCCCTATGTCCTTACTTAAGAAATGACATATTGACAACTATATTGTCCTAATTTCTATACCACAATTACAATATTATTTACTACCCTATAACACCACTTATTTACTCTCACATTGACCTGCAGCTGCTGCTATTAACGTTTGTGTACACCACTATACCTGCTAATGGCAGTGACATAATTTTAACGCTTCTTTGTGATTAGGACATGTGTAGGACATGCATCTCATTAGCTGCAAAACTCTTTACTCTAACTTCTGAACAAGATGGCTGCTAGGTTTAACACGGCTGCTCAGAATATTAGGACTTCTCATTCTCTTACAAGTCCCCCTCTTGTACTCTTTCCAGAGTACAACTTTACATTGATGTAATATGCAAAGGTGAATTATTATAGACATGATTATTACGGTAATTCATCATTTTATAAACTAGTATCTGGAGTGGCAAAATTCCCTAAAAAAAGCAAAAAAATAATACAAAGTCATTACAGTATTAGTCCCAAGATAATAAGTCCTCTAATAGTTATGTCTTTTGATCCGTGTCTTCCTTTTTTCTTCTTATTCTTTGGATTCCGGATTTTCCTGGTCTTCTCCCCCTGTCACACTATAAGATTCCCACTGTATAGTGTGAAACACCTTCTCCTGATCATCTGGTAGGTTCATGGTCACAGGAGTCGAATATGAAAATCTTCGACTGACCTGGGGAGAAAAAAAAGGTGGAGTATCAATCCTTACCAGAAATCTCAGTAAGATAATTAAGAAGTCTACACTGATCAATATGAACAATTTTAACACCTTTGTTCCTTGGTTTGCTACCTTGCTCTCTCCTAAAACTGTGGGGCAATTTCACTTTCAATTATTTTAGGGAAACCCCAATGTGAGAAGACATTTTTCCTCAAAAGTCTAGCTGTAGTCAGGGCAGTATTGGTTGTGGCTGGGAGTGCCTCTACCTATTTAGAAAAGACGTTGCCCAACACAAGGGCATGTGTAAAACCTCCTTTTGCTGGAGGGAAGGGACCAATAAAATCAATTTGAATAGACTGCCAGGGACCCTCCGCTACTTGTATTCTTCGGAGATGGGGCTTGCCTTTTCCTTTGGGATTATTCTGTAAACAAATAAGGCATTCATCATGTATCTCATGACACAAAGCTCTCAGGTGGGGATGCCACATTTTGTGCTGTACAAGCTCTATCAAAGCCTCTGGTCCTGAATGATGAAATTTAATCAGGGGCTTGATCATTGTCATTGGTATGTAAGGCACAAGCTTGTCATTAACCCTTTTGTAGTACAGACACTCCCCTTTTTCCATGGGCAGATACTCAAGGGAATTAAACAAGGATGAGTCTCCATCCTTCGACTGCGCCTGTATAAGGTCTTGACAAGGAGAAAAAACAAGGAGGGGCTCTTGAGGCGTTTTAGTAACAGCAGCACTTACTGAGGGTATTTTTCCTCCCCTGTAAGGGCAGCTTCCTTGGCTTCATGATCTACAGATGCATTGCCAAGGGTGTGGAGGTCAGGAGTTAGTTTTTGCTGACCTTTGATTTTACAAAAGGACCATAAATTTGGGAATTCTTTGCTCCACTGTGCAATTTGTCTGAGAATCTCTGCATGCTGTAAGGGCTTGTTCTGTGAATCAACCATCCTCTGCTACCATGGGTAGAGAAGTGACCTGGAAGTCTGTACTGCAGCAACAACTGTTTATCGGGAAACCATACAGCATAACCTGTGGCATAGCATCCATTATACCAGTATCGAGCTTCGTCAATATAGGCACAAGGGACGCCCTCCTGAAAGTCTGCTCGGAAAGGGGGGGAGTGACATTAGCCTGCTCAACTTGACAATCGTGAAATTTTCCTGCGTACTGCACCATCTGGGCTAAATGATATTTTTCATCCACTTCAACTTGTAAGTCTCTGGTCTCAAAGTCAATGATCCATTGAGCCATTGTCTGTGAATTTACTCCAAGGCTTTTCCTTTCAACACAGTTTTTAGACTGACGTGGGGTTTGTAGAATTAACAGAGTGAATCCCACTATGTGTCTTGCTTGATTCATTGCCCAGTGCACGGCCAGTAAGTGCTTCATATACAGAGTAAAACCTTTCTCCACGGGATGAGCAACCTGGAGAGTAACCCAGGGCATACAATTGACTGGACACTTCATGACTATCTTTGGGCCATTTTTGTAAAAGCACCAAGGAAATAAATATATCACCAGTGTGGGCTTGAATATAAAAGGGCTGGAAAGGGTCGTGGCTGATTAATGCAGTAGCTGCCATTAGGGCTTGCTTCATATCTTCTAAAGCCTGTAAGGCTTCTCCCTCTACAATGACAGGGGCATGATCGTTATCAACTTCTTTTAGCAAATCATACAATGGTTTAGCCAGATGAGCTAAGTAAAATTCTCTGGAAAAATGAATAAGACCCCAAAATTTTGTAAGCTTAATAATATTAGTTGGTATGGGAACAGGTTCAATAGCATTAACCCTATCATGCATTCTTTTTTTATCTTCTGCTGAAATTGACACACCCAAAAATGTAACCTCTGACTTCATCAATTGTACTTTGTCAAGCTCATTTTGAGTCCCGCGTCAGGTTTCAAGGGTCTCTTTGTGTTCATATTCATCAACAGTTTGAATTAACAAATTATCCACATATTGTAAGACTTTGTCTCCGTAACCAAGGGGTTCTAAAACCTGAGCCAATGCCTGATGGAAATACACAGGGGAACTGTGGAATCCCATGGGCAACCGCGTGAACAAGTACTGCACATTCTCAAACATGAATGCAAAGCGGAGGACAGATTCAGGTGTTAGGGGTACTGAGAAAAAGCCATTTGCAATGTCCAAACAAGAAAACACTTTACTATCACTCCTCAGCTGTGACATAACTTCAGGGACAGATGCAACTAGGTGAGCTGCTAAGGGAGTGTACTTATTTACAAGTCTCAAGTCTACAACCATGCAAAAGCTACCGTCTTCCTTTTTTACAAGTAAAATGGTACTGTTACATGGAGAATTACCTTTTACAACAAAACCTTGTTTTTCTAATTCACTGAATGCAACCCTTATGTAGGAAATTGCATCCTCAGGCATTTGGTGCTGATACTGGACAGGTGGTAGCTCTTCATTATCAATTTTAACTTGAGTTTACAATAACACATAATCAGTTTTCTTTGAGGTCCATGATTCAGGGAACCTTTGTTTCAATTCATTTTTAAGAACATCATTATCAACATTTTCATCATTTTCATCAGTAAGTACATAAACCTAGACTGGCAATGGGTAATTTGTGACTCTCCAACTCCTCCTCCACAGGTACAATTACAGAACAAATATTTGCTTCTTTGTTCCACCACAGAACTTTGTTACATAAATCAACAACAATTCCCATTGGTCCCAAAACATTGGTACCCAGAATAGTGGACCATTATTGTGGATTTACCCAAAAAGTGCATCGAAGACCCCTTTTCTTCGATCCCCCTGTGTTCTGAAATCTCAGGTTAACTGGACGACTTTTTACTGCTTGAATACAGGAGCCCTCAAATCCTACCAAAGTGGTAGTCTCAGGCAGTCCAGGGGATGACTGCAATTTGTGTCCTCTTACTGAAACTGAGGCTCCTGAATCGATGAGGATGTCTTCTCACAGCAGTCCCTCTATTCTCCCCCTGACATAAGGTCCTCCATCCTTGCCCAGGGAAAAAGGGACAAGGAAGGCAAGGGGAACAGGGGAAACACATTATCAGTCGGTGTTACCTGCGGTGGGAAGCCCAAAAATCCATCATCCTCATCTGAGAAAGTTTTCTATCCTGCAGCTCCCATCCCCACCCCAAAGAGATCTTCAGTAAGAAACCAGCCCTCATGATCCCGCAGCTCCTTCATTAAAAGAGCATGGAGATGAGGAGGGGTGGCTCTTCCCTGAATAACATTGATCTCCGTGCTGGACAACTGGGGGCTGCTGGAGAGAAAGCAAGAGCACAAGGCTCCTGAGAAACTGCGTTAACCATCTGAAGACCCCTATACTGCTGATATTGCCTAGGATCATTCAGAGCAGGATAAGGAGATCACCGGTCAACAAAATCTCTACAACATCATCAATAGATTTAGCATTCTGCAAGACTCCTGACTTGAAAGCTCCCTCTAAGGGTATTTTCTATAAACGCTTTCCTCAACGCTTTCAAAATGTCTTATCACCACATTCTGTTTCTCTAAATGTCCATTCTTCTATTCTATGTCTCCTGTCCTCAATCATATTCCTGCAAATCTTTGCTACCCCTCCCATCTCATCAATGACTAATTGTTAAGCCCAGTATTCATACCCATCTTTCTACTATCTCTGCTAGCTTTAGAGTTTCATCCAGCTTTTCTACTCTCTCTCTGAACACTGCCCCACCCTGGGTGATCACATTAACATGCTGTCTTGCAGGAAATCTATCAATGGACTGAAGAAAGCAATAACTCTCATACACAAAGCCACTGTTTGGCTACTATCTTTCCCTAATGCCCTTTTCTCATCTTGCTCCTTGCTTTCATTAGTTAACCACTGCATACAATTTAGCCAAGTGGATTTAACATTAACCCCCTCCAGCTAGGGTGTGCCAGTATGCTTATCTGCCTGCTTTCCTAACCACTCCATACTGGAAGACTACAAGGACGCGTTTTCTCTGTTCTGGTATTAACAAGTGCAATTTAAGCAAAAGTTAGATACTCACACCTTTCTGTCTGGAAGACCCTTTGATGGCTTAAGTTGACCAAAAGAGGTGTGGCTGCGTTTCCAGCCTCTCTCGCTACGCTTGCCAGGCGTCTCCCTCCGCCTTTTAAAGCCTCATTGCTACCGGGCTCACAAAGTCTTCTTCACGTCCTTGTAGATAACTCACGTAGAGGTTTCTTCTTGGTTGCACATATATTTTTATAGTCCTTCGCTTTTATAGTTTTCTTATAAATTCCGGCAGGCTTGAAGCGCTCCATGAGATGTCCTCTATCCGGCTGGCTTACTTTGAGTGATTTACACGTGGCGCCACGCCTTTTCTGCCCTTCCAGTCTCTAGCTCCTCATCTACAATCCTCTCCTTCTGGTTCTTCTGAAGGCAGCTCCAATGAGTCGCTCCTCCTGGCTGGCTCGCCAATTGTAAGAAAGTCCTTACTAGGAGCTGAAAGAGCCTTGGAAAACAGTGTAGATAATTCTTCAAAGCAGAGAATGAAGTTTATTCAGAGGTACGCGGCAGAACAGTTCAGAAAGCAGGCAGGGAAAATACACTTGACACTCGCAGGTGTCTAGATAAGTAAAGCGGCATTGAGATATCTGGCGATGGTCTGGCCATGGTATGGCTTCAGTCTGGCGATGGTGTGGCCTTGGCGGTGGACGGCCTGTAGACTGGCGATGGAATGGCCCCGAACAACAGTATCAGAGCCTTTTTATGCATAGCTTAAACAAAGGAACTACATATTGCGGCAAAAGGCATATACATGATAACATCATAATGCAGGGAGGACGTGCATTTTAGAACAACAATGTGATAATGCAAAATGACAATATTCATGAGTATTTTTACCAAACTCCATTAAATCCATAAATCCCTATGTCCTTACTTAAGAAATGACTTATTGACAACTATATTGTCCTAATTTCTATACCACAATTACAATATTATTTACTACCCTATAACACCACTTATTTACTCTCACTTTGACCTGCAGCTGCTGCTATTAACCTTTGTGTACACCACTATACCTGCTAATGGCAGTGACATCATTTTAACGCTTCTTTGTGATTAGGACATGTGTAGGACATGCATCTCATTAGCTGCAAAACTCTTTACTCCAACTTCTGAGCAAGATGGCTGCTAGGCTTAACACGGCTGCTCAGAATATTAGGACTTCTCATTCTCTTACAATAAGCAGTATAGATTGGCATTAAGAATAACATAGTAAAGCAAATGGTTTTCTTTTTGAAATTACCTAATAGTGATTCATTGTTCACTGCCCTTCTTGACATCACTTTGCACCTGTGATGTTCAAGTGGCTTACTGGGTTAATGCACCTGTCTTGTAAACATGAGTTCTAATTCTGAGAAAATTTTTTTCATTTACTTACTAATAAGCTTCTATTGAGCCAATGGAAATTTGGGTTGATTTTCGCCTTGAGATAGTACAATTGTGAGATAGAATCTGTACTAAGTGTTCATAAAGAACAATATGTCATCACAAGCTGTATAGATTGGCATTAAGAATAACCTACTTTAACCAATGGATTTCTTTTTGAACTTACCTAATAATGATTCAGTGTCCACTGCCCTTCTTGACATCATTTTGCACATGGGATGTTCGAGTGGTTTACTAGGTTAATGCGCCTGTCTTGTAAACAGGAGTTCATGAGTTCTAAAACACGGAGAGTTTTTTTAATTTACTTACTAATAAGCTTGCTATAGAGCCAATAGAAATTTGCATTGATTTTCGCCTTGAGGTAGTGCAATTGTGAGATGGAATCTGTACTAATTGTTCATAAAGAACAAGATGTCATCATAAGCTGTATAGATTGGCATTACGAATAACTTAGTAAAACCAATGGATTTCTTTTTGAACTTACCTAATAGTGATTCATTGCTCACTGCCCTTCTTGACACTGCTTTGCACTCATGATGTTCCAGAGGCTTACTGGGTTAATACGCCTGTCTTATAAACAGGAGTTCATGAGTTCTAAATCTCAAAGAGGCTTTTTCATTTACTTACTAATAAGCTTCCTATAGATCCAATGGAAATTTGCATTGATGTTGGGATCGAGATATTCCAATTGTGAGATAGAATCTGTACTAAGTGTTCATAAAGAACAAGCTGTCATCATAAGCTATATAGATTGGCATTAAGAATAACAAAGTAAAACCAATGGATTTCTTTTTGAACTTACCTAATAGTGATTCATTGTTCAATGCCCTTCTTGACATAACTTTGCACCTGTTATGTTCAAGTGGCTTACTGGGTTAATGCACCTGTCTTGTAAACATGAGTTCTAATTCTCAGAGAGCTTTTTTTCATTTACTTACTAATAAGCTTCCTATTCAGCCAATGGAAATTTGCGTTGATTTTCGCCTTGAGGTAGTGCAATTGTGAGATATAATCTGTACTAAGTGTTCATAAATAACGATATGTCATCACAAGCTGTATAGATTGGCATTAAGAATAACCTACTTTATCCAATGGATTTCTTTTTGAACTTACCTAATAGTGATTCAGTGTTCACTGCCCTTCTTGACATCATTTTGCACATGGGATGTTTGAGTGGCTTACTAGGTTAATGCGCCTGTCTTGTAAGCGTGAGTTCTAAAACTCGGAGAGTTTTTTAATTTACTTACTAATAAGCTTGCTATAGAGCCAATAGAAATTTGCATTGATTTTCACCTTGAGGTACTGCAATTGTGAGATGGAATCTGTACTAAGTGTCCATAAAGAACAAGATGTCATCATAAGCTGTATAGATTGGCATTACGAATAACTTAGTAAAACCAATGGATTTCTTTTTGAACTTACCTAATAGTGTTTCATTGTTCACTGCCCTTCTTGAAACCACTTTGCACTTGGGATGTTCCAGTGGCTTAATGGGTCAAAGTGCCTGTCTTGAAAACAAGATTTCATGAGTTCTTCTTCTCTGAGAGCTTTATTCATTTAATTACTAATAAGCTTCCTATAGAGCCAATGGAAATTCGCATTGGTTTTGGGCTTGAGATAGTGCAATTGTGAAATAGAAATTCACTAAGTGTTCATAAAGAACAATATGTCATCATACCCTGCAAAAATTGGCATTGAGAATAACATAGTGAAACCAATGGATTTTGTTTTTGAACTTACCTAATAGTGATTCATTTTTCACTGCCTTTTTTTACATCAATTTGGACCCTTGATTTTCAAGTGGTTACTGAGTTATTGCACCTGTCTTGTAAACAGTAGTCATTAGTTCTAATCCTCGGATAGCTATTTTTCATTTACTTACTAATTATCTTCCTGTAGAGCCTATGGAAATTTGCATTAATTTTGGGATTGAGATAGTGCAATTGTGAGATAGAATGTGTACTAAGTGTTCATAAAGAACAAGAAGTCATCATAAGATGCATAGATTGGCATTAAGAATAACATAGTGAAACCAATGGATTTCTTTTTGTACTTACCTAATAGTGATTCATTATTCACTGCCCTTCTTGACATTAATTTGCACCTGTGATGTTCCAGTGGATTAATGGGTTAATGTGCTTGTCTTGTAAACAGGAGTTCATCAGTTCTAATCCTCAGAGAGAATTTTTCATTTAATTACTAATAAGCTTCCTATAGAGCCCATGGAAATTTGCATTGATTTTGGGATTGAGAGAGTGCAATTGTGAGATAGAATTTGTACTAAGTGTACATAAAGAACAAGATGTCATCATAAGATGCATAGATTGGCATTAAGAATAATCTACTTTAACCAATGGATATCTTTTTGAACTTACCTAATAGTGATTCAGTGTTCACTGCCCTTCTTGACTTCACTTGGCACATGGGATGTTCGAGTGGCTTACTGGGTTAATGCACCTGTCTTGTAAACAGGAGTTCGTGATTTCTAATACTAGTAGAGTTTTTTTCATTTAATTACTAATAAGCTTCCTATAGAGCCAATGGAAATTTGCATTAATTTTGGGATTGAGAGAGTGCAATTGTGAGATAGAATGTGTACTAAGTGTTCATAAAGAACAAGAAGTCATCATAAGATGCATAGATTGGCATTGAGAATAACATAGTGAAACCAATGGATTTCTTTTTGAACTTACCTAACAGTGATTCATTTTTCACTGCCTTTTTTTACATCAATTTGGACCCACGATTTTCAAGTGGCTTACTGAGTTATTGCACCTGTCTTGTAAACAGTAGTGATTAGTTCTAATCTTCGGAGCGCTATTTTTCATTTGCTTACTAATAGTGTTGAGCCACCCCCGTAGTGTTCGAGTACGGTTCGGTTCGTCGAACACCCGTGTGTTCGCCGAACTGTTCGTCGAACACCTTCGAACACCGTTAAAACCAATGGCAGGCAAACAAAAACACATAGAAACACATAGAAAACACCTTCAAAGGTGTCCAAAAGCTGACAAACTGCTCAGAAGACATAACTAACACATGGAAAAGTGACAAGTACATATAGTCATGCGAAAAGAAAAGAGGTGGAGGAGTAAAAGGAGGGGGAGACACAGATATAGGCATGTCATGCCCTTCTAAAATCCAAAAAGTGAGAAGCCGACACGGCCAGTCGGCTCCTGCCCGTGCCACCTCCGTGTCGCCGGGTTTGTGCCAGAGCCGTGGTGAACCCTGATGGCCAGCCCCCCTCTCCCAATACTGGTGCCTGTCCGCTGGTGGGTCGAGCGAGCCCCCCTGTGGTGGAGGCAGCTCTAAGCTTTTTAATTTAAATTGTCTCTCTAATTTGAATGAATACACTTTAAATCCATTTACAAGGATCTATTGGAGGGCAAGTCTCATGCCAGCAGCCGCGTAATTCCAGCTCCAGTAGCGTCCACTAAAGCTGCTGCAGTTAAAAAGCTTTTATAAGGATCGAGCTCGGCTGTCCACCGCAAGGCATCCTACTGCCAGTCCCAGCCCCTATGCCTTGGGGTGCCTCCTGATGCTCTTCACTAAGTATCCCATGGTCCCCAAGCATTTCCTTTGAAAAAATTAAGTGTCTAAACTACAGGTGGTGTAGCTTGCTTAACAGCCGGGATAATCCGCTGACTAGCAGACACTGCTACTAGGCACAAAGTATTTCCTGGGCTAGATGCAGTTAAAAATTTGTAATTAGATACTCTCGTTGGATGCTGAGAAAGCATTCCATAGAGTCTCCTGACACGCCATATATGATTCTCTTAAAAAGCTTGGGGTAGGGGTCTAGGGGACCCTTTTATAGCCAAAATCAAGGCCCTGTATCACAATACATCACCTAGGCTGAAGATAAATGGAACTGTAGCACCCTGAGGGCTCGGTTGCTACAGACGTATTGCACCTCACCCAGAGGTGTGATATCTCACTCTCAGGTAAGGATGGAGTGTGGATCAGGACCCGACACCTGCATGCATTACACCACATTGCCGTGGGGCAGGGCGACCAATATGCCCCTGAGATGGGCACGACAGTCCCTGTCCCTGGCTGGAGTGGGGGGAGGGAACATTGAGGAAGGGGAACCCTGTAGTGCAGGAGCAGGGAGGAAGCAGTTCCTGGGTGCATTGAGAAGGGAGTATAAAAGGTGGGCACCATCTTAGTTCAGTGCAGAGAAGTCTGAGCAGAGGTGGCAGGGAGCAGGGGCTCTGCATGAGCTCTGCTCCGGAGGCGGGCCTAGTAACAGAGGCCCAGGCCTGGAAGAGGGAGAAGGAAGGAAGAGGAGCGGAGAAGGCTCCAGGAATGAGGAATGAAGGGATCCCAGGGGTGCAGACGGGCGAGTCGCCACCGCACGCCCGAATCCACCTGCGTGGAGGGGTCAGGCCAAAGGGGGAGACTGGTCCCCGAACTAGTGGAGGCAGGAAACGACCCTCAGCTAGAAACCGGAGGCTCTGACATTTTATGTGGTGCAGCCCCTCACTACACCCGCTAGGAAGGCACCACATAGGGTCAGGGAAACTGGCGCCAAGTTTACCAAGAGGAGGCCCGAGGCAGCCGGACAGAAGTGTTGGTAAGAAAGGCCAGACAAAGGACACACAAAGGGGGTCCTGTGAAGTGCTCCAAAGTTATCTGGGAGTTGTCTGAGCCCCTCACCTGGTGAGCACAGTACGACGTGGGCAGCCGTTACCTGCAGACGTGGTCTGGATAATAAGAACTGTGAGTAAAGGCCCTGAACTGCATCACTGACTCCGTGTCGTTACTGCTGCTGCCCTGCACCATCACCCCCATCCTCCGCATACACTGCCCTGAGGCTATACTCCTCCCGTGGGGACTTATGCTACGCTCTGCTGCACCCACAACACCAGCCTCAGCGGTCTGCCCTGTAGCGGCGGTTCACTCTGACCGCAATCCACGGGTGGCGTAGTCGTACATTTAAACATCAAAACCACATAAATAGTTCCGCCACTGGTTTGACCGCCCTGAGCCACGGAACCGGGTCGCCGCCACGAAGACTACAACCACCAGCATCCACCAAAAAGGGTCTGGCTCCGGGTGTCCCAAGGCCCAGGGGGTGCGTCAGAACATTTTCATCACCTTTCACAATCACCAATGGGACAAGGCAGGGATGTCCTCTGTCCCCTCTCTTATACATCCTAGTGATGGAGCACCTGCTCTCATCAATTCGCCATAACACCAATATTAGGTGGATTGAGGTGGGAGGCACCGAGTACAAGTGCTCTCTATTTGCTGATGATGTCCTAGTATATATCACTCAATAACATATATCCATCCATGCTGTTATGGCTGAAATAGATCACTTTGTTACATGGTCAAATTTTAAAATCAATGCAGCGAAGTCTGAGGCCCTCGATGTCTCCCTCCCCAAATCCATATAGGATTCCATCCAGTCCAACTTTCCCTTTGCCTGGCCCTCACAGGGTATCAAATACTTAGGAATTCCTATTCATAGAGACCTCTCCCATCTATGTTATCTTAATTTTGGGCCCTTTATTGAACAACTCCATACAGACCACGGTTGGCAAGTTAGAACTGTAAGATTCACTACGTGGACCACTGGTGTTTTGTGGAAAAGCACATGTACACTGCGTTCCAAATTATTATGCAAAAAGTGTTTAGGAGTGATAAGGGAAGAATTTGTTTGTTTGTCAGTTAAACTCATTGATGGTGATGTGTGTCAGGGCTCTTTATATCACTGTAAGCAAATGCAGACACCTGTGCTAATTAGTTTGGCAGGTGTGTCCAATGAAAGGCAAGACTACTTAAGAAGGCTCTCTCACATTATTAAGCAGCCTACATTTTCTGCCAAAATGGGAAAGAAAAAGGATGTGTCGGCTGCTGAGAAGAAACAAATTGTGGAGTGTTTAGGTCAAGGCATGACTACAATCAACATTGTGCGATAATCAGGATGAAGTGTCTTGGCAATCAAGAAGTATGTAGCTGATTCACAGTACACACGTGTGCGTGCTGATAAGGGCAAATTGAGGACTCTTTCCTACATTCAATTACGTCAGGTTGAAAGAGCAGCGGCAAAAAAGCCTTGTCATAGCAGCAGACAAGTTTTTGAAGCTGCTTGTGCCTCCAACGTCCCCCGAACATCAAGATGCAGGGTCCTTCAGAGGTTTGCAGCTGTGCATACGCCATCCTGTCGACCTCCTCTATCCACTTCACACAAGCAGAAACGGCTCCAGTGGGCCAAACATTACATGAAGACTGATTTCAAAACAGTTTTGTTCACGGATGAGTGCCGTGCAGCGCTCGATGGTCCAGATGGATGGAGTGGAGGATGGCTGGTTGATGGACACCCCACGCAAACACGGCTACAGCGCCAACAAGGAGGAGGTGGAGTAATATTTTGGGCTGGAATCATGGGGAGAGAGATTGTCAGCCCCTTTAGGATCCCTGAAGGCGTTAAAGATGAACTCCATAATGTATGTGGATTTTCTCAAACAGCACTTCCTGCCATGGTTCAAGAAGAAGAACCGTGTATTTCACAGCAAGATCATTTTTCTGCATGATAATGCACCATCTCATGCTGCACATAAAACATCTGCATCTCTGGCTGATATGGGCATAAAAGGGGACAAACTTATGGTGTGACTCCCATGCTCCCCTGACCTCTACCCCATTCAGAACCTTTGGAGCATCATTAAAAGGAGTGTCTATGATGGCGGGAAGCAACAGCTCTGGGAGGGTATTCTGTCCTCATGCAAAACAATTGAAGCAGAAACCATCCAAAACCTGACAAATTCAATGGACGAGAGAGTTCAGAAGCTCCTTTCGAACAAGGGGTCCTATGTGAAAATGTAACATCACCTAGAATAAAGTTTTGAGTTGAAAACTGTTTGATTTCAGTTTCTAACAACCTGCTAATGCTTATAATTTCAAAAATGACCATTTTTTTGGTCTTTATTAAAATGAAAAGGTTGATCGAAAAGTTTGGGGAATCTAAGAGTGTGGCAACCCAGTAGTCATGATTACTTCGAATTCTGACAATATGAGGGTCATGCTGCAGGTAGTGCAGCAAGAAGGCACTTATGTGTCTTGTGCATCTCGGAGCCCCAAAATTATTTTCCGGGCTAGATGCAGCTAAAAATTATTTTTAATTTTAAATCTGGTGAAGCTTTAGTATAGATGGCCTAATAGGATCAGTGCTGCACACTGCTACAAAGCCCAAATTATTTTCCAGTCAAGATACAGATAAACATGATTAGTAATTTGAAAGCTTAAAACGGTTGGTAGGGTGATTTTAACCAATCATCAAGCTTTTACTCTCCCCAGGATGACACAGGGGTAGAAAAGTCGTTTCAGATCCATGATTTGTTCATCTTTATGAACGTGAGTCTGTCTACATTATCAGTGGAGAGCCGCGTGCGCTTATCTGTCAGCACACCACCAGCAGCGCTGAACACACGTTCAGACAGAACGCTGGCTGCGGGGCATGACAAGATCTCCAAGGCGTAAGTGGCTAGCTCCGGACATTTATCCAGATTGGAAGCCCAAAAAGAGCAAGGGTCCAGTGACACAGTCGTGGCTTCAATGTTTACTTGGAGATACTCCTGTACCATCGTCTCTAGGCGTTGACTATGTGTCAGACTTCTTGTCTCCTGTGGCCCTGCAAAGGATGGGCTAAAAAAGTGGTGAAATGATTCCGCAAAATTGATGTTACCAGCAGATACTGTGGTTCTGTTACGGTTTGAGTGCTGAACACTTGACCGTCCCACGGTTGGCAAGTTGGAACTGTGAGATTCACTACGTGCACCACTGGTATTTTGTGGAAAAGCACATGTAAGATTCTGCAACAGTCTCTGCTGATACTCCTGCATGCGTGCATCCCTTTCTATGGCAGGAATAATTTCTGCAAATTTACTTTTGTACCGGGGATCTAACAGTGTGGCAACCCAGTAGTCAGGATTATTTCTAATTCTCACAATTCGAGGGTCATGTTGCAGGTAGTGCAGCAAGAAGGCACTCATGTGTGTTGCGCATCCAGGAGCACCAAGTCCCTGTTGTGCTGGTGGCGAGGTAACAATCATGCTTCCTTCCTCTGTCCTCTCCCCCCAACCTCGCACAACAGAAATGTGATCAAGGTCTCCCTCATCTGATGAGTCTTCCATCAGTTCGTCCTCCACTTCTTCCTGGGCTCCTGCACCTTCCTCACTAGTTTGGCTGCTACCATGCGCCCTGGTAAAACCATCTCCCCCACCCTCACATGCCTGCCGCCTTGGTGCTGCCGACCGTCTGGACCTTGCAGATGTTAGCCCTTCCGCATACAACTCCTCCTCCTCTACTTCCTCCACCTCCTCTTGTGCCACCACCTGACTCCGAATTCTGTTTAACATGTGCTCCAGCATGTAAATCACCGGAATAGTCATGCTGATAATGGCATCGTCAGCACTAAACATCTTCGTCGCCATTTCAAAACTGTGCAGAAGGGTGCATAGGTCCCTGATCTGAGACCACTCCTCCAGCGTGATTTGCCCCACCTCTGAATCTCGTTGGCCCAGGCTATACGTCAGAACGTATTGCACCAGGGCTTGTCGGTGCTGCCACAGTCGCTGCAACATGTGTAGATTTGAATTCCACCGAGTAGGCACATCGCATTTTAGCCGGTGAAGTGGCAGGCCCAACGACTTCTGTAGAGATGTAAGTCGCTGAGCTGCGGGATGCGAACGGCGGAAGTGAGCACACAGCGACCGTGCCCTCTGCAGACGGCCATCTAGCTTGGGATAGTGGGCTAAAAATTGCTGGAATACCAGGTTCAACACGTGAGCCATACAAGGCACGTGTGTGACATTGCCCCGGCGAAGGGCCGCACCCAGGTTTGCAGCATTGTCGCACACGGCCTTCCCTGGTTTCAGGTCCAGTGGAGACAACCATTCATGAAATTGGTTCTCCAGAGCTGACCACAACTCCTCAGCTGTGTGACTCACATTTCCCAGACATTTCAATGTAAAAACCGCCTGATGACGTTGAGTCCTACTGCCAGCATAGTAAGGAGGTGTGCAGGATCCCTTCTGCGCAGATAGAAAGCTTGTGGCATGACCAGACAGGCTTTGGGTGCAGGTGGAAGACCGAGAGGAGGTTGAGGAGGCAGAAGCAGTGGAGGAACTTTGACATAAAGAGGATTGACGCACAACTCGTGGGGACGGCAAGACTTGGACAGCAGCCCCTTGTCCTGCTGTCACCATAGTTACCCAGTGCCCAGTCAGCGACATGTAATGCCCCTGTCCATGCCTACTCGTCCAAGTGTCTATGGTGAAATGCACCCTGTCACACACAGAGTTTCTCAAAGAAGCGGTGATGTTGTGTGCGACATGCTGGTGGAGCGCAGGCACACCTTTCTTTGAGAAGTAGTGCCGACTGGGCATCTGGTACTGGGGCACTGCGACGGACATAAGGTCTCGAAAATCCTCTGTGTTCACCAGGCGGAAAGGCAGCATTTCTGTAGCCAAGAGCTTGCAGATGGTGAAATTCAACCTCTTAGCTTTCTCATGGCTAGGAGGAAATGGTCTTTTACTTGTCCACATCTGAGGGACCGAGGGCTGGCTATTGTGCTTAGACGGGGTTGATAAGGGTGTCCCCGGCAAACTGCCGGTCTGTGAGGAAGATGCAGGCGGACATGTTAGGTTGCCTTGATCCAAAGGTGGTGCTATCGATGTCGGACAGCGCTCAACACCAGCTGGTGTTCCCACCTCCAAAGAAAATGATGACCTGCCAATCACGCTGGCTGTTGCGGGTAAAGAGGTGGCAGGTCTGCACCCCAAAACAGGTGTGACTGCTGTCCCCCCAGTCACAGAGGATGAAGAGGCCGCGGATGCACAAGATATGGCAGACTGTGGTTGGCCCGGCCGGCTAGGCCGCATTGTAGCACACTGAGCTTCCCACTGCAACTTATGCTTCATGTCCATGTGCCGGTTCATGCATGAAGTACTCAAACTATGTATTTTTTGGCCTCTACTTAGCTTTTGCTGACAAATGTTACAGATAACACGAGTTGGGTCATCTTTATCGATCTGAAAAAATGCCCAGGCTATGCAAGGCTTAGCACCCATGCAACCTGAAGAGCCACCACGACTTGTGGTGAGAGGCAGAGTTGTGTTTGAGGATGCAGTTGTTGACGTGCTTCCAGTACTACGTCTCTGTCCAGGAAGGAACAACCTGACCTCGTCGTCACTAGCATCTTCCTCCACCTCCTCTGCTGACCTCATCTCTTTGCTGACTGTGGGTTGACAGTAAGTGGGATCTCCAACCTCATCATCATCACCCTGTGCGTTATCACACCCGTCGTCCTCAGAGCCAACCTGTTCCTGCCCTGACAAAAAACTAAAGTTGTCGCTCCAATCAGGTATTTGAGTCTTATCATCGTCTTCCTCATTGTCTCCACCAACAGGAGTTACAGTTTGGGAATGAGGGTCTACATTATGGTCAGAACCTTCTGCGTCTGGTCCTGGATCCGACTCATAAAGATTCTGGGCATCAGTGCAGATCATTTCCTCGTCTGGATTCACAGAAGCGCTGGAGTCGACCTCTGATTCCCAGGCTATAGTATGAGTAAACAGCTCTGCAGACTCAACCATCTGTTCTACCTCATACTCAGACGGGCAGCTGGAGATTTGGGAGCTGTGAGGAAGCAAGTGCGATTGGGGTAACACCTTTGAGGACTGGAGTATTTGTGATGTTGAAGTTGATGTGGAGGAGAGCCCACTTAAAGGAGCACTTGATATCCGTTGAAGCACCTGCTGTTTTTGTGCCTCATCTGGAATTTGTAGCGATTGGCGTGGCCGTAAGAAAGGGATCTTATCGCATTGTCCGCTAAAAGAAGTAGACATTTTAGTTTGGCTGGAAGATGGTCTTTCTTCTGCAGATGTTACTGTTGCTTTAACACCTACCCCACGGACACAACCTTTTTTCCCCTTCCCAACACGCCTATTCCCCTTTCCACCAGCAGCAGGCCTTTTTCCACTCATTTTGGTGGTTAACTAATTCACAACTCTGGAGTTGTTTGCACAAAAAAACAATGGATGGTAACCGAGCAGAGCTGAGTGGCCAAACTGTGGTATTAGGCCAAAACTATTGGCTGGGTTAGATGCAGAAAAAAATTATATTCAATTTGCAACCTGATGGAGGTCAGTATAGATGGACTAATACAACAAGTCCCACACACAGCTAGAAGCCCAATATTTTTTCAGAGGTAGATGCAGAAAAAAATTATATTCAGTTTGCAACCTGATGGAGGTCTGTATAGATGAATTAATAGAACAAGACCCACACACAGCTAGAAGCCCAATATTTTTTCAGAGGTAGATGCAGAAAAAAATATATTCAGTTTGCAACCTGATGGAGGTCAGTATAGATGGACTAATACAACAAGTCCCACACACAGCTAGAAGCCCAAATATTTTTTCAGACTTACTGTAGATGCAGATAAAAATTATTTTGAATTTGCAACCTGATGGAGGTCAGTATAGATGGACTAATAGAGAAAGTCCGACACACTGCTAGAAGGCCAAATATTTTTTCAGAGTTAGATGCAGAAAAAAATTATATTCAGTTTGCAACCTGATGGAGGTCAGTATAGATGGACTAATAGAATGATGCTATGCCCAAAAGATTTTACTTCACTAGGTGCAGTAAAAAAATTGGTATTCTATACACAGGTGGTATATCTTGCAACACAGATAGGCTACTCCACTGACTAACACACTCTGCAATAGGCCAAAAAGGATTAGCTTTGCTAGATTCAGCCAAATGCTGTGAAAAAAACTTGCACAGCACTGGCACAGACCTGCCTGGCAAAAACTGATAGGAACTGATGTAACCTAGTCCTGAAAAGGACTCCAATTACAATTAGTCTTTACTCCCACAACCTATCTATTTAAGAGCACAGACCTGCCTGATAAAAGTTGTAGGAAATGCTGTAACCTAGTCCTTAAAAGGACTGCAATCACAACTATTCCCTACTCCCAAGCTATCTGTATATTTGTGCGAAAATTGGCTTGAAAGTAACAAGGTATAGCGCACACAGCAACAACGGTGCCGTCTAACACGCAGCTGCAGCAGTGAGAAAATGGTGGCGACGGGGAAAATGGCTTGGTCTTATAGGGCAAGGACATGTGACATACACTGCCAATGACACATGCCCTTGCTTGTGTGAAAAAAAGCACTTCGCTCCGTGTGTGCGCTGCTGATAGGCTGACAGATTGCACCTCCCCACTGTAAATGCGGGAAAGAGAAAAAAAAATGGAGATCTTCATTGTTCCTGCAGAGATCCATCCCCTGCCCCTCCCCCCACCCCGCTGTACACTCAAACTGCGTATTAACATTAATTTCCATCATTACTGAGAAAAAATCCAGTTATGATTTTGGTGCACGAACAGTTATCGAACATAACCTCGAACAGCCGAATTTTTCTCAAATTGTTCGTGTTCGCCGACCGGCTCGAACACCGCCCAAAACAGCTCGAATTTGAGATTGGCGAACAGTTCGAGTAGAACAACGCTCATCTCTAATTATTAGTAAGTAAATGAAAAAAAGCTCTCCGAGTATTAGAACTGATGAACTCCTGTTTACAAAACAAGTGCATTAGCCCAGTAAGCCACTGGAACATCACAGGTGCAAAGCAATGACAAGATGGGCAGTGAACAATGAATAACTATTAGGTAAGTTCAAAAAGAAATCCATTGGTTTCACTATGTTATTCTTAATGCCAATCTAAACAGCTTGTGATGACATATTGTTCTTTATGAACACTTAGTACAGATTCTATCTCACAATTGCACTATCTCAATCCCAAAATCAATGCAAATTTAGATTGGTTCTATAGGAATCTTATTAGTAATTACATGAAAACTTCTCTCTGGGGGATGAGTACTCATTAACTCCTGTTTACAAGACAAGCGAATTAATTAAGCCACTAGAACATCACAGGAGCAAATTGATGTCAAGAAGGGCAGTGAACAATGAATCATTATTAGGTAAGTTCAAAAAGAAATCCATTGGTTTCACTATGTTATTCTTAATGACAATCTATAGAGCTTATAATGACATCTTGTTCTTTATGAAAATTTAGTACAGATTCTATCTCACAATTGCACTTTCTCAATCCCAAAATCAATGCAAATATCCATTGGCTCTATAGGAAGCTTATTAGTAAGTAAATGAAAAAATGTCTCAGAGAATTAGAACTCATAAACTCCTATTTTCCAGACAGGCGCATTAACTAATTAAGCCACCGGAACATCACAAGCAAAAAGCGGTGTCAAGAAGGGCAGTGAACAATGAATCACTATTAGGTAAGTTCAAAAAGAAATCCATTGGTTTTACTATGTTATTCTTAATGCCAATCTAAACAGCTTGTGATGACATATTGTTCTTTATGAACACTTAGTACAGATTCTATCTCACAATTGCACTATCTCAATCCCAAAATCAATGCAAATTTCCATTGGCTCTATAGGAAGCTTATTAGTAAGTAAATGAAAAAAATTTTTGAGCATTAGAGCCCATGAACTCTTGTTTACAAGACAGTCACATCAACCCAGTAAGCCACTAGAACATGACAGGTGCAAAGGAATGTCAAGAAGGGCAGTGAACAATGAATCACTATTAGGTAAGTTCAAAAAGAAATCCATTGGTTTCACAATGTTATTGTCAATGCTAATCTTTGCAGCGTATGATGACATATTGTTCTTTATGAGCACTTAATACAGATACTATCTAACAATTGCACTATCTCAAGCCCAAAACCAATGCAAATTTCCATTGGCTCTATAGGAAGCTTATTAGTAAGTAAATGAAAAAAAAGCTCATGACATGCGGAATGCACGTGTGGCCCCCATGACATGTGGCATGCATTGGGGCCCCCATGACATGCGGCATGCATGTGGGGCCCCCTTGAGATGCGGTATGCATTTGGGGCGCCCATGATATGCGACACGTACTTGGGGCCCCCATGACATGCGGCATGCATTTGAGGCCCTCATGACATGCGGCATGCACGTGGGCCCCCACGACATGCGGCATGCATTTGGGGCCCCCATGACATGCGGCATGCATGTGGGCCCCCCATGACATGCAGCATGCATTTGGGCCCCCATGACATGCGGCATGCACGTGGGGCCCCCATGACATGCGGCACATATTTGGGGGCCCCATGACATGCGGCATGCATTTGGGGTCCCCATGACATGCGGCATGCATGTGGGGCCCCCATGACATGCAGCATGCGTTTGGGGCCCCCATGACATGTGGCATGCATGTGGAGCCCCGATGACATGCGGCATGCATGTGTGGCCCCTCTGACATGCGGCATGCACGTGGGGCCCACATGACATGCGGCACGTATTTTGGGCCCCCATGACAAAAGGCATGCATTTGGGCCCCCATGACAAAATGCATGCATTTGGGCCCCCATGACATGCGGCACGTACTTATGGCCCTCATGACATACGGCATACATTTGGGGCCCCCATGACATGCGGCATGCATTTGGTGCCCCAATGACATGCGGCATGCATGTGGGGCCCCAATGACATGCGTCATGCATTTGGGGCCCCCATGACATGCGGCATGCATTTGGGGCACCCATGACATGTGGCATGAACGTGGTCCCCCATGACATGCGTGATGCATTTGGGGTACCCATGACATGTGGCTTGCACGTGGGGTCCACATGACATGCGGCACGTATTTTGGTCCCCCATGACAAAAGGCATGCATTTGGGCCCCAATAACATGCGATATGCATGTGGGGCCCCCATGACATGCGGCATGCATTTGGGGCCCCCATGACATGCGGCATGTATTTTTGGCCCTCATGACATGCGGCATACAATTGGGGCCCCCATGACATGCGGCATGCATTTGAGTCCCCCATGATAAGCGGCACGTATTTGGGGCCCCATGACATGCGGCGCGCATTTGGGGCCCCCATGACATGTGGCATGTTCGTTGGCCCCCATGACATGCGGCACTTATTTGGGGATCCCATTACATGCGGTATGCATTTGGGGTAACCATTACATGCGGAAAGCATTTGAGACACCCATGATTTGGGGCCCCCATGACATGTGGCATGCATTTGGGGCACCCATGACATGTGGCATGAACGTGGTCCCCCATGACATGCGTGATGCATTTGGGGTACCCATGATATGTGGCATGCACGTGGGGCCCACATGACATGCGGCACGTATTTTGGTCCCCCATGACAAAAGGCATGCATTTGGGCCCCAATGACATGCGAGATGCATGTGGAGCCCCCATGACATGTGGCACGTATTTGGGGTCCCCTTGACATGCGGCATGTATTTATGGCCCTCATGACATGCGGCATACATGTGGGGCCCCCATGACATGCGGCATGCATGTGGGGCCCCATGACATGCGCCATGCATTTGGGGCCCCCATGCCATGCGGTACGTATTTATGGCTCTCATGACATGCTGCAAACATGTGGGGCCCCCATGACATGCGGCATGCTTTTGTGTCCCCCATGACATCCGGCATGTATTTATGGCCCTCATGACATGCGTTATGCATGTGGGGCCCCCATGACATTCGGTATTCATGTGGGGCCCCCATGACAAGCGGCATCCATCTGGGGCCTCCATGACATGCGGCATGCATTTGGGGCATCCATGACATGTGGCATGAACGTGGGCCCCCATGACATAACTTTCGGCACGTATTTGGGGACCCCATGACATGCGGGATGCATTTTGGGTACCCATGACATGCGTCATGCATTTGGGTCCCCCATGACATGCGGCACGTATTTATGGCCCTCATGACATGCGGCATACATTTGGGGCCCCCATTACATGCGTTATGCACGTGGGGCCCCCATGACATTCGGTATGCATGTGGGGCCCCCATGACAAGCGGCATCCATCTGGGGCCTCCATGACATGCGGCATGCATTTGGGGCACCCATGACATGTGTCATGAACGTGGGCCCTCATGACATGACTTTCGGCACGTATTTGGGGACCCCATGACATGCGGGATGCATTTGGGGTACCCATGACATGCGTCATGCATTTGGGTCCCCCATGACATGCGGCATGCATTTGGGGCCCCCATAACATGCGGCATGCACATGGGGCCCCCATGACATGCGGGATGCATGTGGCGCCCCATGACATGCAGAACGCACTTGGGGACCCCATGACATGCGGCATGCATTTGGGGCCCCCATGACGTGCTGCATGAATTTGTGGCCCCCATGACATGCGGCATGCATGTGGGGCCTAAATGACATGTGGCATGCATGTGGGGCCCCATGACATGCGCCATGCATTTGGGGCCCCCATGCCATGCGGTACGTATTTATGGCTCTCATGACATGCGGCAAACATGTGGGGCCCCCATGACATGCGGCATGCATTTGTGTCCCCCATGACATCCGGCATGTATTTATGGCCCTCATGACATGCGGCATACATTTGGGGCCCCCATGACTTGCGGCATGCATTTGGGTCCACCATGACATGCGGTATGCAAGTTGGGCCCCCTTGACAAGAGTCATCCATTTGGGGCCCCCATGACATGTGGCATGAACGTGTGCCCCCATGACATGACTTTCGGCACGTATTTGGGGACCCCATGACATGCGGGATGCATTTGGGGTACGCATGACATGCGTCATGCATTTGGGTCCCCCATGACATGTGGCATGAATTTGGGCCCCCAATGACATGCAGCATGCACATGTGGCTCCCATGACATGCGGCATGCATTTGGGCCCCCATGACATGCGGCATGCATTTTGTCGCCCCATTCCATGCGGCATGCACGTGGGACAGCCATGAAATGCGTCATGCATTTGGGGCCCGCATGACATCCAGCATGCATGTGGGGCCCCCATGACTTGCGGCATGCACGTGGGGCACCCATGACAGACGGCACGTATTTATGGCCCTCATGACATGCGGCATACAATTGGGGCCCCCATGACATGCGGCATGCATTTGAGTCCCCCATGATAAGCGGCACGTATTTGGGGCCCCATGACATGCGGCGCGCATTTGGGGCCCCCATGACATGTGGCATGTTCGTGGGCCCCCATGACATGCGGCACTTATTTGGGGATCCCATTACATGCGGTATGCATTTGGGGTAACCATTACATGCGGAAAGCATTTGAGACACCCATGACACGCGGCATGCATGTGGGGCCCCCATGACATGCGGCATGTATTTGGGTCCCCCATGACAAGCGGCATACATTTGGGGCCCCCATGACATGCGGCATGCATTTGGGGCCCCCATGACATGCGGCATGCATATGGTGCCCCCTTGACATGCCACACGTATTTAGGGCCCCCACGACATGTGGCATGCATGTGGGGCCCCCATGACATGTGCAACGCATGTGGGCCCCCCATGACATGCGGCATGCATTTGTGGCCCCCATGACATGCGCTATGCATGTGGGGCCTCCATGACATGTGGCATGCATGTGGGGCCCCCATGACATGTGCAACACATGTGGGGCCCCCATGACATGCGGCATGCATTTGGGGCCCCCATGACATGCGCCATGCATGTGGGGCCCCCATGAAATGTGCCATGCATGTGGGGCCTCAATGACATGCGGCACGTAATTGGGGCCCCCATGATATGCGGTATGCATTTGGGGTCCCCATGACATGTGGCATGCATGTGGGGCCCCCATGACATGTGCAACGCATGTGGGGCCCCCATGACATGCGGCATGCATTTGGGGCCCCCATGACATGCACCATGCATGTGGGGCCCCCATGAAATGTGCCATGCATGTGGGCCTCAATGACATGCTGCACGTAATTGGGGCCCCCATGATATGCGGTATGCATTTGGGGTCCCCATGACATGCGGTATGCAGGTGGGGCCCCCATGACATGCAGCATGCATTTGGGGCCCCCATAACACGCGGCATGCACGTGGAGCCCAGATGACATGCGGCACGTATTTGGGGCCCCATTGACTTAAGGTATGCATTTGGGCCCCCATGACATGCGGCATGCATGTGGGGCCCCCATGACATGCAGCACGTATTGGGGGCCCCCATGACATGCGGCATGCATTTGGGCCCCCAATGACATGTGCCATGCACGTGGGGCCCCCATGACATGCGGCATGCATTTGGGGCCCCCATAAAATGCGTCATGCATTTGGTCCCCCCATGATATGCGGCATGCACGTGGGGCCCCCATGACATCCGGCATGCATTTGGGGCCCGTATGACACCCAGTATGCATGTGGGGACCTCATGACATGCGGCATGCACGTGGGACCCCATGACATGCGGCACGTATTTATGGCCCTCATGACATGCGGCATACATTTGGGGACCACATGACATGTGGCTTGCATTTGGGGCCCCATGACATGCGGAATGCACGTGGGGGCCCCATGACATGCGGCATACATTTGGGGACCACATGACATGTGGCATGCATTTGGGGCCCCATGACATGCGGAATGCACGTGGGGGCCCCATTACATGCGGAATGCACATGGGTCCCGTATGACATGCGGCATGCATTTGGGGCCCCCATGACATGAGGCATACATTTGGGCCCCCATGACATGCGGCATGCATTTGGGGCCCCATGACATGCGACATGCATTTGGGGCCCCATGGCATGCAGAATGCACGTGGTGGCCCATGACATGCGGAAAGCACGTGCGTCCCCCATGACATGCGACATGCATTTGGGGTCCCCATGACATGCAGCATGCATGTGGGGCCCCCTTGACAAGCTGCATGCATTTGGGGCCCCCATGACATGCGGTATGCACGTGGGGGCCCCATGACATGCGGAATGCACGAGGGGCCCCCTATGACATGTAGCATGCATTTGGGGCCCCCATGACATGCGGCATGCATGTGGGTCCCCCTTGACATACGGCCTGCATTTGGGGCCCCCATAATATGCGACACGTACTTAGGTCCCCCATGACATGCGCCATGCGTTTGGGGCCCTCATGACATGCGGCATGCACGTGGGGCCCCCATCACATGCGGCATGCATTTGGGCCCCCATGACATGCCGCATGCATGTGCAGCCCCTATGACATGCGGCATGCATTTGGGGCCCCCATGATAAGCTGCATGTATTTGGGGCCCCTATGACATGCGGCATGCATGTGGAGCCCCTATGACATGTGGCATGCATTTGGGGCCCCCATGATCAGTGGCACGCATTTGGGGCCCCCATGACATGCGGCATGCATTCGGGGCCCTATGACATGCGGAATGCACGTGGGGGCCCCATGACATGCGGAATGCACGTGGGGCCCTCTTGACATGCGGCATGCATTTGGGGCCCCAATGACAAGCTTCATACATTTGGGGCACCCATGACATGCGTCATGCATTTGGGGCCCCCATGACATGCGGCATGCATATGGGGTCCCCATGACATGAGGCATGCATGTGGAGCCCCATGACATGCGCCATGCATTTGGGGCCCCATGTCATGACATGCGACACGTATTAATGGCCCTCATGACATGCTGCATGCATTTGGGGCCCCATGATATGAGGAATGCACGTGGGGGCCCCATGACATGCGGAATGCACATGGGGCCCCCATGACATGCGGCATGCATTTGGGGCCCTCATGACATGAGGCATATAAATGGGGCCCCCATGACATGCGGCATGCATTTGGGGCCCCATGACATGCGGAATCCACATGGTGCCCCCATGACATGCGGCATGCATTTGGGGCCCCCATGACATGTGGCATGCATTTGGTCCCCCCATGATATGCGGCATGCACGTGGGGCCCCCATGACATTCGGCATGCATTTGGGGCCCGTATGACACCTGGCATGCATGTGGGGACCCCATGACATGCAGCATGCATTTGGGGCCCCATGACATGCGGAATGCACGTGGGGCCTCCATGACATGCGGCATGCATGTGGGGCCCCCTTGACATGCGGCATGCATTTGGGCCCCCCATGATATGCAACACGTACTTGGGGCCACCATGACATGCGCCATGTGTTTGGGGCCCTCATGACATGCGGCATGCACGTGGGACCCCCATTACATGCGGCATGCATTTGGGGCCCCCATGACATGCGGCATGCATGTGGAACCCCTATGACATGCGGCATGCATTTGGGGCCCCCATGATAAGCGGCACGTATGTGGGACCCCCATGACATGTAGCATGCATTCGCGGACCCCCATGACAAGCGGCATGCATGTGGAACCCCATGACATTCGCCATGCATTTGGGGCCCCATGTCATGACATGCGGCAAGCATTTATGTCCCTCATGACATGCGGCATACATTTGGGGCCCCCATGACATGTGGCATGCATTTGGGGCCCCATGGCATGCGGAATACACGTGCGGGCCCCATGACATGCGACACGTATTGTGGGTGCCCATGACATGCGCCATGCGTTTGGGCCCCCAATGACATGCGGCATGCACGTGGGGCCCCCATGACATGCGGCATGCATTTTGGGGCCCCCATGACATGCGGCATGCATTTGTTCCCCCATTATATGCGGCATGCACGTGGGGCCCCCATGACATGCGGCATGCATGTGGGGCCCCCTTGACATGCGGCATGCATTTGGGGCCCCCATGACACGAGGCATACATTTGGGGCCCCTATGACATGCGGCATGCATTTGGGGCCCCATGACATGCAGCATGCATTTGGGGTCCCCATGACATGCAGAAAGCACGTGGGGCCCCCATGACATGCGCCATGCGTTTGGGGCCCTCATGACATGCGGCATGCACGTGGGGCCCCCATGACATGCGGCATGCATTTGGGCCCCCATGACATGCGGCATGCATGTGCAGCCCCTATGACATGCGGCATGCATTTGGGGCCCCCATGACAAGCGGCATGGATTTGGGGCCCCCATGACATGCGGCATGCATTCGGGGACCCATGACATGCGGAATGCACGTGGGGGCCCCATGACATGCGGAATGCACGTGGGGCCTCCATGACATGCGGCATGCATTTGGTGCCCCCATGACATGCTGCATGCATTTGGTCCCCTCTTGATATGCGGCATGCACGTGGGGCCACCATGACATTCGGCATGCATTTGGGGCCCGTATGACACCCGGCATGCATGTGGGGACCCCATGACATGCTTCATGCACGTGGGGCCCCCATGAAATGCGACACGTATTTATGGCCCTCATGACATGCTGCATGCATTTGGGGCCCCATGACATGCGGAATGCACGAGGGGGCCCCATGACATGCGGAATGCACATGGGGCCCCATGACATGTGGCATGCATTTGGGGCCCTCATGACATGAGGCATATAATTGGGGCCCCCATGACATGCGGCATGCATTTGGGGCCCCATGACATGCGGCATGCATTTGGGGCCCCATGACATGCGGCATGCATTTGGGGCCCCATGACATGCAGAATGCACTTGGTGACCCCATGACATGCGGACTCCACATGGTGCCCCCATGACATGCGGCATGCATTTGGGGCCCCCATGACATGTGGCATGCATTTGGTCCCCCCATGATATGCGGCATGCACGTGGGGCCCCCATGACATTCGGCATGCATTTTGTGCCCGTATGACACCCGGCATGTATGTGGGGACCCCATGACATGCGTCATGCATTTGGGGCCCCATGATATGCGGAATGCACGTGGGGCCCCCATGACATGCGGCATGCATTTGGGGGCCCCATGACATGCGGCATGCATGTGGGGCCCCCTTGACATGGGCCATGCATTTGGGGCCCCCATGACACGAGTCATACATTTGGGGCCCTCATGACATACGGCATGCATTTGGGGCCCCATGACATGCAGCATGCATTTGGGGACCCATGACTTGCAGCATGCATTTGGGGCCCCATGACATGCAGAATGCACGTGGTGGCCCATGACATGCGGAAAGCACGAGGGGCCCCCATGATATGCGGCATGCATTTGTGGCCCCCTTGACATGCGGCATGCATTTGGGGCCCCCATGACATGCGGCATGCATGTGGGACCCCCTTGACATGCGGCATGCATTTGGGCCCCCCATGATATGCGACACGTACTTGGGTTCCCCATGACATGCGGTATGCATGTGGAGCCCCGATGACATGCGGCACGTATTGTGGGCGCCCATGACATGCGCCATGCATTTGGGCCCCCAATGACATGCGGCATGTATGTGGGGCCCCCATAACATGCGGCATGCATTTGGGGCCCCCATGACATGCGGCATGCATTTGGTCCCCCCATGATATGCGGCATGCACGTGGGGCCCCCATGACATGCGGCATGCATGTGGGGCCCCCTTGACATGCGGCATGCATTTGGGGCCCCCATGACACGAGGCATACATTTGGGGCCCCCATGACATGCGGCATGCATTTAGGGCCCCATGACATGCAGCATACATTTGGGGCCCCATGACATGCAGCATGCATTTGGGGCACCAAGACATGCAGCATGCATTTGGGGCCCCATGACATGCAGAATGCACGTGGGGGCCCATGACATGCAGAAAGCATGTGGGCCCCCATGACATGTGGCATGCATTTGTGGCCCCCTTGAAATGCGGCATGCATTTGCGGCCCCCATGACATGTGGCATGCATTTGGTCCCCCCATGATATGTGGCATGCCCGTGTGGCCCCCATGCCAATCGGCATGCATTTGGGGCCTGTATGACACCCGGCATGCATGTGGCGACCCCATGACATGCAGCATGCATTTGGGGCCCCATGACATGCGGAATCCACGTGGGGCCCTCATGACATGCGACATGCATTTGGGGCCCCCATGACATGACTTTCGGCACGTATTTGGGGACCCCATGACATGCGGGATGCATTTGGGGTACCCATGACATGCGTCATGCATTTGGGTCCCCCATGACATGCGTTATGCACTTGGGAACCCCATGACATGCGGCATGCATTTGGGGCCCCCATGACGTCCTGCATGAATTTGGGGCCCCTATGACATGCTGCAAGCATTTGGGGCACCCATGACATGTGGCATGCATGTGGGGCACCCATGTCATGCGGCATGCACGTAGGGCCCCTTTGACATACGGCACGTATTTGGGTCCCGCATGACAAGCAGCATACATTTGGGGCCACCATAAGATGCGGCATACATTTGGGGGCCCCATGACATGCGGCATATATTTGGGGCCCCTATGACATGCGGCATGCATTTGTGGCTCCCATGAAATGCGTCATGCATGTGGAGCCCCATGACATGCAGAATGCACTTGGGGACCCCATGACATGCGGCATGCATTTGGGGCCCCCATGACGTCCTGCATGAATTTGGGGCCCCCATGACATGCTGCATGCATGTGGGGCCTCCATGACATGTGGCATGCATGTGGGGCACCCATGTCATGCGGCATGCACGTGGGGCCCCTATGACATACGGCACGTATTTGGGTCAAAAATGACAAGCAGCATACATTTGGGGCCACCATAATATGCGGAATACATTTGGGGCCCCCATGACATGCGGCATATATTTGGTGCCCCTATGACATGCGGCATGCATTTGGGGCCCCCATGACATGCGGCATGCATATGGGGCCCCCATGCCATGCGGCATGCATGTGGAGCTCCATGACATGCAGAATGCACTTGGGGACCCCATGACATGCGGCATGCATTTGGGGCCCCACGGCGTGCTGCATGAATTTGGGGCCCCCATGACATGCGGCATGCATGTGGCGCCCCCATGACATGTGGCATGCATGTGGGGCCCCCATGACATGCGCCATGCATGTGGGGCCCCATGTCTTTCAGCACGTATTTGGGGCCCTCAATACATGCGGCATGCACGTGGGGCCCTCATGACATGCGGCATGTATTTGGGGCCCCCATGACATGTGGCGTGCATTTGCGGACCCCATGACATGTGCCATGCATGTAGGGCCCCCATGACATGCGGCACGTATTTGGAGCCCCCATGACATGCGGCATTCATTTGGGGCCCCCATGACATTACTTTCGGCACGTATTTGGGGACCCCATGACACGCGGGATGCATTTGGGGTACCCATGACATGCGTCATGCATTTGGGTCCCCCATGACATGCGTTATGCACGTGGGGCCCCCATGACATTCGGTATGCATGTGGGGCCCCCATGACAAGCGGCATCCATCTGGGGCCTTCATCACATGCGGCATGCATTTGGGGCACCCATGACATGTGGCATGAACGTGGGCCCCCATGACATCACTTTCGGCACGTATTTGGGGACCCCATGACAAGCAGCATACATTTGGGGCCACCATAACATGCGGCATACATTTGGGGCCCCCATGACATGCGGCATATATTTGGGGCCTCTATGACATGCGGCATGCATATGGGGGCCCATGACATGCGGCATGCATGTGGAGCCCCATGACATGCAGAATGCAATTGGGGACCCCATGACATGCGGCATGCATTTGGGGCCCCATGACATGCTGCATGAATTTGGGGCCCCCATGACATGCGGCATGCATGTGGCGCCCCCATGACATGTGGCATGCATGTGGGGCCCCCATGACATGCGCCATGCATGTGGGGTCCCATGTCTTTCAGCACTTATTTGGGGCCCTCAATACATGGGGCATGCACGTGGAGCCCTCATGACATGCGTCATGTATTTGGGGCCCCCATGACATGTGGCGTGCATTTGCGGCCCCCATGACATGTGCCATGCATGTGGGGCCCCCATGACATGCGGCACGTATTTGGAGCCCCCATGACATGCGGCATGCATTTGGGGCCCCCATGACATGTGCCATGCATGTGGGGCCCCCATGACATGCGGCACGTATTTGGGGCCCCCATGGCATGCACCATGCTTATGGGGCCACAATGACATGCAGCATGTATTTGGGGCCCCCTTGACATGCGTCATGCATTTGGGGACCCAATGGCATGCGGTATGCACGTGAGGAACCCATGACATGAGGCATGCGTTTGTGACCCCCATGACACTCGTCATGCATGTGGAGCCCCAATGACATGCGGCATGCATGTGGGCCCCCCTGACATGCGGCATGCACGTGTGGCCCCCATGAAATGCGTCACCTGTTTGGGGCCCCCATGACATAAGGCATGCATTTGGGTCCCCATGACATGCACCATGCATGTGGGGCTGCCATGACATGCGGCATGCAGTTGGGACCTTCATGACTTGCGGCATGCACGTGGAGCCCCAATGTAATGCGGCATGCGTTTGCGCCCCCCATGACATTCGGCATGCACGTGGGGCCCCCATGACATGCGGAATACATGTGGGGCACCCATGACAGGCAGCACGTATTTATGGCCCTCATGACATGCGGCATACAATTGGGGCCCCCATGACATGCGGCATGCATGTGGGGCCCCTATGACATGTGGCATGCATTTGGGTCCCCCATGATAAGCGGCACTTATTTGGTGCCCCATGACATGCGGCATGCATTTGGGGCCCCCATGACATGTGGCTTGTACGTGGGCCCCCATGACATGCTGCACTTATTTGGGGATCCAATTACATGCGGTATGCATTTGGGGTCCCCATTACATGCGGCACGCATTTGGGGCACCCATGACACGCGGCATGCATGTGGGGCCCCCATGACATGTGGCATGCATTTGGGGCCCCCATGACATGCAGCATGCATATGGGGCCCCCTTGAAATGCGGCATGTATTTAGGGCCCAGACGACATGTGGCATGTATTTGGGGCCCCCATGACATGCGGCATGCATTTGGTGCCCACATGACTTGTGCCATGCATATGGGGCCTCAATGACATGCAGCACATATTTGGGGCTCCCATTACATGCGGTATGCATTTGGGGTCCCCATGACATGCGGTATGCACGTGGGGCCCCCATGACATGCAGCATGCTTTTGGGGCCCCCATGACACGCGGCATGCATGTGGAGCCCCGATGACATGCGGCACGTATTTGGGGCCCCCATGACATGCGGCATGCATTTGGGCCCCCATGACATGCGGCATGCATGTGGGGCCCCCATGACATGCGGCATGCATTTGGTGCCCCCATGACTTGCGCAATGCATATGGGGCCTCAATGACATGCGGCATGCATATGGGGCCCCCATGACATGCGGCATGCATGTAGAGCCCCATGACATGCGGCATGCAAATGGGACCCCCATGACATGCGGCATGCATATGGGGCCCCCATGGCATGCGGCATGCATGTGGAGCCCCATGACATGCACCATGCATGTGGGGCACCATGTCATGCGACATGCATTTGGGGCCCCCATGACATGCGGCATGCACGTGGGGCCCTCATTACATGCGGCACTTATTTATGGCCCTCTTGACATGCGGCATACATTTGGAGACCACATGACATGTGGCATGCATTTGGGGCCCCATGACATGCGACATGCATTTGGGGCCCCCATGACATGCGGCATGCACGTGGGGCCCTCATGACATGCGGCACTTATTTATGGCCCTCTTGACATGCGGCATACATTTGGAGACCACATGACATGTGGCATGCATTTGGGGCCCCATGACATGCAGAATGCATGTGGTGGCCCCATGACATGCGGAATGCACGCGTGCCCCCATGACATGCGGCATGCATTTGGTCCCCCCATGATATGCGGCATGCACTTGGGGCCCCCATGACATTCGGCATGCATTTGGGGACCGTATGACACCCGGCATGCATGTGGGGACCCCATGACATGCGGCATGCATTTGGGGCCCCATGACATGCGGAATGCACGTGGGGGCCCCATGACATGCAGAATGCACATGGGTCCCCCATGACATCCGGCATGCATGTGGGGCCCCATTGACTTGCGGCATGCATTTGGGGCCCCCATGACATGGGGCATGCATTTGGGGCCCGCATGACATGCGACATGCATTTGGGGCCCCATGACATGCGACATGCATTTGGGGCCCCCATGACATGCGGTATGCACGTGGGGGCCCCATGACATGCGGAATGCACGAGGGGCCCCCTATGACATGTAGCATGCATTTGGGGCCCCCATGACATGCGGCATGCATGTGGGGCCCCCTTGACATGCGGAATGCACGTGGGGGCCCCATGACATGCGGAATGCACGTGGGGCCCTCTTGACAAGCGGCATACATTTGGGGCCCCCATGACATGCGTCATGCATTTGGGGCCCCCATGACATGTGGCATGCATGTGGAGCCCCATGACATGCGCCATGCATGTGGGGCCCCATGTCATGACATGCGGCAAGTATTTATGGCCCTCATGACATGCGGCATGCATTTGGGGCCCCCATGAAATGTGGCATGCATTTGGGGCCCCATGACATGCGGAATGCACGTGGGTGTCCCATGACATGCGGAATGCACGTAGGGCCTCCATGACATGCGGCATGCATTTGGTGCCCCCATGACATGCGGCATGCATTTGGTCCCCTCTTGATATGCGGCATGCACGTGGGGCCACCATGACATTCGGCATGCATTTGGGGCCCGTATGACACCCGGCATGCACGTGGGGCCCTCATGACATGCGGCACGTATTTATGGCCCTCATGACATGCGGCATACATTTGGGGACCACATGACATCTGGCCATGCATTTGGGGCCCCATGACATGCAGAATGCATGTGGTGGCCCCATGACATGCGGAATGCACATGGTGCCCCCATGAAATGTGGCATGCATTTGGTCCCCCCATGATATGCGGCATGCCCGTGGGGCCCCCATGACATTCGGCATGCATTTGGGGCCCGTATAACACCCGGCATGAATGTGGGGACCCCATGACATGCTTCATGCACGTGGGGCCCCCATGACATGTGACACGTATTTGTGGCCCTCATGACATGCTGCATGCATTTGGGGTCCCATGACATGCGGAATGCACGTGGGGGCCCCATGACATGCGGAATGCACATGGGGACCCCATGACATGCGGCAAGCATTTGGGGCCCTCATGACATGAGGCATATATTTGGGCCCCCATGACATGCGGCATGCATGTGGGGCCCCCTTGACATATGGCATGCATTTGGGGCCCCCATGACATGCGGCATGCATTTGGGGCCCCCATGACATGCGACATGCTTGTGGGGGCCTCATGACATGCGGAATGCACGTGCGGACCCCATGACATGTGACATGCATTTGGGGCCCCCATGACATGCGGCATGCATGTGGGGCCCCCTTGACATGCGGCATGCATTTGGGGCGCCCATGATATGCGACACGTACTTGGGGCCCCCATGACATGCGGCATGCATTTGAGGCCCTAATGACATGCGGCATGCACGTGGGCCCCCATGACATGCGGCATGCACGTGGGGCCCTCATGACATGCGGCATGCATTTGGGGCCCCCATGACATACGGCATGCATGTGGGCCCCCCATGACATGCAGCATGCATTTGGGCCCCCATGACATGCGGCATGCACGTCGGGCCCACATGACATGCGGCATGCACGTCGGGCCCACATGACATGCGGCACATATTTTGGCCCCCCATGACAAAAGGCATGCATTTGGGCCCCCATGACAAAAGGCATGCATTTGGGCCCCCATGACATGCGGCACGTATTTATGGCCCTCATGACATGCGGCATACATTTGGGGCCCCCATGACATGCGGCATGCATTTGGTACCCCAATGACATGCGGCATGCATGTGGGGCCCCCATAACATGCGTCATGCATTTGGGGCCCCCATGACATGCGGCATGCATTTGTGGCACCCATGACATGTGGCATGAACGTGGTCCCCCATGACATGCGTGATGCATTTGGGGTACCCATGACATGTGGCATGCACGTGGGGCCCACATGACATGCGGCACGTATTTTGGTCCCCCATGACAAAAGGCATGCATTTGGGCCCCAATGACATGCAATATGCATGTGGAGCCCCATGACATGTGGCACGTAGTTGGGGCCCCCTTGACATGCGGCATGTATTTATGGCCCTCATGACATGCGGCATACATGTGGGTCCCACATGACATGCGGCATGCATTTGGGGCCCCAATGACATGCGGCATGCATTTGGGGCCCCAATGACATGCGGCATGCACGTGGGGCCCACATGACATGCGGCACATATTTGGGGCCCCCATGACATGTGGCATGAACGTGGTCCCCCATGACATGCGTGATGCATTTGGGGTACCCATGACATGTGGCTTGCACGTGGGGCCCACATGACATGCGGCACGTATTTTGGTCCCCCATGACAAAAGGCATGCATTTGGGCCCCAATGACATGCGATATGCATGTGGGGCCCCCATGACATGCGGCATGCATTTGGGGCCCCATGACATGCGGCATGTATTTTTGGCCCTCATGACATGCGGCATACATGTGGGGCCCCCATGACATGCGGCATGCATTTGGTCCCCCATGACATGCGGCTCGTAATTATAGCCGTCAAGACATGCGGCATTCATTTGGGGCCCCCATGACATGCGTCATGCATTTGGGGCCCCCATGACATGCGGCATGCATTTGGGGCACCCATGACATGTGGCATGAAGGTGGTCCCCCATGACATGCGTGATGCATTTGGGGTACCCATGACATGTGGCATGCACGTGGGGCCCACATGACATGCGGCACGTATTTTGGCCCCCCATGACAAAAGGCATGCATTTGGGCCCCCATGACAAAAGGCATGCATTTGGGCCCCCATGACATGCGGCATGTATTTATGGCCCTCATGACCTGCGGCATACATGTGGGGCCCCCATAACATGCGGCATGCATTTGGGTCCCCCATGACATGCGGCACGTATTTATGGCCCTCATGACATGCGGCATACATTTGGGGCCCCCATGACATGCGGCATGCATTTGGGTCCCCCATGACTTGCGGTATGCATGTGGGGCCCCCGTGACAAGCGGCATCCATCTGGGGCCTCCATGACATGCGGCATGCATTTGGGGCACCCATGACATGTGGCATGAACGTGGGCCCCCATGACATGACTTTCGGCACGTATTTAGGGACCCCATGACATGCGGGATGCATTTGGGGTACCCATGACATGCGTCATGCATTTGGGTCCCCCATGACATGCGTTATGCACGTGGGGCCCCCATGACATTCGGTATGCATGTGGGGCCCCCATGACAAGCGGCATCCATCTGCAACCTCCATGACATGAGGCATGCATTTGGGGCACCCATGACATGTGGCATGAACGTGGGCCCCCATGACATGACTTTCGGCACGTATTTGTGGACCCCATGACATGCGGGATGCATGTGGGGCCCCCATGACATGCGTCATGCATTTGGGGCCCCCATGACATGCGGCATGCATTTGGGGCACCCATGACATGTGGCATGAACGTGGTCCCCCATGACATGCGTGATGCATTTGGGGTACCCATGACATGTGACATGCACGTGGGGCCCACATGACATGCGGCACGTATTTTGGTCCCACATGACAAAAGGCATGCATTTGGGCCCCAATGACATGCGATATGCATGTGGAGCCCCCATGACATGTGGCACTTATTTGGGGCCCCCTTGACATGCGGCATGTATTTATGGCCCTCATGACATGCGGCATACATGTGGGGCCCCCATGACATGCGGCATGCATTTGGAGCCCCCATGACATGCGGCATGTATTTATGGCCCTCATGACATGCGTCATACATGTGGGGCCCCCATGACATGCGGCATGCATTTGGGTCCCCCATGACATGCGGCACGTATTTATGGCCCTCATAACATGCGGCATACATTTGGGCCCCCCATTACATGCGGCATGCATTTGGGTCCCCCATGACATGCGGTATGCATGTGGGGCCCACATGACAAGCGGCATCCATCTGGGGCCTCCATGACATGCGGCATGCATTTGGGGCACCCATGACATGTGGCATGAACGTGGGCCCCCATGACATGACTTTCGGCACGTATTTGGGGATCCCATGACATGCGGGATGCAATTGGGGTACCCATGACATGCGTCATGCATTTGGGTCCCCCATGACATGCGTTATGCACGTGGGGCCCCCATGACATTCGGTATGCATGTGGGGCCCCCATGACAAGCGGCATCCATCTGGGGCCTCCATGACATGCGGCATGCATTTGGGGCACCCATGACATGTGGCATGAACGTGGGCCCCCATGACATGACTTTCGGCACGTATTTGGGGACCCCAAGACATGCGGGATGCATTTGGGGTAACAATGACATGCGTCATGCATTTGGGTCCCCCATGACATGCGGCATGCATTTTTGGCCCCCATGACATGCGACATGCATATGGGGCCCCCATGACATGCGACATGCATGTGGAGCCCCATGACATGCAGAATGCACTTGGGGACCCCATGACATGCGGCATGCATTTGGGGCCCCCATGATGTGCTGCATGAATTTGGGGCCCCCATGACATGCGGCATGCAAGTGGGGTCTCCATGACATGTGGCATGCATGTGGGGCCCCCATGACATGCGCCATGCATTTGGGGCCCCCATGCCATGCGGCACATATTTATGGCTCTCATGACATGCGGCAAACATGTGGGGCCCCCATGACATGCGGCATGCATTTGTGTCCCCCATGACATCTGGCATGTATTTATGGCCCTCATGACATGCGGCATACAATTGGGGCCCCCATGACTTGCGGCATGCATTTGGGTCCACCATGACATGCGGTATGCAAGTTGAGCCCCCTTGACAAGAGTCATCCATTTGGGGCCCCCATGACATGCGGCATGCATTTGGGGCACCCATGACAGGTGGCATGAACGTGGGCCCCCATGACATGACTTTCGGCACGTATTTGGGGACCCCATGACATGCGGGATGCATTTGGGGTACCCATGACATGCGTCATGCATTTGGGTCCCCCATGACATGTGGCATGCATTTGGGGCCCCCATGACATGCGGCATGCATGTGGAGCCCCATGACATGCAGAATGCACTTGGGGACCCCATGACATGCGGCATGCATTTGGGGCCCCCATGATGTGCTGCATGAATTTGGGGCCCCCATGACATGCGGCATGCAAGTGGGGTCTCCATGACATGTGGCATGCATGTGGGGCCCCCATGCCATGCGCCATGCATTTGGGGCCCCCATGCCATGCGGCACATATTTATGGCTCTCATGACATGCGGCAAACATGTGGGGCCCCCATGACATGCGGCATGCATTTGTGTCCCCCATGACATCCGGCATGTATTTATGGCCCTCATGACATGCGGCATACATTTGGGGCCCCCATGACTTGCGGCATGCATTTGGGTCCACCATGACATGCGGTATGCAAGTTGGGCCCCCTTGACAAGAGTCATCCATTTGGGGCCCCCATGACATGCGGCATGCATTTGGGGCACCCATGACATGTGGCATGAACGTGGGCCCCCATGACATGACTTTCGCACGTATTTGGGGACCCCATGACATGCGGGATGCATTTGGGGTACCCATGACATGCGTCATGCATTTGGGTCCCCCATGACATGTGGCATGCATTTGGGCCCCCAATGACATGCGGCATGCACATGTGGCTCCCATGACATGCGGCATGCATTTGGGCCCCCATGACATGCGGCATGCATTTGGGCCCCCATGACATGCGGCATGCATTTGGGTCCCCCATGACAAGCGGCACACATTTGGGGCCCCCATGACATGCGACATGCATTTGGGGCCCCCATGACATGCGGCAGCATATGGGGCCCACTTGACATGCCGCACGTATTTAGGGCCCCCACGACATGTGGCATGCATGTGGGGCCCCAATGACATGTGCAACGCATGTGGGCCCCCCATGACATGCGCCATGCATTTGGGGCCCCCATGACATGCGCCATGCATTTGGGGCCTCCATGACATGTGGCATGCATGTGGGGCCCCCATGACATGTGCAACGCATGTGGGGCCCCCATGACATGCGGCATGCATTTGGGGCCCCCATGACATGCTTCATGCATGTGGGGCCCCCATGAAATGTGCCATGCATGTGGGGCCTCAATGACATGCGGCACGTAATTGGGCCACCCATGATATGCGGTATGCATTTGGGGCCCCCATGACACGCGGCATGCACGTGGAGCCCCGATGACATGCGGCACGTATTTGGGGCCCCCATGACATAAGGCATGCATTTGGGCCCCCATGACATGCGGCATGCATGTGGGGCCCCCATGACATGCAGCACGTATTGGGGGCCCCATGACATGCGGCATGCATATGGGAACCCAAATGACATGAGGCATGCACGTGGGGCCCCCATGACATGCGGCATGCATTTGGGGCCCCATAGAATGCGTCATGCATTTGGTCCCCCCATGATATGCGGCATGCACGTGGGGCCCCCATGATATCCTGCATGCATTTGGGGCCCGTATAACACCCGGTATGCATGTGAGGACCCCATGACATGCGGCATGCGCGTGGGGCCCCCATGATATGCGGCACGTATTTATGGCCCTCATGACATGCGGCATACATTTGGGGACCACATGACATGTTGACATGCATTTGGGGCCCCCATGACATGAGGCATACTTTTGGGGCCCCCATGACATGCGGCATGCATGTGGGGCCCCCTTGACATGCTGCATGCATTTGGGCCCCTATGATATGCGACACGTACTTGGGTCCCCCATGACATGCTCCATGCGTTTGGGGCCCTCATGACATGCGGCATACAATTGGGGCGCCCATGACATGCAGCATGCATGTGGGGCCCCTATGACATGCGGCATGCATTTGGTTCCCCCATGATAAGCAGCACGTATTTGGGGCCCCATGACATGCGGCATGCATTTGGGGATCCCATTACATGCGGTATGCATTTGGGGTCCCCATTACATGCGGCAAGCATTTGAGGCACCCATGACACGCGGCATGCATGTGGGGCCCCCATGACATGTGGCATGCATTTGGGTCCCCCATGACAAGCGGCATACATTTGGGGCCCCCATGACATGCGGCATGCATTTGGGGCCCCCATGTCATGCGGCATGCATATGGGGCCCCCTTGACATGCCGCACGTATTTAGGGCCCCCACGACATGTGGCATGCATGTGGGGCCCCCATGACATGTGCAACGCATGTGGGCCCCCCATGACATGCGCCATGCATTTGGGGCCCCCATGACATGCGCCATGCATGTGGGGCCTCCATGACATGTGGCATGCATGTTGGGCCCCCATGACATGCGGCATGCATTTGGGGCCCCCATGACATGTGCCATGCATGTGGGGCCCCCATGAAATGTGCCATGCATGTGGGGCCTCAATGACATGCGGCACGTAATTGGGCCCCCCATGATATGTGGTATGCATTTGGGGTCCCCATGACATGCGGTATGCAGGTGGGGCCCCCATGACATGCAGCATGCATTTGGGGCCCCCATGACACGCGGCATGCACGTGGAGCCCCGATGACATGCGGCACGTATTTGGGGCCCCCATGACATAAGGCATGCATTTGGGCCCCCATGACATGCGGCATGCATGTGGGCCCCCCATGACATGCAGCACGTATTGGGGGCCCCCATGACATGCGGCATGCATTTGAGAACCCCAATGACATGCGGCATGCACGCGGGGCCCCCATGACATGCGGCATGCATTTGGGGCTCCATAGAATGCGTCATGCATTTGGTCCCCCCATGATATGCGGCATGCACGTGGGGCCCCCATGACATCCTGCATGCATTTGGGGCCCGTATGACACCCGGTATGCATGTGGGGCCCATGCAGAATGCACGTGGTGGCCCATGACATGCGGAAAGCACGTGGGTCCCCTGTGACGTGCGGCATGCATTTGGGGCCCCCATGACATGCGTCATGCATGTGGGTCCCCCTTGACAAGCTGCATGCATTTGGGGCCCCCATGACATGCGGCATGCATTTGGGGCCCGCGTGACATGCGGCATGCACGTGGGGGCCCCATGACATGCAGAATACACGTGGTGGCCCATGACATGCGGAAAGCACGTGGGTCCCCTATGACATGCGGCATGCATTTGTGGCCCCCATGATAAGCTGCACGTATTTGGGGCCCCGATGACATGCGTCATGCATTTGGGGCCCCTATGACATGCGGCATGCATATGGGGTCCCCATGACATGCGGCATGCATGTGGAGCCCCACGACATGCGCCATGCATTTGGGGCCCCATGTCATGACATGCGGCAAGTATTTATGGCCCTCATGACATGCGGCAAACATTTGGGGCCCCTATGACATGTGGCATGCATTTGGGGCCCCATGACATGCTGATGCACGTGGGGGCCCCATGACATGCGGAATGCACGTGGGGCCTCCATGACATGCGGCATGCATTTGGTGCCCCCATGACATGCGGCATGCATTTGGTCCCCTCTTGATATGTGGCATGCACGTGGGGCCACCATGACATTCGGCATGCATTTGGGGCCCGTATGACACCCGGCATGCATGTGGGGACCCCATGCCATGCTTCATGCACGTGGGCCCCCATGACATGCGACACGTATTAATGGCCCTCATGACATGCTGCATGCATTTGGGGCCCCATGACATGCGGAATGCACGTGGGGGCCCCATGAAATGCGGAATGCACATGGGGCCCCCATGACATGCGGCATGCATTTGGGGCCCTCATGACATGAGGCATATAATTGGGGTCCCCATGACATGCGGCATGCATTTAGGGCCCCATGACATGCGGCATGCATTTGGGGCCCCATGACATGCAGAATGGTGGCCCCATGACATGCGGAATCCACATGGTGCCCCCATGACATGCGGCATGCATTTGGGGCCCCCATGACATGTGGCATGCATTTTCTCCCCGCATGATATGCGGCATGCACGTCGGGCCCCCATGACATTCGGCATGCATTTGAGGCCCGTATGACACCCGGCATGCATGTGGGGACCCCATGATATGCGGCATGCATTTGGGGCCCCATGACATGCGGAATGCACGTGGGGCCCCCATGACATGCGGCATGCATGTGGGGCCCCCTTGACATGGGCCATGCATTTGGGGCTCCCATGACACGAGGCATACATTTGGGGCCCCCATGACATGCGGCATGCATTTGGGGCCCCATGACATGCAGCATGCATTTGGGGCCCCATGACATGCAGCATGCATTTGGGGCCCCATGACATGCAGAATGCACGTGGTGGCCCATGACATGCGGAAAGCACGTGGGGCCCCCATGACATGCGGCATGCATTTGTGGCCACCTTGACATACGGCATGCATTTGGGCCCCCCATGACATGCGGCATGCATGTGGGGCCCCCTTGAAATGCGGCATGCATTTGGGCCCCCCATGATATGCGACACGTACTTGGGGCCACCATGACATGCGCCATGCGTTTGGGGCCCTCATGACATGCGGCATGCACGTGGGACCCCAATTACATGCGGCATGCATTTGGGGCCCCCATGACATGCGGCATGCATTTGGTCCCCTCTTGATATGCGGCATGCACGTGGGGCCACCAAGACATTCGGCATGCATTTGGGGCCCCATGACATGCAGCATGCATTTGGGGCCCCATGACATGCATCATGCATTTGGGGCCCCATGACATGCAGAATGCACGTGGTGGCCCATGACATGCGGAAAGCACGTGGGGCCCCCATGACATGCGGCATGCATTTGTGGCCACCTTGACATACGGCATGCATTTGGGCCCCCCATGACATGCGGCATGCATGTGGGGCCCCCTTGAAATGCGGCATGCATTTGGGCCCCCCATGATATGCGACACGTACTTGGGGCCACCATGACATGCGCCATGCGTTTGGGGCCCTCATGACATGCGGCATGCACGTGGGACCCCAATTACATGCGGCATGCATTTGGGGCCCCCATGACATGCGGCATGCATTTGGTCCCCTCTTGATATGCGGCATGCACGTGGGGCCCCCATGACATGCGACACGTATTTATGGCCCTCATGACATGCTGCATGCATTTGGGGCCGCATGACATGCGGAATGCACGTGGGGGCCCCATGACATGCGGAATGCACATGGGGCCCCCATGACATGCCGCATGCATTTGGGGCCCTCATGACATGAGGCATATAATTGGGGCCCCCATGACATGCGGCATGCATTTGGGGCCCCATGACATGCGGCATGCATTTGGGGCCCCCATGTCATAAGGCATACATTTGGGGCCCCCATGACATGCGGCATGCATTTGGGGCCCGCATGACATGCGGCATGCATTTGGGGCCCCATGACATGCGGCATGCATGTGGGGCCCCCTTGACATGCGGCATGCATTTGGGGCCCCCATGATATGCGACACGTACTTGGGTCCCCCATGACATGCGCCATGCGTTTGGGGCCCTCATGACATGCGGCATGCACGTGGGGCCCCATGACATGCGGCATGCATTTGGGCCCCATGACATGCGGCATGCATGTGCAGCCCCTATGACATGCGGCATGCATTTGGGGCCCCCATGATAAGATGCACGTATTTGGGGCCCCCATGACATGCGGCATGCATGTGGAGCCACTATGACATGCGGCATGCATTTGGGGCCCCCATGATCAGTGGCACGTATTTGGGGCCCCCATGACATGCGCATGCATTCGGGGCCCCATGACATGCGGAATGCACGTGGGGCCCCATGACATGCGGAATGCATGTGGGGCCCTCTTGACATGCGGCATGCATTTGGGGCCCCAATGACAAGCGGAATACATTTGGGGCCCCCATGACATGCGTCATGCATTTGGGGCCCCCATGACATGCGGCATGAATATGGGGTCCCCATGACATGCGGCATGCATGTGGAGCCCCATGACATGCGACATGCATTTGGGGCCCCATGTCATGACATGCGGCAAGTATTTATGGCCATCATGATATGCGGCATACATTTGGGGCCCCCATGACATGTGGCATGCATTTGGGGCCCCATGACATGCGACACGTATTTATGGCCCTCATGACATTCTGCATGCATTTGGGGCCCCATGACATGCGGAATGCACGTGCGGGCCCCATGAAATGCTGCATGCATTTGGTGCCCCCATGACATGTGGCATGCGTTTGGTCCCCTCTTGATATGCGGCATGCACGTGGGGCCACCATGACATTCGGCATGCATTTGGGGCCCGTCTGACACCCGGTATGCATGTGGGGACCCCATGACATGCTTCATGCACGTGGGCCCCCATGACATGCGACACGTATTTATGGCCCTCATAACATGCTGCATGCATTTGGGGCCCCATGACATGCGGAATGCACGTGGGGGCCCCATGACATGCGAAATGCACATGGGGCCCCCATGACATGCGGCATGCATTTGGGGCCCTCATGACATGAGGCATATTTTTGGGGCCCCCATGACATGCGGCATGCATTTCGGGCCCCATGACATGCGGCATGCATTTGGGGCCCCATGATATGCAGAATGGTGGCCCCATGACATGCGGAATCCACATGGTGCCCCCATGACATGCGGCATGCATTTGGGGCCCCCATGACATGTGGCATGCATTTTGTCCCCGCATGATATGCGGCATGCACGTGGGGCCCCCATGACATTTGACATGCATTTGAGGCCCGTATGACACCCGACATGCATGTGGGGACCCCATGACATGCGGCATGCATTTGGGGCCCCATGACATGCAGAATGCACGTGGTGGCCCATGACATGCGGAAAGCACGTGGGGCCCCCATGACATGCGGCATGCATTTGTGGCCCTCTTGACATGCGGCATGCATTTGGGGCCCCCATGACATGTGGCATGCATTCGGGGATCCCATGATAAGCGGCACGTATGTGGGCCCCCCATGACATGTGGCATGCATTCGGGGATCCCATTACATGCGGTATGCATTTGGGGCCCCCATGACAAACGGCATGCATGTGGCGCCCCATGACATGCGCCATGCATTTGGGGGCCCATGTCATGACATGCGGCAAGTATTTATGGCCCTCATGACATGCTGCATGCATTTGGGGCCCCCATGATAAGCGGCACGTATGTGGGCCCCCCATGACATGTGGCATGCATTCGGGGATCCCATTACATGCGGTATGCATTTGGGGCCCCCATGACAAGCGGCATGCATGTGGCGCCCCATGACATGCGCCATGCATTTGGGGCCCCATGTCATGACATGCGGCAAGCATTTATGGCCCTCATGACATGCGGCATACATTTGGGGCCCCCATGACATTCGTTATGCATTTGGGGCCTGTATGACACCCGGCATGCATGTGGGGACCCCATGACATGCTTCATGCACGTGGGGCCCCCATGACATGCGACACGTATTTATGGGCCTCATGACATGCTGCATGCATTTGGGGCCGCATGACATGCGGAATGCACGTGGGGGCCCCATGACATGTAGAATGCACATGGGGCCCCCATGATATGCGGCATGCATTTGGGGCCCTCATGACATGAGGCATATTTTTGGGGCCCCCATGACATGCGGCATGCATTTCGGGCCCCATGACATGCGGCATGCATTTGGGGCCCCATGATATGCAGAATGGTGGCCCCATGACATACGGAATCCACATGGTGCCCCCATGACATGCGGCATGCATTTGGGGCCCCCATGACATGTGGCATGCATTTTGTCCCCGCATGATATGCGGCATGCACGTGGGGCCCCCATGACATTCGGCATGCATTTGAGGCCCGTATGACACCCGGCATGCATGTGGGGACCCCATGACATGCGGCATGCATTTGGGGCCCCATGACATGCAGAATGCACGTGGTGGCCCATGACATGCGGAAAGCATATGGGGCCCCCATGACATGCGGCATGCATTTGTGGCCCTCTTGACATGCGGCATGCATTTGGGGCCCCCATGACATGCGGCATGCATGTGGAACCCCTATGACATGCGGCATGCATTTGGGGCCCCCATGATAAGCGGCACGTATGTGGGCCCCCCATGACATGTGGCATGCATTCGGGGATCCCATTACATGCGGTATGCATTTGGGGCCCCCATGACAAGCGGCATGCATGTGGCGCCCCATGACATGCGCCATGCATTTGGGGCCCCATGTCATGACATGCGGCAAGTATTTATGGCCCTCATGACATGCTGCATGCATTTGGGGCCGCATGACATGCGGAATGCACGTGGGGGCCCCATGACATGCGGAATGCACATGGGGCCCCCATGACATGCGGCATGCATTTGGGGCCCTCATGACATGAGGCATATAATTGGGGCCCCCATGACATGCGGCATGCATTTGGGGCTCCATGACATGCGGCATGCATTTGGGGCCCCCATGACATGAGGCATACATTTGGGGCCTCCATGACATGCGGCATGCATTTGGGGCCCGCATGACATGCGGCATGCGTTTGGGGCCCCATGACATGTGACATGCATTTGGGGCCCCCATGACATGCGGTATGCACGTGGGTGCCCCATGACATGCGGAATGCAGGAGGGGCCCCCTATGACATGTAGCATGCATTTGGGGCCCCATGACATGCAGAATACACGTGGTGGCCCATGACATGCGGAAAGCACGTGGGGCCCCCATGACATGCGGCATGCATTTGTGGCCCCCTTGACATGCGGCATGCATTTGGGGCCCCCATGACATGCGGCATGCATGTGGGGCCCCCTTGACATGCGGCATGCATTTGGGGCCCCCATGATAAGCGCCACGTATGTGGGCCCCCCATGACATGTGGCATGCATTCGGGGACCCCCATGACATGTGGCATGTACGTGGGCCCCCATGATATGCGGAACGTATTTGGGGATCCCATTACATGCAGTATGCATTTGGGGCCCCCATGACAAGCGGCATGCATGTGGAGCCCCATGACATGCGCCATGTATTTGGGGCCCCATGTCATGACATGCGGCAAGTATTTATGGCCCTCATGACATGCGGCATACATTTGGGGCCCCCATGATATGTGGCATGCATTTGGGGCCCCATGACATGCGGAATGCACGTGGGGGCCCCATGACATGCGGAATGCATGTGGGGCCTCCATGACATGCGGCATGTATTTGGTGCCCCCATGACATGCGGCATGCATTTGGTCCCCTCTTGATATGCGGCATGCACGTGGGGCCACCATGATATTCGGCATGCATTTAGGGCCCATATGACACCCGGCATGCATGTGGGGACCCCATGACATGCTTCATGCACGTGGGGCCCCCATGACATGCGACACGTATTTATGGCCCCCATGACATGCGGCATGCATTTGGGGCACGCATGACATGCGGCATGCATTTGGGGCCCCATGACATGCGACATGCATTTGGGCCCCCCATGACATGCGGTATGCATGTGGGGGCCCCATGACATGCGGAATGCAGGAGGGGCCCCCTATGACATGTAGCATGCATTTGGGGCCCCCATGACATGCGGCATGCATGTGGGGCCCCCTTGACATGCAGCATGCATTTGGGGCCCCCATGATATGCGACACGTACTTGGGTCCCCCATGACATGCGCCATGCGTTTGGGGCCCTCATGACATGTGGCATGCACGTGGGGCCCCCATGACATGCGGCATGCATTTGGGCCCCCATGACATGCGGCATGCATGTGCAGCCCCTATGACATGCGGCATGCATTTGGGGGCCCCATGATAAGCTGCACGTATTTGGGGCCCCCATGACATGCGGCATGCATGTGGAGCCCCTATGACATGCGGCATGCATTTGGGGCCCCCCTGATCAGTGGCACGTATTTGGGGCCCCCATGACATGCGGCATGCATTCGGGGCCCCATGACATGCGGAATGCACGTGGGGGCCCCATGACATGCGGAATGCACGTGGGGCCCTCTTGACATGCGGCATGCATTTGGGGCCCCAATGACAAGCGACATACATTTGGGGCCCCCATGACATGCATCATGCATTTGGGGCCCCCACGACATGCGGCATGCATGTGGAACCCCTATGACATGGTGCATGCATTTAGGGCCCCCATGATAAGCGGCACGTATTTGGGCCCCCCATGACTTGTGGCATGCATTCGGGGACCCCCCATGACATGCGGCACGTATTTGGGGATCCCATTACATGCGGTATACATTTGGGGCCCCCATGATATGCGTCATGCATTTGGGGCCCCCATGACATGCGGCATGCATATGGGGCCCCCAAGACATGCGACATGCAGGTGGAGCCCCATGACATGCGCAATGCATGTGGTGCCCCATGTCATGCGGCACGTGTTTGGGGCCCCAAAGACATGCGGCATGCATGTGGGGCCCCAATGACATGCGGAACGTATTTGGGGCCCCCATGACATGCGGTATGCATTTGGGGTCCCCATGACATACGGTATGCATGTGGGGCCCCCATGACATGCGACACGTATTGTGGGCGCCCATGACATGCGCCATGCATTTGGGCCCCCAATGACATCCGGCATGCACGTGGGGCCCCCATGACATGCGGAATGCATTTGGGCCCCAATGACATGCGGCATGCATGTGCAGCCCCTATGACATGCAGCATGCATTTGGGGCCCCCATGATAAGCTGCACGTATTTGGGGCCCCCATGACATGCGGCATGCATGTGGAGCCCCTATGACATGCGGAATGCATTTGGGGCCCCCAAGATAAGCTGCATGTATTTGGGGCCCCCATGACATGCGGCATGCATGTGGAGCCCCTATGACATGCGGCATGCATTTGGGGCCCCCATGATAAGCGGCACGTATTTGGGGCCCCCATGACATGCGGCATGCATTCGGGGCCCCATGACATGCGGAATGCACGTGGGGCCCTCTTGACATGCGGCATGCATTTGGGGCCCCAATGACAAGCGGCATACATTTGGGGCCCCCATGACATGCGTCATGCATTTGGGGCCCCCATGACATGCGGCATGCATATGGGGTCCCCATGACATGCGGCATGCATGTGGAGCTCCATGACATGCGCCATGCATTTGGGGTCCCATGTCATGACATACGGCAAGTATTTATGGCCCTCATGACATGCGGCATACATTTGGGGCCCCCATGATATGTGGCATGCATTTGGGGCCCCATGGCATGCGGAATGCACGTGGGGCCTCCATGACATGCAGCATGCATTTGGTGCCCCATGACATGCGGCATGCATTTGGTCCCATCTTGATATGCGGCATGCACGTGGGGCCACCATGACATTCGGCATGCATTTGGGGCCCGTATGACACCCAACATGCATGTGGGGATCCCATGACATGCGGCATGCATTTGGGGCCCCATGACATGCGGCATGCATTTGGGGCCCCATGACATGCAGAATGCACGTGGTGGCCCCATGACATGCGGAATCCACATGGTGCCTCCATGACATGCGGCATGCATTTGGGGCCCCCATGACATGTGGCATGCATTTGGTCCCCCCATGATATGAGACATGCACGTGGGGCCCCCATGACATTCGTCATGCATTTGGGGCCCCAAGACATGCGGAATGCACGTGGGGCCCCCATGACATGCAGCATGCATTTGGGGGCCCAATTACATGCGGCATGCATGTGGGGCCCCCTTGACATGGGCCATGCATTTGGGGCCCCCATGACACGAGGCATACATTTGGGGCCCCCATGACATGCATCATGCATTTGGGGCCCCATGACATGCAGAATGCACGTGGTGGCCCATGACATGCGGAAAGCACGTGGGGCCCCCATGACATGCGGCATGCATTTGTGGCCCCCTTGACATGCGGCATGCATTTGGGGCCCCCATGACATGCGGCATGCATTTGGGCCCTCCCATGATATGCGACACGTACTTGGGGCCACCATGACATGCACCATGCGTTTGGGGCCCTCATGACATGCGGCATGCACGTGGGGCCCCCATTACATGCGGCATGCATTTGGGGCCCCCATGACATGCGGCATGCATGTGGAACCCCTATGACATGCGGCATGCATTTGGGGGCCCCATGATAAGCGGCACGTATTTGGGCCCCCCATGACATGTGGCATGCATTCTGGGACCCCCATGACATGTGGCATGTACGTGGGCCCCCATGACATGTGGCACGTATTTGGGGATCCCATTACATGCGGTATGCATTTGGGGCCCCCATGACAAGCGGCATACATTTGGGGCCCCCATGATATGCGTCATGCATGTGTGGCCCCAATGACATGCGGCACGTATTTGGGGCCCACATGACATGCGGTATGCATTTGGGGTCCCCATGACATGCGGTATGCATGTGGAGCCCCGATGACATGCGGCACGTATTTGGGGCCCCCATGACAAGCAGCATGCTTTTGGGGCCTCATGACACGCGGCATGCATGTGGAGCCCCAATGACATGCGGCACGTATTTGGAGCCCCCGTGACAAGCAGCATGCGTTTGGGGCCCCATGACACGCGCCATGCATTTGGGCCCCCAATGACATGCGGCATGCACGTGGGGCCCCCATAACATGCGGCATGCATTTGGGGCCCCCATGACATGCGGCATGCATTTTTTTCCCCATGATATGCGGCATGTACGTGGGCCCCCATGACATGCGGCATGCATGTGGGGCCCCCTTGACATGCGGCATGCATTTGGGGCCCCCATGACACGAGGCATACATTTGGGGCCCCCATGACATGCGGCATGCATTTGGGGCCCCATGACATGCAGCATGCATTTGGGGCCCCATGACATGCAGCATGCATTTGGGGCCCCATGACATGCAGCATGCATTTGGGGCACCATGACATGCAGAATGCACGTGGGGGCCCATGACATGCAGAAAGCATGTGGGCCCCCATGACATGCGGCATGCATTTGTGGCCCCCTTGACATGCGGCATGCATTTGGGGCCCCCATGACATGTGGCATGCATTTGGTCCCCCCATGATATGCGGCATGCCCGTGTGGCCCACATGCCAATCGGCATGCATTTGGGGCCGGTATGACACCCGGCATGCATGTGGGGACCCCATGACATGCGGCATGCATTTGGGGCCCCATGACAAGCGGAATGCATGTGGGGCCCTCATGACATGCGGCATGCATTTGGGGCCCCCATGACATGACTTTCGGCACGTATTTGGGGACCCCATGACATGCGGGATGCATTTGGGGTACCCATGACATGCGTCATGCATTTGGGTCCCCCATGACATGCGTTATGCACGTGGGGCCCCCATGACATTCGGTATGCATGTGGGGCCCCCATGACAAGCGGCATCCATCTGGGGCCTCCATGACATGCGGCATGCATTTGGGGCACCCATGACATGTGACATGAATGTGGGCCCCCATGACATGACTTTCGGCACGTATTTGGGGACCCCATGACATGCGGGATGCATTTTGGGTACCCATGACATGCGTTATGCATTTGGGTCCCCCATGACATGCGGCATGCATTTGTGGCCCCCGTAACATGCGGCATGCATATGGGGCCCCCATGAAATGCGGCATGCATGTGGAGCCCCATGACATGCAGAATGCACTTGGGGACCCCATGACATGCGGCATGCATTTGGGGCCCCCATGACGTCCTGCATAAATTTGGGGCCCCCATGACATGCTGCAAGATGTGGGGCCTCCATGACATGTGGCATGCATGTGGGGCACCCATGTCATGCGGCATGCACGTGGGGCCCCTATGACATACGACACGTATTTGGGTCCCGCATGACAAGCAGCATACATTTGGGGCCACCATAACATGCGGCATACATTTGGGGCCCCCATGACATGCGGCATATATTTGGGGCCCCTATGACATGCGGCATGCATTTGGGGCCCCCATGACATGCGGCATGCATGTGGCGCCCCCCAGACATGTGGCATGCATGTGGGGCCGCCATGACATGCGCCATGCATGTGGGGCCCCATGTCTTTCAGCACGTATTTGGGGCCCTCAATACATGCAGCATGCACGTGGGGCCACCACGACATGCGTCATGTATTTGGGGCCCCCATGACATGTGGCGTGCATTTGCGGCCCCCATGACATGTACCATGCATGTGGGGCCCCCATGACATGCGGCACGTATTTGGAGCCCCCATGACATGCGGCATGCATTTGGGGCCCCCATGACATGACTTTCGGCACGTATTTGGGGACCCCATGACATGCGGGATGCATTTGGGGTACCCATGACATGCGTCATGCATTTGGGTCCCCCATGACATGCGTTATGCACGTGGGGCCCCCATGACATTCGGTATGCATGTGGGGCCCCCATGACAAGCGGCATCCATCTGGGGCCTTCATGACATGCGGGATGCATTTGGGGTACCCATGACATGTGTCATGCATTTGGGTCCCCCATGACATGCGGCATGCATTTGTGGCCCCCATGACATGCGTCATGCATATGGGGCCCCCATGACATGCGGCATGCATGTGGAGCCCCATGATATGCAGAATGCACTTGGGGACCCCATGACATGCGGCATGCATTTGGGGCCCCCGTGACGTCCTGCATGAATTTGGGGCCCCCATGACATGCTGCATGCATGTGGGGCCTCCATGACATGTGGCATGCATGTGGGGCACCCATGTCATGCGGCATGCACGTGGGGCCCCTATGACATACGGCACGTATTTGGGGCCCGCATGACAAGCAGCATACATTTGGGGCCACCATAACATGCAGCATACATTTGGGGCCCCCATGACATGCGGCATATATGTGGGGCCCCTATGACATGCGGCATACATTTGGGGCCCCCATGACATGCGGCATGCATTTGGGGCCCCATGACATGCAGCATGCATTTGGGGCCCCATGACATGCAGCATTCATTTGGAGCCCCATGACATGCAGCATGCATTTGGGGCCCCATGACATGCAGAATGCACGTGGTGGCCCATGACATGCGGCATGCATTTGTGGCCCCCTTGACATGCGGCATGCATTTGGGGCCCCCATGACATGATGCATGCATGTGGGGCCCCCTTGACATGCGGCATGCATTTGGGGCCCCCATGATATGCGACACGTACTTGGGTCCCCCATGACATGCGCCATGCGTTTGGGGCCCTCATGACATGCGGCATGCACGTGGGGCCCCCATGACATGCGGCATGCATGTGGAGCCCCCATGACATGCGCCATGCATTTGGGGCCCCATGTCATGACATGAGGCAAGTATTTATAGCCCTCATGACATGCGGCATACATTTGGGGCCCCCATGACATGTGGCATGCATTTGGGGCCCCATGACATGCGGAATGCACGTGGGGGCCCCATGACATGCGGAATGCACTTGGGGCCTCCATGACATGCGGCATGCATTTTGTGCCCCCATGACATGCGGCATGCATTTGGGGCCCCCATGACATGCGGCATGCATTCGGGGACCCCCATGACATGCGGCATGCATATGGGGCCCCCAAGACATGCGGCATGCAGGTGGAGCCCCATGATATGTGCCATGCATGTGGGGCCCCATGTCATGCGGCACGTGTTTGGGGCCCCAAAGACATGCGGCATGCACGTGGGGCCCCTATGACATGCTGCACATATCTGGGGCCCCCATGACATGCGGCATGCATTTGGGGTCCCCATGACATGCGCCATGCATGTGGGGCCCCCATGACATGTGACACGTATTGTGGGCGCCCATGACATGCGCCATGCATTTGGGCCCCCAATGACATGCGGCATGCACGTGGCGCCCCCATGACATGCGGCATGTATTTGGGGCCCCCATGACATACGGCATGCATTTGGTCCCCCCATGATATGCGGCATGCACGTGGGGCCCCCATGACATGCGTAATGCATGTGGGGCCCCCTTGACATGCGGCATGCATTTGGGGCCCCCATGACACAAGGCATACATTTGGGGCCCCCATGACACGAGGCATACATTTGGGGCCCCCATGACATGCGACATGCATGTGGAGCTCCATGACATGCGCCATGCATTTGGGGCCCCATGTCATGACATGAGGCAAGTATTTATGGCCCTCATGACATGCGGCATACATTTGGGGCCCCCATGACATGTGGCATGCATTTGGGGCCCCATGACATGCGGAATGCACGTGGGCGCCCCATGACATGCGGAATGCACTTGGGGCCTCCATGACATGCGGCATGCATTTTGTGCCCCCATGACATGCGGCATGCATTTGGGGCCCCCATGACATGCGGCATGCATATGGGGCCCCCATGACATGAGGCATGCAGGTGGAGCCCCATGACATGCGCCATGCATGTGGGGCCCCATGTCATGCGGCACGTGTTTGGGGCCCCAAAGACATGCGGCATACACGTGGGGCCCCCATGACATGCTGCACATATTTGGGGACCCCATGACATGCGTCATGCATTTGGGGCCGCCATGACATGCGCCATGCATGTGGGGCCCCAATGACATGCGCCACGTATTTGGGGCCCCCATGACATGTGGTATGCATATGGGGTCCCCATGACATGCGGTATGCATGTGGAGCCCCGATGACATGCAGCACGTATTTGGGGCCCCCATGACAAGCAGCATGCGTTTGGGGCCCCATGACACGCGGCATGCATATGGAGCCCCGATGACATGCGGCACGTATTTGGGGCCCCTATGACATGCGGCATGCACGTGGGGCCCCCATGACATGCGGCATGCATTTGGGGCCCCCATGACACGATGCATGCATTTGGGGCCCCCATGACATGCAGCATGCATTTGGGGCCCCATGATATGCAGCATGCATTTGGGGCCCCATGACATGCAGCATGCATTTGGGGCCCCATGACATGCAGAATGCACGTGGGGGCCCATGACATGCAGAAAGCACGTGGGGCCCCCATGACATGCGGCATGCATTTGTGGCCCCCTTGACGCCCGGCATGCATGTGGGGACCCCATGACATGCGGCATGCATTTGGGGCCCCCATGACATGACTTTCGGCATGTATTTGGGGACCCCATGACATGCGGGATGCATTTGGGTTACCCATGACATGTGCTATGCATTTGGGTCCCCCATGACATGCGTTATGCACGTGGGGCCCCCATGACATTCGGTATGCATGTGGGGCCCCCATGACAAGCGGCATTCATCTGGGGCCTCCATGACATGCGGCATGCATTTGGGGCACCCATGACATGTGGCATGAATGTGGGCCCCCATGAAATGACTTTCGGCACGTATTTGGGGACCCCATGACATGCGGGATGCACTTGGGGTACCCATGACATGCGTCATGCACTTGGGGACCCCACGACATGCGGCATGCATTTGGGGCCCCCATGACGTCCAGCATGAATTTGGGGCCCCCATGACATGCTGCATGCATGTGGGGCCTCCATGACATGTGGCATGCATGTGGGGCACCCATGTCATGCGGCATGCACGTGGGGCCCCTATGACATACGGCACGTATTTGGGTCCCTCATGACAAGCAGCATACATTTGGGGCCACCATAACATGCGGCATACATTTGGGGCCCCCATGACATGCGGCATATATTTGGGGCCCCTATGACATGCTGCATGCATTTGGGGCCCCCATGACATGCGGCATGCATATGGGGCCCCCATGACATGCGGCATGCATGTGGAGCCCCATGACATGCAGAATGCACTTGGGGACCCCATGACATGCGGCATGCATTTGGGGCCCCATGACGTGCTGCATGAATTTGGGGCCCCCATGACATGCGGCATGCATGTGGCTCCCCCATGACATGTGGCATGCATGTGGGGCCCCCATGACATGCGCCATGCATGTGGGGCCCCATGTCTTTCAGCACGTATTTGGGGCCCTCAATACATGCGGCATGCACGTGGGGCCCTCATGACATGCGTCATGTATTTGGGGCCCCCATGACATGTGGCGTGCATTTGCGGCCCCCATGACATGTGCCATGCATGTGCGGCCCCCATGACATGCGGCACATATTTGGAGCCCCCATGACATGCGGCATGCATTTGGGGCCCCCATGACATGACTTTCGGCACGTATTTGGGGACCCCATGACATGCGGGATGCATTTGGGGTACCCATGACATGCGTCATGCATTTGGGTCCCCCATGACATGCGTTATGCACGTGTGGCCCCCATGACATTCGGTATGCATGTGGGGCCCCCATGACAAGCGACATCCATCTGGGGCCTTCATGACATGCGGCATGCATTTGGGGCACCCATGACATGTGGCATGAATGTGGGCCCCCATGACATGACTTTCGGCACGTATTTGGGGACCCCATGACATGCGGGATGCATTTGGGGTACCCATGACATGCGTCATGCATTTGGGTCCCCCATGACATGCGGCATGCATTTGTGGCCCCCATGACATGCGTCATGCATATGGGGCCCCCATGACATGCGGCATGCATGTGGAGCCCCATGATATGCAGAATGCACTTGGGGACCCCAAGACATGCGGCATGCATTTGGGGCCCCCATGACGTCCTGCATGAATTTGGGGCCCCCATGACATGCTGCATGCATGTGGGGCCTCCATGACATGTGGCATGCATGTGGGGCACCCATGTCATGCGGCATGCACGTGGGGCCCCTATGACATACGGCACGTATTTGGGTCCCGCATGACAAGCAGCATACATTTTGGGCCACCATAACATGCGGCATACATTTGGGGCCCCCATGACATGCGGCATATATTTGGGGCCCCTATGACATGCGGCATGCATACAGGGCCCCCATGACATGCGGCATGCATGTGGAGCCCCATGACATGCAGAATGCACTTGGGGACCCCATGACATGCGGCATGCATGTGGCGCCCCCATGACATGTGGCATGCATGTGGGGCCCCCATGACATGCGCCATGCATGTGGGGCCCCATGTCTTTCAGCACGTATTTGGGGCCCTCAATACATGCGGCATGCACGTGGGGCCCTCATGACATGCGTCATGTATTTGGGGCCCCCATGACATGCGGTACGTATTTGGATCCCCCATGACATGCGGCATGCATTTGGGGCCCCCATGACATGTGCCATGCATGTGGGGCCCCCATGACATGCGGCATGCATGTGGGGCCCCATGTCTTTCAGCACGTATTTGGGGCCCTCAATACATGCGGCATGCATATAGGGCCCCCATGACATGTGCCATGCATGTGGGGCCCCCATGACATGCGGCACGTATTTGGATCCCCCATGACATGCGGCATGCATTTGGGGCCCCCATGACATGTGCCATGCATGTGGGGCCCCCATGACATGCGGCACGTATTTGCGGCCCCCATGACATGCGTCATGCATTTGGGGCCCCCATGGCATGCGCCATGCTTGTGGGGCTACAATGACATGCGGCACGTATTTGGGGCCCCCTTGACATGCGTCATTCATTTGGGGACCCAATGGCATGCGGTATGCACGTGGGGCCCCCATGACATGTGCCATGCATGTGGGGCCCCCATGACATGCAGCACGTATTTGGGGCCCCCATGACATGCGGCATGCATTTTGGGTCCCCATGGCATGCGCCATGCTTGTGGGGCCACAATGACATGCGGCATGTATTTGGGGCCCCCTTGACATGCGGCATGCATGTGGGGCCCCCCTGACATGTGGCATGCACGTGTGGTTTCCATGAAATGCGTCACGTGTTTGGGGACCCCATGACATAAGGCATGCCTTTGGGTCCCCATGACATGCACCATGCATGTGGGGCTGCCATGACATGCGGCACATATTTGGGCCCTCTATGACGTGCGGCATGCATTTGGGGCCCCCATGACGTCCTGCATGAATTTGGGGCCCCCATGACATGCTGCATGCATGTGGGGCCTCCATGACATGTGGCATGCATGTGGGGCACCCATGTCATGCGGCATGCACGTGGGGCCCCTATGACATACGGCACGTATTTGGGTCCCGCATGACAAGCAGCATACATTTGGGGCCACCATAACATGCGGCATACATTTGGGGCCCCCATGACATGCGGCATATATTTGGGGCCCCTATGACATGCTGCATGCACTTGGGGCCCCCATGACATGCGGCATGAATATGGGGCCCCCATGACATGCGGCATGCATGTGGAGCCCCATGACATGCAGAATGCACTTGGGGACCCCATGACATGCGGCATGCATTTGGGGTACCCATGACATGCGTCATGCATTTGGGTCCCCCATGACATGCGTTATGCACGTGGGGCCCCCATGACAAGCGGCATCCATCTGGGTCCTCCATGACATGCGTCATGCATATGGGGCCCCCATGACATGCGGCATGCATGTGGAGCCACATGACATGCAGAATGCACTTGGGGACCCCATGACATGCGGCATGCATTTGGGGCCCCCATGAAGTCCTGCATGAATTTGTGGCCCCCTTGACATGCGTCATGCATTTGGGGACCCAATGGCATGCGGTATGCACGTGGGGCCCCCATGACATGAGGCATGCGTTTGTGACCCCCATGACACTCGTCATGCATGTGGGGCCCCCCTGACATGCGGCATGCACGTGTGGCCCCATGAAATGCGTCACGTGTTTGGGCCCCCATGACATAAGGGATGCATTTGGGTCCCCATGACAAGCACCATGCATGTGGGGCTGCCATGACATGTGGCAGATATTTGGGCCCTCTATGACATGCGGCATGCATTTGGGGCCTTCATGACATGCGGCATGCACGTGGGGCCCCAATGTAATGCGGCATGCGTTTGCGCCCCCCATGACATTCGGCATGCACGTGGGGCCCCCATGACATGCGGCATGCATTTGGGGCCCCCATGACATGCGGCATGCAATTGAGGCCCCATGACAGGTGGCATGCATGTGAAGCCCCGATAACAAGCGGCATGCATGTGGGCCCCCCTGATATGCGGCATGCACGTGGGGCCCCCATGACATGCGGCAAGTATTTGGGGCCCTCATGACATAAGGCATGCATTTGGGCCCCCATGATATGCGCCGTGCATGTGGGGCCCGCATGACATGCAGCAATTACTTTGGGCCCCCATGACATGTGGCATGCATTTGGGCCCCCATGACATGCGGCATGCATTTGGTCGCCCCATGACATGCGGCATGCACGTGGGGCAGCCATGAAATGCGTCATGCCTTTGGGGCCCGCATGACACACAGCATGCATGTGGGGCCCCCATGACATGAAGCATGCACGTGGGGCACCCATGACAGGCAGCACATATTTATGGCCCTCATGACATGCGGCATACAATTGGGGCCCCCATGACATGCGGCATGCATGTGGGGCCCCTATGACATGCGGCATGCATTTGGGTCCCCCATGATAAGCGGCACATATTTGGTGCCCCATGACATGCGGCATGCATTTGGGGCCCCCATGACATGCGGCATGTACGTGGGCCCCCATGACATGCGTCACTTATTTGGGGATCCCATTACATGCGGTATGCATTTGGGGTCCCCATTACATGCGGCATGCATGTGGGGCCCCCATGACATGTGGCATGCATTTGGGGCCCCCATGACATGCGGCATGCATATGGGGCCCCCTTGACATGCGGCATGTATTTAGGGCCCAGACGACATGTGGCATGCATGTGGGGCCCCCATGACATGCGCCATGCATGTGGGGCCCCCATAACATGTGCCATGTATTTGGGGCCCCCATGACATGCGGCATGCATTTGGTGCCCCCATGACATGCGCCATGCATATGGGGACTCAATGACATGGAGCACGTATTTGGGGCACCCATGACATGCGGTATGCATTTGGGGTCCCCATGACATGCGGTATGCACGTGGGGCCCCCATGACATGCAGCATGCTTTTGGGGCCCCCATGACACGCGGAATGCATTTGGGGCCCCCATGAAATGCGGCATGCATTTGGGGCCCGTATGACACCCGGCATGCATGTGGGGACCCATGACATGCGGCATGTATGTGGGGCCCTCATGACATGCGGCACGTATTTATGGCCCCCATGACATAAGGCATGCATTTGGGCCCCCATGACATGCGGCATGCATGTGGGGCCCCCATGACATGCAGCACGTATTGGGGGCCCCCATAACATGCGTCATGCATTTGGTCCCCCCATGATATGCGGCATGCCCGTGGGGCCCCCATGACATGCGGCATGCATTTGGGGCCCGTATGACACCCGGCATGCATGTGGGGACCCATGACATGCGGCATGTACGTGGGGCCTTCATGACATGCGGCACGTATTTATGGCCCTCATGACATGCGGCATACATTTGGGGACCACATGACATGTGGCATGCATTTGGGGCCCCATGACATGCAGAATGCATGTGGGGGCCCCGTGACATGCAGAATGCATGTGATGGCCCCATGACATGCGGAATTCACATGGTGCCCCCATGACATGCGGCATGCATTTGGTCCCCCCATGATATGCGGCATGCACGTGGGGCCCCCATGACATTCGGCATGCATTTGGGAACCTTATGACACCTTGACATGTGGCATGCATTTGGGGCCCCCAAGACATGCAGCATGCACGTGGGGCCCCATGACATGCGGCATGCATTTGGGCCCCCCATGACATGCGGCATGCATGTGGTACCCCTATGACATGCGGCATACATTTGGGGCCCCCATGACATGCGGCATGCATTTGGGGCCCCATGACATGCAGAATGCACGTGGTGGCCCATGACATGTGGAAAGCACGTGGGGCCCCCGTGACATGCGGCATGCATGTGGGGCCCCCATGACATCCGGCATGCATGTGGGGCCCCCTTGACATGCGGCATGCATTTGAGGCCCCCATGACATGCAGCATGCACGTGGGGCCTCCATGACAGGCGGCATGCATTTGGGCCACCCATGACATGCGACATGCTTGTGGGTCCCTCATGACATGCGGCATGCATTTGGGGCCCCCATGAGATGTGGCATGCATGTGGGGCCCCCATGACATGCGGCATGCATTTGGGCCCCCCATGACATGAGGCATACATTTGGGGCCCCCATGACATGCGGCATGCATTTGGGGCCCCATGTCATGCGGCATGCATTTGGGGCCCCAGGACATGCAGAATGCATGTGGTGGCCCATGACATGTGGAAAGCACGTGGGGCTCCCATGACATGCGGCATGCATGTGGGGCCCCCTTGACGTCCGGCATGCATGTGGGGCCCCCTTGACATGTGGCATGCATTTGGGGCCCCATGACATGCGGCATGCATTCGAGGCCTCCATGACATGCTTCATGCACGTGGGGGCCCCATGAAATGCGGAACGCACGTGGGGCCCCGATGACATGCGGCATGCATTTGGGCCACCCATGACATGCGACATGCTTGCGGGTCCCTCATGACATGCGGCATGCATTTGGTGCCCCCATGACATGCGCCATGCATGTGGGGACCTCATGATATGTGGCACGTATTTGGCTCCCCCATGATATTCGGCATGCATTTGGGGTCCCCAAGACATGCGATATGCAAGTATTGGGGACCCCCAATGACATGCGGCATGCACGTGTTGCCCCCATGACATGCGTCATGCATTTGGGGCCCCCATGACATGCGGCATGCATTTGGTCCCCCCATGATATGCGGCATGCACGTGGGGCCCCCACGACATGTTGCACGTATTTATGGCCCTCATGGTATGTGGCATACATTTGGGGCCCCCATGACATGCGGCATGCATTTGGGGCCCCATGACATGCGGAATGCACGTGGGGGCCCCAAAGACCTGTGGCATGCACGTGGGGCCCCCATGACATGTGGCACGTTTTTGGGGCCCCCATGACATGTGGCATGCATGTGGGGCCCCCATGACATGTGCCACGCATGTGGGGCCCCCATGACATGTGGCATGCATTTGGGGCCCCCATGACATGCGCCATGCATTTGGTTCCCCCATGACATGCGGCATGCACGTGGGGCCCCCATGACATGCAGCATGAATTTATGGCCCTCATGACATGCGGCATACATTTGGGACGCCCATGACATGCGGCATGCATTTGGGGCCCCATGACATGCGGAATGCACGTGGGGGCCCCATGACATGCGGAATGCACATGGGGCCCCCATGAAATGCGGCATGCATTTGGGGCCCCCTTGACATGCGGCATGCATTTGGGGCCCCCATGACATGAGGCATACATTTGGGGCCCCCATGACATGCGGCATGCATTTGGGGCACCCATGACATGTGGCATGAACGTGGTCCCCCATGACATGCGTGATGCATCTGGGGTACCCATGACATGTGGCATGCACGTGGTGCCCACGTGACATGCGGCACGTATTTTGGTCCCCCATGACAAAAGGCATGCATTTGGTCCCCAATGACATGCGATATGCATGTGGAGCCCCCTGACATGCGGCATGCATGTGGGGCCCCCATGACATGAGGCATGCATTTGGGTCCCCCATGACAAGCGGCATACATTTGGGGCCCCCATGACATGCGGCATGCATTTGGGGCCCCCATGACATTCGGCATGCATATGGGGCCCCCTTGACATGCCGCACGTATTTAGGGCCTCCACGACATGTGGCATGCATGTGGGGCCCCCATGACATGCGGCATGCATTTGGGGCCCCCATGACATGCGCCATGCATGTGGGGCCTCCATGACATGCGGTATGCAAGTTGGGCCCCCTTGACAAGAGTCATCCATTTGGGGCCCCCATGACATGCGGCATGCATTTGGGGCACCCATGACATGTGGCATGAACGTGGGCCCCCATGACATGACTTTCGGCACGTATTTGGGGCCCCATGACATGCGGCATGTATTTGGGGCCCCATGACATGCGTCATGCATTTGGGTCCCCTATGACATGTGGCATGCATTTGGGCCCCCAATGACATGCGGCATGCACATGTGGCTCCCATGACATGCGGCATGCATTTGGGCCCCCATGACATGCGGCATGCATTTGGGCCCTCCCATGACATGCGGCATGTATTTGGGCCCCCATGACATGCGGCATGCATTTGGTCGCCCCATGACGAGCGGCATGCACGTGGGACAGCCATGAAATGCGGCATGCATTTGGGGCCTGCATGACACCCAGCATGCATGTGGGGCCCCCATGACATGCGGCATGCATTTGGGTCCCCCATGACAAGCGGCACACATTTGGGGCCCCCATGACATGCGGCATGCATTTGGGGCCCCCATGACATGCGGCAGCATATGGGGCCCACTTGACATGCCGCACGTATTTAGGGCCCCCACGACATGTGGCATGCATGTGGGGCCCCCATGACATGTGCAACGCATGTGGGCCCCCCATGACATGCGGTATGCATTTGGGGCCCCCATGACATGCGCCATGCATTTAGGGCCTCCATGACATGTGGCATGCATGTGGGGCCCCCATGACATGTGCAACGCATGTGGGGCCCCCATGACATGCGGCATGCATTTGGGGCCCCCATGACATGCTTCATGCATGTGGGGCCCCCATGAAATGTGCCATGCATGTGGGGCCTCAATGACATGCGGCACGTAATTGGGCCCCCCATGATATGCGGTATGCATTTGGGGCCCCCATGACACGCGGCATGCACGTGGAGCCCCGATGACATGCGGCACGTATTTGGGGCCCCCATGACATAAGGCATGCATTTGGGCCCCCATGACATGCGGCATGCATGTGGGGCCCCCATGACATGCAGCACGTATTGGGGGCCCCATGACATGCGGCATGCATATGGGAACCCCAATGACATGAGGCATGCACGTGGGGCCCCCATGACATGCGGCATGCATTTGGGGCCCCATAGAATGCGTCATGCATTTGGTCCCCCCATGATATGCGGCATGCACGTGGGGCCCCCATGATATCCTGCATGCATTTGGGGCCCGTATAACACCCGGTATGCATGTGGGGACCCCATGACATGCGGCATGCGCGTGGGGCCCCCATGATATGCGGCACGTATTTATGGCCCTCATGACATGCGGCATACATTTGGGGACCACATGACATGTTGACATGCATTTGGGGCCCCCATGACATGAGGCATACATTTGGGGCCCCCATGACATGCGGCATGCATGTGGGGCCCCCTTGACATGCTGCATGCATTTGGGCCCCTATGATATGCGACACGTACTTGGGTCCCCCATGACATGCTCCATGCGTTTGGGGCCCTCATGACATGCGGCATACAATTGGGGCCCCATGACATGCGGCATGCATTTGGGGCGCCCATGACATGCAGCATGCATGTGGGGCCCCTATGACATGCGGCATGCATTTGGTTCCCCCATGATAAGCAGCACGTATTTGGGGCCCCATGACATGCGGCATGCATTTGGGGATCCCATTACATGCGGTATGCATTTGGGGTCCCCATTACATGCGGCAAGCATTTGAGGCACCCATGACACGCGGCATGCATGTGGGGCCCCCATGACATGTGGCATGCATTTGGGTCCCCCATGACAAGCGGCATACATTTGGGGCCCCCATGACATGCGGCATGCATTTGGGGCCCCCATGACATGCGGCATGCATATGGGGACCCCTTGACATGCCGCACGTATTTAGGGCCCCCACGACATGTGGCATGCATGTGGGGCCCCCATGACATGTGCAACGCATGTGGGCCCCCCATGACATGCGGAATGCATTTGGGGCCCCCATGACATGCGCCATGCATATGGGGCCTCCATGACATGTGGCATGCATGTTGGGCCCCCATGACATGCGGCATGCATTTGGGGCCCCCATGACATGTGCCATGCATGTGGGGCCCCCATGAAATGTGCCATGCATGTGGGGCCTCAATGACATGTGGCACGTAATTGGGCCCCCCATGATATGTGGTATGCATTTGGGGTCCCCATGACATGCGGTATGCAGGTGGGGCCCCCATGACATGCAGCATGCATTTGGGGCCCCCATGACACGCGGCATGCACGTGGAGCCCCGATGACATGCGGCACGTATTTGGGGCCCCCATGACATAAGGCATGCATTTGGGCCCCCATGACATGCGGCATGCATGGGGGCCCCCAATACGTGCTGCATGTCATGGGGGGCCCACACGGCATGCATTTGAGAACCCCAATGACATGCGGCATGCACTCGGGGCCCCCATGACATGCGGCATGCATTTGGGGCCCCATAGAATGCGTCATGCATTTGGTCCCCCCATGATATGCGGCATGCACGTGGGGCCCCCATGACATCCTGCATGCATTTGGGGCCCGTATGACACCCGGTATGCATGTGACAAGCTGCTGCATTTGGGACCCCATGACATGCGGCATGCATTTGGGGCCCGCATGACATGCGGCATGCACGTGGGGGCCCCATGACATGCAGAATGCACGTGGTGGCCCATGACATGCGGAAAGCACGTGGGTCCCCTATGACATGCGGCATGCATTTGGGGCCCCCATGACATGCGTCATGCATGTGGGGCCCCCTTGACAAGCTGCATGCATTTGGGGCCCCCATGACATGCGGCATGCATTTGGGGCCCGCATGACATGTGGCATGCACGTGGGGGCCCCCATGACATGCGGCATGCATTTGGGCCCCCATGACATGCGGCATGCATGTGCAGCCCCTATGACATGCGGCATGCATTTGGGGCCCCCATGATAAGCTGCACGTATTTGGGCCCCGATGACATGCGTCATGCATTTGGGGCCCCTATGACATGCGGCATGCATATGGGGTCCCCATGACATGCGGCATGCATGTGGAGCCCCACGACATGCGCCATGCATTTGGGGCCCCATGTCATGACATGCGGCAAGTATTTATGGCCCTCATGACATGCGGCAAACATTTGGGGCCCCTATGACATGTGGCATGCATTTGGGGCCCCATGACATGCTGATGCACGTGGGGGCCCCATGACATGCGGAATGCACGTGGGGCCTCCATGACATGCGGCATGCATTTGGTGCCCCCATGACATGCGGCATGCATTTGGTCCCCTCTTGATATGCGGCATGCACGTGGGGCCACCATGACATTCGGCATGCATTTGGGGCCCGTATGACACCTGGCATGCATGTGGGGACCCCATGCCATGCTTCATGCACGTGGGCCCCCATGACATGCGACACGTATTAATGGCCCTCATGACATGCTGCATGCATTTGGGGCCCCATGACATGCGGAATGCACGTGGGGGCCCCATGAAATGCGGAATGCACATGGGGCCCCCATGACATGCGGCATGCATTTGGGGCCCTCATGACATGAGGCATATAATTGGGGTCCCCATGACATGCGGCATGCATTTAGGGCCCCATGACATGCGGCATGCATTTGGGGCCCCATGACATGCAGAATGGTGGCCCCATGACATGCGGAATCCACATGGTGCCCCCATGACATGCGGCATGCATTTGGGGCCCCCATGACATGTGGCATGCATTTTCTCCCCGCATGATATGCGGCATGCACGTGGGCCCCCCATGACATTCGGCATGCATTTGAGGCCCGTATGACACCCGGCATGCATGTGGGGACCCCATGATATGCGGCATGCATTTGGGGCCCCATGACATGCGGAATGCACGTGGGGCCCCCATGACATGCGGCATGCATGTGGGGCCCCCTTGACATGGGCCATGCATTTGGGGCTCCCATGACACGAGGCATACATTTGGGGCCCCCATGACATGCGGCATGCATTTGGGGCCCCATGACATGCAGCATGCATTTGGGGCCCCATGACATGCATCATGCATTTGGGGCCTCATGACATGCAGAATGCACGTGGTGGCCCATGACATGCGGAAAGCACGTGGGGCCCCCATGACATGCGGCATGCATTTGTGGCCACCTTGAAATGCGGCATGCATTTGGGCCCCCCATGATATGCGACACATACTTGGGGCCACCATGACATGCGCCATGCGTTTGGGGCCCTCATGACATGCGGCATGCACGTGGGACCCCAATTACATGCGGCATGCATTTGGGGCCCCCATGACATGCGGCATGCATTTGGTCCCCTCTTGATATGCGGCATGCACGTGGGGCCACCAAGACATTCGGCATGCATTTGGGGCCCTAATGACACCTGGCATGCATTTGGGGCCGCATGACATGCGGAATGCACGTGGGGCCCCCATGACATGAGGCATACATTTGGGGCCCCCATGACATGAGGCATATAATTGGGGCCCCCATGACATGCGGCATGCATTTCTGGCCCCATGACATGCGGCATGCATTTGGGGCCCCCATGACATGAGGCATACATTTGGGGCCCCCATGACATGCGGCATGCATTTGGGGCCCGCATGACATGCGGCATGCATTTGGGGCCCCATGACATGCGGCATGCATGTGGGGCCCCCTTGACATGCGGCATGCATTTGGGGCCCCTATGATATGCGACACGTACTTGGGTCCCCCATGACATGCGCCATGCGTTTGGGGCCCTCATGACATGCGGCATGCACGTGGGGCCCCCATGACATGCGGCATGCATTTGGGCCCCATGACATGCGGCATGCATGTGCAGCCCCTATGACATGCGGCATGCATTTGGGGCCCCCATGATAAGATGCACGTATTTGGGGCCCCCATGACATGCGGCATGCATGTGGAGCCACTATGACATGCGGCATGCATTTGGGGCCCCCATGATCAGTGGCACGTATTTGGGGCCCCCATGACATGCGCATGCATTCGGGGCCCCATGACATGCGGAATGCACGTGGGGCCCCATGACATGCGGAATGCATGTGGGGCCCTCTTGACATGCGGCATGCATTTGGGGCCCCAATGACAAGCGGAATACATTTGGGGCCCCCATGACATGCGTCATGCATTTGGGGCCCCCATGACATGCGGCATGAATATGGGGTCCCCATGACATGCGGCATGCATGTGGAGCCCCATGACATGCGACATGCATTTGGGGCCCCATGTCATGACATGCGGCAAGTATTTATGGCCATCATGATATGCGGCATACATTTGGGGCCCCCATGACATGTGGCATGCATTTGGGGCCCCATGACATGCGACACGTATTTATGGCCCTCATGACATTCTGCATGCATTTGGGGCCCCATGACATGCGGAATGCACGTGCGGGCCCCATGAAATGCTGCATGCATTTGGTGCCCCCATGACATGCGGCATGCGTTTGGTCCCCTCTTGATATGCGGCATGCACGTGGGGCCACCATGACATTCGGCATGCATTTGGGGCCCGTATGACACCCGGTATGCATGTGGGGACCCCATGACATGCTTCATGCACGTGGGCCCCCATGACATGCGACACGTATTTATGGCCCTCATAACATGCTGCATGCATTTGGGGCCCCATGACATGCGGAATGCATGTGGTACCCCTATGACATGCGGCATACATTTGGGGCCCCCATGACATGCGGCATGCACATGGGGCCCCCATGACATGCGGCATGCATTTGGGGCCCTCATGACATGAGGCATATTTTTCGGGCCCCATGACATGCGGCATGCATTTGGGGCCCCATGATATGCAGAATGGTGGCCCCATGACATGCGGAATCCACATGGTGCCCCCATGACATGCGGCATGCATTTGGGGCCCCCATGACATGTGGCATGCATTTTGTCCCCGCATGATATGCGGCATGCACGTGGGGCCCCCATGACATTTGGCATGCATTTGAGGCCCGTATGACACACGGCATGCATGTGGGGACCCCATGACATGCGGCATGCATTTGGGGCCCCATGACATGCAGAATGCACGTGGTGGCCCATGACATGCGGAAAGCACGTGGGGCCCCCATGACATGCGGCATGCATTTGTGGCCCTCTTGACATGCGGCATGCATTTGGGGATCCCATGATAAGCGGCACGTATGTGGGCCCCCCATGACATGTGGCATGCATTCGGGGATCCCATTACATGCGGTATGCATTTGGGGCCCCCATGACAAGCGGCATGCATGTGGCGCCCCATGACATGCGCCATGCATTTGGGGCCCCATGTCATGACATGCGGCAAGTATTTATGGCCCTCATGACATGCGGCATGCATTTGGGGCCCCCATGATAAGCGGCACGTATGTGGGCCCCCCATGACATGTGGCATGCATTCGGGGATCCCATTACATGCGGTATGCATTTGGGGCCCCCATGACAAGCGGCATGCATGTGGCGCCCCATGACATGCGCCATGCATTTGGGGCCCCATGTCATGACATGCGGCAAGCATTTATGGCCCTCATGACATGCGGCATACATTTGGGGCCCCCATGACATTCGTTATGCATTTGGGGCCTGTATGACACCCGGCATGCATGTGGGGACCCCATGACATGCTTCATGCACGTGGGGCCCCCATGACATGCGACACGTATTTATGGGCCTCATGACATGCTGCATGCATTTGGGGCCGCATGACATGCGGAATGCACGTGGGGGCCCCATGACATGCAGAATGCACATGGGGCCCCCATGACATGCGGCATGCATTTGGGGCCCTCATGACATGAGGCATATTTTTGGGGCCCCCATGACATGCGGCATGCATTTCGGGCCCCATGACATGCGGCATGCATTTGGGGCCCCATGATATGCAGAATGGTGGCCCCATGACATGCGGAATCCACATGGTGCCCCCATGACATGCGGCATGCATTTGGGGCCCTCATGACATGTGGCATGCATTTTGTCCCCGCATGATATGTGGCATGCACGTGGGGCCCCCATGACATTCGGCATGCATTTGAGGCCCGTATGACACCCGGCATGCATGTGGGGACCCCATGACATGCGGCATGCATTTGGGGCCCCATGACATGCAGAATGCACGTGGTGGCCCATGACATGCGGAAAGCATATGGGGCCCCCATGACATGCGGCATGCATTTGTGGCCCTCTTGACATGCGGCATGCATTTGGGGCCCCCATGACATGCGGCATGCATGTGGAACCCCTATGACATGCGGCATGCATTTGGGGCCCCCATGATAAGCGGCACGTATGTGGGCCCCCCATGACATGTGGCATGCATTCGGGGATCCCATTACATGCGGTATGCATTTGGGGCCCCCATGACAAGCGGCATGCATGTGGCGCCCCATGACATGCGCCATGCATTTGGGGCCCCATGTCATGACATGCGGCAAGTATTTATGGCCCTCATGACATGCTGCATGCATTTGGGGCCGCATGACATGCGGAATGCACGTGGGGGCCCCATGACATGCGGAATGCACATGGGGCCCCCATGACATGCGGCATGCATTTGGGGCCCTCATGACATGAGGCATATAATTGGGGCCCCCATGACATGCGGCATGCATTTGGGGCTCCATGACATGCGGCATGCATTTGGGGCCCCCATGACATGAGGCATACATTTGGGGCCTCCATGACATGCGGCATGCATTTGGGGCCCGCATGACATGCGGCATGCGTTTGGGGCCCCATGACATGTGACATGCATTTGGGGCCCCCATGACATGCGGTATGCACGTGGGGGCCCCATGACATGAGGAATGCAGGAGGGGCCCCCTATGACATGTAGCATGCATTTGGGCCCCCATGACATGCGGCATGCATGTGGGGCCCCCTTGACATGCGGCATGCATTTGGGGCCCCCATGATATGCGACACGTACTTGGGTCCCCCATGACATGCGCCATGCGTTTGGGGCCCTCATGACATGCGGCATGCATTTGGGCCCCCGTGACATGCGGCATGCATGTGCAGCCCCTATGACATGCGGCATGCATTTGGGGCCCCCATGATAAGATGCACGTATTTGGGGCCCCCATGACATACGGCATGCATGTGGAGCCCCTATGACATGCGGCATGCATTTGGGGCCCCATGACATGCAGAATGGTGGCCGCATGACATGCGGAATCCACATGGCATTTGGGGCCCCATGACATGCGGAATGCACGTGGGGCCCCCATGACATGCATGTGCAGCCCCTATGACATGCGGCATGCATTTGGGGCCCCCATGATAAGATGCACGTATTTGGGGCCCCCATGACATGCGGCATGCATGTGGAGCCCCTATGACATGCGGCATGCATTTGGGGCCCCATGACATGCAGAATGGTGGCCCCATGACATGCAGAATCCACATGGCATTTGCGGCCCCATGACATGCGGAATGCACGTGGGGCCCCCATGACATGCGGCATGCATTTGGGGGCCCCATGACATGCGGCATGCATGTGGGGCCCCCTTGACATGGGCCATGCATTTGGGGCCCCCATGACACGAGGCATACATTTGGGGACCCCCATGACATGCGGCATGCATTTGGGGCCCCATGACATGCAGAATGCACGTGGTGGCCCATGACATGCGGAAAGCACGTGGGGCCCCCATGACATGCGGCATGCATTTGTGGCCCCCTTGACATGCGGCATGCATTTGGGGCCCCCATGACATGCGGCATGCATGTGGGGCCCCCTTGACATGCGGCATGCATTTGGGGCCCCCATGATAAGCGGCACGTATGTGGGCCCCCCATGACATGTGGCATGCATTCGGGGACCCCCATGACATGTGGCATGTACGTGGGCCCCCATGATATGCGGAACGTATTTGGGGATCCCATTACATGCGGTATGCATTTGGGGCCCCCATGACAAGCGGCATGCATGTGGAGCCCCATGACATGCGCCATGTATTTGGGGCCCCATGTCATGACATGCGGCAAGTATTTATGGCCCTCATGACATGCGGCATACATTTGGGGCCCCCATGATATGTGGCATGCATTTGGGGCCCCATGACATGCGGAATGCACGTGGGGGCCCCATGACATGCGGAATGCATGTGGGGCCTCCATGACATGCGGCATGTATTTGGTGCCCCCATGACATGCGGCATGCATTTGGTCCCCTCTTGATATGCGGCATGCACGTGGGGCCACCATGATATTCGGCATGCATTTAGGGCCCATATGACACCCGGCATGCATGTGGGGACCCCATGACATGCTTCATGCACGTGGGGCCCCCATGACATGCGACACGTATTTATGGCCCCCATGACATGCGGCATGCATTTGGGGCACGCATGACATGCGGCATGCATTTGGGGCCCCATGACATGCGACATGCATTTGGGCCCCCCATGACATGCGGTATGCAATTGGGGGCCCCATGACATGCGGAATGCAGGAGGGGCCCCCTATGAGATGTAGCATGCATTTGGGGCCCCCATGACATGCGGCATGCATGTGGGGCCCCCTTGACATGCGGCATGCATTTGGGGCCCCCATGATATGCGACACGTACTTGGGTCCCCCATGACATGCGCCATGCGTTTGGGGCCCTCATGACATGTGGCATGCACGTGGGGCCCCCATGACATGCGGCATGCATTTGGGCCCCCATGACATGCGGCATGCATGTGCAGCCCCTATGACATGCGGCATGCATTTGGGGGCCCCATGATAAGCTGCACGTATTTGGGGCCCCCATGACATGCGGCATGCATGTGGAGCCCCTATGACATGCGGCATGCATTTGGGGCCCCCATGATCAGTGGCACGTATTTGGGGCCCCCATGACATGCGGCATGCATTCGGGGCCCCATGACATGCGGAATGCACGTGGGGGCCCCATGACATGCGGCATGCATGTGGGGCCCCAATGACATGCGGAACGTATTTGGGGCCCCCATGACATGCGGTATGCATTTGGGGTCCCCATGACATACGGTATGCATGTGGGGCCCCCATGACATGCGACACGTATTGTGGGCGCCCATGACATGCGCCATGCATTTGGGCCCCCAATGACATCCGGCATGCATGTGGGGCCCCCATGACATGCGGAATGCATTTGGGCCCCAATGACATGCGGCATGCATGTGCAGCCCCTATGACATGCAGCATGCATTTGGGGCCCCCATGATAAGCTGCACGTATTTGGGGCCCCCATGACATGCGGCATGCATGTGGAGCCCCTATGACATGCGGAATGCATTTGGGGCCCCCAAGATAAGCTGCATGTATTTGGGGCCCCCATGACATGCGACATGCATGTGGAGCCCCTATGACATGCGGCATGCATTTGGGGCCCCCATGATAAGCGGCACGTATTTGGGGCCCCCATGACATGCGGCATGCATTCGGGGCCCCATGACATGCGGAATGCACGTGGGGCCCTCTTGACATGCGGCATGCATTTGGGGCCCCAATGACAAGCGGCATACATTTGGGGCCCCCATGACATGCGTCATGCATTTGGGGCCCCCATGACATGCGGCATGCATATGGGGTCCCTATGACATGCGGCATGCATGTGGAGCTCCATGACATGCGCCATGCATTTGGGGTCCCATGTCATGACATACGGCAAGTATTTATGGCCCTCATGACATGCGGCATACATTTGGGGCCCCCATGATATGTAGCATGCATTTGGGGCCCCATGGCATGCGGAATGCACGTGGGGCCTCCATGACATGCAGCATGCATTTGGTGCCCCATGACATGCGGCATGCATTTGGTCCCCTCTTGATATGTGGCATGCACGTGGGGCCACCATGACATTCGGCATGCATTTGGGGCCCGTATGACACCCAACATGCATGTGGGGATCCCATGACATGCGGCATGCATTTAGGGCCCCATGACATGCGGCATTCATTTGGGGCCCCATGACATGCAGAATGCACGTGGTGGCCCCATGACATGCGGAATCCACATGGTGCCCCCATGACATGCGGCATGCATTTGGGGCCCCCATGACATGTGGCATGCATTTGGTCCCCCCATGATATGAGACATGCACGTGGGGCCCCCATGACATTCGTCATGCATTTGGGGCCCCAAGACATGCGGAATGCACGTGGGGCCCCCATGACATGCAGCATGCATTTGGGGGCCCAATTACATGCGGCATGCATGTGGGGCCCCCTTGACATGGGCCATGCATTTGGGGCCCCCATGACACGAGGCATACATTTGGGGCCCCCATGACATGCATCATGCATTTGGGGCCCCATGACATGCAGAATGCACGTGGTGGCCCATGACATGCGGAAAGCACGTGGGGCCCCCATGACATGCGGCATGCATTTGTGCCCCCCTTGACATGCGGCATGCATTTGGGGCCCCCATGACATGCGGCATGCATTTGGGCCCTCCCATGATATGCGACACGTACTTGGGGCCACCATGACATGCACCATGCGTTTGGGGCCCTCATGACATGCGGCATGCACGTGGGGCCCCCATTACATGCGGCATGCATTTGGGGCCCCCATGACATGCGGCATGCATGTGGAACCCCTATGACATGCGGCATGCATTTGGGGGCCCCATGATAAGCGGCACGTATTTGGGCCCCCCATGACATGTGGCATGCATTCTGGGACCCCCATGACATGTGGCATGTACGTGGGCCCCCATGACATGTGGCACGTATTTGGGGATCCCATTACATGCGGTATGCATTTGGGGCCCCCATGACAAGCGGCATACATTTGGGGCCCCCATGATATGCGTCATGCATGTGGGGCCCCAATGACATGCGGCACGTATTTGGGGCCCCCATGACATGCGGTATGCATTTGGGGTCCCCATGACATGCGGTATGCATGTGGAGCCCCGATGACATGCGGCACGTATTTGGGGCCCCCATGACAAGTAGCATGCTTTTGGGGCCCCATGACACGCGGCATGCATGTGGAGCCCCAATGACATGCGGCACGTATTTGGAGCCCCCATGACAAGCAGCATGCGTTTGGGGCCCCATGACACGCGCCATGCATTTGGGCCCCAATGACATGCGGCATGCACGTGGGGCCCCCATAACATGCGGCATGCATTTGGGGCCCCCATGACATGCGGCATGCATTTCCCCCCCCCCATGATATGCGGCATGTACGTGGGGCCCCCATGACATGCGGCATGCATGTGGGGCCCCCTTGACATGCGGCATGCATTTGGGGCCCCCATGACACGAGGCATACATTTGGGGCCCCCATGACATGCGGCATGCATTTGGGGCCCCATGACATGCAGCATGCATTTGGGGCCCCATGACATGCAGCATGCATTTGGGGCCCCATGACATGCAGCATGCATTTGGGGCACCATGACATGCAGAATGCACGTGGGGGCCCATGACATGCAGAAAGCATGTGGGCCCCCATGACATGCGGCATGCATTTGTGGCCCCCTTGACATGTGGCATGCATTTGGGGCCCCCATGACATGTGGCATGCATTTGGTCCCCCCATGATATGCGGCATGCCCGTGTGGCCCACATGCCAATCGGCATGCATTTGGGGCCGGTATGACACCCGGCATGCATGTGGGGACCCCATGACATGCGGCATGCATTTGGGGCCCCATGACATGCGGAATGCATGTGGGGCCCTCATGACATGCGGCATGCATTTGGGGCCCCCATGACATGACTTTCGGCACGTATTTGGGGACCCCATGACATGCGGGATGCATTTGGGGTACCCATGACATGCGTCATGCATTTGGGTCCCCCATGACATGCGTTATGCACGTGGGGCCCCCATGACATTCTGTATGCATGTGGGGCCCCCATGACAAGCGGCATCCATCTGGGGCCTCCATGACATGCGGCATGCATTTGGGGCACCCATGACATGTGACATGAATGTGGGCCCCCATGACATGACTTTCGGCACGTATTTGGGGACCACATGACATGCGGGATGCATTTTGGGTACCCATGACATGCGTCATGCATTTGGGTCCCCCATGACATGCGGCATGCATTTGTGGCCCCCGTAACATGCGGCATGCATATGGGGCCCCCATGACATGCGGCATGCATGTGGAGCCCCATGACATGCAGAATGCACTTGGGGACCCCATGACATGCGGCATGCATTTGGGGCCCCCATGACGTCCTGCATAAATTTGGGGCCCCATGACATGCTGCATGATGTGGGGCCTCCATGACATGTGGCATGCATGTGGGGCACCCATGTCATGCGGCATGCACGTGGGGCCCCTATGACATACGACACGTATTTGGGTCCCGCATGACAAGCAGCATACATTTGGGGCCACCATAACATGCGGCATACATTTGGGGCCCCCATGACATGCGGCATATATTTGGAGCCCCTATGACATGCGGCATGCATTTGGGGCCCCCATGACATGCGGCATGCATGTGGCGCCCCCATGACATGTGGCATGCATGTGGGGCCGCCATGACATGCGCCATGCATGTGGGGCCCCATGTCTTTCAGCACGTATTTGGGGCCCTCAATACATGCAGCATGCACGTGGGGCCACCACGACATGCGTCATGTATTTGGGGCCCCCATGACATGTGGCGTGCATTTGCGGCCCCCATGACATGTACCATGCATGTGGGGCCCCCATGACATGCGGCACGTATTTGGAGCCCCCATGACATGCGGCATGCATTTGGGGCCCCCATGACATGACTTTCGGCACGTATTTGGGGACCCCATGACATGCGGGATGCATTTGGGGTACCCATGACATGCGTCATGCATTTGGGTCCCCCATGACATGCGTTATGCACGTGGGGCCCCCATGACATTTGGTATGCATGTGGGGCCCCCATGACAAGCGGCATCCATCTGGGGCCTTCATGACATGCGGGATGCATTTGGGGCCCCATGACATGCGGAATGCACGTGGGGGCCCCAAAGACCTGTGGCATGCACGTGGGGCCCCCATGACATGTGGCACGTTTTTGGGGCCCCCATGACATGTGGCATACATTTGGGGCCCCCATGACATGCGGCATGCATTTGGGGCCCCATGACATGCAGCATGCATTTGGGGCCCCATGACATGCATCATGCATTTGGGGCCCCATGACATGCAGAATGCACGTGGTGGCCCATGACATGCGGAAAGCACGTGGGGCCCCCATGACATGCGGCATGCATTTGTGGCCACCTTGAAATGCGGCATGCATTTGGGCCCCCCATGATATGCGACACGTACTTGGGGCCACCATGACATGCGCCATGCGTTTGGGGCCCTCATGACATGCGGCATGCACGTGGGACCCCAATTACATGCGGCATGCATTTGGGGCCCCCATGACATGCGGCATGCATTTGGTCCCCTCTTGATATGCGGCATGCACGTGGGGCCACCAAGACATTCGGCATGCATTTGGGGCCCTAATGACACCTGGCATGCATTTGGGGCCGCATGACATGCGGAATGCACGTGGGGCCCCCATGACATGAGGCATACATTTGGGGCCCCCATGACATGAGGCATATAATTGGGGCCCCCATGACATGCGGCATGCATTTGGGGCCCCATGACATGCGGCATGCATTTGGGGCCCCCATGACATGAGGCATACATTTGGGGCCCCCATGACATGCGGCATGCATTTGGGGCCCGCATGACATGCGGCATGCATGTGGGGCCCCCTTGACATGCGGCATGCATTTGGGGCCCCTATGATATGCGAAACGTACTTGGGTCCCCCATGACATGCGCCATGCGTTTGGGGCCCTCATGACATGCGGCATGCACGTGGGGCCCCCATGACATGCGGCATGCATTTGGGCCCCATGACATGCGGCATGCATGTGCAGCCCCTATGACATGCGGCATGCATTTGGGGCCCCCATGATAAGATGCACGTATTTGGGGCCCCCATGACATGCGGCATGCATGTGGAGCCACTATGACATGCGGCATGCATTTGGGGCCCCCATGATCAGTGGCACGTATTTGGGGCCCCCATGACATGCGCATGCATTCGGGGCCCCATGACATGCGGAATGCACGTGGGGCCCCATGACATGCGGAATGCATGTGGGGCCCTCTTGACATGCGGCATGCATTTGGGGCCCCAATGACAAGCGGAATACATTTGGGGCCCCCATGACATGCGTCATGCATTTGGGGCCCCCATGACATGCGGCATGAATATGGGGTCCCCATGACATGCGGCATGCATGTGGAGCCCCATGACATGCGACATGCATTTGGGGCCCCATGTCATGACATGCGGCAAGTATTTATGGCCATCATGATATGCGGCATACATTTGGGGCCCCCATGACATGTGGCATGCATTTGGGGCCCCATGACATGCGACACGTATTTATGGCCCTCATGACATTCTGCATGCATTTGGGGCCCCATGACATGCGGAATGCACGTGCGGGCCCCATGAAATGCTGCATGCATTTGGTGCCCCCATGACATGCGGCATGCGTTTGGTCCCCTCTTGATATGCGGCATGCACGTGGGGCCACCATGACATTCGGCATGCATTTGGGGCCCGTATGACACCCGGTATGCATGTGGGGACCCCATGACATGCTTCATGCACGTGGGCCCCCATGACATGCGACACGTATTTATGGCCCTCATAACATGCTGCATGCATTTGGGGCCCCATGACATGCGGAATGCATGTGGTACCCCTATGACATGCGGCATACATTTGGGGCCCCCATGACATGCGGCATGCACATGGGGCCCCCATGACATGCGGCATGCATTTGGGGCCCTCATGACATGAGGCATATTTTTGGGGCCCCCATGACATGCGGCATGCATTTCGGGCCCCATGACATGCGGCATGCATTTGGGGCCCCATGATATGCAGAATGGTGGCCCCATGACATGCGGAATCCACATGGTGCCCCCATGACATGCGGCATGCACGTGGGGCCCCCATGACATTTGGCATGCATTTGAGGCCCGTATGACACACGGCATGCATGTGGGGACCCCATGACATGCGGCATGCATTTGGGGCCCCATGACATGCAGAATGCACGTGGTGGCCCATGACATGCGGAAAGCACGTGGGGCCCCCATGACATGCGGCATGCATTTGTGGCCCTCTTGACATGCGGCATGCATTTGGGGATCCCATGATAAGCGGCACGTATGTGGGCCCCCCATGACATGTGGCATGCATTCGGGGATCCCATTACATGCGGTATGCATTTGGGGCCCCCATGACAAGCGGCATGCATGTGGCGCCCCATGACATGCGCCATGCATTTGGGGCCCCATGTCATGACATGCGGCAAGTATTTATGGCCCTCATGACATGCGGCATGCATTTGGGGCCCCCATGATAAGCGGCACGTATGTGGGCCCCCCATGACATGTGGCATGCATTCGGGGATCCCATTACATGCGGTATGCCCCCATGACAAGCGGCATGCATGTGGCGCCCCATGACATGCGCCATGCATTTGGGGCCCCATGTCATGACATGCGGCAAGCATTTATGGCCCTCATGACATGCGGCATACATTTGGGGCCCCCATGACATTCGTTATGCATTTGGGGCCTGTATGACACCCGGCATGCATGTGGGGACCCCATGACATGCTTCATGCACGTGGGGCCCCCATGACATGCGACACGTATTTATGGGCCTCATGACATGCTGCATGCATTTGGGGCCGCATGACATGCGGAATGCACGTGGGGGCCCCATGACATGCAGAATGCACATGGGGCCCCCATGACATGCGGCATGCATTTGGGGCCCTCATGACATGAGGCATATTTTTGGGGCCCCCATGACATGCGGCATGCATTTCGGGCCCCATGACATGCGGCATGCATTTGGGGCCCCATGATATGCAGAATGGTGGCCCCATGACATGCGGAATCCACATGGTGCCCCCATGACATGCGGCATGCATTTGGGGCCCTCATGACATGTGGCATGCATTTTGTCCCCGCATGATATGTGGCATGCACGTGGGGCCCCCATGACATTCGGCATGCATTTGAGGCCCGTATGACACCCGGCATGCATGTGGGGACCCCATGACATGCGGCATGCATTTGGGGCCCCATGACATGCAGAATGCACGTGGTGGCCCATGACATGCGGAAAGCATATGGGGCCCCCATGACATGCGGCATGCATTTGTGGCCCTCTTGACATGCGGCATGCATTTGGGGCCCCCATGACATGCGGCATGCATGTGGAACCCCTATGACATGCGGCATGCATTTGGGGCCCCCATGATAAGCGGCACGTATGTGGGCCCCCCATGACATGCGGTATGCATTTGGGGCCCCCATGACAAGCGGCATGCATGTGGTGCCCCATGACATGCGCCATGCATTTGGGGCCCCATGTCATGACATGCGGCAAGTATTTATGGCCCTCATGACATGCTGCATGCATTTGGGGCCGCATGACATGCGGAATGCACGTGGGGGCCCCATGACATGCGGAATGCACATGGGGCCCCCATGACATGCGGCATGCATTTGGGGCCCTCATGACATGAGGCATATAATTGGGGCCCCCATGACATGCGGCATGCATTTGGGGCTCCATGACATGCGGCATGCATTTGGGGCCCCCATGACATGAGGCATACATTTGGGGCCTCCATGACATGCGGCATGCATTTGGGGCCCGCATGACATGCGGCATGCGTTTGGGGCCCCATGACATGTGACATGCATTTGGGGCCCCCATGACATGCGGTATGCACGTGGGGGCCCCATGACATGAGGAATGCAGGAGGGGCCCCCTATGACATGTAGCATGCATTTGGGCCCCCATGACATGCGGCATGCATATGGGGCCCCCTTGACATGCGGCATGCATTTGGGGCCCCCATGATATGCGACACGTACTTGGGTCCCCCATGACATGCGCCATGCGTTTGGGGCCCTCATGACATGCGGCATGCATTTGGGCCCCCGTGACATGCGGCATGCATGTGCAGCCCCTATGACATGCGGCATGCATTTGGGGCCCCCATGATAAGATGCACGTATTTGGGGCCCCCATGACATACGGCATGCATGTGGAGCCCCTATGACATGCGGCATGCATTTGGGGCCCCATGACATGCAGAATGGTGGCCCCATGACATGCGGAATCCACATGGCATTTGGGGCCCCATGACATGCGGAATGCACGTGGGGCCCCCATGACATGCATGTGCAGCCCCTATGACATGCGGCATGCATTTGGGGCCCCCATGATAAGATGCACGTATTTGGGGCCCCCATGACATGCGGCATGCATGTGGAGCCCCTATGACATGCGGCATGCATTCGGGGCCCCATGACATGCAGAATGGTGGCCCCATGACATGCGGAATCCACATGGCATTTGCGGCCCCATGACATGCGGAATGCACGTGGGGCCCCCATGACATGCGGCATGCATTTGGGGGCCCCATGACATGCGGCATGCATGTGGGGCCCCCTTGACATGGGCCATGCATTTGGGGCCCCCATGACACGAGGCATACATTTGGGGACCCCCATGACATGCGGCATGCATTTGGGGCCCCATGACATGCAGAATGCACGTGGTGGCCCATGACATGCGGAAAGCACGTGGGGCCCCCATGACATGCGGCATGCATTTGTGGCCCCCTTGACATGCGGCATGCATTTGGGGCCCCCATGACATGCGGCATGCATGTGGGGCCCCCTTGACATGCGGCATGCATTTGGGGCCCCCATGATAAGCGGCACGTATGTGGGCCCCCCATGACATGTGGCATGCATTCGGGGACCCCCATGACATGTGGCATGTACGTGGGCCCCCATGATATGCGGAACGTATTTGGGGATCCCATTACATGCGGTATGCATTTGGGGCCCCCATGACAAGCGGCATGCATGTGGAGCCCCATGACATGCGCCATGTATTTGGGGCCCCATGTCATGACATGCGGCAAGTATTTATGGCCCTCATGACATGCGGCATACATTTGGGGCCCCCATGATATGTGGCATGCATTTGGGGCCCCATGACATGCGGAATGCACGTGGGGGCCCCATGACATGCGGAATGCATGTGGGGCCTCCATGACATGCGGCATGTATTTGGTGCCCCCATGACATGCGGCATGCATTTGGTCCCCTCTTGATATGCGGCATGCACGTGGGGCCACCATGATATTCGGCATGCATTTAGGGCCCATATGACACCCGGCATGCATCTGGGGACCCCATGACATGCTTCATGCACGTGGGGCCCCCATGACATGCGACACGTATTTATGGCCCCCATGACATGCGGCATGCATTTGGGGCACGCATGACATGCGGCATGCATTTGGGGCCCCATGACATGCGACATGCATTTGGGCCCCCCATGACATGCGGTATGCACTTGGGGGCCCCATGACATGCGGAATGCAGGAGGGGCCCCCTATGACATGTAGCATGCATTTGGGGCCCCCATGACATGCGGCATGCATGTGGGGCCCCCTTGACATGCGGCATGCATTTGGGGCCCCCATGATATGCGACACGTACTTGGGTCCCCCATGACATGCGCCATGCGTTTGGGGCCCTCATGACATGTGGCATGCACGTGGGGCCCCCATGACATGCGGCATGCATTTGGGCCCCCATGACATGCGGCATGCATGTGCAGCCCCTATGACATGCGGCATGCATTTGGGGGCCCCATGATAAGCTGCACGTATTTGGGGCCCCCATGACATGCGGCATGCATGTGGAGCCCCTATGACATGCGGCATGCATTTGGGGCCCCCATGATCAGTGGCACGTATTTGGGGCCCCCATGACATGCGGCATGCATTCGGGGCCCCATGACATGCGGAATGCACGTGGGGGCCCCATGACATGCGGCATGCATGTGGGGCCCCAATGACATGCGGAACGTATTTGGGGCCCCCATGACATGCGGTATGCATTTGGGGTCCCCATGACATACGGTATGCATGTGGGGCCCCCATGACATGCGACACGTATTGTGGGCGCCCATGACATGCGCCATGCATTTGGGCCCCCAATGACATCCGGCATGCACGTGGGGCCCCCATGACATGCGGAATGCATTTGGGCCCCAATGACATGCGGCATGCATGTGCAGCCCCTATGACATGCAGCATGCATTTGGGGCCCCCATGATAAGCTGCACGTATTTGGGGCCCCCATGACATGCGGCATGCATGTGGAGCCCCTATGACATGCGGAATGCATTTGGGGCCCCCAAGATAAGCTGCATGTATTTGGGGCCCCCATGACATGCGACATGCATGTGGAGCCCCTATGACATGCGGCATGCATTTGGGGCCCCCATGATAAGCGGCACGTATTTGGGGCCCCCATGACATGCGGCATGCATTCGGGGCCCCATGACATGCGGAATGCACGTGGGGCCCTCTTGACATGCGGCATGCATTTGGGGCCCCAATGACAAGCGGCATACATTTGGGGCCCCCATGACATGCGTCATGCATTTGGGGCCCCCATGACATGCGGCATGCATATGGGGTCCCTATGACATGCGCCATGCATGTGGAGCTCCATGACATGCGCCATGCATTTGGGGTCCCATGTCATGACATACGGCAAGTATTTATGGCCCTCATGACATGCGGCATACATTTGGGGCCCCCATGATATGTAGCATGCATTTGGGGCCCCATGGCATGCGGAATGCACGTGGGGCCTCCATGACATGCAGCATGCATTTGGTGCCCCATGACATGCGGCATGCATTTGGTCCCCTCTTGATATGTGGCATGCACGTGGGGCCACCATGACATTCGGCATGCATTTGGGGCCCGTATGACACCCAACATGCATGTGGGGATCCCATGACATGCGGCATGCATTTAGGGCCCCATGACATGCGGCATGCATTTGGGGCCCCATGACATGCAGAATGCACGTGGTGGCCCCATGACATGCGGAATCCACATGGTGCCCCCATGACATGCGGCATGCATTTGGGGCCCCCATGACATGTGGCATGCATTTGGTCCCCCCATGATATGAGACATGCACGTGGGGCCCCCATGACATTCGTCATGCATTTGGGGCCCCAAGACATGCGGAATGCACGTGGGGCCCCCATGACATGCAGCATGCATTTGGGGGCCCAATTACATGCGGCATGCATGTGGGGCCCCCTTGACATGGGCCATGCATTTGGGGCCCCCATGACACGAGGCATACATTTGGGGCCCCCATGACATGCATCATGCATTTGGGGCCCCATGACATGCAGAATGCACGTGGTGGCCCATGACATGCGGAAAGCACGTGGGGCCCCCATGACATGCGGCATGCATTTGTGCCCCCCTTGACATGCGGCATGCATTTGGGGCCCCCATGACATGCGGCATGCATTTGGGCCCTCCCATGATATGCGACACGTACTTGGGGCCACCATGACATGCACCATGCGTTTGGGGCCCCCATGACATGCGGCATGCACGTGGGGCCCCCATTACATGCGGCATGCATTTGGGGGCCCCATGACATGCGGCATGCATGTGGAACCCCTATGACATGCGGCATGCATTTGGGGGCCCCATGATAAGCGGCACGTATTTGGGCCCCCCATGACATGTGGCATGCATTCTGGGACCCCCATGACATGTGGCATGTACGTGGGCCCCCATGACATGTGGCACGTATTTGGGGATCCCATTACATGCGGTATGCATTTGGGGCCCCCATGACAAGCGGCATACATTTGGGGCCCCCATGATATGCGTCATGCATGTGGGGCCCCAATGACATGCGGCACGTATTTGGGGCCCCCATGACATGCGGTATGCATTTGGGGTCCCCATGACATGCGGTATGCATGTGGAGCCCCGATGACATGCGGCACGTATTTGGGGCCCCCATGACAAGTAGCATGCTTTTGGGGCCCCATGACACGCGGCATGCATGTGGAGCCCCAATGACATGCGGCACGTATTTGGAGCCCCCATGACAAGCAGCATGCGTTTGGGGCCCCATGACACGCGCCATGCATTTGGGCCCCCAATGACATGCGGCATGCACGTGGGGCCCCCATAACATGCGGCATGCATTTGGGGCCCCCATGACATGCGGCATGCATTTTCCCCCCCATGATATGCAGCATGTACGTGGGGCCCCCATGACATGCGGCATGCATGTGGGGCCCCCTTGACATGCGGCATGCATTTGGGGCCCCCATGACACGAGGCATACATTTGGGGCCCCCATGACATGCGGCATGCATTTGGGGCCCCATGACATGCAGCATGCATTTGGGGCCCCATGACATGCAGCATGCATTTGGGGCCCCATGACATGCAGCATGCATTTGGGGCACCATGACATGCAGAATGCACGTGGGGGCCCATGACATGCAGAAAGCATGTGGGCCCCCATGACATGCGGCATGCATTTGTGGCCCCCTTGACATGTGGCATGCATTTGGGGCCCCCATGACATGTGGCATGCATTTGGTCCCCCCATGATATGCGGCATGCCCGTGTGGCCCACATGCCAATCGACATGCATTTGGGGCCGGTATGACACCCGGCATGCATGTGGGGACCCCATGACATGCGGCATGCATTTGGGGCCCCATGACATGCGGAATGCATGTGGGGCCCTCATGACATGCGGCATGCATTTGGGGCCCCCATGACATGACTTTCGGCACGTATTTGGGGACCCCATGACATGCGGGATGCATTTGGGGTACCCATGACATGCGTCATGCATTTGGGTCCCCCATGACATGCGTTATGCACGTGGGGCCCCCATGACATTCTGTATGCATGTGGGGCCCCCATGACAAGCGGCATCCATCTGGGGCCTCCATGACATGCGGCATGCATTTGGGGCACCCATGACATGTGACATGAATGTGGGCCCCCATGACATGACTTTCGGCACGTATTTGGGGACCCCATGACATGCGGGATGCATTTTGGGTACCCATGACATGCGTCATGCATTTGGGTCCCCCATGACATGCGGCATGCATTTGTGGCCCCCGTAACATGCGGCATGCATATGGGGCCCCCATGACATGCGGCATGCATGTGGAGCCCCATGACATGCAGAATGCACTTGGGGACCCCATGACATGCGGCATGCATTTGGGGCCCCCATGACGTCCTGCATAAATTTGGGGCCCCATGACATGCTGCATGATGTGGGGCCTCCATGACATGTGGCATGCATGTGGGGCACCCATGTCATGCGGCATGCACGTGGGGCCCCTATGACATACGACACGTATTTGGGTCCCGCATGACAAGCAGCATACATTTGGGGCCACCATAACATGCGGCATACATTTGGGGCCCCCATGACATGCGGCATATATTTGGGGCCCCTATGACATGCGGCATGCATTTGGGGCCCCCATGACATGCGGCATGCATGTGGCGCCCCCATGACATGTGGCATGCATGTGGGGCCGCCATGACATGCGCCATGCATGTGGGGCCCCATGTCTTTCAGCACGTATTTGGGGCCCTCAATACATGCAGCATGCACGTGGGGCCACCACGACATGCGTCATGTATTTGGGGCCCCCATGACATGTGGCGTGCATTTGCGGCCCCCATGACATGTACCATGCATGTGGGGCCCCCATGACATGCGGCACGTATTTGGAGCCCCCATGACATGCGGCATGCATTTGGGGCCCCCATGACATGACTTTCGGCACGTATTTGGGGACCCCATGACATGCGGGATGCATTTGGGGTACCCATGACATGCGTCATGCATTTGGGTCCCCCATGACATGCGTTATGCACGTGGGGCCCCCATGACATTTGGTATGCATGTGGGGCCCCCATGACAAGCGGCATCCATCTGGGGCCTTCATGACATGCGGGATGCATTTGGGGCCCCATGACATGCGGAATGCACGTGGGGGCCCCAAAGACCTGTGGCATGCACGTGGGGCCCCCATGACATGTGGCACGTTTTTGGGGCCCCCATGACATGTGGCATGCATGTGGGGCCCCCATGACATGTGCCACGCATGTGGGGCCCCCATGACATGTGGCATGCATTTGGGGCCCCCATGACATGCGCCATGCATTTGGTTCCCCCATGACATGCGGCATGCACGTGGGGCCCCCATGACATGCAGCATGAATTTATGGCCCTCATGACATACGGCATACATTTGGGACGCCCATGACATGCGGCATGCATTTGTGGCCCCCTTGACATGTGGCATGCATTTGGGGCCCCCATGACATGTGGCATGCATTTGGTCCCCCCATGATATGCGGCATGCCCGTGTGGCCCACATGCCAATCGGCATGCATTTGGGGCCGGTATGACACCCGGCATGCATGTGGGGACCCCATGACATGCGGCATGCATTTGGGGCCCCATGACATGCGGAATGCATGTGGGGCCCTCATGACATGCGGCATGCATTTGGGGCCCCCATGACATGACTTTCGGCACGTATTTGGGGACCCCATGACATGCGGGATGCATTTGGGGTACCCATGACATGCGTCATGCATTTGGGTCCCCCATGACATGCGTTATGCACGTGGGGCCCCCATGACATTCTGTATGCATGTGGGGCCCCCATGACAAGCGGCATCCATCTGGGGCCTCCATGACATGCGGCATGCATTTGGGGCACCCATGACATGTGACATGAATGTGGGCCCCCATGACATGACTTTCGGCACGTATTTGGGGACCCCATGACATGCGGGATGCATTTTGGGTACCCATGACATGCGTCATGCATTTGGGTCCCCCATGACATGCGGCATGCATTTGTGGCCCCCGTAACATGCGGCATGCATATGGGGCCCCCATGACATGCGGCATGCATGTGGAGCCCCATGACATGCAGAATGCACTTGGGGACCCCATGACATGCGGCATGCATTTGGGGCCCCCATGACGTCCTGCATAAATTTGGGGCCCCATGACATGCTGCATGATGTGGGGCCTCCATGACATGTGGCATGCATGTGGGGCACCCATGTCATGCGGCATGCACGTGGGGCCCCTATGACATACGACACGTATTTGGGTCCCGCATGACAAGCAGCATACATTTGGGGCCACCATAACATGCGGCATACATTTGGGGCCCCCATGACATGCGGCATATATTTGGGGCCCCTATGACATGCGGCATGCATTTGGGGCCCCCATGACATGCGGCATGCATGTGGCGCCCCCATGACATGTGGCATGCATGTGGGGCCGCCATGACATGCGCCATGCATGTGGGGCCCCATGTCTTTCAGCACGTATTTGGGGCCCTCAATACATGCAGCATGCACGTGGGGCCACCACGACATGCGTCATGTATTTGGGGCCCCCATGACATGTGGCGTGCATTTGCGGCCCCCATGACATGTACCATGCATGTGGGGCCCCCATGACATGCGGCACGTATTTGGAGCCCCCATGACATGCGGCATGCATTTGGGGCCCCCATGACATGACTTTCGGCACGTATTTGGGGACCCCATGACATGCGGGATGCATTTGGGGTACCCATGACATGCGTCATGCATTTGGGTCCCCCATGACATGCGTTATGCACGTGGGGCCCCCATGACATTTGGTATGCATGTGGGGCCCCCATGACAAGCGGCATCCATCTGGGGCCTTCATGACATGCGGGATGCATTTGGGGCCCCATGACATGCGGAATGCACGTGGGGGCCCCAAAGACCTGTGGCATGCACGTGGGGCCCCCATGACATGTGGCACGTTTTTGGGGCCCCCATGACATGTGGCATGCATGTGGGGCCCCCATGACATGTGCCACGCATGTGGGGCCCCCATGACATGTGGCATGCATTTGGGGCCCCCATGACATGCGCCATGCATTTGGTTCCCCCATGACATGCGGCATGCACGTGGGGGCCCCATGACATGCAGCATGAATTTATGGCCCTCATGACATGCGGCATACATTTGGGACGCCCATGACATGCGGCATGCATTTGGGGCCCCATGACATGCGGAATGCACGTGGGGGCCCCATGACATGCGGAATGCACATGGGGCCCCCATGAAATGCGGCATGCATTTGGGGCCCCCTTGACATGCGGCATGCATTTGGGGCCCCCATGACATGAGGCATACATTTGGGGCCCCGATGACATGCGGCATGCATTTGGGGCACCCATGACATGTGGCATGAACGTGGTCCCCCATGACATGCGTGATGCATCTGGGGTACCCATGACATGTGGCATGCACGTGGTGCCCACGTGACATGCGGCACGTATTTTGGTCCCCCATGACAAAAGGCATGCATTTGGTCCCCAATGACATGCGATATGCATGTGGAGCCCCCTGACATGCGGCATGCATGTGGGGCCCCCATGACATGCGGCATGCATTTGGGTCCCCCATGACAAGCGGCATACATTTGGGGCCCCCATGACATGCGGCATGCATTTGGGGCCCCCATGACATTCGGCATGCATATGGGGCCCCCTTGACATGCCGCACGTATTTAGGGCCTCCACGACATGTGGCATGCATGTGGGGCCCCCATGACATGCGGCATGCATTTGGGGCCCCCATGACATGCGCCATGCATGTGGGGCCTCCATGACATGCGGTATGCAAGTTGGGCCCCCTTGACAAGAGTCATCCATTTGGGGCCCCCATGACATGCGGCATGCATTTGGGGCACCCATGACATGTGGCATGAACGTGGGCCCCCATGACATGACTTTCGGCACGTATTTGGGGCCCCATGACATGCGGCATGTATTTGGGGCCCCATGACATGCGTCATGCATTTGGGTCCCCTATGACATGTGGCATGCATTTGGGCCCCCAATGACATGCGGCATGCACATGTGGCTCCCATGACATGCGGCATGCATTTGGGCCCCCATGACATGCGGCATGCATTTGGGCCCTCCCATGACATGCGGCATGTATTTGGGCCCCCATGACATGCGGCATGCATTTGGTCGCCCCATGACGAGCGGCATGCACGTGGGACAGCCATGAAATGCGGCATGCATTTGGGGCCTGCATGACACCCAGCATGCATGTGGGGCCCCCATGACATGCGGCATGCATTTGGGTCCCCCATGACAAGCGGCACACATTTGGGGCCCCCATGACATGCGGCATGCATTTGGGGCCCCCATGACATGCGGCAGCATATGGGGCCCACTTGACATGCCGCACGTATTTAGGGCCCCCACGACATGTGGCATGCATGTGGGGCCCCCATGACATGTGCAACGCATGTGGGCCCCCCATGACATGCGGCATGCATTTGGGGCCCCCATGACATGCGCCATGCATTTAGGGCCTCCATGACATGTGGCATGCATGTGGGGCCCCCATGACATGTGCAACGCATGTGGGGCCCCCATGACATGCGGCATGCATTTGGGGCCCCCATGACATGCTTCATGCATGTGGGGCCCCCATGAAATGTGCCATGCATGTGGGGCCTCAATGACATGCGGCACGTAATTGGGCCCCCCATGATATGCGGTATGCATTTGGGGCCCCCATGACACGCGGCATGCACGTGGAGCCCCGATGACATGCGGCACGTATTTGGGGCCCCCATGACATAAGGCATGCATTTGGGCCCCCATGACATGCGGCATGCATGTGGGGCCCCCATGACATGCAGCACATATTGGGGGCCCCATGACATGCGGCATGCATATGGGAACCCCAATGACATGAGGCATGCACGTGGGGCCCCCATGACATGCGGCATGCATTTGGGGCCCCATAGAATGCGTCATGCATTTGGTCCCCCCATGATATGCGGCATGCACGTGGGGCCCCCATGATATCCTGCATGCATTTGGGGCCCGTATAACACCCGGTATGCATGTGGGGACCCCATGACATGCGGCATGCGCGTGGGGCCCCCATGATATGCGGCACGTATTTATGGCCCTCATGACATGCGGCATACATTTGGGGACCACATGACATGTTGACATGCATTTGGGGCCCCCATGACATGAGGCATACATTTGGGGCCCCCATGACATGCGGCATGCATGTGGGGCCCCCTTGACATGCTGCATGCATTTGGGCCCCTATGATATGCGACACGTACTTGGGTCCCCCATGACATGCTCCATGCGTTTGGGGCCCTCATGACATGCGGCATACAATTGGGGCCCCATGACATGCGGCATGCATTTGGGGCGCCCATGACATGCAGCATGCATGTGGGGCCCCTATGACATGCGGCATGCATTTGGTTCCCCCATGATAAGCAGCACGTATTTGGGGCCCCATGACATGCGGCATGCATTTGGGGATCCCATTACATGCGGTATGCATTTGGGGTCCCCATTACATGCGGCAAGCATTTGAGGCACCCATGACACGCGGCATGCATGTGGGGCCCCCATGACATGTGGCATGCATTTGGGTCCCCCATGACAAGCGGCATACATTTGGGGCCCCCATGACATGCGGCATGCATTTGGGGCCCCCATGACATGCGGCATGCATATGGGGACCCCTTGACATGCCGCACGTATTTAGGGCCCCCACGACATGTGGCATGCATGTGGGGCCCCCATGACATGTGCAACGCATGTGGGCCCCCCATGACATGCGGAATGCATTTGGGGCCCCCATGACATGCGCCATGCATGTGGGGCCTCCATGACATGTGGCATGCATGTTGGGCCCCCATGACATGCGGCATGCATTTGGGGCCCCCATGACATGTGCCATGCATGTGGGGCCCCCATGAAATGTGCCATGCATGTGGGGCCTCAATGACATGTGGCACGTAATTGGGCCCCCCATGATATGTGGTATGCATTTGGGGTCCCCATGACATGCGGTATGCAGGTGGGGCCCCCATGACATGCAGCATGCACGTGGTGGCCCATGACATGCGGAAAGCACGTGGGTCCCCTATGACATGCGGCATGCATTTGGGGCCCCCATGACATGCGTCATGCATGTGGGGCCCCCTTGACAAGCTGCATGCATTTGGGGCCCCCATGACATGCGGCATGCATTTGGGGCCCGCATGACATGTGGCATGCACGTGGGGGCCCCCATGACATGCGGCATGCATTTGGGCCCCCATGACATGCGGCATGCATGTGCAGCCCCTATGACATGCGGCATGCATTTGGGGCCCCATGATAAGCTGCACGTATTTGGGCCCCGATGACATGCGTCATGCATTTGGGGCCCCTATGACATGCGGCATGCATATGGGGTCCCCATGACATGCGGCATGCATGTGGAGCCCCACGACATGCGCCATGCATTTGGGGCCCCATGTCATGACATGCGGCAAGTATTTATGGCCCTCATGACATGCGGCAAACATTTGGGGCCCCTATGACATGTGGCATGCATTTGGGGCCCCATGACATGCTGATGCACGTGGGGGCCCCATGACATGCGGAATGCACGTGGGGCCTCCATGACATGCGGCATGCATTTGGTGCCCCCATGACATGCGGCATGCATTTGGTCCCCTCTTGATATGCGGCATGCACGTGGGGCCACCATGACATTCGGCATGCATTTGGGGCCCGTATGACACCCGGCATGCATGTGGGGACCCCATGCCATGCTTCATGCACGTGGGCCCCCATGACATGCGACACGTATTAATGGCCCTCATGACATGCTGCATGCATTTGGGGCCCCATGACATGCGGAATGCACGTGGGGGCCCCATGAAATGCGGAATGCACATGGGGCCCCCATGACATGCGGCATGCATTTGGGGCCCTCATGACATGAGGCATATAATTGGGGTCCCCATGACATGCGGCATGCATTTAGGGCCCCATGACATGCGGCATGCATTTGGGGCCCCATGACATGCAGAATGGTGGCCCCATGACATGCGGAATCCACATGGTGCCCCCATGACATGCGGCATGCATTTGGGGCTCCCATGACATGTGGCATGCATTTTCTCCCCGCATGATATGCGGCATGCACGTGGGGCCCCCATGACATTCGGCATGCATTTGAGGCCCGTATGACACCCGGCATGCATGTGGGGACCCCATGATATGCGGCATGCATTTGGGGCCCCATGACATGCGGAATGCACGTGGGGCCCCCATGACATGCGGCATGCATGTGGGGCCCCCTTGACATGGGCCATGCATTTGGGGCTCCCATGACACGAGGCATACATTTGGGGCCCCCATGACATGCGGCATGCATTTGGGGCCCCATGACATGCAGCATGCATTTGGGGCCCCATGACATGCATCATGCATTTGGGGCCCCATGACATGCAGAATGCACGTGGTGGCCCATGACATGCGGAAAGCACGTGGGGCCCCCATGACATGCGGCATGCATTTGTGGCCACCTTGAAATGCGGCATGCATTTGGGCCCCCCATGATATGCGACACGTACTTGGGGCCACCATGACATGCGCCATGCGTTTGGGGCCCTCATGACATGCGGCATGCACGTGGGACCCCAATTACATGCGGCATGCATTTGGGGCCCCCATGACATGCGGCATGCATTTGGTCCCCTCTTGATATGCGGCATGCACGTGGGGCCACCAAGACATTCGGCATGCATTTGGGGCCCTAATGACACCTGGCATGCATGTGGGGACCCCATGACATGCTTCATGCACGTGGGGCCCCCATGACATGCGACACGTATTTATGGCCCTCATGACATGCTGCATGCATTTGGGGCCGCATGACATGCGGAATGCACGTGGGGCCCCCATGACATGAGGCATACATTTGGGGCCCCCATGACATGAGGCATATAATTGGGGCCCCCATGACATGCGGCATGCATTTGGGGCCCCATGACATGCGGCATGCATTTGGGGCCCCCATGACATGAGGCATACATTTGGGGCCCCCATGACATGCGGCATGCATTTGGGGCCCGCATGACATGCGGCATGCATTTGGGGCCCCATGACATGCGGCATGCATGTGGGGCCCCCTTGACATGCGGCATGCATTTGGGGCCCCTATGATATGCGACACGTACTTGGGTCCCCCATGACATGCGCCATGCGTTTGGGGCCCTCATGACATGCGGCATGCACGTGGGGCCCCCATGACATGCGGCATGCATTTGGGCCCCATGACATGCGGCATGCATGTGCAGCCCCTATGACATGCGGCATGCATTTGGGGCCCCCATGATAAGATGCACGTATTTGGGGCCCCCATGACATGCGGCATGCATGTGGAGCCACTATGACATGCGGCATGCATTTGGGGCCCCCATGATCAGTGGCACGTATTTGGGGCCCCATGACATGCGCATGCATTCGGGGCCCCATGACATGCGGAATGCACGTGGGGCCCCATGACATGCGGAATGCATGTGGGGCCCTCTTGACATGCGGCATGCATTTGGGGCCCCAATGACAAGCGGAATACATTTGGGGCCCCCATGACATGCGTCATGCATTTGGGGCACCCATGACATGCGGCATGAATATGGGGTCCCCATGACATGCGGCATGCATGTGGAGCCCCATGACATGCGACATGCATTTGGGGCCCCATGTCATGACATGCGACACGTATTTATGGCCCTCATAACATGCTGCATGCATTTGGGGCCCCATGACATGCGGAATGCATGTGGTACCCCTATGACATGCGGCATACATTTGGGGCCCCCATGACATGCGGCATGCACATGGGGCCCCCATGACATGCGGCATGCATTTGGGGCCCTCATGACATGAGGCATATTTTTGGGGCCCCCATGACATGCGGCATGCATTTCGGGCCCCATGACATGCGGCATGCATTTGGGGCCCCATGATATGCAGAATGGTGGCCCCATGACATGCGGAATCCACATGGTGCCCCCATGACATGCGGCATGCATTTGGGGCCCCCATGACATGTGGCATGCATTTTGTCCCCGCATGATATGCGGCATGCACGTGGGGCCCCCATGACATTTGGCATGCATTTGAGGCCCGTATGACACACGGCATGCATGTGGGGACCCCATGACATGCGGCATGCATTTGGGGCCCCATGACATGCAGAATGCACGTGGTGGCCCATGACATGCGGAAAGCACGTGGGGCCCCCATGACATGCGGCATGCATTTGTGGCCCTCTTGACATGCGGCATGCATTTGGGGATCCCATGATAAGCGGCACGTATGTGGGCCCCCCATGACATGTGGCATGCATTCGGGGATCCCATTACATGCGGTATGCATTTGGGGCCCCCATGACAAGCGGCATGCATGTGGCGCCCCATGACATGCGCCATGCATTTGGGGCCCCATGTCATGACATGCGGCAAGTATTTATGGCCCTCATGACATGCGGCATGCATTTGGGGCCCCCATGATAAGCGGCACGTATGTGGGCCCCCCATGACATGTGGCATGCATTCGGGGATCCCATTACATGCGGTATGCATTTGGGGCCCCCATGACAAGCGGCATGCATGTGGCGCCCCATGACATGCGCCATGCATTTGGGGCCCCATGTCATGACATGCGGCAAGCATTTATGGCCCTCATGACATGCGGCATACATTTGGGGCCCCCATGACATTCGTTATGCATTTGGGGCCTGTATGACACCCGGCATGCATGTGGGGACCCCATGACATGCTTCATGCACGTGGGGCCCCCATGACATGCGACACGTATTTATGGGCCTCATGACATGCTGCATGCATTTGGGGCCGCATGACATGCGGAATGCACGTGGGGGCCCCATGACATGCAGAATGCACATGGGGCCCCCATGACATGCGGCATGCATTTGGGGCCCTCATGACATGAGGCATATTTTTGGGGCCCCCATGACATGCGGCATGCATTTCGGGCCCCATGACATGCGGCATGCATTTGGGGCCCCATGATATGCAGAATGGTGGCCCCATGACATGCGGAATCCACATGGTGCCCCCATGACATGCGGCATGCATTTGGGGCCCTCATGACATGTGGCATGCATTTTGTCCCCGCATGATATGTGGCATGCACGTGGGGCCCCCATGACATTCGGCATGCATTTGAGGCCCGTATGACACCCGGCATGCATGTGGGGACCCCATGACATGCGGCATGCATTTGGGGCCCCATGACATGCAGAATGCACGTGGTGGCCCATGACATGCGGAAAGCATATGGGGCCCCCATGACATGCGGCATGCATTTGTGGCCCTCTTGACATGTGGCATGCATTTGGGGCCCCCATGACATGCGGCATGCATGTGGAACCCCTATGACATGCGGCATGCATTTGGGGCCCCCATGATAAGCGGCACGTATGTGGGCCCCCCATGACATGTGGCATGCATTCGGGGATCCCATTACATGCGGTATGCATTTGGGGCCCCCATGACAAGCGGCATGCATGTGGCGCCCCATGACATGCGCCATGCATTTGGGGCCCCATGTCATGACATGCGGCAAGTATTTATGGCCCTCATGACATGCTGCATGCATTTGGGGCCGCATGACATGCGGAATGCACGTGGGGGCCCCATGACATGCGGAATGCACATGGGGCCCCCATGACATGCGGCATGCATTTGGGGCCCTCATGACATGAGGCATATAATTGGGGCCCCCATGACATGCGGCATGCATTTGGGGCTCCATGACATGCGGCATGCATTTGGGGCCCCCATGACATGAGGCATACATTTGGGGCCTCCATGACATGCGGCATGCATTTGGGGCCCGCATGACATGCGGCATGCGTTTGGGGCCCCATGACATGTGACATGCATTTGGTGCCCCCATGACATGCGGTATGCACGTGGGGGCCCCATGACATGAGGAATGCAGGAGGGGCCCCCTATGACATGTAGCATGCATTTGGGCCCCCATGACATGCGGCATGCATGTGGGGCCCCCTTGACATGCGGCATGCATTTGGGGCCCCCATGATATGCGACACGTACTTGGGTCCCCCATGACATGCGCCATGCGTTTGGGGCCCTCATGACATGCGGCATGCATTTGGGCCCCCGTGACATGCGGCATGCATGTGCAGCCCCTATGACATGCGGCATGCATTTGGGGCCCCCATGATAAGATGCACGTATTTGGGGCCCCCATGACATACGGCATGCATGTGGAGCCCCTATGACATGCGGCATGCATTTGGGGCCCCATGACATGCAGAATGGTGGCCCCATGACATGCGGAATCCACATGGCATTTGGGGCCCCATGACATGCGGAATGCACGTGGGGCCCCCATGACATGCATGTGCAGCCCCTATGACATGCGGCATGCATTTGGGGCCCCCATGATAAGATGCACGTATTTGGGGCCCCCATGACATGCGGCATGCATGTGGAGCCCCTATGACATGCGGCATGCATTTGGGGCCCCATGACATGCAGAATGGTGGCCCCATGACATGCGGAATCCACATGGCATTTGCGGCCCCATGACATGCGGAATGCACGTGGGGCCCCCATGACATGCGGCATGCATTTGGGGGCCCCATGACATGCGGCATGCATGTGGGGCCCCCTTGACATGGGCCATGCATTTGGGGCCCCCATGACACGAGGCATACATTTGGGGACCCCCATGACATGCGGCATGCATTTGGGGCCCCATGACATGCAGAATGCACGTGGTGGCCCATGACATGCGGAAAGCACGTGGGCCCCCCATGACATGCGGCATGCATTTGTGGCCCCCTTGACATGCGGCATGCATTTGGGGCCCCCATGACATGCGGCATGCATGTGGGGCCCCCTTGACATGCGGCATGCATTTGGGGCCCCCATGATAAGCGGCACGTATGTGGGCCCCCCATGACATGTGGCATGCATTCGGGGACCCCCATGACATGTGGCATGTACGTGGGCCCCCATGATATGCGGAACGTATTTGGGGATCCCATTACATGCGGTATGCATTTGGGGCCCCCATGACAAGCGGCATGCATGTGGAGCCCCATGACATGCGCCATGTATTTGGGGCCCCATGTCATGACATGCGGCAAGTATTTATGGCCCTCATGACATGCGGCATACATTTGGGGCCCCCATGATATGTGGCATGCATTTGGTGCCCCATGACATGCGGAATGCACGTGGGGGCCCCATGACATGCGGAATGCATGTGGGGCCTCCATGACATGCGGCATGTATTTGGTGCCCCCATGACATGCGGCATGCATTTGGTCCCCTCTTGATATGCGGCATGCACGTGGGGCCACCATGATATTCGGCATGCATTTAGGGCCCATATGACACCCGGCATGCATGTGGGGACCCCATGACATGCTTCATGCACGTGGGGCCCCCATGACATGCGACACGTATTTATGGCCCCCATGACATGCGGCATGCATTTGGGGCACGCATGACATGCGGCATGCATTTGGGGCCCCATGACATGCGACATGCATTTGGGCCCCCCATGACATGCGGTATGCACTTGGGGGCCCCATGACATGCGGAATGCAGGAGGGGCCCCCTATGACATGTAGCATGCATTTGGGGCCCCCATGACATGCGGCATGCATGTGGGGCCCCCTTGACATGCGGCATGCATTTGGGGCCCCCATGATATGGGACACGTACTTGGGTCCCCCATGACATGCGCCATGCGTTTGGGGCCCTCATGACATGTGGCATGCACGTGGGGCTCCCATGACATGCGGCATGCATTTGGGCCCCATGACATGCGGCATGCATGTGCAGCCCCTATGACATGCGGCATGCATTTGGGGGCCCCATGATAAGCTGCACGTATTTGGGGCCCCCATGACATGCGGCATGCATGTGGAGCCCCTATGACATGCGGCATGCATTTGGGGCCCCCATGATCAGTGGCACGTATTTGGGGCCCCCATGACATGCGGCATGCATTCGGGGCCCCATGACATGCGGAATGCACGTGGGGGCCCCATGACATGCGGCATGCATGTGGGGCCCCAATGACATGCGGAACGTATTTGGGGCCCCCATGACATGCGGTATGCATTTGGGGTCCCCATGACATACGGTATGCATGTGGGGCCCCCATGACATGCGACACGTATTGTGGGCGCCCATGACATGCGCCATGCATTTGGGCCCCCAATGACATCCGGCATGCACGTGGGGCCCCCATGACATGCGGAATGCATTTGGGCCCCAATGACATGCGGCATGCATGTGCAGCCCCTATGACATGCAGCATGCATTTGGGGCCCCCATGATAAGCTGCACGTATTTGGGGCCCCCATGACATGCGGCATGCATGTGGAGCCCCTATGACATGCGGAATGCATTTGGGGCCCCCAAGATAAGCTGCATGTATTTGGGGCCCCCATGACATGCGACATGCATGTGGAGCCCCTATGACATGCGGCATGCATTTGGGGCCCCCATGATAAGCGGCACGTATTTGGGGCCCCCATGACATGCGGCATGCATTCGGGGTCCCATGACATGCGGAATGCACGTGGGGCCCTCTTGACATGCGGCATGCATTTGGGGCCCCAATGACAAGCGGCATACATTTGGGGCCCCCATGACATGCGTCATGCATTTGGGGCCCCCATGACATGCGGCATGCATATGGGGTCCCTATGACATGCGGCATGCATGTGGAGCTCCATGACATGCGCCATGCATTTGGGGTCCCATGTCATGACATACGGCAAGTATTTATGGCCCTCATGACATGCGGCATACATTTGGGGCCCCCATGATATGTAGCATGCATTTGGGGCCCCATGGCATGCGGAATGCACGTGGGGCCTCCATGACATGCAGCATGCATTTGGTGCCCCATGACATGCGGCATGCATTTGGTCCCCTCTTGATATGTGGCATGCACGTGGGGCCACCATGACATTCGGCATGCATTTGGGGCCCGTATGACACCCAACATGCATGTGGGGATCCCATCACATGCGGCATGCATTTAGGGCCCCATGACATGCGGCATGCATTTGGGGCCCCATGACATGCAGAATGCACGTGGTGGCCCCATGACATGCGGAATCCACATGGTGCCCCCATGACATGCGGCATGCATTTGGGGCCCCCATGACATGTGGCATGCATTTGGTCCCCCCATGATATGAGACATGCACGTGGGGCCCCCATGACATTCGTCATGCATTTGGGGCCCCAAGACATGCGGAATGCACGTGGGGCCCCCATGACATGCAGCATGCATTTGGGGGCCCAATTACATGCGGCATGCATGTGGGGCCCCCTTGACATGGGCCATGCATTTGGGGCCCCCATGACACGAGGCATACATTTGGGGCCCCCATGACATGCATCATGCATTTGGGGCCCCATGACATGCAGAATGCACGTGGTGGCCCATGACATGCGGAAAGCACGTGGGCCCCCATGACATGCGGCATGCATTTGTGCCCCCCTTGACATGCGGCATGCATTTGGGGCCCCCATGACATGCGGCATGCATTTGGGCCCTCCCATGATATGCGACACGTACTTGGGGCCACCATGACATGCACCATGCGTTTGGGGCCCTCATGACATGCGGCATGCACGTGGGGCCCCCATTACATGCGGCATGCATTTGGGGCCCCCATGACATGCGGCATGCATGTGGAACCCCTATGACATGCGGCATGCATTTGGGGGCCCCATGATAAGCGGCACATACTTGGGCCCCCCATGACATGTGGCATGCATTCTGGGACCCCCATGACATGTGGCATGTACGTGGGCCCCCATGACATGTGGCACGTATTTGGGGATCCCATTACATGCGGTATGCATTTGGGGCCCCCATGACAAGCGGCATACATTTGGGGCCCCCATGATATGCGTCATGCATGTGGGGCCCCAATGACATGCGGCACGTATTTGGGGCCCCCATGACATGCGGTATGCATTTGGGGTCCCCATGACATGCGGTATGCATGTGGAGCCCCGATGACATGCGGCACGTATTTGGGGCCCCCATGACAAGTAGCATGCTTTTGGGGCCCCATGACACGCGGCATGCATGTGGAGCCCCAATGACATGCGGCACGTATTTGGAGCCCCCATGACAAGCAGCATGCGTTTGGGGCCCCATGACACGCGCCATGCATTTGGGCCCCCAATGACATGCGGCATGCACGTGGGGCCCCCATAACATGCGGCATGCATTTGGGGCCCCCATGACATGCGGCATGCATTTCCCCCCCCCATGATATGCGGCATGTACGTGGGGCCCCCATGACATGCGGCATGCATGTGGGGCCCCCTTGACATGCGGCATGCATTTGGGGCCCCCATGACACGAGGCATACATTTGGGGCCCCCATGACATGCGGCATGCATTTGGGGCCCCATGACATGCAGCATGCATTTGGGGCCCCATGACATGCAGCATGCATTTGGGGCCCCATGACATGCAGCATGCATTTGGGGCACCATGACATGCAGAATGCACGTGGGGGCCCATGACATGCAGAAAGCATGTGGGCCCCCATGACATGCGGCATGCATTTGTGGCCCCCTTGACATGTGGCATGCATTTGGGGCCCCCATGACATGTGGCATGCATTTGGTCCCCCCATGATATGCGGCATGCCCGTGTGGCCCACATGCCAATCGGCATGCATTTGGGGCCGGTATGACACCCGGCATGCATGTGGGGACCCCATGAGATGAGGCATACATTTGGGGCCCACGTGACATGCGGCATGCATTTGGGGCCCCATGACATGCGGCATGCATTTGGTCCCCTCATGATGTGCGGCATGCACGTGGGGCCCCCATGACATTCGGCATGCATTTGGGGCCCGTATGACACCCGGAATGCATGTGGGGACCCCATGATATGCGGCATGCATTTGGGGCCCCATGACATGCGGAATGCACATGGGTCCCCCTTGACATGCGGCATGCATTTGGGGCCCCCATGACATGCGGCATGCATGTGGGGCCCCCTTGACAAGCTGCATGCATTTGGGGCCCCCATGACATGAGGCATACATTTGGGGCCCCCATGACATGCGGCATTCATTTGGGGCCCCATGACATGCGACATGCATTTGGGGTCCCATGACATGCAGAATGCACGTGGTGGCCCATGACATGCGGAAAGCACGTGGGGCCCCCATGACATGCGGCATGCATTTGTGGCCCCCATGACATCCAGGCATGCATGTGGGGCCCCATTGACATGCGGCATGCATTTGGGGCCCCCATGGCATGCGGCATGCATTTGAGGCCCGCATGACATGCGGCATGCATTTGGGGCCCCATGACATGCGACATGCATTTGGGGCCCCCATGACATGCGGTATGCACGTGTGGGCCCCATGACATGCGGAATGCACGAGGGGCCCCCTATGAAATGTAGCATGCATTTGGGGCCCCCATGACATGCAGCATGCATGTGGGGCCCCCTTGACATGCGGCATGCGTTTGGGGCCCCCATGATATGCGACACGTACTTGGGTCCCCCATGACATGCGCCATGAGTTTGGGGCCCTCATGACATGCGGCATGCATTTGGTCCCCCATGACATGCGCCATGCGTTTGGGACCCTCATGACATGCGGCATGCATTTGGGGCCCCCATGATTAGCTGCACGTATTTGGAGCCCCCATGACATGCGGCATGCATGTGCAGCCCCTATGACATGCGGCATGCATTTGGGGCCCCCATGATCAGTGGCACGTATTTGGGGCCCCCATGACATGCGGTATGCATTCGGGGGCCCATGACATGCGGCATGCATTCGGGGCCCCATGACATGCGGAATGCACGTGGGGGCCCCATGACATGCGGGATGCACGTGTGGCACTCTTGACATGCGGCATGCATTTGGGGCCCCAATGACAAGCGGCATACATTTGGGGCTCCCATGACATGCGTCATGCATTTGGGGCCCCCATGACATGCAGAATGCACGTGGTGGCCCATGACATGCGGAAAGCACGTGGGGCCCCCATGACATGCGACATGCATTTGAGGCCCCCATGATAAGCGGCACGTATTTGGGCCCCCCATGACATGTGGCATGCATTCGGGGACCCCCATGACATGTGGCATGTACGTGGGCCCCCATGACATGCGGCACGTATTTGGGGATCCCATTACATGCGGTATGCATTTGCGGCCCCCATGACAAGCGGCATACATTTGGGGCCCCCATGATATGCGTCATACATTTGGGGCCCCCATGACATACGGCATGCATATGGGGCCCCCATAACATGCGGCATGCAGGTGGAGCCCCATGACATGCGCCATGCATGTGGGGCCCCATGTTATGCGGCACGTGTTTGGTGCCCCAAAAACATGCGGCATGCACGTGGGGCCCCCATGATATGCACCATGCATGTGGGGCCCCAATGACATGCGGTATGCATGTGAAGCCCCCATGACATGCGGCATACATTTGGTCCCCCCATGATATGCATGTGGGGCCATGCATTTGGGCCCCCCATGACATGCGCCATGCATGTGGGGCCCCCATGACATGCGACACGTATTGTGGGCACCCATGACATGCGCCATGCATTTGGGCCCCCAATGACATGCGGCATGCACGTGGGGCCCCCATGACATGCGGCATGCATTTGGGGCCCCATGACATGCAGAATGCAAGTGGGGGCCCATGACATGCAGAAAGCATGTGAGGCCCCCATGACATGCGGCATGCATTTGTGGCCCCCATGACATGTGGCATGCATTTGGTCCCCCCATGATATGCGGCATGCCCGTGTGGCCCCCATGCCAATCGGCATGCATTTGGGGCCCGTATGACACCCGGCATGCATGTGGGGACCCCATGACATGACTTTCGGCACGTATTTGGGGACCCCATGACATGCAGCATGCATTTGGGGCCCCATGACATGCAGCATGCATTTGGGGACCCATGACATGCAGAATACACGTGGGGGCCCATGACATGCAGAAAGCACTTGGGACCCCCATGACATGCGGCATGCATTTGTGGCCCCCTTGACATGCGGCATGCATTTGGGGCCCCCATGACATGTGGCATGCATTTGGTCTCCCCATGATATGCGGCATGCCCGTGTGGCCCCCATGCCAATCGGCATGCATTTGGGGCCCTTATGACACCCGGAATGCATGTGGGGACCCCATGACATGACTTTCGGCACGTATTTGGGGACCGCATGACATGCGGGATGCATTTGGGGTACCCATGACATGCGTCATGCATTTGGGTCCCCCAGGACATGCGTTATGCACGTGGGGCCCCCATGACATTCGGTATGCATGTGGGGCCCCCATGACAAGCGGCATCCATCTGGGGCCTCCATGACATGCGTCATGCATATGGGGCCCCCATGACATGCGGCATGCATGTGGAGCCCCATGACATGCAGAATGCACTTGGGGACCCCATGACATGCGGCATGCATTTGGGGCCCCCATGACGTCCTGCATGAATTTGGGGCCCCCATGACATGCTGCATGCATGTGGGGCCTCCATGACATGTGGCATGCATGTGGGGCACCCATGTCATGCGGCATGCACGTGGGGCCCCTATGACATACGGCACGTATTTGGGTCCCGCATGACAAGCAGCATACATTTGGGGCCACCATAACATGCGGCATACATTTGGGGCCCCCATGACATGCGGCATATATTTGGGGCCCCTATGACATGCAGCATGCATTTGGGGCCCCCATGACCTGCGGCATGCATATGGGGCCCCCATGACATGCGGCATGCATGTGGAGCCCCATGACATGCAGAATGCACTTGGGGACCCCATGACATGCGGCATGCATTCAGGGCCCCATGACGTGCTGCATGAATTTGGGGCCCCCATGACATGCGGCATGCATGTGGCGCCCCCATGACATGTGGCATGCATGTGGGGCCCCCATGACATGCTCCATGCATGTGGGGCCCCATGTCTTTCAGCACGTATTTTGGGCCCTCAATACATGTGGCATGCACGTGGGGCCCTCATGACATGAATCATGTATTTGGGGCCCCCATGACATGTGGCGTGCATTTGCGGCCCCCATGACATGTGCCATGCATGTGGGGCCCCCATGACATGCGGCACGTATTTGGAGCCCCCATGACATGCTGCATGCATTTGGGGCCCACATTACATGACTTTCGGCACGTATTTGGGGACCCCATGACATGCGGGATGCATTTGGGGTACCCATGACATGCGTCATGCATTTGGGTCCCCCATGACATGCGTTATGCACGTGGGGCCCCCATGACATTCGGTATGCATGTGGGGCCCCCATGACAAGCGGCATCCATCTGGGGCCTCCATGACATGCGGCATGCATTTGGGGCACCCATGACATGTTTCATGAATGTGGGCCCCCATGACATGACTTTAGGCACGTATTTGGGGACCCCATGACATGCGGGATGCATTTGGGGTACCCATGACATGGGTCATGCATTTGGGTCCCCCATGACATGCGGCATGCATTTGTGGCCCCCATGACATGCGTCATGCATATGGGTCACCCATGACATGCGGCATGCATGTGGAGCCCCATGACATGTAGAATGCACTTGGGGACCCCATGACATGCGGCATGCATTTGGGGCCCCCATGACGTCCTGCATGAATTTGGGGCCCCCATGACATGCTGCATGCATGTGGGGCCTCCATGACATGTGGCATGCATGTGGGACACCCATGTCATGTGGCATGCACGTGGGGCCCCTTTGACATACGGCACGTATTTGGGTCCCGCATGACAAGCACCATACATTTGGGGCCACCATAACATGCGGCATACATTTGTGGCCCCCATGACATGCGGCATATATTTGGGGCCCCTATGACATGCGGCATGCATTTGGGGCCCCCATGACATGCGGCATGCATATGGGGCCCCCATGACATGCGGCATGCATGTGGAGCCCCATGACATGCAGTATGCACTTGGGGACCCCACGACATGCGGCATGCATTTGGGGCCCCATGACGTGCTGCGTGCATTTGGGGCCCCCATGACATGTGCCATGCATGTGGGGCCCCCATGACATGCGGCACGTATTTGGGGCCCCCATGGCATGCGCCATGCTTGTGGGGCCACAATGACATGCGGCACGTATTTGGGGCCCCCTTGACATGCATCATGCATTTGGGGACCCAATGGCATGCGGTATGCACGTGGGGCCCCCATGACATGAGGCATGCGTTTGTGACCCCCATGACACTCGTCATGCATGTGGGGCCCCCCTGACATGCGGCATGCACGTGTGGCCCGAAATGAAATGCGTCACGTGTTTGGGGCCCCCATGACATAAGGCATGCATTTGGGTCCCCATGACAAGCACCATGCATGTGGGGCTGCCATGACATGCGGCAGATATTTGGGCCCTCTATGACATGCGGCATGCATTTGGGGCCTTCATGACATGCGGCATGCACGTGGGGCCCCAATGTAATGCGGCATGCTTTTGCGCCCCCCATGACATTCGGCATGCACATGGGGCCCCCGTGACATGCGGCATGCATGTGAAGCCCCGATGACATGCGGCATGCATGTGGGCCCCCCTGATATGCAGCATGCACGTGGGGCACCCATGACAGGCAGCACGTATTTATGGCCCTCATGACATGCGGCATACAATTGGGGCCCCCATGACATGCGGCATGCATGTGGGGCCCCTATGACATGCGGCATGCGTTTGGGTCCCCCATGATAAGCGGCACGTATTTGGTGCCCCATGACATGCGGCATGCATTTGGGGTCCCCATGACATGTGGCATGTACGTGGGCCCCCATGACATGCGGCACTTATTTGGGGATCCCATTACATGCAGTATGCATTTGGGGTCCCCATTACATGCGGCATGCATGTGGGGCCCCCATGACATGTGGCATGCATTTGGGGCCCCCATGACATGCGGCATGCATATGGGGCCCCATTGACATGCGGCATGTATTTAGGGCCCAGACGACATGTTGCATGCATGTGGGGCCCCCATGACATGCGCCATGCATGTGGGGCCCCCATAACATGTGCCATGTATTTGGGGCCCCCATGACATGTGGCATGCATTTGGTGCCCCCATGACATGCGCCATGCATATGGGGACTCAATGACATGCAGCACGTATTTGGGGCCCCCATGACTTGCGGTATGCATTTGGGGTCCCCATGACATGCGGTATGCACGTGGGGCCCCCATGACATGCAGCATGCTTTTGGGGCCCCCATGACACGCGGCATGCATGTGGAGCCCCGATGACATGCGGCACGTATTTGGGGCCCCCATAACATGCGTCATGCATTTGGGGCCGCCATGACATGCGCCATGCATGTGGGGCCCCAATGACATGCGCCACGTATTTGGGGCCCCCATGACATGTGGTATGCATTTGGGGTCCCCATGACATGCGGTATGCATGTGGAGCCCCGATGACATGCAGCACGTATTTGGGGCCCCCATGACAAGCAGCATGCGTTTGGGGCCCCATGACACGCGGCATGCATATGGAGCCCCGATGACATGCGGCACGTATTTGGGGCCCCTATGACATGCGGCATGCACGTGGGGCCCCCATGACATGCGGCATGCATTTGGGGCCCCCATGACACGATGCATGCATTTGGGGGCCCCATGACATGCAGCATGCATTTGGGGCCCCATGATATGCAGCATGCATTTGGGGCCCCATGACATGCAGCATGCATTTGGGGCCCCATGACATGCAGAATGCACGTGGGGGCCCATGACATGCAGAAAGCACGTGGGGCTCCCATCCCATGACATGCGGCATGCATTTGTGGCCCCCTTGACGCCCGGCATGCATGTGGGGACCCCATGACATGCGGCATGCATTTGGGGCCCCCATGACATGACTTTCGGCATGTATTTGGGGACCCCATGACAAGCGGGATGCATTTGGGTTACCCATGACATGTGCTATGCATTTGGGTCCCCCATGACATGCGTTATGCACGTGGGGCCCCCATGACATTCGGTATGCATGTGGGGCCCCCATGACAAGCGGCATTCATCTGGGGCCTCCATGACATGCGGCATGCATTTGGGGCACCCATGACATGTGGCATGAATGTGGGCCCCCATGAAATGACTTTCGGCACGTATTTGGGGACCCCATGACATGCGGGATGCACTTGGGGTACCCATGACATGCGTCATGCATTTGGGTCCCCCATGACATGCGGCATGCATTTGTGGCACCCATGACATGCGTCATGCATATGGGGCCCCCATGACATGCGGCATGCATGTGGAGCCCCATGAAATGCTGAATGCACTTGGGGACCCCACGACATGCGGCATGCATTTGGGGCCCCCATGACGTCCTGCATGAATTTGGGGCCCCCATGACATGCTGCATGCATGTGGGGCCTCCATGACATGTGGCATGCATGTGGGGCACCCATGTCATGCGGCATGCACGTGGGGCCCCTATGACATACGGCACGTATTTGGGTCCCGCATGACAAGCAGCATACATTTGGGGCCACCACACATGCGGCATACATTTGGGGCCCCCATGACATGCGGCATATATTTGGGGCCCCTATGACATGCTGCATGCATTTGGGGCCCCCATGACATGCGGCATGCATATGGGGCCCCCATGACATGCGGCATGCATGTGGAGCCCCATGACATGCAGAATGCACTTGGGGACCCCATGACATGCGGCATGCATTTGGGGCCCCATGACGTGCTGCATGAATTTGGGGCCCCCATGACATGCGGCATGCATTTGGGGCACCCATGACATGTGGCATGAATGTGGGCCCCCATGACATGACTTTCGGCACGTATTTGGGACCCCATGACATGCGGGATGCATTTGGGGTACCCATGACATGCGTCATGCATTTGGGTCCCCCATGACATGCGGCATGCATTTGTGGCCCCCATGACATGCGTCATGCATATGGGGCCCCCATGACATGCGGCATGCATGTGGAGCCCCATGATATGCAGAATGCACTTGGGGACCCCAAGACATGCGGCATGCATTTGGGGCCCCCATGACGTCCTGCATGAATTTGGGGCCCCCATGAAATGCTGCATGCATGTGGGGCCTCCATGACATGTGGCATGCATGTGGGGCACCCATGTCATGCGGCATGCACGTGGGGCCCCTATGACATACGGCACGTATTTGGTTCCCGCATGACAAGCAGCATACATTTGGGGCCACCATAACATGCGGCATACATTTGGGGCCCCCATGACATGCGGCATATATTTGGGGCCCCTATGACATGCGGCATGCATATAGGGCCCCCATGACATGCGGCATGCATGTGGAGCCCCATGACATGCAGAATGCACTTGGGGACCCCATGACATGCGGCATGCATGTGGCGCCCCCATGACATGTGGCATGCATGTGGGGCCCCCATGACATGCGCCATGCATGTGGGGCCCCATGTCTTTCAGCACGTATTTGGGGCCCTCAATACATGCGGCATGCACGTGGGGCCCTCATGACATGCGTCATGTATTTGGGGCCCCCATGACATGCGGCACGTATTTGGATCCCCCATGACATGCGGCATGCATTTGGGGCCCCCATGACATGTGCCATGCATGTGGGGCCCCCATGACATGCGGCATGCATGTGGGGCCCCATGTCTTTCAGCACGTATTTGGGGCCCTCAATACATGCGGCATGCATATAGGGCCCCCATGACATGTGCCATGCATATGGGGCCCCCATGACATGCGGCACGTATTTGGATCCCCCATGACATGCGGCATGCATTTGGGGCCCCCATGACATGTGCCATGCATGTGGGGCCCCCATGACATGCGGCACGTATTTGCGGCCCCCATGACATGCGTCATGCATTTGGGGCCCCCATGGCATGCGTCATGCTTGTGGGGCTACAATGACATGCGGCACGTATTTGGGGCCCCCTTGACATGCGTCATTCATTTGGGGACCCAATGGCATGCGGTATGCACGTGGGGCCCCCATGACATGTGCCATGCATGTGGGGCCCCCATGACATGCAGCACGTATTTGGGGCCCCCATGACATGCGGCATGCATTTTGGGTCCCCATGGCATGCGCCATGCTTGTGGGGCCACAATGACATGCGGCATGTATTTGGGGCCCCCTTGACATGCGGCATGCATGTGGGGCCCCCCTGACATGTGGCATGCACGTGTGGTTTCCATGAAATGCGTCACGTGTTTGGGGACCCCATGACATAAGGCATGCATTTGGGTCCCCATGACATGCACCATGCATGTGGGGCTGCCATGACATGCGGCACATATTTGGGCCCTCTATGACGTGCGGCATGCATTTGGGGCCCCCATGACGTCCTGCATGAATTTGGGGCCCCCATGACATGCTGCATGCATGTGGGGCCTCCATGACATGTGGCATGCATGTGGGGCACCCATGTCATGCGGCATGCACGTGGGGCCCCTATGACATACGGCACGTATTTGGGTCCCGCATGACAAGCAGCATACATTTGGGGCCACCATAACATGCGGCATACATTTGGGGCCCCCATGACATGCGGCATATATTTGGGGCCCCTATGACATGCTGCATGCACTTGGGGCCCCCATGACATGCGGCATGAATATGGGGCCCCCATGACATGCGGCATGCATGTGGAGCCCCATGACATGCAGAATGCACTTGGGGACCCCATGACATGCGGCATGCATTTGGGGTACCCATGACATGCGTCATGCATTTGGGTCCCCCATGACATGCGTTATGCACGTGGGGCCCCCATGACATTCGGTATGCATGTGGGGCCCCCATGACAAGCGGCATCCATCTGGGTCCTCCATGACATGCGTCATGCATATGGGGCCCCCATGACATGCGGCATGCATGTGGAGCCACATGACATGCAGAATGCACTTGGGGACCCCATGACATGCGGCATGCATTTGGGGCCCCCATGAAGTCCTGCATGAATTTGTGGCCCCCTTGACATGACGGGGACCCAATGGCATGCGGTATGCACGTGGGGCCCCCATGACATGAGGCATGCGTTTGTGACCCCCATGACACTCGTCATGCATGTGGGGCCCCCCTGACATGCGGCATGACAAGCACCATGCATGTGGGGCTGCCATGACATGTGGCAGATATTTGGGCCCTCTATGACATGCGGCATGCATTTGGGGCCTTCATGACATGCGGCATGCACGTGGGGCCCCCATGACATGCGGCATGCATTTGGGGCCCCCATGACATGCGGCATGCAATTGAGGCCCCATGACAGGCGGCATGCATGTGAAGCCCCGATGACAAGCGGCATGCATGTGGGCCCCCCTGATATGCGGCATGCACGTGGGGCCCCCATGACATGCGGCAAGTATTTGGGGCCCTCATGACATAAGGCATGCATTTGGGCCCCCATGATATGCGCCGTGCATGTGGGGCCCGCATGACATGCAGCAATTACTTTGGGCCCCCATGACATGTGGCATGCATTTCGGCCCCCATGACATGCGGCATGCATTTGGTCGCCCCATGACATGCGGCATGCACGTGGGGCAGCCATGAAATGCGTCATGCCTTTGGGGCCCGCATGACACACAGCATGCATGTGGGGCCCCCATGACATGAAGCATGCACGTGGGGCACCCATGACAGGCAGCACGTATTTATGGCCCTCATGAAATGCGGCATGCATTTGGGGCCCGTATGACACCCGGCATGCATGTGGGGACCCATGACATGCGGCATGTATGTGGGGCCCTCATGACATGCGGCACGTATTTATGGCCCCCATGACATAAGGCATGCATTTGGGCCCCCATGACATGCGGCATGCATGTGGGGCCCCCATGACATGCAGCACGTATTGGGGGCCCCCATAACATGCGTCATGCATTTGGTCCCCCCATGATATGCGGCATGCATTTGGGGCCCGTATGACACCCGGCATGCATGTGGGGACCCATGACATGCGGCATGTACGTGGGGCCCTCATGACATGCGGCACGTATTTATGGCCCTCATGACATGCGGCATACATTTGGGGACCACATGACATGTGGCATGCATTTGGGGCCCCATGACATGCAGAATGCATGTGGGGGCCCCGTGACATGCAGAATGCATGTGATGGCCCCATGACATGCGGAATTCACATGGTGCCCCCATGACATGCGGCATGCATTTGGTCCCCCCATGATATGCGGCATGCACGTGGGGCCCCCATGACATTCGGCATGCATTTGGGAACCTTATGACACCTTGACATGTGGCATGCATTTGGGGCCCCCAAGACATGCAGCATGCACGTGGGGCCCCATGACATGCGGCATGCATTTGGGCCCCCCATGACATGCGGCATGCATGTGGTACCCCTATGACATGCGGCATACATTTGGGGCCCCCATGACATGCGGCATGCATTTGGGGCCCCATGACATGCGGCATGCATTTTGGGCCCCATGACATGCAGAATGCACGTGGTGGCCCATGACATGTGGAAAGCACGTGGGGCCCCCGTGACATGCGGCATGCATGTGGGGCCCCCATGACATCCGGCATGCATGTGGGGCCCCCTTGACATGCGGCATGCATTTGAGGCCCCCATGACATGCAGCATGCACGTGGGGCCTCCATGACAGGCGGCATGCATTTGGGCCCCCCATGACATGAGGCATACATTTGGGGCCCCCATGACATGCGGCATGCATTTGGGGCCCCATGTCATGCGGCATGCATTTGGGGCCCCAGGACATGCAGAATGCATGTGGTGGCCCATGACATGTGGAAAGCACGTGGGGCCCCCATGACATGCGGCATGCATGTGGGGCCCCCTTGACGTCCGGCATGCATGTGGGGCCCCCTTGACATGTGGCATGCATTTGGGGCCCCATGACATGCGGCATGCATTCGAGGCCTCCATGACATGCTTTATGCACGTGGGGGCCCCATGAAATGCGGAACGCACGTGGGGCCCCGATGACATCTGGCATGCGTTTGGGGCCCTCATGACATGCGGCATGCACGTGGGGCCCCCATGACATGCGGCATGCATTTGGGCCACCCATGACATGCGACATGCTTGCGGGTCCCTCATGACATGCGGCATGCATTTGGGGCCCCCATTAGATGTGGCATGCATGTGGGGCCCCCAAGACATGCGGCATGCATGTGGGCCCCCCATGACATGAGGCATACATTTGGGGCCCCCATGATATGCTGCATGCATTTGGGGCCCCCATGACATGCGGCATTCATATGGGGCCCCCATGACATGCGCCATGCATGTGGGGCCCCCATGACATGCGCCATGCATTTGGTGCCCCCATGACATGCGCCATGCATGTGGGGACCTCATGATATGTGGCACGTATTTGCCCCCCCCCATGATATTCGGCATGCATTTGGGGTCCCCAAGACATGCGATATGCAAGTATTGGGGACCCCCAATGACATGCGGCATGCACGTGTTGCCCCCATGACATGCGTCATGCATTTGGGGCCCCCATGACATGCGGCATGCATTTGGTCCCCCCATGATATGCGGCATGCACGTGGGGCCCCCACGACATGTTGCACGTATTTATGGCCCTCATGGTATGTGGCATACATTTGGGGCCCCCATGACATGCGGCATGCATTTGGGGCCCCATGACATGCGGAATGCACGTGGGGGCCCCAAAGACCTGTGGCATGCACGTGGGGCCCCCATGACATGTGGCACGTTTTTGGGGCCCCCATGACATGTGGCATGCATGTGGGGCCCCCATTACATATGTCACGCATGTGGGGCCCCCATGACATGTGGCATGCATTTGGGGCCCCCATGACATGCGCCATGCATTTGGTTCCCCCATGACATGCGGCATGCACGTGGGGCCCCCATGACATGCAGCATGAATTTATGGCCCTCATGACATGCGGCATACATTTGGGACGCCCATGACATGCGGCATGCATTTGGGGCCCCATGACATGCGGAATGCACGTGGGGGCCCCATGACATGCGGAATGCACATGGGGCCCCCATGAAATGCGGCATGCATTTGGGGCCCCCTTGCCATGCGGCATGCATTTGGGGCCTCCATGACATGTGGCATGCATGTGGGGCCCCCATGACATGTGCAACGCATGTGGGGCCCCCATGACATGTGCCATGCATGTGGGGCCCCCATGAAATGTGCCATGCATGTGGGGCCTCAATGACATGCGGCACGTAATTGGGGCCCCCATGACATAAGGCATGCATTTGGGCCCCCATGACATGCGGCATGCATGTGGGGCCCCCATGACATGCAGCACGTATTGGGGGCCCCCATGACATACGGCACGTATTTATGGCCCTCATGACATGCGGCATACATTTGGGGACCACATGACATCTGGCATGCATTTGGGTCCCCATGACATGCGGAATGCACGTGGGGAGCCCATGACATGCGGAATGCACATGGGGCCCCCATGACATGCGGCGTGCATTTGGGGCCCCCATGAGATGAGGCATACATTTGGGGCCCACGTGACATGCGGCATGCATTTGGGGCCCCATGACATGCGGCATGCATTTGGTCCCCTCATGATGTGCGGCATGCACGTGGGTCCCCCATGACATTCGGCATGCATTTGGGGCCCGTATGACACCCGGAATGCATGTGGGGACCCCATGATATGCGGCATGCATTTGGGGCCCCATGACATGCGGAATGCACATGGGTCCCCCTTGACATGCGGCATGCATTTGGGGCCCCCTTGACAAGCTGCATGCATTTGGGGCCCCCATGACATGAGGCATACATTTGGGGCCCCCATGACATGCGGCATTCATTTGGGGCCCCATGACATGCGACATGCATTTGGGGTCCCATGACATGCAGAATGCACGTGGTGGCCCATGACATGCGGAAAGCACGTGGGGCCCCCATGACATGCGGCATGCATTTGTGGCCCCCATGACATCCGGCATGCATGTGGGGCCCCATTGACATGCGGCATGCATTTGGGGCCCCCATGGCATGCGACATGCATTTGAGGCCCGCATGACATGCGGCATGCATTTGGGGCCCCATGACATGCGACATGCATTTGGGGCCCCCATGACATGCGGTATGCACGTGTGGGCCCCATGACATGCGGAATGCACGAGGGGCCCCCTATGAAATGTAGCATGCATTTGGGGCCCCCATGACATGCAGCATGCATGTGGGGCCCCCTTGACATGCGGCATGCGTTTGGGGCCCCCATGATATGCGACACGTACTTGGGTCCCCCATGACATGCGCCATGAGTTTGGGGCCCTCATGACATGCGGCATGCATTTGGTCCCCCATGACATGCGCCATGCGTTTGGGGCCCTCATGACATGCGGCATGCATTTGGGGCCCCCATGATTAGCTGCACGTATTTGGAGCCCCCATGACATGCGGCATGCATGTGCAGCCCCTATGACATGCGGCATGCATTTGGGGCCCCCATGATCAGTGGCACGTATTTGGGGCCCCCATGACATGCGGTATGCATTCGGGGCCCCATGACATGCGGCATGCATTCGGGGCCCCATGACATGCGGAATGCACGTGGGGGCCCCATGACATGCGGGATGCACGTGTGGCACTCTTGACAAGCGGCATGCATTTGGGGCCCCAATGACAAGCGGCATACATTTGGGGCTCCCATGACATGCGTCATGCATTTGGGGCCCCCATGACATGCAGAATGCACGTGGTGGCCCATGACATGCGGAAAGCACGTGGGTCCCCCATGACATGCGACATGCATTTGAGGCCCCCATGATAAGCGGCACGTATTTGGGCCCCCCATGACATGTGGCATGCATTCGGGGACCCCCATGACATGTGGCATGTACGTGGGCCCCCATGACATGCGGCACGTATTTGGGGATCCCATTACATGCGGTATGCATTTGGGGCCCCCATGACAAGCGGCATACATTTGGGGCCCCCATGATATGCGTCATACATTTGGGGCCCCCATGACATACGGCATGCATATGGGGCCCCCATAACATGCGGCATGCAGGTGGAGCCCCATGACATGCGCCATGCATGTGGGGCCCCATGTTATGCGGCACGTGTTTGGTGCCCCAAAAACATGCGGCATGCACGTGGGGCCCCCATGATATGCACCATGCATGTGGGCCCCCCATGACATGCGCCATGCATGTGGGGCCCCCATGACATGCGACACGTATTGTGGGCACCCATGACATGCGCCATGCATTTGGGCCCCCAATGACATGCGGCATGCACGTGGGGCCCCCATGACATGCGGCATGCATTTGGGGCCCCATGACATGCAGAATGCAAGTGGGGGCCCATGACATGCAGAAAGCATGTGAGGCCCCCATGACATGCGGCATGCATTTGTGGCCCCCTTGGCATGCGACATGCATTTGTGGCCCCCATGATATGCGGCATGCCCGTGTGGCCCCCATGCCAATCGGCATGCATTTGGGGCCCGTATGACACCCGGCATGCATGTGGGGACCCCATGACATGACTTTCGGCACGTATTTGGGGACCCCATGACATGCAGCATGCATTTGGGGCCCCATGACATGCAGCATGCATTTGGGGACCCATGACATGCAGAATACACGTGGGGGCCCATGACATGCAGAAAGCACTTGGGACCCCCATGACATGCGGCATGCATTTGTGGCCCCCTTGACATGCGGCATGCATTTGGGGCCCCCATGACATGTGGCATGCATTTGGTCTCCCCATGATATGCGGCATGCCCGTGTGGCCCCCATGCCAATCGGCATGCATTTGGGGCCCTTATGACACCCGGAATGCATGTGGGGACCCCATGACATGACTTTCGGCACGTATTTGGGGACCCCATGACATGCGGGATGCATTTGGGGTACCCATGACATGCGTCATGCATTTGGGTCCCCCATGACATGCGTTATGCACGTGGGGCCCCCATGACATTCGGTATGCATGTGGGGCCCCCATGACAAGCGGCATCCATCTGGGGCCTCCATGACATGCGTCATGCATATGGGGCCCCCATGACATGCGGCATGCATGTGGAGCCCCATGACATGCAGAATGCACTTGGGGACCCCATGACATGCGGCATGCATTTGGGGCCCCCATGACGTCCTGCATGAATTTGGGGCCCCCATGACATGCTGCATGCATGTGGGGCCTCCATGACATGTGGCATGCATGTGGGGCACCCATGTCATGCGGCATGCACGTGGGGCCCCTATGACATACGGCACGTATTTGGGTCCCGCATGACAAGCAGCATACATTTGGGGCCACCATAACATGCGGCATACATTTGGGGCCCCCATGACATGCGGCATATATTTGGGGCCCCTATGACATGCAGCATGCATTTGGGGCCCCCATGACCTGCGGCATGCATATGGGGCCCCCATGACATGCGGCATGCATGTGGAGCCCCATGACATGCAGAATGCACTTGGGGACCCCATGACATGCGGCATGCATTCAGGGCCCCATGACGTGCTGCATGAATTTGGGGCCCCCATGACATGCGGCATGCATGTGGCGCCCCCACGACATGTGGCATGCATGTGGGGCCCCCATGACATGCTCCATGCATGTGGGGCCCCATGTCTTTCAGCACGTATTTTGGGCCCTCAATACATGTGGCATGCACGTGGGGCCCTCATGACATGAATCATGTATTTGGGGCCCCCATGACATGTGGCGTGCATTTGCGGCCCCCATGACATGTGCCATGCATGTGGGGCCCCCATGACATGCGGCACGTATTTGGAGCCCCCATGACATGCTGCATGCATTTGGGGCCCACATTACATGACTTTCGGCACGTATTTGGGGACCCCATGACATGCGGGATGCATTTGGGGTACCCATGACATGCGTCATGCATTTGGGTCCCCCATGACATGCGTTATGCACGTGGGGCCCCCATGACATTCGGTATGCATGTGGGGCCCCCATGACAAGCGGCATCCATCTGGGGCCTCCATGACATGCGGCATGCATTTGGGGCACCCATGACATGTTTCATGAATGTGGGCCCCCATGACATGACTTTAGGCACGTATTTGGGGACCCCATGACATGCGGGATGCATTTGGGGTACCCATGACATGGGTCATGCATTTGGGTCCCCCATGACATGCGGCATGCATTTGTGGCCCCCATGACATGCGTCATGCATATGGGGCACCCATGACATGCGGCATGCATGTGGAGCCCCATGACATGTAGAATGCACTTGGGGACCCCATGACATGCGGCATGCATTTGGGGCCCCCATGACGTCCTGCATGAATTTGGGGCCCCCATGACATGCTGCATGCATGTGGGGCCTCCATGACATGTGGCATGCATGTGGGACACCCATGTCATGCGGCATGCACGTGGGGCCCCTTTGACATACGGCACGTATTTGGGTCCCGCATGACAAGCACCATACATTTGGGGCCACCATAACATGCGGCATACATTTGTGGCCCCCATGACATGCGGCATATATTTGGGGCCCCTATGACATGCGGCATGCATATGGGGCCCCCATGACATCCGGCATGCATGTGGAGCCCCATGACATGCAGTATGCACTTGGGGACCCCACGACATGCGGCATGCATTTGGGGCCCCATGACGTGCTGCGTGCATTTGGGGCCCCCATGACATGTGCCATGCATGTGGGGCCCCCATGACATGCGGCACGTATTTGGGGCCCCCATGGCATGCGCCATGCTTGTGGGGCCACAATGACATGCGGCACGTATTTGGGGCCCCCTTGACATGCATCATGCATTTGGGGACCCAATGGCATGCGGTATGCACGTGGGGCCCCCATGACATGAGGCATGCGTTTGTGACCCCCATGACACTCGTCATGCATGTGGGGCCCCCCTGACATGCGGCATGCACGTGTGGCCCGAAATGAAATGCGTCACGTGTTTGGGGCCCCCATGACATGAGGCATGCGTTTGTGACCCCCATGACACTCGTCATGCATGTGGGGCCCCCCTGACATGCGGCATGCACGTGTGGCCCGAAATGAAATGCGTCACGTGTTTGGGGCCCCCATGACATAAGGCATGCATTTGGGTCCCCATGACAAGCACCATGCATGTGGGGCTGCCATGACATGCGGCAGATATTTGGGCCCTCTATGACATGCGGCATGCATTTGGGGCCTTCATGACATGCGGCATGCACGTGGGGCCCCAATGTAATGCGGCATGCTTTTGCGCCCCCATGACATTCGGCATGCACATGGGGCCCCCGTGACATGCGGCATGCATGTGAAGCCCCGATGACATGCGGCATGCATGTGGGCCCCCCTGATATGCAGCATGCACGTGGGGCACCCATGACAGGCAGCACGTATTTATGGCCCTCATGACATGCGGCATACAATTGGGGCCCCCATGACATGCGGCATGCATGTGGGGCCCCTATGACATGCGGCATGCGTTTGGGTCCCCCATGATAAGCGTCACGTATTTGGTGCCCCATGACATGCGGCATGCATTTGGGGTCCCCATGACATGTGGCATGTACGTGGGCCCCCATGACATGCGGCACTTATTTGGGGATCCCATTACATGCAGTATGCATTTGGGGTCCCCATTACTTGCGGCATGCATGTGGGGCCCCCATGACATGTGGCATGCATTTGGGGCCCCCATGACATGCGGCATGCATATGGGGCCCCATTGACATGCGGCATGTATTTAGGGCCCAGACGACATGTTGCATGCATGTGGGGCCCCCATGACATGCGCCATGCATGTGGGGCCCCCATAACATGTGCCATGTATTTGGGGCCCCCATGACATGTGGCATGCATTTGGTGCCCCCATGACATGCGCCATGCATATGGGGACTCAATGACATGCAGCACGTATTTGGGGCCCCCATGACTTGCGGTATGCATTTGGGGTCCCCATGACATGCGGTATGCACGTGGGGCCCCCATGACATGCAGCATGCTTTTGGGGCCCCCATGACACGCGGCATGCATGTGGAGCCCCGATGACATGCGGCACGTATTTGGGGCCCCCATAACATGCGGCATGCATTTGGGCCCCCATGACATGCGGCATGCATGTGGGGCCCCCATGACATGCGGCACGTATTGGGGGGCCCCATGACATGCGGCATGCATTTGGGCCCCCACTGACATGCGGCATGCACGTGGGGCCCCCATGACATGCGGCATGCATGTGGAGCCCCATGACATGCACCATGCATGTGGGGCACCATATCATGCGGCACGTGTTTAGGGACCGAAAGACATGCGGCATGCACGTGGGGCCCCCATGACATGCGGCACGCATTTGGGGCCCCCATGACATAAGGCATGCATTTGGGCCCCCATGACATGCGGCATGCATTTGGGGCCCCCATGACATGCAGCACGTATTGGGGGCCCCCATGACATGTGGCATGCATTTGGGCCCCCCATGACATGCGGCATGCATTTGGGCCCCCAATGACATGCGGCATGCATTTGCGGCCCGTATGACACCCGGCATGCATGTGGGGACCCATGACATGCGGCATGTACGTGGGGCCCTCTTGACATGCGGCACGTATTTATGGCCCCCATTACATAAGGCATGCATTTGGGCCCCCATGACATGCGGCATGCATGTGGGGCCCCCATGACCTGCAGCACGTATTGGGGGCCCCCATAACATGCGTCATGCATTTGGTCCCCCCATGATATGCGGCATGCCCGTGGGGCCCCCATGACATGCGGCATGCATTTGGTGTCCGTATGACACCCGGCATGCATGTGGGGACCCATGACATGCGGCATGTACGTGGGGCCCTCATGACATGCGGCACGTATTTATGGCCCTCATGACATGCGGCATACATTTGGGGACCACATGACATGTGGCATGCATTTGGGGCCCCATGACATGCAGAATGCATGTGGTGGCCCCATGACATGCAGAATTCACATGGTGCCCCCATGAGATGCGGCATGCATTTGGTCCCCCAATGATATGCGGCATGCACATGGGGCCCCCATGACATTCGGCATGCATTTGGGGCCCGTATGAAACCCGGCATGCATGTGGGGCCCTCATGACATGCGGCACGTATTTATGGCCCTCATGACATGCGGCATACATTTGGGGACCACATGACATGTGACATGCATTTGGGGCCCCATGACATGCAGAATGCATGTGGTGGCCCCATGACATGCGGAATTCACATGGTGCCCCCATGACATGCGGCATGCATTTGGTCCCCCCATGATATGCGGCATGCACGTGGGGCCCCCATGACATGCGGCATTCATTTGTGGCCCCATGACATGCGGAATGCACGTGGTGGCCCCATGACATGCGGAATGCACATGGGTCCCCCATGAAATGCGTCATGCATTTGGGGCTCCCATGACATGCGGCATGCATGTGGGGCCCCCTTGACAAGCTGCATGCATTTGGGGCCCCCATGACATGAGGCATGCATTTGGGGCCCGCATGACATGCGACATGCATTTGGGGCCCCATGACATGCGGAATGCACGAGGGGCCCCCTATGACATGTAGAATGCATTTGGGGCCCCCATGACATGCGGCATGCATGTGGGGCCCCCTTGACATGCGGAATGCATTTGGGGCCCCCATGATATGCGACACGTACTTGGGTCCCCCATGACATGCGCCATGCGTTTGGGGCCCTCATGACATGCAGCATGCATTTTGGGCCCCCATGACATGCGGCATGCATTTGGAGCCCCAATGACATGCTTCATGCATGTGGAGCCCCTATGACATGCGGCATGCATTTGGCGCCCACATGACATGCAGCATGCATTTAGTACCACCATGACATGCGGCATGCACGTGGGGCCACCATGACATGCAGCATGCATTTGGGGCCCACATGACATGGGGAATGCATGTGGGGCCCCCATGACATGCGGTTTGCATATGGGGTACCCGTGACTTGTGGCATGCACGTAGGGCCCCCATGACATGCGGCACGTATTTGGAGCCCCCATGACATGCGGAATGCATGTGGGGACCCCATGACATGCGGCATGCATTTCGTGCCCCCATGACATGCAGTATGAACGTGGGGACCCCATGACATTCGGCATGCAATTGGGTCCCACATGACATGCAGCATGCATTTGGGGCTCCCATGACATACGGCATGCATTTGGGGCCCCCATGACATGCGGCATACATTTGGAGCCCCCATGACATGCAGAATGCATTTGGGGCCCCCATGACATGCGGCATACATTTGGGGCCCCCATGACATGTGGCATGCACTTTTGGCCCCCATGACACGTGGCATGCATGTGGGGCCCCCATGATATGCCGCATGCATGCGGGGCCCCCATGACATGCGGCATGCATGTGGGGCCCCCATAACATGACGCATGCATTTGAGGCCCCCATGACATGCGACATACATTTGGGGCCCCCATGACAAGTGGCATGCTTTTGCGGCCCCTATCACATGAGGCATGCACGTGGGGCCCCCATGACAGGCGGCATGCATATAGAGCCCCCAAGACATGCGGAATGCACGTGGGGACCGAATGACATGCGGTTTGCATATGGGGTACCCGTGACTTGTGGCATGCACGTAGGGCCCCCATGACATGCGGCACGTATTTGGGCCCCCATGACATGTTTAATGCATTTGGGTCCCCCATGACATGCGGCAAGCATTAGGGGCCCCCATGACATGCGATATACATTTGGGACCGTCATGACATGCGGCATGCATCAGGGGTACGCATGGCATGCGGCATGCACGTGGGGCCCCTATGACATGGGGCATGAATTTGGGGCCCCCATGAAATGCAGAATGCATTTGGGACCCCCATGACATACGGCATACATTTGGGGCCCCCATGACATGCGGCATGCACTTGTAGCCCCCATAACATGCGGCATGCATGTGGGGCCCCCATGACATGCGGAATGCACGTGGGGACCACATGACATGCAGCATGCATTTGGGGGACCATGACATGTGGCATACATTTGGGGCCCCCATGACATGCAGAATGCATTTGGGGCCCCCATGACATGTGCCATACATTTGGGGCCACCATTACATGCGGCATGCACTTGTGGCGCCCATGACACGCTGCATGCACGTGGGGCCCCCATGACATGTCGCATGCATGCGGGGCCCCCATGACATGCCGCATACATTTGGGGCCCCCATGACATGCCGCATACATTTGGAGCCCCCATGACATGCGGAATGCATGTGGGGACCCCATGACATGCGGCATGCATTTCGTGCCCCCATGACATGCAGTATGAACGTGGGGACCCCATGACATTCGGCATGCAATTGGGTCCCACATGACATGCAGCATGCATTTGGGGCTCCCATGACATACGGCATGCATTTGGGGCCCCCATGACATGCGGCATACATTTGGAGCCCCCATGACATGCAGAATGCATTTGGGGCCCCCATGACATGCGGCATACATTTGGGGCCCCCATGACATGTGGCATGCACTTTTGGCCCCCATGACACGTGGCATGCATGTGGGGCCCCCATGATATGCCGCATGCATGCGGGGCCCCCATGACATGCGGCATGCATGTGGGGCCCCCATAACATGACGCATGCATTTGAGGCCCCCATGACATGCGACATACATTTGGGGCCCCCATGACAAGTGGCATGCTTTTGCGGCCCCTATCACATGAGGCATGCACGTGGGGCCCCCATGACAGGCGGCATGCATATAGAGCCCCCAAGACATGCGGAATGCACGTGGGGACCGAATGACATGCGGTTTGCATATGGGGTACCCGTGACTTGTGGCATGCACGTAGGGCCCCCATGACATGCGGCACGTATTTGGGCCCCCATGACATGTTTAATGCATTTGGGTCCCCCATGACATGCGGCAAGCATTAGGGGCCCCCATGACATGCGATATACATTTGGGACCGTCATGACATGCGGCATGCATCAGGGGTACGCATGGCATGCGGCATGCACGTGGGGCCCCTATGACATGGGGCATGAATTTGGGGCCCCCATGAAATGCAGAATGCATTTGGGACCCCCATGACATACGGCATACATTTGGGGCCCCCATGACATGCGGCATGCACTTGTAGCCCCCATAACATGCGGCATGCATGTGGGGCCCCCATGACATGCGGAATGCACGTGGGGACCACATGACATGCAGCATGCATTTGGGGCCCCATGACATGTGGCATACATTTGGGGCCCCCATGACATGCAGAATGCATTTGGGGCCCCCATGACATGTGCCATACATTTGGGGCCACCATTACATGCGGCATGCACTTGTGGCGCCCATGACACGCTGCATGCACGTGGGGCCCCCATGACATGTCGCATGCATGCGGGGCCCCATGACATGCCGCATGCATGCGGGGCCCCCATGACATGCCGCATACATTTGGGGCCCCCATGACATACGATATACATTTGGGGCCCCCATGATATGCGGCAAGATTTTGGGGCCCCTATCACATGAGGCATGCACGTGGGGCCCCCATGACATGTGTCATGCATGTAGAGCCCCCAAGACATGCGTAATGCACGTGGGGACCCCATGACATGCGGCATGCATTTGGGCCCCCCTGACATGCGGCATGCACGTGGGGCCCCCATGACATGCAGCACGTATTTGGGGCCCCCATGACATGCGGCATGCATTTGGGGCCCCCATGACATGCGGCATGCATTAGGGGCCCCCATGACAAGCGACATGCATTTGGGGCTCCCATGACATGCGGCATGCATTTGGGGTACACATGGCATGCGGCATGCATGTGGGGCCCCCCTGATATGTCACATGCATTTGGGGCCCACATGACATGCGCCATGCATTTGGGGCTCCCATGACATGAGGCATACATTTGGGGCCCCCATGACATGTAGCATGCACGTCGGGCCCCCATGATATGCGGCACATATTTGGGGCCCCCATGACATGTGGCATACATTTGGGGCCCCCATGACATGCAGAATGCATTTGGGGCCCCCATGACATGCGGCATACATTTGGGGCCCCCATGACATGCGGCATGCACTTGTGGCCCCCATGACACGCGGCATGCATGTGGGGCCCCCATGATATGTCACATGCATTTGGGGCCTTCATAATCTGCGGCATGCAACTGGGGCCCCCATGATATGCGGTTTGCATATGGGGCCCCCATGACTTGTGGCATGCACGTAGGGCACCCATGACATGCGGCATGCATTTGGGGCCCCCATGACATGCGGCATGCATTTGGGGCCCCCATGACATGCGGCACGTATTTGGAGCCCCAATGACATGTGGCATGCATGTGGGGCCCCCATGACATGCGCCATGCATGTGGGGCCCCCATGACACACGGCATGCATGTGGGGCCCCCATGACATGCGGAATGTATGTGGGGCCCCCATGACATGCGAAATGCACGTGGGGACCCCATGACATGCGGCATGTATTTGGGGCCCACATGACATGCAGCATGCATTTGGGGCTCCTATGACATGTGGCATGCATTTGGGGCCCCCATGACATGCAGAATGCATTTGGGGCCCCCATGACATGTGCCATACATTTGGGGCCACCATTACATGCGGCATGCACTTGTGGCGCCCATGACACGCTGCATGCACGTGGGGCCCCCATGACATGTCGCATGCATGCGGGGCCCCATGACATGCCGCATGCATGCGGGGCCCCCATGACATGCCGCATACATTTGGGGCCCCCATGACATACGATATACATTTGGGGCCCCCATGATATGCGGCAAGATTTTGGGGCCCCTATCACATGAGGCATGCACGTGGGGCCCCCATGACATGTGTCATGCATGTAGAGCCCCCAAGACATGCGTAATGCACGTGGGGACCCCATGACATGCGGCATGCATTTGGGCCCCCCTGACATGCGGCATGCACGTGGGGCCCCCATGACATGCAGCACGTATTTGGGGCCCCCATGACATGCGGCATGCATTTGGGGCCCCCATGACATGCGGCATGCATTAGGGGCCCCCATGACAAGCGACATGCATTTGGGGCTCCCATGACATGCGGCATGCATTTGGGGTACACATGGCATGCGGCATGCATGTGGGGCCCCCCTGATATGTCACATGCATTTGGGGCCCACATGACATGCGCCATGCATTTGGGGCTCCCATGACATGAGGCATACATTTGGGGCCCCCATGACATGTAGCATGCACGTCGGGCCCCCATGATATGCGGCACATATTTGGGGCCCCCATGACATGTGGCATACATTTGGGGCCCCCATGACATGCAGAATGCATTTGGGGCCCCCATGACATGCGGCATACATTTGGGGCCCCCATGACATGCGGCATGCACTTGTGGCCCCCATGACACGCGGCATGCATGTGGGGCCCCCATGATATGTCACATGCATTTGGGGCCTTCATAATCTGCGGCATGCAACTGGGGCCCCCATGATATGCGGTTTGCATATGGGGCCCCCATGACTTGTGGCATGCACGTAGGGCACCCATGACATGCGGCATGCATTTGGGGCCCCCATGACATGCGGCATGCATTTGGGGCCCCCATGACATGCGGCACGTATTTGGAGCCCCAATGACATGTGGCATGCATGTGGGGCCCCCATGACATGCGCCATGCATGTGGGGCCCCCATGACACACGGCATGCATGTGGGGCCCCCATGACATGCGGAATGTATGTGGGGCCCCCATGACATGCGAAATGCACGTGGGGACCCCATGACATGCGGCATGTATTTGGGGCCCACATGACATGCAGCATGCATTTGGGGCTCCTATGACATGTGGCATGCATTTGGGGCCCCCATGACATGCGGCATACAGTTGGGGCCCCCATGACATGCAGCATGCACTTGTGGCCCCCATGACACGCGGCATGCATGTGGGGCCCCCATGATATGCCGCATGCATGCGGGGCCCCCATGACATGCCACATGCATGCGGGGACCCCCATGACATGCGGCATGCTTTTGGGGCCCCTATCACATGAGGCATGCACGTAGGGGACCCATGACATGCGGCATGTATGTAGAGCCCCCATGACAAGCAGAATGCACGTGGGGACCCCATGACATGCGGCATGCATTTGGGCCCCCCTGACATGCGGCATGAACGTGGGACCCCAATGACATGCGGCACGTATTTGGGGCCCCCATGACATGCGGCATGCATTTGGGGCCCCCATGACATGCTGCATGCATGTGGGGCACCCATGACATACAGCATGCATTTGGGGTACACATGGCATGCGGCATGCACGTGGGGCCCCTATGATATGCGGCATGCATTTGGGGCCCACATGACATGCAGCATGCATTTGGGGCTCCCATGACATGCGGCATACATTTAGGGCCCCCATGACATGTGGCATACATTTGGGGCCCCCATAACATGCAGAATGCATTTGGGGACCCCATGAAATGCGGCATACATTTCTGGCCTCCATGACATGCGGCATGCATTTGGGTCTCCCATGACATGCGGCATGCACATGGGGCCCCCATGACATGCGGTATGCATGTAGAGCCACCATGACACGCAGCATGCACGTGGGGACCCCATGACATGCGGCACGTATTTGGGGCCCCCATGACATTCTGCATGAATTTTGGGCCCCCGTGACATGCGGTATGCATGTGGGGCCTCCATGACATGCGGCATGCATTTGGGGCCCCCATTACACGCGGCATGCATGTGGGACCCCCCTGACATGCGGCATGCACGTGGGGCCCCCATGACATGCGGCATGTATTTGGGGCCCCTTTGACATGCGGCATGCATTTGGGGCCCCCATGACATGCGGCATGAATTTGGGGGCCCCATGACACGCGGCCTGCATGTTCGGCCCCCGTGACATGCGGCATGCATGTGGGGCCCCCATGACATGCGGTTTGCATTTCGGGCCCCCATGACATGCAGCGTGCATTTGGGCCCCCCATTACATGCTTCATGCATTTTGGGCCCTCATAACATGAGGCATGCATTTGGGGCCATCATGACATGCGTCATACATTTGGGGCCCCCTATGACATGCGGCTTGCATTTGGGGACCCCATGACATGCGGCATGCATTCGGGGACCGCATGACATGCGGCATGCACGTCCGGCCCCCATGATATGTGGCACATATTTGGGGCCCCCATGACATGTGGCATACATTTGGGGCCCCCATGACATGTGGCATACATTTCTGGCCTCCATGACATGCGGCATACATTTGGGTCTCCCATGACATGCGGCATGCACATGGGGCCCCCATGACATGCGGTATGCATGTGGAGCCACCATGACACGCAGCATGCACGTGGGGACCCCATGACATGCGGCACTTATTTGGGCCCCCATGACATTCTGCATGAATTTTTGGGCCCCCGTGACATGCGGTATGCATGTGGGGCCCCCATGACATGCGGCATGCATGTGGAGCCCCATGACATGCGGCACGTATTTGGGGCCCCCAAGACATGCGGCATGCACGCGGGGCCCACATGAAATGCGGCAACTATTTGGGGCCCCCATGACATACAGCATGCATTTGGGGCCCCCATTACATAGGGAATGCATGTGGGGCCCCCATGACATGTGGCAAGCATGTGGAGCCCTCATGACATGCGGAATTCATGTGGGGCCCCATTGACATGCGGCATGCATTTGAGGTCTTCATGACATGCGGCATGCATTTGGGGCCCCATGACATGCAGCATGCATTTGGGGCCCCATGACATGCAGCATGCATTTGGGGCTCAATGACTTGCTGCATGCACGTGGGGCCCCCATGACATGCGGCTTGCACGTGAGGCCAACATGACATTTGGGGCCCCCATGAAATGTGGCATGGACGTGAGGTCCCCTTGACATGGGGCATGCATTTGGGGCCTCCATGACATGCGGCATGCACGTGGGGCCGCCATGACATATGGCATGCACGTGGGGCCCTCATGACATGAGGCATGCATTTGGGGCCCCAATGACATGCGGCATGCATTTGGGGCCCCCATGACATGCAGCATGCATTTGTGGTCTCCATGACATGCGGAACGCATGTGGGGCCACCATGACATGCGGCATGCATTTGGCCCCAATGACATGCAGCATCCATTTGTCGCCTCCATGACATGCGGCATGCACGTGGGGCCGCCATGACATGCGGCATGCATGTGGGGCCCCTTGACATGCGGTATGCATGTTGGGCCACATGACATGCAGCATGCACATGGGGACCCCATGACATACGGCATGCATGTGGGGCCCCCTTGACATGCGGCATGCATGTGGGGCCCCAATGACATGCGGCTTGCATGTGGGGCCCCCTTGACATGCGGCATACATGTTGGGCCACATGACATGCAGCATGCATTTGGGGCACCCATGACATGTGGTATGCACGTGGGGCTCCCATGACATGCAGCGTGCATTTGGGACCCCCATGACATGTGGCATGCATGCGGGGACCCCATGACATGCGGCACATAATTAGGGCCCCCATGACATGTGTCTTGCACTTGGGGTACCCATGACATGTGGCATGCATTTGGGGCCCCCTGACATGCGACATGCATTTGGGGTATCCATGACATGGGGCAACCAAGAAATGTGGCATGCACAAGGAGCCCCCATGACATGGGGCATGCACGCGGGGCACCAATGAAAAGTGGCATGCATTTGGGGCACCCATGACATGTGGTATGCACGTGGGGCCCCCATGACATGCGACGTGCATTTTATGGCGCCCATGACATGCGACATGCATTTGGGACCCCCATGACATGTGGCATGCATGTGGGGCCCCCATGACTTGCGTCTTGCACTAGGGGCACCCATGACATGAGGCATGCATTTGGGGCACTCATGACATGCGGCTTGCACGTGGGGCCCCCATGAAATGCGACATGCATTTGGGGCCCGAATGACATGCGGCATGCGTTTGAGGCCCCCATGACATGTGGCATGCATGTGGGGCACCCATGACATGCGGCATGCATGTGGGGCCCCTATGACATGTGGCACTTATTTGGGGCCACATAACTTGAGGCATGCATTTGGACCCCAATGACTTATGGCATGCACGTGGGGCCCCCATGACATGAGGCAAATAATTGGAGCCCCCATGACATGCTGCATGTATTTGGGGCCCCAATGACATGCGGTATGCATTTGGGGCCACCATGACATGAGGCATGCACTTGGGGCCCCCATGACATATTGCATGCATTTGAGGCCCACCTGACATGCGACATGCATTTGGGGTAACCATGACATGCGGCATGCATGTGGGGCCCCCATGAAATGCGGCATGCATTTGTGACCCCCATGACATGTGGCACTTATTTGGGGCCCCATAACTTGTTGCATGCATTTGGACCCCCAATGACATCCGGCATGCACGTGGGGCCCTCATGACATGAGGCATGCATTTGGGGCCCCAATGACATGAGGCATGCATTTGGGGCCCCCATGACATGCAGCATGCATTTGTGGTCTCCATGACATGCGGAACGCATGTGGGGCCACCATGACATGCGGCATGCATTTGGCCCCAATGACATGCAGCATCCATTAGTCGCCTCCATGACATGCGGCATGCACGTGGGGCCGCCATGACATGCGGCATGCATGTGGGGCCCCCTTGACATGCGGCATGCATGTGGGGCCCCAATGACATGCGGCTTGCATGTGGGGCCCCCTTGACATGCGGCATACATGTTGGGCCACATGACATGCAGCATGCATTTGGGGCACCCATGACATGTGGTATGCACGTGGGGCTCCCATGACATGCAGAATGCATGTGGTGGCCCCATGACATGCAGAATTCACATGGTGCCCCCATGACATGCGGCATGCATTTGGTCCCCCCAATGATATGCGGCATGCACGTGGGGCCCCCATGACATTCGGCATGCATTTGGGGCCCGTATGAAACCTGGCATGCATGTGGGGCCCTCATGACATGCGGCACGTATTTATGGCCCTCATGACATGCGGCATACATTTGGGGACCACATGACATGTGACATGCATTTGGGGCCCCATGACATGCAGAATGCATGTGGTGGCCCCATGACATGCGGAATTCACATGGTGCCCCCATGACATGCGGCATGCATTTGGTCCCCCCATGATATGCGGCATGCACGTGGGGCCCCCATGACATGCGGCATTCATTTGTGGCCCCATGACATGCGGAATGCACGTGGTGGCCCCATGACATGCGGAATGCACATGGGTCCCCCATGAAATGCGTCATGCATTTGGGGCTCCCATGACATGCGGCATGCATGTGGGGCCCCCTTGACAAGCTGCATGCATTTGGGGCCCCCATGACATGAGGCATGCATTTGGGGCCCGCATGACATGCGACATGCATTTGGGGCCCCATGACATGCGGCATGCATGTGGGGCCCCCTTGACATGCGGAATGCATTTGGGGCCCCCATGATATGCGACACGTACTTGGGTCCCCCATGACATGCGCCATGCGTTTGGGGCCCTCATGACATGCAGCATGCATTTTGGGCCCCCATGACATGCGGCATGCATTTGGAGCCCCAATGACATGCTTCATGCATGTGGAGCCCCTATGACATGCGGCATGCATTTGGCGCCCACATGACATGCAGCATGCATTTAGTACCACCATGACATGCGGCATGCACGTGGGGCCACCATGACATGCAGCATGCATTTGGGGCCCACATGACATGGGGAATGCATGTGGGGCCCCCATGACATGCGGTTTGCATATGGGGTACCCGTGACTTGTGGCATGCACGTAGGGCCCCCATGACATGCGGCACGTATTTGGAGCCCCCATGACATGCGGAATGCATGTGGGGACCCCATGACATGCGGCATGCATTTCGTGCCCCCATGACATGCAGAATACATTTGGGGCCCCCATGACATGCGGCATACATTTGGGGCCCTAATGACATGCGGCATGCACTTGTGGCCCCCATGACACGCGTCATGTATGTGGGGCCCCCATGACATGTCACATGCATGTGGCGCCCCATGACATGCGGTATGAACGTGGGGACCCCATGACATTCGGCATGCAATTGGGTCCCACATGACATGCAGCATGCATTTGGGGCTCCCATGACATACGGCATGCATTTGGGGCCCCCATGACTTTCGGCATACATTTGGAGCCCCCATGACATGCAGAATGCATTTGGGGCCCCCATGACATGCGGCATACATTTGGGGCCCCCATGACATGTGGCATGCACTTTTGGCCCCCATGACACGTGGCATGCATGTGGGGCCCCCATGATATGCCGCATGCATGCGGGGCCCCCATGACATGCGGCATGCATGTGGGGCCCCCATAACATGACGCATGCATTTGAGGCCCCCATGACATGCGACATACATTTGGGGCCCCCATGACAAGTGGCATGCTTTTGCGGCCCCTATCACATGAGGCATGCACGTGGGGCCCCCATGACAGGCGGCATGCATATAGAGCCCCCAAGACATGCGGAATGCACGTGGGGACCGAATGACATGCGGTTTGCATATGGGGTACCCGTGACTTGTGGCATGCACGTAGGGCCCCCATGACATGCGGCACGTATTTGGGCCCCCATGACATGTTTAATGCATTTGGGTCCCCCATGACATGCGGCAAGCATTAGGGGCCCCCATGACATGCGATATACATTTGGGACCGTCATGACATGCGGCATGCATCAGGGGTACGCATGGCATGCGGCATGCACGTGGGGCCCCTATGACATGGGGCATGAATTTGGGGCCCCCATGAAATGCAGAATGCATTTGGGACCCCCATGACATACGGCATACATTTGGGGCCCCCATGACATGCGGCATGCACTTGTAGCCCCCATAACATGCGGCATGCATGTGGGGCCCCCATGACATGCGGAATGCACGTGGGGACCACATGACATGCAGCATGCATTTGGGGCCCCATGACATGTGGCATACATTTGGGGCCCCCATGACATGCAGAATGCATTTGGGGCCCCCATGACATGTGCCATACATTTGGGGCCACCATTACATGCGGCATGCACTTGTGGCGCCCATGACACGCTGCATGCACGTGGGGCCCCCATGACATGTCGCATGCATGCGGGCCCCCATGACATGCGATATACATTTGGGACCGTCATGACATGCGGCATGCATCAGGGGTACGCATGGCATGCGGCATGCACGTGGGGCCCCTATGACATGGGGCATGAATTTGGGGCCCCCATGAAATGCAGAATGCATTTGGGACCCCCATGACATACGGCATACATTTGGGGCCCCCATGACATGCGGCATGCACTTGTAGCCCCCATAACATGCGGCATGCATGTGGGGCCCCCATGACATGCGGAATGCACGTGGGGACCACATGACATGCAGCATGCATTTGGGGCCCCATGACATGTGGCATACATTTGGGGCCCCCATGACATGCAGAATGCATTTGGGGCCCCCATGACATGTGCCATACATTTGGGGCCACCATTACATGCGGCATGCACTTGTGGCGCCCATGACACGCTGCATGCACGTGGGGCCCCCATGACATGTCGCATGCATGCGGGGCCCCATGACATGCCGCATGCATGCGGGGCCCCCATGACATGCCGCATACATTTGGGGCCCCCATGACATACGATATACATTTGGGGCCCCCATGATATGCGGCAAGATTTTGGGGCCCCTATCACATGAGGCATGCACGTGGGGCCCCCATGACATGTGTCATGCATGTAGAGCCCCCAAGACATGCGTAATGCACGTGGGGACCCCATGACATGCGGCATGCATTTGGGCCCCCCTGACATGCGGCATGCACGTGGGGCCCCCATGACATGCAGCACGTATTTGGGGCCCCCATGACATGCGGCATGCATTTGGGGCCCCCATGACATGCGGCATGCATTAGGGGCCCCCATGACAAGCGACATGCATTTGGGGCTCCCATGACATGCGGCATGCATTTGGGGTACACATGGCATGCGGCATGCATGTGGGGCCCCCCTGATATGTCACATGCATTTGGGGCCCACATGACATGCGCCATGCATTTGGGGCTCCCATGACATGAGGCATACATTTGGGGCCCCCATGACATGTAGCATGCACGTCGGGCCCCCATGATATGCGGCACATATTTGGGGCCCCCATGACATGTGGCATACATTTGGGGCCCCCATGACATGCAGAATGCATTTGGGGCCCCCATGACATGCGGCATACATTTGGGGCCCCCATGACATGCGGCATGCACTTGTGGCCCCCATGACACGCGGCATGCATGTGGGGCCCCCATGATATGTCACATGCATTTGGGGCCTTCATAATCTGCGGCATGCAACTGGGGCCCCCATGATATGCGGTTTGCATATGGGGCCCCCATGACTTGTGGCATGCACGTAGGGCACCCATGACATGCGGCATGCATTTGGGGCCCCCATGACATGCGGCATGCATTTGGGGCCCCCATGACATGCGGCACGTATTTGGAGCCCCAATGACATGTGGCATGCATGTGGGGCCCCCATGACATGCGCCATGCATGTGGGGCCCCCATGACACACGGCATGCATGTGGGGCCCCCATGACATGCGGAATGTATGTGGGGCCCCCATGACATGCGAAATGCACGTGGGGACCCCATGACATGCGGCATGTATTTGGGGCCCACATGACATGCAGCATGCATTTGGGGCTCCTATGACATGTGGCATGCATTTGGGGCCCCCATGACATGCGGCATACAGTTGGGGCCCCCATGACATGCGGCATGCACTTGTGGCCCCCATGACACGCGGCATGCATGTGGGGCCCCCATGATATGCCGCATGCATGCGGGGCCCCCATGACATGCCACATGCATGCGGGGACCCCCATGACATGCGGCATGCTTTTGGGGCCCCTATCACATGAGGCATGCACGTAGGGGACCCATGACATGCGGCATGTATGTAGAGCCCCCATGACAAGCAGAATGCACGTGGGGACCCCATGACATGCGGCACGTATTTGGGGCCCCCATGACATGCGGCATGCATTTGGGGCCCCCATGACATGCTGCATGCATGTGGGGCACCCATGACATACAGCATGCATTTGGGGTACACATGGCATGCGGCATGCACGTGGGGCCCCTATGATATGCGGCATGCATTTGGGGCCCACATGACATGCAGCATGCATTTGGGGCTCCCATGACATGCGGCATACATTTAGGGCCCCCATGACATGTGGCATACATTTGGGGCCCCCATAACATGCAGAATGCATTTGGGGACCCCATGAAATGCGGCATACATTTCTGGCCTCCATGACATGCGGCATGCATTTGGGTCTCCCATGACATGCGGCATGCACATGGGGCCCCCATGACATGCGGTATGCATGTAGAGCCACCATGACACGCAGCATGCACGTGGGGACCCCATGACATGCGGCACGTATTTGGGGCCCCCATGACATTCTGCATGAATTTTGGGCCCCCGTGACATGCGGTATGCATGTGGGGCCTCCATGACATGCGGCATGCATTTGGGGCCCCCATTACACGCGGCATGCATGTGGGACCCCCCTGACATGCGGCATGCACGTGGGGCCCCCATGACATGCGGCATGTATTTGGGGCCCCTTTGACATGCGGCATGCATTTGGGGCCCCCATGACATGCGGCATGAATTTGGGGGCCCCATGACACGCGGCCTGCATGTTCGGCCCCCGTGACATGCGGCATGCATGTGGGGCCCCCATGACATGCGGTTTGCATTTCGGGCCCCCATGACATGCAGCGTGCATTTGGGCCCCCCATTACATGCTTCATGCATTTTGGGCCCTCATAACATGAGGCATGCATTTGGGGCCATCATGACATGCGTCATACATTTGGGGCCCCCTATGACATGCGGCTTGCATTTGGGGACCCCATGACATGCGGCATGCATTCGGGGACCGCATGACATGCGGCATGCACGTCCGGCCCCCATGATATGTGGCACATATTTGGGGCCCCCATGACATGTGGCATACATTTGGGGCCCCCATGACATGTGGCATACATTTCTGGCCTCCATGACATGCGGCATACATTTGGGTCTCCCATGACATGCGGCATGCACATGGGGCCCCCATGACATGCGGTATGCATGTGGAGCCACCATGACACGCAGCATGCACGTGGGGACCCCATGACATGCGGCACTTATTTGGGCCCCCATGACATTCTGCATGAATTTTTGGGCCCCCGTGACATGCGGTATGCATGTGGGGCCCCCATGACATGCGGCATGCATGTGGAGCCCCATGACATGCGGCACGTATTTGGGGCCCCCAAGACATGCGGCATGCACGCGGGGCCCACATGAAATGCGGCAACTATTTGGGGCCCCCATGACATACAGCATGCATTTGGGGCCCCCATTACATAGGGAATGCATGTGGGGCCCCCATGACATGTGGCAAGCATGTGGAGCCCTCATGACATGCGGAATTCATGTGGGGCCCCATTGACATGCGGCATGCATTTGAGGTCTTCATGACATGCGGCATGCATTTGGGGCCCCATGACATGCAGCATGCATTTGGGGCCCCATGACATGCAGCATGCATTTGGGGCTCAATGACTTGCTGCATGCACGTGGGGCCCCCATGACATGCGGCTTGCACGTGAGGCCAACATGACATTTGGGGCCCCCATGAAATGTGGCATGGACGTGAGGTCCCCTTGACATGGGGCATGCATTTGGGGCCTCCATGACATGCGGCATGCACGTGGGGCCGCCATGACATATGGCATGCACGTGGGGCCCTCATGACATGAGGCATGCATTTGGGGCCCCAATGACATGCGGCATGCATTTGGGGCCCCCATGACATGCAGCATGCATTTGTGGTCTCCATGACATGCGGAACGCATGTGGGGCCACCATGACATGCGGCATGCATTTGGCCCCAATGACATGCAGCATCCATTTGTCGCCTCCATGACATGCGGCATGCACGTGGGGCCGCCATGACATGCGGCATGCATGTGGGGCCCCTTGACATGCGGTATGCATGTTGGGCCACATGACATGCAGCATGCACATGGGGACCCCATGACATACGGCATGCATGTGGGGCCCCCTTGACATGCGGCATGCATGTGGGGCCCCAATGACATGCGGCTTGCATGTGGGGCCCCCTTGACATGCGGCATACATGTTGGGCCACATGACATGCAGCATGCATTTGGGGCACCCATGACATGTGGTATGCACGTGGGGCTCCCATGACATGCAGCGTGCATTTGGGACCCCCATGACATGTGGCATGCATGCGGGGACCCCATGACATGCGGCACATAATTAGGGCCCCCATGACATGTGTCTTGCACTTGGGGTACCCATGACATGTGGCATGCATTTGGGGCCCCCTGACATGCGACATGCATTTGGGGTATCCATGACATGGGGCAACCAAGAAATGTGGCATGCACAAGGAGCCCCCATGACATGGGGCATGCACGCGGGGCACCAATGAAAAGTGGCATGCATTTGGGGCACCCATGACATGTGGTATGCACGTGGGGCCCCCATGACATGCGACGTGCATTTTATGGCGCCCATGACATGCGACATGCATTTGGGACCCCCATGACATGTGGCATGCATGTGGGGCCCCCATGACTTGCGTCTTGCACTAGGGGCACCCATGACATGAGGCATGCATTTGGGGCACTCATGACATGCGGCTTGCACGTGGGGCCCCCATGAAATGCGACATGCATTTGGGGCCCGAATGACATGCGGCATGCGTTTGAGGCCCCCATGACATGTGGCATGCATGTGGGGCACCCATGACATGCGGCATGCATGTGGGGCCCCTATGACATGTGGCACTTATTTGGGGCCACATAACTTGAGGCATGCATTTGGACCCCAATGACTTATGGCATGCACGTGGGGCCCCCATGACATGAGGCAAATAATTGGAGCCCCCATGACATGCTGCATGTATTTGGGGCCCCAATGATATGCGGTATGCATTTGGGGCCACCATGACATGAGGCATGCACTTGGGGCCCCCATGACATATTGCATGCATTTGAGGCCCACCTGACATGCGACATGCATTTGGGGTAACCATGACATGCGGCATGCATGTGGGGCCCCCATGAAATGCGGCATGCATTTGTGACCCCCATGACATGTGGCACTTATTTGGGGCCCCATAACTTGTTGCATGCATTTGGACCCCCAATGACATCCGGCATGCACGTGGGGCCCTCATGACATGAGGCATGCATTTGGGGCCCCAATGACATGAGGCATGCATTTGGGGCCCCCATGACATGCAGCATGCATTTGTGGTCTCCATGACATGCGGAACGCATGTGGGGCCACCATGACATGCGGCATGCATTTGGCCCCAATGACATGCAGCATCCATTAGTCGCCTCCATGACATGCGGCATGCACGTGGGGCCGCCATGACATGCGGCATGCATGTGGGGCCCCCTTGACATGCGGCATGCATGTGGGGCCCCAATGACATGCGGCTTGCATGTGGGGCCCCCTTGACATGCGGCATACATGTTGGGCCACATGACATGCAGCATGCATTTGGGGCACCCATGACATGTGGTATGCACGTGGGGCTCCCATGACATGCAGAATGCATGTGGTGGCCCCATGACATGCAGAATTCACATGGTGCCCCCATGACATGCGGCATGCATTTGGTCCCCCCAATGATATGCGGCATGCACGTGGGGCCCCCATGACATTCGGCATGCATTTGGGGCCCGTATGAAACCCGGCATGCATGTGGGGCCCTCATGACATGCGGCACGTATTTATGGCCCTCATGACATGCGGCATACATTTGGGGACCACATGACATGTGACATGCATTTGGGGCCCCATGACATGCAGAATGCATGTGGTGGCCCCATGACATGCGGAATTCACATGGTGCCCCCATGACATGCGGCATGCATTTGGTCCCCCCATGATATGCGGCATGCACGTGGGGCCCCCATGACATGCAGAATTCACATGGTGCCCCCATGACATGCGGCATGCATTTGGTCCCCCCAATGATATGCGGCATGCACGTGGGGCCCCCATGACATTCGGCATGCATTTGGGGCCCGTATGAAACCCGGCATGCATGTGGGGCCCTCATGACATGCGGCACGTATTTATGGCCCTCATGACATGCGGCATACATTTGGGGACCACATGACATGTGACATGCATTTGGGGCCCCATGACATGCAGAATGCATGTGGTGGCCCCATGACATGCGGAATTCACATGGTGCCCCCATGACATGCGGCATGCATTTGGTCCCCCCATGATATGCGGCATGCACGTGGGGCCCCCATGACATGCGGCATTCATTTGTGGCCCCATGACATGCGGAATGCACGTGGTGGCCCCATGACATGCGGAATGCACATGGGTCCCCCATGAAATGCGTCATGCATTTGGGGCTCCCATGACATGCGGCATGCATGTGGGGCCCCCTTGACAAGCTGCATGCATTTGGGGCCCCCATGACATGAGGCATGCATTTGGGGCCCGCATGACATGCGACATGCATTTGGGGCCCCATGACATGCGGCATGCATGTGGGGCCCCCTTGACATGCGGAATGCATTTGGGGCCCCCATGATATGCGACACGTACTTGGGTCCCCCATGACATGCGCCATGCGTTTGGGGCCCTCATGACATGCAGCATGCATTTTGGGCCCCCATGACATGCGGCATGCATTTGGAGCCCCAATGACATGCTTCATGCATGTGGAGCCCCTATGACATGCGGCATGCATTTGGCGCCCACATGACATGCAGCATGCATTTAGTACCACCATGACATGCGGCATGCACGTGGGGCCACCATGACATGCAGCATGCATTTGGGGCCCACATGACATGGGGAATGCATGTGGGGCCCCCATGACATGCGGTTTGCATATGGGGTACCCGTGACTTGTGGCATGCACGTAGGGCCCCCATGACATGCGGCACGTATTTGGAGCCCCCATGACATGCGGAATGCATGTGGGGACCCCATGACATGCGGCATGCATTTCGTGCCCCCATGACATGCAGAATACATTTGGGGCCCTAATGACATGCGGCATGCACTTGTGGCCCCCATGACACGCGTCATGTATGTGGGGCCCCCATGACATGTCACATGCATGTGGCGCCCCATGACATGCGGTATGAACGTGGGGACCCCATGACATTCGGCATGCAATTGGGTCCCACATGACATGCAGCATGCATTTGGGGCTCCCATGACATACGGCATGCATTTGGGGCCCCCATGACTTTCGGCATACATTTGGAGCCCCCATGACATGCAGAATGCATTTGGGGCCCCCATGACATGCGGCATACATTTGGGGCCCCCATGACATGTGGCATGCACTTTTGGCCCCCATGACACGTGGCATGCATGTGGGGCCCCCATGATATGCCGCATGCATGCGGGGCCCCCATGACATGCGGCATGCATGTGGGGCCCCCATAACATGACGCATGCATTTGAGGCCCCCATGACATGCGACATACATTTGGGGCCCCCATGACAAGTGGCATGCTTTTGCGGCCCCTATCACATGAGGCATGCACGTGGGGCCCCCATGACAGGCGGCATGCATATAGAGCCCCCAAGACATGCGGAATGCACGTGGGGACCGAATGACATGCGGTTTGCATATGGGGTACCCGTGACTTGTGGCATGCACGTAGGGCCCCCATGACATGCGGCACGTATTTGGGCCCCCATGACATGTTTAATGCATTTGGGTCCCCCATGACATGCGGCAAGCATTAGGGGCCCCCATGACATGCGATATACATTTGGGACCGTCATGACATGCGGCATGCATCAGGGGTACGCATGGCATGCGGCATGCACGTGGGGCCCCTATGACATGGGGCATGAATTTGGGGCCCCCATGAAATGCAGAATGCATTTGGGACCCCCATGACATACGGCATACATTTGGGGCCCCCATGACATGCGGCATGCACTTGTAGCCCCCATAACATGCGGCATGCATGTGGGGCCCCCATGACATGCGGAATGCACGTGGGGACCACATGACATGCAGCATGCATTTGGGGCCCCATGACATGTGGCATACATTTGGGGCCCCCATGACATGCAGAATGCATTTGGGGCCCCCATGACATGTGCCATACATTTGGGGCCACCATTACATGCGGCATGCACTTGTGGCGCCCATGACACGCTGCATGCACGTGGGGCCCCCATGACATGTCGCATGCATGCGCGGCCCCATGACATGCCGCATGCATGCGGGGCCCCCATGACATGCCGCATACATTTGGGGCCCCCATGACATACGATATACATTTGGGGCCCCCATAATATGCGGCAAGATTTTGGGGCCCCTATCACATGAGGCATGCACGTGGGGCCCCCATGACATGTGTCATGCATGTAGAGCCCCCAAGACATGCGTAATGCACGTGGGGACCCCATGACATGCGGCATGCATTTGGGCCCCCTGACATGCGGCATGCACGTGGGGCCCCCATGACATGCAGCACGTATTTGGGGCCCCCATGACATGCGGCATGCATTTGGGGCCCCCATGACATGCGGCATGCATTAGGGGCCCCCATGACAAGCGACATGCATTTGGGGCTCCCATGACATGCGGCATGCATTTGGGGTACACATGGCATGCGGCATGCATGTGGGGCCCCCCTGATATGTCACATGCATTTGGGGCCCACATGACATGCGCCATGCATTTGGGGCTCCCATGACATGCGGTATACATTTGGGGCCCCCATGACATGTAGCATGCACGTCGGGCCCCCTTGATATGCGGCACATATTTGGGGCCCCCATGACATGTGGCATACATTTGGGGCCCCCATGACATGCAGAATGCATTTGGGGCCCCCATGACATGCGGCATACATTTGGGGCCCCCATGACATGCGGCATGCACTTGTGGCCCCCATGACACGCGGCATGCATGTGGGGCCCCCATGATATGTCACATGCATTTGGGGCCTTCATAATCTGCGGCATGCAACTGGGGCCCCCATGACATGCGGCATGTATTTGGGGCCCACATGACATGCAGCATGCATTTGGGGCTCCTATGACATGTGGCATGCATTTGGGGCCCCCATGACATGCGGCATACAGTTGGGGCCCCCATGACATGCGGCATGCACTTGTGGCCCCCATGACACGCGGCATGCATGTGGGGCCCCCATGATATGCCGCATGCATGCGGGGCCCCCATGACATGCCACATGCATGCGGGACCCCCATGACATGCGGCATGCTTTTGGGGCCCCTATCACATGAGGCATGCACGTAGGGGACCCATGACATGCGGCATGTATGTAGAGCCCCCATGACAAGCAGAATGCACGTGGGGACCCCATGACATGCGGCATGCATTTGGACCCCCCTGACATGCGGCATGAACGTGGGACCCCAATGACATGCGGCACGTATTTGGGGCCCCCATGACATGCGGCATGCATTTGGGGCCCCCATGACATGCTGCATGCATGTGGGGCACCCATGACATACAGCATGCATTTGGGGTACACATGGCATGCGGCATGCACGTGGGGCCCCTATGATATGCGGCATGCATTTGGGGCCCACATGACATGCAGCATGCATTTGGGGCTCCCATGACATGCGGCATACATTTAGGGCCCCCATGACATGTGGCATACATTTGGGGCCCCCATAACATGCAGAATGCATTTGGGGACCCCATGAAATGCGGCATACATTTCTGGCCTCCATGACATGCGGCATGCATTTGGGTCTCCCATGACATGTGGCATGCACATGGGGCCCCCATGACATGCGGTATGCATGTAGAGCCACCATGACACGCAGCATGCACGTGGGGACCCCATGACATGCGGTTTGCATTTCGGGCCCCCATGACATGCAGCGTGCATTTGGGCCCCCCATTACATGCTTCATGCATTTTGGGCCCTCATAACATGAGGCATGCATTTGGGGCCATCATGACACGCGTCATACATTTGGGGCCCCCTATGACATGCGGCTTGCATTTGGGGACCCCATGATATGCGGCATGCATTCGGGGACCGCATGACATGCGGCATGCACGTCGGGCCCCCATGACTTGTGGCACATATTTGGGGCCCCCATGACATGTGGCATACATTTGGGGCCCCCATGACATGTGGCATACATTTCTGGCCTCCATGACATGCGGCATACATTTGGGTCTCCCATGACATGCGGCATGCACATGGGGCCCCCATGACATGCGGTATGCATGTGGAGCCACCATGACACGCAGCATGCACGTGGGGACCCCATGACATGCGGCACTTATTTGGGCCTCCATGACATTCTGCATGAATTTTGGGGCCCCCGTGACATGCGGTATGCATGTGGGGCCCCCATGACATGCGGCATGCATGTGGAGCCCCATGACATGCGGCACGTATTTGGGGCCCCCAAGACATGCGGCATGCACGCGGGGCCCACATGAAATGCGGCAACTATTTGGGGCCCCCATGACACACGGCATGAATGTGGGGCCCACATGACATGCGACATACATTTGGGGCCCCCATGACATACAGCATGCATTTGGGGCCCCCATTACATAGGGAATGCATGTGGGGCCCCCATGACATGTGGCAAGCATGTGGAGCCCTCATGACATGCGGACTTCATGTGGGGCCCCATTGACATGCGGCATGCATTTGAGGTCTTCATGACATGCGGCATGCATTTGGGGCCCCATGACATGCAGCATGCATTTGGGGCCCCATGACATGCAGCATGCATTTGGGGCTCAATGACTTGCTGCATGCACGTGGGGCCCCCATGACATGCGGCTTGCACGTGAGGCTAACATGACATTTGGGGCCCCCATGAAATGTGGCATGGACGTGAGGTCCCCTTGACATGGGGCATGCATTTGGGGCCTCCATGACATGCGGCATGCACGTGGGGCCGCCATGACATATGGCATGCATGTGGGGCCCTCATGACATGAGGCATGCATTTGGGGCCCCAATGACATGAGGCATGCATTTGGGGCCCCCATGACATGCAGCATGCATTTGTGGTCTCCATGACATGCGGAACGCATGTGGGGCCACCATGACATGCGGCATGCATTTGGCCCCAATGACATGCAGCATCCATTTGTCGCCTCCATGACATGCAGCATGCACGTGGGGCCGCCATGACATGCGGCATGCATGTGGGGCCCCTTGACATGCGGTATGCATGTTGGGCCACATGACATGCAGCATGCACATGGGGACCCCATGACATACGGCATGCATGTGGGGCCCCCTTGACATGCGGCATGCATGTGGGGCCCCAATGACATGCGGCTTGCATGTGGGGCCCCCTTGACATGCGGCATACATGTTGGGCCACATGACATGCAGCATGCATTTTGGGGCACCCATGACATGTGGTATGCACGTGGGGCTCCCATGACATGCGGCGTGCATTTGGGACCCCCATGACATGTGGCATGCATGTGGGGACCCCATGACATGCGGCACATAATTGGGGCCCCCATGACATGTGTCTTGCACTTGGGGTACCCATGACATGTGGCATGCATTTGGGGCCCCCTGACATGCGACATGCATTTGGGGTATCCATGACATGGGGCAACCAAGAAATGCGGCGTGCACAAGGAGCCCCCATGACATGGGGCATGCACGCGGGGCACCAATGAAAAGTGGCATGCATTTGGGGCACCCATGACATGTGGTATGCACGTGGGGCCCCCATGACATGCGACGTGCATTTTATGGCGCCCATGACATGCGACATGCATTTGGGACCCCCATGACATGTGGCATGCATGTGGGGCCCCCATGACTTGCGTCTTGCACTAGGGGCACCCATGACATGAGGCATGCATTTGGGGCACTCATGACATGCGGCTTGCACGTGGGGCCCCCATGAAATGCGACATGCATTTGGGGCCCGAATGACATGCGGCATGCGTTTGGGGCCCTCATGACATGTGGCATGCATGTGGGGCACCCATGACATGCGGCATGCATGTGGGGCCCCTATGACATGTGGCACTTATTTGGGGCCACATAACTTGAGGCATGCATTTGGACCCCAATGACTTATGGCATTCACGTGGGGCCCCCATGACATGAGGCAAATAATTGGAGCCCCCATGACATGCTGCATGTATTTGGGGCCCCCATGATATGCGGTATGCATTTGGGGCCACCATGACATGAGGCATGCACTTGGGGCCCCCATGACATATTGCATGCATTTGAGGCCCACCTGACATGCGACATGCATTTGGGGTAACCATGACATGCGGCATGCATGTGGGGCCCCCATGAAATGCGGCATGCATTTGTGACCCCCATGACATGTGGCACTTATTTGGGGCCCCATAACTTGTTGCATGCATTTGGACCCCAATGACATCCGGCATGCACGTGGGGCCCTCATGACATGAGGCATGCATTTGGGGCCCCAATGACATGATGCATGCATTTGGGGCCCCCATGACATGCAGCATGCATTTGTGGTCTCCATGACATGCGGAACGCATGTGGGGCCACCATGACATGCGGCATGCATTTGGCCCCAATGACATGCAGCATCCATTTGTCGCCTCCATGACATGCGGCATGCACGTGGGGCCGCCATGACATGCGGCATGCATGTGGGGCCCCTTGACATGCGGTATGCATGTTGGGCCACATGACATGCAGCATGCACATGGGGACCCCATGACATACGGCATGCATGTGGGGCCCCCTTGACATGCGGCATGCATGTGGGGCCCCAATGACATGCGGCTTGCATGTGGGGCCCCCTTGACATGCGGCATACATGTTGGGCCACATGACATGCAGCATGCATTTGGGGCACCCATGACATGTGGTATGCACGTGGGTCTCCCATGACATGCAGCGTGCATTTGGGACCCCCATGACATGTGGCATGCATGTGGGGCCCCCATGACATGCGGCACATAATTGGGGCCCCCATGACATGTGTCTTGCACTTGGGGTACCCATGACATGTGGCATGCATTTGGGGCCCCCTGACATGCGACATGCATTTGGGGTATCCATGACATGGGGCAACCAAGAAATGCGGCGTGCACAAGGAGCCCCATGACATGGGGCATGCACGCGGGGCACCAATGAAAAGTGGCATGCATTTGGGGCACCCATGACATGTGGTATGCACGTGGGGCCCCCATGACATGCGACGTGCATTTTATGGCGCCCATGACATGCGACATGCATTTGGGACCCCCATGACATGTGGCATGCATGTGGGGCCCCCATGACTTGCGTCTTGCACTAGGGGCACCCATGACATGAGGCATGCATTTGGGGCACTCATGACATGCGGCTTGCACGTGGGGCCCCCATGAAATGCGACATGCATTTGGGGCCCGAATGACATGCGGCATGCGTTTGGGGCCCCCATGACATGCGGCATGCATGTGGGGCACCCATGACATGCGGCATGCATGTGGGGCCCCTATGACATGTGGCACTTATTTGGGGCCACATAACTTGAGGCATGCATTTGGACCCCAATGACTTATGGCATGCACGTGGGGCCCCCATGACATGAGGCAAATAATTGGAGCCCCCATGACATGCTGCATGTATTTGGGGCCCCCATGATATGCGGTATGCATTTGGGGCCACCATGACATGAGGCATGCACTTGGGGCCCCCATGACATATTGCATGCATTTGAGGCCCCCCTGACATGCGACATGCATTTGGGGTAACCATGACATGCGGCATGCATGTGGGGCCCCCATGAAATGCGGCATGCATTTGTGACCCCCATGACACGTGGCACTTATTTGGGGCCCCATAACTTGTTGCATGCATTTGGACCCCAATGACATCCGGCATGCATGTGGTGCCCCCATGACATGCGGCGCCCCCATGACATGCGGCACATAATTGGGGCTTCCATGACATGCGGCATGTATTTGGGGCCCCCATGACATGTGGCATGCATTTGGGGCCCCCATGACATGCATCTTGCACTTGGGGCTCCCATGACATGCAGCATGCATTTGGCGATCCAATGACATGCTGCATTCATTTGGTTACCTCGTGACATGAAGCATGCATTTGGGGCCCCAATGATATGCGGCATGCATGTGGGGGCCCCATGACATGTGGCATGCTCGTGGGCCACCCATGACTTGCGGCATACATTTGGGTGCCCCATGACATGCGGCATGCACGTGGGGCCCCCATAACATGCAACATACATTTGGGGCCCCCATGATATGTGACATGCATTTGGGCCCCCCTGACATGCGACATGCATTCGGGGTACCCATGACATGCGGCGAGCACATGAGGTAACCATGAATTGGGGCTTGCACGAGGAGCCCCCATGACATGCGTCATGCACGTGGTGCCCCCATGAAATGTGGCATGCATTTGGGGCCCCCATAACATGCGGCATGCATTTTGGGCCCCCATGACCAGCGGCATGCATTTGGGGACACCATGACATGCGGCATGCATGTGGGGCACCCATGACATGTGGCATGCATGTGGGGCCCCCATGACATGCGGCAAGCACGGGGGGCCCCCATGACTTGCCGCATGCACGTTGGGCCCCTATGACTTTCGGCATGCATTTGGGGCCCCAATGACATGCGGCATGCATGTGGGGGCCACATGACATGTTGCATACTCGTGGGCCACCCATGACTTGCGGCATACATTTGGGTCCCCCATGACATGCGGCATGCACGTGGGGCCCCCATAACATGCAACATACATTTGGGGCCCCCATGATATGTGACATGCATTTGGGGCCCCCCTGACATGCGACATGCTTTCGGGGTACCCATGACATGCGACATGCACATGAGGTAACCATGAATTGGGGCTTGCACGAGGAGCCCCCATGACATGCGTCATGCATGTGGTGCCCCCATGAAATGTGGCATGCATTTGGGGCCCCATAACATGCGGCATGCATTTTGGGCCCCCATGACCAGCGGCATGCATTTGGGGACCCCATGACATGCGGCATGCATGTGGGGCACCCATGACATGTGGCATGCATGTGGGGCCCCCATGACATGCGCCATGCATGTGGGCCTCCATGATATGCGGATCTTATTTGAGGCCCCCATGACATGCTGCATGCATTTGGGCCCCCATAACACGAGGCATGCATTTGGGACCCCCATGACATGCGACATGCATGTGGGCACCCATGACATGCGACATTAATTTGGGGCCCCCATGACATGCGGCATGCATGTGAGGCCCCCATGACATGTGGCATGCATTTGGGGCCCCCATGACATGTGGCATGCACGTGGGGCCCTCATGACATGCGGCAAGCATTTGGGACCACCATGACATGCGGCATGCATTTGGGGCCCCCATGACATGTGGCATGCATTTGGACACCAATGACATATGGCATGCACGTGGGGGCCCCATGACATGTGGCATGCATTTGGGGCCCCCATGACATGCGGCATGCATTTGGGGCCCTCATGACATGAGGCATGCATTTGGGGCCCCAACGACATGAGGCATGCATTTGGGGCCCCCATGACATGCAGCATGCATTTGTGGTCTCCATGACATGCGGAACGCATGTGGGGCCACCATGACATGCGGCATGCATTTGGCCCCAATGACATGCAGCATCCATTTGTCGCCTCCATGACATGCGGCATGCACGTGGGGCCGCCATGACATGCTGCATGCATGTGGGGCCCCTTGACATGCGGCATGCATGTGGGGCCCCAATGACATGCGGCTTGCATGTGGGGCCCCCTTGACATTCGGCATACATGTTGGGCCACATGACATGCAGCATGCATTTGGGGCACCCATGACATGTGGTATGCACGTGGGGCTCCCATGACATGCGGCGTGCATTTGGGACCCCCATGACATGTGGCATGCATGTGGGGCCCCCATGACATGCGGAACATTATTGGGGCCCCCATGACATGTGTCTTGCACTTGGGGCACCCATGACATGTGGCATGCATTTGGGGCCCCCTGACATGCGACATGCATTTGGGGTATCCATGACATGGGGCAACCAAGAAATGCGGCGTGCACAAGGAGCCCCCATGACATGGGGCATGCACGCGGGGCACCAATGAAAAGCGGCATGCATTTGGGGCACCCATGACATGTGGTATGCACGTGGGGCCCCCATGACATGCAACGTGCATTTTATGGCGCCCATGACATGCGACATGCATTTGGGACCCCCATGACATGTGGCATGCATGTGGAGCCCCCATGACTTGCGTCTTGCACTAGGGGCACCCATGACATGAGGCATGCATTTGGGGCACTCATGACATGCGGCTTGCATGTGGGGCCCCCATGAAATGCGACATGCATTTGGGGCCCGAATGACATGCGGCATGCGTTTGGGGCCCCCATGACATGCGGCATGCATGTGGGGCACCCATGACATGCGGCATTCATGTGGGGCCCCTATGACATGTGGCACTTATTTGGGGCCGCATAACTTGAGGCATGCATTTGGACCCCAATGACTTATGGCATGCACGTGGGGCCCCCATGACATGAGGCAAATAATTGGAGCCCCCATGACATGCTGCATGTATTTGGGGCCCCCATGATATGCGGTATGCATTTGGGGCCACCATGACATGCGGCACGCATGTGGGGCCACCATGACATGCGGCATGCATTTGGGACCCCTATGACCTGCAGCACGCATTAGCGGCCCCCATGACATGCGGCATGCACGTGGGTCATCCATGACATGCGGTATGCATTTGGGGCCCCCTTTATATGCGGCATGCATGTGGGGCCCCATGACATGCACCATGCATGTTGGGTACCATGACATGCGGCAAGTGTTTGGGGCCCCCATGACATGCGGCATGTATTTTGGGCCCCCTATGACATGTGCCGTGCATTTGGAGCCAAGTGTCATGCGGCATGCACGTGTGGCCCCCATGAAATGCGGCATGCATTTGGCCCCAATGACATGCGGCATGCATTTGGGACCCACATGACATGCGGCATGCACGTGGGGCCCCCATGACATGTGGCATGCATTTGGGGCCCCCATGACATGAGACATGCATTTGGGGCCCCCACTACATGAGGCATGCATTTGGGGCCCCCATGACATGCAGCATACATTTGTGGCCTCCATGACATGCGTCATTCACGTGGGGCCGCCATGACATGCGGCATGTATGTGGGTCCCCCATGACATGCGGCATGCAAATGGGGACCCCATGACATACGGCATTCATGTGTGGCCCACTTGGCATGCGACATGCATTTGGGGCCACATGACATGCAGCACGTATTTGGGCCCCCCATGGCATGCATCATGCATTTGGGGCATCCATGACATGTGGCATGCACGTGGGGCCCACATTACATGTGGCATGCATTTGGGGCCCCCATGACATGCGGCTTGCATCTGGGGCCCACATGACATGTGGCATGCACTTGGGGCCCCCATGACATGCAGCATGCATTTGGATGCCCCATGACATGCGGCATGCATTTGGGGCCCCCATGACATTCGGCATGCATTTGGAGCCCCCATGACATGCGTCATGCTTTTGGGGCCCCCATGACTTGCGGCATGCATCTGGGGCCCCCATTACATGCGCATGTATTTGGGGGCCCCATGACATGCACCATGCATGTTGGGCCCTATGACATGTGGCACGTTTTTGGGGCCCCCATGACATGCGGCATGAATTTTGGGCCCCCATAACATGCGCCGTGCATTTGAAGCCCCATGACATGAGGCATGCGCGTGTGGCCCCCATGACATGCGGCATGCATTTGGCCCCAATGACATGCGGCATGCACATGGGAACCCCATGACCTGCGGCATGCACTTGGGACCCCTTGACATGCGGCACGCATATGGGGCCCCCATGACATGCAGCATGCATGTGGGGCCACCATGACATGCGGCATGCATTTGGGGCCCCATGACCTGCATCACGCATTAGCGGCCCCCGTGACATGCGGCACGCAAGTGGGGCCACCATGACATGCGGCACGCATGTGGGGCCACCATGACATGCGGCATGCATTTGGGACCCATATGACCTGCAGCACGCATTAGCGGCCCCCACGACATGTGGCATGCACATGGGTCACCCATGACATGCGGCATGCATTTGGGGCCCCCTTGATATGCGGCATGCATGTGGGGCCCCATGACATGCACCATGCATGTTGGGCCCTATGACATGTGGCACGTTTTAGGGGCCCCCATGACATGCGGCATGTATTTTGGGCCCCCATGACATGCGCCATGCATTTGGAGCCCCATGACATGAGGCATGCGCTTGTGGCCCCCATGACATGCATCATGCATTTGGCCCCAATGACATGCGGTATGCATTTGGGGCCCTCATGACATGAGGCATGCATTTGGGGCCCCCATGACATGAGGCATGCATTTGGGGCCCCCATGACATGCGGTATGCATTTGGGGCCCTCATGACATGAGGCATGCATTTGGGGCCCCCACGACATGAGGCATGCATTTGGGGCCCCCATGACATGCGGCATGCACGTGGTGCCCCCATGACATGTGGCATGCATTTGGGGCCCCCATGACATGAGGCATGCATTTGAGGCACCCACGACATGAGGCATGCATTTGGGGCCCCCATAACATGCAGCATGCATTTGTGGTCTCCATGACATGCCGCATGCACGTGGGGCCGCCGTGACATGCGGCATGTATGTGGGTCCCTCATGACATGCGGCATGCACATGGGAACCCCATGACATGTGGCATGCATGTGGGGCCCCATGACCTGCAGCACGCATTAGCGGCCTCCATGACATGCGACATGCACGTGGATCACAAATGACATGCGCCATGCATTTGGAGCCCCATGACATGCGGCATGCGCGTGTGGCCCCCATGACATGCGGCATGCATTTGGGGCCCCTTTGACATGCGGCATGCATTTGTGGTCTCCATGACATGCCACATGCACGTGGGGCCGCCATGACATGCGGCATGTATGAGGGTCAAACATGACATGCGGCATGCACATGGGAACCCCATGACATGCGGCATGCATGTGGGGCCACATGACATGCAGCACGTATTTGGGGCCCCTATGGCATGCAGCATGCATGTGGGGCCCCCATGACATGCCGTATGCATGTTGGGCCACATGACATGCAGCATGCACATGGGGACCCCATGACATACGGCATGCATGTGGGGCCCCCTTGACATGCGGCATGCATGTAGGGCCCTCATGACATGCGTCTTGCACTTGGGGACCCCATGACATGAGGCATGCATGTGGGGCCCCCATGACATGCGTCATGCATGTGAGGCCCTCATGACATGCGACATGCATTTGGTGCCACCATTACATGCCGCATGTATTTGGGGCCTCCATGACATGCGGCATTCATTTGGTTACCTCATGACATACAGCATGCATGTGGGGGCCCCATGAAATGTGTCATGCTCGTGGGCGACACATGACTAGCGGCATACAGTTGTGCAGATGACATGCGTCATGCTCTTGGGGCAACCAAGAACTGCAGCATGCACGTGGAGCCCCCATGACGTGCGGAATGCACGTGGAGCCCCACGAAATGCGGCATGAATTTGGGGCCCGAATGACATGTGGCATGCATTTGGGGCCCCCATGACATGCAGCATGCATTTGGGGCCCCCATGACATGCGGCATGCACGTTAGGCCCCCCTGACATGTGTCATGCATTTGAGGCCCCCATAACATGCGGCATGCATTTGGGGCCCCCATGAAATGCGACATGCATTTAGGGCCCCCATGAAATGCGACATGCATTTGTGACCCTCATGACATGCGTCATTCATGTTGGGCCCCCATGACTTGCGGCATGCACGTGGGACCCCCATGACATGAGACATTCTATTGGGCCCCCATGACATGCGGCATGCATTTGAGGCCCCCTGACATGCGACATTCATTTGGGGTACCCATGTTATGCGGCATGCACATGGAGCAACCAAGAAATGCGGCATGCACTTGGGGCCCCCATGACATGCGGCATGCATGTGGGGCACCCATGACATGAGGCATGCATGTGAGGCCCCCATGACATGTGGCATGCATTTGGGGCCCCATGACATGCGGCATACATTTGGGGCCCCTATGACATGCGACATGCATTTGGGGTACCCATGACATGCGACATGCACATGGGATAACCACGAAATGTAGCATTCACGTGAACCCCCATGACATGCGCCATGCATGTGGGGCCCCCATGAAATGCGGCATGCATTTGGGGCCCCCATGACATGCAACATGCATCTCGGGTCCCCATGACATGCGGCATGCAAGTGGGGACCCCATGACAAACGGCATGCATTTGGAGCCCCCATGACATGTGGCATGCACGTGGGGCCCCCATGACATGAGGCATGCATTTGGGGCCCCCATGACTTGTGACATGCATTTGGGGGCCCCATGACATGCGGCATGCACGTGGGGCCCCCATGACATGCGGCATGCATTTGGGACCACCATGACATGCGGCATGCATTTGGGACCACCATGACATGCGGCATGCATTTGGGGCCCCCATGACATGTGGCATGCATTTGGACACCAATGACATATGGCATGCACGTGGGGCCCCCATGACATGCGGCATGCATTTGGGGCCCCCATGACATGCGGCATGCATGTGGGCACCCATGACATTTGGCATGGATTTGGGGCCCCCATGACATGCGGCATGCTTTTGGGGCCCCCATGACGTGCGGCAGTTATTTGGGGCCCCCATGACAAGCGACATGCATTTGGGTACCCCATGAAATGCGGCATGCATGTGGGGCACTCTTGACATGCGGCTAGCATGTGGGGCCCTCATGACATGCGGCACTTATTTGGGGTCCCCATGACTTGTGTCATGCATTTGGGACCCCCATGACATGCCTCATGCATGTGCCATGACATGCTGCACGTAATTGGGGCCCCCATGACATGCGGAATGCACGTGGGGACCCCATGACATGCGGCATGCATGTGGGGCACCCATGACATGAGGCATGCATGTGAGGCCCCCATGACATGTGGCATGCATTTTGGGCCCCATGACATGCGGCATACATTTGGGGCCCCTATGACATGCGACATTCATTTGGGGTACCCATGTTATGCGGCATGCACATGGAGCAACCAAGAAATGCGGCATGCACTTGGGGCCCCCATGACATGCGGCATGCATGTGGGGCACCCATGACATGAGGCATGCATGTGAGGCCCCCATGACATGTGGCATGCATTTGGGGCCCCATTACATGCGGCATACATTTGGGGCCCCTATGACATGCGACATGCATTTGGGGTACCCATGACATGCGACATGCACATGGGATAACCACGAAATGTAGCATTCACGTGAACCCCCATGACATGCGCCATGCATGTGGGGCCCCCATGAAATGCGGCATGCATTTGGGCCCCCCATGACATGCAACATGCATCTCGGGTCCCCATGACATGCGGCATGCAAGTGGGGACCCCATGACAAACGGCATGCATTTGGAGCCCCCATGACATGTGGCATGCACGTGGGGCCCCCATGACATGAGGCATGCATTTGGGGCCCCCATGACTTGTGACATGCATTTGGGGGCCCCATGACATGCGGCATGCACGTGGGGCCCCCATGACATGCGGCATGCATTTGGGACCACCATGACATGCGGCATGCATTTGGGGCCCCCATGACATGTGGCATGCATTTGGACACCAATGACATATGGCATGCACGTGGGGCCCCCATGACATGCGGCATGCATTTGGGGCCCCCATGACATGCGGCATGCATGTGGGCACCCATGACATTTGGCATGGATTTGGGGCCCCCATGACATGCGGCATGCTTTTGGGGCCCCCATGACGTGCGGCAGTTATTTGGGGCCCCCATGACAAGCGACATGCATTTGGGTACCCCATGAAATGCGGCATGCATGTGGGGCACTCTTGACATGCGGCTAGCATGTGGGGCCCTCATGACATGCGGCACTTACTTGGGGTCCCCATGACTTGCGTCATGCATTTGGGACCCCCATGACATGCCTCATGCATGTGCCATGACATGCTGCACGTAATTGGGGCCCCCATGACATGCGGAATGCACGTGGGGACCCCATGACATGCGGCATGCATGTGGGGCACTCATGACATGCGGCTAGCACGTGGGGCCCCATGACTTGCGGCATGCATTTGGGGCCCCCATGATATGCAGCATGCATTTGGGGCCCTCGTGACATGGGGCACTTATTTGGGGCCCCCATGACATGCGGAATGCATTTGGGGCCCCCATGACATGCGTCATGCATTTTATGGCCCCCATGACATGCAACATGTATTTGGGACACCCATGACATGCGGCATGCAAGAGGGGCCCCTATGACATGCGACATGCATTTGGGGTACCCATGACATGCGACATGCACATGGGGTAACCACGAAATGTGGAATTCACGTGAACCCCCATGACATGCGCCATGCATGTGGGGCCCCCATGACATGCGGCATGCATTTGGGGCCCCCATGACATGCGGCATGCATGTGGGCACCCATGACATTTGGCATGGATTTGGGGCCCCCATGACATGCGGCATGCTTTTGGGGCCCCCATGACGTGCGGCAGTTATTTGGGGTCCCCATGACAAGCGACATGCATTTGGGTACCCCATAAAATGCGGCATGCATTTGGGGCCCTCGTGACATGGGGCACTTATTTGGGGCCCCCATGACATGCGGAATGCATTTGGGGCCCCCATGACATGCGTCATGCATTTTATGGCCCCCATGACATGCGACATGTATTTGGGACACCCATGACATGCGGCACAAAATTGGGGACTCCATGACATGCGGCATGTATTTGGGGCCCCTTTGACATGCGTCATTAATTTGGGGCCCCCATGACATGCGGCATGCTTTTGGGGCCCCCATGACATGCGGCATGTATTTGGGTCCCCCATGACATGCGCAGTGCACGTGGGGACCCCATGACATGCGACATGCATGTGGGGCACTCATGACATGCGGCTAGCATGTGGGGCCCCCATGAAATGCAGCATGCATTTGGGGCCCGAATGACATGCGGCATGCGTTTGGGGCCCCCATGACATTCAGCATGTATTTGGGGCCCCCATGACATGCGGAATGCACGTGGGGACCCCATGACATGCGGCATGCATTTGGTCCCCCACTGACATGCGGCATGCGCGTAGGGCCCCCATGACATGCAGCATGCATTTGGGGCCCTCATGACATGGGGCACTTATTTGGGGCCCCCATGACATGCGTCATGCATTAGGGGCCCCATGACATGCGGCATGCATTTGCCCCCTGACATGCAGCATGCACGTGGGGACCCCATGACATGCGGCATGCATTTGGTCCCCCACTGACATGCGGCATGCGCGTAGGGCACCCATGACATGCAGCATGCATTTGGGGCCCTCATGACATGGGGCACTTATTTGGGGCCCCCATGACATGCGTCATGCATTAGGGGCCCCATGACATGCGGCATGCATTTGCCCCCTGACATGCGGCATGCACGTGGGGACCCCATGACATGTGGCATGCATTTGGGGCCCCCATGACATGCAGCATGCATTTGGGGCCCTCATGACATGGGGCACTTACTTGGGGCCCCCATGACATGCGTCATGCATTAGGGGCCCCATGACATGCGGCATGCATTTGCCCCCCCCTGACATGCGGCATGCACGTAGGGCCCCCATGACATGCGGCACGTATTTGGGGCCCCCATGACATGTGGCATGCATTTGGGGCCCCCATGACATGCGTAATGCATTTGGGGCTCCCATGACATGCGGCATGGATTTGGGGCCCTCATGACATGCGGCATACATTTGAGGCCCCCATGACATGCAGAATGCATTTGGGGCCCCCATCACATCTGGCATACATTTGGGGGCCCCATGACATGCGGCATGCACTTGTGGCCCCCATGACACACTGCATGCATGTGGGGCCCCCATGACATGTCGCATGCATGCGGGGCCCACATGACATACTGCATGCATGCGGGGCCCCCATGACATGCCACATGCATTTGGGGCCCACATGACATGCAGCATGCATTTGGGGCTCCCATGACATGCAGCATGCATTTGGGGCTCCCATGACATGCGGCATGCATTTGGGGCCCCCATGACATGCGGCATACATTTGAGGCACCCATGACATGCAGAATGCATTTGGGGCCCCCATGACATGCAGAATGCATTTGGGGCCCCCATCACATCCGGCATACATTTGGGGGCCCCATGACATGCGGCATGCACTTGTGGCCCCCATGACACACTGCATGCAGTGGCCCCCATGACATGCATAATGCACGTGGGGTCCCCATGACATGCGTCACGTATTTGGGGCCCCCATGACATGCGGCATGCATTTGGGGCCCCCATGACATGCGCAATGTATGTGGGGCCCCCATGACATGCGGCATGCATTAGGGGCCCCCATGACATGCGGCATGCATTTGGGGCCCCCATGACATGAGGCAAGTGCGTGGTTCCCCAATGACATGCCGCATGCATTTGGATCCCCCATGACATGCGGCACGTATTTGGGGCCCCCAAGACATGCGGCATGCATTTGGGGCCCCCATGACATAGATAATGCATGTTGGGCCCCCATGACATGCGGCAAGCATGTGGAGCCCTCATGACATGTGGAATGCATGTGGGGCCCCCTTGTCATGCGTCATGCATTTGAGGCCCCCATGACATGCGGCATGCACGTTGCGCCCCCATGACATGCGGCTTGCACGTGGGGCCCCCATGACATGCCCATGCATTTGGGGCCCCCATTACAAGGGGTATGTATTTGGGGCCCCCATGACATGCGGCATGCATTTTGGGTCCCCATGACATGCGGCATTCACGTGGGTCCCCCATGACATGCGGCATGCATTTGGGGCCCCAATGATATGCGGCATGCATTTGGGGCCCCAATGACATGCGGCATGCATGTGGTGCCCCCCTGACATGCGGCATGCATGTGGGGCCCCCATTACATGCGGCATGTATTGGGGGCCCCCATGACATGCGGCATGCATTTGGGGCCCCCATGACATGCGGCATGAATTTGGGGCCCCCATGACTCTCGGCATGCAAGTTTGGCCCCCGTGACATGAGGCTTGCATGTGGGGCCCCCATGACATGCGGCATGCACGTCGGGCCCCCATGACATGCGGCACGTATTTGGGGCCCCCATGACATGCGGCTTTCATTTGGGCCCCCGATGACATGCTTAATGTATTTGGGGCCCCCATGACATGCGGCATACATTTGGGGCCTCCATGACATGAGGCTTGCATTTGGGGCTCGCATGATATGCGGCATGCACATGGGGCCCCCATGACATGTGGTTTGCATGTGGAGCCCCCATGACATGCAGCATGAAATTGGGGCCCCCATGACATGCAGCATGAATTTGGGTCCACCATGACATGCGGCATGCATGTGGGGCCCCCATGACATGCGCCATGCATGTGGGGCCCCCGTGACATGCGGCATACATTTCGGGCTCCCATGAGACATGGCATGCATGTGGGTCCCCAATGACATGCGGCACGTATTTATGGCCCTCATGACATGTGGCATACATTTGGGGCCCCCATGACACGCGGCATACATTTGGGGGCCCCATTACATGCATCATGCATTTGGGGCCCCCATGACATGCAGCATGCATGTGGGGACCCCATGACATGCGGCATGCATTTGGGGTACCCATGACTTGTGGCATGCATGTGGGGCCCCCATGATATGCGGCATGCATGTGGGGTGTCCATGACATGCGGCATGCATGTGGGGACCCCATGACATGAGACATGCATTTGGGGCCCACATAACACGTGGCATGCATGTGGGGCCCCAATGACATGCGGCATGCATGTGGGGCCCCAATGACATGCGGCATGCATGTGGGGCCCCCATGACATGCGGCATGCATTTGGGCCCCCATAACATGCGGCATGCACGTGGGCCCCTCATGACATGCGGCATTAATTTTGGGCCCCCATGACATGAGGCATGCACGTGGTGCCACCAAGACATGCGGCATGCCACATGCAGGTTGGGCCCCCATGACATGCGGCACATTTTTGGGGCCCCCATGACATGCGTCGAACATATGGGGCATGTTGAGCCCCCATGACATGCTTAATGCACGTGGGTACCCCATGACATGCGGCATGCATTTGGGGCCCCCATGACATGCGGCATACATTTGGGGCCCCCATGACATGCGGCATGCACTTGTGGCCCCCATGATACGCGGCATGCAACTGTGGCCCCCATGACATGCGGTTTGCATATGGGGCCCCCATGACTTGTGGCATGCACGTAGGGCACCCATGACATGCGGCATGCATATGGGGCACCCATGACATGCGGCATGCATTTGGGACCCCCATGAAATTCGGCAAGTATTTGGAGCCTCCATGACATGTGGCATGCATATGGGGCCCCCATGACATACGCCATGCATGTGGGGCCCCCATGACATGCGGCATGCATTTGGGGCCCCCATGACATGCGGCATGCATGTGGGGCCCCCATGACATGCGGAATGCATGTGGGGCCCCCATGACATGTGAAATGCACGTGGGGACCCCATGACATGCGGCATGTATTTGGGGCGCCCACATGACATGCAGCATGCATTTGGGGCCCCCATGACATGCGGCATGCACTTGTGGCCCCCATGACACGCGGCATGCATGTGGGGCCCCCATGACATGCCGCATGCATGCGGGGCCCCCATGACATGACACATGCATGTGGAAGTGGTGGAGGCGGAGCCTGCCGTGTGCTGCAAGAGTTGTGCTGTGTGTGGAGAGAGCTCCTGGGAAGGGAGGAGAGCCAGGCGGAGGTGACCGAGCGGACCGGGAGGACCAGTAGGAGGCGACCGGAGGGACGAGCGCAAGAGAGCGCTGTGGCAGCGTGCAGTGCCGGCCAGCGGAGGGTGCCAGGTGGTGGTGACCAGGAGGTGATCAGCAGGACCGGTAAGAGGCGACCGGAGGGACAAGCGCGCTGTGATAGCGTGCAGCGTCCCTAGAGGAGGTGAGTGAGGGGCAGGAGGCCGCGATAAGCGGCCCTACTGAACCCAAGTGTGTACTGTACTGTATTGTATTTGTATCTGTATTGTAAATTGTATTGTATTCCCTAGTCCACATTTAATTGATTACCCCCCGTCCATATTTAATTGATCACCCCCGTCCATATTTAAATTGATTCCCCTGAACACCCCCGTCCATATTTAACTGATCCCTCTGACCACATTAAATTGACCCCCCCGTCCTCATTTAATTGATCCCCGACCACCCCCCGTCCATATTAAAGTGATCCCCCTGACCACATTTAAATGATTGACCCCCCAGCCCATAATTGATTGATCCCCCTTGTCCTATTTAATAGATTCCCCTTGTCCACTTTTACTCATCCCCAGTCCCTATCTATTTGCCTTATCCCCCACCATATTTAATTAACCCTTGTCCATAATTAATTGATTGATTCCCTAGACCACAATTAATTATTTCCCCAGTCCATATTTATTGATATTATTGATACTTATTGATCCCCAGTCCTTAGTTAATTGACACACCGTCCATACCTATTTATTTGCTTTACCCCCCATCCTATTTAATTAAACCCCCTGTCCATAATTAATTGATTGATTCCCTAGTCCACAATTAATTATTTCCCCAGTCCATACTTATTGATCCCAGTCCATAGTTAATTGACACACCGTCCATGCTTAATTAATCCACCTGACCCACTCAGCTGATCCCCCGTCCATACTTAATTGATACTTAATTGATCCCCCGTCCATACTTAACTGATCCCGCGCCGATATCTAATCGATACACTTGCACATCCCTAATTGATCCCCGTCCATACACCTATATATAAATAATTGTGTTTTGTACTTGTACATATATACTGACTGTATCCCCATATTTAGAATGACGTCCATGTTGGCCGGAGCCGTGCAGTGTACATCTTGCGCAATGTATGCATTCCCTGAGCTACCGCTCAGGGATCCATACTGCTGCGAGAGATGTGAGCATATCGTGCACTTGGAAGCCCAAATCCTGGATCTAAGTGCTCAGATAGCGGTACTGAGGAGCATCGACAACATGGAACGGAGTTTGCTGCTCACCGAGCAGACACTCAATGGGTCAACACTGGGGGTGGAGCTTAGTGGGGAAGCGCAGGCTGAACAGGCAGGGAGCTGGGTAACAGTTAGAAGGGATAGAGGGAAGAAGTATAGGAAGGCTGGTTCAGAACCGGCATTATTGGAGCATGACAGATCCTCTGACCGCCGGGGGAGTGTATGCTCCAGTAATGAGGGGGAGGGGGGAAGTGTAGGGCAGGCTAGACAGGTCCTGGTAGTGGGTGACTCTATTATTAGGGGGACAGACAGGGCAATCTGTCACAAAGACCGGGATCGCCGAACGGTGTGCTGCCTCCCTGGCGCTCGAGTCCGGCACATCGCGGATCGGGTTGACAGGTTACTGGGTGGGGCTGGCGAAGACCCAGCGGTCATGGTCCATATTGGCACCAATGACAAAGTGAGTGGTAGATGGAGGGTCCTTAAAAATGATTTCAGGGATCTAGGTAGGAAGCTTAGGGCAAGGACCTCCAAGGTAGTTTTCTCAGAAATACTACCAATCCCGCGAGCCACACAGGAGCGCCAACAGGAGGTTAGGGAGGTGAATAAGTGGCTAAAGAGTTGGTGCAAGGCAGAAGGGTTTGGGTTCATGGAGAACTGGGCCGACTTCGATGTCGGCTACAGGCTCTACCGTAGGGACGGGCTGCACCTCAATGGGGAGGGTGCAGCGGTGCTGGGGAAGAAGATGGCTAATAGGTTGGAGGAGTTTTTAAACTAGAGACGGGGGGGGGAAACCAAGGAAATAGGTGGGATGTGAGGCAAGCAAGGGGGAAGGGGAGAAGTGAATATAATGAGGGTGGAGAGGGGGGTGGGGATAGTACAGTTAGATCATTAGAGAAGAATAGGATGCTAAATAACCCCAAAGTTTTATCTTGCATGCTGACCAACGCAAGAAGCCTGACCAATAAGGCGGATGAGCTGCGGGCGCTTATATCGGAGGAGAGGTATGACATCGTAGGTATAACAGAGACTTGGCTAGACGATAGCTACGACTGGGCGGTAAATTTAACAGATTATAGTTTATTTAGAAGGGACCGGAAACAGGGGAAGGGCGGAGGAGTCTGCTTATATGTAAGGTCACGTCTAAAGCCCAGACTAAGGGAAGATATAGGAGAGGGAGAAGAGGGGGTCGAGTCCATGTGGGTAGAGATAGAGGGGGCAAAAAATAAAAATAAAATATTACTGGGGGTCTGCTATAAGCCACCTAATATAACAGAGGAGAATGAGAAACTGCTATTAGGACAAATAGACAAAGTAGCAAAACATAATGAGGTGATTGTAATGGGGGACTTCAACTACCCGGATACTGACTGGGAAACAGAAACCTGTAGATCGCAGAAAGGAAAAAGTTTCTTGACAAATATCAAGGATAATTATCTCTCCCAACTAGTGCAGGAACCAACGAGAGGGAAGGCAGTGTTGGACTTAATATTGACTAATAGGCCTGATAGAATAACTGAGGTACAGATAGGGGGGCACCTAGGTAATAGCGATCATAATATTATCAATTTCAAAATGCCCTTCAGTAGGGTTATCAATAAGGGAACAACTAAAACATTAAACTTTAGGAGGGCGAAGTTTGAACAGCTGAAAGAAAACCTTCAACTTATAGACTGGGACAAAGTTCTTAATCAAGGAAATACGAATAGTAAATGGGAAACCTTCAAAAGAATTCTGAATACTCAGTGTGAGAGATATATACCGTATGGGAATAAAAGGGCCAGAAATAAGAGGAAACCAATATGGTTGAATAAGAACGTAAAAGGGGCGTTAAATAGCAAAAAAGAGGCATTCAAGAGATTAAAACAGGAAAACAGCAAGGAGGCACTAATGTGTTACAAGGAAAAAACGAGAACCTGTAAAAAACAAATAAAAATAGCAAAGGAGGAAACAGAGAAACGTATAAAAGGATTAAATCGAATAATATTGGACCGATAAAAAGTGATGAAGGCAAAATCATAAAGAAAGATGAGGATAAAGCTAATCTATTAAATAAATTTTTTTCGTCAACTTTCACAAAGGAAAAAGAACTAACAGGAGAAATGAGAAGTGACAAGCTTAATCCTCCACTAAGTATGACAAATCTAACCCAAGCTGGGGTACAGAAACGCCTCAGTAACATTAAAATAAACAAATAACCAGGACCTGATGGCATACACCCACGGGTACTAAGCGAACTAAGTAATGTGATAGACAGACCGTTATATCTTATATTTAAGGACTCTGTTGAGACTGGGTCTGTGCCACTTGATTGGCGACAGGCGAATGTAGTGCCAATATTCAAAAAAGGAGCAAAAAGTAACACCGGAAACTATCGGCCGGTGAGTCTGACGTCCGTTGTGGGCAAAATTTTTGAAGGCTTTATTAATGAGGCAATTACGGAGCATCTTGATGCTAATAATCTATTAACCCCGAACCAACATGGATTCATGAGGAATCGCTCCTGCCAAACAAACCTGATTGACTTCTACGAGGAGGTTAGCTCTCGAGTAGATCATGGGGAACCAGTGGATGTCGTGTATCTCGACTTCTCAAAAGCGTTCGATAGCGTGCCACATAATAGGTTGGTATACAAAATGAGAATGATGGGGCTGGGAGAAAATGTCTGCAAGTGGGTAGCTAACTGGCTAAAGGATAGAGGGCAGAGGGTGGTTATAAATGGAATATACTCAGATTGGGTAAGCGTCACTAGTGGGGTACCACAGGGGTCTGTACTAGGCCCAATGTTATTTAATATCTTTATTAACGACATAGTCAACGGGATAAATAGTAAAATATCAATATTTGCAGATGACACAAAGTTATGTAAAACAATTAATACAAAAGAGGATAGTGAAGACTAGAGATGAGCGGTGTTCGACTAGAACTGTTTGCCAATCTCAAATTCGAGTTGTTTTGGGCGGTGTTCGAGTTGTTCGACGAACCCGAACGATTTGCAAAAAATTCGGCTGTTCGAGGTTATGTTTGATAACTGTTCGTGCACCAAAAGCGTGTCCTGCATGTCTGGCGCTATTTAGAGCACCAATCATGCAGGGATTGTCTGCCACTCACTGTAATGCCACAGCCATGGTGGTTGTGGCATTACAGTGATTGCCCAAATCGATGGGAACAGTGCCAACAGTGAAACATGAAAAGCCGGCAATTCATCAGCGGCATACACCGGTACCCGACAATTTAGAACCGAAAGAATAGAGCTTCACACATAGATTAGATAGATAGAAACATGTCAGTCACACATATAAGAAGCACAGTGACAGTGTTGCTTACTGTACTTGTCATTTAGTGTAAAGGATTTATAAAAAAAAATATTAGTGTTTTCATGCACCGTCTCCTTAAAAAAGCCGGCCGGCAATTCAGCAGCGGTACCCGACAATTTATAACAGACAGAATAGAGCTTCACACATAGATTAGATAGATAGAAACATGTCAGTCACATATATATGAAGTACAGTGACAGTGTTGCTTACTGTACTTGTCATTTAGTGTAAAGGATTTATCAAAAAAAATAATAGTGTTTTCATGCACCGTCTCTTTAAAAAAGCCGGCCGGCAATTCAGCAGCGGTACCCGACAATTTATAGCAGACAGAATAGAGCTTCACACATAGATTAGATAGATAGAAACATGTCAGTCACATATATATGAAGTACAGTGACAGTGTTGATTACTGTACTTGTCATTTAGTGTAAAGGATTTCTTAAAAAAAATAATAGTGTTTTCATGCACCGTCTCTTTAAAAAAGCCGGCCGGCAATTCAGCATCTGTACCCAACAATTTAGAATAGAAGGAATAGAGAATCACACATAGATTAGGTAGATAGAAACATGTCAGTCACATATATATGAAGTACAGTGACAGTGTTGCTTACTGTACTTGTCATTTAGTGTAAAGGATTTATTAAAAAAAAATAATAGTGTTTTCATGCACCGTCTCTTTAAAAAAGCCAGCAGGCAATTCAGCATCTGTACCCGACAATTTAGAATAGAAGGAATAGAGCATCACACATAGATTAGATAGATAGAAACATGTCAGTCACATATATATGAAGTACAGTGACAGTGTTGCTTACTGTAATTGTCATTTAGTGTAAAGGATTTATTTAAAAAAATAATAGTGTTTTCATGCACCGTCTCTTTAAAAAAGCCGGTCGGCAATTCAGCATCTGTACCCGACAATTTAGAATAGAAGGAATAGAGCTTCACACATAGATTAGATAGATAGAAACATGTCAGTCACATATATATGAAGTACAGGGACAGTGTTGATTACTGTACTTGTCATTTAGTGTTAAAATAAAGGATTTATTTAAAAAAAAATTGGCGTGGGGATCCCCATAATTTTAGGCTCTAGCGGAGGTTAAGCAGACGGCTGGGGCAGATGTTTGAAGCCTGGGAAGGGGGTAATACCCACGGAGCTTCCCAGGCTACTAATATCAGCCCCCAGCGGAATACCTAGCCTTTACTAGCTATTAAAATGGGGGACCCCCCAAAAAAATGACGTGGGGTCCCCCCTATTTTAATAGCTAGCAAAGGCTAGGCAGACAGCTGGGGGCTGATATTAATAGCCCAGGAAGGGATTCCATGAATATTGGCCCCCTCCCAGGCTAGAAACACCAGCCGTCAGCCGCCCCAGAAATGGCGCATCCTTAGGATGCGCCAATTCTGGCACTTAGCCTCGCTCTTCCCACTGGCCTGTAGCGGTGACAGTGGGGTAATAGGGCTGGGGTTGATGTCAGCTTATAATGCCAGCTGACATCAAGCCCAGGTTAGTAATGGAGAGGCGTCTATAAGACACCCCCATTACTAACCACATAGTCAAAGTTAAAAGAAAACACAAACACACAGAATAAAGTCCTTTAATTGAAATAAATACACATTCCTTTATTGTTCTAAATTAAACCATACTTACCGTCACGCCCATTACAGCTGAAGCCAACGATCTCCTGCAATAAAAGAAAAATAATAAAGCAACCTCATCCTTACCTTTCCATGGTTCCCACGACAGCTTCAGCTCTGCTACATCGAGATAACAGGCTGGACCGCAGCAGAACGCTGCCATCCAGCCTGTCATCCCGCAGACAATGAGAAGCGCAGGCATGCTTGCGCTCTGCAGTGTCTGGCTGTGACGGCATAAAGATGGGACGAGTTCATGTCCAATGAACTCGGCGCACCTCATGCACGTCACTGACAGCGTGGGAGAATTCTCCTGCACTCAGCACTTCAGCGTGAGAATTCTCCCACGCTGTCAGTGACGTACATGAGGTCAGCTGAGTTCATTGGACATGAATGAGCTCACCTCATGCACGTCACTGACAGCGTGGGAGAATTCTCACGCTGTAGCGCTGAGTGCAGGAGAATTTTCCCACGCTGTCAGTGACGTGCATGAGGTGAGCTGAGATCATTGGACATGAATGAGCTCACCTCATGCACGTCACTGACAGCGTGGGAAAATTCTCCTGCACTCAGCGCTTCAACGTGAGAATTTTCCCACGCTGTCAGTGACGTGCATGAGGTGAGCTCATTCATGTCCAATGAACTCAGCTGACCTCATGTACGTCACTGACAGCGTGGGAGAATTTTCACGCTGAAGTGCTGAGTGCAGGAGAATTCTCCCACGCTGTCAGTGACGTGCATGAGGTGAGCCGAGTTCATTGGACATGACCTCGGCTCATCTTTATGTCGTCACAGCGAGACACTGAGGAGCGCAAGCATGCCTGCGCTTCTCAGTGTCTGCGGGATGACAGGCTGGATGGCAGCTTTCTGCTGCGGTCCAGCCTGTCATCTCGATGTAGCAGAGCTAAAGCTGTCGTGGGAACCATGGAAAGGTAAGGATGAGGTTGCTTAATTATTTTACTTTTATTGCAGAAGACATTGGCTTCAGCTGGAATGGGCGTGACGGTAAGTATGGTTTAATTTAGAACAATAAAGAATTGTGTGTTTATTTCAATTAAAGGACTTTTTTCTGGGTGTTTGCGTTTTTTTTAAATACTTTACTAGAAATTCATGGCGGTCATGTCTAATATTGGCGTGACCCCATGAATTTCTGGCTTAGGGCCAGCTGATAATGCCAAGCTGGCCTTAACCCCTTTATTACCCAGTGAGCCACCACACCAGGGCCCTGGATGAGTTGGGTACAGCGCCAGAAGATGGCGCTTCTATGAACGCGCCATTTTCTGGGGCGGCTGCGGACTGCAATTTGCAGCGGGTGGGGCCCAGAAAGCTTGGGCCTCCCTGCACTGCGAATTCCAGCTCCCAGCAGCCTAGTTGTACCTGGCTGGGCACAAAAATAGGGCGAAGCCCCACGCATTTTTTTTTAAAATTATTTCATGAAATTCATGGAATAATTAAGAAAAAAAGGGCTTCCCTATATTGTTGCGTCCAACCAGGTACAAATAGGCAGCTGGTGGTTGGGGGCAGCCCGTCCCTGCCTGCTGTACCTGGCTGGACACAAATATAGTGCGAAGCCCCACGTCAATTTTTTTTTAATTATTTCATGAAATAATTTTTTTAATAAAGGGCTTCCCTATATTGTTGTGTCTGGCCAGGTACAAATAGGCAGCTGGTGGTTGGGGGCAGCCCGTTCCTGCCTGCTGTACCTGACTGGACACAAATATAGGGCGTAGCCCCACGTCAATTTTTTTAAAATTATTTCAGGAAATTCATGAAATAATGAAAAAAAAATTGATGTGGGGCTTCGCCCTATATTTGTGTCCAGCCAGGTACAGCAGGCAGGAACGGGCTGCCCCCAACCACCAGCTGCCTATTTGTACCTAGCCGGACACAACAATATAGGGAAGCCCTTTTTTTCTTAATTATTCCATGAATTTCATGAATTTAAAAAAAAAATACGTGGAGCTTCGCCCTATTTTTGTGTCCAGCCAGGTACAACTAGGCAGCTGGGGGCTGGAATCTGCAGCGCATGGAGGCCCAAGCTTTCTGGGCCCCACCCGCTGCAAATTGCAGTCCGCAGCCGCCCCGGAAAATGGCGCGTTCATAGAAGCGCCATCTTCTGGCGCTGTACCCAACTCATCCAGGGCCCTGGTGCGGTGGCTCACTGGGTAATAAAGGGGTTAAGGCCAGCTTGGCATTATCAGTTGGCCCTAAGCCCGAAATTCATGGGGTCACGCCAATATTAGACATGACCACCATGAATTTCTAGTAAAGTATTTAAAAAAAACACAAACACCCAGAAAAAAGTCCTTTAATTGAAATAAACACACAATTCTTTATTGTTCTAAATTAAACCATACTTACCATCACGCCCATTCCAGCTGAAGCCAATGATCTCCTGCAATAAAAGTAAAATAATAAAGCAACATCATCCTTACCTTTCCATGGCTCCCACGACAGCTTCAGCTCTGCTACATCGAGATGACAGGCAGGACCGCAGCAGAACGCTGCCATCCAGCCTGTCATCCCGCAGACACTGAGAAGCGCAGGCATGCTTGCGCTCCTCAGTGTCTGGCTGTGACGGCATCCAAATGAGCCGAGGTCATGTCCAATGAACTCGGCTCACCTCATGCACGTCACTGACAGCGTGGGAAAATTCTCACGCTGAAGCGCTGAGTGCAGGAGAATTTTCCCACGCTGTCAGTGACGTACATGAGGTGAGCCGAGTTCATTGTCGGCTCATCTGGATGTCGTCACAGTCAGACACTGAGGAGCGCAAGCATGCCTGCGCTTCTCAGTGTGTGCGGCATGGCAAGCTGGATGGCAGCGTTCTGCTGCGGTCCAGCCTGTCATCTCGATGTAGCAGAGCTGAAGCTGTCCTGGGAACCATGGAAAGGTAAGGATGAGGTTGCTTTATTATTTTTCTTTTATTGCAGGAGATCGTTGGCTTCAGCTGGAATGGGAGTGATGGTAAGTATGGTTTAATTTAGAACAATAAAGAATTGTGTCTTTATTTCAATTAAAGGACTTTATTCTGGGTGTTTGTGTTTTTTTTTTAACTTTGACTATGGGGTTAGTAATGGGGGTGTCTTATAGACGCCTCTCCATTACTAACCTGGGCTTGATGTCAGCTGGCATTATAAGCTGACATCAACCCCAACCCTATTACCCCCTGCCACCGCACCAGGGCAGCGTGGAAGAGCGAGGCTAAGTGCCAGAATTGGCGCATCTTATGGATGCGCCATTTCTGGGGCGGCTGACGGCTGGTGTTTCTAGCCTGGGAGGGGGCCAATATTCATGGCTCCCTTCCTGGGCTATTAATATCAGCCCCCAGCTGTCTGCCTAGCCTTTGCTAGCTATTAAATTAGGGGGGACCCCACGTCATTTTTTTGGGGGGGGTCCTCCATTTTAATAGCTAGTAAAGGCTAGGTATTCAGCTGGGGGCTGATATTAGTAGTCTGGGAAGCTCCGTGGGTATTACCCCCTTCCCAGGCTTCAAACATCTGCCCCAGCTGTCTGCTTAACCTCCGCTAGAGACTAAAATTACGGGGAACCCCACGCCAATTTTTTTTAATAATAAATCCTTTATTTTAATACTAAATGACAAGCACAGTAACCAACACTATCACTGTACTTCATATATATGTGACTGACATGTTTCTATCTATCTAATCTATGTGTGAAGCTCTATTCTGTCTGTTATAAATTGTCGGGTATAGATGCTGAATTGCCGGCCGGCTTTTTTAAAGAGACGGTGCATGAAAACACTATTATTTTTTTTGATAAATCCTTTACACTAAATGACAATTACAGTAAGCAACACTGTCACTGTACTTCGTATATATGTGGCTGACATGTTTCTATCTATCTAATCTATGTGTGATGCTCTATTCTTTCTGTTATAAATTGTTGGGTACAGATGCTGAATTGCCAGCCGGCTTTTTTAAAGAGACGGTGCATGAAAACACTATTATTTTTTTTAATAAATCCTTTGCAGTAAATGACAAGTACAGTAATCAACACTGTCACAGAACTTCATATATATGTGACTGACATGTTTCTATCTATGTAATCTATGTGTGAAGCTCTATTCTGTCTGTTATAAATTGTCGGGTACCGCTGATGAATTGCCGGCCGGCTTTTTTAAAGAGACGGTGCACGAAAACACTATTATATTTTTTAATAAATCCTTTACACTAAATGACAAGTACAGTAAGCAACACTGTCACTGTACTTCATATATATGTGACTGACATGTTTCTATCTATCTAATCTATGTGTGATGCTCTATTCCTTCATGTCTAAATTGTCGGGTACCGGTGTATGCCGCTGCTGAATTGCCGGCCGGCTTTTTTAAAGAAAGCGTCTTCTGAGCAGTTTGTGAGCTTTTGGACACCTTTGAAGGTGTTTTCTATGTGTTCCTATGTGTTTTTGTTTGCCTGCCATTGGTTTTAACGGTGTTCGACGGTGTTCTAAGGTGTTCGACGAACAGTTTGACGAACAGTTCCTCGAACATCCCGGTGTTCGACGAACCGAACCGAACCCGAACACTACGGGGGTGGCTCAACACTAGTGAAGACCTACAGAGGGATTTGGATAAGCTGGGTAGGTGGAGCATTAAATGGCAAATGAGGTTTAACGAGGAGAAATGTAAGGTCATACATATGGGAAGGAAAAATGGAAGTCACCAGTACTCACTGAATGGGAAATCATTGGGGAATTCAGAGATGGAGAAGGACTTGGGCATCTTGATTGATAGCAAACTAAATTGGAGTGCCCAAAGTCAGGCCGCTGCTGTATGGGCAAACAGGGTAATGGGATGTATCAGAAGAGGTATAGCTGCAAAGGATGAGAACATTGTTCTTCCACTGTACAAAGCACTGGTCAGACCACACTTGGAATACTGTGCTCAGTTATGGGCCCCAATATATAGAAAGGATATAAATGAGCTTGAAAAGGTACAAAGGAGGGCAACAAAATTAATAAGGGGAATGGAGGGACTGCAATACCCAGAGAGGTTGGCAAAACTAGGACTATTCAGCCTGGAAAAGAGAAGGTTGAGGGGGGACATAATAAATGTGTACAAATATGTTAGGGGACAGTATAGAGACCTTGCCCGGGATTTGTTCAAAAGGAGGGATATTACGGTAACAAGAGGGCATTCACTAAGACTGGAAGAGAAAAGGTTTCAGCACCAGCATAGGAAGGGGTTCTTTACGGTAAGAGCAGTGAGAATATGGAATTCACTGAGTGAGGAGACGGTAATGTCGGATTCACTAAACCAGTTCAAGCGGGGACTGGATGCTTTTCTAGATACCAGGCAGATTTCTGCATATACTTAAAAATAGAATAAAATAGTAGGTTGATACAGGGATTTATTCTGACTGCTGGTTTCAGAGTCGGGAGGGAATTTTTCCTCAGGTGAAGATTGGCTAAATCATTTGGGGTTTTTGCCCTCCTCTGGATCAACTTTAGCAATTACAGAACTAACAGGTCGAACTTGATGGACGCAAGTCTTTATTCGGCTTTACTAACTATGTAACTATGATGCATTTGGGGCCCCCATGACAAGCGACATACATTTGGGGCCCCCATGAAATGCGGCATGCTTCTGGGGCCCCTATCACATGAGGCATGCACGTAGGGCCCCCATGACATGCGGCATGTATGTAGAGCCCCCATGACAAGCGGAATGCACGTGGGGACCCCATGACATGCGGCATGCATTTGGGCCCCCCCTGACATGCGGAATGCACGTGGGGCCCCAATGACATGCGGCACATATTTGGGGCCCCATGACATGTGGCATGCATTTGGGGCCCCCAGGACATGCGGCATACATGTGGGGCACCCATGACATACAGCATGCATTTTGGGCCCCCATGACATGCGGCATGCATGTGGAGCCCCATGACATGCGGCATGCATTTGGGGCCACCATGACATGCAGAATGCATTTGGGGCCCACATGACATGGGGAATGCATGTGGGGCCCCCATGACATGCGGTTTGCATATGGGGTACCCGTGACTTGTGGCATGCACGTAGGGCCCCCATGACATGCGGCACGTATTTGGAGCCCCCATGACATGCGGAATGCATGTGGGGACCCCATGACATGTGGCATGCATTTGGTGCCCCCATGACATGCAGAATACATTTGGGGCCCCCATGACATGCGGCATGCACGTGGGGCCCCAATGACATGCGGCACATATTTGGGGCCCCATGACATGCGGCATGCATTTGGTGCCCCCATGACATGCAGAATACATTTGGCCCCCCCCTAACATGCGGAATGCACGTGGGGCCCCAATGACATGCGGCACATATTTGGGGCCCCATGGCATGCGGCATGCATTTGGGGCCCCCAGGACATGCGGCATACATGTGGGGCACCCATGACATACAGCATGCATTTTGGGCCCCCATGACATGCGGCATGCATGTGGAGCCCCATGACATGCGGCATGCATTTGGGGCCCACATGACATGCAGCATGCATTTCGTACCCCCATGACATGCGGCATGCACGTGGGGCCACCATGACATGCAGCATGCATTTGGGGCCCACATGACATGGGGAATGCATGTGGGGCCCCATGACATGCGGTTTGCATATGGGGTACCCGTGACTTGTGGCATGCACGTAGGGCCCCCATGACATGCGGCACGTATTTGGAGCCCCCATGACATGCGGAATGCATGTGGGGACCCCATGACATGCGGCATGCATTTGGTGCCCCCATGACATGCAGAATACATTTGGGGCCCCCATGACATGCGGCATGCACGTGGGGCCCCAATGACATGCGGCACATATTTGGGGCCCCATGACATGCGGCATGCATTTGGTGCCCCCATGACATGCAGAATACATTTGGGCCCCCCCTGACATGCGGAATGCACGTGGGGCCCCAATGACATGCGGCACATATTTGGGGCCCCATGACATGCGGCATGCATTTGGGGCCCCCAGGACATGCGGCATACATGTGGGGCACCCATGACATACAGCATGCATTTTGGGCCCCCATGACATGCGGCATGCATGTGGAGCCCCATGACATGCGGCATGCATTTGGGGCCCACATGACATGCAGCATGCATTTCGTACCCCCATGACATGCAGCATGCACGTGGGGCCACCATGACATGCAGCATGCATTTGGGGCCCACATGACATGGGGAATGCATGTGGGGCCCCATGACATGCGGTTTGCATATGGGGTACCCGTGACTTGTGGCATGCACGTAGGGCCCCCATGACATGCGGCACGTATTTGGAGCCCCCATGACATGCGGAATGCATGTGGGGACCCCATGACATGCGGCATGCATTTGGTGCCCCCATGACATGCAGAATACATTTGGGGCCCCCATGACATGCGGCATACATTTTGGGCCCCCATGACATGCGGCTTGCACTTGTGGCCCCCATGACACGCGGCATGTATGTGGGGCCCCGATAACATGTCACATGCATGTGGGGCCCCATGACATGCGGTATGAACGTGGGGACCCCATGACATGCGGCATGCAATTGGGTCCCACATGACATGCAGCATGCATTTGGGGCTCCCATGACATACGGCATGCATTTGGGGCCCCCATGACATGCGGCATACATTTGGAGCCCCCATGACATGCAGAATGAATTTGGGGCCCCCATGACATGCGGCATACATTTGGGGCCCCCATGACACGTGGCATGCATGTAGGGCCCCCATGATATGCCGCATGCATGCGGGGCCCCCATGACATGCAGCATGCATGTGGGGCCCCATGACATGACGCATGCATTTGAGGCCCCCATGACATGCGACATACATTTGGGGCCCCCATTACAAGCCGCATGCTTTTGGGGCCCCTATCACATGAGGCATGCACGTAGGGCCCCCATGACATGCGGCATGTATGTAGAGCCCCCATGACAAGCGGAATGCACGTGGGGAACCCATGACATGCGGCATGCATTTGGGCCCCCCTGACATGCGGAATGCACGTGGGGCCCCAATGACATGCGGCACATATTTGGGGCCCCATGACATGCGGCATGCATTTGGGGCCCCCATGACATGCGGCATGCATGTGGGGCACCCATGACATACAGCAAGCATTTTGGGCCCCCATGACATGCGGCATGCATGTGGAGCCCCATGACATGCGTCATGCATTTGGGGCCCACATGACATGCAGAATGCATTTCGTACCCCCATGACATGCGGCATGCACGTGGGGCCACCATGACATGCAGCATGCATTTGGGGCCCACATGACATGGGGAATGCATGTGGGGCCCCCATGACATGCGGTTTGCATATGGGGTACCCGTGACTTGTGGCATGCACGTAGGGCCCCCATGACATGCGGCACGTATTTGGAGCCCCCATGACATGCGGAATGCATGTGGGGACCCCATGACATGCGGCATGCATTTGGTGCCCCCATGACATGCAGAATACATTTGGGGCCCCAATGACATGCGGCATACATTTTGGGCCCCCATGACATGCGGCTTGCACTTGTGGCCCCCATGACACGCGGCATGTATGTGGGGCCCCCATGACATGTCACATGCATGTGGGGCCCCATGACATGCGGTATGAACGTGGGGACCCCATGACATGCGGCATGCAATTGGGTCCCACATGACATGCAGCATGCATTTGGGGCTCCCATGACATACGGCATGCATTTGGGGCCCCCATGACATGCGGCATACATTTGGAGCCCCCATGACATGCAGAATGAATTTGGGGCCCCCATGACATGCGGCATACATTTGGGGCCCCCATGACACGTGGCATGCATGTAGGGCCCCCATGATATGCCGCATGCATGCGGGGCCCCCATGACATGCAGCATGCATGTGGGGCCCCATGACATGACGCATGCATTTGAGGCCCCCATGACATGCGACATACATTTGGGGCCCCCATTACAAGCCGCATGCTTTTGGGGCCCCTATCACATGAGGCATGCACGTAGGGCCCCCATGACATGCGGCATGTATGTAGAGCCCCCATGACAAGCGGAATGCACGTGGGGAACCCATGACATGCGGCATGCATTTGGGCCCCCCTGACATGCGGAATGCACGTGGGGCCCCAATGACATGCGGCACATATTTGGGGCCCCATGACATGCGGCATGCATTTGGGGCCCCCATGACATGCGGCATGCATGTGGGGCACCCATGACATACAGCAAGCATTTTGGGCCCCCATGACATGCGGCATGCATGTGGAGCCCCATGACATGCGTCATGCATTTGGGGCCCACATGACATGCAGAATGCATTTCGTACCCCCATGACATGCGGCATGCACGTGGGGCCACCATGACATGCAGCATGCATTTGGGGCCCACATGACATGGGGAATGCATGTGGGGCCCCCATGACATGCGGTTTGCATATGGGGTACCCGTGACTTGTGGCATGCACGTAGGGCCCCCATGACATGCGGCACGTATTTGGAGCCCCCATGACATGCGGAATGCATGTGGGGACCCCATGACATGCGGCATGCATTTGGTGCCCCCATGACATGCAGAATACATTTGGGGCCCCAATGACATGCGGCATACATTTTGGGCCCCCATGACATGCGGCTTGCACTTGTGGCCCCCATGACACGCGGCATGTATGTGGGGCCCCCATGACATGTCACATGCATGTGGGGCCCCATGACATGCGGTATGAACGTGGGGACCACATGACATGCAGCATGCATTTGGGGCTCCCATGACATGCGGAATGCACGTGGGGACCCCATGACATGCGGCATGCATTTGGGGCCCCCCTGACATGCGGCATGCACGTAGGGCCCCCATGACATGCGGCACGTATTTGGGGCCCCCATGACATGTTTAATGCATTTGGGTCCCCCATGACATGCGGCAAGCATTAGGGGCCCCCATGACATGCGACATGCATTTGGGACCCCCATGACATGCGGCATACATCAGGGGAACACATGGCATGCAGCAAGCACGTGGGGCCCCTATGACATGGGGCATGAATTTGGGGCCCCCATGAAATGCAGAATGCATTTGGGGCCCCCATGACATACGGCATACATTTGGGGCCCCCATGACATGCGGCATGCACTTGTAGCCCCCATAACATGCGGCATGCATGTGAGGCCCCCATAACATGCGGAATGCACGTGGGGACCACTTGACTTGCAGCATGCATTTGGGGCTCCCATGACATGCAGCATGCATTTGGGGCCCCCATGACATAGATATTGCATGTTGGGCCCCCATGACATGCGGCAAGCATGTGGAGCCCTCATGACATGCGGAATGCATGTGGGCCCCCTTGACATGCGTCATGCATTTGAGGCCCCCATGACATGCGGCATGCACGTTGGGCCCCCATGACATGCGGCTTGCACGTGGGGCCCCAATGACATGCCCATGCATTTGGGGCCCCCATTACAAGGGGCATGTATTTGGGGCCCCCATGACATGCGGCATGCATTTGGGGTCCCCATGACATGCGGCATTCACGTGGGTCCCCCATGACATGCGGCATGCATTTGGGGCCCCAATGATATGCGGCATGCATTTGGGGGCCCAATGACATGCGGCATGCATGTGGTGCCCCTGACATGCGGCATGCATATGGGGCCCCATGACATGCGGCATATATTTGGGGCCCCCATGACATGCGGCATGCATTTGGGGCCCCCATGACATGCGGCTTGAATTTGGGGCCCCCATGACTCTCGGCATGTAAGTTTTGCCCCCATGACATGAGGCATGCATGTGGGGCCCCCATGACATGCGGCATGCACGTCGGGCCCCCATGACATGCGGCACGTATTTGGGGCCCCCATGACATGCGGCATACATTTGGGGCCCCGATGACATGCTTAATGTATTTGGGGCCCCCATGACATGCGGCATACATTTGGGGCCTCCATGACATGAGGCTTGCATTTGGGGCTCGCATGACATGCGGCATGCACATGGGGCCCCCATGACATGTGGTTTGCATGTGGAGCCCACATGACATGCAGCATGAATTTGGGTCCACCATGACATGCGACATGCATGTGGGGCCGCCATGACATGGGCCATGCATGTGGGGCCCCCATGACATGCGCCATGCATGTGGGGCCCCCGTGACATGCGGCATACATTTGGGGCTCCCATGAGACATGGCATGCATGTGGGTCCCCAATGACATGCGGCACGTATTTATGGCCCTCATGACATGTGGCATACATTTGGGGCCCCCATGACACGCGGCATACATTTGGGGGCCCCATTACATGCATCATGCATTTGGGGCCCCCATGACATGCAGCATGCATGTGGGGTGTCCATGACATGCGGCATGCATGTGGGGACCCCATGACATGCGGCATGCATGTGGGGTGTCCAAGACATGCGGCATGCATGTGGGGACCCCATGACATGAGACATGCATTTGGGGCCCACATAACACGTGGCATGCATGTGGGGCCCCAATGACATGCGGCATGCATGTGGGCCCCCCCTGAAATGCGGCATGCACGTAGGGCACACAATGACATGAGGCATGCATTTGGGACACCCATTACATGCGGCATGCATGTGGGGCCCCCATGATATGCGGCATGCATTTGGGCCCCCATAACATGCGGCATTCACGTGGGCCCCTCATGACATGCGGCATTAATTTGGGGCCCTCTGACATGAGGCATGCACGTGGTGCCACCAAGACATGCGGCATGCATTTGTGGCCCCAATGACATGCGGCATGAACGTGGATGCCCATGACATGCGGCAGGCATGTGGGGCCCCCATGACATGCACCATGCATGTGGGGCCCCCATGACATGCAACACGTATTTGGGGCCTCCATGACACGTGGTATGCATTTGGGACCCCCATGACATGCGGCATGCATGTGGGGCCCCCAAGACATGTGGCATGGATTTGAAGCCCACATGACATGCGGCATGCACGTGGGACCCCATGACATGCAGCATGCATTTGGGGACCCCATGACATAGATATTGCATGTTGGGCCCCCATGACATGCGGCAAGCATGTGGAGCCCTCATGACATGCGGAATGCATGTGGGGCCCCCTTGACATGCGTCATGCATTTGAGGCCCCCATGACATGCGGCATGCATGTTGGGGCCCCCATTACATATGGCATACATTTGGGGGCCCCATGACGTGCGGCATGCATTAGGGGCCCCCATGACATGCGGAATGCACGTGGGGATCCCTTGACATGCAGCATGCATTTGGGGCCCACATGACATGCAGCATGCATTTGTCGCTCCCATGACTTGCGGCATGCATTTGGGGCCCCCATGACATGTGGCATACATTTGAGGCCCCCATGTCATGCAGAATGCATTTGGGGCCCCCATCACATCCGGCATACATTTGGGGGCCCCTTGACACACTGCATGCATGCGGGGCCCCCATGACATGTCGCATGCATGCGGGGCCCCCATGACATGCCGCATGCATTTGGGGCCCCCATGACATACGATATACATTTGGGGCCCCCATGACATGTGGCATGCTTTTGGGGCCCCTATCACATGAGGCATGCACGTGGGGCCCCCATGACATGTGGCATGCATGTAGAGCCCCCATGATATGCGTAATGCACGTGGGGACCCCGTGACATGCGGCATGCATTTGGGGCCCCCCAGGCATTCGGCATGCACGTGGGGTCCCCATGACATGCGTCACGTATTTGGGGCCCCCATGACATGCGGCATGCATTTGGGGCCCCCATGACATGCGCAATGCATGTGGGGCCCCCATGACATGCGGCATGCATTAGGGGCCCCCATGACATGCGGCATGCATTTGGGGCCCCCATGACATGAGGCAAGTGCGTGGTTCCCCAATGACATGCCGCATGCATTTGGATCCCCCATGACATGCGGCACGTATTTGGGGCCCCCAAGACATGCGGCATGCATTTGGTACCCCCATGACATGCGGCATGCACCTGGGCCCCCATGACATGCGGCATGCATTTGGGGCCCCCATGACATAGACAATGCATGTTGGGCCCCCATGACATGCGGCAAGCATGTGGAGCTCTCATGACATGCGGAATGCATGTGGGGCCCCCTTGACATGCGTCATGCATTTGAGGCCCCCATGACATGCGGCATGCATTTGGGGCCCCCATGACATGCGGCATGAATCTGGGGCCCCCATGACTCTCGGCATGCAAGTTTGGCCCCCGTGACATGAGGCATGCATGTGGGGCCCCCATGACATGCGGCATGCACGTCGGTCCCCCATGACATGCGGCACGTATTTGGGGCCCCCATGACATGCGGCATACAATTGGGGCCCCGATGACATGCTTAATGTATTTGGGGCCCCCATGATATGCAGCATACATTTGGGGCCTCCATGACATGAGGCTTGCATTTGGGGTTCGCATGACATGCGGCATGCACATGGGGTCCCCATGACATGTGGTTTGCATGTTGAGCCCCCATGACATGCAGCATGAATTTGGGGCCCCCATGACATGCAGCATGAATTTGGGTCCACCATGACATGCGGCATGCATGTGGGGCCGCCATGACATGCGCCATGCATGTGGGGCCCCCATGACATGCGCCATGCATGTGGGCCCCCCGTGACATGCGGCATACATTTGGGGCTCCCATGAGACATGGCATGCATGTGGGTCCCCAATGACATGCGGCACGTATTTATGGCCCTCATGACATGTGGCATACATTTGGGGCCCCCATGACATGCAGCATGCATGTGGGGTGTCCATGACATGCGGCATGCATGTGGGGACCCCATGACATGCGGCATGCATTTGGGGTACCCATGACTTGTGGCATGCATGTGGGGCCCCCATGATATGCGGCATGCATGTGGGGACCCCATGACATGAGACATGCATGTGGGGACCCCATGACATGAGACACGCATTTGGGGCCCACATAACACGTGGCATGCATGTGGGGCCCCAATGACATGCGGCATGCATGTGGGGCCCCCTGAAATGCGGCATGCAAGTAGGGCACCCAATAACATGAGGCATGCATTTGGGGCCCCCATGACATGCGGCATGCATGTGGGGCCCCCATGACATGCGGCATGCATTTGGGCCCCCATAACATGCGGCATTCACGTGGGCCCCTCATGATATGCAGCATTAATTTGGGTCCCCCCTGACATGAGGCATGCACGTGGTGCCACCAAGACATGCGGCATGCATTTGTGGCCCCAATGACATGCGGCATGAACGTGGATGCCCATGACATGCGGCAGGCATGTGGGGCCCCCATGACATGCACCATGCATGTGGGGCCCCCATGACATGCAACACGTATTTTGGGCCCCCATGACACGCAGTATGCATTTGGGGCCCCCATGACATGTGGCATGCATGTGAGGCTCCAATGACATGCCACATGCATTTGGGGCCTTCATAATCTGCGGCATGCAACTGGGGCCCCCATGACATGCGGTTTGCATATGGGGCCCCCATGACTTGTGGCATGCACGTAGGGCACCAATGACATGCGGCATGCATTTGGGGCCCCCATGACATGCGGCACGTATTTGGAGCCTCCATGACATGTGGCATGCACGTGGGGCCCCCATGACATGCGGCATGCATTTGGGGCCCCCATGACACGCGGCATGCATGTGGGGCCCCCATGACATGCGGAATGCATGTAGGGCCCCCATGACATGCGAAATGCACGTGGGGACCCCTTGACATGCGGCATGTATTTTGGCCCCACATGACATGCAGCATGCATTTGGGGCTCCCATGACATGTGGCATGCATTTGGGGCCCCCATGACATGCGGCATACATTTGGGGCCCCCATGACATGCGGCATGCACTTGTGGCCCCCATGACACGCGGCATGCATGTGGGGCCCCCATGACATGCCGCATGCATGCGGGGGCCCCATGACATGCCACATGCATGCGGGGACCACCATGACATGCCGCATGCATTTGGGGCCCCCATGACAAGCGACATACATTTGGGGCCCCCATGACATGCGGCATGCTTTTGGGGCCCCTATCACATGAGGCATGCACGTAGGGCCCCCATGACATGCGGCATGTATGTAGAGCCCCCATGACAAGCGGAATGCACGTGGGGACCCCATGACATGCGGCATGCATTTGGGCCCCCCCTGACATGCGGAATGCACGTGGGGCCCCAATGACATGTGGCACATATTTGGGGCCCCCATGACATGCGGCATGCATTTGGGGCCCCCAGGACATGCGGCATGCATGTGGGGCACCCATGACATACAGCATGCATTTTGGGCCCCCATGACATGCGGCATGCATTTGGAGCCCCAATGACATGCTTCATGCATGTGGAGCCCCCATGACATGCGGCATGCATTTGGGGCCCACATGACATGCAGCATGCATTTCTTACCCCCATGACATGCGGCATGCACGTGGGGCCACCATGACATGCAGCATGCATTTGGGGCACACATGACATGGGGAATGCATGTGGGGCCCCCATGACATGCGGTTTGCATATGGGGTACCCGTGACTTGTGGTATGCACGTAGGGCCCCCATGACATGCGGCACGTATTTGGAGCCCCCATGACATGCGGAATGCATGTGGGGACCCCATGACATGCGGCATGTATTTTGGCCCCACATGACATGCAGCATGCATTTGGGGCTCCCATGACATGTGGCATGCATTTGGGGCCCCCATGACATGCGGCATACATTTGGGGCCCCCATGACATGCGGCATGCACTTGTGGCCCCCATGACACGCGGCATGCATGTGGGGCCCCCATGACATGCCGCATGCATGCGGGGGCCCCATGAAATGCCACATGCATGCGGGGACCACCATGACATGCCTCATGCATTTGGGGCCCCCATGACAAGCGACATACATTTGGGGCCCCCATGACATGCGGCATGCTTTTGGGGCCCCTATCACATGAGGCATGCACGTAGGGCCCCCATGACATGCGGCATGTATGTAGAGCCCCCATGACAAGCGGAATGCACGTGGGGACCCCATGACATGCGGCATGCATTTGGGCCCCCCTGACATGCGGAATGCACGTGGGGCCCCAATGACATGTGGCACATATTTGGGGCCCCCATGACATGCGGCATGCATTTGGGGCCCCCAGGACATGCGGCATGCATGTGGGGCACCCATGACATACAGCATGCATTTTGGGCCCCCATGACATGCGGCATGCATTTGGAGCCCCAATGACATGCTTCATGCATTTGGAGCCCCCATTACATGCGGCATGCATTTGGGGCCCACATGACATGCAGCATGCATTTCTTACCCCCATGACATGCGGCATGCACGTGGGGCCACCATGACATGCAGCATGCATTTGGGGCACACATGACATGGGGAATGCATGTGGGGCCCCCATGACATGCGGTTTGCATATGGGGTACCCGTGACTTGTGGTATGCACGTATTTGGAGCCCCCATGACATGCGGAATGCATGTGGGGACCCCATGACATGTGGCATGCATTTGGTGCCCCCATGACATGCAGAATGCATTTGGGGCCCCCATGACATGCGGCATACATTTGAAGCCCCCATGACATGTGGCATGCACTTGTGGCCCCCATGACACGTGGCATGCATGTGGGACCCCATGATATGCCGCATGCATGCGAGGCCCCCATGACATGCGGCATGCATGTGGGGCCCCCATGACATGACGCATGCATTTGAGGCCCCCATGACATGCGACACACATTTGGGGCCCCCATGACAAGCGGCATGCTTTTGGGGCCCCTATCACATGAGGCATGCACGTGGGGCCCCCATGACAGGCGGCATGCATATAGAGCCCCCATGACATGCGGAATGCACGTGGGGACCACATGACATGCGGCATGCATTTGGGGCCCCCCTGACTTGCGGCATGCACGTTGGGCCCCCATGACATGCGGCACGTATTTGGGGCCCCCATGACATGTTTAATGCATTTGGGTCCCCCATGACATGCGGACAAGCATTAGGGGCCCCCATGACATGCGACATGCATTTGGGACCCCCATGACATGCGGCATGCATCAGGGGTACGCATGGCATGCGGCATGCACGTGGGGCCCCCATGACTCTCGGCATGCATGTTTGGCCCTGACATGAGGCATGCATGTGGGGCCCCCATGACATGCGGCATGCACGTCGGGCCCTCATGACATGCGGCACGTATTTGGGGCCCCCATGACATGCAGCATACATTTGGGGCCCCGATGACATGCTTAATGTATTTGGGGCCCCCATGACATGCGGCATACATTTGGGGCCTCCATGACATGAGGCTTGCATTTGGGGCTCGCATGACATGCGGCATGCACATGGGGCCCCCATGACATGTTGTTTGAATGTGGAGCCCACATGACATGCAGCATGAATTTGGGGCCCCCATGACATGCAGCATGAATTTGGGTCCAACATGACATGCGGCATGCATGTGGGGCCGTCATGACATGCGCCATGCATGTGGGGCCCCCATGACATGCGCCATGCATGTGGGGCCCCCGTGACATGTGGCATACATTTGGGGCTCCCATGAGACATGGCATGCATATGGGTCCCCAATGACATGCGGCACATATTTATGGCCCTCATGACATGTGGCATACATTTGGGGCCCCCATGACATGCGGCATACATTTGGGGGCCCCATTACATGCATCTTGCATTTGGGGCCCCCATGACATGCAGCATGCATGTGGGGTGTCCATGACATGCGGCATGCATGTGGGAACCCCATGACATGCGGCATGCATTTGGGGTACCCATGACTTGTGGCATGCATGTGGGGCCCCCATGATATGCGGCATGCATGTGGGGTGTCCATGACATGCGGCATGCATGTGAGGACCCCATGACATGAGACATGCATTTGTGGCCCACATAACACGTGGCATGCATGTGGGGCCCCAATGACATGCGGCATGCATGTGGGGCCCCCCTGAAATGCGGCATGCACGTAGGGCACCCAATGACATGCGGCATGCACGTGGGGCCCCCATGACAAGCGGCATGCATTTGGGGACCCCATGATCTGCGACACGTACTTGGGGCCCCCATGACATGCGGCATGCATTGGGGGCCCTCATGACATGCGGTATGCCTGTGGTGCCCCCATGACAAGCGGCATACATTTGGGGCCCCAATGATATGTGGCATGCATTTGGGGCTCCCATGACATGCCACATGCATTTGGTCCCCCCATGATATGCGGCATGCACGTGGGGCCCCCATGACATGCGGCATGTATTTATGGCCCTCATGACATGCGGCATACAATTGGGGCCCCCATGACATGCGGCATGCATTTGGGGCCCCCATGACACGCGGCATACATTTGGGGGCCCCATTACATACATCATGCATTTGGGGCCCCCATGACATGCAGCATGCATGTGGGGTGTCCATGACATGCAGCATGCATGTGGGGACCCCATGACATGTGGCATGCATTTGGGGTACCCATGACTTGTGGCATGCATGTGGGGCCCCCATGATATGCGGCATGCATGTGGGGTGTCCATGACATGCGGCATGCAAGTGGGGACCCCATGACATGAGACATGCATTTGTGGCCCACATAACACGTGGCATGCATGTGGGGCCCCAATGACATGCGGCATGCACGTCGGGCCCCCATGACATGCGGCACGTATTTGGGGCCCCCATGACATGCAGCATACATTTGGGGCCCCGATGACATGCTTAATGTATTTGGAGCCCCCATGACATGCGGCATACATTTGGGGCCTCCATGACATGAGGCTTGCATTTGGGGCTCGCATGACATGCGGCATGCACATGGGGCCCCCATGACATGTTGTTTGAATGTGGAGCCCACATGACATGCAGCATGAATTTGGGGCCCCCATGACATGCAGCATGAATTTGGGTCCAACATGACATGCGGCATGCATGTGGGGCCGTCATGACATGCGCCATGCATGTGGGGCCCCCATGACATGCGCCATGCATGTGGGGCCCCCGTGACATGTGGCATACATTTGGGGCTCCCATGAGACATGGCATGCATATGGGTCCCCAATGACATGCGGCACATATTTATGGCCCTCATGACATGTGGCATACATTTGGGGCCCCCATGACATGCGGCATACATTTGGGGGCCCCATTACATGCATCTTGCATTTGGGGCCCCCATGACATGCAGCATGCATGTGGGGTGTCCATGACATGCGGCATGCATGTGGGAACCCCATGACATGCGGCATGCATTTGGGGTACCCATGACTTGTGGCATGCACGTGGGGCCCCCATGATATGCGGCATGCATGTGGGGTGTCCATGACATGCGGCATGCATGTGAGGACCCCATGACATGAGACATGCATTTGTGGCCCACATAACACGTGGCATGCATGTGGGGCCCCAATGACATGCGGCATGCATGTGGGGCCCCCCTGAAATGCGGCATGCACGTAGGGCACCCAATGACATGCGGCATGCACGTGGGGCCCCCATGACAAGCGGCATGCATTTGGGGACCCCATGATCTGCGACACGTACTTGGGGCCCCCATGACATGCGGCATGCATTGGGGGCCCTCATGACATGCGGTATGCCTGTGGTGCCCCCATGACAAGCGGCATACATTTGGGGCCCCAATGATATGTGGCATGCATTTGGGGCTCCCATGACATGCCACATGCATTTGGTCCCCCCATGATATGCGGCATGCACGTGGGGCCCCCATGACATGCGGCATGTATTTATGGCCCTCATGACATGCGGCATACAATTGGGGCCCCCATGACATGCGGCATGCATTTGGGGCCCCCATGACACGCGGCATACATTTGGGGGCCCCATTACATACATCATGCATTTGGGGCCCCCATGACATGCAGCATGCATGTGGGGTGTCCATGACATGCAGCATGCATGTGGGGACCCCATGACATGTGGCATGCATTTGGGGTACCCATGACTTGTGGCATGCATGTGGGGCCCCCATGATATGCGGCATGCATGTGGGGTGTCCATGACATGCGGCATGCATGTGGGGACCCCATGACATGAGACATGCATTTGTGGCCCACATAACACGTGGCATGCATGTGGGGCCCCAATGACATGCGGAATGCATGTGGGGCCCCCCTGAAATGCGGAATGCACGTAGGGCACCCAATGACATGAGGCATGCATTTGGGGCCCCCATGACATGCGGCATGCATGTGGGGCCCCAATGACATGTGGCATGCATTTGGGCCCCCATAACATGCGGCATTCACGTGGGCCCCTCATGACATGCGGCATTAATTTGGGGCCCCCCTGACATGAGGCATGCACGTGGTGCCACCAAGACATGCGGCATGCATTTGTGGCCCCAATGACATGCGGCATGAACGTGGATGCCCATGACATGCCGCAGGCATGTGGGGCCCCCATGACATGCAACACGTATTTGGGGCCCCCATGACATGCGGCATGTATTTATGGCCCTCATGACATGCGGCATACAATTGGGGCCCCCATGACATGCGGCATGCATTTGGGGCCCCCATAACATGCGGCATTCACGTGGGCCCCTCATGACATGAGGCATGCATTTGTGGCCCCAATGACATGCGGCATGAACGTGGATGCCCATGACATGCGGCAGGCATGTGGGGCCCCCATGACATGCACCATGCATGTGGGGCCCCCATGACATGCAACACGTATTTGGGGCCCCCATGACATGCGGCATGTATTCATGGCCCTCATGACATGCGGCATACAATTGGGGCCCCCAAGACATGTGGCATGCATTTGGGGCCCACATGACATGCGGCATGCATGTGGGGCTCCAATGACATGCCGCATGCAGGTTGGGCCCCCATGACATGCGGTACATTTTTGGGGCCCCCATGACATGCGTCGAACATATGGGGCACCCAATGACATGAGGCATTCATTTGGGGACCCCATGACATGCGGCATGCATGTGGGGCCCCCATGACATGCGGCTTGCATTTGGGCCCCCATAACATGCGGCATTCACGTGGGTCCCTCATGACATGCGGCATTAATTTGGGGCCCCCCTGACATGAGGCATGCACGTGGTGCCACCAAGACATGCGGCATGCATTTGTGGCCCCAATGACATGCGGCATGAACGTGGATGACCATGACATGCTGCAGGCATGTGGGGCCCCCATGACATGCACCATGCATGTGGGGCCCCCATGACATGCAACACGTATTTGGGGCCCCCATGACACGCAGTATGCATTTGGGGCCCCCATGACATGCGGCATGCATGTGGGGCCCCCAAGACATGTGGCATGCATTTGGGGCCCACATGACATGCGGCATGCATGTGGGGCTCCAATGACATGCCACATGCAGTTTGGGCCCCCATGACATGCGTTACACTTTTGGGGCCCCCATGACATGCGTCGAACATATGGGGCCCCCATGACATAAAGCATGCATTTGGGGCCCCCATGACATAAAGCATGCATTTGGGGCCCCCATGACATGCAGCATGCATTTGGGGCCCCCATGACATGGGGAATGCATGTGGGGCCCCCATGACATGCGGCAAGCATTTGGGACCCCATGACATGCAGCGTGCATTTGGGGCACTCATGACATGCGGCATGCATTTGGGGCCCCCATGACATGCGACATACATTTGGGGCCCCCATGACATGCAGCATGCAACTGGGGCCCCCATGACATGCAGTTTGCATATGGTGCCCCCATGACTTGTGGCATGCACGTAGGGCACCCATGACATGCGACATGCATTTGGGGCACCCATGACATGCGGCATGCATTTGGGGCCCCCATGACATGCGGCACGTATTTGGAGCCCCCATGACATGCTTAATGCACGTGGGTACCCCATGACATGCAGCATGCATTTGGGGCCCCCATGACATGCAGAATGCATTTGGGGCCCCCATGACATGCGGCATACATTTGGGGCCCCCATGACATGCGGCATGCACTTGTGGCCCCCATGACAAGCGGCATGCATGCGGGGTCCCCATGACATGTCACATGCATTTGGGGCCTTCATAATCTGCGGCATGCAACTGGGGCCCCCATGACATGCGGTTTGCATATGGTGCCCCCATGACTTGTGGCATGCACGTAGGGCACCCATGACATGCGACATGCATTTGGGGCACCCATGACATGCGGCATGCATTTGGGGCCCCCATGACATGCGGCACGTATTTGGAGACTCCATGACATGTGGCATGCATGTGGGGCCCCCATGACATGCGGCATGCATTTGGGGCCCCCATGACACGCGGCATGCACGTGGGGACCCCATGACATGCGGCATGTATTTGGGGCCCACAAGACATGCAGCATGCACTTGGGGCTCCCATGACATGTGGCATGCATTTGCGGCCCCCATGACATGCGGCATACATTTGGGGCCCCCATGACATGCGGCATGCATGTGGGGCCCCCATGACATGCCACATGCATGCGGGGACCACCATGACATGCCGCATGCATTTGGGGCCCCCATGACAAGCAACATACATTTGGGGCCCCCATGACATGCGGCATGCTTTTGGGTCCCCTATCACATGAGGCATGCACGTAGGGCCCCCATGACATGCGGCATGTATGTAGAGCCCCCATGACAAGCGGAAATGCACGTGGGGACCCCATGACATGCGGCATGCATTTGGGCCCCCCCTGACATGCGGAATGCACGTGGGGCCCCAATGACATGCGGCACATATTTGGTGCCCACATGACATGCACGTGTGGCCACCATGACATGCAGCATGCATTTGGGGCCCACATGACATGGGGAATGCATGTGGGGCCCCCATGACATGCGGTTTGCATATGGGGTACCCGTGACTTGTGGCATGCACGTAGGGCCCCCATGACATGCGGCACGTATTTGGAGCCCCCATGACATGCGGAATGCATGTGGGGACCCCATGACATGCGGCATGCATTTGGTGCCCCCATGACATGCAGAATACATTTGGGGCCCCCATGACACGCGGCATGTATGTGGGGCCCCATGACATGCAGTATGAACGTGGGGACCCCATGACATGCGGCATGCAATTGGGTCCCACATGACATGCAGCATGCATTTGGGGCTCCCATGACATACGGCATGCATTTGGGGCCCCCATGACATGCGGCATACATTTGGAGCCCCCATGACATGCAGAATGCATTTGGGGCCCCATGACACGCGGCATGTATGTGGGGACCCATGACATGCGGTATGAACGTGGGGTCCCCATGACATACGGCATGCAATTGGGTCCCACATGACATGCAGCATGCATTTGGGGCTCCCATGACATACGGCATGCATTTGGGGCCCCCATGACATGCAGCATACATTTGGGGCCCCCATGACATGTGGCATGCACTTGTGGCCCCCATGACACTTGGCATGCATGTGGGGCCCCCATGATATGCCGCATGCATGCGGGGCCCCCATGACATGCGGCATGCATGTGGGGCCCCCATGACATGACGCATGCATTTGAGGCCCCCATGACATGCGACATACATTTGGGGCCCCCATGACAAGCGGCATGCTTTTGGGGACCCTATCACATGAGGCATGCACGTGGGGCCCCCATGACAGGCGGCATGCATATAGAGCCCCCATGACATGCGGAATGCATGTGGGGACCACATGACATGCAGCATGCATTTGGGGCTCCCATGACATGCGGCATGCATTTGGGGTCCCATGACATGTGGTATACATTTGCGGCCCCCATGACATGCAGAATGCATTTGGGGCCCCCATGACATGCGCCATACATTTGGGGCCCCCATGACATGCGGCATGCACTTGTGGCCCCCATGACACGCTGCATGCACGTGGGGCCCCCATGACATGTCGCATGCATGCGGGGCCCCATGACATGCCGCATGCATGCGGGGCCCCCATGACATGCCGCATACATTTGGGGCCCCCATGACATACGATATACATTTGGGGCCCCCATGATATGCGGCAAGATTTTGGGGCCCCTATCACATGAGGCATGCATGTGGGGCCCCCATGACATGTGTCATGCATGTAGAGCCCCCATGACAAGCGTAATGCACGTGGGGACCCCATGACATGCGGCATGCATTTGGGGCCCCCCTGACATGCGGCATGCACGTGGGGCCACATGACATGCAGCACGTCTTTGGGGCCCCCATGACATGCGGCATGCATTTGGGGCCCCCATGACATGCGGCATGCATTAGGGGCCCCCATGACAAGCGACATGCATTTGGGTCTCCCATGACATGCGGCATGCATTTGGGGTACACATGGCATGCGGCATGCAGGTGGGACCCCTATGATATGCGACATGCATTTGGGGCCCACATTACATGCGCCATGCACGTCGGGCCCCCATGATATGCGGCACATATTTGGGGCCCCCATGACATGTGGCATACATTTGGGGCCCCCATGACATGCAGAATGCATTTGGGGCCCCCATGACATGCGGCATACATTTGGGGCCCCCATGACATGCGGCATGCACTTGTGGCCCACATGACACGCGACATGCATGTGGGGCCCCCATGACATGCGGCATACATTTGGGGCCCCATGACATGCGGCATGCACTTTTGGTCCCCATGACACGCGGCATGCATGTGGGGCCCCCATGACATGTCACATGCATTTGGGGCCTTCATAATCTGCGGCATGCAACTGGGGCCCCCATGACATGCGGTTTGCATATGGGGCCCCCATGACTTGTGGCATGCACGTAGGGCACCCATGACATGAGGCATGCATTTGGGGCCCCCATGACATGCGGCATGCATTTGGGGCCCTCATGACATGTGGCACGTATTTGGAGCCCCCATGTACATGTGGCATGCATGTGGGGCCCCCATGACATGCGCCATGCATGTGGGGCCCCCATGACATGCGACATGCATTTGGGGCCCCCATGACACGCGGCATGCATGTGGGGCCCCCATGACATGCGAAATGCATGTGGGGCCCCCATGACATGCGAAATGCACGTGGGGACCCCATGACATGCGGCATGTATTTGGAGCCCACATGACATGCAGCATACATTTGGGGCCCCCTGACATGCGGCATGAACGTGGGGCCCCAATGACATGCGGCACGTATTTGGGGCCCCCATGACATGCGGCATGCATTTGGGGCCCCCATGACATGCAGCATGCATGTGGGGCCCCCATGACATGCCGCATGCATGCGGGGCCCCATGACAAGCGACATACATTTGGGGCCCCCATGACATGCGGCATGCTTTTGGGGCCCCTATCACATGAGGCATGCATGTAGGGCCCCCATGACATGCGGCATCTATGTAGAGCCCCCATGACAAGCGGAATGCACGTGGGGACCCCATGACATGCAGCATGCATTTGGGCCCCCCTGACATGCGGCATGAACGTGGGGCCCCAATGACATGCGGCACGTATTTGGGGCCCCCATGACATGCGGCATGCATTTGGGGCCCCCATGACATGCGGCATGCACGTGGGGCCACCATGACATGCAGCATGCATTTGGGGCCCACATGACATGGGGAATGCATGTGGGGCCCCCATGACATGTGTCATGCATGTAGAGCCCCCATGACATGCGTAATGCACGTGGGGACCCCATGACATTCGGCATGCATTTGGGGCCCCCCTGACATGCGGCATGCACGTGGGGCCCCCATGACATGCAGCACGTATTTGGGGCCTCCATGACATGCGGCATGCATTTGGGGCCCCCATGACATGCGGCATGCATTAGGGGCCCCCAAGACAAGCGACATGCATTTGGGGCTCCTTTGACATGCGGCATGCATTTGGGGTACACATGGCATGCGGCATGCATGTGGGGTCCCTATGATATGCGGCATGCATTTGGGGCCCACATGACATGCGCCATGCATTTGGGGCTCCCATGACATGTGGCATGCACGTCGGGCCCCCATGATACGCGGCACATATTTGGGGCCCCCATGACATGTGGCATACCTATTGGGCCCCCATGACATGCGGCATACATTTGGAGACCCCATGACATGTGGCATGCACATCGGGCCCCCATGATATGCGGCACATATTTGGGGCCCCCATGACATGTGGCATACATTTTGGGCCCCCATGACATGCAGAATGCATTTGGGGACCCCATGAAACGCGGCATACATTTCTGGCCTCCATGACATGAGGCATGCATTTGGGTCTCCCATGACATGCGGCATGCACATGGGGCCCCCATGACATGCGGTATGCATGTGGAGCCACCATGACACGAAGCATGCACGTGGGGACCCCATGACATGCGGCACGTATTTGGGGCCCCCATGACATTCTGCATGAATTTGGGGCCCCTGTGACATGCGGTATGCATGTGGGGCCCCCATGACATGCGGCATGAATGTGGAGCCCCATGACATGCGGCACGTATTTGGGGCCCCCAAGACATGTGGCATACATTTTGGGTCCCCATGACATGCAGAATGCATTTGGGGACCCCATGAAATGCGGCATACATTTCTCTCCTCCATGACATGTGGCATGCATTTGGGTCTCCCATGACATGCGGCATGCACATGGGGCCCCCATGACACTTGGCATGCATGTGGGGCTCCCATGATATGCCGCATGCATGCGGGGCCCCCATGACATGCAGCATGCATGTGGGGCCCCCATGACATGACGCATGCATTTGATGCCCCCATGACATGCGACATACATTTGGGGCCCCCATGACAAGCGGCATGCTTTTGGGCACCCTATCACATGAGGCATGCACGTGGGGCCCCCATGACAGGCGGCATGCATATAGAGCCCCCATGACATGCGGAATGCATGTGGGGACCACATGACATGCAGCATGCATTTGGGGCTCCCATGACATGCGGCATGCATTTGGGGCCCATGACATGTGGTATACATTTGGGGCCCCCATGACATGCAGAATGCATTTGGGGCCCCCATGACATGCGCCATACATTTGGGGCCCCCATGACATGCGGCATGCACTTGTGGCCCCCATGACACGCTGCATGCACGTGGGGCCCCCATGACATGTCGCATGCATGCGGGACCCCATGACATGCCGCATGCATGCGGGGCCCCCATGACATGCCGCATACATTTGGGGCCCCCATGACATACGATATACATTTGGGGCCCCCATGATATGCGGCAAGATTTGGGGCCCCTATCAAATGAGGCATGCACGTGGGGCCCCCATGACATGTGTCATGCATGTAGAGCCCCCATGACAAGCGTAATGCACGTGGGGTCCCCATGACATGCGGCATGCATTTGGGCCCCCCCTGACATGCGGCATGCACGTGGGGCCCCATGACATGCAGCACATATTTGGGGCCCCCTTGACATGCGGCATGCATTTAGGGCCCCCATGACATGCGGCATGCATTAGGGGCCTCCATGACAAGCGACATGCATTTGGGGCTCCCATGATATGCGGCATGCATTTGGGGTACACATGGCATGCGGCATGCAGGTGGGACCCCTATGATTTGCGACATGCATTTGGGGCCCACATTACATGCGCCATGCACGTCGGGCCCCCATGATATGCGGCACATATTTGGGGCCCCCATGACATGTGGAATACATTTGGGGCCCCCATGACATGCAGAATGCATTTGGGGCCCCCATGACATGCGGCATACATTTGGGGCCCCCATGACATGCGGCATGCACTTGTGGCCCCCATGACACGCGGCATGCATGTGGGGCCCCCATGACATGTCACATGCATTTGGGGCCTTCATAATCTGCGGCATGCAACTGGGGCCCCCATGACATGCGGTTTGCATATGGGGCCCCCATGACTTGTGGCATGCACGTAGGGCACCCATGACATGAGGCATGCATTTGGGGCCCCCATGACATGCGGCATGCATTTGGGGCCCCCATGACATGCGGCATGCATTTGGGGCCCCCATGACACGCGGCATGCATGTGGGGCCCCCATGACATGCGAAATGCATGTGGGGCCCCCATGACATGCGAAATGCACATGGGGACCCCATGACATGCGGCATGTATTTGGGGCCCACATGACATGCAGCATGCATTTGGGGCCCGCTGACATGCGGCATGAACGTGGGGCCCCAATGACATGCGACACGTATTTGGGGCCCCCATGACATGCGGCATGCATTTGGGGCCCCCATGACATGCAGCATGCATGTGGGGCCCCCATGACATGCGGCATGTATGTAGAGCCCCCATGACAAGCGGAATGCACGTGGGGACCCCATGACATGCAGCATGCATGTGGGGCCCCATGACATGACGCATGCATTTGAGGCCCCCATGACATGCGACATACATTTGGGGCCCCCATTACAAGCCGCATGCTTTTGGGGCCCCTATCACATGAGGCATGCACGTAGGGCCCCCATGACATGCGGCATGTATGTAGAGCCCCCATGACAAGCGGAATGCACGTGGGGAACCCATGACATGCGGCATGCATTTGGGCCCCCCTGACATGCGGAATGCACGTGGGGCCCCAATGACATGCGGCACATATTTGGGGCCCCCATGACATGCGGCATGCATGTGGGGCACCCATGACATACAGCAAGCATTTTGGGCCCCCATGACATGCGGCATGCATGTGGAGCCCCATGACATGCGTCATGCATTTGGGGCCCACATGACATGCAGCATGCATTTCGTACCCCCATGACATGCGGCATGCACGTGGGGCCACCATGACATGCAGCATGCATTTGGGGCCCACATGACATGGGGAATGCATGTGGGGCCCCCATGACATGCGGTTTGCATATGGGGTACCCGTGACTTGTGGCATGCACGTAGGGCCCCCATGACATGCGGCACGTATTTGGAGCCCCCATGACATGCGGAATGCATGTGGGGACCCCATGACATGCGGCATGCATTTGGTGCCCCCATGACATGCAGAATACATTTGGGGCCCCAATGACATGCGGCATACATTTTGGGCCCCCATGACATGCGGCTTGCACTTGTGGCCCCCATGACACGCGGCATGTATGTGGGGCCCCCATGACATGTCACATGCATGTGGGGCCCCATGACATGCGGTATGAACGTGGGGACCCCATGACATGCGGCATGCAATTGGGTCCCACATGACATGCAGCATGCATTTGGGGCTCCCATGACATACGGCATGCATGTGGGGCCCCCATGACATGCGGCATACATTTGGAGCCCCCATGACATGCAGAATGCATTTGGGGCCCCCATGACATGCGGCATACATTTGGGGCCCCCATGACATGTGGCATGCACTTGTGGCCCCCATGACACGTGGCATGCATGTGGGGCCCCCATGATATTCCGCATGCATGCGGGGCCCCCATGACATGACGCATGCATTTGAGGCCCCCATGACATGCGACATACATTTGGGGCCCCCATTACAAGCGGCATGCTTTTGGCGCCCCTATCACATGAGGCATGCACGTGGGGCCCCCATGACAGGCGGCATGCATATAGAGCCCCCATGACATGCGGAATGCACGTGGGGACCCCATGACATGCGGCATGCATTTGGGGCCCCCCTGACATGCGGCATGCACGTAGGGCCCCCATGACATGCGGCACGTATTTGGGGCCCCCATGACATGTTTAATGCATTTGGCTCCCCCATGACATGCGGCAAGCATTAGGGGCCCCCATGACATGCGACATGCATTTGGGACCCCCATGACATGCGGCATACATCAGGGGAACACATGGCATGCAGCAAGCACGTGGGGCCCCTATGACATGGGGCATGAATTTGGGGCCCCCATGAAATGCAGAATGCATTTGGGGCCCCCATGACATACGGCATACATTTGGGGCCCCCATGACATGCGGCATGCACTTGTAGCCCCCATAACATGCGGCATGCATGTGAGGCCCCCATAACATGCGGAATGCACGTGGGGACCACATGACTTGCAGCATGCATTTGGGGCTCCCATGACATGCAGCATGCATTTGGGGCCCCCATGACATAGATATTGCATGTTGGGCCCCCATGACATGCGGCAAGCATGTGGAGCCCTCATGACATGCGGAATGCATGTGGGCCCCCTTGACATGCGTCATGCATTTGAGGCCCCCATGACATGCGGCATGCACGTTGGGCCCCCATGACATGCGGCTTGCACGTGGGGCCCCAATGACATGCCCATGCATTTGGGGCCCCCATTACAAGGGGCATGTATTTGGGGCCCCCATGACATGCGGCATGCATTTGGGGTCCCCATGACATGCGGCATTCACGTGGGTCCCCCATGACATGCGGCATGCATTTGGGGCCCCAATGATATGCGGCGTGCATTTGGGGCCCCAATGACATGCGGCATGCATGTGGTGCCCCTGACATGCGGCATGCATATGGGGCCCCATGACATGCGGCATATATTTGGGGCCCCCATGACATGCGGCATGCATTTGAGGCCCCCATGACATGCGGCTTGAATTTGGGGCCCCCATGACTCTCAGCATGCAAGTTTTGCCCCCGTGACATGAGGCATGCATGTGGGGCCCCCATGACATGCGGCATGCACGTCGGGCCCCCATGACATGCGGCACGTATTTGGGGCCCCCATGACATGCGGCATACATTTGGGGCCCCGATGACATGCTTAATGTATTTGGGGCCCCCATGACATGCGGCTAACATTTGGGGCCTCCATGACATGAGGCTTGCATTTGGGGCTCGCATGACATGCGGCATGCACATGGGGCCCCCATGACATGTGGTTTGCATGTGGAGCCCACATGACATGCAGCATGAATTTGGGTCCACCATGACATGCGGCATGCATGTGGGGCCGCCATGACATGGGCCATGCATGTGGGGCCGCCATGACATGCGAAATGCATGTGGGGCCCCCATGACATGCGCCATGCATGTGGGCCCCCCGTGACATGCGGCATACATTTGGGGCTCCCATGAGACATGGCATGCATGTGGGTCCCCAATGACATGCGGCACGTATTTATGGCCCTCATGACATGTGGCATACATTTGGGGCCCCCATGACATGCAGCATGCATGTGGGGTGTCCATGACATGCGGCATGCATGTGGGGACCCCATGACATGCGGCATGCATTTATTGTACCCATGACTTGTGGCATGCATGTGGGGCTCCCATGATATGCGGCATGCATGTGGGACCCCATGACATGAGACATGCATGTGGGGACCCCATGACATGAGACACGCATTTGGGGCCCACATAACACGTGGCATGCATGTGGGGCCCCAATGACATGCGGCATGCATGTGGGGCCCCCTGAAATGCGGCATGCATGTAGGGCACCCAATGACATGAGGCATGCATTTGGGGCCCCCATGACATGCGGCATGCATGTGGGGCCCCCATGACATGCGGCATGCATTTGGGCCCCCATAACATGCGGCATTCACGTGGGCCCCTCATGATATGCGGCATTAATTTGGGTCCCCCCTGACATGAGGCATGCACGTGGTGCCACCAAGACATGCGCCATGCATTTGTGGCCCCAATGACATGCGGCATGAACGTGGATGCCCATGACATGCGGCAGGCATGTGGGGCCCCCATGACATGCACCATGCATGTGGGGCCCCCATGACATGCAACACGTATTTTGGGCCCCCATGACACGCAGTATGCATTTGGGGCCCCCATGACATGTGGCATGCATGTGAGGCTCCAATGACATGCCACATGCATTTGGGGCCTTCATAATCTGCGGCATGCAGGCTCCCATGAGACATGGCATGCATGTGGGTCCCCAATGACATGCGGCACGTATTTATGGCCCTCATGACATGTGGCATACATTTGGGGCCCCCATGACATGCAGCATGCATGTGGGGTGTCCATGACATGCGGCATGCATGTGGGGACCCCATGACATGCGGCATGCATTTAGGGTACCCATGACTTGTGGCATGCATGTGGGGCCCCCATGATATGCGGCATGCATGTGGGACCCCATGACATGAGACATGCATGTGGGGACCCCATGACATGAGACACGCATTTGGGGCCCACATAACACGTGGCATGCATGTGGGGCCCCAATGACATGCGGCATGCATGTGGGGCCCCCTGAAATGCGGCATGCATGTAGGGCACCCAATGACATGAGGCATGCATTTGGGGCCCCCATGACATGCGGCATGCATGTGGGGCCCCCATGACATGCGGCATGCATTTGGGCCCCCATAACATGCGGCATTCACGTGGGCCCCTCATGATATGCGGCATTAATTTGGGTCCCCCCTGACATGAGGCATGCACGTGGTGCCACCAAGACATGCGCCATGCATTTGTGGCCCCAATGACATGCGGCATGAACGTGGATGCCCATGACATGCGGCAGGCATGTGGGGCCCCCATGACAAGCACCATGCATGTGGGGCCCCCATGACATGCAACACGTATTTTGGGCCCCCATGACACGCAGTATGCATTTGGGGCCCCCATGACATGTGGCATGCATGTGAGGCTCCAATGACATGCCACATGCATTTGGGGCCTTCATAATCTGCGGCATGCAACTGGGGCCCCCATGAAATGCGGTTTGCATATGGGGCCCCCATGACTTGTGGCATGCACGTAGGGCACCAATGACATGCGGCATGCATTTGGGGCCCCCATGACATGCGGCACGTATTTGGAGCCTCCATGACATGTGGCATGCATGTGGGGCCCCCATGACATGCGGCATGCATTTGGGGCCCCCATGACACGCGGCATGCATGTGGGGCCCCCATGACATGCGGAATGCATGTGGGGCCCCCATGACATGCGAAATGCACGTGGGGACCCCATGACATGCGGCATGTATTTTGGCCCCACATGACATGCAGCATGCATTTGGGGCTCCCATGACATGTGGCATGCATTTGGGGCCCCCATGACATGCGGCATACATTTGGGGCCCCCATGACATGCGGCATGCACTTGTGGCCCCCATGACACGCGGCATGCATGTGGGGCCCCCATGACATGCCGCATGCATGCGGGGGCCCCATGACATGCCACATGCATGCGGGGACCACCATGACATGCAGCATGCATTTGGGGCCCCCATGACAAGCGACATACATTTGGGGCCCCCATGACATGCGGCATGCTTTTGGGGCCCCTATCACATGAGGCATGCACGTAGGGCCCCCATGACATGCGGCATGTATGTAGAGCCCCCATGACAAGCGGAATGCACGTGGGGACCCCATGACATGCGGCATGCATTTGGGCCCCCCCTGACATGCGGAATGCACGTGGGGCCCCAATGACATGTGGCACATATTTGGGGCCCCCATGACAAGCGACATACATTTGGGGCCCCCATGACATGCGGCATGCATGTGGGGCACCCATGACATACAGCATGCATTTTGGGCCCCCATGACATGTGGCATGCATTTGGAGCCCCAATGACATGCTTTATGCATGTGGAGCCCCCATGACATGCGGCATGCACGTGGGGCCACCATGACATGCAGCATGCATTTGGGGCACACATGACATGGGGAATGCATGTGGGGCCCCCATGACATGCGGTTTGCATATGGGGTACCCGTGACTTGTGGTATGCACGTAGGGCCGCCATGACATGCGGCACGTATTTGGAGCCCCCATGACATGCGGAATGCATGTGGGGACCCCATGACATGCGGCATGTATTTTGGCCCCACATGACATGCAGCATGCATTTGGGGCTCCCATGACATGTGGCATGCATTTGGGGCCCCCATGACATGCGGCATACATTTGGGGCCCCCATGACATGCGGCATGCACTTGTGGCCCCCATGACACGCGGCATGCATGTGGGGCCCCCATGACATGCCGCATGCATGCGGGGGCCCCATGACATGCCACATACATGCGGGGACCACCATGACATGCCTCATGCATTTGGGGCCCCCATGACAAGCGACATACATTTGGGGCCCCCATGACATGCGGCATGCTTTTGGGGCCCCTATCACATGAGGCATGCACGTAGGGCCCCCATGACATGCGGCATGTATGTAGAGCCCCCATGACAAGCGGAATGCACGTGGGGACCCCATGACATGCGGCATCCATTTGGGCCCCCCTGACATGCGGAATGCACGTGGGGCCCCAATGACATGTGGCACATATTTGGGGCCCCCATGACATGCGGCATGCATTTGGGGCCCCCAGGACATGCGGCATGCATGTGGGGCACCCATGACATACAGCATGCATTTTGGGCCCCCATGACATGCGGCATGCATTTGGAGCCCCAATGACATGCTTCATGCATTTGGAGCCCCCATTACATGCGGCATGCATTTGGGGCCCACATGACATGCAGCATGCATTTCTTACCCCCATGACATGCGGCATGCACGTGGGGCCACCATGACATGCAGCATGCATTTGGGGCACACATGACATGGGGAATGCATGTGGGGCCCCCATGACATGCGGTTTGCATATGGGGTACCCGTGACTTGTGGTATGCACGTATTTGGAGCCCCCATGACATGCGGAATGCATGTGGGGACCCCATGACATGCGGCATGCATTTGGTGCCCCCATGACATGCAGAATGCATTTGGGGCCCCCATGACATGCGGCATACATTTGGGGCCCCCATGATATGTGGCATGCACTTGTGGCCCCCATGACACGTGGCATGCATGTGGGACCCCATGATATGCCGCATGCATGCGAGGCCCCCATGACATGCGGCATGCATGTGGGGCCCCCATGACATGACGCATGCATTTGAGGCCCCCATGACATGCGACACACATTTGGGGCCCCCATGACAAGCGGCATGCTTTTGGGGCCCCTATCACATGCGGAATGCACGTGGGGACCACATGACATGCGGCATGCATTTGGGGCCCCCCTGACTTGCGGCATGCACGTTGGGCCCCCATGACATGCGGCACGTATTTGGGGCCCCCCATGACATGTTTAATGCATTTGGGTCCCCCATGACATGCGGACAAGCATTAGGGGCCCCCATGACATGCGACATGCATTTGGGACCCCCATGACATGCGGCATGCATCAGGGGTACGCATGGCATGCGGCATGCACGTGGGGCCCCTATGACATGGGGCATGAATTTGGGGCCACCATGAAATGCAGAATGCATTTGGGGCCCCCATGACATGCGGCATGCACTTGTAGCCCCCATAACATGCGTCATGCATGTGGGGCCCCCATGACATGCCCATGCATTTGGGGCCCCCATTACAAGGGGCATGTATTTGGGGCCCCCATGACATGCGGCATGCATTTGGGGTCCCCATGACATGTGGCATTCACGTGGGTCCCCCATGACATGCGGCATGCATTTGGGGCCCCAATGACATGCGGCATGCATGTGGTGCCTCTGACATGCGGCATGCATGTGGGGCCCCCATGACATGCGGCATGTATTTGGGCCCCCCATGACATGCGGCATGAATTTGGGGCCCCCATGACTCTCGGCATGCAAGTTTGGCCCCCGTGACATGAGGCATGCATGTGGGGCCCCCATGACATGCGGCATGCACGTCGGGCCCCCATGACATGCGGCACGTATTTGGGGCCCCCATGACATGCGGCATACATTTGGGTCCAACATGACATGCGGCATGCATGTGGGGCCGCCATGACATGCGCCATGCATGTGGGGCCCCCATGACATGCGCCATGCATGTGGGGCCCCCGTGACATGTGGCATACATTTGGGGCTCCCATGAGACATGGCATGCATATGGGTCCCCAATGACATGCGGCACATATTTATGGCCCTCATGACATGTGGCATACATTTGGGGCCCCCATGACACGCGGCATACATTTGGGGGCCCCATTACATGCATCTTGCATTTGGGGCCCCCATGACATGCAGCATGCATGTGGGGTGTCCATGACATGCGGCATGCATGTGGGAACCCCATGACATGCGGCATGCATTTGGGGTACCCATGACTTGTGGCATGCATGTGGGGCCCCCATGATATGCGGCATGCATGTGGGGTGTCCATGACATGCGGCATGCATGTGGGGACCCCATGACATGAGACATGCATTTGGGGCCCACATAACACGTGGCATGAATGTGGGGCCCCAATGACATGCGGCATGCATGTGGGGCCCCCCTGAAATGCGGCATGCACGTAGGGCACCCAATGACATGCGGCATGCACGTGGGGCCCCCATGACAAGCGGCATGCATTTGGGGACCCCATGATCTGCGACACGTACTTGGGGCCCCCATGACATGCGGCATGCATTGGGGGCCCTCATGACATGCGGTATGCCTGTGGTGCCCCCATGACAAGCGGCATACATTTGGGGCCCCAATGATATGTGGCATGCATTTGGGGCTCCCATGACATGCCACATGCATTTGGTCCCCCCATGATATGCGGCATGCACGTGGGGCCCCCATGACATGCGGCATGTATTTATGGCCCTCATGACATGCGGCATACAATTGGGGCCCCCATGACATGCGGCATGCATTTGGGGCCCCCATGACACGCGGCATACATTTGGGGGCCCCATTACATACATCATGCATTTGGGGCCCCCATGACATGCAGCATGCATGTGGGGCGTCCATGACATGCAGCATGCATGTGGGGACCCCATGACATGTGGCATGCATTTGGGGTACCCATGACTTGTGGCATGCATGTGGGGCCCCCATGATATGCGGCATGCATGTGGGGTGTCCATGACATGCGGCATGCATGTGGGGACCCCATGACATGAGACATGCATTTGTGGCCCACATAACACGTGGCATGCATGTGGGGCCCCAATGACATGCGGAATGCATGTGGGGCCCCCCTGAAATGCGGAATGCACGTAGGGCACCCAATGACATGAGGCATGCATTTGGGGCCCCCATGACATGCGGCATGCATGTGGGGCCCCCATGACATGCGGCATGCATTTGGGCCCAAATAACATGCGGCATTCACGTGGGCCCCTCAAGACATGCGGCATTAATTTGGGGCCCCCCTGACATGAGGCATGCACGTGGTGCCACCAAGACATGCGGCATGCATTTGTGGCCCCAATGACATGCGGCATGAACGTGGATGCCCATGACATGCGGCAGGCATGTGGGGCCCCCATGACATGCAACACGTATTTGGGGCCCCCATGACATGCGGCATGTATTTATGGCCCTCATGACATGCGGCATACAATTGGGGCCCCCATGACATGCGGCATGCATTTGGGGCCCCCATAACATGCGGCATTCACGTGGGCCCCTCATGACATGAGGCATGCATTTGTGGCCCCAATGACATGCGGCATGAACGTGGATGCCCATGACATGCGGCAGGCATGTGGGGCCCCCATGACATGCACCATGCATGTGGGGCCCCCATGACATGCAACACGTATTTGGGGCCCCCATGACATGCGGCATGTATTTATGGCCCTCATGACATGCGGCATACAATTGGGGCCCCCAAGACATGTGGCATGCATTTGGGGCCCACATGACATGCGGCATGCATGTGGGGCTCCAATGACATGCCACATGCAGGTTGGGCCCCCATGACATGCGGTACATTTTTGGGGCCCCCATGACATGCGTCGAACATATGGGGCACCCAATGACATGAGGCATTCATTTGGGGACCCCATGACATGCGGCATGCATGTGGGGCCCCCATGACATGCGGCATGCATGTGGGGCCCCCAAGACATGTGGCATGCATTTGGGGCCCACATGACATGCGGCATGCATGTGGGGCTCCAATGACATGCCACATGCAGTTTGGGCCCCCATGACATGCGTTACACTTTTGGGGCCCCCATGACATGCGTCGAACATATGGGGCCCCATGACATAAAGCATGCATTTGGGGCCCCCATGACATAAAGCATGCATTTGGGGCCCCCATGACATGCAGCATGCATTTGGGGCCCCCATGACATGGGGAATGCATGTGGGGCCCCCATGACATGCGGCAAGCATTTGGGACCCCATGACATGCAGCGTGCATTTGGGGCACTCATGACATGCGGCATGCATTTGGGGCCCCCATGACATGCAACATACATTTGGGGCCCCCATGACATGCAGCATGTAACTGGGGCCCCCATGACATGCAGTTTGCATATGGTGCCCCCATGACTTGTGGCATGCACGTAGGGCACCCATGACATGCGACATGCATTTGGGGCACCCATGACATGCGGCATGCATTTGGGGCCCCCATGACATGCGGCACGTATTTGGAGCCCCCATGACATGCTTAATGCACGTGGGTACCCCATGACATGCAGCATGCATTTGGGGCCCCCATGACATGCAGAATGCATTTGGGGCCCCCATGACATGCGGCATACATTTGGGGCCCCCATGACATGCGGCATGCACTTGTGGCCCCCATGACAAGCGGCATGCATGCGGGGTCCCCATGACATGTCACATGCATTTGGGGCCTTCATAATCTGCGGCATGCAACTCGGGCCCCCATGACATGCGGTTTGCATATGGTGCCCCCATGACTTGTGGCATGCACGTAGGGCACCCATGACATGCGACATGCATTTGGGGCACCCATGACATGCGGCATGCATTTGGGGCCCCCATGACATGCGGCACGTATTTGGAGACTTCATGACATGTGGCATGCATGTGGGGCCCCCATGACATGCGGCATGCATTTGGGGCCCCCATGACACGCGGCATGCATGTGGGGCCCCCATGACATGCGGAATGCATGTGGGCCCCCATGACATGCGAAATGCACGTGGGGACCCCATGACATGCGGCATGTATTTGGGGCCCACAAGACATGCAGCATGCACTTGGGGCTCCCATGACATGTGGCATGCATTTGTGGCCCCCATGACATGCGGCATACATTTGGGGCCCCCATGACATGCGGCATGCATGTGGGGCCCCCATGACATGCCACATGCATGCGGGGACCACCATGACATGCCGCATGCATTTGGGGCCCCCATGACAAGCAACATACATTTGGGGCCCCCATGACATGCGGCATGCTTTTGGGTCCCCTATCACATGAGGCATGCACGTAGGGCCCCCATGACATGCGGCATGTATGTAGAGCCCCCATGACAAGCGGAAATGCACGTGGGGACCCCATGACATGCGGCATGCATTTGGGCCCCCCCTGACATGCGGAATGCACGTGGGGCCCACATGACATGCACGTGTGGCCACCATGACATGCAGCATGCATTTGGGGCCCACATGACATGGGGAATGCATGTGGGGCCCCCATGACATGCGGTTTGCATATGGGGTACCCGTGACTTGTGGCATGCACGTAGGGCCCCCATGACATGCGGCACGTATTTGGAGCCCCCATGACATGCGGAATGCATGTGGGGACCCCATGACATGCGGCATGCATTTGGTGCCCCCATGACATGCAGAATACATTTGGGGCCCCCATGACACGCGGCATGTATGTGGGGCCCCATGACATGCGGTATGAACGTGGGGACCCCATGACATGCGGCATGCAATTGGGTCCCACATGACATGCAGCATGCATTTGGGGCTCCCATGACATACGGCATGCATTTGGGGCCCCCATGACATGCGGCATACATTTGGAGCCCCCATGACATGCAGAATGCATTTGGGGCCCCATGACACGCGGCATGTATGTGGGGACCCATGACATGCGGTATGAACGTGGGGTCCCCATGACATACGGCATGCCATTGGGTCCCACATGACATGCAGCATGCATTTGGGGCTCCCATGACATACGGCATGCATTTGGGGCCCCCATTACATGCAGCATACATTTGGGGCCCCCATGACATGTGGCATGCACTTGTGGCCCCCATGACACTTGGCATGCATGTGGGGCCCCCATGATATGCCGCATGCATGCGGGGCCCCCATGACATGCGGCATGCATGTGGGGCCCCCATGACATGACGCATGCATTTGAGGCCCCCATGACATGCGACATACATTTGGGGCCCCCATGACAAGCGGCATGCTTTTGGGGACCCTATCACATGAGGCATGCACGTGGGGCCCCCATGACAGGCGGCATGCATATAGAGCCCCCATGACATGCGGAATGCATGTGGGGACCACATGACATGCAGCATGCATTTGGGGCTCCCATGACATGCGGCATGCATTTGGGGCCCCATGACATGTGGTATACATTTGCGGCCCCCATGACATGCAGAATGCATTTGGGGCCCCCATGACATGCGCCATACATTTTGGGGCCCCCATGACATGCGGCATGCACTTGTGGCCCCCATGACACGCTGCATGCACGTGGGGCCCCCATGACATGTCGCATGCATGCGGGGCCCCATGACATGCCGCATGCATGCGGGGCCCCCATGACATGCCGCATACATTTGGGGCCCCCATGACATACGATATACATTTGGGGCCCCCATGATATGCGGCAAGATTTTGGGGCCCCTATCACATGAGGCATGCATGTGGGGCCCCCATGACATGTGTCATGCATGTAGAGCCCCCATGACAAGCGTAATGCACGTGGGGACCCCATGACATGCGGCATGCATTTGGGGCCCCCCTGACATGCGGCATGCACGTGGGGCCACATGACATGCAGCACGTCTTTGGGGCCCCCATGACATGCGGCATGCATTTGGGGCCCCCATGACATGCGGCATGCATTAGGGGCCCCCATGACAAGCGACATGCATTTGGGGCTCCCATGACATGCGGCATGCATTTGGGGTACACATGGCATGCGGCATGCAGGTGGGACCCCTATGATATGCGACATGCATTTGGGGCCCACATTACATGCGCCATGCACGTCGGGCCCCCATGATATGCGGCACATATTTGGGGCCCCCATGACATGTGGCATACATTTGGGGCCCCCATGACACGCAGAATGCATTTGGGGCCCCCATGACATGCCGCATACATTTGGGGCCCCATGACATGCGGCATGCACTTTTGGTCCCCATGACACGCGGCATGCATTTGGGGCCCCCATGACATGCGGCATGCATTTGGGGCCCTCATGACATGTGGCACGTATTTGGAGCCCCCATGTACATGTGGCATGCATGTGGGGCCCCCATGACATGCGCCATGCATGTGGGGCCCCCATGACATGCGACATGCATTTGGGGCCCCCATGACACGCGGCATGCATGTGGGGCCCCCATGACATGCGAAATGCATGTGGGGCCCCCATGACATGCGAAATGCACGTGGGGACCCCATGACATGCGGCATGTATTTGGAGCCCACATGACATGCAGCATGCATTTGGGGCCCCCTGACATGCGGCATGAACGTGGGGCCCCAATGACATGCGGCACGTATTTGGGGCCCCCATGACATGCGGCATGCATTTGGGGCCCCCATGACATGCAGCATGCATGTGGGGCCCCCATGACATGCCGCATGCATGCGGGGCCCCATTACAAGCGACATACATTTGGGGCCCCCATGACATGCGGCATGCTTTTGGGGCCCCTATCACATGAGGCATGCACGTAGGGCCCCCATGACATGCGGCATGTATGTAGAGCCCCCATGACAAGCGGAATGCACGTGGGGACCCCATGACATGCAGCATGCATTTGGGCCCCCCTGACATGCGGCATGAACGTGGGGCCCCAATGACATGCGGCACGTATTTGGGGCCCCCATGACATGCGGCATGCATTTGGGGCCCCCATGACATGCGGCATGCACGTGGGGCCACCATGACATGCAGCATGCATTTGGGGCCCACATGACATGGGGAATGCATGTGGGGCCCCCATGACATGTGTCATGCATGTAGAGCCCCCATGACATGCGTAATGCACGTGGGGACCCCATGACATTCGGCATGCATTTGGGGCCCCCCTGACATGCGGCATGTACGTGGGGCCCCCATGACATGCAGCACGTATTTGGGGCCTCCATGACATGCGGCATGCATTTGGGGCCCCCATGACATGCGGCATGCATTAGGGGCCCCCAAGACAAGCGACATGCATTTGGGGCTCCTTTGACATGCGGCATGCATTTGGGGTACACATGGCATGCGGCATGCATGTGGGGTCCCTATGATATGCGGCATGCATTTGGGGCCCACATGACATGCGCCATGCATTTGGGGCTCCCATGACATGTGGCATGCACGTCGGGCCCCCATGATACGCGGCACATATTTGGGGCCCCCATGACATGTGGCATACCTTTTGGGCCCCCATGACATGCGGCATACATTTGGAGCCCCCATGACATGTGGCATGCACATCGGGCCCCCATGATATGCGGCACATATTTGGGGCCCCCATGACATGTGGCATACATTTTGGGCCCCCATGACATGCAGAATGCATTTGGGGACCCCATGAAACGCGGCATACATTTCTGGCCTCCATGACATGAGGCATGCATTTGGGTCTCCCATGACATGCGGCATGCACATGGGGCCGCCATGACATGCGGTATGCATGTGGAGCCACCATGACACGAAGCATGCACGTGGGGACCCCATGACATGCGGCACATATTTGGGGCCCCCATGACATTCTGCATGAATTTGGGGCCCCTGTGACATGCGGTATGCATGTGGGGCCCCCATGACATGCGGCATGAATGTGGAGCCCCATGACATGCGGCACGTATTTGGGGCCCCCAAGACATGTGGCATACATTTTGGGCCCCCATGACATGCAGAATGCATTTGGGGACCCCATGAAATGCGGCATACATTTCTGGCCTCCATGACATGTGGCATGCATTTGGGTCTCCCATGACATGCGGCATGCACATGGGGCCCCCATGACACTTGGCATGCATGTGGGGCTCCCATGATATGCCGCATGCATGCGGGGCCCCCATGACATGCGGCATGCATGTGGGGCCCCCATGACATGACGCATGCATTTGATGCCCCCATGACATGCGACATACATTTGGGGCCCCCATGACAAGCGGCATGCTTTTGGGCACCCTATCACATGAGGCATGCACGTGGGGCCCCCATGACAGGCGGCATGCATATAGAGCCCCCATGACATGCGGAATGCATGTGGGGACCACATGACATGCAGCATGCATTTGGGGCTCCCATGACATGCGGCATGCATTTGGGGCCCCATGACATGTGGTATACATTTGGGGCCCCCATGACATGCAGAATGCATTTGGGGCCCCCATGACATGCGCCATACATATGGGGCCCCCATGACATGCGGCATGCACTTGTGGCCCCCATGACACGCTGCATGCACGTGGGGCCCCCATGACATGTCGCATGCATGCGGGACCCCATGACATGCCGCATGCATGCGGGGCCCCCATGACATGCCGCATACATTTGGGGCCCCCATGACATACGATATACATTTGGGGCCCCCATGATATGCGGCAAGATTTGGGGCCCCTATCAAATGAGGCATGCACGTGGGGCCCCCATGACATGTGTCATGCATGTAGAGCCCCCATGACAAGCGTAATGCACGTGGGGTCCCCATGACATGCGGCATGCATTTGGGCCCCCCCTGACATGCGGCATGCACGTGGGGCCCCATGACATGCAGCACATATTTGGGGCCCCCATGACATGCGGCATGCATTTAGGGCCCCCATGACATGTGGCATGCATTAGGGGCCTCCATGACAAGCGACATGCATTTGGGGCTCCCATGATATGCGGCATGCATTTGGGGTACACATGGCATGCGGCATGCAGGTGGGACCCCTATGATATGCGACATGCATTTGGGGCCCACATTACTTGCGCCATGCACGTCGGGCCCCCATGATATGCAGCACATATTTGGGGCCCCCATGACATGTGGAATACATTTGGGGCCCCCATGACACGCAGAATGCATTTGGGGCCCCCATGACATGCGGCATACATTTGGGGCCCCCATGACATGCGGCATGCACTTGTGGCCCCCATGACACGCGGCATGCATGTGGGGCCCCCATGACATGTCACATGCATTTGGGGCCTTCATAATCTGCGGCATGCAACTGGGGCCCCCATGACATGCGGTTTGCATATGGGGCCCCCATGACTTGTGGCATGCACGTAGGGCACCCATGACATGAGGCATGCATTTGGGGCCCCCACGACATGCAGCATGCATTTGGGGCCCCCACGACATGCGGCATGCATTTGGGGCCCCCATGACACGCTGCATGCATGTGGGGCCCCCATGACATGCGAAATGCATGTGGGGCCCCCATGACATGCGAAATGCACATGGGGACCCCATGACATGCGGCATGTATTTGGGGCCCACATGACATGCAGCATGCATTTGGGGCCCGCTGACATGCGGCATGAACGTGGGGCCCCAATGACATGCGACACGTATTTGGGGCCCCCATGACATGCGGCATGCATTTGGGGCCCCCATGACATGCGGCATGCATGTGGGGCCCCCATGACATGCGGCATGTATGTAGAGCCCCCATGACAAGCGGAATGCACGTGGGGACCCCATGACATGCAGCATGCATTTGGACCCCCCTGACATGCGGCATGAACGTGGGGCCCCAATGACATGCGGCACGTATTTGGGGCCCCCATGACATGCGGCATGCATTTGGGGCCCCCATGACATGCGGCATGCATGTGGGGCACCCATGACATACAGCATGCATTTTGGGCCCCCATGACATGCGACATGCATTTGGAGCCCCAGTGACATGCGACATGCATTTGGGGCCCACATGACATGCAGCATGCATTTCGTACCCCCATGACATGCGGCATGCACGTGGGGCCACCATGACATGCAGCATGCATTTGGGGCCCACATGACATGGGGAATGCATGTGGGGCCCCCATGACATGTGTCATGCATGTAGAGCCCCCATAACATGCGTAATGCACGTGGGGACCCCATGACATTCGGCATGCATTTGGGGCCCCCCTGACATGCGGCATGCACGTGGGGCCCCCATGACATGCAGCACGTATTTGGGGCCCCCATGACATGCGACATGCATTTGGGGCCCCCATGACATGCGGCATGCACGTCGGGCCCCAATGACATGCGGCACGTATTTGGGGCCCCCATGACATGCGGCATGCATTTGGGGCCCCCATGACATGCGGCATTCATGTGGGGCACCCATGATATACAGCATGCATTTTGGGCCCCCATGACATGCGGCATGCATTTGGAGCCCCAGTGACATGCTTCATGCATGTGGAGCCCCCATGAAATGCGACATGCATTTGGGGCCCACATGACATGCAGCATGCATTTCGTACCCCCATGACATGCGGCATGCACGTGGGGCCACCATGACAGCAGCATGCATTTGGGGCCCACATGACATGGGGAATGCATGTGGGGCCCCCATGACATGTGTCATGCATGTAGAGCCCCCATGACATGCGTAATGCATGTGGGGCCCCCATGACATGCAGCACGTATTAGGGGCCCCCATGACAAGCGACATGCATTTGGGGCTCCTTTGACATGCGGCATGCATTTGGGGTACACATGGCATGCGGCATGCATGTGGGGCCCCTATGATATGTGGCATGCATTTGGGGCCCACATGACATGCGCCATGCATTTGGGGCTCCCATGACATGCGGCATACATTTGGGGCCCCCATGACATGTGGCATGCACGTCGGGCCCCCATGATATGCGGCACATATTTGGGGCCCCCATGACATGTGGCATTCATTTTGGGCCCCCATGACATGCGGCATACATTTGGTGCCCCCATGACATGTGGCATGCACGTTGGGCCCCCATGATATGCGGCACATATTTGGGACCCCCATGACATGTGGCATATATTTTGGGCCCCCATGACATGCAGAATGCGTTTGGGGACCCCATGAAACGCGGCATACATTTGTGGCCTCCATGACATGAGGCATGCATTTGGGTCTCCCATGACATGCGGCATGCACATGGGGCCCCCATGACATGCGGTATGCATGTGGAGCCACCATGACACGCAGCATGCACGTGGGGACCCCATGACATGCGGCACGTATTTGGGGCCCCCATGACATTCTGCATGAATTTGGGGCCCCTGTGACACGCGGCATGCATGTGGGGCCCCCATGACATGCGGCATGCATGTGGAGCCCCATGACATGCGGCACGTATTTGGGTCCCCCAAGACATGTGGCATACATTTTGGGCCACCATGACATGCAGAATGCATTTGGGGACCCCATGAAATGCGGCATACATTTCTGGCCTCCATGACATGCGGCATGCATTTGGGTCTCCCATGACATGCGGCATGCACATGGGGCCCCCATGACATGCGGTATGCATGTGGAGCCACCATGACACGCAGCATGCACGTGGGGACCCCATGACATGCGGCACGTATTTGGGGCCCCCATGACATTCTGCATGAATTTGGGGCCCCTGTGACATGCGGTATGCATGTGGGGCCCCCATGACATGCGGCATGCATGTGGAGCCCCATGACATGCGGCACGTATTTGGGGCCCCCAAGACATGCGGCATGCACGCGGGGCCCACATGAAATGCGGCAACTATTTTGCGCCCCCATGACACACGGCATGAATGTGGGGCCCACATGACATGCGACATACATTTGGGGCCCCCATGACATACAGCATGCATTTGGGGCCCCCATTACATAGGGAATGCATGTGGGGCCCCCATGACATGTGGCAAGCATGTGGAGCCCTCATGACATGCGGAATTCATGTGGGGCCCCCTTGACATGCGGCATGCATTTGAGGTCTTCATGACATGCGGCATGCATATGGGGCCCCATGACATGCAGCATGCATTTGGGGCCCCATGACATGCAGCATGCATTTGGGGCTCAATGACTTGCTGCATGCACGTGGGGCCCCCATGACATGCGGCTTGCACGTGAGGCCAACATGACATGCGGCATGCATTTGGGGCCCCCATGAAATGTGGCATGCACGTGAGTTCCCCATGACATGTGGCATGCATTTGGGGCCCACAAGACATGCTGCATGCATTTGGGGCCCCCATGACATGCGGCATGCATTTGGGGCCCCCATGCCATTCGAGAAGCACTTGGGGCCCCCATGACCTGGGGCATGCATTTGGGGCCCACATGACATTCGGCATGCATTTGGAGTACCCATGACATGCGCCATGCACGTGGGGCCCCCATGACATGTGGCATGCATTTGGGCCCCCCATGACATGCCCCTGCATTTGGGGCCCCCATGACATGGGGCATGTATTTGGGGCCCCCATGACATGCGGGATGCATTTGGGGTCCCCATGACATGCGGCATTCACGAGGGGCCCCCATGACAAGCGGCATGCATTTGGGGCCCCCATTACATGCTTCATGCAGTTTGGGCCCTCATGACATGAGGCATGCATTTGGGGCCATCATGACATTCGTCATACATTTGGGGCCCCCTATAACATGCGGCTTGCATTTGGGGACCCCATGACATGCGGCATGCATTCGGGGACCGCATGACATGCGGCATGCACGTCGGGCCCCCATGACATGCGGCAGGTATTAGGGGCCCCCATGACAAGCGACATGCATTTGGGGCTCCCATGACATGCGGCATGCATTTGGGGTACACATGGCATGCGGCATGCACGTGGGGCCCCTATGATATGCAGCATGCATTTGGGGCCCACATGACATGCGCCATGCATTTGGGGCTCCCATGACATGCGGCATACATTTGGGGCCCCCATGACATGTGGCATGCACGTTGGGCCCCCATGATATGCGGCACATATTTGGGGCCCCCATGACATGTGGCATACATTTGGGGCCCCCATGACAAGCAGAATGCATTTGGGGACCCCATGAAATGCGGCATATATTTCTGGCCTCCATGACATGCGGCATGCATTTGGGTCTCCCATGACATGCGGCATGCACATGGGGCCCCCATGACATGCGGTATGCATGTGGAGCCACCATGACACGCAGCATGCACGTGGGGATCCCATGACATGCGGCACGTCTTTGGGGCCCCCTTGACATTCTGCATGAATTTGGGGCCCCAGTGACATGCGGTATGCATGTGGGGCCCCCATGACATGCGGCATGCGTGTGGAGCCCCATCACATGCGGTACGTATTTGGGGCCCCCAAGACATGCGGCATGCACGCGGGGCCCACATGAAATGCGGCAACTATTTGGGGCCCCCATGACACACGGCATGAATGTGGGGCCCACATGACATGCGACATACATTTGAGGCCCCCATGACATACAGCATGCATTTGAGGCCCCCATTACATAGGGAATGCATGTGGGGCCCCCATGACATGCGGCAAGCATGTGGAGCCCTCACGACATGCGGAATTCATGTGGGGCCCCATTGACATGCGGCATGCATTTGAGGTCTTCATGACATGCATCATGCATTTGGGGCCCCATGACATGCAGCATGCATTGGGGCTCAATGACTTGCTGCATGCACGTGGGGCCCCCATGACATGCGGCTTGCACGTGAGGCCAACATGACATGCGGCATGCATTTGGGGCCCCCATGAAGTGTGGCATGCACGTGAGGTCCCCATGACATGGGGCATGCATTTGGGGCCTTCATAATCTGCGGCATGCATGTGGGGCCCCCATGATATGCGGTTTGCATATTGGGTACCCGTGACTTGTGGCATGCACGTAGGGCCCCCATGACATGCAACATGCATTTGGGGCCCACAAGACATGCGGCATGCATTTGGGCCCCCATGACATGCGGCATGCATTTGGGGCCCCCATGCCATTCGGGAAGCACGTGGGGCCCTCATGACCTGGGGCATGCATTTGGGGCCCACATGACATTCGGCATGCCTTTGGAGTACCCATGACATGCGCCATGCACGTGGGGCCCCCATGACATGTGGCATGTATTTGGGCCCCCCATGACATACCCCTGCATTTCGGGCCCCCATGACATTGGGCATGTATTTGGGGCCGCCATGACATGCGGCATGCATTTGGGGTCCCCATGACATGCGGCATTCACGTGGGGCCCCCATGACATGCGGCATGCATGTGGGGCCCCCATGACATGCGGCATGTATGTAGAGCCCCCATGACAAGCGGAATGCACGTGGGGACCCCATGACATGCAGCATGCATTTGGACCCCCCTGACATGCGGCATGAACGTGGGGCCCCAATGACATGCGGCACGTATTTGGGGCCCCCATGACATGCGGCATGCATTTGGGGCCCCCATGACATGCGGCATGCATGTGGGGCACCCATGACATACAGCATGCATTTTGGGCCCCCATGACATGCGACATGCATTTGGAGCCCCAGTGACATGCGACATGCATTTAGGGCCCACATGACATGCAGCATGCATTTCGTACCCCCATGACATGCGGCATGCACGTGGGGCCACCATGACATGCAGAATGCATTTGGGGCCCACATGACATGGGGAATGCATGTGGGGCCCCCATGACATGTGTCATGCATGTAGAGCCCCCATGACATGCGTAATGCACGTGGGGAGCCCATGACATTCGGCATGCATTTGGGGCCCCCCTGACATGCGGCATGCACGTGGGGCCCCCATGACATGCAGCACATATTTGGGGCCCCCATGACATGCGACATGCATTTGGGGCCCCCATGACATGCGGCATGCACGTCGGGCCCCAATGACATGCGGCACGTATTTGGGGCCCCCATGACATGCGGCATGCATTTGGGGCCCCCATGACATGCGGCATTCATGTGGGGCACCCATGATATACAGCATGCATTTTGGGCCCCCATGACATGCGGCATGCATTTGGAGCCCCAGTGACATGCTTCATGCATGTGGAGCCCCCATGAAATGCGACATGCATTTAGGGCCCACATGACATGCAGCATGCATTTCGTACCCCCATGACATGCGGCATGCACGTGGGGCCACCATGACAGCAGCATGCATTTGGGGCCCACATGACATGGGGAATGCATGTGGGGCCCCCATGACATGTGTCATGCATGTAGAGCCCCCATGACATGCGTAATGCACGTGGGGCCCCCATGACATGCAGCACGTATTAGGGGCCCCCATGACAAGCGACATGCATTTGGGGCTCCTTTGACATGCGGCATGCATTTGGGGTACACATGGCATGCGGCATGCATGTGGGGCCCCTATGATATGTGGCATGCATTTGGGGCCCACATGACATGCGCCATGCATTTGGGGCTCCCATGACATGCGGCATACATTTGGGCCCCCATGACATGTGGCATGCACGTCGGGCCACCATGATATGCGGCACATATTTGGGGCCCCCATGACATGTGGCATTCATTTTGGGCCCCCATGACATGCGGCATACATTTGGGCCCCCATGACATGTGGCATGCACGTTGGGCCCCCATGATATGCGGCACATATTTGGGACCCCCATGACATGTGGCATATATTTTGGGCCCCCATGACATGCAGAATGCATTTGGGGACCCCATGAAATGCGGCATACATTTCTGGCCTCCATGACATGCGGCATGCAATTGGGGCCCCCATGCCATTCGGGAAGCACGTGGGGCCCCCATGACCTGGGGCATGCATTTGGGCCCCCCATGACATTCCCCTGCATTTGGGGCCCCCATGACATTGGGCATGTATTTGGGGCCCCCATGACATGCGGCATGCATTTGGGGCCCCCATTACACGCGGCATGCATGTGGGACCACCCTGACATGTGGCATGCACGTGGGGCCCCCGTGACATGCGTCATGTATTTGGGGCCCCTGTGACATGCGGCATGCATTTGCGGCCCCCATGACATGCGGCATGAATTTGGGGGCCCCATGACACGCGGCATGCATGTTCGGCCCCCGTGACATGCGGCATGCATGTGGGGCCCCCATGACATGCAGCGTGCATTTGGGCCCCCCATTACATGCTTCATGCATTTTGGGCCCTCATGACATGAGGCATGCATTTGGGGCCATCATGACATGCGTCATACATTTGGGGCCCCCTATGACATGTGGCTTGCATTTGGGGACCCCATGACATGCGGCATGCACGTTGGGCCCCCATGATATGCATGTGGGCCCCCACATGACATGCAACATGCATTTGGGGCCCCCATGACATGCTGTATGCAAGTAGGGCCCCCATGACATGCGGCATGCATTTGGGCCCCCCACGACTTGCGGCATGCACTTGGGGCCCCCATGACATGCGGCATGCATTTAGGGCCCCCATGACATGCGACATGCACGTGGGGCCCCCAAGACATGTGGCATGAATTTGGGGCCCCATGACACGCGGCATGCATGTTCGGCCCCCGTGACATGCGCCATACATGTGGGGCCCCCATGACATGCGGCATGCATTTGGGGCCCCCATGACATGCGGCATACACGTGGGGCCACCATGACATGCGGCATGCATTTGGGGACCCCATGACATGCGGCATGAACATGGGCCCCATGACATGCGGCAGGCATGTGGGGCCCCATGACATACGGCATGCATTTGGGGCCCCCATGACATGCGGCATGCACGTGGGACCCCCAAGACATGTGGCATGAATTTGGGGCCCCATGACACGCGGCATACATGTTCGGCCCCCGTGACATGCGCCATACATGTGGGGCCCCCATGACATGCGGCAAGCATTTGGGGCCCCCATGACATGCAGCGTGCATTTGGGGCCCCCATAACATGCTGAATGCATTTTTGGCCCCCATGACATGAGGCATGCATTTGGGGCCATCATGACATGCGGCATACATTTGGGGCCCCCATGACTTGCGGCATGCATTTGGTTCCCCCATGACATGCTGTATGCAAGTGGGGCCCCCATGACATGCGGCATGCATGTCGGGCCCCCATGACATGAGTCACGTATTAGGGGCCCACATGACATGTGGCATACATTTGGTGCACCCATGACATGCGGCATGCACATGGGACCCCCATGACATGCGGTATGCATGTGGAGCCCCCATGATATGCGGAATGCACGTGGGGACCCCAAGACATGCAACATGCATTTGGGGCCCCCATGACATGCAGCATGAATTTGGGCCCCCATGACATGCGGCATGTATGTGAGTCCCCCATGACACGCAGCATGCATGTGGGGCCCCCATGCCATGCGCCATGCATGAGGGGCCCCCATGACATGCGCCCTGCATGTGGGCCCCCACATGACATGCGGCATGCATTTGGGGCCCCCATGACATGCTGTATGCAAGTAGGGCCCCCATGACATGCGGCATGCATTTGGGCCCCCCATGTCTTGCGGCATGCATTTGGGGCCCACATGACATGCTGTATGCAAGTGGGGCCCCCATGACATGCGGCATGCATTTGGGCCCCCCACAACTTGCAGCATGCATGTGGTGCCCCAATGACATGCAGCATGCATTTGGGGCCCCCATGACATGCAGCATGAATTTGGGCCCCCATGACATGCGGCATGTATGTGAGTCCCCCATGACATGCACCATGCATGTGGGGCCCCCATGCCATGCGCCATGCATGAGGGGCCCCCATGACATGCGCCATGCATGTGGGCCCCCACATGACATGCGGCATGCATTTGGGGCCCACATGACATGCTGTATGCAAGTGGGGCCCCCATTACATGCGGCATGCATTTGGGCCCCCACGACTTGCGGCATGCACGTGGGGCCCCCATGACATGCGGCATGCATTTGGGGCCCCCATGACATGCGGCATTCACGTGGGGCCACCATGACATGCGGCATGCATTTGGGGACCTCATGACATGCGGCATGAACATGGGCCCCCATGACATGCGGCAGGCATGTGGGGCCCCATGACATACGGCATGCATTTGGGGCCCCCATGACATGCGGCATGCATTTGGGGCCCCCGTGACATGCGGCATGCACGTGGGGCCACCATGACATGCGGCATGCATTTGGGGACCCCATGACATGCGGCATGAACATGGGCCCCCATGACATGAGGCAGGCATGTGGGGCCCCATGACATACGGCATGCATTTGGGGCCCCCATGACATGCGGCATGCACGTGGGGCCCCTAAGACATGTGGCATGAATTTGGGGCCCCATGACACGCGGCATGCATGTTCGGCCCCCTGACATGCGCCATACATGTGGGGCCCCCATGACATGCGGCATGCATTTGGGGCCCCCATGACATGCGGCATGCATTTGGGTCCCCCATGACATGGAGCGTGCATTTGGGGCCCCCATAACATGCTGAATGCATTTTTGGCCCCCATGACATGAGGCATGCATTTGTGGCCATCATGACATGAGGCATACATTTGGGGACCCCATGACATGCGGCATGAACATGGGCCCCCATGACATGCGGCAGGCATGTGGGGCCCCATGACATACGGCATGCATTTGGGGCCCCCATGACATGCGGCATGCACGTGGGACCCCCAAGACATGTGGCATGAATTTGGGGCCCCATGACACGCGGCATGCATGTTCGGCCCCCTGACATGCGCCATACATGTGGGGCCCCCATGACATGCGGCATGCATTTGGGGCCCCCATGACATGCGGCATGCATTTGGGTCCCCCATGACATGGAGCGTGCATTTGGGGCCCCCATAACATGCTGAATGCATTTTTGACCCCCATGACATGATGCATGCATTTGGGGCCATCATGACATGCGGCATACATTTGGGGCCACCTATGACATGCTGTATGCAAGTGGGGCCCCCATGACATGCGGCATGCATTTGGGCCATCCATGACTTGTGGCATGCATTTGGTTCCTCCATGACATGCTGTATGCAATTGGGGCCCCCATGACATGCGGCATGCATTTGGGCCCCCATGACTTGTGGCATGCATGTCGGGCCCCCATGACATGAGTCACGTATTAGGGGCCCACATGACATGTGGCATACATTTGGTGCACCCATGACATGCGGCATGCACATGGGACCCCCATGACATGCAGTATGCATGTGGAGCCCCCATGATATGCGGAATGCACGTGGGGACCCCAAGACATGCAGCATGCATTTGGGGCCCCCATGACATGCAGCATGAATTTGGGCCCCCATGACATGCGGCATGTATGTGAGTCCCCCATGACATGCAGCATGCATGTGGGGCCCCCATGCCATGCGCCATGCATGAGGGGCCCCCATGACATGCGCCATGCATGTGGGCCCCCACATGACATGCGGCATGCATTTGGGGACCCCATGACATGCTGTATGCAAGTAGGGCCCCTATGACATGCGGCATGCATTTGGGCCCCCCATGACTTGCGACATGCACGTGGGGCCCTAATGACATGCGGCATGCATTTGGGGCCCCCATGACATGTGTCATGCACGTGGGGCCAGTATGACATGCGGCATGCATTTGGGGACCCCATGACATGCGGCATGAACATGGGCCCCCATGACATGCAGCAGGCATGTGGGGCCCCATGACATACGGCATGCATTTGGGGCCCCCATGACATGCGGCATGCACGTGGGGCCCCCAAGACATGTGGCATGCATTTGGGGCCATCATGACATGAGGCATACATTTTGGGCCCCCTATGACATGTGGCTTGCATTTGGGGCCCCCTTGACATGCGGCATGCATTTGGGGCCCTCGTGATATGCGGCACGTATTTGTGGCTCTCATAACATGCGTCATGCACTTGGGGCCCTCATGACATGTGGCATGCACGTGGGCCCCCCATGACATGTGGCACGCATTTGGGCCCCCACATGACATGCGGCATGCACGTGGGGCCACCTTGACATGTGGCATGCGTTTGGGGCCCCCATGACATGCAGCATGCACGTGGGGCCACCTTGACATGCGGCATGCATTTGGGGTCCCCTTGACATGTGGCATGCATTTGGGACCCCATGACATGCAGCGTGCATTTGGGGCCCCCATGACATGCGGCATGCACATTGGGCCCCCATGACATGCGGCTTGCATGTGGGGCCCCCATGACATGCCCATGCATTTGGGGCCCCCATTACAAGGGGCATGTATTTGGGGCCCCCATGACATGCGGCATGCATTTGGGGTCCCCATGACATGCGGCATTCACGTGGGGCCACCTTGACATGCGGCATGCATTTGGGGCCCCCATGACATGTGGCATGCACGTGGGGCCAGTATGACATGCGGCATGCATTTGGGGACCCCATGACATGCGGCATGAACATGGGCCCCCATGACATGCAGCAGGCATGTGGGGCCCCATGACATACGGCATGCATTTGGGGCCCTCGTGATATGCGGCACGTATTTGTGGCTCTCATAACATGCGTCATGCACTTGGGGCCCTCATGACATGTGGCATGCACGTGGGCCCCCCATGACATGTGGCACGCATTTGGGCCCCCACATGACATGCGGCATGCACGTGGGGCCACCTTGACATGTGGCATGCGTTTGGGGCCCCCATGACATGCAGCATGCACGTGGGGCCACCTTGACATGCGGCATGCATTTGGGGTCCCCTTGACATGTGGCATGCATTTGGGACCCCATGACATGCAGCGTGCATTTGGGGCCCCCATGACATGCGGCATGCACATTGGGCCCCCATGACATGCGGCTTGCATGTGGGGCCCCCATGACATGCCCATGCATTTGGGGCCCCCATTACAAGGGGCATGTATTTGGGGCCCCCATGACATGCGGCATGCATTTGGGGTCCCCATGACATGCGGCATTCACGTGGGGCCACCTTGACATGCGGCATGCATTTGGGGCCCTCATGACATGCGGTATGCTTGTGGAGCTCCCATGATATGCGGAATGCACGTGGGGACCCCAAGACATGCAGCATGCATTTGGGGCCCCCATGACATGCAGCATGAATTTGGGCCCCCATGACATGCGGCATGTATGTGAGTCCCCCATGACACGCAGCATGCATGTGGGGCCCCCATGCCATGCGCCATGCATGAGGGGCCCCCATGACATGCGCCATGCATGTGGGCCCCCACATGACATGCGGCATGCATTTGGGGCCCCCATGACATGCTGTATGCAAGTAGAGCCCCCATGACATGCGGCATGCATTTGGGCCCCCCATGACTTGCGGCATGCATTCGGGGCCCACATGACATGCTGTATGCAAGTGGGGCCCCCATGACATGCGGCATGCATTTGGGCCCCCCATGACTTGCGGCATGCACGTGGGGCCCCCATGACATGAGGCATGCATTTGGGCCCCCATGACATGAGGCATGCATGTGGGGCCACCATGACATGCGTCATGCATTTGGGGACCCCATGACATGCGGCATGAACATGGGCCACCATGACATGCGGCATGCATTTGGGGACCCCATGACATGCGCATGAACATGGGCCCCCATGACATGCGTCAGGCATGTGGGGCCCCATGACATACGGCATGCATTTGGGGCCCCCATGCCATGCGGCATGCACGTGGGACCCCCAAGACATGTGGCATGAATTTGGGGCCCCATGACACGCGGCAAGCATTTGGGGCCCCCATGACATGCGGCATGCATTTGGGTCCCCCATGACATGCAGCGTGCATTTGGGGCCCCCATAACATGCTGAATGCATTTTTGGCCCCCATGACATGACGCATGCATTTGGGGCCATCATGACATGCGGCATACATTTGGGGTCCCCATGACTTGCTGTATGCAAGTGGGGCCCCCATGACATGCAGCATGCATTTGGGCCCCCCATGACTTGTGGCATGCATGTCGGGCCCCCATGACATGAGTGACGTATTAGGGGCCCAAATGACATGTGGCATGCATTTGGGGCCCCCATGACATGCTGTATGCAAGTAGGGCTCCCATGACATGCGGCATGCATTTGGGCCCCCCATGACTTGCGGCATGCATTTGGGGCCCACATGACATGTTGTATGCAAGTGGGGCCCCCATGACATGCGGCATGCATTTGGGCCCCCCACGACTTGCGGCATGCATGTGGGGCCCCCATGACATGCAGCATGCATTTGGGGCCCCTATGACATGCAGCATGAATTTGGGCCCCCATGACATGCGGCATGTATGTGAGTCCCCCATGACACGGAGCATGCATGTGGGGCCCACATGCCATGCGCCATGCATGAGGGGCCCCCATGACATGCACCATGCATGTGGGCCCCCACATGACATGCGGCATGCATTTGGGGCCCCCATTGACATGCTGTATGCAAGTAGGGCCCCCATGACATGCGGCATGCATTTGGGCCCCCCATGACTTGCGGCATGCATTTGGGGCCCACATGACATGCTGTATGCAACTGGGGCCCCCATGACATGCGGCATGCATTTGGGCCCCCCACGACTTGCGGCATGCACGTGGGGCCCCCATGACATGCGGCATGCATTTGGGGCCCCCATGACATGCGGCATGCACGTGTGGCCACCATGACATGTGGCATGAATTTGGGGCCCCATGACACGCGGCATGCATGTTCGGACCCCGTGACATGCGACATACATTTGGGGCCCCCTATGACATGCTGTATGCAAGTGGGGCCCCCATGACATGCGGCATGCATTTGGGCCCCCCATGACTTGTAGCATGCACGTGGGCCCCCATGACATGCGGCATGCATTTGGGTCCCCCATGACATGGAGCGTGCATTTGGGGCCCCCATAACATGCTGAATGCATTTTTGGCCCCCATGACATGAGGCATGCATTTGCTGACATCATGACATGAGGCATACATTTGGGGACCCCATGACATGCGGCATGAACATGGGCCCCCATGACATGCGGCAGGCATGTGGGGCCCCATGACATACGGCATGCATTTGGGGCCCCCATGACATGCGGCATGCACGTGGGACCCCCAAGACATGTGGCATGAATTTGGGGCCCCATGACACGCGGCATGCATGTTCGGCCCCCGTGACATGCGCCATACATGTGGGGCCCCCATGACATGCGGCAAGCATTTGGGGCCCCCATGACATGCGGCATGCATTTGGGTCCCCCATGACATGCAGCGTGCATTTGGGGCCCCCATAACATGCTGAATGCATTTTTGGCCCCCATGACATGCGGCATACATTTGGGGCCCCCTATGACATGCTGTATGCAAGTGGGGCCCCCATGACATGCGGCATGCATTTGGGCCCCCCATGACTTGCGGCATGCATTTGGTTCCCCCATGACATGCTGTAAGCAAGTGGGGCCCCCATGACATGCGGCATGCATTTGGGCCCCCCATGACTTGTGGCATGCATGTCGGGCCCCCATGACATGAGTCACGTATTAGGGGCCCACATGACATGTTGCCTACATTTGGTGCACCCATGACATGAGGCATGCACATGGGACCCCCATGACATGCGGCATGCATGTGGAGCCCCCATGATATGCGGAATGCACGTGGGGACCCCAAGACACGCAGCATGCATTTGGGGCCCCCATAAAATGCAGCATGAATTTGGGCCCCCATGACATGCGGCATGTATGTGAGTCCCCCATGACACGCAGCATGCATGTGGGGCCCACATGCCATGCGCCATGCATGAGGGGCCCCCATGACATGCGCCATGCATGTGGGCCCCCACATGACATGCAGCATGCATTTGGGGCCCCCATGACATGCTGTATGCAAGTAGGGCCCCCATGACATGCGGCATACATTTGGGCCCCCCATTACTTGCGGCATGCATTTGGGGCCCACATGACATGCTGTATGCAACTGTGGCCCCCATGACATGCGGCATGCACGTGTGGCCACCATGACATGAGGCATGAATTTGGGCCCCCATGACATGCGGCATGTATGTGAGTCCCCCATGACACGCAGCATGCATGTGGGGCCCCCATGCCATGCACCATGCATGAGGGGCCCCCATGACATGCGCCATGCATGTGGGCCCGCACATGACATGCGGCATGCATTTGGGGACCCCATGACATGCTGTATGCAAGTAGGGCCCACATGACATGCGACATGCATTTGGGGCCCCGATGACATGCGGCATGCACTTGGGTCCCCCATTACATGCAGCGTGCATTTGGGGCCCCCATAACATGCTGAATGCATTTTTGGCCCCCATGACATGAGGCATGCATTTGGGGCCATCATGACATGCGGCATACATTTGGGCACCCCTATGACATGCTGTATGCAAGTGGGGCCCCCATGACATGCGGCATGCATTTGGGCCCCCCATGACACGCGGCATGCATGTTCGGCCCCCGTGACATGCGCCATACATGTGGGGCCCCCATGACATGCGGCATGCATTTGGGGCCCCCATGACATGCGGCATGCATTTGGGGCCATCATGACATGAGGCATACATTTGGGGCCCCCATGACATATGCATGCATTTGGGGCCACGATGACATGCGGCATGAATGTGGGGCCCCCATGACATGCGGCATGCATATGGGGCCCCCTTGACATGTGGCATGCATTTGGGGCCCCCGTGATATGCGGCACGTATTTGTGGCTCTCATGACATGCGTCATGCACTTGGGGCCCTCATGACATGTGGCATGCACGTGGGCCCCCCATGACATGTGGCACACATTTGGGCCCCCACATGACATGCGGCATGCACGTGGTGCCACCTTGACATGCGGCATGCATTTGGGGCCACCATGACATTCAGCATGCATGTGGGCCCCCACATGACATGCGGCATGCACGTGGGGCCACCTTGACATGCGGCATGCATTTGGGGCCCCCATGACATGCGCATGCATTTGGGGACCCCATGACATGCGTCATGCATTTTGGGCCCCCAATGGCATGCAACATACATTTGGGGCCCCCATGACATGCGGCATGCTTTTGGGGCCCCCATAACATGCGGCATGCATGTGGGGCCCCCATGACATGCGGAATGCACGTGGGGACCACATGACATGCAGCATGCATTTGGGGCTCCCATGACATGCAGCATGCATTTGGGGCCCCTATGACTCTCGGCATGCAAGTTTGGCCCCCGTGACATGAGGCATGCATGTGGGGCCCCCATGACATGCGGCATGCACGTCGGGCCCCCATGACTTACGGCACATATTTGGGGCCCCCATGACATGCGGCATACATTTGGGGCCCCCATGACATGTTTAATGTATTTGGGGCCCCCATGACATGCGGCATACATTTGGGGCCTACATGACATGATGCTTGCATTTGGGGCTTGCATGACATGCGGCATGCACATGGGGCCCCCATGACATGTGGTTTGCATGTGGAGCCCACATGACATGCAGCATGAATTTGGGGCCCCCATGACATGCAGCATGAATTTGCGTCCACCATGACATGCGGCATGCATGTGGGGCCCCCATGACATGCGGCATGCATTTGGGCCCCCATGACTTGCGGCATGCATTTGGTTCCCCCATGACATGCTGTATGCAAGTGGGGCCCCCATGACATGCGGCATGCATTTGGGCCCCCCATGACTTGTGGCATGCATGTCGGGCCCCCATGACATGAGTCACGTATTAGGGGCCCACATGACATGTTGCCTACATTTGGTGCACCCATGACATGAGGCATGCACATGGGACCCCCATGACATGCGGCATGCATGTGGAGCCCCCATGATATGCGGAATGCACGTGGGGACCCCAAGACATGCAGCATGCATTTGGGGCCCCCATGACATGCAGCATGAATTTGGGCCCCCATGACATGCGGCATGTATGTGAGTCCCCCATGACACGCAGCATGCATGTGGGGCCCACATGCCATGCGCCATGCATGAGGGGCCCCCATGACATGCGCCATGCATGTGGGCCCCCACATGACATGCAGCATGCATTTGGGGCCCCCATGACATGCTGTATGCAAGTAGGGCCCCCATGACATGCGGCATGCATTTGGGCCCCCCATGACTTGCGGCATGCATTTGGGGCCCACATGACATGCTGTATGCAACTGGGGCCCCCATGACATGCGGTATGCATTTGGGCCCCCCACGACATGCGGCATGCACGTGGGGCCCCCATGACATACGGCATGCATTTGGGGCCCCCATGACATGCGGCATGCACGTGTGGCCACCATGACATGTGGCATGAATTTGGGGCCCCATGACACGCGGCATGCATGTTCGGCCCCCGTGACATGCGACATACATTTGGGGCCCCCTATGACATGCTGTATGCAAGTGGGCCCCCATGACATGCGGCATGCATTTGGGCCCCCCATGACTTGTAGCATGCACGTGGGCCCCCATGACATGCGGCATGCATTTGGGTCCCCCATGACATGGAGCGTGCATTTGGGGCCCCCATAACATGCTGAATGCATTTTTGGCCCCCATGACATGAGGCATGCATTTGCTGACATCATGACATGAGGCATACATTTGGGGACCCCATGACATGCGGCATGAACATGGGCCCCCATGACATGCGGCAGGCATGTGGGGCCCCATGACATACGGCATGCATTTGGGGCCCCCATGACATGCGGCATGCACGTGGGACCCCCAAGACATGTGGCATGAATTTGGGGCCCCATGACACGCGGCATGCATGTTCGGCCCCCGTGACATGCGCCATACATGTGGGGCCCCCATGACATGCGGCAAGCATTTGGGGCCCCCATGACATGAGGCATGCATTTGGGTCCCCCATGACATGCAGCGTGCATTTGGGGCCCCCATAACATGCTGAATGCATTTTTGGCCCCCATGACATGCGGCATACATTTGGGGCCCCCTATGACATGCTGTATGCAAGTGGGGCCCCCATGACATGCGGCATGCGTTTGGGCCCCCCATGACTTGCGGCATGCATTTGGTTCCCCCATGACATGCTGTATGCAAGTGGGGCCCCCATGACATGCGGCATGCATTTGGGCCCCCCATGACTTGTGGCATGCATGTCGGGCCCCCATGACATGAGTCACGTATTAGGGGCCCACATGACATGTTGCCTACATTTGGTGCACCCATGACATGAGGCATGCACATGGGACCCCCATGACATGTGGCATGCACGTGGGCCCCCCATGACATGTGGCACACATTTGGGCCCCCACATGACATGCGGCATGCACGTGGGGCCACCTTGACATGCGGCATGCATTTGGGGCCCCCATGACATTCAGCATGCATGTGGGCCCCCACATGACATGCGGCATGCACGTGGGGCCACCTTGACATGCGGCATGCATTTGGGGCCCCCATGACATGCGCATGCATTTGGGGCCCCCATGACATGCGTCATGCATTTTGGGCCCCCACGGGCATGCAACATACATTTGGGGCCCCCATGACATGCGGCATGCTTTTGGGGCCCCCATAACATGCGGCATGCATGTGGGGCCCCCATGACATGCGGAATGCACGTGGGGACCACATGACATGCAGCATGCATTTGGGGCTCCCATGACATGCAGCATGCATTTGGGGCCCCCATGACATAGATAATGCATGTTGGGCCCCCATGACATGCAGCAAACATGTGGAGCCCTCATGACATGCGGCATGAATTTGGGGCCCCCATGACTCTCGGCATGCACGTTTGGCCCCCGTGACATGAGGCATGCATGTGGGGCCCCCATGACATGCGGCATGCACGTCGGGCCCCCATGACTTACGGCACATATTTGGGGCCCCCATGACATGCGGCATACATTTGGGGCCTACATGACATGATGCTTGCATTTGGGGCTTGCATGACATGCGGCATGCACATGGGGCCCCCATGACATGTGGTTTGCATGTGGAGCCCACATGACATGCAGCATGAATTTGGGGCCCCCATGACATGCAGCATGAATTTGCGTCCACCATGACATGCGGCATGCATGTGGGGCCCCCATGACATGCGGCATGCATTTGGGCCCCCCATGACTTGCGGCATGCATTTGGTTCCCCCATGACATGCTGTATGCAAGTGGGGCCCCCATGACATGCGGCATGCATTTGGGCCCCCCATGACTTGTGGCATGCATGTCGGGCCCCCATGACATGAGTCACGTATTAGGGGCCCACATGACATGTTGCCTACATTTGGTGCACCCATGACATGAGGCATGCACATGGGACCCCCATGACATGCGGCATGCATGTGGAGCCCCCATGATATGCGGAATGCACGTGGGGACCCCAAGACATGCAGCATGCATTTGGGGCCCCCATGACATGCAGCATGAATTTGGGCCCCCATGACATGCGGCATGTATGTGAGTCCCCATGACACGCAGCATGCATGTGGGGCCCACATGCCATGCGCCATGCATGAGGGGCCCCCATGACATGCGCCATGCATGTGGGCCCCCACATGACATGCGGCATGCATTTGGGGCCCCCATGACATGCTGTATGCAAGTAGGGCCCCCATGACATGCGGCATGCATTTGGGCCCCCCATGACTTGCGGCATGCATTTGGGGCCCACATGACATGCTGTATGCAACTGGGGCCCCCATGACATGCGGCATGCATTTGGGCCCCCCACGACTTGCGGCATGCACGTGGGGCCCCCATGACATGCGGCATGCATTTGGGGCCCCCATGACATGCGACATGCACGTGTGGCCACCATGACATGTGGCATGAATTTGGGGCCCCATGACACGCGGCATGCATGTTCGGCCCCCGTGACATGCGACATACATTTGGGGCCCCCTATGACATGCTGTATGCAAGTGGGCCCCCATGACATGCGGCATGCATTTGGGCCCCCCATGACTTGTAGCATGCACGTGGGCCCCCATGACATGCGGCATGCATTTGGGTCCCCCATGACATGGAGCGTGCATTTGGGGCCCCCATAACATGCTGAATGCATTTTTGGCCCCCATGACATGAGGCATGCATTTGCTGACATCATGACATGAGGCATACATTTGGAGACCCCATGACATGCGGCATGAACATGGGCCCCCATGACATGCGGCAGGCATGTGGGGCCCCATGACATACGGCATGCATTTGGGGCCCCCATGACATGCGGCATGCACGTGGGACCCCCAAGACATGTGGCATGAATTTGGGGCCCCATGACACGCGGCATGCATGTTCGGCCCCCGTGACATGCGCCATACATGTGGGGCCCCCATGACATGCGGCAAGCATTTGGGGCCCCCATGACATGCGGCATGCATTTGGGTCCCCCATGACATGCAGCGTGCATTTGGGGCCCCCATAACATGCTGAATGCATTTTTGGCCCCCATGACATGCGGCATACATTTGGGGCCCCCTATGACATGCTGTATGCAAGTGGGGCCCCCATGACATGCGGCATGCATTTGGGCCCCCCATGACTTGCGGCATGCATTTGGTTCCCCCATGACATGCTGTATGCAAGTGGGGCCCCCATGACATGCGGCATGCATTTGGGCCCCCCATGACTTGTGGCATGCATGTCGGGCCCCCATGACATGAGTCACGTATTAGGGGCCCACATGACATGTTGCCTACATTTGGTGCACCCATGACATGAGGCATGCACATGGGACCCCCATGACATGCGGCATGCATGTGGAGCCCGCATGATATGCGGAATGCACGTGGGTACCCCAAGACATGCAGCATGCATTTGGGGCCCCCATGACATGCAGAATGAATTTGGGCCCCCATGACATGCGGCATGTATGTGAGTCCCCCATGACACGCAGCATGCATGTGGGGCCCCCATGCCATGCACCATGCATGAGGGGCCCCCATGACATGCGCCATGCATGTGGGCCCGCACATGACATGCGGCATGCATTTTGGGACCCCATGACATGCTGTATGCAAGTAGGGCCCCCATGACATGCGGCATGCATTTGGGGCCCCGATGACATGCGGCATGCACTTGGGTCCCCCATTACATGCAGCGTGCATTTGGGGCCCCCATAACATGCTGAATGCATTTTTGGCCCCCATGACATGAGGCATGCATTTGGGGCCATCATGCCATGCGGCATACATTTGGGCACCCCTATGACATGCTGTATGCAAGTGGGGCCCCCATGACATGCGGCATGCATTTGGGCCCCCCATGACACGCGGCATGCATGTTCGGCCCCCGTGACATGCGCCATACATGTGGGGCCCCCATGACATGCGGCATGCATTTGGGGCCCCCATGACATGCGGCATGCATTTGGGGCCATCATGACATGAGGCATACATTTGGGGCCCCCTATGACATGCGGCTTGCATTTGGGGACCCCATGACATGAGGCATGCATTTGGGGCCCCCATGACATATGCATGCATTTGGGGCCACGATGACATGCGGCATGAATGTGGGGCCCCCATGACATGTGGCATGCATATGGGGCTCCCTTGACATGCGGCATGCATTTGGGGCCCCCGTGATATGCGGCACGTATTTGTGGCTCTCATGACATGCGTCATGCACTTGGGGCCCTCATGACATGTGGCATGCACGTGGGCCCCCCATGACATGTGGCACGCATTTGGGCCCCCACATGACATGCGGCATGCACGTGGGGCCACCTTGACATGCGGCATGCATTTGGGGCCCCCATGACATTCAGCATGCATGTGGGCCCACACATGACATGCGGCATGCACGTTGGGCCACCTTGACATGCGGCATGCATTTGGGGGTCCCCATGACATGCGGCATGCATTTGGGGCCCCCATGACATGCGTCATGCATTTTGGGCCCCCAATGGCATGCAACATACATTTGGGGCCCCCATGACATGCGGCATGCTTTTGGGGCCCCCATAACATGTGGCATGCATGTGGGGCCCCCATGACATGCGGAATGCACGTGGGGACCACATGACATGCAGCATGCATTTGGGGCTCCCATGACATGCAGCATGCATTTGGGGCCCCCATGACATAGATAATGCATGTTGGGCCCCCATGACATGCAGCAAACATGTGGAGCCCTCATGACATGCGGCATGAATTTGGGGCCCCCATGACTCTCGGCATGCAAGTTTGGCCCCCGTGACATGAGGCATGCATGTGGGGCCTCCATGACATGCGGCATGCACGTCGGGCCCCCATGACTTACGGCACATATTTGGGGCCCCCATGACATGCGGCATACATTTGGGGCCCCCATGACATGTTTAATGTATTTGGGGCCCCCATGACATGCGGCATACATTTGGGGCCTACATGACATGATGCTTGCATTTGGGGCTTGCATGACATGCGGCATGCACATGGGGCCCCCATGACATGTGGTTTGCATGTGGAGCCCACATGACATGCAGCATGAATTTGGGGCCCCCATGACATGCAGCATGAATTTGCATCCACCATGACATGCGGCATGCATGTGGGGCCGCCATGACATGCGCCATGCATGTGGGGCCCCCATGACATGCGCCATGCATGTGGGGCCCCCGTGACATGCGGCATACATTTGGGGCTCCCATGAGACATGGCATGCAGGTGGGTCCCCAATGACATGCGGCATGCATTTGGGGTACCCATGACTTGTGCCATGCATGAGGGGCCCCCATGATATGCGGCATGCATGTGGGGTGTCCATGACATGCGGCATGCATGTGGGGACCCCATGACATGAGACATGCATTTGGGCCCCCATAACATGCGGCATTCACGTGGGCCCCATCATGACATGCGGCATTAATTTGGGGCCCCCCTGACATGAGGCATGCACGTGGTGCCACCAAGACATGCGGCATGCATTTGTGGCCCCAATGACATACGGCATGAACGTGGATGCCCATGACATGCGGCATGCATGTGGGGCCCCCATGACATGCACAATGCATGTGGGGCCCCCATGACATGCAACACGTATTTGGGGCCCCCATGACATGAGGTATGCATTTGGGGGCCCCATGACATGCGGCATGCATGTGGGCCCCCCAAGACATGTGGCATGCATTTGGGGCCCACATGACATGCGGCATGCATGTGGGCCCCCATGACATGCGGCATGCATGTGGGGCCCCCATGATATGCGGCATGCATGTGGGGTGTCCATGCGGCATGCATTTGGGTCCCCTATGACATGGAGCGTGCATTTGGGGCCCCCATAACATGCTGAATGCATTTTTGGCCCCCATGACATGAGGCATGCATTTGGGGCCATCATGACATGAGGCATACATTTGGGGACCCCATGACATGCGGCATGAACATGGGCCCCCATGACATGCAGCATGCATGAGGGACCCCCATGACATGCGGCATGCATTTGGGGCCCCCATGACATGCTGTATGCAAGTAGGGCCCCCATGACATGCGGCATGCATTTGGGCCGACCATGACTTGCGGCATGCATTTGGGGCCCACATGACATGCTGTATGCAAGTGGGGCCCCCATGACATGCGGCATGCATTTGGGCCCCCCACGACTTGCGGCATGCACGTGGGGCCCCCATGACATGCGGCATGCATTTGGGGCCCCCATGACATGCGGCATGCACGTGGGGCCACCATGACATGTGGCATGAATTTGGGGCCCCATGACACGCGGCATGCATGTTCGGCCCCCGTGACATGCGCCATACATGTGGGGCCCCCATGACATGCGGCATGCATTTGGGGCCCCCATGACATGCGGCATGCATTTAGGTCACCCATGACATGCAGCGTGCATTTGGGGCCCCCATAACATGCTGAATGCATTTTTGGCCCCCATGATATGAGGCATGCATTTGGTGCCATCATGACATGCGACATACATTTGGGGCCCCCTATGACATGCTGTATGCAAGTGGGGCCCCCATGACATGCGGCATGCATTTGGGCCCCCCATGACTTGTAGCATGCACGTGGGGCCCCCATGACATGCGGCATGCATTTGGGTCCCCCATGACATGAAGCGTGCATTTGGGGCCCCCATAACATGCTGAATAGAGATGAGCGTTGTTCGACTAGAACTGTTCGCCAATCTCAAATTCGAGCTGTTTTGGGCGGTGTTCGAGTTGTTCGACGAACCCGAACGATTTGCAAAAAATTCGGCTGTTCGAGGTTATGTTCGATAACTGTTTGTGCACCAAAAGCGTGTCCTGCATGTCTGGCGCTATTTAGAGCACCAATCATGCAGGGATTGTCTGCCACTCACTGTAATGCCGCAGCCATGGTGGTTGTGGCATTACAGTGATTGCCCAAATCGATGGGAACAGTGCCAACAGTGAAACATGAAAAGCCGGCAATTCAGCAGCGGCATACACCGGTACCCGACAATTTAGAACCGAAAGAATAGAGCTTCACACATAGATTAGATAGATATAAACATGTCAGCCACATATATAAGAAGTACAGTGACAGTGTTGCTTACTGTACTTGTCATTTAGCGTAAAGGATTTATCAAAAAAAATAATAGTGTTTTCATGCACCGTCTCTTTAAAAAAGCCGGCCGGAAATTCAGCATCTGTACCCGACAATTTAGAATAGAAGGAATAGAGAATCACACATAGATTAGATAGATAGAAACATGTCAGTCACATATATATGAAGTACAGTGACAGTGTTGCTTACTGTACTTGTCATTTAGTGTAAAGGATTTATCAAAAGAAATATTAGTGTTTTCATGCACTGTCTCTTTAAGAAAGCCGGCCGGCAATTCTGCATCGGTACCCGACAATTTATAACAGACAGAATAGAGCTTCACACATAGATTAGATAGATAGAAACATGTCAATCACATATATATGAAGTACAGTGATAGTGTTGGTTACTGTACTTGTCATTTAGTATTAAAATAAAGGATTTATTATTAAAAAAATTGGCGTGGGGTTCCCCTTAATTTTAGGCTCTAGCGGAGGTTAAGCAGACAGCTGGGGCAGATGTTTGAAGCCTGGGAAGGGGGTAATACCCACGGAGCTTCCCAGGCTACTAATATCAGCCCCCAGCTGAATACATAGCCTTTACTAGCTATTAAAATGGGGGACCCCCCCAAAAAAAATGACGTGGGGTCCCCTCTAATTTAATAGCTAGCAAAGGCTAGGCAGACAGCTGGGGGCTGATATTAATAGCCCAGGAAGGGAGCCATGAATATTGGCCCCCTCCCAGGCTAGAAACACCAGCCGTCAGCCGCCCCAGAAATGGCGCATCCATAGGATGCGCCAATTCTGGCACTTAGCCTCGCTCTTCCACGCTGCCCTGGTGCGGTGGCAGGGGGTAATAGGGCTGGGGTTGATGTCAGCTTATAATGCCAGCTGACATCAAGCCCAGGTTAGTAATGGAGAGGCGTCTATAAGACACCCCCATTACTAACCCCATAGTCAAAGTTAAAAAAAACACAAACACCCAGAATAAAGTCCTTAAATTGAAATAAAGACACAATTCTTTATTGTTCTAAATTAAACCATACTTACCATCACACCCATTCCAGCTGAAGCCAACGATCTCCTGTAATAAAAATAAAATAATAAAGCAACCTCATCCTTACCTTTCCATGGTTCCCACGACAGCTTCAGCTCTGCTACATCGAGATGACAGGCTGGACCGCAGCAGAACGCTGCCATCCAGCCTGCCATCCCGCAGACACTGAGAAGCGCAGGCATGCTTGCGCTCCACATTGTCTCTCTGTGACGGCATAAAGATGAGCCGAGGTCATGTCCAATGAACTCGGCTCACCTCATGCACGTCACTGACAGCGTGGGAGAATTCTCACGCTGAAGCGCTGAGTGCAGGAAAATTTTCCCACGCTGTCAGTGAGGTGCATGAGGTGAGCTGAGTTCATTGGACATGAGCTCACCTCATGCACGTCACTGACAGCGTGGGAGAATTCTCCTGCACTCAGCACTTCAGCGTGAGAATTTTCCCACGCTGTCATTGACGTGCATGAGGTGAGCCGAGTTCATTGGACATGACCTCGGCTCATCTGGATGCCGTCACAGAGAGACACTGAGGAGCGCAAGCATGCCTGCGCTTCTCAGTGTCTGCGGGATGGCAGGCTGGATGGCAGCGTTCTGCTGCGGTCCAGCCTGTCATCTCGATGTAGCAGAGCTGAAGCTGTCGTGGGAACCATGGAAAGGTAAGGATGAGGTTGGTTTATTATTTTTCTTTTATTGCAGGAGATCGTTGGCTTCAGCTGGAATGGGCGTGATGGTAAGTATAGTTTAATTTAGAACAATAAAGAATTGTGTCTTTATTTCAATTAAAGGACTTTTTTCTGGGTGTTTGTGTTTTTTTTAAATACTTTACTAGAAATTCATGGCGGTCATGTCTAATACTGGCGTGACCCCATGAATTTTGGGCTTGGGGCCAGCTGATAATACCAAGCTGGCCCTAACCCCTTTATTACCCAGTGAGCCACCGCACCAGGGCCCTGGATGAGTTGGGTACAGCGCCAGAAGATGGCGCTTCTATGAATGCGCCATTTTCCGGGGTGGCTGCGGACTGCAATTTGCAGCGGGGGGGGGGGGGCCCAGAAAGCTTGGGCCTCCCTGCGCTGCAGATTCCAGCCCCCAGCTGCCTAGTTGTACCTGGCTGGACACAAAAATAGGGCGAAGCCCCACGTATTTTTTTTTCAATTATTTCATGAAATTCATGAAATAATTAAGAAAAAAAGGCCTTCCCTATATTGTTGTGTCCGGCCAGGTACAAATAGGCAGCTGGTGGTTGGGGGCAGCCCGTTCCTGCCTGCTGTACCTGGCTGGACACAAATATAGTGCGAAGCCCCACTTCAATTTTTTTTAATTATTTCATGAAATTCATGAAATAATTAAGAAAAAAAGGCCTTCCCTATATTGTTGTGTCCGGCCAGGTACAAATAGGCAGCTGGTGGTTGGGGGCAGCCCGTTCCTGCCTGCTGTACCTGGCTGGACACAAATATAGTGCGAAGCCCCACTTCAATTTTTTTTAATTATTTCATGAAATAATTAAGAAAAAAAGGCCTTCCCTATATTGTTGTGTCCGGCCAGGTACAAATAGGCAGCTGGTGGTTGGGGGCAGCCCATTCCTGCCTGCTGTACCTGGCTGGACACAAATATAGTGCGAAGCCCCACTTCAATTTTTTTAAATTATTTCAGGAAATTCATGAAATAATTAAAAAAAAATTGACGTGGGGCTTCGCACTATATTTGTGTCCAGCCAGGTACAGCAGGCAGGAACGGGCTGCCCCCAACCACCAGCTGCCTATTTGTACCTGGCCGGACACAACAATATAGGGAAGCCCTTTTTTTCTTAATTATTTCATGAAATAATTTAAAGAAAATTGACGTGGGGCTTCGCCCTGTTTTTGTGTCCAGCCAGGTACAACTATGCAGCTGGGGGCTGGAATCCGCAGCGCAGGGAGGCCCAAGCTTTCTGGGCCACCCCCGCTGCAAATTGCAGTCCGCAGCCACCCCGGAAAATGGCGCGTTCATAGAAGCGCCATCTTCTGGCGCTGTACCCAACTCATCCAGGGCCATGATGCGGTGGCTCACTGGGTAATAAAGGGGTTAGGGCCAGCTTGGCGTTATCAGCTGGCCCTAAGCCCAAAATTCATGGGGTCACGCCAATATTAGACATGACCACCATGAATTTCTAGTAAAGTATTTAAAAAAAACACAACACCCAGAAAAAAGTCCTTTAATTGAAATAAACACACAATTCTTTATTGTTCTAAATTAAACCATACTTACCATCACACCCATTCCAGCTGAAGCCAACGATCTCCTGAAATAAAAGAAAAATAATAAAGCAACATCATCCTTACCTTTCCATGGTTCCCATGACAGCTTCAGCTCTGCTACATCGAGATGACAGGCTGGACCGCAGCAGAACGCTGCCATCCAGCCTGTCATCCCGCAGACACTGAGAAGCGCAGGCTTGCTTGCGCTCCACAGTGTCTATCTGTGAGGGCATCCAGATGAGCCGAGTTAATGTCCAATGAACTCGGCTCACCTCATGCACGTCACTGACAGCGTGGGAGAACTCTCCTGCACTCAGCGCTTCAGCATGAGAATTTTCCCACGCTGTCAGTGACGTGCATGAGGTGCGCCGAGTTCATTGGACATGAACTCGTCTCATCTTTATGCCGTCACAGCCAGACACTGCAGAGCGCAAGCATGCCTGCGCTTCTCAGTGTCTGCGGGATGACAGGCTGGATGGCAGCTTTCTGCTGCGGTCCAGCCTGTCATCTCGATGTAGCAGAGCTGAAGCTGTCGTGGGAACCATGGAAAGGTAAGGATGAGGTTGCTTTATTATTTTTCTTTTATTGCAGGAGATCGTTGGCTTCAGCTGGAATGGGCGTGACGGTAAGTATGGTTTAATTTAGAACAATAAAGGATTGTGTCTTTATTTCAATTAAAGGACTTTATTCTGGGTGTTTGTGTTTTCTTTTAACTTTGACTATGGGGTTAGTAATGGGGGTGTCTTATAGACGCCTCTCCATTACTAACCTGGGCTTGATGTCAGCTGGCATTATAAGCTGACATCAACCCCAGCCCTATTACCCCCTGCCACCGCTACAGGGCAGCGTGGAAGAGCGAGGCTAAGTGCCAGAATTGGCGCATCCTATGAATGCGCCATTTCTGGGGCGGCTGACGGCTGGTGTTTCTAGCCTGGGAGGGGGCCAATATTCATGGGACCCTTCCTGGGCTATTAATATCTGCCCCCAGTTGTCTGCCTAGCCTTTGCTAGCTATTAAATTAGGGGGGACCCCACGTCATTTTTTTGGGGGGGTCCCCCATTTTAATAGCTAGTAAAGGCTATGTATTCAGCTGGGGGCTCATATTAGTAGCCTGGGAAGCTCCGTGGGTATTACCCCCTTCCCAGGCTTCAAACATCTGCCCCAGCTGTCTGCTTAACCTCCGCTAGAGACTAAAATTAAGGGGAACCCCACGCCAATTTTTTTTAATAATAAATCCTTTATTTTAATACTAAATGACAAGTACAGTAACCAACACTATCACTGTACTTCATATATATGTGACTGACATGTTTCTATCTATCTAATCTATGTGTGAAGCTCTATTCTGTCTGTTATAAATTGTCGGGTACAGATGCTGAATTGCCGGCCGGCTTTTTTAAAGAGACAGTGCATGAAAACACTATTATATTTTTTAATAAATCCTTTACACTAAATGACAAGTACAGTAAGCAACACTGTCACTGTACTTCATATATATGTGACTGACATGTTTCTATCTATCTAATCTATGTGTGAGGCTCTATTCCTTCTTGTCTAAATTGTCGGGTACCGGTGTATGCCGCTGCTGAATTGCCGGCCGGCTTTTTTAAAGAAAGCGTCTTCTGAGCAGTTTGTCAGCTTTTGGACACCATTGAAGGTGTTTTCTATGTGTTTCTATGTGTTTTTGTTTGCCTGCCATTGGTTTTAACGGTGTTCGACGGTGTTCTAAGGTGTTCGACGAACAGTTCGACGAACAGTTCCTCGAACATCCCGGTGTTCGACGAACCGAACCGAACCCGAACACTACGGGGGTGGCTCAACACTAATGCTGAATGCATTTTTGGCCCCCATGACATGAGGCATGCATTTGCTGCCATCATGACATGAGGCACACATTTGGGGACCTCATGACATGCGGCATGAACATGGGCCCCCATGACATGCGGCAGGCATGTGGGGCCCCATGACATACGGCATGCATTTGGGGCCCCCATGACATGCGGCATGCACGTGGGACCCCCAAGACATGTGGCATGAATTTGGGGCCCCATGACATGCGGCATACATTTGGGGCCCCCATGACTTGCGGCATGCATTTGGTTCCCCCATGACATGCTGTATGCAAGTGGGGCCCCCATGACATGCGGCATGCATTTGGGCCCCCCATGACTTGTGGCATGCATGTCGGGCCCCCATGACATGAGTCACGTATTAGGGGCCCACATGACATGTGGCATACATTTGGTGCACCCATGACATGCGGCATGCACATGGGACCCCCATGACATGCGGTATGCATGTGGAGCCCCCATGATATGCGGAATGGACATGGGGACCCCAAGACATGCAGCATGCATTTGGGGCCCCCATGACATGCAGCATGAATTTGGGCCCCCATGACATGCGGCATGCATGTGGGGCCCCCATGCCATGCACCATGCATGAGGGGCCCCCATGACATGCGCCATGCATGTGGGCCCGCACATGACATGCGGCATGCATTTGGGGACCCCATGACATGCTGTATGCAAGTAGGGCCCCCATGACATGCGGCATGCATTTGGGGCCCCCATGACATGCGGCATGCACTTGGGTCCCCCATGACATGCAGCGTGCATTTGGGGCCCCCATAACATGCTGAATGCATTTTTGGCCCCCATGACACGAGGCATGCATTTGGGCCCATCATGACATGCGGCATACATTTGGGCACCCCTATGACATGCTGTATGCAAGTGGGGCCCCCATGACATGCGGCATGCATTTGGGCCCCCCATGACTTGCGGCATGCATTTGGTTCCCCCATGACATGCTGTATGCAAGTGGGGCCCCCATGACATGCGGCATGCATTTGGGCCCCCATCACTTGTGGCATGCACGTGGGGCCCCCATGACATGTGGCATGCATTTGGGGCCCCCATGACATGCGGCATGCACGTGGGGCCACCATGACATGCTGCATGCATTTGGGGACCCCATGACATGCGGCATGAACATGGGCCCCCATGACATGCGGCAGGCATGTGGGGCCCCATGACATACGGCATGCATTTGGGGCCCCATGACATGCGGCATGCACGTGGGGCCCCTAAGACATGTGGCATGAATTTGGGGCCCCATGACACGTGGCATGCATGTTCGGCCCCCGTGACATGCGCCATACATGTGGGGCCCCCATGACATGCGGCATGCATTTGGGGCACCCATGACATGCGGCATGCATTTGAGGCCATCATGACATGAGGCATACATTTGGGGCCCCCTATGACATGCGGCTTGCATTTGGGGACCCCATGACATGAGGCATGCATTTGGGGCCCCCATGACATATGCATGCATTTGGGGCCACGATGACATGCGGCATGAATGTGGGGCCCCCATGACATGCGGCATTCATGTGGGGCCCCCTTGACATGCGGCATGCATTTGGGGCCCCCGTGATATGCGGCACGTATTTGTGGCTCTCATGACATGCGTCATGCACTTGGGGCCCTCATGACATGTGGCATGCACGTGGGCCCCCCATGACATGTGGCACACATTTGGGCCCCCACATGACATGCGGCATGCACGTGGGGCCACCTTAACATGCGGCATGCATTTGGGCCCCCCATGACATTCAGCATGCATGTGGGCCCCCACATGACATGCGACATGCACGTGGGGCCACCTTGACATGCGGCATGCATTTGGGGCCCCCATGACATGCGGCATGCATTTGGTGCCCCCATGACATGCGGCATGCATTTTGGGCCCCCAATGGCATGCAACATACATTTGGGGCCCCATGATATGCGGCATGCTTTTGGGACCCCCACAACATGCGGCATGCATGTGGGGCCCCCATGACATGCGGAATGCACGTGGGGACCACATGACATGCAGCATGCATTTGGGGCTCCCATGACATGCAGCATGCATTTGGGGCTCCCATGACATGCAGCATGCATTTGGGGCCCCCATGACATAGATAATGCTTATTGGGCCCCCATGACATGCGGCAAACATGTGGAGCCCTCATGACATGCGGAATGCATGTGGGGCCCCCTTGACATGCGTCATGCATTTGAGTCCCCCATGACATGCGGCATGCACGTTGGGCCCCCATGACATGCGGCTTGCACGTGGGGCCCCCATGAAATGCCCATGCATTTGGGGCCCCCATTACAAGGGGCATGTATATGGGGCCCCCATGACATGCCGCATGCATTTGGGGTCCCCATGACATGCGGCATTCACATGGGTCCCCCATGACATGCGGCATGCATTTGGGGCCCCAATGATATGCGGCATGCATTTGGGGCCCCAATGACATGCGGCATGCATGTGGTGCCCCCCTGACATGCGGCACGCATGTGGGGCCCCCATGACATGCGGCATGTATTTGGGGCCCCCATGACATGCGGCATGCATTTGGGGCCCCCATGACATGCGGCATGAATTTGGGGCCCCCATGACTCTCGGCATGCAAGTCTGGCCCCCGTGCCATGAGGCATGCATGTGGGGCCCCCATGACATGCGGCATGCACGTCGGGCCCCCATGACTTACTGCACATATTTGGGGCTCCCATGACATGCGGCATACATTTGGGGCCCCCATAACATGCTTAATGTATTTGGGGCCCCCATGACATGCGGCATACATTTGGGGCATCCATGACATGAGGCTTGCATTTGGGGCTCGCATGACATGCGACATGCACATGGGGCCCCCATGACATGTGGTTTGCATGTTGAGCCCACATGACATGCAGCATGAATTTGGGGCCCCCATGACATGCAGCATGAATTTGGGTCCACCATGACATGCGGCATGCATGTGGGGCCGCCATGAAATGCGCCATGCATGTGGGGCCCCCATGACATGCGACATGCATGTGGGGCCCCCGTGACATGCGGCATACATTTGGGGCTCCCTTGAGACATGGCATGCAGGTGGGTCCCCAATGACATGCGCCATGCATTTGGGGTACCCATGACTTGTGTCATGCATGTGGGGCCCCCATGATATGCGGCATGCATGTGGGGTGTCCATGACATGCGGCATGCATTTGGGGCCCACATAACACGTGGCATGTATGTGGGGCCCCAATGACATGCGGCATGCATGTGGGGCCCCCCTGAAATGCGGCATGCACGTAGGGCACCCAATGACATGAGGCATGCATTTGGGGCCCCCATGACATGCGCATGCATGTGGGGCCCCCATGACATGCGGCACATTTTTGGGGCCCCCATGACATGCCTCGAACATATGGGGCCCCCATGACATAAGGCATACATTTGGGGCCCCCATGACATGCAGCATGCATTTGGGGCCCCCATGACATGGGGAATGCATGTGGGGCCCCCATGGCATGCGGAAAGCATTTGGGATCCCATGACATGCAGCGTGCATTTGGGGCACTCATGACATGCGGCATGCATTTTGGGCCCCCAATGACATGCGACATACATTTGGAGCCCCCATGACATGCGGCATGCATTTGGGCCCCCCATGACATGCTGCATGCATTTGGGGACCCCATGACATGCGGCATGAACATGGGCCCCCATGACATGCGGCAGGCATGTGGGGCCCCATGACATACGGCATGCATTTGGGGCCCCCATGACATGCGGCATGCACGTGGGGCCCCAAAGACATGTGGCATGCATTTGGGACCCCATGACATGCAGCGTGCATTTGGGGCCCCCATGACATGCGGCATGCATTTTGGGCCCCCAATGACATGCAACATACATTTGGGGCCCCCATGACATGCGGCATGCTTTTGGGGCCCGCATAACATGCGGCATGCATGTGGGGCCCCCATGACATGCGGAATGCATGTGGGGACCACATGACATGCAGCATGCATTTGGGGCTCCCATGACATGCAGCATGCATTTGGAGCCCCCATGACATAGATAATGCATGTTGGGCCCCCATGACATGCGGCAAGCATGTGGAGCCCTCATGACATGCGGAATGCATGTGGGGCCCCCTTGACATACGTCATGCATTTGAGGCCCCCATGACATGCGGCATGCACGTTGGGCCCCCATGACATGCGGCTTGCACGTGGGTCCCCCATGACATGCCCATGCATTTGGGGCCCCCATTACAAGGGGCATGTATTTGGGGCCCCCATGACATGCGGCATGCATTTGGGGTCCCCATGACATGCGGCATTCACCTGGGTTCCCATGACATGCGGCATGCATTTGGGGCCCCAATGATATGCGGCATGCATTTGGGGCCCCAATGACATGCAGCATGCATGTGGTGCCCCCCTGACATGCGGCATGCATGTGGGGCCCCCATGACATGCGGCATGTATTTGGGGCCCCCATGACATGCGGCATGCATTTGGGGCCCCCATGACATGTGGCATGAATTTGGGGCCCCCATGACTCTCGGCATGCAAGTTTGGTCCCCGTGACATGAGGCATGCATGTGGGGCCCCCATGACATGCGGCATGCACGTCGGGCCCCCATTACTTAAGGCACATATTTGGGGCCCCCATGACATGCGGCATACATTTGGGGCCCCGATGACATGCTTAATGCATTTGGGGCTCACATGACATGCGGCATGCACATGGGGCCCCCATGACATGTGGTTTGCATGTGGAGCCCACATGACATGCAGCATGAGTTTGGGGCCCTCATGACATGCAGCATGAATTTGGGTCCACCATGACATGCGCCATGCATGTGGGGCCGCCATGACATGCGCCATGCATGTGGGGCCCCCATGACATGCGCCATGCATGTGGGACCCCCGTGACATGCGGCATACATTTGGGGCTCCCATGAGACATGGCATGCAGGTGGGTCCCCAATGACATGCGGCACGTATTTATGGCCCTCATGACATGTGGCATACATTTGGGGCCCCCATGACACGCGGCATACATTTGGGGGCCCCATTACATGCATCATGCATTTGGGGCCCCCATGACATGCAGCATGAATGTGGGGTGTCCATGACATGCGGCATGCATGTGGGGACCTCATGACCTGCGGCATGCATTTGGGGTACCCATGACTTGTGGCATGCATGTGGGGCCCCCATGATATGCGGCATGCATGTGGGGTGTCCATGACATGCGGCATGCATGTGGGGACCACATGACATGAGACATGCATTTGGGGCCCACATAACACGTGGCATGCATGTGGGGCCCCAATGACATGCGGCATGCATGTGGGGCCCCCCTGAAATGTGGCATGCACGTAGGGCACCCAATGACATGAGGCATACATTTGGGGCCCCCATGACATGCGGCATGCATGTGGGGCCCCCATGACATGTGGCATGCATTTGGGCCCCCATAACATGCGGCATTCACGTGGGCCCCATCATGACATGCGGCATTAATTTGGGGCCCCCCTGACATGAGGCATGCACGTGGTGCCACCAAGACACGCGGCATGCATTTGTGGCCCCAATGACATACGGCATGAACGTGGATGCCCATGACATGCGGCAGGCATGTGGGGCCCCCATGACATGCACCATGCATGTGGGGCCCCCATGACATGCAACACGTATTTGGGGCCCCCATGACACGCGGTATGCATTTGGGGCCCCCATGACATGCGGCATGCATGTGGGCCCCCCAAGACATGTGGCATGCATTTGGGGCCCACATGACATGCGGCATGCATGTGGGGCCCCCATGACATGCGGCACATTTTTGGGGCCCCCATGACATGCGTCAAACATATTGGGGCCCCCATGGCATGTGGCAAGCATTTGGGACCCCATGACATGCATCGTGCATTTGGGGCCCCCATGACATGCGTCGAACATATGGGGCCCCCATGACATAAGGCATGCATTTGGGGCCCCCATGACATGCGGCATTCATTTGGGGCCCCCATGACATGCAGCATGCATTTGGGGCCCTGATGACATGGGGAATGCATGTGGGGCCCCCATGGCATGCGGCAAGCATTTGGGACCCCATGACATGTAGCGTGCATTTGGGGCACTCATGACATGCGGCATGCATTTTGGGCCCCCAATGACATGTGACATACATTTGGAGCCCTCATGACATGCGGCATGCATTTGGGGCCCCCATGACATGTGACATACATTTGGGGCCCCCATGACATGCGGCATGCATGTTGAGCCCCCATGACATGCTTAATGCACGTGGGGCCCCCATGACATGCGGCATGCATTTGGGCCCCCAATGACTTGTGGCATGCACGTGGGGCCCCCATGACATGTGTCATGCATGTAGAGACCCCATGACATGCGTAATGCACGTGGGGCCCCCATGACATGCAGCACGTATTTGGGGCCCCCATGACAAGCGACATGCATTTGGGGCTCCCATGACATGCGGCATGCATTTGGGGTACACATGGCATGTGGCATGCACGTGGGACCCCTATGATATGCGACATGCATTTGGGGCCCACATGTCATGCGCCATGCACGTCGGGCCCCCATGATATGCGGCACATATTTGGGGCCCCCATGACATGTGGCATACATTTGGGGCTCCCATGACATGCGGCATGCACTTGTGGCCACCATGACATGCGGCATGCATGTGGGGCCCCCATGACATGTCACATGAATTTGGGGCCTTCATAATCTGCGTCATGCATTTGGGGCCCCCATGACATGCGGCATGCATTTGGGGCCCCCATGACATGCGGCACGTATTTGGAGCCCCCATGACATGTGGCATGCATGTGGGGCCCCCATGACATGCGCCATGCATGTGGGGCCCCCATGACATGCGGCATGCATTTGTTGACCCCATGACACGCGGCATGCATGTGGGGCCCCCATGACATGCCGCATGCATGTGAGGCCCCCATGACATACCACATGCATGCGGGGACCACCATGACATGCCGCATGCATTTGGGGCCCCCATGACAAGCGACATACATTTGGGGCCCACATGACATGCGGCATGCTTTTGGGGCCCCTATCACATGAGGCATGCACGTAGGTCCCCCATGACATGCGGCATGTATGTAGAGCTCCCATGCCAAGCGGAATGCACGTGGGGACCCCATGACATGCAGCATGCATTTGGGCCCCCCTGACATGCGGCATGAACGTGGGGCCCCAATGACATGCGGCACGTATTTGGGGCCCACATGACATGCAGCATGCATTTCGTACCCCCATGACATGCGGAATGCACGTGGGGCCACCATGACATGCAGCATGCATTTGGGGCTCCCATGACATGCGGCATACATTTGGGGCTCCCATGACATGTGGCATGCACGTCGGGCCCCCATGATACGCGGCACATATTTGGGGCCCCCATGACATGTGGCATACATTTTGGGCCCCCATGACATGCAGAATGCATTTGGGGACCCCATGAAATGCGGCATACATTTCTGGCCTCCATGACATGCGGCATGCATTTGGGTCTCCCATGACATGCGGCATGCACATGGGGCCCCCATGACATGCGGTATGCATGTGGAGCCACCATGACACGCAGCATGCACGTGGGGACCCCATGACATGCGGCACGTATTTGGGGCCCCCATGACATTCTGCACGAATTTGGGGCCCCCGTGACATGCGGTATGCATGTGGGGCCCCCATGACATGCGGCATGCATGTGGAGCCCCATGACATGCGGCACGTATTTGGGGCCCCCAAGACATGCGGCATGCACGCGGGGCCCACATGAAATGCGGCAACTATTTGGGGCCCCCATGACACACGGCATGAATGTGGGGCCCACATTACATGCGACATACATTTGGGGCCCCCATGACATACAGCATGCATTTGGAGCCCCCATGACATAGATAATGCATGTTGGGCCCCCATGACATGCGGCAAGCATGTGGAGCCCTCATGACATGCGGAATGCATGTGGGGCCCCCTTGACATACGTCATGCATTTGAGGCCCCCATGACATGCGGCATGCACGTTGGGCCCCCATGACATGCGGCTTGCACGTGGGTCCCCCATGACATGCCCATGCATTTGGGGCCCCCATTACAAGGGGCATGTATTTGGGGCCCCCATGACATGCGGCATGCATTTGGGGTCCCCATGACATGCGGCATTCACCTGGGTCCCCCATGACATGCGGCATGCATTTGGGGCCCCAATGATATGCGGCATGCATGTGGAGCCCCATGACATGCGGCACGTATTTGGGGCCCCCAAGACATGCGGCATGCACGCGGGGCCCACATGAAATGCGGCAACTATTTGGGGCCCCCATGACACACGGCATGAATGTGGGGCCCACATGACATGCGACATACATTTGGGGCCCCCATGACATACAGCATGCATTTGGGGCCCCCATTACATAGGGAATGCATGTGGGGCCCCCATGACATGCGGCAAGCATGTGGAGCCCTCATGACATGCGGAATTCATGTGGGGCCCCCTTGACATGCGGCATGCATTTGAGGTCTTCATGACATGCGGCATGCATGTGGGGCCCCCATGACATGCGGAATGCATGTGGGGACCACATGACATGCAGCATGCATTTGGGGCTCCCATGACATGCAGCATGCATTTGGAGCCCCCATGACATAGATAATGCATGTTGGGCCCCCATGACATGCGGCAAGCATGTGGAGCCCTCATGACATGCGGAATGCATGTGGGGCCCCCTTGACATACGTCATGCATTTGAGGCCCCCATGACATGCGGCATGCACGTTGGGCGCCCATGACATGCGGCTTGCACGTGGGTCCCCCATGACATGCCCATGCATTTGGGGCCCCCATTACAAGGGGCATGTATTTGGGGCCCCCATGACATGCGGCATGCATTTGGGGTCCCCATGACATGCGGCATTCACCTGGGTCCCCCATGACATGCGGCATGCATTTGGGGCCCCAATGATATGCGGCATGCATTTGGGGCCCCAATGACATGCAGCATGCATGTGGTGCCCCCCTGACATGCGGCATGCATGTGGGGCCCCCATGACATGCGGCATGTATTTGGGGCCCCCATGACATGCGGCATGCATTTGGGGCCCCCATGACATGCGGCATGAATTTGGGGCCCCCATGACTCTCGGCATGCAAGTTTGGCCCCCGTGACATGAGGCATGCATGTGGGGCCCCCATGACATGCGGCATGCACGTCGGGCCCCCATTACTTAAGGCACATATTTGGGGCCCCCATGACATGCGGCATACATTTGGGGCCCCGATGACATGCTTAATGCATTTGGGGCTCACATGACATGCGGCATGCACATGGGGCCCCCATGACATGTGGTTTGCATGTGGAGCCCACATGACATGCAGCATGAGTTTGGGGCCCTCATGACATGCAGCATGAATTTGGGTCCACCATGACATGCGCCATGCATGTGGGGCCGCCATGACATGCGCCATGCATGTGGGCCCACATGACATGCGCCATGCATGTGGGGCCCCCGTGACATGCGGCATACATTTGGGACTCCCATGAGACATGGCATGCAGGTGGGTCCCCAATGACATGCGGCACGTATTTATGGCCCTCATGACATGTGGCATACATTTGGGGCCCCCATGACACGCGGCATACATTTGGGGGCCCCATTACATGCATCATGCATTTGGGGCCCCCATGACATGCAGCATGAATGTGGGGTGTCCATGACATGCGGCATGCATGTGGGGACCTCATGACATGAGACATGCATTTGGGGCCCACATAACACGTGGCATGCATGTGGGGCCCCAATGACATGCGGCATGCATGTGGGGCCCCCCTGAAATGCGGCATGCACGTAGGGCACCCAATGACATGAGGCATGCATTTGGGGCCCCCATGACATGCGGCATGCATGTGGGGCCCCCATGACATGTGGCATGCATTTGGGCCCCCATAACATGCGGCATTCACGTGGGCCCCATCATGACATGCGGCAATAATTTGGGGCCCCCCTGACATGAGGCATGCACGTGGTGCCACCAAGACACGCGGCATGCATTTGTGGCCCCAATGACATACGGCATGAACGTGGATGCCCATGACATGCGGCAGGCATGTGGGGCCCCATGACATGCACCATGCATGTGGGGCCCCCATGACATGCAACACGTATTTGGGGCCCCCATGACACGCGGTATGCATGTGGGGCCCCCATGACATGCGGCATGCATGTGGGCCCCCCAAGACATGTGGCATGCATTTGGGGCCCACATGACATGCGGCATGCATGTGGGGCCCCCATGACATGCGGCACATTTTTGGGGCCCCCATGACATGCGTCAAACATATGGGGCCCCCATGGCATGCGGCAAGCATTTGGGACCCCATGACATGCATCGTGCATTTGGGGCCCCCATGACATGCGTCAAACATATGAGGCCCCCATGACATAAGGCATGCATTTGGGGCCCCCATGACATGCGGCATTCATTTGGGGCCCCCATGACATGCAGCATGCATTTGGGGCCCTGATGACATGGGGAATGCATGAGGGGCCCCCATGGCATGCGGCAAGCATTTGGGACCCCATGACATGTAGCGTGCATTTGGGGCACTCATGACATGCGGCATGCATTTTGGGCCCCCAATGACATGTGACATACATTTGGAGCCCTCAAGACATGCGGCATGCATTTGGGGCCCCCATGACATGTGACATACATTTGGGGCCCCCATGACATGCGGCATGCATGTTGAGCCCCCATGACATGCTTAATGCACGTGGGGCCCCCATGACATGCGGCATGCATTTGGGCCCCCAATGACTTGTGGCATGCACGTGGGGCCCCCATGACATGCGGCATGCATTTGGGGCCCCCATGACATGCGGCATGCACGAGGGGCCACCATGACATGCTGCATGCATTTGGGGACCCCATGACACGCGGCATGCATGTTCGGCCCCCGTGACATGCGCCATACATGTGGGGCCCCCATGACATGCGGCATGCATTTGGGGCCCCCATGACATGCGGCATGCATTTGGGGCCATCATGACATGAGGCATACATTTGGGGCCCCCTATGACATGCGGCTTGCATTTGGTGACCCCATGACATGCGGCATGCATTTGGGGCCCCCATGACATATGCATGCATTTGGGGCCACGATGACATGCGGCATGAATGTGGGGCCCCCATGACATGCGGCATGCATATGGGGCCCCCTTGACATGCGGCATGCATTTGGGGTCCCCTTGACATGTGGCATGCATTTGGGACCCCATGACATGCAGCGTGCATTTGGGGCCCCCATGACATGCGGCATGCATTTTGGGCCCCCAATGACATGCAACATACATTTGTGGCCCCCATGACATGCGGCATGCTTTTGGGGCCCCCATAACATGCGTCATGCATGTGGGGCCCCCATGACATGCGGAATGCATGTGGGGACCACATGACATGCAGCATGCATTTGGGGCTCCCATGACATGCAGCATGCATTGGGGCCCCCATGACATAGATAATGCATGTTGGGCCCCCATGACATGCGGCAAGCATGTGGAGCCCTCTTAACATGCGGCATGCATGTGGGGCCCCCTTGACATGCGTCATGCATTTGAGTCCCCCATGACATGCGGCATGCACGTTGGGCCCCCATGACATGCGGCTTGCACGTGGGGCCCCCATGACATGCCCATGCATTTGGGGCCCCCATTACAAGGGGCATGTATTTGGGGCCCCCATGACATGCCGCATGCATTTGGGGTCCCCATGACATGCGGCATTCACGTGGGTCCCCCATGACATGCGGCATGCATTTGGGGCCCCAATGATATGTGGCATGCATTTGGGCCCCCAATGACATGCGGCATTCATGTTGGGCCCCCCTGACATGCGGCACGCATGTGGGGCCCCCATAACATGCGGCATGTATTTGGGGCCCCCATGACATGTGGCATGCATTTGGGGTCCCCATGACATGCGGCATTCACGTGGGTCCCCCATGACATGCGGCATGCATTTGGGGCCCCAATGACATGCAGCATGTATTTGGGGCCCCCAAGACATGCGGCATGCATTTGGAGTCCCCATGACATGCGGCATTCACGTGGGTCCCCAATGACATGCGGCATGCATTTGGGGCCCCAATGATATGCGGCATACATTTGGGGCCCCGATGACATGCTTAATGTATTTGGGGCCCCCATGACATGCGGCATACATTTGGGGCCTCCATGACATGAGGCTTGCATTTGGGGCTCGCATGACATGCGGCATGCACATGGGGCCCCCATGACATTTGGTTTGCATGTGGAGCCCACATGACATGCAGCATGAATTTGGGGACCCCATGACATTCAGCATGAATCTGGGTCCACCATGACATGCGTCATGCATGTGGGGCCGCCATGACATGCGCCATGCATGTGGGGCCCCCGTGACATGCGGCATACATTTGGGGCTCCCATGAGACATGGCATGCAGGTGGGTCCCCAATGACATGCGGCACGTATTTATGGCCCTCATGACATGTGGCATACATTTGGGGCCCCCATGACACGCGGCATACATTTGGGGGCCCCATTACATGCATCATGCATTTGAGGCCCCCATGACATGCAGCATGCATGTGGGGTGTCCATGACATGCGGCATGCATGTGGGGACCCCATGACATGCGGCATGCATTTGGGGTACCCATGACTTGTGGCATGCATGTGGGGCCCCCATGATATGCAGCATGCATGTGGGGTGTCCATGACATGCGGCATGCATGTGGGGACCCCATGACATGAGACATGCATTTGGGGCCCACATAACACGTGGCATGCATGTGGGGCCCCAATGACATGCGGCATGCATGTGGGGCCCCCCTGAAATGTGGCATGCACGTAGGGCACCCAATGACATGAGGCATGCATTTGGGGGCCCCATGACATGCGGCATGCATGTGGGGCACCCATGACATACAGCATGCATTTTGGGCCCCCATGACATGCGGCATGCATTTGGAGCCCAAATGACATGCTTCATGCATGTGGAGCCCCCATGACATGCGGCATGCATTTGGGGCCCACATGACATGCAGCATGCATTTCTTCCCCCATGACATGCGGCATGCACGTGGGGCCACCATGACATGCAGCATGCATTTGGGGCCCACATGACATGGGGAATGCATGTGGGGCCCCCATGACATGCGGTTTGCATATGGGGTACCCGTGACTTGTGGCATGCACGTAGGGCCCCCATGACATGCGGCACGTATTTGGAGCCCCCATGACATGCGGAATGCATGTGGGGACCCCATGACATGCGGCATGCATTTGGTGCCCCCATGACATGCAGAATACATTTGGGGCCCCCATGACATGCGGCATACATTTGGGGCCCCTATGACATGCGGCTTGCACTTGTGGCCCCCATGACACGCGACATGTATGTGGGGCCCCCATGACATGTCACATGCATGTGGGGCCCCATGACATGCGGTATGAACGTGGGGACCCCATGACATGTGGCATGCAATTGGGTCCCACATGATATGCAGCATGCATTTGGGGCTCCCATGACATACGGCATGCATTTGGGGCCCCCATGACATGCGGCATACATTTGGAGCCCCCATGACATGCAGAATGCATTTGGGGCCCCCATGACATGCGGCATACATTTGGAGCCCCCATGACATGCAGAATGCATTTGGGGCCCCCATGACATGCGGCATACATGTTGGGCCCCCATGACATGACGCATGCATTTGAGGCCCCCATGACATGCGACATACATTTGGGGCCCCCATGACAAGCGGCATGCTTTTGGGACCCCCATGACATGCGGCATGCATCAGGGGTACGCATGGAATGTGGCATACACGTGGGGCCTCTATGACATGGGGCATGAATTTGGGGCCCCCATGAAATGCAGAATGCATTTGGGGTCCCCATGACATACGGCATACATTTGGGGCCCCCATGACAGCGGCATGCACTTGTAGCCCCCATAACATGCGTCATGCATGTGGGGCCCCCATGACATGCGGAATGCACGTGGGGACCACATGACATGCATCATGCATTTGGGGCTCCCATGACATGCGGCATGCATTTGGGGCCCCATGACATGTGGTATACATTTGGGGCCCCCATGACATGCAGAATGCATTTGGGGCCCCCATGACATGCGCCATACATTTGGGGCCCCCATGACATGCGGCATGCACTTGTGGCCCCCATGACACGCTGCATGCACGTGGGGCCCCCATGACATGCGCCATACATTTGGGGCCCCCATGACATGCGGCATGCACTTGTGGCACCCATGACACGCTGCATGCACGTGAGGCCCCCATGACATGTCGCATGCATGCGGGGCCCCATGACATGCTGCATGCATGCGGGGCCCCCATGTTATGCCGCATACATTTGGGGCCCCCATGACATACGATATACATTTGGGGCCCCCATGATATGCGGCAAGATTTTGGGGCCCCTATCACATGAGGCATGCACGTGGGGCCCCCATGACATGTGTCATGCATGTAGAGCCCCCATGACATGCGTAATGCACGTGGGGCCCCCATGACATGCAGCACGTATTTGGGGCCCCCATGACAAGCGACATGCATTTGGGGCTCCCATGACATGCGGCATGCATTTGGGGTACACATGGCATGTGGCATGCACGTGGGACCCCTATGATATGCGACATGCATTTGGGGCCCACATGACATGCGCCATGCACGTCGGGCCCCCATGATATGCGGCACATATTTGGGGCCCCCATGACATGTGGCATGCACTTGTGGCCACCATGACATGCGGCATGCATGTGGGGCCCCCATGACATGTCACATGAATTTGGGGCCTTCATAATCTGCGTCATGCATTTGGGGCCCCCATGACATGCGGCATGCATTTGGGGCCCCCATGACATGCGGCACGTATTTGGAGCCCCCATGACATGTGGCATGCATGTGGGGCCCCCATGACATGCGCCATGCATGTGGGGCCCCCATGACATGCGGCATGCATTTGTTGACCCCATGACATGCGGCATGCTTTTGGGGCCCCTATCACATGAGGCATGCACGTAGGGCCCCCATGACATGCGGCATGTATGTAGAGCTCCGATGACAAGCGGAATGCACGTGGGGACCCCATGACATGCAGCATGCATTTGGGCCCCCCTGACATGCGGCATGAACGTGGGGCCCCAATGACATGCGGCACGTATTTGGGGCCCACATGACATGCAGCATGCATTTCGTACCCCCATGACATGCGGAATGCACGTGGGGCCACCATGACATGCAGCATGCATTTGGGTTACACATGGCATGCGGCATGCACGTGGGGCCCCTATGATATGCGGCATGCATTTGGGGCTCCCATGACATGCGCCATGCATTTGGGGCTCCCATGACATGCGGCATACATTTGGGGCCCCCATGACATGTGGCATGCGCGTCGGGCCCCCATGATACGCGGCACATATTTGGGGCCCCCATGACATGTGGCATACATTTTGGGCCCCCATGACATGCAGAATGCATTTGGGGACCCCATGAAATGCGGCATACATTTCTGGCCTCCATGACATGCGGCATGCATTTGGGTCTCCCATGACATGCGGCATGCACATGGGGCCCCCATGACATGCGGTATGCATGTGGAGCCACCATGACACGCAGCATGCACGTGGGGACCCCATGACATGCGGCACGTATTTGGGGCCCCCATGACATTCTGCACGAATTTGGGGCCCCCGTGACATGCGGTATGCATGTGGGGCCCCCATGACATGCGGCATGCACGTGGAGCCCATGACATGCGGCACGTATTTGGGGCCCCCAAGACATGCGGCATGCACGCGGGGCCCACATGAAATGCGGCAACTATTTGGGGCCCCCATGACACACGGCATGAATGTGGGGCCCACATGACATGCGACATACATTTGGGGCCCCCATGACGTACAGCATGCATTTGGGGCCCCCATTACATAGGGAATGCATGTGGGGCCCCCATGACATGCGGCAAGCATGTGGAGCCCTCATGACATGCGGAATTCATGTGGGGCCCCCTTGACATGCGGCATGCATTTGAGGTCTTCATGACATGCAGCATGCATTTGGGGCCCCATGACATGCAGCATGCATTTGGGGCCCCATGACATGCAGCATGCATTTGGGGCTCAATGACTTGCTGCATGCACTTTGGGCCCCCATGACATGCGGTTTGCACGTGAGGCCAACATGACATGCGGCATGCATTTGGGGCCCCTGTGAAATGTGGCATGCACGTGAGGTCCCCATGACATGGGGCATGCATTTGGGGCCTTCATAATCTGCGGCATGCATGTGGGGACCCCATGATATGCGGTTTGCTTATTGGGTACCCGTGACTTGTGGCATGCACGTAGGGCCCCCATGACATGCCCCATGCATTTGGGGCCCACAAGAAATGCGGCATGCATTTGGGGCCCCCATGACATGCGGCATGCATTTGGGGACCCCATGCCATTCGGGAAGCACGTGGGGCCCCCATGACCTGGGGCATGCATTTGGGGCCCACATGACATTCGGCATGCATTTGGAGTACCCATGACATGCGCCATGCACGTGGGGCCCCCATGACATGTGGCATGCATTTGGGCCCCCCATGACATGTGGCATGCATTTGGGACCCCCATGACATGCCCCTGCATTTGGGGCCCCCATGACATTGGGCATGTATTTGGGGCCCCCATGACATGCGGCATGCATTCGGGGTCCCCATGACATGCGGCATTCACGTGGGGCCCCCATGACATGCGGCATGGATTTAAGGCCCCCCATTACACGCGGCATGCATGTGGGACCCCCCTGACATGCGGCATGCACGTGGGGCCCTTGTGACATGCGGCATGTACTTGGGGCCCTTGTGACATGCGGCATGCATTTGGGGCCCCCATGACATGCGGCATGAATTTGGGGGCCCCATGACACGCGGCATGCATGTTCGGCCCCCGTGACATGCGGCATTAATGTGGGGCACCCATGACATGCGGTATGCATTTCGGGCCCCCATGACATGCAGCGTGCATTTGGGCCCCCCATTACATGCTTCATGCATTTTGGGCCCTCATGACATGAGGCATGCATTTGGGGCCATCATGACATGCGTCATACATTTGGGGCCCCCTATGACATGCGGCTTGCATTTGGGGACCCCATGACATGCAGCATGCTTTCGGGGACGGCATGACATGCGGCATGCACGTCGGGCCCCCATGACATGCGGCACGTATTAGGGGCCCCCATGACAAGCGACATGCATTTGGGGCTCCCATGACATGCGGCATGCATTTGGGGTACACATGGCATGCTGCATGCATGTGGTGCCCCTATTATATGTGGCATGCATTTGGGGCCCACATGACATGCGCCATGCATTTGGGGCTCCCATGACATGCGGCATACATTTGGGGCCCCCATGACATGTGGCATGCACGTCGGGCCCCCATGATATGCGGCACATATTTGGGGCCCCCATGACATGTGGCATACATTTTGGGCCCCCATGACATGCAGAATGCATTTGGGGACCCCATGAAATGCGGCATACATTTCTGGCCTCCATGACATGTGGCATGCATTTGGGTCTCCCATGACATGCGGCATGCACATGGGGCCCCCATGACATGCGGTATGCATGTGGAGCCACCATGACACGCAGCATGCACGTGGGGACCCCATGACATGCGGCACGTATTTGGGGCCCCCATGACATTCTGCATGAATTTGGGGCCCCCGTGACATGCGGTATGCATGTGGGGCCCCCATGACATGCGGCATGCATGTGGAGCCCCATGACATGCGGCACGTATTTGGGGCCCCCAAGACATGCGGCATGCACACGGGGCCCACATGAAATGCGGCAACTATTTGGGGCCCCCATGACACACGGCATGAATGTGGGGCCCACATGACATGCGACATACATTTGGGGCCCCCATGACATACAGCATGCATTTGGGGCCCCCATTACATAGGGAATGCATGTGGGGCCCCCATGACATGCGGCAAGCATGTGGAGCCCTCATGACATGCGGAATTCATGTGGGGCCCCATTGACATGCGGCATGCATTTGAGGTCTTCATGACATGCGGCATGCATTTGGGGCCCCATGACATGCAGCATGCATTTGGGGCTCAATGACTTGCTTCATGCACGTGGGGCCCCCATGACATGCGACTTGCACGTGAGGCCAACATGACATGGGGCATGCATTTGGGGCCTTCATGATCTGCGGCATGCATGTGGGGCCCCCATGATATGCGTTTTGCATATTGGGTACCCGTGACTTGTGGCATGCACGTAGGGCCGCCATGACATGCCCCATGCATTTGGGCCCCCATGACATGCGGCATGCATTTGGGGTCCCCATGCCATTCGGGAAGCACGTGGGGCCCCCATGACCTGGGGCATGCATTTGGGGCCCACATGACATTCGGCATGCATTTGGAGTACCCATGACATGCGCCATGCACGTGGGGCCCCCATGACATGTGGCATGCATTTGGGCCCCCATGACATGCCCCTGCATTTGGGGCCCCCATGACATTGGGCATGTATTTGGGGCCCCCATGACATGCGGCATGCATTTGGGGTCCCCATGACATGCGGCATTCACGTGGGGCCCCCATGACATGCGGCATGCATTTGGGGCCCCCATTACACGCGGCATGCATGTGGGACCCCCCTGACATGCGGCATGCACGTGTGGCCCCATGACATGCGGCATGTATTTGGGGCCCCTGTGACATGCGGCATGCATTTGGGGCCCCATGACATGCGGCATGAATTTGGGGGCCCCATGACACGCGGCATGCATGTTTGGCCCCGGTGACATGCGGCATGCATGTGGGGCCCCCATGACATGCGGTATGCATTTCGGGCCCCCATGACATGCAGCGTGCATTTGGGCCCCCCATTACATGCTTCATGCATTTTGGGCCCTCATGACATGAGGCATGCATTTGGGGCCATCATGACATGCGTCATACATTTGGGGCCCCCTGTGACATGCGGCTTGCATTTGGGGACCCCATGATATGCGGCATGCATTCGGGGACCGCATGGCATGCGGCATGCACGTCGGGCCCCCATGACATGCGGCACGTATTAGGGGCCCCCATGACATGCGGCATACATTTGGGACACCCATGACATGCGGCATGCACATGGGAACCCCATGACATGCGGTATGCAAGTGGGGACCCCATGACATGCATCTTGAATTTGGGGCCCCCATGACATGCAGCATGCACGTCGGGCCCCCATGACATGAGTCACGTATTAGGGGCCCACATGACATGTGGCATACATTTGGTGCACCCATGACATGCGGCATGCACATGGGACCCCCATGACATGCGGTATGCATGTGGAGCCCCCATGATATGCGGAATGCACGTGGGGACCCCAAGACATGCAGCATGCATTTGGGGCCCCCATGACATGCAGCATGAATTTGGGCCCCCATGACATGCGGCATGTATGTGACTCCCCATGACACGCAGCATGCATGTGGGGGCCCCATGCCACGCGCCATGCATGAGGGGCCCCCATGACATGTGCCATGCATGTGGGCCCCCACATGACATGCGGCATGCATTTGGGCCCCCCATGACTTGCGGCATGCACGTGGGGCCCCATGACATGCGGCATTCATTTGGGGCCCCCATGACATGCGACATGCACGTGGGGCCACCATGACATGTGGCATGCATTTGGGGACCCCCATGACATGCGGCATGAACATGGGCCACCATGACATGCGGAAGACAAGTGGGGCCCCCATGACATGGGGCATGCATTTGGGCCCCCCATGACTTGCGGCATGCACGTGGGGCCCCAATGACATGCGGCATGCATTTGGGGCCCCCATGACATGCGGCATGCACGTGGGGCCACCATGACATGCGGCATGCATTTGGGGACCCCATGACATGCGGCATGAACATGGGCCCCCATGACATGCGGCAGGTATGTGGGTCCCCATGACATACGGCATGCATTTGGGGCCCCCATGACATGTGGCATGCACGTGGGACCCCAAGACATGTGGCATGAATTTGGGGCCCCATGACACGCGGCATTCATGTTCGGCCCCCATGACATGCGCCATACATGTGGGGCCCCCATGACATGCGGCAAGCATTTGGGGCCCCCATGACATGCGGCATGCATTTGGGTCCCCCATGACATGCAGCGTGCATTTGGGGCCCCCATAACATGCTGAATGCATTTTTGGCCCCCATGACATGAGGCATGCATTTGGGGCCATCATGACATGCGGCATACATTTGGGGCCCCCTATGACATGCTGTAGGCAAGTGGGGCCCCCATGACATGCTGCATGCATTTGGGCCCCCCATGACTTGCGGCATGCATTTGGGGCCCCCATGACATGCGGCATGCACGTGGGACCCCCAAGACATGTGGCATGAATTTGGGGCCCCATGACACGCGGCATGCATGTTCGGCCCCCATGACATGCGCCATACATGTGGGGCCCCCATGACATGCGGCAAGCATTTGGGGCCCCCATGACATGCGGCATGCATTTGGGTCCCCCATGACATGCAGCGTGCATTTGGGGCCCCCATAACATGCTGAATGCATTTTTGGCGCCCATGACATGAGGCATGCATTTGGGGCCATCATGACATGCGGCATACATTTGGGGCCCCCATGACTTGCGGCATGCATTTGGTTCCCCCATGACATGCTGTATGCAAGTGGGGCCCCCATGACATGCGGCATGCTTTTGGGCCCCCCATGACTTGCGGCATGCATTTGGTTCCCCCATGACATGCTGTATGCAAGTGGGGCCCCCATGACTTGTGGCATGCAATTCGGGCCCCCATGACATGAGTCACGTATTAGGGGCCCACATGACATGTGGCATACATTTGGTGCACCCATGACATGCGACATGCACATGGGACCCCCATGAAATGCGGTATGCATGTGGAGCCCCCATAATATGCGGAATGCACGTGGGGACCCCAAGACATGCAGCATGCATTTGGGGCCCCCATGACATGCAGCATGAATTTGGGCCCCCATGACATACGGCATGTATGTGAGTCCACCATGACACGCAGCTTGCATGTGGGGCCCCCATGCCATGCGCCGTGCATGAGGGTCCCCCATGACATGCGCCATGCATGTGGGCCCCCACATGACATGCGGCATGCATTTGGGGCCCCCATGACATGCTATATGCAAGTAGGGCCCCCATGACATGCGGCATGCATTTGAGCCCCCACATGACATGCGGCATGCATTTGGGGCCCCCATGACATGCGGCATGCATTTGGGCCCCCCACGACTTACGGCATGCACTTGGGGCCCCCATGACATGCGGCATGCATTTGGGACCCCCATGACATGCGGCATGCACGTGGGGCGACCATGACATGCGGCATGCATTTGGGGACCCCATGACATGCGACATGAACATGGGCCCCCATGACATGCGGCAGGCATGTGGGGCCCCATGACATACGGCATGCATTTGGGGCCCCCATGAAATGCGGCATGCACGTGGGGCCCCCAAGACATGTGGCATGAATTTGGGCCCCATGACACGCGGCATGCATGTTCGGCCCCCGTGACATGCGCCATACATGTGGGGCCCCCATGACATGCGGCATGCATTTGGGGCCCCCATGACATGCGGCATGCATTTGGGTCCCCCATGACATGCAGCGTGCATTTGGGGCCCCCATAACATGCTGAATGCATTTTTGGACCCCATGACATGAGGCATGCATTTGGGGCCATCATGCCATGCGGCATACATTTGGGGCCCCCTATGACATGCTGTATGCAAGTGGGGCTCCCATGACATGCGGCATGCATTTGGGCCCCCCATGACTTGCGGCATGCATTTGGTTCCCCCATGACATGCTGTATGCAAGTGGGGCCCCCATGACATGCGGCATGCAATTGGGCCCCCCATGACTTGTGGCATGCACGTGGGGCCCCCATGACATGCGGCATGCATTTGGGGGCCCCGTGACATGCGGAATGCACGTGGGGCCACCATGACATGCGGCATGCATTTGGGGACCCCATGACATGCGGCATGAACATGGGCCCCCATGACATGCGGCAGGAATGTGGGGCCCCTTGACATACGGCATGCATTTGGGGCCCCCATGACATGCGGCATGCACGTGGGGCCCCTAAGACATGTGGCATGAATTTGGGGCCCCATGACACGCGGCATGCATGTTCGGCCCCCGTGACTTGCGCCATACATGTGGGGCCCCCATGACATGCGGCATGCATTTGGGGCCCCCATGACATGCGGCATGCATTTGGGTCCCCCATGACATGGACCGTGCATTTGGGGCCTCCATAACATGCTGAATGCATTTTTGGCCCCCATGACATGAGGCATGCATTTGGGGCCATCATGACATGAGGCATACATTTGGGGACCCCATGACATGCGGCATGAACATGGGCCCCCATGACATGCGGCATGCATGTCAGGCCCCCATGACATGAGTCACATATTAGGGGCCCACATGACATGTGGCATACATTTGGTGCACCCATGACATGCGGCATGCACATGGGACCCCCATGCCATGCGGTATGCATGTGGAGCCCCATGATATGCGGAATGCACGTGGGGACCCCAAGACATGCAGCATGCATTTGGGGCCCTCATGACATGCGGCATGTATGTGAGTCCCCCATGACACGCAGCATGCATGTGGGGCCCCCATGCCATGCGCCATGCATGAGGGGCCCCCATGACATGTAACATGCATGTGGGCCCCACATGACATGCGGCATGCATTTGGGGACCCCATGACATGCTGTATGCAAGTGGGGCCCCCATGACATGCGGCATGCATTTGGGCCCCCCATGACTTGCGGCATGCACGTGGGGCCCCCATGACATGCGGCATGCATTTGGGGCCCCCATGACATGTGGCATGCACGTGGGGCGACCATGACATGCGGCATGCATTTGGGGACCCCATGACATGCGACATGAACATGGGCCCCCATGACATGCGGCAGGCATGTGGGGCCCCATTACATACGGCATGCATTTGGGGCCCCCATGAAATGCGGCATGCACGTGGGGCCCCCAAGACATGTGGCATGAATTTGGGCCCCATGACACGCGGCATGCATGTTCGGCCCCCGTGACATGCGCCATACATGTGGGGCCCCCATGACATGCGGCATGCATTTGGGGCCCCCATGACATGCGGCATGCATTTGGGTCCCCCATGACATGCAGCGTGCATTTGGGGCCCCCATAACATGCTGAATGCATTTTTGGACCCCATGACATGAGGCATGCATTTGGGGCCATCATGCCATGCGGCATACATTTGGGGCCCCCTATGACATGCTGTATGCAAGTGGGGCTCCCATGACATGCGGCATGCATTTGGGCCCCCCATGACTTGCGGCATGCATTTGGTTCCCCCATGACATGCTGTATGCAAGTGGGGCCCCCATGACATGCGGCATGCAATTGGGCCCCCCATGACTTGTGGCATGCACGTGGGGCCCCCATGACATGCGGCATGCATTTGGGGGCCCCGTGACATGCGGAATGCACGTGGGGCCACCATGACATGCGGCATGCATTTGGGGACCCCATGACATGCGGCATGAACATGGGCCCCCATGACATGCGGCAGGAATGTGGGGCCCCTTGACATACGGCATGCATTTGGGGCCCCCATGACATGCGGCATGCACGTGGGGCCCCTAAGACATGTGGCATGAATTTGGGGCCCCATGACACGCGGCATGCATGTTCGGCCCCCGTGACTTGCGCCATACATGTGGGGCCCCCATGACATGCGGCATGCATTTGGGGCCCCCATGACATGCGGCATGCATTTGGGTCCCTCATGACATGGACCGTGCATTTGGGGCCCCCATAACATGCTGAATGCATTTTTGGCCCCCATGACATGAGGCATGCATTTGGGGCCATCATGACATGAGGCATACATTTGGGGACCCCATGACATGCGGCATGAACATGGGCCCCCATGACATGCGGCATGCATGTCGGGCCCCCATGACATGAGTCACATATTAGGGGCCCACATTACATGTGGCATACATTTGGTGCACCCATGACATGCGGCATGCACATGGGACCCCCATGCCATGCGGTATGCATGTGGAGCCCCATGATATGCGGAATGCACGTGGGGACCCCAAGACATGCAGCATGCATTTGGGGCCCCCATGACATGCAGCATGAATTCGGGCCCCCATGACATGCGGCATGTATGTGAGTCCCCCATGACACGCAGCATGCATGTGGGGCCCCCATGCCATGCGCCATGCATGAGGGGCCCCCATGACATGTAACATGCATGTGGGCCCCACATGACATGCGGCATGCATTTGGGGACCCCATGACATGCTGTATGCAAGTAGGGCCCCCATGACATGCGGCATGCATTTGGGCCCCCCATGACTTGCGGCATGCACGTGGGGCCCCCATGACATGCGGCATGCATTTGGGGTCCCCATGACATGTGGCATGCACGTGGGGCGACCATGACATGCGGCATGCATTTGGGGACCCCATGACATGCGGCATGAACATGGGCCCCCATGACATGCGGCAGGCATTTGGGGCCCCATTACATACGGCATGCATTTGGGGCCCCCATGAAATGCGGCATGCACGTGGGGCCCCCAAGACATGTGGCATGAATTTGGGGCCCCATGACACGCGGCATGCATTTGGGGCCCCCATGACATGCGGCATGCATTTGGGTCCCCCATGACATGCAGCGTGCATTTGGGGCCCCCATAACATGCTGAATGCATTTTTGACCCCCATGACATGAGGCATGCATTTGGGGCCATCATGACATGCGGCATACATTTGGGGCCCCCTATGACATGCAGTATGCAAGTGGGGCTCCCATGACATGCGGCATGCATTTGGGCCCCCCATGACTTGCTGCATGCATTTGGTTCCCCCATGACATGCTGTATGCAAGTGGGGCCCCCATGACATGCGGCATGCATTTGGGCCCCCCATGACTTGTGGCATAAACGTTGGGCCCCCATGACATGCGGCATGCATTTGGGGCCCCCATGACCTGCGGCATGCACGTGGGGCCACCATGACATGCTGCATGCATTTGGGGACCCCATGACATGAGGCATGAACATGGGCCCCCATGACATGCGGCAGGCATGTGTGGCCCCATGACATACGGCATGCATTTGGGGCCCCCATGACATGCGGCATGCACGTGGGGCCCCTAAGACATGTGGCATGAATTTGGGGCCCCATGACACGCGGCATGCATGTTCGGCCCCCGTGACATGCGCCATACATGTGGGGCCCCCATGACATGCGGCATGTATTTGGGGCCCACATGACATGCAGCATGCATTTGGGGCTCCCATGACATGAGGCATACATTTGGGGCCCCCTATGACATGCGGCTTGCATTTGGGGCACCCATGACATGCGGCATGCACTTGTGGCCCTCATGACAGGCGGCATGCATGTGGGGCCCCCATGACATGCCGCATGCATGCGGGGCCCCAATGACATGCCACATGCATGCGGGGACCACCATGACATGCCGCATGCATTTGGGGTCCCCATGACAAGCGACATACATTTGGGGCCCCCATGACATGCAGCATGCTTTTGGGGCCCCTATCACATGAGGCATGCACGTAGGGCCCCCATGACATGTGGCATGTATGTAGAGCCCCCATGACAAGCGGAATGCACGTGGGGACCCCATGACATGCAGCATGCATTTGGGCCCCCCTGACATGCGGCATGAACGCGGGGCCCCAATGACATGCGGCATGTATTTGGGGCCCCCATGACATGCGGCATGCATTTGGGGCCCCCATGACATGCGGCATGCATGTGGGGCACCCATGACATACAGCATGCATTTTGGGCCCCCATGACATGCGGCATGCATTTGGAGCCCACATGACATGCAGCATGCATTTCGTACACCCATGACATGCGGCATGCACGTGGGGCCACCATGACATGCAGCATGTATTTGGGGCCCACATGACATGCAGCATGCATTTCGTACCCCCATGACATGCGGCATGCACGTGGGGCCACCATGACATTCAGCATGCATTTGGGGCCCACATGACATGGGGAATGCATGTGGGGCCCCCATGACATGCGGCATGTATTTGGTGCCCACATGACATGCAGCATGCATTTCGTACCCCCATGACATGCGGCATGCACGTGGGGCCACCATGACATTCAGCATGCATTTGGGGCCCACATGACATGGGGAATGCAGGTGGGGCCCCCATGACATGCTTCATGCATGTGGAGCCCCCATGACATGCGGCATGCATTTGGGGGCCCACATGACATGCAGCATGCATTTGGGGCTCCCATGACATGCGGCATGCATTTGGGGTACACATGGCATGCGGCATGCACGTGGGGCCCCTATGATATGCGGCATGCATTTGGGGCCCCCATGACATCTGGCATACATTTTGGGCCCCCATGACATGCAGAATGCATTTGGGGACCCCATGAAATGTGACATACATTTCTGGCCTCCATGACATGCGGCATGCATTTGGGTCTCCCATGACATGCGGCATGCACATGGGGCCCCCATGACATGCGGTATGCATGTGGAGCCACCATGACACGCAGCATGCACGTGGGGACCCCATGACATGCGGCACGTATTTGGCGCCCCCATGACATTCTGCATGAATTTGGGGCCCCGGTGACATGTGGTATGCATGTGGGGCCCCAATGACATGCGGCATGCATGTGGAGCCCCATGACATGCGGCACATATTTGGGGCCCCCAAGACATGCGGCATGCACGCGGGGCCCACATGAAATGCGGCAACTATTTGGGGCCCCCATGACACACGGCATGAATGTGGGGCCCACGTGACATGCGACATACATTTGGGGCCCCCATGACATACAGCATGCATTTGTGGCCCCCATTACCTAGGGAATGCATGTGGGGCACCCATGACATGCGGCAAGCATGTGGAGCCCTCATGACATACGGAATTCATGTGGGGCCCCATTGACATGCGGCATGCATTTGAGGTCTTCATGACATGCGGCATGCATTTGGGGCCCCATGACATGCAGCATGCATTTGGGGCTCAATGACTTGCTGCATGCACGTGGGGCCCCCATGACATGCGACTTGCACGTGAGGCCAACATGACATGGGGCATGCATTTGGGGCCTTCATGATCTGCGGCATGCATGTGGGGCCCCCATGATATGCGTTTTGCATATTGGGTACCCGTGACTTGTGGCATGCACGTAGGGCCGCCATGACATGCCCCATGCATTTGGGCCCCCATGACATGCGGCATGCATTTGGGGTCCCCATGCCATTCGGGAAGCACGTGGGGCCCCCATGACCTGGGGCATGCATTTGGGGCCCACATGACATTCGGCATGCATTTGGAGTACCCATGACATGCGCCATGCACGTGGGGCCCCCATGACATGTGGCATGCATTTGGGCCCCCATGACATGCCCCTGCATTTGGGGCCCCCATGACATTGGGCATGTATTTGGGGCCCCCATGACATGCGGCATGCATTTGGGGTCCCCATGACATGCGGCATTCACGTGGGGCCCCCATGACATGCGGCATGCATTTGGGGCCCCCATTACACGCGGCATGCATGTGGGACCCCCCTGACATGCGGCATGCACGTGTGGCCCCATGACATGCGGCATGTATTTGGGGCCCCTGTGACATGCGGCATGCATTTGGGGCCCCATGACATGCGGCATGAATTTGGGGGCCCCATGACACGCGGCATGCATGTTTGGCCCCGGTGACATGCGGCATGCATGTGGGGCCCCCATGACATGCGGTATGCATTTCGGGCCCCCATGACATGCAGCGTGCATTTGGGCCCCCCATTACATGCTTCATGCATTTTGGGCCCTCATGACATGAGGCATGCATTTGGGGCCATCATGACATGCGTCATACATTTGGGGCCCCCTGTGACATGCGGCTTGCATTTGGGGACCCCATGATATGCGGCATGCATTCGGGGACCGCATGGCATGCGGCATGCACGTCGGGCCCCCATGACATGCGGCACGTATTAGGGGCCCCCATGACATGCGGCATACATTTGGGACACCCATGACATGCGGCATGCACATGGGAACCCCATGACATGCGGTATGCAAGTGGGGACCCCATGACATGCATCTTGAATTTGGGGCCCCCATGACATGCAGCATGCACGTCGGGCCCCCATGACATGAGTCACGTATTAGGGGCCCACATGACATGTGGCATACATTTGGTGCACCCATGACATGCGGCATGCACATGGGACCCCCATGACATGCGGTATGCATGTGGAGCCCCCATGATATGCGGAATGCACGTGGGGACCCCAAGACATGCAGCATGCATTTGGGGCCCTCATGACATGCAGCATGAATTTGGGCCCCCATGACATGCGGCATGTATGTGACTCCCCATGACACGCAGCATGCATGTGGGGGCCCCATGCCACGCGCCATGCATGAGGGGCCCCCATGACATGTGCCATGCATGTGGGCCCCCACATGACATGCGGCATGCATTTGGGCCCCCCATGACTTGCGGCATGCACGTGGGGCCCCATGACATGCGGCATTCATTTGGGGCCCCCATGACATGCGGCATGCACGTGGGGCCACCATGACATGTGGCATGCATTTGGGGACCCCCATGACATGCGGCATGAACATGGGCCACCATGACATGCGGCAGACAAGTGGGGCCCCCATGACATGGGGCATGCATTTGGGCCCCCCATGACTTGCGGCATGCACGTGGGGCCCCAATGACATGCGGCATGCATTTGGGGCCCCCATGACATGCGGCATGCACGTGGGGCCACCATGACATGCGGCATGCATTTGGGGACCCCATGACATGCGGCATGAACATGGGCCCCCATGACATGCGGCAGGTATGTGGGTCCCCATGACATACGGCATGCATTTGGGGCCCCCATGACATGTGGCATGCACGTGGGACCCCAAGACATGTGGCATGAATTTGGGGCCCCATGACACGCGGCATTCATGTTCGGCCCCCATGACATGCGCCATACATGTGGGGCCCCCATGACATGCGGCAAGCATTTGGGGCCCCCATGACATGCGGCATGCATTTGGGTCCCCCATGACATGCAGCGTGCATTTGGGGCCCCCATAACATGCTGAATGCATTTTTGGCCCCCATGACATGAGGCATGCATTTGGGGCCATCATGACATGCGGCATACATTTGGGGCCCCCTATGACATGCTGTAGGCAAGTGGGGCCCCCATGACATGCTGCATGCATTTGGGCCCCCCATGACTTGCGGCATGCATTTGGGGCCCCCATGACATGCGGCATGCACGTGGGACCCCCAAGACATGTGGCATGAATTTGGGGCCCCATGACACGCGGCATGCATGTTCGGCCCCCATGACATGCGCCATACATGTGGGGCCCCCATGACATGCGGCAAGCATTTGGGGCCCCCATGACATGCGGCATGCATTTGGGTCCCCCATGACATGCAGCGTGCATTTGGGGCCCCCATAACATGCTGAATGCATTTTTGGCCCCCATGACATGAGGCATGCATTTGGGGCCATCATGACATGCGGCATACATTTGGGGCCCCCATGACTTGCGGCATGCATTTGGTTCCCCCATGACATGCTGTATGCAAGTGGGGCCCCCATGACATGCGGCATGCATTTGGGCCCCCCATGACTTGCGGCATGCATTTGGTTCCCCCATGACATGCTGTATGCAAGTGGGGCCCCCATGACTTGTGGCATGCAATTCGGGCCCCCATGACATGAGTCACGTATTAGGGGCCCACATGACATGTGGCATACATTTGGTGCACCCATGACATGCGACATGCACATGGGACCCCCATGAAATGCGGTATGCATGTGGAGCCCCCATAATATGCGGAATGCACGTGGGGACCCCAAGACATGCAGCATGCATTTGGGGCCCCCATGACATGCAGCATGAATTTGGGCCCCCATGACATACGGCATGTATGTGAGTCCACCATGACACGCAGCTTGCATGTGGGGCCCCCATGCCATGCGCCGTGCATGAGGGGCCCCCATGACATGCGCCATGCATGTGGGCCCCCACATGACATGCGGCATGTATTTGGGGCCCCCATGACATGCTATATGCAAGTAGGGCCCCCATGACATGCGGCATGCATTTGAGCCCCCACATGACATGCGGCATGCATTTGGGGCCCCCATGACATGCGGCATGCATTTGGGCCCCCCACGACTTACGGCATGCACTTGGGGCCCCCATGACATGCGGCATGCATTTGGGACCCCCATGACATGCGGCATGCACGTGGGGCCACCATGACATGCGGCATGCATTTGGGGACCCCATGACATGCGGCATGAACATGGGCCCCCCTGACATGCGGCAGGCATGTGGGGCCCCATGACATGTGGCATGAATTTGGGCCCCCATGACACGCGGCATGCATGTTCGGCCCCCGTGACATGCGCCATACATGTGGGGCCCCCATGACATGCGGCATGCATTTGGGGCCTCCATGACATGCGGCATGCATTTGGGTCCCCAATGACATGCAGCGTGCATTTGGGGCCCCCATAACATGCTGAATGCATTTTTGGACCCCATGACATGAGGCATGCATTTGGGGCCATCATGCCATGCGGCATACATTTGGGGCCCCCTATGACATGCTGTATGCAAGTGGGGCTCCCATGACATGCGGCATGCATTTGGGCCCCCCATGACTTGCGGCATGCATTTGGTTCCCCCATGACATGCTGTATGCAAGTGGGGCCCACATGACATGTGGCATACATTTGGTGCACCCATGACATGCGACATGCACATGGGACCCCCATGAAATGCGGTATGCATGTGGAGCCCCATGATATGCGGAATGCACGTGGGGACCCCAAGACATGCAGCATGCATTTGGGGCCCCCATGACATGCAGCATGAATTCGGGCCCCCATGACATGCGGCATGTATGTGAGTCCCCCATGACATGCAGCATGCATGTGGGGCCCCCATGCCATGCGCCATGCATGAGGGGCCCACATGACATGTAACATGCATGTGGGCCCCACATGACATGCGGCATGCATTTGGGGACCCCATGACATGCTGTATGCAAGTAGGGCCCCCATGACATGCGGCATGCATTTGGGCCCCCCATGACTTGCGGCATGCACGTGGGGCCCCCATGACATGCGACATGCATTTGGGGCCCCATGACATGTGGCATGCACGTGGGGCGACCATGACATGCGGCATGCATTTGGGGACCCCATGACATGCGGCATGAACATGGGCCCCCATGACATGCGGCAGGCATGTGGGGCCCCATTACATACGGCATGCATTTGGGGCCCCCATGACATGTGGCATGCACGTGGGGCGACCATGACATGCGGCATGCATTTGGGGACCCCATGACATGCGGCATGAACATGGGCCCCCATGACATGCGGCAGGCATGTGGGGCCCCATTACATATGGCATGCATTTGGGGCCCCCATGAAATGCGGCATGCACGTGGGGCCCCCAAGACATGTGGCATGAAATTGGGCCCCCATGACACGCGACATGCATGTTCGGCCCCCGTGACATGCGCCATACATGTGGGGCCCCCATGACATGCGGCATGCATTTGGGGCCCCATGACATGCGGCATGCATTTGGGTCCCCCATGACATGCAGCGTGCATTTGGGGCCCCCATAACATGCTGAATGCATTTTTGGACCCCATGACATGAGGCATGCATTTGGGGCCATCATGCCATGCGGCATACATTTGGGGCCCACTATGACATGCTGTATGCAAGTGGGGCTCCCATGACATGCGGCATGCATTTGGGCCCCCCATGACTTGCGGCATGCATTTGGGGACCCCATGACATGCGGCATGTATTTGGGGGCCCCGTGACATGCGGAATGCACGTGGGGCCACCATGACATGCGGCATGCATTTGGGGACCCCATGACATGCGGCATGAACATGGGCCCCCATGACATGCGGCAGGAATGTGGGGCCCCATGACATACGGCATGCATTTGGGGCCCCCATGACATGCGGCATGCACGTGGGGCCCCTAAGACATGTGGCATGAATTTGGGGCCCCATGACACGCGGCATGCATGTTCGACCCCCGTGACATGCGCCATACATGTGGGGCCCCCATGACATGCGGCATGCATTTGGGGCCCCCATGACATGCGGCATGCATTTGGGTCCCCCATGACATGGAGCGTGCATTTGGGGCCCCCATAACATGCTGAATGCATTTTTGGCCCCCATGACATGAGGCATGCATTTGGGGCCATCATGACATGAGGCATACATTTGGGGACCCCATGACATGCGGCATGAACATGGGCCCCCATGACATGCGGCATGCATGTCGGGCCCCCATGACATGAGTCACATATTAGGGGCCCACATGACATGTGGCATACATTTGGTGCACCCATGACATGCGGCATGCACATGGGACCCCCATGCCATGCGGTATGCATGTGGAGCCCCATGATATGCGGAATGCACGTGGGGACCCCAAGACATGCAGCATGCATTTGGGGCCCCCATGACATGCGGCATGTATGTGAGTCCCCCATGACACGCAGCATGCATGTGGGGCCCCCATGCCATGCGCCATGCATGAGGGGCCCCCATGACATGTAACATGCATGTGGGCCCCACATGACATGCGGCATGCATTTGGGGACCCCATGACATGCTGTATGCAAGTGGGGCCCCCATGACATGCGGCATGCATTTGGGCCCCCCATGACTTGCGGCATGCACGTGGGGCCCCCATGACATGCGGCATGCATTTGGGGCCCCCATGACATGCGGCATGCACGTGGGGCGACCATGACATGCGGCATGCATTTGGGGAACCCATGACATGCGACATGAACATGGGCCCCCATGACATGCGGCAGGCATGTGGGGCCCCATTACATACGGCATGCATTTGGGGCCCCCATGAAATGCGGCATGCACGTGGGGCCCCCAAGACATGTGGCATGAATTTGGGCCCCATGACACGCGGCATGCATGTTCGGCCCCCGTGACATGCGCCATACATGTGGGGCCCCCATGACATGCGGCATGCATTTGGGGCCCCCATGACATGCGGCATGCATTTGGGTCCCCCATGACATGCAGCGTGCATTTGGGGCCCCCATAACATGCTGAATGCATTTTTGGACCCCATGACATGAGGCATGCATTTGGGGCCATCATGCCATGCGGCATACATTTGGGGCCCCCTATGACATGCTGTATGCAAGTGGGGCTCCCATGACATGCGGCATGCATTTGGGCCCCCCATGACTTGCGGCATGCATTTGGTTCCCCCATGACATGCTGTATGCAAGTGGGGCCCCCATGACATGCGGCATGCAATTGGGCCCCCCATGACTTGTGGCATGCACGTGGGGCCCCCATGACATGCGGCATGCATTTGGGGGCCCCGTGACATGCGGAATGCACGTGGGGCCACCATGACATGCGGCATGCATTTGGGGACCCCATGACATGCGGCATGAACATGGGCCCCCATGACATGCGGCAGGAATGTGGGGCCCCTTGACATACGGCATGCATTTGGGGCCCCCATGACATGCGGCATGCACGTGGGGCCCCTAAGACATGTGGCATGAATTTGGGGCCCCATGACACGCGGCATGCATGTTCGGCCCCCGTGACTTGCGCCATACATGTGGGGCCCCCATGACATGCGGCATGCATTTGGGGCCCCCATGACATGCGGCATGCATTTGGGTCCCCCATGACATGGACCGTGCATTTGGGGCCCCCATAACATGCTGAATGCATTTTTGGCCCCCATGACATGAGGCATGCATTTGGGGCCATCATGACATGAGGCATACATTTGGGGACCCCATGACATGCGGCATGAACATGGGCCCCCATGACATGCGGCATGCATGTCAGGCCCCCATGACATGAGTCACATATTAGGGGCCCACATGACATGTGGCATACATTTGGTGCACCCATGACATGCGGCATGCACATGGGACCCCCATGCCATGCGGTATGCATGTGGAGCCCCATGATATGCGGAATGCACGTGGGGACCCCAAGACATGCAGCATGCATTTGGGGCCCCCATGACATGCAGCATGAATTCGGGCCCCCATGACATGCGGCATGTATGTGAGTCCCCCATGACACGCAGCATGCATGTGGGGCCCCCATGCCATGCGCCATGCATGAGGGGCCCCCATGACATGTAACATGCATGTGGGCCCCACATGACATGCGGCATGCATTTGGGGACCCCATGACATGCTGTATGCAAGTAGGGCCCCCATGACATGCGGCATGCATTTGGGCCCCCCATGACTTGCGGCATGCACGTGGGGCCCCCATGACATGCGGCATGCATTTGGGGTCCCCATGACATGTGGCATGCACGTGGGGCGACCATGACATGCGGCATGCATTTGGGGACCCCATGACATGCGGCATGAACATGGGCCCCCATGACATGCGGCAGGCATTTGGGGCCCCATTACATACGGCATGCATTTGGGGCCCCCATGAAATGCGGCATGCACGTGGGGCCCCCAAGACATGTGGCATGAATTTGGGGCCCCATGACACGCGGCATGCATTTGGGGCCCCCATGACATGCGGCATGCATTTGGGTCCCCCATGACATGCAGCGTGCATTTGGGGCCCCCATAACATGCTGAATGCATTTTTGACCCCCATGACATGAGGCATGCATTTGGGGCCATCATGACATGCGGCATACATTTGGGGCCCCCTATGACATGCAGTATGCAAGTGGGGCTCCCATGACATGCGGCATGCATTTGGGCCCCCCATGACTTGCGGCATGCATTTGGTTCCCCCATGACATGCTGTATGCAAGTGGGGCCCCCATGACATGCGGCATGCATTTGGGCCCCCCATGACTTGTGGCATAAACGTTGGACCCCATGACATGCGGCATGCATTTGGGGCCCCCATGACCTGCGGCATGCACGTGGGGCCACCATGACATGCTGCATGCATTTGGGGACCCCATGACATGAGGCATGAACATGGGCCCCCATGACATGCGGCAGGCATGTGTGGCCCCATGACATACGGCATGCATTTGGGGCCCCCATGACATGCGGCATGCACGTGGGGCCCCTAAGACATGTGGCATGAATTTGGGGCCCCATGACACGCGGCATGCATGTTCGGCCCCCGTGACATGCGCCATACATGTGGGGCCCCCATGACATGCGGCATGTATTTGGGGCCCACATGACATGCAGCATGCATTTGGGGCTCCCATGACATGAGGCATACATTTGGGGCCCCCTATGACATGCGGCTTGCATTTGGGGCACCCATGACATGCGGCATGCACTTGTGGCCCTCATGACAGGCGGCATGCATGTGGGGCCCCCATGACATGCCGCATGCATGCGGGGCCCCAATGACATGCCACATGCATGCGGGGACCACCATGACATGCCGCATGCATTTGGGGTCCCCATGACAAGCGACATACATTTGGGGCCCCCATGACATGCGGCATGCTTTTGGGGCCCCTATCACATGAGGCATGCACGTAGGGCCCCCATGACATGTGGCATGTATGTAGAGCCCCCATGACAAGCGGAATGCACGTGGGGACCCCATGACATGCAGCATGCATTTGGGCCCCCCTGACATGCGGCATGAACGCGGGGCCCCAATGACATGCGGCATGTATTTGGGGCCCCCATGACATGCGGCATGCATTTGGGGCCCCCATGACATGCGGCATGCATGTGGGGCACCCATGACATACAGCATGCATTTTGGGCCCCCATGACATGCGGCATGCATTTGGAGCCCACATGACATGCAGCATGCATTTCGTACACCCATGACATGCGGCATGCACGTGGGGCCACCATGACATGCAGCATGTATTTGGGGCCCACATGACATGCAGCATGCATTTCGTACCCCCATGACATGCGGCATGCACGTGGGGCCACCATGACATTCAGCATGCAATTGGGGCCCACATGACATGGGGAATGCATGTGGGGCCCCCATGACATGCGGCATGTATTTGGGGCCCACATGACATGCAGCATGCATTTCGTACCCCCATGACATGCGGCATGCACGTGTGGCCACCATGACATTCAGCATGCATTTGGGGCCCACATGACATGGGGAATGCATGTGGGGCCCCCATGACATGCTTCATGCATGTGGAGCCCCCATGACATGCGGCATGCATTTGGGGCCCACATGACATGCAGCATGCATTTGGGGCTCCCATGACATGCGGCATGCATTTGGGGTACACATGGCATGCGGCATGCACGTGGGGCCCCTATGATATGCGGCATGCATTTGGGGCCCACATGACATGCGCCATGCATTTGGGGCTCCCATGACATGCGGCATACATTTGGGGCCCCCATGACATGTGGCATGCACGTCGGGCCCCCATGATATGCGGCACATATTTGGGGCCCCCATGACATCTGGCATACATTTTGGGCCCCCATGACATGCAGAATGCATTTGGGGACCCCATGAAATGTGACATACATTTCTGGCCTCCATGACATGCGGCATGCATTTGGGTCTCCCATGACATGCGGCATGCACATGGGGCCCCCATGACATGCGGTATGCATGTGGAGCCACCATGACACGCAGCATGCACGTGGGGACCCCATGACATGCGGCACGTATTTGGCGCCCCCATGACATTCTGCATGAATTTGGGGCCCCGGTGACATGTGGTATGCATGTGGGGCCCCAATGACATGCGGCATGCATGTGGAGCCCCATGACATGCGGCACATATTTGGGGCCCCCAAGACATGCGGCATGCACGCGGGGCCCACATGAAATGCGGCAACTATTTGGGGCCCCCATGACACACGGCATGAATGTGGGGCCCACGTGACATGCGACATACATTTGGGGCCCCCATGACATACAGCATGCATTTGTGGCCCCCATTACCTCGGGAATGCATGTGGGGCACCCATGACATGCGGCAAGCATGTGGAGCCCTCATGACATACGGAATTCATGTGGGGCCCCATTGACATGCGGCATGCATTTGAGGTCTTCATGACATGCGGCATGCATTTGGGGCCCCATGACATGCAGCATGCATTTGGGGCTCAATGACTTGCTGCATGCACGTGGGGCCCCCATGACATGCGACTTGCACGTGAGGCCAACATGACATGGGGCATGCATTTGGGGCCTTCATAATCTGCGGCATGCATGTGGGGCCCCCATGATATGCGGTTTGCATATTGGGTACCCGTGACTTGTGGCATGCACGTAGGGCCCCCATGACATGCCCCATGCATTTGGGGCCCACAAGACATGCGGCATGCATTTGGGCCCCCATGACATGCGGCATGCATTTGGGGTCCCCATGCCATTCGGGAAGCACGTGGGGCCCCTATGACCTGGGGCATGCATTTGGGGCCCACATGACATTCGGCATGCATTTGGAGTACCCATGACATGCGCCATGCACGTGGGGCCCCCATGACATGTGGCATGCATTTGGGCCCCCCATGACATGCCCCTGCATTTGGGGCCCTCATGACATTGGGCATGTATTTGGGGCCCCCATGACATGCGGCATGCATTTGGGGCCCCCATCACACGCGGCATGCATGTGGGACCCCCCTGACATGCGGCATGCACGTGGGGCCCCCATGACATGCGGCATGTATTTGGGGCCCCTGTGACATGCGGCATGCATTTGGGGCCCCCATGACATGCGGCATGCATTTGGGGCCCACATGACATGCTGTATGCAAGTGGGGCCCCCATGACATGCGGCAGGCAAGTGGGGCCCACATGATATGGGGCATGCATTTGGTTCCCCCATGACATGCTGTATGCAAGTGGGGCCCCCATGACATGCGGCATGCATTTGGGCCCCCCATGACTTGTGGCATGCATTTCGGGCCCCCATGACATGAGTCACGTATTAGGGGCCCACATGACATGTGGCATACATTTGGTGCACCCATGACATGCGGCATGCACATGGGACCCCCATGACATGCGGTATGCATGAGGAGCCCCCATGATATGCGGAATGCACGTGGGGACCCCAAGACATGCAGCATGCATTTGGGGCCCCCCATGACATGCAGCATGAATTTTGGCCCCCATGACATGCGGCATGTATGTGAGTCCCCCATGACACGCAGCATGCATGTGGGGCCCCCATGCCATGCGCCGTGCATGAGGGGCCCCCATGACATGCGTCATGCATGTGGGCCCCCACATGACATGCGGCATGCATTTGGGGCCCCCATGACATGCTGTATGCAACTAGGGCCCCCATGACATGCGGCATGCATTTGGGCCACCCATGACTTGCGGCATGCATTTGGGGCCCACATGACATGCTGTATGCAAGTGGGGCCCCCATGACATGCGGCATGCATTTGGGCCCCCCACGACTTGCGGCATGCACGTGGGGCCCCCATGACATGCGGCATGCATTTCGGGCCCCCATGACATGCGGCATGCACGTGGGGCCACCATGACATGCGGCATACATTTGGGGACCCCATGACATGCGGCATGAACATGGGCCCCCCTGACATGCGGCAGGCATGTGGGGCCCCATGACATGTGGCATGCATTTGGGGCCCCCATGACATGCGGCATGCACGTGGGGCCCCCAAGACATGTGGCATGAATTTGGGCCCCCATGATACGCGGCATGCATGTTCGGCCCCCGTGACATGCGCCATACATGTGGGGCCCCCATGACATGCGGCATGCATTTGGGGCCCCCATGACATGCGGCATGCATTTGGGTCCCCCATGACATGCAGCGTGCATTTGAGGCCCCCATAACATGCTGAATGCATTTTTGGCCTCCATGATATGAGGCATGCATTTGGGGCCATCATGCCATGCGGCATACATTTGGGGCCCCCTATGACATGCTGTAAGCAAGTGGGGCTCCCATGACATGCGGCATGCATTTGGGCCCCCCATGACTTGCGGCATGCATTTGGTTCCCCCATGACATGCTGTATGCAAGTGGGGCCCCCATGACATGCGGCATGCATTTGGGCCCCCCATGACTTGTGGCATGCACGTGGGGCCCCCATGACATGCGGCATGCATTTGGGGGCCCCGTGACATGCGGCATGCACGTGGGGCCACCATGACATGCGGCATGCACGTGGGACCCCATGACATGCGGCAAGCATTTGGGGCCCCCATGACATGCGGCATGCATTTGGGCCCCCCATGACTTGTGGCATGCATGTCGGGCCCCCATGACATGAGTCACGTATTACGGGCCCACATGACATGTGGCATACATTTGGTGCACCCATGACATGCGGCATGCACATGGGACCCCCATGACATACAGTATGCATGTGGAGCCCCCATGATATGCGGAATGCACGTGGGGACCCCAAGACATGCAGCATGCATTTGGGGACCCCATGCCATGCGCCATGCATGAGGGGCACCCATGACATGCGCCATGCATGTGGGCCCCCACATGACATGCGGCATGCATTTGGGGACCCCATGACATGCTGTATGCAAGTAGGGCCCCCATGACATGCGGCATGCATTTGGGTCCCCCATGACTTGCGGCATGCACGTGGGGCCCCCATGATATGCGGCATGCATTTGGGGACCCCATGACATGCGGCATGAACATGGGCCCCCATGACATGCGGCAGGCTTGTGGGGCCCCATGACATACGGCATGCATTTGGGGCCCCCATGACATGCGGCATGCATGTGGGGCCCCCAAGACATGTGGCATGAATTTGGGGCCCCATGCATGTTCGGCCCCCGTGACATGCGCCATACATGTGGGGCCCCCATGACATGCGGCAAGCATTTGGGGCCCCCATGACATGCAGCATGCATTTGGGTCCCCCATGACATGCAGCGTGCATTTGGGGCCCCCATGACATGCGGCATGCATTTGGGGTCATCATGACATGAGGCATACGTTTGGGGCCCCCTATGACATGCGGCTTGCATTTGGGGACCCCATGACATGCGGAATGCATTTGGGGCCCCCATGATATATGCATGCATTTGGGGCCACGATGACATGCAGCATGCACGTGGGGCCACCTTGACATGTGGCATGCATTTGGGCCCCCAATGACATGCAACATACATTTGGAGCCCCCATGACATGCGGCATGCACGTAGGGCCCCCATGACATGCGGCATGTATGTAGAGCAATCATGACATGCGGAATGCAAGTGGGGCCCCCATGAAATGCGGCATGCATTTGGGGCCCCCCTGACATGCGGCTTGCATGTGGGGCCCCCATGACATGCAGCATGCAAGTGGGGCACCTATGACATACAGCATGCATTTTGGGGCCCCATGACATGCGGCATGCATTTGGAGCCCCAATGACATGCGGCATGCATGTGGAGCCCCCATGACATGCGGCATGCATTTGGGGCCCACATGACATGCAGCATGCATTTCGTACCCCCATGACATGTGGCATGCATGTGGGGCCACCATGACATGCAGCATGCATTTGGGGCCCACATGACATGGGGAATGCATGTAGGGGCCCCTTGACATGCGGTTTGCATATGGGGTACCCGTGACTAGTGGCATGCACGTAGGGCCCCCATGACATGTGGCACGTATTTGGAGCCCCCATGACATGCGGAATGCATGTGGGGACCCCATGACATGCGGCATGTATTTGGGGCCCACATGACATGCAGCATGCATTTGGGGCTCCCATGACATACGGCATGCATGTGGGTCCCCCATGACATGCGGCATACATTTGGAGCCCCCATGACATGCAGAATGCATTTGGGGCCCCCATGACATGCGGCATACATTTGGGGCCCCCATGACATGTGGCATGCACTTGTGGCCCCCATGACACGTGGCATGCATGTGGGGCCCCCATGATATGCCACATGCATGCGGGGCCCCATGATATGCGGCATGCATGTGCGGCCCCCTTGACTTGACGCATGCATTTGAGGCCTCCATGACATGCGACATACATTTGGGGCCCCCATGACAAGCGGCATGCTTTTGGGGCCCCTATCACATGAGGCATGCACGTGGGGCCCCCATGACAGGCGGCATGCATATAGAGCCCCCATGACATGCGGAATGCACGTGGGGACCCCATGACATGCGGCATGCATTTGGGGGCCCCCTGACATGCAGCACGCATTTGGGTCCCCCATGACATGCGGCAAGTATTAGGGGCCCCCATGACATACAGCATGCATTTTGGGCCCCCATGACATGCGGCATGCCTTTGGAGCCCCAATGACATGCGGCATGCATGTGGAGCCCCCATGACATGCGGCATGCATTTGGGGCCCACATGACATGCAGCATGCATTTCGTACCCCCATGACATGTGGCATGCATGTGGGGCCACCATGACATGCAGCATGCATTTGGGGCCCACATGACATGGGGAATGCATGTAGGGGCCCCTTGACATGCGGTTTGCATATGGGGTACCCGTGACTAGTGGCATGCACGTAGGGCCCCCATGACATGTGGCACGTATTTGGAGCCCCCATGACATGCGGAATGCATGTGGGGACCCCATGACATGCGGCATGCATTTGGTGCCCCCAATGACATGCAGAATACATTTGGGGCCCCCATGACATGCGGCATACATTTGGGGCCCCCATGACATGCGGCTTGCACTTGTGGCCCCCATGACACGTGGCATGTATGTTGGGCCCCCATGACATGTCACATGCATGTGGGGCCCCATGACATGCGGTATGAACGTGGGGACCCCATGACATGTGGCATGCAATTGGGTCCCACATGACATGCAGCATGCATTTGGGGCTCCCATGACATACGGCATGCATGTGGGTCCCCCATGACATGCGGCATACATTTGGAGCCCCCATGACATGCAGAATGCATTTGGGGCCCCCATGACATGCGGCATACATTTGGGGCCCCCATGACATGTGGCATGCACTTGTGGCCCCCATGACACGTGGCATGCATGTGGGGCCCCCATGATATGCCACATGCATGCGGGGCCCCATGATATGCGGCATGCATGTGGGGCCCCCATGACATGACGCATGCATTTGAGGCCCCCATGACATGCGACATACATTTGGGGCCCCCATGACAAGCGGCATGCTTTTGGGGCCCCTATCACATGAGGCATGCACGTGGGGCCCCCATGACAGGAGGCATGCATATAGAGCCCCCATAACATGCGGAATGCACGTGGGGCCCCCATGACATGTCGCATGAATTTGGGCCCCCCGACATGCGGCATGCACGTGGGGCCCCCATGACATGCGGCACGTATTTGGGGCCCCCATGACATGCGGCATGCATTTGGGGCCCCCATGACATGCGGCATACATTAGGGGCCCCCATGACAAGCGACATGCATTTGGGGCTCCCATGACATGCGGCATACATTTGGGGCCCCCATGACATGCGGCATGCACTTGTGGCCCCCATGACACGCTGCATGCACGTGGGGCCCCCATGACATGTCGCATGAATTTGGGGCCCCCCGACATGCGGCATGCACGTGGGGCCCCCATGACATGCAGCACGTATTTGGGGCCCCCATGACATGCGGCATGCATTTGGGGCCCCCATGACATGCGGCATGCATTAGGGGCCCCCATGACAAGCGACATGCATTTGGGGCTCCCATGACATGCGCATGCATTTGGGGTACACATGGCATGTAGCATGCACGTGGGACCCCTATGATATGCGACATGCATTTGGGGCCCCCATGACATGCGGCATGCATTTTGAGCCCCCATGACATGCGGCATGCATGTGGGGCCCCCATGACATGCGGCAAGCAATTGGAGCCCCCATGACATGCGGCATGTATTTGGGGCCCCCATGACATGCGGCATGCATTTGGGCCCCCCATGACATGCTGCATGCATGTGGGGCCCCCATGACATGTGGCATGCATTTGGAGCCCCCATGACACGCGGCATGCATGTGGGTCCCCCATGACATGCAGCATGTATGTGGGCATTTCATGAAATGCGGCATTCACGTCGGGCCCCATGACATGCATCACGTATTTGGGGCCCCCATGACATGCGGCATACATTCGGGGCCCCAATGACATGGGCCATGCATGTGGGGCCCCCATGACATGCGCCATGCATGTGGCGCCCCCATGACATGTGGCACGTATTTGGGGCCCCCATGACTTGCGGCATGCAAGTTTGGCCCCCATGACATGCGGCACGTATTTGGGGCCCCATGAAATGCGTCATAGATTTGGGGCCCCCATGACATGCGTCATGCATTTGGGGCCCCCATGACATGCGCCATGCATGTGGGGCCCTCATGACATGGGGCACGCATTTGGGGCCCTCATGACATGCGGCAGGTATTTATGGCCCTCATGATTTGCGGCATACATTTGGGGCCCCCATGACATGCTTCATGCATTTGGGGCCCCCATGACATGCTGCATGCATTTGGGGTACAAATGACATGCAGCATGCACGTGGAGCCCCCATGACATGCTGCATGCGTTTGGGGCCCCATGACACGCGGCATGCATGTGGGGCCCTAACGACATGCGGCATGCATGTGGGGACCCCCTGACATGTGGCATGCACGTCGGGCCCCCATGACATGTGGCACGTATTTGGGGCCTCCATGACATGTGGCATGCATTTGGATCCCCCATGACATGCGCCATGCATGTGGGGCCCCCATGACATGCGCCATGCATGTGAGGCCTTCATGACATGTGGCAGGTGTTTGGGGCCCCCATGACATGCGGCACGTATTTATGGCCCCCATGAATTGCGGCATATATTTGGGGCCCCCATGACATGCTTCATGCATTTGGGGCCCCCATGACATGCTGCATGCATGTGGGGTCCCCATGACATGCGGCATGAATTTGGGCCCCCCATGACATGTGGCATGCAAGTGGGGCCCCCATGACATGCGGCACGTATTTGGGGCCCTATGACATGCGGTATACATCTGGGGCCCCCATGACATGCGGCATGCACGTGGGGCCACCATGACATTCGGCATGCATTTGGGGCCCCCCTGACATGCGGCATGCAAGTGGGGCCCCCATGACATGCAGCACGTACTTGGGGCCCCTATGACATGCGGCATGCATTAGGGGCCCCCATGACAAGCGACATGCATTTGGGGCTCCCATGACATGCGGCATGCATTTGGGGTACACATGGCATGCGGCATGCACGTGGGGCCCCTATGATATGCGGCATGCATTTGGGGCCCACATGACATGCGCCATGCATTTGGGGCTCCCATGACATGCGGCATACATTTGGGGCCCCCATGACATGTGGCATGCACGTCGGGCCCCCATGATATGCGGCACATATTTGGGGCCCCTATGACATCTGGCATACATTTTGGGCCCCCATGACATGCAGAATGCATTTGGGGACCCCATGAAATGTGACATACATTTCTGGCCTCCATGACATGCGGCATGCATTTGGGTCTCCCATGACATGCGGCATGCACATGGGGCCCCCATGACATGCGGTATGCATGTGGAGCCACCATGACACGCAGCATGCACGTGGGGACCCCATGACATGCGGCACGTATTTGGCGCCCCCATGACATTCTGCATGAATTTGGGGCCCCGGTGACATGTGGTATGCATGTGGGGCCCCAATGACATGCGGCATGCATGTGGAGCCCCATGACATGCGGCACATATTTGGGGCCCCCAAGACATGCGGCATGCACGCGGGGCCCACATGAAATGCGGCAACTATTTGGGGCCCCCATGACACACGGCATGAATGTGGGGCCCACGTGACATGCGACATACATTTGGGGCCCCCATGACATACAGCATGCATTTGTGGCCCCCATTACCTAGGGAATGCATGTGGGGCACCCATGACATGCGGCAAGCATGTGGAGCCCTCATGACATACGGAATTCATGTGGGGCCCCATTGACATGCGGCATGCATTTGAGGTCTTCATGACATGCGGCATGCATTTGGGGCCCCATGACATGCAGCATGCATTTGGGGCTCAATGACTTGCTGCATGCACGTGGGGCCCCCATGACATGCGACTTGCACGTGAGGCCAACATGACATGGGGCATGCATTTGGGGCCTTCATAATCTGCGGCATGCATGTGGGGCCCCCATGATATGCGGTTTGCATATTGGGTACCCGTGACTTGTGGCATGCACGTAGGGCCCCCATGACATGCCCCATGCATTTGGGGCCCACAAGACATGCGGCATGCATTTGGGCCCCCATGACATGCGGCATGCATTTGGGGTCCCCATGCCATTCGGGAAGCACGTGGGGCCCCTATGACCTGGGGCATGCATTTGGGGCCCACATGACATTCGGCATGCATTTGGAGTACCCATGACATGCGCCATGCACGTGGGGCCCCCATGACATGTGGCATGCATTTGGGCCCCCCATGACATGCCCCTGCATTTGGGGCCCCCATGACATTGGGCATGTATTTGGGGCCCCCATGACATGCGGCATGCATTTGGGGCCCCCATCACACGCGGCATGCATGTGGGACCCCCCTGACATGCGGCATGCACGTGGGGCCCCCATGACATGCGGCATGTATTTGGGGCCCCTGTGACATGCGGCATGCATTTGGGGCCCCCATGACATGCGGCATGCATTTGGGGCCCACATGACATGCTGTATGCAAGTGGGGCCCCCATGACATGCGGCAGGCAAGTGGGGCCCACATGACAAGGGGCATGCATTTGGTTCCCCCATGACATGCTGTATGCAAGTGGGGCCCCCATGACATGCGGCATGCATTTGGGCCCCCCATGACTTGTGGCATGCATTTCGGGCCCCCATGACATGAGTCACGTATTAGGGGCCCACATGACATGTGGCATACATTTGGTGCACCCATGACATGCGGCATGCACATGGGACCCCCATGACATGCGGTATGCATGAGGAGCCCCCATGATATGCGGAATGCACGTGGGGACCCCAAGACATGCAGCATGCATTTGGGGCCCCCCATGACATGCAGCATGAATTTGGGCCCCCATGACATGCGGCATGTATGTGAGTCCCCCATGACACGCAGCATGCATGTGGGGCCCCCATGCCATGCGCCGTGCATGAGGGGCCCCCATGACATGCGTCATGCATGTGGGCCCCCACATGACATGCGGCATGCATTTGGGGCCCCCATGACATGCTGTATGCAACTAGGGCCCCCATGACATGCGGCATGCATTTGGGCCACCCATGACTTGCGGCATGCATTTGGGGCCCACATGACATGCTGTATGCAAGTGGGGCCCCCATGACATGCGGCATGCATTTGGGCCCCCACGACTTGCGGCATGCACGTGGGGCCCCCATGACATGCGGCATGCATTTCGGGCCCCCATGACATGCGGCATGCACGTGGGGCCACCATGACATGCGGCATACATTTGGGGACCCCATGACATGCGGCATGAACATGGGCCCCCCTGACATGCGGCAGGCATGTGGGGCCCCATGACATGTGGCATGCATTTGGGGCCCCCATGACATGCGGCATGCACGTGGGGCCCCCAAGACATGTGGCATGAATTTGGGCCCCCATGATACGCGGCATGCATGTTCGGCCCCCGTGACATGCGCCATACATGTGGGGCCCCCATGACATGCGGCATGCATTTGGGGCCCCCATGACATGCGGCATGCATTTGGGTCCCCCATGACATGCAGCGTGCATTTGAGGCCCCCATAACATGCTGAATGCATTTTTGGCCTCCATGATATGAGGCATGCATTTGGGGCCATCATGCCATGCGGCATACATTTGGGGCCCCCTATGACATGCTGTAAGCAAGTGGGGCTCCCATGACATGCGGCATGCATTTGGGCCCCCCATGACTTGCGGCATGCATTTGGTTCCCCCATGACATGCTGTATGCAAGTGGGGCCCCCATGACATGCGGCATGCATTTGGGCCCCCCATGACTTGTGGCATGCACGTGGGGCCCCCATGACATGCGGCATGCATTTGGGGGCCCCGTGACATGCGGCATGCACGTGGGGCCACCATGACATGCGGCATGCACGTGGGACCCCATGACATGCGGCAAGCATTTGGGGCCCCCATGACATGCGGCATGCATTTGGGCCCCCCATGACTTGTGGCATGCATGTCGGGTCCCCATGACATGAGTCACGTATTACGGGCCCACATGACATGTGGCATACATTTGGTGCACCCATGACATGCGGCATGCACATGGGACCCCCATGACATACGGTATGCATGTGGAGCCCCCATGATATGCGGAATGCACGTGGGGACCCCAAGACATGCAGCATGCATTTGGGGACCCCATGCCATGCGCCATGCATGAGGGGCACCCATGACATGCGCCATGCATGTGGGCCCCCACATGACATGCGGCATGCATTTGGGGACCCCATGACATGCTGTATGCAAGTAGGGCCCCCATGACATGCGGCATGCATTTGGGTCCCCCATGACTTGCGGCATGCACGTGGGGCCCCCATGATATGCGGCATGCATTTGGGGACCCCATGACATGCGGCATGAACATGGGCCCCCATGACATGCGGCAGGCTTGTGGGGCCCCATGACATACGGCATGCATTTGGGGCCCCCATGACATGCGGCATGCATGTGGGGCCCCCAAGACATGTGGCATGAATTTGGGGCCCCATGCATGTTCGGCCCCCGTGACATGCGCCATACATGTGGGGCCCCCATGACATGCGGCAAGCATTTGGGGCCCCCATGACATGCGGCATGCATTTGGGTCCCCCATGACATGCAGCGTGCATTTGGGGCCCCCATGACATGCGGCATGCATTTGGGGCCATCATGACATGAGGCATACGTTTGGGGCCCCCTATGACATGCGGCTTGCATTTGGGGACCCCATGACATGCGGAATGCATTTGGGGCCCCCATGATATATGCATGCATTTGGGGCCACGATGACATGCAGCATGCACGTGGGGCCACCTTGACATGTGGCATGCATTTGGGCCCCCAATGACATGCAACATACATTTGGAGCCCCCATGACATGCGGCATGCACGTAGGGCCCCCATGACATGCGGCATGTATGTAGAGCAATCATGACATGCGGAATGCAAGTGGGGCCCCCATGAAATGCGGCATGCATTTGGGGCCCCCCTGACATGCGGCTTGCATGTGGGGCCCCCATGACATGCAGCATGCAAGTGGGGCACCTATGACATACAGCATGCATTTTGGGGCCCCATGACATGCGGCATGCATTTGGAGCCCCAATGACATGCGGCATGCATGTGGAGCCCCCATGACATGCGGCATGCATTTGGGGCCCACATGACATGCAGCATGCATTTCGTACCCCCATGACATGTGGCATGCATGTGGGGCCACCATGACATGCAGCATGCATTTGGGGCCCACATGACATGGGGAATGCATGTAGGGGCCCCTTGACATGCGGTTTGCATATGGGGTACCCGTGACTAGTGGCATGCACGTAGGTCCCCCATGACATGTGGCACGTATTTGGAGCCCCCATGACATGCGGAATGCATGTGGGGACCCCATGACATGCGGCATGTATTTGGGGCCCACATGACATGCAGCATGCATTTGGGGCTCCCATGACATACGGCATGCATGTGGGTCCCCCATGACATGCGGCATACATTTGGAGCCCCCATGACATGCAGAATGCATTTGGGGCCCCCATGACATGCGGCATACATTTGGGGCCCCCATGACATGTGGCATGCACTTGTGGCCCCCATGACACGTGGCATGCATGTGGGGCCCCCATGATATGCCACATGCATGCGGGGCCCCATGATATGCGGCATGCATGTGGGGCCCCCTTGACATGACGCATGCATTTGAGGCCCCCATGACATGCGACATACATTTGGGGCCCCCATGACAAGCGGCATGCTTTTGGGGCCCCTATCACATGAGGCATGCACGTGGGGCCCCCATGACAGGCGGCATGCATATAGAGCCCCCATGACATGCGGAATGCACGTGGGGACCCCATGACATGCGGCATGCATTTGGGGGCCCCCTGACATGCAGCACGCATTTGGGTCCCCCATGACATGCGGCAAGTATTAGGGGCCCCCATGACATACAGCATGCATTTTGGGCCCCCATGACATGCGGCATGCCTTTGGAGCCCCAATGACATGCGGCATGCATGTGGAGCCCCCATGACATGCGGCATGCATTTGGGGCCCACATGACATGCAGCATGCATTTCGTACCCCCATGACATGTGGCATGCATGTGGGGCCACCATGACATGCAGCATGCATTTGGGGCCCACATGACATGGGGAATGCATGTAGGGGCCCCTTGACATGCGGTTTGCATATGGGGTACCCGTGACTAGTGGCATGCACGTAGGGCCCCCATGACATGTGGCACGTATTTGGAGCCCCCATGACATGCGGAATGCATGTGGGGACCCCATGACATGCGGCATGCATTTGGTGCCCCCAATGACATGCAGAATACATTTGGGGCCCCCATGACATGCGGCATACATTTGGGGCCCCCATGACATGCGGTTTGCACTTGTGGCCCCCATGACACGTGGCATGTATGTTGGGCCCCCATGACATGTCACATGCATGTGGGGCCCCATGACATGCGGTATGAACGTGGGGACCCCATGACATGTGGCATGCAATTGGGTCCCACATGACATGCAGCATGCATTTGGGGCTCCCATGACATACGGCATGCATGTGGGTCCCCCATGACATGCGGCATACATTTGGAGCCCCCATGACATGCAGAATGCATTTGGGGCCCCCATGACATGCGGCATACATTTGGGGCCCCCATGACATGTGGCATGCACTTGTGGCCCCCATGACACGTGGCATGCATGTGGGGCCCCCATGATATGCCACATGCATGCGGGGCCCCATGATATGCGGCATGCATGTGGGGCCCCCATGACATGACGCATGCATTTGAGGCCCCCATGACATGCGACATACATTTGGGGCCCCCATGACAAGCGGCATGCTTTTGGGGCCCCTATCACATGAGGCATGCACGTGGGGCCCCCATGACAGGAGGCATGCATATAGAGCCCCCATAACATGCGGAATGCACGTGGGGCCCCCATGACATGTCGCATGAATTTGGGCCCCCTGACATGCGGCATGCACGTGGGGCCCCCATGACATGCGGCACGTATTTGGGGCCCCCATGACATGCGGCATGCATTTGGGGCCCCCATGACATGCGGCATACATTAGGGGCCCCCATGACAAGCGACATGCATTTGGGGCTCCCATGACATGCGGCATACATTTGGGGCCCCCATGACATGCGGCATGCACTTGTGGCCCCCATGACACGCTGCATGCACGTGGGGCCCCCATGACATGTCGCATGAATTTGGGGCCCCCCGACATGCGGCATGCACGTGGGGCCCCCATGACATGCAGCACGTATTTGGGGCCCCCATGACATGCGGCATGCATTTGGGGCCCCCATGACATGCGGCATGCATTAGGGGCCCCCATAACAAGCGACATGCATTTGGGGCTCCCATGACATGCGCATGCATTTGGGGTACACATGGCATGTAGCATGCACGTGGGACCCCTATGATATGCGACATGCATTTGGGGCCCCCATGACATGCGGCATGCATTTTGAGCCCCCATGACATGCGGCATGCATGTGGGGCCCCCATGACATGCGGCAAGCAATTGGAGCCCCCATGACATGCGGCATGTATTTGGGGCCCCCATGACATGCGGCATGCATTTGGGCCCCCCATGACATGCTGCATGCATGTGGGGCCCCCATGACATGTGGCATGCATTTGGAGCCCCCATGACACGCGGCATGCATGTGGGTCCCCCATGACATGCAGCATGTATGTGGGCATTTCATGAAATGCGGCATTCACGTCGGGCCCCATGACATGCATCACGTATTTGGGGCCCCCATGACATGCGGCATACATTCGGGGCCCCAATGACATGGGCCATGCATGTGGGGCCCCCATGACATGCGCCATGCATGTGGCGCCCCCATGACATGTGGCACGTATTTGGGGCCCCCATGACTTGCGGCATGCAAGTTTGGCCCCCATGACATGCGGCACGTATTTGGGGCCCCATGAAATGCGTCATAGATTTGGGGCCCCCATGACATGCGTCATGCATTTGGGGCCCCCATGACATGCGCCATGCATGTGGGGCCCTCATGACATGGGGCACGCATTTGGGGCCCTCATGACATGCGGCAGGTATTTATGGCCCTCATGATTTGCGGCATACATTTGGGGCCCTCATGACATGCTTCATGCATTTGGGGCCCCCATGACATGCTGCATGCATTTGGGGTACAAATGACATGCAGCATGCACGTGGAGCCCCCATGACATGCTGCATGCGTTTGGGGCCCCATGACACGCGGCATGCATGTGGGGCCCTAACGACATGCGGCATGCATGTGGGGACCCCCTGACATGTGGCATGCACGTCGGGCCCCCATGACATGTGGCACGTATTTGGGGCCTCCATGACATGTGGCATGCATTTGGATCCCCCATGACATGCGCCATGCATGTGGGGCCCCCATGACATGCGCCATGCATGTGAGGCCTTCATGACATGTGGCAGGTGTTTGGGGCCCCCATGACATGCGGCACGTATTTATGGCCCCCATGAATTGCGGCATATATTTGGGGCCCCCATGACATGCTTCATGCATTTGGGGCCCCCATGACATGCTGCATGCATGTGGGGTCCCCATGACATGCGGCATGAATTTGGGCCCCCCATGACATGTGGCATGCAAGTGGGGCCCCCATGACATGCGGCACGTATTTGGGGCCCTATGACATGCGGTATACATTTGGGGCCCCCATGACATGCGGCATGCACGTGGGGCCACCATGACATTCGGCATGCATTTGGGGCCCCCCTGACATGCGGCATGCAAGTGGGGCCCCCATGACATGCAGCACGTACTTGGGGCCCCTATGACATGCGGCATGCATTAGGGGCCCCCATGACAAGCGACATGCATTTGGGGCTCCCATGACATGCGGCATGCATTTGGGGTACACATGGCATGCGGCATGCACGTGGGGCCCCTATGATATGCGGCATGCATTTGGGGCCCACATGACATGCGCCATGCATTTGGGGCTCCCATGACATGCGGCATACATTTGGGGCCCCCATGACATGTGGCATGCACGTCGGGCCCCCATGATATGCGGCACATATTTGGGGCCCCTATGACATCTGGCATACATTTTGGGCCCCCATGACATGCAGAATGCATTTGGGGACCCCATGAAATGTGACATACATTTCTGGCCTCCATGACATGCGGCATGCATTTGGGTCTCCCATGACATGCGGCATGCACATGGGGCCCCCATGACATGCGGTATGCATGTGGAGCCACCATGACACGCAGCATGCACGTGGGGACCCCATGACATGCGGCACGTATTTGGCGCCCCCATGACATTCTGCATGAATTTGGGGCCCCGGTGACATGTGGTATGCATGTGGGGCCCCAATGACATGCGGCATGCATGTGGAGCCCCATGACATGCGGCACATATTTGGGGCCCCCAAGACATGCGGCATGCACGCGGGGCCCACATGAAATGCGGCAACTATTTGGGGCCCCCATGACACACGGCATGAATGTGGGGCCCACGTGACATGCGACATACATTTGGGGCCCCCATGACATACAGCATGCAATTGTGGCCCCCATTACCTAGGGAATGCATGTGGGGCACCCATGACATGCGGCAAGCATGTGGAGCCCTCATGACATACGGAATTCATATGGGGCCCCATTGACATGCGGCATGCATTTGAGGTCTTCATGACATGCGGCATGCATTTGGGGCCCCATGACATGCAGCATGCATTTGGGGCTCAATGACTTGCTGCATGCACGTGGGGCCCCCATGACATGCGACTTGCACGTGAGGCCAACATGACATGGGGCATGCATTTGGGGCCTTCATAATCTGCGGCATGCATGTGGGGCCCCCATGATATGCGGTTTGCATATTGGGTACCCGTGACTTGTGGCATGCACGTAGGGCCCCCATGACATGCCCCATGCATTTGGGGCCCACAAGACATGCGGCATGCATTTGGGCCCCCATGACATGCGGCATGCATTTGGGGTCCCCATGCCATTCGGGAAGCACGTGGGGCCCCTATGACCTGGGGCATGCATTTGGGGCCCACATGACATTCGGCATGCATTTGGAGTACCCATGACATGCGCCATGCACGTGGGGCCCCCATGACATGTGGCATGCATTTGGGCCCCCCATGACATGCCCCTGCATTTGGGGCCCCCATGACATTGGGCATGTATTTGGGGCCCCCATGACATGCGGCATGCATTTGGGGCCCCCATCACACGCGGCATGCATGTGGGACCCCCCTGACATGCGGCATGCACGTGGGGCCCCCATGACATGCGGCATGTATTTGGGGCCCCTGTGACATGCGGCATGCATTTGGGGCCCCCATGACATGCGGCATGCATTTGGGGCCCACATGACATGCTGTATGCAAGTGGGGCCCCCATGACATGCGGCAGGCAAGTGGGGCCCACATGACAAGGGGCATGCATTTGGTTCCCCCATGACATGCTGTATGCAAGTGGGGCCCCCATGACATGCGGCATGCATTTGGGCCCCCCATGACTTGTGGCATGCATTTCGGGCCCCCATGACATGAGTCACGTATTAGGGGCCCACATGACATGTGGCATACATTTGGTGCACCCATGACATGCGGCATGCACATGGGACCCCCATGACATGCGGTATGCATGAGGAGCCCCCATGATATGCGGAATGCACGTGGGGACCCCAAGACATGCAGCATGCATTTGGGGCCCCCCATGACATGCAGCATGAATTTGGGCCCCCATGACATGCGGCATGTATGTGAGTCCCCCATGACACGCAGCATGCATGTGGGGCCCCCATGCCATGCGCCGTGCATGAGGGGCCCCCATGACATGCGTCATGCATGTGGGCCCCCACATGACATGCGGCATGCATTTGGGGCCCCCATGACATGCTGTATGCAACTAGGGCCCCCATGACATGCGGCATGCATTTGGGCCACCCATGACTTGCGGCATGCATTTGGGGCCCACATGACATGCTGTATGCAAGTGGGGCCCCCATGACATGCGGCATGCATTTGGGCCCCCACGACTTGCGGCATGCACGTGGGGCCCCCATGACATGCGGCATGCATTTCGGGCCCCCATGACATGCGGCATGCACGTGGGGCCACCATGACATGCGGCATACATTTGGGGACCCCATGACATGCGGCATGAACATGGGCCCCCCTGACATGCGGCAGGCATGTGGGGCCCCATGACATGTGGCATGCATTTGGGGCCCCCATGACATGCGGCATGCACGTGGGGCCCCCAAGACATGTGGCATGAATTTGGGCCCCCATGATACGCGGCATGCATGTTCGGCCCCCGTGACATGCGCCATACATGTGGGGCCCCCATGACATGCGGCATGCATTTGGGGCCCCCATGACATGCGGCATGCATTTGGGTCCCCCATGACATGCAGCGTGCATTTGAGGCCCCCATAACATGCTGAATGCATTTTTGGCCTCCATGATATGAGGCATGCATTTGGGGCCATCATGCCATGCGGCATACATTTGGGGCCCCCTATGACATGCTGTAAGCAAGTGGGGCTCCCATGACATGCGGCATGCATTTGGGCCCCCCATGACTTGCGGCATGCATTTGGTTCCCCCATGACATGCTGTATGCAAGTGGGGCCCCCATGACATGCGGCATGCATTTGGGCCCCCCATGACTTGTGGCATGCACGTGGGGCCCCCATGACATGCGGCATGCATTTGGGGGCCCCGTGACATGCGGCATGCACGTGGGGCCACCATGACATGCGGCATGCACGTGGGACCCCATGACATGCGGCAAGCATTTGGGGCCCCCATGACATGCGGCATGCATTTGGGCCCCCCATGACTTGTGGCATGCATGTCGGGCCCCCATGACATGAGTCACGTATTACGGGCCCACATGACATGTGGCATACATTTGGTGCACCCATGACATGCGGCATGCACATGGGACCCCCATGACATACGGTATGCATGTGGAGCCCCCATGATATGCGGAATGCACGTGGGGACCCCAAGACATGCAGCATGCATTTGGGGACCCCATGCCATGCGCCATGCATGAGGGGCACCCATGACATGCGCCATGCATGTGGGCCCCCACATGACATGCGGCATGCATTTGGGGACCCCATGACATGCTGTATGCAAGTAGGGCCCCCATGACATGCGGCATGCATTTGGGTCCCCCATGACTTGCGGCATGCACGTGGGGCCCCCATGATATGCGGCATGCATTTGGGGACCCCATGACATGCGGCATGAACATGGGCCCCCATGACATGCGGCAGGCTTGTGGGGCCCCATGACATACGGCATGCATTTGGGGCCCCCATGACATGCGGCATGCATGTGGGGCCCCCAAGACATGTGGCATGAATTTGGGGCCCCATGCATGTTCGGCCCCCGTGACATGCGCCATACATGTGGGGCCCCCATGACATGCGGCAAGCATTTGGGGCCCCCATGACATGCGGCATGCATTTGGGTCCCCCATGACATGCAGCGTGCATTTGGGGCCCCCATGACATGCGGCATGCATTTGGGGCCATCATGACATGAGGCATACGTTTGGGGCCCCCTATGACATGCGGCTTGCATTTGGGGACCCCATGACATGCGGAATGCATTTGGGGCCCCCATGATATATGCATGCATTTGGGGCCACGATGACATGCAGCATGCACGTGGGGCCACCTTGACATGTGGCATGCATTTGGGCCCCCAATGACATGCAACATACATTTGGAGCCCCCATGACATGCGGCATGCACGTAGGGCCCCCATGACATGCGGCATGTATGTAGAGCAATCATGACATGCGGAATGCAAGTGGGGCCCCCATGAAATGCGGCATGCATTTGGGGCCCCCCTGACATGCGGCTTGCATGTGGGGCCCCCATGACATGCAGCATGCAAGTGGGGCACCTATGACATACAGCATGCATTTTGGGGCCCCATGACATGCGGCATGCATTTGGAGCCCCAATGACATGCGGCATGCATGTGGAGCACCCATGACATGCGGCATGCATTTGGGGCCCACATGACATGCAGCATGCATTTCGTACCCCCATGACATGTGGCATGCATGTGGGGCCACCATGACATGCAGCATGCATTTGGGGCCCACATAACATGGGGAATGCATGTAGGGGCCCCTTGACATGCGGTTTGCATATGGGGTACCCGTGACTAGTGGCATGCACGTAGGGCCCCCATGACATGTGGCACGTATTTGGAGCCCCCATGACATGCGGAATGCATGTGGGGACCCATGACATGCGGCATGTATTTGGGGCCCACATGACATGCAGCATGCATTTGGGGCTCCCATGACATACGGCATGCATGTGGGTCCCCCATGACATGCGGCATACATTTGGAGCCCCCATGACATGCAGAATGCATTTGGGGCCCCCATGACATGCGGCATACATTTGGGGCCCCCATGACATGTGGCATGCACTTGTGGCCCCCATGACACGTGGCATGCATGTGGGGCCCCCATGATATGCCACATGCATGCGGGGCCCCATGATATGCGGCATGCATGTGGGGCCCCCATGACATGACGCATGCATTTGAGGCCCCCATGACATGCGACATACATTTGGGGCCCCCATGACAAGCGGCATGCTTTTGGGGCCCCTATCACATGAGGCATGCACGTGGGGCCCCCATGACAGGCGGCATGCATATAGAGCCCCCATGACATGCGGAATGCACGTGGGGACCCCATGACATGCGGCATGCATTTGGGGGCCCCCTGACATGCAGCACGCATTTGGGTCCCCCATGACATGCGGCAAGTATTAGGGGCCCCCATGACATACAGCATGCATTTTGGGCCCCCATGACATGCGGCATGCCTTTGGAGCCCCAATGACATGCGGCATGCATGTGGAGCCCCCATGACATGCGGCATGCATTTGGGACCCACATGACATGCAGCATGCATTTCGTACCCCCATGACATGTGGCATGCATGTGGGGCCACCATGACATGCAGCATGCATTTGGGGCCCACATGACATGGGGAATGCATGTAGGGGCCCCTTGACATGCGGTTTGCATATGGGGTACCCGTGACTAGTGGCATGCACGTAGGGCCCCCATGACATGTGGCACGTATTTGGAGCCCCCATGACATGCGGAATGCATGTGGGGACCCCATGACATGCGGCATGCATTTGGTGCCCCCAATGACATGCAGAATACATTTGGGGCCCCCATGACATGCGGCATACATTTGGGGCCCCCATGACATGCGGCTTGCACTTGTGGCCCCCATGACACGTGGCATGTATGTTGGGCCCCCATGACATGTCACATGCATGTGGGGCCCCATGACATGCGGTATGAACGTGGGGACCCCATGACATGTGGCATGCAATTGGGTCCCACATGACATGCAGCATGCATTTGGGGCTCCCATGACATACGGCATGCATGTGGGTCCCCCATGACATGCGGCAAACATTTGGAGCCCCCATGACATGCAGAATGCATTTGGGGCCCCCATGACATGCGGCATACATTTGGGGCCCCCATGACATGTGGCATGCACTTGTGGCCCCCATGACACGTGGCATGCATGTGGGGCCCCCATGATATGCCACATGCATGCGGGGCCCCATGATATGCGGCATGCATGTGGGGCCCCCATGACATGACGCATGCATTTGAGGCCCCCATGACATGCGACATACATTTGGGGCCCCCATGACAAGCGGCATGCTTTTGGGGCCCCTATCACATGAGGCATGCACGTGGGGCCCCCATGACAGGCGGCATGCATATAGAGCCCCCATGACATGCGGAATGCACGTGGGGCCCCCATGACCTGTCGCATGAATTTGGGCCCCCCGACATGCGGCATGCACGTGGGGCCCCCATGACATGCGGCACGTATTTGGGGCCCCCATGACATGCGGCATGCATTTGGGGCCCCCATGACATGCGGCATACATTAGGGGCCCCCATGACAAGCGACATGCATTTGGGGCTCCCATGACATGCGGCATACATTTGGGGCCCCCATGACATGCGGCATGCACTTGTGGCCCCCATGACACGCTGCATGCACGTGGGGCCCCCATGACATGTCGCATGAATTTGGGGCCCCCCGACATGCGGCATGTACGTGGGGCCCCCATGACATGCAGCACGTATTTGGGGCCCCCATGACATGCGGCATGCATTTGGGGCCCCCATGACATGCGGCATGCATTAGGGGCCCCCATGACAAGCGACATGCATTTGGGGCTCCCATGACATGCGCATGCATTTGGGGTACACATGGCATGTAGCATGCACGTGGGACCCCTATGATATGCGACATGCATTTGGGGCACACATGACATGCGCCATGCACGTCGGGCCCCCATGATATGCGGCACATATTTGGGGCCCCCATGACATGTGGCATACATTTGGGGCCCCCATGACATGCGGCATGCACTTGTGGCCCCCATGTCACATGCATTTGGGGCCTTCATAATCTGCGGCATGCAACTGGGGCCCCCATGACATGTGGTTTGCATATGGGGTCCCCATGACATGCGGTTTGCATATGGGGCCCCCATGACTTGTGGCATGCACGTAGGGCACCCATGACATGCGGCATGCTTTTGGGGCCCCCATGACATGCGGCACGTATTTGGGGCCCCCATGACATGCGGCATGCATTTGGAGCCCCAATGACATGCTTCATGCATGTAGCGCCCCCATGACATGCGGCATGCATTTGGGGCCCACATGACATGCAGCATGCATTTCGTACCCCCATGACATGCGGCATGCACGTGGGGCCACCATGACATGCAGCATGCATTTGGGGCCCACATGACATGGGGAATGCATGTAGGGCCCCCATGACATGCGGTTTGCATATGGGGTACCCGTGACTCGTGGCATGCACGTAGGGCCCCCATGACATGCGGCACGTATTTGGAGCCCCCATGACATGCGGAATGCATGTGGGGACCCCATGACATGCGACATGCATTTGGTTCCCCCAATGACATGCAGAATACATTTGGGGCCCCCATGACATGCGGCATACATTTGGGGCCCCCATGACATGCGGCTTGCACTTGTGGCCCCCATGACATGCGGTATGAACGTGGGGACCCCATGACATGTGGCATGCAATTGGGTCCCACATGACATGCAGCATGCATTTGGGGCTCCCATGACATACGGCATGCATTTGGGTCCCCCATGACATGCGGCATACATTTGGAGCCCCCATGACATGCAGAATGCATTTGGGGCCCCCATGACATGCGGCATACATTTGGGGCCCCCATGACATGTGGCATGCACTTGTGGCCCCCATGACACGTGGCATGCATGTGGGGCCCCCATGATATGCCGCATGCATGCGGGGCCCCCATGACATGCGGCATGCATGTGGGGCCCCCATGACATGACGCATGCATTTGAGGCCCCCATTACATGCGACATACATTTGGGGCCCCCATGACAAGCGGCATTCTTTTGGGGCCCCTATCACATGAGGCATGCACGTGGGGCCCCCATGACAGGCGGCATGCATATAGAGCCCCCATGACATGCGGAATGCACGTGGGGACCCCATGACATGCGGCATGCATTTGGGGGCCCCCTGACATGCAGCACGCATTTGGGGCCCCCATTACATGTTTAATGCATTTGGGTCCCCCATGACATGCGGCAAGTATTAGGGGCCCCCATGACATGCGACATGCATTTGGGACCCCATGACATGCGGCATGCATCAGGGGTACGCATGGCATGCGGCATGCACGTGGGCCCCCTATGACATGGGGCATGAATTTGGGGCCCCCATGAAACGCAGAATGCATTTGGGGCCCCCATGACATACGGCATACATTTGGGACCCCATGACATGCGGCATGCATCAGGTGTACGCATGGCATGCGGCATGCACGTGGGGCCCCTATGACATGGGGCATGAATTTGGGGCCCCCATGAAATGCAGAATGCATTTGGGGCCCCCATGACATACGGCATACATTTGGGGCCCCCATGACATGCGACATGCAGTTGTAGCCCCCATAACATGCGGCATGCATGTGGGGCCCCCATGACATGCGGAATGCACGTGGGGACCACATGACATGCAGCATGCATTTGGGGCTCCCATGACATGCGGCATGCATTTGGGGCCCCATGACATGTGGTATACATTTGGGGCCCCCATGACATGCAGAATGCATCTGGGGCCCCCATGACATGCGCTATACATTTGGGGCCCCCATGATATGTGGCATGCACTTGTGGCCCCCATGACACGCTGCATGCACGTGGGGCCCCCATGACATGTCGCATGAATTTGGCCCCCCCTGACATGCGGCATGCACGTGGGGCCACCATGACATGCAGCACGTATTTGGGGCCCCCATGACATGCGGCATGCATTTGGGGCCCCCATGACATGTGGCATGCATTAGGGGCCCCCATGACAAGCGACATGCATTTGGGGCTCCCATGACATGCGGCATGCATTTGGGGTACACATGGCATGCGGCATGTGTAGCACCCTGAGGATCCGGCTGCTACAGGAGTATTGCACCTCAACCCAGAGGTGTGATATTCCACTCCCGGGTAAGGATGGAGAGTGGGACTGAGCTCAGTTAGACTGCATGCACTACATACATCCCATTTCCGAGGGGCAGGCCGACGGTACTCCCACTTAGAAATGTGCAGGTACGACCGTGTCTGTCCCTGGCTGGAGTGGGAGGGGGTTGGTATATCCCTGTAGTGTAGGGGCAGATAGGGGGAGCAGTCTGGGTAGAGCTAGGAGCTCATTGGGTGCTGGTCACCTGAGCTCACACATAGAGGGATATATAAGGAGGGCACCAACTAAGATCAGGGTCAGTTGCAGAAGACAAGTCTGTTGTAGAGGAAGGCAGATAACATCCTGTCAGTGTCAGAGAACAAGTCAGATGCAGAGAGCAAGCCTGCAAGCAGAAAGGAAGAACTGAGGAGAAAGAGTGGCCCTGGAGAGAGAGAGAGAGGAGCAGTGAAGAAAGACCCAGAGGGGGACAAAGAAGGGACCCAAGAACCCAAATCAGAGCACCGGGTGAGGAGTCAGCACAAGGGTACCGGAACCCAAACTGGTGGGGGCAGAAAACACATCCCTAGCCAGAGACCGGAGGCTGTGGGCAGCATCTGCCACGGCCACCCACTACATCCACCCTGAAGGCATACCACATGGAGGGTCAGGGAACCTAAGGCCAAGGGTTGCCCAACAGAAGGCCCGAGGGAGCTGGACCTAGGTGGATCACTAGTGGGAACGGCGGAAGAAAGGACAGAGGGAGAGCTCAGGGCCACGCTCCGGACTTGTTTGGGGGTTGGCCGGATCCAGGACCTGGTGGACGCAGCACGGCTCGGGTGGTCACTCGGAGCTGGAGTGACCAGTACAACATCTGCAGTAAGTAAATACCCTAAACTGCACAACCCGACTCTGTCATTAATTGCCGTCTGCACTGCACCACCACAACCCCCATCCTCTGCACCTGTCCCCCTGAGGCAATACCCCTCCCATTGGGGGTTATCCCATCAAGCTGCACAACACCATCAGCCTCAGTGGACCCTGCTGCAGCGGCGGCCACAGTGACCGCAACACAACGGGTGGCGTAGTCGACACAAAAGAACTGTTTATAACATCTGTAGGACTGCCACATAACACTGAGCTTGACGCCCTGGGCACGGGCCGGGTCACAGCCGCTCGGAGACTACAACCCCCATCTGATCCGGTGCCGGGTATTCCCCTCAAAAGGAATATGTCCCAGGGGGCGCGTCAACTTTGGCGTAGTCGGCAGGATTACGTGCCCGCAACACCCGGGTACTGCGTGCCTGAGGAAAAGAACACCGTTACCTCAAAGAGAAGTTTCCTGCCGGTTCCGGAGGGTCCACGCCATCGGACTCCATCACCAGTCGTTTCCCGCCGATTGTCCGCCATTTCCAGCTTGTTCCCGCCATCTGCCGAGTTTCCCGCCACTGGGAAGCGATTCCCGCCGTTTCCAGCTTTTTCCCGCCTTGGAAGAGCAGCGGACGCCATTATGGGCGTGCTAAAGGAGGGCAGGAGGCCACCTCCCATCGTGGGCCAGGACAGAAAATGGCGCCAAAAGTGGAAACCGCCCCCACCAACAGAGACTGTGATGCTGGAGGTGTCTGTCAGCGTGAAAGAACTACCCCTGGAGCTGACAGTCACCGAGTTGCCCCGGGACCGCCCTCGAAGTGGGAGGAGACGAAAGAAAAGAGCGAAGATGGGTGTCGCCTGGAGCAGTCTAGAGCGAGCGCACCCGGAGGCAAGGTGTCTAGAGCGAGAGCACCCGGAGTCGAGTAGAAGGAGAGTCTACCCGGGAATGGAGAGGCAGCAGAGCAGCACCGGCCCGATGGCCAGGAGCCTGCCAGAGGAAGAAGAAGGAGGGCAGAGCAGCACCGGCCCGCTGGCCAGGAGCCTGCCAGAAGAGAAGCAGCGCAGCACCGACCCGATGGTCAGGAGCCTGCTAGAGTCCACCACCCCGCTAGGCTTAGCGGAGATCCTGGCGCAGCTCCCCCGAGACCGGGAGTGCGCACAAAATGCCCTGGAGGGCCTCGCAAGGAGGATGGCCCGGGTACAGCGTGAGATCTTGGCGGAGTGGAGCCGGGAGATGGCTCAGAAAACTAAGACCCGTCCGCAGAGCACGCTGCCCTGGAAGAAGAAGCAGACCACCTCCGAGGATGGCGCGGGAGGACCCAAGGCCGGAGACGGCGCAGAGAAGGGAGCAGGACGCAAGGAGGCAGGTAAAGGGGACGCCTATACCCAATACCGGGAAACCGCCCACCTGCCCCAGCTCCCCGTCGCAGAGCCCGAAAGTCCCCCTGCCGTACCCGAAACCGCCAAGACACCGCCACCGACTAGGCCCCGACCGGAAGCCGCCGCAGCGACCCCTGTGACGTCACACGCCCCGACCCGGAGCGTGACTAAGCAGGAAGAGCCTCCGGCCTGGTCGCAAGGCCTAGCGTTTCCGGGCGCCGCATCACCAACAGCGCCATCTACCTCCGCGGAGCTCCCGGCCTGGTCGCAAGGCCAGGTAGCCCAGGGCGCCGCCGTACTAACAGTGCCATTCACCTTCCAGATGCCCCAGGCCTGGCCGCAAGGCCTGGGAAACCTGGGCGCCCCCACCATCGCGCCCGCACCCGTAAAACCAAGGGTGCCACATCTGGGAGAAGACCCCTTCAGCCAGCTCACATGGCCGGACGGGCGGCCCTTCATCTGGCCCGAAGAGTTTTTGGAGCTGGAGCGGCAGAAGAAACTAGGGCCCTTGTGTGAGCCCCTGATCCCGGCTCCAAAGCCCGTGACTCGGGTCTCGCCTCCACTTGAAGAAGTTCAATTCGCGTGGGACCCCACGGGAGAAGACTTGATGGGGTTCACCGGAGAGAGCCGGGCAGCTGCAGCAGACCGCGCTGAGTGCTGCCGTGAACAGCTCGCGCAGTTCGCAAAAGAGCGGGAGGAGAGGCGGGTCAGAGAGCAATGGGCCCAGACCCGAAGCACGGAGCAGAAGAGCCGGACCAGGAGGGACCCCCGTGCAGCAGATCGTCCCCGTACCATCGGGACGGTAATAAAGTTCAACCCGCAGCATGGGTGGGGCTTTATAAAGGACCGCAACACCCTGGGTGACGTCTTCGTTACCCGAAGGGACGTCGAGTCCCACTTGCCGGAGGGTCACAAAGGCCGTGACCTCTACGTCGGTGACGAGGTCACGTTCACCCGGCACAAGTGTGCCAAGGGACCTTACGCCCTCCACGTACACCGCCTGACGGAGGAGGAGTTGCGGTGTAGGGAGGAAGAGCCAGAAGACCCGGACGGGTTCAAGGCTAGGCGGTACTACGACTAAGAACAGTAGTAAGAGAAACTGTAAATAGTTACCCGTCGGGGTACCCAAGGAACCGTGACTGCCTTGAAGTTCAGTCCCCGTTGGGACCAGTGAATTGTTAACCCGTGTGACCCCTACCCAAATCAGGCTGAGGACTGTGAGCAGCCATCCCTTTCCCTTTACCTGGCCGAGGACTGAGAGCGGCCACCCTCATCCCTGTATATAGTTGCGCTTCCTAAGGCGCCCCCTACTGGTTTTAAGAGAAACTGCTTTTCAAAAGACTGTCGCACTTTACCTGGTCACGAGTTGCACGGTGACCGGAGGAGAAGAAAGGAAGAGACGACGAGAATGTTGTTTATATGAAAAAGTTTATATATATCTTTATATAGTATTTTATATGTTTTATATGGTTATATTGAAAAAAAAAAATGTATGTTTTGGTGTTTTGTGTCTTACAGCCCGAGGACGTGCTGTGATTTACCAGGGGGGAATGTAGCACCCTGAGGATCCGGCTGCTACAGGAGTATTGCACCTCAACCCAGAGGTGTGATATTCCACTCCCGGGTAAGGATGGAGAGTGGGACTGAGCTCAGTTAGACTGCATGCACTACATACATCCCATTTCCGAGGGGCAGGCCGACGGTACTCCCACTTAGAAATGTGCAGGTACGACCGTGTCTGTCCCTGGCTGGAGTGGGAGGGGGTTGGTATATCCCTGTAGTGTAGGGGCAGATAGGGGGAGCAGTCTGGGTAGAGCTAGGAGCTCATTGGGTGCTGGTCACCTGAGCTCACACATAGAGGGATATATAAGGAGGGCACCAACTAAGATCAGGGTCAGTTGCAGAAGACAAGTCTGTTGTAGAGGAAGGCAGATAACATCCTGTCAGTGTCAGAGAACAAGTCAGATGCAGAGAGCAAGCCTGCAAGCAGAAAGGAAGAACTGAGGAGAAAGAGTGGCCCTGGAGAGAGAGAGAGAGGAGCAGTGAAGAAAGACCCAGAGGGGGACAAAGAAGGGACCCAAGAACCCAAATCAGAGCACCGGGTGAGGAGTCAGCACAAGGGTACCGGAACCCAAACTGGTGGGGGCAGAAAACACATCCCTAGCCAGAGACCGGAGGCTGTGGGCAGCATCTGCCACGGCCACCCACTACATCCACCCTGAAGGCATACCACATGGAGGGTCAGGGAACCTAAGGCCAAGGGTTGCCCAACAGAAGGCCCGAGGGAGCTGGACCTAGGTGGATCACTAGTGGGAACGGCGGAAGAAAGGACAGAGGGAGAGCTCAGGGCCACGCTCCGGACTTGTTTGGGGGTTGGCCGGATCCAGGACCTGGTGGACGCAGCACGGCTCGGGTGGTCACTCGGAGCTGGAGTGACCAGTACAACATCTGCAGTAAGTAAATACCCTAAACTGCACAACCCGACTCTGTCATTAATTGCCGTCTGCACTGCACCACCACAACCCCCATCCTCTGCACCTGTCCCCCTGAGGCAATACCCCTCCCGTTGGGGATTATCCCATCAAGCTGCACAACACCATCAGCCTCAGTGGACCCTGCTGCAGCGGCGGCCACAGTGACCGCAACACAACGGGTGGCGTAGTCGACACAAAAGAACTGTTTATAACATCTGTAGGACTGCCACATAACACTGAGCTTGACGCCCTGGGCACGGGCCGGGTCACAGCCGCTCGGAGACTACAACCCCCATCTGATCCGGTGCCGGGTATTCCCCTCAAAAGGAATATGTCCCAGGGGGCGCGTCACATGCACGTGGGACCCCTATGATATGCGACATGCATTTGGGGCCCACATGACATGCGCCATGCATGTCGGGCCCCCATGATATGCGGCACATATTTGGGGCCCCCATGACATGTGGCATACATTTGGGGCCCCCATGACATGCAGAATGCATTTGGGGCCCCCATGACATGCGGCATACATTTGGGGCCCCCATGACATGTGGCATGCACTTGTGGCCCCCATGTCACATGCATTTGGGGCCTTCATAATCTGCGGCATGCAACTGACATGCGGCATGCATTTGGGGCCCCCATGACATGCTGCATGCATGTGGGGCCCCCATGACATACGGAATGCATGTGGGGCCCCCATGACATGCGAAATGCACGTGGGGACCCCATGACATGCCACATGCATGCGGGGACCACCATGACATGCCGCATGCATTTGGGGCCCTCATGACAAGCGACATACATTTGTGGCCCCCATGACATGCGGCATGCTTTTGGGGCCCCTATCACATGAGGCATGCACGTAGGGCCCCCATGACATGCGGCATGTATGTAGAGCCCCCATGACAAGCGGAATGCACGTGGGGACCCCATGACATGCAGCATGCATTTGGGCCCCCCTGACATGCGGCATGAACGTTGGGCCCCAATGACATGCGGCACATATTTGGGGCCCCCATGACATGCGGCATGTATTTGGGGCCCCCATGACATGCGGCATGCATGTGGGGCACCCATGACATACAGCATGTGACGCGCCCCCTGGGCCATATTCTTTAGGGGAATACCCGGAGCCGGATCAGATGGGAGTTGTAGTCGCCGAGTGGCAGTGACCCGGTCCGTGCCCAGGGTGTCAAGCTCAGAGTATGTGGCAGTCCTACAGATGTTACAAAGTTCGTTATGTCGACTACGCCACCCGTTGGATTGCGGTCACTACGGCCGCCGCTGCAGCAGGGTCCGCTGAGGCTGATGGTGTTGGTGCAGCTTTTGATAGTATAACCCCCAACGGGTGGGGTATAGCCTCAGGGGGTCAGGTGCAGAGGATGGGGGTTGTGGTGGTGCAGCGTAGATGGTAATTAAAGACAGAGTCGGGTTGTGCAGTTTAGGGTATTTACTTACTGCTGATGTTCCGGTCACTCCAGCTTCAAGTGACCACCCGAGCCGTGCTGCGTCCACCAGGTCCTGGACTCGGCCAACCCCCAAGTAAGTCCGGAGCGTGACCCTGAGCCCTCCTTCCTGTCCTGTCTTCTGGCCGTCCCCACCAGGGATCCACCTAGGTCCAGCTCCCTCGGGCCTTCTGTTGGGAGGCCCTTGGCCTTGGGTTCCCTGACCCTACACGTGGTTTGCCTTCGGGGTGGATGTGGTGGGTGGCCGTGGCAGACGCTGCCCACGGCCTCCGGTCTCTGGCTAGGGTGTGCTTTAGCCCCCACCAGTTTGGGATCCGGTACCCTGTTGCCGACTCTTCACCCGGTGATGGACTTTGGGTTCTCAGAGTCCTTTTCTTTCACCCCCTCTGGGTCTTTCTTCCTTTCTCCTCTCTCACTCTGGCTCAGGTCACTTCTTCTGACTCCTCTGACTCCTCTGCAAAGACTCACCCTCACAGGCTGACTCTCACAGACTGACTGTGGCTGACTGACCCTGATCTTAGATGGTTCCCACCTTATATAACCCTCTATGTGTGAGCTCAGGTGACCAGCACCCAATGAGCTCCTAGCACTACCCAGACTGCTCCCCCTATCTGCCCCTACACTACTTGGGATGTTCCACCCCCCTCCCACTCCAGCCAAGGACAGACTCGGTCGTACCTGCACATTTCTAAGTGGGAGTACCGTTGGTCTGCCCTCCGGAAATGGGATGTGTGTAGTGCATGCAGCTCTCTGGGCTCAGTCCCACACTCCATCCTTACCCGGGAGTGGAATATCACACCTCTGGGTTGAGGTGCAATACCCCTGTAGCAGCCGAATCCTCAGGGTGCTACATTCCCCCCTGGTAAATCACAGCACGTCCTCGGGCTGTAGGACAAAACACCACAAAACATACAAATTCTTTCATATAAACAACATAATAAAAACATATAAAATATCATATATATATCGGCATCATCATAAAACTTTTCATATAAATAACATTCTCGTCGCCTCTGGCTCCTCCTCCGGTCACTGTGCAACGTGTGACCGGGTAAAGTGCGACAGTCTTTGGAACTCGTGGCTTTCCTGTAAAACCAGTAGGGAGCGCTTTAGGACGCGCAACTATTTACAGGGGTAGTTGGCCGCTCTCAGTCCTCGGCCAGGTATAAGGGAGGAATGACCGCTCTCAGTCCTCGGTCAGTGGGATTTAAGGGATAAACGGGTAAACAGTTCACACATGCTGGTCCCAACGGGGACTATATTATCAGCAACAGTTTCTTTGGTACCCCGACGGGTAACTATGTACAGCTTCTACTCTGCCGTACTCAACGACGACGTCCTCCTGCTCTTTCTTTGTGGTTACCTTTAGCTTCAGACCCGTCCGGGTCCTCTTGTTCTTCCTCCTCACACCGCAGTTCTTCCTCCGTCAGGCGATGCACATGGAGGGCGTAGGGTCCTTTGGCACACTTGTGCCGGGTGAAGGTGACCTCGTCCCCGATGTAAAGGTCACGACCTCTGTGTCCCTCCGGTAGGTGGGACTCAACGCCTCTCCTGGTCACGAAGACGTCGCCTGGGGTGCGGTGGTCTCGGATGAAGCCCCACCCATGCTGCATGTTAAACTTGATCACAGTCCCGGTGGTGCGGGGACTATGCGCTGCACGGGGGTCTCTCCTGGCCCGGCTCTTCTGCTCCGCGCTCTTTATTTGAGCTTGCTGTTCCCGGACCCGCCTCTCTCTCCGCTCCCTCTCGAAGACCTCGAGCTGCTGGCGGCAGCACTCAGCACGCTCCGCTGCGGCTGCCCGAGTCTCCTGAGTGAACCCCATGAGATCTTCTCCGGTGGGGTCCCACTCAAACTGGGCCTCTTCTAGCGGGGGCGAGATCCTTTTCACGGGCTTTGGAGCCGGTATCAGGGGTTCACACATGGCCCTTGCTTTTTGCAGCTTCAGCTGGATATATTCTTGGGGCCATATGAAGGGCTGCCCATCCGGGCACGTATGCTGGGCAAAGAGATTTTCGCCCAGGTGCGGCACTCTTGATGTTACGGGCGCGGTGGTGGTAGCGCCCGGGTTGCCCAAGCCTTGCGGCCAGGCCTGGGGCACCTGGAAGGTGAAGGGCACCGTAAGGACGGCGGCGCCCTGGGCTACTTGGCCCTGCGACCAGGCCGGGGTCTCCGCGGAGGTAGGGGGCGCTGTTGGTATTGCGGCACCCGGGTGTACTAGGCCTTGCGACCAGGCTGGTGGTACTTCCTGCTTGGTCACGCTCGGGGTCGAGGCGTGTGACGTCACAGGGGTCGCGGCTTCCGGTTGGGGCCTAGTCTGCGGTGGTGACGTTGCGGTTGCGGGCACGGCCGGGGGTACTTCGGGCTCTGCTACGGGGAGCTGGGGCAGGCAAGCGGTTTCCCGGTTTGGGGTAAAGACGTCCCCTTTACCTGCCTCCATTCGTTCGGCTCCCTTCTCGGCGCCGTCTCCGGCCTTCAGTTCTCCTGCGCCATCCTCAGAGGCGGTCTGTCTCCTCGTCTTGGGTGGCGTGCTCCGCTGACGAGTCTCGGTCTGCTGGGCCATCTCACGGCTCCACTCCGCCAACGTCTCTCGCTGCACCCGGGCCATCCTCCGTGCGAGGCCCTCCAGAGCGGTTTGCGCACACTCCCGGTCTCGGGGGAGCTGTGCTAGGACCTCCACTAGGCCTAGTGGGGTCGCTGCTTCCAGCAGGCTCCTGACCAACGGGTCGGTGCTGCTCTGCTCTCCTTCTGCTGTTTCCGGCAGGCTCCTGGCCAGCGGGCCGGTGCTGCTCTGCTCTCCTTCCATCTCCGGGTAAGCTTCTTCTGGACCCAGCACTAGGCTTCTTGTCTCCGGGTGCGCTCTCTCCCGACTGCTCCAGGCGACACCCATCTTTGCTCCCTTCTTTCGTCTCCTCCCACTTCGAGGGCGGTCCCGGGGCAACTTGGTGACTGTCAGCTCCAGGGGCTGTTCTTTCACGCTGACCGACACCTCCAGCATCACAGTCTCTGTTGGTGGGGGAGGTTTCCACTTTTGGCGCCATTTTCGGTCCTGGCCCACGATGGGAGGCGGCCTCTTGCCATCCTCTGGCACGCCCATAATGGCGTCCGCTCTGCCAAGGCGGGAAATCCTTGGAAATGGCGGGAACCACTTCCCAGTGGCGGGAAACTCTGCAGATGGCGGGAAAAAGCTGTTAATGGCGGACAACCGGCGGGAATCGACTGGTGATGGGGTCCGATGGCGGGGACCCTCCGGAACCGGCAGGAGACTTCTTTTTGAGGTAAACTTGTTCTTTTCTTCAGGCACGCAGTACCCGGTTGTTGCGGGCACGTAATCCTGCCGACTACGCCAAAGTTGACGCGCCCCCTGGGCCATATTCTTTAGGGGAATACCCGGAGCCGGATCAGATGGGAGTTGTAGTCGCCGAGTGGCAGTGACCCGGTCCGTGCCCAGGGTGTCAAGCTCAGAGTATGTGGCAGTCCTACAGATGTTACAAAGTTCGTTATGTCGACTACGCCACCCGTTGGATTGCGGTCACTACGGCCGCCGCTGCAGCAGGGTCCGCTGAGGCTGATGGTGTTGGTGCAGCTTTTGATAGTATAACCCCCAATGGGTGGGGTATAGCCTCAGGGGGTCAGGTGCAGAGGATGGGGGTTGTGGTGGTGCAGCGTAGATGGTAATTAAAGACAGAGTCGGGTTGTGCAGTTTAGGGTATTTACTTACTGCTGATGTTCCGGTCACTCCAGCTTCAAGTGACCACCCGAGCCGTGCTGCGTCCACCAGGTCCTGGACTCGGCCAACCCCCAAGTAAGTCCGGAGCGTGACCCTGAGCCCTCCTTCCTGTCCTGTCTTCTGGCCGTCCCCACCAGGGATCCACCTAGGTCCAGCTCCCTCGGGCCTTCTGTTGGGAGACCCTTGGCCTTGGGTTCCCTGACCCTACACGTGGTTTGCCTTCGGGGTGGATGTGGTGGGTGGCCGTGGCAGACGCTGCCCACGGCCTCCGGTCTCTGGCTAGGGTGTGCTTTAGCCCCCACCAGTTTGGGATCCGGTACCCTGTTGCCGACTCTTCACCCGGTGATGGACTTTGGGTTCTCAGAGTCCTTTTCTTTCACCCCCTCTGGGTCTTTCTTCCTTTCTCCTCTCTCACTCTGGCTCAGGTCACTTCTTCTGACTCCTCTGACTCCTCTGCAAAGACTCACCCTCACAGGCTGACTCTCACAGACTGACTGTGGCTGACTGACCCTGATCTTAGATGGTTCCCACCTTATATAACCCTCTATGTGTGAGCTCAGGTGACCAGCACCCAATGAGCTCCTAGCACTACCCAGACTGCTCCCCCTATCTGCCCCTACACTACTTGGGATGTTCCACCCCCCTCCCACTCCAGCCAAGGACAGACTCGGTCGTACCTGCACATTTCTAAGTGGGAGTACCGTTGGTCTGCCCTCCGGAAATGGGATGTGTGTAGTGCATGCAGCTCTCTGGGCTCAGTCCCACACTCCATCCTTACCCGGGAGTGGAATATCACACCTCTGGGTTGAGGTGCAATACCCCTGTAGCAGCCGAATCCTCAGGGTGCTACACATGCATTTTGGGCCCCCATGACATGCGGCATGCATTTGGAGCCCCAATGACATGCTTCATGCATGTGGAGCCCCCATGACATGCGGCATGCATTTGGGGCCCACATGACATGCAGCATGCATTTCGTACCCCCATGACATGCGGCATGCACGTGGGGCCACCATGACATCCAGCATGCATTTGGGGCCCACATGACATGGGGAATGCATGTGGGGCCCCCATGACATGCTTCATGCATGTGGAGTACCCATGACATGCGGCATGCATTTGGGGCCCACATGACATGCAGCATGCATTTCGTACCCCCATGACATGCGGCATGCACGTGGGGCCACCATGACATTCGGCATGCATTTGGGGGCCCCCTGACATGCGGCATGCACGTGGTGCCCCCATGACATGCAGCACGTATTTGGGGCTCCCTATGGCATGCGGCATGCATTATGGGCCCCCATGACAAGCGACATGCATTTGGGGCTCCCATGACATGCGGCATGCATTTGGGGTACACATGGCATGCGGCATGCACGTGGGGCCCCTATGATATGCGGCATGCATTTGGGGCCCACATGACATGCGCCATGCATTTGGGGCTCCCATGACATGCGGCATGAACATGGGGCCCCCATGACATGCGGTATGCATGTGGAGCCACCATGACACGCAGCATGCACGTGGGGACCCCATGACATGCGGCACGTATTTGGGGCCCCATGACATGCGGCATGCATTTGGGGCCCCCATGACATGCGGCATGCACGTGGGGCCACCATGACATGCGGCATGCATTTGGGGACCCCATGACATGCGGCATGAACATGGGCCCCCATGACATGCGGCAGGCAAGTGGGGCCCCATGACACGCGGCATGCATGTTCTGCCCCCGTGACATGCGCCATACATGTGGGGCCCCCATGACATGCGGCATGCATTTGGGGACCCCATGACATGCGGCATGCATTTGGGGCCATCATGACATGAGGCATACATTTGGGGCCCCCTATGACATGCGGCTTGCATTTGGGGACCCCATGACATGCGGCATGCATTTGGGGCCCCCTATGACATGCTGTATGCAAGTGGGGCCCCCATGACATGCGGCATGCATTTGGGCCCCCATGACTTGCGGCATGCATTTGGTTCCCCCATGACATGCTGTATGCAAGTGGGGCCCCCAAGACATGCGGCATGCATTTGGGCCCCACATGACTTGTGGCATGCACGTGGGGCCCCCATGACGTGCGGCATGCATTTGGGGCCCCCATGACATGCGGCATGCATTTGGGGCCCACATGACATGCGGCATGCACGTGGGGCCACCATGACATGCTGCATGCATTTGGGGACCCCATGACATGCGGCATGAACATGGGCCCCCATGACATGCGGCAGGCATGTGGGGCCCCATGACATACGGCATGCATTTGGGGTACCCATGACATGCGACATGCACATGGGGTAACCACAAAATGTTGCATTCACGTGAAACCCCCATGACACGCGCCATGCATGTGTGGCCCCCATGACATGCGACATGCATCTCGGGTCCCCATGACATGCGGCATGCATGTGGGGCCCTCATTACATGCGGCATGCATGTGGGCACCCATGACATTTGGCATGGATTTGGGGCCCCCATGACATGCGGCATGCTTTTGGGGCCCCCATGACATGCGGCAGTTATTTGGGGCCCTCATGACATGCGACATGCATTTGGGTACCCCATGACATGCGGCATGCATGTGGGGCACTCTTGACATGCGGCACTTATTTGGGGTCCCCATCACTTGCGTCATGCATTTGGGACCCCAATGAACATGCCTCATGCATGTGCCATGACATGCTGCACGTAATTGGGGCCCCCATGACATGCGGCATGCACGTGGGGCCCCCTTGACTTGCGGCATGCATTTGGGGCCCCCATGACATGCAGCATGCATTTTGGGCCCTCATGACATGGGGCACTTATTTGGGGCCCCCATGACTTGCGGCATGCAATTGGACACCAGTGAGATATGGCATGCACGTGGGGCCCCCTTGACATGTGGCATGCATTTGGGGCCCCCATGACATGCGACATGCATTTGTGATCCCCATGACATGCGGCATACATTTGATGCCCCCATGACATGCGGCATGCATGCGGGGCCCCCATGACATGCGGCACGTATATGGGGCCCCCATGACATGCGGCACGCACATGGGACCACCATGACATGCGGCATGCATTTGGGACCCCTATGACCTGCAGCACGCATTAGCGGCCCCCATGGCATGCGGCATGCACGTGGGTCATCCATGACATGCGGTATGCATTTGGGGCCCCTTTATATGCGGCATGCATGTGGGGCCCCATGACATGCACCAAGCATGTTGGGTACCATGACATGCGGCGCGTGTTTTGGGCCCCCATGACATGCAGCATAAATTTGGGGCCCCCATAACATGCTGAATGCATTTTTGGCCCCCATGACACGAGGCATGCATTTGGGGCCATCATGACATGCAGCATACATTTGGGGCCCCCTATGACATGCTGTATGCAAGTGGGGGCCCCATGACATGCGGCATGCATTTGGGGCCCCCATGACATGCGGCATGCATGTGGGGCCACCATGACATGCTGGATGCATTTGGGGACCCCATGACATGCGGCATGAACATGGGCCCCCATGACATGCGGCAGACATGTGGGGCCCCATGACATACGGCATGCATTTGGGGCCCCCATGACATGCGGCATGCACATGGGGCACCTAAGACATGTGGCATGAATTTGGGGCCTCATGACACGCGGCATGCATGTTCGGCCCCCGTGACATGCGCTATACATGTGGGGCCCCCATGACATGCGGCATGCATTTGGGGCCCCCATGACATGCGGCATGCATTTGGGGCCATCATGACATGAGGCATACATTTGGGGCCCCCTATGACATGCGGCTTGCATTTGGGGACCCCATGACATGCGGCATGCATTTGGGGCACCCTATGACATGCTGTATGCAAGTGGGGCCCCCAAGACATGCGGCATGCATTTGGGCCCCCATGACATGTGGCATGCATGTGAGGCCCCCATGACATGTGGCATGCATTTGGGGCCCCATGACATGCGGCATACATTTGGGGCCCCCATGACATGCGACATGCATTTGGGGTACCCATGACATGTGACTTGCATGTGTGGCCCCCATGACATGTGACATGCATCTCGGGTCCCCATGACATGCGGCATGCATGTGGGGCCCTCATTACATGCGGCATGCATGTGGGCACCCATGACATTTGGCATGGATTTGGGGCCCCCATGACATGCGGCATGCTTTTGGGGCCCCCATGACATGCGGCAGTTATTTGGGGCCCTCATGACATGCGACATGCATTTGGGTACCCCATGACATGCGGCATGCATGTGGGGCACTCTTGACATGCGGCACTTATTTGGGGTCCCCATGACTTGCGTCATGCATTTGGGACCCCAATGACATGCCTCATGCATGTGCCATGACATGCTGCACGTAATTGGGGCCCCCATGACATGCGGCATGCACGTGGGGCCCCCTTGACTTGCGGCATGCATTTGGGGGCCCCATGACATGCAGCATGCATTTTGGGCCCTCATGACATGGGGCACTTATTTGGGGCCCCCATGACTTGCGGCATGCAATTGGACACCAATGACATATGGCATGCACGTGGGGCCCCCTTGACATGTGGCATGCATTTGGGGCCCCCATGACATGCGACATGCATTTGTGATCCCCATGACATGCGTCATGCATGTGGGGCCCCCATGACATCCGGCATGCACGTGGGGCCCCCATGACATGCGTCATGCATTTTATGGCCCCCATGACATGCGACATGTATTTGGGACACCCATGACATGCGGCATGTATTTGGGGCCACATTGACATGCGACATTAATTTGGGGCCCGAATGACATGCGGCATGCGTTTGGGGCCCCCATGACATTCAGCATGCATTTGGGGCCCCCATGACATGCGTCATGCATTTGGGCCCCCTTTACATGAGGCATGCATTTGGGACCCCCCTGACATGCGCCATGCATTTGGGGTGACCATGACATGCTGCATGCACATGGGGAAACCAAGAAATGGGGCATGCATGTGGAGCCACCATGACATGCAGCATGCAAGTGGGGACCCCATGAAATGTGGCACTTATTTGGGGCCCCCATGACTTGCGGCATGCATTTGGGACCACAATGACATATGACATGCACTTGGGGCCCCCATGACATGCGACATGCACTTGGGGCCCCCATGACATGTTGCACGTAATTGGGGCCCCCATGACATGCGTCATGCATTTGGAGCCCCCCATGACATGCAGCATGCATTTGGGGCCCCCATGACATGCGGCATACATTTGATGCCCCCATGACATGCGGCATGCATGCGGGTCCCCATGACATGCAGCATGCATTTGGAGCCCCCATTTGGAGCCCCCATGATATTCGGCATGCATGTGGGGCCCCCATGACATGCGGCACGAATATGGGGCCCCATGACATGCAGCACACACATGGGACCACCATGACATGCGGCATGCATTTGGGTCCCCCATGACATGGAGCGTGCATTTGGGGCCCCCATAACATGCTGAATGCATTTTTGGCCCCCATGACATGAGGCATACATTTGGGGCCCCCTATGACATGCGGCTTCCATTTGGGGACCCCATGACATGCGGCATGCATTTGGGGCCCCCATGACATATGCTTGCATTTGGGGCCACGATGACATGCGGCATGAATGTGGGGCCCCCATGACATGCGGCATGCATGTGGGGCCCCCTTGACATGTGGCATGCATTTGGGGCCCCCGTGATATGCGGAACGTATTTGGGGCTCTCATGACATGTGTCATGCACTTGGGGCCCTCATGACATGTCGCATGCACGTGGGCCCCCCATGACATATGGCACGCATTTGGGCCCCCACATGACATGCGGCATGCATGTGGGGCCACCTTGGCATGCGGCATGCATTTGCGGCCCCCATGACATGCAGCATGCACATGGGGCCACCTTGACATGCGGCATGCATTTGGGGCACCTTGACATGTGGCATGCATTTGGGACCCCATGACATGCAGCGTGCATTTGGGGCCCCCATGACATGCGGCATGCATTTTGGGCCCCCAATGACATGCAACATACATTTGGGGCCCCCATGACATGCGGCATGCTTTTGGGGCCCCTATCACATGCGGCATGCACGTGGGGCCCTCATGACATGCGGAATGCAAGTGGGGCCCCCATGAAATGCGGCATGCATTTGGGGCCCCCCTGACCTCCTGCATGCACCTGGGGCCCCCATGACATGCGGCACGTATTTGGGGCCCCCATGACATGCGGCATGCATTTTTGGCCCCCATGACATGCACCATGCATGTGGGGCCCCCATGACATGCGGCATGCATTTGGGGCCCCCATGACACGCGGTATGCATTTGGGGCACCCGTGACATGCGGCATGCATTTGGGGCCCCATGACATGTGACTTGCATGTGGGGCCCCCATGACATGCAGCATGCATTTGGGGCCCCATGACATGCAGCATGCATTTGGGCTCAATGACATGCTGCATGCACTTGGGGCCCCCATGAAATGCGGCATGCATTTGGGCTCAATGACATGCTGCATGCACTTGGGGCCCCCATGAAATGCGGCATGCATTTGGGGTCTTCATAATCTGCGGCATGCAACTGGGGCCCCCATGACATGCGGTTTGCGTATGGGGCCCACATGACTTTTGGCATGCACGTAGGGCACCCATGACATGCGGCATGCATTTTTGGGCCCCCATGACATGCGGCATGCATTTGGGGCCCCCATGACATGCGGCACGTATTTGGAGCGCCCATGACATGTGGCATGCATGTGGGGACCCAATGACATGCGCCATGCATGTGGGGCCCCCATAACATGCGGCATGCATTTGGGGCCCCCATGACACACGGAATGCATGCAGAGCCCCCATGACATGCGGCATGCATTTTTGGGCCCCCATGACATGCGGCATGCATTTGGGGCCCCCATGACATGCGGCACGTATTTGGAGCGCCCATGACATGTGGCATGCATGTGGGGACCCAATGACATGCGCCATGCATGTGGGGCCCCCATAACATGCGGCATGCATTTGGGGCCCCCATGACACACGGAATGCATGCAGAGCCCCCATGACATGCGGAATGCATGTGGGGCCCCCATGACATGCGGAATGCACGTGGGGACCCCATGACATGCGGCATGCATTTGGGGCCCACATGACATGCTGCATGCATTTGGGGCCCCATGACAGGCAGCATGCATTTGGGGCTCAATGACATGCAGCATGACCGTGGGGCCCCCATGACATGCGGTATGCACGTGGCGCCCACATGACCTGTGGCATGCATTTGGGGCCCCCATGAAATGCGGCATGCACGTGGGGCCCCCATGACATGGGGCATGCATTTGTGATCTTCACAATATGCGGCATGCATGTGGGGCCCCCATGACATGCGGTTTGCATATGGGGTACCTATGACCTGTGGCATGCATGTGGGGCCCCAATGACAAGCGCCATGCATGTGGGGCCCCCATGACGTGCTGCAATCATTTTGTGCCCCCATGACACGTGGCATGCATGAGGGGCCCCCATGACATGCGCCATGCATTTGGAGCCCCAATGACATGCTTCATGCATGTGGAGCCCCCATGACATGCAGAATGCATTTGGGGCCCACATGACATGCAGCATGCATTTGGGGCACCCATGACATGCGGCATGCATTTGGGGCCCCATGACATGCAGCATGCATTTGGGTCTCAATGACATGCAGCATTACCGTGGGGCCCCCATGACATGCGGTATGCACGTGGGGCCCACATGACATGCGGTATGCACGTGGGGCCCCCATGACATGGGGCATGCATTTGGGACCTTCACAATATGCGGCATGCATGTGGGGCCCCCATGACATGCGGTTTGCATATAAGGTACCTATGACTTGTGGCATGCATGTGGGGCCCCAATGACAAGCGCCATGCATGTGGGGCCACCATGACATGCAGCATGCATTTGGGGAGCCCATGCTATGCGGTATGCACGTGGGGTCCTCATGACATGCGACAAACATTTGGGGCCCTCATGACATGCGGCATGCATTTGGGGCTCCAATGACATGCGGTATGCATGTGGAGCCACCATGACACGCAGCATGCACGTGGGGCCCCCATGACATGCGGTATGCATGTGGGGCCCCCATGACATGCGGCGACTATTTGGGGCCCCCATGACATGCGGCATGCATTTGGTACCCCCATGACATGCGGCATGCACGTGGGGCCCCCATGACATGCGGCATGCATTTGGGGCCCTCATGACAAGCGTCATGCATGTGGAGCCCACATGACATGCGACATACATTTGGGGCCCCCATGACATGCATCATGCATTTGGGGCCCACATGACATGGGGAATGCATGTGGGGCCCCCATGACATACGGCAAGCATGTGGAGCCCTCATGACATGCGGAAAGCATGGGGGGCCCCCTTGACATGCGGCATGCATTTGGGGCCCCATGACATGCGGCATTTGGGGCCCCCATGACATGCTACATACATTTGGTGGACCCATGACATGCGGCATGCTTTTGGGGCCCCTATCACATGAGGCACGCACGTGGGGCCCCCATGACATGCGGTATGCATTTGTGGCACCCATGACATGCGGCATGAATTTGAGGCCCCATGACGTGCAGCATTCATTTGGGGCTCAATGACATGCTGCATGTACGAGGCGCCCCCATGACATGCAGCTTGCACGTGGGGCCAACATGACATGAGGCATGCATTTGGGGCCCCCATGACATTCAGCATGCATTTGGGGCCCCCATGACATGCGGCATGCATTTGGGCCCCCATTACATGAGGCATGCATTTGGGACCCCCCTGACATGCGCCATGCATTTGGGGTGACCATGACATGCTGCATGCACATGGGGAAACCAAGAAATGGGGCATGCATGTGGAGCCACCATGACATGCAGCATGCAAGTGGGGACCCCATGAAATGTGGCACTTATTTGGGGCCCCCATGACTTGCGGCATGCATTTGGGACCACAATGACATATGACATGCACTTGGGGCCCCCATGACATGCGACATGCACTTGGGGTCCCCATGACATGTTGCACGTAATTGGGGCCCCCATGACATGCGTCATGCATTTGGAGCCCCCCATGACATGCAGCATGCATTTGGGGCCCCCATGACATGCGGCATACATTTGATGCCCCCATGACATGCGGCATGCATGCGGGTCCCCATGACATGCAGCATGCATTTGGAGCCCCCATTTGGAGCCCCCATGATATTCGGCATGCATGTGGGGCCCCCATGACATGCGGCACGAATATGGGGCCCCATGACATGCAGCACGCACATGGGACCACCATGACATGCGGCATGCATTTGGGTCCCCCATGACATGGAGCGTGCATTTGGGGCCCCCATAACATGCTGAATGCATTTTTGGCCCCCATGACATGAGGCATGCATTTGGGGCCCCCATGACATATGCTTGCATTTGGGGCCACGATGACATGCGGCATGAATGTGGGGCCCCCATGACATGCGGCATGCATGTGGGGCCCCCTTGACATGTGGCATGCATTTGGGGCCCCCGTGATATGCGGAACGTATTTGGGGCTCTCATGACATGTGTCATGCACTTGGGGCCCTCATGACATGTCGCATGCACGTGGGCCCCCCATGACATATGGCACGCATTTGGGCCCCCACATGACATGCGGCATGCATGTGGGGCCACCTTGGCATGCGGCATGCATTTGCGGTCCCCATGACATGCAGCATGCACATGGGGCCACCTTGACATGCGGCATGCATTTGGGGCACCTTGACATGTGGCATGCATTTGGGACCCCATGACATGCAGCGTGCATTTGGGGCCCCCATGACATGCGGCATGCATTTTGGGCCCCCAATGACATGCAACATACATTTGGGGCCCCCATGACATGCGGCATGCTTTTGGGGCCCCTATCACATGCGGCATGCACGTGGGGCCCTCATGACATGCGGAATGCAAGTGGGGCCCCCATGAAATGCGGCATGCATTTGGGGCCCCCCTGACCTCCTGCATGCACCTGGGGCCCCCATGACATGCGGCACGTATTTGGGGCCCCCATGACATGCGGCATGCATTTTTGGCCCCCATGACATGCGCCATGCATGTGGGGCCCCCATGACATGCGGCATGCATTTGGGGCCCCCATGACACGCGGTATGCATTTGGGGCACCCGTGACATGCGGCATGCATTTGGGGCCCCATGACATGTGACCGGGGGTACTTCGGGCTCTGCTACGGGGAGCTGGGGCAGGCAAGCGGTTTCCCGGTTTGGGGTAAAGACGTCCCCTTTACCTGCCTCCATTCGTTCGGCTCCCTTCTCGGCGCCGTCTCCGGCCTTCAGTTCTCCTGCGCCATCCTCAGAGGCGGTCTGTCTCCTCGTCTTGGGTGGCGTGCTCCGCTGACGAGTCTCGGTCTGCTGGGCCATCTCACGGCTCCACTCCGCCAACGTCTCTCGCTGCACCCGGGCCATCCTCCGTGCGAGGCCCTCCAGAGCGGTTTGCGCACAGTCCCGGTCTCGGGGGAGCTGTGCTAGGACCTCCACTAGGCCTAGTGGGGTCGCTGCTTCCAGCAGGCTCCTGACCAACGGGTCGGTGCTGCTCTGCTCTCCTTCTGCTGTTTCCGGCAGGCTCCTGGCCAGCGGGCCGGTGCTGCTCTGCTCTCCTTCCATCTCCGGGTAAGCTTCTTCTGGACCCAGCACTAGGCTTCTTGTCTCCGGGTGCGCTCTCTCCCGACTGCTCCAGGCGACACCCATCTTTGCTCCCTTCTTTCGTCTCCTCCCACTTCGAGGGCGGTCCCGGGGCAACTTGGTGACTGTCAGCTCCAGGGGCTGTTCTTTCACGCTGACCGACACCTCCAGCATCACAGTCTCTGTTGGTGGGGGCGGTTTCCACTTTTGGCGCCATTTTCGGTCCTGGCCCACGATGGGAGGCGGCCTCTTGCCATCCTCTGGCACGCCCATAATGGCGTCCGCTCTGCCAAGGCGGGAAATCCTTGGAAATGGCGGGAACCACTTCCCAGTGGCGGGAAACTCTGCAGATGGCGGGAAAAAGCTGTTAATGGCGGACAACCGGCGGGAATCGACTGGTGATGGGGTCCGATGGCGGGGACCCTCCGGAACCGGCAGGAGACTTCTTTTTGAGGTAAACTTGTTCTTTTCTTCAGGCACGCAGTACCCGGTTGTTGCGGGCACGTAATCCTGCCGACTACGCCAAAGTTGACGCGCCCCCTGGGCCATATTCTTTAGGGGAATACCCGGTCCGTGCCCAGGGTGTCAAGCTCAGAGTATGTGGCAGTCCTACAGATGTTACAAAGTTCGTTATGTCGACTACGCCACCCGTTGGATTGCGGTCACTACGGCCGCCGCTGCAGCAGGGTCCGCTGAGGCTGATGGTGTTGGTGCAGCTTTTGATAGTATAACCCCCAATGGGTGGGGTATAGCCTCAGGGGGTCAGGTGCAGATGATGGGGGTTGTGGTGGTGCAGCGTAGATGGTAATTAAAGACAGAGTCGGGTTGTGCAGTTTAGGGTATTTACTTACTGCTGATGTTCCGGTCACTCCAGCTTCAAGTGACCACCCGAGCCGTGCTGCGTCCACCAGGTCCTGGACTCGGCCAACCCCCAAGTAAGTCCGGAGCGTGACCCTGAGCCCTCCTTCCTGTCCTGTCTTCTGGCCGTCCCCACCAGGGATCCACCTAGGTCCAGCTCCCTCGGGCCTTCTGTTGGGAGACCCTTGGCCTTGGGTTCCCTGACCCTACACGTGGTTTGCCTTCGGGGTGGATGTGGTGGGTGGCCGTGGCAGACGCTGCCCACGGCCTCCAGTCTCTGGCTAGGGTGTGCTTTAGCCCCCACCAGTTTGGGATCCGGTACCCTGTTGCCGACTCTTCACCCGGTGATGGACTTTGGGTTCTCAGAGTCCTTTTCTTTCACCCCCTCTGGGTCTTTCTTCCTTTCTCCTCTCTCACTCTGGCTCAGGTCACTTCTTCTGACTCCTCTGACTCCTCTGCAAAGACTCACCCTCACAGGCTGACTCTCACAGACTGACTGTGGCTGACTGACCCTGATCTTAGATGGTTCCCACCTTATATAACCCTCTATGTGTGAGCTCAGGTGACCAGCACCCAATGAGCTCCTAGCACTACCCAGACTGCTCCCCCTATCTGCCCCTACACTACTTGGGATGTTCCACCCCCCTCCCACTCCAGCCAAGGACAGACTCGGTCGTACCTGCACATTTCTAAGTGGGAGTACCGTTGGTCTGCCCTCCGGAAATGGGATGTGTGTAGTGCATGCAGCTCTCTGGGCTCAGTCCCACACTCCATCCTTACCCGGGAGTGGAATATCACACCTCTGGGTTGAGGTGCAATACCCCTGTAGCAGCCGAATCCTCAGGGTGCTACACATGCATTTTGGGCCCCCATGACATGCGGCATGCATTTGGAGCCCCAATGACATGCTTCATGCATGTGGAGCCCCCATGACATGCGGCATGCATTTGGGGCCCACATGACATGCAGCATGCATTTCGTACCCCCATGACATGCGGCATGCACGTGGGGCCACCGTGACATCCAGCATGCATTTGGGGCCCACATGACATGGGGAATGCATGTGGGGCCCCCATGACATGCTTCATGCATGTGGAGTACCCATGACATGCGGCATGCATTTGGGGCCCACATGACATGCAGCATGCATTTCGTACCCCCATGACATGCGGCATGCACGTGGGGCCACCATGACATTCGGCATGCATTTGGGGGCCCCCTGACATGCGGCATGCACGTGGTGCCCCCATGACATGCAGCACGTATTTGGGGCTCCCTATGGCATGCGGCATGCATTATGGGCCCCCATGACAAGCGACATGCATTTGGGGCTCCCATGACATGCGGCATGCATTTGGGGTACACATGGCATGCGGCATGCACGTGGGGCCCATATGATATGCGGCATGCATTTGGGGCCCATATGACATGCGCCATGCATTTGGGGCTCCCATGACATGCGGCATGAACATGGGGCCCCCATGACATGCGGTATGCATGTGGAGCCACCATGACACGCAGCATGCACGTGGGGACCCCATGACATGCGGCACGTATTTGGGGCCCCATGACATGCGGCATGCATTTGGGGCCCCCATGACATGCGGCATGCACGTGGGGCCACCATGACATGCGGCATGCATTTGGGGACCCCATGACATGCGGCATGAACATGGGCCCCCATGACATGCGGCAGGCATGTGGGGCCCCATGACACGCGGCATGCATGTTCTGCCCCCGTGACATGCGCCATACATGTGGGGCCCCCATGACATGCGGCATGCATTTGGGGCCCCCATGACATGCGGCATGCATTTGGGGCCATCATGACATGAGGCATACATTTGGGGCCCCCTATGACATGCGGCTTGCATTTGGGGACCCCATGACATGCGGCATGCATTTGGGGCCCCCTATGACATGCTGTATGCAAGTGGGGCCCCCATGACATGCGGCATGCATTTGGGCCCCCATGACTTGCGGCATGCATTTGGTTCCCCCATGACATGCTGTATGCAAGTGGGGCCCCCAAGACATGCGGCATGCATTTGGGCCCCACATGACTTGTGGCATGCACGTGGGGCCCCCATGACGTGCGGCATGCATTTGGGGCCCCCATGACATGCGGCATGCATTTGGGGCCCACATGACATGCGGCATGCACGTGGGGCCACCATGACATGCTGCATGCATTTGGGGACCCCATGACATGCGGCATGAACATGGGCCCCCATGACATGCGGCAGGCATGTGGGGCCCCATGACATACGGCATGCATTTGGGGTACCCATGACATGCGACATGCACATGGGGTAACCACAAAATGTTGCATTCACGTGAAACCCCCATGACACGCGCCATGCATGTGTGGCCCCCATGACATGCGACATGCATCTCGGGTCCCCATGACATGCGGCATGCATGTGGGGCCCTCATTACATGCGGCATGCATGTGGGCACCCATGACATTTGGCATGGATTTGGGGCCCCCATGACATGCGGCATGCTTTTGGGGCCCCCATGACATGCGGCAGTTATTTGGGGCCCTCATGACATGCGACATGCATTTGGGTACCCCATGACATGCGGCATGCATGTGGGGCACTCTTGACATGCGGCACTTATTTGGGGTCCCCATCACTTGCGTCATGCATTTGGGACCCCAATGACATGCCTCATGCATGTGCCATGACATGCTGCACGTAATTGGGGCCCCCATGACATGCGGCATGCACGTGGGGCCCCCTTGACTTGCGGCATGCATTTGGGGCCCCCATGACATGCAGCATGCATTTTGGGCCCTCATGACATGGGGCACTTATTTGGGGCCCCCATGACTTGCGGCATGCAATTGGACACCAGTGAGATATGGCATGCACGTGGGGCCCCCTTGACATGTGGCATGCATTTGGGGCCCCCATGACAAGCGACATGCATTTGTGATCCCCATGACATGCGGCATACATTTGATGCCCCCATGACATGCGGCATGTATGCGGGGCCCCCATGACATGCGGCACGTATATGGGGCCCCCATGACATGCGGCACGCACATGGGACCACCATGACATGCGGCATGCATTTGGGACCCCTATGACCTGCAGCACGCATTAGCGGCCCCCATGGCATGCGGCATGCACGTGGGTCATCCATGACATGCGGTATGCATTTGGGGCCCCTTTATATGCGGCATGCATGTGGGGCCCCATGACATGCACCAAGCATGTTGGGTACCATGACATGCGGCGCGTGTTTTGGGCCCCCATGACATGCAGCATAAATTTGGGGCCCCCATAACATGCTGAATGCACTTTTGGCCCCCATGACACGAGGCATGCATTTGGGGCCATCATGACATGCAGCATACATTTGGGGCCCCCTATGACATGCTGTATGCAAGTGGGGGCCCCATGACATGCGGCATGCATTTGGGGCCCCCATGACATGCGGCATGCATGTGGGGCCACCATGACATGCTGGATGCATTTGGGGACCCCATGACATGCGGCATGAACATGGGCCCCCATGACATGCGGCAGACATGTGGGGCCCCATGACATACGGCATGCATTTGGGGCCCCCATGACATGCGGCATGCACATGGGGCACCTAAGACATGTGGCATGAATTTGGGGCCTCATGACACGCGGCATGCATGTTCGGCCCCCGTGACATGCGCTATACATGTGGGGCCCCCATGACATGCGGCATGCATTTGGGGCCCCCATGACATGCGGCATGCATTTGGGGCCATCATGACATGAGGCATACATTTGGGGCCCCCTATGACATGCGGCTTGCATTTGGGGACCCCATGACATGCGGCATGCATTTGGGGCACCCTATGACATGCTGTATGCAAGTGGGGCCCCCAAGACATGCGGCATGCATTTGGGCCCCCATGACATGTGGCATGCATGTGAGGCCCCCATGACATGTGGCATGCATTTGGGGCCCCATGACATGCGGCATACATTTGGGGCCCCCATGACATGCGACATGCATTTGGGGTACCCATGACATGTGACATGCATGTGTGGCCCCCATGACATGCGACATGCATCTCGGGTCCCCATGACATGCGGCATGCATGTGGGGCCCTCATTACATGCGGCATGCATGTGGGCACCCATGACATTTGGCATGGATTTGGGGCCCCCATGACATGCGGCATGCTTTTGGGGCCCCCATGACATGCGGCAGTTATTTGGGGCCCTCATGACATGCGACATGCATTTGGGTACCCCATGACATGCGGCATGCATGTGGGGCACTCTTGACATGCGGCACTTATTTGGGGTCCCCATGACTTGCGTCATGCATTTGGGACCCCAATGACATGCCTCATGCATGTGCCATGACATGCTGCACGTAATTGGGGCCCCCATGACATGCGGCATGCACGTGGGGCCCCCTTGACTTGCGGCATGCATTTGGGGGCCCCATGACATGCAGCATGCATTTTGGGCCCTCATGACATGGGGCACTTATTTGGGGCCCCCATGACTTGCGGCATGCAATTGGACACCAATGACATATGGCATGCACGTGGGGCCCCCTTGACATGTGGCATGCATTTGGGGCCCCCATGACATGCGACATGCATTTGTGATCCCCATGACATGCGTCATGCATGTGGGGCCCCCATGACATCCGGCATGCACGTGGGGCCCCCATGACATGCGTCATGCATTTTACGGCCCCCGTGACATGCGACATGTATTTGGGACACCCATGACATGCGGCATGTATTTGGGGCCACATTGACATGCGACATTAATTTGGGGCCCGAATGACATGTGGCATGCGTTTGGGGCCCCCATGACATTCAGCATGCATTTGGGGCCCCCATGACATGCGTCATGCATTTGGGCCCCCATTACATGAGGCATGCATTTGGGACCCCCCTGACATGCGCCATGCATTTGGGGTGACCATGACATGCTGCATGCACATGGGGAAACCAAGAAATGGGGCATGCATGTGGAGCCACCATGACATGCAGCATGCAAGTGGGGACCCCATGACATGCGGCATGCACGTGGGGCCCCCTTGACTTGCGGCATGCATTTGGGGGCCCCATGACATGCAGCATGCATTTTGGGCCCTCATGACATGGGGCACTAATTTGGGGCCCCCATGACTTGCGGCATGCAATTGGACACCAATGACATATGGCATGCACGTGGGGCCCCCTTGACATGTGGCATGCATTTGGGGCCCCCATGACATGCGACATGCATTTGTGATCCCCATGACATGCGTCATGCATGTGGGGCCCCCATGACATCCGGCATGCACGTGGGGCCCCCATGACATGCGTCATGCATTTTATGGCCCCCATGACATGCGACATGTATTTGGGACACCCATGACATGCTGCATGCAAGTGGGGCCCCCATGACATGCGGCACATAATTGGGGCCTCCATGACATGCGGCATGTATTTGGGGCCACATTGACATGCGACATTAATTTGGGGCCCGAATGACATGCGGCATGCGTTTGGGGCCCCCATGACATTCAGCATGCATTTGGGGCCCCCATGACATGCGTCATGCATTTGGGCCCCCATTACATGAGGCATGCATTTGGGACCCCCCTGACATGCGCCATGCATTTGGGGTGACCATGACATGCTGCATGCACATGGGGAAACCAAGAAATGGGGCATGCATGTGGAGCCACCATGACATGCAGCATGCAAGTGGGGACCCCATGAAATGTGGCACTTATTTGGGGCCCCCATGACTTGCGGCATGCATTTGGGACCACAATGACATATGACATGCACTTGGGGCCCCCATGACATGCGACATGCACTTGGGGCCCCCATGACATGTTGCACGTAATTGGGGCCCCCATGACATGCGTCATGCATTTGGAGCCCCCCATGACATGCAGCATGCATTTGGGGCCCCCATGACATGCGGCATACATTTGATGCCCCCATGACATGCGGCATGCATGCGGGTCCCCATGACATGCAGCATGCATTTGGAGCCCCCATTTGGAGCCCCCATGATATTCGGCATGCATGTGGGGCCCCCATGACATGCGGCACGAATATGGGGCCCCATGACATGCAGCACGCACATGGGACCACCATGACATGCGGCATGCATTTGGGTCCCCCATGACATGGAGCGTGCATTTGGGGCCCCCATAACATGCTGAATGCATTTTTGGCCCCCATGACATGAGGCATACATTTGGGGCCCCCTATGACATGCGACTTCCATTTGGGGACCCCATGACATGCGGCATGCATTTGGGGCCCCCATGACATATGCTTGCATTTGGGGCCACGATGACATGCGGCATGAATGTGGGGCCCCCATGACATGCGGCATGCATGTGGGGCCCCCTTGACATGTGGCATGCATTTGGGGCCCCCGTGATATGCGGAACGTATTTGGGGCTCTCATGACATGTGTCATGCACTTGGGGCCCTCATGACATGTCGCATGCACGTGGGCCCCCCATGACATATGGCACGCATTTGGGCCCCCACATGACATGCGGCATGCATGTGGGGCCACCTTGGCATGCGGCATGCATTTGCGGCCCCCATGACATGCAGCATGCACATGGGGCCACCTTGACATGCGGCATGCATTTGGGGCACCTTGACATGTGGCATGCATTTGGGACCCCATGACATGCAGCGTGCATTTGGGGCCCCCATGACATGCGGCATGCATTTTGGGCCCCCAATGACATGCAACATACATTTGGGGCCCCCATGACATGCGGCATGCTTTTGGGGCCCCTATCACATGCGGCATGCACGTGGGGCCCTCATGACATGCGGAATGCAAGTGGGGCCCCCATGAAATGCGGCATGCATTTGGGGCCCCCCTGACCTCCTGCATGCACCTGGGCCCCCCATGACATGCGGCACGTATTTGGGGCCCCCATGACATGCGGCATGCATTTTTGGCCCCCATGACATGCGCCATGCATGTGGGGCCCCCATGACATGCGGCATGCATTTGGGGCCCCCATGACACGCGGTATGCATTTGGGGCACCCGTGACATGCGGCATGCATTTGGGGCCCCATGACATGTGACTTGCATGTGGGGCCCCCATGACATGCAGCATGCACTTGGGGCCCCATGACATGCAGCATGCATTTGGGCTCAATGACATGCTGCATGCACTTGGGGCCCCCATGAAATGCGGCATGCATTTGGGCTCAATGACATGCTGCATGCACTTGGGGCCCCCATGAAATGCGGCATGCATTTGGGGTCTTCATAATCTGCGGCATGCAACTGGGGCCCCCATGACATGCGGTTTGCGTATGGGGCCCACATGACTTTTGGCATGCACGTAGGGCACCCATGACATGCGGCATGCATTTTTGGGCCCCCATGACATGCGGCATGCATTTGGGGCCCCCATGACATGCGGCACGTATTTGGAGCGCCCATGACATGTGGCATGCATGTGGGGCCCCCATAACATGCGGCATGCATTTGGGGCCCCCATGACACACGGAATGCATGCAGAGCCCCCATGACATGCGGAATGCATGTGGGGCCCCCATGACATGCGGAATGCACGTGGGGACCCCATGACATGCGGCATGCATTTGGGGCCCACATGACATGCTGCATGCATTTGGGGCCCCATGACAGGCAGCATGCATTTGGGGCTCAATGACATGCAGCATGACCGTGGGGCCCCCATGACATGCGGTATGCACGTGGTGCCCACATGACCTGTGGCATGCATTTGGGGCCCCCATGAAATGCGGCATGCACGTGGGGCCCCCATGACATGGGGCATGCATTTGTGATCTTCACAATATGCGGCATGCATGTGGGGCCCCCATGACATGCGGTTTGCATATGGGGTACCTATGACCTGTGGCATGCATGTGGGGCCCCAATGACAAGCGCCATGCATGTGGGGCCCCCATGACGTGCTGCAATCATTTTGTGCCCCCATGACACGTGGCATGCATGAGGGGCCCCCATGACATGCACCATGCATTTGGAGCCCCAATGACATGCTTCATGCATGTGGAGCCCCCATGACATGCAGAATGCATTTGGGGCCCACATGACATGCAGCATGCATTTGGGGCACCCATGACATGCGGCATGCATTTGGGGCCCCATGACATGCAGCATGCATTTGGGGCTCAATGACATGCAGCATGACCGTGGGGCCCCCATGACATGCGGTATGCACGTGGGGCCCACATGACATGCGGTATGCACGTGGGGCCCCCATGACATGGGGCATGCATTTGGGACCTTCACAATATGCGGCATGCATGTGGGGCCCCCATGACATGCGGTTTGCATATAAGGTACCTATGACTTGTGGCATGCATGTGGGGCCCCAATGACAAGCGCCATGCATGTGGGGCCACCATGACATGCAGCATGCATTTGGGGAGCCCATGCTATGCGGTATGCACGTGGGGTCCTCATGACATGCGACAAACATTTGGGGCCCTCATGACATGCGGCATGCATTTGGGGCTCCCATGACATGCGGTATGCATGTGGAGCCACCATGACACGCAGCATGCACGTGGGGCCCCCATGACATGCGGTATGCATGTGGGGCCCCCATGACATGCGGCGACTATTTGGGGCCCCCATGACATGCGGCATGCATTTGGTACCCCCATGACATGCGGCATGCACGTGGGGCCCCCATGACATGCGGCATGCATTTGGGGCCCTCATGACAAGCGTCATGCATGTGGAGCCCACATGACATGCGACATACATTTGGGGCCCCCATGACATGCATCATGCATTTGGGGCCCACATGACATGGGGAATGCATGTGGGGCCCCCATGACATACGGCAAGCATGTGGAGCCCTCATGACATGCGGAAAGCATGGGGGGCCCCCTTGACATGCGGCATGCATTTGGGGCCCCATGACATGCGGCATTTGGGGCCCCCATGACATGCTACATACATTTGGTGGACCCATGACATGAGGCATGCTTTTGGGGCCCCTATCACATGAGGCACGCACGTGGGGCCCCCATGACATGCGGTATGCATTTGTGGCACCCATGACATGCGGCATGAATTTGAGGCCCCATGACGTGCAGCATTCATTTGGGGCTCAATGACATGCTGCATGTACGAGGCGCCCCCATGACATGCAGCTTGCACGTGGGGCCAACATGACATGAGGCATGCATTTGGGGCCCCCATGAAATGCGGCATGCACGTGGGGCCCCCATGACATGGGGCATGCATTTGGGGCCTTCATAATCTGTGGCATGCATGTGGGGCCCCCATGACATGCGGTTTGCATATGGGGCACCCGTGACATGTGGCATGCACGCAGGGCCCCCATGACATGCGGCATGCATTTGGGGCCCCCGTGACATGCGGCATGCATTTGGGGGCCCCATGACATGCGGCATGCATGTGGGGCCCCATGACATGCGGAATGCACCTGGGGACCCCATGACATGCCACATGCAATTGGGTCCCACATGACAATCAGCCTGCATTTGGGGCTCCCATGACATACGACATGCATTTGGGGCCCACATGACATGCAGAATGCATTTGGGGCCCCCATGACATGCGGCATGCACTTGTGGCCCCCATGACACGCGGCATGCATGTGGGGCCCCCATGACATGCCGCATGCATGCGGGGCCCCCATGACATGCGACATACATTTGGGGCCCCCATGACATGCGGCATGCTCTTGGGGCCCCTATCACATGAGGCATGCACGTTGGGCCCCCATGACAGGCCACATGCAATTGGGTCCCACATGACAAGCAGCATGCATTTGGGGCTCCCATGACATACGGCATGCATTTGGGGCCCACATGACATGCGGCATACATTTGGGGCCACCATGACATGCAGAATGCATTTGGGGCCCCCATGACATGCGGCATGCACTTGTGGCCCCCATGACACGCGGCATGCATGTGGGGCCCCCATGACATGCCGCATGCATGCGGGGCCCCCATGACATGCCGCATGCATTTGGGGCCCCCATGACAAGCGACATACATTTGGGGCCCCCATGACATGCGGCATGCTCTTGTGGCCCCTATCACATGAGGCATGCACGTTGGGCCCCCATGACAGGAGGCATGCATGTAGAGCCGCCACGACATGCGGAATGCACGTGGGGACCCCATGACATGCGGCATGCACGTAGGGCCCCCATGACACGCGGCACGTATTTGGGGCCCCCATGACTAGAGATGAGCGTTGTTCTACTCGAACTGTTCGCCAATCTCAAATTCGAGCTGTTTTGGGCGGTGTTCGAGCCGTTCGGCGAACACGAACAATTTGAGAAAAATTCGGCTGTTCGAGGTTATGTTCGATAACTGTTCGTGCACCAAAATCATAACTGGATTTTTTCTCAGTAATGATGAAAATTAATGTTAATACGCAGTTTGAGTGTACAGCGGGGTGGGGGGAGGGGCAGGGGATGGATCTTTGCAGGAACAATGAAGATCTCCATTTTTTTTTCTCTTTCCCGCATTTGCAGTGGGGAGGTGCAATCTGTCAGCCTATCAGCAGCGCACACACGGAGCGAAGTGCTTTTTTTCACACAAGCAAGGGCATGTGTCATTGGCAGTGTATGTCACATGTCCTTGCCCTATAAGACCCAGCCATTTTCCCCGTCGCCACCATTTTCTCACTGCTGCAGCTGCGTGTTAGACGGCACCGCTGTTGCTGTGTGCGCTATACCTTGTTAATTTCAAGCCAATTTTCGCACAAATATACAGATAGCTTGGGAGTAGGGAATAGTTGTGATTGCAGTCCTTTTAAGGACTAGGTTACAGCATTTCCTACGACTTTTATCAGGGAGGTCTGTGCTCTTAAATAGATAGGTTGTGGGAGTAAAGACTAATTGTAATTGGAGTCCTTTTCAGGACTAGGTTACATCAGTTCCTATCAGTTTTTGCCAGGCAGGTCTGTGCCAGTGCTGTGCAAGTTTTTTTCACAGCATTTGGCTGAATCTAGCAAAGCTAATCCTTTTTGGCCTATTGCAGAGTGTGTTAGTCAGTGGAGTAGCCTATCTGTGTTGCAAGATATACCACCTGTGTATAGAATACCAATTTTTTTACTGCACCTAGTGAAGTAAAATCTTTTGGGCATAGCATCATTCTATTAGTCCATCTATACTGACCTCCATCAGGTTGCAAACTGAATATATTTTTTTCTGCATCTACCTCTGAAAAAATATTGAGCTTCTAGCTGTGTGTGGGTCTTGTTCTATTAATCCATCTATACTGACCTCCATCAGGTTGCAAACTGAATATAATTTTTTTCTGCATCTAGCTCTGAAAAAATATTTGGGCTTCTAGCGGTGTGTGGGACTTGGTCTATTAGTCCATCTATACTGACCTCCATCAGGTTGCAAATTAAAAATAATTTTTTTCTGCATCTAGCTCTGAAAAAATATTTGGGCTTCTAGCAGTGTGTGGGACTTGGTCTATTAGTCCATCTATACTGACCTCCATCAGGTTGCAAATTAAAACTAATTTTTATCTGCATCTACAGTACCTCTGAAAAAATATTGGGCTTCTAGCTGTGTGTGGGTCTTGTTCTATTAATCCATCTATACTGACCTCCATCAGGTTGCAAACTGAATATAATTTTTTTCTGCATCTAGCTCTGAAAAAATATTTGGGCTTCTAGCGGTGTGTGGGACTTGGTCTATTAGTCCATCTATACTGACCTCCATCAGGTTGCAAATTAAAAATAATTTTTTTCTGCATCTAGCTCTGAAAAAATATTTGGGCTTCTAGCAGTGTGTGGGACTTGGTCTATTAGTCCATCTATACTGACCTCCATCAGGTTGCAAATTAAAACTAATTTTTATCTGCATCTACAGTACCTCTGAAAAAATATTGGGCTTCTAGCTGTGTGTGGGTCTTGTTCTATTAATCCATCTATACTGACCTCCATCAGGTTGCAAACTGAATATAATTTTTTTCTGCATCTAGCTCTGAAGAAATATTTGGGCTTCTAGCGGTGTGTGGGACTTGGTCTATTAGTCCATCTATACTGACCTCCATCAGGTTGCAAATTAAAAATAATTTTTTTCTGCATCTAGCTCTGAAAAAATATTTGGGCTTCTAGCAGTGTGTGGGACTTGGTCTATTAGTCCATCTATACTGACCTCCATCAGGTTGCAAATTAAAACTAATTTTTATCTGCATCTACAGTACCTCTGAAAAAATATTGGGCTTCTAGCTGTGTGTGGGTCTTGTTCTATTAATCCATCTATACTGACCTCCATCAGGTTGCAAACTGAATATAATTTTTTTCTGCATCTAGCTCTGAAAAAATATTTGGGCTTCTAGCGGTGTGTGGGACTTGGTCTATTAGTCCATCTATACTGACCTCCATCAGGTTGCAAATTAAAAATAATTTTTTTCTGCATCTAGCTCTGAAAAAATATTTGGGCTTCTAGCAGTGTGTGGGACTTGGTCTATTAGTCCATCTATACTGACCTCCATCAGGTTGCAAATTAAAACTAATTTTTATCTGCATCTACAGTACCTCTGAAAAAATATTGGGCTTCTAGCTGTGTGTGGGTCTTGTTCTATTAATCCATCTATACTGACCTCCATCAGGTTGCAAACTGAATATAATTTTTTTCTGCATCTAGCTCTGAAAAAATATTTGGGCTTCTAGCAGTGTGTGGGACTTGGTCTATTAGTCCATCTATACTGACCTCCATCAGGTTGCAAATTAAAAATATTTTTTTTCTTCATTTAGCTCTGAAAAAATATTTGGGCTTCTAGCAGTGTGTGGGACTTGTTCTATTAGTCCTTCTATACTGACCTCCAGCAGGTTGCAAATTGAATATAATTTTTTTCTGCATCTAGCTCTGAAAAAATATTTGGGCTTCTAGCAGTGTGTGGGACTTGGTCTATTAGTCCATCTATACTGACCTCCATCAGGTTGCAAATTAAAAATATTTTTTTTCTTCATTTAGCTCTGAAAAAATATTTGGGCTTCTAGCAGTGTGTGGGACTTGTTCTATTAGTCCTTCTATACTGACCTCCAGCAGGTTGCAAATTGAATATAATTTTTTTCTGCATCTAGCTCTGAAACAATATTTGGGCTTCTAGCGGTGTGTGGGACTTGGTCTATTAGTCCATCTATACTGACCTCCATCAGGTTGCAAATTAAAAATAATTTTTTTCTGCATCTAGCTCTGAAAAAATATTTGGGCTTCTAGCAGTGTGTGGGACTTGGTCTATTAGTCCATCTATACTGACCTCCATCAGGTTGCAAATTAAAACTAATTTTTATCTGCATCTACAGTACCTCTGAAAAAATATTTGGGCTTCTAGCTGTGTGTGGGACTTGTTGTATTAGTCCATCTATACTGACCTCCATCAGGTTGCAAACTGAATATATTTTTTTCTGCATCTACCTCTGAAAAAATATTCGGCTTCTAGCTGTGTGTGGGACTTGTTGTATTAGTCCATCTATACTGACCTCCATCAGGTTGCAAATTCAAAATAATTTTTTTCTGCATCTAACCCAGCCAATAGTTTTGGCCTAATACCACAGTTTGGCCACTCAACTCTGCTCGGTTACCATACATTGCTTTTTTGTGCAAACAACTCCAGAGTTGTGAATTGGTTAACCACCAAAATGAGTGGAAAAAGGCCTGCTGCTGGTGGAAAGGGGAATAGGCGTGTTGGGAAGGGGAAAAAAGGTTGTGTCCGTGGGGTAGGTGCAGAAGAAAGACCATCTTCCAGCCAAACTAAAATGTCTACTTCTTTTAGCGGACAATGTGATAAGATCCCTTTCTTACGGCCACGCCAATCGCTACAAATTCCAGATGAGGCACAAAAACAGCAGGTGCTTCAACGGATATCAAGTGCTCCTTTAAGTGGGCTCTCCTCCACATCAACTTCAACATCACAAATGCTCCAGTCCTCAAAGGTGTCACCCAAATCGCACTTGCTTCCTCACAGCTCCCAAATCTCCAGCTGCCCGTCTGAGTATGAGGTAGAACAGATGGTTGAGTCTGCAGAGCTGTTTACTCATACTATAGCCTGGGAATCAGAGGTCGACTCCAGCGCTTCTGTGAATCCAGACGAGGAAATGATCTGCACTGATGCCCAGAATCTTTATGAGTCGGATCCAGGACCAGACGCAGAAGGTTCTGACCATAATGTAGACCCTCATTCCCAAACTGTAACTCCTGTTGGTGGAGACAATGAGGAAGACGATGATAAGACTCAAATACCTGATTGGAGCGACAACTTTAGTTTTTTGTCAGGGCAGGAACAGGTTGGCTCTGAGGACGACGGGTGTGATAACGCACAGGGTGATGATGATGAGGTCGGAGATCCCACTTACTGTCAACCCACAGTCAGCCAAGAGATGAGGTCAGCAGAGGAGGTGGAGGAAGATGCTAGTGACGACGAGGTCAGGTTGCGCCTTCCTGGACAGAGACGTAGTACTGGAAGCACGTCAACAACTGCATCCTCAAACACAACTCTGCCTCTCACCACAAGTCGTGGTGGCTCTTCAGGTCGCATGGGTGCTAAGCCTTGCATAGCCTGGGCATTTTTTCAGATCGATAAAGATGACCCAACTCGTGTTATCTGTAACATTTGTCAGCAAAAGCTAAGTAGAGGCCAAAAAATACATAGTTTGAGTACTTCATGCATGAACCGGCACATGGACATGAAGCATAAGTTGCAGTGGGAAGCTCAGTGTGCTACAATGCGGCCTAGCCGGCCGGGCCAACCACCGTCTGCCATATCTTGTGCATCCGCGGCCTCTTCATCCTCTGTGACTGGGGGGACAGCAGTCACACCTGTTTTGGGGCGCAGACCTGCCACCTCTTTACCTGCAACAGCCAGCGTGATTGGCAGGTCATCATTTTCTTTGGAGGTGGTAACACCAGCTGGTGTTGAGCGCTGTCCGACATCGATAGCACCACCTTTGGATCAAGGCAGCCTAACATGTCCGCCTGCATCTTCCTCACAGACCGGCAGTTTGCCGGGGACACCCTTATCAACCCCGTCTAAGCACAATCCCTCAGATGTGGACAAGTAAAAGACCATTTCCTCCTAGCCATGAGAAAGCTAAGAGGTTGAATTTCACCATCTGCAAGCTCTTGGCTACAGAAATGCTGCCTTTCCGCCTGGTGGACACAGAGGATTTTCGAGACCTTATGTCCGTCGCAGTGCCCCAGTACCAGATGCCCAGTCGGCACTACTTCTCAAAGAAAGGTGTGCCTGCGCTCCACCAGCATGTCGCACACAACATCACCGCTTCTTTGAGAAACTCTGTGTGTGACAGGGTGCATTTCACCACAGACACTTGGACGAGTAGGCATGGACAGGGGCGTTACATGTCGCTGACTGGGCACTGGGTAACTATGGTGACAGCAGGACAAGGGGCTGCTGTCCAAGTCTTGCCGTCCCCACGAGTTGTGCGTCAATCCTCTTTATGTCAAAGTTCCTCCACTGCTTCTGCCTCCTCAACCTCCTCTCGGTCTTCCACCTGCACCCAAAGCCTGTCTGGTCATGCCACAAGCTTTCTAACTGCGCAGAAGGGATCCTGCACACCTCCTTACTATGCTGGCAGTAGGGCTCAACGTCATCAGGCGGTTTTTACATTGAAATGTCTGGGAAATGTGAGTCACACAGCTGAGGAGTTGTGGTCAGCTCTGGAGAACCAATTTCATGAATGGTTGTCTCCACTGGACCTGAAACCAGGGAAGGCCGTGTGCGACAATGCTGCAAACCTGGGTGCGGCCCTTCGCCGGGGCAATGTCACACACGTGCCTTGTATGGCTCACGTGTTGAACCTGGTTGTCCAGCAATTTTTAGCCCACTATCCCAGACTAGATGGCCTTCTGCAGAGGGCACGGTCGCTGTGTGCTCACTTCCGCCGTTCGAATCCCGCAGCTCAGCGACTTACATCTCTACAGAAGTCGTTGGGCCTGCCACTTCACCGGCTAAAATGCGATGTGCCTACCCGGTGGAATTCAACTCTGCACATGTTGCAGCGACTGTGGCAGCACCGACAAGCCCTGGTGCAATACGTTCTGAAGTATAGCCTGGGCCAACGAGATTCAGAGGTGGGGCAAATCACGCTGGAGGAGTGGTCTCAGATCAGGGACCTATGCACCCTTCTGCACAGTTTTGAAATGGCGACGAAGATGTTTAGTGCTGACGATGCCATTATCAGCATGACTATTCCGGTGATTTACATGCTGGAGCACATGTTAAACAGAATTCGGAGTCAGGTGGTGGCACAAGAGGAGGTGGAGGAAGTAGAGGAGGAGGAGTTGTATGCGGAAGGGCTAACATCTGCAAGGTCCAGACGGTCGGCAGCACCAAGGCGGCAGGCATGTGAGGGTGGGGGAGATGATTTTACCAGGGCGCATGGTAGCAGCCAAACTAGTGAGGAAGGTGCAGGAGCCCAGGAAGAAGTGGAGGACGAACTGATGGAAGACTCATCAGATGAGGGAGACCTTGATCACATTTCTGTTGTGCGAGGTTGGGGGGAGAGGACAGAGGAAGGAAGCATGATTGTTACCTCGCCACCAACACAACAGGGACTTGGTGCTCCTGGATGCGCAACACACATGAGTGCCTTCTTGCTGCACTACCTGCAACATGACCCTCGAATTGTGAGAATTAGAAATAATCCTGACTAGTGGGTTGCCACACTGTTAGATCCCCGGTACAAAAGTAAATTTGCAGAAATTATTCCTGCCATAGAAAGGGATGCACGCATGCAGGAGAATCAGCAGAGACTGTTGCAGAATCTTACATGTGCTTTTCCACAAAACACCAGTGGTGCACGTAGTGAATCTCACAGTTCCAACTTGCCAACCGTGGGACCGTCAAGTGTTCAGCACTCAAACCGTAACAGAACCACAGTATCTGCTGGTAACATCAATTTTGCGGAATCATTTCACCACTTTTTTAGCCCATCCTTTGCAAGGCCACAGGAGACAAGAAGTCTGACACATAGTCAACGCCTAGAGACGATGGTACAGGAGTATCTCCAAGTAAACATTGAAGCCACGACTGTGTCACTGGACCCTTGCTGTTTTTGGGCTTCCAATCTGGATAAATGGCCGGAGCTAGCCACTTACGCCTTGGAGATCTTGTCATGCCCCGCAGCCAGCGTTCTGTCTGAACGTGTGTTCAGCGCTGCTGGTGGTGTGCTGACAGATAAGCGCACGCGGCTCTCCACTGATAATGTAGACAGACTCACGTTCATAAAGATGAACAAATCATGGATCCGAAACGACTTTTCTACCCCTGTGTCATCCTGGGGAGAGTAAAAGCTTGATGATTGGTTAAAATCACCCTACCAACCGTTTTAAGCTTTCAAATTACTAATCATGTTTATCTGTATCTTGGCTGGAAAATAATTTGGGCTTTGTAGCAGTGTGCAGCACTGATCCTATTAGGCCATCTATACTAAAGCTTCACCAGATTTAAAATTAATAATAATTTTCAGCTGCATCTAGCCCGGAAAATAATTTTGGGGCTCCGAGATGCGCAAGACACATAAGTGCCTTCTTGCTGCACTACCTGCAGCATGACCCTCATATTGTCAGAATTCGAAGTAATCATGACTACTGGGTTGCCACACTCTTAGATCCCCCAAACTTTTCGATCAACCTTTTCATTTTAATAAAGACCAAAAAAATGGTCATTTTTGAAATTATAAGCATTAGCAGGTTGTTAGAAACTGAAATCAAACAGTTTTCAACTCAAAACTTTATTCTAGGTGATGTTACATTTTCACATAGGACCCCTTGTTCGAAAGGAGCTTCTGAACTCTCTCGTCCATTGAATTTGTCAGGTTTTGGATGGTTTCTGCTTCAATTGTTTTGCATGAGGACAGAATACCCTCCCAGAGCTGTTGCTTAGATGTGAACTGCCTCCCGCCATCATAGACACTCCTTTTAATGATGCTCCAAAGGTTCTGAATGGGGTACAGGTCAGGGGAGCATGGGGGTCACACCATAAGTTTGTCCCCTTTTATGCCCATATCAGCCAGAGATGCAGATGTTTTATGTGCAGCATGAGATGGTGCATTATCATGCAGAAAAATGATCTTGCTGTGAAATACACGGTTCTTCTTCTTAAACCATGGCAGGAAGTGCTGTTTGAGAAAATCCACATACATTATGGAGTTCATCTTTAGCGCCTTCAGGGATCCTAAAGGGGCCGACAATCTCTCTCGCCATGATTCCAGGCCAAAATATTTCTCCACCTCCTCCTTGTTGGCGCTGTAGTCGTGTTTGCGTGGGGTGTCCATCAACCAGCCATCCTCCACTCCATCCATCTGGACCATCGAGCGCTGCACGGCACTCATCCGTGAACAAAACAGTTTTGAAATCAGTCTTCATGTAATGTTTGGCCCACTGGAGCCGTTTCTGCTTGTGTGAAGTGGATAGAGGAGGTCGACAGGATGGCGTATGCACAGCTGCAAACCTCTGAAGGACCCTGCATCTTGTTGTTCGGGGGACGTTGGAGGCACAAGCAGCTTCAAAAACTTGTCTGCTGCTATGACAAGGCTTTTTTGCCGCTGCTCTTTCAACCTGACGTAATTGCCTGTAGGAAAGAGTCCTCAATTTGCCCTTATCAGCACGCACACGTGTGTACTGTGAATCAGCTACATACTTCTTGATTGCCAAGACACTTCATCCTGATCATCGCACAATGTTGATTGTAGTCATGCCTTGACCTAAACACTCCACAATTTGTTGCTTCTCAGCAGCCGACACATCCTTTTTCTTTCCCATTTTGGCAGAAAATGTAGGCTGCTTAATAATGTGAGACAGCCTTCTTAAGTAGTCTTGCCTTTCATTGGACACACCTGCCAAACTAATTAGCACAGGTGTCTGCAATTGCTTACAGTGATATAAAGAGCCCTGACACACATCACCATCAATGAGTTTAACTGACAAACAAACAAATTCTTCCCTTATCACTCCTAAACACTTTTTGCATAATAATTTGGAACGCAGTGTACATGTGCTTTTCCACAAAACACCAGTGGTTCACGTAGTGAATCTTACAGTTCTAACTTGCCAACCGTGGTCTGTATGGAGTTGTTCAATAAAGGGCCCAAAATTAAGATAACATAGATGGGAGAGGTCTCTATGAATAGGAATTCCTAAGTATTTGATACCCTGTGAGGGCCAGGCAAAGGGAAAGTTGGACTGGATGGAATCCTATATGGATTTGGGGAGGGAGACATCGAGGGCCTCAGACTTCGCTGCATTGATTTTAAAATTTGACCATGTAACAAAGTGATCTATTTCAGCCATAACAGCATGGATGGATATATGTGATTGAGTGATATATACTAGGACATCATCAGCAAATAGAGAGCACTTGTACTCGGTGCCTCCCACCTCAATCCACCTAATATTGGGGTTATGGCGAATTGATGAGAGCAGGTGCTCCGTCACTAGGATGTATAAGAGAGGGGACAGAGGACATCCCTGCCTTGTCCCATTGGTGATTGTGAAAGGTGATGAAAATGTTCTGACGCACCCCCTGGGCCTTGGGACACCCGGAGCCGGACCCTTTTTGGTGGATGCTGGTGGTTGTAGTCTTCGTGGCGGCGATCCGGTTCCGTGGCTCAGGGTGGTCAAACCAGTGGCGGAACTATTTATGTGGTTTTGATGTTTAAATGTCCGACTACGCCACCCGTGGATTGCGGTCAGAGTGAACCGCCGCTACAGGGCAGACCGCTAAGGCTGGTGTTGGGGGTGCAGCAGAGCGTAGCATAACTCCCCACGGGAGGAGTATAGCCTCAGGGCAGTGTATGCGGAGGATGGGGGTGATGGTGCAGGGCAGCAGCAGTAACGACACGGAGTCAGTGATGCAGTTCAGGGCCTTTACTCACAGTTCTTATTATCCAGACCACGTCTGCAGGTAACGGCTGCCCATGTCGTACTGTGCTCACCAGGTGAGGGGCTCAGACAACTCCCAGATAACTTTGGAGCGCTTCACAGGACCCCCTTTGTGTGTCCTTTGTCTGGCCTTTCTTACCAACACTTCTGTCCGGCTGCCTCGGGCCTCCTCTTGGTAAACTTGGCGCCAGTTTCCCTGACCCTATATGGTGCCTTCCTAGCGGGTGTAGCAAGGGGCTGCGCCACATAAAATGTCAGAGCCTCCGGTTTCTAGCTGAGGGTCGTTTCCTGCCTCCACTAGTTCGGGGACCCGTCTCCCCCTTTGGCCTGACCCCTCCACGCAGGTGGATTCGGGCGTGCGGTGGCGACTCGCCCGTCCGCACCCCTGGGATCCCTTCATTCCTCGTTCCTGGAGCCTTCTCCGCTCCTCTTCCTTCCTTCTCCCTCTTGCAGGCCTGGGCCTCTGTTACTAGGCCCGCCTCCGGAGCAGAGCTCATGCAGAGCCCCTGCTCCCAGCCACTTCTGCTCAGACTTCTCTGCACTGAACTAAGATGGTGCCCACCTTTTATACTCCCTTCTCAATGCACCCAGGAACTGCTTCCTCCCTGCTCCTGCACTGCAGGGTTCCCCTTCCTCAGTGTTCCCTCCCCCCACTCCAGCCAGGGACAGGGACTGTCGTGCCCATCTCAGGGGCATATTGGTCGCCCTGCCCCACGGCAATGTGGTGTAATGCATGCAGGTGTCGGGTCCTGATCCACACTCCATCCTTATCTGAGAGTGAGATATCACACCTCTGGGTGAGGTGCAATACGTCTGTAGCAACCGAGCCCTCAGGGTGCTACAGTTCCATTTATCTTCAGCCTAGGTGACGTATTGTGATACAGGGCTGTGATTTTGGCTATAAAAGGGTCCCCTAGACCCCTACCCCAAGCTTTTTAAGAGAATCATATATGGCGTGCCAGGAGACTCTATGGAATGCTTTCTCAGCATCCAACGAGAGTATCTACTTACAAATTTTTAACTGCATCTAGCCCAGGAAATACTTTGTGCCTAGTAGCAGTGTCTGCTAGTCAGCGGATTATCCCGGCTGTTAAGCAAGCTACACCACCTGTAGTTTGGACACTTAATTTTTTCAAAGGAAATGCTTCGGGACCACGGGATACTCAGTGAAGAGCATCAGGAGGCACCCCAAGGCATAGGGGCTGGGACTGGCAGTAGGATGCCTTGCGGTGGACAGCCGAGCTCGATCCTTATAAAAGCTTTTTAACTGCAGCAGCTTTAGTGGACGCTACTGGAGCTGGAATTACGCGGCTGCTGGCATGAGACTTGCCCTCCAATAGATCCTTGTAAATGGATTTAAAGTGTATTCATTCAAATTAGAGAGACAATTTAAATTAAAAAGCTTAGAGCTGCCTCCACCACAGGGGGGCTCGCTCGACCCACCAGCGGACAGGCACCAGTATTGGGAGAGGGGGGCTGGCCGTCAGGGTTCACCGCGGCTCTGGCACAAACCCGGCGACACGGAGGTGGCACGGGCAGGAGCGGACTGGCCGTGTCGGCTTCTCACTTTTTGGATTTTAGAAGGGCGTGACATGCCTATATCTGTGTCTCCCCCTCCTTTTACTCCTCCACCTCATTTCTTTTCGCATGACTATATGTACTTGTCACTTTTCCATGTGTTAGTTGTGTCTTCTGAGCAGTTTGTCAGCTTTTGGACACCTTTGAAGGTGTTTTCTATGTGTTTCTATGTGTTTTTGTTTGCCTGCCATTGGTTTTAACGGTGTTCGAAGGTGTTCGACGAACAGTTCGACGAACAGTTCGGCGAACACACGGGTGTTCGACGAACCGAACCGAACTCGAACACTACGGGGGTGGCTCAACACTACCCATGACATGTGGCATGCATTTGGCCTCCATGACATGCGACATGCATTTGGGGCTCCCATGACATGCGGCATGCTCTTGGGGCCCCCATGAAATGCGGTATGCATGTGGAGCCACCATGACATGCGGAATGCACGTGGGGCCCCCATGACATGCGGCATGTATTTATGGCCCTCATGACATGCGGCATACATTTGGGGCCCCCATGACATCCGGCATGCATTTGGGGCCCCCATGACACACGGCATGCATGTGGGGCCCCATGACATGCAGCATGAATTTGGGGCCCCCATGACACGCGGCTTCCATGTTCGGCCCGTGTGACATGCGGCATGCATGTGGGGCCCCCATGACATGCGGCACGTATTTGGGGCCCCCATGACATGCAGAATGCATTTGGGGCCCCCATGACATGCGGCATACATTTCTGGCCTCCATGACATGCGGCATGCATTTGGGGCTCCCATGACATGCGGCATGCTCTTGGGGCCCCCATGACATGCGGTATGCATGTGGAGCCACCATGACATGAGGAATGCACGTGGGGCCCCCATGACATGCGGCACGTATTTATGGCCCTCATGACATGCGGCATACATTTGGGGCCCCCAGGACATGCGACATGCACGTGGGGCCCCCATGACATGCGTCACGTATTTGGGGCCCCCATGACATGCGGTACGTATTTGGGGCCCCCATGACATGCGGCATGCATTATGGGTCCCTATGACATGCGTCATGCACGCGGGGCCCCCATGACATGCGGCATGCGTTTGGGGCCCCCATGACACGCGGCATGCATTTGGTGCCCCGATGACATGCGGCATGAATGTGGGGCCCCCCTGACATGCGGCATGCACGTCGGGTCCCCATGACATGCGTATTTGGGGCCCCCATGACATGCGGCATGCATTTGGGGCCCCCATGACATGCGCCATGCACGCTGGGCCCCAATGACATGCGGCACGTATTTTGGGCCCCCATCACATGTGGCATGCATTTGGGCCCCCATGACATGCGGCATGCACGTGGGGCACCCATGACATGCTTGACGTATTTGGGGCCCCCATGACATTCGGCATGCATTTGGGGTCCCCATGACATGCGGCATGCGTTTGGGGCCCCCATGACAAGTGCCATGCATGTGGGGCCCATGACATGCCGCATGTATTTGGGGCCCCTATGACATGCGGCATGCACGTGGGGCACCCATGACATGCTTGACGTATTTGGGGCCCCCATGACATGCGGCACTTATTTGTGGCCCCCATGACATGCCGCATGCATTTGGGGCCCCCATGATATTCGCCAAGCATGTGGGGCCCTCATGACATGCGGCTCGTGTTTGGGGCCCCCATGACATGCGGAATGTATTTGGTCACCCCATGACATGCGGCATGCATTTGGGGCCCCCATGACATGAGGCATACATTTGGGGCCCCCATGACATGCGGCATACATTTGGGACCCCCATGACATGCGGCATGCACGTGGGTCCACCATGACATGCGGCACGTATTTATGGCCCTCATGACATGTGGCATGAATTTGGGGCCCCCATGACACGCGGCATGCATGCGGGGCCCCCATGACATGCGGCATACATTTGGGGCCCCCATGACATGCGGCATGCATTTGGGGGCCCCATGACATGCGGCATGCATGTGGGGCCCCCATGACACGTGGTATGCATGTGGGGACCCCATGAAATGTGCCATGCATGTGGGGCCCCATGACATGTGGCACGTATTTTGGGCCCCCATGACATGCGGCACATATTTGGGGCCCCCATGACAAGCGGTATGCATTTGGCGTCCCCATGTCATGTGGCATGCACTTGGTTCCCCCGTGACATACATGGCGCATGTCATGTGGAGCTCCCATGACATGCGTCAGGTATTTGGGGCCCCCAAGACCTGCGGCATGGATTTGGGCCCCCCATGACATGTGGCATGCACGTGAAGCCCCCATGACATGTGGCATGCGTTTGGGGCCCCCATGACACGTGGCATGCATGTGCAGCCCCAATGACATGCGGAATGCATGTGGGGACCCCATGATATGCGGCACGTATTTGGGGCCCCCATGACATGCGGCATACATTTGGGGCCCCATGACATGCGGCATGCATTTGGGGCCCCCATGACATCCGGCATACATTTGGGGCCCCCATGACATGCGGCATGCATTTGGGACCCACATTACATGCGAAATGCACATGGGGACCCCATGACATGCGCCATGCATTTGGGGGCCCCATGACATGCGGCATGCATGTGGGGCCCCCATGACACGTGGCATGCATGTGGGGACCCCATGAAATGTGCCATGCATGTGGGGCCCCATGACATGAGGCACATTTTTGGGGCCCCCATGACATGCGGCACATATTTGGGGCCCCCATGACAAGCGGTATGCATTTGGCGTCCCCATGGCATGTGGCATGCACTTGGTTCCCCCTTGACATACATGGCGCATGTCATGTGGAGCCCCCATGACATGCGTCAGGTATTTGGGGCCCCCAAGACATGCGGCATGGATTTGGGCCCCCCATGACATGTGGCATGCACGTGAAGCCCCCATGACATGTGGCATGCGTTTGGGGCCCCCATGACACGTGGCATGCATGTGGGGCCCCAATGAAATGCAGCTTGCCTGTAAGGCCCCCCCGACATATGGCATGCACATCGGGCCCCCAAGACATGCTGCACGTATTTGGGGCCCCATGATATGCAGTATGCATTTGGGGTCCCCATGACATGCGGTATGCACGTGAAGCCCCCATGACATGCGGCATGCGTTTGGGGCCCCCATGACACGCGGCATGCATATGGGGCCCCGATGACATGTGCCATGCATGTGAGGACCCCATGACATGCGGCACGTATTTTGGGCCCCCATGACATGCGGCATGCTTTTGGGCCGCCCATAACATGCGTCATGCACATGGGGCCCCCATAAAATGCGTCATGCATGTAGAGCTCCCATGACATGCGGAATGCACGTGGGGACCCCATGACATGCGGCATGCATTTGTGGCCACCATGACATGCGCCATGCGTGTGGGGCCCCCATGACATGTGGCATGCATTTGGGGCCCCCATGACACGCGGCATGCATGTGGGGCGCCGACGACGTGCGGCATGTATGTTGGTCCCCCATGACATGCAGCACGTATTTGGGGCCCCCATGACATGCGGCATGCATTTTGAGCCCCCATGACATGCGGCATGCATGTGGGGCCCCCATGACATGCGGCAAGCAATTGGAGCCCCCATGACATGCGGCATGTATTTGGGGCCCCCATGACATGCGGCATGCATTTGGGCCCCCCATGACATGCTGCATGCATGTGGGGACCCCATGACATGCGGCATGCATTTGGAGCCCCCATGACACGCGGCATGCATGTGGGTCCCCCATGACATGCAGCATGTATGTGGGCATTCCATGAAATGCGGCATTCACGTCGGGCCCCATGACATGCATCACGTATTTGGGGCCGCCATGACATGCGGCATACATTCGGGGCCCCAATGACAGGGGCCATGCATGTGGGGCCCCCATGACATGTGGCACGTATTTGGGGCCCCCATGACATGCGGCATGCAAGTTTGACCCCCATGACATGCGGCACGTATTTGGGGCCCCATGACATGCAGCATACATTTGGGGCCCTCATGACATGCGGCATGTATTTGGGGCCCCCATGACATGCGGCATGCATTTGGGCCCCCCCATGACATGCTGCATGCATGTGGGGACCCCATGACATGCGGCATGCATTTGGAGCCCCCATGACACGCGGCATGCATGTGGGTCCCCCATGACATGCAGCATGTATGTGGGCATTCCATGAAATGCGGCATTCACGTCGGGCCCCATGACATGCATCACGAATTTGGGGCCCCCGTGACATGCGGCATGCATTTGGGGCCCCCATGACATGCGCCATGCATGTGGCGTCCCCATGACATGTGGCACGTATTTGTGGCCCCCATGACATGCGGCATGCACTTGGGGTCCCCATGACATGCAGCATGCACGTGGGACCCCCATGATATGGGGCATGTGTTTCGGGCCCCCATGACACGCGGCATGCATGTGGGGCCCCGATGACATGCGGCATGCATGTTGGGCCCCCATGACATGCGGCACGTATTTGGGGCTCCCATGACATGCGGCATGCATTTGGGCACCCCATGACATGCGGCATGCACGTCGGGCCACCATGACATGTGGCATGCATTTGGGGACCCCATGACATGTGCCATGCATGTGGGTCCCCATGACATGTGGCACGTATTTGGGGCCCCCATGACATGCGGCATGCATTTGGGGCCCTCATTACATGCGCCATGCATTTGGGGCCCCCATGACACGCGGCACATATTTGGGGCCCCCATGACATGCAGCATGCACATGGGGCCCCATGATATGGGGCATGCGTTGCGGGCCCCCATGACACGCGGCATGCATGTTGGGCCACCATGACATGCGGCACGTATTTGGGGCCCCCATGGCATGTGGCACGTATTTGGGGCCCCCATGACATGCGGCATGCATTTTGGGTCCCCATGACATGCGGCATGCAAGTGGGTCCCCCATGACATGCCGCATGCACGTGGGGTCCCAATGACATGGGGCACGTATTTGGGGCCCCCATAACATGCGGCATGCATTTGGGCCCCCCATGACATGGGGCATGCACGTCGGGCCACCATGACATGCGGCATGCATTTGGGGACCCCATGACATGTGCCATGCATGTGGGTCCCCATGACATGTGGCACGTATTTGGGGCCCCCATGACATGCGACATGAATTTGGGGCCCTCATTACATGCGGCATGCATTTGGGTCCCCCATGACATGAGGCATACATTTGGGGACCCCATGACATGTGCCATGCATGTGGGTCCCCATGACATGTGGCACGTATTTGGGGCCCCCATGACATGCGGCATGCATTTGGGGCCCTCATTACATGCACCATGCATTTTCGGCCCCCATGACACGCGGCACATATTTGGGGCCCCCATGACATGCAGCATGCACATGGGGCCCCCATGATATGGGGCATGTGTTTCGGGCCCCCATGACACGCGGCATGCATGTTGGGTCCCCATGACATGCGGCACGTATTTGGGGCCCCCATGACATGCGGCACGTATTTGGGGCCCCCATGACATGCAGCATGCATTTGGGGCCCCCATGACATGTGGCATGCAAGTGGGGACCCCACGACATGCGGCATGCATTTTTAGGCCCCCATGACATGCGACATGCATTTGGGGCCCTTATTACATGCGTCATGCATTTGGGGCCCCCATGACATGCGGCACATATTTGGGGCCCCCATGACATGCGGCATGCATTTGGGGTCCCCATGACATGCGGCATGCACGTGGTTCCCCCATGACATGCGGCATGCGTTTGGGGCCCCCATGACACGCGGCACGTATTTGGGGCCCCCATGACATGCGGCATGCATTTGGGGCCCCCATGACATGCGCCATGCATGTGGGGCCCCCATGACATGCGGCAGGAATTTGGGGCCCACATGACATGCGGCATGCATGTGGTCCCCCCGTGTCATGTGGCATGCATGTGGGGCCCCCATGACATGCGGCATGCATTTGGGGCCCCCATGACATGCGCCATGCATGTGGGGTCCCCATGACATGTGGCACGTATTTGGGGCCCCCATGACATGCGGCATGCATTTGGGGTCCCCATCACATGCAGCATGCACGTGGGACCCCCATGATATGGGACATGTGTTTCGGGCCCCCATGACATGCGGCATGCATGTGGGGCCCCGATGACATGCGGCATGCATGTTGGGCCACCATGACATGCGGCACGTATTTGGGGCCCCCATGACATGCGGCATGCACGTGGGTCCCCATGACATGCCGCATGCATGTGGGGCCCACATGACATGCGGCACGTATTTGGGGCCCCCATGACATGCGGCATGCATTTGGGGCCCCAATGACATGCGCCATGTATGTTGGGTCCTCATGACATGAGGCATGTATTTGGGGCCCCCATGACATGTGCCATGCATTTGGGCCCCCCATGACATGCGTCATGCACGTGGGGTCCCTATGACATGCAGAATGCTTTTGGGGCCCCCATGATATGTGCCGTGCATGTGGGGCCCCCATGACAGGCATCATGTTTTTGGGGCCCTCATGACATTCGGCATGCATTTTTAGGCCCCCATGACATGCTCCATGCATGTGTGGCCGTCATGACATGCGGCAATTATTTGGGGCCCACATGACATCCGGCATTCATATGGTCCCCCCATGACATGCGGCATGCATTTGTGGACCCCATGACATGTGCCATGCATGTGGGTCCCCATGACATGTGGCACGTATTTGGGGCCCCCATGACATGCGGCATGCATTTGGGGCCCTCATTACATGCGCCATGCATTTGGGTCCCCCATGACATGAGGCATACATTTGGGGACCCCATGACATGTGCCATGCATGTGGGTCCCCATGACATTTGGCACGTATTTGGGGCCCCCATGACATGCGGCATGCATTTGGGGCCCTCATTACATGCGCCATGCATTTGGGGCTCCCATGACACGCGGCACATATTTGGGGCACCCATGACATGCAGCATGCACGTGGGGCCCCCATGATATGGGGCATGCGTTTCGGGCCCCCATGACACGCGGCATGCATGTGGGGCCCCGATGACATGCGGCATGCATGTTGGGCCCCCATGACATGCGGCATATATTTGGGGCCCCCATGACATGCGGCACGTATTTGGGGCCCCCATGACATGCGGCATGCATTTTGGTCCCCATGACATGCGGCACGTATTTGGGGCCCCCATGACATGCGGCATGCACGTGGGGCCCCCATGACATGCGTCAAGTATTTCTGGCCCTCATGACATTTTGCATACATTTGGGGCCCCCATGACATGCGGCATGCATTTGGGTCCCCCATGACACGCGGCATGCATGTGGGGCCCTGATGACATGCGGCATGCATGTTGGGCCCCCATGACATGCGGCACGTATTTGGGGCCCACATGACATGCGGCACGTATTTGGGGCCCCCATGACATGCGGCATGCATTTTGGGTCCCCATGACAAGCGGCACGTATTTGGGGCCCCCATGACATGCGGCATGCATTTGGGGCCCCCATGACACTCGTCATGCATGTGGGGCCCCCATGACATGAGGCATGCACGTGGGGACCCCATGACATGCGTCAAGTATTTCTGGCCCTCATGACATGCGGCATGCATTTGGGTCCCCCATGACATGAGGCATACATTTGGGGACCCCATCACATGTGCCATGCATGTGGGTCCCCATGACATGTGGCACGTATTTGGGTCCCCCATGACATGCCGCATGCACGTGGGCCAACCATGACATGCCGCATGCACGTGGGCCCCCCATGACATGCCGCATGCACGTGGGCCCCCCATGACATGCCGCATGCACGTGGGGCCCCCATGACATGCGGCACGTATTTGGGGTCCCCATGACATGCTGCATGCATTTGGGGCCCCCATGACATGTGGCATGCAAGTGGGGCCCCCATGACATGCGGCACGTATTTGGGGCCCCATGACATGCGGCATACTTTTGGGGCCCCCATGACATGCGCCATGTATGTGGGGTCCTCATGACATGTGGCACGTATTTGGGGCCCCCATGACATGCGACATGCAGTTTTAGGCCCCCATGACATGCGCCATGCATTTGGGGCCTTCATTACATGCGCCATGCATTTGGGGCCTTCATGACATGCGGCACATATTTGGGGCCCCCATGACATGCGGCATGCATTTTAGGCCCCCATGACATGCGGCATACATTTGGGGCCCCCATGACACGCAGCATGCATGTGAGACCCCAATGACATGCGGCACGTATTTGGGGCCCACATGACATGCGGCATGCATTTATGTCCCCCATGACATGAGGCATACATTTGGGGACCCCATCACATGTGCCATGCATGTGGGTCCCCATGACATGTGGCACGTATTTGGGGCCCCCATGACATGCGGCATGCATTTGGGGCCCTCATTACATGCACCATGCATTTTCGGCCCCCATGACACGCGGCACATATTTGGGGCCCCCATGACATGCAGCATGCACATGGGGCCCCCATGATATGGGGCATGTGTTTCGGGCCCCCATGACACGCGGCATGCATGTTGGGTCCCCATGACATGCGGCACGTATTTGGGGCCCCCATGACATGCGGCACGTATTTGGGGCCCCCATGACATGCAGCATGCATTTGGGGCCCCCATGACATGTGGCATGCAAGTGGGGACCCCACGACATGCGGCATGCATTTTTAGGCCCCCATGACATGCGACATGCATTTGGGGCCCTTATTACATGCGTCATGCATTTGGGGCCCCCATGACATGCGGCACATATTTGGGGCCCCCATGACATGCGGCATGCATTTGGGGTCCCCATGACATGCGGCATGCACGTGGTTCCCCCATGACATGCGGCATGCGTTTGGGGCCCCCATGACACGCGGCACGTATTTGGGGCCCCCATGACATGCGGCATGCATTTGGGGCCCCCATGACATGCGCCATGCATGTGGGGCCCCCATGACATGCGGCAGGAATTTGGGGCCCACATGACATGCGGCATGCATGTGGTCCCCCCGTGTCATGTGGCATGCATGTGGGGCCCCCATGACATGCGGCATGCATTTGGGGCCCCCATGACATGCGCCATGCATGTGGGGTCCCCATGACATGTGGCACGTATTTGGGGCCCCCATGACATGCGGCATGCATTTGGGGTCCCCATCACATGCAGCATGCACGTGGGACCCCCATGATATGGGACATGTGTTTCGGGCCCCCATGACACGCGGCATGCATGTGGGGCCCCGATGACATGCGGCATGCATGTTGGGCCACCATGACATGCGGCACGTATTTGGGGCCCCCATGACATGCGGCATGCACGTGGGTCCCCATGACATGCCGCATGCATGTGGGGCCCACATGACATGCGGCACGTATTTGGGGCCCCCATGACATGCGGCATGCATTTGGGGCCCCAATGACATGCGCCATGTATGTTGGGTCCTCATGACATGAGGCATGTATTTGGGGCCCCCATGACATGTGCCATGCATTTGGGCCCCCCATGACATGCGTCATGCACGTGGGGTCCCTATGACATGCAGAATGCTTTTGGGGCCCCCATGATATGTGCCGTGCATGTGGGGCCCCCATGACAGGCATCATGTTTTTGGGGCCCTCATGACATGCGGCATGCATTTTTAGGCCCCCATGACATGCTCCATGCATGTGTGGCCGTCATGACATGCGGCAATTATTTGGGGCCCACATGACATCCGGCATTCATATGGTCCCCCCATGACATGCGGCATGCATTTGTGGACCCCATGACATGTGCCATGCATGTGGGTCCCCATGACATGTGGCACGTATTTGGGGCCCCCATGACATGCGGCATGCATTTGGGGCCCTCATTACATGCGCCATGCATTTGGGTCCCCCATGACATGAGGCATACATTTGGGGACCCCATGACATGTGCCATGCATGTGGGTCCCCATGACATTTGCCACGTATTTGGGGCCCCCATGACATGCGGCATGCATTTGGGGCCCTCATTACATGCGCCATGCATTTGGGGCTCCCATGACACGCGGCACATATTTGGGGCACCCATGACATGCAGCATGCACGTGGGGCCCCCATGATATGGGGCATGCGTTTCGGGCCCCCATGACACGCGGCATGCATGTGGGGCCCCGATGACATGCGGCATGCATGTTGGGCCCCCATGACATGCGGCATATATTTGGGGCCCCCATGACATGCGGCACGTATTTGGGGCCCCCATGACATGCGGCATGCATTTTGGTCCCCATGACATGCGGCACGTATTTGGGGCCCCCATGACATGCGGCATGCACGTGGGGCCCCCATGACATGCGTCAAGTATTTCTGGCCCTCATGACATTTTGCATACATTTGGGGCCCCCATGACATGCGGCATGCATTTGGGTCCCCCATGACACGCGGCATGCATGTGGGGCCCTGATGACATGCGGCATGCATGTTGGGCCCCCATGACATGCGGCACGTATTTGGGGCCCACATGACATGCGGCACGTATTTGGGGCCCCCATGACATGCGGCATGCATTTTGGGTCCCCATGACAAGCGGCACGTATTTGGGGCCCCCATGACATGCGGCATGCATTTGGGGCCCCCATGACACTCGTCATGCATGTGGGGCCCCCATGACATGAGGCATGCACGTGGGGACCCCATGACATGCGTCAAGTATTTCTGGCCCTCATGACATGCGGCATACATTTGGGGCCCCCATGACATGCGGCATGCATTTGGGTCCCCCATGACATGAGGCATACATTTGGGGACCCCATCACATGTGCCATGCATGTGGGTCCCCATGACATGTGGCACGTATTTGGGTCCCCCATGACATGCCGCATGCACGTGGGCCAACCATGACATGCCGCATGCACGTGGGCCCCCCATGACATGCCGCATGCACGTGGGGCCCCCATGACATGCGGCACGTATTTGGGGTCCCCATGACATGCTGCATGCATTTTGGGGCCCCCATGACATGTGGCATGCAAGTGGGGCCCCCATGACATGCGGCACGTATTTGGGGCCCCATGACATGCGGCATACTTTTGGGGCCCCCATGACATGCGCCATGTATGTGGGGTCCTCATGACATGTGGCACGTATTTGGGGCCCCCATGACATGCGACATGCAGTTTTAGGCCCCCATGACATGCGCCATGCATTTGGGGCCTTCATTACATGCGCCATGCATTTGGGGCCTTCATGACATGCGGCAAATATTTGGGGCCCCCATGACATGCGGCATGCATTTTAGGCCCCCATGACATGCGGCATACATTTGGGGCCCCCATGACACGCAGCATGCATGTGAGACCCCAATGACATGCGGCACGTATTTGGGGCCCACATGACATGCGGCATGCATTTGGGTCCCCCATGACATGAGGCATACATTTGGGGACCCCATCACATGTGCCATGCATGTGGGTCCCCATGACATGTGGCACGTATTTGGGTCCCCCATGACATGCCGCATGCACGTGGGCCAACCATGACATGCCGCATGCACGTGGGCCCCCCATGACATGCCGCATGCACGTGGGGCCCCCATGACATGCGGCACGTATTTGGGGCCCCCATGACATGCTGCATGCATTTGGGGCCCCCATGACATGTGGCATGCAAGTGGGGCCCCCATGACATGCGGCACGTATTTGGGGCCCCATGACATGCGGCATACTTTTGGGGCCCCCATGACATACGTCATGTTTTTGGGGCCCCCATGACATGCTGCATGCATTTGGGGCCCCCATGACATGTGGCATGCAAGTGGGGCCCCCATGACATGCGGCACGTATTTGGGGCCCCATCACATGCGGCATACTTTTGGGGCCCCCATGACATACGTCATGTTTTTGGGGCCCCCATGACATGCGCCATATATGTGGGGTCCTCATGACATGTGGCACGTATTTGGGGCCCCCATGACATGCGACATGCAGTTTTAGGCCCCCATGACATGCGCAATGCATTTGGGGCCTTCATTACATGCGCCATGCATTTGGGGCCTTCATGACATGCGGCACATATTTGGGGCCCCCATGACATGCGGCATGCATTTTAGGCCCCCATGACATGCGGCATACGTTTGGGGCCCCCATGACACGCAGCATGCATGTTGTGCCCCCATGACATGCGGCATGCATTTGGGGCCCCCATGACCTGCGCCATGCATGTGGGATTCCCATGACATGAGGCAGGAATTTGGGGCCCACATGACATGCGGCATGCATGTGGTCCCCCCATGACATGTGGCATGCACGTGGGGCCCCCATGACATGCGGCATGCATTTGGAGCCCCCATGACATGCGCCATGCATGTGGGGTCCTCATGACATGATGCATGTATTTGGGGCCCCCATGACATGTGCCATGCATTTGGGCCCCCCATGACATGCGTCATGCACGTGGGGTCCCTATGACATGCAGAATGCATTTGGGGCCCCCATGATATGTGCCGTGCATGTGGGGCCCCCATGACATGCATCACGTATTTGGGGCCCTCATGACATGCGGCATGCATTTTTAGGCCCCCATGACATGCGCCATGCATGTGTGGCCGTCATGACATGCGGCAGGTATTTGGGTCCCACATGACATGCGGCATTCATATGGTCCCCCCATGACTTGCGGCATGCACGTCGGGCCACCATGACATGCGGCATGCATTTGGGGCCTTCATGACATGCGGCATGCATGTGGGGCCCCCATGACATGCGGCACGTATTTGGGGCCTTCATGACATGCGGCATGCATGTGGGTCCCCCATGACATGCCGCATGCACGTGGGGCCCCCATGACATGTGGCACTTATTTGGGGCCCCCATGACATGCGGCATGCATTTGGGGTGCTCATGACATGCGTCACGTATTTGGGGCCCCCATGACATGCGCCATGCATTTGCCCCCCATGACATGCGTCATGCACGTGGGGTCCCTATGACATGCGGAATGCATTTGGGTCCCGCATGATATGCGCCATGCATGTGGGGCCCCCATGACATGCATCACGTATTTGGGGCCCCCATGACATGCGGCATGCATTTTTAGGCCCCCATGACATGTGCCATGCATGTGTGACCGTCATGACATGCGGCAGGAATTTGGGACCCACATGACATTCGGCATGCACCTCGGGCCCCCATGACATGCGGCACATATTTTGGGCCCCCATGACATGCGGCATGCATGTGGGGCCCCCATGACATGCGGCATGCATTTGAGGCCTTCATGACATGCGGCATGCATGTGGGGCCCCCATGACATGCGGCACGTATTTGGGGCTCCCCTGACATGCGGCATGCATTTGGGGTAGTCATGACATGCGGCATGCTAGTGGGGCACCCATGACATGCGGTATGCACGTGGCGCCCCCATGACATGCTTCATGCATTTGGGGCCCCCATGACTTGCGGAATGGACATGGGGACCCCATGACATGCGTCATGCAAGTCGGGGCCCCATGACATGCGGCATGCATTTGGGGCCACCATGACATGTGCCATGCATGTGGGGCCCTCATGAAATGCGGCACGTATTTGGGGCCCCATGACATGCGGCATGCAAGTGGGGCCCCCATGACATGCGGCATACATGTGGGGCCCACATGACAAGCGGCATGCACGTGGGGCCCCCATGACATGCGGCACGTATTTGGGGCCCCATGACATGCGGCATGCAAGTGGGGCCCCCATGATATGCGTCATGCATGTGGGGCCCCGATGACACGCGGAATGCATATGGGGCCCCCATGATATGCGGCACATATTTGACGCCCCCAAGACTTGCGACATGCACATGGGGCCCCCATGACATGCGGCATGAATTTGGGGCCCCCATGACATGCGGCATGCACGTGTGGCCCCCAAGACATGTGGCATGCATGTGGGGCCCCCATGACATGCGTCACGTTTTTGGGGTTCCCATGACACACGGCATGCATGTGGGGCCCCATGACATGCGGCATGCATGTGGGTCGTCCAAGACATGCACCATGCATTTGGGGCCCCCATGACATGCGGAATGGACATGGGGACCCCATGACATGCGGCATACATGGGGGACCCTCATGACATGCGGCACGTATTTGGGGCCCCCATGAAATGCGGCATGCAAGTCGGAGCCCCATGTCATGCGGCATGCGTTTGGGGCCCCATAACACACGGCATGCATGTGGGGCCCTGATGACATGTGGCATGCATGTGAGACCCCCCTGACATTCGGCATGCACGTCGGGCCCCCATGACTTGCGGCATGCATGTGTGACCGTCATGACATGCGGCAGGAATTTTTTGGCCCACATGACATGCGGCATGCACGGGGTGCCCCCATGACATGCGACATGCATTTGGGGTCCCCATGACATGCGGCATGCACGTGAAGCCCCCATGTCATGCGGCATGCGTTTGGGGCCCCATAACACACGGCATGCATGTGGGGCCCTGATGACATGCGGCATGCATGTGGGACCCCCCTGACATTCGGCATGCACGTCGGGCCCCCATGACATGCGTCATGCACGTGGGGTCCCTATGACATGCGGAATGCATTTGGGTCCCGCATGATATGCGCCGTGCATGTGGGGCCCCCATGACATGCATCACGTATTTGGGGCCCCCATGACATGCGGCATGCAACTGGGGCCCCCATGACATGCGGCATGCATGTGGGGCCCACATGACAAGCGGCATGCACGTGGGGCCCCCATGACATGCGGCATGCATGTGGGGCCCCCATGACATGCGGAATGGACATGGGCACCCCATGACATGCGGCATGCATTTGGGGCCCCCATGACATGCAGCATGAATTTGGGGCCCCCATGATATGCGTCATGCATGTGGGGCCCCGGTGACACGCGGCATGCATATGGGGCCCCCATGATATGCGGCACATATTTGACGCCCCCAAGACTTGCGACATGCACATGGGGCCCCCATGACATGCGGCATGAATTTGGGGCCCCCATGACATGCGGCATGCACTTGTGGCCCCTAAGACATGTGGCATGCATTTGGGGCCCACATGACACGCGGCATACATATGGGGCCCCCATGACATACGTCATGCATTTGGGGTCCCCATGACATGCGGCATGAACGTGGGCCTCCATGACATGCAGCATGCATGTGTGGCCCTCTGACATGCACCATGCATGTGGGGCCCCATGACATGCGGCATGCATTTGGGGGCCCCATGACATGCGGCATGCACTTGTGGCCCCCAAGACATGTGGCATGCATTTGGGGCCCACATGACACGCGGCATACATATGGGGCCCCCATGACATACGGCATGCATTTGGGTCCCCCTTGACATGCGGCATGCACGTGGGGCCCCATGACATGTGGCATGCATGTGGAGCCCCAGGACATGTGCCATGCATGTTGGGCCCCCATGACATGCATCACGTATTTGGGCCCCCATGACATGCAGCATGAATTTGGGGCCCCCATGATATGCATCATGCATGTGGGGCCCCGGTGACACGCGGCATGCATATGGGGCCCCCATGATATGCGGCACATATTTGACGCCCCCAAGACTTGCGACATGCACATGGGGCCCCCATGACATGCGGCATGAATTTGGGGCCCCCATGACATGCGGCATGCACGTGTGGCCCCCAAGACATGTGGCATGCATGTGGGGCCCCCATGACATGCGTCACGTTTTTGGGGCCCCCATGACACACGGCATGCATGTGGGGCCCCCATGAAATGTGGCATGCAAGTCGGGGCCCCATGTCATGCGGCATGCATTTGGGGCCCCCATGACATGCGCCATGCATGTGGGGCCCTCATGAAATGCGACACTTATTTGGGGCCCCATGACATGCGGTATGCATGTGGGGCCCCCATGACATGCGGCATGCATGTGGAGCCCCCATGACATGCGGAATGGACATGGGGACCCCATGACATGCGGCATGCATTTGGGGCCCACATGACATGCAGCATGAATTTGGGGCCCCCATGATATGCGTCATGCATGTGGGGCCCCGATGACACGCGTCATGCATATGGGGCCCCCATGATATGCGGCACATATTTGACGCCCCCAAGACTTGCGACATGCACATGGGGCCCCCATGACATGCGGCATGAATGTGTGGCCCCCATGACATGCGGCATGCACGTGTGGCCCCCAAGACATGTGCCATGCATGTTGGGCCCCCATGACATGCATCACGTATTTGGGCCCCACCTGACATGCTGCATGCCTTTGGGGTACTCATGACATGTGGCATGCAGGTGGAGCACCCATAACATGCGGCATGCACGTGGGGCCCCCATGATATGCGTCATGCATGTGGGGCCCCCATGACATGCGGCATGCACGTAGGTCACCCATGACATGCGGCATGTATTTAAGGGCCCCCATGACATGCGGCATGCACATGGGGCCCCCATGACATACGGCATGCACGTGGGGCAACCATGACATACGGCACGAATTTGGGGCCCCCATGACATGCGGCATACATTTGGGGCCCTCATAACATTCGGCATACATTTGGGGCCTCCATGACATGCGTCATGCATATGGAAACCCCATGACAAGCAGAATGAATTTAGGGCCCCCTTGACATGCGGCTTGCATGTGGGGCCCCCCTGACATGTGGCATGCACGTTGGGCAACCATGACATGCGGCATGCATTTGGAGCCCCCATGATATGCGCCTCGCATGTGGGGCCCCCATGACATGCGGAACGTAATTGGGGCCCCCATGACTTGCGGCATGAATTTGGGGCCCCCATGACATGCGGCATGCACGTGGGGCACCCATGACATGCGGCATGCATTTGGGGCCCCCATGACAAGCAGAATGAATTTAGGGCCCCCATGATATGCGGCATGCATGTGGTGCCCCCATGACACGCGGCATGCATGTGGGGCCCCCATGAAAGGCGGGACATATTTGGGGTCCCCAAGACATGCGGTATGCACGTTGGGCCACCATGACATGCGGCACGTATTTTGGGCCCCCATGACATGCGCCATGCATGTGGGGCCCTCATGATATGCGGCACATATTTTGGGCCCCCATGACATGTGGCATGCATGTGGGGCCTTCATTATATGCGGAACGTATTTGGGACCCCCATGAAGTGCGGCATGCATTTGGGCCCCCCATGACATGCGGCATGCACGTGGGGCCCCGATGACAGGCGGCACATATTTGGGGCCCCGAAGGCATGCGTCATGCACGTTGGGACCCCATGACATGCAGCATGCATTTGGGGCCCCATGACATGCGCCATGCATGTGGGGCCCTCATGATATGCGGCATTCACGTGGGGCCCCTAAGACATGTGGCATAAATTTGGGGCTCCATGACACGCGGCATGCATGTTCGGCCCCCGTGAAATGCGCCATACATGTGGGGCCCCCATGACATGCGGCATGCATTTGGGGACCCCATGACATGCGGCATGCATTTGGGTCAACCATGACATGCAGCGTTCATTTGGGGCCCCCATAACATGCTGAATGCATTTTTGGCCCCCATGACATGAGGCATGCATTTGGGGCCATCATGACATGCGGCATACATTTGGGGCCCCCTATGACATGCTGTATGCAAGTGGGGCCCCCATGACATGCGGCATGCAATTGGGCCCCCCATGACTTGCGGCATGCATTTCGTTCCCCCATGACATGCTGTATGCAAGTGGGGCCCCCATGAAATGCGGCATACATTTGGGCCCCCCATGACTTGTGGCATGCATGTCGGGCCCCCATGACATGAGTCACGTATTAGGGGCCCACATGACATGTGGCATACATTTGGTGCACCCATGACATGCGGCATGCACATGGGACCCCCATGACATGCGGTATGCATGTGGAGCCCCATGATATGCGGAATGCACGTGGGGACCCAAGACACGCAGCATGCATGTGGGGCCCCCATGCCATGCGCCATGCATGAGGGGCCCCCATGAAATGCGCCATGCATGTGGGCCCCCACATGACATGCGGCATGCATTTGAGGACCCCATGACATGCTGTATGCAAGTAGGGCCCCCATGACATGCGGCATGCATTTGGGCCCCCCATGACTTGCGGCATGCACGTGGGGCCCCCATGACATGCGGCACATATTTGACGCCCCCAAGACTTGCGACATGCACATGGGGCCCCCATGACATGCGGCATGAATGTGTGGCCCCCATGACATGCGGCATGCACGTGTGGCCCCCAAGACATGTGCCATGCATGTTGGGCCCCCATGACATGCATCACGTATTTGGGCCCCACCTGACATGCGGCAAGCCTTTGGGGTACTCATGACATGTGGCATGCAGGTGGAGCACCCATAACATGCGGCATGCACGTGGGGCCCCCATGATATGCGTCATGCATGTGGGGCCCCCATGACATGCGGCATGCACGTAGGTCACCCATGACATGCGGCATGTATTTAAGGGCCCCCATGACATGCGGCATGCACATGGGGCCCCCATGACATACGGCATGCACGTGGGGCAACCATGACATACGGCACGAATTTGGGGCCCCCATGACATGCGGCATACATTTGGGGCCCTCATAACATTCGGCATACATTTGGGGCCTCCATGACATGCGTCATGCATATGGAAACCCCATGACAAGCAGAATGAATTTAGGGCCCCCTTGACATGCGGCTTGCATGTGGGGCCCCCCTGACATGTGGCATGCACGTTGGGCAACCATGACATGCGGCATGCATTTGGAGCCCCCATGATATGCGCCTCGCATGTGGGGCCCCCATGACATGCGGAACGTAATTGGGGCCCCCATGACTTGCGGCATGAATTTGGGGCCCCCATGACATGCGGCATGCACGTGGGGCACCCATGACATGCGGCATGCATTTGGGGCCCCCATGACAAGCAGAATGAATTTAGTGCCCCCATGATATGCGGCATGCATGTGGTGCCCCCATGACACGCGGCATGCATGTGGGGCCCCCATGAAAGGCGGGACATATTTGGGGTCCCCAAGACATGCGGTATGCACGTTGGGCCACCATGACATGCGGCACGTATTTTGGGCCCCCATGACATGCGCCATGCATGTGGGGCCCTCATGATATGCGGCACATATTTTGGGCCCCCATGACATGCGGCATGCATGTGGGGCCTTCATTATATGCGGAACGTATTTGGGACCCCCATGAAGTGCGGCATGCATTTGGGCCCCCCATGACATGCGGCATGCACGTGGGGCCCCGATGACAGGCGGCACATATTTGGGGCCCCGAAGGCATGCGTCATGCACGTTGGGACCCCATGACATGCAGCATGCATTTGGGGCCCCCATGACATGCGCCATGCATGTGGGGCCCTCATGATATGCGGCATTCACGTGGGGCCCCTAAGACATGTGGCATGAATTTGGGGCTCCATGACACGCGGCATGCATGTTCGGCCCCCGTGAAATGCGCCATACATGTGGGGCCCCCATGACATGCGGCATGCATTTGGGGACCCCATGACATGCGGCATGCATTTGGGTCAACCATGACATGCAGCGTGCATTTGGGGCCCCCATAACATGCTGAATGCATTTTTGGCCCCCATGACATGAGGCATGCATTTGGGGCCATCATGACATACGGCATACATTTGGGGCCCCCTATGACATGCTGTATGCAAGTGGGGCCCCCATGACATGCGGCATGCAATTGGGCCCCCCATGACTTGCGGCATGCATTTCGTTCCCCCATGACATGCTGTATGCAAGTGGGGCCCCCATGAAATGCGGCATGCATTTGGGCCCCCCATGACTTGTGGCATGCATGTCGGGCCCCCATGACATGAGTCACGTATTAGGGGCCCACATGACATGTGGCATACATTTGGTGCACCCATGACATGCGGCATGCACATGGGACCCCCATGACATGCGGTATGCATGTGGAGCCCCCATGATATGCGGAATGCACGTGGGGACCCAAGACACGCAGCATGCATGTGGGGCCCCCATGCCATGCGCCATGCATGAGGGGCCCCCATGACATGCGCCATGCATGTGGGCCCCCACATGACATGCGGCATGCATTTGAGGACCCCATGACATGCTGTATGCAAGTAGGGCCCCCATGACATGCGGCATGCATATGGGCCCCCCATGACTTGCGGCATGCACGTGGGGCCCCCATGACATGCGGCACATATTTGACGCCCCCAAGACTTGCGACATGCACATGGGGCCCCCATGACATGCGGCATGAATGTGTGGCCCCCATGACATGCGGCATGCACGTGTGGCCCCCAAGACATGTGCCATGCATGTTGGGCCCCCATGACATGCATCACGTATTTGGGCCCCACCTGACATGCGGCATGCCTTTGGGGTACTCATGACATGTGGCATGCAGGTGGAGCACCCATAACATGCGGCATGCACGTGGGGCCCCCATGATATGCGTCATGCATGTGGGGCCCCCATGACATGCGGCATGCACGTAGGTCACCCATGACATGCGGCATGTATTTAAGGGCCCCCATGACATGCGGCATGCACATGGGGCCCCCATGACATACGGCATGCACGTGGGGCAACCATGACATACGGCACGAATTTGGGGCCCCCATGACATGCGGCATACATTTGGGGCCCTCATAACATTCGGCATACATTTGGGGCCTCCATGACATGCGTCATGCATATGGAAACCCCATGACAAGCAGAATGAATTTAGGGCCCCCTTGACATGCGGCTTGCATGTGGGGCCCCCCTGACATGTGGCATGCACGTTGGGCAACCATGACATGCGGCATGCATTTGGAGCCCCCATGATATGCGCCTCGCATGTGGGGCCCCCATGACATGCGGAACGTAATTGGGGCCCCCATGACTTGCGGCATGAATTTGGGGCCCCCATGACATGCGGCATGCACGTGGGGCACCCATGACATGCGGCATGCATTTGGGGCACCCATGACAAGCAGAATGAATTTAGGGCCCCCATGACACGCGGCATGCATGTGGGGCCCCCATGAAAGGCGGGACATATTTGGGGTCCCCAAGACATGCGGTATGCACGTTGGGCCACCATGACATGCGGCACGTATTTTGGGCCCCCATGACATGCGCCATGCATGTGGGGCCCTCATGATATGCGGCACATATTTTGGGCCCCCATGACATGCGGCATGCATGTGGGGCCTTCATTATATGCGGAACGTATTTGGGACCCCCATGAAGTGCGGCATGCATTTGGGCCCCCCATGACATGCGGCATGCACGTGGGGCCCCGATGACAGGCGGCACATATTTGGGGCCCCGAAGGCATGCGTCATGCACGTTGGGACCCCATGACATGCAGCATGCATTTGGGGCCCCCATGACATGCGCCATGCATGTGGGGCCCTCATGATATGCGGCATTCACGTGGGGCCCCTAAGACATGTGGCATGAATTTGGGGCTCCATGACACGCGGCATGCATGTTCGGCCCCCGTGAAATGCGCCATACATGTGGGGCCCCCATGACATGCGGCATGCATTTGGGGACCCCATGACATGTGGCATGCATTTGGGTCAACCATGACATGCAGCGTGCATTTGGGGCCCCCATAACATGCTGAATGCATTTTTGGCCCCCATGACATGAGGCATGCATTTGGGGCCATCATGACATCCGGCATACATTTGGGGCCCCCTATGACATGCTGTATGCAAGTGGGGCCCCCATGACATGCGGCATGCAATTGGGCCCCCCATGACTTGCGGCATGCATTTCGTTCCCCCATGACATGCTGTATGCAAGTGGGGCCCCCATGAAATGCGGCATGCATTTGGGCCCCCCATGACTTGTGGCATGCATGTCGGGCCCCCATGACATGAGTCACGTATTAGGGGCCCACATGACATGTGGCATACATTTGGTGCACCCATGACATGCGGCATGCACATGGGACCCCCATGACATGCGGTATGCATGTGGAGCCCCCATGATATGCGGAATGCACGTGGGGACCCAAGACACGCAGCATGCATGTGGGGCCCCCATGCCATGCGCCATGCATGAGGGGCCCCCATGACATGCGCCATGCATGTGGGCCCCCACATGACATGCGGCATGCATTTGAGGACCCCATGACATGCTGTATGCAAGTAGGGCCCCCATGACATGCGGCATGCATTTGGGCCCCCCATGACTTGCGGCATGCACGTGGGGCCCCCATGACATGCAGCATGCATTTGGGGCCCCCATGACATGTGGCATGCACGTGGGGCCACCATGACATGCGGCATGCATGTGGGGCCCCTTGACATGCGGCATGCATTTGGGGCCCCCGTAATTTGAGGCACGTATTTGGGGCTCTCATGACATGCGTCATGCACTTGGGGCCCTCATGACATGTGGCATGCACGTGGGCCCCCCATGACATGTGGCACGCATTTGGGCCCCCACATGACATGCGGCATGCACGTGGGGCCACCTTGACATGTGGCATGCATTTGGGGCCCCCATGACATGCAGCATGCACGTGGGGCCACCTTGACATGCGGCATGCATTTGGGGTCCCCTTGACATGTGGCATGCATTTGGGACCCCATGACATGCAGCGTGCATTTGGGACCCCCATGACATGCGGCATGCATTTTGGGCCCCCAATGACATGCAACATACATTTGGGGCCCCCATGACATGCGGCATGCACGTAGGGCCCCCATGACATGCGGCATGTATGTAGAGCCCTCATGACATGCGGAATGCAAGTGGGGCCCCCATGAAATGCGGCATGCATTTGGGGCCCCCATGACATGCGGCACGTATTTGGGGCCCCCATGACATGCAGCATGCATGTGGGGACCCCATGACATGCGGCATGCATTTGGTGCCCCCAATGACATGCAGAATGCATTTGGGGCCCCCATGACATGCGGCATACATTTGGGGCCCCCATGACATGTGGCATGCACTTGTGGCCCCCATGACACGTGGCATGCATGTGGGGCCCCCATGATATGCCGCATGCATGCGGGGCCCCCATGACATGCGGCATGCATGTGGGGCCCCCATGACATGATGCATGCATTTGAGGCCCCCATGACATGCGACATACATTTGGGGCCCCCATGACAAGCGGCATGCTTTTGGGGCCCCTATCACATGAGGCATGCACGTGGGGCCCCCATGACAGGCGGGATGCATATAGAGCCCCCATGACATGCGGAATGCACGTGAGGACCCCATGATATGCGGCATGCACGTAGGGCCCCCATGACATGCGGCAAGTATTTGGGGCCCCCATTACATGTTTAATGCATTTGGGTCCCCCATGACATGCGGCAAGCATTAGGGGCCCCCATGACATGCATCAGGGGTACGCATGGCATGCGGCATGCATGTGGGGCCCCTATGACATGGGGCATGAATTTGGGGCCCCCATGAAATGCAGAATGCATTTGGGGCCCCCATGACATGCGGAATGCACGTGGGGACCACTTGACATGCAGCATGCATTTGGGGCTCCCATGACATGCGGCATGCATTTGGGGCCCCATGACATGTGGTATACATTTGGGGCCCCCATGACATGCAGAATGCATTTGGGGCCCCCATGACATGCACCATACATTTGGGGCCCCCATGACATGCGGCATGCACTTGTGGCCCCCATGACACGCTGCATGCACGTGGGGCCCCCATGACATGTCGCATGAATTTGGCCCCCCCCCTGACATGCGGCATGCACGTGGGGCCCCCATGATATGCGGCACATATTTGGGGCCCCCATGACATGTGGCATACATTTGGGGCCCCCATGACATGCAGAATGCATTTGGGGCCCCATGACATGCGGCATACATTTGGGGCCCCCATGACATGCGGCATGCACTTGTGGCCCCCATGACACGCGACATGCATGTGGGGCCCCCATGACCTGTCACATGCATTTGGGGCCTTCATAATCTGCGGCATGCAACTGGGGCCCCCATGACATGCGGTTTGCATATGGGGCCCCCATGACATGCGGTTTGCATATGGGGCCCCCATGACTTGTGGCATGCACGTAGGGAACCCATGACATGCGGCATGCATTTGGGGCCCCCATGACATGCGGCACGTATTTGGAGCCCCCATGACATGCGGAATGCATGTGGGGCCCCTATGACATGCGAAATGCACGTGGGGACCCCATGACATGCGGAATGCACGTGGGTACCCCATGACATGCGGCATGTATTTGGGGCCCACATGACATGCAACATGCATTTGGGGCTCCCATGACATGTGGCATGCATTTGGGGCCCCCATGACATGCGTCATACATTTGGGGCCCCCATGACATGCAGCATGCACGTAGGGCCCCCATGACATGCGGCATGTATGTAGAGCCCCCATGACAAGCGGAATGCACGTGGGGACCCCATGACATGCAGCATGCATTTGGGCCCCCCTGACATGCGGCATGAATATGGGGCCCCAATGACATGCGGCACGTATTTGGGGCCCCCATGACATGCGGCATGCATTTGGGGCCCCCATGACATGCGGCATGCACGTGGGGCACCCATGACATGCGGCACGTATTTGGGGCCCCCATGACATACGGCTTGCATGTGGGGCCCCCATGACATGCAGCATGCATTTGGGGCACCCATGACATACAGCATGCAATTTGGGCCCCCATGACATGCGGCATGCATTTGGAGCCCCAATGACATGCTTCATGCATGTGGAGCCCCCATGACATGCGCCATTCATTTGGGGCCCACATGACATGCAGCATGCATTTCGTACCCCCATGACATGCGGCATGCACGTGGGGCCACCATGACATGCAGCATGCATTTGGGGCCCACATGACATGGGGAATGCATGTGGGGCCCCCATGACATGCGGTTTGCATATGGGGTACCCGTGACTTGTGGCATGCACGTAGGGTTCCCATGACATGCTGCACGTATTTGGAGCCCCCATGACATGCGGAATGCATGTGGGGACCCCATGACATGCGGCATGCATTTGGTGCCCCCAATGACATGCAGAATACATTTGGGGCCCCCATGACATGCGGCATACATTTGGGGCCCCCATGACATGCGGCTTGCACTTGTGACCCCCATGACACGCGGCATGTATGTGGGGCCCCCATGACATGTCACATGCATGTGGGGCCCCATGACATGCGGTATGAACGTGGGGACCCCATGACATGTGGCATGCAATTGGGTCCCACATGACATGCAGCATGCATTTGGGGCTCCCATGACATACGGCATGCATTTGGGTCCCCCATGACATGCGGCATACATTTGGAGCCCCCATGACAAGCAGAATGCATTTGGTGCCCCCATGACATGCGGCATACATTTGGGGCCCCCATGACATGTGGCATGCACTTGTTGCCCCCATGACACGTGGCATGCATGTGGGGCCCCCATGATATGCCGCATGCATGCGGGGCCCCCATGACATGACGCATGCATTTGAGGCCCCCATGACATGCAACATACATTTGGGGCCCCCATGACAAGCTGCATGCTTTTGGGGCCCCTATCACATGAGGCATACACGTGGGGCCCCCATGACAGGCGGCATGCATATAGAGCCCCCATGACTTGCGGAATGCACGTGGGGACCCCATGACATGCGGCATGCATTTGGGGCCCCCCTGACATGCGGCATGCACGTAGGGGCCCCATGACATGCGGCACGTATTTGGGGCCCCCATTACATGTTTAATGCATTTGGGTCACCCATGACATGCGGCAAGCATTAGGGGCCCCCATGACTTGCGGAATGCAAGTGGGGACCATATGACATGCAGCATGCATTTGGGGCTCCCATGACATGCGGCATGCATTTGGGGCCCCATGACATGTGGTATACATTTGGGGCCCCCATGACATGCAGAATGCATGCGGGGCCCCAATGACATGCCACATGCATGCGGGGACCACCATGACATGCCGCATGCATTTGGGGCCCCCATGACAAGCGTCAAACATTTGGGGCCCCCATGACATGCGGCATGCTTTTGGGGCCCCTATCACATGAGGCATGCACGTAGGGCCCCCATGACATGCGGCATGTATGTAGAGCCCCCATGACAAGCGGAATGCACGTGGGGACCCCATGACATGCAGCATGCATTTGGGCCCCCCTGACATGCGGCATGAACGTGGGGCCCCAATGACATGCGGCACGTATTTGGGGCCCCCATGACATGCGGCATGCATTTGGGGCCCCCATGACATGCGGCATGCATGTGGGGCACCCATGACATACAGCATGCATTTTGGGCCCCCATGATATGCGGCATGCATTTGGAGGCCCAATGACATGCTTCATGCATGTGGAGCCCCCATGACATGCGGCATGCATTTGGGGCCCACATGACATGCAGCATGCATTTCGTACCCCTATGACATGCGGCATGCACGTGGGGCCCCCATGACATGCGGCATGCATTTGGGGCCCCCATGACATGCGGCATGCACGTGGGGCACCCATGACATGCGGCACGTATTTGGGGCCCCCATGACATACGGCTTGCATGTGGGGCCCCCATGACATGCAGCATGCATTTGGGGCACCCATGACATACAGCATGCAATTTGGGCCCCCATGACATGCGGCATGCATTTGGAGCCCCAATGACATGCTTCATGCATGTGGAGCCCCCATGACATGCGCCATTCATTTGGGGCCCACATGACATGCAGCATGCATTTCGTACCCCCATGACATGCGGCATGCACGTGGGGCCACCATGACATGCAGCATGCATTTGGGGCCCACATGACATGGGGAATGCATGTGGGGCCCCCATGACATGCGGTTTGCATATGGGGTACCCGTGACTTGTGGCATGCACGTAGGGTTCCCATGACATGCTGCACGTATTTGGAGCCCCCATGACATGCGGAATGCATGTGGGGACCCCATGACATGCGGCATGCATTTGGTGCCCCCAATGACATGCAGAATACATTTGGGGCCCCCATGACATGCGGCATACATTTGGGGCCCCCATGACATGCGGCTTGCACTTGTGACCCCCATGACACGCGGCATGTATGTGGGGCCCCCATGACATGTCACATGCATGTGGGGCCCCATGACATGCGGTATGAACGTGGGGACCCCATGACATGTGGCATGCAATTGGGTCCCACATGACATGCAGCATGCATTTGGGGCTCCCATGACATACGGCATGCATTTGGGTCCCCCATGACATGCGGCATACATTTGGAGCCCCCATGACATGCAGAATGCATTTGGTGCCCCCATGACATGCGGCATACATTTGGGGCCCCCATGACATGTGGCATGCACTTGTTGCCCCCATGACACGTGGCATGCATGTGGGGCCCCCATGATATACCGCATGCATGCAGGGCCCCCATGACATGACGCATGCATTTGAGGCCCCCATGACATGCAACATACATTTGGGGCCCCCATGACAAGCTGCATGCTTTTGGGGCCCCTATCACATGAGGCATACACGTGGGGCCCCCATGACAGGCGGCATGCATATAGAGCCCCCATGACTTGCGGAATGCACGTGGGGACCCCATGACATGCGGCATGCATTTGGGGCCCCCCTGACATGCGGCATGCACGTAGGGGCCCCATGACATGCGGCACGTATTTGGGGCCCCCATTACATGTTTAATGCATTTGGGTCACCCATGACATGCGGCAAGCATTAGGGGCCCCCATGACTTGCGGAATGCAAGTGGGGACCATATGACATGCAGCATGCATTTGGGGCTCCCATGACATGCGGCATGCATTTGGGGCCCCATGACATGTGGTATACATTTGGGGCCCCCATGACATGCAGAATGCATGCGGGGCCCCAATGACATGCCACATGCATGCGGGGACCACCATGACATGCCGCATGCATTTGGGGCCCCCATGACAAGCGTCAAACATTTGGGGCCCCCATGACATGCGGCATGCTTTTGGGGCCCCTATCACATGAGGCATGCACGTAGGGCCCCCATGACATGCGGCATGTATGTAGAGCCCCCATGACAAGCGGAATGCACGTGGGGACCCCATGACATGCAGCATGCATTTGGGCCCCCCTGACATGCGGCATGAACGTGGGGCCCCAATGACATGCGGCACGTATTTGGGGCCCCCATGACATGCGGCATGCATTTGGGGCCCCCATGACATGCGGCATGCATGTGGGGCACCCATGACATACAGCATGCATTTTGGGCCCCCATGATATGCGGCATGCATTTGGAGGCCCAATGACATGCTTCATGCATGTGGAGCCCCCATGACATGCGGCATGCATTTGGGGCCCACATGACATGCAGCATGCATTTCGTACCCCTATGACATGCGGCATGCACGTGGGGCCCCCATGACATGCCACACGAATTTGGGGCCCCCATGACATGCGGCATGCATTTGGGGCCCCCATGACATGCGCCATGCATGTGGGGCCCTCATGACATGCGCCATGCATGTGAGGCTCACATGACATGCGGCATGCATTTGGGGTCCCCATGACATGCGGCATGAACGTGGTCCCCCATGAAATGTAGCATGCATGTGGGGCCCCCATGACATGTGGCACATTTTTTGGGGTCCCATGACATGTGGCATGCATTTGGGGGCCCCTTGACATGCTGCATGCATGTGAAGCCCCCATGACATGCGGAATGAACATGGGGACACCATGACATGCGGCATGCATGTGGAGCCCCCATGACATGCAGAATGGACATGGGGACCCCATGACATGCGGCATGCACTTGGGGCCCCCATGACATGCGGCATGCATGTGGAGCCCCATGACATGCGGAATGGACATGGGGACCCCATGACATGCGGCATGCATTTGGGGCCCCCATGACATGCAGCATGAATTTGGGGCCCCCATGATATGCGGCATGCATGTGGTGCCCCCATGACATGCCCCATGCATGTGGGGCCCCCATGACATGCGGCATGTATTTGGGGCACCCATGACATGCGGCATGCATTTGGGCCCCCCATGATATGCGGCATGCACGTGGGGCCCCTAAGACATGTGGCATGAATTTGGGGCCCCATGACACGCGGTGTGCATGTTCGCCCCCCGTTACATGCGCCATACATGTGGGGCCCCCATGACATGCGGCATGCATTTGGGGCCCCCAAGACATGCGGCATGCATTTGGGTCCCCCATGACATGGAGCGTGCATTTGGGTCCCCCATAACATGCTGAATGCATTTTTGGCCCCCATGACATGAGGCATGCATTTGGGGCCATCATGACATGAGGCATACATTTGGGGCCCCCATGACATGCGGCATGAACATGTTCCCCCATGACATGCGGCAGGCATGTGGGGCCCCATGACATACAGCTTGCATTTGGGGCCCCCATGACATGCGGCATGCACGTGGGACCCCCAAGACATGTGGCATGAATTTGGGGCCCCATGACACGCGGCATGCATGTTCGGCCCCCGTGACATGCGCCATACATGTGGGGCCCCCATGACATGTGGCAAGCATTTGGGGCCCCCATGACATGCGGCATACATTTGGGTCCCCCATGACATGCAGCGTGCATTTGGGGCCCCCATAACATGCTGAATGCATTTTTGGCCCCCATGACATGAGGCATGCATTTGGGGCCATCATGACATGCGACATACATTTGGGGCCCCCATGACATGCGCCATGCATGTGGGGCCCTCATGATATGCGGCATTCACGTGGGGCCCCTAAGACATGTGGCATGAATTTGGGGCTCCATGACACGCGGCATGCATGTTCGGCCCCCGTGAAATGCGCCATACATGTGGGGCCCCCATGACATGCGGCATGCATTTGGGGACCCCATGACATGTGGCATGCATTTGGGTCAACCATGACATGCAGCGTGCATTTGGGGCCCCCATAACATGCTGAATGCATTTTTGGCCCCCATGACATGAGGCATGCATTTGGGGCCATCATGACATCCGGCATACATTTGGGGCCCCCTATGACATGCTGTATGCAAGTGGGGCCCCCATGACATGCGGCATGCAATTGGGCCCCCCATGACTTGCGGCATGCATTTCGTTCCCCCATGACATGCTGTATGCAAGTGGGGCCCCCATGAAATGCGGCATGCATTTGGGCCCCCCATGACTTGTGGCATGCATGTCGGGCCCCCATGACATGAGTCACGTATTAGGGGCCCACATGACATGTGGCATACATTTGGTGCACCCATGACATGCGGCATGCACATGGGACCCCCATGACATGCGGTATGCATGTGGAGCCCCCATGATATGCGGAATGCACGTGGGGACCCAAGACACGCAGCATGCATGTGGGGCCCCCATGCCATGCGCCATGCATGAGGGGCCCCCATGACATGCGCCATGCATGTGGGCCCCCACATGACATGCGGCATGCATTTGAGGACCCCATGACATGCTGTATGCAAGTAGGGCCCCCATGACATGCGGCATGCATTTGGGCCCCCCATGACTTGCGGCATGCACGTGGGGCCCCCATGACATGCAGCATGCATTTGGGGCCCCCATGACATGTGGCATGCACGTGGGGCCACCATGACATGCGGCATGCATGTGGGGCCCCTTGACATGCGGCATGCATTTGGGGCCCCCGTAATTTGAGGCACGTATTTGGGGCTCTCATGACATGCGTCATGCACTTGGGGCCCTCATGACATGTGGCATGCACGTGGGCCCCCCATGACATGTGGCACGCATTTGGGCCCCCACATGACATGCGGCATGCACGTGGGGCCACCTTGACATGTGGCATGCATTTGGGGCCCCCATGACATGCAGCATGCACGTGGGGCCACCTTGACATGCGGCATGCATTTGGGGTCCCCTTGACATGTGGCATGCATTTGGGACCCCATGACATGCAGCGTGCATTTGGGACCCCCATGACATGCGGCATGCATTTTGGGCCCCCAATGACATGCAACATACATTTGGGGCCCCCATGACATGCGGCATGCACGTAGGGCCCCCATGACATGCGGCATGTATGTAGAGCCCTCATGACATGCGGAATGCAAGTGGGGCCCCCATGAAATGCGGCATGCATTTGGGGCCCCCATGACATGCGGCACGTATTTGGGGCCCCCATGACATGCAGCATGCATGTGGGGACCCCATGACATGCGGCATGCATTTGGTGCCCCCAATGACATGCAGAATGCATTTGGGGCCCCCATGACATGCGGCATACATTTGGGGCCCCCATGACATGTGGCATGCACTTGTGGCCCCCATGACACGTGGCATGCATGTGGGGCCCCCATGATATGCCGCATGCATGCGGGGCCCCCATGACATGCGGCATGCATGTGGGGCCCCCATGACATGATGCATGCATTTGAGGCCCCCATGACATGCGACATACATTTGGGGCCCCCATGACAAGCGGCATGCTTTTGGGGCCCCTATCACATGAGGCATGCACGTGGGGCCCCCATGACAGGCGGGATGCATATAGAGCCCCCATGACATGCGGAATGCACGTGAGGACCCCATGATATGCGGCATGCACGTAGGGCCCCCATGACATGCGGCAAGTATTTGGGGCCCCCATTACATGTTTAATGCATTTGGGTCCCCCATGACATGCGGCAAGCATTAGGGGCCCCCATGACATGCATCAGGGGTACGCATGGCATGCGGCATGCATGTGGGGCCCCTATGACATGGGGCATGAATTTGGGGCCCCCATGAAATGCAGAATGCATTTGGGGCCCCCATGACATGCGGAATGCACGTGGGGACCACTTGACATGCAGCATGCATTTGGGGCTCCCATGACATGCGGCATGCATTTGGGGCCCCATGACATGTGGTATACATTTGGGGCCCCCATGACATGCAGAATGCATTTGGGGCCCCCATGACATGCACCATACATTTGGGGCCCCCATGACATGCGGCATGCACTTGTGGCCCCCATGACACGCTGCATGCACGTGGGGCCCCCATGACATGTCGCATGAATTTGGCCCCCCCCCTGACATGCGGCATGCACGTGGGGCCCCCATGATATGCGGCACATATTTGGGGCCCCCATGACATGTGGCATACATTTGGGGCCCCCATGACATGCAGAATGCATTTGGGGCCCCATGACATGCGGCATACATTTGGGGCCCCCATGACATGCGGCATGCACTTGTGGCCCCCATGACACGCGACATGCATGTGGGGCCCCCATGACCTGTCACATGCATTTGGGGCCTTCATAATCTGCGGCATGCAACTGGGGCCCCCATGACATGCGGTTTGCATATGGGGCCCCCATGACATGCGGTTTGCATATGGGGCCCCCATGACTTGTGGCATGCACGTAGGGAACCCATGACATGCGGCATGCATTTGGGGCCCCCATGACATGCGGCACGTATTTGGAGCCCCCATGACATGCGGAATGCATGTGGGGCCCCTATGACATGCGAAATGCACGTGGGGACCCCATGACATGCGGAATGCACGTGGGTACCCCATGACATGCGGCATGTATTTGGGGCCCACATGACATGCAACATGCATTTGGGGCTCCCATGACATGTGGCATGCATTTGGGGCCCCCATGACATGCGTCATACATTTGGGGCCCCCATGACATGCAGCATGCACGTAGGGCCCCCATGACATGCGGCATGTATGTAGAGCCCCCATGACAAGCGGAATGCACGTGGGGACCCCATGACATGCAGCATGCATTTGGGCCCCCCTGACATGCGGCATGAATATGGGGCCCCAATGACATGCGGCACGTATTTGGGGCCCCCATGACATGCGGCATGCATTTGGGGCCCCCATGACATGCGGCATGCACGTGGGGCACCCATGACATGCGGCACGTATTTGGGGCCCCCATGACATACGGCTTGCATGTGGGGCCCCCATGACATGCAGCATGCATTTGGGGCACCCATGACATACAGCATGCAATTTGGGCCCCCATGACATGCGGCATGCATTTGGAGCCCCAATGACATGCTTCATGCATGTGGAGCCCCCATGACATGCGCCATTCATTTGGGGCCCCCATGACATGTGGCATGCACTTGTTGCCCCCATGACACGTGGCATGCATGTGGGGCCCCCATGATATGCCGCATGCATGCGGGGCCCCCATGACATGACGCATGCATTTGAGGCCCCCATGACATGCAACATACATTTGGGGCCCCCATGACAAGCTGCATGCTTTTGGGGCCCCTATCACATGAGGCATACACGTGGGGCCCCCATGACAGGCGGCATGCATATAGAGCCCCCATGACTTGCGGAATGCACGTGGGGACCCCATGACATGCGGCATGCATTTGGGGCCCCCCTGACATGCGGCATGCACGTAGGGGCCCCATGACATGCGGCACGTATTTGGGGCCCCCATTACATGTTTAATGCATTTGGGTCACCCATGACATGCGGCAAGCATTAGGGGCCCCCATGACTTGCGGAATGCAAGTGGGGACCATATGACATGCAGCATGCATTTGGGGCTCCCATGACATGCGGCATGCATTTGGGGCCCCATGACATGTGGTATACATTTGGGGCCCCCATGACATGCAGAATGCATGCGGGGCCCCAATGACATGCCACATGCATGCGGGGACCACCATGACATGCCGCATGCATTTGGGGCCCCCATGACAAGCGTCAAACATTTGGGGCCCCCATGACATGCGGCATGCTTTTGGGGCCCCTATCACATGAGGCATGCACGTAGGGCCCCCATGACATGCGGCATGTATGTAGAGCCCCCATGACAAGCGGAATGCACGTGGGGACCCCATGACATGCAGCATGCATTTGGGCCCCCCTGACATGCGGCATGAACGTGGGGCCCCAATGACATGCGGCACGTATTTGGGGCCCCCATGACATGCGGCATGCATTTGGGGCCCCCATGACATGCGGCATGCATGTGGGGCACCCATGACATACAGCATGCATTTTGGGCCCCCATGATATGCGGCATGCATTTGGAGGCCCAATGACATGCTTCATGCATGTGGAGCCCCCATGACATGCGGCATGCATTTGGGGCCCACATGACATGCAGCATGCATTTCGTACCCCTATGACATGCGGCATGCACGTGGGGCCCCCATGACATGCGGCATGCATTTGGGGCCCCCATGACATGCGGCATGCACGTGGGGCACCCATGACATGCGGCACGTATTTGGGGCCCCCATGACATACGGCTTGCATGTGGGGCCCCCATGACATGCAGCATGCATTTGGGGCACCCATGACATACAGCATGCAATTTGGGCCCCCATGACATGCGGCATGCATTTGGAGCCCCAATGACATGCTTCATGCATGTGGAGCCCCCATGACATGCGCCATTCATTTGGGGCCCACATGACATGCAGCATGCATTTCGTACCCCCATGACATGCGGCATGCACGTGGGGCCACCATGACATGCAGCATGCATTTGGGGCCCACATGACATGGGGAATGCATGTGGGGCCCCCATGACATGCGGTTTGCATATGGGGTACCCGTGACTTGTGGCATGCACGTAGGGTTCCCATGACATGCTGCACGTATTTGGAGCCCCCATGACATGCGGAATGCATGTGGGGACCCCATGACATGCGGCATGCATTTGGTGCCCCCAATGACATGCAGAATACATTTGGGGCCCCCATGACATGCGGCATACATTTGGGGCCCCCATGACATGCGGCTTGCACTTGTGACCCCCATGACACGCGGCATGTATGTGGGGCCCCCATGACATGTCACATGCATGTGGGGCCCCATGACATGCGGTATGAACGTGGGGACCCCATGACATGTGGCATGCAATTGGGTCCCACATGACATGCAGCATGCATTTGGGGCTCCCATGACATACGGCATGCATTTGGGTCCCCCATGACATGCGGCATACATTTGGAGCCCCCATGACATGCAGAATGCATTTGGTGCCCCCATGACATGCGGCATACATTTGGGGCCCCCATGACATGTGGCATGCACTTGTTGCCCCCATGACACGTGGCATGCATGTGGGGCCCCCATGATATACCGCATGCATGCAGGGCCCCCATGACATGACGCATGCATTTGAGGCCCCCATGACATGCAACATACATTTGGGGCCCCCATGACAAGCTGCATGCTTTTGGGGCCCCTATCACATGAGGCATACACGTGGGGCCCCCATGACAGGCGGCATGCATATAGAGCCCCCATGACTTGCGGAATGCACGTGGGGACCCCATGACATGCGGCATGCATTTGGGGCCCCCCTGACATGCGGCATGCACGTAGGGGCCCCATGACATGCGGCACGTATTTGGGGCCCCCATTACATGTTTAATGCATTTGGGTCACCCATGACATGCGGCAAGCATTAGGGGCCCCCATGACTTGCGGAAGGCAAGTGGGGACCATATGACATGCAGCATGCATTTGGGGCTCCCATGACATGCGGCATGCATTTGGGGCCCCATGACATGTGGTATACATTTGGGGCCCCCATGACATGCAGAATGCATGCGGGGCCCCAATGACATGCCACATGCATGCGGGGACCACCATGACATGCCGCATGCATTTGGGGCCCCCATGACAAGCGTCAAACATTTGGGGCCCCCATGACATGCGGCATGCTTTTGGGGCCCCTATCACATGAGGCATGCACGTAGGGCCCCCATGACATGCGGCATGTATGTAGAGCCCCCATGACAAGCGGAATGCACGTGGGGACCCCATGACATGCAGCATGCATTTGGGCCCCCCTGACATGCGGCATGAACGTGGGGCCCCAATGACATGCGGCACGTATTTGGGGCCCCCATGACATGCGGCATGCATTTGGGGCCCCCATGACATGCGGCATGCATGTGGGGCACCCATGACATACAGCATGCATTTTGGGCCCCCATGATATGCGGCATGCATTTGGAGGCCCAATGACATGCTTCATGCATGTGGAGCCCCCATGACATGCGGCATGCATTTGGGGCCCACATGACATGCAGCATGCATTTCGTACCCCTATGACATGCGGCATGCACGTGGGGCCCCCATGACATGCCACACGAATTTGGGGCCCCCATGACATGCGGCATGCATTTGGGGCCCCCATGACATGCGCCATGCATGTGGGGCCCTCATGACATGCGCCATGCATGTGAGGCTCACATGACATGCGGCATGCATTTGGGGTCCCCATGACATGCGGCATGAACGTGGTCCCCCATGAAATGTAGCATGCATGTGGGGCCCCCATGACATGTGGCACATTTTTTGGGGTCCCATGACATGTGGCATGCATTTGGGGGCCCCTTGACATGCTGCATGCATGTGAAGCCCCCATGACATGCGGAATGAACATGGGGACACCATGACATGCGGCATGCATGTGGAGCCCCCATGACATGCAGAATGGACATGGGGACCCCATGACATGCGGCATGCACTTGGGGCCCCCATGACATGCGGCATGCATGTGGAGCCCCATGACATGCGGAATGGACATGGGGACCCCATGACATGCGGCATGCATTTGGGGCCCCCATGACATGCAGCATGAATTTGGGGCCCCCATGATATGCGGCATGCATGTGGTGCCCCCATGACATGCCCCATGCATGTGGGGCCCCCATGACATGCGGCATGTATTTGGGGCACCCATGACATGCGGCATGCATTTGGGCCCCCCATGATATGCGGCATGCACGTGGGGCCCCTAAGACATGTGGCATGAATTTGGGGCCCCATGACACGCGGTGTGCATGTTCGCCCCCCGTTACATGCGCCATACATGTGGGGCCCCCATGACATGCGGCATGCATTTGGGGCCCCCAAGACATGCGGCATGCATTTGGGTCCCCCATGACATGGAGCGTGCATTTGGGTCCCCCATAACATGCTGAATGCATTTTTGGCCCCCATGACATGAGGCATGCATTTGGGGCCATCATGACATGAGGCATACATTTGGGGCCCCCATGACATGCGGCATGAACATGTTCCCCCATGACATGCGGCAGGCATGTGGGGCCCCATGACATACAGCTTGCATTTGGGGCCCCCATGACATGCGGCATGCACGTGGGACCCCCAAGACATGTGGCATGAATTTGGGGCCCCATGACACGCGGCATGCATGTTCGGCCCCCGTGACATGCGCCATACATGTGGGGCCCCCATGACATGTGGCAAGCATTTGGGGCCCCCATGACATGCGGCATACATTTGGGTCCCCCATGACATGCAGCGTGCATTTGGGGCCCCCATAACATGCTGAATGCATTTTTGGCCCCCATGACATGAGGCATGCATTTGGGGCCATCATGACATGCGACATACATTTGGGGCCCCCATGACATGCGCCATGCATGTGGGGCCCTCATGATATGCGGCATTCACGTGGGGCCCCTAAGACATGTGGCATGAATTTGGGGCTCCATGACACGCGGCATGCATGTTCGGCCCCCGTGAAATGCGCCATACATGTGGGGCCCCCATGACATGCGGCATGCATTTGGGGACCCCATGACATGTGGCATGCATTTGGGTCAACCATGACATGCAGCGTGCATTTGGGGCCCCCATAACATGCTGAATGCATTTTTGGCCCCCATGACATGAGGCATGCATTTGGGGCCATCATGACATCCGGCATACATTTGGGGCCCCCTATGACATGCTGTATGCAAGTGGGGCCCCCATGACATGCGGCATGCAATTGGGCCCCCCATGACTTGCGGCATGCATTTCGTTCCCCCATGACATGCTGTATGCAAGTGGGGCCCCCATGAAATGCGGCATGCATTTGGGCCCCCCATGACTTGTGGCATGCATGTCGGGCCCCCATGACATGAGTCACGTATTAGGGGCCCACATGACATGTGGCATACATTTGGTGCACCCATGACATGCGGCATGCACATGGGACCCCCATGACATGCGGTATGCATGTGGAGCCCCCATGATATGCGGAATGCACGTGGGGACCCAAGACACGCAGCATGCATGTGGGGCCCCCATGCCATGCGCCATGCATGAGGGGCCCCCATGACATGCGCCATGCATGTGGGCCCCCACATGACATGCGGCATGCATTTGAGGACCCCATGACATGCTGTATGCAAGTAGGGCCCCCATGACATGCGGCATGCATTTGGGCCCCCCATGACTTGCGGCATGCACGTGGGGCCCCCATGACATGCAGCATGCATTTGGGGCCCCCATGACATGTGGCATGCACGTGGGGCCACCATGACATGCGGCATGCATGTGGGGCCCCTTGACATGCGGCATGCATTTGGGGCCCCCGTAATTTGAGGCACGTATTTGGGGCTCTCATGACATGCGTCATGCACTTGGGGCCCTCATGACATGTGGCATGCACGTGGGCCCCCCATGACATGTGGCACGCATTTGGGCCCCCACATGACATGCGGCATGCACGTGGGGCCACCTTGACATGTGGCATGCATTTGGGGCCCCCATGACATGCAGCATGCACGTGGGGCCACCTTGACATGCGGCATGCATTTGGGGTCCCCTTGACATGTGGCATGCATTTGGGACCCCATGACATGCAGCGTGCATTTGGGACCCCCATGACATGCGGCATGCATTTTGGGCCCCCAATGACATGCAACATACATTTGGGGCCCCCATGACATGCGGCATGCACGTAGGGCCCCCATGACATGCGGCATGTATGTAGAGCCCTCATGACATGCGGAATGCAAGTGGGGCCCCCATGAAATGCGGCATGCATTTGGGGCCCCCATGACATGCGGCACGTATTTGGGGCCCCCATGACATGCAGCATGCATGTGGGGACCCCATGACATGCGGCATGCATTTGGTGCCCCCAATGACATGCAGAATGCATTTGGGGCCCCCATGACATGTGGCATGCATGTGGAGCCCCCATGACATGCGGAATGGACATGGGGACCCCATGACATGCGGCATGCACTTGAGGCCCCCATGACATGCGCCATGCATGTGGGGCCCTCATGACATGCGGCACGTATTTGGGGCACCCATGACATGCGGCATGCATTTGGGCCCCCCATGATATGCGGCATGCACGTGGGGCCCCTAAGACATGTGGCATGAATTTGGGGCCCCATGACACGCGGCATGCATGTTCGGCCCCCGTTACATGCGCCATACATGTGGGGCCCCCATGACATGCGGCATGCATTTGGGGCCCCCATGACATGCGGCATGCATTTGGGTCCCCCATGGCATGGAGCGTGCATATGGGGCCCCCATAACATGCTGAATGCATTTTTGGCCCCCATGACATGAGGCATGCATTTGGGGCCATCATGACATGAGGCATACATTTGGGGACCCCATGACATGCGGCATGAACATGGGCCCCCATGACATGCGGCAGGCATGTGGGGCCCCATGACATACGGCATGCATTTGGGGCCCCCATGACATGCGGCATGCACGTGGGGCCCCCATGACATGCCACACGAATTTGGGGCCCCCATGACATGCGGCATGTATTTGGGGCCCCCATGACATGCGCCATGCATGTGGGGCCCTCATGACATGCACCATGTATGTGAGGCCCACATGACATGCGGCATGCATTTGGGGTCCCCATGACATGCGGCATGCATTTGGGTCCCCCATGGCATGGAGCGTGCATTTGGGGCCCCCATAACATGCTGAATGCATTTTTGGCCCCCATGACATGAGGCATGCATTTGGGGCCATCATGACATGAGGCATACATTTGGGGACCCCATGACATGCGGCAGGCATGTGGGGCCCCATGACATACGGCATGCATTTGGGGCCCCCATGACATGCGGCATGCACGTGGGACCCCCAAGACATGTGGCATGAATTTGGGGCCCCATGACACGCGGCATGCATGTTCGGCCCCCGTGACATGCGCCATACATGTGGGGCCCCCATGACATGCGGCAAGCATTTGGGGCCCCCATGACATGCGGCATGCATTTGGGTCCCCCATGACATGCAGCGTGCATTTGGGGCCCCCATAACATGCTGAATGCATTTTTGGCCCCCATGACATGAGGCATGCATTTGGGGCCATCATGACATGCGGCATACATTTGGGGCCCCCTATGACATGCTGTATGCAAGTGGGGCCCCCATGACATGCGGCATGCATTTGGGCCCCCCATGATTTGTGGCATGCATTTGGTTCCCCCATGACATGCTGTATGCAAGTGGGGCCCCCATGACATGCGGCATGCATTTGGGCCCCCCATGACTTGTGGCATGCATGTCGGGCACCCATGACATGAGTCACGTATTAGGGGCTCACATGACATGTGGCATACATTTGGTGCACCCATGACATGCGGCATGCACATGGGACCCCCATGACATGCTGTATGCATGTGGAGCCCCCATGATATGCGGCAGGCATGTGGGGCCCCATGACATACGGCATGCATTTGGGGCCCCCATGACATGCGGCATGCACGTGGGGCCCCTAAGACATGTGGCATGAATTTGGGGCCCCATGACACGCGGCATGCATGTTCGGCCCCCGTGACATGCGCCATACATGTGGGGCTCCCATGACATGCGGCATGCATTTGGGGCCCCCATGACATGCGGCATGCATTTGGGGCCATCATGACATGAGGCATACATTTGGGGCCCCCTATGACATGCGGCTTGCATTTGGGGACCCCATGACATGCGGCATGCATTTGGGGCCCCCATGACATATGCATGCATTTGGGGCCACGATGACATGCGGCATGAATGTGGGGCCCCCATGACATGCGGCATGCATGTGGGGCCCCCTTGACATGCGGCATGCATTTGGGGCCCCCGTAATATGCGGCACGTATTTGGGGCTCTCATGACATGCGTCATGCACTTGGGGCCCTCGTGACATGTGGCATGCACGTGGGCCCCCATGAGTGGCACGCATTTGGGCCCCCACATGACATGCGGCATGCACGTGGGGCCACCTTGACATGTGGCATGCATTTGGGGCCCCCATGACATGCAGCATGCACGTGGGGCCACCTTGACATGCGGCATGCATTTGGGGTCCCCTTGATATGTGGCATGCATTTGGGACCCCATGACATGCAGCGTGCATTTGGGGCCCCCATGACATGCGGCATGCATTTTGGGCCCCCAATGACATGCAACATACATTTGGGGCCCCCATGACATGCGGCATGCAGGTAGGGCCCCCATGACATGCGGCATGTATGTAGAGCCCTCATGACATGCGGAATGCAAGTGGGGCCCCCATGAAATGCGGCATGCATTTGGGGCCCCCCTGACATGCGGCATGCACGTGGGGCCCCCATGACATGCGGCACGTATTTGGGGCCCCCATGACATGCGGCTTGCATGTGGGGCCCCCATGACATGCAGCATGCATTTGGGGCACCCATGACATACAGCATGCAATTTGAGCCCCCATGACATGCGGCATGCATTTGGAGCCCCAATGACATGCTTCATGCATGTGGAGCCCCCATGACATGCGGCATGCATTTGGGGCCCACATGACATGCAGCATGCATTTCGTACCCCCATGACATGCGGCATGCAGGTGGGGCCACCATGACATGCAGCATGCATTTGGGGCCCACATGACATGGGGAATGCATGTGGGGCCCCCATGACATGCGGTTTGCATATGGGGTACCCGTGACTTGTGGCATGCACGTAGGGTTCCCATGACATGCGGCACGTATTTGGAGCCCCCATGACATGCGGAATGCATGTGGGGACCCCATGACATGCGGCATGCATTTGGTGCCCCCAATGACATGCAGAATACATTTGGGGCCCCCATGACATGCGGCATACATTTGGGGCCCCCATGACATGCGTCTTGCACTTGTGACCCCCATGACATGCGGCATGTATGTGGGGCCCCCATGACATGTCACATGCATGTGGGGCCCCATGACATGCGGTATGAACGTGGGGACCCCATGACATGTGGCATGCAATTGGGTCCCACATGACATGCAGCATGCATTTGGGGCTCCCATGACATACGGCATGCATTTGGGTCCCCCATGACATGCGGCATACATGTGGAGCCCCCATGACATGCAGAATGCGTTTGGGGCCCCCATGACATGCGGCATACATTTGGGGCCCCCATGACATGTGGCATGCACTTGTTGCCCCCATGACACGTGGCATGCATGTGGGGCCCCCATGATATGCCGCATGCATGCGGGGCCCCCATGACATGCAGCATGCATGTGGGGCCCCCATGACATGACGCATGCATTTGAGGCCCCCATGACATGAGACATACATTTGGGGCACCCATGACAAGCTGCATGCTTTTGGGGCCCCTATCACATGAGGCATACACGTGGGGCCCCCATGACAGGCGGCATGCATATAGAGCCCCCATGACTTGCGGAATGCACGTGGGGACCCCATGACATGCGGCATGCATTTGGGGCCCCCCTGACATGCGGCATGCACGTAGGGCCCCCATGACATGCGGCACGTATTTGGGGCCCCCATTACATGTTTAATGCATTTGGGTCCCCCATGACATGCGGCAAGCATTAGGGGCCCCCATGACTTGCGGAATGCAAGTGGGGACCATATGACATGCAGCATGCATTTGGGGCTCCCATGACATGCGGCATGCATTTGGGGCCCCATGACATGTGGTATACATTTGGGGCCCCCATGACATGCAGAATGCATTTGGGGCCCCCATGACATGCGCCATACATTTGGGGCCCCCATGACATGCGGCATGCACTTGTGGCCCCCATGACACGCTGCATGCACGTGGGGCCCCCATGACATGTCGCATGAATTTGGCCCCCCCTGACATGCGGCATGCACGTGGGGCCCCCATGACATGCAGCATGTATTTGGGGCCCCCATGACATGCGTCATGCATGTGGGGCCCCCATGACATGCGGCATGCATTAGGGGCCCCCATGACAAGCGACATGCATTTGGGGTACACATGGCATGCGGCATGCACGTGGGACCCCTATGATATGCAACATGCATTTGGGGCCCACATGACATGCGCCATGTACGTCGGGCCCCCATGATATACGGCACATATTTGGGGCCCCCATGACATGTGGCATACATTTGGGGCCCCCATGACATGCAGAATGCATTTGGGGCCCCCATGACATGCGGCATACATTTGGGGCCCCCATGACATGCGGCATGCACTTGTGGCCCACATGACACGCGACATGCATGTGGGGCCCCCATGACATGTCACATGCATTTGGGGCCTTCATAATCTGCGGCATGCAACTGGGGCCCCCATGACATGCGGTTTGCATATGGGGCCCCCATGACTTGTGGCATGAACGTAGGGCACCCATGACATGCGGCATGCATTTGGGGCCCCCATGACATGCGGCATGCATTTGGGGCCCCCATGACATGCGGCACGTATTTGGAGCCCCCATGACATGTGGCATGCATGTGGGGCCCCCATGACATGCGTCATACATTTGGGGCCCCCATGACATGCAGCATGCACTTGTGGCCCCCATGACACGCGGCATGCATGTGGGGCCCCCATGACATGCCAGATGCATGCGGGGCCCAAATGACATGCCACATGCATGCGGGGACCACCATGACATGCCGCATGCATTTGGGGCCCCCATGACAAGCGTCATACATTTGGGGCCCCCATGACATGCGGCATGCTTTTGGGGCCCCTATCACATGAGGCATGCACGTAGGGCCCCCATGACATGCGGCATGTATGTAGAGCCTCCATGACAAGCGGAATGCACGTGGGGACCCCATGACATGCAGCATGCATTTGGGCCCCCCTGACATGCGGCATGAACGTGGGGCCCCAATGACATGCGGCACGTATTTGGGGCCCCCATGTCATGCGGCATGCATTTGGGGCCCCCATGACATGCGGCATGCATGTGGGGCACCCATGACATACAGCATGCATTTTGGGCCCCCATGACATGCGGCATGCATTTGGAGGCCCAATGACATGCTTCATGCATGTGGAGCCCCCATGACATGCGGCATGCATTTGGGGCCCACATGACATGCAGCATGCATTTCGTACCCCCATGACATGCGGCATGCACGTGGGGCCCCCATGACATGCCACACGAATTTGGGGCCCCCATGACATGCGGCATGCATTTGGGGCCCCCATGACATGCGCCATGCATGTGGGGGCCTCATGACATGCGCCATGCATGTGAGGCTCACATGACATGCGGCATGCATTTGGAGTCCCCATGACATGCGGCATGAACGTGGTCCCCCATGAAATGTAGCATGCATGTGGTGCCCCCATGACATGTGGCACATTTTTTGGGGTCCCATGACATGTGGCATGCATTTGGGGGCCCCTTGACATGCTGCATGCATGTGAAGCCCCCATGACATGCGGAATGAACATGGGGACACCATGACATGCGGCATGCATGTGGAGCCCCCATGACATGCAGAATGGACATGGGGACGCCATGACATGCGGCATGCACTTGGGGCCCCCATGACATGCAGCATGCATGTGGAGCCCCATGACATGCGGAATGGACATGGGGACCCCATGACATGCGGCATGCATTTGGGGCCCCCATGACATGCAGCATGAATTTGGGGCCCCCATGATATGCGGCATGCATGTGGTGCCCCCATGACATGCACCATGCATGTGGGGCCCTCATGACATGCGGCACGTATTTGGGGCACCCATGACATGCGGCATGCATTTGGGGCCCCCATGACATATGCATGCATTTGGGGCCACGATGACATGCGGCATGAATGTGGGGCCCCCATGACATGCGGCATGCATGTGGGGCCCCCTTGACATGCGGCATGCATTTGGGGCCCCCGTAATATGCGGCACGTATTTGGGGCTCTCATGACATGCGTCATGCACTTAGGGCCCTCGTGACATGTGGCATGCACGTGGGCCCCCATGAGTGGCACGCATTTGGGCCCCCACATGACATGCGGCATGCACGTGGGGCCACCTTGACATGTGGCATGCATTTGGGGCCCCCATGACATGCAGCATGCACGTGGGGCCACCTTGACATGCGGCATGCATTTGGGGTCCCCTTGATATGTGGCATGCATTTGGGACCCCATGACATGCAGCGTGCATTTGGGGCCCCCATGACATGCGGCATGCATTTTGGGCCCCCAATGACATGCAACATACATTTGGGGCCCCCATGACATGCGGCATGCACGTAGGGCCCCCATGACATGCGGCATGTATGTAGAGCCCTCATGACATGCGGAATGCAAGTGGGGCCCCCATGAAATGCGGCATGCATTTGGGGCCCCCCTGACATGCGGCATGCACGTGGGGCCCCCATGACATGCGGCACGTATTTGGGGCCCCCATGACATGCGGCTTGCATGTGGGGCCCCCATGACATGCAGCATGCATTTGGGGCACCCATGACATACAGCATGCAATTTGAGCCCCCATGACATGCGGCATGCATTTGGAGCCCCAATGACATGCTTCATGCATGTGGAGCCCCCATGACATGCGGCATGCATTTGGGGCCCACATGACATGCAGCATGCATTTCGTACCCCCATGACATGCGGCATGCAGGTGGGGCCACCATGACATGCAGCATGCATTTGGGGCCCACATGACATGGGGAATGCATGTGGGGCCCCCATGACATGCGGTTTGCATATGGGGTACCCGTGACTTGTGGCATGCACGTAGGGTTCCCATGACATGCGGCACGTATTTGGAGCCCCCATGACATGCGGAATGCATGTGGGGACCCCATGACATGCGGCATGCATTTGGTGCCCCCAATGACATGCAGAATACATTTGGGGCCCCCATGACATGCGGCATACATTTGGGGCCCCCATGACATGCGTCTTGCACTTGTGACCCCCATGACACGCGGCATGTATGTGGGGCCCCCATGACATGTCACATGCATGTGGGGCCCCATGACATGCGGTATGAACGTGGGGACCCCATGACATGTGGCATGCAATTGGGTCCCACATGACATGCAGCATGCATTTGGGGCTCCCATGACATACGGCATGCATTTGGGTCCCCCATGACATGCGGCATACATTTGGAGCCCCCATGACATGCAGAATGCGTTTGGGGCCCCCATGACATGCGGCATACATTTGGGGCCCCCATGACATGTGGCATGCACTTGTTGCCCCCATGACACGTGGCATGCATGTGGGGCCCCCATGATATGCCGCATGCATGCGGGGCCCCCATGACATGCAGCATGCATGTGGGGCCCCCATGACATGACGCATGCATTTGAGGCCCCCATGACATGAGACATACATTTGGGGCACCCATGACAAGCTGCATGCTTTTGGGGCCCCTATCACATGAGGCATACACGTGGGGCCCCCATGACAGGCGGCATGCATATAGAGCCCCCATGACTTGCGGAATGCACGTGGGGACCCCATGACATGCGGCATGCATTTGGGGCCCCCCTGACATGCGGCATGCACGTAGGGCCCCCATGACATGCGGCACGTATTTGGGGCCCCCATTACATGTTTAATGCATTTGGGTCCCCCATGACATGCGGCAAGCATTAGGGGCCCCCATGACTTGCGGAATGCAAGTGGGGACCATATGACATGCAGCATGCATTTGGGGCTCCCATGACATGCGGCATGCATTTGGGGCCCCATGACATGTGGTATACATTTGGGGCCCCCATGACATGCAGAATGCATTTGGGGCCCCCATGACATGCGCCATACATTTGGGGCCCCCATGACATGCGGCATGCACTTGTGGCCCCCATGACACGCTGGATGCACGTGGGGCCCCCATGACATGTCGCATGAATTTGGCCCCCCCTGACATGCGGCATGCACGTGGGGCCCCCATGACATGCAGCATGTATTTGGGGCCCCCATGACATGCGTCATGCATGTGGGGCCCCCATGACATGCGGCATGCATTAGGGGCCCCCATGACAAGCGACATGCATTTGGGGTACACATGGCATGCGGCATGCACGTGGGACCCCTATGATATGCAACATGCATTTGGGGCCCACATGACATGCGCCATGTACGTCGGGCCCCCATGATATACGGCACATATTTGGGGCCCCCATGACATGTGGCATACATTTGGGGCCCCCATGACATGCAGAATGCATTTGGGGCCCCCATGACATGCGGCATACATTTGGGGCCCCCATGACATGCGGCATGCACTTGTGGCCCACATGACACGCGACATGCATGTGGGGCCCCCATGACATGTCACATGCATTTGGGGCCTTCATAATCTGCGGCATGCAACTGGGGCCCCCCTGACATGCGGTTTGCATATGGGGCCCCCATGACTTGTGGCATGAACGTAGGGCACCCATGACATGCGGCATGCATTTGGGGCCCCCATGACATGCGGCATGCATTTGGGGCCCCCATGACATGCGGCACGTATTTGGAGCCCCCATGACATGTGGCATGCATGTGGGGCCCCCATGACATGCGTCATACATTTGGGGCCCCCATGACATGCAGCATGCACTTGTGGCCCCCATGACACGCGGCATGCATGTGGGGCCCCCATGACATGCCAGATGCATGCGGGGCCCAAATGACATGCCACATGCATGCGGGGACCACCATGACATGCCGCATGCATTTGGGGCCCCCATGACAAGCGTCATACATTTGGGGCCCCCATGACATGCGGCATGCTTTTGGGGCCCCTATCACATGAGGCATGCACGTAGGGCCCCCATGACATGCGGCATGTATGTAGAGCCTCCATGACAAGCGGAATGCACGTGGGGACCCCATGACATGCAGCATGCATTTGGGCCCCCCTGACATGCGGCATGAACGTGGGGCCCCAATGACATGCGGCACGTATTTGGGGCCCCCATGTCATGCGGCATGCATTTGGGGCCCCCATGACATGCGGCATGCATGTGGGGCACCCATGACATACAGCATGCATTTTGGGCCCCCATGACATGCGGCATGCATTTGGAGGCCCAATGACATGCTTCATGCATGTGGAGCCCCCATGACATGCGGCATGCATTTGGGGCCCACATGACATGCAGCATGCATTTCGTACCCCCATGACATGCGGCATGCACGTGGGGCCCCCATGACATGCCACACGAATTTGGGGCCCCCATGACATGCGGCATGCATTTGGGGCCCCCATGACATGCGCCATGCATGTGGGGGCCTCATGACATGCGCCATGCATGTGAGGCTCACATGACATGCGGCATGCATTTGGAGTCCCCATGACATGCGGCATGAACGTGGTCCCCCATGAAATGTAGCATGCATGTGGGGCCCCCATGACATGTGGCACATTTTTTGGGGTCCCATGACATGTGGCATGCATTTGGGGGCCCCTTGACATGCTGCATGCATGTGAAGCCCCCATGACATGCGGAATGAACATGGGGACACCATGACATGCGGCATGCATGTGGAGCCCCCATGACATGCAGAATGGACATGGGGATGCCATGACATGCGGCATGCACTTGGGGCCCCCATGACATGCGGCATGCATGTGGAGCCCCATGACATGCGGAATGGACATGGGGACCCCATGACATGCGGCATGCATTTGGGGCCCCCATGACATGCAGCATGAATTTGGGGCCCCCATGATATGCGGCATGCATGTGGTGCCCCCATGACATGCACCATGCATGTGGGGCCCTCATGACATGCGGCACGTATTTGGGGCACCCATGACATGCGGCATGCATTTGGGCCCCCCATGATATGCGGCATGCACGTGATGCCCCTAAGACATGTGGCATGAATTTGGGGCCCCATGACACGCGGAATGCATGTTCATCCCCCGTTACATGCGCCATACATGTGGGGCCCCCATGACATGCGGCATGCATTTGGGGGCCCCATGACATGCGGCATGCATTTGGGTCCCCCATGACATGGAGCGTGCATTTGGGGCCCCCATAACATGCTGAATGCATTTTTGGTCCCCATGAAATGAGGCATGCATTTGGGGCCATCATGACATGAGGCATACATTTGGGGACCCCATGACATGCGGCATGAACATGTTCCCCCATGACATGCGGCAGGCATGTGGGGCCCCATGACATACGGCTTGCATTTGGGGCCCCCATGACATGCGGCATGCACGTGGGACCCCCAAGACATGTGGCATGAATTTGGGGCCCCATGACACGCGGCATGCATGTTCGGCCCACGTGACATGCGCCATACATGTGGGGCCCCCATGACATGCGGCAAGCATTTGGGGCCCTCATGACATGCGGCATGCATTTGGGTCCCCCATGACATGCAGCGTGCATTTGGGGCCCCCATAACTTGCTGAATGCATTTTTGGCCCCCATGACATGAGGCATGCATTTGGGGCCATCATGACATGCGACATACATTTGGGGCCCCCTATGACATGCTGTATGCAAGTGGGGCCCCCATGACATGCGGCATGCATTTGGGCCCCCCATGACTTGCGGCATGCATTTGGTTCCCCCATGACATTCTGTATGCAAGTGGGGCCCCCATGACATGCGGCATGCATTTGGGCCCCCCATGACTTGTGGAATGCATGTCGGGCCCCCATGACATGAGTCACATATTAGGGGACCACATGACATGTGGCATACATTTGGTGCACCCATGACATGCGGCATGCACATGGGACCCCCATGACATGCGGTATGCATGTGGAGCCCCCATGATATGCGGAATGCACGTGGGGACCCCAAGACATGCAGCATGCATTTGGGGCCCCCATGACATGCAGCATGAATTTGGGCCCCCATGACATGCAGCATGAATTTGGGCCCCCATGACATGCGGCATGTATGTGAGTCCCCCATGACACGCAGCATGCATGTGGGGCCCCCATGCCATGCGCCATGCATGAGGGGCCCCCATGACATGCGCCATGCATGTGGGCCCCCACATGACATGCGGCATACATTTGGGGACCCCTTGACATGCTGTATGCAAGTAGGGCCCCATGACATGCGGCATGCATTTGGGCCCCCCATGACTTGCGGCATGCACGTGGGGCCCCCATGACATGCGGCATGCATTTGGGGCCCCCATGACATGTGGCATGCACGTGGGGCCACCATGACATGCGGCATGCATTTGGGGACCCCATGACATGCGGCATGAACATGGGCCCCCATGACATGCGGCAGTCATGTGGGGCCCCATGACATACGGCATGCATTTGGGGCCCCCATGACATGCGGCATGCACGTGGGGCCCCCAAGACATGTGACATGCATTTGGGGCCCCCATGACATGCGGCATGCATTTGGGTCCCCCATGACATGCGGCATGCATTTGGGGCCCCCATGACATATGCATGCATTTGGGGCCACGATGACATGCGTCATGAATGTGGGGCCCCCATGACATGCGGCATGCATGTAGGGCCCCCTTGACATGCGGCATGCATTTGGGGCCCCCGTAATATGCGGCACATATTTGGGGCTCTCATGACATGCGTCATGCACTTGGGGCCCTCATGACATGTGGGATGCACGTGGGCCCCCCATGACATGTGGCACGCATTTGGGCCCCCACATGACAAGCGGAATGCACGTGGGGACCCCATGACATGCAGCATGCATTTGGGTCCCCCTGACATGCGGCATGAACGTGGGGCCCCAATGACATGCGGCACGTATTTGGGGCCCCCATGACATGCGGCATGCATTTGGGGCCCCCATGACATGCGGCATGCATGTGGGGGACCCATGACATACAGCATGCGTTTTGGGTCCCCATGACATGCGACATGCATTTGGAGCCCCAATGACATGCTTCATGCATGTGGAGCCCCCATGACATGCGACATGCATTTGGGGCCCACATGACATGCAGCATGCATTTCGTACCCCCATGACATGCGGCATGCACGTGGGACCACCATGACATTCGGCATGCATTTGAGGCCCCCCTGACATGCGGCATGCATGTGGGGCCCCCATGACATGCAGCACGTATTTGGGGCCCCCATGACTTGCGGCATGCATTAGGGGCCCCCATGACAATCGACATGCATTTGGGGCTCCCATGACATGCGACATGCATTTGGGGTACACATGGCATGCGGCATGCATTTGGGGCTCCCATGACATGCGGCATACATTTGGGGCCCCCATGACATATGGCATGCACGTCGGGCCCCCCTGATATGCGGCACATATTTGGGGCCCCCATGACATGTGGCATACATTTTGGGCTCCCATGACATGCAGAATGCATTTGGGGACCCCATGAAATGCGGCACATATTTGGGGCCCACATGACATGCGACATACATTTGGGGCCCCCATGACATACAGCATGCATTTGTGGCCCCCATTATATTGGGAATGCATGTGGGGCCCCCATGACATGCGGCAAGCATGTGGAGCCCTCATGACATGCGGAATTCATGTGGGGCCCCATTGACATGCGGCATGCATTTGAGGTCTTCATGACATGCGGCATGCATTTGGGGCCCCATGACATGCAGCATGCATTTGGGGCTCAATGACTTGCTGCATGCACGTGGGGCCCCCATGACATGCGGCTTGCACTTGAGGCCAACATGACATGCGGCATGCATTTGGGGCCCCCATGAAATGTGGCATGCACGTGAGGTCCCCATGACATGGGGCATGCATTTGGGGCCTTCATAATCTGCGGCATGCATGTGGGGCCCCCATGATATGCGGTTTGCATATTGGGTACCCGTGTCTTGTGGCATGCACGTAGGGCCCCCATGACATGCCCCATGCATTTGGGGCCCACAAGACATGCGGCATTCAAGTGGGGCCCCCATGACATGTGGCATGCATTTGGGGCCCCCATTACACGCGGCATGCATGTGGGACCCCCCTGACATGCGGCATGCACGTGGGGCCCCCATGACATGCGGCATGTATTTGGGGCCCCTGTGACATGCGGCATGCATTTGGGGCCCCCATGACATGCGGCATGCATTTGGGGCCCACATGACATGCTGTATGCAAGTGGGGCCCCCATGACAGGGGGCATGCATTTGGGCGCCCCATGACTTGCGGCATGCACGTGGGGCCCCCATGACATGCGGCATGCATTTGGGGCCCCCATGACATGTGGCATGCATTTGGGTCCCCCATGACATGCAGCGTGCATTTGGGGCCCCCATAACATGCTGAATGCAATTTTGGCCCCCATGACATGAGGCATGCATTTGGGGCCATCATGACATGCGCCATACATGTGGGGCCCCCATGACATGCGGCAAGCATTTGGGGCCCCCATGACATGCGGCATGCATTTGGGTCCCCCATGACATGCAGCGTGCATTTGGGGCCCCCATAACATGCTGAATGCATTTTTGGCCCCCATGACATGAGGCATGCATTTGGGGATTCATGACATGCGGCATACATTTGGTGCACCCATGACATGCGGCATGCACATGGGACCCCCATGACATGCGGTATGCATGTGAAGCCCCCATGATATGCGGAATGCACGTGGGGACCCCAAGACATGCAGCATGCATTTGGGGCCCCCATGACATGCAGCATGAATTTGGGCCCCCATGACATGCGTCATGTATGTGAGTCCCCCATGACACGCAGCATGCATGTGGGGCCCCCATGACACGCGCCATGCATGTGGGCCCCCACATGACATGCGGCATGCATTTGGGGCCCCCATGACATACTGTATGCAAGTATGGCCCCCATGACATGCGGCATGCATTTGGGCCCCCCATGCCTTGTCGCATGCATTTGGGGCCCACATGACATGCTGTATGCAAGTGGGGCCCCCATGACATGCGGCATGCATTTGGGGCCCCCATGACATGCGGCATGCACGTGGGGCCACCATGACATGCGGCATGCATTTGGGGACCCCATGACATGTGGCATGAACATGGACCCCCATGACATGCGGCAGGCATGTGGGGCCCCCATGACATGCGGCATGCATTTGGGGCCCCCATGACATGCAGCATGCATTTGGGTCCCCCATGACATGCAGCGTGCATTTGGGGCCCCCATAACATGCTGAATGCATTTTTGGCCCCCATGACATGAGGCATGCATTTGGGGCCATCATGACATGCGGCATACATTTGGGGCCCCCTATGACATGCTGTATGCAAGTGGGGCTCCCATGACATGCGGCATGCATTTGGGCCCCCATGACTTGCGGCATTCATTTGGTTCCCCCATGACATGCTTTATGCAAGTGGGGCCCCCATGACATGCGGCATGCATTTGCCCCCCCATGACTTGTGGCATGCACGTGGGGCCCCCATGACATGCGGCATGCATTCTGGACCCCATGACATGCGGTATGCATGTGGAGCCCCCATGATATGCGGAATGCACGTGGGGACCCAAAGACATGCAGCATGCATTTGGGGCCCCCATGACATGCAGCATGAATTTGGGCCCCCATGACATGCGTCATGTATGTGAGACCCCATGACACGCAGCATGCATGTGGGGCCCCCATGCCATGTGCCATGCATGAGGGTCCCCCATGACATGCGCCATGCATGTGGGCCCCCACATGACATGCGGAATGCATTTGGGGACCCCATGACATGCTGTATGCACGTGGGGCCCCCATGACATGCGGCATGCATTTGGGGCCCCCATGACATGTGGCATGCACGTGGGGCCTCCATGACATGCGGCATGCATTTGGGCCCCCCATGACTTGTGAAATGCATGTCGGGCCCCCATGACATGAGTCACGTATTAGGGGCCCACATGACATGTGGCATACATTTGGTGCACCCATGACATGCGGCATGCACATGGGACCCCCATGACATGCGGTATGCATGTGGAGCCCCCATGATATGCGGAATGCACGTGGGGACCCCAAGACATGCAGCATGCATTTGGGGCCCCCATGACATGCAGCATGAATTTGGGCCCCCATGACATGCGGCATGTATGTGAGTCCCCCATGACATGCAGCATGCATGTGGGGCCCCCATGCCATGCGCCATGCATGAGGGGCCCCCATGACATGCGCCATGCATGTGGGCCCACACATGACATGCGGCATACATTTGGGGACCCCTTGACATGCTGTATGCAATTAGGGCCCCCATGACATGCGGCATGCATTTGGGCCCCCCATGACTTGCGGCATGCACGTGGGGCCCCCATGACATGCGGCATGCATTTGGGGCCCCCATGACATGTGGCATGCACGTGGGGCCACCATGACATGCGGCATGCATTTGGGGACCCCATGACATGCGGCATGAACATGGGCCCCCATGACATGCGGCAGTCATGTGGGGCCCCATGACATACGGCATGCATTTGGGGCCCCCATGACATGCGGCATGCACGTGGGGCCCCCAAGACATGTGACATGAATTTGTGGCCCCATGACACGCGGCATGCATGTTCGGCCCCCGTGACATGCGCCATACATGTGGGGCCCCCATGACATACGGCATGCATTTGGGGCCCCCATGACCCCCATGACATGCGGCATGCATTTGGGTCCCCCATGACATGCAGCGTGCATTTGGGGCCCCCATAACATGTTTAATGCATTTTTGGCCCCCATGACATGAGGCATGCATTTGGGGCCATCATGACATGCGGCATGCATTTGTGGCCCCCATGACATGCGACATTCATTTAGGGCCCTCATGACATGCGGCATGCCTGTGGTGCCCCCATGACATGCGGCATGCATGTTGAGCCCCCATGACATGCTTAATGCACGTGGGGCCCCCATGACATGCGTCATGCATTTGGGCCCCCAATGACTTGTGGCATGCACGTGGGGCCCCCATGACATGCGGCATGCATTTGGGGCCCCCATGACATGCGGCATGCACGTGGGGCCACCATGACATGCTGCATGCATTTGGGGACCCCATGACATAAGGCATGAACATGGGCCCCCATGACATGCGGCAGGCATGTGGGGCCTCATGACATACGGCATGCATTTGGGGCCCCTAAGACATGTGGCATGAATTTGGGGCCCCATGACACGCGGCATGCATGTTCGGCCCCCGTGACATGTGCCATACATGTGGGGCTCCCATGACATGCGGCATGCATTTGGGGCCCCCATGACATGCGGCTTGCATTTGGGGACCCCATGACATGCGGCATGCATTTGGGGCCCCCATGACATATGCATGCATTTGGGGCCACGATGACATGCGTCATGAATGTGGGGCCCCCATGACATGCGGCATGCATGTGGGGCCCCCTTGACATGCGGCATGCATTTGGGGCCCCCGTAATATGCGGCACGTATTTGGGGCTCTCATGACATGCGTCATGCACTTGGGGCCCTCATGACATGTGGGATGCACGTGGGCCCCCCATGACATGTGGCACGCATTTGGGCCCCCACATGACATGCAGCATGCACGTGGGGACACCTTGACATGTGGCATGCATTTGGGGCCCCCAGGACATGCAGCATGCACGTGGGGCCACCTTGACATGCGGCATGCATTTGGGGTCCCCTTCACATGTGGCATGCATTTCTGGACCCCATGACATGCGGCATGCATTTGGGTCCCCCATGACATGCAGCGTGAATTTGGGGCCCCCATAACATGCTGAATGCATTTTTGGCCCCCATGACATGAGGCATGCATTTGGGGCCATCATGACATGCGGCATACATTTGGGGCCCCCTATGACATGCTGTATGCAAATGGGGCCCCCATGACATGCGGCATGCATTTGGGCCCCCCATGACTTGCGACATGCATTTGGTTCCCCCATGACATGCTGTATGCAAGTGGGGCCCCCATGACATGCGGCATGCATTTGGGCCCTCCATGAATTGTGGCATGCATGTCTGGCCCCCATGACATGAGTCACGTATTAGGGGCCCACATGACATGTGGCATACATTTGGTGCACCCATGACATGCGGCATGCACATGGGACCCCCATGACATGCGGTATGCATGTGAAGCCCCCATGATATGCGGAATGCACGTGGGGACCCCAAGACATGCAGCATGCATTTGGGGCCCCCATGACATGCAGCATGAATTTGGGCCCCCATGACATGCGTCATGTATGTGAGTCCCCCATGACACGCAGCATGCATGTGGGGCCCCCATGACATGCGCCATGCATGTGGGCCCCCACATGACATGCGGCATGCATTTGGGGCCCCCATGACATGCTGTATGCAAGTATGGCCCCCATGACATGTGGCATGCATTTGGGCCCCCCATGCCTTGTCGCATGCATTTGGGGCCCACATGACATGCTGTATGCAAGTGGGGCCCCCATGACATGCGGCATGCATTTGGGGGCCCCATGACATGCGGCATGCACGTGGGGCCACCATGACATGCGGCATGCATTTGGGGACCCCATGACATGTGGCATGAACATGGACCCCCATGACATGCGGCAGGCATGTGGGGCCCCCATGACATGCGGCATGCATTTTGGGCCCCCATGACATGCAGCATGCATTTGGGTCCCCCATGACATGCAGCGTGCATTTGGGGCCCCCATAACATGCTGAATGCATTTTTGGCCCCCATGACATGAGGCATGCATTTGGGGCCATCATGACATGCGGCATACATTTGGGGCCCCCTATGACATGCTGTATGCAAGTGGGGCTCCCATGACATGCGGCATGCATTTGGGCCCCCATGACTTGCGGCATTCATTTGGTTCCCCCATGACATGCTTTATGCAAGTGGGGCCCCCATGACATGCGGCATGCATTTGCCCCCCCATGACTTGTGGCATGCACGTGGGGCCCCCATGACATGCGGCATGCATTCTGGACCCCATGACATGCGGTATGCATGTGGAGCCCCCATGATATGCGGAATGCACGTGGGGACCCAAAGACATGCAGCATGCATTTGGGGCCCCCATGACATGCAGCATGAATTTGGGCCCCCATGACATGCGGCATGTATGTGAGACCCCATGACACGCAGCATGCATGTGGGGCCCCCATGCCATGTGCCATGCATGAGGGTCCCCCATGACATGCGCCATGCATGTGGGCCCCCACATGACATGCGGAATGCATTTGGGGACCCCATGACATGCTGTAGGCAAGTAGGGCCCCCATGACATGCGGCATGCATTTGGGCCCCCCATGACTTGCGGCATGCACGTGGGGCCCCCATGACATGTGGCATGCACGTGGGGCCTCCATGACATGCGGCATGCATTTGGGCCCCCCATGACTTGTGAAATGCATGTCGGGCCCCCATGACATGAGTCACGTATTTGGGGCCCACATGACATGTGGCATACATTTGGTGCACCCATGACATGCGGCATGCACATGGGACCCCCATGACATGCGGTATGCATGTGGAGCCCCCATGATATGCGGAATGCACGTGGGGACCCCAAGACATGCAGCATGCATTTGGGACCCCCATGACATGCAGCATGAATTTGGGCCCCCATGACATGCGGCATGTATGTGAGTCCCCCATGACATGCAGCATGAACATGGGCCCCCATGACATGCGGCAGTCATGTGGGGCCCCATGACATACGGCATGCATTTGGGGCCCCCATGACATGCGGCATGCACGTGGGGCCCCCAAGACATGTGACATGAATTTGGGGCCCCATGACACGCGGCATGCATGTTCGGCCCCCGTGACATGCGCCATACATGTGGGGCCCCCATGACATACGGCATGCATTTTGGGCCCCCATGACATGCGGCATGCATTTGGGTCCCCCATGACATGCAGCGTGCATTTGGGGCCCCCATAACATGTTTAATGCATTTTTGGCCCCCATGACATGAGGCATGCATTTGGGGCCATCATGACATGCGGCATACATTTGGGGCCCCCTATGACATGCTGTATGCAAGTGGGGCCCCCATGACATGCCGCATGCATTTGGGCCCCCCATGACTTGTGGCATGCACGTGGGGCCCCCATGACATGCGGCATGCATTTGGGGCCCCCATGACATGCGGCATGCACGTGGGGCCACCATGACATGCTGCATGCATTTGGGGACCCCATGACATAAGGCATGAACATGGGCCCCCATGACATGCGGCAGGCATGTGGGGCCCCATGACATACGGCATGCATTTGGGGCCCCCATGACATGCGGCATGCACGTGGGGCCCCTAAGACATGTGGCATGAATTTGGGGCCCCATGACACGCGGCATGCATGTTCGGCCCCCGTGACATGTGCCATACATGTGGGGCTCCCATGACATGCGGCATGCATTTGGGGCCCCCATGACATGCGGCTTGCATTTGGGGACCCCATGACATGCGGCATGCATTTGGGGCCCCATGACACGCGGCATGCATGTTCGGCCCCCGTGACATGTGCCATACATGTGGGGCTCCCATGACATGCGGCATGCATTTGGGGCCCCCATGACATGCGGCTTGCATTTGGGGACCCCATGACATGCGGCATGCATTTGGGGCCCCCATGACATATGCATGCATTTGGGGCCACGATGACATGCGTCATGAATGTGGGGCCCCCATGACATGCGGCATGCATGTGGGGCCCCCTTGACATGCGGCATGCATTTGGGGCCCCCGTAATATGCGGCACGTATTTGGGGCTCTCATGACATGCGTCATGCACTTGGGGCCCTCATGACATGTGGGATGCACGTGGGCCCCCCATGACATGTGGCACGCATTTGGGCCCCCACATGACATGCAGCATGCACGTGGGGACACCTTGACATGTGGCATGCATTTGGGGCCCCCAGGACATGCAGCATGCACGTGGGGCCACCTTGACATGCGGCATGCATTTGGGGTCCCCTTCACATGTGGCATGCATTTCTGGACCCCATGACATGCGGCATGCATTAGGGGCCCCCATGACAAGCGACATGCATTTGGGGCTCCCATGATATGCGACATGCATTTGGGGCCCACATGACATGCGCCATGCGCGTCGGGCCCCCATGATATGCGGCACATATTTGGGGCCCCCATGACATGTGGCATACATTTGGGGCCCCCATGACATGCAGAATGCATTTGGGGCCCCCATGACATGCGGCATACATTTGGGGCCCCCATGACATGCGGCATGCACTTGTGGCCCACATGACATGCGCCATGCACGTCGGGCCCCCATGATATGCGGCACATATTTGGGGCCCCCATGACATGTGGCATACATTTGGGGCCCCCATGACATGCAGAATGCATTTGGGGCCCCCATGACATGCGGCATACATTTGGGGCCCCCATGACATGCGGCATGCACTTGTGGCCCCCATGACACGCGACATGCATGTGAGGCCCCCATGACATGTCACATGCATTTGGGGCCTTCATAATCTGCGGCATGCAACTGGGGCCCCCATGACATGCGGTTTGCATATGGGGCCCCCATGACTTGTGGCATGCACGTAGGACACCCTTGACATGCGGCATGCATTTGGGGCCCCCATGACATGCGGCATGCATTTGGGGCCCCCATGACATGCGGCACGTATTTGGATCCCCCATGACATGTGGCATGCATGTGGGGCCCCCATGACATGCGCCATGCATGTGGGGCCCCCATGACATGCGGCATGCATTTGGGGCCCCCATGGCACGCGGCATGCATGTGGGGCCCCCATGACATGAGGAATGCATGTGGGGCCCCCATGACATGCGAAATGCACGTGGGGATCCCATGACATGCGGCATGTATTTGGGGCCCACATAACATGCAGCATGCATTTGGGGCTCCCATGACATGCGGCATGCATTTGGGGACCCCATGACATGCGGCATGTATTTGGGGCCCACATAACATGCAGCATGCATTTGGGGCTCCCATGACATGCGGCATGCATTTGGGGACCCCATGACATGCGGCATGAACATTGGCCCCCATGACATGCGGAAGGCATGTGGGGCCCCATGACATACGGCATGCATGTGGGGCGCCCATGACATGCGGCATGCATTTGGGGCCCCCATGACATGCGGCATGCATTTGGGTCCCCCATGACATGGAGCGTTCATTTGGGGCCCCCATAACATGCTGAATGCATTTTTGGCCCCCATGACATGAGGCATGCATTTGGGGCCATCATGACATGAGGCATACATTTGGGGACCCCATGACATGCGGCATGAACATGGGCCCCCATGACGTGCGGCAGGCATGTGGGGCCCCATGACATACGGCATGCATTTGGGGCCCCCATGACATGCGGCATGCACGTGGGACCCCCAAGACATGTGGCATGAATTTGGGGCCCCATGACACGTGGCATGCATGTTCGGCCCCCGTGACATGCGCCATACATGTGGGGCCCCCATGACATGCGGCATGCATTTAGGGCCCCCATGATATGCGGCATGCATTTGGGTCCCCCATGACATGCACCGTGCATTTGGGGCCCCCATAACATGCTGAATGCATTTTTGGCTCCCATGAAATGAGGCATGCATTTGGGGCCATCATTACATGCGGCATACATTTGGGGACCCCTATGACATGCTGTATGCAAGTGGGGCCCCCATGACATGCGGCATGCATTTGGGCCCCCCATAACTTGCGGCATGCATTTGGTTCCCCCATGACATGCTGTATGCAAGTGGGGCCCCCATGACATGCGGCATGCATTTGGGCCCCCCATGACTTGCGGCATGCATTTGGTTACCCCATGACATGCTGTATGCAAGTGGGGCCCCCATGACATGCGGCATGCATTTGGGCCCCCCATGACTTGTGGCATGCACGTGTGGCCCCCATGACATGCGGCATGCATTTGGGGCCCCCATGACATGCGGCATGCACTTGGGGCCACCATGACATGCTGCATGCATTTGGGGACCCCATGACATGCGGCATGCACGTGGGGCCCCTAAGACATGTGGCATGAATTTGGGGCCCCATGACACGCGGCATACATGTTCGGACCCCGTGACATGCGCCATACATGTGGGGCCCCCATGACATGCGGCATGCATTTGGGGCCCCCATGACATGCGGCATGCATTTGGGGCCATCATGACGTGAGGCATACATTTGGGGCCCCCTATGACATGCGGCTTGCATTTGGGGACCCCATGACATGCGGCATGCATTTGGGGCCCACATGACATATGCATGCATTTGGGGCCACGATGACATGTAGCATGAATGTGGGGCCTCCATGACATGCGGCATGCATTTGGGTCTCCCATGACATGCGGCATGCACATGGGGCCCCCATGACATGCGGTATGCATGTGGAGCCACCATGACACGCAGCATGCACGTGGGGACCCCATGACATGCGGCACGTATTTGGGGCCCCCATGACATTCTGCATGAATTTGGGGCCCCCGTGACATGCGGTATGCATGTGGGGGCCCCATGACATGCGGCATGCATGTGGAGCCCCATGACATGCGGCACGTATTTGGGGCCCCCAAGACATGCGGCATGCACGCGGGGCCCACATGAAATGCGGCAACTATTTGGGGCCCCCATGACACACGACATGAATGTGGGGCCCACATGACATGCGACATACATCTGGGGCCCCCATGACATACAGCATGCATTTGGGGCCCCCATTACATAGGGAATGCATGCGGGGCCCCCATGACATGCGGCAAGCATGTGGAGCCCTCATGACATGTGGAATTCATGTGGGTCCCCATTGACATGCGGCATGCATTTGAGGTCTTCATGACTTGCAGCATGCATTTGGGGCTCAATGACTTGCTGCATGCACGTGGGGCCCCCATGACATGCGGCTTGCACGTGAGGCCAACATGACATGAGGCATGCATTTGGGGCCCCCATGAAATGTGGCATGCACGTGAGGTCCCCATGACATGGGGCATGCATTTGTGGCCTTCATAATCTGCGGCATGCATGTGGGGCCCCCATGATAAGCGGTTTGCATATTGGGTACCCGGGACTTGTGGCATGCACGTAGGGCCCCCATGACATGCCCCATGCATTTGGGGCCCACAAGACATGCGGCATGCATTTGGGCCCCCATGACATGCGGCATGCATTTGGGGCCCCCATGCCATTCGGGAAGCACGTGGGGCCCCCATGACCTGGGGCATGCATTTGGGGCCCACATGACATTCGGCATGCATTTGGAGTACCCATGACATGCGCCATGCACGTGGGGCCCCCATGACATGTGGCATGCATTTGGGCCCCCCATGACATGCCCCTGCATTTGGGGCCCCCATGACATTGGGCATGTATTTGGGGCCCCCATGACATGCGGCATGCATTTGGGGTCCCCATGACATGCGGCATTCACGTGGGGCCCCCATGACATGCGGCATGCATTTGGGGCCCCCATTACACGCGGCAAGCATGTGGGACCCCCCTGACATGCGGCATGCACGTGGGGCCCTTATGACATGCTTCATGTATTTGGGGCCCCTGTGACATGCGGCATGCATTTGGGGCCCCCATGACATGTGGCATGCATTTGGGGCCCACATGAAATGCTGTATGCAAGTGGGGCCCCCATGACATGGGGCATGCATTTGGGCCCCCCATGACTTGCGGCATGCACGTGGGGCCCCCATGACATGCGGCATGCATTTGGGGCCCCCATGACATGCGGCATGCACGTGGGGCCACCATGACATGCGGCATGCATTTGGGGACCCCAGGACATGCGGCATGAACATGGGCCCCCATGACATGCGGCAGGCATGTGGGGCCCCATGACATACGGCATGCATTTGGGGCCCCCATTACATGCGGCATGCACGTGGGACCCCCAAGACATGTGGCATGAATTTGGGGCCCCATGACACGCGGCATGCATGTTCGGCCCCCGTGACATGCGCCATACATGTGGGGCCCCCATGACATGCGGCAAGCATTTGGGGCCCCCATAACATGCGGCATGCATTTGGGTCCCCCATGACATTCAGCGTGCATTTGTGGCCCCCATAACATGCTGAATGCATTTTTGGCCCCCTTGACATGAGGCATGCATTTCGGGCCATCATGATATGCGGCATACATTTGGGGTCCCCTATGACATGCTGTATGCAAGTGGGGCCCCCATGACATACGGCATGCATTTGGGCCCCCAATGACTTGCGGCATGCATTTGGTTCCCCCATGACATGCTGTATGCAAGTGGGGCCCCCATGACATGCGGCATGCATTTGGGCCCCCCATGACTTGTGGCATGCATGTCGGGCCCCCATGACATGAGTCACGTATTAGGGGCCCACATGACATGTGTCATACATTTGGTGCACCCATGAAATGCGGCATGCACATGGGACCCCCCTGACATGCGGTATGCATGTGAAGCCCCCATGATATGCGGAATGCACGTGGGGACCCCAAGACATGCAGCATGCATTTGGGGCCCCCATGACTTGCAGCATGAATTTGGGCCCCCGTGACATGCGGCATGTATGTGAGTCCCCCATGACACGCAGCATGCATGTGGGGCTCCCATGCCATGCGCCATGCATGAAGGACCCCTATGACATGCGCCATGCATGTGGGCCCCCACATGACATGCGGCATGCATTTGGGGCCCCCATGACATGCGGTATGCAAGTAGGGCCCCCATGACATGCGGCATGCATTTGGGCCCCCCCATGACTTGCGGCATGCACGTGGGGCCCCCATGGCATGCGGCATGCATTTGGGGCCCCCATGACATGTGGCATGAACATGGGCCCCCATGACATGCGGCATGCACGTGGGGCCCCCAAGACATTTGTGGCCCTATGACACGCAGCATGCATGTTCGGCCTCCGTGACATGCGCCATACATGTGGGGCCCCATGACATGCGGCATGCATTTGGGGCCCCCATGACATGCGGCATGCATTTAGGTCCCCCATGACATGCAGCGTGCATTTGGGGCCCCCATAACATGCTGAATGCATTTTTGGTCCCCGTGACACGAGGCATGCATTTGGGGCCATCATGACATGCGGCATACATTTGGGGCCCCCTATGACATGCTGTATGCAAGTGGGGCCCCCATGACATGCGGCATGCATTTGGGCCCACCATGACTTGCGGCATGCATTTGGTTCCCCCATGACATGCTGTATGCAAGTGGGGCCCCCAAGACATGCAGCATGCATTTGGGCATTTGGGCCCCCCATGACTTGTGGCATGCACGTGGGGCCCCCATGATATGCGGCATGCATTTGGGGCCCCCATGACATGCGGCATGCACGTGGGGCCACCATGACATGCTGCATGCATTTGGGGACCCCATGACATGCGGCATGAACATGGGTCCCCATGACATGCGGCAGGCATGTGGGGCCCCATGACATACGGCATGCATTTGGGGCCCCCATGACATGCGGCATGCACGTGGGGCCACCATGACATGCTGCATGCATTTGGGGACCCCATGACATGCGGCATGAACATGGGTCCCCATGACATGCGGCAGGCATGTGGGGCCCCATGACATACGGCATGCATTTGGGGCCCCCATGACATGCGGCATGCATTTGGGTCCATCATGACATGAGGCATACATTTGGGGCCCCTATGACATGCGGCATGCATTTGGGACCCCCATGACATATGCATGCATTTGGGGGCCACGATGACATGCGGCATGAATGTGGGGCCCCCATGACATGCGGCATGCATGTGGGCCCCCTTGACATGCGGCATGCATTTGGGGCCCCTGTGATATGCGGCATGCACGTGGGGCCACCTTGACATGCGGCATGCATTTGGGGCCCCCATGACATGCAGCTTGAATTTGGGCCCCCGTGACATGCGGCATGTATGTGAGTCCCCCATGACACGCAGCATGCATGTGGGGCTCCCATGCCATGCGCCATGCACGAAGGGCCCCCATGACATGCGCCATGCATGTGGGCCCCCACATGACATGCGGCATGCATTTGGGGCCCCCATGACATGCTGTATGCAAGTAGGGCCCCCATGACATGCGGCATGCATTTGGGCCCCCCATGACTTGCGGCATGCATTTGGGGCCCACATGACATGCTGTATGCAACTGGGGCCCCCATGACATGCGGCATGCATTTGGGCCCCCCACGACTTGCGGCATGCACGTGGGGCCCCCATGACATGCGGCATGCATTTGGGCACCCCATGACATGCGGCATGAACATGGGCCCCCATGACATGCGGCAGGCATGTGGGGCCCCATGACATACGGCAGGCATTTGGGGCCCCCATGACATGCGGCATGCACGTGGGGCCCCCAAGACATGTGGCATGAATTTGGGGCCCCATGACACGCGACATGCATGTTCGGCCCCCGTGACATGCGCCATACATGTGGGGCCCCCATGACATGCGGCATGCATTTGGGGCCCCAATGACATGCGGCATGCATTTGGGTCCACCATGACATGCAGCGTGCATTTGGGGCCCCCATAACATGCTGAATGCATTTTTGGTCCCCATGACACGAGGCATGCATTTGGGGCCATCATGACATGCGGCATACATTTGGGGCCCCCTATGACATGCACCATGCATGTTGGGTACCATGACATGCGGCATGCATTTGGGCCCCCCATGACTTGCGGCATGCATTTGGTTCCCCCATGACATGCTGTATGCAAGTGGGGCCCCCAAGACATGCGGCATCCATTTGGGCCCCCCATGACTTGTGGCATGCACGTGGGGCCCCCATGACATGCGGCATGCACGTGGGGCCACCATGACATGCTGCATGCATTTGGGGACCCCATGACATGCGGCATGAACATGGGACCCCATGACATGCGGCAGGCATGTGGGGCCCCATGACATACGGTATGCATTTGGGGCCCCCATGACATGCGGCATGCATTTGGGGCCAACATGACATGAGGCATACATTTGGGGCCCCTATGACATGCGGCTTGCATTTGGGGACCCCATGACATGCGGCATGCATTTGGAACCCCCATGACATATGCATGCATTTGGGGCCACGATGACATGCGGCATGAATGTGGGGCCCCCATGACATGCGGCATGCATGTGGGGCCCCCTTGACATGCGGCATGCATTTGGGGCCCCTGTGATATGCGGTACGTATTTGGGGCTCTCATGACATGCGTCATGCACTTGGGGCCCTCATGACATGTGGCATGCACGTGGGCCCCCCATGACATGTGGCACGCATTTGGGCCCCCACATGACATGCGGCATGCATGTGGGGCCACCTTGACATGCGGCATGCATTTGCGGCCCCCATGACATGCAGAATGCACGTGGGGCCACCTTGACATGCGGCATGCATTTGGGGTCCCCCTGACATGTGGCATGCATTTGGGACCCCATGACATGCAGCGTGCATTTGGGGCCCCCATGAATGTGGCATGCATTTTGGGCCCCCAATGACATGCAACATACATTTGGGGCACCCATGACATGCGGCATGCTTTTGGGGCCCCTATCACATGCGGCATGCACGTGGGGCCCTCATGACATGCGGAATGCATTTGGGGCCCCCCTGACCTCCTGCATGCACGTGGGGCCCCCATGACATACGGCACGTATTTGGGGCCCCATGACATGCGACATGCATATGGAGCCCCCATTACATGCGGAATGCACGTGGGGCCCCCATGACATGCGGCATGCATTTGGGCCCCCCATGACTTGTGGCATGCCCGTGGGGCCCCCATGACATGCGGCATGCACGTGGGGCCACCATGACATGCTGTATGCAAGTGGGGCCCCCATGACATGCCGCATGCATTTGGGCCCCCCATGACTTGTGGCATGCACGTGGGGCCCCCATGACATGCGGCATGCATTTGGGGCCCCCATGACATGCGGCATGCACGTGGGGCCACCATGACATGCTGCATGCATTTGGGGACCCCATGACATAAGGCATGAACATGGGCCCCCATGACATGCGGCAGGCATGTGGGGCCCCATGACATACGGCATGCATTTGGGGCCCCCATGACATGCGGCATGCACGTGGGGCCCCTAAGACATGTGGCATGAATTTGGGGCCCAATGACACGCGGCATGCATGTTCGGCCCCCGTGACATGTGCCATACATGTGGGGCTCCCATGACATGCGGCATGCATTTGGGGCCCCCATGACATGCGGCTTGCATTTGGGGACCCCATGACATGCGGCATGCATTTGGGGCCCCCATGACATATGCATGCATTTGGGGCCACGATGACATGCGTCATGAATGTGGGGCCCCCATGACATGCGGCATGCATGTGGGGCCCCCTTGACATGCGGCATGCATTTGGGGCCCCCGTAATATGCGGCACGTATTTGGGGCTCTCATGACATGCGTCATGCACTTGGGGCCCTCATGACATGTGGGATGCACGTGGGCCCCCCATGACATGTGGCACGCATTTGGGCCCCCACATGACATGCAGCATGCACGTGGGGACACCTTGACATGTGGCATGCATTTGGGGCCCCCAGGACATGCAGCATGCACGTGGGGCCACCTTGACATGCGGCATGCATTTGGGGTCCCCTTCACATGTGGCATGCATTTCTGGACCCCATGACATGCGGCATGCATTAGGGGCCCCCATGACAAGCGACATGCATTTGGGGCTCCCATGATATGCGACATGCATTTGGGGCCCACATGACATGCGCCATGCGCGTCGGGCCCCCATGATATGCGGCACATATTTGGGGCCCCCATGACATGTGGCATACATTTGGGGCCCCCATGACATGCAGAATGCATTTGGGGCCCCCATGACATGCGGCATACATTTGGGGCCCCCATGACATGCGGCATGCACTTGTGGCCCACATGACATGCGCCATGCACGTCGGGCCCCCATGATATGCGGCACATATTTGGGGCCCCCATGACATGTGGCATACATTTGGGGCCCCCATGACATGCAGAATGCATTTGGGGCCCCCATGACATGCGGCATACATTTGGGGCCCCCATGACATGCGGCATGCACTTGTGGCCCCCATGACACGCGACATGCATGTGAGGCCCCCATGACATGTCACATGCATTTGGGGCCTTCATAATCTGCGGCATGCAACTGGGGCCCCCATGACATGCGGTTTGCATATGGGGCCCCCATGACTTGTGGCATGCACGTAGGACACCCTTGACATGCGGCATGCATTTGGGGCCCCCATGACATGCGGCATGCATTTGGGGCCCCCATGACATGCGGCACGTATTTGGATCCCCCATGACATGTGGCATGCATGTGGGGCCCCCATGACATGCGCCATGCATTTGGGGCCCCCATGACATGCGGCATGCATGTGGGGCGCCCATGACATGCGGCATGCATTTGGGGCCCCATGACACGCGGCATGCATGTTCGGCCCCCGTGACATGCGCCATAGATGTGGGGCCCCCATGACATGCGGCATGCATTTGGGTCCCCCATGACATGGAGCGTTCATTTGGGGCCCCCATAACATGCTGAATGCATTTTTGGCCCCCATGACATGAGGCATGCATTTGGGGCCATCATGACATGAGGCATACATTTGGGGACCCCATGACATGCGGCATGAACATGGGCCCCCATGACATGCGGCAGGCATGTGGGGCCCCATGACATACGGAATGCATTTGGGGCCCCCATGACATGCGGCATGCACGTGGGACCCCCAAGACATGTGGCATGAATTTGGGGCCCCATGACACGCGGCATGCATGTTCGGCCCCCGTGACATGCGCCATACATGTGGGGCCCCCATGACATGCGGCATGCATTTGGGCCCCCCATGACTTGCGGCATGCACGTTGGGCCCCCATGACATGCGTCATGCATTTGGGGCCCCCATGACATGTGGCATGCATGTGGGGCCACCATGACATGCAGCATGCATTTGGGGACCCCATGACATGCGGCATGAACATGGGCCCCCAAGACATGTGGCATGAATTTGGGTCCCCAAGACACGCGGCATGCATGTTCGGCCCCCGTGACATGCGCCATACATGTGGGGCCCCCATGACATGCGGCATGCATTTAGGGCCCCCATGATATGCGGCATGCATTTGGGTCCCCCATGACATGCACCGTGCATTTGGGGCCCCCATAACATGCTGAATGCATTTTTGGCCCCCATGACATGAGGCATGCATTTGGGGCCATCATTACATGCGGCATACATTTGGGGCCCCCTATGACATGCTGTATGCAAGTGGGGCCCCCATGACATGCGGCATGCATTTGGGCCCCCCATAACTTGCGGCATGCATTTGGTTCCCCCATGACATGCTGTATGCAAGTGGGGCCCCCATGACATGCGGCATGCATTTGGGCCCCCCATGACTTGCGGCATGCATTTGGTTACCCCATGACATGCTGTATGCAAGTGGGGCCCCCATGACATGCGGCATGCATTTGGGCCCCCCATGACTTGTGGCATGCACGTGTGGCCCCCATGACATGCGGCATGCATTTGGGGCCCCCATGACATGCGGCATGCACTTGGGGCCACCATGACATGCTGCATGCATTTGGGGACCCCATGACATGCGGCATGCACGTGGGGCCCCTAAGACATGTGGCATGAATTTGGGGCCCCATGACACGCGGCATACATGTTCGGACCCCGTGACATGCGCCATACATGTGGGGCCCCCATGACATGCGGCATGCATTTGGGGCCCCCATGACATGCGGCATGCATTTGGGGCCATCATGACGTGAGGCATACATTTGGGGCCCCCTATGACATGCGGCTTGCATTTGGGGACCCCATGACATGCGGCATGCATTTGGGGCCCACATGACATATGCATGCATTTGGGGCCACGATGACATGTAGCATGAATGTGGGGCCTCCATGACATGCGGCATGCATTTGGGTCTCCCATGACATGCGGCATGCACATGGGGCCCCCATGACATGCGGTATGCATGTGGAGCCACCATGACACGCAGCATGCACGTGGGGACCCCATGACATGCGGCACGTATTTGGGGCCCCCATGACATTCTGCATGAATTTGGGGCCCCCGTGACATGCGGTATGCATGTGGGGGCCCCATGACATGCGGCATGCATGTGGAGCCCCATGACATACGGCACGTATTTGGGGCCCCATGACATGCGACATGCATATGGAGCCCCCATTACATGCGGAATGCACGTGGGGCCCCCATGACATGCGGCATGCATTTGGGCCCCCCATGACTTGTGGCATGCCCGTGGGGCCCCCATGACATGCGGCATGCACGTGGGGCCACCATGACATGCTGCATGCATTTGGGGACCCCATGACATGAGGCATGAACATGGGCCCCCATGACATGCGGCATGCATGTGGGGCCCCATGACATGCGGCACGTATTTGGGGCCCCCCTGACATGCGGCATGCATTTGGGGTAGTCATGACATGCAGCATGCTAGTGGGGCACCCATGACATGCGGTATGCACGTGGGGCCCCCATGACATGTGTTTTGCATATGGGGTACCTATGACTTGTGGCATGCATGTGGGGCCCCAATGACAAGCGCCATGCATGTGGGGCCCCCATGACGTGCTGCAATCATTTTGGGCCCCCATGACACGTGGCATGCATGTGGGGCCCCCATGACATGCGCCATGCATTTGGAGCCCCAATGACATACTTCATGCATGTGGAGCCCCCATGACATGCGGAATGCATTTGGGGCCCACATGACATGCAGCATGCATTTGGGGCTCCCATGACATGCGGCATGCATTTTTGGCCCCATGACATGCAGCATGCATTTGGGGCTCAATGACATGCAGCATGACCGTGGGGCCCCCATGACATGCGGTATGCACGTGGGGCCCACATGACCTGTGGCATGCATTTGGGGCCCCCATGAAATGCGGCATGCACGTGGGGCCCCCATGACATGGGGCATGCATTTGGGACCTTCACAATATGCGGCATGCATGTGGGGCCCCCATGACATGCGGCTTGCATATGGGGTACCTATGACTTGTGGCATGCATGTGGGGCCCCAATCACAAGCGCCATGCATGTGGGGCCCCCATGACATGCAGCATGCATTTGGGGAGCCCATGCTATGCGGCATGCACGTGGGGTCCTCATGACATGCGACATGCATTTGGGGCCCCCAATGACATGCGACATACATTTGGGGCCCCCATGACATGCGGCATGCATTTGGGGCTCCCATGACATGCGGTATGCATGTGGAGCCACCATGACACGCAGCATGCACGTGGGGCCCCCATGACATGCGGAATGCATTTGGGGCCCACATGACATGCAGCATGCATTTGGGGCACCCATGACATGCGGCATGCATTTGGGGCCCCATGCCATGCAGCATGTATTTGGGGCTCAATGACGTGCAGCATGACCGTGGGGCCCCCATGACATGCGGTATGCACGTGGGGCCCACATGACCTGTGGCATGCATTTGGGGCCCCCATGAAATGCGGCATGCACGTGGGGCCCCCATGACATGGGGCATGCATTTGGGACCTTCACAATATGCGGCATGCATGTGGGGCCCCCATGACATGCGGTTTGCATATGGGGTACCTATGACTTGTGGCATGCATGTGGGGACCCAATGACATGCGCCATGCATGTGGGGCCCCCATGACATGCAGCATGCATTTGGGGAGCCCATGCTATGCGGCATGCACGTGGGGTCCTCATGACATGCGACATGCATTTGGGGCCCCCAATGACATGCGACATACATTTGGAGCCCCCATGACATGCAGAATGCATTTGAGGCCCCCATGACATGCGGCATGCACTTGTGGCCTCCATGACACGCGGCATGCATTTGGGGCCCCCATGACATGTGGCATGCACGTGGGGCCACCATGACATGCGGCATGCATTTGGGGACCCCATGACATGCGGCATGAACATGGGCCCCCATGACATGCGGCAGTCATGTGGGGCCCCATTACATACGGCATGCATTTGGGGCCCCCATGACATGCGGCATGCACGTGGGGCCCCCAAGACATGTGACATGAATTTGTGGCCCCATGACACGCGGCATGCATGTTCGGCCCCCGTGACATGCGCCATACATGTGGGGCCCCCATGACATACGGCATGCATTTGGGGCCCCCATGACCCCCATGACATGCGGCATGCATTTGGGTCCCCCATGACATGCAGCGTGCATTTGGGGCCCCCATAACATGTTTAATGCATTTTTGGCCCCCATGACATGAGGCATGCATTTGGGGCCATCATGACATGCGGCATGCATTTGTGGCCCCCATGACATGCGACATGCATTTAGGGCCCTCATGACATGCGGCATGCCTGTGGTGCCCCCATGACATGCGGCATGCATGTTGAGCCCCCATGACATGCTTAATGCACGTGGGGCCCCCATGACATGCGTCATGCATTTGGGCCCCCAATGACTTGTGGCATGCACGTGGGGCCCCCATGACATGCGGCATGCATTTGGGGCCCCCATGACATGCGGCATGCACGTGGGGCCACCATGACATGCTGCATGCATTTGGGGACCCCATGACATAAGGCATGAACATGGGCCCCCATGACATGCGGCAGGCATGTGGGGCCTCATGACATACGGCATGCATTTGGGGCCCCTAAGACATGTGGCATGAATTTGGGGCCCCATGACACGCGGCATGCATGTTCGGCCCCCGTGACATGTGCCATACATGTGGGGCTCCCATGACATGCGGCATGCATTTGGGGCCCCCATGACATGCGGCTTGCATTTGGGGACCCCATGACATGCGGCATGCATTTGGGGCCCCCATGACATATGCATGCATTTGGGGCCACGATGACATGCGTCATGAATGTGGGGCCCCCATGACATGCGGCATGCATGTGGGGCCCCCTTGACATGCGGCATGCATTTGGGGCCCCCGTAATATGCGGCACGTATTTGGGGCTCTCATGACATGCGTCATGCACTTGGGGCCCTCATGACATGTGGGATGCACGTGGGCCCCCCATGACATGTGGCACGCATTTGGGCCCCCACATGACATGCAGCATGCACGTGGGGACACCTTGACATGTGGCATGCATTTGGGGCCCCCAGGACATGCAGCATGCACGTGGGGCCACCTTGACATGCGGCATGCATTTGGGGTCCCCTTCACATGTGGCATGCATTTCTGGACCCCATGACATGCGGCATGCATTTGGGTCCCCCATGACATGCAGCGTGAATTTGGGGCCCCCATAACATGCTGAATGCATTTTTGGCCCCCATGACATGAGGCATGCATTTGGGGCCATCATGACATGCGGCATACATTTGGGGCCCCCTATGACATGCTGTATGCAAATGGGGCCCCCATGACATGCGGCATGCATTTGGGCCCCCCATGACTTGCGACATGCATTTGGTTCCCCCATGACATGCTGTATGCAAGTGGGGCCCCCATGACATGCGGCATGCATTTGGGCCCTCCATGAATTGTGGCATGCATGTCTGGCCCCCATGACATGAGTCACGTATTAGGGGCCCACATGACATGTGGCATACATTTGGTGCACCCATGACATGCGGCATGCACATGGGACCCCCATGACATGCGGTATGCATGTGAAGCCCCCATGATATGCGGAATGCACGTGGGGACCCCAAGACATGCAGCATGCATTTGGGGCCCCCATGACATGCAGCATGAATTTGGGCCCCCATGACATGCGTCATGTATGTGAGTCCCCCATGACACGCAGCATGCATGTGGGGCCCCCATGACATGCGCCATGCATGTGGGCCCCCACATGACATGCGGCATGCATTTGGGGCCCCCATGACATGCTGTATGCAAGTATGGCCCCCATGACATGTGGCATGCATTTGGGCCCCCCATGCCTTGTCGCATGCATTTGGGGCCCACATGACATGCTGTATGCAAGTGGGGCCCCCATGACATGCGGCATGCATTTGGGGGCCCCATGACATGCGGCATGCACGTGGGGCCACCATGACATGCAGCATGCATTTGGGGCCCCCATGACATGCAGCATGAATTTGGGCCCCCATGACATGCGTCATGTATGTGAGTCCCCCATGACACGCAGCATGCATGTGGGGCCCCCATGACATGCGCCATGCATGTGGGCCCCCACATGACATGCGGCATGCATTTGGGGCCCCCATGACATGCTGTATGCAAGTATGGCCCCCATGACATGTGGCATGCATTTGGGCCCCCCATGCCTTGTCGCATGCATTTGGGGCCCACATGACATGCTGTATGCAAGTGGGGCCCCCATGACATGCGGCATGCATTTGGGGGCCCCATGACATGCGGCATGCACGTGGGGCCACCATGACATGCGGCATGCATTTGGGGACCCCATGACATGTGGCATGAACATGGACCCCCATGACATGCGGCAGGCATGTGGGGCCCCCATGACATGCGGCATGCATTTGGGGCCCCCATGACATGCAGCATGCATTTGGGTCCCCCATGACATGCAGCGTGCATTTGGGGCCCCCATAACATGCTGAATGCATTTTTGGCCCCCATGACATGAGGCATGCATTTGGGGCCATCATGACATGCGGCATACATTTGGGGCCCCCTATGACATGCTGTATGCAAGTGGGGCTCCCATGACATGCGGCATGCATTTGGGCCCCCATGACTTGCGGCATTCATTTGGTTCCCCCATGACATGCTTTATGCAAGTGGGGCCCCCATGACATGCGGCATGCATTTGCCCCCCCATGACTTGTGGCATGCACGTGGGGCCCCCATGACATGCGGCATGCATTCTGGACCCCATGACATGCGGTATGCATGTGGAGCCCCCATGATATGCGGAATGCACGTGGGGACCCAAAGACATGCAGCATGCATTTGGGGCCCCCATGACATGCAGCATGAATTTGGGCCCCCATGACATGCGGCATGTATGTGAGACCCCATGACACGCAGCATGCATGTGGGGCCCCCATGCCATGTGCCATGCATGAGGGTCCCCCATGACATGCGCCATGCATATGGGCCCCCACATGACATGCGGAATGCATTTGGGGACCCCATGACATGCTGTAGGCAAGTAGGGCCCCCATGACATGCGGCATGCATTTGGGCCCCCCATGACTTGCGGCATGCACGTGGGGCCCCCATGACATGTGGCATGCACGTGGGGCCTCCATGACATGCGGCATGCATTTGGGCCCCCCATGACTTGTGAAATGCATGTCGGGCCCCCATGACATGAGTCACGTATTTGGGGCCCACATGACATGTGGCATACATTTGGTGCACCCATGACATGCGGCATGCACATGGGACCCCCATGACATGCGGTATGCATGTGGAGCCCCCATGATATGCGGAATGCACGTGGGGACCCCAAGACATGCAGCATGCATTTGGGACCCCCATGACATGCAGCATGAATTTGGGCCCCCATGACATGCGGCATGTATGTGAGTCCCCCATGACATGCAGCATGAACATGGGCCCCCATGACATGCGGCAGTCATGTGGGGCCCCATGACATACGGCATGCATTTGGGGCCCCCATGACATGCGGCATGCACGTGGGGCCCCCAAGACATGTGACATGAATTTGGGGCCCCATGACACGCGGCATGCATGTTCGGCCCCCGTGACATGCGCCATACATGTGGGGCCCCCATGACATACGGCATGCATTTTGGGCCCCCATGACATGCGGCATGCATTTGGGTCCCCCATGACATGCAGCGTGCATTTGGGGCCCCCATAACATGTTTAATGCATTTTTGGCCCCCATGACATGAGGCATGCATTTGGGGCCATCATGACATGCGGCATACATTTGGGGCCCCCTATGACATGCTGTATGCAAGTGGGGCCCCCATGACATGCCGCATGCATTTGGGCCCCCCATGACTTGTGGCATGCACGTGGGGCCCCCATGACATGCGGCATGCATTTGGGGCCCCCATGACATGCGGCATGCACGTGGGGCCACCATGACATGCTGCATGCATTTGTGGACCCCATGACATAAGGCATGAACATGGGCCCCCATGACATGCGGCAGGCATGTGGGGCCCCATGACATACGGCATGCATTTGGGGCCCCCATGACATGCGGCATGCACGTGGGGCCCCTAAGACATGTGGCATGAATTTGGGGCCCCATGACACGCGGCATGCATGTTCGGCCCCCGTGACATGTGCCATACATGTGGGGCTCCCATGACATGCGGCATGCATTTGGGGCCCCCATGACATGCGGCTTGCATTTGGGGACCCCATGACATGCGGCATGCATTTGGGGCCCCATGACACGCGGCATGCATGTTCGGCCCCCGTGACATGTGCCATACATGTGGGGCTCCCATGACATGCGGCATGCATTTGGGGCCCCCATGACATGCGGCTTGCATTTGGGGACCCCATGACATGCGGCATGCATTTGGGGCCCCCATGACATATGCATGCATTTGGGGCCACGATGACATGCGTCATGAATGTGGGGCCCCCATGACATGCGGCATGCATGTGGGGCCCCCTTGACATGCGGCATGCATTTGGGGCCCCCGTAATATGCGGCACGTATTTGGGGCTCTCATGACATGCGTCATGCACTTGGGGCCCTCATGACATGTGGGATGCACGTGGGCCCCCCATGACATGTGGCACGCATTTGGGCCCCCACATGACATGCAGCATGCACGTGGGGACACCTTGACATGTGGCATGCATTTGGGGCCCCCAGGACATGCAGCATGCACGTGGGGCCACCTTGACATGCGGCATGCATTTGGGGTCCCCTTCACATGTGGCATGCATTTCTGGACCCCATGACATGCGGCATGCATTAGGGGCCCCCATGACAAGCGACATGCATTTGGGGCTCCCATGATATGCGACATGCATTTGGGGCCCACATGACATGCGCCATGCGCGTCGGGCCCCCATGATATGCGGCACATATTTGGGGCCCCCATGACATGTGGCATACATTTGGGGCCCCCATGACATGCAGAATGCATTTGGGGCCCCCATGACATGCGGCATACATTTGGGGCCCCCATGACATGCGGCATGCACTTGTGGCCCACATGACATGCGCCATGCACGTCGGGCCCCCATGATATGCGGCACATATTTGGGGCCCCCATGACATGTGGCATACATTTGGGGCCCCCATGACATGCAGAATGCATTTGGGGCCCCCATGACATGCGGCATACATTTGGGGCCCCCATGACATGCGGCATGCACTTGTGGCCCCCATGACACGCGACATGCATGTGAGGCCCCCATGACATGTCACATGCATTTGGGGCCTTCATAATCTGCGGCATGCAACTGGGGCCCCCATGACATGCGGTTTGCATATGGGGCCCCCATGACTTGTGGCATGCACGTAGGACACCCTTGACATGCGGCATGCATTTGGGGCCCCCATGACATGCGGCATGCATTTGGGGCCCCCATGACATGCGGCACGTATTTGGATCCCCCATGACATGTGGCATGCATGTGGGGCCCCCATGACATGCGCCATGCATGTGGGGCCCCCATGACATGCGGCATGCATTTGGGGCCCCCATGGCACGCGGCATGCATGTGGGGCCCCCATGACATGAGGAATGCATGTGGGGCCCCCATGACATGCGAAATGCACGTGGGGATCCCATGACATGCGGCATGTATTTGGGGCCCACATAACATGCAGCATGCATTTGGGGCTCCCATGACATGCGGCATGCATTTGGGGACCCCATGACATGCGGCATGTATTTGGGGCCCACATAACATGCAGCATGCATTTGGGGCTCCCATGACATGCGGCATGCATTTGGGGACCCCATGACATGCGGCATGAACATTGGCCCCCATGACATGCGGAAGGCATGTGGGGCCCCATGACATACGGCATGCATGTGGGGCGCCCATGACATGCGGCATGCATTTGGGGCCCCCATGACATGCGGCATGCATTTGGGTCCCCCATGACATGGAGCGTTCATTTGGGGCCCCCATAACATGCTGAATGCATTTTTGGCCCCCATGACATGAGGCATGCATTTGGGGCCATCATGACATGAGGCATACATTTGGGGACCCCATGACATGCGGCATGAACATGGGCCCCCATGACGTGCGGCAGGCATGTGGGGCCCCATGACATACGGCATGCATTTGGGGCCCCCATGACATGCGGCATGCACGTGGGACCCCCAAGACATGTGGCATGAATTTGGGGCCCCATGACACGTGGCATGCATGTTCGGCCCCCGTGACATGCGCCATACATGTGGAGCCCCCATGACATGCGGCATGCATTTAGGGCCCCCATGATATGCGGCATGCATTTGGGTCCCCCATGACATGCACCGTGCATTTGGGGCCCCCATAACATGCTGAATGCATTTTTGGCTCCCATGAAATGAGGCATGCATTTGGGGCCATCATTACATGCGGCATACATTTGGGGCCCCCTATGACATGCTGTATGCAAGTGGGGCCCCCATGACATGCGGCATGCATTTGGGCCCCCCATAACTTGCGGCATGCATTTGGTTCCCCCATGACATGCTGTATGCAAGTGGGGCCCCCATGACATGCGGCATGCATTTGGGCCCCCCATGACTTGCGGCATGCATTTGGTTACCCCATGACATGCTGTATGCAAGTGGGGCCCCCATGACATGCGGCATGCATTTGGGCCCCCCATGACTTGTGGCATGCACGTGTGGCCCCCATGACATGCGGCATGCATTTGGGGCCCCCATGACATGCGGCATGCACTTGGGGCCACCATGACATGCTGCATGCATTTGGGGACCCCATGACATGCGGCATGCACGTGGGGCCCTAAGACATGTGGCATGAATTTGGGGCCCCATGACACGCGGCATACATGTTCGGACCCCGTGACATGCGCCATACATGTGGGGCCCCCATGACATGCGGCATGCATTTGGGGCCCCCATGACATGCGGCATGCATTTGGGGCCATCATGACGTGAGGCATACATTTGGGGCCCCCTATGACATGCGGCTTGCATTTGGGGACCCCATGACATGCGGCATGCATTTGGGGCCCACATGACATATGCATGCATTTGGGGCCACGATGACATGTAGCATGAATGTGGGGCCTCCATGACATGCGGCATGCATTTGGGTCTCCCATGACATGCGGCATGCACATGGGGCCCCCATGACATGCGGTATGCATGTGGAGCCACCATGACACGCAGCATGCACGTGGGGACCCCATGACATGCGGCACGTATTTGGGGCCCCCATGACATTCTGCATGAATTTGGGGCCCCCGTGACATGCGGTATGCATGTGGGGGCCCCATGACATGCGGCATGCATGTGGAGCCCCATGACATGCGGTACGTATTTGGGGCCCCCAAGACATGCGGCATGCACGCGGGGCCCACATGAAATGCGGCAACTATTTGGGGCCCCCATGACACACGACATGAATGTGGGGCCCACATGACATGCGACATACATCTGGGGCCCCCATGACATACAGCATGCATTTGGGGCCCCCATTACATAGGGAATGCATGCGGGGCCCCCATGACATGCGGCAAGCATGTGGAGCCCTCATGACATGTGGAATTCATGTGGGTCCCCATTGACATGCGGCATGCATTTGAGGTCTTCATGACTTGCAGCATGCATTTGGGGCTCAATGACTTGCTGCATGCACGTGGGACCCCCATGACATGCGGCTTGCACGTGAGGCCAACATGACATGAGGCATGCATTTGGGGCCCCCATGAAATGTGGCATGCACGTGAGGTCCCCATGACATGGGGCATGCATTTGTGGCCTTCATAATCTGCGGCATGCATGTGGGGCCCCCATGATAAGCGGTTTGCATATTGGGTACCCGGGACTTGTGGCATGCACGTAGGGCCCCCATGACATGCCCCATGCATTTGGGGCCCACAAGACATGCGGCATGCATTTGGGCCCCCATGACATGCGGCATGCATTTGGGGCCCCCATGCCATTCGGGAAGCACGTGGGGCCCCCATGACCTGGGGCATGCATTTGGGGCCCACATGACATTCGGCATGCATTTGGAGTACCCATGACATGCGCCATGCACGTGGGGCCCCCATGACATGTGGCATGCATTTGGGCCCCCCATGACATGCCCCTGCATTTGGGGCCCCCATGACATTGGGCATGTATTTGGGGCCCCCATGACATGCGGCATGCATTTGGGGTCCCCATGACATGCGGCATTCACGTGGGGCCCCCATGACATGCGGCATGCATTTGGGGCCCCCATTACACGCGGCAAGCATGTGGGACCCCCCTGACATGCGGCATGCACGTGGGGCCCTTATGACATGCTTCATGTATTTGGGGCCCCTGTGACATGCGGCATGCATTTGGGGCCCCCATGACATGTGGCATGCATTTGGGGCCCACATGAAATGCTGTATGCAAGTGGGGCCCCCATGACATGGGGCATGCATTTGGGCCCCCCATGACTTGCGGCATGCACGTGGGGCCCCCATGACATGCGGCATGCATTTGGGGCCCCCATGACATGCGGCATGCACGTGGGGCCACCATGACATGCGGCATGCATTTGGGGACCCCAGGACATGCGGCATGAACATGGGCCCCCATGACATGCGGCAGGCATGTGGGGCCCCATGACATACGGCATGCATTTGGGGCCCCCATTACATGCGGCATGCACGTGGGACCCCCAAGACATGTGGCATGAATTTGGGGCCCCATGACACGCGGCATGCATGTTCGGCCCCCGTGACATGCGCCATACATGTGGGGCCCCCATGACATGCGGCAAGCATTTGGGGCCCCCATAACATGCGGCATGCATTTGGGTCCCCCATGACATTCAGCGTGCATTTGTGGCCCCCATAACATGCTGAATGCATTTTTGGCCCCCTTGACATGAGGCATGCATTTCGGGCCATCATGATATGCGGCATACATTTGGGGTCCCCTATGACATGCTGTATGCAAGTGGGGCCCCCATGACATACGGCATGCATTTGGGCCCCCAATGACTTGCGGCATGCATTTGGTTCCCCCATGACATGCTGTATGCAAGTGGGGCCCCCATGACATGCGGCATGCATTTGGGCCCCCCATGACTTGTGGCATGCATGTCGGGCCCCCATGACATGAGTCACGTATTAGGGGCCCACATGACATGTGTCATACATTTGGTGCACCCATGAAATGCGGCATGCACATGGGACCCCCCTGACATGCGGTATGCATGTGAAGCCCCCATGATATGCGGAATGCACGTGGGGACCCCAAGACATGCAGCATGCATTTGGGGCCCCCATGACTTGCAGCATGAATTTGGGCCCCCGTGACATGCGGCATGTATGTGAGTCCCCCATGACACGCAGCATGCATGTGGGGCTCCCATGCCATGCGCCATGCATGAAGGGCCCCTATGACATGCGCCATGCATGTGGGCCCCCACATGACATGCGGCATGCATTTGGGGCCCCCATGACATGCGGTATGCAAGTAGGGCCCCCATGACATGCGGCATGCATTTGGGCCCCCCCATGACTTGCGGCATGCACGTGGGGCCCCCATGGCATGCGGCATGCATTTGGGGCCCCCATGACATGTGGCATGAACATGGGCCCCCATGACATGCGGCATGCACGTGGGGCCCCCAAGACATTTGTGGCCCTATGACACGCAGCATGCATGTTCGGCCTCCGTGACATGCGCCATACATGTGGGGCCCCATGACATGCGGCATGCATTTGGGGCCCCCATGACATGCGGCATGCATTTGGGTCCCCCATGACATGCAGCGTGCATTTGGGGCCCCCATAACATGCTGAATGCATTTTTGGTCCCCGTGACACGAGGCATGCATTTGGGGCCATCATGACATGCGGCATACATTTGGGGCCCCCTATGACATGCTGTATGCAAGTGGGGCCCCCATGACATGCGGCATGCATTTGGGCCCACCATGACTTGCGGCATGCATTTGGTTCCCCCATGACATGCTGTATGCAAGTGATGCCCCCAAGACATGCAGCATGCATTTGGGCATTTGGGCCCCCCATGACTTGTGGCATGCACGTGGGGCCCCCATGATATGCGGCATGCATTTGGGGCCCCCATGACATGCGGCATGCACGTGGGGCCACCATGACATGCTGCATGCATTTGGGGACCCCATGACATGCGGCATGAACATGGGTCCCCATGACATGCGGCAGGCATGTGGGGCCCCATGACATACGGCATGCATTTGGGGCCCCCATGACATGCGGCATGCACGTGGGGCCACCATGACATGCTGCATGCATTTGGGGACCCCATGACATGCGGCATGAACATGGGTCCCCATGACATGCGGCAGGCATGTGGGGCCCCATGACATACGGCATGCATTTGGGGCCCCCATGACATGCGGCATGCATTTGGGTCCATCATGACATGAGGCATACATTTGGGGCCCCTATGACATGCGGCATGCATTTGGGACCCCCATGACATATGCATGCATTTGGGGGCCACGATGACATGCGGCATGAATGTGGGGCCCCCATGACATGCGGCATGCATGTGGGCCCCCTTGACATGCGGCATGCATTTGGGGCCCCTGTGATATGCGGCATGCACGTGGGGCCACCTTGACATGCGGCATGCATTTGGGGCCCCCATGACATGCAGCTTGAATTTGGGCCCCCGTGACATGCGGCATGTATGTGAGTCCCCCATGACACGCAGCATGCATGTGGGGCTCCCATGCCATGCGCCATGCACGAAGGGCCCCCATGACATGCGCCATGCATGTGGGCCCCCACATGACATGCGGCATGCATTTGGGGCCCCCATGACATGCTGTATGCAAGTAGGGCCCCCATGACATGCGGCATGCATTTGGGCCCCCCATGACTTGCGGCATGCATTTGGGGCCCACATGACATGCTGTATGCAACTGGGGCCCCCATGACATGCGGCATGCATTTGGGCCCCCCACGACTTGCGGCATGCACGTGGGGCCCCCATGACATGCGGCATGCATTTGGGCACCCCATGACATGCGGCATGAACATGGGCCCCCATGACATGCGGCAGGCATGTGGGGCCCCATGACATACGGCAGGCATTTGGGGCCCCCATGACATGCGGCATGCACGTGGGGCCCCCAAGACATGTGGCATGAATTTGGGGCCCCATGACACGCGACATGCATGTTCGGCCCCCGTGACATGCGCCATACATGTGGGGCCCCCATGACATGCGGCATGCATTTGGGGCCCCAATGACATGCGGCATGCATTTGGGTCCACCATGACATGCAGCGTGCATTTGGGGCCCCCATAACATGCTGAATGCATTTTTGGTCCCCATGACACGAGGCATGCATTTGGGGCCATCATGACATGCGGCATACATTTGGGGCCCCCTATGACATGCACCATGCATGTTGGGTACCATGACATGCGGCATGCATTTGGGCCCCCCATGACTTGCGGCATGCATTTGGTTCCCCCATGACATGCTGTATGCAAGTGGGGCCCCCAAGACATGCGGCATCCATTTGGGCCCCCCATGACTTGTGGCATGCACGTGGGGCCCCCATGACATGCGGCATGCATTTGGGGCCCCCATGACATGCGGCATGCACGTGGGGCCACCATGACATGCTGCATGCATTTGGGGACCCCATGACATGCGGCATGAACATGGGACCCCATGACATGCGGCAGGCATGTGGGGCCCCATGACATACGGTATGCATTTGGGGCCCCCATGACATGCGGCATGCATTTGGGGCCAACATGACATGAGGCATACATTTGGGGCCCCTATGACATGCGGCTTGCATTTGGGGACCCCATGACATGCGGCATGCATTTGGAACCCCCATGACATATGCATGCATTTGGGGCCACGATGACATGCGGCATGAATGTGGGGCCCCCATGACATGCGGCATGCATGTGGGGCCCCCTTGACATGCGGCATGCATTTGGGGCCCCTGTGATATGCGGTACGTATTTGGGGCTCTCATGACATGCGTCATGCACTTGGGGCCCTCATGACATGTGGCATGCACGTGGGCCCCCCATGACATGTGGCACGCATTTGGGCCCCCACATGACATGCGGCATGCATGTGGGGCCACCTTGACATGCGGCATGCATTTGCGGCCCCCATGACATGCAGAATGCACGTGGGGCCACCTTGACATGCGGCATGCATTTGGGGTCCCCCTGACATGTGGCATGCATTTGGGACCCCATGACATGCAGCGTGCATTTGGGGCCCCCATGAATGTGGCATGCATTTTGGGCCCCCAATGACATGCAACATACATTTGGGGCACCCATGACATGCTGCATGCTTTTGGGGTCCCTATCACATGCGGCATGCACGTGGGGCCCTCATGACATGCGGAATGCAAGTGGGGCCCCCATGAAATGCGGTATGCATTTGGGGCCCCCTGACCTCCTGCATGCACGTGGGGCCCCCATGACATACGGCACGTATTTGGGGCCCCATGACATGCGACATGCATATGGAGCCCCCATTACATGCGGAATGCACGTGGGGCCCCCATGACATGCGGCATGCATTTGGGCCCCCCATGACTTGTGGCATGCCCGTGGGGCCCCCATGACATGCGGCATGCACGTGGGGCCACCATGACATGCTGTATGCAAGTGGGGCCCCCATGACATGCCGCATGCATTTGGGCCCCCCATGACTTGTGGCATGCACGTGGGGCCCCCATGACATGCGGCATGCATTTGGGGCCCCCATGACATGCGGCATGCACGTGGGGCCACCATGACATGCTGCATGCATTTGGGGACCCCATGACATAAGGCATGAACATGGGCCCCCATGACATGCGGCAGGCATGTGGGGCCCCATGACATACGGCATGCATTTGGGGCCCCCATGACATGCGGCATGCACGTGGGGCCCCTAAGACATGTGGCATGAATTTGGGGCCCCATGACACGCGGCATGCATGTTCGGCCCCCGTGACATGTGCCATACATGTGGGGCTCCCATGACATGCGGCATGCATTTGGGGCCCCCATGACATGCGGCTTGCATTTGGGGACCCCATGACATGCGGCATGCATTTGGGGCCCCCATGACATATGCATGCATTTGGGGCCACGATGACATGCGTCATGAATGTGGGGCCCCCATGACATGCGGCATGCATGTGGGGCCCCCTTGACATGCGGCATGCATTTGGGGCCCCCGTAATATGCGGCACGTATTTGGGGCTCTCATGACATGCGTCATGCACTTGGGGCCCTCATGACATGTGGGATGCACGTGGGCCCCCCATGACATGTGGCACGCATTTGGGCCCCCACATGACATGCAGCATGCACGTGGGGACACCTTGACATGTGGCATGCATTTGGGGCCCCCAGGACATGCAGCATGCACGTGGGGCCACCTTGACATGCGGCATGCATTTGGGGTCCCCTTCACATGTGGCATGCATTTCTGGACCCCATGACATGCGGCATGCATTAGGGGCCCCCATGACAAGCGACATGCATTTGGGGCTCCCATGATATGCGACATGCATTTGGGGCCCACATGACATGCGCCATGCGCGTCGGGCCCCCATGATATGCGGCACATATTTGGGGCCCCCATGACATGTGGCATACATTTGGGGCCCCCATGACATGCAGAATGCATTTGGGGCCCCCATGACATGCGGCATACATTTGGGGCCCCCATGACATGCGGCATGCACTTGTGGCCCACATGACATGCGCCATGCACGTCGGGCCCCCATGATATGCGGCACATATTTGGGGCCCCCATGACATGTGGCATACATTTGGGGCCCCCATGACATGCAGAATGCATTTGGGGCCCCCATGACATGCGGCATACATTTGGGGCCCCCATGACATGCGGCATGCACTTGTGGCCCCCTTGACACGCGACATGCATGTGAGGCCCCCATGACATGTCACATGCATTTGGGGCCTTCATAATCTGCGGCATGCAACTGGGGCCCCCATGACATGCGGTTTGCATATGGGGCCCCCATGACTTGTGGCATGCACGTAGGACACCCTTGACATGCGGCATGCATTTGGGGCCCCCATGACATGCGGCATGCATTTGGGGCCCCCATGACATGCGGCACGTATTTGGATCCCCCATGACATGTGGCATGCATGTGGGGCCCCCATGACATGCGCCATGCATGTGGGGCCCCCATGACATGCGGCATGCAATTGGGGCCCCCATGGCACGCGGCATGCATGTGGGGCCCCCATGACATGAGGAATGCATGTGGGGCCCCCATGACATGCGAAATGCACGTGGGGATCCCATGACATGCGGCATGTATTTGGGGCCCACATAACATGCAGCATGCATTTGGGGCTACAATGACATGCGGCATGCATTTGGGGACCCCATGACATGCGGCATGAACATTGGCCCCCATGACATGCGGAAGGCATGTGGGGCCCCATGACATACGGCATGCATTTGGGGCCCCCATGACATGCGGCATGCATGTGGGGCGCCCATGACATGCGGCATGCATTTGGGGCCCCATGACACGCGGCATGCATGTTCGGCCCCCGTGACATGCGCCATAGATGTGGGGCCCCCATGACATGCGGCATGCATTTGGGTCCCCCATGACATGGAGCGTTCATTTGGGGCCCCCATAACATGCTGAATGCATTTTTGGCCCCCATGACATGAGGCATGCATTTGGGGCCATCATGACATGAGGCATACATTTGGGGACCCCATGACATGCGGCATGAACATGGGCCCCCATGACATGCGGCAGGCATGTGGGGCCCCATGACATACGGCATGCATTTGGGGCCCCCATGACATGCGGCATGCACGTGGGACCCCCAAGACATGTGGCATGAATTTGGGGCCCCATGACACGCGGCATGCATGTTCGGCCCCCGTGACATGCGCCATACATGTGGGGCCCCCATGACATGCGGCATGCATTTGGGCCCCCCATGACTTGCGGCATGCACGTTGGGCCCCCATGACATGCGTCATGCATTTGGGGCCCCCATGACATGTGGCATGCATGTGGGGCCACCATGACATGCAGCATGCATTTGGGGACCCCATGACATGCGGCATGAACATGGGCCCCCAAGACATGTGGCATGAATTTGGGTCCCCAAGACACGCGGCATGCATGTTCGGCCCCCGTGACATGCGCCATACATGTGGGGCCCCCATGACATGCGGCATGCATTTAGGGCCCCCATGATATGCGGCATGCATTTGGGTCCCCCATGACATGCACCGTGCATTTGGGGCCCCCATAACATGCTGAATGCATTTTTGGCCCCCATGACATGAGGCATGCATTTGGGGCCATCATTACATGCGGCATACATTTGGGGCCCCCTATGACATGCTGTATGCAAGTGGGGCCCCCATGACATGCGGCATGCATTTGGGCCCCCCATAACTTGCGGCATGCATTTGGTTCCCCCATGACATGCTGTATGCAAGTGGGGCCCCCATGACATGCGGCATGCATTTGGGCCCCCCATGACTTGCGGCATGCATTTGGTTACCCCATGACATGCTGTATGCAAGTGGGGCCCCCATGACATGCGGCATGCATTTGGGCCCCCCATGACTTGTGGCATGCACGTGTGGCCCCCATGACATGCGGCATGCATTTGGGGCCCCCATGACATGCGGCATGCACTTGGGGCCATCATGACATGCTGCATGCATTTGGGGACCCCATGACATGCGGCATGCACGTGGGGCCCCTAAGACATGTGGCATGAATTTGGGGCCCCATGACACGCGGCATACATGTTCGGACCCCGTGACATGCGCCATACATGTGGGGCCCCCATGACATGCGGCATGCATTTGGGGCCCCCATGACATGCGGCATGCATTTGGGGCCATCATGACGTGAGGCATACATTTGGGGCCCCCTATGACATGCGGCTTGCATTTGGGGACCCCATGACATATGCATGCATTTGGGGCCACGATGACATGTAGCATGAATGTGGGGCCTCCATGACATGCGGCATGCATTTGGGTCTCCCATGACATGCGGCATGCACATGGGGCCCCCATGACATGCGGTATGCATGTGGAGCCACCATGACACGCAGCATGCACGTGGGGACCCCATGACATGCGGCACGTATTTGGGGCCCCCATGACATTCTGCATGAATTTGGGGCCCCCGTGACATGCGGTATGCATGTGGGGGCCCCATGACATGCGGCATGCATGTGGAGCCCCATGACATACGGCACGTATTTGGGGCCCCATGACATGCGACATGCATATGGAGCCCCCATTACATGCGGAATGCACGTGGGGCCCCCATGACATGCGGCATGCATTTGGGCCCCCCATGACTTGTGGCATGCCCGTGGGGCCCCCATGACATGCGGCATGCACGTGGGGCCACCATGACATGCTGCATGCATTTGGGGACCCCATGACATGAGGCATGAACATGGGCCCCCATGACATGCGGCATGCATGTGGGGCCCCATGACATGCGGCACGTATTTGGGGCCCCCCTGACATGCGGCATGCATTTGGGGTAGTCATGACATGCAGCATGCTAGTGGGGCACCCATGACATGCGGTATGCACGTGGGGCCCCCATGACATGTGTTTTGCATATGGGGTACCTATGACTTGTGGCATGCATGTGGGGCCCCAATGACAAGCGCCATGCATGTGGGGCCCCCATGACGTGCTGCAATCATTTTGGGCCCCCATGACACGTGGCATGCATGTGGGGCCCCCATGACATGCGCCATGCATTTGGAGCCCCAATGACATACTTCATGCATGTGGAGCCCACATGACATGCGGAATGCATTTGGGGCCCACATGACATGCAGCATGCATTTGGGGCTCCCATGACATGCGGCATGCATTTTTGGCCCCATGACATGCAGCATGCATTTGGGGCTCAATGACATGCAGCATGACCGTGGGGCCCCCATGACATGCGGTATGCACGTGGGGCCCACATGACCTGTGGCATGCATTTGGGGCCCCCATGAAATGCGGCATGCACGTGGGGCCCCCATGACATGGGGCATGCATTTGGGACCTTCACAATATGCGGCATGCATGTGGGGCCCCCATGACATGCGGCTTGCATATGGGGTACCTATGACTTGTGGCATGCATGTGGGGCCCCAATCACAAGCGCCATGCATGTGGGGCCCCCATGACATGCAGCATGCATTTGGGGAGCCCATGCTATGCGGCATGCACGTGGGGTCCTCATGACATGCGACATGCATTTGGGGCCCCCAATGACATGCGACATACATTTGGGGCCCCCATGACATGCGGCATGCATTTGGGGCTCCCATGACATGCGGTATGCATGTGGAGCCACCATGACACGCAGCATGCACGTGGGGCCCCCATGACATGCGGAATGCATTTGGGGCCCACATGACATGCAGCATGCATTTGGGGCACCCATGACATGCGGCATGCATTTGGGGCCCCATGCCATGCAGCATGTATTTGGGGCTCAATGACGTGCAGCATGACCGTGGGGCCCCCATGACATGCGGTATGCACGTGGGGCCCACATGACCTGTGGCATGCATTTGGGGCCCCCATGAAATGCGGCATGCACGTGGGGCCCCCATGACATGGGGCATGCATTTGGGACCTTCACAATATGCGGCATGCATGTGGGGCCCCCATGACATGCGGTTTGCATATGGGGTACCTATGACTTGTGGCATGCATGTGGGGACCCAATGACATGCGCCATGCATGTGGGGCCCCCATGACATGCAGCATGCATTTGGGGAGCCCATGCTATGCGGCATGCACGTGGGGTCCTCATGACATGCGACATGCATTTGGGGCCCCCAATGACATGCGACATACATTTGGAGCCCCCATGACATGCAGAATGCATTTGAGGCCCCCATGACATGCGGCATGCACTTGTGGCCTCCATGACACGCGGCATGCATGTGGGGCCCCCATGACATGCCGCATGCATGCGGGGCCCCCATGACATGCCACATGCATTTGGGGCCCCCATGACATGCGACATACATTTGGGGCCCCCATGACATGCGGCATGCTCTTGGTGCCCCTATCACATGAGGTATGCACGTTGGGCCCCCATGACAGGAGGCATGCATGTAGAGCCGCCACGACATGCGGAATGCACGTGGGGACCCCATGACATGCGGCATGCACGTAGGGCCCCCATGACACGCGGCACGTATTTGGGGCCCCCATGACATGTGGCATGCATTTGGCCTCCATGACATGCGACATGCATTTGGGGCTACCATGACATGCGGCATGCTCTTGGGGCCCCCATGAAATGTGGTATGCATGTGGAGCCACCATGACATGCGAAATGCACGTGGGGCCCCCATGACATGCGGTACGTATTTATGGCCCTCATGCCATGCGGCATACGTTTGGGGCCCCCATGACATGCGGCATGCATTTGGGGCCCCCATGACACACGGCATGCATGTGGGGCCCCCATGACATGCAGCATGAATTTGGGGCCCCCATGACACGCGGCTTCCATGTTCGGCCCTCGTGACATGCGGCATGCATGTGGGGCCCCCATGACATGCGGCACGTATTTGGGGACCCCATGACATGCAGAATGCATTTGGGGCCCACATGACATGCGGCATACATTTCTGGCCTCCATTACATGCGGCGTGCATTTGGGGCTCCCATGACATGCGGCATGCTCTTGGGGCCCCCATGACATGCGGTATGCATGTGGAGCCACCATGACATGAGGAATGCACGTGGGGCCCCCATGACATGCGGCACATATTTATGGCCCTCATGACATGCGGAATACATTTGGGGCCCCCAGGACATGCGGCATGCACGTGGGGCCCCCATGACATGCGGCACGTATTTATGGCCCTCATGACATGCGGCATACATTTGGGGCCCCCATGACATTCGGCATGAATTTTGGGCCCCCATGACATGAAGCATACATTTGGGGCCCCGATGACAAGCAGCAAGAATTTGGGCCCTCATGACACGTGACATGCATGTTCGGCACCCGTGACATGCGGCATGCTTGTGGAGCCCCCATGACATGCTGAATGCACGTGGGGACCCCATGACATGCGTCATGCATTTGAGGACCCCATGATATGCAGCATGAATTTGGGGCCCCCATGACATGCGGCATGCATGTGGGGCCCTCATGACATGCAGCATGCATGTTCGGACCCCATGACATGCGGCATGCATGTGGGCCCCCCATGACATGCGGCACGCATGTGAGGCCCCATGACATGCAGCACGTATTTGGGGTTACCAAGACATGCAGCATGCACATGGGGCCCACATGACATGCGGCAACTATTTGGGGCCCCAATGATATGCGGCATGCATTTGGGGCCCCCATGACATGCGGCATGCATTTGGGGCCCCCATGACACATGACATGCATGTGGGGCCCCCATGACATGTAGCATGCATTTCGGGCCCCAATGACATGCTTCATGTATGCGGAATGCATGTGGGGCACCCATGATATGCGGCATGCATTTTGGGCCCCCATGACAAGCGGCATGCATGTGGGGCCCCGATGATATGCGGCATGCATGTTGGGCCCCCATGACATGCGTCACGTATTTGGGGCCCCCATGACATGCGGTACGTATTTGGGGCCCCCATGACATGCGGCATGCATTTTGGGTCCCTATGACATGCGTCATGCACGCGAGGCCCCCATGACATGCGGCACACATTTGGGGCCCCCATTACATGCGGCATGCACGTGAAGCCCCCATGACATGCGGCATGCGTTTGAGGCCCCCATGACACGTGGCATGCATGTGGTGCCCCGATGACATGCGGCATGAATGTGGGGCCCCCCTGACATGCGGCATGCACGTCGGGTCCCCATGACATGCGTATTTGGGGCCCCCATGACATGCGGCATGCATTTGGGGCCCCCATGACATCCGCCATGCACGCTGGGCCCCAATAACATGCGGCACGTATTTTGAGCCCCCATCACATGTGGCATGCATTTGGGCCCCCATGACATGTGGCATGCACGTGGGGCACCCATGACATGCTTGACGTATTTGGGGCGCCCATGACATGCGGCATGCATTTGGGGTCCCCATGACATGCGGCATGCGTTTGGGGCCCCCATGACAAGTGCCATGCATGTGGGGCCCATGACATGCCGCATGTATTTGGGGCCCCCATGACATGCGGCATGCACGTGGGGCACCCATGACATGCTTGACGTATTTGTGGCCCCCATGACATGCGGCACTTATTTGTGGCCCCCATGACATGCCGCATGCATTTGGGGCCCCCATGATATTCGCCAAGCATGTGGGGCCCTCATGACATGCGGCTCGTATTTGGGGCCCCCATGACATGCGGAATGTATTTGGTCACCCCATGACATGCGGCATGCATTTGGGGCCCCCATGACATGAGGCATACATTTGGGGCCCCCATGACATGCGGCATACATTTGGGGCCCCCATGACATGTGGCACATATTTGGGGCCCCCTTGACATGCGGCACATATTTGGGGCCCCCATGACATGCGCCATGCACTTGGGGCCCCCATGACATGCGGCATGCATGTGCAGCCCCAATGACATGCGGAATCCATGTGGGGACCCCATGATATGCGGCACGTATTTGGGGCCCCCATGACATGCGGCATACATTTGGGGCCCCATGACATGCGACATGCATTTGGGGCCCCCATGACATCCGGCATACATTTGGGGCCCCCATGACATGCGGCATGCATTTGGGACCCACATTACATGCGAAATGCAAGTGGGGACCCCATGACATGCGCCATGCATTTGGGGGCCCCATGACATGCGGCATGCAAGTGGGGCCCCCATGACACGCGGCATGCATGTGGTGACCCCATGAAATGTGCCATGCATGTGGGGCCCCATGACATGTGGCACGTATTTGGGGCCCCCATGCATGCGGCACATATTTGGGGCCACCATGACAAGCGGTATGCATTTGGCGTCCCCATGTCATGTGGCATGCACTTGGTTCCCCCATGACATACATGGCGCATGTCATGTGGAGCCCCCATGGCATGCGGCAGGTATTTGGGGCCCCCAAGACATGCGGCATGGATTTGGGCCCCCCATGACATGTGGCATGCACGTGAAGCCCCCATGACATGTGACATGCATTTGGGGCCTCCATGACACACGGCATGCATGTGGGGCCCCGATGACATGCGGCATGCACTTTGGGCCCCCCTGACATGCAGCATGCATTTGGAAGCCCCATGACATGCGGAATGCATTTGGGGCCCCCATGACATGCGGCATGCATTTGGGGCCCCCATGACATGCGTCATGCATCCGGGGCCCCCATGACATGCGCATGTATTTGGGGCCCCATGACATGGGCCATGCATGTGGGGCCCCCATGACATGCTGCACGCATATAGGGCCCCCATGGCATGCGGCACGCATGTGGGGCCACCATGACATGCGGTATGCATTTGGGGCCCTCATGACCTGCAGCACGCATTAGCGGCCCCCATGACATGCGGCATATATTTGGGGCCCCCATGACATGCGACATGCATTTGGGTACCCCATGACATGCGGCAGGCATGTGGGGCACTCTTGACATGCGGCACTTATTTGGGGTCCCCATGACTTGCGTCATGCATTTGGGACGCCAATGACATGCCTCATGCATGTGCCATGACATGCTGCACGTAATTGGGGCCTCCATGACATACGGCATGCATTTTGGGCCCTCATGACATGGGGCACTTATTTGGGGCCCCCATGACATGCGGCACGCATATAGGGCCCCCATGGCATGCGGCACGCATGTGGGTCCACCATGACATGCGGTATGCATTTGGGGCCCTCATGACCTGCAGCACGCATTAGCGGCCCCCATGACATGCGGCATACATTTGGGGCCCCCATGACATGCGACATGCACTTGGGGGCCCCATGACATGCGGCATGCATTTGGGGCCCCATGACATGCACATGCATTTGTGACCCTCATGACATGCGTCATTCAAGTGGGGCCCCCGTGACATGCGACATGCACAGGGGGACCCCATGACATTCGACATGCATTTGGGGCCCCCATGACATGCGACATGCATTTGGGGCCCCCATGACATGTGGAATTCATTTGCGGCCCAAATGACATGCAACATGCATTTTATGGGCCCCATGACATGCGACATGCATTTGGGACTCGCATGACATGTGGCATGCATGTTGGGCCCCCATGACATGTGGCACATAATTGTGGCCCCCATGATATGCGGCATGAATTTGGGGCCCCCATGACATGCATCTTGCACTTGGGGCCCCCTTGACATGTGGCATGCATTTGAGGCCCCCACGACATGAGGCATTCTATTGGGCCCCCATGAAATGCGGCATGCATTTGAGGCCTCCTGACATGCGACATTCATTTGGGGTACCCATGTTATGCGGCATGCACATGGGACAACCAAGAAATGTGGCATGCATTTGGGGCCCCCATGACATGCGGCATGCATGTGGGGCCCCCATGACATGTGGCATGGATGTGAGGCCCCCATGACATATGGCATGCATTTGGGGCCCCATGACATGCGGCATACATTTGGGGCCCCCATGACATGCGACATGCATTTGGGGTACCCATGACATGCGACATGCACATGGGGTAACCACGAAATGTGGTATTCACGTGAACCCCCCATGACATGCGCCATGCATGTGGGGCCCCCATGTAATGCGGCATGCATTTGGGGCCCCATGACATGCGACATGCATCTCGGGTCCCCATGACATGCGGCATGCACGTGGGGCCCCCATGACAAACGGCATGCATTTGGGTCCCCCATGACATGCAGCGTGCATTTGGGGCCCCCATAACATGCTGAATGCATTTTTGGCCCCTATGACATGAGGCATGCATTTGGGGCCATCATGACATGCGGCATACATTTGGGGCCCCCCATGACTTGTGTCATGCACGTGGGGCCCCCATGACATGCAGCATGCATTTGGGACCCCCATGACATGCGGCATGCACGTGGGGCCCCCATGACTTGTGGCATGCATGTCGGGCCGCCATGACATGAGTCACGTATTAGGGGCCCACATGACAAGTGGCATACATTTGGTGCACCCATGACATGCGGCATGCACATGGGACCCCCATGACATGCGGTATGCATGTGGAGCCCCCATGATATGCGGAATGCACGTGGGGACCCCAAGACATGCAGCATGCATTTGGGGCCCCCATGACATGCGCCATACATGTGGTGCACCCATGACATGCGGCATGCATTTGGGGCCTCCATGACATGCGGCATGCATTTGGGTCCCCCATGACATGGAGCGTGCATTTGGGGCCCCCATAACATGCTGAATGCAATTTTTGCCCCCATGACATGAGGCATGCATTTGGGGCCATCATGACATGCGGCATACATTTGGGGCCCCCTATGACATGCGGCTTGCATTTGGGGACCCCATGACATGCGGCATGCATTTGGGGCCTCCATGACATATGCATGCACGTGGGCCCCCCATGACATGTGGCACGCATTTGGGCCCCCACATGACATGCGGCATGCATGTGGGGCCACCTTGACATGCGGCATGCATTTGCGGCCCCCATGACATGCAGCATGCACGTGGGGCCACCTTGACATGCGGCATGCATTTGGGGTCCCCCTGACATGTGGCATGCATTTGGGACCCCATGACATGCAGCGTGCATTTGGGGCCCCCATGATATGTGGCATGCATTTTGGGCCCCCAATGACATGCAACATACATTTGGGGCCCCCATGAAATGCGGCATGCTTTTGGGGCCCCTATCACATGCGGCATGCACAGGGGGCCCTCATGACATGCGGAATGCAAGTGGGGCCCCCATGAAATGCGGCATGTATTTGGGGCACCCATGACATGCGGCATGCTTTTGGGCCCCTATCACATGTGGCATGCACAGGGGGCCCTCATGACATGCGGAATGCAAGTGGGGCCCCCATGAAATGCGGCATGTATTTGGGGCCCCCATGACATGCGGCATGCATTTTTGGCCCCCATGACATGCGCCATGCATGTGGGGCCCCCATGACATGCGGCATGCATTTGCGGCCCCCATGACATGCGGTTTGCATATGGGGTACCTATGACTTGTGGCATGCATGTTGGGCCCCAATGTCAAGCGCCATGCATGTGGGGCCCCCATGACGTGCTGCAATCATTTTGGGCCCCCATGACACGTGGCATGCATGTGGGGCCCCCATGACATGCGCCATGCATTTGGAGCCTCAATGACATACTTCATGCATGTGGAGCCCCCATGACATGCGGAATGCATTTGGGGCCCACATGACATGCAGCATGCATATGGGGCTCCCATGACATGCGGCATGCATTTTTGGCCCCATGACATGCAGCATGCATTTGGGGCTCAATGACATGCAGCATGACCGTGGGGCTCCCATGACATGCGGTATACACGTGGGGCCCACATGACCTGTGGCATGCATTTGGGGACCCCATGAAATGCGGCATGCATGTGGGGCCCCCATGACATGGGGCATGCATTTGGGACCTTCACAATATGCGGCATGCATGTGGGGCCCCCATGACATGCGGTTTGCATATGGGGTACCTATGACTTGTGGCATGCATGTGGGGCCCCAATGACAAGCGCCATGAATGTGGGGCCCCCATGACATGCAGCATGCATTTGGGGAGCCCATGCTATGCAGCATGCACGTGGGGTCCTCATGACATGCGACATGCATTTGGGTCCCCAATGACATGCGACATACATTTGGGGCCCCCATGACATGCGGCATGCATTTGGGGCTCCCATGACATGCGGTATGCATGTGGAGCCACCATGACACGCAGCATGCATTTGGGGCTCAATGACGTGCAGCATGACCGTGGGGCCCCCATGACATGCGGTATGCACGTGGGGCCCACATGACCTGTGGCATGCATGTGGGGCCCCAATGACATGCGCCATGCATGTGGGGCCCCCATGACATGCAGCATGCATTTGGGGAGCCCATGCTATGCGGCATGCACGTGGGGTCCTCATGACATGCGACATGCATTTGGGGCCCCCAATGACATGCGACATACATTTGGAGCCCCCATGACATGCAGAATGCATTTGGGGCCCCCATGACATGCGGCATGCACTTGTGGCCTCCATGACACGCGGTATGCATGTGGGGCCCCCATGACATGCCGCATGCATGCGGAGCCCCCATGACATGCCGCATGCATTTGGGGCCCCCATGACATGCGACATACATTTGGGACCCCCATGACATGCGGCATGCTCTTGGGGCCCCTATCACATGAGGTATGCACGTTGGGCCCCCATGACAGGAGGCATGCATGTAGAGCCGCCACGACATGCGGAATGCACGTGGGGACCCCATGACATGCGGCATGCACGTAGGGCCCCCATGACATGCGACATGCATTTGGGGCTCCCATGACATGCGGCATGCTCTTGGGGCCCCCATGAAATGCGGTATGCATGTGGAGCCACCATGACATGCGGAATGCACGTGGGGCCCCCATGACATGCGGCACGTATTTATGACCCTCATGACATGCGGCATACGTTTGGGGCCCCATGACATGCGGCATGCATTTGGGGCCCCCATGACACACGTCATGCATGTGGGGCCCCCATGACATGCAGCATGAATTTGGGGCCCCCATGACACGCGGCTTCCATGTTCGGCCCTCGTGACATGCGGCATGCATGTGGGGCCCCCATGACATGCGGCACGTATTTGGGGCCCCCATGACATGCAGAATGCATTTGGGGCCCACATGACATGCGGCATACATTTCTGGCCTCCATGACATGCGGCATGCATTTGGGGCTCCCATGACATGCGGCATGCTCTTGGGGCCCCCATGACATGCGGTATGCATGTGGAGCCACCATGACATGAGGAATGCATGTGGGGCCCCCATGACATGCGGCACGTATTTATGGCCCTCATGACATGCGGCATACATTTGGGGCCCCCAGGACATGCGGCATGCACGTGGGGCCCCATGACATGCGGCACGAATTTATGGCCCTCATGACATGCGGCATACATTTGGGGCCCCCATGACATTCGGCATGCATTTGGGGCCCCCATGACATGCAGCATACATTTGGGGCCCCGATGACAAGCAGCAAGAATTTGGGCCCTCATGACATGCGGCATGCTTTTGGAGCCCCCATGACATGCTGAATGCACGTGGGGACCCCATGACATGCGTCATGCATTTGAGGACCCCATGATATGCAGCTTGAATTTGGGGCCCCCATGACATGCGGCATGCATGTGGGGCCCTCATGACATGCAGCATGCATGTTCGGCCCCCATGACATGCGGCATGCATGTGGGCCCAGCATGACATTCGGCATGCATGTGAGGCCCCATGACATGCAGCACGTATTTGGGGTTGCCAAGACATGCAGCATGCACATTGGGCCCACATGACATGCGGCAACTATTTGGGGCCCCAATGATATGCGGCATGCGTTTGGGGCCCCCATGACATGCGGCATGCATTTGGGGCCCCCATGACACATGACATGCATGTGGGGCCCCCATGACATGCAGCATGCATTTCGGGCCCCAATGACATGCTTCATGCATGCGGAATGCATGTGGGGCACCAATGATATGCGGCATGCATTTTGGGCCCCCATGACAAGCGGCATGCATGTGGGGCCCCGATGATATGCGGCATGCATGTTGGGCCCCCATGACATGCGTCACGTATTTGGGGCCCCCATGACATGCGGTACGTATTTGGGGCCCCCATGACATGCGGCATGCATTTTGGGTCCCTATGACATGCGTCATGCACGCGGGGCCCCCATGATATGCGGCACACATTTGGGGCCCCCATTACATGCGGCATGCACGTGAAGCCCCCATGACATGCTGCATGCGTTTGGGGCCCCCATGACACGCGGCATGCATGTGGTGCCCCGATGACATGCGGCATGAATGTGGGGCCCCCCTGACATGCGGCATGCACGTCGGGTCCCCATGACATGCGTATGTGGGGCCCCCATGACATGCGGCATGCATTTGGGGCCCCCATGACATGCGCCATGCACGCTGGGCCCCAATGACATGCGGCACGTATTTTGGGCCCCCATCACATGTGGCATGCATTTGGGCCCCCATGACATGCGGCATGCACGTGGGGCACCCATGACATGCTTGACGTATTTGGGGCCCCCATGACATGCGGCATGCATTTGGGGTCCCCATGACATGCGGCATGCGTTTGGGGCCCCCATGACATGCGGCATGCATGTGGGGCCCCCATGACAAGTGTCATGCATGTGGGGCCCATGACATGCCGCATGTATTTGGGGCCCCCATGACATGCGGCATGCACGTGGGGCACCCATGACATGCTTGACGTATTTGTGGCCCCCATGACATGCGGCACTTATTTGTGGCCCCCATGACATGCCGCATGCATTTGGGGCCCCCATGATATTCGCCAAGCATGTGGGGCCCTCATGACATGCGGCTCGTATTTGGGGCCCCCATGACATGCGGAATGTATTTGGTCACCCCATGACATGCGGCATGCATTTGGGTCCCCCATGACATGAGGCATACATTTGGGGCCCCCATGACATGCGGCATACATTTGGGGCACCCATGACATGCGGCATGCACGTGGGGCCCCCATGACATGCGGCATGCATGTGGGGCCCCCATGACATGTGGCACATATTTGGGGCCCCCATGACATGCGGCACATATTTGGGGCCCCCATGACATGCGCCATGCACTTGGGGCCCCCATGACATGCGGCATGCATGTGCAGCCCCAATGACATGCGGAATCCATGTGGGGACCCCATGATATGCGGCACGTATTTGGGGCCCCCATGACATGCGGCATACATTTGGGGCCCCATGACATGCGGCATGCATTTGGGGCCCCCATGACATCCGGCATACATTTGGGGCCCCCATGACATGCGACATGCATTTGAGACCCACATTACATGCGAAATGCACGTGGGGACCCCATGACATGCGCCATGCATTTGGGTGCCCCATGACATGCGGCATGCAAGTGGGGCCCCCATGACACGCGGCATGCATGTGGGGACCCCATGAAATGTGCCATGCATGTGGGGCCCCATGACATGTGGCACGTATTTGGGGCCCCCATGACATGCGGCACATATTTGGGGCCCCCATGACAAGCGGTATGCATTTGGCGTCCCCATGTCATGTGGCATGCACTTGGTTCCCCGATGACATACATGGCGCATGTCATGTGGAGCCCCCATGACATGCGGCAGGTATTTGGGGCCCCCAAGACATGCGGCATGGATTTGGGCCCCCCATGACATGTGGCATGCACGTGATGCCCCCATGACATGTGGCATGCATTTGGGGCCTCCATGACACACGGCATGCATGTGGGGCCCCGATGACATGCGGCATGCATGTTGGTCCCCCATGACATGCGGCACGTATTTGGGGCCCCCATGACATGCGGCATGCATTTTGAGCCCCCATGACATGCGGCATGCATGTGGGGCCCCCATGACATGCGGCAAGCAATTGGAGCCCCCATGACATGCGGCATGTATTTGGGGCCCCCATGACATGCGGCATGCATTTGGGCCCCCCATGACATGCTGCATGCATGTGGGGCCCCCATGACATGTGGCATGCATTTGGAGCCCCCATGACACGCGGCATGCATGTGGGTCCCCCATGACATGCAGCATGTATGTGGGCATTTCATGAAATGCGGCATTCACGTCGGGCCCCATGACATGCATCACGTATTTGGGGCCCCCATGACATGCGGCATACATTCGGGGCCCCAATGACATGGGCCATGCATGTGGGGCCCCCATGACATGCGCCATGCATGTGGCGCCCCCATGACATGTGGCACGTATTTGGGGCCCCCATGACTTGCGGCATGCAAGTTTGGCCCCCATGACATGCGGCACGTATTTGGGGCCCCATGAAATGCGTCATAGATTTAGGGCCCCCATGACATGCGTCATGCATTTGGGGCCCCCATGACATGCGCCATGCATGTGGGGCCCTCATGACATGGGGCACGCATTTGGGGCCCTCATGACATGCGGCAGGTATTTATGGCCCTCATGATTTGCGGCATACATTTGGGGCCCCCATGACATGCTTCATGCATTTGAGGCCCCCATGACATGCTGCATGCATTTGGGGTACAAATGACATGCAGCATGCACGAGAAGCCCCCATGACATGCTGCATGCGTTTGGGGCCCCATGACACGCGGCATGCATGTGGGGCCCTAACGACATGCGGCATGCATGTGGGGACCCCCTGACATGTGGCAAGCACGTCGGGCCCCCATGACATGTGGCACGTATTTGGGGCCTCCATGACATGTGGCATGCATTTGGATCCCCCATGACATGCGCCATGCATGTGGGGCCCCCATGACATGCGCCATGCATGTGAGGCCTTCATGACATGTGGCAGGTGTTTGGGGCCCCCATGACATGCGGCACGTATTTATGGCCCCCATGAATTGCGGCATATATTTGGGGCCCCCATGACATGCTTCATGCATTTGGGGCCCCCATGACATGCTGCATGCATGTGGGGTCCCCATGACATGCGGCATGAATTTGGGCCCCCCATGACATGTGGCATGCAAGTGGGGCCCCCATGACATGCGGCACGTATTTGGGGCCCTATGACATGCGGTATACATTTGGGGCCCCCATGACATGCGGCACATATTTGGGGCACTCATGACATGCAGCATGCACGTGGGGCCCCCATGATATGGGGCATGCGTTTCGGGCCCCCATGACACGCGGCATGCATGTGGTTCCCGGATGACATGCGGCATGCATGTTGGGCCCCCATGACATGCGGCACGTTTTTGGGCCCCATTACATGCAGCACGTATTTGGGGCCCCCATGACATGCGGCATGCATTTTGGGTCCCCATGACATGCGTCACGTATATGGGGCCCCCATGACATGCGGCATGCATTTGGGGCCCCCATGACACTCGGCATGCATGTGGGGCCCCCATGACATGAGGCATGCACGTGGGGCCCCCATGACATGCGTCAAGTATTTCTTGCCCTCATGACATGCGGCATACATTTGGGGCCCCCATGACATGCGGCATGCATTTGGGTCCCCCATGACATGAGGCATACATTTGGGGACCCCATGACATGTGCCATGCATGTGGGGCCCCATGACATGTGGCACGTATTTGGGGCCCCCATGACATGCGGCATGCATTTGGGGCCCTCATAACATGCGCCATGAATTTGGGGCCCCCATGACATGCGGCACATATTTGGGGCCCCCATGACATGCAGCATGCACGTGGGGCCCCCATGATATGGGGCATGCGTTTCGGGCCCCCATGACACGCGGCATGCATGTGGGGCCCCGATGACATGCGGCATGCATGTTGGGCCCCCATGACATGCGGCACGTATTTGGGGCCCCCATGACATGCGGCACGTATTTGGGGCCCCCATGACATGCGGCATGCATTTTGGGTCCCCATGACATGCGGCATGCTCGTGGGTCCCCCTTGACATGCCGCATGCATGTGGGGCCCCAATGACATGCGGCACGTATTTGGGGCCCCCATGACATGCGGCATGCATTTTTAGGCCCCCATGACATGCGCCATGCATTTGGGGCCCTTATTACATGCGCCATGCATTTGGGGCCCCCATGACATGCAGCACATATTTGGGGCCCCCATGACATGCGGCATTCATTTGGGGTCCCCATGACATGCGGCATGCACGTGGTTCCCCCATGACATGCGGCATGCGTTTGGGGCCCCCATGACACGCGGCATGCATGTGAGACCCCAATGACATGCGGCATGCATGTTGGTCCCCCATGACATGCGGCACGTATTTGGGGCCCCCATGACATGCGGCATGCATTTGGGGCCCCCATGACATGCGCCATGCATGTGGGGCCCCCATGACATGCGGCAGGAATTTGGGGCCCCCATGACATGCGGCATGTATGTGGGGTCCTCATGACATGAGGCATGCATGTTGGGCCCCCATGACATGCGGCACGTATTTGGAGCCCCCATGACATGCGGCATGCACGTGGGTCCCCCATGACATGCCGCATGCATGTGGGGCCCCCATGACATGCGGCATGCATTTGGGGCCCCCATGACATGCGCCATGTATGTGGGGTCCTCATGACATGAGGCATGCATTTGGGCCCCCCATGACATGCGTCATGCACGTGGGGTCCCTATGACATGCAGAATGCATTTGGGGCCCCCATGTTATGTGCCGTGCATGTGGGGCCCCCATGACATGCATTACGTATTTGGGGCCCTCGTGACATGCGGCATGCATTTTTAGGCCCCCATGACATGCACCATGCATGTGTGGCCGTCATGACATGCGGCAGGTATTTGGGGCCCACATGACATCCGGCATTCATATGGTCCCCCCATGACATGCGGCATGCACATCGGGCCACCATGACATGCGGCATGCATTTGGGGACCCCATGACATGTGCCATGCATGTGGGTCCCCATGAAATGTGGCACGTATTTGGGGCCCCCATGACATGCGACATGCATTTGGGTCCCTCATTACATGCGCCATGCATTTGGGTCCCCCATGACATGAGGCATACATTTGGGGACCCCATGACATGTGCCATGCATGTGGGTCCCCATGACATGTGGCACGTATTTGGGGCCCCCATGACATGCGGCATGCATTTGGGGCCCTCATTACATGCGCCATGCATTTGGGGCCCCCATTACATGCATCACATATTTGGGGCACCCATGACATGCAGCATGCACGTGGGGCCCCCATGATATGGGGCATGCGTTTCGGGCCCCCATGACACGCGGCATGCATGTGGGGCCCCGATGACATGCGGCATGCATGTTGGGCCCCCATGACATGCGGCACTTATTTGGGGCCCCCATGACATGCGGCACGTATTTGGGGCCCCCATGACATGCGGCATGCATTTTGGGTCCCCATGACATGCGGCACGTATTTGGGGCCCCCATGGCATGCGGCATGCATTTGGGGCCCCCATGACATGCGGCATGCATTTGGGTCCCCCATGACACGCGGCATGCATGTTGGGCCCCCATGACATGCGGCACGTTTTTGGGCCCCATTACATGCAGCACGTATTTGGGGCCCCCATGACATGCGGCATGCATTTTGGGTCCCCATGACATGCGTCACGTATATGGGGCCCCCATGACATGCGGCATGCATTTGGGGCCCCCATGACACTCGGCATGCATGTGGGGCCCCCATGACATGAGGCATGCACGTGGGGCCCCCATGACATGCGTCAAGTATTTCTTGCCCTCATGACATGCGGCATACATTTGGGGCCCCCATGACATGCGGCATGCATTTGGGTCCCCCATGACATGAGGCATACATTTGGGGACCCCATGACATGTGCCATGCATGTGGGGCCCCATGACATGTGGCACGTATTTGGGGCCCCCATGACATGCGGCATGCATTTGGGGCCCTCATAACATGCGCCATGAATTTGGGGCCCCCATGACATGCGGCACATATTTGGGGCCCCCATGACATGCAGCATGCACGTGGGGCCCCCATGATATGGGGCATGCGTTTCGGGCCCCCATGACACGCGGCATGCATGTGGGGCCCCGATGACATGCGGCATGCATGTTGGGCCCCCATGACATGCGGCACGTATTTGGGGCCCCCATGACATGCGGCACGTATTTGGGGCCCCCATGACATGCGGCATGCATTTTGGGTCCCCATGACATGCGGCATGCTCGTGGGTCCCCCTTGACATGCCGCATGCATGTGGGGCCCCAATGACATGCGGCACGTATTTGGGGCCCCCATGACATGCGGCATGCATTTTTAGGCCCCCATGACATGCGCCATGCATTTGGGGCCCTTATTACATGCGCCATGCATTTGGGGCCCCCATGACATGCAGCACATATTTGGGGCCCCCATGACATGCGGCATTCATTTGGGGTCCCCATGACATGCGGCATGCACGTGGTTCCCCCATGACATGCGGCATGCGTTTGGGGCCCCCATGACACGCGGCATGCATGTGAGACCCCAATGACATGCGGCATGCATGTTGGTCCCCCATGACATGCGGCACGTATTTGGGGCCCCCATGACATGCGGCATGCATTTGGGGCCCCCATGACATGCGCCATGCATGTGGGGCCCCCATGACATGCGGCAGGAATTTGGGGCCCCCATGACATGCGGCATGTATGTGGGGTCCTCATGACATGAGGCATGCATGTTGGGCCCCCATGACATGCGGCACGTATTTGGAGCCCCCATGACATGCGGCATGCACGTGGGTCCCCCATGACATGCCGCATGCATGTGGGGCCCCCATGACATGCGGCATGCATTTGGGGCCCCCATGACATGCGCCATGTATGTGGGGTCCTCATGACATGAGGCATGCATTTGGGCCCCCCATGACATGCGTCATGCACGTGGGGTCCCTATGACATGCAGAATGCATTTGGGGCCCCCATGTTATGTGCCGTGCATGTGGGGCCCCCATGACATGCATTACGTATTTGGGGCCCTCGTGACATGCGGCATGCATTTTTAGGCCCCCATGACATGCACCATGCATGTGTGGCCGTCATGACATGCGGCAGGTATTTGGGGCCCACATGACATCCGGCATTCATATGGTCCCCCCATGACATGCGGCATGCACATCGGGCCACCATGACATGCGGCATGCATTTGGGGACCCCATGACATGTGCCATGCATGTGGGTCCCCATGAAATGTGGCACGTATTTGGGGCCCCCATGACATGCGACATGCATTTGGGTCCCTCATTACATGCGCCATGCATTTGGGTCCCCCATGACATGAGGCATACATTTGGGGACCCCATGACATGTGCCATGCATGTGGGTCCCCATGACATGTGGCACGTATTTGGGGCCCCCATGACATGCGGCATGCATTTGGGGCCCTCATTACATGCGCCATGCATTTGGGGCCCCCATTACATGCATCACATATTTGGGGCACCCATGACATGCAGCATGCACGTGGGGCCCCCATGATATGGGGCATGCGTTTCGGGCCCCCATGACACGCGGCATGCATGTGGGGCCCCGATGACATGCGGCATGCATGTTGGGCCCCCATGACATGCGGCACTTATTTGGGGCCCCCATGACATGCGGCACGTATTTGGGGCCCCCATGACATGCGGCATGCATTTTGGGTCCCCATGACATGCGGCACGTATTTGGGGCCCCCATGGCATGCGGCATGCATTTGGGGCCCCCATGACATGCGGCATGCATTTGGGTCCCCCATGACACGCGGCATGCATGTGGGGCCCCCATGACATGCGGCACGTATTTGGGGCCCCCATGACATGCGGCATGCATTTTGGGTCCCCATGAAATGCGGCACGTATTTGGGGCCCCCATGACATGCGGCATGCATTTGGGGCCCCCATGACAATCGGCATGCATGTGGGGCCCCCATGACATGAGGCATGCACGTGGGGCCCCCATGACATGCGTCAAGTATTTCTGGCCCTCATGACATGCGGCATACATTTGGGGCCCCCATGACATGCGGCATGCATTTGGGTCCCCCATGACATGAGGCATACATTTGGGGACCCCATGACATGTGCCGTGCATGTGGGTCCCCATGACATGTGGCATGCATTTGGGGCCCCCATGACATGTGGCATGCAAGTGGGGCCCCCATTACATGCGCCATGCATTTGGGGCCCCCATGACATGCGGCACATATTTGGGGCCCTTATGACATGCGGCATGCATTTTTAGGCCCCCATGACATGCGGCATGCGTTTGGGGCCCCCATGACATGCGGCATGCATGTGAGACCCCAATGACATGCGGCATGCATGTTGGGCCCCCATGACATGCGGCATGCATTTGGGGCCCCCATGACATGCGCCATGCATGTGGGGTTCCCATGACATGCGGCAGGAATTTGGGGCCCACATGACATGCGGCATGCATGTGGTCCCCCCATGACATGTGGCATGCACGTGGGGCCCCCATGACATGCGGCATGCATTTGGGGCCCCCATGACATGCGCCATGCATGTGGGGTCCTCATAACATGAGGCATGTATTTGGGGCCCCCATGACATGTGCCATGCATTTGGGCCCCCCATGACATGCGTCATGCACGTGGGGTCACTATGACATGCAGAATGCATTTAGGGCCCCCATGATATGTGCCGTGCATGTGGGGCCCCCATGACATGCATCACGTATTTGGGGCCCTCATGATATGCGGCATGCATTTTTAGGCCCCCATGACATGCGCCATGCATGTGTGGCCGTCATGACATGTGGCAGGTATTTGGGTCCCACATGATATGCGGCATTCATATGGTCCCCCCATGACATGCGGCATGCACGTCGGGCCACCATGACATGCGGCATGCATTTGGGGCCCCCATGACACTCGGCATGCATGCGGGGCCCCCATGACATGAGGCATGCACGTGGGGCCCCCATGACATGCGGCAAGTATTTCTGGCCCTCATGACATGCGGCATACATTTGGGGCCCCCATGACATGCGGCATGCATTTGGGTCCACCATGACATGAGGAATACATTTGGGGCCCCCATGACATGTGCCATGCATGTGGGTCCCCATGACATGTGGCACGTATTTGGGGCCCCCATGACATGCGGCATGCATTTGGGGCCCTCATTACATGCGCCATGCATTTGGGGTCCCCATTACATGCATCACATATTTGGGGCACCCATGACATGCAGCATGCACGTGGGGCCCCCATGATATGGGGCATGCGTTTCGGGCCCCCATGACACGCGGCATGCATGTGGGGCCCCGATGACATGCGGCATGCATGTTGGGCCCCCATGACATGCGGCACTTATTTGGGGCCCCCATGACATGCGGCACGTATTTGGGGCCCCCATGACATGCGGCATGCATTTTGGGTCCCCATGACATGCTGCACGTATTTGGGGCCCCCATGGCATGCGGCATGCATTTGGGGCCCCCATGACATGCGGCATGCATTTGGGTCCCCCATGACACGCGGCATGCATGTGGGGCCCCCATGACATGCGGCACGTATTTGGGGCCCCCATGACATGCGGCATGCATTTTGGGTCCCCATGAAATGCGGCACGTATTTGGGGCCCCCATGACATGCGGCATGCATTTGGGGCCCCCATGACAATCGGCATGCATGTGGGGCCCCCATGACATGAGGCATGCACGTGGGGCCCCCATGACATGCGTCAAGTATTTCTGGCCCTCATGACATGCGGCATACATTTGGGGCCCCCATGACATGCGGCATGCATTTGGGTCCCCCATGACATGAGGCATACATTTGGGGACCCCATGACATGTGCCGTGCATGTGGGTCCCCATGACATGTGGCATGCATTTGGGGCCCCCATGACATGTGGCATGCAAGTGGGGCCCCCATTACATGCGCCATGCATTTGGGGCCCCCATGACATGCGGCACATATTTGGGGCCCTTATGACATGCGGCATGCATTTTTAGGCCCCCATGACATGCGGCATGCGTTTGGGGCCCCCATGACATGCGGCATGCATGTGAGACCCCAATGACATGCGGCATGCATGTTGGGCCCCCATGACATGCGGCATGCATTTGGGGCCCCCATGACATGCGCCATGCATGTGGGGTTCCCATGACATGCGGCAGGAATTTGGGGCCCACATGACATGCGGCATGCATGTGGTCCCCCCATGACATGTGGCATGCACGTGGGGCCCCCATGACATGCGGCATGCATTTGGGGCCCCCATGACATGCGCCATGCATGTGGGGTCCTCATAACATGAGGCATGTATTTGGGGCCCCCATGACATGTGCCATGCATTTGGGCCCCCCATGACATGCGTCATGCACGTGGGGTCACTATGACATGCAGAATGCATTTAGGGCCCCCATGATATGTGCCGTGCATGTGGGGCCCCCATGACATGCATCACGTATTTGGGGCCCTCATGATATGCGGCATGCATTTTTAGGCCCCCATGACATGCGCCATGCATGTGTGGCCGTCATGACATGTGGCAGGTATTTGGGTCCCACATGATATGCGGCATTCATATGGTCCCCCCATGACATGCGGCATGCACGTCGGGCCACCATGACATGCGGCATGCATTTGGGGCCCCCATGACACTCGGCATGCATGCGGGGCCCCCATGACATGAGGCATGCACGTGGGGCCCCCATGACATGCGGCAAGTATTTCTGGCCCTCATGACATGCGGCATACATTTGGGGCCCCCATGACATGCGGCATGCATTTGGGTCCACCATGACATGAGGAATACATTTGGGGCCCCCATGACATGTGCCATGCATGTGGGTCCCCATGACATGTGGCACGTATTTGGGGCCCCCATGACATGCGGCATGCATTTGGGGCACTCATTACATGCGCCATGCATTTGGGGCCCCCATGACATGCGGCACATATTTGGGGCCCCCATGACATGCGGCATGCATTTGGGGTCCCCATGACATGCGGCATGCACGTGGTTCCCCCATGACATGCGCCATGCGTTTGGGGCCTCCATGACACGCGGCATGCATGTGAGACCCCAATGACACGCGACATGCATGTGAGACCCCAATGACATGCGGCATGCATGTTGGGCACCCATGACATGCGGCACGTATTTGGGGCCCCCATGACATGCGCCATTCATTTGGGGGCCCCATGACATGCGCCATGCATGTGGGGCCCCCATGACAAGCGGCACATATTTGGTGGCCCCGTGACGTGCGGCATGCATTCGGGGACCCCATGACATGCGGCATGCATGTGGGGCCCCGAAGACATACGGCTTGCATATGGGTCCCCCATGACATGCCGTATGCACGTGGGGCCCCCATGACATGTGGCACTTACTTTGGGCCCCCATGACATGCGCCATGCATTTGGGGTCCTCATGACATGCGACACGTATTTGGGGTTCTCATGACCTGCGGCACGTATTTGGGGCCCCCATGACATGCGCCATGCATTTGGCCCCCCATGACATGCGTCATGCACCTGGGGTCCCTATAACATGCGGAATGCATTTGGGTCCCGCATGATATGCGCCGTGCATGTGGGGCCCCCATGACATGCATCACGTATTTGGGGCCCCCATGACATGCGGCATGCATTTTTAGGCCCCCATGACATGTGCCATGCATGTGTGACCGTCATGACATGCGGCAGGAATTTGGGACCCACATGACATGCGGCATGCGCGGGGTGCCCCCATGACATGCGGCATGCATTTGGGGTCCCCATGACATGCGGCATGCACGTGAAGCCCCCATGACATGTGGCATTCATTTGAGGTCCCCATGACATGCGGCATGCACGTGGTTCCCCCATGACATGCGGCATGCGTTTGGGGCCCCCATGACACGCGGCATGCATGTGAGACCCCAATGACATGCGGCATGCATGTTGGTCCCCCATGACATGCGGCACGTATTTGGGGCCCCCATGACATGCGGCATGCATTTGGGGCCCCCATGACATGCGCCATGCATGTGGGGCCCCCATGACATGCGGCAGGAATTTGGGGCCCCCATGACATGCGGCATGTATGTGGGGTCCTCATGACATGAGGCATGCATGTTGGGCCCCCATGACATGCGGCACGTATTTGGAGCCCCCATGACATGCGGCATGCACGTGGGTCCCCCATGACATGCCGCATGCATGTGGGGCCCCCATGACATGCGGCATGTATTTGGGGCCCCCATGACATGCGGCATGCATTTGGGGCCCCCATGACATGCGCCATGTATGTGGGGTCCTCATGACATGAGGCATGCATTTGGGCCCCCCATGACATGCGTCATGCACGTGGGGTCCCTATGACATGCAGAATGCATTTGGGGCCCCCATGTTATGTGCCGTGCATGTGGGGCCCCCATGACATGCATCACGTATTTGGGGCCCTCGTGACATGCGGCATGCATTTTTAGGCCCCCATGACATGCACCATGCATGTGTGGCCGTCATGACATGCGGCAGGTATTTGGGGCCCACATGACATGCGGCATTCATATGGTCCCCCCATGACATGCGGCATGCACATCGGGCCACCATGACATGCGGCATGCATTTGGGGACCCCATGACATGTGCCATGCATGTGGGTCCCCATGAAATGTGGCACGTATTTGGGGCCCCCATGACATGCGACATGCATTTGGGTCCCTCATTACATGCGCCATGCATTTGGGTCCCCCATGACATGAGGCATACATTTGGGGACCCCATGACATGTGCCATGCATGTGGGTCCCCATGACATGTGGCACGTATTTGGGGCCCCCATGACATGCGGCATGCATTTGGGGCCCTCATTACATGCGCCATGCATTTGGGGCCCCCATTACATGCATCACATATTTGGGGCACCCATGACATGCAGCATGCACGTGGGGCCCCCATGATATGGGGCATGCGTTTCGGGCCCCCATGACACGCGGCATGCATGTGGGGCCCCGATGACATGCGGCATGCATGTTGGGCCCCCATGACATGCGGCACTTATTTGGGGCCCCCATGACATGCGGCACGTATTTGGGGCCCCCATGACATGCGGCATGCATTTTGGGTCCCCATGACATGCGGCACGTATTTGGGGCCCCCATGGCATGCGGCATGCATTTGGGGCCCCCATGACATGCGGCATGCATTTGGGTCCCCCATGACACGCGGCATGCATGTGGGGCCCCCATGACATGCGGCACGTATTTGGGGCCCCCATGACATGCGGCATGCATTTTGGGTCCCCATGAAATGCGGCACGTATTTGGGGCCCCCATGACATGCGGCATGCATTTGGGGCCCCCATGACAATCGGCATGCATGTGGGGCCCCCATGACATGAGGCATGCACGTGGGGCCCCCATGACATGCGTCAAGTATTTCTGGCCCTCATGACATGCGGCATACATTTGGGGCCCCCATGACATGCGGCATGCATTTGGGTCCCCCATGACATGAGGCATACATTTGGGGACCCCATGACATGTGCCGTGCATGTGGGTCCCCATGACATGTGGCACGTATTTGGGGCCCCCATGACATGCTGCATGCATTTGGGGCCCCCATGACATGTGGCATGCAAGTGGGGCCCCCATTACATGCGCCATGCATTTGGGGCCCCCATGACATGCGGCACATATTTGGGGCCCTTATGACATGCGGCATGCATTTTTAGGCCCCCATGACATGCGGCATGCGTTTGGGGCCCCCATGACATGCGGCATGCATGTGAGACCCCAATGACATGCGGCATGCATGTTGGACCCCCATGACATGCGGCATGCATTTGGGGCCCCCATGACATGCGCCATGCATGTGGGGTTCCCATGACATGCGGCAGGAATTTGGGGCCCACATGACATGCGGCATGCATGTGGTCCCCCCATGACATGTGGCATGCACGTGGGGCCCCCATGACATGCGGCATGCATTTGGGGCCCCCATGACATGCGCCATGCATGTGGGGTCCTCATAACATGAGGCATGTATTTGGGGCCCCCATGACATGTGCCATGCATTTGGGCCCCCCATGACATGCGTCATGCACGTGGGGTCACTATGACATGCAGAATGCATTTAGGGCCCCCATGATATGTGCCGTGCATGTGGGGCCCCCATGACATGCATCACGTATTTGGGGCCCTCATGATATGCGGCATGCATTTTTAGGCCCCCATGACATGCGCCATGCATGTGTGGCCGTCATGACATGTGGCAGGTATTTGGGTCCCACATGATATGCGGCATTCATATGGTCCCCCCATGACATGCGGCATGCACGTCGGGCCACCATGACATGCGGCATGCATTTGGGGCCCCCATGACACTCGGCATGCATGCGGGGCCCCCATGACATGAGGCATGCACGTGGGGCCCCCATGACATGCGGCAAGTATTTCTGGCCCTCATGACATGCGGCATACATTTGGGGCCCCCATGACATGCGGCATGCATTTGGGTCCACCATGACATGAGGAATACATTTGGGGCCCCCATGACATGTGCCATGCATGTGGGTCCCCATGACATGTGGCACGTATTTGGGGCCCCCATGACATGCGGCATGCATTTGGGGCACTCATTACATGCGCCATGCATTTGGGGCCCCCATGACATGCGGCACATATTTGGGGCCCCCATGACATGCGGCATGCATTTGGGGTCCCCATGACATGCGGCATGCAAGTGGTTCCCCCATGACATGCGAGATGCGTTTGGGGCCTCCATGACACGCGGCATGCATGTGAGACCCCAATGACACGCGACATGCATGTGAGACCCCAATGACATGCGGCATGCATGTTGGGCACCCATGACATGCGGCACGTATTTGGGGCCCCCATGACATGCGCCATTCATTTGGGGGCCCCATGACATGCGCCATGCATGTGGGGCCCCAATGACAAGCGGCACATATTTGGTGGCCCCGTGACGTGCGGCATGCATTCGGGGACCCCATGACATGCGGCATGCATGTGGGGCCCCGAAGACATACGGCTTGCATATGGGTCCCCCATGACATGCCGTATGCACGTGGGGCCCCCATGACATGTGGCACTTACTTTGGGCCCCCATGACATGCGCCATGCATTTGGGGTCCTCATGACATGCGACACGTATTTGGGGTTCTCATGACCTGCGGCACGTATTTGGGGCCCCCATGACATGCGCCATGCATTTGGCCCCCCATGACATGCGTCATGCACCTGGGGTCCCTATAACATGCGGAATGCATTTGGGTCCCGCATGATATGCGCCGTGCATGTGGGGCCCCCATGACATGCATCACGTATTTGGGGCCCCCATGACATGCGGCATGCATTTTTAGGCCCCCATGACATGTGCCATGCATGTGTGACCGTCATGACATGCGGCAGGAATTTGGGACCCACATGACATGCGGCATGCGCGGGGTGCCCCCATGACATGCGGCATGCATTTGGGGTCCCCATGACATGCGGCATGCACGTGAAGCCCCCATGACATGTGGCATGCATGTGGGGCCCTGATGACATGCGGCATGCATGTGGGACCCCCCTGACATTCGGCATGCACCTCGGGCCCCCATGACATGCGGCACATATTTTGGGCCCCCATGACATGCGGCATGCATTTTGGGCCCCCATGACACACACCATGCATGTGGGGCCCCCATGACATGCGGCATGCACATGGGGCCCCATGACATGCGGCATGCATATGGAGCCCCCATGACATGCGGAATGCACGTGGGGCCCCCATGACATGCGGCATGCATTTGAGGCCCCCATGACATGCGGCATGCATGTGGGGCCCCCATGACATGCGACATGCATGTGGGGCCCCATGACATGCGGCACGTATTTGGGGCCCCCCTGACATGCGGCATGCATTTGGGGTAGTCATGACATGCGGCATGCTAGTGGGGCACCCATGACATGCGGTATGCACGTGGGGCCCCCATGACATGCGGTTTGCATATGGGGTACCTATGACTTGTGGCATGCATGTGGGGCCCCAATGACAAGCGCCATGCATGTGGGGCCCCCATGACGTGCTGCAATCATTTTGGGCCCCCATGACACGTGGCATGCATGTGGGGCCCCCATGACATGAGCCATGCATTTGGAGCCCCAATGACATACTTCATGCATGTGGAGCCCCCATAACATGCGGAATGCATTTGGGGCCCACATGACATGCAGCATGCATTTGGGGCTCCCATGACATGCGGCATGCATTTTTGGCCCCATGACATGCAGCATGCATTTGGGGCTCAATGACATGCAGCATGACCGTGGGGCCCACATGACCTGTGGCATGCATTTGGGGTCCCCATGAAATGCGGCATGCACGTGGGGCCCCCATGAAATGCGGTTGGCATATGGGGTACCTATGACTTGTGGCATGCATGTGGGGCCCCAATGACAAGCGCCATGCATGTGGGGCCCCCATGACATGCAGCATGCATTTGGGGAGCCCATGCTATGCGGCATGCACGTGGGGTCCTCATGACATGCGACATGCATTTGGGGCCCCCAATGACATGCGACATACATTTGGGTCCCCATGACATGCGGCATGCATTTGGGGCTCCCATGACATGCGGTATGCATGTGGAGCCACCATGACACGCAGCATGCACGTGGGGCCCCCATGACATGCGGAATGCATTTGGGGCCCACATGACATGCAGCATGCATTTGGGGAGCCCATGCTATGCGGCATGCACGTGGGGTCCTCATGACATGCGACATGCATTTGGGGCCCCCAATGACATGCGACATACATTTGGAGCCCCCATGACATGCAGAATGCATTTGGGGCCCCCATGACATGCGGCATGCACTTGTGGCCTCCATGACACGCGGCATGCATGTGGGGCCCCCATGACATGCGGCATGCATTTGGAGCCCCCATGACACGCGGCATGCATGTGGGTCCCCCATGACATGCAGCATGTATGTGGGCATTCCATGAAATGCGGCATTCACGTCGGGCCCCATGACATGCATCACATATTTGGGGCCCCCATGACATGTGGCATACATTCGGGGCCCCAATGACATGGGCCATGCATGTGGGGCCCCCATGACATGCACCATGCATGTGGCGCTCCCAAGACATGTGGCACGTATTTGGGGCCCCCATGACATGCGGCATGCAAGTTTGGCCCCCATGACATGCGGCATGTATTTGGGGCCCCATGACATGCGGCATACATTTGGGGCCCTCATGACATGTGGCACGCATTTGGGGCCCCCATGACATGCGGCACGTATTTATGGCCCTCATGATTTGCGGCATACATTTGGGGCCCCCATGACATGCTTCATGCATTTGGGGCCCCCATGACATGCTGCATGCATTTGGGGTCCCCATGACATGCAGCATGCACGTGAAGCCCCCATGACATGCTGCATGCGATTGGGGCCCCATGACACGCGGCATGCATGTGGGGCCCTAACGACATGCGGGATGCATGTGGGGACTCCCTGACATGTGGCATGCACGTCGGGCCCCCATGACATGTGGCACGTATTTGGGGCCTCCATGACATGTGGCATGCATTTGGGGCCCCCATGACATGCGCCATGCGTGTGGGGCCCCCATGACATGCGCCATGCATGTGAGGACTTCATGACATGTGGCAGGTGTTTGGGGCCCCCATGACATGCGGCACGTATTTATGGCCCCCATGAATTGCGGCATACATTTGGGGCCCCCATGACATGCGGCATGCATTTGGGGCCCTCATTACATGCGCCATGCATTTGGGTCCCCCATGACATGAGGCATACATTTCGGGACCCCATGACATTTGCCATGCATGTGGGTCCCCATGACAGGTGGCACGTATTTGGGGCCCCCATGACATGCGGCATGCATTTGGGGCCCTCATTACATGCACCATGCATTTGGGGCCCCCATGACATGCATCACATATTTGGGGCACCCATGACATGCAGCATGCACGTGGGGCCCCCATGACATGCGGTTTGCATATGGGGTACCTATGACTTGTGGCATGCATGTGGGGCCCCAATGACAAGCGCCATGCATGTGGGGCCCCCATGACGTGCTGCAATCATTTTGGGCCCCCATGACACGTGGCATGCATGTGGGGCCCCCATGACATGAGCCATGCATTTGGAGCCCCAATGACATACTTCATGCATGTGGAGCCCCCATAACATGCGGAATGCATTTGGGGCCCACATGACATGCAGCATGCATTTGGGGCTCCCATGACATGCGGCATGCATTTTTGGCCCCATGACATGCAGCATGCATTTGGGGCTCAATGACATGCAGCATGACCGTGGGGACCCCATGACATGCGGTATGCACGTGGGGCCCACATGACCTGTGGCATGCATTTGGGGTCCCCATGAAATGCGGCATGCACGTGGGGCCCCCATGACATGGGGCATGCATTTGGGACCTTCACAATATGCGGCATGCTTGTGGGGCCCCCATGACATGCGGTTTGCATATGGGGTACCTATGACTTGTGGCATGCATGTGGGGCCCCAATGACAAGTGCCATGCATGTGGGGCCCCCATGACATGCAGCATGCATTTGGGGAGCCCATGCTATGCGGCATGCACGTGGGGTCCTCATGACATGCGACATGCATTTGGGGCCCCCAATGACATGCGACTTACATTTGGGTCCCCATGACATGCGGCATGCATTTGGGGCTCCCATGACATGCGGTATGCATGTGGAGCCACCATGACACGCAGCATGCACGTGGGGCCCCCATGACATGCGGAATGCATTTGGGGCCCACATGACATGCAGCATGCATTTGGGGAGCCCATGCTATGCGGCATGCACGTGGGGTCCTCATGACATGCGACATGCATTTGGGGCCCCCAATGACATGCGACATACATTTGGAGCCCCCATGACATGCAGAATGCATTTGGGGCCCCCATGACATGCGGCATGCACTTGTGGCCTCCATGACATGCGGCATGCATGTGGGGCCCCCATGACATGCGGCATGCATTTGGAGCCCCCATGACACGCGGCATGCATGTGGGTCCCCCATGACATGCAGCATGTATGTGGGCATTCCATGAAATGCGGCATTCACGTCGGGCCCCATGACATGCATCACATATTTGGGGCCCCCATGACATGTGGCATACATTCGGGGCCCCAATGACATGGGCCATGCATGTGGGGCCCCCATGACATGCACCATGCATGTGGCGCTCCCAAGACATGTGGCACGTATTTGGGGCCCCCATGACATGCGGCATGCAAGTTTGGCCCCCATGACATGCGGCATGTATTTGGGGCCCCATGACATGCGGCATACATTTGGGGCCCTCATGACATGCGTCATGCATTTGTGGGCCCCATGACATGCGCCATGCATGTGGGGTCCTCATGACATGTTGCACGCATTTGGGGCCCCCATGACATGCGGCACGTATTTATGGCCCTCATGATTTGCGGCATACATTTGGGGCCCCCATGACATGCTTCATGCATTTGGGGCCCCCATGACATGCTGCATGCATTTGGGGTCCCCATGACATGCAGCATGCACGTGAAGCCCCCATGACATGCTGCATGCGATTGGGGCCCCATGACACGCGGCATGCATGTGGGGCCCTAACGACATGCGGGATGCATGTGGGGACTCCCTGACATGTGGCATGCACGTCGGGCCCCCATGACATGTGGCACGTATTTGGGGCCTCCATGACATGTGGCATGCATTTGGGGCCCCCATGACATGCGCCATGCGTGTGGGGCCCCCATGACATGCGCCATGCATGTGAGGACTTCATGACATGTGGCAGGTGTTTGGGGCCCCCATGACATGCGGCACGTATTTATGGCCCCCATGAATTGCGGCATACATTTGGGGCCCCCATGACATGCTTCATGCATTTGGGGCCCCCATGACATGCTGCATGCATGTGGGGTCCCCATGACATGCGGCATGGATTTGGGCCCCTCATGACATGTGGCATGCAAGTGGGGCCCCCATGACATGCGGCACGTATTTGGGGCCCTATGACATGCGGCATACATTTGGGGCCCCCATGACATGCGGCACATATTTGGGGCCCCCATGACATGCAGCATGCACGTGGGGCCCCCATGATATGGGGCATGCGTTTCGGGCCCCCATGACACGCGGCATGCATGTGGGGCCCCGATGACATGCGGCATGCATGTTGGGCCACCATGACATGCGGCACGTATTTGGGGCCCCCATGACATGCAGCACGTATTTGGGGACCCCATGAAAAGCGGCATGCATTTTGGGTCCCCATGACATGCGGCACGTATTTGGGGCCCCCATGACATGCGGCATGCATTTGGGGCCTCCATGACACTCGGCATGCATGTGGGGCCCCCATGACATGAGGCATGCATTTGGGGCCCTCATTACATGCGCCATGCATTTGGGTCCCCCATGACATGAGACATACATTTGGGGACCCCATGACATGTGGCATGCATGTGGGTCCCCATGACATGTGGCACGTATTTGGGGCCCCATGACATGCGGCATGCATTTGGGGCCCTCATTACATGCACCATGCATTTGGGGCCCCCATGACACGCGGCACATATTTGGGGCCCCCATGACATGCAGCATGCACATGGGGCCCCCATGATATGGGGCATGCGTTTCGGGCCCCCATGACACGCGGCATGCATGTGGGGCCCCGATGACATGCGGCATGCATGTTGGGCCACCATGACATGCGGCACGTATTTGGGGCCCCCATGACATGCGGCACATATTTGGGGACCCCATGACATGCGGCATGCATTTTGGGTCCCCATGACATGCGGCACGTATTTGGAGCCCCCATGACATGCGGCATGCATTTGGGGCCTCCATGACACTCGGCATGCATGTGGGGCCCCCATGACATGAGGCATGCACGTGGGGCCCCCATGACATGCGTCAAGTATTTCTGGCCCTCATGACATGCGGCATACATTTGTGGCCCCCATGACATGCGGCATGCATTTGGGTCCCCCATGACACGCGGCATGCATGTGGGGCCCCGATGACATGCGGCATGCATGTTGGGCCCCCATGACATGCGACATGTATTTGGGGCCCCCATGACATGCGGCACGTATTTGGGGCCCCCATGACATGCGGCATGCATTTTGGGTCCCATGACATGCGGCACGTATTTGGGGCCCCCATGACATGCGGCATGCATTTGGGGCCCCCATGACAATCGGCATGCATGTGGGGCCCCCATGACATGAGGCATGCACGTGGGGCCCCCATGACATGCGTCAAGTATTTCTGGCCCTCATGACATGCGGCATACATTTGGGGCCCCCATGACATGCGGCATGCATTTGGGTCCCCCATGACATGAGGCATACATTTAGGGACCCCATGACATGTGCCGTGCATGTGGGTCCCCATGACATGTGGCACGTATTTGGGGCCCCCATGACATGCTGCATGCATTTGGGGCCCCCATGACATGCTGCATGCATTTGGGGCCCCCATGACATGTGGCATGCAAGTGGGGCCCCCATGACATGCGGCACGTATTTGGGGCCCCATGACATGCGGCATACATTTGGGGCCCCCATGACATACGTCATGCTTTTGGGGCCCCCATGACATGCACCATGTATGTGGGGTCCTCATGACATGCGGCACGTATTTGGGGCCCCCATGACATGCGGCATGCATTTTTAGGCCCCCATGACATGCGCCATGCATTTGGGGCCCTCATTACATGCGCCATGCATTTGGGGCCCCCATGACATGCGGCACATATTTGGGGCCCCCATGACATGCGGCATGCAGAATGCATTTGGGGCCCCCATGACATGCATCACGTATTTGGGGCCCTCATGACATGCGGCATGCATTTTTAGGCCCCATGACATGCGCCATGCATGTGTGGCCGTCATGACATGTGGCAGGTATTTGGGTCCCACATGATATGCGGCATTCATATGGTCCCCCCATGACATGCGGCATGCACGTCGGGCCACCATGACATGCGGCATGCATTTGGGGCCCCCATGACACTCGGCATGCATGCGGGGCCCCCATGACATGAGGCATGCACGTGGGGCCCCCATGACATGCGATAAGTATTTCTGGCCCTCATGACATGCGGCATACATTTGGGGCCCCCATGACATGCGGCATGCATTTGGGTCCACCATGACATGAGGAATACATTTGGGGCCCCCATGACATGTGCCATGCATGTGGGTCCCCATGACATGTGGCACGTATTTGGGGCCCCCATGACATGCGGCATGCATTTGGGGCACTCATTACATGCGCCATGCATTTGGGGCCCCCATGACATGCGGCACATATTTGGGGCCCCCATGACATGCGGCATGCATTTGGGGTCCCCATGACATGCGGCATGCACGTGGTCCCCCCATGACATGCGCCATGCGTTTGGGGCCCCCATGACACGCGGCATGCATGTGAGACCCCAATGACACGCGGCATGCATGTGAGACCCCAATGACATGCGGCATGCATGTTGGGCACCCATGACATGCGGCACCTATTTGGGGCCCCCATGACATGCGCCATGCATTTGGGGGCCCCATGACATGCGCCATGCATGTGGGGCCCCCATGACAAGCGGCACGTATTTGGTGGCCCTGTGACGTGCGGCATGCATTCGGGGACCCCATGACATGCGGCATGCAAGTGGGGCCCCGAAGACATACGGCTTGCATATGGGTCCCCCATGACATGCCGCATGCACGTGGGGCCCCCATGACATGTGGCACTTACTTGGGGCCCCCATGACATGCGCCATGCATTTGGGGTCCTCATGACATGCGGCACGTATTTGGGGTTCTCATGACCTGCGGCACGTATTTGGGGCCCCATGACATGCGCCATGCATTTGGCCCCCCATGACATGCGTCATGCATCTGGGGTCCCTATAACATGCGGAATGCATTTGGGTCCCGCATGATATGCGCCGTGCATGTGGGGCCCCCATGACATGCATCACGTATTTGGGGCCCCCATGACATGCGGCATGCATTTTTAGGCCCCCATGACATGTGCCATGCATGTGTGACCGTCATGACATGCGGCAGGAATTTGGGACCCACATGACATGCGGCATGCGCGGGGTGCCCCCATGACATGCGGCATGCATTTGGGGTCCCCATGACATGCGGCATGCACGTGAAGCCCCCATTACATGCGGCATGCATGTGGGGCCCTGATGACATGCGGCATGCATGTGGGACCCCCCTGACATTCGGCATGCACCTCGGGCCCCCATGACATGCGGCACATATTTTGGGCCCCCATGACATGCGGCATGCATTTTGGGCCCCCATGACACACACCATGCATGTGGGGCCCCCATGACATGCGGCATGCACATGGGGCCCCATGACATGCGGCATGCATATGGAGCCCCCATGACATGCGGAATGCACGTGGGGCCCCCATGACATGCGGCATGCATTTGAGGCCCCCATGACATGCGGCATGCATGTGGGGCCCCCATGACATGCGACATGCATGTGGGGCCCCATGACATGCGGCACGTATTTGGGGCCCCCCTGACATGCGGCATGCATTTGGGGTAGTCATGACATGCGGCATGCTAGTGGGGCACCCATGACATACGGTATGCACGTGGGGCCCCCATGACATGCGGTTTGCATATGGGGTACCTATGACTTGTGGCATGCATGTGGGGCCCCAATGACAAGCGCCATGCATGTGGGGCCCCCATGACGTGCTGCAATCATTTTGGGCCCCCATGACACGTGGCATGCATGTGGGGCCCCCATGACATGAGCCATGCATTTGAAGCCCCAATGACATACTTCATGCATGTGGAGCCCCCATAACATGCGGAATGCATTTGGGGCCCACATGACATGCAGCATGCATTTGGGGCTCCCATGACATGCGGCATGCATTTTTGGCCCCATGACATGCAGCATGCATTTGGGGCTCAATGACATGCAGCATGACCGTGGGGACCCCATGACATGCGGTATGCACGTGGGGCCCACATGACCTGTGGCATGCATTTGGGGTCCCCATGAAATGCGGCATGCACGTGGGGCCCCCATGACATGGGGCATGCATTTGGGACCTTCACAATATGCGGCATGCTTGTGGGGCCCCCATGACATGCGGTTTGCATATGGGGTACCTATGACTTGTGGCATGCATGTGGGTCCCCAATGACAAGCGCCATGCATGTGGGGCCCCCATGACATGCAGCATGCATTTAGGGAGCCCATGCTATGCGGCATGCACGTGGGGTCCTCATGACATGCGACATGCATTTGGGGCGCCCAATGACATGCGACATACATTTGGGGCCCCCATGACATGCGGCATGCATTTGGGGCTCCCATGACATGCGGTATGCATGTGGAGCCACCATGACACGCAGCATGCACGTGGGGCCCCCATGACATGCGGAATGCATTTGGGGCCCACATGACATGCGGCATGCATTTGGGGAGCCCATGCTATGCGGCATGCACGTGGGGTCCTCATGACATGCGACATGCATTTGGGGCCCCCAATGACATGCAACATACATTTGGAGCCCCCATGACATGCAGAATGCATTTGGGGCCCCCATGACATGCGGCATGCACTTGTGGCCTCCATGACACGCGGCATGCATGTGGGGCCCCCATGACATGCGGCATGCATTTGGGGCCCCATGACATGCGGCATGCAAGTGGGGCCCCCATGACATGTGGCATGCATGTGGGGCCCACATGACAAGCGGCATGCACGTGGGGCCCCCATGACATGCGGCACGTATTTGGAGCCCCCATGACATGCGGCATGCATGTGGAGCCCCCATGACATGCGGAATGGATATGGGCACCCCATGACATGCGGCATGCATTTGGGGCCCCCATGACATGCGGCACGTATTTATGGCCCTCATGATTTGCGGCATACATTTGGGGCCCCCATGACATGCTTCATGCATTTGGGGCCCCCATGACATGCTGCATGCATTTGGGGTCCCCATGACATGCAGCATGCACGTGAAGCCCCCATGACATGCTGCATGCGATTGGGGCCCCATGACACGCGGCATGCATGTGGGGCCCTAACGACATGCGGGATGCATGTGGGGACCCCCTGACATGTGGCATGCACGTCGGGCCCCCATGACATGTGGCACGTATTTGGGGCCTCCATGACATGTGGCATGCATTTGGGGCCCCCATGACATGCGCCATGCATGTGGGGCCCCCATGACATGCGCCATGCATGTGAGGACTTCATGACATGTGGCAGGTGTTTGGGGCCCCCATGACATGCGGCACGTATTTATGGCCCCCATGAATTGGGGCATACATTTGGGGCCCCCATGACATGCTTCATGCATTTGGGGCCCCCATGACATGCTGCATGCATGTGGGGTCCCCATGACATGCGGCATGGATTTGGGCCCCCCATGACATGTGGCATGCAAGTGGGGCCCCCATGACATGCGGAACGTATTTGGGGCCCTATGACATGCGGCATACATTTGGGGCCCCCATGACATGCGGCACATATTTGGGGCCCCCATGACATGCAGCATGCACGTGGGGCCCCCATGATATGGGGCATGCGTTTCGGGCCCCCATGACACGCGGCATGCATGTGGGGCCCCGATGACATGCGGCATGCATGTTGGGCCACCATGACATGCGGCACGTATTTGGGGCCCCCATGACATGCAGCACGTATTTGGGGACCCCATGAAAAGCGGCATGCATTTTGGGTCCCCATGACATGCGGCACGTATTTGGGGCCCCCATGACATGCGGCATGCATTTGGGGCCTCCATGACACTCGGCATGCATGTGGGGCCCCCATGACATGAGGCATGCACGTGGGGCCCCCATGACATGCGTCAAGTATTTCTGGCCCTCATGACATGCGGCATACATTTGTGGCCCCCATGACATGCGGCATGCATTTGGGTCCCCCCTGACATGAGGCATACATTTGGGGACCCCATGACATTTGCCATGCATGTGGGTCCCCATGACAGGTGGCACGTATTTGGGGCCCCCATGACATGCGGCATGCATTTGGGGCCCTCATTACATGCGCCATGCATTTGGGGCCCCCATGACATGCGGCACATATTTGGGGCACCCATGACATGCAGCATGCACGTGGGGCCCCCATGATATGGGGCATGCGTTTCGGGCCCCCATGACACGCGGCATGCATGTGGGGCCCCGATGACATGCGGCATGCATGTTGGGCCCCCATGACATGCGGCACTTATTTGGGGCCCCCATGACATGCGGCATGCATTTGGGGCTCCCATGACATGCGGCATGCATTTTGGGTCCCCATGACATGCGGCAAGCATTTGGGGCCCCCATGACACTCGGCATGCATGTGGGGCCCCCATGACATGAGGAATGCACGTGGGGCCCCCATGACATGCGTCAAGTATTTCTGGCCCTCTTGACATGCGGCATACATTTGGGGCCCCCATGACATGCGGCATGCATTTGGGTCCCCCATGACACGCGGCATGCATGTGGGGCCCCGATGACATGCGGCATGCATGTTGGGCCCCCATGACATGCGACACGTATTTGGGGCCCCCATGACATGCGGCACGTATTTGGGGCCCCCATGACATGCGGCATGCATTTTGGGTCACCATGACATGCGGCACGTATTTGGGGCCCCCATGACATGCGGCATGCATTTGGGGCCCCCATGACACTCGGCATGCATGTGGGGCCCCCATGACATGAGGCATGCACGTGGGGCCCCCATGACATGCGTCAAGTATTTCTGGCCCTCATGACATGCGGCATACATTTGGGGCCCCCATGACATGCGGCATGCATTTGGGTCCCCCATGACATGAGGCATACATTTGGGGACCCCATGACATGTGCCATGCATATGGGTCCCCATGACATGTGGCACGTATTTGGGGCCCCCATGACATGCTGCATGCATTTTTGGCCCCCATGACATGTGGCATGCAAGTGGGGCCCCCATGACATGCTGCACGTATTTGGGGCCCCATGACATGCGGCATACATTTGGGGCCCCCATGACATACGTCATGCTTTTGGGGCCCCCATGACATGCACCATGTATGTGGGGTCCTCATGACATGCGGCACGTATTTGGGGCCCCCATGACATGCGGCATGCATTTTTAGGCCCCCATGACATGCGCCATGCATTTAGGGCCCTCATTACATGCGCCATGCATTTGGGGCCCCCATGACATGCGGCACATATTTGGGGCCCCCATGACATGAGGCATGCATTTTTAGGCCCCCATGACATGCGGTATGCGTTTGGGGCCCCCATGATATGCGGCATGCATGTTAGACCCCAATGACATGCGGCATGCATGTTGGGCCCCCATGACATGCGGCATGCATTTGGGGCCCCCATGACATGCGCCATGCATGTGGGGTTCCCATGACATGCGGCAGGAATTTGGGGCCCACATGACATGCGGCATGCATGTGGTCCCCCATGACATGTGGCATGCACGTGGGGCCCCCATGACATGCGGCATGCATTTGGGGCCCCCATGACATGCGCCATGCATGTGGGGTCCTCATGACATGAGGCATGTATTTGGGGCCCCCATGACATGTGCCATGCATTTGGGCCCCACATGACATGCGTCATGCACGTGGGGTCCCTATGACATGCAGAATGCATTTGGGGCCCCCATGATATGTGCCGTGCATGTGGGGCCCCCATGACATGCATCACGTATTTGGGGCCCTCATGACATGCGGCATGCATTTTTAGGCCCCCATGACATGCGCCATGCATGTGTGGCCGTCATGACATGCGTCAAGTATTTGGGTCCCACATGACATGCGGCATTCATATGGTCCCCCCATGACATGCGGCATGCACGTCGGGCCACCATGACATGCGGCATGCATTAGGGGCCCCCATGACACTCGGCATGCATGTGGGGCCCCCATGACATGAGGCATGCACGTGGGGCCCCCATGACATGCGGCAAGTATTTCTGGCCCTCATGACATGCGGCATACATTTGGGGCCCCCATGACATGCGGCATGCATTTGGGTCCCCCATGACATGAGGAATACATTTGGGGCCCCCATGACATGTGCCATGCATGTGGGTCCCCATGACATGTGGCACGTATTTGGGGCCCCCATGACATGCGGCATGCATTTGGGGCACTCATTACATGCGCCATGCATTTGGGGCCCCCATGACATGCGGCACATATTTGGGGCCCCCATGACATGCGGCATGCATTTGGGGTCCCCATGATATGGGGCATGCGTTTCGGGCCCCCATGACACGCGGCACGCATGTGGGGCCCCGATGACATGCGGCATGCATGTTGGGCCCCCATGACATGCGGCACGTATTTGGGGCCCCCATAACATGCGGCACGTATTTGGGGCCCCCATGACATGCGGCATGCATTTTGGGTCCCCATGACATGCGGCACGTATTTGGGGCCCCCATGACATGCGGCATGCATTTGGGGCCCCCATGACACTCGGCATGCATGTGGGGCCCCCATGACATGATGCATGCACGTGGGGCCCCCATGACATGCGTCAAGTATTTCTGGCCATCATGACATGCGGCATACATTTGGGACCCCCATGACATGCGGCATGCATTTGGGTCCCCCATGACACGCGGCATGCATGTGGGGCCTCGATGACATGCGGCATGCATGTTGGGCCCCCATGACATGCGGCACGTATTTGGGGCCCCCATGACACGCGGCACGTATTTGGGGCCCCCATGACATGCGGCATGCATTTTGGGTCCCCATGACACTCGGCATGCATGTGGGTCCCCATGACATGTGGCACGTATTTCTGGCCCTCATGACATGCGGCATACATTTGGGGCCCCCATGACATACAGCATGCATTTGGGTCCCCCATGACATGAGGCATACATTTGGGGACCCCATGACATGTTCCATGTATGTGGGTCCCCATGACATGTGGCACGTATTTTGGGGCCCCCATGACATGCGGCATGCACGTGGGTCCCCCATGACATGCCGCATGCACGTGGGTCCCCCATGACATGCCGCATGCACGTGGGGCCCCCATGACATGCGGCACGTATTTGGGGCCCCCATGACATGCTGCATGCATTTGGGGCCCCCATGACATGTGGCATGCAAGTGGGGCCCCCTAACATGCGGCACGTATTTGGGGCCCCCATGACATGCGGCATGCATTTGGGGCACTCATTACATGCGCCATGCATTTGGGGCCCCCATGACATGCGGCACATATTTGGGGCCCCCATGACATGCGGCATGCATTTTTAGGCCCCCATGACATGCGGCATGCTTTTGGGGCCCCCATGACATGCGGCATGCATGTGAGACCCCAATGACATGCGGCATGCATGTTGGGCCCCCATGACATGCGGCATGCACGTGGGTCCCCCATGACATGCCGCATGCACGTGGGACCCCCATGATATGCCGCATGCACGTGGGGCCCCCATGACATGTGGCACGTATTTGGGGCCCCCATGACATGCTGCATGCATTTGGGGCCCCCATGACATGTGGCATGCAAGTGGGGCCCCCTAACATGCGGCACTTATTTGGGGCCCCCATGACATGCGGCATGCATTTGGGGCACTCATTACATGCGCCATGCATTTGGGGCCCCCATGACATGCGGCACATATTTGGGGCCCCCATGACATGCGGCATGCATTTTTAGGCCCCCATGACATGCGGCATGCTTTTGGGGCCCCAATGACATGCGGCATGCATGTGAGACCCCAATGACATGCGGCATGCATGTTGAGCCCCCATGAAATGCGCCATGCATGTGGGGTTCCCATGACATGTGGCAGGAATTTGGGCCCACATGACATGCGGCATGCATGTGGTCCCCCCATGACATGTGGCATGCACGTGGGGCCCACATGACATGCGGCATGCATTTGTGGCCCCCATGACATGCGCCATGCATGTGGGGTCCTCATGACATGAGGCATGTATTTGGGGCCCCCATGACATGTGCCATGCATTTGGGCCCCCCATGACATGCGTCATGCACGTGGGGTCCTTATGACATGCAGAATGCATTTGGGGCCCTCATGATATGTGCGGTGCATGTGGGGCCCCCATGACATGTATCACGTATTTGGGGCCCTCATGACATGCGGCATGCATTTTTAGGCCCCCATGACATGCGCCATGCATGTGTGGCCGTCATGACATGCGGCACGTATTTGGGTCCCACATGACATGCGGCATTCATATGGTCCCCCCATGACATACGGCATGCACGTCGGGCCACCATGACATGCGGCATGCATTAGGGGCCCCCATGACACTCGGCATGCATGTGGGGCCCCCATGACATGAGGCATGCACGTTGGGCCCCCATGACATGCTGCAAGTATTTCTGGCCCTCATGACATGCGGCACGTATTTGGGGCCCCCATGACATGCGCCATGCATTTGGGGGCCCCATGACATGCGCCATGCATGTGGGGCCCCATGACATGCGGAATGCATTTGGGTCCCGCATGATATGCGCCGTGCATGTGGGGCCCCCATGACATGCATCACGTATTTGGGGCCCTCATGACATGCGGCATGCATTTTTAGGCCCCCATGACATGCGCCATGCATGTGTGGCCATCATGACATGCGGCAGGAATTTGGGACCCACATGACATGCGGCATGCACGGGGTGCCCCCATGACATGCGGCATCCATTTGGGGTCCCCATGACATGCGGCATGCACGTGAAGCCCCCATGACATGCGGCATGCATGTGGGGCCCTGATGACATGCGGCATGCATGTGGGACCCCCCTGACATTCGGCATGCACCTCGGGCCCCCATGACATGCGGCACATATTTTGGGCCCCCATGACATGCGGCATGCTAGTGGGGCACCCATGACATGCAGTATGCACGTGGGGCCCCCATGACATGCGGCATGCATGTGGGGCACACATGACAAGCGGCATGCACGTGGGGCCCCCATGACATGCGGCACGTATTTGGTGCCCCCATGACTTGCGGAATGGACATGGGGACCCCATGACATGCGGCATGCAAGTCGGGGCCCCATGACATGCGGCATGCATTTGGGGCCACCATGACATGTGCCATGCATGTGGGGCCCTCATGAAATGCGGCACGTATTTGGGGCCCCATGACATGCGGCATGCAAGTGGGGCCCCCATGACATGTGGCATGCATGTGGGGCCCACATGACAAGCGGCATGCACGTGGGGCCCCCATGACATGCGGCACGTATTTGGTGCCCCCATGACATGCGGCATGCATGTGGAGCCCCCATGACATGCGGAATGGATATGGGCACCCCATGACATGCGGCATGCATTTGGGGCCCCCATGACATGCAGCATGAATTTGGGGCCCCCATGATATGCGTCATTCATGTGGGGCCCCGATGACACGCGGCATGCATATGGGGCCGCCATGATATGCGGCACATATTTGACGCCCCCAAGACTTGCGACATGCACATGGGGCCACCATGACATGCGGCATGAATTTGGGGCCCCCATGACATGCGGCATGCACGTGTGGCTCCCAAGACTTGCGGCATGCATGTGGGGCCCCCATGACATGCGTCAAGTTTTTGGGGCCCCCATGACACACGGCATGCATGTGGGGCCCTCATGAAATGCGACACGTATTTGGGGCCCCATGACATGCGGCATGCATGTGGGGCCCCCATGACATGCAGCATGAATTTGTGGCCCCCATGATATGCGTCATGCATGTGGGGCCCCGATGACACGCGTCATGCATATGCGGCACATATTTGGGGCCCCCATGACACTCGGCATGCATGTGGGGCCCCCATGACATGAGGCATGCACGTGGGGCCCCCATGACATGCGTCAAGTATTTCTGGCCCTCATGACATGCGGCATACATTTGGGGCCCCCATGACATGCGGCATGCATTTGGGTCCCCCATGACATGAGGCATACATTTAGGGACCCCATGACATGTGCCGTGCATGTGGGTCCCCATGACATGTGGCACGTATTTGGGGCCCCCATGACATGCTGCATGCATTTGGGGCCCCCATGACATGTGACATGCAAGTGGGGCCCCCATGACATGCGGCACGTATTTGGGGCCCCATGACATGCGGCATACATTTGGGGCCCCCATGACATATGTCATGCTTTTGGGGCCCCCATGACATGCACCATGTATGTGGGGTCCTCATGACATGCGGCACGTATTTGGGGCCCCCATGACATGCGGCATGCATTTCTAGGCCCCCATGACATGCGCCATGCATTTGGGGCCCTCATTAAATGCGCCATGCATTTGGGGCCCCCATGACATGCGGCACATATTTGGGGCCCCCATGACATGCGGCATGCAGAATGCATTTGGGGCCCCCATGACATGCATCACGTATTTGGGGACCTCATGACATGCGGCATGCATTTTTAGGCCCCCATGACATGCGCCATGCATGTGTGGCCGTCATGACATGTGGCAGGTATTTGGGTCCCACATGATATGAGGCATTCATATGGTCCCCCCATGACATGCGGCATGCACGTCGGGCCACCATGACATGCGGCATGCATTTGGGGCACTCATTACATGCGCCATGCATTTGGGGCCCCCATGACATGCGGCACATATTTGGGGCCCCCATGACATGCGGCACATATTTGGGGCACCCATGACATGCAGCATGCACGTGGGGCCCCCATGATATGGGGCATGCGTTTCGGGCCCCCATGACACGCGGCATGCATGTGGGGCCCCGATGTCACGCGGCATGCATGTGAGACCCCAATGACATGCGGCATGCATGTTGGGCACCCATGACATGCGGCACGTATTTGGGGCCCCCATGACATGCGGCATGCACATGGGGCCCCATGACATGCGGCATGCATATGGAGCCCCCATGACATGCGGAATTCACGTGGGGCCCCCATGACATGCGGCATGCATTTGAGGCCCCCATGACATGCGGCATGCATGTGGGCCCCCATGACATGCGACATGCATGTGGGGCCCCATGACATGCGGCACGTATTTGGAGCCCCCCTGACATGCGGCATGCATTTGGGGTAGTCATGACATGCGGCATGCTAGTGGGGCACCCATGACATGCGGTATGCACGTGGGGCCCCCATGACATGCGGTTTGCATATGGGGTACCTATGACTTGTGGCATGCATGTGGGGCCCCAATGACAAGCGCCATGCATGTGGGGCCCCCATGACGTGCTGCAATCATTTCGGGCCCCCATGACACGTGGCATGCATGTGGGGCCCCCATGACATGAGCCATGCATTTGGAGCCCCAATGACATACTTCATGCATGTGGAGCCCCCATAACATGCGGAATGCATTTGGGGCCCACATGACATGCAGCATGCATTTGGGGCTCCCATGACATGCGGCATGCATTTTTGGCCCCATGACATGCAGCATGCATTTGGGGCTCAATGACATGCAGCATGACCGTGGGGACCCCATGACATGCGGTATGCACGTGGGGCCCACATGACCTGTGGCATGCATTTGGGGTCCCCATGAAATGCGGCATGCACGTGGGGCCCCCATGACATGGGGCATGCATTTGGGACCTTCACAATATGCGGCATGCTTGTGGGGCCCCCATGACATGCGGTTTGCATATGGGGTACCTATGACTTGTGGCATGCATGTGGGGCCCCAATGACAAGCGCCATGCATGTGGGGCCCCCATGACATGCAGCATGCATTTGGGGAGCCCATGCTATGCGGCATGCACGTGGGGTCCTCATGACATGCGACATGCATTTGGGGCCCCCAATGACATGCGACATACATTTGGGTCCCCATGACATGCGGCATGCATTTGGGGCTCCCATGACATGCGGTATGCATGTGGAGCCACCATTACACCCAGCATGCACGTGGGGCCCCCATGACATGCGGAATGCATTTGGGGCCCACATGACATGCAGCATGCATTTGGGGAGCCCATGCTATGCGGCATGCACGTGGGGTCCTCATGACATGCGACATGCATTTGGGGCCCCCAATGACATGCGACATACATTTGGAGCCCCCATGACATGCAGAATGCATTTGGGGCCCCCATGACATGCGGCATGCACTTGTGGCCTCCATGACACGCGGCATGCATGTGGGGCCCCCATGACATGCGGCATGCATTTGGAGCCCCCATGACACGCGGCATGCATGTGGGTCCCCCATGACATGCAGCATGTATGTGGGCATTCCATGAAATGCGGCATTCACGTCGGGCCCCATGACATGCATCACATATTTGGGGCCCCCATGACATGTGGCATACATTCGGGGCCCCAATGACATGGGCCATGCATGTGGGGCACCCATGACATGCACCATGCATGTGGCGCTCCCATGACATGTGGCACGTATTTGGGGCCCCCATGACATGCGGCATGCAAGTTTGGCCCCCATGACATGCGGCATGTATTTGGGGCCCCATGACATGCGGCATACATTTGGGGCCCTCATGACATGCGTCATGCATTTGTGGGCCCCATGACATGCGCCATGCATGTGGGGCCCTCATGACATGTGGCACGCATTTGGGGCCCCCATGACATGCGGCACGTATTTATGGCCCTCATGATTTGCGGCATACATTTGGGGCCCCCATGACATGCTTCATGCATTTGGGGCCCCCATGACATGCTGCATGCTTTTGGGGTCCCCATGACATGCAGCATGCACGTGAAGCCCCCATGACATGCTGCATGCGATTGGGGCCCCATGACACGCGGCATGCATGTGGGGCCCTAACGACATGCGGGATGCATGTGGGGACTCCCTGACATGTGGCATGCTCGGCGGGCCCCCATGACATGTGGCACGTATTTGGGGCCTCCATGACATGTGGCATGCATTTGGGGCCCCCATGACATGCGCCATGCGTGTGGGGCCCCCATGACATGCGCCATGCATGTGAGGACTTCATGACATGTGGCAGGTGTTTGGGGCCCCCATGACATGCGGCACGTATTTATGGCCCCCATGAATTGCGGCATACATTTGGGGCCCCCATGACATGCTTCATGCATTTGGGGCCCCCATGACATGCTGCATGCATGTGGGGTCCCCATGACATGCGGCATGGATTTGGGCCCCTCATGACATGTGGCATGCAAGTGGGGCCCCCATGACATGCGGCACGTATTTGGGGCCCTATGACATGCGGCATACATTTGGGGCCCCCATGACATGCGGCACATATTTGGGGCCCCCATGACATGCAGCATGCACGTGGGGCCCCCATGATATGGGGCATGCGTTTCGGGCCCCCATGACACGCGGCATGCATGTGGGGCCCCGATGACATGCGGCATGCATGTTGGGCCACCATGACATGCGGCACGTATTTGGGGCCCCCATGACATGCGGCATGCATTTGGGGCCTCCATGACACTCGGCATGCATGTGGGGCCCCCATGACATGAGGCATGCATTTGGGGCCCTCATTACATGCGCCATGCATTTGGGTCCCCCATGACATGAGACATACATTTGGGGACCCCATGACATGTGGCATGCATGTGGGTCCCCATGACATGTGGCACGTATTTGGGGCCCCCATGACATGCGGCATGCATTTGGGGCCCTCATTACATGCACCATGCATTTGGGGCCCCCATGACACGCGGCACATATTTGGGGCCCCCATGACATGCAGCATGCACGTGGGGCCCCCATGATATGGGGCATGCGTTTCGGGCCCCCATGACACGCGGCATGCATGTGGGGCCCCGATGACATGCGGCATGCATGTTGGGCCACCATGACATGCGGCACGTATTTGGGGCCCCCATGACATGCAGCACGTATTTGGGGACCCCATGAAAAGCGGCATGCATTTTGGGTCCCCATGACATGCGGCACGTATTTGGGGCCCCCATGACATGCGGCATGCATTTGGGGCCTCCATGACACTCGGCATGCATGTGGGGCCCCCATGACATGAGGCATGCACGTGGGGCCCCCATGACATGCGTCAAGTATTTCTGGCCCTCATGACATGCGGCATACATTTGTGGCCCCCATGACATGCGGCATGCATTTGGGTCCCCCCTGACATGAGGCATACATTTGGGGACCCCATGACATTTGCCATGCATGTGGGTCCCCATGACAGGTGGCACGTATTTGGGGCCCCCATGACATGCGGCATGCATTTGGGGCCCTCATTACATGCGCCATGCATTTGGGGCCCCCATGACATGCGGCACATATTTGGGGCACCCATGACATGCAGCATGCACGTGGGGCCCCCATGATATGGGGCATGCGTTTCGGGCCCCCATGACACGCGGCATGCATGTGGGGCCCCGATGACATGCGGCATGCATGTTGGGCCCCCATGACATGCGGCACTTATTTGGGGCCCCCATGACATGCGGCACGTATTTGGGGCCCCCATGACATGCGGCATGCATTTTGGGTCCCCATGACATGCGGCACGTATTTGGGGCCCCCATGACATGCGGCAAGCATTTGGGGCCCCCATGACACTCGGCATGCATGTGGGGCCCCCATGACATGAGGAATGCACGTGGGGCCCCCATGACATGCGTCAAGTATTTCTGGCCCTCTTGACATGCGGCATACATTTGGGGCCCCCATGACATGCGGCATGCATTTGGGTCCCCCATGACAGGCGGCATGCATGTGGGGCCCCGATGACATGCGGCATGCATGTTGGGCCCCCATGACATGCGACACGTATTTGGGGCCCCCATGACATGCGGCACGTATTTGGGGCCCCCATGACATGCGGCATGCATTTTGGGTCACCATGACATGCGGCACGTATTTGGGGCCCCCATGACATGCGGCATGCATTTGGGGCCCCCATGACACTCGGCATGCATGTGGGGCCCCCATGACATGAGGCATGCACGTGGGGCCCCCATGACATGCGTCAAGTATTTCTGGCCCTCATGACATGCGGCATACATTTGGGGCCCCCATGACATGCGGCATGCATTTGGGTCCCCCATGACATGAGGCATACATTTGGGGACCCCATGACATGTGGCATGCATGTGGGTCCCCATGACATGTGGCACGTATTTGGGGCCCCCATGACATGCTGCATGCATTTTTGGCCCCCATGACATGTGGCATGCAAGTGGGGCCCCCATGACATGCTGCACGTATTTGGGGCCCCATGACATGCGGCATACATTTGGGGCCCCCATGACATACGTCATGCTTTTGGGGCCCCCATGACATGCACCATGTATGTGGGGTCCTCATGACATGCGGCACGTATTTGGGGCCCCCATGACATGCGGCATGCATTTTTAGGCCCCCATGACATGCGCCATGCATTTGGGGCCCTCATTACATGCGCCATGCATTTGGGGCCCCCATGACATGCGGCACATATTTGGGGCCCCCATGACATGAGGCATGCATTTTTAGGCCCCCATGACATGCGGCATGCGTTTGGGGCCCCCATGATATGCGGCATGCATGTTAGACCCCAATGACATGCGGCATGCATGTTGGGCCCCCATGACATGCGGCATGCATTTGGGGCCCCCATGACATGCGCCATGCATGTGGGGTTCCCATGACATGCGGCAGGAATTTGGGGCCCACATGACATGCGGCATGCATGTGGTCCCCCCATGACATGTGGCATGCACGTGGGGCCCCCATGACATGCGGCATGCATTTGGGGCCCCCATGACATGCGCCATGCATGTGGGGTCCTCATGACATGAGGCATGTATTTGAGGCCCCCATGACATGTGCCATGCATTTGGGCCCCCCATGACATGCGTCATGCACGTGGGGTCCCTATGACATGCAGAATGCATTTGGGGCCCCCATGATATGTGCCGTGCATGTGGGGCCCCCATGACATGCATCACGTATTTGGGGCCCTCATGACATGCGGCATGCATTTTTAGGCCCCCATGACATGCGCCATGCATGTGTGGCCGTCATGACATGCGGCAGGTATTTGGGTCCCACATGACATGCGGCATTCATATGGTCCCCCCATGACATGCGGCATGCACGTCGGGCCACCATGACATGCGGCATGCATTAGGGGCCCCCATGACACTCGGCATGCATGTGGGGCCCCCATGACATGAGGCATGCACGTGGGGCCCCCATGACATGCGGCAAGTATTTCTGGCCCTCATGACATGCGGCATACATTTGGGGCCCCCATGACATGCGGCATGCATTTGGGTCCCCCATGACATGAGGAATACATTTGGGACCCCCATGACATGTGCCATGCATGTGGGTCCCCATGACATGTGGCACGTATTTGGGGCCCCCATGACATGCGGCATGCATTTGGGGCACTCATTACATGCGCCATGCATTTGGGGCCCCCATGACATGCGGCACATATTTGGGGCCCCCATGACATGCGGCATGCATTTGGGGTCCCCATGATATGGGGCATGCGTTTCGGGCCCCCATGACACGCGGCACGCATGTGGGGCCCCGATGACATGCGGCATGCATGTTGGGCCCCCATGACATGCGGCACGTATTTGGGGCCCCCATAACATGCGGCACGTATTTGGGGCCCCCATGACATGCGGCATGCATTTTGGGTCCCCATGACATGCGGCACGTATTTGGGGCCCCCATGACATTCGGCATGCATTTGGGGCCCCCATGACACTCGGCATGCATGTGGGGCCCCCATGACATGATGCATGCACGTGGGGCCCCCATGACATGCGTCAAGTATTTCTGGCCATCATGACATGCGGCATACATTTGGGACCCCCATGACATGCGGCATGCATTTGGGTCCCCCATGACACGCGGCATGCATGTGGGGCCTCGATGACATGCGGCATGCATGTTGGGCCCCCATGACATGCGGCACGTATTTGGGGCCCCCATGACACGCGGCACGTATTTGGGGCCCCCATGACATGCGGCATGCATTTTGGGTCCCCATGACACTCGGCATGCATGTGGGTCCCCATGACATGTGGCACGTATTTCTGGCCCTCATGACATGCGGCATACATTTGGGGCCCCCATGACATACAGCATGCATTTGGGTCCCCCATGACATGAGGCATACATTTGGGGACCCCATGACATGTTCCATGTATGTGGGTCCCCATGACATGTGGCACGTATTTTGGGGCCCCCATGACATGTGGCACGTATTTTGGGGCCCCCATGACATGCGGCATGCACGTGGGTCCCCCATGACATGCCGCATGCACGTGGGTCCCCCATGACATGCCGCATGCACGTGGGGCCCCCATGACATGCGGCACGTATTTGGGGCCCCCATGACATGCTGCATGCATTTGGGGCCCCCATGACATGTGGCATGCAAGTGGGGCCCCCTAACATGCGGCACGTATTTGGGGCCCCCATGACATGCGGCATGCATTTGGGGCACTCATTACATGCGCCATGCATTTGGGGCCCCCATGACATGCGGCATGCATGTGAGACCCCAATGACATGCGGCATGCATGTTGGGCCCCCATGACATGCGGCATGCACGTGGGTCCCCCATGACATGCCGCATGCACGTGGGACCCCCATGACATGCCGCATGCACGTGGGGCCCCCATGACATGCGGCACGTATTTGGGGCCCCCATGACATGCTGCATGCATTTGGGGCCCCCATGACATGTGGCATGCAAGTGGGGCCCCCTAACATGCGGCACTTATTTGGGGCCCCCATGACATGCGGCATGCATTTGGGGCACTCATTACATGCGCCATGCATTTGGGGCCCCCATGACATGCGGCACATATTTGGGGCCCCCATGACATGCGGCATGCATTTTTAGGCCCCCATGACATGCGGCATGCTTTTGGGGCCCCAATGACATGCGGCATGCATGTGAGACCCCAATGACATGCGGCATGCATGTTGGGCCCCCATGAAATGCGCCATGCATGTGGGGTTCCCATGACATGTGGCAGGAATTTGGGCCCACATGACATGCGGCATGCATGTGGTCCCCCCATGACATGTGGCATGCACGTGGGGCCCACATGACATGCGGCATGCATTTGTGGCCCCCATGACATGCGCCATGCATGTGGGGTCCTCATGACATGAGGCATGTATTTGGGGCCCCCATGACATGTGCCATGCATTTGGGCCCCCCATGACATGCGTCATGCACGTGGGGTCCTTATGACATGCAGAATGCATTTGGGGCCCTCATGATATGTGCGGTGCATGTGGGGCCCCCATGACATGTATCACGTATTTGGGGCCCTCATGACATGCGGCATGCATTTTTAGGCCCCCATGACATGCGCCATGCATGTGTGGCCGTCATGACATGCGGCACGTATTTGGGTCCCACATGACATGCGGCATTCATATGGTCCCCCCATGACATACGGCATGCACGTCGGGCCACCATGACATGCGGCATGCATTAGGGGCCCCCATGACACTCGGCATGCATGTGGGGCCCCCATGACATGAGGCATGCACGTTGGGCCCCCATGTCATGCTGCAAGTATTTCTGGCCCTCATGACATGCGGCACGTATTTGGGGCCCCCATGACATGCGCCATGCATTTGGGGGCCCCATGACATGCGCCATGCATGTGGGGCCCCATGACATGCGGAATGCATTTGGGTCCCGCATGATATGCGCCGTGCATGTGGGGCCCCCATGACATGCATCACGTATTTGGGGCCCTCATGACATGCGGCATGCATTTTTAGGCCCCCATGACATGCGCCATGCATGTGTGGCCATCATGACATGCGGCAGGAATTTGGGACCCACATGACATGCGGCATGCACGGGGTGCCCCCATGACATGCGGCATCCATTTGGGGTCCCCATGACATGCGGCATGCACGTGAAGCCCCCATGACATGCGGCATGCATGTGGGGCCCTGATGACATGCGGCATGCATGTGGGACCCCCCTGACATTCGGCATGCACCTCGGGCCCCCATGACATGCGGCACATATTTTGGGCCCCCATGACATGCGGCATGCTAGTGGGGCACCCATGACATGCAGTATGCACGTGGGGCCCCCATGACATGCGGCATGCATGTGGGGCACACATGACAAGCGGCATGCACGTGGGGCCCCCATGACATGCGGCACGTATTTGGTGCCCCCATGACTTGCGGAATGGACATGGGGACCCCATGACATGCGGCATGCAAGTCGGGGCCCCATGACATGCGGCATGCATTTGGGGCCACCATGACATGTGCCATGCATGTGGGGCCCTCATGAAATGCGGCACGTATTTGGGGCCCCATGACATGCGGCATGCAAGTGGGGCCCCCATGACATGTGGCATGCATGTGGGGCCCACATGACAAGCGGCATGCACGTGGGGCCCCCATGACATGCGGCACGTATTTGGTGCCCCCATGACATGCGGCATGCATGTGGAGCCCCCATGACATGCGGAATGGATATGGGCACCCCATGACATGCGGCATGCATTTGGGGCCCCCATGACATGCAGCATGAATTTGGGGCCCCCATGATATGCGTCATTCATGTGGGGCCCCGATGACACGCGGCATGCATATGGGGCCGCCATGATATGCGGCACATATTTGACGCCCCCAAGACTTGCGACATGCACATGGGGCCACCATGACATGCGGCATGAATTTGGGGCCCCCATGACATGCGGCATGCACGTGTGGCCCCCAAGACTTGCGGCATGCATGTGGGGCCCCCATGACATGCGTCAAGTTTTTGGGGCCCCCATGACACACGGCATGCATGTGGGGCCCTCATGAAATGCGACACGTATTTGGGGCCCCATGACATGCGGCATGCATGTGGGGCCCCCATGACATGCAGCATGAATTTGTGGCCCCCATGATATGCGTCATGCATGTGGGGCCCCGATGACACGCGTCATGCATATGCGGCACATATTTGGGGCCCCCATGACACTCGGCATGCATGTGGGGCCCCAATGACATGAGGCATGCACGTGGGGCCCCCATGACATGCGTCAAGTATTTCTGGCCCTCATGACATGCGGCATACATTTGGGGCCCCCATGACATGCGGCATGCATTTGGGTCCCCCATGACATGAGGCATACATTTAGGGACCCCATGACATGTGCCGTGCATGTGGGTCCCCATGACATGTGGCACGTATTTGGGGCCCCCATGACATGCTGCATGCATTTGGGGCCCCCATGACATGTGACATGCAAGTGGGGCCCCCATGACATGCGGCACGTATTTGGGGCCCCATGACATGCGGCATACATTTGGGGCCCCCATGACATATGTCATGCTTTTGGGGCCCCCATGACATGCACCATGTATGTGGGGTCCTCATGACATGCGGCACGTATTTGGGGCCCCCATGACATGCGGCATGCATTTTTAGGCCCCCATGACATGCGCCATGCATTTGGGGCCCTCATTAAATGCGCCATGCATTTGGGGCCCCCATGACATGCGGCACATATTTGGGGCCCCCATGACATGCGGCATGCAGAATGCATTTGGGGCCCCCATGACATGCATCACGTATTTGGGGCCCTCATGACATGCGGCATGCATTTTTAGGCCCCCATGACATGCGCCATGCATGTGTGGCCGTCATGACATGTGGCAGGTATTTGGGTCCCACATGATATGAGGCATTCATATGGTCCCCCCATGACATGCGGCATGCACGTCGGGCCACCATGACATGCGGCATGCATTTGGGGCACTCATTACATGCGCCATGCATTTGGGGCCCCCATGACATGCGGCACATATTTGGGGCCCCCATGACATGCGGCACATATTTGGGGCACCCATGACATGCAGCATGCACGTGGGGCCCCCATGATATGGGGCATGCGTTTCGGGCCCCCATGACACGCGGCATGCATGTGGGGCCCCGATGTCACGCGGCATGCATGTGAGACCCCAATGACATGCGGCATGCATGTTGGGCACCCATGACATGCGGCACGTATTTGGGGCCCCCATGACATGCGGCATGCACATGGGGCCCCATGACATGCGGCATGCATATGGAGCCCCCATGACATGCGGAATTCACGTGGGGCCCCCATGACATGCGGCATGCATTTGAGGCCCCCATGACATGCGGCATGCATGTGGGCCCCATGACATGCGACATGCATGTGGGGCCCCATGACATGCGGCACGTATTTGGAGCCCCCTGACATGCGGCATGCATTTGGGGTAGTCATGACATGCGGCATGCTAGTGGGGCACCCATGACATGCGGTATGCACGTGGGGCCCCCATGACATGCGGTTTGCATATGGGGTACCTATGACTTGTGGCATGCATGTGGGGCCCCAATGACAAGCGCCATGCATGTGGGGCCCCCATGACGTGCTGCAATCATTTTGGGCCCCCATGACACGTGGCATGCATGTGGGGCCCCCATGACATGAGCCATGCATTTGGAGCCCCAATGACATACTTCATGCATGTGGAGCCCCCATAACATGCGGAATGCATTTGGGGCCCACATGACATGCAGCATGCATTTGGGGCTCCCATGACATGCGGCATGCATTTTTGGCCCCATGACATGCAGCATGCATTTGGGGCTCAATGACATGCAGCATGACCGTGGGGACCCCATGACATGCGGTATGCACGTGGGGCCCACATGACCTGTGGCATGCATTTGGGGTCCCCATGAAATGCGGCATGCACGTGGGGCCCCCATGACATGGGGCATGCATTTGGGACCTTCACAATATGCGGCATGCTTGTGGGGCCCCCATGACATGCGGTTTGCATATGGGGTACCTATGACTTGTGGCATGCATGTGGGGCCCCAATGACAAGCGCCATGCATGTGGGGCCCCCATGACATGCAGCATGCATTTGGGGAGCCCATGCTATGCGGCATGCACGTGGGGTCCTCATGACATGCGACATGCATTTGGGGCCCCCAATGACATGCGACATACATTTGGGTCCCCATGACATGCGGCATGCATTTGGGGCTCCCATGACATGCGGTATGCATGTGGAGCCACCATTACACGCAGCATGCACGTGGGGCCCCCATGACATGCGGAATGCATTTGGGGCCCACATGACATGCAGCATGCATTTGGGGAGCCCATGCTATGCGGCATGCACGTGGGGTCCTCATGACATGCGACATGCATTTGGGGCCCCCAATGACATGCGACATACATTTGGAGCCCCCATGACATGCAGAATGCATTTGGGGCCCCCATGACATGCGGCATGCACTTGTGGCCTCCATGACACGCGGCATGCATGTGGGGCCCCCATGACATGCGGCATGCATTTGGAGCCCCCATGACACGCGGCATGCATGTGGGTCCCCCATGACATGCAGCATGTATGTGGGCATTCCATGAAATGCGGCATTCACGTCGGGCCCCATGACATGCATCACATATTTGGGGCCCCCATGACATGTGGCATACATTCGGGGCCCCAATGACATGGGCCATGCATGTGGGGCCCCCATGACATGCACCATGCATGTGGCGCTCCCATGACATGTGGCACGTATTTGGGGCCCCCATGACATGCGGCATGCAAGTTTGGCCCCCATGACATGCGGCATGTATTTGGGGCCCCATGACATGCGGCATACATTTGGGGCCCTCATGACATGCGTCATGCATTTGTGGGCCCCATGACATGCGCCATGCATGTGGGGCCCTCATGACATGTGGCACGCATTTGGGGCCCCCATGACATGCGGCACGTATTTATGGCCCTCATGATTTGCGGCATACATTTGGGGCCCCCATGACATGCTTCATGCATTTGGGGCCCCCATGACATGCTGCATGCATTTGGGGTCCCCATGACATGCAGCATGCACGTGAAGCCCCCATGACATGCTGCATGCGATTGGGGCCCCATGACACGCGGCATGCATGTGGGGCCCTAACGACATGCGGGATGCATGTGGGGACTCCTTGACATGTGGCATGCACGTCGGGCCCCCATGACATGTGGCACGTATTTGGGGCCTCCATGACATGTGGCATGCATTTGGGGCCCCCATGACATGCGCCATGCGTGTGGGGCCCCCATGACATGCGCCATGCATGTGAGGACTTCATGACATGTGGCAGGTGTTTGGGGCCCCCATGACATGCGGCACGTATTTATGGCCCCCATGAATTGCGGCATACATTTGGGGCCCCCATGACATGCTTCATGCATTTGGGGCCCCCATGACATGCTGCATGCATGTGGGGTCCCCATGACATGCGGCATGGATTTGGGCCCCTCATGACATGTGGCATGCAAGTGGGGCCCCCATGACATGCGGCACGTATTTGGGGCCCTATGACATGCGGCATACATTTGGGGCCCCCATGACATGCGGCACATATTTGGGGCCCCCATGACATGCAGCATGCACGTGGGGCCCCCATGATATGGGGCATGCGTTTCGGGCCCCCATGACACGCGGCATGCATGTGGGGCCCCGATGACATGCGGCATGCATGTTGGGCCACCATGACATGCGGCACGTATTTGGGGCCCCCATGACATGCAGCACGTATTTGGGGACCCCATGAAAAGCGGCATGCATTTTGGGTCCCCATGACATGCGGCACGTATTTGGGGCCCCCATGACATGCGGCATGCATTTGGGGCCTCCATGACACTCGGCATGCATGTGGGGCCCCCATGACATGAGGCATGCATTTGGGGCCCTCATTACATGCGCCATGCATTTGGGTCCCCCATGACATGAGACATACATTTGGGGACCCCATGACATGTGACATGCATGTGGGTCCCCATGACATGTGGCACGTATTTGGGGCCCCCATGACATGCGGCATGCATTTGGGGCCCTCATTACATGCACCATGCATTTGGGGCCCCCATGACACGCGGCACATATTTGGGGCCCCCATGACATGCAGCATGCACGTGGGGCCCCCATGATATGGGGCATGCGTTTCGGGCCCCCATGACACGCGGCATGCATGTGGGGCCCCGATGACATGCGGCATGCATGTTGGGCCACCATGACATGCGGCACGTATTTGGGGCCCCCATGACATGCAGCACGTATTTGGGGACCCCATGAAAAGCGGCATGCATTTTGGGTCCCCATGACATGCGGCACGTATTTGGGGCCCCCATGACATGCGGCATGCATTTGGGGCCTCCATGACACTCGGCATGCATGTGGGGCCCCCATGACATGAGGCATGCACGTGGGGCCCCCATGACATGCGTCAAGTATTTCTGGCCCTCATGACATGCGGCATACATTTGTGGCCCCCATGACATGCGGCATGCATTTGGGTCCCCCCTGACATGAGGCATACATTTGGGGACCCCATGACATTTGCCATGCATGTGGGTCCCCATGACAGGTGGCACGTATTTGGGGCCCCCATGACATGCGGCATGCATTTGGGGCCCTCATTACATGCGCCATGCATTTGGGGCCCCCATGACATGCGGCACATATTTGGGGCACCCATGACATGCAGCATGCACGTGGGGCCCCCATGATATGGGGCATGCGTTTCGGGCCCCCATGACACGCGGCATGCATGTGGGGCCCCGATGACATGCGGCATGCATGTTGGGCCCCCATGACATGCGGCACTTATTTGGGGCCCCCATGACATGCGGCACGTATTTGGGGCCCCCATGACATGCGGCATGCATTTTGGGTCCCCATGACATGCGGCACGTATTTGGGGCCCCCATGACATGCGGCAAGCATTTGGGGCCCCCATGACACTCGGCATGCATGTGGGGCCCCCATGACATGAGGAATGCACGTGGGGCCCCCATGACATGCGTCAAGTATTTCTGGCCCTCTTGACATGCGGCATACATTTGGGGCCCCCATGACATGCGGCATGCATTTGGGTCCCCCATGACAGGCGGCATGCATGTGGGGCCCCGATGACATGCGGCATGCATGTTGGGCCCCCATGACATGCGACACGTATTTGGGGCCCCCATGACATGCGGCACGTATTTGGGGCCCCCATGACATGCGGCATGCATTTTGGGTCACCATGACATGCGGCACGTATTTGGGGCCCCCATGACATGCGGCATGCATTTGGGGCCCCCATGACACTCGGCATGCATGTGGGGCCCCCATGACATGAGGCATGCACGTGGGGCCCCCATGACATGCGTCAAGTATTTCTGGCCCTCATGACATGCGGCATACATTTGGGGCCCCCATGACATGCGGCATGCATTTGGGTCCCCCATGACATGAGGCATACATTTGGGGACCCCATGACATGTGGCATGCATGTGGGTCCCCATGACATGTGGCACGTATTTGGGGCCCCCATGACATGCTGCATGCATTTTTGGCCCCCATGACATGTGGCATGCAAGTGGGGCCCCCATGACATGCTGCACGTATTTGGGGCCCCATGACATGCGGCATACATTTGGGGCCCCCATGACATACGTCATGCTTTTGGGGCCCCCATGACATGCACCATGTATGTGGGGTCCTCATGACATGCGGCACGTATTTGGGGCCCCCATGACATGCGGCATGCATTTTTAGGCCCCCATGACATGCGCCATGCATTTGGGGCCCTCATTACATGCGCCATGCATTTGGGGCCCCCATGACATGCGGCACATATTTGGGGCCCCCATGACATGAGGCATGCATTTTTAGGCCCCCATGACATGCGGCATGCGTTTGGGGCCCCCATGATATGCGGCATGCATGTTAGACCCCAATGACATGCGGCATGCATGTTGGGCCCCCATGACATGCGGCATGCATTTGGGGCCCCCATGACATGCGCCATGCATGTGGGGTTCCCATGACATGCGGCAGGAATTTGGGGCCCACATGACATGCGGCATGCATGTGGTCCCCCCATGACATGTGGCATGCACGTGGGGCCCCCATGACATGCGGCATGCATTTGGGGCCCCCATGACATGCGCCATGCATGTGGGGTCCTCATGACATGAGGCATGTATTTGAGGCCCCCATGACATGTGCCATGCATTTGGGCCCCCCATGACATGCGTCATGCACGTGGGGTCCCTATGACATGCAGAATGCATTTGGGGCCCCCATGATATGTGCCGTGCATGTGGGGCCCCCATGACATGCATCACGTATTTGGGGCCCTCATGACATGCGGCATGCATTTTTAGGCTCCCATGACATGCGCCATGCATGTGTGGCCGTCATGACATGCGGCAGGTATTTGGGTCCCACATGACATGCGGCATTCATATGGTCCCCCCATGACATGCGGCATGCACGTCGGGCCACCATGACATGCGGCATGCATTAGGGGCCCCCATGACACTCGGCATGCATGTGGGGCCCCCATGACATGAGGCATGCACGTGGGGCCCCCATGACATGCGGCAAGTATTTCTGGCCCTCATGACATGCGGCATACATTTGGGGCCCCCATGACATGCGGCATGCATTTGGGTCCCCCATGACATGAGGAATACATTTGGGGCCCCCATGACATGTGCCATGCATGTGGGTCCCCATGACATGTGGCACGTATTTGGGGCCCCCATGACATGCGGCATGCATTTGGGGCACTCATTACATGCGCCATGCATTTGGGGCCCCCATGACATGCGGCACATATTTGGGGCCCCCATGACATGCGGCATGCATTTGGGGTCCCCATGATATGGGGCATGCGTTTCGGGCCCCCATGACACGCGGCACGCATGTGGGGCCCCGATGACATGCGGCATGCATGTTGGGTCCCCATGACATGCGGCACGTATTTGGGGCCCCCATAACATGCGGCACGTATTTGGGGCCCCCATGACATGCGGCATGCATTTTGGGTCCCCATGACATGCGGCACGTATTTGGGGCCCCCATGACATGCGGCATGCATTTGGGGCCCCCATGACACTCGGCATGCATGTGGGGCCCCCATGACATGATGCATGCACGTGGGGCCCCCATGACATGCGTCAAGTATTTCTGGCCATCATGACATGCGGCATACATTTGGGACCCCCATGACATGCGGCATGCATTTGGGTCCCCCATGACACGCGGCATGCATGTGGGGCCTCGATGACATGCGGCATGCATGTTGGGCCCCCATGACATGCGGCACGTATTTGGGGCCCCCATGACACGCGGCACGTATTTGGGGCCCCCATGACATGCGGCATGCATTTTGAGTCCCCATGACACTCGGCATGCATGTGGGTCCCCATGACATGTGGCACGTATTTCTGGCCCTCATGACATGCGGCATACATTTGGGGCCCCCATGACATACAGCATGCATTTGGGTCCTCCATGACATGAGGCATACATTTGGGGACCCCATGACATGTTCCATGTATGTGGGTCCCCATGACATGTGGCACGTATTTTGGGGCCCCCATGACATGCGGCATGCACGTGGGTCCCCCATGACATGCCGCATGCACGTGGGTCCCCCATGACATGCCGCATGCACGTGGGGCCCCCATGACATGCGGCACGTATTTGGGGCCCCCATGACATGCTGCATGCATTTGGGGCCCCCATGACATGTGGCATGCAAGTGGGGCCCCCTAACATGCGGCACGTATTTGGGGCCCCCATGACATGCGGCATGCATTTGGGGCACTCATTACATGCGCCATGCATTTGGGGCCCCCATGACATGCGGCACATATTTGGGGCCCCCATGACATGCGGCATGCATTTTTAGGCCCCCATGACATGCGGCATGCTTTTGGGGCCCCAATGACATGCGGCATGCATGTGAGACCCCAATGACATGCGGCATGCATGTTGGGCCCCCATGACATGCGGCATGCATTTGGGGCCCCCATGAAATGCGCCATGCATGTGGGGTTCCCATGACATGTGGCAGGAATTTGGGCCCACATGACATGCGGCATGCATGTGGTCCCCCCATGACATGTGGCATGCACGTGGGGCCCCCATGACATGCGGCATGCATTTGTGGCCCCCATGACATGCGCCATGCATGTGGGGTCCTCATGACATGAGGCATGTATTTGGGGCCCCCATGACATGTGCCATGCATTTGGGCCCCCCATGACATGCGTCATGCACGTGGGGTCCCTATGACATGCAGAATGCATTTGGGGCCCCCATGATATGTGCCGTGCATGTGGGGCCCCCATGACATGCATCACGTATTTGGGGCCCTCATGACATGCGGCATGCATTTTTAGGCTCCCATGACATGCGCCATGCATGTGTGGCCGTCATGACATGCGGCAGGTATTTGGGTCCCACATGACATGCGGCATTCATATGGTCCCCCCATGACATGCGGCATGCACGTCGGGCCACCATGACATGCGGCATGCATTAGGGGCCCCCATGACACTCGGCATGCATGTGGGGCCCCCATGACATGAGGCATGCACGTGGGGCCCCCATGACATGCGGCAAGTATTTCTGGCCCTCATGACATGCGGCATACATTTGGGGCCCCCATGACATGCGGCATGCATTTGGGTCCCCCATGACATGAGGAATACATTTGGGGCCCCCATGACATGTGCCATGCATGTGGGTCCCCATGACATGTGGCACGTATTTGGGGCCCCCATGACATGCGGCATGCATTTGGGGCACTCATTACATGCGCCATGCATTTGGGGCCCCCATGACATGCGGCACATATTTGGGGCCCCCATGACATGCGGCATGCATTTGGGGTCCCCATGATATGGGGCATGCGTTTCGGGCCCCCATGACACGCGGCACGCATGTGGGGCCCCGATGACATGCGGCATGCATGTTGGGTCCCCATGACATGCGGCACGTATTTGGGGCCCCCATAACATGCGGCACGTATTTGGGGCCCCCATGACATGCGGCATGCATTTTGGGTCCCCATGACATGCGGCACGTATTTGGGGCCCCCATGACATGCGGCATGCATTTGGGGCCCCCATGACACTCGGCATGCATGTGGGGCCCCCATGACATGATGCATGCACGTGGGGCCCCCATGACATGCGTCAAGTATTTCTGGCCATCATGACATGCGGCATACATTTGGGACCCCCATGACATGCGGCATGCATTTGGGTCCCCCATGACACGCGGCATGCATGTGGGGCCTCGATGACATGCGGCATGCATGTTGGGCCCCCATGACATGCGGCACGTATTTGGGGCCCCCATGACACGCGGCACGTATTTGGGGCCCCCATGACATGCGGCATGCATTTTGAGTCCCCATGACACTCGGCATGCATGTGGGTCCCCATGACATGTGGCACGTATTTCTGGCCCTCATGACATGCGGCATACATTTGGGGCCCCCATGACATACAGCATGCATTTGGGTCCTCCATGACATGAGGCATACATTTGGGGACCCCATGACATGTTCCATGTATGTGGGTCCCCATGACATGTGGCACGTATTTTGGGGCCCCCATGACATGCGGCATGCACGTGGGTCCCCCATGACATGCCGCATGCACGTGGGTCCCCCATGACATGCCGCATGCACGTGGGGCCCCCATGACATGCGGCACGTATTTGGGGCCCCCATGACATGCTGCATGCATTTGGGGCCCCCATGACATGTGGCATGCAAGTGGGGCCCCCTAACATGCGGCACGTATTTGGGGCCCCCATGACATGCGGCATGCATTTGGGGCACTCATTACATGCGCCATGCATTTGGGGCCCCCATGACATGCGGCACATATTTGGGGCCCCCATGACATGCGGCATGCATTTTTAGGCCCCCATGACATGCGGCATGCTTTTGGGGCCCCAATGACATGCGGCATGCATGTGAGACCCCAATGACATGCGGCATGCATGTTGGGCCCCCATGACATGCGGCATGCATTTGGGGCCCCCATGAAATGCGCCATGCATGTGGGGTTCCCATGACATGTGGCAGGAATTTGGGCCCACATGACATGCGGCATGCATGTGGTCCCCCCATGACATGTGGCATGCACGTGGGGCCCCCATGACATGCGGCATGCATTTGTGGCCCCCATGACATGCGCCATGCATGTGGGGTCCTCATGACATGAGGCATGTATTTGGGGCCCCCATGACATGTGCCATGCATTTGGGCCCCCCATGACATGCGTCATGCACGTGGGGTCCTTATGACATGCAGAATGCATTTGGGGCCCTCATGATATGTGCGGTGCATGTGGGGCCCCCATGACATGTATCACGTATTTGGGGCCCTCATGACATGCGGCATGCATTTTTAGGCCCCCATGACATGCGCCATGCATGTGTGGCCGTCATGACATGCGGCACGTAATTGGGTCCCACATGACATGCGGCATTCATATGGTCCCCCCATGACATACGGCATGCACGTCGGGCCACCATGACATGCGGCATGCATTAGGGGCCCCCATGACACTCGGCATGCATGTGGGGCCCCCATGACATGAGGCATGCACGTTGGGCCCCCATGACATGCTGCAAGTATTTCTGGCCCTCATGACATGCGGCACGTATTTGGGGCCCCCATGACATGCGCCATGCATTTGGGTCCCCCATGACATGCGTCATGCACGTGGGGTCCTTATGACATGCAGAATGCATTTGGGGCCCTCATGATATGTGCGGTGCATGTGGGGCCCCCATGACATGTATCACGTATTTGGGGCCCTCATGACATGCGGCATGCATTTTTAGGCCCCCATGACATGCGCCATGCATGTGTGGCCGTCATGACATGCGGCACGTATTTGGGTCCCACATGACATGCGGCATTCATATGGTCCCCCCATGACATACGGCATGCACGTCGGGCCACCATGACATGCGGCATGCATTAGGGGCCCCCATGACACTCGGCATGCATGTGGGGCCCCCATGACATGAGGCATGCACGTTGGGCCCCCATGACATGCGGCAAGTATTTCTGGCCCTCATGACATGCGGCACGTATTTGGGGCCCCCATGACATGCGCCATGCATTTGGGGGCCCCATGACATGCGCCATGCATGTGGGGCCCCATGACATGCGGAATGCATTTGGGTCCCGCATGATATGCGCCGTGCTTGTGGGGCCCCCATGACATGCATCACGTATTTGGGGCCCTCATGACATGCGGCATGCATTTTTAGGCCCCCATGACATGCGCCATGCATGTGTGGCCATCATGACATGCGGCAGGAATTTGGGACCCACATGACATGCGGCATGCACGTGGTGCCCCCATGACATGCGGCATGCATTTGGGGTCCCCATGACATGCGGCATGCACGTGAAGCCCCCATGACATGCGGCATGCATGTGGGGCCCTGATGACATGCGGCATGCATGTGGGACCCCCCTGACATTCGGCATGCACCTCGGGCCCCCATGACATGCGGCACATATTTTGGGCCCCCATGACATGCGGCATGCTAGTGGGGCACCCATGACATGCGGTATGCACGTGGGGCCCCCATGACATGCGGCATGCATGTGGGGCACATGACAAGCGGCATGCACGTGGGGACCCCATGACATGCGGCACTTATTTGGTGCCCCCATGACTTGCGGAATGGACATGGGGACCCCATGACATGCGTCATGCAAGTCGGGGCCCCATGACATGCGGCATGCATTTGGGGCCACCATGACATGTGCCATGCATGTGGGGCCCTCATGAAATGCGGCACGTATTTGGGGCCCCATGACATGCGGCATGCAAGTGGGGCCCCCATGACATGTGGCATGCATGTGGGGCCCACATGACAAGCGGCATGCACGTGGGGCCCCCATGACATGCGGCACGTATTTGGTGCCCCCATGACATGCGGCATGCATGTGGAGCCCCCATGACATGCGGAATGGATATGGGCACCCCATGACATGCGGCATGCATTTGGGGCCCCCATGACATGCAGCATGAATTTGGGGCCCCCATGATATGCGTCATTCATGTGGGGCCCCGATGACACGCGGCATGCATATGGGGCCGCCATGATATGCGGCACATATTTGACGCCCCCAAGACTTGCGACATGCACATGGGGCCACCATGACATGCGGCATGCACGTGTGGCCCCCAAGACTTGCGGCATGCATGTGGGGCCCCCATGAAATGCGGCATGCAAGTCGGGGCCCCATGTCATGCGGCATGCATTTGGGGCCCCCATGACATGCGCCATGCATGTGGGGCCCTCATGAAATGCGACACGTATTTGGGGCCCCATGACATGCGGCATGCATGTGGGGCCCCCATGACATGCAGCATGCATTTGGGGCCCCCATGATATGCGTCATGCATGTGGGGCCCCGATGACACGCGTCATGCATATGGGGCCCCCATGATATGCGGCACATATTTGACGCCCCCAAGACTTGCGACATGCACATGGGGCCCCCATGACATGCGGCATGAATGTGTGGCCCCCATGACATGCGGCATGCACGTGTGGCCCCCAAGACATGTGGCATGCATATGGGGCCCCCATGACATGCGTCACATTTTTGGGGCCCCCATGACACACGGCATGCATGTGGGTCCCCATGACATGTGGCACGTATTTGGGGCCCCCATGACATGCGGCATGCATTTGGGGCACTCATTACATGCTCCATGCATTTGGGGCCCCCATGACATGTGGCACATATTTGTGGCCCCCATGACATGCGGCATGCATTTGGGGTCCCCATGACATGCGGCATGCACGTGGTTCCCCCATGACATGCGGCATGCATGTTGGGCACCCATGACATGCGACACGTATTTGGGGCCCCGTGACGTGCGGCATGCATTTGGGGCCCCCATGACATGCGCCATGCATTCCCCCCCCATGACATGCGTCATGCACGTGGGGTCCCTATGACATGCGGAATGCATTTGGGTCCCGCATGATATGCGCCGTGCATGTGGGGCCCCCATGACATGCATCACGTATTTGGGGCCCCCATGACATGCGGCATGCATTTTTACGCCCCCATGACATGTGCCATGCATGTGTGACCGTCATGACATGCGGCAGGAATTTGGGGCACACATGACAAGCGGCATGCACGTGGGGCTGCCATGACATGCGGCACGTATTTGGTGCCCCCATGACTTGCGGAATGGACATGGGGACCCCATGACATGCGGCATGCAAGTCGGGGCCCCATGACATGCGGCATGCATTTGGGGCCACCATGACATGTGCCATGCATGTGGGGCCCTCATGAAATGCGGCACGTATTTGGGGCCCCATGACATGCGGCATGCAAGTGGGGCCCCCATGACATGTGGCATGCATGTGGGGCCCACATGACAAGCGGCATGCACGTGGGGCCCCCATGACATGCGGCACGTATTTGGTGCCCCCATGACATGCGGCATGCATGTGGAGCCCCCATGACATGCGGAATGGACATGGGCACCCCATGACATGCGGCATGCATTTGGGGCCCCCATGACATGCAGCATGAATTTGGGGCCCCCATGATATGCGTCATGCATGTGGGGCCCCGATGACACGTGGCATGCATATCGGGCCGCCATGATATGCGGCACATATTTGACGCCCCCAAGACTTGCGACATGCACATGGGGCCCCCATGACATGCGGCATGAATTTGGGGCCCCCATGACATGCGGCATGCACGTGTGGCCCCCAAGACTTGCGGCATGCATGTGGGGCCCCCATGACATGCGTCACGTTTTTGGGGCCCCCATGACACACGGCAGGCATGTGGGGCACCCATGAAATGCGGCATGCAAGTCGGGGCCCCATGTCATGCGGCATGCATTTGGGGCCCGCATGACATGCGCCATGCATGTGGGGCCCTCATGAAATGCGACACGTATTTGGGGCCCCATGACATGCGGCATGCATGTGGGGCCCCCATGACATGCGGCATGCATGTGGAGCCCCCATGACATGCGGAATGGACATGGGGACCCCATGACATGCGGCATGCATTTGGGGCCCCCATGACATGCAGCATGAATTTGGGGCCCCCATGATATGCGTCATGCATGTGGGGCCCCGATGACACGCGTCATACATATGGGGCCCCCATGATATGCGGCACATATTTGAAGCCCCCAAGACTTGCGACATGCACATGGGGCCCCCATGACATGCGGCATGAATGTGTGGCCCCCATGACATGCGGCATGCACGTGTGGCCCCCAAGACATGTGGCATGCTTATGGGGCCCCCATGACATGCGTCACATTTTTGGGGCCCCCATGACACACGGCAAGCATGTGGGGCCCCATGACATGCGGCATGTATTTGAGGCCCCCAAGACATGCGGCATGCACATGGGGCCCCCATCATATGCGTCACATATTTGGGGCCCCCATGACATACGTCATGCATTTGGGGTCCCCATGACATGCGGCATGAACGTGGGCCTCCATGACATGCAGCATGCATGTGTGGCCCTCTGACATGCACCATGCATGTGGGGGCCCCATGACATGCGGCATGCATTTGGGGGCCCCATGACATGCAGCATGCACTTGTGGCCCCCAAGACATGTGGCATGCATTTGGGGCCCACATGACACGCGGCATACATATGGGGCCCCCATGACATACGGCATGCATTTGGGGCCCCCTTGACATGCGGCATGCACGTGGGGCCCCATGACATGTGGCATGCATGTGGAGCCCCCATGACATGTGCCATGCATGTTGGGCCCCCATGACATGCGTCACGTATTTGGGCCCCACCTGACATGCGGAATGCCTTTGGGGTACTCATGACATGTGGCATGCAGGTGGAGCACCCATAACATGCGGCATGCACGTGGGGCCCCCATGATAAGCGTCATGCATGTGGGGCCCCCATGACATGCGGCATACATTTGGGGCCCTCATAACATTCGGCATACATTTGGGGCCTCCATGACAAGCAGAATGAATTTAGGGCCCCCATGATATGCGGCATGCATGTGGGGCCCCCATGAAAGGCGGGACATATTTGGGGTCCCCAAGACATGCGGTATGCACGTTGGGCCCCCATAACATGCGGCACGTATTTTGGGCCCCCATGACATGCGCCATGCATGTGGGGCCCTCATGATATGCGGCACATATTTTGGGCCCCCATGACATGCGGCATGCATGTGGGGCCTTCATTATATGCGGCACGTATTTGGGACCCCCATGAAGTGCGGCATGCATTTGGGCCCCCCATGACATGCGGCATGCACGTGGGGCCCCGATGACAGGCGGCACATATTTGGGGCCCCGAAGGCATGCGTCATGCACGTTGGGCCCCCATGATATTCAGCATGCATTTGGGGCCCCCATGACATGCGCCATGAATGTGGGGCCCTCATGACATGCGGCACGTATTTGGGGCACCCATGACATGCGGCATGCATATGGGGCCCCCACGACATGCGGCATGCACGTGGGGCCCCCATGACATGCCACACGAATTTGGGGCCCCCATGACATGCGGCATGCATTTGGGGCCCCCATGACATGCACCATGCATGTGGGGACCTCATGACATGCGCCATGCATGTGAGGCCCACATGACATGCGGCATGCATTCGGGGTCCCCATGACATGCGTCATGAACGTGGGCCCCCATGAAATGTAGCATGCATGTGGGGCCCCCATGACATGTGGCACATTTTTTGGGCCCCCATGACATGTGGCATGCATTTGGGGGCCCCTTGACATGCTGCATGCATGTGGAGACCCCATGACATGCGGAATGGACATGGGGACCCCATGACATGCGGCATGCATGTGGAGCCCCCATGACATGCGGAATGGACATGGGGACCCCATGACATGCGGCATGCACTTGGGGCCCCCATGACATGCGGCATGCATGTGGAGCCCATTGACATGCGGAATGGACATGGGGACCCCATGACATGCGGCATGCATTTGGGGCCCCCATGACATGCAGCATGAATTTGGGTCCCCCATGATATGCGGCATGCATGGGATGCCCCCATGACACGCGGCATGCATGTGGGGGCCCCATGAAAGGCGGGACATATTTGGGGACCCCAAGATATGCGGTATGCACGTTGGGCCCCCATGACATGCGGCACGTATTTTGGGCCCCCATGATATGCGCCATGCATGTGGGGCCCTCATGACATGCGGCACGTATTTGGGACCCCCATGAAGTGCGGCATGCATTTGGGCCCCCCATGACATGCGGCATGCACGTGGGGCCCCCATGACAGGCGGCACATATTTGGGGCCCCGAATGCATGCGTCATGCACGTTGGGCCCCCATGACATGCAGCATGCATTTGGGGCCCCCATGACATGCGCCATGCATGTGGGGCCCTCATGACATGCGGCACGTATTTGGGGCAGCCATGACATGCGGCATGCATTTGGGCCCCCCATGATATGCGGCATGCACGTGCGGCCCACATGACATGCGGCATGAATTTGGGGTCCCCATGACAAGCGGCATGCATGTGGGGCCCCCACGACATGCGGCATGCATGTGGGGCCCACATGACATGCGGCGTGCACGTGGGGCCCCCATGACATGCCACACAAATTTGGGGCCCCCATGACATGCGGCATGCATTTGGGGCCCCCATGACATGCAGCAAGTATTTGGGGCCCACATGACATGCGGCATGCATTTGGGGTCCCCATGACATGCGGCATGAACGTGGGCCCCCATGAAATGTAGCATGCATGTGGGGCCCCCATGACTTGTGGCACATTTTTTGGGCCCCCATGGCATGCATGTGGAGCCCCCACGACATGCGGCATGCATGTGGGGCCCACATGACATGCGGCGTGCACGTGGGGCCCCCATGACATGCCACACGAATTTGGCGCCCCCATGACATGCGGCATGCATTTGGGGCCCTCATGACATGGGCCATGCATGTGGGACCCTCATGACATGCGCGATGCATGTGAGGCCCCCATGACATGCGGCAAGTATTTGGGGCCCACATGACATGCGGCATACATTTGGGGTCCCCATGACATGCGGCATGAACGTGGGCCCCCATGAAATGTAGCATGCATGTGGGGCCCCATGACATGCGGCATGTATTTGAGGCCCCCAAGACATGCGGCATGCACATGGGGCCCCCATCATATGCGTCACATATTTGGGGCCCCCATGACATACGTCATGCATTTGGGGTCCCCATGACATGCGGCATGAACGTGGGCCTCCATGACATGCAGCATGCATGTGTGGCCCTCTGACATGCACCATGCATGTGGGGGCCCCATGACATGCGGCATGCATTTGGGGGCCCCATGACATGCAGCATGCACTTGTGGCCCCCAAGACATGTGGCATGCATTTGGGGCCCACATGACACGCGGCATACATATGGGGCCCCCATGACATACGGCATGCATTTGGGGCCCCCTTGACATGCGGCATGCACGTGGGGCCCCATGACATGTGGCATGCATGTGGAGCCCCCATGACATGTGCCATGCATGTTGGGCCCCCATGACATGCGTCACGTATTTGGGCCCCACCTGACATGCGGAATGCCTTTGGGGTACTCATGACATGTGGCATGCAGGTGGAGCACCCATAACATGCGGCATGCACGTGGGGCCCCCATGATAAGCGTCATGCATGTGGGGCCCCCATGACATGCGGCATACATTTGGGGCCCTCATAACATTCGGCATACATTTGGGGCCTCCATGACAAGCAGAATGAATTTAGGGCCCCCATGATATGCGGCATGCATGTGGGGCCCCCATGAAAGGCGGGACATATTTGGGGTCCCCAAGACATGCGGTATGCACGTTGGGCCCCCATAACATGCGGCACGTATTTTGGGCCCCCATGACATGCGCCATGCATGTGGGGCCCTCATGATATGCGGCACATATTTTGGGCCCCCATGACATGCGGCATGCATGTGGGGCCTTCATTATATGCGGCACGTATTTGGGACCCCCATGAAGTGCGGCATGCATTTGGGCCCCCCATGACATGCGGCATGCACGTGGGGCCCCGATGACAGGCGGCACATATTTGGGGCCCCGAAGGCATGCGTCATGCACGTTGGGCCCCCATGATATTCAGCATGCATTTGGGGCCCCCATGACATGCGCCATGAATGTGGGGCCCTCATGACATGCGGCACGTATTTGGGGCACCCATGACATGCGGCATGCATATGGGGCCCCCACGACATGCGGCATGCACGTGGGGCCCCCATGACATGCCACACGAATTTGGGGCCCCCATGACATGCGGCATGCATTTGGGGCCCCCATGACATGCACCATGCATGTGGGGACCTCATGACATGCGCCATGCATGTGAGGCCCACATGACATGCGGCATGCATTCGGGGTCCCCATGACATGCGTCATGAACGTGGGCCCCCATGAAATGTAGCATGCATGTGGGGCCCCCATGACATGTGGCACATTTTTTGGGCCCCCATGACATGTGGCATGCATTTGGGGGCCCCTTGACATGCTGCATGCATGTGGAGACCCCATGACATGCGGAATGGACATGGGGACCCCATGACATGCGGCATGCATGTGGAGCCCCCATGACATGCGGAATGGACATGGGGACCCCATGACATGCGGCATGCACTTGGGGCCCCCATGACATGCGGCATGCATGTGGAGCCCATTGACATGCGGAATGGACATGGGGACCCCATGACATGCGGCATGCATTTGGGGCCCCCATGACATGCAGCATGAATTTGGGTCCCCCATGATATGCGGCATGCATGGGATGCCCCCATGACACGCGGCATGCATGTGGGGGCCCCATGAAAGGCGGGACATATTTGGGGACCCCAAGATATGCGGTATGCACGTTGGGCCCCCATGACATGCGGCACGTATTTTGGGCCCCCATGATATGCGCCATGCATGTGGGGCCCTCATGACATGCGGCACGTATTTGGGACCCCCATGAAGTGCGGCATGCATTTGGGCCCCCCATGACATGCGGCATGCACGTGGGGCCCCCATGACAGGCGGCACATATTTGGGGCCCCGAATGCATGCGTCATGCACGTTGGGCCCCCATGACATGCAGCATGCATTTGGGGCCCCCATGACATGCGCCATGCATGTGGGGCCCTCATGACATGCGGCACGTATTTGGGGCAGCCATGACATGCGGCATGCATTTGGGCCCCCCATGATATGCGGCATGCACGTGCGGCCCACATGACATGCGGCATGAATTTGGGGTCCCCATGACAAGCGGCATGCATGTGGGGCCCCCACGACATGCGGCATGCATGTGGGGCCCACATGACATGCGGCGTGCACGTGGGGCCCCCATGACATGCCACACAAATTTGGGGCCCCCATGACATGCGGCATGCATTTGGGGCCCCCATGACATGCAGCAAGTATTTGGGGCCCACATGACATGCGGCATGCATTTGGGGTCCCCATGACATGCGGCATGAACGTGGGCCCCCATGAAATGTAGCATGCATGTGGGGCCCCCATGACTTGTGGCACATTTTTTGGGCCCCCATGGCATGCATGTGGAGCCCCCACGACATGCGGCATGCATGTGGGGCCCACATGACATGCGGCGTGCACGTGGGGCCCCCATGACATGCCACACGAATTTGGCGCCCCCATGACATGCGGCATGCATTTGGGGCCCTCATGACATGGGCCATGCATGTGGGACCCTCATGACATGCGCGATGCATGTGAGGCCCCCATGACATGCGGCAAGTATTTGGGGCCCACATGACATGCGGCATACATTTGGGGTCCCCATGACATGCGGCATGAACGTGGGCCCCCATGAAATGTAGCATGCATGTGGGGCCCCCATGACATGTGGCACATTTTTTGGGCCCCCATGACATGTGGCATGCATTTGGGGGCCCCTTGACATGCGGCATGCATGTGGAGCCCCCATGACATGGGCCATGCATGTGGGGCCCCATGACATGCGGCACGTATTTGGGCCACCCTAACATGCGGCATGCATTTGGGGTACTCATGACATGCGGCATGCATGTGGGCCACCTATGACATGCGGCATGCACGTGGGGCCCCCATGACATGCGTCATGCACTTGGGGCCCCATGACATGCGGCTTGCACGTGGGGCCCCATGGCATGTGGCATGCATGTGGAGCCCCCATGACATGCAGAATGCACGTGGGGACTCGATGACATTCGGCATGCATTTGGGGCCCCCATGACATGCGGCATGCATTTTGGGTCCCCATGACATGTGGCATGTAAGTGGGGCCCCCATGACATGCGGCACATATTTGGGGCCCCATGACATGCGCTATACATTTGTGGCCCCCATGACATACGTCATGCTTTTGGGGCCCCCATGACATGCGCCATGTATGTGGGGTCCTCATGACATGCGGCACGTATTTGGGGCCCCCATGACATGCGCCATGCATTTGGGCCCCCAATGACATGCGGCATGCAAGTGGGGCCCCCATGACATGCGGCACGTATTTGGGGCCCCCATGACATGTGGCATGCATTTTTAGGCCCCCATGACATTTGCCATGCATTTGGGTTCCCCATGACATGCGGCATGCACGTGGTTCCCCCATGACATGCAGCATGCGTTTGGGGCCCCCATGACACGCGGCATGCATGTGAGACCCCAATGACATGCGGCATGCATGTTGGGCCCCCATGACATGCGGCACGCATTTGGGGCCCCCATGACATGCGGCACGTATTTGGGGCCCCCATGACATGTGGCATGCATGTGTGGCCCCATGACATGCGCCATGCATGTGTGGCCGTCATGACATGCGGCAGGTATTTGGGGCCCACATGACATGCGGCATTCATATGGTCCCCCCATGACATGCGGTATGCACGTCGGGCCACCATGACATGCGGCATGCATGTGGGGCCCCCATGACATGAGGCATGCACGTGGGGCCCCCATGACATGCGGCAAGTATTTCTGGCCCTCATGACATGCGGCATACATTTGGGGCACTCATTACATGCGCCATGCATGTTGGGCACCCATGACATGCGGCACGTATTTGGGGCCCCCATGACATGCGTCATGCACGTGGGGTCCCTACGACATGCGGAATGCATTTGGGTCCAGAATGATATGCGCCGTGCATGTCGGGCCCCCATGACATGCATCACGTATTTGGGGCCCCCATGACATGCGGCATGCATTTTTAGGCATCCATGGCATGTGCCATGCATGTGTGGCCGTCATGACATGTGGCAGGAATTTGGGGCCCACATGACATGCGGCATGCATGTGGTCCCCCCATGACATGTGGCATGCACGTGGTGCCCCCATGACATGCGGCATACATTTGCGGCACTCATTACATGCGCCATGCATGTTGGGCACCCATGACATGCGGCACGTATTTGGGGCCCCCATGACATGCGCCATGCATTTGGGGGCCCCATGACATGCGCCATGCATTTGGCCCCCCATGACATGCGTCATGCACGTGGGGTCCCTATGACATGCGGAATGCATTTGGGTCCCGCATGATATGCGCCGTGCATGTGGGGCCCCCATGACATGCATCACGTATTTGGGGCCCCCATGACATGCGGCATGCATTTTTAGGCACCCATGGCATGCGCCATGCATGTGTGGCCGTCATGACATGCGGCAGGAATTTGGGGCCCACATGACATGCGGCATGGATGTGGTCCCCCCATGACATGCGGCATGCATTTTGGGCCCCCATGACACACACCATGCATGTGGGGCCCCCCTGACATGCGGCATGCATTTGGGGTAGTCATGACATGCGGCATGCAAGTGGGGCACCCATGACATGCGGCACGCACGTGGGGCCCCCATGACATGCTTCATGCATTTGGGGCCCCCATGACTTGCGGAATGGACATGGGGACCCCATGACATGCGGCATACATGTGGGGCCCTCATGACATGCGGCACGTATTTGGGGCCCCCATGAAATGCGGCATGCAAGTCGGGGCCCCATGACATGCGGCATGCATTTGGGGTCCCCATGACATGCGCCATGCATGTGGGGCCCTCATGAAATGCGGCACGTATTTGGGGCCCCATGACATGCGGCATGCAAGTGGGGCCCCCATCACATGCGGCACGTATTTGGGGCCCCCATGACATGCGGCATGCATGTGGAGCCCCCATGACATGCGGAATGGACATGGGGATCCCATGACATGCGGCATGCATTTGGGGCCCCCATGACATGCAGCATGAATTTGGGGCCCCCATGATATGCGTCATGCATGTGGGGCCCCGATGACACGCGGCATGCATATGGGGCCCCCATGATATGCGGCACATATTTAATGCCCCCAAGACTTGCGACATGCACATGGGCCCCCATGACATGCGGCATGAATTTGGGGCCCCCATGACATGCGTCACGTTTTTGGGGCCCCCATGACACACGGAATGCATGTGGGGCCCCATGACATGCGTCATGCATGTGGGTCGTCAATGACATGCGCCATGCATTTGGGGCCCCCATGACATGCGGAATGGACATGGGGACCCCATGACATGCGGCATGCATTTGGGCCCCCCATGACTTGCGGCATGCATTTGGTTCCCCCATGACATGCTGTATGCAAGTGGGGCCCCCATGACATGCGGCATGCATTTGGGCCCCACATGACTTGTGGCATGCATGTCGGTCCCCCATGACATGAGTCATGTATTAGGGGCCCACATGATATGCGGAATGCACGTGGGGACCCCAAGACATGCAGCATGCATTTGGGACCCCCATGACATGCAGCATGAATTTGGGCCCCCATGACATGCGGCATGTATGTGAGTCCCCCATGGCACGCAGCATGCATGTGGGGCCCCCATGCCATGCGCCATGCATGAGGGGCCCCCATGACATGCGCCATGCATGTAGGCCCCCACATGACATGCGGCATGCATTTGGGGCCCCCATGACATGCTGTATGCAAGTAGGGCCCCCATGACATACGGCATGCATTTGGGCCCCCCATGATTTGCGGCATGCATTTGGGGCCCACATGACATGCTGTATGCAAGTGGGGCCCCCATGACATGTGGCATGCATTTGGGCCCCCCACGACATGCGGCATGCACGTGGGGCCACAATGACATGCGGCATGCATTTGGGGACCCCATGACATGCGGCATGAACATGGGCCCCCATGACATGCGGCAGGCATGTGGGGCCCCATGACATACGGCATGCATTTGGGGCCCCCATGACATGCGGCATGCACGTGGGGCCCCCAAGACATGTGGCATGAATTTGGGGCCCCATGACACGCGGCATGCATGTTCGGCCCCCGTGACATGCGCCATACATGTGGGGCCCCCATGACATGCGGCATGCATTTGGGGGCCCCATGACACATGACATGCATGTGGGGCCCCCATGACATGCGTCATGCATTTCGGGCCCCAATGACATGCTTCATGTATGTAGAATGCATGTGGGGCACCCATGATATGCGGCATGCATTTTGGGCCCCCATGACAAGCGGAATGCATGTGGGGCCCCGATGACATGCGGCATGCATGTTGGGCCCCCATGACATGCGTCACGTATTTGGGGCCCCCATGACATGCGTTACGTATTTGGGGCCCCCATGACATGCGGCATGCATTTTGGGTCCCTATGACATGCGTCATGCACGCGGGGCCCCCATGACATGCGACACACATTTGGGGCCCCCATTACATGCGGCATGCACGTGAAGCCCCCATGACATGCGGCATGCGTTTGGGGCCCCCATGACACGCGGCATGCATGTGGTGCCCCGATGACATGCGGCATGAATGTGGGGCCCCCCTGACATGCGGCATGCACGTCGGGTCCCCATGACATGCGTATTTGGGGCCCCCATGACATGCGGCATGCATTTGGGGCCCCCATGACATGCGCCATGCACGCTGGGCCCCAATGACATGCTTGACGTATTTGGGGCCCCCATGACATGCGGCATGCATTTGGGGTCCCCATGACATGCGGCATGCGTTTGGGGCCCCCATGACATGCGGCATGCATGTGGGGAATCCATGACATGCTTGACGTATTTGGGGCCCCCATGGCATGCCGCATGCATTTGGGGCCCCCATGATATTCGCCAAGCATGTGGGGCCCTCATGACATGCGGCTCGTATTTGGGGCCCCCATGACATGCGGAATGTATTTGGTCACCCCATGACATTCGGCATGCATTTGGGGCCCCCATGACATGAGACACACATTTGGGGCCCCCATGACATGCGGCATACATTTGGGGCCCCCATGACATGCGGCATGCACGTGGGTCCACCATGACATGCGGCACGTATTTATGGCCCTCATGACATGTGGCATGAATTTGGGGCCCCCATGACACGCGGCATGCATGCGGGGCCCCCATGACATGCGGCATACATTTGGGGCCCCTATGACATGCGACATGCATTTGGGACCCCCATGACATGCGGCATATGTTTGGGGCCCCCATGACATGCGGCATGCACATGGGGCCCCATGACATGCGGCATGCATGTGCAGCCCCAATGACATGAAGAATGCACGTGGAGACCCCATGACATGCGGCATGCATTTGGGGCCCCCATGACATTCACCATGCATGTGGGGCCTTCATGGCATGCGGCATGTATTTGGGGCCCCCATGACATGCGGCATGCATTTGGGGCCCCCATGACATGAGGCATACATTTGGGACCCCCATGACATGCGGCATGCATGTGGGGAACCCATGAAATGTGCCATGCATGTGGGGCCCCATGACATGTGGCACGTATTTGGGGCCCCCATGACATGCTGCACATATTTGGGGCCCCCATGACATGCGTTATGCATTTGGCGTCCCCATGTCATGTGGCATGCACTTGGTTCCCCCATGACTTGCGGCATGCGTTTGGGGCCCCCATGACATGCGGCATGCATTTGGGGTCACAATGACATGCGTCATGCACTTGAAGCCCCCATGACATGCAGCATGGATTTGGGGCCCCCATAAAATGCGCCATGCATGTGGGGCCCCCTTGACATGTGGCACGTATTTGGGGCCCCCATGACATGCGGCACATATTTGGGGCCCCCATGACATGCGCCATGCACTTGGGGCCCCCATGACATGCGGCATGCATGTGCAGCCCCAATGACATGCGGAATGGATGTGGGGACCCCATGATATGCGGCACGTATTTGGGGCCCCCATGACTTGCGGCATACATTTGGGGCCCCATGACATGCGGCATGCATTTGGGGCCCCATGACATCCGGCATACATTTGGGGCCCCCATGACATGCGGCATGCATTTGGGACCCACATTACATGCGAAATGCACGTGGGGACCCCATGACATGCGCCATGCATTTGGGGGCCCCATGACATGTGGCATGCATGTGGGGCCCCATGACATGCGGCATGCATGTGGGGCCCCCATGACACGCGGCATGCATGTGGGGACCCCATGAAATGTGCCATTCATGTGGGGCCCCATGACATGTGGCACATATTTGGGGCCCCCATGACAAGCGGTATGCATTTGGCGTCCCCATGACATGTAGCATGCACGTGAAGCCCCCATGACATGTGGCATGCGTTTGGGGCCCCCATGACACGCGGCATGCATGTGGGGCCCCAATGAAATGCAGCTTGCATGTAAGGCCCCCATGTGGCATGCACTTGGTTCCCCCATGACATACATGGCGCATGTCATGTGGAGCCCCCATGACATGCGGCAGGTATTTGGGGCCCCCAAGACATGCGGCATGCATTTGGGCCCCCCATGACATGTAGCATGCACGTGAAGCCCCCATGACATGTGGCATGCGTTTGGGGCCCCCATGACACGCGGCATGCATGTGGGGCCCCAATGAAATGCAGCTTGCATGTAAGGCCCCCTCGACATATGACATGCACATCGGGCCCCCAAGACATGCGGCACGTATTTGGGGCCCCATGATATGCAGTATGCATTTGGGGTCCCCATGACATGCGGTATGCACGTGAAGCCCCCATGACATGCGGCATGCGTTTGGGGCCCCCATGACATGCGGCATGCATTTGGGGTCACAATGACATGCGTCATGCACTTGAAGCCCCCATGACATGCAGCATGCATTTGGGGCCCCCATGAAATGAGCGATGCATGTGGGGCCTCCATGACATGTGGCATGTATTTGGGGCCCCCATGACATGCGGCACATATTTGGGGCCCCCATGACATGCGACATGCACTTGGGGCCCCCATGACATGCGGCATGCATGTGGGGCCCCCATGACACGCGGCATGCATGTGGGGACCCCATGAAATGTGCCATGCATGTGGGGCCCCATGACATGTGGCACGTATTTGGGGCCCCCATGACATGCGGCACATATTTGGGGCCCCCATGACAAGCGGTATCCATTTGGCGTCCCCATGTCATGTGGCATGCACTTGGTTCCCCCATGACATACATGGCGCATGTCATGTGGAGCCCCCATGACATGCGGCAGGTATTTGGGGCCCCCATGACACGCGGCATGCATGTGGGGCCCCAATGAAATGCAGCTTGCATGTAAGGCCCCCTCGACATATGACATGCACATCGGGCCCCCAAGACATGCGGCACGTATTTGGGGCCCCATGATATGCAGTATGCATTTGGGGTCCCCATGACATGCGGTATGCACGTGAAGCCCCCATGACATGTGGCATGCGTTTGGGTCTCCCATGACACGCGGCATGCATATGGGGCCCCGATGACATGTGCCATGCATGTGAGGACCCCATGACATGCGGCACGAATTTTGGGCCCCCATGACATGCGGCATACATTCGGGGCCCCAATGACATGGGCCATGCATGTGGGGCCCCCATGACATGCGCCATGCATGTGGCGCCCCCATGACATGTGACACGTATTTGGGGCCCCCATGACATGCGGCATGCAAGTTTGGACCCTATGACATGCGGCACATATTTGGGGCCCCATGACATGCGGCATACATTTGGGGCCCTCATGACATGCGTCATGCATTTGGGGCCCCCATGACATGCGCCATGCATGTGGGGCCCTCATGACATGTGGCACGCTTTTGGGGCCCCCATGACATGCGGCACGTTTTTATGGCCCTCATGATTTGCGGCATACATTTGGGGCCCCCATGACATGCTTCATGCATTTGAGGCCCCCATGACATGCTGCATGTATTTGGGGTCCCCATGACATGCAGCATGCACGTGAAGCCCCCATGACATGCTGCATGCGTTTGGGGCCCCATGACACGCGGCATGCATGTGGGGCCCTAACGACATGCGGCATGCATGTGGGGACCCCCTGACATGTGGCATGCAAGTTTGGCCCCCATGACATGTGGCACGTATTTGGGGCCTCCATGACATGTGGCATGCATTTGCGGCCCCCATGACATGCGGCATGCACATGGGGCCCCATGACATGCGGCATGCATGTGCAGCCCCAATGACATGAAGAATGCACGTGGAGACCCCATGACATGCGGCATGCATTTGGGGCCCCCATGACATTCACCATGCATGTGGGGCCTTCATGGCATGCGGCATGTATTTGGGGCCCCCATGACATGCGGCATGCATTTGGGGCCCCCATGACATGAGGCATACATTTGGGACCCCCATGACATGCGGCATGCATGTGGGGAACCCATGAAATGTGCCATGCATGTGGGGCCCCATGACATGTGGCACGTATTTGGGGCCCCCATGACATGCTGCACATATTTGGGGCCCCCATGACATGCGTTATGCATTTGGCGTCCCCATGTCATGTGGCATGCACTTGGTTCCCCCATGACTTGCGGCATGCGTTTGGGGCCCCCATGACATGCGGCATGCATTTGGGGTCACAATGACATGCGTCATGCACTTGAAGCCCCCATGACATGCAGCATGGATTTGGGGCCCCCATGAAATGCGCCATGCATGTGGGGCCCCCTTGACATGTGGCACGTATTTGAGGCCCCCATGACATGCGGCACATATTTGGGGCCCCCATGACATGCGCCATGCACTTGGGGCCCCCATGACATGCGGCATGCATGTGCAGCCCCAATGACATGCGGAATGGATGTGGGGACCCCATGATATGCGGCACGTATTTGGGGCCCCCATGACTTGCGGCATACATTTGGGGCCCCATGACATGCGGCATGCATTTGGGGCCCCGATGACATCCGGCATACATTTGGGGCCCCCATGACATGCGGCATGCATTTGGGACCCACATTACATGCGAAATGCACGTGGGGACCCCATGACATGCGCCATGCATTTGGGGGCCCCATGACATGCGACATGCATGTGGGGCCCCATGACATGCGGCATGCATGTGGGGCCCCCATGACACGCGGCATGCATGTGGGGACCCCATGAAATGTGCCAATCATGTGGGGCCCCATGACATGTGGCACATATTTGGGGCCCCCATGACAAGCGGTATGCATTTGGCGTCCCCATGTCATGTGGCATGCACTTGGTTCCCCCATGACATACATGGCGCATGTCATGTGGAGCCCCCATGACATGTGGCAGGTATTTGGGGCCCCCAAGACATGCGGCATGCATTTGGGCCCCCCATGACATGTAGCATGCACGTGAAGCCCCCATGACATGTGGCATGCGTTTGGGGCCCCCATGACACGCGGCATGCATGTGGGGCCCCAATGAAATGCAGCTTGCATGTAAGGCCCCCTCGACATATGACATGCACATCGGGCCCCCAAGACATGCGGCACGTATTTGGGGCCCCATGATATGCAGTATGCATTTGGGGTCCCCATGACATGCGGTATGCACGTGAAGCCCCCATGACATGCGGCATGCGTTTGGGGCCCCCATGACATGCGGCATGCATTTGGGGTCACAATGACATGCGTCATGCACTTGAAGCCCCCATGACATGCAGCATGCATTTGGGGCCCCCATGAAATGAGCGATGCATGTGGGGCCCCCATGACATGTGGCATGTATTTGGGGCCCCCATGACATGCGGCACATATTTGGGGCCCCCATGACATTGACATGCACTTGGGGCCCCCATGACATGCGGCATGCATGTGGGGCCCCCATGACACGCGGCATGCATGTGGGGACCCCATGAAATGTGCCATGCATGTGGGGCCCCATGACATGTGGCACGTATTTGGGGCCCCCATGACATGCGGCACATATTTGGGGCCCCCATGACAAGCGGTATCCATTTGGCGTCCCCATGTCATGTGGCATGCACTTGGTTCCCCCATGACATACATGGCGCATGTCATGTGGAGCCCCCATGACATGCGGCAGGTATTTGGGGCCCCCAAGACATGCGGCATGCATTTGGGCCCCCCATGACATGTGGCATGCACGTGAAGCCCCCATGACATGTGGCATGCGCTTGGGGCCCCCATGACACGCGGCATGCATGTGGGGCCCCAATGAAATGCAGCTTGCATGTAAGGCCCCCTCGACATATGACATGCACATCGGGCCCCCAAGACATGCGGCACGTATTTGGGGCCCCATGATATGCAGTATGCATTTGGGGTCCCCATGACATGCGGTATGCACGTGAAGCCCCCATGACATGTGGCATGCGTTTGGGTCTCCCATGACACGCGGCATGCATATGGGGCCCCGATGACATGTGCCATGCATGTGAGGACCCCATGACATGCGGCACGAATTTTGGGCCCCCATGACATGCGGCATACATTTGGGGCCCCAATGACATGGGCCATGCATGTGGGGCCCCCATGACATGCGCCATGCATGTGGCGCCCCCATGACATGTGACACGTATTTGGGGCCCCCATGACATGCGGCATGCAAGTTTGGCCCCCATGACATGCGGCACATATTTGGGGCCCCATGACATGCGGCATACATTTGGGGCCCTCATGACATGCGTCATGCATTTGGGGCCCCCATGACATGCGCCATGCATGTGGGGCCCTCATGACATGTGGCACGCTTTTGGGGCCCCCATGACATGCGGCACGTTTTTATGGCCCTCATGATTTGCGGCATACATTTGGGGCCCCCATGACATGCTTCATGCATTTGAGGCCCCCATGACATGCTGCATGCATTTGGGGTCCCCATGACATGCAGCATGCACGTGAAGCCCCCATGACATGCTGCATGCGTTTGGGGCCCCATGACACGGGGCATGCATGTGGGGCCCTAACGACATGTGGCATGCATGTGGGGACCCCCTGACATGTGGCATGCAAGTTTGGCCCCCATGACATGTGGCACGTATTTGGGGCCTCCATGACATGTGGCATGCATTTGGGGCCCCCATGACATGCGCCATGCATGTGGGGCCCCCATGACATGCGCCATGCATGTGAGGCCTTCATGACATGTGGCAGGTGTTTGGGGCCCCCATGACATGCGGCACGTATTTATGGCCCCCATGAATTGCGGCATACATTTGGGACCCCCATGACATGCTTCATGCATTTGGGACCCCCATGACATGCTGCATGCATGTGGGGTCCCCATGACATGCGGCATGCATTTGGGACCCCCATGACATGTGGCATGCAAAAGGGGCCCCCATGACATGCGGCACGTATTTGGGGCCCTATGACATGCGGCATACATTTGGGGCCCCCATGACATGCGGCACATATTTGGGGCACCCATGACATGCAGCATGCACGTGGGGCCCCCATGATATGGGGCATGCGTTTCGGGCCCCCATGACACGTGGCATGCATGTGGGGCCCCGATGACATGCGGCATGCATGTTGGGCCCCCATGACATGCGGCACGTTTTTGGGCCCCATTACATGCGGCATGTATTTGGGGCCCCCATGACATGCGGCATGCATTTTGGGTACCCATGACATGCGTCACGTATTTGGGGCCCCCATGACATGCCCCATGCATTTGGGGCCCCCATGACACTCGGCATGCATGTGGGGCCCCCATGACATGAGGCATGCACGTGGGGGCCCCAAGACATGCGTCAAGTATTTCTGGCCCTCATGACATGCGGCATACATTTGGGGCCCCCATGACATGCGGCATGCATTTGGGTCCCCCATGACATGAGGCTTACATTTGGGGACCCCATGACATGTGCCATGCATGTGGGGCCCCATGACATGTGGCACGTATTTGGGGCCCCCATGACATGCGGCATGCATTTGGGGCCCTCATGACATGCGCCATGCATTTGGGGCCCTTATTACATGCGCCATGCATTTGGGGCCCCCATGACATGGGGCATGCGTTTCCGGCCCCCATGACACGCGGCATGCATGTGGGGCCCCGATGACATGCGGCATGCATGTTTGGCCCCCATGACATGCGGCACGTATTTGGGGCCCCCATGACATGTGGCATGCATTTTGGGTCCCCATGACATGCGGCATGCACGTGGGTCCCCCATGACATACCGCATGCACGTGGGGCCCCAATGACATGCGGCACGTATTTGGGGCCCCCATGACATGCGGCATGCATTTTTAGGCCCCCATGACATGCGCCATGCATTTGGGGCCCTTATTACATGCGCCATGCATTTGGGGCCCCCATGACATGCGCCATGCATTTGGGGCCCTTATTACATGCGCCATGCATTTGGGTCCCCCATGACATGCCGCATGCATGTGGGGCCCCCATGACATGCGGCACGTATTTAGGGCCCCCATGACATGCGGCATGCATTTGGGGCCCTCATGACATGCGCCATGTATGTGGGGTCATCATGACATGAGGCATGTATTTGGGGCCCCCATGACATGCGGCACATATTTGGGGCACCCATGACATGCAGCATGCACGTGGGGCCCTCATGATATGGGGCATGCGTTTTGGGCCCCCATGACACGCGGCATGCATGTGGGGCCCCGATGACATGCGGTGTGCACGTGGGTCCCCCACGACATGTCGCATGCACGTGGGGCCCCAATGACATGCGGCACGTATTTGGGGCCCCCATGACATGCAGCATGCATTTGGGGCCCCCATGACATGTGACATGCAAGTGGGGCCCCCATGACATGCGGCATGCATTTTTAGGCCCCCATGACATGCGCCATGCATTTGAGGCCCTTATTACATGCGCCATGCATTTGGGGCCCCCATGACATGCGGCACACATTTGGAGCCCCCATGACATGCGGCATGCATTTGGGGTCCCCATGACATGTGGCATGCACGTGGTTACCCCATGACATGCGGCATGCGTTTGGGGCCCCCATGACACGTGGCATGAATGTGAGACCCCAATGACATGCGGCATGCATGTTGGCCCCCCATGACATGCGGCACGTATTTGGGTCCCCCATGACATGCGGCATGCATTTGGGGCCCCCATGACATGCGCCATGCATGTGGGGCCCCCATGACATGCGGCAGGAATTTGGGGCCCACATGACATGCGGCATGTATGTTGGGTCCTCATGACATGAGGCACGTATTTGGGGCCCCCATGACATGCGGCACATATTTGGGGCACCCATGACATGCAGCATGCACGTGGGGCCCTCATGATATGGGGCATGCGTTTCGGGCCCCCATGACACGCGGCATGCATGTGGGGCCCCGATGACATGCGGTATGCACGTGGGTCCCCCACGACATGCCGCATGCACGTGGGGCCCCAATGACATGTGGCACGTATTTGGGGCCCCCATGACATGCAGCATGCATTTGGGGCCCCCATGACATGTGACATGCAAGTGGGGCCCCCATGACATGCGGCATGCATTTTTAGGCCCCATGACATGCGCCATGCATTTGGGGCCCTTATTACATGCGCCATGCATTTGGGGCCCCCATGATATGCGGCACACATTTGGAGCCCCCATGACATGCGGCATGCATTTGGGGTCCCCATGACATGCGGCATGCACGTGGTTCCCCCATGACATGCGGCATGCGTTTGGGGCCCCCATGACACGTGGCATGCATGTGAGACCCCAATGACATGCGGCATGCATGTTGGGCCCCCATGACATGCGGCACGTATTTGGGTCCCCCATGACATGCGGCATGCATTTGGGGCCCCCATGACATGCGCCATGCATGTGGGGCCCCCATGACATGCGGCAGGAATTTGGGGCCCACATGACATGCGGCATGCATTTTGGGTCCCCATGACATGCGGCATGCACGTGGGTCCCCCATGACATGCCGCATGCATGTGGGGCCCCCATGACATGCGGCACGTATTTGGGGCCCCCATGACATGCGGCATGCATTTGGGGCCCCCATGACATGCGCCATGTATGTTGGGTCCTCATGACATGAGGCATGTATTTGGGGCCCCCATGACATGTGCCATGCATTTGGGCCCCCCATGACATGCGTCATGCACGTGGGGTCCCTATGACATGCAGAATGCATGTGGGGCCCCCATGACATGCGGCACGTATTTGGGGCCCCCATGACATGCGGCATGCATTTTGGGTCCCCATGACATGCGGCATGCACGTGGGTCCCCCATGACATGCCGCATGCACGTGGGGCCCCAATGACATGCAGCACGTATTTGGGGCCCCCATGACATGCAGCATGCATTTGGGGCCCCCATGACATGTGGCATGCAATTGGGGCCCCCATGACATGCGGCATGCATTTTTAGGCCCCCATGACATGCGCCATGCCTTTGGGGCCCTTATTACATGTGCCATGCATTTGGGGCCCCCATGACATGCGGCACATATTTGGGGCCCCCATGACATGCGGCATGCATTTGGGGTCCCCATGACATGCGGCATGCACGTGGTTCCCCCATAACATGCGGCATGCGTTTGGGGCCCCCATGACATGCGGCATGCATTTTTAGGCCCCCATGACATGCGCAATGCCTTTGGGGCCCTTATTACATGTGCCATGCATTTGGGGCCCCCATGACATGCGGCACATATTTGGGGCCCCCATGACATGCGGCATGCATTTGGGGTCCCCATGACATGCGGCATGCACGTGGTTCCCTCATGACATGCGGCATGCGTTTGGGGCCCCCATGACACGCGGCATGCATGTGAGACCCCAATGACATGCGGCATGCATGTTGGGCCCCCATGACATGCGGCAGGAATTTGGGGCCCACATGACATGCGGCATGCATTTGGGCCCCCATGACATGCGCCATGCATGTGGGGCCCCCATGACATGCGGCATGCATTTGGGGCCCCCATGACATGTGCCATGCATGTGGGGTCCCCATGACATGTGGCACGTATTTGGGGCCCCCATGACATGCGGCATGCATTTGGGGTCCCCATGACATGCAGCATGCACTTGGGACCCCCATGATATGGGGCATGTGTTTCGGGCCCCCATGACACGCGGCATGCATGTGGGGCCCCGATGACATGCGGCATGCATGTTGGGCCCCCATGACATGCGGCACGTATTTGGGGCCCCCATGACATGCGGCATGCACGTGGGTCCCCCATGACATGCCGCATGCATGTGGGGCCCCCATGACATGCGGCACGTATTTGGGGTCCCCATGACATGCGGCATGCACGTGGTTCCCCCATGACATGCGGCATGCGTTTGGGGCCCCCATGACATGCGGCATGCATTTTTAGGCCCCCATGACATGCGCAATGCCTTTGGGGCCTTTATTACATGTGCCATGCATTTGGGGCCCCCATGACATGCGGCACATATTTGGGGCCCCCATGACATGCGGCATGCATTTGGGGTCCCCATGACATGCGGCATGCATGTGAGACCCCCATGACATGCGGCATGCATTTGTGGCCCCCATGACATGTGCCATGTATGTTGGGTCCTCATGACATGAGGCATGTATTTGGGGCCCCCATGACATGTGCCATGCATTTGGGCCCCCCATGACATGCGTCATGCACGTGGGGTCCCTATGACATGCAGAATGCATTTGGAGCCCCCATGATATGTGCCGTGCATGTGGGGCCCCCATGACAGGCATCACGTATTTGGGGCCCTCATGACATGCGGCATGCATTTTTAGGCCCCTGTGACATGCGGCATGCGTTTGGGGTCCCCATGACACGCGGCATGCATGTGAGACCCCAATGACATGCGGCATGCATGTTGGGCCCCCATGACATGCGGCATGTATTTGGGGCCCCCATTACATGCGCCAAGCATTTGGGGCCCTTATTACATGCGCCATGCATTTGGGGCCCCCATGACATGCGGCAGGAATTTGGGGCCCACATGACATGCGGCATGCATGTGGTCCCCCCATGACATGTGGCATGCACGTGGGGCCCCCATGACATGCGGCATGCATTTGGGGCCCGCATGACATGCGGCATGCATTTGGGGTCCCCATGACATGCAGCATGCACGTGGGACCCCCATGATATGGGGCATGTGTTTCGGGCCCCCATGACACGCGTCATGCATGTGGGGCCCCCATGACATGCGGCACGTATTTGGGGCCCCCATGACATGCGGCATGCATTTGGGGCCCCCATGACATGCGCCATGTATGTGGGGTCATCATGACATGAGGCATGTATTTGGGGCCCCCATGACATGTGCCATGCATTTGGGCCCCCCATGACATGCGTCATGCACGTAGGGTCCCTATGACATGCAGAATGCATTTGGGGCCCCCATGATATGTGCCGTGCATGTGGGGCCCCCATGACAGGCATCACGTATTTGGGGCCCTCATGACATGCGGCATGCATTTTTAGGCCCCCATGACATGCGGCATGCATTTGGGGTCCCCATGACACGCGGCATGCATGTGAGACCCCAATGACATGCGGCATGCATGTTGGGCCCCCATGACATGCGGCACGTATTTGGGGCCCCCATGACATGCGGAATGCATTTGGGGCCCTTATTACATGCGCCATGCATTTGGGGCCCCCATGACATGCAGCATGCATTTGGGGCCCCCATGACATGCGGCACATATTTGGAGCCCCCATGACATGCGGCATGCACGTGGTTCCCCCATGACATGCGGCATGCGTTTGGGGCCCCCATGACATGCGCCATGCATGTGGGGCCCCCATGACATGCGGCAGGAATTTGGGGCCCACATGACATGCGGCATGCATTTGGTGTCCCCATGACATGCGGCATGCACATGGGTCCCCCATGACATGCCGCATGCATGTGGGGCCCCCATGACATGCGGCACGTATTTGGGGCCCCCATGACATGCGGCATGCATTTGGGGCCCCCATGACATGCGCCATGTACGTTGGGTCCTCATGACATGAGGCATGTATTTGGGGCCCCCATGACATGTGCCATGCATTTGGGCACCCCATGACATGCGTCATGCACGTGGGGTCCCTATGACATGCAGAATGCATTTTTAGGCCCCCATGACATGCGTCATGCATGTGTGGCCGTCATGACATGCGGCAGGTATTTGGGGCCCACATGACATGCGGCATTCATATGGTCCCCCCATGACATGCGGCATGCACGTCGGGCCAACATGACATGCGGCATGCATTTGGGGCCCCCATGACACGCGGCACATATTTGGGGCCCCCATGACATGCAGCATGCACATGGGGCCCCCATGATATGGGGCATGCGTTTCGGGCCCCCATGACACGCGGCATGCATGTGGGGCCCCGATGACATGCGGCATGCATGTTGGGCCACCATGACATGCGGCACGTACTTGGGGCCCCCATGACATGCGGCACGTATTTGGGGACCCCATGACATGCGGCATGCATTTTGGGTCCCCATGACATGCGGCACGTATTTGGGGCCCCCATGACATGCGGCACATATTTGGGGCACCCATGACATCCAGCATGCACGTGGGGCCCCCATGATATGGGGCATGCGTTTCGGGCCCCCATGACACGCGGCATGCCTGTGGGGCCCCGATGACATGCGGCACGTATTTGGGGCCCCCATGACATGCGGCACGTATTTGGGGCCCCCATGACATGCGGCACGTATTTGGGGACCCCATGACATGCGGCATGCATTTTGGGTCCCCATGGCATGCGGCATGCACGTGGGTCCCCCATGACATGCCGCATGCACGTGGGGCCCCAATGACATGCGGCACGTATTTGGGGCCCCCATGACATGCAGCATGCATTTGGGGCCCCCATGACATGTGGCATGCAAGTGGGGCCCCCATGACATGCGGCATGCATTTTTAGGCCCCCATGACATGCGCCATGCCTTTGGGGCCCTTATTACATGTGCCATGCATTTGGGGCCCCCATGACATGCGGCACATATTTGGGGCCCCCATGACATGCGGCATGCATTTGGGGTCCCCATGACATGCGGCATGCACGTGGTTCCCCCATGACATGCGGCATGCGTTTGGGGCCCACATGACACGCGGCATGCATGTGAGACCCCAATGACATGCGGCATGCATGTTGGCCCCCCATGACATGCGGCACGTATTTGGGGCCCCATGACATGCGGCACGCATTTGGGGCCCCCATGACATGCGCCATGCATGTGGGGCCCCCATGACATGCGGCAGGAATTTGGGGCCCACATGACATGCGGCATGCATGTGGTCCCCCCGTGACATGTGGCATGCACGTGGGGCCCCCATGACATGCGGCATGTATTTGGGGCCCCCATGACATGTGCCATGCATGTGGGGTCCCCATGACATGTGGCACGTATTTGGGGCCCCCATGACATGCGGCATGCATTTGGGGTCCCCATGACATGCAGCATGCACTTGGGACCCCCATGATATGGGGCATGTGTTTCGGGCCCCCAAGACATGCGGCATGCATGTGGGTCCCCGATGACATGCGGCATGCATGTTGGGCCCCCATGACATGCGGCACGTATTTGGGGCCCCCATGACATGCGACATGCACGTGGGTCCCCCATGACATGCGGCACGTATTTGGGGCCCCCATGACATGCGGCATGCATTTGGGGCCCCCATGACATGCGCCATGTATGTTGGGTCCTCATGACATGAGGCATGTATTTGGGGCCCCCATGACATATGCCATGCATTTGGGCCCCCCATGACATGCGTCATGCACGTGGGGTCCCTATGACATGCAGAATGCATTTGGGGCCCCCATGATATGTGCCGTGCATGTGGGGCCCCCATGACAGGCATCACGTATTTGGGGCCCTCATGACATGCGGCATGCATTTTTAGGCCCCCATGACATGCGCCATGCATGTGTGGCCATCATGACATGCGGCAGGTATTTGGGGCCCACATGACATGCGGCATTCATATGGTCCCCCCATGACATGCGGCATACATTTGGGGACCCTATGACATGTGCCATGCATGTGGGTCCCCATGACATGTGGCACGTATTTGGGGCCCCCATGACATGCGGCTTGCATTTGGGTCCCTCATTACATGCACCATGCATTTGGGGCCCCCATGACACGCGGCACATATTTGGGGCCCCATGACATGCAGCATGCACATGGGGCCCCCATGATATGGGGCATGCGTTTCGGGCCCCCATGACACGCGGCATGCATGTGGGGCCCCAATGACATGCTGCATGCATGTTGGGCCACCATGACATGCGGCACGTATTTGGGGCCCCCATGACATGCGGCAAGTATTTGGGGACCCCATGACATGCGGCATGCATTTTGGGTCCCCATGACATGCGGCACGTATTTGGGGCCCCCATGACATGCGGCATGCATTTGGGGCCTCCATGACACTCAGCATGCATTTGGGTCCCTCATTACATGCGCCATGCATTTGGGTCCCCCATGACATGAGGCATACATTTGGGGACTCCATGACATTTGCCATGCATGTGGGCCCCCATGACATGCGGCATGCATTTGGGGCCCTCATTACATGCGCCATGCATTTGGGTCCCCCATGACATGAGGCATACATTTGGGGACCCCATGACATGTGCCATGCATGTGGGTCCCCATGACATGTGGCACGTATTTGGGGACCCCATGACATGCGGCATACATTTGGGGACCCTATGACATGTGCCATGCATGTGGGTCCCCATGACATGTGGCACGTATTTGGGGCCCCCATGACATGCGGCAAGTATTTGGGGACCCCATGACATGCGGCATGCATTTTGGGTCCCCATGACATGCGGCACGTATTTGGGGCCCCCATGACATGCGGCATGCATTTGGGGCCTCCATGACACTCAGCATGCATTTGGGTCCCTCATTACATGCGCCATGCATTTGGGTCCCCCATGACATGAGGCATACATTTGGGGACTCCATGACATTTGCCATGCATGTGGGCCCCCATGACATGCGGCATGCATTTGGGGCCCTCATTACATGCGCCATGCATTTGGGTCCCCCATGACATGAGGCATACATTTGGGGACCCCATGACATGTGCCATGCATGTGGGTCCCCATGACATGTGGCACGTATTTGGGGACCCCATGACATGCAGCATGCACTTGGGACCCCCATGATATGGGGCATGTGTTTCGGGCCCCCATGACATGCGGCATGCATGTGGGTCCCCGATGACATGCGGCATGCATGTTGGGCCCCCATGACATGCGGCACGTATTTGGGGCCCCCATGACATGCGACATGCACGTGGGTCCCCCATGACATGCGGCACGTATTTGGGGCCCCCATGACATGCGGCATGCATTTGGGGCCCCCATGACATGCGCCATGTATGTTGGGTCCTCATGACATGAGGCATGTATTTGGGGCCCCCATGACATATGCCATGCATTTGGGCCCCCCATGACATGCGTCATGCACGTGGGGTCCCTATGACATGCAGAATGCATTTGGGGCCCCCATGATATGTGCCGTGCATGTGGGGCCCCCATGACAGGCATCACGTATTTGGGGCCCTCATGACATGCGGCATGCATTTTTAGGCCCCCATGACATGCGCGATGCATGTGTGGCCATCATGACATGCGGCAGGTATTTGGGGCCCACATGACATGCGGCATTCATATGGTCCCCCCATGACATGCGGCATACATTTGGGGACCCTATGACATGTGCCATGCATGTGGGTCCCCATGACATGTGGCACGTATTTGGGGCCCCCATGACATGCGGCTTGCATTTGGGTCCCTCATTACATGCACCATGCATTTTGGGCCCCCATGACACGCGGCACATATTTGGGGCCCCCATGACATGCAGCATGCACATGGGGCCCCCATGATATGGGGCATGCGTTTCGGGCCCCCATGACACGCGGCATGCATGTGGGGCCCCAATGACATGCTGCATGCATGTTGGGCCACCATGACATGCGGCACGTATTTGGGGCCCCCATGACATGCGGCATGCATTTGGGGCCTCCATGACACTCAGCATGCATTTGGGTCCCTCATTACATGCGCCATGCATTTGGGTCCCCCATGACATGAGGCATACATTTGGGGACTCCATGACATTTGCCATGCATGTGGGCCCCCATGACATGCGGCATGCATTTGGGGCCCTCATTACATGCGCCATGCATTTGGGTCCCCCATGACATGAGGCATACATTTGGGGACCCCATGACATGTGCCATGCATGTGGGTCCCCATGACATGTGGCACGTATTTGGGGACCCCATGACATGCGGCATACATTTGGGGACCCTATGACATGTGCCATGCATGTGGGTCCCCATGACATGTGGCACGTATTTGGGGCCCCCATGACATGCGGCAAGTATTTGGGGACCCCATGACATGCGGCATGCATTTTGGGTCCCCATGACATGCGGCACGTATTTGGGGCCCCCATGACATGCGGCATGCATTTGGGGCCTCCATGACACTCAGCATGCATTTGGGTCCCTCATTACATGCGCCATGCATTTGGGTCCCCCATGACATGAGGCATACATTTGGGGACTCCATGACATTTGCCATGCATGTGGGCCCCCATGACATGCGGCATGCATTTGGGGCCCTCATTACATGCGCCATGCATTTGGGTCCCCCATGACATGAGGCATACATTTGGGGACCCCATGACATGTGCCATGCATGTGGGTCCCCATGACATGTGGCACGTATTTGGGGACCCCATGACATGCGGCATGCATTTGGGGCCCTCATTACATGCACCATGCATTTGGGGCCCCCATGATATGGGGCATGCGTTTCGGGTCCCCATGACACGCGGCATGCATGTGGGGCCCCGATGACATGCGGCATGCATGTTGGGCCCCCATGACATGCGGCACGTATTTGGGGCCCCCATGACATGCGGCATGCATTTTTAGGCCCCCATGACAAGCGCCATGCATTTGGGGCCCTCATTTCATGCGCCATGCATTTGGGGCCTCCATGACATGCGGCACATATTTGGGGCCCCCATGACATGCGGCATGCATTTTTAGGCCCCCATGACATGCGGCATTCGTTTGGGGCCCCCATGACACGCGGCATGCATGTGAGACCCCAATGACATGCGGCATGCATGTTGGGCCCCCATGACATGCGGCATGCATTTGGGGCCCCCATGACATGCACCATGCATGTGGGGTTCCCATGACATGCGGCAGAAATTTGGGGCCCACATGACATGCGGAATGCATGTGGTCCCCCCATGACATGTGGCATGCATTTGGGGCCCCCATGACATGCGCCATGCATGTGCGGCCGTCATGACATGCGGCAGGTATCTGGGTCCCACATGACATGCGTCATTCATATGGTCCCCCCATGACATGCGGCATGCACATCGGGCCACCATGACATGCGGCATGCATTTGGGGCCCCCATGACACTCGGCATGCATTTGGGGCACTCATTACATGCGCCATGCATTTGGGACCCCCATGACATGCGGCAGATATTTGGGGCCCCCATGACATGCGGCATGCATTTGGGGTCCCCATGACATGCGGCATGCACGTGGTTCCCCCATGACATGTGGCATGCGTTTGGGGCCCCCATGACACGAGGCATGCATGTGAGACCCCAATGACATGCGGCATGCATGTTGGGCACCCATGACATGCGGCATGTATTTGGGGCCCCCATGACATGTGCCATGCATTTGGGGGCCCCATGACATGCGGCAGGAATTTGGGACCCACATGACATACGGCATGTATGTGGTCCCCCCATGACATGTGGCATGCACGTGGGGCCCCCATGACATGCCGCATGCATTTGGGGCCCCCATGACATGCGCCATGCATGTGGGGTCCTCATGACATGCGGCATGCATTTGGGGCCCCCATGACATGCGGCATGCATTTGGGGTCCTCATGACATGCGGCACGTATTTGGGGCCCCCATGACATGCGCCATGCATTTGCCCCCCCATGACATGCGTCATGCACGTGGGGTCCCTATGACATGCGGAATGCATTTGGGTCCCGCATGATATGTGCCGTGCATGTTGGGCCCCCATGACATGCATCACGTATTTGGGGCCCCCATGACATGCGGCATGCACTTTTAGGCCCCCATGGCATGTGCCCTGCATGTGTGAACGTCATGACATGCGGCAGGAATTTGGGACCCACATGACATGCGGCATGCACGGGGTGCCCCCATGACATGCGGCAGGCATTTGGGGTCCCCATGACATGCGGCATGCACGTGAAGCCCCCATGACATGCGGCATGCATGTGGGGCCCTGATGACATGCGGCATGCATGTGGGACCCCCCTGACATTCGGCATGCACCTCGGGCCCCCATGACATGCGGCACGTATTTTGGGCCCCCATGACACAAACCATGCATGTGGGGCCCCCATGACATGCGGAATGCACGTGGGGCCCCCATGACATGGGCATGCATTTGAGGCCCCCATGACATGCGGCACGTATTTTGGGCCCCCATGACACAAACCATGCATGTGGGGCCCCCATGACATGCGGCATGCACATGGGGCCCCATGACATGCGGCATGCATATGGAGCCCCCATGACATGCGGAATGCACGTGGGGCCCCCATGACATGGGCATGCATTTGAGGCCCCCATGACATGCGGCATGCATGTGGGGCCCCCATGACATGCGGCATGCATGTGTGGCCCCATGACATGCGGCACGTATTTGGGGCCCCCTGACATGCGGCATGCATTTGGGGTAGTCATGACATGCGGCATGCACGTGGGGCACCCATGACATGCGGTATGCACGTGGGGCCCCCATGACATGCTTCATGCATTTGGGGCCCCCATGACTTGCGGAATGGACATGCGGGACCCCATGACATGTTACATGCAAGTCGGGGCCCCATGACATGCGGCATGCATTTGGGGCCACCATGACATGTGCCATGCATGTGGGGCCCTCATGAAATGCGGCACGTATTTGGGGCCCCATGACATGCGTCATGCAAGTGGGGCCCCCATGACATGCGGCATGCATGTGGGGCCCACATGACAAGCGGCATGCACGTGGGGCCCCCATGACATGCGGCACGTATTTGGTGCCCCCATGACATGCGGCATGCATGTGGAGCCCCCATGACATGCGGAATGGACATGGGCACCCCATGACATGCGGCATGCATTTGGGGCCCCCATGACATGCAGCATGAATTTGGGGCCCCCATGATATGCATCATGCATGTGGGGCCCCGATGACACGCTGCATGCATATGGGGCCCCCATGATATGCGGCACATATTTGATGCCCCCAAGACTTGCGACATGCACATGGGGCCCCCATGACATGCGGCATGCATGTGGGGCCCTATAACATGCGGAATGCACCTGGGGACCCCATAACATGCCACATGCAATTGGGTCCCACATGACAAGCAGCATGCATTTGGGGCTCCCATGACATAAGGCATGCATTTGGGGCCCACATGACATGCGGCATACATTTGGGGCCACCATGACATGCAGAATGCATTTGGGGCCCCCATGACATGCGGCATGCACTTGTGGCCCCCATGACACGCGGCATGCATGTGGGGCCCCCATGACATGCCGCATGCATGCGGGGCCCCCATGACATGCCGCATGCATTTGGGGCCCCCATGACATGCGACATACATTTGGGGCCCCCATGATATGCTGCATGCTCTTGGGGCTCCTATCACATGAGGCATGCACGTTGGGCCCCCATGACAGGAGGCATGCATGTAGAGCCGCCACGACATGCAGAATGCACGTGGGGACCTCATGACATGCGGCATGCACGTAGGGCCCCCATGACACGCAGCACGTATTTGGGGCCCCCATGACATGTGGCATGCATTTGGCCTCCATGACATGCAACATGCATTTGGGGCTCCCATGACATGCGGCATGCTCTTGGGGCCCCCATGAAATGCGGTATGCATGTGGAGCCACCATGACATGCGGAATGCACGTAAGGCCCCCATGACATGCGGCACGTATTTATGGCCCTCATGACATGCGGCATACATTTGGGGCCCCCATGAAATGCGGCATGCACGTGGGGCCCCCATGACATGGGGCATGCATTTGGGGCCTTCATAATCTGTGGCATGCATGTGGGGCCCCCATGACATGCGGTTTGCATATGGGGCACCCGTGACTTGTGGCATGCACGTAGGGCCCCCATGACATGCGACATGCATTTGGGGCCCCCATGACATGCGGCATGCATGTGGGGCCCTATGACATGCGGAATGCACCTGGGGACCCCATGACATGCCACATGCAATTGGGTCCCACATTACAAGCAGCATGCATTTGGGGCTCCCATGACATACGGCATGCATTTGGGGCCCACATGACATGCAGAATGCATTTGGGGCCCCAATGACATGCGGCATGCACTTGTGGCCCCCATGACACGCGGCATGCATGTGGGGTCCCCATGACATGCCGAATGCATGCGGGGCCCCCATGACATGCGGCATGCATTTGGAGCCCCCATGACATGCGGCATGCATGTGGGGCCCTATGACATGCGGAATGCACCTGGGGACCCCATGACATGCCACATGCAATTGGGTCCCACATTACAAGCAGCATGCATTTGGGGCTCCCATGACATGCGGCATACATTTGGGGCCACCATGACATGCAGAATGCATTTGGGGCCCCCATGACATGCGGCATGCACTTGTGGCCCCCATGACACGCGGCATGCATGTGGGGTCCCCATGACATGCCGAATGCATGCGGGGCCCCCATGACATGCGACATACATTTGGGGCCCCCATGACATGCGTCATGCTCTTGGGGCCCCTATCACATGAGGCATGCACGTTGGGCCCCCATGACAGGAGGCATGCATGTAGAGGCGCCACGACATGCGGAATGCACGTGGGGACCTCATGACATGCGGCATGCACGTAGGGCCCCCATGACACGCGGCACGTATTTGGGGCCCCCATGACATGTGGCATGCATTTGGCCTCCATGACATGCAACATGCATTTGGGGCTCCCATGACATGCGGCATGCTCTTGGGGCCCCCATGAAATGCGGTATGCATGTGGAGCCACCATGACATGCGGAATGCACGTGAGGCCCCCATGACATGCGGCACGTATTTATGGCCCTCATGACATGCGGCATACATTTGGGGCCCCCATGAAATGCGGCATGCACGTGGGGCCCCCATGACATGGGGCATGCATTTGGGGCCTTCATAATCTGTGGCATGCATGTGGGGCCCCCATGACATGCGGTTTGCATATGGGGCACCCGTGACTTGTGGCATGCACGTAGGGCCCCCATGACATGCGGCATGCATTTGGGGCCCCCATGACATGCGGCATGCATGTGGGGCCCTATGACATGCGGAATGCACCTGGGGACCCCATGACATGCCACATGCAATTGGGTCCCACATTACAAGCAGCATGCATTTGGGGCTCCCATGACATACGGCATGCATTTGGGGCCCACATGACATGCGGCATACATTTGGGGCCACCATGACATGCAGAATGCATTTGGGGCCCCCATGACATGCGGCATGCACTTGTGGCCCCCATGACACGCGGCATGCATGTGGGGTCCCCATGACATGCCGAATGCATGCGGGGCCCCCATGACATGCCGCATGCATGCGGGGCCCCCATGACATGCGACATACATTTGGGGCCCCCATGACATGCGGCATGCTCTTGGGGCCCCTATCACATGAGGCATGCACGTTGGGCCCCCATGACAGGAGGCATGCATGTAGAGGCGCCACGACATGCGGAATGCACGTGGGGACCCCATGACATGCGGCATGCACGTAGGGCCCCCATGACACGCGGCACGTATTTGGGGCCCCCATGACATGTGGCATGCATTTGGCCTCCATGACATGCGACATGCATTTGGGACTCCCATGACATACGGCATGCTCTTGGGGCCCCCATGAAATGCGGTATGCATGTGGAGCCACCATGACATGCGGAATGCACGTGGGGCCCCCATGACATGCGGCACGTATTTATGGCCCTCATGACATGCGGCATACATTTGGGGCCCCCATGACATGTGGCATGCATTTGGGGCCCCCATGACACACGGCATGCATGTGGGGCCCCCATGACATGCAGCATGAATTTGGGGCCCCCATGACACGCGGCTTCCATGTTCGGCCCGCGTGACATACGGCATGCATGTGGGGCCCCCATGACATGCGGCACGTATTTGGGGCCCCCATGACATGCAGAATGCATTTGGGGCCCCCATGACATGCGGCATACATTTCTGGCCTCCATGACATGCGGCATGCATTTGGGGCACCCATGACATGCGGCATGCTCTTGGGGCACCCATGACATGCGGCACGTATTTATGGCCCTCATGACCTGCGGCATACATTTTGGGGCCCCCAGGACATGCGGCATGCACGTGGGGCCCCCATGACATGCGGCACGTATTTATGGCCCTCATGACATGCGGCATACATTTGGGGCCCCCATGACATTCGGCATGCATTTGGGGCCCCCATGACATGAAGCATACATTTGGGGCCCCGATGACAAGCAGCAAGAATTTGGGCCCTCATGACACGCGACATGCATGTTCGGCACCCGTGACATGCGGCATGCTTGTGGAGCCCCCATGACATGCTGAATGCACGTGGGGACCCCATGACATGCGTCATGCATTTGAGGACCCCATGATATGCAGCATGAATTTGGGGCCCCCATGACATGCGGCATGCATGTGGGGCCCTCATGACATGCAGCATGCATGTTCGGCCCCCATGACATGCGGCATGCATGTGGGCCCCCCATGACATGCGGCATGCATGTGAGGCCCCATGACATGCAGCACGTATTTGGGGTTGCCAAGACATGCAGCATGCACATGGGGCCCACATGACATGCCGCAACTATTTGGGGCCCCAATGATATGCGGCATGCATTTGGGGCCCCCATGACACATGACATGCATGTGGGGCCCCCATGACACGCGGCATGCATTTAGGGCCCCAATGACATGCTTCATGCATGCGGCATGCATGTGGTCCCCCCGTGACATGTGGCATGCACGTGGGGCCCCCATGACATGCGGCATGCATTTGGGGCCCCCATGACATACGCCATGCATGTGGGGTCCCTATGACATGCAGAATGCATTTGGGGCCCCCATGATATGTGCCGTGCATGTGGGGCCCCCATGACAGGCATCACGTATTTGGGGCTCTCATGACATGCGGCATGCATTTGGGGTCCCCATGACATGCAGCATGCACGTGGGACCCCATGATATGGGGCATGTGTTTCGGGCCCCCATGACACGCGGCATGCATGTGGGGCCCCGATGACATGCGGCATGCATGTTGGGCCCCCATGACATGTGGCACGTATTTGGGGCCCCCATGACATGCGGCATGCACGTGGGTCCCCCATGACATGCCGCATGCATGTGGGGCCACCATGACATGCGGCATGCATTTGGGGACCCCATGACATGTGCCATGCATGTGGGTCCCCATGACATGTGGCACGTATTTGGGGCCCCCATGACATGCGGCATGCATTTGGGGCCCTCATTACATGCACCATGCATTTGGGTCCCCCATGACATGTGGCATACATTTGGGGACCCCATGACATTTGCCATGCATGTGGGTCCCCATGACATGTGGCACGGATTTGGGGCCCCCATGACATGCGGCATGCATTTGGGGCCTTCATTACATGCGCCATGCATTTGGGGCCCCCATGACATGCGGCACATATTTGGGGCCCCCATGACATGCAGCATGCACATGGGGCCCCCATGATATGGGGCATGCGTTTCGGGCCCCCATGACATGTGGCATGCATGTGGGGCCCCGATGACATGCGGCATGCATGTTGGGCCCCCATGACATGCGGCACGTATGTGGGGCCCCCATGACATGCGGCACGTATTTGGGGCCCCCATGACATGCGGCATGCATTTGGGGCCCCCATGACACTCGGCAAGCATGTGGGGCCCCCATGACATGAGGCATGCACGTTGGGCCCCCATGACATGCGTCAAGTATTTCTGGCCCTCATGACATGCGGCATACATTTGGGGCCCCCATGACATGCGGCATGCATTTGGGTCCCCCATGACACGTGGCATGCATGTGGGGCCCCGATGACATGCGGCATGCATGTTGGGCCCACATGACATGCGGCACGTATTTGGGGCCCCCATGACATGCGGCACGTATTTGGGGCCCCATGACATGCGGCATGCATTTTGGGTCCCCATGACATGCGGCACGTATTTGGGGCCCCCATGACATGCCGCACGTATTTGGGGCCCCATGACATGCGGCATACATTTGGGGCCCCCATGACATACGTCATGCTTTTGGGCCCCCCATGACATGCGCCATGTATGTGGGGTCCTCATGACATGCGGCACGTATTTGGGGCCCCATGACATGCGGCATACATTTGGGGCCCCCATGACATACGTGATGCTTTTGGGCCCCCCATGACATGCGCCATGTATGTGGGTTCCTCATGACATGCGGCACGTATTTGGGGCCCCCATGATATGTGGCATGCATTTTTAGGCCCCCATGACATGCGCCATGCATTTGGGGCCCTCATTACATGCGCCATGCATTTGGGGCCCCCATGACATGCGGCACATATTTGGGGCCCCCATGACATGCGGCATGCATTTTTAGGCCCCCATGACATGCGGCATGCGTTTGGGGCCCCCATGACACGCGGCATGCATGTGAGACCCCAATGACATGCGGCATGCATGTTGGGCCCCCATGACATGCGGCATGCATTTGGGGCCCCCATGACATGCACCATGCATGTGGGGTCCTCATGACATGAGGCATGTATTTGGGGCCCCCATGACATGTGCCATGCATTTGGGCCCCCCATGACATGCGTCATGCACGTGGGGTCCCTATGACATGCATAATGCATTTGGGGCCCCCATGATATGTGCCGTGCATGTGGGGCCCCCATGACATGCATCACGTATTTGGGGCCCTCATGACATGCGGCATGCATTTTTAGGCTCCCATGACATGCGCCATGCATGTGTGGCCGTCATGACATGCGGCAGGTATTTGGGTCCCGCATGACATGCGTCATTCATATGGTCCCCCCATGACATGCGGCTTGCACGTCGGGCCACCATGACATGCGGCATGCATTTGGGGCCCCCATGACACTCGTCATGCATGTGGGGCCCCCATGACATGAGGCATGCACGTGGGGCCCCCATGACATGCGGCAAGTATTTCTGGCCCTCATGACATGCGGCATGCATGTGGGGCCCTGATGACATGCGGCATGCATGTGGGACTCCCCTGACATTCGGCATGCATCTCGGGCCCCCATGACATGCGGCACATATTTTGGGCCCCCATGACATGCGGCATGCATTTTGGGCCCCCATGACACACACCATGCATGTGGGGCCCCCATGACATGCGTCATGAACGTGGGGGCCCCATGGCATGCGTAATACACGCGATGCCCCCATGACATGTGCCATGCATTTGGGGCCCCCATGACATGCGGCATGCATGTGGGGCCCCCTTGACATGCGGCATGCACGTGGGGCCCCCATGATATTCCGCACATACTTGGGGCCCCCATGACATGTGGCATGCATTTGGTGCCCTCATGACAAGCGGCATGCACGTGGGGCCCCCATGACATGCGGCTTGCATTTGGGCCACCCATGAAAAGTGCCGCATGCACATGGGGCCCTCATGACATGCGACATGCATTTGGGGCTCCCATGACATGCAGCTTGCACGTGGGGCCCCCATGACATGTGGCACGTATTTGGGGCCCCCATGACATGTGGCATGCATGTGGGGCCCCCATGACATGTGCCATGCATGTGGGGCCCCCATGACATGTGCCATGCATGTGGGGCCCCCATGACATGCGGCACGTATTTGGGGCCCCCCATGACAATGACATGCGGCATGCATTTGGGGCCCCCATGACATGTGCCATGCATGTGGGGCCCCCATGACATGCGGCAGGAATTTGGGGCCCACATGACATGCGGCATGCATGTGGTCCCCCCGTGACATGTGGCATGCACGTGGTGCCCCCATGACATGCGGCATGCATTTGGGGCCCCCATGACATGTGCCATGCATGTGGGGTCCCCATGACATGTGGCACGTATTTGGGGCCCCCATGACATGCGGCATGCATTTGGGGTCCCCATGACATGCAGCATGCACTTGGGACCCCCATGATATGGGGCATGTGTTTCGGGCCCCCATGACACGCGGCATGCATGTGGGGCCCCGATGACATGCGGCATGCATGTTGGGCCCCCATGACATGCGGCACGTATTTGGGGCCCCCATGACATGCGGCATGCACGTGGGTCCCCCATGACATGCCGCATGCATGTATGGCCCCCATGACATGCGGCATGCATTTGTGGCCCCCATGACATGCGCCATGTATGTTGGGTCCTCATGACATGAGGCATGTATTTGGGGCCCCCATGACATGTGCCATGCATTTGGGCCCCCCATGACATGCGTCATGCACGTGGGGTCCCTATGACATGCAGAATGCATTTGGAGCCCCCATGATATGTGCCGTGCATGTGGGGCCCCCATGACAGGCATCACGTATTTGGGGCCCTCATGACATGCGGCATGCATTTTTAGGCCCCTGTGACATGCGGCATGCGTTTGGGGTCCCCATGACACGCGGCATGCATGTGAGACCCCAATGACATGCGGCATGCATGTTGGGCCCCCATGACATGCGGCATGTATTTGGGGCCCCCATGACATGCGCCAAGCATTTGGGGCCCTTATTACATGCGCCATGCATTTGGGGCCCCCATGACATGCGGCAGGAATTTGGGGCCCACATGACATGCGGCATGCATGTGGTCCCCCCATGACATGTGGCATGCACGTGGGGCCCCCATGACATGCGGCATGCATTTGGGGCCCCCATGACATGCGGCATGCATTTGGGGTCCCCATGACATGCAGCATGCACGTGGGACCCCCATGATATGGGGCATGTGTTTCGGGCCCCCATGACACGCGTCATGCATGTGGGGCCCCCATGACATGCGGCACGTATTTGGGGCCCCCATGACATGCGGCATGCATTTTGGGCCCCCATGACATGCGCCATGTATTTGGGGTCATCATGACATGAGGCATGTATTTGGGGCCCCCATGACATGTGCCATGCATTTGGGCCCCCCATGACATGCGTCATGCACGTGGGGTCCCTATGACATGCAGAATGCATTTGGTGCCCCCATGATATGTGCCGTGCATGTGGGGCCCCCATGACAGGCATCACGTATTTGGGGCCCTCATGACATGCGGCATGCATTTTTAGGCCCCCATGACATGCGTCATGCATGTGTGGCCGTCATGACATGCGGCAGGTATTTGGGGCCCACATGACATGCGGCATTCATATGGTCCCCCCATGACATGCGGCATGCACGTCGGGCCACCATGACATGCGGCATGCGCTTGGGGCCCCCATGACACGCGGCATGCATGTGAGACCCCAATGACATGCGGCATGCATGTTGGGCCCCCTTGACATGAGGCACGTATTTGGGGCCCCCATGACATGCGCCATGCATGTGGGGCCCCCATGACATGCGGCAGGAATTTGGGGCCCACATGACATGCGGCATGCATGTGGTCCCCCCGTGACATGTGGCATGCACGTGGGGCCCCCATGACATGCGGCATGCATTTGGGGCCCCCATGACATGTGCCATGCATGTGGGGTCCCCATGACATGTGGCACGTTTTTGGGGGCCCCATGACATGCGGCATGCATTTGGGGTCCCCATGACATGCAGCATGCACTTGGGACCCCCATTATATGGGGCATGTATTTCGGGCCCCCATGACACGCGGCATGCATGTGGGGCCCCGATGACATGCGGCATGCATGTTGGGCCCCCATGACATGCGGCACGTATTTGGGGCCCCCATGACATGCGGCATGCACGTGGGTCCCCCATGACATGCCGCATGCATGTGGGGCCCCCATGACATGCGGCACGTATTTGGGGCCCCCATGCCATGCGGCATGCATTTGTGGCCCCCATGACATGCGCCATGTATGTTGGGTCCTCATGACATGAGGCATGTATTTGGGGCCCCCATGACATGTGCCATGCATTTGGGCCCCCCATGACATGTGTCATGCACGTGGGGTCCCTATGACATGCAGAATGCATTTGGAGCCCCCATGATATGTGCCGTGCATGTGGGGCCCCCATGACAGGCATCACGTATTTGGGGCCCTCATGACATGCGGCATGCATTTTTAGGCCCCCATGACATGCGGCATGCGTTTGGGGTCCCCATGACACGCGGCATGCATGTGAGACCCCAATGACATGCGGCATGCATGTTGGGCCCCCATGACATGCGGCACGTATTTGGGGCCCCCATGACATGCACCAAGCATTTGGGGCCCTTATTACATGCGCCATGCATTTGGGGCCCCCATGACATGCGGCAGGAATTTGGGGCCCACATGACATGCGGCATGCATGTGGTCCCCCCATGACATGTGGCATGCACGTTGGGCCCCCATGACATGCGGCATGCATTTGGGGCCCCCATGACATGCGGCATGCATTTGGGGTCCCCATGACATGCAGCATGCACGTGGGACCCCCATGATATTGGGCATGTGTTTCGGGCCCCCATGACACGCGTCATGCATGTGGGGCCCCCATGACATGCGGCACGTATTTGGGGCCCCCATGACATGCGTCATGCATTTGGGGCCCCCATGACATGCGCCATGTATGTGGGGTCATCATGACATGAGGCATGTATTTGGGGCCCCCATGACACGTGCCATGCATTTGGGCCCCCCATGACATGCGTCATGCACGTGGGGTCCCTATGACATGCAGAATGCATTTGGGGCCCCCATGATATGTGCCGTGCATGTGGGGCCCCCATGACAGGCATCACGTATTTGGGGCCCTCATGACATGCGGCATGCATTTTTAGGCCCCCATGACATGCGGCATGCATTTGGGGTCCCCATGACACGCGGCATGCATGTGAGACCCCAATGACATGCGGCATGCATGTTGGGCCCCCATGACATGCGGCACGTATTTGGGGCCCCCATGACATGCGGAATGCATTTGGGGCCCTTATTACATGCGCCATGCATTTGGGGCCCCCATGACATGCAGCATGCATTTGGGGCCCCCATGACATGCGGCACATATTTGGAGCCCCCATGACATGCGGCATGCACGTGGTTCCCCCATGACATGCGGCATGCGTTTGGGGCCCCCATGACATGCGCCATGCATGTGGGGCCCCCATGACATGCGGCAGGAATTTGGGGCCCACATGACATGCGGCATGCATTTGGTGTCCCCATGACATGCGGCATGCACATGGGTCCCCCATGACATGCCGCATGCATGTGGGGCCCCCATGACATGCGGCACGTATTTGGGGCCCCCATGACATGCGCCATGCATTTGGGGCCCCCATGACATGCAGCATGCATTTGGGGCCCCCATGACATGCGGCACATATTTGGAGCCCCCATGACATGCGGCATGCACGTGGTTCCCCCATGACATGCGGCATGCGTTTGGGGCCCCCATGACATGCGCCATGCATGTGGGGCCCCCATGACATGCGGCAGGAATTTGGGGCCCACATGACATGCGGCATGCATTTGGTGTCCCCATGACATGCGGCATGCACATGGGTCCCCCATGACATGCCGCATGCATGTGGGGCCCCCATGACATGCGGCACGTATTTGGGGCCCCCATGACATGCGGCATGCATTTGGGGCCCCCATGACATGTGCCATGTACGTTGGGTCCTCATGACATGAGGCATGTATTTGGGGCCCCCATGACATGTGCCATGCATTTGGGCCCCCCATGACATGCGTCATGCACGTGGGGTCCCTATGACATGCAGAATGCATTTGGGGCCCCCATGATATGTGCCGTGCATGTGGGGCCCCCATGACAGGCATCACGTATTTGGGGGCCTCATGACATTCGACATGCATTTTTAGGCCCCCATGACATGTGTCATGCATGTGTGGCCGTCATGACATGCGGCAGGTATTTGGGGCCCACATGACATGCGGCATTCATATGGTCCCCCCATGACATGCGGCATGCACGTCGGGCCAACATGACATGCGGCATGCATTTGGGGCCCCCATGACACGCGGCACATATTTGGGGCCCCCATGACATGCAGCATGCACATGGGGCCCCCATGATATGGGGCATGCGTTTCGGGCCCCCATGACACGCGGCATGCATGTGGGGCCCCGATGACATGCGGCATGCATGTTGGGCCACCATGACATGCGGCACGTATTTGGGGCCCCCATGACATGCGGCACGTATTTGGGGACCCCATGACATGCAGCATGCATTTGGGGCCCCCATGACATGCGCCATGCATGTGGGGCCCCCATGACATGCGGCAGGAATTTGGGGCCCACATGACATGCAGCATGCATGTGGTCCCCCCGTGACATGTGGCATGCACGTGGGGCCCCCATGACATGCGGCATGCATTTGGGGCCCCCATGACATGTGCCATGCATGTGGGGTCCCCATGACATGTGGCACGTATTTGGGGCCCCCATGACATGCGGCATGCATTTGGGGTCCCCATGACATGCAGCATGCACTTGGGACCCCCATGATATGGGGCATGTGTTTCGGGCCCCCATGACACGCGGCATGCATGTGGGGCCCCGATGACATGCGGCATGCATGTTGGGCCCCCATGACATGCGGCACGTATTTGGGGCCCCCATGACATGCGGCATGCACGTGGGTCCCCCATGACATGCCGCATGCATGTATGGCCCCCATGACATGCGGCATGCATTTGTGGCCCCCATGACATGCGCCATGTATGTTGGGTCCTCATGACATGAGGCATGTATTTGGGGTCCCCATGACATGTGCCATGCATTTGGGCCCCCCATGACATGCGTCATGCACGTGGGGTCCCTATGACATGCAGAATGCATTTGGAGCCCCCATGATATGTGCCGTGCATGTGGGGCCCCCATGACAGGCATCACGTATTTGGGGCCCTCATGACATGCGGCATGCATTTTTAGGCCCCTGTGACATGCGGCATGCGTTTGGGGTCCCCATGACACGCGGCATGCACGTGGGACCCCATGATATGGGGCATGTGTTTCGGGCCCCCATGACACGCGGCATGCATGTGGGGCCCCGATGACATGCGGCATGCATGTTGGGCCCCCATGACATGTGGCACGTATTTGGGGCCCCCATGACATGCGGCATGCACGTGGGTCCCCCATGACATGCCGCATGCATGTGGGGCCACCATGACATGCGGCATGCATTTGGGGACCCCATGACATGTGCCATGCATGTGGGTCCCCATGACATGTGGCACGTATTTGATGCCCCCATGACATGCGGCATGCATTTGGGGCCCTCATTACATGCGCCATGCATTTGGGTCCCCCATGACATGTGGCATACATTTGGGGACCCCATGACATGCGGCACGTATTTGGGGCCCCCATGACATGCGGCATGCACGTGGGTCCCCCATGACATGCCGCATGCATGTATGGCCCCCATGACATGCGGCATGCATTTGTGGCCCCCATGACATGCGCCATGTATGTTGGGTCCTCATGACATGAGGCATGTATTTGGGGTCCCCATGACATGTGCCATGCATTTGGGCCCCCCATGACATGCGTCATGCACGTGGGGTCCCTATGACATGCAGAATGCATTTGGAGCCCCCATGATATGTGCCGTGCATGTGGGGCCCCCATGACAGGCATCACGTATTTGGGGCCCTCATGACATGCGGCATGCATTTTTAGGCCCCTGTGACATGCGGCATGCGTTTGGGGTCCCCATGACACGCGGCATGCACGTGGGACCCCATGATATGGGGCATGTGTTTCGGGCCCCCATGACACGCGGCATGCATGTGGGGCCCCGATGACATGCGGCATGCATGTTGGGCCCCCATGACATGTGGCACGTATTTGGGGCCCCCATGACATGCGGCATGCACGTGGGTCCCCCATGACATGCCGCATGCATGTGGGGCCACCATGACATGCGGCATGCATTTGGGGACCCCATGACATGTGCCATGCATGTGGGTCCCCATGACATGTGGCACGTATTTGGGGCCCCCATGACATGCGGCATGCATTTGGGGCCCTCATTACATGCGCCATGCATTTGGGTCCCCCATGACATGTGGCATACATTTGGGGACCCCATGACATTTGCCATGCATGTGGGTCCCCATGACATGTGGCACGGATTTGGGGCCCCCATGACATGCGGCATGCATTTGGGGCCTTCATTACATGCGCCATGCATTTGGGGCCCCCATGACATGCGGCACATATTTGGGGCCCCCATGACATGCAGCATGCACATGGGGCCCCCATGATATGGGGCATGCGTTTCGGGCCCCCATGACATGTGGCATGCATGTGGGGCCCCGATGACATGCGGCATGCATGTTGGGCCCCCATGACATGCGGCACGTATGTGGGGCCCCCATGACATGCGGCACGTATTTGGGGCCCCCATGACATGCGGCATGCATTTGGGGCCCCCATGACACTCGGCAAGCATGTGGGGCCCCCATGACATGAGGCATGCACGTTGGGCCCCCATGACATGCGTCAAGTATTTCTGGCCCTCATGACATGCGGCATACATTTGGGGCCCCCATGACATGCGGCATGCATTTGGGTCCCCCATGACACGTGGCATGCATGTGGGGCCCCGATGACATGCGGCATGCATGTTGGGCCCACATGACATGCGGCACGTATTTGGGGCCCCCATGACATGCGGCACGTATTTGGGGCCCCATGACATGCGGCATGCATTTTGGGTCCCCATGACATGCGGCACGTATTTGGGGCCCCCATGACATGCCGCACGTATTTGGGGCCCCATGACATGCGGCATACATTTGGGGCCCCCATGACATACGTCATGCTTTTGGGCCCCCCATGACATGCGCCATGTATGTGGGGTCCTCATGACATGCGGCACGTATTTGGGGCCCCATGACATGCGGCATACATTTGGGGCCCCCATGACATACGTGATGCTTTTGGGCCCCCCATGACATGCGCCATGTATGTGGGTTCCTCATGACATGCGGCACGTATTTGGGGCCCCCATGACATGTGGCATGCATTTTTAGGCCCCCATGACATGCGCCATGCATTTGGGGCCCTCATTACATGCGCCATGCATTTGGGGCCCCCATGACATGCGGCACATATTTGGGGCCCCCATGACATGCGGCATGCATTTTTAGGCCCCCATGACATGCGGCATGCGTTTGGGGCCCCCATGACACGCGGCATGCATGTGAGACCCCAATGACATGCGGCATGCATGTTGGGCCCCCATGACATGCGGCATGCATTTGGGGCCCCCATGACATGCACCATGCATGTGGGGTCCTCATGACATGAGGCATGTATTTGGGGCCCCCATGACATGTGCCATGCATTTGGGCCCCCCATGACATGCGTCATGCACGTGGGGTCCCTATGACATGCATAATGCATTTGGGGCCCCCATGATATGTGCCGTGCATGTGGGGCCCCCATGACATGCATCACGTATTTGGGGCCCTCATGACATGCGGCATGCATTTTTAGGCTCCCATGACATGCGCCATGCATGTGTGGCCGTCATGACATGCGTCAGGTATTTGGGTCCCGCATGACATGCGTCATTCATATGGTCCCCCCATGACATGCGGCTTGCACGTCGGGCCACCATGACATGCGGCATGCATTTGGGGCCCCCATGACACTCGTCATGCATGTGGGGCCCCCATGACATGAGGCATGCACGTGGGGCCCCCATGACATGCGGCAAGTATTTCTGGCCCTCATGACATGCGTTATACATTTGGGGCCCCCATGACATGCGGCATGCATTTGGGTCCCCCATGACATGAGGAATACATTTGGGGCCCCCATGACATGTGCCATGCATGTGGGTCCCCATGACATGTGGCACGTATTTGGGGCCCCCATGACATGCGCCATGCATTTGGCCCCCCATGACATGCGTCATGCACGTGGGGTCCCCATGACATGCGGCATGCATTTGGGGTCCCCATGACATGCGGCATGCACGTGAAGCCCCCATGACATGCGGCATGCATGTGGGGCCCTGATGACATGCGGCATGCATGTGGGACTCCCCTGACATTCGGCATGCATCTCGGGCCCCCATGACATGCGGCACATATTTTGGGCCCCCATGACATGCGGCATGCATTTTGGGCCCCCATGACACACACCATGCATGTGGGGCCCCCATGACATGCGTCATGAACGTGGGGGCCCCATGGCATGCGTAATACACGCGATACCCCCATGACATGTGCCATGCATTTGGGGCCCCCATGACATGCGGCATGCATGTGGGGCCCCCTTGACATGCGGCATGCACTTGGGGCCCCCATGATATTCCGCACATACTTGGGGCCCCCATGACATGTGGCATGCATTTGGTGCCCTCATGACAAGCGGCATGCACGTGGGGCCCCCATGACATGCGGCTTGCATTTGGGCCACCCATGAAAAGCGCCGCATGCACATGGGGCCCTCATGACATGCGACATGCATTTGGGGCTCCCATGACATGCAGCTTGCACGTGGGGCCCCCATGACATGTGGCACGTATTTGGGGCCCCCATGACATGTGGCATGCATGTGGGGCCCCCATGACATGTGCCATGCATGTGGGGCCCCCATGACATGTGCCATGCATGTGGGGCCCCCATGACATGCGGCACGTATTTGGGGCCCCCCATGACAATGACATGCGGCATGCATTTGGGGCCCCCATGACATGTGCCATGCATGTGGGGCCCCCATGACATGCGGCAGGAATTTGGGGCCCACATGACATGCGGCATGCATGTGGTCCCCCCGTGACATGTGGCATGCACGTGGGGCCCCCATGACATGCGGCATGCATTTGGGGCCCCCATGACATGTGCCATGCATGTGGGGTCCCCATGACATGTGGCACGTATTTGGGGCCCCCATGACATGCGGCATGCATTTGGGGTCCCCATGACATGCAGCATGCACTTGGGACCCCCATGATATGGGGCATGTGTTTCGGGCCCCCATGACACGCGGCATGCATGTGGGGCCCCGATGACATGCGGCATGCATGTTGGGCCCCCATGACATGCGGCACGTATTTGGGGCCCCCATGACATGCGGCATGCACGTGGGTCCCCCATGACATGCCGCTTGCATGTGGGGCCCCCATGACATGCGGCACGTATTTGGGGCCCCCATGACATGCGGCATGCATTTGGGGTCCCCATGACATGCGGCATGCATTTTTAGGCCCCCATGACATGCGCCATGCATTTGGGGCCCTCATTACATGCGCCATGCATTTGGGGCCCCCATGACATGCGGCACATATTTGGGGCCCCCATGACATGCGGCATGCATTTTTAGGCCCCCATGACATGCGCCATGCGTTTGGGGCCCCCATGACACGCGGCATGCATGTGAGACCCCAATGACATGCGGCATGCATGTTGGGCCCCCATGACATGCGGCATGCATTTGGGGCCCCCATGACATGCACCATGCATGTGGGGTCCTCATGACATGAGGCATGTATTTGGGGCCCCCATGACATGTGCCATGCATTTGGGCCCCCCATGACATGCGTCATGCACGTGGGGTCCCTATGACATGCATAATGCATTTGGGGCCCCCATGATATGTGCCGTGCATGTGGGGCCCCCATGACATGCATCACGTATTTGGGGCCCTCATGACATGCGGCATGCATTTTTAGGCTCCCATGACATGCGCCATGCATGTGTGGCCGTCATGACATGCGGCAGGTATTTGGGTCCCGCATGACATGCGTCATTCATATGGTCCCCCCATGACATGCGGCTTGCACGTCGGGCCACCATGACATGCGGCATGCATTTGGGGCCCCCATGACACTCGTCATGCATGTGGGGCCCCCATGACATGAGGCATGCACGTGGGGCCCCCATGACATGCGGCAAGTATTTCTGGCCCTCATGACATGCGTTATACATTTGGGGCCCCCATGACATGCGGCATGCATTTGGGTCCCCCATGACATGAGGAATACATTTGGGGCCCCCATGACATGTGCCATGCATGTGGGTCCCCATGACATGTGGCACGTATTTGGGGCCCCCATGACATGCGCCATGCATTTGCCCCCCCATGACATGCGTCATGCACGTGGGGTCCCCATGACATGCGCCATGCATTTGGCCCCCCATGACATGCGTCATGCACGTGGGGTCCCCATGACATGCGGCATGCATTTGGGGTCCCCATGACATGCGGCATGCACGTGAAGCCCCCATGACATGCGGCATGCATGTGGGGCCCTGATGACATGCGGCATGCATGTGGGACTCCCCTGACATTCGGCATGCATCTCGGGCCCCCATGACATGCGGCACATATTTTGGGCCCCCATGACATGCGGCATGCATTTTGGGCCCCCATGACACACACCATGCATGTGGGGCCCCCATGACATGCGTCATGAACGTGGGGGCCCCATGGCATGCGTAATACACGCGATACCCCCATGACATGTGCCATGCATTTGGGGCCCCCATGACATGCGGCATGCATGTGGGGCCCCCTTGACATGCGGCATGCACTTGGGGCCCCCATGATATTCCGCACATACTTGGGGCCCCCATGACATGTGGCATGCATTTGGTGCCCTCATGACAAGCGGCATGCACGTGGGGCCCCCATGACATGCGGCTTGCATTTGGGCCACCCATGAAAAGCGCCGCATGCACATGGGGCCCTCATGACATGCGACATGCATTTGGGGCTCCCATGACATGCAGCTTGCACGTGGGGCCCCCATGACATGTGGCACGTATTTGGGGCCCCCATGACATGTGGCATGCATGTGGGGCCCCCATGACATGTGCCATGCATGTGGGGCCCCCATGACATGTGCCATGCATGTGGGGCCCCCATGACATGCGGCACGTATTTGGGGCCCCCCATGACAATGACATGCGGCATGCATTTGGGGCCCCCATGACATGTGCCATGCATGTGGGGCCCCCATGACATGCGGCAGGAATTTGGGGCCCACATGACATGCGGCATGCATGTGGTCCCCCCGTGACATGTGGCATGCACGTGGGGCCCCCATGACATGCGGCATGCATTTGGGGCCCCCATGACATGTGCCATGCATGTGGGGTCCCCATGACATGTGGCACGTATTTGGGGCCCCCATGACATGCGGCATGCATTTGGGGTCCCCATGACATGCAGCATGCACTTGGGACCCCCATGATATGGGGCATGTGTTTCGGGCCCCCATGACACGCGGCATGCATGTGGGGCCCCGATGACATGCGGCATGCATGTTGGGCCCCCATGACATGCGGCACGTATTTGGGGCCCCCATGACATGCGGCATGCACGTGGGTCCCCCATGACATGCCGCTTGCATGTAGGGCCCCCATGACATGCGGCACGTATTTGGGGCCCCCATGACATGCGGCATGCATTTGGGGTCCCCATGACATGCGGCATGCATTTTTAGGCCCCCATGACATGCGCCATGCATTTGGGGCCCTCATTACATGCGCCATGCATTTGGGGCCCCCATGACATGCGGCACATATTTGGGGCCCCCATGACATGCGGCATGCATTTTTAGGCCCCCATGACATGCGGCATGCGTTTGGGGCCCCCATGACACGCGGCATGCATGTGAGACCCCAATGACATGCGGCATGCATGTTGGGCCCCCATGACATGCGGCATGCATTTGGGGCCCCCATGACATGCACCATGCATGTGGGGTCCTCATGACATGAGGCATGTATTTGGGGCCCCCATGACATGTGCCATGCATTTGGGCCCCCCATGACATGCGTCATGCACGTGGGGTTCCTATGACATGCATAATGCATTTGGGGCCCCCATGATATGTGCCGTGCATGTGGGGCCCCCATGACATGCATCACGTATTTGGGGCCCTCATGACATGCGGCAGGTATTTGGGTCCCGCATGACATGCGTCATTCATATGGTCCCCCCATGACATGCGGCTTGCACGTCGGGCCACCATGACATGCGGCATGCATTTGGGGCCCCCATGACACTCGTCATGCATGTGGGGCCCCCATGACATGAGGCATGCACGTGGGGCCCCCATGACATGCGGCAAGTATTTCTGGCCCTCATGACATGCGTTATACATTTGGGGCCCCCATGACATGCGGCATGCATTTGGGTCCCCCATGACATGAGGAATACATTTGGGGCCCCCATGACATGTGCCATGCATGTGGGTCCCCATGACATGTGGCACGTATTTGGGGCCCCCATGACATGCGCCATGCATTTGGCCCCCCATGACATGCGTCATGCACGTGGGGTCCCCATGACATGCGGCATGCATTTGGGGTCCCCATGACATGCGGCATGCACGTGAAGCCCCCATGACATGCGGCATGCATGTGGGGCCCTGATGACATGCGGCATGCATGTGGGACTCCCCTGACATTCGGCATGCATCTCGGGCCCCCATGACATGCGGCACATATTTTGGGCCCCCATGACATGCGGCATGCATTTTGGGCCCCCATGACACACACCATGCATGTGGGGCCCCCATGACATGCGTCATGAACGTGGGGGCCCCATGGCATGCGTAATACACGCGATACCCCCATGACATGTGCCATGCATTTGGGGCCCCCATGACATGCGGCATGCATGTGGGGCCCCCTTGACATGCGGCATGCACTTGGGGCCCCCATGATATTCCGCACATACTTGGGGCCCCCATGACATGTGGCATGCATTTGGTGCCCTCATGACAAGCGGCATGCACGTGGGGCCCCCATGACATGCGGCTTGCATTTGGGCCACCCATGAAAAGCGCCGCATGCACATGGGGCCCTCATGACATGCGACATGCATTTGGGGCTCCCATGACATGCAGCTTGCACGTGGGGCCCCCATGACATGTGGCACGTATTTGGGGCCCCCATGACATGTGGCATGCATGTGGGGCCCCCATGACATGTGCCATGCATGTGGGGCCCCCATGACATGTGCCATGCATGTGGGGCCCCCATGACATGCGGCACGTATTTGGGGCCCCCCATGACAATGACATGCGGCATGCATTTGGGGCCCCCATGACATGTGCCATGCATGTGGGGCCCCCATGACATGCGGCAGGAATTTGGGGCCCACATGACATGCGGCATGCATGTGGTCCCCCCGTGACATGTGGCATGCACGTGGGGCCCCCATGACATGCGGCATGCATTTGGGGCCCCCATGACATGTGCCATGCATGTGGGGTCCCCATGACATGTGGCACGTATTTGGGGCCCCCATGACATGCGGCATGCATTTGGGGTCCCCATGACATGCAGCATGCACTTGGGACCCCCATGATATGGGGCATGTGTTTCGGGCCCCCATGACACGCGGCATGCATGTGGGGCCCCGATGACATGCGGCATGCATGTTGGGCCCCCATGACATGCGGCACGTATTTGGGGCCCCCATGACATGCGGCATGCACGTGGGTCCCCCATGACATGCCGCTTGCATGTGGGGCCCCCATGACATGCGGCACGTATTTGGGGCCCCCATGACATGCGGCATGCATTTGGGGTCCCCATGACATGCGGCATGCATTTTTAGGCCCCCATGACATGCGCAATGCCTTTGGGGCCTTTATTACATGTGCCATGCATTTGGGGGCCCCATGACATGCGGCACATATTTGGGGCCCCCATGACATGCGGCATGCATTTGGGGTCCCCATGACATGCGGCATGCACGTGGTTCCCTCATGACATGCGGCATGCGTTTGGGGCCCCCATGACACGCGGCATGCATGTGAGACCCCAATGACATGCGGCATGCATGTTGGGCCCCCATGACATGCGGCACGTATTTTGGGCCCCCATGACATGCGGCATGCATTTGGGGCCCCCATGACATGCGCCATGCATGTGGGGCCCCCATGACATGCGGCAGGAATTTGGGGCCCACATGACATGCAGCATGCATGTGGTCCCCCCGTGACATGTGGCATGCACGTGGGGCCCCCATGACATGCGGCATGCATTTGGGGCCCCCATGACATGTGCCATGCATGTGGGGTCCCCATGACATGTGGCACGTATTTGGGGCCCCCATGACATGCGGCATGCATTTGGGGTCCCCATGACATGCAGCATGCACTTGGGACCCCCATGATATGGGGCATGTGTTTCGGGCCCCCATGACACGCGGCATGCATGTGGGGCCCCGATGACATGCGGCATGCATGTTGGGCCCCCATGACATGCGGCACGTATTTGGGGCCCCCATGACATGCGGCATGCACGTGGGTCCCCCATGACATGCCGCATGCATGTATGGCCCCCATGACATGCGGCATGCATTTGTGGCCCCCATGACATGCGCCATGTATGTTGGGTCCTCATGACATGAGGCATGTATTTGGGGCCCCCATGACATGTGCCATGCATTTGGGTCCCCCATGACATGCGTCATGCACGTGGGGTCCCTATGACATGCAGAATGCATTTGGAGCCCCCATGATATGTGCCGTGCATGTGGGGCCCCCATGACAGGCATCACGTATTTGGGGCCCTCATGACATGCGGCATGCATTTTTAGGCCCCTGTGACATGCGGCATGCGTTTGGGGTCCCCATGACACGCGGCATGCATGTGAGACCCCAATGACATGCGGCATGCATGTTGGGCCCCCATGACATGCGGCATGTATTTGGGGCCCCCATGACATGCGCCAAGCATTTGGGGCCCTTATTACATGCGCCATGCATTTGGGGCCCCCATGACATGCGGCAGGAATTTGGGGCCCACATGACATGCGGCATGCATGTGGTCCCCCCATGACATGTGGCATGCACGTGGGGCCCCCATGACATGCGGCATGCATTTGGGGCCCCCATGACATGCGGCATGCATTTGGGGTCCCCATGACATGCAGCATGCACGTGGGACCCCCATGATATGGGGCATGTGTTTCGGGCCCCCATGACACGCGTCATGCATGTGGGGCCCCCATGACATGTGGCACGTATTTGGGGCCCCCATGACATGCGGCATGCATTTTGGGCCCCCATGACATGCGCCATGTATTTGGGGTCATCATGACATGAGGCATGTATTTGGGGCCCCCATGACATGTGCCATGCATTTGGGCCCCCCATGACATGCGTCATGCACGTGGGGTCCCTATGACATGCAGAATGCATTTGGTGCCCCCATGATATGTGCCGTGCATGTGGGGCCCCCATGACAGGCATCACGTATTTGGGGCCCTCATGACATGCGGCATGCATTTTTAGGCCCCCATGACATGCGTCATGCATGTGTGGCCGTCATGACATGCGGCAGGTATTTGGGGCCCACATGACATGCGGCATTCATATGGTCCCCCCATGACATGCGGCATGCACGTCGGGCCACCATGACATGCGGCATGCGCTTGGGGCCCCCATGACACGCGGCATGCATGTGAGACCCCAATGACATGCGGCATGCATGTTGGGCCCCCTTGACATGAGGCACGTATTTGGGGCCCCCATGACATGCGCCATGCATGTGGGGCCCCCATGACATGCGGCAGGAATTTGGGGCCCACATGACATGCGGCATGCATGTGGTCCCCCCGTGACATGTGGCATGCACGTGGGGCCCCCATGACATGCGGCATGCATTTGGGGCCCCCATGACATGTGCCATGCATGTGGGGTCCCCATGACATGTGGCACGTTTTTGGGGGCCCCATGACATGCGGCATGCATTTGGGGTCCCCATGACATGTAGCATGCACTTGGGACCCCCATTATATGGGGCATGTATTTCGGGCCCCCATGACACGCGGCATGCATGTGGGGCCCCGATGACATGCGGCATGCATGTTGGGCCCCCATGACATGCGGCACGTATTTGGGGCCCCCATGACATGCGGCATGCACGTGGGTCCCCCATGACATGCCGCATGCATGTGGGGCCCCCATGACATGCGGCACGTATTTGGGGCCCCCATGACATGCGGCATGCATTTGTGGCCCCCATGACATGCGCCATGTATGTTGGGTCCTCATGACATGAGGCATGTATTTGGGGCCCCCATGACATGTGCCATGCATTTGGGCCCCCCATGACATGTGTCATGCACGTGGGGTCCCTATGACATGCAGAATGCATTTGGAGCCCCCATGATATGTGCCGTGCATGTGGGGCCCCCATGACAGGCATCACGTATTTGGGGCCCTCATGACATGCGGCATGCATTTTTAGGCCCCCATGACATGCGGCATGCGTTTGGGGTCCCCATGACACGCGGCATGCATGTGAGACCCCAATGACATGCGGCATGCATGTTGGGCCCCCATGACATGCGGCACGTATTTGGGGCCCCCATGACATGCACCAAGCATTTGGGGCCCTTATTACATGCGCCATGCATTTGGGGCCCCCATGACATGCGGCAGGAATTTGGGGCCCACATGACATGCGGCATGCATGTGGTCCCCCCATGACATGTGGCATGCACGTGGGGCCCCCATGACATGCGGCATGCATTTGGGGCCCCCATGACATGCGGCATGCATTTGGGGTCCCCATGACATGCAGCATGCACGTGGGACCCCCATGATATTGGGCATGTGTTTCGGGCCCCCATGACACGCGTCATGCATGTGGGGCCCCCATGACATGCGGCACGTATTTGGGGCCCCCATGACATGCGTCATGCATTTGGGGCCCCCATGACATGCGCCATGTATGTGGGGTCATCATGACATGAGGCATGTATTTGGGGCCCCCATGACATGTGCCATGCATTTGGGCCCCCCATGACATGCGTCATGCACGTGGGGTCCCTATGACATGCAGAATGCATTTGGGGCCCCCATGATATGTGCCGTGCATGTGGGGCCCCCATGACAGGCATCACGTATTTGGGGCCCTCATGACATGCGGCATGCATTTTTAGGCCCCCATGACATGCGGCATGCATTTGGGGTCCCCATGACACGCGGCATGCATGTGAGACCCCAATGACATGCGGCATGCATGTTGGGCCCCCATGACATGCGGCACGTATTTGGGGCCCCCATGACATGCGGAATGCATTTGGGGCCCTTATTACATGCGCCATGCATTTGGGGCCCCCATGACATGCAGCATGCATTTGGGGCCCCAATGACATGCGGCACATATTTGGAGCCCCCATGACATGCGGCATGCACGTGGTTCCCCCATGACATGCGGCATGCGTTTGGGGCCCCCATGACATGCGCCATGCATGTGGGGCCCCCATGACATGCGGCAGGAATTTGGGGCCCACATGACATGCGGCATGCATTTGGTGTCCCCATGACATGCGGCATGCACATGGGTCCCCCATGACATGCCGCATGCATGTGGGGCCCCCATGACATGCGGCACGTATTTGGGGCCCCCATGACATGCGGCATGCATTTGGGGCCCCCATGACATGTGCCATGTACGTTGGGTCCTCATGACATGAGGCATGTATTTGGGGCCCCCATGACATGTGCCATGCATTTGGGCCCCCCATGACATGCGTCATGCACGTGGGGTCCCTATGACATGCAGAATGCATTTGGGGCCCCCATGATATGTGCCGTGCATGTGGGGCCCCCATGACAGGCATCACGTATTTGGGGGCCTCATGACATTCGACATGCATTTTTAGGCCCCCATGACATGCGTCATGCATGTGTGGCCGTCATGACATGCGGCAGGTATTTGGGGCCCACATGACATGCGGCATTCATATGGTCCCCCCATGACATGCGGCATGCACGTCGGGCCAACATGACATGCGGCATGCATTTGGGGCCCCCATGACACGCGGCACATATTTGGGGCCCCCATGACATGCAGCATGCACATGGGGCCCCCATGATATGGGGCATGCGTTTCGGGCCCCCATGACACGCGGCATGCATGTGGGGCCCCGATGACATGCGGCATGCATGTTGGGCCACCATGACATGCGGCACGTATTTGGGGCCCCCATGACATGCGGCACGTATTTGGGGACCCCATGACATGCGGCATGCATGTGAGACCCCAATGACATGCGGCATGCATGTTGGGCCCCCATGACATGCGGCACGTATTTGGGGCCCCCATGACATGCGGCATGCATTTGGGGCCCCCATGACATGCGCCATGCATGTGGGGCCCCCATGACATGCGGCAGGAATTTGGGGCCCACATGACATGCAGCATGCATGTGGTCCCCCCGTGACATGTGGCATGCACGTGGGGCCCCCATGACATGCGGCATGCATTTGGGGCCCCCATGACATGTGCCATGCATGTGGGGTCCCCATGACATGTGGCACGTATTTGGGGCCCCCATGACATGCGGCATGCATTTGGGGTCCCCATGACATGCAGCATGCACTTGGGACCCCCATGATATGGGGCATGTGTTTCGGGCCCCCATGACACGCGGCATGCATGTGGGGCCCCGATGACATGCGGCATGCATGTTGGGCCCCCATGACATGCGGCACGTATTTGGGGCCCCCATGACATGCGGCATGCACGTGGGTCCCCCATGACATGCCGCATGCATGTATGGCCCCCATGACATGCGGCATGCATTTGTGGCCCCCATGACATGCGCCATGTATGTTGGGTCCTCATGACATGAGGCATGTATTTGGGGTCCCCATGACATGTGCCATGCATTTGGGCCCCCCATGACATGCGTCATGCACGTGGGGTCCCTATGACATGCAGAATGCATTTGGAGCCCCCATGATATGTGCCGTGCATGTGGGGCCCCCATGACAGGCATCACGTATTTGGGGCCCTCATGACATGCGGCATGCATTTTTAGGCCCCTGTGACATGCGGCATGCGTTTGGGGTCCCCATGACACGCGGCATGCATGTGAGACCCCAATGACATGCGGCATGCATGTTGGGCCCCCATGACATGCGGCATGTATTTGGGGCCCCCATGACATGCGCCAAGCATTTGGGGCCCTTATTACATGCGCCATGCATTTGGGGCCCCCATGACATGCGGCAGGAATTTGGGGCCCACATGACATGCGGCATGCATGTGGTCCCCCCATGACATGTGGCATGCACGTGGGGCCCCCATGACATGCGGCATGCATATGGGGCCCCCATGACATGCGGCATGCATTTGGGGCCCTATGACATGCGGAATGCACCTGGGGACCCCATGACATGCCACATGCAATTGGGTCCCACATTACAAGCAGCATGCATTTGGGGCTCCCATGACATGCGGCATACATTTGGGGCCACCATGACATGCAGAATGCATTTGGGGCCCCCATGACATGCGGCATGCACTTGTGGCCCCCATGACACGCGGCATGCATGTGGGGTCCCCATGACATGCCGAATGCATGCGGGGCCCCCATGACATGCGACATACATTTGGGGCCCCCATGACATGCGTCATGCTCTTGGGGCCCCTATCACATGAGGCATGCATGTTGGGCCCCCATGACAGGAGGCATGCATGTAGAGGCGCCACGACATGCGGTATGCATGTGGAGCCACCATGACATGCGGAATGCACGTGAGGCCCCCATGACATGCGGCACGTATTTATGGCCCTCATGACATGCGGCATACATTTGGGGCCCCCATGAAATGCGGCATGCACGTGGGGCCCCCATGACATGGGGCATGCATTTGGGGCCTTCATAATCTGTGGCATGCATGTGGGGCCCCCATGACATGCGGTTTGCATATGGGGCACCCGTGACTTGTGGCATGCACGTAGGGCCCCCATGACATGCGGCATGCATTTGGGGCCCCCATGACATGCGGCATGCATGTGGGGCCCTATGACATGCGGAATGCACCTGGGGACCCCATGACATGCCACATGCAATTGGGTCCCACATTACAAGCAGCATGCATTTGGGGCTCCCATGACATACGGCATGCATTTGGGGCCCACATGACATGCGGCATACATTTGGGGCCACCATGACATGCAGAATGCATTTGGGGCCCCCATGACATGCGGCATGCACTTGTGGCCCCCATGACACGCGGCATGCATGTGGGGTCCCCATGACATGCCGAATGCATGCGGGGCCCCCATGACATGCCGCATGCATGCGGGGCCCCCATGACATGCGACATACATTTGGGGCCCCCATGACATGCGGCATGCTCTTGGGGCCCCTATCACATGAGGCATGCACGTTGGGCCCCCATGACAGGAGGCATGCATGTAGAGGCGCCACGACATGCGGAATGCACGTAGGGCCCCCATGACACGCGGCACGTATTTGGGGCCCCCATGACATGTGGCATGCATTTGGCCTCCATGACATGCGACATGCATTTGGGACTCCCATGACATGCGGCATGCTCTTGGGGCCCCCATGAAATGCGGTATGCATGTGGAGCCACCATGACATGCGGAATGCACGTGGGGCCCCCATGACATGCGGCACGTATTTATGGCCCTCATGACATGCGGCATACATTTGGGGCCCCCATGACATGTGGCATGCATTTGGGGCCCCCATGACACACGGCATGCATGTGGGGCCCCCATGACATGCAGCATGAATTTGGGGCCCCCATGACACGCGGCTTCCATGTTCGGCCCGCGTGACATAAAGCATGCATGTGGGGCCCCCATGACATGCGGCACGTATTTGGGGCCCCCATGACATGCAGAATGCATTTGGGGCCCCCATGACATGCGGCATACATTTCTGGCCTCCATGACATGCGGCATGCATTTGGGGCACCCATGACATGCGGCATGCTCTTGGGGCCCCCATGACATGCGGCACGTATTTATGGCCCTCATGACCTGCGGCATACATTTGGGGCCCCCAGGACATGCGGCATGCACGTGGGGCCCCCATGACATGCGGCACGTATTTATGGCCCTCATGACATGCGGCATACATTTGGGGCCCCCATGACATTCGGCATGCATTTGGGGCCCCCATGACATGAAGCATACATTTGGGGCCCCGATGACAAGCAGCAAGAATTTGGGCCCTCATGACACGCGACATGCATGTTCGGCACCCGTGACATGCGGCATGCTTGTGGAGCCCCCATGACATGCTGAATGCACGTGGGGACCCCATGACATGCGTCATGCATTTGAGGACCCCATGATATGCAGCATGAATTTGGGGCCCCCATGACATGCGGCATGCATGTGGGGCCCTCATGACATGCAGCATGCATGTTCGGCCCCCATGACATGCGGCATGCATGTGGGCCCCCCATGACATGCGGCATGCATGTGAGGCCCCATGACATGCAGCACGTATTTGGGGTTGCCAAGACATGCAGCATGCACATGGGGCCCACATGACATGCCGCAACTATTTGGGGCCCCAATGATATGCGGCATGCATTTGGGGCCCCCATGACACATGACATGCATGTGGGGCCCCCATGACACGCGGCATGCATTTAGGGCCCCAATGACATGCTTCATGCATGCGGCATGCATGTGGTCCCCCCGTGACATGTGGCATGCACGTGGGGCCCCCATGACATGCGGCATGCATTTGGGGCCCCCATGACATGCGCCATGCATGTGGGGTCCTCATGACATGAGGCATGTATTTGGGGCCCCCATGACATGTGCCATGCATTTGGGCCCCCCCATGACATGCGTCATGCACGTGGGGTCCCTATGACATGCAGAATGCATTTGGGGCCCCCATGATATGTGCCGTGCATGTGGGGCCCCCATGACAGGCATCACGTATTTGGGGCTCTCATGACATGCGGCATGCATTTGGGGTCCCCATGACATGCAGCATGCACGTGGGACCCCATGATATGGGGCATGTGTTTCGGGCCCCCATGACACGCGGCATGCATGTGGGGCCCCGATGACATGCGGCATGCATGTTGGGCCCCCATGACATGTGGCACGTATTTGGGGCCCCCATGACATGCGGCATGCACGTGGGTCCCCCATGACATGCCGCATGCATGTGGGGCCACCATGACATGCGGCATGCATTTGGGGACCCCATGACATGTGCCATGCATGTGGGTCCCCATGACATGTGGCACGTATTTGGGGCCCCCATGACATGCGGCATGCATTTGGGGCCCTCATTACATGCGCCATGCATTTGGGTCCCCCATGACATGTGGCATACATTTGGGGACCCCATGACATTTGCCATGCATGTGGGTCCCCATGACATGTGGCACGGATTTGGGGCCCCCATGACATGCGGCATGCATTTGGGGCCTTCATTACATGCGCCATGCATTTGGGGCCCCCATGACATGCGGCACATATTTGGGGCCCCCATGACATGCAGCATGCACATGGGGCCCCCATGATATGGGGCATGCGTTTCGGGCCCCCATGACATGTGGCATGCATGTGGGGCCCCGATGACATGCGGCATGCATGTTGGGCCCCCATGACATGCGGCACGTATGTGGGGCCCCCATGAAATGCTGCACGTATTTGGGGCCCCCATGACATGCGGCATGCATTTGGGGCCCCCATGACACTCGGCAAGCATGTGGGGCCCCCATGACATGAGGCATGCACGTTGGGCCCCCATGACATGCGTCAAGTATTTCTGGCCCTCATGACATGCGGCATACATTTGGGGCCCCCATGACATGCGGCATGCATTTGGGTCCCCCATGACACGTGGCATGCATGTGGGGCCCCGATGACATGCGGCATGCATGTTGGGCCCACATGACATGCGGCACGTATTTGGGGCCCCCATGACATGCGGCACATATTTGGGGCCCCATGACATGCGGCATGCATTTTGGGTCCCCATGACATGCGGCACGTATTTGGGGCCCCCATGACATGCCGCACGTATTTGGGGCCCCATGACATGCGGCATACATTTGGGGCCCCCATGACATACGTCATGCTTTTGGGCCCCCCATGACATGCGCCATGTATGTGGGGTCCTCATGACATGCGGCACATATTTGGGGCCCCATGACATGCGGCATACATTTGGGGCCCCCATGACATACGTCATGCTTTTGGGCCCCCCATGACATGCGCCATGTATGTGGGTTCCTCATGACATGCGGCACGTATTTGGGGCCCCCATGACATGTGGCATGCATTTTTAGGCCCCCATGACATGCGCCATGCATTTGGGGCCCTCATTACATGCGCCATGCATTTGGGGCCCCCATGACATGCGGCACATATTTGGGGCCCCCATGACATGCGGCATGCATTTTTAGGCCCCCATGACATGCGGCATGCGTTTGGGGCCCCCATGACACGCGGCATGCATGTGAGACCCCAATGACATGCGGCATGCATGTTGGGCCCCCATGACATGCGGCATGCATTTGGGGCCCCCATGACATGCACCATGCATGTGGGGTCCTCATGACATGAGGCATGTATTTGGGGCCCCCATGACATGTGCCATGCATTTGGGCCCCCCATGACATGCGTCATGCACGTGGGGTCCCTATGACATGCATAATGCATTTGGGGCCCCCATGATATGTGCCGTGCATGTGGGGCCCCCATGACATGCATCACGTATTTGGGGCCCTCATGACATGCGGCATGCATTTTTAGGCTCCCATGACATGCGCCATGCATGTGTGGCCGTCATGACATGCGGCAGGTATTTGGGTCCCGCATGACATGCGTCATTCATATGGTCCCCCCATGACATGCGGCTTGCACGTCGGGCCACCATGACATGCGGCATGCATTTGGGGCCCCCATGACACTCGTCATGCATGTGGGGCCCCCATGACATGAGGCATGCACGTGGGGCCCCCATGACATGCGGCAAGTATTTCTGGCCCTCATGACATGCGTTATACATTTGGGGCCCCCATGACATGCGGCATGCATTTGGGTCCCCCATGACATGAGGAATACATTTGGGGCCCCCATGACATGTGCCATGCATGTGGGTCCCCATGACATGTGGCACGTATTTGGGGCCCCCATGACATGCGCCATGCATTTGCCCCCCCATGACATGCGTCATGCACGTGGGGTCCCCATGACATGCGGCATGCATTTGGGGTCCCCATGACATGCGGCATGCACGTGAAGCCCCCATGACATGCGGCATGCATGTGGGGCCCTGATGACATGCGGCATGCATGTGGGACTCCCCTGACATTCGGCATGCATCTCGGGCCCCATGACATGCGGCACATATTTTGGGCCCCCATGACATGCGGCATGCATTTTGGGCCCCCATGACACACACCATGCATGTGGGGCCCCCATGACATGCGTCATGAACGTGGGGGCCCCATGGCATGCGTAATACACGCGATGCCCCCATGACATGTGCCATGCATTTGGGGCCCCCATGACATGCGGCATGCATGTGGGGCCCCCTTGACATGCGGCATGCACTTGGGGCCCCCATGATATTCCGCACATACTTGGGGCCCCCATGACATGTGGCATGCATTTGGTGCCCTCATGACAAGCGGCATGCACGTGGGGCCCCCATGACATGCGGCTTGCATTTGGGCCACCCATGAAAAGCGCCGCATGCACATGGGGCCCTCATGACATGCGACATGCATTTGGGGCTCCCATGACATGCAGCTTGCACGTGGGGCCCCCATGACATGTGGCACGTATTTGGGGCCCCCATGACATGTGGCATGCATGTGGGGCCCCCATGACATGTGCCATGCATGTGGGGCCCCCATGACATGTGCCATGCATGTGGGGCCCCCATGACATGCGGCACATATTTGGGGCCACCCATGACAATGACATGCGGCATGCATTTGGGGCCCCCATGACATGTGCCATGCATGTGGGGCCCCCATGACATGCGGCAGGAATTTGGGGCCCACATGACATGCGGCATGCATGTGGTCCCCCCGTGACATGTGGCATGCACGTGGGGCCCCCATGACATGCGGCATGCATTTGGGGCCCCCATGACATGTGCCATGCATGTGGGGTCCCCATGACATGTGGCACGTATTTGGGGCCCCCATGACATGCGGCATGCATTTGGGGTCCCCATGACATGCAGCATGCACTTGGGACCCCCATGATATGGGGCATGTGTTTCGGGCCCCCATGACACGCGGCATGCATGTGGGGCCCCGATGACATGCGGCATGCATGTTGGGCCCCCATGACATGCGGCACGTATTTGGGGCCCCCATGACATGCGGCATGCACGTGGGTCCCCCATGACATGCCGCTTGCATGTGGGGCCCCCATGACATGCGGCACGTATTTGGGGCCCCCATGACATGCGGCAAGCATTTGGGGTCCCCATGACATGCGGCATGCACGTGGTTCCCCCATGACATGCGGCATGCGTTTGGGGCCCCCATGACATGCGGCATGCATTTTTAGGCCCCATGACATGCGCAATGCCTTTGGGGCCTTTATTACATGTGCCATGCATTTGGGGCCCCCATGACATGCGGCACATATTTGGGGCCCCCATGACATGCGGCATGCATTTGGGGTCCCCATGACATGCGGCATGCACGTGGTTCCCTCATGACATGCGGCATGCGTTTGGGGCCCCCATGACACGCGGCATGCATGTGAGACCCCAATGACATGCGGCATGCATGTTGGGCCCCCATGACATGCGGCACGTATTTGGGGCCCCATGACATGCGGCATGCATTTGGGGCCCCCATGACATGCGCCATGCATGTGGGGCCCCCATGACATGCGGCAGGAATTTGGGGCCCACATGACATGCAGCATGCATGTGGTCCCCCCGTGACATGTGGCATGCACGTGGGGCCCCCATGACATGCGGCATGCATTTGGGGCCCCATGACATGTTCCATGCATGTGGGGTCCCCATGACATGTGGCACGTATTTGGGGCCCCCATGACATGCGGCATGCATTTGGGGTCCCCATGACATGCAGCATGCACTTGGGACCCCCATGATATGGGGCATGTGTTTCGGGCCCCCATGACACGCGGCATGCATGTGGGGCCCCCATGACATGCGGCATGCATGTTGGGCCCCCATGACATGCGGCACGTATTTGGGGCCCCCATGACATGCGGCATGCACGTGGGTCCCCCATGACATGCCGCATGCATGTATGGCCCCCATGACATGCGGCATGCATTTGTGGCCCCCATGACATGCGCCATGTATGTTGGGTCCTCATGACATGAGGCATGTATTTGGGGCCCCCATGACATGTGCCATGCATTTGGGCCCCCCATGACATGCGTCATGCACGTGGGGTCCCTATGACATGCAGAATGCATTTGGAGCCCCCATGATATGTGCCGTGCATGTGGGGCCCCCATGACAGGCATCACGTATTTGGGGCCCTCATGACATGCGGCATGCATTTTTAGGCCCCTGTGACATGCGGCATGCGTTTGGGGTCCCCATGACACGCGGCATGCATGTGAGACCCCAATGACATGCGGCATGCATGTTGGGCCCCCATGACATGCGGCATGTATTTGGGGCCCATATGACATGCGCCAAGCATTTGGGGCCCTTATTACATGCGCCATGCATTTGGGGCCCCCATGACATGCGGCAGGAATTTGGGGCCCACATGACATGCGGCATGCATGTGGTCCCCCCAAGACATGTGGCATGCACGTGGGGCCCCCATGACATGCGGCATGCATTTGGGGCCCCATGACATGCGGCATGCATTTGGGGTCCCCATGACATGCAGCATGCACGTGGGACCCCCATGATATGGGGCATGTGTTTCGGGCCCCCATGACACGCGTCATGCATGTGGGGCCCCCATGACATGCGGCACGTATTTGGGGCCCCCATGACATGCGGCATGCATTTGGGGCCCCCATGACATGCGCCATGTATTTGGGGTCATCATGACATGAGGCATGTATTTGGGGCCCCCATGACATGTGCCATGCATTTGGGCCCCCCATGACATGCGTCATGCACGTGGGGTCCCTATGACATGCAGAATGCATTTGGTGCCCCCATGATATGTGCCGTGCATGTGGGGCCCCCATGACAGGCATCACGTATTTGGGGCCCTCATGACATGCGGCATGCATTTTTAGGCCCCCATGACATGCGTCATGCATGTGTGGCCGTCATGACATGCGGCAGGTATTTGGGGCCCACATGACATGCGGCATTCATATGGTCCCCCCATGACATGCGGCATGCACGTCGGGCCACCATGACATGCGGCATGCGCTTGGGGCCCCCATGACATGCGCCATGCATGTGGGGCCCCCATGACATGCGGCAGGAATTTGGGGCCCACATGACATGCGGCATGCATGTGGTCCCCCCGTGACATGTGGCATGCACGTGGGGCCCCCATGACATGCGGCATGCATTTGGGGCCCCCATGACATGTGCCATGCATGTGGGGTCCCCATGACATGTGGCACGTTTTTGGGGCCCCCATGACATGCGGCATGCATTTGGGGTCCCCATGACATGCAGCATGCACTTGGGACCCCCATTATATGGGGCATGTATTTCGGGCCCCCATGACACGCGGCATGCATGTGGGGCCCCGATGACATGCGGCATGCATGTTGGGCCCCCATGACATGCGGCACGTATTTGGGGCCCCCATGACATGCGGCATGCACGTGGGTCCCCCATGACATGCCGCATGCATGTGGGGCAACCATGACATGCGGCACGTATTTGGGGCCCCCATGACATGCGGCATGCATTTGTGGCCCCCATGACATGCGCCATGTATGTTGGGTCCTCATGACATGAGGCATGTATTTGGGGCCCCCATGACATGTGCCATGCATTTGGGCCCCCCATGACATGCGTCATGCACGTGGGGTCCCTATGACATGCAGAATGCATTTGGAGCCCCCATGATATGTGCCGTGCATGTGGGGCCCCCATGACAGGCATCACGTATTTGGGGCCCCCATGACATGCGGCATGCGTTTGGGGTCCCCATGACACGCGGCATGCATGTGAGACCCCAATGACATGCGGCATGCATGTTGGGCCCCCATGACATGCGGCACGTATTTGGGGCCCCCATGACATGCACCAAGCATTTGGGGCCCTTATTACATGCGCCATGCATTTGGGGCCCCCATGACATGCGGCAGGAATTTGGGGCCCACATGACATGCGGCATGCATGTGGTCCCCCCATGACATGTGGCATGCACGTGGGGCCCCCATGACATGCGGCATGCATTTGGGGCCCCCATGACATGCGGCATGCATTTGGGGTCCCCATGACATGCAGCATGCACGTGGGACCCCCATGATATTGGGCATGTGTTTCGGGCCCCCATGACACGCGTCATGCATGTGGGGCCCCCATGACATGCGGCACGTATTTGGGGCCCCCATGACATGCGTCATGCATTTGGGGCCCCCATGACATGCGCCATGTATGTGGGGTCATCATGACATGAGGCATGTATTTGGGGCCCCCATGACATGTGCCATGCATTTGGGCCCCCCATGACATGCGTCATGCACGTGGGGTCCCTATGACATGCAGAATGCATTTGGGGCCCCCATGATATGTGCCGTGCATGTGGGGCCCCCATGACAGGCATCACGTATTTGGGGCCCTCATGACATGCGGCATGCATTTTTAGGCCCCCATGACATGCGGCATGCATTTGGGGTCCCCATGACACGCGGCATGCATGTGAGACCCCAATGACATGCGGCATGCATGTTGGGCCCCCATGACATGCGGCACGTATTTGGGGCCCCCATGACATGCGGAATGCATTTGGGGCCCTTATTACATGCGCCATGCATTTGGGGCCCCCATGACATGCAGCATGCATTTGGGGCCCCCATGACATGCGGCACATATTTGGAGCCCCCATGACATGCGGCATGCACGTGGTTCCCCCATGACATGCGGCATGCGTTTGGGGCCCCCATGACATGCGCCATGCATGTGGGGCCCCCATGACATGCGGCAGGAATTTGGGGCCCACATGACATGCGGCATGCATTTGGTGTCCCCATGACATGCGGCATGCACATGGGTCCCCCATGACATGCCGCATGCATGTGGGGCCCCCATGACATGCGGCACGTATTTGGGGCCCCCATGACATGCGGCATGCATTTGGGGCCCCCATGACATGTGCCATGTACGTTGGGTCCTCATGACATGAGGCATGTATTTGGGGCCCCCATGACATGTGCCATGCATTTGGGCCCCCCATGACATGCGTCATGCACGTGGGGTCCCTATGACATGCAGAATGCATTTGGGGCCCCCATGATATGTGCCGTGCATGTGGGGCCCCCATGACAGGCATCACGTATTTGGGGCCCTCATGACATTCGACATGCATTTTTAGGCCCCCATGACATGCGTCATGCATGTGTGGCCGTCATGACATGCGGCAGGTATTTGGGGCCCACATGACATGCGGCATGCATTTGGGGCCCCCATGACATGCGCCATGTATTTGGGGTCATCATGACATGAGGCATGTATTTGGGGCCCCCATGACATGTGCCATGCATTTGGGCCCCCCATGACATGCGTCATGCACGTGGGGTCCCTATGACATGCAGAATGCATTTGGTGCCCCCATGATATGTGCCGTGCATGTGGGGCCCCCATGACAGGCATCACGTATTTGGGGCCCTCATGACATGCGGCATGCATTTGGGGTCCCCATGACATGCAGCATGCACGTGGGACCCCCATGATATGGGGCATGTGTTTCGGGCCCCCATGACACGCGTCATGCATGTGGGGCCCCCATGACATGCGGCACGTATTTGGGGCCCCCATGACATGCGGCATGCATTTGGGGCCCCCATGACATGCGCCATGTATTTGGGGTCATCATGACATGAGGCATGTATTTGGGGCCCCCATGACATGTGCCATGCATTTGGGCCCCCCATGACATGCGTCATGCACGTGGGGTCCCTATGACATGCAGAATGCATTTGGTGCCCCCATGATATGTGCCGTGCATGTGGGGCCCCCATGACAGGCATCACGTATTTGGGGCCCTCATGACATGCGGCATGCATTTTTAGGCCCCCATGACATGCGTCATGCATGTGTGGCCGTCATGACATGCGGCAGGTATTTGGGGCCCACATGACATGCGGCATTCATATGGTCCCCCCATGACATGCGGCATGCACGTCGGGCCACCATGACATGCGGCATGCGCTTGGGGCCCCCATGACATGCGCCATGCATGTGGGGCCCCCATGACATGCGGCAGGAATTTGGGGCCCACATGACATGCGGCATGCATGTGGTCCCCCCGTGACATGTGGCATGCACGTGGGGCCCCCATGACATGCGGCATGCATTTGGGGCCCCCATGACATGTGCCATGCATGTGGGGTCCCCATGACATGTGGCACGTTTTTGGGGCCCCCATGACATGCGGCATGCATTTGGGGTCCCCATGACATGCAGCATGCACTTGGGACCCCCATTATATGGGGCATGTATTTCGGGCCCCCATGACACGCGGCATGCATGTGGGGCCCCGATGACATGCGGCATGCATGTTGGGCCCCCATGACATGCGGCACGTATTTGGGGCCCCCATGACATGCGGCATGCACGTGGGTCCCCCATGACATGCCGCATGCATGTGGGGCAACCATGACATGCGGCACGTATTTGGGGCCCCCATGACATGCGGCATGCATTTGTGGCCCCCATGACATGCGCCATGTATGTTGGGTCCTCATGACATGAGGCATGTATTTGGGGCCCCCATGACATGTGCCATGCATTTGGGCCCCCCATGACATGCGTCATGCACGTGGGGTCCCTATGACATGCAGAATGCATTTGGAGCCCCCATGATATGTGCCGTGCATGTGGGGCCCCCATGACAGGCATCACGTATTTGGGGCCCCCATGACATGCGGCATGCGTTTGGGGTCCCCATGACACGCGGCATGCATGTGAGACCCCAATGACATGCGGCATGCATGTTGGGCCCCCATGACATGCGGCACGTATTTGGGGCCCCCATGACATGCACCAAGCATTTGGGGCCCTTATTACATGCGCCATGCATTTGGGGCCCCCATGACATGCGGCAGGAATTTGGGGCCCACATGACATGCGGCATGCATGTGGTCCCCCCATGACATGTGGCATGCACGTGGGGCCCCCATGACATGCGGCATGCATTTGGGGCCCCCATGACATGCGGCATGCATTTGGGGTCCCCATGACATGCAGCATGCACGTGGGACCCCCATGATATTGGGCATGTGTTTCGGGCCCCCATGACACGCGTCATGCATGTGGGGCCCCCATGACATGCGGCACGTATTTGGGGCCCCCATGACATGCGTCATGCATTTGGGGCCCCCATGACATGCGCCATGTATGTGGGGTCATCATGACATGAGGCATGTATTTGGGGCCCCCATGACATGTGCCATGCATTTGGGCCCCCCATGACATGCGTCATGCACGTGGGGTCCCTATGACATGCAGAATGCATTTGGGGCCCCCATGATATGTGCCGTGCATGTGGGGCCCCCATGACAGGCATCACGTATTTGGGGCCCTCATGACATGCGGCATGCATTTTTAGGCCCCCATGACATGCGGCATGCATTTGGGGTCCCCATGACACGCGGCATGCATGTGAGACCCCAATGACATGCGGCATGCATGTTGGGCCCCCATGACATGCGGCACGTATTTGGGGCCCCCATGACATGCGGAATGCATTTGGGGCCCTTATTACATGCGCCATGCATTTGGGGCCCCCATGACATGCAGCATGCATTTGGGGCCCCCATGACATGCGGCACATATTTGGAGCCCCCATGACATGCGGCATGCACGTGGTTCCCCCATGACATGCGGCATGCGTTTGGGGCCCCCATGACATGCGCCATGCATGTGGGGCCCCCATGACATGCGGCAGGAATTTGGGGCCCACATGACATGCGGCATGCATTTGGTGTCCCCATGACATGCGGCATGCACATGGGTCCCCCATGACATGCCGCATGCATGTGGGGCCCCCATGACATGCGGCACGTATTTGGGGCCCCCATGACATGCGGCATGCATTTGGGGCCCCCATGACATGTGCCATGTACGTTGGGTCCTCATGACATGAGGCATGTATTTGGGGCCCCCATGACATGTGCCATGCATTTGGGCCCCCCATGACATGCGTCATGCACGTGGGGTCCCTATGACATGCAGAATGCATTTGGGGCCCCCATGATATGTGCCGTGCATGTGGGGCCCCCATGACAGGCATCACGTATTTGGGGCCCTCATGACATTCGACATGCATTTTTAGGCCCCCATGACATGCGTCATGCATGTGTGGCCGTCATGACATGCGGCAGGTATTTGGGGCCCACATGACATGCGGCATTCATATGGTCCCCCCATGACATGCGGCATGCACGTCGGGCCAACATGACATGCGGCATGCATTTGGGGCCCCCATGACACGCGGCACATATTTGGGGCCCCCATGACATGCAGCATGCACATGGGGCCCCCATGATATGGGGCATGCGTTTCGGGCCCCCATGACACGCGGCATGCATGTGGGGCCCCGATGACATGCGGCATGCATGTTGGGCCACCATGACATGCGGCACGTATTTGGGGCCCCCATGACATGCGGCACGTATTTGGGGACCCCATGACATGCGGCATGCATGTGAGACCCCAATGACATGCGGCATGCATGTTGGGCCCCCATGACATGCGGCACGTATTTGGGGCCCTCATGACATGCGGCATGCATTTGGGGCCCCCATGACATGCGCCATGCATGTGGGGCCCCCATGACATGCGGCAGGAATTTGGGGCCCACATGACATGCAGCATGCATGTGGTCCCCCCGTGACATGTGGCATGCACGTGGGGCCCCCATGACATGCGGCATGCATTTGGGGCCCCCATGACATGTGCCATGCATGTGGGGTCCCCATGACATGTGGCACGTATTTGGGGCCCCCATGACATGCGGCATGCATTTGGGGTCCCCATGACATGCAGCATGCACTTGGGACCCCCATGATATGGGGCATGTGTTTCGGGCCCCCATGACACGCGGCATGCATGTGGGGCCCCGATGACATGCGGCATGCATGTTGGGCCCCCATGACATGCGGCACGTATTTGGGGCCCCCATGACATGCGGCATGCACGTGGGTCCCCCATGACATGCCGCATGCATGTATGGCCCCCATGACATGCGGCATGCATTTGTGGCCCCCATGACATGCGCCATGTATGTTGGGTCCTCATGACATGAGGCATGTATTTGGGGCCCCCATGACATGTGCCATGCATTTGGGCCCCCCATGACATGCGTCATGCACGTGGGGTCCCTATGACATGCAGAATGCATTTGGAGCCCCCATGATATGTGCCGTGCATGTGGGGCCCCCATGACAGGCATCACGTATTTGGGGCCCTCATGACATGCGGCATGCATTTTTAGGCCCCTGTGACATGCGGCATGCGTTTGGGGTCCCCATGACACGCGGCATGCATGTGAGACCCCAATGACATGCGGCATGCATGTTGGGCCCCCATGACATGCGGCATGTATTTGGGGCCCCCATGACATGCACCAAGCATTTGGGGCCCTTATTACATGCGCCATGCATTTGGGGCCCCCATGACATGCGGCAGGAATTTGGGGCCCACATGACATGCGGCATGCATGTGGTCCCCCCATGACATGTGGCATGCACGTGGGGCCCCCATGACATGCGGCATGCATTTGGGGCCCCCATGACATGCGGCATGCATTTGGGGTCCCCATGACATGCAGCATGCACGTGGGACCCCCATGATATGGGGCATGTGTTTCGGGCCCCCATGACACGCGTCATGCATGTGGGGCCCCCATGACATGCGGCACGTATTTGGGGCCCCCATGACATGCGGCATGCATTTGGGGCCCCCATGACATGCGCCATGTATTTGGGGTCATCATGACATGAGGCATGTATTTGGGGCCCCCATGACATGTGCCATGCATTTGGGCCCCCCATGACATGCGTCATGCACGTGGGGTCCCTATGATATGCAGAATACATTTGGTGCCCCCATGATATGTGCCGTGCATGTGGGGCCCCCATGACAGGCATCACGTATTTGGGGCCCTCATGACATGCGGCATGCATTTTTAGGCCCCCATGACATGCGTCATGCATGTGTGGCCGTCATGACATGCGGCAGGTATTTGGGGCCCACATGACATGCAGCATTCATATGGTCCCCCCATGACATGCGGCATGCACGTCGGGCCACCATGACATGCGGCATGCGCTTGGGGCCCCCATGACACGCGGCATGCATGTGAGACCCCAATGACATGCGGCATGCATGTTGGGCCCCCTTGACATGAGGCACGTATTTGGGGCCCCCATGACATGCGGCATGCATTTGGGGCCCCCATGACATGCGCCATGCATGTGGGGCCCCCATGACATGCGGCAGGAATTTGGGGCCCACATGACATGTGCCATGCATGTGGGGCCCCCATGACATGCGGCAGGAATTTGGGGCCCACATGACATGCGGCATGCATGTGGTCCCCCCGTGACATGCGGCATGCGCTTGGGGCCCCCATGACACGCGGCATGCATGTGAGACCCCAATGACATGCGGCATGCATGTTGGGCCCCCATGACATGCGGCACGTATTTGGGGCCCCCATGACATGCGGCATGCACGTGGGTCCCCCATGACATGCCGCATGCATGTGGGCCCCCATGACATGCGGCACGTATTTGGGGCCCCCATGACATGCGGCATGCATTTGTGGCCCCCATGACATGCGCCATGTATGTTGGGTCCTCATGACATGAGGCATGTATTTGGGGCCCCCATGACATGTGCCATGCATTTGGGCCCCCCATGACATGCGTCATGCACGTGGGGTCCCTATGACATGCAGAATGCATTTGGAGCCCCCATGATATGTGCCGTGCATGTGGGGCCCCCATGACAGGCATCACGTATTTGGGGCCCTCATGACATGCGGCATGCATTTTTAGGCCCCCATGACATGCGGCATGCGTTTGGGGTCCCCATGACACGCGGCATGCATGTGAGACCCCAATGACATGCGGCATGCATGTTGGGCCCCCATGACATGCGGCACGTATTTGGGGCCCCCATGACATGCGCCAAGCATTTGGGGCCCTTATTACATGCGCCATGCATTTGGGGCCCCCATGACATGCGGCAGGAATTTGGGGCCCACATGACATGCGGCATGCATGTGGTCCCCCCATGACATGTGGCATGCACGTGGGGCCCCCATGACATGCGGCATGCATTTGGGGCCCCCATGACATGCGGCATGCATTTGGGGTCCCCATGACATGCAGCATGCACGTGGGACCCCCATGATATTGGGCATGTGTTTCGGGCCCCCATGACACGCGTCATGCATGTGGGGCCCCCATGACATGCGGCACGTATTTGGGGCCCCCATGACATGCGGCATGCATTTGGGGCCCCCATGACATGCGCCATGTATGTGGGGTCATCATGACATGAGGCATGTATTTGGGGCCCCCATGACATGTGCCATGCATTTGGGCCCCCCATGACATGCGTCATGCACGTGGGGTCCCTATGACATGCAGAATGCATTTGGGGCCCCCATGATATGTGCCGTGCATGTGGGGCCCCCATGACAGGCATCACGTATTTGGGGCCCTCATGACATGCGGCATGCATTTTTAGGCCCCCATGACATGCGGCATGCATTTGGGGTCCCCATGACACGCGGCATGCATGTGAGACCCCAATGACATGCGGCATGCATGTTGGGCCCCCATGACATGCGGCACGTATTTGGGGCCCCCATGACATGCGGAATGCATTTGGGGCCCTTATTACATGCGCCATGCATTCGGGGCCCCCATGACATGCAGCATGCATTTGGGGCCCCCATGACATGCGGCACATATTTGGAGCCCCCATGACATGCGGCATGCACGTGGTTCCCCCATGACATGCGGCATGCGTTTGGGGCCCCCATGACATGCGCCATGCATGTGGGGCCCCCATGACATGCGGCAGGAATTTGGGGCCCACATGACATGCGGCATGCATTTGGTGTCCCCATGACATGCGGCATGCACATGGGTCCCCCATGACATGCGGCATGCATTTGGGGCCCCCATGACATGCGGCACATATTTGGAGCCCCCATGACATGCGGCATGCACGTGGTTCCCCCATGACATGCGGCATGCGTTTGGGGCCCCCATGACATGCGCCATGCATGTGGGGCCCCCATGACATGCGGCAGGAATTTGGGGCCCACATGACATGCGCCATGCATGTGGGGCCCCCATGACATGCGGCACGTATTTGGGGCCCCCATGACATGCGGCATGCATTTGGGGCCCCCATGACATGCGCCATGTACGTTGGGTCCTCATGACATGAGGCATGTATTTGGGGCCCCCATGACATGTGCCATGCATTTGGGCCCCCCATGACATGCGTCATGCACGTGGGGTCCCTATGACATGCAGAATGCATTTGGGGCCCCCATGATATGTGCCGTGCATATGGGGCCCCCATGACAGGCATCACGTATTTGGGGCCCTCATGACATTCGACATGCATTTTTAGGCCCCCATGACATGCGTCATGCATGTGTGGCCGTCATGACATGCGGCAGGTATTTGGGGCCCACATGACATGCGGCATTCATATGGTCCCCCCATGACATGCGGCATGCACGTCGGGCCAACATGACATGCGGCATGCATTTGGGGCCCCCATGACACGCGGCACATATTTGGGGCCCCATTGACATGCAGCATGCACATGGGGCCCCCATGATATGGGGCATGCGTTTCGGGCCCCCATGACACGCGGCATGCATGTGGGGCCCCGATGACATGCGGCATGCATGTTGGGCCACCATGACATGCGGCACGTATTTGGGGCCCCCATGACATGCGGCACGTATTTGGGGACCCCATGACATGCGGCATGCATTTTGGGTCCCCATGAGATGCGGCACGTATTTGGGGCCCCCATGACATGCGGCACATATTTGGGGCACCCATGACATGCAGCATGCACGTGGGGCCCCCATGATATGCGGCATGCATTTTGGGTCCCCATGGCATGCGGCATGCACGTGGGTCCCCCATGACATGCCGCATGCACGTGGGGCCCCAATGACATGCGGCACGTATTTGGGGCCCCCATGACATGCAGCATGCATTTGGGGCCCCCATGACATGTGGCATGCAAGTGGGGCCCCCATGACATGCGGCATGCATTTTTAGGCCCCCATGACATGCGCCATGCCTTTGGGGCCCTTATTACCTGTGCCATGCATTTGGGGCCCCCATGACATGCGGCACATATTTGGGGCCCCCATGACATGCAGCATGCATTTTGGGTCCCCATGACATGCGGCATGCACGTGGTTCCCCCATGACATGCGGCATGCGTTTGGGGCCCCCATGACACGCGGCATGCATGTGAGACCCCAATGACATGCGGCATGCATGTTGGCCCCCCATGACATGCGGCACGTATTTGGGGCCCCATGACATGCGGCATGCATTTGGGGCCTCCATGACATGCGCCATGCATGTGGGGCCCCCATGACATGCGGCAGGAATTTGGGGCCCCCATGACACGCGGCACATATTTGGGGCCCCATTGACATGCAGCATGCACATGGGGCCCCCATGATATGGGGCATGCGTTTCGGGCCCCCATGACACGCGGCATGCATGTGGGGCCCCGATGACATGCGGCATGCATGTTGGGCCACCATGACATGCGGCACGTATTTGGGGCCCCCATGACATGCGGCACGTATTTGGGGACCCCATGACATGCGGCATGCATTTTGGGTCCCCATGACATGCGGCACGTATTTGGGGCCCCCATGACATGCGGCACATATTTGGGGCACCCATGACATGCAGCATGCACGTGGGGCCCCCATGATATGGGGCATGCGTTTCGGGCCCCCATGACACGCGGCATGCCTGTGGGGCCCCGATGACATGCGGCACGTATTTGGGGCCCCCATGACATGCGGCACGTATTTGGGGCCCCCATGACATGCGGCACGTATTTGGGGACCCCATGACATGCGGCATGCATTTTGGGTCCCCATGGCATGCGGCATGCACGTGGGTCCCCCATGACATGCCGCATGCACGTGGGGCCCAAATGACATGCGGCACGTATTTGGGGCCCCCATGACATGCAGCATGCATTTGGGGCCCCCATGACATGTGGCATGCAACTGGGGCCCCCATGACATGCGGCATGCATTTTTAGGCCCCCATGACATGCGCCATGCCTTTGGGGCCCTTATTACATGTGCCATGCATTTGGGGCCCCCATGACATGCGGCACATATTTGGGGCCCCCATGACATGCGGCATGCATTTGGGGTCCCCATGACATGCGGCATGCACGTGGTTCCCCCATGACATGCGGCATGCGTTTGGGGCCCCCATGACACGCGGCATGCATGTGAGACCCCAATGACATGCGGCATGCATGTTGGCCCCCCATGACAGGCATCACGTATTTGGGGCCCTCATGACATTCGACATGCATTTTTAGGCCCCCATGACATGCGTCATGCATGTGTGGCCGTCATGACATGCGGCAGGTATTTGGGGCCCACATGACATGCGGCATTCATATGGTCCCCCCATGACATGCGGCATGCACGTCGGGCCAACATGACATGGGGCATGCATTTGGGGCCCCCATGACACGCGGCACATATTTGGGGCCCCCATGACATGCAGCATGCACATGGGGCCCCCATGATATGGGGCATGCGTTTCGGGCCCCCATGACACGCGGCATGCATGTGGGGCCCCGATGACATGCGGCATGCATGTTGGGCCACCATGACATGCGGCACGTATTTGGGGCCCCCATGACATGCGGCACGTATTTGGGGACCCCATGACATGAGGCATGCATTTTGGGTCCCCATGACATGCGGCACGTATTTGGGGCCCCCATGACATGCGGCACATATTTGGGGCACCCATGACATGCAGCATGCACGTGGGGCCCCCATGATATGGGGCATGCGTTTCGGGCCCCCATGACACACAGCATGCCTGTGGGGCCCCGATGACATGCGGCACGTATTTGGGGCCCCCATGACATGCGGCACGTATTTGGGGCCCCCATGACATGCGGCACGTATTTGGGGACCCCATGACATGCGGCATGCATTTTGGGTCCCCATGGCATGCGGCATGCACGTGGGTCCCCCATGACATGCCGCATGCACGTGGGGCCCCAATGACATGCGGCACGTATTTGGGGCCCCCATGACATGCAGCATGCATTTGGGGCCCCCATGACATGTGGCATGCAAGTGGGGCCCCCATGACATGCGGCATGCATTTTTAGGCCCCCATGACATGCGCCATGCCTTTGGGGCCCTTATTACATGTGCCATGCATTTGGGGCCCCCATGACATGCGGCACATATTTGGGGCCCCCATGACATGCGGCATGCATTTGGGGTCCCCATGACATGCGGCATGCACGTGGTTCCCCCATGACATGCGGCATGCGTTTGGGGCCCCCATGACACGCGGCATGCATGTGAGACCCCAATGACATGCGGCATGCATGTTGGCCCCCCATGACATGCGGCACGTATTTGGGGCCCCATGACATGCGGCATGCATTTGGGGCCCCCATGACATGCGCCATGCATGTGGGGCCCCCATGACATGCGGCAGGAATTTGGGGCCCACATGACATGCGGCATGCATGTGGTCCCCCCGTGACATGTGGCATGCATGTGGGGTCCCCATGACATGTGGCACGTATTTGGGGCCCCCATGACATGCGGCATGCATTTGGGGTCCCCATGACATGCAGCATGCACTTGGGACCCCCATGATATGGGGCATGTGTTTCGGGCCCCCATGACATGCGGCATGCATGTGGGTCCCCGATGACATGCGGCATGCATGTTGGGCCCCCATGACATGCGGCACGTATTTGGGGCCCCCATGACATGCGGCATGCACGTGGGTCCCCCATGACATGCCGCATGCATGTGGGGCCCCCATGACATGCGGCACGTATTTGGGGCCCCCATGACATGCGGCATGCATTTGGGGCCCCCATGACATGCGCCATGTATGTTGGGTCCTTATGACATGAGGCATGTATTTGGGGCCCACATGACATGTGGCATGCATGTGGTCCCCCCGTGACGTGGCATGCACGTGGGGCCCCATGACACGCGGCATGCATGTGGGGCGCCGATGACATGCGGCATGCGTGTTGGGCCCCCATGACATGCGGCACGTATTTGGGGCCCCCAAGACATGCGGCATGCACGTGGGTCCCCCATGACATGCCGCATGCATGTGGGGCCCCCATGACATGCGGCACGTATTTGGGGCCCCCATGACATGCGGCATGCATTTGGGGCCCCCATGACATGCGCCATGTATGTTGGGTCCTCATGACATGAGGCATGTATTTGGGGCCCCCATGACATATGCCATGCATTTGGGCCCCCCATGACATGCGCCATGCACGTGGGGTCCCTATGACATGCAGAATGCATTTGGGGCCCCCATGATATGTGCCGTGCATGTGGGGCCCCCATGACAGGCATCACGTATTTGGGGCCCTCATGACATGCGGCATGCATTTTTAGGCCCCCATGACATGCGCCATGCATGTGTGGCCATCATGACATGCGGCAGGTATTTGGGGCCCACATGACATGCGGCATTCATATGGTCCCCCCATGACATGCGGCATACATTTGGGGACCCTATGACATGTGCCATGCATGTGGGTCCCCATGACACGTGGCACGTATTTGGGGCCCCCATGACATGCGGCAAGTATTTGGGGACCCCATGACATGCGGCATGCATTTTGGGTCCCCATGACATGCGGCACGTATTTGGGGCCCCCATGACATGCGGCATGCATTTGGGGCCTCCATGACACTCAGCATGCATTTGGGTCCCTCATTACATGCGCCATGCATTTGGGTCCCCCATGACATGAGGCATACATTTGGGGACTCCATGACATTTGCCATGCATGTGGGCCCCCATGACATGCGGCATGCATTTGGGGCCCTCATTACATGCGCCATGCATTTGGGTCCCCCATGACATGAGGCATACATTTGGGGACCCCATGACATGTGCCATGCATGTGGGTCCCCATGACATGTGGCACGTATTTGGGGACCCCATGACATGCGGCATGCATTTGGGGCCCTCATTACATGCACCATGCATTTGGGGGCCCCATGATATGGGGCATGCGTTTCGGGTCCCCATGACACGCGGCATGCATGTGGGGCCCCGATGACATGCGGCATGCATGTTGGGCCCCCATGACATGCGGCACGTATTTGGGGCCCCCATGACATGCGGCACGTATTTGGGGCCCCCATGACATGCGGCATGCATTTTGGGTCCCCATGACATGCAGCACGTATTTGGGGCCCCCATGACATGCGGCGTGCATTTTTAGGCCCCCATGACAAGCGCCATGCATTTGGGGCCCTCATTTCATGCGCCATGAATTTGGGGCCCCCATGACATGCGGCACATATTTGGGGCCCCCATGACATGCGGCATGCATTTTTAGGCCCCCATGACATGCGGCATTCGTTTGGGGCCCCATGACACGCGGCATGATTGTGAGACCCCAATGACATGCGGCATGCATGTTGGGCCCCCATGACATGCGGCATGCATTTGGGGCCCCCATGACATGCACCATGCATGTGGGGTTCCCATGACATGCGGCATGCATTTGGGGCCCCCATGACATGCGCCATGCATGTGCGGCCGTCATGACATGCGGCAGGTATCTGGGTCCCACATGACATGCGTCATTCATATGGTCCCCCCATGACATGCGTCATGCACGTCGGGCCACCATGACATGCGGCATGCATTTGGGGCCCCCATGACACTCGGCATGCATTTGGGGCACTCATTACATGCGCCATGCATTTGGGACCCCCATGACATGCGGCAGATATTTGGGGCCCCCATGACATGCGGCATGCATTTGGGGTCCCCATGACATGCGGCATGCACGTGGTTCCCCCATGACATGTGGCATGCGTTTGGGGCCCCCATGACACGAGGCATGCATGTGAGACCCCAATGACATGCGGCATGCATGTTGGGCACCCATGACATGCGGCATGTATTTGGGGCCCCCATGACATGTGCCATGCATTTGGGGGCCCCATGACATGCGGCAGGAATTTGGGACCCACATGACATACGGCATGTATGTGGTCCCCCCATGACATGTGGCATGCACGTGGGGCCCCCATGACATGCCGCATGCATTTGGGGCCCCCATGACATGCGCCATGCATGTGGGTTCCTCATGACATGCGGCATGCATTTGGGGCCCCCATGACATGCGGCATGCATTTGGGGTCCTCATGTCATGCGGCACGTATTTGGGGGCCCCATGACATGCGCCATGCATTTGGCCCCCCATGACATGCGTCATGCACGTGGGGTCCCTATGACATGCGGAATGCATTTGGGTCCCGCATGATATGTGCCGTGCATGTTGGGCCCCCATGACATGCATCACGTATTTGGGGCCCCCATGACATGCGGCATGCATTTTTAGGCCCCCATGGCATTTGCCCTGCATGTGTGAACGTCATGACATGCGGCAGGAATTTGGGACCCACATGACATGCGGCATGCACGGGGTGCCCCCATGACATGCGGCAGGCATTTGGGGTCCCCATGACATGCGGCATGCACGTGAAGCCCCCATGACATGCGGCATGAATGTGGGGCCCTGATGACATGCGGCATGCATGTGGGACCCCCCTGACATTCGGCATGCACCTCGGGTCCCCATGACATGCGGCACGTATTTTGGGCCCCCATGACACAAACCATGCATGTGGGGCCCCCATGACATGCGGAATGCACGTGGGGCCCCCATGACATGGGCATGCATTTGAGGCCCCCATGACATGCGGCACGTATTTTGGGCCCCCATGACACAAACCATGCATGTGGGGCCCCCATGACATGCGGCATGCACATGGGGCCCCATGACATGCGGCATGCATATGGAGCCCCCATGACATGCGGAATGCACGTGGGGCCCCCATGACATGGGCATGCATTTGAGGCCCCCATGACATGCGGCATGCATGTGGGGCCCCCATGACATGCGGCATGCATGTGGGGCCCCATGACATGCGGCACGTATTTGGGGCCCCCTGACATGCGGCATGCATTTGGGGTAGTCATGACATGCGGCATGCACGTGGGGCACCCATGACATGCGGTATGCACGTGGGGCCCCCATGACATGCTTCATGCATTTGGGGCCCCCATGACTTGCGGAATGGACATGCGGGACCCCATGACATGTTACATGCAAGTCGGGGCCCCATGACATGCAGCACGTATTTGGGGCCCCATGACATGCGTCATGCAAGTGGGGCCCCCATGACATGCGGCATGCATGTGGGGCCCACATGACAAGCGGCATGCACGTGGGGCCCCCATGACATGCGGCACGTATTTAGTGCCCCCATGACATGCGGCATGCATGTGGAGCCCCCATGACATGCGGAATGGACATGGGCACCCCATGACATGCGGCATGCATTTGGGGCCCCCATGACATGCAGCATGAATTTGGGGCCCCCATGATATGCATCATGCATGTGGGGCCCCGATGACACGCTGCATGCATATGGGGCCCCCATGATATGCGGCACATATTTGATGCCCCCAAGACTTGCGACATGCACATGGGGCCCCCATGACATGCGGCATGCATGTGGGGCCCTATAACATGCGGAATGCACCTGGGGACCCCATAACATGCCACATGCAATTGGGTCCCACATGACAAGCAGCATGCATTTGGGGCTCCCATGACATAAGGCATGCATTTGGGGCCCACATGACATGCGGCATACATTTGGGGCCACCATGACATGCAGAATGCATTTGGGGCCCCCATGACATGCGGCATGCACTTGTGGCCCCCATGACACGCGGCATGCATGTGGGGCCCCCATGACATGCCGCATGCATGCGGGGCCCCCATGACATGCCGCATGCATTTGGGGCCCCCATGACATGCGACATACATTTGGGGCCCCCATGATATGCTGCATGCTCTTGGGGCTCCTATCACATGAGGCATGCACGTTGGGCCCCCATGACAGGAGGCATGCATGTAGAGCCGCCATGACATGCAGAATGCACGTGGGGACCTCATGACATGCAGCATGCACGTAGGGCCCCCATGACACGCAGCACGTATTTGGGGCCCCCATGACATGTGGCATGCATTTGGCCTCCATGACATGCAACATGCATTTGGGGCTCCCATGACATGCGGCATGCTCTTGGGGCCCCCATGAAATGCGGTATGCATGTGGAGCCACCATGACATGCGGAATGCACGTGAGGCCCCCATGACATGCGACACGTATTTATGGCCCTCATGACATGCGGCATACATTTGGGGCCCCCATGAAATGCGGCATGCACGTGGGGCCCCCATGACATGGGGCATGCATTTGGGGCCTTCATAATCTGTGGCATGCATGTGGGGCCCCCATGACATGCGGTTTGCATATGGGGCACCCGTGACTTGTGGCATGCACGTAGGGCCCCCATGACATGCGGCATGCATTTGGGGCCCCCATGACATGCGGCATGCATGTGGGGCCCTATGACATGCGGAATGCACCTGGGGACCCCATGACATGCCACATGCAATTGGGTCCCACATTACAAGCAGCATGCATTTGGGGCTCCCATGACATACGGCATGCATTTGGGGCCCACATGACATGCAGAATGCATTTGGGGCCCCCATGACATGCGGCATGCACTTGTGGCCCCCATGACACGCGGCATGCATGTGGGGTCCCCATGACATGCCGAATGCATGCGGGGCCCCCATGACATGCGGCATGCATTTGGGGCCCCCATGACATGCGGCATGCATGTGGGGCCCTATGACATGCGGAATGCACCTGGGGACCCCATGACATGCCACATGCAATTGGGTCCCACATTACAAGCAGCATGCATTTGGGGCTCCCATGACATGCGGCATACATTTGGGGCCACCATGACATGCAGAATGCATTTGGGGCCCCCATGACATGCGGCATGCACTTGTGGCCCCCATGACACGCGGCATGCATGTGGGGTCCCCATGACATGCCGAATGCATGCGGGGCCCCCATGACATGCGACATACATTTGGGGCCCCCATGACATGCGTCATGCTCTTGGGGCCCCTATCACATGAGGCATGCACGTTGGGCCCCCATGACAGGAGGCATGCATGTAGAGGCGCCACGACATGCGGAATGCACGTGGGGACCTCATGACATGCGGCATGCACGTAGGGCCCCCATGACACGCGGCACGTATTTGGGGCCCCCATGACATGTGGCATGCATTTGGCCTCCATGACATGCAACATGCATTTGGGGCTCCCATGACATGCGGCATGCTCTTGGGGCCCCCATGAAATGCGGTATGCATGTGGAGCCACCATGACATGCGGAATGCACGTGAGGCCCCCATGACATGCGGCACGTATTTATGGCCCTCATGACATGCGGCATACATTTGGGGCCCCCATGAAATGCGGCATGCACGTGGGGCCCCCATGACATGGGGCATGCATTTGGGGCCTTCATAATCTGTGGCATGCATGTGGGGCCCCCATGACATGCGGTTTGCATATGGGGCACCCGTGACTTGTGGCATGCACGTAGGGCCCCCATGACATGCGGCATGCATTTGGGGCCCCCATGACATGCGGCATGCATGTGGGGCCCTATGACATGCGGAATGCACCTGGGGACCCCATGACATGCCACATGCAATTGGGTCCCACATTACAAGCAGCATGCATTTGGGGCTCCCATGACATACGGCATGCATTTGGGGCCCACATGACATGCGGCATACATTTGGGGCCACCATAACATGCAGAATGCATTTGAGGCCCCCATGACATGCGGCATGCACTTGTGGCCCCCATGACACGCGGCATGCATGTGGGGTCCCCATGACATGCCGAATGCATGCGGGGCCCCCATGACATGCCGCATGCATGCGGGGCCCCCATGACATGCCGCATGCATGCGGGGCCCCCATGACATGCGACATACATTTGGGGCCCCCATGACATGCGGCATGCTCTTGGGGCCCCTATCACATGAGGCATGCACGTTGGGCCCCCATGACAGGAGGCATGCATGTAGAGGCGCCACGACATGCGGAATGCACGTGGGGACCCCATGACATGCGGCATGCACGTAGGGCCCCCATGACACGCGGCACGTATTTGGGGCCCCCATGACATGTGGCATGCATTTGGCCTCCATGACATGCGACATGCATTTGGGACTCCCATGACATGCGGCATGCTCTTGGGGCCCCCATGAAATGCGATATGCATGTGGAGCCACCATGACATGCGGAATGCACGTGGGGCCCCCATGACATGCGGCACGTATTTATGGCCCTCATGACATGCGGCATACATTTGGGGCCCCCATGACATGTGGCATGCATTTGGGGCCCCCATGACACACGGCATGCATGTGGGGCCCCCATGGCATGCAGCATGAATTTGGGGCCCCCATGACACGCGGCTTCCATGTTCGGCCCGCGTGACATACGGCATGCATGTGGGGCCCCCATGACATGCGGCACGTATTTGGGGCCCCCATGACATGCAGAATGCATTTGGGGCCCCCATGACATGCGGCATACATTTCTGGCCTCCATGACATGCGGCATGCATTTGGGGCACCCATGACATGCGGCATGCTCTTGGGGCCCCCATGACATGCGGCACGTATTTATGGGCCTCATGACCTGCGGCATACATTTGGGGCCCCCAGGACATGCGGCATGCACGTGGGGCCCCCATGACATGCGGCACGTATTTATGGCCCTCATGACATGCGGCATACATTTGGGGCCCCCATGACATTCGGCATGCATTTGGGGCCCCCATGACATGAAGCATACATTTGGGGCCCCGATGACAAGCAGCAAGAATTTGGGCCCTCATGACACGCGACATGCATGTTCGGCACCCGTGACATGCGGCATGCTTGTGGAGCCCCCATGACATGCTGAATGCACGTGGGGACCCCATGACATGCGTCATGCATTTGAGGACCCCATGATATGCAGCATGAATTTGGGGCCCCCATGACATGCGGCATGCATGTGGGGCCCTCATGACATGCAGCATGCATGTTCGGCCCCCATGACATGCGGCATGCATGTGGGCCCCCCATGACATGCGGCATGCATGTGAGGCCCCATGACATGCAGCACGTATTTGGGGTTGCCAAGACATGCAGCATGCACATGGGGCCCACATGACATGCCGCAACTATTTGGGGCCCCAATGATATGCGGCATGCATTTGGGGCCCCCATGACACATGACATGCATGTGGGGCCCCCATGACATGCGGCATGCATTTAAGGCCCCAATGACATGCTTCATGCATGCGGCATGCATGTGGTCCCCCGTGACATGTGGCATGCACGTGGGGCCCCCATGACATGCGGCATGCATTTGGGGCCCCCATGACATGCGCCATGCATGTGGGGTCCTCATGACATGAGGCATGTATTTGGGGCCCCCATGACATGTGCCATGCATTTGGGCCCCCCCATGACATGCGTCATGCACGTGGGGTCCCTATGACATGCAGAATGCATTTGGGGCCCCCATGATATGTGCCGTGCATGTGGGGCCCCCATGACAGGCATCACGTATTTGGGGCTCTCATGACATGCGGCATGCATTTGGGGTCCCCATGACATGCAGCATGCACGTGGGACCCCATGATATGGGGCATGTGTTTCGGGCCCCCATGACACGCGGCATGCATGTGGGGCCCCGATGACATGCGGCATGCATGTTGGGCCCCCATGACATGTGGCACGTATTTGGGGCCCCCATGACATGCGGCATGCACGTGGGTCCCCCATGACATGCCGCATGCATGTGGGGCCACCATGACATGCAGCATGCACGTGGGACCCCATGATATGGGGCATGCATTTGGGGACCCCATGACATGTGCCATGCATGTGGGTCCCCATGACATGTGGCACGTATTTGGGGCCCCCATGACATGCGGCATGCATTTGGGGCCCTCATTACATGCGCCATGCATTTGGGTCCCCCATGACATGTGGCATACATTTGGGGACCCCATGACATTTGCCATGCATGTGGGTCCCCATGACATGTGGCACGGATTTGGGGCCCCCATGACATGCGGCATGCATTTGGGGCCTTCATTACATGCGCCATGCATTTGGGGCCCCCATGACATGCGGCACATATTTGGGGCCCCCATGACATGCAGCATGCACATGGGGCCCCCATGATATGGGGCATGCGTTTCGGGCCCCCATGACATGTGGCATGCATGTGGGGCCCCGATGACATGCGGCATGCATGTTGGGCCCCCATGACATGCGGCACGTATGTGGGGCCCCCATGACATGCGGCACGTATTTGGGGCCCCCATGACATGCGGCATGCATTTGGGGCCCCCATGACACTCGGCAAGCATGTGGGGCCCCCATGACATGAGGCATGCACGTTGGGCCCCCATGACATGCGTCAAGTATTTCTGGCCCTCATGACATGCGGCATACATTTGGGGCCCCCATGACATGCGGCATGCATTTGGGTCCCCCATGACACGTGGCATGCATGTGGGGCCCCCATGACATGCGGCATGCATGTTGGGCCCCCATGACATGCGGCACGTATTTGGGGCCCCCATGACATGCGGCACGTATTTGGGGCCCCATGACATGCGGCATGCATTTTGGGTCCCCATGACATGCGGCACGTATTTGGGGCCCCCATGACATGCCGCACGTATTTGGGGCCCCATGACATGCGGCATACATTTGGGGCCCCCATGACATACGTCATGCTTTTGGGCCCCCCATGACATGCGCCATGTATGTGGGGTCCTCATGACATGCGGCACGTATTTGGGGCCCCATGACATGCGGCATACATTTGGGGCCCCCATGACATACGTCATGCTTTTGGGCCCCCCATGACATGCGCCATGTATGTGGGTTCCTCATGACATGCGGCACGTATTTGGGGCCCCCATGACATGTGGCATGCATTTTTAGGCCCCCATGACATGCGCCATGCATTTGGGGCCCTCATTACATGCGACATGCATTTGGGGCCCCCATGACATGCGGCACATATTTGGGGCCCCCATGACATGCGGCATGCATTTTTAGGCCCCCATGACATGCGGCATGCGTTTGGGGCCCCCATGACACGCGGCATGCATGTGAGACCCCAATGACATGCGGCATGCATGTTGGGCCCCCATGACATGCGGCATGCTTTTGGGGCCCCCATGACATGCGGCATGCATGTGGGGTCCTCATGACATGAGGCATGTATTTGGGGCCCCCATGACATGTGCCATGCATTTGTGCCCCCCATGACATGCGTCATGCACGTGGGGTCCCTATGACATGCAGAATGCATTTGGGGCCCCCATGATATGTGCCGTGCATGTGGGGCCCCCATGACATGCATCACGTATTTGGGGCCCTCATGACATGCGGCATGCATTTTTAGGCTCCCATGACATGCGCCATGCATGTGTGGCCGTCATGACATGCGGCAGGTATTTGGGTCCCGCATGACATGCGTCATTCATATGGTCCCCCCATGACATGCGGCTTGCACGTCGGGCCACCATGACATGCGGCATGCATTTGGGGCCCCCATGACACTCGTCATGCATGTGGGGCCCCCATGACATGAGGCATGCACGTGGGGCCCCCATGACATGCGGCAAGTATTTCTGGCCCTCATGACATGCGTTATACATTTGGGGCCCCCATGACATGCGGCATGCATTTGGGTCCCCCATGACATGAGGAATACATTTGGGGCCCCCATGACATGTGCCATGCATGTGGGTCCCCATGACATGTGGCACGTATTTGGGGCCCCCATGACATGCGGCACGTATTTGGGGCCCCCATTACATGCGCCATGCATGTGGGGCCCCCATGACAAGCGGCACGTATTTGGTGGCCCCGTGACGTGCGGCATGCATTTGGGGACCCCATGACATGCGGCATGCATGTGGGGCCCCGAAGACATACGGCTTGCATGTGGGTCCCCCATGACATGCCGCATGCACGTGGGGCCCCCATGACATGCGGCATGCATTTGGGGTCCTCATGACATGCGGCACGTATTTGGGGCCCCCATGACATGCGCCATGCATTTGGCCCCCCATGACATGCGTCATGCACGTGGGGTCCCCATGACATGCGGCATGCATTTGGGGTCCCCATGACATGCGGCATGCACGTGAAGCCCCCATGACATGCGGCATGCATGTGGGGCCCTGATGACATGCGGCATGCATGTGGGACCCCCCTGACATTCGGCATGCATCTCGGGCCCCCATGACATGCGGCACATATTTTGGGCCCCCATGACATGCGGCATGCATTTTGGGCCCCCATGACACACACCATGCATGTGGGGCCCCCATGATATGCGGCATGCATGTGGGGCCCCCTTGACATGCGGCATGCACTTGGGGCCCCCATGATATTCCGCACATACTTGGGGCCCCCATGACATGTGGCATGCATTTGGTGCCCTCATGACAAGCGGCATGCACGTGGGGCCCCCATGACATGCGGCTTGCATTTGGGCCACCCATGAAAAGCGCCGCATGCACATGGGGCCCTCATGACATGCGACATGCATTTGGGGCTCCCATGACATGCAGCTTGCACGTGGGGCCCCCATGACATGTGGCACGTATTTGGGGCCCCCATGACATGTGGCATGCATGTGGGGCCCCCATGACATGTGCCATGCATGTGGGGCCCCCATGACATGTGCCATGCATGTGGGGCCCCCATGACATGCGGCACGTATTTGGGGCCCCCCATGACAATGACATGCGGCATGCATTTGGGGCCCCCATGACATGTGCCATGCATGTGGGGCCCCCAAGACATGCGTCACATATTTGGGACCCGCATGGCATGCGGCATGCATTTGGGCCCCCTGACATGAGGCACGTATTTCGGGCCCCCATGACATGTGGTATGCACGTTGGGCGCCCATTACATATGTCATGTGTTTGTGGCCCCCATGACACGCGGCATGTATGTGGAGCCCAGATGACATGCGGCATGCATGTGGAGCCCCCCTGACATGGGGCATGCAAGTGGGGCCCTCATGACATGCGGCACGTATTTGGGTCCCCATGACATGAGCCATGCATTTGGGGCCCCCATGACATGGGACACGTATTTGGGGGCCGTATGACACCCGGCATGCATGTGGGGCCCCCATGACATGCGGTATGTATTTATGGCCCTCATGACATGTGGCATACAATTGGGGCCTCCATGACATGCGGCATGCATTTGGGGCCCCATGACATGCGGAATGCACTTGGGGGCCCCATGACATGCGGCATTCATGTGTGGCCCCCTTGACTTGCGGCATGCATGTGGGGCCCTCATGACATGTGGAATGCATGTGGGGCCCCCATGACATGCGACATGCATGTGGGGCACCATGTCATGCGGCACGTGTTTGGGGCCCCCAAGATATTTGGCATGCACGTGGGGCCCCCATGACATGCGTCACGTATTTGGGGCCCCCATTACCTGTGGCATGCATGTGGGGCCCCCATGACATGTGCCACGCATGTGGGGCCCCCATGACATGCGGCACGTATTTGGGGCCACCATGACATGCGGCATGCATTTGGGGCCCCCATGACATGTGCCATGCATTTGGGGCCCCCATGACATGAGGCACGTATTTGGGGGCCCCATGACATGCGGCATGCATTTGGGGGCCGTATGACCCCCGGCATTTATGTGGGGCCCCCATGACATGCGGCATGCACGTGGGGCCCCCATGACATGCGGCACGTATTTATGGCCCTCATGACATGTGGCATACAATGGGGGCCTCCATGACATGCGGCATGCATTTGGGGCCCCATGACATGCGGAATGCACGTGGGGGCCCCATGACATGCGGAATGCACGTAGGTCCCCCATGACATGCGGCATGCATTTGGGGCCCCCATGACATGCGGCATGCATGTGGGGCACCCTTGACATGCGGCATGCATTTGGGGCCCCCATGACATGAGGCATACATTTGGGGCCCCCATGAAATGCGGCATGCATTTGGGGCACCATGACATGCGGAATGCACGTGGGGCCCCATGACATGCAGAATGCACATGGTGGCCCCATGACATGCGGCATGCATTTGGGGCCCCCATGACATGCGGCATGCATGTGGGGCCCCCTTAACTTGCAACATGCATTTGGGACCTCCATGACATGCGGCATACATTTGGGGCCCCAATGACATGCGGCATGCATTTGGGTCCCCATGACATGAGGCATGCAATTGGGAGCCCCATGACATGCGGCATGAACGTGGGGGCCCCATGATATGCGTAATGCACGCGATGCCCCCATGACATGTGCCATGCATTTGGGGCCCCCATGACATGCGGCATGCATGTGGGGCCCCCTTGACATGCAGCATGCACTTGGGGCCCCCATGATATGCGGCACATACTTGGGGCCCCCATGACATGCGGCATGCATTTGGGGCCCTCATGACAAGCGGCATGCACGTGGGACCACCATGACATGCGGCTTGCGTTTGGGCCACCCATGACAAGCGCGGCATGCACGTGGGGCCCTCATGACATGCGGCTTGCACGTGGGGCCCCCATGACATGTGGCACGTATTTGGGGCACGAATGACATGTGGCATGGATGTAAGGCCCCAATGACATGTGCCATGCATGTGGGCCCCCCATGACATGTGCCATGCATGTGGGGCCCCCATGACATGCGGCACGTATTTGGGGCCCCCATGACAATGACATGCGTCATGCATTTGGGGCCCCCAAGACATGTGCCATGCATGTGGGGCCCCCATGACATACGGCACTTATTTGGGGCCCGCATGGCATGCGGCATGCATTTGGCCCCCCTGACATGAGGCACGTATTTCGGGCCCCCATGACATGTGGTATGCACGTTGGGCGCCCATTACATGTGTCATGCGTTTGTGGCCCCCATGACACGCGGCATATATGTGGAGCCCAGATGACATGCGGCATGCATGTGGAGCCAACCTGACATGGGGTATGCATGTGGGGCCCCCATGACATGCGGCACGTATTTGGGTCCCCATGACATGTGCCATGCATGTGGGGCCCCCATGACATGCGACATGCATTTGGGGCCCCATGACATGCGGAATGCACGTGTGGGCCCCATGACATGCGGAATGCACGTGGGTCACTCATAACATGCGTCATGCATTTGGGGCCCAGATGACATGCGGCATGCATCTGGGGCCCCCTTGACATGCGGCATGCATTAGGTCCCCCCATTACATGTGGCATACATGTGGGGACCCCATGACATGCGGCATGCATTAGGTCCCCCCATTACATGTGGCATACATGTGGGGACCCCATGACATGCGGCATGCATTTGTGGCCCGTATGACACCCTGCATGCATGTGGGGCCACCATGACATGCGGCACGTATTTATGGCCCTCATGACATGCGGCATACAATTGGGGCCCCCATGACATTCGGCATGCATTTGGGGCCCCATGACATGCGGAATGCACGTGGGTCCCCCATGACATGCGGCATGCATTTGGGGCCCCCATGACATGCGGCATGCATGTGGGGCCCCCTTGACATGAGGCATGCACGTGGGGCCCCCATGACATGCGGAACGCATTTGTGGCCCCCATGATATGCGGCATGCATTTGGGGTCCCCATGACATTCGGCATGCACATGGGGCCCCCATGACAGGCGGCATGCATTTGGGGCCCCCATGACATGCGGCATGCATTTGGTCCCCCCATTATATGCGGCATGCACGTGGGGCCCCCATGACATGCGGCATGCATTTGGGGGCCGTATGACACCCGGCATGCATGTGGGGCCCCCATGTTATGCGTCATGCACATGGGGCCCCCATGACATGCGGCACGTATTTATGGCCCTCATGACATGTGGCATACAATTACGGCCTCCATGACATGCGGCATGCATTTGGGGCCCCATGACATGCGGAATGTACTTGGGGGCCCCATGACATGCGGAATGCATGTGGGTCCCCAATGACATGTGGCATGCATTTGGGGCCCCCATGACATGCGGCATGCATGTGGGGCCCCCATGACATGTGGAATGCATGTGGGGCCCCCATGTCATGCGCCATGCATGTGGGACCCCATGTCATGCGGCACGTATTTGGGGCCACCATGACATGCGGCATGCATTTGGGGCCCCCATGACATGTGCCATGCATGTGGGGCCCCCATGACATGAGGCACGTATTTGGGGCCCCCATGACATGCGGCATGCATTTAGTGCCCCCATGACATACGCCATGCATATGGGGCCCGCATGACATGCGGCACGTATTTGGGGCCCCCATGACATGCGGCATGCATTTGGGGTCCCCATGACTTGCGGTATGCACGTGGGGACCCCATGAAATGCGGCATGCGTTTGGGGACCCCATGACACGCGGCTTGCATGTTGAGCCCCAATGACATGCGGCATGCATGTGGGCCCCCATGACATGTGGCATGCATTTGGGGTCCCCATGACATGTAACATGCACGTGGGGCCCCCATGACAGGTGGCATGTATTTGGGGGCCCCATGACATGCGGCATGCATTTGGTCCCCCCATTATATGCAGCATGCACGTGGGGCTCCCATGACATGCGGCATGCATTTGGGGGCCGTATGACACCCGGCATGCATGTGGGACCCTCATGATATGCGGCATGCATTTGGGGCCCCATGACATGTGGCATGCACGTGGGCCCCCCATGACATGCGACATACATTTGGGGACCCCATGACATGCGACATGCATTTGGGGCCCCCATGAAATGCGGCATGCATTTGGGGCCCCATGACATGCGGAATGCACGTGGGGCCCCATGACATGCGGGATGCATGTGGTGGCCCCATGACATGTGGAATGCACGTGGGGCCCCCATGACTTGCGGCATGCATTTGGGGCCCCCATGACATGCGGCATGCATGTGGGGCCTCCTTGACATGTGGCATGCATTTGGGACCCCCATGACATGCGACATACATTTGGTGCCCCCATGACATGCGACATGCATTTAGGGCCCTCATGACATGCGGCATGCCTGTGGTGCCCCCATGACATGCGGCATGCATTTTGGCCACCCATGACAAGCGGCATGCATGTAGGTCGCTCATGACATGCGGCATGCATTTGGGGCCCCCATGACATGCAACACGTATTTGGGCCCCCCATCACATCGGGCATGCACGTGGGGCCCCCATGACACGCGGCATGCATGTGGAGCGCCAATGACATGCGGCATGCATGTGGGTCTCCCCTGATATGCGGCATGCATGTGGGGCCCCCATGACATGCGACACGTATTTGGGGCCCCCATGACATGTGCCATGCATTTGGGGCCTTCATGACATGCGGCATGCACGTGGGCCCCATGAGATGCGGCTTGCATGTGGGACCCCCATGACATGCGGCTTGCATTTGGGGACCCCATGATAAGAGGCACGTATTTGGGGCCCCCATGACTTGCGGCATGCATGTGGGGCCCCCTTGACTTGCGGCATGCATTTGGGACCCTCATGATATGCCGCACATACTTGGGGCCCCCATGACATGTGGCATGCATTTGGGGCCCTCATGACAAGCGGCATGCACGTGGGGCCCCCATGACATGCGGCTTGCATTTGGGCCACCCATGAAAAGCGCGGCATGCACATGGGGCCCTCATGACATGCGACATGCATTTGGGGCCCCCATGACATGCAGCTTGCACGTGTGGCCCCCATGACATGTGGCACATATTTGGGGCCCCCCATGACAATGACATGCGGCATGCATTTGGGGCCCCCATGACATGTGCCATGCATGTGGGGCCCCCATGACATGCGGCACGTATTTGGGACCCGCATGGCATGCGGCTTGCATTTGGGCCCCCTGACATGAGGCACGTATTTCGGGCCCCCATGACATGTGGTATGCACGTTGGGCGCCTATTACATGTGTCATGTGTTTGTGGCCCCCATGACACGCGGCATGTATGTGGAGCCCAGATGACATGCGGCATGCATGTGGAGCCCCCCTGACATGGGGCATGCATGTGGGGCCCCCATGACATGGGACACGTATTTGGGGTTGCCAAGACATGCAGCATGCACATGGGGCCCACATGACATGCCGCAACTATTTGGGGCCCCAATGATATGCGGCATGCATTTGGGGCCCCCATGACACATGACATGCATGTGGGGCCCCCATGACATGCGGCATGCATTTAGGGCCCCAATGACATGCTTCATGCATGCGGCATGCATGTGGTCCCCCGTGACATGTGGCATGCACGTGGGGCCCCCATGACATGCGCCATGCATTTGGGGCCCCCATGACATGCGCCATGCATGTGGGGTCCTCATGACATGAGGCATGTATTTGGGGCCCCCAAGACATGTGCCATGCATTTGGGCCCCCCCATGACATGCGTCATGCACGTGGGGTCCCTATGACATGCAGAATGCATTTGGGGCCCCCATGATATGTGCCGTGCATGTGGGGCCCCCATGACAGGCATCACGTATTTGGGGCTCTCATGACATGCGGCATGCATTTGGGGTCCCCATGACATGCAGCATGCACGTGGGACCCCATGATATGGGGCATGTGTTTCGGGCCCCCATGACACGCGGCATGCATGTGGGGCCCCGATGACATGCGGCATGCATGTTGGGCCCCCATGACATGTGGCACGTATTTGGGGCCCCCATGACATGCGGCATGCACGTGGGTCCCCCATGACATGTCGCATGCATGTGGGGCCACCATGACATGCGGCATGCATTTGGGGACCCCATGACATGTGCCATGCATGTGGGTCCCCATGACATGTGGCACGTATTTGGGGCCCCCATGACATGCGGCATGCATTTGGGGCCCTCATTACATGCGCCATGCATTTGGGTCCCCCATGACATGTGGCATACATTTGGGGACCCCATGACATTTGCCATGCATGTGGGTCCCCATGACATGTGGCACGGATTTGGGGCCCCCATGACATGCGGCATGCATTTGGGGCCTTCATTACATGCGCCATGCATTTGGGGCCCCCATGACATGCGGCACATATTTGGGGCCCCCATGACATGCAGCATGCACATGGGGCCCCCATGATATGGGGCATGCGTTTCGGGCCCCCATGACATGTGGCATGCATGTGGGGCCCCGATGACATGCGGCATGCATGTTGGGCCCCCATGACATGCGGCACGTATGTGGGGCCCCCATGACATGCGGCACGTATTTGGGGCCCCCATGACATGCGGCATGCATTTGGGGCCCCCATGACACTCGGCAAGCATGTGGGGCCCCCATGACATGAGGCATGCACGTTGGGCCCCCATGACATGCGTCAAGTATTTCTGGCCCTCATGACATGCGGCATACATTTGGGGCCCCCATGACATGCGGCATGCATTTGGGTCCCCCATGACACGTGGCATGCATGTGGGGCCCCCATGACATGCGGCATGCATGTTGGGCCCCCATGACATGCGGCACGTATTTGGGGCCCCCATGACATGCGGCACGTATTTGGGGCCCCATGACATGCGGCATGCATTTTGGGTCCCCATGACATGCGGCACGTATTTGGGGCCCCCATGACATGCCGCACGTATTTGGGGCCCCATGACATACGGCATACATTTGGGGCCCCCATGACATACGTCATGCTTTTGGGCCCCCCATGACATGCGCCATGTATGTGGGGTCCTCATGACATGCGGCACGTATTTGGGGCCCCATGACATGCGGCATACATTTGGGGCCCCCATGACATACGTCATGCTTTTGGGCCCCCCATGACATGCGCCATGTATGTGGGTTCCTCATGACATGCGGCACGTATTTGGGGCCCCCATGACATGTGGCATGCATTTTTAGGCCCCCATGACATGCGCCATGCATTTGGGGCCCTCATTACATGCGACATGCATTTGGGGCCCCCATGACATGCGGCACATATTTGGGGCCCCCATGACATGCGGCATGCATTTTTAGGCCCCCATGACATGCGGCATGCGTTTGGGGCCCCCATGACACGCGGCATGCATGTGAGACCCCAATGACATGCGGCATTCATGTTGGGCCCCCATGACATGCGGCATGCATTTGGGGCCCCCATGACATGCACCATGCATGTGGGGTCCTCATGACATGAGGCATGTATTTGGGGCCCCCATGACATGTGCCATGCATTTGGGCCCCCCATGACATGCGTCATGCACGTGGGGTCCCTATGACATGCAGAATGCATTTGGGGCCCCCATGATATGTGCCGTGCATGTGGGGCCCCCATGACATGCATCACGTATTTGGGGCCCTCATGACATGCGGCATGCATTTTTAGGCTCCCATGACATGCGCCATGCATGTGTGGCCGTCATGACATGCGGCAGGTATTTGGGTCCCGCATGACATGCGTCATTCATATGGTCCCCCCATGACATGCGGCTTGCACGTCGGGCCACCATGACATGCGGCATGCATTTGGGGCCCCCATGACACTCGTCATGCATGTGGGGCCCCCATGACATGAGGCATGCACGTGGGGCCCCCATGACATGCGGCAAGTATTTCTGGCCCTCATGACATGCGTTATACATTTGGGACCCCCATGACATGCGGCATGCATTTGGGTCCCCCATGACATGAGGAATACATTTGGGGCCCCCATGACATGTGCCATGCATGTGGGTCCCCATGACATGTGGCACGTATTTGGGGCCCCCATGACATGCGGCACGTATTTGGGGCCCCCATTACATGCGCCATGCATGTGGGGCCCCCATGACAAGCGGCACGTATTTGGTGGCCCCGTGACGTGCGGCATGCATTTGGGGACCCCATGACATGCGGCATGCATGTGGGGCCCCGAAGACATACGGCTTGCATGTGGGTCCCCCATGACATGCCGCATGCACGTGGGGCCCCCATGACATGCGGCATGCATTTGGGGTCCTCATGACATGCGGCACGTATTTGGGGCCCCCATGACATGCGCCATGCATTTGGCCCCCCATGACATGCGTCATGCACGTGGGGTCCCCATGACATGCGGCATGCATTTGGGGTCCCCATGACATGCGGCATGCACGTGAAGCCCCCATGACATGCGGCATGCATGTGGGGCCCTGATGACATGCGGCATGCATGTGGGACCCCCCTGACATTCGGCATGCATCTCGGGCCCCCATGACATGCGGCACATATTTTGGGCCTCCATGACATGCGGCATGCATTTTGGGCCCCCATGACACACACCATGCATGTGGGGCCCCCATGACATGCGTCATGAACGTGGGGGCCCCATGGCATGCGTAATACACGCGATGCCCCCATGACATGTGCCATGGATTTGGGGCCCCCATGACATGCGGCATGCATGTGGGGCCCCCTTGACATGCGGCATGCACTTGGGGTCCCCATGATATTCCGCACATACTTGGGGCCCCCATGACATGTGGCATGCATTTGGTGCCCTCATGACAAGCGGCATGCACGTGGGGCCCCCATGACATGCGGCTTGCATTTGGGCCACCCATGAAAAGCGCCGCATGCACATGGGGCCCTCATGACATGCGACATGCATTTGGGGCTCCCATGACATGCAGCTTGCACGTGGGGCCCCCATGACATGTGGCACGTATTTGGGGCCCCCATGACATGTGGCATGCATGTGGGGCCCCCATGACATGTGCCATGCATGTGGGGCCCCCATGACATGCGGCACGTATTTGGGGCCCCCCATGACAATGACATGCGGCATGCATTTGGGGCCCCCATGACATGTGCCATGCATGTGGGGCCCCCATGACATGCGTCACGTATTTGGGACCCGCATGGCATGCGGCATGCATTTGGGCCCCCTGACATGAGGCACGTATTTCGGGCCCCCATGACATGTGGTATGCACGTTGGGCGCCCATTACATATGTCATGTGTTTGTGGCCCCCATGACACGCGGCATGTATGTGGAGCCCAGATGACATGCGGCATGCATGTGGAGCCCCCCTGACATGGGGCATGCAAGTGGGGCCCTCATGACATGCGGCACGTATTTGGGTCCCCATGACATGAGCCATGCATTTGGGGCCCCCATGACATGGGACACGTATTTGGGCCCCCCATGACATGTGGCATGCACGTGGGCCCCCCATGACATGCGTCATACATTTGGGGACCCCATGACATGCGGCATGCATTTGGGGGCCGTATGACACCCGGCATGCATGTGAGGCCCCCATGACATGCGGTACGTATTTATGGCCCTCATGACATGTGGCATACAATTGGGGCCTCCATGACATGCGGCATGCATTTGGGGCCCCATGACATGCGGAATGCACTTGGGGGCCCCATGACATGCGGCATTCATGTGTGGCCCCCTTGACATGCGGCATGCATGTGGGGCCCTCATGACATGTGGAATGCATGTGGGGCCCCCATGACATGCGACATGCATGTGGGGCACCATGTCATGCGGCACGTGTTTGGGGCCCCCAAGACATTCGGCATGCACGTGGGGCCCCCATGACATGCGTCACGTATTTGAGGCCCCCATTACCTGTGGCATGCATGTGGGGCCCCCATGACATGTGCCACGCATGTGGGGCCCCCATGACATGCGGCACGTATTTGGGGCCACCATGACATGCGGCATGCATTTGGGGCCCTCATGACATGTGCCATGCATTTGGGGCCCCCATGACATGAGGCACGTATTTGGGGGCCCCATGACATGCGGCATGCATTTGGGGGCCGTATGACCCCCGGCATTTATGTGGGGCCCCCATGATATGCGGCATGCACGTGGGGCCCCCATGACATGCGGCACGTATTTATGGCCCTCATGACATGTGGCATACAATGGGGGCCTCCATGACATGCGGCATGCATTTGGGGCCCCATGACATGCGGAATGCACGTGGGGGCCCCATGACATGCGGAATGCACGTAGGTCCCCCATGACATGCGGCATGCATTTGGGGCCCCCATGACATGCGGCATGCATGTGGGGCACCCTTGACATGCGGCATGCATTTGGGGCCCCCATGACATGAGGCATACATTTGGGGCCCCCATGAAATGCGGCATGCATTTGGGGCACCATGACATGCGGAATGCACGTGGGGCCCCATGACATGCAGAATGCACATGGTGGCCCCATGACATGCGGCATGCATTTGGGGCCCCCATGACATGCGGCATGCATGTGGGCCCCCCTTAACTTGCAACATGCATTTGGGACCTCCATGACATGCGGCATACATTTGGGGCCCCAATGACATGCGGCATGCATTTGGGTCCCCATGACATGAGGCATGCAATTGGGAGCCCCATGACATGCGGCATGAACGTGGGGGCCCCATGATATGCGTAATGCACGCGATGCCCCCATGACATGTGCCATGCATTTGGGGCCCCCATGACATGCGGCATGCATGTGGGGCCCCCTTGACATGCAGCATGCACTTGGGGCCCCCATGATATGCGGCACATACTTGGGGCCCCCATGACATGCGGCATGCATTTGGGGCCCTCATGACAAGCGGCATGCACGTGGGACCACCATGACATGCGGCTTGCATTTGGGCCACCCATGACAAGCGCGGCATGCACGTGGGGCCCTCATGACATGCGGCTTGCACGTGGGGCCCCCATGACATGTTGCACGTATTTGGGGCACGAATGACATGTGGCATGGATGTAAGGCCCCAATGACATGTGCCATGCATGTGGGCCCCCCATGACATGTGCCATGCATGTGGGGCCCCCATGACATGCGGCACGTATTTGGGGCCCCCATGACAATGACATGCGTCATGCATTTGGGGCCCCCAAGACATGTGCCATGCATGTGGGGCCCCCATGACATACGGCACTTATTTGGGGCCCGCATGGCATGCGGCATGCATTTGGCCCCCCTGACATGAGGCACGTATTTCGGGCCCCCATGACATGTGGTATGCACGTTGGGCGCCCATTACATGTGTCATGCGTTTGTGGCCCCCATGACACGCGGCATATATGTGGAGCCCAGATGACATGCGGCATGCATGTGGAGCCAACCTGACATGGGGTATGCATGTGGGGCCCCCATGACATGCGGCACGTATTTGGGTCCCCATGACATGTGCCATGCATGTGGGGCCCCCATGACATGCGACATGCATTTGGGGCCCCATGACATGCGGAATGCACGTGGGTCACTCATAACATGCGTCATGCATTTGGGGCCCAGATGACATGCGGCATGCATCTGGGGCCCCCTTGACATGCGGCATGCATTAGGTCCCCCCATTACATGTGGCATACATGTGGGGACCCCATGACATGCGGCATGCATTTGTGGCCCGTATGACACCCTGCATGCATGTGGGGCCACCATGACATGCGGCACGTATTTATGGCCCTCATGACATGCGGCATACAATTGGGGCCCCCATGACATTCGGCATGCATTTGGGGCCCCATGACATGCGGAATGCACGTGGGTCCCCCATGACATGCGGCATGCATTTGGGGCCCCCATGACATGCGGCATGCATGTGGGGCCCCCTTGACATGAGGCATGCACGTGGGGCGCCCATGACATGCGGAACGCATTTGTGGCCCCCATGATATGCGGCATGCATTTGGGGTCCCCATGACATTCGGCATGCACATGGGGCCCCCATGACAGGCGGCATTCATTTGGGGCCCCCATGACATGCGGCATGCATTTGGTCCCCCCATTATATGCGGCATGCACGTGGGGCCCCCATGACACCCGGCATGCATGTGGGGCCCCCATGTTATGCGTCATGCACATGGGGCCCCCATGACATGCGGCACGTATTTATGGCCCTCATGACATGTGGCATACAATTACGGCCTCCATGACATGCGGCATGCATATGGGGCCCCATGACATGCGGAATGTACTTGGGGACCCCATGACACGCGGCTTGCATGTTGAGCCCCAATGACATGCGGCATGCATGTGGGCCCCCATGACATGTGGCATGCATTTGGGGTCCCCATGACATGTAACATGCACGTGGGGCCCCCATGACAGGCGGCATGTATTTGGGGGCCCCATGACATGCGGCATGCATTTGGTCCCCCCATTATATGCAGCATGCACGTGGGGCTCCCATGACATGCGGCATGCATTTGGGGGCCGTATGACACCCGGCATGCATGTGGGACCCTCATGATATGCGGCATGCATTTGGGGCCCCATGACATGTGGCATGCACGTGGGCCCCCCATGACATGCGACATACATTTGGGGACCCCATGACATGCGACATGCATTTGGGGCCCCCATGAAATGCGGCATGCATTTGGGGCCCCATGACATGCGGAATGCACGTGGGGCCCCATGACATGCGGGATGCATGTGGTGGCCCCATGACATGTGGAATGCACGTGGGGCCCCCATGACTTGCGGCATGCATTTGGGGCCCCCATGACATGCGGCATGCATGTGGGGCCTCCTTGACATGTGGCATGCATTTTGGCCACCCATGACAAGCGGCATGCATGTAGGTCGCTCATGACATGCGGCATGCATTTGGGGCCCCCATGACATGCAACACGTATTTGGGCCCCCCATCACATCGGGCATGCACGTGGGGCCCCCATGACACGCGGCATGCATGTGGAGCGCCAATGACATGCGGCATGCATGTGGGTCTCCCCTGATATGCGGCATGCATGTGGGGCCCCCATGACATGCGACACGTATTTGGGGCCCCCATGACATGTGCCATGCATTTGGGGCCTTCATGACATGCGGCATGCACGTGGGCCCCCATGAGATGCGGCTTGCATGTGGGGCCCCCATGACATGCGGCTTGCATTTGGGGACCCCATGATAAGAGGCACGTATTTGGGGCCCCCATGACATGCGGCATGCATGTGGGGCCCCCTTGACTTGCGGCATGCATTTGGGACCCTCATGATATGCCGCACATACTTGGGGCCCCCATGACATGTGGCATGCATTTGGGGCCCTCATGACAAGCGGCATGCACGTGGGGCCCCCATGACATGCGGCTTGCATTTGGGCCACCCATGAAAAGCGCGGCATGCACATGGGGCCCTCATGACATGCGACATGCATTTGGGGCCCCCATGACATGCAGCTTGCACGTGTGGCCCCCATGACATGTGGCACATATTTGGGGCCCCCCATGACAATGACATGCGGCATGCATTTGGGGCCCCCATGACATGTGCCATGCATGTGGGGCCCCCATGACATGCGGCACGTATTTGGGACCCGCATGGCATGCGGCTTGCATTTGGGCCCCCTGACATGAGGCACGTATTTCGGGCCCCCATGACATGTGGTATGCACGTTGGGCGCCCATTACATGTGTCATGTGTTTGTGGCCCCCATGACACGCGGCATGTATGTGGAGCCCAGATGACATGCGGCATGCATGTGGAGCCCCCCTGACATGGGGCATGCATGTGGGGCCCCCATGACATGGGACACGTATTTGGGCCCCGCATGACATGTGGCATGCACGTGGGCCCCCCATGACATGCGACATACATTTGGGGACCCCATGACATGCGACATGCATTTGGGGCCCCCATGAAATGCGGCATGCATTTGGGGCCCCATGACATGCGGAATGCACGTGGGTCCCCATGACATGCGGGATGCATGTGGTGGCCCCATGACATGTGGAATGCACGTGGGGCCCCCATGACTTGCGGCATGCATTTGGGGCCCCCATGACATGCGGCATGCATGTGGGGCCTCCTTGACATGTGGCATGCATTTGGGACCCCCATGACATGCGACATACATTTGGTGCCCCCATGACATGCGACATGCATTTAGGGCCCTCATGACATGCGGCATGCCTGTGGTGCCCCCATGACATGCGGCATGCATTTTGGCCACCCATGACAAGCGGCATGCATGTAGGTCGCTCATGACATGCGGCATGCATTTGGGGCCCCCATGACATGCAACACGTATTTGGGCCCCCCATCACATCGGGCATTCACGTGGGGCCCCCATGACACGCGGCATGCATGTGGAGCGCCAATGACATGCGGCATGCATGTGGGTCTCCCCTGATATGCGGCATGCATGTGGGGCCCCCATGACATGCGACACGTATTTGGGGCCCCCATGACATGTGCCATGCATTTGGGGCCTTCATGACATGCGGCATGCACGTGGGCCCCCATGAGATGCGGCTTGCATGTGGGGCCCCCATGACATGCGGCTTGCATTTGGGGACCCCATGATAAGAGGCACGTATTTGGGGCTCCCATGACATGTGGCAGGCACGTGGGGCCCCCATGACATGTGGCATGCATTTGGGTCCCCCATGACATGTGGCATGCACGTGGGGCCCTCATGAAATGCGGCATGCATATGGGGCCCCCATGACATGCGGCATGTACGTGGGGCCCCCATGACATGCGGCATGCATTTGGGCCCCCCATGACATGTGGCATGCACGTGGGGCCCCTATGAAATGTGCCATTCATTTGGGGCCCGCATGACATGCGCCATGCATGTGGGGTCCCCATGACATGCGGCACGTATTTGGGGACCCCATGACATGCGCCATGCATGTGGGGTCCCCATGACATGCGGCACGTATTTGGGGACCCCATGACATGCGTCATGTATTTGGGGCCCCCATGACATGCGGCATGCGTTTGGGGCCCCCATGACACGCGGTATGCAGGTGGAGCCCCGATGACATGCGCCATGCATGTGGGCCCCCGCTGACATGCGGCATGCACGTGGGGCCCCCATGACATGTGGCACGTATTTATGGCCCACATGACATGCGGCATACATTTGGGCCCCCCATGACATGTGGCATGCATTTGGGACACCCATGACATGCGGCATGCATGTGGTGGCCTCATGACATGCGGCATGCATTTGGGGCCCCCATGATAAGAGGCACGTATTTGGGGCCCCCATGACATGCGGCATGCATTTATGGCCCCCATGACATGTGGCATGTACGTGGGCCCCCATGAGATGCGGATTGCATGTGGGGCCCCCATGACATGCGGCATGCATTAGGGGCCCCCATGATAAGAGGCACGTATTTGGGGCCCCCATGACATGCGGCATGTATTTATGGCCCCCATGACATGTGGCATGTACTTGGACCCCCATGAGATGCGGCTTGCATTTGGGGACCCCATGACATGCGGGATGCATTTGGGGTCCCCATGACATGCGGCATGCATTTGGTGCCCCCATGACACGCGACATGCATGTGGGGCCCCCATGACATGTGGCATGCATTTGGGTCCCCCATGACATGCCGTATGAACGTGGGGACCCCATGACATGCTGCATCCTTTTGGGGCACCCATGGCACGCGGTATGCATGTGGTGCCCCCATTACATGTGGCATGCATGTGGGGTCACCATGACATGAGGCATGCACGTGGGGCCCCTATGACATGCGACACGTATTTGGGGCCCCCATGACAAGCAGCATACATTTGGGACCCCTAGGACAAGCGGCAAGCATTTGGGGCCCCCATGACATGCAGCATACAATTGGGGCCCCATGACATGCGGCATGCATTTGGGGCCCCCATAACATGCGGCATGCATTTGGGGCACGCGTGACATGTGGCATGTATTTGGGGCCCTCCTGACATGCGGCATGCACGTGTGGCACCCATGACATGCGGCATGCGTTTGGGGCCCCCATGACACGCGGCATGCATGTGGAGCCCCGATGACATGTGGCACGTATTTGGGGACCCCATGACATGCATCATGTATTTGGGGTCCCCATGACATGCGGCATGCATTTGGGTCCCCATGACATGCGCCAAGCATATTGGGTCCCCATGACATGCGACACGTATTTGGGGCCCCCATGACAAGCGACATGCATTTGGGGCCTTCATGACATGCGGCATGCACGTGGGGCCCCCATGAAATGTGGAATGCATTTGGGGCCCCCATGATATGTGGCATGCACGTGGGGCCCCCATGACATGCGGCATGCATTTGGGCCCCCCATGACATGTGGCATGCATGTGGGGCCCCCATGACATGCGGCATGCATTTGGGGCCCCCATGACATGCGGCATGCACGTGGGGCCCCCATGACATGCGGCATGCATGTGGGCCCCCGCTGACATTCGGCATGCACGTGGGGCCCCCATGACATGCGGCACGTATTTGGGGCCCCCATGACATAAGGCATGTATTTGGGAACCTATGACATGTGCCATGCATGTGGGGCCCCCATGACATGCGGCACGTATTTGGGGCCCGCATGGCATGCGGCATGCATTTGGGCCCCCTGACATGAGGCACGTATTTGGGGCCCGCATGGCATGCGACATGCATTTGGGTCCCCCATGACATGCAGCTTGCAGGTGGGGCCCCCATGACATGTGGCACGTATTTGGGGCCCCCATGACATGTGGCATGCATGTGGGGCCCCCATGACATGTGCCATGCATGTGGGGCCCCCATGACATGCGGCACGTATTTGGGGCCCCCCATGACAGTGACATGCGGCATGCATTTGGGGCCCCCATGACATGTGCCATGCATGTGGGGCCCCCATGACATGCGGCACGTATTTGGGGCCCGCATGGCATGCGGCATGCATTTGGACCCCCTGACATGAGGCACGTATTTCGGGCCCCCATGACATGTGGTATGCACGTTGGGCGCCCATTACATATGTCATGTGTCTGTGGCCCCCATGACACGCGGCATGTATGTGGAGCCCAGATGACATGCGGCATGCATGTGGAGCCCCCCTGACATGGGGCATGCAAGTGGGGCCCCCATGACATGCGGCACGTATTTGGGTCCCCATGACATGCGCCATGCATGTGGGGCCCCCATGACATGGGACACGTATTTGGGCCCCGCATGACATGTGGCATGCACGTGGGCCCCCCATGACATGCGACATACATTTGGGGACCCCATGACATGCGACATGCATTTGGGGCCCCCATGACATGCGCCATGCATGTGGGGCCCCCATGAAATGCGGCATGCATTTGGGGCCCCATGACATGCGGAATGCACGTGGGGCCCCATGACATGCGGGATGCATTTGGGACCCCCATGACATGCGACATGCATTTAGGGCCCTCATGACATGCGGCATGCCTGTGGTGCCCCCATGACATGCGGCATGCATGTGGGGCCTCCTTGACATGTGCCATTCATTTGGGGCCCGCATGACATGCGCCATGCATGTGGGGTCCCCATGACATGCGGCACGTATTTGGGGACCCCATGACATGCGCCATGCATGTGGGGTCCCCATGACATGCGGCACGTATTTGGGGACCCCATGACATGCGCCATGCATGTGGGGTCCCCATGACATGCGGCACGTATTTGGGGCCCCCATGACATGCGGCATGCATTTATGGCCCCCATGACATGTGGCATGTATTTATGGCCCCCATGACATGTGGCATGTACTTGGACCCCCATGAGATGCGGCTTGCATTTGGGGACCCCATGACATGCGGGATGCATTTGGGGTCCCCATGACATGCGGCATGCATTTGGTGCCCCCATGACACGCGACATGCATGTGGGGCCCCCATGACATGTGGCATGCATTTGGGTCCCCCATGACATGCCGTATGCACGTGGGGACCCCATGACATGCTGCATCCTTTTGGGGCACCCATGGCACGCGGTATGCATGTGGTGCCCCCATTACATGTGGCATGCATGTGGGGTCACCATGACATGAGGCATGCACGTGGGGCCCCTATGACATGCGACACGTATTTGGGGCCCCCATGACAAGCAGCATACATTTGGGACCCCTAGGACAAGCGGCATGCATTTGGGGCCCCCATGACATGCAGCATACAATTGGGGCCCCATGACATGCGGCATGCATTTGGGGCCCCCATAACATGCGGCATGCATTTGGGGCACCCGTGACATGTGGCATGTATTTGGGGCCCTCCTGACATGCGGCATGCACGTGTGGCACCCATGACATGCGGCATGCGTTTGGGGCCCCCATGACACGCGGCATGCATGTGGAGCCCCGATGACATGCGGCACGTATTTGGGGACCCCATGACATGCATCATGTATTTGGGGTCCCCATGACATGCGGCATGCATTTGGGTCCCCATGACATGGGCCAAGCATATTGGGTCCCCATGACATGCGACACGTATTTGGGGCCCCCATGACAAGCGACATGCATTTGGGGCCTTCATGACATGCGGCATGCACGTGGGGCCCCCATGAAATGTGGCATGCATTTGGGGCCCCCATGAAATGCGGCATGCACGTGGGGCCCCCATGACATGCGGCATGCATTTGGGCCCCCCATGACATGTGGCATGCACGTGGGGCCCCCATGACATGCGGCATGCATTTGGGGCCCCCATGACATGCGGCATGCACGTGGGGCCCCCATGACATGCGGCATGCATGTGGGCCCCCGCTGACATTCGGCATGCACGTGGGGCCCCCATGACATGCGGCACGTATTTGGGGCCCCCATGACATAAGGCATGTATTTGGGAACCTATGACATGTGCCATGCATTTGGGGCCTCCATGACATGCGGCATGCACCTGGGGCCCCCATGACATGAAACACGTATTTATGGCCCACATGACATGCGGCATACATTTGGGGCCCCCATGACATGTGGCATGCATTTGGGTCCCCCATGATAAGAGCCACGTATTTGGGGCCCCCATGACATGCGGCATGCATTTATGGCCCCCATGACATAAGCCATGCATGTGGGTCCCCCATGACATAAGGCATGTATTTGGGAACCTATGACATGCGGCATGCACTTGGGCCCTCAATGACATGCGGCATGCACCTGGGGCCCCCATGACATGAAACACGTATTTATGGCCCACATGACATGCGGCATACATTTGGGGCCCCCATGACATGTGGCATGCATTTGGGTCCCCCATGATAAGAGCCACGTATTTGGGGCCCCCATGACATGCGGCATGCATTTGGGGCCCCCATGACATAAGCCATGCATGTGGGTCCCCCATGACATGCGGCATGTATTTGTGGCCCTCATGACATGCGGCATGCATTTGGGCCCCCTGACATGAGGCACGTATTTCGGGCCCCCATGACATGTGGTATGCACGTTGGGCGCCCATTACATATGTCATGTGTCTGTGGCCCCCATGACACACGGCATGTATGTGGAGCCCAGATGACATGCGGCATGCATGTGGAGCCCCCATGACATGCGGCATGCATGTGGGCCCCCGCTGACATTCGGCATGCACGTGGGGCCCCCATGACATGCGGCATGTATTTGGGGCCCCCATGACATAAGGCATGTATTTGGGAACCTATGACATGTGCCATGCATTTGGGGCCTCCATGACATAAGGCACGTATTTGGGGACCCCATGACATGCGGCATGCACTTGGGCCCTCAATGACATGCGGCATGCACCTGGGGCCCCCATGACATGAAACACGTATTTATGGCCCACATGACATGCGGCATACATTTGGGGCCCCCATGACATGTGGCATGCATTTGGGTCCCCCATGATAAGAGCCACGTATTTGGGGCCCCCATGACATGCGGCATGCATTTATGGCCCCCATGACATAAGCCATGCATGTGGGTCCCCCATGACATGCGGCATGTATTTGTGGCCCCCATGACATGCAGCTTGCACGTGGGGCCCCCATGACATGAAACACGTATTTATGGCCCACATGACATGCGGCATACATTTGGGGCCCCCATGACATGTGTCATGCATTTGGGTCCCCCATGATAAGAGCCACATATTTGGGGCCCCCATGACATGCGGCATGCATTTATGGCCCCCATGACATAAGGCATGCATGTGGGTCCCCCATGACATGCGACATGCATTTGGGGCCCCCATGACATGCAGCTTGCAGGTGGGGCCCCCATGACATGTGGCACGTATTTGGGGCCCCCATGACATGTGGCATGCATGTGGGGCACCCATGACATGTGCCATGCATGTGGGGCCCCCATGACATGTGCCATGCATGTGGGGCCCCCATGACATGCGGCACGTATTTGGGGCCCCCCATGACAGTGACATGCGGCATGCATTTGGGGCCCCCATGACATGTGCCATGCATGTGGGGCCCCCATGACATGCGGCACGTATTTGGGGCCCGCATGGCATGCGGCATGCATTTGGGCCCCCTGACATGAGGCAAGTATTTCGGGCCCCCATGACATGTAGTATGCACGTTGGGCGCCCATTACATGTGTCATGTGTCTGTGGCCCCCATGACACACGGCATGTATGTGGAGCCCAGATGAGATGCGGCATGCATGTGGAGCCCCCCTGACATGGGACATGCATTTGGGGCCCAGATGACAAGCGACATGCATTTGGGGCCTTCATGACATGCGGCATGCACGTGGGGCCCCCATGAAATGCGGCATGCATTTGGGGCCCCCATGAAATGCGGCATGCACGTGGGGCCCCCATGACATGCGGCATGCATTTGGGGCCCCCATGACATGCGGCATGCACGTGGGGCCCCCATGACATGCGGAATGCATGTGGGGCCCCCATGACATGCGGCATGCATGTGGGCCCCCGCTGACATGCGGCATGCACGTGGGGCCCCCATGACATGCGGCACATATTTGGGGCCCCCATGACATAAGTCATGTATTTGGGAACCTATGACATGTGCCATACATTTGGGGCCTCCATGACATGCGGCACGTATTTGGGGACCCCATGACATGCGGCATGCACTTGGGCCCTCAATGACATGTGGCATGCACCTGGGGCCCCCATGACATGAAACACGTATTTATGGCCCACATGACATGCGGCATACATTTGGGGCCCCCATGACATGTGGCATGCATTTGGGTCCCCCATGATAAGAGCCACGTATTTGGGGGCCCCATGACATGTATTTGTGGCCCCCATGAAATGCGGCATGTATGTGGAGCTCCCATGACATGCGGTACGTATTTGGGGCCCCCATGACATAAGGCACGTATTTGGGGCCACCATGACATAAGGCATGCATTTGGGCCCCTATGACTTGCGCCATGCATGTGGGGCCCCCATGACATGCGTCGCGTATTTGGGGCCCCCATGACATGCGGCATGCATTTGGGGTCCCCATGACATGCGCCATGCATGGGGGGCCCCATGACATGCGGCACGTATTTGGGGCCCCCATGACATGCGGCATGCATTTGGGGCCCCCATGACATGCAGCATGAATTTGGGGCCTCCATGACATGCGTCATGCATGTGGGGCCCCCATGACATGTGGCATGCATGTGGGGCCCCCATGACATGCGCCATGCATGTGGGGTACCCATGACATGCGGCACATATTTGGGGCCCCATGACATGCGGCATGCATTTGTTGCCCCCATGACATGCGCCATGCATGTGGGGTACCCATGACATGCGGCACTTATTTGGGGCCCCCATGACATGCGGTATGCACGTGGGGCCCCCATGACATGCGGCACGTATTTGGGGCCCCCATGACATAAGGCACGTATTTGGGGCCCCCATGACATAAGGCATGCATTTTGGCCCCCATGACATGTGCCATGCATATGGGGCCCCCATGACATGTGGCATGCATTTGGGGCCCCCATGACATGCGACATGCATTCGGGGCCCCCATGACATGTGCCATGCATTTGTGGCCCCATGACATGCGGCACATATTTGGGGCCCCATGACATGCGGCATGCATTTGTTGCCCCCATGACATGCGCCATGCATGTGGGGTACCCATGACATGCGGCATTTATTTGGGGTCCCCATGACATGCGGTATGCACGTGGGGCCCCCATGACATGCGGCACGTATTTGGGGCCCCCATGACATAAGGCACGTATTTGGGGCCCCCATGACATAAGGCATGCATTTTGGCCCCCATGACATGTGCCATACATATGGGGCCCCCATGAAATGTGGCATGCATTTGGGGCCCCCATGACATGCGCCTTGCATTTGGGGCCCCCATGACATGTGGCATGAACATGGGCCGCATGACATGCGTCATACATTTGGGGCCCCCATGACATGCGCCTTGCATTTGGGGCCCCCATGACATGCGGCATGCATTTGGGGCCCCCATGACATGTGGCCTGAACCTGAGCCCCCATGACATGCGGCATGCATGTGGGGCCCCCATGACATGCGCCATACATGTGGGGCCCCATGACATGCGGCACGTATTTGGGGCATACATGACTTGAGGCATGAATTTGGGGCCCCCATGACATGTGACATGCATTGGTGGCCCCCATGACATGTGGCATGCATGTGGGCCACCATGACATGCGGCATGCTTTTCGGGCCCCCATGACATGCGTCATGCACGTGAGGCCCCCATGACATGCGGCATGCATTTGGGGCCCCATGTCATGCGGCACGCATTTGGGGCCCCCATCACATGTGGCATGCATGTGGGGCCCCCATGACATGTGCAACGCATGTTGGGCCCCCAATACATGCGGCACGTATTTGGGGCCCCCATGACATGCGGCATGCATTCGGGGCCCCCATGACATGCGCCATGCATGTGGGGCCCCCATGACATTCGGACGTATTTGGGTACCCCATGACATGCGGCATGCCTTTGGTGCCCCATGACATGTTCCATGCATGTGGGGCCCCCATGACATGCGGCACGTATTTTTGGCCCCCATGACATGCGGCATGCATTTGTGTGTTCCCCATGACATGCGGTATGCACGTGGGGCCCCCATGACATGCGGCACGTATTTGGGGCTCCCAGGACATAAGGCACGTATTTGGGGCCACCATGACATAAGGCATGCATTTGGGCCCCCATGACATGCGCCATGCATGTGTGGCCCCCATGACATGGGACACGTATTTGGGCCCCGCATGACATGTGGCATGCACGTGGGCCCCCCATGACATGCGACATACATTTGGGGACCCCATGACATGCGACATGCATTTGGGGCCCCCATGACATGCGGCACGTATTTGGGACCCGCATGGCATGCGGCTTGCATTTGGGCCCCCTGACATGAGGCACGTATTTCGGGCCCCCATGACATGTGGTATGCACGTTGGGCGCCTATTACATGTGTCATGTGTTTGTGGCCCCCATGACACGCGGCATGTATGTGGAGCCCAGATGACATGCGGCATGCATGTGGAGCCCCCCTGACATGGGGCATGCATGTGGGGCCCCCATGACATGGGACACGTATTTGGGGTTGCCAAGACATGCAGCATGCACATGGGGCCCACATGACATGCCGCAACTATTTGGGGCCCCAATGATATGCGGCATGCATTTGGGGCCCCCATGACACATGACATGCATGTGGGGCCCCCATGACATGCGGCATGCATTTAGGGCCCCAATGACATGCTTCATGCATGCGGCATGCATGTGGTCCCCCGTGACATGTGGCATGCACGTGGGGCCCCCATGACATGCGCCATGCATTTGGGGCCCCCATGACATGCGCCATGCATGTGGGGTCCTCATGACATGAGGCATGTATTTGGAGCCCCCAAGACATGTGCCATGCATTTGGGCCCCCCCATGACATGCGTCATGCACGTGGGGTCCCTATGACATGCAGAATGCATTTGGGGCCCCCATGATATGTGCCGTGCATGTGGGGCCCCCATGACAGGCATCACGTATTTGGGGCTCTCATGACATGCGGCATGCATTTGGGGTCCCCATGACATGCAGCATGCACGTGGGACCCCATGATATGGGGCATGTGTTTCGGGCCCCCATGACACGCGGCATGCATGTGGGGCCCCGATGACATGCGGCATGCATGTTGGGCCCCCATGACATGTGGCACGTATTTGGGGCCCCCATGACATGCGGCATGCACGTGGGTCCCCCATGACATGTCGCATGCATGTGGGGCCACCATGACATGCGGCATGCATTTGGGGACCCCATGACATGTGCCATGCATGTGGGTCCCCATGACATGTGGCACGTATTTGGGGCCCCCATGACATGCGGCATGCATTTGGGGCCCTCATTACATGCGCCATGCATTTGGGTCCCCCATGACATGTGGCATACATTTGGGGACCCCATGACATTTGCCATGCATGTGGGTCCCCATGACATGTGGCACGGATTTGGGGCCCCCATGACATGCGGCATGCATTTGGGGCCTTCATTACATGCGCCATGCATTTGGGGCCCCCATGACATGCGGCACATATTTGGGGCCCCCATGACATGCAGCATGCACATGGGGCCCCCATGATATGGGGCATGCGTTTCGGGCCCCCATGACATGTGGCATGCATGTGGGGCCCCGATGACATGCGGCATGCATGTTGGGCCCCCATGACATGCGGCACGTATGTGGGGCCCCCATGACATGCGGCACGTATTTGGGGCCCCCATGACATGCGGCATGCATTTGGGGCCCCCATGACACTCGGCAAGCATGTGGGGCCCCCATGACATGAGGCATGCACGTTGGGCCCCCATGACATGCGTCAAGTATTTCTGGCCCTCATGACATGCGGCATACATTTGGGGCCCCCATGACATGCGGCATGCATTTGGGTCCCCCATGACACGTGGCATGCATGTGGGGCCCCCATGACATGCGGCATGCATGTTGGGCCCCCATGACATGCGGCACGTATTTGGGGCCCCCATGACATGCGGCACGTATTTGGGGCCCCATGACATGCGGCATGCATTTTGGGTCCCCATGACATGCGGCACGTATTTGGGGCCCCCATGACATGCCGCACGTATTTGGGGCCCCATGACATACGGCATACATTTGGGGCCCCCATGACATACGTCATGCTTTTGGGCCCCCCATGACATGCGCCATGTATGTGGGGTCCTCATGACATGCGGCACGTATTTGGGGCCCCATGACATGCGGCATACATTTGGGGCCCCCATGACATACGTCATGCTTTTGGGCCCCCCATGACATGCGCCATGTATGTGGGTTCCTCATGACATGCGGCACGTATTTGGGGCCCCCATGACATGTGGCATGCATTTTTAGGCCCCCATGACATGCGCCATGCATTTGGGGCCCTCATTACATGCGACATGCATTTGGGGCCCCCATGACATGCGGCACATATTTGGGGCCCCCATGACATGCGGCATGCATTTTTAGGCCCCCATGACATGCGGCATGCGTTTGGGGCCCCCATGACACGCGGCATGCATGTGAGACCCCAATGACATGCGGCATTCATGTTGGGCCCCCATGACATGCGGCATGCATTTGGGGCCCCCATGACATGCACCATGCATGTGGGGTCCTCATGACATGAGGCATGTATTTGGGGCCCCCATGACATGTGCCATGCATTTGGGCCCCCCATGACATGCGTCATGCACGTGGGGTCCCTATGACATGCAGAATGCATTTGGGGCCCCCATGATATGTGCCGTGCATGTGGGGCCCCCATGACATGCATCACGTATTTGGGGCCCTCATGACATGCGGCATGCATTTTTAGGCTCCCATGACATGCGCCATGCATGTGTGGCCGTCATGACATGCGGCAGGTATTTGGGTCCCGCATGACATGCGTCATTCATATGGTCCCCCCATGACATGCGGCTTGCACGTCGGGCCACCATGACATGCGGCATGCATTTGGGGCCCCCATGACACTCGTCATGCATGTGGGGCCCCCATGACATGAGGCATGCACGTGGGGCCCCCATGACATGCGGCAAGTATTTCTGGCCCTCATGACATGCGTTATACATTTGGGACCCCCATGACATGCGGCATGCATTTGGGTCCCCCATGACATGAGGAATACATTTGGGGCCCCCATGACATGTGCCATGCATGTGGGTCCCCATGACATGTGGCACGTATTTGGGGCCCCCATGACATGCGGCACGTATTTGGGGCCCCCATTACATGCGCCATGCATGTGGGGCCCCCATGACAAGCGGCACGTATTTGGTGGCCCCGTGACGTGCGGCATGCATTTGGGGACCCCATGACATGCGGCATGCATGTGGGGCCCCGAAGACATACGGCTTGCATGTGGGTCCCCCATGACATGCCGCATGCACGTGGGGCCCCCATGACATGCGGCATGCATTTGGGGTCCTCATGACATGCGGCACGTATTTGGGGCCCCCATGACATGCGCCATGCATTTGGCCCCCCATGACATGCGTCATGCACGTGGGGTCCCCATGACATGCGGCATGCATTTGGGGTCCCCATGACATGCGGCATGCACGTGAAGCCCCCATGACATGCGGCATGCATGTGGGGCCCTGATGACATGCGGCATGCATGTGGGACCCCCCTGACATTCGGCATGCATCTCGGGCCCCCATGACATGCGGCACATATTTTGGGCCTCCATGACATGCGGCATGCATTTTGGGCCCCCATGACACACACCATGCATGTGGGGCCCCCATGACATGCGTCATGAACGTGGGGGCCCCATGGCATGCGTAATACACGCGATGCCCCCATGACATGTGCCATGGATTTGGGGCCCCCATGACATGCGGCATGCATGTGGGGCCCCCTTGACATGCGGCATGCACTTGGGGTCCCCATGATATTCCGCACATACTTGGGGCCCCCATGACATGTGGCATGCATTTGGTGCCCTCATGACAAGCGGCATGCACGTGGGGCCCCCATGACATGCGGCTTGCATTTGGGCCACCCATGAAAAGCGCCGCATGCACATGGGGCCCTCATGACATGCGACATGCATTTGGGGCTCCCATGACATGCAGCTTGCACGTGGGGCCCCCATGACATGTGGCACGTATTTGGGGCCCCCATGACATGTGGCATGCATGTGGGGCCCCCATGACATGTGCCATGCATGTGGGGCCCCCATGACATGCGGCACGTATTTGGGGCCCCCCATGACAATGACATGCGGCATGCATTTGGGGCCCCCATGACATGTGCCATGCATGTGGGGCCCCCATGACATGCGTCACGTATTTGGGACCCGCATGGCATGCGGCATGCATTTGGGCCCCCTGACATGAGGCACGTATTTCGGGCCCCCATGACATGTGGTATGCACGTTGGGCGCCCATTACATATGTCATGTGTTTGTGGCCCCCATGACACGCGGCATGTATGTGGAGCCCAGATGACATGCGGCATGCATGTGGAGCCCCCCTGACATGGGGCATGCAAGTGGGGCCCTCATGACATGCGGCACGTATTTGGGTCCCCATGACATGAGCCATGCATTTGGGGCCCCCATGACATGGGACACGTATTTGGGCCCCCCATGACATGTGGCATGCACGTGGGCCCCCCATGACATGCGTCATACATTTGGGGACCCCATGACATGCGGCATGCATTTGGGGGCCGTATGACACCCGGCATGCATGTGAGGCCCCCATGACATGCGGTACGTATTTATGGCCCTCATGACATGTGGCATACAATTGGGGCCTCCATGACATGCGGCATGCATTTGGGGCCCCATGACATGCGGAATGCACTTGGGGGCCCCATGACATGCGGCATTCATGTGTGGCCCCCTTGACATGCGGCATGCATGTGGGGCCCTCATGACATGTGGAATGCATGTGGGGCCCCCATGACATGCGACATGCATGTGGGGCACCATGTCATGCGGCACGTGTTTGGGGCCCCCAAGACATTCGGCATGCACGTGGGGCCCCCATGACATGCGTCACGTATTTGAGGCCCCCATTACCTGTGGCATGCATGTGGGGCCCCCATGACATGTGCCACGCATGTGGGGCCCCCATGACATGCGGCACGTATTTGGGGCCACCATGACATGCGGCATGCATTTGGGGCCCTCATGACATGTGCCATGCATTTGGGGCCCCCATGACATGAGGCACGTATTTGGGGGCCCCATGACATGCGGCATGCATTTGGGGGCCGTATGACCCCCGGCATTTATGTGGGGCCCCCATGATATGCGGCATGCACGTGGGGCCCCCATGACATGCGGCACGTATTTATGGCCCTCATGACATGTGGCATACAATGGGGGCCTCCATGACATGCGGCATGCATTTGGGGCCCCATGACATGCGGAATGCACGTGGGGGCCCCATGACATGCGGAATGCACGTAGGTCCCCCATGACATGCGGCATGCATTTGGGGCCCCCATGACATGCGGCATGCATGTGGGGCACCCTTGACATGCGGCATGCATTTGGGGCCCCCATGACATGAGGCATACATTTGGGGCCCCCATGAAATGCGGCATGCATTTGGGGCACCATGACATGCGGAATGCACGTGGGGCCCCATGACATGCAGAATGCACATGGTGGCCCCATGACATGCGGCATGCATTTGTGGCCCCCTTGACATGCGGCATGCATGTGGGCCCCCCTTAACTTGCAACATGCATTTGGGACCTCCATGACATGCGGCATACATTTGGGGCCCCAATGACATGCGGCATGCATTTGGGTCCCCATGACATGAGGCATGCAATTGGGAGCCCCATGACATGCGGCATGAACGTGGGGGCCCCATGATATGCGTAATGCACGCGATGCCCCCATGACATGTGCCATGCATTTGGGGCCCCCATGACATGCGGCATGCATGTGGGGCCCCCTTGACATGCAGCATGCACTTGGGGCCCCCATGATATGCGGCACATACTTGGGGCCCCCATGACATGCGGCATGCATTTGGGGCCCTCATGACAAGCGGCATGCACGTGGGACCACCATGACATGCGGCTTGCATTTGGGCCACCCATGACAAGCGCGGCATGCACGTGGGGCCCTCATGACATGCGGCTTGCACGTGGGGCCCCCATGACATGTTGCACGTATTTGGGGCACGAATGACATGTGGCATGGATGTAAGGCCCCAATGACATGTGCCATGCATGTGGGCCCCCCATGACATGTGCCATGCATGTGGGGCCCCCATGACATGCGGCACGTATTTGGGGCCCCCATGACAATGACATGCGTCATGCATTTGGGGCCCCCAAGACATGTGCCATGCATGTGGGGCCCCCATGACATACGGCACTTATTTGGGGCCCGCATGGCATGCGGCATGCATTTGGCCCCCCTGACATGAGGCACGTATTTCGGGCCCCCATGACATGTGGTATGCACGTTGGGCGCCCATTACATGTGTCATGCGTTTGTGGCCCCCATGACACGCGGCATATATGTGGAGCCCAGATGACATGCGGCATGCATGTGGAGCCAACCTGACATGGGGTATGCATGTGGGGCCCCCATGACATGCGGCACGTATTTGGGTCCCCATGACATGTGCCATGCATGTGGGGCCCCCATGACATGCGACATGCATTTGGGGCCCCATGACATGCGGAATGCACGTGGGTCACTCATAACATGCGTCATGCATTTGGGGCCCAGATGACATGCGGCATGCATCTGGGGCCCCCTTGACATGCGGCATGCATTAGGTCCCCCCATTACATGTGGCATACATGTGGGGACCCCATGACATGCGGCATGCATTTGTGGCCCGTATGACACCCTGCATGCATGTGGGGCCACCATGACATGCGGCACGTATTTATGGCCCTCATGACATGCGGCATACAATTGGGGCCCCCATGACATTCGGCATGCATTTGGGGCCCCATGACATGCGGAATGCACGTGGGTCCCCCATGACATGCGGCATGCATTTGGGGCCCCCATGACATGCGGCATGCATGTGGGGCCCCCTTGACATGAGGCATGCACGTGGGGCGCCCATGACATGCGGAACGCATTTGTGGCCCCCATGATATGCGGCATGCATTTGGGGTCCCCATGACATTCGGCATGCACATGGGGCCCCCATGACAGGCGGCATTCATTTGGGGCCCCCATGACATGCGGCATGCATTTGGTCCCCCCATTATATGCGGCATGCACGTGGGGCCCCCATGACACCCGGCATGCATGTGGGGCCCCCATGTTATGCGTCATGCACATGGGGCCCCCATGACATGCGGCACGTATTTATGGCCCTCATGACATGTGGCATACAATTACGGCCTCCATGACATGCGGCATGCATATGGGGCCCCATGACATGCGGAATGTACTTGGGGACCCCATGACACGCGGCTTGCATGTTGAGCCCCAATGACATGCGGCATGCATGTGGGCCCCCATGACATGTGGCATGCATTTGGGGTCCCCATGACATGTAACATGCACGTGGGGCCCCCATGACAGGCGGCATGTATTTGGGGGCCCCATGACATGCGGCATGCATTTGGTCCCCCCATTATATGCAGCATGCACGTGGGGCTCCCATGACATGCGGCATGCATTTGGGGGCCGTATGACACCCGGCATGCATGTGGGACCCTCATGATATGCGGCATGCATTTGGGGCCCCATGACATGTGGCATGCACGTGGGCCCCCCATGACATGCGACATACATTTGGGGACCCCATGACATGCGACATGCATTTGGGGCCCCCATGAAATGCGGCATGCATTTGGGGCCCCATGACATGCGGAATGCACGTGGGGCCCCATGACATGCGGGATGCATGTGGTGGCCCCATGACATGTGGAATGCACGTGGGGCCCCCATGACTTGCGGCATGCATTTGGGGCCCCCATGACATGCGGCATGCATGTGGGGCCTCCTTGACATGTGGCATGCATTTTGGCCACCCATGACAAGCGGCATGCATGTAGGTCGCTCATGACATGCGGCATGCATTTGGGGCCCCCATGACATGCAACACGTATTTGGGCCCCCCATCACATCGGGCATGCACGTGGGGCCCCCATGACACGCGGCATGCATGTGGAGCGCCAATGACATGCGGCATGCATGTGGGTCTCCCCTGATATGCGGCATGCATGTGGGGCCCCCATGACATGCGACACGTATTTGGGGCCCCCATGACATGTGCCATGCATTTGGGGCCTTCATGACATGCGGCATGCACGTGGGCCCCCATGAGATGCGGCTTGCATGTGGGGCCCCCATGACATGCGGCTTGCATTTGGGGACCCCATGATAAGAGGCACGTATTTGGGGCCCCCATGACATGCGGCATGCATGTGGGGCCCCCTTGACTTGCGGCATGCATTTGGGACCCTCATGATATGCCGCACATACTTGGGGCCCCCATGACATGTGGCATGCATTTGGGGCCCTCATGACAAGCGGCATGCACGTGGGGCCCCCATGACATGCGGCTTGCATTTGGGCCACCCATGAAAAGCGCGGCATGCACATGGGGCCCTCATGACATGCGACATGCATTTGGGGCCCCCATGACATGCAGCTTGCACGTGTGGCCCCCATGACATGTGGCACATATTTGGGGCCCCCCATGACAATGACATGCGGCATGCATTTGGGGCCCCCATGACATGTGCCATGCATGTGGGGCCCCCATGACATGCGGCACGTATTTGGGACCCGCATGGCATGCGGCTTGCATTTGGGCCCCCTGACATGAGGCACGTATTTCGGGCCCCCATGACATGTGGTATGCACGTTGGGCGCCCATTACATGTGTCATGTGTTTGTGGCCCCCATGACACGCGGCATGTATGTGGAGCCCAGATGACATGCGGCATGCATGTGGAGCCCCCCTGACATGGGGCATGCATGTGGGGCCCCCATGACATGGGACACGTATTTGGGCCCCGCATGACATGTGGCATGCACGTGGGCCCCCCATGACATGCGACATACATTTGGGGACCCCATGACATGCGACATGCATTTGGGGCCCCCATGAAATGCGGCATGCATTTGGGGCCCCATGACATGCGGAATGCACGTGGGTCCCCATGACATGCGGGATGCATGTGGTGGCCCCATGACATGTGGAATGCACGTGGGGCCCCCATGACTTGCGGCATGCATTTGGGGCCCCCATGACATGCGGCATGCATGTGGGGCCTCCTTGACATGTGGCATGCATTTGGGACCCCCATGACATGCGACATACATTTGGTGCCCCCATGACATGCGACATGCATTTAGGTCCCTCATGACATGCGGCATGCCTGTGGTGCCCCCATGACATGCGGCATGCATTTTGGCCACCCATGACAAGCGGCATGCATGTAGGTCGCTCATGACATGCGGCATGCATTTGGGGCCCCCATGACATGCAACACGTATTTGGGCCCCCCATCACATCGGGCATTCACGTGGGGCCCCCATGACACGCGGCATGCATGTGGAGCGCCAATGACATGCGGCATGCATGTGGGTCTCCCCTGATATGCGGCATGCATGTGGGGCCCCCATGACATGCGACACGTATTTGGGGCCCCCATGACATGTGCCATGCATTTGGGGCCTTCATGACATGCGGCATGCACGTGGGCCCCCATGAGATGCGGCTTGCATGTGGGGCCCCCATGACATGCGGCTTGCATTTGGGGACCCCATGATAAGAGGCACGTATTTGGGGCTCCCATGACATGTGGCAGGCACGTGGGGCCCCCATGACATGTGGCATGCATTTGGGTCCCCCATGACATGTGGCATGCACGTGGGGCCCTCATGAAATGCGGCATGCATATGGGGCCCCCATGACATGCGGCATGTACGTGGGGCCCCCATGACATGCGGCATGCATTTGGGCCCCCCATGACATGTGGCATGCACGTGGGGCCCCTATGAAATGTGCCATTCATTTGGGGCCCGCATGACATGCGCCATGCATGTGGGGTCCCCATGACATGCGGCACGTATTTGGGGACCCCATGACATGCGCCATGCATGTGGGGTCCCCATGACATGCGGCACGTATTTGGGGACCCCATGACATGCGTCATGTATTTGGGGCCCCCATGACATGCGGCATGCGTTTGGGGCCCCCATGACACGCGGTATGCAGGTGGAGCCCCGATGACATGCGCCATGCATGTGGGCCCCCGCTGACATGCGGCATGCACGTGGGGCCCCCATGACATGTGGCACGTATTTATGGCCCACATGACATGCGGCATACATTTGGGCCCCCCATGACATGTGGCATGCATTTGGGACACCCATGACATGCGGCATGCATGTGGTGGCCTCATGACATGCGGCATGCATTTGGGGCCCCCATGATAAGAGGCACGTATTTGGGGCCCCCATGACATGCGGCATGCATTTATGGCCCCCATGACATGTGGCATGTACGTGGGCCCCCATGAGATGCGGATTGCATGTGGGGCCCCCATGACATGCGGCATGCATTAGGGGCCCCCATGATAAGAGGCACGTATTTGGGGCCCCCATGACATGCGGCATGTATTTATGGCCCCCATGACATGTGGCATGTACTTGGACCCCCATGAGATGCGGCTTGCATTTGGGGACCCCATGACATGCGGGATGCATTTGGGGTCCCCATGACATGCGGCATGCATTTGGTGCCCCCATGACACGCGACATGCATGTGGGGCCCCCATGACATGTGGCATGCATTTGGGTCCCCCATGACATGCCGTATGAACGTGGGGACCCCATGACATGCTGCATCCTTTTGGGGCACCCATGGCACGCGGTATGCATGTGGTGCCCCCATTACATGTGGCATGCATGTGGGGTCACCATGACATGAGGCATGCACGTGGGGCCCCTATGACATGCGACACGTATTTGGGGCCCCCATGACAAGCAGCATACATTTGGGACCCCTAGGACAAGCGGCAAGCATTTGGGGCCCCCATGACATGCAGCATACAATTGGGGCCCCATGACATGCGGCATGCATTTGGGGCCCCCATAACATGCGGCATGCATTTGGGGCACGCGTGACATGTGGCATGTATTTGGGGCCCTCCTGACATGCGGCATGCACGTGTGGCACCCATGACATGCGGCATGCGTTTGGGGCCCCCATGACACGCGGCATGCATGTGGAGCCCCGATGACATGTGGCACGTATTTGGGGACCCCATGACATGCATCATGTATTTGGGGTCCCCATGACATGCGGCATGCATTTGGGTCCCCATGACATGCGCCAAGCATATTGGGTCCCCATGACATGCGACACGTATTTGGGGCCCCCATGACAAGCGACATGCATTTGGGGCCTTCATGACATGCGGCATGCACGTGGGGCCCCCATGAAATGTGGAATGCATTTGGGGCCCCCATGACATGTGGCATGCACGTGGGGCCCCCATGACATGCGGCATGCATTTGGGCCCCCCATGACATGTGGCATGCATGTGGGGCCCCCATGACATGCGGCATGCATTTGGGGCCCCCATGACATGCGGCATGCACGTGGGGCCCCCATGACATGCGGCATGCATGTGGGCCCCCGCTGACATTCGGCATGCACGTGGGGCCCCCATGACATGCGGCACGTATTTGGGGCCCCCATGACATAAGGCATGTATTTGGGAACCTATGACATGTGCCATGCATGTGGGGCCCCCATGACATGCGGCACGTATTTGGGGCCCGCATGGCATGCGGCATGCATTTGGGCCCCCTGACATGAGGCACGTATTTGGGGCCCGCATGGCATGCGACATGCATTTGGGTCCCCCATGACATGCAGCTTGCAGGTGGGGCCCCCATGACATGTGGCACGTATTTGGGGCCCCCATGACATGTGGCATGCATGTGGGGCCCCCATGACATGTGCCATGCATGTGGGGCCCCCATGACATGCGGCACGTATTTGGGGCCCCCCATGACAGTGACATGCGGCATGCATTTGGGGCCCCCATGACATGTGCCATGCATGTGGGGCCCCCATGACATGCGGCACGTATTTGGGGCCCGCATGGCATGCGGCATGCATTTGGACCCCCTGACATGAGGCACGTATTTCGGGCCCCCATGACATGTGGTATGCACGTTGGGCGCCCATTACATATGTCATGTGTCTGTGGCCCCCATGACACGCGGCATGTATGTGGAGCCCAGATGACATGCGGCATGCATGTGGAGCCCCCCTGACATGGGGCATGCAAGTGGGGCCCCCATGACATGCGGCACGTATTTGGGTCCCCATGACATGCGCCATGCATGTGGGGCCCCCATGACATGGGACACGTATTTGGGCCCCGCATGACATGTGGCATGCACGTGGGCCCCCCATGACATGCGACATACATTTGGGGACCCCATGACATGCGACATGCATTTGGGGCCCCCATGACATGCGCCATGCATGTGGGGCCCCCATGAAATGCGGCATGCATTTGGGGCCCCATGACATGCGGAATGCACGTGGGGCCCCATGACATGCGGGATGCATTTGGGACCCCCATGACATGCGACATGCATTTAGGGCCCTCATGACATGCGGCATGCCTGTGGTGCCCCCATGACATGCGGCATGCATGTGGGGCCTCCTTGACATGTGCCATTCATTTGGGGCCCGCATGACATGCGCCATGCATGTGGGGTCCCCATGACATGCGGCACGTATTTGGGGACCCCATGACATGCGCCATGCATGTGGGGTCCCCATGACATGCGGCACGTATTTGGGGACCCCATGACATGCGCCATGCATGTGGGGTCCCCATGACATGCGGCACGTATTTGGGGCCCCCATGACATGCGGCATGCATTTATGGCCCCCATGACATGTGGCATGTATTTATGGCCCCCATGACATGTGGCATGTACTTGGACCCCCATGAGATGCGGCTTGCATTTGGGGACCCCATGACATGCGGGATGCATTTGGGGTCCCCATGACATGCGGCATGCATTTGGTGCCCCCATGACACGCGACATGCATGTGGGGCCCCCATGACATGTGGCATGCATTTGGGTCCCCCATGACATGCCGTATGCACGTGGGGACCCCATGACATGCTGCATCCTTTTGGGGCACCCATGGCACGCGGTATGCATGTGGTGCCCCCATTACATGTGGCATGCATGTGGGGTCACCATGACATGAGGCATGCACGTGGGGCCCCTATGACATGCGACACGTATTTGGGGCCCCCATGACAAGCAGCATACATTTGGGACCCCTAGGACAAGCGGCATGCATTTGGGGCCCCCATGACATGCAGCATACAATTGGGGCCCCATGACATGCGGCATGCATTTGGGGCCCCCATAACATGCGGCATGCATTTGGGGCACCCGTGACATGTGGCATGTATTTGGGGCCCTCCTGACATGCGGCATGCACGTGTGGCACCCATGACATGCGGCATGCGTTTGGGGCCCCCATGACACGCGGCATGCATGTGGAGCCCCGATGACATGCGGCACGTATTTGGGGACCCCATGACATGCATCATGTATTTGGGGTCCCCATGACATGCGGCATGCATTTGGGTCCCCATGACATGGGCCAAGCATATTGGGTCCCCATGACATGCGACACGTATTTGGGGCCCCCATGACAAGCGACATGCATTTGGGGCCTTCATGACATGCGGCATGCACGTGGGGCCCCCATGAAATGTGGCATGCATTTGGGGCCCCCATGAAATGCGGCATGCACGTGGGGCCCCCATGACATGCGGCATGCATTTGGGCCCCCCATGACATGTGGCATGCACGTGGGGCCCCCATGACATGCGGCATGCATTTGGGGCCCCCATGACATGCGGCATGCACGTGGGGCCCCCATGACATGCGGCATGCATGTGGGCCCCCGCTGACATTCGGCATGCACGTGGGGCCCCCATGACATGCGGCACGTATTTGGGGCCCCCATGACATAAGGCATGTATTTGGGAACCTATGACATGTGCCATGCATTTGGGGCCTCCATGACATGCGGCATGCACCTGGGGCCCCCATGACATGAAACACGTATTTATGGCCCACATGACATGCGGCATACATTTGGGGCCCCCATGACATGTGGCATGCATTTGGGTCCCCCATGATAAGAGCCACGTATTTGGGGCCCCCATGACATGCGGCATGCATTTATGGCCCCCATGACATAAGCCATGCATGTGGGTCCCCCATGACATAAGGCATGTATTTGGGAACCTATGACATGCGGCATGCACTTGGGCCCTCAATGACATGCGGCATGCACCTGGGGCCCCCATGACATGAAACACGTATTTATGGCCCACATGACATGCGGCATACATTTGGGGCCCCCATGACATGTGGCATGCATTTGGGTCCCCCATGATAAGAGCCACGTATTTGGGGCCCCCATGACATGCGGCATGCATTTGGGGCCCCCATGACATAAGCCATGCATGTGGGTCCCCCATGACATGCGGCATGTATTTGTGGCCCTCATGACATGCGGCATGCATTTGGGCCCCCTGACATGAGGCACGTATTTCGGGCCCCCATGACATGTGGTATGCACGTTGGGCGCCCATTACATATGTCATGTGTCTGTGGCCCCCATGACACACGGCATGTATGTGGAGCCCAGATGACATGCGGCATGCATGTGGAGCCCCCATGACATGCGGCATGCATGTGGGCCCCCGCTGACATTCGGCATGCACGTGGGGCCCCCATGACATGCGGCATGTATTTGGGGCCCCCATGACATAAGGCATGTATTTGGGAACCTATGACATGTGCCATGCATTTGGGGCCTCCATGACATAAGGCACGTATTTGGGGACCCCATGACATGCGGCATGCACTTGGGCCCTCAATGACATGCGGCATGCACCTGGGGCCCCCATGACATGAAACACGTATTTATGGCCCACATGACATGCGGCATACATTTGGGGCCCCCATGACATGTGGCATGCATTTGGGTCCCCCATGATAAGAGCCACGTATTTGGGGCCCCCATGACATGCGGCATGCATTTATGGCCCCCATGACATAAGCCATGCATGTGGGTCCCCCATGACATGCGGCATGTATTTGTGGCCCCCATGACATGCAGCTTGCACGTGGGGCCCCCATGACATGAAACACGTATTTATGGCCCACATGACATGCGGCATACATTTGGGGCCCCCATGACATGTGTCATGCATTTGGGTCCCCCATGATAAGAGCCACATATTTGGGGCCCCCATGACATGCGGCATGCATTTATGGCCCCCATGACATAAGGCATGCATGTGGGTCCCCCATGACATGCGACATGCATTTGGGGCCCCCATGACATGCAGCTTGCAGGTGGGGCCCCCATGACATGTGGCACGTATTTGGGGCCCCCATGACATGTGGCATGCATGTGGGGCACCCATGACATGTGCCATGCATGTGGGGCCCCCATGACATGTGCCATGCATGTGGGGCCCCCATGACATGCGGCACGTATTTGGGGCCCCCCATGACAGTGACATGCGGCATGCATTTGGGGCCCCCATGACATGTGCCATGCATGTGGGGCCCCCATGACATGCGGCACGTATTTGGGGCCCGCATGGCATGCGGCATGCATTTGGGCCCCCTGACATGAGGCAAGTATTTCGGGCCCCCATGACATGTAGTATGCACGTTGGGCGCCCATTACATGTGTCATGTGTCTGTGGCCCCCATGACACACGGCATGTATGTGGAGCCCAGATGAGATGCGGCATGCATGTGGAGCCCCCCTGACATGGGACATGCATTTGGGGCCCAGATGACAAGCGACATGCATTTGGGGCCTTCATGACATGCGGCATGCACGTGGGGCCCCCATGAAATGCGGCATGCATTTGGGGCCCCCATGAAATGCGGCATGCACGTGGGGCCCCCATGACATGCGGCATGCATTTGGGGCCCCCATGACATGCGGCATGCACGTGGGGCCCCCATGACATGCGGAATGCATGTGGGCCCCCATGACATGCGGCATGCATGTGGGCCCCCGCTGACATGCGGCATGCACGTGGGGCCCCCATGACATGCGGCACATATTTGGGGCCCCCATGACATAAGTCATGTATTTGGGAACCTATGACATGTGCCATACATTTGGGGCCTCCATGACATGCGGCACGTATTTGGGGACCCCATGACATGCGGCATGCACTTGGGCCCTCAATGACATGTGGCATGCACCTGGGGCCCCCATGACATGAAACACGTATTTATGGCCCACATGACATGCGGCATACATTTGGGGCCCCCATGACATGTGGCATGCATTTGGGTCCCCCATGATAAGAGCCACGTATTTGGGGGCCCCATGACATGTATTTGTGGCCCCCATGAAATGCGGCATGTATGTGGAGCTCCCATGACATGCGGTACGTATTTGGGGCCCCCATGACATAAGGCACGTATTTGGGGCCACCATGACATAAGGCATGCATTTGGGCCCCTATGACTTGCGCCATGCATGTGGGGCCCCCATGACATGCGTCGCGTATTTGGGGCCCCCATGACATGCGGCATGCATTTGGGGTCCCCATGACATGCGCCATGCATGGGGGGCCCCATGACATGCGGCACGTATTTGGGGCCCCCATGACATGCGGCATGCATTTGGGGCCCCCATGACATGCAGCATGAATTTGGGGCCTCCATGACATGCGTCATGCATGTGGGGCCCCCATGACATGTGGCATGCATGTGGGGCCCCCATGACATGCGCCATGCATGTGGGGTACCCATGACATGCGGCACATATTTGGGGCCCCATGACATGCGGCATGCATTTGTTGCCCCCATGACATGCGCCATGCATGTGGGGTACCCATGACATGCGGCACTTATTTGGGGCCCCCATGACATGCGGTATGCACGTGGGGCCCCCATGACATGCGGCACGTATTTGGGGCCCCCATGACATAAGGCACGTATTTGGGGCCCCCATGACATAAGGCATGCATTTTGGCCCCCATGACATGTGCCATGCATATGGGGCCCCCATGACATGTGGCATGCATTTGGGGCCCCCATGACATGCGACATGCATTCGGGGCCCCCATGACATGTGCCATGCATTTGTGGCCCCATGACATGCGGCACATATTTGGGGCCCCATGACATGCGGCATGCATTTGTTGCCCCCATGACATGCGCCATGCATGTGGGGTACCCATGACATGCGGCATTTATTTGGGGTCCCCATGACATGCGGTATGCACGTGGGGCCCCCATGACATGCGGCACGTATTTGGGGCCCCCATGACATAAGGCACGTATTTGGGGCCCCCATGACATAAGGCATGCATTTTGGCCCCCATGACATGTGCCATACATATGGGGCCCCCATGAAATGTGGCATGCATTTGGGGCCCCCATGACATGCGCCTTGCATTTGGGGCCCCCATGACATGTGGCATGAACATGGGCCGCATGACATGCGTCATACATTTGGGGCCCCCATGACATGCGCCTTGCATTTGGGGCCCCCATGACATGCGCCTTGCATTTGGGGCCCCCATGACATGTGGCCTGAACCTGAGCCCCCATGACATGCGGCATGCATGTGGGGCCCCCATGACATGCGCCATACATGTGGGGCCCCATGACATGCGGCACGTATTTGGGGCATACATGACTTGAGGCATGAATTTGGGGCCCCCATGACATGTGACATGCATTGGTGGCCCCCATGACATGTGGCATGCATGTGGGCCACCATGACATGCGGCATGCTTTTCGGGCCCCCATGACATGCGTCATGCACGTGAGGCCCCCATGACATGCGGCATGCATTTGGGGCCCCATGTCATGCGGCACGCATTTGGGGCCCCCATCACATGTGGCATGCATGTGGGGCCCCCATGACATGTGCAACGCATGTTGGGCCCCCAATACATGCGGCACGTATTTGGGGCCCCCATGACATGCGGCATGCATTCGGGGCCCCCATGACATGCGCCATGCATGTGGGGCCCCCATGACATTCGGACGTATTTGGGTACCCCATGACATGCGGCATGCCTTTGGTGCCCCATGACATGTTCCATGCATGTGGGGCCCCCATGACATGCGGCACGTATTTTTGGCCCCCATGACATGCGGCATGCATTTGTGTGTTCCCCATGACATGCGGTATGCACGTGGGGCCCCCATGACATGCGGCACGTATTTGGGGCTCCCAGGACATAAGGCACGTATTTGGGGCCACCATGACATAAGGCATGCATTTGGGCCCCCATGACATGCGCCATGCATGTGTGGCCCCCATGACATGGGACACGTATTTGGGCCCCGCATGACATGTGGCATGCACGTGGGCCCCCCATGACATGCGACATACATTTGGGGACCCCATGACATGCGACATGCATTTGGGGCCCCCATGACATGCGCCATGCATGTGGGGCCCCATGTCATGCGGCATGCATTTGGGGCCCCCATCATATGTGGCATGCATGTGGGGCCCCCATGACATGTGACATGCATTGGTGGCCCCCATGACATGCGGCATGCATGTGGGCCACCATGACATGCGGCATGCTTTTGGGGGCCCCATGACATGCGGCACACACGTGGGGCCCCCATGACATGCGGAATGCATTTGGGGCCCCCATGACATGCAGCATGAATTTGTGGCCACCATGACATGCGTCATGCATGTGGTACCACATGACATGTGGCATGCATGTGGGGCCCCGAAGACATGCGCCATGCAAGTGGGGCCCCATGTCATGCGGCACGCATTTGGGGCCCTCAAGACATGCGGCATGCACGTTGTGCCCCCATGATATACGGCACGTTTTTGGGGCCCCCATCACATGTGGCATGCATGTGGGGCCCCCATGACATGTGCCACGCATGTTGGGCCCCCAATACATGCGGCACGTATTTGGGGCCCCCATGACATGCGGCATGCATTCGGGGCCCCCATGACATGCGCCATGCATGTGCGGCCCCCATGACATTCGGCACATATTTGGGTACCCCATGACTTGCGTCATGCCTTTGGTGCCCCCATGACATGCGCCATGCATGTGGGGCCCCCATGACATGCGGCACGTATTTGGGGCCCCCATGACATAAGGCACGTATTTGGGGCCACCATGACATAAGGCATGCATTTGGGCCCCCATGACATGCGCCATTCATGTGGGGCCCCCATGACATGCGGTGCATATAGGGGGCCCCCATGACATGCGGTACGTATTTGGAGCCCCCAAGACATGAGACATGCACGTGGTGCCCCCATGACATGCGGCATGTATTTGGGGCCCCCATGACATGTGGCAAGCATGTGGGGCCCCCATGACATGTGCCACGCATGTTGGGCCCCCATGACATGCGGCACGTATTTGGGGCCCCCATGACATCCGGCATGCATTCGGGGCCCCCATGACATGCGCCATGCATGTGGGGCCCCCATGACATGCGGCACGTATTTGGGGCCCCCATGATATGCGGCATGCATTTGGGCCCCCATGACATGTGCCATGCATATGGGGCCCCCATGACATGTGGCATGCATTTGGGGCCCCCATCACATGCGGCCTGCATTTGGGGCCCCCATGATAAGCGGCACGTATTTGGGGCCCCCATGACATGCGGCATGCATTTTGGGCCCCCATGACATGTGGCATGAACATGGGCCGCATGACATGCGGCATACATTTGGGGCCCCCATGACATGCGCCTTGCATTTGGGGCCCCCATGACATGCGGCATGCATTTGGGGCCCCCATGACATGTGGCCTGAACCTGAGCCCCCATGACATGCGGCATGCATGTGGGGCCCCCATGACATGCGTCATGCATTTGGGGCCCCCATTACATGCGGCATGCATGTTGGGCCCCCATGACATGCGCCATGCATGTGGGGCCCCATGACATGCGGCACGTATTTGGGGCACACATGACTTGAGGCATGAATTTGGGGCCCCCATGACATGTGACATGCATTGGTGGCCCCCATGACATGCGGCATGCATGTGGGCCACCATGACATGCGGCATGCTTTTGGGGCCCCCATGACATGCGGCATGCACGTGAGGCCCCCATGACATGCGGCATGCATGTGGGGCCCCCTTGATAAGCGGCACATATTTGGGGCCCCCATGACATGTGGCATGAACATGGGCCCCTATGACATATGGCACGTATTTGAGGATTACATGACTTTCGTGATGCATTTGGAGTCCCCATGACTTGTGCCATGCATTTGGGGCCACCATGACACGCGGCATGCATGTGGAGCCCCATGACATGCGGCATGCACGTGGGGCCCCCATGACATGCGGTATGCATTTGGGACCCCTATGACATGCAGCATGAATTTGGGGCCTCCATGACATGCGTCATGCATGTGGGGCCCCCATGACATGTGGCATGCATGTGGGGCCCCATGTCATGCGGCACGCATTTGGGGCCCCCATCACATGTGGCATGCATGTGGGGCCCCCATGACATGTGCCACGCATGTTGGGACCCCAATACATGCGGCACGTATTTGGGGCCCCCATGACATCCGGCATGCATTCGGGGCCCCCATGACATGTGCCATGCATGTGGGGCCCCCATGACATGCAGCACGTATTTGGGGCCCCCATGATATGTGGCATGCATTTGGTGCCCCCAAGACATGCCTCATGCATGTGGGGTACCCATGACACGTGGCACTTATTTGGGGCCCCCATTACATGCCGCATGCACTTGGGATCCTCATAACTTGCGGTATGCACGTGGGGCCAACATGGCATGCGGCACGTATTTGGGGCCCCCATGACATAAGGCACCTATTTGAGGCCCCAATGACTTAAGGCATGCATTTGGGGGCCCATGACATGCGCCATGCATGTGGGGCCCCCATGACATGCGGCGCGTATTTGGGGCCCCCATGACATGCGGCATGCATTTGGGGTCCCCATGACATACGGCATGTATGTGGGGCCCCATGTCATGCGTCACATATTTGGGGCCCCCAAGACATGCGGCATGCACGTGGGGCCCCCATGACATGCGACACGTATTTGGGGCCCCCATGACATGTGGAATGCATGTGGGACCCCCATGACATGTGCCACGCACGTGGGGCCCCCATGACATGCGGCACGTATTTGGGGCCCCCATGACATGCGGCATGCATTCGGGGCCCCCATGACATGCGCCATGCATTTGTGGCCCCATGACATGCGGCACATATTTGGGGCCCCATGACATGCGGCATGCATTTGTTGCCCCCATGACAAGCGCCATGCATGTGGGGTACCCATGACATGCGGCACTTATTTGGGGCCCCCATGACATGCGGTATGCACGTGGGGCCCCCATGACATGCGGCACGTATTTGGGGCCCCCATGACATAAGGCACGTATTTGGGGCCCCCATGACATAAGGCATGCATTTTGGCCCCCATGACATGTGCCATGCATATGGGGCCCCCATGACATGTGGCATGCATTTGGGGCCCCCATGACATGCGACATGCATTCGGGGCCCCCATGACATGCGCCATGCATTTGTGGCCCCATGACATGCGGCACATATTTGGGGCCCCATGACATGCGGCATGCATTTGTTGCCCCCATGACATGCGCCATGCATGTGGGGTACCCATGACATGCGGCACTTATTTGGGGTCCCCATGACATGCGGTATGCACGTGGGGCCCCCATGACATGCGGCACGTATTTGGGGCCCCCATGACATAAGGCACGTATTTGGGGCCCCCATGACATAAGGCATGCATTTTGGCCCCCATGACATGTGCCATACATATGGGGCCCCCATGACATGTGGCATGCATTTGGGGCCCCCATGACATGCGCCTTGCATTTGGGGCCCCCATGACATGTGGCATGAACATGGGCCGCATGACATGCGTCATACATTTGGGGCCCCCATGACATGCGCCTTGCATTTGGGGCCCCCATGACATGCGGCATGCATTTGGGGCCCCCATGACATGTGGCCTGAACCTGAGCCCCCATGACATGCGGCATGCATGTGGGGCCCCCATGACATGCGCCATACATGTGGGGCCCCATGACATGCGGCACGTATTTGGGGCATACATGACTTGAGGCATGAATTTGGGGCCCCCATGACATGTGACATGCATTGGTGGCCCCCATGACATGTGGCATGCATGTGGGCCACCATGACATGCGGCATGCTTTTCGGGCCCCCATGACATGCGTCATGCACGTGAGGCCCCCATGACATGCGGCATGCATTTGGGGCCCCATGTCATGCGGCACGCATTTGGGGCCCCCATCACATGTGGCATGCATGTGGGGCCCCCATGACATGTGCAACGCATGTTGGGCCCCCAATACATGCGGCACGTATTTGGGGCCCCCATGACATGCGGCATGCATTCGGGGCCCCCATGACATGCGCCATGCATGTGGGGCCCCCATGACATTCGGACGTATTTGGGTACCCCATGACATGCGGCACGTATTTTTGGCCCCCATGACATGCGGCATGCATTTTTGTGTTCCCCATGACATGCGGTATGCACGTGGGGCCCCCATGACATGCGGCACGTATTTGGGGCTCCCAGGACATAAGGCACGTATTTGGGGCCACCATGACATAAGGCATGCATTTGGGCCCCCATGACATGCGCCATTCATGTGGGGCCCCCATGAAATGCGGTGCATATTTGGGGCCCCCATGACATGCGGTACGTATTTGGAACCCCCAAGACATGATGCATGCACGTGGTGCCCCCATGACATGCGGCACGTATTTGGGGCCCCCATGACATGTGGCAAGCATGTGGGGCCCCCATGACATGTGCCATGCATGTTGGGCCTCCATGACATGCGGCACGTATTTGGGGCACCCATGACATCCGGCATGCATTCGGGGCCCCCATGACATGCGCCATGCATGTGGGGCCCCCATGACATGCGGCACGTATTTGGGGTCCCCATGATATGCGGCATGCATTTGGGCCCCCATGACATGTGCCTTGCATATGGGGCCCCCATGACATGTGGCATGCATTTGGGGCCCCCATGACATGCGGCATGCATTTGGGGCCCCCATGATAAGCGGCACGTATTTGGGGCCCCCATGACATGCGGCATGCATTTTGGGCCCCCATGACACGTGGCATGAACATGGGCCGCATGACATGCGGCATACATTTGGGGCCCCCATGACATGCGCCTTGCATTTGAGGCACCCATGACATGCGTCATGCATTTGGGGCCCCCATCACATGTGGCCTGAACCTGAGCCCCCATGACATGCGGCATGCATGTGGGGCCCCCATGACACGCGTCATGCATTTGGGGCCCCCATTACATGCGGCATGCATGTTGGGCCCCCATGACATGCGCCATGCATGTGGGTCCCCATGACATGCGGCACGTATTTGGGGCACACATGACTTGAGGCATGAATTTGGGGCCCCCATGACATGTGACATGCATTGGTGGCCCCCATGACATGCGGCATGCATGTGGGCCACCATGACATGCGGCATGCTTTTGGGGCCCCCATGATATGCGGCATGCACGTGAGGCCCCCATGACATGTGGCATGCATTTGGGGCCCCCTTGATAAGCGGCACGTATTTGGGGCCCCCATGACATGTGGCATGAACATGGGCCCCTATGACATGTGGCACGTATTTGAGGATTCCATGACTTTCGTGATGCATTTGGAGTCCCCATGACTTGTGCCATGCATTTGGGGCCACCATGACACGCGGCATGCATGTGGAGCCCCATGACATGCGGCATGCACGTGGGGCCCCCATGACATGCGGCATGCATTTGGGGCCCCCATGACATGTAGCATAAATTTGGGGCCTCCATGACATGCGTCATGCATGTGGGGCCCCCATGACATGTGGCATGCATGTGGGGCCCCCATGACATGCGCCATGCATGTGGGGCCCCATGTCATGCGGCACGCATTTGGGGCCCCCATCATATGTGGCATGCATGTGGGGCCCCCATGACATGTGACATGCATTGGTGGGCCCCCATGACATGCAGCATGAATTTGTGGCCACCATGACATGCGTCATGCATGTGGGACCCCATGACATGTGGCATGCATGTGGGGCCCCGATGACATGCCCCATGCAAGTGGGGCCCCATGTCATGCGGCACGCATTTGGGGCCCTCAAGACATGAGGCATGCAAGTTGTGCCCCCATGATATACGGCACGTATTTGGGGCCCCCATCACATGTGGCATGCATGTGGGGCCCCCATGACATGTGCCACGCATGTTGGGCCCCCAATACATGCGGCACGTATTTGGGGCCCCCATGACATGCGGCATGCATTCGGGGCCCCCATGACATGCGCCATGCATGTGCGGCCCCCATGACATTCGGCACATATTTGGGTACCCCATGACATGCGTCATGCCTTTGGTGCCCCCATGACATGCGCCATGCATGTGGGGCCCCCATGACATGCGGCACGTATTTGGGGCCCCCATGACATAAGGCACGTATTTGGGGCCACCATGACATAAGGCATGCATTTGGGCCCCCATGACATGCGCCATTCATGTGGGGCCCCCATGACATGCGGTGCATATAGGGGGCCCCCATGACATGCGGTACGTATTTGGAGCCCCCAAGACATGAGACATGCACGTGGTGCCCCCATGACATGCGGCATGTATTTGGGGCCCCCATGACATGTGGCAAGCATGTGGGGCCCCCATGACATGTGCCACGCATGTTGGGCCCCCATGACATGCGGCACGTATTTGGGGCCCCCATGACATCCGGCATGCATTCGGGGCCCCCATGACATGCGCCATGCATGTGGGGCCCCCATGACATGCGGCACGTATTTGGGGCCCCCATGATATGCGGCATGCATTTGGGCCCCCATGACATGTGCCATGCATATGGGGCCCCCATGACATGTGGCATGCATTTGGGGCCCCCATCACATGCGGCCTGCATTTGGGGCCCCCATGATAAGCGGCACGTATTTGGGGCCCCCATGACATGCGGCATGCATTTTGGGCCCCCATGACATGTGGCATGAACATGGGCCGCATGACATGCGGCATACATTTGGGGCCCCCATGACATGCGCCTTGCATTTGGGGCACCCATGACATGCGGCATGCATTTGGGGCCCCCATGACATGTTGCCTGAACCTGAGCCCCCATGACATGCGGCATGCATGTGGGGCCCCCATGACATGCGTCATGCATTTGGGGCCCCCATTACATGCGGCATGCATGTTGGGCCCCCATGACATGCGCCATGCATGTGGGGCCCCATGACATGCGGCACGTATTTGGGGCACACATGACTTGAGGCATGAATTTGGGGCCCCCATGACATGTGACATGCATTGGTGGCCCCCATGACATGCGGCATGCATGTGGGCCACCATGACATGCGGCATGCTTTTGGGGCCCCCATGACATGCGGCATGCACGTGAGGCCCCCATGACATGCGGCATGCATGTGGGGCCCCCTTGATAAGCGGCACATATTTGGGGCCCCCATGACATGTGGCATGAACATGGGCCCCTATGACATATGGCACGTATTTGAGGATTACATGACTTTCGTGATGCATTTGGAGTCCCCATGACTTGTGCCATGCATTTGGGGCCACCATGACACGCGGCATGCATGTGGAGCCCCATGACATGCGGCATGCACGTGGGGCCCCCATGACATGCGGTATGCATTTGGGACCCCTATGACATGCAGCATGAATTTGGGGCCTCCATGACATGCGTCATGCATGTGGGGCCCCCATGACATGTGGCATGCATGTGGGGCCCCATGTCATGCGGCACGCATTTGGGGCCCCCATCACATGTGGCATGCATGTGGGGCCCCCATGACATGTGCCACGCATGTTGGGACCCCAATACATGCGGCACGTATTTAGGGCCCCCATGACATCCGGCATGCATTCGGGGCCCCCATGACATGTGCCATGCATGTGGGGCCCCCATGACATGCGGCACATATTTGGGGCCCCCATGATATGCTGCATGCATTTGGTGCCCCCAAGACATGCGTCATGCATGTGGGGTACCCATGACACGCGGCACTTATTTGGGGCCCCCATTACATGCCGCATGCACTTGGGATCCTCATAACTTGCGGTATGCACGTGGGGCCAACATGGCATGCGGCACGTATTTGGGGCCCCCATGACATAAGGCACCTATTTGAGGCCCCAATGACTTAAGGCATGCATTTGGGGGCCCATGACATGCGCCATGCATGTGGGGCCCCCATGACATGCGGCGCGTATTTGGGGCCCCCATGACATGCGGCATGCATTTGGGGTCCCCATGACATACGGCATGTATGTGGGGCCCCATGTCATGCGTCACATATTTGGGGCCCCCAAGACATGCGGCATGCACGTGGGGCCCCCATGACATGCGACACGTATTTGGGGCCCCCATGACATGTGGAATGCATGTGGGACCCCCATGACATGTGTTACGCACGTGGGGCCCCCATGACATGCGGCACGTATTTGGGGCCCCCATGACATGCGGCATGCATTCGGGGCCCCCATGACATGCGCCATGCATTTGTGGCCCCATGACATGCGGCACATATTTGGGGCCCCATGACATGCGGCATGCATTTGTTGCCCCCATGACATGCGCCATGCATGTGGGGTACCCATGAAATGCGGCACTTATTTGGGGTCCCCATGACATGCGGTATGCACGTGGGGCCCCCATGACATGCGGCACGTATTTGGGGCCCCCATGACATAAGGCACGTATTTGGGGCCCCCGTGACATAAGGCATGCATTTTGGCCCCCATGACATGTGCCATACATATGGGGCCCCCATGACATGTGGCATGCATTTGGGGCCCCCATGACATGCGCCTTGCATTTGGGGCCCCCATGACATGTGGCATGAACATGGGCCGCATGACATGCGTCATACATTTGGGGCCCCCATGACATGCGCCTTGCATTTGGGGCCCCCATGACATGCGGCATGCATTTGGGGCCCCCATGACATGTGGCCTGAACCTGAGCCCCCATGACATGCGGCATGCATGTGGGGCCCCCATGACATGCGCCATACATGTGGGGCCCCATGAAATGCGGCACGTATTTGGGGCATACATGACTTGAGGCATGAATTTGGGGCCCCCATGACATGTGACATGCATTGGTGGCCCCCATGACATGTGGCATGCATGTGGGCCACCATGACATGCGGCATGCTTTTCGGGCCCCCATGACATGCGTCATGCACGTGAGGCCCCCATGACATGCGGCATGCATTTGGGGCCCCATGTAATGCGGCACGCATTTTGGGCCCCCATCACATGTGGCATGCATGTGGGGCCCCCATGACATGTGCAACGCATGTTGGGCCCCCAATACATGCGGCACGTATTTGGGGCCCCCATGACATGCGGCATGCATTCGGGGCCCCCATGACATGCGCCATGCATGTGGGGCCCCCATGACATTCGGACGTATTTGGGTACCCCATGACAAGCGGCATGCCTTTGGTGCCCCATGACATGTTCCATGCATGTGGGGCCCCCATGACATGCGGCACGTATTTTTGGCCCCCATGACATGCGGCATGCATTTTTGTGTTCCCCATGACATGCGGTTTGCACGTGGGGCCCCCATGACATGCGGCACGTATTTGGGGCTCCCAGGACATAAGGCACGTATTTGGGGCCACCATGACATAAGGCATGCATTTGGGCCCCCATGACATGCGCCATTCATGTGGGGCCCCCATGACATGCGGTGCATATTTGGGGCCCCCATGACATGCGGTACGTATTTGGAACCCCCAAGACATGATGCATGCACGTGGTGCCCCCATGACATGCGGCACGTATTTGGGGCCCCCATGACATGTGGCAAGCATGTGGGGCCCCCATGACATGTGCCATGCATGTTGGGCCTCCATGACATGCGGCACGTATTTGGGGCACCCATGACATCCGGCATGCATTCGGGGCCCCCATGACATGCGCCATGCATGTGGGGCCCCCATGACATGCGGCACGTATTTGGGGTCCCCATGATATGCGGCATGCATTTGGGCCCCCATGACATGTGCCTTGCATATGGGGCCCCCATGACATGTGGCATGCATTTGGGGCCCCCATGACATGCGGCATGCATTTGGGGCCCCCATGATAAGCGGCACGTATTTGGGGCCCCCATGACATGCGGCATGCATTTTGGGCCCCCATGACACGTGGCATGAACATGGGCCGCATGACATGCGGCATACATTTGGGGCCCCCATGACATGCGCCTTGCATTTGAGGCACCCATGACATGCGTCATGCATTTGGGGCCCCCATCACATGTGGCCTGAACCTGAGCCCCCATGACATGCGGCATGCATGTGGGGCCCCCATGACACGCGTCATGCATTTGGGGCCCCCATTACATGCGGCATGCATGTTGGGCCCCCATGACATGCGCCATGCATGTGGGTCCCCATGACATGCGGCACGTATTTGGGGCACACATGACTTGAGGCATGAATTTGGGGCCCCCATGACATGTGACATGCATTGGTGGCCCCCATGACATGCGGCATGCATGTGGGCCACCATGACATGCGGCATGCTTTTGGGGCCCCCATGATATGCGGCATGCACGTGAGGCCCCCATGACATGTGGCATGCATTTGGGGCCCCCTTGATAAGCGGCACGTATTTGGGGCCCCCATGACATGTGGCATGAACATGGGCCCCTATGACATGTGGCACGTATTTGAGGATTCCATGACTTTCGTGATGCATTTGGAGTCCCCATGACTTGTGCCATGCATTTGGGGCCACCATGACACGCGGCATGCATGTGGAGCCCCATGACATGCGGCATGCACGTGGGGCCCCCATGACATGCGGCATGCATTTGGGGCCCCCATGACATGTAGCATAAATTTGGGGCCTCCATGACATGCGTCATGCATGTGGGGCCCCCATGACATGTGGCATGCATGTGGGGCCCCCATGACATGCGCCATGCATGTGGGGCCCCATGTCATGCGGCACGCATTTGGGGCCCCCATCATATGTGGCATGCATGTGGGGCCCCCATGACATGTGACATGCATTGGTGGGCCCCCATGACATGCAGCATGAATTTGTGGCCACCATGACATGCGTCATGCATGTGGGACCCCATGACATGTGGCATGCATGTGGGGCCCCGATGACATGCCCCATGCAAGTGGGGCCCCATGTCATGCGGCACGCATTTGGGGCCCTCAAGACATGAGGCATGCAAGTTGTGCCCCCATGATATACGGCACGTATTTGGGGCCCCCATCACATGTGGCATGCATGTGGGGCCCCCATGACATGTGCCACGCATGTTGGGCCCCCAATACATGCGGCACGTATTTGGGGCCCCCATGACATGCGGCATGCATTCGGGGCCCCCATGACATGCGCCATGCATGTGCGGCCCCCATGACATTCGGCACATATTTGGGTACCCCATGACATGCGTCATGCCTTTGGTGCCCCCATGACATGCGCCATGCATGTGGGGCCCTCATGACATGCGGCACGTATTTGGGGCCCCCATGACATAAGGCACGTATTTGGGGCCACCATGACATAAGGCATGCATTTGGGCCCCCATGACATGCGCCATTCATGTGGGGCCCCCATGACATGCGGTGCATATAGGGGGCCCCCATGACATGCGGTACGTATTTGGAGCCCCCAAGACATGAGACATGCACGTGGTGCCCCCATGACATGCGGCATGTATTTGGGGCCCCCATGACATGTGGCAAGCATGTGGGGCCCCCATGACATGTGCCACGCATGTTGGGCCCCCATGACATGCGGCACGTATTTGGGGCCCCCATGACATCCGGCATGCATTCGGGGCCCCCATGACATGCGCCATGCATGTGGGGCCCCCATGACATGCGGCACGTATTTGGGGCCCCCATGATATGCGGCATGCATTTGGGCCCCCATGACATGTGCCATGCATATGGGGCCCCCATGACATGTGGCATGCATTTGGGGCCCCCATCACATGCGGCCTGCATTTGGGGCCCCCATGATAAGCGGCACGTATTTGGGGCCCCCATGACATGCGGCATGCATTTTGGGCCCCCATGACATGTGGCATGAACATGGGCCGCATGACATGCGGCATACATTTGGGGCCCCCATGACATGCGCCTTGCATTTGGGGCACCCATGACATGCGGCATGCATTTGGGGCCCCCATGACATGTTGCCTGAACCTGAGCCCCCATGACATGCGGCATGCATGTGGGGCACCCATGACATGCGTCATGCATTTGGGGCCCCCATTACATGCGGCATGCATGTTGGGCCCCCATGACATGCGCCATGCATGTGGGGCCCCATGACATGCGGCACGTATTTGGGGCACACATGACTTGAGGCATGAATTTGGGGCCCCCATGACATGTGACATGCATTGGTGGCCCCCATGACATGCGGCATGCATGTGGGCCACCATGACATGCGGCATGCTTTTGGGGCCCCCATGACATGCGGCATGCACGTGAGGCCCCCATGACATGCGGCATGCATGTGGGGCCCCCTTGATAAGCGGCACATATTTGGGGCCCCCATGACATGTGGCATGAACATGGGCCCCTATGACATATGGCACGTATTTGAGGATTACATGACTTTCGTGATGCATTTGGAGTCCCCATGACTTGTGCCATGCATTTGGGGCCACCATGACACGCGGCATGCATGTGGAGCCCCATGACATGCGGCATGCACGTGGGGCCCCCATGACATGCGGTATGCATTTGGGACCCCTATGACATGCAGCATGAATTTGGGGCCTCCATGACATGCGTCATGCATGTGGGGCCCCCATGACATGTGGCATGCATGTGGGGCCCCATGTCATGCGGCACGCATTTGGGGCCCCCATCACATGTGGCATGCATGTGGGGCCCCCATGACATGTGCCACGCATGTTGGGACCCCAATACATGCGGCACGTATTTAGGGCCCCCATGACATCCGGCATGCATTCGGGGCCCCCATGACATGTGCCATGCATGTGGGGCCCCCATGACATGCGGCACATATTTGGGGCCCCCATGATATGCGGCATGCATTTGGTGCCCCCAAGACATGCGTCATGCATGTGGGGTACCCATGACACGCGGCACTTATTTGGGGCCCCCATTACATGCCGCATGCACTTGGGATCCTCATAACTTGCGGTATGCACGTGGGGCCAACATGGCATGCGGCACGTATTTGGGGCCCCCATGACATAAGGCACCTATTTGAGGCCCCAATGACTTAAGGCATGCATTTGGGGGCCCATGACATGCGCCATGCATGTGGGGCCCCCATGACATGCGGCGCGTATTTGGGGCCCCCATGACATGCGGCATGCATTTGGGGTCCCCATGACATACGGCATGTATGTGGGGCCCCATGTCATGCGTCACATATTTGGGGCCCCCAAGACATGCGGCATGCACGTGGGGCCCCCATGACATGCGACACGTATTTGGGGCCCCCATGACATGTGGAATGCATGTGGGACCCCCATGACATGTGTTACGCACGTGGGGCCCCCATGACATGCGGCACGTATTTGGGGCCCCCATGACATGCGGCATGCATTCGGGGCCCCCATGACATGCGCCATGCATTTGTGGCCCCATGACATGCGGCACATATTTGGGGCCCCATGACATGCGGCATGCATTTGTTGCCCCCATGACATGCACCATGCATGTGGGGTACCCATGAAATGCGGCACTTATTTGGGGTCCCCATGACATGCGGTATGCACGTGGGGCCCCCATGACATGCGGCACGTATTTGGGGCCCCCATGACATAAGGCACGTATTTGGGGCCCCCGTGACATAAGGCATGCATTTTGGCCCCCATGACATGTGCCATACATATGGGGCCCCCATGACATGTGGCATGCATTTGGGGCCCCCATGACATGCGCCTTGCATTTGGGGCCCCCATGACATGTGGCATGAACATGGGCCGCATGACATGCGTCATACATTTGGGGCCCCCATGACATGCGCCTTGCATTTGGGGCCCCCATGACATGCGGCATGCATTTGGGGCCCCCATGACATGTGGCCTGAACCTGAGCCCCCATGACATGCGGCATGCATGTGGGGCCCCCATGACATGCGCCATACATGTGGGGCCCCATGAAATGCGGCACGTATTTGGGGCATACATGACTTGAGGCATGAATTTGGGGCCCCCATGACATGTGACATGCATTGGTGGCCCCCATGACATGTGGCATGCATGTGGGCCACCATGACATGCGGCATGCTTTTCGGGCCCCCATGACATGCGTCATGCACGTGAGGCCCCCATGACATGCGGCATGCATTTGGGGCCCCATGTAATGCGGCACGCATTTGGGGCCCCCATCACATGTGGCATGCATGTGGGGCCCCCATGACATGTGCAACGCATGTTGGGCCCCCAATACATGCGGCACGTATTTGGGGCCCCCATGACATGCGGCATGCATTCGGGGCCCCCATGACATGCGCCATGCATGTGGGGCCCCCATGACATTCGGACGTATTTGGGTACCCCATGACAAGCGGCATGCCTTTGGTGCCCCATGACATGTTCCATGCATGTGGGGCCCCCATGACATGCGGCACGTATTTTTGGCCCCCATGACATGCGGCATGCATTTTTGTGTTCCCCATGACATGCGGTATGCACGTGGGGCCCCCATGACATGCGGCACGTATATGGGGCTCCCAGGACATAAGGCACGTATTTGGGGCCAACATGACATAAGGCATGCATTTGGGCCCCCATGACATGCGCCATTCATGTGGGGTCCCCATGACATGCGGTGCATATTTGGGGCCCCCATGACATGCGGTACGTATTTGGAACCCCCAAGACATGATGCATGCACGTGGTGCCCCCATGACATGCGGCACGTATTTGGGGCCCCCATGACATGTGGCAAGCATGTGGGGCCCCCATGACATGTGCCATGCATGTTGGGCCTCCATGACATGCGGCACGTATTTGGGGCACCCATGACATCCGGCATGCATTCGGGGCCCCCATGACATGCGCCATGCATGTGGGGCCCCCATGACATGCGGCACGTATTTGGGGTCCCCATGATATGCGGCATGCATTTGGGCCCCCATGACATGTGCCATGCATATGGGGCCCCCATGATAAGCGGCACGTATTTGGGGCCCCTATGACATGCGGCATGCATTTTGGGCCCCCATGACACGTGGCATGAACATGGGCCGCATGACATGCGGCATACATTTGGGGCCCCCATGACATGCGCCTTGCATTTGAGGCACCCATGACATGCGTCATGCATTTGGGGCCCCCATCACATGTGGCCTGAACCTGAGCCCCCATGACATGCGGCATGCATGTGGGGCCCCCATGACACGCGTCATGCATTTGGGGCCCCCATTACATGCGGCATGCATGTTGGGCCCCCATGACATGCGCCATGCATGTGGGGCCCCATGACATGCGGCACGTATTTGGGGCACACATGACTTGAGGCATGAATTTGGGGCCCCCATGACATGTGACATGCATTGGTGGCCCCCATGACATGCGGCATGCATGTGGGCCACCAAGACATGCGGCATGCTTTTGGGGCCCCCATGACATGCGGCACGCACGTGGGGCCCCCATGACATGCGGTATGCATTTGGGGCCCCCATGACATGCAGCATGAATTTGTGGCCACCATGACATGCGTCATGCATGTGGGACCCCATGACATGTGGCATGCATGTGGGGCCCCGATGACATGCGCCATGCATGTGGGGCCCCATGTCATGCGGCACGCATTTGGGGCCCCCAAGACATGAGGCATGCACGTTGTGCCTCCATGATATACGGCACGTATTTGGGGCCCCCATCACATGCGCCATGCATGTGCGGCCCCCATGACATTCGGCACGTATTTGGGTACCCCATGACATGTGGCATGCCTTTGGTGCCCCCATGACATGCGCCATGCATGTGGGGCCCCCATGACATGCGGCACGTATTTGGGGCCCCCATGACATGCAAAATGCATTTTTGTGGTCCCCATGACATGCGGTATGCACGTGGGGCCCCCATAACATGCGGCATGTATTTGGGGCCCCCATGACATAAGGCACGTATTTGGGGCCACCATGACATAAAGCATGCATTTGGGCCCCCATGACATGCGCCATTCGTGTGGGGCCCCCATGACATGCGGTGCATATTTGGGGCCCCCATGACATGCGGTACGTATTTGGAGCCCCCAAGACATGAGACATGCACGTGGTGCCCCCATGACATGCGGCATGTATTTGGGGCCCCCATGACATGTGGCAAGCATGTGGGGCCCCCATGACATGTGCCACGCATGTTGGGCCCCCATGACATGTGGCACGCATTTGGGGCCCCCATGACATCCGGCATGCATTTGGGGCCCCCATGACATGCGCCATGCATGTGGGGCCCCCATGACATGCGGCACGTATTTGGGGCCCCCATGATATGCGGCATGCATTTGGGCCCCCATGACATGTGCCATGCATATGGGGCCCCCATGACATGTGGCATGCATTTGGGGTCCCCATCACATGCGGCATGCATTTGGGGCCCCCATGATAAGCGGCACGTATTTGGGGCCCCCATGACATGCGGCATGCATTTTGGGCCCCCATGACATGTGGCATGAACATGGGCCGCATGACATGCGGCATACATTTGGGGCCCCCATGACATGCGCCTTGCATTTGGGGCCCCCATGACATGCGGCATGCATTTGGGGCCCCCATGACATGTGGCCTGAACCTGAGCCCCCATGACATGCGGCATGAATGTGGGGCCCCCATGACATGCGTCATGCATTTGGGGCCCCAATTACACGCGGCATGCATGTTGGGCCCCCATGACATGCGCCATGCATGTGGGTCCCCATGACATGCGGCACGTATTTGGGGCACACATGACTTGAGGCATGAATTTGGGGCCCCCATGACATGTGACATGCATTGGTGGCCCCCATGACATGCGGCATGCATGTGGGCCACCATGACATGCGGCATGCTTTTGGGGCCCCCATGATATGCGGCATGCACGTGAGGCCCCCAAGACATGTGGCATGCATTTGGGGCCCCCTTGATAAGCGGCACGTATTTGGGGCCCCCATGACATGTGGCATGAACATGGGCCCCTATGACATGTGGCACGTATTTGAGGATTCCATGACTTTCGTGATGCATTTGGAGTCCCCATGACTTGTGCCATGCATTTGGGGCCACCATGACACGCGGCATGCATGTGGAGCCCCCATGACATGCGGCATGCACGTGGGGCCCCCATGACATGCGGCATGCATTTGGGGCCCCCATGACATGTAGCATAAATTTGGGGCCTCCATGACATGCGTCATGCATGTGGGGCCCCCATGACATGTGGCATGCATGTGGTGCCCCCATGACATGCGCCATGCATGTGGGGCCCCATGTCATGCGGCACGCATTTGGGGCCCCCATCATATGTGGCATGCATGTGGGGCCCCCATGACATGTGACATGCATTGGTGTCCCCCATGACATGCGGCATGCATGTGGGCCACCATGACATGCGGCATGCTTTTGGGGCCCCCATGACATGCGGCACACACGTGGGGCCCCCATGACATGCGGTATGCATTTGGGGCCCCCATGACATGCAGCATGAATTTGTGGCCACCATGACATGCGTCATGCATGTGGGACCCCATGACATGTGGCATGCATGTGGGGCCCCGATGACATGCCCCATGCAAGTGGGGCCCCATGTCATGCGGCACGCATTTGGGGCCCTCAAGACATGAGGCATGAACGTTGTGCCCCCATGATATACGGCACGTATTTGGGGCCCCCATCACATGTGGCATGCATGTGGGGCCCCCATGACATGTGCCACGCATGTTGGGCCCCCAATACATGCGGCACGTATTTGGGGCCCCCATGACATGCGGCATGCATTCGGGGCCCCCATGACATGCGCCATGCATGTGCGGCCCCATGACATTCGGCACGTATTTGGGTACCCCATGACATGCGGCATGCCTTTGGTGCCCCCATGACATGCGCCATGCATGTGGGGCCCCCATGACATGCGGCACGTATTTGGGGCCCCCATGACATAAGGCACGTATTTGGGGCCACCATGACATAAGGCATGCATTTGGGCCCCCATGACATGCGCCATTCATGTGGGGCCCCCATGACATGCGGTGAATATAGGGGGCCCCATGACATGCGGCACGTATTTGGGGCCCCCATGACATAAGGCACGTATTTGGGGCCCCCATGACATCCGGCATGCATTCGGGGCCCCCATGACATGCGCCATGCATTTGGGCCCCCATGACATGTGCCATGCATATGGGGCCCCCATGACATGTGGCATGCATTTGGGGCCCCCATCACATGCGGCCTGCATTTGGGGCCCCCATGATAAGCGGCACGTATTTGGGGCCCCCATGACATGCGGCATGCATTTTGGGCCCCCATGACATGTGGCATGAACATGGGCCGCATGACATGCGGCATACATTTGGGGCCCCCATGACATGCGCCTTGCATTTGGGGCACCCATGACATGCGGCATGCATTTGGGGCCCCCATGACATGTGGCCTGAACCTGAGCCCCCATGACATGCGGCATGCATGTGGGGCCCCCATGACATGCGTCATGCATTTGGGGCCCCCATTACATGCGGCATGCATGTTGGGCCCCCATGACATGCGCCATGCATGTGGGGCCCCATGACATGCGGCACGTATTTGGGGCACACATGACTTGAGGCATGAATTTGGGGCCCCCATGACATGTGACATGCATTGGTGGCCCCCATGACATGCGGCATGCATGTGGGCCACCATGACATGCGGCATGCTTTTGGGGCCCCCATGACATGCGGCATGCACGTGAGGCCCCCATGACATGCGGCATGCATTTGGGGCCCCCTTGATAAGCGGCACGTATTTGGGGCCCCCATGACATGTGGCATGAACATGGGCCCCTATGACATGTGGCACGTATTTGAGGATTCCATGACTTTCGTGATGCATTTGGAGTCCCCATGACTTGTGCCATGCATTTGGGGCCACCATGACACGCAGCATGCATGTGGAGCCCCATGACATGCGGCATGCACGTGGGGCCCCCATGACATGCGGCATGCATTTGGGGCCCCCATGACATGCAGCATGAATTTGGGGCCTCCATGACATGCGTCATGCATGTGGGGCCCCCATGACATGTGGCATGCATGTGGGGCCCCCATTACATGCGCCATGCATGTGGGGTCCCATGTCATGCGGCACGCATTTGGGGCCCCCATCATATGTGGCATGCATGTGGGGCCCCCATGACATGTGACATGCATCGGTGGCCCCCATGACATGCGGCATGCATGTGGGCCACCATGACATGCGGCATGCTTTTGGGGCCCCCATGACATGCGGCACGCACGTGGGGCCCCCATGACATGCGGCACGCACGTGGGGCCCCCATGACATGCGGTATGCATTTGGGGCCCCCATGACATGCAGCATGAATTTGTGGCCACCATGACATGCGTCATGCATGTGGGACCCCATGACATGTGGCATGCATGTGGGGCCCCGATGACATGCGCCATGCAAGTGGGGCCCCATGTCATGCGGCACGCATTTGGGGCCCTCAAGACATGAGGCATGCACGTTGTGCCCCCATGATATACGGCACGTATTTGGGGCCCCCATCACATGTGGCATGCATGTGGGGCCCCCATGACATGTGCCACGCATGTTGGGCCCCCAATACATGCGGCACTTATTTGGGGCCCCCATGACATGCGGCATGCATTCGGGGCCCCCATGACATGCGCCATGCATGTGCGGCCCCCATGACATTCGGCACGTATTTGGGTACCCCATGACATGCGGCATGCCTTTGGTGCCCCCATGACATGCGTCATGCATGTGGGGCCCCCATGACATGCGGCACGTATTTGGGGCCCCCATGACATAAGGCACGTATTTGGGGCCACCATGACATAAGGCATGCATTTGGGCCCCCATGACATGCGCCATTCATGTGGGGCCCCCATGACATGCGGTGCATATAGGGGGCCCCCATGACATGCGGTACGTATTTGGAGCCCCCAAGACATGAGACATGCACGTGGTGCCCCCATGACATGCGGCATGTATTTGGGGCCCCCATGACATGTGGCAAGCATGTGGGGCCCCCATGACATGTGCCACGCATGTTGGGCCCCCATGACATGCGGCACGTATTTGGGGCCCCCATGACATCCGGCATGCATTCGGGGCCCCCATGACATGCGCCATGCATGTGGGGCCCCCATGACATGCGGCACGTATTTGGGGCCCCCATGATATGCGGCATGCATTTGGCCCCCATGACATGTGCCATGCATATGGGGCCCCCATGACATGTGGCATGCATTTGGGGCCCCCATCACATGCGGCCTGCATTTGGGGCCCCCATGATAAGCGGCACGTATTTGGGGCCCCCATGAAATGCGGCATGCATTTTGGGCCCCCATGACATGTGGCATGAACATGGGCCGCATAACATGCGGCATACATTTGGGGCCCCCATGACATGCGCCTTGCATTTGGGGCCCCCATGACATGCGGCATGCACTTGGGGCCCCCATGACATGTGGCCTGAACCTGAGCCCCCATGACATGCGGCATGCATGTGGGGCCCCCATGACATGCGTCATGCGTTTGGGGCCCCCATTACATGCGGCATGCATGTTGGGCCCCCATGACATGCGCCATGCATGTGGGGCCCCATGACATGCGGCACGTATTTGGGGCACACATGACTTGAGGCATGAATTTGGGGCCCCCATGACATGTGACATGCATTGGTGGCCCCCATGACATGCGGCATGCACGTGAGGCCCCCATGACATGCGGCATGCATTTGGGGCCCCCTTGATAAGCGGCACGTATTTGGGGCCCCCATGACATGTGGCATGAACATGGGCCCCTATGACATGTGGCACGTATTTGAGGATTCCATGACTTTCGTGATGCATTTGGAGTCCCCATGACTTGTGCCATGCATTTGGGGCCACCATGACACGCGGCATGCATGTGGAGCCCCATGACATGCGGCATGCACGTGGGGCCCCCATGACAAGCGGCATGCATTTGGGGCCCCCATGACATGTAGCATAAATTTGGGGCCTCCATGACATGCGTCATGCATGTGGGGCCCCCATGACATGTGGCATGCATGTGGGGCCCCCATGACATGCGCCATGCATGTGGGGCCCCATGTCATGCGGCACGCATTTGGGGCCCCCATCATATGTGGCATGCATGTGGGGCCCCCATGACATGTGACATGCATTGGTGGCCCCCATGACATGCGGCATGCATGTGGGCCACCATGACATGCGGCATGCTTTTGGGGCCCCCATGACATGCGGCACACACGTGGGGCCCCCATGACATGCGGTATGCATTTGGGGCCCCCATGACATGCAGCATGAATTTGTGGCCACCATGACATGCGTCATGCATGTGGGACCCCATGACATGTGGCATGCATGTGGGGCCCCGATGACATGCGCCATGCAAGTGGGGCCCCATGTCATGCGGCACGCATTTGGGGCCCTCAAGACATGAGGCATGCACGTTGTGCCCCCATGATATACGGCACGTATTTGGGGCCCCCATCACATGTGGCATGCATGTGGGGCCCCCATGACATGTGCCACGCATGTTGGGCCCCCAATACATGCGGCACGTATTTGGGGCCCCCATGACATGCGGCATGCATTCGGGGCCCCCATGACATGCGCCATGCATGTGCGGCCCCCATGACATTCGGCACGTATTTGGGTACCCCATGACATGCGGCATGCCTTTGGTGCCCCCATGACATGCGTCATGCATGTGGGGCCCCCATGACATGCGGCACGTATTTGGGGCCCCCATGACATAAGGCACGTATTTGGGGCCACCATGACATAAGGCATGCATTTGGGCCCCCATGACATGCGCCATTCATGTGGGGCCCCCATGACATGCGGTGCATATAGGGGGCCCCCATGACATGCGGTACGTATTTGGAGCCCCCAAGACATGAGACATGCACGTGGTGCCCCCATGACATGCGGCATGTATTTGGGGCCCCCATGACATGTGGCAAGCATGTGGGGCCCCCATGACATGTGCCACGCATGTTGGGCCCCCATGACATGCGGCACGTATTTGGGGCCCCCATGACATCCGGCATGCATTCGGGGCCCCCATGACATGCGCCATGCATGTGGGGCCCCCATGACATGCGGCACGTATTTGGGGCCCCCATGATATGCGGCATGCATTTGGCCCCCATGACATGTGCCATGCATATGGGGCCCCCATGACATGTGGCATGCATTTGGGGCCCCCATCACATGCGGCCTGCATTTGGGGCCCCCATGATAAGCGGCACGTATTTGGGGCCCCCATGAAATGCGGCATGCATTTTGGGCCCCCATGACATGTGGCATGAACATGGGCCGCATTACATGCGGCATACATTTGGGGCCCCCATGACATGCGCCTTGCATTTGGGGCCCCCATGACATGCGGCATGCACTTGGGGCCCCCATGACATGTGGCCTGAACCTGAGCCCCCATGACATGCGGCATGCATGTGGGGCCCCCATGACATGCGTCATGCATTTGGGGCCCCCATTACATGCGGCATGCATGTTGGGCCCCCATGACATGCGCCATGCATGTGGGGCCCCATGACATGCGGCACGTATTTGGGGCCCACATGACATGCGGCACGTATTTGGGGCCCCCATGACATGCGGCATGCATTTGGTGCCCCATGACATGGGCCATGCATGTGGGGTACCCATGACATGCGGCACTTATTTGGGGCCCCCATGACATGCGACATGCACTTGGGGTCCCCATGACTTGCGGTTTGCACGTGGGGCCCCCATGACATGCGGCACGTATTGGGGGCCCCCATGACATAAGGCACGTATTTGGGGCCCCAATGACATAAGGCATGCATTTGGGCCCCCATGACATGTGCATAAGGCATGCATGTGGTGCCCCGTGTCATGCGGCACGTATTTTGGGCCCCCAAGACATGCGGCATGCACGTGGGGCCCCCATGACATGCGGCACGTATTTGGGGCCCCCATGACATGTGGCATACATGTGGGACCCCCATGACTTGTGCCACGCATGTGGGGCCCCATGACATGCGTAATACACGCGATGCCCCCATGACATGTGCCATGCATTTGGGGCCCCCATGATATGCGGTATGCATGTGGGGCCCCCTTGACATGCGGCATGCACTTGGGGCCCCCATGCTATGCGGCACATACTTGGGGCCCCCATGACATGCGGCTTGCATTTGGGCCATCCATGACAAGCGCGGCATGCACGTGGGGCCCTCATGAAATGCGGCATGCATGTGGGCCACCATGACATGCGGCATGCTTTTGGGGCCCCCATGATATGCGGCATGCACGTGAGGCCCCCATGACATGTGGCATGCATTTGGGGCCCCCTTGATAAGCGGCACGTTTTTGGGGCCCCCATGACATGTGGCATGAACATGGGCCCCTATGACATGTGGCACGTATTTGAGGATTCCATGACTTTCGTGATGCATTTGGAGTCCCCATGACTTGTGCCATGCATTTGGGGCCACCATGACACGCGGCATGCATGTGGAGCCCCATGACATGCGGCATGCACGTGGGGCCCCCATGACATGCGGCATGCATTTGGGGCCCCCATGACATGTAGCATAAATTTGGGGCCTCCATGACATGCGTCATGCATGTGGGGCCCCCATGACATGTGGCATGCATGTGGGGCCCCCATGACATGCGCCATGCATGTGGGGCCCCATGTCATGCGGCACGCATTTGGGGCCCCCATCATATGTGGCATGCATGTGGGGCCCCCATGACATGTGACATGCATTGGTGGCCCCCATGACATGCGGCAGGCATGTGGGCCACCATGACATGCGGCATGCTTTTGGGGCCCCCATGACATGCGGCACACACGTGGGGCCCCCATGACATGCGGTATGCATTTGGGGCCCCCATGACATGCAGCATGAATTTGTGGCCACCATGACATGCGTCATGCATGTGGGACCCCATGACATGTGGCATGCATGTGGGGCCCCGATGACATGCGCCATGCAAGTGGGGCCCCATGTCATGCGGCACGCATTTGGGGCCCTCAAGACATGAGGCATGCACGTTGTGCCCCCATGATATACGGCACGTATTTGGGGCCCCCATCACATGTGGCATGCATGTGGGGCCCCCATGACATGTGCCACGCATGTTGGGCCCCCAATACATGCGGCACGTATTTGGGGCCCCCATGACATGCGGCATGCATTCGAGGCCCCCATGACATGCGCCATGCATGTGCGGCCCCCATGACATTCGGCACGTATTTGGGTACCCCATGACATGCGGCATGCCTTTGGTGCCCCCATGACATGCGCAATGCATGTGGGGCCCCCATGACATGCGGCACGTATTTGGTGCCCCATGACATGCGCCATGCATGTGGGGACCCATGACATGCGGCACGTATTTTTGGCCCCCATGACATGCGGCATGCATTTTTGTGTTCCCCATGACATGCGGTATGCACGAGGGGCCCCCATGACATGCGGTATGCACGTGGGGCCCCCATGACATGCGGCACGTATTTGTGGCCCCCATGACAAAAGGCACGTATTTGGGGCCACCATGACATAAGGCATGAATTTGGGCCCCTATGACATGCGCCATTCATGTGCGGCCCCCATGACATGCGGTGCATATTTGGGGCCCCCATGACATGCGGTACGTATTTGGAGCCCCCAAGACATGAGACATGCACGTGGTGCCCCCATGACATGCGGCACGTATTTGGGGCCCCGGTGACATGTGGCAAGCATGTGGGGCCCCCATGACATGTGCCACGCATGTTGGGCCCCCATGACATGCGGCACGTATTTCGGGCCCCCATGACATCCGGCATGCATTCGGGGCCTCCATGACATGCGCCATGCATGTGGGGCCCCCATGACATGCGGCACGTATTTGGGGCCCCCATGATATGCGGCATGCATTTGGGCCCCCATGACATGTGCCATGCATATGGGGCCCCCATGACATGTGGCATGCAATTGGGGCCCCCATGACATGCGGCATGCATTTGGGGCCCCCATGATAAGCGGCACGTATTTGGGGCCCCCATGACATGCGGCATGCATTTTGGGCCCCCATGACATGTGGCATGAACATGGGCCGCATGACATGCGGCATACATTTGGGGCCCCCATGACATGTGCCTTGCATTTGGGGCCCCCATGACATGCGGCATGCATTTGGGGCCCCCATGACATGTGGTCTGAACCTGAGCCCCCATGACATGCGGCATGCATGTGGGGCCCCCATGACATGCGTCATGCATTTGGGGGCCCCATTACATGTGGCATGCATGTTGGGCCCCCATGACATGCGCCATGCATGTGGGGCCCCATGACATGCGGCACGTAGTTGGGGCACACATGACTTGAGGCATGAATTTGGGGCCCCCATGACATGTGACATGCATTGGTGGCCCCCATGACATGCGGCATGCATGTGGGCCACCATGACATGCGACATGCTTTTGGGGCCCCCATGACATGCGGCATGCACGTGAGGCCCCCATGACATTCGGCATGCTTTTGGGGCCCCCTTGATAAGCGGCACGTATTTGGGGCCCCCATGACATGTGGCATGAACATGGGCCCCTATGACATGTGGCACGTATTTGAGGATCCCATGACTTTCGTGATGCATTTGGAGTCCCCATGACTTGTGGCATGCATTTGGGGCCCCCATGACACGCGGCATGCATGTGGGGCCCCCATGAAATGCGGTATGCACGTGGGGCCCCCATGACATGCGGCATGCACGTGGGGCCCCCATGACATGCGGCATGCATTTGGGGCCCACATGACATGCAGCATGAATTTTGGGGGCACCATGACATGCGTCATGCATGTGGGGCCCCCATGACATGTGCCACGCATGTTGGGCCCCCATGACATGCGGCACGTATTTGGGTCCCCCATGACATCCGGCATGCATTCGGGGCCCCCATGACATGCGGCACGTATTTGGGGCCCCCATGATATGCGGCATGCATTTGGTGCCCCCAAGACATGCGTCATGCATGTGGGGTACCCATGACATGCGGCACTTTTTTGGGGCCCCCATTACATGCCGCATGCACTTGGGATCCCCATAACTTGCGATATGCACGTGGGGCCAACATGACATAAGGCACGTATTTGGGGCCCCCATGACATAAGGCACGTATTTGGGGACACCATGACATAAGGCATGCATTTGGGCCCCCATAACATGCGACATGCATGTGGTGCCCCCAAGACATGCGGCGCATATTTGGGGCCCCCATGACATGCGGCATGCATTTGGGGCCCCAAAGACATGCGCCATGCATGTGGGGCCCCATGTCCTTCAGCACGTATTTGAGGCCCCCAAGACATGCGGCATGCACGTGGTGCCCCCATGACATGTCGCATACATGTGGGGCCCCCATGACATGTGCCACACATGTTGGGCCCCCATGACCTGCGGCACGTATTTGGAGACCCCATGACATGCAGCATTCTTTCAGGGCCCCCATGACATGCGCCATGCATGTGGGGCCCCCATGACATGCGGCACGTATTTGGGGCCCCCATGACATGCAGAATGCATGTGGTGCCCCTATGACATGCGCCATGCATGTGGAGTACCCATGACATGCGGCACTTATTTGGGGCCCCCATGACATGCTGCATGCACTTGGGGTCCCCATGACTTGCTGTTTGCACGTGGGGCCCCCATGACATGCGGCACGTATTTGGGGCCCCCATGACATAATGCACGTATTTGGGGCCCCAATGATATAAGGCATGCATTTGGGCCCCCATGACATGCGCCATTCATGTGCGGCCCCCATGACATGCGGTGCATATTTGGGGCCCCCATGACATGCGGTACGTATTTGGAGCCCCCAAGACATGAGACATGCACGTGGTGCCCCCATGACATGCGGCACGTATTTGGGGCCCCCGTGACATGTGGCAAGCATGTGGGGCCCCCATGACATGTGCCACGCATGTTGGGCCCCCATGACATGCGGCACGTATTTCGGGCCCCCATGACATCCGGCATGCATTCGGGGCCCCCATGACATGCGCCATGCATGTAGGGCCCCCATGACATGCGGCACGTATTTGGGGCCCCCATGATATGCGGCATGCATTTGGGCCCCCATGACATGTGCCATGCATATGGGGCCCCCATGACATGTGGCATGCAATTGGGGCCCCCATGACATGTGGCATGCATTTGGGGCCCCCATGATAAGCGGCACGTATTTGGGGCCCCCATGACATGCGGCATGCATTTTGGGCCCCCATGACATGTGGCATGAACATGGGCCACATGACATGCGGCATACATTTGGGGCCCCCATGACATGTGCCTTGCATTTGGGGCCCCCATGACATGCGGCATGCATTTGGGGCCCCCATGACATGTGGCCTGAACCTGAGCCCCCATGACATGCGGCATGCATGTGGGGCACCCATGACATGCGTCATGCATTTGGGGCCCCCATTACATGTGGCATGCATGTTGGGCCCCCATGACATGCGCCATGCATGTGGGGCCCCATGACATGCGGCACGTAGTTGGGGCACACATGACTTGAGGCATGAATTTGGGGCCCCCATGACATGTGACATGCATTGGTGGCCCCCATGACATGCGGCATGCATGTGGGCCACCATGACATGCGGCATGCTTTTGGGGCCCCCATGACATACGGCATGCACGTGAGGCCCCCATGACATGCGGCATGCATTTTGGGCCCCCATGACATGTGGCATGAACATGGGCCGCATGACATGCGGCATACATTTGGGGCCCCCATGACATGTGCCTTGCATTTGGGGCCCCCATGACATGCGGCATGCATTTGGGGCCCCCATGACATGTGGTCTGAACCTGAGCCCCCATGACATGCGGCATGCATGTGGGGCCCCCATGACATGCGTCATGCATTTGGGGGCCCCATTACATGTGGCATGCATGTTGGGCCCCCATGACATGCGCCATGCATGTGGGGCCCCATGACATGCGGCACGTAGTTGGGGCACACATGACTTGAGGCATGAATTTGGGGCCCCCATGACATGTGACATGCATTGGTGGCCCCCATGACATGCGGCATGCATGTGGGCCACCATGACATGCGACATGCTTTTGGGGCCCCCATGACATGCGGCATGCACGTGAGGCCCCCATGACATTCGGCATGCTTTTGGGGCCCCCTTGATAAGCGGCACGTATTTGGGGCCCCCATGACATGTGGCATGAACATGGGCCCCTATGACATGTGGCACGTATTTGAGGATCCCATGACTTTCGTGATGCATTTGGAGTCCCCATGACTTGTGCCATGCATTTGGGGCCCCCATGACACGCGGCATGCATGTGGGGCCCCCATGAAATGCGGTATGCACGTGGGGCCCCCATGACATGCGGCATGCACGTGGGGCCCCCATGACATGCGGCATGCATTTGGGGCCCACATGACATGCAGCATGAATTTTGGGGGCACCATGACATGCGTCATGCATGTGGGGCCCCCATGACATGTGCCACGCATGTTGGGCCCCCATGACATGCGGCAGGTATTTGGGTCCCCCATGACATCCGGCATGCATTCGGGGCCCCCATGACATGCGGCACGTATTTGGGGCCCCCATGATATGCGGCATGCATTTGGTACCCCCAAGACATGCGTCATGCATGTGGGGTACCCATGACATGCGGCACTTTTTTGGGGCCCCCATTACATGCCGCATGCACTTGGGATCCCCATAACTTGCGATATGCACGTGGGGCCAACATGACATAAGGCACGTATTTGGGGCCCCCATGACATAAGGCACGTATTTGGGGACACCATGACATAAGGCATGCATTTGGGCCCCCATAACATGCGACATGCATGTGGTGCCCCCAAGACATGCGGCGCATATTTGGGGCCCCCATGACATGCGGCATGCATTTGGGGCCCCAAAGACATGCGCCATGCATGTGGGGCCCCATGTCCTTCGGCACGTATTTGAGGCCCCCAAGACATGCGGCATGCACGTGGTGCCCCCATGACATGTCGCATACATGTGGGGCCCCCATGACATGTGCCACACATGTTGGGCCCCCATGACCTGCGGCACGTATTTGGAGACCCCATGACATGCAGCATTCTTTCAGGGCCCCCATGACATGCGCCATGCATGTGGGGCCCCCATGACATGCGGCACGTATTTGGGGCCCCCATGACATGCAGAATGCATGTGGTGCCCCTATGACATGCGCCATGCATGTGGAGTACCCATGACATGCGGCACTTATTTGGGGCCCCCATGACATGCTGCATGCACTTGGGGTCCCCATGACTTGCTGTTTGCACGTGGGGCCCCCATGACATGCGGCACGTATTTGGGGCCCCCATGACATAATGCACGTATTTGGGGCCCCAATGATATAAGGCATGCATTTGGGCCCCCATGACATGCGCCATTCATGTGCGGCCCCCATGACATGCGGTGCATATTTGGGGCCCCCATGACATGCGGTACGTATTTGGAGCCCCCAAGACATGAGACATGCACGTGGTGCCCCCATGACATGCGGCACGTATTTGGGGCCCCCGTGACATGTGGCAAGCATGTGGGGCCCCCATGACATGTGCCACGCATGTTGGGCCCCCATGACATGCGGCACGTATTTCGGGCCCCCATGACATCCGGCATGCATTCGGGGCCCCCATGACATGCGCCATGCATGTAGGGCCCCCATGACATGCGGCACGTATTTGGGGCCCCCATGATATGCGGCATGCATTTGGGCCCCCATGACATGTGCCATGCATATGGGGCCCCCATGACATGTGGCATGCAATTGGGGCCCCCATGACATGTGGCATGCATTTGGGGCCCCCATGATAAGCGGCACGTATTTGGGGCCCCCATGACATGCGGCATGCATTTTGGGCCCCCATGACATGTGGCATGAACATGGGCCACATGACATGCGGCATACATTTGGGGCCCCCATGACATGTGCCTTGCATTTGGGGCCCCCATGACATGCGGCATGCTTTTGGGGCCCCCATGACATGTGGCCTGAACCTGAGCCCCCATGACATGCGGCATGCATGTGGGGCACCCATGACATGCGTCATGCATTTGGGGCCCCCATTACATGTGGCATGCATGTTGGGCCCCCATGACATGCGCCATGCATGTGGGGCCCCATGACATGCGGCACGTAGTTGGGGCACACATGACTTGAGGCATGAATTTGGGGCCCCCATGACATGTGACATGCATTGGTGGCCCCCATGACATGCGGCATGCATGTGGGCCACCATGACATGCGGCATGCTTTTGGGGCCCCCATGACATACGGCATGCACGTGAGGCCCCCATGACATGCGGCATGCATTTGGGGCCCCCTTGATAAGCGGCACGTATTTGGGGCCCCCATGACATGTGGCATGAACATGGGCCCCTATGACATGTGGCACGTATTTGAGGATCCCATGACTTTCGTGATGCATTTGGAGTCCCCATGACTTGTGCCATGCATTTGGGGCCCCCATGACATGCGGTATGCACGTGGGGCACCATGACATGCGGCATGCATGTGGGGTACCCATGACATGCGGCACTTATTTGGGGCCCCCATTACATGCCGCATGCACTTCGGATCCCCATAACTTGCGATATGCACGTGGGGCCAACATGACATAAGGCACGTATTTGGGGCCCCCATGACATAAGGCACGTATTTGGGGCCACCATGACATAAGGCATGCATTTGGGCCCCCATAACATGCGACATGCATGTGGGGCCCCCAAGACATGCGGCGCATATTTGGGGCCCCCATGACATGCGGCATGCATTTGGGGCCCCAGAGACATGCGCCATGCATGTGGGGCCCCATGTCCTTCGGCACGTATTTGAGGCCCCCAAGACATGCGGCATGCACGTGGTGCCCCCATGACATGTCGCATGCATGTGGGGCCCCCATGACATGTGACACACATGTTGGGCCCCCATGACCTGCGGCACGTATTTGGAGACCCCATGACATGCAGCATTCTTTCAGGGCCCCCATGACATGCGCCATGCATGTGGGGCCCCCATGACATGCGGCACGTATTTATGGCCCCCAAGACATGCAGAATGCATGTGGTGCCCCTATGACATGCGCCATGCATGTGGAGTACCCATGACATGCGGCACTTATTTGGGGCCCCCATGACATGCTGCATGCACTTGGGGTCCCCATGACTTGCTGTTTGCACGTGGGGCCCCCATGACATGCGGCACGTATTTGGGGCCCCCATGACATAATGCACGTATTTGGGGCCCCAATGACATAAGGCATGCATTTGGGCCCCCATGACATGCGCCACACATGTTGGGCCCCCATGACCTGCGGCACGTATTTGGAGACCCCATGACATGCGGCATTCTTTCGGGGCCCCCATGACATGCTCCATGCATGTGGGGCCCCCATGACATGCGGCACGTATTTGGGGCCCCCATGACATGCAGCATGCATTTGGTGCCCCTATGACATGCGCCATGCATGTGGAGTACCCATGACATGCGGCACTTATTTGGGGCCCCCATGACATGCGGCATGCACTTGGGGTCCCCATGACTTGCGGTTTGCACGTGGGGCCCCCATGACATGCGGCACGTATTTGGGGCCCCCATGACATAATGCATGTATTTGAGGCCCCAATGACATAAGGCATGCATTTGCGCCCCCATGACATGCACCATGCATGTGGGGCCCCCATGACATGCGGAACGTATTTGGGGCCGTCATAACATGCGGCATGCATTTGGGAACCCATGACATGCGACATGCAGGTGGGGCCCCATGTCATGCGACACGTATTTGGGGCCCCCAAGACATGCGGCATGCACGTGAGGCCCCCATGACATGTGCCATGTATTTGGGACCCCCATGACATGTGGCATGCATGTGGGACCCCCATGACATGTGCCACGCATGTGGGGCCCCCATCACATGCGGCACGTATTTGGGGCCCCCATGACATGTGCCTTGCATTTGGTGCCCCATGACATGCGCCATGTATGTGGGGTACCTATGACATGCGGCACTAATTTGGGGTCCCCATGACATGAGGCATGCATTTGGGGTCCCCATGACATGCGGTATGCACGTGGGGCCCCCATGACATGAGGCACGCATTTTGGGCCCCCATGACATAAGGCATGCATTTGGGCCCCCATGACATGCGCCATACATATGGGGCCCCCATGACATTCGGCATGCATTTGGGGCCCCCATGATAAGCGGCACGTATTTGGGGCCCCCATGACATGCGGCATGCATTCGGGATCCCCATGACATACGCCATACATGTGGGGCCCACATGACATGCGGCACGTATTTGGGGCCCCCATGACATGCGGCATGCATTTGGTGCCCCATGACATGTGCCATGCATGTGGGGTACCCATGACATGCGGCACTTATTTGGGGCCCCCATGACATGCGACATGCATTTCGGGTCCCCATGACATGCTGTTTGCACGTGGGGCCCCCATGACATGCGGCACGTATTTGGGGCCCCCATGACATGCGGCACGTATTTGGGGCCTCAATGACATAAGGCATGCATTTGGGCCCCCATGACATGTGCCACGCATGTGGGGCCCCCATGACATGCTGCACGTATTTGGGGCCCCCATGACATGCGGAATGCATGTGGGGCCCCATGTCATGCGACACGTATTTTGGGCCCCCAAGACATGCGGCATGCATGTGGTACCCCCATGACATGTGCCACGCATGTGGGGCCCCCATGACATGCGGCACGTATTTGGGGCCCCCATGACATGCGGCATGCATTTGGGGCCCCCATGACATGCGCCATGCATGTGTGGCCCCATGACATGCGGCACATATTTGGGGCCCCCATGACATGTGCCATGTATGTGGGGTACCCATGACATGCGGCACTTATTTGGGGCCCCCATGACATGCGGCATGCACTTTGGGTCCCCATGACATGCGGTTTGCACGTGGGGTCCCCATGACATGCGGCACGTATTTGGGGCCCCCATGACATAACTCACGTACTTGGGGACCCAATGACATAAGTCATGCATTTGGGTCCCCATGACATGTGCCACGCATGTGGGGGCCCCATGACATGCGGCACGCATTTGGGGCCCCCATGACATGCGGAATGCATGTGGGGCCCCATGTCATGCGGCACGTATTTGGGGCCCCCAAGACATGCGGCATGCACGTGGGGCCCCCATGATATGTGGCATGCATATGGGACCCCCATGACATGTGCCACGCACGTGGGGCCCCCATGACATGCGACACGTATTTGGGGCCCCCATGACATGCGGCATGCTTTCGGGGGCACCATGACATGCGGCATGCATTCGGGGCCCCCATGACATGCGCCATGCATGTGTGGCCCCATGACATGCGGCACGTATTTGGGGCCCCCATGACATGCGGCATGTATTTGGGGCCCCCATGACACGCGCCACGTATTTGGGGCCCCCATGACATAAGGCATGCATTTGGGCCCCCATGACATGCGCCATGCATATGGGGCCCCCATGACATTCGGCATGCATTTGGGGCCCCCATGATAAGCGGCATGTATTTGGGGCCCCCATGACATGCGGCATGCATTCGGGACCCCCATGACATACGCCATACATGTGGGGCCCACATGACATGCGGCATGTATTTGGGGCCCCCATGACATGCGGCATGCATTTGGTGACCCATGACATGTGCCATGCATGTGGGGTACCCATGACATGCGGCACTTATTTGGGGCCCCCATGACATGCGACATGCATTTCTGGTCCCCATGACATGCTGTTTGCACGTGGGGCCCCCATGACATGCGGCACGTATTTGGGGCCCCCATGACATAAGGCACGTATTTGGGGCCCCAATGACATAAGGCATGCATTTGGGCCCCCATGACATGTGCCACGCTTGTGGGGCCCCCATGACATGCTGCACGTTTTTGGGGCCCCCATGACATGCGGAATGCATGTGGGGCCCCATGTCATGCGGCACGTATTTTGGGCCCCCAAGACATGCGGCATGCATGTGGGACCCCCATGACATGTGCCACGCATGTGGGGCCCCCATGACATGCGGCACGTATTTGGGGCCCCCATGACATGCGGCATGCATTTGGGGCCCCATGACATGCGCCATGCATGTGTGGCCCCATGACATGCGGCACATATTTGGGGCCCCCATGACATGCGGCATGCATTTGGTGCCCCCATGACATGTGCCATGCATGTGGGGTACCCATGACATGCGGCACTTATTTGGGGCCCCCATGACATGCGGCATGCACTTGGGGTCCCCATGACTTGCGGTTTGCACGTGGGGTCCCCATGACATGCGGCACGTATTTGGGGCCCCCATGACCTAAGGCACGTATTTGGGGCCCCAATGACAAAAGGCATGCATTTGGGTACCCATGACATGTGCCACGCATGTGGGGGCCCCATGACATGCGGCACGTATTTGGGGCCCCCATGACATGCGGAATGCATGTGTGGCCCCATGTCATGCGGCACGTATTTGGGGCCCCCAAGACATGCGGCATGCACGTGGGGCCCCCATGACATGTGGCATGCATATGGGACCCCCATGACATGTGCCACGCATGTGGGGCCCCCATGACATGCGGCACGTATTTGGTTCCCCATGACATGCGGCATGCATTCGGGGGCCCCATGACATGCGCCATGCATGTGTGGCCCCATGACATGCGGCACGTATTTGGGGCCCCCATGACACGCGGCATGTATTTGGGGCCCCCAAGACACGCGCCACGTATTTGGGGCCCCCATGACATGCGGTATGCATGTGGTGGCCCCCTGACATGCGGCATGCACGTGGGGCTCCCATGACATAAGGCATGCATTTGGGTCCCCATGACATGCGCCATGCATGTGGGGCCCCCATGATATGCGGCATGCATTTGGGGCCCTCATGACATGCGGCATGCACGTGGGGCCCCCATGACATGTGGCATGCATTTGGGCCCCCCATGACATGCGGCATGCACGTGGGGCCCCCATGACAAGCGGCAAGCATTTGGGGCCCCCATGACATGTGGCATGCACGTGGGGCCCCCATGACATGCGGCATGCATTTGGGGCCCGCATGACACCCGGCATGCATGTGGGGCTCCCATGACATGCGGCATGCACATGGGGCCCCCATGACATGTGTCACGTATTTATGGTCCTCATTACTTGCGGCATATATTTGGGGCCCCCATGACATGTGGCATGCATTTGGGGCACCCATGGCATGCGGCATGCATGTGGGGCCCCCATGACTTGCGGCATGCATGTGGGGCCCCCATGACTTGCGGCATGCATTTGGGGCCCCCATGATAAGCGGCACGTATTTGGGGCCACCATGACATACGGCATGCATTTGGGGCCCCCATGACATGTGGCATGTACGTGGGCCCTCATGATATGCGGCACGTATTTGGGGCCCCCATGACATGTGGCATGCATGTGGGGCCCCCATGACATGTGCCACGCATGTTGGGCCCCCATGACATGCGGCACGTATTTGGGGCCCCCATGACATCCGGCATGCATTCGGGGCCCCCATGACATGCGCCATGCATGTGGGGCCCCCATGACATGCGGCACGTATTTGGGGCCCCCATGATATGCGGCATGCATTTGGTGCCCCCAAGACATGCGTCATGCATGTGGGGTACCCATGACATGAGGCACGTATTTGGGGCCCCCATTACAAGCCGCATGCACTTGGGATCTCCATAACTTGCGGTATGCACGTGGGGCCAACATGACATGCGGCACGTATTTGGGGCCGCCATGACATAAGGCACGTATTTGAAGACCCAATGACTTAAGGCATGCATTTGGGCCCCCATGACATGCGCCATGCATGTGGGGCCCCCATGACATGTGGCGCGTATTTGGGGCCCCCATGACATGTGGCATGCATTTGGGGTACCCATGACATGCGGCATGCATGTGGGGCTCCATGTCATGCGGCACGTATTTGGGGTCCCCGAGACATGCGGCATGCACGTGGGGCCCCCATGACATGCGACACGTATTTATGGCCCCCATGACATGTGGCATGCATGTGGGACCCCCATGACATGTGCCACGCATGTGGGGCCCCCATGACATGCGGCACGTATTTGGGGCCCCCATGACATGCGGCATGTATTTGGGCCCCCATGACATGTGCCATGCATATGGGGCCCCCATGACATGCGGCATGCATTTGGGGCCCCCATGATAAGCGGCACGTATTTGGGGTCCCCATGATACACGGCATGCATTTTGGGCCCCCATGACATATGGCATGAACGTGGGCCGCATGACATGCGGCATGCATTCGGGGCCCCCATGACATAAGGCATGCATTTGGGCCCCCATGACATGTGCCATGCATATGGGGCCCTCATGACATGCGGCATACAATTGGGGCCCCCATGATATTCGGCATGCATTTGGGGCCCCATGACATGCGGAATGCACGTGGGTCCCCCATGACATGCGGCATGCATTTGGGGCCCCCATGACATGCGGCATGCATATGGGGCCCTCTTGACATGAGGCATGCATTTGGGGCCCCCATGACATGCGACATGCATGTGGGGCCCCATGACATGTGGAATGCATGTGGGGCCCCCATAATATGCGCCATGCATGTGGGGCCCCATGTCATGCGGCACGTGTTTGGGGCCCCCTAGACATGCGGCATGCACGTGGGGCCCCCATGACATGTGGCACGTATTTGGGGCCCCCATGACATGTGCCACGCATGGGGAGCCCCCATGACATGCGGCACTTATTTGGGAACCCCCATGACATGCGGCATGCATTTGGGGCCCCCATGACATGCGCCATGCTTGTGGGGACCCCATGACATGCGACACGTATTTGGGGCCCCCATGACATGCGGCATGCATTTGGTGCCCAAATGACATGCGCCATGCAAGTGGGTCCTCCATGATATGCGGCATGTATTTGTGGCCCCCATGGCATGCGGCATGCATTTGGGGCCCCTATGACATGCGGCATGCATTTGGGGCCCCCATGACATGTGCCATGCATGTGTGAGCCCCCATGACATGAGGCACGTATTTGGGGCCCCCATGACATGCGGCATGCATTTGGTGCCCCCATGACATAAGCCATGCATGTGGGGCCCCCATGACATGCGGTATGCACGTGGGGACCCCATGAAATGCGGCATGCGTTTGGGGCCCCCATGACATGCGGAATGCACTTGGGGGCCCCATGACATGCGGAATGCACGTGGGTCCCCAATGACATGCGGCATGCATTTGGGGCCCCATGACATGCGGCATGCATTTGGTCCCCCCAAGACATGCGGCATGCATTTGGGGCCCCCATTACATGTGCCATGCATGTGGGGCCCCCATGACATGAGGCACGTATTTGGGGCCCCCATGACATAAGCCATCCATGACATGCGGTATGCACGTGGGGACCCCATGAAATGCGGCATGCATTTGGGGCCACCATGAAACGCGGCATGCATGTGGAGCCCCGATTACATGCGGCATGCATGTGGGGCCCCCATGACATGCGGCACGCATTTGTGGCCCCCATGACATGCGGCATGCATTTGGGGTCCCCATGACATGCGGCATGCACGTGGGGCCCCCATGACAGACGGCATGCATTTGGGGCCCCCATGAGATGCGGCATGCATTTGGTCCCCCCATTATATGCGTCATGCACGTGGGGCCCCCATGACATGCGGCATGCATTTGGGGGCCGTATGACACCCGGCATGCATGTGGGGCCCCCATGATATGCGGCATGCACGTGGGGCCCCCATGACATGCGGCACGTATTTATGGCCCTCATAACATGTGGCATACAATTGGGACCCCCATGACATGCGGAATGCACTTGGGGGCCCCATGACATGCGGAATGCACGTGGGTCCCCAATGACATGCGGCATGCATTTGGGGCCCCCATGACATGCGTCATGCATTTGGTCCCCCCATTATATGCGGCATGCACGTGGGGTCCCCATGACATGCAGCATGCATTTGGGGGTCATATGACACACGGCATGCAGGTGGGGCCCCCATGATATGTGGCATGCACGTGGGGTCCCCATGACATGCGGCACGTATTTATGGCCCTCATGACATGTGGCATACAATTGGGGCATCCATGACATGTGTGCATGCATTTGGGGCCCCATGACATGCGGAATGCACTTGGGGGCCCCATGACATGCGGCATTCATGTGTGGCCCCCTTGACATGCGGCATGCATGTGGGGCCCCCATGACATGTGCCACGCATGTGGGGCCCCCATGACATGCACCATGCATGTGGGGCCCGCATGACATGCGGAAGGTATTTGGGGCCCCCATGACATGCGGCATGAATTTGAGGTCCCCATGACATGCGGTATGCACGTGGGGACCCCATGAAATGCGGCATGCGTTTGGGGCCCCCATGACACGCGGCATGCATGTGGAGCCCCAATGACATGCGCCATGCATATGGGGCCCCCATGACATGCGGCACGTATTTATGGCCCCCATGACATGCGGCATACAATTGGGGCCTCCATGACATGCGGAATGCACGTGGGGGCCCCATGACATGCGGAATGCACGTAGGTCCCCCATGACATGCGGCATGCATTTGGGGCCCCCATGGCATGCGGCATGCATGTGGGGACCCCTTGACATGCGGCATGCATTTGGGGCCCCCATGACATGAGGCATACATTTGGGGCCCCCATGACATGCGGCATGCATTTGGGGCCCCATGACATACGGAATGCACGTGGGGCCCCATGACATGCGGCATGCATGTGGGGCCCCCATGACATGCGGCATACATTTGGGGCACCAATGACATGCGGCATGCATTTGGCGCCCATAACATGTGTCATGCGTTTGTGGCCCCCATGACAAGCGGCATGTATGTGGAGCCCAGATCACATGCGGCATGCATGTGGTGCCCCCCTGACATGGGGCATGCATGTGGGGCCCCCATAACATGCGTCACGTATTTGGGTCCCCATGACATGCGCCATGCATGTGGGGCCCCCATGACATGGGACACGTATTTGGGCCCCCGATGACATGTGGCATGCACGTGGGGCCCCCATGACATGCGGCATGCATTTGGGGCCCCCATGACATGCGGCATGCACATGGGGCCCCCATGACATGCGGCATGCATTTGGGGCAATCATGACATGTGCCATGCATGTGGGGCCCCCATGACATGCGGCACGTATTTGGGGCCCGCATGGCATGCGGCACGTATTTGGGCCCCCTGACATGAGGCACGTATTTCGGGCCCCCATGACATGTGGTATGCACGTTGGGCGCCCATTACATGTGTCATGCGTTTGTGGCCCCCATGACAAGCGGCATGTATGTGGAGCCCAGATCACATGCAGCATGCATGTGGAGCCCCCCTGACATGGGGCATGCATGTGGGGCCCCCATAACATGCGGCACGTATTTGGGTCCCAATGACCTGCGTCATGCATTTGGGCTCCCCATGACATGCGGCATGCACGTGGGGCCCCCATGACATGCGACATGCATTTGGGGCCCCCATTACATGCGCCATGCATGTGGGGCCCCCATGACATGAGGCACGTATTTGGGGCCCCCATGACATGCGACATTTTTTGGGGTCCCCATGACATGCGGCATGCACGTGGGGTACCCCTGACATGCGGCATGCATTTGGGGCCCCCATGACATGCGGCATGCATGTGGAGCCCCAATGACATGAGGCATGCATGTGGGGCTCCCCTGACATGCGGCATGCACGTGGGGCCCCCATGACATGCGGCACGTATTTGGCTCCCCAATGACATAAGGCATGCATTTGGGCCCCCATGACATGCGCCATGCATATGGGGACCCCATGACATGCAGCACGTATATGGGGCCCCCATGACATGCGGCATGCATTTGGGCCCCCAATGACATGCGGCATGCACGTGGGGCCCCCATGACAAGCGGCATGCATTTGGTCCCCCCATGACATGCGGCATGCATGTGGGGCCCCCATGACAAGCGGCATGCATTTGGGGCCCGCATGACACCCTGCATGCATGTGGGGCCCCCATGACATGCGGCATGCACGTGGGGCCCCCATGACATGCGGCATGCACGTGGGGCCCCCATGACATGCGGCATGTATTTATGGCCCTCATGACATGCGGCATACAATTGGGGCCCCCATGACATGCGACACGTATTTGGGCCCCCCTTGACATGTGTCATGCACGTGGGGCCCCCATGACATGCGTCATGCATTTGGGGCCCCCCTGACATGCGGCATGCATTTGGGCCCCCATGACATGGGGCATGCACGTGGGGCCCCCATGACATGCGACATGCATTTGGGCCCCCAATGACATGCGGCACGTACTTGGGGCCCCCATGACATGCAGCACGTATTTATGGCCCTCATGACATGCGGCATACAATTGGGGCCTCCATGACATGCGGCATGCATTTGGGGCCCCATGACATCCGGAATGCACGTGGAGGCCCCATGACATGCGGCATGCATGTGGGGCCCCCTTGACATGCGGCATGCATTTGGGGCTCCCATGACATGTGCCATGCATGTGGGGCCCCCATGACATGCGGCACGTATTTGGGGCCCGCATGGCATGCGGCACGTATTTGGGCCCCCTGACATGAGGCACGTATTTCGGGCCCCCATGACATGTGGTATGCACGTTGGGCGCCCATTACATGTGTCATGCGTTTGTGGCCCCCATGACAAGCGGCATGTATGTGGAGCCCAGATCACATGCAGCATGAATGTGGAGCCCCTCTGACATGGGGCATGCATGTGGGGCCCCCATAACTTGCGGCACGTATTTGGGTCCCAATGACATGCTGCATGCATTTGGGCTCCCCATGACATGCGGCATGCATTTGGGCCCCCCCTGACATGCGGCATGCATTTGGGCCCCCATGACATGGGGCATGCACGTGGGGCCCCCATGACATGCGGCATGCATGTGGGGCCCCCATGGCATGCGACATGCATTTGGGGTCCCCATGACACGCGGCATGCATGTGGAGCCCCAATGAAATGCGGCGTGCATGTGGGGCTCCCCTGACATGCGGAATGCACGTGGGGCCCCCATGACATGCGGCACGTATTTGGGGCCCCCATGACATGCGGCATGCATTTGGGCCCCCAATGACATGCGGCACGTATTTGGGTCCCCATGACATGCGCCATGCATGTGGGGCCCCCATGGCATGCGGCATGCATTTGGGGCCCCCATGACATGCGGCATGCATTTGGGGTCCCCATGACATGCGGCATGCATGTGGGGCCCCCATGACATGCGGCATGCATTTGGGGCACCCATGACATGTGCCATGCATGTGGGGCCCCCATGACATGCGGCACGTATTTGGGGCCCGCATGGCATGCGGCACGTATTTGGGCCCCCTGACATGAGGGACGTATTTGGGTCCCCCATGACATGTGGTATGCACGTTGGGCGCCCATTACATGTGTCATGCGTTTGTGGCCCCCATGACAAGCGGCATGTATGTGGAGCCCAGATCACATGCAGCATGAATGTGGAGCCCCCCTGACATGGGGCATGCATGTGGGGCCCCCATAACTTGCGGCACGTATTTGGGTACCCCTGACATGCGGCATGCATTTGGGGCCCCCATGACATGAGGCATGCATATGGGGCCCCCATGACATGCAGCACGTATTTGGGGCCCCCATGACATGCGGCATGCATTTGGGCCCCCAATGACATGCGGCATGCACGTGGGGCCCCCATGACAAGCGGCATGCATTTGGGCCCCCCATGACATGCGGCATGCATGTGGGGCCCCCATGACAAGCGGCATGCATTTGGGGCCCGCATGACACCCTGCATGCATGTGGGGCCCCCATGACATGCGGCATGCACGTGGGGCCCCCATGACATGCGGCATGTATTTATCGCCCTCATGACATGCGGCATACAATTGGGGCCCCCATGACATGTGGCATGCATTTGGGGCCCCATGACATGTGGCATGCATTTGGGCCCCCATGACATGCGTCATGCATTTGGGGCCCCCCTGACATGTGGCATGCATTTGGGCCCCCATGACATGGGGCATGCACGTGGGGCCCCCATGACATGCGGCATGCATTTGGGGCCCCCATGACATGCGCCATGCATGAGGGGCCCCCATGACATGCACCATGCATGTGGGGCCCCCATGGCATGCGACATGCATTTGGGGTCCCCATGACACGCGGCATGCATGTGGAGCCCCAATGAAATGCGGCGTGCATGTGGGGGTCCCCTGACATGCGGAATGCACGTGGGGCCCCCATGACATACGGCACGTATTTGGGGCCCCCATGACATGCGGCATGCATTTGGGCCCCCAATGACATGCGGCACGTACTTGGGGCCCCCATGACATGCGGCATGCATTTGGGGCCCTCATGACATGCGGCATGACTGTGGTGCCCCCATGACATGCGGCATACATTTGAGGCCCTCATGACATGCGGCATGCCTGTGGTGCCCCCATGACATGCGGCATGCATTTGGGGCCCCCTTGATAAGCGGCACGTATTTGGGGCCCCCATGACATGTGGCATGAACATGGGCCCCTATGACATGTGGCACGTATTTGAGGATTCCATGACTTTCGTGATGCATTTGGAGTCCCCATGACTTGTGCCATGCATTTGGGGCCACCATGACACGCGGCATGCATGTGGAGCCCCATGACATGCGGCATGCACGTGGGGCCCCCATGACATGCGGCATGCATTTGGGGCCCCCATGACATGCAGCATAAATTTGGGGCCTCCATGACATGCGTCATGCATGTGGGGCCCCATGACATGTGGCATGCATGTGGGGCCCCCATGACATGCGCCATGCATGTGGGGCCCCATGTCATGCGGCACGCATTTGTGGCCCCCATCACATGTGGCATGCATGTGGGGCCCCCATGACATGTGCCACGCATTTTGGGCCCCCAATACATGCGGCACGTATTTGGGGCCCCCATGACATGCGGCATGCATTCGGGGCCCCCATGACATGCGCCATGCATGTGGGGCCCCCATGACATTCGGCACGTATTTGGGTACCCCATGACATGCGGCATGCCTTTGGTGCCCCATGACATGCGCCATGCATGTGGTGCCCCCATGACATGCGGCACGTATTTTTGGCCCCCATGACATGCGGCATGCATTTTTGTGTTCCACATGACATGCGGTATGCACGTGGGGCCCCCATGACATGCGGTATGCACGTGGGGCCCCCATGACATGCGGCACGTATTTTTGGCCCCCATGACATAAGGCACGTATTTGGGGCCACCATGACATAAGGCATGAATTTGGGCCCCCATGACATGCGCCATTCATGTGCGGCCCATATGACATGCGGTGCATATTTGGGGCCCCCATGACATGCGGTACGTATTTGGAGCCCCCAAGACATGAGACATGCACGTGGTGCCCCCATGACATGCGGGACGTATTTGGGACCCCCGTGACATGTGGCAAGCATGTGGGGCCCCCATGACATGTGCCACGCATGTTGGGCCCCCATGACATGCGGCACGTATTTCGGGCCCCCATGACATCCGGCATGCATTCGGGGCCCCAATGACATGCACCATGCATGTGGGGCCCCCATGACATGCGGCACATATTTGTGGCCCCCATGACATAAGGCACGTATTTGGGGCCACCATGACATAAGGCATGAATTTGGGCCCCCATGACATGCGCCATTCATGTGCGGCCCATATGACATGCGGTGCATATTTGGGGCTCCCATGACATGCGGTACGTATTTGGAGCCCCCAAGACATGAGACATGCACGTGGTGCCCCCATGACATGCGGCACATGTTTGGGCCCCCCGTGACATGTGGCAAGCATGTGGGGCCCCCATGACATGTGCCACACATGTTGGGCCCCCATGACATGCGCCATGCATGTGGGGCCCCCATGACATGCGGCACGTATTTGGGGCCCCCATGAAATGCGGCATGCATTAGGGCCCCCATGACATGTGCCATACATATGGGGCCCCCATGACATGTGGCATGCATTTGGGGCCCCCATGACATGCGGCATGCATTTGGGGCCCCCATGATAATCGGCACGTATTTGGGGCCCCCATGACATGCGGCATGCATTTTGGGCCCCCATGACACGTGGCATGAACATGGGCCGCATGACATGCGGCATACATTTGGGGCCCCCATAACATGTGCCTTGCATTTGGGGCCCCCATGACATGCGGCATGCATTTGGGGCCCCCATGACATGTGGACTGAACCTGAGCACCCATAACATGCGGCATGCATGTGGGGCCCCCATGACATGCGTCATGCATTTGGGGCCCCCATTACATGTGGCATGCATGTTGGGCCCCCATGACATGCGCCATTCATGTGGGGCCCCATGACTTGCGGCACGTAGTTGGGGCACACATGACTTGAGGCATGAATTTGGGGCTCCCATGACATGTGACATGCATTGGTGGCCCCCATGACATGCGGCATGCATGTGGGCCACCATGACATGTGGCATGCTTTTGGGGCCCCCAAGACATGCGGCATGCACGTGAGGCCCCCATGACATGCGGCATGCATTTGGGGCCCCCTTGATAAGCGGCACGTATTTGGGGCCCCCATGACATGTGGCATGAACATGGGCCCCTATGACATGTGGCACGTATTTGAGGGTCCCATGACTTTCGTGATGCATTTGGAGTCCCCATGACTTGTGCCATGCATTTGGGGCCCCCATGACACGCGGCATGCATGTGGGGCCCCCATGACATGCGGTATGCACGTGGGGCCCCCATGACATGCGGCATGCACGTGGGGCCCCCATGACATGCGGCATGCATTTGGGACCCACATGACATGCAGCATGAATTTGGGGGCACCATGACATGCGTCATGCATGTGGGGCCCCCATGACATGTGCCACGCATGTTGGGCCCCCATGACATGCGGCACGTATTTGGGGCCCCCATGACATCCGGCATGCATTCGGGGCCCCCATGACATGCGGCACGTATTTGGGGCCCCCATGATATGCGGCATGCATTTGGTGCCCCCAAGACATGCGTCATGCATGTGGGGTACCCATGACATGCGGCACTTATTTGGGGCCCCCATTACATGCCGCATGCACTTGGGATCCCCATAACTTGCGGTATGCACGTTTGGCAAACATGACATAAGGCACGTATTTGGGGCCCCCATGACATAAGGCACGTATTTGGGTCCACCATGACATAAGGCATGCATTTGGGCCCCCATAACATGTGCCATGCATGTGGGGCCCCCAAGACATGCGGCGCATATTTGGGGCCCCCATGACATGCGGCATGCATTTGGGGCCCCAAAGACATGTGCCACACATGTTGGGCCCCCATGACCTGCGGCACGTATTTGGAGACCCCATGACATGCAGCATTCTTTCAGGGCCCCCATGACATGCGCCATGCATGTGGGGCCCCCATGACATGCGGCATGTATTTGGGGCCCCATGACATAATGCACGTATTTGGGGCCCCCATGACATGCTGCATGCACTTGGGGTCCCCATGACTTGCTGTTTGCACGTGGGGCCCCCATGACATGCGGCACGTATTTGGGGCCCCATGACATAATGCACGTATTTGGGGCCCCAATGACATAAGGCATGCATTTGGGCCCCCATGACATGCGCCATGCAAGTGGGGCCCCCATGACATGCGGAACGTATTTGGGGCCCCCATAACATGCGGCATGCATTTGGGAACCCATGACATGCGACATGCAGGTGGGGCCCCATGTCATGCGGCACGAATTTGGGGCCCCCAAGACATGCGCCATGCACGTGAGGCCCCCATGACATGTGGCATGTATTTGGGGCCCCCATGACATGTGGCATGCATGTGGGACCCCCATGACATGTGCCACGCATGTGGGGCCCCCATGACATGCAGCATGCATTCAGGGCCCCCATGACATGCGCCATGCATGTGGGGCCCCCATGACATGCGGCATGTATTTGGGGCCCCCATGACATGCGGCATGCATTTGGTGCCCCCATGACATGCGCCATGTATGTGAGGTACCTATGACATGCGGCACTTATATGGGGCCCCCATGACATGCGGCATGCATTTGGGGTCCCCATGACATGCGTTATGCACGTGGGGCCCCCATGACATGCGGCACGTATTTGGGGCCCCCATGACATAAGGCATGCATTTGGGCCCCCATGACATGCGCCATGCATATGGGGCCCCCATGACATGCGGCATGCATTTGGGGCCCCCATGATAAGCGGCACGTATTTGGGGCCCCCATGACATGCGATATGCATTCGGGGCCCCCATGACATGCGCCATACATGTGTTGCCCACATGACATGCGGCACGTATTTGGGGCCCTCATGACATGTGGCATACATGTGGGACCCCCATGACTTGTGCCACGCATGTGGGGCCCCATGACATGCGTAATACACGCGATGCCCCCATGACATGTGCCATGCATTTGGGGCCCCCATGATATGCGGCATGCATGTGGGGCCCCCTTGACATGCGGCATGCACTTGGGGCCCCCATGCTATGCGGCACATACTTGGGGCCCCCATGATATGCGGCTTGCATTTGGGCCATCCATGACAAGCGCGGCATGCACGTGGGGCCCTCATGAAATGCGGCATGCACGTGGGGCCCCCATGACATGCGGATTGCATTTGGGCCATCCATGACAAGCGCGGCATGCACGTGGGGCCCTCATGAAATGCGGCTTGGGGCCCCCATGACATGTGCCATGCATGTGGGGCCCCCATGACATGCCGCACGTATTTGGGGCCCCCATGACAATGACATGCGGCATGCATTTGGGGCCCCCATGACATGTGCCATGCATGTGGGGCCCCCATGACATTCTGCACGTATTTGGTTCCCGCATGGCATGCGGCATGCATTTGGTCCCCCTGACATGAGGCACGTATTTCGGGCCCCCATGACATGTGGTATGCACGTTGGGCGCCCATTACATGTGTCATGCGTTTGTGGCCCCCATGACACGCTGCATGTATATGGAGCTCCCATGATATGCGGTACATATTTGGGGCCCCCATGACATAAGGCACGTATTTGGGGCCACCATGACATAAGGCATGCATTTGGGCCCCTATGACTTGCGCCATGCATGTGGGGCCCCCATGACATGCGGCGCGTATTTGGGGCCCCCATGACATGCGGCATGCATTTGGGGCCCCCATGACATACGCCATGCATGTGGGGCCCCATGTCATGCGGCACGTATTTGGGGCCCCCAAGACATGAGGCATGCACGTGGTGCCCCCATGACATGCGGCACGTATTTGGGGCCCCCATGACATGTGCCACGCATGTTGGGCCCCCATGACATGCGGCACGTATTTGGGGCCCCCATGACAGCCGGCATGCATTCGGGGCCCCCATGACATGTGTCATGCATTTGGGGCCCCCAATGACATGCGGTACGTATTTGGGGCCCCCATGATATGCGGCATGCATTTGGTGCCCCCAAGACATGCGTCATGCATGTGGGGTACCCATGACACGCGGCAGTTATTTGGGGCCCCCATTACATGCCGCATGCACTTGGGATCCTCATAACTTGCGGTATGCACGTGGGGCCAACATGGCATGCGGCACGTATTTGGGACTCCCATGACATAAGCCACGTATTTGAGGCCCCAATGACTTAAGGCATGCATTTGGGCCCCCATGACATGCGCCATGCATGTGGGGCCCCCATGACATGCGGCGTGTATTTGGGGACCCCATGACATGCGGCATGCATTTGGGGTCCACATGACATACGGCATGCATGTGGGGCCCCATGTCATGCGGCACGTATTTGGGGCCCCCAAGACATGCGGCATGCACGTGGGGCCCCCTTGACATGCGACACGTATTTGGGGCCCCCATGACATGTGGCATGCATGTGGGACCCCCATGACATGTGCCACGCACGTGGGGCCTCCATGACATGCGGCACGTATTTGGGGCCCCTATGACGTGCGGCATGCATTCGGGGCCCCCATGACATGCGCCATGCATTTGTGGCCCCATGACATGAGGCACATAATTGGGGCCCCATGACATGCGGCATGAATTTGGTGCCCCCATGACATGCGCCATGCATGTGGGGTACCCATGACATGCGGCACTTATTTGGGGCCCCCATGACATGCGGCATGCATTTGGGGTCCCCATGACATGCGCCATGCATGTGGGGTACCCATGACATGCAGCACTTATTTGGAGCCCCCATGACATGCGGCATGCTTTTGGGGCCCCCATGACATGCGGCATGCACGTGAGGCCCCCATGACATGCGGCATGCATTTGGGGCCCCCTTGATAAGCGGCACGTATTTGGGGCCCCCATGACATGTGGCATGAACATGGGCCCCTATGACATGTGGCACGTATTTGAGGATCCCATGACTTTCGTGATGCATTTGGAGTCCCCATGACTTGTGCCATGCATTTGGGGCCCCCATGACACGCGGCATGCATGTGGGGCCCCCATGACATGCGGTATGCACGTGGGGCCCCCATGACATGCGGCATGCACGTGGGGCCCCCATGACATGCGGCATGCATTTGGGGACCACATGACATGCAGCATGAATTTGGGGGCACCATGACATGCGTCATGCATGTGGGGCCCCCATGACATGTGCCACGCATGTTGGGCCCCCATGACATGCGGCACGTATTTGGGGCCCCCATGACATCCGGCATGCATTCGGGGCCCCCATGACATGCGGCACGTATTTGGGGCCCCCATGATATGCGGCATGCATTTGGTGCCCCCAAGACATGCGTCATGCATGTGGGGTACCCATGACATGCGGCACTTATTTGGGGCCCCCATTACATGCCGCATGCACTTGGGATCCCCATAACTTGCGGTATGCACGTGGGGCAAACATGACATAAGGCACGTATTTGGGGCCCCCATGACATAAGGCACGTATTTGGGGCCACCATGACATAAGGCATGCATTTGGGCCCCCATAACATGCGCCATGCATGTGGGGCCCTCAAGACATGTGGCGCATATTTGGGGCCCCCATGACATGCGGCATGCATTTGGGGCCCCAAAGACATGCGCCATGCATGTGGGGCCCCATGTCCTTCGGCACGTATTTGAGGCCCCCAAGACGTGCGGCATGCACGTGGTGCCCCCATGACATGTCGCATGCATGTGGGGCCCCCATGACATGTGCCACACATGTTGGGCCCCCATGACCTGCGGCACGTATTTGGGGACCCCATGACATGCAGCATTCTTTCAGGGCCCCCATGACATGCGCCATGCATGTGGGGCCCCCATGACATGCGACACGTATTTGGGGCCCCCATGACATGCAGAATGCATGTGGTGCCCCTATGACATGCGCCATGCATGTGGAGACCCCATGACATGCGGCACTTATTTGGGGCCCCCATGACATGCTGCATGCACTTGGGGTCCCCATGACTTGCTGTTTGCACGTGGGGCCCCCATGACATGCGGCACGTATTTGGGGCCCCATGACATAAGGCATGCATTTGGGACCCATGACATGCGCCATGCAAGTGGGGCCCCCATGACATGCGGAACGTATTTGGGGCCCCCATAACATGCGGCATGCATTTGGGAACCATGACATGCGACATGCAGGTGGGGCCCCATGTCATGCGGCACGTATTTGGGGCCCCCAAGACATGCGCCATGCACGTGAGGCCCCCATGACATGTGGCATGTATTTGGGGCCCCCATGACATGTGGCATGCATGTGGGACCCCCATGACATGTGCCACGCATGTGGGGCCCCCATGACATGCAGCATGCATTCAGGGCCCCCATGACATGCGCCATGCATGTGGGGCCCCCATGACATGCGGCATGTATTTGGGGCCCCCATGACATGCGGCATGCATTTGGTGCCCCCATGACATGCGCCATGTATGTGGGGTACCTATGACATGCGGCACTTATATGGGGCCCCCATGACATGCGGCATGCATTTGGGGCCCCCATGACATGCGTTATGCACGTGGGGCCCCCATGACATGCGGCATGCACGTGAGGCCCCCATGACATGCGGCATGCATTTGGGGCCCCCTCGATAAGCGGCACGTATTTGGGGCCCCCATGACATGTGGCATGAACATGGGCCCCTATGACATGTGGCACGTATTTGAGGATCCCATGAATTTCGTGATGCATTTGGAGTCCCCATGACTTGTGCCATGCATTTGGGGCCCCCATGACACGCGGCATGCATGTGGGGCCCCCATGACATGCGGTATGCACGTGGGGCCCCCATGACATGCGGCATGCACTTGGGGCCCCCATGACATGCGGCATGTATTTGGGGCCCACATGACATGCAGCATGAATTTGGGGGCACCATGACATGCGTCATGCATGTGGGGCCCCCATGACATGTGCCACGCATGTTGGGCCCCTATGACATGCGGCACGTATTTGGGGCCCCCATGACAACCGGCATGCATTCGGGGCCCCCATGACATGCGGCACGTATCTGGGGCCCCCATGATATGCGGCATGCATTTGGTGCCCCCAAGACATGCGTCATGCATGTGGGGTACCCATGACATGCGGCACTTATTTGGGGCCCCCATTACATGCCGCATGCACTTGGGATCCCCATAACTTGCGGTATGCACGTGGGGCAAACATGACATAAGGCACGTATTTGGGGCCCCCATGACATAAGGCACGTATTTGGGGCCACCATGACATAAGGCATGCATTTGGGCCCCCATAACATGCGCCATGCATATGGGGCCCCCAAGACATGCGGCGCATATTTGGGGCCCCCATGACATGCGGCATGCATTTGGGGCCCCAAAGACATGCGCCATGCATGTGGGGCCCCATGTCCTTCGGCACGTATTTGAGGCCCCCAAGACATGCGGCATGCACGTGGTGCCCCCATGACATGTCGCATGCATGTGGGGCCCCCATGACATGTGCCACACATGTTGGGCCCCCATGACCTGCGGCACGTATTTGGAGACCCCATGACATGCAGCATTCTTTCAGGGCCCCCATGACATGCGCCATGCATGTGGGGCCCCCATGACATGCGGCACGTATTTGGGGCCCCCATGACATGCAGAATGCATGTGGTGCCCCTATGACATGCGCCATGCATGTGGAGTACCCATGACATGCGGCACTTATTTGGGGCCCCCATGACATGCTGCATGCACTTGGGGTCCCCATGACTTGCTGTTTGCACGTGGGGCCCCCAAGACATGCGGCACGTATTTGGGGCCCCATGACATAATGCACGTATTTGGGGCCCCAATGACATAAGGCATGCATTTGGGCCCCCATGACATGCGCCATGCAATTGGTGCCCCCATGACATGCGGAACGTATTTGGGGCCCCCATAACATGCGGCATGCATTTGGGAACCCATGACATGCGACATGCAGGTGGGGCCCCATGTCATGCGGCACGTATTTGGGGCCCCCAAGACATGCGCCATGCACGTGAGGCCCCCATGACATGTGGCATGTATTTGGGGCCCCCATGACATGTGGCATGCATGTGGGACCCCCATGACATGTGCCACGCATGTGGGGCCCCCATGATATGCAGCATGCATTCAGGGCCCCCATGACATGCGCCATGCATGTGGGGCCCCCATGACATGCGGCATGTATTTGGGGCCCCCATGACATGCGGCATGCATTTGGTGCCCCCATGACATGCGCCATGTATGTGGGGTACCTATGACATGCGGCACTTATATGGGGCCCCCATGACATGCGGCATGCATTTGGGGTCCCCATGACATGCGTTATGCACGTGGGGCCCCCATGACATGCGGCACGTATTTGGGGCCCCCATGACATAAGGCATGCATTTGGGCCCCCATGACATGCGCCATGCATATGGGGCCCCCATGACATGCGGCATGCATTTGGGGCCCCCATGATAAGCGGCACGTATTTGGGGCCCCCATGACATGCGGCATGCATTCGGGGCCCCCATGACATGCGCCATACATGTGTTGCCCACATGACATGCGGCACGTATTTGGGGCCCCCATGACATGCGGCATGCATTTGGTGCCCCATGACATGGGCCATGCATGTGGGGTACCAATGACATTCGGCACTTATTTGGGACCCCCATGACATGCGACATGCACTTGGGGTCCCCATGACTTGCGGTTTGCACGTGGGGCCCCCATGACATGCGGCACGTATTTTGGGCCCCCATGACATAAGGCACGCATTTGGGGCCCCAATGACATAAGGCATGCATTTGGGCCCCCATGACATGTGCATAAGGCATGCATGTGGGGCCCCGTGTCATGTGGCACGTATTTTGGGCCCCCAAGACATGCGGCATGCACGTGGGGCCCCCATGACATGCGGCACGTATTTGGGGCCCTCATGACATGTGGCATACATGTGGGACCCCCATGATTTGTGCCACGCATGTGGGGCCCCGTGACATGCGTAATACACGCGATGCCCCCATGACATGTGCCATGCATTTGGGGCCCCCATGATAAGCGGCATGCATGTGGGGCCCCCTTGACATGCGGCATGCACTTCGGGCCCCCATGCTATGCGGCACATACTTGGGGCCCCCATGACATGCGGCTTGCATGTGGGGCCCCCAAGACATGCGGCGCATATTTGGGGCCCCCATGACATGCGGCATGCATTTGGGGCCCCAAAGACATGCGCCATGCATGTGGGGCCCCATGTCCTTCGGCACGTATTTGAGGCCCCCAAGACATGCGGCATGCACGTGGTGCCCCCATGACATGTCGCATGCATGTGGGGCCCCCATGACATGTGACACACATGTTGGGCCCCCATGACCTGCGGCACGTATTTGGAGACCCCATGACATGCAGCATTCTTTCAGGGCCCCCATGACATGCGCCATGCATGTGGGGCCCCCATGACATGCGGCACGTATTTATGGCCCCCAAGACATGCAGAATGCATGTGGTGCCCCTATGACATGCGCCATGCATGTGGAGTACCCATGACATGCGGCACTTATTTGGGGCCCCCATGACATGCTGCATGCACTTGGGGTCCCCATGACTTGCTGTTTGCACGTGGGGCCCCCATGACATGCGGCACGTATTTGGGGCCCCCATGACATAATGCACGTATTTGGGGCCCCAATGACATAAGGCATGCATTTGGGCCCCCATGACATGCGCCATGCAAGTGGGGCCCCCATGACATGCGGAACGTATTTGGGGCCCCCATAACATGCGGCATGCATTTGGGAACCCATGACATGCGACATGCAGGTGGGGCCCCATGTCATGCGGCACGTATTTGGGGCCCCCAAGACATGCGCCATGCACGTGAGGCCCCATGACATGTGGCATGTATTTGGGGCCCCCATGACATGTGGCATGCATGTGGGCACCCCATGACATGTGCCACGCATGTGGGGCCCCCATGACATGCAGCATGCATTCAGGGCCCCCATGACATGCGCCATGCATGTGGGGCCCCCATGACATGCGGCATATATTTGGGGCCCCCATGACATGCGGCATGCATTTGGTGCCCCCATGACATGCGCCATGTATGTGGGGTACCTATGACATGCGGCACTTATATGGGGCCCCCATGACATGCGGCATGCATTTGGGATCCCCATGACATGCGTTATGCACGTGGGGCCCCCATGACATGCGGCACGTATTTGGGGCCCCCATGACATAAGGCATGCATTTGGGCCCCCATGACATGCGCCATGCATATGGGGCCCCCATGACATGCGGCATGCATTTGGGACCCCATGATAAGCGGCACGTATTTGGGGCCCCCATGACATGCGGCATGCATTTGGTGCCCCATGACATGGGCCATGCATGTGGGGTACCCATGACATGCGGCACTTATTTGGGGCCCCCATGACATGCGACATGCACTTGGGGTCCCCATGACTTGCGGTTTGCACGTGGGGCCCCCATGACATGCGGCACGTATTGGGGGCCCCCATGACATAAGGCACGTATTTGGGGCCCCAATGACATAAGGCATGCATTTGGGCCCCCATGACATGTGCATCAGGCATGCATGTGGTGCCCCGTATTTTGGGCCCCCAAGACATGCGGCATGCACGTGGGGCCCCCATGACATGCGGCACGTATTTGGGGCCCCCATGACATGTGGCATACATGTGGGACCCCCATGACTTGTGCCACGCATGTGGGGCCCCATGACTTGCGTAATACACGCGATGCCCCCATGACATGTGCCATGCATTTGGGGCCCCCATGATATGCGGTATGCATGTGGGGCCCCCTTGACATGCGGCATGCACTTGGGGCCCCCATACTATGCGGCACATACTTGGGGCCCCCATGACATGCGGCTTGCATTTGGGCCATCCATGACAAGCGCGGCATGCACGTGGGGCCCTCATGAAATGCGGCATGCACGTGGGGCCCCCATGACATGCGGCTTGCATTTGGGCCATCCATGACAAGTGCGGCATGCACGTGGGGCCCTCATGAAATGCGGCTTGGGGCCCCCATGACATGTGCCATGCATGTGGGGCCCCCATGACATGCGGCACGTATTTGGGGCCCCCATGACAATGACATGCGGCATGCATTTGGGGCCCCCATGACATGTGCCATGCATGTGGGGCCCCCATGACATTCGGCACGTATTTGGTTCCCGCATGGCATGCGGCATGCATTTGGGCCCCCTGACATGAGACACGTATTTCGGGCCCCCATGACATGTGGTATGCACATTGGGCGCCCATTACATGTGTCATGCGTTTGTGGCCCCCATGACACGCTGCATGTATATGGAGCTCCCATGATATGCGGTACGTACTTGGGGCCCCCATGACATAAGGCACGTATTTGGGGCCACCATGACATAAGGCATGCATTTGGACCCCTATGACTTGCGCCATGCATGTGGGGCCCCCATGACATGCGGCGCATATTTGGGGCCCCCATGACATGCAGCATTATTTCAGGGCCCCCATGACATGCGCCATGCATGTGGGGCCCCCATGACATGCGGCACGTATTTGGGGCCCCCATGACATGCAGAATGCATGTGGTGCCCCTATGACATGCGCCATGCATGTGGAGTACCCATGACATGCGGCACTTATTTGGGGCCCCCATGACATGATGCATGTACTTGGGGTCCCCATGACTTGCTGTTTGCACGTGGGGCCCCCATGACATGCGGCACGTATTTGGGGCCCCCATGACATAATGCACGTATTTGGGGCCCCAATGACATAAGGCATGTATTTGGGCCCCCATGACATGCGACATGCAAGTGGGGCCCCCATGACATGCGGAACGTATTTGGGGCCCCCATAACATGCGGCATGCATTTGGGAACCCATGACATGCGACATGCAGGTGGGGCCCCATGTCATGCGGCACGTATTTGGGGCCCCCAAGACATGCGCCATGCACGTGAGGCCCCCATGACATGTGGCATGTATTTGGGGCCCCCATGACATGTGGCATGCATGTGGGACCCCCATGACATGTGCCACGCATGTGGGGCCCCCATCACATGCAGCATGCATTCAGGGCCCCCATGACATGCGCCATGCATGTGGGGCCCCCATGACATGCGGCATGTATTTGGGGCCCCCATGACATGCGGCATGCATTTGGTGCCCCCATGACATGCGCCATGTATGTGGGGTACCTATGACATGCGGCAATTATATGGGGCCCCCATGACATGGGGCATGCATTTGGGATCCCCATGACATGCGTTATGCACGTGGGGCCCCCATGACATGCGGCACGTATTTGGGGCCCCCATGACATAAGGCATGCATTTGGGCCCCCATGACATACGCCATGCATATGGGGCCCCCATGACATGCGGCATGCATTTGGGGCCCCCATGATAAGCGGCATGCATTCGGGGCCCCCATGACATGCGCCATACATGTGGGGCCCACATGACATGCGGCACGTATTTGGAGCCCCCATGACATGCGGCATGCATTTGGTGCCCCCATGACATGCGCCATACATGTGGGGCCCACATGACATGCGGCACGTATTTGGGGCCCCCATGACATGCGGCATGCATTTGGTGCCCCATGACATGGGCCATGCATGTGGGGTACCCATGACATGCGGCACTTATTTGGGGCCCCCATGACATGCGACATGCACTTGGGGTCCCCATGACTTGCGGTTTGCACGTGGGGCCCCCATGACATGCGGCACGTATTGGGGGCCCCCATGACATAAGGCACGTATTTGGGGCCCCAATGACATAAGGCATGCATTTGGGCCCCCATGACATGTGCATAAGGCATGCATGTGGTGCCCCGTGTCATGCGGCACGTATTTTGGGCCCCCAAGACATGCGGCATGCACGTGGGGCCCCCATGACATGCGGCACGTATTTGGGGCCCCCATGACATGTGGCATACATGTGGGACCCCCATGACTTGTGCCACGCATGTGGGGCCCCATGACATGCGTAATACACGCGATGCCCCCATGACATGTGCCATGCATTTGGGGCCCCCATGATATGCGGTATGCATGTGGGGCCCCCTTGACATGCGGCATGCACTTGGGGCCCCCATGCTATGCGGCACATACTTGGGGCCCCCATGACATGCGGCTTGCATTTGGGCCATCCATGACAAGCGCGGCATGCACGTGGGGCCCTCATGAAATGCGGCATGCACGTGGGGCCCCCATGACATGCGGCTTGCATTTGGGCCATCCATGACAAGCGCGGCATGCATGTGGGGCCCTCATGAAATGCGGCTTGGGGCCCCCATGACATGTGCCATGCATGTGGGGCCCCCATGACATGCGACACGTATTTGGGGCCCCCATGACAATGACATGCGGCATGCATTTGGGGCCCCCATGACATGTGCCATGCATGTGGGGCCCCCATGACATTCGGCACGTATTTGGTTCCCGCATGGCATGCGGCATGCATTTGGGCCCCCTGACATGAGGCACGTATTTCGGGCCCCCATGACATGTGGTATGCACATTGGGCGCCCATTACATGTGTTATGCGTTTGTGGCCCCCATGACACGCTGCATGTATATGGAGCTCCCATGATATGCGGTACGTACTTGGGGCCCCCATGACATAAGGCACGTATTTGGGGCCACCATGACATAAGGCATGCATTTGGACCCCTATGACTTGCGCCATGCATGTGGGGCCCCCATGACATGCGGCATGCATTTGGGGCCCCCATGACATACGCCATGCATGTGGGGCCCCATGTCATGCGGCACGTATTTGGGGCCCCCAAGACATGAGGCATGCACGTGGTACCCCCATGACATGCGGCACGTATTTGGGGCCCCCATGACATGTGCCACGCATGTTGGGCCCCCATGATATGCGGCACGTATTTGGGGCCCTCATGACATCCGGCATGCATTCGGGGCCCCCATGACATGTGCCATGCATTTGGGGCCCCCATGACATGCGGTACGTATTTGGGGCCCCCATGATATGCGGCATGCATTTGGTGCCCCCAAGACATGCGTCATGGATGTGGGGTACCCATGACACGCGGCACTTATTTTTATGGCCCCCATTACATGCCGCATGCACTTGGGATCCTCATAACTTGCGGTATGCACGTGGGGCCAACATGGCATGCGGCACGTATTTGGGGCCCCCAAGACATGCGGCATGCACGTGGGGCCCCCTTGACATGCGACACGTATTTGGGGCCCCCATGACATGTGGCATGCATGTGGGACCCCCATGACATGTGCCACGCACGTAGGGCCTCCATGACATGCGGCACGTATTTGGGGCCCCTATGACATGCGGCATGCATTTGGGGCCCCCATGACATGCGCCATGCATTTGTGGCCCCATGACATGCGGCACATAATTGGGGCCCCATGACATGCGGCACTTATTTGGTGCCCCCATGACATGCGCCATGCATGTGGGGTACCCATGACATGCGGCACTTATTTGGGGCCCCCATGACATGCGGCATGCATTTGGGGTCCCCATGACATGCGCCATGCATGTGGGGTACCCATGACATGCGGCACTTATTTGGGGCCCCCATGACATGCGGCATGCATTTGGTGTCCCCATGACATGCGGTATGCACGTGGGGCCCCCATGACATGCGGCACGTATTTGGGGCCCCCATAACATAAGGCACGTATTTGGGGCCCCCATGACATAAGGCATGCATTTGGGCCCCCATGACATGTGCCATGCATATGGGGCCCCCATGACATGTGGCATGCATTTGGGGCCCCCATGACATGCGGCATACATTTGGGGCCCCCATGACATGCGCCTTGCATTTGGGGCCCCCATGACATGCGGCATGCATGTGGGGCCCCCATGACATGTGGCCTGAACCTGAGCCCCCATTACATGCGGCATGCATGTGGGGCCCCCATGACATGCGTCATGCATTTGGGGCCCCCATTACATGCGGCATGCATGTTGGGCCCCCATGACATGCGCCATGCATGTGGGGCCCCATGACATGCGGGACGTATTTGGGGCACACATGACTTGAGGCATGAATTTGGGGCCCCCATGACATGTGACATGCATTGGTGGCCCCCATGACATGTGACATGCATTGGTGGCCCCCATGACATGCGGCATGCATGTGGGCCACCATGACATGCGGCATGCTTTTGGGGGTCCCATGACTTGCGGCATGCACGTGAGGCCCCATGACATGCGGCATGCATTTGGGGCCCCCTTGATAAGCGGCACGTATTTGGGGCCCCCATGACATGTGGCATAAACATGGGCCCCTATGACATGTGGCACGTATTTGAGGATCCCATGACTTTCGTGATGCATTTGGAGTCCCCATGACTTGTGCCATGCATTTGGGGCCCCCATGACACGCGGCATGCATGTGGAGCCACATGACATGCGGCATGCACGTGGAGCCACATGACATGCGGCATGCACGTGGGGCCCCCATGACATGCGGCATGCATTTGGGGCCCCCATGACATGCAGCATGAATTTGGGGCCACCATGACATGCGTCATGCATGTGGGGCCCCCATGACATGTTGCATGCATGTGGGGCCCCCATGACATGCGCCATGCATGTGGGGCCCCATGTCATGCGGCACGTATTTGGGGCCCCCAAGACATGAGGCATGCACGTGGTACCCCCATGATATGCGGCACGTATTTGGGGCCCCCATGACATGTGCCACGCATGTTGGGCCCCCATGATATGCGGCACGTATTTGGGGCCCTCATGACATCCGGCATGCATTCGGGGCCCCCATGACATGTGCCATGCATTTGGGGCCCCCATGACATGCGGTACGTATTTGGGGCCCCCATGATATGCGGCATGCATTTGGTGCCCCCAAGACATGCGTCATGGATGTGGGGTACCCATGACATGCGGCACTTATTTGGGGCCCCCATTACATGCCGCATGCACTTGGGATCCTCATGATATGCGGCACGTATTTTGGCCCCCATGACATGTGCCACGCATGTTGGGCCCCCATGATATGCGGCACGTATTTGGGGCCCCCATCACATGTGGCATGCATGTGGGGCCCCCATGACATGTGCCACGCATGTTGGGCCCCCAAGACATGCGGCACGTATTTGGGGCCCCCAAGACATGCGCCATGCATGTGGGGCCCCCATGACATGCGGCACGTATTTGTGTACCCCATGGCATGCGGCATGCATTTGGTGCCCCCATGACATGCGCCATGCATGTGGGGCCCCCATGACATGCGGCATGCAATTTTGTGGTCCCCATGACATGCGGTATGCACGTGGGGCCCCCATGACATGCGGCACGTATTTGGGGCTCCCAGGACATAAGGCACGTATTTGGGGCCACCATGACATAAGGCATGCATTTGGGCCCCTATGACATGCGCCACACATGTTGGGCCCCCATGACCTGCGGCACGTATTTGGAGACCCCATGACATGCGGCATTCTTTCGGGGCCCCCATGACATGCTCCATGCATGTGGGGCCCCCATGACATGCAGCATGCATTTGGTGCCCCTATGACATGCGCCATGCATGTGGAGTACCCATGACATGCGGCACTTATTTGGGGCCCCCATGACATGCGGCATGCACTTGGGTCCCCATGACTTGCGGTTTGCACGTGGGGCCCCCATGACATGCGGCACGTATTTGGGGCCCCCATGACATAATGCATGTATTTGAGGCCCCAATGACATAAGGCATGCATTTGCGCCCCCATGACATGCACCATGCATGTGGGGCCCCCATGACATGCGGAACGTATTTGGGGCCGTCATAACATGCGGCATGCATTTGGGAACCCATGACATGCGACATGCAGGTGGGGCCCCATGTCATGCGACACGTATTTGGGGCCCCCAAGACATGCGGCATGCACGTGAGGCCCCCATGACATGTGCCACGTATTTGGGACCCCCATGACATGTGGCATGCATGTGGGACCCCCATGACATGTGCCACGCATGTGGGGCCCCCATCACATGCGGCACGTATTTGGGGCCCCCATGACATGTGCCTTGCATTTGGTGCCCCATGACATGCGCCATGTATGTGGGGTACCTATGACATGCGGCACTAATTTGGGGCCCCCATGACATGAGGCATGCATTTGGGGTCCCCATGACATGCGGTATGCACGTGGGGCCCCCATGACATGAGGCACGCATTTTGGGCCCCCATGACATAAGGCATGCATTTGGGCCCCCATGACATGCGCCATGCATATGGGGCCCCCATGACATTCGGCATGCATTTGGGGCCCCCATGATAAGCGGCACGTATTTGGGGCCCCCATGACATGCGGCATGCATTCGGGACCCCCATGACATACGCCATACATGTGGGGCCCCCATGACATGCGGCATGCATTTGGGGTCCCCATGACATGCGCCATGCATGTGGGGTACCCATGACATGCGGCACTTATTTGGGGCCCCCATGACATGCGGCATGCATTTGGTGTCCCCATGACATGCGGTATGCACGTGGGGCCCCCATGACATGCGGCACGTATTTGGGGCCCCCATAACATAAGGCACGTATTTGGGGCCCCCATGACATAAGGCATGCATTTGGGCCCCCATGACATGTGCCATGCATATGGGGCCCCCATGACATGTGGCATGCATTTGGGGCCCCCATGACATGCGGCATACATTTGGGGCCCCCATGACATGCGCCTTGCATTTGGGGCCCCCATGACATGCGGCATGCATGTGGGGCCCCCATGACATGTGGCCTGAACCTGAGCCCCCATTACATGCGGCATGCATGTGGGGCCCCCATGACATGCGTCATGCATTTGGGGCCCCCATTACATGCGGCATGCATGTTGGGCCCCCATGACATGCGCCATGCATGTGGGGCCCCATGACATGCGGGACGTATTTGGGGCACACATGACTTGAGGCATGAATTTGGGGCCCCCATGACATGTGACATGCATTGGTGGCCCCCATGACATGTGACATGCATTGGTGGCCCCCATGACATGCGGCATGCATGTGGGCCACCATGACATGCGGCATGCTTTTGGGGGTCCCATGACTTGCGGCATGCACGTGAGGCCCCATGACATGCGGCATGCATTTGGGGCCCCCTTGATAAGCGGCACGTATTTGGGGCCCCCATGACATGTGGCATAAACATGGGCCCCTATGACATGTGGCACGTATTTGAGGATCCCATGACTTTCGTGATGCATTTGGAGTCCCCATGACTTGTGCCATGCATTTGGGGCCCCCATGACACGCGGCATGCATGTGGAGCCACATGACATGCGGCATGCACGTGGAGCCACATGACATGCGGCATGCACGTGGGGCCCCCATGACATGCGGCATGCATTTGGGGCCCCCATGACATGCAGCATGAATTTGGGGCCACCATGACATGCGTCATGCATGTGGGGCCCCCATGACATGTTGCATGCATGTGGGGCCCCCATGACATGCGCCATGCATGTGGGGCCCCATGTCATGCGGCACGTATTTGGGGCCCCCAAGACATGAGGCATGCACGTGGTACCCCCATGATATGCGGCACGTATTTGGGGCCCCCATGACATGTGCCACGCATGTTGGGCCCCCATGATATGCGGCACGTATTTGGGGCCCTCATGACATCCGGCATGCATTCGGGGCCCCCATGACATGTGCCATGCATTTGGGGCCCCCATGACATGCGGTACGTATTTGGGGCCCCCATGATATGCGGCATGCATTTGGTGCCCCCAAGACATGCGTCATGGATGTGGGGTACCCATGACATGCGGCACTTATTTGGGGCCCCCATTACATGCCGCATGCACTTGGGATCCTCATGATATGCGGCACGTATTTTGGCCCCCATGACATGTGCCACGCATGTTGGGCCCCCATGATATGCGGCACGTATTTGGGGCCCCCATCACATGTGGCATGCATGTGGGGCCCCCATGACATGTGCCACGCATGTTGGGCCCCCAAGACATGCGGCACGTATTTGGGGCCCCCAAGACATGCGCCATGCATGTGGGGCCCCCATGACATGCGGCACGTATTTGTGTACCCCATGGCATGCGGCATGCATTTGGTGCCCCCATGACATGCGCCATGCATGTGGGGCCCCCATGACATGCGGCATGCAATTTTGTGGTCCCCATGACATGCGGTATGCACGTGGGGCCCCCATGACATGCGGCACGTATTTGGGGCTCCCAGGACATAAGGCACGTATTTGGGGCCACCATGACATAAGGCATGCATTTGGGCCCCTATGACATGCGCCACACATGTTGGGCCCCCATGACCTGCGGCACGTATTTGGAGACCCCATGACATGCGGCATTCTTTCGGGGCCCCCATGACATGCTCCATGCATGTGGGGCCCCCATGACATGCAGCATGCATTTGGTGCCCCTATGACATGCGCCATGCATGTGGAGTACCCATGACATGCGGCACTTATTTGGGGCCCCCATGACATGCGGCATGCACTTGGGTCCCCATGACTTGCGGTTTGCACGTGGGGCCCCCATGACATGCGGCACGTATTTGGGGCCCCCATGACATAATGCATGTATTTGAGGCCCCAATGACATAAGGCATGCATTTGCGCCCCCATGACATGCACCATGCATGTGGGGCCCCCATGACATGCGGAACGTATTTGGGGCCGTCATAACATGCGGCATGCATTTGGGAACCCATGACATGCGACATGCAGGTGGGGCCCCATGTCATGCGACACGTATTTGGGGCCCCCAAGACATGCGGCATGCACGTGAGGCCCCCATGACATGTGCCACGTATTTGGGACCCCCATGACATGTGGCATGCATGTGGGACCCCCATGACATGTGCCACGCATGTGGGGCCCCCATCACATGCGGCACGTATTTGGGGCCCCCATGACATGTGCCTTGCAATTGGTGCCCCATGACATGCGCCATGTATGTGGGGTACCTATGACATGCGGCACTAATTTGGGGCCCCCATGACATGAGGCATGCATTTGGGGTCCCCATGACATGCGGTATGCACGTGGGGCCCCCATGACATGAGGCACGCATTTTGGGCCCCCATGACATAAGGCATGCATTTGGGCCCCCATGACATGCGCCATGCATATGGGGCCCCCATGACATTCGGCATGCATTTGGGGCCCCCATGATAAGCGGCACGTATTTGGGGCCCCCATGACATGCGGCATGCATTCGGGACCCCCATGACATACGCCATACATGTGGGGCCCACATGACATGCGGCATGTATTTGGGGCCCCCATGACATGCGGCATGCATTTGGTGACCCATGACATGTGCCATGCATGTGGGGTACCCATGACATGCGGCACTTATTTGGGGCCCCCATGACATGCGACATGCATTTCTGGTCCCCATGACATGCTGTTTGCACGTGGGGCCCCCATGACATGCGGCACGTATTTGGGGCCCACATGACATAAGGCACGTATTTGGGGCCCCAATGACATAAGGCATGCATTTGGGCCCCCATGACATGTGCCACGCTTGTGGGGCCCCCATGACATGCTGCACGTTTTTGGGGCCCCCATGACATGCGGAATGCATGTGGGGCCCCATGTCATGCGGCACGTATTTTGGGCCCCCAAGACATGCGGCATGCATGTGGGCCCCCCATGACATGTGCCACGCATGTGGGGCCCCCATGACATGCGGCACGTATTTGGGGCCCCCATGACATGCGGCATGCATTTGGGGCCCCATGACATGCGCCATGCATGTGTGGCCCCATGACATGCGGCACATATTTGGGGCCCCCATGACAAGCGGCATGCATTTGGTGCCCCCATGACATGTGCCATGCATGTGGGGTACCCATGACATGCGGCACTTATTTGGGGCCCCCATGACATGCGGCATGCACTTGGGGTCCCCATGACTTGCGGTTTGCACGTGGGGTCCCCATGACATGCGGCACGTATTTGGGGCCCCCATGACCTAAGGCACGTATTTGTGGCCCCAATGACAAAAGGCATGCATTTGGGTACCCATGACATGTGCCACGCATGTGGGGGCCCCATGACATGCGGCACGTATTTGGGGCCCTCATGACATGCGGAATGCATGTGTGGCCCCATGTCATGCGGCACGTATTTGGGGCCCCCAAGACATGCGGCATGCACGTGGGGCCCCCATGACATGTGGCATGCATATGGGACCCCCATGACATGTGCCACGCATGTGGGGCCCCCATGACATGCGGCACGTATTTGGTTCCCCCATGACATGCGGCATGCATTCGGGGCCCCCATGACATGCGGCATGCATTCGGGGGCCCCATGACATGCGCCATGCATGTGTGGCCCCATGACATGCGGCACGTATTTGGGGCCCCCATGACATGCGGCATGTATTTGGGGCCCCCAAGACACGTGCCACGTATTTGGGGCCCCCATGACATGTGGCATGCATTTGGGTTCCACATGACACGCGGCATGCATGTGGAGCCCCGATGACATGCAGTATGCATGTGGTGCCCCCCTGACATGCGGCATGCACGTGGGGCTCCCATGACATAAGGCATGCATTTGGGTCCCCATGACATGCGCCATGCATGTGGGCCCCCATGATATGCGGCATGCATTTGGGGCCCTCATGACATGCGGCATGCACGTGGGGCCCCCATGACATGTGGCATGCATTTGGGCCCCCCATGACATGCGGCATGCACGTGGGGCCCCCATGACAAGCGGCAAGCATTTGGGGCCCCCATGACATGTGGCATGCACGTGGGGCCCCCATGACATGCGGCATGCATTTGGGGCCCGCATGACACCCGGCATGCATGTGGGGCTCCCATGACATGCGGCATGCACATGGGGCCCCCATGACATGTGTCACGTATTTATGGTCCTCATTACTTGCGGCATATATTTGGGGCCCCCATGACATGTGGCATGCATTTGGGGCACCCATGGCATGCGGCATGCATGTGGGGCCCCCATGACTTGCGGCATGCATGTGGGGCCCCCATGACTTGCGGAATGCATTTGGGGCCCCCATGATAAGCGGCACGTATTTGGGGCCACCATGACATACGGCATGCATTTGGGGCCCCCATGACATGTGGCATGTACGTGGGCCCTCATGATATGCGGCACGTATTTGGGGCCCCCATGACATGTGGCATGCATGTGGGGCCCCCATGACATGTGCCACGCATGTTGGGCCCCCATGACATGCGGCACGTATTTGGGGCCCCCATGACATCCGGCATGCATTCGGGGCCCCCATGACATGCGCCATGCATGTGGGGCCCCCATGACATGCGGCACGTATTTGGGGCCCCCATGATATGCGGCATGCATTTGGTGCCCCCAAGACATGCGTCATGCATGTGGGGTACCCATGACATGAGGCACGTATTTGGGGCCCCCATTACAAGCCGCATGCACTTGGGATCTCCATAACTTGCGGTATGCACGTGGGGCCAACATGACATGCGGCACGTATTTGGGGCCGCCATGACATAAGGCACGTATTTGAAGACCCAATGACTTAAGGCATGCATTTGGGCCCCCATGACATGCGCCATGCATGTGGGGCCCCCATGACATGTGGCGCGTATTTGGGGCCCCCATGACATGTGGCATGCATTTTGGGTACCCATGACATGCGGCATGCATGTGGGGCTCCATGTCATGCGGCACGTATTTGGGGCCCCCGAGACATGTGGCATGCATGTGGGACCCCCATGACATATGCCACGCATGTGGGGCCCCCATGACATGCGGCACGTATTTGGGGCCCCCATGACATGCGGCATGTATTTGGGCCCCCATGACATGTGCCATGCATATGGGGCCCCCATGACATGCGGCATGCATTTGGGGCCCCCATGATAAGCGGCACGTATTTGGGGTCCCCATGATACACGGCATGCATTTTGGGCCCCCATGACATATGGCATGAACGTGGGCCGCATGACATGCGGCATGCATTCGGGGCCCCCATGACATAAGGCATCCATTTGGGCCCCCATGACATGTGCCATGCATATGGGGCCCTCATGACATGCGGCATACAATTGGGGCCCCCATGATATTCGGCATGCATTTGGGGCCCCATGACATGCGGAATGCACGTGGGTCCCCCATGACATGCGGCATGCATTTGGGGCCCCCATGACATGCGGCATGCATATGGGGCCCTCTTGACATGAGGCATGCATTTGGGGCCCCCATGACATGCGACATGCATGTGGGGCCCCATGACATGTGGAATGCATGTGGGGCCCCCATAATATGCACCATGCATGTGGGGCCCCATGTCATGCGGCACGTGTTTGGGGCCCCCTAGACATGCGGCATGCACGTGGGGCCCCCATGACATGTGGCACGTATTTGGGGCCCCCATGACATGTGCCACGCATGGGGAGCCCCCATGACATGCGGCACTTATTTGGGAACCCCCATGACATGCGGCATGCATTTGGGGCCCCCATGACATGCGCCATGCTTGTGGGGACCCCATGACATGCGACACGTATTTGGGGCCCCCATGACATGCGGCATGCATTTGGTGCCCAAATGACATGCGCCATGCAAGTGGGTCCTCCATGATATGCGGCATGTATTTGTGGCCCCCATGACATGCGGCATGCATTTGGGGCCCCTATGACATGCGGCATGCATTTGGGGCCCCCATGACATGTGCCATGCATGTGTGAGCCCCCATGACATGAGACACGTATTTGGGGCCCCCATGACATGCGGCATGCATTTGGTGCCCCCATGACATAAGCCATGCATGTGGGGCCCCCATGACATGCGGTATGCACGTGGGGACCCCATGAAATGCGGCATGCGTTTGGGGCCCCCATGACATGCGGAATGCACTTGGGGGCCCCATGACATGCGGAATGCACTTGGGGGCCCCATGACATGCGGAATGCACGTGGGTCCCCAATGACATGCGGCATGCATTTGGGGCCCCATGACATGCGGCATGCATTTGGTCCCCCCAAGACATGCGGCATGCATTTGGGGCCCCCATTACATGTGCCATGCATGTGGGGCCCCCATGACATGAGGCACGTATTTGGGGCCCCCATGACATAAGCCATCCATGACATGCGGTATGCACGTGGGGACCCCATGAAATGCGGCATGCATTTGGGGCCACCATGAAACGCGGCATGCATGTGGAGCCCCGATTACATGCGGCATGCATGTGGGGCCCCCATGACATGCGGCACGCATTTGTGGCCCCCATGACATGCGGCATGCATTTGGGGTCCCCATGACATTCGGCATGCACGTGGGGCCCCCATGACAGACGGCATGCATTTGGGGCCCCCATGAGATGCGGCATGCATTTGGTCCCCCCATTATATGCGTCATGCACGTGGGGCCCCCATGACATGCGGCATGCATTTGGGGGCCGTATGACACCTGGCATGCATGTGGGGCCCCCATGATATGCGGCATGCACGTGGGGCCCCCATGACATGCGGCACGTATTTATGGCCCTCATGACATGTGGCATACAATTGGGGCCCCCATGACATGCGGAATGCACTTGGGGGCCCCATGACATGCGGAATGCACGTGGGTCCCCAATGACATGCGGCATGCATTTGGGGCCCCCATGACATGCGTCATGCATTTGGTCCCCCCATTATATGCGGCATGCACGTGGGGTCCCCATGACATGCAGCATGCATTTGGGGGTCATATGACACACGGCATGCAGGTGGGGCCCCCATGATATGTGGCATGCACGTGGGGTCCCCATGACATGCGGCACGTATTTATGGCCCTCATGACATGTGGCATACAATTGGGGCATCCATGACATGTGTGCATGCATTTGGGGCCCCATGACATGCGGAATGCACTTGGGGGCCCCATGACATGCGGCATTCATGTGTGGCCCCCTTGACATGCGGCATGCATGTGGGGCCCCCATGACATGTGCCACGCATGTGGGGCCCCCATGACATGCACCATGCATGTGGGGCCCGCATGACATGCGGAAGGTATTTGGGGCCCCCATGACATGCGGCATGCATTTGAGGTCCCCATGACATACGGTATGCACGTGGGGACCCCATGAAATGCGGCATGCGTTTGGGGCCCCCATGACACGCGGCATGCATGTGGAGCCCCAATGACATGCGGCATGCATGTGGGCCCCCATGACATATGGCACGCATTTGGGGTCCCCATGACATGCGGCATGCACGTGGGGCCCCCATGACAGGCGGCTTGTATTTGGGGCCCCCATGACATGGGGCATGCATTTGGTCCCCCCATTATATGCGGCATGCACGTGGGGCCCCCATGACATGCGGCACGTATTTATGGCCCTCATGACATGCGGCATACAATTGGGGCCTCCATGACATGCGGCATGCATTTGGGGCCCCATGACATGCGGAATGCACGTGGGGGCCCCATGACATGCGGAATGCACGTAGGTCCCCCATGACATGCGGCATGCATTTGGGGCCCCCATGGCATGCGGCATGCATGTGGGGACCCCTTGACATGCGGCATGCATTTGGGGCCCCCATGACATGAGGCATACATTTGGGGCTCCCATGACATGCGGCATGCATTTGGGGCCCCATGACATACGGAATGCACGTGGGGCCCCATGACATGCGGCATGCATGTGGGGCCCCCATGACATGCGGCATACATTTGGGGCACCAATGACATGCGGCATGCATTTGGCGCCCATAACATGTGTCATGCGTTTGTGGCCCCCATGACAAGCGGCATGTATGTGGAGCCCAGATCACATGCGGCATGCATGTGGAGCCCCCCTGACATGGGGCATGCATGTGGGGCCCCCATAACATGCGGCACGTATTTGGGTCCCCATGACATGCGCCATGCATGTGGGGCCCCCATGACATGGGACACGTATTTGGGCCCCCGATGACATGTGGCATGCACGTGGGGCCCCCATGACATGCGGCATGCATTTGGGGCCCCCATGACATGCAGCATGCACGTGGGGCCCCCATGACATGCGGCATGCATTTGGGGCAATCATGACATGTGCCATGCATGTGGGGCCCCCATGACATGCGGCACGTATTTGGGGCCCGCATGGCATGCAGCACGTATTTGGGCCCCCTGACATGAGGCACGTATTTCGGGCCCCCATGACATGTGGTATGCACGTTGGGCGCCCATTACATGTGTCATGCGTTTGTGGCCCCCATGACAAGCGGCATGTATGTGGAGCCCAGATCACATGCAGCATGCATGTGGAGCCCCCCTGACATGGGGCATGCATGTGGGGCCCCCATAACATGCGGCACGTATTTGGGTCCCAATGACCTGCGTCATGCATTTGGGCTCCCCATGACATGCGGCATGCACGTGGGGCCCCCATGACATGCGACATGCATTTGGGGCCCCCATAACATGCGCCATGCATGTGGGGCCCCCATGACATGAGGCACGTATTTGGGGCCCCCATGACATGCGACATTTTTTGGGGTCCCCATGACATGCGGCATGCACGTGGGGTACCCCTGACATGCGGCATGCATTTGGGGCCCCCATGACATGCGGCATGCATGTGGAGCCCCAATGACATGATGCATGCATGTGGGGCTCCCCTGACATGCGGCATGCACGTGGGGCCCCCATGACATGCGGCACGTATTTGGCTCCCCAATGACATAAGGCATGCATTTGGGCCCCCATGACATGCGCCATGCATATGGGGACCCCATGACATGCAGCACGTATATGGGGCCCCCATGACATGCGGCATGCATTTGGGCCCCCAATGACATGCGGCATGCACGTGGGGCCCCCATGACAAGCGGCATGCATTTGGGCCCCCCATGACATGCGGCATGCATGTGGGGCCCCCATGACAAGCGGCATGCATTTGGGGCCCGCATGACACCCTGCATGCATGTGGGGCCCCCATGACATGCGGCATGCACGTGGGGCCCCCATGACATGCGGCATGCACGTGGGGCCCCCATGACATGCGGCATGTATTTATGGCCCTCATGACATGCGGCATACAATTGGGGCCCCCATGACATGTGGCATGCATTTGAGGCCCCATGACTTGCGGCATGCATTTGGGGCCCCATGACATGCGACACGTATTTGGGCCCCCCATGACATGTGTCATGCACGTGGGGCCCCCATGACATGCGTCATGCATTTGGGGCCCCCCTGACATGCGGCATGCATTTGGGCCCCCATGACATGGGGCATGCACGTGGGGCCCCCATGACATGCGGCATGCATTTGGGGCCCCCATGACATGCGCCATGCATGTGGGGCCCCCATGACATGCGCCATGCATGTGGGGCCCCCATGGCATGCGACATGCATTTGGGGTCCCCATGACACGCGGCATGCATGTGGAGCCCCAATGAAATGCGGCGTGCATGTGGGGGTCCCCTGACATGCGGAATGCACGTGGGGCCCCCATGACATGCGGCACGTATTTGGGGCCCCCATGACATGCGGCATGCATTTGGGCCCCCAATGACATGCGGCACGTACTTGGGGCCCCCATGACATGCGGCATGCACGTGGGGCCCCCATGACATGCGGCATGCATTTGGGCCCCCAATGACATGCGGCACGTACTTGGGGCCCCCATGACATGCAGCACGTATTTATGGCCCTCATGACATGCGGCATACAATTGGGGCCTCCATGACATGCGGCATGCATTTGGGGCCCCATGACATCCGGAATGCACGTGGAGGCCCCATGACATGCGGCATGCATGTGGGGCCCCCTTGACATGCGGCATGCATTTGGGGCTCCCATGACATGTGCCATGCATGTGGGGCCCCCATGACATGCGGCACGTATTTGGGGCCCGCATGGCATGCGGCACGTATTTGGGCCCCCTGACATGAGGCACGTATTTCGGGCCCCCATGACATGTGGTATGCACGTTGGGCGCCCATTACATGTGTCATGCGTTTGTGGCCCCCATGACAAGCGGCATGTATGTGGAGCCCAGATCACATGCAGCATGAATGTGGAGCCCCCCTGACATGGGGCATGCATGTGGGGCCCCCATAACTTGCGGCACGTATTTGGGTCCCAATGACATGCTGCATGCATTTGGGCTCCCCATGACATGCGGCATGCACGTGGGGCCCCCATGACATGCGACATGCATTTGGGGCCCCCATAACATGTGCCATGCATGTGGGGCCCCCATGACATGAGGCACGTATTTGGGGCCCCCATGACATGCGACATTCATTTGGGGTCCCCATGACATGCGGCATGCACGTGGGGTACCCCTGACATGCGGCATGCATTTGGGGCCCCCATGACATGCGGCATGCATGTGGAGCCCCAATGACATGAGGCATGCATGTGGGGCTCCCCTGACATGCGGCATGCACGTGGGGCCCCCATGACATGCGGCACGTATTTGGCTCCCCAATGACATAAGGCATGCATTTGGGCCCCCATGACATGCGCCATGCATATGGGGCCCCCATGACATGCAGCACGTATTTGGGGCCCCCATGACATGCGGCATGCATTTGGGCCCCCAATGACATGCGGCATGCACGTGGGTCCCCCATGACAAGCGGCATGCATTTGGGCCCCCCATGACATGCGGCATGCATGTGGGGCCCCCATGACAAGCGGCATGCATTTGGGGCCCGCATGACACCCTGCATGCATGTGGGGCCCCCATGACATGCGGCATGCACGTGGGGCCCCCATAACATGCGGCATGTATTTATCGCCCTCATGACATGCGGCATACAATTGGGGCCCCTATGACATGTGGCATGCATTTGGGGCCCCATGACTTGCGGCATGCATTTGGGGCCCCAATGATGTGCGACACGTATTTGGGCCCCCCATGACATGTGTCATGCACGTGGGGCCCCCATGACATGCGTCATGCATTTGGGCCCCCCCTGACATGCGGCATGCATTTGGGCCCCCATGACATGGGGCATGCACGTGGGGCCCCCATGACATGCGGCATGCATTTGGGGCCCCCATGACATGCGGCATGCATGTGGGGCCCCCATGACATGCGGCATGCATTTGGGGCACCCATGACATGTGCCATGCATGTGGGGCCCCCATGACATGCGGCACGTATTTGGGGCCCGCATGGCATGCGGCACGTATTTGGGCCCCCTGACATGAGGGACGTATTTCGGTCCCCCATGACATGTGGTATGCACGTTGGGCACCCATTACATGTGTCATGCGTTTGTGGCCCCCATGACAAGCGGCATGTATGTGGAGCCCAGATCACATGCAGCATGAATGTGGAGCCCCCCTGACATGGGGCATGCATGTGGGGCCCCCATAACTTGCGGCACGTATTTGGGTCCCAATGACATGCTGCATGCATTTGGGCTCCCCATGACATGCGGCATGCACGTGGGGCCCCCATGACATGCGACATGCATTTGGGGCCCCCATAATATGCGCCATGCATGTGGGGCCCCCATGACATGAGACACGTATTTGGGGCCCCCATGACATGCGACATTCATTTGGGGTCCCCATGACATGCGGCATGCACGTGGGGTACCTCTGACATGCGGCATGCATTTGGGGCCCCCATGACATGCGGCATGCATGTGGAGCCCCAATGACATGAGGCATGCATGTGGGGCTCCCCTGACATGCGGCATGCACGTGGGGCCCCCATGACATGCGGCACGTATTTGGCTCCCCAATGACATAAGGCATGCATTTGGGCCCCCATGACATGCGCCATGCATATGGGGCCCCCATGACATGCAGCACGTATTTGGGGCCCCCAAGACATGCGGCATGCATTTGGGCCCCCAATGACATGCGGCATGCACGTGGGGCCCCCATGACAAGCGGCATGCATTTGGGCCCCCCATGACATGCGGCATGCATGTGGGGCCCCCATGACAAGCGGCATGCATTTGGGGCCCGCATGACACCCTGCATGCATGTGGGGCCCCCATGACATGCGGCATGCACGTGGGGCCCCCATGACATGCGGCATGTATTTATCGCCCTCATGACATGCGGCATACAATTGGGGCCCCCATGACATGTGGCATGCATTTGGGGCCCCATGACATGTGGCATGCATTTGGGGCCCCATGACTTGCGGCATGCATTTGGGGCCCCCATGATGTGCGACACGTATTTGGGCCCCCCATGACATGTGTCATGCACATGGGGCCCCCATGACATGCGTCATGCATTTGGGGCCCCCCTGACATGTGGCATGCATTTGGGCCCCCATGACATGGGGCATGCACCTGGGGCCCCCATGACATGCGGCATGCATTTGGGGCCCCCATGACATGCGCCATGCATGTGGGGCCCCCATGACATGCGCCATGCATGTGGGGCCCCCATGGCATGCGACATGCATTTGGGGTCCCCATGACACGCGGCATGCATGTGGAGCCCCAATGAAATGCGGCGTGCATGTGGGGGTCCCCTGACATGCGGAATGCACGTGGGGCCCCCATGACATGCGGCACGTATTTGGGGCCCCCATGACATGCGGCATGCATTTGGGCCCCCAATGACATTCGGCACGTACTTGGGGCCCCCATGACATGCGGCATGCATTTGGGGCCCTCATGACATGCGGCATGCCTGTGGTGCCCCCATGACATGCGGCATACATTTGGGGCCCTCATGACATGCGGCATGCCTGTGGTGCCCCCATGACATGCGGCATGCATTTGGGGCCCCCTTGATAAGCGGCACGTATTTGGGGCCCCCATGACATGTGGCATGAACATGGGCCCCTATGACATGTGGCACGTATTTGAGGATTCCATGACTTTCGTGATGCATTTGGAGTCCCCATGACTTGTGCCATGCATTTGGGGCCACCATGACACGCGGCATGCATGTGGAGCCCCATGACATGCGGCATGCACGTGGGGCCCCCATGACATGCGGCATGCATTTGGGGCCCCCATGACATGCAGCATAAATTTGGGGCCTCCATGACATGCGTCATGCATGTGGGGCCCCATGACATGTGGCATGCATGTGGGGCCCCCATGACATGCGCCATGCATGTGGGGCCCCATGTCATGCGGCACACATTTGTGGCCCCCATCACATGTGGCATGCATGTGGGGCCCCCATGACATGTGCCACGCATTTTGGGCCCCCAATACATGCGGCACGTATTTGGGGCCCCCATGACATGCGGCATGCATTCGGGGCCCCCATGACATGCGCCATGCATGTGGGGCCCCCATGACATTCGGCACGTATTTGGGTACCCCATGACATGCGGCATGCATTTTTGTGTTCCCCATGACATGCGGTATGCACGTGGGGCCCCCATGACATGCGGTATGCACGTGGGGCCCCCATGACATGCGGCACGTATTTGTGGCCCCCATGACATAAGGCACGTATTTGGGGCCACCATGACATAAGGCATGAATTTGGGCCCCCATGACATGCGCCATTCATGTGCGGCCCATATGACATGCGGTGCATATTTGGGGCCCCCATGACATGCGGTACGTATTTGGAGCCCCCAAGACATGAGACATGCACGTGGTGCCCCCATGACATGCGGCACGTATTTGGGGCCCCCGTGACATGTGGCAAGCATGTGGGGCCCCCATGACATGTGCCACGCATGTTGGGCCCCCATGACATGCGGCACGTATTTCGGGCCCCCATGACATCCGGCATGCATTCGGGGCCCCCATGACATGCACCATGCATGTGGGGCCCCCATGACATGCGGCACGTATTTGTGGCCCCCATGACATAAGGCACGTATTTGGGGCCACCATGAGATAAGGCATGAATTTGGGCCCCCATGACATGCGCCATTCATGTGCGGCCCATATGACATGCGGTGCATATTTGGGGCTCCCATGACATGCGGTACGTATTTGGAGCCCCCAAGACATGAGACATGCACGTGGTGCCCCCATGACATGCGGCACATGTTTTGGCCCCCCGTGACATGTGGCAAGCATGCGGGGCCCCCATGACATGTGCCACACATGTTGGGCCCCCATGACATGCGCCATGCATGTGGGGCCCCCATGACATGCGGCACGTATTTGGGGCCCCCATGAAATGCGGCATGCATTAGGGCCCCCATGACATGTGCCATGCATATGGGGCCCCCATGACATGTGGCATGCATTTGGGGCCCCCATGACATGCGGCATGCATTTGGGGCCCCCATGATAATCGGCACGTATTTGGGGCCCCCATGACATGCGGCATGCATTTTGGGCCCCCATGACACGTGGCATGAACATGGGCCGCATGACATGCGGCATACATTTGGGGCCCCCATGACATGTGCCTTGCATTTGGGGCCCCCATGACATGCGGCATGCACTTGGGGCCCCCATGACATGTGGCCTGAACCTGAGCCCCCATAACATGCGGCATGCATGTGGGGCCCCCATGACATGCGTCATGCATTTGGGGCCCCCATTACATGTGGCATGCATGTTGGGCCCCCATGACATGCGCCATTCATGTGGGGCCCCATGACATGCGGCACGTAGTTGGGGCACACATGACTTGAGGCATGAATTTGGGGCCCCCATGACATGTGACATGCATTGGTGGCCCCCATGACATGCGGCATGCATGTGGGCCACCATGACATGCGGCATGCTTTTGGGGCCCCCATGACATGCGGCATGCACGTGAGGCCCCCATGACATGCGGCATGCATTTGGGGCCCCCTTGATAAGCGGCACGTATTTGGGGCCCCCATGACATGTGGCATGAACATGGGCCCCTATGACATGTGGCACGTATTTGAGGGTCCCATGACTTTCGTGATGCATTTGGAGTCCCCATGACTTGTGCCATGCATTTGGGGCCCCCATGACACGCGGCATGCATGTGGGGCCCCCATGACATGCGGTATGCACGTGGGGCCCCCATGACATGCGGCATGCACGTGGGGCCCCCATGACATGCGGCATGCATTTGGGGCCCACATGACATGCAGCATGAATTTGGGGGCACCATGACATGCGTCATGCATGTGGGGCCCCCATGACATGTGCCACGCATGTTGGGCCCCCATGACATGCGGCACGTATTTGGGGCCCCCATGACATCCGGCATGCATTCGGGGCACCCATGACATGCGGCACGTATTTGGGGCCCCCATGATATGCGGCATGCATTTGGTGCCCCCAAGACATGCGTCATGCATGTGGGGTACCCATGACATGCGGCACTTATTTGGGGCCCCCATTACATGCCGCATGCACTTGGGATCCCCATAACTTGCGGTATGCACGTGGGGCAAACATGACATAAGGCACGTATTTGGGGCCCCCATGACATAAGGCACGTATTTGGGTCCACCATGACATAAGGCATGCATTTGGGCCCCCATAACATGCGCCATGCATGTGGGGCCCCCAAGACATGCGGCGCATATTTGGGGCCCCCATGACATGCGGCATGCATTTGGGGCCCCAAAGACATGCGCCATGCATGTGGGGCCCCATGTCCTTCGGCACGTATTTGAGGCCCCCAAGACATGCGGCATGCACGTGGTGCCCCCATGACATGTCGCATGCATGTGGGGCCCCCATGACATGTGCCACACATGTTGGGCCCCCATGACCTGCGGCACGTATTTGGAGACCCCATGACATGCAGCATTCTTCCAGGGCCCCCATGACATGCGCCATGCATGTGGGGCCCCCATGACATGCGGCACGTATTTGGGGCCCCCATGACATGCAGAATGCATGTGGTGCCCCTATGACATGCGCCATGCATGTGGAGTACCCATGACATGCGGCACTTATTTGGGGCCCCCATGACATGCTGCATGCACTTGGGGTCCCCATGACTTGCTGTTTGCACGTGGGGCCCCCATGACATGCGGCACGTATTTGGGGCCCCATGACATAATGCACGTATTTGGGGCCCCAATGACATAAGGCATGCATTTGGGCCCCCATGACATGCGCCATGCAAGTGGGGCCCCCATGACATGCGGAACGTATTTGGGGCCCCCATAACATGCGGCATGCATTTGGGAACCCATGACATGCGACATGCAGGTGGGGCCCCATATCATGCGGCACGTATTTGGGGCCCCCAAGACATGCGCCATGCACGTGAGGCCCCCATGACATGTGGCATGTATTTGGGGCCCCCATGACATGTGGCATGCATGTGGGACCCCCATGACATGTGCCACGCATGTGGGGCCCCCATGACATGCAGCATGCATTCAGGGCCCCCATGACATGCGCCATGCATGTGGGGCCCCCATGACATGCGGCATGTATTTGGGGCCCCCATGACATGCGGCATGCATTTGGTGCCCCCATGACATGCGCCATGTATGTGAGGTACCTATGACATGCGGCACTTATATGGGGCCCCCATGACAAGCGGCATGCATTTGGGGACCCCATGACATGCGTAATGCACGTGGGGCCCCCATGACATGCGGCACGTATTTGGGGCCCCCATGACATAAGGCATGCATTTGGGCCCCCATGACATGCGCCATGCATATGGGGCCCCCATGACATGCGGCATGCATTTGGGGCCCCCATGATAAGCGGCACGTATTTGGGGCCCCCATGACATGCGATATGCATTCGGGGCCCCCATGACATGCGCCATACATGTGTTGCCCACATGACATGCGGCACGTATTTGGGGCCCCCATGACATGCGGCATGCATTTGGTGCCCCATGACATGGGCCATGCATGTGGGGTACCCATGACATGCGACACTTATATGGGACCCCCATGACATGCGACATGCACTTGGGGTCCCCATGACTTGCGGTTTGCACGTGGGGCCCCCATGACATGCGGCACGTATTTTGGGCCCCCATGACATAAGGCACGTATTTGGGGCCCCAATGACATAAGGCATGCATTTGGGCCCCCATGACATGTGCATAAGGCATGCATGTGGGGCCCCGTGTCATGTGGCACGTATTTTGGGCCCCCAAGACATGCGGCATGCACGTGGAGCCCCCATGACATGCGGCACGTATTTGGGGCCCTCATGACATGTGGCATACATGTGGGACCCCCATGACTTGTGCCACGCATGTGGGGCCCCATGACATGCGTAATACACGCGATGCCCCCATGACATGTGCCATGCATTTGGGGCCCCCATGATATGCGGCATGCATGTTGGGCCCCCTTGACATGCGGCATGCACTTGGGGCCCCCATGCTATGCGGCACATACTTGGGGCCCCCATGACATGCGGCTTGCATTTGGGCCATCCATGACAAGCGCGGCATGCACGTGGGGCCCTCATGAAATGCGGCATGCACGTGGGGCCCCCATGACATGCGGATTGCATTTGGGCCATCCATGACAAGCGCGGCATGCACGTGGGGCCCTCATGAAATGCGGCTTGGGGCCCCCATGACATGTGCCATGCATGTGGGGCCCCCATGACATGCCGCACGTATTTGGGGCCCCCATGACAATGACATGCGGCATGCATTTGGGGCCCCCATGACATGTGCCATGCATGTGGGGCCCCCATGACATTCTGCACGTATTTGGTTCCCGCATGGCATGCGGCATGCATTTGGGCCCCCTGACATGAGGCACGTATTTCGGGCCCCCATGACATGTGGTATGCACGTTGGGCGCCCATTACATGTGTCATGCGTTTGTGGCCCCCATGACACGCTGCATGTATATGGAGCTCCCATGATATGCGGTACGTATTTGGGGCCCCCATGACATAAGGCACGTATTTGGGGCCACCATGACATAAGGCATGCATTTGGGCCCCTATGACTTGCGCCATGCATGTGGGGCCCCCATGACATGCGGCGCGTATTTGGGGCCCCCATGACATGCGGCATGCATTTGGGGCCCCCATGACATACGCCATGCATGTGGGGCCCCATGTCATGCGGCACGTATTTGGGGCCCCCAAGACATGAGGCATGCACGTGGTGCCCCCATGACATGCGGCACGTATTTGGGGCCCCCATGACATGTGCCACGCATGTTGGGCCCCCATGACATGCGGCACGTATTTGGGGCCCCCATGACATCCGGCATGCATTCGGGGCCCCCATGACATGTGTCATGCATTTGGGGCCCCCAATGACATGCGGTACGTATTTGGGGCCCCCATGATATGCGGCATGCATTTGGTGCCCCCAAGACATGCGTCATGCATGTGGGGTACCCATGACACGCGGCACTTATTTGGGGCCCCCATTACATGCCGCATGCACTTGGGATCCTCATAACTTGCGGTATGCACGTGGGGCCAACATGGCATGCGGCACGTATTTGGGACTCCCATGACATAAGCCACGTATTTGAGGCCCCAATGACTTAAGGCATGCATTTGGGCCCCCATGACATGCGCCATGCATGTGGGGCCCCCATGACATGCGGCGTGTATTTGGGGACCCCATGACATGCGGCATGCATTTGGGGTCCACATGACATACGGCATGCATGTGGGGCCCCATGTCATGCGGCACGTATTTGGGGCCCCCAAGACATGCGGCATGCACGTGGGGCCCCCTTGACATGCGACACGTATTTGGGGCCCCCATGACATGTGGCATGCATGTGGGACCCCCATGACATGTGCCACGCACGTGGGGCCTCCATGACATGCGGCACGTATTTGGGGCCCCTATGACGTGCGGCATGCATTCGGGGCCCCCATGACATGCGCCATGCATTTGTGGCCCCATGACATGAGGCACATAATTGGGGCCCCATGACATGCGGCATGCATTTGGTGCCCCCATGACATGCGCCATGCATGTGGGGTACCCATGACATGCGGCACTTATTTGGGGCCCCCATGACATGCGGCATGCATTTGTGGTCCCCATGACATGCGCCATGCATGTGGGGTACCCATGACATGCAGCACTTATTTGGGGACCCCATGACATGCGGCATGCTTTTGGGGCCCCCATGACATGCGGCATGCACGTGAGGCCCCCATGACATGCGGCATGCATTTGGGGCCCCCTTGATAAGCGGCACGTATTTGGGGCCCCCATGACATATGGCATGAACATGGGCCCCTATGACATGTGGCACGTATTTGAGGATCCCATGACTTTCGTGATGCATTTGGAGTCCCCATGACTTGTGCCATGCATTTGGGGCCCCCATGACACGCGGCATGCATGTGGGGCCCCCATGACATGCGGTATGCACGTGGGGCCCCCATGACATGCGGCATGCACGTGGGGCCCCCATGACATGCGGCATGCATTTGGGGCCCACATGACATGCAGCATGAATTTGGGGGCACCATGACATGCGTCATGCATGTGGGGCCCCCATGACATGTGCCACGCATGTTGGGCCCCCATGACATGCGGCACGTATTTGGGGCCCCCATGACATCCGGCATGCATTCGGGGCCCCCATGACATGCGGCACGTATTTGAGGCCCCCATGATATGCGGCATGCATTTGGTGCCCCCAAGACATGCGTCATGCATGTGGGGTACCCATGACATGCGGCACTTATTTGGGGCCCCCATTACATGCCGCATGCACTTGGGATCCCCATAACTTGCGGTATGCACGTGGGGCAAACATGACATAAGGCACGTATTTGGGGCCCCCATGACATAAGGCACGTATTTGGGGCCACCATGACATAAGGCATGCATTTGGGCCCCCATAACATGCGCCATGCATGTGGGGCCCCCAAGAAATGTGGCGCATATTTGGGGCCCCCATGACATGCGGCATGCATTTGGGGCCCCAAAGACATGCGCCATGCATGTGGGGCCCCATGTCCTTCGGCACGTATTTGAGGCCCCCAAGACATGCGGCATGCACGTGGTGCCCCCATGACATGTCGCATGCATGTGGGGCCCCCATGACATGTGCCACACATGTTGGGCCCCCATGACCTGCGGCACGTATTTGGGGACCCCATGACATGCAGCATTCTTTCAGGGCCCCCATGACATGCGCCATGCATGTGGGGCCCCCATGACATGCGGCACGTATTTGGGGCCCCCATGACATGCAGAATGCATGTGGTGCCCCTATGACATGCGCCATGCATGTGGAGTACCCATGACATGCGGCACTTATTTGGGGCCCCCATGACATGCTGCATGCACTTGGGGTCCCCATGACTTGCTGTTTGCACGTGGGGCCCCCATGACATGCGGCACGTATTTGGGGCCCCATGACATAAGGCATGCATTTGGGACCCATGACATGCGCCATGCAAGTGGGGCCCCCATGACATGCGGAACGTATTTGGGGCCCCCATAACATGCGGCATGCATTTGGGAACCCATGACATGCGACATGCAGGTGGGGCCCCATGTCATGCGGCACGTATTTGGGGCCCCCAAGACATGCGCCATGCACGTGAGGCCCCCATGACATGTGGCATGTATTTGGGGCCCCCATGACATGTGGCATGCATGTGGGACCCCCATGACATGTGCCACGCATGTGGGGCCCCCATGACATGCAGCATGCATTCAGGGCCCCCATGACATGCGCCATGCATGTGGGGCCCCCATGACATTCGGCATGTATTTGGGGCCCCCATGACATGCGGCATGCATTTGGTGCCCCCATGACATGCGCCATGTATGTGGGGTACCTATGACATGCGGCACTTATATGGGGCCCCCATGACATGCGGCATGCATTTGGGGCCCCCATGACATGCGTTATGCACGTGGGGCCCCCATGACATGCGGCATGCACGTGAGGCCCCCATGACATGCGGCATGCATTTGGGGCCCCCTTGATAAGCGGCACGTATTTGGGGCCCCCATGACATGTGGCATGAACATGGGCCCCTTTGACATGTGGCACGTATTTGAGGATCCCATGAATTTCGTGATGCATTTGGAGTCCCCATGACTTGTGCCATGCATTTGGGGCCCCCATGACACGCGGCATGCATGTGGGGCCCCCATGACATGCGGTATGCACGTGGGGCCCCCATGACATGCGGCATGCACTTGGGGCCCCCATGACATGCGGCATGTATTTGGGGCCCACATGACATGCAGCATGAATTTGGGGGCACCATGACATGCGTCATGCATGTGGGGCCCCCATGACATGTGCCACGCATGTTGGGCCCCTATGACATGCGGCACGTATTTGGGGCCCCCATGACAACCGGCATGCATTCGGGGCCCCCATGACATGCGGCACGTATCTGGGGCCCCCATGATATGCGGCATGCATTTGGTGCCCCCAAGACATGCGTCATGCATGTGGGGTACCCATGACATGCGGCACTTATTTGGGGCCCCCATTACATGCCGCATGCACTTGGGATCCCCATAACTTGCGGTATGCACGTGGGGCAAACATGACATAAGGCACGTATTTGGGGCCTCCATGACATAAGGCACGTATTTGGGGCCACCATGACATAAGGCATGCATTTGGGCCCCCATAACATGCGCCATGCATATGGGGCCCCCAAGACATGCGGCGCATATTTGGGGCCCCCATGACATGCGGCATGCATTTGGGGCCCCAAAGACATGCGCCATGCATGTGGGGCCCCATGTCCTTCGGCACGTATTTGAGGCCCCCAAGACATGCGGCATGCACGTGGTGCCCCCATGACATGTCGCATGCATGTGGGGCCCCCATGACATGTGCCACACATGTTGGGCCCCCATGACCTGCGGCACGTATTTGGAGACCCCATGACATGCAGCATTCTTTCAGGGCCCCCATGACATGCGTCATGCATGTGGGGCCCCCATGACATGCGGCACGTATTTGGGGCCCCCATGACATGCAGAATGCATGTGGTGCCCCTATGACATGCGCCATGCATGTGGAGTACCCATGACATGCGGCACTTATTTGGTGCCCCCATGACATGCTGCATGCACTTGGGGTCCCCATGACTTGCTGTTTGCACGTGGGGCCCCCAAGACATGCGGCACGTATTTGGGGCCCCATGACATAATGCACGTATTTGGGGCCCCAATGACATAAGGCATGCATTTGGGCCCCCATGACATGCGCCATGCAAGTGGTGCCCCCATGACATGCAGAACGTATTTGGGGCCCCCATAACATGCGGCATGCATTTGGGAACCCATGACATGCGACATGCAGGTGGGGCCCCATGTCATGCGGCACGTATTTGGGGCCCCCAAGACATGCGCCATGCACGTGAGGCCCCCATGACATGTGGCATGTATTTGGGGCCCCCATGACATGTGGCATGCATGTGGGACCCCCATGACATGTGCCACGCATGTGGGGCCCCCATGACATGCAGCATGCATTCAGGGCCCCCATGACATGCGCCATGCATGTGGGGCCCCCATGACATGCGGCATGTATTTGGGGCCCCCATGACATGCGGCATGCATTTGGTGCCCCCATGACATGCGCCATGTATGTGGGGTACCTATGACATGCGGCACTTATATGGGGCCCCCATGACATGCGGCATGCATTTGGGGTCCCCATGACATGCGTTATGCACGTGGGGCCCCCATGACATGCGGCACGTATTTGGGGCCCCCATGACATAAGGCATGCATTTGGGCCCCCATGACATGCGCCATGCATATGGGGCCCCCATGACATGCGGCATGCATTTGGGGCCCCCATGATAAGCGGCACGTATTTGGGGCCCCCATGACATGCGGCATGCATTCGGGGCCCCCATGACATGCGCCATACATGTGTTGCCCACATGACATGCGGCACGTATTTGGGGCCCCCATGACATGCGGCATGCATTTGGTGCCCCATGACATGGGCCATGCATGTGGGGTACTCATGACATTCGGCACTTATTTGGGGCCCCCATGACATGCGACATGCACTTGGGGTCCCCATGACTTGCGGTTTGCACGTGGGGCCCCCATGACATGCGGCACGTATTTTGGGCCCCCATGACATAAGGCACGTATTTGGGGCCCCAATGACATAAGGCATGCATTTGGGCCCCCATGACATGTGCATAAGGCATGCATGTGGGGCCCCGTGTCATGTGGCACGTATTTTGGGCCCCCAAGACATGCGGCATGCACGTGGGGCCCCCATGACATGCGGCACGTATTTGGGGCCCTCATGACATGTGGCATACATGTGGGACCCCCATGATTTGTGCCACGCATGTGGGGCCCCATGACATGCGTAATACACGCGATGCCCCCATGACATGTGCCATGCATGTGGGGCCCCCTTGACATGCGGCATGCACTTGGGGCCCCCATGCTATGTGGCACATACTTGGGGCCCCCATGACATGCGGCTTGCATTTGGGCCATCCATGACAAGCGCGGCATGCACGTGGGGCCCTCATGAAATGCGGCATTCACGTGGGGCCCCCATGACATGCGGATTGCATTTGGGCCATCCATGACAAGCGCGGCATGCACGTGGGGCCCTCATGAAATGCGGCTTGGGGCCTCCATGACATGTGCCATGTGTGGCACCCCAGGGGTCTGGTTTCCACAGTAATGTAATGTTATGTCTGAGAGCAGGTGGGAGGTCCTTTGGTCAGGGATCCTGTGCATGCCACACCTCCTGCCCAGTCTTGGGAGGGGAAGGACTTCCCCTATATAAACCCGGGGCTGAGGCAGGGTTAGTGAGTAGAAGAAGAGCAGAAGTAGAGACAGAGAAGCATCACCGGACCCAGAGTCCGAGGCTGTGGGGACTAATCTCGACCCAGCAGCAGAAACCGACCGGCAGGGGATTGCAGGTCCTCTGTCCCAGAAACCCGAAGGCACGGTCACAAGCGTGGGACCAGCACCGCCATCGTGGAGCGGAAGCCATTAGAAGGCCCCGAGTCACCGGCCATACGGGTGAGCACCACACGGTACACTCAGGGACGTGGGCTACTTATACCCGCCTCTAGCAAGGTAGCCAGAAGAGTACAGTTAGTTGGGAAGGCCTACAACTCCGCCTGGCCAGGGGAAATCCCATCTGCTCAAGGACTGACCAGGCCCCGATCGCTAGCAAGTACTCCGGGAGGGTCTATCGTTGTTACCAGTAAAGACCCTGAATTACACCGCACCGTCTCTGAGTGGTTCCTGCTACCCCTATCTTCCACGTCGGCTGCCCTGAGGCCATACCCCTCCCGTTGGGGGTTATACCATCGCGCTGCACAATTCTACACCGGCCTCAGCGGTCTGCCCTGCAGCGGCAGCTCCATAGCTGCAAATCAACGGGTGGCGTAGTCGACCCTCAAATAACATCTATCAAGACTGCCATACACTGAGCTTGACTCCATGGGCACGGACCGGGTCCCGCCACTCAGAGACTACAACCCTCATCTGATCCGGTTCCGGGTAAGCCCCGTGTGCGAGACGCTACGCGACACAGCAGGCCCAGGGGCGCGTCAACTTTGGCGTAGTCGGCAGGATTACGTGCCCGCAACCACCGGGTACTGCGTGCCTGAAAAAGAGACTTTTCAAACTTACCTGTGGTGAAGATTCCCGCCATCCGGCGCCATCTTCAGCCTTTTTCCCGCCATCGGTGAAGTTTCCCGCCATCCGGCGCCATCTTCTGCCTTCTTCCCGCCATCCGTGGAGTTTTCCCGCCATTGAACGCCATCTTGAGGACGCCGCGCGGGAAGAAGAGGGGCGTGGACTCCGAAAGCGCGCGAGAACTTAAGCCCCGCCTCACGTCCGGACGTTGCGTAAGGTCCTGGAAGGAGCCCAGCAGACGCCGACGTCACATGAGCGCGACGGAAGGTCCTCAACCCTGACGATCCACTGCGGAGCCGCGGCCTACGGAACAGGATCATCGCAAGGTAGGCCACGGTCCACTAGGGGGGAGGAAGATGTCGGATACGGAGGAGAGCTTCACTGCCTCAACCCCCGCCAGCGCCACCGCTGCTGCAGTTATGCCCTTCACCATGCCCTATATCCCGGGAGCAGCTTCGCTACCCCAATACTCAGGGGAGTCACATACCCTGCATGACTTTAGAGAAAAGCTGGATAGCCTCTTCCAGGTGTACCCCCTCACAGAAGAGCAAAAAGTGAGCATCCTGGTGGCCCAACTAACCGGGGCAGCCAAAAGGGAAATAAAATCCTGGCCACCTGGGAGGAAGACTGTCGCAGGGATACTAACCCGGCTGAAGGACACCTTTGATACCCGCACCTCAGCCGAGATTAAGCTTAGATTCTACGGGTCCAAGCAGCGAGCGCATGAGAGTATAAGGGACTATGCACTAAACCTACAAGAGGCCCTGAGGGCCATTAAGCAGACTCGACCCTAATGGAGTGGGAAACGAGGACAGGCTGTTGACCGAACAATTTATAGAGGGTTTATATTGCAATGCCCACCGAACCCAGTTGCGGGCAATGGCCTTACATGACCCTCATCTGGGATTTGCACAGTTCAAGGACAGAGCCATCCGGGTGCTCCGAGAACCGGCACCAGGTGGCGTTGTGACCCACAGACGCCCCACTACCACTTATCACCAGGAGGCGGCGCCCTTGTCGACAGGGCCTGTGGGAGCTGATGCGCAGGCTTTGGACAATGACCCGGCTCCAGACCTACACTATCAGGTCCAGGAGCTAGCTAAGAGCGTTGCCGCGCTAACCCGAACTGTGCAGTCTTTACAGGCTTCCACTCCAGGGAAGATCCAGCTGGCATCCGGACCGGAGGACATCCCGTGGCGTCGACCAAGGAGGACCCCACCGGCCAGAGGAAGACCCAGTGACCGATACAGCGAGGACGGACGACCCATCTGCCGCCGTTGCAATCAACCCGGACATATGGCAAGGTACTGTTCTTTAAACGGGCACAACCTGGGGTAGAGGGCCAACCCCCAGGAAAAAGATCACCAGGCCCATCGAACTGGCGCGACAGATATGTGGGAGGACGTCCAGTCTTGCCTGTGGTACTGGATGGCATTCCCATGAGTGCCCTACTGGACACCGAGTCACAGGTCACCACTATCCCGTACGTGCTCTTTAAGCAGTACTGGAATGACTCGGATATTACCCGCTACCCTGACGACGACTTGAGTATCATCGCCAGCAATGGCCAGCCCGTGCCATAGATCGGATTTAAAGAGGTGACCATCAAAATCGGTAGAGTCGAACTGGCCGCACAGGGACTGATCATTGTAGATATTGACAAACATGAGAATCACCCAAAAATAACTCTAGGAACTAATGTAATTGAAAATTGTCTTGCAGAGGTGATTTTCCTTTTACAGCAGGTTGCCAAGAACGCCAGCTCCGGCGAGCAGCGGGTGCTCCAGAAAGAGATCCGGGCACTGATGCGACGGCAACAAGTGGAACTCTCCGGCGGTGAGATTGGTAGCGTAAGAATGTGTGACCCTTTTCCTATTGCCATGCCCCCAAAAAGTGAAATGATGATTTGGTGCCGGGCAGCTATTGGTCTGAGAGGTAGGGATTACCAGGCAATGGTAGAACCAGTTTACTCAGACAGTAGGCCCACCATTTTGACAGCACGGGGGGTAGTTGATGTACGCCATGGAAGGGGGCCCGTTCGCATAATAAATATCGGGGAGAGGGAAGTGTACCTGCCCCGGTATGCCACGCTAGCCAAATTATATACCATTAACCAAAATTCTATACAGTCTGTGGAACCCTTGCCTCCATCTCACCCGGAGGAAGGTAACGGCTCTAAGAAAGACATGGAGGACTGGTGTCAGCAGCTACATCTGGGTACTGACTCCACTCCCTCACACCAGAAACAAGGAGTCTATCGGGTGGTTCAAGAGTATGAGAGAGTGTTTAGTAAACACCCGTTAGACTTCGGGCGAGTCAAGGGGGTAGAACACCGCATCCCCACGGGAGATCATCCTCCCATAAAAGAGAGGTATCGACCCGTACCCCCTGCACATTACCAACACGCCAAGGGGATGCTTAGAGACATGAAGGAGGCTGGGGTAATCCGGGATAGCTGTAGCCCCTGGGCAGCCCCACTAGTTTTAGTCAAAAAGAAAGACAACACCATGAGGATGTGTGTAGATTACCGGAAAATCAACCGTATCACACACAAGGATGCGTACCCCTTACCAAGGATAGAGGAGTCATTGGCTGCTTTAAGATCTGCTAACTTCTTCTCTACCTTGGATCTCACTAGCGGGTACTGGCAGGTTCCTGTAGCAGAGGCGGACCGGGAGAAGACCGCATTCACCACCCCGATGGGACTTAGCGAGTTCACCTGCATGCCGTTCGGACTCTGCAACGCTCCAGGAACCTTCCAACGATTAATGGAGTGCTGTCTGGGCCACAGAAACTTCGAGACGGTCCTGTTGTACCTGGACGATGTCATCGTATATTCCAAGACTTATGAGGACCACCTGAAACACCTGGCGGAGGTGTTCGAAGCTCTGGCGAGTTACGGCCTAAAGGTGAAACCCTCCAAGTGTCACCTCCTGAAACCAAAGGTGCAGTACCTGGGACACGTGGTGAGCGCTGACGGAGTGGCTCCCGACCCTGATAAGATCACCGCAATTAAGGGATGGCCAAGCCCCTCCAGCGTAAAAGAAGTGCGGCAGTTCCTCGGGTTGGTAGGCTACTACCGAAGGTTTATTCCCGGTTTCACCAAAAAGGCAGCGCCTATGCAGGACCTCCTGATAGGCCAGTCCCGGAAGGCCAAGAACCAGAAGCCGCCCTTCAAATGGGAGGAGCTGGAAGAAGAGTCCTTCCGCCAGCTGAAGATGGCCCTCACGGGGGATGAAATCTTGGCGTACCCGGATTATAGCCAGCCCTTTATCCTCTACACCGACGCCAGTAACATCGGGCTAGGAGCCGTACTGTCCCAGATCCAGCAGGGGAAAGAACGAGTAATCGCCTACGCCAGCCGAAAACTGCGACCCACCGAAAGGAACCCCGAGAATTACAGCTCATTTAAGCTAGAGTTCCTGGCCGTGGTATGGGCAGTCACCGAGCGCTTTAAGCATTATCTCGCTTCTTCCCGGTTCACCGTGTACACGGATAACAACCCGTTGACACACCTGGACACGGCAAGACTCGGTGCCCTGGAGCAGAGGTGGATGGCCCGTCTGTCCAACTACGAGTTCACAATCAAATACCGGGCAGGACGCTCCAATACCAATGCGGACGCCCTGTCCAGGATGCCAACCTGCCGGACGAAGGAGAAGATCCGGAGGGACTGGAAGAAATTGAACTCCCTGCGTTCCACCGTCATGGGACTATCCAGTATTCCCACCGGGTAAGGAGCAAGCAGGCTGCTACGTTGAACCCCTTACCTCACTACAACTGGGCGGAAACGCAAGACAGCGACCCTGCCGTCCGACTGGTGAAGGAGATGCTGACTCGGCCGGAGGCTCGCCTTGAACCAGACGCTCCGGAGGAAGCCAAACAACTATGGGCGGAGAAGAGTCGACTGTTCCTTTACAAGGGGAAGTTGTGCCGCAGAATGGTTAACTCCCGGACGCATGAACTACTCTGGCAAGTAGTGGTGCCACGAAGAGACGCAGCCATGGTGATGGAGGCATACCACGACGGAGCTGGACACTTCGGGTGGAAGAAGCTGGAGTTCCTGCTGCGCGAGCGGTTCCACTGGGTAGGCATGAGGGGAACCATCGAGAAGTGGTGCAGAGATTGTGGCCCGTGCAACATGAGAAGGAAGGACCGTGCCAGCCAGAAGACTCCCCTGCAGTCCATCGTCACCCGGCAACCGTTGGAACTGGTAGCCTTGGATCATGTAAAACTGACCCCAAGCAGAAGTGGCTACGTCTACGCGTTAACCATCGTGGATCATTACTCCCGGTTCTTGGTTGTCGTCCCCGTCAAGGACTTAACGGCTCAAACAGCAGCTAGAGCCTTCCAGCAGCACTTCTGCCGTCCACACGTGTACCCGGACCAAGTGCTGACGGACCAGGGACCTGCCTTTGAAGCGGAGGTCTTCCAGGAATTCTGCAATCTGTATGGCTGCCGGAAGATAAGGACGACACCCTACCATCCGCAAACTAATGGACTTTGTGAAAAAATGAACCAGGTGGTAATGGATCTTCTAAAAACGTTGCCCCTGGAAGAACGCAGTCTGTGGCCTGAGAAGTTGCCCGATCTGGTGGACCTATACAACCACATCCCGGTAGGTTCCACCAACTGTACCCCGGCTTACCTAATGAGGGCGAGACCTGGTAAGTTACCTGTTGACCTGGAAATGGGAGTCCTGACACCTGAGGACATTTCACCAGAAACAGACTGGGACACAGAGAGGCAACAGCAGTACCGGAAAGTACAGGAGAGCGTGGAGCGAAGTCTCTTTCAGGCTAGGGAAAAGCAAGAGAAAACTTACAACCAGTATGCTCCCGCTGTTCCCTTGGTACCCGGAGAGCAGGTCTTGAAGAGGAAAAGACAGCTCCACAAGTTGGACGACCAGTGGGAGAAGGACCCGTACACTGTACTGCCCTCAAGCCACGAGAACCCGAAGGTCTGTACCATCAGTAAAGACGGAGGGGAAACCACAGCCATTGTATCCCGGGACCACCTGAAGAAGTGTCCCGAACAACTGAGGAACCCTGAAGAGGAACAAGAAGACCATCGACCCGTAGAGGAAAGGGAAGATATGGTTAGTACCGTGCTTTGGGACTTCCCTCGGTCTTGGACTCAAGTCAATGGTGCAGTTGTGGTACCCGTACTCACCTTCCTCCAACCATCATCCCAAGTACCTACGGAGCAACAGGTAGAGCTGGAAGAACAGCCGGTCCAGGAGGCAGAAGACTCTACACAAGCAGACCCGGAAAATCAACCCTCTGCTTATAGTGAGCCCGCCATACCCCTAGTGAGCCAGAGGGCCCATAGACAGCTGCCCAGTTTACCCTTGACAGCTCCTACACCCTGTAGTTCAGGGCCAGACAGTCAGCTCCGTAGGTCCACTAGGGCCACTAGAGGCCAGTTACCCGCACGTTGGAGGATCTAAATGTGTAAGCTATCTTATAATGTTTACCTGTTTATAGTTGCTTGTGTATAATTTTGTGTTTCTAGTTATTTTTAGGAGTCCTTGGTGGATTTACTGGGAATCCTTGTACAATTAGTTGGAGCGTAACCCAGGATGGACTAAAGACTGTTAAGGACTCGGGGCAGGACAGGCCCCTACCTGGTTACGTCTCCCTGTTTTGGTGAAATGGACACCTTGCTTTCCCTCAAAGACTGCACCCGGTTGCGGACACGCCGTGACCATCGTTATGTGTCTCTTTATTATAATGTTTTGGTTGTACTCTGTTATGTTTACAAAAAAATATGTTTAGTCCCGGAGTACTAAATTTTACTAGGGGGGAATGTGGCACCCCAGGGGTCTGGTTTCCACAGTAATGTAATGTTATGTCTGAGAGCAGGTGGGAGGTCCTTTGGTCAGGGATCCTGTGCATGCCACACCTCCTGCCCAGTCTTGGGAGGGGAAGGACTTCCCCTATATAAACCCGGGGCTGAGGCAGGGTTAGTGAGTAGAAGAAGAGCAGAAGTAGAGACAGAGAAGCATCACCGGACCCAGAATCCGAGGCTGTGGGGACTAATCTCTACCCAGCAGCAGAAACCGACCGGCAGGGGATTGCAGGTCCTCTGTCCCAGAAACCCGAAGGCACGGTCACAAGCGTGGGACCAGCACCGCCATCGTGGAGTGGAAGCCATTAGAAGGCCCCGAGTCACCGGCCATACGGGTGAGCACCACACGGTACACTCAGGGACGTGGGCTACTTATACCCGCCTCTAGCAAGGTAGCCAGAAGAGTACAGTTAGTTGGGAAGGCCTACAACTCCGCCTGGCCAGGGGAAATCCCATCTGCTCAAGGACTGACCAGGCCCCGATCGCTAGCAAGTACTCCGGGAGGGTCTATCGTTGTTACCAGTAAAGACCCTGAATTACACCGCACCGTCTCTGAGTGGTTCCTGCTACCCCTATCTTCCACGTCGGCTGCCCTGAGGCCATACCCCTCCCGTTGGGGGTTATACCATCGCGCTGCACAATTCTACACCGGCCTCAGCGGTCTGCCCTGCAGCGGCAGCTCCATAGCTGCAAATCAACGGGTGGCGTAGTCGACCCTCAAATAACATCTATCAAGACTGCCATACACTGAGCTTGACTCCCTGGGCACGGACCGGGTCCCGCCACTCGGAGACTACAACCCTCATCTGATCCGGTTCCGGGTAAGCCCCATGTGCGAGACGCTACGCGACACAGCAGGCCCAGGGGCGCGTCACATGCATGTGGGGCCCCCATGACATGCCGCACGTATTTGGGGCCCCCCATGACAATGACATGCGGCATGCATTTGGGGCCCCCATGACATGTGCCATGCATGTGGGGCCCCCATGACATTCGGCACCTATTTGGTTCCCGCATGGCATGCGGCATGCATTTGGGCCCCCTGACATGAGGCACGTATTTCGGGCCCCCATGACATGTGGTATGCACGTTGGGCGCCCATTACATGTGTCATGCGTTTGTGGCCCCCATGACACGCTGCATGTATATGGAGCTCCCATGATATGCGGTACGTATTTGGGGCCCCCATTACATAAGGCACGTATTTGGGGCCACCATGACATAAGGCATGCATTTGGGCCCCTATGACTTGCGCCATGCATGTGGGGCCCCCATGACATGCGGCGCGTATTTGGGGCCCCCATGACATGCGGCATGCATTTGGGGCCCCCATGACATACGCCATGCATGTGGGGCCCCATGTCATGCGGCTCGTATTTGGGGCCCCCAAGACATGAGGCATGCACGTGGTGCCCCCATGACATGCGGCACGTATTTGGGGCCCCCATGACATGTGCCACGCATGTTGGGCCCCCATGACATGCGGCACGTATTTGGGGCCCCCATGACATCCGGCATGCATTCGGGGCCCCCATGACATGTGTCATGCATTTGGGGCCCCCATGACATGCGGTACGTATTTGGGGCCCCCATGATATGCGGCATGCATTTGGTGCCCCCAAGACATGCGTCATGCATGTGGGGTACCCATGACACGCGGCAGTTATTTGGGGCCCCCATTACATGCCGCATGCACTTGGGATCCTCATAACTTGCGGTATGCACGTGGGGCCAACATGGCATGCGGCACGTATTTGGGACTCCCATGACATAAGCCACGTATTTGAGGCCCCAATGACTTAAGGCATGCATTTGGGCCCCCATGACATGCGCCATGCATGTGGGGCCCCCATGACATGCGGCGTGTATTTGGGGCCCCCATGACATGCGGCATGCATTTGGGGTCCACATGACATACGGCATGCATGTGGGGCCCCATGTCATGCGGCACGTATTTGGGGCCCCCAAGACATGTGGCATGCACGTGGGGCCCCCTTGACATGCGACACGTATTTGGGGCCCCCATGACATGTGGCATGCATGTGGGACCCCCATGACATGTGCCACGCACGTGGGGCCTCCATGACATGCGGCACGTATTTGTGGCCCCTATGACGTGCGGCATGCATTCGGGGCCCCCATGACATGCGCCATGCATTTGTGGCCCCATGACATGCGGCACATAATTGGGGCCCCATGACATGCGGCATGTATTTGGTGCCCCCATGACATGCGCCATGCATGTGGGGTACCCATGACATGCGGCACTTATTTGGGGCCCCCATGACATCCGGCATGCATTCGGGGCCCCCATGACATGTGTCATGCATTTGGGGCCCCCATGACATGCGGTACGTATTTGGGGCCCCCATGATATGCGGCATGCATTTGGTGCCCCCAAGACATGCGTCATGCATGTGGGGTACCCATGACATGCGGCACGTATTTGGGGCCCCCATGACATAAGGCACGTATTTGGGGCCCCAATGACATAAGGCATGCATTTGGGCCCCCATGACATGTGCATAAGGCATGCATGTGGGGCCCCGTGTCATGCGGCACGTATTTTGGGCCCCCAAGACATGCGGCATGCACGTGGGGCCCCCATGACATGCGGCACGTATTTGGGGCCCTCATGACATGTGGCATACATGTGGGACCCCCATGACTTGTGCCACGCATGTGGGGCCCCATGACATGCGTAATACACGCGATGCCCCCATGACATGTGCCATGCATTTGGGGCCCCCATGATATGCGGCATGCATGTGGGGCCCCCTTGACATGCGGCATGCACTTGGGGCCCCCATGCTATGTGGCACATACTTGGGGCCCCCATGACATGCGGCTTGCATTTGGGCCATCCATGACAAGCGCGGCATGCACGTGGGGCCCTCATGAAATGCGGCATGCACGTGGGGCCCCCATGACATGCGGATTGCATTTGGGCCATCCATGACAAGCGCAGCATGCACGTGGGGCCCTCATGAAATGCGGCTTGGGGCCCCCATGACATGTGCCATGCATGTGGGGCCCCCATGACATGCGGCACGTATTTGGGGCCCCCATGACAATGACATGCGGCATGCATTTGGGGCCCCCATGACATGTGCCATGCATGTGGGGCCCCCATGACATTCGGCACGTATTTGGTTCCCGCATGGCATCCGGCATGCATTTTGGCCCCCTGACATGAGGCACGTATTTCGGGCCCCCATGACATGTGGTATGCACGTTGGGCGCCCATTACATGTGTCATGCGTTTGTGGCCCCCATGACACGCTGCATGTATATGGTGCTCCCATGATATGCGGTACGTATTTGGGGCCCCCATGACATAAGGCACGTATTTGGGGCCACCATGACATAAGTCATGCATTTGGGCCCCTATGACTTGCGCCATGCATGTGGGGCCCCCATGACATGCGGCATGCATTTGGGGTCCACATGACATACGGCATGCATGTGGGGCCCCATGTCATGCGGCACGTATTTGGGGCCCCCAAGACATGTGGCATGCACGTGGGGCCCCCTTGACATGCGACACGTATTTGGGGCCCCCATGACATGTGGCATGCATGTGGGACCCCCATGACATGTGCCACGCACGTGGGGCCTCCATGACATGCGGCACGTATTTGTGGCCCCTATGACGTGCGGCATGCATTCGGGGCCCCCATGACATGCGCCATGCATTTGTGGCCCCATGACATGCGGCACATAATTGGGGCCCCATGACATGCGGCATGTATTTGGTGCCCCCATGACATGCGCCATGCATGTGGGGTACCCATGACATGCGGCACTTATTTGGGGCCCCCATGACATCCGGCATGCATTCGGGGCCCCCATGACATGTGTCATGCATTTGGGGCCCCCATGACATGCGGTACGTATTTGGGGCCCCCATGATATGCGGCATGCATTTGGTGCCCCCAAGACATGCGTCATGCATGTAGGGTACCCATGACATGCGGCACGTATTTGGGGCCCCCATGACATAAGGCACGTATTTGGGGCCCCAATGACATGCGGCACGTATTTGGGGCCCTCATGACATGTGGCATACATGTGGGACCCCCATGACTTGTGCCACGCATGTGGGGCCCCATGACATGCGTAATACACGCGATGCCCCCATGACATGTGCCATGCATTTGGGGCCCCCATGATATGCGGCATGCATGTGGGGCCCCCTTGACATGCGGCATGCACTTGGGGCCCCCATGCTATGTGGCACATACTTGGGGCCCCCATGACATGCGGCTTGCATTTGGGCCATCCATGACAAGCGCGGCATGCACGTGGGGCCCTCATGAAATGCGGCATGCACGTGGGGCCCCCATGACATGCGGATTGCATTTGGGCCATCCATGACAAGCGCAGCATGCACGTGGGGCCCTCATGAAATGCGGCTTGGGGCCCCCATGACATGTGCCATGCATGTGGGGCCCCCATGACATGCGGCACGTATTTGGGGCCCCCATGACAATGACATGCGGCATGCATTTGGGGCCCCCATGACATGTGCCATGCATGTGGGGCCCCCATGACATTCGGCACGTATTTGGTTCCCGCATGGCATCCGGCATGCATTTTGGCCCCCTGACATGAGGCACGTATTTCGGGCCCCCATGACATGTGGTATGCACGTTGGGCGCCCATTACATGTGTCATGCGTTTGTGGCCCCCATGACACGCTGCATGTATATGGTGCTCCCATGATATGCGGTACGTATTTGGGGCCCCCATGACATAAGGCACGTATTTGGGGCCACCATGACATAAGTCATGCATTTGGGCCCCTATGACTTGCGCCATGCATGTGGGGCCCCCATGACATGCGGCGCGTATTTGGGGCCCCCATGACATGCGGCATGCATTTGGGGCCCCCATGACATATGCCATGCATGTGGGGCCCCATGTCATGCGGCACGTATTTGGGGCCCCCAAGACATGAGGCATGCACGTGATGCCCCCATGACATGCGGCACGTATTTGGGGCCCCCATGACATGTGCCACGCATGTTGGGCCCCCATGACATGCGGCACGTATTTGGGGCCCCCATGACATCCGGGATGCATTCGGGGCCCCCATGACATGTGTCATGCATTTGGGGCCCCCATGACATGCGGTACGTATTTGGGGCCCCCATGATATGCGGCATGCATTTGGTGCCCCCAAGACATGCGTCATGCATGTGGGGTACCCATGACACGCGGCACTTATTTGGGGCCCCCATTACATGCCGCATGCACTTGGGATCCTCATAACTTGCGGTATGCACGTGGGGCCAACATGGCATGCGGCACGTATTTGGGACTCCCATGACATAAGCCACGTATTTGAGGCCCCAATGACTTAAGGCATGCATTTGGGCCCCCATGACATGCGCCATGCATGTGGGGCCCCCATGACATGCGACGTGTATTTGGGGCCCCCATGACATGCGGCATGCATTTGGGGTCCACATGACATACGGCATGCATGTGGGGCCCCTGACATGCGGCACATATTTGGGGCCCCCATGACATGTGCCATGTATGTGGGGTACCCATGACATGCGGCACTTATTTGGGGCCCCCATGACATGCGGCATGCACTTTGGGTCCCCATGATATGCGGTTTGCACGTGGGGTCCCCATGACATGCGGCACGTATTTGGGGCCCCCATGACATAACTCACGTATTTGGGTCCCCAATGACATAAGGCATGCATTTGGGTCCCCATGACATGTGCCACGCATGTGGGGGCCCCATGACATGCGGCACACATTTGGGCCCCCATGACATGCGGAATGCATGTGGGGCCCCATGTCATGCGGCACGTATTTGGGGCCCCCAAGACATGCGGCATGCACGTGGGGCCCCCATGATATGTGGCATGCATATGGGACCCCCATGACATGTGCCACGCATGTGGGGCCCCCATGACATGCGACACGTATTTGGGGCCCCCATGAAATGCGGCATGCATTCGGGGGCACCATGACATGTGGCATGCATTCGGAGCCCCCATGACATGCGCCATGCATGTGTGGCCCCATGACATGCGGCACGTATTTGGGGCCACCATGACATGCGGCATGTATTTGGGGCCCCCATGACACGCGCCACGTATTTGGGGCCCCCATGACATAAGGCATGCATTTGGGCCCCCATGACATGCGCCATGCATATGGAGCCCCCATGACATTCGGCATGCATTTGGGGCCCCCATGATAAGCGGCATGTATTTGGGGCCCCCATGACATGCGGCATGCATTCGGGACCCCCATGACATACGCCATACATGTGGGGCCCACATGACATGCGGCATGTATTTGGTGCCCCCATGACATGCGGCATGCATTTGGTGACCCATGACATGTGCCATGCATGTGGGGTACCCATGACATGCGGCACTTATTTGGGGCCCCCATGACATGCGACATGCATTTCGGGTCCCCATGACATGCTGTTTGCACGTGGGGCCCCCATGACATGCGGCACGTATTTGGGGCCCCCATGACATAAGGCACGTATTTGGGGCCCCAATGACATAAGGCATGCATTTGGGCCCCCATGACATGTGCCACGCATGTGGGGCCCCCATGACATGCGGCACGTATTTGGGGCCCCCATGACATGCGGCATGCATTTGGGGCCCCATGACATGCGCCATGCATGTGTGGCCCCATGACATGCGGCACATATTTGGGGCCCCCATGACATGCGGCATGTATTTGGTGCCCCCATGACATGTGCCATGCATGTGGGGTACCCATGACATGCGGCACTTATTTGGGGCCCCCATGACATGCGGCATGCACTTGGGGTCCCAATGACTTGCGGTTTGCACGTGGGGTCCCCATGACATGCGGCACGTATTTGGGGCCCCCATGACCTAAGGCACGTATTTGGGGCCCCAATGACATAAGGCATGCATTTGGGTACCCATGACATGTGCCACGCATGTGAGGGCCCCATGACATGCGGCACGTATTTGGGGCCCCCATGACATGCGGAATGCATGTGGGGCCCCATGTCATGCGGCACGTATTTGGGGCCCCCAAGACATGCGGCATGCACGTGGGGCCCCCATGACATGTGGCATGCATATGGGGCCCCCATGACATGCGGCACGTATTTGGTTCCCCCATGACATGCGGCATGCATTCGGGGCCCCCATGACAGGCGGCATGCATTCGGGTGCCCCATGACATGCGCCATTCATGTGTGGCCCCATGACATGCGGCACGTATTTGGGGCCGCCATGACATGCGGCATGTATTTGGGTTCCACATGACACGCGGCATGCATGTGGAGCCCCAATGACATGCGGTATGCATGTGGTGCCCCCCTGACATGCGGCATGCACGTGGGGCTCCCATGACATAAGGCATGCATTTCGGTCCCCATGACATGCGCCATGCATGTGGGGCCCCCATGATATGCGGCATGCATTTGGGGCCCTCATGACATGCGGCATGCACGTGGGGCCCCCATGACTTGTGGCATGCATTTGGGCCCCCCATGACATGCGGCATGCACGTGGGGCCCCCATGACAAGCGGCAAGCATTTGGGGCCCCCATGACATGTGGCATGCACGTGGGGCCCCCATGACATGCGGCATGCATTTGGGGCCCGCATGACACCCGGCATGCATGTGGGGCTCCCATGACATGCGGCATGCACATGGGGCCCCCATGACATGTGTCACGTATTTATGGTCCTCATGACATGCGGCATATATTTGGGGCCCCCATGACATGTGGCATGCATTTGGGGCACCCATGTCATGCGGCATGCATGTGGGGCCCCCATGACTTGCGGCATGCATTTGGGGCCCCCATGATAAGCGGCACGTATTTGGGGCCACCATGACATACGGCATGCATTTGGGGCCCCCATGACATGTGGCATGTACGTGGGCCCTCATGATATGCGGCACGTATTTGGGGCCCCCATTACATGTGGCATGCATGTGGGGCCCCCATGACATGTGCCACGCATGTTGGGCCCCCATGACATGCGGCACGTATTTGGGGCCCCCATGACATCCGGCATGCATTCGGGGCCCCCATGACATGCGCCATGCATGTGGGGCCCCCATGACATGCGGCACGTATTTGGGGCCCCCATGATATGCGGCATGCATTTGGTGCCCCCAAGACATGCGTCATGCATGTGGGGTACCCATGACATGAGGCACGTATTTGGGGCCCCCATTACATGCCGCATGCACTTGGGATCTCCATAACTTGCGGTATGCACGTGGGGCCAACATGACATGCGGCACGTTTTTGGGGCCGCCATGACATAAGGCACGTATTTGAAGACCCAATGACTTAAGGCATGCATTTGGGCCCCCATGACATGCGCCATGCATGTGGGGCCCCCATAACATGTGGCGCGTATTTGGGGCCCCCATGACATGTGGCATGCATGTGGGACCCCCATGACATGTGCCACGTATTTGGGGCCCCCATGACATGCGGCATGTATTTGGGCCCCCATGACATGTGCCATGCATATGGGGAACCCATTACATGCGGCATGCATTTGGGGCCCCCATGATAAGCGGCACGTATTTGGGGCCCCCAGACACACGGCATGCATTTTGGGCCTCCATGACATATGGCATGAACGTGGGCCGCATGACATGCGGCATGCATTCGGGGCCCCCATGACATAAGACATGCATTTGGGCCCCCATGACATGTGCCATGCATATGGTGCCCTCATGACATGCGGCATACAATTGGGGCCCCCATGATATTCGGCATGCATGTGGGGCCCCATGACATGCGGAATGCACGTGGGTCCCCCATGACATGCGGCATGCATTTGGGGCCCCCATGACATGCGGCATGCATATGGGGCCCTCTTGACACGAGGCATGCATTTGGGGCCCCCATGACATGCGACATGCATGTGGGGCCCCATGACATGTGGAATGCATGTGGGGCCCCCATAACATGCGCCATGCATGTGGGGCCCCATGTCATGCGTCACGTGTTTGGGGCCCCCTAGACATGCGGCATGCACGTGGGGCCCCCATGACATGTGGCACGTATTTGGGGCCCCCATGACATGCGTCACTTATTTGGGAACCCCCATGACATGCGGCATGCATTTGGGGCCCCCATGACATGCGCCATGCTTGTGGGGACCCCATGACATGCGACACGTATTTGGGGCCCCCATGACATGCGGCATGCATTTGGTGCCCAAATGACATGCGCCATGCAAGTGGGTCCGCCATGACATGCGGCATGTATTTGTGGCCCCCATGACATGCGGCATGCATTTGGGGCCCCTATGACATGCGGCATGCATTTGGGGCCCCCATGACATGTGCCATGCATGTGTGAGCCCCCATGACATGAGGCACGTATTTGGGGCCCCCATGACATGCGGCATGCATTTGGTGCCCCCATGACATAAGCCATGCATGTGGGGCCCCCATGACATGCGGTATGCACGTGGGGACCCCATGAAATGCGGCATGCGTTTGGGGCCCCCATGACATGCGGAATGCACTTGGGGGCCCCATGACATGCGGAATGCACGTCGGTCCCCAATGACATGCCGCATGCATTTGGGGCCCCCATTACATGTGCCATGCATGTGGGGCCCCCATGACATGAGGCACGTATTTGGGGCCCCCATGACATAAGCCATCCATAACATGCGGTATGCACGTGGGGACCCCATGAAATGCGGCATGCGTTTGAGGCCACCATGAAACGCGGCATGCATGTGGAGCCCCGATTACATGCGGCATGCATGTGGGGCCCCCAAGACACGCGGCACGCATTTGTGGCCCCCATGACATGCGGCATGCATTTGGGGTCCCCATGACATGCGGCATGCACGTGGGGCCCCCATGACAGACGGCATGCATTTGGGGCCCCCATGAGATGCGGCATGCATTTGGTCCCCCCATTATATGCATCATGCACGTGGGGCCCCAATGACATGCGGCATGCATTTGGGGGCCGTATGACACCCGGCATGCATGTGGGGCCCCCATGATATGCGGCATGCACGTGGGGCCCCCATGACATGCGGCACGTATTTATGGCCCTCATGACATGTGGCATACAATTGGGGCCCCCATGACATGCGGAATGCACTTGGCGGCCCCATGACATGCGGAATGCACGTGGGTCCCCAATGACATGCGGCATCCATTTGGGGCCCCCATGACATGCGTCATGCATTTGGTCCCCCCATTATATGCGGCATGCACGTGGGGCCCCCATGACATGCAGCATGCATTTGGGGGTCATATGACACGCGGCATGCAGGTGGGGCCCCCATGATATGTGGCATGCACGTGGGGTCCCCATGACATGCGGCACGTATTTATGGCCCTCATGACATGTGGCATACAATTGGGGCATCCATGACATGTGGCAAGCATTTGGGGCCCCATGACATGCGGAATGCACTTGGGGTCCCCATGACATGCGGCATTCATGTGTGGTCCCCTTGACATGCGGCATGCATGTGGGGCCCCCATGACATGTGCCACGCATGTGGGGCCCCCATGACATGCACCATGCATGTGGGGCCCGCATGACATGCGGAACGTATTTGGGGCCCCCATGACATGCGGCATGCATTTGAGGTCCCCATGACATGCAGTATGCACGTGGGGACCCCATGAAATGTGGCATGCGTTTGGGGCCCCCATGACACGCGGCATGCATGTGGAGCCCCAATGACATGCGGCATGCATGTGGGCCCCCATGACATGTGGCACGCATTTGGGGTCCCCATGACATGCGGCATGCACTTGGGGCCCCCATGACAGGCGGCTTGTATTTGGGGCCCCCATGACATGCGGCATGCATTTGGTCCCCCCATTATATGCGGCATGCACGTGGGGCCCCCATGACATGTGGCACGTATTTATGGCCCTCATGACATGCGGCATACAATTGGGGCTTCCATGACATGCGGCATGCATTTGGGGCCCCATGACATGCGGAATGCACGTGGGGGCCCCATGACATGCGGAATGCACGTAGGTCCCCCATGACATGCGGCATGCATTTGGGGCCCCCATGACATGCGGCATGCATGTGGGGCCCCCTTGACATGCGGCATGCATTTGGGGCCCCCATGACATGAGGCATACATTTGGGGCCCCCATGACATGCGGCATACATTTGGGGCCCCCATAACATGCGGCACGTATTTGGGTCCCCATGACATGCGCCATGCATGTGGGGCCCCCATGACATGGGACACGTATTTGGGCCCCCGATGACATGTGGCATGCACGTGGGGCCCCCATGACATGCGGCATGCATTTGGGGCCCCCATGACATGCGGCATGCACGTGGGGTCCCCATGACATGCGGCATGCATTTGGGGCACCCATGACATGTGCCATGCATGTGGGGCCCCCATGACATGCGGCACGTATTTGGGGCCCGCATGGCATGCGGCACGTATTTGGGCCCCCTGACATGAGGCACGTATTTCGGGCCCCCATGACATGTGGTATGCACGTTGGGCGCCCATTACATGTGTCATGCGTTTGTGGCCCCCATGACAAGCGGCATGTATGTGGAGCCCAGATCACATGCAGCATGCATGTGGAGCCCCCCTGACATGGGGCATGCATGTGGGGCCCCCATAACATGCGGCACGTATTTGGGTCCCAATGACATGCGGCATGCATTTGGGCTCCCCATGACATGCGGGATGCACGTGGGGCCCCCATGACATGCGACATGCATTTGGGGTCCCCATAACATGCGCCATGCATGTGGGGCCCCCATGACATGAGGCACGTATTTGGGGCCCTCATGACATGCGACATTCTTTTGGGGTCCCCATGACATGCGGCATGCACGTGGGGTACCCCTGACATGCGGCATGCATTTAGGGCCCCCATGACATGCGGCATGCATGTGGAGCCCCAATGACATGAGGCATGCATGTGGGGCTCCCCTGACATGCGGCATGCAAGTGGGGCCCCCATGACATGCGGCACGTATTTGGCTCCCCAATGACATAAGGCATGCATTTGGGCCCCCATGACTTGTGCCATGCATATGGGGCCCCCATGACATGCAGCACGTATATGGGGCCCCCATGACATGCGGCATGCATTTGGTCCCCCAATGACATGCGGCATGCACGTGGGGCCCCCATGACAAGCGGCATGCATTTGGGCCCCCCATGACATGCGGCATGCATGTGAGGCCCCCATGACAAGCGGCATGCATTTGGGGCCCGCATGACACCCTGCATGCATGTGGGGCCCCCATGACATGCGGCATGCACATGGGGCCCCCATGACATGCGGCATGTATTTATGGCCCTCATGACATGCGGCATACAATTGGGGCCCCCATGACATGTGGCATGCATTTGGGGCCCCATGACTTGCGGCATGCATTTGGGGCCCCCATGACATGCGACACGTATTTGGGCCCCCCATGACATGTGTCATGCACGTGGGGCCCCCATGACATGCGTCATGCATTTGGGGCCCCCTGACATGCGGCATGCATTTGGGCCCCCATGACATGGGGCATGCACGTGGGGCCCCCATGACATGCGGCATGCATTTGGGGCCCCCATGACATGCGACATTCATGTGGGGCCCCCATGACATGCGCCATGCATGTGGGGCCCCCATGGCATGCGACATGCATTTGGGGTCCCCATGACACGCGGCATGCATATCAGGCCCCCATGACATGTGGAATGCATTTGGGGCCCCCATGACATGCGGCATGCAATTGGGGCCCCCATGATAAGCGGCACATATTTGGGGCCCCCATGACATGCGGCATGCAATTTGGGCCCCCATGACATATGGCATGAACATGGGCCGCATGAAATGCGGCATACATTTGGGGCCCCCATGACATGCGCCTTGCATTTGGGGCCCCCATGACATGCGGCATGCATGTGGGGCCCCCATGACATGTGGCCTGAACCTGAGCCCCCATTACATGCGGCATGCATGTGGGGCCCCCATGACATGCGTCATGCATTTGGGGCCCCCATTACATGCGGCATGCATGTTGGGCCCCCATGACATGCGCCATGCATGTGGGGCCCCATGACATGCGGGACGTATTTGGAGCACACATGACTTGAGGCATGAATTTGGGGCCACCATGACATGCGGCATGCATTTGGTGCCCCATGACATGTGCCATGCATGTGGGGTACCCATGACATGCGGCACTTATTTGGGGCCCCCATGACAGACGGCATGCATTTGGGGCCCCCATGAGATGCGGCATGCATTTGGTCCCCCCATTATATGCGTCATGCACGTGGGGCCCCAATGACATGCGGCATGCATTTGGGGGCCGTATGACACCCGGCATGCATGTGGGGCCCCCATGATATGCGGCATGCACGTGGGGCCCCCATGACATGCGGCACGTATTTATGGCCCTCATGACATGTGGCATACAATTGGGGCCCCCATGACATGCGGAATGCACTTGGCGGCCCCATGACATGCGGAATGCACGTGGGTCCCCAATGACATGCGGCATGCATTTGGGGCCCCCATGACATGCGTCATGCATTTGGTCCCCCCATTATATGCGGCATGCACGTGGGGCCCCCATGACATGCAGCATGCATTTGGGGGTCATATGACACGCGGCATGCAGGTGGGGCCCCCATGATATGTGGCATGCACGTGGGGTCCCCATGACATGCGGCACGTATTTATGGCCCTCATGACATGTGGCATACAATTGGGGCATCCATGACATGTGGCAAGCATTTGGGGCCCCATGACATGCGGAATGCACTTGGGGTCCCCATGACATGCGGCATTCATGTGTGGCCCCCTTGACATGCGGCATGCATGTGGGGCCCCCATGACATGTGCCACGCATGTGGGGCCCCCATGACATGCACCATGCATGTGGGGCCCGCATGACATGCGGAACGTATTTGGGGCCCCCATGACATGCGGCATGCATTTGAGGTCCCCATGACATGCGGTATGCACGTGGGGACCCCATGAAATGTGGCATGCGTTTGGGGCCCCCATGACACGCGGCATGCACGTGGGGCCCCCATGATATGTGGCATGCATATGGGGCCCCCATGACATGCGACACGTATTTGGGGCCCCCATGACATGCGGCATGCATGCGGGGGCACCATGACATGCGGCATGCATTCGGGGCCCCCATGACATGCGCCATGCATGTGTGGCCCCATGACATGCGGCACGTATTTGGGGCCCCCATGACATGCGGCATGTATTTGGGGCCCCCATGACACGCGCCACGTATTTGGGGCCCCCATGACATAAGGCATGCATTTGGGCCCCCATGACATGCGCCATGCATATGGGGCCCCCATGACATTCGGCATGCATTTGGGGCCCCCATGATAAGCGGCATGTATTTGGGGCGCCCATGACATGCGGCATGCATTCGGGACCCCCATGACATACGCCATACATGTGGGGCCCACATGACATGCGGAATGTATTTGGGGCCCCCATGACATGCGGCATGCATTTGGTAACCCATGACATGTGCCATGCATGTGGGGTACCCATGACATGCGGCACTTATTTGGGGCCCCCATGACATGCGACATGCATTTTGGGTCCCCATGACATGCTGTTTGCACGTGGGGCCCCCATGACATGCGGCACGTATTTGGGGCCCCCATGACATAAGGCACGTATTTGGGGCCCCAATGACATAAGGCATGCATTTGGGCCCCCATGACATGTGCCACGCTTGTGGGGCCCCCATGACATGCTGCGCGTATTTGGAGCCCCCATGACATGCGGAATGCATGTGGGGCCCCATGTCATGCGGCACGTATTTTGGGCCCCCAAGACATGCGGCATGCATGTGGGACCCCCATGACATGTGCCACGCATGTGGGGCCCCCATGACATGCGGCACGTATTTGGGGCCCCCATGACATGCGGTATGCATTTGGGGCCCCATGACATGCGCCATGCATGTGTGGCCCCATGACATGCGGCACATATTTGGGGCCCCCATGACATGCGGCATGCATTTGGTGCCCCCATGACATGTGCCATGCATGTGGGGTACCCATGACATGCGGCACTTATTTGGGGCCCCATGACATGCGGCATGCACTTGGGGTCCCCATGACTTGCGGTTTGCACGTGGGGTCCCCATGACATGCGGCACGTATTTTGGGCTCCCATGACCTAAGGCACGTATTTGGGGCCCCAATGACATAAGGCATGCATTTGGGTACCCATGACATGTGCCACGCATGTGGGGGCCCCATGACATGCGGCACGTATTTGGGGCCCCCATGACATGCGGAATGCATGTGGGGCCCCATGTCATGCGGCACGTATTTGGGGCCCCCAAGACATGCGGCATGCACATGGGGCCCCCATGACATGTGGCATGCATATGGGACCCCCATGACATGTGCCACGCATGTGGGGCCCCCATGACATGCGGCACGTATTTGGTTCCCCCATGACATGCGGCATGCATTCGGGGCCCCCATGACATGCGGCATGCAATCGGGGGCCCCATGACATGCGCCATGCATGTGTGGCCCCATGACATGCGGCACGTATTTGGGGCCCCCATGAGATGCGGCATGTATTTGGGGCCCCCAAGACACGCGCCACGTATTTGGGGCCCCCATGACATGTGGCATGCATTTGGGTTCCACATGACACGCGGCATGCATGTGGAGCCCCGATGACATGCGGTATGCATGTGGTGCCCCCCTGACATGCGGCATGCACGTGGGGCTCCCATGACATAAGGCATGCATTTGGGTCCCCATGACATGTGCCATGCATGTGGGGCCCCCATGATATGCGGCATGCATTTTGGGCCCTCATGACATGCGGCATGCACGTGGGGCCCCCATGACATGTGGCATGCATTTGGGCCCCCCATGACATGCGGCATGCACGTGGGGCCCCCATGACAAGCGGCAAGCATTTGGGGCCCCCATGACATGTGGCATGCACGTGGGGCCCCCATGACATGCGGCATGCATTTGGGGCCCGCATGACACCCGGCATGCATGTGGGGCTCCCATGACCTGCGGCATGCACATGGGGCCCCCATGACATGTGTCACGTATTTATGGTCCTCATGACATGCGGCATATATTTGGGGTCCCCATGACATGTGGCATGCATTTGGGGCACCCATGTCATGCGGCATGCATGTGGGGCCCCCATGACTTGCGACATGCATTTGGGGCCCCCATGATAAGCGGCACGTATTTGGGGCCACCATGACATACGGCATGCATTTGGGGCCCCCATGACATGTGGCATGTACGTGGGCCCTCATGATATGCGGCACGTATTTGGGGCCCCCATTACATGTGGCATGCATGTGGGGCCCCCATGACATGTGCCACGCATGTTGGGCCCCCATGACATGCGGCACGTATTTGGGGCCCCCATGACATCCGGCATGCATTCGGGGCCCCCATGACATGCGCCATGCATGTGGGGCCCCCATGAAATGCGGCACGTATTTGGGGCCCCCATGATATGCGGCATGCATTTGGTGCCCCCAAGACATGCGTCATGCATGTGGGGTACCCATGACATGAGGCACGTATTTGGGGCCCCCATTACATGCCGCATGCACTTGGGATCTCCATAACTTGCGTTATGCACGTGGGGCCAACATGACATGCGGCACGTATTTGGGGTCGCCATGACATAAGGCACGTATTTGAAGACCCAATGACTTAAGGCATGCATTTGGGCCCCCATGACATGCGCCATGCATGTGGGGCCCCCATGACATGTGGCGCGTATTTGGGGCCCCCATGACATGCGGCATGCATTTGGGGTCCCCATGACATGCGGCATGCATGTGAGGCCCCATGTCATGCGGCACGTATTTGGGGCCCCCGAGACATGCGGCATGCACGTGTGGCCCCCATGACATGCGGCACGTATTTGAGGCCCCCATGACATGCGGCATGTATTTGGGCCCCCATGACATGTGCCATGCATATGGGGCCCCCATGACATGCGGCATGCATTTGGGGCCCCCATGATAAGCGGCACGTATTTGGGGCCCCCATGACACACGGCATGCATTTTGGGCCCCCATGACATATGGCATGAACGTGGGCCGCATGACATGCGGCATGCATTCGGGGCCCCCATGACATAAGGCATGCATTTGGGCCCCCATGACATGTGCCATGCATATGGGGCCCTCATGACATGCGGCATACAATTGGGGCCCCCATGATATTCGGCATGCATTTGGGGCCCCATGACATGCGGAACGCACGTGGGTCCCCCATGACATGCGGCATGCATTTGGGGCCCCCATGACATGCGGCATGCATATGGGGCCCTCTTGACATGAGTCATGCATTTGGCTCCCCCATGACATGCGACATGCATGTGGGGCCCCATGACATGTGGAATGCATGTGGGGCCCCCATAACATGCGCCATGCATGTGGGGCCCCATGTCATGCGGCACGTGTTTGGGGCCCCCTAGACATGTGGCATGCACGTGGGGCCCCCATGACATGTGGCACTTATTTGGGAACCCCCATGACATGCGGCATGCATTTGGGGCCCCCATGACATGCGCCATGCTTGTGGGGACCCCATGACATGCGACACGTATTTGGGGCCCCCATGACATGCGGCATGCATTTGGTGCCCAAATGACATGCGCCATGCAAGTGGGTACTCCATGACATGCGGCATGTATTTGTGGCCCCCATGACATGCGGCATGCATTTGGGGCCCCTATGACATGCGGCATGCATTTGGGGCCCCCAAGACATGTGCCATGCATGTGTGAGCCCCCATGACATGAGGCACGTATTTGGGGCCCCCATGACATGCGGCATGCATTTGGTGCCCCCATGACATAAGCTATGCATGTGGGGCCCCCATGACATGCGGTATGCACGTGGGGACCCCATGAAATGCGGCATGCGTTTGGGGCCCCCATGACATGCGGAATGCACTTGGGGGCCCCATGACATGCGGAATGCACGTGGGTCCCCAATGACATGCGGCATGCATTTGGGGCCCCATGACATGCAGCATGCATTTGGTCCCCCCATGACATGCGGTATGCATTTGGGGCCCCCATTACATGTGCCATGCATGTGGGCCCCCATGACATGAGGCACGTATTTGGGGCCCCCATGACATAAGCCATCCATGACATGCGGTATGCACGTGGGGACCCCATGAAATGCGGCATGCGTTTGGGGCCACCATGAAACGCGGCATGCATGTGGAGCCCCGATTACATGCGGCATGCATGTGGGGCCCCCATGACATGCGGCACGCATTTGTGGCCCCCATGACATGCGTCATGCACTTGGGGTCCCCATGACATGCGGTATGCACGTGGGGCCCCCATGACAGACGGCATGCATTTGGGGCCCCCATGAGATGCGGCATGCATTTGGTCCCCCCATTATATGCGTCATGCACGTGGGGCCCCCATGACATGCGGCATGCATTTGGGGGCCGTATGACACCCGGCATGCATGTGGGGCCCCCATGATATGCGGCATGCACGTGGGGCCCCCATGACATGCGGCACATATTTATGGCCCTCATGACATGTGGCATACAATTGGGGCCCCCATGACATGCGGAATGCACTTGGGGGCCCCATGACATGCGGAATGCACGTGGGTCCCCAATGACATGCGGCATGCATTTGGGGCCCCCATGACATGCGTCATGCATTTGGTCCCCCCATTATATGCGGCATGCACGTGGGGCCCCCATGACATGCAGCATGCATTTGGGGGTCATATGACACACGGCATGCAGGTGGGGCCCCCATGATATGTGGCATGCACGTGGGGTCCCCATGACATGCGGCACGTATTTATGGCCCTCATGACATGTGGCATACAATTGGGGCATCCATGACATGTGGCATGCATTTGGGGCCCCATGACATGCGGCATTCATGTGTGGCCCCCTTGACATGCGGCATGCATGTGGGGCCCCCATGACATGTGCCACGCATGTGGGGCCCCCATGACATGCACCATGCATGTGGGGCCCCCATGACATGCGGAACGTATTTGGGGTCCCCATGAAATGCGGCATGCACGTGGGGCCCCCATGACAGGCGGCTTGTATTTGGGGCCCCCATGACATGCGGCATGCATGTGGGCCCCCATGACATGTGGCACGCATTTGGGGTCCCCATGACATGCGGCATGCACGTGGGGCCCCCATGACAGGCGGCTTGTATTTGGGGCCCCCATGACATGCGGCATGCATTTGGTCCCCCCATTATATGCGGCATGCACGTGGGGCCCCCATGACATGCGGCACGTATTTATGGCCCTCATGACATGCGGCATACAATTGGGGCCTCCATGACATGCGGCATGCATTTGGGGCCCCATGACATGCGGAATGCACGTGGGGGCCCCATGACATGCGGAATGCACGTAGGTCCCCCATGACATGCGGCATGCATTTGGGGTCCCCATGACATGCGGCATGCATGTGGGGCCCCCTTGACATGCGGCATGCATTTGGGGCCCCCATGACATGAGGCATACATTTGGGGCCCCCATGACATGCGGCATGCATTTGGGGCCCCATGACATACGGAATGCACGTGGGGCCCCATGACATGCGGCATGCATGTGGGGCCCCCATGACATGCGGCATACATTTGGGGCACCAATGACATGCGGCATGCATTTGGCGCCCATAACATGTGTCATGCGTTTGTGGCCCCCATGACAAGCGGCATGTATGTGGAGCCCAGATCACATGCGGCATGCATGTGGAGCCCCCCTGACATGGGGCATGCATGTGGGGCCCCCATAACATGCGGCACGTATTTGGGTCCCCATGACATGCGCCATGCATGTGGGGCCCCCATGACATGGGACACGTATTTGGGCCCCCGATGACATGTGGCATGCACGTGGGGCCCCCATGACATGCGGCATGCATTTGGGGCCCCCATGACATGCGGCATGCACGTGGGGCCCCCATGACATGTGGCATGCATTTGGGGCACCCATGACATGTGCCATGCATGTGGGGCCCCAATGACATGCGGCACGTATTTGGGGCCCGCATGGCATGCGGCACGTATTTGGGCCCCCTGACATGAGGCACGTATTTCGGGCCCCCATGACATGTGGTATGCACGTTGGGCGCCCATTACATGTGTCATGCGTTTGTGGCCCCCATGACAAGCGGCATGTATGTGAAGCCCAGATCACATGCAGCATGCATGTGGAGCCCCCCTGACATGGGGCATGCATGTGGGGCCCCCATAACATGCGGCACGTATTTGGGTCCCAATGACATGCGGCATGCATTTGGGCTCCCCATGACATGCGGCATGCACGTGGGGCCCCCATGACATGCGACATGCATTTGGGGCCCCTATAACATGCGCCATGCATGTGGGGCCCCCATGACATGAGTCACGTATTTGGGGCCCCCATGACATGCGACATTCTTTTGGGGTCCCCATGACATGCGGCATGCACGTGGGGTACCCCTGACATGCGGCATGCATTTGGGGCCCCATGACATGCGGCATGCACGTGGGGCCCCCATGACATGCGGCACGTATTTGGCTCCCCAATGACATAAGGCATGCATTTGGGCCCCCATGACATGCGCCATGCATATGGGGCCCCCATGACATGCAGCACGTATATGGGGCCCCCATGACATGCGGCATGCATTTGGGCCCCCAATGACATGCGGCATGCACGTGGGGCCCCCATGACAAGCGGCATGCATTTGGGCCCCCCATGACATGCGGCATGCATGTGGGGCCCCCATGACAAGCGGCATGCATTTGGGGCCCGCATGACACCCTGCATGCATGTGGGGCCCCCATGACATGCGGCATGCACGTGGGGCCCCCATGACATGCAGCATGTATTTATGGCCCTCATGACATGCGGCATACAATTGGGGCCCCCATGACATGTGGCATGCATTTGGGGCCCCATGACTTGCGGCATGCATTTGGGGCCCCCATAACATGCGACACGTATTTGGGCCCCCCATGACATGTGTCATGCACGTGGGGCCCCCATGACATGCGTCATGCATTTGGGGCCCCACTGACATGCGGCATGCATTTGGGCCCCCATGACATGGGGCATGCACGTGGGCCCCCCATGACATACGGCATGCATTTGGGGCCCCCATGACATGCGCCATGCATGTGGGACCCCCATGACATGCGCCATGCATGTGGGGCCCCCATGGCATGCGACATGCATTTGGGGTCCCCATGACACGCGGCATGCATGTGGAGCCCCAATGAAATGCGGCGTGCATGTGGGGCTCCCCTGACAGGCGGAATGCACGTGGGGCCCCCATGACATGCGTCACGTATTTGGGGCCCCCATGACATGCGGCATGCATTTGTGCCCCCAATGACATGGGGCACGTACTTGGGGCCCCCATGACATGCGGCATGCACGTGGGGCCCCCATGACATGCGGCATGCATTTGGGCCCCCAATGACATGCGGCACGTACTTGGGGCCCCCATGACATGCGGCATGCATTTGGTCCCCCCATTATATGCGGCATGCACGTGGGGCCCCCATGACATGCGGCACGTATTTATGGCCCTCATGACATGCGGCATACAATTGGGGCCTCCATGACATGCGGCATGCATTTGGGGCCCCATGACATGCGGAATGCACGTGGGGGCCCCATGACATGCGGAATGCACGTAGGTTGCCCATGACATGCGGCATGCATTTGGGGCCCCCATGACATGCTGCATGCATGTGGGGCCCCCTTGACATGCGGCATGCATTTGGGGCCCCCATGACATGAGGCATACATTTGGGGCCCCCATGACATGCGGCATGCATTTGGGGCCCCATGACATGCGGCATGCATGTGGGGCCCCCATGACATGCGGCATACATTTGGGGCACCAATGACATGCGGTATGCATTTGGCGCCCATAACATGTGTCATGCGTTTGTGGCCCCCATGACAAGCGGCATGTATGTGGAGCCCAGATCACATGCGGCATTCATGTGGAGCCCCCCTGACATGGGGCATGCATGTGGGGCCCCCATAACATGCGGCACGTATTTGGGTCCCCATGACATGCGCCATGCATGTGGGGCCCCCATGACATGGGACATGTATTTGGGCCCCCGATGACATGTGGCATGCACGTGGGGCCCCCATGACATGCGGCATGCATTTGGGGCCCCCATGACATGCGGCATGCACGTGGGGCCCCCATGACATGCGGCACGTATTTGGGGCCCGCATGGCATGCGGCACGTATTTGGGCCCCCTGACATGAGGCACGTATTTTGGGCCCCCATGACATGTGGTATGCACGTTGGGCGCCCATTACATGTGTCATGCGTTTGTGGCCCCCATGACAAGCGGCATGTATGTGGAGCCCAGATCACATGCAGCATGCATGTGGAGCCCCCCTGACATGGGGCATGCATGTGGGGCCCCCATAACATGCGGCACGTATTTGGGTCCCAATGACATGCGGCATGCATTTGGGCTCCCATGACATGCGGCATGCACGTGGGGCCCCCATGACATGCGACATGCATTTGGGGCCCCCATAACATGCGGCATGCACGTGGGGCCCCCATGACATGCGGCACGTACTTGGGGCCCCCATGACATGCGGCATGCCTGTGGTGCCCCCATGACATGCGGCATACATTTGGGGCCCTCATGACATGCCTCATGCCTGTGGTGCCCCCATGACATGCGGCATGCATTTGGGCCACCCATGACATGCGGCATGCATGTAGGGCCCTCATGTCATGCGGCATTCATTTGTGGCCCCCATGACATGCGACGCGTATTTGGGCCCCCCATGACATGTGGCATGCACGTGGGGCCCCCATGACATGCGTCATGCATTTGGGCCACCCATGACAAGCGGCATGCATGTAGGGCCCTCATGACATGTGTCATGCATTTGGGGCCCCCATGACATGCGACACGTATTTGGGCTCCGCATAACATGTGGCATGCACGTGGGGCCCCCATGACATGCGTCATGCATTTGGGGCCCCCTTGACATGTGGCATGCATTTGGGCCCCCATGACATGGGGCATGCACGTGGGGCCCTCATGACATGCGGCATGTGTTTGGGGCCCCCATGACATGCGGCATGCACTTGGGGTACCCATGACACGCGGCATGCATGTGGAGCCCCAATGACATGCGGCATGCATGTGGGGCCCCCCATGACATGCGGCATGCACGTGGGGCCCCCATGACATACGTCACGTATTTATGTCCCTCATGACATGCGGCATACATTTGGGGCCCCCATGATATGTGACATGCATTTGGGGCCCCCATGACATGTGGCATGCATTTGGTCCCCCCATTATATGCGGCATGCACGTGGGGCCCCCATGACATGCGGCATGTATTTATGGCCTTCATGACATGCGGCATACAATTGGGGCCCCCATAACATGCGGCATGCATTTGGGGCCCCATGACATGAGGCATGCATTTGCGGCCCCCATGACATGCGGCATGCACGTGGAGGCCTCATGACATGCGGAATGCAAGTGATGCCCCCATGACATGTGGCTTGCATTTGGGGCCCCCATGATGTGCGGCATGCATGTGGGGCCCCCTTGACATGCGGCATGCATTTGGGCCACCCATGACAAGCGGCATACACGTAGGACCCTCATGACATGCGGCTTGCATTTGGGGCCCCCATGACATGCGGCTTGCACGTGGGGCCCCTTGACATGCATCACGTATTTGAGGCCCCGATGACATGTGGCATGCATGTGGGGCCCCCATGACATGTGCCATGCAAGTGGGGCCCCCATGACATGCGGCACGTATTTGGGGCCCCATGACATGCGGCATGCATTTTGGCCACCCATGACAAGCGACATGCACGTACGGCCCTCATGACATGCGGCATGCATTTGGGGCCCCCATGACATGCGACACGTATTTGGACCCCCATGACATGTGGCATGCACGTGGGGCCCCCCTGACATGCGGCACGTATTTGGGGCCCCCATGACATGCGGCATGCATTCGGGCCCCCTATGACATGCATCATGCACGTGGGGCCCCCATGACAAGCGGAATGCATTTGGGGCCCGCATGACACCCGGCATGCATGTGGGGCCCCCATGACTTGCGGCATGCACGTGGGGCCCCCATGACATACGTCACGTATTTATGGCCCTCATGACATGCGGCATACATTTGGGGCCCCCATGATATGAGCTTGCATTTGGGGCCCCCATGACATGCGGAATGCACGTGTGGGGAGCATGACATGCGGAATGCACGTGGGTCACTCATGACATGCGGCATGCATTTGTGGCCCCCATGACATGCGGCATGCATGTGGGGCCCCCATGACATGCGGCATGCATTTGGGGCCCCCATGACATGCGGCATGCATTTGGGGCCCCCATGACATGCGGCATGCACGTGGGGCCCCCATGACATGTGGCATGCACGTGGGGCCCCCATGACATGCGGCATGTATTTGGGGCCCCCATGACATGTGGCATGCATGTGGGGCCACAATGACATGTGCCATGCATGTGGGACCCCCATGACATGCGGCACGTATTTATGGCCCTCATGACATGCGGCATACAATTGGGGCTCCCATGACATTCGGCATGCATTTGGGGCCCCATGACTTGCGCAATGCACGTGGGTCCCCCATGACATGCGGCATGCATTTGGGGCCCCCATGACATGCGGCATGCATGTGGGGCCCCCTTGACATGAGGCATGCATTTGGGGCCCCCATGACATGCAGCATGAATTTGGGGCCCCCATGACATGCGGCATACATGTGGGGCCCCATGACATGTGGAATGCATGTGGGGCCCCCATGACATGCGCCATGCATGTGGGGCCCCATGTCATGCGGCACGTGTTTGGGGCCCCCTAGATATGCGGCATGCACATGGGGCCCCCATGACATGTGGCACATATTTGGGGCCCCCATGACATGTGACATGCAAGTGGGGCCCCCATGACATGTGCCACGCATGTTGAGCCCCCATGACATGCGGCACTTATTTGGGCCCCCATGACATGCGGCATGCATTTGGGGCCCCCGTGAGATGCGCCATGCTTGTGGGGACCCCATGACATGCGGCACGTATTTGGGGCCTCCTTGACATGCGGCATGCATTTGGTGCCCAAATGACATGCGCCATGCAAGTGGGTCCCCCATGACATGCGGCATGTATTTGTGGCCCCCATGACATGCGGCATGCATTTGGGGTCCCCATGACAAGCGGTGTGCACGTGGGGACCCCATGACATGCGGCATGCATTTGGGGCCCCCATGACATGTGCCATACATGTGGGGCCCCCATGACATGAGGCACGTATTTAGGGCCCCCATGACATGCGGCATGCATTTGGTGCCCCCATGACATAAGCCATGCATGTGGGTCCCCCATGACATGCGGTATGCACGTGGGGACCCCATGAAATGCGGCACGCATTTGTGGCCCCCATGACATGAGGCACCTATTTAGGGCCCCCATGACATGCGGCATGTGTTTGGGGCCCCCATGACATGCGGCATGCACTTGGGGTACCCATGACACGCGGCATGCATGTGGAGCCCCAATGACATGCGGCATGCATGTGGGGCCCCCCATGACATGCGGCATGCACGTGGGGCCCCCATGACATACGTCACGTATTTATGTCCCTCATGACATGCGGCATACATTTGGGGCCCCCATGATATGTGACATGCATTTGGGGCCCCCATGACATGTGGCATGCATTTGGTCCCCCCATTATATGCGGCATGCACGTGGGGCCCCCATGACATGCGGCATGTATTTATGGCCTTCATGACATGCGGCATACAATTGGGGCCCCCATAACATGCGGCATGCATTTGGGGCCCCATGACATGAGGCATGCATTTGCGGCCCCCATGACATGCGGCATGCACGTGGAGGCCTCATGACATGCGGAATGCAAGTGATGCCCCCATGACATGTGGCTTGCATTTGGGGCCCCCATGATGTGCGGCATGCATGTGGGGCCCCCTTGACATGCGGCATGCATTTGGGCCACCCATGACAAGCGGCATACACGTAGGACCCTCATGACATGCGGCTTGCATTTGGGGCCCCCATGACATGCGGCTTGCACGTGGGGCCCCTTGACATGCATCACGTATTTGAGGCCCCGATGACATGTGGCATGCATGTGGGGCCCCCATGACATGTGCCATGCAAGTGGGGCCCCCATGACATGCGGCACGTATTTGGGGCCCCATGACATGCGGCATGCATTTTGGCCACCCATGACAAGCGACATGCACGTACGGCCCTCATGACATGCGGCATGCATTTGGGGCCCCCATGACATGCGACACGTATTTGGACCCCCATGACATGTGGCATGCACGTGGGGCCCCCCTGACATGCGGCACGTATTTGGGGCCCCCATGACATGCGGCATGCATTCGGGCCCCCAATGACATGCATCATGCACGTGGGGCCCCCATGACAAGCGGAATGCATTTGGGGCCCGCATGACACCCGGCATGCATGTGGGGCCCCCATGACTTGCGGCATGCACGTGGGGCCCCCATGACATGCGGCACGTATTTATGGCCCCCATGACATGCGGTATGCACGTGGGGACCTCATGAAATGCAGCATGCGTTTAGGCCCCCATGACACGCGGCATGCATGTGGAGCCCCAATGACATGCGGCATGCATGTGGGCCCCCATGACATGTGGCACGCATTTGGTGTCCCCATGACATGCGGCATGCACGTGGGGCCCAAATAAGAGGCGGCAGGTATTTGGGGCCCCCATGACATGCGGCATGCATTTGGTCCCCCTATTATAACCGGCATGCACGTGGGGCCCCCATAACATGCGGCATGCATTTGGGGGCCGTATGACACCCGGCATGCATGTGGGGCCCCCATGATATGCGGCATGCACGTGGGGCCCCCATGACATGATGCACGTATTTATGGCCCTCATGACATGCGGCATACAATTGGGGCCTCCATGACATGCGGCATGAATTTGGGGCCCCATGACATGCGAAATGCACGTGGGGGCCCCATGACATGCGGCATGCATTTGGGGCCCCCATGACATGCGTCATGCATGTGGGGCCCCCTTGACATGCGGCATGCATTTGGGGCCCCCATGACATGAGGCATACATTTGGGGCCCCCATGACATGCGGCATGCATTTGGGGCCCCATGACATGCGGAATGCACGTGGGGCCCCATGACATGCAGAATGCACATATTGGCCCCATGACATGCGGCATGCATTTGGGGCCCCCATGACATGCGGCATGCATGTGGGGCCCCCTTGACTTGTGGCATGCATTTGGGACCCCCATGACATGCGGCATACTTTTGGGGCCCCAATGACATGCGGCATGCATTTGGGACCCCATGACATGAGGCATGCAATTGGGGCCCCCATGACATGCGGCATGAATGTGGGGGCCCCATGACATGCGGCTTGCATTTGGGCCACCCATGTCAAGCGCGGCATGCACGTGGGGCCCTCATGACATGCGGCATGCATTTGGTGCCCCCATGACATGCGGCTTGCACGTGGAGCCCCATGACATGTGTCACGTATTTGGGGCCCCCATGACATGTGGCATGCATTTGGGGCACCCATGACATGCGGCATGCATGTGGGGCACCCTTGACATGCGGCATGCACTTGGGGCCCCCATGATATGCGGCACATACTTGGGGCCCTCATGACATGCGGCATGCATTTGGGGCCCTCATGACATGCGGCTTGCATTTGGGCCACCCATTACAAGCGCGGCATGCACGTGGGGCCCTCATGACATGCGGCTTGCATTTGGGCCACCCATTACAAGCGCGGCATGCACGTGGGGCCCTCATGACATGCGGCATGCATTTGGTGCCCCCATGACATGCGGCTTGCACGTGGAGCCCCATGACATGTGTCACGTATTTGGGGCCCCCATGACATGTGGCATGCATGTGGGGCCCCCATGACATGTGCCATGCATGTGGGGCCCCCATGACATGTGCCATGCATGTGGGGCCCCCATGACATGCGGCACGTATTTGGGGCCCCCATGACAATGACATGCGGCATGCATTTGGGGCCCCCATGACATGTGCCTTGCATGTGGGGCCCCCATGACATGCGGCATGCATTTGGGCCCCCTGACATGAGGCACGTATTTCGGGCCCCAATGACATGTGGTATGCACGTTGGGCGCCCATTACATGTGTCATGCGTTTGTGGCCCCCATGACACGCGGCATGTATGTGGAGACCAGATGACATGCGGCATGCATGTGGAGCCCCCCTGACATGGGGCATGCATGTGGGGCCCCCATGACATGCGGCACGTATTTGGGTCCCCATTAGAGATGAGCGTTGTTCTACTCGAACTGTTCGCCAATCTCAAATTCGAGCTGTTTTGGGCGGTGTTCGAGCCGTTCGGCGAACACGAACGATTTGAGAAAAATTCGGCTGTTCGAGGTTATGTTCGATAACTGTTCGTGCACCAAAATCATAACTTAATTTTTTCTCAGTAATGATGAAAATTAATGTTAATACGCAGTTTGAGTGTACAGCGGGGCGGGGAGAGGAGCAGGGGATGGATCTCTGCAGGAATAATGAAGATCTCCATTTTTTTTTCTCTTTCCCGCATTTACAGTGGGGAGGTGCAATCTGTCAGCCTATCAGCAGCGCACACACGGAGCGAAGTGCATTTTTCACACAAGCAAGGGCATGTGTCATTGGCAGTGTATGTCACATGTCCTTGCCCTATAAGACCAATCCATTTTGCCCGTCGCCACCATTTTCTCACTGCTGCAGCTGCGTGTTAGACGGCACCGCTGTTGCTGTGTGCGCTATACCTTGTTAATTTCAAGCCAATTTTCGCACAAATCTACAGATAGCTTGGGAGTAGGGAATAGTTGTGATTGCAGTCCTTTTAAGGACTAGGTTACAGCATTTCCTACGACTTTGATCAGGCAGGTCTGTGCTCTTAAATAGATAGTTTGTGGGAGTAAAGACTAATTGTAATTGCAGTCCTTTTCAGGACTAGGTTACATCAGTTCCTATCAGTTTTTGCCAGGCAGGTCTGTGCCAGTGCTGTGCAAGTTTTTTTCACAGCATTTGGCTGAATCTAGCAAAGCTAATCCTTTTTGGCCTATTGCAGAGTGTGTTAGTCAGTGGAGTAGCCTATCTGTGTAGCAAGATATACCACCTGTGTATAGAATACCAATTTTTTTACTGCACCTAGTGAAGTAAAATCTTTTGGGCATAGCATCATTCTATTAGTCCATCTATACTGACCTCCATCAGGTTGCAAATTGAATATAATTTTTTTCTGCATCTAGCTCTGAAAAAATATTTGGGCTTCTAGCAGTGTGTGGGACTTGTTCTATTAGTCCATCTATACTGACCTCCATCAGGTTGCAAACTGAATATAATTTTTTTCTGCATCTAGCTCTGAAAAAATATTTGGCCTTCTAGCAGTGTGTGGGACTTTCTCTATTAGTCCATCTATACTGACCTCCATCAGGTTGCAAACTGAATATATTTTTATTCTGCATCTACCTCTGAAAAAATATTGGGCTTCTAGCTGTGTGTGGGACTTGTTCTATTAATCCATCTATACAGACCTCCATCAGGTTGCAAACTGAATATAATTTTTTTCTGCATCTACCTCTGAAAAAATATTTGGGCTTCTAGCAGTGTGTGGGACTTGTTCTATTAGTCCATCTATACTGACCTCCATCAGGTTGCAAACTGAATATATTTTTTTCTGCATCTACCTCTGAAAAAATATTGGGCTTCTAGCTGTGTGTGGGACTTGTTCTATTAATCCATCTATACAGACCTCCATCAGGTTGCAAACTGAATATAATTTTTTTCTGCATCTACTTCTGAAAAAATATTTGGGCTTCTAGCTGTGTGTGGGACTTGCTCTATTAGCCAATCTATACTGACCTCCATCAGGTTGCAAACTGAAAATAATTTTTTGTCTGCATCTAGCTGTGAAAAAATATTTGGCCTTCTAGCAGTGTGTGGGACTTTCTCTATTAGTCCATCTATACTGACCTCCATCAGGTTGCAAACTGAATATAATTTTTTTCTGCATCTACTTCTGAAAAAATATTTGGGCTTCTAGCTGTGTGTGGGACTTTCTCTATTAGTCCATCTATACTGACCTCCATCAGGTTGCAAACTGAAAATAATTTTTATCTGCATCCAGCTCTGAAAAAATATTTGGCCTTCTAGCAGTGTGTGGGACTTTCTCTATTAGTCCATCTATACTGACCTCCATTAGGTTGCAAATTAAAAATAATTTTTTGTCTGCATCCAGCTCTGAAAAAATATTTGGCCTTCTAGCAGTGTGTGGGACTTTCTCTCTTAGTCCATCTATACTGACCTCCATCAGGTTGCAAATTAAAAATAATTTTTATCTGCATCCAGCTCTGAAAAAATATTTGGCCTTCTAGCAGTGTGTGGGACTTTCTCTATTAGTCCATCTATACTGACCTCCATCAGGTTGCAAACTGAATATATTTTTTTTCTGCATCTACATCTGAAATAATATTGGGCTTCTAGCTGTGTGTGGGACTTGTTCTATTAATCCATCTATACAGACCTCCATCAGGTTGCAAACTGAATATAATTTTTTTCTGCATCTACCTCTGAAAAAATATTTGGACTTCTAGCTGTGTGTGGGACTTGTTCTATTAGTCCATCTATACTGACCTCCATCAGGTTGCAAACTGAAAATAATTTTTTGTCTGCATCTAGCTCTGAAAAAATATTTGGCCTTCTAGCAGTGTGTGGGACTTTCTCTATTAGTCCATCTATACTGAACTCCATCAGGTTGCAAATTAAAAATAATTTTTATCTGCATCCAGCTCTGAAAAAATATTTGGCCTTCTAGCAGTGTGTGGGACTTTCTCTATTAGTCCATCTATACTGACCTCCATCAGGTTGCAAATTAAAAATAATTTTTATCTGCATCTACCTCTGAAAAAATATTTGGGCTTCTAGCTGTGTGTGGGACTTGTTCTATTAGTCCATCTATACTGACCTCCATCAGGTTGCAAACTGAATATAACTTTTTTCTGCATCTAGCTCTGAAAAAATATTTGGCCTTCTAGCAGTGTGTGGGACTTTCTCTATCAGTCCATCTATACTGACCTCCATCAGGTTGCAAATTAAAAATAATTTTTATCTGCATCCAGCTCTGAAAAAATATTTGGCCTTCTAGCAGTGTGTGGGACTTTCTCTATTAGTCCATCTATACTGACCTCCATCAGGTTGCATATTAAAAATATTTTTTTGTCTGCATCTAGCTCTGAAAAAATATTTGGCCTTCTAGCAGTGTGTGGGACTTTCTCTATTAGTCCATCTATACTGACCTCCATCAGGTTGCAAACTGAATATAATTTTTTTCTGCATCTAGCTCTGAAAAAATATTTGGCCTTCTAGCAGTGTGTGGGACTTTCTCTATTAGTCCATCTATACTGACCTCCATCAGGTTGCAAACTGAAAATAATTTTTTGTCTGCATCTAGCTCTGAAAAAATATTTGGCCTTCTAGCAGTGTGTGGGACTTTCTCTATTAGTCCATCTATACTGACCTCCATCAGGTTGCAAATTAAAAATATTTTTATCTGCATCTACCTCTGAAAAAATATTTGGGCTTCTAGCTGTGTGTGGGACTTGTTCTATTAGTCCATCTATACTGACCTCCATCAGGTTGCAAACTGAATATAATTTTTTTCTGCATCTAGCTCTGAAAAAATATTTGGCCTTCTATCAGTGTGTGGGACTTTCTCTATTAGTCCATCTATACTGACCTCCATCAGGTTGCAAATTAAAAATAATTTTTATCTGCATCCAGCTCTGAAAAAATATTTGGCCTTCTAGCAGTGTGTGGGACTTTCTCTATTAGTCCATCTATACTGACCTCCATCAGGGTGCAAATTAAAAATAATTTTTATCTGCATGCAGCTCTGAAAAAATATTTGGCCATCTAGCAATGTGTGGGACTTTCTCTATTAGTCCATCTATACTGACCTCCATCAGGTTGCAAATTAAAAATAATTTTTTGTCTGCATCTAGCTCTGAAAAAATATTTGGCCTTCTAGCAGTGTGGGGGACTTTCTCTATTAGTCCATCTATACTGACCTCCATCAGGTTGCAAACTGAATATATTTTTTTTCTGCATCTACCTCTGAAAAAATATTTGGGCTTCTAGCTGTGTGTGGGACTTGTTCTATTAGTCCATCTATACTGACCTCCATCAGGTTGCAAACTGAATATATTTTTTTTCTGCATCTTCCTCTGAAAAAATATTTGGCCTTCTAGCAGTGTGTGGGACTTTCTCTATTAGTCCATCTATACTGACCTCCATCAGGTTGCAAACTGAATATATTTTTTTTCTGCATATAGCTCTGAAAAAATATTTGGCCTTCTAGCAGTGTCTGGGACTTTCTCTATTAGTCCATCTATACTGACCTCCATCAGGTTGCAAACTGAATATAATTTTTTTCTGCATCTAGCTCTGAAAAAATATTTGGCCTTCTAGCAGTGTGTGGGACTTTCTCTATTAGTCCATCTATACTGACCTCCATCAGGTTGCAAATTAAAAATAATTTTTATCTGCATCCAGCTCTGAAAAAATATTTGGCCTTCTAGCAGTGTGTGGGACTTTCTCTATCAGTCCATCTATACTGACCTCCATCAGGTTGCAAATTAAAAATAATTTTTATCTGCATCCAGCTCTGAAAAAATATTTGGCCTTCTAGCAGTGTGTGGGACTTTCTCTATTAGTCCATCTATACTGACCTCCATCAGGTTGCAAATTAAAAATAATTTTTATCTGCATCCAGCTCTGAAAAAATATTTGGCCTTCTAGCAGTGTGTGGGACTTTCTCTATTAGTCCATCTATACTGACCTCCATCAGGTTGCAAACTGAAAATAATTTTTTGTCTGCATCTAGCTCTGAAAAAATATTTGGCCTTCTAGCAGTGTGTGGGACTTTCTCTATTAGTCCATCTATACTGACCTCCATCAGGTTGCAAATTAAAAATATTTTTTATCTGCATCTACCTCTGAAAAAATATTTGGGCTTCTAGCTGTGTGTGGGACTTGTTCTATTAGTCCATCTATACTGACCTCCATCAGGTTGCAAACTGAATATAATTTTTTTCTGCATCTAGCTCTGAAAAAATATTTGGCCTTCTAGCAGTGTGTGGGACTTTCTCTATTAGTCCATCTATACTGACCTCCATCAGGTTGCAAATTAAAAATAATTTTTATCTGCATCCAGCTCTGAAATATATTTGGCCTTCTAGCAGTGTGTGGGACTTTCTCTATTAGTCCATCTATACTGACCTCCATCAGGGTGCAAATTAAAAATAATTTTTATCTGCATGCAGCTCTGAAAAAATATTTGGCCTTCTAGCAGTGTGTGGGACTTTCTCTATTAGTCCATCTATACTGACCTCCATCAGGTTGCAAATTAAAAATAATTTTTTGTCTGCATCTAGCTCTGAAAAAATATTTGGCCTTCTAGCAGTGTGTGGGACTTTCTCTATTAGTCCATCTATACTGACCTCCATCAGGTTGCAAACTGAATATATTTTTTTTCTTCATCTACCTCTGAAAAAATATTGGGCTTCTAGCTGTGTGTGGGACTTGTTCTATTAATCCATCTATACAGACCTCCATCAGGTTGCAAACTGAATATAATTTTTTTCTGCATCTACCTCTGAAAAAATATTTGGGCTTCTAGCTGTGTGTGGGACTTGTGCTATTAGTCGATCTATACTGACCTCCATCAGGTTGCAAATTAAAAATAATTTTGTTGTCTGAATCTAGCTCTGAAAAAATATTTGGCCTTCTAGCAGTGTGTGGGACTTTCTCTATTAGTCCATCTATACTGACCTCCATCAGGATGCAAACTGAATATATTTTTTTTCTGCATCTACCTCTGAAAAAATATTGGGCTTCTAGCTGTGTGTGGGACTTGTTCTATTAATCCATCTATACAGACCTCCATCAGGTTGCAAACTGAATATAATTTTTTTCTGCATCTACCTCTGAAAAAATATTTGGGCTTCTAGCTGTGTGTGGGACTTGTTCTATTAGTCCATCTATACTGACCTCCATCAGGTTGCAAACTGAAAATAATTTTTTGTCTGCATCTAGCACTGAAAAAATATTTGGCCTTCTAGCAGTGTGTGGGACTTTCTCTATTAGTCCATCTATACTGACCTCCATCAGGTTGCAAATTAAAAATAATTTGTATCTGCATCCAGCTTTGAAAAAATATTTAGCCTTCTAGCAGTGTGTGGGACTTTCTCTATTAGTCCATCTATACTGACCTCCATCAGGTTGCAATCTGAATATATTTTTTTTCTGCATCTACCTCTGAAAAAATATTTGGCCTTCTAGCAGTGTGTGGGACTTTCTCTATAAGTCCATCTATACTGACCTCCATCAGGTTGCAAACTGAATATATTTTTTTTCTGCATCTAGCTCTGAAAAAATATTTGGCCTTCTAGCAGTGTGTGGGACTTTCTCTATTAGTCCATCTATACTGACCTCCATCAGGTTGCAAACTGAAAATAATTTTTTGTCTGCATCTAGCTCTGAAAAAATATTTGGCCTTCTAGCAGTGTGTGGGACTTTCTCTATTAGTCCATCTATACTGACATCCATCAGGTTGCAAATTAAAAATATTTTTTTTCTGCATCTACCTCTGAAAAAATATTTGGGCTTCTAGCTGTGTGTGGGACTTGTTCTATTAGTCCATCTATACTGACCTCCATCAGGTTGCAAACTGTATATAATTTTTTTCTGCATCTAGCTCTGAAAAAATATTTGGCCTTCTAGCAGTGTGTGGGACTTTCTCTATTAGTCCATCTATACTGACCTCCATCAGGTTGCAAATTAAAAATAATTTTTATCTGCATCCAGCTCTGAAAAAATATTTGGCCTTCTAGCAGTGTGTGGGACTTTCTCTATCAGTCCATCTATACTGACCTCCATCAGGTTGCAAATTAAAAATAATTTTTATCTGCATCCAGCTCTGAAAAAATATTTGGCCTTCTAGCAGTGTGTGGGACTTTCTCTATTAGTCCATCTATACTGACCTCCATCAGGTTGCAAATTAAAAATAATTTTTATCTGCATCCAGCTCTGAAAAAATATTTGGCCTTCTAGCAGTGTGTGGGACTTTCTCTATTAGTCCATCTATACTGACCTCCATCAGGTTGCAAACTGAATATTTTTTTTTTCTGCATCTACCTCTGAAAAAATATTGGGCTTCTAGCTGTGTGTGGGACTTGTTCTATTAATCCATCTATACAGACCTCCATCAGGTTGCAAACTGAATATAATTTTTTTCTGCATCTAACTCTGAAAAAATATTTGGGCTTCTAGCTGTGTGTGGGACTTGTTCTATTAGTCCATCTATACTGACCTCCATCAGGTTGCAAACTGAAAATAATTTTTTGTCTGCATCTAGCACTGAAAAAATATTTGGCCTTCTAGCAGTGTGTGGGACTTTCTCTATTAGTCCATCTATACTGACCTCCATCAGGTTGCAAATTAAAAATAATTTTTATCTGCATCCAGCTCTGAAAAAATATTTGGCCTTCTAGCAGTGTGTGGGACTTTCTCTATTAGTCCATCTATACTGACCTCCATCAGGTTGCAAATTAAAAATAATTTGTATCTGCATCCAGCTCTGAAAAAATATTTGGCCTTCTAGCAGTGTGTGGGGCTTTCTCTATTAATCCATCTATACTGACCTCCATCAAGTTGCAAATTAAAAATATTTTTTTGTCTGCACCTAGCTCTGAAAAAATATTTGGCCTTCTAGCAGTGTGTGGGACTTTCTCTATTAGTCCATCTATACTGACCTCCATCAGGTTGCAAACTGAATATATTTTTTTTCTGCATCTACCTCTGAAAAAATATTGGGCTTCTAGCTGTGTGTGGGACTTGTTCTATTAATCCATCTATACAGACGTCCATCAGGTTGCAAACTGAATATAATTTTTTTCTGCATCTACCTCTGAAAAAATATTTGGGCTTCTAGCTGTGTGTGGGACTTATTCTATTAGTCCATCTATACTGACCTCCATCAGGTTGCAAACTGAAAATAATTTTTTGTCTGCATCTAGTTCTGAAAAAATATTTGGCCTTCTAGTAGTGTTGGGACTTTCTCTATTAGTCCATCTATACTGACCTCCATCAGGTTGCAAATTAAAAATAATTTTTATCTGCATCTACCTCTGGGGGAGGGGCAGGGGATGGATCTCTGCAGGAATAATGAAGATCTCCATTTTTTTTTCTCTTTCCCGCATTTACAGTGGGGAGGTGCAATCTGTCAGCCTATCAGCAGCGCACACACGGAGCGAAGTGCTTTTTTCACACAAGCAAGGGCATGTGTCATTGGCAGTGTATGTCACATGTCCTTGCCCTATAAGACCAAGCCATTTTCCCCGTCGCCACCATTTTCTCACTGCTGCAGCTGCGTGTTAGACGGCACCTCTGTTGCTGTGTGCGCCATACATTGTTAATTTCAAGCCAATTTTCACACAAATCTACAGATAGCTTGGGAGTAGGGAATAGTTGTGATTGCAGTCCTTTTAAGGACTAGGTTACAGCATTTCCTACGACTTTTATCAGGCAGGTCTGTGGTCTTAAATAGATAGATTGTGGGAGTAAAGACTAATTGTAATTGCAGTCCTTTTCAGGACTAGGTTACATCAGTTCCTATCAGTTTTTGCCAGGCAGGTCTGTGCCAGTGCTGTGCAAGTTTTTTTCACAGCATTTGGCTGAATCTAGCAAAGCTAATCCTTTTTGGCCTATTGCAGAGTGTGTTAGTCAGTGGAGTAGCCTATCTGTGTAGCAAGATATACCACCTGTGTATAGAATACCAATTTTTTTACTGCACCTAGTGAAGTAAAATCTTTTGGGCATAGCATCATTCTATTAGTCCATCTATACTGACCTCCATCAGGTTGCAAATTGAATATAATTTTTTTCTGCATCTAGCTCTGAAAAAATATTTGGGCTTCTAGCAGTGTGTGGGACTTGTTCTATTAGTCCATCTATACTGACCTCCATCAGTTTGCAAACTGAATATAATTTTTTTTCTGCATCTAGCTCTGAAAAAATATTTGGCCTTCTAGCAGTGTGTGGGACTTTCTCTATTAGTCCATCTATACTGACCTCCATCAGGTTGCAAACTGAATATATTTTTTTTCTGCATCTACCTCTGAAAAAATATTGGGCTTCTAGCTGTGTGTGGGACTTGTTCTATTAATCCATCTATACAGACCTCCATCAGGTTGCAAACTGAATATAATTTTTTTCTGCATCTACCTCTGAAAAAATATTTGGGCTTCTAGCTGTGTGTGGGACTTGTTCTATTAGTCCATCTATACTGACCTCCATCAGGTTGCAAACTGAAAATAATCTTTTGTCTGCATCTAGCTCTGAAAAAATATTTGGCCTTCTAGCTGTGTGTGGGATTTTCTCTATTAGTCCATATATACTGACCTCCATCAGGTTGCAAATTAAAAATAATTTTAATCTACATCTACCTCTGAAAAAATATTTGGGCTTCTAGCTGTGTGTGGGACTTGTTCTATTAGTCCATCTATACTGACCTCCATCAGGTTGCAAACTGAATCTAATTTTTTTCTGCATCTAGCTCTGAAAAAATATTTGGCATTCTAGCAGTGTGTGGGACTTTCTCTATTAGTCCATCTATACTGACCTCCATCTGGTTGCAAATTAAAAATAATTTTTATCTGCATCCAGCTCTGAAAAAATATTTGGCCTTCTAGCAGTGTGTGGGACTTTCTCTATTAGTCCTTCTATACTGACCTCCATCAGGTTGCAAATTAAAAATAATTTTTTGTCTGCATCTAGCTCTGAAAAAATATTTGGCCTTCTAGCAGTGTGTGGGACTTTCTCTATTAGTCCATCTATACTGACCTCCATCAGGTTGCAAACTGAATATATTTTTTTTCTGCATCTACCTCTGAAAAAATATTTGGGCTTCTAGCTGTGTGTGGGACTTGTTCTATTAGTCCATCTATACTGACCTCCATCAGGTTGCAAATTAAAAATAATTTTTATCTGCATCCAGCTCTGAAAAAATATTTGGCCTTCTAGCAGTGTGTGGGACTTTCTCTATCAGTCCATCTATACTGACCTCCATCAGGTTGCAAATTAAAAATAATTTTTATCTGCATCCAGCTCTGAAAAAATATTTGGCCTTCTAGCAGTGTGTGGGACTTTCTCTATTAGTCCATCTATACTGACCTCCATCAGGTTGCAAATTAAAAATAATTTTTATCTGCATCCAGCTCTGAAAAAATATTTGGCCTTCTAGCAGTGTGTGGGACTTTCTCTATTAGTCCATCTATACTGACCTCCATCAGGTTGCAAACTGAATATTTTTTTTTTCTGCATCTACCTCTGAAAAAATATTGGGCTTCTAGCTGTGTGTGGGACTTGTTCTATTAATCCATCTATACAGACCTCCATCAGGTTGCAAACTGAATATAATTTTTTTCTGCATCTACCTCTGAAAAAATATTTGGGCTTCTAGCTGTGTGTGGGACTTGTTCTATTAGTCCATCTATACTGACCTCCATCAGGTTGCAAACTGAAAATAATTTTTTGTCTGCATCTAGCACTGAAAAAATATTTGGCCTTCTAGCAGTGTGTGGGACTTTCTCTATTAGTCCATCTATACTGACCTCCATCAGGTTGCAAATTAAAAATAATTTTTATCTGCATCCAGCTCTGAAAAAATATTTGGCCTTCTAGCAGTGTGTGGGACTTTCTCTATTAGTCCATCTATACTGACCTCCATCAGGTTGCAAATTAAAAATAATTTGTATCTGCATCCAGCTCTGAAAAAATATTTGGCCTTCTAGCAGTGTGTGGGGCTTTCTCTATTAGTCCATCTATACTGACCTCCATCAAGTTGCAAATTAAAAATATTTTTTTGTCTGCACCTAGCTCTGAAAAAATATTTGGCCTTCTAGCAGTGTGTGGGACTTTCTCTATTAGTCCATCTATACTGACCTCCATCAGGTTGCAAACTGAATATATTTTTTTTCTGCATCTACCTCTGAAAAAATATTGGGCTTCTAGCTGTGTGTGGGACTTGTTCTATTAATCCATCGATACAGACGTCCATTAGGTTGCAAACTGAATATAATTTTTTTCTGCATCTACCTCTGAAAAAATATTTGGGCTTCTAGCTGTGTGTGGGACTTATTCTATTAGTCCATCTATACTGACCTCCATCAGGTTGCAAACTGAAAATAATTTTTTGTCTGCATCTAGTTCTGAAAAAATATTTGGCCTTCTAGTAGTGTTGGGACTTTCTCTATTAGTCCATCTATACTGACCTCCATCAGGTTGCAAATTAAAAATAATTTTTATCTGCATCTACCTCTGAGGGAGGGGCAGGGGATGGATCTCTGCAGGAATAATGAAGATCTCCATTTTTTTTTCTCTTTCCCGCATTTACAGTGGGGAGGTGCAATCTGTCAGCCTATCAGCAGCGCACACACGGAGCGAAGTGCTTTTTTCACACAAGCAAGGGCATGTGTCATTGGCAGTGTATGTCACATGTCCTTGCCCTATAAGACCAAGCCATTTTCCCCGTCGCCACCATTTTCTTACTGCTGCAGCTGCGTGTTAGACGGCACCTCTGTTGCTGTGTGCGCCATACATTGTTAATTTCAAGCCAATTTTCACACAAATCTACAGATAGCTTGGGAGTAGGGAATAGTTGTGATTGCAGTCCTTTTAAGGACTAGGTTACAGCATTTCCTACGACTTTTATCAGGCAGGTCTGTGGTCTTAAATAGATAGATTGTGGGAGTAAAGACTAATTGTAATTGCAGTCCTTTTCAGGACTAGGTTACATCAGTTCCTATCAGTTTTTGCCAGGCAGGTCTGTGCCAGTGCTGTGCAAGTTTTTTTCACAGCATTTGGCTGAATCTAGCAAAGCTAATCCTTTTTGGCCTATTGCAGAGTGTGTTAGTCAGTGGAGTAGCCTATCTGTGTAGCAAGATATACCACCTGTGTATAGAATACCAATTTTTTTACTGCACCTAGTGAAGTAAAATCTTTTGGGCATAGCATCATTCTATTAGTCCATCTATACTGACCTCCATCAGGTTGCAAATTGAATATAATTTTTTTCTGCATCTAGCTCTGAAAAAATATTTGGGCTTCTAGCAGTGTGTGGGACTTGTTCTATTAGTCCATCTATACTGACCTCCATCAGTTTGCAAACTGAATATAATTTTTTTTCTGCATCTAGCTCTGAAAAAATATTTGGCCTTCTAGCAGTGTGTGGGACTTTCTCTATTAGTCCATCTATACTGACCTCCATCAGGTTGCAAACTGAATATATTTTTTTTCTGCATCTACCTCTGAAAAAATATTGGGCTTCTAGCTGTGTGTGGGACTTGTTCTATTAATCCATCTATACAGACCTCCATCAGGTTGCAAACTGAATATAATTTTTTTCTGCATCTACCTCTGAAAAAATATTTGGGCTTCTAGCAGTGTGTGCGACTTGTTCTATTAGTCCATCTATACTGACCTCCATCAGGTTGCAAACTGAATATATTTTTTTCTGCATCTACCTCTGAAAAAAGATTGGGCTTCTAGCTGTGTGTGGGACTTGTTCTATTAATCCATCGATACAGACCTCCATCAGGTTGCAAACTGAATATAATTTTTTTCTGCATCTACCTCTGAAAAAATATTTGGGCTTCTAGCTGTGTGTGGGACTTGTTCTATTAGTCCATCTATACTGACCTCCATCAGGTTGCAAACTGAAAATAATTTTTTGTCTGCATCTAGCTCTGAAAAAATATTTGGCCTTCTAGCTGTGTGTGGGATTTTCTCTATTAGTCCATCTATACTGACCTCCATCAGGTTGCAAATTAAAAATAATTTTAATCTGCATCTACCTCTGAAAAAATATTTGGGCTTCTAGCTGTGTGTGGGACTTGTTCTATTAGTCCATCTATACTGACCTCCATCAGGTTGCAAACTGAATCTAATTTTTTTCTGCATCTAGCTCTGAAAAAATATTTGGCATTCTAGCAGTGTGTGGGACTTTCTCTATTAGTCCATCTATACTGACCTCCATCAGGTTGCAAATTAAAAATAATTTTTATCTGCATCCAGCTCTGAAAAAATATTTGGCCTTCTAGCAGTGTGTGGGACTTTCTCTATTAGTACATCTATACTGACCTCCATCAGGTTGCAAACTGAATATATTTTTTTTCTGCATCTACCTCTGAAAAAATATTGGGCTTCTAGCTGTGTGTGGGACTTGTTCTATTAATCCATCTATACAGACCTCCATCAGGTTGCAAACTGAATATAATTTTTTTCTGCATCTACCTCTGAAAAAATATTTGGGCTTCTAGCTGTGTGTGGGACTTGTTCTATGAGTCCATCTATACTGACCTCCATCAGGTTGCAAACTGAAAATAATTTTTTGTCTGCATCTAGCTCTAAAAAAATATTTGGCCTTCTAGCAGTGTGTGGGACTTTCTCTATTAGTCCATCTATACTGACCTCCATCAGGTTGCAAATTAAAAATAATTTTAATCTGTATCTACCTCTGAAAAAATATTTGGGCTTCTAGCTGTGTGTGGGACTTGTTCTATTAGTCCATCTATACTGACCTCCATCAGGTTGCAAACTGAATATAATTTTTTTCTGCATCTAGCTCTGAAAGAATATTTGGCATTCTAGCAGTGTGTGGGACTTTCTCTATTAGTCCATCTATACTGACCTCCATCTGCTTGCAAATTAAAAATAATTTTTATCTGCATCCAGCTCTGAAAAAACATTTGGCCTTCTAGCAGTGTGTGGGACTTTCTCTATTAGTCCTTCTATACTGACCTCCATCAGGTTGCAAATTAAAAATAATTTTTATCTGCATCCAGCTCTGAAAAAATATTTGGCCTTCTAGCAGTGTGTGGGACTTTCTCTATTAGTCCATCTATACTGACCTCCATCAGGTTGCAAACTGAATATATTTTTTTTCTGCATCTACCTCTGAAAAAATATTGGGCTTCTAGCTGTGTGTGGGACTTGTTCTATTAATCCATCTATACAGACCTCCATCAGGTTGCAAACTGAATATAATTTTTTTCTGCATCTACCTCTGAAAAAATATTTGGGCTTCTAGCTGTGTGTGGGACTTGTTCTATGTGTCCATCTATACTGACCTCCATCAGGTTGCAAACTGAAAATAATTTTTTGTCTGCATCTAGCTCTGAAAAAATATTTGGCCTTCTAGCAGTGTGTGGGACTTTCTCTATTAGCCCATCTATACTGACCTCCATCAGGTTGCAAATTAAAAATATTTTTTATCTGCATCTACCTCTGAAAAAATATTTGGGCTTCTAGCTGTGTGTGGGACTTGTTCTATTAGTCCATCTATACTGACCTCCATCAGGTTGCAAACTGAATATAATTTTTTTCTGCATCTAGCTCTGAAAAAATATTTGGCCTTCTAGCAGTGTGTGGGACTTTCTCTATTAGTCCATCTATACTGACCTCCATCAGGTTGCAAACTGAATATATTTTTTTTCTGCATCTACCTCTGAAAAAATATTGGGCTTCTAGCTGTGTGTGGGACTTGTTCTATTAATCCATCTATACAGACCTCCATCAGGTTGCAAACTGAATATAATTTTTTTCTGCATCTACCTCTGAAAAAATATTTGGGCTTCTAGCTGTGTGTGGGACTTGTTCTATTAGTCCATCTATACTGACCTCCATCAGGTTGCAAACTGAAAATAACTTTTTGTCTGCATCTAGCTCTGAAAAAATATTTGGCCTTCTAGCAGTGTGTGAGACTTTCTCTATTAGTCCATCTATACTGACCTCCATCAGGTTGCAAATTAAAAATAATTTTTATCTGCATCTACCTCTGAAAAAATATTTGGGCTTCTGGCTGTGTGTGGGACTTGTTCTATTAGTCCATCTATACTGACCTCCATCAGGTTGCAAACTGAATATAACTTTTTTCTGCATCTAGCTCTGAAAAAATATTTGGCCTTCTAGCAGTGTGTGGGACTTTCTCTATTAGTCCATCTATACTGACCTCCATCAGGTTGCAAATTAAAAATAATTTTTATCTGCATCCAGCTCTGAAAAAATATTTGGCGTTCTAGCAGTGTGTGGGACTTTCTCTAATAGTCCATCTATACTGACCTCCATCAGGTTGCAAATTAAAAATAATTTTTTGTCTGCATCTAGCTCTGAAAAAATATTTGGCCTTCTAGCAGTGTGTGGGACTTTCTCTATTAGTCCATCTATACTGACCTCCATCAGGTTGCAAACTGAATATATTTTTTTTCTGCATCTACCTCTGAAAAAATATTGGGCTTCTAGCTGTGTGTGGGACTTGTTCTATTAATCCATCGATACAGACCTCCATCAGGTTGCAAACTGAATATAATTTTTTTCTGCATCTACCTCTGAAAAAATATTTGGGCTTCTAGTTGTGTGTGGGACTTGTTCTATTAGTTCATCTATACTGACCTCCATCAGGTTGCAAACTGAAAATAACTTTTTGTCTGCATCTAGCTCTGAAAAAATATTTGGCCTTCTAGCAGTGTGTGAGACTTTCTCTATTAGTCCATCTATACTGACCTCCATCAGGTTGCAAATTAAAAATAATTTTTATCTGCATCTACCTCTGAAAAAATATTTGGGCTTCTAGCTGTGTGTGGGACTTGTTCTATTAGTCCATCTATACTGACCTCCATCAGGTTGCAAACTGAATATAACTTTTTTCTGCATCTAGCTCTGAAAAAATATTTGGCCTTCTAGCAGTGTGTGGGACTTTCTCTATTAGTCGATCTATACTGACCTCCATCAGGTTGCAAATTAAAAATAATTTTTATCTGCATCCAGCTCTGAAAAAATATTTGGCCTTCTAGCAGTGTGTGGGACTTTCTCTATTAGTCCTTCTATACTGACCTCCATCAGGTTGCAAATTAAAAATAATTTTTTGTCTGCATCTAGCTCTGAAAAAATATTTGGCCTTCTAGCAGTGTGTCGGACTTTCTCTATTAGTCCATCTATACTGACCTCCACCAGGTTGCAAACTGAATATATTTTTTTTCTGCATCTACCTCTGAAAAAATATTGGGCTTCTAGCTGTGTGTGGGACTTGTTCTATTAATCCATCTATACAGACCTCCATCAGGTTGCAAACTGAATATAATTTTTTTCTGCATCTACCTCTGAAAAAATATTTGGGCTTCTAGCTGTGTGTGGGACTTGTTCTATTAGTCCATCTATACTGACCTCCATCAGGTTGCAAACTGAAAATAATTTTTTGTCTGCAACTAGCTCTGAAAAAATATTTGGCCTTCTAGCAGTGTGTGGGACTTTCTCCATTAGTCCATCTATACTGACCTCCATCAGGTTGCAAATTAAAAATAATTTTTATCTGCATCCAGCTCTGAAAAAATATTTGGCCTTCTAGCAGTGTGTGGGACTTTCTCTATTAGTCCATCTATACTGACCTTCATCAGGTTGCAAATTAAAAATAATTTGTATCTGCATCCAGCTCTGAAAAAATATTTGGCCTTCTAGCAGTGTGTGGTACTTTCTCCATTAGTCCATCTATACTGACCTCCATCAGGTTGCAAATTAAAAATAATTTTATCTGCATCTACCTCTGAAAAAATATTTGGGCTTCTAGCTGTGTGTGGGACTTGTTCTATTAGTCCATCTATACTGACCTCCATCAGCTTGAAACTGAATATAACTTTTTTCTGCATCTAGCTCTGAAAAAATATTTGGCCTTCTAGCAGTGTGTGGGACTTTCTCTATTAGTCCATCTATACTGACCTCCATCAGGTTGCAAATTAAAAATAATTTTTATCTGCATCCAGCTCTGAAAAAATATTTGGCCTTCTAGCAGTGTGTGGGACTTTCTCTATTAGTCCATCTATACTGACCTCCATCAGGTTGCAAACTGAATATATTTTTTTTCTGCATCTACCTCTGAAAAAATATTGGGCTTCTAGCTGTGTGTGGGACTTGTTCTATTAATCCATCTATACAGACCTCCATCAGGTTGCAAACTGAATATAATTTTTTTCTGCATCTACCTCTGAAAAAATATTTGGGCTTCTAGCTGTGTGTGGGACTTTCTCTATTAGTCCATCTATACTGACCTCCATCAGGTTGCAAATTAAAAATATTTTTTATCTGCATCTACCTCTGAAAAAATATTTGGGCTTCTAGCTGTGTGTGGGACTTGTTCTATTAGTCCATCTATACTGACCTCCATCAGGTTGCAAACTGAATATAATTTTTTTCTGCATCTAGCTCTGAAAAAATATTTGGCCTTCTAGCAGTATGTGGGACTTTCTCTATTAGTCCATCTATACTGACCTCCATCAGGTTGCAAACTGAATATATTTTTTTTCTGCATCTACCTCTGAAAAAATATTGGGCTTCTAGCTGTGTGTGGGACTTGTTCTATTAGTCCATCTATACTGACCTCCATCAGGTTGCAAACTGAAAATAACTTTTTGTCTGCATCTAGCTCTGAAAAAATATTTGGCCTTCTAGCAGTGTGTGAGACTTTCTCTATTAGTCCATCTATACTGACCTCCATCAGGTTGCAAATTAAAAATAATTTTTATCTGCATCTACCTCTGAAAAAATATTTGGGCTTCTAGCTGTGTGTGGGACTTGTTCTATTAGTCCATCTATACTGACCTCCATCAGGTTGCAAACTGAATATAACTTTTTTCTGCATCTAGCTCTGAAAAAATATTTGGCCTTCTAGCAGTGTGTGGGACTTTCTCTATTAGTCCATCTATACTGACCTCCATCAGGTTGCAAATTAAAAATAATTTTTATCTGCATCCAGTTCTGAAAAAATATTTGGCCTTCTAGCAGTGTGTGGGACTTTCTCTATTAGTCCATCTATACTGACCTCCATCAGGTTGCAAATTAAAAATAATTTTTTGTCTGCATCTAGTTCTGAAAAAATATTTGGCCTTCTAGCAGTGTGTGGGACTTTCTCTATTACTCCATCTATACTGACCTCCATCAGGTTGCAAACTGAATATATATTTTTTCTGCATCTACCTCTGAAAAAATATTGGGCTTCTAGCTGTGTGTGGGACTTGTTCTATTAATCCATCGATACAGACCTCCATCAGGTTGCAAACTGAATATAATTTTTTTCTGCATCTACCTCTGAAAGAATATTTGGGCTTCTAGCTGTGTGTGGGACTTGTTCTATTAGTCCATCTATACTGACCTCCATCAGGTTGCAAACTGAAAATAATTTTTTGTCTGCATCTAGCTCTGAAAAAATATTTGGCCTTCTAGCAGTGTGTGGGACTTTCTCTATTAGTCCACCTATACTGACCTCCATCAGGTTGCAAATTAAAAATAATTTTAATCTGCATCTACCTCTGAAAAAATATTTGGGCTTCTAGCTGTGTGTGGGACTTGTTCTATTAGTCCATCTATACTGACCTCCATCAGGTTGCAAACTGAATATCATTTTTTTCTGCATCTAGCTCTGAAAAAATATTTGGCATTCTAGCAGTGTGTGGGACTTTCTCTATTAGTCCATCTATACTGACCTCCATCTGGTTGCAAATTAAAAATAATTTTTATCTGCATCCAGCTCTGAAAAAATATTTGGCCTTCTAGCAGTGTGTGGGACTTTCTCTATTAGTCCTTCTATACTGACCTCCATCAGGTTGCAAATTAAAAATAATTTTTTGTCTGCATCTAGCTCTGAAAAAATATTTGGCCTTCTAGCAGTGTGTGGGACTATCTCTATTAGTCCATCTATACAGACCTCCATCAGGTTGCAAACTGAATATATTTTTTTTCTGCATCTACCTCTGAAAAAATATTTGGCCTTCTAGCAGTGTGTGGGACTTTCTCTATTAGTCCATCTATACTGACCTCCACCAGGTTGCAAACTGAATATATTTTTTTTCTGCATCTACCTCTGAAAAAATATTGGGCTTCTAGCTGAGTGTGGGACTTGTTCTATTAATCCATCTATACAGACCTCCATCAGGTTGCAAACTGAATATAATTTTTTTCTGCATCTACCTATGAAAAAATATTTGGGCTTCTAGCAGTGTGTGGGACTTGTTCTATTAGTCCATCTATACTGACCTCCATCAGGTTGCAAACTGAATATATTTTTTTTCTGCATCTACCTCTGAAAAAATATTGGGCTTCTAGCTGTGTGTTGGACTTGTTCTATTAATCCATCTATACAGACCTCCATCAGGTTGCAAACTGAATATAATTTTTTTCTGCATCTCCTTCTGAAAGAATATTTGGGCTTCTAGCTGTGTGTGGGACTTGTTCTATTAGTCCATCTATACTGACCTCCATCAGGTTGCAAACTGAAAATAATTTTTTGTCTGCATCTAGCTCTGAAAAAATATTTGGCCTTCTAGCAGTGTGTGGGACTTTCTCTATTAGTCCATCTATACTGACCTCCATCAGGTTGCAAATTAAAAATATTTTTTATCTGCATCTACCTCTGAAAAAATATTTGGGCTTCTAGCTGAGTGTGGGACTTGTTCTATTAGTCCATCCATACTGACCTCCATCAGGTTGCAAACTGAATATAATTTTTTTCTGCATCTAGCTCTGAAAAAATATTTGGCCTTCTAGCAGTGTGTGGGACTTTCTCTATTAGTCCATCTATACTGACCTCCATCAGGTTGCAAATTAAAAATAATTTTTATCTGCATCCAGCTCTGAAAAAATATTTGGCCTTCTAGCAGTGTGTGGGACTTTCTCTATTAGTCCATCTATACTGACCTCCATCAGGTTGCAAATTAAAAATAATTTTTATCTGCATCCAGTTCTGAAAAAATATTTGGCCTTCTAGCAGTGTGTGGGACTTTCTCTATTAGTCCATCTATACTGACCTCCATCAGGTTGCAAATTAAAAATAATTTTTTGTCTGCATCTAGTTCTGAAAAAATATTTGGCCTTCTAGCAGTGTGTGGGACTTTCTCTATTAGTCCATCTATACTGACCTCCATCAGGTTGCAAACTGAATATATATTTTTTCTGCATCTACCTCTGAAAAAATATTGGGCTTCTAGCTGTGTGTGGGACTTGTTCTATTAATCCATCGATACAGACCTCCATCAGGTTGCAAACTGAATATAATTTTTTTCTGCATCTACCTCTGAAAAAATATTTGGGCTTCTAGCTGTGTGTGGGACTTGTTCTATTAGTCCATCTATACTGACCTCCATCAGGTTGCAAACTGAAAATAATTTTTTGTCTGCATCTAGCTCTGAAAAAATATTTGGCCTTCTAGCAGTGTGTGGGACTTTCTCTATTAGTCCACCTATACTGACCTCCATCAGGTTGCAAATTAAAAATAATTTTAATCTGCATCTACCTCTGAAAAAATATTTGGGCTTCTAGCTGTGTGTGGGACTTGTTCTATTAGTCCATCTATACTGACCTCCACCAGGTTGCAAACTGAATATAATTTTTTTCTGCATCTAGCTCTGAAAAAATATTTGGCATTCTAGCAGTGTGTGGGACTTTCTCTATTAGTCCATCTATACTGACCTCCATCTGGTTGCAAATTAAAAATAATTTTTATCTGCATCCAGCTCTGAAAAAATATTTGGCCTTCTAGCAGTGTGTGGGACTTTCTCTATTAGTCCTTCTATACTGACCTCCATCAGGTTGCAAATTAAAAATAATTTTTTGTCTGCATCTAGCTCTGAAAAAATATTTGGCCTTCTAGCAGTGTGTGGGACTATCTCTATTAGTCCATCTATACTGACCTCCATCAGGTTGCAAACTGAATATATTTTTTTTCTGCATCTACCTCTGAAAAAATATTTGGCCTTCTAGCAGTGTGTGGGACTTTCTCTATTAGTCCATCTATACTGACCTCCACCAGGTTGCAAACTGAATATATTTTTTTTCTGCATCTACCTCTGAAAAAATATTGGGCTTCTAGCTGAGTGTGGGACTTGTTCTATTAATCCATCTATACAGACCTCCATCAGGTTGCAAACTGAATATAATTTTTTTCTGCATCTACCTATGAAAAAATATTTGGGCTTCTAGCAGTGTTTGGGACTTGTTCTATTAGTCCATCTATACTGACCTCCATCAGGTTGCAAACTGAATATATTTTTTTTCTGCATCTACCTCTGAAAAAATATTGGGCTTCTAGCTGTGTGTTGGACTTGTTCTATTAATCCATCTATACAGACCTCCATCAGGTTGCAAACTGAATATAATTTTTTTCTGCATCTACTTCTGAAAGAATATTTGGGCTTCTAGCTGTGTGTGGGACTTGTTCTATTAGTCCATCTATACTGACCTCCATCAGGTTGCAAACTGAAAATAATTTTTTGTCTGCATCTAGCTCTGAAAAAATATTTGGCCTTCTAGCAGTGTGTGGGACTTTCTCTATTAGTCCATCTATACTGACCTCTATCAGGTTGCAAATTAAAAATATTTTTTATCTGCATCTACCTCTGAAAAAATATTTGGGCTTCTAGCTGAGTGTGGGACTTGTTCTATTAGTCCATCCATACTGACCTCCATCAGGTTGCAAACTGAATATAATTTTTTTCTGCATCTAGCTCTGAAAAAATATTTGGCCTTCTAGCAGTGTGTGGGACTTTCTCTATTAGTCCATCTATACTGACCTCCATCAGGTTGCAAATTAAAAATAATTTTTATCTGCATCCAGCTCTGAAAAAATATTTGGCCTTCTAGCAGTGTGTGGGACTTTCTCTATTAGTCCATCTATACTGACCTCCATCAGGTTGCAAATTAAAAATAATGTTTATCTGCATCCAGCTCTGAAAAAATATTTGGCCTTCTAGCAGTGTGTGGGACTTTCTCTATTAGTCCATCTATACTGACCTCCATCAGGTTGCAAATTAAAAATAATTTTTTGTCTGCATCTAGCTCTGAAAAAATATTTGGCCTTCTAGCAGTGTGTGGGACTTTCTCTATTAGTCCATCTATACTGACCTTTATCAGGTTGCAAACTGAATATATTTTTTTTCTGCATCTACCTCTGAAAAAATATTGGGCTTCTAGCTGTGTGTGGGACTTGTTCTATTAATCCATCTATACTGACCTCCATCAGGTTGCAAACTGAAAATAATTTTTTGTCTGCAACTAGCTCTGAAAAAATATTTGGCCTTCTAGCAGTGTGTGGGACTTTCTCCATTAGTCCATCTATACTGACCTCCATCAGGTTGCAAATTAAAAATAATTTTTATCTGCATCCAGCTCTGAAAAAATATTTGGCCTTCTAGCAGTGTGTGGGACTTTCTCTATTAGTCCATCTATACTGACCTTCATCAGGTTGCAAATTAAAAATAATTTGTATCTGCATCCAGCTCTGAAAAAATATTTGGCCTTCTAGCAGTGTGTGGTACTTTCTCCATTAGTCCATCTATACTGACCTCCATCAGGTTGCAAATTAAAAATAATTTTTATCTGCATCTACCTCTGAAAAAATATTTGGGCTTCTAGCTGTGTGTGGGACTTGTTCTATTAGTCCATCTATACTGACCTCCATCAGGTTGAAACTGAATATAACTTTTTTCTGCATCTAGCTCTGAAAAAATATTTGGCTGTCTAGCAGTGTGTGGGACTTTCTCTATTAGTCCATCTATACTGACCTCCATCAGGTTGCAAATTAAAAATAATTTTTATCTGCATCCAGCTCTGAAAAAATATTTGGCCTTCTAGCAGTGTGTGGGACTTTCTCTATTAGTCCATCTATACTGACCTCCATCAGGTTGCAAACTGAATATATTTTTTTTTTGCATCTACCTCTGAAAACATATTGGGCTTCTAGCTGTGTGTGGGACTTGTTCTATTAATCCATCTATACAGACCTCCATCAGGTTGCAAACTGAATATAATTTTTTTCTGCATCTACCTCTGAAAAAATATTTGGGCTTCTAGCTGTGTGTGGGACTTGTTCTATGAGTCCTTCTATACTGACCTCCATCAGGTTGCAAACTGAAAATAATTTTTTGTCTGCATCTAGCTCTGAAAAAATATTTGGCCTTCTAGCAGTGTGTGGGACTTTCTCTATTAGTCCATCTATACTGACCTCCATCAGGTTGCAAATTAAAAATATGTTTTATCTGCATCTACCTCTGAAAAAATATTTGGGCTTCTAGCTGTGTGTGGGACTTGTTCTATTAGTCCATCTATACTGACCTCCATCAGGTTGCAAACTGAATATAATTTTTTTCTGCATCTAGCTCTGAAAAAATATTTGGCCTTCTAGCAGTATGTGGGACTTTCTCTATTAGTCCATCTATACTGACCTCCATCAGGTTGCAAACTGAATATATTTTTTTTCTGCATCTACCTCTGAAAAAATATTGGGCTTCTAGCTGTGTGTGGGACTTGTTCTATTAGTCCATCTATACTGACCTCCATCAGGTTGCAAACTGAAAATAACTTTTTGTCTGCATCTAGCTCTGAAAAAATATTTGGCCTTCTAGCAGTGTGTGAGACTTTCTCTATTAGTCCATCTATACTGACCTCCATCAGGTTGCAAATTAAAAATAATTTTTATCTGCATCTACCTCTGAAAAAATATTTGGGCTTCTAGCTGTGTGTGGGACTTGTTCTATTAGTCCATCTATACTGACCTCCATCAGGTTGCAAGCGGAATATAACTTTTTTCTGCATCTAGCTCTGAAAAAATATTTGGCCTTCTAGCAGTGTGTGGGACTTTCTCTATTAGTCCATCTATACTGACCTCCATCAGGTTGCAAATTAAAAATAATTTTTATCTGCATCCAGTTCTGAAAAAATATTTGGCCTTCTAGCAGTGTGTGGGACTTTCTCTATTAGTCCATCTATACTGACCTCCATCAGGTTGCAAATTAAAAATAATTTTTTGTCTGCATCTAGTTCTGAAAAAATATTTGGCCTTCTAGCAGTGTGTGGGACTTTCTCTATTACTCCATCTATACTGACCTCCATCAGGTTGCAAACTGAATATATATTTTTTCTGCATCTACCTCTGAAAAAATATTGGGCTTCTAGCTGTGTGTGGGACTTGTTCTATTAATCCACCGATACAGACCTCCATCAGGTTGCAAACTGAATATAATTTTTTTCTGCATCTACCTCTGAAAGAATATTTGGGCTTCTAGCTGTGTGTGGGACTTGTTCTATTAGTCCATCTATACTGACCTCCATCAGGTTGCAAACTGAAAATAATTTTTTGTCTGCATCTAGCTCTAAAAAAATATTTGGCCTTCTAGCAGTGTGTGGGACTTTCTCTATTAGTCCACCTATACTGACCTCCATCAGGTTGCAAATTAAAAATAATTTTAATCTGCATCTACCTCTGAAAAAATATTTGGGCTTCTAGCTGTGTGTGGGACTTGTTCTATTAGTCCATCTATACTGACCTCCATCAGGTTGCAAACTGAATATAATTTTTTTCTGCATCTAGCTCTGAAAAAATATTTGGCATTCTAGCAGTGTGTGGGACTTTCTCTATTAGTCCATCTATACTGACCTCCATCTGGTTGCAAATTAAAAATAATTTTTATCTGCATCCAGCTCTGAAAAAATATTTGGCCTTCTAGCAGTGTGTGGGACTTTCTCTATTAGTCCTTCTATACTGACCTCCATCAGGTTGCAAATTAAAAATAATTTTTTGTCTGCATCTAGCTCTGAAAAAATATTTGGCCTTCTAGCAGTGTGTGGGACTATCTCTATTAGTCCATCTATACTGACCTCCATCAGGTTGCAAACTGAATATATTTTTTTCTGCATCTACCTCTGAAAAAATATTTGGCCTTCTAGCAGTGTGTGGGACTTTCTCTATTAGTCCATCTATACTGACCTCCACCAGGTTGCAAACTGAATATATTTTTTTTCTGCATCTACCTCTGAAAAAATATTGGGCTTCTAGCTGAGTGTGGGACTTGTTCTATTAATCCATCTATACAGACCTCCATCAGGTTGCAAACTGAATATAATTTTTTTCTGCATCTACCTATGAAAAAATATTTGGGCTTCTAGCAGTGTGTGGGACTTGTTCTATTAGTCCATCTATACTGACCTCCATCAGGTTGCAAACTGAATATATTTTTTTTCTGCATCTACCTCTGAAAAAATATTGGGCTTCTAGCTGTGTGTTGGACTTGTTCTATTAATCCATCTATACAGACCTCCATCAGGTTGCAAACTGAATATAATTTTTTTCTGCATCTCCTTCTGAAAGAATATTTGGGCTTCTAGCTGTGTGTGGGACTTGTTCTATTAGTCCATCTATACTGACCTCCATCAGGTTGCAAACTGAAAATAATTTTTTGTCTGCATCTAGCTCTGAAAAAATATTTGGCCTTCTAGCAGTGTGTGGGACTTTCTCTATTAGTCCATCTATACTGACCTCCATCAGGTTGCAAATTAAAAATATTTTTTATCTGCATCTACCTCTGAAAAAATATTTGGGCTTCTAGCTGAGTGTGGGACTTGTTCTATTAGTCCATCCATACTTACCTCCATCAGGTTGCAAACTGAATATAATTTTTTTCTGCATCTAGCTCTGAAAAAATATTTGGCCTTCTAGCAGTGTGTGGGACTTTCTCTATTAGTCCATCTATACTGACCTCCATCAGGTTGCAAATTAAAAATAATTTTTATCTGCATCCAGCTCTGAAAAAATATTTGGCCTTCTAGCAGTGTGTGGGACTTTCTCTATTAGTCCATCTATACTGACCTCCATCAGGTTGCAAATTAAAAATAATTTTTATCTGCATCCAGTTCTGAAAAAATATTTGGCCTTCTAGCAGTGTGTGGGACTTTCTCTATTAGTCCATCTATACTGACCTCCATCAGGTTGCAAATTAAAAATAATTTTTTGTCTGCATCTAGTTCTGAAAAAATATTTGGCCTTCTAGCAGTGTGTGGGACTTTCTCTATTAGTCCATCTATACTGACCTCCATCAGGTTGCAAACTGAATATATATTTTTTCTGCATCTACCCCTGAAAAAATATTGGGCTTCTAGCTGTGTGTGGGACTTGTTCTATTAATCCATCGATACAGACCTCCATCAGGTTGCAAACTGAATATAATTTTTTTCTGCATCTACCTCTGAAAAAATATTTGGGCTTCTAGCTGTGTGTGGGACTTGTTCTATTAGTCCATCTATACTGACCTCCATCAGGTTGCAAACTGAAAATAATTTTTTGTCTGCATCTAGCTCTGAAAAAATATTTGGCCTTCTAGCAGTGTGTGGGACTTTCTCTATTAGTCCACCTATACTGACCTCCATCAGGTTGCAAATTAAAAATAATTTTAATCTGCATCTACCTCTGAAAAAATATTTGGGCTTCTAGCTGTGTGTGGGACTTGTTCTATTAGTCCATCTATACTGACCTCCATCAGGTTGCAAACTGAATATAATTTTTTTCTGCATCTAGCTCTGAAAAAATATTTGGCATTCTAGCAGTGTGTGGGACTTTCTCTATTAGTCCATCTATACTGACCTCCATCTGGTTGCAAATTAAAAATAATTTTTATCTGCATCCAGCTCTGAAAAAATATTTGGCCTTCTAGCAGTGTGTGGGACTTTCTCTATTAGTCCTTCTATACTGACCTCCATCAGGTTGCAAATTAAAAATAATTTTTTGTCTGCATCTAGCTCTGAAAAAATATTTGGCCTTCTAGCAGTGTGTGGGACTATCTCTATTAGTCCATCTATACTGACCTCCATCAGGTTGCAAACTGAATATATTTTTTTTCTGCATCTACCTCTGAAAAAATATTTGGCCTTCTAGCAGTGTGTGGGACTTTCTCTATTAGTCCATCTATACTGACCTCCACCAGGTTGCAAACTGAATATATTTTTTTTCTGCATCTACCTCTGAAAAAATATTGGGCTTCTAGCTGAGTGTGGGACTTGTTCTATTAATCCATCTATACAGACCTCCATCAGGTTGCAAACTGAATATAATTTTTTTCTGCATCTACCTATGAAAAAATATTTGGGCTTCTAGCAGTGTGTGGGACATGTTCTATTAGTCCATCTATACTGACCTCCATCAGGTTGCAAACTGAATATATTTTTTTTCTGCATCTACCTCTGAAAAAATATTGGGCTTCTAGCTGTGTGTTGGACTTGTTCTATTAATCCATCTATACAGACCTCCATCAGGTTGCAAACTGAATATAATTTTTTTCTGCATCTTCTTCTGAAAGAATATTTGGGCTTCTAGCTGTGTGTGGGACTTGTTCTATTAGTCCATCTATACTGACCTCCATCAGGTTGCAAACTGAAAATAATTTTTTGTCTGCATCTAGCTCTGAAAAAATATTTGGCCTTCTAGCAGTGTGTGGGACTTTCTCTATTAGTCCATCTATACTGACCTCCATCAGGTTGCAAATTAAAAATATTTTTTATCTGCATCTACCTCTGAAAAAATATTTGGGCTTCTAGCTGAGTGTGGGACTTGTTCTATTAGTCCATCCATACTGACCTCCATCAGGTTGCAAACTGAATATAATTTTTTTCTGCATCTAGCTCTGAAAAAATATTTGGCCTTCTAGCAGTGTGTGGGACTTTCTCTATTAGTCCATCTATACTGACCTCCATCAGGTTGCAAATTAAAAATAATTTTTATCTGCATCCAGCTCTGAAAAAATATTTGGCCTTCTAGCAGTGTGTGGGACTTTCTCTATTAGTCCATCTATACTGACCTCCATCAGGTTGCAAATTAAAAATAATGTTTATCTGCATCCAGCTCTGAAAAAATATTTGGCCTTCTAGCAGTGTGTGGGACTTTCTCTATTAGTCCATCTATACTGACCTCCATCAGGTTGCAAATTAAAAATAATTTTTTGTCTGCATCTAGCTCTGAAAAAATATTTGGCCTTCTAGCAGTGTGTGGGACTTTCTCTATTAGTCCATCTATACTGACCTTTATCAGGTTGCAAATTGAATATATTTTTTTTCTGCATCTACCTCTGAAAAAATATTGGGCTTCTAGTTGTGTGTGGGTCTTGTTCTATTAATCCATCTATACTGACCTCCATCAGGTTGCAAACTGAAAATAATTTTTTGTCTGCAACTAGCTCTGAAAAAATATTTGGCCTTCTAGCAGTGTGTGGGACTTTCTCCATTAGTCCATCTATACTGACCTCCATCAGGTTGCAAATTAAAAATAATTTTTATCTGCATCTAGCTCTGAAAAAATATTTGGCCTTCTAGCAGTGTGTGGGACTTTCTCTATTAGTCCATCTATACTGACCTTCATCAGGTTGCAAATTAAAAATAATTTGTATCTGCATCCAGCTCTGAAAAAATATTTGGCCTTCTAGCAGTGTGTGGTACTTTCTCCATTAGTCCATCTATACTGACCTCCATCAGGTTGCAAATTAAAAATAATTTTTATCTGCATCTACCTCTGAAAAAATATTTGGGCTTCTAGCTGTGTGTGGGACTTGTTCTATTAGTCCATCTATACTGACCTCCATCAGGTTGAAACTGAATATAACTTTTTTCTGCATCTAGCTCTGAAAAAATATTTGGCTGTCTAGCAGTGTGTGGGACTTTCTCTATTAGTCCATCTATACTGACCTCCATCAGGTTGCAAATTAAAAATAATTTTTATCTGTATCCAGCTCTGAAAAAATATTTGGCCTTCTAGCAGTGTGTGGTACTTTCTCCATTAGTCCATCTATACTGACCTCCATCAGGTTGCAAATTAAAAATAATTTTTATCTGCATCTACCTCTGAAAAAATATTTGGGCTTCTAGCTGTGTGTGGGACTTGTTCTATTAGTCCATCTATACTGACCTCCATCAGGTTGAAACTGAATATAACTTTTTTCTGCATATAGCTCTGAAAAAATATTTGGCCTTCTAGCAGTGTGTGGGACTTTCTCTATTAGTCCATCTATACTGACCTCCATCAGGTTGCAAATTAAAAATAATTTTTATCTGCATCCAGCTCTGAAAAAATATTTGGCCTTCTAGCAGTGTGTGGGACTTTCTCTATTAGTCCATCTATACTGACCTCCATCAGGTTGCAAACTGAATATATTTTTTTTCTGCATCTACCTCTGAAAACATATTGGGCTTCTAGCTGTGTGTGGGACTTGTTCTATTAATCCATCTATACAGACCTCCATCAGGTTGCAAACTGAATATAATTTTTTTCTGCATCTACCTCTGAAAAAATATTTGGGCTTCTAGCTGTGTGTGGGACTTGTTCTATGAGTCCTTCTATACTGACCTCCATCAGGTTGCAAACTGAAAATAATTTTTTGTCTGCATCTAGCTCTGAAAAAATATTTGGCCTTCTAGCAGTGTGTGGGACTTTCTCTATTAGTCCATCTATACTGACCTCCATCAGGTTGCAAATTAAAAATATTTTTTTTCTGCATCTACCTCTGAAAAAATATTTGGGCTTCTAGCTGTGTGTGGGACTTGTTCTATTAGTCCATCTATACTGACCTCCATCAGGTTGCAAACTGAATATAATTTTTTTCTGCATCTAGCTCTGAAAAAATATTTGGCCTTCTAGCAGTATGTGGGACTTTCTCTATTAGTCCATCTATACTGACCTCCATCAGGTTGCAAACTGAATATATTTTTTTTCTGCATCTACCTCTGAAAAAATATTGGGCTTCTAGCTGTGTGTGGGACTTGTTCTATTAGTCCATCTATACTGACCTCCATCAGGTTGCAAACTGAAAATAACTTTTTGTCTGCATCTAGCTCTGAAAAAATATTTGGCCTTCTAGCAGTGTGTGAGACTTTCTCTATTAGTCCATCTATACTGACCTCCATCAGGTTGCAAATTAAAAATAATTTTTATCTGCATCTACCTCTGAAAAAATATTTGGGCTTCTAGCTGTGTGTGGGACTTGTTCTATTAGTCCATCTATACTGACCTCCATCAGGTTGCAAACTGAATATAACTTTTTTCTGCATCTAGCTCTGAAAAAATATTTGGCCTTCTAGCAGTGTGTGGGACTTTCTCTATTAGTCCATCTATACTGACCTCCATCAGGTTGCAAATTAAAAATAATTTTTATCTGCATCCAGTTCTGAAAAAATATTTGGCCTTCTAGCAGTGTGTGGGACTTTCTCTATTAGTCCATCTATACTGACCTCCATCAGGTTGCAAATTAAAAATAATTTTTTGTCTGCATCTAGTTCTGAAAAAATATTTGGCCTTCTAGCAGTGTGTGGGACTTTCTCTATTACTCCATCTATACTGACCTCCATCAGGTTGCAAACTGAATATATATTTTTTCTGCATCTACCTCTGAAAAAATATTGGGCTTCTAGCTGTGTGTGGGACTTGTTCTATTAATCCATCGATACAGACCTCCATCAGGTTGCAAACTGAATATAATTTTTTTCTGCATCTACCTCTGAAAGAATATTTGGGCTTCTAGCTGTGTGTGGGACTTGTTCTATTAGTCCATCTATACTGACCTCCATCAGGTTGCAAACTGAAAATAATTTTTTGTCTGCATCTAGCTCTGAAAAAATATTTGGCCTTCTAGCAGTGTGTGGGACTTTCTCTATTAGTCCACCTATACTGACCTCCATCAGGTTGCAAATTAAAAATAATTTTAATCTGCATCTACCTCTGAAAAAATATTTGGGCTTCTAGCTGTGTGTGGGACTTGTTCTATTAGTCCATCTATACTGACCTTCATCAGGTTGAAAACTGAATATAATTTTTTTCTGCATCTAGCTCTGAAAAAATATTTGGCATTCTAGCAGTGTGTGGGACTTTCTCTATTAGTCCATCTATACTGACCTCCATCTGGTTGCAAATTAAAAATAATTTTTATCTGCATCCAGCTCTGAAAAAATATTTGGCCTTCTAGCAGTGTGTGGGACTTTCTCTATTAGTCCTTCTATACTGACCTCCATCAGGTTGCAAATTAAAAATAATTTTTTGTCTGCATCTAGCTCTGAAAAAATATTTGGCCTTCTAGCAGTGTGTGGGACTATCTCTATTAGTCCATCTATACTGACCTCCATCAGGTTGCAAACTGAATATATTTTTTTTCTGCATCTACCTCTGAAAAATAATTTGGCCTTCTAGCAGTGTGTGGGACTTTCTCTATTAGTCCATCTATACTGACCTCCACCAGGTTGCAAACTGAATATACTTTTTTTTCTGCATCTACCTCTGAAAAAATATTGGGCTTCTAGCTGAGTGTGGGACTTGTTCTATTAATCCATCTATACAGACCTCCATCAGGTTGCAAACTGAATATAATTTTTTTCTGCATCTACCTATGAAAAAATATTTGGGCTTCTAGCAGTGTGTGGGACTTGTTCTATTAGTCCATCTATACTGACCTCCATCAGGTTGCAAACTGAATATATTTTTTTTCTGCATCTACCTCTGAAAAAATATTGGGCATCTAGCTGTGTGTTGGACTTGTTCTATTAATCCATCTATACAGACCTCCATCAGGTTGCAAACTGAATATAATTTTTTTCTGCATCTACTTCTGAAAGAATATTTGGGCTTCTAGCTGTGTGTGGGACTTGTTCTATTAGTCCATCTATACTGACCTCCATCAGGTTGCAAACTGAAAATAATTTTTTGTCTGCATCTAGCTCTGAAAAAATATTTGGCCTTCTAGCAGTGTGTGGGACTTTCTCTATTAGTCCATCTATACTGACCTCCATCAGGTTGCAAATTAAAAATATTTTTTATCTGCATCTACCTCTGAAAAAATATTTGGGCTTCTAGCTCAGTGTGGGACTTGTTCTATTAGTCCATCCATACTGACCTCCATCAGGTTGCAAACTGAATATAATTTTTTTCTGCATCTAGCTCTGAAAAAATATTTGGCCTTCTAGCAGTGTGTGGGACTTTCTCTATTAGTCCATCTATACTGACCTCCATCAGGTTGCAAATTAAAAATAATTTTTATCTGCATCCAGCTCTGAAAAAATATTTGGCCTTCTAGCAGTGTGTGGGACTTTCTCTATTAGTCCATCTATACTGACCTCCATCAGGTTGCAAATTAAAAATAATTTTTATCTGCATCCAGTTCTGAAAAAATATTTGGCCTTCTAGCAGTGTGTGGGACTTTCTCTATTAGTCCATCTATACTGACCTCCATCAGGTTGCAAATTAAAAATAATTTTTTGTCTGCATCTAGTTCTGAAAAAATATTTGGCCTTCTAGCAGTGTGTGGGACTTTCTCTATTAGTCCATCTATACTGACCTCCATCAGGTTGCAAACTGAATATATATTTTTTCTGCATCTACCTCTGAAAAAATATTGGGCTTCTAGCTGTGTGTGGGACTTGTTCTATTAATCCATCGATACAGACCTCCATCAGGTTGCAAACTGAATATAATTTTTTTCTGCATCTACCTCTGAAAAAATATTTGGGCTTCTAGCTGTGTGTGGGACTTGTTCTATTAGTCCATCTATACTGACCTCCATCAGGTTGCAAACTGAAAATAATTTTTTGTCTGCATCTAGCTCTGAAAAAATATTTGGCCTAATAGCAGTGTGTGGGACTTTCTCTATTAGTCCACCTATACTGACCTCCATCAGGTTGCAAATTAAAAATAATTTTAATCTGCATCTACCTCTGAAAAAATATTTGGGCTTCTAGCTGTGTGTGGGACTTGTTCTATTAGTCCATCTATACTGACCTCCATCAGGTTGCAAACTGAATATAATTTTTTTCTGCATCTAGCTCTGAAAAAATATTTGGCATTCTAGCAGTGTGTGGGACTTTCTCTATTAGTCCATCTATACTGACCTCCATCTGGTTGCAAATTAAAAATAATTTTTATCTGCATCCAGCTCTGAAAAAATATTTGGCCTTCTAGCAGTGTGTGGGACTTTCTCTATTAGACCTTCTATACTGACCTCCATCAGGTTGCAAATTAAAAATAATTTTTTGTCTGCATCTAGCTCTGAAAAAATATTTGGCCTTCTAGCAGTGTGTGGGACTATCTCTATTAGTCCATCTATACTGACCTCCATCAGGTTGCAAACTGAATATATTTTTTTCTGCATCTACCTCTGAAAAAATATTTGGGCTTCTAGCTGAGTGTGGGACTTGTTCTATTAGTCCATCCATGCTGACCTCCATCAGGTTGCAAACTGAATATATATTTTTTCTGCATCTACCTCTGAAAAAATATTGGGCTTCTAGCAGTGTGTGGGACTTTCTCTATTAATCCATCTATACTGACCTCCATCAGGTTGCAAATTAAAAATAATTTTAATCTGCATCCAGCTCTGAAAAAATATTTGGCCTTCTAGCAGTGTGTGTGACATTCTCTATTAGTCCATCTATACTGACCTCCATCAGGTTGCAAATTAAAAATAATTTGTATCTGCATTCAGCTCTGAAAAAATATTTGGCCTTCTAGCAGTGTGACGGACTTTCTCTATTAGTCCATCTATACTGACCTCCATCAAGTTGCAAATTAAAAATAATTTTTTGTCTGCATCTAGCTCTGAAAAAATATTGGGCCTTCTAGCAGTTTGTGGGACTTTCTCTATTAGTCCATCTATACTGACCTCCATCAGGTTGCAAACTGAATATATTTTTTTTCTGCATCTACCTCTGAAAAAATATTGGGCTTCTAGCTGTGTGTGGGACTTGTTCTATTAATCCATCTATACAGACCTCCATCAGGTTGCAAACTGAATATAATTTTTTTCTGCATCTACCTCTGAAAAAATATTTGTGCATCTAGCTGTGTGTGGGACTTGATCTATTAGTCCATCTATACTGACCTCCATCAGGTTGCAAATTAAAAATAATTTTTTGTCTGCATCTAGTTCTGAAAAAATATTTGGCTTCTAGCTGTGTGTGGGACTTGTTCTATTAATCCATCTATACAGACCTCCATCAGGTTGCAAACTGAATATAATTTTTTTCTACATCTACCACTGAAAAAATATTTGGGCTTCTAGCTGTGTGTGGGACTTGTTCTATTAGTCCATCTATACTAACCTCCATCAGGTTGCAGACTGAAAATATTTTTTTGTCTGCATCTAGCTCTGAAAAAATATTTGGCCTTCTAGCAGTGTGTGGGACTTTCTCTATTAGTCCATCTATACTGACCTCCATCAGGTTGCAAATTAAAAATAATTTTTATCTGCATCCAGCTCTGAAAAAATATTTGGCCTTCTAGCAGTGTGTGGGACTTTCTCTATTAGTCCATCTATACTGACCTCCATCAGGTTGCAAATTAAAAATAATTTGTATCTGCATCCAGCTCTGAAAAAATATTTGGCCTTCTAGCAGTGTGTGGGACTTTCTCTATTAGTCCATCTATACTGACCTCCATCAAGTTGCAAATTAAAAATAATTTCTTGTCTGCATCTAGCTCTGAAAAAATATTTGGCCTTCTAGCAGTGTGTGGGACTTTCTCTATTAGTCCATCTATACTGACCTCCATCAGGTTGCAAACTGAATATATTTTTTTTCTGCATCTACCTCTGAAAAAATATTGGGCTTCTAGCTGTGTGTGGGACTTGTTCTATTAATCCATCGATACAGACCTCCATCAGGTTGCAAACTGAATATAATTTTTTTCTGCATTTACCTCTGAAAAAATATTTGGGCTTCTAGCTGTGTGTGAGACTTGTTCTATTAGTCCATCTATACTGACCTCCATCAGGTTGCAAACTGAAAATAATTTTTTGTCTGCATCTAGCTCTGAAAAAATATTTGGCCTTCTAGCAGTGTGTGGGACTTTCTCTATTAGTCCATCTATTCTGACCTCCATCAGGTTGCAAATTAAAAATAATTTTTATCTGCATCTACCTCTGAAAAAATATTTGGGCTTCTAGCTGTGTGTGGGACTTGTTCTATTAGTCCATCTATGCTGACCTCCATCAGGTTGCAAACTGAATATAATTTTTTTCTGCATCCAGCTCTGAAAAAATATTTGGCATTCTAGCAGTGTGTGGGACTTTCTCTATTAGTCCATCTATACTGACCTCCATCTGGTTGCAAATTAAAAATAACTTTTTTCTGCATCCAGCTCTGAAAAAATATTTGGCCTTCTAGCAGTGTGTGGGACATTCTCTATCAGTCCATCTGTACTGACCTCCATCAGGTTGCAAATTAAAAATAATTTTTTGTCTGCATCTAGCTCTGAAAAAATATTTGGCCTTCTAGCAGTGTGTGGGACTTTCTTTATTAGTCCATCTATACTGACCTCCATCAGGTTGCAAACTGAATATATTTTTTTTCTGCATCTACCTCTGAAAAAATATTGGGCTTCTAGCTGTGTGTGGGACTTGTTCTATTAATCCATCTATACAGACCTCCATCAGGTTGCAAACTGAATATAATTTTTTTCTGCATCTACCTATGAAAAAATATTTGGGCTTCTAGCAGTGTGTGGGACTTGTTCTATTAGTCCATCTATACTGACCTCCATCAGGTTGCAAACTGAATATATTTTTTTTCTGCATCTACCTCTGAAAAAATATTGGGCTTCTAGCTGTGTGTGGGACTTGTTCTATTAATCCATCTATACAGACCTCCATCAGGTTGCAAACTGAATATAATTTTTTTCTGCATCTACTTCTGAAAAAATATTTGGGCTTCTAGCTGTGTGTGGGACTTGTTCTATTAGTCCATCTATACTGACCTCCATCAGGTTGCAAACTGAAAATAATTTTTTGTCTGCATCTAGCTCTGAAAAAATATTTGGCCTTCTAGCAGTGTGTGGGACTTTCTCTATTATTCCATCTATACTGACCTCCATCAGGTTGCAAATTAAAAATAATTTTTATCTGCATCCAGCTCTGAAAAAATATTTGGCCTTCTAGCAGTTTGTGGGACTTTCTCTATTAGTCCATCTATACTGACCTCCATCAGGTTGCAAACTGAATATATTTTTTTTCTGCATCTACCTCTGAAATAATATTGGGCTTCTAGCTGTGTGTGGGACTTGTTCTATTAATCCATCTATACAGACCTCCATCAGGTTGCAAACTGAATATAATTTTTTTCTGCATCTACCTCTGAAAAAATATTTGGGCATCTAGCTGTGTGTGGGACTTGTTCTATTAGTCCATCTATACTGACCTCCATCAGGTTGCAAATTAAAAATAATTTTTTGTCTGCATCTAGCTCTGAAAAAATATTTGGCTTCTAGCTGTGTGTGGGACTTGTTCTATTAATCCATCTATACAGACCTCCATCAGGTTGCAAACTGAATATAATTTTTTTCTGCATCTACCTCTGAAAAAATATTTGGGCTTCTAGCTGTTTGTGGGACTTGTTCTATTAGTCCATCTATACTAACCTCCATCAGGTTGCAGACTGAAAATATTTTTTTGTCTGCATCTAGCTCTGAAAAAATATTTGGCCTTCTAGCAGTGTGTGGGACTTTCTCTATTAGTCCATCTATACTGACCTCCATCAGGTTGCAAATTAAAAATAATTTTTATCTGCATCCAGCTCTGATAAAATATTTGGCCTTCTAGCAGTGTGTGGGACTTTCTCTATTAGTCCATCTATACTGACCTCCATCAGGTTGCAAATTAAAAATAATTTGTATCTGCATCCAGCTATGAAAAAATATTTGGCCTTCTAGCAGTGTGTGGGACTTTCACTATTAGTCCATCTATACTGACCTCCATCAAGTTGCAAATTAAAAATAATTTTTTGTCTGCATCTAGCTCTGAAAAAATATTTGGCCTTCTAGCAGTGTGTGGGACTTTCTCTATTAGTCCATCTATACTGACCTCCATCAGGTTGCAAACTGAATATATATTTTTTCTGCATCTACCTCTGAAAAAATATTGGGCTTCTAGCTGTGTGTGGGACTTGTTCTATTAGTCCATCTATACTAACCTCCATCAGGTTGCAGACTGAAAATATTTTTTTGTCTGCATCTAGCTCTGAAAAAATATTTGGCCTTCTAGCAGTGTGTGGGACTTTCTCTATTAGTCCATCTATACAGACCTCCATCAGGTTGCAAACTGAATATCATTTTTTTCTGCATCTACCTCTGAAAAAATATTTGGGCATCTAGCTGTGTGTGGGACTTGTTCTATTAGTCCATCTATACTGACCTCCATCAGGTTGCAAATTAAAAATAATTTTTTGTCTGCATCTAGCACTGAAAAAATATTTGGCTTCTAGCTGTGTGTGGGACTTGTTCTATTAATCCATCTATACAGACCTCCATCAGGTTGCAAACTGAATATAATTTTTTTCTGCATCTACCTCTGAAAAAATATTTGGGCTTCTAGCTGTGTGTGGGACTTGTTCTATTAGTCCATCTATACTAACCTCCATCAGGTTGCAGACTGAAAATATTTTTTTGTCTGCATCTAGCTCTGAAAAAATATTTGGCCTTCTAGCAGTGTGTGGGACTTTCTCTATTAGTCCATCTATACTGACCTCCATCAGGTTGCAAATTAAAAATAATTTTTATCTGCATCCAGCTCTGAAAAAATATTTGGCCTTCTAGCAGTGTGTGGGACTTTCTCTATTAGTCCATCTATACTGACCTCCATCAGGTTGCAAATTAAAAATAATTTGTATCTGCATCCAGCTCTGAAAAAATATTTGGCCTTCTAGCAGTGTGTGGGACTTTCTCTATTAGTCCATCTATACTGACCTCCATCAAGTTGCAAATTTTAAATAATTTCTTGTCTGCATCTAGCTCTGAAAAAATATTTGGCCTTCTAGCAGTGTGTGGGACTTTCTCTATTAGTCCATCTATACTGACCTCCATCAGGTTGCAAACTGAATATATTTTTTTTCTGCATCTACCTCTGAAAAAATATTGGGCTTCTAGCAGTGTGTGGGACTTGTTCTATTAATCCATCCATACAGACCTCCATCAGGTTGCAAACTGAATATAATTTTTTTCTGCATTTACCTCTGAAAAAATATTTGGGCTTCTAGCTGTGTGTGGGACTTGTTCTATTAGTCCATGTATACTGACCTCCATCAGGTTGCAAACTGAAAATAATTTTTTGTCTGCATCTAGCTCTGAAAAAATATTTGGCCTTCTAGCAGTGTGTGGGACTTTCTCTATTAGTCCATCTATTCTGACCTCCATCAGGTTGCAAATTAAAAATAATTTTTATCTGCATCTACCTCTGAAAATATATTTGGGCTTCTAGCTGTGTGTGGGACTTGTTCTATTAGTCCATCTATACTGACCTCCATCAGGTTGCAAACTGAATATAATTTTTTTCTGCATCCAGCTCTGAAAAAATATTTGGCATTCTAGCAGTGTGTGGGACATTCTCTATTAGTCCATCTATACTGACCTCCATCAGGTTGCAAACTGAATATATTTTTTTTCTGCATCTACCTCTGAAAAAATATTGGGCTTCTAGCTGTGTGTGGGACTTGTTCTATTAATCCATCTATACAGACCTCCATCAGGTTGCAAACTGAATATAATTTTTTTCTGCATCTACCTATGAAAAAATATTTGGGCTTCTAGCAGTGTGTGGGTCTTGTTCTATTAGTCCATCTATACTGACCTCCATCAGGTTGCAAACTGAATATATTTTTTTTCTGCATCTACCTCTGAAAAAATATTGGGCTTCTAGCTGTGTGTGGGACTTGTTCTATTAATCCATGTATGCAGACCTCCATCAGGTTGCAAACTTAATATAATTTTTTTCTGCATCTACTTCTGAAAAAATATTTGGGCTTCTAGCTGTGTTTGTGACTTGTTCTATTAGTCCATCTATACTGACCTCCATCAGGTTGCAAACTGAAAATAATTTTTTGTCTGCATCTAGCTCTGAAAAAATATTTGGCCTTCTAGCAGTGTGTGGGACTTTCTCTATTAGTCCATCTATACTGACCTCAATCAGGTTGCAAATTAAAAATATTTTTTATCTGCATCTACCTCTGAAAAAATATTTGGGCTTTTAGCTGAGTGTGGGACTTGTTCTATTAGTCCATCTATACTGACCTCCATCAGGTTGCAAACTGAATATATTTTTTTTCTGCATCTAACTCTGAAAAAATATTTGGGCATCTAGCTGTGTGTGGGACTTGTTCTATTAGTCCATCTATACTGACCTCCATCAGGTTGCAAACTGAAAATAATTTTTTGTCTGCATCTAGCTCTGAAAAAATATTTGGCCTTCTAGCAGTGTTTGGGACTTTCTCTATTAGTCCATCTATACTGACCTCCATCAGGTTGCAAATTAAAAATATTTTTTATCTGCATCTACCTCTGAAAAAATATTTGGGCTGCTAGCTGAGTGTGGGACTTGTTCTATTAGTCCATCTATACTGACCTCCATCAGGATGCAAACTGAATATAATTTTTTTCTGCATCTAGCTCTGAAAAAATATTTGGCCTTCTAGCAGTGTGTGGGACTTTCTCTATTAGCCAATCTATACTGACCTCCATCAGGTTGCAAATTAAAAATCATTTTTATCTGCATCCAGCTCTGAAAAAATATTTGGCCTTCTAGCAGTGTGTGGGACTTTCTCTATTAGTCCATCTATACTGACCTCCATCAGGTTGCAAATTAAAAATAATTTTTATCTGCATCCAGCTCTGAAAAAATATTTGGCCTTCTAGCAGTGTGTGGGACTTTCTCTATTAGTCCATCTATACTGACCTCCATCAGGTTGCAAATTAAAAATAATTTTTTGTCTGCATCTAGCTCTGAAAAAATATTTGGCCTTCTAGCAGTGTGTGGGACTTTCTCTATTAGTCCATCTATACTGACCTCCATCAGGTTGCAAACTGAATATATTTTTTTTCTGCATCTACCTCTGAAAAAATATTGGGCTTCTAGCTCTGTGTGGGACTTGTCCTATTAATCCATCTATACAGACCTCCATCAGGTTGCAAACGGAATATAATTTTTTTCTGCATCTACCTTTGAAAAAATATTTGGGCATCTAGCTGTGTGTGGGACTTGTTCTATTAGTCCATCTATACTGACCTCCATCAGGTTGCAAACTGAAAATAATTTTTTTGTCTGCATCTAGCTCTGAAAAAATATTTGGCCTTCTAGCAGTGTGTGGGACTTTCTCTATTAGTCCATCTATACTGACCTCCATCAGGTTGCAAATTAAAAATAATTTGTATCTGCATTCAGCTCTGAAAAAATATTTGGCCTTCTTGCAGTGTGATGGACTTTCTCTATTAGTCCATCTATACTGACCTCCATCAAGTTGCAAATTAAAAATAATTTTTTGTCTGCATCTAGCTCTGAAAAAATATTTGGCCTTCTAGCAGTTTGTGGGTCTTTCTCTATTAGTCCATCTATACTGACCTCCATCAGGTTGCAAACTGAATATATTTTTTTTCTGCATCTACCGCTGAAAAAATATTGGGCTTCTAGCTGTGTGTGGGACTTGTTCTATTAGTCCATCTATACTGACCTCTATCAGGTTGCAAACTGAAAATAATTTTTTGTCTGCATCTAGCTCTGAAATAATATTTGGCCTTCTAGCAGTGTTTGGGACTTTCTCTATTAGTCCATCTATACTGACCTCCATCAGGTTGCAAATTAAAAATATTTTTTATCTGCATCTACCTCTGAAAAAATATTTGGGCTTCTAGCTGAGTGTGGGACTTGTTCTATTAGTCCATCTATACTGACCTCCATCAGGTTGCAAACTGAATATAATTTTTTTCTGCATCTAGCTCTGAAAAAATATTTGGCCTTCTAGCAGTGTGTGGGACTTTCTCTATTAGTCCATCTATACTGACCTTCATCAGGTTGCAAATTGAAAATAATTTTTATCTGCATCTAGCTCTGAAAAAATATTTGGCCTTCTAGCAGTGTGTGGGACTTTCTCTATTAGTCCATCTATACTGACCTCCATCAGGTTGCAAATTAAAAATAATTTTTATCTGCATCCAGCTTTGAAAAAAAATTTGGCCTTCTAGCAGTGTGTGGGACTTTCTCTATTAGTCCATCTATACTGAACTCCATCAGGTTGCAAATTAAAAATAATTTTTTGTCTGCATCTAGCTCTGAAAAAATATTTGGTCTTCTAGCAGTGTGTGGGACTTTCTCTGTTAGTCCATCTATACTGACCTCCATCAGGTTGCAAACTGAATATATTTTTTTCTGCATCTACCTCTGAAAAAATATTGGGCTTCTAGCTGTGTGTGGGACTTGTTCTATTAATCCATCTATACAGACCTCCATCAGGTTGCAAACTGAATATCATTTTTTTCTGCATCTACCTCTGAAAAAATATTTGGGCATCTAGCTGTGTGTGGGACTTGTTCTATTATTCCATCTATACTGACCTCCATCAGGTTGCAAACTGAAAATAATTTTTTGTCTGCATCTAGCTCTGAAAAAATATTTGGCCTTCTAGCAGTGTGTGGGACTTTCTCTATTAGTCCATCTATACTGACCTCCATCAGGTTGCAAATTAAAAATAATTTTTATCTGCATCCAGCTCTGAAAAAATATTTGGCCTTCTAGCAGTGTGTGGGACTTTCTCTATTAGTCCATCTATACTGACCTCCATCAGGTTGCAAATTAAAAATAATTTGTATCTGCATTCAGCTCTGAAAAAATATTTGGCCTTCTAGCAGTGTGATGGACTTTCTCTATTAGTCCATCTATACTGACCTCCATCAAGTTGCAAATTAAAAATATTTTTTTGTCTGCATCTAGCTCTGAAAAAATATTTGGCCTTCTAGCAGTTTGTGGGTCTTTCTCTATTAGTCCATCTATACTGACCTCCATCAGGTTGCAAACTGAATATATTTTTTTCTGCATCTACCGCTGAAAAAATATTGGGCTTTTAGCTGTGTGTGGGACTTGTTCTATTAGTCCATCTATACTGACCTCTATCAGGTTGCAAACTGAAAATAATTTTTTGTCTGCATCTAACTCTGAAATAATATTTGGCCTTCTAGCAGTGTTTGGGACTTTCTCTATTAGTCCATCTATACTGACCTCCATCAGGTTGCAAATTAAAAATATTTTTTATCTGCATCTACCTCTGAAAAAATATTTGGGCTTCTAGCTGAGTGTGGGACTTGTTCTATTAGTCCATCTATACTGACCTCCATCAGGTTGCAAACTGAATATCATTTTTTTCTGCATCTAGCTCTGAAAAAATATTTGGCCTTCTAGCAGTGTGTGGGACTTTCTCTATTAGTCCATCTATACTGACCTTCATCAGGTTGCAAATTAAAAATAATTTTTATCTGCATCTAGCTCTGAAAAAATATTTGGCCTTCTAGCTGTGTGTGGGACTTTCTCTATTAGTCCATCTATACTGACCTCCATCAGGTTGCAAATTAAAAATAATTTTTATCTGCATCCAGCTCTGAAAAAATATTTGGCCTTCTAGCAGTGTGTCGGACTTTCTCTATTAGTCCATCTATACTGACCTCCATCAGGTTGCAAATTAAAAATAATTTTTTGTCTGCATCTAGCTCTGAAAAAATATTTGGTCTTCTAGCAGTGTGTGGGACTTTCTCTGTTAGTCCATCTATACTGACCTCCATCAGGTTGCAAACTGAATATATTTTTTTCTGCATCTACCTCTGAAAAAATATTGGGCTTCTAGCTGTGTGTGGGACTTGTTCTATTAATCCATCTATACAGACCTCCATCAGGTTGCAAACTGAATATCATTTTTTTCTGCATCTACCTCTGAAAAAATATTTGGGCATCTAGCTGTGTGTGGGACTTGTTCTATTAGTCCATCTATACTGACCTCCATCAGGTTGCAAACTGAAAATAATTTTTTGTCTGCATCTAGCTCTGAAAAAATATTTGGCCTTCTAGCAGTGTGTGGGACTTTCTCTATTAGTCCATCTATACTGACCTCCATCAGGTTGCAAATTAAAAATAATTCTTATCTGCATCCAGCTCTGAAAAAATATTTGGCCTTCTAGCAGTGTGTGGGACTTTCTCTATTAGTCCATCTATACTGACCTCCATCAGGTTGCAAATTAAAAATAATTTGTATCTGCATTCAGCTCTGAAAAAATATTTGGCCTTCTAGCAGTGTGATGGACTTTCTCTATTAGTCCATCTATACTGACCTCCATCAAGTTGCAAATTAAAAATATTTTTTTGTCTGCATCTAGCTCTGAAAAAATATTTGTCCTTCTAGCAGTTTGTGGGACTTTCTCTATTAGTCCATCTATACTGACCTCCATCAGGTTGCAAACTGAATATATTTTTTTTCTGCATCTACCTCTGAAAAAATATTGGGCTTCTAGCTGTGTTTGGGACTTGTTCTATTAATCCATCTATACAGACCTCCATCAGGTTGCAAACTGAATATAATTTTTTTCTGCATCTACCTCTGAAAAAATATTTGGGCATCTAGCTGTGTGTGGGACTTGTTCTATTAGTCCATCTATACTGACCTCCATCAGGTTGCAAACTGAAAATAATTTTTTGTCTGCATCTAGCTCTGAAAAAATATTTGGCCTTCTAGCAGTGTGTGGGACTTTCTCTATTAGTCCATCTATACTGACCTCCATCAGGTTGCAAATTAAAATTATTTGTATCTGCATCCAGCTCTGAAAAAATATTTGGCCTTCTAGCAGTGTGATGGACTTTCTCTATTAGTCCATCTATACTGACCTCCATCAAGTTGCAAATTAAAAATAATTTTTTGTCTGCATTTAGCTCTGAAAAAATATTTGGCCTTCTAGCAGTTTGTGGGACTTTCTCTATTAGTCCATCTATACTGACCTCCATCAGGTTGCAAACTGAATATATTTTTTTTCTGCATCTACCTCTGAAAAAATATTGGGCTTCTAGCTGTGTGTGGGACTTGTTCTATTAATCCATCTATACAGACCTCCATCAGGTTGCAAACTAAATATAATTTTTTTCTGCATCTACCTCTGAAAAAATATTTGGGCTTCTAGCTGTGTGTGGGACTTGTTCTATTAGTCCATCTATACTGACCTCCATCAGGTTGCAAACTAAATATAAATTTTTTCAGCATCTAGCTCTGAAAAAATATTTGGCCTTCTAGCAGTGTGTGGGACTTTCTCTATTAGTCCATCTATACTGACCTCCATCAGGTTGCAAATTAAAAATAATTTTTAACTGCATCCAGCTCTGAAAAAATATTTGGCCATCTAGCAGTGTGTGGGACTTTCTCTATTAGTCCATCTATACTGACCTCCATCAGGTTGCAAATTAAAAATAATTTTTTGCCTGCATCTAGCTCTGAAAAAATATTTGGCCTTCTAGCAGTGTGTGGGACTTTCTCTATTAGTCCATCTATACTAACCTCCATCAGGTTGCAAACTGAATATATTTTTTTTCTGCATCTACCTCTGAAAAAATATTTGGACTTCTAGCTGTGTGTGGGACTTTCTCTATTAGTCCATCTATACTGACCTCCATCAGGTTGCAAACTGAATATAATTTTTTTCTGCATCTACCTATGAAAAAATATTTGGGCTTCTAGCAGTGTGTGGGACTTGTTCTATTAGTCCATCTATACTGACCTCCATCAGGTTGCAAACTGAATATATTTTTTTTCTGCATCTACCTCTGAAAAAATATTGGGCTTCTAGCTGTGTGTGGGACTTGTTCTATTAATCCATCTATACAGACCTCCATCAGGTTGCAAACTGAATATAATTTTTTTCTGCATCTACTTCTGAAAAAATATTTGGGCTTCTAGCTGTGTGTGGGACTTGTTCTATTAGTCCATCTATACTGGCCTCCATCAGGTTGCAAATTGAAAATAATTTTTTGTCTGCATCTAGCTCTGAATAAATATTTGGCCTTCTAGCAGTGTGTGGGACTTTCTCTATTAGTCCATCTATACGGACCTCCATCAGGTGGCAAATTAAAAATATTTTTTATCTGCATCTACCTCTGAAAAAATATTTGGGCTTCTAGCTGAGTGTGGGACTTGTTCTATTAGTCCATCTATACTGACCTCCATCAGGTTGCAAACTGAATATATTTTTTTTCTGCATCTAGCTCTGAAAAAATATTTGGCCTTCTAGTAGTGTGTGGGACTTTCTCTATTAGTCCATCTATACTGACCTCCATCAGGTTGCAAATTAAAAATAATTTTTATCTGCATCCAGCTCTGAAAAAATATTTGGCCTTCTAGCAGTGTGTGGGACTTTCTCTATTAGTCCATCTATACTGACCTCCATCAGGTTGCAAATTAAAAATAATTTTTATCTGCATCCAGCTCTGAAAAAATATTTGGCCTTCTAGCAGTGTGTGGGACTTTCTCTATTAGTCCATCTATACTGACCTCCATCAGGTTGCAAACTAAAAATAATTTGTATCTGCATTCAGCTCTGAAAAAATATTTGGCCTTCTAGCAGTGTGATGGACTTTCTCTATTAGTCCATCTATACTGACCTCCATCAAGTTGCAAATTAAAAATAATTTTTTGTCTGCATCTAGCTCTGAAAAAATATTTGGCCTTCTAGCAGTTTGTGGGACTTTCTCTATTAGTCCATCTATACTGACCTCCATCAGGTTGCAAACTGAATATATTTTTTTTCTGCATCTACCGCTGAAAAAATATTGGGCTTCTAGCTGTGTGTGGGACTTGTTCTATTAATCCATCTATACAGACCTCCATCAGGTTGCAAACTGAATATAATTTTTTTCTGCATCTACCTCTGAAAAAATATTTCGGCATCTAGCTGTGTGTGGGACTTGTTCTATTAGTCCATCTATACTGACCTCCATCAGGTTGCAAACTGAAAATAATTTTTTGTCTGCATCTAGCTCTGAAAAAATATTTGGCCTTCTAGCAGTGTTTGGGACTTTCTCTATTAGTCCATCTATACTGACCTCCATCAGGTTGCAAATTAAAAATATTTTTTATCTGCATCTACCTCTGAAAAAATATTTGGGCTGCTAGCTGAGTGTGGGACTTGTTCTATTAGTCCATCTATACTGACCTCCATCAGGATGCAAACTGAATATAATTTTTTTCTGCATCTAGCTCTGAAAAAATATTTGGCCTTCTAGCAGTGTGTGGGACTTTCTCTATTAGCCAATCTATACTGACCTCCATCAGGTTGCAAATTAAAAATCATTTTTATCTGCATCCAGCTCTGAAAAAATATTTGGCCTTCTAGCAGTGTGTGGGACTTTCTCTATTAGTCCATCTATACTGACCTCCATCAGGTTGCAAATTAAAAATAATTTTTATCTGCATCCAGCTCTGAAAAAATATTTGGCCTTCTAGCAGTGTGTGGGACTTTCTCTATTAGTCCATCTATACTGACCTCCATCAGGTTGCAAATTAAAAATAATTTTTTGTCTGCATCTAGCTCTGAAAAAATATTTGGCCTTCTAGCAGTGTGTGGGACTTTCTCTATTAGTCCATCTATACTGACCTCCATCAGGTTGCAAACTGAATATATTTTTTTTCTGCATCTACCTCTGAAAAAATATTGGGCTTCTAGCTCTGTGTGGGACTTGTTCTATTAATCCATCTATACAGACCTCCATCAGGTTGCAAACTGAATATAATTTTTTTCTGCATCTACCTCTGAAAAAATATTTGGGCATCTAGCTGTGTGTGGGACTTGTTCTATTAGTCCATCTATACTGACCTCCATCAGGTTGCAAACTGAAAATAATTTTTTGTCTGCATCTAGCTCTGAAAAAATATTTGGCCTTCTAGCAGTGTGTGGGACTTTCTCTATTAGTCCATCTATACTGACCTCCATCAGGTTGCAAATTAAAAATATTTTTTATCTGCATCTACCTCTGAAAAAATATTTGGGCTTCTAGCTGAGTGTGGGACTTGTTCTATTAGTCCATCTATACTGACCTCCATCAGGTTGCAAACTGAATATAAGTATTTTCTGCATCTAGCTCTGAAAAAATATTTGGCCTTCTAGCAGTGTGTGGGACTTTCTCTATTAGTCCATCTATACTGACCTTCATCAGGTTGCAAATTAAAAATAATTTTTATCTGCATCCAGCTCTGAAAAAATATTTGGCCTTCTAGCAGTGTGTGGGACTTTCTCTATTAGTCCATCTATACTGACCTCCATCAGGTTGCAAATTAAAAATAATTTTTATCTGCATCCAGCTCTGAAAAAATATTTGGCCTTCTAGCAGTGTGTGGGACTTTCTCTATTAGTCCATCTATACTGACCTCCATCAGGTTGCAAATTAAAAATAATTTTTTGTCTGCATCTAGCTCTGAAAAAATATTTGGCCTTCTAGCAGTGTGTGGGACTTTCTCTGTTAGTCCATCTATACTGACCTCCATCAGGTTGCAAACTGAATATATTTTTTTCTGCATCTACCTCTGAAAAAATATTGGGCTTCTAGCTGTGTGTGGGACTTGTTCTATTAATCCATCTATACAGACCTCCATCAGGTTGCAAACTGAATATCATTTTTTTTTGCATCTACCTCTGAAAAAATATTTGGGCATCTAGCTGTGTGTGGGACTTGTTCTATTAGTCCATCTATACTGACCTCCATCAGGTTGCAAACTGAAAATAATTTTTTGTCTGCATCTAGCTCTGAAAAAATATTTGGCCTTCTAGCAGTGTGTGGGACTTTCTCTATTAGTCCATCTATACTGACCTCCATCAGGTTGCAAATTAAAAATAATTTGTATCTGCATCCAGCTCTGAAAAAATATTTGGCCTTCTAGCAGTGTGATGGACTTTCTCTATTAGTCCATCTATACTGACCTCCATCAAGTTGCAAATTAAAAATATTTTTTTGTCTGCATCTAGCTCTGAAAAAATATTTGGCCTTCTAGCAGTTTGTGGGACTTTCTCTTTTAGTCCATCTATACTGACCTCCATCAGGTTGCAAACTGAATATATTTTTTTTCTGCATCTACCTCTGAAAAAATATTGGGCTTCTAGCTGTGTGTGGGACTTGTTCTATTAATCCATCTATACAGACCTCCATCAGGTTGCAAACTAAATATAATTTTTTTCTGCATCTACCTCTGAAAAAATATTTGGGCTTCTAGCTGTGTGTGGGACTTGTTCTATTAGTCCATCTATACTGACCTCCATCAAGTTGCAAACTGAAAATAATTTTTTGTCTGCATCTAGCTCTGAAAAAATATTTGGCCTTCTAGCAGTGTGTGGGACTTTCTCTATTAGTCCATCTATACTGACCTCCATCAGGTTGCAAATTAAAAATAATTTTTATCTGCATCTACCTCTGAAAAAATATTTGGGCTTCTAGCTGTGTGTGGGACTTGTTCTATTAGTCCATCTATACTGACCTCCATCAGGTTGCAAACTAAATATAATTTTTTTCAGCATCTAGCTCTGAAAAAATATTTGGACTTCTAGCTGTGTGTGGGACTTTCTCTATTAGTCCATCTATACTGACCTCCATCAGGTTGCAAATTGAATATAATTTTCTTCTGCATCTAACCAAGCCAATAGTTTTGGCCTAATACCACAGTTTGGCCACTCAGCTCTGCTCGGTTCCCATCCATTGTTTTTTTGTGCAAACAACTCCAGAGTTGTGAATTAGTTAACCACCAAAATGAGTGGAAAAAGGCCTGCTGCTGGTGGAAAGGGGAATAGGCGTGTTGGGAAGGGGAAAAAAGGTTGTGTCCGTAGGGTAGGTGTTAAAGCAACAGTAACATCTGCAGAAGAAAGACCATCCTCCAGCCAAACTAAAATGTCTACTTCTTTTAGCGGACAATGTGATAAGATCCCTTTCTTACGGCCACGCCAATCGCTACAAATTCCAGATGAGGCACAAAAACAGCAGGTGCTTCAACGGATATCAAGTGCTCCTTTAAGTGGGCTCTCCTCCACATCAACTTCAACATCACAAATACTCCAGTACTCAAAGGTGTCACCCCAATCGCACTTGCTTCCTCACAGCTCCCAAATCTCCAGCTGCCCGTCTGAGTATGAGGTAGAACAGATGGTTGAGTCTGCAGAGCTGTTTACTCATACTATAGCCTGGGAATCAGAGGTCGACTCCAGCGCTTCTGTGAATCCAGACGAGGAAATGATCTGCACTGATGCCCAGAATCTTTATGAATCGGATCCAGGACCAGATGCAGAAGGTTCTGACCATAATGTAGACCATCATTCCCAAACTGTAACTCCTGTTGGTGGAGACAATGAGGAAGACGATGATGAGACTCAAATACCTGATTGGAGCGATAACTTTAGTTTTTTGTCAGGGCAGGAACAGGTTGGCTCTGAGGACGACGGGTGTGATAACGCACAGGGTGATGATGATGAGGTTGGAGATCCCACTTACTGTCAACCCACAGTCAGCCAAGAGATGAGGTCAGCAGAGGAGGTGGAGGAAGATGCTAGTGACGACGAGGTCAGGTTGCGCCTTCCTGGACAGAGACGTAGTACTGGAAGCACGTCAACAACTGCATCCTCAAACACAACTCTGCCTCTCACCACAAGTCGTGGTGGTTCTTCAGGTCGCATGGGTGCTAAGCCTTGCATAGCCTTGGCATTTTTTCAGATCGATAAAGATGACCCAACTCGTGTTATCTGTAACATTTGTCAGCAAAAGCTAAGTAGAGGCCAAAAAATACATAGTTTGAGTACTTCATGCATGAACCGGCACATGGACATGAAGCATAAGTTGCAGTGGGAAGCTCAGTGTGCTACAATGCGGCCTAGCCGGCCGGGCCAACCACCGTCTGCCATATCTTGTGCATCCGCGGCCTCTTCATCCTCTGTGACTGGGGGGACAGCAGTCACACCTGTTTTGGGGCGCAGACCTGCCACCTCTTTACCCGCAACAGCCAGCGTGATTGGCAGGTCATCATTTTCTTTGGAGGTGGTAACACCAGCTGGTGTTGAGCGCTGTCCGACATCGATAGCACCACCTTTGGATCAAGGCAACCTAACATGTCCGCCTGCATCTTCCTCACAGACCGGCAGTTTGCCGGGGACACCCTTATCAACCCCGTCTAAGCACAATAGCCAGCCCTCGGTCCCTCAGATGTGGACAAGTAAAAGACCATTTCCTCCTAGCCATGAGAAAGCTAAGAGGTTGAATTTCACCATCTGCAAGCTCTTGGCTACAGAAATGCTGCCTTTCCGCCTGGTGGACACAGAGGATTTTCGAGACCTTATGTCCGTCGCAGTGCCCCAGTACCAGATGCCCAGTCGGCACTACTTCTCAAAGAAAGGTGTGCCTGTGCTCCACCAGCAAGTCACACACAACATCACCGCTTCTTTGAGAAACTCTGTGTGTGACAGGGTGCATTTCACCACAGACACTTGGACGAGTAGGCATGGACAGGGGCGTTACATGTCGCTGACTGGGCACTGGGTAACTATGGTGACAGCAGGACAAGGGGCTGCTGTCCAAGTCTTGCCGTCCCCACGAGTTGTGCGTCAATCCTCTTTATGTCAAAGTTCCTCCACTGCTTCTGCCTCCTCAACCTCCTCTCGGTCTTCCACCTGCACCCAAAGCCTGTCTGGTCATGCCACAAGCTTTCTAACTGCGCAGAAGGGATCCTGCACACCTCCTTACTATGCTGGCAGTAGGGCTCAACGTCATCAGGCGGTTTTTACTTTGAAATGTCTGGGAAATGTGAGTCACACAGCTGAGGAGTTGTGGTCAGCTCTGGAGAACCAATTTCATGAATGGTTGTCTCCACTGGACCTGAAACCAGGGAAGGCCGTGTGCGACAATGCTGCAAACCTGGGTGCGGCCCTTCGCCGGGGCAATGTCACACACGTGCCTTGTATGGCTCACGTGTTGAACCTGGTTGTCCAGCAATTTTAAGCCCACTATCCCAGACTAGATGGCCTTCTGCAGAGGGCATGGTCGCTGTGTGCTCACTTCCGCCGTTCGCATCCCGCAGCTCAGCGACTTACATCTCTACAGAAGTCGTTGGGCCTGCCACTTCACCGGCTAAAATGCGATGTGCCTACCCGGTGGAATTCAACTCTGCACATGTTGCAGCGACTGTGGCAGCACCGGCAAGCCCTGGTGCAATACATTCTGACGTATAGCCTGGGCAAACGAGATCCGGAGGTGGGGCAAATCACGCTGGAGGAGTGGTCTCAGATCAGGGACCTATGCACCCTTCTACACAGTTTTGAAATGGCGACGAAGATGTTTAGTGCTGACGATGCCATTATCAGCATGACTATTCCGGTGATTTACATGCTGGAGCACATGTTAAACAGAATTCGGAGTCAGGTGGTGGCACAAGAGGAGGTGGAGGAAGTAGAGGAGGAGGAGTTGTATGTAGAAGGGCTAACATCTGCAAGGTCCAGACGGTCGGCAGCACCAAGGCGGCAGGCATGTGAGGGTGGGGGAGATGGTTTTAGCAGGGCGCATGGTAGCAGCCAAACTAGTGAGGAAGGTGCAGGAGCCCAGGAAGAAGTGGAGGACGAACTGATGGAAGACTCATCAGATGAGGGAGACCTTGATCACATTTCTGTTGTGCGAGGTTGGGGGGAGAGGACAGAGGAAGGAAGCATGATTGTTACCTCGCCACCAACACAACAGGGACTTGGTGCTCCTGGATGCGCAACACACATGAGTGCCTTCTTGCTGCACTACCTGCAACATGACCCTCGAATTGTGAGAATTAGAAATAATCCTGACTACTGGGTTGCCACACTGTTAGATCCTCGGTACAAAAGTAAATTTGCAGAAATTATTCCTGCCATAGAAAGGGATGCACGCATGCAGGAGTATCAGCAGAGACTGTTGCAGAATCTTACATGTGCTTTTCCACAAAACACCAGTGGTGCACGTAGTGAATCTCACAGTTCCAACTTGCCAACCATGGGACCGTCAAGTGTTCAGCACTCAAACCATAACAGAACCACAGTATCTGCTGGTAACATCAATTTTGCGGAATCATTTCACCACTTTTTTAGCCCATCCTTTGCAAGGCCACAGGAGACAAGAAGTCTGACACATAGTCAACGCCTAGAGATGATGGTACAGGAGTATCTCCAAGTAATCATTGAAGCCATGACTGTGTCACTGGACCCTTGGTCTTTTTGGGCTTCCAGTCTGGATAAATGGCCGGAGCTAGCCACTTACGCCTTGGAGATCTTGTCATGTCCCGCAGCCAGCGTTCTGTCTGAACGTGTGTTCAGCGCTGCTGGTGGTGTGCTGACAGATAAGCGCACGCGGCTCTCCACTGATAATGTAGACAGACTCACGTTCATAAAGATGAACAAATCATGGATCCGAAACGACTTTTCTACCCCTATGTCATCCTGGGGAGAGAAAAAGCTTGATGATTGGTTAAAATCACCCTACCAACCGTTTTAAGCTTTCAAATTACTAATCATGTTTATCTGTATCTTGACTGGAAAATAATTTGGGCTTTGTAGCAGTGTGGAGCACTGATCCTATTAGCCCATCTATACTAAGCTCCACCAGATTTAAAATTAATAATAATTTTTAGCTGCATCTAGCCCGGAAAATAATTTTGGGGCTCCGAGATGCGCAAGACACATAAGTGCCTTCTTGCTGCACTACCTGCAACATGACCCTCATATTGTCAGAATTCGAAGTAATCATGACTACTGGGTTGCCACACTCTTAGATCCCCCAAACTTTTCGATCAACCTTTTCATTTTAATAAAGACCAAAAAAATGGTCATTTTTTAAATTATAAGCATTAGCAGGTTATTAGAAACTGAAATCAAACAGTTTTCAACTCAAAACTTTATTCTAGGTGATGTTACATTTTCACATAGGACCCCTTGTTCGAAAGGAGCTTCTGAACTCTCTCGTCCATTGAATTTGTCAGGTTTTGGATGGTTTCTGCTTCAATTGTTTTGCATGAGGACAGAATACCCTCCCAGAGCTGTTGCTTAGATGTGAACTGCCTCCCGCCATCATAGACACTCCTTTTGATGATGCTCCAGAGGTTCTGAATGGGGTAGAGGTCAGGGGAGCATGGGGGTCACACCATAAGTTTGTCCCCTTTTATGCCCATATCAGCCAGAGATGCAGATGTTTTATGTGCAGCATGAGATGGTGCATTATCATGCAAAAAAATGATCTTGCTGTGAAATACATGGTTCTTCTTCATGAACCATGGCAGGAAGTGCTGTTTGAGAAAATCCACATACATTATGGAGTTCATCTTTAGCGCCTTCAGGGATCCTAAAGGGGCCGACCATCTCTCTCCCCATGATTCCAGCCCAAAACATTACTCCACCTCCTCCTTGTTGGCGCTGTAGCCGTGTTTGTGTGGGGTGTCCATCAACCAGCCATCCTCCACTCCATCCATCTGGACCATCGAGCGCTGCACGGCACTCATCCGTGAACAAAACAGTTTTGAAATCAGTCTTCATGTAATGTTTGGCCCACTGGAGCCGTTTCTGCTTGTGTGAAGTGGATAGAGGAGGTCGACAGGATGACATATGCACAGCTGCAAACCTCTGAAGGACCCTGCATCTTGTTGTTCGGGTTACGTTGGAGGCACCAGCAGCTTCAAAAACTTGTCTGCTGCTGTGACAAGGCTTTTTTGCCGCTGCTCTTTTAACCTGACGTAATTGACTGTAGGAAAGAGTCCTCAATTTGCCCTTATCAGCACGCACACATGTGTACTGTGAATCAGCTACATACTTCTTGATTGCCAAGACACTTCATCCTGATCATCGCACAATGTTGATTGTAGTCATGCCTTGACCTAAACACTCCACAATTTGTTGCTTCTCAGCAGCCGACACATCCTTTTTCTTTCCCATTTTGGCAGAAAATGTAGGCTGCTTAATAATGTGAGACAGCCTTCTTAAGTAGTCTTGCCTTTCATTGGACACACCTGCCAAACTAATTAGCACAGGTGTCTGCAATTGCTTACAGTGATATAAAGAGCCCTGACACACATCACCATCAATAAGTTTAACTGACAAACAAACAAATTCTTCCCTTATCACTCCTAAACACTTTTTGCATAATAATTTGGAACACAGTGTACATGTGCTTTTCCACAAAACACCAGTGATTCACGTAGTGAATCTTACAGTTCTAACTTGCTAACCGTGGTCTGTATGGAGTTGTTCAATAAAGGGCCCAAAATTAAGATAACATAGATGGGAGAGGTCTCTATGAATAGGAATTCCTAAGTATTTGATACCCTATGAGGGCCAGGCAAAGGGAAAGTTGGACTGGATGGAATCCTATATGGATTTGGGGAGGGAGACATCGAGGGCCTCAGACTTCGCTGCATTGATTTTAAAATTTGACCATGTAACAAAGTGATCTATTTCAGCCATAACAGCATGGATGGATATACAGTACAGACCAAAAGTTTGGACACACCTTCTCATTTAAAGATTTTTCTGTATTTTCTTGACTATGGAAATTGTACATTCACACTGAAGGCATCAAAACTATGAATTAACACATGTGGAATTATATACTTAACAAAAAAGTGTGAAACAACTGAAAATATGTCTTATATTCTAGGTTCTTCAAAGTAGCCACCTTTTGCTTTGATGACTGCTTTGCACACTCTTGGCATTCTCTTGATGAGCTTCAAGAGGTAATCACCGGAAATGGTCTTCCAACAATCTTGAAGGAGTTCCCAGAGATGCTTAGCACTTGTTGGCCCTTTTGCCTTCACTCTGCAGTCCAGCTCACCCCAAACCACCTCGATTGGATTCAGGTCTGGTGACTGTGGAGGCCAGGTCATCTGGCGTAGCACCCCATCACTCTCCCTCTTGGTCAAATAGCCCTTACACAGCCTGGAGGTGTGTTTGGGGTCATTGTCCTGTTGAAAAATAAATGATGGTCCAACTAAACGCAAATCGGATGGAATAGCATGCCGCTGTAAGATGCTGTGCTACCATGCTGGTTCAGTATGCCTTCAATTTTGAATAAATCCCCAACAGTGTCACCAGCAAAGCACCCCCACACCATCACACCTCCTCCTCCATGCTTCACGGTGGGAATCAGGCATGTAGAGTCCATCCGTTCACCTTTTCTGCGTCGCACAAAGACACGTTGGTTGGAACCAAAGATCTCAAATTTGGACTCATCAGACCAAAGCACAGATTTCCACTGGTCTATTGTCCATTTCTTGTGTTCTTTAGCCCAAACAAGTCTCTTCTGCTTGTTGCCTGTCCTTAGCAGTGGTTTCCTAGCAGCTATTTTACCATGAAGGCCTGCTGCACAAAGTCTCCTTTTAATAGTTTTTGAAGAGATGTGTCTGCTGCTAGAACTCTGTGTGGCATTGACCTGGTCTCTAATCTGAGCTGTTGTTAACCTGCGATTTCTGAAGCTGGTGACTCGGATAAACTTATCCTCAGAAGCAGAGGTGATTCTTGGTCTTCCTTTCCTGGGTCGGTCCTCATGTGAGCCAGTTTCTTTGTAGCGATTGATGGTTTTTGCAACTGCACTTGGGGACACTTTCAAAGTTTTCCCAATTTTTCGGACTGACTGACCTTCATTTCTTAAAGTAATGATGGCCACTCGTTTTTCTTTACTTAGCTGCTTTTTTCTTGCCATAATGCAAATTTTAACAGTCTATTCAGTAGGACTATTAGCTGTGTATCCACCAGAGTTCTGCACGACACAACTGATGGTCCCAACCCCATTTATAAGGCAAGAAATCCCACTTATTAAATCTGACAGGGCACACCTGTGAAGTGAAAACCATTTCCGGTGACTACCTCTTGAAGCTCATCAAGAGAATGCCAAGAGTGTGCAAAGCAGTCATCAAAGCAAAAGGTGGCTACTTTGAAGAACCTAGAATATAAGACATATTTTCAGTTGTTTCACACTATTTTGTTAAGTATATAATTCCACATGTGTTAATTCATAGTTTTGATGCCTTCAGTGTGAATGTACAATTTTCATAGTCATGAAAATACAGAAAAATCTTTAAATGAGAAGGTGTGTCCAAACTTTTGGTCTGTACTGTATGTGATTGAGTGATATATAATAGGACATCATCAGCAAATAGAGAGCACTTGTATACGGTGCCTCCCACCTCAATCCACCTAATATTGGGGTTATGGCGAATTGATGAGAGCAGGTGCTCCGTCACTAGGATGTATAAGAGAGGGGACAGAGGACATCCCTGCCTTGTCCCATTGGTGATTGTGAAAGGTGATGAAAATGTTCTGATGCACCCCCTGGGCCTTGGGACACCCGGAGCCGGACCCTTTTTGGTGGATGCTGGTGGTTGTAGTCTTCGTGGCGGCGACCCGGTTCCGTGGCTCATGGTGGTCAAACCAGTGGCGGAACTATTTATGTGGTTTTGATGTTTAAATGTCCGACTACGCCACCCGTGGATTGCGGTCAGAGTGAACCGCCGCTGCAGGGCAGACCGCTGAGGCTGGTGTTGTGGGTGCAGCAGAGCGTAGCATAACTCCCCACGGGAGGAGTATAGCCTCAGGGCAGTGTATGCGGAGGATGGGGGTGATGGTGCAGGGCAGCAGCAGTAACGACAAAGAGTCAGTGATGCAGTCCAGGGCCTTTACTCACAGTTCTTATTATCCAGACCACGTCTGCAGGTAACGGCTGCCCACGTCGTACTGTGCTCACCAGGTGAGGGGCTCAGTCAACTCCCAGATAACTTTGGAGCGCTTCACAGGACCCCCTTTGTGTGTCCTTTGTCTGGCCTTTCTTACCAACCCTTCTGTCCGGCTGCCTCGGGCCTCCTCTTGGTAAACTTGGCGCCAGTTTCCCTGACCCTATGTGCTGCCCTCCTAGCGGGTGTAGCGAGGGGCTGCGCCACATAAAATGTCACAGCCTCCGGTTTCTAGCTGAGGGTCGTTTCCTGCCTCCACTAGTTTCGGGGACCGGACTCCCCCTTTGGCCTGACCCCTCCATGCAGGTGGATTCGGGCGTGCGGTGGCGACTCGCCCGTCCGCACCCCTGGGATCCCTTCGTTCCTCGTTCCTTGAGCCTTCTCCGCTCCTCTTCCTTCCTTCTCCCTCTTCCAGGCCTGGGCCTCTGTTACTAGGCCCGCCTCCGGAGCAGAGCTCATACAGAGCCCCTGCTCCCTGCCACTTCTGCTCAGACTTCTCTGCACTGAACTAAGATGGTGCCCACCTTTTATACTCCCTTCTCAATGCACCCAGGAACTGCTTCCTCCCTGCTCCTGCACTACAGGGTTCCCCTTCCTCAGTGTTCCCTCCCCCCACTCCAGCCAGGGACAGGGACTGTCGTGCCCATTTTCAGGGGCATATTGGTCGCCCTGCCCCACGGCAATATGGTGTAATGCATGCAGGTGTCGGGTCCTGATCCACACTCCATCCTTACCTGAGAGTGAGATATCACACCTCTGGGTGAGGTGCAATACCTCTGTAGCAACCGAGCCCTCAGGGTGCTACAGTTCCATTTATCTTCAGCCTAGGTGACGTATTGCAATACAGGGCCGTGATTTTGGCTATAAAAGGGTCCCCTAGACCCCTACCCCAAGCCTTTTAAGAGAATCATATATGGCGTGCCAGGAGACTCTATGGAATGCTTTCTCAGCATCCAACGAGAGTATCTAATTACAAATTTTTAACTGCATCTAGCCCAGGAAATACTTTGTGCCTAGTAGCAGTGTCTGCTAGTCAGCGGATTATCCCGGCTGTTAAGCAAGCTACACCACCTGTAGTTTGGACACTTAATTTTTTCAAAGGAAATGCTTCGGGACCACGGGATGCTCAGTGAAGAGCATCAGGAGGCACCCCAAGGCATAGGGGCTGGGACTGGCAGTAGGATGCCTTGGGGTGGACAGCCGAGCTCGATCCTTATAAAAGCTTTTTAACTGCAGCAGCTTTAGTGGACGCTACTGAAGCTGGAATTACGCGGCTGCTGGCATGAGACTTGCCCTCCAATAGATCCTTGTAAATGGATTTAAAGTGTATTCATTCAAATTAGAGAGACAATTTAAATTAAAAAGCTTAGAGCTGCCTCCACCACAGGGGGGCTCGCTCGACCCACCAGCGGACAGGCACCAGTATTGGGAGAGGGGGGCTGGCCGTCAGGGTTCACCGCGGCTCTGGCACAAACCCGGCGACACGGAGGTGGCACGGGCAGGAGCGGACTGAACGTGTCGGCTTCTCACTTTTTGGATTTTAGAAGGGCATGACATGCCTATATCTGTGTCTCCCCCACCTTTTACTTCTCCACCTCTTTTCTTTTCTCATGACTATATGTACTTGTCACTTTTCCATGTGTTAGTTGTGTCTTCTGAGCAGTTTGTCAGCTTTTGGACACCTTTGAAGGTGTTTTCTATGCGTTTCTATGTGTTTTTGTTTGCCTGCCATGGGTTTTAACGGTGTTCGAAGGTGTTCGACGAACAGTTCGGCGAACAAACGGGTGTTCGACGAACTGAACCGAACTCGAACACTACGGGGGTAGCTCAACACTAGACCCCATGACATGCGCCATGCATGTGGGGTCCCCATGACATGGGACACGTATTTGGGGCCCCCATGACATGTCGCATGCACGTGGGGCCCCCATAACATGCGTCATGCATTTGGGGACCCCTTAACATGCGGCATGCATTTGGGGCCCCATGACATGCGGAATGCACGTGTGGGCCCCATGACATGCGGAATGCACGTGGGTCACTCATGACATGCGGCATGCATTTGGGGCCCCCATGACATGCGGCATGCATGTGGGGCGCCCTTGACATGCATCATGCATTTGGGGCCCCCATGACATGAGGCATACATTTGGGGCCCCCATGACATGCGGCATGCATTTGGGTCCCCATGACATGCGGAATGCACGTGGGGCCCCATGACATGCGGGATGCATGTGGTGGCCCCATAACATGCAGAATGCACGTGGGGCCCCCATGACTTGCGGCATGCATTTGGGGCCCCCATGACATGCGGCATGCATGTGGGGCCTCCTTGACATGCGGCATGCATTTGGGACCCCATGACATGCGGCATGCATGTGGGGCCCCCTTGACATGCGGCATGCATTTGGGGCCCCCATGATATGCGGCACGTACTTGGGGACCCCATGACATGCAGCATGTATTTGGGGCCCTCATGACATGCGGCATGCCTGTGGTGCCCCCATGACATGCGGCATGCATTTGGGGCCCTCAAGACATGCAGCATGCCTGTGGTGCCCCCATGACATGCGGCATGCATTTGGGCCACCCATGACAAGCGGCATGCATGTAGGGCCCTCATGACATGCGGCATGCACGTGGGGCCCCCATGACATGTGCCATGCATGTGGGGCCCCCATGACATGCGCCATGCATGTGGGGCTCCCCTGACATGCGACATGCACGTGGGGCCCCCATGACATGCGGCACGTATTTGGGGCCCCCATGACATGCGGCAAGCATTTGGGGCCCCATGACACGCGGCATGCATGTGAAGCCCCAATGGCATGCGACATGCATGTGGGGCTCCCCTGACATGCGGCATGCACGTGGGGCCACCATGACATGCGGCACGTATTTGGGGCCCCCATGACATGCGACATGCATTTGGGGCCCTCATGACATGCGGCATGCACGTGGGGCCCCCATGACATGGGACACGTATTTATGGACCACATGACATGCGGCATACATTTGGGGCCCCCATGACATGTGGCATGCATTTGGGACACCCATGACATGCGGCATGCATTTGGGGCCCCCATTATAAGAGGCACGTATTTGGGGACCCATGACATGCGGCATGCATTTGGGGCTCCCATGACATGTGGCATGTACGTGGGCCCACATGATATGCGACACGTATTTGGGGACCCCATGACATGCGGGAAGTATTTGGGGTTCCCATGACATGCGGCATTCTTTTTGGGCCCCCATGGCACGCGGTATGCATGTGGAGCCCCCATTACATGTGGCATGCATGTGGGGTCACCATGACATGTGCCATGAACGTGGGGCCCCTATGACATGCGGTACGTATTTGGGGCCCCCATGACAAGCAGCATACATTTGGGGCCCCCATGACATGCGGCATGCATTTGGGGCCCCCATGACATGCGACATACATTTGGGGACCCAATGACATGCGGCATACATTTGGGGCCCCCATAACATGCGGCATGCATGTGGAGATCCATGGCATGCGGAATGCACGTGGGGAACCCATGACATGGAGCATGCAATTCGGGCCCCCATGACATGCAGCATGAATTTGGGGTCCCCATTACATGCGGCATGCATGTGGGGCCCCCATGACATGCACCATGCCTGTGGGGAACACATGACATGCGGCACGTATTTGGGGCCCCCATGACATGCGGCATGCACGTGGGGCCCCCATGACATGCGGCACGTATTTATGGCCCTCATGACATGCGGCATACAATTGGGGTCTCCATGACATGCGGCATGCATTTGGGGCCCCATGACATGCGGAATGCACGTGGGGGCCCCATGACATGCGGAATGCACGTATGTCCCCCATGACATGCGGCATGCATTTGGGGCCCCCATGACATGCGGCATGCATGTGGGGCTCCCTTGACATGCGGCAAGCATTTGGGGCCCCCATGACATGAGGCATGCATGTGGGGCCCCCATGACATGCGGCATGCATTTGGGGCCCCATGACATGCGTAATACACGTGATGCCCCCATGACATGTGTCATGCATTTTGGGCCCCCATGACATGCGGCATGCATGTGGGGCCCCCTTGACATGCGGCATGCACTTGGGGCCCCCATGATATGCGGCACATACTTGGGGCCCCCATGACATGCGGCATGCATTTGGGGCCCTCATGACAAGAGGCATGCACGTGGGGCCCCCATGATATGCGGCTTGCATTTGGGCCATCCATGACAAGCGCGGCATGCACGTGGGGCCCTCATGACATGCGGCATGCATTTGGGGCCCCCATGACATGCGGCTTGCACGTGGGGCCCCCATGACATGTGGCACGTATTTGTGGCCCCCATGACATGTGGCATGCATGTGGGGCCCCCATGACATGCAGCACGTATTTGGGGCCCCCATGACAATGACATGCGGCATGCATTTGGGGCCCCCATGACATGTGCCATGCATGTGGGGCCCCCATGACATGTGGCACGTATTTGGGGCCCGCATGGCATGCGGCATGCATTTGGGCCCCCTGACATGAGGCACGTATTTCGGGCCCCCATGACATGTGGTTTGCACGTTAGGCGCCCCTTAGATGTGTCATGCGTTTGTGGCCCCCATGACACGCGGCATGTATGTGGAGCTCCCATGACATGCGGTACGTGTTTGGGGCCCCCATGACATGCGGCATGCATTTGGGCCCCTATGACTTGCGCCATGCATGTGGGGCCCCCATGACATGCGGTGCGTATTTGGGGCCCCCATGACATGCGGCATGCATTTGGGGCCCCCATGACATGCGCCATGCATCTGGGGCCCCATGTCATGCGGCACGTATTTGGGGCCCCCAAGACCTGAGGCATGCACGTGGTGCCCCCATGACATGCGGCATGTATTTGGGGCCCCCATGACATGCGACATGCATTTGGTGCCCAAATGACATGCGCCATGCAAGTGGGTCCCTCATGACATGCGGCATGTATTTGTGGCCCCCATGACATGCGGCATGCATTTGGTGTCCCCATGACAAGCGGTGTTCACGTGGGGCCCCCATGACCTGCGGCATGCGTTTGGCCCACCCATGACATGTGGCATGCATTTGGTGCGAAAATGACATGTGCCATGCATGTGGGGCCCCCATGACATGAGGCACGTATTTAGGGCCCCATGACATGCTGCATGCATTTGGTGCCCCCATGACATAAGCCATGCATGTGGGGCCCCCATGACATGCGGTATGCATTTGGGGCCCCCATGACATGCGGCACGCATTTGTGGCCCCCATGACATGTGGCATGCATTTGGGGTCCCCATGACATGCGGCATGCACGTGGGGCCCTCATGACAGGTGGCATGCATTTGGGGCCCCCGTGACATGCGGCATGCATTTGGTCCCCCCCTTATATGCGGCATGCACGTGGGGCCCCAAGACATGCGGCATGCACGTGGGGCCCCCATGACATGCGGCACGTATTTGGGGCCACAATGACATGCGGCATGCATTTGGGGCCCCCATGACATGTGCCATGCATGTGGGGCCCCCATGACATGAGGCACGTATTTCGGGCCCCCATGACATGCGGCATGCATTTAGTGCCACCATGACATGCGGCATGCATGTGGGCCCCCATGACATGTGGCACGCATTTGGGGTCCCCATGACATGCGGCATGCTCGTGGGGCCCCCATGACAGGCGGCATGTATTTGGGGCCCCCATGACATGCGGCATGCATTTTGTCCCCCCATTATATGCGGCATGCACGTGGGCCCCCCATGAAATACGGCATGCTAATTGGGGGCCATATGACACCCGGCATGCATGTGGGGCCCCCATGATATGCGGCATGCACGTGGGGCCCCCATGACATGTGGCACGTATTTATGGCCCTCATGACATGCGGCATACAATTGGGGCCTCCATGACATGCGGCATGCATTTGGGGCCCCATGACATGCGGAATGCACGTGGGGGCCCCATGACATGCGGAATGCACGTATGTCCCCCATGACATGCGGCATGCATTTGGGGCCCCCATGACATGCGGCATGCATGTGGGGCCCCCTTGACATGCGGCATGCATTTGGGGCCCCCATGACATGAGGCATGCATTTGGGGCCCCCATGACATGCGGCATGCATGTGGGGCCCCCTTGACATGCGGCATGCATTTGGAGCCCCCATGACATGATGCATGCATTTGGGGCCCCCATGACATGCGGCATGCATTTGGGGCCCCATGACATGCGTAATACACGCGATGCCCCCATGACATGTGCCATGCATTTGGGGCCCCCATGACATGCGGCATGCATTTAGTGCCACCATGACATGCGGCATGCATGTGGGCCCCCATGACATGTGGCACGCATTTGGGGTCCCCATGACATGCGGCATGCTCGTGGGGCCCCCATGACAGGCGGCATGTATTTGGGGCCCCCATGACATGCGGCATGCATTTGGTCCCCCCATTATATGCGGCATGCACGTGGGCCCCCCATGACACCCGGCATGCATGTGGGGCCCCCATGATATGCGGCATGCACGTGGGGCCCCCATGACATGCGGCACGTATTTATGGCCCTCATGACATGCGGCATACAATTGGGGCCTCCATGACATGCGGCATGCATTTGGGGCCCCATGACATGCGGAATGCACGTGGGGGCCCATGACATGCGGAATGTACGTATGTCCCCCATGACATGCGGCATGCATTTGGGGCCCCCATGACATGCGGCATGCATGTGGGGCCCCCTTGACATGCGGCATGCATTTGGGGCCCCCATGACATGAGGCATGCATTTGGGGCCCCCATGACATGCGGCATGCAATTGGGGCCCCATGACATGCGTAATACACGCGATGCCCCATGACATGTGCCATGCATTTGGGGCCCCCATGACATGCGGCATGCATGTGGGCCCCCTTGACATGCGGCATGCACATGGGGCACCCATGATATGCGGCACATACTTGGGGCCCCCATGACATGCGGCATGCATTTGGGGCCCTCATGACAAGAGGCATGCACGTGGGGCCCCCATGACATGCGGCTTTCATTTGGGCCATCCATGACAAGTGCGGCATGCACGGGGGGCCCTCATGAAATGCGGCACGTATTTGGTGCCCCCATGACATAAGGCACGTATTTGATTCCCCAATGACTTAAGACATGCATTTGGGCCCCCATGACGTGCGCCAGGCATGTGGGGCCCCCTTGTCATGCGGCACACATTTGGGGCCCCCATGACATGCGGCATGCATTTGGGGTCCCCATGACATGCGGCATGCATTTGGGACCCCCATGATAAGCGGCACGTATTTGGGGCCCCCATGACATGCGGCTTGCAAGTGGGGCCCCCATGACATGTGGCACGTATTTGGGGCCCCCATGACATGTGGCATGCATGTGGGGCCCCCATGATATGTGTCATGCATGTGGGGCCCCCATGACATGTGCCATGCATGTGGGGCCCCCATGACATGCAGCACGTATTTGGGGCCCCCATGACAATGACATGCGGCATGCATTTGGGGCCCCCATGACATGTACCATGCATGTGGGGCCCCCATGACATGCGGCACGTATTTGGGGCCCGCATGGCATGCGGCATGCATTTGGGCCCCCTGACATGAGGCACGTATTTCGGGCCCCCATGACATGTGGTTTGCACGTTAGGCGCCCATTACATGTGTCATGCGTTTGTGGCCCCCATGACACGCGGCATGTATGTGAAGCTCCCATGACATGCGGTACGTATTTGGGGCCCCCATGACATAAGGCACGTATTTGGGGCCACCATGACATAAGGCATGCATTTGGGCCCATATGACTTGCGCCATGCATGTGGGGCCCCCATGACATGCGGTGCGTATTTGGGGCCCCCATGACATGCGGCATGCATTTGGGGCCCCCATGACATGCGCCATGCATCTGGGGCCCCATGTCATGCGGCACGTATTTGGGGCCCCCAAGACCTGAGGCATGCACGTGGTGCCCCCATGACATGAGGCACGTATTTGGGGCCCCCATGACATGTGGCATGCATGTGGGGCCCCCATGACATGTGCCACGCATGTTGGGCCCCCATGACATGCGGCACGTATTTGGGGCCCCCATGACATCCTGCATGCATTCGGGGCCCCCATGACATGCGCCATGCATGTGGGGCCCCCATGACATGCGGCACGTATTTGGGGCCCCCATGATATGCGGCATGCATTTGGTGCTCCCAAGACATGCGTCATGCATGTGGGGTACCCATGACATGCGGCACTTATTTGGGGCCCCCATGACATGCCGCATGCACTTGGGATCCCCATAACTTGCGGTATGCACATGGGGCCAACATGGCATGCGGCACGGAATTGGGGACCCCATGACATAAGGCACGTATTTGAGGCCCCAATGACTTAAGACATGCATGTGGGGCCCCCATGACATGCGCCATGCATGTGGGGCCCCCATGTCATGCGGCACGCATTTGGGGCCCCCATGACATGCGGCATGCATTTGGGGTCCCCATGACATACGGCATGCATTTGGGGCCCCCATGATAAGCGGCACGTATTTGGGGCCCCCATGACATGCGGCATGTATTTTGGGCCCCCATGACATGTGGCATGAACATGGGCCGCATGACATGCGGCATACATTTGGGGCCCCCATGACATGCACCTTGAATTTGGGCCCCCCATGACATGCGGCATGCATTTGGGGCCCCCATGACATGTGGCCTGAACCTGAGCCCCCATGACATGCGGCATGCATTTTTGGCCCCCATTACATGCGGCATGCATGTTGGGCCCCCATGATATGCGCTATGCATGTGGGGCCCCATGACATGCGGCACGTGCTGGGGCACACATGACTTGAGGCATGAATTTGGGGCCCCCATGCCATGAGGCATGCACGTGGGGTACCCATGACATGTGGCATGAACATGGGCCCCTATGACATGTGGCACGTATTTGAGGATCCCATGACTTTCGTGATGCATTTGGAGTCCCCATGACTTGCACCATGCATTTGGGGCCCCCATGACACGCGGCATGCATGTGGGGCCCCCATGACATGCGGTATGCACGTGGTGCGCCCATGACAAGCGGCGTACATGTGGAGCCCCATGACATGCGGCATGCACGTGGGGCCCCCATTACATGCGGCATGCATTTGGGGCCCCCATGACATGCAGCATTAATTTGGGGCCCCCATGACATGTGCCATGCATGTGGGGCCCCCATTACTTGCGGCATGGATTTTTGGCCCCCATGACATGCGCCATGCATGTGGGGCCCCATGTCATGCGGCACGTATTTGGGGCCCCCATGACATGCGCCATGCATGTGGGTCCCCCATGACGTGCGGCATGCATTTGGGGCCTCCATGACATGCGCCATGCATTTGGGGCCCCCATGACATGCGGCATGCATTTGGGGCCCCCATGATAAGTGGCACGTATTTGGGGCCCCCATGACATGCGGCATGCATTTTGGGCCCCCATGACATGTGGCATGAACATGGGCCGCATGACATGCGGCATACATTTGGGGCCCCCATGACATGCGCCTTGCATTTGGGGCCCCCATGACATGCGGCATGCATTTGGGGCCCCCATGTCATGTGGCCTGAACCTGAGCCCCCATGACATGCGGCATGCATGTGGGGCCCCCATGACATGCGTCATGCATTTGGGGCCCCCATTACATGCGGCATGCATGTTGGGCCCCCATGACATGCGCCATGCATGTGGGGCCCCATGACATGCGGCACATATTTGGGGCCCCCATTACATGCCGCATGCTCTTGGGATCTCCATAACTTGCGGTATGCACGTGGGGCCAACATGACATGCGGCACGTATTTGGGCCGCCATGACATAAGGCACGTATTTGAGGCCCCAATGACTTAAGGCATGCATTTGGGCCCCCATGACATGCGCCATGCATGTGGGTCCCCCATGACATGTGGCGCGTATTTGGGGCCCCCATGACATAAGGCACGTATTTGGGGCCCGCAAGACATGAGGCATGCACGTGGTGCCCCCATGACATGCGGTACATATTTGGGGCCCCCATGACATGTGCCACGCATGTTGGGCGCCCATGACATGCGGCACGTATTTGGAGCCCCCATGACATGCGGCACGTATTTGGGGCCCCCATGACATCCGGCATGCATTCGGGGCCCCCATGACATGCGCCATGCATGTGGGGCCCCCATGACATGCGGCACATATTTGGGGCCCCCATTATATGCGGCATGCATTTGGTGCCCCAAGACATGCGTCATGCATGTGGGGTACCCATGACATGCGTCACTTATTTGTGGCCCCCATTACATGCCGCATGCACTTGGGATCTCCATAACTTGCGGTATGCACGTGGGGCCAACATGACATGCGGCACGTATTTGGGGCCCCCATGACATGCGGCACGTATTTGGGGCCCCCATGACATAAGGCACATATTTGGGGCCCCCATGACATAAGGCATGCATTTGGGACCCCATGACATGTGCCATGCATATGGGGTCCCCATGACATGCGGCACGTATTTGGGGCCCCCAAGACATGAGGCATGCACGTGGTGCCCCCATGACATGCGGCACGTATTTGGGGCCCCCATTACATGTGGCATGCATGTGGGGCCCCCATGACATGTACCACGCATGTTGGGCCCCCATGATATGCGGCACGTATTTGGGGCCCCCATGACATCCGGCATGCATTCGTGGCCCCCATGACATGCGTCATGCATGTGGGGCCCCCATGACATGCGGCACGTATTTGGGGCCCCCATGATATGCGGCATGCATTTGGTGCCCCCAAGAAATGCGTCATGCATGTGGGGTACCCATGACATGCGGCAGTTATTTGGGGCCCCCATTACATGCCGCATGCTCTTGGGAAATCCATAACTTGCGGTATGCACGTGGGGCCAACATGACATGCGGCACGTATTTGGATCCGCCATGACATAAGGCACATATTTGAGGCCCCAATGACTTAAGGCATGCATTTGGGCCCCCATGACATGCGCCATGCATGTGGGGCCCCCATGACATGTGGCGCGTATTTGGGGCCCCCATGACATGCGGCATGCATTTGTGGTCCCCATGACATGTGGCATGCATGTGGGGCCCCATGTCATGCGGCACGTATTTGGGGCCCCCAAGACATGCGGCATGCATGTGGGGCCCCCATGACATGCGACACGTATTTGGGGCCCCCATGACATGTGGCATGCATGTGGGACCCCCATGACATGTGTCACGCATGTGGGTCCCCCATGACATGCGGCACGTATTTGGGGCCCCCATGACATGAGGCATGCATTCGGTGCCCCCATGACATAAGGCATGCATTTGGGCCCCCATGACATGTGCCATGCATATGGGGCCCCCATGACATGCGGCATGCATTTGGGGCCCCCATGACATGCGGCATGCATTTGGGGCCCCCATGATAAGCGGCACGTATTTGGGGTCCCCATGACACACGGCATGCATTTTGGGCCCCCATGACATGTGGCATGAACGTGGGCCGCATGACATGCGGCATACATTTGGGGCCCCAATGACATGCGCCATGCATTTCGGGCCCCCATGACATGTGGCCTGAACCTGAGCCCCCATGACATACGGCATGCATTTGGGGCACCCATGACATGCGGCATGCATTTGGGGCCCCCATGATAAGCGGCACGTATTTGGGGTCCCCATGACACACGGCATGCATTTTGGGCCCCCATGACATGTGGCATGAACGTGGGCCGCATGACATGCGGCATACATTTGGGGCCCCAATGACATGCGCCATGCATTTGGGGCCCCCATGACATGTGGCCTGAACCTGAGCCCCCATGACATACGGCATGCATGTGGGGCCCCCATGACATGCGGCTTGCATGTTGGGCCCCTATGACATGCGCCATTCATGTGGGGCCCCCTTGATAAGCGGCACGTATTTGGGGCCCCCATGACATGTGGCATGAACATGGGCCCCTATGACATGTGGCACGTATTTGAGGATCCCATGACTTTCGTGATGCATTTGGAGTCCCCATGACTTGCATCATGCATTTGGGGCCCCCATGACACGCGGCATGCATGTGGGGCCCCCATGACATGTGGTATGCACGTGGGGCCCCCATGACAAGCGGCGTACATGTAGAGCCCCATGACATGCGGCATGCACGTGGGACCCCCATGACATGCGGCATGCATTTGGGGCCCCCATGACACGCAGCATGAATTTGGGGCCACCATGACATGCGTCATGCATGTGGGGCCCCCATGACATGTGGCATGCATGTTGGGCCCCATGTGATACGGCATGTATTTGGGGCCCCCATGACATGTGCCATGCATGTGGGGCCCCCATTACTTGCGGCATGCATTTGGGGCCCCCATGACATGCGCCATGCATGTGGGGCCACATGTCATGCGGCACGTATTTGGGGCCCCCAAGACATGAGGCATGCACGTGGTGCACCCATGACATACGGCACGTATTTGGGGCCCCCATCACATGTGGCATGCATGTGGGGCCCCCATGACATGTGCCACGCATGTTGGGACCCCAAGACATGCGGCACGTATTTGGGGCCCCCATGACATGCGGCATGCATTCGGGGCCCCCATGACATGCGCCATGCATGTGGGGCCCCCATGACATGCGGCACGTATTTGGGTACCCCATGACATGCGGCATACATTTGGTGCCCCCATGACATGCGCCATGCATGTGGGGTCCCCATGACATGCGGCATGTATTTGGGGCCCCCATGACATGCGGCATGCATTTTTGTGGTCCCCATGACATGCGGTATGCACCTGGGGCCCCCATGACATGCGGCACGTATTTGGGGCCAACATGACATAAGGCACGTATTTGGGGCCACCATGACAGAAGGCATGCATTTGGGCCCCCATGACATGCGCCATGCATGTGGGGCCCCCATGACATGCGGCGCATATTTTGGGCCCCCATGACATGTGGCATGCATTTGGTGCCCCCATGACATGTGCCATGCATGTGGGGTACCCATGACATGCTGCCCTTATTTGGGGCCCCCATGACATGCGGCATGCACTTGGGGTCCCCATGACTTGTGGTTTGCACGTGGGGTCCCCATGACATGCGCCACGCATGTGGGGCCCCCATGACATACGACACGTATTTGGGGCCCCCATGACATGCGGAATGCACGTGGGGCCCCCATGACATGCGGCACGTATTTGGGGCCCCCATGACAGGTGGCATGCATGTGGGACCCCCATGACATGTGCCAACCATGTGGGGCCCCCATGACATGCGGCACGTATTTGGGGCCCCCATGACATGCGGTATGCATTCAGGGCCCCCATGACATGCGGCATGCATGTGTGGCCCCATGACATGCGGCACGTATTTGGGGCCCCCATGACATGCGGCATGTATTTTGGGCCCCCATGACACGCGGCACGTATTTGGGGCCCCCATGACATGTGGCATGCATTTGGTTTCCACATGACACGCGGCATGCATGTGGAGCCCCGATGACATGCGGTATGCATGTGGTGCCCCCCTGACATACGGCATGCACGTGGGGCCCCCATGATATGAGGCATGCATTTGGGCCCCCCATGACATGCGGCACGCACGTGGGGCCCCCATGACATGCGGCATGCACTTGGGGTCCCCATGACTTGCGGTTTGCACGTGGGGTCCCCATGACATGCGCCACGCATGTGGGGCCCCCATGACATACGACACGTATTTGGGGCCCCCATGACATGCGGAATGCACGTGGGGCCCCCATGACATGCGGCACGTATTTGGGGCCCCCATGACAGGTGGCATGCATGTGGGACCCCCATGACATGTGCCAACCATGTGGGGCCCCCATGACATGCGGCACGTATTTGGGGCCCCCATGACATGCGGTATGCATTCAGGGCCCCCATGACATGCGGCATGCATGTGTGGCCCCATGACATGCGGCACGTATTTGGGGCCCCCATGACATGCGGCATGTATTTTGGGCCCCCATGACACGCGGCACGTATTTGGGGCCCCCATGACATGTGGCATGCATTTGGTTTCCACATGACACGCGGCATGCATGTGGAGCCCCGAAGACATGCGGTATGCATGTGGTGCCCCCCTGACATACGGCATGCACGTGGGGCCCCCATGATATGAGGCATGCATTTGGGCCCCCCATGACATGCGGCACGCACGTGGGGGCCCCATGACAAGCGGCATGCATTTGGGGCCCCCATGACATGCGTCACGTATTTATGGCCCTCATGACATGCGGCATATATTTTGGGCCCCCATGACATGTGGCATGCATTTGGGGCGCCCATGTCATGCGGCATGCATGTGGGGCCCCCATGACTTGCGGTATGCATTTGGGGCCCCCATGATAAGCGGCACGTATTTGGGGCCCCCATGACATGTGGCATGCATGTGAGGCCCCCATGACATGTGCCATGCATGTGGGGCCCCCGTGACATGCGGCACATATTTGGGGCCCCCATGACATGCGGCACATATTTGGGGCCCCCATGACAAGCGGCATGCATGTGGTGCCCCCCTGACATACGGCATGCACGTGGGGCTCCCATGACATAAGGCATGCATTTGGGTCCCCATGACATGCGCCATGCATGTGGGGCCCCCATGATATGCGGCATGCATTTGGGGACCTCATGGTATGCGACATGCACGTTAGGCCCCCATGACATGCGGCATGCATTTGGCCCCCATGACTTGCGCCATGCATGTGACCCCCATGACATGCGGCACGTATTTGGGACCCCCATGACATGCGGCATGCATTTGGGCCCCCCATGACATGCGGCATGCACGTGGGGCCCCCATGACATGCAGCATGCATTTAGACCCCCATGACATGCGGCATGCATTTGGTCCCCCCATGACATGCGGCATGCACTTGGGGCCCCCATGACATTAGGCATGAATTTGGGGCCCGAATGAAACCCAGCATGCATGTGGGGCTCCCATGACATGCGGCATGCACATGAGGCCCCCATTACATGCGTCACGTATTTATGGCCCTCATGACATGCGGCATATATTTGGGGCCCCCATGACTTGTGGCATGCATCTGGGGCGCCCATGACATGCGGCATGCATGTGGGGCCCCCATGATAAGCGGCACGTATTTGGGGCCACCATGACATGCGGCATGCATTTGGGGCCCCCATGACATGTGGCATGTACGTGGGCCCTCATGATATGCGGCACGTATTTGGGGACCCCATGACATGCGGCATGCATTTGGGGCCCCCATAACACGCGGCATGCATTTGGGTCCCACATGACATGCGGTATGCACATGGGGCCCCCATGACATGCGGCACGTATTTGGGGCCCCCATGACATAAGGCAAGTATTTGGGGCCACCATGACATGCGGCATGAATTTGGGGCCCCCATGCCATGAGACATGCACGTGGGGTCCCCATGACATGTGACATGCATTGGTGGCCCCCATGTGGGCCACCATGACATGCGGCATGCTTTTGGGGCCCCCATGACATGCGGCATGCACGTGAGGCCCCCATGACATGCGGCATGCATTTGGGGCCCCCTTGATAAGTGGCACGTATTTGGGGCCCCCATGACATGTGGCATGAACATGGGCCCTTATGACATGTGGCACGTATTTGAGGATCCCATGACTTTCGTGATGCATTTGGAGTCCCCATGACTTGCACCATGCATTTGGGGCCCCCATGACACGAGGCATGCATGTGGGGCCCCCATGACATGCGGTATGCACGTGGGGCCCCCATGACAAGCGGCATACATGTGGAGCACCATGACATGCGGCATGCACGTGGGGCCCCCATGACATGCGGCATGCATTTGGGGCCCCCATGACATGCAGCATGAATTTGGGGCCACCATGACATGTGGCATGCATGTGGGGCCCCATGTCATGCGGCATGTATTTGTGGCCCCCATGACATGTGCCATGCATGTGGGGCCACCATGGCTTGCGGCATGCATTTGGGGCCCCCATGACATGCGCCATGCATGTGGGGCCCCATGTCATGCGGCACGTATTTGGGGCCCCCAAGACATGAGGCATGCACTTGGTGCCCCCATGACATACGGCACGTATTTGGGGCCCCCATCACATGTGGCATGCATGTGGGGCCCCCATGACATGTGCCACGCATGTTGGGCCCCCAAGACATGCGGCACGTATTTGGGGCCCCCATGACATGCGGTATGCACATGGGGTCCCCATGACATGCCGCACGTATTTGGGGCCCCCATGACATAAGGCCCGTATTTGGAGCCACCATGACATAAGGCATGCATTTGGGCCCCCATGACATGCGCCATGCATGTGGGGCCCCCATGACATGCGGCATATATTTGGGGCCCCCATGACATGCGGCATGCATTTGGGGCCCCAATGACATGCGCCATGCATGTGGGGCCCCATGTCATGCGGCACGTATTTGAGGCCCCAAGACATGCGGCATGCACGTGGTGCCCCCATGACATGTCGCATGCATGTGGGGCCCCCATGACATGTGGCACACATGTTGGGCCCCATGACCTGCGGCACATATTTGGAGACCCCATGACATGCGGCATTCTTTCTGGGCCCCCATGACATGCAGCATGCATTTGGTGCCCCTATGACATGCGCCATGCATGTGGAGTACCCATGACATGGGCGCACTTATTTGGGGCCCCCATGACATGCGGCATGCACTTGGGGTCCCCATGACTTGTGGTTTGCACGTGGGGCCCCCATGACATGCGTCATGTATTTGGGGCCCCCATGACATAATGCACGTATTTGGGGCCCCAATGACATAAGGCATGCATTTGGGCTCCCATGACATGCGCCATGCATGTGGGGCCCCCATGACATGCGGAACATATTTGGGGCCCCCATAACATGCGGCAGGCATTTGGGAACCCATGACATGCGACATGCAGGTGGGGCCCCATGTCATGCGGCACGTATTTGGGGCCCCCAAGACATGCGGCATGCACATGAGGCCCCCGTGACATGTGGCATGTATTTGGGACCCCCATGACATGTGGCACGTATTTGGGGCCCCCATGACATGCGGCATGCATTTGGTGCCCCCATGACATGCGCCATGTATGTGGCGTACCTATGACATGTGGCACTTATTTGGGGCCCCCATGACATGCGGCATGCATTTGGGGTCCCCATGACATGCGGTATGCACGTGGGGCCCCCATGACATGCGGCACGCATTTTGGGCCCCCATGACATAAGGCATGCATTTGGACCCCCATGACATGCGCCATGCATATGGGGCCCCCATGACATGCGGCATGCATTTGGGGCCCCATAACATAAGGCACGTATTTGGGGCCCCAATGATATAAGGCATGCATTTGGGCCCCCATGACATGCGCCATACATGTGATGCCCACATGACATGCGGCACATATTTGGGGCTCCCATGACATGCGGCATGCATTTGATGCCCCATGACATGTGCCATGCATGTGGGGTACCCATGACATGCGGCACGTATTTGGGGCCCCCATGACATGCGGCATGCATTCGGGGCCCCCATGACATGCACCATGCATGTGTGGCCCCATGACATGCGGCACATATTTGGGGCCCCCATGACATGCGGCATGCATTTGGTGCCCCCATGACATGTGCCATGCATGTGGGGTACCCATGACATGCGGCACTTATTTGGGGCCCCCATGACATGCGGCATGCACTTGGGGCCCCCATGACATGAGGCATGAATTTGGGGCCCGCATGACACCCGGCATGCATGTGGGGCTCCCATGACATGCGGCATGCACATGAGGCCCCCATTACATGCGTCACGTATTTATGGCCCTCATGACATGCGGCATATATTTGGGGCCCTCATGACATGTGGCATGCATCTGGGGTGCCCATGACATGCGGCATGCATGTGGGGCCCCCATGATAAGCGGCACGTATTTGGGGCCACCATGACATACGGCATGCATTTGGGGCCCCCATGACATGTGGCATGTACGTGGGCCCTCATGATATGCGGCACGTATTTGGGGACCCCATGACATGCGGCATGCATTTGGGGCCCCCATAACACGCGGCATGCATTTGGGTCCCACATGACATGCGGTATGCAAGTGGGGCCCCCATGACATGCGGAATCCTTTTGGGGCCACCATGGCACGCGGTATGCATGTGGTGCCCCCATTACATGCAGCATGCATGTGGGGCCCCCATGACATTCGGCATGCACGTGGGGCCCCTATGACATGCGGCCCATATTTGGGGCCCCCATGACAAGCAGCATACATTTGGGGACCCCATGACATGCGACATGCATTTGGGGCCCCCATGACATGCGGCATACATTTGGGGCCCCCATGACATGCAGCATGCATTTGGGGCCCCCATGACATGCGGCATGCATATGGGGCCCCCCATGACATGCGACATGCATGTGGAGCACCATGACATGCGGAATGCACGTGGGGACCCCATGACATGCGGCATGCATTTGGGGCCCCCATGACATGCAGCATGAATTTGGGGCCCCCATGACATGCGGCATGCATTTGGGGGCCCCATGACATGCAGCATGAATTTGGGTCCACCATGACATGCGTCATGCATGTGGGGCCCCCAAGACATGTGGCATGCATTTGGGGCCCCCATGACATGCACCATGCATGTGGGGCCCCATGTCATGCAGCATGTATTTGGGGCCCCCATGACATGCGCCATGCATGTGGGGCACCCATGACGTGCGGCATGCATTTGGGGCCTCCATGACATGCGCCATGCATGTGGGGCTCCATGTCATGCGGCACGTATTTGGGGACCCCAAGACATGAGGCATGCACGTGGTGCCCCCATGACATACGGCACGTATTTGGGGCCCCCATCACATGTGGCATGCATGTGGTGCCCCCATGACATGTGACACGCATGTTGGGCCCCCAAGACATGCGGCACGTATTTGGGGCCCCCATGACATGCGGCCTGCATTCGGGGCCCCCATGATATGTGCCATGCATGTGGGGCCCCTATGACATGCGACACGTATTTGGGTACCCCATGACATGCGGCATGCATTTGTTGCCCCCATGACATGCGGCACGTATTTGGGGCCCCCATGACATGCGACATGCATTTTTGTGGTCCCCATGACATGCGGTATGCACGTGGGGCCCCCATGACATGCGGCACGTATTTGGGGCCCCCATGACATAAGGTACGTATTTGAGGCCACCATGACATAAGACATGCATTTGGGCCCCCATGACACGTGCCATGCATGTGGGGCCCCCATGACATGCGTCGCGCATTTGGGGCCCCCATGACATGCGGCATGCATTTGGGGCCCCAATGACATGCGCCATGCATGTGGGGCCCCATGTCATGCGGCGCGTATTTGGGGCCCCCATGACATGCGCCATGCATGTGGAGTACCCATGACACGCGGCACTTATTTGGGGCCCCCATGACATGCTTCATGCACTTGGGGTCCCCATGACTTGCGGTTTGCACGTGGGGCCCCCATGACATGTGGCACGTATTTGGGGCCCCCATGACATAAGTCACGTATTTGGGTCCCCAATGACATAAGGCATGCATTTGGGCCCCCATGACATGCGCCATGCATGTGGGGCCCCCATGATATGCGGAGCGTATTTGGGGCCCCCATGACATGCGGCACGTATTTGGGGCCCCCATGACATGCAGCATGCATTAGGGGGCCCCATGACATGCGCCATGCATGTGGGGCCCCCATGACATGCGGCACGTATTTGGGGCCCCCATGACATGCGGCATGCATTTGGTGCCCCAATGACATGCGCCATGTGTGTGGGGTAACTATGACATAAGTCACGTATTTGGGGCCCCAATGACATAAGGCATGCATTTGGGCCCCCATGACATGCGCCATGCATATGGGGCCCCCATGACATGAGGCATGCATTTGAGGCCCCCATGATAAGCGGCACGTATTTGGGGCAACCATGACATGCGGCATGCATTCGGGGCCCCCATGACATGCGCCATACATGTTGGGACCACATGACATGCGGCACGTATTTGGGGCCCCCATGACATGCTGCATGCATTTGGTGCCCCCATGACATGTGCCATGCATGTGGGGTACCCATGACATGTGGCACTTATTTGGGGCCCCCATGACATGCGGCATGCACTTGGGGACCCCATGACTTGCGGTTTGCACGTGGGGCCGCCATGACATGCGGCACGTATTTGGGGCCCCCATGACATAAGGCACGTATTTGGGGCCCCAATGACATATGGCATGCATTTGGGCCCCCATGACATGTGCCACGCATGTGGGGCCCCCATGACATGCGGCACATATTTGGGGCCCCCATGACATGCGAAATGCATGTGGGGCCCCATGTCATGCGGCACGTATTTGGGGCCCCCAAGACATGCGGCATGCACGTGGGGCCCCCATGACATGCGGCACGTATTTGGGTCCCCCTGCACGTCTCTTCCAAGGGGGATTTAAACCTTTTTGGTATCTATTGCGACCTGCACGTCTCTTCCAAGGGGAATTTAAACCATCTTGTTAAGCTACTGCGACCTGCTTGTCTCTTCCAAGGAGCATTTAAACCGTCTTGTTAAGCTTCTGCGACCTGCACGTCTCTTCCAAGGGGCATTTAAACAATCTTGTTAAGCTACTGCGACCTGCTCGTCTCTTCCAAGGGGCATTTAAACCCTCTTGTAAAGCTACTGCAACCTGCACGTCTCTTCCAAGGGGCATTTAAACCATCTTGTTAAGCTACTGCGACCTGCTCGTCTCTTCCAAGGGGCATTTAAACCGTCTTGTTAAGCTACTGCGACGTGCATGTCTCTACCAAGGGATATTTAAACCGTCTTGTTAAGCTACTGCGACCTGCACGTCTCTTCCAAGGGGCATTTAAACAGTCTTGTTAAGCTGCTGCGACCTGCATGTCTCTTCCAAGGGGCATTTAAACTGTCTTGTTAAGCTACTGCGACCTCCACCGCTCTTCCAAGGGCCATTTAAACTGTCTTGTTAAGCTACTGCGACCTGCACGTCTCTTCCAAGGGGCATTTAAAACGTCTTGGTAAGCTACTGCGACCTGCAAGCCTCTTCCAAGGGGCATTTAAACCATCTTGGTAAGCTACTGCGACCTGCACGACTCTTCCAAGGGGCATTTAAACCGTCTTGGTAAGCTACTGCGACCTGCACGTCTCTTCCAAAGGGGATTTAAACCGTCTTGTTAAGCTACTGCGGTTTGCACGTCTCTTCCAAGGGGGATTTAAACAGTCTTGTTAAGCTACTGCGATCTGCTCGTCTCTTCCAAGGGGCATTTAAACCGTCTTGTTAAGCTACTGCGACGTGCATGTCTCTACCAAGGGATATTTAAACCGTCTTGTTAAGCTACTGCGACCTGCACGTCTCTTCCAAGGGGCATTTAAACAGTCTTGTTAAGCTGCTGCGACCTGCATGTCTCTTCCAAGGGGCATTTAAACTGTCTTGTTAAGCTACTGCGACCTCCACCGCTCTTCCAAGGGGCATTTAAACTGTCTTGTTAAGCTACTGCGACCTGCACGTCTCTTCCAAGGGGCATTTAAAACGTCTTGGTAAGCTACTGCGACCTGCAAGCCTCTTCCAAGGGGCATTTAAACCATCTTGGTAAGCTACTGCGACCTGCACGACTCTTCCAAGGGGCATTTAAACCGTCTTGGTAAGCTACTGCGACCTGCACGTCTCTTTCAAAGGGGATTTAAACCGTCTTGTTAAGCTACTGCGGTTTGCACGTCTCTTCCAAGGGGGATTTAAACAGTCTTGTTAAGCTACTGCGATCTGCTCGTCTCTTCCAAGGGGCATTTAAACCCTCTTGTAAAGCTACTGCGACCTGCACGACTCTTCCAAGGGGGATTTAAACCGTCTTGTTAAGCTACTGCGACCTGCACGTCTCTTCCAAGGGGGATTTAAACAGTCTTGTTAAGCTACTGCGATCTGCTCGTGTCTTCCAAGGAGCATTTAAACAGTCTTGTTAAGCTACTGCGACCTGCACGTCTCTTCCAAGGTGCATTTAAATCGTCTTTTTAAGCTACTGCGACTTTCACGTCTCTTGCAAGGAGTATTTAAACTGTCTTGTTAAGCTACTGTAACCTCCACCACTTATCCAAGGGGCATTTGAACCGTCTTGTTAAGCTACTGCGACCTGCACGTCTCTCACAAGGGGCATTTAAACCGTCTTGGTAAGCTACTGCGACCTGCATGTCTCTTCCAAGGGGCATTTAAACCGTCTTGATAAGCCACTGCGACTTGCACGTCTCTTCCAAGGGGCATTTAAACCATCTTGTTAAGCTGCTGCGACCTGCATGTCTCTTCCAAGGGGCATTTAAACCGTCTTATTAAGCTGCTGCGAGCTCCACCGCACTTCCAAGGGGCATTTAAACCGTCTTGTAAAGCTCCTGCGACCTCCACGTCTCTTTCAAGGGGCATTTAAACCGTCTTGTTAAGCAACTGCGACCTGCACGTCTCTTCCAAGTGGCATTTAAACCGTCTTGTTAAGCTACTGCGACCTGCATGTCTCTTCCAAGGGGCATTTAAACAGTATTGTTAAGCTACTGCGACCTCCACCTCTCTTCCAAGGGACATTTAAACCGTCTTGTTAAGCTATTGCGACCTGCACATCTCTTCCAAGGGGCATTTAAACATCTTATTAAGCTATTGCGACCTTCACGTCTCTTCCAAGGGGCATTTAAACTGTCTTGTTAAGCTACTGCGACCTCCAACGTTCTTACAAGGAGCATTTAAACCGTCTTGTTAAGCTACTGTGACCTGCACCTCCCTTCCTAGGGGCATTTAAACCCTCTTGTTAAGCTACTGCGACCTGCACGTCTCTTCCAAGGGGGATTTAAACCGTTTTGTTAAGCTACTGCGACCTGCACGTCTCTTCCAAGGGGCATTTAAACCATCTTGTTAAGCTACTGCGACCTGCTCGTCTCTTGCAAGGGGCATGTAAACCGTCTTGTTAAGCTACTGCGACCTGCACGTCTCTTCCAAGGCGCATTTAAACCGTAATTTTAAGCTACTGCGACTTGCACGTCTCTTCCAAGCGGCATTTAAACCGTCTTGATAAGCTACTGTAACTTCCACCACTTTTCCAAGGGGCATTTAAACCGTCTTGTTAAGCTACTGCGACCTGCACGTCTCTTCCAAGGAGCATTTAAACTGTCTTTTTAAGCTACTGCGACTTGCACGTCTTTTCCAAGGGGCATTTAAACCATCTTTTTAAGCTACTGTAACCTCCACTACTTTTCCAAGGGGCATTTAAACCATCTTGTTAAGCTACTGCGACCTGCACGTCTCTTCCAAGGCGCATTTAAACCGTCTTGTTAAGCTACTGCGACCTGCGTGTCTCTTCCAAGGGGCATTTAAACTGTATTGTTAAGCTACTGCGACCTCCACCTCTCTTCCAAGGGACATTTAAACCGTCTTGTTAAGCTATTGCGACCTGCACATCTCTTCCAAGGGGCATTTAAACATCTTATTAAGCTACTGCGACCTTCACGTCTCTTCCAAGGGGCATTTAAACTGTCTTGGTAAGCTACTGCGACCTCCAACGTTCTTCCAAGGAGCATTTAAACCGTCTTGTTAAGCTACTGCGACTTGCACCTCTCTTCCAAGGGGCATTTAAGCCCTCTTGTTAAGCTACTGCGACCTGCACGTCTCTTCCAAGGGGGATTTAAACCGTTTTGTTAAGCTACTGCGACCTGCACGTCTCTTCCAAGGGGCATTTAAACCATCTTGTTAAGCTACTGCGACCTGCTCGTCTCTTCCAAGGGGCATGTAAACCGTCTTGTTAAGCTACTGCGACCTGCACGTCTCTTCCAAGGCGCATTTAAACCGTAATTTTAAGCTACTGCGACTTGCACGTCTCTTCCAAGCGTCATTTAAACCGTCTTGATAAGCTACTGTAACTTCCACCACTTTTCCCAGGGGCATTTAAACCGTCTTGTTAATCTACTGCGACGTGCACGTCTCTTCCAAGGTACATTTAAACCGTCTTGTTAAGCTACTACGACCTGAATGTCTCTTCCAAGGGGCATTTAAACCGTCTTATTAAGCTACTGCGACCTGCACGTGTCTTCCAAGGGGCATTTAAACTGTCTTGTTAAGCTACTGCGACCTCCACCTCTCTTCCAAGGGGCATTTAAACCGCATTGTTAAGCTACTGTGACCTGCACATCTCTTCCAAGGGGCATTTAAACCATCTTATTAAGCTACTGCGACCTGCACGTCTCTTCCAAGGGGCATTTAAACCGTCTTGGTAAGTTACTGCGACCAGCAAGCCTATTCCACGGGGCATTTAAACCCTCTTGTTAAGCTACTGCGACCTGCACGTCTCTTCCAAGGGGCATTTAAACCGTCTTGTTAAGCTACTGCGACCTGCACGTCTCTTCCAAGGGGCATTTAAACCATCTTGTTAAGCTACTTCGACCAGCAAGCCTATTCCAAGGGGCATTTAAACCCTCTTGTTAAGCTACTGCGACCTGCACATCTCTTCCAAGGGTCATTTAAACCGTCTTGTTAAGCTACTGCGACCTGCTCGTCTCTTCAAAGGGGCATTTAAACCGTATTGTTAAGCTTCTGCGACCTGCACGTCTCTTCCAAGGCGCATTTAAACCGTCTTTTTAAGCTACTGCGACTTGTACATGTCTTCCAAGGGGCTTTTAAACCGTCTTGTTAAGCTACTGTAACCTCCACCACTTTTCCAAGGGGCATTTAAACCGTCTTGTTAAGCTACTGTAACCTCCACCACTTATCCAAGGGGCATCTCAACAGTCTTGTTAAGCTACTGTGACCTCCACCTCTCTTCCAGTTGGCATTTAAACCCTCTTGTTAAGCTACTGCGACCTGCACGTCTCTTTAAAGGGGCATTTAAACTGTCTTCTTAAGCTACTGCGACCTGCACGTCTTTTCCAAGGGGCATTTAAACTGTCTTGTTAAGCTACTGCGACCTCCACCGCTCTTCCAAGGGGCACTTAAACCGTCTTTTTAAGCTACTGCTACCTGCACGTCTCTTCCAAGGGGCATTTAAACCGTCTTGGTAAGCTACTGCGACCTGCACGTCTTTTCCAAGGGGCATTTAAACTGTCTTGTTAAGCTACTGCGACCTCCACCACTTTTCCAAGGGGCACTTAAACCGTCTTTTTAAGCTACTGCTACCTGCACGTCGCTTCCAAGGCGCATTTAAACCGTCTTTTTAAGCTACTGAGACCTGCACGTCTCATCCAAGGGGGATTTAAACTGTCTTGTTAAGCTACTGCGACCTGCACGTCTCTTCCAAGGGGCATTTACACCGTCTTGTTAAGCTACTGTAACCTCCACGACTTTTCCAATGGGCATTTAAACCGTCTTCTTAAGCTACTGCTACCTGCACGTCTCTTCCAAGGGGGATTTAAACCGTCTTGTTAAGCTACTGCGATCTGCACGTCTCTTCCAAGGGGCATTTAAACCGTCTTTTTAAGCTACTGCGACCTGCACGTCTCTTCCAAGGGGGATTTAAACCATCTTGTTAAGCTACTGCGATCTGCTCGTCTCTTCCAAGGGGCATTTAAACCGTCTTGTTAAGCTACTGCGACCTGCACGTCTCTTCCAAGGTGCATTTAAATCGTCTTTTTAAGCTACTGCGACTTTCCCGTCTCTTGCAAGGAGTTTTTAAACTATCTTGTTAAGCTACTGTAACCTCCACCACTTATCCAAGGGGCATATGAACCGTCTTGTTAAGCTACTGCGACCTGCACGTCTCTTCCAAGGGGCATTTAAACCATCTTGGTAAGCTACTGCGACCTGCATGTCTCTTCCAAGGGGCATTTAAACCGTCTTGATATGCCACTGCGACCTGCACGTCTCTTCCAAGGGGCATTTAAACCATCTTGTTAAGCTGCTGCGACCTGCATGTCTCTTCCAAGGGGCATTTAAACTGTCTTATTAAGCTGCTGCGAACTCCGCCGCACTTCCAAGGGGCATTTAAACCGTCTTGTAAAGCTACTGCGACCTCCACCGCTCTTTCAGGGGGCATTTAAACCGTCTTGTTAAGCTACTGCGACCTGCACGTCTCTTCCAAGGGGCATTAAAACTGTATTGTTAAGCTACTGCGACCTCCACCTCTCTTCCAAGGGACATTTAAACCACCTTGTTAAGCTATTGCGACCTGCACATCTCTTCCAAGGGGCATTTAAACGTCTTATTAAGCTACTGCGACCTTCACGTCTCTTCCAAGGGGCATTTAAACTGTCTTGTTAAGCTACTGCGACCTCCAACGCTCTTCCAAGGGGCATTTAAACCGTCTTGTTAAGCTACTGCGACCTGCACGTCTCTTCCAAGGGGGATTTAAACCGTTTTGTTAAGCTACTGCGACCTGCACGTCTCTTCCAAGGGGCATTTAAACCATCTTGCTAAGCTACTGCGACCTGCTCGTCTCTTCCAAGGGGCATTTAAACCGTCTTGTTAAGCTACTGCGACCTGCACGTCTCTTCCAAGGCGCATTTAAACCGTAATTTTAAGCTACTGCGACTTGCACGTCTCTTCCAAGCGTTATTTAAACCGTCTTGATAAGCTACTGTAACTTCCACCACTTTTCCAACGGGCATTTAAACCGTCTTGTTAAGCTACTGCGACCTACACGTCTCTTCCAAGGCGCATTTAAACTGTCTTTTTAAGCTACTGCGACTTGCACGTCTTTTCCAAGGGGCATTTAAACCATCTTTTTAAGCTACTGTAACCTCCACTACTTTTCCAAGGGGCATTTAAACCTTCTTGTTAAGCTACTGCGACCTGCACGTCTCTTCCAAGGGGCATTTAAACCGTCTTGTTAGGCTACTGCGACCTGCGTGTCTCTTCCAAGGGGCATTTAAACCGTCTTGTTAAGCCACTGCGACCTGCATGTCTATTCCAAGGGGCATTTAAACCGTCTTTTTAAGCTGCTGCGACCTGCATGTCTTTTCCAAGGGGCATTTAAACCATCTTGTTAAGCTACTGCGACCTCCACCGCTCTTCCAAGGGGCATTTAAACCATCTTATTAAGCTACTGCGACGTGCACGTCTCTTCCAAGGGGCATTTAAACCGTCTTTTTAAGCTACTTTGACTTGCATGTCTCTTCCAAGGGGCATTTAAACCGTCTTGTTAAGCTTCTGTAACCTCTACCACTTTTCCAAGGGGCATTTAAACCATCTTGTTAAGCTACTGCGACCTGCACGTCTCTTCTATGGGCATTTAAAATGTCTTGTTAAGCTACTGCGACCTGCATGTCTCTATCAAGGGGCATTTAAACTGTCTTGTTAAGCTACTGCGACCTCCACCGCTCTTCCAAGGGGCATTTAAACCCTCTTGTTAAGCTACTGCGACCTGCACATCTCTTCCAAGGGGGATTTAAACCATCTTGCTAAGCTACTGCGACCTGCACGTCTCTTCCAAGGGTCATTTAAACCGTCTTGTTAAGCTACTGCGACCTGCTCGTCTCTTCCAAGGCGCATTTAAACCGTATTGTTAAGCTTCTGCGACCTGCACGTCTCTTCCAAGACGCATTTAAACGGTCTTTTTAAGCTACTGCGACTTGTACGTCTCTTCCAAGCGGCTTTTAAACCGTCTTGTTAAGCTACTGTAAACTCCACTACTTATCCAAGGGGCATCTCAACAGTCTTGTTAAGCTACTGCGACCTGCACGTCTCTTCCAAGGAGCATTTAAACCCTCTTGTTAAGCTACTGCGACCTGCACGTCTCCTAAAAGGGGCATTTAAACTGTCTTGTTAAGCTACTGCGACCCCCACCTCTCTTCCAGATGGCATTTAAACCATCTTATTAAGCTAATGCGACCTGCACATCTCTTCCAAGGGGCATTTAAAACATCTTCTTAAGCTACTGCGACCTGCACGTCTTTTCTAAGGGGCATTTAAACGTCTTGTTAAGCTACTGCGACCTCCACCGCTCTTCCAAGGGGGACTTAAACCGTCTTTTTAAGCTACTGCTACCGGCACGTCGCTTCCAAGGTGCATTTAAACTGTCTTTTTCAGCTACTGCGACCTGCACGTCTCTTCCAAGGGGGATTTAAACCGTCTTGTTAAGCTACGGCGACCTGCACGTCTCTTCCAAGGGGCATTTACACCGTCTTGTTAAGCTACTGTAACCTCCACGACTTTTCCAATGGGCATTTGAACCGTCTTCTTAAGCTTCTGCGAACTGCACGTCTCTTCAAAGGGGCATTTAAACCGTCTTGGTAAGCTACTGCGACCTGCACGTCTCTTCCAAAGGGGATTTAAACCGTCTTGTTAAGCTACTGCGATCTGCACGTCTCTTCCAAGGGGCATTTAAACCATTTTGTTAAGCTACTGCGACCTGCATGTCTCTTCCAAGGGGCATTTAAACCGTCTTATTAAGCTGCTGCGAACTCCACCGCACTTCCAAGGGGCATTTAAACCGCCTTGTTAAGCTATTGCGACCTGCACATCTCTTCCAAGGGGCATTTAAACGTCTTATTAAGCTACTGCGACCATCACGTCTCTTCCAAGGGGCATTTAAACTGTCTTGTTAAGCTACTGCGACCTCCAACGCTCTTCCAATAGGCATTTAAACCGTCTTGTTAAGCTAATGCGACTGAAAGTCTCTTCCAAGTGGCATTTAAACCGTCTTGTTAAGCTACTGCGACCTGCATGTCTCTTCCAAGGGGCATTTAAACTGTATTGTTAAGCTACTGCGACCTCCACCTCTCTTCCAAGGGACATTTAAACCGCCTTTTTAAGCTATTGCGACCTGCACATCTCTTCCAAGGGGCATTTAAACGTCTTATTAAGCTACTGCGACCATCACGTCTCTTCCAAGGGGCATTTAAACTGTCTTGGTAAGCTACTGCGACCTCCAACGTTCTTCCAAGGAGCATTTAAACCGTCTTGTTAAGCTACTGCGACCTGCACCTCTCTTCCAAGGGGCATTTAAGCCCTCTTGTTAAGCTACTGCGACCTGCACGTCTCTTCCAAGGGGGATTTAAACCGTTTTGTTAAGCTACTGCGACCTGCACGTCTCTTCCAAGGGGCATTTAAACCATCTTGTTAAGCTACTGCGACCTGCTCGTCTCTTCCAAGGGGCATGTAAACCGTCTTGTTAAGCTACTGCGACCTGCACGTCTCTTCCAAGGCGCATTTAAACCGTAATTTTAAGCTACTGCGACTTGCACGTCTCTTCCAAGCGTCATTTAAACCGTCTTGATAAGCTACTGTAACTTCCACCACTTTTCCCAGGGGCATTTAAATCGTCTTGTTAAGCTACTGCGACCTGCACGTCTCTTCCAAGGAGCATTTAAACTGTCTTTTTAAGCTACTGCGACTTGCACGTCTTTTCCAAGGGGCATTTAAACCATCTTTTTAAGCTACTGTAACCTCCACTACTTTTCCAAGGGGCATTTAAACCATCTTTTTAAGCTACTGCGACCTGCACGTCTCTTCCAAGGGGCATTTAATCCGTCTTGTTAAGCTACTGCGACCTGCGTGTCTCTTCCAAGGGGCATTTAAACTGTCTTGTTAAGCCACTGCGACCTGCACGTCTCTTCCAAGGGGGATTTAAACCGTCTTGTTAAGCTACTGCGACCTCCACCTCTCTTCCAAGGGGCATTTAAACCGTCTTATTAAGCTACTGCGAACTGCACATCTCTTCCAAGGGGCATTTAAACCGTCTTATTAAGCTACTGCGATCTGCACGTCTCTTCCAAGGGGCATTTAAACTATCTTGTTAAGCGAATGCGACCTGCACCTCTCTTCCAAGGGACATTTAAACCGTCTTGTTAAGCTAATGCGACCTGCAAGACGATTCCAAGGGGCATTTAAACACTCTTGTTAAGCTTCTGCGACCTGCACGTCTTTTCCAAGGGGGATTTAAACCGTCTTGTTAAGCTACTGCGACCTGCACGTCTCTTCCAAGGGGCATTTAAACCGTCTTGTTAAGCTACTGCGACCTGCTCGTCTCTTCCAAGGGGCATTTAAACCATCTTGTTAAGCTACTGCGACGTGCACGTCTCTTCCAAGGTGCATTTAAACTGTCTTTTTAAGCTACTTCGACTTGCACGTCTCTTCCAAGGGGCATTTAAACCGTCTTGTTAAGCTACTGCGACCTGCACGTCTCTTCCAAGGGGCATTTAAACCGTCTTGTTAAGCTACTGCGACCTGCACGTCTCTTCCAAGGGGCATTTAAACCGTCTTTGTAAGTTACTGCGACCAGCAAGCCTATTCCATGGGGCATTTAAACAGTCTTGTTAAGCTACTGCGACCTGCACGTCTCTTTCAAGGGGCATTTAAACAGTCTTGTTAAGCTACTGCGACCTGCACGTCTCTTCCAAGGGGCATTTAAACCATCTTGTTAAGCTACTGCGACCTGCACGTCTCTTCCAAGGGGCATTTAAACCGTCTTGGTAAGCTACTTCGACCAGCAAGCCTATTCCAAGGGGCATTTAAACCATCTTGTTAAGCTACTGCGACCTGCACGTCTCTTCCAAGGGGGATTTAAACCATCTTGCTAAGCTACTGCGACCTGCACATCTCTTCCAAGGGTCATTTAAACCGCCTTGTTAAGCTACTGCGACCTGCTCGTCTCTTCAAAGGGGCATTTAAACCGTATTGTTAAGCTTCTGCGACCTGCACGTCTCTTCCAAGGCGCATTTAAACCGTCTTTTTAAGCTACTGCGACTTGTACATGTCTTCCAAATGGCTTTTAAACCGTCTTGTTAAGCTACTGTAACCTCCACCACTTTTCCAAGGGGCATTTAAACCGTCTTGTTAAGCTACTGTAACCTCCACCACTTATCCAAGGGGCATCTCAACAGTCTTGTTAAGCTACTGTGACCTCCACCTCTCTTCCAGTTGGCATTTAAACCCTCTTGTTAAGCTACTGCGACCTGCACGTCTCTTAAAAGGGGCATTTAAACTGTCTTCTTAAGCTACTGCGACCTGCACGTCTTTTCCAAGGGGCATTTAAACTGTCTTGTTAAGCTACTGCGACCTCCACCGCTCTTCCAAGGGGCACTTAAACCGTCTTTTTAAGCTACTGCTACCTGCACGTCTCTTCCAAGGGGCATTTAAACCGTCTTGGTAAGCTACTGCGACCTGCACGTCTTTTCCAAGGGGCATTTAAACTGTCTTGTTAAGCTACTGCGACCTCCACCGCTTTTCCAAGGGGCACTTAAACGTCTTTTTAAGCTACTGCTACCTGCACGTCGCTTCCAAGGCGCATTTAAACCGTCTTTTTAAGCTACTGAGACCTGCACGTCTCATCCAAGGGGGATTTAAACTGTCTTGTTAAGCTACTGCGACCTGCACGTCTCTTCCAAGGGGCATTTACACCGTCTTGTTAAGCTACTGTAACCTCCACGACTTTTCCAATGGGCATTTAAACCGTCTTCTTAAGCTACTGCTACCTGCACGTCTCTTCCAAGGGGGATTTAAACCGTCTTGTTAAGCTACTGCGATCTGCACGTCTCTTCCAAGGGGCATTTAAACCGTCTTTTTAAGCTACTGCGACCTGCACGTCTCTTCCAAGGGGGATTTAAACCATCTTGTTAAGCTACTGCGATCTGCTCGTCTCTTCCAAGGGGCATTTAAACCGTCTTGTTAAGCAACTGCGACCTGCACGTCTCTTCCAAGGTGCATTTAAATCGTCTTTTTAAGCTACTGCGACTTTCCCGTCTCTTGCAAGGAGTTTTTAAACTATCTTGTTAAGCTACTGTAACCTCCACCACTTATCCAAGGGGCATATGAACCGTCTTGTTAAGCTACTGCGACCTGCACGTCTCTTCCAAGGGGCATTTAAACCATCTTGGTAAGCTACTGCGACCTGCATGTCTCTTCCAAGGGGCATTTAAACCGTCTTGATATGCCACTGCGACCTGCACGTCTCTTCCAAGGGGCATTTAAACCATCTTGTTAAGCTGCTGCGACCTGCATGTCTCTTCCAAGGGGCATTTAAACTGTCTTATTAAGCTGCTGCGAACTCCACCGCACTTCCAAGGGGCATTTAAACCGTCTTGTAAAGCTACTGCGACCTCCACCGCTCTTTCAAGGGGCATTTAAACCGTCTTGTTAAGCTACTGCGACCTGCACGTCTCTTCCAAGGGGCATTAAAACTGTATTGTTAAGCTACTGCGACCTCCACCTCTCTTCCAAGGGACATTTAAACCACCTTGTTAAGCTATTGCGACCTGCACATCTCTTCCAAGGGGCATTTAAACGTCTTATTAAGCTACTGCTACCTTCACGTCTCTACCAAGGGGCATTTAAACTGTCTTGTTAAGCTACTGCGACCTCCAACGCTCTTCCAAGGGGCATTTAAACCGTCTTGTTAAGCTACTGCGACCTGCACGTCTCTTCCAAGGGGCATTTAAACCATCTTGCTAAGCTACTGCGACCTGCTCGTCTCTTCCAAGGGGCATTTAAACCGTCTTGTTAAGCTACTGCGACCTGCACGTCTCTTCCAAGGCGCATATAAACCGTAATTTTAAGCTACTGCGACTTGCACGTCTCTTCCAAGCGGCATTTAAACCGTCTTGATAAGCTACTGTAACTTCCACCACTTTTCCAACGGGCATTTAAACCGTCTTGTTAAGCTACTGCGACCTACACGTCTCTTCCAAGGCGCATTTAAACTGTCTTTTTAAGCTACTGCGACTTGCACGTCTTTTCCAAGGGGCATTTAAACCATCTTTTTAAGCTACTGTAACCTCCACTACTTTTCCAAGGGGCATTTAAACCTTCTTGTTAAGCTACTGCGACCTGCACGTCTCTTCCAAGGGGCATTTACACCGTCTTGTTAGGCTACTGCGACCTGCGTGTCTCTTCCAAGGGGCATTTAAACCATCTTGGTAAGCTACTGCGACCTGCATGTCTCTTCCAAGGGGCATTTAAACCGTCTTGATATGCCACTGCGACCTGCACGTCTCTTCCAAGGGGCATTTAAACCATCTTGTTAAGCTGCTGCGACCTGCATGTCTCTTCCAAGGGGCATTTAAACTGTCTTATTAAGCTGCTGCGAACTCCGCCGCACTTCCAAGGGGCATTTAAACCGTCTTGTAAAGCTACTGCGACCTCCACCGCTCTTTCAGGGGGCATTTAAACCGTCTTGTTAAGCTACTGCGACCTGCACGTCTCTTCCAAGGGGCATTAAAACTGTATTGTTAAGCTACTGCGACCTCCACCTCTCTTCCAAGGGATATTTAAACCACCTTGTTAAGCTATTGCGACCTGCACATCTCTTCCAAGGGGCATTTAAACGTCTTATTAAGCTACTGCGACCTTCACGTCTCTTCCAAGGGGCATTTAAACTGTCTTGTTAAGCTACTGCGACCTCCAACGCTCTTCCAAGGGGCATTTAAACCGTCTTGTTAAGCTACTGCGACCTGCACGTCTCTTCCAAGGGGGATTTAAACCGTTTTGTTAAGCTACTGCGACCTGCACGTCTCTTCCAAGGGGCATTTAAACCATCTTGCTAAGCTACTGCGACCTGCTCGTCTCTTCCAAGGGGCATTTAAACCGTCTTGTTAAGCTACTGCGACCTGCACGTCTCTTCCAAGGCGCATTTAAACCGTAATTTTAAGCTACTGCGACTTGCACGTCTCTTCCAAGCGTTATTTAAACCGTCTTGATAAGCTACTGTAACTTCCACCACTTTTCCAACGGGCATTTAAACCGTCTTGTTAAGCTACTGCGACCTACACGTCTCTTCCAAGGCGCATTTAAACTGTCTTTTTAAGCTACTGCGACTTGCACGTCTTTTCCAAGGGGCATTTAAACCATCTTTTTAAGCTACTGTAACCTCCACTACTTTTCCAAGGGGCATTTAAACCTTCTTGTTAAGCTACTGCGACCTGCACGTCTCTTCCAAGGGGCATTTAAACCGTCTTGTTAGGCTACTGCGACCTGCGTGTCTCTTCCAAGGGGCATTTAAACCGTCTTGTTAAGCCACTGCGACCTGCATGTCTATTCCAAGGGGCATTTAAACCGTCTTTTTAAGCTGCTGCGACCTGCATGTCTTTTCCAAGGGGCATTTAAACCATCTTGTTAAGCTACTGCGACCTCCACCGCTCTTCCAAGGGGCATTTAAACCATCTTATTAAGCTACTGCGACGTGCACGTCTCTTCCAAGGGGCATTTAAACCGTCTTTTTAAGCTACTTTGACTTGCATGTCTCTTCCAAGGGGCATTTAAACCGTCTTGTTAAGCTTCTGTAACCTCTACCACTTTTCCAAGGGGCATTTAAACCATCTTGTTAAGCTACTGCGACCTGCACGTCTCTTCTATGGGCATTTAAAATGTCTTGTTAAGCTACTGCGACCTGCATGTCTCTATCAAGGGGCATTTAAACTGTCTTGTTAAGCTACTGCGACCTCCACCGCTCTTCCAAGGGGCATTTAAACCCTCTTGTTAAGCTACTGCGACCTGCACATCTCTTCCAAGGGGGATTTAAACCATCTTGCTAAGCTACTGCGACCTGCACGTCTCTTCCAAGGGTCATTTAAACCGTCTTGTTAAGCTACTGCGACCTGCTCGTCTCTTCCAAGGCGCATTTAAACCGTATTGTTAAGCTTCTGCGACCTGCACGTCTCTTCCAAGACGCATTTAAACGGTCTTTTTAAGCTACTGCGACTTGTACGTCTCTTCCAAGCGGCTTTTAAACCGTCTTGTTAAGCTACTGTAAACTCCACTACTTATCCAAGGGGCATCTCAACAGTCTTGTTAAGCTACTGCGACCTGCACGTCTCTTCCAAGGAGCATTTAAACCCTCTTGTTAAGCTACTGCGACCTGCACGTCTCCTAAAAGGGGCATTTAAACTGTCTTGTTAAGCTACTGCGACCCCCACCTCTCTTCCAGATGGCATTTAAACCATCTTATTAAGCTAATGCGACCTGCACATCTCTTCCAAGGGGCATTTAAAACATCTTCTTAAGCTACTGCGACCTGCACGTCTTTTCTAAGGGGCATTTAAACGTCTTGTTAAGCTACTGCGACCTCCACCGCTCTTCCAAGGGGGACTTAAACCGTCTTTTTAAGCTACTGCTACCGGCACGTCGCTTCCAAGGTGCATTTAAACTGTCTTTTTCAGCTACTGCGACCTGCACGTCTCTTCCAAGGGGGATTTAAACCGTCTTGTTAAGCTACGGCGACCTGCACGTCTCTTCCAAGGGGCATTTACACCGTCTTGTTAAGCTACTGTAACCTCCACGACTTTTCCAATGGGCATTTGAACCGTCTTCTTAAGCTTCTGCGAACTGCACGTCTCTTCAAAGGGGCATTTAAACCGTCTTGGTAAGCTACTGCGACCTGCACGTCTCTTCCAAAGGGGATTTAAACCGTCTTGTTAAGCTACTGCGATCTGCACGTCTCTTCCAAGGGGCATTTAAACCATTTTGTTAAGCTACTGCGACCTGCATGTCTCTTCCAAGGGGCATTTAAACCGTCTTATTAAGCTGCTGCGAACTCCACCGCACTTCCAAGGGGCATTTAAACCGCCTTGTTAAGCTATTGCGACCTGCACATCTCTTCCAAGGGGCATTTAAACGTCTTATTAAGCTACTGCGACCATCACGTCTCTTCCAAGGGGCATTTAAACTGTCTTGTTAAGCTACTGCGACCTCCAACGCTCTTCCAATAGGCATTTAAACCGTCTTGTTAAGCTAATGCGACTGAAAGTCTCTTCCAAGTGGCATTTAAACCGTCTTGTTAAGCTACTGCGACCTGCATGTCTCTTCCAAGGGGCATTTAAACTGTATTGTTAAGCTACTGCGACCTCCACCTCTCTTCCAAGGGACATTTAAACCGCCTTTTTAAGCTATTGCGACCTGCACATCTCTTCCAAGGGGCATTTAAACGTCTTATTAAGCTACTGCGACCATCACGTCTCTTCCAAGGGGCATTTAAACTGTCTTGGTAAGCTACTGCGACCTCCAACGTTCTTCCAAGGAGCATTTAAACCGTCTTGTTAAGCTACTGCGACCTGCACCTCTCTTCCAAGGGGCATTTAAGCCCTCTTGTTAAGCTACTGCGACCTGCACGTCTCTTCCAAGGGGGATTTAAACCGTTTTGTTAAGCTACTGCGACCTGCACGTCTCTTCCAAGGGGCATTTAAACCATCTTGTTAAGCTACTGCGACCTGCTCGTCTCTTCCAAGGGGCATGTAAACCGTCTTGTTAAGCTACTGCGACCTGCACGTCTCTTCCAAGGCGCATTTAAACCGTAATTTTAAGCTACTGCGACTTGCACGTCTCTTCCAAGCGTCATTTAAACCGTCTTGATAAGCTACTGTAACTTCCACCACTTTTCCCAGGGGCATTTAAATCGTCTTGTTAAGCTACTGCGACCTGCACGTCTCTTCCAAGGAGCATTTAAACTGTCTTTTTAAGCTACTGCGACTTGCACGTCTTTTCCAAGGGGCATTTAAACCATCTTTTTAAGCTACTGTAACCTCCACTACTTTTCCAAGGGGCATTTAAACCATCTTTTTAAGCTACTGCGACCTGCACGTCTCTTCCAAGGGGCATTTAATCCGTCTTGTTAAGCTACTGCGACCTGCGTGTCTCTTCCAAGGGGCATTTAAACTGTCTTGTTAAGCCACTGCGACCTGCACGTCTCTTCCAAGGGGGATTTAAACCGTCTTGTTAAGCTACTGCGACCTCCACCTCTCTTCCAAGGGGCATTTAAACCGTCTTATTAAGCTACTGCGAACTGCACATCTCTTCCAAGGGGCATTTAAACCGTCTTATTAAGCTACTGCGATCTGCACGTCTCTTCCAAGGGGCATTTAAACTATCTTGTTAAGCGAATGCGACCTGCACCTCTCTTCCAAGGGACATTTAAACCGTCTTGTTAAGCTAATGCGACCTGCAAGACGATTCCAAGGGGCATTTAAACACTCTTGTTAAGCTTCTGCGACCTGCACGTCTTTTCCAAGGGGGATTTAAACCGTCTTGTTAAGCTACTGCGACCTGCACGTCTCTTCCAAGGGGCATTTAAACCGTCTTGTTAAGCTACTGCGACCTGCTCGTCTCTTCCAAGGGGCATTTAAACCATCTTGTTAAGCTACTGCGACGTGCACGTCTCTTCCAAGGTGCATTTAAACTGTCTTTTTAAGCTACTTCGACTTGCACGTCTCTTCCAAGGGGCATTTAAACCGTCTTGTTAAGCTACTGCGACCTGCACGTCTCTTCCAAGGGGCATTTAAACCGTCTTGTTAAGCTACTGCGACCTGCACGTCTCTTCCAAGGGGCATTTAAACCGTCTTTGTAAGTTACTGCGACCAGCAAGCCTATTCCATGGGGCATTTAAACAGTCTTGTTAAGCTACTGCGACCTGCACGTCTCTTTCAAGGGGCATTTAAACAGTCTTGTTAAGCTACTGCGACCTGCACGTCTCTTCCAAGGGGCATTTAAACCATCTTGTTAAGCTACTGCGACCTGCACGTCTCTTCCAAGGGGCATTTAAACCGTCTTGGTAAGCTACTTCGACCAGCAAGCCTATTCCAAGGGGCATTTAAACCATCTTGTTAAGCTACTGCGACCTGCACGTCTCTTCCAAGGGGGATTTAAACCATCTTGCTAAGCTACTGCGACCTGCACATCTCTTCCAAGGGTCATTTAAACCGCCTTGTTAAGCTACTGCGACCTGCTCGTCTCTTCAAAGGGGCATTTAAACCGTATTGTTAAGCTTCTGCGACCTGCACGTCTCTTCCAAGGCGCATTTAAACCGTCTTTTTAAGCTACTGCGACTTGTACATGTCTTCCAAATGGCTTTTAAACCGTCTTGTTAAGCTACTGTAACCTCCACCACTTTTCCAAGGGGCATTTAAACCGTCTTGTTAAGCTACTGTAACCTCCACCACTTATCCAAGGGGCATCTCAACAGTCTTGTTAAGCTACTGTGACCTCCACCTCTCTTCCAGTTGGCATTTAAACCCTCTTGTTAAGCTACTGCGACCTGCACGTCTCTTAAAAGGGGCATTTAAACTGTCTTCTTAAGCTACTGCGACCTGCACGTCTTTTCCAAGGGGCATTTAAACTGTCTTGTTAAGCTACTGCGACCTCCACCGCTCTTCCAAGGGGCACTTAAACCGTCTTTTTAAGCTACTGCTACCTGCACGTCTCTTCCAAGGGGCATTTAAACCGTCTTGGTAAGCTACTGCGACCTGCACGTCTTTTCCAAGGGGCATTTAAACTGTCTTGTTAAGCTACTGCGACCTCCACCGCTTTTCCAAGGGGCACTTAAACGTCTTTTTAAGCTACTGCTACCTGCACGTCGCTTCCAAGGCGCATTTAAACCGTCTTTTTAAGCTACTGAGACCTGCACGTCTCATCCAAGGGGGATTTAAACTGTCTTGTTAAGCTACTGCGACCTGCACGTCTCTTCCAAGGGGCATTTACACCGTCTTGTTAAGCTACTGTAACCTCCACGACTTTTCCAATGGGCATTTAAACCGTCTTCTTAAGCTACTGCTACCTGCACGTCTCTTCCAAGGGGGATTTAAACCGTCTTGTTAAGCTACTGCGATCTGCACGTCTCTTCCAAGGGGCATTTAAACCGTCTTTTTAAGCTACTGCGACCTGCACGTCTCTTCCAAGGGGGATTTAAACCATCTTGTTAAGCTACTGCGATCTGCTCGTCTCTTCCAAGGGGCATTTAAACCGTCTTGTTAAGCAACTGCGACCTGCACGTCTCTTCCAAGGTGCATTTAAATCGTCTTTTTAAGCTACTGCGACTTTCCCGTCTCTTGCAAGGAGTTTTTAAACTATCTTGTTAAGCTACTGTAACCTCCACCACTTATCCAAGGGGCATATGAACCGTCTTGTTAAGCTACTGCGACCTGCACGTCTCTTCCAAGGGGCATTTAAACCATCTTGGTAAGCTACTGCGACCTGCATGTCTCTTCCAAGGGGCATTTAAACCGTCTTGATATGCCACTGCGACCTGCACGTCTCTTCCAAGGGGCATTTAAACCATCTTGTTAAGCTGCTGCGACCTGCATGTCTCTTCCAAGGGGCATTTAAACTGTCTTATTAAGCTGCTGCGAACTCCACCGCACTTCCAAGGGGCATTTAAACCGTCTTGTAAAGCTACTGCGACCTCCACCGCTCTTTCAAGGGGCATTTAAACCGTCTTGTTAAGCTACTGCGACCTGCACGTCTCTTCCAAGGGGCATTAAAACTGTATTGTTAAGCTACTGCGACCTCCACCTCTCTTCCAAGGGACATTTAAACCACCTTGTTAAGCTATTGCGACCTGCACATCTCTTCCAAGGGGCATTTAAACGTCTTATTAAGCTACTGCTACCTTCACGTCTCTACCAAGGGGCATTTAAACTGTCTTGTTAAGCTACTGCGACCTCCAACGCTCTTCCAAGGGGCATTTAAACCGTCTTGTTAAGCTACTGCGACCTGCACGTCTCTTCCAAGGGGCATTTAAACCATCTTGCTAAGCTACTGCGACCTGCTCGTCTCTTCCAAGGGGCATTTAAACCGTCTTGTTAAGCTACTGCGACCTGCACGTCTCTTCCAAGGCGCATATAAACCGTAATTTTAAGCTACTGCGACTTGCACGTCTCTTCCAAGCGGCATTTAAACCGTCTTGATAAGCTACTGTAACTTCCACCACTTTTCCAACGGGCATTTAAACCGTCTTGTTAAGCTACTGCGACCTACACGTCTCTTCCAAGGCGCATTTAAACTGTCTTTTTAAGCTACTGCGACTTGCACGTCTTTTCCAAGGGGCATTTAAACCATCTTTTTAAGCTACTGTAACCTCCACTACTTTTCCAAGGGGCATTTAAACCTTCTTGTTAAGCTACTGCGACCTGCACGTCTCTTCCAAGGGGCATTTACACCGTCTTGTTAGGCTACTGCGACCTGCGTGTCTCTTCCAAGGGGCATTTAAACCGTCTTGTTAAGCCACTGCGACCTGCACGTCTATTCCAAGGGGCATTTAAACCGTCTTTTTAAGCTGCTGCGACCTGCATGTCTTTTCCAAGGGGCATTTAAACCATCTTGTTAAGCTACTGCGACCTCCACCGCTCTTCCAAGGGGCATTTAAACCATCTTATTAAGCTACTGCGACGTGCACGTCTCTTCCAAGGAGCATTTAAACCATCTTATTAAGCTACTGCGACGTGCACGTCTCTTCCAAGGGGCATTTAAACCGTCTTGTTAAACTTCTGTAACCTCTACCACTTTTCCAAGGGGCATTTAAACCATCTTGTTAAGCTACTGCGACCTGCACGTCTCTTCCATGGGCATTTAAAATGTCTTGTTAAGCTACTGCGACCTGCATGTCTCTATCAAGGGGCATTTAAACTGTCTTGTTAAGCTACTGCGACCTCCACCGCTCTTCCAAGGGGCATTTAAACTGTCTTGTTAAGCTACTGGGACCTGCACGTCTCTTCCACGGGGCATTTAAATCGTCTTGGTAGGCTACTGCGTACTGCAAGCCTCTTCCAAGGGGCATTTAAACCATCTTGGTAAGCTACTGCCACCTGCACTTCTCTTCCAAGGGACATTTAAACCGTCTTGTTAAGCTACTGTGACCTGCACGTTTCTTCCAAGGGGGATTTAAACCGTCTTGTTAATCTACTGCGACGTGCACGTCTCTTCCAAGGTACATTTAAACCGTCTTGTTAAGCTACTACGACCTGAATGTCTCTTCCAAGGGGCATTTAAACCGTCTTATTAAGCTACTGCGACCTGCACGTGTCTTCCAAGGGGCATTTAAACTGTCTTGTTAAGCTACTGCGACCTCCACCTCTCTTCCAAGGGGCATTTAAACCGCATTGTTAAGCTACTGCGACCTGCACATCTCTTCCAAGGGGCATTTAAACCATCTTATTAAGCTACTGCGACCTGCACGTCTCTTCCAAGGGGCATTTAAACCGTCTTGGTAAGTTACTGCGACCAGCAAGCCTATTCCACGGGGCATTTAAACCCCCTTGTTAAGCTACTGCGACCTGCACGTCTCTTCCAAGGGGCATTTAAACCGTCTTGTTAAGCTACTGCGACCTGCACTTCTCTTCCATGGGGCATTTAAACCATCTTGTTAACCTACTTCGACCAGCAAGCCTATTCCAAGGGGCATTTAAACCCTCTTGTTAAGCTACTGCGACCTGCACGTCTCTTCCAAGGGGGATTTAAACCATCTTGTTAAGCTACTGCGACCTGCACGTCTCTTCCAAGGGTCATTTAAACCGTCTTGTTAAGCTACTGCGACCTGCTCGTCTCTTCAAAGGCGCATTTAAACCGTATTGTTAAGCTTCTGCGACCTGCACGTCTCTTCCAAGGCGCATTTAAACGGTCTTTTTAAGCTACTGCGACTTGTACGTCTCTTCCAAGCGGCTTTTAAACCGTCTTGTTAAGCTACTGTAAACTCCACTACTTATCCAAGGGGCATCTCAACAGTCTTGTTAAGCTACTGCGACCTGCACGTCTCTTCCAAGGAGCATTTAAACCCTCTTGTTAAGCTACTGCGACCTGCACGTCTCCTAAAAGGGGCATTTAAACTGTCTTGTTAAGCTACTGCGACCCCCACCTCTCTCCCAGATGGCATTTAAACCATCTTATTAAGCTAATGCGACCTGCACATCTCTTCCAAGGGGCATTTAAACCATCTTCTTAAGCTACTGCGACCTGCACGTCTTTTCTAAGGGGCATTTAAACGTCTTGTTAAGCTACTGCGACCTCCACCGCTCTTCCTAGGGGGACTTAAACCGTCTTTTTAAGCTACTGCGACCTGCACGTCTCTTCCAAGGGGGATTTAAACCGTCTTGTTAAGCTACTGCGACCTGCACGTCTCTTCCAAGGGGCATTTACACCGTCTTGTTAAGCTACTGTAACCTCCACGACTTTTCCAATGGGCATTTAAACCGTCTTCTTAAGCTTCTGCGAACTGCACGTCTCTTCAAAGGGGCATTTAAACCGTCTTGGTAAGCTACTGCGACCTGCACGTCTCTTCCAAAGGGGATTTAAACCGTCTTGTTAAGCTACTGCGATCTGCACGTCTCTTCCAAGGGGCATTTAAACCATTTTGTTAAGCTACTGCGACCTGCATGTCTCTTCCAAGGGGCATTTAAACCGTCTTATTAAGCTGCTGCGAACTCCACCGCACTTCCAAGGGGCATTTAAACCGCCTTGTTAAGCTATTGCGATCTGCACATCTCTTCCAAGGGGCATTTAAACGTCTTATTAAGCTACTGCGACCATCATTTCTCTTCCAAGGGGCATTTAAACTGTCTTGTTAAGCTACTGCGACCTCCAACGCTCTTCCAATGGGCATTTAAACCGTCTTGTTAAGCTAATGCGACCTGCACGTCTCTTCCAAGTGGCATTTAAACCGTCTAGTTAAGCTACTGCGACCTGCATGTCTCTTCCAAGGGGCATTTAAACTGTATTGTTAAGCTACTGCGACCTCCACCTCTCTTCCAAGGGACATTTAAACCGCCTTTTTAAGCTATTGCGACCTGCACATCTCTTCCAAGGGGCATTTAAACGTCTTATTAAGCTACTACGACCATCACGTCTCTTCCAAGGGGCATTTAAACTGTCTTGTTAAGCAACTGCGACCTCCAACGCTTTTCCAAGGGGCATTTAAACCGTCTTGTTAAGCTAATGCGACCTGCACGTCTCTTCCAAGGGGCATTTAAACACTCTTGTTAAGCTACTGCGACCTGCACGTCTCTTCCAAGGGGGATTTAAACCGTTTTGTTAAGCTACTGCGACCTGCACGTCTCTTGCAAGCGGCATTTAAACCATCTTGTTAAGCTACTGCGAACTGCTCGTCTCTTCCAATGGGCATTTAAACCGTCTTGTTAAGCTACTGCGACCTGCACGTCTCTTGCAAGGCGCATTTAAACCGTAATTTTAAGCTACTGCGACTTGCACGTCTCTTCCAAGCGGCATTTAAACCGTCTTGATAAGCTACTGTAACTTCCACCACTTTTCCAAGGGGCATTTAAACTGTCTTGTTAAGCTACTGCGACCTGCAAGTCTCTTCCAAGGCGCACTTAAACTGTCTTTTTAATCTACTGCGACTTGAACGTCTTTTCCAAGGGGCATTTAAACCATCTTTTTAAGCTACTGTAACCTCCACTACTTTTCCAAGGGGCATTTAAACCGTCTTGTTAAGCTACTGCGAACTGCATGTCTCTTCCAAGGGGCATTTAAACCGTCTTGTTAAGCTACTGCGACCTGCGTGTCTCTTCCAAGGGGCATTTAAACCGTCTTGTTAAGCCACAGCGACCTGAACGTCTATTCCAAGGGGCATTTAAACCGTCTTTTTAAGCTACTGCGACCTCCACCGCTCTTCCAAGGGGCATTTAAACCATCTTATTAAGCTACTGCGACCTGCACGTCTCTTCCAAGGGGCATTTAAACCGTCTTGTTAAGCTACTTTGACATGCACGTCTCTTCCAAGGGGCATTTAAAAAGTCTTGTTAAGCTTCTGTAACCTCCACCACTTTTCCAAGGGGCATTTAAACCGTCTTGTTAAGCTACTGCGACCTGCACGTCTCTACCAAGGGGCATTTAAACTGTCTTGTTAAGCTACTGCGACCTCCACCGCTCTTCCAAGGGGCATTTAAACTGTCTTGTTAAGCTACTGCGAACTGCAAGCCTCTTCCAAGGGGCATTTAAACCATCTTGGTAAGCTACTGCCACCTGCACGTCTCTTCCAAGGGGCATTTAAACCATCTTGTTAAGCTACTGTGACCTGCACGTCTCTTCCAAGGGGAATTTAAACCGTCTTGTTAAGCTGCTGCGACGTGCACGTCTCTTCCAAGGCGCATTTAAACCGTAATTTTAAGCTACTGCGACTTGCACGTCTCTTCCAAGCGGCATTTAAACCGTCTTGATAAGCTACTGTAACTTCCACCACTTTTCCAAGGGGCATTTAAACTGTCTTGTTAAGCTACTGCGACCTGCAAGTCTCTTCCAAGGCGCACTTAAACTGTCTTTTTAAGCTACTGCGACTTGAATGTCTTTTCCAAGGGGCATTTAAACCATCTTTTTAAGCTACTGTAACCTCCACTACTTTTCCAAGGGGCATTTAAACCGTCTTGTTAAGCTACTGCGACCTGCACGTCTCTTCCAAGGGGGATTTAAAACGTCTTGTTAAGCTACTGCGACCTGCACGTCTCTTCCAAGGCGCATTTAAACCGTAATTTTAAGCTACTGCGACTTGCACGTCTCTTCCAAGCGGCATTTAAACCATCTTGATAAGCTACTGTAACTTCCACCACTTTTCCAAGGGGCATTTAAACTGTCTTGTTAAGCTACTGCGACCTGCAAGTCTCTTCCAAGGCGCACTTAAACTGTCTTTTCAAGCTACTGCGACTTGAACGTCTTTTCCAAGGGGCATTTAAACCATCTTTTTAAGCTACTGTAACCTCCACTACTTTTCCAAGGGGCATTTAAACCGTCTTGTTAAGCTACTGCGACCTGCACGTCTCTTCCAAGGGGCATTTAAACCGTCTTGTTAAGCTACTGCGACCTGCGTGTCTCTTCCAAGGGGCATTTAATCCGTCTTGTTAAGCCACTGCGACCTGCACGTCTATTCCAAGGGGCATTTAAACCGTCTTTTTAAGCTGCTGCGACCTGCATGTCTTTTCCAAGGGGCATTTAAACCATCTTGTTAAGCTACTGCGACCTCCACCGCTCTTCCAAGGGGCATTTAAACCATCTTATTAAGCTACTGCGACCTGCACGTCTCTTCCAAGGGGCATTTAAACCGTCTTGTTTAGCTACTTTGACATGCACGTCTCTTCCAAGGGGCATTTAAACCGTCTTGTTAAGCTTCTGTAACCTCCACCACTTTTCCAAGGGGCATTTAAACCGTCTTGTTAAGCTACTGCGACCTGCACGTCTCTACCAAGGGGCATTTAAATTGTCTTGGTAAGCTAATGCGAACTGCAAGCCTCTTCCAAGGGGCATTTAAACCATCTTGGTAAGCAATTGCCACCTGAACGTCTCTTCCAAGGGGCATTTAAACCATCATGTTAAGCTACTGTGACCTGCACGTCTCTTCCAAGGGGGATTTAAACCGTCTTGTTAAGCTACTGCGACGTGCACGTCTCTTCCGAGGTGCATTTAAACAGTCTTGTTAAGCTACTACGACCTGAATGTCTCTTCCAAGGGGCATTTAAACCGTCTTATTAAGCTACTGCGACCTGCACATCTCTTCCAAGGGGCATTTAAACCGTCTTATTAAGCTACTGCGAACTGCACGTCTCTTCCAAGGGGCATTTAAACTATCTTGTTAAGCTACTTCGACCTCAACCGCTCTTCCAAGGGGCATTTAAACCGTCTTGGTAAGCTAATGCGACCTGCAAGACGATTCCAAGGGGCATTTAAACACTCTTGTTAAGCTACTGCGACCTGCACGTCTTTTCCAAGGGGGATTTAAACCGTCTTGTTAAGCTTCTGCGACCAGCTCGTCTCTTCCAAGGGGCATTTAAACCATCTTGTTAAGCTACTGCGACATTCACGTCTCTTCCAAGGGGCATTTAAACCGTCTTGTTAATCTACTGCGACCTGCACGTCTCTTCCAAGCGGCATTTAAACGTCTTAGTAAGCTACTGCGACCAGCAAGACTATTCCAAGGGGCCTTTAAACCGTCTTCTTAAGCTACTGCGACCTGCACGTCTCTTCAAAGGGGCATTTAAACCGTCTTGTTAAGCTACCGCGACCTGCTCGTCTCTTCCAAGGGGCATTTAAACCGTTTTGTTAAGCTACTGCGACCTGCACGTCTCTTCCAAGGCGCATTTAAACCGTCTTTTTAAGCTACTGCAACTTGTACATCTCTTCCAAGGGGCATTTAAACCGTCTTGTTAAGTTATTCTAACCTCCACCACTTTTCCAAGGGGCATTTAAACCGTCTTGTTAAGCTACTGTAACCTCCACCACTTTTCCAAGGGGCATCTCAACAGTCTTGTTAAGCTCCAGCGACCTGCGTGTCTCTTCCAAGGGGCATTTAAACCGTCTTGTTAAGCCACTGCGACCTGCACGTCTATTCCAAGGGGCATTTAAACCGTCTTTTTAAGCTGCTGCGGCCTCCACCGCTCTTCCAAGGGGCATTTAAACCATCTTATTAAGCTACTGCGACCTGCACGTTCCTTCCAAGGGGAATTTAAACCGTCTTGTTAAGCTACTTTGACTTGCACGTCTTTTCCAAGGGGCATTTAAACCGTCTTGTTAAGATTCTGTAACCTCCACCACTTTTCCAAGGGGCATTTAAACCGTCTTGTTAAGCTACTGCGACCTGCACGTCTCTTCCATGGGGGATTTAAACCGTCTTGTTAAGCTACTGCGACCTGCACGTCTCTTCCAAGGGGCATTTAAAGAGTCTTTTTAAGCTGCTGCGACCTGCATGTCTCTTCCAAGGGGCATTTAAACTGTCTTGTTAAGCTACTGCGACCTGCACGTCTCTTCCAAGGGGCATTTAAACCATATTGGTAAGCTACTGCCACCTGCACGTCTCTTCCAAGGGGGATTTAAACCGTCTTGTAAAGCTACTGCGACGTGCACTTCTCTTCCAAGGTGCATTTAAACCGTATTGTTAAGCTACTACGACCTGAACGTCTCTTCCAAGGGGCATTTAAACTGTGTTGTTAAGCTACTGCGAACTGTACGTCTTTTCGAAGGGGCATTTAAACCGTCTTATTAAGCTACTGCGACCTGCACGTGTCTTCCAAGGGGCATTTAAACCGTGTTGTTAAGCTACTGCGAACTGTACGTCTCTTCCAAGGGGCATTTAAACCGTCTTGGTAAGCTAATGCGACCTGCAAGACGATTCCAAGGGGCATTAAAACACTCTTGTTAAGCTACTGCGACCTGCACGTCTTTTCCAAGGGAGATTTAAACGATCTTTTTAAGCTACTGCGACCTGCACGTCTCTTCCAAGGGGCATTTAAACCGTCTTGTTAAGCTACGGCGACCAGTTCGTCTCTTCCAAGGGGCATTTAAACCATCTTGTTAAGCTACTGCGACCTGCACGTCTCTTCCAAGGCGCATTTAAACCGTCTTTTTAAGCTACTGCGACTTGCACGTCTCTTCCAAGGGGCATTTAAACTGTCTTGTTAAGCTACTGCGACCTGCACGTCTCTTCCAAGGGGCATTTAAACTGTCTTGGTAAGCTACTTCGATCAGCAAGCCTATTCCAAGGGGCATTTAAACCCTCTTGTTAAGCTACTGCGACCTGCACGTCTCTTCCAAGGGGGATTTAAACCATCTTGTTAAGCTACTGCGACCTGCACGTCTCTTCCAAGGGTAATTTAAACCGTCTTGTTAATCTACTGCGACCTGCTCGTCTCTTCCAAGGGGCATTTAAATCGTCTTTTTAAGCTACTGTGACCTGCACGTCTCTTCCAAGGGGGATTTAAACCATCTTGTTAAGCTACTGCGACCTGCAAGCCTCTTCCAAGGGGCATTTAAACCATCTTGGTAAGCTACTGCCACCTGCACGTCTCTTCCAAGGGGCATTTAAACCGTCTTTTTAAGCTACTGTGACCTGCACGTCTCTTCCAAGGGTGATTTAAACCATCTTGTAAAGCTACTGCGACGTGCACTTCTCTTCCAAGGTGCATTTAAACCGTCTTTTTAAGCTACTGCGACTTGTACGTCTCTTCCAAGGGGATTTAAAACAGTCTTGTTAAGCTACTGTAACCTCCACCACTTTTCCAAGGGGCATTTAAACCGTCTTGTTAAGCTACTGTAACCTCCACCACTTTCCCAAGGGGCATCTCAACAGTCTTGTTAAGCTACTGCGACCTGCACGTCTCTTCCAAGGAGCATTTAAACTGTCTTGTTAAGCTACTGGGACCTCCACCGCTCTTCCAAGGGGCATTTAAACAATCTTGTTATGCTCCTGTGACCAGCACGTCTCTTGAAAGGGGCATTTAAACCCTCTTGTTAAGCTACTGCGACCTGCACGTCTCTTAAAAGGGGCATTTAAACTGTCTTGTTAAGCTACTGCCACCTCCACCTCACTTCCAGGTGGCATTTAAACCATCTTATTAAGCTAATGCGAACTGCACATCTCTTCCAAGGGGCATTTAAACCGTCTTCTTAAGCTACTGCGACCTGCACGTCTTTTCCTAGGGGCATTTAAACTGTCTTGTTAAGCTACTGCGACCTCCACCGCTCTTCCAAGGGGCACTTAAACCGTCTTTTTAAGCTACTGCTATCTGCACGTCTCTTCCAAGGGGCATTTAAACCGTCTTGGTAAGCTACTGCGACCTGCACGTCTTTTCCAAGGGGCATTTAAACTGTCTTGTTAAGCTCCTGCGACCTCCACCGCTCTTCCAAGGGGCCTTTGAAATGTCTTGTTAAGCTTCTGCGACCTGCACGTCTCTTCCAAGGGGCATTTAAATCGTCTTGGTAAGCTACTGCGACCTGCAAGCCTCTTCCAAGGGGCATTTAAACCATCTTGGTAAGCTACTGCCACCTGCACGTCTCTTCCAAGGGGCATTTAAACCGTCTTTTTAAGCTACTGTGACCTGCACGTCTCTTCCAAGGTGCATTTAAACCGTCTTGTTAAGCTACTACGACCTGAACGTCTCTTCCAAGGGGCATTTAAACCGTGTTGTTAAGCTACTGCGATCTGTACGTCTCTTCGAAGGGGCATTTAAACCGTCTTATTAAGCTACTGCGACCTGCACGTGTCTTCCAAGGGGCATTTAAACCGTGTTGTTAAGCTACTGCGAACTGTACGTCTCTTCCAAGGGGCATTTAAACCGTCTTGGTAAGCTAATGCGACCTGCAAGACGATTCCAAGGGGCATTTAAACACTCTTGTTAAGCTACTGCGACCTGCACGTCTTTTCCAAGGGAGATTTAAAACGTCTTTTTAAGCTACTGCGACCTGCACGTCTCTTCCAAGGGGCATTTAAACCGTCTTGTTAAGCTACTGCGACCAGCTCGTCTCTTCGAAGGGGCATTTAAACCATCTTGTTAAGCTACTGCGACCTGCACGTCTCTTCCAAGGCGCATTTAAAGCGTCTTTTTAAGCTACTGCGACTTGCACGTCTCTTCCAAGGGGCATTTAAACCATCTTGTTAAGCTACTGCGACCTGCACCTCTCTTCCAAGGGGCATTTAAACCGTCTTGGTAAGCTACTTCGACCAGCAAGCCTATTCCAAGGGGCATTTAAACCCTCTTGTTAAGCTACTGCGACCTCCACCTCTCTTCCAAGGGTGATTTAAACCATCTTGTTAAGCTACTGCGACTTGCACGTCTCTTCCAAGGGTCATTGAAAACCGTCTTTTTAAGCTACTGAGACCTGCTCGTCTCTTCCAAGTGGCATTTAAACCGTATTGTTAAGCTTCTGCGACCTGCACGTCTCTTCCAAGGCGCATTTAAACCGTCTTTTTAAGCTACTGCGACTTGTACGTCTCTTCCAAGGGGATTTAAAACAGTATTGTTAAGCTACTGTAACCTCCACCACTTTTCCAAGGGGCATTTAAACCGTCTTGTTAAGCTACTGTAACCTCCACCACTTTTCCAAGGGGCATCTCAACAGTCTTGTTAAGCTACTGCGACCTGCACGTCTCTTCCAAGGAGCATTTAAACCGTCTTGTTAAGCCACTGCGACCTCCACCGCTCTTCCAAGGGGCATTTAAACAATCTGGTTATGCTCCTGTGACCAGCACGTCTCTTGAAAGGGGCATTTAAACCCTCTTGTTAAGCTACTGCGACCTGCACGTCTCTTAAAAGGGGCATTTAAACTGTCTTGTTAAGCTACTGCCACCTCCACCTCTCTTCCAGGTGGTATTTAAACCATCTTATTAAGCTAATGCGAACTGCACGTGTCTTCCAAGGGGCTTTTAAGCCGTCTTGTTAAGCTACTGCGACCTGCACGTCTCTTCCAAGGGGCATTTACACCGACTTATTAAGCTACTGTAACCTCCACGACTTTTCCTATGGGCATTTAAACCGTCTTCTTAAGCTTCTGCGACCTTCACGTCTCTTCAAAGGGGCATTTAAACCATCTTGGTAAGCTACTGCGACCTGCACGTCTCTTCCAAGGGGGATTTAAACCGTCTTGTTAAGCTACTGCGATCTGCACGTCTCTTCCAAGGGGCATCTAAAACGTCTTGTTAAGCTACTGCGACCTGCACGTCTCTTCCAAGGGGCATTTAAACCGTCTTGTTAAGCTTCTGCGACCTTCACGTCTCTTCAAAGGGGCATTTAAACCATCTTGGTAAGCTACTGCGACCTGCACGTCTCTTCCAAGGGGGATTTAAACCGTCTTGTTAAGCTACTGCGATCTGCACGTCTCTTCCAAGGGGCATCTAAAACGTCTTGTTAAGCTACTGCGACCTGCACGTCTCTTCCAAGGGGCATTTAAACCGTCTTGTTAAGCTACTGCGACCTTCACGTCTCTTCCAAGGTGCATTGAAATCGTCTTTTTAAGCTACTACGATTTGCACGTCTCTTGCAAGGAATATTTAAACCGTCTTGTTAAGCTACTGTAACCTCCACCACTTTTCCAAGGGGCATTTAAACCGTCTTGTTAAGCTACTGCGACCTGCATGTCTCTTCCAAGGGGCATTTAAACCGTCTTCATAAGCCACTGCGACCTGCACGTCTCTTCCAAGGGGCATTTAAACCATCTTGTTAAGCTGCTGCGACCTGCATGTCTCTTCCAAGGGGCATTTAAACCGTCTTATTAAGCTGCTGCGAACTCCTCCGCACTTCCAAGGGGCATTTAAACCGTCATGCAAAGCTACTGCGACCTCCACCGCTCTTTCAAGGGGCATTTAAACCGTCTTGTTAAGCTACTGCGACCTGCAAGCCTCTTCCAAGTGGCATTTAAACCGTCTTGTTAAGCTACTGCGACCTGCATGTCTCTTTCAAGGGGCATTTAAAATGTATTGTTAAGCTACTGCGACCTCCACCTCTCTTCCAAGGGACATTAAAACCGTCTTGTTAAGCTATTGCGACCTGCACATCTCTTCCAAGGGGCATTTAAACGTCTTATTAAGCTACTGAGACCTTCACGTCTCTTCCAAGGGGCATTTAAACTGTCTTGGTAAGCTACTTCGACCAGCAAGCCTATTCCAAGGGGCATTTAAACCCTCTTGTTAAGCTACTGCGACCTGCACGTCTCTTCCAAGGGGGATTTAAACCATCTTGTTAAGCTACTGCGACCTGCACGTCTCTTCCAAGGGTAATTTAAACCGTCTTGTTAATCTACTGCGACCTGCTCGTCTCTTCCAAGGGGCATTTAAATCGTCTTTTTAAGCTACTGTGACCTGCACGTCTCTTCCAAGGGGGATTTAAACCATCTTGTTAAGCTACTGCGACCTGCAAGCCTCTTCCAAGGGGCATTTAAACCATCTTGGTAAGCTACTGCCACCTGCACGTCTCTTCCAAGGGGCATTTAAACCGTCTTTTTAAGCTACTGTGACCTGCACGTCTCTTCCAAGGGTGATTTAAACCGTCTTGTAAAGCTACTGCGACGTGCACTTCTCTTCCAAGGTGCATTTAAACCGTCTTTTTAAGCTACTGCGACTTGTACGTCTCTTCCAAGGGGATTTAAAACAGTCTTGTTAAGCTACTGTAACCTCCACCACTTTTCCAAGGGGCATTTAAACCGTCTTGTTAAGCTACTGTAACCTCCACCACTTTCCCAAGGGGCATCTCAACAGTCTTGTTAAGCTACTGCGACCTGCACGTCTCTTCCAAGGAGCATTTAAACTGTCTTGTTAAGCTACTGGGACCTCCACCGCTCTTCCAAGGGGCATTTAAACAATCTTGTTATGCTCCTGTGACCAGCACGTCTCTTGAAAGGGGCATTTAAACCCTCTTGTTAAGCTACTGCGACCTGCACGTCTCTTAAAAGGGGCATTTAAACTGTCTTGTTAAGCTACTGCCACCTCCACCTCACTTCCAGGTGGCATTTAAACCATCTTATTAAGCTAATGCGAACTGCACATCTCTTCCAAGGGGCATTTAAACCGTCTTCTTAAGCTACTGCGACCTGCACGTCTTTTCCTAGGGGCATTTAAACTGTCTTGTTAAGCTACTGCGACCTCCACCGCTCTTCCAAGGGGCACTTAAACCGTCTTTTTAAGCTACTGCTATCTGCACGTCTCTTCCAAGGGGCATTTAAACCGTCTTGGTAAGCTACTGCGACCTGCACGTCTTTTCCAAGGGGCATTTAAACTGTCTTGTTAAGCTCCTGCGACCTCCACCGCTCTTCCAAGGGGCCTTTGAAATGTCTTGTTAAGCTTCTGCGACCTGCACGTCTCTTCCAAGGGGCATTTAAATCGTCTTGGTAAGCTACTGCGACCTGCAAGCCTCTTCCAAGGGGCATTTAAACCATCTTGGTAAGCTACTGCCACCTGCACGTCTCTTCCAAGGGGCATTTAAACCGTCTTTTTAAGCTACTGTGACCTGCACGTCTCTTCCAAGGTGCATTTAAACCGTCTTGTTAAGCTACTACGACCTGAACGTCTCTTCCAAGGGGCATTTAAACCGTGTTGTTAAGCTACTGCGAACTGTACGTCTCTTCGAAGGGGCATTTAAACCGTCTTATTAAGCTACTGCGACCTGCACGTGTCTTCCAAGGGGCATTTAAACCGTGTTGTTAAGCTACTGCGAACTGTACGTCTCTTCCAAGGGGCATTTAAACCGTCTTGGTAAGCTAATGCGACCTGCAAGACGATTCCAAGGGGCATTTAAACACTCTTGTTAAGCTACTGCGACCTGCACGTCTTTTCCAAGGGAGATTTAAAACGTCTTTTTAAGCTACTGCGACCTGCACGTCTCTTCCAAGGGGCATTTAAACCGTCTTGTTAAGCTACTGCGACCAGCTCGTCTCTTCGAAGGGGCATTTAAACCATCTTGTTAAGCTACTGCGACCTGCACGTCTCTTCCAAGGCGCATTTAAAGCGTCTTTTTAAGCTACTGCGACTTGCACGTCTCTTCCAAGGGGCATTTAAACCATCTTGTTAAGCTACTGCGACCTGCACCTCTCTTCCAAGGGGCATTTAAACCGTCTTGGTAAGCTACTTCGACCAGCAAGCCTATTCCAAGGGGCATTTAAACCCTCTTGTTAAGCTACTGCGACCTCCACCTCTCTTCCAAGGGTGATTTAAACCATCTTGTTAAGCTACTGCGACTTGCACGTCTCTTCCAAGGGTCATTGAAAACCGTCTTTTTAAGCTACTGAGACCTGCTCGTCTCTTCCAAGTGGCATTTAAACCGTATTGTTAAGCTTCTGCGACCTGCACGTCTCTTCCAAGGCGCATTTAAACCGTCTTTTTAAGCTACTGCGACTTGTACGTCTCTTCCAAGGGGATTTAAAACAGTATTGTTAAGCTACTGTAACCTCCACCACTTTTCCAAGGGGCATTTAAACCGTCTTGTTAAGCTACTGTAACCTCCACCACTTTTCCAAGGGGCATCTCAACAGTCTTGTTAAGCTACTGCGACCTGCACGTCTCTTCCAAGGAGCATTTAAACCGTCTTGTTAAGCCACTGCGACCTCCACCGCTCTTCCAAGGGGCATTTAAACAATCTGGTTATGCTCCTGTGACCAGCACGTCTCTTGAAAGGGGCATTTAAACCCTCTTGTTAAGCTACTGCGACCTGCACGTCTCTTAAAAGGGGCATTTAAACTGTCTTGTTAAGCTACTGCCACCTCCACCTCTCTTCCAGGTGGTATTTAAACCATCTTATTAAGCTAATGCGAACTGCACGTGTCTTCCAAGGGGCTTTTAAGCCGTCTTGTTAAGCTACTGCGACCTGCACGTCTCTTCCAAGGGGCATTTACACCGACTTATTAAGCTACTGTAACCTCCACGACTTTTCCTATGGGCATTTAAACCGTCTTCTTAAGCTTCTGCGACCTTCACGTCTCTTCAAAGGGGCATTTAAACCATCTTGGTAAGCTACTGCGACCTGCACGTCTCTTCCAAGGGGGATTTAAACCGTCTTGTTAAGCTACTGCGATCTGCACGTCTCTTCCAAGGGGCATCTAAAACGTCTTGTTAAGCTACTGCGACCTGCACGTCTCTTCCAAGGGGCATTTAAACCGTCTTGTTAAGCTACTGCGACCTTCACGTCTCTTCCAAGGTGCATTGAAATCGTCTTTTTAAGCTACTACGATTTGCACGTCTCTTGCAAGGAATATTTAAACCGTCTTGTTAAGCTACTGTAACCTCCACCACTTTTCCAAGGGGCATTTGAACCGTCTTGTTAAGCTACTGCGACCTGCATGTCTCTTCCAAGGGGCATTTAAACCGTCTTCATAAGCCACTGCGACCTGCACGTCTCTTCCAAGGGGCATTTAAACCATCTTGTTAAGCTGCTGCGACCTGCATGTCTCTTCCAAGGGGCATTTAAACCGTCTTATTAAGCTGCTGCGAACTCCTCCGCACTTCCAAGGGGCATTTAAACCGTCATGCAAAGCTACTGCGACCTCCACCGCTCTTTCAAGGGGCATTTAAACCGTCTTGTTAAGCTACTGCGACCTGCAAGCCTCTTCCAAGTGGCATTTAAACCGTCTTGTTAAGCTACTGCGACCTGCATGTCTCTTTCAAGGGGCATTTAAATTGTATTGTTAAGCTACTGCGACCTCCACCTCTCTTCCAAGGGACATTAAAACCGTCTTGTTAAGCTATTGCGACCTGCACATCTCTTCCAAGGGGCATTTAAACGTCTTATTAAGCTACTGAGACCTTCACGTCTCTTCCAAGGGGCATTTAAACTGTCTTGTTAAGCTACTGCGACCTCCAACGCTCTTCCAAGGGGCATTTAAACCGTCTTGTTAAGTAACTGCGACCTGCACGTCTTTTCCAAGGGGCATTTAAACCATCTTTTTAAGCTACTGTAACCTCCACTACTTTTCCAAGGGGCATTTAACCCGTCTTGTTAAGCTACTGCGACCTGCACGTCTCTTCCAAGGGGCATTTAAACCGTCTTGTTAAGCTACTGCGACCTGCACGTCTCTTCCAAGGGGCATTTAAACCGTCTTTTTAATCTACTGCGACTTGTACGTCTCTTCCAAGGGGCATTTAAACCATCTTGTTAAGCTACTGTAACCTCCACCACTTTTCCAAGGGGCATTTAAACCGTCTTGTTAAGCTACTGTAACGTCCACCACTTTTCCAAGGGGCATCTCAACAGTCTTGTTAAGCTACTGCAACCTGCACGTCTCTTCCACGGAGCATTTAAATCGTCTTTTTAAGCTACTGCGACATCTACCGCTCTTCCAAGGGGCATTTAAACAATCTTGCTATACTCCTGTGACCTGCACGTCTCTAGAAAGGGGCATTTAAACCCTCTTGTTAAGCTACTGCGACCTGCACGTCTCTTCCAAGGGGCATTTAAACTTTCTTGTTAAGCTACTGCGACCTCCGCCTCTCTTCCAAGGGGCATTTAAACCGTGTTGTTAAGCTACTGCGACCTGCACGTCTCTTCCAAGGGGCATTTAAACCGTCTTGGTAAGCTAATGCGACCTGCAAGACGATTACAAGGGGCATTTAAACACTCTTGTTAAGCTACTGCACCTACACGTCTTTTCCAAGGGGGATTTAAACCGTCTTGTTAAGCTACTGCGACCTGCACGTCTCTTCCAAGGAGCATTTAAACCGTCTTATTAAGCTACTGCGACCTGCTTGTCTCTTCCAAGGGGCATTTAAACCATCTTGTTAAGATACTGCGACCTGCACGTCTCTTCCAAGGCGCATTTAAACCGTCTTTTTAAGCTACTGCGACTTGCACGTCTCTTCCAAGGGTCATTTAAACCGTCTTGTTAAGCTACTGTAACCTCCTCCACTTTTCCAAGGGGCATTTAAACTGTCTTGTTAAGCTACTGCAACCTGCACGTCTCTTCCAAGGGGCATTTAAACCGTCTTGTTAAGCTACTGCGACCTGCACGTCTCTTCCAAGGGGCATTTAAACTGTCTTGGTAAGCTACTGCGACCTGCAAGCCTATTCTAAGGGGCATTTAATCCCTCCAGTTAAGCTACTGAGACCTGCACGTCTCTTCCAAGGGACATTTAAACCGTCTTGTTAAGCTACTGCAACCTGCTTGTCTCTTCCAAGGGGCACTTAAACCATCTTGTTAAGATACTGCGACCTGCACGTCTCTTCCAATGCGCATTTAAACCGTCTTTTTAAGCTACTGCGACTTGCACGTCTCTTCCAAGGGGCATTTAAACCGTCTTGTTAAGCTACTGTAACCTCCTCCACTTTTCCAAGGGGCATTTAAACCGTCTTGTTAAGCTACTGCGATCTGCACGTCTCTTCCAAGGGGCATTTAAACCGTCTTGTTAAGTTACTGCGACCTGCACGTCTCTTCCAAGGGGCATTTAAACCGTCTTGGTAAGCTACTGCGACCTGCAAGCCTATTCTAAGGGGCATTTAATCCCTCCAGTTTAGCTACTGCGACCTGCATGTCTCTTCCAAGGGGCATTTAAACCGTCTTGTTAAGCTACTGCAACCTACTTGTCTCTTCCAAGGGGCACTTAAATCATCTTGTTAAGATACTGCGACCTGCACGTCTCTTCCAAGGCGCATTTAAACCGTCTTTTTAAGCTACCTCGACTTGCACGTCTCTTCCAAGGGGCATTTAAACCGTCTTGTTAAGCTACTGCGACCTGCACGTCTCTTCCAAGGGGCATTTAAACCGTCTTGGTAAGCTACTGCGACCTGCAAGCCTATTCTAAGGGGCATTTAATCCCTCCAGTTTAGCTACTGCGACCTGCACGTCTCTTCCAAGGGGCATTTAAACCGTCTTGTTAAGCTACTGCAACCTGCTTGTCTCTTCCAAGGGGCACTTAAATCATCTTGTTAAGATACTGCGACCTGCACGTCTCTTCCAAGGCGCATTTAAACCGTCTTTTTAAGCTACCTCGACTTGCACGTCTCTTCCAAGGGGCATTTAAACCGTCTTGTTAAGCTACTGTAACCTGCACGTCTCTTCCAAGGGGCTTTTAAACCGTCTTGTTAAGCTACTGCGACCTGCACGTCTCTTCCAAGGGGCATTTAAACTGTCTTGGTAAGCTACTGCGACCTGCAAGCCTATTCTAAGGGGCATTTAATCCCTCCTGTTAAGCTACTGCGACCTGCACGTCTCTTCCAAGGGGCATTTAAACCATCTTGTTAAGCTACTGCGACCTCCACCGCTCTTCCAAGGGGCATTTAAACCATCTTGTTAAGCTACTTTGACTTGCACGTCTCTTCCAAAGGGCATTTAAACCGTAATGTTAAGCTACTGTAACCTCCATCACTTTTCCAAGGGGCATTTAAACCGTCTTGTTAAGCTACCGCGACCTGCACGTCTCTTCCATGGGGTATTTAAACCGTCTTGTTAAGCTACTGCGACGTGCATGTCTCTACCAAGGGACATTTAAACCGTCTTGATAAGCTACTGCGATCTGCAAGTCTCTTCCAAGGGGCATTTAAACAGTCTTGTTAAGCTGCTGTGAGCTGCATGTCTCTTCCAAGGGGTATTTAAACTGTCTTGTTAAGCTACTGCGAACTGCACGTCTCTTCCAAGGGGCATTTAAATCATCTTGGTAAGCTACTGCGACCTGCAAGCCTCTTCCAAGGGGCATTTAAACCATCTTGGTAAGCTACTGCGACCTGCACGTCTCTTCCAAGGGGCATTTAAACCGTCTTGTTAAGCTACTGTGACCTGCACGTCTCTTCCAAGGGGGATTTAAACCGTCTTGTTAAGCTACTGTGAACTGAACATCTCTTCCAAGGGGCATTTAAACAGTTGTATTAAGCTACTGCGACCTGCACATCTCTTCCAAGGGGCATTTAAACTGTCTTGTTAAGCTACTGCGACCTCCACCTCTCTTCCAACGGGCATTTAAACCGTCTTATTAAGCTACTGCGACCTGCACATCTCTTCCAAGGGGCATTTAAACCGTCTTATTAAGCTACTGCGACCTGCACGTCTCTTCCAAGGGGCATTTAAACTATATTGATAAGCTACTGCGACCTCCAACGCTCTTCCAAGGGGCATTTAAACCGTGTTGTTTAGCTACTGCGAACTGCACGTCTCTTCCAAGGGGCATTTAAACCGTCTTGGTAAGCTAATGCGACTTGCAAGACGATTCCAAGGTGCATTTAAACACTCTTGTTAAGCTACTGCGACCTGAACGTCTTTTCCAAGGGGGATTTAAACCGTCTTGTTAAGCTACTGCGACCTGCAAGTCTCTTCCAAGGGGCATTTAAAAAGTCTTGTTAAGCTACTGCAACCTGCTTGTCTCTTCCAAGGGGCACTTAAACCATCTTGTTAAGATACTGCGACCTGCACGTCTCTTCCAAGGCGCATTTAAACCGTCTTTTTAAGCTACTGCGACTTGCACGTCTCTTCCAAGGGGCATTTAAACCGTCTTGTTAAGCTACTGTAACCTCCTCCACTTTTCCAAGGGGCATTTAAACCGTCTTGTTAAGCTACTGCGACCTGCACGTCTCTTCCAAGGGGCATTTAAACCGTCTTGTTAAGCTACTGCGACATGCACGTCTCTTCCAAGGGGCATTTAAACCGTCGTGGTAAGCTACTGCGACCTGCAAGCCTATTCTAAGGGGAATTTAATCCCTCCTGTTAAGCTACTGCGACCTGCACGTCTCTTCCAAGGGGCATTTAAACCATCTTGTTAAGCTACTGCGACCTCCACCGCTCTTCCAAGGGGCATTTAAACCATCTTGTGAAGCTACTTTGACTTGCACGTCTCTTCCAAAGGGCATTTAAACCGTCTTGTTAAGCTACTGTAACCTCCACCACTTTTCCAAGGGGCATTTAAACTGTCTTGTTAAGCTACCGCGACATGCACGTCTCTTCCATGGGGTATTTAAACCGTCTTGTTAAGCTACTGCGACCCGCATGTCTCTACCAAGGGACATTTAAACTATCTTGATAAGCTACTGCGACCTGCACGTCTCTTCCAAGGGGCATTTAAACAGTCTTGTTAAGCTGCTGTGAGCTGCATGTCTCTTCCAAGGGGTATTTAAACTGTCTTGTTAAGCTACTGCGACCTGCACGTCTCTTCCACGGGGCATTTAAACCGTCTTATTAAGATACTGCGACCTGCACGTCTCTTCCAAGGGGCATTTAAACTATCTTGTTAAGCTACTGCGACCTCCAACGCTCTTCCAAGGGGCATTTAAACCGTGTTGTTAAGCTACTGCGACCTGCACGTCTCTTCCAAGGGGCATTTAAACCGTCTTGGTAAGCTAATGCGACCTGCAAGACGATTCCAAGGTGCATTTAAACACTCTTGTTAAGCTACTGCGACCTGCACGTCTTTTCCAAGGGGGATTTAAACCGTCTTGTTAAGCTACTGTGAACTGCACGTCTCTTCCAAGGGTCATTTAAACCGTCTTGTTAAGCTACTGCGACCTGCTCGTCTCTTCCAAGGGGCATTTAAACCATCTTGTTAAGCTACTGCGACCTGCACGTCTCTTCCAAGGCACACTTAAACCGTCTTTTTAAGCTACTGCGACTTGCACGTCTATTTCAAGGGGCATTTAAACCGTCTTGTTAAGCTACTGTAACCTCCTCCACTTTTCCAAGGGGCATTTAAACCGTCTTGTTAAGCTACTGCGACCTGCACGTCTCTTCCAAGGGGCATTTAAACCGTCTTGTTAAGCTACTGCAACCTGCACGTCTCTTCCAAGGGGCATTTAAACCGTCTTGGTAAGCTACTGCGACCTACAAGCCTATTCTAAGGGGCATTTAAACCGTCTTGTTAAGCTACTGTGACCTGCATGTCTCTTCCAAGGAGCATTTTAACCGTCTTGTTAAGCTACTGCGACCTCCACCTCTCTTCCAAGTGGCATATAGACCATCTTATTAAGCTACTGCGACCAGCACATCTCTTCCAACGGGCATTTAAACAGTCTTCTTAAGCTACTGTGACCTGCACGTCTCTTCCAAGGGGAATTTAAACTGTCTTGTTAAGCTAATGCGACCTCCACCGCTCTTCCAAGGGGCACTAAAAACCGTCTTGTTAAGCTACTGCTACCTGCACGTCTCTTCCAAGGGGAATTTAAACCGTCTTGGTAAGCTTCTGCGACCTGCAAGCCTATTCCAAGGGGCATTTAGACACTCTTGTTAAGCTACTGCGACCTGCACGTCTCTTCCAAGGGGGATTTAAACCGTCTTGTTAAGCTACTGCGACCTGCACGTCTCTTCCAAGGAGCATTTAAACCGTCTTGTTAAGCTACTGTAACCTCCACCACTTTTCCAAAGGGCATTTAAACCGTCTTGTTAAGCTACTGCGACCTGCATGTCTCTTCCAAGGGGCATTTAAATTGCCTTGGTAAGCTACTGCGAGCTGCACGTCTCTTCCAAGGGGCATTTAAACCGTCTTGGTAAGCTACTGCGAACTGCAAGCCTATTCCAAGGGGCATTTAAACCCTCTTGTAAAGCTACTGCGACCTGCGAGTCTCTTCCAATGGGGATTTAAACCGTCTTGTTAAGCTACTGCGACCTGCACGTCTCTTCCAAGGGGCATTTAACGCGTCTTGTTAAGCTGCTGCGAACTGCTCGTCTCTTCCAAGGGGCATTTAACCCGTCTTGTTAAGCTACTGCGACCTGCACGTCTTTTCCAAGGCGCATTTAAAACGTCTTGATAAGACACTGCGACCTGCACGTCTCTTCCAAGGGGCATTTAAACCATCTTGTTAAGCTACTGCGAACTCCTCCGCACTTCCAAGGGGCATTTAAACCGTCTTGTTAAGCTACTGCGGCCTGGACGTCTCTTTCAAGGGGCATTTAAACTGTCTTGTTAAGCTACTGCGACCACCACCGCTCTTCCAAGGGGCATTTAAACCGTGTTGATAAGCTACTGCGACCTGCACGTCTCTTCCAAGTGGCATTTACACCGCCTTGTTAAGCTACTGCGACCTGCACGTCTCTTCCAAGGGGCATTTAAACTGTATTGTTAAGCTACTGCGACCTCCACCTCTCTTCCAAGGGGCATTGAAACCGTCTTGTTAAGCTACTGCGACCTGCACATCTTTTCCAAGGGGCATTTAAACTGTCTTATTAAGCTATTGAGACCTGCACGTCTCTTCCAAGGGGTATTTAAACCGTCTTTTTAAGCTACTGCGTCCTGCACGTCTCTTCCAAGGGGCATTTAAACAGTCTTGTTAAGCTACTGCGACCTGCACGTCTCTTCCAAGGGGCATTTAAACCGTCTTGGTAAACTACTGCGACCTGCGATCCTATTCCAAGGGGCTTTTAAACCCTCTTGTTAAGCTACTGCGACCTGCACGTCTCTTCCAAGGGGCATTTAAACCGTCTTGTTAAGCTACTGCGAGCTGCACGTCTCTTCCAATGGGCATTTAAACCGTCTTGTTTAGCTACTGTGACCTGCTCGTCTCTTCCAAGGGGCATTTAATCCGTCTTGTTAAGCTACTGCGAACTGCACGTCTCTTCCAAGGGGAATTTAAACCGTCTTGTTAAGCTACTGCGACCTGCACGTCTCTTCCAAGGCGCATTTAAACCGTCTTTTTAAGCGACTGCGACTTGCACGTCTCTTCCAAGGGGCATTTAAACCGTCTTGTTAAGCTACTGTAACCTCCATCACTTTTCCAAGGGGCATTTAAACCGTCTTGTTAAGCTACTGCGACCTGCACGTCTCTTCCAAGGCGCATTTAAACCGTCTTTTTAAGCTACTGCGACTTGCACGTCTTTTCCAAGGGGCATTTAAACCGTCTTGTGAAGCTACTGTAACCTTCACCACTTTTCAAAGGGGCATTTAAACTGTATTGTTAAGCTACTGCGACCTCCACCTCTCTTCCAAGGGGCATTGAAACCGTCTTGTTAAGCTACTGCGACCTGCACATCTCTTCCAAGGGGCATTTAAACCGTCTTATTAAGCTAATGCGACCTGCACGTCTCTTCCAAGGGGCATTTAAACCGTCTTGTTAAGCTACTGCGTCCTGCACATCTCTTCCAAGGGGCATTTAAACCGTCTTATTAAGCTACTGCGACCTGCACGTCTCTTCCAAGGGGCATTTAAACCATCTTGTTAAGCTACTGCGACCTCCACCGCTCTACCAAAGGGCATTTAAACCATCTTGTTAAGCTACTGCGACCTGCACGTCTCTTCCAAGCGGCATTTAAACCGTCTTGTTAAGCTACTGTGACTTGCACGTCTCTTCCAAGGGGCATTTAAACAGTCTTGTTAAGCTACTGTTACCTCCACCACTTTTCCAAGGGGCATTTAAACAGTCTTGTTAAGCTACTGCGACCTGCACGTCTCTTCCATGGGGCATTTAAACCGTCTTGTTAAGCTACTGCGACCTGAATGTCTCTACCAAGAGGCATTTAAATCGTCTTGGCAAGCTACTGCGACCTGCAAGCCTCTTCCAAGGGTCATTTAAACTGTCTTGTTAAGCTACTGCGACCTGCACGTCTCTTCCAAGGGGCATTTAAATCGTCTTGGTAAGCTACTGCGACCTGCAAGCCTCTTCCAAGGGGCATTTGAACCGTCTTGTTAAGTTAATGCGACCTGCCTGTCTCTTCCAAGGGGCATTTAAACTGTCTTGTTAAGCTACTGCGAACTGCACGTCTCTTCCAAGGGGCATTTAAACCGTCTTGTTAAGCTACTGCGAACTGCACGTCTCTTTCAAGGAGCATTTAAACCGTCTTGTTAAGCTACTGTGACCTGCTCGTCTCTTCCAAGGGGAATTTAAACCATCTTGTTAATCTACTTGGACCTGCACGTCTCTTCCAATTCGCATTTACACCATCTTTTTAAGCGACTGCGACTTGCACGTCTCTTCCAAGGGGCATTTAAACCGTCTTGTTAAGCTACTGTAACCTAAACCACTTTTCTAAGGGGCATTTAAACCATCTTGTTAAGCTACTGCGACCTGCACGTCTCTTCCAAGGCGCATTTAAACCGTCTTTTTAAGCTACTGCGACTTGCACGTCTTTTCCAAGGGGCATTTAAACAGTCTTGTTAAGCTACTGTAACCTTCACCACTTTTCCAAGGGTCAATTAAACTGTATTGTTAAGCTACTGCGACCTCCACCTCTCTTCCAATGGGCAATGAAAACGTCTTGTTAAGCTACTGCGACCTGCACATCTCTTCCAAGGGGCATTTAAACCGTCTTATTAAGCTACTGCGACCTGCACGTCTCTTCCAAGGGGCATTTAAACCATCTTGTTAAGCTACTGCGTCCTGCACATCTCTTCCAAGGGGCATTGAAACCGTCTTGTTAAGATACTGCGACCTGCACATCTCTTCCAAAGGGCATTTAAACCGTCTTATTAAGCTAATGCGACCTGCACGTCTCTTCCAAGGGGCATTTAAACCGTCTTGTTAAGCTACTGAGTCCTGCACATCTCTTCCAAGGGGCATTTAAACCGTCTTATTAAGCTTCTGCGACCTGCACGTCTCTTCCAAGGGGCATTTAAACCATCTTGTTAAGCTACTGCGACCTCCACCGCTCTACCAAAGGGCATTTAAACCATCTTGTTAAGCTACTGCGACCTGCACGTCTCTTCCACGGGGCATTTAAACCGTCTTGTTAAGCTACTGTGACTTGCACGTCTCTTCCAAGGGGCATTTAAACAGTCTTGTTAAGCTACTGTAACCTCCACCACTTTTCCAAGGGGCATTTAAACAGTCTTGTTAAGCTACTGCGACCTGCACATCTCTTCCATGGGGCATTTAAACCGTCTTGTTAAGCTACTGCGACCTGCATGTCTCTACCAAGGGGCATTTAAATCATCTTGGCAAGCTACTGCGACCTGCAAGCCTCTTCCAAGGGTCATTTAAACTGTCTTGTTAAGCTACTGCGAGCTGCACGTCTCTTCCAAGGGGCATTTAAATCGTCTTGGTAAGCTACTGCGACCTGCAAGCCTCTTCCAAGGGGCATTTGAAACGTCTTGTTAAGCTAATGCGACCTGCATGTCTCTTCCAAGGGGCATTTAAACTGTCTTGTTAAGCTACTGCGAACTGCACGTCTCTTCCAAGGGGCATTTAAACCGTCTTGTTAAGCTACTGCGAACTGCACGTTTCTTTCAAGGGGCATTTAAACCGTCTTGTTAAGCTACTGTGACCTGCTCGTCTCTTCCAAGGGGAATTTAAACCGTCTTGTTAAGCTACTGCGACCTGCACGTCTCTTCCAAGGCGCATTTACACCGTCTTTTTAAGCTATTGCGACTTGCACGTCTTTTCCAACGGGCATTTAAACAGTCTTGTTAAGCTACTGTAACCTTCACCACTTTTCCAAGGGTCAATTAAACTGTATTGTTAAGCTACTGCGAACTCCACCTCTCTTCCAATGGTCATTGAAAACGTCTTGTTAAGCTACTGCGACCTGCACATCTATTCCAAGGGGCATTTAAACCATCTTATTAAGCTACTGCTACCTGCACGTCTCTTCCAAGGGGCATTTAAACCATCTTGTTAAGCTACTGCGTCCTGCACGTCTCCTCCAAGGGGCATTTAAACCATCTTGTTAAGCTACTGCGACCTCCACCGCTCTACCAAAGGGCATTTAAACCATCTTGTTAAGCTACTGCGACCTACATGTCTCTTCCAAGGGGCATTTAAACCGTCTTGTTAAGCTACTGTGACTTGCAAGTCTCTTCAAAGGGGCATTTAAACAGTCTTGTTAAGCTACTGTAACCTCCACCACTTTTCCAAGGGGCATTTAAACAGTCTTGTTAAGCTACTGCGACCTGCATGTCTCTACCAAGGGGCATTTAAATCGTCTTGGTAAGCTACTGCGACCTGCAAGCCTCTTCCAAGGGTCATTTAAACTGTCTTGTTAAGCTACTGAGACCTGCACGTCTCTTCCAAGGGGCATTTAAATCGTCTTGGTAAGCTACTGCGACCTGCAAGCCTCTTCCAAGGGGCATTTGAACCGTCTTGTTAAGCTAATGCGACCTGCATGTCTCTTCCAAGGGGCATTTAAACTGTCTTGTTAAGCTACTGCGACCTGCACGTCTCTTCCAAGGGGCATTTAAACTGTCTTGTTAAGCTACTGCCTCTTACACCACTCCTCAAAGGGGCTTTTAAACCATCTTATTAAGCTACAGCGACCTGCACATATCTTCCAAGGGGCATTTAAACCGTCTTATTAAGCTACTGTGACCTGCACGTCTCTTCCAAGGGGCATTTAAACGCTCTTGTTAAGCTACTGCGACCTCCACCGTTCTTCCAAAGGGCACTAAAAACCGTCTTGTTAAGCTACTGCTACCTGCACGTCTCTTCCAAGGGGCATTTAAACCGTCTTGGTAAGCTACTGCGACCTGCAAGCCTTTTCCATGGGGCATTTAAACACTCTTGTTAAGCTACTGCGACCTGCACGTCTCTTCCAAGTGGGATTTAAACCGTCTTGTTAAGCTACTGCGACCTGCACGTCTCTTCCAATGGACATTTAAACCGTCTTGTTAAGCTACGGTAACCTCCCCCACTTTTCCAAGGGGCATTTAAACCATCTTGTTAAGCTACTGCGACCTGCACGTCTCTTCCAAGGGGCATTTAAACCATCTTGGTAAGCTACTGCGACCTGCACGTCTCTTCCAAGGGGCATTTAAACCATCTTGGTAAGCTACTGTGACCTGCAAGCCTATTTCAAGGGGCATTTAAACCTTCTTGTTAAGCTACTGCGTCCTGCTCATCTCTTCCAAGGGGCATTTAAACCGTCTTATTAAGCTACTGCGACCTGCACGTCTCTTCCAAGGGGCATTTAAACCATCTTGTTAAGCTACTGCGACCTCCACCGCTCTACCAAAGGGCATTTAAACCATCTTGTTAAGCTACTGCGCCCTGCACGTCTCTTCCAAGGGGCATTTAAACCGTCTTGTTAAGCTACTGTGACTTGCACGTCTCTTCCAAGGGACATTTAAACAGTCTTGTTAAGCTACTGTAACCTCCACCACTTTTCCAAGGGGCATTTAAACAGTCTTGTTAAGCTACTGCGACCTGCAAGTCTCTTCCATGGGGCATTTAAACCGTCTTGTTAAGCTACTGCGACCTGCATGTCTCTACCAAGGGGCATTTAAATCGTCTTGGTAAGCTACTGCGACCTGCAAGCCTCTTCCAAGGGTCATTTAAACTGTCTTGTTAAGCTACTGCGACCTGCACGTCTCTTCCAAGGGGCATTTAAATCGTCTTGGCAAGCTACTGCGACCTGCAAGCCTATTCTAAGGGGCATTTAAACCGTCTTTTTAAGCTACTGCGACTTGTACATCTCTTCCAAGGGGCATTTAAACCGTCTTGTTAAGCTATTGTAACTAGTGTTGAGCCACCCCCGTAGTGTTCGAGTTCGGTTCGGTTCGTCGAACACCCGTGTGTTCGCCAAACTGTTCGTCGAACTGTTCGTCGAACTGTTCATCGAACACCTTCGAACACCGTTAAAACCAATGGCAGGCAAACAAAAACACATAGAAACACATAGAAAACACCTTCAAAGGTGTCCAAAAGCTGACAAACTGCTCAGAAGACATAACTAACACATGGAAAAGTGACAAGTACATATAGTAATGCGAAAATAAAAGAGGTGAAGGAGTAAAAGGAGGGGGAGACACAGATATAGGCATGTCATGCCCTTCTAAAATCCAAAAAGTGAGAAGGCGACACGGCCAGTCCGCTCCTGCCCGTGCCACCTCCGTGTCGCCGGGTTTGTGCCAGAGCCGCGGTGAACCTTGATGGCCAGCCCCCCTGTCCCAATACTGGTGCCTGTCCGCTGGTGGGTCGAGCGAGCCCCCCTGTGGTGGAGGTAGCTCTAAGCTTTTTAATTGAAATTGTCTCTCTAATTTGAATGAATACACTTTAAATCCATTTACAAGGATCTATTGGAGGGCAATTCTCATGCCAGCAGCCGCGTAATTCCAGCTCCAGTAGCGTCCACTAAAGCTGCTGCAGTTAAAAAGCTTTTATAAGGATCGAGCTCGGCTGTCCACCGCAAGGCATCCTACTGCCAGTCCCAACCCCTATGCCTTGAGGTGCCTCCTGATGCTCTTCACTAAGTATCCCATGGTCCCGAAGCATTTCCTTTGAAAAAATTAAGTGTCTAAACTACAGGTGGTGTAGCTTGCTTAACAGCCGGGATAATCCGCTGACTAGCAGACACTGCTACTAGGCACAAAGTATTTCCTGGGCTAGATGCAGTTAAAAATTTGTAATTAGATACTCTCGTTGGATGCTGAGAAAGCATTCCATAGAGTCTCCTGGCACGCCATATATGATTCTCTTAAAAAGCTTGGGGTAGGGGTCTAGGGGACCCTTTTATAGCCAAAATCACGGCCCTGTATCACAATACGTCACCTAGGCTGAAGATAAATGGAACTGTAGCACCCTGAGGGCTCGGTTGCTACAGACGTATTGCACCTCACCCAGAGGTGTGATATCTCACTCTCAGGTAAGGATGGAGTGTGGATCAGGACCCGACACCTGCATGCATTACACCACATTGCCGTGGGGTAGGGCGACCAATATGCCCCTGAGATGGGCACGACAGTCCCTGTCCCTGGCTGGAGTGGGGGGAGGGAACACTGAGGAAGGGGAACCCTGTAGTGCAGGAGCAGGGAGGAAGCAGTTCCTGGGTGCATTGAGAAGGGAGTATAAAAGGTGGGCACCATCTTAGTTCAGTGCAGAGAAGTCTGGGCAGAAGTGGCAGGGAGCAGGGGCTCTGCATGAGTTCTGTTCCGGAGGCGGACCTAGTAACAGAGGCCCAGGCCTGGAAGAGGGAGAAGGAAGGAAGAGGAGCGGAGAAGGCTCCAGGAACGAGGAATGAAGGGATCCCAGGGGTGCGGACGGGCGAGTCGCCACCGCACGCCCGAATCCACCTGCGTGGAGGGGTCAGGCCAAAGAGGGAGACCGGTCCCCGAACTAGTGGAGGCAGGAAACGACCCTCAGCTAGAAACCGGAGGCTCTGACATTTTATGTGGCGCAGCCCCTCGCTACACCCGCTAGGAAGGCACCACATAGGGTCAGGGAAACTGGCGCCAAGTTTACCAAGAGGAGGCCCGAGGCAGCCGGACAGAAGTGTTGGTAAGAAAGGCCAGACAAAGGACACACAAAGGGGGTCCTGTGAAGTGCTCCAAAGTTATCTGGGAGTTGTCTGAGCCCCTCACCTGGTGAGCACAGTACGACGTGGGCAGCCGTTACCTGCAGACGTGGTCTGGATAATAAGAACTGTGAGTAAAGGCCCTGAACTGCATCACTGACTCCGTGTCGTTACTGCTGCTGCCCTGCACCATCACCCCCATCCTCTGCATACACTGCCCTGAGGCTATACTCCTCCCGTGGGGAGTTATGCTACGCTCTGCTGCACCCACAACACCAGCCTCAGCGGTCTGCCCTGTAGCGGCGGTTCACTCTGACCGCAATCCACGGGTGGCGTAGTCGTACATTTAAACATCAAAACCACATAAATAGTTCCGCCACTGGTTTGACCGCCCTGAGCCACTGAACCGGGTCGCCGCCACGAAGACTACAACCACCAGCATCCACCAAAAAGGGTCTGGCTCCGGGTGTCCCAAGGCCCAGGGGGTGCGTCAGAACATTTTCATCACCTTTCACAATCACCAATGGGACAAGGCAGGGATGTCCTCTGTCCCCTCTCTTATACATCCTAGTGACGGAGCACCTGCTCTCATCAATTCGCCATAACCCCAATATTAGGTGGATTGAGGTGGGAGGCACCGAGTACAAGTGCTCTCTATTTGCTGATGATGTCCTAGTATATATCACTCAATCACATATATCCATCCATGCTGTTATGGCTGAAATAGATCACTTTGTTACATGGTCAAATTGTAAAATCAATGCAGCGAAGTCTGAGGCCCTCGATGTCTCCCTCCCCAAATCCATATAGGATTCCATCCAGTCCAACTTTCCCTTTGCCTGGCCCTCACAGGGTATCAAATACTTAGGAATTCCTATTCATAGAGACCTCTCCCATCTATGTTATGTTAATTTTGGGCCCTTTGTTGAACAACTCCATACAGACCACGGTTGGCAAGTTAGAACTGTAAGATTCACTACGTGAACCACTGGTGTTTTGTGGAAAAGCACATGTACACTGCCTTCCAAATTATTATGCAAAAAGTGTTTAGGAGTGATAAGGGAAGAATTTGTTTGTTTGTCAGTTAAACTCATTGATGGTGATGTGTGTCAGGGCTCTTTATATCACTGTAAGCAATTGCAGACACCTGTGCTAATTAGTTTGGCAGGTGTGTCCAATGAAAGGCAAGACTACTTAAGAAGGCTCTCTCACATTATTAAGCAGCCTACATTTTCTGCCAAAATGGGAAAGAAAAAGGATGTGTCGGCTGCTGAGAAGCAACAAATTGTGGAGTGTTTAGGTCAAGGCATGACTACAATCAACATTGTGCGATGATCAGGATGAAGTGTCTTGCCAATCAAGAAGTATGTAGCTGATTCACAGTACACACGTGTGCGTGCTGATAAGGGCAAATTGAGGACTCTTTCCTACAGGCAATTACGTCATGTTGAAAGAGCAGCGGCAAAAAAGCCTTGTCATAGCAGCAGACAAGTTTTTGAAGCTGCTTGTGCCTCCAACGTCCCCCGAACAACAAGATGCAGGGTCCTTCAGAGGTTTGCAGCTGTGCATACGCCATCCTGTTGACCTCCTCTATCCACTTCACACAAGCAGAAACGGCTCCAGTGGGCCAAACATTACATGAAGACTGATTTCAAAACAGTTTTGTTCACGGATGAGTGCCATGCAGCGCTCGATGGTCCAGATGGATGGAGTGGAGGATGGCTGGTTGATGGACACCCCACGCAAACACGGCTACAGCGCCAACAAGGAGGAGGTGGAGTAATGTTTTGGGCTGGAATCATGGGGAGAGAGATTGTCGGCCCCTTTAGGATCCCTGAAGGCGCTAAAGATGAACTCCATAATGTATGTGGATTTTCTCAAACAGCACTTCCTGCCATGGTTCAAGAAGAAGAACCGTGTATTTCACAGCAAGATCATTTTTCTGCATGATAATGCACCATCTCATGCTGCACATAAAACATCTGCATCTCTGGCTGATATGGGCATAAAAGGGGACAAACTTATGGTGTGACCCCCATGCTCCCCTGACCTCTACCCCATTCAGAACCTTTGGAGCATCATTAAAAGGAGTGTCTATGATGGCGGGAGGCAGTTCACATCTAAGCAACAGCTCTGGGAGGGTATTCTGTCCTCATGCAAAACAATTGAAGCAGAAACCATCCAAAACCTGACAAATTCAATGGACGAGAGAGTTCAGAAGCTCCTTTCGAACAAGGGGTCCTATGTGAAAATGTAACATCACCTAGAATAAAGTTTTGAGTTGAAAACTGTTTGATTTCAGTTTCTAACAACCTGCTAATGCTTATAATTTCAAAAATGACCATTTTTTTGGTCTTTATTAAAATGAAAAGGTTGATCGAAAAGTTTGGGGGATCTAAGAGTGTGGCAACCCAGTAGTCATGATTACTTTGAATTCTGACAATATGAGGGTCATGCTGCAGGTAGTGCAGTAAGAAGGCACTTATGTGTCTTGCGCATCTCGGAGCCCCAAAATTATTTTCCGGGCTAGATGTCGCTAAAATTTATTTTTAATTTTAAATCTGGTGAAGCTTTAGTATAGATGGCCTAATAGGATCAGTGCTGCACACTGCTACAAAGCCCAAATTATTTTCCAGTCAAGATACAGATAAACATGATTAGTAATTTGAAAGCTTAAAACGGTTGGTAGGGTGATTTTAACCAATCATCAAGCTTTTACTCTCCCCAGGATGACACAGGGGTAGAAAAGTCGTTTCGGATCCATGATTTGTTCATCTTTATGAACGTGAGTCTGTCTACATTATCAGTGGAGAGCCACGTGCGCTTATCTGTCAGCACACCACCAGCAGCACTGAACACACGTTCAGACAGAACGCTGGCTGCGGGGCATGACAAGATCTCCAAGGCGTAAGTGGCTAGCTCCGGCCATTTATCCAGATTGGAAGCCCAAAAAGAGCAAGGGTCCAGTGACACAGTTGTGGCTTCAATGTTTACTTGGAGATACTCCTGTACCATCGTCTCTAGGCGTTGACTATGTGTCAGACTTCTTGTCTCCTGTGGCCTTGCAAAGGATGGGCTAAAAAAGTGGTGAAATGATTCCGCAAAATTGATGTTACCAGCAGATACTGTGGTTCTGTTATGGTTTGAGTGCTGAACACTTGACGGTCCCACGGTTGGCAAGTTGGAACTGTGAGATTCACTATGTGCACCACTGGTATTTTGTGGAAAAGCACATGTAAGATTCTGCAACAGTCTCTGCTGATACTCCTGCATGCGTGCATCCCTTTCTATGGCAGGAATAATTTCTGCAAATTTACTTTTGTACCGGGGATCTAACAGTGTGGCAACCCAGTAGTCAGGATTATTTCTAATTCTCACAATTCGAGGGTCATGTTGCAGGTAGTGCAGCAAGAAGGCACTCATGTGTGTTGCGCATCCAGGAGCACCAAGTCCCTGTTGTGTTGGTGGCGAGGTAACAATCATGCTTCCTTCCTCTGTCCTCTCCCCCCAACCTCGCACAACAGAAATGTGATCAAGGTCTCCCTCATCTGATGAGTCTTCCATCAGTTCGTCCTCCACTTCTTCCTGGGCTCCTGCACCTTCCTCACTAGGTTGGCTGCTACCATGCGCCCTGCTAAAACCATCTCCCCCACCCTCACATGCCTGCCGCCTTGGTGCTGCCGACCGTCTGGACCTTGCAGATGTTAGCCCTTCCGCATACAACTCCTCCTCCTCTACTTCCTCCACCTCCTCTTGTGCCACCACCTGACTCCGAATTCTGTTTAACATGTGCTCCAGCATGTAAATCACCGGAATAGTCATGCTGATAATGGCATCGTCAGCACTAAACATCTTCGTCGCCATTTCAAAACTGTGCAGAAGGGTGCATAGGTCCCTGATCTGAGACCACTCCTCCAGCGTGATTTGCCCCACCTCTGAATCTCGTTGGCCCAGGCTATACGTCAGAACGTATTGCACCAGGGCTTGTCGGTGCTGCCACAGTCGCTGCAACATGTGTAGATTTGAATTCCACCGAGTAGGCACATCGCATTTTAGCCGGTGAAGTGGCAGGCCCAACGACTTCTGTAGAGATGTAAGTCGCTGAGCTGCGGGATGCGAACTGCGGAAGTGAGCACACAGCGACCGTGCCCTCTGCAGAAGGCCATCTAGCTTGGGATAGTGGGCTAAAAATTGCTGGAATACCAGGTTCAACACGTGAGCCATACAAGGCACGTGTGTGACATTGCCCCGGCGAAGGGCCGCACCCAGGTTTGCAGCATTGTCGCACACGGCCTTCCCTGGTTTCAGGTCCAGTGGAGACAACCATTCATGAAATTGGTTCTCCAGAGCTGACCACAACTCCTCAGCTGTGTGACTCACATTTCCCAGACATTTCAATGTAAAAACCGCCTGATGACGTTGAGCCCTACTGCCAGCATAGTAAGGAGGTGTGCAGGATCCCTTCTGCGCAGTTAGAAAGCTTGTGGCATGACCAGACAGGCTTTGGGTGCAGGTGGAAGACCGAGAGGAGGTTGAGGAGGCAGAAGCAGTGGAGGAACTTTGACATAAAGAGGATTGACGCACAACTCGTGGGGATGGCAAGACTTGGACAGCAGCCCCTTGTCCTGCTGTCACCATAGTTACCCAGTGCCCAGTCAGCGACATGTAACGCCCCTGTCCATGCCTACTCGTCCAAGTGTCTGTGGTGAAATGCACCCTGTCACACACAGAGTTTCTCAAAGAAGCGGTGAAGTTGTGTGCGACATGCTGGTGGAGCGCAGGCACACCTTTCTTTGAGAAGTAGTGCCGACTGGGCATCTGGTACTGGGGCACTGCGACGGACATAAGGTCTCGAAAATCCTCTGTGTCCACCAGGCGGAAAGGCAGCATTTCTGTAGCCAAGAGCTTGCAGATGGTGAAATTCAACCTCTTAGCTTTCTCATGGCTAGGAGGAAATGGTCTTTTACTTGTCCACATCTGAGGGACCGAGGGCTGGCTATTGTGCTTAGACGGGGTTGATAAGGGTGTCCCCGGCAATCTGCCGGTCTGTGAGGAAGATGCAGGCGGACATGTTAGGTTGCCTTGATCCAAAGGTGGTGCTATCGATGTCGGACAGCGCTCAACACCAGCTGGTGTTACCACCTCCAAAGAAAATGATGACCTGCCAATCACGCTGGCTGTTGCGGGTAAAGAGGTGGCAGGTCTGCGCCCCAAAACAGGTGTGACTGCTGTCCCCGCAGTCACAGAGGATGAAGAGGCAGCGGATGCACAAGATATGGCAGACGGTGGTTGGCCCGGCCGGCTAGGCCGCATTGTAGCACACTGAGCTTCCCACTGCAACTTATGCTTCATGTCCATGTGCCGGTTCATGCATGAAGTACTCAAACTATGTATTTTTTGGCCTCTACTTAGCTTTTGCTGACAAATGTTACAGATAACACGAGTTGGGTCATCTTTATCGATCTGAAAAAATTCCCAGGCTATGCAAGGCTTAGCACCCATGCGACCTGAAGAGCCACCATGACTTGTGGTGAGAGGCAGAGTTGTGTTTGAGGATGCAGTTGTTGACGTGCTTCCAGTACTACGTCTCTGTCTAGGAAGGCGCAACCTGACCTCGTCGTCACTAGCATCTTCCTCCACCTCCTCTGCTGACCTCATCTCTTGGCTGACTGTGGGTTGACAGTAAGTGGGATCTCCAACCTCATCATCATCACCCTGTGCGTTATCACCCCCGTCGTCCTCAGAGCCAACCTGTTCCTGCCCTGACAAAAAACTAAAGTTGTCGCTCCAATCAGGTATTTGAGTCTTATCATCGTCTTCCTCGTTGTCTCCACCAACAGGAGTTACAGTTTGGGAATGAGGGTCTACATTATGGTCAGAACCTTCTGCGTCTGGTCCTGAATCCGACTCATAAAGATTCTGGGCATCAGTGCAGATCATTTCCTCGTCTGGATTCACAGAAGCGCTGGAATCGACCTCTGATTCCCAGGCTATAGTATGAGTAAACAGCTCTGCAGACTCAACCATCTGTTCTACCTCATACTCAGACGGGCAGCTGGAGATTTGGAAGCTGTGAGGAAGCAAGTGCGATTGGGGTGACACCTTTGAGGACTGGAGTATTTGTGATGTTAAAGTTGATGTGGAGGAGAGCCCACTTAAAGGAGCACTTGATATCCGTTGAAGCACCTGCTGTTTTTGTGCCTCATCTGGAATTTGTAGCGATTGGCGTGGCCGTAAGAAAGGGATCTTATCACATTGTCCGCTAAAAGAAGTAGACATTTTAGTTTGGCTGGAAGATGGTCTTTCTTCTGCAGATGTTACTGTTGCTTTAACACCTACCCCACGGACACAACTTTTTTTCCCCTTCCCAACACACCTATTCCCCTTTCCACCAGCAGCAGGCCTTTTTCCACTCATTTTGGTGGTTAACTAATTCACAACTCTGGAGTTGTTTGCACAAAAAAACAATGGATGGTAACCGAGCAGAGCTGAGTGGCCAAACTGTGGTATTAGGCCAAAACTATTGGCTGGGTTAGATGCAGAAAAAAATTATATTCAATTTGCAACCTGATGGAGGTCAGTATAGATGGACTAATAGAACAAGACCCACACACAGCTAGAAGCCCAATATTTTTTCAGAGGTAGATGCAGAAAAAAATATATTCAGTTTGCAACCTGATGGAGGTCAGTATAGATGGACTAATACAACAAGTCCCACACACAGCTAGAAGCCCAATATTTTTTCAGAAGTAGATGCAGAAAAAAATTATATTCAGTTTGCAACCTGATGGAGGTCTGTATAGATGGATTAATAGAACAAGACCCACACACAGCTAGAAGCCCAATATTTTTTCAGAGGTAGATGCAGAAAAAAATATATTCAGTTTGCAACCTGATGGAGGTCAGTATAGATGGACTAATACAACAAGTCCCACACACAGCTAGAAGCCCAATATTTTTTCAGAGGTAGATGCAGAAAAAAATATATTCAGTTTGCAACCTGATGGAGGTCAGTATAGATGGACTAATACAACAAGTCCCACACACAGCTAGAAGCCCAAATATTTTTTCAGAGGTACTGTAGATGCAGATAAAAATTATATTTAATTTGCAACCTGATGGAGGTCAGTATAGATGGACTAATAGAGAAAGTCCGACACACTGCTAGAAGGCCAAATATTTTTTCAGAGCTAGATGCAGAAAAAAATTATATTCAGTTTGCAACCTGATGGAGGTCAGTATAGATGGACAAACAGAGAAAGTCCCACACACTACTAGAAGGCCAAATATTTTTTCAGAGCTAGATGCATACAAAAAATTATTTTGAATTTGCAACCTGATGGAGGTCAGTATAGGTGGACTAATAGAACAAGTCCCACACACTGCTAGAAGGCCAAATATTTTTTCAGAGCTAGATGCAGAAAAAAATTATATTCAGTTTGCAACCTGATGGAGGTCTGTATAGATGTATTAATAGAACAAGACCCACACACAGCTAGAAGCCCAATATTTTTTCAGAGGTAGATGCAGAAAAAAATATATTCAGTTTGCAACCTGATGGAGGTCAGTATAGATGGACTAATACAACAAGTCCCACACACAGCTAGAAGCCCAATATTTTTTCAGAGGTAGATGCAGAAAAAAATATATTCAGTTTGCAACCTGATGGAGGTCAGTATAGATGGACTAATACAACAAGTCCCACGCACAGCTAGAAGCCCAATATTTTTTCAGAGGTAGAAGCAGAAAAAAATATATTGAGTTTGCAACCTGATGGAGGTCAGTATAGATGGACTAATAAAACAAGTCCCACACACAGCTAGAAGCCCAAATATTTTTTCAGAGGTACTGTAGATGCAGATAAAAATTATTTTTAATTTGCAACCTGATGGAGGTCAGTATAGATGGACTAATAGAGAACGTCCGACACACTGCTAGAAGGCCAAATATTTTTTCAGAGCTAGATGCAGAAAAAAATTATATTCAGTTTGCAACCTGATGGAGGTCAGTATAGATGGACTAACAGAGAAAGTCCCACACACTACTAGAAGGCCAAATATTTTTTCAGAGCTAGATGCATACAAAAAATTATTTTGAATTTGCAACCTGATGGAGGTCAGTATAGGTGGACTAATAGAACAAGTCCCACACACTGCTAGAAGGCCAAATATTTTTTCAGAGCTAGATGCAGAAAAAAATTATATTCAGTTTGCAACCTGATGGAGGTCTGTATAGATGGATTAATAGAACAAGACCCACACACAGCTAGAAGCCCAATATTTTTTCAGAGGTAGATGCAGAAAAAAATATATTCAGTTTGCAACCCGATGGAGGTCAGTATAGATGGACTAATACAACAAGTCCCACACACAGCTAGAAGCCCAATATTTTTTCAGAGGTAGATGCAGAAAAAAATATATTCAGTTTGCAACCTGATGGAGGTCAGTATAGATGGACTAATACAACAAGTCCCACACACAGCTAGAAGCCCAATATTTTTTCAGAGGTAGATGCAGAAAAAAATATATTCAGTTTGCAACCTGATGGAGGTCAGTATAGATGGACTAATACAACAAGTCCCACACACAGCTAGAAGCCCAAATATTTTTTCAGAGGTACTGTAGATGCAGATAAAAATTATTTTTAATTTGCAACCTGATGGAGGTCAGTATAGATGGACTAATAGAGAAAGTCCGACACACTGCTAGAAGGCCAAATATTTTTTCAGAGCTAGATGCAGAAAAAAATTCTATTCAGTTTGCAACCTGATGGAGGTCAGTATAGATGGACTAATAGAATGATGCTATGCCCAAAAGATTTTACTTCACTAGGTGCAGTAAAAAAATTGGTATTCTATACACAGGTGGTATATCTTGCAACACAGATAGGCTACTCCACTGACTAACACACTCTGCAATAGGCCAAAAAGGATTAGCTTTGCTAGATTCAGCCAAATGCTGTGAAAAAAACTTGCACAGCACTGGCACAGACCTGCCTGGCAAAAACTGATAGGAACTGATTTAACCTAGTACTGAAAAGGACTCCAATTACAATTAGTCTTTACTCCCACAATCTATCTATTTAAGAGCACAGACCTCCCTGATAAAAGTCGTAGGAAATGCTGTAACCTAGTCCTTAAAAGGACTGCAATCACAACTATTCCCTACTCCCAAGCTATCTGTATATTTGTGTGAAAATTGGCTTGAAATTAACAAGGTATAGCGCACACAGCAACAGCGGTGCCGTCTAACACGCAGCTGCAGCAGTGAGAAAATGGTGGCGACGGGGAAAATGGCTTGGTCTTATAGGGCAAGGACATGTCACATACACTGCCAATGACACATGCCCTTGCTTGTGTGAAAAAAAGCATTGATAGGCTGACAGATTGCACCTCCCCACTGCAAATGCGGAAAAGAGAAAAAAAAATGGAGATCTTCATTGTTCCTGCAGAGATCCATCCCCTGCCCCTCCCCCCACCCCGATGTACACTCAAACTGCGTATTAACATTAATTTTCATCATTACTGAGAAAAAATCCAGTTATGATTTTGGTGCACGAACAGTTATCGAACATAACCTCGAGCAGCCGAATTTTTCTCAAATTGATCGTGTTCGCCGAACGGCTCGAACACCGCCCAAAACAGCTCGAATTTGAGATTGGCGAACAGTTCGAGTAGAACAACGCTCATCTCTAGTTAGTAGCTTCAAACATTTCTGGTATATGAATAACATGATGTTTTTCAATGGCAAAATCAATGAATATTGTAAATGCACAAACAGTAATTTCTCCGCATTGTAAGGTGCAATTCTGAAATTTTTTGCTTTTTCCTGCTCCTCTTAGCATGATAAAGAAGATTCAAAGATAGTGAGATGCCAGCTCCTTTCATTCAGTCAGTAGCTTCAAACATTTCTGGACGTTTTTCAATGGCAAAAATCAATGAATATTGTAAATGCACAAACAGTAATTTCTCCACATTGCAAGGTGCAATTCTGAAATTTTTTGCTTTTTCCTGCTCCTCTAAGCATGATAGAGAAGATTCAAAGAGAGTGAGATGCCAGCTCTTTTCATTCAGTCAGTAGCTTCAAACATTTCTGGTATATGAATAACATGATGTTTTTCAATGGCAAAAATCAATGAATATTGTAAATGCACAAACAGTAATTTCTCCGCATTGCAAGGTGCAATTCTGAAATTTTTTGCTTTTTCCTGCTCCTCTTAGCATGATAAAGAAGATTCAAAGAGAGTGAGATGCCAGCTCTTTTCATTCAGTCAGTAGCTTCAAACATTTCTGGTATATGAATAACATGTTTTTCAATGGCAAAAATCAATGAATATTGTAAATGCACAAACAGTAATATCTCCACATTGCAAGGTGCAATTCTGAAATTTTTTGCTTTTTCCTGCTCCTCTTAGCATGATAAAGAAGATTCAAAGAGAGTGAGATGCCAGCTCCTTTCATTCAGTCAGTAGCTTCAAACATTTCTGGATGTTTTTCAATGGCAAAAATCAATGAATATTGTAAATGCACAAACAGTAATTTCTCCACATTGCAAGGTGCAATTCTGAAATTTTTTGCTTTTTCCTGCTCCTCTTAGCATGATAAAGAAGATTCAAAGAGAGTGAGATGCCAGCTCTTTTCATTCAGTCAGTAGCTTCAAACATTTCTGGTATATGAATAACATGATGTTTTTCAATGGCAAAAATCAATGAATATTGTAAATGCACAAACAGTAATTTCTCCGCATTGCAAAGTGCAATTCTGAAATTTTTTGCTTTTTCCTGCTCCTCTTAGCATGATAAAGAAGATTCAAAGAGAGTGAGATGCCAGCTCCTTTCATTCAGTCAGTAGCTTCAAACATTTCTGGACGTTTTTCAATGGCAAAAATCAATGAATATTGTAAATGCACAAACAGTAATTTCTCCACATTGCAAGGTGCAATTCTGAAATTTTTGCTTTTTCCTGCTCCTCTTAGCATGATAAAGAAGATTCAAAGAGAGTGAGATGCCAGCTCTTTTCATTCAGTCAGTAGCTTCAAACATTTCTGGTATATGAATAACATGATGTTTTTCAATGGCAAAAATCAATGAATATTGTAAATGCACAAACAGTAATTTCTCCGCATTGCAAGGTGCAATTCTGAAATTTTTTGCTTTTTCCTGCTCCTCTTAGCATGATAAAGAAGATTCAAAGAGAGTGAGATGCCAGCTCCTTTCATTCAGTCAGTAGCTTCAAACATTTCTGGACGTTTTTCAATGGCAAAAATCATGAATATTGTAAATGCACAAACAGTAATTTCTCCACATTGCAAGGTGCAATTCTGAAATTTTTTGCTTTTTCCTGCTCCTCTTAGCATGATAAAGAAGATTCAAAGAGAGTGAGATGCCAGCTCTTTTCATTCAGTCAGTAGCTTCAAACATTTCTGGTATATGAATAACATGATGTTTTTCAATGGCAAAAATCAATGAATATTGTAAATGCACAAACAGTAATTTCTCCGCATTGCAAGGTGCAATTCTGAAATTTTTTGCTTTTTCCTGCTCCTCTTAGCATGATAAAGAAGATTCAAAGAGAGTGAGATGCCAGCTCCTTTCATTCAGTCAGTAGCTTCAAACATTTCTGGACGTTTTTCAATGGCAAAAATCAATGAATATTGTAAATGCACAAACAGTAATTTCTCCATATTGCAAGGTGCAATTCTGAAATTTTTTGCTTTTTCCTGCTCCTCTTAGCATGATAAAGAAGATTCAAAGAGAGTGAGATGCCAGCTCTTTTCATTCAGTCAGTAGCTTCAAACATTTCTGGTATATGAATAACATGATGTTTTTCAATGGCAAAAATCAATGAAAATTATAAATGCACAAACAGTAATTTCTCCTCATTGCAAGGTGCAATTCTGAAATTTTTTGCTTTTTCCTGCTCCTCTTAGCATGATAAAGAAGATTCAAAGAGAGTGAGATGCCAGCTCCTTTCATTCAGTCAGTAGCTTCAAACATTTCTGGACGTTTTTCAATGGCAAAAATCAATGAATATTGTAAATGCACAAACAGTAATTTCTCCACATTGCAAGGTGCAATTCTGAAATTTTTTGCTTTTTCCTGCTCCTCTTAGCATGATAAAGAAGATTCAAAGAGAGTGAGATGCCAGCTCCTTTCATTCAGTCAGTAGCTTCAAACATTTCTGGACGTTTTTCAATGGCAAAAATCAATGAATATTGTAAATGCACAAACAGTAATTTCTCCACATTGCAAGGTGCAATTCTGAAATTTTTTGCTTTTTCCTGCTCCTCTTAGCATGATAAAGAAGATTCAAAGAGAGTGAGATGCCAGCTCTTTTCATTCAGTCAGTAGCTTCAAACATTTCTGGTATATGAATAACATGATGTTTTTCAATGGCAAAAATCAATGAATATTATAAATGCACAAACAGTAATTTCTCCTCATTGCAAGGTGCAATTCTGAAATGTTTTGCTTTTTCCTGCTCCTCTTAGCATGATAAAGAAGATTCAAAGAGAGTGAGATGCCAGCTCCTTTCATTCAGTCAGTAGCTTTAAACATTTCTGGACGTTTTTCAATGGCAAAAATCAATGAATATTGTAAATGCACAAACAGTAATTTCTCCACATTGCAAGGTGCAATTCTGAAATTTTTTGCTTTTTCCTGCTCCTCTTAGCATGATAAAGAAGATTCAAAGAGAGTGAGATGCCAGCTCTTTTCATTCAGTCAGTAGCTTCAAACATTTCTGGTATGTGAATAACATGATGTTTTTCAATGGCAAAAATCAATGAATATTGTAAATGCACAAACAGTAATTTCTCCACATTGCAAGGTGCAATTCTGAAATTTTTTGCTTTTTCCTGCTCTTCTTAGCATGATAAAGAAGATTCAAAGAGAGTGAGATGCCAGCTCTTTTCATTCAGTCAGTAGCTTCAAACATTTCTGGTATATGAATAACATGATGTTTTTCAATGGCAAAAATCAATGAATATTGTAAATGCACAAACAGTAATTTCTCCGCATTGCAAGGTGCAATTGTGAAATTTTTTGCTTTTTCCTGCTCCTCTTAGCATGATAAAGAAGATTCAAAGAGAGTGCGATGCCAGCTCCTTTCATTCAGTCAGTAGCTTCAAACATTTCTGGACGTTTTTCAATGGCAAAAATCAATGAATATTGTAAATGCACAAACAGTAATTTCTCCACATTGCAAGGTGCAATTCTGAATTTTTTTGCTTTTTCCTGCTCCTCTTAGCATGATAAAGAAGATTCAAAGAGATTGAGATGCCAGCTCTTTTCATTCAGTCAGTAGCTTCAAACATTTCTGGTATATGAATAACATGATGTTTTTAAATGGCAAAAATCAATGAATATTGTAAATGCACAAACTGTAATTTCTCCGCATTGCAAGGTGCAATTCTGAAATTTTTTGCTTTTTCCTGCTCCTCTTAGCATGATAAAGAAGATTCAAAGAGAGTGAGATGCCAGTTCCTTTCATTCAGTCAGTAGCTTCAAACATTTCTGGACGTTTTTCAATTTCAAAAATTAATGAATATTGTAAATGCACAAACAGTAATTTCTCCACATTGCAAGGTGCAATTCTGAAATTTTTTGCTTTTTCCTGCTCCTCTTAGCATGATAAAGAACATTCAAAGAGAGTGAGATGCCAGCTCTATTCATTCAGTCAGTAGCTTCAAACATTTCTGGTATATGAATAACATGATGGTTTTCAACGGCAAAAATCAATGAATATTGTAAATGCACAAACAGTAATTTCTCCGCATTGCAAGGTGCAATTCTGAAATTTTTTGCTTTTTCCTGCTCCTCTTAGCATGATAAAGAAGATTCAAAGAGAGTGAGATGCCAGCTCCTTTCATTCAGTCAGTAGCTTCAAACATTTCTGGACGTTTTTCAATGGCAAAAATCAATGAATATTGTATTGGCACAAACAGTAATTTCTCCACATTGCAAGGTGCAATTCTGAAATTTTTTGCTTTTTCCTGCTCCTCTTAGCATGATAAAGAAGATTCAAAGAGAGTGAGATGCCAGCTCTATTCATTCAGTCAGTAGCTTCAAACATTTCTGGTATATGAATAACATGATGTTTTTCAATGACAAAAATCAATGAATATTGTAAATGCACAAACAGTAATTTCTCCGCATTGCAAGGTGCAATTCTGAAATTTTTTGCTTTTTCCTGCTCCTCTTAGCATGATAAAGAAGATTCAAAGAGAGTGAGATGCCAGCTCCTTTCATTCAGTCAGTAGCTTCAAACATTTCTGGACGTTTTTCAATGGCAAAAATCAATGAATATTGTAAATGCACAAACAGTAATTTCTCCATATTGCAAGGTGCAATTCTGAAATTTTTTGCTTTTTCCTGCTCCTCTTAGCATGATAAAGAAGATTCAAAGAGAGTGAGATGCCAGCTCTTTTCATTCAGTCAGTAGCTTCAAACATTTCTGGTATATGAATAACATGATGTTTTTCAATGGCAAAAATCAATGAATATTATAAATGCACAAACAGTAATTTCTCCTCATTGCAAGGTGCAATTCTGAAATTTTTTGCTTTTTCCTGCTCCTCTTAGCATGATAAAGAAGATTCAAAGAGAGTGAGATGCCAGCTCCTTTCATTCAGTCAGTAGCTTCAAACATTTCTGGACGTTTTTCAATGGCAAAAATCAATGAATATTGTAAATGCACAAACAGTAATTTCTCCACATTGCAAGGTGCAATTCTGAAATATTTTGCTTTTTCCTGCTCCTCTTAGCATGATAAAGAAGATTCAAAGAGAGTGAGATGCCAGCTCCTTTCATTCAGTCAGTAGCTTCAAACATTTCTGGATGTTTTTCAATGGCAAAAATCAATGAATATTGTAAATGCACAAACAGTAATTTCTCCACATTGCAAGGTGCAATTCTGAAATTTTTTGCTTTTTCCTGCTCCTCTTAGCATGATAAAGAAGATTCAAAGAGAGTGAGATGCCAGCTCTTTTCATTCAGTCAGTAGCTTCAAACATTTCTGGTATATGAATAGCATGATGTTTTTCAATGGCAAAAATCAATGAATATTATAAATGCACAAACAGTAATTTCTCCTCATTGCAAGGTGCAATTCTGAAATGTTTTGCTTTTTCCTGCTCCTCTTAGCATGATAAAGAAGATACAAAGAGAGTGAGATGCCAGCTCCTTTCATTCAGTCAGTAGCTTTAAACATTTCTGGACGTTTTTCAATGGCAAAAATCAATGAATATTGTAAATGCACAAACAGTAATTTCTCCACATTGCAAGGTGCAATTCTGAAATTTTTTGCTTTTTCCTGCTCCTCTTAGCATGATAAAGAAGATTCAAAGAGAGTGAGATGCCAGCTCTTTTCATTCAGTCAGTAGCTTCAAACATTTCTGGTATATGAATAACATGATGTTTTTCAATGGCAAAAATCAATGAATATTGTAAATGCACAAACAGTAATTTCTCCGCATTGCAAGGTGCAATTCTGAAATTTTTTGCTTTTTCCTGCTCCTCTTAGTATGATAAAGAAGATTCAAAGAGAGTGAGATGCCAGCTCCTTTCATTCAGTCAGTAGCTTCAAACATTTCTGGACGTTTTTCAATGGCAAAAATCAATGAATATTGTAAATGCACAAACAGTAATTTCTCCACATTGCAAGGTGCAATTCTGAAATTTTTTGCTTTTTCCTGCTCTTCTTAGCATGATAAAGAAGATTCAAAGAGAGTGAGATGCCAGCTCTTTTCATTCAGTCAGTAGCTTCAAACATTTCTGGTATATGAATAACATGATGTTTTTCAATGGCAAAAATCAATGAATATTATAAATGCACAAACAGTAATTTCTCCTCATTGCAAGGTGCAATTCTGAAATTTTTTGCTTTTTCCTGCTCCTCTTAGCATGATAAAGAAGATTCAAAGAGAGTGAGATGCCAGCTCCTTTCATTCAGTCAGTAGCTTCAAACATTTCTGGACGTTTTTCAATGGCAAAAATCAATGAATATTGTAAATGCACAAACAGTAATTTCTCCACATTGCAAGGTGCAATTCTGAAATATTTTGCTTTTTCCTGCTCCTCTTAGCATGATAAAGAAGATTCAAAGAGAGTGAGATGCCAGCTCCTTTCATTCAGTCAGTAGCTTCAAACATTTCTGGATGTTTTTCAATGGCAAAAATCAATGAATATTGTAAATGCACAAACAGTAATTTCTCCACATTGCAAGGTGCAATTCTGAAATTTTTTGCTTTTTCCTGCTCCTCTTAGCATGATAAAGAAGATTCAAAGAGAGTGAGATGCCAGCTCTTTTCATTCAGTCAGTAGCTTCAAACATTTCTGGTATATGAATAGCATGATGTTTTTCAATGGCAAAAATCAATGAATATTATAAATGCACAAACAGTAATTTCTCCTCATTGCAAGGTGCAATTCTGAAATGTTTTGCTTTTTCCTGCTCCTCTTAGCATGATAAAGAAGATACAAAGAGAGTGAGATGCCAGCTCCTTTCATTCAGTCAGTAGCTTTAAACATTTCTGGACGTTTTTCAATGGCAAAAATCAATGAATATTGTAAATGCACAAACAGTAATTTCTCCACATTGCAAGGTGCAATTCTGAAATTTTTTGCTTTTTCCTGCTCCTCTTAGCATGATAAAGAAGATTCAAAGAGAGTGAGATGCCAGCTCTTTTCATTCAGTCAGTAGCTTCAAACATTTCTGGTATATGAATAACATGATGTTTTTCAATGGCAAAAATCAATGAATATTGTAAATGCACAAACAGTAATTTCTCCGCATTGCAAGGTGCAATTCTGAAATTTTTTGCTTTTTCCTGCTCCTCTTAGTATGATAAAGAAGATTCAAAGAGAGTGAGATGCCAGCTCCTTTCATTCAGTCAGTAGCTTCAAACATTTCTGGACGTTTTTCAATGGCAAAAATCAATGAATATTGTAAATGCACAAACAGTAATTTCTCCACATTGCAAGGTGCAATTCTGAAATTTTTTGCTTTTTCCTGCTCTTCTTAGCATGATAAAGAAGATTCAAAGAGAGTGAGATGCCAGCTCTTTTCATTCAGTCAGTAGCTTCAAACATTTCTGGTATATGAATAACATGATGTTTTTCAATGGCAAAAATCAATGAATATTGTAAATGCACAAACAGTAATTTCTCCGCATTGCAAGGTGCAATTGTGAAATTTTTTGCTTTTTCCTGCTCCTCTTAGCATGATAAAGAAGATTCAAAGAGAGTGCGATGCCAGCTCCTTTCATTCAGTCAGTAGCTTCAAACATTTCTGGACATTTTTCAATGGCAAAAATCAATGAATATTGTAAATGCACAAACAGTAATTTCTCCACATTGCAAGGTGCAATTCTGAATTTTTTTGCTTTTTCCTGCTCCTCTTAGCATGATAAAGAAGATTCAAAGAGATTGAGATGCCAGCTCTTTTCATTCAGTCAGTAGCTTCAAACATTTCTGGTATATGAATAACATGATGTTTTTAAATGGCAAAAATCAATGAATATTGTAAATGCACAACCTGTAATTTCTCCGCATTGCAAGGTGCAATTCTGAAATTTTTTGCTTTTTCCTGCTCCTCTTAGCATGATAAAGAAGATTCAAAGAGAGTGAGATGCCAGCTCCTTTCATTCAGTCAGTAGCTTCAAACATTTCTGGACGTTTTTCAATGGCAAAAATTAATGAATATTGTAAATGCACAAACAGTAATTTCTCCACATTGCAAGGTGCAATTCTGAAATTTTTTGCTTTTTCCTGCTCCTCTTAGCATGATAAAGAACATTCAAAGAGAGTGAGATGCCAGCTCTATTCATTCAGTCAGTAGCTTCAAACATTTCTGGTATATGAATAACATGATGTTTTTCAATGGCAAAAATCAATGAATATTGTAAATGCACAAACAGTAATTTCTCCGCATTGCAAGGTGCAATTCTGAAATTTTTTGCTTTTACCTGCTCCTCTTAGCATGATAAAGAAGATTCAAAGAGAGTGAGATGCCAGCTCCTTTCATTCAGTCAGTAGCTTCAAACATTTCTGGACGTTTTTCAATGGCAAAAATCAATGAATATTGTAAATGCACAAACAGTAATTTCTCCATATTGCAAGGTGCAATTCTGAAATTTTTTGCTTTTTCCTGCTCCTCTTAGCATGATAAAGAAGATTCAAAGAGAGTGAGATGCCAGCTCTTTTCATTCAGTCAGTAGCTTCAAACATTTCTGGTATATGAATAACATGATGTTTTTCAATGGCAAAAATCAATGAATATTATAAATGCACAAACAGTAATTTCTCCTCATTGCAAGGTGCAATTCTGAAATTTTTTGCTTTTTCCTGCTCCTCTTAGCATGATAAAGAAGATTCAAAGAGAGTGAGATGCCAGCTCCTTTCATTCAGTCAGTAGCTTCAAACATTTCTGGACGTTTTTCAATGGCAAAAATCAATGAATATTGTAAATGCACAAACAGTAATTTCTCCACATTGCAAGGTGCAATTCTGAAATATTTTGCTTTTTCCTGCTCCTCTTAGCATGATAAAGAACATTCAAAGAGAGTGAGATGCCAGCTCTATTCATTCAGTCAGTAGCTTCAAACATTTCTGGTATATGAATAACATGATGTTTTTCAATGGCAAAAATCAATGAATATTGTAAATGCACAAACAGTAATTTCTCCGCATTGCAAGGTGCAATTCTGAAATTTTTTGCTTTTTCCTGCTCCTCTTAGCATGATAAAGAAGATTCAAAGAGAGTGAGATGCCAGCTCCTTTCATTCAGTCAGTAGCTTCAAACATTTCTGGACGTTTTTCAATGGCAAAAATCAATGAATATTGTAAATGCACAAACAGTAATTTCTCCATATTGCAAGGTGCAATTCTGAAATTTTTTGCTTTTTCCTGCTCCTCTTAGCATGATAAAGAAGATTCAAAGAGAGTGAGATGCCAGCTCTTTTCATTCAGTCAGTAGCTTCAAACATTTCTGGTATATGAATAACATGATGTTTTTCAATGGCAAAAATCAATGAATATTATAAATGCACAAACAGTAATTTCTCCTCATTGCAAGGTGCAATTCTGAAATTTTTTGCTTTTTCCTGCTCCTCTTAGCATGATAAAGAAGATTCAAAGAGAGTGAGATGCCAGCTCCTTTCATTCAGTCAGTAGCTTCAAACATTTCTGGACGTTTTTCAATGGCAAAAATTAATGAATATTGTAAATGCACAAACAGTAATTTCTCCACATTGCAAGGTGCAATTCTGAAATTTTTTGCTTTTTCCTGCTCCTCTTAGCATGATAAAGAACATTCAAAGAGAGTGAGATGCCAGCTCTATTCATTCAGTCAGTAGCTTCAAACATTTCTGGTATATGAATAACATGATGTTTTTCAATGGCAAAAATCAATGAATATTGTAAATGCACAAACAGTAATTTCTCCGCATTGCAAGGTGCAATTCTGAAATTTTTTGCTTTTTCCTGCTCCTCTTAGCATGATAAAGAAGATTCAAAGAGAGTGAGATGCCAGCTCCTTTCATTCAGTCAGTAGCTTCAAACATTTCTGGACGTTTTTCAATGGCAAAAATCAATGAATATTGTATATGCACAAACAGTAATTTCTCCACATTGCAAGGTGCAATTCTGAAATTTTTTGCTTTTTCCTGCTCCTCTTAGCATGATAAAGAAGATTCAAAGAGAGTGAGATGCCAGCTCTATTCATTCAGTCAGTAGCTTCAAACATTTCTGGTATATGAATAACATGATGTTTTTCAATGACAAAAATCAATGAATATTGTAAATGCACAAACAGTAATTTCTCCGCATTGCAAGGTGCAATTCTGAAATTTTTTGCTTTTTCCTGCTCCTCTTAGCATGATAAAGAAGATTCAAAGAGAGTGAGATGCCAGCTCCTTTCATTCAGTCAGTAGCTTCAAACATTTCTGGACGTTTTTCAATGGCAAAAATCAATGAATATTGTAAATGCACAAACAGTAATTTCTCCATATTGCAAGGTGCAATTCTGAAATTTTTTGCTTTTTCCTGCTCCTCTTAGCATGATAAAGAAGATTCAAAGAGAGTGAGATGCCAGCTCTTTTCATTCAGTCAGTAGCTTCAAACATTTCTGGTATATGAATAACATGATGTTTTTCAATGGCAAAAATCAATGAATATTATAAATGCACAAACAGTAATTTCTCCTCATTGCAAGGTGCAATTCTGAAATTTTTTGCTTTTTCCTGCTCCTCTTAGCATGATAAAGAAGATTCAAAGAGAGTGAGATGCCAGCTCCTTTCATTCAGTCAGTAGCTTCAAACATTTCTGGACGTTTTTCAATGGCAAAAATCAATGAATATTGTAAATGCACAAACAGTAATTTCTCCACATTGCAAGGTGCAATTCTGAAATATTTTGCTTTTTCCTGCTCCTCTTAGCATGATAAAGAAGATTCAAAGAGAGTGAGATGCCAGCTCCTTTCATTCAGTCAGTAGCTTCAAACATTTCTGGATGTTTTTCAATGGCAAAAATCAATGAATATTGTAAATGCACAAACAGTAATTTCTCCACATTGCAAGGTGCAATTCTGAAATTTTTTGCTTTTTCCTGCTCCTCTTAGCATGATAAAGAAGATTCAAAGAGAGTGAGATGCCAGCTCTTTTCATTCAGTCAGTAGCTTCAAACATTTCTGGTATATTAATAGCATGATGTTTTTCAATGGCAAAAATCAATGAATATTATAAATGCACAAACAGTAATTTCTCCTCATTGCAAGGTGCAATTCTGAAATGTTTTGCTTTTTCCTGCTCCTCTTAGCATGATAAAGAAGATTCAAAGAGAGTGAGATGCCAGCTCCTTTCATTCAGTCAGTAGCTTCAAACATTTCTGGACGTTTTTCAATGGCAAAAATCAATGAATATTGTAAATGCACAAACAGTAATTTCTCCACATTGCAAGGTGCAATTCTGAAATATTTTGCTTTTTCCTGCTCCTCTTAGCATGATAAAGAAGATTCAAAGAGAGTGAGATGCCAGCTCCTTTCATTCAGTCAGTAGCTTCAAACATTTCTGGATGTTTTTCAAAGGCAAAAATCAATGAATATTGTAAATGCACAAACAGTAATTTCTCCACATTGCAAGGTGCAATTCTGAAATTTTTTGCTTTTTCCTGCTCCTCTTAGCATGATAAAGAAGATTCAAAGAGAGTGAGATGCCAGCTCTTTTCATTCAGTCAGTAGCTTCAAACATTTCTGGTATATGAATAGCATGATGTTTTTCAATGGCAAAAATCAATGAATATTATAAATGCACAAACAGTAATTTCTCCTCATTGCAAGGTGCAATTCTGAAATGTTTTGCTTTTTCCTGCTCCTCTTAGCATGATAAAGAAGATACAAAGAGAGTGAGATGCCAGCTCCTTTCATTCAGTCAGTAGCTTTAAACATTTCTGGACGTTTTTCAATGGCAAAAATCAATGAATATTGTAAATGCACAAACAGTAATTTCTCCACATTGCAAGGTGCAATTCTGAAATTTTTTGCTTTTTCCTGCTCCTCTTAGCATGATAAAGAAGATTCAAAGAGAGTGAGATGCCAGCTCTTTTCATTCAGTCAGTAGCTTCAAACATTTCTGGTATATGAATAACATGATGTTTTTCAATGGCAAAAATCAATGAATATTGTAAATGCACAAACAGTAATTTCTCCGCATTGCAAGGTGCAATTCTGAAATTTTTTGCTTTTTCCTGCTCCTCTTAGTATGATAAAGAAGATTCAAAGAGAGTGAGATGCCAGCTCCTTTCATTCAGTCAGTAGCTTCAAACATTTCTGGACGTTTTTCAATGGCAAAAATCAATGAATATTGTAAATGCACAAACAGTAATTTCTCCACATTGCAAGGTGCAATTCTGAAATTTTTTGCTTTTTCCTGCTCTTCTTAGCATGATAAAGAAGATTCAAAGAGAGTGAGATGCCAGCTCTTTTCATTCAGTCAGTAGCTTCAAACATTTCTGGTATATGAATAACATGATGTTTTTCAATGGCAAAAATCAATGAATATTGTAAATGCACAAACAGTAATTTCTCCGCATTGCAAGGTGCAATTGTGAAATTTTTTGCTTTTTCCTGCTCCTCTTAGCATGATAAAGAAGATTCAAAGAGAGTGCGATGCCAGCTCCTTTCATTCAGTCAGTAGCTTCAAACATTTCTGGACATTTTTCAATGGCAAAAATCAATGAATATTGTAAATGCACAAACAGTAATTTCTCCACATTGCAAGGTGCAATTCTGAATTTTTTTGCTTTTTCCTGCTCCTCTTAGCATGATAAAGAAGATTCAAAGAGATTGAGATGCCAGCTCTTTTCATTCAGTCAGTAGCTTCAAACATTTCTGGTATATGAATAACATGATGTTTTTAAATGGCAAAAATCAATGAATATTGTAAATGCACAACCTGTAATTTCTCCGCATTGCAAGGTGCAATTCTGAAATTTTTTGCTTTTTCCTGCTCCTCTTAGCATGATAAAGAAGATTCAAAGAGAGTGAGATGCCAGCTCCTTTCATTCAGTCAGTAGCTTCAAACATTTCTGGACGTTTTTCAATGGCAAAAATTAATGAATATTGTAAATGCACAAACAGTAATTTCTCCACATTGCAAGGTGCAATTCTGAAATTTTTTGCTTTTTCCTGCTCCTCTTAGCATGATAAAGAACATTCAAAGAGAGTGAGATGCCAGCTCTATTCATTCAGTCAGTAGCTTCAAACATTTCTGGTATATGAATAACATGATGTTTTTCAATGGCAAAAATCAATGAATATTGTAAATGCACAAACAGTAATTTCTCCGCATTGCAAGGTGCAATTCTGAAATTTTTTGCTTTTACCTGCTCCTCTTAGCATGATAAAGAAGATTCAAAGAGAGTGAGATGCCAGCTCCTTTCATTCAGTCAGTAGCTTCAAACATTTCTGGACGTTTTTCAATGGCAAAAATCAATGAATATTGTATATGCACAAACAGTAATTTCTCCACATTGCAAGGTGCAATTCTGAAATTTTTTGCTTTTTCCTGCTCCTCTTAGCATGATAAAGAAGATTCAAAGAGAGTGAGATGCCAGCTCTATTCATTCAGTCAGTAGCTTCAAACATTTCTGGTATATGAATAACATGATGTTTTTCAATGACAAAAATCAATGAATATTGTAAATGCACAAACAGTAATTTCTCCGCATTGCAAGGTGCAATTCTGAAATTTTTTGCTTTTTCCTGCTCCTCTTAGCATGATAAAGAAGATTCAAAGAGAGTGAGATGCCAGCTCCTTTCATTCAGTCAGTAGCTTCAAACATTTCTGGACGTTTTTCAATGGCAAAAATCAATGAATATTGTAAATGCACAAACAGTAATTTCTCCATATTGCAAGGTGCAATTCTGAAATTTTTTGCTTTTTCCTGCTCCTCTTAGCATGATAAAGAAGATTCAAAGAGAGTGAGATGCCAGCTCTTTTCATTCAGTCAGTAGCTTCAAACATTTCTGGTATATGAATAACATGATGTTTTTCAATGGCAAAAATCAATGAATATTATAAATGCACAAACAGTAATTTCTCCTCATTGCAAGGTGCAATTCTGAAATTTTTTGCTTTTTCCTGCTCCTCTTAGCATGATAAAGAAGATTCAAAGAGAGTGAGATGCCAGCTCCTTTCATTCAGTCAGTAGCTTCAAACATTTCTGGACGTTTTTCAATGGCAAAAATCAATGAATATTGTAAATGCACAAACAGTAATTTCTCCACATTGCAAGGTGCAATTCTGAAATATTTTGCTTTTTCCTGCTCCTCTTAGCATGATAAAGAACATTCAAAGAGAGTGAGATGCCAGCTCTATTCATTCAGTCAGTAGCTTCAAACATTTCTGGTATATGAATAACATGATGTTTTTCAATGGCAAAAATCAATGAATATTGTAAATGCACAAACAGTAATTTCTCCGCATTGCAAGGTGCAATTCTGAAATTTTTTGCTTTTTCCTGCTCCTCTTAGCATGATAAAGAAGATTCAAAGAGAGTGAGATGCCAGCTCCTTTCATTCAGTCAGTAGCTTCAAACATTTCTGGACGTTTTTCAATGGCAAAAATCAATGAATATTGTAAATGCACAAACAGTAATTTCTCCATATTGCAAGGTGCAATTCTGAAATTTTTTGCTTTTTCCTGCTCCTCTTAGCATGATAAAGAAGATTCAAAGAGAGTGAGATGCCAGCTCTTTTCATTCAGTCAGTAGCTTCAAACATTTCTGGTATATGAATAACATGATGTTTTTCAATGGCAAAAATCAATGAATATTATAAATGCACAAACAGTAATTTCTCCTCATTGCAAGGTGCAATTCTGAAATTTTTTGCTTTTTCCTGCTCCTCTTAGCATGATAAAGAAGATTCAAAGAGAGTGAGATGCCAGCTCCTTTCATTCAGTCAGTAGCTTCAAACATTTCTGGACGTTTTTCAATGGCAAAAATTAATGAATATTGTAAATGCACAAACAGTAATTTCTCCACATTGCAAGGTGCAATTCTGAAATTTTTTGCTTTTTCCTGCTCCTCTTAGCATGATAAAGAACATTCAAAGAGAGTGAGATGCCAGCTCTATTCATTCAGTCAGTAGCTTCAAACATTTCTGGTATATGAATAACATGATGTTTTTCAATGGCAAAAATCAATGAATATTGTAAATGCACAAACAGTAATTTCTCCGCATTGCAAGGTGCAATTCTGAAATTTTTTGCTTTTTCCTGCTCCTCTTAGCATGATAAAGAAGATTCAAAGAGAGTGAGATGCCAGCTCCTTTCATTCAGTCAGTAGCTTCAAACATTTCTGGACGTTTTTCAATGGCAAAAATCAATGAATATTGTATATGCACAAACAGTAATTTCTCCACATTGCAAGGTGCAATTCTGAAATTTTTTGCTTTTTCCTGCTCCTCTTAGCATGATAAAGAAGATTCAAAGAGAGTGAGATGCCAGCTCTATTCATTCAGTCAGTAGCTTCAAACATTTCTGGTATATGAATAACATGATGTTTTTCAATGACAAAAATCAATGAATATTGTAAATGCACAAACAGTAATTTCTCCGCATTGCAAGGTGCAATTCTGAAATTTTTTGCTTTTTCCTGCTCCTCTTAGCATGATAAAGAAGATTCAAAGAGAGTGAGATGCCAGCTCCTTTCATTCAGTCAGTAGCTTCAAACATTTCTGGACGTTTTTCAATGGCAAAAATCAATGAATATTGTAAATGCACAAACAGTAATTTCTCCATATTGCAAGGTGCAATTCTGAAATTTTTTGCTTTTTCCTGCTCCTCTTAGCATGATAAAGAAGATTCAAAGAGAGTGAGATGCCAGCTCTTTTCATTCAGTCAGTAGCTTCAAACATTTCTGGTATATGAATAACATGATGTTTTTCAATGGCAAAAATCAATGAATATTATAAATGCACAAACAGTAATTTCTCCTCATTGCAAGGTGCAATTCTGAAATTTTTTGCTTTTTCCTGCTCCTCTTAGCATGATAAAGAAGATTCAAAGAGAGTGAGATGCCAGCTCCTTTCATTCAGTCAGTAGCTTCAAACATTTCTGGACGTTTTTCAATGGCAAAAATCAATGAATATTGTAAATGCACAAACAGTAATTTCTCCACATTGCAAGGTGCAATTCTGAAATATTTTGCTTTTTCCTGCTCCTCTTAGCATGATAAAGAAGATTCAAAGAGAGTGAGATGCCAGCTCCTTTCATTCAGTCAGTAGCTTCAAACATTTCTGGATGTTTTTCAATGGCAAAAATCAATGAATATTGTAAATGCACAAACAGTAATTTCTCCACATTGCAAGGTGCAATTCTGAAATTTTTTGCTTTTTCCTGCTCCTCTTAGCATGATAAAGAAGATTCAAAGAGAGTGAGATGCCAGCTCTTTTCATTCAGTCAGTAGCTTCAAACATTTCTGGTATATTAATAGCATGATGTTTTTCAATGGCAAAAATCAATGAATATTATAAATGCACAAACAGTAATTTCTCCTCATTGCAAGGTGCAATTCTGAAATGTTTTGCTTTTTCCTGCTCCTCTTAGCATGATAAAGAAGATTCAAAGAGAGTGAGATGCCAGCTCCTTTCATTCAGTCAGTAGCTTTAAACATTTCTGGACGTTTTTCAATGGCAAAAATCAATGAATATTGTAAATGCACAAACAGTAATTTCTCCACATTGCAAGGTGCAATTCTGAAATTTTTTGCTTTTTCCTGCTCCTCTTAGCATGATAAAGAACATTCAAAGAGAGTGAGATGCCAGCTCTATTCATTCAGTCAGTAGCTTCAAACATTTCTGGTATATGAATAACATGATGTTTTTCAATGGCAAAAATCAATGAATATTGTAAATGCACAAACAGTAATTTCTCCGCATTGCAAGGTGCAATTCTGAAATTTTTTGCTTTTTCCTGCTCCTCTTAGCATGATAAAGAAGATTCAAAGAGAGTGAGATGCCAGCTCCTTTCATTCAGTCAGTAGCTTCAAACATTTCTGGACGTTTTTCAATGGCAAAAATCAATGAATATTGTATATGCACAAACAGTAATTTCTCCACATTGCAAGGTGCAATTCTGAAATTTTTTGCTTTTTCCTGCTCCTCTTAGCATGATAAAGAAGATTCAAAGAGAGTGAGATGCCAGCTCTATTCATTCAGTCAGTAGCTTCAAACATTTCTGGTATATGAATAACATGATGTTTTTCAATGACAAAAATCAATGAATATTGTAAATGCACAAACAGTAATTTCTCCGCATTGCAAGGTGCAATTCTGAAATTTTTTGCTTTTTCCTGCTCCTCTTAGCATGATAAAGAAGATTCAAAGAGAGTGAGATGCCAGCTCCTTTCATTCAGTCAGTAGCTTCAAACATTTCTGGACGTTTTTCAATGGCAAAAATCAATGAATATTGTAAATGCACAAACAGTAATTTCTCCATATTGCAAGGTGCAATTCTGAAATTTTTTGCTTTTTCCTGCTCCTCTTAGCATGATAAAGAAGATTCAAAGAGAGTGAGATGCCAGCTCTTTTCATTCAGTCAGTAGCTTCAAACATTTCTGGTATATGAATAACATGATGTTTTTCAATGGCAAAAATCAATGAATATTATAAATGCACAAACAGTAATTTCTCCTCATTGCAAGGTGCAATTCTGAAATTTTTTGCTTTTTCCTGCTCCTCTTAGCATGATAAAGAAGATTCAAAGAGAGTGAGATGCCAGCTCCTTTCATTCAGTCAGTAGCTTCAAACATTTCTGGACGTTTTTCAATGGCAAAAATCAATGAATATTGTAAATGCACAAACAGTAATTTCTCCACATTGCAAGGTGCAATTCTGAAATATTTTGCTTTTTCCTGCTCCTCTTAGCATGATAAAGAAGATTCAAAGAGAGTGAGATGCCAGCTCCTTTAATTCAGTCAGTAGCTTCAAACATTTCTGGATGTTTTTCAATGGCAAAAATCAATGAATATTGTAAATGCACAAACAGTAATTTCTCCACATTGCAAGGTGCAATTCTGAAATTTTTTGCTTTTTCCTGCTCCTCTTAGCATGATAAAGAAGATTCAAAGAGAGTGAGATGCCAGCTCTATTCATTCAGTCAGTAGCTTCAAACATTTCTGGTATATGAATAACATGATGTTTTTCAATGACAAAAATCAATGAATATTGTAAATGCACAAACAGTAATTTCTCCGCATTGCAAGGTGCAATTCTGAAATTTTTTGCTTTTTCCTGCTCCTCTTAGCATGATAAAGAAGATTCAAAGAGAGTGAGATGCCAGCTCCTTTCATTCAGTCAGTAGCTTCAAACATTTCTGGACGTTTTTCAATGGCAAAAATCAATGAATATTGTAAATGCACAAACAGTAATTTCTCCATATTGCAAGGTGCAATTCTGAAATTTTTTGCTTTTTCCTGCTCCTCTTAGCATGATAAAGAAGATTCAAAGAGAGTGAGATGCCAGCTCTTTTCATTCAGTCAGTAGCTTCAAACATTTCTGGTATATGAATAACATGATGTTTTTCAATGGCAAAAATCAATGAATATTATAAATGCACAAACAGTAATTTCTCCTCATTGCAAGGTGCAATTCTGAAATTTTTTGCTTTTTCCTGCTCCTCTTAGCATGATAAAGAAGATTCAAAGAGAGTGAGATGCCAGCTCCTTTCATTCAGTCAGTAGCTTCAAACATTTCTGGACGTTTTTCAATGGCAAAAATCAATGAATATTGTAAATGCACAAACAGTAATTTCTCCACATTGCAAGGTGCAATTCTGAAATATTTTGCTTTTTCCTGCTCCTCTTAGCATGATAAAGAACATTCAAAGAGAGTGAGATGCCAGCTCTATTCATTCAGTCAGTAGCTTCAAACATTTCTGGTATATGAATAACATGATGTTTTTCAATGGCAAAAATCAATGAATATTGTAAATGCACAAACAGTAATTTCTCCGCATTGCAAGGTGCAATTCTGAAATTTTTTGCTTTTTCCTGCTCCTCTTAGCATGATAAAGAAGATTCAAAGAGAGTGAGATGCCAGCTCCTTTCATTCAGTCAGTAGCTTCAAACATTTCTGGACGTTTTTCAATGGCAAAAATCAATGAATATTGTAAATGCACAAACAGTAATTTCTCCATATTGCAAGGTGCAATTCTGAAATTTTTTGCTTTTTCCTGCTCCTCTTAGCATGATAAAGAAGATTCAAAGAGAGTGAGATGCCAGCTCTTTTCATTCAGTCAGTAGCTTCAAACATTTCTGGTATATGAATAACATGATGTTTTTCAATGGCAAAAATCAATGAATATTATAAATGCACAAACAGTAATTTCTCCTCATTGCAAGGTGCAATTCTGAAATTTTTTGCTTTTTCCTGCTCCTCTTAGCATGATAAAGAAGATTCAAAGAGAGTGAGATGCCAGCTCCTTTCATTCAGTCAGTAGCTTCAAACATTTCTGGACGTTTTTCAATGGCAAAAATTAATGAATATTGTAAATGCACAAACAGTAATTTCTCCACATTGCAAGGTGCAATTCTGAAATTTTTTGCTTTTTCCTGCTCCTCTTAGCATGATAAAGAACATTCAAAGAGAGTGAGATGCCAGCTCTATTCATTCAGTCAGTAGCTTCAAACATTTCTGGTATATGAATAACATGATGTTTTTCAATGGCAAAAATCAATGAATATTGTAAATGCACAAACAGTAATTTCTCCGCATTGCAAGGTGCAATTCTGAAATTTTTTGCTTTTTCCTGCTCCTCTTAGCATGATAAAGAAGATTCAAAGAGAGTGAGATGCCAGCTCCTTTCATTCAGTCAGTAGCTTCAAACATTTCTGGACGTTTTTCAATGGCAAAAATCAATGAATATTGTATATGCACAAACAGTAATTTCTCCACATTGCAAGGTGCAATTCTGAAATTTTTTGCTTTTTCCTGCTCCTCTTAGCATGATAAAGAAGATTCAAAGAGAGTGAGATGCCAGCTCTATTCATTCAGTCAGTAGCTTCAAACATTTCTGGTATATGAATAACATGATGTTTTTCAATGACAAAAATCAATGAATATTGTAAATGCACAAACAGTAATTTCTCCGCATTGCAAGGTGCAATTCTGAAATTTTTTGCTTTTTCCTGCTCCTCTTAGCATGATAAAGAAGATTCAAAGAGAGTGAGATGCCAGCTCCTTTCATTCAGTCAGTAGCTTCAAACATTTCTGGACGTTTTTCAATGGCAAAAATCAATGAATATTGTAAATGCACAAACAGTAATTTCTCCATATTGCAAGGTGCAATTCTGAAATTTTTTGCTTTTTCCTGCTCCTCTTAGCATGATAAAGAAGATTCAAAGAGAGTGAGATGCCAGCTCTTTTCATTCAGTCAGTAGCTTCAAACATTTCTGGTATATGAATAACATGATGTTTTTCAATGGCAAAAATCAATGAATATTATAAATGCACAAACAGTAATTTCTCCTCATTGCAAGGTGCAATTCTGAAATTTTTTGCTTTTTCCTGCTCCTCTTAGCATGATAAAGAAGATTCAAAGAGAGTGAGATGCCAGCTCCTTTCATTCAGTCAGTAGCTTCAAACATTTCTGGACGTTTTTCAATGGCAAAAATCAATGAATATTGTAAATGCACAAACAGTAATTTCTCCACATTGCAAGGTGCAATTCTGAAATATTTTGCTTTTTCCTGCTCCTCTTAGCATGATAAAGAAGATTCAAAGAGAGTGAGATGCCAGCTCCTTTCATTCAGTCAGTAGCTTCAAACATTTCTGGATGTTTTTCAATGGCAAAAATCAATGAATATTGTAAATGCACAAACAGTAATTTCTCCACATTGCAAGGTGCAATTCTGAAATTTTTTGCTTTTTCCTGCTCCTCTTAGCATGATAAAGAAGATTCAAAGAGAGTGAGATGCCAGCTCTTTTCATTCAGTCAGTAGCTTCAAACATTTCTGGTATATTAATAGCATGATGTTTTTCAATGGCAAAAATCAATGAATATTATAAATGCACAAACAGTAATTTCTCCTCATTGCAAGGTGCAATTCTGAAATGTTTTGCTTTTTCCTGCTCCTCTTAGCATGATAAAGAAGATTCAAAGAGAGTGAGATGCCAGCTCCTTTCATTCAGTCAGTAGCTTTAAACATTTCTGGACGTTTTTCAATGGCAAAAATCAATGAATATTGTAAATGCACAAACAGTAATTTCTCCACATTGCAAGGTGCAATTCTGAAATTTTTTGCTTTTTCCTGCTCCTCTTAGCATGATAAAGAACATTCAAAGAGAGTGAGATGCCAGCTCTATTCATTCAGTCAGTAGCTTCAAACATTTCTGGTATATGAATAACATGATGTTTTTCAATGGCAAAAATCAATGAATATTGTAAATGCACAAACAGTAATTTCTCCGCATTGCAAGGTGCAATTCTGAAATTTTTTGCTTTTTCCTGCTCCTCTTAGCATGATAAAGAAGATTCAAAGAGAGTGAGATGCCAGCTCCTTTCATTCAGTCAGTAGCTTCAAACATTTCTGGACGTTTTTCAATGGCAAAAATCAATGAATATTGTATATGCACAAACAGTAATTTCTCCACATTGCAAGGTGCAATTCTGAAATTTTTTGCTTTTTCCTGCTCCTCTTAGCATGATAAAGAAGATTCAAAGAGAGTGAGATGCCAGCTCTATTCATTCAGTCAGTAGCTTCAAACATTTCTGGTATATGAATAACATGATGTTTTTCAATGACAAAAATCAATGAATATTGTAAATGCACAAACAGTAATTTCTCCGCATTGCAAGGTGCAATTCTGAAATTTTTTGCTTTTTCCTGCTCCTCTTAGCATGATAAAGAAGATTCAAAGAGAGTGAGATGCCAGCTCCTTTCATTCAGTCAGTAGCTTCAAACATTTCTGGACGTTTTTCAATGGCAAAAATCAATGAATATTGTAAATGCACAAACAGTAATTTCTCCATATTGCAAGGTGCAATTCTGAAATTTTTTGCTTTTTCCTGCTCCTCTTAGCATGATAAAGAAGATTCAAAGAGAGTGAGATGCCAGCTCTTTTCATTCAGTCAGTAGCTTCAAACATTTCTGGTATATGAATAACATGATGTTTTTCAATGGCAAAAATCAATGAATATTATAAATGCACAAACAGTAATTTCTCCTCATTGCAAGGTGCAATTCTGAAATTTTTTGCTTTTTCCTGCTCCTCTTAGCATGATAAAGAAGATTCAAAGAGAGTGAGATGCCAGCTCCTTTCATTCAGTCAGTAGCTTCAAACATTTCTGGACGTTTTTCAATGGCAAAAATCAATGAATATTGTAAATGCACAAACAGTAATTTCTCCACATTGCAAGGTGCAATTCTGAAATATTTTGCTTTTTCCTGCTCCTCTTAGCATGATAAAGAAGATTCAAAGAGAGTGAGATGCCAGCTCCTTTAATTCAGTCAGTAGCTTCAAACATTTCTGGATGTTTTTCAATGGCAAAAATCAATGAATATTGTAAATGCACAAACAGTAATTTCTCCACATTGCAAGGTGCAATTCTGAAATTTTTTGCTTTTTCCTGCTCCTCTTAGCATGATAAAGAAGATTCAAAGAGAGTGAGATGCCAGCTCTTTTCATTCAGTCAGTAGCTTCAAACATTTCTGGTATATTAATAGCATGATGTTTTTCAATGGCAAAAATCAATGAATATTATAAATGCACAAACAGTAATTTCTCCTCATTGCAAGGTGCAATTCTGAAATGTTTTGCTTTTTCCTGCTCCTCTTAGCATGATAAAGAAGATTCAAAGAGAGTGAGATGCCAGCTCCTTTCATTCAGTCAGTAGCTTTAAACATTTCTGGACGTTTTTCAATGGCAAAAATCAATGAATATTGTAAATGCACAAACAGTAATTTCTCCACATTGCAAGGTGCAATTCTGAAATTTTTTGCTTTTTCCTGCTCCTCTTAGCATGATAAAGAAGATTCAAAGAGAGTGAGATGCCAGCTCTTTTCATTCAGTCAGTAGCTTCAAACATTTCTGGTATATGAATAACATGATGTTTTTCAATGGCAAAAATCAATGAATATTGTAAATGCACAAACAGTAATTTCTCCGCATTGCAAGGTGCAATTCTGAAATTTTTTGCTTTTTCCTGCTCCTCTTAGTATGATAAAGAAGATTCAAAGAGAGTGAGATGCCAGCTCCTTTCATTCAGTCAGTAGCTTCAAACATTTCTGGACGTTTTTCAATGGCAAAAATCAATGAATATTGTAAATGCACAAACAGTAATTTCTCCACATTGCAAGGTGCAATTCTGAATTTTTTTGCTTTTTCCTGCTCTTCTTAGCATGATAAAGAAGATTCAAAGAGAGTGAGATGCCAGCTCTTTTCATTCAGTCAGTAGCTTCAAACATTTCTGGTATATGAATAACATGATGTTTTTCAATGGCAAAAATCAATGAATATTGTAAATGCACAAACAGTAATTTCTCCGCATTGCAAGGTGCAATTCTGAAATTTTTTGCTTTTTCCTGCTCCTCTTAGCATGATAAAGAAGATTCAAAGAGAGTGCGATGCCAGCTCCTTTCATTCAGTCAGTAGCTTCAAACATTTCTGGACGTTTTTCAATGGCAAAAATCAATGAATATTGTAAATGCACAAACAGTAATTTCTCCACATTGCAAGGTGCAATTCTGAATTTTTTTGCTTTTTCCTGCTCCTCTTAGCATGATAAAGAAGATTCAAAGAGATTGAGATGCCAGCTCTTTTCATTCAGTCAGTAGCTTCAAACATTTCTGGTATATGAATAACATGATGTTTTTAAATGGCAAAAATCAATGAATATTGTAAATGCACAAACAGTAATTTCTCCGCATTGCAAGGTGCAATTCTGAAATTTTTTGCTTTTTCCTGCTCCTCTTAGCATGATAAAGAAGATTCAAAGAGAGTGAGATGCCAGCTCCTTTCATTCAGTCAGTAGCTTCAAACATTTCTGGACGTTTTTCAATGGCAAAAATCAATGAATATTGTAAATGCACAAACAGTAATTTCTCCACATTGCAAGGTGCAATTCTGAAATTTTTTGCTTTTTCCTGCTCCTCTTAGCATGATAAAGAACATTCAAAGAGAGTGAGATGCCAGCTCTATTCATTCAGTCAGTAGCTTCAAACATTTCTGGTATATGAATAACATGATGTTTTTCAATGGCAAAAATCAATGAATAATGTAAATGCACAAACAGTAATTTCTCCGCATTGCAAGGTGCAATTCTGAAATTTTTTGCTTTTTCCTGCTCCTCTTAGCATGATAAAGAAGATTCAAAGAGAGTGAGATGCCAGCTCCTTTCATTCAGTCAGTAGCTTCAAACATTTCTGGACGTTTTTCAATGGCAAAAATCAATGAATATTGTATATGCACAAACAGTAATTTCTCCACATTGCAAGGTGCAATTCTGAAATTTTTTGCTTTTTCCTGTTCCTCTTAGCATGATAAAGAAGATTCAAAGAGAGTGAGATGCCAGCTCTATTCATTCAGTCAGTAGCTTCAAACATTTCTGGTATATGAATAACATGATGTTTTTCAATGACAAAAATCAATGAATATTGTAAATGCACAAACAGTAATTTCTCCGCATTGCAAGGTGCAATTCTGAAATTTTTTGCTTTTTCCTGCTCCTCTTAGCATGATAAAGAAGATTCAAAGAGAGTGAGATGCCAGCTCCTTTCATTCAGTCAGTAGCTTCAAACATTTCTGGACGTTTTTCAATGGCAAAAATCAATGAATATTGTAAATGCACAAACAGTAATTTCTCCATATTGCAAGGTGCAATTCTGAAATTTTTTGCTTTTTCCTGCTCCTCTTAGCATGATAAAGAAGATTCAAAGAGAGTGAGATGCCAGCTCTTTTCATTCAGTCAGTAGCTTCAAACATTTCTGGTATATGAATAACATGATGTTTTTCAATGGCAAAAATCAATGAATATTATAAATGCACAAACAGTAATTTCTCCTCATTGCAAGGTGCAATTCTGAAATTTTTTGCTTTTTCCTGCTCCTCTTAGCATGATAAAGAAGATTCAAAGAGAGTGAGATGCCAGCTCCTTTCATTCAGTCAGTAGCTTCAAACATTTCTGGACGTTTTTCAATGGCAAAAATCAATGAATATTGTAAATGCACAAACAGTAATTTCTCCACATTGCAAGGTGCAATTCTGAAATATTTTGCTTTTTCCTGCTCCTCTTAGCATGATAAAGAAGATTCAAAGAGAGTGAGATGCCAGCTCCTTTCATTCAGTCAGTAGCTTCAAACATTTCTGGATGTTTTTCAATGGCAAAAATCAATGAATATTGTAAATGCACAAACAGTAATTTCTCCACATTGCAAGGTGCAATTCTGAAATTTTTTGCTTTTTCCTGCTCCTCTTAGCATGATAAAGAAGATTCAAAGAGAGTGAGATGCCAGCTCTTTTCATTCAGTCAGTAGCTTCAAACATTTCTGGTATATGAATAACATGATGTTTTTCAATGGCAATAAATCAATGAATATTATAAATGCACAAACAGTAATTTCTCCTCATTGCAAGGTGCAATTCTGAAATGTTTTGCTTTTTCCTGCTCCTCTTAGCATGATAAAGAAGATTCAAAGAGAGTGAGATGCCAGCTCCTTTCATTCAGTCAGTAGCTTTAAACATTTCTGGACGTTTTTCAATGGCAAAAATCAATGAATATTGTAAATGCACAAACAGTAATTTCTCCACATTGCAAGGTGCAATTCTGAAATTTTTTGCTTTTTCCTGCTCCTCTTAGCATGATAAAGAAGATTCAAAGAGAGTGAGATGCCAGCTCTTTTCATTCAGTCAGTAGCTTCAAACATTTCTGGTATATGAATAACATGATGTTTTTCAATGGCAAAAATCAATGAATATTGTAAATGCACAAACATTAATTTCTCCGCATTGCAAGGTGCAATTCTGAAATTTTTTGCTTTTTCCTGCTCCTCTTAGCATGATAAAGAAGATTCAAAGAGAGTGAGATGCCAGCTCCTTTCATTCAGTCAGTAGCTTCAAACATTTCTGGACGTTTTTCAATGGCAAAAATCAATGAATATTGTAAATGCACAAACAGTAATTTCTCCACATTGCAAGGTGCAATTCTGAAATTTTTTGCTTTTTCCTGCTCCTCTTAGCATGATAAAGAAGATTCAAAGAGAGTGAGATGCCAGCTCTTTTCATTCAGTCAGTAGCTTCAAACATTTCTGGTATATGAATAACATGATGTTTTTCAATGGCAAAAATCAATGAATATAGTAAATGCACAAACAGTAATTTCTCCGCATTGCAAGGTGCAATTGTGAAATTTTTTGCTTTTTCCTGCTCCTCTTAGCATGATAAAGAAGATTCAAAGAGAGTGCGATTCCAGCTCCTTTCATTCAGTCAGTAGCTTCAAACATTTCTGGACGTTTTTCAATGGCAAAAATCAATGAATATTGTAAATGCACAAACAGTAATTTCTCCACATTGCAAGGTGCAATTCTGAATTTTTTTGCTTTTTCCTGCTCCTCTTAGCATGATAAAGAAGATTCAAAGAGATTGAGATGCCAGCTCTTTTCATTCAGTCAGTAGCTTCAAACATTTCTGGTATATGAATAACATGATGTTTTTAAATGGCAAAAATCAATGAATATTGTAAATGCACAAACAGTAATTTCGCCGCATTGCAAGGTGCAATTCTGAAATTTTTTGCTTTTTCCTGCTCCTCTTAGCATGATAAAGAAGATTCAAAGAGAGTGAGATGCCAGCTCCTTTCATTCAGTCAGTAGCTTCAAACATTTCTGGACGTTTTTCAATGGCAAAAATCAATGAATATTGTAAATGCACAAACAGTAATTTCTCCACATTGCAAGGTGCAATTCTGAAATTTTTTGCTTTTTCCTGCTCCTCTTAGCATGATAAAGAACATTCAAAGAGAGTGAGATGCCAGCTCTATTCATTCAGTCAGTAGCTTCAAACATTTCTGGTATATGAATAACATGATGTTTTTCAATGGCAAAAATCAATGAATATTGTAAATGCACAAACAGTAATTTCTCCGCATTGCAAGGTGCAATTCTGAAATTTTTTGCTTTTTCCTGCTCCTCTTAGCATGATAAAGAAGATTCAAGGAGAGTGAGATGCCAGCTTCTTTCATTCAGTCAGTAGCTTCAAACATTTCTGGACGTTTTTCAATGGCAAAAATCAATGAATATTGTAAATGCACAAACAGTAATTTCTCCATATTGCAAGGTGCAATTCTGAAATGTTTTGCTTTTTCCTGCTCCTCTTAGCATGATAAAGAAGATTCAAAGAGAGTGAGATGCCAGCTCTTTTCATTCAGTCAGTAGCTTCAAACATTTCTGGTATATGAATAACATGATGTTTTTCAATGGCAAAAATCAATGAATATTATAAATGCACAAACAGTAATTTCTCCGCATTGCAAGGTGCAATTCTGAAATTTTTTGCTTTTTCCTGCTCCTCTTAGCATGATAAAGAAGATTCAAAGAGAGTGAGATGCCAGCTCCTTTCATTCAGTCAGTAGCTTCAAACATTTCTGGACGTTTTTCAATGGCAAAAATCAATGAATATTGTAAATGCACAAACAGTAATTTCTCCACATTGCAAGGTGCAATTCTGAAATTTTTTGCTTTTTCCTGCTCCTCTTAGCATGATAAAGAAGATTCAAAGAGAGTGAGATGCCAGCTCTTTTCATTCAGTCAGTAGCTTCAAACATTTCTGGTATACGAATAACATGATGTTTTTCAATGGCAAAAATCAATGAATATTGTAAATGCACAAACAGAAATTTCTCCGCATTGCAAGGTGCAATTCTGAAATTTTTTGCTTTTTCCTGCTCCTCTTAGCATGATAAAGAAGATTCAAAGAGAGTGAGATGCCAGCTCTTTTCATTCAGTCAGTAGCTTCAAACATATCTGGTATATGAATAACATGATGTTTTTCAATGGCAAAAATCAATGAATATTGTAAATGCACAAACAGTAATTTCTCCACATTGCAAGTTGCAATTCTGAAATTTTTTGCTTTTTCCTGCTCCTCTTAGCATGATAAAGAAGATTCAAAGAGAGTGAGATGCCAGCTCCTTTCATTCAGTCAGTAGCTTCAAACATTTCTGGACGTTTTTCAATGGCAAAAATCAATGAATATTGTAAATACACAAACAGTAATTTCTCCACATTGCAAGGTGCAATTCTGAAATTTTTTGCTTTTTCCTGCTCCTCTTAGCATGATAAAGAACATTCAAAGAGAGTGAGATGCCAGCTCTATTCATTCAGTCAGTAGCTTCAAACATTTCTGGTATATGAATAACATGATGTTTTTCAATGGCAAAAATCAATGAATATTGTAAATGCACAAACAGTAATTTCTCCGCATTGCAAGGTGCAATTCTGAAATTTTTTGCTTTTTCCTGCTCCTCTTAGCATGATAAAGAAGATTCAAAGAGAGTGAGATGCCAGCTCCTTTCATTCAGTCAGTAGCTTCAAACATTTCTGGACGTTTTTCAATGGCAAAAATCAATGAATATTGTAAATGCACAAACAGTAATTTCTCCATATTGCAAGGTGCAATTCTGAAATGTTTTGCTTTTTCCTGCTCCTCTTAGCATGATAAAGAAGATTCAAAGAGAGTGAGATGCCAGCTCTTTTCATTCAGTCAGTAGCTTCAAACATTTCTGGTATATGAATAACATGATGTTTTTCAATGGCAAAAATCAATGAATATTATAAATGCACAAACAGTAATTTCTCCGCATTGCAAGGTGCAATTCTGAAATTTTTTGCTTTTTCCTGCTCCTCTTAGCATGATAAAGAAGATTCAAAGAGAGTGAGATGCCAGCTCCTTTCATTCAGTCAGTAGCTTCAAACATTTCTGGACGTTTTTCAATGGAAAAATCAATGAATATTGTAAATGCACAAACAGTAATTTCTCCACATTGCAAGGTGCAATTCTGAAATTTTTTTCTTTTTCCTGCTCCTCTTAGCATGATAAAGAAGATTCAAAGAGAGTGAGATGCCAGCTCTTTTCATTCAGTCAGTAGCTTCAAACATTTCTGGTATACGAATAACATGATGTTTTTCAATGGCAAAAATCAATGAATATTGTAAATGCACAAACAGAAATTTCTCCGCATTGCAAGGTGCAATTCTGAAATTTTTTGCTTTTTCCTGCTCCTCTTAGCATGATAAAGAAGATTCAAAGAGAGTGAGATGCCAGCTCCTTTCATTCAGTCAGTAGCTTCAAACATTTCTGGACGTTTTTCAATGGCAAAAATCAATGAATATTGTAAATGCACAAACAGTAATTTCTCCACATTGCAAGGTGCAATTCTGAATTTTTTTGCTTTTTCCTGCTCCTCTTAGCATGATAAAGAAGATTCAAAGAGAGTGAGATGCCAGCTCTTTTCATTCAGTCAGTAGCTTCAAACATATCTGGTATATGAATAACATGATGTTTTTCAATGGCAAAAATCAATGAATATTGTAAATGCACAAACAGTAATTTCTCCGCATTGCAAGTTGCAATTCTGAAATTTTTTGCTTTTTCCTGCTCCTCTTAGCATGATAAAGAAGATTCAAAGAGAGTGAGATGCCAGCACCTTTCATTCAGTCAGTAGCTTCAAACATATCTGGTATATGAATAACATGATGTTTTTCAATGGCAAAAATCAATGAATATTGTAAATGCACAAACAGTAATTTCTCCACATTGCAAGTTGCAATTCTGAAATTTTTTGCTTTTTCCTGCTCCTCTTAGCATGATAAAGAAGATTCAAAGAGAGTGAGATGCCAGCTCCTTTCATTCAGTCAGTAGCTTCAAACATTTCTGGACGTTTTTCAATGGCAAAAATCAATGAATATTGTAAATACACAAACAGTAATTTCTCCACATTGCAAGGTGCAATTCTGAAATTTTTTGCTTTTTCCTGCTCCTCTTAGCATGATAAAGAACATTCAAAGAGAGTGAGATGCCAGCTCTATTCATTCAGTCAGTAGCTTCAAACATTTCTGGTATATGAATAACATGATGTTTTTCAATGGCAAAAATCAATGAATATTGTAAATGCACAAACAGTAATTTCTCCGCATTGCAAGGTGCAATTCTGAAATTTTTTGCTTTTTCCTGCTCCTCTTAGCATGATAAAGAAGATTCAAAGAGAGTGAGATGCCAGCTCCTTTCATTCAGTCAGTAGCTTCAAACATTTCTGGACGTTTTTCAATGGCAAAAATCAATGAATATTGTAAATGCACAAACAGTAATTTCTCCACATTGCAAGGTGCAATTCTGAAATTTTTTTCTTTTTCCTGCTCCTCTTAGCATGATAAAGAAGATTCAAAGAGAGTGAGATGCCAGCTCTTTTCATTCAGTCAGTAGCTTCAAACATTTCTGGTATACGAATAACATGATGTTTTTCAATGGCAAAAATCAATGAATATTGTAAATGCACAAACAGAAATTTCTCCGCATTGCAAGGTGCAATTCTGAAATTTTTTGCTTTTTCCTGCTCCTCTTAGCATGATAAAGAAGATTCAAAGAGAGTGAGATGCCAGCTCCTTTCATTCAGTCAGTAGCTTCAAACATTTCTGGACGTTTTTCAATGGCAAAAATCAATGAATATTGTAAATGCACAAACAGTAATTTCTCCACATTGCAAGGTGCAATTCTGAATTTTTTTGCTTTTTCCTGCTCCTCTTAGCATGATAAAGAAGATTCAAAGAGAGTGAGATGCCAGCTCTTTTCATTCAGTCAGTAGCTTCAAACATATCTGGTATATGAATAACATGATGTTTTTCAATGGCAAAAATCAATGAATATTGTAAATGCACAAACAGTAATTTCTCCGCATTGCAAGTTGCAATTCTGAAATTTTTTGCTTTTTCCTGCTCCTCTTAGCATGATAAAGAAGATTCAAAGAGAGTGAGATGCCAGCACCTTTCATTCAGTCAGTAGCTTCAAACATTTCTGGACGTTTTTCAATGGCAAAAATCAATGAATATTGTAAATGCACAAAAAGTAATTTCTCCACATTGCAAGGTGCAATTCTGAAATTTTTTGCTTTTTCCTGCTCCTCTTAGCATGATAAAGAAGATTCAAAGAGAGTGAGATGCCAGCTCTTTTCATTCAGTCAGTAGCTTCAAACATTTCTGGTATATGAATAACATGATGTTTTTCAATGGCAAAAATCAATGAATATTGTAAATGCACAAACAGTAATTTCTCCGCATTGCAAGGTGCAATTCTGAAATTTTTTGCTTTTTCCTGCTCTACTTAGCATGATAAAGAAGATTCAAAGAGAGTGAGATGCAAGCTCCTTTCATTCAGTCAGTAGCTTCAAACATTTCTGGACGTTTTTCAATGGCAAAAATCAATGAATATTGTAAATGCACAAACAGTAATTTCTCCACATTGCAAGGTGCAATTCTGAATTTTTTTGCTTTTTCCTGCTCCTCTTAGCATGATAAAGAAGATTCAAAGAGAGTGAGATGCCAGCTCTTTTCATTCAGTCAGTAGCTTCAAACATTTCTGGTATATGAATAACATGATGTTTTTCAATGGCAAAAATCAATGAATATTGTAAATGCACAAACAGTAATTTCTCCGCATTGCAAGGTGCAATTCTGAAATTTTTTCCTTTTTCCTGCTCCTCTTAGCATGATAAAGAAGATTCAAAGAGAGTGCGATGCCAGCTCCTTTCATTCAGTCAGTAGCTTGAAACATTTCTGGACGTTTTTCAATGGCAAAAATCAATGAATATTGTAAATGCACAAACAGTAATTTCTCCACATTGCAAGGTGCAATTCTGAATTTTTTTGCTTTTTCCTGCTCCTCTTAGCATGATAAAGAAGATTCAAAGAGAGTGAGATGCCAGCTCTTTTCATTCAGTCAGTAGCTTCAAACATTTCTGGTATATGAATAATATGATGTTTTTCAATGGCAAAAATCAATGAATATTGTAAATGCACAAACAGTAATTTCTCCGCATTGCAAGGTGCAATTCTGAAATTTTTTGCTTTTTCCTGCTCCTCTTAGCATGATAAAGAAGATTCAAAGAGAGTGCGATGCCAGCTCCTTTCATTCAGTCAGTAGCTTCAAACATTTCTGGACGTTTTTCAATGGCAAAAATCAATGAATATTGTAAATGCACAAACAGTAATTTCTCCACATTGCAAGGTGCAATTCTGAATTTTTTTGCTTTTTCCTGCTCCTCTTAGCATGATAAAGAAGATTCAAAGAGAGTGAGATGCCAGCTCTTTTCATTCAGTCAGTAGCTTCAAACATTTCTGGTATATGAATAACATGATGTTTTTCAATGGCAAAAATCAATGAATATTGTAAATGCACAAACAGTAATTTCTCCGCATTGCAAGGTGCAATTCTGAAATTTTTTGATTTTTCCTGCACCTCTTAGCATGATAAAGAAGATTCAAAGAGAGTGAGATGCCAGCTCCTTTCATTCAGTCAGTAGCTTCAAACATTTCTGGACGTTTTTCAATGGCAAAAATCAATGAATATTGTAAATGCACAAACAGTAATTTCTCCACATTGCAAGGTGCAATTCTGAAATTTTTTGCTTTTTCCTGCTCCTCTTAGCATGATAAAGAAGATTCAAAGAGAGTGAGATGCCAGCTCTTTTCATTCAGTCAGTAGCTTCAAACATTTCTGGTATATGAATAACATGATGTTTTTCAATGGCAAAAATCAATGAATATTGTAAATGCACAAACAGTAATTTCTCCGCATTGGAAGGTGCAATTCTGAATTTTTTTGCTTTTTCCTGCTCCTCTTAGCATGATAAAGAAGATTCAAAGAGAGTGAGATGCCAGCTCCTTTCATTCAGTCAGTAGCTTCAAACATTTCTGGACGTTTTTCAATGGCAAAAATCAATGAATATTGTAAATGCACAAACAGTAATTTCTCCACATTGCAAGGTGCAATTCTGAAATTTTTTGCTTTTTCCTGCTCCTCTTAGCATGATAAAGAAGATTCAAAGAGAGTGAGATGCCAACTCTTTTCATTCAGTCAGTAGCTTCAAACATTTCTGGTATATGAATAACATGATGTTTTTCAATGGCAAAAATCAATGAATATTGTAAATGCACAAACAGTAATTTCTCCGCATTGCAAGGTGCAATTCTGAAATTTTTTGCTTTTTCCTGCTCCTCTTAGCATGATAAAGAAGATTCAAAGAGAGTGAGATGCCAGCTCCTTTCATTCAGTCAGTAGCTTCAAACATTTCTGGACGTTTTTCAATGGCAAAAATCAATGAATATTGTAAATGCACAAACAGTAATTTCTCCACATTGCAAGGTGCAATTCTGAATTTTTTTGCTTTTTCCTGCTCCTCTTAGCATGATAAAGAAGATTCAAAGAGAGTGAGATGCCAGCTCTTTTCATTCAGTCAGTAGCTTCAAACATTTCTGGTATATGAATAACATGATGTTTTTCAATGGCAAAAATCAATGAATATTGTAAATGCACAAACAGTAATTTCTCCGCATTGCAAGGTGCAATTCTGAAATTTTTTCCTTTTTCCTGCTCCTCTTAGCATGATAAAGAAGATTCAAAGAGAGTGCGATGCCAGCTCCTTTCATTCAGTCAGTAGCTTGAAACATTTCTGGACGTTTTTCAATGGCAAAAATCAATGAATATTGTAAATGCACAAACAGTAATTTCTCCACATTGCAAGGTGCAATTCTGAATTTTTTTGCTTTTTCCTGCTCCTCTTAGCATGATAAAGAAGATTCAAAGAGAGTGAGATGCCAGCTCTTTTCATTCAGTCAGTAGCTTCAAACATTTCTGGTATATGAATAACATGATGTTTTTCAATGGCAAAAATCAATGAATATTGTAAATGCACAAACAGTAATTTCTCCGCATTGCAAGGTGCAATTCTGAAATTTTTTGCTTTTTCCTGCTCCTCTTAGCATGATAAAGAAGATTCAAAGAGAGTGAGATGCCAGCTCTTTTCATTCAGTCAGTAGCTTCATACATTTCTGGTATATGAATAACATGATGTTTTTCAATGGCAAAAATCAATGAATATTGTAAATGCACAAACAGTAATTTCTCCACATTGCAAGGTGCAATTCTGAATTTTTTTGCTTTTTCCTGCTCCTCTTAGCATGATAAAGAAGATTCAAAGAGAGTGAGATGCCAGCTCTTTTCATTCAGTCAGTAGCTTCAAACATTTCTGGTATATGAATAACATGATGTTTTTCAATGGCAAAAATCAATGAATATTGTAAATGCACAAACAGTAATTTCTCCGCATTGCAAGGTGCAATTCTGAAATTTTTTGCTTTTTCCTGCACCTCTTAGCATGATAAAGAAGATTCAAAGAGAGTGAGATGCCAGCTCCTTTCATTCAGTCAGTAGCTTCAAACATTTCTGGACGTTTTTCAATGGCAAAAATCAATGAATATTGTAAATGCACAAACAGTAATTTCTCCACATTGCAAGGTGCAATTCTGAATTTTTTTGCTTTTTCCTGCTCCTCTTAGCATGATAAAGAAGATTCAAAGAGAGTGAGATGCCAGCTCTTTTCATTCAGTCAGTAGCTTCAAACATTTCTGGTATATGAATAACATGATGTTTTTCAATGGCAAAAATCAATGAATATTGTAAATGCACAAACAGTAATTTCTCCGCATTGCAAGGTGCAATTCTGAAATTTTTTGCTTTTTCCTGCTCCTCTTAGCATGATAAAGAAGATTCAAAGAGAGTGAGATGCCAGCTCTTTTCATTCAGTCAGTAGCTTCATACATTTCTGGTATATGAATAACATGATGTTTTTCAATGGCAAAAATCAATGAATATTGTAAATGCACAAACAGTAATTTCTCCACATTGCAAGGTGCAATTCTGAATTTTTTTGCTTTTTCCTGCTCCTCTTAGCATGATAAAGAAGATTCAAAGAGAGTGAGATGCCAGCTCTTTTCATTCAGTCAGTAGCTTCAAACATTTCTGGTATATGAATAACATGATGTTTTTCAATGGCAAAAATCAATGAATATTGTAAATGCACAAACAGTAATTTCTCCGCATTGCAAGGTGCAATTCTGAAATTTTTTGCTTTTTCCTGCACCTCTTAGCATGATAAAGAAGATTCAAAGAGAGTGAGATGCCAGCTCCTTTCATTCAGTCAGTAGCTTCAAACATTTCTGGACGTTTTTCAATGGCAAAAATCAATGAATATTGTAAATGCACAAACAGTAATTTCTCCACATTGCAAGGTGCAATTCTGAATTTTTTTGCTTTTTCCTGCTCCTCTTAGCATGATAAAGAAGATTCAAAGAGAGTGAGATGCCAGCTCTTTTCATTCAGTCAGTAGCTTCAAACATTTCTGGTATATGAATAACATGATGTTTTTCAATGGCAAAAATCAATGAATATTGTAAATGCACAAACAGTAATTTCTCCACATTGCAAGGTGCAATTCTGAATTTTTTTGCTTTTTCCTGCTCCTCTTAGCATGATAAAGAAGATTCAAAGAGAGTGAGATGCCAGCTCTTTTCATTCAGTCAGTAGCTTCAAACCTTTCTGGTATATGAATAACATGATGTTTTTCAATGGCAAAAATCAATGAATATTGTAAATGCACAAACAGTAATTTCTCCGCATTGCAAGGTGCAATTCTGAAATTTTTTGCTTTTTCCTGCTCCTCTTAGCATGATAAAGAAGATTCAAAGAGAGTGCGATGCCAGCTCCTTTCATTCAGTCAGTAGCTTCAAACATTTCTGGACGTTTTTCAATGGCAAAAATCAATGAATATTGTAAATGCACAAACAGTAATTTCTCCACATTGCAAGGTGCAATTCTGAATTTTTTTGCTTTTTCCTGCTCCTCTTAGCATGATAAAGAAGATTCAAAGAGAGTGAGATGCCAGCTCTTTTCATTCAGTCAGTAGCTTCAAACATTTCTGGTATATGAATAACATGATGTTTTTCAATGGCAAAAATCAATGAATATTGTAAATGCACAAACAGTAATTTCTCCGCATTGCAAGGTGCAATTCTGAAATTTTTTGCTTTTTCCTGCACCTCTTAGCATGATAAAGAAGATTCAAAGAGAGTGAGATGCCAGCTCCTTTCATTCAGTCAGTAGCTTCAAACATTTCTGGACGTTTTTCAATGGCAAAAATCAATGAATATTGTAAATGCACAAACAGTAATTTCTCCACATTGCAAGGTGCAATTCTGAAATTTTTTGCTTTTTCCTGCTCCTCTTAGCATGATAAAGAAGATTCAAAGAGAGTGAGATGCCAGCTCTTTTCATTCAGTCAGTAGCTTCAAACATTTCTGGTATATGAATAACATGATGTTTTTCAATGGCAAAAATCAATGAATATTGTAAATGCACAAACAGTAATTTCTCCGCATTGCAAGGTGCAATTCTGAAATTTTTTGCTTTTTCCTGCTCCTCTTAGCATGATGAAGAAGATTCAAAGAGAGTGAGATGCCAGCTCCTTTCATTCAGTCAGTAGCTTCAAACATTTCTGGACGTTTTTCAATGGCAAAAATCAATGAATATTGTAAATGCACAAACAGTAATTTCTCCACATTGCAAGGTGCAATTCTGAATTTTTTTGCTTTTTCCTGCTCCTCTTAGCATGATAAAGAAGATTCAAAGAGAGTGAGATGCCAGCTCTTTTCATTCAGTCAGTAGCTTCAAACATTTCTGGTATATGAATAACATGATGTTTTTCAATGGCAAAAATCAATGAATATTGTAAATGCACAAACAGTAATTTCTCCGCATTGCAAGGTGCAATTCTGAAATTTTTTCCTTTTTCCTGCTCCTCTTAGCATGATAAAGAAGATTCAAAGAGAGTGCGATGCCAGCTCCTTTCATTCAGTCAGTAGCTTCAAACATTTCTGGACGTTTTTCAATGGCAAAAATCAATGAATATTGTAAATGCACAAACAGTAATTTCTCCACATTGCAAGGTGCAATTCTGAATTTTTTTGCTTTTTCCTGCTCCTCTTAGCATGATAAAGAAGATTCAAAGAGAGTGAGATGCCAGCTCTTTTCATTCAGTCAGTAGCTTCAAACATTTCTGGTATATGAATAACATGATGTTTTTCAATGGCAAAAATCAATGAATATTGTAAATGCACAAACAGTAATTTCTCCGCATTGCAAGGTGCAATTCTGAAATTTTTTGCTTTTTCCTGCACCTCTTAGCATGATAAAGAAGATTCAAAGAGAGTGAGATGCCAGCTCCTTTCATTCAGTCAGTAGCTTCAAACATTTCTGGACGTTTTTCAATGGCAAAAATCAATGAATATTGTAAATGCACAAACAGTAATTTCTCCACATTGCAAGGTGCAATTCTGAAATTTTTTGCTTTTTCCTGCTCCTCTTAGCATGATAAAGAAGATTCAAAGAGAGTGAGATGCCAGCTCTTTTCATTCAGTCAGTAGCTTCAAACATTTCTGGTATATGAATAACATGATGTTTTTCAATGGCAAAAATCAATGAATATTGTAAATGCACAAACAGTAATTTCTCCGCATTGGAAGGTGCAATTCTGAATTTTTTTGCTTTTTCCTGCTCCTCTTAGCATGATAAAGAAGATTCAAAGAGAGTGAGATGCCAGCTCCTTTCATTCAGTCAGTAGCTTCAAACATTTCTGGACGTTTTTCAATGGCAAAAATCAGTGAATATTGTAAATGCACAAACAGTAATTTCTCCACATTGCAAGGTGCAATTCTGAATTTTTTTGCTTTTTCCTGCTCCTCTTAGCATGATAAAGAAGATTCAAAGAGAGTGAGATGCCAACTCTTTTCATTCAGTCAGTAGCTTCAAACATTTCTGGTATATGAATAACATGATGTTTTTCAATGGCAAAAATCAATGAATATTGTAAATGCACAAACAGTAATTTCTCCGCATTGCAAGGTGCAATTCTGAAATTTTTTGCTTTTTCCTGCTCCTCTTAGCATGATAAAGAAGATTCAAAGAGAGTGAGATGCCAGCTCCTTTCATTCAGTCAGTAGCTTCAAACATTTCTGGACGTTTTTCAATGGCAAAAATCAATGAATATTGTAAATGCACAAACAGTAATTTCTCCACATTGCAAGGTGCAATTCTGAATTTTTTTGCTTTTTCCTGCTCCTCTTAGCATGATAAAGAAGATTCAAAGAGAGTGAGATGCCAGCTCTTTTCATTCAGTCAGTAGCTTCAAACATTTCTGGTATATGAATAACATGATGTTTTTCAATGGCAAAAATCAATGAATATTGTAAATGCACAAACAGTAATTTCTCCGCATTGCAAGGTGCAATTCTGAATTTTTTTCCTTTTTCCTGCTCCTCTTAGCATGATAAAGAAGATTCAAAGAGAGTGCGATGCCAGCTCCTTTCATTCAGTCAGTAGCTTGAAACATTTCTGGACGTTTTTCAATGGCAAAAATCAATGAATATTGTAAATGCACAAACAGTAATTTCTCCACATTGCAAGGTGCAATTCTGAATTTTTTTGCTTTTTCCTGCTCCTCTTAGCATGATAAAGAAGATTCAAAGAGAGTGAGATGCCAGCTCTTTTCATTCAGTCAGTAGCTTCAAACATTTCTGGTATATGAATAACATGATGTTTTTCAATGGCAAAAATCAATGAATATTGTAAATGCACAAACAGTAATTTCTCCGCATTGCAAGGTGCAATTCTGAAATTTTTTGCTTTTTCCTGCTCCTCTTAGCATGATAAAGAAGATTCAAAGAGAGTGCGATGCCAGCTCCTTTCATTCAGTCAGTAGCTTCAAACATTTCTGGACGTTTTTCAATGGCAAAAATCAATGAATATTGTAAATGCACAAACAGTAATTTCTCCACATTGCAAGGTGCAATTCTGAATTTTTTTGCTTTTTCCTGCTCCTCTTAGCATGATAAAGAAGATTCAAAGAGAGTGAGATGCCAGCTCTTTTCATTCAGTCAGTAGCTTCAAACATTTCTGGTATATGAATAACATGATGTTTTTCAATGGCAAAAATCAATGAATATTGTAAATGCACAAACAGTAATTTCTCCGCATTGCAAGGTGCAATTCTGAAATTTTTTGCTTTTTCCTGCTCCTCTTAGCATGATAAAGAAGATTCAAAGAGAGTGAGATGCCAGCTCCTTTCATTCAGTCAGTAGCTTCAAACATTTCTGGACGTTTTTCAATGGCAAAAATCAATGAATATTGTAAATGCACAAACAGTAATTTCTCCACATTGCAAGGTGCAATTCTGAATTTTTTTGCTTTTTCCTGCTCCTCTTAGCATGATAAAGAAGATTCAAAGAGAGTGAGATGCCAGCTCTTTTCATTCAGTCAGTAGCTTCAAACATTTCTGGTATATGAATAACATGATGTTTTTCAATGGCAAAAATCAATGAATATTGTAAATGCACAAACAGTAATTTCTCCGCATTGCAAGGTGCAATTCTGAAATTTTTTCCTTTTTCCTGCTCCTCTTAGCATGATAAAGAAGATTCAAAGAGAGTGCGATGCCAGCTCCTTTCATTCAGTCAGTAGCTTGAGACATTTCTGGACGTTTTTCAATGGCAAAAATCAATGAATATTGTAAATGCACAAACAGTAATTTCTCCACATTGCAAGGTGCAATTCTGAATTTTTTTGCTTTTTCCTGCTCCTCTTAGCATGATAAAGAAGATTCAAAGAGAGTGAGATGCCAGCTCTTTTCATTCAGTCAGTAGCTTCAAACATTTCTGGTATATGAATAACATGATGTTTTTCAATGGCAAAAATCAATGAATATTGTAAATGCACAAACAGTAATTTCTCCGCATTGCAAGGTGCAATTCTGAAATTTTTTGCTTTTTCCTGCTCCTCTTAGCATGATAAAGAAGATTCAAAGAGAGTGCGATGCCAGCTCCTTTCATTCAGTCAGTAGCTTCAAACATTTCTGGACGTTTTTCAATGGCAAAAATCAATGAATATTGTAAATGCACAAACAGTAATTTCTCCACATTGCAAGGTGCAATTCTGAATTTTTTTGCTTTTTCCTGCTCCTCTTAGCATGATAAAGAAGATTCAAAGAGAGTGAGATGCCAGCTCTTTTCATTCAGTCAGTAGCTTCAAACATTTCTGGTATATGAATAACATGATGTTTTTCAATGGCAAAAATCAATGGATATTGTAAATGCACAAACAGTAATTTCTCCGCATTGCAAGGTGCAATTCTGAAATTTTTTGCTTTTTCCTGCACCTCTAAGCATGATAAAGAAGATTCAAAGAGAGTGAGATGACAGCTCCTTTCATTCAGTCAGTAGCTTCAAACATTTCTGGACGTTTTTCAATGGCAAAAATCAATGAATATTGTAAATGCACAAACAGTAATTTCTCCACATTGCAAGGTGCAATTCTGAAATTTTTTGCTTTTTCCTGCTCCTCTTAGCATGATAAAGAAGATTCAAAGAGAGTGAGATGCCAGCTCTTTTCATTCAGTCAGTAGCTTCAAACATTTCTGGTATATGAATAACATGATGTTTTTCAATGGCAAAAATCAATGAATATTGTAAATGCACAAACAGTAATTTCTCCGCATTGGAAGGTGCAATTCTGAATTTTTTTGCTTTTTCCTGCTCCTCTTAGCATGATAAAGAAGATTCAAAGAGAGTGAGATGCCAGCTCCTTTCATTCAGTCAGTAGCTTCAAACATTTCTGGACGTTTTTCAATGGCAAAAATCAATGAATATTGTAAATGCACAAACAGTAATTTCTCCACATTGCAAGGTGCAATTCTGAAATTTTTTGCTTTTTCCTGCTCCTCTTAGCATGATAAAGAAGATTCAAAGAGAGTGAGATGCCAACTCTTTTCATTCAGTCAGTAGCTTCAAACATTTCTGGTATATGAATAACATGATGTTTTTCAATGGCAAAAATCAATGAATATTGTAAATGCACAAACAGTAATTTCTCCGCATTGCAAGGTGCAATTCTGAAATTTTTTGCTTTTTCCTGCACCTCTAAGCATGATAAAGAAGATTCAAAGAGAGTGAGATGCCAGCTCCTTTCATTCAGTCAGTAGCTTCAAACATTTCTGGACGTTTTTCAATGGCAAAAATCAATGAATATTGTAAATGCACAAACAGTAATTTCTCCACATTGCAAGGTGCAATTCTGAAATTTTTTGCTTTTTCCTGCTCCTCTTAGCATGATAAAGAAGATTCAAAGAGAGTGAGATGCCAGCTCTTTTCATTCAGTCAGTAGCTTCAAACATTTCTGGTATATGAATAACATGATGTTTTTCAATGGCAAAAATCAATGAATATTGTAAATGCACAAACAGTAATTTCTCCGCATTGGAAGGTGCAATTCTGAATTTTTTTGCTTTTTCCTGCTCCTCTTAGCATGATAAAGAAGATTCAAAGAGAGTGAGATGCCAGCTCCTTTCATTCAGTCAGTAGCTTCAAACATTTCTGGACGTTTTTCAATGGCAAAAATCAATGAATATTGTAAATGCACAAACAGTAATTTCTCCACATTGCAAGGTGCAATTCTGAAATTTTTTGCTTTTTCCTGCTCCTCTTAGCATGATAAAGAAGATTCAAAGAGAGTGAGATGCCAACTCTTTTCATTCAGTCAGTAGCTTCAAACATTTCTGGTATATGAATAACATGATGTTTTTCAATGGCAAAAATCAATGAATATTGTAAATGCACAAACAGTAATTTCTCCGCATTGCAAGGTGCAATTCTGAAATTTTTTCCTTTTTCCTGCTCCTCTTAGCATGATAAAGAAGATTCAAAGAGAGTGAGATGCCAGCTCCTTTCATTCAGTCAGTAGCTTCAAACATTTCTGGACGTTTTTCAATGGCAAAAATCAATGAATATTGTAAATGCACAAACAGTAATTTCTCCACATTGCAAGGTGCAATTCTGAATTTTTTTGCTTTTTCCTGCTCCTCTTAGCATGATAAAGAAGATTCAAAGAGAGTGAGATGCCAGCTCTTTTCATTTAGTCAGTAGCTTCAAACATTTCTGGTATATGAATAACATGATGTTTTTCAATGGCAAAAATCAATGAATATTGTAAATGCACAAACAGTAATTTCTCCACATTGCAAGGTGCAATTCTGAATTTTTTTGCTTTTTCCTGCTCCTCTTAGCATGATAAAGAAGATTCAAAGAGAGTGAGATGCCAGCTCTTTTCATTCAGTCAGCAGCTTCAAACATTTCTGGTATATGAATAACATGATGTTTTTCAATTGCAAAAAACAATGAATATTGTAAATGCACAAACAGTAATTTCTCCGCATTGCAAGGTGCAATTCTGAAATTTTTTGCTTTTTCCTGCTCTTCTTAGCATGATAAAGAAGATTCAAAGAGAGTGAGATGCCAGCTCCTTTCATTCAGTCAGTAGCTTCAAACATTTCTGGTATATGAATAACATGATGTTTTTCAATGGCAAAAATCAATGAATATTGTAAATGCACAAACAGTATTTTCTCCGCATTGCAAGGTGCAATTCTGAAATTTTTTGCTTTTTCCAGCTCCTCTTAGCATGATAAAGAAGATTCAAAGAGAGTGAGATGCCAGCTCCTTTCATTCAGTCAGTAGCTTCAAACATTTCTGGACGTTTTTCAATGGCAAAAATCAATGAATATTGTAAATGCACAAACAGTAATTTCTCCACATTGCAAGGTGCAATTCTGAAATTTCTTGCTTTTTCCCGCTCCTCTTAGCATGATAAAGAAGATTCAAAGAGAGTGAGATGCCAGCTCTTTTCATTCAGTCAGTAGCTTCAAACATTTCTGGTATATGAATAACATGATGTTTTTCAATGGCAAAAATCAATGAATATTGTAAATGCACAAACAGAAATTTCTCCGCATTGCAAGGTGCAATTCTGAAATTTTTTGCTTTTTCCTGCTCCTCTTAGCATGATAAAGAAGATTCAAAGAGAGTGAGATGCCAGCTCCTTTCATTCAGTCAGTAGCTTCAAACATTTCTGGACGTTTTTCAATGGCAAAAATCAATGAATATTGTAAATGCACAAACAGTAATTTCTCCACATTGCAAGGTGCAATTCTGAATTTTTTTGCTTTTTCCTGCTCCTCTTAGCATGATAAAGAAGATTCAAAGAGAGTGAGATGCCAGCTCTTTTCATTCAGTCAGTAGCTTCAAACATTTCTGGTATATGAATAACATGATGTTTTTCAATGGCAAAAATCAATGAATATTGTAAATGCACAAACAGTAATTTCTCCGCATTGCAAGGTGCAATTCTGAAATTTTTTGCTTTTTCCTGCTCCTCTTAGCATGATAAAGAAGATTCAAAGAGAGTGAGATGCCAGCTCCTTTCATTCAGTCAGTAGCTTCAAACATTTCTGGACGTTTTTCAATGGCAAAAATCAATGAATATTGTAAATGCACAAACAGTAATTTCTCCACATTGCAAGGTGCAATTCTGAATTTTTTTGCTTTTTCCTGCTCCTCTTAGCATGATAAAGAAGATTCAAAGAGAGTGAGATGCCAGCTCTTTTCATTCAGTCAGTAGCTTCAAACATTTCTGGTATATGAATAACATGATGTTTTTCAATGGCAAAAATCAATGAATATTGTAAATGCACAAACAGTAATTTCTCCGCATTGCAAGGTGCAATTCTGAAATTTTTTCCTTTTTCCTGCTCCTCTTAGCATGATAAAGAAGATTCAAAGAGAGTGCGATGCCAGCTCCTTTCATTCAGTCAGTAGCTTGAGACATTTCTGGACGTTTTTCAATGGCAAAAATCAATGAATATTGTAAATGCACAAACAGTAATTTCTCCACATTGCAAGGTGCAATTCTGAATTTTTTTGCTTTTTCCTGCTCCTCTTAGCATGATAAAGAAGATTCAAAGAGAGTGAGATGCCAGCTCTTTTCATTCAGTCAGTAGCTTCAAACATTTCTGGTATATGAATAACATGATGTTTTTCAATGGCAAAAATCAATGAATATTGTAAATGCACAAACAGTAATTTCTCCGCATTGCAAGGTGCAATTCTGAAATTTTTTGCTTTTTCCTGCTCCTCTTAGCATGATAAAGAAGATTCAAAGAGAGTGCGATGCCAGCTCCTTTCATTCAGTCAGTAGCTTCAAACATTTCTGGACGTTTTTCAATGGCAAAAATCAATGAATATTGTAAATGCACAAACAGTAATTTCTCCACATTGCAAGGTGCAATTCTGAATTTTTTTGCTTTTTCCTGCTCCTCTTAGCATGATAAAGAAGATTCAAAGAGAGTGAGATGCCAGCTCTTTTCATTCAGTCAGTAGCTTCAAACATTTCTGGTATATGAATAACATGATGTTTTTCAATGGCAAAAATCAATGAATATTGTAAATGCACAAACAGTAATTTCTCCGCATTGCAAGGTGCAATTCTGAAATTTTTTGCTTTTTCCTGCACCTCTAAGCATGATAAAGAAGATTCAAAGAGAGTGAGATGCCAGCTCCTTTCATTCAGTCAGTAGCTTCAAACATTTCTGGACGTTTTTCAATGGCAAAAATCAATGAATATTGTAAATGCACAAACAGTAATTTCTCCACATTGCAAGGTGCAATTCTGAAATTTTTTGCTTTTTCCTGCTCCTCTTAGCATGATAAAGAAGATTCAAAGAGAGTGAGATGCCAGCTCTTTTCATTCAGTCAGTAGCTTCAAACATTTCTGGTATATGAATAACATGATGTTTTTCAATGGCAAAAATCAATGAATATTGTAAATGCACAAACAGTAATTTCTCCGCATTGGAAGGTGCAATTCTGAATTTTTTTGCTTTTTCCTGCTCCTCTTAGCATGATAAAAAAGATTCAAAGAGAGTGAGATGCCAGCTCCTTTCATTCAGTCAGTAGCTTCAAACATTTCTGGACGTTTTTCAATGGCAAAAATCAATGAATATTGTAAATGCACAAACAGTAATTTCTCCACATTGCAAGGTGCAATTCTGAAATTTTTTGCTTTTTCCTGCTCCTCTTAGCATGATAAAGAAGATTCAAAGAGAGTGAGATGCCAACTCTTTTCATTCAGTCAGTAGCTTCAAACATTTCTGGTATATGAATAACATGATGTTTTTCAATGGCAAAAATCAATGAATATTGTAAATGCACAAACAGTAATTTCTCCGCATTGCAAGGTGCAATTCTGAAATTTTTTCCTTTTTCCTGCTCCTCTTAGCATGATAAAGAAGATTCAAAGAGAGTGAGATGCCAGCTCCTTTCATTCAGTCAGTAGCTTCAAACATTTCTGGACGTTTTTCAATGGCAAAAATCAATGAATATTGTAAATGCACAAACAGTAATTTCTCCACATTGCAAGGTGCAATTCTGAATTTTTTTGCTTTTTCCTGCTCCTCTTAGCATGATAAAGAAGATTCAAAGAGAGTGAGATGCCAGCTCTTTTCATTTAGTCAGTAGCTTCAAACATTTCTGGTATATGAATAACATGATGTTTTTCAATGGCAAAAATCAATGAATATTGTAAATGCACAAACAGTAATTTCTCCACATTGCAAGGTGCAATTCTGAATTTTTTTGCTTTTTCCTGCTCCTCTTAGCATGATAAAGAAGATTCAAAGAGAGTGAGATGCCAGCTCTTTTCATTCAGTCAGCAGCTTCAAACATTTCTGGTATATGAATAACATGATGTTTTTCAATTGCAAAAAACAATGAATATTGTAAATGCACAAACAGTAATTTCTCCGCATTGCAAGGTGCAATTCTGAAATTTTTTGCTTTTTCCTGCTCTTCTTAGCATGATAAAGAAGATTCAAAGAGAGTGAGATGCCAGCTCCTTTCATTCAGTCAGTAGCTTCAAACATTTCTGGTATATGAATAACATGATGTTTTTCAATGGCAAAAATCAATGAATATTGTAAATGCACAAACAGTATTTTCTCCGCATTGCAAGGTGCAATTCTGAAATTTTTTGCTTTTTCCTGCTCCTCTTAGCATGATAAAGAAGATTCAAAGAGAGTGAGATGCCAGCTCCTTTCATTCAGTCAGTAGCTTCAAACATTTCTGGACGTTTTTCAATGGCAAAAATCAATGAATATTGTAAATGCACAAACAGTAATTTCTCCACATTGCAAGGTGCAATTCTGAATTTTTTTGCTTTTTCCCGCTCCTCTTAGCATGATAAAGAAGATTCAAAGAGAGTGAGATGCCAGCTCTTTTAATTCAGTCAGTAGCTTCAAACATTTCTGGTATATGAATAACATGATGTTTTTCAATGGCAAAAATCAATGAATATTGTAAATGCACAAACAGTAATTTCTCCGCATTGCAAGGTGCAATTCTGAAATTTTTTGCTTTTTCCTGCACCTCTTAGCATGATAAAGAAGATTCAAAGAGAGTGAGATGCCAGCTCCTTTCATTCAGTCAGTAGCTTCAAACATTTCTGGACGTTTTTCAATGGCAAAAATCAATGAATATTGTAAATGCACAAACAGTAATTTCTCCACATTGCAAGGTGCAATTCTGAAATTTTTTGCTTTTTCCTGCTCCTCTTAGCATGATAAAGAAGATTCAAAGAGAGTGAGATGCCAGCTCTTTTCATTCAGTCAGTAGCTTCAAACATTTCTGGTATATGAATAACATGATGTTTTTCAATGGCAAAAATCAATGAATATTGTAAATGCACAAACAGTAATTTCTCCACATTGCAAGGTGCAATTCTGAAATTTCTTGCTTTTTCCCGCTCCTCTTAGCATGATAAAGAAGATTCAAAGAGAGTGAGATGCCAGGTCTTTTCATTCAGTCAGCAGCTTCAAACATTTCTGGTATATGAATAACATGATGTTTTTCAATTGCAAAAAACAATGAATATTGTAAATGCACAAACAGTAATTTCTCCGCATTGCAAGGTGCAATTCTGAAATTTTTTGCTTTTTCCTGCTCTTCTTAGCATGATAAAGAAGATTCAAAGAGAGTGAGATGCCAGCTCCTTTCATTCAGTCAGTAGCTTCAAACATTTCTGGTATATGAATAACATGATGTTTTTCAATGGCAAAAATCAATGAATATTGTAAATGCACAAACAGTATTTTCTCCGCATTGCAAGGTGCAATTCTGAAATTTTTTGCTTTTTCCTGCTCCTCTTAGCATGATAAAGAAGATTCAAAGAGAGTGAGATGCCAGCTCCTTTCATTCAGTCAGTAGCTTCAAACATTTCTGGACGTTTTTCAATGGCAAAAATCAATGAATATTGTAAATGCACAAACAGTAATTTCTCCACATTGCAAGGTGCAATTCTGAAATTTCTTGCTTTTTCCCGCTCCTCTTAGCATGATAAAGAAGATTCAAAGAGAGTGAGATGCCAGCTCTTTTCATTCAGTCAGTAGCTTCAAACATTTCTGGTATATGAATAACATGATGTTTTTCAATGGCAAAAATCAATGAATATTGTAAATGCACAAACAGAAATTTCTCCGCATTGCAAGGTGCAATTCTGAAATTTTTTGCTTTTTCCTGCTCCTCTTAGCATGATAAAGAAGATTCAAAGAGAGTGAGATGCCAGCTCCTTTCATTCAGTCAGTAGCTTCAAACATTTCTGGACGTTTTTCAATGGCAAAAATCAATGAATATTGTAAATGCACAAACAGTAATTTCTCCACATTGCAAGGTGCAATTCTGAAATTTTTTGCTTTTTCCTGCTCCTCTTAGCATGATAAAGAAGATTCAAAGAGAGTGAGATGCCAGCTCTTTTCATTCAGTCAGTAGCTTCAAACATTTCTGGTATACGAATAACATGATGTTTTTCAATGGCAAAAATCAATGAATATTGTAAATGCACAAACAGAAATTTCTCCGCATTGCAAGGTGCAATTCTGAAATTTTTTGCTTTTTCCTGCTCCTCTTAGCATGATAAAGAAGATTCAAAGAGGGTGAGATGCCAGCTCCTTTCATTCAGTCAGTAGCTTCAAACATTTCTGGACGTTTTTCAATGGCAAAAATCAATGAATATTGTAAATGCACAAACAGTAATTTCTCCACATTGCAAGGTGCAATTCTGAAATTTTTTGCTTTTTCCTGCTCCTCTTAGCATGATAAAGAAGATTCAAAGAGAGTGAGATGCCAGCTCTTTTCATTCAGTCAGTAGCTTCAAACATATCTGGTATATGAATAACATGATGTTTTTCAATGGCAAAAATCAATGAATATTGTAAATGCACAAACAGTAATTTCTCCGCATTGCAAGTTGCAATTCTGAAATTTTTTGCTTTTTCCTGCTCCTCTTAGCATGATATAGAAGATTCAAAGAGAGTGAGATGCCAGCTCCTTTCATTCAGTCAGTAGCTTCAAACATTTCTGGACGTTTTTCAATGGCAAAAATCAATGAATATTGTAAATGCACAAACAGTAATTTCTCCACATTGCAAGGTGCAATTCTGAAATTTTTTGCTTTTTCCTGCTCCTCTTAGCATGATAAAGAAGATTCAAAGAGAGTGAGATGCCAGCTCTTTTCATTCAGTCAGTAGCTTCAAACATTTCTGGTATATGAATAACATGATGTTTTTCAATGGCAAAAATCAATTGATACTGTAAATGCACAAACAGTAATTTCTCCCATTGCAAGTTGCAATTCTGAAATTTTTTGCTTTTTCCTGCTCCTCTTAGCATGATAAAGAAGATTCAAAGAGGGTGAGATGCCAGCTCCTTTCATTCAGTCAGTAGCTTCAAACATTTCTGGACGTTTTTCAATGGCAAAAATCAATGAATATTGTAAATGCACAAACAGTAATTTCTCCACATTGCAAGGTGCAATTCTGAAATTTTTTGCTTTTTCCTGCTCCTCTTAGCATGATAAAGAAGATTCAAAGAGAGTGAGATGCCAGCTCTTTTCATTCAGTCAGTAGCTTCAAACATATCTGGTATATGAATAACATGATGTTTTTCAATGGCAAAAATCAATGAATATTGTAAATGCACAAACAGTAATTTCTCCGCATTGCAAGGTGCAATTCTGAAATTTTTTGCTTTTTCCTGCTCCTCTTAGCATGATATAGAAGATTCAAAGAGAGTGAGATGCCAGCTCCTTTCATTCAGTCAGTAGCTTCAAACATTTCTGGACGTTTTTCAATGGCAAAAATCAATGAATATTGTAAATGCACAAACAGTAATTTCTCCACATTGCAAGGTGCAATTCTGAAATTTTTTGCTTTTTCCTGCTCCTCTTAGCATGATAAAGAAGATTCAAAGAGAGTGAGATGCCAGCTCTTTTCATTCAGTCAGTAGCTTCAAACATTTCTGGTATATGAATAACATGATGTTTTTCAATGGCAAAAATCAATTGATACTGTAAATGCACAAACAGTAATTTCTCCCATTGCAAGTTGCAATTCTGAAATTTTTTGCTTTTTCCTGCTCCTCTTAGCATGATAAAGAAGATTCAAAGAGAGTGAGATGCCAGCTCCTTTCATTCAGTCAGTAGCTTCAAACATTTCTGGACGTTTTTCAATGGCAAAAATCAATGAATATTGTAAATGCACAAACAGTAATTTCTCCACATTGCAAGGTGCAATTCTGAAATTTTTTGCTTTTTCCTGCTCCTCTTAGCATGATAAAGAAGATTCAAAGAGAGTGAGATGCCAGCTCTTTTCATTCAGTCAGTAGCTTCAAACATTTCTGGTATATGAATAACATGATGTTTTTCAATGGCAAAAATCAATTAATATTGTAAATGCACAAACAGTAATTTCTCCGCATTGCAAGGTGCAATTCTGAAATTTTTTGCTTTTTCCTGCTCCTCTTAGCATGATAAAGAAGATTCAAAGAGAGTGAGATGCCAGCTCCTTTCATTCAGTCAGTAGCTTCAAACATTTCTGGACGTTTTTCAATGGCAAAAATCAATGAATATTGTAAATGCACAAACAGTAATTTCTCCACATTGCAAGGTGCAATTCTGAATTTTTTTGCTTTTTCCTGCTCCTCTTAGCATGATAAAGAAGATTCAAAGAGAGTGAGATGCCAGCTCTTTTCATTCAGTCAGTAGCTTCAAACATTTCTGGTATATGAATAACATGATGTTTTTCAATGGCAAAAATCAATGAATATTGTAAATGCACAAACAGTAATTTCTCCGCATTGCAAGGTGCAATTCTGAAATTTTTTCCTTTTTCCTGCTCCTCTTAGCATGATAAAGAAGATTCAAAGAGAGTGCGATGCCAGCTCCTTTCATTCAGTCAGTAGCTTGAAACATTTCTGGACGTTTTTCAATGGCAAAAATCAATGAATATTGTAAATGCACAAACAGTAATTTCTCCACATTGCAAGGTGCAATTCTGAATTTTTTTGCTTTTTCCTGCTCCTCTTAGCATGATAAAGAAGATTCAAAGAGAGTGAGATGCCAGCTCTTTTCATTCAGTCAGTAGCTTCAAACATTTCTGGTATATGAATAACATGATGTTTTTCAATGGCAAAAATCCATGAATATTGTAAATGCACAAACAGTAATTTCTCCGCATTGCAACGTGCAATTCTGAAATTTTTTGCTTTTTCCTGCTCCTCTTAGCATGATAAAGAAGATTCAAAGAGAGTGCGATGCCAGCTCCTTTCATTCAGTCAGTAGCTTCAAACATTTCTGGACGTTTTTCAATGGCAAAAATCAATGAATATTGTAAATGCACAAACAGTAATTTCTCCACATTGCAAGGTGCAATTCTGAATTTTTTTGCTTTTTCCTGCTCCTCTTAGCATGATAAAGAAGATTCAAAGAGAGTGAGATGCCAGCTCTTTTCATTCAGTCAGTAGCTTCAAACATTTCTGGTATATGAATAACATGATGTTTTTCAATGGCAAAAATCAATGAATATTGTAAATGCACAAACAGTAATTTCTCCGCATTGCAAGGTGCAATTCTGAAATTTTTTGCTTTTTCCTGCACCTCTTAGCATGATAAAGAAGATTCAAAGAGAGTGAGATGCCAGCTCCTTTCATTCAGTCAGTAGCTTCAAACATTTCTGGACGTTTTTCAATGGCAAAAATCAATGAATATTGTAAATGCACAAACAGTAATTTCTCCACATTGCAAGGTGCAATTCTGAAATTTTTTGCTTTTTCCTGCTCCTCTTAGCATGATAAAGAAGATTCAAAGAGAGTGAGATGCCAACTCTTTTCATTCAGTCAGTAGCTTCAAACATTTCTGGTATATGAATAACATGATGTTTTTCAATGGCCAAAATCAATGAATATTGTAAATGCACAAACAGTAATTTCTCCGCATTGCAAGGTGCAATTCTGAAATTTTTTGCTTTTTCCTGCTCCTCTTAGCATGATAAAGAAGATTCAAAGAGAGTGAGATGCCAGCTCCTTTCATTCAGTCAGTAGCTTCAAACATTTCTGGACGTTTTTCAATGGCAAAAATCAATGAATATTGTAAATGCACAAACAGTAATTTCTCCACATTGCAAGGTGCAATTCTGAATTTTTTTGTTTTTTCCTGCTCCTCTTAGCATGATAAAGAATATTCAAAGAGAGTGAGATGCCAGCTCTTTTCATTCAGTCAGTAGCTTCAAACATTTCTGGTATATGAATAACATGATGTTTTTCAATGGCAAAAATCAATGAATATTGTAAATGCACAAACAGTAATTTCTCCGCATTGCAAGGTGCAATTCTGAAATTTTTTCCTTTTTCCTGCTCCTCTTAGCATGATAAAGAAGATTCAAAGAGAGTGCGATGCCAGCTCCTTTCATTCAGTCAGTAGCTTGAAACATTTCTGGACGTTTTTCAATGGCAAAAATCAATGAATATTGTAAATGCACAAACAGTAATTTCTCCACATTGCAAGGTGCAATTCTGAATTTTTTTGCTTTTTCCTGCTCCTCTTAGCATGATAAAGAAGATTCAAAGAGAGTGAGATGCCAGCTCTTTTCATTCAGTCAGTAGCTTCAAACATTTCTGGTATATGAATAACATGATGTTTTTCAATGGCAAAAATCAATGAATATTGTAAATGCACAAACAGTAATTTCTCCGCATTGCAAGGTGCAATTCTGAAATTTTTTGCTTTTTCCTGCTCCTCTTAGCATGATAAAGAAGATTCAAAGAGAGTGCGATGCCAGCTCCTTTCATTCAGTCAGTTGCTTGAAACATTTCTGGACGTTTTTCAATGGCAAAAATCAATGAATATTGTAAATGCACAAACAGTAATTTCTCCACATTGCAAGGTGCAATTCTGAATTTTTTTGCTTTTTCCTGCTCCTCTTAGCATGATAAAGAAGATTCAAAGAGAGTGAGATGCCAGCTCTTTTCATTCAGTCAGTAGCTTCAAACATTTCTGGTATATGAATAACATGATGTTTTTCAATGGCAAAAATCAATGAATATTGTAAATGCACAAACAGTAATTTCTCCGCATTGCAAGGTGCAATTCTGAAATTTTTTGCTTTTTCCTGCACCTCTTAGCATGATAAAGAAGATTCAAAGAGAGTGAGATGCCAGCTCCTTTCATTCAGTCAGTAGCTTCAAACATTTCTGGACGTTTTTCAATGGCAAAAATCAATGAATATTGTAAATGCACAAACAGTAATTTCTCCACATTGCAAGGTGCAATTCTGAAATTTTTTGCTTTTTCCTGCTCCTCTTAGCATGATAAAGAAGATTCAAAGAGAGTGAGATGCCAACTCTTTTCATTCAGTCAGTAGCTTCAAACATTTCTGGTATATGAATAACATGATGTTTTTCAATGGCAAAAATCAATGAATATTGTAAATGCACAAACAGTAATTTCTCCGCATTGCAAGGTGCAATTCTGAAATTTTTTGCTTTTTCCTGCTCCTCTTAGCATGTTAAAGAAGATTCAAAGAGAGTGAGATGCCAGCTCTTTTCATTCAGTCAGTAGCTTCAAACATTTCTGGACGTTTTTCAATGGCAAAAATCAATGAATATTGTAAATGCACAAACAGTAATTTCTCCACATTGCAAGGTGCAATTCTGAATTTTTTTGCTTTTTCCTGCTCCTCTTAGCATGATAAAGAAGATTCAAAGAGAGTGAGATGCCAGCTCTTTTCATTCAGTCAGTAGCTTCAAACATTTCTGGTATATGAATAACATGATGTTTTTCAATGGCAAAAATCAATGAATATTGTAAATGCACAAACAGTATTTTCTCCGCATTGCAAGGTGCAATTCTGAAATTTTTTCCTTTTTCCTGCTCCTCTTAGCATGATAAAGAAGATTCAAAGAGAGTGCGATGCCAGCTCCTTTCATTCAGTCAGTAGCTTGAAACATTTCTGGACGTTTTTCAATGGCAAAAATCAATGAATATTGTAAATGCACAAACAGTAATTTCTCCACATTGCAAGGTGCAATTCTGAATTTTTTTGCTTTTTCCTGCTCCTCTTAGCATGATAAAGAAGATTCAAAGAGAGTGAGATGCCAGCTCTTTTCATTCAGTCAGTAGCTTTAAACATTTCTGGTATATGAATAACATGATGTTTTTCAATGGCAAAAATCAATGAATATTGTAAATGCACAAACAGTAATTTCTCCGCATTGCAAGGTGCAATTCTGAAATTTTTTGCTTTTTCCTGCTCCTCTTAGCATGATAAAGAAGATTCAAAGAGAGTGCGATGCCGGCTCCTTTCATTCAGTCAGTAGCTTCAAACATTTCTGGACGTTTTTCAATGGCAAAAATCAATGAATATTGTAAATGCACAAACAGTAATTTCTCCACATTGCAAGGTGCAATTCTGAATTTTTTTGCTTTTTCCTGCTCCTCTTAGCATGATAAAGAAGATTCAAAGAGAGTGAGATGCCAGCTCTTTTCATTCAGTCAGTAGCTTCAAACATTTCTGGTATATGAATAACATGATGTTTTTCAATGGCAAAAATCAATGAATATTGTAAATGCACAAACAGTAATTTCTCCGCATTGCAAGGTGCAATTCTGAAATTTTTTGCTTTTTCCTGCACCTCTTAGCATGATAAAGAAGATTCAAAGAGAGTGAGATGCCAGCTCCTTTCATTCAGTCAGTAGCTTCAAACATTTCTGGACGTTTTTCAATGGCAAAAATCAATGAATATTGTAAATGCACAAACAGTAATTTCTCCACATTGCAAGGTGCAATTCTGAAATTTTTTGCTTTTTCCTGCTCCTCTTAGCATGATAAAGAAGATTCAAAGAGTGTGAGATGCCAGCTCTTTTCATTCAGTCAGTAGCTTCAAACATTTCTGGTATATGAATAACATGATGTTTTTCAATGGCAAAAATCAATGAATATTGTAAATGCACAAACAGTAATTTCTCCGCATTGGAAGGTGCAATTCTGAATTTTTTTGCTTTTTCCTGCTCCTCTTAGCATGATAAAGAAGATTCAAAGAGAGTGAGATGCCAGCTCCTTTCATTCAGTCAGTAGCTTCAAACATTTCTGGACGTTTTTCAATGGCAAAAATCAATGAATATTGTAAATGCACAAACAGTAATTTCTCCACATTGCAAGGTGCAATTCTGAAATTTTTTGCTTTTTCCTGCTCCTCTTAGCATGATAAAGAAGATTCAAAGAGAGTGAGATGCCAACTCTTTTCATTCAGTCAGTAGCTTCAAACATTTCTGGTATATGAATAACATGACGTTTTTCAATGGCAAAAATCAATGAATATTGTAAATGCACAAACAGTAATTTCTCCGCATTGCAAGGTGCAATTCTGAAATTTTTTGCTTTTTCCTGCTCCTCTTAGCATGTTAAAGAAGATTCAAAGAGAGTGAGATGCCAGCTCTTTTCATTCAGTCAGTAGCTTCAAACATTTCTGGACGTTTTTCAATGGCAAAAATCAATGAATATTGTAAATGCACAAACAGTAATTTCTCCACATTGCAAGGTGCAATTCTGAAATTTTTTGCTTTTTCCTGCTCCTCTTAGCATGATAAAGAAGATTCAAAGAGAGTGAGATGCCAACTCTTTTCATTCAGTCAGTAGCTTCAAACATTTCTGGTATATGAATAACATGATGTTTTTCAATGGCAAAAATCAATGAATATTGTAAATGCACAAACAGTAATTTCTCAGCATTGCATGGTGCAATTCTGAAATTTTTTGCTTTTTCCTGCTCCTCTTAGCATGATAAAGAAGATTCAAAGAGAGTGAGATGCCAGCTCCTTTCATTCAGTCAGTAGCTTCAAACATTTCTGGACGTTTTTCAATGGCAAAAATCAATGAATATTGTAAATGCACAAACAGTAATTTCTCCACATTGCAAGGTGCAATTCTGAAATTTTTTGCTTTTTCCTGATAAAGAAGATTCAAAGAGAGTGAGATGCCAACTCTTTTCATTCAGTCAGTAGCTTCAAACATTTCAGGTATATGAATAACATGATGTTTTTCAATGGCAAAAATCAATGAATATTGTAAATGCACAAACAGTAATTTCTCCGCATTGCAAGGTGCAATTCTGAAATTTTTTGCTTTTTCCTGCTCCTCTTAGCATGATAAAGAAGATTCAAAGAGAGTGAGATGCCAGCTCCTTTCATTCAGTCAGTAGCTTCAAACATTTCTGGACGTTTTTCAATGGCAAAAATCAATGAATATTGTAAATGCACAAACAGTAATTTCTCCACATTGCAAGGTGCAATTCTGAATTTTTTTGCTTTTTCCTGCTCCTCTTAGCATGATAAAGAAGATTCAAAGAGAGTGAGATGCCAGCTCTTTTCATTCAGTCAGTAGCTTCAAACATTTCTGGTATATGAATAACATGATGTTTTTCAATGGCAAAAATCAATGAATATTGTAAATGCACAAACAGTAATTTCTCCGCATTGCAAGGTGCAATTCTGAAATTTTTTCCTTTTTCCTGCTCCTCTTAGCATGATAAAGAAGATTCAAAGAGAGTGCGATGCCAGCTCCTTTCATTCAGTCAGTAGCTTGAAACATTTCTGGACGTTTTTCAATGGCAAAAATCAATGAATATTGTAAATGCACAAACAGTAATTTCTCCACATTGCAAGGTGCAATTCTGAATTTTTTTGCTTTTTCCTGCTCCTCTTAGCATGATAAAGAAGATTCAAAGAGAGTGAGATGCCAACTCTTTTCATTCAGTCAGTAGCTTCAAACATTTCTGGTATATGAATAACATGATGTTTTTCAATGGCAAAAATCAATGAATATTGTAAATGCACAAACAGTAATTTCTCCGCATTGCAAGGTGCAATTCTGAAATTTTTTGCTTTTTCCTGCACCTCTTAGCATGATAAAGAAGATTCAAAGAGAGTGAGATGCCAGCTCCTTTCATTCAGTCAGTAGCTTCAAACATTTCTGGACGTTTTTCAATGGCAAAAATCAATGAATATTGTAAATGCACAAACAGTAATTTCTCCACATTGCAAGGTGCAATTCTGAAATTTTTTGCTTTTTCCTGCTCCTCTTAGCATGATAAAGAAGATTCAAAGAGATTGAGATGCCAGCTCTTTTCATTCAGTCAGTAGCTTCAAACATTTCTGGTATATGAATAACATGATGTTTTTCAATGGCAAAAATCAATGAATATTGTAAATGCACAAACAGTAATTTCTCCGCATTGGAAGGTGCAATTCTGAATTTTTTTGCTTTTTCCTGCTCCTCTTAGCATGATAAAGAAGATTCAAAGAGAGTGAGATGCCAGCTCCTTTCATTCAGTCAGTAGCTTCAAACATTTCTGGACGTTTTTCAATGGCAAAAATCAATGAATATTGTAAATGCACAAACAGTAATTTCTCCACATTGCAAGGTGCAATTCTGAAATTTTTTGCTTTTTCCTGCTCCTCTTAGCATGATAAAGAAGATTCAAAGAGAGTGAGATGCCAACTCTTTTCATTCAGTCAGTAGCTTCAAACATTTCTGGTATATGAATAACATGATGTTTTTCAATGGCAAAAATCAATGAATATTGTAAATGCACAAACAGTAATTTCTCCGCATTGCAAGGTGCAATTCTGAAATTTTTTGCTTTTTGCTGCTCCTCTTAGCATGTTAAAGAAGATTCAAAGAGAGTGAGATGCCAGCTCTTTTCATTCAGTCAGTAGCTTCAAACATTTCTGGACGTTTTTCAATGGCAAAAATCAATGAATATTGTAAATGCACAAACAGTAATTTCTCCACATTGCAAGGTGCAATTCTGAATTTTTTTGCTTTTTCCTGCTCCTCTTAGCATGATAAAGAAGATTCAAAGAGAGTGAGATGCCAGCTCTTTTCATTCAGTCAGTAGCTTCAAACATTTCTGGTATATGAATAACATGATGTTTTTCAATGGCAAAAATCAATGAATATTGTAAATGCACAAACAGTAATTTCTCCGCATTGCAAGGTGCAATTCTGAAATTTTTTCCTTTTTCCTGCTCCTCTTAGCATGATAAAGAAGATTCAAAGAGAGTGCGATGCCAGCTCCTTTCATTCAGTCAGTAGCTTGAAACATTTCTGGACGTTTTTCAATGGCAAAAATCAATGAATATTGTAAATGCACAAACAGTAATTTCTCCACATTGCAAGGTGCAATTCTGAATTTTTTTGCTTTTTCCTGCTCCTCTTAGCATGATAAAGAAGATTCAAAGAGAGTGAGATGCCAGCTCTTTTCATTCAGTCAGTAGCTTCAAACATTTCTGGTATATGAATAACATGATGTTTTTCAATGGCAAAAATCAATGAATATTGTAAATGCACAAACAGTAATTTCTCCGCATTGCAAGGTGCAATTCTGAAATTTTTTGCTTTTTCCTGCTCCTCTTAGCATGATAAAGAAGATTCAAAGAGAGTGCGATGCCAGCTCCTTTCATTCAGTCAGTAGCTTCAAACATTTCTGGACGTTTTTCAATGGCAAAAATCAATGAATATTGTAAATGCACAAACAGTAATTTCTCCACATTGCAAGGTGCAATTCTGAATTTTTTTGCTTTTTCCTGCTCCTCTTAGCATGATAAAGAAGATTCAAAGAGAGTGAGATGCCAGCTCTTTTCATTCAGTCAGTAGCTTCAAACATTTCTGGTATATGAATAACATGATGTTTTTCAATGGCAAAAATCAATGAATATTGTAAATGCACAAACAGTAATTTCTCCGCATTGCAAGGTGCAATTCTGAAATTTTTTGCTTTTTCCTGCACCTCTTAGCATGATAAAGAAGATTCAAAGAGAGTGAGATGCCAGCTCCTTTCATTCAGTCAGTAGCTTCAAACATTTCTGGACGTTTTTCAATGGCAAAAATCAATGAATATTGTAAATGCACAAACAGTAATTTCTCCACATTGCAAGGTGCAATTCTGAAATTTTTTGCTTTTTCCTGCTCCTCTTAGCATGATAAAGAAGATTCAAAGAGAGTGAGATGCCAGCTCTTTTCATTCAGTCAGTAGCTTCAAACATTTCTGGTATATGAATAACATGATGTTTTTCAATGGCAAAAATCAATGAATATTGTAAATGCACAAACAGTAATTTCTCCGCATTGGAAGGTGCAATTCTGAATTTTTTTGCTTTTTCCTGCTCCTCTTAGCATGATAAAGAAGATTCAAAGAGAGTGAGATGCCAGCTCCTTTCATTCAGTCAGTAGCTTCAAACATTTCTGGACGTTTTTCAATGGCAAAAATCAATGAATATTGTAAATGCACAAACAGTAATTTCTCCACATTGCAAGGTGCAATTCTGAAATTTTTTGCTTTTTCCTGCTCCTCTTAGCATGATAAAGAAGATTCAAAGAGAGTGAGATGCCAACTCTTTTCATTCAGTCAGTAGCTTCAAACATTTCTGGTATATGAATAACATGATGTTTTTCAATGGCAAAAATCAATGAATATTGTAAATGCACAAACAGTAATTTCTCAGCATTGCATGGTGCAATTCTGAAATTTTTTGCTTTTTCCTGCTCCTCTTAGCATGATAAAGAAGATTCAAAGAGAGTGAGATGCCAGCTCCTTTCATTCAGTCAGTAGCTTCAAACATTTCTGGACGTTTTTCAATGGCAAAAATCAATGAATATTGTAAATGCACAAACAGTAATTTCTCCACATTGCAAGGTGCAATTCTGAAATTTTTTGCTTTTTCCTGCTCCTCTTAGCATGATAAAGAAGATTCAAAGAGAGTGAGATGCCAACTCTTTTCATTCAGTCAGTAGCTTCAAACATTTCTGGTATATGAATAACATGATGTTTTTCAATGGCAAAAATCAATGAATATTGTAAATGCACAAACAGTAATTTCTCCGCATTGCAAGGTGCAATTCTGAAATTTTTTGCTTTTTCCTGCTCCTCTTAGCATGATAAAGAAGATTCAAAGAGAGTGAGATGCCAGCTCCTTTCATTCAGTCAGTAGCTTCAAACATTTCTGGACGTTTTTCAATGGCAAAAATCAATGAATATTGTAAATGCACAAACAGTAATTTCTCCACATTGCAAGGTGCAATTCTGAATTTTTTTGCTTTTTCCTGCTCCTCTTAGCATGATAAAGAAGATTCAAAGAGAGTGAGATGCCAGCTCTTTTCATTCAGTCAGTAGCTTCAAACATTTCTGGTATATGAATAACATGATGTTTTTCAATGGCAAAAATCAATGAATATTGTAAATGCACAAACAGTAATTTCTCCGCATTGCAAGGTGCAATTCTGAAATTTTTTCCTTTTTCCTGCTCCTCTTAGCATGATAAAGAAGATTCAAAGAGAGTGCGATGCCAGCTCCTTTCATTCAGTCAGTAGCTTGAAACATTTCTGGACGTTTTTCAATGGCAAAAATCAATGAATATTGTAAATGCACAAACAGTAATTTCTCCACATTGCAAGGTGCAATTCTGAATTTTTTTGCTTTTTCCTGCTCCTCTTAGCATGATAAAGAAGATTCAAAGAGAGTGAGATGCCAGCTCTTTTCATTCAGTCAGTAGCTTCAAACATTTCTGGTATATGAATAACATGATGTTTTTCAATGGCAAAAATCAATGAATATTGTAAATGCACAAACAGTAATTTCTCCGCATTGCAAGGTGCAATTCTGAAATTTTTTGCTTTTTCCTGCTCCTCTTAGCATGATAAAGAAGATTCAAAGAGAGTGCGATGCCAGCTCCTTTCATTCAGTCAGTAGCTTCAAACATTTCTGGACGTTTTTCAATGGCAAAAATCAATGAATATTGTAAATGCACAAACAGTAATTTCTCCACATTGCAAGGTGCAATTCTGAATTTTTTTGCTTTTTCCTGCTCCTCTTAGCATGATAAAGAAGATTCAAAGAGAGTGAGATGCCAGCTCTTTTCATTCAGTCAGTAGCTTCAAACATTTCTGGTATATGAATAACATGATGTTTTTCAATGGCAAAAATCAATGAATATTGTAAATGCACAAACAGTAATTTCTCCGCATTGTAAGGTGCAATTCTGAAATTTTTTGCTTTTTCCTGCACCTCTTAGCATGATAAAGAAGATTCAAGGAGAGTGAGATGCCAGCTCCTTTCATTCAGTCAGTAGCTTCAAACATTTCTGGACGTTTTTCAATGGCAAAAATCAATGAATATTGTAAATGCACAAACAGTAATTTCTCCACATTGCAAGGTGCAATTCTGAAATTTTTTGCTTTTTCCTGCTCCTCTTAGCATGATAAAGAAGATTTAAAGAGAGTGAGATGCCAACTCTTTTCATTCAGTCAGTAGCTTCAAACATTTCTGGTATATGAATAACATGATGTTTTTCAATGGCAAAAATCAATGAATATTGTAAATGCACAAACAGTAATTTCTCCGCATTGCAAGGTGCAATTCTGAAATTTTTTGCTTTTTCCTGCTCCTCTTAGCATGATAAAGAAGATTCAAAGAGAGTGAGATGCCAGCTCCTTTCATTCAGTCAGTAGCTTCAAACATTTCTGGACGTTTTTCAATGGCAAAAATCAATGAATATTGTAAATGCACAAACAGTAATTTCTCCACATTGCAAGGTGCAATTCTGAATTTTTTTGCTTTTTCCTGCTCCTCTTAGCATGATAAAGAAGATTCAAAGAGAGTGAGATGCCAGCTCTTTTCATTCAGTCATTAGCTTCAAACATTTCTGGTATATGAATAACATGATGTTTTTCAATGGCAAAAATCAATGAATATTGTAAATGCACAAACAGTAATTTCTCCGCATTGCAAGGTGCAATTCTGAAATTTTTTCCTTTTTCCTGCTCTTCTTAGCATGATAAAGAAGATTCAAAGAGAGTGCGATGCCAGCTCCTTTCATTCAGTCAGTAGCTTGAAACATTTCTGGACGTTTTTCAATGGCAAAAATCAATGAATATTGTAAATGCACAAACAGTAATTTCTCCACATTGCAAGGTGCAATTCTGAATTTTTTTGCTTTTTCCTGCTCCTCTTAGCATGATAAAGACGATTCAAAGAGAGTGAGATGCCAGCTCTTTTCATTCAGTCAGTAGCTTCAAACATTTCTGGTATATGAATAACATGATGTTTTTCAATGGCAAAAATCAATGAATATTGAAAATGCACAAACAGTAATTTCTCCGCATTGCAAGGTGCAATTCTGAAATTTTTTGCTTTTTCCTGCTCCTCTTAGCATGATAAAGAAGATTCAAAGAGTGTGCGATGCCAGCTCCTTTCATTCAGTCAGTAGCTTCAAACATTTCTGGACGTTTTTCAATGGCAAAAATCAATGAATATTGTAAATGCACAAACAGTAATTTCTCCACATTGCAAGGTGCAATTCTGAATTTTTTTGCTTTTTCCTGCTCCTCTTAGCATGATAAAGAAGATTCAAAGAGAGTGAGATGCCAGCTCTTTTCATTCAGTCAGTAGCTTCAAACATTTCTGGTATATGAATAACATGATGTTTTTCAATGGCAAAAATCAATGAATATTGTAAATGCACAAACAGTAATTTCTCCGCATTGCAAGGTGCAATTCTGAAATTTTTTGCTTTTTCCTGCACCTCTTAGCATGATAAAGAAGATTCAAAGAGAGTGAGATGCCAGCTCCTTTCATTCAGTCAGTAGCTTCAAACATTTCTGGACGTTTTTCAATGGCAAAAATCAATGAATATTGTAAATGCACAAACAGTAATTTCTCCACATTGCAAGGTGCAATTCTGAAATTTTTTGCTTTTTCCTGCTCCTCTTAGCATGATAAAGAAGATTCAAAGAGAGTGAGATGCCAGCTCTTTTCATTCAGTCAGTAGCTTCAAACATTTCTGGTATATGAATAACATGATGTTTTTCAATGGCAAAAATCAATGAATATTGTAAATGCACAAACAGTAATTTCTCCGCATTGGAAGGTGCAATTCTGAATTTTTTTGCTTTTTCCTGCTCCTCTTAGCATGATAAAGAAGATTCAAAGAGAGTGAGATGCCAGCTCCTTTCATTCAGTCAGTAGCTTCAAACATTTCTGGACGTTTTTCAATGGCAAAAATCAATGAATATTGTAAATGCACAAACAGTAATTTCTCCACATTGCAAGGTGCAATTCTGAAATTTTTTGCTTTTTCCTGCTCCTCTTAGCATGATAAAGAAGATTCAAAGAGAGTGAGATGCCAACTCTTTTCATTCAGTCAGTAGCTTCAAACATTTCTGGTATATGAATAACATGATGTTTTTCAATGGCAAAAATCAATGAATATTGTAAATGCACAAACAGTAATTTCTCCGCATTGCAAGGTGCAATTCTGAAATTTTTTGCTTTTTCCTGCTCCTCTTAGCATGTTAAAGAAGATTCAAAGAGATTGAGATGCCAGCTCTTTTCATTCAGTCAGTAGCTTCAAACATTTCTGGACGTTTTTCAATGGCAAAAATCAATGAATATTGTAAATGCACAAACAGTAATTTCTCCACATTGCAAGGTGCAATTCTGAAATTTTTTGCTTTTTCCTGCTCCTCTTAGCATGATAAAGAAGATTCAAAGAGAGTGAGATGCCAACTCTTTTCATTCAGTCAGTAGCTTCAAACATTTCTGGTATATGAATAACATGATGTTTTTCAATGGCAAAAATCAATGAATATTGTAAATGCACAAACAGTAATTTCTCCGCATTGCAAGGTGCAATTCTGAAATTTTTTGCTTTTCCTGCTCCTCTTAGCATGATAAAGAAGATTCAAAGAGAGTGAGATGCCAGCTCCTTTCATTCAGTCAGTAGCTTCAAACATTTCTGGACGTTTTTCAATGGCAAAAATCAATGAATATTGTAAATGCACAAACAGTAATTTCTCCACATTGCAAGGTGCAATTCTGAAATTTTTTGCTTTTTCCTGCTCCTCTTAGCATGATAAAGAAGATTCAAAGAGAGTGAGATGCCAGCTCTTTTCATTCAGTCAGTAGCTTCAAACATTTCTGGTATATGAATAACATGATGTTTTTCAATGGCAAAAATCAATGAATATTGTAAATGCACAAACAGTAATTTCTCCGCATTGCAAGGTGCAATTCTGAAATTTTTTGCTTTTTCCTGCTCCTCTTAGCATGATAAAGAAGATTCAAAGAGAGTGAGATGCCAGCTCCTTTCATTCAGTCAGTAGCTTCAAACATTTCTGGACGTTTTTCAATGGCAAAAATCAATGAATATTGTAAATGCACAAACAGTAATTTCTCCACATTGCAAGGTGCAATTCTGAATTTTTTTGCTTTTTCCTGCTCCTCTTAGCATGATAAAGAAGATTCAAAGAGAGTGAGATGCCAGCTCTTTTCATTCAGTCAGTAGCTTCAAACATTTCTGGTATATGAATAACATGATGTTTTTCAATGGCAAAAATCAATGAATATTGTAAATGCACAAACAGTAATTTCTCCACATTGCAAGGTGCAATTCTGAATTTTTTTGCTTTTTCCTGCTCCTCTTAGCATGATAAAGAAGATTCAAAGAGAGTGAGATGCCAGCTCTTTTCATTCAGTCAGCAGCTTCAAACATTTCTGGTATATGAATAACATGATGTTTTTCAATTGCAAAAATCAATGAATATTGTAAATGCACAAACAGTAATTTTTCCGCATTGCAAGGTGCAATTCTGAAATTTTTTGCTTTTTCCTGCTCTTCTTAGCATGATAAAGAAGATTCAAAGAGAGTGAGATGCCAGCTCCTTTCATTCAGTCAGTAGCTTCAAACATTTCTGGTATATGAATAACATGATGTTTTTCAATGGCAAAAATCAATGAATATTGTAAATGCACAAACAGTATTTTCTCCGCATTGCAAGGTGCAGTTCTGAAATTTTTTGCTTTTTCCTGCTCCTCTTAGCATGGTAAAGAAGATTCAAAGAGAGTGAGATGCCAGCTCTTTTCATTCAGTCAGTAGCTTCAAACATTTCTGGTATATGAATAACATGATGTTTTTCAATGGCAAAAATCAATGAATATTGTAAATGCATAAACAGAAATTTCTCCGCATTGCAAGGTGCAATTCTGAAATTTTTTGCTTTTTCCTGCTCCTCTTAGCATGATAAAGAAGATTCAAAGAGAGTGAGATGCCAGCTCCTTTCATTCAGTCAGTAGCTTCAAACATTTCTGGACGTTTTTCAATGGCAAAAATCAATGAATATTGTAAATGCACAAACAGTAATTTCTCCACATTGTAAGGTGCAATTCTGAAATTTTTTGCTTTTTCCTGCTCCTCTTAGCATGATAAAGAAGATTCAAAGAGAGTGAGATGCCAGCTCTTTTCATTCAGTCAGTAGCTTCAAACATATCTGGTATATGAATAACATGATGTTTTTCAATGGCAAAAATCAATAAATATTGTAAATGCACAAACAGTAATTTCTCCGCATTGCAAGTTGCAATTCTGAAATTTTTTGCTTTTTCCTGCTCCTCTTAGCATGATAAAGAAGATTCAAAGAGAGTGAGATGCCAGCTCCTTTCATTCAGTCAGTAGCTTCAAACATTTCTGGACGTTTTTCAATGGCAAAAATCAATGAATATTGTAAATGCACAAACAGTAATTTCTCCACATTGCAAGGTGCAATTCTGTAATTTTTTGCTTTTTCCTGCTCCTCTTAGCATGATAAATAAGATTCAAAGGGAGTGAGATGCCAGCTCTTTTCATTCAGTCAGTAGCTTCAAACATTTCTGGTATATGAATAACATGATGTTTTTCAAAGGCAAAAATCAATGAATATTGTAAATGCACAAACAGTAATTTCTCCGCATTGCAAGGTGCAATTCTGAAATTTTTTGCTTTTTCCTGCTCCTCTTAGCATGATAAAGAAGATTCAAAGAGAGTGAGATGCCAGCTCCTTTCATTCAGTCAGTAGCTTGAAACATTTCTGGACGTTTTTCAATGGCAAAAATCAATGAATATTGTAAATGCACAAACAGTAATTTCTCCACATTGCAAGGTGCAATTCTGAATTTTTTTGCTTTTTCCTGCTCCTCTTAGCATGATAAAGAAGATTCAAAGAGAGTGAGATGCCAGCTCTTTTCATTCAGTCAGTAGCTTCAAACATTTCTGGTATATGAATAACATGATGTTTTTCAATGGCAAAAATCAATGAATATTGTAAATGCACAAACAGTAATTTCTCCGCATTGCAAGGTGCAATTCTGAAATTTTTTGCCTTTTCCTGCTCCTCTTAGCATGATAAAGAAGATTCAAAGAGAGTGAGATGCCAGCTCCTTTCATTCAGTCAGTAGCTTCAAACATTTCTGGACGTTTTTCAATGGCAAAAATCAATGAATATTGTAAATGCACAAACATTAATTTCTCCACATTGCAAGGTGCAATTCTGATTTTTTTTGCTTTTTCCTGCTCCTCTTAGCATGATAAAGAAGATTCAAAGAGAGTGAGATGCCAGCTCCTTTCATTCAGTCAGTAGCTTCAAACATTTCTAGTATATGAATAACATGATGTTTTTCAATGGCAAAAATCAATGAATATTGTAAATGCACAAACAGTAATTTCTCCGCATTGCAAGGTGCAATTCTGAAATTTTTTGCTTTTTCCTGCTCTTCTTAGCATGATAAAGAAGATTCAAAGAGAGTGAGATGCCAGCTCTTTTCATTCAGTCAGTAGCTTCAAACATTTCTGGACGTTTTTCAATGGCAAAAATCAATGAATATTGTAAATGCACAAACAGTAATTTCTCCACATTGCAAGATGCAATTCTGAAATTTTTTGCTTTTTCCTGCTCCTCTTAGCATGATAAAGAAGATTCAAAGAGAGTGAGATGCCAGCTCTTTTCATTCAGTCAGTAGCTTCAAACATATCTGGTATATGAATAACATGATGTTTTTCAATGGCAAAAATCAATGAATATTGTAAATGCACAAACAGTAATTTCTCCGCATTGCAAGTTGCAATTCTGAAATTTTTTGCTTTTTCCTGCTCCTCTTAGCATGATAAAGAAGATTCAAAGAGAGTGAGATGCCAGCTCCTTTCATTCAGTCAGTAGCTTCAAACATTTCTGGACGTTTTTCAATGGCAAAAATCAATGAATATTGTAAATGCACAAACAGGAATTTCTCCACATTGCAAGGTGCAATTCTGAAATTTTTTGCTTTTTCCTGCTCCTCTTAGCATGATAAAGAAGATTCAAAGAGAGTCAGATGCCAGCTCTTTTCATTCAGTCAGTAGCTTCAAACATTTCTGGTATATGAATAACATGATGTTTTTCAATGGCAAAAATCAATGAATATTGTAAATGCACAAACAGTAATTTCTCCGCATTGCAAGGTGCAATTCTGAAATTTTTTGCTTTTTCCTGCTCCTCTTAGCATGATAAAGAAGATTCAAAGAGAGTGAGATGCCAGCTCCTTTCATTCAGTCAGTAGCTTCAAACATTTCTGGACGTTTTTCAATGGCAAAAATCAATGAATATTGTAAATGCACAAACAGTAATTTCTCCACATTGCAAGGTGCAATTCTGAATTTTTTTGCTTTTTCCTGCTCCTCTTAGCATGATAAAGAAGATTCAAAGAGAGTGAGATGCCAGCTCTTTTCATTCAGTCAGTAGCTTCAAACATTTCTGGTATATGAATAACATGATGTTTTTCAATGGCAAAATTCAATGAATATTGTAAATGCACAAACAGTAATTTCTCCGCATTGCAAGGTGCATTTCTGAAATTTTTTCCTTTTTCCTGCTAGTCTTAGCATGATAAAGAAGATTCAAAGAGAGTGCGATGCCAGCTCCTTTCATTCAGTCAGTAGCTTGAAACATTTCTGGACGTTTTTCAATGGCAAAAATCAATGAATATTGTAAATGCACAAAGAGTAATTTCTCCACATTGCAAGGTGCAATTCTGAATTTTTTTGCTTTTTCCTGCTCCTCTTAGCATGATAAAGAAGATTCAAAGAGAGTGAGATGCCAGCTCTTTTCATTCAGTCAGTAGCTTCAAACATTTCTGGTATATGAATAACATGATGTTTTTCAATGGCAAAAATCAATGAATATTGTAAATGCACAAACAGTAATTTCTCCGCATTGCAAGGTGCAATTCTGAAATTTTTTGCTTTTTCCTGCTCCTCTTAGCATGATAAAGAAGATTCAAAGAGAGTGAGATGCCAGCTCCTTTCATTCAGTCAGTAGCTTCAAACATTTCTGGATGTTTTTCAATGGCAAAAATCAATGAATATTGTAAATGCACAAACAGTAATTTCTCCACATTGCAAGGTGCAATTCTGAATTTTTTTGCTTTTTCCTGCTCCTCTTAGCATGATAAAGAAGATTCAAAGAGAGTGAGATGCCAGCTCTTTTCATTCAGTCAGTAGCTTCAAACATTTCTGGTATATGAATAACATGATGTTTTTCAATGGCAAAAATCAATGAATATTGTAAATGCACAAACAGTAATTTCTCCACATTGCAAGGTGCAATTCTGAATTTTTTTGCTTTTTCCTGCTCCTCTTAGCATGATAAAGAAGATTCAAAGAGAGTGAGATGCCAGCTCTTTTCATTCAGTCAGCAGCTTCAAACATTTCTGGTATATGAATAACATGATGTTTTTCAATTGCAAAAATCAATGAATATTGTAAATGCACAAACAGTAATTTCTCCGCATTGCAAGGTGCAATTCTGAAATTTTTTGCTTTTTCCTGCTCTTCTTAGCATGATAAAGAAGATTCAAAGAGAGTGAGATGCCAGCTCCTTTCATTGAGTCAGTAGCTTCAAACATTTCTGGTATATGAATAACATGATGTTTTTCAATGGCAAAAATCAATGAATATTGTAAATGCACAAACAGTATTTTCTCCGCATTGCAAGGTGCAATTCTGAAATTTTTTGCTTTTTCCTGCTCCTCTTAGCATGATAAAGAAGATTCAAAGAGAGTGAGATGCCAGCTCCTTTCATTCAGTCAGTAGCTTCAAACATTTCTGGACGTTTTTCAATGGCAAAAATCAATGAATATTGTAAATGCACAAACACTAATTTCTCCACATTGCAAGGTGCAATTCTGAAATTTTTTGCTTTTTCCTGCTCCTCTTAGCATGATAAAGAAGATTCAAAGAGAGTGAGATGCCAGCTCTTTTCATTCAGTCAGTAGCTTCAAACATTTCTGGTATATGAATAACATGATGTTTTTCAATGGCAAAAATCAATGAATATTGTAAATGCATAAACAGAAATTTCTCCGCATTGCAAGGTGCAATTCTGAAATTTTTTGCTTTTTCCTGCTCCTCTTAGCATGATAAAGAAGATTCAAAGAGAGTGAGATGCCAGCTCCTTTCATTCAGTCAGTAGCTTCAAACATTTGTGGACATTTTTCAATGGCAAAAATCAATGAATATTGTAAATACACAAACAGTAATTTCTCCACATTGCAAGGTGCAATTCTGAAATTTTTTGCTTTTTCCTGCTCCTCTTAGCATGATAAAGAAGATTCAAAGAGAGTGAGATGCCAGCTCTTTTCATTCAGTCAGTAGCTTCAAACATATCTGGTATATGAATAACATGATGTTTTTCAATGGCAAAAATCAATGAATATTGTAAATGCACAAACAGTAATTTCTCCGCATTGCAAGTTGCAATTCTGAAATTTTTTGCTTTTTCCTGCTCCTCTTAGCATGATAAAGAAGATTCAAAGAGAGTGAGATGCCAGCTCCTTTCATTCAGTCAGTAGCTTCAAACATTTCTGGACGTTTTTCAATGGCAAAAATCAATGAATATTGTAAATGCACAAACAGTAATTTCTCCACATTGCAAGGTGCAATTCTGAAATTTTTTGCTTTTTCCTGCTCCTCTTAGCATGATAAATAAGATTCAAAGGGAGTGAGATGCCAGCTCTTTTCATTCAGTCAGTAGCTTCAAACATTTCTGGTATATGAATAACATGATGTTTTTCAAAGGCAAAAATCAATGAATATTGTAAATGCACAAACAGTAATTTCTCCGCATTGCAAGGTGCAATTCTGAAATTTTTTGCTTTTTCCTGCTCCTCTTAGCATGATAAAGAAGATTCAAAGAGAGTGAGATGCCAGCTCCTTTCATTCAGTCAGTAGCTTGAAACATTTCTGGACGTTTTTCAATGGCAAAAATCAATGAATATTGTAAATGCACAAACAGTAATTTCTCCACATTGCAAGGTGCAATTCTGAATTTTTTTGCTTTTTCCTGCTCCTCTTAGCATGATAAAGAAGATTCAAAGAGAGTGAGATGCCAGCTCTTTTCATTCAGTCAGTAGCTTCAAACATTTCTGGTATATGAATAACATGATGTTTTTCAATGGCAAAAATCAATGAATATTGTAAATGCACAAACAGTAATTTCTCCGCATTGCAAGGTGCAATTCTGAAATTTTTTGCTTTTTCCTGCTCCTCTTAGCATGATAAAGAAGATTCAAAGAGAGTGAGATGCCAGCTCCTTTCATTCAGTCAGTAGCTTCAAACATTTCTGGACGTTTTTCAATGGCAAAAATCAATGAATATTGTAAATGCACAAACATTAATTTCTCCACATTGCAAGGTGCAATTCTGATTTTTTTTGCTTTTTCCTGCTCCTCTTAGCATGATAAAGAAGATTCAAAGAGAGTGAGATGCCAGCTCCTTTCATTCAGTCAGTAGCTTCAAACATTTCTGGACGTTTTTCAATGGCAAAAATCAATGAATATTGTAAATGCACAAACAGTAATTTCTCCACATTGCAAGGTGCAATTCTGAAATTTTTTGCTTTTTCCTGCTCCTCTTAGCATGATAAAGAAGATTCAAAGAGAGTGAGATGCCAGCTCTTTTCATTCAGTCAGTAGCTTCAAACATTTCTGGTATATGAATAACATGATGTTTTTCAATGGCAAAAATCAATGAATATTGTAAATGCACAAACAGTAATTTCTCCGCATTGCAAGGTGCAATTCTGAAATTTTTTGCTTTTTCCTGCTCCTCTTAGCATGATAAAGAAGATTCAAAGAGAGTGAGATGCCAGCTCTTTTCATTCAGTCAGTAGCTTCAAACATTTCTGGTATATGAATAACATGATGTTTTTCAATGGCAAAAATCAATGAATATTGTAAATGCACAAACAGTAATTTCTCCGCATTGCAAGGTGCAATTCTGAAATTTTTTGCTTTTTCCTGCTCCTCTTAGCATGATAAAGAAGATTCAAAGAGAGTGAGATGCCAGCTCCTTTCATTCAGTCAGTAGCTTCAAACATTTCTGGACGTTTTTCAATGTCAAAAATCAATGAATATTGTAAATGCACAAACAGTAATTTCTCCACATTGCAAGGTGCAATTCTGAATTTTTTTGCTTTTTCCTGCTCCTCTTAGCATGATAAAGAAGATTCAAAGAGAGTGAGATGCCAGCTCTTTTCATTCAGTCAGTAGCTTCAAACATTTCTGGTATATGAATAACATGATGTTTTTCAATGGCAAAAATCAATGAATATTGTAAATGCACAAACAGTAATTTCTCCGCATTGCAAGGTGCATTTCTGAAATTTTTTCCTTTTTCCTGCTAGTCTTAGCATGATAAAGAAGATTCAAAGAGAGTGCGATGCCAGCTCCTTTCATTCAGTCAGTAGCTTGAAACATTTCTGGACGTTTTTCAATGGCAAAAATCAATGAATATTGTAAATGCACAAACAGTAATTTCTCCACATTGCAAGGTGCAATTCTGAATTTTTTTGCTTTTTCCTGCTCCTCTTAGCATGATAAAGAAGATTCAAAGAGAGTGAGATGCCAGCTCTTTTCATTCAGTCAGTAGCTTCAAACATTTCTGGTATATGAATAACATGATGTTTTTCAATGGCAAAAATCAATGAATATTGTAAATGCACAAACAGTAATTTCTCCGCATTGCAAGGTGCAATTCTGAAATTTTTTGCTTTTTCCTGCTCCTCTTAGCATAATAAAGAAGATTCAAAGAGAGTGAGATGCCAGCTCCTTTCATTCAGTCAGTAGCTTCAAACATTTCTGGACGTTTTTCAATGGCAAAAATCAATGAATATTGTAAATGCACAAACAGTAATTTCTCCACATTGCAAGGTGCAATTCTGAATTTTTTTGCTTTTTCCTGCTCCTCTTAGCATGATAAAGAAGATTCAAAGAGAGTGAGATGCCAGCTCTTTTCATTCAGTCAGTAGCTTCAAACATTTCTGGTATATGAATAACATGATGTTTTTCAATGGCAAAAATCAATGAATATTGTAAATGCACAAACAGTAATTTCTCCACATTGCAAGGTGCAATTCTGAATTTTTTTGCTTTTTCCTGCTCCTCTTAGCATGATAAAGAAGATTCAAAGAGAGTGAGATGCCAGCTCTTTTCATTCAGTCAGCAGCTTCAAACATTTCTGGTATATGAATAACATGATGTTTTTCAATTGCAAAAATCAATGAATATTGTAAATGCACAAACAGTAATTTCTCCGCATTGCAAGGTGCAATTCTGAAATTTTTTGCTTTTTCCTGCTCTTCTTAGCATGATAAAGAAGATTCAAAGAGAGTGAGATGCCAGCTCCTTTCATTGAGTCAGTAGCTTCAAACATTTCTGGTATATGAATAACATGATGTTTTTCAATGGCAAAAATCAATGAATATTGTAAATGCACAAACAGTATTTTCTCCGCATTGCAAGGTGCAATTCTGAAATTTTTTGCTTTTTCCTGCTCCTCTTAGCATGATAAAGAAGATTCAAAGAGAGTTAGATGCCAGCTCCTTTCATTCAGTCAGTAGCTTCAAACATTTGTGGACGTTTTTCAATGGCAAAAATCAATGAATATTGTAAATGCACAAACAGTAATTTCTCCACATTGCAAGGTGCAATTCTGAAATTTTTTGCTTTTTCCTGCTCCTCTTAGCATGATAAAGAAGATTCAAAGAGAGTGAGATGCCAGCTCTTTTCATTCAGTCAGTAGCTTCAAACATATCTGGTATATGAATAACATGATGTTTTTCAATGGCAAAAATCAATGAATATTGTAAATGCACAAACAGTAATTTCTCCGCATTGCAAGTTGCAATTCTGAAATTTTTTGCTTTTTCCTGCTCCTCTTAGCATGATAAAGAAGATTCAAAGAGAGTGAGATGCCAGCTCCTTTCATTCAGTCAGTAGCTTCAAACATTTCTGGACGTTTTTCAATGGCAAAAATCAATGAATATTGTAAATGCACAAACAGTAATTTCTCCACATTGCAAGGTGCAATTCTGAAATTTTTTGCTTTTTCCTGCTCCTCTTAGCATGATAAATAAGATTCAAAGGGAGTGAGATGCCAGCTCTTTTCATTCAGTCAGTAGCTTCAAACATTTCTGGTATATGAATAACATGATGTTTTTCAAAGGCAAAAATCAATGAATATTGTAAATGCACAAACAGTAATTTCTCCGCATTGCAAGGTGCAATTCTGAAATTTTTTGCTTTTTCCTGCTCCTCTTAGCATGATAAAGAAGATTCAAACAGAGTGAGATGCCAGCTCCTTTCATTCAGTCAGTAGCTTGAAACATTTCTGGACGTTTTTCAATGGCAAAAATCAATGAATATTGTAAATGCACAAACAGTAATTTCTCCACATTGCAAGGTGCAATTCTGAATTTTTTTGCTTTTTCCTGCTCCTCTTAGCATGATAAAGAAGATTCAAAGAGAGTGAGATGCCAGCTCTTTTCATTCAGTCAGTAGCTTCAAACATTTCTGGTATATGAATAACATGATGTTTTTCAATGGCAAAAATCAATGAATATTGTAAATGCACAAACAGTAATTTCTCCGCATTGCAAGGTGCAATTCTGAAATTTTTTGCTTTTTCCTGCTCCTCTTAGCATGATAAAGAAGATTCAAAGAGAGTGAGATGCCAGCTCCTTTCATTCAGTCAGTAGCTTCAAACATTTCTGGACGTTTTTCAATGGCAAAAATCAATGAATATTGTAAATGCACAAACATTAATTTCTCCACATTGCAAGGTGCAATTCTGATTTTTTTTGCTTTTTCCTGCTCCTCTTAGCATGATAAAGAAGATTCAAAGAGAGTGAGATGCCAGCTCCTTTCATTCAGTCAGTAGCTTCAAACATTTCTGGACGTTTTTCAATGGCAAAAATCAATGAATATTGTAAATGCACAAACAGTAATTTCTCCACATTGCAAGGTGCAATTCTGAAATTTTTTGCTTTTTCCTGCTCCTCTTAGCATGATAAAGAAGATTCAAAGAGAGTGAGATGCCAGCTCTTTTCATTCAGTCAGTAGCTTCAAACATATCTGGTATATGAATAACATGATGTTTTTCAATGGCAAAAATCAATGAATATTGTAAATGCACAAACAGTAATTTCTCCGCATTGCAAGTTGCAATTCTGAAATTTTTTGCTTTTTCCTGCTCCTCTTAGCATGATAAAGAAGATTCAAAGAGAGTGAGATGCCAGCTCCTTTCATTCAGTCAGTAGCTTCAAACATTTCTGGACGTTTTTCAATGGCAAAAATCAATGAATATTGTAAATGCACAAACAGTAATTTCTCCACATTGCAAGGTGCAATTCTGAAATTTTTTGCTTTTTCCTGCTCCTCTTAGCATGATAAAGAAGATTCAAAGAGAGTGAGATGCCAGCTCTTTTCATTCAGTCAGTAGCTTCAAACATATCTGGTATATGAATAACATGATGTTTTTCAATGGCAAAAATCAATGAATATTGTAAATGCACAAACAGTAATTTCTCCGCATTGCAAGTTGCAATTCTGAAATTTTTTGCTTTTTCCTGCTCCTCTTAGCATGATAAAGAAGATTCAAAGAGAGTGAGATGCCAGCTCCTTTCATTCAGTCAGTAGCTTCAAACATTTCTGGACGTTTTTCAATGGCAAAAATCAATGAATATTGTAAATGCACAAACAGTAATTTCTCCACATTGCAAGGTGCAATTCTGAAATTTTTTGCTTTTTCCTGCTCCTCTTAGCATGATAAATAAGATTCAAAGGGAGTGAGATGCCAGCTCTTTTCATTCAGTCAGTAGCTTCAAACATTTCTGGTATATGAATAACATGATGTTTTTCAAAGGCAAAAATCAATGAATATTGTAAATGCACAAACAGTAATTTCTCCGCATTGCAAGGTGCAATTCTGAAATTTTTTGCTTTTTCCTGCTCCTCTTAGCATGATAAAGAAGATTCAAAGAGAGTGAGATGCCAGCTCCTTTCATTCAGTCAGTAGCTTGAAACATTTCTGGACGTTTTTCAATGGCAAAAATCAATGAATATTGTAAATGCACAAACAGTAATTTCTCCACATTGCAAGGTGCAATTCTGAATTTTTTTGCTTTTTCCTGCTCCTCTTAGCATGATAAAGAAGATTCAAAGAGAGTGAGATGCCAGCTCCTTTCATTCAGTCAGTAGCTTCAAACATTTCTGGACGTTTTTCAATGGCAAAAATCAATGAATATTGTAAATGCACAAACAGTAATTTCTCCACATTGCAAGGTGCAATTCTGAAATTTTTTGCTTTTTCCTGCTCCTCTTAGCATGATAAAGAAGATTCAAAGAGAGTGAGATGCCAGCTCTTTTCATTCAGTCAGTAGCTTCAAACATATCTGGTATATGAATAACATGATGTTTTTCAATGGCAAAAATCAATGAATATTGTAAATGCACAAACAGTAATTTCTCCGCATTGCAAGTTGCAATTCTGAAATTTTTTGCTTTTTCCTGCTCCTCTTAGCATGATAAAGAAGATTCAAAGAGAGTGAGATGCCAGCTCCTTTCATTCAGTCAGTAGCTTCAAACATTTCTGGACGTTTTTCAATGGCAAAAATCAATGAATATTGTAAATGCACAAACAGTAATTTCTCCACATTGCAAGGTGCAATTCTGAAATTTTTTGCTTTTTCCTGCTCCTCTTAGCATGATAAAGAAGATTCAAAGAGAGTGAGATGCCAGCTCTTTTCATTCAGTCAGTAGCTTCAAACATTTCTGGTATATGAATAACATGATGTTTTTCAATGGCAAAAATCAATGAATATTGTAAATGCACAAACAGTAATTTCTCCGCATTGCAAGGTGCAATGCTGAAATTTTTTCCTTTTTCCTGCTACTCTTAGCATGATAAAGAAGATTCAAAGAGAGTGCGATGCCAGCTCCTTTCATTCAGTCAGTAGCTTGAAACATTTCTGGACGTTTTTCAATGGCAAAAATCAATGAATATTGTAAATGCACAAACAGTAATTTCTCCACATTGCAAGGTGCAATTCTGAATTTTTTTGCTTTTTCCTGCTCCTCTTAGCATGATAAAGAAGATTCAAAGAGAGTGAGATGCCAGCTCTTTTCATTCAGTCAGTAGCTTCAAACATTTCTGGTATATGAATAACATGATGTTTTTCAATGGCAAAAATCAATGAATATTGTAAATGCACAAACAGTAATTTCTCCGCATTGCAAGGTGCAATTCTGAAATTTTTTGCTTTTTCCTGCTCCTCTTAGCATGATAAAGAAGATTCAAAGAGAGTGAGATGCCAGCTCCTTTCATTCAGTCAGTAGCTTCAAACATTTCTGGATGTTTTTCAATGGCAAAAATCAATGAATATTGTAAATGCACAAACAGTAATTTCTCCACATTGCAAGGTGCAATTCTGAAATTTTTTGCTTTTTCCTGCTCCTCTTAGCATGATAAAGAAGATTCAAAGAGAGTGAGATGCCAGCTCTTTTCATTCAGTCAGTAGCTTCAAACATATCTGGTATATGAATAACATGATGTTTTTCAATGGCAAAAATCAATGAATATTGTAAATGCACAAACAGTAATTTCTCCGCATTGCAAGTTGCAATTCTGAAATTTTTTGCTTTTTCCTGCTCCTCTTAGCATGATAAAGAAGATTCAAAGAGAGTGAGATGCCAGCTCCTTTCATTCAGTCAGTAGCTTCAAACATTTCTGGACGTTTTTCAATGGCAAAAATCAATGAATATTGTAAATGCACAAACAGTAATTTCTCCACATTGCAAGGTGCAATTCTGAAATTTTTTGCTTTTTCCTGCTCCTCTTAGCATGATAAAGAAGATTCAAAGAGAGTGAGATGCCAGCTCTTTTCATTCAGTCAGTAGCTTCAAACATTTCTGGTATATGAATAACATGATGTTTTTCAATGGCAAAATTCAATGAATATTGTAAATGCACAAACAGTAATTTCTCCGCATTGCAAGGTGCAATTCTGAAATTTTTTCCTTTTTCCTGCTACTCTTAGCATGATAAAGAAGATTCAAAGAGAGTGCGATGCCAGCTCCTTTCATTCAGTCAGTAGCTTGAAACATTTCTGGACGTTTTTCAATGGCAAAAATCAATGAATATTGTAAATGCACAAACAGTAATTTCTCCACATTGCAAGGTGCAATTCTGATTTTTTTTGCTTTTTCCTGCTCCTCTTAGCATGATAAAGAAGATTCAAAGAGAGTGAGATGCCAGCTCTTTTCATTCAGTCAGTAGCTTCAAACATTTCTGGTATATGATTAACATGATGTTTTTCAATGGCAAAAATCAATGAATATTGTAAATGCACAAACAGTAATTTCTCCGCATTGCAAGGTGCAATTCTGAAATTTTTTGCTTTTTCCTGCTCCTCTTAGCATGATAAAGAAGATTCAAAGAGAGTGAGATGCCAGCTCCTTTCATTCAGTCAGTAGCTTCAAACATTTCTGGACGTTTTTCAATGGCAAAAATCAATGAATATTGTAAATGCACAAACAGTAATTTCTCCACATTGCAAGGTGCAATTCTGAATTTTTTTGCTTTTTCCTGCTCCTCTTAGCATGATAAAGAAGATTCAAAGAGAGTGAGATGCCAGCTCTTTTCATTCAGTCAGTAGCTTCAAACATTTCTGGTATATGAATAACATGATGTTTTTCAATGGCAAAAATCAATGAATATTGTAAATGCACAAACAGTAATTTCTCCGCATTGCAAGGTGCAATTCTGAAATTTTTTGCTTTTTCCTGCTCCTCTTAGCATGATAAAGAAGATTCAAAGAGAGTGAGATGCCAGCTCCTTTCATTCAGTCAGTAGCTTCAAACATTTCTGGACGTTTTTCAATGGCAAAAATCAATGAATATTGTAAATGCACAAACATTAATTTCTCCACATTGCAAGGTGCAATTCTGATTTTTTTTGCTTTTTCCTGCTCCTCTTAGCATGATAAAGAAGATTCAAAGAGAGTGAGATGCCAGCTCCTTTCATTCAGTCAGTAGCTTCAAACATTTCTGGTATATGAATAACATGATGTTTTTCAATGGCAAAAATCAATGAATATTGTAAATGCACAAACAGTAATTTCTCCGCATTGCAAGGTGCAATTCTGAAATTTTTTGCTTTTTCCTGCTCCTCTTAGCATGATAAAGAAGATTCAAAGAGAGTGAGATGCCAGCTCCTTTCATTCAGTCAGTAGCTTCAAACATTTCTGGACGTTTTTCAATGGCAAAAATCAATGAATATTGTAAATGCACAAACAGTAATTTCTCCGCATTGCAAGGTGCAATTCTGAAATTTTTTGCTTTTTCCTGCTCCTCTTAGCATGATAAAGAAGATTCAAAGAGAGTGAGATGCCAGCTCCTTTCATTCAGTCAGTAGCTTCAAACATTTCTGGACGTTTTTCAATGGCAAAAATCAATGAATATTGTAAATGCACAAACAGTAATTTCTCCACATTGCAAGGTGCAATTCTGAAATATTTTGCTTTTTCCTGCTCCTCTTAGCATGATAAAGAAGATTCAAAGAGAGTGAGATGCCAGCTCTTTTCATTCAGTCAGTAGCTTCAAACATATCTGGTATATGAATAACATGATGTTTTTCAATGGCAAAAATCAATGAATATTGTAAATGCACAAACAGTAATTTCTCCGCATTGCAAGTTGCAATTCTGAAATTTTTTGCTTTTTCCTGCTCCTCTTAGCATGATAAAGAAGATTCAAAGAGAGTGAGATGCCAGCTCCTTTCATTCAGTCAGTAGCTTCAAACATTTCTGGACGTTTTTCAATGGCAAAAATCAATGAATATTGTAAATGCACAAACAGTAATTTCTCCACATTGCAAGGTGCAATTCTGAATTTTTTTGCTTTTTCCTGCTCCTCTTAGCATGATAAAGAAGATTCAAAGAGAGTGAGATGCCAGCTCTTTTCATTCAGTCAGTAGCTTCAAACATTTCTGGTATATGAATAACATGATGTTTTTCAATGGCAAAAATCAATGAATATTGTAAATGCACAAACAGTAATTTCTCCGCATTGCAAGGTGCAATTCTGAAATTTTTTGCTTTTTCCTGCTCCTCTTAGCATGATAAAGAAGATTCAAAGAGAGTGAGATGCCAGCTCTTTTCATTCAGTCAGTAGCTTCAAACATTTCTGGTATATGAATAACATGATGTTTTTCAATGGCAAAAATCAATGAATATTGTAAATGCACAAACAGTAATTTCTCCGCATTGCAAGGTGCAATTCTGAAATTTTTTGCTTTTTCCTGCTCCTCTTAGCATGATAAAGAAGATTCAAAGAGAGTGAGATGCCAGCTCCTTTCATTCAGTCAGTAGCTTCAAACATTTCTGGACGTTTTTCAATGGCAAAAATCAATGAATATTGTAAATGCACAAACAGTAATTTCTCCACATTGCAAGGTGCAATTCTGAAATTTTTTGCTTTTTCCTGCTCCTCTTAGCATGATAAAGAAGATTCAAAGAGAGTGAGATGCCAGCTCTTTTCATTCAGTCAGTAGCTTCAAACATATCTGGTATATGAATAACATGATGTTTTTCAATGGCAAAAATCAATGAATATTGTAAATGCACAAACAGTAATTTCTCCGCATTGCAAGTTGCAATTCTGAAATTTTTTGCTTTTTCCTGCTCCTCTTAGCATGATAAAGAAGATTCAAAGAGAGTGAGATGCCAGCTCCTTTCATTCAGTCAGTAGCTTCAAACATTTCTGGACGTTTTTCAATGGCAAAAATCAATGAATATTGTAAATGCACAAACAGTAATTTCTCCACATTGCAAGGTGCAATTCTGAATTTTTTTGCTTTTTCCTGCTCCTCTTAGCATGATAAAGAAGATTCAAAGAGAGTGAGATGCCAGCTCTTTTCATTCAGTCAGTAGCTTCAAACATTTCTGGTATATGAATAACATGATGTTTTTCAATGGCAAAAATCAATGAATATTGTAAATGCACAAACAGTAATTTCTCCGCATTGCAAGGTGCAATTCTGAAATTTTTTGCTTTTTCCTGCTCCTCTTAGCATGATAAAGAAGATTCAAAGAGAGTGAGATGCCAGCTCCTTTCATTCAGTCAGTAGCTTCAAACATTTCTGGACGTTTTTCAATGGCAAAAATCAATGAATATTGTAAATGCACAAACAGTAATTTCTCCACATTGCAAGGTGCAATTCTGAATTTTTTTGCTTTTTCCTGCTCCTCTTAGCATGATAAAGAAGATTCAAAGAGAGTGAGATGCCAGCTCTTTTCATTCAGTCAGTAGCTTCAAACATTTCTGGTATATGAATAACATGATGTTTTTCAATGGCAAAAATCAATGAATATTGTAAATGCACAAACAGTAATTTCTCCGCATTGCAAGGTGCAATTCTGAAATTTTTTCCTTTTTCCTGCTACTCTTAGCATGATAAAGAAGATTCAAAGAGAGTGCGATGCCAGCTCCTTTCATTCAGTCAGTAGCTTGAAACATTTCTGGACGTTTTTCAATGGCAAAAATCAATGAATATTGTAAATGCACAAACAGTAATTTCTCCACATTGCAAGGTGCAATTCTGAATTTTTTTGCTTTTTCCTGCTCCTCTTAGCATGATAAAGAAGATTCAAAGAGAGTGAGATGCCAGCTCTTTTCATTCAGTCAGTAGCTTCAAACATTTCTGGTATATGAATAACATGATGTTTTTCAATGGCAAAAATCAATGAATATTGTAAATGCACAAACAGTAATTTCTCCGCATTGCAAGGTGCAATTCTGAAATTTTTTGCTTTTTCCTGCTCCTCTTAGCATGATAAAGAAGATTCAAAGAGAGTGAGATGCCAGCTCCTTTCATTCAGTCAGTAGCTTCAAACATTTCTGGACGTTTTTCAATGGCAAAAATCAATGAATATTGTAAATGCACAAACAGTAATTTCTCCACATTGCAAGGTGCAATTCTGAAATTTTTTGCTTTTTCCTGCTCCTCTTAGCATGATAAAGACGATTCAAAGAGAGTGAGATGCCAGCTCTTTTCATTCAGTCAGTAGCTTCAAACATATCTGGTATATGAATAACATGATGTTTTTCAATGGCAAAAATCAATGAATATTGTAAATGCACAAACAGTAATTTCTCCGCATTGCAAGTTGCAATTCTGAAATTTTTTGCTTTTTCCTGCTCCTCTTAACATGATAAAGAAGATTCAAAGAGAGTGAGATGCCAGCTCCTTTCATTCAGTCAGTAGCTTCAAACATTTCTGGACGTTTTTCAATGGCAAAAATCAATGAATATTGTAAATGCACAAACAGTAATTTCTCCACATTGCAAGGTGCAATTCTGAAATTTTTTGCTTTTTCCTGCTCCTCTTAGCATGATAAAGAAGATTCAAAGAGAGTGAGATGCCAGCTCTTTTCATTCAGTCAGTAGCTTCAAACATTTCTGGTATATGAATAACATGATGTTTTTCAATGGCAAAAATCAATGAATATTGTAAATGCACAAACAGTAATTTCTCCACATTGCAAGGTGCAATTCTGAAATTTTTTGCTTTTTCCTGCTCCTCTTAGCACGATAAAGAAGATTCAAAGAGAGTGAGATGCCAGCTCCTTTCATTCAGTCAGTAGCTTGAAACATTTCTGGACGTTTTTCAATGGCAAAAATCAATGAATATTGTAAATGCACAAACAGTAATTTCTCCACATTGCAAGGTGCAATTCTGAATTTTTTTGCTTTTTCCTGCTCCTCTTAGCATGATAAAGAAGATTCAAAGAGAGTGAGATGCCAGCTCTTTTCATTCAGTCAGTAGCTTCAAACATTTCTGGTATATGAATAACATGATGTTTTTCAATGGCAAAAATCAATGAATATTGTAAATGCACAAACAGTAATTTCTCCGCATTGCAAGGTGCAATTCTGAAATTTTTTGCTTTTTCCTGCTCCTCTTAGCATGATAAAGAAGATTCAAAGAGAGTGAGATGCCAGCTCCTTTCATTCAGTCAGTAGCTTCAAACATTTCTGGACGTTTTTCAATGGCAAAAATCAATGAATATTGTAAATGCACAAACAGTAATTTCTCCACATTGCAAGGCGCAATTCTGAATTTTTTTGCTTTTTCCTGCTCCTCTTAGCATGATAAAGAAGATTCAAAGAGAGTGAGATGCCAGCTCCTTTCATTCAGTCAGTAGCTTCAAACATTTCTGGTATATGAATAACATGATGTTTTTCAATGGCAAAAATCAATGAATATTGTAAATGCACAAACAGTAATTTCTCCGCATTGCAAGGTGCAATTCTGAAATTTTTTGCTTTTTCCTGCTCCTCTTAGTATGATAAAGAAGATTCAAAGAGAGTGCGATGCCAGCTCCTTTCATTCAGTCAGTAGCTTCAAACATTTCTGGACGTTTTTCAATGGCAAAAATCAATGAATATTGTAAATTCACAAACAGTAATTTCTCCACATTGCAAGGTGCAATTCTGAATTTTTTTGCTTTTTCCTGCTCCTCTTAGCATGATAAAGAAGATTCAAAGAGAGTGAGATGCCAGCTCTTTTCATTCAGTCAGTAGCTTCAAACATTTCTGGTATATGAATAACATGATGTTTTTCAATGGCAAAAATCAATGAATATTGTAAATGCACAAACAGTAATTTCTCCGCATTGCAAGGTGCAATTCTGAAATTTTTTGCATTTTCCTGCACCTCTTAGCATGATAAAGAAGATTCAAAGAGAGTGAGATGCCAGCTCCTTTCATTCAGTCAGTAGCTTGAAACATTTCTGGACGTTTTTCAATGGCAAAAATCAATGAATATTGTAAATGCACAAACAGTAATTTCTCCACATTGCAAGGTGCAATTCTGAATTTTTTTGCTTTTTCCTGCATCTCTTAGCATGATAAAGAAGATTCAAAGAGAGTGAGATGCCAGCTCTTTTCATTCAGTCAGTAGCTTCAAACATTTCTGGTATATGAATAACATGATGTTTTTCAATGGCAAAAATCAATGAATATTGTAAATGCACAAACAGTAATTTCTCCGCATTGCAAGGTGCAATTCTGAAATTTTTTGCTTTTTCCTGCTCCTCTTAGCATGATAAAGAAGATTCAAAGAGAGTGAGATGCCAGCTCCTTTCATTCAGTCAGTAGCTTCAAACATTTCTGGACGTTTTTCAATGGCAAAAATCAATGAATATTGTAAATGCAGAAACAGTAATTTCTCCACATTGCAAGGCGCAATTCTGAATTTTTTTGCTTTTTCCTGCTCCTCTTAGCATGATAAAGAAGATTCAAAGAGAGTGAGATGCCAGCTCCTTTCATTCAGTCAGTAGCTTCAAACATTTCTGGTATATGAATAACATGATGTTTTTCAATGGCAAAAATCAATGAATATTGTAAATGCACAAACAGTAATTTCTCCGCATTGCAAGGTGCAATTCTGAAATTTTTTGCTTTTTCCTGCTCCTCTTAGTATGATAAAGAAGATTCAAAGAGAGTGCGATGCCAGCTCCTTTCATTCAGTCAGTAGCTTCAAACATTTCTGGACGTTTTTCAATGGCAAAAATCAATGAATATTGTAAATTCACAAACAGTAATTTCTCCACATTGCAAGGTGCAATTCTGAATTTTTTTGCTTTTTCCTGCTCCTCTTAGCATGATAAAGAAGATTCAAAGAGAGTGAGATGCCAGCTCTTTTCATTCAGTCAGTAGCTTCAAACATTTCTGGTATATGAATAACATGATGTTTTTCAATGGCAAAAATCAATGAATATTGTAAATGCACAAACAGTAATTTCTCCGCATTGCAAGGTGCAATTCTGAAATTTTTTGCATTTTCCTGCACCTCTTAGCATGATAAAGAAGATTCAAAGAGAGTGAGATGCCAGCTCCTTTCATTCAGTCAGTAGCTTCAAACATTTCTGGACTTTTTTCAATGGCAAAAATCAATGAATATTGTAAATGCACAAACAGTAATTTCTCCACATTGCAAGGTGCAATTCTGAAATTTTTTGCTTTTTCCTGCTCCTCTTAGCATGATAAAGAAGATTCAAAGAGAGTGAGATGCCAGCTCTTTTCATTCAGTCAGTAGCTTCAAACATTTCTGGTATATGAATAACATGATGTTTTTCAATGGCAAAAATCAATGAATATTGTAAATGCACAAACAGTAATTTCTCCGCATTGGAAGGTGCAATTCTGAATTTTTTTGCTTTTTCCTGCTCCTCTTAGCATGATAAAGAAGATTCAAAGAGAGTGAGATGCCAGCTCCTTTCATTCAGTCAGTAGCTTCAAACAATTCTGGACGTTTTTCAATGGCAAAAATCAATGAATATTGTAAATGCACAAACAGTAATTTCTCCACATTGCAAGGTGCAATTCTGAAATTTTTTGCTTTTTCCTGCTCCTCTTAGCATGATAAAGAAGATTCAAAGAGAGTGAGATGCCAGCTCTTTTCATTCAGTCAGTAGCTTCAAACATTTCTGGTATATGAATAACATGATGTTTTTCAATGGCAAAAATCAATGAATATTGTAAATGCACAAACAGTAATTTCTCCGCATTGCAAGGTGCAATTCTGAAATTTTTTGCTTTTTCCTGCTCCTCTTAGCATGATAAAGAAGATTCAAAGAGAGTGAGATGCCAGCTCCTTTCATTCAGTCAGTAGCTTCAAACATTTCTGGACGTTTTTCAATGGCAAAAATCAATGAAAATTGTAAATGCACAAACAGTAATTTCTCCACATTGCAAGGTGCAATTCTGAAATTTTTTGCTTTTTCCTGCTCCTCTTAGCATGATAAAGAAGATTCAAAGAGAGTGAGATGCCAGCTCTTTTCATTCAGTCAGTAGCTTCAAACATTTCTTTTATATGAATAACATGATGTTTTTCAATGGCAAAAATCAATGAATATTGTAAATGCACAAACAGTAATTTCTCCGCATTGCAAGGTGCAATTCTGAAATTTTTTGCTTTTTCCTGCTCCTCTTAGCATGATAAAGAAGATTCAAAGAGAGTGAGATGCCAGCTCCTTTCATTCAGTCAGTAGCTTCAAACATTTCTGGACGTTTTTCAATGGCAAAAATCAATGAATATTGTAAATGCACAAACAGTAATTTCTCCACATTGCAAGGTGCAATTCTGAATTTTTTTTGGTTTTTCCTGCTCCTCTTAGCATGATAAAGAAGATTCAAAGAGAGTGAGATGCCAGCTCTTTTCATTCAGTCAGTAGCTTCAAACATTTCTGGTATATGAATAACATGATGTTTTTCAATTGCAAAAATCAATGAATATTGTAAATGCACAAACAGTAATTTCTCCACATTGCAAGGTGCAATTCTGAATTTTTTTGCTTTTTCCTGCTCCTCTTAGCATGATAAAGAAGATTCAAAGAGAGTGAGATGCCAGCTCTTTTCATTCAGTCAGTAGCTTCAAACATTTCTGGTATATGAATAACATGATGTTTTTCAATGGCAAAAATCAATGAATATTGTAAATGCACAAACAGTAATTTCTCCACATTGCAAGGTGCAATTCTGAATTTTTTTGCTTTTTCCTGCTCCTCTTAGCATGATAAAGAAGATTCAAAGAGAGTGAGATGCCAGCTCTTTTCATTCAGTCAGTAGCTTCAAACATTTCTGGTATATGAATAACATGATGTTTTTCAATGGCAAAAATCAATGAATATTGTAAATGCACAAACAGTAATTTCTCCGCATTGCAAGGTGCAATTTTGAAATTTTTTGCTTTTTCCTGCTCCTCTTAGCATGATAAAGAAGATTCAAAGAGAGTGAGATGCCAGCTCCTTTCATTCAGTCAGTAGCTTCAAACATTTCTGGACGTTTTTCAATGGCAAAAATCAATGAATATTGTAAATGCACAAACAGTAATTTCTCCACATTGCAAGGTGCAATTCTGAATTTTTTTGCTTTTTCCTGCTCCTCTTAGCATGATAAAGAAGATTCAAAGACAGTGAGATGCCAGCTCCTTTCATTCAGTCAGTAGCTTCAAACATTTCTGGTATATGAATAACATGATGTTTTTCAATGGCAAAAATCAATGAATATTGTAAATGCACAAACAGTAATTTCTCCGCATTGCAAGGTGCAATTCTGAAATTTTTTGCTTTTTCCTGCTCCTCTTAGTATGATAAAGAAGATTCAAAGAGAGTGCGATGCCAGCTCCTTTCATTCAGTCAGTAGCTTCAAACATTTCTGGACGTTTTTCAATGGCAAAAATCAATGAATATTGTAAATGCACAAACAGTAATTTCTCCACATTGCAAGGTGCAATTCTGAATTTTTTTGCTTTTTCCTGCTCCTCTTAGCATGATAAAGAAGATTCAAAGAGAGTGAGATGCCAGCTCTTTTCATTCAGTCAGTAGCTTCAAACATTTCTGGTATATGAATAACATGATGTTTTTCAATGGCAAAAATCAATGAATATTGTAAATGCACAAACAGTAATTTCTCCGCATTGCAAGGTGCAATTCTGAAATTTTTTGCTTTTTCCTGCTCCTCTTAGCATGATAAAAAAGATTCAAAGAGAGTGAGATGCCAGCTCCTTTCATTCAGTCAGTAGCTTCAAACATTTCTGGACGTTTTTCAATGGCAAAAATCAATGAATATTGTAAATGCACAAACATTAATTTCTCCACATTGCAAGGTGCAATTCTGATTTTTTTTGCTTTTTCCTGCTCCTCTTAGCATGATAAAGAAGATTCAAAGAGAGTGAGATGCCAGCTCCTTTCATTCAGTCAGTAGCTTCAAACATTTCTGGTATATGAATAACATGATGTTTTTCAATGGCAAAAATCAATGAATATTGTAAATGCACAAACAGTAATTTCTCCGCATTGCAAGGTGCAATTCTGAAATTTTGTGCTTTTTCCTGCTCCTCTAAGCATGATAAAGAAGATTCAAAGAGAGTGAGATGCCAGCTCCTTTCATTCAGTCAGTAGCTTCAAACATTTCTGGACGTTTTTCAATGGCAAAAATCAATGAATATTGTAAATGCACAAACAGTAATTTCTCCGCATTGCAAGGTGCAATTCTGAAATTTTTTGCTTTTTCCTGCTCCTCTTAGCATGATAAAGAAGATTCAAAGAGAGTGAGATGCCAGCTCCTTTCATTCAGTCAGTAGCTTCAAACATTTCTGGACGTTTTTCAATGGCAAAAATCAATGAATATTGTAAATGCACAAACAGTAATTTCTCCACATTGCAAGGTGCAATTCTGAAATTTTTTGCTTTTTCCTGCTCCTCTTAGCATGATAAAGAAGATTCAAAGAGAGTGAGATGCCAGCTCTTTTCATTCAGTCAGTAGCTTCAAACATATCTGGTATATGAATAACATGATGTTTTTCAATGGCAAAAATCAATGAATATTGTAAATGCACAAACAGTAATTTCTCCGCATTGCAAGTTGCAATTCTGAAATTTTTTGCTTTTTCCTGCTCCTCTTAGCATGATAAAGAAGATTCAAAGAGAGTGAGATGCCAGCTCCTTTCATTCAGTCAGTAGCTTCAAACATTTCTGGACGTTTTTCAATGGCAAAAATCAATGAATATTGTAAATGCACAAACAGTAATTTCTCCACATTGCAAGGTGCATTTCTGAAATTTTTTGCTTTTTCCTGCTCCTCTTAGCATGATAAAGAAGATTCAAAGAGAGTGAGATGCCAGCTCTTTTCATTCAGTCAGTAGCTTCAAACATTTCTGGTATATGAATAACATGATGTTTTTCAATGGCAAAAATCAATGAATATTGTAAATGCACAAACAGTAATTTCTCCGCATTGCAAGGTGCAATTCTGAAATTTTTTGCTTTTTCCTGCTCCTCTTAGCATGATAAAGAAGATTCAAAGAGAGTGAGATGCCAGCTCCTTTCATTCAGTCAGTAGCTTCAAACATTTCTGGACGTTTTTCAATGGCAAAAATCAATGAATATTGTAAATGCACAAACAGTAATTTCTCCACATTGCAAGGTGCAATTCTGAATTTTTTTGCTTTTTCCTGCTCCTCTTAGCATGATAAAGAAGATTCAAAGAGAGTGAGATGCCAGCTCTTTTCATTCAGTCAGTAGCTTCAAACATTTCTGGTATATGAATAACATGATGTTTTTCAATGGCAAAAATCAATGAATATTGTAAATGCACAAACAGTAATTTCTCCGCATTGCAAGGTGCAATTCTGAAATTTTTTCCTTTTTCCTGCTACTCTTAGCATGATAAAGAAGATTCAAAGAGAGTGCGATGCCAGCTCCTTTCATTCAGTCAGTAGCTTGAAACATTTCTGGACGTTTTTCAATGGCAAAAATCAATGAATATTGTAAATGCACAAACAGTAATTTCTCCACATTGCAAGGTGCAATTCTGAATTTTTTTGCTTTTTCCTGCTCCTCTTAGCATGATAAAGAAGATTCAAAGAGAGTGAGATGCCAGCTCTTTTCATTCAGTCAGTAGCTTCAAACATTTCTGGTATATGAATAACATGATGTTTTTCAATGGCAAAAATCAATGAATATTGTAAATGCACAAACAGTAATTTCTCCGCATTGCAAGGTGCAATTCTGAAATTTTTTGCTTTTTCCTGCTCCTCTTAGCATGATAAAGAAGATTCAAAGAGAGTGAGATGCCAGCTCCTTTCATTCAGTCAGTAGCTTCAAACATTTCTGGACGTTTTTCAATGGCAAAAATCAATGAATATTGTAAATGCACAAACAGTAATTTCTCCACATTGCAAGGTGCAATTCTGAAATTTTTTGCTTTTTCCTGCTCCTCTTAGCATGATAAAGACGATTCAAAGAGAGTGAGATGCCAGCTCTTTTCATTCAGTCAGTAGCTTCAAACATATCTGGTATATGAATAACATGATGTTTTTCAATGGCAAAAATCAATGAATATTGTAAATGCACAAACAGTAATTTCTCCGCATTGCAAGTTGCAATTCTGAAATTTTTTGCTTTTTCCTGCTCCTCTTAGCATGATAAAGAAGATTCAAAGAGAGTGAGATGCCAGCTCCTTTCATTCAGTCAGTAGCTTCAAACATTTCTGGACGTTTTTCAATGGCAAAAATCAATGAATATTGTAAATGCACAAACAGTAATTTCTCCACATTGCAAGGTGCAATTCTGAAATTTTTTGCTTTTTCCTGCTCCTCTTAGCATGATAAAGAAGATTCAAAGAGAGTGAGATGCCAGCTCTTTTCATTCAGTCAGTAGCTTCAAACATTTCTGGTATATGAATAACATGATGTTTTTCAATGGCAAAAATCAATGAATATTGTAAATGCACAAACAGTAATTTCTCCACATTGCAAGGTGCAATTCTGAAATTTTTTGCTTTTTCCTGCTCCTCTTAGCACGATAAAGAAGATTCAAAGAGAGTGAGATGCCAGCTCCTTTCATTCAGTCAGTAGCTTGAAACATTTCTGGACGTTTTTCAATGGCAAAAATCAATGAATATTGTAAATGCACAAACAGTAATTTCTCCACATTGCAAGGTGCAATTCTGAATTTTTTTGCTTTTTCCTGCTCCTCTTAGCATGATAAAGAAGATTCAAAGAGAGTGAGATGCCAGCTCTTTTCATTCAGTCAGTAGCTTCAAACATTTCTGGTATATGAATAACATGATGTTTTTCAATGGCAAAAATCAATGAATATTGTAAATGCACAAACAGTAATTTCTCCGCATTGCAAGGTGCAATTCTGAAATTTTTTGCTTTTTCCTGCTCCTCTTAGCATGATAAAGAAGATTCAAAGAGAGTGAGATGCCAGCTCCTTTCATTCAGTCAGTAGCTTCAAACATTTCTGGACGTTTTTCAATGGCAAAAATCAATGAATATTGTAAATGCACAAACAGTAATTTCTCCACATTGCAAGGCGCAATTCTGAATTTTTTTGCTTTTTCCTGCTCCTCTTAGCATGATAAAGAAGATTCAAAGAGAGTGAGATGCCAGCTCCTTTCATTCAGTCAGTAGCTTCAAACATTTCTGGTATATGAATAACATGATGTTTTTCAATGGCAAAAATCAATGAATATTGTAAATGCACAAACAGTAATTTCTCCGCATTGCAAGGTGCAATTCTGAAATGTTTTGCTTTTTCCTGCTCCTCTTAGTATGATAAAGAAGATTCAAAGAGAGTGCGATGCCAGCTCCTTTCATTCAGTCAGTAGCTTCAAACATTTCTGGACGTTTTTCAATGGCAAAAATCAATGAATATTGTAAATGCACAAACAGTAATTTCTCCACATTGCAAGGTGCAATTCTGAATTTTTTTGCTTTTTCCTGCTCCTCTTAGCATGATAAAGAAGATTCAAAGAGAGTGAGATGCCAGCTCTTTTCATTCAGTCAGTAGCTTCAAACATTTCTGGTATATGAATAACATGATGTTTTTCAATGGCAAAAATCAATGAATATTGTAAATGCACAAACAGTAATTTCTCCGCATTGCAAGGTGCAATTCTGAAATTTTTTGCATTTTCCTGCACCTCTTAGCATGATAAAGAAGATTCAAAGAAAGTGAGATGCCAGCTCCTTTCATTCAGTCAGTAGCTTCAAACATTTCTGGACTTTTTTCAATGGCAAAAATCAATGAATATTGTAAATGCACAAACAGTAATTTCTCCACATTGCAAGGTGCAATTCTGAAATTTTTTGCTTTTTCCTGCTCCTCTTAGCATGATAAAGAAGATTCAAAGAGAGTGAGATGCCAGCTCTTTTCATTCAGTCAGTAGCTTCAAACATTTCTGGTATATGAATAACATGATGTTTTTCAATGGCAAAAATCAATGAATATTGTAAATGCACAAACAGTAATTTCTCCGCATTGGAAGGTGCAATTCTGAATTTTTTTGCTTTTTCCTGCTCCTCTTAGCATGATAAAGAAGATTCAAAGAGAGTGAGATGCCAGCTCCTTTCATTCAGTCAGTAGCTTCAAACAATTCTGGACGTTTTTCAATGGCAAAAATCAATGAATATTGTAAATGCACAAACAGTAATTTCTCCACATTGCAAGGTGCAATTCTGAAATTTTTTGCTTTTTCCTGCTCCTCTTAGCATGATAAAGAAGATTCAAAGAGAGTGAGATGCCAGCTCTTTTCATTCAGTCAGTAGCTTCAAACATTTCTGGTATATGAATAACATGATGTTTTTCAATGGCAAAAATCAATGAATATTGTAAATGCACAAACAGTAATTTCTCCGCATTGCAAGGTGCAATTCTGAAATTTTTTGCTTCTTCCTGCTCCTCTTAGCATGATAAAGAAGATTCAAAGAGAGTGAGATGCCAGCTCCTTTCATTCAGTCAGTAGCTTCAAACATTTCTGGACGTTTTTCAATGGCAAAAATCAATGAAAATTGTAAATGCACAAACAGTAATTTCTCCACATTGCAAGGTGCAATTCTGAAATTTTTTGCTTTTTCCTGCTCCTCTTAGCATGATAAAGAAGATTCAAAGAGAGTGAGATGCCAGCTCTTTTCATTCAGTCAGTAGCTTCAAACATTTCTTTTATATGAATAACATGATGTTTTTCAATGGCAAAAATCAATGAATATTGTAAATGCACAAACAGTAATTTCTCCGCATTGCAAGGTGCAATTCTGAAATTTTTTGCTTTTTCCTGCTCCTCTTAGCATGATAAAGAAGATTCAAAGAGAGTGAGATGCCAGCTCCTTTCATTCAGTCAGTAGCTTCAAACATTTCTGGAAGTTTTTCAATGGCAAAAATCAATGAATATTGTAAATGCACAAACAGTAATTTCTCCACATTGCAAGGTGCAATTCTGAATTTTTTTGCTTTTTCCTGCTCCTCTTAGCATGATAAAGAAGATTCAAAGAGAGTGAGATGCCAGCTCTTTTCATTCAGTCAGTAGCTTCAAACATTTCTGGTATATGAATAACATGATGTTTTTCAATTGCAAAAATCAATGAATATTGTAAATGCACAAACAGTAATTTCTCCACATTGCAAGGTGCAATTCTGAATTTTTTTGCTTTTTCCTGCTCCTCTTAGCATGATAAAGAAGATTCAAAGAGAGTGAGATGCCAGCTCTTTTCATTCAGTCAGTAGCTTCAAACATTTCTGGTATATGAATAACATGATGTTTTTCAATGGCAAAAATCAATGAATATTGTAAATGCACAAACAGTAATTTCTCCGCATTGCAAGGTGCAATTCTGAAATTTTTTGCTTTTTCCTGCTCCTCTTAGCATGATAAAGAAGATTCAAAGAGAGTGAGATGCCAGCTCCTTTCATTCAGTCAGTAGCTTCAAACATTTCTGGTATATGAATAACATGATGTTTTTCAATTGCAAAAATCAATGAATATTGTAAATGCACAAACAGTAATTTCTCCGCATTGCAAGGTGCAATTCTGAAATTTTTTGCTTTTTCCTGCTCCTCTTAGCATGATAAAGAAGATTCAAAGAGAGTGAGATGCCAGCTCCTTTCATTCAGTCAGTAGCTTCAAACATTTCTGGTATATGAATAACATGATGTTTTTCAATGGCAAAAATCAATGAATATTGTAAATGCACAAACAGTAATTTCTCCGCATTGCAAGGTGCAATTCTGAAATTTTTTGCTTTTTCCTGCTCCTCTTAGCATGATAAAGAAGATTCAAAGAGAGTGAGATGCCAGCTCCTTTCATTCAGTCAGTAGCTTCAAACATTTCTGGACGTTTTTCAATGGCAAAAATCAATGAATATTGTAAATGCACAAACAGTAATTTCTCCACATTGCAAGGTGCAATTCTGAAATTTTTTGCTTTTTCCTGCTCCTCTTAGCATGATAAAGAAGATTCAAAGAGAGTGAGATGCCAACTCTTTTTATTCAGTCAGTAGCTTCAAACATTTCTGGTATATGAATAACATGATGTTTTTCAATGGCAAAAATCAATGAATATTGTAAATGCACAAACAGTAATTTCTCCGCATTGCAAGGTGCAATTCTGAAATTTTTTGCTTTTTCCTGCTCCTCTTAGCATGATAAAGAAGATTCAAAGAGAGTGAGATGCCAGCTCCTTTCATTCACTCAGTAGCTTCAAACATTTCTGGACGTTTTTCAATGGCAAAAATCAATGAATATTGTAAATGCACAAACAGTAATTTCTCCACATTGCAAGGTGCAATTCTGAATTTTTTTGCTTTTTCCTGCTCCTCTTAGCATGATAAAGAAGATTCAAAGAGAGTGAGATGCCAGCTCTTTTCATTCAGTCAGTAGCTTCAAACATTTCTGGTATATGAATAACATGATGTTTTTCAATGGCAAAAATCAATGAATATTGTAAATGCACAAACAGTAATTTCTCCACATTGCAAGGTGCAATTCTGAATTTTTTTGCTTTTTCCTGCTCCTCTTAGCATGATAAAGAAGATTCAAAGAGAGTGAGATGCCAGCTCTTTTCATTCAGTCAGCAGCTTCAAACATTTCTGGTATATGAATAACATGATGTTTTTCAATTGCAAAAATCAATGAATATTGTAAATGCACAAACAGTAATTTCTCCGCATTGCAAGGTGCAATTCTGAAATTTTTTGCTTTTTCCTGCTCCTCTTAGCATGATAAAGAAGATTCAAAGAGAGTGAGATGCCAGCTCCTTTCATTCAGTCAGTAGCTTCAAACATTTCTGGACGTTTTTCAATGGCAAAAATCAATGAATATTGTAAATGCACAAACAGTAATTTCTCCACATTGCAAGGAGCAATTCTGAAATTTTTTGCTTTTTCCTGCTCCTCTTAGCATGATAAAGAAGATTCAAAGAGAGTGAGATGCCAGCTCTTTTCATTCAGTCAGCAGCTTCAAACATTTCTGGTATATGAATAACATGATGTTTTTCAATTGCAAAAATCAATGAATATTGTAAATGCACAAACAGTAATTTCTCCACATTGCAAGGTGCAATTCTGAAATTTTTTGCTTTTTCCTGCTCCTCTTAGCATGATAAAGAAGATTCAAAGAGAGTGAGATGCCAGCTCCTTTCATTCAGTCAGTAGCTTCAAACATTTCTGGTATTTGAATAACATGATGTTTTTCAATGGCAAAAATCAATGAATATTGTAAATGCACAAACAGTAATTTCTCCGCATTGCAAGGTGCAATTCTGAAATTTTTTGCTTTTTCCTGCTCCTCTTAGCATGATAAAGAAGATTCAAAGAGAGTGAGATGCCAGCTCCTTTCATTCAGTCAGTAGCTTCAAACATTTCTGGACGTTTTTCAATGGCAAAAATCAATGAATATTGTAAATGCACAAACAGTAATTTCTCCACATTGCAAGGTGCAATTCTGAAATTTTTTGCTTTTTCCTGCTCCTCTTAGCATGATAAAGAAGATTCAAAGAGAGTGAGATGCCAACTCTTTTCATTCAGTCAGTAGCTTCAAACATTTCTGGTATATGAATAACATGATGTTTTTCAATGGCAAAAATCAATGAATATTGTAAATGCACAAACAGTAATTTCTCCGCATTGCAAGGTGCAATTCTGAAATTTTTTGCTTTTTCCTGCTCCTTTTAGCATGATAAAGAAGATTCAAAGAGAGTGAGATGCCAGCTCTTTTCATTCAGTCAGTAGCTTCAAACATTTCTGGACGTTTTTCAATGGCAAAAATCAATGAATATTGTAAATGCACAAACAGTAATTTCTCCACATTGCAAGGTGCAATTCTGAATTTTTTTGCTTTTTCCTGCTCCTCTTAGCATGATAAAGAAGATTCAAAGAGAGTGAGATGCCAGCTCTTTTCATTCAGTAAGTAGCTTCAAACATTTCTGGTATATGAATAACATGATGTTTTTCAATGGCAAAAATCAATGAATATTGTAAATGCACAAACAGTAATTTCTCCACATTGCAAGGTGCAATTCTGATTTTTTTTGCTTTTTCCTGCTCCTCTTAGCATGATAAAGAAGATTCAAAGAGAGTGAGATGCCAGCTCTTTTCATTCAGTCAGCAGCTTCAAACATTTCTGGTATATGAATAACATGATGTTTTTCAATTGCAAAAATCAATGAATATTGTAAATGCACAAACAGTAATTTCTCCGCATTGCAAGGTGCAATTCTGAAATTTTTTGCTTTTTCCTGCTCTTCTTAGCATGATAAAGAAGATTCAAAGAGAGTGAGATGCCAGCTCCTTTCATTCAGTCAGTAGCTTCAAACATTTCTGGTATATGAATAACATGATGTTTTTCAATGGCAAAAATCAATGAATATTGTAAATGCACAAACAGTAATTTCTCCGCATTGCAAGGTGCAATTCTGAAATTTTTTGCTTTTTCCTGCTCCTCTTAGCATGATAAAGAAGATTCAAAGAGAGTGAGATGCCAGCTCCTTTCATTCAGTCAGTAGCTTCAAACATTTCTGGAAGTTTTTCAATGGCAAAAATCAATGAATATTGTAAATGCACAAACAGTAATTTCTCCACATTGGAAGGAGCAATTCTGAATTTTTTTGCTTTCTCCTGCTCCTCTTAGCATGATAAAGAAGATTCAAAGAGAGTGAGATGCCAGCTCTTTTCATTCAGTCAGTAGCTTCAAACATTTCTGGTATATGAATAACATGATGTTTTTCAATGGCAAAAATCAATGAATATTGTAAATGCACAAACAGTAATTTCTCCACATTGCAAGGTGCAATTCTGAATTTTTTGCTTTTTCCTGCTCCTCTTAGCATGATAAAGAAGATTCAAAGAGAGTGAGATGCCAGCTCTTTTCATTCAGTCAGTAGCTTCAAACATTTCTGGTATATGAATAACATGATGTTTTTCAATTGCAAAAATCAATGAATATTGTAAATGCACAAACAGTAATTTCTCCGCACTGCAAGGTGCAATTCTGAAATTTTTTGCTTTTTCCTGCTCCTCTTAGCATGATAAAGAAGATTCAAAGAGAGTGAGATGCCAGCTCCTTTCATTCAGTCAGTAGCTTCAAACATTTCTGGTATATGAATAACATGATATTTTTCAATGGCAAAAATCAATGAATATTGTAAATGCACAAACAGTAATTTCTCCGCATTGCAAGGTGCAATTCTGAAATTTTTTGCTTTTTCCTGCTCCTCTTAGCATGATAAAGAAGATTCAAAGAGAGTGAGATGCCAGCTCCTTTCATTCAGTCAGTAGCTTCAAACATTTCTGGACGTTTTTCAATGGCAAAAATCAATGAATATTGTAAATGCACAAACAGTAATTTCTCCACATTGCAAGGTGCAATTCTGAAATTTTTTGCTTTTTCCTGCTCCTCTTAGCATGATAAAGAAGATTCAAAGAGAGTGAGATTCCAAATCTTTTCATTCAGTCAGTAGCTTCAAACATTTCTGGTATATGAATAACATGATGTTTTTCAATGGCAAAAATCAATGAATATTGTAAATGCACAAACAGTAATTTCTCCGCATTGCAAGGTGCAATTCTGAAATTTTTTGCTTTTTCCTGCTCCTCTTAGCATGATAAAGAAGATTCAAAGAGATTGAGATGCCAGCTCCTTTCATTCAGTCAGTAGCTTCAAACAATTCTGGACGTTTTTCAATGGCAAAAATCAATGAATATTGTAAATGCACAAACAGTAATTTCTCCACATTGCAAGGTGCAATTCTGAAATTTTTTGCTTTTTCCTGCTCCTCTTAGCATGATAAAGAAGATTCAAAGAGAGTGAGATGCCAGCTCTTTTCATTCAGTCAGTAGCTTCAAACATTTCTGGTATATGAATAACATGATGTTTTTCAATGGCAAAAATCAATGAATATTGTAAATGCACAAACAGTAATTTCTACGCATTGCAAGGTGCAATTCTGAAATTTTTTGATTTTCCTGCTCCTCTTAGCATGATAAAGAAGATTCAAAGAGAGTGAGATGCCAGCTCCTTTCATTCAGTCAGTAGCTTCAAACATTTCTGGACGTTTTTCAATGGCAAAAATCAATGAATATTGTAAATGCACAAACAGTAATTTCTCCACATTGCAAGGTGCAATTCTGAAATTTTTTGCTTTTTCCTGCTCCTCTTAGCATGGTAAAGAAGATTCAAAGAGAGTGAGATGCCAACTCTTTTCATTCAGTCAGTAGCTTCAAACATTTCTGGTATAAGAATAACATGATGTTTTTCAATGGCAAAAATCAATGAATTTTGTAAATGCACAAACAGTAATTTCTCCGCATTGCAAGGTGCAATTCTGAAATTTTTTGCTTTTTCCTGCTCCTCTTAGCATGATAAAGAAGATTCAAAGAGAGTGAGATGCCAGCTCCTTTCATTCAGTCAGTAGCTTCAAACATTTCTGGACGTTTTTCAATGGCAAAAATCAATGAATATTGTAAATGCACAAACAGTAATTTCTCCACATTGCAAGGTGCAATTCTGAAATTTTTTGCTTTTTCCTGCTCCTCTTAGCATGATAAAGAAGATTCAAAGAGAGTGAGATGCCAGCTCTTTTCATTCAGTCAGTAGCTTCAAACATTTCTGGTATATGAATAACATGATGTTTTTCAATGGCAAAAATCAATGAATATTGTAAATGCACAAACAGTAATTTCTCCGCATTGCAAGGTGCAATTCTGAAATTTTTTGCTTTTTCCTGCTCCTCTTAGCATGATAAAGAAGATTCAAAGAGAGTGAGATGCCAGCTCCTTTCATTCAGTCAGTAGCTTCAAACATTTCTGGACGTTTTTCAATGGCAAAAATCAATGAATATTGTAAATGCACAAACAGTAATTTCTCCACATTGCAAGGTGCAATTCTGAATTTTTTTGCTTTTTCCTGCTCCTCTTAGCATGATAAAGAAGATTTAAAGAGAGTGAGATGCCAGCTCTTTTCATTCAGTCAGTAGCTTCAAACATTTCTGGTATATGAATAACATGATGTTTTTCAATGGCAAAAATCAATGAATATTGTAAATGCACAAACAGTAATTTCTCCCCTTTGCAAGGTGCAATTCTGAAATTTTTTGCTTTTTCCTGCTCCTCTTAGCATGATAAAGAAGATTCAAAGAGAGTGAGATGCCAGCTCCTTTCATTCAGTCAGTAGCTTCAAATATTTCTGGACGTTTTTCAATGGCAAAAATCAATGAATATTGTAAATGCACAAACAGTAATTTCTCCACATTGCAAGGTGCAATTCTGAAATTTTTTGCTTTTTCCTGCTCCTCTTAGCATGATAAAGAAGATTCAAAGAGAGTGAGATGCCAGCTCTTTTCATTCAGTCAGTAGCTTCAAACATTTCTGGTATATGAATAACATGATGTTTTTCAATGGCAAAAATCAATGAATATTGTAAATGCACAAACAGTAATTTCTCCGCATTGCAAGGTGCAATTCTGAAATTTTTTGCTTTTTCCTGCTCCTCTTAGCATGATAAAGAAGATTCAAAGAGAGTGAGATGCCAGCTCCTTTCATTCAGTCAGTAGCTTCAAACATTTCTGGACGTTTTTCAATGGCAAAAATCAATGAATATTGTAAATGCACAAACAGTAATTTCTCCACATTGCAAGGTGCAATTCTGAAATTTTTTGCTTTTTCCTGCTCCTCTTAGCATGATAAAGAAGATTCAAAGAGAGTGAGATGCCAGCTCTTTTCATTCAGTCAGTAGCTTCAAACATTTCTGGTATATGAATAACATGATGTTTTTCAATGGCAAAAATCAATGAAAATTGTAAATGCACAAACAGTAATTTCTCCGCATTGCAAGGTGCAATTCTGAAATTTTTTGCTTTTTCCTGCTCCTCTTAGCATGATAAAGAAGATTCAAAGAGAGTGAGATGCCAGCTCCTTTCATTCAGTCAGTAGCTTCAAACATTTCTGGACTTTTTCAATGGCAAAAATCAATGAATATTGTAAATGCACAAACAGTAATTTCTCCACATTGCAAGGTGCAATTCTGAAATTTTTTGCTTTTTCCTGCTCCTCTTAGCATGATAAAGAAGATTCAAAGAGAGTGAGATGCCAGCTCTTTTCATTCAGTCAGTAGCTTCAAACGTTTCTGGTATATGAATAGCATGATGTTTTTCAATGGCAAAAATCAATGAATATTGTAAATGCACAAACAGTAATTTCTCCGCATTGCAAGGTGCAATTCTGAAATTTTTTGCTTTTTCCTGCTCCTCTTAGCATGATAAAGAAGATTCAAAGAGAGTGAAATGCCAGCTCCTTTCATTCAGTCAGTAGCTTCAAACATTTCTGGACGTTTTTCAATGGCAAAAATCAATGAATATTGTAAATGCACAAACAGTAATTTCTCCACATTGCAAGGTGCAATTCTGAAATTTTTTGCTTTTTCCTGCTCCTCTTAGCATGATAAAGAAGATTCAAAGAGAGTGAGATGCCAGCTCTTTTCATTCAGTCAGTAGCTTCAAACATTTCTGGTATATGAATAACATGATGTTTTTCAATGGCAAAAATCAATGAATATTGTAAATGCACAAACAGTAATTTCTCCGCATTGCAAGGTGCAATTCTGAAATTTTTTGCTTTTCCCTGCTCCTCTTAGCATGATAAAGAAGATTCAAAGAGAGTGAGATGCCAGCTCCTTTCATTCAGTCAGTAGCTTCAAACATTTCTGGACGTTTTTCAATGGCAAAAATCAATGAATATTGTAAATGCACAAACAGTAATTTCTCCACATTGCAATGTGCAATTCTGAAATTTATTGCTTTTTCCTGCTCCTCTTAGCATGATAAAGAAGATTCAAAGAGAGTGAGATGCCAGCTCTTTTCATTCAGTCAGTAGCTTCAAACATTTCTGGTATATGAATAACATGATGTTTTTCAATGGCAAAAATCAATGAATATTGTAAATGCACAAACAGTAATTTCTCCGCATTGCAAGGTGCAATTCTGAAATTTTTTGCTTTTTCCTGCTCCTCTTAGCATGATAAAGAAGATTCAAAGAGAGTGAGATACCAGCTCCTTTCATTCAGTCAGTAGCTTCAAACATTTCTGGACGTTTTTCAATGGCAAAAATCAATGAATATTGTAAATGCACACACAGTAATTTCTCCACATTGCAAGGTGCAATTTTGAAATTTTTTGCTTTTTCCTGCTCCTCTTAGCATGATAAAGAAGATTCAAAGAGAGTGAGATGCCAGCTCTTTTCATTCAGTCAGTAGCTTCAAACATTTCTGGTATATGAATAACATGATGTTTTTCAATGGCAAAAATCAATGAATATTGTAAATGCACAAACAGTAATTTCTCCGCATTGCAAGGTGCAATTCTGAAATTTTTTGCTTTTTCCTGCTCCTCTTAGCATGATAAAGAAGATTCAAAGAGAGTGAGATGCCAGCTCCTTTCATTCAGTCAGTAGCTTCAAACATTTCTGGACGTTTTTCAATGGCAAAAATCAATGAATATTGTAAATGCACAAACAGTAATTTCTCCACATTGCAAGGTGCAATTCTGAAATTTTTTGCTTTTTCCTGCTCCTCTTAGCATGATAAAGAAGATTCAAAGAGAGTGAGATGCCAGCTCTTTTCATTCAGTCAGTAGCTTCAAACATTTCTGGTATATGAATAACATGATGTTTTTCAATGGCAAAAATCAATGAATATTGTAAATGCACAAACAGTAATTTCTCCGCATTGCAAGGTGCAATTCTGAAATTTTTTGCTTTTTCCTGCTCCTCTTAGCATGATAAAGAAGATTCAAAGAGAGTGAGATGCCAGCTCCTTTCATTCAGTCAGTAGCTTCAAACATTTCTGGACGTTTTTCAATGGCAAAAATCAATGAATATTGTAAATGCACAAACAGTAATTTCTCCACATTGCAAGGTGCAATTCTGAAATTTTTTGCTTTTTCCTGCTCCTCTTAGCATGATAAAGAAGATTCAAAGAGAGTGAGATGCCAGCTCTTTTCATTCAGTCAGTTGCTTCAAACATTTCTGGTACATGAATAACATGATGTTTTTCAATGGCAAAAATCAATGAATATTGTAAATGCACAAACAGTAATTTCTCCGCATTGCAAGGTGCAATTCTGAAATTTTTTGCTTTTTCCTGCTCCTCTTAGCATGATAAAGAAGATTCAAAGAGAGTGAGATGCCAGCTCCTTTCATTCAGTCAGTAGCTTCAAACATTTCTGGACGTTTTTCAATGGCAAAAATCAATGAATATTGTAAATGCACAAACAGTAATTTCTCCACATTGCAAGGTGCAATTTTGAAATTTTTTGCTTTTTCCTGCTCCTCTTAGCATGATAAAGAAGATTCAAAGAGAGTGAGATGCCAGCTCTTTTCATTCAGTCAGTAGCTTCAAACATTTCTGGTATATGAATAACATGATGTTTTTCAATGGCAAAAATCAATGAATATTGTAAATGCACAAACAGTAATTTCTCCGCATTGCAAGGTGCAATTCTGAAATTTTTTGCTTTTTCCTGCTCCTCTTAGCATGATAAAGAAGATTCAAAGAGAGTGAGATGCCAGCTCCTTTCATTCAGTCAGTAGCTTCAAACATTTCTGGACTTTTTTCAATGGCAAAAATCAATGAATATTGTAAATGCACAAACAGTAATTTCTCCACATTACAAGGTGCAATTCTGAAATTTTTTGCTTTTTCCTGCTCCTCTTAGCATGATAAAGAAGATTCAAAGAGAGTGAGATGCCAGCTCTTTTCCTTCAGTCAGTAGATTCAAACATTTCTGGTATATGAATAACATGATGTTTTTCAATGGCAAAAATCAATAAATATTGTAAATGCACAAACAGTAATTTCTCCGCATTGCAAGGTGCAATTCTGAAATTTTTTGCTTTTTCCTGCTCCTCTTAGCATGATAAAGAAGATTCAAAGAGAGTGAGATGCCAGCTCCTTTCATTCAGTCAGTAGCTTCAAACATTTCTGGACGTTTTTCAATGGCAAAAATCAATGAATATTGTAAATGCACAAACAGTAATTTCTCCACATTGCAAGGTGCAATTCTGAAATTTTTTGCTTTTTCCTGCTCCTCTTAGCATGATAAAGAAGATTCAAAGAGAGTGAGATGCCAGCTCTTTTCATTCAGTCAGTAGCTTCAAACATTTCTGGTATATGAATAACATGATGTTTTTCAATGGCAAAAATCAATGAATATTGTAAATGCACAAACAGTAATTTCTCCGCATTGCAAGGTGCAATTCTGAAATTTTTTGCTTTTTCCTGCTCCTCTTAGCATGATAAAGAAGATTCAAAGAGAGTGAGATGCCAGCTCCTTTCATTCAGTCAGTAGCTTCAAACATTTCTGGACGTTTTTCAATGGCAAAAATCAATGAATATTGTAAATGCACAAACAGTAATTTCTCCACATTGCAAGGTGCAATTCTGAAATTTTTTGCTTTTTCCTGCTCCTCTTAGCATGATAAAGAAGATTCAAAGAGAGTGAGATGCCAGCTCTTTTCATTCAGTCAGTAGCTTCAAACATTTCTGGTATATGAATAACATGATGTTTTTCAATGGCAAAAATCAATGAATATTGTAAATGCACAAACAGTAATTTCTCCGCATTGCAAGGTGCAATTCTGAAATTTTTTGCTTTTTCATGCTCCTTTTAGCATGATAAAGAAGATTCAAAGAGAGTGAGATGCCAGCTCCTTTCATTCAGTCAGTAGCTTCAAACATTTCTGGACGTTTTTCAATGGCAAAAATCAATGAATATTGTAAATGCACAAACAGTAATTTCTCCACATTGCAAGGTGCAATTCTGAAATTTTTTGCTTTTTCCTGCTCCTCTTAGCATGATAAAGAAGATTCAAAGAGAGTGAGATGCCAGCTCTTTTCATTCAGTCAGTAGCTTCAAACATTTCTGGTATATGAATAACATGATGTTTTTCAATGGCAAAAATCAATGAATATTGTAAATGCACAAACAGTAATTTCTCCGCATTGCAAGGTGCAATTCTGAAATTTTTTGCTTTTTCATGCTCCTCTTAGCATGATAAAGAAGATTCAAAGAGAGTGAGATGCCAGCTCCTTTCATTCAGTCAGTAGCTTCAAACATTTCTGGACGTTTTTCATTGGCAAAAATCAATGAATATTGTAAATGCACAAACAGTAATTTCTCCACATTGCAAGGTGCAATTCTGAAATTTTTTGCTTTTTCCTGCTCCTCTTAGCATGATAAAGAATATTCAAAGAGAGTGAGATGCCAGCTCTTTTCATTCAGTCAGTAGCTTCAAACATTTCTGGTATATGAATAACATGATGTTTTTCAATGGCAAAAATCAATGAATATTGTAAATGCACAAACAGTAATTTCTCCGCATTGCAAGGTGCAATTCTGAAATTTTTTGCTTTTTCCTGCTCCTCTTAGCATGATAAAGAAGATTCAAAGAGAGTGAGATACCAGCTCCTTTCATTCAGTCAGTAGCTTCAAACATTTCTGGACGTTTTTCAATGGCAAAAATCAATGAATATTGTAAATGCACAAACAGTAATTTCTCCACATTGCAAGGTGCAATTTTGAAATTTTTTTCTTTTTCCTGCTCCTCTTAGCATGATAAAGAAGATTCAAAGAGAGTGAGATGCCAGCTCTTTTCATTCAGTCAGTAGCTTCAAACATTTCTGGTATATGAATAACATGATGTTTTTCAATGGCAAAAATCAATGAATATTGTAAATGCACAAACAGTAATTTCTCCGCATTGCAAGGTGCAATTCTGAAATTTTTTGCTTTTTCCTGCTCCTCTTAGCATGATAAAGAAGATTCAAAGAGAGTGAGATGCCAGCTCCTTTCATTCAGTCAGTAGCTTCAAACATTTCTGGACGTTTTTCAATGGCAAAAATCAATGAATATTGTAAATGCACAAACAGTAATTTCTCCACATTGCAAGGTGCAATTCTGAAATTTTTTGCTTTTTCCTGCTCCTCTTAGCATGATAAAGAAGATTCAAAGAGAGTGAGATGCCAGCTCTTTTCATTCAGTCAGTAGCTTCAAACATTTCTGGTATATGAATAACATGATGTTTTTCAATGGCAAAAATCAATGAATATTGTAAATGCACAAACAGTAATTTCTCCGCATTGCAAGGTGCAATTCTGAAATTTTTTGCTTTTTCCTGCTCCTCTTAGCATGATAAAGAAGATTCAAAGAGAGTGAGATGCCAGCTCCTTTCATTCAGTCAGTAGCTTCAAACATTTCTGGACGTTTTTCAATGGCAAAAATCAATGAATATTGTAAATGCACAAACAGTAATTTCTCCACATTGCAAGGTGCAATTCTGAAATTTTTTGCTTTTTCCTGCTCCTCTTAGCATGATAAAGAAGATTCAAAGAGAGTGAGATGCCAGCTCTTTTCATTCAGTCAGTAGCTTCAAACATTTCTGGTATATGAATAACATGATGTTTTTCAATGGCAAAAATCAATGAATATTGTAAATGCACAAACAGTAATTTCTCCGCATTGCAAGGTGCAATTCTGAAATTTTTTGCTTTTTCCTGCTCCTCTTAGCATGATAAAGAAGATTCAAAGAGAGTGAGATGCCAGCTCCTTTCATTCAGTCAGTAGCTTCAAACATTTCTGGACGTTTTTCAATGGCAAAAATCAATGAATATTGTAAATGCACAAACAGTAATTTCTCCACATTGCAAGGTGCAATTTTGAAATTTTTTGCTTTTTCCTGCTCCTCTTAGAATGATAAAGCAGATTCAAAGAGAGTGAGATGCCAGCTCTTTTCATTCAGTCAGTAGCTTCAAACATTTCTGGTATATGAATAACATGATGTTTTTCAATGGCAAAAATCAATGAATATTGTAAATGCACAAACAGTAATTTCTCCGCATTGCAAGGTGCAATTCTGAAATTTTTTGCTTTTTCCTGCTCCTCTTAGCATGATAAAGAAGATTCAAAGAGAGTGAGATGCCAGCTCCTTTCATTCAGTCAGTAGCTTCAAACATTTCTGGACGTTTTTCAATGGCAAAAATCAATGAATATTGTAAATGCACAAACAGTAATTTCTCCACATTGCAAGGTGCAATTCTGAAATTTTTTGCTTTTTCCTGCTCCTCTTAGCATGATAAAGAAGATTCAAAGAGAGTGAGATGCCAGCTCTTTTCATTCAGTCAGTAGCTTCAAACATTTCTGGTATATGAATAACATGATGTTTTTCAATGGCAAAAATCAATGAATATTGTAAATGCACAAACAGTAATTTCTCCGCATTGCAAGGTGCAATTCTGAAATTTTTTGCTTTTTCATGCTCCTCTTAGCATGATAAAGAAGATTCAAAGAGAGTGAGATGCCAGCTCCTTTCATTCAGTCAGTAGCTTCAAACATTTCTGGACGTTTTTCATTGGCAAAAATCAATGAATATTGTAAATGCACAAACAGTAATTTCTCCACATTGCAAGGTGCAATTCTGAAATTTTTTGCTTTTTCCTGCTCCTCTTAGCATGATAAAGAATATTCAAAGAGAGTGAGATGCCAGCTCTTTTCATTCAGTCAGTAGCTTCAAACATTTCTGGTATATGAATAACATGATGTTTTTCAATGGCAAAAATCAATGAATATTGTAAATGCACAAACAGTAATTTCTCCACATTGCAAGGTGCAATTCTGAAATTTTTTGCTTTTTCCTGCTCCTCTTAGCATGATAAAGAAGATTCAAAGAGAGTGAGATACCAGCTCCTTTCATTCAGTCAGTAGCTTCAAACATTTCTGGACGTTTTTCAATGGCAAAAATCAATGAATATTGTAAATGCACAAACAGTAATTTCTCCACATTGCAAGGTGCAATTTTGAAATTTTTTTCTTTTTCCTGCTCCTCTTAGCATGATAAAGAAGATTCAAAGAGAGTGAGATGCCAGCTCTTTTCATTCAGTCAGTAGCTTCAAACATTTCTGGTATATGAATAACATGATGTTTTTCAATGGCAAAAATCAATGAATATTGTAAATGCACAAACAGTAATTTCTCCGCATTGCAAGGTGCAATTCTGAAATTTTTTGCTTTTTCCTGCTCCTCTTAGCATGATAAAGAAGATTCAAAGAGAGTGAGATGCCAGCTCCTTTCATTCAGTCAGTAGCTTCAAACATTTCTGGACGTTTTTCAATGGCAAAAATCAATGAATATTGTAAATGCACAAACAGTAATTTCTCCACATTGCAAGGTGCAATTCTGAAATTTTTTGCTTTTTCCTGCTCCTCTTAGCATGATAAAGAAGATTCAAAGAGAGTGAGATGCCAGCTCTTTTCATTCAGTCAGTAGCTTCAAACATTTCTGGTATATGAATAACATGATGTTTTTCAATGGCAAAAATCAATGAATATTGTAAATGCACAAACAGTAATTTCTCCGCATTGCAAGGTGCAATTCTGAAATTTTTTGCTTTTTCCTGCTCCTCTTAGCATGATAAAGAAGATTCAAAGAGAGTGAGATGCCAGCTCCTTTCATTCAGTCAGTAGCTTCAAACATTTCTGGACGTTTTTCAATGGCAAAAATCAATGAATATTGTAAATGCACAAACAGTAATTTCTCCACATTGCAAGGTGCAATTTTGAAATTTTTTGCTTTTTCCTGCTCCTCTTAGAATGATAAAGCAGATTCAAAGAGAGTGAGATGCCAGCTCTTTTCATTCAGTCAGTAGCTTCAAACATTTCTGGTATATGAATAACATGATGTTTTTCAATGGCAAAAATCAATGAATATTGTAAATGCACAAACAGTAATTTCTCCGCATTGCAAGGTGCAATTCTGAAATTTTTTGCTTTTTCCTGCTCCTCTTAGCATGATAAAGAAGATTCAAAGAGAGTGAGATGCCAGCTCCTTTCATTCAGTCAGTAGCTTCAAACATTTCTGGACTTTTTTCAATGGCAAAAATCAATGAATATTGTAAATGCACAAACAGTAATTTCTCCACATTACAAGGTGCAATTCTGAAATTTTTTGCTTTTTCCTGCTCCTCTTAGCATGATAAAGAAGATTCAAAGAGAGTGAGATGCCAGCTCTTTTCCTTCAGTCAGTAGCTTCAAACATTTCTGGTATATGAATAACATGATGTTTTTCAATGGCAAAAATCAATAAATATTGTAAATGCACAAACAGTAATTTCTCCGCATTGCAAGGTGCAATTCTGAAATTTTTTGCTTTTTCCTGCTCCTCTTAGCATGATAAAGAAGATTCAAAGAGAGTGAGATGCCAGCTCCTTTCATTCAGTCAGTAGCTTCAAACATTTCTGGACGTTTTTCAATGGCAAAAATCAATGAATATTGTAAATGCACAAACAGTAATTTCTCCACATTGCAAGGTGCAATTCTGAAATTTTTTGCTTTTTCCTGCTCCTCTTAGCATGATAAAGAAGATTCAAAGAGAGTGAGATGCCAGCTCCTTTCATTCAGTCAGTAGCTTCAAACATTTCTGGACGTTTTTCAATGGCAAAAATCAATGAATATTGTAAATGCACAAACAGTAATTTCTCCACATTGCAAGGTGCAATTCTGAAATTTTTTGCTTTTTCCTGCTCCTCTTAGCATGATAAAGAAGATTCAAAGAGAGTGAGATGCCAGCTCTTTTCATTCAGTCAGTAGCTTCAAACATTTCTGGTATATGAATAACATGATGTTTTTCAATGGCAAAAATCAATGAATATTGTAAATGCACAAACAGTAATTTCTCCGCATTGCAAGGTGCAATTCTGAAATTTTTTGCTTGTTCATGCTCCTCTTAGCATGATAAAGAAGATTCAAAGAGAGTGAGATGCCAGCTCCTTTCATTCAGTCAGTAGCTTCAAACATTTCTGGACGTTTTTCAATGGCAAAAATCAATGAATATTGTAAATGCACAAACAGTAATTTCTCCACATTGCAAGGTGCAATTCTGAAATTTTTTGCTTGTTCCTGCTCCTCTTAGCATGATAAAGAAGATTCAAAGAGAGTGATATGCCAGCTCTTTTCATTCAGTCAGTAGCTTCAAACATTTCTGGTATATGAATAACATGATGTTTTTCAATCGCAAAAATCAATGAATATTGTAAATGCACAAACAGTAATTTCTCCGCATTGCAAGGTGCAATTCTGAAATTTTTTGCTTTTTCCTGCTCCTCTTAGCATGATAAAGAAGATTCAAAGAGAGTGAGATGCCAGCTCCTTTCATTCAGTCAGTAGCTTCAAACATTTCTGGACGTCTTACAATGGCAAAAATCAATGAATATTGTAAATGCACAAACAGTAATTTCTCCACATTGCAAGGTGCAATTCTGAAATTTTTTGCTTTTTCCTGCTCCTCTTAGCATGATAAAGAAGATTCAAAGAGAGTGAGATGCCAGCTCTTTTCATTCAGTCAGTAGCTTCAAACATTTCTGGTATATGAATAACATGATGTTTTTCAATGGCAAAAATCAATGAATATTGTAAATGCACAAACAGTAATTTCTCCGCATTGCAAGGTGCAATTCTGAAATTTTTTGCTTTTTCCTGCTCCTCTTAGCATTATAAAGAAGATTCAAAGAGAGTGAGATGCCAGCTCCTTTCATTCAGTCGGTAGCTTCAAACATTTCTGGAAGTTTTTCAATGGCAAAAATCAATGAATATTGTAAATGCACAAACAGTAATTTCTCCACATTGCAAGGTGAAATTCTGAAATTTTTTGCTTTTTCCTGCTCCTCTTAGCATGATAAAGAAGATTCAAAGAGAGTGAGATGCCAGCTCTTTTCATTCAGTCAGTAGCTTCAAACATTTCTGGTATATGAATAACATGATGTTTTTCAATGGCAAAAATCAATGAATATTGTAAAATGCACAAACAGTAATTTCTCCGCATTGCAAGGTGCAGTTCTGAAATTTTTTGCTTTTTCCTGCTCCTCTTAGCATGATAAAGAAGATTCAAAGAGAGTGAGATGCCAGCTCCTTTCATTCAGTCAGTAGCTTCAAACATTTCTGGACGTTTTTCAATGGCAAAAATCAATGAATATTGTAAATGCACAAACAGTAATTTCTCCACATTGCAAGGTGCAATTCTGAATTTTTTTGCTTTTTCCTGCTCCTCTTAGCATGATAAAGAAGATTCAAAGAGAGTGAGATGCCAGCTCTTTTCATTCAGTCAGTAGCTTCAAACATTTCTGGTATATGAATAACATGATGTTTTTCAATGGCAAAAATCAATGAATTTTGTAAATGCACAAACAGTAATTTCTCCGCATTGCAAGGTGCAATTCTGAAATTTTTTGCTTTTTCCTGCTCCTCTTAGCATGATAAAGAAGATTCAAAGAGAGTGAGATGCCAGCTCCTTTCATTCAGTCAGTAGCTTCAAACATTTCTGGACGTTTTTCAATGGCAAAAATCAATGAATATTGTAAATGCACAAAAAGTAATTTCTACACATTGCAAGGTGCAATTCTGAAATTTTTTTCTTTTTCCTGCTCCTCTTAGCATGATAAAGAAGATTCAAAGAGAGTGAGATGCCAGCTCTTTTCATTCAGTCAGTAGCTTCAAACATTTCTGGTATATGAATAACATGATGTTTTTCAATGGCAAAAATCAATAAATATTGTAAATGCACAAACAGTAATTTCTCCGCATTGCAAGGTGCAATTCTGAAATTTTTTGCTTTTTCCTGCTCCTCTTAGCATGATAAAGAAGATTCAAAGAGAGTGAGATGCCAGCTCCTTTCATTCAGTCAGTAGCTTCAAACATTTCTGGACGTTTTTCAATGGCAAAAATCAATGAATATTGTAAATGCACAAACAGTAATTTCTCCACATTGCAAGGTGCAATTCTGAAATTTTTTGCTTTTTCCTGCTCCTCTTAGCATGATAAAGAAGATTCAAAGAGAGTGAGATGCCAGCTCTTTTCATTCAGTCAGTAGCTTCAAACATTTCTGGTATATGAATAACATGATGTTTTTCAATGGCAAAAATCAATGAATATTGTAAATGCACAAACAGTAATTTCTCCGCATTGCAAGGTGCAATTCTGAAATTTTTTGCTTTTTCCTGCTCCTCTTAGCATGATAAAGAAGATTCAAAGAGAGTGAGATGCCAGCTCCTTTCATTCAGTCAGTAGCTTCAAACATTTCTGGACGTTTTTCAATGGCAAAAATCAATGAATATTGTAAATGCACAAACAGTAATTTCTCCACATTGCAAGGTGCAATTCTGAAATTTTTTGCTTTTTCCTGCTCCTCTTAGCATGATAAAGAAGATTCAAAGAGAGTGAGATGCCAGCTCTTTTCATTCAGTCAGTAGCTTCAAACATTTCTGATATATGAATAACATGATGTTTTTCAATGGCAAAAATCAATGAATATTGTAAATGCACAAACAGTAATTTCTCCGCATTGCAAGGTGCAATTCTGAAATTTTTTGCTTTTTCATGCTCCTCTTAGCATGATAAAGAAGATTCAAAGAGAGTGAGATGCCAGCTCCTTTCATTCAGTCAGTAGCTTCAAACATTTCTGGACGTTTTTCAATGGCAAAAATCAATGAATATTGTAAATGCACAAACAGTAATTTCTCCACATTGCAAGGTGCAATTCTGAAATTTTTTGCTTTTTCCTGCTCCTCTTAGCATGATAAAGAAGATTCAAAGAGAGTGATATGCCAGCTCTTTTCATTCAGTCAGTAGCTTCAAACATTTCTGGTATATGAATAACATGATGTTTTTCAATCGCAAAAATCAATGAATATTGTAAATGCACAAACAGTAATTTCTCCGCATTGCAAGGTGCAATTCTGAAATTTTTTGCTTTTTCCTGCTCCTCTTAGCATGATAAAGAAGATTCAAAGAGAGTGAGATGCCAGCTCCTTTCATTCAGTCAGTAGCTTCAAACATTTCTGGACGTCTTACAATGGCAAAAATCAATGAATATTGTAAATGCACAAACAGTAATTTCTCCACATTGCAAGGTGCAATTCTGAAATTTTTTGCTTTTTCCTGCTCCTCTTAGCATGATAAAGAAGATTCAAAGAGAGTGAGATGCCAGCTCTTTTCATTCAGTCAGTAGCTTCAAACATTTCTGGTATATGAATAACATGATGTTTTTCAATGGCAAAAATCAATGAATATTGTAAATGCACAAACAGTAATTTCTCCGCATTGCAAGGTGCAATTCTGAAATTTTTTGCTTTTTCCTGCTCCTCTTAGCATGATAAAGAAGATTCAAAGAGAGTGAGATGCCAGCTCCTTTCATTCAGTCGGTAGCTTCAAACATTTCTGGAAGTTTTTCAATGGCAAAAATCAATGAATATTGTAAATGCACAAACAGTAATTTCTCCACATTGCAAGGTGAAATTCTGAAATTTTTTGCTTTTTCCTGCTCCTCTTAGCATGATAAAGAAGATTCAAAGAGAGTGAGATGCCAGCTCTTTTCATTCAGTCAGTAGCTTCAAACATTTCTGGTATATGAATAACATGATGTTTTTCAATGGCAAAAATCAATGAATATTGTAAAATGCACAAACAGTAATTTCTCCGCAATGCAAGGTGCAGTTCTGAAATTTTTTGCTTTTTCCTGCTCCTCTTAGCATGATAAAGAAGATTCAAAGAGAGTGAGATGCCAGCTCCTTTCATACAGTCAGTAGCTTCAAACATTTCTGAACGTTTTTCAATGGCAAAAATCAATGAATATTGTAAATGCACAAACAGTAATTTCTCCACATTGCAAGGTGCAATTCTGAAATTTTTTGCTTTTTCCTGCTCCTCTTAGCATGATAAAGAAGATTCAAAGAGAGTGAGATGCCAGCTCTTTTCATTCAGTCAGTAGCTTCAAACATTTCTGGTATATGAATAACATGATGTTTTTCAATGGCAAAAATGAATGAATATTGTAAATGCACAAACAGTAATTTCTCCGCATTGCAAGGTGCAATTCTGAAATTTTTTGCTTTTTCCTGCTCCTCTTAGCATGATAAAGAAGATTCAAAGAGAGTGAGATGCCAGCTCCTTTCATTCAGTCAGTAGCTTCAAACATTTCTGGACGTTTTTCAATGGCAAAAATCAATGAATATTGTAAATGCACAAACAGTAATTTCTCCACATTGCAAGGTGCAATTTTGAAATTTTTTGCTTTTTCCTGCTCCTCTTAGCATGATAAAGAAGATTCAAAGAGAGTGAGATGCCAGCTCTTTTTATTCAGTCAGTAGCTTCAAACATTTCTGGTATATGAATAACATGATGTTTTTCAAGGGCAAAAATCCATGAATATTGTAAATGCACAAACAGTAATTTCTCCGCATTGCAAGGTGCAATTCTGAAATTTTTTGCTTTTTCATGCTCCTCTTAGCATGATAAAGAAGATTCAAAGAGAGTGAGATGCCAGCTCCTTTCATTCAGTCAGTAGCTTCAAACATTTCTGGACGTTTTTCAATGGCAAAAATCAATGAATATTGTAAATGCACAAACAGTAATTTCTCCACATTGCAAGGTGCAATTCTGAAATTTTTTGCTTTTTCCTGCTCCTCTTAGCATGATAAAGAAGATTCAAAGAGAGTGATATGCCAGCTCTTTTCATTCAGTCAGTAGCTTCAAACATTTCTGGTATATGAATAACATGATGTTTTTCAATCGCAAAAATCAATGAATATTGTAAATGCACAAACAGTAATTTCTCCGCATTGCAAGGTGCAATTCTGAAATTTTTTGCTTTTTAGTGCTCCTCTTAGCATGATAAAGAAGATTCAAAGAGAGTGAGATGCCAGCTCCTTTCATTCAGCCAGTAGCTTCAAACATTTCTGGACGTCTTACAATGGCAAAAATCAATGAATATTGTAAATGCACAAACAGTAATTTCTCCACATTGCAAGGTGCAATTCTGAAATTTTTTGCTTTTTCCTGCTCCTCTTAGCATGATAAAGAAGATTCAAAGAGAGTGAGATGCCAGCTCTTTTCATTCAGTCAGTAGCTTCAAACATTTCTGGTATATGAATAACATGATGTTTTTCAATGGCAAAAATCAATGAATATTGTAAATGCACAAACAGTAATTTCTCCGCATTGCAAGGTGCAATTCTGAAATTTTTTGCTTTTTCCTGCTCCTCTTAGCATGATAAAGAAGATTCAAAGAGAGTGAGACGCCAGCTCCTTTCATTCAGTCGGTAGCTTCAAACATTTCTGGAAGTTTTTCAATGGCAAAAATCAATGAATATTGTAAATGCACAAACAGTAATTTCTCCACATTGCAAGGTGAAATTCTGAAATTTTTTGCTTTTTCCTGCTCCTCTTAGCATGATAAAGAAGATTCAAAGAGAGTGAGATGCCAGCTCTTTTCATTCAGTCAGTAGCTTCAAACATTTCTGGTATATGAATAACATGATGTTTTTCAATGGCAAAAATCAATGAATATTGTAAATGCACAAACAGTAATTTCTCCGCATTGCAAGGTGCAATTCTGAAATTTTTTGCTTTTTCCTGCTCCTCTTAGCATGATAAAGAAGATTCAAAGAGAGTGAGATGCCAGCTCCTTTCATTCAGTCAGTAGCTTCAAACATTTCTGGACGTTTTTCAATGGCAAAAATCAATGAATATTGTAAATGCACAAAAAGTAATTTCTACACATTGCAAGGTGCAATTCTGAAATTTTTTTCTTTTTCCTGCTCCTCTTAGCATGATAAAGAAGATTCAAAGAGAGTGAGATGCCAGCTCTTTTCATTCAGTCAGTAGCTTCAAACATTTCTGGTATATGAATAACATGATGTTTTTCAATGGCAAAAATCAATAAATATTGTAAATGCACAAACAGTAATTTCTCCGCATTGCAAGGTGCAATTCTGAAATTTTTTGCTTTTTCCTGCTCCTCTTAGCATGATAAAGAAGATTCAAAGAGAGTGAGATGCCAGCTCCTTTCATTCAGTCAGTAGCTTCAAACATTTCTGGACGTTTTTCAATGGCAAAAATCAATGAATATTGTAAATGCACAAACAGTAATTTCTCCACATTGCAAGGTGCAATTCTGAAATTTTTTGCTTTTTCCTGCTCCTCTTAGCATGATAAAGAAGATTCAAAGAGAGTGAGATGCCAGCTCTTTTCATTCAGTCAGTAGCTTCAAACATTTCTGGTATATGAATAACATGATGTTTTTCAATGGCAAAAATCAATGAATATTGTAAATGCACAAACAGTAATTTCTCCGCATTGCAAGGTGCAATTCTGAAATTTTTTGCTTTTTCCTGCTCCTCTTAGCATGATAAAGAAGATTCAAAGAGAGTGAGATGCCAGCTCCTTTCATTCAGTCAGTAGCTTCAAACATTTCTGGACGTTTTTCAATGGCAAAAATCAATGAATATTGTAAATGCACAAACAGTAATTTCTCCACATTGCAAGGTGCAATTCTGAAATTTTTTGCTTTTTCCTGCTCCTCTTAGCATGATAAAGAAGATTCAAAGAGAGTGAGATGCCAGCTCTTTTCATTCAGTCAGTAGCTTCAAACATTTCTGGTATATGAATAACATGATGTTTTTCAATGGCAAAAATCAATGAATATTGTAAATGCACAAACAGTAATTTCTCCGCATTGCAAGGTGCAATTCTGAAATTTTTTGCTTTTTCATGCTCCTCTTAGCATGATAAAGAAGATTCAAAGAGAGTGAGATGCCAGCTCCTTTCATTCAGTCAGTAGCTTCAAACATTTCTGGACGTTTTTCAATGGCAAAAATCAATGAATATTGTAAATGCACAAACAGTAATTTCTCCACATTGCAAGGTGCAATTCTGAAATTTTTTGCTTTTTCCTGCTCCTCTTAGCATGATAAAGAAGATTCAAAGAGAGTGATATGCCAGCTCTTTTCATTCAGTCAGTAGCTTCAAACATTTCTGGTATATGAATAACATGATGTTTTTCAATCGCAAAAATCAATGAATATTGTAAATGCACAAACAGTAATTTCTCCGCATTGCAAGGTGCAATTCTGAAATGTTTTGCTTTTTCCTGCTCCTCTTAGCATGATAAAGAAGATTCAAAGAGAGTGAGATGCCAGCTCCTTTCATTCAGTCAGTAGCTTCAAACATTTCTGGACGTCTTACAATGGCAAAAATCAATGAATATTGTAAATGCACAAACAGTAATTTCTCCACATTGCAAGGTGCAATTCTGAAATTTTTTGCTTTTTCCTGCTCCTCTTAGCATGATAAAGAAGATTCAAAGAGAGTGAGATGCCAGCTCTTTTCATTCAGTCAGTAGCTTCAAACATTTCTGGTATATGAATAACATGATGTTTTTCAATGGCAAAAATCAATGAATATTGTAAATGCACAAACAGTAATTTCTCCGCATTGCAAGGTGCAATTCTGAAATTTTTTGCTTTTTCCTGCTCCTCTTAGCATGATAAAGAAGATTCAAAGAGAGTGAGATGCCAGCTCCTTTCATTCAGTCGGTAGCTTCAAACATTTCTGGAAGTTTTTCAATGGCAAAAATCAATGAATATTGTAAATGCACAAACAGTAATTTCTCCACATTGCAAGGTGAAATTCTGAAATTTTTTGCTTTTTCCTGCTCCTCTTAGCATGATAAAGAAGATTCAAAGAGAGTGAGATGCCAGCTCTTTTCATTCAGTCAGTAGCTTCAAACATTTCTGGTATATGAATAACATGATGTTTTTCAATGGCAAAAATCAATGAATATTGTAAAATGCACAAACAGTAATTTCTCCGCAATGCAAGGTGCAGTTCTGAAATTTTTTGCTTTTTCCTGCTCCTCTTAGCATGATAAAGAAGATTCAAAGAGAGTGAGATGCCAGCTCCTTTCATACAGTCAGTAGCTTCAAACATTTCTGAACGTTTTTCAATGGCAAAAATCAATGAATATTGTAAATGCACAAACAGTAATTTCTCCACATTGCAAGGTGCAATTCTGAAATTTTTTGCTTTTTCCTGCTCCTCTTAGCATGATAAAGAAGATTCAAAGAGAGTGAGATGCCAGCTCTTTTCATTCAGTCAGTAGCTTCAAACATTTCTGGTATATGAATAACATGATGTTTTTCAATGGCAAAAATCAATGAATATTGTAAATGCACAAACAGTAATTTCTCCGCATTGCAAGGTGCAATTCTGAAATTTTTTGCTTTTTCCTGCTCCTCTTAGCATGATAAAGAAGATTCAAAGAGAGTGAGACGCCAGCTCCTTTCATTCAGTCGGTAGCTTCAAACATTTCTGGAAGTTTTTCAATGGCAAAAATCAATGAATATTGTAAATGCACAAACAGTAATTTCTCCACATTGCAAGGTGAAATTCTGAAATTTTTTGCTTTTTCCTGCTCCTCTTAGCATGATAAAGAAGATTCAAAGAGAGTGAGATGCCAGCTCTTTTCATTCAGTCAGTAGCTTCAAACATTTCTGGTATATGAATAACATGATGTTTTTCAATGGCAAAAATCAATGAATATTGTAAATGCACAAACAGTAATTTCTCCGCATTGCAAGGTGCAATTCTGAAATTTTTTGCTTTTTCCTGCTCCTCTTAGCATGATAAAGAAGATTCAAAGAGAGTGAGATGCCAGCTCCTTTCATTCAGTCAGTAGCTTCAAACATTTCTGGACGTTTTTCAATGGCAAAAATCAATGAATATTGTAAATGCACAAAAAGTAATTTCTACACATTGCAAGGTGCAATTCTGAAATTTTTTTCTTTTTCCTGCTCCTCTTAGCATGATAAAGAAGATTCAAAGAGAGTGAGATGCCAGCTCTTTTCATTCAGTCAGTAGCTTCAAACATTTCTGGTATATGAATAACATGATGTTTTTCAATGGCAAAAATCAATAAATATTGTAAATGCACAAACAGTAATTTCTCCGCATTGCAAGGTGCAATTCTGAAATTTTTTGCTTTTTCCTGCTCCTCTTAGCATGATAAAGAAGATTCAAAGAGAGTGAGATGCCAGCTCCTTTCATTCAGTCAGTAGCTTCAAACATTTCTGGACGTTTTTCAATGGCAAAAATCAATGAATATTGTAAATGCACAAACAGTAATTTCTCCACATTGCAAGGTGCAATTCTGAAATTTTTTGCTTTTTCCTGCTCCTCTTAGCATGATAAAGAAGATTCAAAGAGAGTGAGATGCCAGCTCTTTTCATTCAGTCAGTAGCTTCAAACATTTCTGGTATATGAATAACATGATGTTTTTCAATGGCAAAAATCAATGAATATTGTAAATGCACAAACAGTAATTTCTCCGCATTGCAAGGTGCAATTCTGAAATTTTTTGCTTTTTCCTGCTCCTCTTAGCATGATAAAGAAGATTCAAAGAGAGTGAGATGCCAGCTCCTTTCATTCAGTCAGTAGCTTCAAACATTTCTGGACGTTTTTCAATGGCAAAAATCAATGAATATTGTAAATGCACAAACAGTAATTTCTCCACATTGCAAGGTGCAATTCTGAAATTTTTTGCTTTTTCCTGCTCCTCTTAGCATGATAAAGAAGATTCAAAGAGAGTGAGATGCCAGCTCTTTTCATTCAGTCAGTAGCTTCAAACATTTCTGGTATATGAATAACATGATGTTTTTCAATGGCAAAAATCAATGAATATTGTAAATGCACAAACAGTAATTTCTCCGCATTGCAAGGTGCAATTCTGAAATTTTTTGCTTTTTCATGCTCCTCTTAGCATGATAAAGAAGATTCAAAGAGAGTGAGATGCCAGCTCCTTTCATTCAGTCAGTAGCTTCAAACATTTCTGGACGTTTTTCAATGGCAAAAATCAATGAATATTGTAAATGCACAAACAGTAATTTCTCCACATTGCAAGGTGCAATTCTGAAATTTTTTGCTTTTTCCTGCTCCTCTTAGCATGATAAAGAAGATTCAAAGAGAGTGATATGCCAGCTCTTTTCATTCAGTCAGTAGCTTCAAACATTTCTGGTATATGAATAACATGATGTTTTTCAATCGCAAAAATCAATGAATATTGTAAATGCACAAACAGTAATTTCTCCGCATTGCAAGGTGCAATTCTGAAATTTTTTGCTTTTTCCTGCTCCTCTTAGCATGATAAAGAAGATTCAAAGAGAGTGAGATGCCAGCTCCTTTCATTCAGTCAGTAGCTTCAAACATTTCTGGACTTTTTTCAATGGCAAAAATCAATGAATATTGTAAATGCACAAACAGTAATTTCTCCACATTGCAAGGTGCAATTCTGAAATTTTTTGCTTTTTCCTGCTCCTCTTAGCATGATAAAGAAGATTCAAAGAGAGTGAGATGCCAGCTCTTTTCATTCAGTCAGTAGCTTCAAACATTTCTGGTATATGAATAACATGATGTTTTTCAATGGCAAAAATCAATGAATATTGTAAATGCACAAACAGTAATTTCTCCGCATTGCAAGGTGCAATTCTGAAATTTTTTGCTTTTTCCTGCTCCTCTTAGCATGATAAAGAAGATTCAAAGAGAGTGAGATGCCAGCTCCTTTCATTCAGTCGGTAGCTTCAAACATTTCTGGAAGTTTTTCAATGGCAAAAATCAATGAATATTGTAAATGCACAAACAGTAATTTCTCCACATTGCAAGGTGAAATTCTGAAATGTTTTGCTTTTTCCTGCTCCTCTTAGCATGATAAAGAAGATTCAAAGAGAGTGAGATGCCAGCTCTTTTCATTCAGTCAGTAGCTTCAAACATTTCTGGTATATGAATAACATGATGTTTTTCAATGGCAAAAATCAATGAATATTGTAAAATGCACAAACAGTAATTTCTCCGCAATGCAAGGTGCAGTTCTGAAATTTTTTGCTTTTTCCTGCTCCTCTTAGCATGATAAAGAAGATTCAAAGAGAGTGAGATGCCAGCTCCTTTCATACAGTCAGTAGCTTCAAACATTTCTGAACGTTTTTCAATGGCAAAAATCAATGAATATTGTAAATGCACAAACAGTAATTTCTCCACATTGCAAGGTGCAATTCTGAAATTTTTTGCTTTTTCCTGCTCCTCTTAGCATGATAAAGAAGATTCAAAGAGAGTGAGATGCCAGCTCTTTTCATTCAGTCAGTAGCTTCAAACATTTCTGGTATATGAATAACATGATGTTTTTCAATGGCAAAAATCAATGAATATTGTAAATGCACAAACAGTAATTTCTCCGCATTGCAAGGTGCAATTCTGAAATTTTTTGCTTTTTCCTGCTCCTCTTAGCATGATAAAGAAGATTCAAAGAGAGTGAGATGCCAGCTCCTTTCATTCAGTCAGTAGCTTCAAACATTTCTGGACGTTTTTCAATGGCAAAAATCAATGAATATTGTAAATGCACAAACAGTAATTTCTCCACATTGCAAGGTGCAATTTTGAAATTTTTTGCTTTTTCCTGCTCCTCTTAGCATGATAAAGAAGATTCAAAGAGAGTGAGATGCCAGCTCTTTTCATTCAGTCAGTAGCTTCAAACATTTCTGGTATATGAATAACATGATGTTTTTCAAGGGCAAAAATCCATGAATATTGTAAATGCACAAACAGTAATTTCTCCGCATTGCAAGGTGCAATTCTGAAATTTTTTGCTTTTTCATGCTCCTCTTAGCATGATAAAGAAGATTCAAAGAGAGTGAGATGCCAGCTCCTTTCATTCAGTCAGTAGCTTCAAACATTTCTGGACGTTTTTCAATGGCAAAAATCAATGAATATTGTAAATGCACAAACAGTAATTTCTCCACATTGCAAGGTGCAATTCTGAAATTTTTTGCTTTTTCCTGCTCCTCTTAGCATGATAAAGAAGATTCAAAGAGAGTGATATGCCAGCTCTTTTCATTCAGTCAGTAGCTTCAAACATTTCTGGTATATGAATAACATGATGTTTTTCAATCGCAAAAATCAATGAATATTGTAAATGCACAAACAGTAATTTCTCCGCATTGCAAGGTGCAATTCTGAAATTTTTTGCTTTTTAGTGCTCCTCTTAGCATGATAAAGAAGATTCAAAGAGAGTGAGATGCCAGCTCCTTTCATTCAGTCAGTAGCTTCAAACATTTCTGGACGTCTTACAATGGCAAAAATCAATGAATATTGTAAATGCACAAACAGTAATTTCTCCACATTGCAAGGTGCAATTCTGAAATTTTTTGCTTTTTCCTGCTCCTCTTAGCATGATAAAGAAGATTCAAAGAGAGTGAGATGCCAGCTCTTTTCATTCAGTCAGTAGCTTCAAACATTTCTGGTATATGAATAACATGATGTTTTTCAATGGCAAAAATCAATGAATATTGTAAATGCACAAACAGTAATTTCTCCGCATTGCAAGGTGCAATTCTGAAATTTTTTGCTTTTTCCTGCTCCTCTTAGCATGATAAAGAAGATTCAAAGAGAGTGAGACGCCAGCTCCTTTCATTCAGTCGGTAGCTTCAAACATTTCTGGAAGTTTTTCAATGGCAAAAATCAATGAATATTGTAAATGCACAAACAGTAATTTCTCCACATTGCAAGGTGCAATTCTGAAATTTTTTGCTTTTTCCTGCTCCTCTTAGCATGATAAAGAAGATTCAAAGAGAGTGAGATGCCAGCTCTTTTCATTCAGTCAGTAGCTTCAAATATTTCTGGTATATGAATAACATGATGTTTTTCAATGGCAAAAATCAATGAATATTGTAAAATGCACAAACAGTAATTTCTCCGCATTGCAAGGTGCAATTCTGAAATTTCTTGCTTTTTCCTGCTCCTCTTAGCATGATAAAGAAGATTCAAAGAGAGTGAGATGCCAGCTCCTTTCATTCAGTCAGTAGCTTCAAACATTTCTGAACGTTTTTCAAAGGCAAAAATCAATGAATATTGTAAATGCACAAACAGTAATTTCTCCACATTGCAAGGTGCAATTCTGAAATTTTTTGCTTTTTCCTGCTCCTCTTAGCATGATAAAGAAGATTCAAAGAGAGTGAGATGCCAGCTCTTTTCATTCAGTCAGTAGCTTCAAACATTTCTGGACGTTTTTCAATGGCAAAAATCAATGAATATTGTAAATGCACAAACAGTAATTTCTCCACATTGCAAGGTGCAATTTTGAAATTTTTTGCTTTTTCCTGCTCCTCTTAGCATGAAAAGAAGATTCAAAGAGAGTGAGATGCGAGCTCTTTTCATTCAGTCAGTAGCTTCAAACATTTCTGGTATATGAATAACATGATGTTTTTCAAGGGCAAAAATCAATGAATATTGTAAATGCACAAACAGTAATTTCTCCGCATTGCAAGGTGCAATTCTGAAATTTTTTGCTTTTTCCTGCTCCTCTTAGCATGATAAAGAAGATTCAAAGAGAGTGAGATGCCAGATCCTTTCATTCAGTCAGTAGCTTCAAACATTTCTGGACGTTTTTCAATGGCAAAAATCAATGAATATTGTAAATGCACAAACAGTAATTTCTCCACATTGCAAGGTGCAATTCTGAAATTTTTTGCTTTTTCCTGCTCCTCTTAGCATGATAAAGAAGATTCAAAGAGAGTGAGATGCCAGCTCTTTTCCTTCAGTCAGTAGCTTCAAACATTTCTGGTATATGAATAACATGATGTTTTTCATGGGCAAAAATCAATAAATATTGTAAATGCACAAACAGTAATTTCTCCGCATTGCAAGGTGCAATTCTGAAATTTTTTGCTTTTTCCTGCTCCTCTTAGCATGATAAAGAAGATTCAAAGAGAGTGAGATGCCAGCTCCTTTCATTCAATCAGTAGCTTCAAACATTTCTGGATGTTTTTCAATGGCAAAAATCAATGAATATTGTAAATGCACAAACAGTAATTTCTCCACATTGCAAGGTGCAATTCTGAAATTTTTTGCTTTTTCCTGCTCCTCTTAGCATGATAAAGAAGATTCAAAGAGAGTGAGATGCCAGCTCTTTTCATTCAGTCAGTAGCTTCAAACATTTCTGGTATATGAATAACATGATGTTTTTCAATGGCAAAAATCAATGAATATTGTAAATGCACAAACAGTAATTTCTCCGCATTGCAAGGTGCAATTCTGAAATTTTTTGCTTTTTCCTGCTCCTCTTAGCATGATAAAGAAGATTCAAAGAGAGTGAGATGCCAGCTCCTTTCATTCATGCAGTAGCTTCAAACATTTCTGGACGTTTTTCAATGGCAAAAATCAATGAATATTGTAAATGCACAAACAGTAATTTCTCCACATTGCAAGGTGCAATTCTGAAATTTTTTGCTTTTTCCTGCTCCTCTTAGCATGATAAAGAAGATTCAAAGAGAGTGATATGCCAGCTCTTTTCATTCAGTCAGTAGCTTCAAACATTTCTGGTATATGAATAACATGATGTTTTTCAATCGCAAAAATCAATGAATATTGTAAATGCACAAACAGTAATTTCTCCGCATTGCAAGGTGCAATTCTGAAATTTTTTGCTTTTTCCTGCTCCTCTTAGCATGATAAAGAAGATTCAAAGAGAGTGAGATGCCAGCTCCTTTCATTCAGTCAGTAGCTTCAAACATTTCTGGACGTCTTACAATGGCAAAAATCAATGAATATTGTTAATGCACAAACAGTAATTTCTCCACATTGCAAGGTGCAATTCTGAAATTTTTTGCTTTTTCCTGCTCCTCTTAGCATGATAAAGAAGATTCAAAGAGAGTGAGATGCCAGCTCTTTTCATTCAGTCAGTAGCTTCAAACATTTCTGGTATATGAATAACATGATGTTTTTCAATGGCAAAAATCAATGAATATTGTAAATGCACAAACAGTAATTTCTCCGCATTGCAAGGTGCAATTCTGAAATTTTTTGCTTTTTCCTGCTCCTCTTAGCATGATAAAGAAGATTCAAAGAGAGTGAGATGCCAGCTCCTTTCATTCAGTCGGTAGCTTCAAACATTTCTGGAAGTTTTTCAATGGCAAAAATCAATGAATATTGTAAATGCACAAACAGTAATTTCTCCACATTGCAAGGTGAAATTCTGAAATTTTTTGCTTTTTCCTGCTCCTCTTAGCATGATAAAGAAGATTCAAAGAGAGTGAGATGCCAGCTCTTTTCATTCAGTCAGTAGCTTCAAACATTTCTGGTATATGAATAACATGATGTTTTTCAATGGCAAAAATCAATGAATATTGTAAAATGCACAAACAGTAATTTCTCCGCATTGCAAGGTGCAGTTCTGAAATTTTTTGCTTTTTCCTGCTCCTCTTAGCATGATAAAGAAGATTCAAAGAGAGTGAGATGCCAGCTCCTTTCATTCAGTCAGTAGCTTCAAACATTTCTGGACGTTTTTCAATGGCAAAAATCAATGAATATTGTAAATGCACAAACAGTAATTTCTCCACATTGCAAGGTGCAATTCTGAAATTTTTTGCTTTTTCCTGCTCCTCTTAGCATGATAAAGAAGATTCAAAGAGAGTGAGATGCCAGCTCTTTTCATTCAGTCAGTAGCTTCAAACATTTCTGGTATATGAATAACATGATGTTTTTCAATGGCAAAAATCAATGAATATTGTAAATGCACAAACAGTAATTTCTCCGCATTGCAAGGTGCAATTCTGAAATTTTTTGCTTTTTCCTGCTCCTCTTAGCATGATAAAGAAGATTCAAAGAGAGTGAGATGCCAGCTCCTTTCATTCAGTCAGTAGCTTCAAACATTTCTGGACGTTTTTCAATGGCAAAAATCAATGAATATTGTAAATGCACAAACAGTAATTTCTCCACATTGCAAGGTGTAATTCTGAAATTTTTTTCTTTTTCCTGCTCCTCTTAGCATGATAAAGAAGATTCAAAGAGAGTGAGATGCCAGCTCTTTTCATTCAGTCAGTAGCTTCAAACATTTCTGGTATATGAATAACATGATGTTTTTCAATGGCAAAAATCAATAAATATTGTAAATGCACAAACAGTAATTTCTCCGCATTGCAAGGTGCAATTCTGAAATTTTTTGCTTTTTCCTGCTCCTCTTAGCATGATAAAGAAGATTCAAAGAGAGTGAGATGCCAGCTCCTTTCATTCAGTCAGTAGCTTCAAACATTTCTGGACGTTTTTCAATGGCAAAAATCAATGAATATTGTAAATGCACAAACAGTAATTTCTCCACATTGCAAGGTGCAATTCTGAATTTTTTTGCTTTTTCCTGCTCCTCTTAGCATGATAAAGAAGATTCAAAGAGAGTGAGATGCCAGCTCTTTTCATTCAGTCAGTAGCTTCAAACATTTCTGGTATATGAATAACATGATGTTTTTCAATGGCAAAAATCAATGAATATTGTAAATGCACAAACAGTAATTTCTCCGCATTGCAAGGTGCAATTCTGAAATTTTTTGCTTTTTCCTGCTCCTCTTAGCATGATAAATAAGATTCAAAGAGAGTGAGATGCCAGCTCCTTTCATTCAGTCAGTAGCTTCAAACATTTCTGGACGTTTTTCAATGGCAAAAATCAATGAATATTGTAAATGCACAAACAGTAATTTCTCCACATTGCAAGGTGCAATTCTGAAATTTTTTGCTTTTTCCTGCTCCTCTTAGCATGATAAAGAAGATTCAAAGAGAGTGAGATGCCAGCTCTTTTCATTCAGTCAGTAGCTTCAAACATTTCTGGTATATGAATAACATGATGTTTTTCAATGGCAAAAATCAATGAATATTGTAAATGCACAAACAGTAATTTCTCCGCATTGCAAGGTGCAATTCTGAAATTTTTTGCTTTTTCATGCTCCTCTTAGCATGATAAAGAAGATTCAAAGAGAGTGAGATGCCAGCTCCTTTCATTCAGTCAGTAGCTTCAAACATTTCTGGACGTTTTTCAATGGCAAAAATCAATGAATATTGTAAATGCACAAACAGTAATTTCTCCACATTGCAAGGTGCAATTCTGAAATTTTTTGTTTTTTCCTGCTCCTCTTAGCATGATAAAGAAGATTCAAAGAGAGTGATATGCCAGCTCTTTTCATTCAGTCAGTAGCTTCAAACATTTCTGGTATATGAATAACATGATGTTTTTCAATCGCAAAAATCAATGAATATTGTAAATGCACAAACAGTAATTTCTCCGCATTGCAAGGTGCAATTCTGAAATTTTTTGCTTTTTAGTGCTCCTCTTAGCATGATAAAGAAGATTCAAAGAGAGTGAGATGCCAGCTCCTTTCATTCAGTCAGTAGCTTCAAACATTTCTGGACGTCTTACAATGGCAAAAATCAATGAATATTGTAAATGCACAAACAGTAATTTCTCCACATTGCAAGGTGCAATTCTGAAATTTTTTGCTTTTTCCTGCTCCTCTTAGCATGATAAAGAAGATTCAAAGAGAGTGAGATGCCAGCTCTTTTCATTCAGTCAGTAGCTTCAAACATTTCTGGTATATGAATAACATGATGTTTTTCAATGGCAAAAATCAATGAATATTGTAAATGCACAAACAGTAATTTCTCCGCATTGCAAGGTGCAATTCTGAAATTTTTTGCTTTTTCCTGCTCCTCTTAGCATGATAAAGAAGATTCAAAGAGAGTGAGACGCCAGCTCCTTTCATTCAGTCGGTAGCTTCAAACATTTCTGGAAGTTTTTCAATGGCAAAAATCAATGAATATTGTAAATGCACAAACAGTAATTTCTCCACATTGCAAGGTGAAATTCTGAAATTTTTTGCTTTTTCCTGCTCCTCTTAGCATGATAAAGAAGATTCAAAGAGAGTGAGATGCCAGCTCCTTTCATTCAGTCAGTAGCTTCAAACATTTCTGGACGTTTTTCAATGGCAAAAATCAATGAATATTGTAAATGCACAAACAGTAATTTCTCCACATTGCAAGGTGCAATTCTGAAATTTTTTTCTTTTTCCTGCTCCTCTTAGCATGATAAAGAAGATTCAAAGAGAGTGAGATGCCAGCTCTTTTCATTCAGTCAGTAGCTTCAAACATTTCTGGTATATGAATAACATGATGTTTTTCAATGGCAAAAATCAATAAATATTGTAAATGCACAAACAGTAATTTCTCCGCATTGCAAGGTGCAATTCTGAAATTTTTTGCTTTTTCCTGCTCCTCTTAGCATGATAAAGAAGATTCAAAGAGAGTGAGATGCCAGCTCCTTTCATTCAGTCAGTAGCTTCAAACATTTCTGGACGTTTTTCAATGGCAAAAATCAATGAATATTGTAAATGCACAAACAGTAATTTCTCCACATTGCAAGGTGCAATTCTGAATTTTTTTGCTTTTTCCTGCTCCTCTTAGCATGATAAAGAAGATTCAAAGAGAGTGAGATGCCAGCTCTTTTCATTCAGTCAGTAGCTTCAAACATTTCTGGTATATGAATAACATGATGTTTTTCAATGGCAAAAATCAATGAATATTGTAAATGCACAAACAGTAATTTCTCCGCATTGCAAGGTGCAATTCTGAAATTTTTTGCTTTTTCCTGCTCCTCTTAGCATGATAAATAAGATTCAAAGAGAGTGAGATGCCAGCTCCTTTCATTCAGTCAGTAGCTTCAAACATTTCTGGACGTTTTTCAATGGCAAAAATCAATGAATATTGTAAATGCACAAACAGTAATTTCTCCACATTGCAAGGTGCAATTCTGAAATTTTTTGCTTTTTCCTGCTCCTCTTAGCATGATAAAGAAGATTCAAAGAGAGTGAGATGCCAGCTCTTTTCATTCAGTCAGTAGCTTCAAACATTTCTGGTATATGAATAACATGATGTTTTTCAATGGCAAAAATCAATGAATATTGTAAATGCACAAACAGTAATTTCTCCGCATTGCAAGGTGCAATTCTGAAATTTTTTGCTTTTTCATGCTCCTCTTAGCATGATAAAGAAGATTCAAAGAGAGTGAGATGCCAGCTCCTTTCATTCAGTCAGTAGCTTCAAACATTTCTGGACGTTTTTCAATGGCAAAAATCAATGAATATTGTAAATGCACAAACAGTAATTTCTCCACATTGCAAGGTGCAATTCTGAAATTTTTTGCTTTTTCCTGCTCCTCTTAGCATGATAAAGAAGATTCAAAGAGAGTGATATGCCAGCTCTTTTCATTCAGTCAGTAGCTTCAAACATTTCTGGTATATGAATAACATGATGTTTTTCAATCGCAAAAATCAATGAATATTGTAAATGCACAAACAGTAATTTCTCCGCATTGCAAGGTGCAATTCTGAAATTTTTTGCTTTTTAGTGCTCCTCTTAGCATGATAAAGAAGATTCAAAGAGAGTGAGATGCCAGCTCCTTTCATTCAGTCAGTAGCTTCAAACATTTCTGGACGTCTTACAATGGCAAAAATCAATGAATATTGTAAATGCACAAACAGTAATTTCTCCACATTGCAAGGTGCAATTCTGAAATTTTTTGCTTTTTCCTGCTCCTCTTAGCATGATAAAGAAGATTCAAAGAGAGTGAGATGCCAGCTCTTTTCATTCAGTCAGTAGCTTCAAACATTTCTGGTATATGAATAACATGATGTTTTTCAATGGCAAAAATCAATGAATATTGTAAATGCACAAACAGTAATTTCTCCGCATTGCAAGGTGCAATTCTGAAATTTTTTGCTTTTTCCTGCTCCTCTTAGCATGATAAAGAAGATTCAAAGAGAGTGAGACGCCAGCTCCTTTCATTCAGTCGGTAGCTTCAAACATTTCTGGAAGTTTTTCAATGGCAAAAATCAATGAATATTGTAAATGCACAAACAGTAATTTCTCCACATTGCAAGGTGAAATTCTGAAATTTTTTGCTTTTTCCTGCTCCTCTTAGCATGATAAAGAAGATTCAAAGAGAGTGAGATGCCAGCTCTTTTCATTCAATCAGTAGCTTCAAATATTTCTGGTATATGAATAACATGATGTTTTTCAATGGCAAAAATCAATGAATATTGTAAAATGCACAAACAGTAATTTCTCCGCATTGCAAGGTGCAATTCTGAAATTTCTTGCTTTTTCCTGCTCCTCTTAGCATGATAAAGAAGATTCAAAGAGAGTGAGATGCCAGCTCCTTTCATTCAGTCAGTAGCTTCAAACATTTCTGAACGTTTTTCAAAGGCAAAAATCAATGAATATTGTAAATGCACAAACAGTAATTTCTCCACATTGCAAGGTGCAATTCTGAAATTTTTTGCTTTTTCCTGCTCCTCTTAGCATGATAAAGAAGATTCAAAGAGAGTGAGATGCCAGCTCTTTTCATTCAGTCAGTAGCTTCAAACATTTCTGGACGTTTTTCAATGGCAAAAATCAATGAATATTGTAAATGCACAAACAGTAATTTCTCCACATTGCAAGGTGCAATTTTGAAATTTTTTGCTTTTTCCTGCTCCTCTTAGCATGAAAAGAAGATTCAAAGAGAGTGAGATGCGAGCTCTTTTCATTCAGTCAGTAGCTTCAAACATTTCTGGTATATGAATAACATGATGTTTTTCAAGGGCAAAAATCAATGAATATTGTAAATGCACAAACAGTAATTTCTCCGCATTGCAAGGTGCAATTCTGAAATTTTTTGCTTTTTCCTGCTCCTCTTAGCATGATAAAGAAGATTCAAAGAGAGTGAGATGCCAGATCCTTTCATTCAGTCAGTAGCTTCAAACATTTCTGGACGTTTTTCAATGGCAAAAATCAATGAATATTGTAAATGCACAAACAGTAATTTCTCCACATTGCAAGGTGCAATTCTGAAATTTTTTGCTTTTTCCTGCTCCTCTTAGCATGATAAAGAAGATTCAAAGAGAGTGAGATGCCAGCTCTTTTCCTTCAGTCAGTAGCTTCAAACATTTCTGGTATATGAATAACATGATGTTTTTCATGGGCAAAAATCAATAAATATTGTAAATGCACAAACAGTAATTTCTCCGCATTGCAAGGTGCAATTCTGAAATTTTTTGCTTTTTCCTGCTCCTCTTAGCATGATAAAGAAGATTCAAAGAGAGTGAGATGCCAGCTCCTTTCATTCAATCAGTAGCTTCAAACATTTCTGGATGTTTTTCAATGGCAAAAATCAATGAATATTGTAAATGCACAAACAGTAATTTCTCCACATTGCAAGGTGCAATTCTGAAATTTTTTGCTTTTTCCTGCTCCTCTTAGCATGATAAAGAAGATTCAAAGAGAGTGAGATGCCAGCTCTTTTCATTCAGTCAGTAGCTTCAAACATTTCTGGTATATGAATAACATGATGTTTTTCAATGGCAAAAATCAATGAATATTGTAAATGCACAAACAGTAATTTCTCCGCATTGCAAGGTGCAATTCTGAAATTTTTTGCTTTTTCCTGCTCCTCTTAGCATGATAAAGAAGATTCAAAGAGAGTGAGATGCCAGCTCCTTTCATTCATGCAGTAGCTTCAAACATTTCTGGACGTTTTTCAATGGCAAAAATCAATGAATATTGTAAATGCACAAACAGTAATTTCTCCACATTGCAAGGTGCAATTCTGAAATTTTTTGCTTTTTCCTGCTCCTCTTAGCATGATAAAGAAGATTCAAAGAGAGTGATATGCCAGCTCTTTTCATTCAGTCAGTAGCTTCAAACATTTCTGGTATATGAATAACATGATGTTTTTCAATCGCAAAAATCAATGAATATTGTAAATGCACAAACAGTAATTTCTCCGCATTGCAAGGTGCAATTCTGAAATTTTTTGCTTTTTAGTGCTCCTCTTAGCATGATAAAGAAGATTCAAAGAGAGTGAGATGCCAGCTCCTTTCATTCAGTCAGTAGCTTCAAACATTTCTGGACGTCTTACAATGGCAAAAATCAATGAATATTGTAAATGCACAAACAGTAATTTCTCCACATTGCAAGGTGCAATTCTGAAATTTTTTGCTTTTTCCTGCTCCTCTTAGCATGATAAAGAAGATTCAAAGAGAGTGAGATGCCAGCTCTTTTCATTCAGTCAGTAGCTTCAAACATTTCTGGTATATGAATAACATGATGTTTTTCAATGGCAAAAATCAATGAATATTGTAAATGCACAAACAGTAATTTCTCCGCATTGCAAGGTGCAATTCTGAAATTTTTTGCTTTTTCCTGCTCCTCTTAGCATGATAAAGAAGATTCAAAGAGAGTGAGACGCCAGCTCCTTTCATTCAGTCGGTAGCTTCAAACATTTCTGGAAGTTTTTCAATGGCAAAAATCAATGAATATTGTAAATGCACAAACAGTAATTTCTCCACATTGCAAGGTGAAATTCTGAAATTTTTTGCTTTTTCCTGCTCCTCTTAGCATGATAAAGAAGATTCAAAGAGAGTGAGATGCCAGCTCTTTTCATTCAGTCAGTAGCTTCAAATATTTCTGGTATATGAATAACATGATGTTTTTCAATGGCAAAAATCAATGAATATTGTAAAATGCACAAACAGTAATTTCTCCGCATTGCAAGGTGCAATTCTGAAATTTCTTGCTTTTTCCTGCTCCTCTTAGCATGATAAAGAAGATTCAAAGAGAGTGAGATGCCAGCTCCTTTCATTCAGTCAGTAGCTTCAAACATTTCTGAACGTTTTTCAAAGGCAAAAATCAATGAATATTGTAAATGCACAAACAGTAATTTCTCCACATTGCAAGGTGCAATTCTGAAATTTTTTGCTTTTTCCTGCTCCTCTTAGCATGATAAAGAAGATTCAAAGAGAGTGAGATGCCAGCTCTTTTCATTCAGTCAGTAGCTTCAAACATTTCTGGACGTTTTTCAATGGCAAAAATCAATGAATATTGTAAATGCACAAACAGTAATTTCTCCACATTGCAAGGTGCAATTTTGAAATTTTTTGCTTTTTCCTGCTCCTCTTAGCATGAAAAGAAGATTCAAAGAGAGTGAGATGCGAGCTCTTTTCATTCAGTCAGTAGCTTCAAACATTTCTGGTATATGAATAACATGATGTTTTTCAAGGGCAAAAATCAATGAATATTGTAAATGCACAAACAGTAATTTCTCCGCATTGCAAGGTGCAATTCTGAAATTTTTTGCTTTTTCCTGCTCCTCTTAGCATGATAAAGAAGATTCAAAGAGAGTGAGATGCCAGATCCTTTCATTCAGTCAGTAGCTTCAAACATTTCTGGACGTTTTTCAATGGCAAAAATCAATGAATATTGTAAATGCACAAACAGTAATTTCTCCACATTGCAAGGTGCAATTCTGAAATTTTTTGCTTTTTCCTGCTCCTCTTAGCATGATAAAGAAGATTCAAAGAGAGTGAGATGCCAGCTCTTTTCCTTCAGTCAGTAGCTTCAAACATTTCTGGTATATGAATAACATGATGTTTTTCATGGGCAAAAATCAATAAATATTGTAAATGCACAAACAGTAATTTCTCCGCATTGCAAGGTGCAATTCTGAAATTTTTTGCTTTTTCCTGCTCCTCTTAGCATGATAAAGAAGATTCAAAGAGAGTGAGATGCCAGCTCCTTTCATTCAATCAGTAGCTTCAAACATTTCTGGATGTTTTTCAATGGCAAAAATCAATGAATATTGTAAATGCACAAACAGTAATTTCTCCACATTGCAAGGTGCAATTCTGAAATTTTTTGCTTTTTCCTGCTCCTCTTAGCATGATAAAGAAGATTCAAAGAGAGTGAGATGCCAGCTCTTTTCATTCAGTCAGTAGCTTCAAACATTTCTGGTATATGAATAACATGATGTTTTTCAATGGCAAAAATCAATGAATATTGTAAATGCACAAACAGTAATTTCTCCGCATTGCAAGGTGCAATTCTGAAATTTTTTGCTTTTTCCTGCTCCTCTTAGCATGATAAAGAAGATTCAAAGAGAGTGAGATGCCAGCTCCTTTCATTCATGCAGTAGCTTCAAACATTTCTGGACGTTTTTCAATGGCAAAAATCAATGAATATTGTAAATGCACAAACAGTAATTTCTCCACATTGCAAGGTGCAATTCTGAAATTTTTTGCTTTTTCCTGCTCCTCTTAGCATGATAAAGAAGATTCAAAGAGAGTGATATGCCAGCTCTTTTCATTCAGTCAGTAGCTTCAAACATTTCTGGTATATGAATAACATGATGTTTTTCAATCGCAAAAATCAATGAATATTGTAAATGCACAAACAGTAATTTCTCCGCATTGCAAGGTGCAATTCTGAAATTTTTTGCTTTTTAGTGCTCCTCTTAGCATGATAAAGAAGATTCAAAGAGAGTGAGATGCCAGCTCCTTTCATTCAGTCAGTAGCTTCAAACATTTCTGGACGTCTTACAATGGCAAAAATCAATGAATATTGTAAATGCACAAACAGTAATTTCTCCACATTGCAAGGTGCAATTCTGAAATTTTTTGCTTTTTCCTGCTCCTCTTAGCATGATAAAGAAGATTCAAAGAGAGTGAGATGCCAGCTCTTTTCATTCAGTCAGTAGCTTCAAACATTTCTGGTATATGAATAACATGATGTTTTTCAATGGCAAAAATCAATGAATATTGTAAATGCACAAACAGTAATTTCTCCGCATTGCAAGGTGCAATTCTGAAATTTTTTGCTTTTTCCTGCTCCTCTTAGCATGATAAAGAAGATTCAAAGAGAGTGAGACGCCAGCTCCTTTCATTCAGTCGGTAGCTTCAAACATTTCTGGAAGTTTTTCAATGGCAAAAATCAATGAATATTGTAAATGCACAAACAGTAATTTCTCCACATTGCAAGGTGAAATTCTGAAATTTTTTGCTTTTTCCTGCTCCTCTTAGCATGATAAAGAAGATTCAAAGAGAGTGAGATGCCAGCTCTTTTCATTCAGTCAGTAGCTTCAAATATTTCTGGTATATGAATAACATGATGTTTTTCAATGGCAAAAATCAATGAATATTGTAAAATGCACAAACAGTAATTTCTCCGCATTGCAAGGTGCAATTCTGAAATTTCTTGCTTTTTCCTGCTCCTCTTAGCATGATAAAGAAGATTCAAAGAGAGTGAGATGCCAGCTCCTTTCATTCAGTCAGTAGCTTCAAACATTTCTGAACGTTTTTCAAAGGCAAAAATCAATGAATATTGTAAATGCACAAACAGTAATTTCTCCACATTGCAAGGTGCAATTCTGAAATTTTTTGCTTTTTCCTGCTCCTCTTAGCATGATAAAGAAGATTCAAAGAGAGTGAGATGCCAGCTCTTTTCATTCAGTCAGTAGCTTCAAACATTTCTGGACGTTTTTCAATGGCAAAAATCAATGAATATTGTAAATGCACAAACAGTAATTTCTCCACATTGCAAGGTGCAATTTTGAAATTTTTTGCTTTTTCCTGCTCCTCTTAGCATGAAAAGAAGATTCAAAGAGAGTGAGATGCGAGCTCTTTTCATTCAGTCAGTAGCTTCAAACATTTCTGGTATATGAATAACATGATGTTTTTCAAGGGCAAAAATCAATGAATATTGTAAATGCACAAACAGTAATTTCTCCGCATTGCAAGGTGCAATTCTGAAATTTTTTGCTTTTTCCTGCTCCTCTTAGCATGATAAAGAAGATTCAAAGAGAGTGAGATGCCAGATCCTTTCATTCAGTCAGTAGCTTCAAACATTTCTGGACGTTTTTCAATGGCAAAAATCAATGAATATTGTAAATGCACAAACAGTAATTTCTCCACATTGCAAGGTGCAATTCTGAAATTTTTTGCTTTTTCCTGCTCCTCTTAGCATGATAAAGAAGATTCAAAGAGAGTGAGATGCCAGCTCTTTTCCTTCAGTCAGTAGCTTCAAACATTTCTGGTATATGAATAACATGATGTTTTTCATGGGCAAAAATCAATAAATATTGTAAATGCACAAACAGTAATTTCTCCGCATTGCAAGGTGCAATTCTGAAATTTTTTGCTTTTTCCTGCTCCTCTTAGCATGATAAAGAAGATTCAAAGAGAGTGAGATGCCAGCTCCTTTCATTCAATCAGTAGCTTCAAACATTTCTGGATGTTTTTCAATGGCAAAAATCAATGAATATTGTAAATGCACAAACAGTAATTTCTCCACATTGCAAGGTGCAATTCTGAAATTTTTTGCTTTTTCCTGCTCCTCTTAGCATGATAAAGAAGATTCAAAGAGAGTGAGATGCCAGCTCTTATCATTCAGTCAGTAGCTTCAAACATTTCTGGTATATGAATAACATGATGTTTTTCAATGGCAAAAATCAATGAATATTGTAAATGCACAAACAGTAATTTCTCCGCATTGCAAGGTGCAATTCTGAAATTTTTTGCTTTTTCCTGCTCCTCTTAGCATGATAAAGAAGATTCAAAGAGAGTGAGATGCCAGCTCCTTTCATTCATGCAGTAGCTTCAAACATTTCTGGACGTTTTTCAATGGCAAAAATCAATGAATATTGTAAATGCACAAACAGTAATTTCTCCACATTGCAAGGTGCAATTCTGAAATTTTTTGCTTTTTCCTGCTCCTCTTAGCATGATAAAGAAGATTCAAAGAGAGTGATATGCCAGCTCTTTTCATTCAGTCAGTAGCTTCAAACATTTCTGGTATATGAATAACATGATGTTTTTCAATCGCAAAAATCAATGAATATTGTAAATGCACAAACAGTAATTTCTCCGCATTGCAAGGTGCAATTCTGAAATTTTTTGCTTTTTCCTGCTCCTCTTAGCATGATAAAGAAGATTCAAAGAGAGTGAGATGCCAGCTCCTTTCATTCAGTCAGTAGCTACAAACATTTCTGGACGTCTTACAATGGCAAAAATCAATGAATATTGTAAATGCACAAACAGTAATTTCTCCACATTGCAAGGTGCAATTCTGAAATTTTTTGCTTTTTCCTGCTCCTCTTAGCATGATAAAGAAGATTCAAAGAGAGTGAGATGCCAGCTCTTTTCATTCAGTCAGTAGCTTCAAACATTTCTGGTATATGAATAACATGATGTTTTTCAATGGCAAAAATCAATGAATATTGTAAATGCACAAACAGTAATTTCTCCGCATTGCAAGGTGCAATTCTGAAATTTTTTGCTTTTTCCTGCTCCTCTTAGCATGATAAAGAAGATTCAAAGAGAGTGAGATGCCAGCTCCTTTCATTCAGTCGGTAGCTTCAAACATTTCTGGAAGTTTTTCAATGGCAAAAATCAATGAATATTGTAAATGCACAAACAGTAATTTCTCCACATTGCAAGGTGAAATTCTGAAATTTTTTGCTTTTTCCTGCTCCTCTTAGCATGATAAAGAAGATTCAAAGAGAGTGAGATGCCAGCTCTTTTCATTCAGTCAGTAGCTTCAAACATTTCTGGTATATGAATAACATGATGTTTTTCAATGGCAAAAATCAATGAATATTGTAAAATGCACAAACAGTAATTTCTCCGCATTGCAAGGTGCAGTTCTGAAATTTTTTGCTTTTTCCTGCTCCTCTTAGCATGATAAAGAAGATTCAAAGAGAGTGAGATGCCAGCTCCTTTCATTCAGTCAGTAGCTTCAAACATTTCTGGATGTTTTTCAATGGCAAAAATCAATGAATATTGTAAATGCACAAACAGTAATTTCTCCACATTGCAAGGTGCAATTCTGAAATTTTTTGCTTTTTCCTGCTCCTCTTAGCATGATAAAGAAGATTCAAAGAGAGTGAGATGCCAGCTCTTTTCATTCAGTCAGTAGCTTCAAACATTTCTGGTATATGAATAACATGATGTTTTTCAATGGCAAAAATCAATGAATATTGTAAATGCACAAACAGTAATTTCTCCGCATTGCAAGGTGCAATTCTGAAATTTTTTGCTTTTTCCTGCTCCTCTTAGCATGATAAAGAAGATTCAAAGAGAGTGAGATGCCAGCTCCTTTCATTCAGTCAGTAGCTTCAAACATTTCTGGACGTTTTTCAATGGCAAAAATCAATGAATATTGTAAATGCACAAACAGTAATTTCTCCACATTGCAAGGTGCAATTCTGAAATTTTTTTCTTTTTCCTGCTCCTCTTAGCATGATAAAGAAGATTCAAAGAGAGTGAGATGCCAGCTCTTTTCATTCAGTCAGTAGCTTCAAACATTTCTGGTATATTAATAACATGATGTTTTTCAATGGCAAAAATCAATAAATATTGTAAATGCACAAACAGTAATTTCTCCGCATTGCAAGGTGCAATTCTGAAATTTTTTGCTTTTTCCTGCTCCTCTTAGCATGATAAAGAAGATTCAAAGAGAGTGAGATGCCAGCTCCTTTCATTCAGTCAGTAGCTTCAAACATTTCTGGACGTTTTTCAATGGCAAAAATCAATGAATATTGTAAATGCACAAACAGTAATTTCTCCACATTGCAAGGTGCAATTCTGAATTTTTTTGCTTTTTCCTGCTCCTCTTAGCATGATAAAGAAGATTCAAAGAGAGTGAGATGCCAGCTCTTTTCATTCAGTCAGTAGCTTCAAACATTTCTGGTATATGAATAACATGATGTTTTTCAATGGCAAAAATCAATGAATATTGTAAATGCACAAACAGTAATTTCTCCGCATTGCAAGGTGCAATTCTGAAATTTTTTGCTTTTTCCTGCTCCTCTTAGCATGATAAATAAGATTCAAAGAGAGTGAGATGCCAGCTCCTTTCATTCAGTCAGTAGCTTCAAACATTTCTGGACGTTTTTCAATGGCAAAAATCAATGAATATTGTAAATGCACAAACAGTAATTTCTCCACATTGCAAGGTGCAATTCTGAAATTTTTTGCTTTTTCCTGCTCCTCTTAGCATGATAAAGAAGATTCAAAGAGAGTGAGATGCCAGCTCTTTTCATTCAGTCAGTAGCTTCAAACATTTCTGGTATATGAATAACATGATGTTTTTCAATGGCAAAAATCAATGAATATTGTAAATGCACAAACAGTAATTTCTCCGCATTGCAAGGTGCAATTCTGAAATTTTTTGCTTTTTCATGCTCCTCTTAGCATGATAAAGAAGATTCAAAGAGAGTGAGATGCCAGCTCCTTTCATTCAGTCAGTAGCTTCAAACATTTCTGGACGTTTTTCAATGGCAAAAATCAATGAATATTGTAAATGCACAAACAGTAATTTCTCCACATTGCAAGGTGCATTTCTGAAATTTTTTGCTTTTTCCTGCTCCTCTTAGCATGATAAAGAAGATTCAAAGAGAGTGATATGCCAGCTCTTTTCATTCAGTCAGTAGCTTCAAACATTTCTGGTATATGAATAACATGATGTTTTTCAATCGCAAAAATCAATGAATATTGTAAATGCACAAACAGTAATTTCACCGCATTGCAAGGTGCAATTCTGAAATTTTTTGCTTTTTCCTGCTCCTCTTAGCATGATAAAGAAGATTCAAAGAGAGTGAGATGCCAGCTCCTTTCATTCAGTCAGTAGCTTCAAACATTTCTGGACGTCTTACAATGGCAAAAATCAATGAATATTGTAAATGCACAAACAGTAATTTCTCCACATTGCAAGGTGCAATTCTGAAATTTTTTGCTTTTTCCTGCTCCTCTTAGCATGATAAAGAAGATTCAAAGAGAGTGAGATGCCAGCTCTTTTCATTCAGTCAGTAGCTTCAAACATTTCTGGTATATGAATAACATGATGTTTTTCAATGGCAAAAATCAATGAATATTGTAAATGCACAAACAGTAATTTCTCCGCATTGCAAGGTGCAATTCTGAAATTTTTTGCTTTTTCCTGCTCCTCTTAGCATGATAAAGAAGATTCAAAGAGAGTGAGATGCCAGCTCCTTTCATTCAGTCGGTAGCTTCAAACATTTCTGGAAGTTTTTCAATGGCAAAAATCAATGAATATTGTAAATGCACAAACAGTAATTTCTCCACATTGCAAGGTGAAATTCTGAAATTTTTTGCTTTTTCCTGCTCCTCTTAGCATGATAAAGAAGATTCAAAGAGAGTGAGATGCCAGCTCTTTTCATTCAGTCAGTAGCTTCAAACATTTCTGGTATATGAATAACATGATGTTTTTCAATGGCAAAAATCAATGAATATTGTAAAATGCACAAACAGTAATTTCTCCGCATTGCAAGGTGCAGTTCTGAAATTTTTTGCTTTTTCCTGCTCCTCTTAGCATGATAAAGAAGATTCAAAGAGAGTGAGATGCCAGCTCCTTTCATACAGTCAGTAGCTTCAAACATTTCTGAACGTTTTTCAATGGCAAAAATCAATGAATATTGTAAATGCACAAACAGTAATTTCTCCACATTGCAAGGTGCAATTCTGAAATTTTTTGCTTTTTCCTGCTCCTCTTAGCATGATAAAGAAGATTCAAAGAGAGTGAGATGCCAGCTCTTTTCATTCAGTCAGTAGCTTCAAACATTTCTGGTATATGAATAACATGATGTTTTTCAATGGCAAAAATCAATGAATATTGTAAATGCACAAACAGTAATTTCTCCGCATTGCAAGGTGCAATTCTGAAATTTTTTGCTTTTTCCTGCTCCTCTTAGCATGATAAAGAAGATTCAAAGAGAGTGAGATGCCAGCTCCTTTCATTCAGTCAGTAGCTTCAAACATTTCTGGTATATGAATAACATGATGTTTTTCAATCGCAAAAATCAATGAATATTGTAAATGCACAAACAGTAATTTCTCCGCATTGCAAGGTGCAATTCTGAAATTTTTTGCTTTTTAGTGCTCCTCTTAGCATGATAAAGAAGATTCAAAGAGAGTGAGATGCCAGCTCCTTTCATTCAGTCAGTAGCTTCAAACATTTCTGGACGTCTTACAATGGCAAAAATCAATGAATATTGTAAATGCACAAACAGTAATTTCTCCACATTGCAAGGTGCAATTCTGAAATTTTTTGCTTTTTCCTGCTCCTCTTAGCATGATAAAGAAGATTCAAAGAGAGTGAGATGCCAGCTCTTTTCATTCAGTCAGTAGCTTCAAACATTTCTGGTATATGAATAACATGATGTTTTTCAATGGCAAAAATCAATGAATATTGTAAATGCACAAACAGTAATTTCTCCGCATTGCAAGGTGCAATTCTGAAATTTTTTGCTTTTTCCTGCTCCTCTTAGCATGATAAAGAAGATTCAAAGAGAGTGAGATGCCAGCTCCTTTCATTCAGTCGGTAGCTTCAAACATTTCTGGAAGTTTTTCAATGGCAAAAATCAATGAATATTGTAAATGCACAAACAGTAATTTCTCCACATTGCAAGGTGAAATTCTGAAATTTTTTGCTTTTTCCTGCTCCTCTTAGCATGATAAAGAAGATTCAAAGAGAGTGAGATGCCAGGTCTTTTCATTCAGTCGGTAGCTTCAAATATTTCTGGTATATGAATAACATGATGTTTTTCAATGGCAAAAATCAATGAATATTGTAAAATGCACAAACAGTAATTTCTCCGCATTGCAAGGTGCAATTCTGAAATTTCTTGCTTTTTCCTGCTCCTCTTAGCATGATAAAGAAGATTCAAAGAGAGTGAGATGCCAGCTCCTTTCATTCAGTCAGTAGCTTCAAACATTTCTGAACGTTTTTCAAAGGCAAAAATCAATGAATATTGTAAATGCACAAACAGTAATTTCTCCACATTGCAAGGTGCAATTCTGAAATTTTTTGCTTTTTCCTGCTCCTCTTAGCATGATAAAGAAGATTCAAAGAGAGTGAGATGCCAGCTCTTTTCATTCAGTCAGTAGCTTCAAACATTTCTGGTATATGAATAACATGATGTTTTTCAATGGCAAAAATCAATGAATATTGTAAATGCACAAACAGTAATTTCTCCGCATTGCAAGGTGCAATTCTGAAATTTTTTGCTTTTTCCTGCTCCTCTTAGCATGATAAAGAAGATTCAAAGAGAGTGAGATTCCAGCTCCTTTCATTCAGTCAGTAGCTTCAAACATTTCTGGACTTTTTCAATGGCAAAAATCAATGAATATTGTAAATGCACAAACAGTAATTTCTCCACATTGCAAGGTGCAATTTTGAAATTTTTTGCTTTTTCCTGCTCCTCTTAGCATGATAAAGAAGATTCAAAGAGAGTGAGATGCGAGCTCTTTTCATTCAGTCAGTAGCTTCAAACATTTCTGGTATATGAATAACATGATGTTTTTCAAGGGCAAAAATCAATGAATATTGTAAATGCACAAACAGTAATTTCTCCGCATTGCAAGGTGCAATTCTGAAATTTTTTGCTTTTTCCTGCTCCTCTTAGCATGATAAAGAAGATTCAAAGAGAGTGAGATGCCAGATCCTTTCATTCAGTCAGTAGCTTCAAACATTTCTGGACGTTTTTCAATGGCAAAAATCAATGAATATTGTAAATGCACAAACAGTAATTTCTCCACATTGCAAGGTGCAATTCTGAAATTTTTTGCTTTTTCCTGCTCCTCTTAGCATGATAAAGAAGATTCAAAGAGAGTGAGATGCCAGCTCTTTTCCTTCAGTCAGTAGCTTCAAACATTTCTGGTATATGAATAACATGATGTTTTTCAATGGCAAAAATCAATAAATATTGTAAATGCACAAACAGTAATTTCTCCGCATTGCAAGGTGCAATTCTGAAATTTTTTGCTTTTTCCTGCTCCTCTTAGCATGATAAAGAAGATTCAAAGAGAGTGAGATGCCAGCTCCTTTCATTCAGTCAGTAGCTTCAAACATTTCTGGATGTTTTTCAATGGCAAAAATCAATGAATATTGTAAATGCACAAACAGTAATTTCTCCACATTGCAAGGTGCAATTCTGAAATTTTTTGCTTTTTCCTGCTCCTCTTAGCATGATAAAGAAGATTCAAAGAGAGTGAGATGCCAGCTCTTTTCATTCAGTCAGTAGCTTCAAACATTTCTGGTATATGAATAACATGATGTTTTTCAATGGCAAAAATCAATGAATATTGTAAATGCACAAACAGTAATTTCTCCGCATTGCAAGGTGCAATTCTGAAATTTTTTGCTTTTTCCTGCTCCTCTTAGCATGATAAAGAAGATTCAAAGAGAGTGAGATGCCAGCTCCTTTCATTCATGCAGTAGCTTCAAACATTTCTGGACGTTTTTCAATGGCAAAAATCAATGAATATTGTAAATGCACAAACAGTAATTTCTCCACATTGCAAGGTGCAATTCTGAAATTTTTTGCTTTTTCCTGCTCCTCTTAGCATGATAAAGAAGATTCAAAGAGAGTGATATGCCAGCTCTTTTCATTCAGTCAGTAGCTTCAAACATTTCTGGTATATGAATAACATGATGTTTTTCAATCGCAAAAATCAATGAATATTGTAAATGCACAAACAGTAATTTCTCCGCATTGCAAGGTGCAATTCTGAAATTTTTTGCTTTTTCCTGCTCCTCTTAGCATGATAAAGAAGATTCAAAGAGAGTGAGATGCCAGCTCCTTTCATTCAGTCAGTAGCTTCAAACATTTCTGGACGTCTTACAATGGCAAAAATCAATGAATATTGTAAATGCACAAACAGTAATTTCTCCACATTGCAAGGTGCAATTCTGAAATTTTTTGCTTTTTCCTGCTCCTCTTAGCATGATAAAGAAGATTCAAAGAGAGTGAGATGCCAGCTCTTTTCATTCAGTCAGTAGCTTCAAACATTTCTGGTATATGAATAACATGATGTTTTTCAATGGCAAAAATCAATGAATATTGTAAATGCACAAACAGTAATTTCTCCGCATTGCAAGGTGCAATTCTGAAATTTTTTGCTTTTTCCTGCTCCTCTTAGCATGATAAAGAAGATTCAAAGAGAGTGAGATGCCAGCTCCTTTCATTCAGTCGGTAGCTTCAAACATTTCTGGAAGTTTTTCAATGGCAAAAATCAATGAATATTGTAAATGCACAAACAGTAATTTCTCCACATTGCAAGGTGAAATTCTGAAATTTTTTGCTTTTTCCTGCTCCTCTTAGCATGATAAAGAAGATTCAAAGAGAGTGAGATGCCAGCTCTTTTCATTCAGTCAGTAGCTTCAAACATTTCTGGTATATGAATAACATGATGTTTTTCAATGGCAAAAATCAATGAATATTGTAAAATGCACAAACAGTAATTTCTCCGCATTGCAAGGTGCAGTTCTGAAATTTTTTGCTTTTTCCTGCTCCTCTTAGCATGATAAAGAAGATTCAAAGAGAGTGAGATGCCAGCTCCTTTCATTCAGTCAGTAGCTTCAAACATTTCTGGACGTTTTTCAATGGCAAAAATCAATGAATATTGTAAATGCACAAACAGTAATTTCTCCACATTGCAAGGTGCAATTCTGAAATTTTTTGCTTTTTCCTGCTCCTCTTAGCATGATAAAGAAGATTCAAAGAGAGTGAGATGCCAGCTCTTTTCATTCAGTCAGTAGCTTCAAACATTTCTGGTATATGAATAACATGATGTTTTTCAATGGCAAAAATCAATGAATATTGTAAATGCACAAACAGTAATTTCTCCGCATTGCAAGGTGCAATTCTGAAATTTTTTGCTTTTTCCTGCTCCTCTTAGCATGATAAAGAAGATTCAAAGAGAGTGAGATGCCAGCTCCTTTCATTCAGTCAGTAGCTTCAAACATTTCTGGACGTTTTTCAATGGCAAAAATCAATGAATATTGTAAATGCACAAACAGTAATTTCTCCACATTGCAAGGTGCAATTCTGAAATTTTTTTCTTTTTCCTGCTCCTCTTAGCATGATAAAGAAGATTCAAAGAGAGTGAGATGCCAGCTCTTTTCATTCAGTCAGTAGCTTCAAACATTTCTGGTATATGAATAACATGATGTTTTTCAATGGCAAAAATAAATAAATATTGTAAATGCACAAACAGTAATTTCTCCGCATTGCAAGGTGCAATTCTGAAATTTTTTGCTTTTTCCTGCTCCTCTTAGCATGATAAAGAAGATTCAAAGAGAGTGAGATGCCAGCTCCTTTCATTCAGTCAGTAGCTTCAAACATTTCTGGACGTTTTTCAATGGCAAAAATCAATGAATATTGTAAATGCACAAACAGTAATTTCTCCACATTGCAAGGTGCAATTCTGAATTTTTTTGCTTTTTCCTGCTCCTCTTAGCATGATAAAGAAGATTCAAAGAGAGTGAGATGCCAGCTCTTTTCATTCAGTCAGTAGCTTCAAACATTTCTGGTATATGAATAACATGATGTTTTTCAATGGCAAAAATCAATGAATATTGTAAATGCACAAACAGTAATTTCTCCGCATTGCAAGGTGCAATTCTGAAATTTTTTGCTTTTTCCTGCTCCTCTTAGCATGATAAAGAAGATTCAAAGAGAGTGAGATGCCAGCTCCTTTCATTCAGTCAGTAGCTTCAAACATTTCTGGACGTTTTTCAATGGCAAAAATCAATGAATATTGTAAATGCACAAACAGTAATTTCTCCACATTGCAAGGTGCAATTCTGAAATTTTTTGCTTTTTCCTGCTCCTCTTAGCATGATAAAGAAGATTCAAAGAGAGTGAGATGCCAGCTCTTTTCATTCAGTCAGTAGCTTCAAACATTTCTGGTATATGAATAACATGATGTTTTTCAATGGCAAAAATCAATGAATATTGTAAATGCACAAACAGTAATTTCTCCGCATTGCAAGGTGCAATTCTGAAATTTTTTGCTTTTTCATGCTCCTCTTAGCATGATAAAGAAGATTCAAAGAGAGTGAGATGCCAGCTCCTTTCATTCAGTCAGTAGCTTCAAACATTTCTGGACGTTTTTCAATGGCAAAAATCAATGAATATTGTAAATGCACAAACAGTAATTTCTCCACATTGCAAGGTGCAATTCTGAAATTTTTTGCTTTTTCCTGCTCCTCTTAGCATGATAAAGAAGATTCAAAGAGAGTGATATGCCAGCTCTTTTCATTCAGTCAGTAGCTTCAAACATTTCTGGTATATGAATAACATGATGTTTTTCAATCGCAAAAATCAATGAATATTGTAAATGCACAAACAGTAATTTCACCGCATTGCAAGGTGCAATTCTGAAATTTTTTGCTTTTTCCTGCTCCTCTTAGCATGATAAAGAAGATTCAAAGAGAGTGAGATGCCAGCTCCTTTCATTCAGTCAGTAGCTTCAAACATTTCTGGACGTCTTACAATGGCAAAAATCAATGAATATTGTAAATGCACAAACAGTAATTTCTCCACATTGCAAGGTGCAATTCTGAAATTTTTTGCTTTTTCCTGCTCCTCTTAGCATGATAAAGAAGATTCAAAGAGAGTGAGATGCCAGCTCTTTTCATTCAGTCAGTAGCTTCAAACATTTCTGGTATATGAATAACATGATGTTTTTCAATGGCAAAAATCAATGAATATTGTAAATGCACAAACAGTAATTTCTCCGCATTGCAAGGTGCAATTCTGAAATTTTTTGCTTTTTCCTGCTCCTCTTAGCATGATAAAGAAGATTCAAAGAGAGTGAGATGCCAGCTCCTTTCATTCAGTCGGTAGCTTCAAACATTTCTGGAAGTTTTTCAATGGCAAAAATCAATGAATATTGTAAATGCACAAACAGTAATTTCTCCACATTGCAAGGTGAAATTCTGAAATTTTTTGCTTTTTCCTGCTCCTCTTAGCATGATAAAGAAGATTCAAAGAGAGTGAGATGCCAGCTCTTTTCATTCAGTCAGTAGCTTCAAACATTTCTGGTATATGAATAACATGATGTTTTTCAATGGCAAAAATCAATGAATATTGTAAAATGCACAAACAGTAATTTCTCCGCATTGCAAGGTGCAGTTCTGAAATTTTTTGCTTTTTCCTGCTCCTCTTAGCATGATAAAGAAGATTCAAAGAGAGTGAGATGCCAGCTCCTTTCATACAGTCAGTAGCTTCAAACATTTCTGAACGTTTTTCAATGGCAAAAATCAATGAATATTGTAAATGCACAAACAGTAATTTCTCCACATTGCAAGGTGCAATTCTGAAATTTTTTGCTTTTTCCTGCTCCTCTTAGCATGATAAAGAAGATTCAAAGAGAGTGAGATGCCAGCTCTTTTCATTCAGTCAGTAGCTTCAAACATTTCTGGTATATGAATAACATGATGTTTTTCAATGGCAAAAATCAATGAATATTGTAAATGCACAAACAGTAATTTCTCCGCATTGCAAGGTGCAATTCTGAAATTTTTTGCTTTTTCCTGCTCCTCTTAGCATGATAAAGAAGATTCAAAGAGAGTGAGATGCCAGCTCCTTTCATTCAGTCAGTAGCTTCAAACATTTCTGGACGTTTTTCAATGGCAAAAATCAATGAATATTGTAAATGCACAAACAGTAATTTCTCCACATTGCAAGGTGCAATTTTGAAATTTTTTGCTTTTTCCTGCTCCTCTTAGCATGATAAAGAAGATTCAAAGAGAGTGAGATGCCAGCTCTTTTCATTCAGTCAGTAGCTTCAAACATTTCTGGTATATGAATAACATGATATTTTTCAAGGGCAAAAATCCATGAATATTGTAAATGCACAAACAGTAATTTCTCCGCATTGCAAGGTGCAATTCTGAAATTTTTTGCTTTTTCATGCTCCTCTTAGCATGATAAAGAAGATTCAAAGAGAGTGAGATGCCAGCTCCTTTCATTCAGTCAGTAGCTTCAAACATTTCTGGACGTTTTTCAATGGCAAAAATCAATGAATATTGTAAATGCACAAACAGTAATTTCTCCACATTGCAAGGTGCAATTCTGAAATTTTTTGCTTTTTCCTGCTCCTCTTAGCATGATAAAGAAGATTCAAAGAGAGTGATATGCCAGCTCTTTTCATTCAGTCAGTAGCTTCAAACATTTCTGGTATATGAATAACATGATGTTTTTCAATCGCAAAAATCAATGAATATTGTAAATGCACAAACAGTAATTTCTCCGCATTGCAAGGTGCAATTCTGAAATTTTTTGCTTTTTAGTGCTCCTCTTAGCATGATAAAGAAGATTCAAAGAGAGTGAGATGCCAGCTCCTTTCATTCAGTCAGTAGCTTCAAACATTTCTGGACGTCTTACAATGGCAAAAATCAATGAATATTGTAAATGCACAAACAGTAATTTCTCCACATTGCAAGGTGCAATTCTGAAATTTTTTGCTTTTTCCTGCTCCTCTTAGCATGATAAAGAAGATTCAAAGAGAGTGAGATGCCAGCTCTTTTCATTCAGTCAGTAGCTTCAAACATTTCTGGTATATGAATAACATGATGTTTTTCAATGGCAAAAATCAATGAATATTGTAAAATGCACAAACAGTAATTTCTCCGCATTGCAAGGTGCAATTCTGAAATTTCTTGCTTTTTCCTGCTCCTCTTAGCATGATAAAGAAGATTCAAAGAGAGTGAGATGCCAGCTCCTTTCATTCAGTCAGTAGCTTCAAACATTTCTGAACGTTTTTCAAAGGCAAAAATCAATGAATATTGTAAATGCACAAACAGTAATTTCTCCACATTGCAAGGTGCAATTCTGAAATTTTTTGCTTTTTCCTGCTCCTCTTAGCATGATAAAGAAGATTCAAAGAGAGTGAGATGCCAGCTCTTTTCATTCAGTCAGTAGCTTCAAACATTTCTGGTATATGAATAACATGATGTTTTTCAATGGCAAAAATCAATGAATATTGTAAATGCACAAACAGTAATTTCTCCGCATTGCAAGGTGCAATTCTGAAATTTTTTGCTTTTTCCTGCTCCTCTTAGCATGATAAAGAAGATTCAAAGAGAGTGAGATGCCAGCTCCTTTCATTCAGTCAGTAGCTTCAAACATTTCTGGACGTTTTTCAATGGCAAAAATCAATGAATATTGTAAATGCACAAACAGTAATTTCTCCACATTGCAAGGTGCAATTTTGAAATTTTTTGCTTTTTCCTGCTCCTCTTAGCATGATAAAGAAGATTCAAAGAGAGTGAGATGCGAGCTCTTTTCATTCAGTCAGTAGCTTCAAACATTTCTGGTATATGAATAACATGATGTTTTTCAAGGGCAAAAATCAATGAATATTGTAAATGCACAAACAGTAATTTCTCCGCATTGCAAGGTGCAATTCTGAAATTTTTTGCTTTTTCCTGCTCCTCTTAGCATGATAAAGAAGATTCAAAGAGAGTGAGATGCCAGATCCTTTCATTCAGTCAGTAGCTTCAAACATTTCTGGACGTTTTTCAATGGCAAAAATCAATGAATATTGTAAATGCACAAACAGTAATTTCTCCACATTGCAAGGTGCAATTCTGAAATTTTTTGCTTTTTCCTGCTCCTCTTAGCATGATAAAGAAGATTCAAAGAGAGTGAGATGCCAGCTCTTTTCCTTCAGTCAGTAGCTTCAAACATTTCTGGTATATGAATAACATGATGTTTTTCAATGGCAAAAATCAATGAATATTGTAAAATGCACAAACAGTAATTTCTCCGCATTGCAAGGTGCAGTTCTGAAATTTTTTGCTTTTTCCTGCTCCTCTTAGCATGATAAAGAAGATTCAAAGAGAGTGAGATGCCAGCTCCTTTCATTCAGTCAGTAGCTTCAAACATTTCTGGACGTTTTTCAATGGCAAAAATCAATGAATATTGTAAATGCACAAACAGTAATTTCTCCACATTGCAAGGTGCAATTCTGAAATTTTTTGCTTTTTCCTGCTCCTCTTAGCATGATAAAGAAGATTCAAAGAGAGTGATATGCCAGCTCTTTTCATTCAGTCAGTAGCTTCAAACATTTCTGGTATATGAATAACATGATGTTTTTCAATCGCAAAAATCAATGAATATTGTAAATGCACAAACAGTAATTTCTCCGCATTGCAAGGTGCAATTCTGAAATTTTTTGCTTTTTAGTGCTCCTCTTAGCATGATAAAGAAGATTCAAAGAGAGTGAGATGCCAGCTCCTTTCATTCAGTCAGTAGCTTCAAACATTTCTGGACGTCTTACAATGGCAAAAATCAATGAATATTGTAAATGCACAAACAGTAATTTCTCCACATTGCAAGGTGCAATTCTGAAATTTTTTGCTTTTTCCTGCTCCTCTTAGAATGATAAAGAAGATTCAAAGAGAGTGATATGCCAGCTCTTTTCATTCAGTCAGTAGCTTCAAACATTTCTGGTATATGAATAACATGATGTTTTTCAATCGCAAAAATCAATGAATATTGTAAATGCACAAACAGTAATTTCTCCGCATTGCAAGGTGCAATTCTGAAATTTTTTGCTTTTTAGTGCTCCTCTTAGCATGATAAAGAAGATTCAAAGAGAGTGAGATGCCAGCTCCTTTCATTCAGTCAGTAGCTTCAAACATTTCTGGACGTCTTACAATGGCAAAAATCAATGAATATTGTAAATGCACAAACAGTAAATTCTCCACATTGCAAGGTGCAATTCTGAAATTTTTTGCTTTTTCCTGCTCCTCTTAGCATGATAAAGAAGATTCAAAGAGAGTGAGATGCCAGCTCTTTTCATTCAGTCAGTAGCTTCAAACATTTCTGGTATATGAATAACATGATGTTTTTCAATGGCAAAAATCAATGAATATTGTAAAATGCACAAACAGTAATTTCTCCGCATTGCAAGGTGCAATTCTGAAATTTCTTGCTTTTTCCTGCTCCTCTTAGCATGATAAAGAAGATTCAAAGAGAGTGAGATGCCAGCTCCTTTCATTCAGTCAGTAGCTTCAAACATTTCTGAACGTTTTTCAAAGGCAAAAATCAATGAATATTGTAAATGCACAAACAGTAATTTCTCCACATTGCAAGGTGCAATTCTGAAATTTTTTGCTTTTTCCTGCTCCTCTTAGCATGATAAAGAAGATTCAAAGAGAGTGAGATGCCAGCTCTTTTCATTCAGTCAGTAGCTTCAAACATTTCTGGTATATGAATAACATGATGTTTTTCAATGGCAAAAATCAATGAATATTGTAAATGCACAAACAGTAATTTCTCCGCATTGCAAGGTGCAATTCTGAAATTTTTTGCTTTTTCCTGCTCCTCTTAGCATGATAAAGAAGATTCAAAGAGAGTGAGATGCCAGCTCCTTTCATTCAGTCAGTAGCTTCAAACATTTCTGGACGTTTTTCAATGGCAAAAATCAATGAATATTGTAAATGCACAAACAGTAATTTCTCCACATTGCAAGGTGCAATTTTGAAATTTTTTGCTTTTTCCTGCTCCTCTTAGCATGATAAAGAAGATTCAAAGAGAGTGAGATGCGAGCTCTTTTCATTCAGTCAGTAGCTTCAAACATTTCTGGTATATGAATAACATGATGTTTTTCAAGGGCAAAAATCAATGAATATTGTAAATGCACAAACAGTAATTTCTCCGCATTGCAAGGTGCAATTCTGAAATTTTTTGCTTTTTCCTGCTCCTCTTAGCATGATAAAGAAGATTCAAAGAGAGTGAGATGCCAGATCCTTTCATTCAGTCAGTAGCTTCAAACATTTCTGGACGTTTTTCAATGGCAAAAATCAATGAATATTGTAAATGCACAAACAGTAATTTCTCCACATTGCAAGGTGCAATTCTGAAATTTTTTGCTTTTTCCTGCTCCTCTTAGCATGATAAAGAAGATTCAAAGAGAGTGAGATGCCAGCTCTTTTCCTTCAGTCAGTAGCTTCAAACATTTCTGGTATATGAATAACATGATGTTTTTCAATGGCAAAAATCAATGAATATTGTAAAATGCACAAACAGTAATTTCTCCGCATTGCAAGGTGCAGTTCTGAAATTTTTTGCTTTTTCCTGCTCCTCTTAGCATGATAAAGAAGATTCAAAGAGAGTGAGATGCCAGCTCCTTTCATTCAGTCAGTAGCTTCAAACATTTCTGGACGTTTTTCAATGGCAAAAATCAATGAATATTGTAAATGCACAAACAGTAATTTCTCCACATTGCAAGGTGCAATTCTGAAATTTTTTGCTTTTTCCTGCTCCTCTTAGCATGATAAAGAAGATTCAAAGAGAGTGATATGCCAGCTCTTTTCATTCAGTCAGTAGCTTCAAACATTTCTGGTATATGAATAACATGATGTTTTTCAATCGCAAAAATCAATGAATATTGTAAATGCACAAACAGTAATTTCTCCGCATTGCAAGGTGCAATTCTGAAATTTTTTGCTTTTTAGTGCTCCTCTTAGCATGATAAAGAAGATTCAAAGAGAGTGAGATGCCAGCTCCTTTCATTCAGTCAGTAGCTTCAAACATTTCTGGACGTCTTACAATGGCAAAAATCAATGAATATTGTAAATGCACAAACAGTAATTTCTCCACATTGCAAGGTGCAATTCTGAAATTTTTTGCTTTTTCCTGCTCCTCTTAGAATGATAAAGAAGATTCAAAGAGAGTGATATGCCAGCTCTTTTCATTCAGTCAGTAGCTTCAAACATTTCTGGTATATGAATAACATGATGTTTTTCAATCGCAAAAATCAATGAATATTGTAAATGCACAAACAGTAATTTCTCCGCATTGCAAGGTGCAATTCTGAAATTTTTTGCTTTTTAGTGCTCCTCTTAGCATGATAAAGAAGATTCAAAGAGAGTGAGATGCCAGCTCCTTTCATTCAGTCAGTAGCTTCAAACATTTCTGGACGTCTTACAATGGCAAAAATCAATGAATATTGTAAATGCACAAACAGTAAATTCTCCACATTGCAAGGTGCAATTCTGAAATTTTTTGCTTTTTCCTGCTCCTCTTAGCATGATAAAGAAGATTCAAAGAGAGTGAGATGCCAGCTCTTTTCATTCAGTCAGTAGCTTCAAACATTTCTGGTATATGAATAACATGATGTTTTTCAATGGCAAAAATCAATGAATATTGTAAAATGCACAAACAGTAATTTCTCCGCATTGCAAGGTGCAATTCTGAAATTTCTTGCTTTTTCCTGCTCCTCTTAGCATGATAAAGAAGATTCAAAGAGAGTGAGATGCCAGCTCCTTTCATTCAGTCAGTAGCTTCAAACATTTCTGAACGTTTTTCAAAGGCAAAAATCAATGAATATTGTAAATGCACAAACAGTAATTTCTCCACATTGCAAGGTGCAATTCTGAAATTTTTTGCTTTTTCCTGCTCCTCTTAGCATGATAAAGAAGATTCAAAGAGAGTGAGATGCCAGCTCTTTTCATTCAGTCAGTAGCTTCAAACATTTCTGGTATATGAATAACATGATGTTTTTCAATGGCAAAAATCAATGAATATTGTAAATGCACAAACAGTAATTTCTCCGCATTGCAAGGTGCAATTCTGAAATTTTTTGCTTTTTCCTGCTCCTCTTAGCATGATAAAGAAGATTCAAAGAGAGTGAGATGCCAGCTCCTTTCATTCAGTCAGTAGCTTCAAACATTTCTGGACGTTTTTCAATGGCAAAAATCAATGAATATTGTAAATGCACAAACAGTAATTTCTCCACATTGCAAGGTGCAATTTTGAAATTTTTTGCTTTTTCCTGCTCCTCTTAGCATGATAAAGAAGATTCAAAGAGAGTGAGATGCGAGCTCTTTTCATTCAGTCAGTAACTTCAAACATTTCTGGTATATGAATAACATGATGTTTTTCAAGGGCAAAAATCAATGAATATTGTAAATGCACAAACAGTAATTTCTCCGCATTGCAAGGTGCAATTCTGAAATTTTTTGCTTTTTCCTGCTCCTCTTAGCATGATAAAGAAGATTCAAAGAGAGTGAGATGCCAGATCCTTTCATTCAGTCAGTAGCTTCAAACATTTCTGGACGTTTTTCAATGGCAAAAATCAATGAATATTGTAAATGCACAAACAGTAATTTCTCCACATTGCAAGGTGCAATTCTGAAATTTTTTGCTTTTTCCTGCTCCTCTTAGCATGATAAAGAAGATTCAAAGAGAGTGAGATGCCAGCTCTTTTCCTTCAGTCAGTAGCTTCAAACATTTCTGGTATATGAATAACATGATGTTTTTCAATGGCAAAAATCAATAAATATTGTAAATGCACAAACAGTAATTTCTCCGCATTGCAAGGTGCAATTCTGAAATTTTTTGCTTTTTCCTGCTCCTCTTAGCATGATAAAGAAGATTCAAAGAGAGTGAGATGCCAGCTCCTTTCATTCAGTCAGTAGCTTCAAACATTTCTGGATGTTTTTCAATGGCAAAAATCAATGAATATTGTAAATGCACAAACAGTAATTTCTCCACATTGCAAGGTGCAATTCTGAAATTTTTTGCTTTTTCCTGCTCCTCTTAGCATGATAAAGAAGATTCAAAGAGAGTGAGATGCCAGCTCTTTTCATTCAGTCAGTAGCTTCAAACATTTCTGGTATATGAATAACATGATGTTTTTCAATGGCAAAAATCAATGAATATTGTAAATGCACAAACAGTAATTTCTCCGCATTGCAAGGTGCAATTCTGAAATTTTTTGCTTTTTCCTGCTCCTCTTAGCATGATAAAGAAGATTCAAAGAGAGTGAGATGCCAGCTCCTTTCATTCATGCAGTAGCTTCAAACATTTCTGGACGTTTTTCAATGGCAAAAATCAATGAATATTGTAAATGCACAAACAGTAATTTCTCCACATTGCAAGGTGCAATTCTGAAATTTTTTGCTTTTTCCTGCTCCTCTTAGCATGATAAAGAAGATTCAAAGAGAGTGAGATGCCAGCTCTTTTCATTCAGTCAGTAGCTTCAAACATTTCTGGTATATGAATAACATGATGTTTTTCAATGGCAAAAATCAATGAATATTGTAAATGCACAAACAGTAATTTCTCCGCATTGCAAGGTGCAATTCTGAAATTTTTTGCTTTTTCCTGCTCCTCTTAGCATGATAAAGAAGATTCAAAGAGAGTGAGATGCCAGCTCCTTTCATTCAGTCAGTAGCTTCAAACATTTCTGGACGTTTTTCAATGGCAAAAATCAATGAATATTGTAAATGCACAAACAGTAATTTCTCCACATTGCAAGGTGCAATTCTGAAATTTTTTGCTTTTTCCTGCTCCTCTTAGCATGATAAAGAAGATTCAAAGAGAGTGAGATGCCAGCTCTTTTCATTCAGTCAGTAGCTTCAAACATTTCTGGTATATGAATAACATGATGTTTTTCAATGGCAAAAATCAATGAATATTGTAAATGCACAAACAGTAATTTCTCCGCATTGCAAGGTGCAATTCTGAATTTTTTTGCTTTTTCCTGCTCCTCTTAGCATGATAAAGAAGATTCAAAGAGAGTGAGATGCCAGCTCCTTTCATTCAGTCGGTAGCTTCAAACATTTCTGGAAGTGTTTCAATGGCAAAAATCAATGAATATTGTAAATGCACAAACAGTAATTTCTCCACATTGCAAGGTGAAATTCTGAAATTTTTTGCTTTTTCCTGCTCCTCTTAGCATGATAAAGAAGATTCAAAGAGAGTGAGATGCCAGCTCTTTTCATTCAGTCAGTAGCTTCAAACATTTCTGGTATATGAATAACATGATGTTTTTCAATGGCAAAAATCAATGAATATTGTAAATGCACAAACAGTAATTTCTCCGCATTGCAAGGTGCAATTCTGAAATTTTTTGCTTTTTCCTGCTCCTCTTAGCATGATAAAGAAGATTGAAAGAGAGTGAGATGCCAGCTCCTTTCATTCAGTCAGTAGCTTCAAACATTTCTGGACGTTTTTCAATGGCAAAAATCAATGAATATTGTAAATGCACAAACAGTAATTTCTCCACATTGCAAGGTGCAATTCTGAAATTTTTTGCTTTTTCCTGCTCCTCTTAGCATGATAACGAAGATTCAAAGAGAGTGAGATGCAAGCTCTTTTCATTCAGTCAGTAGCTTCAAACATTTCTGGTATATGAATAACATGATGTTTTTCAATGGCAAAAATCAATGAATATTGTAAATGCACAAACAGTAATTTCTCCGCATTGCAAGGTGCAATTCTGAATTTTTTTGCTTTTTCCTGCTCCTCTTAGCATGATAAAGAAGATTCAAAGAGAGTGAGATGCCAGCTCCTTTCATTCAGTCAGTAGCTTCAAACATTTCTGGACGTTTTTCAATGGCAAAAATCATGAATATTGTAAATGCACAAACAGTAATTTCTCCACATTGCAAGGTGCAATTCTGAAATTTTTTGCTTTTTCCTGCTCCTCTTAGCATGATAAAGAAGATTCAAAGAGAGTGAGATGCCAGCTCTTTTCATTCAGTCAGTAGCTTCAAACATTTCTGGTATATGAATAACATGATGTTTTTCAATGGCAAAAATCAATGAATATTGTAAATGCACAAACAGTAATTTCTCCGCATTGCAAGGTGAAATTCTGAAATTTTTTGCTTTTTCCTGCTCCTCTTAGCCTGATAAAGAAGATTCAAAGAGAGTGAGATGCCAGCTCCTTTCATTCAGTCAGTAGCTTCAAACATTTCTGGACGTTTTTCAATGGCAAAAATCAATGAATATTGTAAATGCACAAACAGTAATTTCTCCACATTGCAAGGTGCAATTCTGAAATGTTTTGCTTTTTCCTGCTCCTCTTAGCATGATAAAGAAGATTCAAAGAGAGTGAGATGCCAGCTCTTTTCATTCAGTCAGTAGCTTCAAACCTTTCTGGTATATGAATAACATGATGTTTTTCAATGGCAAAAATCAATGAATATTGTAAATGCACAAACAGTAATTTCTCCGCATTGCAAGGTGCAATTCTGAAATTTTTTGCTTTTTCCTGCTCCTCTTAGCATGATAAAGAAGATTTAAAGAGAGTGAGATGCCAGCTCCTTTCATTCAGTCAGTAGCTTCAAACATTTCTGGACGTTTTTCAATGGCAAAAATCAATGAATATTGTAAATGCACAAACAGTAATTTCTCCACATTGCAAGGTGCAATTCTGAAATTTTTTGCTTTTTCCTGCTCCTCTTAGCATGATAACGAAGATTCAAAGAGAGTGAGATGCCAGCTCTTTTCATTCAGTCAGTAGCTTCAAACATTTCTGGTATATGAATAACATGATGTTTTTCAATGGCAAAAATCAATGAATATTGTAAATGCACAAACAGTAATTTCTCCGCATTGCAAGGTGCAATTCTGAAATTTTTTGCTTTTTCCTGCTCCTCTTAGCATGATAAAGAAGATTCAAAGAGAGTGAGATGCCAGCTCCTTTCATTCAGTCAGTAGCTTCAAACATTTCTGGACGTTTTTCAATGGCAAAAATCATGAATATTGTAAATGCACAAACAGTAATTTCTCCACATTGCAAGGTGCAATTCTGAAATTTTTTGCTTTTTCCTGCTCCTCTTAGCATGATAAAGAAGATTCAAAGAGAGTGAGATGCCAGCTCTTTTCATTCAGTCAGTAGCTTCAAACATTTCTGGTATATGAATAACATGATGTTTTTCAATGGCAAAAATCAATGAATATTGTAAATGCACAAACAGTAATTTCTCCGCATTGCAAGGTGCAATTCTGAAATTTTTTGCTTTTTCCTGCTCCTCTTAGCATGATAAAGAAGATTCAAAGAGAGTGAGATGCCAGCTCCTTTCATTCAGTCAGTAGCTTCAAACATTTCTGGACGTTTTTCAATGGCAAAAATCAATGAATATTGTAAATGCACAAACAGTAATTTCTCCACATTGCAAGGTGCTATTCTGAAATTTTTTGCTTTTTCCTGCTCCTCTTAGCATGATAAAGAAGATTCAAAGAGAGTGAGATGCCAGCTCTTTTCATTCAGTCAGTAGCTTCAAACATTTCTGGTATATGAATAACATGATGTTTTTCAATGGCAAAAATCAATGAATATTGTAAATGCACAAACAGTAATTTCTCCGCATTGCAAGGTGCAATTCTGAAATTTTTTGCTTTTTCCTGCTCCTCTTAGCATGATAAAGAAGATTCAAAGAGAGTGAGATGCCAGCTCCTTTCATTCAGTCAGTAGCTTCAAACATTTCTGGACGTTTTTCAATGGCAAAAATCAATGAATATTGTAAATGCACAAACAGTAATTTCTCCACATTGCAAGGTGCAATTCTGAAATTTTTTGCTTTTTCCTGCTCCTCTTAGCATGATAAAGAAGATTCAAAGAGAGTGAGATGCCAGCTCTTTTCATTCAGTCAGTAGCTTCAAACATTTCTCGTATATGAATAACATGATGTTTTTCAATGGCAAAAATCAATGAATATTGTAAATGCACAAACAGTAATTTCTCCGCATTGCAAGGTGCAATTCTGAAATTTTTTGCTTTTTCCTGCTCCTCTTAGCATGATAAAGAAGATTCAAAGAGAGTGAGATGCCAGCTCCTTTCATTCAGTCAGTAGCTTCAAACATTTCTGGACGTTTTACAATGGCAAAAATCAATGAATATTGTAAATGCACAAACAGTAATTTCTCCACATTGCAAGGTGCAATTCTGAAATTTTTTGCTTTTTCCTGCTCCTCTTAGCATGATAAAGAATATTCAAAGAGAGTGAGATGCCAGCTCTTTTCATTCAGTCAGTAGCTACAAACATTTCTGGTATATGAATAACATGATGTTTTTCAATGGCAAAAATCAATGAATATTGTAAATGCACAAACAGTAATTTCTCCGCATTGCAAGGTGCAATTCTGAATTTTTTTGCTTTTTCCTGCTCCTCTTAGCATGATAAAGAAGATTCAAAGAGAGTGAGATGCCAGCTCCTTTCATTCAGTCGGTAGCTTCAAACATTTCTGGAAGTGTTTCAATGGCAAAAATCAATGAATATTGTAAATGCACAAACAGTAATTTCTCCACATTGCAAGGTGAAATTCTGAAATTTTTTGCTTTTTCCTGCTCCTCTTAGCATGATAAAGAAGATTCAAAGAGAGTGAGATGCCAGCTCTTTTCATTCAGTCAGTAGCTTCAAACATTTCTGGTATATGAATAACATGATGTTTTTCAATGGCAAAAATCAATGAATATTGTAAATGCACAAACAGTAATTTCTCCGCATTGCAAGGTGCAATTCTGAAATTTTTTGCTTTTTCCTGCTCCTCTTAGCATGATAAAGAAGATTCAAAGAGAGTGAGATGCCAGCTCCTTTCATTCAGTCAGTAGCTTCAAACATTTCTGGACGTTTTTCAATGGCAGAAATCAATGAATATTGTAAATGCACAAACAGTAATTTCTCCACATTGCAAGGTGCAATTCTGAAATTTTTTGCTTTTTCCTGCTCCTCTTAGCATGATAAAGAAGATTCAAAGAGAGTGAGATGCCAGCTCTTTTCATTCAGTCAGTAGCTTCAAACATTTCTGGTATATGAATAACATGATGTTTTTCAATGGCAAAAATCAATGAATATTGTAAATGCACAAACAGTAATTTCTCCGCATTGCAAGGTGCAATTCTGAATTTTTTTGCTTTTTCCTGCTCCTCTTAGCATGATAAAGAAGATTCAAAGAGAGTGAGATGCCAGCTCCTTTCATTCAGTCGGTAGCTTCAAACATTTCTGGAAGTGTTTCAATGGCAAAAATCAATGAATATTGTAAATGCACAAACAGTAATTTCTCCACATTGCAAGGTGAAATTCTGAAATTTTTTGCTTTTTCCTGCTCCTCTTAGCATGATAAAGAAGATTCAAAGAGAGTGAGATGCCAGCTCTTTTCATTCAGTCAGTAGCTTCAAACATTTCTGGTATATGAATAACATGATGTTTTTCAATGGCAAAAATCAATGAATATTGTAAATGCACAAACAGTAATTTCTCCGCATTGCAAGGTGCAATTCTGAAATTTTTTGCTTTTTCCTGCTCCTCTTAGCATGATAAAGAAGATTGAAAGAGAGTGAGATGCCAGCTCCTTTCATTCAGTCAGTAGCTTCAAACATTTCTGGACGTTTTTCAATGGCAAAAATCAATGAATATTGTAAATGCACAAACAGTAATTTCTCCACATTGCAAGGTGCAATTCTGAAATTTTTTGCTTTTTCCTGCTCCTCTTAGCATGATAACGAAGATTCAAAGAGAGTGAGATGCCAGCTCTTTTCATTCAGTCAGTAGCTTCAAACATTTCTGGTATATGAATAACATGATGTTTTTCAATGGCAAAAATCAATGAATATTGTAAATGCACAAACAGTAATTTCTCCGCATTGCAAGGTGCAATTCTGAAATTTTTTGCTTTTTCCTGCTCCTCTTAGCATGATAAAGAAGATTCAAAGAGAGTGAGATGCCAGCTCCTTTCATTCAGTCAGTAGCTTCAAACATTTCTGGACGTTTTTCAATGGCAAAAATCATGAATATTGTAAATGCACAAACAGTAATTTCTCCACATTGCAAGGTGCAATTCTGAAATTTTTTGCTTTTTCCTGCTCCTCTTAGCATGATAAAGAAGATTCAAAGAGAGTGAGATGCCAGCTCTTTTCATTCAGTCAGTAGTTTCAAACATTTCTGGTATATGAATAACATGATGTTTTTCAATGGCAAAAATCAATGAATATTGTAAATGCACAAACAGTAATTTCTCCGCATTGCAAGGTGCAATTCTGAAATTTTTTGCTTTTTCCTGCTCCTCTTAGCATGATAAAGAAGATTCAAAGAGAGTGAGATGCCAGCTCCTTTCATTCAGTCAGTAGCTTCAAACATTTCTGGTATATGAATAACATGATGTTTTTCAATGGCAAAAATCAATGAATATTGTAAATGCACAAACAGTAATTTCTCCGCATTGCAAGGTGCAATTCTGAAATTTTTTGCTTTTTCCTGCTCCTCTTAGCATGATAAAGAAGATTCAAAGAGAGTGAGATGCCAGCTCCTTTCATTCAGTCAGTAGCTTCAAACATTTCTGGACGTTTTTCAATGGCAAAAATCAATGAATATTGTAAATGCACAAACAGTAATTTCTCCACATTGCAAGGTGAAATTCTGAAATTTTTTACTTTTTCCTGCTCCTCTTAGCATGATAAAGAAGATTCAAAGAGAGTGAGATGCCAGCTCTTTTCATTCAGTCAGTAGCTTCAAACATTTCTGGTATATGAATAACATGATGTTTTTCAATGGCAAAAATCAATGAATATTGTAAATGCACAAACAGTAATTTCTCCGCATTGCAAGGTGCAATTCTGAAATTTTTTGCTTTTTCCTGCTCCTCTTAGCATGATAAAGAAGATTCAAAGAGAGTGAGATGCCAGCTCCTTTCATTCAGTCAGTAGCTTCAAACATTTCTGGACGTTTTTCAATGGCAAAAATCAATGAATATTGTAAATGCACAAACAGTAATTTCTCCACATTGCAAGGTGCAATTCTGAAATTTTTTGCTTTTTCCAGCTCCTCTTAGCATGATAAAGAAGATTCAAAGAGAGTGAGATGCCAGCTATTTTCATTCAGTCAGTAGCTTCAAACATTTCAGGTATATGAATAACATGATGTTTTTCAATGGCAAAAATCAATGAATATTGTAAATGCACAAACAGTAATTTCTCCGCATTGCAAGGTGCAATTCTGAATTTTTTTGCTTTTTCCTGCTCCTCTTAGCATGATAAAGAAGATTCAAAGAGAGTGAGATGCCAGCTCCTTTCATTCAGTCAGTAGCTTCAAACATTTCTGGACGTTTTTCAATGGCAAAAATCAATGAATATTGTAAATGCACAAACAGTAATTTCTCCACATTGCAAAGTGCAATTCTGAAGTTTTTTGCTTTTTCCTGCTCCTCTTAGCATGAAAAAGAACATTCAAAGAGAGTGAGATGCCAGCTCTTTTCATTCAGTCAGTAGCTTCAAACATTTCTGGTATATGAATAACATGATGTTTTTCAATGGCAAAAATCAATGAATATTGTAAATGCACAAACAGTTATTTCTCCGCATTGCAAGGTGCAATTCTGAAATTTTTTGCTTTTTCCTGCTCCTCTTAGCATGATAAAGAAGATTCAAAGAGAGTGAGATGCCAGCTCCTTTCATTCAGTCAGTAGCTTCAAACATTTCTGGACGTTTTTCAATGGCAAAAATCAATGAATATTGTAAATGCACAAACAGTAATTTCTCCACATTGCAAGGTGAAATTCTGAAATTTTTTACTTTTTCCTGCTCCTCTTAGCATGATAAAGAAGATTCAAAGAGAGTGAGATGCCAGCTCTTTTCATTCAGTCAGTAGCTTCAAACATTTCTGGTATATGAATAACATGATGTTTTTCAATGGCAAAAATCAATGAATATTGTAAATGCACAAACAGTAATTTCTCCGCATTGCAAGGTGCAATTCTGAATTTTTTTGCTTTTTCCTGCTCCTCTTAGCATGATAAAGAAGATTCAAAGAGAGTGAGATGCCAGCTCCTTTCATTCAGTCGGTAGCTTCAAACATTTCTGGAAGTGTTTCAATGGCAAAAATCAATGAATATTGTAAATGCACAAACAGTAATTTCTCCACATTGCAAGGTGAAATTCTGAAATTTTTTGCTTTTTCCTGCTCCTCTTAGCATGATAAAGAAGATTCAAAGAGAGTGAGATGCCAGCTCTTTTCATTCAGTCAGTAGCTTCAAACATTTCTGGTATATGAATAACATGATGTTTTTCAATGGCAAAAATCAATGAATATTGTAAATGCACAAACAGTAATTTCTCTGCATTGCAAGGTGCAATTCTGAAATTTTTTGCTTTTTCCTGCTCCTCTTAGCATGATAAAGAAGATTCAAAGAGAGTGAGATGCCAGCTCCTTTCATTCAGTCAGTAGCTTCAAACATTTCTGGACGTTTTTCAATGGCAAAAATCAATGAATATTGTAAATGAACAAACAGTAATTTCTCCACATTGCAAGGTGCTATTCTGAAATTTATTGCTTTTTCCTGCTCCTCTTAGCATGATAAAGAAGATTCAAAGAGAGTGAGATGCCAGCTCTTTTCATTCAGTCAGTAGCTTCAAACATTTCTGGTATATGAATAACATTATGTTTTTCAATGGCAAAAATCAATGAATATTGTAAATGCACAAACAGTAATTTCTCCGCATTGCAAGGTGCAATTCTGAAATTTTTTGCTTTTTCCTGCTCCTCTTAGCATGATAAAGAAGATTCAAAGAGAGTGAGATGCCAGCTCCTTTCATTCAGTCAGTAGCTTCAAACATTTCTGGACGTTTTTCAATGGCAAAAATCAATGAATATTGTAAATGCACAAACAGTAATTTCTCCACATTGCAAGGAGCAATTCTGAAATTTTTTGCTTTTTCCTGCTCCTCTTAGCATGATAAAGAATATTCAAAGAGAGTGAGATGCCAGCTCTTTTCATTCAGTCAGTAGCTACAAACATTTCTGGTATATGAATAACATGATGTTTTTCAATGGCAAAAATCAATGAATATTGTAAATGCACAAACAGTAATTTCTCCGCATTGCAAGGTGCAATTCTGAATTTTTTTGCTTTTTCCTGCTCCTCTTAGCATGATAAAGAAGATTCAAAGAGAGTGAGATGCCAGCTCCTTTCATTCAGTCGGTAGCTTCAAACATTTCTGGAAGTGTTTCAATGGCAAAAATCAATGAATATTGTAAATGCACAAACAGTAATTTCTCCACATTGCAAGGTGAAATTCTGAAATTTTTTGCTTTTTCCTGCTCCTCTTAGCATGATAAAGAAGATTCAAAGAGAGTGAGATGCCAGCTCCTTTCATTCAGTCAGTAGCTTCAAACATTTCTGGACGTTTTTCAATGGCAAAAATCAATGAATATTGTAAATGCACAAACAGTAATTTCTCCACATTGCAAGGTGCAATTTTGAAATTTTTTGCTTTTTCCTGCTCCTCTTAGCATGATAAAGAAGATTCAAAGAGAGTGAGATGCGAGCTCTTTTCATTCAGTCAGTAACTTCAAACATTTCTGGTATATGAATAACATGATGTTTTTCAAGGGCAAAAATCAATGAATATTGTAAATGCACAAACAGTAATTTCTCCGCATTGCAAGGTGCAATTCTGAAATTTTTTGCTTTTTCCTGCTCCTCTTAGCATGATAAAGAAGATTCAAAGAGAGTGAGATGCCAGATCCTTTCATTCAGTCAGTAGCTTCAAACATTTCTGGACGTTTTTCAATGGCAAAAATCAATGAATATTGTAAATGCACAAACAGTAATTTCTCCACATTGCAAGGTGCAATTCTGAAATTTTTTGCTTTTTCCTGCTCCTCTTAGCATGATAAAGAAGATTCAAAGAGAGTGAGATGCCAGCTCTTTTCATTCAGTCAGTAGCTACAAACATTTCTGGTATATGAATAACATGATGTTTTTCAATGGCAAAAATCAATGAATATTGTAAATGCACAAACAGTAATTTCTCCGCATTGCAAGGTGCAATTCTGAATTTTTTTGCTTTTTCCTGCTCCTCTTAGCATGATAAAGAAGATTCAAAGAGAGTGAGATGCCAGCTCCTTTCATTCAGTCGGTAGCTTCAAACATTTCTGGAAGTGTTTCAATGGCAAAAATCAATGAATATTGTAAATGCACAAACAGTAATTTCTCCACATTGCAAGGTGCAATTCTGAAATTTTTTGCTTTTTCCTGCTCCTCTTAGCATGATAAAGAAGATTCAAAGAGAGTGAGATGCCAGCTCTTTTCATTCAGTCAGTAGCTTCAAACATTTCTGGTATATGAATAACATTATGTTTTTCAATGGCAAAAATCAATGAATATTGTAAATGCACAAACAGTAATTTCTCCGCATTGCAAGGTGCAATTCTGAAATTTTTTGCTTTTTCCTTCTCCTCTTAGCATGATAAAGAAGATTCAAAGAGAGTGAGATGCCAGCTCCTTTCATTCAGTCAGTAGCTTCAAACATTTCTGGACGTTTTTCAATGGCAAAAATCAATGAATATTGTAAATGCACAAACAGTAATTTCTCCACATTGCAAGGTGCAATTCTGAAATTTTTTGCTTTTTCCTGCTCCTCTTAGCATGATAAAGAAGATTCAAAGAGAGTGAGATGCCAGCTCTTTTCATTCAGTCAGTAGCTTCAAACATTTCTGGTATATGAATAACATGATGTTTTTCAATGGCAAAAATCAATGAATATTGTAAATGCACAAACAGTAATTTCTCCGCATTGCAAGGTGCAATTCTGAAATTTCTTGCTTTTTCCTGCTCCTCTTAGCATGATAAAGAAGATTCAAAGAGAGTGAGATGCCAGCTCCTTTCATTCAGTCAGTAGCTTAAAACATTTCTGGACGTTTTTCAATGGCAAAAATCAATGAATATTGTAAATGCACAAAAGAGTAATTTCTCCGCATTGCAAGGTGCAATTCTGAAATTTTTTGCTTTTTCCTGCTCCTCTTAGCATGATAAAGAAGATTCAAAGAGAGTGAGATGCCAGCTCTTTTCATTCAGTCAGTAGTTTCAAACATTTCTGGTATATGAATAACATGATGTTTTTCAATGGCAAAAATCAATGAATATTGTAAATGCACAAAAGAGTAATTTCTCCGCATTGCAAGGTGCAATTCTGAAATTTTTTGCTTTTTCCTGCTCCTCTTAGCATGATAAAGAAGATTCAAAGAGAGTGAGATGCCAGCTCTTTTCATTCAGTCAGTAGTTTCAAACATTTCTGGTATATGAATAACATGATGTTTTTCAATGGCAAAAATCAATGAATATTGTAAATGCACAAACAGTAATTTCTCCGCATTGCAAGGTGCAATTCTGAAATTTTTTGCTTTTTCCTGCTCCTCTTAGCATGATAAAGAAGATTCAAAGAGAGTGAGATGCCAGCTCCTTTCATTCAGTCAGTAGCTTCAAACATTTCTGGTATATGAATAACATGATGTTTTTCAATGGCAAAAATCAATGAATATTGTAAATGCACAAACAGTAATTTCTCCGCATTGCAAGGTGCAATTCTGAAATTTTTTGCTTTTTCCTGCTCCTCTTAGCATGATAAAGAAGATTCAAAGAGAGTGAGATGCCAGCTCCTTTCATTCAGTCAGTAGCTTCAAACATTTCTGGACGTTTTTCAATGGCAAAAATCAATGAATATTGTAAATGCACAAACAGTAATTTCTCCACATTGCAAGGTGAAATTCTGAAATTTTTTACTTTTTCCTGCTCCTCTTAGCATGATAAAGAAGATTCAAAGAGAGTGAGATGCCAGCTCTTTTCATTCAGTCAGTAGCTTCAAACATTTCTGGTATATGAATAACATGATGTTTTTCAATGGCAAAAATCAATGAATATTGTAAATGCACAAACAGTAATTTCTCCGCATTGCAAGGTGCAATTCTGAAATTTTTTGCTTTTTCCTGCTCCTCTTAGCATGATAAAGAAGATTCAAAGAGAGTGAGATGCCAGCTCCTTTCATTCAGTCAGTAGCTTCAAACATTTCTGGACGTTTTTCAATGGCAAAAATCAATGAATATTGTAAATGCACAAACAGTAATTTCTCCACATTGCAAGGTGCAATTCTGAAATTTTTTGCTTTTTCCAGCTCCTCTTAGCATGATAAAGAAGATTCAAAGAGAGTGAGATGCCAGCTATTTTCATTCAGTCAGTAGCTTCAAACATTTCAGGTATATGAATAACATGATGTTTTTCAATGGCAAAAATCAATGAATATTGTAAATGCACAAACAGTAATTTCTCCGCATTGCAAGGTGCAATTCTGAATTTTTTTGCTTTTTCCTGCTCCTCTTAGCATGATAAAGAAGATTCAAAGAGAGTGAGATGCCAGCTCCTTTCATTCAGTCAGTAGCTTCAAACATTTCTGGACGTTTTTCAATGGCAAAAATCAATGAATATTGTAAATGCACAAACAGTAATTTCTCCACATTGCAAAGTGCAATTCTGAAGTTTTTTGCTTTTTCCTGCTCCTCTTAGCATGAAAAAGAACATTCAAAGAGAGTGAGATGCCAGCTCTTTTCATTCAGTCAGTAGCTTCAAACATTTCTGGTATATGAATAACATGATGTTTTTCAATGGCAAAAATCAATGAATATTGTAAATGCACAAACAGTTATTTCTCCGCATTGCAAGGTGCAATTCTGAAATTTTTTGCTTTTTCCTGCTCCTCTTAGCATGATAAAGAAGATTCAAAGAGAGTGAGATGCCAGCTCCTTTCATTCAGTCAGTAGCTTCAAACATTTCTGGACGTTTTTCAATGGCAAAAATCAATGAATATTGTAAATGCACAAACAGTAATTTCTCCACATTGCAAGGTGAAATTCTGAAATTTTTTACTTTTTCCTGCTCCTCTTAGCATGATAAAGAAGATTCAAAGAGAGTGAGATGCCAGCTCTTTTCATTCAGTCAGTAGCTTCAAACATTTCTGGTATATGAATAACATGATGTTTTTCAATGGCAAAAATCAATGAATATTGTAAATGCACAAACAGTAATTTCTCCGCATTGCAAGGTGCAATTCTGAATTTTTTTGCTTTTTCCTGCTCCTCTTAGCATGATAAAGAAGATTCAAAGAGAGTGAGATGCCAGCTCCTTTCATTCAGTCGGTAGCTTCAAACATTTCTGGAAGTGTTTCAATGGCAAAAATCAATGAATATTGTAAATGCACAAACAGTAATTTCTCCACATTGCAAGGTGAAATTCTGAAATTTTTTGCTTTTTCCTGCTCCTCTTAGCATGATAAAGAAGATTCAAAGAGAGTGAGATGCCAGCTCTTTTCATTCAGTCAGTAGCTTCAAACATTTCTGGTATATGAATAACATGATGTTTTTCAATGGCAAAAATCAATGAATATTGTAAATGCACAAACAGTAATTTCTCTGCATTGCAAGGTGCAATTCTGAAATTTTTTGCTTTTTCCTGCTCCTCTTAGCATGATAAAGAAGATTCAAAGAGAGTGAGATGCCAGCTCCTTTCATTCAGTCAGTAGCTTCAAACATTTCTGGACGTTTTTCAATGGCAAAAATCAATGAATATTGTAAATGAACAAACAGTAATTTCTCCACATTGCAAGGTGCTATTCTGAAATTTATTGCTTTTTCCTGCTCCTCTTAGCATGATAAAGAAGATTCAAAGAGAGTGAGATGCCAGCTCTTTTCATTCAGTCAGTAGCTTCAAACATTTCTGGTATATGAATAACATTATGTTTTTCAATGGCAAAAATCAATGAATATTGTAAATGCACAAACAGTAATTTCTCCGCATTGCAAGGTGCAATTCTGAAATTTTTTGCTTTTTCCTGCTCCTCTTAGCATGATAAAGAAGATTCAAAGAGAGTGAGATGCCAGCTCCTTTCATTCAGTCAGTAGCTTCAAACATTTCTGGACGTTTTTCAATGGCAAAAATCAATGAATATTGTAAATGCACAAACAGTAATTTCTCCACATTGCAAGGAGCAATTCTGAAATTTTTTGCTTTTTCCTGCTCCTCTTAGCATGATAAAGAATATTCAAAGAGAGTGAGATGCCAGCTCTTTTCATTCAGTCAGTAGCTACAAACATTTCTGGTATATGAATAACATGATGTTTTTCAATGGCAAAAATCAATGAATATTGTAAATGCACAAACAGTAATTTCTCCGCATTGCAAGGTGCAATTCTGAATTTTTTTGCTTTTTCCTGCTCCTCTTAGCATGATAAAGAAGATTCAAAGAGAGTGAGATGCCAGCTCCTTTCATTCAGTCGGTAGCTTCAAACATTTCTGGAAGTGTTTCAATGGCAAAAATCAATGAATATTGTAAATGCACAAACAGTAATTTCTCCACATTGCAAGGTGAAATTCTGAAATTTTTTGCTTTTTCCTGCTCCTCTTAGCATGATAAAGAAGATTCAAAGAGAGTGAGATGCCAGCTCCTTTCATTCAGTCAGTAGCTTCAAACATTTCTGGACGTTTTTCAATGGCAAAAATCAATGAATATTGTAAATGCACAAACAGTAATTTCTCCACATTGCAAGGTGCAATTTTGAAATTTTTTGCTTTTTCCTGCTCCTCTTAGCATGATAAAGAAGATTCAAAGAGAGTGAGATGCGAGCTCTTTTCATTCAGTCAGTAACTTCAAACATTTCTGGTATATGAATAACATGATGTTTTTCAAGGGCAAAAATCAATGAATATTGTAAATGCACAAACAGTAATTTCTCCGCATTGCAAGGTGCAATTCTGAAATTTTTTGCTTTTTCCTGCTCCTCTTAGCATGATAAAGAAGATTCAAAGAGAGTGAGATGCCAGATCCTTTCATTCAGTCAGTAGCTTCAAACATTTCTGGACGTTTTTCAATGGCAAAAATCAATGAATATTGTAAATGCACAAACAGTAATTTCTCCACATTGCAAGGTGCAATTCTGAAATTTTTTGCTTTTTCCTGCTCCTCTTAGCATGATAAAGAAGATTCAAAGAGAGTGAGATGCCAGCTCTTTTCATTCAGTCAGTAGCTACAAACATTTCTGGTATATGAATAACATGATGTTTTTCAATGGCAAAAATCAATGAATATTGTAAATGCACAAACAGTAATTTCTCCGCATTGCAAGGTGCAATTCTGAATTTTTTTGCTTTTTCCTGCTCCTCTTAGCATGATAAAGAAGATTCAAAGAGAGTGAGATGCCAGCTCCTTTCATTCAGTCGGTAGCTTCAAACATTTCTGGAAGTGTTTCAATGGCAAAAATCAATGAATATTGTAAATGCACAAACAGTAATTTCTCCACATTGCAAGGTGCAATTCTGAAATTTTTTGCTTTTTCCTGCTCCTCTTAGCATGATAAAGAAGATTCAAAGAGAGTGAGATGCCAGCTCTTTTCATTCAGTCAGTAGCTTCAAACATTTCTGGTATATGAATAACATTATGTTTTTCAATGGCAAAAATCAATGAATATTGTAAATGCACAAACAGTAATTTCTCCGCATTGCAAGGTGCAATTCTGAAATTTTTTGCTTTTTCCTTCTCCTCTTAGCATGATAAAGAAGATTCAAAGAGAGTGAGATGCCAGCTCCTTTCATTCAGTCAGTAGCTTCAAACATTTCTGGACGTTTTTCAATGGCAAAAATCAATGAATATTGTAAATGCACAAACAGTAATTTCTCCACATTGCAAGGTGCAATTCTGAAATTTTTTGCTTTTTCCTGCTCCTCTTAGCATGATAAAGAAGATTCAAAGAGAGTGAGATGCCAGCTCTTTTCATTCAGTCAGTAGCTTCAAACATTTCTGGTATATGAATAACATGATGTTTTTCAATGGCAAAAATCAATGAATATTGTAAATGCACAAACAGTAATTTCTCCGCATTGCAAGGTGCAATTCTGAAATTTTTTGCTTTTTCCTGCTCCTCTTAGCATGATAAAGAAGATTCAAAGAGAGTGAGATGCCAGCTCCTTTCATTCAGTCAGTAGCTTAAAACATTTCTGGACGTTTTTCAATGGCAAAAATCAATGAATATTGTAAATGCACAAAAGAGTAATTTCTCCGCATTGCAAGGTGCAATTCTGAAATTTTTTGCTTTTTCCTGCTCCTCTTAGCATGATAAAGAAGATTCAAAGAGAGTGAGATGCCAGCTCCTTTCATTCAGTCAGTAGCTTCTAACATTTCTGGACGTTTTTCAATGGCAAAAATCAATGAATATTGTAAATGCACAAACAGTAATTTCTCCACATTGCAAGGTGCAATTCTGAAATTTTTTGCTTTTTCCTGCTCCTCTTAGCATGATAAAGAAGATTCAAAGAGAGTGAGATGCCAGCTCTTTTCATTCAGTCAGTAGCTTCAAACATTTCTGGTATATGAATAACATGATGTTTTTCAATGGCAAAAATCAATGAATATTGTAAATGCACAAACAGTCATTTCTCCGCATTGCAAGGTGCAATTCTGAAATTTTTTGCTTTTTCCTGCTCCTCTTAGCATGATAAAGAAGATTCAAAGAGAGTGAGATGCCAGCTCCTTTCATTCAGTCAGTAGCTTCAAACATTTCTGGACGTTTTTCAATGGCAAAAATCAATGAATATTGTAAATGCACAAACATTAATTTCTCCACATTGCAAGGTGCAATTCTGAAATTTTTTGCGTTTTCCTGCTCCTCTTAGCATGATAAAGAAGATTCAAAGAGAGTGAGATGCCAGCTCTTTTCATTCACTCAGTAGCTTCAAACATTTCTGGTATATGAATAACATGATGTTTTTCAATGGCAAAAATCAATGAATATTGTAAATGCACAAACAGTAATTTCTCCGCATTGCAAGGTGCAATTCTGAAATTTTTTGCTTTTTCCTGCTCCTCTTAGCATGATAAAGAAGATTCAAAGAGAGTGAGATGCCAGCTCCTTTCATTCAGTCAGTAGCTTCAAACATTTCTGGACGTTTTTCAATGGCAAAAATCAATGAATATTGTAAATGCACAAACAGTAATTTCTCCACATTGCAAGGTGCAATTCTGAAATTTTTTGCTTTTTCCTGCTCCTCTTAGCATGATAAAGAAGATTCAAAGAGAGTGAGATGCCAGCTCTTTTCATTCAGTCAGTAGCTTCAAACATTTCTGGTATATGAATAACATGATGTTTTTCAATGGCAAAAATCAATGAATATTGTAAATGCACAAACAGTAATTTCTCCGCATTGCAAGGTGCAATTCTGAAATTTTTTGCTTTTTCCTGCTCCTCTTAGCATGATAAAGAAGATTCAAAGAGAGTGAGATGCCAGCTCCTTTCATTCAGTCTGTAGCTTCAAACATTTCTGGACGTTTTTCAATGGCAAAAATCAATGAATATTGTAAATGCACAAACAGCAATTTCTCCACATTGCAAGGTGCAATTCTGAAATTTTTTGCTTTTTCCTGCTCCTCTTAGCATGATAAAGAAGATTCAAAGAGAGTGAGATGCCAGCTCTTTTCATTCACTCAGTAGCTTCAAACATTTCTGGTATATGAATAACATTATGTTTTTCAATGGCAAAAATCAATGAATATTGTAAATGCACAAACAGTAATTTCTCCGCATTGCAAGGTGCAATTCTGAAATTTTTTGCTTTTTCCTTCTCCTCTTAGCATGATAAAGAAGATTCAAAGAGAGTGAGATGCCAGCTCCTTTCATTCAGTCAGTAGCTTCAAACATTTCTGGACGTTTTTCAATGGCAAAAATCAATGAATATTGTAAATGCACAAACAGTAATTTCTCCACATTGCAAGGTGCAATTCTGAAATTTTTTGCTTTTTCCTGCTCCTCTTAGCATGATAAAGAAGATTCAAAGAGAGTGAGATGCCAGCTCTTTTCATTCAGTCAGTAGCTTCAAACATTTCTGGTATATGAATAACATGATGTTTTTCAATGGCAAAAATCAATGAATATTGTAAATGCACAAACAGTAATTTCTCCGCATTGCAAGGTGCAATTCTGAAATTTTTTGCTTTTTCCTGCTCCTCTTAGCATGATAAAGAAGATTCAAAGAGAGTGAGATGCAAGCTCCTTTCATTCAGTCAGTAGCTTAAAACATTTCTGGACGTTTTTCAATGGCAAAAATCAATGAATATTGTAAATGCACAAAAGAGTAATTTCTCCGCATTGCAAGGTGCAATTCTGAAATTTTTTTGCTTTTTCCTGCTCCTCTTAGCATGATAAAGAAGATTCAAAGAGAGTGAGATGCCAGCTCCTTTCATTCAGTCAGTAGCTTCTAACATTTCTGGACGTTTTTCAATGGCAAAAATCAATGAATATTGTAAATGCACAAACAGTAATTTCTCCACATTGCAAGGTGCAATTCTGAAATTTTTTGCTTTTTCCTGCTCCTCTTAGCATGATAAAGAAGATTCAAAGAGAGTGAGATGCCAGCTCTTTTCATTCAGTCAGTAGCTTCAAACATTTCTGGTATATGAATAACATGATGTTTTTCAATGGCAAAAATCAATGAATATTGTAAATGCACAAACAGTCATTTCTCCGCATTGCAAGGTGCAATTCTGAAATTTTTTGCTTTTTCCTGCTCCTCTTAGCATGATAAAGAAGATTCAAAGAGAGTGAGATGCCAGCTCCTTTCATTCAGTCAGTAGCTTCAAACATTTCTGGACGTTTTTCAATGGCAAAAATCAATGAATATTGTAAATGCACAAACAGTAATTTCTCCACATTGCAAGGTGCAATTCTGAAATTTTTTGCGTTTTCCTGCTCCTCTTAGCATGATAAAGAAGATTCAAAGAGAGTGAGATGCCAGCTCTTTTCATTCAGTCAGTAGCTTCAAACATTTCTGGTATATGAATAACATGATGTTTTTCAATGGCAAAAATCAATGAATATTGTAAATGCACAAACAGTAATTTCTCCGCATTGCAAGGTGCAATTCTGAAATTTTTTGCTTTTTCCTGCTCCTCTTAGCATGATAAAGAAGATTCAAAGAGAGTGAGATGCCAGCTCCTTTCATTCAGTCAGTAGCTTCAAACATTTCTGGACGTTTTTCAATGGCAAAAATAAATGAATATTGTAAATGCACAAACAGTAATTTCTTCACATTGCAAGGTGCAATTCTGAAATTTTTTGCTTTTTCCTGCTCCTCTTAGCATGATAAAGAAGATTCAAAGAGAGTGAGATGCCAGCTCTTTTCATTCAGTCAGTAGCTTCAAACATTTCTGGTATATGAATAACATGATGTTTTTCAATGGCAAAAATCAATGAATATTGTAAATGCACAAACAGTAATTTCTCCGCATTGCAAGGTGCAATTCTGAAATTTTTTGCTTTTTCCTGCTCCTCTTAGCATGATAAAGAAGATTCAAAGAGAGTGAGATGCCAGCTCCTTTCATTCAGTCTGTAGCTTCAAACATTTCTGGACGTTTTTCAATGGCAAAAATCAATGAATATTGTAAATGCACAAACAGCAATTTCTCCACATTGCAAGGTGCAATTCTGAAATTTTTTGCTTTTTCCTGCTCCTCTTAGCATGATAAAGAAGATTCAAAGAGAGTGAGATGCCAGCTCTTTTCATTCACTCAGTAGCTTCAAACATTTCTGGTATATGAATAACATGATGTTTTTCAATGGCAAAAATCAATGAATATTGTAAATGCACAAACAGTAATTTCTCCGCATTGCAAGGTGCAATTCTGAAATTTTTTGCTTTTTCCTGCTCCTCTTAGCATGATAAAGAAGATTCAAAGAGAGTGAGATGCCAGCTCCTTTCATTAAGTCAGTAGCTTCAAACATTTCTGGACGTTTTTCAATGGCAAAAATCAATGAATATTGTAAATGCACAAACAGTAATTTCTCCGCATTGCAAGGTGCAATTCTGAAATTTTTTGCTTTTTCCTGCTCCTCTTAGCATGATAAAGAAGATTCAAAGAGAGTGAGATGCCAGCTCCTTTCATTCAGTCTGTAGCTTCAAACATTTCTGGACGTTTTTCAATGGCAAAAATCAATGAATATTGTAAATGCACAAACAGCAATTTCTCCACATTGCAAGGTGCAATTCTGAAATTTTTTGCTTTTTCCTGCTCCTCTTAGCATGATAAAGAAGATTCAAAGAGAGTGAGATGCCAGCTCTTTTCATTCACTCAGTAGCTTCAAACATTTCTGGTATATGAATAACATTATGTTTTTCAATGGCAAAAATCAATGAATATTGTAAATGCACAAACAGTAATTTCTCCGCATTGCAAGGTGCAATTCTGAAATTTTTTGCTTTTTCCTTCTCCTCTTAGCATGATAAAGAAGATTCAAAGAGAGTGAGATGCCAGCTCCTTTCATTCAGTCAGTAGCTTCAAACATTTCTGGACGTTTTTCAATGGCAAAAATCAATGAATATTGTAAATGCACAAACAGTAATTTCTCCACATTGCAAGGTGCAATTCTGAAATTTTTTGCTTTTTCCTGCTCCTCTTAGCATGATAAAGAAGATTCAAAGAGAGTGAGATGCCAGCTCTTTTCATTCAGTCAGTAGCTTCAAACATTTCTGGTATATGAATAACATGATGTTTTTCAATGGCAAAAATCAATGAATATTGTAAATGCACAAACAGTAATTTCTCCGCATTGCAAGGTGCAATTCTGAAATTTTTTGCTTTTTCCTGCTCCTCTTAGCATGATAAAGAAGATTCAAAGAGAGTGAGATGCAAGCTCCTTTCATTCAGTCAGTAGCTTAAAACATTTCTGGACGTTTTTCAATGGCAAAAATCAATGAATATTGTAAATGCACAAAAGAGTAATTTCTCCGCATTGCAAGGTGCAATTCTGAAATTTTTTTGCTTTTTCCTGCTCCTCTTAGCATGATAAAGAAGATTCAAAGAGAGTGAGATGCCAGCTCCTTTCATTCAGTCAGTAGCTTCTAACATTTCTGGACGTTTTTCAATGGCAAAAATCAATGAATATTGTAAATGCACAAACAGTAATTTCTCCACATTGCAAGGTGCAATTCTGAAATTTTTTGCTTTTTCCTGCTCCTCTTAGCATGATAAAGAAGATTCAAAGAGAGTGAGATGCCAGCTCTTTTCATTCAGTCAGTAGCTTCAAACATTTCTGGTATATGAATAACATGATGTTTTTCAATGGCAAAAATCAATGAATATTGTAAATGCACAAACAGTCATTTCTCCGCATTGCAAGGTGCAATTCTGAAATTTTTTGCTTTTTCCTGCTCCTCTTAGCATGATAAAGAAGATTCAAAGAGAGTGAGATGCCAGCTCCTTTCATTCAGTCAGTAGCTTCAAACATTTCTGGACGTTTTTCAATGGCAAAAATCAATGAATATTGTAAATGCACAAACAGTAATTTCTCCACATTGCAAGGTGCAATTCTGAAATTTTTTGCGTTTTCCTGCTCCTCTTAGCATGATAAAGAAGATTCAAAGAGAGTGAGATGCCAGCTCTTTTCATTCAGTCAGTAGCTTCAAACATTTCTGGTATATGAATAACATGATGTTTTTCAATGGCAAAAATCAATGAATATTGTAAATGCACAAACAGTAATTTCTCCGCATTGCAAGGTGCAATTCTGAAATTTTTTGCTTTTTCCTGCTCCTCTTAGCATGATAAAGAAGATTCAAAGAGAGTGAGATGCCAGCTCCTTTCATTCAGTCAGTAGCTTCAAACATTTCTGGACGTTTTTCAATGGCAAAAATAAATGAATATTGTAAATGCACAAACAGTAATTTCTTCACATTGCAAGGTGCAATTCTGAAATTTTTTGCTTTTTCCTGCTCCTCTTAGCATGATAAAGAAGATTCAAAGAGAGTGAGATGCCAGCTCTTTTCATTCAGTCAGTAGCTTCAAACATTTCTGGTATATGAATAACATGATGTTTTTCAATGGCAAAAATCAATGAATATTGTAAATGCACAAACAGTAATTTCTCCGCATTGCAAGGTGCAATTCTGAAATTTTTTGCTTTTTCCTGCTCCTCTTAGCATGATAAAGAAGATTCAAAGAGAGTGAGATGCCAGCTCCTTTCATTCAGTCTGTAGCTTCAAACATTTCTGGACGTTTTTCAATGGCAAAAATCAATGAATATTGTAAATGCACAAACAGCAATTTCTCCACATTGCAAGGTGCAATTCTGAAATTTTTTGCTTTTTCCTGCTCCTCTTAGCATGATAAAGAAGATTCAAAGAGAGTGAGATGCCAGCTCTTTTCATTCACTCAGTAGCTTCAAACATTTCTGGTATATGAATAACATGATGTTTTTCAATGGCAAAAATCAATGAATATTGTAAATGCACAAACAGTAATTTCTCCGCATTGCAAGGTGCAATTCTGAAATTTTTTGCTTTTTCCTGCTCCTCTTAGCATGATAAAGAAGATTCAAAGAGAGTGAGATGCCAGCTCCTTTCATTCAGTCAGTAGCTTCAAACATTTCTGGACGTTTTTCAATGGCAAAAATCAATGAATATTGTAAATGCACAAACAGTAATTTCTCCACATTGCAAGGTGCAATTCTGAAATTTTTTGCTTTTTCCTGCTCCTCTTAGCATGATAAAGAAGATTCAAAGAGAGTGAGATGCCAGCTCTTTTCATTCAGTCAGTAGCTTCAAACATTTCTGGTATATGAATAACATGATGTTTTTCAATGGCAAAAATCAATGAATATTGTAAATGCACAAACAGTAATTTCTCCGCATTGCAAGGTGCAATTCTGAAATTTTTTGCTTTTTCCTGCTCCTCTTAGCATGATAAAGAAGATTCAAAGAGAGTGAGATGCCAGCTCCTTTCATTCAGTCAGTAGCTTCAAACATTTCTGGACGTTTTTCAATGGCAAAAATCAATGAATATTGTAAATGCACAAACAGTAATTTCTCCACATTGCAAGGTGCAATTCTGAAATTTTTTGCTTTTTCCTGCTCCTCTTAGCATGATAAAGAAGATTCAAAGAGAGTGAGATGCCAGCTCTTTTCATTCAGTCAGTAGCTTCAAACATTTCTGGTATATGAATAACATGATGTTTTTCAATGGCAAAAATCAATGAATATTGTAAATGCACAAACAGTCATTTCTCCGCATTGCAAGGTGCAATTCTGAAATTTTTTGCTTTTTCCTGCTCCTCTTAGCATGATAAAGAAGATTCAAAGAGAGTGAGATGCCAGCTCCTTTCATTCAGTCAGTAGCTTCAAACATTTTTGGACGTTTTTCAATGGCAAAAATCAATGAATATTGTAAATGCACAAACAGTAATTTCTCCACATTGCAAGGTGCAATTCTGAAATTTTTTGCTTTTTCCTGCTCCTCTTAGCATGATAAAGAAGATTCAAAGAGAGTGAAATGCCAGCTCTTTTCATTCAGTCAGTAGCTTCAAACATTTCTGGTATATGAATAACATGATGTTTTTCAATGGCAAAAATCAATGAATATTGTAAATGCACAAACAGTAATTTCACCGCATTGCAAGGTGCAATTCTGAAATTTTTTGCTTTTTCCTGCTCCTCTTAGCATGATAAAGAAGATTCAAAGAGAGTGAGATGCCAGCTCCTTTCATTCAGTCAGTAGCTTCAAACATTTCTGGACGTTTTTCAATGGCAAAAATCAATGAATATTGTAAATGCACAAACAGTAATTTCTCCACATTGCAAGGTGCAATTCTGAAATTTTTTGCTTTTTCCTGCTCCTCTTAGCATGATAAAGAAGATTCAAAGAGAGTGAGATGCCAGCTCTTTTCATTCAGTCAGTAGCTTCAAACATTTCTGGTATATGAATAACATGATGTTTTTCAATGGCAAAAATCAATGAATATTGTAAATGCACAAACAGTAATTTCTCCGCATTGCAAGGTGCAATTCTGAAATTTTTTGCTTTTTCCTGCTCCTCTTAGCATGATAAAGAAGATTCAAAGAGAGTGAGATGCCAGCTCCTTTCATTCAGTCTGTAGCTTCAAACATTTCTGGACGTTTTTCAATGGCAAAAATCAATGAATATTGTAAATGCACAAACAGCAATTTCTCCACATTGCAAGGTGCAATTCTGAAATTTTTTGCTTTTTCCTGCTCCTCTTAGCATGATAAAGAAGATTCAAAGAGAGTGAGATGCCAGCTCTTTTCATTCAGTCAGTAGCTTCAAACATTTCTGGTATATGAATAACATGATGTTTTTCAATGGCAAAAATCAATGAATATTGTAAATGCACAAACAGTAATTTCTCCGCATTGCAAGGTGCAATTCTGAAATTTTTTGCTTTTTCCTGCTCCTCTTAGCATGATAAAGAAGATTCAAAGAGAGTGAGATGCCAGCTCCTTTCATTCAGTCAGTAGCTTCAAACATTTCTGGACGTTTTTCAATGGCAAAAATCAATGAATATTGTAAATGCACAAACAGTAATTTCTCCACATTGCAAGGTGCAATTCTGAAATTTTTTGCTTTTTCCTGCTCCTCTTAGCATGATAAAGAAGATTCAAAGAGAGTGAGATGCCAGCTCTTTTCATTCAGTCAGTAGCTTCAAACATTTCTGGTATATGAATAACATGATGTTTTTCAATGGCAAAAATCAATGAATATTGTAAATGCACAAACAGTAATTTCTCCGCATTGCAAGGTGCAATTCTGAAATTTTTTGCTTTTTCCTGCTCCTCTTAGCATGATAAAGAAGATTCAAAGAGAGTGAGATGCCAGCTCCTTTCATTCAGTCAGTAGCTTCAAACATTTCTGGACATTTTTCAATGGCAAAAATCAATGAATATTGTAAATGCACAAACAGTAATTTCTCCACATTGCAAGGTGCAATTCTGAAATTTTTTGCTTTTTCCTGCTCCTCTTAGCATGATAAAGAAGATTCAAAGAGAGTGAGATGCCAGCTCTTTTCATTCAGTCAGTAGCTTCAAACATTTCTGGTATATGAATAACATGATGTTTTTCAATGGCAAAAATCAATGAATATTGTAAATGCACAAACAGTAATTTCTCCGCATTGCAAGGTGCAATTCTGAAATTTTTTGCTTTTTCCTGCTCCTCTTAGCATGATAAAGAAGATTCAAAGAGAGTGAGATGCCAGCTCCTTTCATTCTGTCAGTAGCTTCAAACATTTCTGGACGTTTTTCAATGGCAAAAATCAATGAATATTGTAAATGCACAAACAGTAATTTCTCCACATTGCAAGGTGCAATTCTGAAATTTTTTGCTTTTTCCTGCTCCTCTTAGCATGATAAAGAAGATTCAAAGAGAGTGAGATGCCAGCTCTTTTCATTCAGTCAGTAGCTTCAAACATTTCTGGTATATGAATAACATGATGTTTTTCAATGTCAAAAATCAATGAATATTGTAAATGCACAAACAGTAATTTCTCCGCATTGCAAGGGGCAATTCTGAAATTTTTTGCTTTTTCCTGCTCCTCTTAGCATGATAAAGAAGATTCAAAGAGAGTGAGATGCCAGCTCCTTTCATTCAGTCAGTAGCTTCAAACATTTCTGGACGTTTTTCAATGGCAAAAATAAATGAATATTGTAAATGCACAAACACTAATTTCTCCACATTGCAAGGTGCAATTCTGAAATTTTTTGCTTTTTCCTGCTCCTCTTAGCATGATAAAGAAGATTCAAAGAGAGTGAGATGCCAGCTCTTTTCATTAAGTCAGTAGCTTCAAACATTTCTGGTATATCAATAACATGATGTTTTTCAATGGCAGAAATCAATGAATATTGTAAATGCACAAACAGTAATTTCTCCGCATTGCAAGGTGCAATTCTGAAATTTTTTGCTTTTTCCTGCTCCTCTTAGCATGATAAAGAAGATTCAAAGAGAGTGAGATGCCAGCTCCTTTCATTCAGTCAGTAGCTTCAAACATTTCTGGACGTTTTTCAATGTCAAAAATCAATGAATATTGTAAATGCACAAACAGTAATTTCTCCACATTGCAAGGTGCAATTCTGAAATTTTTTGCTTTTTCCTGCTCCTCTTAGCATGATAAAGAAGATTCAAAGAGAGTGAGATGCCAGCTCTTTTCATTCAGTCAGTAGCTTCAAACATTTCTGGTATATGAATAACATGATGTTTTTCAATGGCAAAAATCAATGAATATTGTAAATGCACAAACAGTAATTTCTCCGCATTGCAAGGTGCAATTCTGAAATTTTTTGCTTTTTCCTGCTCCTCTTAGCATGATAAAGAAGATTCAAAGAGAGTGAGATGCCAGCTCCTTTCATTCAGTCAGTAGCTTCAAACATTTCTGGACGTTTTTTAATGGCAAAAATCAATGAATATGGTAAATGCACAAACAGTAATTTCTCCACATTGCAAGGTGCAATTCTGAAATTTTTTGCTTTTTCCTGCTCCTCTTAGCATGATAAAGAAGATTCAAAGAGAGTGAGATGCCAGCTCTTTTCATTCAGTCAGTAGCTTCAAACATTTCTGGTATATGAATAACATGATGTTTTTCAATGGCAAACATCAATGAATATTGTAAATGCACAAACAGTAATTTCTCCGCATTGCAAGGTGCAATTCTGAAATTTTTAGCTTTTTCCTGCTCCTCTTAGCATGATAAAGAAGATTCAAAGAGAGTGAGATGCCAGCTCCTTTCATTCAGTCAGTAGCTTCAAACACTTCTGGACGTTTTTCAATGGCAAAAATCAATGAATATTGTGAATGCAGAAACAGTAATTTCTCCACATTGCAAGGTGCAATTCTGAAATTTTTTGCTTTTTCCTGCTCCTCTTAGCATGATAAAGAAGATTCAAAGAGAGTGAGATGCCAGCTCCTTTCATTCAGTCAGTAGCTTCAAACATTTCTGGACATTTTTCAATGGCAAAAATCAATGAATATTGTAAATGCACAAACAGTAATTTCTCCACATTGCAAGGTGCAATTCTGAAATTTTTTGCTTTTTCCTGCTCCTCTTAGCATGATAAAGAAGATTCAAAGAGAGTGAGATGCCAGCTCTTTTCATTCAGTCAGTAGCTTCAAACATTTCTGGTATATGAATAACATGATGTTTTTCAATGGCAAAAATCAATGAATATTGTAAATGCACAAACAGTAATTTCTCCGCATTGCAAGGTGCAATTCTGAAATTTTTTGCTTTTTCCTGCTCCTCTTAGCATGATAAAGAAGATTCAAAGAGAGTGAGATGCCAGCTCCTTTCATTCTGTCAGTAGCTTCAAACATTTCTGGACGTTTTTCAATGGCAAAAATCAATGAATATTGTAAATGCACAAACAGTAATTTCTCCACATTGCAAGGTGCAATTCTGAAATTTTTTGCTTTTTCCTGCTCCTCTTAGCATGATAAAGAAGATTCAAAGAGAGTGAGATGCCAGCTCTTTTCATTCAGTCAGTAGCTTCAAACATTTCTGGTATATGAATAACATGATGTTTTTCAATGGCAAAAATCAATGAATATTGTAAATGCACAAACAGTAATTTCTCCGCATTGCAAGGTGCAATTCTGAAATTTTTTGCTTTTTCCTGCTCCTCTTAGCATGATAAAGAAGATTCAAAGAGAGTGAGATGCCAGCTCCTTTCATTCAGTCAGTAGCTTCAAACATTTCTGGACGTTTTTCAATGGCAAAAATCAATGAATATTGTAAATGCACAAACACTAATTTCTCCACATTGCAAGATGCAATTCTGAAATTTTTTGCTTTTTCCTGCTCCTCTTAGCATGATAAAGAAGATTCAAAGAGAGTGAGATGCCAGCTCTTTTCATTAAGTCAGTAGCTTCAAACATTTCTGGTATATCAATAACATGATGTTTTTCAATGGCAGAAATCAATGAATATTGTAAATGCACAAACAGTAATTTCTCCGCATTGCAAGGTGCAATTCTGAAATTTTTTGCTTTTTCCTGCTCCTCTTAGCATGATAAAGAAGATTCAAAGAGAGTGAGATGCCAGCTCCTTTCATTCAGTCAGTAGCTTCAAACATTTCTGGACGTTTTTCAATGTCAAAAATCAATGAATATTGTAAATGCACAAACAGTAATTTCTCCACATTGCATGGTGCAATTCTGAAATTTTTTGCTTTTTCCTGCTCCTCTTAGCATGATAAAGAAGATTCAAAGAGAGTGAGATGCCAGCTCTTTTCATTCAGTCAGTAGCTTCAAACATTTCTGGTATATGAATAACATGATGTTTTTCAATGGCAAAAATCAATGAATATTGTAAATGCACAAACAGTAATTTCTCCGCATTGCAAGGTGCAATTCTGAAATTTTTTGCTTTTTCCTGCTCCTCTTAGCATGATAAAGAAGATTCAAAGAGAGTGAGATGCCAGCTCCTTTCATTCAGTCAGTAGCTTCAAACATTTCTGGACGTTTTTTAATGGCAAAAATAAATGAATATGGTAAATGCACAAACAGTAATTTCTCCACATTGCAAGGTGCAATTCTGAAATTTTTTGCTTTTTCCTGCTCCTCTTAGCATGATAAAGAAGATTCAAAGAGAGTGAGATGCCAGCTCTTTTCATTCAGTCAGTAGCTTCAAACATTTCTGGTATATGAATAACATGATGTTTTTCAATGGCAAAAATCAATGAATATTGTAAATGCACAAACAGTAATTTCTCCGCATTGCAAGGTGCAATTCTGAAATTTTTAGCTTTTTCCTGCTCCTCTTAGCATGATAAAGAAGATTCAAAGAGAGTGAGATGCCAGCTCCTTTCATTCAGTCAGTAGCTTCAAACACTTCTGGACGTTTTTCAATGGCAAAAATCAATGAATATTGTGAATGCAGAAACAGTAATTTCTCCACATTGCAAGGTGCAATTCTGAAATTTTTTGCTTTTTCCTGCTCCTCTTAGCATGATAAAGAAGATTCAAAGAGAGTGAGATGCCATCTCCTTTCATTCAGTCAGTAGCTTCAAACATTTCTGGACGTTTTTCAATGGCAAAAATCAATGAATATTGTAAATGCACAAACAGTAATTTCTCCACATTGCAAGGTGCAATTCTGAAATTTTTTGCTTTTTCCTCCTCCTCTTAGCATGATAAAGAAGATTCAAAGAGAGTGAGATGCCAGCTCTTTTCATTCAGTCAGTAGCTTCAAACATTTCTGGTATATGAATAACATGATGTTTTTCAATGGCAAAAATCAATGAATATTGTAAATGCACAAACAGTAATTTCTCCGCATTGCAAGGTGCAATTCTGAAATTTTTTGCTTTTTCCTGCTCCTCTTAGCATGATAAAGAAGATTCAAAGAGAGTGAGATGCCAGCTCTTTTCATTCAGTCAGTAGCTTCAAACATTTCTGGTATATGAATAACATGATGTTTTTCAATGGCAAAAATCAATGAATATTGTAAATGCACAAAGAGTAATTTCTCCGCATTGCAAAGTGCAATTCTGAAATTTTTTGCTTTTTCCTGCTCCTCTTAGCATGATAAAGAAGATTCAAAGAGAGTGAGATGCCAGCTCCTTTCATTCAGTCAGTAGCTTCAAACATTTCTGGACGTTTTTCAATGGCAAAAATCAATGAATATTGTAAATGCACAAACAGTAATTTCTCCATATTGCAAGGTGCAATTCTGAAATTTTTTCCTTTTTCCTGCTCCTCTTAGCATGATAAAGAAGATTCAAAGAGAGTGAGATGCCAGCTCTTTTCATTCAGTCAGTAGATTCAAACATTTCTGGTATATGAATAACATGATGTTTTTCAATGGCAAAAATCAATTAATATTGTAAATGCATAAACAGTAATTTCTCCGCATTGCAAGGTGCAATTCTGAAATTTTTTGCTTTTTCCTGCTCCTCTTAGCATGATAAAGAAGATTCAAAGAGAGTGAGATGCCAGCTCCTTTCATTCAGTCAGTAGCTTCAAACATTTCTGGACGTTTTTCAATGGCAAAAATCAATGAATATTGTAAATGCACAAACAGTAATTTCTCCACATTGCAAGGTGCAATTCTGAAATTTTTTGCTTTTTCCTGCTCCTCTTAGAATGATAAAGAAGATTCAAATAGAGTGAGATGCCAGCTCTTTTCATTCAGTCAGTAGCTTCAAACATTTCTAGTATATGAATAACATGATGTTTTTCAAGGCAAAAATCAATGAGTATTGTAAATGCACAAACAGTAATTTCTCCGCATTGCAAGGTGCAATTCTGAAATTTTTTGCTTTTTCCTGCTCCTCTTAGCATGATAAAGAAGATTCAAAGAGAGTGAGATGCCAGCTCCTTTCATTCAGTCAGTAGCTTCAAACATTTCTGGACGTTTTTTAATGGCAAAAATCAATGAATATGGTAAATGCACAAACAGTAATTTCTCCACATTGCAAGGTGCAATTCTGAAATTTTTTGCTTTTTCCTGCTCCTCTTAGCATGATAAAGAAGATTCAAAGAGAGTGAGATGCCAGCTCTTTTCATTCAGTCAGTAGCTTCAAACATTTCTGGTATATGAATAACATGATGTTTTTCAATGGCAAAAATCAATGAATATTGTAAATGCACAAACAGTAATTTCTCCGCATTGCAAGGTGCAATTCTGAAATTTTTAGCTTTTTCCTGCTCCTCTTAGCATGATAAAGAAGATTCAAAGAGAGTGAGATGCCAGCTCCTTTCATTCAGTCAGTAGCTTCAAACACTTCTGGACGTTTTTCAATGGCAAAAATCAATGAATATTGTGAATGCAGAAACAGTAATTTCTCCACATTGCAAGGTGCAATTCTGAAATTTTTTGCTTTTTCCTGCTCCTCTTAGCATGATAAAGAAGATTCAAAGAGAGTGAGATGCCAGCTCCTTTCATTCAGTCAGTAGCTTCAAACATTTCTGGACGTTTTTCAATGGCAAAAATCAATGAATATTGTAAATGCAGAAACAGTAATTTCTCCACATTGCAAGGTGCAATTCTGAAATTTTTTGCTTTTTCCTCCTCCTCTTAGCATGATAAAGAAGATTCAAAGAGAGTGAGATGCCAGCTCTTTTCATTCAGTCAGTAGCTTCAAACATTTCTGGTATATGAATAACATGATGTTTTTCAATGGCAAAAATCAATGAATATTGTAAATGCACAAACAGTAATTTCTCTGCATTGCAAGGTGCAATTCTGAAATTTTTTGCTTTTTCCTGCTCCTCTTAGCATGATAAAGAAGATTCAAAGAGAGTGAGATGCCAGCTCTTTTCATTCAGTCAGTAGCTTCAAACATTTCTGGTATATGAATAACATGATGTTTTTCAATGGCAAAAATCAATGAATATTGTAAATGCACAAAGAGTAATTTCTCCGCATTGCAAAGTGCAATTCTGAAATTTTTTGATTTTTCCTGCTCCTCTTAGCATGATAAAGAAGATTCAAAGAGAGTGAGATGCCAGCTCCTTTCATTCAGTCAGTAGCTTCAAACATTTCTGGACGTTTTTCAATGGCAAAAATCAATGAATATTGTAAATGCACAAACAGTAATTTCTCCATATTGCAAGGTGCAATTCTGAAATTTTTTCCTTTTTCCTGCTCCTCTTAGCATGATAAAGAAGATTCAAAGAGAGTGAGATGCCAGCTCTTTTCATTCAGTCAGTAGATTCAAACATTTCTGGTATATGAATAACATGATGTTTTTCAATGGCAAAAATCAATTAATATTGTAAATGCATAAACAGTAATTTCTCCGCATTGCAAGGTGCAATTCTGAAATTTTTTGCTTTTTCCTGCTCCTCTTAGCATGATAAAGAAGATTCAAAGAGAGTGAGATGCCAGCTCCTTTCATTCAGTCAGTAGCTTCAAACATTTCTGGACGTTTTTTAATGGCAAAAATCAATGAATATGGTAAATGCACAAACAGTAATTTCTCCACATTGCAAGGTGCAATTCTGAAATTTTTTGCTTTTTCCTGCTCCTCTTAGCATGATAAAGAAGATTCGAAGAGAGTGAGATGCCAGCTCTTTTCATTCAGTCAGTAGCTTCAAACATTTCTGGTATATGAATAACATGATGTTTTTCAATGGCAAAAATCAATGAATATTGTAAATGCACAAACAGTAATTTCTCCGCATTGCAAGGTGCAATTCTGAAATTTTTAGCTTTTTCCTGCTCCTCTTAGCATGATAAAGAAGATTCAAAGAGAGTGAGATGCCAGCTCCTTTCATTCAGTCAGTAGCTTCAAACACTTCTGGACGTTTTTCAATGGCAAAAATCAATGAATATTGTGAATGCAGAAACAGTAATTTCTCCACATTGCAAGGTGCAATTCTGAAATTTTTTGCTTTTTCCTGCTCCTCTTAGCATGATAAAGAAGATTCAAAGAGAGTGAGATGCCAGCTCCTTTCATTCAGTCAGTAGCTTCAAACATTTCTGGACATTTTTCAATGGCAAAAATCAATGAATATTGTAAATGCACAAACAGTAATTTCTCCACATTGCAAGGTGCAATTCTGAAATTTTTTGCTTTTTCCTGCTCCTCTTAGCATGATAAAGAAGATTCAAAGAGAGTGAGATGCCAGCTCTTTTCATTCAGTCAGTAGCTTCAAACATTTCTGGTATATGAATAACATGATGTTTTTCAATGGCAAAAATCAATGAATATTGTAAATGCACAAACAGTAATTTCTCCGCATTGCAAGGTGCAATTCTGAAATTTTTTGCTTTTTCCTGCTCCTCTTAGCATGATAAAGAAGATTCAAAGAGAGTGAGATGCCAGCTCCTTTCATTCTGTCAGTAGCTTCAAACATTTCTGGACGTTTTTCAATGGCAAAAATCAATGAATATTGTAAATGCACAAACACTAATTTCTCCACATTGCAAGGTGCAATTCTGAAATTTTTTGCTTTTTCCTGCTCCTCTTAGCATGATAAAGAAGATTCAAAGAGAGTGAGATGCCAGCTCTTTTCATTAAGTCAGTAGCTTCAAACATTTCTGGTATATCAATAACATGATGTTTTTCAATGGCAGAAATCAATGAATATTGTAAATGCACAAACAGTAATTTCTCCGCATTGCAAGGTGCAATTCTGAAATTTTTTGCTTTTTCCTGCTCCTCTTAGCATGATAAAGAAGATTCAAAGAGAGTGAGATGCCAGCTCCTTTCATTCAGTCAGTAGCTTCAAACATTTCTGGACGTTTTTCAATGTCAAAAATCAATGAATATTGTAAATGCACAAACAGTAATTTCTCCACATTGCATGGTGCAATTCTGAAATTTTTTGCTTTTTCCTGCTCCTCTTAGCATGATAAAGAAGATTCAAAGAGAGTGAGATGCCAGCTCTTTTCATTCAGTCAGTAGCTTCAAACATTTCTGGTATATGAATAACATGATGTTTTTCAATGGCAAAAATCAATGAATATTGTAAATGCACAAACAGTAATTTCTCCGCATTGCAAGGTGCAATTCTGAAATTTTTTGCTTTTTCCTGCTCCTCTTAGCATGATAAAGAAGATTCAAAGAGAGTGAGATGCCAGCTCCTTTCATTCAGTCAGTAGCTTCAAACATTTCTGGACGTTTTTTAATGGCAAAAATCAATGAATATGGTAAATGCACAAACAGTAATTTCTCCACATTGCAAGGTGCAATTCTGAAATTTTTTGCTTTTTCCTGCTCCTCTTAGCATGATAAAGAAGATTCAAAGAGAGTGAGATGCCAGCTCTTTTCATTCAGTCAGTAGCTTCAAACATTTCTGGTATATGAATAACATGATGTTTTTCAATGGCAAAAATCAATGAATATTGTAAATGCACAAACAGTAATTTCTCCGCATTGCAAGGTGCAATTCTGAAATTTTTAGCTTTTTCCTGCTCCTCTTAGCATGATAAAGAAGATTCAAAGAGAGTGAGATGCCAGCTCCTTTCATTCAGTCAGTAGCTTCAAACACTTCTGGACGTTTTTCAATGGCAAAAATCAATGAATATTGTGAATGCAGAAACAGTAATTTCTCCACATTGCAAGGTGCAATTCTGAAATTTTTTGCTTTTTCCTGCTCCTCTTAGCATGATAAAGAAGATTCAAAGAGAGTGAGATGCCAGCTCCTTTCATTCAGTCAGTAGCTTCAAACATTTCTGGACGTTTTTCAATGGCAAAAATCAATGAATATTGTAAATGCACAAACAGTAATTTCTCCACATTGCAAGGTGCAATTCTGAAATTTTTTGCTTTTTCCTCCTCCTCTTAGCATGATAAAGAAGATTCAAAGAGAGTGAGATGCCAGCTCTTTTCATTCAGTCAGTAGCTTCAAACATTTCTGGTATATGAATAACATGATGTTTTTCAATGGCAAAAATCAATGAATATTGTAAATGCACAAACAGTAATTTCTCCGCATTGCAAGGTGCAATTCTGAAATTTTTTGCTTTTTCCTGCTCCTCTTAGCATGATAAAGAAGATTCAAAGAGAGTGAGATGCCAGCTCTTTTCATTCAGTCAGTAGCTTCAAACATTTCTGGTATATGAATAACATGATGTTTTTCAATGGCAAAAATCAATGAATATTGTAAATGCACAAAGAGTAATTTCTCCGCATTGCAAAGTGCAATTCTGAAATTTTTTGCTTTTTCCTGCTCCTCTTAGCATGATAAAGAAGATTCAAAGAGAGTGAGATGCCAGCTCCTTTCATTCAGTCAGTAGCTTCAAACATTTCTGGACGTTTTTCAATGGCAAAAATCAATGAATATTGTAAATGCACAAACAGTAATTTCTCCATATTGCAAGGTGCAATTCTGAAATTTTTTCCTTTTTCCTGCTCCTCTTAGCATGATAAAGAAGATTCAAAGAGAGTGAGATGCCAGCTCTTTTCATTCAGTCAGTAGATTCAAACATTTCTGGTATATGAATAACATGATGTTTTTCAATGGCAAAAATCAATTAATATTGTAAATGCATAAACAGTAATTTCTCCGCATTGCAAGGTGCAATTCTGAAATTTTTTGCTTTTTCCTGCTCCTCTTAGCATGATAAAGAAGATTCAAAGAGAGTGAGATGCCAGCTCCTTTCATTCAGTCAGTAGCTTCAAACATTTCTGGACGTTTTTCAATGGCAAAAATCAATGAATATTGTAAATGCACAAACAGTAATTTCTCCACATTGCAAGGTGCAATTCTGAAATTTTTTGCTTTTTCCTGCTCCTTTTAGAATGATAAAGAAGATTCAAATAGAGTGAGATGCCAGCTCTTTTCATTCAGTCAGTAGCTTCAAACATTTCTAGTATATGAATAACATGATGTTTTTCAATGGCAAAAATCAATGAGTATTGTAAATGCACAAACAGTAATTTCTCCGCATTGCAAGGTGCAATTCTGAAATTTTTTGCTTTTTCCTGCTCCTCTTAGCATGATAAAGAAGATTCAAAGAGAGTGAGATGCCAGCTCCTTTCATTCAGTCAGTAGCTTCAAACATTTCTGGACGTTTTTTAATGGCAAAAATCAATGAATATGGTAAATGCACAAACAGTAATTTCTCCACATTGCAAGGTGCAATTCTGAAATTTTTTGCTTTTTCCTGCTCCTCTTAGCATGATAAAGAAGATTCAAAGAGAGTGAGATGCCAGCTCTTTTCATTCAGTCAGTAGCTTCAAACATTTCTGGTATATGAATAACATGATGTTTTTCAATGGCAAAAATCAATGAATATTGTAAATGCACAAACAGTAATTTCTCCGCATTGCAAGGTGCAATTCTGAAATTTTTTGCTTTTTCCTGCTCCTCTTAGCATGATAAAGAAGATTCAAAGAGAGTGAGATGCCAGCTCCTTTCATTCAGTCAGTAGCTTCAAACACTTCTGGACGTTTTTCAATGGCAAAAATCAATTAATATTGTGAATGCAGAAACAGTAATTTCTCCACATTGCAAGGTGCAATTCTGAAATTTTTTGCTTTTTCCTGCTCCTCTTAGCATGATAAAGAAGATTCAAAGAGAGTGAGATGCCAGCTCCTTTCATTCAGTCAGTAGCTTCAAACATTTCTGGACGTTTTTCAATGGCAAAAATCAATGAATATTGTAAATGCACAAACAGTAATTTCTCCACATTGCAAGGTGCAATTCTGAAATTTTTTGCTTTTTCCTCCTCCTCTTAGCATGATAAAGAAGATTCAAAGAGAGTGAGATGCCAGCTCTTTTCATTCAGTCAGTAGCTTCAAACATTTCTGGTATATGAATAACATGATGTTTTTCAATGGCAAAAATCAATGAATATTGTAAATGCACAAACAGTAATTTCTCTGCATTGCAAGGTGCAATTCTGAAATTTTTTGCTTTTTCCTGCTCCTCTTAGCATGATAAAGAAGATTCAAAGAGAGTGAGATGCCAGCTCTTTTCATTCAGTCAGTAGCTTCAAACATTTCTGGTATATGAATAACATGATGTTTTTCAATGGCAAAAATCAATGAATATTGTAAATGCACAAAGAGTAATTTCTCCGCATTGCAAAGTGCAATTCTGAAATTTTTTGCTTTTTCCTGCTCCTCTTAGCATGATAAAGAAGATTCAAAGAGAGTGAGATGCCAGCTCCTTTCATTCAGTCAGTAGCTTCAAACATTTCTGGACGTTTTTCAATGGCAAAAATCAATGAATATTGTAAATGCACAAACAGTAATTTCTCCATATTGCAAGGTGCAATTCTGAAATTTTTTCCTTTTTCCTGCTCCTCTTAGCATGATAAAGAAGATTCAAAGAGAGTGAGATGCCAGCTCTTTTCATTCAGTCAGTAGATTCAAACATTTCTGGTATATGAATAACATGATGTTTTTCAATGGCAAAAATCAATTAATATTGTAAATGCATAAACAGTAATTTCTCCGCATTGCAAGGTGCAATTCTGAAATTTTTTGCTTTTTCCTGCTCCTCTTAGCATGATAAAGAAGATTCAAAGAGAGTGAGATGCCAGCTCCTTTCTTTCAGTCAGTAGCTTCAAACATTTCTGGACGTTTTTCAATGGCAAAAATCAATGAATATTGTAAATGCACAAACAGTAATTTCTCCACATTGCAAGGTGCAATTCTGAAATTTTTTGCTTTTTCCTGCTCCTCTTAGAATGATAAAGAAGATTCAAATAGAGTGAGATGCCAGCTCTTTTCATTCAGTCAGTAGCTTCAAACATTTCTAGTATATGAATAACATGATGTTTTTCAATGGCAAAAATCAATGAATATTGTAAATGCACAAACAGTAATTTCTCCGCATTGCAAGGTGCAATTCTGAAATTTTTTGCTTTTTCCTGCTCCACTTAGCATGATAAAGAAGATTCAAAGAGAGTGAGATGCCAGCTCCTTTCATTCAGTCAGTAGCTTCAAACATTTCTGGATGTTTTTCAATGGCAAAAATCAATGAATATTGTAAATGCACAAACAGTAATTTCTCCACATTGCAAGGTGCAATTCTGAAATTTTTTGCTTTTTCCTGCTCCTCTTAGCATGATAAAGAAGATTCAAAGAGAGTGAGATGCCAGCTCTTTTCATTCAGTCAGTAGCTTCAAACATTTCTGGTATATGAATAACATGATGTTTTTCAATGGCAAATATCAATGAATATTGTAAATGCACAAACAGTAATTTCTCCGCATTGCAAGGTGCAATTCTGAAATTTTTTGCTTTTTCCTGCTCCTCTTAGCATGATAAAGAAGATTCAAAGAGAGTGAGATGCCAGCTCCTTTCATTCAGTCAATAGCTTCAAACATTTCTGGACGTTTTTCAATAGCAAAAATCAATGAATATTGTAAATGCACATACAGTAATTTCTCCACATTGCAAGGTGCAATTCTGAAATTTTTTGCTTTTTCCTGCTCCTCTTAGCATGATAAAGAAGATTCAAAGAGAGTGAGATGCCAGCTCTTTTCATTCAGTCAGTAGCTTCAAACATTTCTGGTATATGAATAACATGATGTTTTTCAATGGCAAAAATCAATGAATATTGTGAATGCACAAACAGTAATTTCTCCGCATTGCAAGGTGCAATTCTAAAATTTTTTGCTTTTTCCTGCTCCTCTTAGCATGATAAAGAAGATTCAAAGAGAGTGAGATGCCAGCTCCTTTCATTCAGTCAGTAGCTTCAAACATTTCTGGACGTTTTTCAATGGCAAAAATCAATGCATATTGTAAATGCACAAACAGTAATTCCTCCACATTGCAAGGTGCAATTCTGAAATTTTTTGCTTTTTCCTGCTCCTCTTAGCATGATAAAGAAGATTCAAAGAGAGTGAGATGCCAGCTCTTTTCATTCAGTCAGTAGCTTCAAACATTTCTGGTATATGAATAACATGATGTTTTTCAATGGCAAAAATCAATGAATATTGTAAATGCACAAACAGTAATTTCTCCACATTGCAAAGTGCAATTCTGAAATTTTTTGCTTTTTCCTGCTCCTCTTAGCATGATAAAGAAGATTAAAAGAGAGTGAGATGCCAGCTCCTTTCATTCAGTCAGTAGCTTCAAACATTTCTGGACGTTTTTCAATGGCAAAAATCAATGAATATTGTAAATGCACAAACAGTAATTTCTCCACATTGCAAGGTGCAATTCTGAAATTTTTTGCTTTTTCCTGCTCCTCTTAGCATGATAAAGAAGATTCAAAGAGAGTGAGATGCCAGCTCTTTTCATTCAGTCAGTAGCTTCAAACATTTCTGGTATATGAATAACATGATGTTTTTCAATGGCAAAAATCAATGAATATTGTAAATGCACAAACAGTAATTTCTCCGCATTGCAAGGTGCAATTCTGAAATTTTTTGCTTTTTCCTGCTCCTCTTAGCATGATAAAGAAGATTCAAAGAGAGTGAGATGCCAGCTCCTTTCATTCAGTCAGTAGCTTCAAACACTTCTGGACGTTTTTCAATGGCAAAAATCAATGAATATTGTGAATGCAGAAACAGTAATTTCTCCACATTGCAAGGTGCAATTCTGAAATTTTTTGCTTTTTCCTGCTCCTCTTAGCATGATAAAGAAGATTCAAAGAGAGTGAGATGCCAGCTCCTTTCATTCAGTCAGTAGCTTCAAACATTTCTGGATGTTTTTCAATGGCAAAAATCAATGAATATTGTAAATGCACAAACAGTAATTTCTCCACATTGCAAGGTGCAATTCTGAAATTTTTTGCTTTTTCCTCCTCCTCTTAGCATGATAAAGAAGATTCAAAGAGAGTGAGATGCCAGCTCTTTTCATTCAGTCAGTAGCTTCAAACATTTCTGGTATATGAATAACATGATGTTTTTCAATGGCAAAAATCAATGAATATTGTAAATGCACAAACAGTAATTTCTCCGCATTGCAAGGTGCAATTCTGAAATTTTTTGATTTTTCCTGCTCCTCTTAGCATGATAAAGAAGATTCAAAGAGAGTGAGATGCCAGCTCTTTTCATTCAGTCAGTAGCTTCAAACATTTCTGGTATATGAATAACATGATGTTTTTCAATGGCAAAAATCAATGAATATTGTAAATGCACAAAGAGTAATTTCTCCGCATTGCAAAGTGCAATTCTGAAATTTTTTGCTTTTTCCTGCTCCTCTTAGCATGATAAAGAAGATTCAAAGAGAGTGAGATGCCAGCTCCTTTCATTCAGTCAGTAGCTTCAAACATTTCTGGACGTTTTTCAATGGCAAAAATCAATGAATATTGTAAATGCACAAACAGTAATTTCTCCATATTGCAAGGTGCAATTCTGAAATTTTTTCCTTTTTCCTGCTCCTCTTAGCATGATAAAGAAGATTCAAAGAGAGTGAGATGCCAGCTCTTTTCATTCAGTCAGTAGATTCAAACATTTCTGGTATATGAATAACATGATGTTTTTCAATGGCAAAAATCAATTAATATTGTAAATGCATAAACAGTAATTTCTCCGCATTGCAAGGTGCAATTCTGAAATTTTTTGCTTTTTCCTGCTCCTCTTAGCATGATAAAGAAGATTCAAAGAGAGTGAGATGCCAGCTCCTTTCATTCAGTCAGTAGCTTCAAACATTTCTGGACGTTTTTCAATGGCAAAAATCAATGAATATTGTAAATGCACAAACAGTAATTTCTCCACATTGCAAGGTGCAATTCTGAAATATTTTGCTTTTTCCTGCTCCTCTTAGAATGATAAAGAAGATTCAAATAGAGTGAGATGACAGCTCTTTTCATTCAGTCAGTAGCTTCAAACATTTCTAGTAGATGAATAACATGATGTTTTTCAATGGCAAAAATCAATGAATATTGTAAATGCACAAACAGTAATTTCTCCGCATTGCAAGGTGCAATTCTGAAATTTTTTGCTTTTTCCTGCTCCTCTTAGCATGATAAAGAAGATTCAAAGAGAGTGAGATGCCAGCTCCTTTCATTCAGTCAGTAGCTTCAAACATTTCTGGACGTTTTTTAATGGCAAAAATCAATGAATATGGTAAATGCACAAACAGTAATTTCTCCACATTGCAAGGTGCAATTCTGAAATTTTTTGCTTTTTCCTGCTCCTCTTAGCATGATAAAGAAGATTCAAAGAGAGTGAGATGCCAGCTCTTTTCATTCAGTCAGTAGCTTCAAACATTTCTGGTATATGAATAACATGATGTTTTTCAATGGCAAAAATCAATGAATATTGTAAATGCACAAACAGTAATTTCTCCGCATTGCAAGGTGCAATTCTGAAATTTTTAGCTTTTTCCTGCTCCTCTTAGCATGATAAAGAAGATTCAAAGAGAGTGAGATGCCAGCTCCTTTCATTCAGTCAGTAGCTTCAAACACTTCTGGACGTTTTTCAATGGCAAAAATCAATGAATATTGTGAATGCAGAAACAGTAATTTCTCCACATTGCAAGGTGCAATTCTGAAATTTTTTGCTTTTTCCTGCTCCTCTTAGCATGATAAAGAAGATTCAAAGAGAGTGAGATGCCAGCTCCTTTCATTCAGTCAGTAGCTTCAAACATTTCTGGACGTTTTTCAATGGCAAAAATCAATGAATATTGTAAATGCACAAACAGTAATTTCTCCACATTGCAAGGTGCAATTCTGAAATTTTTTGCTTTTTCCTCCTCCTCTTAGCATGATAAAGAAGATTCAAAGAGAGTGAGATGCCAGCTCTTTTCATTCAGTCAGTAGCTTCAAACATTTCTGGTATATGAATAACATGATGTTTTTCAATGGCAAAAATCAATGAATATTGTAAATGCACAAACAGTAATTTCTCCGCATTGCAAGGTGCAATTCTGAAATTTTTTGCTTTTTCCTGCTCCTCTTAGCATGATAAAGAAGATTCAAAGAGAGTGAGATGCCAGCTCTTTTCATTCAGTCAGTAGCTTCAAACATTTCTGGTATATGAATAACATGATGTTTTTCAATGGCAAAAATCAATGAATATTGTAAATGCACAAAGAGTAATTTCTCCGCATTGCAAAGTGCAATTCTGAAATTTTTTGCTTTTTCCTGCTCCTCTTAGCATGATAAAGAAGATTCAAAGAGAGTGAGATGCCAGCTCCTTTCATTCAGTCAGTAGCTTCAAACATTTCTGGACGTTTTTCAATGGCAAAAATCAATGAATATTGTAAATGCACAAACAGTAATTTCTCCATATTGCAAGGTGCAATTCTGAAATTTTTTCCTTTTTCCTGCTCCTCTTAGCATGATAAAGAAGATTCAAAGAGAGTGAGATGCCAGCTCTTTTCATTCAGTCAGTAGATTCAAACATTTCTGGTATATGAATAACATGATGTTTTTCAATGGCAAAAATCAATTAATATTGTAAATGCATAAACAGTAATTTCTCCGCATTGCAAGGTGCAATTCTGAAATTTTTTGCTTTTTCCTGCTCCTCTTAGCATGATAAAGAAGATTCAAAGAGAGTGAGATGCCAGCTCCTTTCATTCAGTCAGTAGCTTCAAACATTTCTGGACGTTTTTCAATGGCAAAAATCAATGAATATTGTAAATGCACAAACAGTAATTTCTCCACATTGCAAGGTGCAATTCTGAAATTTTTTGCTTTTTCCTGCTCCTCTTAGAATGATAAAGAAGATTCAAATAGAGTGAGATGCCAGCTCTTTTCATTCAGTCAGTAGCTTCAAACATTTCTAGTATATGAATAACATGATGTTTTTCAATGGCAAAAATCAATGAATATTGTAAATGCACAAACAGTAATTTCTCCGCATTGCAAGGTGCAATTCTGAAATTTTTTGCTTTTTCCTGCTCCTCTTAGCATGATAAAGAAGATTCAAAGAGAGTGAGATGCCAGCTCCTTTCATTCAGTCAGTAGCTTCAAACATTTCTGGATGTTTTTCAATGGCAAAAATCAATGAATATTGTAAATGCACAAACAGTAATTTCTCCACATTGCAAGGTGCAATTCTGAAATTTTTTGCTTTTTCCTGCTCCTCTTAGCATGATAAAGAAGATTCAAAGAGAGTGAGATGCCAGCTCTTTTCATTCAGTCAGTAGCTTCAAACATTTCTGGTATATGAATAACATGATGTTTTTCAATGGCAAATATCAATGAATATTGTAAATGCACAAACAGTAATTTCTCCGCATTGCAAGGTGCAATTCTGAAATTTTTTGCTTTTTCCTGCTCCTCTTAGCATGATAAAGAAGATTCAAAGAGAGTGAGATGCCAGCTCCTTTCATTCAGTCAATAGCTTCAAACATTTCTGGACGTTTTTCAATAGCAAAAATCAATGAATATTGTAAATGCACATACAGTAATTTCTCCACATTGCAAGGTGCAATTCTGAAATTTTTTGCTTTTTCCTGCTCCTCTTAGCATGATAAAGAAGATTCAAAGAGAGTGAGATGCCAGCTCTTTTCATTCAGTCAGTAGCTTCAAACATTTCTGGTATATGAATAACATGATGTTTTTCAATGGCAAAAATCAATGAATATTGTAAATGCACAAACAGTAATTTCTCCACATTGCAAAGTGCAATTCTGAAATTTTTTGCTTTTTCCTGCTCCTCTTAGCATGATAAAGAAGATTAAAAGAGAGTGAGATGCCAGCTCCTTTCATTCAGTCAGTAGCTTCAAACATTTCTGGACGTTTTTCAATGGCAAAAATCAATGAATATTGTAAATGCACAAACAGTAATTTCTCCACATTGCAAGGTGCAATTCTGAAATTTTTTGCTTTTTCCTGCTCCTCTTAGCATGATAAAGAAGATTCAAAGAGAGTGAGATGCCAAATCTTTTCATTCAGTCAGTAGCTTCAAACATTTCTGGTATATGAATAAAATGATGTTTTTCAATGGCAAAAATCAATGAATATTGTAAATGCACAAACAGTAATTTCTCCGCATTGCAAGGTGCAATTCTGAAATTTTTTGCTTTTTCCTGCTCCTCTTAGCATGATAAAGAAGATTCAAAGAGAGTGAGATGCCAGCTCCTTTCATTCAGTCAGTAGCTTCAAACATTTCTGGACGTTTTTCAATGGCAAAAATCAATGAATATTGTAAATGCACAAACAGTAATTTCTCCACATTGCAAGGTGCAATTCTGAAATTTTTTGCTTTTTCCTGCTCCTCTTAGCATGATAAAGAATATTCAAAGAGAGTGAGATGCCAGCTCTTTTCATTCAGTCAGTAGCTTCAAACATTTCTGGTATATGAATAACATGATGTTTTTCACTGGCAAAAATCAATGAATATTGTAAATGCACAAACAGTAATTTCTCCGCATTGCAAGGTGGAATTCTGAAATTTTTTGCTTTTTCCTGCTCCTCTTAGCATGATAAAGAAGATTCAAAGAGAGTGAGATGCCAGCTCCTTTCATTCAGTCAGTAGCTTCAAACATTTCTGGACGTTTTTCAATGGCAAAAATCAATGAATATTGTAAATGCACAAACAGTAATTTCTCCACATTGCAAGGTGCAATTCTGAAATATTTTGCTTTTTCCTGCTCCTCTTAGCATGATAAAGAAGATTCAAAGAGAGTGAGATGCTAGCTCTTTTCATTCAGTCAGTAGCTTCAAACATTTCTGGTATATGAATAACATGATGTTTTTCAATGGCAAATATCAATGAATATTGTAAATGCACAAACAATAATTTCTCCGCATTGCAAGGTGCAATTCTGAAATTCTTTGCTTTTTCCTGCTCCTCTTAGCATGATAAAGAAGATTCAAAGAGAGTGAGATGCCAGCTCCTTTCATTCAGTCAATAGCTTCAAACATTTCTGGACGTTTTTCAATGGCAAAAATCAATGAATATTGTAAATGCACAAACAGTAATTTCTCCACATTGCAAGGTGCAATTCTGAAATTTTTTGCTTTTTCCTGCTCCTCTTAGCATGATAAAGAAGATTCAAGGAGAGTGAGATGCCAGCTCTTTTCATTCAGTCAGTAGCTTCAAACATTTCTGGTATATGAATAACATGATGTTTTTCAATGGCAAAAATCAATGAATATTGTAAATGCACAAACAGTAATTTCTCCGCATTGCAAGGTGCAATTCTGAAATTTTTTGCTTTTTCCTGCTCCTCTTAGCATGATAAAGAAGATTCAAAGAGAGTGAGATGCCAGCTCCTTTCATTCAGTCAGTAGCTTCAAACATTTCTGGACGTTTTTCAATGGCAAAAATCAATGAATATTGTAAATGCACAAACACTAATTTCTCCACATTGCAAGGTGCAATTCTGAAATTTTTTGCTTTTTCCTGCTCCTCTTAGCATGATAAAGAAGATTCAAAGAGAGTGAGATGCCAGCTCCTTTCATTCAGTCAATAGCTTCAAACATTTCTGGACGTTTTTCAATGGCAAAAATCAATGAATATTGTAAATGCACAAACAGTAATTTCTCCATATTGCAAGGTGCAATTCTGAAATTTTTTCCTTTTTCCTGCTCCTCTTAGCATGATAAAGAAGATTCAAAGAGAGTGAGATGCCAGCTCTTTTCATTCAGTCAGTAGATTCAAACATTTCTGGTATATGAATAACATGATGTTTTTCAATGGCAAAAATCAATTAATATTGTAAATGCATAAACAGTAATTTCTCCGCATTGCAAGGTGCAATTCTGAAATTTTTTGCTTTTTCCTGCTCCTCTTAGCATGATAAAGAAGATTCAAAGAGAGTGAGATGCCAGCTCCTTTCATTCAGTCAGTAGCTTCAAACATTTCTGGACGTTTTTCAATGGCAAAAATCAATGAATATTGTAAATGCACAAACAGTAATTTCTCCACATTGCAAGGTGCAATTCTGAAATTTTTTGCTTTTTCCTGCTCCTCTTAGCATGATAAAGAAGATTCAAATAGAGTGAGATGCCAGCTCTTTTCATTCAGTCAGTAGCTTCAAACATTTCTAGTATATGAATAACATGATGTTTTTCAATGGCAAAAATCAATGAATATTGTAAATGCACAAACAGTCATTTCTCCGCATTGCAAGGTGCAATTCTGAAATTTTTTGCTTTTTCCTGCTCCTCTTAGCATGATAAAGAAGATTCAAAGAGAGTGAGATGCCAGCTCCTTTCATTCAGTCAGTAGCTTCAAACATTTCTGGATGTTTTTCAATGGCAAAAATCAATGAATATTGTAAATGCACAAACAGTAATTTCTCCACATTGCAAGGTGCAATTCTGAAATTTTTTGCTTTTTCCTGCTCCTCTTAGCATGATAAAGAAGATTCAAAGAGAGTGAGATGCCAGCTCTTTTCATTCAGTCAGTAGCTTCAAACATTTCTGGTATATGAATAACATGATGTTTTTCAATGGCAAAAATCAATGAATATTGTGAATGCACAAACAGTAATTTCTCCGCATTTCAAGGTGCAATTCTGAAATTTTTTGCTTTTTCCTGCTCCTCTTAGCATGATAAAGAAGATTCAAAGAGAGTGAGATGCCAGCTCCTTTCATTCAGTCAGTAGCTTCAAACATTTCTGGACGTTTTTCAATGGCAAAAATCAATGCATATTGTAAATGCACAAACAGTAATTCCTCCACATTGCAAGGTGCAATTCTGAAATTTTTTGCTTTTTCCTGCTCCTCTTAGCATGATAAAGAAGATTCAAAGAGAGTGAGATGCCAGCTCTTTTCATTCAGTCAGTAGCTTCAAACATTTCTGGTATATGAATAACATGATGTTTTTCAATGGCAAAAATCAATGAATATTGTAAATGCACAAACAGTAATTTCTCCACATTGCAAAGTGCAATTCTGAAATTTTTTGCTTTTTCCTGCTCCTCTTAGCATGATAAAGAAGATTAAAAGAGAGTGAGATGCCAGCTCCTTTCATTCAGTCAGTAGCTTCAAACATTTCTGGACGTTTTTCAATGGCAAAAATCAATGAATATTGTAAATGCACAAACAGTAATTTCTCCACATTGCAAGGTGCAATTCTGAAATTTTTTGCTTTTTCCTGCTCCTCTTAGCATGATAAAGAAGATTCAAAGAGAGTGAGATGCCAGCTCTTTTCATTCAGTCAGTAGCTTCAAACATTTCTGGTATATGAATAACATGATGTTTTTCAATGGCAAAAATCAATGAATATTGTAAATGCACAAACAGTAATTTCTCCGCATTGCAAGGTGCAATTCTGAAATTTTTTGCTTTTTCCTGCTCCTCTTAGCATGATAAAGAAGATTCAAAGAGAGTGAGATGCCAGCTCCTTTCATTCAGTCAGTAGCTTCAAACATTTCTGGACGTTTTTCAATGGCAAAAATCAATGAATATGGTAAATGCACAAACACTAATTTCTCCACATTGCAAGGTGCAATTCTGAAATTTTTTGCTTTTTCCTGCTCCTCTTAGCATGATAAAGAAGATTCAAAGAGAGTGAGATGCCAAATCTTTTCATTCAGTCAGTAGCTTCAAACATTTCTGGTATATGAATAAAATGATGTTTTTCAATCGCAAAAATCAATGAATATTGTAAATGCACAAACAGTAATTTCTCCACATTGCAAGGTGCAATTCTGAAATTTTTTGCTTTTTCCTGCTCCTCTTAGCATGATAAAGAATATTCAAAGAGAGTGAGATGCCAGCTCTTTTCATTCAGTCAGTAGCTTCAAACATTTCTGGTATATGAATAACATGATGTTTTTCAATGGCAAAAATCAATGAATATTGTAAATGCACAAACAGTAATTTCTCCGCATTGCAAGGTGGAATTCTGAAATTTTTTGCTTTTTCCTGCTCCTCTTAGCATGATAAAGAAGATTCAAAGAGAGTGAGATGCCAGCTCCTTTCATTCAGTCAGTAGCTTCAAACATTTCTGGACGTTTTTCAATGGCAAAAATCAATGAATATTGTAAATGCACAAACAGTAATTTCTCCACATTGCAAGGTGCAATTCTGAAATATTTTGCTTTTTCCTGCTCCTCTTAGCATGATAAAGAAGATTCAAAGAGAGTGAGATGCTAGCTCTTTTCATTCAGTCAGTAGCTTCAAACATTTCTGGTATATGAATAACATGATGTTTTTCAATGGCAAATATCAATGAATATTGTAAATGCACAAACAGTAATTTCTCCGCATTGCAAGGTGCAATTCTGAAATTCTTTGCTTTTTCCTGCTCCTCTTAGCATGATAAAGAAGATTCAAAGAGAGTGAGATGCCAGCTCCTTTCATTCAGTCAATAGCTTCAAACATTTCTGGACGTTTTTCAATGGCAAAAATCAATGAATATTGTAAATGCACAAACAGTAATTTCTCCACATTGCAAGGTGCAATTCTGAAATTTTTTGCTTTTTCCTGCTCCTCTTAGCATGATAAAGAAGATTCAAGGAGAGTGAGATGCCAGCTCTTTTCATTCAGTCAGTAGCTTCAAACATTTCTGGTATATGAATAACATGATGTTTTTCAATGGCAAAAATCAATGAATATTGTAAATGCACAAACAGTAATTTCTCCGCATTGCAAGGTGCAATTCTGAAATTTTTTGCTTTTTCCTGCTCCTCTTAGCATGATAAAGAAGATTCAAAGAGAGTGAGATGCCAGCTCCTTTCATTCAGTCAGTAGCTTCAAACATTTCTGGACGTTTTTCAATGGCAAAAATCAATGAATATTGTAAATGCACAAACACTAATTTCTCCACATTGCAAGGTGCAATTCTGAAATTTTTTGCTTTTTCCTGCTCCTCTTAGCATGATAAAGAAGATTCAAAGAGAGTGAGATGCCAGCTCCTTTCATTCAGTCAATAGCTTCAAACATTTCTGGACGTTTTTCAATGGCAAAAATCAATGAATATTGTAAATGCACAAACAGTAATTTCTCCACATTGCAAGGTGCAATTCTGAAATTTTTTGCTTTTTCCTGCTCCTCTTAGCATGATAAAGAAGATTCAAAGAGAGTGAGATGCCAGCTCTTTTCATTCAGTCAGTAGCTTCAAACATTTCTGGTATATGAATAACATGATGTTTTTCAATGGCAAAAATCAATGAATATTGTAAATGCACAAACAGTAATTTCTCCGCATTGCAAGGTGCAATTCTGAAATTTTTTGCTTTTTCCTGCTCCTCTTAGCATGATAAAGAAGATTCAAAGAGAGTGAGATGCCAGCTCCTTTCATTCAGTCAGTAGCTTCAAACATTTCTGGACGTTTTTCAATGGCAAAAATCAATGAATATTGTAAATGCACAAACACTAATTTCTCCACATTGCAAGGTGCAATTCTGAAATTTTTTGCTTTTTCCTGCTCCTCTTAGCATGATAAAGAAGATTCAAAGAGAGTGAGATGCCAGCTCTTTTCATTCAGTCAGTAGCTTCAAACATTTCTGGTATATGAATAAAATGATGTTTTTCAATGGCAAAAATCAATGAATATTGTAAATGCACAAACAGTAATTTCTCCGCATTGCAAGGTGCAATTCTGAAATTTTTTGCTTTTTCCTGCTCCTCTTAGCATGATAAAGAAGATTCAAAGAGAGTGAGATGCCAGCTCCTTTCATTCAGTCAGTAGCTTCAAACATTTCTGGACGTTTTTCAATGGCAAAAATCAATGAATATTGTAAATGCACAAACAGTAATTTCTCCACATTGCAAGGTGCAATTCTGAAATTTTTTGCTTTTTCCTGCTCCTCTTAGCATGATAAAGAATATTCAAAGAGAGTGAGATGCCAGCTCTTTTCATTCAGTCAGTAGCTTCAAACATTTCTGGTATATGAATAACATGATGTTTTTCAATGGCAAAAATCAATGAATATTGTAAATGCACAAACAGCAATTTCTCCGCATTGCAAGGTGGAATTCTGAAATTTTTTGCTTTTTCCTGCTCCTCTTAGCATGATAAAGAAGATTCAAAGAGAGTGAGATGCCAGCTCCTTTCATTCAGTCAGTAGCTTCAAACATTTCTGGACGTTTTTCAATGGCAAAAATCAATGAATATTGTAAATGCACAAACACTAATTTCTCCACATTGCAAGGTGCAATTCTGAAATTTTTTGCTTTTTCCTGCTCCTCTTAGCATGATAAAGAAGATTCAAAGAGAGTGAGATGCCAGCTCCTTTCATTCAGTCAATAGCTTCAAACATTTCTGGACGTTTTTCAATGGCAAAAATCAATGAATATTGTAAATGCACAAACAGTAATTTCTCCACATTGCAAGGTGCAATTCTGAAATTTTTTGCTTTTTCCTGCTCCTCTTAGCATGATAAAGAAGATTCAAAGAGAGTGAGATGCCAGCTCTTTTCATTCAGTCAGTAGCTTCAAACATTTCTGGTATATGAATAACATGATGTTTTTCAATGGCAAAAATCAATGAATATTGTAAATGCACAAACAGTAATTTCTCCGCATTGCAAGGTGCAATTCTGAAATTTTTTGCTTTTTCCTGCTCCTCTTAGCATGATAAAGAAGATTCAAAGAGAGTGAGATGCCAGCTCCTTTCATTCAGTCAGTAGATTCAAACATTTCTGGACGTTTTTCAATGGCAAAAATCAATGAATATTGTAAATGCACAAACACTAATTTCTCCACATTGCAAGGTGCAATTCTGAAATTTTTTGCTTTTTCCTGCTCCTCTTAGCATGATAAAGAAGTTTCAAAGAGAGTGAGATGCCAGCTCTTTTCATTCAGTCAGTAGCTTCAAACATTTCTGGTATATGAATAAAATGATGTTTTTCAATGGCAAAAATCAATGAATATTGTAAATGCACAAACAGTAATTTCTCCGCATTGCAAGGTGCAATTCTGAAATTTTTTGCTTTTTCCTGCTCCTCTTAGCATGATAAAGAAGATTCAAAGAGAGTGAGATGCCAGCTCCTTTCATTCAGTCAATAGCTTCAAACATTTCTGGACGTTTTTCAATGGCAAAAATCAATGAATATTGTAAATGCACAAACAGTAATTTCTCCACATTGCAAGGTGCAATTCTGAAATTTTTTGCTTTTTCCTGCTCCTCTTAGCATGATAAAGAAGATTCAAAGAGAGTGAGATGCCAGCTCTTTTCATTCAGTCAGTAGCTTCAAACATTTCTGGTATATGAATAACATGATGTTTTTCAATGGCAAAAATCAATGAATATTGTAAATGCACAAACAGTAATTTCTCCGCATTGCAAGGTGCAATTCTGAAATTTTTTGCTTTTTCCTGCTCCTCTTAGCATGATAAAGAAGATTCAAAGAGAGTGAGATGCCAGCTCCTTTCATTCAGTCAGTAGCTTCAAACATTTCTGGACGTTTTTCAATGGCAAAAATCAATGAATATTGTAAATGCACAAACACTAATTTCTCCACATTGCAAGGTGCAATTCTGAAATTTTTTGCTTTTTCCTGCTCCTCTTAGCATGATAAAGAAGATTCAAAGAGAGTGAGATGCCAGCTCTTTTCATTCAGTCAGTAGCTTCAAACATTTCTGGTATATGAATAAAATGATGTTTTTCAATGGCAAAAATCAATGAATATTGTAAATGCACAAACAGTAATTTCTCCGCATTGCAAGGTGCAATTCTGAAATTTTTTGCTTTTTCCTGCTCCTCTTAGCATGATAAAGAAGATTCAAAGAGAGTGAGATGCCAGCTCCTTTCATTCAGTCAGTAGCTTCAAACATTTCTGGACGTTTTTCAATGGCAAAAATCAATGAATATTGTAAATGCACAAACAGTAATTTCTCCACATTGCAAGGTGCAATTCTGAAATTTTTTGCTTTTTCCTGCTCCTCTTAGCATGATAAAGAATATTCAAAGAGAGTGAGATGCCAGCTCTTTTCATTCAGTCAGTAGCTTCAAACATTTCTGGTATATGAATAACATGATGTTTTTCAATGGCAAAAATCAATGAATATTGTAAATGCACAAACAGCAATTTCTCCGCATTGCAAGGTGGAATTCTGAAATTTTTTGCTTTTTCCTGCTCCTCTTAGCATGATAAAGAAGATTCAAAGAGAGTGAGATGCCAGCTCCTTTCATTCAGTCAGTAGCTTCAAACATTTCTGGACGTTTTTAAATGGCAAAAATCAATGAATATTGTAAATGCACAAACAGTAATTTCTCCACATTGCAAGGTGCAATTCTGAAATTTTTTGCTTTTTCCTGCTCCTCTTAGCATGATAAAGAAGATTCAAAGAGAGTGAGATGCTAGCTCTTTTCATTCAGTCAGTAGCTTCAAACATTTCTGGTATATGAATAACATGATGTTTTTCAAAGGCAAATATCAATGAATATTGTAAATGCACAAACAGTAATTTCTCCGCATTGCAAGGTGCAATTCTGAAATTTTTTGCTTTTTCCTGCTCCTCTTAGCATGATAAAGAAGATTCAAAGAGAGTGAGATGCCAGCTCCTTTCATTCAGTCAGTAGCTTCAAACATTTCTGGACGTTTTTCAATGGCAAAAATCAATGAATATTGTAAATGCACAAACACTAATTTCTCCACATTGCAAGGTGCAATTCTGAAATTTTTTGCTTTTTCCTGCTCCTCTTAGCATGATAAAGAAGATTCAAAGAGAGTGAGATGCCAGCTCTTTTCATTCAGTCAGTAGCTTCAAACATTTCTGGTATATGAATAAAATGATGTTTTTCAATGGCAAAAATCAATGAATATTGTAAATGCACAAACAGTAATTTCTCCGCATTGCAAGGTGCAATTCTGAAATTTTTTGCTTTTTCCTGCTCCTCTTAGCATGATAAAGAAGATTCAAAGAGAGTGAGATGCCAGCTCCTTTCATTCAGTCAGTAGCTTCAAACATTTCTGGACGTTTTTCAATGGCAAAAATCAATGAATATTGTAAATGCACAAACAGTAATTTCTCCACATTGCAAGGTGCAATTCTGAAATTTTTTGCTTTTTCCTGCTCCTCTTAGCATGATAAAGAATATTCAAAGAGAGTGAGATGCCAGCTCTTTTCATTCAGTCAGTAGCTTCAAACATTTCTGGTATATGAATAACATGATGTTTTTCAATGGCAAAAATCAATGAATATTGTAAATGCACAAACAGCAATTTCTCCGCATTGCAAGGTGGAATTCTGAAATTTTTTGCTTTTTCCTGCTCCTCTTAGCATGATAAAGAAGATTCAAAGAGAGTGAGATGCCAGCTCCTTTCATTCAGTCAGTAGCTTCAAACATTTCTGGACGTTTTTCAATGGCAAAAATCAATGAATATTGTAAATGCACAAACACTAATTTCTCCACATTGCAAGGTGCAATTCTGAAATTTTTTGCTTTTTCCTGCTCCTCTTAGCATGATAAAGAAGATTCAAAGAGAGTGAGATGCCAGCTCCTTTCATTCAGTCAATAGCTTCAAACATTTCTGGACGTTTTTCAATGGCAAAAATCAATGAATATTGTAAATGCACAAACAGTAATTTCTCCACATTGCAAGGTGCAATTCTGAAATTTTTTGCTTTTTCCTGCTCCTCTTAGCATGATAAAGAAGATTCAAAGAGAGTGAGATGCCAGCTCTTTTCATTCAGTCAGTAGCTTCAAACATTTCTGGTATATGAATAACATGATGTTTTTCAATGGCAAAAATCAATGAATATTGTAAATGCACAAACAGTAATTTCTCCGCATTGCAAGGTGCAATTCTGAAATTTTTTGCTTTTTCCTGCTCCTCTTAGCATGATAAAGAAGATTCAAAGAGAGTGAGATGCCAGCTCCTTTCATTCAGTCAGTAGCTTCAAACATTTCTGGACGTTTTTCAATGGCAAAAATCAATGAATATTGTAAATGCACAAACACTAATTTCTCCACATTGCAAGGTGCAATTCTGAAATTTTTTGCTTTTTCCTGCTCCTCTTAGCATGATAAAGAAGTTTCAAAGAGAGTGAGATGCCAGCTCTTTTCATTCAGTCAGTAGCTTCAAACATTTCTGGTATATGAATAAAATGATGTTTTTCAATGGCAAAAATCAATGAATATTGTAAATGCACAAACAGTAATTTCTCCGCATTGCAAGGTGCAATTCTGAAATTTTTTGCTTTTTCCTGCTCCTCTTAGCATGATAAAGAAGATTCAAAGAGAGTGAGATGCCAGCTCCTTTCATTCAGTCAATAGCTTCAAACATTTCTGGACGTTTTTCAATGGCAAAAATCAATGAATATTGTAAATGCACAAACAGTAATTTCTCCACATTGCAAGGTGCAATTCTGAAATTTTTTGCTTTTTCCTGCTCCTCTTAGCATGATAAAGAAGATTCAAAGAGAGTGAGATGCCAGCTCTTTTCATTCAGTCAGTAGCTTCAAACATTTCTGGTATATGAATAACATGATGTTTTTCAATGGCAAAAATCAATGAATATTGTAAATGCACAAACAGTAATTTCTCCGCATTGCAAGGTGCAATTCTGAAATTTTTTGCTTTTTCCTGCTCCTCTTAGCATGATAAAGAAGATTCAAAGAGAGTGAGATGCCAGCTCCTTTCATTCAGTCAGTAGCTTCAAACATTTCTGGACGTTTTTCAATGGCAAAAAATCAATGAATATTGTAAATGCACAAACACTAATTTCTCCACATTGCAAGGTGCAATTCTGAAATTTTTTGCTTTTTCCTGCTCCTCTTAGCATGATAAAGAAGATTCAAAGAGAGTGAGATGCCAGCTCTTTTCATTCAGTCAGTAGCTTCAAACATTTCTGGTATATGAATAAAATGATGTTTTTCAATGGCAAAAATCAATGAATATTGTAAATGCACAAACAGTAATTTCTCCGCATTGCAAGGTGCAATTCTGAAATTTTTTGCTTTTTCCTGCTCCTCTTAGCATGATAAAGAAGATTCAAAGAGAGTGAGATGCCAGCTCCTTTCATTCAGTCAGTAGCTTCAAACATTTCTGGACGTTTTTCAATGGCAAAAATCAATGAATATTGTAAATGCACAAACAGTAATTTCTCCACATTGCAAGGTGCAATTCTGAAATTTTTTGCTTTTTCCTGCTCCTCTTAGCATGATAAAGAATATTCAAAGAGAGTGAGATGCCAGCTCTTTTCATTCAGTCAGTAGCTTCAAACATTTCTGGTATATGAATAACATGATGTTTTTCAATGGCAAAAATCAATGAATATTGTAAATGCACAAACAGCAATTTCTCCGCATTGCAAGGTGGAATTCTGAAATTTTTTGCTTTTTCCTGCTCCTCTTAGCATGATAAAGAAGATTCAAAGAGAGTGAGATGCCAGCTCCTTTCATTCAGTCAGTAGCTTCAAACATTTCTGGACGTTTTTAAATGGCAAAAATCAATGAATATTGTAAATGCACAAACAGTAATTTCTCCACATTGCAAGGTGCAATTCTGAAATTTTTTGCTTTTTCCTGCTCCTCTTAGCATGATAAAGAAGATTCAAAGAGAGTGAGATGCTAGCTCTTTTCATTCAGTCAGTAGCTTCAAACATTTCTGGTATATGAATAACATGATGTTTTTCAATGGCAAATATCAATGAATATTGTAAATGCACAAACAGTAATTTCTCCGCATTGCAAGGTGCAATTCTGAAATTTTTTGCTTTTTCCTGCTCCTCTTAGCATGATAAAGAAGATTCAAAGAGAGTGAGATGCCAGCTCCTTTCATTCAGTCAATAGATTCAAACATTTCTGGACATTTTTCAATGGCAAAAATCAATGAATATTGTAAATGCACAAACAGTAATTTCTCCACATTGCAAGGTGCAATTCTGAAATTTTTTGCTTTTTCCTGCTCCTCTTAGCATGATAAAGAAGATTCAAAGAGAGTGAGATGCCAGCTCTTTTCATTCAGTCAGTAGCTTCAAACATTTCTGGTATATGAATAACATGATGTTTTTCAATGGCAAAAATCAATGAATATTGTAAATGCACAAACAGTAATTTCTCCGCATTGCAAGGTGCAATTCTGAAATTTTTTGCTTTTTCCTGCTCCTCTTAGCATGATAAAGAAGATTCAAAGAGAGTGAGATGCCAGCTCCTTTCATTCAGTCAGTAGCTTCAAACATTTCTGGACGTTTTTCAATGGCAAAAATCAATGAATATTGTAAATGCACAAACACTAATTTCTCCACATTGCAAGGTGCAATTCTGAAATTTTTTGCTTTTTCCTGCTCCTCTTAGCATGATAAAGAAGATTCAAAGAGAGTGAAATGCCAGCTCTTTTCATTCAGTCAGTAGCTTCAAACATTTCTGGTATATGAATAAAATGATGTTTTTCAATGGCAAAAATCAATGAATATTGTAAATGCACAAACAGTAATTTCTCCGCATTGCAAGGTGCAATTCTGAAATTTTTTGCTTTTTCCTGCTCCTCTTAGCATGATAAAGAAGATTCAAAGAGAGTGAGATGCCAGCTCCTTTCATTCAGTCAGTAGCTTCAAACATTTCTGGACGTTTTTCAATGGCAAAAATCAATGAATATTGTAAATGCACAAACAGTAATTTCTCCACATTGCAAGGTGCAATTCTGAAATTTTTTGCTTTTTCCTGCTCCTCTTAGCATGATAAAGAATATTCAAAGAGAGTGAGATGCCAGCTCTTTTCATTCAGTCAGTAGCTTCAAACATTTCTGGTATATGAATAACATGATGTTTTTCAATGGCAAAAATCAATGAATATTGTAAATGCACAAACAGCAATTTCTCCGCATTGCAAGGTGGAATTCTGAAATTTTTTGCTTTTTCCTGCTCCTCTTAGCATGATAAAGAAGATTCAAAGAGAGTGAGATGCCAGCTCCTTTCATTCAGTCAGTAGCTTCAAACATTTCTGGACGTTTTTAAATGGCAAAAATCAATGAATATTGTAAATGCACAAACAGTAATTTCTCCACATTGCAAGGTGCAATTCTGAAATTTTTTGCTTTTTCCTGCTCCTCTTAGCATGATAAAGAAGATTCAAAGAGAGTGAGATGCTAGCTCTTTTCATTCAGTCAGTAGCTTCAAACATTTCTGGTATATGAATAACATGATGTTTTTCAATGGCAAATATCAATGAATATTGTAAATGCACAAACAGTAATTTCTCCGCATTGCAAGGTGCAATTCTGAAATTTTTTGCTTTTTCCTGCTCCTCTTAGCATGATAAAGAAGATTCAAAGAGAGTGAGATGCCAGCTCCTTTCATTCAGTCAATAGATTCAAACATTTCTGGACATTTTTCAATGGCAAAAATCAATGAATATTGTAAATGCACAAACAGTAATTTCTCCACATTGCAAGGTGCAATTCTGAAATTTTTTGCTTTTTCCTGCTCCTCTTAGCATGATAAAGAAGATTCAAAGAGAGTGAGATGCCAGCTCTTTTCATACAGTCAGTAGCTTCAAACATTTCTGGTATATGAATAACATGATGTTTTTCAATGGCAAAAATCAATGAATATTGTAAATGCACAAACATTAATTTCTCCGCATTGCAAGGTGCAATTCTGAAATTTTTTGCTTTTTCCTGCTCCTCTTAGCATGATAAAGAAGATTCAAAGAGATTGAGATGCCAGCTCCTTTCATTCAGTCAGTAGCTTCAAACATTTCTGGACGTTTTTCAATGGCAAAAATCAATGAATATTGTAAATGCACAAACAGTAATTTCTCCACATTGCAAGGTGCAATTCTGAAATTTTTTGCTTTTTCCTGCTCCTCTTAGCATGATAAAGAAGATTCAAAGAGAGTGAGATGCCAGCTCTTTTCATTCAGTCAGTAGCTTCAAACATTTCTGGTATATGAATAACATAATGTTTTTCAATGGCAAAAATCAATGAATATTGTAAATGCACAAACAGTAATTTCTCCGCATTGGAAGGTGCAATTCTGAAATTTTTTGCTTTTTCCTGCTCCTCTTAGCATGATAAAGAAGATTCAAAGAGAGTGAGATGCCAGCTCCTTTCATTCAGTCAGTAGCTTCAAACATTTCTGGACGTTTTTCAATGGCAAAAATCAATGAATATTGTAAATGCACAAACATTAATTTCTCCACATTGCAAGGTGCAATTCTGAAATTTTTTGCTTTTTCCTGCTCCTCTTAGCATGATAAAGAAGATTCAAAGAGAGTGAGAAGCCAGCTCTTTTCATTCAGTCAGTAGCTTCAAACATTTCTGGTATATGAATAACATAATGTTTTTCAATGGCAAAAATCAATGAATATTGTAAATGCACAAACAGTAATTTCTCCGCATTGGAAGGTGCAATTCTGAAATTTTTTGCTTTTTCCTGCTCCTCTTAGCATGATAAAGAAGATTCAAAGAGAGTGAGATGCCAGCTCCTTTCATTCAGTCAGTAGCTTCAAACATTTCTGGACGTTTTTCAATGGCAAAAATCAATGAATATTGTAAATGCACAAACAGTAATTTCTCCACATTGCAAGGTGCAATTCTGAAATTTTTTGCTTTTTCCTGCTCCTCTTAGCATGATAAAGAAGATTCAAAGAGAGTGAGAAGCCAGCTCTTTTCATTCAGTCAGTAGCTTCAAACATTTCTGGCATATGAATAACATCATGTTTTTCAATGGCAAAAATCAATGAATATTGTAAATGCACAAACAGTAATTTCTCCGCATTGCAAGGTGCAATTCTGAAATTTTTTGCTTTTTCCTGCTCCTCTTAGCATGATAAAGAAGATTCAAAGAGAGTGAGATGCCAGCTCCTTTCATTCAGTCAGTAGCTTCAAACATTTCTGGACGTTTTTCAATGGCAAAAATCAATGAATATTGTAAATGCACAAACAGTAATTTCTCCACATTGCAAGGTGCAATTCTGAAATTTTTTGCTTTTTCCTGCTCCTCTTAGCATGATAAAGAAGATTCAAAGAGAGTGAGATGCCAGCTCTTTTCATTCAGTCAATAGCTTCAAACATTTCTGGTATATGAATAACATGATGTTTTTCAATGGCAAAAATCAATGAATATTGTAAATGCACAAACAGTAATTTCTCCGCATTGCAAGGTGCAATTCTGAAATTTTTTGCTTTTTCCTGCTCCTCTTAGCATGATAAAGAAGATTCAAAGAGAGTGAGATGCCAGCTCCTTTCATTCAGTCAGTAGCTTCAAACATTTCTGGACGTTTTTCAATGGCAAAAATCAATGAATATTGTAAATGCACAAACAGTAATTTCTCCACATTGCAAGGTGCAATTCTGAAATTTTTTGCTTTTTCCTGCTCCTCTTAGCATGATAAAGAAGATTCAAAGAGAGTGAGATGCCAGCTCTTTTCATTCAGTCAATAGCTTCAAACATTTCTGGTATATGAATAACATGATGTTTTTCAATGGCAAAAATCAATGAATATTGTAAATGCACAAACAGTAATTTCTCCGCATTGCAAGGTGCAATTCTGAAATTTTTTGCTTTTTCCTGCTCCTCTTAGCATGATAAAGAAGATTCAAAGAGAGTGAGATGCCAGCTCCTTTCATTCAGTCAGTAGCTTCAAACATTTCTGGACGTTTTTCAATGGCAAAAATCAATGAATATTGTAAATGCACAAACAGTAATTTCTCCACATTGCAAGGTGCAATTCTGAAATTTTTTGCTTTTTCCTCCTCCTCTTAGCATGATAAAGAAGATTCAAAGAGAGTGAGATGCCAGCTCATTTCATTCAGTCAGTAGCTTCAAACATTTCTGGTATATGAATAACATGATGTTTTTCAATGGCAAAAATCAATGAATATTGTAAATGCACAAACAGTAATTTCTCCGCATTGCAAGGTGCAATTCTGAAATTTTTTGCTTTTTCCTGCTCCTCTTAGCATGATAAAGAAGATTCAAAGAGAGTGAGATGCCAGCTCCTTTCATTCAGTCAGTAGCTTCAAACATTTCTGGACGTTTTTCAATGGCAAAAATCAATGAATATTGTAAATGCACAAACAGTAATTTCTCCATATTGCACGGTGCAATTCTGAAATTTTTTGCTTTTTCCTGCTCCTCTTAGCATGATAAAGAAGATTCAAAGAGAGTGAGATGCCAGCTCTTTTCATTCAGTCAGTAGATTCAAACATTTCTGGTATATGAATAACATGATGTTTTTCAATGGCAAAAATCAATGAATATTGTAAATGCATAAACAGTAATTTCTCCGCATTGCAAGGTGCAATTCTGAAATTTTTTGCTTTTTCCTGCTCCTCTTAGCATGATAAAGAAGATTCAAAGAGAGTGAGATGCCAGCTCCTTTCATTCAGTCAGTAGCTTCAAACATTTCTGGACGTTTTTCAATGGCAAAAATCAATGAATATTGTAAATGCACAAACAGTAATTTCTCCACATTGCAAGGTGCAATTCTGAAATTTTTTGCTTTTTCCTGCTCCTCTTAGCATGATAAAGAAGATTCAAATAGAGTGAGATGCCAGCTCTTTTCATTCAGTCAGTAGCTTCAAACATTTCTGGTATATGAATAACATGATGTTTTTCAATGGCAAAAATCAATGAATATTGTAAATGCACAAACAGTAATTTCTCCGCATTGCAAGGTGCAATTCTGAAATTTTTTCTTTTTCCTGCTCCTCTTAGCATGATAAAGAAGATTCAAAGAGAGTGAGATGCCAGCTCCTTTCATTCAGTCAGTAGCTTCAAACATTTCTGGACGTTTTCCAATGGCAAAAATCAATGAATATTGTAAATGCACAAACAGTAATTTCTCGACATTGCAAGGTGCAATTCTGAAATTTTTTGCTTTTTCCTGCTCCTCTTAGCATGATAAAGAAGATTCAAAGAGAGTGAGATGCCATCTCTTTTCATTCAGTCAGTAGCTTCAAACATTTCTGGTATATGAATAACATGATGTTTTTCAATGGCAAAAATCAATGAATATTGTAAATGCACAAACAGTAATTTATCCGCATTGCAAGGTGCAATTCTGAAATTTTTTGCTTTTTCCTGCTCCTCTTAGCATGATAAAGAAGATTCAAAGAGAGTGAGATGCCAGCTCCTTTCATTCAGTCAGTAGCTTCAAACATTTCTGGACGTTTTTCAATGGCAAAAATCAATGAATATTGTAAATGCACAAACAGTAATTTCTCCACATTGCAAGGTGCAATTCTGAAATTTTTTGCTTTTTCCTGCTCCTCTTAGCATGATAAAGAAGATTCAAAGAGAGTGAGATGCCAGCTCTTTTCATTCAGTCAGTAGCTTCAAACATTTCTGGTATATGAATAACATGATGTTTTTCAATGGCAAAAATCAATGAATATTGTAAATGCACAAACAGTAATTTCTCCGCATTGCAAGGTGCAATTCTGAAATTTTTTGCTTTTTCCTGCTCCTCTTAGCATGATAAAGAAGATTCAAAGAGAGTGAGATGCCAGCTCCTTTCATTCCGTCAGTAGCTTCAAACATTTCTGGACGTTTTTCAATGGCAAAAATCAATGAATATTGTAAATGCACAAACAGTAATTTCTCCACATTGCAAGGTGCAATTCTGAAATTTTTTGCTTTTTCCTGCTCCTCTTAGCATGATAAAGAAGATTCAAAGAGAGTGAGATGCCAGCTCTTTTCATTCAGTCAGTAGCTTCAAACATTTCTGGTATATGAATAACATGATGTTTTTCAATGGCAAAAATCAATGAATATTGTAAATGCACAAACAGTAATTTCTCCGCATTGGAAGGTGCAATTCTGAAATTTTTTGCTTTTTCCTGCTCCTCTTAGCATGATAAAGAAGATTCAAAGAGAGTGAGATGCCAGCTCCTTTCATTCAGTCAGTAGCTTCAAACATTTCTGGACGTTTTTCAATGGCAAAAATCAATGAATATTGTAAATGCACAAACATTAATTTCTCCACATTGCAAGGTGCAATTCTGAAATTTTTTGCTTTTTCCTGCTCCTCTTAGCATGATAAAGAAGATTCAAAGAGAGTGAGAAGCCAGCTCTTTTCATTCAGTCAGTAGCTTCAAACATTTCTGGTATATGAATAACATAATGTTTTTCAATGGCAAAAATCAATGAATATTGTAAATGCACAAACAGTAATTTCTCCGCATTGGAAGGTGCAATTCTGAAATTTTTTGCTTTTTCCTGCTCCTCTTAGCATGATAAAGAAGATTCAAATAGAGTGAGATGCCAGCTCCTTTCATTCAGTCAGTAGCTTCAAACATTTCTGGACGTTTTTCAATGGCAAAAATCAATGAATATTGTAAATGCACAAACAGTAATTTCTCCACATTGCAAGGTGCAATTCTGAAATTTTTTGCTTTTTCCTGCTCCTCTTAGCATGATAAAGAAGATTCAAAGAGAGTGAGAAGCCAACTCTTTTCATTCAGTCAGTAGCTTCAAACATTTCTGGCATATGAATAACATCATGTTTTTCAATGGCAAAAATCAATGAATATTGTAAATGCACAAACAGTAATTTCTCCGCATTGCAAGGTGCAATTCTGAAATTTTTTGCTTTTTCCTGCTCCTCTTAGCATGATAAAGAAGATTCAAAGAGAGTGAGATGCCAGCTCCTTTCATTCAGTCAGTAGCTTCAAACATTTCTGGACGTTTTTCAATGGCAAAAATCAATGAATATTGTAAATGCACAAACACTAATTTCTCCACATTGCAAGGTGCAATTCTGAAATTTTTTGCTTTTTCCTGCTCCTCTTAGCATGATAAAGAAGATTCAAAGAGAGTGAGATGCCAGCTCCTTTCATTCAGTCAATAGCTTCAAACATTTCTGGACGTTTTTCAATGGCAAAAATCAATGAATATTGTAAATGCACAAACAGAAATTTCTCCACATTGCAAGGTGCAATTCTGAAATTTTTTGCTTTTTCCTGCTCCTCTTAGCATGATAAAGAAGATTCAAAGAGAGTGAGATGCCAGCTCTTTTCATTCAGTCAGTAGCTTCAAACATTTCTGGTATATGAATAACATGATGTTTTTCAATGGCAAAAATCAATGAATATTGTAAATGCACAAACAGTAATTTCTCCGCAGTGCAAGGTGCAATTCTGAAATTTTTTGCTTTTTCCTGCTCCTCTTAGCATGATAAAGAAGATTCAAAGAGAGTGAGATGCCAGCTCCTTTCATTCAGTCAGTAGCTTCAAACATTTCTGGACGTTTTTCATTGGCAAAAATCAATGAATATTGTAAATGCACAAACACTAATTTCTCCACATTGCAAGGTGCAATTCTGAAATTTTTTGCTTTTTCCTGCTCCTCTTAGCATGATAAAGAAGATTCAAAGAGAGTGAGATGCCAGCTCTTTTCATTCAGTCAGTAGCTTCAAACATTTCTGGTATATGAATAAAATGATGTTTTTCAATGGCAAAAATCAATGAATATTGTAAATGCACAAACAGTAATTTCTCCGCATTGCAAGGTGCAATTCTGAAATTTTTTGCTTTTTCCTGCTCCTCTTAGCATGATAAAGAAGATTCAAAGAGAGTGAGATGCCAGCTCCTTTCATTCAGTCAGTAGCTTCAAACATTTCTGGACGTTTTTCAATGGCAAAAATCAATGAATATTGTAAATGCACAAACAGTAATTTCTCCACATTGCAAGGTGCAATTCTGAAATTTTTTGCTTTTTCCTGCTCCTCTTAGCATGATAAAGAATATTCAAAGAGAGTGAGATGCCAGCTCTTTTCATTCAGTCAGTAGCTTCAAACATTTCTGGTATATGAATAACATGATGTTTTTCAATGGCAAAAATCAATGAATATTGTAAATGCACAAACAGCAATTTCTCCGCATTGCAAGGTGGAATTCTGAAATTTTTTGCTTTTTCCTGCTCCTCTTAGCATGATAAAGAAGATTCAAAGAGAGTGAGATGCCAGCTCCTTTCATTCAGTCAGTAGCTTCAAACATTTCTGGACGTTTTTAAATGGCAAAAATCAATGAATATTGTAAATGCACAAACAGTAATTTCTCCACATTGCAAGGTGCAATTCTGAAATTTTTTGCTTTTTCCTGCTCCTCTTAGCATGATAAAGAAGATTCAAAGAGAGTGAGATGCTAGCTCTTTTCATTCAGTCAGTAGCTTCAAACATTTCTGGTATATGAATAACATGATGTTTTTCAATGGCAAATATCAATGAATATTGTAAATGCACAAACAGTAATTTCTCCGCATTGCAAGGTGCAATTCTGAAATTTTTTGCTTTTTCCTGCTCCTCTTAGCATGATAAAGAAGATTCAAAGAGAGTGAGATGCCAGCTCCTTTCATTCAGTCAATAGCTTCAAACATTTCTGGACGTTTTTCAATGGCAAAAATCAATGAATATTGTAAATGCACAAACAGTAATTTCTCCACATTGCAAGGTGCAATTCTGAAATTTTTTGCTTTTTCCTGCTCCTCTTAGCATGATAAAGAAGATTCAAAGAGAGTGAGATGCCAGCTCTTTTCATACAGTCAGTAGCTTCAAACATTTCTGGTATATGAATAACATGATGTTTTTCAATGGCAAAAATCAATGAATATTGTAAATGCACAAACATTAATTTCTCCGCATTGCAAGGTGCAATTCTGAAATTTTTTGCTTTTTCCTGCTCCTCTTAGCATGATAAAGAAGATTCAAAGAGAGTGAGATGCCAGCTCCTTTCATTCAGTCAGTAGCTTCAAACATTTCTGGACGTTTTTCAATGGCAAAAATCAATGAATATTGTAAATGCACAAACAATAATTTCTCCACATTGCAAGGTGCAATTCTGAAATTTTTTGCTTTTTCCTGCTCCTCTTAGCATGATAAAGAAGATTCAAAGAGAGTGAGATGCCAGCTCTTTTCATTCAGTCAGTAGCTTCAAACATTTCTGGTATATGAATAACATAATGTTTTTCAATGGCAAAAATCAATGAATATTGTAAATGCACAAACAGTAATTTCTCCGCATTGGAAGGTGCAATTCTGAAATTTTTTGCTTTTTCCTGCTCCTCTTAGCATGATAAAGAAGATTCAAAGAGAGTGAGATGCCAGCTCCTTTCATTCAGTCAGTAGCTTCAAACATTTCTGGACGTTTTTCAATGGCAAAAATCAATGAATATTGTAAATGCACAAACAGTAATTTCTCCACATTGCAAGGTGCAATTCTGAAATTTTTTGCTTTTTCCTGCTCCTCTTAGCATGATATAGAAGATTCAAAGAGAGTGAGAAGCCAGCTCTTTTCATTCAGTCAGTAGCTTCAAACATTTCTGGCATATGAATAACATCATGTTTTTCAATGGCAAAAATCAATGAATATTGTAAATGCACAAACAGTAATTTCTCCGCATTGCAAGGTGCAATTCTGAAATTTTTTGCTTTTTCCTGCTCGTCTTAGCATGATAAAGAAGATTCAAAGAGAGTGAGATGCCAGCTCCTTTCATTCAGTCAGTAGCTTCAAACATTTCTGGACGTTTTTCAATGGCAAAAATCAATGAATATTGTAAATGCACAAACAGTAATTTCTCCACATTGCAAGGTGCAATTCTGAAATTTTTTGCTTTTTCCTGCTCCTCTTAGCATGATAAAGAAGATTCAAAGAGAGTGAGATGCCAGCTCTTTTCATTCAGTCAATAGCTTCAAACATTTCTGGTATATGAATAACATGATGTTTTTCAATGGCAAAAATCAATGAATATTGTAAATGCACAAACAGTAATTTCTCCGCATTGCAAGGTGCAATTCTGAAATTTTTTGCTTTTTCCTGCTCCTCTTAGCATGATAAAGAAGATTCAAAGAGAGTGAGATGCCAGCTCCTTTCATTCAGTCAGTAGCTTCAAATATTTCTGGACGTTTTTCAATGGCAAAAATCAATGAATATTGTAAATGCACAAACAGTAATTTCTCCACATTGCAAGGTGCAATTCTGAAATTTTTTGCTTTTTCCTCCTCCTCTTAGCATGATAAAGAAGATTCAAAGAGAGTGAGATGCCAGCTCATTTCATTCAGTCAGTAGCTTCAAACATTTCTGGTATATGAATAACATGACGTTTTTCAATGGCAAAAATCAATGAATATTGTAAATGCACAAACAGTAATTTCTCCGCATTGCAAGGTGCAATTCTGAAATTTTTTGCTTTTTCCTGCTCCTCTTAGCATGATAAAGAAGATTCAAAGAGAGTGAGATGCCAGCTCCTTTCATTCAGTCAGTAGCTTCAAACATTTCTGGACGTTTTTCAATGGCAAAAATCAATGAATATTGTAAATGCACAAACAGTAATTTCTCCACATTGCAAGGTGCAATTCTGAAATTTTTTGCTTTTTCCTGCTCCTCTTAGCATGATAAAGAAGATTCAAAGAGAGTGAGAAGCCAGCTCTTTTCATTCAGTCAGTAGCTTCAAACATTTCTGGCATATGAATAACATCATGTTTTTCAATGGCAAAAATCAATGAATATTGTAAATGCACAAACAGTAATTTCTCCGCATTGCAAGGTGCAATTCTGAAATTTTTTGCTTTTTCCTGCTCGTCTTAGCATGATAAAGAAGATTCAAAGAGAGTGAGATGCCAGCTCCTTTCATTCAGTCAGTAGCTTCAAACATTTCTGGACGTTTTTCAATGGCAAAAATCAATGAATATTGTAAATGCACAAACAGTAATTTCTCCACATTGCAAGGTGCAATTCTGAAATTTTTTGCTTTTTCCTGCTCCTCTTAGCATGATAAAGAAGATTCAAAGAGAGTGAGATGCCAGCTCTTTTCATTCAGTCAATAGCTTCAAACATTTCTGGTATATGAATAACATGATGTTTTTCAATGGCAAAAATCAATGAATATTGTAAATGCACAAACAGTAATTTCTCCGCATTGCAAGGTGCAATTCTGAAATTTTTTGCTTTTTCCTGCTCCTCTTAGCATGATAAAGAAGATTCAAAGAGAGTGAGATGCCAGCTCCTTTCATTCAGTCAGTAGCTTCAAATATTTCTGGACGTTTTTCAATGGCAAAAATCAATGAATATTGTAAATGCACAAACAGTAATTTCTCCACATTGCAAGGTGCAATTCTGAAATTTTTTGCTTTTTCCTCCTCCTCTTAGCATGATAAAGAAGATTCAAAGAGAGTGAGATGCCAGCTCATTTCATTCAGTCAGTAGCTTCAAACATTTCTGGTATATGAATAACATGACGTTTTTCAATGGCAAAAATCAATGAATATTGTAAATGCACAAACAGTAATTTCTCCGCATTGCAAGGTGCAATTCTGAAATTTTTTGCTTTTTCCTGCTCCTCTTAGCATGATAAAGAAGATTCAAAGAGAGTGAGATGCCAGCTCCTTTCATTCAGTCAGTAGCTTCAAACATTTCTGGACGTTTTTCAATGGCAAAAATCAATGAATATTGTAAATGCACAAACAGTAATTTCTCCATATTGCACGGTGCAATTCTGAAATTTTTTGCTTTTTCCTGCTCCTCTTAGCATGATAAAGAAGATTCAAAGAGAGTGAGATGCCAGCTCTTTTCATTCAGTCAGTAGATTCAAACATTTCTGGTATATGAATAACATGATGTTTTTCAATGGCAAAAATCAATGAATATTGTAAATGCATAAACAGTAATTTCTCCGCATTGCAAGGTGCAATTCTGAAATTTTTTGCTTTTTCCTGCTCCTCTTAGCATGATAAAGAAGATTCAAAGAGAGTGAGATGCCAGCTCCTTTCATTCAGTCAGTAGCTTCAAACATTTCTGGACGTTTTTCAATGGCAAAAATCAATGAATATTGTAAATGCACAAACAGTAATTTCTCCACATTGCAAGGTGCAATTCTGAAATTTTTTGCTTTTTCCTGCTCCTCTTAGCATGATAAAGAAGATTCAAATAGAGTGAGATGCCAGCTCTTTTCATTCAGTCAGTAGCTTCAAACATTTCTGGTATATGAATAACATGATGTTTTTCAATGGCAAAAATCAATGAATATTGTAAATGCACAAACAGTAATTTCTCCGCATTGCAAGGTGCAATTCTGAAATTTTTTGCTTTTTCCTGCTCCTCTTAGCATGATAAAGAAGATTCAAAGAGAGTGAGATGCCAGCTCCTTTCATTCAGTCAGTAGCTTCAAACATTTCTGGACGTTTTCCAATGGCAAAAATCAATGAATATTGTAAATGCACAAACAGTAATTTCTCGACATTGCAAGGTGCAATTCTGAAATTTTTTGCTTTTTCCTGCTCCTCTTAGCATGATAAAGAAGATTCAAAGAGAGTGATATGCCATCTCTTTTCATTCAGTCAGTAGCTTCAAACATTTCTGGTATATGAATAACATGATGTTTTTCAATGGCAAAAATCAATGAATATTGTAAATGCACAAACAGTAATTTATCCGCATTGCAAGGTGCAATTCTGAAATTTTTTGCTTTTTCCTGCTCCTCTTAGCATGATAAAGAAGATTCAAAGAGAGTGAGATGCCAGCTCCTTTCATTCAGTCAGTAGCTTCAAACATTTCTGGACGTTTTTCAATGGCAAAAATCAATGAATATTGTAAATGCACAAACAGTAATTTCTCCACATTGCAAGGTGCAATTCTGAAATTTTTTGCTTTTTCCTGCTCCTCTTAGCATGATAAAGAAGATTCAAAGAGAGTGAGATGCCAGCTCTTTTCATTCAGTCAGTAGCTTCAAACATTTCTGGTATATGAATAACATGATGTTTTTCAATGGCAAAAATCAATGAATATTGTAAATGCACAAACAGTAATTTCTCCGCATTGCAAGGTGCAATTCTGAAATTTTTTGCTTTTTCCTGCTCCTCTTAGCATGATAAAGAAGATTCAAAGAGAGTGAGATGCCAGCTCCTTTCATTCAGTCAGTAGCTTCAAACATTTCTGGACGTTTTTCAATGGCAAAAATCAATGAATATTGTAAATGCACAAACAGTAATTTCTCCACATTGCAAGGTGCAATTCTGAAATTTTTTGCTTTTTCCTGCTCCTCTTAGCATGATAAAGAAGATTCAAAGAGAGTGAGATGCCAGCTCTTTTCATTCAGTCAGTAGCTTCAAACATTTCTGGTATATGAATAACATGATGTTTTTCAATGGCAAAAATCAATGAATATTGTAAATGCACAAACAGTAATTTCTCCGCATTGGAAGGTGCAATTCTGAAATTTTTTGCTTTTTCCTGCTCCTCTTAGCATGATAAAGAAGATTCAAAGAGAGTGAGATGCCAGCTCCTTTCATTCAGTCAGTAGCTTCAAACATTTCTGGACGTTTTTCAATGGCAAAAATCAATGAATATTGTAAATGCACAAACATTAATTTCTCCACATTGCAAGGTGCAATTCTGAAATTTTTTGCTTTTTCCTGCTCCTCTTAGCATGATAAAGAAGATTCAAAGAGAGTGAGAAGCCAGCTCTTTTCATTCAGTCAGTAGCTTCAAACATTTCTGGTATATGAATAACATAATGTTTTTCAATGGCAAAAATCAATGAATATTGTAAATGCACAAACAGTAATTTCTCCGCATTGGAAGGTGCAATTCTGAAATTTTTTGCTTTTTCCTGCTCCTCTTAGCATGATAAAGAAGATTCAAAGAGAGTGAGATGCCAGCTCCTTTCATTCAGTCAGTAGCTTCAAACATTTCTGGACGTTTTTCAATGGCAAAAATCAATGAATATTGTAAATGCACAAACATTAATTTCTCCACATTGCAAGGTGCAATTCTGAAATTTTTTGCTTTTTCCTGCTCCTCTTAGCATGATAAAGAAGATTCAAAGAGAGTGAGAAGCCAGCTCTTTTCATTCAGTCAGTAGCTTCAAACATTTCTGGTATATGAATAACATAATGTTTTTCAATGGCAAAAATCAATGAATATTGTAAATGCACAAACAGTAATTTCTCCGCATTGGAAGGTGCAATTCTGAAATTTTTTGCTTTTTCCTGCTCCTCTTAGCATGATAAAGAAGATTCAAAGAGAGTGAGATGCCAGCTCCTTTCATTCAGTCAGTAGCTTCAAACATTTCTGGACGTTTTTCAATGGCAAAAATCAATGAATATTGTAAATGCACAAACAGTAATTTCTCCACATTGCAAGGTGCAATTCTGAAATTTTTTGCTTTTTCCTGCTCCTCTTAGCATGATAAAGAAGATTCAAAGAGAGTGAGAAGCCAGCTCTTTTCATTCAGTCAGTAGCTTCAAACATTTCTGGCATATGAATAACATCATGTTTTTCAATGGCAAAAATCAATGAATATTGTAAATGCACAAACAGTAATTTCTCCGCATTGCAAGGTGCAATTCTGAAATTTTTTGCTTTTTCCTGCTCCTCTTAGCATGATAAAGAAGATTCAAAGAGAGTGAGATGCCAGCTCCTTTCATTCAGTCAGTAGCTTCAAACATTTCTGGACGTTTTTCAATGGCAAAAATCAATGAATATTGTAAATGCACAAACAGTAATTTCTCCACATTGCAAGGTGCAATTCTGAAATTTTTTGCTTTTTCCTGCTCCTCTTAGCATGATAAAGAAGATTCAAAGAGAGTGAGATGCCAGCTCTTTTCATTCAGTCAATAGCTTCAAACATTTCTGGTATATGAATAACATGATGTTTTTCAATGGCAAAAATCAATGAATATTGTAAATGCACAAACAGTAATTTCTCCGCATTGCAAGGTGCAATTCTGAAATTTTTTGCTTTTTCCTGCTCCTCTTAGCATGATAAAGAAGATTCAAAGAGAGTGAGATGCCAGCTCCTTTCATTCAGTCAGTAGCTTCAAACATTTCTGGACGTTTTTCAATGGCAAAAATCAATGAATATTGTAAATGCACAAACAGTAATTTCTCCACATTGCAAGGTGCAATTCTGAAATTTTTTGCTTTTTCCTCCTCCTCTTAGCATGATAAAGAAGATTCAAAGAGAGTGAGATGCCAGGTCATTTCATTCAGTCAGTAGCTTCAAACATTTCTGGTATATGAATAACATGATGTTTTTCAATGGCAAAAATCAATGAATATTGTAAATGCACAAACAGTAATTTCTCCGCATTGCAAGGTGCAATTCTGAAATTTTTTGCTTTTTCCTGCTCCTCTTAGCATGATAAAGAAGATTCAAAGAGAGTGAGATGCCAGCTCCTTTCATTCAGTCAGTAGCTTCAAACATTTCTGGACGTTTTTCAATGGCAAAAATCAATGAATATTGTAAATGCACAAACAGTAATTTCTCCACATTGCAAGGTGCAATTCTGAAATTTTTTGCTTTTTCCTGCTCCTCTTAGCATGATAAAGAAGATTCAAATAGAGTGAGATGCCAGCTCTTTTCATTCAGTCAGTAGCTTCAAACATTTCTGGTATATGAATAACATGATGTTTTTCAATGGCAAAAATCAATGAATATTGTAAATGCACAAACAGTAATTTCTCCGCATTGCAAGGTGCAATTCTGAAATTTTTTGCTTTTTCCTGCTCCTCTTAGCATGATAAAGAAGATTCAAAGAGAGTGAGATGCCAGCTCCTTTCATTCAGTCAGTAGCTTCAAACATTTCTGGACGTTTTCCAATGGCAAAAATCAATGAATATTGTAAATGCACAAACAGTAATTTCTCGACATTGCAAGGTGCAATTCTGAAATTTTTTGCTTTTTCCTGCTCCTCTTAGCATGATAAAGAAGATTCAAAGAGAGTGAGATGCCATCTCTTTTCATTCAGTCAGTAGCTTCAAACATTTCTGGTATATGAATAACATGATGTTTTTCAATGGCAAAAATCAATGAATATTGTAAATGCACAAACAGTAATTTATCCGCATTGCAAGGTGCAATTCTGAAATTTTTTGCTTTTTCCTGCTCCTCTTAGCATGATAAAGAAGATTCAAAGAGAGTGAGATGCAAGCTCCTTTCATTCAGTCAGTAGCTTCAAACATTTCTGGACGTTTTTCAATGGCAAAAATCAATGAATATTGTAAATGCACAAACAGTAATTTCTCCACATTGCAAGGTGCAATTCTGAAATTTTTTGCTTTTTCCTGCTCCTCTTAGCATGATAAAGAAGATTCAAAGAGAGTGAGATGCCAGCTCTTTTCATTCAGTCAGTAGCTTCAAACATTTCTGGTATATGAATAACATGATGTTTTTCAATGGCAAAAATCAATGAATATTGTAAATGCACAAACAGTAATTTCTCCGCATTGCAAGGTGCAATTCTGAAATTTTTTGCTTTTTCCTGCTCCTCTTAGCATGATAAAGAAGATTCAAAGAGAGTGAGATGCCAGCTCCTTTCATTCAGTCAGTAGCTTCAAACATTTCTGGACGTTTTTCAATGGCAAAAATCAATGAATATTGTAAATGCACAAACAGTAATTTCTCCACATTGCAAGGTGCAATTCTGAAATTTTTTGCTTTTTCCTGCTCCTCTTAGCATGATAAAGAAGATTCAAAGAGAGTGAGATGCCAGCTCTTTTCATTCAGTCAGTAGCTTCAAACATTTCTGGTATATGAATAACATGATGTTTTTCAATGGCAAAAATCAATGAATATTGTAAATGCACAAACAGTAATTTCTCCGCATTGGAAGGTGCAATTCTGAAATTTTTTGCTTTTTCCTGCTCCTCTTAGCATGATAAAGAAGATTCAAAGAGAGTGAGATGCCAGCTCCTTTCATTCACTCAGTAGCTTCAAACATTTCTGGACGTTTTTCAATGGCAAAAATCAATGAATATTGTAAATGCACAAACATTAATTTCTCCACATTGCAAGGTGCAATTCTGAAATTTTTTGCTTTTTCCTGCTCCTCTTAGCATGATAAAGAAGATTCAAAGAGAGTGAGAAGCCAGCTCTTTTCATTCAGTCAGTAGCTTCAAACATTTCTGGTATATGAATAACATAATGTTTTTCAATGGCAAAAATCAATGAATATTGTAAATGCATAAACAGTAATTTCTCCGCATTGCAAGGTGCAATTCTGAAATTTTTTGCTTTTTCCTGCTCCTCTTAGCATGATAAAGAAGATTCAAATAGAGTGAGATGCCAGCTTCTTTCATTCAGTCAGTAGCTTCAAACATTTCTGGACGTTTTTCAATGGCAAAAATCAATGAATATTGTAAATGCACAAACAGTAATTTCTCCACATTGCAAGGTGCAATGCTGAAATTTTTTGCTTTTTCCTGCTCCTCTTAGCATGATAAAGAAGATTCAAATAGAGTGAGATGCCAGCTCTTTTCATTCAGTCAGTAGCTTCAAACATTTCTGGTATATGAATAACATGATGTTTTTCAATGGCAAAAATCAATGAATATTGTAAATGCACAAACAGTAATTTCTCCGCATTGCAAGGTGCAATTCTGAAATTTTTTGCTTTTTCCTGCTCCTCTTAGCATGATAAAGAAGATTCAAAGAGAGTGAGATGCCAGCTCCTTTCATTCAGTCAGTAGCTTCAAACATTTCTGGACGTTTTTCAATGGCAAAAATCAATGAATATTGTAAATGCACAAACAGTAATTTCTCCACATTGCAAGGTGCAATTCTGAAATTTTTTGCTTTTTCCTGCTCCTCTTAGCATGATAAAGAAGATTCAAAGAGAGTGAGATGCCAGCTCTTTTCATTCAGTCAGTAGCTTCAAACATTTCTGATATATGAATAACATGATGTTTTTCAATGGCAAAAATCAATGAATATTGTAAATGCACAAACAGTAATTTCTCCGCATTGGAAGGTGCAATTCTGAAATTTTTTGCTTTTTCCTGCTCCTCTTAGCATGATAAAGAAGATTCAAAGAGAGTGAGATGCCAGCTCCTTTCATTCAGTCAGTAGCTTCAAACATTTCTGGACGTTTTTCAATGGCAAAAATCAATGAATATTGTAAATGCACAAACATTAATTTCTCCACATTGCAAGGTGCAATTCTGAAATGTTTTGCTTTTTCCTGCTCCTCTTAGCATGATAAAGAAGATTCAAAGAGAGTGAGAAGCCAGCTCTTTTCATTCAGTCAGTAGCTTCAAACATTTCTGGTATATGAATAACATAATGTTTTTCAATGGCAAAAATCAATGAATATTGTAAATGCACAAACAGTAATTTCTCCGCATTGGAAGGTGCAATTCTGAAATTTTTTGCTTTTTCCTGCTCCTCTTAGCATGATAAAGAAGATTCAAAGAGAGTGAGATGCCAGCTCCTTTCATTCAGTCAGTAGCTTCAAACCTTTCTGGACGTTTTTCAATGGCAAAAATCAATGAATATTGTAAATGCACAAACATTAATTTCTCCACATTGCAAGGTGCAATTCTGAAATTTTTTGCTTTTTCCTGCTCCTCTTAGCATGATAAAGAAGATTCAAAGAGAGTGAGAAGCCAGCTCTTTTCATTCAGTCAGTAGCTTCAAACATTTCTGGTATATGAATAACATAATGTTTTTCAATGGCAAAAATCAATGAATATTGTAAATGCACAAACAGTAATTTCTCCGCATTGGAAGGTGCAATTCTGAAATTTTTTGCTTTTTCCTGCTCCTCTTAGCATGATAAAGAAGATTCAAAGAGAGTGAGATGCCAGCTCCTTTCATTCAGTCAGTAGCTTCAAACATTTCTGGACGTTTTTCAATGGCAAAAATCAATGAATATTGTAAATGCACAAACAGTAATTTCTCCACATTGCAAGGTGCAATTCTGAAATTTTTTGCTTTTTCCTGCTCCTCTTAGCATGATAAAGAAGATTCAAAGAGAGTGAGAAGCCAGCTCTTTTCATTCAGTCAGTAGCTTCAAACATTTCTGGCATATGAATAACATCATGTTTTTCAATGGCAAAAATCAATGAATATTGTAAATGCACAAACAGTAATTTCTCCGCATTGCAAGGTGCAATTCTGAAATTTTTTGCTTTTTCCTGCTCCTCTTAGCATGATAAAGAAGATTCAAAGAGAGTGAGATGCCAGCTCCTTTCATTCAGTCAGTAGCTTCAAACATTTCTGGACGTTTTTCAAAGGCAAAAATCAATGAATATTGTAAATGCACAAACAGTAATTTCTCCACATTGCAAGGTGCAATTCTGAAATTTTTTGCTTTTTCCTGCTCCTCTTAGCATGATAAAGAAGATTCAAAGAGAGTGAGATGCCAGCTCTTTTCATTCAGTCAATAGCTTCAAACATTTCTGGTATATGAATAACATGATGTTTTTCAATGGCAAAAATCAATGAATATTGTAAATGCACAAACAGTAATTTCTCCGCATTGCAAGGTGCAATTCTGAAATTTTTTGCTTTTTCCTGCTCCTCTTAGCATGATAAAGAAGATTCAAAGAGAGTGAGATGCCAGCTCCTTTCATTCAGTCAGTAGCTTCAAACATTTCTGGACGTTTTTCAATGGCAAAAATCAATGAATATTGTAAATGCACAAACAGTAATTTCTCCACATTGCAAGGTGCAATTCTGAAATTTTTTGCTTTTTCCTCCTCCTCTTAGCATGATAAAGAAGATTCAAAGAGAGTGAGATGCCAGGTCATTTCATTCAGTCAGTAGCTTCAAACATTTCTGGTATATGAATAACATGATGTTTTTCAATGGCAAAAATCAATGAATATTGTAAATGCACAAACAGTAATTTCTCCGCATTGCAAGGTGCAATTCTGAAATTTTTTGCTTTTTCCTGCTCCTCTTAGCATGATAAAGAAGATTCAAAGAGAGTGAGATGCCAGCTCCTTTCATTCAGTCAGTAGCTTCAAACATTTCTGGACGTTTTTCAATGGCAAAAATCAATGAATATTGTAAATGCACAAACAGTAATTTCTCCACATTGCAAGGTGCAATTCTGAAATTTTTTGCTTTTTCCTGCTCCTCTTAGCATGATAAAGAAGATTCAAATAGAGTGAGATGCCAGCTCTTTTCATTCAGTCAGTAGCTTCAAACATTTCTGGTATATGAATAACATGATGTTTTTCAATGGCAAAAATCAATGAATATTGTAAATGCACAAACAGTAATTTCTCCGCATTGCAAGGTGCAATTCTGAAATTTTTTGCTTTTTCCTGCTCCTCTTAGCATGATAAAGAAGATTCAAAGAGAGTGAGATGCCAGCTCCTTTCATTCAGTCAGTAGCTTCAAACATTTCTGGACGTTTTCCAATGGCAAAAATCAATGAATATTGTAAATGCACAAACAGTAATTTCTCGACATTGCAAGGTGCAATTCTGAAATTTTTTGCTTTTTCCTGCTCCTCTTAGCATGATAAAGAAGATTCAAAGAGAGTGAGATGCCATCTCTTTTCATTCAGTCAGTAGCTTCAAACATTTCTGGTATATGAATAACATGATGTTTTTCAATGGCAAAAATCAATGAATATTGTAAATGCACAAACAGTAATTTATCCGCATTGCAAGGTGCAATTCTGAAATTTTTTGCTTTTTCCTGCTCCTCTTAGCATGATAAAGAAGATTCAAAGAGAGTGAGATGCGAGCTCCTTTCATTCAGTCAGTAGCTTCAAACATTTCTGGACGTTTTTCAATGGCAAAAATCAATGAATATTGTAAATGCACAAACAGTAATTTCTCCACATTGCAAGGTGCAATTCTGAAATTTTTTGCTTTTTCCTGCTCCTCTTAGCATGATAAAGAAGATTCAAAGAGAGTGAGATGCCAGCTCTTTTCATTCAGTCAGTAGCTTCAAACATTTCTGGTATATGAATAACATGATGTTTTTCAATGGCAAAAATCAATGAATATTGTAAATGCACAAACAGTAATTTCTCCGCATTGCAAGGTGCAATTCTGAAATTTTTTGCTTTTTCCTGCTCCTCTTAGCATGATAAAGAAGATTCAAAGAGAGTGAGATGCCAGCTCCTTTCATTCAGTCAGTAGCTTCAAACATTTCTGGACGTTTTTCAATGGCAAAAATCAATGAATATTGTAAATGCACAAACAGTAATTTCTCCACATTGCAAGGTGCAATTCTGAAATTTTTTGCTTTTTCCTGCTCCTCTTAGCATGATAAAGAAGATTCAAAGAGAGTGAGATGCCAGCTCTTTTCATTCAGTCAGTAGCTTCAAACATTTCTGGTATATGAATAACATGATGTTTTTCAATGGCAAAATTCAATGAATATTGTAAATGCACAAACAGTAATTTCTCCGCATTGGAAGGTGCAATTCTGAAATTTTTTGCTTTTTCCTGCTCCTCTTAGCATGATAAAGAAGATTCAAATAGAGTGAGATGCCAGCTCCTTTCATTCAGTCAGTAGCTTCAAACATTTCTGGACGTTTTTCAATGGCAAAAATCAATGAATATTGTAAATGCACAAACAGTAATTTCTCCACATTGCAAGGTGCAATTCTGAAATTTTTTGCTTTTTCCTGCTCCTCTTAGCATGATAAAGAAGATTCAAAGAGAGTGAGAAGCCAGCTCTTTTCATTCAGTCAGTAGCTTCAAACATTTCTGGTATATGAATAACATGATGTTTTTCAATGGCAAAAATCAATGAATATTGTAAATGCACAAACAGTAATTTCTCCGCATTGCAAGGTGCAATTCTGAAATTTTTTGCTTTTTCCTGCTCCTCTTAGCATGATAAAGAAGATTCAAAGAGAGTGAGATGCCAGCTCCTTTCATTCAGTCAGTAGCTTCAAACATTTCTGGACGTTTTTCAATGGCAAAAATCAATGAATATTGTAAATGCACAAACAGTAATTTCTCCACATTGCAAGGTGCAATTCTGAAATTTTTTGCTTTTTCCTCCTCCTCTTAGCATGATAAAGAAGATTCAAAGAGAGTGAGATGCCAGCTCATTTCATTCAGTCAGTAGCTTCAAACATTTCTGGTATATGAATAACATGATGTTTTTCAATGGCAAAAATCAATGAATATTGTAAATGCACAAACAGTAATTTCTCCGCATTGCAAGGTGCAATTCTGAAATTTTTTGCTTTTTCCTGCTCCTCTTAGCATGATAAAGAAGATACAAAGAGAGTGAGATGCCAGCTCCTTTCATTCAGTCAGTAGCTTCAAACATTTCTGGACGTTTTTCAATGGCAAAAATCAATGAATATTGTAAATGCACAAACAGTAATTTCTCCATATTGCAAGGTGCAATTCTGAAATTTTTTGCTTTTTCCTGCTCCTCTTAGCATGATAAAGAAGATTCAAAGAGAGTGAGATGCCAGCTCTTTTCATTCAGTCAGTAGATTCAAACATTTCTGGTATATGAATAACATGATGTTTTTCAATGGCAAAAATCAATGAATATTGTAAATGCATACACAGTAATTTCTCCGCATTGCAAGGTGCAATTCTGAAATTTTTTGCTTTTTCCTGCTCCTCTTAGCATGATAAAGAAGATTCAAAGAGAGTGAGATGCCAGCTCCTTTCATTCAGTCAGTAGCTTCAAACATTTCTGGACGTTTTTCAATGGCAAAAATCAATGAATATTGTAAATGCACAAACAGTAATTTCTCCACATTGCAAGGTGCAATGCTGAAATTTTTTGCTTTTTCCTGCTCCTCTTAGCATGATAAAGAAGATTCAAATAGAGTGAGATGCCAGCTCTTTTCATTCAGTCAGTAGCTTCAAACATTTCTGGTATATGAATAACATGATGTTTTTCAATGGCAAAAATCAATGAATATTGTAAATGCACAAACAGTAATTTCTCCGCATTGCAAGGTGCAATTCTGAAATTTTTTGCTTTTTCCTGCTCCTCTTAGCATGATAAAGAAGATTCAAAGAGAGTGAGATGCCAGCTCCTTTCATTCAGTCAGTAGCTTCAAACATTTCTGGACGTTTTCCAATGGCAAAAATCAATGAATATTGTAAATGCACAAACAGTAATTTCTCGACATTGCAAGGTGCAATTCTGAAATTTTTTGCTTTTTCCTGCTCCTCTTAGCATGATAAAGAAGATTCAAAGAGAGTGAGATGCCATCTCTTTTCATTCAGTCAGTAGCTTCAAACATTTCTGGTATATGAATAACATTATGTTTTTCAATGGCAAAAATCAATGAATATTGTAAATGCACAAACAGTAATTTATCCGCATTGCAAGGTGCAATTCTGAAATTTTTTGCTTTTTCCTGCTCCTCTTAGCATGATAAAGAAGATTCAAAGAGAGTGAGATGCCAGCTCCTTTCATTCAGTCAGTAGCTTCAAACATTTCTGGACGTTTTTCAATGGCAAAAATCAATGAATATTGTAAATGCACAAACAGTAATTTCTCCACATTGCAAGGTGCAATTCTGAAATTTTTTGCTTTTTCCTGCTCCTCTTAGCATGATAAAGAAGATTCAAAGAGAGTGAGATGCCAGCTCTTTTCATTCAGTCAGTAGCTTCAAACATTTCTGGTATATGAATAACATGATGTTTTTCAATGGCAAAAATCAATGAATATTGTAAATGCACAAACAGTAATTTCTCCGCATTGCAAGGTGCAATTCTGAAATTTTTTGCTTTTTCCTGCTCCTCTTAGCATGATAAAGAAGATTCAAAGAGAGTGAGATGCCAGCTCCTTTCATTCCGTCAGTAGCTTCAAACATTTCTGGACGTTTTTCAATGGCAAAAATCAATGAATATTGTAAATGCACAAACAGTAATTTCTCCACATTGCAAGGTGCAATTCTGAAATTTTTTGCTTTTTCCTGCTCCTCTTAGCATGATAAAGAAGATTCAAAGAGAGTGAGATGCCAGCTCTTTTCATTCAGTCAGTAGCTTCAAACATTTCTGGTATATGAATAACATGATGTTTTTCAATGGCAAAAATCAATGAATATTGTAAATGCACAAACAGTAATTTCTCCGCATTGCAAGGTGCAATTCTGAAATTTTTTGCTTTTTCCTGCTCCTCTTAGCATGATAAAGAAGATTCAAAGAGAGTGAGATGCCAGCTCCTTTCATTCAGTCATTAGCTTCAAACATTTCTGGACGTTTTTCAATGGCAAAAATCAATGAATATTGTAAATGCACAAACAGTAATTTCTCCACATTGCAAGGAGCAATTCTGAAATTTTTTGCTTTTTCCTACTCCTCTTAGCATGATAAAGAAGATTCAAAGATAGTGAGATGCCAGCTCTTTTCATTCAGTCAGTAGCTTCAAATATTTCTGGTATATGAATAACATGATGTTTTTCAATGGCAAAAATCAATGAATATTGTAAATGCACAAACAGTAATTTCTCCGCATTGCAAGGTGCAATTCTGAAATTGTTTGCTTTTTCCTGCTCCTCTTAGCATGATAAAGAAGATTCAAAGAGAGTGAGATGCCAGCTCCTTTCATTCAGTCAGTAGCTTCAAACATTTCTGGACGTTTTTCAATGGCAAAAATCAATGAATATTGTAAATGCACAAACAGTAATTTCTCCACATTGCAAGGTGCAATTCTGAAATTTTTAGCTTTTTCCTGCTCCTCTTAGCATGATAAAGAAGATTCAAAGAGAGTGAGATGCCAGCTCCTTTCATTCCGTCAGTAGCTTCAAACATTTCTGGACGTTTTTCAATGGCAAAAATCAAGGAATATTGTAAATGCACAAACAGTAATTTCTCCACATTGCAAGGTGCAATTCTGAAATTTTTTGCTTTTTCCTGCTCCTCTTAGCATGATAAAGAAGATTCAAAGAGAGTGAGATGCCAGCTCTTTTCATTCAGTCAGTAGCTTCAAACATTTCTGGTATATGAATAACATGATGTTTTTCAATGGCAAAAATCAATGAATATTGTAAATGCACAAACATTAATTTCTCCGCATTGCAAGGTGCAATTCTGAAATTTTTTGCTTTTTCCTGCTCCTCTTAGCATGATAAAGAAGATTCAAAGAGAGTGAGATGCCAGCTCCTTTTATTCAGTCAGTAGCTTCAAACATTTCTGGACGTTTTTCAATGGCAAAAATCAATGAATATTGTAAATGCACAAACAGTAATTTCTCCACATTGCAAGGTGCAATTCTCAAATTTTTTGCTTTTTCCTGCTCCTCTTAGCATGATAAAGAAGATTCAAAGAGAGTGAGATGCCAGCTCTTTTCATTCAGTCAGTAGCTTCAAACATTTCTGGTATATGAATAACATGATGTTTTTCAATGGCAAAAATCAATGAATATTGTAAATGCACAAACAGTAATTTCTCCGCATTGCAAGGTGCAATTCTGAAATTTTTTGCTTTTTCCTGCTCCTCTTAGCATGATAAAGAAGATTCAAAGAGAGTGAGATGCCAGCTCCTTTCATTCAGTCATTAGCTTCTAACATTTCTGGACGTTTTTCAATGGCAAAAATCAATGAATATTGTAAATGCACAAACAGTAATTTCTCCACATTGCAAGGTGCAATTCTGAATTTTTTTGCTTTTTCCTGCTCCTCTTAGCATGATAAAGAAGATTCAAAGAGAGTGAGATGCCAGCTCTTTTCATTCAGTTAGTAGCTTCAAATATTTCTGGTATATGAATAACATGATGTTTTTCAATGGCAAAAATCAATGAATATTGTAAATGCACATACAGTAATTTCTCCACATTGCAAGGTGCAATTCTGAAATTGTTTGCTTTTTCCTGCTCCTCTTAGCATGATAAAGAAGATTCAAAGAGAGTGAGATGCCAGCTCCTTTCATTCAGTCAGTAGCTTCAAACACTTCTGGACGTTTTTCAATGGCAAAAATCAATTAATATTGTAAATGCCCAAACAGTAATTTCTCCACATTGCAAGGTGCAATTCTGAAATTTTTAGCTTTTTCCTGCTCCTCTTAGCATGAAAAAGAAGATTCAAAAGAGTGAGATGCCAGCTCTTTTCATTCAGTCAGTAGCTTCAAAAATTTCTGGTATATGAATAACATGATGTTTTTCAATGGCAAAAATCAATGAATATTGGAAATGCACAAACAGTAATTTCTCCGGATTGCATGGTGCAATTCTGAAATTTTTTGCTTTTTCCTGCTCCTCTTAGCATGATAAAGAATATTCAAAGAGAGTGAGATGCCAGCTCCTTTCATTCAGTCAGTAGCTTCAAACATTTCTGGACGTTTTTCAATGGCAAAAAATCAATGAATATTGTAAATGCACAAACAGTAATTTCTTCACATTGCAAGGTGCAATTCTGAAATTTTTTGCTTTTTCCTGCTCCTCTTAGCATGATAAAGAAGATTCAAAGAGAGTGAGATGCCAGCTCCTTTCATTCAGTCAGTAGCTTCAAACATTTCTGGACTTTTTCAATGGCAAAAATCAATGAATATTGTAAATGCACAAACAGTAATTTCTCCACATTGCAAGGTGCAATTCTGAAATTTTTTGCTTTTTCCTGCTCCTCTTAGCATGATAAAGAAGATTCAAAGAGAGTGAGATGCCAGCTCTTTTCATTCAGTCAGTAGCTTCAAACATTTCTGGTATATGAATAACATGATTTTTTCAATGGCAAAAATCAATGAATATTGTAAATGCACAAACAGTAATTTATCCGCATTGCAAGGTGCAATTCTGAAATTTTTTGCTTTTTCCTGCTCCTCTTAGCATGATAAAGAAGATTCAAAGAGAGTGAGATGCCAGCTCCTTTCATTCAGTCAGTAGCTTCAAACATTTCTGGACGTTTTTCAATGGCAAAAATCAATGAATATTGTAAATGCACAAACAGTAATTTCTCCACATTGCAAGGTGCAATTCTGAAATTTTTTGCTTTTTCCTGCTCCTCTTAGCATGATAAAGAAGATTCAAAGAGAGTGAGATGCCAGCTCTTTTCATTCAGTCAGTAGCTTCAAACATTTCTGGTATATGAATAACATGATGTTTTTCAATGGCAAAAATCAATGAATATTGTAAATGCACAAACAGTAATTTCTCCGCATTGCAAGGTGCAATTCTGAAATTTTTTGCTTTTTCCTGCTCCTCTTAGCATGATAAAGAAGATTCAAAGAGAGTGAGATGCCAGCTCCTTTCATTCCGTCAGTAGCTTCAAACATTTCTGGACGTTTTTCAATGGCAAAAATCAATGAATATTGTAAATGCACAAACAGTAATTTCTCCACATTGCAAGGTGCAATTCTGAAATTTTTTGCTTTTTCCTGCTCCTCTTAGCATGATAAAGAAGATTCAAAGAGAGTGAGATGCAAGCTCCTTTCATTCAGTCAGTAGCTTCAAACATTTCTGGACGTTTTTCAATGGCAAAAATCAATGAATATTGTAAATGCACAAACAGTAATATCTCCACATTGCAAGGTGCAATTCTGAAATTTTTAGCTTTTTCCTGCTCCTCTTAGCATGATAAAGAAGATTCAAAGAGAGTGAGATGCCAGCTCTTTTCATTCAGTCAGTAGCTTCAAACATTTCTGGTATATGAATAACATGATGTTTTTCAATGGCAAAAATCAATGAATATTGTAAATGCACAAACAGTAATTTCTCCGCATTGCAAGGTGCAATTCTGAAATTTTTTGCTTTTTCCTGCTCCTCTTAGCATGATAAAGAAGATTCAAAGAGAGTGAGTTGCCAGCTCCTTTCATTCAGTCATTAGCTTCAAACATTTCTGGACGTTTTTCAATGGCAAAAATCAATGAATATTGTAAATGCACAAACAGTAATTTCTCCACATTGCAAGGTGCAATTCTGAAATTTTTTGCTTTTTCCTGATCCTCTTAGCATGATAAAGAAGATTCAAAGAGAGTGAGATGCCAGCTCTTTTCATTCAGTTAGTAGCTTCAAATATTTCTGGTATATGAATAACATGATGTTTTTCAATGGCAAAAATCAATGAATATTGTAAATGCACATACAGTAATTTCACCACATTGCAAGGTGCAATTCTGAAATTGTTTGCTTTTTCCTGCTCCTCTTAGCATGATAAAGAAGATTCAAAGAGAGTGAGATGCCAGCTCCTTTCATTCAGTCAGTAGCTTCAAACATTTCTGGACTTTTTCAATGGCAAAAATCAATGAATATTGTAAATGCACAAACAGTAATTTCTCCACATTGCAAGGTGCAATTCTGAAATTTTTTGCTTTTTCCTGCTCCTCTTAGCATGATAAAGAAGATTCAAAGAGAGTGAGATGCCAGCTCTTTTCATTCAGTCAGTAGCTTCAAACATTTCTGGTATATGAATAACATGATTTTTTCAATGGCAAAAATCAATGAATATTGTAAATGCACAAACAGTAATTTATCCGCATTGCAAGGTGCAATTCTGAAATTTTTTGCTTTTTCCTGCTCCTCTTAGCATGATAAAGAAGATTCAAAGAGAGTGAGATGCCAGCTCCTTTCATTCAGTCAGTAGCTTCAAACATTTCTGGACGTTTTTCAATGGCAAAAATCAATGAAGATTGTAAATGCACAAACAGTAATTTCTCCACATTGCAAGGTGCAATTCTGAAATTTTTTGCTTTTTCCTGCTCCTCTTAGCATGATAAAGAAGATTCAAAGAGAGTGAGATGCCAGCTCTTTTCATTCAGTCAGTAGCTTCAAACATTTCTGGTATATGAATAACATGATGTTTTTCAATGGCAAAAATCAATGAATATTGTAAATGCACAAACAGTAATTTCTCCGCATTGCAAGGTGCAATTCTGAAATTTTTTGCTTTTTCCTGCTCCTCTTAGCATGATAAAGAAGATTCAAAGAGAGTGATATGCCAGCTCCTTTCATTCCTTCAGTAGCTTCAAACATTTCTGGACGTTTTTCAATGGCAAAAATCAATGAATATTGTAAATGCACAAACAGTAATTTCTCCACATTTCAAGGTGCAATTCTGAAATTTTTTGCTTTTTCCTGCTCCTCTTAGCATGATAAAGAAGATTCAAAGAGAGTGAGATGCAAGCTCCTTTCATTCAGTCAGTAGCTTCAAACATTTCTGGACGTTTTTCAATGGCAAAAATCAATGAATATTGTAAATGCACAAACAGTAATATCTCCACATTGCAAGGTGCAATTCTGAAATTTTTAGCTTTTTCCTGCTCCTCTTAGCATGATAAAGAAGATTGAAAGAGATAATAGTAGGTCTAGAAGGCGCTACCGGCTACACACTAACAAAGCGGCGAATTAATGGACAGGGAACCACCGGTGTCCAGGTAAATTTAGGTTAAATAGTAGGTATAAATTCGCGCCAGTGGTAGTGGGCCTGGAGAAAGGAAGCCAGAGGCGGACAATAAAAATATATTTATTGAGAAGATAAAAAGCAAATAAAATATAATATAAGAGGATGAGGACAAGGTAAAAGGTAGTGGGCGTCACTCAGATTGATGGACCAGTAGTTTTGGAGGGTACCACACTAATTATAAGAGGAACATCAATACAGCATAAATACAATTAAAATACGATTTAAAAATAGTTGAGAGATCTTCCTTCCCAGATGCGACGGGCGGGTAGGGTCAGCTTGGCCTGTTAGGGGTAGGGACTCGCGTAATGCCTATAGCAAAAGAGGGGGAGAAGGAGTATTACTATAATGGATGTGGTAATCACGTGGGATCCCACTGGGTTAATGGTTACGAAATGTAAATGGATAAGATAAGTAAATCTGAAAAGATACCTGCTGGTAGACGTGGCGATCAGCAGGTAGTGGAGGGTACGCAGAGTATCCTAGTGAGGTAGTGGCTAGAAGTGGATCTAAGGGGGAAATAAATAAAAAGGAGACTGAGAAATAGAGGAATAGAGGGTGATGAACAATAGTTCAGTCAATTCCTCCTTGGGTGGGGAAGCCAATAGGATGGAAGTGATTCTAACTTGTACTGGAGAGAAATAAGTTAAAAGTATGTATTGGTAATCAGTACTAGCTTGGATAAAATAAAGTAAGTACCTGTAAGGCTGGAGAAGCGGCGGGAGGTGTCCAGGAAGAGTGAAGTTGGACTAGTAAATAGTGACCCCTTAGGTCGGTAAATGACTAGTTAAGACTGCACCAGGAGGCTCAGGATGAGCCGAGTAGGTCCAAGTTAAATAGACTAGGAGATTCTGATTCTAAAAGATTCAAAGAGAGTGAGATGCCAGCTCTTTTCATTCAGTCAGTAGCTTCAAACATTTCTGGTATATGAATAACATGATGTTTTTCAATGGCAAAAATCAATGAATATTGTAAATGCACAAACAGTAATTTCTCCGGATTGCATGGTGCAATTCTGAAATTTTTTGCTTTTTCCTGCTGCTCTTAGCATGATAAAGAATATTCAAAGAGAGTGAGATGCCAACTCCTTTCATTCAGTCAGTAGCTTCAAACATTTTTGGACGTTTTTCAATGGCAAAAATCAATGAATATTGTAAATGCACAAACAGTAATTTCTTCACATTGCAAGGTGCAATTCTGAAATTTTTTGCTTTTTCCTGCTCCTCTTAGCATGATAAAGAAGATTCAAAGAGAGTGAGATGCCAGCTCTTTTCATTCAGTCAGTAGCTTCAAACATTTCTGGTATATGAATAACATGATGTTTTTCAATGGCAAAAATCAATGAATATTGTAAATGCACAAACGGTAATTTCTCCGCATTGAAAGGTGCAATTCTGAAATTTTTTGCTTTTTCCTGCTCCTCTTAGCATGATAAAGAAGATTCAAAGAGAGTGAGATGCCAGCTCCTTTCATTCAGTCAGTAGCTTCAAACATTTCTGGACTTTTACAATGGCAAAAATCAATGAATATTGTAAATGCACAAACAGTAATTTCTCCACATTGCAAGGTGCAATTCTGAAATTTTTTTCTTTTTCCTGCTCCTCTTAGCATGATAAAGAAGATTTAAAGAGAGTGAGATGCCAGCTCCTTTCATTCAGTCAGTAGCTTCAAACATTTCTGGACTTTTTCAATGGCAAAAATCAATGAATATTGTAAATGCACAAACAGTAATTTCTCCACATTGCAAGGTGCAATTCTGAAATTTTTTGCTTTTTCCTTCTCCTCTTAGCATGATAAAGAAGATTCAAAGAGAGTGAGATGCCAGCTCTTTTCATTCAGTCAGTAGCTTCAAACATTTCTGGTATATGAATAACATGATGTTTTTCAATGGCAAAAATCAATGAATATTGTAAATGCACAAACAGTAATTTATCCGCATTGCAAGGTGCAATTCTGAAATTTTTTGCTTTTTCCTGCTCCTCTTAGCATGATAAAGAAGATTCAAAGAGAGTGAGATGCCAGCTCCTTTCATTCAGTCAGTAGCTTCAAACATTTCTGGACGTTTTTCAATGGTAAAAATCAATGAATATTGTAAATGCACAAACAGTAATTTCTCCATATTGCAAGGTGCAATTCTGAAATTTTTTGCTTTTTCCTACTCCTCTTAGCATGATAAAGAAGATTCAAACAGAGTGAGAAGCCAGCTCTTTTCATTCAGTCAGTAGCTTCAAACATTTCTGGTATATGAATAACATGATGTTTTTCAATGGCAAAAATCAATGAATATTGTAAATGCACAAACAGTAATTTCTCCGCATTGCAAGGTGCAATTCTGAAATTTTTTGCTTTTTCCTGCTCCTCTTAGCATGATAAAGAAGATTCAAAGAAAGTGAGATGCCAGCTCCTTTCATTCCGTCAGTAGCTTCAAACATTTCTGGACGTTTTTCAATGGCAAAAATCAATGAATATTGTAAATGCACAAACAGTAATTTCTCCACATTGCAAGGTGCAATTCTGAAATTTTTTGCTTTTTCCTGCTCCTCTTAGCATGATAAAGAAGATTCAAAGAGAGTGAGATGCCAGCTCTTTTCATTCAGTCAGTAGCTTCAAACATTTCTGGTATATGAATAACATGATGTTTTTCAATGGCAAAAATCAATGAATATTGTAAATGCACAAACAGTAATTTCTCCGCATTGCAAGGTGCAATTCTGAAATTTTTTGCTTTTTCCTGCTCCTCTTAGCATGATAAAGAAGATTCAAAGAGAGTGAGATGCCAGCTCCTTTCATTCAGTCAGTAGCTTCAAACATTTCTGGACTTTTACAATGGCAAAAATCAATGAATATTGTAAATGCACAAACAGTAATTTCTCCACATTGCAAGGTGCAATTCTGAAATTTTTTTCTTTTTCCTGCTCCTCTTAGCATGATAAAGAAGATTTAAAGAGAGTGAGATGCCAGCTCCTTTCATTCAGTCAGTAGCTTCAAACATTTCTGGACTTTTTCAATGGCAAAAATCAATGAATATTGTAAATGCACAAACAGTAATTTCTCCACATTGCAAGGTGCAATTCTGAAATTTTTTGCTTTTTCCTTCTCCTCTTAGCATGATAAAGAAGATTCAAAGAGAGTGAGATGCCAGCTCTTTTCATTCAGTCAGTAGCTTCAAACATTTCTGGTATATGAATAACATGATGTTTTTCAATGGCAAAAATCAATGAATATTGTAAATGCACAAACAGTAATTTATCCGCATTGCAAGGTGCAATTCTGAAATTTTTTGCTTTTTCCTGCTCCTCTTAGCATGATAAAGAAGATTCAAAGAGAGTGAGATGCCAGCTCCTTTCATTCAGTCAGTAGCTTCAAACATTTCTGGACGTTTTTCAATGGTAAAAATCAATGAATATTGTAAATGCACAAACAGTAATTTCTCCATATTGCAAGGTGCAATTCTGAAATTTTTTGCTTTTTCCTACTCCTCTTAGCATGATAAAGAAGATTCAAACAGAGTGAGAAGCCAGCTCTTTTCATTCAGTCAGTAGCTTCAAACATTTCTGGTATATGAATAACATGATGTTTTTCAATGGCAAAAATCAATGAATATTGTAAATGCACAAACAGTAATTTCTCCGCATTGCAAGGTGCAATTCTGAAATTTTTTGCTTTTTCCTGCTCCTCTTAGCATGATAAAGAAGATTCAAAGAAAGTGAGATGCCAGCTCCTTTCATTCCGTCAGTAGCTTCAAACATTTCTGGACGTTTTTCAATGGCAAAAATCAATGAATATTGTAAATGCACAAACAGTAATTTCTCCACATTGCAAGGTGCAATTCTGAAATTTTTTGCTTTTTCCTGCTCCTCTTAGCATGATAAAGAAGATTCAAAGAGAGTGAGATGCCAGCTCTTTTCATTCAGTCAGTAGCTTCAAACATTTCTGGTATATGAATAACATGATGTTTTTCAATGGCAAAAATCAATGAATATTGTAAATGCACAAACAGTAATTTCTCCGCATTGCAAGGTGCAATTCTGAAATTTTTTGCTTTTTCCTGCTCCTCTTAGCATGATAAAGAAGATTCAAAGAGAGTGAGATGCCAGCTCCTTTTATTCAGTCAGTAGCTTCAAACATTTCTGGACGTTTTTCAATGGCAAAAATCAATGAATATTGTAAATGCACAAACAGTAATTTCTCCGCATTGAAAGGTGCAATTCTGAAATTTTTTGCTTTTTCCTGCTCCTCTTAGCATGATAAAGAAGATTCAAAGAGAGTGAGATGCCAGCTCCTTTCATTCAGTCAGTAGCTTCAAACATTTCTGGACGTTTTTCAATGGCAAAAATCAATGAATATTGTAAATGCACAAACAGTAATTTCTCCACATTGCAAGGTGCAATTCTGAATTTTTTTGCTTTTTCCTGCTCCTCTTAGCATGATAAAGAAGATTCAAAGAGAGTGAGATGCCAGCTCTTTTCATTCAGTCAGTAGCTTCAAACATTTCTGGTATATGAATAACATGATGTTTTTCAATGGCAAAAATCAATGAATATTGTAAATGCACAAACGGTAATTTCTCCGCATTGAAAGGTGCAATTCTGAAATTTTTTGCTTTTTCCTGCTCCTCTTAGCATGATAAAGAAGATTCAAAGAGAGTGAGATGCCAGCTCCTTTCATTCAGTCAGTAGCTTCAAACATTTCTTAATGTTTTTCACTGGCAAAAATCAATGAATATTGTAAATGCACAAACAGTAATTTCTCCACATTGCAAGGTGCAATTCTGAAATTTTTTGCTTTTTCCTGCTCCTCTTAGCATGATAAAGAACATTCAAAGAGAGTGAGATGCCAGCTCTTTTCATTCAGTCAGTAGCTTCAAACATTTCTGGTATATGAATAACATGATGTTTTTCAATGGCAAAAATCAATGAATATAGTAAATGCACAAACAGTAATTTGTCCGCATTGCAAGGTGCAATTCTGAAATTTTTTGCTTTTTCCTTCTCCTCTTAGCATGATAAAGAAGATTCAAAGAGAGTGAGATGCCAGCTCCTTTCATTCAGTCAGTAGCTTCAAACATTTCTGGACTTTTTCAATGGCAAAAATCAATGAATATTGTAAATGCACAAACAGTAATTTCTCCACATTGCAAGGTGCAATTCTGAAATTTTTTGCTTTTTCCTGCTCCTCTTAGCATGATAAAGAAGATTCAAAGAGACTGAGATGCCAGCTCTTTTCATTCAGTCAGTAGCTTCAAACATTTCTGGTATATGAATAACATGATGTTTTTCAATGGCAAAAATCAATGAATATTGTAAATGCACAAACAGTAATTTCTCCGCATTGCAAGGTGCAATTCTGAAATTTTTTGCTTTTTCCTGCTCCTCTTAGCATGATAAAGAAGATTCAAAGAGAGTGAGATGCCAGCTCCTTTCATTCAGTCAGTAGCTTCAAACATTTCTGGACGTTTTTCAATGGCAAAAATCAATGAATATTGTAAATGCACAAACAGTAATTTCTCCACATTGCAAGGTGCAATTCTGAAATTTTTTGCTTTTTCCTGCTCCTCTTAGCATGATAAAGAAGATTCAAAGAGAGTGAGATGCCAGCTCTTTTCATTCAGTCAGTAGCTTCAAACATTTCTGGTATATGAATAACATGATGTTTTTCAATGGCAAAAATCAATGAATATTGTAAATGCACAAACAGTAATTTCTCCGCATTGCACGGTGCAATTCTGAAATATTTTGCTTTTTCCTGCTCCTCTTAGCATGATAAAGAAGATTCAAAGAGAGTGAGATGCCAGCTCCTTTCATTTAGTCAGTAGCTTCAAACATTTCTGGACGTTTTTCAATGGCAAAAATCAATGAATATTGTAAATGCACAAACAGTAATTTCTCCACATTGCAAGGTGCAATTCTGAAATTTTTTGCTTTTTCCTGCTCCTCTTAGCATGATAAAGAAGATTTAAAGAGAGTGAGATGCCAGCTCCTTTCATTCAGTCAGTAGCTTCAAACATTTCTGGACTTTTTCAATGGCAAAAATCAATGAATATTGTAAATGCACAAACAGTAATTTCTCCACATTGCAAGGTGCAATTCTGAAATTTTTTGCTTTTTCCTGCTCCTCTTAGCATGATAAAGAAGATTCAAAGAGAGTGAGATGCCAGCTCTTTTCATTCAGTCAGTAGCTTCAAACATTTCTGGTATATGAATAACATGATGTTTTTCAATGGCAAAAATCAATGAATATTGTAAATGCACAAACAGTAATTTATCCGCATTGCAAGGTGCAATTCTGAAATTTTTTGCTTTTTCCTGCTCCTCTTAGCATGATAAAGAAGATTCAAAGAGAGTGAGATGCCAGCTCCTTTCATTCAGTCAGTAGCTTCAAACATTTCTGGACGTTTTTCAATGGTAAAAATCAATGAATATTGTAAATGCACAAACAGTAATTTCTCCATATTGCAAGGTGCAATTCTGAAATTTTTTGCTTTTTCCTGCTCCTCTTAGCATGATAAAGAAGATTCAAACAGAGTGAGAAGCCAGCTCTTTTCATTCAGTCAGTAGCTTCAAACATTTCTGGTATATGAATAACATGATGTTTTTCAATGGCAAAAATCAATGAATATTGTAAATGCACAAACAGTAATTTCTCCGCATTGCAAGGTGCAATTCTGAAATTTTTTGCTTTTTCCTGCTCCTCTTAGCATGATAAAGAAGATTCAAAGAAAGTGAGATGCCAGCTCCTTTCATTCCGTCAGTAGCTTCAAACATTTCTGGACGTTTTTCAATGGCAAAAATCAATGAATATTGTAAATGCACAAACAGTAATTTCTCCACATTGCAAGGTGCAATTCTGAAATTTTTTGCTTTTTCCTGCTCCTCTTAGCATGATAAAGAAGATTCAAAGAGAGTGAGATGCCAGCTCTTTTCATTCAGTCAGAAGCTTCAAACATTTCTGGTATATGAATAACATGATGTTTTTCAATGGCAAAAATCAATGAATATTGTAAATGCACAAACAGTAATTTCTCCGCATTGCAAGGTGCAATTCTGAAATTTTTTGCTTTTTCCTGCTCCTCTTAGCATGATAAAGAAGATTCAAAGAGAGGGAGATGCCAGCTCCTTTTATTCAGTCAGTAGCTTCAAACATTTCTGGACGTTTTTCAATGGCAAAAATCAATGAATATTGTAAATGCACAAACAGTAATTTCTCCGCATTGCAAGGTGCAATTCTGAAATTTTTTGCTTTTTCCTGCTCCTCTTAGCATGATAAAGAAGATTCAAAGAGAGTGAGATGCCAGCTCTTTTCATTCAGTCAGTAGCTTCAAACATTTCTGGTATATGAATAACATGATGTTTTTCAATGGCAAAAATCAATGAATATTGTAAATGCACAAACAGTAATTTCTCCGCATTGCAAGGTGCAATTCTGAAATTTTTTGCTTTTTCCTGCTCCTCTTAGCATGATAAAGAAGATTCAAAGAGAGGGAGATGCCAGCTCCTTTTATTCAGTCAGTAGCTTCAAACATTTCTGGACGTTTTTCAATGGCAAAAATCAATGAATATTGTAAATGCACAAACAGTAATTTCTCCGCATTGCAAGGTGCAATTCTGAAATTTTTTGCTTTTTCCTGCTCCTCTTAGCATGATAAAGAAGATTCAAAGAGAGTGAGATGCCAGCTCCTTTCATTCAGTCAGTAGCTTCAAACATTTCTGGACGTTTTTCAATGGCAAAAATCAATGAATATTGTAAATGCACAAACAGTAATTTCTCCACATTGCAAGGTGCAATTCTGAAATTTTTAGCTTTTTCCTGCTCCTCTTAGCATGATAAAGAAGATTCAAAGAGAGTGAGATGCCAGCTCTTTTCATTCAGTCAGTAGCTTCAAACATTTCTGGTATATGAATAACATGATGTTTTTCAATGGCAAAAATCAATGAATATTGTAAATGCACAAACAGTAATTTCTCCGCATTGCAAGGTGCAATTCTGAAATTTTTTGCTTTTTCCTGCTCCTCTTATCATGATAAAGAAGATTCAAAGAGAGTGAGATGCCAGCTCCTTTCATTCAGTCAGTAGCTTCAAACATTTCTGGACGTTTTTCAATGGCAAAAATCAATGAATATTGTAAATGCACAAACAGTAATTTCTCCACATTGCAAGGTGCAATTCTGAAATTTTTTGCTTTTTCCTGCTCCTCTTAGCATGATAAAGAAGATTCAAAGAGAGTGAGATGCCAGCTCTTTTCATTCAGTCAGTAGCTTCAAACATTTCTGGTATATGAATAACATGATGTTTTTCAATGGCAAAAATCAATGAATATTGTAAATGCACAAACGGTAATTTCTCCACATTGCAAGGTGCAATTCTGAAATATTTTACTTTTTCCTGCTCCTCTTAGCATGATAAAGAAGATTCAAAGAGAGTGAGATGCCAGCTCCTTTCATTTAGTCAGTAGCTTCAAACATTTCTGGACGTTTTTCAATGGCAAAAATCAATGAATATTGTAAATGCACAAACAGTAATTTCTCCACATTGCAAGGTGCAATTCTGAAATTTTTTGCTTTTTCCTGCTCCTCTTAGCATGATAAAGAAGACTCAAAGAGAGTGAGATGCCAGCTCTTTTCAATCAGTCAGTAGCTTCAAACATTTCTGGTATATGAATAACATGATGTTTTTCAATGGCAAAAATCAATGAATATTGTAAATGCACAAACAGTAATTTCTCCGCATTGCAAGGTGCAATTCTGAAATTTTTTGCTTTTTCCTGCTCCTCTTAGCATGATAAAGAAGATTCAAAGAGAGTGAGATGCCAGCTCCTTTCATTCAGTCAGTAGCTTCAAACATTTCTGGACGTTTTTCAATGGCAAAAATCAATGAATATTGTAAATGCACAAACAGTAATTTCTCCACATTGCAAGGTGCAATTCTGAAATTTTTTGCTTTTTCCTGCTCCTCTTAGCATGATAAAGAAGATTCAAAGAGAGTGAGATGCCAGCTCTTTTCATTCAGTCAGTAGCTTCAAACATTTCTGGTATATGAATAACATGATGTTTTTCAATGGCAAAAATCAATGAATATTGTAAATGCACAAACAGTAATTTCTCCGCATTGCAAGGTGCAATTCTGAAATATTTTGCTTTTTCCTGCTCCTCTTAGCATGATAAAGAAGATTCAAAGAGAGTGAGATGCCAGCTCCTTTCATTTAGTCAGTAGCTTCAAACATTTCTGGACGTTTTTCAATGGCAAAAATCAATGAATATTGTAAATGCACAAACAGTAATTTCTCCACATTGCAAGGTGCAATTCTGAAATTTTTTGCTTTTTCCTGCTCCTCTTAGCATGATAAAGAAGATTCAAAGAGAGTCAGATGCCAGCTCTTTTCATTCAGTCAGTAGCTTCAAACATTTCTGGTATATGAATAACATGATGTTTTTCAATGGCAAAAATCAATGAATATTGTAAATGCACAAACAGTAATTTCTCCGCATTGCAAGGTGCAATTCTGAAATTTTTTGCTTTTTCCTGCTCCTCTTAGCATGATAAAGAAGATTCAAAGAGAGTGAGATGCCAGCTCCTTTCATTCAGTCAGTATCTTCAAACATTTCTGGACGTTTTTCAATGGCAAAAATCAATGAATATTGTAAATGCACAAACAGTAATTTCTCCACATTGCAAGGTGCAATTCTGAAATTTTTTGCTTTTTCCTGCTCCTCTTAGCATGATAAAGAAGATTCAAAGAGAGTGAGATGCCAGCTCCTTTCATTCAGTCAGTAGCTTCAAACATTTCTTAATGTTTTTCACTGGCAAAAATCAATGAATATTGTAAATGCACAAACAGTAATTTCTCCACATTGCAAGGTGCAATTCTGAAATTTTTTGCTTTTTCCTGCTCCTCTTAGCATGATAAAGAACATTCAAAGAGAGTGAGATGCCAGCTCTTTTCATTCAGTCAGTAGCTTCAAACATTTCTGGTATATGAATAACATGATGTTTTTCAATGGCAAAAATCAATGAATATTGTAAATGCACAAACAGTAATTTGTCCGCATTGCAAGGTGCAATTCTGAAATTTTTTGCTTTTTCCTTCTCCTCTTAGCATGATAAAGAAGATTCAAAGAGAGTGAGATGCCAGCTCCTTTCATTCAGTCAGTAGCTTCAAACATTTCTGGACTTTTTCAATGGCAAAAATCAATGAATATTGTAAATGCACAAACAGTAATTTCTCCACATTGCAAGGTGCAATTCTGAAATTTTTTGCTTTTTCCTGCTCCTCTTAGCATGATAAAGAAGATTCAAAGAGAGTGAGATGCCAGCTCTTTTCATTCAGTCAGTAGCTTCAAACATTTCTGGTATATGAATAACATGATGTTTTTCAATGGCAAAAATCAATGAATATTGTAAATGCACAAACAGTAATTTCTCCGCATTGCAAGGTGCAATTCTGAAATTTTTTGCTTTTTCCTGCTCCTCTTAGCATGATAAAGAAGATTCAAAGAGAGTGAGATGCCAGCTCCTTTCATTCAGTCAGTAGCTTCAAACATTTCTGGACGTTTTTCAATGGCAAAAATCAATGAATATTGTAAATGCACAAACAGTAATTTCTCCACATTGCAAGGTGCAATTCTGAAATTTTTTGCTTTTTCCTGCTCCTCTTAGCATGATAAAGAAGATTTAAAGAGAGTGAGATGCCAGCTCCTTTCATTCAGTCAGTAGCTTCAAACATTTCTGGACTTTTTCAATGGCAAAAATCAATGAATATTGTAAATGCACAAACAGTAATTTCTCCACATTGCAAGGTGCAATTCTGAAATTTTTTGCTTTTTCCTGCTCCTCTTAGCATGATAAAGAAGATTCAAAGAGAGTGAGATGCCAGCTCTTTTCATTCAGTCAGTAGCTTCAAACATTTCTGGTATATGAATAACATGATGTTTTTCAATGGCAAAAATCAATGAATATTGTAAATGCACAAACAGTAATTTATCCGCATTGCAAGGTGCAATTCTGAAATTTTTTGCTTTTTCCTGCTCCTCTTAGCATGATAAAGAAGATTCAAAGAGAGTGAGATGCCAGCTCCTTTCATTCAGTCAGTAGCTTCAAACATTTCTGGACGTTTTTCAATGGTAAAAATCAATGAATATTGTAAATGCACAAACAGTAATTTCTCCATATTGCAAGGTGCAATTCTGAAATTTTTTGCTTTTTCCTGCTCCTCTTAGCATGATAAAGAAGATTCAAACAGAGTGAGAAGCCAGCTCTTTTCATTCAGTCAGTAGCTTCAAACATTTCTGGTATATGAATAACATGATGTTTTTCAATGGCAAAAATCAATGAATATTGTAAATGCACAAACAGTAATTTCTCCGCATTGCAAGGTGCAATTCTGAAATTTTTTGCTTTTTCCTGCTCCTCTTAGCATGATAAAGAAGATTCAAAGAAAGTGAGATGCCAGCTCCTTTCATTCCGTCAGTAGCTTCAAACATTTCTGGACGTTTTTCAATGGCAAAAATCAATGAATATTGTAAATGCACAAACAGTAATTTCTCCACATTGCAAGGTGCAATTCTGAAATTTTTTGCTTTTTCCTGCTCCTCTTAGCATGATAAAGAAGATTCAAAGAGAGTGAGATGCCAGCTCTTTTCATTCAGTCAGAAGCTTCAAACATTTCTGGTATATGAATAACATGATGTTTTTCAATGGCAAAAATCAATGAATATTGTAAATGCACAAACAGTAATTTCTCCGCATTGCAAGGTGCAATTCTGAAATTTTTTGCTTTTTCCTGCTCCTCTTAGCATGATAAAGAAGATTCAAAGAGAGGGAGATGCCAGCTCCTTTTATTCAGTCAGTAGCTTCAAACATTTCTGGACGTTTTTCAATGGCAAAAATCAATGAATATTGTAAATGCACAAACAGTAATTTCTCCGCATTGCAAGGTGCAATTCTGAAATTTTTTGCTTTTTCCTGCTCCTCTTAGCATGATAAAGAAGATTCAAAGAGAGTGAGATGCCAGCTCCTTTCATTCAGTCAGTAGCTTCAAACATTTCTGGACGTTTTTCAATGGCAAAAATCAATGAATATTGTAAATGCACAAACAGTAATTTCTCCACATTGCAAGGTGCAATTCTGAAATTTTTAGCTTTTTCCTGCTCCTCTTAGCATGATAAAGAAGATTCAAAGAGAGTGAGATGCCAGCTCTTTTCATTCAGTCAGTAGCTTCAAACATTTCTGGTATATGAATAACATGATGTTTTTCAATGGCAAAAATCAATGAATATTGTAAATGCACAAACGGTAATTTCTCCACATTGCAAGGTGCAATTCTGAAATATTTTACTTTTTCCTGCTCCTCTTAGCATGATAAAGAAGATTCAAAGAGAGTGAGATGCCAGCTCCTTTCATTTAGTCAGTAGCTTCAAACATTTCTGGACGTTTTTCAATGGCAAAAATCAATGAATATTGTAAATGCACAAACAGTAATTTCTCCACATTGCAAGGTGCAATTCTGAAATTTTTTGCTTTTTCCTGCTCCTCTTAGCATGATAAAGAAGACTCAAAGAGAGTGAGATGCCAGCTCTTTTCAATCAGTCAGTAGCTTCAAACATTTCTGGTATATGAATAACATGATGTTTTTCAATGGCAAAAATCAATGAATATTGTAAATGCACAAACAGTAATTTCTCCGCATTGCAAGGTGCAATTCTGAAATTTTTTGCTTTTTCCTGCTCCTCTTAGCATGATAAAGAAGATTCAAAGAGAGTGAGATGCCAGCTCCTTTCATTCAGTCAGTAGCTTCAAACATTTCTGGACGTTTTTCAATGGCAAAAATCAATGAATATTGTAAATGCACAAACAGTAATTTCTCCACATTGCAAGGTGCAATTCTGAAATTTTTTGCTTTTTCCTGCTCCTCTTAGCATGATAAAGAAGATTCAAAGAGAGTGAGATGCCAGCTCTTTTCATTCAGTCAGTAGCTTCAAACATTTCTGGTATATGAATAACATGATGTTTTTCAATGGCAAAAATCAATGAATATTGTAAATGCACAAACAGTAATTTCTCCGCATTGCAAGGTGCAATTCTGAAATATTTTGCTTTTTCCTGCTCCTCTTAGCATGATAAAGAAGATTCAAAGAGAGTGAGATGCCAGCTCCTTTCATTTAGTCAGTAGCTTCAAACATTTCTGGACGTTTTTCAATGGCAAAAATCAATGAATATTGTAAATGCACAAACAGTAATTTCTCCACATTGCAAGGTGCAATTCTGAAATTTTTTGCTTTTTCCTGCTCCTCTTAGCATGATAAAGAAGATTCAAAGAGAGTCAGATGCCAGCTCTTTTCATTCAGTCAGTAGCTTCAAACATTTCTGGTATATGAATAACATGATGTTTTTCAATGGCAAAAATCAATGAATATTGTAAATGCACAAACAGTAATTTCTCCGCATTGCAAGGTGCAATTCTGAAATTTTTTGCTTTTTCCTGCTCCTCTTAGCATGATAAAGAAGATTCAAAGAGAGTGAGATGCCAGCTCCTTTCATTCAGTCAGTATCTTCAAACATTTCTGGACGTTTTTCAATGGCAAAAATCAATGAATATTGTAAATGCACAAACAGTAATTTCTCCACATTGCAAGGTGCAATTCTGAAATTTTTTGCTTTTTCCTGCTCCTCTTAGCATGATAAAGAAGATTCAAAGAGAGTGAGATGCCAGCTCTTTTCATTCAGTCAGTAGCTTCAAACATTTCTGGTATATGAATAACATGATGTTCTTCAATGGCAAAAATCAATGAATATTGTAAATGCACAAACAGTAATTTCTCCGCATTGCAAGGTGCAATTATGAAATTTTTTGCTTTTTCCTGCACCTCTTAGCATGATAAAGAAGATTCAAAGAGAGTGAGATGCCAGCTCCTTTCATTCAGTCAGTAGCATCAAACATTTCTGGACGTTTTTCAATGGCAAAAATCAATGAATATTGTAAATGCACAAACAGTAATTTCTCCACATTGCAAGGTGCAATTCTGAAATTTTTTGCTTTTTCCTGCTCCTCTTAGCATGATAAAGAAGATTCAAAGAGAGTGAGATGCCAGCTCTTTTCATTCAGTCAGTAGCTTCAAACATTTCTGGTATATGAATAACATGATGTTTTTCAATGGCAAAAATCAATGAATATTGTAAATGCACAAACAGTAATTTCTCCGCATTGCAAGGTGCAATTCTGAAATTTTTTGATTTTTCCTGCTCCTCTTAGCATGATAAAGAAGATTCAAAGAGAGTGAGATGCCAGCTCCTTTCATTCAGTCAGTAGCTTCAAACATTTCTGGACGTTTTTCAATGGCAAAAATCAATGAATATTGTAAATGCACAAACAGTAATTTCTCCACATTGCAAGGTGCAATTCTGAAATTTTTAGCTTTTTCCTGCTCCTCTTAGCATGATAAAGAAGATTCAAAGAGAGTGAGATGCCAGCTCTTTTCATTCAGTCAGTAGCTTCAAACATTTCTGGTATATGAATAGCATGATGTTTTTCAAAGGCAAAAATCAATGAATATTGTAAATGCACAAACTGTAATTTCTCCGCATTGAAAGGTGCAATTCTGAAATTTTTTGCTTTTTCCTGCTCCTCTTAGCATGATAAAGAAGATTCAAAGAGAGTGAGATGCCAGCTCCTTTCATTCAGTCAGTAGCTTCAAACATTTCTGGACGTTTTTCAATGGCAAAAATCAATGAATATTGTAAATGCACAAACAGTAATTTCTCCACATTGCAAGGTGCAATTCTGAAATTTTTTGCTTTTTCCTGCTCCTCTTAGCATGATAAAGAAGATTCAAAGAGAGTCAGATGCCAGCTCTTTTCATTCAGTCAGTAGCTTCAAACATTTCTGGTATATGAATAACATGATGTTTTTCAATGGCAAAAATCAATGAATATTGTAAATGCACAAACAGTAATTTCTCCGCATTGCAAGGTGCAATTCTGAAATTTTTTGCTTTTTCCTGCTCCTCTTAGCATGATAAAGAAGATTCAAAGAGAGTGAGATGCCAGCTCCTTTCATTCAGTCAGTAGCTTCAAACATTTCTGGACGTTTTTCAATGGCAAAAATCAATGAATATTGTAAATGCACAAACAGTAATTTCTCCACATTGCAAGGTGCAATTCTGAAATTTTTTGCTTTTTCCTGCTCATCTTAGCATCATAAAGAAGATTCAAAGAGAGTGAGATGCCAGATCTTTTCATTCAGTCAGTAGCTTCAAACATTTCTGGTATATGAATAACATGATGTTTTTCAATGGCAAAAATCAATGAATATTGTAAATGCACAAACAGTAATTTCTCCGCATTGCAAGGTGCAATTCTGAAATTTTTTGCTTTTTCCTGCTCCTCTTAGCATGATAAAGAAGATTCAAAGAGAGTGAGATGCCAGCTCCTTTCATTCAGTCAGTAGCTTCAAACATTTCTGGACGTTTTTCAATGGCAAAATCAATGAATATTGTAAATGCACAAACAGTAATTTCTCCACATTGCAAGGTGCAATTCTGAAATTTTTTGCTTTTTCCTGCTCCTCTTAGCATGATAAAGAAGACTCAAAGAGAGTGAGATGCCAGCTGTTTTCATTCAGTCAGTAGCTTCAAACATTTCTGGTATATGAATAACATGATGTTTTTCAATGGCAAAAATCAATGAATATTGTAAATGCACAAACAGTAATTTCTCCGCATTGCAAGGTGCAATTCTGAAATTTTTTGCTTTTTCCTGCTCCTCTTAGCATGATAAAGAAGATTCAAAGAGAGTGAGATGCCAGCTCCTTTCATTCAGTCAGTAGCTTCAAACATTTCTGGACGATTTTCAATGGCAAAAATTAATGAATATTGTAAATGCACAAACAGTAATTTCTCCACATTGCAAGGTGCAATTCTGAAATTTTTTGCTTTTTCCTGCTCCTCTTAGCATGATAAAGAAGATTCAAAGAGAGTGAGATGCCAGCTCTTTTCATTCAGTCAGTAGCTTCAAACATTTCTGGTATATGAATAACATGATGTTTTTCAATGGCAAAAATCAATGAATATTGTAAATGCACAAACAGTAATTTCTCCGCATTGCAAGGTGCAATTCTGAAATTTTTTGCTTTTTCCTGCTCCTCTTAGCATGATAAAGAAGATTCAAAGAGAGTGAGATGCCAGCTCCTTTCATTCAGTCAGTAGCTTCAAACATTTCTGGACGTTTTTCAATGGCAAAAATTAATGAATATTGTAAATGCACAAACAGTAATTTCTCCACATTGCAAGGTGCAATTCTGAAATTTTTTGCTTTTTCCTGCTCCTCTTAGCATGATAAAGAAGATTCAAAGAGAGTGAGATGCCAGCTCTTTTCATTCAGTCAGTAGCTTCAAACATTTCTGGTATATGAATAACATGATGTTTTTCAATGGCAAAAATCAATGAATATTGTAAATGCACAAACAGTAATTTCTCCGCATTGCAAGGTGCAATTCTGAAATTTTTTGCTTTTTCCTGCTCCTCTTAGCATGATAAAGAAGATTCAAAGAGAGTGAGATGCCAGCTCCTTTCATTCAGTCAGTAGCTTCAAACATTTCTGGACGTTTTTCAATGGCAAAAATCAATGAATATTGTAAATGCACAAACAGTAATTTCTCCACATTGCAAGGTGCAATTCTGAAATTTTTAGCTTTTTCCTGCTCCTCTTAGCATGATAAAGAAGATTCAAAGAGAGTCAGATGCCAGCTCTTTTCATTCAGTCAGTAGCTTCAAACATTTCTGGTATATGAATAACATGATGTTTTTCAATGGCAAAAATCAATGAATATTGTAAATGCACAAACAGTAATTTCTCCGCATTGAAAGGTGCAATTCTGAAATTTTTTGCTTTTTCCTGCTCCTCTTAGCATGATAAAGAAGATTCAAAGAGAGTGAGATGCCAGCTCCTTTCATTCAGTCAGTAGCTTCAAACATTTCTGGACGTTTTTCAATGGCGAAAATCAATGAATATTGTAAATGCACAAACAGTAATTTCTCCACATTGCAAGGTGCAATTCTGAAATTTTTTGCTTTTTCCTGCTCCTCTTAGCATGATAAAGAAGATTCAAAGAGAGTCAGATGCCAGCTCTTTTCATTCAGTCAGTAGCTTCAAACATTTCTGGTATATGAATAACATGATGTTTTTCAATGGCAAAAATCAATGAATATTGTAAATGCACAAACAGTAATTTCTCCGCATTGAAAGGTGCAATTCTGAAATTTTTTGCTTTTTCCTGCTCCTCTTAGCATGATAAAGAAGATTCAAAGAGAGTGAGATGCCAGCTCTTTTCATTCAGTCAGTAGCTTCAAACATTTCTGGTATATGAATAGCATGATGTTTTTCAAAGGCAAAAATCAATGAATATTGTAAATGCACAAAGAGTAATTTCTCCGCATTGAAAGGTGCAATTCTGAAATTTTTTGCTTTTTCCTGCTCCTCTTAGCATGATAAAGAAGATTCAAAGAGAGTGAGATGCCAGCTCCTTTCATTCAGTCAGTAGCTTCAAACATTTCTGGACGTTTTTCAATGGCAAAAATCAATGAATATTGTAAATGCACAAACAGTAATTTCTCCACATTGCAAGGTGCAATTCTGAAATTTTTTGCTTTTTCCTGCTCCTCTTAGCATGATAAAGAAGATTCAAAGAGAGTCAGATGCCAGCTCTTTTCATTCAGTCAGTAGCTTCAAACATTTCTGGTATATGAATAACATGATGTTTTTCAATGGAAAAATCAATGAATATTGTAAATGCACAAACAGTAATTTCTCCGCATTGCAAGGTGCAATTCTGAAATTTTTTGCTTTTTCCTGCTCCTCTTAGCATGATAAAGAAGATTCAAAGAGAGTGAGATGCCAGCTCCTTTCATTCAGTCAGTAGCTTCAAACATTTCTGGACGTTTTTCAATGGCAAAAATCAATGAATATTGTAAATGCACAAACAGTAATTTCTCCACATTGCAAGGTGCAATTCTGAAATTTTTTACTTTTTCCTGCTCCTCTTAGCATCATAAAGAAGATTCAAAGAAAGTGAGATGCCAGCTCTTTTCATTCAGTCAGTAGCTTCAAACATTTCTGGTATATGAATAACATGATGTTTTTCAATGGCAAAAATCAATGAATATTGTAAATGCACAAACAGTAATTTCTCCGCATTGCAAGGTGCAATTCTGAAATTTTTTGCTTTTTCCTGCTCCTCTTAGCATGAAAAAGAAGATTCAAAGAGAGTGAGATGCCAGCTCCTTTCATTCAGTCAGTAGCTTCAAACATTTCTGGACGTTTTTCAATGGCAAAAATCAATGAATATTGTAAATGCACAAACAGTAATTTCTCCACATTGCAAGGTGCAATTCTGAAATTTTTTGCTTTTTCCTGCTCCTCTTAGCATGATAAAGAAGACTCAAAGAGAGTGAGATGCCAGATGTTTTCATTCAGTCAGTAGCTTCAAACATTTCTGGTATATGAATAACATGATGTTTTTCAATGGCAAAAATCAATGAATATTGTAAATGCACAAACAGTAATTTCTCCGCATTGCAAGGTGCAATTCTGAAATTTTTTGCTTTTTCCTGCTCCTCTTAGCATGATAAAGAAGATTCAAAGACAGTGAGATGCCTGCTCCTTTCATTCAGTCAGTAGCTTCAAACATTTCTGGACGTTTTTCAATGGCAAAAATCAATGAATATTAAAAATGCACAAACAGTAATTTGTCCACATTGCAAGGTGCAATTCTGAATTTTTTTGCTTTTTCCTGCTCATCTTAGCATGATAAAGAAGATTCAAAGAGAGTGAGATGCCAGCTCTTTTCATTCAGTCAGTAGCTTCAAACATTTCTGGTATATGAATAACATGATGTTTTTCAATGGCAAAAATCAATGAATATTGTAAATGCACAAACAGTAATTTCTCCACATTGCAAGGTGCAATTCTGAAATTTTTTGCTTTTTCCTGCTCCTCTTAGCATGATAAAGAAGATTCAAAGAGAGTGAGATGCCAGCTCTTTTCATTCAGTCAGTAGCTTCAAACATTTCTGGTATATGAATAACATGATGTTTTTCAATGGCAAAAATCAATGAATATTTTAAATTTACAAACAGTAATTTCTCCGCATTGCAAGGTGCAATTCTGAAATTTTTTGCTTTTTCCTGCTCCTCTTAGCATGATAAAGAAGATTCAAAGAGAGTGAGATGCCAGCTCCTTTCATTCAGTCAGTAGCTTCAAACATTTCTGGACGTTTTTCAATGGCAAAAATCAATGAATATTAAAAATGCACAAACAGTAATTTCTCCACATTGCAAGGTGCAATTCTGAAATTTTTTGCTTTTTCCTGCTCCTCTTAGCATGATAAAGAAGATTCAAAGAGAGTCAGATGCCAGCTCTTTTCATTCAGTCAGTAGCTTCAAACATTTCTGGTATATGAATAACATGATGTTTTTCAATGGAAAAATCAATGAATATTGTAAATGCACAAACAGTAATTTCTCCGCATTGCAAGGTGCAATTCTGAAATTTTTTGCTTTTTCCTGCTCCTCTTAGCATGATAAAGAAGATTCAAAGAGAGTGAGATGCCAGCTCCTTTCATTCAGTCAGTAGCTTCAAACATTTCTGGACGTTTTTCAATGGCAAAAATCAATGAATATTGTAAATGCACAAACAGTAATTTCTCCACATTGCAAGGTGCAATTCTGAAATTTTTTACTTTTTCCTGCTCCTCTTAGCATCATAAAGAAGATTCAAAGAAAGTGAGATGCCAGCTCTTTTCATTCAGTCAGTAGCTTCAAACATTTCTGGTATATGAATAACATGATGTTTTTCAATGGCAAAAATCAATGAATATTGTAAATGCACAAACAGTAATTTCTCCGCATTGCAAGGTGCAATTCTGAAATTTTTTGCTTTTTCCTGCTCCTCTTAGCATGAAAAAGAAGATTCAAAGAGAGTGAGATGCCAGCTCCTTTCATTCAGTCAGTAGCTTCAAACATTTCTGGACGTTTTTCAATGGCAAAAATCAATGAATATTGTAAATGCACAAACAGTAATTTCTCCACATTGCAAGGTGCAATTCTGAAATTTTTTGCTTTTTCCTGCTCCTCTTAGCATGATAAAGAAGACTCAAAGAGAGTGAGATGCCAGCTGTTTTCATTCAGTCAGTAGCTTCAAACATTTCTGGTATATGAATAACATGATGTTTTTCAATGGCAAAAATCAATGAATATTGTAAATGCACAAACAGTAATTTCTCCGCATTGCAAGGTGCAATTCTGAAATTTTTTGCTTTTTCCTGCTCCTCTTAGCATGATAAAGAAGATTCAAAGAGAGTGAGATGCCAGCTCCTTTCATTCAGTCAGTAGCTTCAAACATTTCTGGACGATTTTCAATGGCAAAAATTAATGAATATTGTAAATGCACAAACAGTAATTTCTCCACATTGCAAGGTGCAATTCTGAAATTTTTTGCTTTTTCCTGCTCCTCTTAGCATGATAAAGAAGATTCAAAGAGAGTGAGATGCCAGCTCTTTTCATTCAGTCAGTAGCTTCAAACATTTCTGGTATATGAATAACATGATGTTTTTCAATGGCAAAAATCAATGAATATTGTAAATGCACAAACAGTAATTTCTCCGCATTGCAAGGTGCAATTCTGAAATTTTTTGCTTTTTCCTGCTCCTCTTAGCATGATAAAGAAGATTCAAAGAGAGTGAGATGCCAGCTCCTTTCATTCAGTCAGTAGCTTCAAACATTTCTGGACGTTTTTCAATGGCAAAAATCAATGAATATTGTAAATGCACAAACAGTAATTTCTCCACATTGCAAGGTGCAATTCTGAAATTTTTAGCTTTTTCCTGCTCCTCTTAGCATGATAAAGAAGATTCAAAGAGAGTGAGATGCCAGCTCTTTTCATTCAGTCAGTAGCTTCAAACATTTCTGGTATATGAATAGTATGATGTTTTTCAAAGGTAAAAATCAATGAATATTGTAAATGCACAAACAGTAATTTCTCCGCATTGCAAGGTGCAATTCTGAAATTTTTTGCTTTTTCCTGCTCCTCTTAGCATGATAAAGAAGATTCAAAGAGAGTGAGATGCCAGCTCCTTTCATTCAGTCAGTAGCTTCAAACATTTCTGGACGTTTTTCAATGGCGAAAATCAATGAATATTGTAAATGCACAAACAGTAATTTCTCCACATTGCAAGGTGCAATTCTGAAATTTTTTGCTTTTTCCTGCTCCTCTTAGCATGATAAAGAAGATTCAAAGAGAGTCAGATGCCAGCTCTTTTCATTCAGTCAGTAGCTTCAAACATTTCTGGTATATGAATAACATGATGTTTTTCAATGGCAAAAATCAATGAATATTGTAAATGCACAAACAGTAATTTCTCCGCATTGAAAGGTGCAATTCTGAAATTTTTTGCTTTTTCCTGCTCCTCTTAGCATGATAAAGAAGATTCAAAGAGAGTGAGATGCCAGCTCCTTTCATTCAGTCAGTAGCTTCAAACATTTCTGGACGTTTTTCAATGGCGAAAATCAATGAATATTGTAAATGCACAAACAGTAATTTCTCCACATTGCAAGGTGCAATTCTGAAATTTTTTGCTTTTTCCTGCTCCTCTTAGCATGATAAAGAAGATTCAAAGAGAGTCAGATGCCAGCTCTTTTCATTCAGTCAGTAGCTTCAAACATTTCTGGTATATGAATAACATGATGTTTTTCAATGGCAAAAATCAATGAATATTGTAAATGCACAAACAGTAATTTCTCCGCATTGAAAGGTGCAATTCTGAAATTTTTTGCTTTTTCCTGCTCCTCTTAGCATGATAAAGAAGATTCAAAGAGAGTGAGATGCCAGCTCTTTTCATTCAGTCAGTAGCTTCAAACATTTCTGGTATATGAATAGCATGATGTTTTTCAAAGGCAAAAATCAATGAATATTGTAAATGCACAAAGAGTAATTTCTCCGCATTGAAAGGTGCAATTCTGAAATTTTTTGCTTTTTCCTGCTCCTCTTAGCAGGATAAAGAAGATTCAAAGAGAGTGAGATGCCAGCTCCTTTCATTCAGTCAGTAGCTTCAAACATTTCTGGACGTTTTTCAATGGCAAAAATCAATGAATATTGTAAATGCACAAACAGTAATTTCTCCACATTGCAAGGTGCAATTCTGAAATTTTTTGCTTTTTCCTGCTCCTCTTAGCATGATAAAGAAGATTCAAAGAGAGTCAGATGCCAGCTCTTTTCATTCAGTCAGTAGCTTCAAACATTTCTGGTATATGAATAACATGATGTTTTTCAATGGAAAAATCAATGAATATTGTAAATGCACAAACAGTAATTTCTCCGCATTGCAAGGTGCAATTCTGAAATTTTTTGCTTTTTCCTGCTCCTCTTAGCATGATAAAGAAGATTCAAAGAGAGTGAGATGCCAGCTCCTTTCATTCAGTCAGTAGCTTCAAACATTTCTGGACGTTTTTCAATGGCAAAAATCAATGAATATTGTAAATGCACAAACAGTAATTTCTCCACATTGCAAGGTGCAATTCTGAAATTTTTTACTTTTTCCTGCTCCTCTTAGCATCATAAAGAAGATTCAAAGAAAGTGAGATGCCAGCTCTTTTCATTCAGTCAGTAGCTTCAAACATTTCTGGTATATGAATAACATGATGTTTTTCAATGGCAAAAATCAATGAATATTGTAAATGCACAAACAGTAATTTCTCCGCATTGCAAGGTGCAATTCTGAAATTTTTTGCTTTTTCCTGCTCCTCTTAGCATGAAAAAGAAGATTCAAAGAGAGTGAGATGCCAGCTCCTTTCATTCAGTCAGTAGCTTCAAACATTTCTGGACGTTTTTCAATGGCAAAAATCAATGAATATTGTAAATGCACAAACAGTAATTTCTCCACATTGCAAGGTGCAATTCTGAAATTTTTTGCTTTTTCCTGCTCCTCTTAGCATGATAAAGAAGACTCAAAGAGAGTGAGATGCCAGCTGTTTTCATTCAGTCAGTAGCTTCAAACATTTCTGGTATATGAATAACATGATGTTTTTCAATGGCAAAAATCAATGAATATTGTAAATGCACAAACAGTAATTTCTCCGCATTGCAAGGTGCAATTCTGAAATTTTTTGCTTTTTCCTGCTCCTCTTAGCATGATAAAGAAGATTCAAAGAGAGTGAGATGCCAGCTCCTTTCATTCAGTCAGTAGCTTCAAACATTTCTGGACGATTTTCAATGGCAAAAATTAATGAATATTGTAAATGCACAAACAGTAATTTCTCCACATTGCAAGGTGCAATTCTGAAATTTTTTGCTTTTTCCTGCTCCTCTTAGCATGATAAAGAAGATTCAAAGAGAGTGAGATGCCAGCTCTTTTCATTCAGTCAGTAGCTTCAAACATTTCTGGTATATGAATAACATGATGTTTTTCAATGGCAAAAATCAATGAATATTGTAAATGCACAAACAGTAATTTCTCCGCATTGCAAGGTGCAATTCTGAAATTTTTTGCTTTTTCCTGCTCCTCTTAGCATGATAAAGAAGATTCAAAGAGAGTGAGATGCCAGCTCCTTTCATTCAGTCAGTAGCTTCAAACATTTCTGGACGTTTTTCAATGGCAAAAATCAATGAATATTGTAAATGCACAAACAGTAATTTCTCCACATTGCAAGGTGCAATTCTGAAATTTTTAGCTTTTTCCTGCTCCTCTTAGCATGATAAAGAAGATTCAAAGAGAGTGAGATGCCAGCTCTTTTCATTCAGTCAGTAGCTTCAAACATTTCTGGTATATGAATAGTATGATGTTTTTCAAAGGTAAAAATCAATGAATATTGTAAATGCACAAACAGTAATTTCTCCGCATTGCAAGGTGCAATTCTGAAATTTTTTGCTTTTTCCTGCTCCTCTTAGCATGATAAAGAAGATTCAAAGAGAGTGAGATGCCAGCTCCTTTCATTCAGTCAGTAGCTTCAAACATTTCTGGACGTTTTTCAATGGCGAAAATCAATGAATATTGTAAATGCACAAACAGTAATTTCTCCACATTGCAAGGTGCAATTCTGAAATTTTTTGCTTTTTCCTGCTCCTCTTAGCATGATAAAGAAGATTCAAAGAGAGTCAGATGCCAGCTCTTTTCATTCAGTCAGTAGCTTCAAACATTTCTGGTATATGAATAACATGATGTTTTTCAATGGCAAAAATCAATGAATATTGTAAATGCACAAACAGTAATTTCTCCGCATTGCAAGGTGCAATTCTGAAATTTTTTGCTTTTTCCTGCTCCTCTTAGCATGATAAAGAAGATTCAAAGAGAGTGAGATGCCAGCTCCTTTCATTCAGTCAGTAGCTTCAAACATTTCTGGACGATTTTCAATGGCAAAAATTAATGAATATTGTAAATGCACAAACAGTAATTTCTCCACATTGCAAGGTGCAATTCTGAAATTTTTTGCTTTTTCCTGCTCCTCTTAGCATGATAAAGAAGATTCAAAGAGAGTGAGATGCCAGCTCTTTTCATTCAGTCAGTAGCTTCAAACATTTCTGGTATATGAATAACATGATGTTTTTCAATGGCAAAAATCAATGAATATTGTAAATGCACAAACAGTAATTTCTCCGCATTGCAAGGTGCAATTCTGAAATTTTTTGCTTTTTCCTGCTCCTCTTAGCATGATAAAGAAGATTCAAAGAGAGTGAGATGCCAGCTCCTTTCATTCAGTCAGTAGCTTCAAACATTTCTGGACGTTTTTCAATGGCAAAAATCAATGAATATTGTAAATGCACAAACAGTAATTTCTCCACATTGCAAGGTGCAATTCTGAAATTTTTAGCTTTTTCCTGCTCCTCTTAGCATGATAAAGAAGATTCAAAGAGAGTGAGATGCCAGCTCTTTTCATTCAGTCAGTAGCTTCAAACATTTCTGGTATATGAATAGTATGATGTTTTTCAAAGGTAAAAATCAATGAATATTGTAAATGCACAAACAGTAATTTCTCCGCATTGCAAGGTGCAATTCTGAAATTTTTTGCTTTTTCCTGCTCCTCTTAGCATGATAAAGAAGATTCAAAGAGAGTGAGATGCCAGCTCCTTTCATTCAGTCAGTAGCTTCAAACATTTCTGGACGTTTTTCAATGGCAAAAATCAATGAATATTGTAAATGCACAAACAGTAATTTCTCCACATTGCAAGGTGCAATTCTGAAATTTTTTGCTTTTTCCTGCTCCTCTTAGCATGATAAAGAAGATTCAAAGAGAGTCAGATGCCAGCTCTTTTCATTCAGTCAGTAGCTTCAAACATTTCTGGTATATGAATAACATGATGTTTTTCAATGGCAAAAATCAATGAATATTGTAAATGCACAAACAGTAATTTCTCCGCATTGAAAGGTGCAATTCTGAAATTTTTTGCTTTTTCCTGCTCCTCTTAGCATGATAAAGAAGATTCAAAGAGAGTGAGATGCCAGCTCCTTTCATTCAGTCAGTAGCTTCAAACATTTCTGGACGTTTTTCAATGGCGAAAATCAAAGAATATTGTAAATGCACAAACAGTAATTTCTCCACATTGCAAGGTGCAATTCTGAAATTTTTTGCTTTTTCCTGCTCCTCTTAGCATGATAAAGAAGATTCAAAGAGAGTCAGATGCCAGCTCTTTTCATTCAGTCAGTAGCTTCAAACATTTCTGGTATATGAATAACATGATGTTTTTCAATGGCAAAAATCAATGAATATTGTAAATGCACAAACAGTAATTTCTCCGCATTGAAAGGTGCAATTCTGAAATTTTTTGCTTTTTCCTGCTCCTCTTAGCATGATAAAGAAGATTCAAAGAGAGTGAGATGCCAGCTCTTTTCATTCAGTCAGTAGCTTCAAACATTTCTGGTATATGAATAGCATGATGTTTTTCAAAGGCAAAAATCAATGAATATTGTAAATGCACAAAGAGTAATTTCTCCGCATTGAAAGGTGCAATTCTGAAATTTTTTGCTTTTTCCTGCTCCTCTTAGCATGATAAAGAAGATTCAAAGAGAGTGAGATGCCAGCTCCTTTCATTCAGTCAGTAGCTTCAAACATTTCTGGACGTTTTTCAATGGCAAAAATCAATGAATATTGTAAATGCACAAACAGTAATTTCTCCACATTGCAAGGTGCAATTCTGAAATTTTTTGCTTTTTCCTGCTCCTCTTAGCATGATAAAGAAGATTCAAAGAGAGTCAGATGCCAGCTCTTTTCATTCAGTCAGTAGCTTCAAACATTTCTGGTATATGAATAACATGATGTTTTTCAATGGAAAAATCAATGAATATTGTAAATGCACAAACAGTAATTTCTCCGCATTGCAAGGTGCAATTCTGAAAATTTTTGCTTTTTCCTGCTCCTCTTAGCATGATAAAGAAGATTCAAAGAGAGTGAGATGCCAGCTCCTTTCATTCAGTCAGTAGCTTCAAACATTTCTGGACGTTTTTCAATGGCAAAAATCAATGAATATTGTAAATGCACAAACAGTAATTTCTCCACATTGCAAGGTGCAATTCTGAAATTTTTTACTTTTTCCTGCTCCTCTTAGCATCATAAAGAAGATTCAAAGAAAGTGAGATGCCAGCTCTTTTCATTCAGTCAGTAGCTTCAAACATTTCTGGTATATGAATAACATGATGTTTTTCAATGGCAAAAATCAATGAATATTGTAAATGCACAAACAGTAATTTCTCCGCATTGAAAGGTGCAATTCTGAAATTTTTTGCTTTTTCCTGCTCCTCTTAGCATGATAAAGAAGATTCAAAGAGAGTGAGATGCCAGCTCCTTTCATTCAGTCAGTAGCTTCAAACATTTCTGGACGTTTTTCAATGGCGAAAATCAAAGAATATTGTAAATGCACAAACAGTAATTTCTCCACATTGCAAGGTGCAATTCTGAAATTTTTTGCTTTTTCCTGCTCCTCTTAGCATGATAAAGAAGATTCAAAGAGAGTCAGATGCCAGCTCTTTTCATTCAGTCAGTAGCTTCAAACATTTCTGGTATATGAATAACATGATGTTTTTCAATGGCAAAAATCAATGAATATTGTAAATGCACAAACAGTAATTTCTCCGCATTGAAAGGTGCAATTCTGAAATTTTTTGCTTTTTCCTGCTCCTCTTAGCATGATAAAGAAGATTCAAAGAGAGTGAGATGCCAGCTCTTTTCATTCAGTCAGTAGCTTCAAACATTTCTGGTATATGAATAGCATGATGTTTTTCAAAGGCAAAAATCAATGAATATTGTAAATGCACAAAGAGTAATTTCTCCGCATTGAAAGGTGCAATTCTGAAATTTTTTGCTTTTTCCTGCTCCTCTTAGCATGATAAAGAAGATTCAAAGAGAGTGAGATGCCAGCTCCTTTCATTCAGTCAGTAGCTTCAAACATTTCTGGACGTTTTTCAATGGCAAAAATCAATGAATATTGTAAATGCACAAACAGTAATTTCTCCACATTGCAAGGTGCAATTCTGAAATTTTTTGCTTTTTCCTGCTCCTCTTAGCATGATAAAGAAGATTCAAAGAGAGTCAGATGCCAGCTCTTTTCATTCAGTCAGTAGCTTCAAACATTTCTGGTATATGAATAACATGATGTTTTTCAATGGAAAAATCAATGAATATTGTAAATGCACAAACAGTAATTTCTCCGCATTGCAAGGTGCAATTCTGAAATTTTTTGCTTTTTCCTGCTCCTCTTAGCATGATAAAGAAGATTCAAAGAGAGTGAGATGCCAGCTCCTTTCATTCAGTCAGTAGCTTCAAACATTTCTGGACGTTTTTCAATGGCAAAAATCAATGAATATTGTAAATGCACAAACAGTAATTTCTCCACATTGCAAGGTGCAATTCTGAAATTTTTTACTTTTTCCTGCTCCTCTTAGCATCATAAAGAAGATTCAAAGAAAGTGAGATGCCAGCTCTTTTCATTCAGTCAGTAGCTTCAAACATTTCTGGTATATGAATAACATGATGTTTTTCAATGGCAAAAATCAATGAATATTGTAAATGCACAAACAGTAATTTCTCTGCATTGCAAGGTGCAATTCTGAAATTTTTTGCTTTTTCCTGCTCCTCTTAGCATGAAAAAGAAGATTCAAAGAGAGTGAGATGCCAGCTCCTTTCATTCAGTCAGTAGCTTCAAACATTTCTGGACGTTTTTCAATGGCAAAAATCAATGAATATTGTAAATGCACAAACAGTAATTTCTCCACATTGCAAGGTGCAATTCTGAAATTTTTTGCTTTTTCCTGCTCCTCTTAGCATGATAAAGAAGACTCAAAGAGAGTGAGATGCCAGCTGTTTTCATTCAGTCAGTAGCTTCAAACATTTCTGGTATATGAATAACATGATGTTTTTCAATGGCAAAAATCAATGAATATTGTAAATGCACAAACAGTAATTTCTCCGCATTGCAAGGTGCAATTCTGAAATTTTTTGCTTTTTCCTGCTCCTCTTAGCATGATAAAGAAGATTCAAAGAGAGTGAGATGCCTGCTCCTTTCATTCAGTCAGTAGCTTCAAACATTTCTGGACGTTTTTCAATGGCAAAAATCAATGAATATTAAAAATGCACAAACAGTAATTTCTCCACATTGCAAGGTGCAATTCTGAAATTTTTTGCTTTTTCCTGCTCATCTTAGCATGATAAATAAGATTCAAAGAGAGTGAGATGCCAGCTCTTTTCATTCAGTCAGTAGCTTCAAACATTTCTGGTATATGAATAACATGATGTTTTTCAATGGCAAAAATCAATGAATATTGTAAATGCACAAACAGTAATTTCTCCACATTGCAAGGTGCAATTCTGAAATTTTTTGCTTTTTCCTGCTCCTCTTAGCATGATAAAGAAGATTCAAAGAGAGTGAGATGCCAGCTCTTTTCATTCAGTCAGTAGCTTCAAACATTTCTGGTATATGAATAACATGATGTTTTTCAATGGCAAAAATCAATGAATATTGTAAATTTACAAACAGTAATTTCTCCGCATTGCAAGGTGCAATTCTGAAATTTTTTGCTTTTTCCTGCTCCTCTTAGCATGATAAAGAAGATTCAAAGAGAGTGAGATGCCAGCTCCTTTCATTCAGTCAGTAGCTTCAAACATTTCTGGACGTTTTTCAATGGCAAAAATCAATGAATATTGTAAATGCACAAACAGTAATTTCTCCACATTGCAAGGTGCAATTCTGAAATTTTTTGCTTTTTCCTGCTCCTCTTAGCATGATAAAGAAGATTCAAAGAGAGTGAGATGCCAGCTCTTTTCGTTCAGTCAGTAGCTTCAAACATTTCTGGTATATGAATAACATGATGTTTTTCAATGGCAAAAATCAATGAATATTGTAAATGCACAAACAGTAATTTCTCCGCATTGCAAGGTGCAATTCTGAAATTTTTTGCTTTTTCCTGCTCCTCTTAGCATGATAAAGAAGATTCAAAGAGAGTGAGATGCCAGCTCCTTTCATTCAGTCAGTAGCTTCAAACATTTCTGGACGTTTTTCAATGGCAAAAATCAATGAATATTGTAAATGCACAAACAGTAATTTCTCCACATTGCAAGGTGCAATTCTGAAATTTTTTGCTTTTTCCTGCTCCTCTTAGCATGATAAAGAAGACTCAAAGAGAGTGAGATGCCAGCTGTTTTCATTCAGTCAGTAGCTTCAAACATTTCTGGTATATGAATAACATGATGTTTTTCAATGGCAAAAATCAATGAATATTGTAAATGCACAAACAGTAATTTCTCCGCATTGCAAGGTGCAATTCTGAAATTTTTTGCTTTTTCCTGCTCCTCTTAGCATGATAAAGAAGATTCAAAGAGAGTGAGATGCTTGCTCCTTTCATTCAGTCAGTAGCTTCAAACATTTCTGGACGTTTTTCAATGGCAAAAATCAATGAATATTGTAAATGCACAAACAGTAATTTCTCCACATTGCAAGGTGCAATTCTGAAATTTTTTGCTTTTTCCTGCTCCTCTTAGCATGATAAAGAAGATTCAAAGAGAGTGAGATGCCAGCCCTCTTCATTCAGTCAGTAGCTTCAAACATTTCTGGTATATGAATAACATGATGTTTTTCAATGGCAAAAATCAATGAATATTGTAAATGCACAAACAGTAATTTCTCCACATTGCAAGGTGCAATTCTGAAATTTTTTGCTTTTTCCTGCTCCTCTTAGCATGATAAAGAAGATTCAAAGAGAGTGAGATGCCAGCTCTTTTCATTCAGTCAGTAGCTTCAAACATTTCTGGTATATTAATAACATGATGTTTTTCAATGGCAAAAATCAATGAATATTGTAAATTTACAAACAGTAATTTCTCCGCATTGCAAGGTGCAATTCTGAAATTTTTTGCTTTTTCCTGCTCCTCTTAGCATGATAAAGAAGATTCAAAGAGAGTGAGATGCTTGCTCCTTTCATTCAGTCAGTAGCTTCAAACATTTCTGGACGTTTTTCAATGGCAAAAATCAATGAATATTGTAAATGCACAAACAGTAATTTCTCCACATTGCAAGGTGCAATTCTGAAATTTTTTGCTTTTTCCTGCTCCTCTTAGCATGATAAAGAAGATTCAAAGAGAGTGAGATGCCAGCCCTCTTCATTCAGTCAGTAGCTTCAAACATTTCTGGTATATGAATAACATGATGTTTTTCAATGGCAAAAATCAATGAATATTGTAAATGCACAAACAGGAATTTCTCCACATTGCAAGGTGCAATTCTGAAATTTTTTGCTTTTTCCTGCTCCTCTTAGCATGATAAAGAAGATTCAAAGAGAGTGAGATGCCAGCTCTTTTCATTCAGTCAGTAGCTTCAAACATTTCTGTTATATTAATAACATGATGTTTTTCAATGGCAAAAATCAATGAATATTGTAAATTTACAAACAGTAATTTCTCCGCATTGCAAGGTGCAATTCTGAAATTTTTTGCTTTTTCCTGCTCCTCTTAGCATGATAAAGAAGATTCAAAGAGAGTGAGATGCCAGCTCCTTTCATTCAGTCAGTAGCTTCAAACATTTCTGGACGTTTTTCAATGGCAAAAATCAATGAATATTGTAAATGCACAAACAGTAATTTCTCCACATTGCAAGGTGCAGTTCTGAAATTTTTTGCTTTTTCCTGCTCCTCTTAGCATGATAAAGAAGATTCAAAGAGATTGCGATGCCAGCTCTTTTCATTAAGTCAGTAGCTTCAAACATTTCTGGTATATGAATAACATGATGTTTTTCAATGGCAAAAATCAATGAATATTGTAAATGCACAAACAGTAATTTCTCCACATTGCAAGGTGCAATTCTGAAATTTTTTGCTTTTTCCTGCTCCTCTTAGCATGATAAAGAAGATTCAAAGAGAGTGAGATGCCAGCTCTTTTCATTCAGTCAGTAGCTTCAAACATTTCTGGTATATGAATAACATGATGTTTTTCAATGGCAAAAATCAATGAATATTGTAAATGCACAAACAGTAATTTCTCCGCATTGCAAGGTGCAATTCTGAAATTTTTTGCTTTTTCCTGCTCCTCTTAGCATAATAAAGATGATTCAAAGAGAGTGAGATGCCAGCTCCTTTCATTCAGTCAGTAGCTTCAAACATTTCTGGACGTTTTTCAATGGCAAAAATCAATGAATATTGTAAATGCACAAACAGTAATTTCTCCACATTGCAAGGTGCAATTCTGAAATTTTTTGCTTTTTCCTGCTCCTCTTAGCATGATAAAGAAGACTCAAAGAGAGTGAGATGCCAGCTCTTTTCTTTCAGTCAGTAGCTTCAAACATTTCTGGTATATGAATAACATGATGTTTTTCAATGGCAAAAATCAATGAATATTGTAAATGCACAAACAGTAATTTCTTCGCATTGCAAGGTGCAATTCTGAAATTTTTTGCTTTTTCCTGCTCCTCTTAGCATGATAAAGAAGATTCAAAGAGAGTGAGATGCCAGTTCCTTTCATTCAGTCAGTAGCTTCAAACATTTCTGGATGTTTTTCAATGGCAAAAATCAATGAATATTGTAAATGCACAAACAGTAATTTCTCCACATTGCAAGGTGCAATTCTGAAATTTTTTGCTTTTTCCTGCTCCTCTTAGCATGATAAAGAAGATTCAAAGAGAGTGAGATGCCAGCTCTTTTCATTCAGTCAGTAGCTTCAAACATTTCTGGTATATGAATAACATGATGTTTTTCAATGGCAAAAATCAATGAATATTGTAAATGCACAAACAGTAATTTCTCCGCATTGCAAGGTGCAATTCTGAAATTTTTTGCTTTTTCCTGCTCCTCTTAGCATGATAAAGAAGATTCAAAGAGAGTGAGATGCCAGCTCCTTTCATTCAGTCAGTAGCTTCAAACATTTCTGGACGTTTTTCAATGGCAAAAATCAATGAATATTGTAAATGCACAAACAGTAATTTCTCCACATTGCAAGGTGCAATTCTGAAATTTTTAGCTTTTTCCTGCTCCTCTTAGCATGATAAAGAAGATTCAAAGAGAGTGAGATGCCAGCTCTTTTCATTCAGTCAGTAGCTTCAAACATTTCTGGTATATGAATAACATGATGTTTTTCAATGGCAAAAATCAATGAATATTGTAAATGCACAAACAGTAATTTCTCCGCATTGCAAGGTGCAATTCTGAAATTTTTTGCTTTTTCCTGCTCCTCTTAGCATGATAAAGAAGATTCAAAGAGAGTGAGATGCCAGCTCCTTTCATTCAGTCAGTAGCTTCAAACATTTATGGTATATGAATAACATGATGTTTTTCAATGGCAAAAATCAATGAATATTGTAAATGCACAAACAGTAATTTCTCCACATTGCAAAGTGCAATTCTGAAATTTTTTGCTTTTTCCTGCTCCTCTTAGCATGATAAAGAAGATTCAAAGAGAGTGAGATGCCAGCTCCTTTCATTCAGTCAGTAGCTTCAAACATTTCTGGTATATGAATAACATGATGTTTTTCAATGGCAAAAATCAATGAATATTGTAAATGCACAAACAGTAATTTCTCCACATTGCAAGGTGCAATTCTGAAATTTTTTGCTTTTTCCTGCTCCTCTTAGCATGATAAAGAAGACTCAAAGAGAGTGAGATGCCAGCTCTTTTCATTCAGTCAGTAGCTTTAAACATATCTGGTATATGAATAACATGATGTTTTTCAATGGCAAAAATCAATGAATATTGTAAATGCACAAACAGTAATTTCTCCGCATTGCAAGGTGCAATTCTGAAATTTTTTGCTTTTTCCTGCTCCTCTTAGCATGATAAAGAAGATTCAAAGAGAGTGAGATGCCAGCTCCTTTCATTCAGTCAGTAGCTTCAAACATTTCTGGACGTTTTTCAATGGCAAAAATCAATGAATATTGTAAATGCACAAACAGTAATTTCTCCACATTGCAAGGTGCAATTCTGAAATTTTTTGCTTTTTCCTGCTCCTCTTAGCATGATAAAGAAGATTCAAAGAGAGTGAGATGCCAGCTCTTTTCATTCAGTCAGTAGCTTCAAACATTTCTGGTATATGAATAACATGATGTTTTTCAATGGCAAAAATCAATGAATATTGTAAATGCACAAACAGTAATTTCTCCGCATTGCAAGGTGCAATTCTGAAATTTTTTGCTTTTTCCTGCTCCTCTTAGCATGATAAAGAAGATTCAAAGAGAGTGAGATGCCAGCTCCTTTCATTCAGTCAGTAGCTTCAAACATTTCTGGACGTTTTTCAATGGCAAAAATCAATGAATATTGTAAATGCACAAACAGTAATTTCTCCACATTGCAAGGTGCAATTCTGAAATTTTTTGCTTTTTCCTGCTCCTCTTAGCATGATAAAGAAGATTCAAAGAGAGTCAGATGCCAGCTCTTTTCATTCAGTCAGTAGCTTCAAACATTTCTGGTATATGAATAACATGATGTTTTTCAATGGCAAAAATCAATGAATATTGTAAATGCACAAACAGTAATTTCTTCGCATTGCAAGGTGCAATTCTGAAATTTTTTGCTTTTTCCTGCTCCTCTTAGCATGATAAAGAAGATTCAAAGAGAGTGAGATGCCAGCTCCTTTCATTCAGTCAGTAGCTTCAAACATTTCTGGACGTTTTTCAATGGCAAAAATCAATGAATATTGTAAATGCACAAACAGTAATTTCTCCACATTGCAAGGTGCAATTCTGAAATTTTTTGCTTTTTCTTGCTCCTCTTAGCATGATAAAGAAGATTCAAAGAGAGTGAGATGCCAGCTCTTTTCATTCAGTCAGTAGCTTCAAACATTTCTGGTATATGAATAACATGATGTTTTTCAATGGCAAAAATCAATGAATATTGTAAATGCACAAACAGTAATTTCTCAGCATTGCAAGGTGCAATTCTGAAATTTTTTGCTTTTTCCTGCTCCTCTTAGCATGATAAAGAAGATTCAAAGAGAGTGAGATGCCAGCTCCTTTCATTCAGTCAGTAGCTTCAAACATTTCTGGACGTTTTTCAATGGCAAAAATCAATGAATATTGTAAATGCACAAACAGTAATTTCTCCACATTGCAAGGTGCAATTCTGAAATTTTTAGCTTTTTCCTGCTCCTCTTAGCATGATAAAGAAGATTCAAAGAGAGTGAGATGCCAGCTCTTTTCATTCAGTCAGTAGCTTCAAACGTTTCTGGTATATGAATAACATGATGTTTTTCAATGGCAAAAATCAATGAATATTGTAAATGCACAAGCAGTAATTTCTCCGCATTGCAAGGTGCAATTCTGAAATTTTTTGCTTTTTCCTGCTCCTCTTAGCATGATAAAGAAGATTCAAAGAGAGTGAGATGCCAGCTCCTTTCATTCAGTCAGTAGCTTCAAACATTTCTGGTATATGAATAACATGATGTTTTTCAATGGCAAAAATCAATGAATATTGTAAATGCACAAACAGTAATTTCTCCACATTGCAAGGTGCAATTCTGAAATTTTTTGCTTTTTCCTGCTCCTCTTAGCATGATAAAGAAGATTCAAAGAGAGTGAGATGCCAGCTCTTTTCATTCAGTCAGTAGCTTCAAACATTTCTGGTATATGAATAACATGATGTTTTTCAATGGCAAAAATCAATGAATATTGTAAATGCACAAACAGTAATTTCTTCGCATTGCAAGGTGCAATTCTGAAATTTTTTGCTTTTTCCTGCTCCTCTTAGCATGATAAAGAAGATTCAAAGAGAGTGAGATGCCAGCTCCTTTCATTCAGTCAGTAGCTTCAAACATTTCTGGACGTTTTTCAATGGCAAAAATCAATGAATATTGTAAATGCACAAACAGTAATTTCTCCACATTGCAAGGTGCAATTCTGAAATTTTTTGCTTTTTCCTGCTCCTCTTAGCATGATAAAGAAGATTCAAAGAGAGTGAGATGCCAGCTCTTTTCAATCAGTCAGTAGCTTCAAACATTTCTGGTATATGAATAACATGATGTTTTTCAATGGCAAAAATCAATGAATATTGTAAATGCACAAACAGTAATTTCTCCGCATTGCACGGTGCAATTCTGAAATATTTTGCTTTTTCCTGCTCCTCTTAGCATGATAAAGAAGATTCAAAGAGAGTGAGATGCCAGCTCCTTTCATTTAGTCAGTAGCTTCAAACATTTCTGGACGTTTTTCAATGGCAAAAATCAATGAATATTGTAAATGCACAAACAGTAATTTCTCCACATTGCAAGGTGCAATTCTGAAATTTTTTGCTTTTTCCTGCTCCTCTTAGCATGATAAAGAAGATTTAAAGAGAGTGAGATGCCAGCTCCTTTCATTCAGTCAGTAGCTTCAAACATTTCTGGACTTTTTCAATGGCAAAAATCAATGAATATTGTAAATGCACAAACAGTAATTTCTCCACATTGCAAGGTGCAATTCTGAAATTTTTTGCTTTTTCCTGCTCCTCTTAGCATGATAAAGAAGATTCAAAGAGAGTGAGATGCCAGCTCTTTTCATTCAGTCAGTAGCTTCAAACATTTCTGGTATATGAATAACATGATGTTTTTCAATGGCAAAAATCAATGAATATTGTAAATGCACAAACAGTAATTTATCCGCATTGCAAGGTGCAATTCTGAAATTTTTTGCTTTTTCCTGCTCCTCTTAGCATGATAAAGAAGATTCAAAGAGAGTGAGATGCCAGCTCCTTTCATTCAGTCAGTAGCTTCAAACATTTCTGGACGTTTTTCAATGGTAAAAATCAATGAATATTGTAAATGCACAAACAGTAATTTCTCCATATTGCAAGGTGCAATTCTGAAATTATTTGCTTTTTCCTGCTCCTCTTAGCATGATAAAGAAGATTCAAACAGAGTGAGAAGCCAGCTCTTTTCATTCAGTCAGTAGCTTCAAACATTTCTGGTATATGAATAACATGATGTTTTTCAATGGCAAAAATCAATGAATATTGTAAATGCACAAACAGTAATTTCTCCGCATTGCAAGGTACAATTCTGAAATTTTTTGCTTTTTCCTGCTCCTCTTAGCATGATAAAGAAGATTCAAAGAAAGTGAGATGCCAGCTCCTTTCATTCCGTCACTAGCTTCAAACATTTCTGGACGTTTTTCAATGGCAAAAATCAATGAATATTGTAAATGCACAAACAGTAATTTCTCCACATTGCAAGGTGCAATTCTGAAATTTTTTGCTTTTTCCTGCTCCTCTTAGCATGATAAAGAAGATTCAAAGAGAGTGAGATGCCAGCTCTTTTCATTCAGTCAGAAGCTTCAAACATTTCTGGTATATGAATAACATGATGTTTTTCAATGGCAAAAATCAATGAATATTGTAAATGCACAAACAGTAATTTCTCCGCATTGCAAGGTGCAATTCTGAAATTTTTTGCTTTTTCCTGCTCCTCTTAGCATGATAAAGAAGATTCAAAGAGAGGGAGATGCCAGCTCCTTTTATTCAGTCAGTAGCTTCAAACATTTCTGGACGTTTTTCAATGGCAAAAATCAATGAATATTGTAAATGCACAAACAGTAATTTCTCCGCATTGCAAGGTGCAATTCTGAAATTTTTTGCTTTTTCCTGCTCCTCTTAGCATGATAAAGAAGATTCAAAGAGAGTGAGATGCCAGCTCCTTTCATTCAGTCAGTAGCTTCAAACATTTCTGGACGTTTTTCAATGGCAAAAATCAATGAATATTGTAAATGCACAAACAGTAATTTCTCCACATTGCAAGGTGCAATTCTGAAATTTTTAGCTTTTTCCTGCTCCTCTTAGCATGATAAAGAAGATTCAAAGAGAGTGAGATGCCAGCTCTTTTCATTCAGTCAGTAGCTTCAAACATTTCTGGTATATGAATAACATGATGTTTTTCAATGGCAAAAATCAATGAATATTGTAAATGCACAAACGGTAATTTCTCCACATTGCAAGGTGCAATTCTGAAATATTTTGCTTTTTCCTGCTCCTCTTAGCATGATAAAGAAGATTCAAAGAGAGTGAGATGCCAGCTCCTTTCATTTAGTCAGTAGCTTCAAACATTTCTGGACGTTTTTCAATGGCAAAAATCAATGAATATTGTAAATGCACAAACAGTAATTTCTCCACATTGCAAGGTGCAATTCTGAAATTTTTTGCTTTTTCCTGCTCCTCTTAGCATGATAAAGAAGACTCAAAGAGAGTGAGATGCCAGCTCTTTTCATTCAGTCAGTAGCTTCAAACATTTCTGGTATATGAATAACATGATGTTTTTCAATGGCAAAAATCAATGAATATTGTAAATGCACAAACAGTAATTTCTCCGCATTGCAAGGTGCAATTCTGAAATTTTTTGCTTTTTCCTGCTCCTCTTAGCATGATAAAGAAGATTCAAAGAGAGTGAGATGCCAGCTCCTTTCATTCAGTCAGTAGCTTCAAACATTTCTGGACGTTTTTCAATGGCAAAAATCAATGAATATTGTAAATGCACAAACAGTAATTTCTCCACATTGCAAGGTGCAATTCTGAAATTTTTTGCTTTTTCCTGCTCCTCTTAGCATGATAAAGAAGATTCAAAGAGAGTGAGATGCCAGCTCTTTTCATTCAGTCAGTAGCTTCAAACATTTCTGGTATATGAATAACATGATGTTTTTCAATGGCAAAAATCAATGAATATTGTAAATGCACAAACAGTAATTTCTCCGCATTGCAAGGTGCAATTCTGAAATATTTTGCTTTTTCCTGCTCCTCTTAGCATGATAAAGAAGATTCAAAGAGAGTGAGATGCCAGCTCCTTTCATTTAGTCAGTAGCTTCAAACATTTCTGGACGTTTTTCAATGGCAAAAATCAATGAATATTGTAAATGCACAAACAGTAATTTCTCCACATTGCAACGTGCAATTCTGAAATTTTTTGCTTTTTCCTGCTCCTCTTAGCATGATAAAGAAGATTCAAAGAGAGTCAGATGCCAGCTCTTTTCATTCAGTCAGTAGCTTCAAACATTTCTGGTATATGAATAACATGATGTTTTTCAATGGCAAAAATCAATGAATATTGTAAATGCACAAACAGTAATTTCTCCGCATTGCAAGGTGCAATTCTGAAATTTTTTGCTTTTTACTGCTCCTCTTAGCATGATAAAGAAGATTCAAAGAGAGTGAGATGCCAGCTCCTTTCATTCAGTCAGTATCTTCAAACATTTCTGGACGTTTTTCAATGGCAAAAATCAATGAATATTGTAAATGCACAAACAGTAATTTCTCCACATTGCAAGGTGCAATTCTGAAATTTTTTGCTTTTTCCTGCTCCTCTTAGCATGATAAAGAAGATTCAAAGAGAGTGAGATGCCAGCTCTTTTCATTCAGTCAGTAGCTTCAAACATTTCTGGTATATGAATAACATGATGTTCTTCAATGGCAAAAATCAATGAATATTGTAAATGCACAAACAGTAATTTCTCCGCATTGCAAGGTGCAATTCTGAAATTTTTTGCTTTTTCCTGCTCCTCTTAGCATGATAAAGAAGATTCAAAGAGAGTGAGATGCCAGCTCCTTTCATTCAGTCAGTAGCTTCAAACATTTCTGGACGTTTTTCAATGGCAAAAATCAATGAATATTGTAAATGCACAAACAGTAATTTCTCCACATTGCAAGGTGCAATTCTGAAATTTTTTGCTTTTTCCTGCTCCTCTTAGCATGATAAAGAAGATTCAAAGAGAGTGAGATGCCAGCTCTTTTCATTCAGTCAGTAGCTTCAAACATTTCTGGTATATGAATAACATGATGTTTTTCAATGGCAAAAATCAATGAATATTGTAAATGCACAAACAGTAATTTCTCCGCATTGCAAGGTGCAATTCTGAAATTTTTTGATTTTTCCTGCTCCTCTTAGCATGATAAAGAAGATTCAAAGAGAGTGAGATGCCAGCTCCTTTCATTTAGTCAGTAGCTTCAAACATTTCTGGACGTTTTTCAATGGCAAAAATCAATGAATATTGTAAATGCACAAACAGTAATTTCTCCACATTGCAAGGTGCAATTCTGAAATTTTTAGCTTTTTCCTGCTCCTCTTAGCATGATAAAGAAGATTCAAAGAGAGTGAGATGCCAGCTCTTTTCATTCAGTCAGTAGCTTCAAACATTTCTGGTATATGAATAGCATGATGTTTTTCAAAGGCAAAAATCAATGAATATTGTAAATGCACAAACTGTAATTTCTCCGCATTGAAAGGTGCAATTCTGAAATTTTTTGCTTTTTCCTGCTCCTCTTAGCATGATAAAGAAGATTCAAAGAGAGTGAGATGCCAGCTCCTTTCATTCAGTCAGTAGCTTCAAACATTTCTGGACGTTTTTCAATGGCAAAAATCAATGAATATTGTAAATGCACAAACAGTAATTTCTCCACATTGCAAGGTGCAATTCTGAAATTTTTTGCTTTTTCCTGCTCCTCTTAGCATGATAAAGAAGATTCAAAGAGAGTCAGATGCCAGCTCTTTTCATTCAGTCAGTAGCTTCAAACATTTCTGGTATATGAATAACATGATGTTTTTCAATGGCAAAAATCAATGAATATTGTAAATGCACAAACAGTAATTTCTCCGCATTGCAAGGTGCAATTCTGAAATTTTTTGCTTTTTCCTGCTCATCTTAGCATGATAAAGAAGATTCAAAGAGAGTGAGATGCCAGCTCCTTTCATTCAGTCAGTAGCTTCAAACATTTCTGGACGTTTTTCAATGGCAAAAATCAATGAATATTGTAAATGCACAAACAGTAATTTCTCCACATTGCAAGGTGCAATTCTGAAATTTTTTGCTTTTTCCTGCTCATCTTAGCATCATAAAGAAGATTCAAAGAGAGTGAGATGCCAGCTCTTTTCATTCAGTCAGTAGCTTCAAACATTTCTCGTATATGAATAACATGATGTTTTTCAATGGCAAAAATCAATGAATATTGTAAATGCACAAACAGTAATTTCTCTGCATTGCAAGGTGCAATTCTGAAATTTTTTGCTTTTTCCTGCTCCTCTTAGCATGATAAAGAAGATTCAAAGAGAGTGAGATGCCAGCTCCTTTCATTCAGTCAGTAGCTTCAAACATTTCTGGACGTTTTTCAATGGCAAAAATCAATGAATATTGTAAATGCACAAACAGTAATTTCTCCACATTGCAAGGTGCAATTCTGAAATTTTTTGCTTTTTCCTGCTCCTCTTAGCATGATAAAGAAGACTCAAAGAGAGTGAGATGCCAGCTGTTTTCATTCAGTCAGTAGCTTCAAACATTTCTGGTATATGAATAACATGATGTTTTTCAATGGCAAAAATCAATGAATATTGTAAATGCACAAACAGTAATTTCTCCGCATTGCAAGGTGCAATTCTGAAATTTTTTGCTTTTTCCTGCTCCTCTTAGCATGATAAAGAAGATTCAAAGAGAGTGAGATGCCAGCTCCTTTCATTCAGTCAGTAGCTTCAAACATTTCTGGACGATTTTCAATGGCAAAAATTAATGAATATTGTAAATGCACAAACAGTAATTTCTCCACATTGCAAGGTGCAATTCTGAAATTTTTTGCTTTTTCCTGCTCCTCTTAGCATGATAAAGAAGATTCAAAGAGAGTGAGATGCCAGCTCTTTTCATTCAGTCAGTAGCTTCAAACATTTCTGGTATATGAATAACATGATGTTTTTCAATGGCAAAAATCAATGAATATTGTAAATGCACAAACAGTAATTTCTCCGCATTGCAAGGTGCAATTCTGAAATTTTTTGCTTTTTCCTGCTCCTCTTAGCATGATAAAGAAGATTCAAAGAGAGTGAGATGCCAGCTCCTTTCATTCAGTCAGTAGCTTCAAACATTTCTGGACGTTTTTCAATGGCAAAAATCAATGAATATTGTAAATGCACAAACAGTAATTTCTCCACATTGCAAGGTGCAATTCTGAAATTTTTTGCTTTTTCCTGCTCCTCTTAGCATGATAAAGAAGATTCAAAGAGAGTGAGATGCCAGCTCTTTTCATTCAGTCAGTAGCTTCAAACATTTCTGGTATATGAATAACATGATGTTTTTCAATGGCAAAAATCAATGAATATTGTAAATGCACAAACAGTAATTTCTCCGCATTGCAAGGTGCAATTCTGAAATTTTTTGATTTTTCCTGCTCCTCTTAGCATGATAAAGAAGATTCAAAGAGAGTGAGATGCCAGCTCCTTTCATTTAGTCAGTAGCTTCAAACATTTCTGGACGTTTTTCAATGGCAAAAATCAATGAATATTGTAAATGCACAAACAGTAATTTCTCCACATTGCAAGGTGCAATTCTGAAATTTTTAGCTTTTTCCTGCTCCTCTTAGCATGATAAAGAAGATTCAAAGAGAGTGAGATGCCAGCTCTTTTCATTCAGTCAGTAGCTTCAAACATTTCTGGTATATGAATAGCATGATGTTTTTCAAAGGCAAAAATCAATGAATATTGTAAATGCACAAACTGTAATTTCTCCGCATTGAAAGGTGCAATTCTGAAATTTTTTGCTTTTTCCTGCTCCTCTTAGCATGATAAAGAAGATTCAAAGAGAGTGAGATGCCAGCTCCTTTCATTCAGTCAGTAGCTTCAAACATTTCTGGACGTTTTTCAATGGCAAAAATCAATGAATATTGTAAATGCACAAACAGTAATTTCTCCACATTGCAAGGTGCAATTCTGAAATTTTTTGCTTTTTCCTGCTCCTCTTAGCATGATAAAGAAGATTCAAAGAGAGTCAGATGCCAGCTCTTTTCATTCAGTCAGTAGCTTCAAACATTTCTGGTATATGAATAACATGATGTTTTTCAATGGCAAAAATCAATGAATATTGTAAATGCACAAACAGTAATTTCTCCGCATTGCAAGGTGCAATTCTGAAATTTTTTGCTTTTTCCTGCTCATCTTAGCATGATAAAGAAGATTCAAAGAGAGTGAGATGCCAGCTCCTTTCATTCAGTCAGTAGCTTCAAACATTTCTGGACGTTTTTCAATGGCAAAAATCAATGAATATTGTAAATGCACAAACAGTAATTTCTCCACATTGCAAGGTGCAATTCTGAAATTTTTTGCTTTTTCCTGCTCATCTTAGCATCATAAAGAAGATTCAAAGAGAGTGAGATGCCAGCTCTTTTCATTCAGTCAGTAGCTTCAAACATTTCTCGTATATGAATAACATGATGTTTTTCAATGGCAAAAATCAATGAATATTGTAAATGCACAAACAGTAATTTCTCCGCATTGCAAGGTGCAATTCTGAAATTTTTTGCTTTTTCCTGCTCCTCTTAGCATGATAAAGAAGATTCAAAGAGAGTGAGATGCCAGCTCCTTTCATTCAGTCAGTAGCTTCAAACATTTCTGGACGTTTTTCAATGGCAAAAATCAATGAATATTGTAAATGCACAAACAGTAATTTCTCCACATTGCAAGGTGCAATTCTGAAATTTTTTGCTTTTTCCTGCTCCTCTTAGCATGATAAAGAAGACTCAAAGAGAGTGAGATGCCAGCTGTTTTCATTCAGTCAGTAGCTTCAAACATTTCTGGTATATGAATAACATGATGTTTTTCAATGGCAAAAATCAATGAATATTGTAAATGCACAAACAGTAATTTCTCCGCATTGCAAGGTGCAATTCTGAAATTTTTTGCTTTTTCCTGCTCCTCTTAGCATGATAAAGAAGATTCAAAGAGAGTGAGATGCCAGCTCCTTTCATTCAGTCAGTAGCTTCAAACATTTCTGGACGATTTTCAATGGCAAAAATTAATGAATATTGTAAATGCACAAACAGTAATTTCTCCACATTGCAAGGTGCAATTCTGAAATTTTTTGCTTTTTCCTGCTCCTCTTAGCATGATAAAGAAGATTCAAAGAGAGTGAGATGCCAGCTCTTTTCATTCAGTCAGTAGCTTCAAACATTTCTGGTATATGAATAACATGATGTTTTTCAATGGCAAAAATCAATGAATATTGTAAATGCACAAACAGTAATTTCTCCGCATTGCAAGGTGCAATTCTGAAATTTTTTGCTTTTTCCTGCTCCTCTTAGCATGATAAAGAAGATTCAAAGAGAGTGAGATGCCAGCTCCTTTCATTCAGTCAGTAGCTTCAAACATTTCTGGACGTTTTTCAATGGCAAAAATCAATGAATATTGTAAATGCACAAACAGTAATTTCTCCACATTGCAAGGTGCAATTCTGAAATTTTTAGCTTTTTCCTGCTCCTCTTAGCATGATAAAGAAGATTCAAAGAGAGTGAGATGCCAGCTCTTTTCATTCAGTCAGTAGCTTCAAACATTTCTGGTATATGAATAGTATGATGTTTTTCAAAGGTAAAAATCAATGAATATTGTAAATGCACAAACAGTAATTTCTCCGCATTGCAAGGTGCAATTCTGAAATTTTTTGCTTTTTCCTGCTCCTCTTAGCATGATAAAGAAGATTCAAAGAGAGTGAGATGCCAGCTCCTTTCATTCAGTCAGTAGCTTCAAACATTTCTGGACGTTTTTCAATGGCGAAAATCAATGAATATTGTAAATGCACAAACAGTAATTTCTCCACATTGCAAGGTGCAATTCTGAAATTTTTTGCTTTTTCCTGCTCCTCTTAGCATGATAAAGAAGATTCAAAGAGAGTCAGATGCCAGCTCTTTTCATTCAGTCAGTAGCTTCAAACATTTCTGGTATATGAATAACATGATGTTTTTCAATGGCAAAAATCAATGAATATTGTAAATGCACAAACAGTAATTTCTCCGCATTGAAAGGTGCAATTCTGAAATTTTTTGCTTTTTCCTGCTCCTCTTAGCATGATAAAGAAGATTCAAAGAGAGTGAGATGCCAGCTCTTTTCATTCAGTCAGTAGCTTCAAACATTTCTGGTATATGAATAGCATGATGTTTTTCAAAGGCAAAAATCAATGAATATTGTAAATGCACAAAGAGTAATTTCTCCGCATTGAAAGGTGCAATTCTGAAATTTTTTGCTTTTTCCTGCTCCTCTTAGCATGATAAAGAAGATTCAAAGAGAGTGAGATGCCAGCTCCTTTCATTCAGTCAGTAGCTTCAAACATTTCTGGACGTTTTTCAATGGCAAAAATCAATGAATATTGTAAATGCACAAACAGTAATTTCTCCACATTGCAAGGTGCAATTCTGAAATTTTTTGCTTTTTCCTGCTCCTCTTAGCATGATAAAGAAGATTCAAAGAGAGTCAGATGCCAGCTCTTTTCATTCAGTCAGTAGCTTCAAACATTTCTGGTATATGAATAACATGATGTTTTTCAATGGAAAAATCAATGAATATTGTAAATGCACAAACAGTAATTTCTCCGCATTGCAAGGTGCAATTCTGAAATTTTTTGCTTTTTCCTGCTCCTCTTAGCATGATAAAGAAGATTCAAAGAGAGTGAGATGCCAGCTCCTTTCATTCAGTCAGTAGCTTCAAACATTTCTGGACGTTTTTCAATGGCAAAAATCAATGAATATTGTAAATGCACAAACAGTAATTTCTCCACATTGCAAGGTGCAATTCTGAAATTTTTTACTTTTTCCTGCTCCTCTTAGCATCATAAAGAAGATTCAAAGAAAGTGAGATGCCAGCTCTTTTCATTCAGTCAGTAGCTTCAAACATTTCTGGTATATGAATAACATGATGTTTTTCAATGGCAAAAATCAATGAATATTGTAAATGCACAAACAGTAATTTCTCCGCATTGCAAGGTGCAATTCTGAAATGTCTTGCTTTTTCCTGCTCCTCTTAGCATGAAAAAGAAGATTCAAAGAGAGTGAGATGCCAGCTCCTTTCATTCAGTCAGTAGCTTCAAACATTTCTGGACGTTTTTCAATGGCAAAAATCAATGAATATTGTAAATGCACAAACAGTAATTTCTCCACATTGCAAGGTGCAATTCTGAAATTTTTTGCTTTTTCCTGCTCCTCTTAGCATGATAAAGAAGATTTAAAGAGAGTGAGATGCCAGCTCCTTTCATTCAGTCAGTAGCTTCAAACATTTCTGGACTTTTTCAATGGCAAAAATCAATGAATATTGTAAATGCACAAACAGTAATTTCTCCACATTGCAAGGTGCAATTCTGAAATTTTTTGCTTTTTCCTGCTCCTCTTAGCATGATAAAGAAGATTCAAAGAGAGTGAGATGCCAGCTCTTTTCATTCAGTCAGTAGCTTCAAACATTTCTGGTATATGAATAACATGATGTTTTTCAATGGCAAAAATCAATGAATATTGTAAATGCACAAACAGTAATTTATCCGCATTGCAAGGTGCAATTCTGAAATTTTTTGCTTTTTCCTGCTCCTCTTAGCATGATAAAGAAGATTCAAAGAGAGTGAGATGCCAGCTCCTTTCATTCAGTCAGTAGCTTCAAACATTTCTGGACGTTTTTCAATGGTAAAAATCAATGAATATTGTAAATGCACAAACAGTAATTTCTCCATATTGCAAGGTGCAATTCTGAAATTTTTTGCTTTTTCCTGCTCCTCTTAGCATGATAAAGAAGATTCAAACAGAGTGAGAAGCCAGCTCTTTTCATTCAGTCAGTAGCTTCAAACATTTCTGGTATATGAATAACATGATGTTTTTCAATGGCAAAAATCAATGAATATTGTAAATGCACAAACAGTAATTTCTCCGCATTGCAAGGTGCAATTCTGAAATTTTTTGCTTTTTCCTGCTCCTCTTAGCATGATAAAGAAGATTCAAAGAAAGTGAGATGCCAGCTCCTTTCATTCCGTCAGTAGCTTCAAACATTTCTGGACGTTTTTCAATGGCAAAAATCAATGAATATTGTAAATGCACAAACAGTAATTTCTCCACATTGCAAGGTGCAATTCTGAAATGTTTTGCTTTTTCCTGCTCCTCTTAGCATGATAAAGAAGATTCAAAGAGAGTGAGATGCCAGCTCTTTTCATTCAGTCAGAAGCTTCAAACATTTCTGGTATATGAATAACATGATGTTTTTCAATGGCAAAAATGAATGAATATTGTAAATGCACAAACAGTAATTTCTCCGCATTGCAAGGTGCAATTCTGAAATTTTTTGCTTTTTCCTGCTCCTCTTAGCATGATAAAGAAGATTCAAAGAGAGGGAGATGCCAGCTCCTTTTATTCAGTCAGTAGCTTCAAACATTTCTGGACGTTTTTCAATGGCAAAAATCAATGAATATTGTAAATGCACAAACAGTAATTTCTCCGCATTGCAAGGTGCAATTCTGAAATTTTTTGCTTTTTCCTGCTCCTCTTAGCATGATAAAGAAGATTCAAAGAGAGTGAGATGCCAGCTCCTTTCATTCAGTCAGTAGCTTCAAACATTTCTGGACGTTTTTCAATGGCAAAAATCAATGAATATTGTAAATGCACAAACAGTAATTTCTCCACATTGCAAGGTGCAATTCTGAAATTTTTAGCTTTTTCCTGCTCCTCTTAGCATGATAAAGAAGATTCAAAGAGAGTGAGATGCCAGCTCTTTTCATTCAGTCAGTAGCTTCAAACATTTCTGGTATATGAATAACATGATGTTTTTCAATGGCAAAAATCAATGAATATTGTAAATGCACAAACAGTAATTTCTCCGCATTGCAAGGTGCAATTCTGAAATTTTTTGCTTTTTCCTGCTCCTCTTAGCATGATAAAGAAGATTCAAAGAGAGTGAGATGCCAGCTCCTTTCATTCAGTCAGTAGCTTCAAACATTTCTGGACGTTTTTCAATGGCAAAAATCAATGAATATTGTAAATGCACAAACAGTAATTTCTCCACATTGCAAGGTGCAATTCTGAAATTTTTTGCTTTTTCCTGCTCCTCTTAGCATGATAAAGAAGATTCAAAGAGAGTGAGATGCCAGCTCTTTTCATTCAGTCAGTAGCTTCAAACATTTCTGGTATATGAATAACATGATGTTTTTCAATGGCAAAAATCAATGAATATTGTAAATGCACAAACGGTAATTTCTCCACATTGCAAGGTGCAATTCTGAAATATTTTGCTTTTTCCTGCTCCTCTTAGCATGATAAAGAAGATTCAAAGAGAGTGAGATGCCAGCTCCTTTCATTTAGTCAGTAGCTTCAAACATTTCTGGACGTTTTTCAATGGCAAAAATCAATGAATATTGTAAATGCACAAACAGTAATTTCTCCACATTGCAAGGTGCAATTCTGAAATTTTTTGCTTTTTCCTGCTCCTCTTAGCATGATAAAGAAGACTCAAAGAGAGTGAGATGCCAGCTCTTTTCATTCAGTCAGTAGCTTCAAACATTTCTGGTATATGAATAACATGATGTTTTTCAATGGCAAAAATCAATGAATATTGTAAATGCACAAACAGTAATTTCTCCGCATTGCAAGGTGCAATTCTGAAATTTTTTGCTTTTTCCTGCTCCTCTTAGCATGATAAAGAAGATTCAAAGAGAGTGAGATGCCAGCTCCTTTCATTCAGTCAGTAGCTTCAAACATTTCTGGACGTTTTTCAATGGCAAAAATCAATGAATATTGTAAATGCACAAACAGTAATTTCTCCACATTGCAAGGTGCAATTCTGAAATTTTTTGCTTTTTCCTGCTCGTCTTAGCATGATAAAGAAGATTCATAGAGAGTGAGATGCCAGCTCTTTTCATTCAGTCAGTAGCTTCAAACATTTCTGGTATATGAATAACATGATGTTTTTCAATGGCAAAAATCAATGAATATTGTAAATGCACAAACAGTAATTTCTCCGCATTGCAAGGTGCAATTCTGAAATATTTTGCTTTTTCCTGCTCCTCTTAGCATGATAAAGAAGATTCAAAGAGAGTGAGATGCCAGCTCCTTTCATTTAGTCAGTAGCTTCAAACATTTCTGGACGTTTTTCAATGGCAAAAATCAATGAATATTGTAAATGCACAAACAGTAATTTCTCCACATTGCAAGGTGCAATTCTGAAATTTTTTGCTTTTTCCTGCTCCTCTTAGCATGATAAAGAAGATTCAAAGAGAGTGAGATGCCAGCTCTTTTCATTCAGTCAGTAGCTTCAAACATTTCTGGTATATGAATAACATGATGTTTTTCAATGGCAAAAATCAATGAATATTGTAAATGCACAAACGGTAACTTCTCCACATTGCAAGGTGCAATTCTGAAATATTTTGCTTTTTCCTGCTCCTCTTAGCATGATAAAGAAGATTCAAAGAGAGTGAGATGCCAGCTCCTTTCATTTAGTCAGTAGCTTCAAACATTTCTGGACGTTTTTCAATGGCAAAAATCAATGAATATTGTAAATGCACAAACAGTAATTTCTCCACATTGCAAGGTGCAATTCTGAAATTTTTTGCTTTTTCCTGCTCCTCTTAGCATGATAAAGAAGACTCAAAGAGAGTGAGATGCCAGCTCTTTTCATTCAGTCAGTAGCTTCAAACATTTCTGGTATATGAATAACATGATGTTTTTCAATGGCAAAAATCAATGAATATTGTAAATGCACAAACAGTAATTTCTCCGCATTGCAAGGTGCAATTCTGAAATTTTTTGCTTTTTCCTGCTCCTCTTAGCATGATAAAGAAGATTCAAAGAGAGTGAGATGCCAGCTCCTTTCATTCAGTCAGTAGCTTCAAACATTTCTGGACGTTTTTCAATGGCAAAAATCAATGAATATTGTAAATGCACAAACAGTAATTTCTCCACATTGCAAGGTGCAATTCTGAAATTTTTTGCTTTTTCCTGCTCCTCTTAGCATGATAAAGAAGATTCAAAGAGAGTGAGATGCCAGCTCTTTTCATTCAGTCAGTAGCTTCAAACATTTCTGGTATATGAATAACATGATGTTTTTCAATGGCAAAAATCAATGAATATTGTAAATGCACAAACAGTAATTTCTCCGCATTGCAAGGTGCAATTCTGAAATATTTTGCTTTTTCCTGCTCCTCTTAGCATGATAAAGAAGATTCAAAGAGAGTGAGATGCCAGCTCCTTTCATTTAGTCAGTAGCTTCAAACATTTCTGGACGTTTTTCAATGGCAAAAATCAATGAATATTGTAAATGCACAAACAGTAATTTCTCCACATTGCAAGGTGCAATTCTGAAATTTTTTGCTTTTTCCTGCTCCTCTTAGCATGATAAAGAAGATTCAAAGAGAGTCAGATGCCAGCTCTTTTCATTCAGTCAGTAGCTTCAAACATTTCTGGTATATGAATAACATGATGTTTTTCAATGGCAAAAATCAATGAATATTGTAAATGCACAAACAGTAATTTCTCCGCATTGCAAGGTGCAATTCTGAAATTTTTTGCTTTTTCCTGCTCCTCTTAGCATGATAAAGAAGATTCAAAGAGAGTGAGATGCCAGCTCCTTTCATTCAGTCAGTATCTTCAAACATTTCTGGACGTTTTTCAATGGCAAAAATCAATGAATATTGTAAATGCACAAACAGTAATTTCTCCACATTGCAAGGTGCAATTCTGAAATTTTTTGCTTTTTCCTGCTCCTCTTAGCATGATAAAGAAGATTCAAAGAGAGTGAGATGCCAGCTCTTTTCATTCAGTCAGTAGCTTCAAACATTTCTGGTATATGAATAACATGATGTTCTTCAATGGCAAAAATCAATGAATATTGTAAATGCACAAACAGTAATTTCTCCGCATTGCAAGGTGCAATTATGAAATTTTTTGCTTTTTCCTGCTCCTCTTAGCATGATAAAGAAGATTCAAAGAGAGTGAGATGCCAGCTCCTTTCATTCAGTCAGTAGCTTCAAACATTTCTGGACGTTTTTCAATGGCAAAAATCAATGAATATTGTAAATGCACAAACAGTAATTTCTCCACATTGCAAGGTGCAATTCTGAAATTTTTTGCTTTTTCCTGCTCCTCTTAGCATGATAAAGAAGATTCAAAGAGAGTGAGATGCCAGCTCTTTTCATTCAGTCAGTAGCTTCAAACATTTCTGGTATATGAATAACATGATGTTTTTCAATGGCAAAAATCAATGAATATTGTAAATGCACAAACAGTAATTTCTCCGCATTGCAAGGTGCAATTCTGAAATTTTTTGATTTTTCCTGCTCCTCTTAGCATGATAAAGAAGATTCAAAGAGAGTGAGATGCCAGCTCCTTTCATTCAGTCAGTAGCTTCAAACATTTCTGGACGTTTTTCAATGGCAAAAATCAATGAATATTGTAAATGCACAAACAGTAATTTCTCCACATTGCAAGGTGCAATTCTGAAATTTTTAGCTTTTTCCTGCTCCTCTTAGCATGATAAAGAAGATTCAAAGAGAGTGAGATGCCAGCTCTTTTCATTCAGTCAGTAGCTTCAAACATTTCTGGTATATGAATAGCATGATGTTTTTCAAAGGCAAAAATCAATGAATATTGTAAATGCACAAACTGTAATTTCTCCGCATTGAAAGGTGCAATTCTGAAATTTTTTGCTTTTTCCTGCTCCTCTTAGCATGATAAAGAAGATTCAAAGAGAGTGAGATGCCAGCTCCTTTCATTCAGTCAGTAGCTTCAAACATTTCTGGACGTTTTTCAATGGCAAAAATCAATGAATATTGTAAATGCACAAACAGTAATTTCTCCACATTGCAAGGTGCAATTCTGAAATTTTTTGCTTTTTCCTGCTCCTCTTAGCATGATAAAGAAGATTCAAAGAGAGTCAGATGCCAGCTCTTTTCATTCAGTCAGTAGCTTCAAACATTTCTGGTATATGAATAACATGATGTTTTTCAATGGCAAAAATCAATGAATATTGTAAATGCACAAACAGTAATTTCTCCGCATTGCAAGGTGCAATTCTGAAATTTTTTGCTTTTTCCTGCTCCTCTTAGCATGGTAAAGAAGATTCAAAGAGAGTGAGATGCCAGCTCCTTTCATTCAGTCAGTAGCTTCAAACATTTCTGGACGTTTTTCAATGGCAAAAATCAATGAATATTGTAAATGCACAAACAGTAATTTCTCCACATTGCAAGGTGCAATTCTGAAATTTTTTGCTTTTTCCTGCTCATCTTAGCATCATAAAGAAGATTCAAAGAGAGTGAGATGCCAGCTCTTTTCATTCAGTCAGTAGCTTCAAACATTTCTGGTATATGAATAACATGATGTTTTTCAATGGCAAAAATCAATGAATATTGTAAATGCACAAACAGTAATTTCTCCGCATTGCAAAGTGCAATTCTGAAATTTTTTGCTTTTTCCTGCTCCTCTTAGCATGATAAAGAAGATTCAAAGAGAGTGAGATGCCAGCTCCTTTCATTCAGTCAGTAGCTTCAAACATTTCTGGACGTTTTTCAATGGCAAAAATCAATGAATATTGTAAATGCACAAACAGTAATTTCTCCACATTGCAAGGTGCAATTCTGAAATTTTTTGCTTTTTCCTGCTCCTCTTAGCATGATAAAGAAGACTCAAAGAGAGTGAGATGCCAGCTGTTTTCATTCAGTCAGTAGCTTCAAACATTTCTGGTATATGAATAACATGATGTTTTTCAATGGCAAAAATCAATGAATATTGTAAATGCACAAACAGTAATTTCTCCGCATTGCAAGGTGCAATTCTGAAATTTTTTGCTTTTTCCTGCTCCTCTTAGCATGATAAAGAAGATTCAAAGAGAGTGAGATGCCAGCTCCTTTCATTCAGTCAGTAGCTTCAAACATTTCTGGACGATTTTCAATGGCAAAAATTAATGAATATTGTAAATGCACAAACAGTAATTTCTCCACATTGCAAGGTGCAATTCTGAAATTTTTTGCTTTTTCCTGCTCCTCTTAGCATGATAAAGAAGATTCAAAGAGAGTGAGATGCCAGCTCTTTTCATTCAGTCAGTAGCTTCAAACATTTCTGGTATATGAATAACATGATGTTTTTCAATGGCAAAAATCAATGAATATTGTAAATGCACAAACAGTAATTTCTCCGCATTGCAAGGTGCAATTCTGAAATTTTTTGCTTTTTCCTGCTCCTCTTAGCATGATAAAGAAGATTCAAAGAGAGTGAGATGCCAGCTCCTTTCATTCTGTCAGTAGCTTCAAACATTTCTGGACGTTTTTCAATGGCAAAAATCAATGAATATTGTAGATGCACAAACAGTAATTTCTCCACATTGCAAGGTGCAATTCTGAAATTTTTTGCTTTTTCCTGCTCCTCTTAGCATGATAAAGAAGATTCAAAGAGAGTGAGATGCCAGCTCTTTTCATTCAGTCAGTAGCTTCAAACATTTCTGGTATATGAATAACATGATGTTTTTCAATGGCAAAAATCAATGAATATTGTAAATGCACAAACAGTAATTTCTCCGCATTGCAAGGTGCAATTCTGAAATTTTTTGCTTTTTCCTGCTCCTCTTAGCATGATAAAGAAGATTCAAAGAGAGTGAGATGCCAGCTCCTTTCATTCAGTCAGTAGCTTCAAACATTTCTGGACGTTTTTCAATGGCAAAAATCAATGAATATTGTAAATGCACAAACAGTAATTTCTCCACATTGCAAGGTGCAATTCTGAAATTTTTAGCTTTTTCCTGCTCCTCTTAGCATGATAAAGAAGATTCAAAGAGAGTGAGATGCCAGCTCTTTTCATTCAGTCAGTAGCTTCAAACATTTCTGGTATATGAATAGTATGATGTTTTTCAAAGGTAAAAATCAATGAATATTGTAAATGCACAAACAGTAATTTCTCCGCATTGCAAGGTGCAATTCTGAAATTTTTTGCTTTTTCCTGCTCCTCTTAGCATGATAAAGAAGATTCAAAGAGAGTGAGATGCCAGCTCCTTTCATTCAGTCAGTAGCTTCAAACATTTCTGGACGTTTTTCAATGGCGAAAATCAATGAATATTGTAAATGCACAAACAGTAATTTCTCCACATTGCAAGGTGCAATTCTGAAATTTTTTGCTTTTTCCTGCTCCTCTTAGCATGATAAAGAAGATTCAAAGAGAGTCAGATGCCAGCTCTTTTCATTCAGTCAGTAGCTTCAAACATTTCTGGTATATGAATAACATGATGTTTTTCAATGGCAAAAATCAATGAATATTGTAAATGCACAAACAGTAATTTCTCCGCATTGAAAGGTGCAATTCTGAAATTTTTTGCTTTTTCCTGCTCCTCTTAGCATGATAAAGAAGATTCAAAGAGAGTGAGATGCCAGCTCTTTTCATTCAGTCAGTAGCTTCAAACATTTCTGGTATATGAATAGCATGATGTTTTTCAAAGGCAAAAATCAATGAATATTGTAAATGCACAAAGAGTAATTTCTCCGCATTGAAAGGTGCAATTCTGAAATTTTTTGCTTTTTCCTGCTCCTCTTAGCATGATAAAGAAGATTCAAAGAGAGTGAGATGCCAGCTCCTTTCATTCAGTCAGTAGCTTCAAACATTTCTGGACGTTTTTCAATGGCAAAAATCAATGAATATTGTAAATGCACAAACAGTAATTTCTCCACATTGCAAGGTGCAATTCTGAAATTTTTTGCTTTTTCCTGCTCCTCTTAGCATGATAAAGAAGATTCAAAGAGAGTCAGATGCCAGCTCTTTTCATTCAGTCAGTAGCTTCAAACATTTCTGGTATATGAATAACATGATGTTTTTCAATGGAAAAATCAATGAATATTGTAAATGCACAAACAGTAATTTCTCCGCATTGCAAGGTGCAATTCTGAAATTTTTTGCTTTTTCCTGCTCCTCTTAGCATGATAAAGAAGATTCAAAGAGAGTGAGATGCCAGCTCCTTTCATTCAGTCAGTAGCTTCAAACATTTCTGGACGTTTTTCAATGGCAAAAATCAATGAATATTGTAAATGCACAAACAGTAATTTCTCCACATTGCAAGGTGCAATTCTGAAATTTTTTACTTTTTCCTGCTCCTCTTAGCATCATAAAGAAGATTCAAAGAAAGTGAGATGCCAGCTCTTTTCATTCAGTCAGTAGCTTCAAACATTTCTGGTATATGAATAACATGATGTTTTTCAATGGCAAAAATCAATGAATATTGTAAATGCACAAACAGTAATTTCTCCGCATTGCAAGGTGCAATTCTGAAATTTTTTGCTTTTTCCTGCTCCTCTTAGCATGAAAAAAAAGATTCAAAGAGAGTGAGATGCCAGCTCCTTTCATTCAGTCAGTAGCTTCAAACATTTCTGGACGTTTTTCAATGGCAAAAATCAATGAATATTGTAAATGCACAAACAGTAATTTCTCCACATTGCAAGGTGCAATTCTGAAATTTTTTGCTTTTTCCTGCTCCTCTTAGCATGATAAAGAAGACTCAAAGAGAGTGAGATGCCAGCTGTTTTCATTCAGTCAGTAGCTTCAAACATTTCTGGTATATGAATAACATGATGTTTTTCAATGGCAAAAATCAATGAATATTGTAAATGCACAAACAGTAATTTCTCCGCATTGCAAGGTGCAATTCTGAAATTTTTTGCTTTTTCCTGCTCCTCTTAGCATGATAAAGAAGATTCAAAGAGAGTGAGATGCCTGCTCCTTTCATTCAGTCAGTAGCTTCAAACATTTCTGGACGTTTTTCAATGGCAAAAATCAATGAATATTAAAAATGCACAAACAGTAATTTCTCCACATTGCAAGGTGCAATTCTGAAATTTTTTGCTTTTTCCTGCTCATCTTAGCATGATAAAGAAGATTCAAAGAGAGTGAGATGCCAGCTCTTTTCATTCAGTCAGTAGCTTCAAACATTTCTGGTATATGAATAACATGATGTTTTTCAATGGCAAAAATCAATGAATATTGTAAATGCACAAACAGTAATTTCTCCACATTGCAAGGTGCAATTCTGAAATTTTTTGCTTTTTCCTGCTCCTCTTAGCATGATAAAGAAGATTCAAAGAGAGTGAGATGCCAGCTCTTTTCATTCAGTCAGTAGCTTCAAACATTTCTGGTATATGAATAACATGATGTTTTTCAATGGCAAAAATCAATGAATATTGTAAATTTACAAACAGTAATTTCTCCGCATTGCAAGGTGCAATTCTGAAATTTTTTGCTTTTTCCTGCTCCTCTTAGCATGATAAAGAAGATTCAAAGAGAGTGAGATGCCAGCTCCTTTCATTCAGTCAGTAGCTTCAAACATTTCTGGACGTTTTTCAATGGCAAAAATCAATGAATATTGTAAATGCACAAACAGTAATTTCTCCACATTGCAAGGTGCAATTCTGAAATTTTTAGCTTTTTCCTGCTCCTCTTAGCATGATAAAGAAGATTCAAAGAGAGTGAGATGCCAGCTCCTTTCATTCAGTCAGTAGCTTCAAACATTTCTGGACGTTTTTCAATGGCAAAAATCAATGAATATTGTAAATGCACAAACAGTAATTTCTCCACATTGCAAGGTGCAATTCTGAAATTTTTAGCTTTTTCCTGCTCCTCTTAGCATGATAAAGAAGATTCAAAGAGAGTGAGATGCCAGCTCTTTTCGTTCAGTCAGTAGCTTCAAACATTTCTGGTATATGAATAACATGATGTTTTTCAATGGCAAAAATCAATGAATATTGTAAATGCACAAACAGTAATTTCTCCGCATTGCAAGGTGCAATTCTGAAATTTTTTGCTTTTTCCTGCTCCTCTTAGCATGATAAAGAAGATTCAAAGAGAGTGAGATGCCAGCTCCTTTCATTCAGTCAGTAGCTTCAAACATTTCTGGACGTTTTTCAATGGCAAAAATCAATGAATATTGTAAATGCACAAACAGTAATTTCTCCACATTGCAAGGTGCAATTCTGAAATTTTTTGCTTTTTCCTGCTCCTCTTAGCATGATAAAGAAGACTCAAAGAGAGTGAGATGCCAGCTGTTTTCATTCAGTCAGTAGCTTCAAACATTTCTGGTATATGAATAACATGATGTTTTTCAATGGCAAAAATCAATGAATATTGTAAATGCACAAACAGTAATTTCTCCGCATTGCAAGGTGCAATTCTGAAATTTTTTGCTTTTTCCTGCTCCTCTTAGCATGATAAAGAAGATTCAAAGAGAGTGAGATGCTTGCTCCTTTCATTCAGTCAGTAGCTTCAAACATTTCTGGACGTTTTTCAATGGCAAAATTCAATGAATATTGTAAATGCACAAACAGTAATTTCTCCACATTGCAAGGTGCAATTCTGAAATTTTTTGCTTTTTCCTGCTCCTCTTAGCATGATAAAGAAGATTCAAAGAGAGTGAGATGCCAGCCCTCTTCATTCAGTCAGTAGCTTCAAACATTTCTGGTATATGAATAACATGATGTTTTTCAATGGCAAAAATCAATGAATATTGTAAATGCACAAACAGTAATTTCTCCACATTGCAAGGTGCAATTCTGAAATTTTTTGCTTTTTCCTGCTCCTCTTAGCATGATAAAGAAGATTCAAAGAGATTGCGATGCCAGCTCTTTTCATTAAGTCAGTAGCTTCAAACATTTCTGGTATATGAATAACATGATGTTTTTCAAAGGCAAAAATCAATGAATATTGTAAATGCACAAACAGTATTTTCTCCGCATTGCAAGTTGCAATTCTGAAATTTTTTGCTTTTTCCTGCTCCTCTTAGCATGATAAAGAAGATTCAAAGAGAGTGAGATGCCAGCTCCTTTCATTCAGTCAGTAGCTTCAAACATTTCTGGACGTTTTTCAATGGCAAAAATCAATGAATATTGTAAATGCACAAACAGTAATTTCTCCACATTGCAAGGTGCAATTCTGAAATTTTTAGCTTTTTCCTGCTCCTCTTAGCATGATAAAGAAGATTCAAAGAGAGTGAGATGCCAGCTCTTTTCATTCAGTCAGTAGCTTCAAACATTTCTGGTATATGAATAACATGATGTTTTTCAATGGCAAAAATCAATGAATATTGTAAATGCACAAACAGTAATTTCTCCGCATTGCAAGGTGCAATTCTGAAACTTTTTGCTTTTTCCTGCTCCTCTTAGCATGATAAAGAAGATTCAAAGAGAGTGAGATGCCAGCTCCTTTCATTCAGTCAGTAGCTTCAAACATTTCTGGACGTTTTTCAATGGCAAAAATCAATGAATATTTTAAATGCACAAACAGTAATTTCTCCACATTGCAAGGTGCAAATCTGAAATTTTTTGCTTTTTCCTGCTCCTCTTAGCATGATAAAGAAGATTCAAAGAGAGTGAGATGCCAGCTATTTTCATTCAGTCAGTAGCTTCAAACATTTCTGGTATATGAATAACATGATGTTTTTCAATGGCAAAAATCAATGAATATTGTAAATGCACAAACAGTAATTTCTCCGCATTGCAAGGTGCAATTCTGACATTTTTTGCTTTTTCCTGCTCCTCTTAGCATGATAAAGAAGATTCAAAGAGAGTGAGATGCCAGCTCCTTTCATTCAGTCAGTAGCTTCAAACATTTCTGGACGTTTTTCAATGGCAAAAATCAATGAATATTGTAAATGCACAAACAGTAATTTCTCCACATTGCAAAGTGCAATTCTGAAGTTTTTTGCTTTTTCCTGCTCCTCTTAGCATGATAAAGAAGATTCAAAGAGAGTGAGATGCCAGCTCTTTTCATTCAGTCAGTAGCTTCAAACATTTCTGGTATATGAATAACATGATGTTTTTCAATGGCAAAAATCAATGAATATTGTAAATGCACAAGCAGTAATTTCTCCGCATTGCAAGGTGCAATTCTGAAATTTTTTGCTTTTTCCTGCTCCTCTTAGCATGATAAAGAAGATTCAAAGAGAGTGAGATGCCAGCTCCTTTCATTCAGTCAGTAGCTTCAAACATTTCTGATATATGAATAACATGATGTTTTTCAATGGCAAAAATCAATGAATAATGTAAATGCACAAACAGTAATTTCTCCACATTGCAAGGTGCAATTCTGAAATTTTTTGCTTTTTCCTGCTCCTCTTAGCATGATAAAGAAGATTCAAAGAGAGTGAGATGCCAGCTCTTTTCATTCAGTCAGTAGCTTCAAACATTTCTGGTATATGAATAACATGATGTTTTTCAATGGCAAAAGTCAATGAATATTGTAAATGCACAAACAGTAATTTCTCCACATTGCAAGGTGCAATTCTGAAATTTTTTGCTTTTTCCTGCTCCTCTTAGCATGATAAAGAAGATTCAAAGAGAGTGAGATGCCAGCTCTTTTCATTCAGTCAGTAGCTTCAAACATTTCTGGTATATGAATAACATGATGTTTTTCAATGGCAAAAATCAATGAATATTGTAAATGCACAAGCAGTAATTTCTCCGCATTGCAAGGTGCAATTCTGAAATTTTTTGCTTTTTCCTGCTCCTCTTAGCATGATAAAGAAGATTCAAAGAGAGTGAGATGCCAGCTCCTTTCATTCAGTCAGTAGCTTCAAACATTTCTGGACGTTTTTCAATGGCAAAAATCAATGAATATTGTAAATGCACAAACAGTAATTTCTCCACATTGCAAGTTGCAATTCTGAAATTTTTTGCTTTTTCCTGCTCCTCTTAGCATGATAAAGAAGATTCAAAGAGAGTGAGATGCCAGCTCTTTTCATTCAGTCAGTAGCTTCAAACATTTCTGGTATATGAATAACATGATGTTTTTCAATGGCAAAAATCAATAAATATTGTAAATGCACAAACAGTAATTTCTCCGCATTGCAAGGTACAATTCTGAAATTTTTTGCTTTTTCCTGCTCCTCTTAGCATGATAAAGAAGATTCAAAGAGAGTGAGATGCCAGCTCCTTTCATTCAGTCAGTAGCTTCAAACATTTCTGGACGTTTTTCAATGGCAAAAATCAATGAATATTGTAAATGCACAAACAGTAATTTCTCCACATTGCAAGGTGCAATTCTGAAATTTTTTGCTTTTTCCTGCTCCTCTTAGCATGATAAAGAATATTCAAAGAGAGTGACATGCCAGCTTTTTTCATTCAGTCAGTAGCTTCAAACATTTCTGGTATATGAATAACATGATGTTTTTCAATGGCAAAAATCAATGAATATTGTAAATGCACAAACAGTAATTTCTCCGCATTGCAAGTTGCAATTCTGAAATTTTTTGCTTTTTCCTGCTCCTCTTAGCATGATAAAGAAGATTCAAAGAGAGTGAGATGCCAGCTCCTTTCATTCAGTCAGTAGCTTCAAACATTTCCGGACGTTTTTCAATGGCAAAAATCAATGAATATTGTAAATGCACAAACAGTAATTTCTCCACATTGCAAGGTGCAATTCTGAAATTTTTAGCTTTTTCCTGCTCCTCTTAGCATGATAAAGAAGATTCAAAGAGAGTGAGATGCCAGCTCTTTTCATTCAGTCAGTAGCTTCAAACATTTCTGGTATATGAATAACATGATGTTTTTCAATGGCAAAAATCAATGAATATTGTAAATGCACAAACAGTAATTTCTCCGCATTGCAAGGTGCAATTCTGAAATTTTTTGCTTTTTCCTGCTCCTCTTAGCATGATAAAGAAGATTCAAAGAGAGTAAGATGCCAGCTCCTTTCATTCAGTCAGTAGCTTCAAACATTTCTGGTATATGAATAACATGATGTTTTTCAATGGCAAAAATCAATGAATATTGTAAATGCACAAACATTAATTTCTCCACATTGCAAGGTGCAATTCTGAAATTTTTTGCTTTTTCCTGCTCCTCTTAGCATGATAAAGAAGATTCAAAGAGAGTGAGATGCCAGCTCTTTTCATTCAGTCAGTAGCTTCAAACATTTCTGGTATATGAATAACATGATGTTTTTCAATGGCAAAAATCAATGAATATTGGAAATGCACAAACAGTAATTTCTCCGCATTGCAAGGTGCAATTCTGAAACTTTTTGCTTTTTCCTGCTCCACTTAGCATGATAAAGAAGATTCAAAGAGAGTGAGATGCCAGCTCCTTTCATTCAGTCAGTAGCTTCAAACATTTCTGGACGTTTTTCAATGGCAAAAATCAATGAATATTGTAAATGCACAAACAGTAATTTCTCCACATTGCAAGGTGCAATTCTGAAATTTTTTGCTTTTTCCTGCTCCTCTTAGCATGATAAAGAAGATTCAAAGAGAGTGAGATGCCAGCTCCTTTCATTCAGTCAGTAGCTTCAAACATTTCTGATATATGAATAACATGATGTTTTTCAATGGCAAAAATCAATGAATAATGTAAATGCACAAACAGTAATTTCTCCACATTGCAAGGTGCAATTCTGAAATTTTTTGCTTTTTCCTGCTCCTCTTAGCATGATAAAGAAGATTCAAAGAGAGTGAGATGCCAGCTCTTTTCATTCAGTCAGTAGCTTCAAACATTTCTGGTATATGAATAACATGATGTTTTTCAATGGCAAAAGTCAATGAATATTGTAAATGCACAAACAGTAATTTCTCCACATTGCAAGGTGCAATTCTGAAATTTTTTGCTTTTTCCTGCTCCTCTTAGCATGATAAAGAAGATTCAAAGAGAGTGAGATGCCAGCTCTTTTCATTCAGTCAGTAGCTTCAAACATTTCTGGTATATGAATAACATGATGTTTTTCAATGGCAAAAATCAATGAATATTGTAAATGCACAAGCAGTAATTTCTCCGCATTGCAAGGTGCAATTCTGAAATTTTTTGCTTTTTCCTGCTCCTCTTAGCATGATAAAGAAGATTCAAAGAGAGTGAGATGCCAGCTCCTTTCATTCAGTCAGTAGCTTCAAACATTTCTGGACGTTTTTCAATGGCAAAAATCAATGAATATTGTAAATGCACAAACAGTAATTTCTCCACATTGCAAGTTGCAATTCTGAAATTTTTTGCTTTTTCCTGCTCCTCTTAGCATGATAAAGAAGATTCAAAGAGAGTGAGATGCCAGCTCTTTTCATTCAGTCAGTAGCTTCAAACATTTCTGGTATATGAATAACATGATGTTTTACAATGGCAAAAATCAATAAATATTGTAAATGCACAAACAGTAATTTCTCCGCATTGCAAGGTACAATTCTGAAATTTTTTGCTTTTTCCTGCTCCTCTTAGCATGATAAAGAAGATTCAAAGAGAGTGAGATGCCAGCTCCTTTCATTCAGTCAGTAGCTTCAAACATTTCTGGACGTTTTTCAATGGCAAAAATCAATGAATATTGTAAATGCACAAACAGTAATTTCTCCACATTGCAAGGTGCAATTCTGAAATTTTTTGCTTTTTCCTGCTCCTCTTAGCATGATAAAGAATATTCAAAGAGAGTGACATGCCAGCTTTTTTCATTCAGTCAGTAGCTTCAAACATTTCTGGTATATGAATAACATGATGTTTTTCAATGGCAAAAATCAATGAATATTGTAAATGCACAAACAGTAATTTCTCCGCATTGCAAGTTGCAATTCTGAAATTTTTTGCTTTTTCCTGCTCCTCTTAGCATGATAAAGAAGATTCAAAGAGAGTGAGATGCCAGCTCCTTTCATTCAGTCAGTAGCTTCAAACATTTCCGGACGTTTTTCAATGGCAAAAATCAATGAATATTGTAAATGCACAAACAGTAATTTCTCCACATTGCAAGGTGCAATTCTGAAATTTTTAGCTTTTTCCTGCTCCTCTTAGCATGATAAAGAAGATTCAAAGAGAGTGAGATGCCAGCTCTTTTCATTCAGTCAGTAGCTTCAAACATTTCTGGTATATGAATAACATGATGTTTTTCAATGGCAAAAATCAATGAATATTGTAAATGCACAAACAGTAATTTCTCCGCATTGCAAGGTGCAATTCTGAATTTTTTTGCTTTTTCCTGCTCCTCTTAGCATGATAAAGAAGATTCAAAGAGAGTAAGATGCCAGCTCCTTTCATTCAGTCAGTAGCTTCAAACATTTCTGGTATATGAATAACATGATGTTTTTCAATGGCAAAAATCAATGAATATTGTAAATGCACAAACAGTAATTTCTCCGCATTGCAAGGTGCAATTCTGAAATTTTTTGCTTTTTCCTGCTCCTCTTAGCATGATAAAGAAGATTCAAAGAGAGTGAGATGCCAGCTCCTTTCATTCAGTCAGTAGCTTCAAACATTTCTGGACGTTTTTCAATGGCAAAAATCAATGAATATTGTAAATGCACAAACAGTAATTTCTCCACATTGCAAAGTGCAATTCTGAAGTTTTTTGCTTTTTCCTGCTCCTCTTAGCATGAAAAAGAACATTCAAAGAGAGTGAGATGCCAGCTCTTTTCATTCAGTCAGTAGCTTCAAACATTTCTGGTATATGAATAACATGATGTTTTTCAATGGCAAAAATCAATGAATATTGTAAATGCACAAACAGTTATTTCTCCGCATTGCAAGTTGCAATTCTGAAATTTTTTGCTTTTTCCTGCTCCTCTTAGCATGATAAAGAAGATTCAAAGAGAGTGAGATGCCAGCTCCTTTCATTCAGTCAGTAGCTTCAAACATTTCTGGACGTTTTTCAATGGCAAAAATCAATGAATATTGTAAATGCACAAACAGTAATTTCTCCACATTCCAAGGTGCAATTCTGAAATTTTTTGCTTTTTCCTGCTCCTCTTAGCATGATAAAGAAGATTCAAAGAGAGTGAGATGCCAGCTCTTTTCATTCAGTCAGTAGCTTCAAACATTTCTGGTATATGAATAACATGATGTTTTTCAATGGCAAAAATCAATGAATATTGTAAATGCACAAACAGTAATTTCTCCGCATTGCAAGGTGCAATTCTGAAATTTTTTGCTTTTTCCTGCTCCTCTTAGCATGATAAAGAAGATTCAAAGAGAGTGAGATGCCAGCTTCTTTCATTCAGTCAGTAGCTTCAAACATTTCTGGACATTTTTCAATGGCAAAAATCAATGAATATTGTAAATGCACAAACAGTAATTTCTCCACATTGCAAGGTGCAATTTTGAAATTTTTAGCTTTTTCCTGCTCCTCTTAGCGTGATAAAGAAGATTCAAAGAGAGTGAGATGCCAGCTCTTTTCATTCAGTCAGTAGCTTCAAACATTTCTGGTATATGAATAACATGATGTTTTTCAATGGCAAAAATCAATGAATATTGTAAATGCACAAACAGTAATTTCTCCGCATTGCATGGTGCAATTCTGAAATTTTTTGCTTTTTCCTGCTCCTCTTAGCATGATAAAGAAGATTCAAAGAGAGTGAGATGCCAGCTCCTTTCATTCAGTCAGTAGCTTCAAACATTTCTGGACGTTTTTCAATGGCAAAAATCAATGAATATTGTAAATGCACAAACAGTAATTTCTCCACATTGCAAGGTGCAATTTTGAAATTTTTAGCTTTTTCCTGTTCCTCTTAGCGTGATAAAGAAGATTCAAAGAGAGTGAGATGCCAGCTCTTTTCATTCAGTCAGTAGCTTCAAACATTTCTGGTATATGAATAACATGATGTTTTTCAATGGCAAAAATCAATGAATATTGTAAATGCACAAACAGTAATTTCTCCACATTGCAAGGTGCAATTCTGAAATTTTTTGATTTTTCCTGCTCCTCTTAGCATGATAAAGAAGATTCAAAGAGAGTGAGATGCCAGCTCCTTTCATTCAGTCAGTAGCTTCAAACATTTCTGGACGTTTTTCAATGGCAAAAATCAATGAATATTGTAAATGCACAAACAGTAATTTCTCCACATTGCAAGGTGCAATTCTGAAATTTTTTGCTTTTTCCTGCTCCTCTTAGCATGATAAAGAAGATTCAAAGAGAGTGAGATGCCAGCTCTTTTCATTCAGTCAGTAGCTTCAAACATTTCTGGTATATGAATAACATGATGTTTTTCAATGGCAAAAATCAATGAATATTGTAAATGCACAAACAGTAATTTCTCAGCATTGCAAGGTACAATTCTGAAATTTTTTGCTTTTTCCTGCTCCTCTTAGCATGATAAAGAAGATTCAAAGAGAGTGAGATGCCAGCTCCTTTCATTCAGTCAGTAGCTTCAAACATTTCTGGACGTTTTTCAATGGCAAAAATCAATGAATATTGTCAATGCACAAACAGTAATTTCTCCACATTGCAAGGTGCAATTCTGAAATTTTTAGCTTTTTCCTGCTCCTCTTAGCATGATAAAGAAGATTCAAAGAGAGTGAGATGCCAGCTCTTTTCATTCAGTCAGTAGCTTCAAACATTTCTGGTATATGAATAACATGATGTTTTTCAATGGCAAAAATCAATGAATATTGTAAATGCACAAGCAGTAATTTCTCCGAATTGCAAGGTGCAATTCTGAAATTTTTTGCTTTTTCCTGCTCCTCTTAGCATGATAAAGAAGATTCAAAGAGAGTGGGATGCCAGCTCCTTTCATTCAGTCAGTAGCTTCAAACATTTCTGGTATATGAATAACATGATGTTTTTCAATGGCAAAAATCAATGAATATTGTAAATGCACAAACAGTAATTTCTCCACATTGCAAGGTGCAATTCTGAAATTTTTTGCTTTTTCCTGCTCCTCTTAGCATGATAAAGAAGATTCAAAGAGAGTGAGATGCCAGCTCTTTTCATTCAGTCAGTAGCTTCAAACATTTCTGGTATATGAATAACATGATGTTTTTCAATGGCAAAAATCAATGAATATTGTAAAAGCACAAACAGTAATTTCTCCACATTGCAAGGTGCAATTCTGAAATTTTTTGCTTTTTCCTGCTCCTCTTAGCATGATAAAGAAGATTCAAAGAGAGTGAGATGCCAGCTCTTTTCATTCAGTCAGTAGCTTCAAACATTTCTGGTATATGAATAACATGATGTTTTTCAATGGCAAAAATCAATGAATATTGTAAATGCACAAACAGTAATTTCTCCGCATTGCAAGGTGCAATTCTGAAATTTTTTGCTTTTTCCTGCTCCTCTTAGCATGATAAAGAAGATTCAAAGAGAGTGAGATGCCAGCTCCTTTCATTCAGTCAGTAGCTTCAAACATTTCTGGACGTTTTTCAATGGCAAAAATCAATGAATATTGTAAATGCACAAACATTAATTTCTCCACATTGCAAGGTGCAATTCTGAAATTTTTTGCTTTTTCCTGCTCCTCTTAGCATGATAAAGAAGATTCAAAGAGAGTGAGATGCCAGCTCTTTTCATTCAGTCAGTAGCTTCAAACATTTCTGGTATATGAATAACATGATGTTTTTCAATGGCAAAAATCAATGAATATTGTAAATGCACAAACAGTAATTTCTCCACATTGCAAGGTGCAATTCTGAAATTTTTTGCTTTTTCCTGCTCCTCTTAGCATGATAAAGAAGATTCAAAGAGAGTGAGATGCCAGCTCTTTTCATTCAGTCAGTAGCTTCAAACATTTCTGGACGTTTTTCAATGGCAAAAATCAATGAATATTGTAAATGCACAAACAGTAACTTCTCCACATTGCAAGGTGCAATTCTGAAATTTTTTGCTTTTTCCTGCTCCTCTTAGCATGATAAAGAAGTCTCAAATAGAGTGAGATGCCAGCTCTTTTCATTCAGTCAGTAGCTTCAAACATTTCTGGTATATGAATAACATGATGTTTTTCAATGGCAAAAATCAATGAATATTGTAAATGCACAAACAGTAATTTCTCCACATTGCAAGGTGCAATTCTGAAATTTTTTGCTTTTTCCTGCTCCTCTTAGCATGATAAAGAAGATTCAAAGAGAGTGAGATGCCAGCTCCTTTCATTCAGTCAGTAGCTTCAAACATTTCTGGACGTTTTTCAATGGCAAAAATCAATGAATATTGTAAATGCACAAACAGTAATTTCTCCACATTGCAAGGTGCAATTCTGAAATTTTTTGCTTTTTCCTGCTCCTCTTAGCATGATATAGAAGATTCAAAGAGAGTGAGATGCCAGCTCTTTTCATTCAGTCAGTAGCTTCAAACATTTCTGGTATATGAATAACATGATGTTTTTCAATGGCAAAAATCAATGAATATTGTAAAAGCACAAACAGTAATTTCTCCACATTGCAAGGTGCAATTCTGAAATTTTTTGCTTTTTCCTGCTCCTCTTAGCATGATAAAGAAGATTCAAAGAGAGTGAGATGCCAGCTCTTTTCATTCAGTCAGTAGCTTCAAACATTTCTGGTATATGAATAACATGATGTTTTTCAATGGCAAAAATCAATGAATATTGTAAATGCACAAACAGTAATTTCTCCGCAGTGCAAGGTGCAATTCTGAAATTTTTTGCTTCTTCCTGCTCCTCTTAGCATGATAAAGAAGATTCAAAGAGAGTGAGATGCCAGCTCCTTTCATTCAGTCAGTAGCTTCAAACATTTCTGGACGTTTTTCAATGGCAAAAATCAATGAATATTGTAAATGCACAAACAGTAATTTCTCCACATTGCAAGGTGCAATTCTGAAATTTTTTGCTTTTTCCTGCTCCTCTTAGCATGATAAAGAAGATTCAAAGAGAGTGAGATGCCAGCTCTTTTCATTCAGTCAGTAGCTTCAAACATTTCTGGTATATGAATAACATGATGTTTTTCAATGGCCAAAATCAATGAATATTGTAAATGCACAAACAGTAATTTCTCCACATTGCAAGGTGCAATTCTGAAATTTTTTGCTTTTTCCTGCTCCTCTTAGCATGATAAAGAAGATTCAAAGAGAGTGAGATGCCAGCTCTTTTCATTTAGTCAGTAGCTTCAAACATTTCTGGACGTTTTTCAATGGCAAAAATCAATGAATATTGTAAATGCACAAACAGTAATTTCTCCACATTGCAAGGTGCAATTCTGAAATTTTTTGCTTTTTCCTGCTCCTCTTAGCATGATAAAGAAGTCTCAAATAGAGTGAGATGCCAGCTCTTTTCATTCAGTCAGTAGCTTCAAACATTTCTGGTATATGAATAACATGATGTTTTTCAATGGCAAAAATCAATGAATATTGTAAATGCACAAACAGTAATTTCTCCACATTGCAAGGTGCAATTCTGAAATTTTTTGCTTTTTCCTGCTCCTCTTAGCATGATAAAGAAGATTCAAAGAGAGTGAGATGCCAGCTCCTTTCATTCAGTCAGTAGCTTCAAACATTTCTGGACGTTTTTCAAGGGCAAAAATCAATGAATATTGTAAATGCACAAACAGTAATTTCTCCACATTGCAAGGTGCAATTCTGAAATTTTTTGCTTTTTCCTGCTCCTCTTAGCATGATAAAGAAGATTCAAAGAGAGTGAGATGCCAGCTTTTTTCATTCAGTCAGTAGCTTCAAACATTTCTGGTATATGAATAACATGATGTTTTTCAATGGCAAAAATCAATGAATATTGTAAATGCACAAACAGTAATTTCTCCGCATTGCAAGTTGCAATTCTGAAATTTTTTGCTTTTTCCTGCTCCTCTTAGCATGATAAAGAAGATTCAAAGAGAGTGAGATGCCAGCTCCTTTCATTCAGTCAGTAGCTTCAAACATTTCTGGACGTTTTTCAATGGCAAAAATCAATGAATATTGTAAATGCACAAACAGTAATTTCTCCACATTGCAAGGTGCAATTCTGAAATTTTTAGCTTTTTCCTGCTCCTTTTAGCATGATAAAGAAGATTCAAAGAGAGTGAGATGCCAGCTCTTTTCATTCAGTCAGTAGCTTCAAACATTTCTGGTATATGAATAACATGATATTTTTCAATGGCAAAAATCAATGAATATTGTAAATGCACAAGCAGTAATTTCTCCGCATTGCAAGGTGCAATTCTGAAATTTTTTGCTTTTTCCTGCTCCTCTTAGCATGATAAAGAAGATTCAAAGAGAGTGAGATGCCAGCTCCTTTCATTCAGTCAGTAGCTTCAAACATTTCTGGTATATGAATAACATGATGTTTTTCAATGGCAAAAATCAATGAATATTGTAAATGCACAAACAGTAATTTCTCCACATTGCAAGGTGCAATTCTGAAATTTTTTGCTTTTTCCTGCTCCTCTTAGCATGATAAAGAAGATTCAAAGAGAGTGAGATGCCAGCTCTTTTCATTCAGTCAGTAGCTTCAAACATTTCTGGTATATGAATAACATGATGTTTTTCAATGGCAAAAATCAATGAATATTGTAAATGCACAAACAGTAATTTCTCCACATTGCAAGGTGCAATTCTGAAATTTTTTGCTTTTTCCTGCTCCTCTTACCATGATAAAGAAGATTCAAAGAGAGTGAGATGCCAGCTCTTTTCATTCAGTCAGTAGCTTCAAACATTTCTGGTATATGAATAACATGATGTTTTTCAATGGCAAAAATCAATGAATATTGTAAATGCACAAACAGTAATTTCTCCGCATTGCAAGATGCAATTCTGAAATTTTTTGCTTTTTCCTGCTCCTCTTAGCATGATAAAGAAGATTCAAAGAGAGTGAGATGCCAGCTCCTTTCATTCAGTCAGTAGCTTCAAACATTTCTGGACGTTTTTCAATGGCAAAAATCAATGAATATTGTAAATGCACAAACAGTAATTTCTCCACATTGCAAGGTGCAATTCTGAAATTTTTTGCTTTTTCCTGCTCCTCTTAGCATGATAAAGAAGATTCAAAGAGAGTGAGATGCCAGCTCTTTTCATTCAGTCAGTAGCTTCAAACATTTCTGGTATATGAATAACATGATGTTTTTCAATGGCAAAAATCAATGAATATTGTAAATGCGCAAACAGTAATTTCTCCACATTGCAAGGTGCAATTCTGAAATTTTTTGCTTTTTCCTGCTCCTCTTAGCATGATAAAGAAGATTCAAAGAGAGTGAGATGCCAGCTCTTTTCATTCAGTCAGTAGCTTCAAACATTTCTGGACGTTTTTCAACGGCAAAAATCAATGAATATTGTAAATGCACAAACAGTAATTTCTCCACATTGCAAGGTGCAATTCTGAAATTTTTTGCTTTTTCCTGCTCCTCTTAGAATGATAAAGAAGATTCAAAGAGAGTGAGATGCCAGCTCTTTTCATTCAGTCAGTAGCTTCAAACATTTCTGGTATATGAATAACATGATGTTTTTCAATGGCCAAAATCAATGAATATTGTAAATGCACAAACAGTAATTTCTCCACATTGCAAGGTGCAATTCTGAAATTTTTTGCTTTTTCCTGCTCCTCTTAGCATGATAAAGAAGATTCAAAGAGAGTGAGATGCCAGCTCTTTTCATTTAGTCAGTAGCTTCAAACATTTCTGGACGTTTTTCAATGGCAAAAATCAATGAATATTGTAAATGCACAAACAGTAATTTCTCCACATTGCAAGGTGCAATTCTGAAATTTTTTGCTTTTTCCTGCTCCTCTTAGCATGATAAAGAAGTCTCAAATAGAGTGAGATGCCAGCTCTTTTCATTCAGTCAGTAGCTTCAAACATTTCTGGTATATGAATAACATGATGTTTTTCAATGGCAAAAATCAATGAATATTGTAAATGCACAAACAGTAATTTCTCCACATTGCAAGGTGCAATTCTGAAATTTTTTGCTTTTTCCTGCTCCTCTTAGCATGATAAAGAAGATTCAAAGAGAGTGAGATGCCAGCTCCTTTCATTCAGTCAGTAGCTTCAAACATTTCTGGACGTTTTTCAAGGGCAAAAATCAATGAATATTGTAAATGCACAAACAGTAATTTCTCCACATTGCAAGGTGCAATTCTGAAATTTTTTGCTTTTTCCTGCTCCTCTTAGCATGATAAAGAAGATTCAAAGAGAGTGAGATGCCAGCTTTTTTCATTCAGTCAGTAGCTTCAAACATTTCTGGTATATGAATAACATGATGTTTTTCAATGGCAAAAATCAATGAATATTGTAAATGCACAAACAGTAATTTCTCCGCATTGCAAGTTGCAATTCTGAAATTTTTTGCTTTTTCCTGCTCCTCTTAGCATGATAAAGAAGATTCAAAGAGAGTGAGATGCCAGCTCCTTTCATTCAGTCAGTAGCTTCAAACATTTCTGGACGTTTTTCAATGGCAAAAATCAATGAATATTGTAAATGCACAAACAGTAATTTCTCCACATTGCAAGGTGCAATTCTGAAATTTTTAGCTTTTTCCTGCTCCTTTTAGCATGATAAAGAAGATTCAAAGAGAGTGAGATGCCAGCTCTTTTCATTCAGTCAGTAGCTTCAAACATTTCTGGTATATGAATAACATGATATTTTTCAATGGCAAAAATCAATGAATATTGTAAATGCACAAGCAGTAATTTCTCCGCATTGCAAGGTGCAATTCTGAAATTTTTTGCTTTTTCCTGCTCCTCTTAGCATGATAAAGAAGATTCAAAGAGAGTGAGATGCCAGCTCCTTTCATTCAGTCAGTAGCTTCAAACATTTCTGGTATATGAATAACATGATGTTTTTCAATGGCAAAAATCAATGAATATTGTAAATGCACAAACAGTAATTTCTCCACATTGCAAGGTGCAATTCTGAAATTTTTTGCTTTTTCCTGCTCCTCTTAGCATGATAAAGAAGATTCAAAGAGAGTGAGATGCCAGCTCTTTTCATTCAGTCAGTAGCTTCAAACATTTCTGGTATATGAATAACATGATGTTTTTCAATGGCAAAAATCAATGAATATTGTAAATGCACAAACAGTAATTTCTCCACATTGCAAGGTGCAATTCTGAAATTTTTTGCTTTTTCCTGCTCCTCTTACCATGATAAAGAAGATTCAAAGAGAGTGAGATGCCAGCTCTTTTCATTCAGTCAGTAGCTTCAAACATTTCTGGTATATGAATAACATGATGTTTTTCAATGGCAAAAATCAATGAATATTGTAAATGCACAAACAGTAATTTCTCCGCATTGCAAGGTGCAATTCTGAAATTTTTTGCTTTTTCCTGCTCCTCTTAGCATGATAAAGAAGATTCAAAGAGAGTGAGATGCCAGCTCCTTTCATTCAGTCAGTAGCTTCAAACATTTCTGGACGTTTTTCAATGGCAAAAATCAATGAATATTGTAAATGCACAAACAGTAATTTCTCCACATTGCAAGGTGCAATTCTGAAATTTTTTGCTTTTTCCTGCTCCTCTTAGCATGATAAAGAAGATTCAAAGAGAGTGAGATGCCAGCTCTTTTCATTCAGTCAGTAGCTTCAAACATTTCTGGTATATGAATAACATGATGTTTTTCAATGGCAAAAATCAATGAATATTGTAAATGCGCAAACAGTAATTTCTCCACATTGCAAGGTGCAATTCTGAAATTTTTTGCTTTTTCCTGCTCCTCTTAGCATGATAAAGAAGATTCAAAGAGAGTGAGATGCCAGCTCTTTTCATTCAGTCAGTAGCTTCAAACATTTCTGGTATATGAATAACATGATATTTTTCAATGGCAAAAATCAATGAATATTGTAAATGCACAAGCAGTAATTTCTCCGCATTGCAAGGTGCAATTCTGAAATTTTTTGCTTTTTCCTGCTCCTCTTAGCATGATAAAGAAGATTCAAAGAGAGTGAGATGCCAGCTCCTTTCATTCAGTCAGTAGCTTCAAACATTTCTGGTATATGAATAACATGATGTTTTTCAATGGCAAAAATCAATGAATATTGTAAATGCACAAACAGTAATTTCTCCACATTGCAAGGTGCAATTCTGAAATTTTTTGCTTTTTCCTGCTCCTCTTAGCATGATAAAGAAGATTCAAAGAGAGTGAGATGCCAGCTCTTTTCATTCAGTCAGTAGCTTCAAACATTTCTGGTATATGAATAACATGATGTTTTTCAATGGCAAAAATCAATGAATATTGTAAATGCACAAACAGTAATTTCTCCACATTGCAAGGTGCAATTCTGAAATTTTTTGCTTTTTCCTGCTCCTCTTACCATGATAAAGAAGATTCAAAGAGAGTGAGATGCCAGCTCTTTTCATTCAGTCAGTAGCTTCAAACATTTCTGGTATATGAATAACATGATGTTTTTCAATGGCAAAAATCAATGAATATTGTAAATGCACAAACAGTAATTTCTCCGCATTGCAAGGTGCAATTCTGAAATTTTTTGCTTTTTCCTGCTCCTCTTAGCATGATAAAGAAGATTCAAAGAGAGTGAGATGCCAGCTCCTTTCATTCAGTCAGTAGCTTCAAACATTTCTGGACGTTTTTCAATGGCAAAAATCAATGAATATTGTAAATGCACAAACAGTAATTTCTCCACATTGCAAGGTGCAATTCTGAAATTTTTTGCTTTTTCCTGCTCCTCTTAGCATGATAAAGAAGATTCAAAGAGAGTGAGATGCCAGCTCTTTTCATTCAGTCAGTAGCTTCAAACATTTCTGGTATATGAATAACATGATGTTTTTCAATGGCAAAAATCAATGAATATTGTAAATGCGCAAACAGTAATTTCTCCACATTGCAAGGTGCAATTCTGAAATTTTTTGCTTTTTCCTGCTCCTCTTAGCATGATAAAGAAGATTCAAAGAGAGTGAGATGCCAGCTCTTTTCATTCAGTCAGTAGCTTCAAACATTTCTGGACGTTTTTCAACGGCAAAAATCAATGAATATTGTAAATGCACAAACAGTAATTTCTCCACATTGCAAGGTGCAATTCTGAAATTTTTTGCTTTTTCCTGCTCCTCTTAGCATGATAAAGAAGATTCAAAGAGAGTGAGATGCCAGCTCTTTTCATTCAGTCAGTAGCTTCAAACATTTCTGGTATATGAATAACATGATGTTTTTCAATGGCCAAAATCAATGAATATTGTAAATGCACAAACAGTAATTTCTCCACATTGCAAGGTGCAATTCTGAAATTTTTTGCTTTTTCCTGCTCCTCTTAGCATGATAAAGAAGATTCAAAGAGAGTGAGATGCCAGCTCTTTTCATTTAGTCAGTAGCTTCAAACATTTCTGGACGTTTTTCAATGGCAAAAATCAATGAATATTGTAAATGCACAAACAGTAATTTCTCCACATTGCAAGGTGCAATTCTGAAATTTTTTGCTTTTTCCTGCTCCTCTTAGCATGATAAAGAAGTCTCAAATAGAGTGAGATGCCAGCTCTTTTCATTCAGTCAGTAGCTTCAAACATTTCTGGTATATGAATAACATGATGTTTTTCAATGGCAAAAATCAATGAATATTGTAAATGCACAAACAGTAATTTCTCCACATTGCAAGGTGCAATTCTGAAATTTTTTGCTTTTTCCTGCTCCTCTTAGCATGATAAAGAAGATTCAAAGAGAGTGAGATGCCAGCTCCTTTCATTCAGTCAGTAGCTTCAAACATTTCTGGACGTTTTTCAAGGGCAAAAATCAATGAATATTGTAAATGCACAAACAGTAATTTCTCCACATTGCAAGGTGCAATTCTGAAATTTTTTGCTTTTTCCTGCTCCTCTTAGCATGATAAAGAAGATTCAAAGAGAGTGAGATGCCAGCTTTTTTCATTCAGTCAGTAGCTTCAAACATTTCTGGTATATGAATAACATGATGTTTTTCAATGGCAAAAATCAATGAATATTGTAAATGCACAAACAGTAATTTCTCCGCATTGCAAGTTGCAATTCTGAAATTTTTTGCTTTTTCCTGCTCCTCTTAGCATGATAAAGAAGATTCAAAGAGAGTGAGATGCCAGCTCCTTTCATTCAGTCAGTAGCTTCAAACATTTCTGGACGTTTTTCAATGGCAAAAATCAATGAATATTGTAAATGCACAAACAGTAATTTCTCCACATTGCAAGGTGCAATTCTGAAATTTTTAGCTTTTTCCTGCTCCTTTTAGCATGATAAAGAAGATTCAAAGAGAGTGAGATGCCAGCTCTTTTCATTCAGTCAGTAGCTTCAAACATTTCTGGTATATGAATAACATGATATTTTTCAATGGCAAAAATCAATGAATATTGTAAATGCACAAGCAGTAATTTCTCCGCATTGCAAGGTGCAATTCTGAAATTTTTTGCTTTTTCCTGCTCCTCTTAGCATGATAAAGAAGATTCAAAGAGAGTGAGATGCCAGCTCCTTTCATTCAGTCAGTAGCTTCAAACATTTCTGGTATATGAATAACATGATGTTTTTCAATGGCAAAAATCAATGAATATTGTAAATGCACAAACAGTAATTTCTCCACATTGCAAGGTGCAATTCTGAAATTTTTTGCTTTTTCCTGCTCCTCTTAGCATGATAAAGAAGATTCAAAGAGAGTGAGATGCCAGCTCTTTTCATTCAGTCAGTAGCTTCAAACATTTCTGGTATATGAATAACATGATGTTTTTCAATGGCAAAAATCAATGAATATTGTAAATGCACAAACAGTAATTTCTCCGCATTGCAAGGTGCAATTCTGAAATTTTTTGCTTTTTCCTGCTCCTCTTAGCATGATAAAGAAGATTCAAAGAGAGTGAGATGCCAGCTCTTTTCATTCAGTCAGTAGCTTCAAACATTTCTGGTATATGAATAACATGATGTTTTTCAATGGCAAAAATCAATGAATATTGTAAATGCACAAACAGTAATTTCTCCGCATTGCAAGGTGCAATTCTGAAATTTTTTGCTTTTTCCTGCTCCTCTTAGCATGATAAAGAAGATTCAAAGAGAGTGAGATGCCAGCTCCTTTCATTCAGTCAGTAGCTTCAAACATTTCTGGACGTTTTTCAATGGCAAAAATCAATGAATATTGTAAATGCACAAACAGTAATTTCTCCACATTGCAAGGTGCAATTCTGAAATTTTTTGCTTTTTCCTGCTCCTCTTAGCATGATAAAGAAGATTCAAAGAGAGTGAGATGCCAGCTCTTTTCATTCAGTCAGTAGCTTCAAACATTTCTGGTATATGAATAACATGATGTTTTTCAATGGCAAAAATCAATGAATATTGTAAATGCGCAAACAGTAATTTCTCCACATTGCAAGGTGCAATTCTGAAATTTTTTGCTTTTTCCTGCTCCTCTTAGCATGATAAAGAAGATTCAAAGAGAGTGAGATGCCAGCTCTTTTCATTCAGTCAGTAGCTTCAAACATTTCTGGACGTTTTTCAACGGCAAAAATCAATGAATATTGTAAATGCACAAACAGTAATTTCTCCACATTGCAAGGTGCAATTCTGAAATTTTTTGCTTTTTCCTGCTCCTCTTAGCATGATAAAGAAGACTCAAAGAGAGTGAGATGCCAGCTCTTTTCATTCAGTCAGTAGCTTCAAACATTTCTGGTATATGAATAACATGATGTTTTTCAATGGCAAAAATCAATGAATATTGTAAATACACAAACAGTAATTTCTCCGCATTGCAAGGTGCAATTCTGAAATTTTTTGCTTTTTCCTGCTCCTCTTAGCATGATAAAGAAGATTCAAAGAGAGTGAGATGCCAGCTCCTTTCATTCAGTCAGTAGCTTCAAACATTTCTGGACGTTTTTCAATGGCAAAAATCAATGAATATTGTAAATGCACAAACAGTAATTTCTCCACATTGCAAGGTGCAATTCTGAAATTTTTTGCTTTTTCCTGCTCCTCTTAGCATGATAAAGAAGATTCAAAGAGAGTGAGATGCCAGCTTTTTTCATTCAGTCAGTAGCTTCAAACATTTCTGGTATGTGAATAACATGATGTTTTTCAATGGCAAAAATCAATGAATATTGTAAATGCACAAACAGTAATTTCTCCACATTGCAAGTTGCAATTCTGAAATTTTTTGCTTTTTCCTGCTCCTCTTCGCATGATAAAGAAGATTGAAAGAGAGTGAGATGCCAGCTCCTTTCATTCAGTCAGTAGCTTCAAACATTTCTGGACGTTTTTCAATGGCAAAAATCAATGAATATTGTAAATGCACAAACAGTAATTTCTCCACATTGCAAGGTGCAATTATGAAATTTTTAGCTTTTTCCTGCTCCTCTTAGCATGATAAAGAAGATTCAAAGAGAGTGAGATGCCAGCTATTTTCATTCAGTCAGTAGCTTCAAACATTTCTGGTATATGAATAACATGATGTTTTTCAATGGCAAAAATCAATGAATATTGTAAATGCACAAACATAATTTCTCCGCATTGCAAGGTGCAATTCTGAAATTTTTTGCTTTTTCCTGCTCCTCTTAGCATGATAAAGAAGATTCAAAGAGAGTGAGATGCCAGCTCCTTTCATTTAGTCAGTAGCTTCAAACATTTCTGGTATATGAATAACATGATGTTTTTCAATGGCAAAAATCAATGAATATTGTAAATGCACAAACATTAATTTCTCCACATTGCAAGGTGCAATTCTGAAATTTTTGCTTTTTCCTGCTCCTCTTAGCATGATAAAGAAGATTCAAAGAGAGTGATATGCCAGCTCCTTTCATTCAGTCAGTAGCTTCAAACATTTCTGGTATATGAATAACATGATGTTTTTCAATGGCAAAAATCAATGAATATTGTAAATGCACAAACATTAATTTCTCCACATTGCAAGGTGCAATTCTGAAATTTTTTGCTTTTTCCTGCTCCTCTTAGCATGATAAAGAAGATTCAAAGAGAGTGAGATGCCAGCTCTTTTCATTCAGTCAGTAGCTTCAAACATTTCTGGTATATGAATAACATGATGTTTTTCAATGGCAAAAATCAATGAATATTGTAAATGCACAAACAGTAATTTCTCCACATTGCAAGGTGCAATTCTGAAATTTTTTGCTTTTTCCTGCTCCTCTTAGCATGATAAAGAAGATTCAAAGAGAGTGAGATGCCAGCTCTTTTCATTCAGTCAGTAGCTTCAAACATTTCTGGTATATGAATAACATGATGTTTTTCAATGGCAAAAATCAATGAATATTGGAAATGAACAAACAGTAATTTCTCCGCATTGCAAGGTGCAATTCTGAAACTTTTTGCTTTTTCCTGCTCCACTTAGCATGATAAAGAAGATTCAAAGAGAGTGAGATGCCAGCTCCTTTCATTCAGTCAGTAGCTTCAAACATTTCTGGACGTTTTTCAATGGCAAAAATCAATGAATATTGTAAATGCACAAACAGTAATTTCTCCACATTGCAAGGTGCAATTCTGAAATTTTTTGCTTTTTCCTGCTCCTCGTAGCATGATAAAGAAGATTCAAAGAGAGTGAGATGCCAGCTATTTTCATTCAGTCAGTAGCTTCAAACATTTCTGGTATATGAATAACATGATGTTTTTCAATGGCAAAAATCAATGAATATTGTAAATGCACAAACAGTAATTTCTCCGCATTGCAAGGTGCAATTCTGAAATTTTTTGCTTTTTCCTGCTCCTTTTAGCATGATAAAGAAGATTCAAAGAGAGTGAGATGCCAGCTCCTTTCATTCAGTCAGTAGCTTCAAACATTTCTGGACGTTTTTCAATGGCAAAAATCAATGAATATTGTAAATGCACAAACAGTAATTTCTCCACATTGCAAGGTGCAATTCTGAAATTTTTTGCTTTTTCCTGCTCCTCTTAGCATGATAAAGAAGATTCAAAGAGAGTGAGATGCCAGCTCTTTTCATTCAGTCAGTAGCTTCAAACATTTCTGGTATATGAATAACATGATGTTTTTCAATGGCAAAAATCAATGAATATTGTAAATGCACAAACAGTAATTTCTCCGCATTGCAAGGTGCAATTCTGAAATTTTTTGCTTTTTCCTGCTCCTCTTAGCATGATAAAGAAGATTCAAAGAGAGTGAGATGCCAGCTCCTTTCATTCAGTCAGTAGCTTCAAACATTTCTGGACGTTTTTCAATGGCAAAAATCAATGAATATTGTAAATGCACAAACAGTAATTTCTCAACATTGCAAGGTGCAATTCTGAAATTTTTTGCTTTTTCCTGCTCCTCTTAGCATGATAAAGAAGATTCAAAGAGAGTGAGATGCCAGCTCTTTTCATTCAGTCAGTAGCTTCAAACATTTCTGGTATATGAATAACATGATGTTTTTCAATGGCAAAAATCAATGAATATTGTAAATGCACAAACAGTAATTTCTCCACATTGCAAGGTGCAATTCTGAAATTTTTTGCTTTTTCCTGCTCCTCTTAGCATGATAAAGAAGATTCAAAGAGAGTGAGATGCCAGCTCTTTTCATTCAGTCAGTAGCTTCAAACATTTCTGGACGTTTTTCAACGGCAAAAATCAATGAATATTGTAAATGCACAAACAGTAATTTCTCCACATTGCAAGGTGCAATTCTGAAATTTTTTGCTTTTTCCTGCTCCTCTTAGCAAGATAAAGAAGACTCAAAGAGAGTGAGATGCCAGCTCTTTTCATTCAGTCAGTAGCTTCAAACATTTCTGGTATATGAATAACATGATGTTTTTCAATGGTAAAAATCAATGAATATTGTAAATGCACAAACAGTAATTTCTCCGCATTGCAAGGTGCAATTCTGAAATTTTTTGCTTTTTCCTGCTCCTCTTAGCATGATAAAGAAGATTCAAAGAGAGTGAGATGCCAGCTCCTTTCATTCAGTCAGTAGCTTCAAACATTTCTGGACGTATTTCAATGGCAAAAATCAATGAATATTGTAAATGCACAAACAGTAATTTCTCCACATTGCAAGGTGCAATTCTGAAATTTTTTGCTTTTTCCTGCTCCTCTTAGCATGATAAAGAAGATTCAAAGAGAGTGAGATGCCAGCTTTTTTCATTCAGTCAGTAGCTTCAAACATTTCTGGTATATGAATAACATGATGTTTTTCAATGGCAAAAATCAATGAATATTGTAAATGCACAAACAGTAATTTCTCCGCATTGCAAGTTGCAATTCTGAAATTTTTTGCTTTTTCCTGCTCCTCTTAGCATGATAAAGAAGATTCAAAGAGAGTGAGATGCCAGCTCCTTTCATTCAGTCAGTAGCTTCAAACATTTCTGGACGTTTTTCAATGGCAAAAATCAATGAATATTGTAAATGCACAAACAGTAATTTCTCCACATTGCAAGGTGCAATTCTGAAATTTTTAGCTTTTTCCTGCTCCTCTTAGCATGATAAAGAAGATTCAAAGAGAGTGAGATGCCAGCTCTTTTCATTCAGTCAGTAGCTTCAAACATTTCTGGTATACGAATAACATGATGTTTTTCAATGGCAAAAATCAATGAATATTGTAAATGCACAAACATTAATTTCTCCACATTGCAAGGTGCAATTCTGAAATTTTTTGCTTTTTCCTGCTCCTCTTAGCATGATAAAGAAGATTCAAAGAGAGTGAGATGCCAGCTCTTTTCATTCAGTCAGTAGCTTCAAACATTTCTGGTATATGAATAACATGATGTTTTTCAATGGCAAAAATCAATGAATATTGTAAATGCACAAACAGTAATTTCTCCACATTGCAAGGTGCAATTCTGAAATTTTTTGCTTTTTCCTGCTCCTCTTAGCATGATAAAGAAGATTCAAAGAGAGTGAGATGCCAGCTCTTTTCATTCAGTCAGTAGCTTCAAACATTTCTGGTATATGAATAACATGATGTTTTTCAATGGCAAAAATCAATGAATATTGTAAATGCACAAACAGTAATTTCTCCGCATTGCAAGTTGCAATTCTGAAATTTTTTGCTTTTTCCTGCTCCTCTTAGCATGATAAAGAAGATTCAAAGAGAGTGAGATGCCAGCTCCTTTCATTCAGTCAGTAGCTTCAAACATTTCTGGACGTATTTCAATGGCAAAAATCAATGAATATTGTAAATGCACAAACAGTAATTTCTCCACATTGCAAGGTGCAATTCTGAATTTTTTTGCTTTTTCCTGCTCCTCTTAGCATGATAAAGAAGATTCAAAGAGAGTGAGATGCCAGCTTTTTTCATTCAGTCAGTAGCTTCAAACATTTCTGGTATATGAATAACATGATGTTTTTCAATGGCAAAAATCAATGAATATTGTAAATGCACAAACAGTAATTTCTCCGCATTGCAAGTTGCAATTCTGAAATTTTTTGCTTTTTCCTGCTCCTCTTAGCATGATAAAGAAGATTCAAAGAGAGTGAGATGCCAGCTCCTTTCATTCAGTCAGTAGCTTCAAACATTTCTGGACGTTTTTCAATGGCAAAAATCAATGAATATTGTAAATGCACAAACAGTAATTTCTCCACATTGCAAGGTGCAATTCTGAAATTTTTAGCTTTTTCCTGCTCCTCTTAGCATGATAAAGAAGATTCAAAGAGAGTGAGATGCCAGCTCTTTTCATTCAGTCAGTAGCTTCAAACATTTCTGGTATATGAATAACATGATGTTTTTCAATGGCAAAAATCAATGAATATTGTAAATGCACAAACAGTAATTTCTCCGCATTGCAAGGTGCAATTCTGAAATTTTTTGCTTTTTCCTGCTCCTCTTAGCATGATAAAGAAGATTCAAAGAGAGTGAGATGCCAGCTCCTTTCATTCAGTCAGTAGCTTCAAACATTTCTGGTATATGAATAACATGATGTTTTTCAATGGCAAAAATCAATGAATATTGTAAATGCACAAACATTAATTTCTCCACATTGCAAGGTACAATTCTGAAATTTTTTGCTTTTTCCTGCTCCTCTTAGCATGATAAAGAAGATTCAAAGAGAGTGAGATGCCAGCTCTTTTCATTCAGTCAGTAGCTTCAAACATTTCTGGTATATGAATAACATGATGTTTTTCAATGGCAAAAATCAATGAATATTGTAAATGCACAAACAGTAATTTCTCCACATTGCAAGGTGCAATTCTGAAATTTTTTGCTTTTTCCTGCTCCTCTTAGCATGAAAAAGAACATTCAAAGAGAGTGAGATGCCAGCTCTTTTCATTCAGTCAGTAGCTTCAAACATTTCTGGTATATGAATAACATGATGTTTTTCAATGGCAAAAATCAATGAATATTGTAAATGCACAAACAGTTATTTCTCCGCATTGCAAGATGCAATTCTGAAATTTTTTGCTTTTTCCTGCTCCTCTTAGCATGATAAAGAAGATTCAAAGAGAGTGAGATGCCAGCTCCTTTCATTCAGTCAGTAGCTTCAAACATTTCTGGACGTTTTTCAATGGCAAAAATCAATGAATATTGTAAATGCACAAACAGTAATTTCTCCACATTCCAAGGTGCAATTCTGAAATTTTTTGCTTTTTCCTGCTCCTCTTAGCATGATAAAGAAGATTCAAAGAGAGTGAGATGCCATCTCTTTTCATTCAGTCAGTAGCTTCAAACATTTCTGGTATATGAATAACATGATGTTTTTCAATGGCAAAAATCAATGAATATTGTAAATGCACAAACAGTAATTTCTCTGCATTGCAAGGTGCAATTCTGAAATTTTTTGCTTTTTCCTGCTCCTCTAAGCATGATAAAGAAGATTCAAAGAGAGTGAGATGCCAGCTCCTTTCATTCAGTCTGTAGCTTCAAACATTTCTGGACATTTTTCAATGGCAAAAATCAATGAATATTGTAAATGCACAAACAGTAATTTCTCCACATTGCAAGGTGCAATTTTGAAATTTTTAGCTTTTTCCTGCTCCTCTTAGCGTGGTAAAGAAGATTCAAAGAGAGTGAGATGCCAGCTCTTTTCATTCAGTCAGTAGCTTCAAACATTTCTGGTATATGAATAACATGATGTTTTTCAATGGCAAAAATCAATGAATATTGTAAATGCACAAACAGTAATTTCTCCGCATTGCATGGTGCAATTCTGAAATTTTTTGCTTTTTCCTGCTCCTCTTAGCATGATAAAGAAGATTCAAAGAGAGTGAGATGCCAGCTCCTTTCATTCAGTCAGTAGCTTCAAACATTTCTGGTATATGAATAACATGATGTTTTTCAATGGCAAAAATCAATGAATATTGTAAATGCACAAACAGTAATTTCTCCACATTGCAAGGTGCAATTCTGAAATTTTTTGCTTTTTCCTGCTCCTCTTAGCATGATAAAGAAGATTCAAAGAGAGTGAGATGCCAGCTTTTTTCATTCAGTCAGTAGCTTCAAACATTTCTGGTATATGAATAACATGATGTTTTTCAATGGCAAAAATCAATGAATATTGTAAATGCACAAAAAGTAATTTCTCCGCATTGCAAGTTGCAATTCTGAAATTTTTTGCTTTTTCCTGCTCCTCTTAGCATGATAAAGAAGATTCAAAGAGAGTGAGATGCCAGCTCCTTTCATTCAGTCAGTAGCTTCAAACATTTCTGGACGTTTTTCAATGGCAAAAATCAATGAATATTGTAAATGCACAAACAGTAATTTCTCCACATTGCAAGGTGCAATTCTGAAATTTTTAGCTTTTTCCTGCTCCTCTTAGCATGATAAAGAAGATTCAAAGAGAGTGAGATGCCAGCTCTTTTCATTCAGTCAGTAGCTTCAAACATTTCTTTTATATGAATAACATGATGTTTTTCAATGGCAAAAATCAATGAATATTGTAAATGCACAAACAGTAATTTCTCCGCATTGCAAGGTGCAATTCTGAAATTTTTTGCTTTTTCCTGCTCCTCTTAGCATGATAAAGAAGATTCAAAGAGAGTGAAATGCCAGCTCCTTTCATTCAGTCAGTAGCTTCAAACATTTCTGATATATGAATAACATGATGTTTTTCAATGGCAAAAATCAATGAATATTGTAAATGCACAAACATTAATTTCTCCACATTGCAAGGTGCAATTCTGAAATTTTTTGCTTTTTCCTGCTCCTCTTAGCATGATAAAGAAGATTCAAAGAGAGTGAGATGCCAGCTCTTTTCATTCAGTCAGTAGCTTCAAACATTTCTGGTATATGAATAACATGATGTTTTTCAATGGCAAAAATCAATGAATATTGTAAATGCACAAACAGTAATTTCTCCACATTGCAAGGTGCAATTCTGAAATTTTTTGCTTTTTCCTGCTCCTCTTAGCATGATAAAGAAGATTCAAAGAGAGTGAGATGCCAGCTCTTTTCATTCAGTCAGTAGCTTCAAACATTTCTGGTATATGAATAACATGATGTTTTTCAATGGCAAAAATCAATGAATATTGGAAATGCACAAACAGTAATTTCTCCGCATTGCAAGGTGCAATTCTGAAACTTTTTGCTTTTTCCTGCTCCACTTAGCATGATAAAGAAGATTCAAAGAGAGTGAGATGCCAGCTCCTTTCATTCAGTCAGTAGCTTCAAACATTTCTGGACGTTTTTCAATGGCAAAAATCAATGAATATTGTAAATGCACAAACAGTAATTTCTCCACATTGCAAGGTGCAATTCTGAAATTTTTTGCTTTTTCCTGCTCCTCTTAGCATGATAAAGAAGATTCAAAGAGAGTGAGATGCCAGCTATTTTCATTCAGTCAGTAGCTTCAAACATTTCTGGTATATGAATAACATGATGTTTTTCAATAGCAAAAATCAATGAATATTGTAAATGCACAAACAGTAATTTCTCCGCATTGCAAGGTGCAATTCTGAAATTTTTTGCTTTTTCCTGCTCCTCTTAGCATGATAAAGAAGATTCAAAGAGAGTGAGATGCCAGCTCCTTTCATTCAGTCAGTAGCTTCAAACATTTCTGGACGTTTTTCAATGGCAAAAATCAATGAATATTGTAAATGCACAAACAGTAATTTCTCCACATTGCAAAGTGCAATTCTGAAGTTTTTTGCTTTTTCCTGCTCCTCTTAGCATGAAAAAGAACATTCAAAGAGAGTGAGATGCCAGCTCTTTTCATTCAGTCAGTAGCTTCAAACATTTCTGGTATATGAATAACATGATGTTTTTCAATGGCAAAAATCAATGAATATTGTAAATGCACAAACAGTTATTTCTCCGCATTGCAAGGTGCAATTCTGAAATTTTTTGCTTTTTCCTGCTCCTCTTAGCATGATAAAGAAGATTCAAAGAGAGTGAGATGCCAGCTCCTTTCATTCAGTCAGTAGCTTCAAACATTTCTGGACGTTTTTCAATGGCAAAAATCAATGAATATTGTAAATGCACAAACAGTAATTTCTGCACATTCCATTGTGCAATTCTGAAATTTTTTGCTTTTTCCTGCTCCTCTTAGCATGATAAAGAAGATTCAAAGAGAGTGAGATGCCAGCTCTTTTCATTCAGTCAGTAGCTTCAAACATTTCTGGTATATGAATAACATGATGTTTTTCAATGGCAAAAATCAATGAATATTGTAAATGCACAAACAGTAATTTCTCTGCATTGCAAGGTGCAATTCTGAAATTTTTTGCTTTTTCCTGCTCCTCTAAGCATGATAAAGAAGATTCAAAGAGAGTGAGATGCCAGCTCCTTTCATTCAGTCAGTAGCTTCAAACATTTCTGGACATTTTTCAATGGCAAAAATCAATGAATATTGTAAATGCACAAACAGTAATTTCTCCACATTGCAAGGTGCAATTTTGAAATTTTTAGCTTTTTCCTGCTCCTCTTAGCGTGGTAAAGAAGATTCAAAGAGAGTGAGATGCCAGCTCTTTTCATTCAGTCAGTAGCTTCAAATATTTCTGGTATATGAATAACATGATGTTTTTCAATGGCAAAAATCAATGAATATTGTAAATGCACAAACAGTAATTTCTCCGCATTGCATGGTGCAATTCTGAAATTTTTTGCTTTTTCCTGCTCCTCTTAGCATGATAAAGAAGATTCAAAGAGAGTGAGATGCCAGCTCCTTTCATTCAGTCAGTAGCTTCAAACATTTCTGGTATATGAATAACATGATGTTTTTCAATGGCAAAAATCAATGAATATTGTAAATGCACAAACAGTAATTTCTCCACATTGCAAGGTGCAATTCTGAAATTTTTTGCTTTTTCCTGCTCCTCTTAGCATGATAAAGAAGATTCAAAGAGAGTGAGATGCCAGCTTTTTTCATTCAGTCAGTAGCTTCAAACATTTCTGGTATATGAATAACATGATGTTTTTCAATGGCAAAAATCAATGAATATTGTAAATGCACAAAAAGTAATTTCTCCGCATTGCAAGTTGCAATTCTGAAATTTTTTGCTTTTTCCTGCTCCTCTTAGCATGATAAAGAAGATTCAAAGAGAGTGAGATGCCAGCTCCTTTCATTCAGTCAGTAGCTTCAAACATTTCTGGACGTTTTTCAATGGCAAAAATCAATGAATATTGTAAATGCACAAACAGTAATTTCTCCACATTGCAAGGTGCAATTCTGAAATTTTTAGCTTTTTCCTGCTCCTCTTAGCATGATAAAGAAGATTCAAAGAGAGTGAGATGCCAGCTCTTTTCATTCAGTCAGTAGCTTCAAACATTTCTGGTATATGAATAACATGATGTTTTTCAATGGCAAAAATCAATGAATATTGTAAATGCACAAACAGTAATTTCTCCGCATTGCAAGGTGCAATTCTGAAATTTTTTGCTTTTTCCTGCTCCTCTTAGCATGATAAAGAAGATTCAAAGAGAGTGAGATGCCAGCTCCTTTCATTCAGTCAGTAGCTTCAAACATTTCTGGTATATGAATAACATGATGTTTTTCAATGGCAAAAATCAATGAATATTGTAAATGCACAAACATTAATTTCTCCACATTGCAAGATGCAATTCTGAAATTTTTTGCTTTTTCCTGCTCCTCTTAGCATGATAAAGAAGATTCAAAGAGAGTGAGATGCCAGCTCTTTTCATTCAGTCAGTAGCTTCAAACATTTCTGGTATATGAATAACATGATGTTTTTCAATGGCAAAAATCAATGAATATTGTAAATGCACAAACAGTAATTTCTCCACATTGCAAGGTGCAATTCTGAAATTTTTTGCTTTTTCCTGCTCCTCTTAGCATGATAAAGAAGATTCAAAGAGAGTGAGATGCCAGCTCTTTTCATTCAGTCAGTAGCTTCAAACATTTCTGGTATATGAATAACATGATGTTTTTCAATGGCAAAAATCAATGAATATTGGAAATGCACAAACAGTAATTTCTCCGCATTGCAAGGTGCAATTCTGAAACTTTTTGCTTTTTCCTGCTCCACTTAGCATGATAAAGAAGATTCAAAGAGAGTGAGATGCCAGCTCCTTTCATTCAGTCAGTAGCTTCAAACATTTCTGGACGTTTTTCAATGGCAAAAATCAATGAATATTGTAAATGCACAAACAGTAATTTCTCCACATTGCAAGGTGCAATTCTGAAATTTTTTGCTTTTTCCTGCTCCTCTTAGCATGATAAAGAAGATTCAAAGAGAGTGAGATGCCAGCTATTTTCATTCAGTCAGTAGCTTCAAACATTTCTGGTATATGAATAACATGATGTTTTTCAATAGCAAAAATCAATGAATATTGTAAATGCACAAACAGTAATTTCTCCGCATTGCAAGGTGCAATTCTGAAATTTTTTGCTTTTTCCTGCTCCTCTTAGCATGATAAAGAAGATTCAAAGAGAGTGAGATGCCAGCTCCTTTCATTCAGTCAGTAGCTTCAAACATTTCTGGACGTTTTTCAATGGCAAAAATCAATGAATATTGTAAATGCACAAACAGTAATTTCTCCACATTGCAAAGTGCAATTCTGAAGTTTTTTGCTTTTTCCTGCTCCTCTTAGCATGAAAAAGAACATTCAAAGAGAGTGAGATGCCAGCTCTTTTCATTCAGTCAGTAGCTTCAAACATTTCTGGTATATGAATAACATGATGTTTTTCAATGGCAAAAATCAATGAATATTGTAAATGCACAAACAGTTATTTCTCCGCATTGCAAGGTGCAATTCTGAAATTTTTTGCTTTTTCCTGCTCCTCTTAGCATGATAAAGAAGATTCAAAGAGAGTGAGATGCCAGCTCCTTTCATTCAGTCAGTAGCTTCAAACATTTCTGGACGTTTTTCAATGGCAAAAATCAATGAATATTGTAAATGCACAAACAGTAATTTCTGCACATTCCAAGGTGCAATTCTGAAATTTTTTGCTTTTTCCTGCTCCTCTTAGCATGATAAAGAAGATTCAAAGAGAGTGAGATGCCAGCTCTTTTCATTCAGTCAGTAGCTTCAAACATTTCTGGTATATGAATAACATGATGTTTTTCAATGGCAAAAATCAATGAATATTGTAAATGCACAAACAGTAATTTCTCTGCATTGCAAGGTGCAATTCTGAAATTTTTTGCTTTTTCCTGCTCCTCTTAGCATGATAAAGAAGATTCAAAGAGAGTGAGATGCCAGCCTTTTTCATTCAGTCAGTAGCTTCAAACATTTCTGGTATATGAATAACATGATGTTTTTCAATGGCAAAAATCAATGAATATTGTAAATGCACAAACAGTAATTTCTCCACATTGCAAGGTGCAATTCTGAAATTTTTTGCTTTTTCCTGCTCCTCTTAGCATGATAAAGAAGATTCAAAGAGAGTGAGATGCCAGCTCTTTTCATTCAGTCAGTAGCTTCAAACATTTCTGGACGTTTTTCAACGGCAAAAATCAATGAATATTGTAAATGCACAAACAGTAATTTCTCCACATTGCAAGGTGCAATTCTGAAATTTTTTGCTTTTTCCTGCTCCTCTTAGCATGATAAAGAAGACTCAAAGAGAGTGAGATGCCAGCTTTTTTCATTCAGTCAGTAGCTTCAAACATTTCTGGACGTTTTTCAATGGCAAAAATCAATGAATATTGTAAATGCACAAACAGTAATTTCTCCACATTGCAAGGTGCAATTCTGAAATTTTTAGCTTTTTCCTGCTCCTCTTAGCATGATAAAGAAGATTCAAAGAGAGTGAGATGCCAGCTCTTTTCATTCAGTCAGTAGCTTCAAACATTTCTGGTATATGAATAACATGATGTTTTTCAATGGCAAAAATCAATGAATATTGTAAATGCACAAACAGTAATTTCTCGGCATTGCAAGGTGCAATTCTGAAATTTTTTGCTTTTTCCTGCTCCTCTTAGCATGATAAAGAAGATTCAAAGAGAGTGAGATGCCAGCTCCTTTCATTCAGTCAGTAGCTTCAAACATTTCTGGTATATGAATAACATGATGTTTTTCAATGGCAAAAATCAATGAATATTGTAAATGCACAAACATTAATTTCTCCACATTGCAAGGTGCAATTCTGAAATTTTTTGCTTTTTCCTGCTCCTCTTAGCATGATAAAGAAGATTCAAAGAGAGTGAGATGCCAGCTCTTTTCATTCAGTCAGTAGCTTCAAACATTTCTGGTATATGAATAACATGATGTTTTTCAATGGCAAAAATCAATGAATATTGTAAATGCACAAACAGTAATTTCTCCACATTGCAAGGTGCAATTCTGAAATTTTTTGCTTTTTCCTGCTCCTCTTAGCATGATAAAGAAGATTCAAAGAGAGTGAGATGCCAGCTCTTTTCATTCAGTCAGTAGCTTCAAACATTTCTGGACGTTTTTCAACGGCAAAAATCAATGAATATTGTAAATGCACAAACAGTAATTTCTCCACATTGCAAGGTGCAATTCTGAAATTTTTTGCTTTTTCCTGCTCCTCTTAGCATGATAAAGAAGATTCAAAGAAAGTGAGATGCCAGCTTTTTTCATTCAGTCAGTAGCTTCAAACTTTTCTGGTATATGAATAACATGATGTTTTTCAATGGCAAAAATCAATGAATATTGTAAATGCACAAACAGTAATTTCTCCGCATTGCAAGTTGCAATTCTGACATTTTTTGCTTTTTCCTGCTCCTCTTAGCATGATAAAGAAGATTCAAAGAGAGTGAGATGCCAGCTCCTTTCATTCAGTCAGTAGCTTCAAACATTTCTGGACGTTTTTCAATGGCAAAAATCAATGAATATTGTAAATGCACAAACAGTAATTTCTCCACATTGCAAGGTGCAATTCTGAAATTTTTAGCTTTTTCCTGCTCCTCTTAGCATGATAAAGAAGATTCAAAGAGAGTGAGATGCCAGCTCTTTTCATTCAGTCAGTAGCTTCAAACATTTCTGGTATATGAATAACATGATGTTTTTCAATGGCAAAAATCAATGAATATTGTAAATGCACAAACAGTAATTTCTCCGCATTGCAAGGTGCAATTCTGAAATTTTTTGCTTTTTCCTGCTCCTCTTAGCATGATAAAGAAGATTCAAAGAGAGTGAGATGCCAGCTCCTTTCATTCAGTCAGTAGCTTCAAACATTTCTGGTATATGAATAACATGATGTTTTTCAATGGCAAAAATCAATGAATATTGTAAATGCACAAACATTAATTTCTCCACATTGCAAGGTGCAATTCTGAAATTTTTTGCTTTTTCCTGCTCCTCTTAGCATGATAAAGAAGATTCAAAGAGAGTGAGATGCCAGCTCTTTTCATTCAGTCAGTAGCTTCAAACATTTCTGGTATATGAATAACATTATGTTTTTCAATGGCAAAAATCAATGAATATTGTAAATGCACAAACAGTAATTTCTCCGCATTGCAAGGTGCAATTCTGAAATTTTTTGCTTTTTCCTGCTCCTCTTAGCATGATAAAGAAGATTCAAAGAGAGTGAGATGCCAGCTCTTTTCATTCAGTCAGTAGCTTCAAACATTTCTGGTATATGAATAACATGATGTTTTTCAATGGCAAAAATCAATGAATATTGGAAATGCACAAACAGTAATTTCTCCGCATTGCAAGGTGCAATTCTGAAACTTTTTGCTTTTTCCTGCTCCACTTAGCATGATAAAGAAGATTCAAAGAGAGTGAGATGCCAGCTCCTTTCATTCAGTCAGTAGCTTCAAACATTTCTGGACGTTTTTCAATGGCAAAAATCAATGAATATTGTAAATGCACAAACAGTAATTTCTCCACATTGCAAGGTGCAATTCTGAAATTTTTTGCTTTTTCCAGCTCCTCTTAGCATGATAAAGAAGATTCAAAGAGAGTGAGATGCCAGCTATTTTCATTCAGTCAGTAGCTTCAAACATTTCAGGTATATGAATAACATGATGTTTTTCAATGGCAAAAATCAATGAATATTGTAAATGCACAAACAGTAATTTCTCCGCATTGCAAGGTGCAATTCTGAATTTTTTTGCTTTTTCCTGCTCCTCTTAGCATGATAAAGAAGATTCAAAGAGAGTGAGATGCCAGCTCCTTTCATTCAGTCAGTAGCTTCAAACATTTCTGGACGTTTTTCAATGGCAAAAATCAATGAATATTGTAAATGCACAAACAGTAATTTCTCCACATTGCAAAGTGCAATTCTGAAGTTTTTTGCTTTTTCCTGCTCCTCTTAGCATGAAAAAGAACATTCAAAGAGAGTGAGATGCCAGCTCTTTTCATTCAGTCAGTAGCTTCAAACATTTCTGGTATATGAATAACATGATGTTTTTCAATGGCAAAAATCAATGAATATTGTAAATGCACAAACAGTTATTTCTCCGCATTGCAAGGTGCAATTCTGAAATTTTTTGCTTTTTCCTGCTCCTCTTAGCATGATAAAGAAGATTCAAAGAGAGTGAGATGCCAGCTCCTTTCATTCAGTCAGTAGCTTCAAACATTTCTGGACGTTTTTCAATGGCAAAAATCAATGAATATTGTAAATGCACAAACAGTAATTTCTCCACATTCCAAGGTGCAATTCTGAAATTTTTTGCTTTTTCCTGCTCCTCTTAGCATGATAAAGAAGATTCAAAGAGAGTGAGATGCCAGCTCTTTTCATTCAGTCAGTAGCTTCAAACATTTCTGGTATATGAATAACATGATGTTTTTCAATGGCAAAAATCAATGAATATTGTAAATGCACAAACAGTAATTTCTCCGCATTGCAAGGTGCAATTCTGAAATTTTTTGCTTTTTCCTGCTCCTCTTAGCATGATAAAGAAGATTCAAAGAGAGTGAGATGCCAGCTCCTTTCATTCAGTCAGTAGCTTCAAACATTTCTGGACATTTTTCAATGGCAAAAATCTATGAATATTGTAAATGCACAAACAGTAATTTCTCTACATTGCAAGGTGCAATTTTGAAATTTTTAGCTTTTTCCTGCTCCTCTTAGCGTGGTAAAGAAGATTCAAAGAGAGTGAGATGCCAGCTCTTTTCATTCAGTCAGTAGCTTCAAACATTTCTGGTATATGAATAACATGATGTTTTTCAATGGCAAAAATCAATGAATATTGTAAATGCACAAACAGTAATTTCTCCGCATTGCATGGTGCAAATCTGAAATTTTTTGCTTTTTCCTGCTCCTCTTAGCATGATAAAGAAGATTCAAAGAGAGTGAGATGCCAGCTCCTTTCATTCAGTCAGTAGCTTCAAACATTTCTGGTATATGAATAACATGATGTTTTTCAATGGCAAAAATCAATGAATATTGTAAATGCACAAACAGTAATTTCTCCACATTGCAAGGTGCAATTCTGAAATTTTTTGCTTTTTCCTGCTCCTCTTAGCATGATAAAGAAGATTCAAAGAGAGTGAGATGCCAGCCTTTTTCATTCAGTCAGTAGCTTCAAACATTTCTGGTATATGAATAACATGATGTTTTTCAATGGCAAAAATCAATGAATATTGTAAATGCACAAACAGTAATTTCTCCACATTGCAAGTAGCAATTCTGAAATTTTTTGCTTTTTCCTGCTCCTCTTAGCATGATAAAGAAGATTCAAAGAGAGTGAGATGCCAGCTCTTTTCATTCAGTCAGTAGCTTCAAACATTTCTGCTATATGAATAACATGATGTTTTTCAATGGCAAAAATCAATGAATATTGTAAATGCACAAACAAAAATTTCTCCGCATTGCAAGGTGCAATTCTGAATTTTTTTGCTTTTTCCTGCTCCTCTTAGCATGATAAAGAAGATTCAAAGAGAGTGAGATGCCAGCTCCTTTCATTCAGTCAGTAGCTTCAAACATTTCTGGATGTTTTTCAATGGCAAAAATCAATGAATATTGTAAATGCACAAACAGTAATTTCTCCACATTGAATCTTCTTTATCATGCTAAGAGGAGCAGGAAAAAGCAAAAAATTTCAGAATTGCACCTTGCAAAGAGAGTGAGATGCCAGCTCTTTTCATTCAGTCAGTAGCTTCAAACATTTCTGGACGTTTTTCAATGGCAAAAATCAATGAATATTGTAAATGCACAAACAGTAATTTCTCCACATTGCAAGGTGCAATTCTGAAATTTTTTGCTTTTTCCTGCTCCTCCTAGCATGGTAAAGAAGATTCAAAGAGACTGAGATGCCAGCTCTTTTCATTCAGTCAGTAGCTTCAAACATTTCTGGTATATGAATAACATGATGTTTTTCAATGGCAAAAATCAATGAATATTGTAAATGCACAAACAGTAATTTCTCCGCATTGCAAGGTGCAATTCTGAAATTTTTTGCTTTTTCCTGCTCCTCTTAGCATGATAAAGAAGATTCAAAGAGAGTGAGATGCCAGCTCCTTTCATTCAGTCAGTAGCTTCAAACATTTCTGGACGTTTTTCAATGGCAAAAATCAATGAATATTGTAAATGCACAAACAGTAATTTCTCCACATTGCAAGGTGCAATTTTGAAATTTTTAGCTTTTTCCTGCTCCTCTTAGCGTGATAAAGAAGATTCAAAGAGAGTGAGATGCCAGCTCTTTTCATTCAGTCAGTAGCTTCAAACATTTCTGGTATATGAATAACATGATGTTTTTCAATGGCAAAAATCAATGAATATTGTAAATGCACAAACAGTAATTTCTCCACATTGCAAGGTGCAATTCTGAAATTTTTTGCTTTTTCCTGCTCCTCTTAGCATGATAAAGAAGATTCAAAGAGAGTGAGATGCCAGCTCTTTTCATTCAGTCAGTAGCTTCAAACATTTCTGGTATATGAATAACATGATGTTTTTCAATGGCAAAAATCAATGAATATTGTAAATGCACAAACAAAAATTTCTCCGCATTGCAAGGTGCAATTCTGAAATTTTTTGCTTTTTCCTGCTCCTCTTAGCATGATAAAGAAGATTCAAAGAGAGTGAGATGCCAGCTCCTTTCATTCAGTCAGTATCTTCAAACATTTCTGGACGTTTTTCAATGGCAAAAATCAATGAATATTGTAAATGCACAAACAGTAATTTCTCCACATTCCAAGGTGCAATTCTGAAATTTTTTGCTTTTTCCTGCTCCTCTTAGCATGATAAAGAAGATTCAAAGTAAGTGAGATGCCAGCTCTTTTCATTCAGTCAGTAGCTTCAAACATTTCTGGTATATGAATAACATGATGTTTTTCAATGGCAAAAATCAATGAATATTGTAAATGCACAAACAGTAATTTCTCCGCATTGCAAGGTGCAATTCTGAAATTTTTTGCTTTTTCCTGCTCCTCTTAGCATGATAAAGAAGATTCAAAGAGAGTGAGATGCCAGCTCCTTTCATTCAGTCAGTAGCTTCAAACATTTCTATACATTTTTCAATGGCAAAAATCAATGAATATTGTAAATGCACAAACAGTAATTTCTCCACATTGCAAGGTGCAATTTTGAAATTTTTAGCTTTTTCCTGCTCCTCTTAGCGTGATAAAGAAGATTCAAAGAGAGTGAGATGCCAGCTCTTTTCATTCAGTCAGTAGCTTCAAACATTTCTGGTATATGAATAACATGATATTTTTCAATGGCAAAAATCAATGAATATTGTAAATGCACAAACAGTAATTTCTCCGCATTGCATGGTGCAATTCTGAAATTTTTTGCTTTTTCCTGCTCCTCTTAGCATGATAAAAAAGATTCAAAGAGAGTGAGATGCCAGCTCCTTTCATTCAGTCAGTAGCTTCAAACATTTCTGGACGTTTTTCAATGGCAAAAATCAATGAATATTGTAAATGCACAAACAGTAATTTCTCCACATTGCAAGGTGCAATTTTGAAATTTTTAGCTTTTTCCTGCTCCTCTTAGCGTGATAAAGAAGATTCAAAGAGAGTGAGATGCCAGCTCTTTTCATTCAGTCAGTAGCTTCAAACATTTCTGGTATATGAATAACATGATGTTTTTCAATGGCAAAAATCAATGAATATTGTAAATGCACAAACAGTAATTTCTCCACATTGCAAGGTGCAATTCTGAAATTTTTTGCTTTTTCCTGCTCCTCTTAGCATGATAAAGAAGATTCAAAGAGAGTGAGATGCCAGCTCTTTTCATTCAGTCAGTAGCTTCAAACATTTCTGGTATATGAATAACATGATGTTTTTCAATGGCAAAAATCAATGAATATTGTAAATGCACAAACAAAAATTTCTCCGCATTGCAAGGTGCAATTCTGAAATTTTTTGCTTTTTCCTGCTCCTCTTAGCATGATAAAGAAGATTCAAAGAGAGTGAGATGCCAGCTCCTTTCATTCAGTCAGTAGCTTCAAACATTTCTGGACGTTTTTCAATGGCAAAAATCAATGAATATTGTAAATGCACAAACAGTAATTTCTCCACATTCCAAGGTGCAATTCTGAAATTTTTTGCTTTTTCCTGCTCCTCTTAGCATGATAAAGAAGATTCAAAGAGAGTGAGATGCCAGCTCTTTTCATTCAGTCAGTAGCTTCAAACATTTCTGGTATATGAATAACATGATGTTTTTCAATGGCAAAAATCAATGAATATTGTAAATGCACAAACAGTAATTTCTCCGCATTGCAAGGTGCAATTCTGAAATTTTTTGCTTTTTCCTGCTCCTCTTAGCATGATAAAGAAGATTCAAAGAGAGTGAGATGCCAGCTCCTTTCATTCAGTCAGTAGCTTCAAACATTTCTATACATTTTTCAATGGCAAAAATCAATGAATATTGTAAATGCACAAACAGTAATTTCTCCACATTGCAAGGTGCAATTTTGAAATTTTTAGCTTTTTCCTGCTCCTCTTAGCGTGATAAAGAAGATTCAAAGAGAGTGAGATGCCAGCTCTTTTCATTCAGTCAGTAGCTTCAAACATTTCTGGTATATGAATAACATGATATTTTTCAATGGCAAAAATCAATGAATTTTGTAAATGCACAAACAGTAATTTCTCCGCATTGCATGGTGCAATTCTGAAATTTTTTGCTTTTTCCTGCTCCTCTTAGCATGATAAAAAAGATTCAAAGAGAGTGAGATGCCAGCTCCTTTCATTCAGTCAGTAGCTTCAAACATTTCTGGACGTTTTTCAATGGCAAAAATCAATGAATATTGGAAATGCACAAACAGTAATTTCTCCACATTGCAAGGTGCAATTTTGAAATTTTTAGCTTTTTCCTGTTCCTCTTAGCGTGATAAAGAAGATTCAAAGAGAGTGAGATGCCAGCTCTTTTCATTCAGTCAGTAGCTTCAAACATTTCTGGTATATGAATAACATGATGTTTTTCAATGGCAAAAATCAATGAATATTGTAAATGCACAAACAGTAATTTCTCCACATTGCAAGGTGCAATTCTGAAATTTTTTGTTTTTTCCTGCTCCTCTTAGCATGATAAAGAAGATTCAAAGAGAGTGAGATGCCAGCTCTTTTCATTCAGTCAGTAGCTTCAAACATTTCTGGTATATGAATAACATGATGTTTTTCAATGGCAAAAATCAATGAATATTGTAAATGCACAAACAAAAATTTCTCCGCATTGCAAGGTGCAATTCTGAAATTTTTTGCTTTTTCCTGCTCCTCTTAGCATGATAAAGAAGATTCAAAGAGAGTGAGATGCCAGCTCCTTTCATTCAGTCAGTAGCTTCAAACATTTTTGGATGTTTTTCAATGGCAAAAATCAATGAATATTGTAAATGCACAAACAGTAATTTCTCCACATTGCAAGATGCAATTCTGAAATTTTTTGCTTTTTCCTGCTCCTCTTAGCATGATAAAGAAGATTCAAAGAGAGTGAGATGCCAGCTCTTTTCATTCAGTCAGTAGCTTCAAACATTTCTGGACGTTTTTCAATGGCAAAAATCAATGAATATTGTAAATGCACAAACAGTAATTTCTCCACATTGCAAGGTGCAATTCTGAAATTTTTTGCTTTTTCCTGCTCCTCTTAGCATGATAAAGAACATTCAAAGAGAGTGAGATGCCAGCTCTTTTCATTCAGTCAGTAGCTTCAAACATTTCTGGTATATGAATAACATGATGCTTTTCAATGGCAAAAATCAATGAAAATTGTAAATGCACAAACAAAAATTTCTCCGCATTGCAAGGTGCAATTCTGAAATTTTTTGCTTTTTCCTGCTCCTCTTAGCATGATAAAGAAGATTCAAAGAGAGTGAGATGCCAGCTCCTTTCATTCAGTCAGTAGCTTCAAACATTTTTGGATGTTTTTCAATGGCAAAAATCAATGAATATTGTAAATGCACAAACAGTAATTTCTCCACATTGCAAGATGCAATTCTGAAATTTTTTGCTTTTTCCTGCTCCTCTTAGCATGATAAAGAAGATTCAAAGAGAGTGAGATGCCAGCTCTTTTCATTCAGTCAGTAGCTTCAAACATTTCTGGACGTTTTTCAATGGCAAAAATCAATGAATATTGTAAATGCACAAACAGTAATTTCTCCACATTGCAAGGTGCAATTCTGAAATTTTTTGCTTTTTCCTGCTCCTCTTAGCATGATAAAGAACATTCAAAGAGAGTGAGATGCCAGCTCTTTTCATTCAGTCAGTAGCTTCAAACATTTCTGGTATATGAATAACATGATGCTTTTCAATGGCAAAAATCAATGAAAATTGTAAATGCACAAACAGTAATTTCTCCGCATTGCAAGGTGCAATTCTGAAATTTTTTGCTTTTTCCTGCTCCTCTTAGCATGATAAAGAAGATTCAAAGAGAGTGAGATGCCAGCTCCTTTCATTCAGTCAGTAGCTTCAAACATTTCTGGACGTTTTTCAATGGCAAAAATCAATGAATATTGTAAATGCACAAACAGTAATTTCTCCACATTGCAAGGTGCAATTTTGAAATTTTTAGCTTTTTCCTGCTCCTCTTAGCGTGATAAAGAAGATTCAAAGAGAGTGAGATGCCAGCTCTTTTCATTCAGTCAGTAGCTTCAAACATTTCTGGTATATGAATAACATGATGTTTTTCAATGGCAAAAATCAATGAATATTGTAAATGCACAAACAGTAATTTCTCCACATTGCAAGGTGCAATTCTGAAATTTTTTGCTTTTTCCTGCTCCTCTTAGCATGATAAAGAAGATTCAAAGAGAGTGAGATGCCAGCTCTTTTCATTCAGTCAGTAGCTTCAAACATTTCTGATATATGAATAACATGATGTTTTTCAATGGCAAAAATCAATGAATATTGTAAATGCACAAACAGTAATTTCTCCGCATTGCAAGGTGTAATTCTGAAATTTTTTGCTTTTTCCTGCTCCTCTTAGCATGAAAAAGAAGATTCAAAGAGAGTGAGATGCCAGCTCCTTTCATTCAGTCAGTAGCTTCAAACATTTCTGGACATTTTTCAATGGCAAAAATCAATGAATATTGTAAATGCACAAACAGTAATTTCTCCACATTGCAAGGTGCAATTTTGAAATTTTTAGCTTTTTCCTGCTCCTCTTAGCGTGATAAAGAAGATTCAAAGAGAGTGAGATGCCAGCTCTTTTCATTCAGTCAGTACCTTCAAACATTTCTGGTATATGAATAACATGATGTTTTTCAATGGCAAAAATCAATGAATATTGTAAATGCACAAACAGTAATTTCTCCGCATTGCATGGTGCAATTCTGAAATTTTTTGCTTTTTCCTGCTCCTCTTAGCATGATAAAGAAGATTCAAAGAGAGTGAGATGCCAGCTCCTTTCATTCAGTCAGTAGCTTCAAACATTTCTGGACGTTTTTCAATGGCAAAAATCAATGAATATTGGAAATGCACAAACAGTAATTTCTCCACATTGCAAGGTGCAATTTTGAAATTTTTAGCTTTTTCCTGTTCCTCTTAGCGTGATAAAGAAGATTCAAAGAGAGTGAGATGCCAGATCTTTTCATTCAGTCAGTAGCTTCAAACATTTCTGGTATATGAATAACATGATGTTTTTCAATGGCAAAAATCAATGAATATTGTAAATGCACAAACAGTAATTTCTCCACATTGCAAGGTGCAATTCTGAAATTTTTTACTTTTTCCTGCTCCTCTTAGCATGATAAAGAAGATTCAAAGAGAGTGAGATGCCAGCTCTTTTCATTCAGTCAGTAGCTTCAAACATTTCTGGTATATGAATAACATGATGTTTTTCAATGGCAAAAATCAATGAATATTGTAAATGCACAAACAAAAATTTCTCCGCATTGCAAGGTGCAATTCTGAAATTTTTTGCTTTTTCCTGCTCCTCTTAGCATGATAAAGAAGATTCAAAGAGAGTGAGATGCCAGCTCCTTTCATTCAGTCAGTAGCTTCAAACATTTTTGGATGTTTTTCAATGGCAAAAATCAATGAATATTGTAAATGCACAAACAGTAATTTCTCCACATTGCAAGGTGCAATTCTGAAATTTTTTGCTTTTTCCTGCTCCTCTTAGCATGATAAAGAAGATTCAAAGAGAGTGAGATGCCAGCTCTTTTCATTCAGTCAGTAGCTTCAAACATTTCTGGACGTTTTTCAATGGCAAAAATCAATGAATATTGTAAATGCACAAACAGTAATTTCTCCACATTGCAAGGTGCAATTCTGAAATTTTTTGCTTTTTCCTGCTCCTCTTAGCATGATAAAGAAGATTCAAAGAGAGTGAGATGCCAGCTCTTTTCATTCAGTCAGTAGTTTCAAACATTTCTGGTATATGAATAACATGATGTTTTTCAATGGCAAAAATCAATGAAAATTGTAAATGCACAAACAGTAATTTCTCCGCATTGCAAGGTGCAATTCTGAAATTTTTTGCTTTTTCCTGCTCCTCTTAGCATGATAAAGAAGATTCAAAGAGAGTGAGATGCCAGCTCCTTTCATTCAGTCAGTAGCTTCAAACATTTCTGGACGTTTTTCAATGGCAAAAATCAATGAATATTGTAAATGCACAAACAGTAATTTCTCCACATTGCAAGGTGCAATTTTGAAATTTTTAGCTTTTTCCTGCTCCTCTTAGCGTGATAAAGAAGGTTCAAAGAGAGTGAGATGCCAGCTCTTTTCATTCAGTCAGTAGCTTCAAACATTTCTGGTATATGAATAACATGATGTTTTTCAATGGCAAAAATCAATGAATATTGTAAATGCACAAACAGTAATTTCTCCACATTGCAAGGTGCAATTTTGAAATTTTTAGCTTTTTCCTGCTCCTCTTAGCGTGGTAAAGAAGATTCAAAGAGAGTGAGATGCCAGCTCTTTTCATTCAGTCAGTAGCTTCAAACATTTCTGGTATATGAATAACATGATGTTTTTCAATGGCAAAAATCAATGAATATTGTAAATGCACAAACAGTAATTTCTCCGCATTGCATGGTGCAATTCTGAAATTTTTTGCTTTTTCCTGCTCCTCTTAGCATGATAAAGAAGATTCAAAGAGAGTGAGATGCCAGCTCCTTTCATTCAGTCAGTAGCTTCAAACATTTCTGGTATATGAATAACATGATGTTTTTCAATGGCAAAAATCAATGAATATTGTAAATGCACAAACAGTAATTTCTCCACATTGCAAGGTGCAATTCTGAAATTTTTTGCTTTTTCCTGCTCCTCTTAGCATGATAAAGAAGATTCAAAGAGAGTGAGATGCCAGCCTTTTTCATTCAGTCAGTAGCTTCAAACATTTCTGATATATGAATAACATGATGTTTTTCAATGGCAAAAACCAATGAATATTGTAAATGCACAAACAGTAATTTCTCCACATTGCAAGTAGCAATTCTGAATTTTTTTGCTTTTTCCTGCTCCTCTTAGCATGATAAAGAAGATTCAAAGAGAGTGAGATGCCAGCTCTTTTCATTCAGTCAGTAGCTTCAAACATTTCTGGTATATGAATAACATGATGTTTTTCAATGGCAAAAATCAATGAATATTGTAAATGCACAAACAAAAATTTCTCCGCATTGCAAGGTGCAATTCTGAATTTTTTTGCTTTTTCCTGCTCCTCTTAGCATGATAAAGAAGATTCAAAGAGAGTGAGATGCCAGCTCCTTTCATTCAGTCAGTAGCTTCAAACATTTCTGGATGTTTTTCAATGGCAAAAATCAATGAATATTGTAAATGCACAAACAGTAATTTCTCCACATTGAATCTTCTTTATCATGCTAAGAGGAGCAGGAAAAAGCAAAAAATTTCAGAATTGCACCTTGCAAAGAGAGTGAGATGCCAGCTCTTTTCATTCAGTCAGTAGCTTCAAACATTTCTGGACGTTTTTCAATGGCAAAAATCAATGAATATTGTAAATGCACAAACAGTAATTTCTCCGCATTGCAAGGTGCAATTCTGAAATTTTTTGCTTTTTCCTGCTCCTCTTAGCATGATAAAGAAGATTCAAAGAGAGTGAGATGCCAGCTCCTTTCATTCAGTCAGTAGCTTCAAACATTTCTGGACGTTTTTCAATGGCAAAAATCAATGAATATTGTAAATGCACAAACAGTAATTTCTCCACATTGCAAGGTGCAATTTTGAAATTTTTAGCTTTTTCCTGCTCCTCTTAGTGTGATAAAGAAGATTCAAAGAGAGTGAGATGCCAGCTCTTTTCATTCAGTCAGTAGCTTCAAACATTTCTGGTATATGAATAACATGATGTTTTTCAATGGCAAAAATCAATGAATATTGTAAATGCACAAACAGTAATTTCTCCACATTGCAAGGTGCAATTCTGAAATTTTTTGCTTTTTCCTGCTCCTCTTAGCATGATAAAGAAGATTCAAAGAGAGTGAGATGCCAGCTCTTTTCATTCAGTCAGTAGCTTCAAACATTTCTGGTATATGAATAACATGATGTTTTTCAATGGCAAAAATCAATGAATATTGTAAATGCACAAACAAAAATTTCTCCGCATTGCAAGGTGCAATTCTGAAATTTTTTGCTTTTTCCTGCTCCTCTTAGCATGATAAAGAAGATTCAAAGAGAGTGAGATGCCAGCTCCTTTCATTCAGTCAGTAGCTTCAAACATTTCTGGACGTTTTTCAATGGCAAAAATCAATGAATATTGTAAATGCACAAACAGTAATTTCTCCACATTGCAAAGTGCAATTCTGAAGTTTTTTGCTTTTTCCTGCTCCTCTTAGCATGATAAAGAACATTCAAAGAGAGTGAGATGCCAGCTCTTTTCATTCAGTCAGTAGCATCAAACATTTCTGGTATATGAATAACATGATGTTTTTCAATGGCAAAAATCAATGAATATTGTAAATGCACAAACAGTTATTTCTCCGCATTGCAAGGTGCAATTCTGAAATTTTTTGCTTTTTCCTGCTCCTCTTAGCATGATAAAGAAGATTCAAAGAGAGTGAGATGCCAGCTCCTTTCATTCAGTCAGTAGCTTCAAACATTTCTGGACGTTTTTCAATGGCAAAAATCAATGAATATTGTAAATGCACAAACAGTAATTTCTCCACATTCCAAGGTGCAATTCTGAAATTTTTTGCTTTTTCCTGCTCCTCTTAGCATGATAAAGAAGATTCAAAGAGAGTGAGATGCCAGCTCTTTTCATTCAGTCAGTAGCTTCAAACATTTCTGGTATATGAATAACATGATGTTTTTCAATGGCAAAAATCAATGAATATTGTAAATGCACAAACAGTAATTTCTCCGCATTGCAAGGTGCAATTCTGAAATTTTTTGCTTTTTCCTGCTCCTCTTAGCATGATAAAGAAGATTCAAAGAGAGTGAGATGCCAGCTCCTTTCATTCAGTCAGTAGCTTCAAACATTTCTATACATTTTTCAATGGCAAAAATCAATGAATATTGTAAATGCAAAAACAGTAATTTCTCCACATTGCAAGGTGCAATTTTGAAATTTTTAGCTTTTTACTGCTCCTCTTAGCGTGATAAAGAAGATTCAAAGAGAGTGAGATGCCAGCTCTTTTCATTCAGTCAGTAGCTTCAAACATTTCTGGTATATGAATAACATGATGTTTTTCAATGGCAAAAATCAATGAATATTGTAAATGCACAAACAGTAATTTCTCCGCATTGCATGGTGCAATTCTGAAATTTTTTGCTTTTTCCTGCTACTCTTAGCATGATAAAGAAGATTCAAAGAGAGTGAGATGCCAGCTCCTTTCATTCAGTCAGTAGCTTCAAACATTTCTGGACGTTTTTCAATGGCAAAAATCAATGAATATTGTAAATGCACAAACAGTAATTTCTCCACATTGCAAGGTGCAATTTTGAAATTTTTAGCTTTTTCCTGTTCCTCTTAGCGTGATAAAGAAGATTCAAAGAGAGTGAGATGCCAGCTCTTTTCATTCAGTCAGTAGCTTCAAACATTTCTGGTATATGAATAACATGATGTTTTTCAATGGCAAAAATCAATGAATATTGTAAATGCACAAACAGTAATTTCTCCACATTGCAAGGTGCAATTCTGACATTTTTTGCTTTTTCCTGCTCCTCTTAGCATGATAAAGAAGATTCAAAGAGAGTGAGATGCCAGCTCTTTTCATTCAGTCAGTAGCTTCAAACATTTCTGGTATATGAATAACATGATGTCTTTCAATGGCAAAAATCAATGAATATTGTAAATGCACAAACAAAAATTTCTCCGCATTGCAAGGTGCAATTCTGAAATTTTTTGCTTTTTCCTGCTCCTCTTAGCATGATAAAGAAGATTCAAAGAGAGTGAGATGCCAGCTCCTTTCATTCAGTCAGTAGCTTCAAACATTTTTGGATGTTTTTCAATGGCAAAAATCAATGAATATTGTAAATGCACAAACAGTAATTTCTCCACATTGCAAGGTGCAATTCTGAAATTTTTTGCTTTTTCTTGCTCCTCTTAGCATGATAAAGAAGATTCAAAGAGAGTGAGATGCCAGCTCTTTTCATTCAGTCAGTAGCTTCAAACATTTCTGGACGTTTTTCAATGGCAAAAATCAATGAATATTGTAAATGCACAAACAGTAATTTCTCCACATTGCAAGGTGCAATTCTGAAATTTTTTGCTTTTTCCTGCTCCTCTTAGCATGATAAAGAAGATTCAAAGAGAGTGAGATGCCAGCTCTTTTCATTCAGTCAGTAGCTTCAAACATTTCTGGTATATGAATAACATGATGTTTTTCAATGGCAAAAATCAATGAATATTGTAAATGCACAAACAGTAATTTCTCCGCATTGCAAGGTGCAATTCTGAAATTTTTTGCTTTTTCCTGCTCCTCTTAGCATGATAAAGAAGATTCAAAGAGAGTGAGATGCCAGCTCCTTTCATTCAGTCAGTAGCTTCAAACATTTCTGGACGTTTTTCAATGGCAAAAATCAATGAATATTGTAAATGCACAAACAGTAATTTCTCCACATTGCAAGGTGCAATTTTGAAATTTTTAGCTTTTTCCTGCTCCTCTTAGCGTGATAAAGAAGATTCAAAGAGAGTGAGATGCCAGCTCTTTTAATTCAGTCAGTAGCTTCAAACATTTCTGGTATATGAATAACATGATGTTTTTCAATGGCAAAAATCAATGAATATTGTAAATGCACAAACAGTAATTTCTCCACATTGCAAGGTGCAATTCTGAAATTTTTTGCTTTTTCCTGCTCCTCTTAGCATGATAAAGAAGATTCAAAGAGAGTGAGATGCCAGCTCTTTTCATTCAGTCAGTAGCTTCAAACATTTCTGGTATATGAATAACATGATATTTTTCAATGGCAAAAATCAATGAATATTGTAAATGCACAAACAGTAATTTCTCCACATTGCAAGGTGCAATTCTGAAATTTTTTGCTTTTTCCTGCTCCTCTTAGCATGATAAAGAAGATTCAAAGAGAGTGAGATGCCAGCTCTTTTCATTCAGTCAGTAGCTTCAAACATTTCCGGTATATGAATAACATGATGTTTTTCAATGGCAAAAACCAATGAATATTGTAAATGCACAAACAAAAATTTCTCCGCATTGCAAGGTGCAATTCTGAAATTTTTTGCTTTTTCCTGCTCCTCTTAGCATGATAAAGAAGATTCAAAGAGAGTGAGATGCCAGCTCCTTTCATTCAGTCAGTAGCTTCAAACATTTCTGGACGTTTTTCAATGGCAAAAATCAATGAATATTGTAAATAGTGTTGAGCCACCCCCGTAGTGTTCGAGTTCGGTTCGGTTCGTCGAACACCCGTGTGTTCGCCGAACTGTTCGTCGAACTGTTCGTCGAACACCTTCGAGCACCGTTAAAACCAATGGCAGGCAAACAAAAACACATAGAAACACATAGAAAACACCTTCAAAGGTGTCCAAAAGCTGACAAACTGCTCAGAAGACACAACTAACACATGGAAAAGTGACAAGTACATATAGTCATGCGAAAAGAAAAGAGGTGGAGGAGTAAAAGGAGGGGGAGACACAGATATAGGCATGTCATGCCCTTCTAAAATCCAAAAAGTGAGAAGCCGACACGGCCAGTCCGCTCCTGCCCGTGCCACCTCCGTGTCGCCGGGTTTGTGCCAGAGCCGCGGTGAACCCTGACGGCCAGCCCCCCTCTCCCAATACTGGTGCCTGTCCGCTGGTGGGTCGAGCGAGACCCCCTGTGGTGGAGGCAGCTCTAAGCTTTTTAATTTAAATTGTCTCTCTAATTTGAATGAATACACTTTAAATCCATTTACAAGGATCTATTGGAGGGCAAGTCTCATGCCAGCAGCCGCGTAATTCCTGCTCCAGTAGCGTCCACTAAAGCTGCTGCAGTTAAAAAGCTTTTATAAGGATCGAGCTTGGCTGTCCACCGCAAGGCATCCTACTGCCAGTCCCAGCCCCTATGCCTTGGGGTGCCTCCTGATGCTCTTCACTGAGTATCCCGTGGTCCCGAAGCATTTCCTTTGAAACAATTAAGTGTCCAAACTACAGGTGGTGTAGCTTGCTTAACAGCCGGGATAATCCACTGACTAACAGACACTGCTACTAGGCACAAAGTATTTCCTGGGCTAGATGCAGTTAAAAATTTGTAAGTAGATACTCTCGTTGGATGCTGAGAAAGCATTCCATAGAGTCTCCTGGCACGCCATATATGATTCTCTTAAAAAGCTTGGGGTAGGGGTCTAGGGGACCCTTTTATAGCCAAAATCACGGCCCTGTATCACAATACGTCACCTAGGCTGAAGATAAATGGAACTGTAGCACCCTGAGGGCTCGGTTGCTACAGACGTATTGCACCTCACCCAGAGGTGTGATATCTCACTCTCGGATAAGGATGGAGTGTGGATCAGGACCCGACACCTGCATGCATTACACCACATTGCCGTGGGGCAGGGCGACCAATATGCCCCTGAGATGGGCACGACAGTCCCTGTCCCTGGCTGGAGTGGGGGGAGGGAACACTGAGGAAGGGGAACCCTGCAGTGCAGGAGCAGGGAGGAAGCAGTTCCTGGGTGCATTGAGAAGGGAGTATAAAAGGTGGGCACCATCTTAGTTCAGTGCAGAGAAGTCTGAGCAGAAGTGGCAGGGAGCAGGGGCTCTGCATGAGCTCTGCTCCGGAGGCGGGCCTAGTAACAGAGGCCCAGGCCTGCAAGAGGGAGAAGGAAGGAAGAGGAGCGGAGAAGGCTCCAGGAACGAGGAATGAAGGGATCCCAGGGGTGCGGACGGGCAAGTCGCCACCGCACGCCCGAATCCACCTGCGTGGAGGGGTCAGGCCAAAGGGGGAGACTGGTCCCCGAACTAGTGGAGGCAGGAAACGACCCTCAGCTAGAAACCGGAGGCTCTGACATTTTATGTGGCGCAGCCCCTTGCTACACCCTCTAGGAAGGCACCACATAGGGTCAGGGAAACTGGCGCCAAGTTTACCAAGAGGAGGCCCGAGGCAGCCGGACAGAAGTGTTGGTAAGAAAGGCCAGACAAAGGACACACAAAGGGGGTCCTGTGAAGCGCTCCAAAGTTATCTGGGAGTTGTCTGAGCCCCTCACCTGGTGAGCACAGTACGACGTGGGCAGCCGTTACCTGCAGACGTGGTCTGGATAATAAGAACTGTGAGTAAAGGCCCTGAACTGCATCACTGACTCCGTGTCGTTACTGCTGCTGCCCTGCACCATCACCCCCATCCTCCGCATACACTGCCCTGAGGCTATACTCCTCCCGTGGGGAGTTATGCTACGCTCTGCTGCACCCACAACACCAGCCTTAGCGGTCTGCCCTGTAGCGGCGGTTCACTCTGACCGCAATCCACGGGTGGCGTAGTCGGACATTTAAACATCAAAACCACATAAATAGTTCCGCCACTGGTTTGACCACCCTGAGCCACGGAACCGGATCGCCGCCACGAAGACTACAACCACCAGCATCCACCAAAAATGGTCCGGCTCCGGGTGTCCCAAGGCCCAGGGGGTGCGTCAGAACATTTTCATCACCTTTCACAATCACCAATGGGACAAGGCAGGGATGTCCTCTGTCCCCTCTCTTATACATCCTAGTGACGGAGCACCTGCTCTCATCAATTCGCCATAACCCCAATATTAGGTGGATTGAGGTGGGAGGCACCGAGTACAAGTGCTCTCTATTTGCTGATGATGTCCTAGTATATATCACTCAATCACATATATCCATCCATGCTGTTATGGCTGAAATAGATCACTTTGTTACATGGTCAAATTTTAAAATCAATGCAGCGAAGTCTGAGGCCCTCGATGTCTCCCTCCCCAAATCCATATAGGATTCCATCCAGTCCAACTTTCCCTTTGCCTGGCCCTCACAGGGTATCAAATACTTAGGAATTCCTATTCATAGAGACCTCTCCCATCTATGTTATCTTAATTTTGGGCCCTTTATTGAACAACTCCATACAGACCACGGTTGGCAAGTTAGAACTGTAAGATTCACTACGTGAACCACTGGTGTTTTGTGGAAAAGCACATGTACACTGCGTTCCAAATTATTATGCAAAAAGTGTTTAGGAGTGATAAGGGAAGAATTTGTTTGTTTGTCAGTTAAACTCATTGATGGTGATGTGTGTCAGGGCTCTTTATATCACTGTAAGCAATTGCAGACACCTGTGCTAATTAGTTTGGCAGGTGTGTCCAATGAAAGGCAAGACACCTTAAGAAGGCTGTCTCACATTATTAAGCAGCCTACATTTTCTGCCAAAATGGGAAAGAAAAAGGATGTGTCGGCTGCTGAGAAGCAACAAATTGTGGAGTGTTTAGGTCAAGGCATGACTACAATCAACATTGTGCGATGATCAGGATGAAGTGTCTTGGCAATCAAGAAGTATGTAGCTGATTCACAGTACACACGTGTGCGTGCTGATAAGGGCAAATTGAGGACTCTTTCCTACAGGCAATTATGTCAGGTTGAAAGAGCAGCGGCAAAAAAGCCTTGTCATAGCAGCAGACAAGTTTTTGAAGCTTCTTGTGCCTCCAACGTCCCCCGAACAACAAGATGCAGGGTCCTTCAGAGGTTTGCAGCTGTGCATACGCCATCCTGTCGACCTCCTCTATCCACTTCACACAAGCAGAAACGGCTCCAGTGGGCCAAACATTACATGAAGACTGATTTCAAAACTGTTTTGTTCACGGATGAGTGCCGTGCAGCGCTCGATGGTCCAGATGGATGGAGTGGAGGATGGCTGGTTGATGGACACCCCACGCAAACACGACTACAGCGCCAACAAGGAGGAGGTGGAGTAATATTTTGGCCTGGAATCATGGGGAGAGAGATTGTCGGCCCCTTTAGGATCCCTGAAGGCGCTAAAGATGAACTCCATAATGTGTGTGGATTTTCTCAAACAGCACTTCCTGCCATGGTTTAAGAAGAAGAACCGTGTATTTCACAGCAAGATCATTTTTCTGCATGATAATGCACCATCTCATGCTGCACATAAAACATCTGCATCTCTGGCTGATATGGGCATAAAAGGGGACAAACTTATGGTGTGACCCCCATGCTCCCCTGACCTGTACCCCATTCAGAACCTTTGGAGCATCATTAAAAGAAGTGTCTATGATGGCGGGAGGCAGTTCACATCTAAGCAACAGCTCTGGGAGGGTATTCTGTCCTCATGCAAAACAATTGAAGCAGAAACCATCCAAAACCTGACAAATTCAATTGACGAGAGAGTTCAGAAGCTCCTTTCGAACAAGGGGTCCTATGTGAAAATGTAACATCACCTAGAATAAAGTTTTGAGTTGAAAACTGTTTGATTTCAGTTTCTAACATCCTGCTAATGCTTATAATTTCAAAAATGACCATTTTTTTGGTCTTTATTAAAATGAAAAGGTTGATCGAAAAGTTTGGGGGATCTAAGAGTGTGGCAACCCAGTAGTCATGATTACTTCGAATTCTGACAATATGAGGGTCATGCTGCAGGTAGTGCAGCAAGAAGGCACTTATGTGTCTTGCGCATCTCGGAGCCCCAAAATTATTTTCTGGGCTAGATGCAGCTGAAAATTATTATTAATTTTAAATCTGGTGAAGCTTTAGTATAGATGGCCTAATAGGATCAGTGCTGCACACTGCTACAAAGCCCAAATTATTTTCCAGTCAAGATACAGATAAACATGATTAGTAATTTGAAAGCTTAAAACGTTTGGTAGGGTGATTTCAACCAATCATCAAGCTTTTACTCTCCCCAGGATGACACAGGGGTAGAAAAGTCATTTCGGATCCATGATTTGTTCATCTTTATGAACGTGAGTCTGTCTACATTATCAGTGGAGAGCCGCGTGCGCTTATCTGTCAGCACACCACCAGCTGCGCTGAACACACGTTCAGACAGAACGCTGGCTGCGGGGCATGACAAGATCTCCAAGGCGTAAGTGGCTAGCTCCGGCCATTTATCCAGATTGGAAGCCCAAAAAGAGCAAGGGTCCAGTGACACAGTCGTGGCTTCAATGTTTACTTGGAGATACTCCTGTACCATCGTCTCTAGGCGTTGACTATGTGTCAGACTTCTTGTCTCCTGTGGCCTTGCAAAGGATGGGCTAAAAAAGTGGTGAAATGATTCCGCAAAATTGATGTTACCAGCAGATACTGTGGTTCTGTTACGGTTTGAGTGCTGAACACTTGACGGTCCCACGGTTGGCAAGTTGGAACTGTGAGATTCACTACGTGCACCACTGGTATTTTGTGGAAAAGCACATGTAAGATTCTGCAACAGTCTCTGCTGATACTCCTGCATGTGTGCATCCCTTTCTATGGCAGGAATAATTTCTGCAAATTTACTTTTGTACCGGGGATCTAACAGTGTGGCAACCCAGTAGTCAGGATTATTTCTAATTCTCACAATTCGAGGGTCATGTTGCAGGTAGTGCAGCAAGAAGGCACTCATGTGTGTTGCGCATCCAGGAGCACCAAGTCCCTGTTGTGTTGGTGGTGAGGTAACAGTCATGCTTCCTTCCTCTGTCCTCTCCCCCCAACCTCGCACAACAGAAATGTGATCAAGGTCTCCCTCATCTGATGAGTCTTCCATCAGTTCGTCCTCCACTTCTTCCTGGGCTCCTGCACCTTCCTCACTAGTTTGGCTGCTACCATGCGCCCTGGTAAAATCATCTCCCCCACCCTCACATGCCTGCCGCCTTGGTGCTGCCGACCGTCTGGACCTTGCAGATGTTAGCCCTTCCGCATACAACTCCTCCTCCTCTACTTCCTCCACCTCCTTTTGTGCCACCACCTGACTCCGAATTCTGTTTAACATGTGCTCCAGCATGTAAATCACCGGAATAGTCATGCTGATAATGGCATCGTCAGCACTAAACATCTTCGTCGCCATTTCAAAACTGTGCAGAAGGGTGCATAGGTCCCTGATCTGAGACCACTCCTTCAGCGTGATTTGCCCCACCTCTGAATCTCGTTGGCCCAGGCTATACGTCAGAACGTATTGCACCAGGGCTTGTCGGTGCTGCCACAGTCGCTGCAACATGTGCAGAGTTGAATTCCACCGGGTAGGCACATCGCATTTTAGCCGGTGAAGTGGCAGGCCCAACGACTTCTGTAGAGATGTAAGTCGCTGAGCTGCGGGATGCGAACGGCGGAAGTGAGCACACAGCGACCATGCCCTCTGCAGAAGGCCATCTAGTCTGGGATAGTGGGCTAAAAATTGCTGGACAACCAGGTTCAACACGTGAGCCATAGAAGGCACGTGTGTGACATTGCCCCGGCGAAGGGCCGCACCCAGGTTTGCAGCATTGTCGCACACGGCCTTCCCTGGTTTCAGGTCCAGTGGAGACAACCATTCATGAAATTGGTTCTCCAGAGCTGACCACAACTCCTCAGCTGTGTGACTCACATTTCCCAGACATTTCAATGTAAAAACCGCCTGATGACGTTGAGCCCTACTGCCAGCATAGTAAGGAGGTGTGCAGGATCCCTTCTGCACAGTTAGAAAGCTTGTGGCATGACCAGACAGGCTTTGGGTGCAGGTGGAAGACCGAGAGGAGGTTGAGGAGGCAGAAGCAGTGGAGGAACTTTGACATAAAGAGGATTGACGCACAACTCGTGGGGACGGCAAGACTTGGACAGCAGCCCCTTGTCCTGCTGTCACCATAGTTACCCAGTGCCCAGTCAGCGACATGTAACGCCCCTGTCCATGCCTACTCGTCCAAGTGTCTGTGGTGAAATGCACCCTGTCACACAGAGTTTCTCAAAGAAGCGGTGATGTTGTGTGCGACATGCTGGTGGAGCGCAGGCACACCTTTCTTTGAGAAGTAGTGCCGACTGGGCATCTGGTACTGGGGCACTGCGACGGACATAAGGTCTCGAAAATCCTCTGTGTCCACCAGGCGGAAAGGCAGCATTTCTGTAGCCAAGAGCTTGCAGATGGTGAAATTCAACCTCTTAGCTTTCTCATGGCTAGGAGGAAATGGTCTTTTACTTGTCCACATCTGAGGGACCGAGGGCTGGCTATTGTGCTTAGACGAGGTTGATAAGGGTGTCCCCGGCAAACTGCCGGTCTGTGAGGAAGATGCAGGCGGACATGTTAGGTTGCCTTGATCCAAAGGTGGTGCTATCGATGTCGGACAGTGCTCAACACCAGCTGGTGTTACCACCTCCAAAGAAAATGATGACATGCCAATCACGCTGGCTGTTGCAGGTAAAGAGGTGGCAGGTCTGCGCCCCAAAACAGGTGTGACTGCTGTCCCCCCAGTCACAGAGGATGAAGAGGCCGCGGATGCACAAGATATGGCAGACGGTGGTTGGCCCGGCCGGCTAGGCCGCATTGTAGCACACTGAGCTTCCCACTGCAACTTATCCTTCATGTCCATGTGCCGTTTCATGCATGAAGTACTCAAACTATGTATTTTTTGGCCTCTACTTAGCTTTTGCTGACAAATGTTACAGATAACACGAGTTGGGTCATCTTTATCGATCTGAAAAAATGCCCAGGCTATGCAAGGCTTAGCACCCATGCGACCTGAAGAGCCACCACGACTTGTGGTGAGAGGCAGAGTTGTGTTTGAGGATGCAGTTGTTGACGTGCTTCCAGTACTACGTCTCTGTCCAGGAAGGCGCAACCTGACCTCGTCGTCACTAGCATCTTCCTCCACCTCCTCTGCTGACCTCATCTCTTGGCTGACTGTGGGTTGACAGTAAGTGAGATCTCCGACCTCATCATCATCACCCTGTGCGTTATCACACCCGTCGTCCTCAGAGCCAACCTGTTCCTGCCCTGACCAAAAACTAAAGTTGTCGCTCCAATCAGGTATTTGAGTCTTATCATCGTCTTCCTCATTGTCTCCACCAACAGGAGTTACAGTTTGGGAATGAGGGTCTACATTATGGTCAGAACCTTCTGCGTCTGGTCCTGGATCCGACTCATAAAGATTCTGGGCATCAGTGCAGATCATTTCCTCGTCTGGATTCACAGAAGCGCTGGAGTCGACCTCTGATTCCCAGGCTATAGTATGAGTAAACAGCTCTGCAGACTCAACCATCTGTTCTACCTCATACTCAGACGGGCAGCTGGAGATTTGGGAGCTGTGAGGAAGCAAGTGCGATTTGGGTGACACCTTTGAGGACTGGAGCATTTGTGATGTTGAAGTTGATGTGGAGGAGAGCCCACTTAAAGGAGCACTTGATATCCGTTGAAGCACCTGCTGTTTTTGTGCCTCATCTGGAATTTGTAGCGATTGGCGTGGCCATAAGAAAGGGATCTTATCACATTGTCCGCTAAAAGAAGTAGACATTTTAGTTTGGCTGGAAGATGGTCTTTCTTCTGCACCTACCCCACGGACACAACCTTTTTTCCCCTTCCCAACACGCCTATTCCCCTTTCCACCAGCAGCAGGCCTTTTTCCACTCATTTTGGTGGTTAACTAATTCACAACTCTGGAGTTGTTTGCACAAAAAAACAATGGATGGTAACGGAGCAGAGCTGAGTGGCCAAACTGTGGTATTAGGCCAAAACTATTGGCTGGGTTAGATGCAGAAAAAAATTATTTTGAATTTGCAACCTGATGGAGGTCAGTATAGATGGACTAATACAACAAGTCCCACACACAGCTAGAAGCCGAATATTTTTTCAGAGGTAGATGCAGAAAAAAATATATTCAGTTTGCAACCTGATGGAGGTCAGTATAGATGGACTAATACAACAAGTCCCACACACAGCTAGAAGCCCAAATATTTTTTCAGAGGTACTGTAGATGCAGATAAAAATTAGTTTTAATTTGCAACCTGATTGAGGTCAGTATAGATGGACTAATAGACCAAGTCCCACACACTGCTAGAAGCCCAAATATTTTTTCAGAGCTAGATGCAGAAAAAAATTATTTTTAATTTGCAACCTGATGGAGGTCAGTATAGATGGACTAATAGACCAAGTCCCACACACCGCTAGAAGCCCAAATATTTTTTCAGAGCTAGATGCAGAAAAAAATTATATTCAGTTTGCAACCTGATGGAGGTCAGTATAGATGGATTAATAGAACAAGACCCACACACAGCTAGAAGCCCAATATTTTTTCAGAGGTACTGTAGATGCAGATAAAAATTAGTTTTAATTTGCAACCTGATGGAGGTCAGTATAGGTGGACTAATAGACTAAGTCCCACACACTGCTAGAAGCCCAAATATTTTTTCAGAGCTAGATGCAGAAAAAAATTATTTTTAATTTGCAACCTGATGGAGGTCAGTATAGATGGACTAATAGACCAAGTCCCACACACCGCTAGAAGCCCAAATATTTTTTCAGAGCTAGATGCAGAAAAAAATTATATTCAGTTTGCAACCTGATGGAGGTCAGTATAGATGGATTAATAGAACAAGACCCACACACAGCTAGAAGCCCAATATTTTTTCAGAGGTAGATGCAGAAAAAAATATATTCAGTTTGCAACCTGATGGAGGTCAGTATAGATGGACTAATACAACAAGTCCCACACACAGCTAGAAGCCGAATATTTTTTCAGAGGTAGATGCAGAAAAAAATATATTCAGTTTGCAACCTGATGGAGGTCAGTATAGATGGACTAATAGACCAAGTCCCACACACTGCTAGAAGCCCAAATATTTTTTCAGAGCTAGATGCAGAAAAAAATCATTTTTAATTTGCAACCTGATGGAGGTCAGTATAGATGGACTAATAGACCAAGTCCCACACACCGCTAGAAGCCCAAATATTTTTTCAGAGCTAGATGCAGAAAAAAATTATATTCAGTTTGCAACCTGATGGAGGTCAGTATAGATGGATTAATAGAACAAGACCCACACACAGCTTGAAGCCCAATATTTTTCAGAGGTAGATGCAGAAAAAAATATATTCAGTTTGCAACCTGATGGAGGTCAGTATAGATGGACTAATACAACAAGTCCCACACACAGCTAGAAGCCAAAATTTTTTCAGAGGTAGATGCAGAAAAAAATATATTCAGTTTGCAACCTGATGGAGGTCAGTATAGATGGACTAATAGACCAAGTCCCACACACTGCTAGAAGCCCAATTATTTTTTCAGAGCTAGATGCAGAAAAAAATTATATTCAATTTGCAACCTGATGGAGGTCAGTATAGAAGGACTAATAGAACAAGTCCCACACACTGCTAGAAGCCCAAATATTTTTTCAGAGCTAAATGAAGAAAAAAATTATTTTTAATTTGCAACCTGATGGAGGTCAGTATAGATGGACTAATAGACCAAGTCCCACACACTGCTTGAAGCCCAAATATTTTTTCAGAGCTAGATGCAGAAAAAAATAATTTTTTATTTGCAACCTGATGGAGGTCAGTATAGATGGACTAATAGACCAAGTCCCACACACCGCTAGAAGCCCAAATATTTTTTCAGAGCTAGATGCAGAAAAAAATTATATTCAGTTTGCAACCTGATGGAGGTCAGTATAGATGGATTAATAGAACAAGACCCACACACAGCTAGAAGCCCAATATTTTTTCAGAGGTAGATGCAGAAAAAAATATATTCAGTTTGCAACCTGATGGAGGTCAGTATAGATGGACTAATAGAATGATGCTATGCCCAAAAGATTTTACTTCACTAGGTGCAGTAAAAAAATTGGTATTCTATACAAAGGTGGTATATCTTGCAACACAGATAGGCTACTCCACTGACTAACACACTCTGCAATAGGCCAAAAAGGATTAGCTTTGCTAGATTCAGCCAAATACTGTGAAAAAAACTTGCACAGCACTGGCACAGACCTGCCTGGCAAAAACTGATAGGAACTCATGTAACCTAGTCCTGAAAAGGACTCCAATTACAATTAGTCTTTACTCCCACAACCTATCTATTTAAGAGCACAGACCTCCCTGATAAAAGTCGTAGGAAATGCTGTAACCTAGTCCTTAAAAGGACTGCAATCACAACTATTCCCTACTCCCAAGCTATCTGTATATTTGTGCGAAAATTGGCTTGAAATTAACAAGGTATAGCGCACACAGCAACAGCGGTGCCGTCTAACACGCAGCTGCAGCAGTGAGAAAATGGTGGCGACGGGGAAAATGGCTTGGTCTTATAGGGCAAGGACATGTGACATACACTGCCAATGACACATGCCCTTGCTTGTGTGAAAAAAAGCACTTCGCTCCGTGTGTGCGCTGCTGATAGGCTGACAGATTGCACCTCCCCACTGCAAATGCGGGAAAGAGAAAAAAAAATGGAGATCTTCATTGTTCCTGCAGAGATCCATCCCCTGCCCCTCCCCCCACCCCGCTGTACACTCAAACTGCGTATTAACATTAACTTTCATCATTACTGAGAAAAAATCCAGTTATGATTTTGGTGCATGAACAGTTATCGAACATAACCTCGAACAGCCGAATTTTTCTCAAATTGTTCGTGTTCGCCGAACGGCTCGAACACCGCCCAAAACAGCTCGAATTTGAGATTGGCGAACAGTTCGAGTAGAACAACGCTCATCTCTAATTGTAAATGCACAAACAGTAATTTCTCCGCATTGCAAGGTGCAATTCTGAAATTTTTTGCTTTTTCCTGCTCCTCTTAGCATGATAAAGAAGATTCAAAGAGAGTGAGATGCCAGCTCCTTTCATTCAGTCAGTAGCTTCAAACATTTCTGGACGTTTTTCAATGGCAAAAAATCAATGAATATTGTAAATGCACAAACAGTAATTTCTCCACATTGCAAGGTGCAATTCTGAAATTTTTTGCTTTTTCCTGCTCCTCTTAGCATGATAAAGAAGATTCAAAGAGAGTGAGATGCCAGCTCTTTTCATTCAGTCAGTAGCTTCAAACATTTCTGGTATATGAATAACATGATGTTTTTCAATGGCAAAAATCAATGAATATTGTAAATGCACAAACAGTAATTTCTCCGCATTGCAAGGTGCAATTCTGAAATTTTTTGCTTTTTCCTGCTCCTCTTAGCATGATAAAGAAGATTCAAAGAGAGTGAGATGCCAGCTCCTTTCATTCAGTCAGTAGCTTCAAACATTTCTGGACGTTTTTCAATGGCAAAAATCAATGAATATTGTAAATGCACAAACAGTAATTTCTCCACATTGCAAGGTGCAATTCTGAAATTTTTAGCTTTTTCCTGCTCCTCTTAGCATGATAAAGAAGATTCAAAGAAAGTGAGATGCCAGCTCTTTTCATTCAGTCAGTAGCTTCAAACATTTCTGGTATATGAATAACATGATGTTTTTCAATGGCAAAAATCAATGAATATTGTAAATGCACAAACAGTAATTTCTCCGCATTGCATGGTGCAATTCTGAAATTTTTTGCTTTTTCCTGCTCCTCTTAGCATGATAAAGAAGATTCAAAGAGAGTGATATGCCAGCTCCTTTCATTCAGTCAGTAGCTTCAAACATTTCTGGACGTTTTTCAATGGCAAAAATCAATGAATATTGTAAATGCACAAACAGTAATTTCTCCGCATTGCAAGGTGCAATTCTGAAATTTTTTGCTTTTTCCTGCTCCTCTTAGCATGATAAAGAAGATTCAAAGAGAGTGAGATGCCAGCTACTTTCATTCAGTCAGTAGCTTCAAACATTTCTGGACGTTTTTCAATGGCAAAAATCAATGAATATTGTAAATGCACAAACAGTAATTTCTCCACATTGCAAGGTGCAATTCTGAAATTTTTTGCTTTTTCCTGCTCCTCTTAGCATGATAAAGAAGATTCAAAGAGAGTGAGATGCCAGCTCCTTTCATTCAGTCAGTAGCTTCAAACATTTCTGGTATATGAATAACATGATGTTTTTCAATGGCAAAAATCAATGAATATTGTAAATGCACAAACAGTAATTTCTCCGCATTGCAAGGTGCAATTCTGAAATTTTTTGCTTTTTCCTGCTCCTCTTAGCATGATAAAGAAGATTCAAAGAGAGTGAGATGCCAGCTCCTTTCATTCAGTCAGTAGCTTCAAACATTTCTGGACGTTTTTCAATGGCAAAAATCAATGAATATTGTAAATGCACAAACAGTAATTTCTCCACATTGCAAGGTGCAATTCTGAAATTTTTTGCTTTTTCCTGCTCCTCTTAGCATGATAAAGAAGATTCAAAGAGAGTGAGATGCCAGCTCTTTTCATTCAGTCAGTAGCTTCAAACATTTCTGGTATATGAATAACATGATGTTTTTCAATGGCAAAAATCAATGAATATTGTAAATGCACAAACAGTAATTTCTCCGCATTGCAAGGTGCAATTCTGAAATTTTTTGCTTTTTCCTGCTCCTCTTAGCATGATAAAGAAGATTCAAAGAGAGTGAGATGCCAGCTCCTTTCATTCAGTCAGTAGCTTCAAACATTTCTGGACGTTTTTCAATGGCAAAAATCAATGAATATTGTAAATGCACAAACAGTAATTTCTCCACATTGCAAGGTGCAATTCTGAAATTTTTTGCTTTTTCCTGCTCCTCTTAGCATGATAAAGAAGACTCAAAGTGAGTGAGATGCCAGCTCTTTTCATTCAGTCAGTAGCTTCAAACATTTCTGGTATATGAATAACATGGTTTTTCAATGGCAAAAATCAATGAATATTGTAAATGCACAAACAGTAATTTCTCCGCATTGCAAGGTGCAATTCTGAAATTTTTTGCTTTTTCCTGCTCCTCTTAGCATGATAAAGAAGATTCAAAGAGAGTGAGATGCCAGCTCCTTTCATTCAGTCATTAGCTTCAAACATTTCTGGACGTTTTTCAATGGCAAAAATCAATGAATATTGTAAATGCACAAACAGTAATTTCTCCACATTGCAAGGTGCAATTCTGAAATTTTTTGCTTTTTCCTGCTTCTCTTAGCATGATAAAGAAGATTCAAAGAGAGTGAGATGCCAGCTCTTTTCATTCAGTCAGTAGCTTCAAACATTTCTGGTATATGAATAACATGATGTGTTTCAATGGCAAAAATCAATGAATATTGTAAATGCACAAACAGTAATTTCTCCGCATTGCACGGTGCAATTCTGAAATTTTTTGCTTTTTCCTGCTCCTCTTAGCATGATAAAGAAGATTCAAAGAGAGTGAGATGCCAGCTCCTTTCATTCAGTCAGTAGCTTCAAACATTTCTGGACATTTTTCAATGGCAAAAATCAATGAATATTGTAAATGCACAAACAGTAATTTCTCCACATTGCAAGGTGCAATTCTGAAATTTTTTGCTTTTTCCTGCTCCTCTTAACATGATAAAGAAGATTCAAAGAGAGTGAGATGCCAGCTCTTTTTATTCAGTCAGTAGCTTCAAACATTTCTGGTATATGAATAACATGATGTTTTTCAATCGCAAAAATCAATGAACATTGTAAATGCACAAACAGTAATTTCTCCGCATTGCAAGGTGCAATTCTGAAATTTTTTGCTTTTTCCTGCTCCTCTTAGCATGATAAAGAAGATTCAAAGAGAGTGAGATGCCAGCTCCTTTCATTCAGTCAGTAGCTTCAAACATTTCTGGACGTTTTTCAATGGCAAAAATCAATGAATATTGTAAATGCACAAACAGTAATTTCTCCACATTGCAAGGTGCAATTCTGAAATTTTTTGCTTTTTCCTGCTCCTCTTAGCATGATAAAGAAGATTCAAAGAGAATGAGATGCCAGCTCTTTTCATTCAGTCAGTAGCTTCAAACATTTCTGGTATATGAATGACATGATGTTTTTCAATGGCAAAAATCAATGAATATTGTAAATGCACAAACAGTAATTTCTCCGCATTGCAAGGTGCAATTCTGAAATTTTTTGCTTTTTCCTGCTCCTCTTAGCATGATAAAGAAGATTCAAAGAGAGTGAGATGCCAGCTCCTTTCATTCAGTCAGTAGCTTCAAACATTTCTGGACGTTTTTCAATGGCAAAAATCAATGAATATTGTAAATGCACAAACAGTAATTTCTCCACATTGCAAGGTGCAATTCTGAAATTTTTTACTTTTTCCTGCTCCTCTTAGCATGATAAAGAAGATTCAAAGAGAGTGAGATGCCAGCTCTTTTTATTCAGTCAGTAGCTTCAAACATTTCTGGTATATGAATAACATGATGTTTTTCAATGGCAAAAATCAATGAATATTGTAAATGCACAAACAGTAATTTCTCCGCATTGCAAGGTGCAATTCTGAAATTTTTTGCTTTTTCCTGCTCCTCTTAGCATGATAAAGAAGATTCAAAGAGAGTGAGATGCCAGCTCCTTTCATTCAGTCAGTAGCTTCAAACATTTCTTGACGTTTTTCAATGGCAAAAATCAATGAATATTGTAAATGCACAAACAGTAATTTCTCCACATTGCAAGGTGCAATTCTGAAATTTTTTGCTTTTTCCTGCTCCTCTTAGCATGATAAAGAAGATTCAAAGAGAATGAGATGCAAGCTCTTTTCATTCAGACAGTAGCTTCAAACATTTCTGGTATATGAATAACATGATGTTTTTCAATGGCAAAAATCAATGAATATTGTAAATGCACAAACAGTAATTTCTCCGCATTGCAAGGTGCAATTCTGAAATTTTTTGCTTTTTCCTGCTCCTCTTAGCATGATAAAGAAGATTCAAAGACAGTGAGATGCCAGCTCCTTTCATTCTGTCAGTAGCTTCAAACATTTCTGGACGTTTTTCAATGGCAAAAATCAATGAATATTGTAAATGCACAAACAGTAATTTCTCCACATTGCAAGGTGCAATTCTGAAATTTTTTGCTTTTTCCTGCTCCTCTTAGCATGATAAAGAAGATTCAAAGAGAGTGAGATGCCAGCTCTTTTTATTCAGTCAGTAGCTTCAAACATTTCTGGTATATGAATAACATGATGTTTTTCAATGGCAAAAATCAATGAACATTGTAAATGCACAAACAGTAATTTCTCCGCATTGCAAGGTGCAATTCTGAAATTTTTTGCTTTTTCCTGCTCCTCTTAGCATGATAAAGAAGATTCAAAGAGAGTGAGATGCCAGCTCCTTTCATTCAGTCAGTAGCTTCAAACATTTCTGGACGTTTTTCAATGGCAAAAATCAATGAATATTCTCAATGCACAAACAGTAATTTCTCCACATTGCAATGTGCAATTCTGAAATTTTTTGCTTTTTCCTGCTCCTCTTAGCATGATAAAGAAGATTCAAAGAGAGTGAGATGCCAGCTCTTTTCATTCAGTCAGTAGCTTCAAACATTTCTGGTATATGAATAACATGATGTTTTTCAATGGCAAAAATCAATGAATATTGTAAATGCACAAACAGTGATTTCTCCACATTGCAAGGTGCAATTCTGAAATTTTTTGCTTTTTCCTGCTCCTCTTAGCATGATAAAGAAGATTCAAAGAGAGTGAGATGCCAGCTCCTTTCATTCAGTCAGTAGCTTCAAACATTTCTGGACGTTTTTCAATGGCAAAAATCAATGAATATTGTAAATGCACAAACAGTAATTTCTCCACATTGCAAGGTGCAATTCTGAAATGTTTTGCTTTTTCCTGCTTCTCTTAGCATGATAAAGAAGATTCAAAGAGAGTGAGATGCCAGCTCTTTTCATTCAGTCAGTAGCTTCAAACATTTCTGGTATATGAATAACATGATGTGTTTCAATGGCAAAAATCAATGAATATTGTAAATGCACAAACAGTAATTTCTCCGCATTGCACGTTGAAATTCTGAAATTTTTTGCTTTTTCCTGCTCCTCTTAGCATGATAAAGAAGATTCAAAGAGAGTGAGATGCCAGCTCCTTTCATTCAGTCAGTAGCTTCAAACATTTCTGGACGTTTTTCAATGGCAAAAATCAATGAATATTGTAAATGCACAAACAGTAATTTCTCCACATTGCAAGGTGCAATTCTGAAATTTTTTGCTTTTTCCTGCTCCTCTTAGCATGAAAAAGAAGATTCAAAGAGAGTGAGATGCCAGCTCTTTTTATTCAGTCAGTAGCTTCAAACATTTCTGGTATATGAATAACATGATGTTTTTCAATGGCAAAAATCAATGAACATTGTAAATGCACAAACAGTAATTTCTCCGCATTGCAAGGTGCAATTCTGAAATTTTTTGCTTTTTCCTGCTCCTCTTAGCATGATAAAGAAGATTCAAAGAGAGTGAGATGCCAGCTCCTTTCATTCAGTCAGTAGCTTCAAACATTTCTGGACGTTTTTCAATGGCAAAAATCAATGAATATTCTCAATGCACAAACAGTAATTTCTCCACATTGCAAGGTGCAATTCTGAAATTTTTTGCTTTTTCCTGCTCCTCTTAGCATGATAAAGAAGATTCAAAGAGAGTGAGATGCCAGCTCTTTTCATTCAGTCAGTAGCTTCAAACATTTCTGGTATATGAATAACATGATGTTTTTCAATGGCAAAAATCAATGAATATTGTAAATGCACAAACAGTAATTTCTCCGCATTGCAAGGTGCAATTCTGAAATTTTTTGCTTTTTCCTGCTCCTCTTAGCATGATAAAGAAGATTCAAAGAGAGTGAGATGCCAGCTCCTTTCATTCAGTCAGTAGCTTCAAACATTTCTTGACGTTTTTCAATGGCAAAAATCAATGAATATTGTAAATGCACAAACAGTAATTTCTCCACATTGCAAGGTGCAATTCTGAAATTTTTTGCTTTTTCCTGCTCCTCTTAGCATGATAAAGAAGATTCAAAGAGAATGAGATGCCAGCTCTTTTCATTCAGACAGTAGCTTCAAACATTTCTGGTATATGAATAACATGATGTTTTTCAATGGCAAAAATCAATGAATATTGTAAATGCACAAACAGTAATTTCTCCGCATTGCAAGGTGCAATTCTGAAATTTTTTACTTTTTCCTGCTCCTCTTATTATGAAAAAGAAGATTCAAAGAGAGTGAGATGCCAGCTCCTTTCATTCAGTCAGTAGCTTCAAACATTTCTGGACGTTTTTCAATGGCAAAAATCAATGAATATTGTAAATGCACAAACAGTAATTTCTCCACATTGCAAGGTGCAATTCTGAAATTTTTTGCTTTTTCCTGCTTCTCTTAGCATGATAAAGAAGATTCAAAGAGAGTGAGATGCCAGCTCTTTTCATTCAGTCAGTAGCTTCAAACATTTCTGATATATGAATAACATGATGTGTTTCAATGGCAAAAATCAATGAATATTGTAAATGCACAAACAGTAATTTCTCCGCATTGCACGGTGCAATTCTGAAATTTTTTGCTTTTTCCTGCTCCTCTTAGCATGATAAAGAAGATTCAAAGAGAGTGAGATGCCAGCTCCTTTCATTCAGTCAGTAGCTTCAAACATTTCTGGACGTTTTTCAATGGCAAAAATCAATGAATATTGTAAATGCACAAACAGTAATTTCTCCACATTGCAAGGTGCAATTCTGAAATTTTTTGCTTTTTCCTGCTCCTCTTAGCATGATAAAGAAGATTCAAAGAGAGTGAGATGCCAGCTCTTTTTATTCAGTCAGTAGCTTCAAACATTTCTGGTATATGAATAACATGATGTTTTTCAATGGCAAAAATCAATGAACATTGTAAATGCACAAACAGTAATTTCTCCGCATTGCAAGGTGCAATTCTGAAATTTTTTGCTTTTTCCTGCTCCTCTTAGCATGATAAAGAAGATTCAAAGAGAGTGAGATGCCAGCTCCTTTCATTCAGTCAGTAGCTTCAAACATTTCTGGACGTTTTTCAATGGCAAAAATCAATGAATATTCTCAATGCACAAATAGTAATTTCTCCACATTGCAAGGTGCAATTCTGAAATTTTTTGCTTTTTCCTGCTCCACTTAGCATGATAAAGAAGATTCAAAGAGAATGAGATGCCAGCTCTTTTCATTCAGTCAGTAGCTTCAAACATTTCTGGTATATGAATAACATGATGTTTTTCAATGGCAAAAATCAATGAATATTGTAAATGCACAAACAGTAATTTCTCCACATTGCAAGGTGCAATTTTGAAATTTTTTGCTTTTTCCTGCTCCTCTTAGCATGATAAAGAAGATTCAAAGAGAGTGAGATGCCAGCTCTTTTTATTCAGTCAGTAGCTTCAAACATTTCTGGTATATGAATAACATGATGTTTTTGAATGGCAAAAATCAATGAATATTGTAAATGCACAAACAGTAATTTCTCCGCATTGCAAGGTGCAATTCTGAAATTTTTTGCTTTTTCCTGCTCCTCTTAGCATGATAAAGAAGATTCAAAGAGAGTGAGATACCAGCTCCTTTCATTCAGTCAGTAGCTTCAAACATTTCTGGACGTTTTTCATTGGCAAAAATCAATGAATATTGTAAATGCACAAACAGTAATTTCTCCACATTGCAAGGTGCATTTCTGAAATTTTTTGCTTTTTCCTGCTCCTCTTAGCATGATAAAGAAGATTCAAAGAGAGTGAGATGCCAGCTCTTTTCATTCAGTCAGTAGCTTCAAACATTTCTGGTATATGAATAACATGATGTTTTTCAATGGCAAAAATCAATGAATATTGTAAATGCACAAACAGTAATTTCTCCGCATTGCAAGGTGCAATTCTGAAATTTTTTGCTTTTTCCTGCTCCTCTTAGCATGATAAAGAAGATTCAAAGAGAGTGAGATGCCAGCTCCTTTCATTCAGTCAGTAGCTTCAAACATTTCTGGATTTTTTTCAATGGCAAAAATCAATGAATATTGTAAATGCACAAACAGTAATTTCTCCATATTGCAAGGTGCAATTCTGAAATTTTTTGCTTTTTCCTGCTCCTCTTAGCATGATAAAGAAGATTCAAAGAGAGTGAGATGACAGCTCTTTTCATTCAGTCAGTAGCTTCAAACATTTTTGGTATATGAATAACATGATGTTTTTCAAAGGCAAAAATCAATGAATATTGTAATTGCACAAACAGTAATTTCTCCGCATTGCAAGGTGCAATTCTGAAATTTTTTGCTTTTTCCTGCTCCTCTTAGCATGATAAAGAAGATTCAAAGAGAGTGAGATGCCAGCTCCTTTCATTCAGTCAGTAGCTTCAAACATTTCTGGACGTTTTTCAATGGCAAAAATCAATGAATATTGTAAATGCACAAACAGTAATTTCTGCACATTGCAAGGTGCAATTCTGAAATTTTTTGCTTTTTCCTGCTCCTCTTAGCATGATAAAGAAGATTCAAAGAGAGTGAGATGCCAGCTCTTTTCATTCAGTCAGTAGCTTCAAACATTTCTGGTATATGAATAACATGATGTTTTTCAATGGCAAAAATCAATGAATATTGTAAATGCACAAACAGTAATTTCTCCGCATTGCAAGGTGCAATTCTGAAATTTTTTGCTTTTTCCTGCTCCTCTTAGCATGATAAAGAAGATTCAAAGAGAGTGAGATGCCAGCTCCTTTCATTCAGTCAGTAGCTTCAAACATTTCTGGACGTTTTTCAATGGCAAAAATCAATGAATATTGTAAATGCACAAACAGTAATTTCTCCACATTGCAAGGTGCAATTCTGAAATTTTTTGCTTTTTCCTGCTCCTCTTAGCATGATAAAGAAGATTCAAAGAGAGTGAGATGCCAGCTCTTTTCATTCAGTCAGTAGCTTCAAACATTTCTGGTATATAAATAACATGATGTTTTTCAATGGCAAAAATCAATGAATATTGTAAATGCACAAACAGTAATTTCTCCGCATTGCAAGGTGCAATTCTGAAATTTTTTGCTTTTTCCTGCTCCTCTTAGCATGATAAAGAAGATTCAAAGAGAGTGAGATGCCAGCTCCTTTCATTCAGTCAGTAGCTTCAAACATTTCTGGACTTTTTTCAATGGCAAAAATCAATGAATATTGTAAATGCACAAACAGTAATTTCTCCGCATTGCAAGGTGCAATTCTGAAGCTTTTTGCTTTTTCCTGCTCCTCTTAGCATGATAAAGAAGATTCAAAGAGAGTGAGATGCCAGCTCCTTTCATTCAGTCAGTAGCTTCAAACATTTCTGGTATATGAATAACATGATGTTTTTCAATGGCAAAAATCAATGAATATTGTAAATGCACAAACAGTAATTTCTCCGCATTGCAAGGTGCAATTCTGAAATTTTTTGCTTTTTCCTGCTCCTCTTAGCATGATAAAGAAGATTCAAAGAGAGGGAGATGCCAGCTCCTTTCATTCAGTCAGTAGCTTCAAACATTTCTGGTATATGAATAACATGATGTTTTTCAATGGCAAAAATCAATGAATATTGTAAATGCACAAACAGTAATTTCTCCGCATTGCAAGGTGCAATTCTGAAATTTTTTGCTTTTTCCTGCTCCTCTTAGCATGATAAAGAAGATTCAAAGAGAGGGAGATGCCAGCTCCTTTCATTCAGTCAGTAGCTTCAAACATTTCTGGACGTTTTTCAATGGCAAAAATCAATGAATATTGTAAATGCACAAACAGTAATTTCTCCACATTGCAAAGTGCAATTCTGAAATTTTTTGCTTATTCCTGCTCCTCTTAGCATGATAAAGAAGATTCAAAGAGAGTGAGATGCCAGCTCTTTTCATTCAGTCAGTAGCTTCAAACATTTCTGGTATATGAATAACATGATATTTTTCAATGGCAAAAATCAATGAATATTGTAAATGCACAAACAGTAATTTCTCCGCATTGCAAGGTGCAATTCTGAAATTTTTTGCTTTTTCCTGCTCCTCTTAGCATGATAAAGAAGATTCAAAGAGAGTGAGATGCCAGCTCCTTTCATTCAGTCAGTAGCTTCAAACATTTCTGGACGTTTTTCAATGGCAAAAATCAATGAATATTGTAAATGCACAAACAGTAATTTCTCCACATTGCAAGGTGCAATTCTGAAATTTTTTGCTTTTTCCTGCTCCTCTTAGCATGATAAAGAAGATTCAAAGAGAGTGAGATGCCAGCTCTTTTCATTCAGTCAGTAGCTTCAAACATTTCTGGTATATGAATAACATGATGTTTTTCAATGGCAAAAATCAATGAATATTGTAAATGCACAAAGAGTAATTTCTCCGCATTGCAAGGTGCAATTCTGAAATTTTTTGCTTTTTCCTGCTCCTCTTAGCATGATAAAGGAGATTCAAAGAGAGTGAGATGCCAGCTCCTTTCATTCAGTCAGTAGCTTCAAACATTTCTGGACGTTTTTCAATGGCAAAAATCAATGAATATTGTAAATGCACAAACAGTAATTTCTCCACATTGCAAGGTGCAATTCTGAAATTTTTTGCTTTTTCCTGCTCCTCTTAGCATGATAAAGAAGATTCAAAGAGAGTGAGATGCCAGCTCTTTCCATTCAGTCAGTAGCTTCAAACATTTCTGGTATATGAATAACATGATGTTTTTCAATGGCAAAAATCAATGAATATTGTAAATGCACAAACAGTAATTTCTCCGCATTGCATGCTGCAATTCTGAAATTTTTTGCTTTTTCCTGCTCCTCTTAGCATGATAAAGAAGATTCAAAGAGAGTGAGATGCCAGCTCCTTTCATTCAGTCAGTAGCTTCAAACATTTCTGGACGTTTTTCAATGGCAAAAATCAATGAATATTGTAAATGCACAAACAGTAATTTCTCCACATTGCAAGGTGCAATTCTGAAATTTTTTGCTTTTTCCTGCTCCTCTTAGCATGAAAAAGAAGATTCAAAGAGAGTGAGATGCCAGCTCTTTTTATTCAGTCAGTAGCTTCAAACATTTCTGGTATATGAATAACATGATGTTTTTCAATGGCAAAAATCAATGAACATTGTAAATGCACAAACAGTAATTTCTCCGCATTGCAAGGTGCAATTCTGAAATTTTTTGCTTTTTCCTGCTCCTCTTAGCATGATAAAGAAGATTCAAAGAGAGTGAGATGCCAGCTCCTTTCATTCAGTCAGTAGCTTCAAACATTTCTGGACGTTTTTCAATGGCAAAAATCAATGAATATTCTCAATGCACAAACAGTAATTTCTCCACATTGCAAGGTGCAATTCTGAAATTTTTTGCTTTTTCCTGCTCCTCTTAGCATGATAAAGAAGATTCAAAGAGAGTGAGATGCCAGCTCTTTTCATTCAGTCAGTAGCTTCAAACATTTCTGGTATATGAATAACATGATGTTTTTCAATGGCAAAAATCAATGAATATTGTAAATGCACAAACAGTAATTTCTCCGCATTGCAAGGTGCAATTCTGAAATTTTTTGCTTTTTCCTGCTCCTCTTAGCATGATAAAGAAGATTCAAAGAGAGTGAGATGCCAGCTCCTTTCATTCAGTCAGTAGCTTCAAACATTTCTTGACGTTTTTCAATGGCAAAAATCAATGAATATTGTAAATGCACAAACAGTAATTTCTCCACATTGCAAGGTGCAATTCTGAAATTTTTTGCTTTTTCCTGCTCCTCTTAGCATGATAAAGAAGATTCAAAGAGAATGAGATGCCAGCTCTTTTCATTCAGACAGTAGCTTCAAACATTTCTGGTATATGAATAACATGATGTTTTTCAATGGCAAAAATCAATGAATATTGTAAATGCACAAACAGTAATTTCTCCGCATTGCAAGGTGCAATTCTGAAATTTTTTACTTTTTCCTGCTCCTCTTATTATGAAAAAGAAGATTCAAAGAGAGTGAGATGCCAGCTCCTTTCATTCAGTCAGTAGCTTCAAACATTTCTGGACGTTTTTCAATGGCAAAAATCAATGAATATTGTAAATGCACAAACAGTAATTTCTCCACATTGCAAGGTGCAATTCTGAAATTTTTTGCTTTTTCCTGCTTCTCTTAGCATGATAAAGAAGATTCAAAGAGAGTGAGATGCCAGCTCTTTTCATTCAGTCAGTAGCTTCAAACATTTCTGATATATGAATAACATGATGTGTTTCAATGGCAAAAATCAATGAATATTGTAAATGCACAAACAGTAATTTCTCCGCATTGCACGGTGCAATTCTGAAATTTTTTGCTTTTTCCTGCTCCTCTTAGCATGATAAAGAAGATTCAAAGAGAGTGAGATGCCAGCTCCTTTCATTCAGTCAGTAGCTTCAAACATTTCTGGACGTTTTTCAATGGCAAAAATCAATGAATATTGTAAATGCACAAACAGTAATTTCTCCACATTGCAAGGTGCAATTCTGAAATTTTTTGCTTTTTCCTGCTCCTCTTAGCATGATAAAGAAGATTCAAAGAGAGTGAGATGCCAGCTCTTTTTATTCAGTCAGTAGCTTCAAACATTTCTGGTATATGAATAACATGATGTTTTTCAATGGCAAAAATCAATGAACATTGTAAATGCACAAACAGTAATTTCTCCGCATTGCAAGGTGCAATTCTGAAATTTTTTGCTTTTTCCTGCTCCTCTTAGCATGATAAAGAAGATTCAAAGAGAGTGAGATGCCAGCTCCTTTCATTCAGTCAGTAGCTTCAAACATTTCTGGACGTTTTTCAATGGCAAAAATCAATGAATATTCTCAATGCACAAATAGTAATTTCTCCACATTGCAAGGTGCAATTCTGAAATTTTTTGCTTTTTCCTGCTCCTCTTAGCATGATAAAGAAGATTCAAAGAGAATGAGATGCCAGCTCTTTTCATTCAGTCAGTAGCTTCAAACATTTCTGGTATATGAATAACATGATGTTTTTGAATGGCAAAAATCAATGAATATTGTAAATGCACAAACAGTAATTTCTCCGCATTGCAAGGTGCAATTCTGAAATTTTTTGCTTTTTCCTGCTCCTCTTAGCATGATAAAGAAGATTCAAAGAGAGTGAGATACCAGCTCCTTTCATTCAGTCAGTAGCTTCAAACATTTCTGGACGTTTTTCATTGGCAAAAATCAATGAATATTGTAAATGCACAAACAGTAATTTCTCCACATTGCAAGGTGCATTTCTGAAATTTTTTGCTTTTTCCTGCTCCTCTTAGCATGATAAAGAAGATTCAAAGAGAGTGAGATGCCAGCTCTTTTCATTCAGTCAGTAGCTTCAAACATTTCTGGTATATGAATAACATGATGTTTTTCAATGGCAAAAATCAATGAATATTGTAAATGCACAAACAGTAATTTCTCCGCATTGCAAGGTGCAATTCTGAAATTTTTTGCTTTTTCCTGCTCCTCTTAGCATGATAAAGAAGATTCAAAGAGAGTGAGATGCCAGCTCCTTTCATTCAGTCAGTAGCTTCAAACATTTCTGGATGTTTTTCAATGGCAAAAATCAATGAATATTGTAAATGCACAAACAGTAATTTCTCCATATTGCAAGGTGCAATTCTGAAATTTTTTGCTTTTTCCTGCTCCTCTTAGCATGATAAAGAAGATTCAAAGAGAGTGAGATGACAGCTCTTTTCATTCAGTCAGTAGCTTCAAACATTTTTGGTATATGAATAACATGATGTTTTTCAAAGGCAAAAATCAATGAATATTGTAATTGCACAAACAGTAATTTCTCCGCATTGCAAGGTGCAATTCTGAAATTTTTTGCTTTTTCCTGCTCCTCTTAGCATGATAAAGAAGATTCAAAGAGAGTGAGATGCCAGCTCCTTTCATTCAGTCAGTAGCTTCAAACATTTCTGGACGTTTTTCAATGGCAAAAATCAATGAATATTGTAAATGCACAAACAGTAATTTCTGCACATTGCAAGGTGCAATTCTGAAATTTTTTGCTTTTTCCTGCTCCTCTTAGCATGATAAAGAAGATTCAAAGAGAGTGAGATGCCAGCTCTTTTCATTCAGTCAGTAGCTTCAAACATTTCTGGTATATGAATAACATGATGTTTTTCAATGGCAAAAATCAATGAATATTGTAAATGCACAAACAGTAATTTCTCCGCATTGCAAGGTGCAATTCTGAAATTTTTTGCTTTTTCCTGCTCCTCTTAGCATGATAAAGAAGATTCAAAGAGAGTGAGATGCCAGCTCCTTTCATTCAGTCAGTAGCTTCAAACATTTCTGGACGTTTTTCAATGGCAAAAATCAATGAATATTGTAAATGCACAAACAGTAATTTCTCCACATTGCAACGTGCAATTCTGAAATTTTTTACTTTTTCCTGCTCCTCTTAGCATGATAAAGAAGATTCAAAGAGAGTGAGATGCCAGCTCTTTTCATTCAGTCAGTAGCTTCAAACATTTCTGGTATATAAATAACATGATGTTTTTCAATGGCAAAAATCAATGAATATTGTAAATGCACAAACAGTAATTTCTCCGCATTGCAAGGTGCAATTCTGAAATTTTTTGCTTTTTCCTGCTCCTCTTAGCATGATAAAGAAGATTCAAAGAGAGTGAGATGCCAGCTCCTTTCATTCAGTCAGTAGCTTCAAACATTTCTGGACTTTTTTCAATGGCAAAAATCAATGAATATTGTAAATGCACAAACAGTAATTTCTCCGCATTGCAAGGTGCAATTCTGAAGCTTTTTGCTTTTTCCTGCTCCTCTTAGCATGATAAAGAAGATTCAAAGAGAGTGAGATGCCAGCTCCTTTCATTCAGTCAGTAGCTTCAAACATTTCTGGTATATGAATAACATGATGTTTTTCAATGGCAAAAATCAATGAATATTGTAAATGCACAAACAGTAATTTCTCCGCATTGCAAGGTGCAATTCTGAAATTTTTTGCTTTTTCCTGCTCCTCTTAGCATGATAAAGAAGATTCAAAGAGAGGGAGATGCCAGCTCCTTTCATTCAGTCAGTAGCTTCAAACATTTCTGGTATATGAATAACATGATGTTTTTCAATGGCAAAAATCAATGAATATTGTAAATGCACAAACAGTAATTTCTCCGCATTGCAAGGTGCAATTCTGAAATTTTTTGCTTTTTCCTGCTCCTCTTAGCATGATAAAGAAGATTCAAAGAGAGGGAGATGCCAGCTCCTTTCATTCAGTCAGTAGCTTCAAACATTTCTGGACGTTTTTCAATGGCAAAAATCAATGAATATTGTAAATGCACAAACAGTAATTTCTCCACATTGCAAAGTGCAATTCTGAAATTTTTTGCTTATTCCTGCTCCTCTTAGCATGATAAAGAAGATTCAAAGAGAGTGAGATGCCAGCTCTTTTCATTCAGTCAGTAGCTTCAAACATTTCTGGTATATGAATAACATGATATTTTTCAATGGCAAAAATCAATGAATATTGTAAATGCACAAACAGTAATTTCTCCGCATTGCAAGGTGCAATTCTGAAATTTTTTGCTTTTTCCTGCTCCTCTTAGCATGATAAAGAAGATTCAAAGAGAGTGAGATGCCAGCTCCTTTCATTCAGTCAGTAGCTTCAAACATTTCTGGACGTTTTTCAATGGCAAAAATCAATGAATATTGTAAATGCACAAACAGTAATTTCTCCACATTGCAAGGTGCAATTCTGAAATTTTTTGCTTTTTCCTGCTCCTCTTAGCATGATAAAGAAGATTCAAAGAGAGTGAGATGCCAGCTCTTTTCATTCAGTCAGTAGCTTCAAACATTTCTGGTATATGAATAACATGATGTTTTTCAATGGCAAAAATCAATGAATATTGTAAATGCACAAAGAGTAATTTCTCCGCATTGCAAGGTGCAATTCTGAAATTTTTTGCTTTTTCCTGCTCCTCTTAGCATGATAAAGAAGATTCAAAGAGAGTGAGATGCCAGCTCCTTTCATTCAGTCAGTAGCTTCAAACATTTCTGGACGTTTTTCAATGGCAAAAATCAATGAATATTGTAAATGCACAAACAGTAATTTCTCCACATTGCAAGGTGCAATTCTGAAATTTTTTGCTTTTTCCTGCTCCTCTTAGCATGATAAAGAAGATTCAAAGAGAGTGAGATGCCAGCTCTTTCCATTCAGTCAGTAGCTTCAAACATTTCTGGTATATGAATAACATGATGTTTTTCAATGGCAAAAATCAATGAATATTGTAAATGCACAAACAGTAATTTCTCCGCATTGCATGGTGCAATTCTGAAATTTTTTGCTTTTTCCTGTTCCTCTTAGCATGATAAAGAAGATTCAAAGAGAGTGAGATGCCAGCTCCTTTCATTCAGTCAGTAGCTTCAAACATTTCTGGTATATGAATAACATGATGTTTTTCAATGGCAAAAATCAATGAATATTGTAAATGCACAAACAGTAATTTCTCCACATTGCAAAGTGCAATTCTGAAATTTTTTGCTTTTTCCTGCTCCTCTTAGCATGATAAAGAATATTCAAAGAGAGTGAGATGCCAGCTCTTTTCATTCAGTCAGTAGCTTCAAACATTTCTGGTATATGAATAACATGATGTTTTTCAATGGCAAAAATCAATGAATATTGTAAATGCACAAACAGTAATTTCTCCACATTGCAAGGTGCAATTCTGAAATTTTTTGCTTTTTCCTGCTCCTCTTAGCATGATAAAGAAGATTCAAAGAGAATGAGATGCCAGCTCTTTTCATTCAGTCCATAGCTTCAAACATTTCTGGTATATGAATAACATGATGTTTTTCAATGTCAAAAATCAATGAATATTGTAAATGCACAAACAGTAATTTCTCCGCATTGCAAGGTGCAATTCTGAAATTTTTTGCTTTTTCCTGCTCCTCTTAGCATGATAAAGAAGATTCAAAGAGAGTGAGATGCCAGCTCCTTTCATTCAGTCAGTAGCTTCAAACATTTCTGGACGTTTTTCAATGGCAAAAATCAATGAATATTGTAAATGCACAAACAGTAATTTCTCCACATTGCAAGGTGCAATTCTGAAATTTTTTGCTTTTTCCTGCTCCCCTTAGCATGATAAAGAAGACTCAAAGAGAGTGAGATGCCAGCTCTTTTCATTCAGTCAGTAGCTTCAAACATTTCTGGTATATGAATAACATGATGTTTTTCAATGGCAAAAATCAACGAATATTGTAAATGCACAAACAGTAATTTCTCCGCATTGCAAGGTGCAATTCTGAAATTTTTTGCTTTTTCCTGCTCCTCTTAGCATGATAAAGAAGATTCAAAGAGAGTGAGATGCCAGCTCCTTTCATTCAGTCAGTAGCTTCAAACATTTCTGGACGTTTTTCAATGGCAAAAATCAATGAATATTGTAAATGCACAAACAGTAATTTCTCCACATTGCAAGGTGCAATTCTGAAATTTTTTGCTTTTTCCTGCTCCTCTTAGCATGATAAAGAAGATTCAAAGAGAGTGAGATGCCAGCTCTTTTCATTCAGTCAGTAGCTTCAAACCTTTCTGGTATATGAATAACATGATGTTTTTCAATGGCAAAAATCAATGAATATTGTAAATGCACAAACAGTAATTTCTCCGCATTGCAAGGTGCAATTCTGAATTTTTTTGCTTTTTCCTGCTCCTCTTAGCATGATAAAGAAGATTCCAAGAGAGTGAGTTGCCAGCTCCTTTCATTCAGTCAGTAGCTTCAAACATTTCTGGACGTTTTTCAATGGCAAAAATCAATGAATATTGTAAATGCGCAAACAGTAATTTCTCCACATTGCAAGGTGCAATTCTGAAATTTTTTGCTTTTTCCTGCTCCTCTTAGCATGATAAAGAAGACTCAAAGAGAGTGAGATGCCAGCTCTTTTCATTCAGTCAGTAGCTTCAAACATTTCTGGTATATGAATAACATGATGTTTTTCAATGGCAAAAATCAATGAATATTGTAAATGCACAAACAGTAATTTCTCCGCATTGCAAGGTGCAATTCTGAAATTTTTTGCTTTTTCCTGCTCCTCTTAGCATGATAAAGAAGATTCAAAGAGAGTGAGATGCCAGCTCCTTTCATTCAGTCAGTAGCTTCAAACATTTCTGGACGTTTTTCAAAGGCAAAAATCAATGAATATTGTAAATGCACAAACAGTAATTTCTCCACATTGCAAGGTGCAATTCTGAAATTTTTTGCTTTTTCCTGCTCCTCTTAGCATGATAAAGAAGATTCAAAGAGAGTGAGATGCCAGCTCTTTTTATTCAGTCAGTAGCTTCAAACATTTCTGGTATATGAATAACATGATGTTTTTGAATGGCAAAAATCAATGAATATTGTAAATGCACAAACAGTAATTTCTCCGCATTGCAAGGTGCAATTCTGAAATTTTTTGCTTTTTCCTGCTCCTCTTAGCATGATAAAGAAGATTCAAAGAGAGTGAGATGCCAGCTCCTTTCATTCAGTCAGTAGCTTCAAACATTTCTGGACGTTTTTCATTGGCAAAAATCAATGAATATTGTAAATGCACAAACAGTAATTTCTCCACATTGCAAGGTGCATTTCTGAAATTTTTTGCTTTTTCCTGCTCCTCTTAGCATGATAAAGAAGATTCAAAGAGAGTGAGATGCCAGCTCTTTTCATTCAGTCAGTAGCTTCAAACATTTCTGGTATATGAATAACATGATGTTTTTCAATGGCAAAAATCAATGAATATTGTAAATGCACAAACAGTAATTTCTCCGCATTGCAAGGTGCAATTCTGAAATTTTTTGCTTTTTCCTGCTCCTCTTAGCATGATAAAGAAGATTCAAAGAGAGTGAGATGCCAGCTCCTTTCATTCAGTCAGTAGCTTCAAACATTTCTGGATGTTTTTCAATGGCAAAAATCAATGAATATTGTAAATGCACAAACAGTAATTTCTCCATATTGCAAGGTGCAATTCTGAAATTTTTTGCTTTTTCCTGCTCCTCTTAGCATGATAAAGAAGATTCAAAGACAGTGAGATGACAGCTCTTTTCATTCAGTCAGTAGCTTCAAACATTTTTGGTATATGAATAACATGATGTTTTTCAATGGCAAAAATCAATGAATATTGTAATTGCACAAACAGTAATTTCTCAGCATTGCAAGGTGCAATTCTGAAATTTTTTGCTTTTTCCTGCTCCTCTTAGCATGATAAAGAAGATTCAAAGAGAGTGAGATGCCAGCTCCTTTCATTCAGTCAGTAGCTTCAAACATTTCTGGACGTTTTTCAATGGCAAAAATCAATGAATATTGTAAATGCACAAACAGTAATTTCTCCACATTGCAAGGTGCAATTCTGAAATTTTTTGCTTTTTCCTGCTCCTCTTAGCATGATAAAGAAGATTCAAAGAGAGTGAGATGCCAGCTCTTTTCATTCAGTCAGTAGCTTCAAACATTTCTGGTATATGAATAACATGATGTTTTTCAATGGCAAAAATCAATGAATATTGTAAATGCACAAACAGTAATTTCTCCGCATTGCAAGGTGCAATTCTGAAATTTTTTGCTTTTTCCTGCTCCTCTTAGCATGATAAAGAAGATTCAAAGAGAGTGAGATGCCAGCTTCTTTCATTCAGTCAGTAGCTTCAAACATTTCTGGACGTTTTTCAATGGCAAAAATCAATGAATATTGTAAATGCACAAACAGTAATTTCTCCACATTGCAAGGTGCAATTCTGAAATTTTTTGCTTTTTCCTGCTCCTCTTAGCATGATAAAGAAGATTCAAAGAGAGTGAGATGCCAGCTCTTTCCATTCAGTCAGTAGCTTCAAACATTTCTGGTATATGAATAACATGATGTTTTTCAATGGCAAAAATCAATGAATATTGTAAATGCACAAACAGTAATTTCTCCGCATTGCATGGTGCAATTCTGAAATTTTTTGCTTTTTCCTGTTCCTCTTAGCATGATAAAGAAGATTCAAAGAGAGTGAGATGCCAGCTCCTTTCATTCAGTCAGTAGCTTCAAACATTTCTGGTATATGAATAACATGATGTTTTTCAATGGCAAAAATCAATGAATATTGTAAATGCACAAACAGTAATTTCTCCACATTGCAAAGTGCAATTCTGAAATTTTTTGCTTTTTCCTGCTCCTCTTAGCATGATAAAGAATATTCAAAGAGAGTGAGATGCCAGCTCTTTTCATTCAGTCAGTAGCTTCAAACATTTCTGGTATATGAATAACATGATGTTTTTCAATGGCAAAAATCAATGAATATTGTAAATGCACAAACAGTAATTTCTCCACATTGCAAGGTGCAATTCTGAAATTTTTTGCTTTTTCCTGCTCCTCTTAGCATGATAAAGAAGATTCAAAGAGAATGAGATGCCAGCTCTTTTCATTCAGTCCATAGCTTCAAACATTTCTGGTATATGAATAACATGATGTTTTTCAATGTCAAAAATCAATGAATATTGTAAATGCACAAACAGTAATTTCTCCGCATTGCAAGGTGCAATTCTGAAATTTTTTGCTTTTTCCTGCTCCTCTTAGCATGATAAAGAAGATTCAAAGAGAGTGAGATGCCAGCTCCTTTCACTCAGTCAGTAGCTTCAAACATTTCTGGACGTTTTTCAATGGCAAAAATCAATGAATATTGTAAATGCACAAACAGTAATTTCTCCACATTGCAAGGTGCAATTCTGAAATTTTTTACTTTTTCCTGCTCCCCTTAGCATGATAAAGAAGACTCAAAGAGAGTGAGATGCCAGCTCTTTTCATTCAGTCAGTAGCTTCAAACATTTCTGGTATATGAATAACATGATGTTTTTCAATGGCAAAAATCAACGAATATTGTAAATGCACAAACAGTAATTTCTCCGCATTGCAAGGTGCAATTCTGAAATTTTTTGCTTTTTCCTGCTCCTCTTAGCATGATAAAGAAGATTCAAAGAGAGTGAGATGCCAGCTCCTTTCATTCAGTCAGTAGCTTCAAACATTTCTGGACGTTTTTCAATGGCAAAAATCAATGAATATTGTAAATGCACAAACAGTAATTTCTCCACATTGCAAGGTGCAATTCTGAAATTTTTTGCTTTTTCCTGCTCCTCTTAGCATGATAAAGAAGATTCAAAGAGAGTGAGATGCCAGCTCTTTTCATTCAGTCAGTAGCTTCAAACCTTTCTGGTATATGAATAACATGATGTTTTTCAATGGCAAAAATCAATGAATATTGTAAATGCCCAAACAGTAATTTCTCCGCATTGCAAGGTGCAATTCTGAATTTTTTTGCTTTTTCCTGCTCCTCTTAGCATGATAAAGAAGATTCCAAGAGAGTGAGTTGCCAGCTCCTTTCATTCAGTCAGTAGCTTCAAACATTTCTGGACGTTTTTCAATGGCAAAAATCAATGAATATTGTAAATGCGCAAACAGTAATTTCTCCACATTGCAAGGTGCAATTCTGAAATTTTTTGCTTTTTCCTGCTCCTCTTAGCATGATAAAGAAGACTCAAAGAGAGTGAGATGCCAGCTCTTTTAATTCAGTCAGTAGCTTCAAACATTTCTGGTATATGAATAACATGATGTTTTTCAATGGCAAAAATCAATGAATATTGTAAATGCACAAACAGTAATTTCTCCGCATTGCAAGGTGCAATTCTGAAATTTTTTGCTTTTTCCTGCTCCTCTTAGCATGATAAAGAAGATTCAAAGAGAGTGAGATGCCAGCTCCTTTCATTCAGTCAGTAGCTTCAAACATTTCTGGACGTTTTTCAATGGCAAAAATCAATGAATATTGTAAATGCACAAACAGTAATTTCTCCACATTGCAAGGTGCAATTCTGAAATTTTTTGCTTTTTCCTGCTCCTCTTAGCATGATAAAGAAGATTCAAAGAGAGTGAGATGCCAGCTCTTTTTATTCAGTCAGTAGCTTCAAACATTTCTGGTATATGAATAACATGATGTTTTTGAATGGCAAAAATCAATGAATATTGTAAATGCACAAACAGTAATTTCTCCGCATTGCAAGGTGCAATTCTGAAATTTTTTGCTTTTTCCTGCTCCTCTTAGCATGATAAAGAAGATTCAAAGAGAGTGAGATGCCAGCTCCTTTCATTCAGTCAGTAGCTTCAAACATTTCTGGACGTTTTTCATTGGCAAAAATCAATGAATATTGTAAATGCACAAACAGTAATTTCTCCACATTGCAAGGTGCATTTCTGAAATTTTTTGCTTTTTCCTGCTCCTCTTAGCATGATAAAGAAGATTCAAAGAGAGTGAGATGCCAGCTCTTTTCATTCAGTCAGTAGCTTCAAACATTTCTGGTATATGAATAACATGATGTTTTTCAATGGCAAAAATCAATGAATATTGTAAATGCACAAACAGTAATTTCTCCGCATTGCAAGGTGCAATTCTGAAATTTTTTGCTTTTTCCTGCTCCTCTTAGCATGATAAAGAAGATTCAAAGAGAGTGAGATGCCAGCTCCTTTCATTCAGTCAGTAGCTTCAAACATTTCTGGATGTTTTTCAATGGCAAAAATCAATGAATATTGTAAATGCACAAACAGTAATTTCTCCATATTGCAAGGTGCAATTCTGAAATTTTTTGCTTTTTCCTGCTCCTCTTAGCATGATAAAGAAGATTCAAAGAGAGTGAGATGACAGCTCTTTTCATTCAGTCAGTAGCTTCAAACATTTTTGGTATATGAATAACATGATGTTTTTCAATGGCAAAAATCAATGAATATTGTAATTGCACAAACAGTAATTTCTCAGCATTGCAAGGTGCAATTCTGAAATTTTTTGCTTTTTCCTGCTCCTCTTAGCATGATAAAGAAGATTCAAAGAGAGTGAGATGCCAGCTCCTTTCATTCAGTCAGTAGCTTCAAACATTTCTGGACGTTTTTCAATGGCAAAAATCAATGAATATTGTAAATGCACAAACAGTAATTTCTGCACATTGCAAGGTGCAATTCTGAAATTTTTTGCTTTTTCCTGCTCCTCTTAGCATGATAAAGAAGATTCAAAGAGAGTGAGATGCCAGCTCTTTTCATTCAGTCAGTAGCTTCAAACATTTCTGGTATATGAATAACATGATGTTTTTCAATGGCAAAAATCAATGAATATTGTAGATGCACAAACAGTAATTTCTCCGCATTGCAAGATGCAATTCTGAAATTTTTTGCTTTTTCCTGCTCCTCTTAGCATGATAAAGAAGATTCAAAGAGAGTGAGATGCCAGCTCCTTTCATTCAGTCAGTAGCTTCAAACATTTCTGGACGTTTTTCAATGGCAAAAATCAATGAATATTGTAAATGCACAAACAGTAATTTCTCCACATTGCAAGGTGCAATTCTGAAATTTTTTGCTTTTTCCTGCTCCTCTTAGCATGATAAAGAAGATTCAAAGAGAGTGAGATGCCAGCTCTTTTCATTCAGTCAGTAGCTTCAAACATTTCTGTTATATAAATAACATGATGTTTTTCAATGGCAAAAATCAATGAATATTGTAAATGCACAAACAGTAATTTCTCCGCATTGCAAGGTGCAATTCTGAAATTTTTTGCTTTTTCCTGCTCCTCTTAGCATGATAAAGAAGATTCAAAGAGAGTGAGATGCCAGCTCCTTTCATTCAGTCAGTAGCTTCAAACATTTCTGGACTTTTTTCAATGGCAAAAATCAATGAATATTGTAAATGCACAAACAGTAATTTCTCCGCATTGCAAGGTGCAATTCTGAAACTTTTTGCTTTTTCCTGCTCCTCTTAGCATGATAAAGAAGATTCAAAGAGAGTGAGATGCCAGCTCCTTTCATTCAGTCAGTAGCTTCAAACATTTCTGGTATATGAATAACATGATGTTTTTCAATGGCAAAAATCAATGAATATTGTAAATGCACAAACAGTAATTTCTCCGCATTGCAAGGTGCAATTCTGAAATTTTTTGCTTTTTCCTGCTCCTCTTAGCATGATAAAGAAGATTCAAAGAGAGGGAGATGCCAGCTCCCTTCATTCAGTCAGTAGCTTCAAACATTTCTGGTATATGAATAACATGATGTTTTTCAATGGCAAAAATCAATGAATATTGTAAATGCACAAACAGTAATTTCTCCGCATTGCAAGGTGCAATTCTGAAATTTTTTGCTTTTTCCTGCTCCTCTTAGCATGATAAAGAAGATTCAAAGAGAGGGAGATGCCAGCTCCTTTCATTCAGTCAGTAGCTTCAAACATTTCTGGACGTTTTTCAATGGCAAAAATCAATGAATATTGTAAATGCACAAACAGTAATTTCTCCACATTGCAAGGTGCAATTCTGAAATTTTTTGCTTTTTCCTGCTCCTCTTAGCATGATAAAGAAGATTCAAAGAGAGTGAGATGCCAGCTCTTTTCATTCAGTCAGTAGCTTCAAACATTTCTGGTATATGAATAACATGATGTTTTTCAATGGCAAAAATCAATGAATATTGTAAATGCACAAAGAGTAATTTCTCCGCATTGCAAGGTGCAATTCTGAAATTTTTTGCTTTTTCCTGCTCCTCTTAGCATGATAAAGAAGATTCAAAGAGAGTGAGATGCCATCTCCTTTCATTCAGTCAGTAGCTTCAAACATTTCTGGTATATGAATAACATGATGTTTTTCAATGGCAAAAATCAATGAATATTGTAAATGCACAAACAGTAATTTCTCCACATTGCAAAGTGCAATTCTGAAATTTTTTGCTTTTTCCTGCTCCTCTTAGCATGATAAAGAATATTCAAAGAGAGTGAGATGCCAGCTCTTTTCATTCAGTCAGTAGCTTCAAACATTTCTGGTATATGAATAACATGATGTTTTTCAATGGCAAAAATCAATGAATATTGTAAATGCACAAACAGTAATTTCTCCACATTGCAAGGTGCAATTCTGAAATTTTTTGCTTTTTCCTGCTCCTCTTAGCATGATAAAGAAGATTCAAAGAGAATGAGATGCCAGCTCTTTTCATTCAGTCCATAGCTTCAAACATTTCTGGTATATGAATAACATGATGTTTTTCAATGTCAAAAATCAATGAATATTGTAAATGCACAAACAGTAATTTCTCCACATTGCAAGGTGCAATTCTGAAATTTTTTGCTTTTTCCTGCTCCTCTTAGCATGATAAAGAATATTCAAAGAGAGTGAGATGCCAGCTCCTTTCATTCAGTCAGTAGCTTCAAACATTTCTGGACGTTTTTCAATGGCAAAAATCAATGAATATTGTAAATGCACAAACAGTAATTTCTCCACATTGCAAGGTGCAATTCTGAAATTTTTTGCTTTTTCCTGCTCCTCTTAGCATGATAAAGAAGACTCAAAGAGAGTGAGATGCCAGCTCTTTTCATTCAGTCAGTAGCTTCAAACATTTCTGGTATATGAATAACATGATGTTTTTCAATGGCAAAAATCAACGAATATTGTAAATGCACAAACAGTAATTTCTCCGCATTGCAAGGTGCAATTCTGAAATTTTTTGCTTTTTCCTGCTCCTCTTAGCATGATAAAGAAGATTCAAAGAGAGTGAGATGCCAGCTCCTTTCATTCAGTCAGTAGCTTCAAACATTTCTGGACGTTTTTCAATGGCAAAAATCAATGAATATTGTAAATGCACAAACAGTAATTTCTCCACATTGCAAGGTGCAATTCTGAAATTTTTTCCTTTTTCCTGCTCCTCTTAGCATGATAAAGAAGATTCAAAGAGAGTGAGATGCCAGCTCTTTTCATTCAGTCAGTAGCTTCAAACATTTCTGGTATATGAATAACATGATGTTTTTCAATGGCAAAAATCAATGAATATTGTAAATGCACAAACAGTAATTTCTCCGCATTGCAAGGTGCAATTCTGAAATTTTTTGCTTTTTCCTGCTCCTCTTAGCATGATAAAGAAGATTCCAAGAGAGTGAGTTGCCAGCTCCTTTCATTCAGTCAGTAGCTTCAAACATTTCTGGACGTTTTTCAATGGCAAAAATCAATGAATATTGTAAATGCGCAAACAGTAATTTCTCCACATTGCAAGGTGCAATTCTGAAATTTTTTGCTTTTTCCTGCTCCTCTTAGCATGATAAAGAAGACTCAAAGAGAGTGAGATGCCAGCTCTTTTCATTCAGTCAGTAGCTTCAAACATTTCTGGTATATGAATAACATGATGTTTTTCAAATGGCAAAAATTAACGAATATTGTAAATGCACAAACAGTAATTTCTCCACATTGCAAGGTGCAATTCTGAAATTTTTTGCTTTTTTCTGCTCCTCTTAGCATGATAAAGAAGATTCAAAGAGAGTGAGATGCCAGCTCCTTTCATTCAGTCAGTAGCTTCAAACATTTCTGGACGTTTTTCAATGGCAAAAATCAATGAATATTGTAAATGCACAAACAGTAATTTCTCCACATTGCAAGGTGCTATTCTGAAATTTTTTGCTTTTTCCTGCTCCTCTTAGCATGATAAAGAAGATTCAAAGAGAGTGAGATGCCAGCTCTTTTCATTCAGTCAGTAGCTTCAAACATTTCTGGTATATGAATAACATGATGTTTTTCAATGGCAAAAATCAATGAATATTGTGAATGCACAAACAGTAATTTCTCCGCATTGCAAGGTACAATTCTGAAATTTTTTGCTTTTTCCTGCTCCTCTTAGCATGATAAAGAAGATTCAAGGAGAGTGAGATGCCAGCTCCTTTCATTCAGTCAGTAGCTTCAAACATTTCTGGACGTTTTTCAATGGCAAAAATCAATGAATATTGTAAATGCACAAACAGTAATTTCTCCACATTGCAAGGTGCAATTCTGAAATGTTTTGCTTTTTCCTGCTCCTCTTAGCATGATAAAGAAGATTCAAAGAGAGTGAGATGCCAGCTCTTTTCATTCAGTCAGTAGCTTCAAACATTTCTGGACGTTTTTCAATGGCAAAAATTAATGAATATTGTAAATGCACAAACAGTAATTTCTCCACATTGCAAGGTGCAATTCTGAAATTTTTTGCTTTTTCCTGCTCCTCTTAGCATGATAAAGAAGATTCAAAGAGAATGAGATGCCAGCTCTTTTCATTCAGTCAGTAGCTTCAAACATTTCTGGTATATGAATAACATGATGTTTTTCAATGGAAAAAATCAATGAATATTGTAAATGCACAAACAGTAATTTCTCCGCATTGCAAGGTGCAATTCTGAAATTTTTAGCTTTTTCCTGCTCCTCTTAGCATGATAAAGAAGATTCAAAGAGAGTGAGATGCCAGCTCCTTTCATTCAGTCAGTAGCTTCAAACATTTCTGGACGTTTTTCAATGGCAAAAATCAATGAATATTGTAAATGCACAAACAGTAATTTCTCCACATTGCAAGGTGCAATTCTGAAATTTTTTGCTTTTTCCTGCTCCTCTTAGCATGATAAAGAAGATTCAAAGAGAATGAGATGCCAGCTCTTTTCATTCAGACAGTAGCTTCAAACATTTCTGGTATATGAATAACATGATGTTTTTCAATGGCAAAAATCAATGAATATTGTAAATGCACAAACAGTAATTTCTCCACATTGCAAGGTGCAATTCTGAATTTTTTTGCTTTTTCCTGCTCCTCTTAGCATGATAAAGAAGATTCAAAGAGAGTGAGATGCCAGCTCCTTTCATTCAGTCAGTAGCTTCAAACATTTCTGGACGTTTTTCATTGGCAAAAATCAATGAATATTGTAAATGCACAAACAGTAATTTCTCCACATTGAAAGGTGCAATTCTGAAATTTTTTGCTTTTTCCTGCTCCTCTTAGCATGATAAAGAAGATTCAAAGAGAGTGAGATGCCAGCTCTTTTCATTCAGTCAGTAGCTTCAAACATTTCTGGTATATGAATAACATGATGTTTTTCAATGGCAAAAATCAATGAATATTGTAAATGCACAAACAGTAATTTCTCCGCATTGCAAGGTGCAATTCTGAAATTTTTTGCTTTTTCCTGATCCTCTTAGCATGATAAAGAAGATTCAAAGAGAGTGAGATGCCAGCTCCTTTCATTCAGTCAGTAGCTTCAAACATTTCTGGATGTTTTTCAATGGCAAAAATCAATGAATATTGTAAATGCACAAACAGTAATTTCTCCATATTGCAAGGTGCAATTCTGAAATTTTTTGCTTTTTCCTGCTCCTCTTAGCATGATAAAGAAGATTCAAAGAGAGTGAGATGACAGCTCTTTTCATTCAGTCAGTAGCTTCAAACATTTTTGGTATATGAATAACATGATGTTTTTCAATGGCAAAAATCAATGAATATTGTAAATGCACAAACAGTAATTTCTCCGCATTGCAAGGTGCAATTCTGAAATTTTTTGCTTTTTCCTGCTCCTCTTAGCATGATAAAGAATATTCAAAGAGAGTGAGATGCCAGCTCCTTTCATTCAGTCAGTAGCTTCAAACATTTCTGGACGTTTTTCAATGGCAAAAATCAATGAATATTGTAAATGCACAAACAGCAATTTCTCCACATTGCAAGGTGCAATTCTGAAATTTTTTGCTTTTTCCTGCTCCTCTTAGCATGATAAAGAAGATTCAAAGAGAGTGAGATGCCAGCTCTTTTCATTCAGTCAGTAGCTTCAAACATTTCTGGTATATAAATAACATGATGTTTTTCAATGGCAAAAATCAATGAATATTGTAAATGCACAAACAGTAATTCCTCCGCATTGCAAGGTGCAATTCTGAAATTTTTTGCTTTTTCCTGCTCCTCTTAGCATGATAAAGAAGATTCAAAGAGAGTGAGATGCCAGCTCTTTTCATTCAGTCAGTAGCTTCAAACATTTCTGGTATATGAATAACATGATGTTTTTCAATGGCAAAAATCAATGAATATTGTAAATGCACAAACAGTAATTTCTCCGCATTGCAAGGTGCAATTCTGAAATTTTTTGCTTTTTCCTGCTCCTCTTAGCATGATAAAGAAGATTCAAAGAGAGTGAGATGCCAGCTCCTTTCATTCAGTCAGTAGCTTCAAACATTTCTGGACTTTTTTCAATGGCAAAAATCAATGAATATTGTAAATGCACAAACAGTAATTTCTCCGCATTGCAAGGTGCAATTCTGAAACTTTTTGCTTTTTCCTGCTCCTCTTAGCATGATAAAGAAGATTCAAAGAGAGTGAGATGCCAGCTCCTTTCATTCAGTCAGTAGCTTCAAACATTTCTGGTATATGAATAACATGATGTTTTTCAATGGCAAAAATCAATGAATATTGTAAATGCACAAACAGTAATTTCTCCGCATTGCAAGGTGCAATTCTGAAATTTTTTGCTTTTTCCTGCTCCTCTTAGCATCATAAAGAAGATTCAAAGAGAGGGAGATGCCAGCTCCTTTCATTCAGTCAGTAGCTTCAAACATTTCTGGTATATGAATAACATGGTGTTTTTCAATGGCAAAAATCAATGAATATTGTAAATACACAAACAGTAATTTCTCCGCATTGCAAGGTGCAATTCTGAAATTTTTTGCTTTTTCCTGCTCCTCTTAGCATGATAAAGAAGATTCAAAGAGAGGGAGATGCCAGCTCCTTTCATTCAGTCAGTAGCTTCAAACATTTCTGGACGTTTTTCAATGGCAAAAATCAATGAATATTGTAAATGCACAAACAGTAATTTCTCCACATTGCAAAGTGCAATTCTGAAATTTTTTGCTTATTCCTGCTCCTCTTAGCATGATAAAGAAGATTCAAAGAGAGTGAGATGCCAGCTCTTTTCATTCAGTCAGTAGCTTCAAACATTTCTGGTATATGAATAACATGATATTTTTCAATGGCAAAAATCAATGAATATTGTAAATGCACAAAGAGTAATTTCTCCGCATTGCAAGGTGCAATTCTGAAATTTTTTGCTTTTTCCTGCTCCTCTTAGCATGATAAAGAAGAATCAAAGAGAGTGAGATGCCAGCTCCTTTCATTCAGTCAGTAGCTTCAAACATTTCTGGACGTTTTTCAATGGCAAAAATCAATGAATATTGTAAATGCACAAACAGTAATTTCTCCACATTGCAAGGTGCAATTCTGAAATTTTTTGCTTTTTCCTGCTCCTCTTAGCATGATAAAGAAGATTCAAAGAGAGTGAGATGCCAGCTCTTTCCATTCAGTCAGTAGCTTCAAACATTTCTGGTATATGAATAACATGATGTTTTTCAATGGCAAAAATCAATGAATATTGTAAATGCACAAACAGTAATTTCTCAGCATTGCATGGTGCAATTCTGAAATTTTTTGCTTTTTCCTGCTCCTCTTAGCATGATAAAGAAGATTCAAAGAGAGTGAGATGCCAGCTCCTTTCATTCAGTCAGTAGCTTCAAACATTTCTGGTATATGAATAACATGATGTTTTTCAATGGCAAAAATCAATGAATATTGTAAATGCACAAACAGTAATTTCTCCACATTGCAAAGTGCAATTCTGAAATTTTTTGCTTTTTCCTGCTCCTCTTAGCATGATAAAGAATATTCAAAGAGAGTGAGATGCCAGCTCTTTTCATTCAGTCAGTAGCTTCAAACATTTCTGGTATATGAATAACATGATGTTTTTCAATGGCAAAAATCAATGAATATTGTAAATGCACAAACAGTAATTTCTCCACATTGCAAGGTGCAATTCTGAAATTTTTTGCTTTTTCCTGCTCCTCTTAGCATGATAAAGAAGATTCAAAGAGAATGAGATGCCAGCTCTTTTCATTCAGTCCATAGCTTCAAACATTTCTGGTATATGAATAACATGATGTTTTTCAATGTCAAAAATCAATGAATATTGTAAATGCACAAACAGTAATTTCTCCGCATTGCAAGGTGCAATTCTGAAATTTTTTGCTTTTTCCTGCTCCTCTTAGCATGATAAAGAAGATTCAAAGAGAGTGAGATGCCAGCTCCTTTCATTCAGTCAGTAGCTTCAAACATTTCTGGACGTTTTTCAATGGCAAAAATCAATGAATATTGTAAATGCACAAACAGTAATTTCTCCACATTGCAAGGTGCAATTCTGAAATTTTTTGCTTTTTCCTGCTCCTCTTAGCATGATAAAGAAGACTCAAAGAGAGTGAGATGCCAGCTCTTTTCATTCAGTCAGTAGCTTCAAACATTTCTGGTATATGAATAACATGATGTTTTTCAATGGCAAAAATCAATGAATATTGTAAATGCACAAACAGTAATTTCTCCGCATTGCAAGGTGCAATTCTGAAATTTTTTGCTTTTTCCTGCTCCTCTTAGCATGATAAAGAAGATTCAAAGAGAGTGAGATGCCAGCTCCTTTCATTCAGTCAGTAGCTTCAAACATTTCTTGACGTTTTTCAATGGCAAAAATCAATGAATATTGTAAATGCACAAACAGTAATTTCTCCACATTGCAAGGTGCAATTCTGAAATTTTTTGCTTTTTCCTGCTCCTCTTAGCATGATAAAGAAGATTCAAAGAGAATGAGATGCCAGCTCTTTTCATTCAGACAGTAGCTTCAAACATTTCTGGTATATGAATAACATGATGTTTTTCAATGGCAAAAATCAATGAATATTGTAAATGCACAAACAGTAATTTCTCCACATTGCAAGGTGCAATTCTGAATTTTTTTGCTTTTTCCTGCTCCTCTTAGCATGATAAAGAAGATTCAAAGAGAGTGAGATGCCAGCTCCTTTCATTCAGTCAGTAGCTTCAAACATTTCTGGACGTTTTTCATTGGCAAAAATCAATGAATATTGTAAATGCACAAACAGTAATTTCTCCACATTGAAAGGTGCAATTCTGAAATTTTTTGCTTTTTCCTGCTCCTCTTAGCATGATAAAGAAGATTCAAAGAGAGTGAGATGCCAGCTCTTTTCATTCAGTCAGTAGCTTCAAACATTTCTGGTATATGAATAACATGATGTTTTTCAATGGCAAAAATCAATGAATATTGTAAATGCACAAACAGTAATTTCTCCGCATTGCAAGGTGCAATTCTGAAATTTTTTGCTTTTTCCTGCTCCTCTTAGCATGATAAAGAAGATTCAAAGAGAGTGAGATGCCAGCTCCTTTCATTCAGTCAGTAGCTTCAAACATTTCTGGATGTTTTTCAATGGCAAAAATCAATGAATATTGTAAATGCACAAACAGTAATTTCTCCATATTGCAAGGTGCAATTCTGAAATTTTTTGCTTTTTCCTGCTCCTCTTAGCATGATAAAGAAGATTCAAAGAGAGTGAGATGACAGCTCTTTTCATTCAGTCAGTAGCTTCAAACATTTTTGGTATATGAATAACATGATGTTTTTCAATGGCAAAAATCAATGAATATTGTAAATGCACAAACAGTAATTTCTCCGCATTGCAAGGTGCAATTCTGAAATTTTTTGCTTTTTCCTGCTCCTCTTAGCATGATAAAGAATATTCAAAGAGAGTGAGATGCCAGCTCCTTTCATTCAGTCAGTAGCTTCAAACATTTCTGGACGTTTTTCAATGGCAAAAATCAATGAATATTGTAAATGCACAAACAGTAATTTCTCCACATTGCAAGGTGCAATTCTGAAATTTTTTGCTTTTTCCTGCTCCTCTTAGCATGATAAAGAAGATTCAAAGAGAGTGAGATGCCAGCTCCTTTCATTCAGTCAGTAGCTTCAAACATTTCTGGTATATGAATAACATGATGTTTTTCAATGGCAAAAATCAATGAATATTGTAAATGCACAAACAGTAATTTCTCCGCATTGCAAGGTGCAATTCTGAAATTTTTTGCTTTTTCCTGCTCCTCTTAGCATGATAAAGAAGATTCAAAGAGAGGGAGATGCCAGCTCCTTTCATTCAGTCAGTAGCTTCAAACATTTCTGGTATATGAATAACATGGTGTTTTTCAATGGCAAAAATCAATGAATATTGTAAATACACAAACAGTAATTTCTCCGCATTGCAAGGTGCAATTCTGAAATTTTTTGCTTTTTCCTGCTCCTCTTAGCATGATAAAGAAGATTCAAAGAGAGAGAGATGCCAGCTCCTTTCATTCAGTCAGTAGCTTCAAACATATCTGGACGTTTTTCAATGGCAAAAATCAATGAATATTGTAAATGCACAAACAGTAATTTCTCCACATTGCAAAGTGCAATTCTGAAATTTTTTGCTTATTCCTGCTCCTCTTAGCATGATAAAGAAGATTCAAAGAGAGTGAGATGCCAGCTCTTTTCATTCAGTCAGTAGCTTCAAACATTTCTGCTATATGAATAACATGATATTTTTCAATGGCAAAAATCAATGAATATTGTAAATGCACAAAGAGTAATTTCTCCGCATTGCAAGGTGCAATTCTGAAATTTTTTGCTTTTTCCTGCTCCTCTTAGCATGATAAAGAAGATTCAAAGAGAGTGAGATGCCAGCTCCTTTCATTCAGTCAGTAGCTTCAAACATTTCTGGACGTTTTTCAATGGCAAAAATCAATGAATATTGTAAATGCACAAACAGTAATTTCTCCACATTGCAAGGTGCAATTCTGAAATTTTTTGCTTTTTCCTGCTCCTCTTAGCATGATAAAGAAGATTCAAAGAGAGTGAGATGCCAGCTCTTTCCATTCAGTCAGTAGCTTCAAACATTTCTGGTATATGAATAGCATGATGTTTTTCAATGGCAAAAATCAATGAATATTGTAAATGCACAAACAGTAATTTCTCAGCATTGCATGGTGCAATTCTGAAATTTTTTGCTTTTTCCTGCTCCTCTTAGCATGATAAAGAAGATTCAAAGAGAGTGAGATGCCAGCTCCTTTCATTCAGTCAGTAGCTTCAAACATTTCTGGTATATGAATAACATGATGTTTTTCAATGGCAAAAATCAATGAATATTGTAAATGCACAAACAGTAATTTCTCCACATTGCAAAGTGCAATTCTGAAATTTTTTGCTTTTTCCTGCTCCTCTTAGCATGATAAAGAATATTCAAAGAGAGTGAGATGCCAGCTCTTTTCATTCAGTCAGTAGCTTCAAACATTTCTGGTATATGAATAACATGATGTTTTTCAATGGCAAAAATCAATGAATATTGTAAATGCACAAACAGTAATTTCTCCACATTGCAAGGTGCAATTCTGAAATTTTTTGCTTTTTCCTGCTCCTCTTAGCATGATAAAGAAGATTCAAAGAGAATGAGATGCCAGCTCTTTTCATTCAGTCCATAGCTTCAAACATTTCTGGTATATGAATAACATGATGTTTTTCAATGTCAAAAATCAATGAATATTGTAAATGCACAAACAGTAATTTCTCCGCATTGCAAGGTGCAATTCTGAAATTTTTTGCTTTTTCCTGCTCCTCTTAGCATGATAAAGAAGATTCAAAGAGAGTGAGATGCCAGCTCCTTTCATTCAGTCAGTAGCTTCAAACATTTCTGGACGTTTTTCAATGGCAAAAATCAATGAATATTGTAAATGCACAAACAGTAATTTCTCCACATTGCAAGGTGCAATTCTGAAATTTTTTGCTTTTTCCTGCTCCTCTTAGCATGATAAAGAAGACTCAAAGAGAGTGAGATGCCAGCTCTTTTCATTCAGTCAGTAGCTTCAAACATTTCTGGTATATGAATAACATGATGTTTTTCAATGGCAAAAATCAACGAATATTGTAAATGCACAAACAGTAATTTCTCCGCATTGCAAGGTGCAATTCTGAAATTTTTTGCTTTTTCCTGCTCCTCTTAGCATGATAAAGAAGATTCAAAGAGAGTGAGATGCCAGCTCCTTTCATTCAGTCAGTAGCTTCAAACATTTCTGGACGTTTTTCAATGGCAAAAATCAATGAATATTGTAAATGCACAAACAGTAATTTCTCCACATTGCAAGGTGCAATTCTGAAATTTTTTGCTTTTTCCTGCTCCTCTTAGCATGATAAAGAAGATTCAAAGAGAGTGAGATGCCAGCTCTTTTCATTCAGTCAGTAGCTTCAAACATTTCTGGTATATGAATAACATGATGTTTTTCAATGGCAAAAATCAATGAATATTGTAAATGCACAAACAGTAATTTCTCCGCATTGCAAGGTGCAATTCTGAAATTTTTTGCTTTTTCCTGCTCCTCTTAGCATGATAAAGAAGATTCCAAGAGAGTGAGTTGCCAGCTCCTTTCATTCAGTCAGTAGCTTCAAACATTTCTGGACGTTTTTCAATGGCAAAAATCAATGAATATTGTAAATGCGCAAACAGTAATTTCTCCACATTGCAAGGTGCAATTCTGAAATTTTTTGCTTTTTCCTGCTCCTCTTAGCATGATAAAGAAGACTCAAAGAGAGTGAGATGCCAGCTCTTTTCATTCAGTCAGTAGCTTCAAACATTTCTGGTATATGAATAACATGATGTTTTTCAATGGCAAAAATCAACGAATATTGTAAATGCACAAACAGTAATTTCTCCACATTGCAAGGTGCAATTCTGAAATTTTTTGCTTTTTCCTGCTCCTCTTAGCATGATAAAGAAGATTCAAAGAGAGTGAGATGCCAGCTCCTTTCATTCAGTCAGTAGCTTCAAACATTTCTGGACGTTTTTCAATGGCAAAAATCAATGAATATTGTAAATGCACAAACAGTAATTTCTCCACATTGCAAGGTGCAATTCTGAAATTTTTTGCTTTTTCCTACTCCTCTTAGCATGATAAAGAAGATTCAAAGAGAGTGAGATGCCAGCTCTTTTCATTCAGTCAGTAGCTTCAAACATTTCTGGTATATGAATAACATGATGTTTTTCAATGGCAAAAATCAATGAATATTGTAAATGCACAAACAGTAATTTCTCCGCATTGCAAGGTGCAATTCTGAAATTTTTTGCTTTTTCCTGCTCCTCTTAGCATGATAAAGAAGATTCAAAGAGAGTGAGATGCCAGCTCCTTTCATTCAGTCAGTAGCTTCAAACATTTCTGGACGTTTTTCAATGGCAAAAATCAATGAATATTGTAAATGCACAAACAGTAATTTCTCCACATTGCAAGGTGCAATTCTGAAATTTTTTGCTTTTTCCTGCTCCTCTTATCATGATAAAGAAGATTCAAAGAGAGTGAGATGCCAGCTCTTTTCATTCAGTCAGTAGCTTCAAACATTTCTGGTATATGAATAACATGATGTTTTTCAATGGCAAAAATCAATGAATATTGTGAATGCACAAACAGTAATTTCTCCGCATTGCAAGGTGCAATTCTGAAATTTTTTGCTTTTTCCTGCTCCTCTTAGCATGATAAAGAAGATTCAGAGAGAGTGAGATGCCAGCTCCTTTCATTCAGTCAGTAGCTTCAAACATTTCTGGACGTTTTTCAATGGCAAAAATCAATGAATATTGTAAATGCACAAACAGTAATTTCTCCACATTGCAAGGTGCAATTCTGAAATTTTTTGCTTTTTCCTGCTCCTCTTAGCATGATAAAGAAGATTCAAAGAGAGTGAGATGCCAGCTCTTTTCATTCAGTCAGTAGCTTCAAACATTTCTGGTATATGAATAACATGATGTTTTTCAATGGCAAAAATCAATGAATATTGTAAATGCACAAACAGTAATTTCTCCGCATTGCAAGGTGCAATTCTGAAATTTTTTGCTTTTTCCTGCTCCTCTTAGCATGATAAAGAAGATTCAAAGAGAGTGAGATGCCAGCTCCTTTCATTCAGTCAGTAGCTTCAAACATTTCTGGACTTTTTTTCAATGGCAAAAATCAATGAATATTGCAAATGCACAAACAGTAATTTCTCCACATTGCAAGGTGCAATTCTGAAATTTTTTGCTTTTTCCTGCTCCTCTTAGCATGTTAAAGAAGACTCAAAGAGAGTGAGATGCCAGCTCTTTTCATTCAGTCAGTAGCTTCAAACATTTCTGGTATATGAATAACATGATGTTTTTCAATGGCAAAAATCAATGAATATTGTAAATGCACAAACAGTAATTTCTCCGCATTGCACGGTGCAATTCTGAAATTTTTTGCTTTTTCCTGCTCCTCTTAGCATGATAAAGAAGATTCAAAGAGAGTGAGATGCCAGCTGCTTTCATTCAGTCAGTAGCTTCAAACATTTCTGGACGTTTTTCAATGGCAAAAATCAATGAATATTGTGAATGCACAAACAGTAATTTCTCCACATTGCAAGGTGCAATTCTGAAATTTTTTGCTTTTTCCTGCTCCTCTTAGCATGATAAAGAAGATTCAAAGAGCGTGAGATGCCAGCTCTTTTCATTCAGTCAGTAGCTTCAAACATTTCTGGTATATGAATAACATGATGTTTTTCAATGGCAAAAATCAATGAATATTGTAAATGCACAAACAGTAATTTCTCCGCATTGCAAGGTGCAATTCTGAAATTTTTTGCTTTTTGATGCTCCTCTTAGCATGATAAAGAAGATTCAAAGAGAGTGAGATGCCAGCTCCTTTCATTCAGTCAGTAGCTTCAAACATTTCTGGAAGTTTTTCATTGGCAAAAATCAATGAATATTGTAAATGCACAAACAGTAATTTCTCCACATTGCAAGGTGCAATTCTGAAATTTTTTGCTTTTTCCTGCTCCACTTAGCATGATAAAGAAGATTCAAAGAGAGTGAGATACCAGCTCTTTTCATTCAGTCAGTAGCTTCAAACATTTCTGGTATATGAATAACATGATGTTTTTCAATGGCAAAAATCAATGAATATTGTAAATGCACAAACAGTAATTTCTCCGCATTGCAAGGTGCAATTCTGAAATTTTTTGCTTTTTCCTGCTCCTCTTAGCATGATAAAGAAGATTCAAAGAGAGTGAGATGCCAGCTCCTTTCATTCAGTCAGTAGCTTCAAACATTTCTGGACGTTTTACAATGGCAAAAATCAATGAATATTGTCAATACACAAACAGTAATTTCTCCACATTGCAAGGTGCAATTCTGAAATTTTTTGCTTTTTCCTGCTCCTCTTAGCATGATAAAGAAGATTCAAAGAGAGTGAGATGCTAGCTCTTTTCATTCAGTCAGTAGCTTCAAACATTTCTGGTATATGAATAACATGATGTTTTTCAATGGCAAAAATCAATGAATATTGTAAATGCACAAACAGTAATTTCTCCGCATTGCAAGGTGCAATTCTGAAATTTTTTGCTTTTTCCTGCTCCTCTTAGCATGATAAAGAAGATTCAAAGAGAGTGAGATGCCAGCTCCTTTCATTCAGTCAGTAGCTTCAAACATTTCTTGACGTTTTTCAATGGCAAAAATCAATGAATATTGTAAATGCACAAACAGTAATTTCTCCACATTGCAAGGTGCAATTCTGAAATTTTTTGCTTTTTCCTGCTCCTCTTAGCATGATAAAGAAGATTCAAAGAGAATGAGATGCCAGCTCTTTTCATTCAGTCAGTAGCTTCAAACATTTCTGGTATATGAATAACATGATGTTTTTCAATGGCAAAGATCAATGAATATTGTAAATGCACAAACAGTAATTTCTCCGCATTGCAAGGTGCAATTCTGAAATTTTTTGCTTTTTCCTGCTCCTCTTAGCATGCTAAAGAAGATTCAAAGAGAGTGAGATGCCAGCTCCTTTCATTCAGTCAGTAGCTTCAAACATTTCTGGACGTTTTTCAATGGCAAAAATCAATGAATATTGTAAATGCACAAACAGTAATTTCTCCACATTGCAAGGTGCAATTCTGAAATTTTTTGCTTTTTCCTGCTCCTCTTAGCATGATAAAGAAGATTCAAAGAGAGTGAGATGCCAGCTCTTTTCATTCAGTCAGTAGCTTCAAACATTTCTGGACTTTTTTTCAATGGCAAAAATCAATGAATATTGCAAATGCACAAACAGTAATTTCTCCACATTGCACGGTGCAATTCTGAAATTTTTTGCTTTTTCCTGCTCCTCTTAGCATGTTAAAGAAGACTCAAAGAGAGTGAGATGCCAGCTCTTTTCATTCAGTCAGTAGCTTCAAACATTTCTGGTATATGAATAACATGATGTTTTTCAATGGCAAAAATCAATGAATATTGTAAATGCACAAACAGTAATTTCTCCGCATTGCAAGGTGCAATTCTGAAATTTTTTGCTTTTTCCTGCTCCTCTTAGCATGATAAAGAAGATTCAAACAGAGTGAGATGCCAGCTCCTTTCATTCAGTCAGTAGCTTCAAACATTTCTGGACGTTTTTCAATGGCAAAAATCAATGAATATTGTCAATACACAAACAGTAATTTCTCCACATTGCAAGGTGCAATTCTGAAATTTTTTGCTTTTTCCTGCTCCTCTTAGCATGATAAAGAAGATTCAAAGAGAGTGAGATGCTAGCTCTTTTCATTCAGTCAGTAGCTTCAAACATTTCTGGTATATGAATAACATGATGTTTTTCAATGGCAAAGATCAATGAATATTGTAAATGCACAAACAGTAATTTCTCCGCATTGCAAGGTGCAATTCTGAAATTTTTTGCTTTTTCCTGCTCCTCTTAGCATGCTAAAGAAGATTCAAAGAGAGTGAGATGCCAGCTCCTTTCATTCAGTCAGTAGCTTCAAACATTTCTGGACGTTTTTCAATGGCAAAAATCAATGAATATTGTAAATGCACAAACAGTAATTTCTCCACATTGCAAGGTGCAATTCTGAAATTTTTTGCTTTTTCCTGCTCCTCTTAGCATGATAAAGAAGATTCAAAGAGAGTGAGATGCCAGCTCTTTTCATTCAGTAAGTAGCTTCAAACATTTCTGGACTTTTTTTCAATGGCAAAAATCAATGAATATTGCAAATGCACAAACAGTAATTTCTCCACATTGCACGGTGCAATTCTGAAATTTTTTGCTTTTTCCTGCTCCTCTTAGCATGTTAAAGAAGACTCAAAGAGAGTGAGATGCCAGCTCTTTTCATTCAGTCAGTAGCTTCAAACATTTCTGGTATATGAATAACATGATGTTTTTCAATGGCAAAAATCAATGAATATTGTAAATGCACAAACAGTAATTTCTCCGCATTGCACGGTGCAATTCTGAAATTTTTTGCTTTTTCCTGCTCCTCTTAGCATGATAAAGAAGATTCAAAGAGAGTGAGATGCCAGCTGCTTTCATTCAGTCAGTAGCTTCAAACATTTCTGGACGTTTTTCAATGGCAAAAATCAATGAATATTGTGAATGCACAAACAGTAATTTCTCCACATTGCAAGGTGCAATTCTGAAATTTTTTGCTTTTTCCTGCTCCTCTTAGCATGATAAAGAAGATTCAAAGAGAGTGAGATGCCAGCTCTTTTCATTCAGTCAGTAGCTTCAAACATTTCTGGTATATGAATAACATGATGTTTTTCAATGGCAAAAATCAATGAATATTGTAAATGCACAAACAGTAATTTCTCCGCATTGCAAGGTGCAATTCTGAAATTTTTTGCTTTTTCCTGCTCCTCTTAGCATGATAAAGAAGATTCAGAGAGAGTGAGATGCCAGCTCCTTTCATTCAGTCAGTAGCTTCAAACATTTCTGGACGTTTTTCAATGGCAAAAATCAATGAATATTGTAAATGCACAAACAGTAATTTCTCCACATTGCAAGGTGCAATTCTGAAATTTTTTGCTTTTTCCTGCTCCTCTTAGCATGATAAAGAAGATTCAAAGAGAGTGAGATGCCAGCTCTTTTCATTCAGTCAGTAGCTTCAAACATTTCTGGTATATGAATAACATGATGTTTTTCAATGGCAAAAATCAATGAATATTGTAAATGCACAAACAGTAATTTCTCCGCATTGCAAGGTGCAATTCTGAAATTTTTTGCTTTTTCCTGCTCCTCTTAGCATGATAAAGAAGATTCAAAGAGAGTGAGATGCCAGCTCCTTTCATTCCGTCAGTAGCTTCAAACATTTCTGGACTTTTTTCAATGGCAAAAATCAATGAATATTGCAAATGCACAAACAGTAATTTCTCCACATTGCAAGGTGCAATTCTGAAATTTTTTGCTTTTTCCTGCTCCTCTTAGCATGTTAAAGAAGACTCAAAGAGAGTGAGATGCCAGCTCTTTTCATTCAGTCAGTAGCTTCAAACATTTCTGGAAGTTTTTCAATGGCAAAAATCAATGAATATTGTAAATGCACAAACAGTAATTTCTCCACATTGCAAGGTGCAATTCTGAAATTTTTTGCTTTTTCCTGCTCCACTTAGCATGATAAAGAAGATTCAAAGAGAGTGAGATGCCAGCTCTTTTCATTCATTCAGTAGCTTCAAACATTTCTGGTATATGAATAACATGGTGTTTTTCAATGGCAAAAATCAATGAATATTGTAAATGCACAAACAGTAATTTCTCCGCATTGCAAGGTGCAATTCTGAAATTTTTTGCTTTTTCCTGCTCCTCTTAGCATGATAAAGAAGATTCAAAGAGAGTGAGATGCCAGCTCCTTTCAATCAGTCAGTAGCTTCAAACATTTCTGGACTTTTTTTCAATGGCAAAAATCAATGAATATTGTAAATGCACAAACAGTAATTTCTCCACATTGCAAGGTGCAATTCTGAAATTTTTTGCTTTTTCCTGCTCCTCTTAGCATGATAAAGAAGATTCAAAGAGAGTGAGATGCCAGCTCTTTTCATTCAGTCAGTAGCTTCAAACATTTCTGGTATATGAATAACATGATGTTTTTCAATGGCAAAAATCAATGAATATTGTAAATGCACAAACAGTAATTTCTCCACATTGCAAGGTGCAATTCTGAAATTTTTTGCTTTTTCCTGCTCCTCTTAGCATGATAAAGAAGATTCAAAGAGAGTGAGATGCCAGCTCTTTTTATTCAGTCAGTAGCTTCAAACATTTCTGGTATATGAATAACATGATGTTTTTCAATGGCAAAAATCAATGAATATTGTAAATGCACAAACAGTAATTTCTCCGCATTGCAAGGTGCAATTCTGAAATTTTTTGCTTTTTCCTGCTCCTCTTAGCATGATAAAGAAGATTCAAAGAGAGTGAGATGCCAGCTCCTTTCATTCAGTCAGTAGCTTCAAACATTTCTGGACGTTTTTCAATGGCAAAAATCAATGAATATTGTCAATACACAAACAGTAATTTCTCCACATTGCAAGGTGCAATTCTGAAATTTTTTGCTTTTTCCTGCTCCTCTTAGCATGATAAAGAAGATTCAAAGAGAGTGAGATGCTAGCTCTTTTCATTCAGTCAGTAGCTTCAAACATTTCTGGTATATGAATAACATGATGTTTTTCAGTGGCAAAAATCAATGAATATTGTAAATGCACAAACAGTAATTTCTCCGCATTGCAAGGTGCAATACTGAAATTTTTTGCTTTTTCCTGCTCCTCTTAGCATGATAAAGAAGATTCAAAGAGAGTGAGATGCCAGCTCCTTTCATTCAGTCAGTAGCTTCAAACATTTTTTGACGTTTTTCAATGGCAAAAATCAATGAATATTGTAAATGCACAAACAGTAATTTCTCCACATTGCAAGGTGCAATTCTGAAATTTTTTGCTTTTTCCTGCTCCTCTTAGCATGATAAAGAAGATTCAAAGAGAATGAGATGCCAGCTCTTTTCATTCAGTCAGTAGCTTCAAACATTTCTGGTATATGAATAACATGATGTTTTTCAATGGCAAAGATCAATGAATATTGTAAATGCACAAACAGTAATTTCTCCGCATTGCAAGGTGCAATTCTGAAATTTTTTGCTTTTTCCTGCTCCTCTTAGCATGCTAAAGAAGATTCAAAGAGAGTGAGATGCCAGCTCCTTTCATTCAGTCAGTAGCTTCAAACATTTCTGGACGTTTTTCAATGGCAAAAATCAATGAATATTGTAAATGCACAAACAGTAATTTCTCCACATTGCAAGGTGCAATTCTGAAATTTTTTGCTTTTTCCTGCTCCTCTTAGCATGATAAAGAAGATTCAAAGAGAGTGAGATGCCAGCTCTTTTCATTCAGTCAGTAGCTTCAAACATTTCTGGTATATGAATAACATGATGTTTTTCAATGGCAAAAATCAATGAATATTGTAAATGCACAAACAGTAATTTCTCCGCATTGCAAGGTGCAATTCTGAAATTTTTTGCTTTTTCCTGCTCCTCTTAGCATGATAAAGAAGATTCAAAGAGAGTGAGATGCCAGCTCCTTTCATTCAGTCAGTAGCTTCAAACATTTCTGGACCTTTTTCAATGGCAAAAATCAATGAATATTGTAAATGCACAAACAGTAATTTCTCCACATTGCAAGGTGCAATTCTGAAATTTTTTGCTTTTTCCTGCTCCTCTTAGCATGATAAAGAAGATTCAAAGAGAGTGAGATGCCAGCTCTTTTCATTCAGTCAGTAGCTTCAAACATTTCTGGTATATGAATAACATGATGTTTTTCAATGGCAAAAATCAATGAATATTGTAAATGCACAAACAGTAATTTCTCCGCATTGCAAGGTGCAATTCTGAAATTTTTTGCTTTTTCCTGCTCCTTTTAGCATGATAAAGAAGATTCAAAGAGAGTGAGATGCCAGCTCCTTTCATTCAGTCAGTAGCTTCAAACATTTCTGGATGTTTTTCAATGGCAAAAATCAATGAATATTGTAAATGCACAAACAGTAATTTCTCCACATTGCAAGGTGCAATTCTGAAATTTTTTGCTTTTTCCTGCTCCTCTTAGCATGATAAAGAAGATTCAAAGAGAGTGAGATGCCAGCTCTTTTCATTCAGTCAGTAGCTTCAAACATTTCTGGTATATGAATAACATGATGTTTTTCAATGGCAAAAATCAATGAATATTGTAAATGCACAAACAGTAATTTCTCCGCTTTGCAAGGTGCAATTCTGAAATTTTTTGCTTTTTCCTGCTCCTCTTAGCATGATAAAGAAGATTCAAAGAGAGTGAGATGCCAGCTCCTTTCATTCAGTCAGTAGCTTCAAACATTTCTGGACGTTTTTCAATGGCAAAAATCAATGAATATTGTAAATGCACAAACAGTAATTTCTCCACATTGCAAGGTGCAATTCTGAAATGTTTTGCTTTTTCCTGCTCCTCTTAGCATGATAAAGAAGATTCAAAGAGAGTGAGATGCCAGCTCTTTTCATTCAGTCAGAAGCTTCAAACATTTCTGGTATATGAATAACATGATGTTTTTCAATGGCAAAAATCAATGAATATTGTAAATGCACAAACAGTAATTTCTCCGCATTGCAAGGTGCAATTCTGAAATTTTTTGCTTTTTCCTGCTCCTCTTAGCATGATAAAGAAGATTCAAAGAGAGTGAGATGCCAGCTCCTTTCATTCAGTCAGTAGCTTCAAACATTTCTGGACGTTTTTCAATGGCAAAAATCAATGAATATTGTAAATGCACAAACAGTAATTTCTCCACATTGCAAGGTGCAATTCTGAATTTTTTTGCTTTTTCCTGCTCCTCTTAGCATGATAAAGAAGATTCAAAGAGAGTGAGATGCCAGCTCTTTTCATTCAGTCAGTAGCTTCAAACATTTCTGGTATATGAATAACATGATGTTTTTCAATGGCAAAAATCAATGAATATTGTAAATGCACAAACAGTAATTTCTCCGCCTTGCAAGGCGCAATTCTGAAATTTTTTGCTTTTTCCTGCTCCTCTTAGCATGATAAAGAAGATTCAAAGAGAGTGAGATGCCAGCTCCTTTCATTCAGTCAGTAGCTTCAAACATTTCTGGACGTTTTTCAATGGCAAAAATCAATGAATATTGTAAATGCACTAACAGTAATTTCTCCACATTGCAAGGTGCAATTCTGAAATTTTTTGCTTTTTCCTGCTCCTCTTAGCATGATAAAGAAGATTCAAAGAGAGTGAGATGCCAGCTCTTTTCATTCAGTCAGTAGCTTCAAACATTTCTGGTATATGAATAACATGATGTTTTTCAATGGCAAAAATCAATGAATATTGTAAATGCACAAACAGTAATTTCTCCGTATTGCAAGGTGCAATTCTGAAATTTTTTGCTTTTTCCTGCTCCTCTTAGCATGATAAAGAAGATTCAAAGAGAGTGAGATGCCAGCTCCTTTCATTCAGTCAGTAGCTTCAAACATTTCTGGATGTTTTTCAATGGCAAAAATCAATGAATATTGTAAATGCACAAACAGTAATTTCTCCACATTACAAGGTGCAATTCTGAAATTTTTTGCTTTTTCCTGCTCCTCTTAGCATGATGAAGAAGATTCAAAGAGAGTGAGATGCCAGCTCTTTTCATTCAGTCAGTAGCTTCAAACATTTCTGGTATATGAATAACATGATGTTTTTCAATGGCAAAAATCAATGAATATTGTAAATGCACAAACAGTAATTTCTCCGCATTGCAAGGTGCAATTCTGAAATTTTTTGCTTTTTCCTGCTCCTCTTAGCATGATAAAGAAGATTCAAAGAGAGTGAGATGCCAGCTCCTTTCATTCAGTCAGTAGCTTCAAACATTTCTGGACGTTTTTCAATGGCAAAAATCAATGAATATTGTAAATGCACAAACAGTAATTTCTCCACATTGCAAGGTGCAATTCTGAAATTTTTTGCTTTTTCCTGCTCCTCTTAGCATGATAAAGAAGATTCAAAGAGAGAGAGATGCCAGCTCTTTTCATTCAGTCAGTAGCATCAAACGTTTCTGGTATATGAATAACATGATGCTTTTCAATGGCAAAAATCTATGAATATTGTAAATGCACAAACAGTAATTTCTCCGCATTGCAAGGTGCAATTCTGAAATTTTTTGCTTTTTCCTGCTCCTCTTAGCATGATAAAGAAGATTCAAAGAGAGTGAGATGCCAGCTCCTTTCATTCAGTCAGTAGCTTCAAACATTTCTGGACGTTTTTCAATGGCAAAAATCAATGAATATTGTAAATGCACAAACAGTAATTTCTCCACATTGCAAGGTGCAATTCTGAAATTTTTTGCTTTTTCCTGCTCCTCTTAGCATGATAAAGAAGATTCAAAGAGAGTGAGATGCCAGCTCTTTTCATTCAGTCAGTAGCTTCAAACATTTCTGGTATATGAATAACATGATGTTTTTCAATGGCAAAAATCAATGAATATTGTAAATGCACAAACAGTAATTTCTCCGCATTGCAAGGTGCAATTCTGAATTTTTTTGCTTTTTCCTGCTCCTCTTAGCATGGTAAAGAAGATTCAAAGAGAGTGAGATGCCAGCTCTTTTCATTCAGTCAGTAGCTTCAAACATTTCTGGTATATGAATAAGATGATGTTTTTCAATGGCAAAAATCAATGAATATTGTAAATGCACAAACAGTAATTTCTCCGCATTGCAAGGTGCAATTCTGAATTTTTTTGCTTTTTCCTGCTCCTCTTAGCATGGTAAAGAAGATTCAAAGAGAGTGAGATGCCAGCTCCTTTCATTCAGTCAGTAGCTTCAAACATTTCTGGACGTTTTTCAATGGCAAAAATCAATGAATATTGTAAATGCACAAACAGTAATTTCTCCATATTGCAAGGTGCAATTCTGAAATTTTTTGCTTTTTCCTGCTCCTCTTAGCATGATAAAGAAGATTCAAAGAGAGTGAGATGCCAGCTCTTTTCATTCAGTCAGTAGCTTCAAACATTTCTGGTATATGAATAACATGATGTTTTTCAATGGCAAAAATCAATGAATATTGTAAATGCACAAACAGTAATTTCTCCGCATTGCAAGGTGCAATTCTGAAATTTTTTGCTTTTTCCTGCTCCTCTTAGCATGATAAAGAAGATTCAAAGAGAGTGAGATGCCAGCTCCTTTCATTCAGTCAGTAGCTTCAAAGATTTCTGGACGTTTTTCAATGGCAAAAATCAATGAATATTGTAAATGCACAAACAGTAATTTCTCCACATTGCAAGGTGCAATTCTGAAATTTTTTGCTTTTTCCTGCTCCTCTTAGCATGATAAAGAAGATTCAAAGAGAGTGAGATGCCAGCTCTTTTCATTCAGTCAGTAGCTTCAAACATTTCTGGTATATGAATAACATGATGTTTTTCAATGGCAAAAATCAATGAATATTGTAAATGCACAAACAGTAATTTCTCCGTATTGCAAGGTGCAATTCTGAAATTTTTTGCTTTTTCCTGCTCCTCTTAGCATGATAAAGAAGATTCAAAGAGAGTGAGATGCCAGCTCCTTTCATTCAGTCAGTAGCTTCAAACATTTCTGGATGTTTTTCAATGGCAAAAATCAATGAATATTGTAAATGCACAAACAGTAATTTCTCCACATTGCAAGGTGCAATTCAGAAATTTTTTGCTTTTTCCTGCTCCTCTTAGCATGTTGAAGAAGATTCAAAGAGAGTGAGATGCCAGCTCTTTTCATTCAGTCAGTAGCTTCAAACATTTCTGGTATATGAATAACATGATGTTTTTCAATGGCAAAAATCAATGAATATTGTAAATGCACAAACAGTAATTTCTCCGCATTGCAAGGTGCAATTCTGAAATTTTTGCTTTTTCCTGCTCCTCTTAGCATGATAAAGAAGATTCAAAGAGAGTGAGATGCCAGCTCCTTTCATTCAGTCAGTAGCTTCAAACATTTCTGGAAGTTTTTCAATGGCAAAAATCAATGAATATTGTAAATGCACAAACAGTAATTTCTCCACATTGCAAGGTGCAATTCTGAAATTTTTTGCTTTTTCCTGCTCCTCTTAGCATGATAAAGAAGATTCAAAGAGAGTGAGATGCCAGCTCTTTTCATTCAGTCAGTAGCTTCAAACATTTCTGGTATATGAATAACATGATGTTTTTCAATGGCAAAAATCAATGAATATTGTAAATGCACAAACAGTAATTTCTCCGCATTGCAAGGTGAAATTCTGAAATTTTTTGCTTTTTCCTGCTCCTCTTAGCATGATAAAGAAGATTCAAAGAGAGTGAGATGCCAGCTCCTTTCATTCAGTCAGTAGCTTCAAAGATTTCTGGACGTTTTTCAATGGCAAAAATCAATGAATATTGTAAATGCACAAACAGTAATTTCTCCACATTGCAAGGTGCAATTCTGAAATTTTTTGCTTTTTCCTTCTCCTCTTAGCATGATAAAGAAGATTCAAAGAGAGTGAGATGCCAGCTCTTTTCATTCAGTCAGTAGCTTCAAACATTTCTGGTATATGAATAACATGATGTTTTTTAATGGCAAAAATCAATGAATATTGTAAATGCACAAACAGTAATTTCTCCGCATTGCAAGTTGCAATTCTGAAATTTTTTGCTTTTTCCTGCTCCTCTTAGAATGATAAAGAAGATTCAAAGAGAGTGAGATGCCAGCTCCTTTCATTCAGTCAGTAGCTTCAAACATTTCTGGACGTTTTTCAATGGCAAAAATCAATGAATATTGTCAATGCACAAACAGTAATTTCTCCACATTGCAAGGTGCAATTCTGAAATTTTTTGCTTTTTCCTGCTCCTCTTAGCATGATAAAGAAGATTCAAAGAGAGTGAGATGCCAGCTCCTTTCATTCAGTCAGTAGCTTCAAACATTTCTGGTATATGAATAACATGATGTGTTTCAATGGCAAAAATCAATGAACATTGTAAATGCACAAACAGTAATTTCTCCGCATTGCAAGGTGCAATTCTGAAATTTTTTGCTTTTTCCTGCTCCTCTTAGCATGATAAAGAAGATTCAAAGAGAGTGAGATGCCAGCTCCTTTCATTCAGGCAGTAGCTTCAAACATTTCTGGACGTTTTTCAACGGCAAAAATCAATGAATATTGTAAATGCACAAACAGTAATTTCTCCACATTGCAAGGTGCAATTCTGAAATTTTTTGCTTTTTCCTGCTCCTCTTAGCATGATAAAGAAGATTCAAAGAGAGTGAGATGCCAGCTCTTTTCATTCAGTCAGTAGCTTCAAACATTTCTGGTATATGAATAACATGATGTTTTTCAATGGCAAAAATCAATGAATATTGTAAATGCACAAACAGTTATTTCTCCGTATTGCAAGGTGCAATTCTGAAATTTTTTGCTTTTTCCTGCTCCTCTTAGCATGATAAAGAAGATTCAAAGAGAGTGAGATGCCAGCTCCTTTCATTCAGTCAGTAACTTCAAACATTTCTGGATGTTTTTCAATGGCAAAAATCAATGAATATTGTAAATGCACAAACAGTAATTTCTCCACATTGCAAGGTGCAATTCTGAAATTTTTTGCTTTTTCCTGCTCCTCTTAGCATGATGAAGAAGATTCAAAGAGAGTGAGATGCCAGCTCTTTTCATTCAGTCAGTAGCTTCAAACCTTTCTGGTATATGAATAACATGATGTTTTTCAATGGCAAAAATCAATGAATATTGTAAATGCACAAACAGTAATTTCTCCACATTGCAAGGTGCAATTCTGAAATTTTTTGCTTTTTCCTGCTCCTCTTAGCATGATAAAGAAGATTCAAAGAGAGTGAGATGCCAGCTCTTTTCATTCAGTCAGTAGCATCAAACATTTCTGGTATATGAATAACATGATGCTTTCAATGTCAAAAATCAATGAATATTGTAAATGCACAAACAGTAATTTCTCCGCATTGCAAGGTGCAATTCTGAAATTTTTTGCTTTTTCCTGCTCCTCTTAGCATGATAAAGAAGATTCAAAGAGAGTGAGATGCCAGCTCTTTTCATTCAGTCAGTAGCTTCAAACATTTCTGGTATATGAATAACATGATGTTTTTCAATGGCAAAAATCAATGAATATTGTAAATGCACAAACAATAATTTCTCCGCATTGCAAGGTGCAATTCTGAAATTTTTGCTTTTTCCTGCTCCTCTTAGCATGATAAAGAAGATTCAAAGAGAGTGAGATGCCAGCTCCTTTCATTCAGTCAGTAGCTTCAAACATTTCTGGACGTTTTTCAATGGCAAAAATCAATGAATATTGTAAATGCACAAACAGTAATTTCTCCACATTGCAAGGTGCAATTCTGAAATTTTTTGCTTTTTCCTGCTCCTCTTAGCATGATAAAGAAGATTCAAAGAGAGTGAGATGCCAGCTCTTTTCATTCAGTCAGTAGCTTCAAACATTTCTGGTATATGAATAACATGATGTTTTTCACTGGCAAAAATCAATGAATATTGTAAATGCACAAACAGTAATTTCTCCGCATTGCAAGGTGCAATTCTGAAATTTTTTGCTTTTTCCTGCTCCTCTTAGCATGATAAAGAAGATTCAAAGAGAGTGAGATGCCAGCTCTTTTCATTCAGTCAGTAGCTTCAAACATTTCTGGTATATGAATAACATGATGTTTTTCAATGGCAAAAATCAATGAATATTGTAAATGCACAAACAGTAATTTCTCCGCATTGCAAGGTGCAATTCTGAAATTTTTGCTTTTTCCTGCTCCTCTTAGCATGATAAAGAAGATTCAAAGAGAGTGAGATGCCAGCTCCTTTCATTCAGTCAGTAGTTTCAAACATTTCTGGACGTTTTTCAATGGCAAAAATCAATGAATATTGTAAATGCACAAACAGTAACTTCTCCACATTGCAAGGTGCAATTCTGAAATTTTTTGCTTTTTCCTGCTCCTCTTAGCATGATAAAGAAGATTCAAAGAGAGTGAGATGCCAGCTCTTTTCATTCAGTCAGTAGCTTCAAACATTTCTGGTATATGAATAACATGATGTTTTTCAATGGCAAAAATCAATGAATATTGTAAATGCACAAACAGTAATTTCTCCGCATTGCAAGGTGCAATTCTGAAATTTTTTGCTTTTTCCTGCTCCTCTTAGCATGATAAAGAAGATTCAAAGAGAGTGAGATGCCAGCTCTTTTCATTCAGTAAGTAGCTTCAAACATTTCTGGTATATGAATAACATGATGTTTTTCAATGGCAAAAATCAATGAATATTGTAAATGCACAAACAGTAATTTCTCCGCATTGCAAGGTGCAATTCTGAAATTTTTTGCTTTTTCCTGCTCCTCTTAGCATGGTAAAGAAGATTCAAAGAGAGTGAGATGCCAGCTCCTTTCATTCAGTCAGTAGCTTCAAACATTTCTGGAAGTTTTTCAATGGCAAAAATCAATGAATATTGTAAATGCACAAACAGTAATTTCTCCACATTGCAAGGTGCAATTCTGACATTTTTTGCTTTTTCCTGCTCCTCTTAGCATGATAAAGAAGATTCAAAGAGAGTGAGATGCCAGCTCTTTTCATTCAGTCAGTAGCTTCAAACATTTCTGGTATATGAATAACATGATGTTTTTCAATGGCAAAAATCAATGAATATTGTAAATGCACAAACAGTAATTTCTCCGCATTGCAAGGTGCAATTCTGAAATTTTTTGCTTTTTCCTGCTCCTCTTAGCATGATAAAGAAGATTCAAAGAGAGTGAGATGCCAGCTCCTTTCATACAGTCAGTAGCTTCAAAGATTTCTGGACGTTTTTCAATGGCAAAAATCAATGAATATTGTAAATGCACAAACAGTAATTTCTCCACATTGCAAGGTGCAATTCTGAAATTTTTTGCTTTTTCCTGCTCCTCTTAGCATGATAAAAAAGATTCAAAGAGAGTGAGATGCCAGCTCTTTTCATTCAGTCAGTAGCTTCAAACATTTCTGGTATATGAATAACATGATGTTTTTTAATGGCAAAAATCAATGAATATTGTAAATGCACAAACAGTAATTTCTCCGCATTGCAAAGTGCAATTCTGAAATTTTTTGCTTTTTCCTGCTCCTCTTAGCATGATAAAGAAGATTCAAAGAGAGTGAGATGCCAGCTTCTTTCATTCAGTCAGTAGCTTCAAACATTTCTGGACGTTTTTCAATGGCAAAAATCAATGAATATTGTAAATGCACAAACAGTAATTTCTCCACATTGCAAGGTGCAATTCTGAAATTTTTTGCTTTTTCCTGCTCCTCTTAGCATGATAAAGAAGATTCAAGGAGAGTGAGATGCCAGCTCTTTTCATTCAGTCAGTAGCTTCAAACATTTCTGGTATATGAATAACATGATGTTTTTCAATGGCAAAAATCAATGAATATTGTAAATGCACAAACAGTAATTTCTCCGCATTGCAAGGTTCAATTCTGAAATTTTTTGCTTTTTCCTGCTCCTCTTAGCATGATAAAGAAGATTCAAAGAGAGTGAGATGCCAGCTCTTTTCATTCAGTCAGTAGTTTCAAACATTTCTGGTATATGAATAACATGATGTTTTTCAATGGCAAAAATCAATGAATATTGTAAATGCACAAACAGTAATTTCTCCGCATTGCAAGGTGCAATTCTGAAATTTTTTGCTTTTTCCTGCTCCTCTTAGCATGATAAAGAAGATACAAAGAGAGTGAGATGCCAGCTCCTTTCATTCAGTCAGTAGCTTCAAACATTTCTGGACGTTTTTCAATGGCAAAAATCAATGAATATTGTAAATGCACAAACAGTAATTTCTCCACATTGCAAGGTGCAATTCTGAAATTTTTTGCTTTTTCCTGCTCCTCTTAGCATGATAAAGAAGATTCAAAGAGAGTGAGATGCCAGCTCTTTTCATTCAGTCAGTAGCATCAAACATTTCTGGTATATGAATAACATGATGTTTTTCAATGGCAAAAATCAATGAATATTGTAAATGCACAAACAGTAATTTCTCCGCATTGCAAGGTGCAATTCTGAATTTTTTTGCTTTTTCCTGCTCCTCTTAGAATGATAAAGAAGATTCAAAGAGAGTGAGATGCCAGCTCTTTTCATTCAGTCAGTAGCTTCAAACATTTCTGGACGTTTTTCAATGGCAAAAATCAATGAATATTGTAAATGCACAAACAGTAATTTCTCCACATTGCAAGGTGCAATTCTGAAATTTTTTGCTTTTTCCTGCTCCTCTTAGCATGATAAAGAAGATTCAAAGAGAGTGAGATGCCAGCTCTTTTCATTCAGTCAGTAGCTTCAAACATTTCTGGTATATGAATAACATGATGTTTTTCAATGGCAAAAATCAATGAATATTGTAAATGCACAAACAGTAATTTCTCCACATTGCAAGGTGCAATTCTGAAATTTTTTGCTTTTTCCTGCTCCTCTTAGCATGATAAAGAAGATACAAAGAGAGTGAGATGCCAGCTCCTTTCATTCAGTCAGTAGCTTCAAACATTTCTGGACGTTTTTCAATGGCAAAAATCAATGAATATTGTAAATGCACAAACAGTAATTTCTCCACATTGCAAGGTGCAATTCTGAAATTTTTTGCTTTTTCCTGCTCCTCTTAGCATGATAAAGAAGATTCAAAGAGAGTGAGATGCCAGCTCTTTTCATTCAGTCAGTAGCATCAAACATTTCTGGTATATGAATAACATGATGTTTTTCAATGGCAAAAATCAATGAATATTGTAAATGCACAAACAGTAATTTCTCCGCATTGCAAGGTGCAATTCTGAATTTTTTTGCTTTTTCCTGCTCCTCTTAGAATGATAAAGAAGATTCAAAGAGAGTGAGATGCCAGCTCTTTTCATTCAGTCAGTAGCTTCAAACATTTCTGGACGTTTTTCAATGGCAAAAATCAATGAATATTGTAAATGCACAAACAGTAATTTCTCCACATTGCAAGGTGCAATTCTGAAATTTTTTGCTTTTTCCTGCTCCTCTTAGCATGATAAAGAAGATTCAAAGAGAGTGAGATGCCAGCTCTTTTCATTCAGTCAGTAGCTTCAAACATTTCTGGTATATGAATAACATGATGTTTTTCAATGGCAAAAATCAATGAATATTGTAAATGCACAAACAGTAATTTCTCCGCATTGCAAGGTGCAATTCTGAAATTTTTTGCTTTTTCCTGCTCCTCTTAGCATGATAAAGAAGATTCAAAGAGAGTGAGATGCCATCTCCTTTCATTCAGTCAGTAGCTTCAAACATTTCTGGTATATGAATAACATGATGTTTTTCAATGGCAAAAATCAATGAATATTGTAAATGCACAAACAGTAATTTCTCCGCATTGCAAGGTGCAATTCTGAAATTTTTTGCTTTTTCCTGCTCCTCTTAGCATGATAAAGAAGATTCAAAGAGATTGAGATGCCATCTCCTTTCATTCAGTCAGTAGCTTCAAACATTTCTGGATGTTTTTCAATGGCAAAAATCAATGAATATTGTAAATGCACAAACAGTAATTTCTCCGCATTGCAAGGTGCAATTCTGAAATTTTTTGCTTTTTCCTGCTCCTCTTAGCATGATAAAGAAGATTCAAAGAGAGTGAGATGCCAGCTCCTTTCATTCAGTCAGTAGCTTCAAACATTTCTGGTATATGAATAACATGATGTTTTTCAATGGCAAAAATCAATGAATATTGTAAATGCACAAACAGTAATTTCTCCGCATTGCAAGGTGCAATTCTGAAATTTTTTGCTTTTTCCTGCTCCTCTTAGCATGATAAAGAAGATTCAAAGAGAGTGAGATGCCAGCTCCTTTCATTCGGTCAGTAGCTTCAAACATTTCTGGATGTTTTTCAATGGCAAAAATCAATGAATATTGTAAATGCACAAACAGTAATTTCTCCACATTGCAAGGTGCAATTCTGAAATTTTTTGCTTTTTCCTGCTCCTCTTAGCATGATAAAGAAGATTCAAAGAGAGTGAGATGCCAGCTCTTTTCATTCAGTCAGTAGCTTCAAACATTTCTGGTATATGAATAACATGATGCTTTTCAATGGCAAAAATCAATGAATATTGTAAATGCACAAACAGTAATTTCTCCGCATTGCAAGGTTCAATTCTGAAATTTTTTGCTTTTTCCTGCTCCTCTTAGCATGATAAAGAAGATTCAAAGAGAGTGAGATGCCAGCTCTTTTCATTCAGTCAGTAGCTTCAAACATTTCTGGTATATGAATAACATGATGTTTTTCAATGGCAAAAATCAATGAATATTGTAAATGCACAAACAGTAATTTCTCCGCATTGCAAGGTGCAATTCTGAAATTTTTTGCTTTTTCCTGCTCCTCTTAGCATGATAAAGAAGATTCAAAGAGAGTGAGATGCCAGCTCATTTCATTCAGTCAGTAGCTTCAAACATTTCTGGACGTTTTTCAATGTCAAAAATCAATGAATATTGTAAATGCACAAACAGTAATTTCTCCACATTGCAAGGTGCAATTCTGAAATTTTTTGCTTTTTCCTGCTCCTCTTAGCATGATAAAGAAGATTCAAAGACAGTGAGATGCCAGCTCTTTTCATTCAGTCAGTAGCTTCAAACATTTCTGGTATTTGAATAACATGATGTTTTGCAAAGGCAAAAATCAATGAATATTGTAAATGCACAAACAGTAATTTCTCCGCATTGCAAGGTGCAATTCTGAAATTTTTTGCTTTTTTCTGCTCCTCTTAGCATGATAAAGAAGATTCAATGAGAGTGAGATGCCAGCTCCTTTCATTCAGTCAGTAGTTTCAAACATTTCTGGTATATGAATAACATGATGTTTTTCAATGGCAAAAATCAATGAATATTGTAAATGCACAAACAGTAATTTCTCCGCATTGCAAGGTGCAATTCTGAAATTTTTTGCTTTTTCCTTCTCCTCTTAGCATGATAAAGAAGATTCAAAGAGAGTGAGATGCCAGCTCCTTTCATTCAGTCAGTAGCTTCAAACATTTCTGGACGTTTTTCAATGGCAAAAATCAATGAATATTGTAAATGCACAAACAGTAATTTCTCCACATTGCAAGGTGCAATTCTGAAATTTTTTGCTTTTTCCTGCTCCGCTTAGCATGATAAAGAAGATTCAAAGAGAGTGAGATGCCAGCTCTTTTCATTCAGTCAGTAGCATCAAACATTTCTGGTATATGAATAACATAATGTTTTTCAATGGCAAAAATCAATGAATATTGTAAATGCACAAACAGTAATTTCTCCGCATTGCAAGGTGCAATTCTGAATTTTTTTGCTTTTTCCTGCTCCTCTTAGCATGATAAAGAAGATTCAAAGAGAGTGAGATGCCAGCTCCTTTCATTCAGTCAGTAGCTTCAAACATTTCTGGACGTTTTTCAATGGCAAAAATCAATGAATATTGTAAATGCACAAACAGTAATTTCTCCACATTGCAAGGTGCAATTCTGAAATTTTTTGCTTTTTCCTGCTCCTCTTAGCATGATAAAGAAGATTCAAAGAGAGTGAGATGCCAGCTCTTTTCATTCAGTCAGTAGCTTCAAACATTTCTGGTATATGAATAACATGATGTTTTTCAATGGCAAAAATCAATGAATATTGTAAATGCACAAACAGTAATTTCTCCGCATTGCAAGGTGCAATTCTGAAATTTTTTTCTTTTTCCTGCTCCTCTTAGCATGATAAAGAAGATTCAAAGAGAGTGAGATGCCAGCTCCTTTCATTCAGTCAGTAGCTTCAAACATTTCTGGACGTTTTTCAATGGCAAAAATTAATGAATATTGTAAATGCACAAACAGTAATTTCTCCACATTGCAAGGTGCAATTCTGAAATTTTTTGCTTTTTCCTGCTCCTCTTAGCATGATAAAGAAGATTCAAAGAGAGTGAGATGCCAGCTCTTTTCATTCAGTCAGTAGCATCAAACATTTCTGGTATATGAATAACATGATGTTTTTCAATGGCAAAAATCAATGAATATTGTAAATGCACAAACAGTAATTTCTCCGCATTGCAAGGTGCAATTCTGAAATTTTTTGCTTTTTCCTGCTCCTCTTAGCATGATAAAGAAGATTCAAAGAGAGTGAGATGCCAGCTCCTTTCATTCAGTCAGTAGCTTCAAACATTTCTGGATGTTTTTCAATGGCAAAAATCAATGAATATTGTAAATGCACAAACAGTAATTTCTCCACATTGCAAGGTGCAATTCTGAAATTTTTTGCTTTTTCCTGCTCCTCTTAGCATGATAAAGAAGATTCAAAGAGAGTGAGATGCCAGCTCTTTTCATTCAATCAGTAGCTTCAAACATTTCTGGTATATGAATAACATGATGCTTTTTAATGGCAAAAATCAATGAATATTGTAAATGCACAAACAGTAATTTCTCCGCATTGCAAGGTTCAATTCTGAAATTTTTTGCTTTTTCCTGCTCCTCTTAGCATGATAAAGAAGATTCAAAGAGAGTGAGATGCCAGCTCTTTTCATTCAGTCAGTAGCTTCAAACATTTCTGGTATATGAATAACATGATGTTTTTCAATGGCAAAAATCAATGAATATTGTAAATGCACAAACAGTAATTTCTCCGCATTGCAAGGTGCAATTCTGAAATTTTTTGCTTTTTCCTGCTCCTCTTAGCATGATAAAGAAGATTCAAAGAGAGTGAGATGCCAGCTCCTTTCATTCAGTCAGTAGCTTCAAACATTTCTGGACATTTTTCAATGTCAAAAATCAATAAATATTGTAAATGCACAAACAGTAATTTCTCCACATTGCAAGGTGCAATTCTGAAATTTTTTGCTTTTTCCTGCTCCTCTTAGCATGATAAAGAAGATTCAAAGAGAGTGAGATGCCAGCTCCTTTCATTCAGTCAGTAGCTTCAAACATTTCTAGACGTTTTTCAATGGCAAAAATCAATGAATATTGTAAATGCACAAACAGTAATTTCTCCACATTGCAAGGTGCAATTCTGAAATTTTTTGCTTTTTCCTGCTCCTCTTAGCATGATAAAGAAGATTCAAAGAGAGTGAGATGCCAGCTCTTTTCATTCAGTCAGTAGCTTCAAACATTTCTGGTATAGGAATAACATGATGTTTTTCAATGGCAAAAATCAATGAATATTGTAAATGCACAAACAGTAATTTCTCCGTATTGCAAGGTGCAATTCTGAAATTTTTTGCTTTTTCCTGCTCCTCTTAGCATGATAAAGAAGATTCAAAGAGAGTGAGATGCCAGCTCCTTTCATTCAGTCAGTAGCTTTAAACATTTCTGGACGTTTTTCAATGGCAAAAATGAATGAATATTGTAAATGCACAAACAGTAATTTCTCCACATTGCAAGGTGCAATTCTGAAATTTTTTGCTTTTTCCTGCTCCTCTTAGCATGATGAAGAAGATTCAAAAAGAGTGAGATGCCAGCTCAATTCATTCAGTCAGTAGCTTCAAACATTTCTGGTATATGAATAACATGATGTTTTTCAATGGCAAAAATCAATGAATATTGTAAATGCACAAACAGTAATTTCTCCGCATTGCAAGGTGCAATTCTGAAATTTTTTGCTTTTTCCTGCTCCTCTTAGCATGATAAAGAAGATTCAAAGAGAGTGCGATGCCAGCTCCTTTCATTCAGTCAGTAGCTTCAAACATTTCTGGACGTTTTTCAATGGCAAAAATCAATGAATATTGTAAATGCACAAACAGTAATTTCTCCACATTGCAACGTGCAATTCTGAAATTTTTTGCTTTTTCCTGCTCCTCTTAGCATGATAAAGAAGATTCAAAGAGAGTGAGATGACAGCTCTTTTCATTCAGTCAGTAGCATCAAACATTTCTGGTATTTGAATAACATGATGTTTTTCAATGGCAAAAATCAATGAATATTGTAAATGCACAAACAGTAATTTCTCCGCATTGCAAGGTGCAATTCTGAAATATTTTGCTTTTTCCTGCTCCTCTTAGCATGATAAAGAAGATTCAAAGAGAGTGAGATGCCAGCTCCTTTCATTCAGTCAGTAGCTTCAAACATTTCTGGACGTTTTTCAATGGCAAAAATCAATGAATATTGTAAATGCACAAACAGTAATTTCTCCACATTGCAAGGTGCAATTCTGAAATTTTTTGCTTTTTCCTGCTCCTCTTAGCATGATAAAGAAGATTCAAAGAGAGTGAGATGCCAGCTCTTTTCATTCAGTCAGTAGCTTCAAACATTTCTGGTATATGAATAACATGATTTTTTTCAATGGCAAAAATCAATGAATATTGTAAATGCACAAACAGTAATTTCTCCGCATTGCAAGGTGCAATTCTGAAATTTTTTGCTTTTTCCTGCTCCTCTTAGCATGATAAAGAAGATTCAAAGAGAGTGAGATGCCAGCTCCTTTCATTCAGTCAGTAGCTTCAAACATTTCTGGACGTTTTTCAATGGCAAAAATCAATGAATATTGTAAATGCACAAACAGTAATTTCTCCACATTGCAAGGTGCAATTCTGAAATTTTTTGCTTTTTCCTGCTCCTCTTAGCATGATAAAGAAGATTCAAAGAGAGTGAGATGCCAGCTCTTTTCATTCAGTCAGTAGCTTCAAACATTTCTGGTATATGAATAACATGATTTTTTTCAATGGCAAAAATCAATGAATATTGTAAATGCACAAACAGTAATTTCTCCGCATTGCAAGGTGCAATTCTGAAATTTTTTGCTTTTTCCTGCTCCTCTTAGCATGATAAAGAAGATTCAAAGAGAGTGAGATGCCAGCTCCTTTCATTCAGTCAGTAGCTTCAAACATTTCTGGACGTTTTTCAATGGCAAAAATCAATGAATATTGTAAATGCACAAACAGTAATTTCTCCACATTGCAAGGTGCAATTCTGAAATTTTTTGCTTTTTCCTGCTCCTCTTAGCATGATAAAGAAGATTCAAAGAGAGTGAGATGCCAGCTCTTTTCATTCAGTCAGTAGCTTCAAACATTTCTGGTATATGAATAACATGATGTTTTTCAATGGCAAAAATCAATGAATATTGTAAATGCACAAACAGTAATTTCTCCACATTGCAATGTACAATTCTGAAATTTTTTGCTTTTTCCTGCTCCTCTTAGCATGATAAAGAAGATTCAAAGAGAGTGAGATGCCAGCTCTTTTCATTCAGTCAGTAGCTTCAAACATTTCTGGTATATGAATAACATGATGTTTTTCAATGGCAAAAATCAATGAATATTGTAAATGCACAAAAAGTAATTTCTCCACATTGCAAGGTGCAATTCTGAAATTTTTTCCTTTTTCCTGCTCCTCTTAGCATGATAAAGAAGATTCAAAGAGAGTGAGATGCCAGCTCCTTTCATTCAGTCAGTAGCTTCAAACATTTCTGGACGTTTTTCAATGGCAAAAATCAATGAATATTGTAAATGCACAAACAGTAATTTCTCCACATTGCAAGGTGCAATTCTGAAATTTTTTGCTTTTTCCTGCTCCTCTTAGCATGATAAAGAAGATTCAAAGAGAGTGAGATGCCAGCTCTTTTCATTCAGTCAGTAGCTTCAAACATTTCTGGTATATGAATAACATGATGTTTTTCAATGGCAAAAATCAATGAATATTGTAAATGCACAAACAGTAATTTCTCCACATTGCAAGTTGCAATTCTGAAATTTTTTGCTTTTTCCTGCTCCTCTTAGCATGATAAAGAAGATTCAAAGAGAGTGAGATGCAAGCTCTTTTCATTCAGTCAGTAGCTTCAAACATTTCTGGTATATGAATAACATGATGTTTTTCAATGGCAGAAATCAATGAATATTGTAAATGCACAAACAGTAATTTCTCCACATTGCAAGGTGCAATTCTGAATTTTTTTGCTTTTTCCTGCTCTTCTTAGCATGATAAAGAAGATTCAAAGAGAGTGAGATGCCAGCTCTTTTCATTCAGTCAGTAGCTTCAAACATTTCTGGTATATGAATAACATTATGTTTTTCAATGGCAAAAATCAATGAATATTGTAAATGCACAAACAGTAATTTCTCCGCATTGCAAGGTGCAATTCTGAAATTTTTTGCTTTTTCCTGCTCCTCTTAGCATGATAAAGAAGATTCAAAGAGAGTGAGATGCCAGCTCCTTTCATTCAGTCAGTAGCTTCAAACATTTCTGGACGTTTTTCAATGGCAAAAATCAATGAATATTGTAAATGCACAAACAGTAATTTCTCCACATTGCAAGGTGCAATTCTGAATTTTTTTGCTTTTTCCTGCTCCTCTTAGCATGATAAAGAAGATTCAAAGAGAGTGAGATGCCAGCTCTTTTCATTCAGTCAGTAGCTTCAAACATTTCTGGTATATGAATAACATGATGTTTTTGAATGGCAAAAATCAATGAATATTGTAAATGCACAAACAGTAATTTCTCCGCATTGCAAGTTGCAATTCTGAAATTTTTTGCTTTTTCCTGCTCCTCTTAGCATGATAAAGAAGATTCAAAGAGAGTGAGATGCCAGCTCCTTTCATTCAGTCAGTAGCTTCAAACATTTCTGGACGTTTTTCAATGTCAAAAATCAATGAATATTGTAAATGCACAAACAGTAATTTCTCCACATTGCAAGGTGCAATTCTGAAATTTTTTGCTTTTTCCTGCTCCTCTTAGCTTGATAAAGAAGATTCAAACAGAGTGAGATGCCAGCTCTTTTCATTCAGTCAGTAGCTTCAAACCTTTCTGGTATATGAATAACATGTTTTTCAATGGCAAAAATCAATGAATATTGTAAATGCACAAACAGTAATTTCTCCGCATTGCAAGGTGCAATTTTGAAATTTTTTGCTTTTTCCTGCTCTTCTTAGCATGATAAAGAAGATTCAAAGAGAGTGAGATGCCAGCTCTTTTCATGCAGTCAGTAGCTTCAAACATTTCTGGTATATGAATAACATGATGTTTTTCAATGGCAAAAAACAATGAATATTGTAAATGCACAAACAGTAATTTCTCCGCATTGCAAGGTGCAATTCTGAAATTTTTTGCTTTTTCCTGCTCCTCTAAGCATGATAAAGAAGATTCAAAGAGAGTGAGATGCCAGCTCCTTTCATTCAGTCAGTAGCTTCAAACATTTCTTGACGTTTTTCAATGGCAAAAATCAATGAATATTGTAAATGCACCTCCAGTAATTTCTCCACATTGCAAGGTGCAATTCTGAAATTTTTTGCTTTTTCCTGCTCCTCTTAGCATGATAAAGAAGATTCAAAGAGAGTGAGATGCCAGCTCTTTTCATTCAGTCAGTAGCTTCAAACATTTCTGGTATATGAATAACATGATGTTTTTCAATGGCAAAAATCAATGAATATTGTAAATGCACAAACAGTAATTGTTCCCCATTGCAAGGTGCAATTCTGAAATTTTTTGCTTTTTCCTGCTCCTCTTAGCATGATAAAGAAGATTCAAATAGAGTGAGATGCCAGCTCTTTTCATTCAGTCAGTAGCTTCAATCATTTCTGGACGTTTTTCAATGGCAAAAATCAATGAATATTGTAAATGCACAAACAGTAATTTCTCCACATTGCAAGGTGCAATTCTGAAATTTTTTGCTTTTTCCTGCTCCTCTTAGCATGATAAAGAAGATTCAAAGAGAGTGAGATGCCAGATTTTTTCATTCAGTCAGTAGCTTCAAACCTTTCTGGTATATGAATAACATGTTTTTCAATGGCAAAAATCAATGAATATTGTAAATGCACAAACAGTAATTTCTCCGCATTGCAAGGTGCAATTTTGAAATTTTTTGCTTTTTCCTGCTCTTCTTAGCATGATAAAGAAGATTCAAAGAGAGTGAGATGCCAGCTCTTTTCATTCAGTCAGTAGCTTCAAACATTTCTGGTATATGAATAACATGATGTTTTTCAATGGCAAAAATCAATGAATATTGTAAATGCACAAACAGTAATTTCTCCGCATTGCAAGGTGCAATTCTGAAATTTTTTGCTTTTTCCTGCTCCTCTTAGCATGATAAAGAAGATTCAAAGAGAGTGAGATGCCAGCTCATTTCATTCAGTCAGTAGCTTCAAACATTTCTGGACGTTTTTCAATGGCAAAAATCAATGAATATTGTAAATGCACAAACAGTAATTTCTCCACATTGCAAGGTGCAATTCTGAAATTTTTTGCTTTTTCCTGCTCCTCTTAGCATGATAAGAAGATTCAAAGACAGTGAGATGCCAGCTCTTTTCATTCAGTCAGTAGCTTCAAACATTTCTGGTATATGAATAACATGATGTTTTTCAATGGCAAAAATCAATGAATATTGTAAATGCACAAACAGTAATTTCTCCGCATTGCAAGGTGCAATTCTGAAATTTTTTGCTTTTTCCTGCTCCTCTTAGCATGATAAAGAAGATTCAAAGAGAGTGAGATGCCAGCTCCTTTCATTCAGTCAGTAGCTTCAAACATTTCTGGACATTTTTCAATGGCAAAAATCAATGAATATTGTAAATGCACAAACAGTAATTTCTCCACATTGCAAGGTGCAATTCTGAAATTTTTTGCTTTTTCCTGCTCCTCTTAGCATGATAAAGAAGATTTAAAGAGAGTGAGATGCCAGCTCTTTTCATTCAGTCAGTAGCTTCAAACATTTCTGGTATAGGAATAACATGATGTTTTTCAATGGCAAAAATCAAGGAATATTGTAAATGCACAAACAGTAATTTCTCCGTATTGCAAGGTGCAATTCTGAAATTTTTTGCTTTTTCCTGCTCCTCTTAGCATGATAAAGAAGATTCAAAGAGAGTGAGATGCCAGCTCCTTTCATTCAGTCAGTAGCTTCAAACATTTCTGGACGTTTTTCAATGGCAAAAATGAATGAATATTGTAAATGCACAAACAGTAATTTCTCCACATTGCAACGTGCAATTCTGAAATTTTTTGCTTTTTCCTGCTCCTCTTAGCATGATAAAGAAGATTCAAAGAGAGTGAGATGCCAGCTCTTTTCATTCAGTCAGTAGCATCAAACATTTCTGGTATATGAATAACATGATGTTTTTCAATGGCAAAAATCAATGAATATTGTAAATGCACAAACAGTAATTTCTCCGCATTGCAAGGTGCAATTCTGAAATATTTTGCTTTTTCCTGCTCCTCTTAGCATGATAAAGAAGATTCAAAGAGAGTGAGATGCCAGCTCCTTTCATTCAGTCAGTAGCTTCAAACATTTCTGGACGTTTTTCAATGGCAAAAATCAATGAATATTGTAAATGCACAAACAGTAATTTCTCCACATTGCAATGTACAATTCTGAAATTTTTTGCTTTTTCCTGCTCCTCTTAGCATGATAAAGAAGATTCAAAGAGAGTGAGATGCCAGCTCTTTTCATTCAGTCAGTAGCTTCAAACATTTCTGGTATATGAATAACATGATGTTTTTCAATGGCAAAAATCAATGAATATTGTAAATGCACAAAAAGTAATTTCTCCACATTGCAAGGTGCAATTCTGAAATTTTTTCCTTTTTCCTGCTCCTCTTAGCATGATAAAGAAGATTCAAAGAGAGTGAGATGCCAGCTCCTTTCATTCAGTCAGTAGCTTCAAACATTTCTGGACGTTTTTCAATGGCAAAAATCAATGAATATTGTAAATGCACAAACAGTAATTTCTCCACATTGCAAGGTGCAATTCTGAAATTTTTTGCTTTTTCCTGCTCCTCTTAGCATGATAAAGAAGATTCAAAGAGAGTGAGATGCCAGCTCTTTTCATTCAGTCAGTAGCTTCAAACATTTCTGGTATATGAATAACATGATGTTTTTCAATGGCAAAAATCAATGAATATTGTAAATGCACAAACAGTAATTTCTCCACATTGCAAGTTGCAATTCTGAAATTTTTTGCTTTTTCCTGCTCCTCTTAGCATGATAAAGAAGATTCAAAGAGAGTGAGATGCAAGCTCTTTTCATTCAGTCAGTAGCTTCAAACATTTCTGGTATATGAATAACATGATGTTTTTCAATGGCAGAAATCAATGAATATTGTAAATGCACAAACAGTAATTTCTCCACATTGCAAGGTGCAATTCTGAATTTTTTTGCTTTTTCCTGCTCTTCTTAGCATGATAAAGAAGATTCAAAGAGAGTGAGATGCCAGCTCTTTTCATTCAGTCAGTAGCTTCAAACATTTCTGGTATATGAATAACATTATGTTTTTCAATGGCAAAAATAAATGAATATTGTAAATGCACAAACAGTAATTTCTCCGCATTGCAAGGTGCAATTCTGAAATTTTTTGCTTTTTCCTGCTCCTCTTAGCATGATAAAGAAGATTCAAAGAGAGTGAGATGCCAGCTCCTTTCATTCAGTCAGTAGCTTCAAACATTTCTGGACGTTTTTCAATGGCAAAAATCAATGAATATTGTAAATGCACAAACAGTAATTTCTCCACATTGCAAGGTGCAATTCTGAATTTTTTTGCTTTTTCCTGCTCCTCTTAGCATGATAAAGAAGATTCAAAGAGAGTGAGATGCCAGCTCTTTTCATTCAGTCAGTAGCTTCAAACATTTCTGGTATATGAATAACATGATGTTTTTGAATGGCAAAAATCAATGAATATTGTAAATGCACAAACAGTAATTTCTCCGCATTGCAAGTTGCAATTCTGAAATTTTTTGCTTTTTCCTGCTCCTCTTAGCATGATAAAGAAGATTCAAAGAGAGTGAGATGCCAGCTCCTTTCATTCAGTCAGTAGCTTCAAACATTTCTGGACGTTTTTCAATGTCAAAAATCAATGAATATTGTAAATGCACAAACAGTAATTTCTCCACATTGCAAGGTGCAATTCTGAAATTTTTTGCTTTTTCCTGCTCCTCTTAGCTTGATAAAGAAGATTCAAACAGAGTGAGATGCCAGCTCTTTTCATTCAGTCAGTAGCTTCAAACCTTTCTGGTATATGAATAACATGTTTTTCAATGGCAAAAATCAATGAATATTGTAAATGCACAAACAGTAATTTCTCCGCATTGCAAGGTGCAATTTTGAAATTTTTTGCTTTTTCCTGCTCTTCTTAGCATGATAAAGAAGATTCAAAGAGAGTGAGATGCCAGCTCTTTTCATGCAGTCAGTAGCTTCAAACATTTCTGGTATATGAATAACATGATGTTTTTCAATGGCAAAAAACAATGAATATTGTAAATGCACAAACAGTAATTTCTCCGCATTGCAAGGTGCAATTCTGAAATTTTTTGCTTTTTCCTGCTCCTCTAAGCATGATAAAGAAGATTCAAAGAGAGTGAGATGCCAGCTCCTTTCATTCAGTCAGTAGCTTCAAACATTTCTTGACGTTTTTCAATGGCAAAAATCAATGAATATTGTAAATGCACCTCCAGTAATTTCTCCACATTGCAAGGTGCAATTCTGAAATTTTTTGCTTTTTCCTGCTCCTCTTAGCATGATAAAGAAGATTCAAAGAGAGTGAGATGCCAGCTCTTTTCATTCAGTCAGTAGCTTCAAACATTTCTGGTATATGAATAACATGATGTTTTTCAATGGCAAAAATCAATGAATATTGTAAATGCACAAACAGTAATTGTTCCCCATTGCAAGGTGCAATTCTGAAATTTTTTGCTTTTTCCTGCTCCTCTTAGCATGATAAAGAAGATTCAAATAGAGTGAGATGCCAGCTCTTTTCATTCAGTCAGTAGCTTCAATCATTTCTGGACGTTTTTCAATGGCAAAAATCAATGAATATTGTAAATGCACAAACAGTAATTTCTCCACATTGCAAGGTGCAATTCTGAAATTTTTTGCTTTTTCCTGCTCCTCTTAGCATGATAAAGAAGATTCAAAGAGAGTGAGATGCCAGATTTTTTCATTCAGTCAGTAGCTTCAAACCTTTCTGGTATATGAATAACATGTTTTTCAATGGCAAAAATCAATGAATATTGTAAATGCACAAACAGTAATTTCTCCGCATTGCAAGGTGCAATTTTGAAATTTTTTGCTTTTTCCTGCTCTTCTTAGCATGATAAAGAAGATTCAAAGAGAGTGAGATGCCAGCTCTTTTCATTCAGTCAGTAGCTTCAAACATTTCTGGTATATGAATAACATGATGTTTTTCAATGGCAAAAATCAATGAATATTGTAAATGCACAAACAGTAATTTCTCCGCATTGCAAGGTGCAATTCTGAAATTTTTTGCTTTTTCCTGCTCCTCTTAGCATGATAAAGAAGATTCAAAGAGAGTGAGATGCCAGCTCATTTCATTCAGTCAGTAGCTTCAAACATTTCTGGACGTTTTTCAATGGCAAAAATCAATGAATATTGTAAATGCACAAACAGTAATTTCTCCACATTGCAAGGTGCAATTCTGAAATTTTTTGCTTTTTCCTGCTCCTCTTAGCATGATAAGAAGATTCAAAGACAGTGAGATGCCAGCTCTTTTCATTCAGTCAGTAGCTTCAAACATTTCTGGTATATGAATAACATGATGTTTTTCAATGGCAAAAATCAATGAATATTGTAAATGCACAAACAGTAATTTCTCCGCATTGCAAGGTGCAATTCTGAAATTTTTTGCTTTTTCCTGCTCCTCTTAGCATGATAAAGAAGATTCAAAGAGAGTGAGATGCCAGCTCCTTTCATTCAGTCAGTAGCTTCAAACATTTCTGGACATTTTTCAATGGCAAAAATCAATGAATATTGTAAATGCACAAACAGTAATTTCTCCACATTGCAAGGTGCAATTCTGAAATTTTTTGCTTTTTCCTGCTCCTCTTAGCATGATAAAGAAGATTCAAAGAGAGTGAGATGCCAGCTCTTTTCATTCAGTCAGTAGCTTCAAACATTTCTGGTATAGGAATAACATGATGTTTTTCAATGGCAAAAATCAAGGAATATTGTAAATGCACAAACAGTAATTTCTCCGTATTGCAAGGTGCAATTCTGAAATTTTTTGCTTTTTCCTGCTCCTCTTAGCATGATAAAGAAGATTCAAAGAGAGTGAGATGCCAGCTCCTTTCATTCAGTCAGTAGCTTCAAACATTTCTGGACGTTTTTCAATGGCAAAAATGAATGAATATTGTAAATGCACAAACAGTAATTTCTCCACATTGCAACGTGCAATTCTGAAATTTTTTGCTTTTTCCTGCTCCTCTTAGCATGATAAAGAAGATTCAAAGAGAGTGAGATGCCAGCTCTTTTCATTCAGTCAGTAGCATCAAACATTTCTGGTATATGAATAACATGATGTTTTTCAATGGCAAAAATCAATGAATATTGTAAATGCACAAACAGTAATTTCTCCGCATTGCAAGGTGCAATTCTGAAATATTTTGCTTTTTCCTGCTCCTCTTAGCATGATAAAGAAGATTCAAAGAGAGTGAGATGCCAGCTCCTTTCATTCAGTCAGTAGCTTCAAACATTTCTGGACGTTTTTCAATGGCAAAAATCAATGAATATTGTAAATGCACAAACAGTAATTTCTCCACATTGCAAGGTGCAATTCTGAAATTTTTTTGCTTTTTCCTGCTCCTCTTAGCATGATAAAGAAGATTCAAAGAGAGTGAGATGCCAGCTCTTTTCATTCAGTCAGTAGCTTCAAACATTTCTGGTATATGAATAACATGATGTTTTTCAATGGCAATAATCAATGAATATTGTAAATGCACAAACAGTAATTTCTCCGCATTGCAAGGTTCAATTCTGAAATTTTTTGCTTTTTCCTGCTCCTCTTAGCATGATAAAGAAGATTCAAAGAGAATGAGATGCCAGCTCTTTTCATTCAGTCAGTAGCTTCAAACATTTCTGGTATATGAATAACATGATGTTTTTCAATGGCAAAAATCAATGAATATTGTAAATGCACAAACAGTAATTTCTCCGCATTGCAAGGTGCAATTCTGAAATTTTTTGCTTTTTCCTGCTCCTCTTAGCATGATAAAGAAGATTCAAAGAGAGTGAGATGCCAGCTCCTTTCATTCAGTCAGTAGCTTCAAACATTTCTGGAAGTTTTTCAATGGCAAAAATCAATGAATATTGTAAATGCACAAACAGTAATTTCTCCACATTGCAAGGTGCAATTCTGAAATTTTTTGCTTTTTCCTGCTCCTCTTAGCATGATAAAGAAGATTCAAAGAGAGTGAGATGCCAGCTCTTTTCATTCAGTCAGTAGCTTCATACATTTCGGGTATATGAATAACATGATGTTTTTCAATGGCAAAAATCAATGAATATTGTAAATGCACAAACAGTAATTACTCCGCATTGCAAGGTGCAATTCTGAAATTTTTTGCTTTTTCCTGCTCCTCTTAGCATGATAAAGAAGATTCAAAGAGAGTGAGATGCCAGCTCCTTTCATTCAGTCAGTAGCTTCAAACATTTCTGGACGTTTTTCAATGGCAAAAATCAATGAATATTGTAAATGCACAAACAGTAATTTCTCCGCATTGCAAGGTGCAATTCTGAAATTTTTTGCTTTTTCCTGCTCCTCTTAGCATGATAAAGAAGATTCAAAGAGAGTGAGATGCCAGCTCCTTTCATTCAGTCAGTAGCTTCAAACATTTCTGGACGTTTTTCAATGTCAAAAATCAATGAAAATTGTAAATGCACAAACAGTAATTTCTCCACATTGCAAGGTGCAATTCTGAAATTTTTTGCTTTTTCCTGCTCCTCTTAGCATGATAAAGAAGATTCAAAGAGAGTGAGATGCCAGCTCTTTTCATTCAGTCAGTAGCTTCAAACATTTCTGGTATATGAATAACATGATGTTTTTCAATGGCAAAAATCAATGAATATTGTAAATGCACAAACAGTAATTTCTCCACATTGCAAGGTGCAATTCTGAAATTTTTTGCTTTTTCCTGCTCCTCTTAGCATGATAAAGAAGATTCAAAGAGAGTGAGATGCAAGCTCTTTTCATTCAGTCAGTAGCTTCAAACATTTCTGGTATATGAATAACATGATGTTTTTCAATGGCAAAAATCAATGAATATTGTAAATGCACAAACAGTAATATCTCCACATTGCAAGGTGCAATTTTGAAATTTTTTGCTTTTTCCTGCTCTTCTTAGCATGATAAAGAAGATTCAAAGAGAGTGAGATGCCAGCTCTTTTCATTCAGTCAGTAGCTTCAAACATTTCTGGTATATGAATAACATGATGTTTTTCAATGGCAAAAATCAATGAATATTGTAAATGCACAAACAGTAATTTCTCCGCATTGCAAGGTGCAATTCTGAAATTTTTTGCTTTTTCCTGCTCCTCTTAGCATGATAAAGAAGATTCAAAGACAGTGAGATGCCAGCTCCTTTCATTCAGTCAGTAGCTTTAAACATTTCTGGACGTTTTTCAATGGCAAAAATCAATGAATATTGTAAATGCACAAACAGTAATTTCTCCACATTGCAAGGTGCAATTCTGAATTTTTTTGCTTTTTCCTGCTCCTCTTAGCATGATAAAGAAGATTCAAAGAGAGTGAGATGCCAGCCCTTTTCATTCAGTCAGTAGCTTCAAACATTTCTGGTATATGAATAACATGATGTTTTTCAATGGCAAAAATCAATGAATATTGTAAATGCACAAACAGTAATTGTTCCCCATTGCAAGGTGCAATTCTGAAATTTTTTGCTTTTTCCTGCTCCTCTTAGCATGATAAAGAAGATTCAAATAGAGTGAGATGCCAGCTCTTTTCATTCAGTCAGTAGCTTCAATCATTTCTGGACGTTTTTCAATGGCAAAAATCAATGAATATTGTAAATGCACAAACAGTAATTTCTCCACATTGCAAGGTGCAATTCTGAAATTTTTTGCTTTTTCCTGCTCCTCTTAGCATGATAAAGAAGATTCAAAGAGAGTGAGATGCCAGATTTTTTCATTCAGTCAGTAGCTTCAAACCTTTCTGGTATATGAATAACATGTTTTTCAATGGCAAAAATCAATGAATATTGTAAATGCACAAACAGTAATTTCTCCGCATTGCAAGGTGCAATTTTGAAATTTTTTGCTTTTTCCTGCTCTTCTTAGCATGATAAAGAAGATTCAAAGAGAGTGAGATGCCAGCTCTTTTCATTCAGTCAGTAGCTTCAAACATTTCTGGTATATGAATAACATGATGTTTTTCAATGGCAAAAATCAATGAATATTGTAAATGCACAAACAGTAATTTCTCCGCATTGCAAGGTGCAATTCTGAAATTTTTTGCTTTTTCCTGCTCCTCTTAGCATGATAAAGAAGATTCAAAGAGAGTGAGATGCCAGCTCATTTCATTCAGTCAGTAGCTTCAAACATTTCTGGACGTTTTTCAATGGCAAAAATCAATGAATATTGTAAATGCACAAACAGTAATTTCTCCACATTGCAAGGTGCAATTCTGAAATTTTTTGCTTTTTCCTGCTCCTCTTAGCATGATAAGAAGATTCAAAGACAGTGAGATGCCAGCTCTTTTCATTCAGTCAGTAGCTTCAAACATTTCTGGTATATGAATAACATGATGTTTTTCAATGGCAAAAATCAATGAATATTGTAAATGCACAAACAGTAATTTCTCCGCATTGCAAGGTGCAATTCTGAAATTTTTTGCTTTTTCCTGCTCCTCTTAGCATGATAAAGAAGATTCAAAGAGAGTGAGATGCCAGCTCCTTTCATTCAGTCAGTAGCTTCAAACATTTCTGGACATTTTTCAATGGCAAAAATCAATGAATATTGTAAATGCACAAACAGTAATTTCTCCACATTGCAAGGTGCAATTCTGAAATTTTTTGCTTTTTCCTGCTCCTCTTAGCATGATAAAGAAGATTCAAAGAGAGTGAGATGCCAGCTCTTTTCATTCAGTCAGTAGCTTCAAACATTTCTGGTATAGGAATAACATGATGTTTTTCAATGGCAAAAATCAAGGAATATTGTAAATGCACAAACAGTAATTTCTCCGTATTGCAAGGTGCAATTCTGAAATTTTTTGCTTTTTCCTGCTCCTCTTAGCATGATAAAGAAGATTCAAAGAGAGTGAGATGCCAGCTCCTTTCATTCAGTCAGTAGCTTCAAACATTTCTGGACGTTTTTCAATGGCAAAAATGAATGAATATTGTAAATGCACAAACAGTAATTTCTCCACATTGCAACGTGCAATTCTGAAATTTTTTGCTTTTTCCTGCTCCTCTTAGCATGATAAAGAAGATTCAAAGAGAGTGAGATGCCAGCTCTTTTCATTCAGTCAGTAGCATCAAACATTTCTGGTATATGAATAACATGATGTTTTTCAATGGCAAAAATCAATGAATATTGTAAATGCACAAACAGTAATTTCTCCGCATTGCAAGGTGCAATTCTGAAATATTTTGCTTTTTCCTGCTCCTCTTAGCATGATAAAGAAGATTCAAAGAGAGTGAGATGCCAGCTCCTTTCATTCAGTCAGTAGCTTCAAACATTTCTGGACGTTTTTCAATGGCAAAAATCAATGAATATTGTAAATGCACAAACAGTAATTTCTCCACATTGCAAGGTGCAATTCTGAAATTTTTTTGCTTTTTCCTGCTCCTCTTAGCATGATAAAGAAGATTCAAAGAGAGTGAGATGCCAGCTCTTTTCATTCAGTCAGTAGCTTCAAACATTTCTGGTATATGAATAACATGATGTTTTTCAATGGCAATAATCAATGAATATTGTAAATGCACAAACAGTAATTTCTCCGCATTGCAAGGTTCAATTCTGAAATTTTTTGCTTTTTCCTGCTCCTCTTAGCATGATAAAGAAGATTCAAAGAGAATGAGATGCCAGCTCTTTTCATTCAGTCAGTAGCTTCAAACATTTCTGGTATATGAATAACATGATGTTTTTCAATGGCAAAAATCAATGAATATTGTAAATGCACAAACAGTAATTTCTCCGCATTGCAAGGTGCAATTCTGAAATTTTTTGCTTTTTCCTGCTCCTCTTAGCATGATAAAGAAGATTCAAAGAGAGTGAGATGCCAGCTCCTTTCATTCAGTCAGTAGCTTCAAACATTTCTGGAAGTTTTTCAATGGCAAAAATCAATGAATATTGTAAATGCACAAACAGTAATTTCTCCACATTGCAAGGTGCAATTCTGAAATTTTTTGCTTTTTCCTGCTCCTCTTAGCATGATAAAGATGATTCAAAGAGTGAGATGCCAGCTCTTTTCATTCAGTCAGTAGCTTCATACATTTCGGGTATATGAATAACATGATGTTTTTCAATGGCAAAAATCAATGAATATTGTAAATGCACAAACAGTAATTTCTCCGCATTGCAAGGTGCAATTCTGAAATTTTTTGCTTTTTCCTGCTCCTCTTAGCATGATAAAGAAGATTCAAAGAGAGTGAGATGCCAGCTCCTTTCATTCAGTCAGTAGCTTCAAACCTTTCTGGACGTTTTTCAATGGCAAAAATCAATGAATATTGTAAATGCACAAACAGTAATTTCTCCGCATTGCAAGGTGCAATTCTGAAATTTTTTGCTTTTTCCTGCTCCTCTTAGCATGATAAAGAAGATTCAAAGAGAGTGAGATGCCAGCTCCTTTCATTCAGTCAGTAGCTTCAAACATTTCTGGACGTTTTTCAATGTCAAAAATCAATGAAAATTGTAAATGCACAAACAGTAATTTCTCCACATTGCAAGGTGCAATTCTGAAATTTTTTGCTTTTTCCTGCTCCTCTTAGCATGATAAAGAAGATTCAAAGAGAGTGAGATGCCAGCTCTTTTCATTCAGTCAGTAGCTTCAAACATTTCTGGTATATGAATAACATGATGTTTTTCAATGGCAAAAATCAATGAATATTGTAAATGCACAAACAGTAATTTCTCCACATTGCAAGGTGCAATTCTGAAATTTTTTGCTTTTTCCTGCTCCTCTTAGCATGATAAAGAAGATTCAAAGAGAGTGAGATGCAAGCTCTTTTCATTCAGTCAGTAGCTTCAAACATTTCTGGTATATGAATAACATGATGTTTTTCAATGGCAAAAATCAATGAATATTGTAAATGCACAAACAGTAATATCTCCACATTGCAAGGTGCAATTCTGAAATTTTTTGCTTTTTCCTGCTCTTCTTAGCATGATAAAGAAGATTCAAAGAGAGTGAGATGCCAGCTCTTTTCATTCAGTCAGTAGCTTCAAACATTTCTGGTATATGAATAACATGATGTTTTTCAATGGCAAAAATCAATGAATATTGTAAATGCACAAACAGTAATTTCTCCGCATTGCAAGGTGCAATTCTGAAATTTTTTGCTTTTTCCTGCTCCTCTTAGCATGATAAAGAAGATTCAAAGACAGTGAGATGCCAGCTCCTTTCATTCAGTCAGTAGCTTTAAACATTTCTGGACGTTTTTCAATGGCAAAAATCAATGAATATTGTAAATGCACAAACAGTAATTTCTCCACATTGCAAGGTGCAATTCTGAATTTTTTTGCTTTTTCCTGCTCCTCTTAGCATGATAAAGAAGATTCAAAGAGAGTGAGATGCCAGCCCTTTTCATTCAGTCAGTAGCTTCAAACATTTCTGGTATATGAATAACATGATGTTTTTCAATGGCAAAAATCAATGAATATTGTAAATGCACAAACAGTAATTTCTCCGCATTGCAAGGTGCAATTCTGAAATTTTTTGCCTTTTCCTGCTCCTCTTAGCATGATAAAGAAGATTCAAAGAGAGTGAGATGCCAGCTCCTTTCATTCAGTCAGTAGCTTCAAACATTTCTGGACGTTTTTCAATGGCAAAAATCAATGAATATTGTAAATGCACAAACAGTAATTTCTCCACATTGCAAGGTGCAATTCTGAAATTTTTTGCTTTTTCCTGCTCCTCTTAGCATGATAAAGAAGATTCAAACAGAGTGAGATGCCAGCTCTTTTCATTCAGTCAGTAGCTTCAAACATTTCTGGTATATGAATAACATGATGTTTTTCAATGGCAAAAAACAATGAATATTGTAAATGCACAAACAGTAATTTCTCCGCATTGCAAGGTGCAATTCTGAAATTTTTTGCTTTTTCCTGCTCCTCTAAGCATGATAAAGAAGATTCAAAGAGAGTGAGATGCCAGCTCCTTTCATTCAGTCAGTAGCTTCAAACATTTCTGGACGTTTTTCAATGGCAAAAATCAATGAATATTGTAAATGCACAAACAGTAATTTCTCCACATTGCAAGGTGCAATTCTGAAATTTTTTGCTTTTTCCTGCTCCTCTTAGCATGATAAAGAAGATTCAAAGAGAGTGAGATGCCAGCTCTTTTCATTCAGTCAGTAGCTTCAAACATTTCTGGTATATGAATAACATGATGTTTTTCAATGGCAAAAATCAATGAATATTGTAAATGCACAAACAGTAATTGTTCCACATTGCAAGGTGCAATTCTGAAATTTTTTGCTTTTTCCTGCTCCTCTTAGCATGATAAAGAAGATTCAAAGAGAGTGAGATGCCAGCTCCTTTCATTCAGTCAGTAGCTTAAATCATTTCTGGACGTTTTTCAATGGCAAAAATCAATGAATATTGTAAATGCACAAACAGTAATTTCTCCACATTGCAAGGTGCAATTCTGAAATTTTTTGCTTTTTCCTGCTCCTCTTAGCATGATAAAGAATATTCAAAGAGAGTGAGATGCCAGATTTTTTCATTCAGTCAGTAGCTTCAAACCTTTCTGGTATATGAATAACATGTTTTTCAATGGCAAAAATCAATGAATATTGTAAATGCACAAACAGTAATTTCTCCGCATTGCAAGGTGCAATTTTGAAATTTTTTGCTTTTTCCTGCTCTTCTTAGCATGATAAAGAAGATTCAAAGAGAGTGAGATGCCAGCTCTTTTCATTCAGGCAGTAGCTTCAAACATTTCTGGTATATGAATAACATGATGTTTTTCAATGGCAAAAATCAATGAATATTGTAAATGCACAAACAGTAATTTCTACGCATTGCAAGGTGCAATTCTGAAATTTTTTGCTTTTTCCTGCTCCTCTTAGCATGATAAAGAAGATTCAAAGAGAGTGAGATGCCAGCTCCTTTCATTCAGTCAGTAGCTTCAAACATTTCTGGACGTTTTTCAATGGCAAAAATCAATGAATATTGTAAATGCACAAACAGTAATTTCTCCACATTGCAAGGTGCAATTCTGAAATTTTTTGCTTTTTCCTGCTCCTCTTAGCATGATAAAGAAGATTCAAAGAGAGTGAGATGCCAGCTCTTTTCATTCAGTCAGTAGCTTCAAACATTTCTGGTATATGAATAACATGATGTTTTTCAATGGCAAAAATCAATGAATATTGTAAATGCACAAACAGTAATTTCTCCGCATTGCAAGGTGCAATTCTGAAATTTTTTGCTTTTTCCTGCTCCTCTAAGCATGATAAAGAAGATTCAAAGAGAGTGAGATGCCAGCTCCTTTCATTCAGTCAGTAGCTTCAAACATTTCTGGACGTTTTTCAATGGCAAAAATCAATGAATATTGTAAATGCACAAACAGTAATTTCTCCACATTGCAAGGTGCAATTCTGAAATTTTTTGCTTTTTCCTGCTCCTCTTAGCATGATAAAGAAGATTCAAAGAGAGTGAGATGCCAGCTCATTTCATTCAGTCAGTAGCTTCAAACATTTCTGGTATATGAATAACATGATGTTTTTCAATGGCAAAAATCAATGAATATTGTAAATGCACAAACAGTAATTTCTCCACATTGCAAGGTGCAATTCTGAAATTTTTTGCTTTTTCCTGCTCCTCTTAGCATGATAAAGAAGATTCAAAGAGAGTGAGATGCCAGCTTTTTTCATTCAGTCAGTAGCTTCAAACATTTCTGGTATATGAATAACATGTTTTTCAATGGCAAAAATCAATGAATATTGTAAATGCACAAACAGTAATTTCTCCGCATTGCAAGGTGCAATTCTGAAATTTTTTGCTTTTTCCTGCTCCTCTTAGCATGATAAAGAAGATTCAAAGAGAGTGAGAGGCCAGCTCCTTTCATTCAGTCAGTAGCTTCAAACATTTCTGGACGTTTTTCAATGGCAAAAATCAATGAATATTGTAAATGCACAAACAGTAATTTCTCCACATTGCAAGGTGCAATTCTGAAAGTTTTTGCTTTTTCCTGCTCCTCTTAGCATGATAAAGAAGATTCAAAGAGAGTGAGATGCCAGCTCTTTTCATTCATTCAGTAGCTTCAAACATTTCTGGTATATGAATAACATGATGTTTTTCAATGGCAAAAATCAATGAATATTGTAAATGCACAAACAGTAATTTCTCCGCATTGCAAGGTGCAATTCTGAAATTTTTTGCTTTTTCCTGCTCTTCTTAGCATGATAAAGAAGATTCAAAGAGAGTGAGATGCCAGCTCCTTTCATTCAGTCAGTAGCTTCAAACATTTCTGGACGTTTTTCAATGGCAAAAATCAATGAATATTGTAAATGCACAAACAGTAATTTCTCCACATTGCAAGGTGCAATTCTGAAATTTTTTGCTTTTTCCTGCTCCTCTTAGCATGATAAAGAAGATTCAAAGAGAGTGAGATGCCAGCTCTTTTCATTCAGTGAGTAGCTTCAAACATTTCTGGTATATGAATAACATGATGTTTTTCAATGGCAAAAATCAATAAATATTGTAAATGCACAAACAGTAATTTCTCCGCATTGCAAGGTGCAATTCTGAAATTTTTTGCTTTTTCCTGCTCTTCTTAGCATGATAAAGAAGATTCAAAGAGAGTGAGATGCCAGCTCCTTTCATTCAGTCAGTAGCTTCAAACATTTCTGGACGTTTTTCAATGGCAAAAATCAATGAATATTGTAAATGCACAAACAGTAATTTCTCCACATTGCAAGGTGCAATTCTGAAATTTTTTGCTTTTTCCTGCTACTCTTAGCATGATAAAGAAGATTCAAAGAGAGTGAGATGCCAGCTCTTTTCATTCAATCAGTAGCTTCAACCATTTCTGGTATATGAATAACGATGTTTTTCAATGGCAAAAATCAATGAATATTGTAAATGCACAAACAGTAATTTCTCCGCATTGCAAGGTGCAATTCTGAAATTTTTTGCTTTTTCCTGCTCCTCTTAGCATGATAAAGAAGATTCAAAGAGAGTGAGATGCCAGGTCATTTCATTCAGTCAGTAGCTTCAAACATTTCTGGACGTTTTTCAATGGCAAAAATCAATGAATATTGTAAATGCACAAACAGTAAATTCTCCACATTGCAAGGTGCAATTCTGAATTTTTTTGCTTTTTCATGCTCCTCTTAGCATGATAAAGATGATTCAAAGAGAGTGAGATGCCAGCTCTTTTCATTCAGTCAGTAGCTTCAAACATTTCTGGTATATGAATAACATGATGTTTTTCAATGGCAAAAATCAATGAATATTGTAAATGCACAAACAGTAATTTCTCCGCATTGCAAGGTGCAATTCTGAAATTTTTTGCTTTTTCCTGCTCCTCTTAGCATGATAAAGAAGATTCAAAGAGAGTGAGATGCCAACTCCTTTCATTCAGTCAGTAGCTTCAATCATTTCTGGACGTTTTTCAATGGCAAAAATCAAAGAATATTGTAAATGCACAAACAGTAATTTCTCCACATTGCAAGGTGCAATTCTGAAATTTTTTGCTTTTTCCTGCTCCTCTTAGCATGATAAAGAAGATTGAAAGAGAGTGAGATGCCAGTTCTTTTCATTCAGTCAGTAGCTTCAAACATTTCTGGTATATGAATAACATGATGTTTTTCAATGGCAAAAATCAATGAATATTGTAAATGCACAAACATTAATGTCTCCGCATTGCAAGGTGCAATTCTGAAATTTTTTGCTTTTTCCTGCTCCTCTTAGCATGATAAAGAAGATTCAAAGAGAGTGAGATGCCAGCTCCTTTCATTCAGTCAGTAGCTTCAAACATTTCTGGACGTTTTTCAATGGCAAAAATCAATGAATATTGTAAATGCACAAACAGTAATTTCTCCACATTGCAAGGTGCAATTCTGAAATTTTTTGCTTTTTCCTGCTCCTCTTAGCATGATAAAGAAGATTCAAAGAGAGTGAGATGCCAGCTCTTTTCATTCAGTCAGTAGCTTCAAACATTTCTGGTATATGAATAACATGATGTTTTTCAATGGCAAAAATCAATGAATATTGTAAATGCACAAACAGTAATTTCTCCGCATTGCAAGGTGCAATTCTGAAATTTTTTGCTTTTTCCTGCTCCTCTTAGCATGATAAAGAAGATTCAAAGAGAGTGAGATGCCAGGTCATTTCATTCAGTCAGTAGCTTCAAACATTTCTGGACGTTTTTCAATGGCAAAAATCAATGAATATTGTAAATGCACAAACAGTAAATTCTCCACATTGCAAGGTGCAATTCTGAAATTTTTTGCTTTTTCCTGCTCCTCTTAGCATGATAAAGATGATTCAAAGAGAGTGAGATGCCAGCTCTTTTCATTCAGTCAGTAGCTTCAAACATTTCTGGTATATGAATAACATGATGTTTTTCAATGGCAAAAATCAATGAATATTGTAAATGCACAAACAGTAATTTCTCCGCATTGCAAGGTGCAATTCTGAAATTTTTTGCTTTTTCCTGCTCCTCTTAGCATGATAAAGAAGATTCAAAGAGAGTGAGATGCCAACTCCTTTCATTCAGTCAGTAGCTTCAATAATTTCTGGACGTTTTTCAATGGCAAAAATCAATGAATATTGTAAATGCACAAACAGTAATTTCTCCACATTGCAAGGTGCAATTCTGAAATTTTTTGCTTTTTCCTGCTCCTCTTAGCATGATATAGAAGATTCAAAGAGAGTGAGATGCCAGCTCTTTTCATTCAGTCAGTAGCTTCAAACATTTCTGGTATATGAATAACATGATGTTTTTCAATGGCAAAAATCAATGAATATTGTAAATGCACAAACATTAATGTCTCCGCATTGCAAGGTGCAATTCTGAAATTTTTTGCTTTTTCCTGATCCTCTTAGCATGATAAAGAAGATTCAAAGAGAGTGAGATGCCAGCTCCTTTCATTCAGTCAGTAGCTTCAAACATTTCTGGACGTTTTTCAATGGCAAAAATCAATGAATATTGTAAATGCACAAACAGTAATTTCTCCACATTGCAAGGTGCAATTCTGAAATTTTTTGCTTTTTCCTGCTCCTCTTAGCATGATAAAGAAGATTCAAAGAGAGTGAGATGCCAGCTCTTTTCATTCAGTCAGTAGCTTCAAACATTTCTGGTATATGAATAACATGATGTTTTTCAATGGCAAAAATCAATGAATATTGTAAATGCACAAACATTAATTTCTCCGCATTGCAAGGTGCAATTCTGAAATTTTTTGCTTTTTCCTGCTCCTCTTAGCATGATAAAGAAGATTCAAAGAGAGTGAGATGCCAGCTCATTTCATTCAGTCAGTAGCTTCAAACATTTCTGGACGTTTTTCAATGGCAAAAATCAATGAATAATGTAAATGCACAAACAGTAATTTCTCCACATTGCAAGGTGCAATTCTGAAATTTTTTGCTTTTTCCTGCTCCTCTTAGCATGATAAAGAAGATTCAAAGAGAGTGAGATGCCAGCTTTTTTCATTCAGTCAGTAGCTTCAAACATTTCTGGTATATAAATAACATGTTTTTCAATGGCAAAAATCAATGAATATTGTAAATGCACAAACAGTAATTTCTCCGCATTGCAAGGTGCAATTCTGAAATTTTTTGCTTTTTCCTGCTCCTCTTAGCATGATAAAGAAGATTCAAAGAGAGTGAGATGCCAGCTCCTTTCATTCAGTCAGTAGCTTCAAACATTTCTGGACGTTTTTCAATGGCAAAAATCAATGAATATTGTAAATGCACAAACAGTAATTTCTCCACATTGCAAGGTGCAATTCTGAAATTTTTTGCTTTTTCCTGCTCCTCTTAGCATGATAAAGAAGATTCAAAGAGAGTGAGATGCCAGCTCTTTTCATTCAGTTAGTAGCTTCAAACATTTCTGGTATATGAATAACATGATGTTTTTCAATGGCAAAAATCAATGAATATTGTAAATGCACAAACATTAATTTCTCCGCATTGCAAGGTGCAATTCTGAAATTTTTTGCTTTTTCCTGCTCCTCTTAGCATGATAAAGAAGATTCAAAGAGAGTGAGATGCCAGCTCCTTTCATTCAGTCAGTAGCTTCAAACATTTCTGGACGTTTTTCAATGGCAAAAATCAATGAATAATGTAAATGCACAAACAGTAATTTCTCCACATTGCAAGGTGCAATTCTGAAATTTTTTGCTTTTTCCTGCTCCTCTTAGCATGATAAAGAAGATTCAAAGAGAGTGAGATGCCAGCTCTTTTCATTCAGTCAGTAGCTTCAAACATTTCTGGTATATGAATAACATGATGTTTTTCAATGGCAAAAATCAATGAATATTGTAAATGCACAAACAGTAATTTCTCCGCATTGCAAGGTGCAATTCTGAAATTTTTTGCTTTTTCCTGCTCTTCTTAGCATGATAAAGAAGATTCAAAGAGAGTGAGATGCCAGCTCCTTTCATTCAGTCAGTAGCTTCAAACATTTCTGGACGTTTTTCAATGGCAAAAATCAATGAATATTGTAAATGCACAAACAGTAATTTCTCCACATTACAAGGTGCAATTCTGAAATTTTTTGCTTTTTCCTGCTCCTCTTAGCATGATAAAGAAGATTCAAAGAGAGTGAGATGCCAGCTCTTTTCATTCAGTCAGTAGCTTCAAACATTTCTGGTATATGAATAACGATGTTTTTCAATGGCAAAAATCAATAAATATTGTAAATGCACAAACAGTAATTTCTCCGCATTGCAAGGTGCAATTCTGAAATTTTTTGCTTTTTCCTGCTCCTCTTAGCATGATAAAGAAGATTCAAAGAGAGTGAGATGCCAGCTCCTTTCATTCAGTCAGTAGCTTCAAACATTTCTGGACATTTTTCAATGGCAAAAATCAATGAATATTGTAAATGCACAAACAGTAATTTCTCCACATTGCAAGGTGCAATTCTGAAATTTTTTGCTTTTTCCTGCTCCTCTTAGCATGATAAAGAAGATTCAAAGATAGTGAGATGCCAGCTCTTTTCATTCAGTCAGTAGCTTCAAACATTTCTGGTATATGAATAACATGATGTTTTTCAATGGCAAAAATCAATGAATATTGTAAATGCACAAACAGTAATTTCTCCGCATTGCAAGGTGCAATTCTGAAATTTTTTGCTTTTTCCTGCTCCTCTTAGCATGATAAAGAAGATTCAAAGAGAGTGAGATGCCAGCTCCTTTCATTCAGTCAGTAGCTTCAATCATTTCTGGACGTTTTTCAATGGCAAAAATCAATGAATATTGTAAATGCACAAACAGTAATTTCTCCACATTGCAAGGTGCAATTCTGAAATTTTTTGCTTTTTCCTGCTCCTCTTAGCATGATAAAGAAGATTCAAAGAGAGTGAGATGCCAGTTCTTTTCATTCAGTCAGTAGCTTCAAACATTTCTGGTATATGAATAACATGATGTTTTTCAATGGCAAAAATCAATGAATATTGTAAATGCACAAACAGTAATTTCTCCGCATTGCAAGGTGCAATTCTGAAATTTTTTGCTTTTTCCTGCTCCTCTTAGCATGATAAAGAAGATTCAAAGAGAGTGAGATGCCAGCTCCTTTCATTCAGTCAGTAGCTTCAAACATTTCTGGACGTTTTTCAATGGCAAAAATCAATGAATATTGTAAATACACAAACAGTAATTTCTCCACATTGCAAGGTGCAATTCTGAAATTTTTTGCTTTTTCCTGCTCCTCTTAGCATGATAAAGAAGATTCAAAGAGAGTGAGAAGCCAGCTCTTTTCATTCAGTCAGTAGCTTCAAACATTTCTGGTATATGAATAACATGATGTTTTTCAATGGCAAAAATCAATGAATATTGTGAATGCACAAACAGTAATTTCTCCGCATTGCAAGGTGCAATTCTGAAATTTTTTGCTTTTTCCTGCTCCTCTTAGCATGATAAAGAAGATTCAAAGAGAGTGAGATGCCAGCTCCTTTCATTCAGTCAGTAGCTTCAAACATTTCTGGACGTTTTTCAATGGCAAAAATCAATGAATATTGTAAATGCACAAACAGTAATTTCTCCACATTGCAAGGTGCAATTCTGAAATTTTTTGCTCTTTCCTGCTCCTCTTAGCATGATAAAGAAGATTCAAAGAGAGTGAGATGCCAGCTCTTTTCATTCAGTCAGTAGCTTCAAACATTTCTGCTATATGAATAACATGATGTTTTTCAATGGCAAAAATCAATGAATATTGTAAACGCACAAACAGTAATTTCTCCGCATTGCAAGGTGCAATTCTGAAATTTTTTGCTTTTTCCTGCTCTTCTTAGCATGATAAAGAAGATTCAAAGAGAGTGAGATGCCAGCTCCTTTCATTCAGTCAGTAGCTTCAAACATTTCTGGACGTTTTTCAATGGCAAAAATCAATGAATATTGTAAATGCACAAACAGTAATTTCTCCACATTGCAAGGTGCAATTCTGAAATTTTTTGCTTTTTCCTGCTCCTCTTAGCATGATAAAGAAGATTCAAAGAGAGTGAGATGCCAGCTCTTTTCATTCAGTCAGTACCTTCAAACATTTCTGGTATATGAATAACATGATGTTTTTCAATGGCAAAAATCAATGAATATTGTAAATGCACAAACAGTAATTTCTCCGCAGTGCAAGGTGCAATTCTGAATTTTTTTGCTTTTTCCTGCTCCTCTTAGCATGATAAAGAAGATTCAAAGAGAGTGAGATGCCAGCTCCTTTCATTCAGTCAGTAGCTTCAAACATTTCTGGACGTTTTTCAATGGCAAAAATCAATGAATATTGTAAATGCACAAACAGTAATTTCTCCACATTGCAAGGTGCAATTCTGAAATTTTTTGCTTTTTCCTGCTCCTCTTAGCATGATAAAGAAGATTCAAAGAGAGTGAGATGCCAGCTCTTTTCATTCAGTCAGTAGCTTCAAACATTTCTGGTATATGAATAACATGATGTTTTTCAATGGCAAAAATCAATGAATATTGTAAATGCACAAACAGTAATTTCTCCGCATTGCAAGGTGCAATTCTGAATTTTTTTGCTTTTTCCTGCTCCTCTTAGCATGATAAAGAAGATTCAAAGAGAGTGAAATGCCAGCTCCTTTCATTCAGTCAGTAGCTTCAAACATTTCTGGACGTTTTTCAATGGCAAAAATCAATGAATATTGTAAATGCACAAACTGTAATTTCTCCATATTGCAAGGTGCAATTCTGAAATTTTTTGCTTTTTCCTGCTCCTCTTAGCATGATAAAGAAGATTCAAAGAGAGTGAGATGCCAGCTCTTTTCATTCAGTCAGTAGCTTCAAACATTTCTGGTATATGAATAACATGATGTTTTTCAATGGCAAAAATCAATGAATATTGTAAATGCACAAACAGTAATTTCTCCGCATTGCAAGGCGCAATTCTGAAATTTTTTGCTTTTTCCTGCTCCTCTTAGCATGATAAAGAAGATTCAAAGCGAGTGAGATGCCAGCTCCTTTCATTCAGTCAGTAGCTTCAAACATTTCTGGACGTTTTTCAATGGCAAAAATCAATGAATATTGTAAATGCACAAACAGTAATTTCTCCACATTGCAAGGTGCAATTCTGAAATTTTTTGCTTGTTCCTGCTCCTCTTAGCATGATAAAGAAGATTCAAAGAGAGTGAGATGCCAGCTCTTTTCATTCAGTCAGTAGCTTCAAACATTTCTGGTATATGAATAACATGATGTTTTTCAATGGCAAAAATCAATGAATATTGTAAATGCACAAACAGTAATTTCTCCACATTGCAAGGTGCAATTCTGAAATTTTTTGCTTTTTCCTGCTCCGCTTAGCATGATAAAGAAGATTCAAAGAGAGTGAGATGCCAGCTCTTTTCATTCAGTCAGTAGCTTCAAACATTTCTGGTATATGAATAACATGATGTTTTTCAATGGCAAAAATCAATGAATATTGTAAATGCACAAACAGTAATTTCTCCACATTGCAAGGTGCAATTCTGAAATTTTTTCTTTTTCCTGCTCTTCTTAGCATGATAAAGAAGATTCAAAGAGAGTGAGATGCCAGCTCTTTTCATTCAGTCAGTAGCTTCAAACATTTCTGGTATGTGAATAACATGATGTTTTTCAATGGCAAAAATCAATGAATATTGTAAATGCACAAACAGTAATTTCTCCGCATTGCAAGGTGCAATTCTGAAATTTTTTGCTTTTTCCTGCTCCTCTTAGCATGATAAAGAAGATTCAAAGAGAGTGAGTTGCCAGCTCCTTTCATTCAGTCAGTAGCTTCAAACATTTCTGGACGTTTTTCAATGGCAAAAATCAATGAATATTGTAAATGCACAAACAGTAATTTCTCCACATTGCAAGGTGCAATTCTGAAATTTTTTGCTTTTTCCTGCTCCTCTTAGCATGATAAAGAAGATTCAAAGAGAGTGAGATGCCAGCTCTTTTCATTCAGTCAGTAGCTTCAAACATTTCTGGTATATGAATAACATGATGTTTTTCAATGGCAAAAATCAATGAATATTGTAAATGCACAAACAGTAATTTCTCCGCATTGCAAGGTGCAATTCTGAAATTTTTTGCTTTTTCCTGCTCCTCTTAGCATGATAAAGAAGATTCAAAGAGAGTGAGTTGCCAGCTCCTTTCATTCAGTCAGTAGCTTCAAACATTTCTGGACGTTTTTCAATGGCAAAAATCAATGAATATTGTAAAGGCACAAACAGTAATTTCTCCACATTACAAGGTGCAATTCTGAAATTTTTTGCTTTTTCCTGCTCCTCTTAGCATGATAAAGAAGATTCAAAGAGAGTGAGATGCCAGCTCTTTTCATTCAGTCAGTAGCTTCAAACATTTCTGGTATATGAATAACATGATGTTTTTCAATGGCAAAAATCAATGAATATTGTAAATGCACAAACAGAAATTTCTCCGCATTGCAAGGTGCAATTCTGAAATTTTTTGCTTTTTCCTGCTCCTCTTAGCATGATAAAGAAGATTCAAAGAGAGTGAGATGCCAGCTCCTTTCATTCAGTCAGTAGCTTCAAACATTTCTGGACGTTTTTCAATGGCAAAAATCAATGAATATTGTAAATGCACAAACAGTAATTTCTCCACATTGCAAGGTGCAATTCTGAAATTTTTTGCTTTTTCCTGCTCCTCTTAGCATGATAAAGAAGATTCAAAGAGAGTGAGATGCCAGCTCTTTTCATTCAGTCAGTAGCTTCAAACATTTCTGGTATATGAATAACATGATGTTTTTCAATGGCAAAAATCAAAGAATATTGCAAATGCACAAACAGTAATTTCTCCACATTGCAAGGTGCAATTCTGAAATTTTTTCCTTTTTCCTGCTCCTCTTAGCATGATAAAGAAGATTCAAAGAGAGTGAGATGCCAGCTCCTTTCATTCAGTCAGTAGCTTCAAACATTTCTGGACGTTTTTCAATGGCAAAAATCAATGAATATTGTAAATGCACAAACAGTAATTTCTCCACATTGCAAGGTGCAATTCTGAAATTTTTTGCTTTTTCCTGCTCCTCTTAGCATAATAAAGAAGATTCAAAGAGAGTGAGATGCCAGCTCTTTTCATTCAGTCAGTAGCTTCAAACATTTCTGGTATATGAATAACATGATGTTTTTCAATCGCAAAAATCAATGAATATTGTAAATGCACAAACAGTAATTTCTCCACATTGCAAGGTGCAATTCTGAAATTTTTTGCTTTTTCCTGCTCCTCTTAGCATGATAAAGAAGATTGAAAGAGAGTGAGATGCCAGCTCTTTTCATTCAGTCAGTAGCTTCAAACATTTCTGGTATATGAATAACATGATGTTTTTCAATGGCAAAAATCAATGAATATTGTAAATGCACAAACAGTAATTTCTCCACATTGCAAGGTGCAATTCTGAAATTTTTTGCTTTTTCCTGCTCTTCTTAGCATGATAAAGAAGATTCAAAGAGAGTGAGATGCCAGCTCTTTTCATTCAGTCAGTAGCTTCAAACATTTCTGGTATATGAATAACATGATGTTTTTCAATGGCAAAAATCAATGAATATTGTAAATGCACAAACAGTAATTTCTCCGCATTGCAAGGTGCAATTCTGAAATTTTTTGCTTTTTCCTACTCCTCTTAGCATGATAAATAAGATTCAAAGAGAGTGAGATGCCATCTCCTTTCATTCAGTCAGTAGCTTCAAACATTTCTGGACGTTTTTCAATGGCAAAAATCAATGAATATTGTAAATGCACAAACAGTAATTTCTCCACATTGCAAGGTGCAATTCTGAAATTTTTTGCTTTTTCCTGCTCCTCTTAGCATGATAAAGAAGATTCAAAGAGAGTGAGATGCCAGCTCTTTTCATTCAGTCAGTAGCTTCAAACATTTCTGGTATATGAATAACATGATGTTTTTCAATGGCAAAAATCAATGAATATTGTAAATGCACAAACAGTAATTTCTCCGCATTGCAAGGTGCAATTCTGAAATTTTTTGCTTTTTCCTGCTCCTCTTAGCATGATAAAGAAGATTCAAAGAGAGTGAGATGCCAGCTCCTTTCATTCAGTCAGTAGCTTCAAACATTTCTGGACGTTTTTCAATGGCAAAAATCAATGAATATTGTAAATGCACAAACAGTAATTTCTCCACATTGCAAGGTGCAATTCTGAAATTTTTTGCTTTTTCCTGCTCTTCTTAGCATGATAAAGAAGATTCAAAGAGAGTGAGATGCCAGCTCTTTTCATTCAGTCAGTAGCTTCAAACATTTCTGGTATGTGAATAACATGATGTTTTTCAATGGCAAAAATCAATGAATATTGTAAATGCACAAACAGTAATTTCTCCGCATTGCAAGGTGCAATTATGAAATTTTTTGCTTTTTCCTGCTCCTCTTAGCATGATAAAGAAGATTCAAAGAGAGTGAGATGCCAGCTCCTTTCATTCAGTCAGTAGCTTCAAACATTTCTGGACGTTTTTCAATGGCAAAAATCAATGAATATTGTAAATGCACAAACAGTAATTTCTCCACATTGCAAGGTGCAATTCTGAAATTTTTTGCTTTTTCCTGCTCCTCTTAGCATGATAAAGAAGATTCAAAGAGAGTGAGATGCCAGCTCTTTTCATTCAGTCAGTAGCTTCAAACATTTCTGGTATATGAATAACATGATGTTTTTCAATCGCAAAAATCAATGAATATTGTAAATGCACAAACAGTAATTTCTCCACATTGCAAGGTGCAATTCTGAAATTTTTTGCTTTTTCCTGCTCCTCTTAGCATGATAAAGAAGATTGAAAGAGAGTGAGATGCCAGCTCTTTTCATTCAGTCAGTAGCTTCAAACATTTCTGGTATATGAATAACATGATGTTTTTCAATGGCAAAAATCAATGAATATTGTAAATGCACAAACAGTAATTTCTCCACATTGCAAGGTGCAATTCTGAAATTTTTTGCTTTTTCCTGCTCTTCTTAGCATGATAAAGAAGATTCAAAGAGAGTGAGATGCCAGCTCTTTTCATTCAGTCAGTAGCTTCAAACATTTCTGGTATATGAATAACATGATGTTTTTCAATGGCAAAAATCAATGAATATTGTAAATGCACAAACAGTAATTTCTCCGCATTGCAAGGTGCAATTCTGAAATTTTTTGCTTTTTCCTACTCCTCTTAGCATGATAAATAAGATTCAAAGAGAGTGAGATGCCATCTCCTTTCATTCAGTCAGTAGCTTCAAACATTTCTGGACGTTTTTCAATGGCAAAAATCAATGAATATTGTAAATGCACAAACAGTAATTTCTCCACATTGCAAGGTGCAATTCTGAAATTTTTTGCTTTTTCCTGCTCCTCTTAGCATGATAAAGAAGATTCAAAGAGAGTGAGATGCCAGCTCTTTTCATTCAGTCAGTAGCTTCAAACATTTCTGGTATATGAATAACATGATGTTTTTCAATGGCAAAAATCAATGAATATTGTAAATGCACAAACAGTAATTTCTCCGCATTGCAAGGTGCAATTCTGAAATTTTTTGCTTTTTCCTGCTCCTCTTAGCATGATAAAGAAGATTCAAAGAGAGTGAGATGCCAGCTCCTTTCATTCAGTCAGTAGCTTCAAACATTTCTGGACGTTTTTCAATGGCAAAAATCAATGAATATTGTAAATGCACAAACAGTAATTTCTCCACATTGCAAGGTGCAATTCTGAAATTTTTTGCTTTTTCCTGCTCTTCTTAGCATGATAAAGAAGATTCAAAGAGAGTGAGATGCCAGCTCTTTTCATTCAGTCAGTAGCTTCAAACATTTCTGGTATGTGAATAACATGATGTTTTTCAATGGCAAAAATCAATGAATATTGTAAATGCACAAACAGTAATTTCTCCGCATTGCAAGGTGCAATTATGAAATTTTTTGCTTTTTCCTGCTCCTCTTAGCATGATAAAGAAGATTCAAAGAGAGTGAGATGCCAGCTCCTTTCATTCAGTCAGTAGCTTCAAACATTTCTGGACGTTTTTCAATGGCAAAAATCAATGAATATTGTAAATGCACAAACAGTAATTTCTCCACATTGCAAGGTGCAATTCTGAAATTTTTTGCTTTTTCCTGCTCCTCTTAGCATGATAAAGAAGATTCAAAGAGAGTGAGATGCCAGCTCTTTTCATTCAGTCAGTAGCTTCAAACATTTCTGGTATATGAATAACATGATGTTTTTCAATGGCAAAAATCAATGAATATTGTAAATGCACAAACAGTAATTTCTCCGCATTGCAAGGTGCAATTCTGAAATTTTTTGCTTTTTCCTGCTCCTCTTAGCATGATAAAGAAGATTCAAAGAGAGTGAGATGCCAGCTCCTTTCATTCAGTCAGTAGCTTCAAACATTTCTGGACGTTTTTCAATGGCAAAAATCAATGAATATTGTAAAGGCACAAACAGTAATTTCTCCACATTGCAAGGTGCAATTCTGAAATTTTTTGCTTTTTCCTGCTCCTCTTAGCATGATAAAGAAGATTCAAAGAGAGTGAGATGCCAGCTCTTTTCATTCAGTCAGTAGCTTCAAACATTTCTGGTATATGAATAACATGATGTTTTTCAATGGCAAAAATCAATGAATATTGTAAATGCACAAACAGTAATTTCTCAGCATTGCAAGGTGCAATTCTGAAATTTTTTGCTTTTTCCTGCTCCTCTTAGCATGATAAAGAAGATTCAAAGAGAGTGAGATGCCAGCTCCTTTCATTCAGTCAGTAGCTTCAAACATTTCTGGACGTTTTTCAATGGCAAAAATCAATGAATATTGTAAATGCACAAACAGTAATTTCTCCACATTGCAAGGTGCAATTCTGAAATTTTTTGCTTTTTCCTGCTCTTCTTAGCATGATAAATAAGATTCAAAGAGAGTGAGATGCCAGCTCTTTTCATTCAGTCAGTAGCTTCAAACATTTCTGGTATGTGAATAACATGATGTTTTTCAATGGCAAAAATCAATGAATATTGTAAATGCACAAACAGTAATTTCTCCGCATTGCAAGGTGCAATTCTGAAATTTTTTGCTTTTTCCTGCTCCTCTTAGCATGATAAAGAAGATTCAAAGAGAGTGAGATGCCAGCTCCTTTCATTCAGTCAGTAGCTTCAAACATTTCTGGACGTTTTTCAATGGCAAAAATCAATGAATATTGTAAATGCACAAACAGTAATTTCTCCACATTGCAAGGTGCAATTCTGAAATTTTTTGCTTTTTCCTGCTCCTCTTAGCATGATAAAGAAGATTCAAAGAGAGTGAGATGCCAGCTCTTTTCATTCAGTCAGTACCTTCAAAAATTTCTGGTATATGAATAACATGATGTTTTTCAATGGCAAAAATCAATGAATATTGTAAATGCACAAACAGTAATTTCTCCGCATTGCAAGGTGCAATTCTGAAATTTTTTGCTTTTTCCTGCTCCACTTAGCATGATAAAGAAGATTCAAAGAGAGTGAGATGCCAGCTCCTTTCATTCAGTCAGTAGCTTCAAACATTTCTGGACGTTTTTCAATGGCAAAAATCAATGAATATTGTAAATGCACAAACAGTAATTTCTCCACATTGCAAGGTGCAATTCTGAAATTTTTTGCTTTTTCCTGCTCCTCTTAGCATGATAAAGAAGATTCAAAGAGAGTGAGATGCCAGCTCTTTTCATTCAGTCAGTAGCTTCAAACATTTCTGGTATATGAATAACATGATGTTTTTCAATGGCAAAAATCAATGAATATTGTAAATGTACAAACAGTAATTTCTCCGCATTGCAAGGTGCAATTCTGAAATTTTTTGCTTTTTCCTGCTCCTCTTAGCATGATAAAGAAGATTCAAAGAGAGTGAGATGCCAGCTCCTTTCATTCAGTCAGTAGCTTCAAACATTTCTGGACGTTTTTCAATGGCAAAAATCAATGAATATTGTAAATGCACAAACAGTAATTTCTCCACATTGCAATGTACAATTCTGAAATTTTTTGCTTTTTCCTGCTCCTCTTAGCATGATAAAGAAGATTCAAAGAGAGTGAGATGCCAGCTCTTTTCATTCAGTCAGTAGCTTCAAACATTTCTGGTATATGAATAACATGATGTTTTTCAATGGCAAAAATCAATGAATATTGTAAATGCACAAAAAGTAATTTCTCCACATTGCAAGGTGCAATTCTGAAATTTTTTCCTTTTTCCTGCTCCTCTTAGCATGATAAAGAAGATTCAAAGAGAGTGAGATGCCAGCTCCTTTCATTCAGTCAGTAGCTTCAAACATTTCTGGACGTTTTTCAATGGCAAAAATCAATGAATATTGTAAATGCACAAACAGTAATTTCTCCACATTGCAAGGTGCAATTCTGAAATTTTTTGCTTTTTCCTGCTCCTCTTAGCATGATAAAGAAGATTCAAAGAGAGTGAGATGCCAGCTCTTTTCATTCAGTCAGTAGCTTCAAACATTTCTGGTATATGAATAACATGATGTTTTTCAATGGCAAAAATCAATGAATATTGTAAATGCACAAACAGTAATTTCTCCACATTGCAATGTACAATTCTGAAATTTTTTGCTTTTTCCTGCTCCTCTTAGCATGATAAAGAAGATTCAAAGAGAGTGAGATGCCAGCTCTTTTCATTCAGTCAGTAGCTTCAAACATTTCTGGTATATGAATAACATGATGTTTTTCAATGGCAAAAATCAATGAATATTGTAAATGCACAAAAAGTAATTTCTCCACATTGCAAGGTGCAATTCTGAAATTTTTTCCTTTTTCCTGCTCCTCTTAGCATGATAAAGAAGATTCAAAGAGAGTGAGATGCCAGCTCCTTTCATTCAGTCAGTAGCTTCAAACATTTCTGGACGTTTTTCAATGGCAAAAATCAATGAATATTGTAAATGCACAAACAGTAATTTCTCCACATTGCAAGGTGCAATTCTGAAATTTTTTGCTTTTTCCTGCTCCTCTTAGCATGATAAAGAAGATTCAAAGAGAGTGAGATGCCAGCTCTTTTCATTCAGTCAGTAGCTTCAAACATTTCTGGTATATGAATAACATGATGTTTTTCAATGGCAAAAATCAATGAATATTGTAAATGCACAAACAGTAATTTCTCCACATTGCAAGTTGCAATTCTGAAATTTTTTGCTTTTTCCTGCTCCTCTTAGCATGATAAAGAAGATTCAAAGAGAGTGAGATGCAAGCTCTTTTCATTCAGTCAGTAGCTTCAAACATTTCTGGTATATGAATAACATGATGTTTTTCAATGGCAAAAATCAATGAATATTGTAAATGCACAAACAGTAATTTCTCCACATTGCAAGGTGCAATTCTGAAATTTTTTGCTTTTTCCTGCTCTTCTTAGCATGATAAAGAAGATTCAAAGAGAGTGAGATGCCAGCTCTTTTCATTCAGTCAGTAGCTTCAAACATTTCTGGTATATGAATAACATTATGTTTTTCAATGGCAAAAATCAATGAATATTGTAAATGCACAAACAGTAATTTCTCCGCATTGCAAGGTGCAATTCTGAAATTTTTTGCTTTTTCCTGCTCCTCTTAGCATGATAAAGAAGATTCAAAGAGAGTGAGATGCCAGCTCCTTTCATTCAGTCAGTAGCTTCAAACATTTCTGGACGTTTTTCAATGGCAAAAATCAATGAATATTGTAAATGCACAAACAGTAATTTCTCCACATTGCAAGGTGCAATTCTGAATTTTTTTGCTTTTTCCTGCTCCTCTTAGCATGATAAAGAAGATTCAAAGAGAGTGAGATGCCAGCTCTTTTCATTCAGTCAGTAGCTTCAAACATTTCTGGTATATGAATAACATGATGTTTTTGAATGGCAAAAATCAATGAATATTGTAAATGCACAAACAGTAATTTCTCCGCATTGCAAGTTGCAATTCTGAAATTTTTTGCTTTTTCCTGCTCCTCTTAGCATGATAAAGAAGATTCAAAGAGAGTGAGATGCCAGCTCCTTTCATTCAGTCAGTAGCTTCAAACATTTCTGGACGTTTTTCAATGTCAAAAATCAATGAATATTGTAAATGCACAAACAGTAATTTCTCCACATTGCAAGGTGCAATTCTGAAATTTTTTGCTTTTTCCTGCTCCTCTTAGCTTGATAAAGAAGATTCAAACAGAGTGAGATGCCAGCTCTTTTCATTCAGTCAGTAGCTTCAAACCTTTCTGGTATATGAATAACATGTTTTTCAATGGCAAAAATCAATGAATATTGTAAATGCACAAACAGTAATTTCTCCGCATTGCAAGGTGCAATTTTGAAATTTTTTGCTTTTTCCTGCTCTTCTTAGCATGATAAAGAAGATTCAAAGAGAGTGAGATGCCAGCTCTTTTCATTCAGTCAGTAGCTTCAAACATTTCTGGTATATGAATAACATGATGTTTTTCAATGGCAAAAAACAATGAATATTGTAAATGCACAAACAGTAATTTCTCCGCATTGCAAGGTGCAATTCTGAAATTTTTTGCTTTTTCCTGCTCCTCTAAGCATGATAAAGAAGATTCAAAGAGAGTGAGATGCCAGCTCCTTTCATTCAGTCAGTAGCTTCAAACATTTCTTGACGTTTTTCAATGGCAAAAATCAATGAATATTGTAAATGCACCTCCAGTAATTTCTCCACATTGCAAGGTGCAATTCTGAAATTTTTTGCTTTTTCCTGCTCCTCTTAGCATGATAAAGAAGATTCAAAGAGAGTGAGATGCCAGCTCTTTTCATTCAGTCAGTAGCTTCAAACATTTCTGGTATATGAATAACATGATGTTTTTCAATGGCAAAAATCAATGAATATTGTAAATGCACAAACAGTAATTGTTCCACATTGCAAGGTGCAATTCTGAAATTTTTTGCTTTTTCCTGCTCCTCTTAGCATGATAAAGAAGATTCAAATAGAGTGAGATGCCAGCTCCTTTCATTCAGTCAGTAGCTTCAATCATTTCTGGACGTTTTTCAATGGCAAAAATCAATGAATATTGTAAATGCACAAACAGTAATTTCTCCACATTGCAAGGTGCAATTCTGAAATTTTTTGCTTTTTCCTGCTCCTCTTAGCATGATAAAGAAGATTCAAAGAGAGTGAGATGCCAGATTTTTTCATTCAGTCAGTAGCTTCAAACCTTTCTGGTATATGAATAACATGTTTTTCAATGGCAAAAATCAATGAATATTGTAAATGCACAAACAGTAATTTCTCCGCATTGCAAGGTGCAATTTTGAAATTTTTTGCTTTTTCCTGCTCTTCTTAGCATGATAAAGAAGATTCAAAGAGAGTGAGATGCCAGCTCTTTTCATTCAGTCAGTAGCTTCAAACATTTCTGGTATATGAATAACATGATGTTTTTCAATGGCAAAAATCAATGAATATTGTAAATGCACAAACAGTAATTTCTCCGCATTGCAAGGTGCAATTCTGAAATTTTTTGCTTTTTCCTGCTCCTCTTAGCATGATAAAGAAGATTCAAAGAGAGTGAGATGCCAGCTCATTTCATTCAGTCAGTAGCTTCAAACATTTCTGGACGTTTTTCAATGGCAAAAATCAATGAATATTGTAAATGCACAAACAGTAATTTCTCCACATTGCAAGGTGCAATTCTGAAATTTTTTGCTTTTTCCTGCTCCTCTTAGCATGATAAGAAGATTCAAAGACAGTGAGATGCCAGCTCTTTTCATTCAGTCAGTAGCTTCAAACATTTCTGGTATATGAATAACATGATGTTTTTCAATGGCAAAAATCAATGAATATTGTAAATGCACAAACAGTAATTTCTCCGCATTGCAAGGTGCAATTCTGAAATTTTTTGCTTTTTCCTGCTCCTCTTAGCATGATAAAGAAGATTCAAAGAGAGTGAGATGCCAGCTCCTTTCATTCAGTCAGTAGCTTCAAACATTTCTGGACATTTTTCAATGGCAAAAATCAATGAATATTGTAAATGCACAAACAGTAATTTCTCCACATTGCAAGGTGCAATTCTGAAATTTTTTGCTTTTTCCTGCTCCTCTTAGCATGATAAAGAAGATTCAAAGAGAGTGAGATGCCAGCTCTTTTCATTCAGTCAGTAGCTTCAAACATTTCTGGTATAGGAATAACATGATGTTTTTCAATGGCAAAAATCAATGAATATTGTAAATGCACAAACAGTAATTTCTCCGTATTGCAAGGTGCAATTCTGAAATTTTTTGCTTTTTCCTGCTCCTCTTAGCATGATAAAGAAGATTCAAAGAGAGTGAGATGCCAGCTCCTTTCATTCAGTCAGTAGCTTCAAACATTTCTGGACGTTTTTCAATGTCAAAAATCAATGAATATTGTAAATGCACAAACAGTAATTTCTCCACATTGCAAGGTGCAATTCTGAAATTTTTTGCTTTTTCCTGCTCCTCTTAGCTTGATAAAGAAGATTCAAACAGAGTGAGATGCCAGCTCTTTTCATTCAGTCAGTAGCTTCAAACCTTTCTGGTATATGAATAACATGTTTTTCAATGGCAAAAATCAATGAATATTGTAAATGCACAAACAGTAATTTCTCCGCATTGCAAGGTGCAATTTTGAAATTTTTTGCTTTTTCCTGCTCTTCTTAGCATGATAAAGAAGATTTAAAGAGAGTGAGATGCCAGCTCTTTTCATTCAGTCAGTAGCTTCAAACATTTCTGGTATATGAATAACATGATGTTTTTCAATGGCAAAAAACAATGAATATTGTAAATGCACAAACAGTAATTTCTCCGCATTGCAAGGTGCAATTCTGAAATTTTTTGCTTTTTCCTGCTCCTCTAAGCATGATAAAGAAGATTCAAAGAGAGTGAGATGCCAGCTCCTTTCATTCAGTCAGTAGCTTCAAACATTTCTTGACGTTTTTCAATGGCAAAAATCAATGAATATTGTAAATGCACCTCCAGTAATTTCTCCACATTGCAAGGTGCAATTCTGAAATTTTTTGCTTTTTCCTGCTCCTCTTAGCATGATAAAGAAGATTCAAAGAGAGTGAGATGCCAGCTCTTTTCATTCAGTCAGTAGCTTCAAACATTTCTGGTATATGAATAACATGATGTTTTTCAATGGCAAAAATCAATGAATATTGTAAATGCACAAACAGTAATTGTTCCACATTGCAAGGTGCAATTCTGAAATTTTTTGCTTTTTCCTGCTCCTCTTAGCATGATAAAGAAGATTCAAAGAGAGTGAGATGCCAGCTCATTTCATTCAGTCAGTAGCTTCAAACATTTCTGGACGTTTTTCAATGGCAAAAATCAATGAATATTGTAAATGCACAAACAGTAATTTCTCCACATTGCAAGGTGCAATTCTGAAATTTTTTGCTTTTTCCTGCTCCTCTTAGCATGATAAGAAGATTCAAAGACAGTGAGATGCCAGCTCTTTTCATTCAGTCAGTAGCTTCAAACATTTCTGGTATATGAATAACATGATGTTTTTCAATGGCAAAAATCAATGAATATTGTAAATGCACAAACAGTAATTTCTCCGCATTGCAAGGTGCAATTCTGAAATTTTTTGCTTTTTCCTGCTCCTCTTAGCATGATAAAGAAGATTCAAAGAGAGTGAGATGCCAGCTCCTTTCATTCAGTCAGTAGCTTCAAACATTTCTGGACATTTTTCAATGGCAAAAATCAATGAATATTGTAAATGCACAAACAGTAATTTCTCCACATTGCAAGGTGCAATTCTGAAATTTTTTGCTTTTTCCTGCTCCTCTTAGCATGATAAAGAAGATTCAAAGAGAGTGAGATGCCAGCTCTTTTCATTCAGTCAGTAGCTTCAAACATTTCTGGTATAGGAATAACATGATGTTTTTCAATGGCAAAAATCAATGAATATTGTAAATGCACAAACAGTAATTTCTCCGTATTGCAAGGTGCAATTCTGAAATTTTTTGCTTTTTCCTGCTCCTCTTAGCATGATAAAGAAGATTCAAAGAGAGTGAGATGCCAGCTCCTTTCATTCAGTCAGTAGCTTCAAACATTTCTGGACGTTTTTCAATGGCAAAAATGAATGAATATTGTAAATGCACAAACAGTAATTTCTCCACATTGCAACGTGCAATTCTGAAATTTTTTGCTTTTTCCTGCTCCTCTTAGCATGATAAAGAAGATTCAAAGAGAGTGAGATGCCAGCTCTTTTCATTCAGTCAGTAGCATCAAACATTTCTGGTATATGAATAACATGATGTTTTTCAATGGCAAAAATCAATGAATATTGTAAATGCACAAACAGTAATTTCTCCGCATTGCAAGGTGCAATTCTGAAATATTTTGCTTTTTCCTGCTCCTCTTAGCATGATAAAGAAGATTCAAAGAGAGTGAGATGCCAGCTCCTTTCATTCAGTCAGTAGCTTCAAACATTTCTGGACGTTTTTCAATGGCAAAAATCAATGAATATTGTAAATGCACAAACAGTAATTTCTCCACATTGCAAGGTGCAATTCTGAAATTTTTTTGCTTTTTCCTGCTCCTCTTAGCATGATAAAGAAGATTCAAAGAGAGTGAGATGCCAGCTCTTTTCATTCAGTCAGTAGCTTCAAACATTTCTGGTATATGAATAACATGATGTTTTTCAATGGCAATAATCAATGAATATTGTAAATGCACAAACAGTAATTTCTCCGCATTGCAAGGTTCAATTCTGAAATTTTTTGCTTTTTCCTGCTCCTCTTAGCATGATAAAGAAGATTCAAAGAGAATGAGATGCCAGCTCTTTTCATTCAGTCAGTAGCTTCAAACATTTCTGGTATATGAATAACATGATGTTTTTCAATGGCAAAAATCAATGAATATTGTAAATGCACAAACAGTAATTTCTCCGCATTGCAAGGTGCAATTCTGAAATTTTTTGCTTTTTCCTGCTCCTCTTAGCATGATAAAGAAGATTCAAAGAGAGTGAGATGCCAGCTCCTTTCATTCAGTCAGTAGCTTCAAACATTTCTGGACGTTTTTCAATGGCAAAAATCAATGAATATTGTAAATGCACAAACAGTAATTTCTCCACATTGCAAGGTGCAATTCTGAAATTTTTTGCTTTTTCCTGCTCCTCTTAGCATGATAAAGAAGATTCAAAGAGAGTGAGATGCCAGCTCTTTTCATTCAGTCAGTAGCTTCATACATTTCGGGTATATGAATAACATGATGTTTTTCAATGGCAAAAATCAATGAATATTGTAAATGCACAAACAGTAATTTCTCCGCATTGCAAGGTGCAATTCTGAAATTTTTTGCTTTTTCCTGCTCCTCTTAGCATGATAAAGAAGATTCAAAGAGAGTGAGATGCCAGCTCCTTTCATTTAGTCAGTAGCTTCAAACATTTCTGGACGTTTTTCAATGGCAAAAATCAATGAATATTGTAAATGCACAAACAGTAATTTCTCCGCATTGCAAGGTGCAATTCTGAAATTTTTTGCTTTTTCCTGCTCCTCTTAGCATGATAAAGAAGATTCAAAGAGAGTGAGATGCCAGCTCCTTTCATTCAGTCAGTAGCTTCAAACATTTCTGGACGTTTTTCAATGTCAAAAATCAATGAATATTGTAAATGCACAAACAGTAATTTCTCCACATTGCAAGGTGCAATTCTGAAATTTTTCGCTTTTTCCTGCTCCTCTTAGCATGATAAAGAAGATTCAAAGAGAGTGAGATGCCAGCTCTTTTCATTCAGTCAGTAGCTTCAAACATTTCTGGTATATGAATAACATGATGTTTTTCAATGGCAAAAATCAATGAATATTGTAAATGCACAAACAGTAATTTCTCCACATTGCAAGGTGCAATTCTGAAATTTTTTGCTTTTTCCTGCTCCTCTTAGCATGATAAAGAAGATTCAAAGAGAGTGAGATGCAAGCTCTTTTCATTCAGTCAGTAGCTTCAAACATTTCTGGTATATGAATAACATGATGTTTTTCAATGGCAAAAATCAATGAATATTGTAAATGCACAAACAGTAATTTCTCCACATTGCAAGGTGCAATTCTGAAATTTTTTGCTTTTTCCTGCTCTTCTTAGCATGATAAAGAAGATTCAAAGAGAGTGAGATGCCAGCTCTTTTCATTCAGTCAGTAGCTTCAAACATTTCTGGTATATGAATAACATGATGTTTTTCAATGGCAAAAATCAATGAATATTGTAAATGCACAAACAGTAATTTCTCCGCATTGCAAGGTGCAATTCTGAAATTTTTTGCTTTTTCCTGCTCCTCTTAGCATGATAAAGAAGATTCAAAGACAGTGAGATGCCAGCTCCTTTCATTCAGTCAGTAGCTTTAAACATTTCTGGACGTTTTTCAATGGCAAAAATCAATGAATATTGTAAATGCACAAACAGTAATTTCTCCACATTGCAAGGTGCAATTCTGAATTTTTTTGCTTTTTCCTGCTCCTCTTAGCATGATAAAGAAGATTCAAAGAGAGTGAGATGCCAGCCCTTTTCATTCAGTCAGTAGCTTCAAACATTTCTGGTATATGAATAACATGATGTTTTTCAATGGCAAAAATCAATGAATATTGTAAATGCACAAACAGTAATTTCTCCGCATTGCAAGGTGCAATTCTGAAATTTTTTGCCTTTTCCTGCTCCTCTTAGCATGATAAAGAAGATTCAAAGAGAGTGAGATGCCAGCTCCTTTCATTCAGTCAGTAGCTTCAAACATTTCTGGACGTTTTTCAATGGCAAAAATCAATGAATATTGTAAATGCACAAACAGTAATTTCTCCACATTGCAAGGTGCAATTCTGAAATTTTTTGCTTTTTCCTGCTCCTCTTAGCATGATAAAGAAGATTCAAACAGAGTGAGATGCCAGCTCTTTTCATTCAGTCAGTAGCTTCAAACATTTCTGGTATATGAATAACATGATGTTTTTCAATGGCAAAAAACAATGAATATTGTAAATGCACAAACAGTAATTTCTCCGCATTGCAAGGTGCAATTCTGAAATTTTTTGCTTTTTCCTGCTCCTCTAAGCATGATAAAGAAGATTCAAAGAGAGTGAGATGCCAGCTCCTTTCATTCAGTCAGTAGCTTCAAACATTTCTGGACGTTTTTCAATGGCAAAAATCAATGAATATTGTAAATGCACAAACAGTAATTTCTCCACATTGCAAGGTGCAATTCTGAAATTTTTTGCTTTTTCCTGCTCCTCTTAGCATGATAAAGAAGATTCAAAGAGAGTGAGATGCCAGCTCTTTTCATTCAGTCAGTAGCTTCAAACATTTCTGGTATATGAATAACATGATGTTTTTCAATGGCAAAAATCAATGAATATTGTAAATGCACAAACAGTAATTGTTCCACATTGCAAGGTGCAATTCTGAAATTTTTTGCTTTTTCCTGCTCATCTTAGCATGATAAAGAATATTCAAAGAGAGTGAGATGCCAGCTCCTTTCATTCAGTCAGTAGCTTAAATCATTTCTGGACGTTTTTCAATGGCAAAAATCAATGAATATTGTAAATGCACAAACAGTAATTTCTCCACATTGCAAGGTGCAATTCTGAAATTTTTTGCTTTTTCCTGCTCCTCTTAGCATGATAAAGAATATTCAAAGAGAGTGAGATGCCAGATTTTTTCATTCAGTCAGTAGCTTCAAACCTTTCTGGTATATGAATAACATGTTTTTCAATGGCAAAAATCAATGAATATTGTAAATGCACAAACAGTAATTTCTCCGCATTGCAAGGTGCAATTTTGAAATTTTTTGCTTTTTCCTGCTCTTCTTAGCATGATAAAGAAGATTCAAAGAGAGTGAGATGCCAGCTCTTTTCATTCAGGCAGTAGCTTCAAACATTTCTGGTATATGAATAACATGATGTTTTTCAATGGCAAAAATCAATGAATATTGTAAATGCACAAACAGTAATTTCTACGCATTGCAAGGTGCAATTCTGAAATTTTTTGCTTTTTCCTGCTCCTCTTAGCATGATAAAGAAGATTCAAAGAGAGTGAGATGCCAGCTCCTTTCATTCAGTCAGTAGCTTCAAACATTTCTGGACGTTTTTCAATGGCAAAAATCAATGAATATTGTAAATGCACAAACAGTAATTTCTCCACATTGCAAGGTGCAATTCTGAAATTTTTTGCTTTTTCCTGCTCCTCTTAGCATGATAAAGAAGATTCAAAGAGAGTGAGATGCCAGCTCTTTTCATTCAGTCAGTAGCTTCAAACATTTCTGGTATATGAATTACATGATGTTTTTCAATGGCAAAAATCAATGAATATTGTAAATGCACAAACAGTAATTTCTCCGCATTGCAAGGTGCAATTCTGAAATTTTTTGCTTTTTCCTGCTCCTCTTAGCATGATAAAGAAGATTCAAAGAGAGTGAGATGCCAGCTCCTTTCATTCAGTCAGTAGCTTCAAACATTTCTGGACGTTTTTCAATGGCAAAAATCAATGAATATTGTAAATGCACAAACAGTAATTTCTCCACATTGCAAGGTGCAATTCTGAAATTTTTTGCTTTTTCCTGCTCCTCTTAGCATGATAAAGAAGATTCAAAGAGAGTGAGATGCCAGCTCTTTTCATTCAGTCAGTAGCTTCAAACATTTCTGGTATATGAATAACATGATGTTTTTCAATGGCAAAAATCAATGAATATTGTAAATGCACAAACAGTAATTTCTCCGCATTGCAAGGTGCAATTCTGAAATTTTTTGCTTTTTCCTGCTCCTCTAAGCATGATAAAGAAGATTCAAAGAGAGTGAGATGCCAGCTCCTTTCATTCAGTCAGTAGCTTCAAACATTTCTGGACGTTTTTCAATGGCAAAAATCAATGAATATTGTAAATGCACAAACAGTAATTTCTCCACATTGCAAGGTGCAATTCTGAAATTTTTTGCTTTTTCCTGCTCCTCTTAGCATGATAAAGAAGATTCAAAGAGAGTGAGATGCCAGCTCATTTCATTCAGTCAGTAGCTTCAAACATTTCTGGTATATGAATAACATGATGTTTTTCAATGGCAAAAATCAATGAATATTGTAAATGCACAAACAGTAATTGTTCCACATTGCAAGGTGCAATTCTGAAATTTTTTGCTTTTTCCTGCTCCTCTTAGCATGATAAAGAAGATTCAAAGAGAGTGAGATGCCAGCTCCTTTCACTCAGTCAGTAGCTTCAATCATTTCTGGACGTTTTTCAATGGCAAAAATCAATGAATATTGTAAATGCACAAACAGTAATTTCTCCACATTGCAAGGTGCAATTCTGAAATTTTTTGCTTTTTCCTGCTCCTCTTAGCATGATAAAGAAGATTCAAAGAGAGTGAGATGCCAGCTTTTTTCATTCAGTCAGTAGCTTCAAACATTTCTGGTATATGAATAACATGTTTTTCAATGGCAAAAATCAATGAATATTGTAAATGCACAAACAGTAATTTCTCCGCATTGCAAGGTGCAATTCTGAAATTTTTTGCTTTTTCCTGCTCCTCTTAGCATGATAAAGAAGATTCAAAGAGAGTGAGAGGCCAGCTCCTTTCATTCAGTCAGTAGCTTCAAACATTTCTGGACGTTTTTCAATGGCAAAAATCAATGAATATTGTAAATGCACAAACAGTAATTTCTCCACATTGCAAGGTGCAATTCTGAAAGTTTTTGCTTTTTCCTGCTCCTCTTAGCATGATAAAGAAGATTCAAAGAGAGTGAGATGCCAGCTCTTTTCATTCATTCAGTAGCTTCAAACATTTCTGGTATATGAATAACATGATGTTTTTCAATGGCAAAAATCAATGAATATTGTAAATGCACAAACAGTAATTTCTCCGCATTGCAAGGTGCAATTCTGAAATTTTTTGCTTTTTCCTGCTCTTCTTAGCATGATAAAGAAGATTCAAAGAGAGTGAGATGCCAGCTCCTTTCATTCAGTCAGTAGCTTCAAACATTTCTGGACGTTTTTCAATGGCAAAAATCAATGAATATTGTAAATGCACAAACAGTAATTTCTCCACATTGCAAGGTGCAATTCTGAAATTTTTTGCTTTTTCCTGCTCCTCTTAGCATGATAAAGAAGATTCAAAGAGAGTGAGATGCCAGCTCTTTTCATTCAGTCAGTAGCTTCAAACATTTCTGGTATATGAATAACATGATGTTTTTCAATGGCAAAAATCAATGAATATTGTAAATGCACAAACAGTAATTTCTCCGCATTGCAAGGTGCAATTCTGAAATTTTTTGCTTTTTCCTGCTCCTCTAAGCATGATAAAGAAGATTCAAAGAGAGTGAGATGCCAGCTCCTTTCATTCAGTCAGTAGCTTCAAACATTTCTGGACGTTTTTCAATGGCAAAAATCAATGAATATTGTAAATGCACAAACAGTAATTTCTCCACATTGCAAGGTGCAATTCTGAAATTTTTTGCTTTTTCCTGCTCCTCTTAGCATGATAAAGAAGATTCAAAGAGAGTGAGATGCCAGCTCATTTCATTCAGTCAGTAGCTTCAAACATTTCTGGTATATGAATAACATGATGTTTTTCAATGGCAAAAATCAATGAATATTGTAAATGCACAAACAGTAATTGTTCCACATTGCAAGGTGCAATTCTGAAATTTTTTGCTTTTTCCTGCTCCTCTTAGCATGATAAAGAAGATTCAAAGAGAGTGAGATGCCAGCTCCTTTCACTCAGTCAGTAGCTTCAATCATTTCTGGACGTTTTTCAATGGCAAAAATCAATGAATATTGTAAATGCACAAACAGTAATTTCTCCACATTGCAAGGTGCAATTCTGAAATTTTTTGCTTTTTCCTGCTCCTCTTAGCATGATAAAGAAGATTCAAAGAGAGTGAGATGCCAGCTTTTTTCATTCAGTCAGTAGCTTCAAACATTTCTGGTATATGAATAACATGTTTTTCAATGGCAAAAATCAATGAATATTGTAAATGCACAAACAGTAATTTCTCCGCATTGCAAGGTGCAATTCTGAAATTTTTTGCTTTTTCCTGCTCCTCTTAGCATGATAAAGAAGATTCAAAGAGAGTGAGAGGCCAGCTCCTTTCATTCAGTCAGTAGCTTCAAACATTTCTGGACGTTTTTCAATGGCAAAAATCAATGAATATTGTAAATGCACAAACAGTAATTTCTCCACATTGCAAGGTGCAATTCTGAAAGTTTTTGCTTTTTCCTGCTCCTCTTAGCATGATAAAGAAGATTCAAAGAGAGTGAGATGCCAGCTCTTTTCATTCATTCAGTAGCTTCAAACATTTCTGGTATATGAATAACATGATGTTTTTCAATGGCAAAAATCAATGAATATTGTAAATGCACAAACAGTAATTTCTCCGCATTGCAAGGTGCAATTCTGAAATTTTTTGCTTTTTCCTGCTCTTCTTAGCATGATAAAGAAGATTCAAAGAGAGTGAGATGCCAGCTCCTTTCATTCAGTCAGTAGCTTCAAACATTTCTGGACGTTTTTCAATGGCAAAAATCAATGAATATTGTAAATGCACAAACAGTAATTTCTCCACATTGCAAGGTGCAATTCTGAAATTTTTTGCTTTTTCCTGCTCCTCTTAGCATGATAAAGAAGATTCAAAGAGAGTGAGATGCCAGCTCTTTTCATTCAGTGAGTAGCTTCAAACATTTCTGGTATATGAATAACATGATGTTTTTCAATGGCAAAAATCAATAAATATTGTAAATGCACAAACAGTAATTTCTCCGCATTGCAAGGTGCAATTCTGAAATTTTTTGCTTTTTCCTGCTCTTCTTAGCATGATAAAGAAGATTCAAAGAGAGTGAGATGCCAGCTCCTTTCATTCAGTCAGTAGCTTCAAACATTTCTGGACGTTTTTCAATGGCAAAAATCAATGAATATTGTAAATGCACAAACAGTAATTTCTCCACATTGCAAGGTGCAATTCTGAAATTTTTTGCTTTTTCCTGCTACTCTGAGCATGATAAAGAAGATTCAAAGAGAGTGAGATGCCAGCTCTTTTCATTCAATCAGTAGCTTCAACCATTTCTGGTATATGAATAACGATGTTTTTCAATGGCAAAAATCAATGAATATTGTAAATGCACAAACAGTAATTTCTCCGCATTGCAAGGTGCAATTCTGAAATTTTTTGCTTTTTCCTGCTCCTCTTAGCATGATAAAGAAGATTCAAAGAGAGTGAGATGCCAGGTCATTTCATTCAGTCAGTAGCTTCAAACATTTCTGGACGTTTTTCAATGGCAAAAATCAATGAATATTGTAAATGCACAAACAGTAAATTCTCCACATTGCAAGGTGCAATTCTGAAATTTTTTGCTTTTTCATGCTCCTCTTAGCATGATAAAGATGATTCAAAGAGAGTGAGATGCCAGCTCTTTTCATTCAGTCAGTAGCTTCAAACATTTCTGGTATATGAATAACATGATGTTTTTCAATGGCAAAAATCAATGAATATTGTAAATGCACAAACAGTAATTTCTCCGCATTGCAAGGTGCAATTCTGAAATTTTTTGCTTTTTCCTGCTCCTCTTAGCATGATAAAGAAGATTCAAAGAGAGTGAGATGCCAACTCCTTTCATTCAGTCAGTAGCTTCAATCATTTCTGGACGTTTTTCAATGGCAAAAATCAAAGAATATTGTAAATGCACAAACAGTAATTTCTCCACATAGCAAGGTGCAATTCTGAAATTTTTTGCTTTTTCCTGCTCCTCTTAGCATGATAAAGAAGATTGAAAGAGAGTGAGATGCCAGCTCTTTTCATTCAGTCAGTAGCTTCAAACATTTCTGGTATATGAATAACATGATGTTTTTCAATGGCAAAAATCAATGAATATTGTAAATGCACAAACATTAATGTCTCCGCATTGCAAGGTGCAATTCTGAAATTTTTTGCTTTTTCCTGCTCCTCTTAGCATGATAAAGAAGATTCAAAGAGAGTGAGATGCCAGCTCCTTTCATTCAGTCAGTAGCTTCAAACATTTCTGGACGTTTTTCAATGGCAAAAATCAATGAATATTGTAAATGCACAAACAGTAATTTCTCCACATTGCAAGGTGCAATTCTGAAATTTTTTGCTTTTTCCTGCTCCTCTTAGCATGATAAAGAAGATTCAAAGAGAGTGAGATGCCAGCTCTTTTCATTCAGTCAGTAGCTTCAAACATTTCTGGTATATGAATAACATGATGTTTTTCAATGGCAAAAATCAATGAATATTGTAAATGCACAAACAGTAATTTCTCCGCATTGCAAGGTGCAATTCTGAAATTTTTTGCTTTTTCCTGCTCCTCTTAGCATGATAAAGAAGATTCAAAGAGAGTGAGATGCCAGGTCATTTCATTCAGTCAGTAGCTTCAAACATTTCTGGACGTTTTTCAATGGCAAAAATCAATGAATATTGTAAATGCACAAACAGTAAATTCTCCACATTGCAAGGTGCAATTCTGAAATTTTTTGCTTTTTCCTGCTCCTCTTAGCATGATAAAGATGATTCAAAGAGAGTGAGATGCCAGCTCTTTTCATTCAGTCAGTAGCTTCAAACATTTCTGGTATATGAATAACATGATGTTTTTCAATGGCAAAAATCAATGAATATTGTAAATGCACAAACAGTAATTTCTCCGCATTGCAAGGTGCAATTCTGAAATTTTTTGCTTTTTCCTGCTCCTCTTAGCATGATAAAGAAGATTCAAAGAGAGTGAGATGCCAACTCCTTTCATTCAGTCAGTAGCTTCAATAATTTCTGGACGTTTTTCAATGGCAAAAATCAATGAATATTGTAAATGCACAAACAGTAATTTCTCCACATTGCAAGGTGCAATTCTGAAATTTTTTGCTTTTTCCTGCTCCTCTTAGCATGATATAGAAGATTCAAAGAGAGTGAGATGCCAGCTCTTTTCATTCAGTCAGTAGCTTCAAACATTTCTGGTATATGAATAACATGATGTTTTTCAATGGCAAAAATCAATGAATATTGTAAATGCACAAACATTAATGTCTCCGCATTGCACGGTGCAATTCTGAAATTTTTTGCTTTTTCCTGCTCCTCTTAGCATGATAAAGAAGATTCAAAGAGAGTGAGATGCCAGCTCCTTTCATTCAGTCAGTAGCTTCAAACATTTCTGGACGTTTTTCAATGGCAAAAATCAATGAATATTGTAAATGCACAAACAGTAATTTCTCCACATTGCAAGGTGCAATTCTGAAATTTTTTGCTTTTTCCTGCTCCTCTTAGCATGATAAAGAAGATTCAAAGAGAGTGAGATGCCAGCTCTTTTCATTCAGTCAGTAGCTTCAAACATTTCTGGTATATGAATAACATGATGTTTTTCAATGGCAAAAATCAATGAATATTGTAAATGCACAAACAGTAATTTCTCCGCATTGCAAGGTGCAATTCTGAAATTTTTTGCTTTTTCCTGCTCCTCTAAGCATGATAAAGAAGATTCAAAGAGAGTGAGATGCCAGCTCCTTTCATTCAGTCAGTAGCTTCAAACATTTCTGGACGTTTTTCAATGGCAAAAATCAATGAATATTGTAAATGCACAAACAGTAATTTCTCCACATTGCAAGGTGCAATTCTGAAATTTTTTGCTTTTTCCTGCTCCTCTTAGCATGATAAAGAAGATTCAAAGAGAGTGAGATGCCAGCTCATTTCATTCAGTCAGTAGCTTCAAACATTTCTGGTATATGAATAACATGATGTTTTTCAATGGCAAAAATCAATGAATATTGTAAATGCACAAACAGTAATTGTTCCACATTGCAAGGTGCAATTCTGAAATTTTTTGCTTTTTCCTGCTCCTCTTAGCATGATAAAGAAGATTCAAAGAGAGTGAGATGCCAGCTCCTTTCACTCAGTCAGTAGCTTCAATCATTTCTGGACGTTTTTCAATGGCAAAAATCAATGAATATTGTAAATGCACAAACAGTAATTTCTCCACATTGCAAGGTGCAATTCTGAAATTTTTTGCTTTTTCCTGCTCCTCTTAGCATGATAAAGAAGATTCAAAGAGAGTGAGATGCCAGCTTTTTTCATTCAGTCAGTAGCTTCAAACATTTCTGGTATATGAATAACATGTTTTTCAATGGCAAAAATCAATGAATATTGTAAATGCACAAACAGTAATTTCTCCGCATTGCAAGGTGCAATTCTGAAATTTTTTGCTTTTTCCTGCTCCTCTTAGCATGATAAAGAAGATTCAAAGAGAGTGAGAGGCCAGCTCCTTTCATTCAGTCAGTAGCTTCAAACATTTCTGGACGTTTTTCAATGGCAAAAATCAATGAATATTGTAAATGCACAAACAGTAATTTCTCCACATTGCAAGGTGCAATTCTGAAAGTTTTTGCTTTTTCCTGCTCCTCTTAGCATGATAAAGAAGATTCAAAGAGAGTGAGATGCCAGCTCTTTTCATTCATTCAGTAGCTTCAAACATTTCTGGTATATGAATAACATGATGTTTTTCAATGGCAAAAATCAATGAATATTGTAAATGCACAAACAGTAATTTCTCCGCATTGCAAGGTGCAATTCTGAAATTTTTTGCTTTTTCCTGCTCTTCTTAGCATGATAAAGAAGATTCAAAGAGAGTGAGATGCCAGCTCCTTTCATTCAGTCAGTAGCTTCAAACATTTCTGGACGTTTTTCAATGGCAAAAATCAATGAATATTGTAAATGCACAAACAGTAATTTCTCCACATTGCAAGGTGCAATTCTGAAATTTTTTGCTTTTTCCTGCTCCTCTTAGCATGATAAAGAAGATTCAAAGAGAGTGAGATGCCAGCTCTTTTCATTCAGTGAGTAGCTTCAAACATTTCTGGTATATGAATAACATGATGTTTTTCAATGGCAAAAATCAATAAATATTGTAAATGCACAAACAGTAATTTCTCCGCATTGCAAGGTGCAATTCTGAAATTTTTTGCTTTTTCCTGCTCTTCTTAGCATGATAAAGAAGATTCAAAGAGAGTGAGATGCCAGCTCCTTTCATTCAGTCAGTAGCTTCAAACATTTCTGGACGTTTTTCAATGGCAAAAATCAATGAATATTGTAAATGCACAAACAGTAATTTCTCCACATTGCAAGGTGCAATTCTGAAATTTTTTGCTTTTTCCTGCTACTCTGAGCATGATAAAGAAGATTCAAAGAGAGTGAGATGCCAGCTCTTTTCATTCAATCAGTAGCTTCAACCATTTCTGGTATATGAATAACGATGTTTTTCAATGGCAAAAATCAATGAATATTGTAAATGCACAAACAGTAATTTCTCCGCATTGCAAGGTGCAATTCTGAAATTTTTTGCTTTTTCCTGCTCCTCTTAGCATGATAAAGAAGATTCAAAGAGAGTGAGATGCCAGGTCATTTCATTCAGTCAGTAGCTTCAAACATTTCTGGACGTTTTTCAATGGCAAAAATCAATGAATATTGTAAATGCACAAACAGTAAATTCTCCACATTGCAAGGTGCAATTCTGAAATTTTTTGCTTTTTCATGCTCCTCTTAGCATGATAAAGATGATTCAAAGAGAGTGAGATGCCAGCTCTTTTCATTCAGTCAGTAGCTTCAAACATTTCTGGTATATGAATAACATGATGTTTTTCAATGGCAAAAATCAATGAATATTGTAAATGCACAAACAGTAATTTCTCCGCATTGCAAGGTGCAATTCTGAAATTTTTTGCTTTTTCCTGCTCCTCTTAGCATGATAAAGAAGATTCAAAGAGAGTGAGATGCCAACTCCTTTCATTCAGTCAGTAGCTTCAATCATTTCTGGACGTTTTTCAATGGCAAAAATCAAAGAATATTGTAAATGCACAAACAGTAATTTCTCCACATAGCAAGGTGCAATTCTGAAATTTTTTGCTTTTTCCTGCTCCTCTTAGCATGATAAAGAAGATTGAAAGAGAGTGAGATGCCAGCTCTTTTCATTCAGTCAGTAGCTTCAAACATTTCTGGTATATGAATAACATGATGTTTTTCAATGGCAAAAATCAATGAATATTGTAAATGCACAAACATTAATGTCTCCGCATTGCAAGGTGCAATTCTGAAATTTTTTGCTTTTTCCTGCTCCTCTTAGCATGATAAAGAAGATTCAAAGAGAGTGAGATGCCAGCTCCTTTCATTCAGTCAGTAGCTTCAAACATTTCTGGACGTTTTTCAATGGCAAAAATCAATGAATATTGTAAATGCACAAACAGTAATTTCTCCACATTGCAAGGTGCAATTCTGAAATTTTTTGCTTTTTCCTGCTCCTCTTAGCATGATAAAGAAGATTCAAAGAGAGTGAGATGCCAGCTCTTTTCATTCAGTCAGTAGCTTCAAACATTTCTGGTATATGAATAACATGATGTTTTTCAATGGCAAAAATCAATGAATATTGTAAATGCACAAACAGTAATTTCTCCGCATTGCAAGGTGCAATTCTGAAATTTTTTGCTTTTTCCTGCTCCTCTTAGCATGATAAAGAAGATTCAAAGAGAGTGAGATGCCAGGTCATTTCATTCAGTCAGTAGCTTCAAACATTTCTGGACGTTTTTCAATGGCAAAAATCAATGAATATTGTAAATGCACAAACAGTAAATTCTCCACATTGCAAGGTGCAATTCTGAAATTTTTTGCTTTTTCCTGCTCCTCTTAGCATGATATAGAAGATTCAAAGAGAGTGAGATGCCAGCTCTTTTCATTCAGTCAGTAGCTTCAAACATTTCTGGTATATGAATAACATGATGTTTTTCAATGGCAAAAATCAATGAATATTGTAAATGCACAAACATTAATGTCTCCGCATTGCACGGTGCAATTCTGAAATTTTTTGCTTTTTCCTGCTCCTCTTAGCATGATAAAGAAGATTCAAAGAGAGTGAGATGCCAGCTCCTTTCATTCAGTCAGTAGCTTCAAACATTTCTGGACGTTTTTCAATGGCAAAAATCAATGAATATTGTAAATGCACAAACAGTAATTTCTCCACATTGCAAGGTGCAATTCTGAAATTTTTTGCTTTTTCCTGCTCCTCTTAGCATGATAAAGAAGATTCAAAGAGAGTGAGATGCCAGCTCTTTTCATTCAGTCAGTAGCTTCAAACATTTCTGGTATATGAATAACATGATGTTTTTCAATGGCAAAAATCAATGAATATTGTAAATGCACAAACATTAATTTCTCCGCATTGCAAGGTGCAATTCTGAAATTTTTTGCTTTTTCCTGCTCCTCTTAGCATGATAAAGAAGATTCAAAGAGAGTGAGATGCCAGCTCCTTTCATTCAGTCAGTAGCTTCAAACATTTCTGGACGTTTTTCAATGGCAAAAATCAATGAATAATGTAAATGCACAAACAGTAATTTCTCCACATTGCAAGGTGCAATTCTGAAATTTTTTGCTTTTTCCTGCTCCTCTTAGCATGATAAAGAAGATTCAAAGAGAGTGAGATGCCAGCTTTTTTCATTCAGTCAGTAGCTTCAAACATTTCTGGTATATAAATAACATGTTTTTCAATGGCAAAAATCAATGAATATTGTAAATGCACAAACAGTAATTTCTCCGCATTGCAAGGTGCAATTCTGAAATTTTTTGCTTTTTCCTGCTCCTCTTAGCATGATAAAGAAGATTCAAAGAGAGTGAGATGCCAGCTCCTTTCATTCAGTCAGTAGCTTCAAACATTTCTGGACGTTTTTCAATGGCAAAAATCAATGAATATTGTAAATGCACAAACAGTAATTTCTCCACATTGCAAGGTGCAATTCTGAAATTTTTTGCTTTTTCCTGCTCCTCTTAGCATGATAAAGAAGATTCAAAGAGAGTGAGATGCCAGCTCTTTTCATTCAGTTAGTAGCTTCAAACATTTCTGGTATATGAATAACATGATGTTTTTCAATGGCAAAAATCAATGAATATTGTAAATGCACAAACATTAATTTCTCCGCATTGCAAGGTGCAATTCTGAAATTTTTTGCTTTTTCCTGCTCCTCTTAGCATGATAAAGAAGATTCAAAGAGAGTGAGATGCCAGCTCCTTTCATTCAGTCAGTAGCTTCAAACATTTCTGGACGTTTTTCAATGGCAAAAATCAATGAATAATGTAAATGCACAAACAGTAATTTCTCCACATTGCAAGGTGCAATTCTGAAATTTTTTGCTTTTTCCTGCTCCTCTTAGCATGATAAAGAAGATTCAAAGAGAGTGAGATGCCAGCTCTTTTCATTCAGTCAGTAGCTTCAAACATTTCTGGTATATGAATAACATGATGTTTTTCAATGGCAAAAATCAATGAATATTGTAAATGCACAAACAGTAATTTCTCCGCATTGCAAGGTGCAATTCTGAAATTTTTTGCTTTTTCCTGCTCTTCTTAGCATGATAAAGAAGATTCAAAGAGAGTGAGATGCCAGCTCCTTTCATTCAGTCAGTAGCTTCAAACATTTCTGGACGTTTTTCAATGGCAAAAATCAATGAATATTGTAAATGCACAAACAGTAATTTCTCCACATTACAAGGTGCAATTCTGAAATTTTTTGCTTTTTCCTGCTCCTCTTAGCATGATAAAGAAGATTCAAAGAGAGTGAGATGCCAGCTCTTTTCATTCAGTCAGTAGCTTCAAACATTTCTGGTATATGAATAACGATGTTTTTCAATGGCAAAAATCAATAAATATTGTAAATGCACAAACAGTAATTTCTCCGCATTGCAAGGTGCAATTCTGAAATTTTTTGCTTTTTCCTGCTCCTCTTAGCATGATAAAGAAGATTCAAAGAGAGTGAGATGCCAGCTCCTTTCATTCAGTCAGTAGCTTCAAACATTTCTGGACATTTTTCAATGGCAAAAATCAATGAATATTGTAAATGCACAAACAGTAATTTCTCCACATTGCAAGGTGCAATTCTGAAATTTTTTGCTTTTTCCTGCTCCTCTTAGCATGATAAAGAAGATTCAAAGAGAGTGAGATGCCAGCTCTTTTCATTCAGTCAGTAGCTTCAAACATTTCTGGTATATGAATAACATGATGTTTTTCAATGGCAAAAATCAATGAATATTGTAAATGCACAAACAGTAATTTCTCCGCATTGCAAGGTGCAATTCTGAAATTTTTTGCTTTTTCCTGCTCCTCTTAGCATGATAAAGAAGATTCAAAGAGAGTGAGATGCCAGCTCCTTTCATTCAGTCAGTAGCTTCAATCATTTCTGGACGTTTTTCAATGGCAAAAATCAATGAATATTGTAAATGCACAAACAGTAATTTCTCCACATTGCAAGGTGCAATTCTGAAATTTTTTGCTTTTTCCTGCTCCTCTTAGCATGATAAAGAAGATTCAAAGAGAGTGAGATGCCAGTTCTTTTCATTCAGTCAGTAGCTTCAAACATTTCTGGTATATGAATAACATGATGTTTTTCAATGGCAAAAATCAATGAATATTGTAAATGCACAAACAGTAATTTCTCCGCATTGCAAGGTGCAATTCTGAATTTTTTTGCTTTTTCCTGCTCCTCTTAGCATGATAAAGAAGATTCAAAGAGAGTGAGATGCCAGCTCCTTTCATTCAGTCAGTAGCTTCAAACATTTCTGGACGTTTTTCAATGGCAAAAATCAATGAATATTGTAAATACACAAACAGTAATTTCTCCACATTGCAAGGTGCAATTCTGAAATTTTTTGCTTTTTCCTGCTCCTCTTAGCATGATAAAGAAGATTCAAAGAGAGTGAGAAGCCAGCTCTTTTCATTCAGTCAGTAGCTTCAAACATTTCTGGTATATGAATAACATGATGTTTTTCAATGGCAAAAATCAATGAATATTGTGAATGCACAAACAGTAATTTCTCCGCATTGCAAGGTGCAATTCTGAAATTTTTTGCTTTTTCCTGCTCCTCTTAGCATGATAAAGAAGATTCAAAGAGAGTGAGATGCCAGCTCCTTTCATTCAGTCAGTAGCTTCAAACATTTCTGGACGTTTTTCAATGGCAAAAATCAATGAATATTGTAAATGCACAAACAGTAATTTCTCCACATTGCAAGGTGCAATTCTGAAATTTTTTGCTCTTTCCTGCTCCTCTTAGCATGATAAAGAAGATTCAAAGAGAGTGAGATGCCAGCTCTTTTCATTCAGTCAGTAGCTTCAAACATTTCTGCTATATGAATAACATGATGTTTTTCAATGGCAAAAATCAATGAATATTGTAAACGCACAAACAGTAATTTCTCCGCATTGCAAGGTGCAATTCTGAAATTTTTTGCTTTTTCCTGCTCTTCTTAGCATGATAAAGAAGATTCAAAGAGAGTGAGATGCCAGCTCCTTTCATTCAGTCAGTAGCTTCAAACATTTCTGGACGTTTTTCAATGGCAAAAATCAATGAATATTGTAAATGCACAAACAGTAATTTCTCCACATTGCAAGGTGCAATTCTGAAATTTTTTGCTTTTTCCTGCTCCTCTTAGCATGATAAAGAAGATTCAAAGAGAGTGAGATGCCAGCTCTTTTCATTCAGTCAGTAGCTTCAAACATTTCTGGTATATGAATAACATGATGTTTTTCAATGGCAAAAATCAATGAATATTGCAAATGCACAAACAGTAATTTCTCCGCATTGCAAGGTGCAATTCTGAAATTTTTTGCTTTTTCCTGCTCTTCTTAGCATGATAAAGAAGATTCAAAGAGAGTGAGATGCCAGCTCCTTTCATTCAGTCAGTAGCTTCAAACATTTCTGGACTTTTTCAATGGCAAAAATCAATGAATATTGTAAATGCACAAACAGTAATTTCTCCACATTGCAAGGTGCAATTCTGAAATTTTTTGCTTTTTCCTGCTCCTCTTAGCATGATAAAGAAGATTCAAAGAGAGTGAGATGCCAGCTCTTTTCATTCAGTCAGTACCTTCAAACATTTCTGGTATATGAATAACATGATGTTTTTCAATGGCAAAAATCAATGAATATTGTAAATGCACAAACAGTAATTTCTCCGCAGTGCAAGGTGCAATTCTGAATTTTTTTGCTTTTTCCTGCTCCTCTTAGCATGATAAAGAAGATTCAAAGAGAGTGAGATGCCAGCTCCTTTCATTCAGTCAGTAGCTTCAAACATTTCTGGACGTTTTTCAATGGCAAAAATCAATGAATATTGTAAATGCACAAACAGTAATTTCTCCACATTGCAAGGTGCAATTCTGAAATTTTTTGCTTTTTCCTGCTCCTCTTAGCATGATAAAGAAGATTCAAAGAGAATGAGATGCCAGCTCTTTTCATTCAGTCAGTAGCTTCAAACATTTCTGGTATATGAATAACATGATGTTTTTCAATGGCAAAAATCAATGAATATTGTAAATGCACAAACAGTAATTTCTCCGCATTGCAAGGTGCAATTCTGAATTTTTTTGCTTTTTCCTGCTCCTCTTAGCATGATAAAGAAGATTCAAAGAGAGTGAAATGCCAGCTCCTTTCATTCAGTCAGTAGCTTCAAACATTTCTGGACGTTTTTCAATGGCAAAAATCAATGAATATTGTAAATGCACAAACTGTAATTTCTCCATATTGCAAGGTGCAATTCTGAAATTTTTTGCTTTTTCCTGCTCCTCTTAGCATGATAAAGAAGATTCAAAGAGAGTGAGATGCCAGCTCTTTTCATTCAGTCAGTAGCTTCAAACATTTCTGGTATATGAATAACATGATGTTTTTCAATGGCAAAAATCAATGAATATTGTAAATGCACAAACAGTAATTTCTCCGCATTGCAAGGTGCAATTCTGAAATTTTTTGCTTTTTCCTGCTCCTCTTAGCATGATAAAGAAGATTCAAAGCGAGTGAGATGCCAGCTCCTTTCATTCAGTCAGTAGCTTCAAACATTTCTGGACGTTTTTCAATGGCAAAAATCAATGAATATTGTAAATGCACAAACAGTAATTTCTCCACATTGCAAGGTGCAATTCTGAAATTTTTTGCTTTTTCCTGCTCCTCTTAGCATGATAAAGAAGATTCAAAGAGAGTGAGATGCCAGCTCTTTTCATTCAGTCAGTAGCTTCAAACATTTCTGGTATATGAATAACATGATGTTTTTCAATGGCAAAAATCAATGAATATTGTAAATGTACAAACAGTAATTTCTCCACATTGCAAGGTGCAATTCTGAAATTTTTTGCTTTTTCCTGCTCCTCTTAGCATGATAAAGAAGATTCAAAGAGAGTGAGATGCCAGCTCTTTTCATTCAGTCAGTAGCTTCAAACATTTCTGGTATATGAATAACATGATGTTTTTCAATGGCAAAAATCAATGAATATTGTAAATGCACAAACAGTAATTTCTCCACATTGCAAGGTGCAATTCTGAAATTTTTTGCTTTTTCCTGCTCCGCTTAGCATGATAAAGAAGATTCAAAGAGAGTGAGATGCCAGCTCTTTTCATTCAGTCAGTAGCTTCAAACATTTCTGGTATATGAATAACATGATGTTTTTCAATGGCAAAAATCAATGAATATTGTAAATGCACAAACAGTAATTTCTCCACATTGCAAGGTGCAATTCTGAAATTTTTTGCTTTTTCCTGCTCTTCTTAGCATGATAAAGAAGATTCAAAGAGAGTGAGATGCCAGCTCTTTTCATTCAGTCAGTAGCTTCAAACATTTCTGGTATGTGAATAACATGATGTTTTTCAATGGCAAAAATCAATGAATATTGTAAATGCACAAACAGTAATTTCTCCGCATTGCAAGGTGCAATTCTGAAATTTTTTGCTTTTTCCTGCTCCTCTTAGCATGATAAAGAAGATTCAAAGAGAGTGAGTTGCCAGCTCCTTTCATTCAGTCAGTAGCTTCAAACATTTCTGGACGTTTTTCAATGGCAAAAATCAATGAATATTGTAAATGCACAAACAGTAATTTCTCCACATTGCAAGGTGCAATTCTGAAATTTTTTGCTTTTTCCTGCTCCTCTTAGCATGATAAAGAAGATTCAAAGAGAGTGAGATGCCAGCTCTTTTCATTCAGTCAGTAGCTTCAAACATTTCTGGTATATGAATAACATGATGTTTTTCAATGGCAAAAATCAATGAATATTGTAAATGCACAAACAGTAATTTCTCCGCATTGCAAGGTGCAATTCTGAAATTTTTTGCTTTTTCCTGCTCCTCTTAGCATGATAAAGAAGATTCAAAGAGAGTGAGTTGCCAGCTCCTTTCATTCAGTCAGTAGCTTCAAACATTTCTGGACGTTTTTCAATGGCAAAAATCAATGAATATTGTAAAGGCACAAACAGTAATTTCTCCACATTACAAGGTGCAATTCTGAAATTTTTTGCTTTTTCCTGCTCCTCTTAGCATGATAAAGAAGATTCAAAGAGAGTGAGATGCCAGCTCTTTTCATTCAGTCAGTAGCTTCAAACATTTCTGGTATATGAATAACATGATGTTTTTCAATGGCAAAAATCAATGAATATTGTAAATGCACAAACAGAAATTTCTCCGCATTGCAAGGTGCAATTCTGAAATTTTTTGCTTTTTCCTGCTCCTCTTAGCATGATAAAGAAGATTCAAAGAGAGTGAGATGCCAGCTCCTTTCATTCAGTCAGTAGCTTCAAACATTTCTGGACGTTTTTCAATGGCAAAAATCAATGAATATTGTAAATGCACAAACAGTAATTTCTCCACATTGCAAGGTGCAATTCTGAAATTTTTTGCTTTTTCCTGCTCCTCTTAGCATGATAAAGAAGATTCAAAGAGAGTGAGATGCCAGCTCTTTTCATTCAGTCAGTAGCTTCAAACATTTCTGGTATATGAATAACATGATGTTTTTCAATGGCAAAAATCAATGAATATTGCAAATGCACAAACAGTAATTTCTCCACATTGCAAGGTGCAATTCTGAAATTTTTTCCTTTTTCCTGCTCCTCTTAGCATGATAAAGAAGATTCAAAGAGAGTGAGATGCCAGCTCCTTTCATTCAGTCAGTAGCTTCAAACATTTCTGGACGTTTTTCAATGGCAAAAATCAATGAATATTGTAAATGCACAAACAGTAATTTCTCCACATTGCAAGGTGCAATTCTGAAATTTTTTGCTTTTTCCTGCTCCTCTTAGCATAATAAAGAAGATTCAAAGAGAGTGAGATGCCAGCTCTTTTCATTCAGTCAGTAGCTTCAAACATTTCTGGTATATGAATAACATGATGTTTTTCAATCGCAAAAATCAATGAATATTGTAAATGCACAAACAGTAATTTCTCCACATTGCAAGGTGCAATTCTGAAATTTTTTGCTTTTTCCTGCTCCTCTTAGCATGATAAAGAAGATTGAAAGAGAGTGAGATGCCAGCTCTTTTCATTCAGTCAGTAGCTTCAAACATTTCTGGTATATGAATAACATGATGTTTTTCAATGGCAAAAATCAATGAATATTGTAAATGCACAAACAGTAATTTCTCCACATTGCAAGGTGCAATTCTGAAATTTTTTGCTTTTTCCTGCTCTTCTTAGCATGATAAAGAAGATTCAAAGAGAGTGAGATGCCAGCTCTTTTCATTCAGTCAGTAGCTTCAAACATTTCTGGTATATGAATAACATGATGTTTTTCAATGGCAAAAATCAATGAATATTGTAAATGCACAAACAGTAATTTCTCCGCATTGCAAGGTGGAATTCTGAAATTTTTTGCTTTTTCCTACTCCTCTTAGCATGATAAATAAGATTCAAAGAGAGTGAGATGCCATCTCCTTTCATTCAGTCAGTAGCTTCAAACATTTCTGGACGTTTTTCAATGGCAAAAATCAATGAATATTGTAAATGCACAAACAGTAATTTCTCCACATTGCAAGGTGCAATTCTGAAATTTTTTGCTTTTTCCTGCTCCTCTTAGCATGATAAAGAAGATTCAAAGAGAGTGAGATGCCAGCTCTTTTCATTCAGTCAGTAGCTTCAAACATTTCTGGTATATGAATAACATGATGTTTTTCAATGGCAAAAATCAATGAATATTGTAAATGCACAAACAGTAATTTCTCCGCATTGCAAGGTGCAATTCTGAAATTTTTTGCTTTTTCCTGCTCCTCTTAGCATGATAAAGAAGATTCAAAGAGAGTGAGATGCCAGCTCCTTTCATTCAGTCAGTAGCTTCAAACATTTCTGGACGTTTTTCAATGGCAAAAATCAATGAATATTGTAAATGCACAAACAGTAATTTCTCCACATTGCAAGGTGCAATTCTGAAATTTTTTGCTTTTTCCTGCTCTTCTTAGCATGATAAAGAAGATTCAAAGAGAGTGAGATGCCAGCTCTTTTCATTCAGTCAGTAGCTTCAAACATTTCTGGTATGTGAATAACATGATGTTTTTCAATGGCAAAAATCAATGAATATTGTAAGTGCACAAACAGTAATTTCTCCGCATTGCAAGGTGCAATTCTGAAATTTTTTGCTTTTTCCTGCTCCTCTTAGCATGATAAAGAAGATTCAAAGAGAGTGAGATGCCAGCTCCTTTCATTCAGTCAGTAGCTTCAAACATTTCTGGACGATTTTCAATGGCAAAAATCAATGAATATTGTAAATGCACAAACAGTAATTTCTCCACATTGCAAGGTGCAATTCTGAAATTTTTTGCTTTTTCCTGCTCCTCTTAGCATGATAAAGAAGATTCAAAGAGAGTGAGATGCCAGCTCTTTTCATTCAGTCAGTAGCTTCAAACATTTCTGGTATATGAATAACATGATGTTTTTCAATGGCAAAAATCAATGAATATTGTAAATGCACAAACAGTAATTTCTCCGCATTGCAAGGTGCAATTCTGAAATTTTTTGCTTTTTCCTGCTCCTCTTAGCATGATAAAGAAGATTCAAAGAGAGTGAGATGCCAGCTCCTTTCATTCAGTCAGTAGCTTCAAACATTTCTGGACGTTTTTCAATGGCAAAAATCAATGAATATTGTAAAGGCACAAACAGTAATTTCTCCACATTGCAAGGTGCAATTCTGAAATTTTTTGCTTTTTCCTGCTCTTCTTAGCATGATAAAGAAGATTCAAAGAGAGTGAGATGCCAGCTCTTTTCATTCAGTCAGTAGCTTCAAACATTTCTGGTATATGAATAACATGATGTTTTTCAATGGCAAAAATCAATGAATATTGTAAATGCACAAACAGTAATTTCTCAGCATTGCAAGGTGCAATTCTGAAATTTTTTGCTTTTTCCTGCTCCTCTTAGCATGATAAAGAAGATTCAAAGAGAGTGAGATGCCAGCTCCTTTCATTCAGTCAGTAGCTTCAAACATTTCTGGACGTTTTTCAATGGCAAAAATCAATGAATATTGTAAATGCACAAACAGTAATTTCTCCACATTGCAAGGTGCAATTCTGAAATTTTTTGCTTTTTCCTGCTCTTCTTAGCATGATAAATAAGATTCAAAGAGAGTGAGATGCCAGCTCTTTTCATTCAGTCAGTAGCTTCAAACATTTCTGGTATGTGAATAACATGATGTTTTTCAATGGCAAAAATCAATGAATATTGTAAATGCACAAACAGTAATTTCTCCGCATTGCAAGGTGCAATTCTGAAATTTTTTGCTTTTTCCTGCTCCTCTTAGCATGATAAAGAAGATTCAAAGAGAGTGAGATGCCAGCTCCTTTCATTCAGTCAGTAGCTTCAAACATTTCTGGACGTTTTTCAATGGCAAAAATCAATGAATATTGTAAATGCACAAACAGTAATTTCTCCACATTGCAAGGTGCAATTCTGAAATTTTTTGCTTTTTCCTGCTCCTCTTAGCATGATAAAGAAGATTCAAAGAGAGTGAGATGCCAGCTCTTTTCATTCAGTCAGTACCTTCAAAAATTTCTGGTATATGAATAACATGATGTTTTTCAATGGCAAAAATCAATGAATATTGTAAATGCACAAACAGTAATTTCTCCGCAGTGCTAGGTGCAATTCTGAAATTTTTAGCTTTTTCCTGCTCCTCTTAGCATGATAAAGAAGATTCAAAGAGAGTGAGATGCCAGCTCCTTTCATTCAGTCAGTAGCTTCCATCATTTCTGGACGTTTTTCAATGGCAAAAATCAATGAATATTGTAAATGCACAAACAGTAATTTCTCCACATTGCAAGGTGCAATTCTGAAATTGTTTGCTTTTTCCTGCTCCTCTTAGCATGATAAAGAAGATTCAAAGAGAGTGAGATGCCAGCTCTTTTCATTCAGTCAGTACCTTCAAAAATTTCTGGTATATGAATAACATGATGTTTTTCAATGGCAAAAATCAATGAATATTGTAAATGCACAAACAGTAATTTCTCCGCAGTGCTAGGTGCAATTCTGAAATTTTTTGCTTTTTCCTGCTCCTCTTAGCATGATAAAGAAGATTCAAAGAGAGTGAGATGCCAGCTCCTTTCATTCAGTCAGTAGCTTCAAACATTTCTGGACTTTTTCAATGGCAAAAATCAATGTATATTGTAAATGCACAAACAGTAATTTCTCCACATTGCAAGGTGCAATTCTGAAATTTTTTGCTTTTTCCTGCTCCTCTTAGCATGATAAAGAAGATTCAAAGAGAGTGAGATGCCAGCTCTTTTCATTCAGTCAGTACCTTCAAACATTTCTGGTATATGAATAACATGATGTTTTTCAATGGCAAAAATCAATGAATATTGTAAATGCACAAACAGTAATTTCTCCGCAGTACAAGGTGCAATTCTGAATTTCTTTGCTTTTTCCTGCTCCTCTTAGCATGATAAAGAAGATTCAAAGAGAGTGAGATGCCAGCTCCTTTCATTCAGTCAGTAGCTTCAAACATTTCTGGACGTTTTTCAATGGCAAAAATCAATGAATATTGTAAATGCACAAACAGTAATTTCTCCACATTGCAAGGTGCAATTCTGAAATTTTTTGCTTTTTCCTGCTCCTCTTAGCATGATAAAGAAGATTCAAAGAGAATGAGATGCCAGCTCTTTTCATTCAGTCAGTAGCTTCAAACATTTCTGGTATATGAATAACATGATGTTTTTCAATGGCAAAAATCAATGAATATTGTAAATGCACAAACAGTAATTTCTCCGCATTGCAAGGTGCAATTCTGAAATTTTTTGCTTTTTCCTGCTCCTCTTAGCATGATAAAGAAGATTCAAAGAGAGTGAAATGCCAGCTCCTTTCATTCAGTCAGTAGCTTCAAACATTTCTGGACGTTTTTCAATGGCAAAAATCAATGAATATTGTAAATGCACAAACAGTAATTTCTCCACATTGCAAGGTGCAATTCTGAAATTTTTTGCTTTTTCCTGCTCCTCTTAGCATGATAAAGAAGATTCAAAGAGAGTGAGATGCCAGCTCTTTTCATTCAGTCAGTAGCTTCAAACATTTCTGGTATATGAATAACATGATGTTTTCAATGGCAAAAATCAATGAATATTGTAAATGCACAAACAGTAATTTCTCCACATTGCAAGGTGCAATTCTGAAATTTTTTGCTTTTTCCTGCTCCTCTTAGCATGATAAAGAAGATTCAAAGAGAGTGAGATGCCAGCTCTTTTCATTCAGTCAGTAGCTTCAAACATTTCTGGTATGTGAATAACATGATGTTTTTCAATGGCAAAAATCAATGAATATTGTAAATGCACAAACAGTAATTTCTCCGCATTGCAAGGTGCAATTCTGAAATTTTTTGCTTTTTCCTGCTCATCTTAGCATGATAAAGAAGATTCAAAGAGAGTGAGATGCCAGCTCCTTTCATTCAGTCAGTAGCTTCAAACATTTCTGGACGTTTTTCAATGGCAAAAATCAATGAATATTGTAAAGGCACAAACAGTAATTTCTCCACATTGCAAGGTGCAATTCTGAAATTTTTTGCTTTTTCCTGCTCCTCTTAGCATGGTAAAGAAGATTCAAAGAGAGTGAGATGATGCCAGCTCTTTTCATTCAGTCAGTAGCTTCAAACATTTCTGGTATATGAATAACATGATGTTTTTCAATGGCAAAAATCAATGAATATTGTAAATGCACAAACAGTAATTTCTCAGCATTGCAAGGTGCAATTCTGAAATTTTTTGCTTTTTCCTGCTCCTCTTAGCATGATAAAGAAGATTCAAAGAGAGTGAGATGCCAGCTCCTTTCATTCAGTCAGTAGCTTCAAACATTTCTGGACGTTTTTCAATGGCAAAAATCAATGAATATTGTAAATGCACAAACAGTAATTTCTCCACATTGCAAGGTGCAATTCTGAAATTTTTTGCTTTTTCCTGCTCTTCTTAGCATGATAAAGAAGATTCAAAGAGAGTGAGATGCCAGTTCTTTTCATTCAGTCAGTAGCTTCAAACATTTCTGGTATGTGAATAACATGATGTTTTTCAATGGCAAAAATCAATGAATATTGTAAATGCACAAACAGTAATTTCTCCGCATTGCAAGGTGCAATTCTGAAATTTTTTGCTTTTTCCTGCTCCTCTTAGCATGATAAAGAAGATTCAAAGAGAGTGAGATGCCAGCTCCTTTCATTCAGTCAGTAGCTTCAAACATTTCTGGACGTTTTTCAATGGCAAAAATCAATGAATATTGTAAATGCACAAACAGTAATTTCTCCACATTGCAAGGTGCAATTCTGAAATTTTTTGCTTTTTCCTGCTCTTCTTAGCATGATAAAGAAGATTCAAAGAGAGTGAGATGCCAGCTCTTTTCATTCAGTCAGTAGCTTCAAACATTTCTGGTATGTGAATAACATGATGTTTTTCAATGGCAAAAATCAATGAATATTGTAAATGCACAAACAGTAATTTCTCCACATTGCAAGGTGCAATTCTGAAATTTTTTGCTTTTTCCTGCTCCTCTTAGCATGATAAAGAATATTCAAAGAGAGTGAGATGCCAGCTCTTTTCATTCAGTCAGTACCTTCAAAAATTTCTGGTATATGAATAACATGATGTTTTTCAAAGGCAAAAATCAATGAATATTGTAAATGCACAAACAGTAATTTCTCCGCAGTGCTAGGTGCAATTCTGAAATTTTTTGCTTTTTCCTGCTCCTCTTAGCATGATAAAGAAGATTCAAAGAGAGTGAGATGCCAGCTCCTTTCATTCAGTCAGTAGCTTCCATCATTTCTGGACGTTTTTCAATGGCAAAAATCAATGAATATTGTAAATGCACAAACAGTAATTTCTCCACATTGCAAGGTGCAATTCTGAAATTTTTTGCTTTTTCCTGCTCCTCTTAGCATGATAAAGAAGATTCAAAGAGAGTGAGATGCCAGCTCTTTTCATTCAGTCAGTACCTTCAAAAATTTCTGGTATATGAATAACATGATGTTTTTCAATGGCAAAAATCAATGAATATTGTAAATGCACAAACAGTAATTTCTCCGCAGTGCTAGGTGCAATTCTGAAATTTTTTGCTTTTTCCTGCTCCTCTTAGCATGATAAAGAAGATTCAAAGAGAGTGAGATGCCAGCTCCTTTCATTCAGTCAGTAGCTTCAAACATTTCTGGACTTTTTCAATGGCAAAAATCAATGAATATTGTAAATGCACAAACAGTAATTTCTCCACATTGCAAGGTGCAATTCTGAAATTTTTTGCTTTTTCCTGCTCCTCTTAGCATGATAAAGAAGATTCAAAGAGAGTGAGATGCCAGCTCTTTCCATTCAGTCAGTACCTTCAAACATTTCTGGTATATGAATAACATGATGTTTTTCAATGGCAAAAATCAATGAATATTGTAAATGCACAAACAGTAATTTCTCCGCAGTGCAAGGTGCAATTCTGAATTTTTTTGCTTGTTCCTGCTCCTCTTAGCATGATAAAGAAGATTCAAAGAGAGTGAGATGCCAGCTCCTTTCATTCAGTCAGTAGCTTCAAACATTTCTGGACGTTTTTCAATGGCAAAAATCAATGAATATTGTAAATGCACAAACAGTAATTTCTCCACATTGCAAGGTGCAATTCTGAAATTTTTTGCTTTTTCCTGCTCCTCTTAGCATGATAAAGAAGATTCAAAGAGAGTGAGATGCCAGCTCTTTTCATTCAGTCAGTAGCTTCAAACATTTCTGGTATATGAATAACATGATGTTTTCAATGGCAAAAATCAATGAATATTGTAAATGCACAAACAGTAATTTCTCCACATTGCAAGGTGCAATTCTGAAATTTTTTGCTTTTTCCTGCTCCTCTTAGCATGATAAAGAAGATTCAAAGAGAGTGAGATGCCAGCTCTTTTCATTCAGTCAGTAGCTTCAAACATTTCTGGTATGTGAATAACATGATGTTTTTCAATGGCAAAAATCAATGAATATTGTAAATGCACAAACAGTAATTTCTCCGCATTGCAAGGTGCAATTCTGAAATTTTTTGCTTTTTCCTGCTCCTCTTAGCATGATAAAGAAGATTCAAAGAGAGTGAGATGCCAGCTCCTTTCATTCAGTCAGTAGCTTCAAACATTTCTGGACGTTTTTCAATGGCAAAAATCAATGAATATTGTAAAGGCACAAACAGTAATTTCTCCACATTGCAAGGTGCAATTCTGAAATTTTTTGCTTTTTCCTGCTCCTCTTAGCATGATAAAGAAGATTCAAAGAGAGTGAGATGATGCCAGCTCTTTTCATTCAGTCAGTAGCTTCAAACATTTCTGGTATATGAATAACATGATGTTTTTCAATGGCAAAAATCAATGAATATTGTAAATGCACAAACAGTAATTTCTCAGCATTGCAAGGTGCAATTCTGAAATTTTTTGCTTTTTCCTGCTCCTCTTAGCATGATAAAGAAGATTCAAAGAGAGTGAGATGCCAGCTCCTTTCATTCAGTCAGTAGCTTCAAACATTTCTGGACGTTTTTCAATGGCAAAAATCAATGAATATTGTAAATGCACAAACAGTAATTTCTCCACATTGCAAGGTGCAATTCTGAAATTTTTTGCTTTTTCCTGCTCTTCTTAGCATGATAAAGAAGATTCAAAGAGAGTGAGATGCCAGCTCTTTTCATTCAGTCAGTAGCTTCAAACATTTCTGGTATGTGAATAACATGATGTTTTTCAATGGCAAAAATCAATGAATATTGTAAATGCACAAACAGTAATTTCTCCGCATTGCAAGGTGCAATTCTGAAATTTTTTGCTTTTTCCTGCTCCTCTTAGCATGATAAAGAAGATTCAAAGAGAGTGAGATGCCAGCTCCTTTCATTCAGTCAGTAGCTTCAAACATTTCTGGACGTTTTTCAATGGCAAAAATCAATGAATATTGTAAATGCACAAACAGTAATTTCTCCACATTGCAAGGTGCAATTCTGAAATTTTTTGCTTTTTCCTGCTCTTCTTAGCATGATAAAGAAGATTCAAAGAGAGTGAGATGCCAGCTCTTTTCATTCAGTCAGTAGCTTCAAACATTTCTGGTATGTGAATAACATGATGTTTTTCAATGGCAAAAATCTATGAATATTGTAAATGCACAAACAGTAATTTCTCCGCATTGCAAGGTGCAATTCTGAAATTTTTTGCTTTTTCCTGCTCCTCTTAGCATGGTAAAGAAGATTCCAAGAGAGTGAGATGCCAGCTCCTTTCATTCAGTCAGTAGCTTCAAACATTTCTGGACGTTTTTCAATGGCAAAAATCAATGAATATTGTAAATGCACAAACAGTAATTTCTCCACATTGCAAGGTGCAATTCTGAAATTTTTTGCTTTTTCCTGCTCCTCTTAGCATGATAAAGAATATTCAAAGAGAGTGAGATGCCAGCTCTTTTCATTCAGTCAGTACCTTCAAAAATTTCTGGTATATGAATAACATGATGTTTTTCAAAGGCAAAAATCAATGAATATTGTAAATGCACAAACAGTAATTTCTCCGCAGTGCTAGGTGCAATTCTGAAATTTTTTGCTTTTTCCTGCTCCTCTTAGCATGATAAAGAAGATTCAAAGAGAGTGAGATGCCAGCTCCTTTCATTCAGTCAGTAGCTTCCATCATTTCTGGACGTTTTTCAATGGCAAAAATCAATGAATATTGTAAATGCACAAACAGTAATTTCTCCACATTGCAAGGTGCAATTCTGAAATTTTTTGCTTTTTCCTGCTCCTCTTAGCATGATAAAGAAGATTCAAAGAGAGTGAGATGCCAGCTCTTTTCATTCAGTCAGTACCTTCAAAAATTTCTGGTATATGAATAACATGATGTTTTTCAATGGCAAAAATCAATGAATATTGTAAATGCACAAACAGTAATTTCTCCGCAGTGCTAGATGCAATTCTGAAATTTTTTGCTTTTTCCTGCTCCTCTTAGCATGATAAAGAAGATTCAAAGAGAGTGAGATGCCAGCTCTTTCCATTCAGTCAGTACCTTCAAACATTTCTGGTATATGAATAACATGATGTTTTTCAATGGCAAAAATCAATGAATATTGTAAATGCACAAACAGTAATTTCTCCGCAGTGCAAGGTGCAATTCTGAATTTTTTTGCTTTTTCCTGCTCCTCTTAGCATGATAAAGAAGATTCAAAGAGAGTGAGATGCCAGCTCCTTTCATTCAGTCAGTAGCTTCAAACATTTCTGGACGTTTTTCAATGGCAAAAATCAATGAATATTGTAAATGCACAAACAGTAATTTCTCCACATTGCAAGGTGCAATTCTGAAATTTTTTGCTTTTTCCTGCTCCTCTTAGCATGATAAAGAAGATTCAAAGAGAGTGAGATGCCAGCTCTTTTCATTCAGTCAGTAGCTTCAAACATTTCTGGTATATGAATAACATGATGTTTTTCAATGGCAAAAATCAATGAATATTGTAAATGCACAAACAGTAATTTCTCCGCATTGCAAGGTGCAATTCTGAAATTTTTTGCTTTTTCCTGCTCCTCTTAGCATGATAAGGAAGATTCAAAGAGAGTGAAATGCCAGCTCCTTTCATTCAGTCAGTAGCTTCAAACATTTCTGGACGTTTTTCAATGGCAAAAATCAATGAATATTGTAAATGCACAAACTGTAATTTCTCCATATTGCAAGGTGCAATTCTGAAATTTTTTGCTTTTTCCTGCTCCTCTTAGCATGATAAAGAAGATTCAAAGAGAGTGAGATGCCAGCTCTTTTCATTCAGTCAGTAGCTTCAAACATTTCTGGTATATGAATAACATGATGTTTTTCAATGGCAAAAATCAATGAATATTGTAAATGCACAAACAGTAATTTCTCCGCATTGCAAGGTGCAATTCTGAAATTTTTTGCTTTTTCCTGCTCCTCTTAGCATGATAAAGAAGATTCAAAGCGAGTGAGATGCCAGCTCCTTTCATTCAGTCAGTAGCTTCAAACATTTCTGGACGTTTTTCAAAGGCAAAAATCAATGAATATTGTAAATGCACAAACAGTAATTTCTCCACATTGCAAGGTGCAATTCTGAAATTTTTTGCTTTTTCCTGCTCCTCTTAGCATGATAAAGAAGATTCAAAGAGAGTGAGATGCCAGCTCTTTTCATTCAGTCAGTAGCTTCAAACATTTCTGGTATATGAATAACATGATGTTTTTCAATGGCAAAAATCAATGAATATTGTAAATGCACAAACAGTAATTTCTCCACATTGCAAGGTGCAATTCTGAAATTTCTTGCTTTTTCCTGCTCCTCTTAGCATGATAAAGAAGATTCAAAGAGAGTGAGATGCCAGCTCTTTTCATTCAGTCAGTAGCTTCAAACATTTCTGGTATATGAATAACATGATGTTTTTCAATGGCAAAAATCAATGAATATTGTAAATGCACAAACAGTAATTTCTCCACATTGCAAGGTGCAATTCTGAAATTTTTTGCTTTTTCCTGCTCCTCTTAGCATGATAAAGAAGATTCAAAGAGAGTGAGATGCCAGCTCTTTTCATTCAGTCAGTAGCTTCAAACATTTCTGGTATATGAATAACATGATGTTTTTCAAAGGCAAAAATCAATGAATATTGTAAATGCACAAACAGTAATTTCTCCACATTGCAATGTGCAATTCTGAAATTTTTTGCTTTTTCCTGCTCCTCTTAGCATGATAAAGAAGATTCAAAGAGAGTGAGATGCCAGCTCTTTTCATTCAGTCAGTAGCTTCAAACATTTCTGGTATATGAATAACATGATGTTTTTCAATGGCAAAAATCAATGAATATTGTAAATGCACAAACAGTAATTTCTCCACATTGCAAGGTGCAATTCTGAAATTTTTTGCTTTTTCCTGCTCTTCTTAGCATGATAAAGAAGATTCAAAGAGAGTGAGATGCCAGCTCTTTTCATTCAGTCAGTAGCTTCAAACATTTCTGGTATGTGAATAACATGATGTTTTTCAATGGCAAAAATCAATGAATATTGTAAATGCACAAACAGTAATTTCTCCGCATTGCAAGGTGCAATTCTGAAATTTTTTGCTTTTTCCTGCTCCTCTTAGCATGATAAAGAAGATTCAAAGAGAGTGAGATGCCAGCTCCTTTCATTCAGTCAGTAGCTTCAAACATTTCTGGACGTTTTTCAATGGCAAAAATCAATGAATATTGTAAAGGCACAAACAGTAATTTCTCCACATTGCAAGGTGCAATTCTGAAATTTTTTGCTTTTTCCTGCTCCTCTTAGCATGATAAAGAAGATTCAAAGAGAGTGAGATGCCAGCTCTTTTCATTCAGTCAGTAGCTTCAAACATTTCTGGTATATGAATAACATGATGTTTTTCAATGGCAAAAATCAATGAATATTGTAAATGCACAAACAGTAATTTCTCAGCATTGCAAGGTGCAATTCTGAAATTTTTTGCTTTTTCCTGCTCCTCTTAGCATGATAAAGAAGATTCAAAGAGAGTGAGATGCCAGCTCCTTTCATTCAGTCAGTAGCTTCAAACATTTCTGGACGTTTTTCAATGGCAAAAATCAATGAATATTGTAAATGCACAAACAGTAATTTCTCCACATTGCAAGGTGCAATTCTGAAATTTTTTGCTTTTTCCTGCTCTTCTTAGCATGATAAAGAAGATTCAAAGAGAGTGAGATGCCAGCTCTTTTCATTCAGTCAGTAGCTTCAAACATTTCTGGTATGTGAATAACATGATGTTTTTCAATGGCAAAAATCAATGAATATTGTAAATGCACAAACAGTAATTTCTCCGCATTGCAAGGTGCAATTCTGAAATTTTTTGCTTTTTCCTGCTCCTCTTAGCATGATAAAGAAGATTCAAAGAGAGTGAGATGCCAGCTCCTTTCATTCAGTGAGTAGCTTCAAACATTTCTGGACGTTTTTCAATGGCAAAAATCAATGAATTTTGTAAATGCACAAACAGTAATTTCTCCACATTGCAAGGTGCAATTCTGAAATTTTTTGCTTTTTCCTGCTCCTCTTAGCATGATAAAGAAGATTCAAAGAGAGTGAGATGCCAGCTCTTTTCATTCAGTCAGTACCTTCAAACATTTCTGGTATATGAATAACATGATGTTTTTCAATGGCAAAAATCAATGAATATTGTAAATGCACAAACAGTAATTTCTCCGCAGTGCTAGGTGCAATTCTGAAATTTTTTGCTTTTTCCTGCTCCTATTAGCATGATAAAGAAGATTCAAAGAGAGTGAGATGCCAGCTCCTTTCATTCAGTCAGTAGCTTCCATCATTTCTGGACGTTTTTCAATGGCAAAAATCAATGAATATTGTAAATGCACAAACAGTAATTTCTCCACATTGCAAGGTGCAATTCTGAAATTTTTTGCTTTTTCCTGCTCCTCTTAGCATGATAAAGAAGATTTAAAGAGAGTGAGATGCCAGCTCTTTTCATTCAGGCAGTAGCTTCAAACATTTCTGGTATATGAATAACATGATGTTTTTCAATGGCAAAAATCAATGAATATTGTAAATGCACAAACAGTAATTTCTCCGCATTGCAAGGTGCAATTCTGAAATTTTTTGCTTTTTCCTGCTCTTCTTAGCATGATAAAGAAGATTCAAAGAGAGTGAGATGCCAGTTCCTTTCATTCAGTCAGTAGCTTCAAACATTTCTGGACTTTTTCAATGGCAAAAATCAATGAATATTGTAAATGCACAAACAGTAATTTCTCCACATTGCAAGGTGCAATTCTGAAATTTTTTGCTTTTTCCTGCTCCTCTTAGCATGATAAAGAAGATTCAAAGAGAGTGAGATGCCAGCTCTTTTCATTCAGTCAGTACCTTCAAACATTTCTGGTATATGAATAACATGATGTTTTTCAATGGCAAAAATCAATGAATATTGTAAATGCACAAACAGTAATTTCTCCGCAGTGCAAGGTGCAATTCTGAATTTTTTTGCTTTTTCCTGCTACTCTTAGCATGATAAAGAAGATTCAAAGAGAGTGAGATGCCAGCTCCTTTTATTCAGTCAGTAGCTTCAAACATTTCTGGACGTTTTTCAATGGCAAAAATCAATGAATATTGTAAATGCACAAACAGTAATTTCTCCACATTGCAAGGTGCAATTCTGAAATTTTTTGCTTTTTCCTGCTCCTCTTAGCATGATAAAGAAGATTCAAAGAGAGTGAGATGCCAGCTCTTTTCATTCAGTCAGTAGCTTCAAACATTTCTGGTATATGAATAACATGATGTTTTTCAATGGCAAAAATCAATGAATATTGTAAATGCACAAACAGTAATTTCTCCGCATTGCAAGGTGCAATTCTGAAATTTTTTGCTTTTTCCTGCTCCTCTTAGCATGATAAAGAAGATTCAAAGAGAGTGAAATGCCAGCTCCTTTCATTCAGTCAGTAGCTTCAAACATTTCTGGACGTTTTTCAATGGCAAAAATCAATGAATATTGTAAATGCACAAACTGTAATTTCTCCATATTGCAAGGTGCAATTCTGAAATTTTTTGCTTTTTCCTGCTCCTCTTAGCATGATAAAGAAGATTCAAAGAGAGTGAGATGCCAGCTCTTTTCATTCAGTCAGTAGCTTCAAACATTTCTGGTATATGAATAACATGATGTTTTTCAATGGCAAAAATCAATGAATATTGTAAATGCACAAACAGTAATTTCTCCGCATTGCAAGGTGCAATTCTGAAATTTTTTGCTTTTTCCTGCTCCTCTTAGCATGATAAAGAAGATTCAAAGCGAGTGAGATGCCAGCTCCTTTCATTCAGTCAGTAGCTTCAAACATTTCTGGACGTTTTTCAATGGCAAAAATCAATGAATATTGTAAATGCACAAACAGTAATTTCTCCACATTGCAAGGTGCAATTCTGAAATTTTTTGCTTTTTCCTGCTCCTCTTAGCATGATAAAGAAGATTCAAAGAGAGTGAGATGCCAGCTCTTTTCATTCAGTCAGTAGCTTCAAACATTTCTGGTATATGAATAACATGATGTTTTTCAATGGCAAAAATCAATGAATATTGTAAATGCACAAACAGTAATTTCTCCACATTGCAAGGTGCAATTCTGAAATTTCTTGCTTTTTCCTGCTCCTCTTAGCATGATAAAGAAGATTCAAAGAGAGTGAGATGCCAGCTCTTTTCATTCAGTCAGTAGCTTCAAACATTTCTGGTATATGAATAACATGATGTTTTTCAATGGCAAAAATCAATGAATATTGTAAATGCACAAACAGTAATTTCTCCACATTGCAAGGTGCAATTCTGAAATTTTTTGCTTTTTCCTGCTCCTCTTAGCATGATAAAGAAGATTCAAAGAGAGTGAGATGCCAGCTCTTTTCATTCAGTCAGTAGCTTCAAACATTTCTGGTATATGAATAACATGATGTTTTTCAATGGCAAAAATCAATGAATATTGTAAATGCACAAACAGTAATTTCTCCACATTGCAAGGTGCAATTCTGAAATTTTTTGCTTTTTCCTGCTCCTCTTAGCATGATAAAGAAGATTCAAAGAGAGTGAGATGCCAGCTCTTTTCATTCAGTCAGTAGCTTCAAACATTTCTGGTATATGAATAACATGATGTTTTTCAATGGCAAAAATCAATGAATATTGTAAATGCACAAACAGTAATTTCTCCACATTGCAAGGTGCAATTCTGAAATTTTTTGCTTTTTCCTGCTCCTCTTAGCATGATAAAGAAGATTCAAAGAGAGTGAGATGCCAGCTCTTTTCATTCAGTCAGTAGCTTCAAACATTTCTGGTATATGAATAACATGATGTTTTTCAATGGCAAAAATCAATGAATATTGTAAATGCACAAACAGTAATTTCTCCGCATTGCAAGGTGCAATTCTGAAATTTTTTGCTTTTTCCTGCTCCTCTTAGCATGATAAAGAAGATTCAAAGAGAGTGAAATGCCAGCTCCTTTCATTCAGTCAGTAGCTTCAAACATTTCTGGACGTTTTTCAATGGCAAAAATCAATGAATATTGTAAATGCACAAACTGTAATTTCTCCATATTGCAAGGTGCAATTCTGAAATTTTTTGCTTTTTCCTGCTCCTCTTAGCATGATAAAGAAGATTCAAAGAGAGTGAGATGCCAGCTCTTTTCATTCAGTCAGTAGCTTCAAACATTTCTGGTATATGAATAACATGATGTTTTTCAATGGCAAAAATCAATGAATATTGTAAATGCACAAACAGTAATTTCTCCGCATTGCAAGGTGCAATTCTGAAATTTTTTGCTTTTTCCTGCTCCTCTTAGCATGATAAAGAAGATTCAAAGCGAGTGAGATGCCAGCTCCTTTCATTCAGTCAGTAGCTTCAAACATTTCTGGACGTTTTTCAATGGCAAAAATCAATGAATATTGTAAATGCACAAACAGTAATTTCTCCACATTGCAAGGTGCAATTCTGAAATTTTTTGCTTTTTCCTGCTCCTCTTAGCATGATAAAGAAGATTCAAAGAGAGTGAGATGCCAGCTCTTTTCATTCAGTCAGTAGCTTCAAACATTTCTGGTATATGAATAACATGATGTTTTTCAATGGCAAAAATCAATGAATATTGTAAATGCACAAACAGTAATTTCTCCACATTGCAAGGTGCAATTCTGAAATTTCTTGCTTTTTCCTGCTCCTCTTAGCATGATAAAGAAGATTCAAAGAGAGTGAGATGCCAGCTCTTTTCATTCAGTCAGTAGCTTCAAACATTTCTGGTATATGAATAACATGATGTTTTTCAATGGCAAAAATCAATGAATATTGTAAATGCACAAACAGTAATTTCTCCACATTGCAAGGTGCAATTCTGAAATTTTTTGCTTTTTCCTGCTCCTCTTAGCATGATAAAGAAGATTCAAAGAGCGTGAGATGCCAGCTCTTTTCATTCAGTCAGTAGCTTCAAACATTTCTGGTATATGAATAACATGATGTTTTTCAATGGCAAAAATCAATGAATATTGTAAATGCACAAACAGTAATTTCTCCACATTGCAAGGTGCAATTCTGAAATTTTTTGCTTTTTCCTGCTCCTCTTAGCATGATAAAGAAGATTCAAAGAGAGTGAGATGCCAGCTCTTTTCATTCAGTCAGTAGCTTCAAACATTTCTGGTATATGAATAACATGATGTTTTTCAATGGCAAAAATCAATGAATATTGTAAATGCACAAACAGTAATTTCTCCACATTGCAAGGTGCAATTCTGAAATTTTTTGCTTTTTCCTGCTCTTCTTAGCATGATAAAGAAGATTCAAAGAGAGTGAGATGCCAGCTCTTTTCATTCAGTCAGTAGCTTCAAACATTTCTGGTATGTGAATAACATGATATTTTTCAATGGCAAAAATCAATGAATATTGTAAATGCACAAACAGTAATTTCTCCGCATTGCAAGGTGCAATTCTGAAATTTTTTGCTTTTTCCTGCTCCTCTTAGCATGATAAAGAAGATTCAAAGAGAGTGAGATGCCAGCTCCTTTCATTCAGTCAGTAGCTTCAAACATTTCTGGACGTTTTTCAATGGCAAAAATCAATGAATATTGTAAATGCACAAACAGTAATTTCTCCATATTGCAAGGTGCAATTCTGAAATTTTTTGCTTTTTCCTGCTCCTGTTAGCATGATAAAGAAGATTCAAAGAGAGTGAGATGCCAGCTCTTTTCATTCAGTCAGTACCTTCAAACATTTCTGGTATATGAATAACATGATGTTTTTCAATGGCAAAAATCAATGAATATTGTAAATGCACAAACAGTAATTTCTCCGCAGTGCTAGGTGCAATTCTGAAATTTTTTGCTTTTTCCTGCTCCTCTTAGCATGATAAAGAAGATTCAAAGAGAGTGAGATGCCAGCTCCTTTCATTCAGTCAGTAGCTTCCATCATTTCTGGACGTTTTTCAATGGCAAAAATCAATGAATATTGTAAATGCACAAACAGTAATTTCTCCACATTGCAAGGTGCAATTCTGAAATTTTTTGCTTTTTCCTGCTCCTCTTAGCATGATAAAGAAGATTTAAAGAGAGTGAGATGCCAGCTCTTTTCATTCAGGCAGTAGCTTCAAACATTTCTGGTATATGAATAACATGATGTTTTTCAATGGCAAAAATCAATGAATATTGTAAATGCACAAACAGTAATTTCTCCGCATTGCAAGGTGCAATTCTGAAATTTTTTGCTTTTTCCTGCTCTTCTTAGCATGATAAAGAAGATTCAAAGAGAGTGAGATGCCAGTTCCTTTCATTCAGTCAGTAGCTTCAAACATTTCTGGACTTTTTCAATGGCAAAAATCAATGAATATTGTAAATGCACAAACAGTAATTTCTCCACATTGCAAGGTGCAATTCTGAAATTTTTTGCTTTTTCCTGCTCCTCTTAGCATGATAAAGAAGATTCAAAGAGAGTGAGATGCCAGCTCTTTTCATTCAGTCAGTACCTTCAAACATTTCTGGTATATGAATAACATGATGTTTTTCAATGGCAAAAATCAATGAATATTGTAAATGCACAAACAGTAATTTCTCCGCAGTGCAAGGTGCAATTCTGAATTTTTTTGCTTTTTCCTGCTACTCTTAGCATGATAAAGAAGATTCAAAGAGAGTGAGATGCCAGCTCCTTTTATTCAGTCAGTAGCTTCAAACATTTCTGGACGTTTTTCAATGGCAAAAATCAATGAATATTGTAAATGCACAAACAGTAATTTCTCCACATTGCAAGGTGCAATTCTGAAATTTTTTGCTTTTTCCTGCTCCTCTTAGCATGATAAAGAAGATTCAAAGAGAGTGAGATGCCAGCTCTTTTCATTCAGTCAGTAGCTTCAAACATTTCTGGTATATGAATAACATGATGTTTTTCAATGGCAAAAATCAATGAATATTGTAAATGCACAAACAGTAATTTCTCCGCATTGCAAGGTGCAATTCTGAAATTTTTTGCTTTTTCCTGCTCCTCTTAGCATGATAAAGAAGATTCAAAGAGAGTGAAATGCCAGCTCCTTTCATTCAGTCAGTAGCTTCAAACATTTCTGGACGTTTTTCAATGGCAAAAATCAATGAATATTGTAAATGCACAAACTGTAATTTCTCCATATTGCAAGATGCAATTCTGAAATTTTTTGCTTTTTCCTGCTCCTCTTAGCATGATAAAGAAGATTCAAAGAGAGTGAGATGCCAGCTCTTTTCATTCAGTCAGTAGCTTCAAACATTTCTGGTATATGAATAACATGATGTTTTTCAATGGCAAAAATCAATGAATATTGTAAATGCACAAACAGTAATTTCTCCGCATTGCAAGGTGCAATTCTGAAATTTTTTGCTTTTTCCTGCTCCTCTTAGCATGATAAAGAAGATTCAAAGCGAGTGAGATGCCAGCTCCTTTCATTCAGTCAGTAGCTTCAAACATTTCTGGACGTTTTTCAATGGCAAAAATCAATGAATATTGTAAATGCACAAACAGTAATTTCTCCACATTGCAAGGTGCAATTCTGAAATTTTTTGCTTTTTCCTGCTCCTCTTAGCATGATAAAGAAGATTCAAAGAGAGTGAGATGCCAGCTCTTTTCATTCAGTCAGTAGCTTCAAACATTTCTGGTATATGAATAACATGATGTTTTTCAATGGCAAAAATCAATGAATATTGTAAATGCACAAACAGTAATTTCTCCACATTGCAAGGTGCAATTCTGAAATTTCTTGCTTTTTCCTGCTCCTCTTAGCATGATAAAGAAGATTCAAAGAGAGTGAGATGCCAGCTCTTTTCATTCAGTCAGTAGCTTCAAACATTTCTGGTATATGAATAACATGATGTTTTTCAATGGCAAAAATCAATGAATATTGCAAATGCACAAACAGTAATTTCTCCACATTGCAAGGTGCAATTCTGAAATTTTTTGCTTTTTCCTGCTCCTCTTAGCATGATAAAGAAGATTCAAAGAGAGTGAGATGCCAGCTCTTTTCATTCAGTCAGTAGCTTCAAACATTTCTGGTATATGAATAACATGATGTTTTTCAATGGCAAAAATCAATGAATATTGTAAATGCACAAACAGTAATTTCTCCACATTGCAAGGTGCAATTCTGAAATTTTTTGCTTTTTCCTGCTCCTCTTAGCATGATAAAGAAGATTCAAAGAGAGTGAGATGCCAGCTCTTTTCATTCAGTCAGTAGCTTCAAACATTTCTGGTATATGAATAACATGATGTTTTTCAATGGCAAAAATCAATGAATATTGTAAATGCACAAACAGTAATTTCTCCACATTGCAAGGTGCAATTCTGAAATTTTTTGCTTTTTCCTGCTCCTCTTAGCATGATAAAGAAGATTCAAAGAGAGTGAGATGCCAGCTCTTTTCATTCAGTCAGTAGCTTCAAACATTTCTGGTATATGAATAACATGATGTTTTTCAATGGCAAAAATCAATGAATATTGTAAATGCACAAACAGTAATTTCTCCGCATTGCAAGGTGCAATTCTGAAATTTTTTGCTTTTTCCTGCTCCTCTTAGCATGATAAAGAAGATTCAAAGAGAGTGAAATGCCAGCTCCTTTCATTCAGTCAGTAGCTTCAAACATTTCTGGACGTTTTTCAATGGCAAAAATCAATGAATATTGTAAATGCACAAACTGTAATTTCTCCATATTGCAAGGTGCAATTCTGAAATTTTTTGCTTTTTCCTGCTCCTCTTAGCATGATAAAGAAGATTCTAAGAGAGTGAGATGCCAGCTCTTTTCATTCAGTCAGTAGCTTCAAACATTTCTGGTATATGAATAACATGATGTTTTTCAATGGCAAAAATCAATGAATATTGTAAATGCACAAACAGTAATTTCTCCGCATTGCAAGGTGCAATTCTGAAATTTTTTGCTTTTTCCTGCTCCTCTTAGCATGATAAAGAAGATTCAAAGCGAGTGAGATGCCAGCTCCTTTCATTCAGTCAGTAGCTTCAAACATTTCTGGTATATGAATAACATGATGTTTTTCAATGGCAAAAATCAATGAATATTGTAAATGCACAAACAGTAATTTCTCCGCATTGCAAGGTGCAATTCTGAAATTTTTTGCTTTTTCCTGCTCCTCTTAGCATGATAAAGAAGATTCAAAGCGAGTGAGATGCCAGCTCCTTTCATTCAGTCAGTAGCTTCAAACATTTCTGGACGTTTTTCAATGGCAAAAATCAATGAATATTGTAAATGCACAAACAGTAATTTCTCCACATTGCAAGGTGCAATTCTGAAATTTTTTGCTTTTTCCTGCTCCTCTTAGCATGATAAAGAAGATTCAAAGAGAGTGAGATGCCAGCTCTTTTCATTCAGTCAGTAGCTTCAAACATTTCTGGTATATGAATAACATGATGTTTTTCAATGGCAAAAATCAATGAATATTGTAAATGCACAAACAGTAATTTTTCCACATTGCAAGGTGCAATTCTGAAATTTCTTGCTTTTTCCTGCTCCTCTTAGCATGATAAAGAAGATTCAAAGAGAGTGAGATGCCAGCTCTTTTCATTCAGTCAGTAGCTTCAAACATTTCTGGTATATGAATAACATGATGTTTTTCAATGGCAAAAATCAATGAATATTGTAAATGCACAAACAGTAATTTCTCCACATTGCAAGGTGCAATTCTGAAATTTTTTGCTTTTTCCTGCTCCTCTTAGCATGATAAAGAAGATTCAAAGAGAGTGAGATGCCAGCTCTTTTCATTCAGTCAGTAGCTTCAAACATTTCTGGTATATGAATAACATGATGTTTTTCAATGGCAAAAATCAATGAATATTGTAAATGCACAAACAGTAATTTCTCCACATTGCAAGGTGCAATTCTGAAATTTTTTGCTTTTTCCTGCTCCTCTTAGCATGATAAAGAAGATTCAAAGAGAGTGAGATGCCAGCTCTTTTCATTCAGTCAGTAGCTTCAAACATTTCTGGTATATGAATAACATGATGTTTTTCAATGGCAAAAATCAATGAATATTGTAAATGCACAAACAGTAATTTCTCCACATTGCAAGGTGCAATTCTGAAATTTTTTGCTTTTTCCTGCTCTTCTTAGCATGATAAAGAAGATTCAAAGAGAGTGAGATGCCAGCTCTTTTCATTCAGTCAGTAGCTTCAAACATTTCTGGTATGTGAATAACATGATATTTTTCAATGGCAAAAATCAATGAATATTGTAAATGCACAAACAGTAATTTCTCCGCATTGCAAGGTGCAATTCTGAAATTTTTTGCTTTTTCCTGCTCCTCTTAGCATGATAAAGAAGATTCAAAGAGAGTGAGATGCCAGCTCCTTTCATTCAGTCAGTAGCTTCAAACATTTCTGGACGTTTTTCAATGGCAAAAATCAATGAATATTGTAAATGCACAAACAGTAATTTCTCCATATTGCAAGGTGCAATTCTGAAATTTTTTGCTTTTTCCTGCTCCTGTTAGCATGATAAAGAAGATTCAAAGAGAGTGAGATGCCAGCTCTTTTCATTCAGTCAGTACCTTCAAACATTTCTGGTATATGAATAACATGATGTTTTTCAATGGCAAAAATCAATGAATATTGTAAATGCACAAACAGTAATTTCTCCGCAGTGCTAGGTGCAATTCTGAAATTTTTTGCTTTTTCCTGCTCCTCTTAGCATGATAAAGAAGATTCAAAGAGAGTGAGATGCCAGCTCCTTTCATTCAGTCAGTAGCTTCCATCATTTCTGGACGTTTTTCAATGGCAAAAATCAATGAATATTGTAAATGCACAAACAGTAATTTCTCCACATTGCAAGGTGCAATTCTGAAATTTTTTGCTTTTTCCTGCTCCTCTTAGCATGATAAAGAAGATTTAAAGAGAGTGAGATGCCAGCTCTTTTCATTCAGGCAGTAGCTTCAAACATTTCTGGTATATGAATAACATGATGTTTTTCAATGGCAAAAATCAATGAATATTGTAAATGCACAAACAGTAATTTCTCCGCATTGCAAGGTGCAATTCTGAAATTTTTTGCTTTTTCCTGCTCTTCTTAGCATGATAAAGAAGATTCAAAGAGAGTGAGATGCCAGTTCCTTTCATTCAGTCAGTAGCTTCAAACATTTCTGGACTTTTTCAATGGCAAAAATCAATGAATATTGTAAATGCACAAACAGTAATTTCTCCACATTGCAAGGTGCAATTCTGAAATTTTTTGCTTTTTCCTGCTCCTCTTAGCATGATAAAGAAGATTCAAAGAGAGTGAGATGCCAGCTCTTTTCATTCAGTCAGTACCTTCAAACATTTCTGGTATATGAATAACATGATGTTTTTCAATGGCAAAAATCAATGAATATTGTAAATGCACAAACAGTAATTTCTCCGCAGTGCAAGGTGCAATTCTGAATTTTTTTGCTTTTTCCTGCTACTCTTAGCATGATAAAGAAGATTCAAAGAGAGTGAGATGCCAGCTCCTTTTATTCAGTCAGTAGCTTCAAACATTTCTGGACGTTTTTCAATGGCAAAAATCAATGAATATTGTAAATGCACAAACAGTAATTTCTCCACATTGCAAGGTGCAATTCTGAAATTTTTTGCTTTTTCCTGCTCCTCTTAGCATGATAAAGAAGATTCAAAGAGAGTGAGATGCCAGCTCTTTTCATTCAGTCAGTAGCTTCAAACATTTCTGGTATATGAATAACATGATGTTTTTCAATGGCAAAAATCAATGAATATTGTAAATGCACAAACAGTAATTTCTCCGCATTGCAAGGTGCAATTCTGAAATTTTTTGCTTTTTCCTGCTCCTCTTAGCATGATAAAGAAGATTCAAAGAGAGTGAAATGCCAGCTCCTTTCATTCAGTCAGTAGCTTCAAACATTTCTGGACGTTTTTCAATGGCAAAAATCAATGAATATTGTAAATGCACAAACTGTAATTTCTCCATATTGCAAGGTGCAATTCTGAAATTTTTTGCTTTTTCCTGCTCCTCTTAGCATGATAAAGAAGATTCAAAGAGAGTGAGATGCCAGCTCTTTTCATTCAGTCAGTAGCTTCAAACATTTCTGGTATATGAATAACATGATGTTTTTCAATGGCAAAAATCAATGAATATTGTAAATGCACAAACAGTAATTTCTCCGCATTGCAAGGTGCAATTCTGAAATTTTTTGCTTTTTCCTGCTCCTCTTAGCATGATAAAGAAGATTCAAAGCGAGTGAGATGCCAGCTCCTTTCATTCAGTCAGTAGCTTCAAACATTTCTGGACGTTTTTCAATGGCAAAAATCAATGAATATTGTAAATGCACAAACAGTAATTTCTCCACATTGCAAGGTGCAATTCTGAAATTTTTTGCTTTTTCCTGCTCCTCTTAGCATGATAAAGAAGATTCAAAGAGAGTGAGATGCCAGCTCTTTTCATTCAGTCAGTAGCTTCAAACATTTCTGGTATATGAATAACATGATGTTTTTCAATGGCAAAAATCAATGAATATTGTAAATGCACAAACAGTAATTTCTCCACATTGCAAGGTGCAATTCTGAAATTTCTTGCTTTTTCCTGCTCCTCTTAGCATGATAAAGAAGATTCAAAGAGAGTGAGATGCCAGCTCTTTTCATTCAGTCAGTAGCTTCAAACATTTCTGGTATATGAATAACATGATGTTTTTCAATGGCAAAAATCAATGAATATTGCAAATGCACAAACAGTAATTTCTCCACATTGCAAGGTGCAATTCTGAAATTTTTTGCTTTTTCCTGCTCCTCTTAGCATGATAAAGAAGATTCAAAGAGAGTGAGATGCCAGCTCTTTTCATTCAGTCAGTAGCTTCAAACATTTCTGGTATATGAATAACATGATGTTTTTCAATGGCAAAAATCAATGAATATTGTAAATGCACAAACAGTAATTTCTCCACATTGCAAGGTGCAATTCTGAAATTTTTTGCTTTTTCCTGCTCCTCTTAGCATGATAAAGAAGATTCAAAGAGAGTGAGATGCCAGCTCTTTTCATTCAGTCAGTAGCTTCAAACATTTCTGGTATATGAATAACATGATGTTTTTCAATGGCAAAAATCAATGAATATTGTAAATGCACAAACAGTAATTTCTCCACATTGCAAGGTGCAATTCTGAAATTTTTTGCTTTTTCCTGCTCTTCTTAGCATGATAAAGAAGATTCAAAGAGAGTGAGATGCCAGCTCTTTTCATTCAGTCAGTAGCTTCAAACATTTCTGGTATGTGAATAACATGATATTTTTCAATGGCAAAAATCAATGAATATTGTAAATGCACAAACAGTAATTTCTCCGCATTGCAAGGTGCAATTCTGAAATTTTTTGCTTTTTCCTGCTCCTCTTAGCATGATAAAGAAGATTCAAAGAGAGTGAGATGCCAGCTCCTTTCATTCAGTCAGTAGCTTCAAACATTTCTGGACGTTTTTCAATGGCAAAAATCAATGAATATTGTAAATGCACAAACAGTAATTTCTCCATATTGCAAGGTGCAATTCTGAAATTTTTTGCTTTTTCCTGCTCCTGTTAGCATGATAAAGAAGATTCAAAGAGAGTGAGATGCCAGCTCTTTTCATTCAGTCAGTAGCTTCAAACATTTCTGGTATATGAATAACATGATGTTTTTCAATGGCAAAAATCAATGAATATTGTAAATGCACAAACAGTAATTTCTCCGCATTGCAAGGTGCAATTCTGAAATTTTTTGCTTTTTCCTGCTCCTCTTAGCATGATAAAGAAGATTCAAAGAGAGTGAGATGCCAGCTCCTTTCATTCAGTCAGTAGCTTCAAACATTTCTGGACGTTTTTCAATGGCAAAAATCAATGAATATTGTAAATGCACAAACAGTAATTTCTCCGCATTGCAAGGTGCAATTCTGAAATTTTTTGCTTTTTCCTGCTCCTCTTAGCATGATAAAGAAGATTCAAAGAGAGTGAGATGCCAGCTCTTTTCATTCAGTCAGTAGCTTCAAACATTTCTGGTATATGAATAACATGATGTTTTTCAATGGCAAAAATCAATGAATATTGCAAATGCACAAACAGTAATTTCTCCACATTGCAAGGTGCAATTCTGACATTTTTTCCTTTTTCCTGCTCCTCTTAGCATGATAAAGAAGATTCAAAGAGAGTGAGATGCCAGCTCCTTTCATTCAGTCAGTAGCTTCAAACATTTCTGGACGTTTTTCAATGGCAAAAATCAATGAATATTGTAAATGCACAAACAGTAATTTCTCCACATTGCAAGGTGCAATTCTGAAATTTTTTGCTTTTTCCTGCTCCTCTTAGCATAATAAAGAAGATTCAAAGAGAGTGAGATGCCAGCTCTTTTCATTCAGTCAGTAGCTTCAAACATTTCTGGTATATGAATAACATGATGTTTTTCAATCGCAAAAATCAATGAATATTGTAAATGCACAAACAGTAATTTCTCCACATTGCAAGGTGCAATTCTGAAATTTTTTGCTTTTTCCTGCTCTTCTTAGCATGATAAAGAGGATTCAAAGAGAGTGAGATGCCAGCTCTTTTCATTCAGTCAGTAGCTTCAAACATTTCTGGTATATGAATAACATGATGTTTTTCAATGGCAAAAATCAATGAATATTGTAAATGCACAAACAGTAATTTCTCCGCATTGCAAGGTGCAATTCTGAAATTTTTTGCTTTTTCCTACTCCTCTTAGCATGATAAAGAAGATTCAAAGAGAGTGAGATGCCAGCTCCTTTCATTCAGTCAGTAGCTTCAAACATTTCTGGACGTTTTTCAATGGCAAAAATCAATGAATATTGTAAATGCACAAACAGTAATTTCTCCACATTGCAAGGTGCAATTCTGAAATTTCTTGCTTTTTCCTGCTCCTCTTAGCATGATAAAGAAGATTCAAAGAGAGTGAGATGCCAGCTCTTTTCATTCAGTCAGTAGCTTCAAACATTTCTGGTATATGAATAACATGATGTTTTTCAATGGCAAAAATCAATGAATATTGTAAATGCACAAACAGTAATTTCTCCACATTGCAAGGTGCAATTCTGAAATTTTTTGCTTTTTCCTGCTCCTCTTAGCATGATAAAGAAGATTCAAAGATAGTGAGATGCCAGCTCTTTTCATTCAGTCAGTAGCTTCAAACATTTCTGGTATATGAATAACATGATGTTTTTCAATGGCAAAAATCAATGAATATTGTAAATGCACAAACAGTAATTTCTCCACATTGCAAGGTGCAATTCTGAAATTTTTTGCTTTTTCCTGCTCCTCTTAGCATGATAAAGAAGATTCAAAGAGAGTGAGATGCCAGCTCTTTTCATTCAGTCAGTAGCTTCAAACATTTCTGGTATATGAATAACATGATGTTTTTCAATGGCAAAAATCAATGAATATTGTAAATGCACAAACAGTAATTTCTCCACATTGCAAGGTGCAATTCTGAAATTTTTTGCTTTTTCCTGCTCTTCTTAGCATGATAAAGAAGATTCAAAGAGAGTGAGATGCCAGCTCTTTTCATTCAGTCAGTAGCTTCAAACATTTCTGGTATGAGAATAACATGATGTTTTTCAATGGCAAAAATCAATGAATATTGTAAATGCACAAACAGTAATTTCTCCGCATTGCAAGGTGCAATTCTGAAATTTTTTGCTTTTTCCTGCTCCTCTTAGCATGATAAAGAAGATTCAAAGAGAGTGAGATGCCAGCTCCTTTCATTCAGTCAGTAGCTTCAAACATTTCTGGACGTTTTTCAATGGCAAAAATCAATGAATATTGTAAATGCACAAACAGTAATTTCTCCACATTGCAAGGTGCAATTCTGAAATTTTTTGCTTTTTCCTGCTCCTCTTAGCATGATAAAGAAGATTCAAAGAGAGTGAGATGCCAGCTCTTTTCATTCAGTCAGTAGCTTCAAACATTTCTGGTATATGAATAACATGATGTTTTTCAATGGCAAAAATCAATGAATATTGTAAATGCACAAACAGTAATTTCTCCGCATTGCAAGGTGCAATTCTGAAATTTTTTGCTTTTTCCTGCTCCTCTTAGCATGATAAAGAAGATTCAAAGAGAGTGAAATGCCAGCTCCTTTCATTCAGTCAGTAGCTTCAAACATTTCTGGACGTTTTTCAATGGCAAAAATCAATGAATATTGTAAATGCACAAACTGTAATTTCTCCATATTGCAAGGTGCAATTCTGAAATTTTTTGCTTTTTCCTGCTCCTCTTAGCATGATAAAGAAGATTCAAAGAGAGTGAGATGCCAGCTCATTTCATTCAGTCAGTAGCTTCAAACATTTCTGGTATATGAATAACATGATGTTTTTCAATGGCAAAAATCAATGAATATTGTAAATGCACAAACAGTAATTTCTCCGCATTGCAAGGTGCAATTCTGAAATTTTTTGCTTTTTCCTGCTCCTCTTAGCATGATAAAGAAGATTCAAAGCGAGTGAGATGCCAGCTCCTTTCATTCAGTCAGTAGCTTCAAACATTTCTGGACGTTTTTCAATGGCAAAAATCAATGAATATTGTAAATGCACAAACAGTAATTTCTCCACATTGCAAGGTGCAATTCTGAAATTTTTTGCTTTTTCCTGCTCCTCTTAGCATGATAAAGAAGATTCAAAGAGAGTGAGATGCCAGCTCTTTTCATTCAGTCAGTAGCTTCAAACATTTCTGGTATATGAATAACATGATGTTTTTCAATGGCAAAAATCAATGAATATTGTAAATGCACAAACAGTAATTTCTCCACATTGCAAGGTGCAATTCTGAAATTTCTTGCTTTTTCCTGCTCCTCTTAGCATGATAAAGAAGATTCAAAGAGAGTGAGATGCCAGCTCTTTTCATTCAGTCAGTAGCTTCAAACATTTCTGGTATATGAATAACATGAAGTTTTTCAATGGCAAAAATCAATGAATATTGTAAATGCACAAACAGTAATTTCTCCACATTGCAAGGTGCAATTCTGAAATTTTTTGCTTTTTCCTGCTCCTCTTAGCATGATAAAGAAGATTCAAAGAGAGTGAGATGCCAGCTCTTTTCATTCAGTCAGTAGCTTCAAACATTTCTGGTATATGAATAACATGATGTTTTTCAATGGCAAAAATCAATGAATATTGTAAATGCACAAACAGTAATTTCTCCACATTGCAAGGTGCAATTCTGAAATTTTTTGCTTTTTCCTGCTCCTCTTAGCATGATAAAGAAGATTCAAATAGAGTGAGATGCCAGCTCTTTTCATTCAGTCAGTAGCTTCAAACATTTCTGGTATATGAATAACATGATGTTTTTCAATGGCAAAAATCAATGAATATTGTAAATGCACAAACAGTAATTTCTCCACATTGCAAGGTGCAATTCTGAAATTTTTTGCTTTTTCCTGCTCTTCTTAGCATGATAAAGAAGATTCAAAGAGAGTGAGATGCCAGCTCTTTTCATTCAGTCAGTAGCTTCAAACATTTCTGGTATGAGAATAACATGATGTTTTTCAATGGCAAAAATCAATGAATATTGTAAATGCACAAACAGTAATTTCTCCGCATTGCAAGGTGCAATTCTGAAATTTTTTGCTTTTTCCTGCTCCTCTTAGCATGATAAAGAAGATTCAAAGAGAGTGAGATGCCAGCTCCTTTCATTCAGTCAGTAGCTTCAAACATTTCTGGACGTTTTTCAATGGCAAAAATCAATGAATATTGTAAATGCACAAACAGTAATTTCTCCACATTGCAAGGTGCAATTCTGAAATTTTTGGCTTTTTCCTGCTCCTCTTAGCATGATAAAGAAGATTCAAAGAGAGTGAGATGCCAGCTCTTTTCATTCAGTCAGTAGCTTCAAACATTTCTGGTATATGAATAACATGATGTTTTTCAATGGCAAAAATCAATGAATATTGTAAATGCACAAACAGTAATTTCTCCACATTGCAAGGTGCAATTCTGAAATTTTTTGCTTTTTCCTGCTCCTCTTAGCATGATAAAGAAGATTCAAAGAGAGTGAGATGCCAGCTCCTTTCATTCAGTCAGTAGCTTCAAACATTTCTGGACGTTTTTCAATGGCAAAAATCAATGAATATTGTAAAGGCACAAACAGTAATTTCTCCACATTGCAAGGTGCAATTCTGAAATTTTTTGCTTTTTCCTGCTCCTCTTAGCATGATAAAGAAGATTCAAAGAGAGTGAGATGCCAGCTCTTTTCATTCAGTCAGTAGCTTCAAACATTTCTGGTATATGAATAACATGATGTTTTTCAATGGCAAAAATCAATGAATATTGTAAATGCACAAACAGTAATTTCTCCGCATTGCAAGGTGCAATTCTGAAATTTTTTGCTTTTTCCTGCTCCTCTTAGCATGATAAAGAAGATTCAAAGAGAGTGAAATGCCAGCTCCTTTCATTCAGTCAGTAGCTTCAAACATTTCTGGACGTTTTTCAATGGCAAAAATCAATGAATATTGTAAATGCACAAACAGTAATTTCTCCACATTGCAAGGTGCAATTCTGAAATTTTTTGCTTTTTCCTGCTCCTCTTAGCATGATAAAGAAGATTCAAAGAGAGTGAGATGCCAGCTCTTTTCATTCAGTCAGTAGCTTCAAACATTTCTGGTATATGAATAACATGATGTTTTTCAATGGCAAAAATCAATGAATATTGTAAATGCACAAACAGTAATTTCTCCGCATTGCAAGGTGCAATTCTGAAATTTTTTGCTTTTTCCTGCTCCTCTTAGCATGATAAAGAAGATTCAAAGAGAGTGAGATGCCAGCTCCTTTCATTCAGTCAGTAGCTTCAAACATTTCTGGACGTTTTTCAATGGCAAAAATCAATGAATATTGTAAATGCACAAACAGTAATTTCTCCACATTGCAAGGTGCAATTCTGAAATTTTTTGCTTTTTCCTGCTCCTCTTAGCATGATAAAGAAGATTCAAAGAGAGTGAGATGCCAGCTCTTTTCATTCAGTCAGTAGCTTCAAACATTTCTGGTATATGAATAACATGATGTTTTTCAATGGCAAAAATCAATGAATATTGTAAATGCACAAACAGTAATTTCTCCGCATTGCAAGGTGCAATTCTGAAATTTTTTGCTTTTTCCTGCTCCTCTTAGCATGATAAAGAAGATTCAAAGAGAGTGAAATGCCAGCTCCTTTCATTCAGTCAGTAGCTTCAAACATTTCTGGACGTTTTTCAATGGCAAAAATCAATGAATATTGTAAATGCACAAACTGTAATTTCTCCATATTGCAAGGTGCAATTCTGAAATTTTTTGCTTTTTCCTGCTCCTCTTAGCATGATAAAGAAGATTCAAAGAGAGTGAGATGCCAGCTCATTTCATTCAGTCAGTAGCTTCAAACATTTCTGGTATATGAATAACATGATGTTTTTCAATGGCAAAAATCAATGAATATTGTAAATGCACAAACAGTAATTTCTCCGCATTGCAAGGTGCAATTCTGAAATTTTTTGCTTTTTCCTGCTCCTCTTTGCATGATAAAGAAGATTCAAAGCGAGTGAGATGCCAGCTCCTTTCATTCAGTCAGTAGCTTCAAACATTTCTGGACGTTTTTCAATGGCAAAAATCAATGAATATTGTAAATGCACAAACAGTAATTTCTCCACATTGCAAGGTGCAATTCTGAAATTTTTTGCTTTTTCCTGCTCCTCTTAGCATGATAAAGAAGATTCAAAGAGAGTGAGATGCCAGCTCTTTTCATTCAGTCAGTAGCTTCAAACATTTCTGGTATATGAATAACATGATGTTTTTCAATGGCAAAAATCAATGAATATTGTAAATGCACAAACAGTAATTTCTCCGCATTGCAAGGTGCAATTCTGAAATTTCTTGCTTTTTCCTGCTCCTCTTAGCATGATAAAGAAGATTCAAAGAGAGTGAGATGCCAGCTCTTTTCATTCAGTCAGTAGCTTCAAACATTTCTGGTATATGAATAACATGAAGTTTTTCAATGGCAAAAATCAATGAATATTGTAAATGCACAAACAGTAATTTCTCCACATTGCAAGGTGCAATTCTGAAATTTTTTGCTTTTTCCTGCTCCTCTTAGCATGATAAAGAAGATTCAAAGAGAGTGAGATGCCAGCTCTTTTCATTCAGTCAGTAGCTTCAAACATTTCTGGTATATGAATAACATGATGTTTTTCAATGGCAAAAATCAATGAATATTGTAAATGCACAAACAGTAATTTCTCCACATTGCAAGGTGCAATTCTGAAATTTTTTGCTTTTTCCTGCTCCTCTTAGCATGATAAAGAAGATTCAAATAGAGTGAGATGCCAGCTCTTTTCATTCAGTCAGTAGCTTCAAACATTTCTGGTATATGAATAACATGATGTTTTTCAATGGCAAAAATCAATGAATATTGTAAATGCACAAACAGTAATTTCTCCACATTGCAAGGTGCAATTCTGAAATTTTTTGCTTTTTCCTGCTCTTCTTAGCATGATAAAGAAGATTCAAAGAGAGTGAGATGCCAGCTCTTTTCATTCAGTCAGTAGCTTCAAACATTTCTGGTATGAGAATAACATGATGTTTTTCAATGGCAAAAATCAATGAATATTGTAAATGCACAAACAGTAATTTCTCCGCATTGCAAGGTGCAATTCTGAAATTTTTTGCTTTTTCCTGCTCCTCTTAGCATGATAAAGAAGATTCAAAGAGAGTGAGATGCCAGCTCCTTTCATTCAGTCAGTAGCTTCAAACATTTCTGGACGTTTTTCAATGGCAAAAATCAATGAATATTGTAAATGCACAAACAGTAATTTCTCCACATTGCAAGGTGCAATTCTGAAATTTTTTGCTTTTTCCTGCTCCTCTTAGCATGATAAAGAAGATTCAAAGAGAGTGAGATGCCAGCTCTTTTCATTCAGTCAGTAGCTTCAAACATTTCTGGTATATGAATAACATGATGTTTTTCAATGGCAAAAATCAATGAATATTGTAAATGCACAAACAGTAATTTCTCCACATTGCAAGGTGCAATTCTGAAATTTTTTGCTTTTTCCTGCTCCTCTTAGCATGATAAAGAAGATTCAAAGAGAGTGAGATGCCAGCTCCTTTCATTCAGTCAGTAGCTTCAAACATTTCTGGACGTTTTTCAATGGCAAAAATCAATGAATATTGTAAAGGCACAAACAGTAATTTCTCCACATTGCAAGGTGCAATTCTGAAATTTTTTGCTTTTTCCTGCTCCTCTTAGCATGATAAAGAAGATTCAAAGAGAGTGAGATGCCAGCTCTTTTCATTCAGTCAGTAGCTTCAAACATTTCTGGTATATGAATAACATGATGTTTTTCAATGGCAAAAATCAATGAATATTGTAAATGCACAAACAGTAATTTCTCCGCATTGCAAGGTGCAATTCTGAAATTTTTTGCTTTTTCCTGCTCCTCTTAGCATGATAAAGAAGATTCAAAGAGAGTGAGATGCCAGCTCCTTTCATTCAGTCAGTAGCTTCAAACATTTCTGGATGTTTTTCAATGGCAAAAATCAATGAATATTGTAAATGCACAAACAGTAATTTCTCCACATTGCAAGGTGCAATTCTGAAATTTTTTGCTTTTTCCTGCTCCTCTTAGCATGATAAAGAAGATTCAAAGAGAGTGAGATGCCAGCTCTTTTCATTCAGTCAGTAGCTTCAAACATTTCTGGTATATGAATAACATGATGTTTTTCAATGGCAAAAATCAATGAATATTGTAAATGCACAAACAGTAATTTCTCCGCATTGCAAGGTGCAATTCTGAAATTTTTTGCTTTTTCCTGCTCCTCTTAGCATGATAAAGAAGATTCAAAGAGAGTGAAATGCCAGCTCCTTTCATTCAGTCAGTAGCTTCAAACATTTCTGGACGTTTTTCAATGGCAAAAATCAATGAATATTGTAAATGCACAAACTGTAATTTCTCCATATTGCAAGGTGCAATTCTGAAATTTTTTGCTTTTTCCTGCTCCTCTTAGCATGATAAAGAAGATTCAAAGAGAGTGAGATGCCAGCTCATTTCATTCAGTCAGTAGCTTCAAACATTTCTGGTATATGAATAACATGATGTTTTTCAATGGCAAAAATCAATGAATATTGTAAATGCACAAACAGTAATTTCTCCGCATTGCAAGGTGCAATTCTGAAATTTTTTGCTTTTTCCTGCTCCTCTTAGCATGATAAAGAAGATTCAAAGCGAGTGAGATGCCAGCTCCTTTCATTCAGTCAGTAGCTTCAAACATTTCTGGACGTTTTTCAATGGCAAAAATCAATGAATATTGTAAATGCACAAACAGTAATTTCTCCACATTGCAAGGTGCAATTCTGAAATTTTTTGCTTTTTCCTGCTCCTCTTAGCATGATAAAGAAGATTCAAAGAGAGTGAGATGCCAGCTCTTTTCATTCAGTCAGTAGCTTCAAACATTTCTGGTATATGAATAACATGATGTTTTTCAATGGCAAAAATCAATGAATATTGTAAATGCACAAACAGTAATTTCTCCACATTGCAAGGTGCAATTCTGAAATTTCTTGCTTTTTCCTGCTCCTCTTAGCATGATAAAGAAGATTCAAAGAGAGTGAGATGCCAGCTCTTTTCATTCAGTCAGTAGCTTCAAACATTTCTGGTATATGAATAACATGAAGTTTTTCAATGGCAAAAATCAATGAATATTGTAAATGCACAAACAGTAATTTCTCCACATTGCAAGGTGCAATTCTGAAATTTTTTGCTTTTTCCTGCTCCTCTTAGCATGATAAAGAAGATTCAAAGAGAGTGAGATGCCAGCTCTTTTCATTCAGTCAGTAGCTTCAAACATTTCTGGTATATGAATAACATGATGTTTTTCAATGGCAAAAATCAATGAATATTGTAAATGCACAAACAGTAATTTCTCCACATTGCAAGGTGCAATTCTGAAATTTTTTGCTTTTTCCTGCTCCTCTTAGCATGATAAAGAAGATTCAAAGAGAGTGAGATGCCAGCTCTTTTCATTCAGTCAGTAGCTTCAAACATTTCTGGTATATGAATAACATGATGTTTTTCAATGGCAAAAATCAATGAATATTGTAAATGCACAAACAGTAATTTCTCCACATTGCAAGGTGCAATTCTGAAATTTTTTGCTTTTTCCTGCTCTTCTTAGCATGATAAAGAAGATTCAAAGAGAGTGAGATGCCAGCTCTTTTCATTCAGTCAGTAGCTTCAAACATTTCTGGTATGAGAATAACATGATGTTTTTCAATGGCAAAAATCAATGAATATTGTAAATGCACAAACAGTAATTTCTCCGCATTGCAAGGTGCAATTCTGAAATTTTTTGCTTTTTCCTGCTCCTCTTAGCATGATAAAGAAGATTCAAAGAGAGTGAGATGCCAGCTCCTTTCATTCAGTCAGTAGCTTCAAACATTTCTGGACGTTTTTCAATGGCAAAAATCAATGAATATTGTAAATGCACAAACAGTAATTTCTCCACATTGCAAGGTGCAATTCTGAAATTTTTTGCTTTTTCCTGCTCCTCTTAGCATGATAAAGAAGATTCAAAGAGAGTGAGATGCCAGCTCTTTTCATTCAGTCAGTAGCTTCAAACATTTCTGGTATATGAATAACATGATGTTTTTCAATGGCAAAAATCAATGAATATTGTAAATGCACAAACAGTAATTTCTCCACATTGCAAGGTGCAATTCTGAAATTTTTTGCTTTTTCCTGCTCCTCTTAGCATGATAAAAAAGATTCAAAGAGAGTGAGATGCCAGCTCCTTTCATTCAGTCAGTAGCTTCAAACATTTCTGGACGTTTTTCAATGGCAAAAATCAATGAATATTGTAAAGGCACAAACAGTAATTTCTCCACATTGCAAGGTGCAATTCTGAAATTTTTTGCTTTTTCCTGCTCCTCTTAGCATGATAAAGAAGATTCAAAGAGAGTGAGATGCCAGCTCTTTTCATTCAGTCAGTAGCTTCAAACATTTCTGGTATATGAATAACATGATGTTTTTCAATGGCAAAAATCAATGAATATTGTAAATGCACAAACAGTAATTTCTCCGCATTGCAAGGTGCAATTCTGAAATTTTTTGCTTTTTCCTGCTCCTCTTATCATGATAAAGAAGATTCAAAGAGAGTGAGATGCCAGCTCCTTTCATTCAGTCAGTAGCTTCAAACATTTCTGGACGTTTTTCAATGGCAAAAATCAATGAATATTGTAAATGCACAAACAGTAATTTCTCCGCATTGCAAGGTGCAATTCTGAAATTTTTTGCTTTTTCCTGCTCCTCTTAGCATGATAAAGAAGATTCAAAGAGAGTGAGATGCCAGCTCCTTTCATTCAGTCAGTAGCTTCAAACATTTCTGGACGTTTTTCAATGGCAAAAATCAATGAATATTGTAAATGCACAAACAGTAATTTCTCCACATTGCAAGGTGCAATTCTGAAATTTTTTGCTTTTTCCTGCTCCTCTTAGCATGATAAAGAAGATTCAAAGAGAGTGAGATGCCAGCTCTTTTCATTCAGTCAGTAGCTTCAAACATTTCTGGTATATGAATAGCATGATGTTTTTCAATGGCAAAAATCAATGAATATTGCAAATGCACAAACAGTAATTTCTCCACATTGCAAGGTGCAATTCTGAAATTTTTTCCTTTTTCCTGCTCCTCTTAGCATGATAAAGAAGATTCAAAGAGAGTGAGATGCCAGCTCCTTTCATTCAGTCAGTAGCTTCAAACATTTCTGGACGTTTTTCAATGGCAAAAATCAATGAATATTGTAAATGCACAAACAGTAATTTCTCCACATTGCAAGGTGCAATTCTGAAATTTTTTGCTTTTTCCTGCTCCTCTTAGCATAATAAAGAAGATTCAAAGAGAGTGAGATGCCAGCTCTTTTCATTCAGTCAGTAGCTTCAAACATTTCTGGTATATGAATAACATGATGTTTTTCAATCGCAAAAATCAATGAATATTGTAAATGCACAAACAGTAATTTCTCCACATTGCAAGGTGCAATTCTGAAATTTTTTGCTTTTTCCTGCTCCTCTTAGCATGATAAAGAAGATTGAAAGAGAGTGAGATGCCAGCTCTTTTCATTCAGTCAGTAGCTTCAAACATTTCTGGTATATGAATAACATGATGTTTTTCAATGGCAAAAATCAATGAATATTGTAAATGCACAAACAGTAATTTCTCCACATTGCAAGGTGCAATTCTGAAATTTTTTGCTTTTTCCTGCTCCTCTTAGCATGATAAAGAAGATTCAAAGAGAGTGAGATGCCAGCTCTTTTCATTCAGTCAGTAGCTTCAAACATTTCTGGTATATGAATAACATGATGTTTTTCAATGGCAAAAATCAATGAATATTGTAAATGCACAAACAGTAATTTCTCCACATTGCAAGGTGCAATTCTGAAATTTTTTGCTTTTTCCTGCTCTTATTAGCATGATAAAGAAGATTCAAAGAGAGTGAGATGCCAGCTCTTTTCATTCAGTCAGTAGCTTCAAACATTTCTGGTATGAGAATAACATGATGTTTTTCAATGGCAAAAATCAATGAATTTTGTAAATGCACAAACAGTAATTTCTCCGCATTGCAAGGTGCAATTCTGAAATTTTTTGCTTTTTCCTGCTCCTCTTAGCATGATAAAGAAGATTCAAAGAGAGTGAGATGCCAGCTCCTTTCATTCAGTCAGTAGCTTCAAACATTTCTGGACGTTTTTCAATGGCAAAAATCAATGAATATTGTAAATGCACAAACAGTAATTTCTCCACATTGCAAGGTGCAATTCTGAAATTTTTTGCTTTTTCCTGCTCCTCTTAGCATGATAAAGAAGATTCAAAGAGAGTGAGATGCCAGCTCTTTTCATTCAGTCAGTAGCTTCAAACATTTCTGGTATATGAATAACATGATGTTTTTCAATGGCAAAAATCAATGAATATTGTAAATGCACAAACAGTAATTTCTCCGCATTGCAAGGTGCAATTCTGAAATTTTTTGCTTTTTCCTGCTCCTCTTAGCATGATAAAGAAGTTTCAAAGAGAGTGAGATGCCAGCTCCTTTCATTCAGTCAGTAGCTTCAAACATTTCTGGACGTTTTTCAAAGGCAAAAATCAATGAATATTGTAAAGGCACAAACAGTAATTTCTCCACATTGCAAGGTGCAATTCTGAAATTTTTTGCTTTTTCCTGCTCCTCTTAGCATGATAAAGAAGATTCAAAGAGAGTGAGATGCCAGCTCTTTTCATTCAGTCAGTAGCTTCAAACATTTCTGGTATATGAATAACATGATGTTTTTCAATGGCAAAAATCAATGAATATTGTAAATGCACAAACAGTAATTTCTCCGCATTGCAAGGTGCAATTCTGAAATTTTTTACTTTTTCCTGCTCCTCTTAGCATGATAAAGAAGATTCAAAGAGAGTGAGATGCCAGCTCCTTTCATTCAGTCAGTAGCTTCAAACATTTCTGGACGTTTTTCAATGGCAAAAATCAATGAATATTGTAAATGCACAAACAGTAATTTCTCCACATTGCAAGGTGCAATTCTGAAATTTTTTGCTTTTTCCTGCTCCTCTTAGCATGATAAAGAAGATTCAAAGAGAGTGAGATGCCAGCTCTTTTCATTCAGTCAGTAGCTTCAAACATTTCTGGTATATGAATAACATGATGTTTTTCAATGGCAAAAATCAATGAATATTGCAAATGCACAAACAGTAATTTCTCCACATTGCAAGGTGCAATTCTGAAATTTTTTCCTTTTTCCTGCTCCTCTTAGCATGATAAAGAAGATTCAAAGAGAGTGAGATGCCAGCTGCTTTCATTCAGTCAGTAGCTTCAAACATTTCTGGACGTTTTTCAATGGCAAAAATCAATGAATATTGTAAATGCACAAACAGTAATTTCTCCACATTGCAAGGTGCAATTCTGAAATTTTTTGCTTTTTCCTGCTCCTCTTAGCATGATAAAGAAGATTCAAAGAGAGTGAGATGCCAGCTCTTTTCATTCAGTCAGTAGCTTCAAACATTTCTGGTATATGAATAACATGATGTTTTTCAATGGCAAAAATCAATGAATATTGTAAATGCACAAACAGTAATTTCTCCACATTGCAAGGTGCAATTCTGAAATTTTTTGCTTTTTCCTGCTCCTCTTAGCATGATAAAAAAGATTCAAAGAGAGTGAGATGCCAGCTCCTTTCATTCAGTCAGTAGCTTCAAACATTTCTGGACGTTTTTCAATGGCAAAAATCAATGAATATTGTAAAGGCACAAACAGTAATTTCTCCACATTGCAAGGTGCAATTCTGAAATTTTTTGCTTTTTCCTGCTCCTCTTAGCATGATAAAGAAGATTCAAAGAGAGTGAGATGCCAGCTCTTTTCATTCAGTCAGTAGCTTCAAACATTTCTGGTATATGAATAACATGATGTTTTTCAATGGCAAAAATCAATGAATATTGTAAATGCACAAACAGTAATTTCTCCGCATTGCAAGGTGCAATTCTGAAATTTTTTGCTTTTTCCTGCTCCTCTTATCATGATAAAGAAGATTCAAAGAGAGTGAGATGCCAGCTCCTTTCATTCAGTCAGTAGCTTCAAACATTTCTGGACGTTTTTCAATGGCAAAAATCAATGAATATTGTAAATGCACAAACAGTAATTTCTCCGCATTGCAAGGTGCAATTCTGAAATTTTTTGCTTTTTCCTGCTCCTCTTAGCATGATAAAGAAGATTCAAAGAGAGTGAGATGCCAGCTCCTTTCATTCAGTCAGTAGCTTCAAACATTTCTGGACGTTTTTCAATGGCAAAAATCAATGAATATTGTAAATGCACAAACAGTAATTTCTCCACATTGCAAGGTGCAATTCTGAAATTTTTTGCTTTTTCCTGCTCCTCTTAGCATGATAAAGAAGATTCAAAGAGAGTGAGATGCCAGCTCTTTTCATTCAGTCAGTAGCTTCAAACATTTCTGGTATATGAATAACATGATGTTTTTCAATGGCAAAAATCAATGAATATTGCAAATGCACAAACAGTAATTTCTCCACATTGCAAGGTGCAATTCTGAAATTTTTTCCTTTTTCCTGCTCCTCTTAGCATGATAAAGAAGATTCAAAGAGAGTGAGATGCCAGCTCCTTTCATTCAGTCAGTAGCTTCAAACATTTCTGGACGTTTTTCAATGGCAAAAATCAATGAATATTGTAAATGCACAAACAGTAATTTCTCCACATTGCAAGGTGCAATTCTGAAATTTTTTGCTTTTTCCTGCTCCTCTTAGCATAATAAAGAAGATTCAAAGAGAGTGAGATGCCAGCTCTTTTCATTCAGTCAGTAGCTTCAAACATTTCTGGTATATGAATAACATGATGTTTTTCAATCGCAAAAATCAATGAATATTGTAAATGCACAAACAGTAATTTCTCCACATTGCAAGGTGCAATTCTGAAATTTTTTGCTTTTTCCTGCTCCTCTTAGCATGATAAAGAAGATTGAAAGAGAGTGAGATGCCAGCTCTTTTCATTCAGTCAGTAGCTTCAAACATTTCTGGTATATGAATAACATGATGTTTTTCAATGGCAAAAATCAATGAATATTGTAAATGCACAAACAGTAATTTCTCCACATTGCAAGGTGCAATTCTGAAATTTTTTGCTTTTTCCTGCTCCTCTTAGCATGATAAAGAAGATTCAAAGAGAGTGAGATGCCAGCTCTTTTCATTCAGTCAGTAGCTTCAAACATTTCTGGTATATGAATAACATGATGTTTTTCAATGGCAAAAATCAATGAATATTGTAAATGCACAAACAGTAATTTCTCCACATTGCAAGGTGCAATTCTGAAATTTTTTGCTTTTTCCTGCTCTTATTAGCATGATAAAGAAGATTCAAAGAGAGTGAGATGCCAGCTCTTTTCATTCAGTCAGTAGCTTCAAACATTTCTGGTATGAGAATAACATGATGTTTTTCAATGGCAAAAATCAATGAATTTTGTAAATGCACAAACAGTAATTTCTCCGCATTGCAAGGTGCAATTCTGAAATTTTTTGCTTTTTCCTGCTCCTCTTAGCATGATAAAGAAGATTCAAAGAGAGTGAGATGCCAGCTCCTTTCATTCAGTCAGTAGCTTCAAACATTTCTGGACGTTTTTCAATGGCAAAAATCAATGAATATTGTAAATGCACAAACAGTAATTTCTCCACATTGCAAGGTGCAATTCTGAAATTTTTTGCTTTTTCCTGCTCCTCTTAGCATGATAAAGAAGATTCAAAGAGAGTGAGATGCCAGCTCTTTTCATTCAGTCAGTAGCTTCAAACATTTCTGGTATATGAATAACATGATGTTTTTCAATGGCAAAAATCAATGAATATTGTAAATGCACAAACAGTAATTTCTCCGCATTGCAAGGTGCAATTCTGAAATTTTTTGCTTTTTCCTGCTCCTCTTAGCATGATAAAGAAGTTTCAAAGAGAGTGAGATGCCAGCTCCTTTCATTCAGTCAGTAGCTTCAAACATTTCTGGACGTTTTTCAAAGGCAAAAATCAATGAATATTGTAAAGGCACAAACAGTAATTTCTCCACATTGCAAGGTGCAATTCTGAAATTTTTTGCTTTTTCCTGCTCCTCTTAGCATGATAAAGAAGATTCAAAGAGAGTGAGATGCCAGCTCTTTTCATTCAGTCAGTAGCTTCAAACATTTCTGGTATATGAATAACATGATGTTTTTCAATGGCAAAAATCAATGAATATTGTAAATGCACAAACAGTAATTTCTCCGCATTGCAAGGTGCAATTCTGAAATTTTTTACTTTTTCCTGCTCCTCTTAGCATGATAAAGAAGATTCAAAGAGAGTGAGATGCCAGCTCCTTTCATTCAGTCAGTAGCTTCAAACATTTCTGGACGTTTTTCAATGGCAAAAATCAATGAATATTGTAAATGCACAAACAGTAATTTCTCCACATTGCAAGGTGCAATTCTGAAATTTTTTGCTTTTTCCTGCTCCTCTTAGCATGATAAAGAAGATTCAAAGAGAGTGAGATGCCAGCTCTTTTCATTCAGTCAGTAGCTTCAAACATTTCTGGTATATGAATAACATGATGTTTTTCAATGGCAAAAATCAATGAATATTGCAAATGCACAAACAGTAATTTCTCCACATTGCAAGGTGCAATTCTGAAATTTTTTCCTTTTTCCTGCTCCTCTTAGCATGATAAAGAAGATTCAAAGAGAGTGAGATGCCAGCTGCTTTCATTCAGTCAGTAGCTTCAAACATTTCTGGACGTTTTTCAATGGCAAAAATCAATGAATATTGTAAATGCACAAACAGTAATTTCTCCACATTGCAAGGTGCAATTCTGAAATTTTTTGCTTTTTCCTGCTCCTCTTAGCATAATAAAGAAGATTCAAAGAGAGTGAGATGCCAGCTCTTTTCATTCAGTCAGTAGCTTCAAACATTTCTGGTATATGAATAACATGATGTTTTTCAATGGCAAAAATCAATGAATATTGTAAATGCACAAACAGTAATTTCTCCACATTGCAAGGTGCAATTCTGAAATTTTTTGCTTTTTCCTGCTCCTCTTAGCATGATAAAGAAGATTGAAAGAGAGTGAGATGCCAGCTCTTTTCATTCAGTCAGTAGCTTCAAACATTTCTGGTATATGAATAACATGATGTTTTTCAATGGCAAAAATCAATGAATATTGTAAATGCACAAACAGTAATTTCTCCACATTGCAAGGTGCAATTCTGAAATTTTTTGCTTTTTCCTGCTCTTCTTAGCATGATAAAGAAGATTCAAAGAGAGTGAGATGCCAGCTCTTTTCATTCAGTCAGTAGCTTCAAACATTTCTGGTATATGAATAACATGATGTTTTTCAATGGCAAAAATCAATGAATATTGTAAATGCACAAACAGTAATTTCTCCGCATTGCAAGGTGCAATTCTGAAATTTTTTGCTTTTTCCTACTCCTCTTAGCATGATAAATAATATTCAAAGAGAGTGAGATGCCATCTCCTTTCATTCAGTCAGTAGCTTCAAACATTTCTGGACGTTTTTCAATGGCAAAAATCAATGAATATTGTAAATGCACAAACAGTAATTTCTCCACATTGCAAGGTGCAATTCTGAAATTTTTTGCTTTTTCCTGCTCCTCTTACCATGATAAAGAAGATTCAAAGAGAGTGAGATGCCAGCTCTTTTCATTCAGTCAGTAGCTTCAAACATTTCTGGTACATGAATAACATGATGTTTTTCAATGGCAAAAATCAATGAATATTGTAAATGCACAAACAGTAATTTCTCCGCATTGCAAGGTGCAATTCTGAATTTTTTTGCTTTTTCCTGCTCCTCTTAGCATGATAAAGAAGATTCAAAGAGAGTGAGATGCCAGCTCTTTTCATTCAGTCAGTAGCTTCAAACATTTCTGGTATATGAATAACATGATGTTTTTCAATGGCAAAAATCAATGAATATTGTAAATGCACAAACAGTAATTTCTCCACATTGCAAGTTGCAATTCTGAAATTTTTTGCTTTTTCCTGCTCCTCTTAGCATGATAAAGAAGATTCAAAGAGAGTGAGATGCCAGCTCTTTTCATTCAGTCAGTAGCTTCAAACATTTCTGGTATATGAATAACATGATGTTTTTCAATGGCAAAAATCAATGAATATTGTAAATGCACAAACAGTAATTTCTCCACATTGCGAGGTGCAATTCTGAAATTTTTTGCTTTTTCCTGCTCCTCTTAGCATGATAAAGAAGATTCAAAGAGAGTGAGATGCCAGCTCTTTTCATTCAGTCAGTAGCTTCAAACATTTCTGGTATATGAATAACATGATGTTTTTCAATGGCAAAAATCAATGAATATTGTAAATGCACAAACAGTAATTTCTCCACATTGCAAGGTGCAATTCTGAAATTTTTTGCTTTTTCCTGCTCTTCTTAGCATGATAAAGAAGATTCAAAGAGAGTGAGATGCCAGCTCTTTTCATTCAGTCAGTACCTTCAAACATTTCTGGTATGTGAATAACATGATGTTTTTCAATGGCAAAAATCAATGAATATTGTAAATGCACAAACAGTAATTTCTCCGCATTGCAAGGTGCAATTCTGAAATTTTTTGCTTTTTCCTGCTCCTCTTAGCATGATAAAGAAGATTCAAAGAGAGTGAGATGCCAGCTCCTTTCATTCAGTCAGTAGCTTCAAACATTTCTGGACGTTTTTCAATGGCAAAAATCAATGAATATTGTAAATGCACAAACAGTAATTTCTCCACATTGCAAGGTGCAATTCTGAAATTTTTTGCTTTTTCCTGCTCCTCTTAGCATGATAAAGAAGATTCAAAGAGAGTGAGATGCCAGCTCTTTTCATTCAGTCAGTAGCTTCAAACATTTCTGGTATATGAATAACATGATGTTTTTCAATGGCAAAAATCAATGAATATTGTAAATGCACAAACAGTAATTTCTCCGCATTGCAAGGTGCAATTCTGAAATTTTTTGCTTTTTCCTGCTCCTCTTAGCATGATAAAGAAGATTCAAAGAGAGTGAGATGCCAGCTCCTTTCATTCAGTCAGTAGCTTCAAACATTTCTGGACGTTTTTCAATGGCAAAAATCAATGAATATTGTAAAGGCACAAACAGTAATTTCTCCACATTGCAAGGTGCAATTCTGAAATTTTTTGCTTTTTCCTGCTCCTCTTAGCATGATAAAGAAGATTCAAAGAGAGTGAGATGCCAGCTCTTTTCATTCAGTCAGTAGCTTCAAACATTTCTGGTATATGAATAACATGATGTTTTTCAATGGCAAAAATCAATGAATATTGTAAATGCACAAACAGTAATTTCTCCGCATTGCAAGGTGCAATTCTGAAATTTTTTGCTTTTTCCTGCTCCTCTTAGCATGATAAAGAAGATTCAAAGAGAGTGAGATGCCAGCTCCTTTCATTCAGTCAGTAGCTTCAAACATTTCTGGACGTTTTTCAATGGCAAAAATCAATGAATATTGTAAATGCACAAACAGTAATTTCTCCACATTGCAAGGTGCAATTCTGAAATTTTTTGCTTTTTCCTGCTCCTCTTAGCATGATAAAGAAGATTCAAAGAGAGTGAGATGCCAGCTCTTTTCATTCAGTCAGTAGCTTCAAACATTTCTGGTATATGAATAACATGATGTTTTTCAATGGCAAAAATCAATGAATATTGCAAATGCACAAACAGTAATTTCTCCACATTGCAAGGTGCAATTCTGAAATTTTTTCCTTTTTCCTGCTCCTCTTAGCATGATAAAGAAGATTCAAAGAGAGTGAGATGCCAGCTCCTTTCATTCAGTCAGTAGCTTCAAACATTTCTGGACTTTTTTCAATGGCAAAAATCAATGAATATTGTAAATGCACAAACAGTAATTTCTCCACATTGCAAGGTGCAATTCTGAAATTTTTTGCTTTTTCCTGCTCCTCTTAGCATAATAAAGAAGATTCAAAGAGAGTGAGATGCCAGCTCTTTTCATTCAGTCAGTAGCTTCAAACATTTCTGGTATATGAATAACATGATGTTTTTCAATCGCAAAAATCAATGAATATTGTAAATGCACAAACAGTAATTTCTCCACATTGCAAGGTGCAATTCTGAAATTTTTTGCTTTTTCCTGCTCCTCTTAGCATGATAAAGAAGATTGAAAGAGAGTGAGATGCCAGCTCTTTTCATTCAGTCAGTAGCTTCAAACATTTCTGGTATATGAATAACATGATGTTTTTCAATGGCAAAAATCAATGAATATTGTAAATGCACAAACAGTAATTTCTCCACATTGCAAGGTGCAATTCTGAAATTTTTTGCTTTTTCCTGCTCTTCTTAGCATGATAAAGAAGATTCAAAGAGAGCGAGATGCCAGCTCTTTTCATTCAGTCAGTAGCTTCAAACATTTCTGGTATATGAATAACATGATGTTTTTCAATGGCAAAAATCAATGAATATTGTAAATGCACAAACAGTAATTTCTCCGCATTGCAAGGTGCAATTCTGAAATTTTTTGCTTTTTCCTGCTCCTCTTAGCATGATAAAGAAGATTCAAAGAGAGTGAGATGCCAGCTCCTTTCATTCAGTCAGTAGCTTCAAACATTTCTGGACGTTTTTCAATGGCAAAAATCAATGAATATTGTAAATGCACAAACAGTAATTTCTCCACATTGCAAGGTGCAATTCTGAAATTTTTTGCTTTTTCCTGCTCCTCTTAGCATGATAAAGAAGATTCAAAGAGAGTGAGATGCCAGCTCCTTTCATTCAGTCAGTAGCTTCAAACATTTCTGGACGTTTTTCAATGGCAAAAATCAATGAATATTGTAAATGCACAAACAGTAATTTCTCCACATTGCAAGGTGCAATTCTGAAATTTTTTGCTTTTTCCTGCTCTTCTTAGCATGATAAAGAAGATTCAAAGAGAGTGAGATGCCAGCTCTTTTCATTCAGTCAGTAGCTTCAAACATTTCTGGTATATGAATAACATGATGTTTTTCAATGGCAAAAATCAATGAATATTGTAAATGCACAAACAGTAATTTCTCCGCATTGCAAGGTGCAATTCTGAAATTTTTTGCTTTTTCCTGCTCCTCTTAGCATGATAAAGAAGATTCAAAGAGAGTGAGTTGCCAGCTCCTTTCATTCAGTCAGTAGCTTCAAACATTTCTGGACGTTTTTCAATGGCAAAAATCAATGAATATTGTAAATGCACAAACAGTAATTTCTCCACATTGCAAGGTGCAATTCTGAAATTTTTTGCTTTTTCCTGCTCTTCTTAGCATGATAAAGAAGATTCAAAGAGAGTGAGATGCCAGCTCTTTTCATTCAGTCAGTAGCTTCAAACATTTCTGGTATGTGAATAACATGATGTTTTTCAATGGCAAAAATCAATGAATATTGTAAATGCACAAACAGTAATTTCTCCGCATTGCAAGGTGCAATTCTGAAATTTTTTGCTTTTTCCTGCTCCTCTTAGCATGATAAAGAAGATTCAAAGAGAGTGAGATGCCAGCTCCTTTCATTCAGTCAGTAGCTTCAAACATTTCTGGACGTTTTTCAATGGCAAAAATCAATGAATATTGTAAATGCACAAACAGTAATTTCTCCACATTGCAAGGTGCAATTCTGAAATTTTTTGCTTTTTCCTGCTCCTCTTAGCATGATAAAGAAGATTCAAAGAGAGTGAGATGCCAGCTCTTTTCATTCAGTCAGTAGCTTCAAACATTTCTGGTATATGAATAACATGATGTTTTTCAGATGGCAAAAATCAATGAATATTGTAAATGCACAAACAGTAATTTCTCCGCATTGCAAGGTGCAATTCTGAAATTTTTTGCTTTTTCCTGCTCCTCTTAGCATGATAAAGAAGATTCAAAGAGAGTGAGATGCCAGCTCCTTTCATTCAGTCAGTAGCTTCAAACATTTCTGGACGTTTTTCAATGGCAAAAATCAATGAATATTGTAAAGGCACAAACAGTAATTTCTCCGCATTGCAAGGTGCAATTCTGAAATTTTTTGCTTTTTCCTGCTCCTCTTAGCATGATAAAGAAGATTCAAAGAGAGTGAGATGCCAGCTCTTTTCATTCAGTCAGTAGCTTCAAACATTTCTGGTATATGAATAACATGATGTTTTTCAATGGCAAAAATCAATGAATATTGTAAATGCACAAACAGTAATTTCTCAGCATTGCAAGGTGCAATTCTGAAATTTTTTGCTTTTTCCTGCTCCTCTTAGCATGATAAAGAAGATTCAAAGAGAGTGAGATGCCAGCTCCTTTCATTCAGTCAGTAGCTTCAAACATTTCTGGACGTTTTTCAATAGCAAAAATCAATGAATATTGTAAATGCACAAACAGTAATTTCTCAGCATTGCAAGGTGCAATTCTGAAATTTTTTGCTTTTTCCTGCTCCTCTTAGCATGATAAAGAAGATTCAAAGAGAGTGAGATGCCAGCTCCTTTCATTCAGTCAGTAGCTTCAAACATTTCTGGACGTTTTTCAATGGCAAAAATCAATGAATATTGCAAATGCACAAACAGTAATTTCTCCACATTGCAAGGTGCAATTCTGAAATTTTTTGCTTTTTCCTGCTCCTCTTAGCATGATAAAGAAGATTCAAAGAGAGTGAGATGCCAGCTCTTTTCATTCAGTCAGTAGCTTCAAACATTTCTGGTATATGAATAACATGATGTTTTTCAATGGCAAAAATCAATGAATATTGTAAATGCACAAACAGTAATTTCTCCGCATTGCAAGGTGCAATTCTGAAATTTTTTGCTTTTTCCTGCTCCTCTTAGCATGATAAAGAAGATTCAAAGAGAGTGAGATGCCAGCTCCTTTCATTCAGTCAGTAGCTTCAAACATTTCTGGACGTTTTTCAATGGCAAAAATCAATGAATATTGTAAATGCACAAACAGTAATTTCTCCACATTGCAAGGTGCAATTCTGAAATTTTTTGCTTTTTACTGCTCCTCTTAGCATGATAAAGAAGATTCAAAGAGAGTGAGATGCCAGCTCTTTTCATTCAGTCAGTAGCTTCAAACATTTCTGGTATATGAATAACATGATGTTTTTCAATGGCAAAAATCAATGAATATTGTAAATGCACAAACAGTAATTTCTCCGCATTGCAAGGTGCAATTCTGAAATTTTTTGCTTTTTCCTGCTCCTCTAAGCATGATAAAGAAGATTCAAAGAGAGTGAGATGCCAGCTCCTTTCATTCAGTCAGTAGCTTCAAACATTTCTGGACGTTTTTCAATAGCAAAAATCAATGAATATTGTAAATGCACAAACAGTAATTTCTCAGCATTGCAAGGTGCAATTCTGAAATTTTTTGCTTTTTCCTGCTCCTCTTAGCATGATAAAGAAGATTCAAAGAGAGTGAGATGCCAGCTCCTTTCATTCAGTCAGTAGCTTCAAACATTTCTGGACGTTTTTAAATGGCAAAAATCAATGAATATTGCAAATGCACAAACAGTAATTTCTCCACATTGCAAGGTGCAATTCTGAAATTTTTTGCTTTTTCCTGCTCCTCTTAGCATGATAAAGAAGATTCAAAGAGAGTGAGATGCCAGCTCTTTTCATTCAGTCAGTAGCTTCAAACATTTCTGGTATATGAATAACATGATGTTTTTCAATGGCAAAAATCAATGAATATTGTAAATGCACAAACAGTAATTTCTCCGCATTGCAAGGTGCAATTCTGAAATTTTTTGCTTTTTCCTGCTCCTCTTAGCATGATAAAGAAGATTCAAAGAGAGTGAGATGCCAGCTCCTTTCATTCAGTCAGTAGCTTCAAACATTTCTGGACGTTTTTCAATGGCAAAAATCAATGAATATTGTAAATGCACAAACAGTAATTTCTCCACATTGCAAGGTGCAATTCTGAAATTTTTTGCTTTTTACTGCTCCTCTTAGCATGATAAAGAAGATTCAAAGAGAGTGAGATGCCAGCTCTTTTCATTCAGTCAGTAGCTTCAAACATTTCTGGTATATGAATAACATGATGTTTTTCAATGGCAAAAATCAATGAATATTGTAAATGCACAAACAGTAATTTCTCCGCATTGCAAGGTGCAATTCTGAAATTTTTTGCTTTTTCCTGCTCCTCTAAGCATGATAAAGAAGATTCAAAGAGAGTGAGATGCCAGCTCCTTTCATTCAGTCAGTAGCTTCAAACATTTCTGGACGTTTTTCAATTGCAAAAATCAATGAATATTGTAAATGCACAAACAGTAATTTCTCCACATTGCAAGGTGCAATTCTGAAATTTTTTGCTTTTTCCTGCTCCTCTTAGCATGATAAAGAAGATTCAAAGAGAGTGAGATGCCAGCTCTTTTCATTCAGTCAGTAGCTTCAAACATTTCTGGTATATGAATAACATGATGTTTTTCAATGGCAAAAATCAATGAATATTGTAAATGCACAAACAGTAATTTCTCCACATTGCAAGGTGCAATTCTGAAATTTTTTGCTTTTTCCTGCTCCTCTTAGCATGATAAAGAAGATTCAAAGAGAGTGAGATGCCAGCTCTTTTCATTCAGTCAGTAGCTTCAAACATTTCTGGTATATGAATAACATGATGTTTTTCAATGGCAAAAATCAATGAATATTGTAAATGCACAAACAGTAATTTCTCCGCATTGCAAGGTGCAATTCTGAAATTTTTTGCTTTTTCCTGCTCCTCTTAGCATGATAAAGAAGATTCAAAGAGAGTGAGATGCCAGCTCCTTTCATTCAGTCAGTAGCTTCAAACATTTCTGGATGTTTTTCAATGGCAAAAATCAATGAATATTGTAAATGCACAAACAGTAATTTCTCCACATTGCAAGGTGCAATTCTGAAATTTTTTGCTTTTTCCTGCTCCTCTTAGCATGATAAAGAAGATTCAAAGAGAGTGAGATGCCAGCTCTTTTCATTCAGTCAGTAGCTTCAAACATTTCTGGTATATGAATAACATGATGTTTTTCAATGGCAAAAATCAATGAATATTGTAAATGCACAAACAGTAATTTCTCCGCATTGCAAGGTGCAATTCTGAAATTTTTTGCTTTTTCCTGCTCCTCTTAGCATGATAAAGAAGATTCAAAGAGAGTGAGATGCAAGCTCCTTTCATTCAGTCAGTAGCTTCAAACATTTCTGGACGTTTTTAAATGGCAAAAATCAATGAATATTGCAAATGCACAAACAGTAATTTCTCCACATTGCAAGGTGCAATTCTGAAATTTTTTGCTTTTTCCTGCTCCTCTTAGCATGATAAAGAAGATTCAAAGAGAGTGAGATGCCAGCTCTTTTCATTCAGTCAGTAGCTTCAAACATTTCTGGTATATGAATAACATGATGTTTTTCAATGGCAAAAATCAATGAATATTGTAAATGCACAAACAGTAATTTCTCCGCATTGCAAGGTGCAATTCTGAAATTTTTTGCTTTTTCCTGCTCCTCTTAGCATGATAAAGAAGATTCAAAGAGAGTGAGATGCCAGCTCCTTTCATTCAGTCAGTAGCTTCAAACATTTCTGGACGTTTTTCAATGGCAAAAATCAATGAATATTGTAAATGCACAAACAGTAATTTCTCCACATTGCAAGGTGCAATTCTGAAATTTTTTGCTTTTTACTGCTCCTCTTAGCATGATAAAGAAGATTCAAAGAGAGTGAGATGCCAGCTCTTTTCATTCAGTCAGTAGCTTCAAACATTTCTGGTATATGAATAACATGATGTTTTTCAATGGCAAAAATCAATGAATATTGTAAATGCACAAACAGTAATTTCTCCGCATTGCAAGGTGCAATTCTGAAATTTTTTGCTTTTTCCTGCTCCTCTAAGCATGATAAAGAAGATTCAAAGAGAGTGAGATGCCAGCTACTTTCATTCAGTCAGTAGCTTCAAACATTTCTGGACGTTTTTCAATTGCAAAAATCAATGAATATTGTAAATGCACAAACAGTAATTTCTCCACATTGCAAGGTGCAATTCTGAAATTTTTTGCTTTTTCCTGCTCCTCTTAGCATGATAAAGAAGATTCAAAGAGAGTGAGATGCCAGCTCTTTTCATTCAGTCAGTAGCTTCAAACATTTCTGGTATATGAATAACATGATGTTTTTCAATGGCAAAAATCAATGAATATTGTAAATGCACAAACAGTAATTTCTCCACATTGCAAGGTGCAATTCTGAAATTTTTTGCTTTTTCCTGCTCCTCTTAGCATGATAAAGAAGATTCAAAGAGAGTGAGATGCCAGCTCTTTTCATTCAGTCAGTAGCTTCAAACATTTCTGGTATATGAATAACATGATGTTTTTCAATGGCAAAAATCAATGAATATTGTAAATGCACAAACAGTAATTTCTCCGCATTGCAAGGTGCAATTCTGAAATTTTTTGCTTTTTCCTGCTCCTCTTAGCATGATAAAGAAGATTCAAAGAGAGTGAGATGCCAGATCCTTTCATTCAGTCAGTAGCTTCAAACATTTCTGGACGTTTTTCAATGGCAAAAATCAATGAATATTGTAAATGCACAAACAGTAATTTCTCCACAATGCAAGGTGCAATTCTGAAATTTTTTGCTTTTTCCTGCTCCTCTTAGCATGATAAAGAAGATTCAAAGAGAGTGAGATGCCAGCTCTTTTCATTCAGTCAGTAGCTTCAAACATTTCTGGTATATGAATAACATGATGTTTTTCAATGGCAAAAATCAATGAATATTGTAAATGCACAAACAGTAATTTCTCCGCATTGCAAGGTGCAATTCTGAAATTTTTTGCTTTTTCCTGCTCCTCTAAGCATGATAAAGAAGATTCAAAGAGAGTGAGATGCCAGCTCCTTTCATTCAGTCAGTAGCTTCAAACATTTCTGGACGTTTTTCAATTGCAAAAATCAATGAATATTGTAAATGCACAAACAGTAATTTCTCCACATTGCAAGGTGCAATTCTGAAATTTTTTGCTTTTTCCTGCTCCTCTTAGCATGATAAAGAAGATTCAAAGAGAGTGAGATGCCAGCTCTTTTCATTCAGTCAGTAGCTTCAAACATTTCTGGTATATGAATAACATGATGTTTTTCAATGGCAAAAATCAATGAATATTGTAAATGCACAAACAGTAATTTCTCCGCATTGCAAGGTGCAATTCTGAAATTTTTTGCTTTTTCCTGCTCTTCTTAGCATGATAAAGAAGATTCAAAGAGAGTGAGATGCCAGCTCCATTCATTCACTCAGTAGCTTCAAACATTTCTGAACGTTTTTCAATGGCAAAAATCAATGAATATTGTAAATGCACAAACAGTAATTTCTCCACATTGCAAGGTGCAATTCTGAAATTTTTTGCTTTTTCCTGCTCCTCTTAGCATGATAAAGAAGATTGAAAGAGAGTGAGATGCCAGCTCTTTTCATTCAGTCAGTAGCTTCAAACATTTCTGGTATATGAATAACATGATGTTTTTCAATGGCAAAAGTCAATGAATATTGTAAATGCACAAACAGTAATTTCTCCGCATTGCAAGGTGCAATTCTGAAATTTTTTGCTTTTTCCTGCTCCTCTTAGCATGATAAAGAAGATTCAAAGAGAGTGAGATGCCAGCTCCTTTCATTCAGTCAGTAGCTTCAAACATTTCTTGACATTTTTCAATGGCAAAAATCAATGAATATTGTAAATGCACAAACAGTAATTTCTCCACATTGCAAGGTGCAATTCTGAAATTTTTTGCTTTTTCCTGCTCCTCTTAGCATGATAAAGAAGATTCAAAGAGAGTGAGATGCCAGCTCTTTTCATTCAGTCAGTAGCTTCAAACATTTCTGGTATATGAATAACATGATGTTTTTCAATGGCAAAAATCAGTGAATATTGTAAATGCACAAACAGTAATTTCTCCGCATTGCAAGGTGCAATTCTGAAATTTTTTGCTTTTTCCTGCTCCTCTTAGCATGATAAAGAAGATTCAAAGAGAGTGAGATGCCAGCTCCTTTCATTCAGTCAGTAGCTTCAAACATTTCTGGACGTTTTTCAATGGCAAAAATCAATGAATATTGTAAATGCACAAGCAGTAATTTCTCCACATTGCAAGGTGCAATTCTGAAATTTTTTGCTTTTTCCTGCTCCTCTTCCTCTTAGCATGATAAAGAAGATTGAAAGAGAGTGAGATGCCAGCTCTTTTCATTCAGTCAGTAGCTTCAAACATTTCTGGTATATGAATAACATGATGTTTTTCAATGGCAAAAATCAATGAATATTGTAAATGCACAAACAGTAATTTCTCCACATTGCAAGGTGCAATTCTGAAATTTTTTGCTTTTTCCTGCTCTTCTTAGCATGATAAAGAAGATTCAAAGAGAGTGAGATGCCAGCTCTTTTCATTCAGTCAGTAGCTTCAAACATTTCTGGTATATGAATAACATGATGTTTTTCAATGGCAAAAATCAATGAATATTGTAAATGCACAAACAGTAATTTCTCCGCATTGCAAGGTGCAATTCTGAAATTTTTTGCTTTTTCCTACTCCTCTTAGCATGATAAAGAAGATTCAAAGAGAGTGAGATGCCATCTCCTTTCATTCAGTCAGTAGCTTCAAACATTTCTGGACGTTTTTCAATGGCAAAAATCAATGAATATTGTAAATGCACAAACATTAATTTCTCCACATTGCAAGGTGCAATTCTGAAATTTTTTGCTTTTTCCTGCTCCTCTTAGCATGATAAAGAAGATTGAAAGAGAGTGAGATGCCAGCTCTTTTCATTCAGTCAGTAGCTTCAAACATTTCTCGTATATGAATAACATGATGTTTTTCAATGGCAAAAATCAATGAATATTGTAAATGCACAAACAGTAATTTCTCCGCATTGCAAGGTGCAATTCTGAAATTTTTTGCTTTTTCCTGCTCCTCTAAGCATGATAAAGAAGATTCAAAGAGAGTGAGATGCCAGCTCCTTTCATTCAGTCAGTAGCTTCAAACATTTCTGGACGTTTTTCAATGGCAAAAGTCAATGAATATTGTAAATGCACAAACAGTAATTTCTCCGCATTGCAAGGTGCAATTCTGAAATTTTTTGCTTTTTCCTGCTCCTCTTAGCATGATAAAGAAGATTCAAAGAGAGTGAGATGCCAGCTCCTTTCATTCAGTCAGTAGCTTCAAACATTTCTGGACGTTTTTCAATGGCAAAAATCAATGAATATTGTAAATGCACAAACAGTAATTTCTCCACATTGCAAGGTGCAATTCTGAAATTTTTTGCTTTTTCCTGCTCCTCTTAGCATGATAAAGAAGATTCAAAGAGAGTGAGATGCCAGCTCTTTTTATTCAGTCAGTAGCTTCAAACATTTCTGGTATATGAATAACATGATGTTTTTCAATGGTAAAAATCAATGAATATTGTAAATGCACAAACAGTAATTTCTCCGCATTGCAAGGTGCAATTCTGAAATTTTTTGCTTTTTCCTGCTCCTCTTAGCATGATAAAGAAGATTCAAAGAGAGTGAGATGCCAGCTCCTTTCATTCAGTCAGTAGCTTCAAACATTTCTTGACGTTTTTCAATGGCAAAAATCAATGAATATTGTAAATGCACAAACAGTAATTTCTCCACATTGCAAGGTGCAATTCTGAAATTTTTTGCTTTTTCCTGCTCCTCTTAGCATGATAAAGAAGATTCAAAGAGAGTGAGATGCCAGCTCTTTTCATTCAGTCAGTAGCTTCAAACATTTCTGGTATATGAATAACATGATGTTTTTCAATGGCAAAAATCAGTGAATATTGTAAATGCACAAACAGTAATTTCTCCGCATTGCAAGGTGCAATTCTGAAATTTTTTGCTTTTTCCTGCTCCTCTTAGCATGATAAAGAAGATTCAAAGAGAGTGAGATGCCAGCTCCTTTCATTCAGTCAGTAGCTTCAAACATTTCTGGACGTTTTTCAATGGCAAAAATCAATGAATATTGTAAATGCACAAGCAGTAATTTCTCCACATTGCAAGGTGCAATTCTGAAATTTTTTGCTTTTTCCTGCTCCTCTTAGCATGATAAAGAAGATTGAAAGAGAGTGAGATGCCAGCTCTTTTCATTCAGTCAGTAGCTTCAAACATTTCTGGTATATGAATAACATGATGTTTTTCAATGGCAAAAATCAATGAATATTGTAAATGCACAAACAGTAATTTCTCCACATTGCAAGGTGCAATTCTGAAATTTTTTGCTTTTTCCTGCTCTTCTTAGCATGATAAAGAAGATTCAAAGAGAGTGAGATGCCAGCTCTTTTCATTCAGTCAGTAGCTTCAAACATTTCTGGTATATGAATAACATGATGTTTTTCAATGGCAAAAATCAATGAATATTGTAAATGCACAAACAGTAATTTCTCCGCATTGCAAGGTGCAATTCTGAAATTTTTTGCTTTTTCCTACTCCTCTTAGCATGATAAAGAAGATTCAAAGAGAGTGAGATGCCATCTCCTTTCATTCAGTCAGTAGCTTCAAACATTTCTGGACGTTTTTCAATGGCAAAAATCAATGAATATTGTAAATGCACAAACATTAATTTCTCCACATTGCAAGGTGCAATTCTGAAATTTTTTGCTTTTTCCTGCTCCTCTTAGCATGATAAAGAAGATTGAAAGAGAGTGAGATGCCAGGTCTTTTCATTCAGTCAGTAGCTTCAAACATTTCTGGTATATGAATAACATGATGTTTTTCAATGGCAAAAATCAATGAATATTGTAAATGCACAAACAGTAATTTCTCCGCATTGCAAGGTGCAATTCTGAAATTTTTTGCTTTTTCCTGCTCCTCTAAGCATGATAAAGAAGATTCAAAGAGAGTGAGATGCCAGCTCCTTTCATTCAGTCAGTAGCTTCAAACATTTCTGGACGTTTTTCAATGGCAAAAATCAATGAATATTGTAAATGCACAAACAGTAATTTCTCCACATTGCAAGGTGCAATTCTGAAATTTTTTGCTTTTTCCTGCTCCTCTTAGCATGATAAAGAAGATTCAAAGAGAGTGAGATGCCAGCTCTTTTCATTCAGTCAGTAGCTTCAAACATTTCTGGTATATGAATAACATGATGTTTTTCAATGGCAAAAATCAATGAATATTGTAAATGCACAAACAGTAATTTCTCCGCATTGCAAGGTGCAATTCTGAAATTTTTTGCTTTTTCCTGCTCTTCTTAGCATGATAAAGAAGATTCAAAGAGAGTGAGATGCCAGCTCCATTCATTCAGTCAGTAGCTTCAAACATTTCTGGACGTTTTTCAATGGCAAAAATCAATGAATATTGTAAATGCACAAACAGTAATTTCTCCACATTGCAAGGTGCAATTCTGAAATTTTTTGCTTTTTCCTGCTCCTCTTAGCATGATAAAGAATATTGAAAGAGAGTGAGATGCCAGCTCTTTTCATTCAGTCAGTAGCTTCAAACATTTCTGGTATATGAATAACATGATGTTTTTCAATGGCAAAAGTCAATGAATATTGTAAATGCACAAACAGTAATTTCTCCGCATTGCAAGGTGCAATTCTGAAATTTTTTGCTTTTTCCTGCTCCTCTTAGCATGATAAAGAAGATTCAAAGAGAGTGAGATGCCAGCTCCTTTCATTCAGTCAGTAGCTTCAAACATTTCTGGACGTTTTTCAATGGCAAAAATCAATGAATATTGTAAATGCACAAACAGTAATTTCTCCACATTGCAAGGTGCAATTCTGAAATTTTTTGCTTTTTCCTGCTCCTCTTAGCATGATAAAGAAGATTCAAAGAGAGTGAGATGCCAGCTCTTTTCATTCAGTCAGTAGCTTCAAACATTTCTTGTATATGAATAACATGATGTTTTTCAATGGCAAAAATCAATGAATATTGTAAATGCACAAACAGTAATTTCTCCACATTGCAAGGTGCAATTCTGAAATTTTTTGCTTTTTCCTGCTCCTCTTAGCATGATAAAGAAGATTCAAAGAGAGTGAGATGCCAGCTCTTTTCATTCAGTCAGTAGCTTCAAACATTTCTGGTATATGAATAACATGATGTTTTTCAAAGGCAAAAATCAATGAATATTGTAAATGCACAAACAGTAATTTCTCCACATTGCAAGGTGCAATTCTGAAATTTTTTGCTTTTTCCTGCTCTTCTTAGCATGATAAAGAAGATTCATAGAGAGTGAGATGCCAGCTCTTTTCATTCAGTCAGTAGCTTCAAAGATTTCTGGTATATGAATAACATGATGTTTTTCAATGGCAAAAATCAATGAATATTGTAAATGCACAAACAGTAATTTCTCCGCATTGCAAGGTGCAATTCTGAAATTTTTTTGCTTTTTCCTGCTCCTCTTAGCATGATATAGAAGATTCAAAGAGAGTGAGATGCCAGCTCCTTTCATTCAGTCAGTAGCTTCAAACATTTCTGGACGTTTTTCAATGGCAAAAATCAATGAATATTGTAAATGCACAAACAGTAATTTCTCCACATTGCAAGGTGCAATTCTGAAATTTTTTGCTTTTTCCTGCTCCTCTTAGCATGATAAAGAAGATTCAAAGAGAGTGAGATGCCAGCTCTTTTCATTCAGTCAGTAGCTTCAAACATTTCTGGTATATGAATAACATGATGTTTTTCAATGGCAAAAATCAATGAATATTGTAAATGCACAAACAGTAATTTCTCCGCATTGCAAGGTGCAATTCTGAAATTTTTTGCTTTTTCCTGCTCCTCTTAGCATGATAAAGAAGATTCAAAGAGAGTGAGATGCTAGCTCCTTTCATTCAGTCAGTAGCTTCAAACATTTCTGGACGTTTTTCAATGGCAAAAATCAATGAATATTGTAAATGCACAAACAGTAATTTCTCCACATTGCAAGGTGCAATTCTGAAATTTTTTGCTTTTTCCTGCTCCTCTTAGCATGATAAAGAAGATTCAAAGAGAGTGAGATTCCAGCTCTTTTCATTCAGTCAGTAGCTTCAAACATTTCTGGTATATGAATAACATGATGTTTTTCAATGGCAAAAATCAATGAATATTGTAAATGCACAAACAGTAATTTCTCCACATTGCAAGGTGCAATTCTGAAATTTTTTGCTTTTTCCTGCTCCTCTTAGCATGATAAAGAAGATTCAAAGAGAGTGAGATGCCAGCTCTTTTCATTCAGTCAGTAGCTTCAAACATTTCTGGTATATGAATAACATGATGTTTTTCAATGGCAAAAATCAATGAATATTGTAAATGCACAAACAGTAATTTCTCCACATTGCAAGGTGCAATTCTGAAATTTTTTGCTTTTTCCTGCTCCTCTTAGCATGATAAAGAAGATTCAAAGAGAGTGAGATGCCGGCTCTTTTCATTCAGCCAGTAGCTTCAAACATTTCTGGTATATGAATAACATGATGTTTTTCAATGGCAAAAATCAAGGAATATTGTAAATGCACAAACAGTAATTGTTCCACATTGCAAGGTGCAATTCTGAAATTTTTTGCTTTTTCCTGCTCCTCTTAGCATGATAAAGAAGATTCAAAGAGAGTGAGATGCCAGCTCCTTTCATTCAGTCAGTAGCTTCAATCATTTCTGGACATTTTTCAATGGCAAAAATCAATGAATATTGTAAATGCACAAACAGTAATTTCTCCACATTGCAAGGTGCAATTCTGAAATTTTTTGCTTTTTCTTGCTCCTCTTAGCATGATAAAGAAGATTCAAAGAGAATGAGATGCCAGCTTTTTTCATTCAGTCAGTGGCTTCAAACATTTCTGGTATATGAATAACCTGTTTTTCAATGGCAAAAATCAATGAATATTGTAAATGCACAAACAGTAATTTCTCCGCATTGCAAGGTGCAATTCTGAAATTTTTTGCTTTTTCCTGCTCCTCTTAGCATGATAAAGAAGATTCAAAGAGAGTGAGATGCCAGCTCCTTTCATTCAGTCAGTAGCTTCAAATATTTCTGGACGTTTTTCAATGGCAAAAATCAATGAATATTGTAAATGCACAAACAGTAATTTCTCCACTTTGCAAGGTGCAATTCTGAATTTTTTTGCTTTTTCCTGCTCCTCTTAGCATGATAAAGAAGATTCAAAGAGAGTGAGATGCCAGCTCTTTTCATTCAGTCAGTAGATTCAAACATTTCTGGTATATGAATAACATGATGTTTTTCAATGGCAAAAATCAATGAATATTGTAAATGCACAAACAGTAATTTCTCCGCATTGCAAGGTGCAATTCTGAAATTTTTTGCTTTTTCCTGCTCCTCTTAGCATGATAAAGAAGATTCAAAGAGAGTGAGATGCCAGCTCCTTTCATTCAGTCAGTAGCTTCAAACATTTCTGGACGTTTTTCAATGGCAAAAATCAATGAATATTGTAAATGCACAAACAGTAATTTCTCCACATTGCAAGGTGCAATTCTGAAATTTTTTGCTTTTTCCTGCTCCTCTTAGCATGATAAAGAAGATTCAAAGAGAGTGAGATGCCAGCTCTTTTCATTCAGTCAGTAGCTTCAAACATTTCTGGTATATGAATAACATGATGTTTTTCAATGGCAAAAATCAATGAATATTGTAAATGCACAAACAGTAATTTCTCCGCATTGCAAGGTGCAATTCTGAAATTTTTTGCTTTTTCCTTCTCCTCTTAGCATGATAAAGAAGATTCAAAGAGAGTGAGATGCCAGCTCCTTTCATTCAGTCAGTAGCTTCAAACATTTCTGGATGTTTTTCAATGGCAAAAATCAATGAATATTGTAAATGCACAAACAGTAATTTCTCCACATTGCAAGGTGCAATTCTGAAATTTTTTGCTTTTTCCTGCTCCTCTTAGCATGATAAAGAAGATTCAAAGAGAGTGAGATGCCAGCTCTTTTCATTCAGTCAGTAGCTTCAAACATTTCTGGTATATGAATAACATGATGTTTTTCAATGGCAAAAATCAATGAATATTGTAAATGCACAAACAGTAATTTCTCCGCATTGCAAGGTGCAATTCTGAAATTTTTTGCTTTTTCCTGCTCCTCTTAGCATGATAAAGAAGATTCAAAGAGAGTGAGATGCCAGCTCTTTTCATTCAGTCAGTAGCTTCAAACATTTCTGGTATATGAATAACATGATGTTTTTCAATGGCAAAAATCAATGAATATTGTAAATGCACAAACAGTAATTTCTCCACATTGCAAGGTGCAATTCTGAAATTTTTTGCTTTTTCCTGCTCTTCTTAGCATGATAAAGAAGATTCAAAGAGAGTGAGATGCCAGCTCTTTTCATTCAGTCAGTAGCTTCAAACATTTCTGGTATATGAATAACATGATGTTTTTCAATGGCAAAAATCAATGAATATTGTAAATGCACAAACAGTAATTTCTCCGCATTGCAAGGTGCAATTCTGAAATTTTTTTGCTTTTTCCTGCTCCTCTTAGCATGATATAGAAGATTCAAAGAGAGTGAGATGCCAGCTCCTTTCATTCAGTCAGTAGCTTCAAACATTTCTGGACGATTTTCAATGGCAAAAATCAATGAATATTGTAAATGCACAAACAGTAATTTCTCCACATTGCAAGGTGCAATTCTGAAATTTTTTGCTTTTTCCTGCTCCTCTTAGCATGATAAAGAAGATTCAAAGAGAGTGAGATGCCAGCTCATTTCATTCAGTCAGTAGCTTCAAACATTTCTGGTATATGAATAACATGATGTTTTTCAATGGCAAAAATCAATGAATATTGTAAATGCACAAACAGTAATTTCTCCGCATTGCAAGGTGCAATTCTGAAATTTTTTGCTTTTTCCTGCTCCTCTTAGCATGATAAAGAAGATTCAAAGAGAGTGAGATGCTAGCTCCTTTCATTCAGTCAGTAGCTTCAAACATTTCTGGACGTTTTTCAATGGCAAAAATCAATGAATATTGTAAATGCACAAACAGTAATTTCTCCACATTGCAAGGTGCAATTCTGAAATTTTTTGCTTTTTCCTGCTCCTCTTAGCATGATAAAGAAGATTCAAAGAGAGTGAGATTCCAGCTCTTTTCATTCAGTCAGTAGCTTCAAACATTTCTGGTATATGAATAACATGATGTTTTTCAATGGCAAAAATCAATGAATATTGTAAATGCACAAACAGTAATTTCTCCACATTGCAAGGTGCAATTCTGAAATTTTTTGCTTTTTCCTGCTCCTCTTAGCATGATAAAGAAGATTCAAAGAGAGTGAGATGCCAGCTCTTTTCATTCAGTCAGTAGCTTCAAACATTTCTGGTATATGAATAACATGATGTTTTTCAATGGCAAAAATCAATGAATATTGTAAATGCACAAACAGTAATTTCTCCACATTGCAAGGTGCAATTCTGAAATTTTTTGCTTTTTCCTGCTCCTCTTAGCATGATAAAGAAGATTCAAAGAGAGTGAGATGCCAGCTCTTTTCATTCAGCCAGTAGCTTCAAACATTTCTGGTATATGAATAACATGATGTTTTTCAATGGCAAAAATCAAGGAATATTGTAAATGCACAAACAGTAATTGTTCCACATTGCAAGGTGCAATTCTGAAATTTTTTGCTTTTTCCTGCTCCTCTTAGCATGATAAAGAAGATTCAAAGAGAGTGAGATGCCAGCTCCTTTCATTCAGTCAGTAGCTTCAATCATTTCTGGACATTTTTCAATGGCAAAAATCAATGAATATTGTAAATGCACAAACAGTAATTTCTCCACATTGCAAGGTGCAATTCTGAAATTTTTTGCTTTTTCTTTCTCCTCTTAGCATGATAAAGAAGATTCAAAGAGAATGAGATGCCAGCTTTTTTCATTCAGTCAGTAGCTTCAAACATTTCTGGTATATGAATAACATGTTTTTCAATGGCAAAAATCAATGAATATTGTAAATGCACAAACAGTAATTTCTCCGCATTGCAAGGTGCAATTCTGAAATTTTTTGCTTTTTCCTGCTCCTCTTAGCATGATAAAGAAGATTCAAAGAGAGTGAGATGCCAGCTCCTTTCATTCAGTCAGTAGCTTCAAATATTTCTGGACGTTTTTCAATGGCAAAAATCAATGAATATTGTAAATGCACAAACAGTAATTTCTCCACATTGCAAGGTGCAATTCTGAAATTTTTTGCTTTTTCCTGCTCCTCTTAGCATGATAAAGAAGATTCAAAGAGAGTGAGATGCCAGCTCTTTTCATTCAGTCAGTAGATTCAAACATTTCTGGTTTATGAATAACATGATGTTTTTCAATGGCAGAAATCAATGAATATTGTAAATGCACAAACAGTAATTTCTCCACATTGCAAGGTGCAATTCTGAAATTTTTTGCTTTTTCCTGCTCCTCTTAGCATGATAAAGAAGATTCAAAGAGAGTGAGATGCCAGCTCTTTTCATTCAGTCAGTAGCTTCAAACATTTCTGGTATATGAATAACATGATGTTTTTCAATGGCAAAAATCAATGAATATTGTAAATGCACAAACAGTAATTTCTCCGCATTGCAAGGTGCAATTCTGAAATTTATTGCTTTTTCCTTCTCCTCTTAGCATGATAAAGAAGATTCAAAGAGAGTGAGATGCCAGCTCCTTTCATTCAGTCAGTAGCTTCAAACATTTCTGGATGTTTTTCAATGGCAAAAATCAATGAATATTGTAAATGCACAAACAGTAATTTCTCCACATTGCAAGGTGCAATTCTGAAATTTTTTGCTTTTTCCTGCTCCTCTTAGCATGATAAAGAAGATTCAAAGAGAGTGAGATGCCAGCTCTTTTCATTCAGTCAGTAGCTTCAAACATTTCTGGTATATGAATAACATGATGTTTTTCAATGGCAAAAATCAATGAATATTGTAAATGCACAAACAGTAATTTCTCCGCATTGCAAGGTGCAATTCTGAAATTTTTTTGCTTTTTCCTGCTCCTCTTAGCATGATATAGAAGATTCAAAGAGAGTGAGATGCCAGCTCCTTTCATTCAGTCAGTAGCTTCAAACATTTCTGGACGTTTTTCAATGGCAAAAATCAATGAATATTGTAAATGCACAAACAGTAATTTCTCCACATTGCAAGGTGCAATTCTGAAATTTTTTGCTTTTTCCTGCTCCTCTTAGCATGATAAAGAAGATTCAAAGAGAGTGAGATGCCAGCTCTTTTCATTCAGTCAGTAGCTTCAAACATTTCTGGTATATGAATAACATGATGTTTTTCAATGGCAAAAATCAATGAATATTGTAAATGCACAAACAGTAATTTCTCCGCATTGCAAGGTGCAATTCTGAAATTTTTTGCTTTTTCCTGCTCCTCTTAGCATGATAAAGATTCAAAGAGAGTGAGATGCCAGCTCCTTTCATTCAGTCAGTAGCTTCAAACATTTCTGGACGTTTTTCAATGGCAAAAATCAATGAATATTGTAAATGCACAAACAGTAATTTCTCCACATTGCAAGGTGCAATTCTGAAATTTTTTGCTTTTTCCTGCTCCTCTTAGCATGATAAAGAAGATTCAAAGAGAGTGAGATGCCAGCTCTTTTCATTCAGTCAGTAGCTTCAAACATTTCTGGTATATGAATAACATGATGTTTTTCAATGGCAAAAATCAATGAATATTGTAAATGCACAAACAGTAATTTCTCCGCATTGCAAGGTGCAATTCTGAAATTTTTTGCTTTTTCCTGCTCCTCTTAGCATGATAAAGAAGATTCAAAGAGAGTGAGATGCTAGCTCCTTTCATTCAGTCAGTAGCTTCAAGCATTTCTTGACGTTTTTCAATGGCAAAAATCAATGAATATTGTAAATGCACAAACAGTAATTTCTCCACATTGCAAGGTGCAATTCTGAAATTTTTTCCTTTTTCCTGCTCCTCTTAGCATGATAAAGAAGATTCAAAGAGAGTGAGATTCCAGCTCTTTTCATTCAGTCAGTAGCTTCAAACATTTCTGGTATATGAATAACATGATGTTTTTCAATGGCAAAAATCAATGAATATTGTAAATGTACAAACAGTAATTTCTCCACATTGCAAGGTGCAATTCTGAAATTTTTTGCTTTTTCCTGCTCCTCTTAGCATGATAAAGAAGATTCAAAGAGAGTGAGATGCCAGCTCTTTTCATTCAGTCAGTAGCTTCAAACATTTCTGGTATATGAATAACATGATGTTTTTCAATGGCAAAAATCAATGAATATTGTAAATGCACAAACAGTAATTTCTCCACATTGCAAGGTGCAATTCTGAAATTTTTTGCTTTTTCCTGCTCCTCTTAGCATGATAAAGAAGATTCAAAGAGAGTGAGATGCCAGCTCTTTTCATTCAGCCAGTAGCTTCAAACATTTCTGGTATATGAATAACATGATGTTTTTCAATGGCAAAATTCAAGGAATATTGTAAATGCACAAACAGTAATTGTTCCACATTGCAAAGTGCAATTCTGAAATTTTTTGCTTTTTCCTGCTCCTCTTAGCATGATAAAGAAGATTCAAAGAGAGTGAGATGCCAGCTCCTTTCATTCAGTCAGTAGCTTCAATCATTTCTGGACGTTTTTCAATGGCAAAAATCAATGAATATTGTAAATGCACAAACAGTAATTTCTCCACATTGCAAGGTGCAATTCTGAAATTTTTTGCTTTTTCCTGCTCCTCTTAGCATGATAAAGAAGATTCAAAGAGAATGAGATGCCAGCTTTTTTCATTCAGTCAGTAGCTTCAAACATTTCTGGTATATGAATAACATGTTTTTCAATGGCAAAAATCAATGAATATTGTAAATGCACAAACAGTAATTTCTCCGCATTGCAAGGTGCAATTCTGAAATTTTTTGCTTTTTCCTGCTCCTCTTAGCATGATAAAGAAGATTCAAAGAGAGTGAGATGCCAGCTCCTTTCATTCAGTCAGTAGCTTCAAATATTTCTGGACGTTTTTCAATGGCAAAAATCAATGAATATTGTAAATGCACAAACAGTAATTTCTCCACATTGCAAGGTGCAATTCTGAAAGTTTTTGCTTTTTCCTGCTCCTCTTAGCATGATAAAGAAGATTCAAAGAGAGTGAGATGCCAGCTCTTTTCATTCAGTCAGTAGCTTCAAACATTTCTGGTATATGAATAACATGATGTTTTTCAATGGCAAAAATCAATGAATATTGTAAATGCACAAACAGTAATTTCTCCGCATTGAAAGGTGCAATTCTGAAATTTTTTGCTTTTTCCTGCTCTTCTTAGCATGATAAAGAAGATTCAAAGAGAGTGAGATGCCAGCTCCTTTCATTCAGTCAGTAGCTTCAAACATTTCTGGACGTTTTTCAATGGCAAAAATCAATGAATATTGTAAATGCACAAACAGTAATTTCTCCACATTGCAAGGTGCAATTCTGAAATTTTTTGCTTTTTCCTGCTCCTCTTAGCATGATAAAGAAGATTCAAAGAGAGTGAGATGCCAGCTCTTTTCATTCAGTCAGTAGCTTCAAACATTTCTGGTATATGAATAACATGATGTTTTTCAATGGCAAAAATCAATGAATATTGTAAATGCACAAACAGTAATTTCTCCGCATTGCAAGGTGCAATTCTGAAATTTTTTGCTTTTTCCTGCTCCTCTTAGCATGATAAAGAAGATTCAAAGAGAGTGAGATGCCAGCTTCTTTCATTCAGTCAGTAGCTTCACACATTTCTGGACGTTTTTCAATGGCAAAAATCAATGAATATTGTAAATGCACAAACAGTAATTTCTCCACATTGCAAGGTGCAATTCTGAAATTTTTTGCTTTTTCCTGCTCCTCTTAGCATGATAAAGAAGATTCAAAGAGAGTGAGATGCCAGCTCTTTTCATTCAGTCAGTAGCTTCAAACATTTCTGGTATATGAATAACATGATGTTTTTCAATGGCAAAAATCAGTGAATATTGTAAATGCACAAAAAGCAATTTCTCCGCATTAGAAGGTGCAATTCTGAAATTTTTTGCTTTTTCCTGCTCCTCTTAGCATGATAAAGAAGATTCAAAGAGAGTGAGATGCCATCTCCTTTCATTCAGTCAGTAGCTTCAAACATTTCTGGACGTTTTTCAATGGCAAAAATCAATGAATATTGTAAATGCACAAACAGTAATTTCTCCACATTGCAAGGTGCAATTCTGAAATTTTTTGCTTTTTCCTGCTCCTCTTAGCATGATAAAGAAGATTCAAAGAGAGTGAGATTCCAGCTCTTTTCATTCAGTCAGTAGCTTCAAACATTTCTGGTATATGAATAACATGATTTTTTTCAATGGCAAAAATCAATGAATATTGTAAATGCACAAACAGTAATTTCTTCACATTGCAAGGTGCAATTCTGAAATTTTTTGCTTTTTCCTGCTCCTCTTAGCATGATAAAGAAGATTCAAAGAGAGTGAGATGCCAGCTCTTTTCATTCAGTCAGTAGCTTCAAACATTTCTGGTATATGAATAACATGATGTTTTTCAATGGCAAAAATCAATGAATATTGTAAATGCACAAACAGTAATTTCTCCACATTGCAAGGTGCAATTCTGAAATTTTTTGCTTTTTCCTGCTCCTCTTAGCATGATAAAGAAGATTCAAAGAGAGTGAGATGCCAGCTCTTTTCATTCAGCCAGTAGCTTCAAACATTTCTGGTATATGAATAACATGATGTTTTTCAATGGCAAAAATCAAGGAATATTGTAAATGCACAAACAGTAATTGTTCCACATTGCAAGGTGCAATTCTGAAATTTTTTGCTTTTTCCTGCTCCTCTTAGCATGATAAAGAAGATTCAAAGAGAGTGAGATGCCAGCTCCTTTCATTCAGTCAGTAGCTTCAATCATTTCTGGACGTTTTTCAATGGCAAAAATCAATGAATATTGTAAATGCACAAACAGTAATTTCTCCACATTGCAAGGTGCAATTCTGAAATTTTTTGCTTTTTCCTGCTCCTCTTAGCATGATAAAGAAGATTCAAAGAGAATGAGATGTCAGCTTTTTTCATTCAGTCAGTAGCTTCAAACATTTCTGGTATATGAATAACATGTTTTTCAATGGCAAAAATCAATGAATATTGTAAATGCACAAACAGTAATTTCTCCGCATTGCAAGGTGTAATTCTGAAATTTTTTGCTTTTTCCTGCTCCTCTTAGCATGATAAAGAAGATTCAAAGAGAGTGAGATGCCAGCTCCTTTCATTCAGTCAGTAGCTTCAAACATTTCTGGTATATGAATAACATGATGTTTTTCAATGGCAAAAATCAATGAATATTGTAAATGCACAAACAGTAATTTCTCCACATTGCAAGGTGCAATTCTGAAAGTTTTTGCCTTTTCCTGCTCCTCTTAGCATGATAAAGAAGATTCAAAGAGAGTGAGATGCCAGCTCTTTTCATTCAGTCAGTAGCTTCAAACATTTCTGGTATATGAATAACATGATGTTTTTCAATGGCAAAAATCAATGAATATTGTAAATGCACAAACAGTAATTTCTCCGCATTGCAAGGTGCAATTCTGAAATTTTTTGCTTTTTCCTGCTCTTCTTAGCATGATAAAGAAGATTCAAAGAGAGTGAGATGCCAGCTCCTTTCATTCAGTCAGTAGCTTCAAACATTTCTGGACGTTTTTCAATGGCAAAAATCAATGAATATTGTAAATGCACAAACAGTAATTTCTCCGCATTGCAAGGTGCAATTCTGAAATTTTTTGCTTTTTCCTGCTCCTCTTAGCATGATAAAGAAGATTCAAAGAGAGTGAGATGCCAGCTCCTTTCATTCAGTCAGTAGCTTCAAACATTTCTTGACGTTTTTCAATGGCAAAAATCAATGAATATTGTAAATGCACAAACAGTAATTTCTCCACATTGCAAGGTGCAATTCTGAAATTTTTTGCTTTTTCCTGCTCCTCTTAGCATGATAAAGAAGATTCAAAGAGAGTGAGATGCCAGCTCTTTTCATTCAGTCAGTAGCTTCAAACATTTCTGGTATATGAATAACATGATGTTTTTCAATGGCAAAAATTAATGAATATTGTAAATGCACAAACAGTAATTTCTCCACATTGCAAGGTGCAATTCTGAAATTTTTTGCTTTTTCCTGCTCCTCTTAGCATGATAAAGAAGATTCAAAGAGAGTGAGATGCCAGCTCTTTTCATTCAGCCAGTAGCTTCAAACATTTCTGGTATATGAATAACATGATGTTTTTCAATGGCAAAAATCAAGGAATATTGTAAATGCACAAACAGTAATTGTTCCACATTGCAAGGTGCAATTCTGAAATTTTTTGCTTTTTCCTGCTCCTCTTAGCATGATAAGGAAGATTCAAAGAGAGTGAGATGCCAGCTCCTTTCATTCAGTCAGTAGCTTCAATCATTTCTGGACGTTTTTCAATGGCAAAAATCAATGAATATTGTAAATGCACAAACAGTAATTTCTCCACATTGCAAGGTGCAATTCTGAAATTTTTTGCTTTTTCCTGCTCCTCTTAGCATGATAAAGAAGATTCAAAGAGAATGAGATGCCAGCTTTTTTCATTCAGTCAGTAGCTTCAAACATTTCTGGTATATGAATAACATGTTTTTCAATGGCAAAAATCAATGAATATTGTAAATGCACAAACAGTAATTTCTCCGCATTGCAAGGTGCAATTCTGAAATTTTTTGCTTTTTCCTGCTCCTCTTAGCATGATAAAGAAGATTCAAAGAGAGTGAGATGCCAGCTCCTTTCATTCAGTCAGTAGCTTCAAACATTTCTGGACGTTTTTCAATGGCAAAAATCAATGAATATTGTAAATGCACAAACAGTAATTTCTCAACATTGCAAGGTGCAATTCTGAAAGTTTTTGCTTTTTCCTGCTCCTCTTAGCATGATAAAGAAGATTCAAAGAGAGTGAGATGCCAGCTCTTTTCATTCAGTCAGTAGCTTCAAACATTTCTGGTATATGAATAACATGATGTTTTTCAATGGCAAAAATCAATGAATATTGTAAATGCACAAACAGTAATTTCTCCGCATTGCAAGGTGCAATTCTGAAATTTTTTGCTTTTTCCTGCTCTTCTTAGCATGATAAAGAAGATTCAAAGAGAGTGAGATGCCAGCTCCTTTCATTCAGTCAGTAGCTTCAAACATTTCTGGACGTTTTTCAATGGCAAAAATCAATGAATATTGTAAATGCACAAACAGTAATTTCTCCACATTGCAAGGTGCAATTCTGAAATTTTTTGCTTTTTCCTGCTCCTCTTAGCATGATAAAGAAGATTCAAAGAGAGTGAGATGCCAGCTCTTTTCATTCAGTCAGTAGCTTCAAACATTTCTGGTATATGAATAACATGATGTTTTTCAATGGCAAAAATCAATGAATATTGTAAATGCACAAACAGTAATTTCTCCGCATTGCAAGGTGCAATTCTGAAATTTTTTGCTTTTTCCTGCTCCTCTTAGCATGATAAAGAAGATTCAAAGAGAGTGAGATGCCAGCTCCTTTCATTCAGTCAGTAGCTTCAAACATTTCTGGACGTTTTTCAATGGCAAAAATCAATGAATATTGTAAATGCACAAACAGTAATTTCTCCGCATTGCAAGGTGCAATTCTGAAATTTTTTGCTTTTTCCTGCTCCTCTTAGCATGATAAAGAAGATTCAAAGAGAGTGAGATGCCAGCTCCTTTCATTCAGTCAGTAGCTTCAAACATTTCTTGACGTTTTTCAATGGCAAAAATCAATGAATATTGTAAATGCACAAACAGTAATTTCTCCACATTGCAAGGTGCAATTCTGAAATTTTTTGCTTTTTCCTGCTCCTCTTAGCATGATAAAGAAGATTCAAAGAGAGTGAGATGCCAGCTCTTTTCATTCAGTCAGTAGCTTCAAACATTTCTGGTATATGAATAACATGATGTTTTTCAATGGCAAAAATTAATGAATATTGTAAATGCACAAACAGTAATTTCTCCACATTGCAAGGTGCAATTCTGAAATTTTTTGCTTTTTCCTGCTCCTCTTAGCATGATAAAGAAGATTCAAAGAGAGTGAGATGCCAGCTCTTTTCATTCAGCCAGTAGCTTCAAACATTTCTGGTATATGAATAACATGATGTTTTTCAATGGCAAAAATCAAGGAATATTGTAAATGCACAAACAGTAATTGTTCCACATTGCAAGGTGCAATTCTGAAATTTTTTGCTTTTTCCTGCTCCTCTTAGCATGATAAGGAAGATTCAAAGAGAGTGAGATGCCAGCTCCTTTCATTCAGTCAGTAGCTTCAATCATTTCTGGACGTTTTTCAATGGCAAAAATCAATGAATATTGTAAATGCACAAACAGTAATTTCTCCACATTGCAAGGTGCAATTCTGAAATTTTTTGCTTTTTCCTGCTCCTCTTAGCATGATAAAGAAGATTCAAAGAGAATGAGATGCCAGCTTTTTTCATTCAGTCAGTAGCTTCAAACATTTCTGGTATATGAATAACATGTTTTTCAATGGCAAAAATCAATGAATATTGTAAATGCACAAACAGTAATTTCTCCGCATTGCAAGGTGCAATTCTGAAATTTTTTGCTTTTTCCTGCTCCTCTTAGCATGATAAAGAAGATTCAAAGAGAGTGAGATGCCAGCTCCTTTCATTCAGTCAGTAGCTTCAAACATTTCTGGACGTTTTTCAATGGCAAAAATCAATGAATATTGTAAATGCACAAACAGTAATTTCTCCACATTGCAAGGTGCAATTCTGAAAGTTTTTGCTTTTTCCTGCTCCTCTTAGCATGATAAAGAAGATTCAAAGAGAGTGAGATGCCAGCTCTTTTCATTCAGTCAGTAGCTTCAAACATTTCTGGTATATGAATAACATGATGTTTTTCAATGGCAAAAATCAATGAATATTGTAAATGCACAAACAGTAATTTCTCCGCATTGCAAGGTGCAATTCTGAAATTTTTTGCTTTTTCCTGCTCTTCTTAGCATGATAAAGAAGATTCAAAGAGAGTGAGATGCCAGCTCCTTTCATTCAGTCAGTAGCTTCAAACATTTCTGGACGTTTTTCAATGGCAAAAATCAATGAATATTGTAAATGCACAAACAGTAATTTCTCCACATTGCAAGGTGCAATTCTGAAATTTTTTGCTTTTTCCTGCTCCTCTTAGCATGATAAAGAAGATTCAAAGAGAGTGAGATGCCAGCTCTTTTCATTCAGTCAGTAGCTTCAAACATTTCTGGTATATGAATAACATGATGTTTTTCAATGGCAAAAATCAATGAATATTGTAAATGCACAAACAGTAATTTCTCCGCATTGCAAGGTGCAATTCTGAAATTTTTTGCTTTTTCCTGCTCCTCTTAGCATGATAAAGAAGATTCAAAGAGAGTGAGATGCCAGCTCCTTTCATTCAGTCAGTAGCTTCAAACATTTCTGGACGTTTTTCAATGGCAAAAATCAATGAATATTGTAAATGCACAAACAGTAATTTCTCCGCATTGCAAGGTGCAATTCTGAAATTTTTTGCTTTTTCCTGCTCCTCTTAGCATGATAAAGAAGATTCAAAGAGAGTGAGATGCCAGCTCCTTTCATTCAGTCAGTAGCTTCAAACATTTCTTGACGTTTTTCAATGGCAAAAATCAATGAATTTTGTAAATGCACAAACAGTAATTTCTCCGCATTGCAAGGTGCAATTCTGAAATTTTTTGCTTTTTCCTGCTCCTCTTAGCATGATAAAGAAGATTCAAAGAGAGTGAGATGCCAGCTCCTTTCATTCAGTCAGTAGCTTCAAACATTTCTGGACGTTTTTCAATGGCAAAAATCAATGAATATTGTAAATGCACAAACAGTAATTTCTCCGCATTGCAAGGTGCAATTCTGAAATTTTTTGCTTTTTCCTGCTCCTCTTAGCATGATAAAGAAGATTCAAAGAGAGTGAGATGCCAGCTCCTTTCATTCAGTCAGTAGCTTCAAACATTTCTTGACGTTTTTCAATGGCAAAAATCAATGAATATTGTAAATGCACAAACAGTAATTTCTCCACATTGCAAGGTGCAATTCTGAAATTTTTTGCTTTTTCCTGCTCCTCTTAGCATGATAAAGAAGATTCAAAGAGAGTGAGATGCCAGCTCTTTTCATTCAGTCAGTAGCTTCAAACATTTCTGGTATATGAATAACATGATGTTTTTCAATGGCAAAAATCAGTGAATATTGTAAATGCACAAAAAGTAATTTCTCCGCATTGCAAGGTGCAATTCTGAAATTTTTTGCATTTTCCTGCTCCTCTAAGCATGATAAAGAAGATTCAAAGAGAGTGAGATGCCAGCTCCTTTCATTCAGTCAGTAGCTTCAAACATTTCTGGACGTTTTTCAATGGCAAAAATCAATGAATATTGTAAATGCACAAACAGTAATTTCTCCACATTGCAAGGTGCAATTCTGAAATTTTTTGCTTTTTCCTGCTCCTCTTAGCATGATAAAGAAGATTCAAAGAGAGTGAGATGCCAGCTCTTTTCATTCAGTCAGTAGCTTCAAACATTTCTGGTATATGAATAACATGATGTTTTTCAATGGCAAAAATCAATGAATATTGTAAATGCACAAACAGTAATTTCTCCGCATTGCAAGGTGCAATTCTGAAATTTTTTGCTTTTTCCTGCTCCTCTTAGCATGATAAAGAAGATTCAAAGAGAGTGAGATGCCAGCTCCTTTCATTCAGTCAGTAGCTTCAAACATTTCTGGACGTTTTTCAATGGCAAAAATCAATGAATATTGTAAATGCACAAACAGTAATTTCTCCACATTGCAAGGTGCAATTCTGAAATTTTTTGCTTTTTCCTGCTCCTCTTAGCATGATAAAGAAGATTCAAAGAGAGTGAGATGCCAGCTCTTTTCATTCAGTCAGTAGCTTCAAACATTTCTGGTATATGAATAACATGATGTTTTTCAATGGCAAAAATTAATGAATATTGTAAATGCACAAACAGTAATTTCTCCACATTGCAAGGTGCAATTCTGAAATTTTTTGCTTTTTCCTGCTCCTCTTAGCATGATAAAGAAGATTCAAAGAGAGTGAGATGCCAGCTCTTTTCATTCAGTCAGTAGCTTCAAACATTTCTGGTATATGAATAACATGATGTTTTTCAATGGCAAAAATCAATGAATATTGTAAATGCACAAACAGTAATTTCTCCACATTGCAAGGTGCAATTCTGAAATTTTTTGCTTTTTAGTGCTCTTCTTAGCATGATAAAGAAGATTCAAACAGAGTGAGATGCCAGCTCTTTTCATTCAGTCAGTAGCTTCAAACATTTCTGGTATATGAATAACATGATGTTTTTCAATGGCAAAAATCAATGAATATTGTAAATGCACAAACAGTAATTTCTCCGCATTGCAAGGTGCAATTCTGAAATTTTTTGCTTTTTCCTGCTCCTCTTAGCATGATATAGAAGATTCAAAGAGAGTGAGATGCCAGCTCCTTTCATTCAGTCAGTAGCTTCAAACATTTCTGGACGTTTTTCAATGGCAAAAATCAATGAATATTGTAAATGCACAAACAGTAATTTCTCCACATTGCAAGGTGCAATTCTGAAATTTTTTGCTTTTTCCTGCTCCTCTTAGCATGATAAAGAAGATTCAAAGAGAGTGAGATGCCAGCTCTTTTCATTCAGTCAGTAGCTTCAAACATTTATGGTATATGAATAACATGATGTTTTTCAATGGCAAAAATCAATGAATATTGTAAATGCACAAACAGTAATTTCTCCGCATTGCAAGGTGCAATTCTGAAATTTTTTGCTTTTTCCTGCTCCTCTTAGCATGATAAAGAAGATTCAAAGAGAGTGAGATGCCAGCTCCTTTCATTCAGTCAGTAGCTTCAAACATTTCTGGACGTTTTTCAATGGCAAAAATCAATGAATATTGTAAATGCACAAACAGTAATTTCTCCACATTGCAAGGTGCAATTCTGAAATTTTTTGCTTTTTCCTGCTCCTCTTAGCATGATAAAGAAGATTCAAAGAGAGTGAGATGCCAGCTCTTTTCATTCAGTTAGTAGCTTCAAACATTTCTGGTATATGAATAACATGATGTTTTTCAATGGCAAAAATCAATGAATATTGTCAATGCACAAACAGTAATTTCTCCACATTGCAAGGTGCAATTCTGAAATTTTTTGCTTTTTCCTGCTCCTCTTAGCATGATAAAGAAGATTCAAAGAGAGTGAGATTCCAGCTCTTTTCATTCAGTCAGTAGCTTCAAACATTTCTGGTATATGAATAACATGATGTTTTTCAATGGCAAAAATCAATGAATATTGTAAATGCACAAACAGTAATTTCTCCACATTGCAAGGTGCAATTCTGAAATTTTTTGCTTTTTCCTGCTCCTCTTAGCATGATAAAGAAGATTCAAAGAGAGTGAGATGCCAGCTCTTTTCATTCAGTCTGTAGCTTCAAACATTTCTGGTATATGAATAACATGATGTTTTTCAATGGCAAAAATCAATGAATATTGTAAATGCACAAACAGTAATTTCTCCACATTGCAAGGTGCAATTCTGAAATTTTTTGCTTTTTCCTGCTCCTCTTAGCATGATAAAGAAGATTCAAAGAGAGTGAGATGCCAGCTCTTTTCATTCAGCCAGTAGCTTCAAACATTTCTGGTATATGAATAACATGATGTTTTTCAATGGCAAAATCAAGGAATATTGTAAATGCACAAACAGTAATTGTTCCACATTGCAAGGTGCAATTCTGAAATTTTTTGCTTTTTCCTGCTCCTCTTAGCATGATAAAGAAGATTCAAAGAGAGTGAGATGCCAGCTCCTTTCATTCAGTCAGTAGCTTCAATCATTTCTGGACGTTTTTCAATGGCAAAAATCAATGAATATTGTAAATGCACAAACAGTAATTTCTCCACATTGCAAGGTGCAATTCTGAAATTTTTTGCTTTTTCCTGCTCCTCTTAGCATGATAAAGAAGATTCAAAGAGAGTGAGATGCCAGCTCTTTTCATTCAGTCAGTAGCTTCAAACATTTCTGGTATATGAATAACATGATGTTTTTCAATGGCAAAAATCAATGAATATTGTAAATGCACAAACAGTAATTTCTCCGCATTGCAAGGTGCAATTCTGAAATTTTTTGCTTTTTCCTGCTCCTCTTAGCATGATAAAGAAGATTCAAAGAGAGTGAGATGCCAGCTCCTTTCATTCAGTCAGTAGCTTCAAACATTTCTGGACGTTTTTCAATGGCAAAAATCAATGAATATTGTAAATGCACAAACAGTAATTTCTCCACATTGCAAGGTGCAATTCTGAAATTTTTTGCTTTTTCCTGCTCCTCTTAGCATGATAAAGAAGATTCAAAGAGAGTGAGATTCCAGCTCTTTTCATTCAGTCAGTAGCTTCAAACATTTCTGGTATATGAATAACATGATGTTTTTCAATGGCAAAAATCAATGAATATTGTAAATGCACAAACAGTAATTTCTCCACATTGCAAGGTGCAATTCTGAAATTTTTTGCTTTTTCCTGCTCCTCTTAGCATGATAAAGAAGATTCAAAGAGAGTGAGATGCCAGCTCTTTTCATTCAGTCAGTAGCTTCAAACATTTCTGGTATATGAATAACATGATGTTTTTCAATGGCAAAAATCAATGAATATTGTAAATGCACAAACAGTAATTTCTCCGCATTGCAAGGTGCAATTCTGAAATTTTTTGCTTTTTCCTGCTCCTCTTAGCATGATAAAGAAGATTCAAAGAGAGTGAGATGCCAGCTCCTTTCATTCAGTCAGTAGCTTCAAACATTTCTGGACGTTTTTCAATGGCAAAAATCAATGAATATTGTAAATGCACAAACAGTAATTTCTCCACATTGCAAGGTGCAATTCTGAAATTTTTTGCTTTTTCCTGCTCCTCTTAGCATGATAAAGAAGATTCAAAGAGAGTGAGATTCCAGCTCTTTTCATTCAGTCAGTAGCTTCAAACATTTCTGGTATATGAATAACATGATGTTTTTCAATGGCAAAAATCAATGAATATTGTAAATGCACAAACAGTAATTTCTCCACATTGCAAGGTGCAATTCTGAAATTTTTTGCTTTTTCCTGCTCCTCTTAGCATGATAAAGAAGATTCAAAGAGAGTGAGATGCCAGCTCTTTTCATTCAGTCAGTAGCTTCAAACATTTCTGGTATATGAATAACATGATGTTTTTCAATGGCAAAAATTAATGAATATTGTAAATGCACAAACAGTAATTTCTCCACATTGCAAGGTGCAATTCTGAAATTTTTTGCTTTTTCCTGCTCCTCTTAGCATGATAAAGAAGATTCAAAGAGAGTGAGATGCCAGCTCTTTTCATTCAGTCAGTAGCTTCAAACATTTCTGGTATATGAATAACATGATGTTTTTCAATGGCAAAAATCAATGAATATTGTAAATGCACAAACAGTAATTTCTCCACATTGCAAGGTGCAATTCTGAAATTTTTTGCTTTTTAGTGCTCTTCTTAGCATGATAAAGAAGATTCAAACAGAGTGAGATGCCAGCTCTTTTCATTCAGTCAGTAGCTTCAAACATTTCTGGTATATGAATAACATGATGTTTTTCAATGGCAAAAATCAATGAATATTGTAAATGCACAAACAGTAATTTCTCCGCATTGCAAGGTGCAATTCTGAAATTTTTTGCTTTTTCCTGCTCCTCTTAGCATGATATAGAAGATTCAAAGAGAGTGAGATGCCAGCTCCTTTCATTCAGTCAGTAGCTTCAAACATTTCTGGACGTTTTTCAATGGCAAAAATCAATGAATATTGTAAATGCACAAACAGTAATTTCTCCACATTGCAAGGTGCAATTCTGAAATTTTTTGCTTTTTCCTGCTCCTCTTAGCATGATAAAGAAGATTCAAAGAGAGTGAGATGCCAGCTCTTTTCATTCAGTCAGTAGCTTCAAACATTTATGGTATATGAATAACATGATGTTTTTCAATGGCAAAAATCAATGAATATTGTAAATGCACAAACAGTAATTTCTCCGCATTGCAAGGTGCAATTCTGAAATTTTTTGCTTTTTCCTGCTCCTCTTAGCATGATAAAGAAGATTCAAAGAGAGTGAGATGCCAGCTCCTTTCATTCAGTCAGTAGCTTCAAACATTTCTGGACGTTTTTCAATGGCAAAAATCAATGAATATTGTAAATGCACAAACAGTAATTTCTCCACATTGCAAGGTGCAATTCTGAAATTTTTTGCTTTTTCCTGCTCCTCTTAGCATGATAAAGAAGATTCAAAGAGAGTGAGATGCCAGCTCTTTTCATTCAGTTAGTAGCTTCAAACATTTCTGGTATATGAATAACATGATGTTTTTCAATGGCAAAAATCAATGAATATTGTCAATGCACAAACAGTAATTTCTCCACATTGCAAGGTGCAATTCTGAAATTTTTTGCTTTTTCCTGCTCCTCTTAGCATGATAAAGAAGATTCAAAGAGAGTGAGATTCCAGCTCTTTTCATTCAGTCAGTAGCTTCAAACATTTCTGGTATATGAATAACATGATGTTTTTCAATGGCAAAAATCAATGAATATTGTAAATGCACAAACAGTAATTTCTCCACATTGCAAGGTGCAATTCTGAAATTTTTTGCTTTTTCCTGCTCCTCTTAGCATGATAAAGAAGATTCAAAGAGAGTGAGATGCCAGCTCTTTTCATTCAGTCTGTAGCTTCAAACATTTCTGGTATATGAATAACATGATGTTTTTCAATGGCAAAAATCAATGAATATTGTAAATGCACAAACAGTAATTTCTCCACATTGCAAGGTGCAATTCTGAAATTTTTTGCTTTTTCCTGCTCCTCTTAGCATGATAAAGAAGATTCAAAGAGAGTGAGATGCCAGCTCTTTTCATTCAGCCAGTAGCTTCAAACATTTCTGGTATATGAATAACATGATGTTTTTCAATGGCAAAATCAAGGAATATTGTAAATGCACAAACAGTAATTGTTCCACATTGCAAGGTGCAATTCTGAAATTTTTTGCTTTTTCCTGCTCCTCTTAGCATGATAAAGAAGATTCAAAGAGAGTGAGATGCCAGCTCCTTTCATTCAGTCAGTAGCTTCAATCATTTCTGGACGTTTTTCAATGGCAAAAATCAATGAATATTGTAAATGCACAAACAGTAATTTCTCCACATTGCAAGGTGCAATTCTGAAATTTTTTGCTTTTTCCTGCTCCTCTTAGCATGATAAAGAAGATTCAAAGAGAGTGAGATGCCAGCTCTTTTCATTCAGTCAGTAGCTTCAAACATTTCTGGTATATGAATAACATGATGTTTTTCAATGGCAAAAATCAATGAATATTGTAAATGCACAAACAGTAATTTCTCCGCATTGCAAGGTGCAATTCTGAAATTTTTTGCTTTTTCCTGCTCCTCTTAGCATGATAAAGAAGATTCAAAGAGAGTGAGATGCCAGCTCCTTTCATTCAGTCAGTAGCTTCAAACATTTCTGGACGTTTTTCAATGGCAAAAATCAATGAATATTGTAAATGCACAAACAGTAATTTCTCCACATTGCAAGGTGCAATTCTGAAATTTTTTGCTTTTTCCTGCTCCTCTTAGCATGATAAAGAAGATTCAAAGAGAGTGAGATTCCAGCTCTTTTCATTCAGTCAGTAGCTTCAAACATTTCTGGTATATGAATAACATGATGTTTTTCAATGGCAAAAATCAATGAATATTGTAAATGCACAAACAGTAATTTCTCCACATTGCAAGGTGCAATTCTGAAATTTTTTGCTTTTTCCTGCTCCTCTTAGCATGATAAAGAAGATTCAAAGAGAGTGAGATGCCAGCTCTTTTCATTCAGTCAGTAGCTTCAAACATTTCTGGTATATGAATAACATGATGTTTTTCAATGGCAAAAATCAATGAATATTGTAAATGCACAAACAGTAATTTCTCCGCATTGCAAGGTGCAATTCTGAAATTTTTTGCTTTTTCCTGCTCCTCTTAGCATGATAAAGAAGATTCAAAGAGAGTGAGATGCCAGCTCCTTTCATTCAGTCAGTAGCTTCAAACATTTCTGGACGTTTTTCAATGGCAAAAATCAATGAATATTGTAAATGCACAAACAGTAATTTCTCCACATTGCAAGGTGCAATTCTGAAATTTTTTGCTTTTTCCTGCTCCTCTTAGCATGATAAAGAAGATTCAAAGAGAGTGAGATTCCAGCTCTTTTCATTCAGTCAGTAGCTTCAAACATTTCTGGTATATGAATAACATGATGTTTTTCAATGGCAAAAATCAATGAATATTGTAAATGCACAAACAGTAATTTCTCCACATTGCAAGGTGCAATTCTGAAATTTTTTGCTTTTTCCTGCTCCTCTTAGCATGATAAAGAAGATTCAAAGAGAGTGAGATGCCAGCTCTTTTCATTCAGTCAGTAGCTTCAAACATTTCTGGTATATGAATAACATGATGTTTTTCAATGGCAAAAATCAATGAATATTGTAAATGCACAAACAGTAATTTCTCCACATTGCAAGGTGCAATTCTGAAATTTTTTGCTTTTTCCTGCTCCTCTTAGCATGATAAAGAAGATTCAAAGAGAGTGAGATGCCAGCTCTTTTCATTCAGCCAGTAGCTTCAAACATTTCTGGTATATGAATAACATGATGTTTTTCAATGGCAAAATCAAGGAATATTGTAAATGCACAAACAGTAATTGTTCCACATTGCAAGGTGCAATTCTGAAATTTTTTGCTTTTTCCTGCTCCTCTTAGCATGATAAAGAAGATTCAAAGAGAGTGAGATGCCAGCTCCTTTCATTCAGTCAGTAGCTTCAATCATTTCTGGACGTTTTTCAATGGCAAAAATCAATGAATATTGTAAATGCACAAACAGTAATTTCTCCACATTGCAAGGTGCAATTCTGAAACTTTTTGCTTTTTCCTGCTCCTCTTAGCATGATAAAGAAGTTTCAAAGAGAATGAGATGCCAGCTTTTTTCATTCAGTCAGTAGCTTCAAACATTTCTGGTATATGAATAACATGTTTTTCAATGGCAAAAATCAATGAATATTGTAAATGCACAAACAGTAATTTCTCCGCATTGCAAGGTGCAATTCTGAAATTTTTTGCTTTTTCCTGCTCCTCTTAGCATGATAAAGAAGATTCAAAGAGAGTGAGATGCCAGCTCCTTTCATTCAGTCAGTAGCTTCAAATATTTCTGGACGTTTTTCAATGGCAAAAATCAATGAATATTGTAAATGCACAAACAGTAATTTCTCCACATTGCAAGGTGCAATTCTGAAAGTTTTTGCTTTTTCCTGCTCCTCTTAGCATGATAAAGAAGATTCAAAGAGAGTGAGATGCCAGCTCTTTTCATTCAGTCAGTAGCTTCAAACATTTCTGGTATATGAATAACATGATGTTTTTCAATGGCAAAAATCAATGAATATTGTAAATGCACAAACAGTAATTTCTCCGCATTGCAAGGTGCAATTCTGAAATTTTTTGCTTTTTCCTGCTCTTCTTAGCATGATAAAGAAGATTCAAAGAGAGTGAGATGCCAGCTCCTTTCATTCAGTCAGTAGCTTCAAACATTTCTGGACGTTTTTCAATGGCAAAAATCAATGAATATTGTAAATGCACAAACAGTAATTTCTCCACATTGCAAGGTGCAATTCTGAAATTTTTTGCTTTTTCCTGCTCCTCTTAGCATGATAAAGAAGATTCAAAGAGAGTGAGATGCCAGCTCTTTTCATTCAGTCAGTAGCTTCAAACATTTCTGGTATATGAATAACATGATGTTTTTCAATGGCAAAAATCAATGAATATTGTAAATGCACAAACAGTAATTTCTCCGCATTGCAAGGTGCAATTCTGAAATTTTTTGCTTTTTCCTGCTCCTCTTAGCATGATAAAGAAGATTCAAAGAGAGTGAGATGCCAGATTCTTTCATTCAGTCAGTAGCTTCAAACATTTCTGGACGTTTTTCAATGGCAAAAATCAATGAATATTGTAAATGCACAAACAGTAATTTCTCCACATTGCAAGGTGAAATTCTGAAATTTTTTGCTTTTTCCTGCTTCTCTTAGCATGATAAAGAAGATTCAAAGAGAGTGAGATGCCAGCTCTTTTCATTCAGTCAGTAGCTTCAAACATTTCTGGTATATGAATAACATGATGTTTTTCAATGGCAAAAATCAATGAATATTGTAAATGCACAAACAGTAATTTCTCCGCATTGCAAGGTGCAATTCTGAAATTTTTTGCTTTTTCCTGCTCCTCTTAGCATGATAAAGAAGATTCAAAGAGAGTGAGATGCCAGCTCCTTTCATTCAGTCAGTAGCTTCAAACATTTCTGGACGTTTTTCAATGGCAAAAATCAATGAATATTGTAAATGCACAAACAGTAATTTCTCCACATTGCAAGGTGCAATTCTGAAATTTTTTGCTTTTTCCTGCTCCTCTTAGCATGATAAAGAAGATTCAACGAGAGTGAGATGCCAGCTCTTTTCATTCAGTCAGTAGCTTCAAACATTTCTGGTATATGAATAACATGATGTTTTTCAATGGCAAAAATCAATGAATATTGTAAATGCACAAACAGTAATTTCTCCGCATTGCAAGGTGCAATTCTGAAATTTTTTGCTTTTTTCTGCTCTTCTTAGCATGATAAAGAAGATTCAAAGAGAGTGAGATGCCAGCTCCTTTCATTCAGTCAGTAGCTTCAAACATTTCTGGACGTTTTTCAATGGCAAAAATCAATGAATATTGTAAATGCACAAACAGTAATTTCTCCACATTGCAAGGTGCAATTCTGAAATTTTTTTCCTTTTTCCTGCTCCTCTTAGCATGATAAAGAAGATTCAAAGAGAGTGAGATGCCAGCTCTTTTCATTCAGTCAGTAGCTTCAAACATTTCTGGTATATGAATAACATGATGTTTTTCAATGGCAAAAATCAATGAATATTGTAAATGCACAAACAGTAATTTCTCCGCATTGCAAGGTGCAATTCTGAAATTTTTTGCTTTTTCCTGCTCCTCTTAGCATGATAAAGAAGATTCAAAGAGAGTGAGATGCCAGCTCCTTTCATTCAGTCAGTAGCTTCAATCATTTCTGGACGTTTTTCAATGGCAAAAATCAATGAATATTGTAAATGCACAAACAGTAATTTTTCCACATTGCAAGGTGCAATTCTGAAATTTTTTGCTTTTTCCTGCTCCTCTTAGCATGATAAAGAAGATTCAAAGAGAGTGAGATGCCAGCTCTTTTCATTCAGTCAGTACCTTCAAACATTTCTGGTATATGAATAACATGATGTTTTTCAATGGCAAAAATCAATGAATATTGTAAATGCACAAACAGTAATTTCTCCGCATTGCAAGGTGCAATTCTGAAATTTTTTGCTTTTTCCTGCTCCTCTTAGCATGATAAAGAAGATTCAAAGAGAGTGAGATGGCAGCTCCTTTCATTCAGTCAGTAGCTTCAAACATTTCTGGACGTTTTTCAATGGCAAAAATCAATTAATATTGTAAATACACAAACAGTAATTTCTCCACATTGCAAGGTGCAATTCTGAAATTTTTTGCTTTTTCCTGCTCCTCTTAGCATGATAAAGAAGATTCAAAGGGAGTGAGATGCCAGCTCCTTTCATTCAGTCAGTAGCTTCAAACATTTCTGGATGTTTTTCAATGGCAAAAATCAATGAATATTGTAAATGCACAAACAGTAATTTCTCCACATTGCAAGGTGCAATTCTGAAATTTTTTGCTTTTTCCTGCTCCTCTTAGCATGATAAAGAAGATTCAAAGAGAGTGAGATGCCAGCTCTTTTCATTCAGTCAGTAGCTTCAAACATTTCTGCTATATGAATAACATGATGTTTTTCAATGGCAAAAATCAATCAATATTGTAAATGCACAAACAGTAATTTCTCCGCAGTCCTAGGTGCAATTCTGAAATTTTTTGCTTTTTCCTGCTCCTCTTAGCATGATAAAGAAGATTCAAAGAGAGTGAGATGCCAGCTCCTATCATTCAGTCAGTAGCTTCAATCATTTCTGGACGTTTTTCAATAGCAAAAATCAATGAATATTGTAAATGCACAAACAGTAATTTCTCCACATTGCAAGGTGCAATTCTGAAATTTTTTGCTTTTTCCTGCTCCTCTTAGCATGATAAAGAAGATTTAAAGAGAGTGAGATGCCAGCTCTTTTCATTCAGCCAGTAGCTTCAAACATTTCTGGTATATGACTAACATGATGTTTTTCAATGGCAAAATCAAGGAATATTGTAAATGCACAAACAGTAATTGTTCCACATTGCAAGGTGCAATTCTGAAATTTTTTGCTTTTTCCTGCTCCTCTTAGCATGATAAAGAAGATTCAAAGAGAGTGAGATGCCAGCTCCTTTCATTCAGTCAGTAGCTTCAATCATTTCTGGACGTTTTTCAATGGCAAAAATCAATGAATATTGTAAATGCACAAACAGTAATTTCTCCACATTGCAAGGTGCAATTCTGAAACTTTTTGCTTTTTCCTGCTCCTCTTAGCATGATAAAGAAGATTCATAGAGAATGAGATGCCAGCTTTTTTCATTCAGTCAGTAGCTTCAAACATTTCTGGTATATGAATAACATGTTTTTCAATGGCAAAAATCAATGAATATTGTAAATGCACAAACAGTAATTTCTCCGCATTGCAAGGTGCAATTCTGAAATTTTTTGCTTTTTCCTGCTCCTCTTAGCATGATAAAGAAGATTCAAAGAGAGTGAGATGCCAGCTCCTTTCATTCAGTCAGTAGCTTCAAATATTTCTGGACGTTTTTCAATGGCAAAAATCAATGAATATTGTAAATGCACAAACAGTAATTTCTCCACATTGCAAGGTGCAATTCTGAAAGTTTTTGCTTTTTCCTGCTCCTCTTAGCATGATAAAGAAGATTCAAAGAGAGTGAGATGCCAGCTCTTTTCATTCAGTCAGTAGCTTCAAACATTTCTGGTATATGAATAACATGATGTTTTTCAATGGCAAAAATCAATGAATATTGTAAATGCACAAACAGTAATTTCTCCGCATTGCAAGGTGCAATTCTGAAATTTTTTGCTTTTTCCTGCTCTTCTTAGCATGATAAAGAAGATTCAAAGAGAGTGAGATGCCAGCTCCTTTCATTCAGTCAGTAGCTTCAAACATTTCTGGACATTTTTCAATGGCAAAAATCAATGAATATTGTAAATGCACAAACAGTAATTTCTCCACATTGCAAGGTGCAATTCTGAAATTTTTTGCTTTTTCCTGCTCCTCTTAGCATGATAAAGAAGATTCAAAGAGAGTGAGATGCCAGCTCTTTTCATTCAGTCAGTAGCTTCAAACATTTCTGGTATATAAGAGAGAAAATTAGAACAAAGTACTAAGTTGCTAAATATAGTTAAATATCTAATATACATATTGCAACCTACTCATGGATATATATCTCTGACCACTCGTTTAAATCAATATTATTGCAGGGGATGCCGAAGCAGAAACAACGAGTCAAAGGCCCATTATATGAAAAAGTAGAAAATATTTTATTGAACATTATTATTTAAACAGTATCCGGAGTGACACAAACTGTGCAACCAATACATGAATGAATTAAAAATATACTAAAATTGTAGCAGCAGATCACCACAGGTTACCGGTATATATACCACCCTGATATCCCCATTACACCACTCATTACCACAAGGAGTAAATACATACGAATGGAAGAGGAGAAATCATCCCAATCTATAAACAATTGTCATGTGCAATGACTACTATACATCATAGTCTCCCTCTCCTCTCTACAGGTAAATAAAGAGTGGGATCTAATTACCTTCGTAACGTGGCACCGTTACACAGTGTGATTCCCCGACGCGCGTTTCGGCGCTATTGCCTTTCTCAAGGGGATGGCTTTGGATGAGCACGGGACACTTTAAATATATCGTCGTCCGCTTTTCTAACCAATCACAATAGTGATCACGCCCATACCGGAAAGAGACGATCACATGAGTATTGTCATGGCAACCATAGCCGCCATTCAATATGTCCCACAACCCGGAAATGGGCAATCACATGGGAGTCGTCATAGAAACACGGCCGCTATTAATACATCTCGTGACCAAAAAGATTGAACGATCACATGGGCATTGTCATAGTAGTATAGCCGCTGCTGATTATTCCCCGTGACCCGGAAGTGACGCAGGATGCGTCGCCGTAACCCAGACAACAGGCCCCTCCGGCATCGCAGCAAAGAAGGCTACCCAGGATGCCGAAGGGACCAGGCGTGAGGGGACAGCGGTGCACCTGCGTACAGAGTCAATGGTAAATTACAGCCCCATATCGCATTGGAACAACACTATTTGTGCCCTATTTTTACACGGCTACTAATATCACTTTTTGGCTTTTAGTTACGCCCAACATTGTCCCTAAATGCACAGTATGTTATTACCACAACTATTGTTCAAAACAACAAAGTACATATGTAATTATATAGATACATATACATCACCATAATTATTCCCTCTTCATGTTAATATTGTGAGTAACATCCTTGTCGACCAATCATAGATACTAAGCACAAAAATTAACAATAGAAGCACTCACATTGTTATTATATATCATGGATAAATATTGAGGATGTAAAAAAATAGAGAGATATATGCATCTATCCCACACCACCCATATATATACATCGTCTCACATTCTATGTATGCATCATTTTAATCATATACCATAGATAGAGTATAAGCATAACAGCTATGCGATATTAAATATATATATTGTTTCTTTTTTGATTCTTTTTTGAAGTACTCTGTATTCATATTGCATCTGAGACAAGATGTCTTGAGGTATGATCACAAGCATGGGATATAGCAATGTTGTAAGGACGACCCCATCCATGGACGCACAAAGGACCATGCTCATCCGTGCCAAAAAATATATTAAGCCTGCTGAAAAAATATCATAATTAAAAACACATACAAAAAAATAACATAAAACCATTATTACATATACAGGTTGTATGGGACACTATGATGTAATAACAAGACAGATTCACAAAAATGGGGCAAAAGTATTGTTTTCATTCAAGCCCTTAGGGTGTAAGGTTCCGAGGGTCCAGATCCACCTTGTCTCCATACGGGCAAGTTTCTGGGAAATAGGCCCCCCCTTATCCCCCTATCCACCATATCAATACCTTTCACGACCAACAATTTAGCATTGCAATCGTGGTGGATTTTAAAGTGTCTAGGTATTGTCTTAAGGGTTGATATGTCTTTCTGTTCAGAGGCGGCTATTATCCCAAGAACGTGTTATCTAATCCGTATTTTTAGGCAGCGCGTGGTCATCCCAATGTAGATAAGGCCACATGGACATGTGGCATGATATATCACATAACGGGATGTACATGTGATATATTTTTTAATCTTATATATCTGTTTTCCCGTGGAATCAACAAATGAAGTACTTCTAGCCACATTGGGACAGGCCACACACCGCCCACATGGTATGCAACCAGAACTAACCCTAATATTATCCATAAACGTCTGTACTTTACCGCCCTCATAATGGCTCCGGACCAAATGGTCACGGAGATTTTTTGCACGACGAAATACAATTGACGGTGTTTCTGAAACGTATTGGGATAATACAGGATCGGCTCTCAGGACTGGCCAAGCTTTGTTGAGAGCATCTCTAACAGCGGGTATTTGAGTGTGGAATGTAGTTATGAACCTAGCCTTATCATTCTCTTTTTTATCACGAGATTTGTATAACAAATCATTTCGTGAAGAATATTTGGCCCGATTATAGGCTTTCTTAATCATTCTCCGACTGTACCCACGCTCATAAAACCGCTCCCTCAATTCCAAAGATTGTTTCTCGAACTCCTGCTCGGTGGAGCAGATCCTGCGAAGGCGCAGAAACTGCCCCACCGGAACAGCTTGAACCATATGTGATGGATGGGAAGAGGAGGCGTGAAGAAGAGTATTGGATGCCGTCGGTTTCCTAAAGATATTAGTTTGAACGGCATTGTCCTTATCACGTGTCAAACATACGTCCAAAAACTCAATTTTATACGGATCATATGCGAACGTGATACGTATGTTCATTGTGTTGGTGTTAAGAGCATCCATAAATGTGACAAGATTTTCACATGAACCCTGCCAGATCAGAAAAATGTCATCAATGTACCGCGTGGAGACAAGGTGGATCTGGACCCTCGGAACCTTACACCCTAAGGGCTTGAATGAAAACAATACTTTTGCCCCATTTTTGTGAATCTGTCTTGTTATTACATCGTAGTGTCCCATACAACCTGTATATGTAATAATGGTTTTATGTTATTTTTTTGTATGTGTTTTTAATTATGATATTTTTTCAGCAGGCTTAATATATTTTTTGGCACGGATGAGCATGGTCCTTTGTGCGTCCATGGATGGGGTCGTCCTTACAACATTGCTATATCCCATGCTTGTGATCATACCTCAAGACATCTTGTCTCAGATGCAATATGAATACAGAGTACTTCAAAAAAGAATCAAAAAAGAAACAATATATATATTTAATATCGCATAGCTGTTATGCTTATACTCTATCTATGGTATATGATTAAAATGATGCATACATAGAATGTGAGACGATGTATATATATGGGTGGTGTGGGATAGATGCATATATCTCTCTATTTTTTTACATCCTCAATATTTATCCATGATATATAATAACAATGTGAGTGCTTCTATTGTTAATTTTTGTGCTTAGTATCTATGATTGGTCGACAAGGATGTTACTCACAATATTAACATGAAGAGGGAATAATTATGGTGATGTATATGTATCTATATAATTACATATGTACTTTGTTGTTTTGAACAATAGTTGTGGTAATAACATACTGTGCATTTAGGGACAATGTTGGGCGTAACTAAAAGCCAAAAAGTGATATTAGTAGCCGTGTAAAAATAGGGCACAAATAGTGTTGTTCCAATGCGATATGGGGCTGTAATTTACCATTGACTCTGTACGCAGGTGCACCGCTGTCCCCTCACGCCTGGTCCCTTCGGCATCCTGGGTAGCCTTCTTTGCTGCGATGCCGGAGGGGCCTGTTGTCTGGGTTACGGCGACGCATCCTGCGTCACTTCCGGGTCACGGGGAATAATCAGCAGCGGCTATACTACTATGACAATGCCCATGTGATCGTTCAATCTTTTTGGTCACGAGATGTATTAATAGCGGCCGTGTTTCTATGACGACTCCCATGTGATTGCCCATTTCCGGGTTGTGGGACATATTGAATGGCGGCTATGGTTGCCATGACAATACTCATGTGATCGTCTCTTTCCGGTATGGGCGTGATCACTATTGTGATTGGTTAGAAAAGCGGACGACGATATATTTAAAGTGTCCCGTGCTCATCCAAAGCCATCCCCTTGAGAAAGGCAATAGCGCCGAAACGCGCGTCGGGGAATCACACTGTGTACCAGTGCCACGTTACGAAGGTAATTAGATCCCACTCTTTATTTGCCTGTAGAGAGGAGAGGGAGACTATGATGTATAGTAGTCATTGCACATGACAATTGTTTATAGATTGGGATGATTTCTCCTCTTCCATTAGTATGTATTTACTCCTTGTGGTAATGAGTGGTGTAATGGGGATATCAGGGTGGTATATATACCGGTAACCTGTGGTGATCTGCTGCTACAATTTTAGTATATTTTTAATTCATTCATGTATTGGTTGCACAGTTTGTGTCACTCCGGATACTGTTTAAATAATAATGTTCAATAAAATATTTTCTACTTTTTCATATAATGGGCCTTTGACTCGTTGTTTCTGCTTCGGCATCCCCTGCAATAATTTCTGGTATATGAATAACATGATGTTTTTCAATGGCAAAAATCAATGAATATTGTAAATGCACAAACAGTAATTTCTCCGCATTGCAAGGTGCAATTCTGAAATTTTTTGCTTTTTCCTGCTCCTCTTAGCATGATAAAGAAGATTCAAAGAGAGTGAGATGCCAGCTTCTTTCATTCAGTCAGTAGCTTCAAACATTTCTGGACGTTTTTCAATGGCAAAAATCAATGAATATTGTAAATGCACAAACAGTAATTTCTCCACATTGCAAGGTGCAATTCTGAAATTTTTTGCTTTTTCCTGCTCCTCTTAGCATGATAAAGAAGATTCAAAGAGAGTGAGATGCCAGCTCTTTTCATTCAGTCAGTAGCTTCAAACATTTCTGGTATATGAATAACATGATGTTTTTCAATGGCAAAAATCAATGAATATTGTAAATGCACAAACAGTAATTTCTCCGCATTGCAAGGTGCAATTCTGAAATTTTTTGCTTTTTCCTGCTCTTCTTAGCATGATAAAGAAGATTCAAAGAGAGGGAGATGCCAGCTCCTTTCATTCAGTCAGTAGCTTCCAACATTTCTGGACGTTTTTCAATGGCAAAAATCAATGAATATTGTAAATGCACAAACAGTAATTTCTCCACATTGCAAGGTGCAATTCTGAAATTTTTTGCTTTTTCCTGCTTCTCTTAGCATGATAAAGAAGATTCAAAGAGAGTGAGATGCCAGCTCTTTTCATTCAGTCAGTAGCTTCAAACATTTCTGGTATATGAATAACGATGTTTTTCAATGGCAAAAATCAATGAATATTGTAAATGCACAAACAGTAATTTCTCAGCATTGCAAGGTGCAATTCTGAAATTTTTTGCTTTTTCCTGCTCCTCTTAGCATGATAAAGAAGATTCAAAGAGAGTGAGATGCCAGCTCCTTTCATTCAGTCAGTAGCTTCAAACATTTCTGGACGTTTTTCAATGGCAAAAATCAATGAATATTGTAAATGCACAAACAGTAATTTCTCCGCATTGCAAGGTGCAATTCTGAAATTTTTTGCTTTTTCCTGCTCCTCTTAGCATGATAAAGTAGATTCAAAAAGAGTGAGATGCCAGCTCCTTTCATTCAGTCAGTAGCTTCAAACATTTCTGGATGTTTTTCAATGGCAAAAATCAATGAATATTGTAAATGCACAAACAGCAATTTCTCCACATTGCAAGGTGCAATTCTGAAATTTTTTGCTTTTTCCTGCTCCTCTTAGCATGATAAACAAGATTCAAAGAGAGTGAGATGCCAGCTCTTTTCATTCAGTCAGTAGCTTCAAACATTTCTGGTATATGAATAACGATGTTTTTCAATGGCAAAAATCAATGAATATTGTAAATGCACAAACAGTAATTTCTCAGCATTGCAAGGTGCAATTCTGAAATTTTTTGCTTTTTCCTGCTCCTCTTAGCATGATAAAGAAGATTCAAAGAGAGTGAGATGCCAGCTCCTTTCATTCAGTCAGTAGCTTCAAACATTTCTGGACGTTTTTCAATGGCAAAAATCAATGAATATTGTAAATGCACAAACAGTAATTTCTCCACATTGCAAGGTGAAATTCTGAAATTTTTTGCTTTTTCCTGCTCCTCTTAGCATGATAAAGAAGATTCAAAGAGAGTGAGATGCCAGCTCTTTTCATTCAGTCAGTAGCTTCAAACATTTCTGGTATATGAATAACGATGTTTTTCAATGGCAAAAATCAATGAATATTGTAAATGCACAAACAGTAATTTCTCAGCATTGCAAGGTGCAATTCTGAAATTTTTTGCTTTTTCCTGCTCCTCTTAGCATGATAAAGAAGATTCAAAGAGAGTGAGATGCCAGCTCCTTTCATTCAGTCAGTAGCTTCAAACATTTCTGGACGTTTTTCAATGGCAAAAATCAATGAATATTGTAAATGCACAAACAGTAATTTCTCCACATTGCAAGGTGCAATTCTGAAATTTTTTGCTTTTTCCTGCTCCTCTTAGCATGATAAAGAAGATTCAAAGAGAGTGAGATGCCAGCTCTTTTCATTCAGTCAGTAGCTTCAAACATTTCTGGTATATGAATAACATGATGTTTTTCAATGGCAAAAATCAATGAATATTGTAAATGCACAAACAGTAATTTCTCCGCATTGCAAGGTGCAATTCTGAAATTTTTTGCTTTTTCCTGCTCCTCTTAGCATGATAAAGAAGATTCAAAGAGAGTGAGATGCCAGCTCCTTTCATTCAGTCAGTAGCTTCAATCATTTCTGGACGTTTTTCAATGGCAAAAATCAATGAATATTGTAAATGCACAAACAGTAATTTCTCCACATTGCAAGGTGCAATTCTGAAATTTTTTGCTTTATCCTGCTCCTCTTAGCATGATAAAGAAGATTCAAAGAGAGTGAGATGCCAGCTCTTTTCATTCAGTCAGTAGCTTCAAACATTTCTGGTATATGAATAACATGATGTTTTTCAATGGCAAAAATCAATGAATATTGTAAATGCACAAACAGTAATTTCTCCGCATTGCAAGGTGCAATTCTGAAATTTTTTGCTTTTTCCTGCTCCTCTTAGCATGATAAAGTAGATTCAAAGAGAGTGAGATGCCAGCTCCTTTCATTCAGTCAGTAGCTTCAAACATTTCTGGATGTTTTTCAATGGCAAAAATCAATGAATATTGTAAATGCACAAACAGCAATTTCTCCACATTGCAAGGTGCAATTCTGAAATTTTTTGCTTTTTCCTGCTCCTCTTAGCATGATAAACAAGATTCAAAGAGAGTGAGATGCCAGCTCTTTTCATTCAGTCAGTAGCTTCAAACATTTCTGGTATATGAATAACATGATGTTTTTCAATGACAAAAATCAATGAATATTGTAAATGCACAAACAGTAATTTCTCCGCATTGCAAGGTGCAATTCTGAAATTTTTTGCTTTTTCCTGCTCTTCTTAGCATGATAAAGAAGATTCAAAGAGAGTGAGATGCCAGCTCCTTTCATTCGGTCAGTAGCTTCAAACATTTCTGGACGTTTTTCAATGGCAAAAATCAATGAATATTGTAAATGCACAAACAGTAATTTCTCCACATTGCAAGGTGCAATTCTGAATTTTTTTGCTTTTTCCTGCTCCTCTTAGCATGATAAAGAAGATTCAAAGAGAGTGAGATGCCAGCTCTTTTCATTCAGTCAGTAGCTTCAAACATTTCTGGTATATGAATAACGATGTTTTTCAATGGCAAAAATCAATGAATATTGTAAATGCACAAACAGTAATTTCTCAGCATTGCAAGGTGCAATTCTGAAATTTTTTGCTTTTTCCTGCTCCTCTTAGCATGATAAAGAAGATTCAAAGAGAGTGAGATGCCAGCTCCTTTCATTCAGTCAGTAGCTTCAAACATTTCTGGACGTTTTTCAATGGCAAAAATCAATGAATTTTGTAAATGCACAAACAGTAATTTCTCCACATTGCAAGGTGCAATTCTGAAATTTTTTGCTTTTTCCTGCTCCTCTTAGCATGATAAAGAAGATTCAAAGAGAGTGAGATGCCAGCTCTTTTCATTCAGTCAGTAGCTTCAAACATTTCTGGTATATGAATAACGATGTTTTTCAATGGCAAAAATCAATGAATATTGTAAATGCACAAACAGTAATTTCTCAGCATTGCAAGGTGCAATTCTGAAATTTTTTGCTTTTTCCTGCTCCTCTTAGCATGATAAAGAAGATTCAAAGAGAGTGAGATGCCAGCTCCTTTCATTCAGTCAGTAGCTTCAAACATTTCTGGACGTTTTTCAATGGCAAAAATCAATGAATATTGTAAATGCACAAACAGTAATTTCTCCACATTGCAAGGTGCAATTCTGAAATTTTTTGCTTTTTCCTGCTCCTCTTAGCATGATAAAGAAGATTCAAAGAGAGTGAGATGCCAGCTCTTTTCATTCAGTCAGTAGCTTCAAACATTTCTGGTATATGAATAACATGATGTTTTTCAATGGCAAAAATCAATGAATATTGTAAATGCACAAACAGTAATTTCTCCGCATTGCAAGGTGCAATTCTGAAATTTTTTGCTTTTTCCTGCTCCTCTTAGCATGATAAAGAAGATTCAAAGAGAGTGAGATGCCAGCTCCTTTCATTCAGTCAGTAGCTTCAAACATTTCTGGACGTTTTTCAATGGCAAAAATCAATGAATATTGTAAATGCACAAACAGTAATTTCTCCACATTGCAAGGTGCAATTCTGAAATTTTTTGCTTTTTCCTGCTCCTCTTAGCATGATAAAGAAGATTCAAAGAGAGTGAGATGCCAGCTCTTTTCATTCAGTCAGTAGCTTCAAACATTTCTGGTATATCAATAACGATGTTTTTCAATGGCAAAAATCAATGAATATTGTAAATGCACAAACAGTAATTTCTCAGCATTGCAAGGTGCAATTCTGAAATTTTTTGCTTTTTCCTGCTCCTCTTAGCATGATAAAGAAGATTCAAAGAGAGTGAGATGCCAGCTCCTTTCATTCAGTCAGTAGCTTCAAACATTTCTGGACGTTTTTCAATGGCAAAAATCAATGAATATTGTAAATGCACAAACAGTAATTTCTCCACATTGCAAGGTGCAATTCTGAAATTTTTTGCTTTTTCCTGCTCCTCTTAGCATGATAAAGAAGATTCAAAGAGAGTGAGATGCCAGCTCTTTTCATTCAGTCAGTAGCTTCAAACATTTCTGGTATATGAATAACATGATGTTTTTCAATGGCAAAAATCAATGAATATTGTAAATGTACAAACAGTAATTTCTCCGCATTGCAAGGTGCAATTCTGAAATTTTTTGCTTTTTCCTGCTCCTCTTAGCATGATAAAGAAGATTCAAAGAGAGTGAGATGCCAGCTCCTTTCATTGTCAGTAGCTTCAATCATTTCTGGACGTTTTTCAATGGCAAAAATCAATGAATATTGTAAATGCACAAACAGTAATTTCTCCACATTGCAAGGTGCAATTCTGAAATTTTTTGCTTTTTCCTGCTCCTCTTAGCATGATAAAGAAGATTCAAAGAGAGTGAGATGCCAGCAATTTTCATTCAGTCAGTAGCTTCAAACATTTCTGGTATATGAATAACGATGTTTTTCAATGGCAAAAATCAATGAATATTGTAAATGCACAAACAGTAATTTCTCAGCATTGCAAGGTGCAATTCTGAAATTTTTTGCTTTTTCCTGCTCCTCTTAGCATGATAAAGAAGATTCAAAGAGAGTGAGATGCCAGCTCCTTTCATTCAGTCAGTAGCTTCAAACATTTCTGGACGTTTTTCAATGGCAAAAATCAATGAATATTGTAAATGCACAAACAGTAATTTCTCCACATTGCAAGGTGCAATTCTGAAATTTTTTGCTTTTTCCTGCTCCTCTTAGCATGATAAAGAAGATTCAAAGAGAGTGAGATGCCAGCTCTTTTCATTCAGTCAGTAGCTTCAAACATTTCTGGTATATCAATAACGATGTTTTTCAATGGCAAAAATCAATGAATATTGTAAATGCACAAACAGTAATTTCTCAGCATTGCAAGGTGCAATTCTGAAATTTTTTGCTTTTTCCTGCTCCTCTTAGCATGATAAAGAAGATTCAAAGAGAGTGAGATGCCAGCTCCTTTCATTCAGTCAGTAGCTTCAAACATTTCTGGACGTTTTTCAATGGCAAAAATCAATGAATATTGTAAATGCACAAACAGTAATTTCTCCACATTGCAAGGTGCAATTCTGAAATTTTTTGCTTTTTCCTGCTCCTCTTAGCATGATAAAGAAGATTCAAAGAGAGTGAGATGCCAGCTCTTTTCATTCAGTCAGTAGCTTCAAACATTTCTGGTATATGAATAACATGATGTTTTTCAATGGCAAAAATCAATGAATATTGTAAATGCACAAACAGTAATTTCTCCGCATTGCAAGGTGCAATTCTGAAATTTTTTGCTTTTTCCTGCTCCTCTTAGCATGATAAAGAAGATTCAAAGAGAGTGAGATGCCAGCTCCTTTCATTCAGTCAGTAGCTTCAAACATTTCTGGACGTTTTTCAATGGCAAAAATCAATGAATATTGTAAATACACAAACAGTAATTTCTCCACATTGCAAGGTGCAATTCTGAAATTTTTTGCTTTTTCCTGCTCCTCTTAGCATAATAAAGAAGATTCAAAGAGAGTGAGATGCCAGCTCTTTTCATTCAGTCAGTAGCTTCAAACATTTCTGGTATATGAATAACATGATGTTTTTCAATGGCAAAAATCAATGAATATTGTAAATGCACAAACAGTAATTTCTCCGCATTGCAAGGTGCAATTCTGAAATTTTTTGCTTTTTCCTGCTCCTCTTAGCATGATAAAGTAGATTCAAAGAGAGTGAGATGCCAGCTCCTTTCATTCAGTCAGTAGCTTCAAACATTTCTGGATGTTTTTCAATGGCAAAAATCAATGAATATTGTAAATGCACAAACAGCAATTTCTCCACATTGCAAGGTGCAATTCTGAAATTTTTTGCTTTTTCCTGCTCCTCTTAGCATGATAAACAAGATTCAAAGAGAGTGAGATGCCAGCTCTTTTCATTCAGTCAGTAGCTTCAAACATTTCTGGTATATGAATAACATGATGTTTTTCAATGACAAAAATCAATGAATATTGTAAATGCACAAACAGTAATTTCTCCGCATTGCAAGGTGCAATTCTGAAATTTTTTGCTTTTTCCTGCTCTTCTTAGCATGATAAAGAAGATTCAAAGAGAGTGAGATGCCAGCTCCTTTCATTCAGTCAGTAGCTTCAAACATTTCTGGACGTTTTTCAATGGCAAAAATCAATGAATATTGTAAATGCACAAACAGTAATTTCTCCACATTGCAAGGTGCAATTCTGAATTTTTTTGCTTTTTCCTGCTCCTCTTAGCATGATAAAGAAGATTCAAAGAGAGTGAGATGCCAGCTCTTTTCATTCAGTCAGTAGCTTCAAACATTTCTGGTATATGAATAACGATGTTTTTCAATGGCAAAAATCAATGAATATTGTAAATGCACAAACAGTAATTTCTCAGCATTGCAAGGTGCAATTCTGAAATTTTTTGCTTTTTCCTGCTCCTCTTAGCATGATAAAGAAGATTCAAAGAGAGTGAGATGCCAGCTCCTTTCATTCAGTCAGTAGCTTCAAACATTTCTGGACGTTTTTCAATGGCAAAAATCAATGAATATTGTAAATACACAAACAGTAATTTCTCCACATTGCAAGGTGCAATTCTGAAATTTTTTGCTTTTTCCTGCTCCTCTTAGCATAATAAAGAAGATTCAAAGAGAGTGAGATGCCAGCTCTTTTCATTCAGTCAGTAGCTTCAAACATTTCTGGTATATGAATAACATGATGTTTTTCAATGGCAAAAATCAATGAATATTGTAAATGCACAAACAGTAATTTCTCCGCATTGCAAGGTGCAATTCTGAAATTTTTTGCTTTTTCCTGCTCCTCTTAGCATGATAAAGAAGATTCAAAGAGAGTGAGATGCCAGCTCTTTTCATTCAGTCAGTAGCTTCAAACATTTCTGGTATATGAATAACGATGTTTTTCAATGGCAAAAATCAATGAATATTGTAAATGCACAAACAGTAATTTCTCAGCATTGCAAGGTGCAATTCTGAAATTTTTTGCTTTTTCCTGCTCCTCTTAGCATGATAAAGAAGATTCAAAGAGAGTGAGATGCCAGCTCCTTTCATTCAGTCAGTAGCTTCAAACATTTCTGGACGTTTTTCAATGGCAAAAATCAATGAATATTGTAAATGCACAAACAGTAATTTCTCCACATTGCAAGGTGCAATTCTGAAATTTTTTGCTTTTTCCTGCTCCTCTTAGCATGATAAAGAAGATTCAAAGAGAGTGAGATGCCAGCTCTTTTCATTCAGTCAGTAGCTTCAAACATTTCTGGTATATGAATAACATGATGTTTTTCAATGGCAAAAATCAATGAATATTGTAAATGCACAAACAGTAATTTCTCCGCATTGCAAGGTGCAATTCTGAAATTTTTTGCTTTTTCCTGCTCCTCTTAGCATGATAAAGAAGATTCAAAGAGAGTGAGATGCCAGCTCCTTTCATTCAGTCAGTAGCTTCAATCATTTCTGGACGTTTTTCAATGGCAAAAATCAATGAATATTGTAAATGCACAAACAGTAATTTCTCCACATTGCAAGGTGCAATTCTGAAATTTTTTGCTTTATCCTGCTCCTCTTAGCATGATAAAGAAGATTCAAAGAGAGTGAGATGCCAGCTCTTTTCATTCAGTCAGTAGCTTCAAACATTTCTGGTATATGAATAACATGATGTTTTTCAATGGCAAAAATCAATGAATATTGTAAATGCACAAACAGTAATTTCTCCGCATTGCAAGGTGCAATTCTGAAATTTTTTGCTTTTTCCTGCTCCTCTTAGCATGATAAAGTAGATTCAAAGAGAGTGAGATGCCAGCTCCTTTCATTCAGTCAGTAGCTTCAAACATTTCTGGATGTTTTTCAATGGCAAAAATCAATGAATATTGTATATGCACAAACAGCAATTTCTCCACATTGCAAGGTGCAATTCTGAAATTTTTTGCTTTTTCCTGCTCCTCTTAGCATGATAAACAAGATTCAAAGAGAGTGAGATGCCAGCTCTTTTCATTCAGTCAGTAGCTTCAAACATTTCTGGTATATGAATAACATGATGTTTTTCAATGACAAAAATCAATGAATATTGTAAATGCACAAACAGTAATTTCTCCGCATTGCAAGGTGCAATTCTGAAATTTTTTGCTTTTTCCTGCTCTTCTTAGCATGATAAAGAAGATTCAAAGAGAGTGAGATGCCAGCTCCTTTCATTCAGTCAGTAGCTTCAAACATTTCTGGACGTTTTTCAATGGCAAAAATCAATGAATATTGTAAATGCACAAACAGTAATTTCTCCACATTGCAAGGTGCAATTCTGAATTTTTTTGCTTTTTCCTGCTCCTCTTAGCATGATAAAGAAGATTCAAAGAGAGTGAGATGCCAGCTCTTTTCATTCAGTCAGTAGCTTCAAACATTTCTGGTATATGAATAACGATGTTTTTCAATGGCAAAAATCAATGAATATTGTAAATGCACAAACAGTAATTTCTCAGCATTGCAAGGTGCAATTCTGAAATTTTTTGCTTTTTCCTGCTCCTCTTAGCATGATAAAGAAGATTCAAAGAGAGTGAGATGCCAGCTCCTTTCATTCAGTCAGTAGCTTCAAACATTTCTGGACGTTTTTCAATGGCAAAAATCAATGAATATTGTAAATGCACAAACAGTAATTTCTCCACATTGCAAGGTGCAATTCTGAAATTTTTTGCTTTTTCCTGCTCTTCTTAGCATGATAAAGAAGATTCAAAGAGAGTGAGATGCCAGCTCTTTTCATTCAGTCAGAAGCTTCAAACATTTCTGGTATATGAATAACGATGTTTTTCAATGGCAAAAATCAATGAATATTGTAAATGCACAAACAGTAATTTCTCAGCATTGCAAGGTGCAATTCTGAAATTTTTTGCTTTTTCCTGCTCCTCTTAGCATGATAAAGAAGATTCAAAGAGAGTGAGATGCCAGCTCCTTTCATTCAGTCAGTAGCTTCAATCATTTCTGGACGTTTTTCAATGGCAAAAATGAATGAATATTGTAAATGCACAAACAGTAATTTCTCCACATTGCAAGGTGCAATTCTGAAATTTTTTGCTTTTTCCTGCTCCTCTTAGCATGATAAAGAAGATTCAAAGAGAGTGAGATGCCAGCTCTTTTCATTCAGTCAGTAGCTTCAAACATTTCTGGTATATGAATAACATGATGTTTTTCAATGGCAAAAATCAATGAATATTGTAAATGCACAAACAGTAATTTCTCCGCATTGCAAGGTGCAATTCTGAAATTTTTTGCTTTTTCCTGCTCCTCTTAGCATGATAAAGAAGATTCAAAGAGAGTGAGATGCCAGCTCCTTTCATTCAGTCAGTAGCTTCAAACATTTCTGGACGTTTTTCAATGGCAAAAATCAATGAATATTGTAAATACACAAACAGTAATTTCTCCACATTGCAAGGTGCAATTCTGAAATTTTTTGCTTTTTCCTGCTCCTCTTAGCATAATAAAGAAGATTCAAAGAGAGTGAGATGCCAGCTCTTTTCATTCAGTCAGTAGCTTCAAACATTTCTGGTATATGAATAACATGATGTTTTTCAATGGCAAAAATCAATGAATATTGTAAATGCACAAACAGTAATTTCTCCGCATTGCAAGGTGCAATTCTGAAATTTTTTGCTTTTTCCTGCTCCTCTTAGCATGATAAAGTAGATTCAAAGAGAGTGAGATGCCAGCTCCTTTCATTCAGTCAGTAGCTTCAAACATTTCTGGATGTTTTTCAATGGCAAAAATCAATGAATATTGTAAATGCACAAACAGCAATTTCTCCACATTGCAAGGTGCAATTCTGAAATTTTTTGCTTTTTCCTGCTCCTCTTAGCATGATAAACAAGATTCAAAGAGAGTGAGATGCCAGCTCTTTTCATTCAGTCAGTAGCTTCAAACATTTCTGGTATATGAATAACATGATGTTTTTCAATGACAAAAATCAATGAATATTGTAAATGCACAAACAGTAATTTCTCCGCATTGCAAGGTGCAATTCTGAAATTTTTTGCTTTTTCCTGCTCTTCTTAGCATGATAAAGAAGATTCAAAGAGAGTGAGATGCCAGCTCCTTTCATTCAGTCAGTAGCTTCAAACATTTCTGGACGTTTTTCAATGGCAAAAATCAATGAATATTGTAAATGCACAAACAGTAATTTCTCAGCATTGCAAGGTGCAATTCTGAAATTTTTTGCTTTTTCCTGCTCCTCTTAGCATGATAAAGAAGATTCAAAGAGAGTGAGATGCCAGCTCCTTTGATTCAGTCAGTAGCTTCAAACATTTCTGGACGTTTTTCAATGGCAAAAATCAATGAATATTGTAAATGCACAAACAGTAATTTCTCCACATTGCAAGGTGCAATTCTGAAATTTTTTGCTTTTTCCTGCTCCTCTTAGCATGATAAAGAAGATTCAAAGAGAGTGAGATGCCAGCTCTTTTCATTCAGTCAGTAGCTTCAAACATTTCTGGTATATGAATAACGATGTTTTTCAATGGCAAAAATCAATGAAAATTGTAAATGCACAAACAGTAATTTCTCAGCATTGCAAGGTGCAATTCTGAAATTTTTTGCTTTTTCCTGCTCCTCTTAGCATGATAAAGAAGATTCAAAGAGAGTGAGATGCCAGCTCCTTTCATTCAGTCAGTAGCTTCAAACATTTCTGGACGTTTTTCAATGGCAAAAATCAATGAATATTGTAAATGCACAAACAGTAATTTCTCCACATTGCAAGGTGCAATTCTGAAATTTTTTGCTTTTTCCTGCTCCTCTTAGCATGATAAAGAAGATTCAAAGAGAGTGAGATGCCAGCTCTTTTCATTCAGTCAGTAGCTTCAAACATTTCTGGTATATGAATAACATGATGTTTTTCAATGGCAAAAATCAATGAATATTGTAAATGCACAAACAGTAATTTCTCCGCATTGCAAGGTGCAATTCTGAAATTTTTTGCTTTTTCCTGCTCCTCTTAGCATGATAAAGTAGATTCAAAGAGAGTGAGATGCCAGCTCCTTTCATTCAGTCAGTAGCTTCAAACATTTCTGGATGTTTTTCAATGGCAAAAATCAATGAATATTGTATATGCACAAACAGCAATTTCTCCACATTGCAAGGTGCAATTCTGAAATTTTTTGCTTTTTCCTGCTCCTCTTAGCATGATAAACAAGATTCAAAGAGAGTGAGATGCCAGCTCTTTTCATTCAGTCAGTAGCTTCAAACATTTCTGGTATATGAATAACATGATGTTTTTCAATGACAAAAATCAATGAATATTGTAAATGCACAAACAGTAATTTCTCCGCATTGCAAGGTGCAATTCTGAAATTTTTTGCTTTTTCCTGCTCTTCTTAGCATGATAAAGAAGATTCAAAGAGAGTGAGATGCCAGCTCCTTTCATTCAGTCAGTAGCTTCAAACATTTCTGGACGTTTTTCAATGGCAAAAATCAATGAATATTGTAAATGCACAAACAGTAATTTCTCCACATTGCAAGGTGCAATTCTGAATTTTTTTGCTTTTTCCTGCTCCTCTTAGCATGATAAAGAAGATTCAAAGAGAGTGAGATGCCAGCTCTTTTTATTCAGTCAGTAGCTTCAAACATTTCTGGTATATGAATAACGATGTTTTTCAATGGCAAAAATCAATGAATATTGTAAATGCACAAACAGTAATTTCTCAGCATTGCAAGGTGCAATTCTGAAATTTTTTGCTTTTTCCTGCTCCTCTTAGCATGATAAAGAAGATTCAAAGAGAGTGAGATGCCAGCTCCTTTCATTCAGTCAGTAGCTTCAAACATTTCTGGACGTTTTTCAATGGCAAAAATCAATGAATATTGTAAATGCACAAACAGTAATTTCTCCACATTGCAAGGTGCAATTCTGAAATTTTTTGCTTTTTCCTGCTCTTCTTAGCATGATAAAGAAGATTCAAAGAGAGTGAGATGCCAGCTCTTTTCATTCAGTCAGAAGCTTCAAACATTTCTGGTATATGAATAACGATGTTTTTCAATGGCAAAAATCAATGAATATTGTAAATGCACAAACAGTAATTTCTCAGCATTGCAAGGTGCAATTCTGAAATTTTTTGCTTTTTCCTGCTCCTCTTAGCATGATAAAGAAGATTCAAAGAGAGTGAGATGCCAGCTCCTTTCATTCAGTCAGTAGCTTCAATCATTTCTGGACGTTTTTCAATGGCAAAAATGAATGAATATTGTAAATGCACAAACAGTAATTTCTCCACATTGCAAGGTGCAATTCTGAAATTTTTTGCTTTTTCCTGCTCCTCTTAGCATGATAAAGAAGATTCAAAGAGAGTGAGATGCCAGCTCTTTTCATTCAGTCAGTAGCTTCAAACATTTCTGGTATATGAATAACATGATGTTTTTCAATGGCAAAAATCAATGAATATTGTAAATGCACAAACAGTAATTTCTCCGCATTGCAAGGTGCAATTCTGAAATTTTTTGCTTTTTCCTGCTCCTCTTAGCATGATAAAGAAGATTCAAAGAGAGTGAGATGCCAGCTCCTTTCATTCAGTCAGTAGCTTCAAACATTTCTGGACGTTTTTCAATGGCAAAAATCAATGAATATTGTAAATACACAAACAGTAATTTCTCCACATTGCAACGTGCAATTCTGAAATTTTTTGCTTTTTCCTGCTCCTCTTAGCATAATAAAGAAGATTCAAAGAGAGTGAGATGCCAGCTCTTTTCATTCAGTCAGTAGCTTCAAACATTTCTGGTATATGAATAACATGATGTTTTTCAATGGCAAAAATCAATGAATATTGTAAATGCACAAACAGTAATTTCTCCGCATTGCAAGGTGCAATTCTGAAATTTTTTGCTTTTTCCTGCTCCTCTTAGCATGATAAAGTAGATTCAAAGAGAGTGAGATGCCAGCTCCTTTCATTCAGTCAGTAGCTTCAAACATTTCTGGATGTTTTTCAATGGCAAAAATCAATGAATATTGTAAATGCACAAACAGCAATTTCTCCACATTGCAAGGTGCAATTCTGAAATTTTTTGCTTTTTCCTGCTCCTCTTAGCATGATAAACAAGATTCAAAGAGAGTGAGATGCCAGCTCTTTTCATTCAGTCAGTAGCTTCAAACATTTCTGGTATATGAATAACATGATGTTTTTCAATGACAAAAATCAATGAATATTGTAAATGCACAAACAGTAATTTCTCCGCATTGCAAGGTGCAATTCTGAAATTTTTTGCTTTTTCCTGCTCTTCTTAGCATGATAAAGAAGATTCAAAGAGAGTGAGATGCCAGCTCCTTTCATTCAGTCAGTAGCTTCAAACATTTCTGGACGTTTTTCAATGGCAAAAATCAATGAATATTGTAAATGCACAAACAGTAATTTCTCAGCATTGCAAGGTGCAATTCTTAAATTTTTTGCTTTTTCCTGCTCCTCTTAGCATGATAAAGAAGATTCAAAGAGAGTGAGATGCCAGCTCCTTTGATTCAGTCAGTAGCTTCAAACATTTCTGGACGTTTTTCAATGGCAAAAATCAATGAATATTGTAAATGCACAAACAGTAATTTCTCCACATTGCAAGGTGCAATTCTGAAATTTTTTGCTTTTTCCTGCTCCTCTTAGCATGATAAAGAAGATTCAAAGAGAGTGAGATGCCAGCTCTTTTCATTCAGTCAGTAGCTTCAAACATTTCTGGTATATGAATAACGATGTTTTTCAATGGCAAAAATCAATGAAAATTGTAAATGCACAAACAGTAATTTCTCAGCATTGCAAGGTGCAATTCTGAAATTTTTTGCTTTTTCCTGCTCCTCTTAGCATGATAAAGAAGATTCAAAGAGAGTGAGATGCCAGCTCCTTTCATTCAGTCAGTAGCTTCAAACATTTCTGGACGTTTTTCAATGGCAAAAATCAATGAATATTGTAAATGCACAAACAGTAATTTCTCCACATTGCAAGGTGCAATTCTGAAATTTTTTGCTTTTTCCTGCTCCTCTTAGCATGATAAAGAAGATTCAAAGAGAGTGAGATGCCAGCTCTTTTCATTCAGTCAGTAGCTTCAAACATTTCTGGTATATGAATAACATGATGTTTTTCAATGGCAAAAATCAATGAATATTGTAAATGCACAAACAGTAATTTCTCCGCATTGCAAGGTGCAATTCTGAAATTTTTTGCTTTTTCCTGCTCCTCTTAGCATGATAAAGAAGATTCAAAGAGAGTGAGATGCCAGCTCCTTTCATTCAGTCAGTAGCTTCAATCATTTCTGGACGTTTTTCAATGGCAAAAATCAATGAATATTGTAAATGCACAAACAGTAATTTCTCCACATTGCAAGGTGCAATTCTGAAATTTTTTGCCTTTTCCTGCTCCTCTTAGCATGATAAAGAAGATTCAAAGAGAGTGAGATGCCAGCTCTTTTCATTCAGTCAGTAGCTTCAAACATTTCTGGTATATGAATAACATGATGTTTTTCAATGGCAAAAATCAATGAATATTGTAAATGCACAAACAGTAATTTCTCCGCATTGCAAGGTGCAATTCTGAAATTTTTTGCTTTTTCCTGCTCCTCTTAGCATGATAAAGAAGATTCAAAGAGAGTGAGATGGCAGCTCCTTTCATTCAGTCAGTAGCTTCAAACATTTCTGGACGTTTTTTAATGGCAAAAATCAATTAATATTGTAAATACACAAACAGTAATTTCTCCACATTGCAAGGTGCAATTCTGAAATTTTTTGCTTCTTCCTGCTTCTCTTAGCATGATAAAGAAGATTCAAAGAGAGTGAGATGCCAGCTCTTTTCATTCAGTCAGTAGCTTCAAACATTTCTGGTATATGAATAACATGATGTTTTTCAATGGCAAAAATCAATGAATATTGTAAATGCACAAACAGTAATTTCTCCGCATTGCAAGGTGCAATTCTGAAATTTTTTGCTTTTTCCTGCTCCTCTTAGCATGATAAAGTAGATTCAAAGAGAGTGAGATGCCAGCTCCTTTCATTCAGTCAGTAGCTTCAAACATTTCTGGATGTTTTTCAATGGCAAAAATCAATGAATATTGTATATGCACAAACAGCAATTTCTCCACATTGCAAGGTGCAATTCTGAAATTTTTTGCTTTTTCCTGCTCCTCTTAGCATGATAAACAAGATTCAAAGAGAGTGAGATGCCAGCTCTTTTCATTCAGTCAGTAGCTTCAAACATTTCTGGTATATGAATAACATGATGTTTTTCAATGACAAAAATCAATGAATATTGTAAATGCACAAACAGTAATTTCTCCGCATTGCAAGGTGCAATTCTGAAATTTTTTGCTTTTTCCTGCTCTTCTTAGCATGATAAAGAAGATTCAAAGAGAGTGAGATGCCAGCTCCTTTCATTCAGTCAGTAGCTTCAAACATTTCTGGACGTTTTTCAATGGCAAAAATCAATGAATATTGTAAATGCACAAACAGTAATTTCTCCACATTGCAAGGTGCAATTCTGAATTTTTTTGCTTTTTCCTGCTCCTCTTAGCATGATAAAGAAGATTCAAAGAGAGTGAGATGCCAGCTCCTTTCATTCAGTCAGTAGCTTCAAACATTTCTGGACGTTTTTCAATGGCAAAAATCAATGAATATTGTAAATGCACAAACAGTAATTTCTCCACATTGCAAAGTGCAATTCTGAAATTTTTTGCTTTTTCCTGCTCCTCTTAGCATGATAAAGAAGATTCAAAGAGAGTGAGATGCCAGCTCTTTTCATTCAGTCAGAAGCTTCAAACATTTCTGGTATATGAATAACGATGTTTTTCAATGGCAAAAATCAATGAATATTGTAAATGCACAAACAGTAATTTCTCAGCATTGCAAGGTGCAATTCTGAAATTTTTTGCTTTTTCCTGCTCCTCTTAGCATGATAAAGAAGATTCAAAGAGAGTGAGATGCCAGCTCCTTTCATTCAGTCAGTAGCTTCAATCATTTCTGGACGTTTTTCAATGGCAAAAATCAATGAATATTGTAAATGCACAAACAGTAATTTCTCCACATTGCAAGGTGCAATTCTGAAATTTTTTGCTTTTTCCTGCTCCTCTTAGCATGATAAAGAAGATTCAAAGAGAGTGAGATGCCAGCTCTTTTCATTCAGTCAGTAGCTTCAAACATTTCTGGTATATGAATAACATGATGTTTTTCAATGGCAAAAAATCAATGAATATTGTAAATGCACAAACAGTAATTTCTCCGCATTGCAAGGTGCAATTCTGAAATTTTTTGCTTTTTCCTGCTCCTCTTAGCATGATAAAGAAGATTCAAAGAGAGTGAGATGCCAGCTCCTTTCATTCAGTCAGTAGCTTCAAACATTTCTGGACGTTTTTCAATGGCAAAAATCAATGAATATTGTAAATACACAAACAGTAATTTCTCCACATTGCAAGGTGCAATTCTGAAATTTTTTGCTTTTTCCTGCTCCTCTTAGCATAATAAAGAAGATTCAAAGAGAGTGAGATGCCAGCTCTTTTCATTCAGTCAGTAGCTTCAAACATTTCTGGTATATGAATAACATGATGTTTTTCAATGGCAAAAATCAATGAATATTGTAAATGCACAAACAGTAATTTCTCCGCATTGCAAGGTGCAATTCTGAAATTTTTTGCTTTTTCCTGCTCCTCTTAGCATGATAAAGTAGATTCAAAGAGAGTGAGATGCCAGCTCCTTTCATTCAGTCAGTAGCTTCAAACATTTCTGGATGTTTTTCAATGGCAAAAATCAATGAATATTGTAAATGCACAAACAGCAATTTCTCCACATTGCAAGGTGCAATTCTGAAATTTTTTGCTTTTTCCTGCTCCTCTTAGCATGATAAACAAGATTCAAAGAGAGTGAGATGCCAGCTCTTTTCATTCAGTCAGTAGCTTCAAACATTTCTGGTATATGAATAACATGATGTTTTTCAATGACAAAAATCAATGAATATTGTAAATGCACAAACAGTAATTTCTCCGCATTGCAAGGTGCAATTCTGAAATTTTTTGCTTTTTCCTGCTCTTCTTAGCATGATAAAGAAGATTCAAAGAGAGTGAGATGCCAGCTCCTTTCATTCAGTCAGTAGCTTCAAACATTTCTGGACGTTTTTCAATGGCAAAAATCAATGAATATTGTAAATGCACAAACAGTAATTTCTCAGCATTGCAAGGTGCAATTCTGAAATTTTTTGCTTTTTCCTGCTCCTCTTAGCATGATAAAGAAGATTCAAAGAGAGTGAGATGCCAGCTCCTTTGATTCAGTCAGTAGCTTCAAACATTTCTGGACGTTTTTCAATGGCAAAAATCAATGAATATTGTAAATGCACAAACAGTAATTTCTCCACATTGCAAGGTGCAATTCTGAAATTTTTTGCTTTTTCCTGCTCCTCTTAGCATGATAAAGAAGATTCAAAGAGAGTGAGATGCCAGCTCTTTTCATTCAGTCAGTAGCTTCAAACATTTCTGGTATATGAATAACGATGTTTTTCAATGGCAAAAATCAATGAAAATTGTAAATGCACAAACAGTAATTTCTCAGCATTGCAAGGTGCAATTCTGAAATTTTTTGCCTTTTCCTGCTCCTCTTAGCATGATAAAGAAGATTCAAAGAGAGTGAGATGCCAGCTCCTTTCATTCAGTCAGTAGCTTCAAACATTTCTGGACGTTTTTCAATGGCAAAAATCAATGAATATTGTAAATGCACAAACAGTAATTTCTCCACATTGCAAGGTGCAATTCTGAAATTTTTTGCTTTTTCCTGCTCCTCTTAGCATGATAAAGAAGATTCAAAGAGAGTGAGATGCCAGCTCTTTTCATTCAGTCAGTAGCTTCAAACATTTCTGGTATATGAATAACATGATGTTTTTCAATGGCAAAAATCAATGAATATTGTAAATGCACAAACAGTAATTTCTCCGCATTGCAAGGTGCAATTCTGAAATTTTTTGCTTTTTCCTGCTCCTCTTAGCATGATAAAGAAGATTCAAAGAGAGTGAGATGCCAGCTCCTTTCATTCAGTCAGTAGCTTCAATCATTTCTGGACGTTTTTCAATGGCAAAAATCAATGAATATTTTAAATGCACAAACAGTAATTTCTCCACATTGCAAGGTGCAATTCTGAAATTTTTTGCCTTTTCCTGCTCCTCTTAGCATGATAAAGAAGATTCAAAGAGAGTGAGATGCCAGCTCTTTTCATTCAGTCAGTAGCTTCAAACATTTCTGGTATATGAATAACATGATGTTTTTCAATGGCAAAAATCAATGAATATTGTAAATGCACAAACAGTAATTTCTCCGCATTGCAAGGTGCAATTCTGAAATTTTTTGCTTTTTCCTGCTCCTCTTAGCATGATAAAGAAGATTCAAAGAGAGTGAGATGGCAGCTCCTTTCATTCAGTCAGTAGCTTCAAACATTTCTGGACGTTTTTTAATGGCAAAAATCAATTAATATTGTAAATACACAAACAGTAATTTCTCCACATTGCAAGGTGCAATTCTGAAATTTTTTGCTTCTTCCTGCTTCTCTTAGCATGATAAAGAAGATTCAAAGAGAGTGAGATGCCAGCTCTTTTCATTCAGTCAGTAGCTTCAAACATTTCTGGTATATGAATAACATGATGTTTTTCAATGGCAAAAATCAATGAATATTGTAAATGCACTAACAGTAATTTCTCCGCATTGCAAGGTGCAATTCTGAAATTTTTTGCTTTTTCCTGCTCCTCTTAGCATGATAAAGAAGATTCAAAGAGAGTGAGATGCCAGCTCCTTTCATTCAGTCAGTAGCTTCAAACATTTCTGGACGTTTTTCAATGGCAAAAATCAATGAATATTGTAAATGCACAAACAGTAATTTCTCCACATTGCAAGGTGCAATTCTGAAATTTTTTGCTTTTTCCTGCTCCTCTTAGCATGATAAAGAAGATTCAAAGAGAGTGAGATGCCAGCTCTTTTCATTCAGTCAGTAGCTTCAAACATTTCTGGTATATGAATAACATGATGTTTTTCAATGACAAAAATCAATGAATATTGTAAATGCACAAACAGTAATTTCTCCGCATTGCAAGGTGCAATTCTGAAATTTTTTGCTTTTTCCTGCTCCTCTTAGCATGATAAAGAAGATTCAAAGAGAGTGAGATGCCAGCTCCTTTCATTCAGTCAGTAGCTTCAAACATTTCTGGACGTTTTTCAATGGCAAAAATCAATGAATATTGTAAATGCACAAACAGCAATTTCTCCACATTGCAAGGTGCAATTCTGAAATTTTTTGCTTTTTCCTGCTCCTCTTAGCATGATAAACAAGATTCAAAGAGAGTGAGATGCCAGCTCTTTTCATTCAGTCAGTAGCTTCAAACATTTCTGGTATATGAATAACATGATGTTTTTCAATGACAAAAATCAATGAATATTGTAAATGCACAAACAGTAATTTCTCCGCATTACAAGGTGCAATTCTGAAATTTTTTGCTTTTTCCTGCTCTTCTTAGCATGATAAAGAAGATTCAAAGAGAGTGAGATGCCAGCTCCTTTCATTCAGTCAGTAGCTTCAAACATTTCTGGACGTTTTTCAATGGCAAAAATCAATGAATATTGTAAATGCACAAACAGTAATTTCTCCACATTGCAAGGTGCAATTCTGAATTTTTTTGCTTTTTCCTGCTCCTCTTAGCATGATAAAGAAGATTCAAAGAGAGTGAGATGCCAGCTCTTTTCATTCAGTCAGTAGCTTCAAACATTTCTGGTATATGAATAACATGATGTTTTTCAATGGCAAAAATTAATGAATATTGTAAATGCACAAACAGTAATTTCTCCGCATTGCAAGGTGCAATTCTGAAATTTTTTGCTTTTTCCTGCTCCTCTTAGCATGATAAAGAAGATTCAAAGAGAGTGAGATGCCAGCTCCTTTCATTCAGTCAGTAGCTTCAATCATTTCTGGACTTTTTTCAATGGCAAAAATCAATGAATATTGTAAATGCACAAACAGTAATTTCTCCACATTGCAAGGTGCAATTCTGAAATTTTTTGCTTTTTCCTGCTCCTCTTAGCATGATAAAGAAGATTCATAGAGAGTGAGATGCCAGCTCTTTTCATTCAGTCAGTAGCTTCAAACATTTCTGGTATATGAATAACATGATGTTTTTCAAAGGCAAAAATCATTGAATATTGTAAATGCACAAACAGTAATTTCTCCGCATTGCAAGGTGCAATTCTGAAATTTTTTGCTTTTTCCTGCTCTTCTTAGCATGATAAAGAAGATTCAAAGAGAGTGAGATGCCAGCTCCTTTCATTCAGTCAGTAGCTTCAAACATTTCTGGACGTTTTTCAATGGCAAAAATCAATGAATATTGTAAATGGACAAACAGTAATTTCTCCACATTGCAAGGTGCAATTCTGAATTTTTTTGCTTTTTCCTGCTCCTCTTAGCATGATAAAGAAGATTCAAAGAGAGTGAGATGCCAGCTCTTTTCATTCAGTCAGTAGCTTCAAACATTTCTGGTATATGAATAACATGATGTTTTTCAATGGCAAAAATTAATGAATATTGTAAATGCACAAACAGTAATTTCTCCGCATTACAAGGTGCAATTCTGAAATTTTTTGCTTTTTCCTGCTCTTCTTAGCATGATAAAGAAGATTCAAAGAGAGTGAGATGCCAGCTCCTTTCATTCAGTCAGTAGCTTCAATCATTTCTGGACGTTTTTCAATGGCAAAAATCAATGAATATTGTAAATGCACAAACAGTAATTTCTCCGCATTGCAAGGTGCAATTTTGAAATTTTTTGCTTTTTCCTGCTCCTCTTAGCCTGATAAAGAAGATTCAAAGAGAGTGAGATGCCAGCTCTTTTCATTCAGTCAGTAGCTTCAAACATTTCTGGTATATGAATAACATGATGTTTTTCAATGGCAAAAATCAATGAATATTGTAAATGCACAAACTAATTTCTCCGCATTGCAAGGTGCAATTCTGAAATTTTTTGCTTTTTCCTGCTCCTCTTAGCATGATAAAGAAGATTCAAAGAGAGTGAGATGCCAGCTCCTTTCTTTCAGTCAGTAGCTTCAAACATTTCTGGACGTTTTTCAATGGCAAAAATCAATGAATATTGTAAATGCACAAACAATAATTCCTCCACATTGCAAGGTGCAATTCTGAAATTTTTTGCTTTTTCCTGCTCCTCTTAGCATGATAAAGAAGATTCAAAGAGAGTGAGATGCCAGCTCTTTACATTCAGTCAGTAGCATCAAACATTTCTGGTATATGAATAACATGATGTTTTTCAATGGAAAAAATCAATTAATATTGTAAATGCACAAACAATAATTACTCCGCATTGCAAGGTGCAATTCTGAAATTTTTTGCTTTTTCCTGCTCCTCTTAGCATGATAAAGAATATTCAAAGAGAGTGAGATGCCATCTCTTTTCATTCAGTCAGTAGCTTCAAACATTTCTGGTATATGAATAACGATGTTTTTCAATGGCAAAAATCAATGAATATTGTAAATGCACAAACAGTAATTTCTCCGCATTGCAAGGTGCAATTCTGAAATTTTTTGCTTTTTCCTGCTCTTCTTAGCATGATAAAGAAGATTCAAAGAGAGTGAGATGCCAGCTCCTTTCATTCTGTCAGTAGCTTCAAACATTTCTGGACTTTTTTCAATGGCAAAAATCAATGAATATTGTAAATGCACAAACAGTAATTTCTCCACATTGCAAGGTGCAATTCTGAAATTTTTTGCTTTTTCCTGCTCCTCTTTGCATGATAAAGAAGATTCAAAGAAAGTGAGATGCCAGCTCTTTTCATTCAGTCAGTAGCTTCAAAGATTTCTGGTATATGAATAACATGATGTTTTTCAATGGCAAAAATCAATGAATATTGTAAATGCACAAACAGTAATTTCTCCGCATTGCAAGGTGCAATTCTGAAATTTTTTGCTTTTTCCTGCTCCTCTTAGCATGATAAAGAAGATTCAAAGAGAGTGAGATGCCAGCTCCTTTCATTCAGTCAGTAGCTTCAAACATTTCTGAACGTTTTTCAATGGCAAAAATCAATGAATATTGTAAATGCACAAACAGTAATTTCTCCACATTGCAAGGTGCAATTCTGAAATTTTTTGCTTTTTCCTGCTCCTCTTAGCATGATAAAGAAGATTCAAAGCGAGTGAGATGCCAGCTCTTTTCATTCAGTCAGTAGCTTCAAACATTTCTGGTATATGAATAACATGATGTTTTTCAATGGCAAAAATCAATGAATATTGTAAATGCGCAAACAGTAATTTCTCCGCATTGCAAGGTGCAATTCTGAAATTTTTTGCTTTTTACTGCTCCTCTTAGCATGATAAAGAAGATTCAAAGAGAGTGAGATGCCAGCTCCTTTCATTCAGTCAGTAGCTTCAATCATTTCTGGACGTTTTTCAATGGCAAAAATCAATGAATATTGTAAATGCACAAACAGTAATTTCTTCACATTGCAAGGTGCAATTCTGAAATTTTTTGCTTTTTCCTGCTCCTCTTAGCATGATAAAGAAGATTCAAAGAGAGTGAGATGCCAGCTCTTTTCATTCAGTCAGTAGCTTCAAACATTTCTGGTATATGAATAACATGATGTTTTTCAATGGCAAAAATCAATGAATATTGTCAATGCACAAACAGTAATTTCTCCGCATTGCAAGGTGCAATTCTGAAATTTTTTGCTTTTTCCTGCTCCTCTTAGCAATATAAAGAAGATTCAAAGAGAGTGAGATGCCAGCTCCTTTCATTCAGTCAGTAGCTTCAAACATTTCTGGACGTTTTTCAATGGCAAAAATCAATGAATATTGTAAATGCACAAACAGTAATTTCTCCACATTGCAAGGTGCAATTCTGAAATTTTTTGCTTTTTCCTGCTCCTCTTAGCATGATAAAGAAGATTCAAAGAGAGTGAGATGCCAGCTCTTTTCATTCAGTCAGTAGCTTCAAACATTTCTGGTATATGAATAACATGATGTTTTTCAATGGCAAAAATCAATGAATATTGTAAATGCACAAACAGTAATTTCTCCACATTGCAAGGTGCAATTCTGAAATTTTTTGCTTTTTCCTGCTCCTCTTAGCATGATAAAGAAGATTCAAAGAGAGTGAGATGCCAGCTCTTTTCATTCAGTCAGTAGCTTCAAACATTTCTGGTATATGAATAACGATGTTTTTCAATGGCAAAAATCAATGAATATTGTAAATGCACAAACAGTAATTTCTCAGCATTGCAAGGTGCAATTCTGAAATTTTTTGCTTTTTCCTGCTCCTCTTAGCATGATAAAGAAGATTCAAAGAGAGTGAGATGCCAGCTCCTTTCATTCAGTCAGTAGCTTCAAACATTTCTGAACGTTTTTCAATGGCAAAAATCAATGAATATTGTAAATGCACAAACAGTAATTTCTCCACATTGCAAGGTGCAATTCTGAAATTTTTTGCTTTTTCCTGCTCCTCTTAGCATGATAAAGAAGATTCAAAGAGAGTGAGATGCCAGCTCTTTTCATTCAGTCAGTAGCTTCAAACATTTCTGGACGTTTTTCAATGGCAAAAATCAATGAATATTGTAAATGCACAAACAGTAATTTCTCCACATTGCAAGGTGCAATTCTGAAATTTTTTGCTTTTTCCTGCTCCTCTTAGCATGATAAAGAAGATTCAAAGAGAGTGAGATGCCAGCTCCTTTCATTCAGTCAGTAGCTTCAAACATTTCTGGACGTTTTTCAATGGCAAAAATCAATGAATATTGTAAATGCACAAACAGTAATTTCTCCACATTGCAAGGTGCAATTCTGAAATTTTTGCTTTTTCCTGCTCCTCTTAGCATGATAAAGAAGATTCAAAGAGAGTGAGATGCCAGCTCTTTTCATTCAGTCAGTAGCTTCAAACATTTCTGGTATATGAATATCATGATGTTTTTCAATGGCAAAAATCAATGAATATTGTAAATGCACAAACAGTAATTTCTCCGCATTGCAAGGTGCAATTCTGAAATTTTTTGCTTTTTCCTGCTCCTCTTAGCATGATAAAGAAGATTCAAAGAGAGTGAGATGCCAGCTCCTTTGATTCAGTCAGTAGCTTCAAACATTTCTGGACGTTTTTCAATGGCAAAAATCAATGAATATTGTAAATGCACAAACAGTAATTTCTCCACATTGCAAGGTGCAATTCTGAAATTTTTTGCTTTTTCCTGCTCCTCTTAGCATGATAAAGAAGATTCAAAGAGAGTGAGATGCCAGCTCTTTTCATTCAGTCAGTAGCTTCAAACATTTCTGGTATATGAATAACATGATGTTTTTCAATGGCAAAAATCAATGAATATTGTAAATGCGCAAACAGTAATTTCTCCGCATTGCAAGGTGCAATTCTGAAATTTTTTGCTTTTTCCTGCTCCTCTTAGCATGATAAAGAAGATTCAAAGAGAGTGAGATGCCAGCTCCTTTCATTCAGTCAGTAGCTTCAATCATTTCTGGACGTTTTTCAATGGCAAAAATCAATGAATATTGTAAATGCACAAACAGTAATTTCTTCACATTGCAAGGTGCAATTCTGAAATTTTTTGCTTTTTCCTGCTCCTCTTAGCATGATAAAGAAGATTCAAAGAGAGTGAGATGCCAGCTCTTTTCATTCAGTCAGTAGCTTCAAACATTTCTGGTATATGAATAACATGATGTTTTTCAATGGCAAAAATCAATGAATATTGTAAATGCACAAACAGTAATTTCTCCGCATTGCAAGGTGCAATTCTGAAATTTTTTGCTTTTTCCTGCTCCTTTTAGCAATATAAAGAAGATTCAAAGAGAGTGAGATGCCAGCTCCTTTGATTCAGTCAGTAGCTTCAAACATTTCTGGACGTTTTTCAATGGCAAAAATCTATGAATATTGTAAATGCACAAACAGTAATTTCTCCACATTGCAAGGTGCAATTCTGAAATTTTTTGCTTTTTCCTGCTCCTCTTAGCATGATAAAGAAGATTCAAAGAGAGTGAGATGCCAGCTCTTTTCATTCAGTCAGGAGCTTCAAACATTTCTGGTATATGAATAACATGATGTTTTTCAATGGCAAAAATCAATGAATATTGTAAATGCACAAACAGTAATTTCTCCACATTGCAAGGTGCAATTCTGAAATTTTTTGCTTTTTCCTGCTCCTCTTAGCATGATAAAGAAGATTCAAAGAGAGTGAGATGCCAGCTCTTTTCATTCAGTCAGTAGCTTCAAACATTTCTGGTATATGAATAACATGATGTTTTTCAATGGCAAAAATCAATGAATATTGTAAATGCACAAACAGTAATTTCTCCGCATTGCAAGGTGCAATTCTGAAATTTTTTGCTTTTTCCTGCTCCTCTTAGCATGATAAAAAAGATTCAAAGAGAGTGAGATGCCAGCTCCTTTCATTCAGTCAGTAGCTTCAAACATTTCTGAACGTTTTTCAATGGCAAAAATCAATGAATATTGTAAATGCACAAACAGTAATTTCTCCACATTGCAAGGTGGAATTCTGAAATTTTTTGCTTTTTCCTGCTCCTCTTAGCATGATAAAGAAGATTCAAAGAGAGTGAGATACCAGCTCTTTTCATTCAGTCAGTAGCTTCAAACATTTCTGGACGTTTTTCAATGGCAAAAATCAATGAATATTGTAAATGCACAAACAGTAATTTCTCCACATTGCAAGGTGCAATTCTGAAATTTTTTGCTTTTTCCTGCTCCTCTTAGCATGATAAAGAAGATTCAAAGAGAGTGAGATGCCAGCTCCTTTCATTCAGTCAGTAGCTTCAAACATTTCTGGACGTTTTTCAATGGCAAAAATCAATGAATATTGTAAATGCACAAACAGTAATTTCTCCACATTGCAAGGTGCAATTCTGAAATTTTTTGCTTTTTCCTGCTCCTCTTAGCATGATAAAGAAGATTCAAAGAGAGTGAGATGCCAGCTCTTTTCATTCAGTCAGTAGCTTCAAACATTTCTGGTATATGATTAACATGATGTTTTTCAATGGCAAAAATCAATGAATATTGTAAATGCACAAACAGTAATTTCTCCGCATTGCAAGGTGCAATTCTGAAATTTTTTGCTTTTTCCTGCTCCTCTTAGCATGATAAAGAAGATTCAAAGAGAGTGAGATGCCAGCTCCTTTCATTCAGTCAGTAGCTTCAAACATTTCTGAACGTTTTTCAATGGCAAAAATCAATGAATATTGTAAATGCACAAACAGTAATTTCTCCACATTGCAAGGTGCAATTCTGAAATTTTTTGCTTTTTCCTGCTCCTCTTAGCATGATAAAGAATATTCAAAGAGAGTGAGATGCCAGCTCTTTTCATTCAGTCAGTAGCTTCAAACATTTCTGGTATATGAATAACATGATGTTTTTCAATGGCAAAAATCAATGAATATTGTAAATGCGCAAACAGTAATTTCTCCGCATTGCAAGGTGCAATTCTGAAATTTTTTGCTTTTTCCTGCTCCTCTTAGCATGATAAAGAAGATTCAAAGAGAGTGAGATGCCAGCTCCTTTCATTCAGTCAGTAGCTTCAATCATTTCTGGACATTTTTCAATGGCAAAAATCAATGAATATTGTAAATGCACAAACAGTAATTTCTTCACATTGCAAGGTGCAATTCTGAAATTTTTTGCTTTTTCCTGCTCCTCTTAGCATGATAAAGAAGATTCAAAGAGAGTGAGATGCCAGCTCTTTTCATTCAGTCAGTAGCTTCAAACATTTCTGGTATATGAATAACATGATGTTTTTCAATGGCAAAAATCAATGAATATTGTAAATGCACAAACAGTAATTTCTCCGCATTGCAAGGTGCAATTCTGAAATTTTTTGCTTTTTCCTGCTCCTCTTAGCAATATAAAGAAGATTCAAAGAGAGTGAGATGCCAGCTCCTTTGATTCAGTCAGTAGCTTCAAACATTTCTGGACGTTTTTCAATGGCAAAAATCAATGAATATTGTAAATGCACAAACAGTAATTTCTCCACATTGCAAGGTGCAATTCTGAAATTTTTTGCTTTTTCCTGCTCCTCTTAGCATGATAAAGAAGATTCAAAGAGAGTGAGATGCCAGCTCTTTTCATTCAGTCAGTAGCTTCAAACATTTCTGGTATATGAATAACATGATGTTTTTCAATGGCAAAAATCAATGAATATTGTAAATGCACAAACATTAATTTCTCCGCATTTCAAGGTGCAATTCTGAAATTTTTTGCTTTTTCCTGCTCCTCTTAGCATGATAAAGAAGATTCAAAGAGAGTGAGATGCCAGCTCCTTTCATTCAGTCAGTAGCTTCAATCATTTCTGGACTTTTTTCAATGGCAAAAATCAATGAATATTGTAAATGCACAAACAGTAATTTCTTCACATTGCAAGGTGCAATTCTGAAATTTTTTGCTTTTTCCTGCTCCTCTTAGCATGATAAAGAAGATTCAAAGAGAGTGAGATGCCAGCTCTTTTCATTCAGTCAGTAGCTTCAAACATTTCTGGTATATGAATAACATGATGTTTTTCAATGGCAAAAATCAATGAATATTGTAAATGCACAAACAGTAATTTCTCCGCATTGCAAGGTGCAATTCTGAATTTTTTTGCTTTTTCCTGCTCCTCTTAGCATGATAAAGAAGATTCAAAGAGAGTGAGATGCCAGCTCCTTTCATTCAGTCAGTAGCTTCAAACATTTCTGGACGTTTTTCAATGGCAAAAATCAATGAATATTGTAAATGCACAAACAGTAATTTCTCCACATTGCAAGGTGCAATTCTGAAATTTTTTGCTTTTTCCTGCTCCCCTTAGCATGATAAAGAAGATTCAAAGAGAGTGAGATGCCAGCTCTTTTCATTCAGTCAGTAGCTTCAAACATTTCTGGTATATGAATAACATGATGTTTTTCAATGGCAAAAATCAATGAATATTGTAAATGCACAAACAGTAATTTCTCCGCATTGCAAGGTGCAATTCTGAAATTTTTTGCTTTTTCCTGCTCCTCTTAGCATGATAAAGAAGATTCAAAGAGAGTGAGATGCCAGCTCCTTTCATTCAGTCAGTAGCTTCAAACATTTCTGGACGTTTTTCAATGGCAAAAATCAATGAATATTGTAAATGCACAAACAGTAATTTTTCCACATTGCAAGGTGCAATTCTGAAATTTTTTGCTTTTTCCTGCTCCTCTTAGCATGATAAAGAAGATTCAAAGAGAGTGAGATGCCAGCTCTTTTCATTCAGTCAGTAGCTTCAAACATTTCTGGTATATGAATAACATGATGTTTTTCAATGGCAAAAATCAATGAATATTGTAAATGCACAAACAGTAATTTCTCCGCATTGCAAGGTGCAATTCTGAAATTTTTTGCTTTTTCCTGCTCCTCTTAGCATGATAACGAAGATTCAAAGAGAGTGAGATGCCAGCTCCTTTCATTCAGTCAGTAGCTTCAATCATTTCTGGACGTTTTTCAATGGCAAAAATCAATGAATATTGTAAATGCACAAACAGTAATTTCTCCACATTGCAAGGTGCAATTCTGAAATTTTTTGCTTTTTCCTGCTATTCTTAGCATGATAAAGAAGATTCAAAGAGAGTGAGATGCCAGCTCTTTTCATTCAGTCAGTAGCTTCAAACATTTCTGCTATATGAATAACATGATGTTTTTCAATGGCAAAAATCAATGAATATTGTAAATGCACAAACAGTAATTTCTCCGCAGTGCTAGGTGCAATTCTGAAATTTTTTGCTTTTTCCTCCTCCTCTTAGCATGATAAAGAAGATTCAAAGAGAGTGAGATGCCAGCTCCTTTTATTCAGTCAGTAGCTTCAATCATTTCTGGACGTTTTTCAATGGCAAAAATCAATGAATATTGTAAAGGCACAAACAGTAATTTCTCCACATTGCAAGGTGCAATTCTGAAATTTTTTGCTTTTTCCTGCTCCTCTTAGCATGATAAAGAAGATTCAAAGAGAGTGAGATGCCAGCTCTTTTCATTCAGTCAGTAGCTTCAAACATTTCTGGTATATGAATAACATGATGTTTTTCAATGGCAAAAATCAATGAATATTGTAAATGCACAAACTGTAATTTCTCTGCATTGCAAGGTGCAATTCTGAAATTTTTTGCTTTTTCCTGCTCCTCTTAGCATGATAAAGAAGATTCAAAGAGAGTGAGATGCCAGCTCCTTTCATTCAGTCAGTAGCTTCAAACATTTCTGGACGTTTTTCAATGGCAAAAATCAATGAATATTGTAAATGCACAAACAGCAATTTCTCCACATTGCAAGGTGCAATTCTGAAATTTTTTGCTTTTTCCTGCTCCTCTTAGCATGATAAAGAAGATTCATAGAGAGTGAGATGCCAGCTCTTTTCATTCAGTCAGTAGCTTCAAACATTTCTGGTATATGAATAACATGATGTTTTTCAATGGCAAAAATCAATGAATATTGTAAATGCACAAACAGTAATTTCTCCGCATTGCAAGGTGCAATTCTGAAATTTTTTGCTTTTTCCTGCTCCTCTTAGCATGATAAAGAAGATTCAAAGAGAGTGAGATGCCAGCTCCTTTCATTCAGTCAGTAGCTTCAATCATTTCTGGACGTTTTTCAATGGCAAAAATCAATGAATATTGTAAATGCACAAACAGTAATTTCTCCACATTGCAAGGTGCAATTCTGAAATTTTTTGCTTTTTCCTGCTCCTCTTAGCATGATAAAGAAGATTCATAGAGAGTGAGATGCCAGCTCTTTTCATTCAGTCAGTAGCTTCAAACATTTCTGGTATATGAATAACATGATGTTTTTCAATGGCAAAAATCAATGAATATTGTAAATGCACAAACAGTAATTTCTCCATATTGCAAGGTGCAATTCTGAAATTTTTTGCTTTTTCCTGCTCCTCTTAGCATGATAAAGAAGATTCAAAGAGAGTGAGATGCCAGCTCATTTCATTCAGTCAGTAGCTTCAAACATTTCTGGTATATGAATAACATGATGTTTTTCAATGGCAAAAATCAATGAATATTGTAAATGCACAAACAGTAATTTCTCCGCATTGCAAGGTGCAATTCTGAAATTTTTTGCTTTTTCCTGCTCCTCTTAGCATGATAAAGAAGATTCAAAGAGAGTGAGATGCCAGCTCTTTTCATTCAGTCAGTAGCTTCAAACATTTCTGGTATATGAATAACATGATGTTTTTCAATGGCAAAAATCAATGAATATTGTAAATGCACAAAGAGTAATTTCTCCGCATTGCAAGGTGCAATTCTGAAATTTTTTGCTTTTTCCTGCTCCTCTTAGCATGATAAAGAAGATTCAAAGAGAGTGAGATGCCAGCTCCTTTCATTCAGTCAGTAGCTTCAATCATTTCTGGACTTTTTTCAATGGCAAAAATCAATGAATATTGTAAATGCACAAACAGTAATTTCTTCACATTGCAAGGTGCAATTCTGAAATTTTTTGCTTTTTCCTGCTCCTCTTAGCATGATAAAGAAGATTCAAAGAGAGTGAGATGCCAGCTCTTTTCATTCAGTCAGTAGCTTCAAACATTTCTGGTATATGAATAACATGATGTTTTTCAATGGCAAAAATCAATGAATATTGTAAATGCACAAACAGTAATTTCTCCGCATTGCAAGGTGCAATTCTGAATTTTTTTGCTTTTTCCTGCTCCTCTTAGCATGATAAAGAAGATTCAAAGAGAGTGAGATGCCAGCTCCTTTCATTCAGTCAGTAGCTTCAAACATTTTTGGACGTTTTTCAATGGCAAAAATCAATGAATATTGTAAATGCACAAACAGTAATTTCTCCACATTGCAAGGTGCAATTCTGAAATTTTTTGCTTTTTCCTGCTCCCCTTAGCATGATAAAGAAGATTCAAAGAGAGTGAGATGCCAGCTCTTTTCATTCAGTCAGTAGCTTCAAACATTTCTGGTATATGAATAACATGATGTTTTTCAATGGCAAAAATCAATGAATATTGTAAATGCACAAACAGTAATTTCTCCGCATTGCAAGGTGCAATTCTGAAATTTTTTGCTTTTTCCTGCTCCTCTTAGCATGATAAAGAAGATTCAAAGAGAGTGAGATGCCAGCTCCTTTCATTCAGTCAGTAGCTTCAAACATTTCTGGACGTTTTTCAATGGCAAAAATCAATGAATATTGTAAATGCACAAACAGTAATTTCTCCACATTGCAAGGTGCAATTCTGAATTTTTTTGCTTTTTCCTGCTCCTCTTAGCATGATAAAGAAGATTCAAAGAGAGTGAGATGCCAGCTCTTTTCATTCAGTCAGTAGCTTCAAACATTTCTGGTATATGAATAACATGATGTTTTTCAATGGCAAAAATCAATGAATATTGTAAATGCACAAACAGTAATTTCTCCGCATTGCAAGGTGCAATTCTGAAATTTTTTGCTTTTTCCTGCTCCTCTTAGCATGATAAAGAAGATTCAAAGAGAGTGAGATGCCAGCTCCTTTCATTCAGTCAGTAGCTTCAAACATTTCTGGACGTTTTTCAATGGCAAAAATCAATGAATATTGTAAATGCACAAACAGTAATTTCTCCACTTTGCAAGGTGCAATTCTGAATTTTTTTGCTTTTTCCTGCTCCTCTTAGCATGATAAAGAAGCTTCAAAGAGAGTGAGATGCCAGCTCTTTTCATTCAGTCAGTAGCTTCAAACATTTCTGGTATATGAATAACATGATGTTTTTCAATGGCAAAAATCAATGAATATTGTAAATGCACAAACAGTAATTTCTCCGCATTGCAAGGTGCAATTCTGAAATTTTTTGCTTTTTCCTGCTCCTCTTAGCATGATAAAGAAGATTCAAAGAGAGTGAGATGCCAGCTCCTTTCATTCAGTCAGTAGCTTCAAACATTTCTGGACGTTTTTCAATGGCAAAAATCAATGAATATTGTAAATGCACAAACAGTAATTTTTCCACATTGCAAGGTGCAATTCTGAAATTTTTTGCTTTTTCCTGCTCCTCTTAGCATGATAAAGAAGATTCAAAGAGAGTGAGATGCCAGCTCTTTTCATTCAGTCAGTAGCTTCAAACATTTCTGGTATATGAATAACATGATGTTTTTCAATGGCAAAAATCAATGAATATTGTAAATGCACAAACAGTAATTTCTCCGCATTGCAAGGTGCAATTCTGAAATTTTTTGCTTTTTCCTGCTCCTCTTAGCATGATAACGAAGATTCAAAGAGAGTGAGATGCCAGCTCCTTTCATTCAGTCAGTAGCTTCAATCATTTCTGGACGTTTTTCAATGGCAAAAATCAATGAATATTGTAAATGCACAAACAGTAATTTCTCCACATTGCAAGGTGCAATTCTGAAATTTTTTGCTTTTTCCTGCTATTCTTAGCATGATAAAGAAGATTCAAAGAGAGTGAGATGCCAGCTCTTTTCATTCAGTCAGTAGCTTCAAACATTTCTGCTATATGAATAACATGATGTTTTTCAATGGCAAAAATCAATGAATATTGTAAATGCACAAACAGTAATTTCTCCGCAGTGCTAGGTGCAATTCTGAAATTTTTTGCTTTTTCCTCCTCCTCTTAGCATGATAAAGAAGATTCAAAGAGAGTGAGATGCCAGCTCCTTTTATTCAGTCAGTAGCTTCAATCATTTCTGGACGTTTTTCAATGGCAAAAATCAATGAATATTGTAAAGGCACAAACAGTAATTTCTCCACATTGCAAGGTGCAATTCTGAAATTTTTTGCTTTTTCCTGCTCCTCTTAGCATGATAAAGAAGATTCAAAGAGAGTGAGATGCCAGCTCTTTTCATTCAGTCAGTAGCTTCAAACATTTCTGGTATATGAATAACATGATGTTTTTCAATGGCAAAAATCAATGAATATTGTAAATGCACAAACTGTAATTTCTCTGCATTGCAAGGTGCAATTCTGAAATTTTTTGCTTTTTCCTGCTCCTCTTAGCATGATAAAGAAGATTCAAAGAGAGTGAGATGCCAGCTCCTTTCATTCAGTCAGTAGCTTCAAACATTTCTGGACGTTTTTCAATGGCAAAAATCAATGAATATTGTAAATGCACAAACAGCAATTTCTCCACATTGCAAGGTGCAATTCTGAAATTTTTTGCTTTTTCCTGCTCCTCTTAGCATGATAAAGAAGATTCATAGAGAGTGAGATGCCAGCTCTTTTCATTCAGTCAGTAGCTTCAAACATTTCTGGTATATGAATAACATGATGTTTTTCAATGGCAAAAATCAATGAATATTGTAAATGCACAAACAGTAATTTCTCTGCATTGCAAGGTGCAATTCTGAAATTTTTTGCTTTTTCCTGCTCCTCTTAGCATGATAAAGAAGATTCAAAGAGAGTGAGATGCCAGCTCCTTTCATTCAGTCAGTAGCTTCAAACATTTCTGGACGTTTTTCAATGGCAAAAATCAATGAATATTGTAAATGCACAAACAGTAGTTTCTCCACATTGCAAGGTGCAATTCTGAAATTTTTTGCTTTTTCCTGCTCCTCTTAGCATGATAAAGAAGATTCAAAGAGAGTGAGATGCCAGCTCTTTTCATTCAGTCAGTAGCTTCAAACATTTCTGGTATATGAATAACATGATGTTTTTCAATGGCAAAAATCAATGAATATTGTAAATGCACAAACAGTAATTTCTCCGCATTGCAAGGTGCAATTCTGAAATTTTTTGCTTTTTCCTGCTCTTCTTAGCATTATAAAGAAGATTCAAAGAGAGTGAGATGCCAGCTCCTTTCATTCAGTCAGTAGCTTCAAACATTTCTGGACGTTTTTCAATGGCAAAAATCAATGAATATTGTAAATGCACAAACAGTAATTTCTCCACATTGCAAGGTGCAATTCTGAAATTTTTTGCTTTTTCCTGCTCCTCTTAGCATGATAAAGAAGATTCAAAGAGAGTGAGATGCCAGCTCTTTTCATTCAGTCAGTAGCTTCAAACATTTCTGGTATATGAATAACATGATGTTTTTCAATGGCAAAAATGAATGAATATTGTAAATGCACAAACAGTAATTTCTCCGCATTGCAAGGTGCAATTCTGAAATTTTTTGCTTTTTCCTGCTCCTCTTAGCATGATAAAGAAGATTCAAAGAGAGTGAGATGCCAGCTCCTTTCATTCAGTCAGTAGCTTCAATCATTTCTGGACGTTTTTCAATGGCAAAAATCAATGAATATTGTAAATGCACAAACAGTAATTTCTCCACATTGCAAGGTGCAATTCTGAAATTTTTTGCTTTTTCCTGCTCCTCTTAGCATGATAAAGAAGATTCATAGAGAGTGAGATGCCAGCTCTTTTCATTCAGTCAGTAGCTTCAAACATTTCTGGTATATGAATAACATGATGTTTTTCAATGGCAAAAATCAATGAATATTGTAAATGCACAAACAGTAATTTCTCCATATTGCAAGGTGCAATTCTGAAATTTTTTGCTTTTTCCTGCTCCTCTTAGCATGATAAAGAAGATTCAAAGAGAGTGAGATGCCAGCTCATTTCATTCAGTCAGTAGCTTCAAACATTTCTGGTATATGAATAACATGATGTTTTTCAATGGCAAAAATCAATGAATATTGTAAATGCACAAACAGTAATTTCTCCGCATTGCAAGGTGCAATTCTGAAATTTTTTGCTTTTTCCTGCTCCTCTTAGCATGATAAAGAAGATTCAAAGAGAGTGAGATGCCAGCTCTTTTCATTCAGTCAGTAGCTTCAAACATTTCTGGTATATGAATAACATGATGTTTTTCAATGGCAAAAATCAATGAATATTGTAAATGCACAAACTAATTTCTCCGCATTGCAAGGTGCAATTCTGAAATTTTTTGCTTTTTCCTGCTCCTCTTAGCATGATAAAGAAGATTCAAAGAGAGTGAGATGCCAGCTCCTTTCATTCAGTCAGTAGCTTCAAACATTTCTGGACGTTTTTCAATGGCAAAAATCAATGAATATTGTAAATGCACAAACAGTAATTTCTCCACATTGCAAGGTGCAATTCTGAAATTTTTTGCTTTTTCCTGCTCCTCTTAGCATGATAAAGAAGATTCAAAGAGAGTGAGATGCCAGCTCTTTTCATTCAGTCAGTAGCTTCAAACATTTCTGGTATATGAATAACATGATGTTTTTCAATGGCAAAAATCAATGAATATTGTAAATGCACAAACAGTAATTTCTCCGCATTGCAAGGTGCAATTCTGAAATTTTTTGCTTTTTCCTGCTCCTCTTAGCATGATAAAGCGGATTCAAAGAGAGTGAGATGCCAGCTCCTTTCATTCAGTCAGTAGCTTCAAACATTTCTGGACGTTTTTCAATGGCAAAAATCAATGAATAATGTAAATGCACAAACAGTAATTTCTCCACATTGCAAGGTGCAATTCTGAAATATTTTGCTTTTTCCTGCTCCTCTTAGCATGATAAAGAAGATTCATAGAGAGTGAGATGCCAGCTCTTTACATTCAGTCAGTAGCATCAAACATTTCTGGTATATGAATAACATGATGTTTTTCAATGGAAAAAATAAATGAATATTGTAAATGCACAAACAGTAATTTCTCCGCATTGCAAGGTGCAATTCTGAAATTTTTTGCTTTTTCCTGCTCCTCTTAGCATGATAAAGAAGATTCAAAGAGAGTGAGATGCCATCTCTTTTCATTCAGTCAGTAGCTTCAAACATTTCTGGTATATGAATAACGATGATTTTCAATGGCAAAAATCAATGAATATTGTAAATGCACAAACAGTAATTTCTCCGCATTGCAAGGTGCAATTCTGAAATTTTTTGCTTTTTCCTGCTCTTCTTAGCATGATAAAGAAGATTCAAAGAGAGTGAGATGCCAGCTCCTTTCATTCAGTCAGTAGCTTCAAACATTTCTGGACGTTTTTCAATGGCAAAAATCAATGAATATTGTAAATGCACAAACAGTAATTTCTCCACATTGCAAGGTGCAATTCTGAAATTTTTTGCTTTTTCCTGCTCCTCTTTGCATGATAAAGAAGATTCAAAGAGAGTGAGATGCCAGCTTTTTTCATTCAGTCAGTAGCTTCAAACATTTCAGGTATATGAATAACATGATGTTTTTCAATGGCAAAAATCAATGAATATTGTAAATGCACAAACAGTAATTTCTCCGCATTGCAAGGTGCAATTCTGAAATTTTTTGCTTTTTCCTGCTCCTCTTAGCATGATAAAGAAGATTCAAAGAGAGTGAGATGCCAGCTCCTTTCATTCAGTCAGTAGCTTCAAACATTTCTGGACGTTTTTCAATGGCAAAAATCAATGAATATTGTAAATGCACAAACAGTAATTTCTCCATATTGCAAGGTGCAATTCTGAAATTTTTTGCTTTTTCCTGCTCCTCTTAGCATGATAAAGAAGATTCAAAGAGAGTGAGATGCCAGCTCTTTTCATTCAGTCAGTAGCTTCAAACATTTCTGGTATATGAATAACATGATGTTTTTCAATGGCAAAAATGAATGAATATTGTAAATGCACAAACAGTAATTTCTCCGCATTGCAAGGTGCAATTCTGAAATTTTTTGCTTTTTCCTGCTCCTCTTAGCATGATAAAGAAGATTCAAAGAGAGTGAGATGCCAGCTCCTTTCATTCAGTCAGTAGCTTCAATCATTTCTGGACGTTTTTAAATGGCAAAAATCAATGAATATTGTAAATGCACAAACAGTAATTTCTCCACATTGCAAGGTGCAATTCTGAAATTTTTTGCTTTTTCCTGCTCCTCTTAGCATGATAAAGAAGATTCATAGAGAGTGAGATGCCAGCTCTTTTCATTCAGTCAGTAGCTTCAAACATTTCTGGTATATGAATAACATGATGTTTTTCAATGGCAAAAATCAATGAATATTGTAAATGCACAAACAGTAATTTCTCCATATTGCAAGGTGCAATTCTGAAATTTTTTGCTTTTTCCTGCTCCTCTTAGCATGATAAAGAAGATTCAAAGAGAGTGAGATGCCAGCTCATTTCATTCAGTCAGTAGCTTCAAACATTTCTGGTATATGAATAACATGATGTTTTTCAATGGCAAAAATAAATGAATATTGTAAATGCACAAACAGTAATTTCTCCGCATTGCAAGGTGCAATTCTGAAATTTTTTGCTTTTTCCTGCTCCTCTTAGCATGATAAAAAAGATTCAAAGAGAGTGAGATGCCAGCTCTTTTCATTCAGTCAGTAGCTTCAAACATTTCTGGTATATGAATAACATGATGTTTTTCAATGGCAAAAATCAATGAATATTGTAAATGCACAAACTAATTTCTCCGCATTGCAAGGTGCAATTCTGAAATTTTTTGCTCTTTCCTGCTCCTCTTAGCATGATAAAGAAGATTCAAAGAGAGTGAGATGCCAGCTCCTTTCATTCAGTCAGTAGCTTCAAACATTTCTGGACGTTTTTCAATGGCAAAAATCAATGAATATTGTAAATGCACAAACAGTAATTTCTCCACATTGCAAGGTGCAATTCTGAAATTTTTTGCTTTTTCCTGCTCCTCTTAGCATGATAAAGAAGATTCAAAGAGAGTGAGATGCCAGCTATTTTCATTCAGTCAGTAGCTTCAAACATTTCTGGTATATGAATAACATGATGTTTTTCAATGGCAAAAATCAATGAATATTGTAAATGCACAAACAGTAATTTCTCCGCATTGCAAGGTGCAATTCTGAAATTTTTTGCTTTTTCCTGCTCCTCTTAGCATGATAAAGCGGATTCAAAGAGAGTGAGATGCCAGCTCCTTTCATTCAGTCAGTAGCTTCAAACATTTCTGGACGTTTTTCAATGGCAAAAATCAATGAATATTGTAAATGCACAAACAGTAATTTCTCCGCATTGCAAGGTGCAATTCTGAAATTTTTTGCTTTTTCCTGCTCCTCATAGCATGATAAAGAAGATTCAAAGAGAGTGAGATGCCATCTCTTTTCATTCAGTCAGTAGCTTCAAACATTTCTGGTATATGAATAACGATGATTTTCAATGGCAAAAATTAATGAATATTGTAAATGCACAAACAGTAATTTCTCCGCATTGCAAGGTGCAATTCTGAAATTTTTTGCTTTTTCCTGCTCTTCTTAGCATGATAAAGAAGATTCAAAGAGAGTGAGATGCCAGCTCCTTTCATTCAGTCAGTAGCTTCAAACATTTCTGGACGTTTTTCAATGGCAAAAATCAATGAATATTGTAAATGCACAAACAGTAATTTCTCCACATTGCAAGGTGCAATTCTGAAATTTTTTGCTTTTTCCTGCTCCTCTTTGCATGATAAAGAAGATTCAAAGAGAGTGAGATGCCAGCTTTTTTCATTCAGTCAGTAGCTTCAAACATTTCTGGTATATGAATAACATGATGTTTTTCAATGGCAAAAATCAATGAATATTGTAAATGCACAAACAGTAATTTCTCCGCATTGCAAGGTGCAATTCTGAAATTTTTTGCTTTTTCCTGCTCCTCTTAGCATGATAAAGAAGATTCAAAGAGAGTGAGATGCCAGCTCCTTTCATTCAGTCAGTAGCTTCAAACATTTCTGGACGTTTTTCAATGGCAAAAATCAATGAATATTGTAAATGCACAAACAGTAATTTCTCCACATTGCAAGGTGCAATTCTGAAATTTTTTGCTTTTTCCTGCTCCTCTTAGCATGATAAAGAAGATTCAAAGAGAGTGAGATGCCAGCTCTTTTCATTCAGTCAGTAGCTTCAAACATTTCTGGTATATGAATAACATGATGTTTTTCAATGGCAAAAATGAATGAATATTGTAAATGCACAAACAGTAATTTCTCCGCATTGCAAGGTGCAATTCTGAAATTTTTTGCTTTTTCCTGCTCCTCTTAGCATGATAAAGAAGATTCAAAGAGAGTGAGATGCCAGCTCCTTTCATTCAGTCAGTAGCTTCAATCATTTCTGGACGTTTTTCAATGGCAAAAATCAATGAATATTGTAAATGCACAAACAGTAATTTCTCCACATTGCAAGGTGCAATTCTGAAATTTTTTGCTTTTTCCTGCTCCTCTTAGCATGATAAAGAAGATTCATAGAAAGTGAGATGCCAGCTCTTTTCATTCAGTCAGTAGCTTCAAACATTTCTGGTATATGAATAACATGATGTTTTTCAATGGCAAAAATCAATGAATATTGTAAATGCACAAACAGTAATTTCTCCATATTGCAAGGTGCAATTCTGAAATTTTTTGCTTTTTCCTGCTCCTCTTAGCATGATAAAGAAGATTCAAAGAGAGTGAGATGCCAGCTCATTTCATTCAGTCAGTAGCTTCAAACATTTCTGGTATATGAATAACATGATGTTTTTCAATGGCAAAAATCAATGAATATTGTAAATGCACAAACAGTAATTTCTCCGCATTGCAAGGTGCAATTCTGAAATTTTTTGCTTTTTCCTGCTCCTCTTAGCATGATAAAAAAGATTCAAAGAGAGTGAGATGCCAGCTCTTTTCATTCAGTCAGTAGCTTCAAACATTTCTGGTATATGAATAACATGATGTTTTTCAATGGCAAAAATCAATGAATATTGTAAATGCACAAACTAATTTCTCCGCATTGCAAGGTGCAATTCTGAAATTTTTTGCTTTTTCCTGCTCCTCTTAGCATGATAAAGAAGATTCAAAGAGAGTGAGATGCCAGCTCCTTTCATTCAGTCAGTAGCTTCAAACATTTCTGGACGTTTTTCAATGGCAAAAATCAATGAATATTGTAAATGCACAAACAGTAATTTCTCCACATTGCAAGGTGCAATTCTGAAATTTTTTGCTTTTTCCTGCTCCTCTTAGCATGATAAAGAAGATTCAAAGAGAGTGAGATGCCAGCTATTTTCATTCAGTCAGTAGCTTCAAACATTTCTGGTATATGAATAACATGATGTTTTTCAATGGCAAAAATCAATGAATATTGTAAATGCACAAACAGTAATTTCTCCGCATTGCAAGGTGCAATTCTGAAATTTTTTGCTTTTTCCTGTTCCTCTTAGCATGATAAAGCGGATTCAAAGAGAGTGAGATGCCAGCTCCTTTCATTCAGTCAGTAGCTTCAAACATTTCTGGACGTTTTTCAATGGCAAAAATCAATGAATATTGTAAATGCACAAACAGTAATTTCTCCACATTGCAAGGTGCAATTCTGAAATTTTTTGCTTTTTCCTGCTCCTCTTAGCATGATAAAGAAGATTCAAAGAGAGTGAGATGCCAGCTCTTTACATTCAGTCAGTAGCATCAAACATTTCTGGTATATGAATAACATGATGTTTTTCAATGGAAAAAATCAATGAATATTGTAAATGCACAAACAGTAATTTCTCCGCATTGCAAGGTGCAATTCTGAAATTTTTTGCTTTTTCCTGCTCCTCATAGCATGATAAAGAAGATTCAAAGAGAGTGAGATGCCATCTCTTTTCATTCAGTCAGTAGCTTCAAACATTTCTGGTATATGAATAACGATGATTTTCAATGGCAAAAATCAATGAATATTGTAAATGCACAAACAGTAATTTCTCCGCATTGCAAGGTGCAATTCTGAAATTTTTTGCTTTTTCCTGCTCTTCTTAGCATGATAAAGAAGATTCAAAGAGAGTGAGATGCCAGCTCCTTTCATTCAGTCAGTAGCTTCAAACATTTCTGGACGTTTTTCAATGGCAAAAATCAATGAATATTGTAAATGCACAAACAGTAATTTCTCCACATTGCAAGGTGCAATTCTGAAATTTTTTGCTTTTTCCTGCTCCTCTTTGCATGATAAAGAAGATTCAAAGAGAGTGAGATGCCAGCTTTTTTCATTCAGTCAGTAGCTTCAAACATTTCTGGTATATGAATAACATGATGTTTTTCAATGGCAAAAATCAATGAATATTGTAAATGCACAAACAGTAATTTCTCCGCATTGCAAGGTGCAATTCTGAAATTTTTTGCTTTTTCCTGCTCCTCTTAGCATGATAAAGAAGATTCAAAGAGAGTGAGATGCCAGCTCCTTTCATTCAGTCAGTAGCTTCAAACATTTCTGGACGTTTTTCAATGGCAAAAATCAATGAATATTGTAAATGCACAAACAGTAATTTCTCCACATTGCAAGGTGCAATTCTGAAATTTTTTGCTTTTTCCTGCTCCTCTTAGCATGATAAAGAAGATTCAAAGAGAGTGAGATGCCAGCTCTTTTCATTCAGTCAGTAGCTTCAAACATTTCTGGTATATGAATAACATGATGTTTTTCAATGGCAAAAATCAATGAATATTGTAAATGCACAAACAGTAATTTCTCCGCATTGCAAGGTGCAATTCTGAAATTTTTTGCTTTTTCCTGCTCCTCTTAGCATGATAAAGAAGATTCAAAGAGAGTGAGATGCCAGCTCCTTTCATTCAGTCAGTAGCTTCAATCATTTCTGGACGTTTTTCAATGGCAAAAATCAATGAATATTGTAAATGCACAAACAGTAATTTCTTCACATTGCAAGGTGAAATTCTGAAATTTTTTTGCTTTTTCCTGCTCCTCTTAGCATGATAAAGAAGATTCAAAGAGAGTGAGATGCCAGCTCTTTTCATTCAGTCAGTAGCTTCAAACATTTCTGGTATATGAATAACATGATGTTTTTCAATGGCAAAAATCAATGAATATTGTAAATGCACAAACAGTAATTTCTCCGCATTGCAAGGTGCAATTCTGAAATTTTTTGCTTTTTCCTGCTCCTCTTAGCATGATAAAGAAGATTCAAAGAGAGTGAGATGCCAGCTCCTTTCATTCAGTCAGTAGCTTCAAACATTTCTGGACGTTTTTCAATGGCAAAAATCAATGAATATTGTAAATGCACAAACAGTAATTTCTCCACATTGCAAGGTGCAATTCTGAAATTTTTTGCTTTTTCTTGCTCCTCTTAGCATGATAAACAAGATTCAAAGAGAGTGAGATGCCATCTCTTTTCATTCAGTCAGTAGCTACAAACATTTCTGGTATATGAATAACGATGATTTTCAATGGCAAAAATCAATGAATATTGTAAATGCACAATCAGTAATTTCTCCGCATTGCAAGGTGCAATTCTGAAATTTTTTGCTTTTTCCTGCTCTTCTTAGCATGATAAAGAAGATTCAAAGAGAGTGAGATGCCAGCTCCTTTCATTCAGTCAGTAGCTTCAAACATTTCTGGACGTTTTTCAATGGCAAAAATCAATGAATATTGTAAATGCACAAACAGTAATTTCTCCACATTGCAAGGTGCAATTCTGAATTTTTTTGATTTTCCTGCTCCTCTTTGCATGATAAAGAAGATTCAAAGAGAGTGAGATGCCAGCTTTTTTCATTCAGTCAGTAGCTTCAAACATTTCTGGTATATGAATAACATGATGTTTTTCAATGGCAAAAATCAATGAATATTGTAAATGCACAAACAGTAATTTCTCCGCATTGCAAGGTGCAATTCTGAAATTTTTTGCTTTTTCCTGCTCCTCTTAGCATGATAAAGAAGATTCAAAGAGAGTGAGATGCCAGCTCCTTTCATTCAGTCAGTAGCTTCAAACATTTCTGAACGTTTTTCAATGGCAAAAATCAATGAATATTGTAAATGCACAAACAGTAATTTCTCCACAATGCAAGGTGCAATTCTGAAATTTTTTGCTTTTTCCTGCACCTCTTAGCATGATAAAGAAGATTCAAAGAGAGTGAGATGCCAGCTCTTTTCATTCAGTCAGTAGCTTCAAACATTTCTGGTATATGAATAACATGATGTTTTTCAATGGCAAAAATCAATGAATATTGTAAATGCACAAACAGTAATTTCTCCGCATTGCAAGGTGCAATTCTGAAATTTTTTGCTTTTTCCTGCTCCTCTTAGCATGATAAAGAAGATTCAAAGAGAGTGAGATGCCAGCTCCTTTCATTCAGTCAGTAGCTTCAAACATTTCTGGACTCTTTTCAATGGCAAAAATCAATGAATATTGTAAATGCACAAACAGTAATTTCTCCACATTGCAAGGTGCAATTCTGAAATTTTTTGCTTTTTCCTGCTCCTCTTAGCATGATAAAGAAGATTCAAAGAGAGTGAGATGCCAGCTCTTTTCATTCAGTCAGTAGCTTCAAACATTTCTGGTATATGAATAACATGATGTTTTTCAATGGCAAAAATCAATGAATATTGTAAATGCACAAACAGTAATTTCTCCGCATTGCAAGGTGCAATTCTGAAATTTTTTGCTTTTTCCTGCTCCTCTTAGCATGATAAAGAAGATTCAAAGAGAGTGAGATGCCAGCTCCTTTCATTCAGTCAGTAGCTTCAATCATTTCTGGACGTTTTTCAATGGCAAAAATCAATGAATATTGTAAATGCACAAACAGTAATTTCTTCACATTGCAAGGTGCAATTCTGAAATTTTTTGCTTTTTCCTGCTCCTCTTAGCATGATAAAGAAGATTCAAAGAGAGTGAGATGCCAGCTCTTTTCATTCAGTCAGTAGCTTCAAACATTTCTGGTATATGAATAACATGATGTTTTTCAATGGCAAAAATCAATGAATATTGTAAATGCACAAACAGTAATTTCTCCGCATTGCAAGGTGCAATTCTGAAATTTTTTGCTTTTTCCTGCTCCTCTTAGCATGATAAAGAAGATTCAAAGAGAGTGAGATGCCAGCTCCTTTCATTCAGTCAGTAGCTTCAAACATTTCTGGACGTTTTTCAATGGCAAAAATCAATGAATATTGTAAATGCACAAACAGTAATTTCTCCACTTTGCAAGGTGCAATTCTGAAATTTTTTGCTTTTTCCTGCTCCTCTTAGCATGATAAAGAAGATTCAAAGAGAGTGAGGTGCCAGCTCTTTTCATTCAGTCAGTAGCTTCAAACATTTCTGGTATATGAATAACATGATGTTTTTCAATGGCAAAAATCAATGAATATTGTAAATGCACAAACAGTAATTTCTCCGCATTGCAAGGTGCAATTCTGAATTTTTTTTTCTTTTTCCTGCTCCTCTTAGCATTATAAAGAAGATTCAAAGAGAGTGAGATGCCAGCTCCTTTCATTCAGTCAGTAGCTTCAAACATTTCTGGACGTTTTTCAATGGCAAAAATCAATGAATATTGTAAATGCACAAACAGTAATTTCTCCACATTGCAAGGTGCAATTCTGAATTTTTTTGCTTTTTCCTGCTCCTCTTAGCATGATAAAGAAGATTCAAAGAGAGTGAGATGCCAGCTCTTTTCATTCAGTCAGTAGCTTCAAACATTTCTCGTATATGAATAACATGATGTTTTTCAATGGCAAAAATCAATGAATATTGTAAATGCACAAACAGTAATTTCTCCGCATTGCAAGGTGCAATTCTGAAATTTTTTGCTTTTTCCTGCTCCTCTAAGCATGATAAAGAAGATTCAAAGAGAGTGAGATGCCAGCTCCTTTCATTCAGTCAGTAGCTTCAAACATTTCTGGACGTTTTTCAATGGCAAAAATCAATGAATATTGTAAATGCACAAACAGTAATTTCTCCACATTGCAAGGTGCAATTCTGAAATTTTTTGCTTTTTCCTGCTCCTCTTAGCACGATAAAGAAGATTCAAAGAGAGTGAGATGCCAGCTCTTTTCATTCAGTCAGTAGCTTCAAACATTTCTGGTATATGAATAACATGATGTTTTTCAATGGCAAAAATCAATGAATATTGTAAATGCACAAACAGTAATTTCTCCGCATTGCAAGGTGCAATTCTGAAATTTTTTGCTTTTTCCTGCTCCTCTTAGCATGATAAAGAAGATACAAAGAGAGTGAGATGCCAGCTCCTTTCATTCAGTCGGAAGCTTCAATTATTTCTGGACGTTTTTCAATGGCAAAAATAAATGAATATTGTAAATGCACAAACAGTAATTTCTTCACATTGCAAGGTGCAATTCTGAAATTTTTTGCTTTTTCCTGCTCCTCTTAGCATGATAAAGAAGATTCAAAGAGAGTGAGATGCCAGCTCTTTTCATTCAGTCAGTAGCTTCAAACATTTCTGGTATATGAATAACATGATGTTTTTCAATGGCAAAAATCAATGAATATTGTAAATGCACAAACAGTAATTTCTCCGCATTGCAAGGTGCAATTCTGAAATTTTTTGCTTTTTCCTGCTCCTCTTAGCATGATAAAGAAGATTCAAAGAGAGTGAGATGCCAGCTCCTTTCATTCAGTCAGTAGCTTCAAACATTTCTGGACGTTTTTCAATGGCAAAAATCAATGAATATTGTAAATGCACAAACAGTAATTTCTCCACATTGCAAGGTGCAATTCTGAAATTTTTTGCTTTTTCCTGCTCCTCTTAGCATGATAAAGAAGATTCAAAGAGAGTGAGATGCCAGCTCTTTTCATTCAGTCAGTAGCTTCAAACATTTCTGGTATATGAATAACATGATGTTTTTCAATGGCAAAAATCAATGAATATTGTAAATGCACAAACAGTAATTTCTCCGCATTGCAAGGTGCAATTCTGAAATTTTTTGCTTTTTCCTGCTCCTCTTAGCATGATAAAGAAAATTCAAAGAGAGTGAGATACCAGCTCCTTTCATTCAGTCAGTAGCTTCAAACATTTCTGGACGTTTTTCAATGGCAAAAATCAATGAATATTGTAAATGCACAAACAGTAATTTCTCCACATTGCAAGGTGCAATTCTGAAATTTTTTGCTTTTTCCTGCTCCTCTTAGCATGATAAAGAAGATTCAAAGAGAGTGAGATGCCAGCTCTTTTCATTCAGTCAGTAGCTTCAAACATTTCTGGTATATGAATAACATGATGTTTTTCAATGGCAAAAATCAATGAATATTGTAAATGCACAAACAGTAATTTCTCCACATTGCAAGGTGCAATTCTGAAATTTTTTGCTTTTTCCTGCTCCTCTTAGCATGATAACGAAGATTCAAAGAGAGTGAGATGCCAGCTCCTTTCATTCAGTCAGTAGCTTCAATCATTTCTGGATGTTTTTCAATGGCAAAAATCAATGAATATTGTAAATGCACAAACAGTAATTTCTCCACATTGCAAGGTGCAATTCTGAAATTTTTTGCTTTTTCCTGCTCCTCTTAGCATGATAAAGAAGATTCAAAGAGAGTGAGATGCCAGCTCTTTTCATTCAGTCAGTAGCTTCAAACATTTCTGGTATATGAATAACATGATGTTTTTCAATGGCAAAAATCAATGAATATTGTAAATGCACAAACAGTAATTTCTCCACATTGCAAGGTGCAATTCTGAAATTTTTTGCTTTTTCCTGCTCCTCTTAGCATGATAAAGAAGATTCAAAGAGAGTGAGATGCCAGCTCTTTTCATTCAGTCAGTAGCTTCAAACATTTCTGGTATATGAATAACATGATGTTTTTCAATGGCAAAAATCAATGAATATTGTAAATGCACAAACAGTAATTTCTCCACATTGCAAGGTGCAATTCTGAAATTTTTTGCTTTTTCCTGCTCCTCTTAGCATGATAAAGAAGATTCAAAGAGAGTGAGATGCCAGCTCTTTTCATTCAGTCAGTAGTTTCAAACATTTCTGGACGTTTTTCAATGGCAAAAATCAATGAATATTGTAAATGCACAAACAGTAATTTCTCCACATTGCAAGGTGCAATTCTGAAATTTTTTGCTTTTTCCTGCTCCTCTTAGCATGATAAAGAAGATTCAAAGAGAGTGAGATGCCAGCTCTTTTCATTCAGTCAGTAGCTTCAAACATTTCTGGTATATGAATAACATGATGTTTTTCAATGGCAAAAATCAATGAATATTGTAAATGCACAAACAGTAATTTCTCCGCATTGCAAGGTGCAATTCTGAAATTTTTTGCTTTTTCCTGCTCCTCTTACCATGATAAAGAAGATTCAAAGAGAGTGAGATGCCAGCTCCTTGCATTCAGCCAGTAGCTTCAAACATTTCTGGACGTTTTTCAATGGCAAAAATCAATGAATATTGTAAATGCACAAACAGTAATTTCTCCACATTGCAAGGTGCAATTCTGAAATTTTTTGCTTTTTCCTGCTCCTCTTAGCATGATAAAGAAGATTCAAAAAGAGTGAGATGCCAGCTCTTTTCATTCAGTCAGTAGCTTCAAACATTTCTGGTATATGAATAACATGATGTTTTTCAATGGCAAAAATCAATGAATATTGTAAATGCACAAACAGTAATTTCTCCGCATTGCAAGGTGCAATTCTGAAATTTTTTGCTTTTTCCTGCTCCTCTTAGCATGATAAAGAAAATTCAAAGAGAGTGAGATACCAGCTTCTTTCATTCAGTCAGTAGCTTCAAACATTTCTGGACGTTTTTCAATGGCAAAAATCAATGAATATTGTAAATGCACAAACAGTAATTTCTCCACATTGCAAGGTGCAATTCTGAAATTTTTTGCTTTTTCCTGCTCCTCTTAGCATGATAAAGAAGATTCAAAGAGAGTGAGATGCCAGCTCTTTTCATTCAGTCAGTAGCTTCAAACATTTCTGGTATATGAATAACATGATGTTTTTCAATGGCAAAAATCAATGAATATTGTAAATGCACAAACAGTAATTTCTCCACATTGCAAGGTGCAATTCTGAAATTTTTTGCTTTTTCCTGCTCCTCTTAGCATGATAAAGAAGATTCAAAGAGAGTGAGATACCAGCTCCTTTCATTCAGTCAGTAGCTTCAAACATTTCTGGACGTTTTTCAATGGCAAAAATCAATGAATATTGTAAATGCACAAACAGTAATTTCTCCACATTGCAAGGTGCAATTCTGAAATTTTTTGCTTTTTCCTGCTCCTCTTAGCATGATAAAGAAGATTCAAAGAGAGTGAGATGCCAGCTCTTTTCATTCAGTCAGTAGCTTCAAACATTTCTGGTATATGAATAACATGATGTTTTTCAATGGCAAAAATCAATGAATATTGTAAATGCACAAACAGTAATTTCTCCACATTGCAAGGTGCAATTCTGAAATTTTTTGCTTTTTCCTGCTCCTCTTAGCATGATAACGAAGATTCAAAGAGAGTGAGATGCCAGCTCCTTTCATTCAGTCAGTAGCTTCAATCATTTCTGGATGTTTTTCAATGGCAAAAATCAATGAATATTGTAAATGCACAAACAGTAATTTCTCCACATTGCAAGGTGCAATTCTGAAATTTTTTGCTTTTTCCTGCTCCTCTTAGCATGATAAAAAAGATTCAAAGAGAGTGAGATGCCAGCTCTTTTCATTCAGTCAGTAGCTTCAAACATTTCTGGTATATGAATAACATGATGTTTTTCAATGGCAAAAATCAATGAATATTGTAAATGCACAAACAGTAATTTCTCCGCATTGCAAGGTGCAATTCTGAATTTTTTTGCTTTTTCCTGCTCCTCTTAGCATGATAAAGAAGATTCAAAGAGAGTAAGATGCCAGCTCCTTTCATTCAGTCAGTAGCTTCAAACATTTCTGGACGTTTTTCAATGGCAAAAATCAATGAATATTGTAAATGCACAAACAGTAATTTCTCCACATTGCAAGGTGCAATTCTGAAATTTTTTGCTTTTTCCTGCTCCTCTTAGCATGATAAAGAAGATTCAAAGAGAGTGAGATGCCAGCTCTTTTCATTCAGTCAGTAGCTTCAAACATTTCTGGTATATGAATAACATGATGTTTTTCAATGGCAAAAATCAATGAATATTGTAAATGCACAAACAGTAATTTCTCCGCATTGCAAGGTGCAATTCTGAAATTTTTTGCTTTTTCCTGCTCCTCTTACCATGATAAAGAAGATTCAAAGAGAGTGAGATGCCAGCTCCTTGCATTCAGCCAGTAGCTTCAAACATTTCTGGACGTTTTTCAATGGCAAAAATCAATGAATATTGTAAATGCACAAACAGTAATTTCTCCACATTGCAAGGTGCAATTCTGAAATTTTTTGCTTTTTCCTGCTCCTCTTAGCATGATAAAGAAGATTCAAAAAGAGTGAGATGCCAGCTCTTTTCATTCAGTCAGTAGCTTCAAACATTTCTGGTATATGAATAACATGATGTTTTTCAATGGCAAAAATCAATGAATATTGTAAATGCACAAACAGTAATTTCTCCGCATTGCAAGGTGCAATTCTGAAATTTTTTGCTTTTTCCTGCTCCTCTTAGCATGATAAAGAAAATTCAAAGAGAGTGAGATACCAGCTTCTTTCATTCAGTCAGTAGCTTCAAACATTTCTGGACGTTTTTCAATGGCAAAAATCAATGAATATTGTAAATGCACAAACAGTAATTTCTCCACATTGCAAGGTGCAATTCTGAAATTTTTTGCTTTTTCCTGCTCCTCTTAGCATGATAAAGAAGATTCAAAGAGAGTGAGATGCCAGCTCTTTTCATTCAGTCAGTAGCTTCAAACATTTCTGGTATATGAATAACATGATGTTTTTCAATGGCAAAAATCAATGAATATTGTAAATGCACAAACAGTAATTTCTCCACATTGCAAGGTGCAATTCTGAAATTTTTTGCTTTTTCCTGCTCCTCTTAGCATGATAAAGAAGATTCAAAGAGAGTGAGATACCAGCTCCTTTCATTCAGTCAGTAGCTTCAAACATTTCTGGACGTTTTTCAATGGCAAAAATCAATGAATATTGTAAATGCACAAACAGTAATTTCTCCACATTGCAAGGTGCAATTCTGAAATTTTTTGCTTTTTCCTGCTCCTCTTAGCATGATAAAGAAGATTCAAAGAGAGTGAGATGCCAGCTCTTTTCATTCAGTCAGTAGCTTCAAACATTTCTGGTATATGAATAACATGATGTTTTTCAATGGCAAAAATCAATGAATATTGTAAATGCACAAACAGTAATTTCTCCACATTGCAAGGTGCAATTCTGAAATTTTTTGCTTTTTCCTGCTCCTCTTAGCATGATAACGAAGATTCAAAGAGAGTGAGATGCCAGCTCCTTTCATTCAGTCAGTAGCTTCAATCATTTCTGGATGTTTTTCAATGGCAAAAATCAATGAATATTGTAAATGCACAAACAGTAATTTCTCCACATTGCAAGGTGCAATTCTGAAATTTTTTGCTTTTTCCTGCTCCTCTTAGCATGATAAAAAAGATTCAAAGAGAGTGAGATGCCAGCTCTTTTCATTCAGTCAGTAGCTTCAAACATTTCTGGTATATGAATAACATGATGTTTTTCAATGGCAAAAATCAATGAATATTGTAAATGCACAAACAGTAATTTCTCCGCATTGCAAGGTGCAATTCTGAATTTTTTTGCTTTTTCCTGCTCCTCTTAGCATGATAAAGAAGATTCAAAGAGAGTAAGATGCCAGCTCCTTTCATTCAGTCAGTAGCTTCAAACATTTCTGGACGTTTTTCAATGGCAAAAATCAATGAATATTGTAAATGCACAAACAGTAATTTCTCCACATTGCAAGGTGCAATTCTGAAATTTTTTGCTTTTTCCTGCTCCTCTTAGCATGATAAAGAAGATTCAAAGAGAGTGAGATGCCAGCTCTTTTCATTCAGTCAGTAGCTTCAAACATTTCTGGTATATGAATAACATGATGTTTTTCAATGGCAAAAATCAATGAATATTGTAAATGCACAAACAGTAATTTCTCCGCATTGCAAGGTGCAATTCTGAAATTTTTTGCTTTTTCCTGCTCCTCTTAGCATGATAAAGAAGATTCAAAGAGAGTGAGATGCCAGCTCCTTTCATTCAGTCAGTAGCTTCAAAAATTTCTGGACGTTTTTCAATGGCAAAAATCAATGAATATTGTAAATGCACAAACAGTAATTTCTCCACATTGCAAGGTGCAATTCTGAAATTTTTTGCTTTTTCCTGCTCCTCTTAGCATGATAAAGAAGATTCAAAGAGAGTGAGATGCCAGCTCTTTTCATTCAGTCAGTAGCTTCAAACATTTCTGGTATATGAATAACATGATGTTTTTCAATGGCAAAAATCAATGAATATTGTAAATGCATAAACAGTAATTTCTCCGCATTGCAAGGTGCAATTCTGAAATTTTTTGCTTTTTCCTGCTCCTCTTAGCATGACAAAGAAGATTCAAAGAGAGTGAGATGCCAGCTCCTTTCATTCAGTCAGTAGCTTCAAACATTTCTGGTATATGAATAACATGATGTTTTTCAATGGCAAAAATCAATGAATATTGTAAATGCACAAACAGTAATTTCTCCACATTGCAAGGTGCAATTCTGAAATTTTTTGCTTTTTCCTGCTCCTCTTAGCATGATAAAGAAGATTCAAAGAGAGTGAGATGCCAGCTCTTTTCATTCAGTCAGTAGCTTCAAACATTTCTGGTATATGAATAACATGATGTTTTTCAATGGCAAAAATCAATGAATATTGTAAATGCACAAACAGTAATTTCTCCACATTGCAAGGTGCAATTCTGACATTTTTTGCTTTTTCCTGCTCCTCTTAGCATGATAACGAAGATTCAAAGAGAGTGAGATGCCAGCTCCTTTCATTCAGTCAGTAGCTTCAATCATTTCTGGATGTTTTTCAATGGCAAAAATCAATGAATATTGTAAATGCACAAACAGTAATTTCTCCACATTGCAAGGTGCAATTCTGAAATTTTTTGCTTTTTCCTGCTCCTCTTAGCATGATAAAGAAGATTCAAAGAGAGTGAGATGCCAGCTCTTTTCATTCAGTCAGTAGCTTCAAACATTTCTGGTATATGAATAACATGATGTTTTTCAATGGCAAAAATCAATGAATATTGTAAATGCACAAACAGTAATTTCTCCGCATTGCAAGGTGCAATTCTGAATTTTTTTGCTTTTTCCTGCTCCTCTTAGCATGATAAAGAAGATTCAAAGAGAGTAAGATGCCAGCTCCTTTCATTCAGTCAGTAGCTTCAAACATTTCTGGACGTTTTTCAATGGCAAAAATCAATGAATATTGTAAATGCACAAACAGTAATTTCTCCACATTGCAAGGTGCAATTCTGAAATTTTTTGCTTTTTCCTGCTCCTCTTAGCATGATAAAGAAGATTCAAAGAGAGTGAGATGCCAGCTCTTTTCATTCAGTCAGTAGCTTCAAACATTTCTGGTATATGAATAACATGATGTTTTTCAATGGCAAAAATCAATGAATATTGTAAATGCACAAACAGTAATTTCTCCGCATTGCAAGGTGCAATTCTGAAATTTTTTGCTTTTTCCTGCTCCTCTTAGCATGATAAAGAAGATTCAAAGAGAGTGAGATGCCAGCTCCTTTCATTCAGTCAGTAGCTTCAAACATTTCTGGACGTTTTTCAATGGCAAAAATCAATGAATATTGTAAATGCACAAACAGTAATTTCTCCACATTGCAAGGTGCAATTCTGAAATTTTTTGCTTTTTCCTGCTCCTCTTAGCATGATAAAGAAGATTCAAAGAGAGTGAGATGCCAGCTCTTTTCATTCAGTCAGTAGCTTCAAACATTTCTGGTATATGAATAACATGATGTTTTTCAATGGCAAAAATCAATGAATATTGTAAATGCATAAACAGTAATTTCTCCGCATTGCAAGGTGCAATTCTGAAATTTTTTGCTTTTTCCTGCTCCTCTTAGCATGACAAAGAAGATTCAAAGAGAGTGAGATGCCAGCTCCTTTCATTCAGTCAGTAGCTTCAAACATTTCTGGACGTTTTTCAATGGCAAAAATCAATGAATATTGTAAATGCACAAACCGTAATTTCTCCACATTGCAAGGTGCAATTCTGAAATTTTTTGCTTTTTCCTGCTCCTCTTAGCATGATAAAGAAGATTCAAAGAGAGTGAGATGCCAGCTCCTTTCATTCAGTCAGTAGCTTCAATCATTTCTGGATGTTTTTCAATGGCAAAAATCAATGAATATTGTAAATGCACAAACCGTAATTTCTCCACATTGCAAGGTGCAATTCTGAAATTTTTTGCTTTTTCCTGCTCCTCTTAGCATGATAAAGAAGATTCAAAGAGAGTGAGATGCCAGCTCTTTTCATTCAGTCAGTAGCTTCAAACATTTCTGTTATATGAATAACATGATGTTTTTCAATGGCAAAAATCAATGAATATTGTAAATGCACAAACAGTAATTTCTCCGCATTGCAAGGTGCAATTCTGAATTTTTTTGCTTTTTCCTGCTCCTCTTAGCATGATAAAGAAGATTCAAAGAGAGTAAGATGCCAGCTCCTTTCATTCAGTCAGTAGCTTCAAACATTTCTGGACGTTTTTCAATGGCAAAAATCAATGAATATTGTAAATGCACAAACAGTAATTTCTCCACATTGCAAGGTGCAATTCTGAAATTTTTTGCTTTTTCCTGCTCCTCTTAGCATGATAAAGAAGATTCAAAGAGAGTGAGATGCCAGCTCTTTTCATTCAGTCAGTAGCTTCAAACATTTCTGGTATATGAATAACATGATGTTTTTCAATGGCAAAAATCAATGAATATTGTAAATGCACAAACAGTAATTTCTCCGCATTGCAAGGTGCAATTCTGAAATTTTTTGCTTTTTCCTGCTCCTCTTAGCATGATAAAGAAGATTCAAAGAGAGTGAGATGCCAGCTCCTTTCATTCAGTCAGTAGCTTCAAACATTTCTGGACGTTTTTCAATGGCAAAATTCAATGAATATTGTAAATGCACAAACAGTAATTTCTCCACATTGCAAGGTGCAATTCTGAAATTTTTTGCTTTTTCCTGCTCCTCTTAGCATGATAAAGAAGATTCAAAGAGAGTGAGATGCCAGCTCTTTTCATTCAGTCAGTAGCTTCAAACATTTCTGGTATATGAATAACATGATGTTTTTCAATGGCAAAAATCAATGAATATTGTAAATGCATAAACAGTAATTTCTCCGCATTGCAAGGTGCAATTCTGATTTTTTTTGCTTTTTCCTGCTCCTCTTAGCATGATAAAGAAGATTCAAAGAGAGTGAGATGCCAGCTCCTTTCATTCAGTCAGTAGCTTCAAACATTTCTGGACGTTTTTCAATGGCAAAAATCAATGAATATTCTAAATGCACAAACCGTAATTTCTCCACATTGCAAGGTGCAATTCTGAAATTTTTTGCTTTTTCCTGCTCCTCTTAGCATGATAAAGAAGATTCAAAGAGAGTGAGATGCCAGCTCTTTTCATTCAGTCAGTAGCTTCAAACATTTCTGGTATATGAATAACATGATGTTTTTCAATGGCAAAAATCAATGAATATTGTAAATGCACAAACAGTAATTTCTCCGCATTGCAAGGTGCAATTCTGAAATTTTTTGCTTTTTCCTGCTCCTCTTAGCATGATAAAGAAGATTCAAAGAGAGTGAGATGCCAGCTCCTTTCATTCAGTCAGTAGCTTCAAACATTTCTGGTATATGAATAACATGATGTTTTTCAATGGCAAAAATCAATGAATATTGTAAATGCACAAACAGTAATTTCTCCGCATTGCAAGGTGCAATTCTGAAATTTTTTGCTTTTTCCTGCTCCTCTTAGCATGATAAAGAAGATTCAAAGAGAGTGAGATGCCAGCTCCTTTCATTCAGTCAGTAGCTTCAATCATTTCTGGACGTTTTTCAATGGCAAAAATCAATGAATATTGTAAATGCACAAACAGTAGTTACTCCACATTGCAAGGTGCAATTCTGAAATTTTTTGCTTTTTCCTGCTCCTCTAAGCATGATAAAGAAGATTCAAAGAGAGTGAGATGCCAGCTCTTTTCATTCAGTCAGTAGCTTCAAACATTTCTGGTATATGAATAACGATGTTTTTCAATGGCAAAAATCAATGAATATTGTAAATGCACAAACAGTAATTTCTCCACATTGCAAGGTGCAATTCTGAAATTTTTTGCTTTTTCCTGCTCTTCTTAGCATGATAAAGAAGATTCAAAGAGAGTGAGATGCCAGCTCTTTTCATTCAGTCAGTAGCTTCAAACATTTCTGGTATATGAATAACATGATGTTTTTCAATGGCAAAAATCAATGAATATTGTAAATGCACAAACAGTAATTTCTCCGCATTGCAAGGTGCAATTCTGAATTTTTTTGCTTTTTCCTGCTCCTCTTAGCATGATAAAGAAGATTTAAAGAGAGTGAGATGCCAGCTCCTTTCATTCAGTCAGCAGTTTCAAACATTTCTGGACTTTTTCAATGGCAAAAATCAATGAATATTGTAAATGCACAAACAGTAATTTCTCCACATTGCAAGGTGCAATTCTGAAATTTTTTGCTTTTTCCTGCTCCTCTTAGCATGATAAAGAAGATTCAAAGAGAGTGAGATGCCAGCTCTTTTCATTCAGTCAGTAGCTTCAAACATTTCTGGTATATGAATAACATGATGTTTTTCAATGGCAAAAATCAATGAATATTGTAAATGCACAAAGAGTAATTTCTCCGCATTGCAAGGTGCAATTCTGAAATTTTTTGCTTTTTCCTGCTCCTCTTAGCATGATAAAGAAGATTCAAAGAGAGTGAGATGCCAGCTCCTTTCATTCAGTCAGTAGCTTCAAACATTTCTGGACGTTTTTCAATGGCAAAAATCAATGAATATTGTAAATGCACAAACAGTAATATCTCCACATTGCAAGGTGCAATTCTGAAATTTTTTGCTTTTTCCTGCTCCTCTTAGCATGATAAAGAAGATTCAAAGAGAGTGAGATGCCAGCTCTTTTCATTCAGTCAGTAGCTTCAAACATTTCTGGTATATGAATAACAAGATGTTTTTCAATGGCAAAAATCAATGAATATTGTAAATGCACAAACAGTAATTTCTCCTCATTGCAAGGTGCAATTCTGAAATTTTTTGCTTTTTCCTGCTCCTCTTAGCATGATAAAGAAGATTCAAAGAGAGTGAGATGCCAGCTCCTTTCATTCAGTCAGTAGCTTCAAACATTTCTGGACGTTTTTCAATGGCAAAAATCAATGAATATTGTAAATGCACAAACAGTAATTTCTCCACATTGCAAGGTGCAATTCTGAAATTTTTTGCTTTTTCCTGCTCCTCTTAGCATGATAAAGAAGATTCAAAGAGAGTGAGATGCCAGCTCTTTTCATTCAGTCAGTAGCTTCAAACATTTCTGTTATATGAATAACATGATGTTTTTCAATGGCAAAAATCAATGAATATTGTAAATGCACAAACAGTAATTTCTCCGCATTGCAAGGTGCAATTCTGAATTTTTTTGCTTTTTCCTGCTCCTCTTAGCATGATAAAGAAGATTCAAAGAGAGTAAGATGCCAGCTCCTTTCATTCAGTCAGTAGCTTCAAACATTTCTGGACGTTTTTCAATGGCAAAAATCAATGAATATTGTAAATGCACAAACAGTAATTTCTCCACATTGCAAGGTGCAATTCTGAAATTTTTTGCTTTTTCCTGCTCCTCTTAGCATGATAAAGAAGATTCAAAGAGAGTGAGATGCCAGCTCTTTTCATTCAGTCAGTAGCTTCAAACATTTCTGGTATATGAATAACATGATGTTTTTCAATGGCAAAAATCAATGAATATTGTAAATGCACAAACAGTAATTTCTCCGCATTGCAAGGTGCAATTCTGAAATTTTTTGCTTTTTCCTGCTCCTCTTAGCATGATAAAGAAGATTCAAAGAGAGTGAGATGCCAGCTCCTTTCATTCAGTCAGTAGCTTCAAACATTTCTGGACGTTTTTCAATGGCAAAAATCAATGAATATTGTAAATGCACAAACAGTAATTTCTCCACATTGCAAGGTGCAATTCTGAAATTTTTTGCTTTTTCCTGCTCCTCTTAGCATGATAAAGAAGATTCAAAGAGAGTGAGATGCCAGCTCTTTTCATTCAGTCAGTAGCTTCAAACATTTCTGGTATATGAATAACATGATGTTTTTCAATGGCAAAAATCAATGAATATTGTAAATGCATAAATAGTAATTTCTCCGCATTGCAAGGTGCAATTCTGAAATTTTTTGCTTTTTCCTGCTCCTCTTAGCATGACAAAGAAGATTCAAAGAGAGTGAGATGCCAACTCCTTTCATTCAGTCAGTAGCTTCAAACATTTCTGGACGTTTTTCAATGGCAAAAATCAATGAATATTCTAAATGCACAAACCGTAATTTCTCCACATTGCAAGGTGCAATTCTGAAATTTTTTGCTTTTTCCTGCTCCTCTTAGCATGATAAAGAAGATTCAAAGAGAGTGAGATGCCAGCTCTTTTCATTCAGTCAGTAGCTTCAAACATTTCTGGTATATGAATAACATGATGTTTTTCAATGGCAAAAATCAATGAATATTATAAATGCACAAACAGTAATTTCTCCGCATTGCAAGGTGCAATTCTGAATTTTTTTGCTTTTTCCTGCTCCTCTTAGCATGATAAAGAAGATTCAAAGAGAGTGAGATGCCAGCTCCTTTCATTCAGTCAGTAGCTTCAAACATTTCTGGACGTTTTTCAATGGCAAAAATCAATGAATATTGTAAATGCACAAACAGTAATTTCTCCACATTGCAAGGTGCAATTCTGAAATTTTTTGCTTTTTCCTGCTCCTCTTAGCATGATAAAGAAGATTCAAAGAGAGTGAGATGCCAGCTCTTTTCATTCAGTCAGTAGCTTCAAACATTTCTGGTATATGAATAACATGATGTTTTTCAATGGCAAAATCAATGAATATTGTAAATGCACAAACAGTAATTTCTCCGCATTGCAAGGTGCAATTCTGAAATTTTTTGCTTTTTCCTGCTCCTCTTAGCATGATAAAGAAGATTCAAAGAGAGTGAGATGCCAGCTCTTTTCATTCAGTCAGTAGCTTCAAACATTTCTGGTATATGAATAACATGATGTTTTTCAATGGCAAAAATCAATGAATATTGTAAATGCACAAAGAGTAATTTCTCCGCATTGCAAGGTGCAATTCTGAAATTTTTTGCTTTTTCCTGCTCCTCTTAGCATGATAAAGAAGATTCAAAGAGAGTGAGATGCCAGCTCCTTTCATTCAGTCAGTAGCTTCAAACATTTCTGGACGTTTTTCAATGGCAAAAATCAATGAATATTGTAAATGCACAAACAGTAATATCTCCACATTGCAAGGTGCAATTCTGAAATTTTTTGCTTTTTCCTGCTCCTCTTAGCATGATAAAGAAGATTCAAAGAGAGTGAGATGCCAGCTCTTTTCATTCAGTCAGTAGCTTCAAACATTTCTGGTATATGAATAACAAGATGTTTTTCAATGGCAAAAATCAATGAATATTGTAAATGCACAAACAGTAATTTCTCCTCATTGCAAGGTGCAATTCTGAAATTTTTTGCTTTTTCCTGCTCCTCTTAGCATGATAAAGAAGATTCAAAGAGAGTGAGATGCCAGCTCCTTTCATTCAGTCAGTAGCTTCAAACATTTCTGGACGTTTTTCAATGGCAAAAATCAATGAATATTGTAAATGCACAAACAGTAATTTCTCCACATTGCAAGGTGCAATTCTGAAATTTTTTGCTTTTTCCTGCTCTTCTTAGCATGATAAAGAAGATTCAAAGAGAGTGAGATGCCAGCTCTTTTCATTCAGTCAGTAGCTTCAAACATTTCTGGTATATGAATAACATGATGTTTTTCAATGGCAAAAATCAATGAATATTGTAAATGCACAAACAGTAATTTCTCCGCATTGCAAGGTGCAATTCTGAAATTTTTTGCTTTTTCCTGCTCCTCTTAGCATGATAAAGAAGATTCAAAGAGAGTGAGATGCCAGCTCCTTTCATTCAGTCAGTAGCTTCAAACATTTCTGGACTTTTTCAATGGCAAAAATCAATGAATAGTGTAAATGCACAAACAGTAATTTCTCCACATTGCAAGGTGCAATTCTGAAATTTTTTGCTTTTCCTGCTCCTCTTAGCATGATAAAGAACATTCAAAGAGAGTGAGATGCCAGCTCTTTTCATTCAGTCAGTAGCTTCAAACATTTCTGGTATATGAATAACATGATGTTTTTCAATGGCAAAAATCAATGAATATTGTAAATGCACAAAGAGTAATTTCTCCGCATTGCAAGGTGCAATTCTGAAATTTTTTGCTTTTTCCTGCTCCTCTTAGCATGATAAAGAAGATTCAAAGAGAGTGAGATGCCAGCTCCTTTCATTCAGTCAGTAGCTTCAAACATTTCTGGACGTTTTTCAATGGCAAAAATCAATGAATATTGTAAATGCACAAACAGTAATATCTCCACATTGCAAGGTGCAATTCTGAAATTTTTTGCTTTTTCCTGCTCCTCTTAGCATGATAAAGAAGATTCAAAGAGAGTGAGATGCCAGCTCTTTTCATTCAGTCAGTAGCTTCAAACATTTCTGGTATATGAATAACAAGATGTTTTTCAATGGCAAAAATCAATGAATATTGTAAATGCACAAACAGTAATTTCTCCGCATTGCAAGGTGCAATTCTGAAATTTTTTGCTTTTTCCTGCTCCTCTTAGCATGATAAAGAAGATTCAAAGAGAGTGAGATGCCAGCTCCTTTCATTCAGTCAGTAGCTTCAAACATTTCTGGACGTTTTTCAATGGCAAAAATCAATGAATATTGTAAATGCACAAACAGTAATTTCTCCACATTGCAAGGTGCAATTCTGAAATTTTTTGCTTTTTCCTGCTCCTCTTAGCATGAGAAAGAAGATTCAAAGAGAGTGAGATGCCAGCTCTTTTCATTCAGTCAGTAGCTTCAAACATTTCTGGTATATGAATAACATGATGTTTTTCAATGGCAAAAATCAATGAATATTGTAAATGCACAAACAGTAATTTCTCCGCATTGCAAGGTGCAATTCTGAAATTTTTTACTTTTTCCTGCTCCTCTTAGCATGATAAAGAAGATTCAAAGAGAGTGAGATGCCAGCTCTTTTCATTCAGTCAGTAGCTTCAAACATTTCTGGACGTTTTTCAATGGCAAAAATCAATGAATATTGTAAATGCACAAACAGTAATTTCTCCGCATTGCAAGGTGCAATTCTGAAATTTTTTGCTTTTTCCTGCTCCTCTTAGCATCATAAAGAAGATTCAAAGAGAGTGAGATGCCAGCTCCTTTCATTCAGTCAGTAGCTTCAAACATTTCTGGACGTTTTTCAATGGCAAAAATCAATGAATATTGTAAATGCGCAAACAGCAATTTCTCCACATTGCAAGGTGCAATTCTGAAATTTTTTGCTTTTTCCTGCTCCTCTTAGCATGATAAAGAAGATTCAAAGAGATTGAGATGCCAGCTCTTTTCATTCAGTCAGTAGCTTCAAACATTTCTGGTATATGAATAACATGATGTTTTTCAATGGCAAAAATCAATGAATATTGTAAATGCGCAAACAGTAATTTCTCCACATTGCAAGGTGCAATTCTGAAATTTTTTGCTTTTTCCTGCTCCTTTTAGCATGATAAAGAAGATTCAAAGAGGGTGAGATGCCAGCTCCTTTCATTCAGTCAGTAGCTTCAAACATTTCTGGACGTTTTTCAATGGCAAAAATCAATGAATATTGTAAATGCACAAACAGTAATTTCTCCACATTGCAAGGTGCAATTCTGAAATTTTTTGCTTTTTCCTGCTCCTCTTAGCATGATAAAGAAGATTCAAAGAGAGTGAGATGACATCTCTTTTCATTCAGTCAGTAGCTTCAAACATTTCTGGTATATGAATAACATGATGTTTTTCAATGGCAAAAATCAATGAATATTGTAAATGCACAAACAGTAATTTCTCCGCATTGCAAGGTGCAATTCTGAAATTTTTTGCTTTTTCCTGCTCCTCTTAGCATGATAAAGAAGATTCAAAGAGAGTGAGATGCCAGCTCTTTTCATTCAGTCAGTAGCTTCAAACATTTCTGGTATATGAATAACATGATGTTTTTCAATGGCAAAAATCAATGAATATTGTAAATGCACAAACAGTAAATTCTCCGCATTGCAAGGTGCAATTCTGAAATTTTTTGCTTTTTCCTGCTCCTCTTAGCATGATAAAGAAGATTCAAAGAGAGTGAGATGCCAGCTCCTTTCATTCAGTCAGTAGCTTCAAACATTTCTGAACGTTTTTCAATGGCAAAAATCAATGAATATTGTAAATGCGCAAAGAGTAATTTCTCCACATTGCAAGGTGCAATTCTGAAATTTTTTGCTTTTTCCTGCTCCTCTTAGCATGATAAAGAAGATTCAAAGAGAGTGAGATGCCAGCTCTTTTCATTCAGTCAGTAGCTTCAAACATTTCTGGTATATGAATAACATGATGTTTTTCAATGGCAAAAATCAGTGAATATTGTAAATGCACAAGCAGTAATTTCTCCGCATTGCAAGGTGCAATTCTGAAATTTTTTGCTTTTTCCTGCTCCTTTTAGCATGATAAAGAAGATTCAAAGAGGGTGAGATGCCAGCTCCTTTCATTCAGTCAGTAGCTTCAAACATTTCTGGACGTTTTTCAATGGCAAAAATCAATGAATATTGTAAATACACAAACAGTAATTTCTCCACATTGCAAGGTGCAATTCTGAAATTTTTTGCTTTTTCCTGCTCCTCTTAGCATGATAAAGAAGATTCAAAGAGAGTGAGATGACAGCTCTTTTCATTCAGTCAGTAGCTTCAAACATTTCTGGTATATGAATAACATGATGTTTTTCAATGGCAAAAATCAATGAATATTGTAAATGCACAAACAGTAATTTCTCCGCATTGCAAGGTGCAATTCTGAAATTTTTTGCTTTTTCCTGCTCCTCTTAGCATGATAAAGAAGATTCAAAGAGAGTGAGATGCCAGCTCCTTTCATTCAGTCAGTAGCTTCAATCATTTCTGAACGTTTTTCAATGGCAAAAATCAATGAATATTGTAAATGCACAAACAGTAATTTCTCCACATTGCAAGGTGCAATTCTGAAATTTTTTGCTTTTTCCTGCTCCTCTTAGCATGATAAAGAAGATTCAAAGAGAGTGAGATCCCAGCTCTTTTCATTCAGTCAGTAGCTTCAAACATTTCTGGTATATGAATAACATGATGTTTTTCAATGGCAAAAATCAATGAATATTGTAAATGCACAAACAGTAATTTCTCCGCATTGCAAGGTGCAATTCTGAAATTTTTTGCTTTTTCCTGCTCCTCTTAGCATGATAAAGAAGATTCAAAGAGGGTAATATGCCAGCTCCTTTCATTCAGTCAGTAGCTTCAAACATTTCTGGACGTTTTTCAATGGCAAAAATCAATGAATATTGTAAATGCACAAACAGTAATTTCTCCACATTGCAAGGTGCAATTCTGAAATTTCTTGCTTTTTCCTGCTCCTCTTAGCATGAAAAAGAAGATTCAAAGAGAGTGAGATGCCAGCTCTTTTCATTCAGTCAGTAGCTTCAAACATTTCTGGTATATGAATAACATGATGTTTTTCAATGGCAAAAATCAATGAATATTGTAAATGCACAAACAGTAATTTCTCCGCATTGCAAGGTGCAATTCTGAACGTTTTGCTTTTTCCTGCTCCTCTTAGCATGATAAAGAAGATTCAAAGAGAGTGAGATGCCAGCTCCTTTCATTCAGTCAGTAGCTTCAAACATTTCTGGACGTTTTTCAATGGCAAAAATCAATGAATATTGTAAATGCACAAACAGTAATTTCTCCACATTGCAAGGTGCAATTCTGAAATTTTTTGCTTTTTCCTGCTTCTCTTAGCATGATAAAGAAGATTCAAAGAGAGTGAGATGCCAGCTCTTTTCATTCAGTCAGTAGCTTCAAACATTTCTGGTATATGAATAACATGATGTTTTTCAATGGCAAAAATCAATGAATATTGTAAATGCACAAACAGTAATTTCTCCGCATTGCAAGGTGCAATTCTGAAATTTTTTGCTTTTTCCTGCTCCTCTTAGCATGATAAAGAAGATTCAAAGAGAGTGAGATGCCAGCTCCTTTCATTCAGTCAGTAGCTTCAATCATTTCTGGACGTTTTTCAATGGCAAAAATCAATGAATATTGTAAATGCACAAACAGTAATTTCTCCACATTGCAAGGTGCAATTCTGAAATTTTTTGCTTTTTCCTGCTCCTCTTAGCATGATAAAGAAGATTCAAAGAGAGTGAGATGCCAGCTCTTTTCATTCAGTCAGTAGCTTCAAACATTTCTGGTATATGAATAACATGATGTTTTTCAATGGCAAAAATCAATGAATATTGTAAATGCACAAACAGTAATTTCTCCGCATTGCAAGGTGCAATTCTGAAATTTTTTGCTTTTTCTTGCTCCTCTTAGCATGATAAAGAAGATTCAAAGAGAGTGAGATGCCAGCTCCTTTCATTCAGTCAGTAGCTTCAAACATTTCTGGACGTTTTTCAATGGCAAAAATCAATGAATATTGTAAATGCACAAACAGTAATTTCTCCACATTGCAAGGTGCAATTCTGAAATTTTTTGCTTTTTCCTGCTCCTCTTAGCATGATAAAGAAGATTCAAAGAGAGTGAGAAGCCAGCTCTTTTCATTCAGTCAGTAGCTTCAAACATTTCTGGTATATGAATATCATGATGTTTTTCAATGGCAAAAATCAATGAATATTGTAAATGCACAAACAGTAATTTCTCCGCATTGCAAGGTGCAATTCTGAAATGTTTTGCTTTTTCCTGCTCCTCTTAGCATGATAAAGAAGATTCAAAGAGAGTGAGATGCCAGCTCCTTTCATTCAGTCAGTAGCTTCAAACATTTCTGGATGTTTTTCAATGGCAAAAATCAATGAATATTGTAAATGCACAAACAGTAATTTCTCCACATTGCAAGGTGCAATTCTGAAATTTTTTGCTTTTTCCTGCTCCTCTTAGCATGATAAAGAATATTCAAAGAGAGTGAGATGCCAGCTCTTTTCATTCAGTCAGTAGCTTCAAACATTTCTGGTATATGAATAACATGATGTTTTTCAATGGCAAAAATCAATGAATATTGTAAATGCACAAACAGTAATTTCTCCGCATTGCAAGGTGCAATTCTGAAATTTTTTGCTTTTTCCTGCTCCACTTAGCATGATAAAGAAGATTCAAAGAGAGTGAGATGCCAGCTCCTTTCATTCAGTCAGTAGCTTCAAACATTTCTGGACGTTTTTCAATGGCAAAAATCAATGAATATTGTAAATGCACAAACAATAATTTCTCCACATTGCAAGGTGCAATTCTGAAATTTTTTGCTTTTTCCTGCTCCTCTTAGCATGATAAAGAAGATTCAAAGAGAGTGAGATGCCAGCTCTTTTCATTCAGTCAGTAGCTTCAAACATTTCTGGTATATGAATAAGATGATGTTTTTCAATGGCAAAAATCAATGAATATTGTAAATGCACAAACAGTAATTTCTCCGCATTGCAAGGTGCAATTCTGAAATTTTTTGCTTTTTCCTGCTCCTCTTAGCATGATAAAGAAGATTCAAAGAGAGTGAGATGCCAGCTCCTTTCATTCAGTCAGTAGCTTCAAACATTTCTGGACGTTTTTCAATGGCAAAAATCAATGAATATTGTAAATGCACAAACAGTAATTTCTCCACATTGCAAGGTGCAATTCTGAAATTTTTTGCTTTTTCCTGCTCCTCTTAGCATGATAAAGAAGATTCAAAGAGAGTGAGATGCCAGCTCTTTTCATTCAGTCAGTAGCTTCAAACATTTCTGGTATATGAATAACATGATGTTTTTCAATGGCAAAAATCAATGAATATTGTAAATGCACAAACAGTAATTTCTCCGCATTGCAAGGTGCAATTCTGAAATTTTTTGCTTTTTTCTGCTCCTCTTAGTATGATAAAGAAGATTCAAAGAGAGTGAGATGCCAGCTCCTTTCATTCAGTCAGTAGCTTCAAACATTTCTGGACGTTTTTCAATGGCAAAAATCAATGAATATTGTAAATGCACAAACAGTAATTTCTCCACATTGCAAGGTGCAATTCTGAAATTTTTTGCTTTTTCCTGCTCCTCTTAGCATGATAAAAAAGATTCAAAGAGAGTGAGATGCCAGCTCTTTTCATTCAGTCAGTAGCTTCAAACATTTCTGGTATATGAATAACATGATGTTTTCAATGGCAAAAATCAATGAATATTGTAAATGCACAAACAGTAATTTCTCCGCATTGCAAGGTGCAATTCTGAAATTTTTTGCTTTTTCCTGCTCCTCTTAGCATGATAAAGAAGATTCAAAGAGAGTGAGATGCCAGCTCCTTTCATTCAGTCAGTAGCTTCAAACATTTCTGGACGTTTTTCAATGGCAAAAATCAATGAATATTGTAAATGCGCAAACAGTAATTTCTCCACATTGCAAGGTGCAATTCTGAAATTTTTTGCTTTTTCCTGCTCCTCTTAGCATGACAAAGAAGATTCAAAGAGAGTGAGATGCCAGCTCTTTTCATTCAGTCAGTAGCTTCAAACATTTCTGGTATATGAATAACATGATGTTTTTCAATGGCAAAAATCAATGAATATTGTAAATGCACAAACAGTAATTTCTCCGCATTGCAAGGTGCAATTCTGAAATTTTTTGCTTTTTCCTGCTCCTTTTAGCATGATAAAGAAGATTCAAAGAGAGTGAGATGCCAGCTCCTTTCATTCAGTCAGTAGCTTCAAACATTTCTGGACGTTTTTCAATGGCAAAAATCAATGAATATTGTAAATGAACAAACAGTAATTTCTCCACATTGCAAGGTGCAATTCTGAAATTTTTTGCTTTTTCCTGCTCCTCTTAGCATGATAAAGAAGATTCAAAGAGAGTGAGATGCCAGCTCTTTTCATTCAGTCAGTAGCTTCAAACATTTCTGGTATATGAATAACATGATGTTTTTCAATGGCAAAAATCAATGAATATTGTAAATGCACAAACAGTAATTTCTCCGCATTGCAAGGTGCAATTCTGAAATTTTTTGCTTTTTCCTGCTCCTCTTAGCATGATAAAGTAGATTCAAAGAGAGTGAGATGCCAGCTCCTTTCATTCAGTCAGTAGCTTCAATCATTTCTGGACGTTTTTCAATGGCAAAAATCAATGAATATTGTAAATGCACAAACAGTAATTTCTCCACATTGCAAGGTGCAATTCTGAATTTTTTTGCTTTTTCCTGCTCCTCTTAGCATGATAAAGAAGATTCAAAGAGAGTGATATGCCAGCTCTTTTCATTCAGTCAGTAGCTTCAAACATTTCTGGTATATGAATAACATGATGTTTTTCAATGGCAAAAATCTATGAATATTGTAAATGCACAAACAGTAAATTCTCCGCATTGCAAGGTGCAATTCTGAAATTTTTTGCTTATTCCTGCTCTTCTTAGCATGATAAAGAAGATTCAAAGAGAGTGAGATGCCAGCTCCTTTCATTCAGTCAGTAGCTTCAAACATTTCTGGATGTTTTTCAATGGCAAAAATCAATGAATATTTTAAATGCACAAACAGTAATTTCTCCACATTGCAAGGTGCAATTCTGAAATTTTTTGCTTTTTCCTGCTCCTCTTAGCATGATAAAGAAGATTCAAAGAGAGTGAGATGCCAGCTCTTTTCATTCAGTCAGTAGCTTCAAACATTTCTGGTATATGAATAACATGATGTTTTTCAATGGCAAAAATCAATGAATATTTTAAATGCACAAACAGTAATTTCTCCGCATTGCACGGTGCAATTCTGAAATGTTTTGCTTTTTCCTGCTCCTCTTAGCATGATAAAGAAGATTCAAAGAGAGTGAGATGCCAGCTCCTTTCATTCAGTCAGTAGCTTCAAACATTTCTGGACGTTTTTCAATGGCAAAAATCAATGAATATTGTAAATGCACAAACAGTAATTTCTCCACATTGCAAGGTGCAATTCTGAAAATTTTTGCTTTTTCCTGCTCCTCTTAGCATGATAAAGAAGATTCAAAGAGAGTGAGATGCCAGCTCCTTTCATTCAGTCAGTAGCTTCAATCATTTCTGGACGTTTTTCAATGGCAAAAATCAATGAATATTGTAAATGCACAAACAGTAATTTCTCCACATTGCAAGGTGCAATTCTGAAATTTTTTGCTTTTTCCTGCTCCTCTTAGCATGATAAAGAAGATTCAAAGAGAGTGAGATGCCAGCTCTTTTCATTCAGTCAGTAGCTTCAAACATTTCTGGTATATGAATAACATGATGTTTTTCAATGGCAAAAATCAATGAATATTGTAAATGCACAAACAGTAAATTCTCCTCATTGCAAGGTGCAATTCTGAAATTTTTTCCTTTTTCCTGCTCCTCTTAGCATGATAAAGAAGATTCAAAGAGAGTGAGATGCCAGCTCCTTTCATTCAGTCAGTAGCTTCAATCATTTCTGGACGTTTTTCAATGGCAAAAATCAATGAATATTGTAAATGCACAAACAGTAATTTCTCCACTTTGCAAGGTGCAATTCTGAAATTTTTTGCTTTTTCCTGCTCCTCTTAGCATGATAAAGAAGATTCAAAGAGAGTGAGATGGCAGCTCTTTTCATTCAGTCAGTAGCTTCAAACATTTCTGGTATATGAATAACATGATGTTTTTCAATGGCAAAAATCAATGAATATTGTAAATGCACAAACAGTAATTTCTCCGCATTGCAAGGTGCAATTCTGAAATTTTTTGCTTTTTCCTGCTCCTCTTAGTATGATAAAGAAGATTCAAAGAGAGTGAGATGCCAGCTCCTTTCATTCAGTCAGTAGCTTCAAACATTTCTGGACGTTTTTCAATGGCAAAAATCAATGAATATTGTAAATGCTCAAACAGTAATTTCTCCACATTGCAAGGTGCAATTCTGTAATTTTTTGCTTTTTCGTGCTCCTCTTAGCATGATAAAAAAGATTCAAAGAGAGTGAGATGCCAGCTCTTTTCATTCAGTCAGTAGCTTCAAACATTTCTGGTATATGAATAACATGATGTTTTTCAATGGCAAAAATCAATGAATATTGTAAATGCACAAACAGTAATTTCTCCGCATTGCAAGGTGCAATTCTGAAATTTTTTGCTTTCTCCTGCTCCTCTTAGCATGATAAAGAAGATTCAAAGAGAGTGAGATGCCAGCTCCTTTCATTCAGTCAGTAGCTTCAAACATTTCTGGACGTTTCTCAATGGCAAAAATCAATGAATATTGTAAATGCGCAAACACTAATTTCTCCACATTGCAAGGTGCAATTCTAAAATTTTTTGCTTTTTCCTGCTCCTCTTAGCATGATAAAGAAGATTCAAAGAGAGTGAGATGCCATCTCTTTTCATTCAGTCAGTAGCTTCAAACATTTCTGGTATATGAATAACATGATGTTTTTCAAAGGCAAAAATCAATGAATATTGTAAATGCACAAACAGTAATTTCTCCGCATTGCAAGGTGCAATTCTGAAATTTTTTGCTTTTTCCTGATCCTTTTAGCATGATAAAGAAGATTCAAAGAGAGTGAGATGCCAGCTCCTTTCATTCAGTCAGTAGCTTCAAACATTTCTGGACGTTTTTCAATGGCAAAAATTAATGAATATTGTAAATGCACAAACAGTAATTTCTCCACATTGCAAGGTGCAATTCTGAAATTTTTTGCTTTTTCCTGCTCCTCTTAGCATGATAAATAAGATTCAAAGAGAGTGAGATGCCAGGTCTTTTCATTCAGTCAGTAGCTTCAAACATTTCTGGTATATGAATAACATGATGTTTTTCAATGGCAAAAATCAATGAATATTGTAAATGCACAAACAGTAATTTCTCCGCATTGCAAGGTGCAATTCTGAAATTTTTTGCTTTTTCCTGCTCCTCTTAGCATGATAAAAAAGATTCAAAGAGAGTGAGATGCCAGCTCTTTTCATTCAGTCAGTAGCTTCAAACATTTCTGGTATATGAATAACATGATGTTTTTCAATGGCAAAAATCAATGAATATTGTAAATGCACAAACAGTAATTTCTCCGCATTGCAAGGTGCAATTCTGAAATTTTTTGCTTTTTCCTGCTCCTCTTAGCATGATAAAGAAGATTCAAAGAGAGTGAGATGCCAGTCCTTTCATTCAGTCAGTAGCTTCAAACATTTCTGGACGTTTTTCAATGGCAAAAATCAATGAATATTGTAAATGCACAAACAGTAATTTTTCCGCATTGCAAGGTGCAATTCTGAAATTTTTTGCTTTTTCCTACTCCTCTTAGCATGATAAAGAAGATTCAAAGAGAGTGAGATGCCAGCTCTTTTCATTCAGTCAGTAGCTTCAAACATTTCTGGTATATGAATAACATGATGTTTTTCAATGGCAAAAATCAATGAATATTGTAAATGCACAAACAGTAATTTCTCCGCATTGCAAGGTGCAATTCTGAAATTTTTTGCTTTTTCCTGCTCCTCTTAGCATGATAAAGAAGATTCAAAGAGAGTGAGATGCCAGCTCCTTTCATTCAGTCAGTAGCTTCAAACATTTCTGGACGTTTTTCAATGGCAAAAATCAATGAATATTGTAAATGCACAAACAGTAATTTCTCCACATTGCAAGGTGCAATTCTGAAATTTTTTGCTTTTTCCTGCTCCTCTTAGCATGATAAAGAAGATTCAAAGAGAGTGAGATGCCAGCTCTTTTCATTCAGTCAGTAGCTTCAAACATTTCTGGTATATGAATAACATGATGTTTTCCAATGGCAAAAATCAATGAATATTGTAAATGCACAAACAGTAATTTCTCCGCATTGCAAGGTGCAATTCTGAAATTTTTTGCTTTTTCCTGCTCCACTTAGCATGATAAAGAAGATTCAAAGAGAGTGAGATGCCAGCTCCTTTCATTCAGTCAGTAGCTTCAAACATTTCTGGACGTTTTTCAATGGCAAAAATCAATGAATATTGTAAATGCACAAACAGTAATTTCTCCACATTGCAAGGTGCAATTCTGAAATTTTTTGCTTTTTCCTGCTCCTCTTAGCATGATAAAGAAGATTCAAAGAGAGTGAGATGCCAGCTCTTTTCATTCAGTCAGTAGCTTCAAACATTTCTGGTATATGAATAACATGTTTTTCAATGGCAAAAATCAATGAATATTGTAAATGCACAAACAGTAATTTCTCCGCATTGCAAGGTGCAATTCTGAAATTTTTTGCTTTTTCCTGCTCCTCTTAGCATGATAAAGAAGATTCAAAGAGAGTGAGATGCCAGCTCCTTTCATTCAGTCAGTAGCTTCAAACATTTCTGGACGTTTTTCAATGGCAAAAATCAATGAATATTGTAAATGCACAAACAGTAATTTCTCCACATTGCAAGGTGCAATTCTGAAATTTTTTGCTTTTTCCTGCTCTTCTTAGCATGATAAAGAAGATTCAAAGAGAGTGAGATGCCAGCTCTTTTCATTCAATCAGTAGCTTCAAACATTTCTGGTATATGAATAACATGATGTTTTTCAATGGCAAAAATCAATGAATATTGTAAATGCACAAACAGCAATTTCTCCGCATTGCAAGGTGCAATTCTGAAATTTTTTGCTTTTTCCTGCTCCTCTTAGCATGATAAAGAAGATTCAAAGAGAGTGAGATGCCAGCTCCTTTCATTCAGTCAGTAGCTACAAACATTTCTGGACATTTCTCAATGGCAAAAATCAATGAATATTGTAAATGCACAAACAGTAATTTCTCCACATTGCAAGGTGCAATTCTGAAATTTTTTGCTTTTTCCTGCTCCTCTTAGCATGATAAAGAAGATTCAAAGAGAGTGAGATGCCAGATCTTTTCATTCAGTCAGTAGCTTCAAACATTTCTGGTATATGAATAACATGATGTTTTTCAATGGCAAAAATCAATGAATATTGTAAATGGACAAACAGTAATTTCTCCGCATTGCAAGGTGCAATTCTGAAATTTTTTGCTTTTTCCTGCTCCTCTTAGCATGATAAAGAAGATTCAAAGAGAGTGAGATGCCAGCTCCTTTCATTCAGTCAGTAGCTTCAAACATTTCTGGATGTTTTTCAATGGCAAAAATCAATGAATATTGTAAATGCACAAACAGTAATTTCTCCACATTGCAAGGTGCAATTCTGAAATTTTTTGCTTTTTCCTGCTCCTCTTAGCATGATAAAGAAGATTCAAAGAGAGTGAGATGCCAGCTCTTTTCATTCAGTCAGTAGCTTCAAACATTTCTGGTATATGAATAACAAGATGTTTTTCAATGGCAAAAATCAATGAATATTGTAAATGCACAAACAGTAATTTCTCCGCATTGCAAGGTGCAATTCTGAAATTTTTTGCTTTTTCCTGCTCCTCTTAGCATGATAAAGAAGATTCAAAGAGAGTGAGATGCCAGCTACTTTCATTCAGTCAGAAGCTTCAAATATTTCTGGACATTTTTCAATGGCAAAAATCAATGAATATTGTAAATGCACAAACAGTAATTTCTCCACATTGCAAGGTGCAATTCTGAAATTTTTTGCTTTTTCCTGCTCCTCTTAGCATGAGAAAGAAGATTCAAAGAGAGTGAGATGCCAGCTCTTTTCATTCAGTCAGTAGCTTCAAACATTTCTGGTATATGAATAACATGATGTTTTTCAATGGCAAAAATCAATGAATATTGTAAATGCACAAACAGTAATTTCTCCGCATTGCAAGGTGCAATTCTGAAATTTTTTGCTTTTTCCTGCTCCTCTTAGCATGATAAAGAAGATTCAAAGAGCGTGAGATGCCAGCTCCTTTCATTCAGTCAGTAGCTTCAAACATTTCTGGACGTTTTTCAATGGCAAAAATCAATGAATATTGTAAATGCACAAACAGTAATTTCTCCACATTGCAAGGTGCAATTCTGAAATTTTTAGCTTTTTCCTGCTCCTCTTAGCATGATAAAGAAGATTCAAAGAGAGTGAGATGCCAGCTCTTTTCATTCAGTCAGTAGCTTCAAACATTTCTGGTATATGAATAACATGATGTTTTTCAAAGGCAAAAATCAATGAATATTGTAAATGCACAAACAGTAATTTCTCCGCATTGCAAGGTGCAATTCTGAAATTTTTTGCTTTTTCCTGCTCCTCTTAACATGATAAAGAAGATTCAAAGAGAGTGAGATGCCAGCTCCTTTCATTCAGTCAGTAGCTTCAAACATTTCTGGACGTTTTTCAATGGCAAAAATCAATGAATATTGTAAATGCACAAACAGTAATTTCTCCACATTGCAAGGTGCAATTCTGAAATTTTTTGCTTTTTCCTGCTCCTCTTAGCATGATAAAGAAGATTCAAAGAGAGTGAGATGCCAGCTCCTTTCATTCAGTCAGTAGCTTCAAACATTTCTGGATGTTTTTCAATGGCAAAAATCAATGAATATTGTAAATGCACAAACTAATTTCTCCACATTGCAAGGTGCAATTCTGAAATTTTTTGCTTTTTCCTGCTCCACTTAGCATGATAAAGAAGATTCAAAGAGAGTGAGATGCCAGCTCTTTTCATTCAGTCAGTAGCTTCAAACATTTCTGGTATATGAATAACATGATGTTTTTCAATGGCAAAAATCAATGAATATTGTAAATGCACAAACAGTAATTTCTCCGCATTGCAAGGTGCAATTCTGAAATTTTTTGCTTTTTCCTGCTCCTCTTAGCATGATAAAGAAGATTCAAAGAGAGTGAGATGCCAGCTCTTTTCATTCAGTCAGTAGCTTCAATCATTTCTGGACGTTTTTCAATGGCAAAAATCAATGAATATTGTAAATGCACAAACAGTATTTTCTCCACATTGCAAGGTGCAATTCTGAAGTTTTTTGCTTTTTCCTGCTCCTCTTAGCATGATAAATAAGATTCAAATAGAGTGAGATGCCAGCTCTTTTCATTAAGTCAGTAGCTTCAAACATTTCTGGTATATGAATAACAAGGTTTTTCAATGGCAAAAATCAATGAATATTGTAAATGCACAAACAGTAATTTCTCCACATTGCAAGGTGCAATTCTGAAATTTTTTGCTTTTTCCTGCTCTTCTTAGCATGATAAAGAAGATTCAAAGAGAGTGAGATGCCAGCTCTTTTCTTTCAATCAGTAGCTTCAAACATTTCTGGTATATGAATAACATGATGTTTTTCAATGGCAAAAATCAATGAATATTGTAAATGCACAAACAGCAATTTCTCCGCATTGCAAGGTGCAATTCTGAAATTTTTTGCTTTTTCCTGCTCCTCTTAGCATGATAAAGAAGATTTAAAGAGAGTGAGATGCCAGCTCCTTTCATTCAGTCAGTAGCTTCAAACATTTCTGGACATTTTTCAATGGCAAAAATCAATGAATATTGTAAATGCACAAACAGTAATTTCTCCACATTGCAAGGTGCAATTCTGAAATTTTTTGCTTTTTCCTGCTCCTCTTAGCATGATAAAGAAGATTCAAAGAGAGTGAGATGCCAGCTCTTTTCATTCAGTCAGTAGCTTCAAACATTTCTGGTATATGAATAACAAGATGTTTTTCAATGGCAAAAATCAATGAATATTGTAAATGCACAAACAGTAATTTCTCCGCATTGCAAGGTGCAATTCTGAAATTTTTTGCTTTTTCCTGCTCCTCTTAGCATGATAAAGAAGATTCAAAGAGAGTGAGATGCCAGCTCCTTTCATTCAGTCAGAAGCTTCAAATATTTCTGGACATTTTTCAATGGCAAAAATCAATGAATATTGTAAATGCACAAACAGTAATTTCTCCACATTGCAAGGTGCAATTCTGAAATTTTTTGCTTTTTCCTGCTCCTCTTAGCATGAGAAAGAAGATTCAAAGAGAGTGAGATGCCAGCTCTTTTCATTCAGTCAGTAGCTTCAAACATTTCTGGTATATGAATAACATGATGTTTTTCAATGGCAAAAATCAATGAATATTGTAAATGCACAAACAGTAATTTCTCCGCATTGCAAGGTGCAATTCTGAAATTTTTTGCTTTTTCCTGCTCCTCTTAGCATTGTGAAGAAGATTCAAAGAGCGTGAGATGCCAGCTCCTTTCATTCAGTCAGTAGCTTCAAACATTTCTGGACGTTTTTCAATGGCAAAAATCAATGAATATTGTAAATGCACAAACAGTAATTTCTCCACATTGCAAGGTGCAATTCTGAAATTTTTTGCTTTTTCCTGCTCCTCTTAGCATGATAAAGAAGATTCAAAGAGAGTGAGATGCCAGCTCTTTTCATTCAGTCAGTAGCTTCAAACATTTCTGGTATATGAATAACATGATGTTTTTCAAAGGCAAAAATCAATGAATATTGTAAATGCACAAACAGTAATTTCTCCGCATTGCAAGGTGCAATTCTGAAATTTTTTGCTTTTTCCTGCTCCTCTTAACATGATAAAGAAGATTCAAAGAGAGTGAGATGCCAGCTCCTTTCATTCAGTCAGTAGCTTCAAACATTTCTGGACGTTTTTCAATGGCAAAAATCAATGAATATTGTCAATGCACAAACAGTAATTTCTCCACATTGCAAGGTGCAATTCTGAAATTTTTTGCTTTTTCCTGCTCCTCTTAGCATGATAAAGAAGATTCAAAGAGAGTGAGATGCCAGCTCCTTTCATTCAGTCAGTAGCTTCAAACATTTCTGGATGTTTTTCAACGGCAAAAATCAATGAATATTGTAAATGCACAAACTAATTTCTCCACATTGCAAGGTGCAATTCTGAAATTTTTTGCTTTTTCCTGCTCCACTTAGCATGATAAAGAAGATTCAAAGAGAGTGAGATGCCAGCTCTTTTCATTCAGTCAGTAGCTTCAAACATTTCTGGTATATGAATAACATGATGTTTTTCAATGGCAAAAATCAATGAATATTGTAAATGCACAAACAGTAATTTCTCCGCATTGCAAGGTGCAATTCTGAAATTTTTTGCTTTTTCCTGCTCCTCTTAGCATGATAAAGAAGATTCAAAGAGAGTGAGATGCCAGCTCTTTTCATTCAGTCAGTAGCTTCAATCATTTCTGGACGTTTTTCAATGGCAAAAATCAATGAATATTGTAAATGCACAAACAGTATTTTCACCACATTGCAAGGTGCAATTCTGAAGTTTTTTGCTTTTTCCTGCTCCTCTTAGCATGATAAATAAGATTCAAATAGAGTGAGATGCCAGCTCTTTTCATTAAGTCAGTAGCTTCAAACATTTCTGGTATATGAATAACAAGGTTTTTCAATGGCAAAAATCAATGAATATTGTAAATGCACAAACAGTAATTTCTCCACATTGCAAGGTGCAATTCTGAAATTTTTTGCTTTTTCCTGCTCTTCTTAGCATGATAAAGAAGATTCAAAGAGAGTGAGATGCCAGCTCTTTTCTTTCAATCAGTAGCTTCAAACATTTCTGGTATATGAATAACATGATGTTTTTCAATGGCAAAAATCAATGAATATTGTAAATGCACAAACAGCAATTTCTCCGCATTGCAAGGTGCAATTCTGAAATTTTTTGCTTTTTCCTGCTCCTCTTAGCATGATAAAGAAGATTTAAAGAGAGTGAGATGCCAGCTCCTTTCATTCAGTCAGTAGCTTCAAACATTTCTGGACATTTTTCAATGGCAAAAATCAATGAATATTGTAAATGCACAAACAGTAATTTCTCCACATTGCAAGGTGCAATTCTGAAATTTTTTGCTTTTTCCTGCTCCTCTTAGCATGATAAAGAAGATTCAAAGAGAGTGAGATGCCAGCTCTTTTCATTCAGTCAGTAGCTTCAAACACTTCTGGTATATGAATAACAAGATGTTTTTCAATGGCAAAAATCAATGAATATTGTAAATGCACAAACAGTAATTTCTCCGCATTGCAAGGTGCAATTCTGAAATTTTTTGCTTTTTCCTGCTCCTCTTAGCATGATAAAGAAGATTCAAAGAGAGTGAGATGCCAGCTCCTTTCATTCAGTCAGAAGCTTCAAATATTTCTGGACATTTTTCAATGGCAAAAATCAATGAATATTGTAAATGCACAAACAGTAATTTCTCCACATTGCAAGGTGCAATTCTGAAATTTTTTGCTTTTTCCTGCTCCTCTTAGCATGAGAAAGAAGATTCAAAGAGAGTGAGATGCCAGCTCTTTTCATTCAGTCAGTAGCTTCAAACATTTCTGGTATATGAATAACATGATGTTTTTCAATGGCAAAAATCAATGAATATTGTAAATGCACAAACAGTAATTTCTCCGCATTGCAAGGTGCAATTCTGAAATTTTTTGCTTTTTCCTGCTCCTCTTAGCATTGTGAAGAAGATTCAAAGAGCGTGAGATGCCAGCTCCTTTCATTCAGTCAGTAGCTTCAAACATTTCTGGACGTTTTTCAATGGCAAAAATCAATGAATATTGTAAATGCACAAACAGTAATTTCTCCACATTGCAAGGTGCAATTCTGAAATTTTTTGCTTTTTCCTGCTCCTCTTAGCATGATAAAGAAGATTCAAAGAGAGTGAGATGCCAGCTCTTTTCATTCAGTCAGTAGCTTCAAACATTTCTGGTATATGAATAACATGATGTTTTTCAAAGGCAAAAATCAATGAATATTGTAAATGCACAAACAGTAATTTCTCCGCATTGCAAGGTGCAATTCTGAAATTTTTTGCTTTTTCCTGCTCCTCTTAACATGATAAAGAAGATTCAAAGAGAGTGAGATGCCAGCTCCTTTCATTCAGTCAGTAGCTTCAAACATTTCTGGACGTTTTTCAATGGCAAAAATCAATGAATATTGTCAATGCACAAACAGTAATTTCTCCACATTGCAAGGTGCAATTCTGAAATTTTTTGCTTTTTCCTGCTCCTCTTAGCATGATAAAGAAGATTCAAAGAGAGTGAGATGCCAGCTCCTTTCATTCAGTCAGTAGCTTCAAACATTTCTGGATGTTTTTCAACGGCAAAAATCAATGAATATTGTAAATGCACAAACTAATTTCTCCACATTGCAAGGTGCAATTCTGAAATTTTTTGCTTTTTCCTGCTCCACTTAGCATGATAAAGAAGATTCAAAGAGAGTGAGATGCCAGCTCTTTTCATTCAGTCAGTAGCTTCAAACATTTCTGGTATATGAATAACATGATGTTTTTCAATGGCAAAAATCAATGAATATTGTAAATGCACAAACAGTAATTTCTCCGCATTGCAAGGTGCAATTCTGAAATTTTTTGCTTTTTCCTGCTCCTCTTAGCATGATAAAGAAGATTCAAAGAGAGTGAGATGCCAGCTCTTTTCATTCAGTCAGTAGCTTCAATCATTTCTGGACGTTTTTCAATGGCAAAAATCAATGAGTATTGTAAATGCACAAACAGTATTTTCTCCACATTGCAAGGTGCAATTCTGAAGTTTTTTGCTTTTTCCTGCTCCTCTTAGCATGATAAAGAAGATTCAAATAGAGTGAGATGCCAGCTCTTTTCATTCAGTCAGTAGCTTCAAACATTTCTGGTATATGAATAACATGATGTTTTTCAATGGCAAAAATCAATGAATATTGTAAATGCACAAACAGTAATTTCTCCGCATTGCAAGGTGCAATTCTGAAATTTTTTGCTTTTTCCTGCTCCTCTTAGCATGATAAAGAAGATTCAAAGAGAGTGAGATGCCAGCTCCTTTCATTCAGTCAGTAGCTTCAAACATTTCTGGACGTTTTTCAATGGCAAAAATCAATGAATATTGTAAATGCACAAACAGTAATTTCTCCACATTGCAAGGTGCAATTCTGAAATTTTTTGCTTTTTCCTGCTCCTCTTAGCATGATAAAGAAGATTCAAAGAGAGTGAGATGCCAGCTCTTTTCATTCAGTCAGTAGCTTCAAACATTTCTGGTATATGAATAACATGATGTTTTCCAATGGCAAAAATCAATGAATATTGTAAATGCACAAACAGTAATTTCTCCGCATTGCAAGGTGCAATTCTGAAATTTTTTGCTTTTTCCTGCTCCTCTTAGCATGATAAAGAAGATTCAAAGAGAGTGAGATGCCAGCTCCTTTCATTCAGTCAGTAGCTTCAAACATTTCTGGACGTTTTTCAATGGCAAAAATCAATGAATATTGTAAATGCACAAACAGTAATTTCTCCACATTGCAAGGTGCAATTCTGAAATTTTTTGCTTTTTCCTGCTCCTCTTAGCATGATAAAGAAGATTCAAAGAGAGTGAGATGCCAGCTCTTTTCATTCAGTCAGTAGCTTCAAACATTTCTGGTATATGAATAACATGTTTTTCAATGGCAAAAATCAATGAATATTGTAAATGCACAAACAGTAATTTCTCCGCATTGCAATGTGCAATTCTGAAATTTTTTGCTTTTTCCTGCTCCTCTTAGCATGATAAAGAAGATTCAAAGAGAGTGAGATGCCAGCTCCTTTCATTCAGTCAGTAGCTTCAAACATTTCTGGACGTTTTTCAATGGCAAAAATCAATGAATATTGTAAATGCACAAACAGTAATTTCTCCACATTGCAAGGTGCAATTCTGAAATTTTTTGCTTTTTCCTGCTCCTCTTAGCATGATAAAGAAGATTCAAAGAGAGTGAGATGCCAGCTCTTTTCATTCAGTCAGTAGCTTCAAACATTTCTGGTATATGAATAACATGATGTTTTTCAATGGCAAAATCAATGAATATTGTAAATGCACAAACAGTAATTTCTCCGCATTGCAAGGTGCAATTCTGAAATTTTTTGCTTTTTCCTGCTCCTCTTAGCATGATAAAGAAGATTCAAAGAGAGTGAGATGCCAGCTCCTTTCATTCAGTCAGTAGCTTCAAACATTTCTGGACGTTTTTTAATGGCAAAAATCAATGAATATTGTAAATGCACAAACAGTAATTTCTCCACATTGCAAGGTGCAATTCTGAAATTTTTTGCTTTTTCCTGCTCCTCTTAGCATGATAAAGAAGATTCAAAGAGAGTGAGATGCCAGCTCCTTTCATTCAGTCTGTAGCTTCAAACATTTCTGGTATATGAATAACATGATGTTTTTCAATGGCAAAATCAATGAATATTGTAAATGCACAAACAGTAATTTCTCCGCATTGCAAGGTGCAATTCTGAAATTTTTTGCTTTTTCCTGCTCCTCTTAGCATGATAAAGAAGATTCAAAGAGAGTGAGATGCCAGCTCCTTTCATTCAGTCAGTAGCTTCAATCATTTCTGGACGTTTTTCAATGGCAAAAATCTATGAATATTGTAAATGCACAAACAGTAATTTCTCCACATTGCAAGGCGCAATTCTGAAATTTTTTGCTTTTTCCTGCTCCTCTTAGCATGATAAAGAAGATTCAAAGAGAGTGAGATGCCAGCTCTTTTCATTCAGTCAGTAGCTTCAAACATTTCTGGTATATGAATAACATGATGTTTTTCAATGGCAAAATCAATGAATATTGTAAATGCACAAACAGTAATTTCTCCGCATTGCAAGGTGCAATTCTGAACTTTTTTGCTTTTTCCTGCTCCTCTTAGCATGATAAAAAAGATTCAAAGAGAGTGAGATGCCAGCTCCTTTCATCCAGTCAGTAGCTTCAATCATTTCTGGACGTTTTTCAATGGCAAAAATCAATGAATATTGTAAATGCACAAACAGTATTTTCTCCACATTGCAAGGTGCAATTCTGAAGTTTTTTGCTTTTTCCTGCTCCTCTTAGCATGATAAAGAAGATTCAAATAGAGTGAGATGCCAGCTCTTTTCATTAAGTCAGTAGCTTCAAACATTTCTGGTATATGAATAACAATGTTTTTCAATGGCAAAAATCAATGAATATTGTAAATGCACAAACAGTAATTTCTCCACATTGCAAGGTGCAATTCTGAAATTTTTTGCTTTTTCCTGCTCTTCTTAGCATGATAAAGAAGATTCAAAGAGAGTGAGATGCCAGCTCTTTTCATTCAATCAGTAGCTTCAAACATTTCTGGTATATGAATAACATGATGTTTTTCAATGGCAAAAATCAATGAATATTGTAAATGCACAAACAGCAATTTCTCCGCATTGCAAGGTGCAATTCTGAAATTTTTTGCTTTTTCCTGCTCCTCTTAGCATGATAAAGAAGATTCAAAGAGAGTGAGATGCCAGCTCCTTTCATTCAGTCAGAAGCTTCAAATATTTCTGGACATTTTTCAATGGCAAAAATCAATGAATATTGTAAATGCACAAACAGTAATTTCTCCACATTGCAAGGTGCAATTCTGAAATTTTTTGCTTTTTCCTGCTCCTCTTAGCATGAGAAAGAAGATTCAAAGAGAGTGAGATTCCAGCTCTTTTCATTCAGTCAGTAGCTTCAAACATTTCTGGTATATGAATAACATGATGTTTTTCAATGGCAAAAATCAATGAATATTGTAAATGCACAAACAGTAATTTCTCCGCATTGCAAGGTGCAATTCTGAAATTTTTTGCTTTTTCCTGCTCCTCTTAGCATGATAAAGAAGATTCAAAGAGAGTGAGATGCCAGATCTTTTCATTCAGTCAGTAGCTTCAAACATTTCTGGTATATGAATAACATGATGTTTTTCAATGGCAAAAATCAATGAATATTGTAAATGCACAAACAGTAATTTCTCCGCATTGCAAGGTGCAATTCTGAAATTTTTTGCTTTTTCCTGCTCCTCTTAGCATGATAAAGAAGATTCAAAGAGAGTGAGATGCCAGCTCCTTTCATTCAGTCAGTAGCTTCAAACATTTCTGGATGTTTTTCAATGGCAAAAATCAATGAATATTGTAAATGCACAAACAGTAATTTCTCCACATTGCAAGGTGCAATTCTGAAATTTTTTGCTTTTTCCTGCTCCTCTTAGCATGATAAAGAAGATTCAAAGAGAGTGAGATGCCAGCTCTTTTCATTCAGTCAGTAGCTTCAAACATTTCTGGTATATGAATAACAAGATGTTTTTCAATGGCAAAAATCAATGAATATTGTAAATGCACAAACAGTAATTTCTCCGCATTGCAAGGTGCAATTCTGAAATTTTTTGCTTTTTCCTGCTCCTCTTAGCATGATAAAGAAGATTCAAAGAGAGTGAGATGCCAGCTCCTTTCATTCAGTCAGAAGCTTCAAATATTTCTGGACATTTTTCAATGGCAAAAATCAATGAATATTGTAAATGCACAAACAGTAATTTCTCCACATTGCAAGGTGCAATTCTGAAATTTTTTGCTTTTTCCTGCTCCTCTTAGCATGAGAAAGAAGATTCAAAGAGAGTGAGATTCCAGCTCTTTTCATTCAGTCAGTAGCTTCAAACATTTCTGGTATATGAATAACATGATGTTTTTCAATGGCAAAAATCAATGAATATTGTAAATGCACAAACAGTAATTTCTCCGCATTGCAAGGTGCAATTCTGAAATTTTTTGCTTTTTCCTGCTCCTCTTAGCATGATAAAGAAGATTCAAAGAGAGTGAGATGCCAGCTCCTTTCATTCAGTCAGTAGCTTCAATCATTTCTGGACGTTTTTCAATGGCAAAAATCTATGAATATTGTAAATGCACAAACAGTAATTTCTCCACATTGCAAGGCGCAATTCTGAAATTTTTTGCTTTTTCCTGCTCCTCTTAGCATGATAAAGAAGATTCAAAGAGAGTGAGATGCCAGCTCTTTTCATTCAGTCAGTAGCTTCAAACATTTCTGGTATATGAATAACATGATGTTTTTCAATGGCAAAATCAATGAATATTGTAAATGCACAAACAGTAATTTCTCCGCATTGCAAGGTGCAATTCTGAACTTTTTTGCTTTTTCCTGCTCCTCTTAGCATGATAAAAAAGATTCAAAGAGAGTGAGATGCCAGCTCCTTTCATCCAGTCAGTAGCTTCAATCATTTCTGGACGTTTTTCAATGGCAAAAATCAATGAATATTGTAAATGCACAAACAGTATTTTCTCCACATTGCAAGGTGCAATTCTGAAGTTTTTTGCTTTTTCCTGCTCCTCTTAGCATGATAAAGAAGATTCAAATAGAGTGAGATGCCAGCTCTTTTCATTAAGTCAGTAGCTTCAAACATTTCTGGTATATGAATAACAATGTTTTTCAATGGCAAAAATCAATGAATATTGTAAATGCACAAACAGTAATTTCTCCACATTGCAAGGTGCAATTCTGAAATTTTTTGCTTTTTCCTGCTCTTCTTAGCATGATAAAGAAGATTCAAAGAGAGTGAGATGCCAGCTCTTTTCATTCAATCAGTAGCTTCAAACATTTCTGGTATATGAATAACATGATGTTTTTCAATGGCAAAAATCAATGAATATTGTAAATGCACAAACAGCAATTTCTCCGCATTGCAAGGTGCAATTCTGAAATTTTTTGCTTTTTCCTGCTCCTCTTAGCATGATAAAGAAGATTCAAAGAGAGTGAGATGCCAGCTCCTTTCATTCAGTCAGAAGCTTCAAATATTTCTGGACATTTTTCAATGGCAAAAATCAATGAATATTGTAAATGCACAAACAGTAATTTCTCCACATTGCAAGGTGCAATTCTGAAATTTTTTGCTTTTTCCTGCTCCTCTTAGCATGAGAAAGAAGATTCAAAGAGAGTGAGATTCCAGCTCTTTTCATTCAGTCAGTAGCTTCAAACATTTCTGGTATATGAATAACATGATGTTTTTCAATGGCAAAAATCAATGAATATTGTAAATGCACAAACAGTAATTTCTCCGCATTGCAAGGTGCAATTCTGAAATTTTTTGCTTTTTCCTGCTCCTCTTAGCATGATAAAGAAGATTCAAAGAGAGTGAGATGCCAGATCTTTTCATTCAGTCAGTAGCTTCAAACATTTCTGGTATATGAATAACATGATGTTTTTCAATGGCAAAAATCAATGAATATTGTAAATGCACAAACAGTAATTTCTCCGCATTGCAAGGTGCAATTCTGAAATTTTTTGCTTTTTCCTGCTCCTCTTAGCATGATAAAGAAGATTCAAAGAGAGTGAGATGCCAGCTCCTTTCATTCAGTCAGTAGCTTCAAACATTTCTGGATGTTTTTCAATGGCAAAAATCAATGAATATTGTAAATGCACAAACAGTAATTTCTCCACATTGCAAGGTGCAATTCTGAAATTTTTTGCTTTTTCCTGCTCCTCTTAGCATGATAAAGAAGATTCAAAGAGAGTGAGATGCCAGCTCTTTTCATTCAGTCAGTAGCTTCAAACATTTCTGGTATATGAATAACAAGATGTTTTTCAATGGCAAAAATCAATGAATATTGTAAATGCACAAACAGTAATTTCTCCGCATTGCAAGGTGCAATTCTGAAATTTTTTGCTTTTTCCTGCTCCTCTTAGCATGATAAAGAAGATTCAAAGAGAGTGAGATGCCAGCTCCTTTCATTCAGTCAGAAGCTTCAAATATTTCTGGACATTTTTCAATGGCAAAAATCAATGAATATTGTAAATGCACAAACAGTAATTTCTCCACATTGCAAGGTGCAATTCTGAAATTTTTTGCTTTTTCCTGCTCCTCTTAGCATGAGAAAGAAGATTCAAAGAGAGTGAGATTCCAGCTCTTTTCATTCAGTCAGTAGCTTCAAACATTTCTGGTATATGAATAACATGATGTTTTTCAATGGCAAAAATCAATGAATATTGTAAATGCACAAACAGTAATTTCTCCGCATTGCAAGGTGCAATTCTGAAATTTTTTGCTTTTTCCTGCTCCTCTTAGCATGATAAAGAAGATTCAAAGAGCGTGAGATGCCAGCTCCTTTCATTCAGTCAGTAGCTTCAAACATTTCTGGACGTTTTTCAATGGCAAAAATCAATGAATATTGTAAATGCACAAACAGTAATTTCTCCACATTGCAAGGTGCAATTCTGAAATTTTTTGCTTTTTCCTGCTCCTCTTAGCATGATAAAGAAGATTCAAAGAGAGTGAGATGCCAGCTCTTTTCATTCAGTCAGTAGCTTCAAACATTTCTGGTATATGAATAACATGATGTTTTTCAAAGGCAAAAATCAATGAATATTGTAAATGCACAAACAGTAATTTCTCCGCATTGCAAGGTGCAATTCTGAAATTTTTTGCTTTTTCCTGCTCCTCTTAACATGATAAAGAAGATTCAAAGAGAGTGAGATGCCAGTTCCTTTCATTCAGTCAGTAGCTTCAAACATTTCTGGACGTTTTTCAATGGCAAAAATCAATGAATATTGTAAATGCACAAACAGTAATTTCTCCACATTGCAAGGTGCAATTCTGAAATTTTTTGCTTTTTCCTGCTCCTCTTAGCATGATAAAGAAGATTCAAAGAGAGTGAGATGCCAGCTCCTTTCATTCAGTCAGTAGCTTCAAACATTTCTGGATGTTTTTCAATGGCAAAAATCAATGAATATTGTAAATGCACAAACTAATTTCTCCACATTGCAAGGTGCAATTCTGAAATTTTTTGCTTTTTCCTGCTCCACTTAGCATGATAAAGAAGATTCAAAGAGAGTGAGATGCCAGCTCTTTTCATTCAGTCAGTAGCTTCAAACATTTCTGGTATATGAATAACATGATGTTTTTCAATGGCAAAAATCAATGAATATTGTAAATGCACAAACAGTAATTTCTCCGCATTGCAAGGTGCAATTCTGAAATTTTTTGCTTTTTCCTGCTCCTCTTAGCATGATAAAGAAGATTCAAAGAGAGTGAGATTCCAGCTCTTTTCATTCAGTCAGTAGCTTCAATCATTTCTGGACGTTTTTCAATGGCAAAAGTCAATGAATATTGTAAATGCACAAACAGTATTTTCTCCACATTGCAAGGTGCAATTCTGAAGTTTTTTGCTTTTTCCTGCTCCTCTTAGCATGATAAATAAGATTCAAATAGAGTGAGATGCCAGCTCTTTTCATTAAGTCAGTAGCTTCAAACATTTCTGGTATATGAATAACAAGGTTTTTCAATGGCAAAAATCAATGAATATTGTAAATGCACAAACAGTAATTTCTCCACATTGCAAGGTGCAATTCTGAAATTTTTTGCTTTTTCCTGCTCTTCTTAGCATGATAAAGAAGATTCAAAGAGAGTGAGATGCCAGCTCTTTTCATTCAATCAGTAGCTTCAAACATTTCTGGTATATGAATAACATGATGTTTTTCAATGGCAAAAATCAATGAATATTGTAAATGCACAAACAGCAATTTCTCCGCATTGCAAGGTGCAATTCTGAAATTTTTTGCTTTTTCCTGCTCCTCTTAGCATGATAAAGAAGATTCAAAGAGAGTGATATGCCAGCTCCTTTCATTCAGTCAGTAGCTTCAAACATTTCTGGACATTTCTCAATGGCAAAAATCAATGAATATTGTAAATGCACAAACAGTAATTTCTCCACATTGCAAGGTGCAATTCTGAAATTTTTTGCTTTTTCCTGCTCCTCTTAGCATGATAAAGAAGATTCAAAGAGAGTGAGATGCCAGATCTTTTCATTCAGTCAGTAGCTTCAAACATTTCTGGTATATGAATAACATGATGTTTTTCAATGGCAAAAATCAATGAATATTGTAAATGCACAAACAGTAATTTCTCCGCATTGCAAGGTGCAATTCTGAAATTTTTTGCTTTTTCCTGCTCCTCTTAGCATGATAAAGAAGATTCAAAGAGAGTGAGATGCCAGCTCCTTTCATTCAGTCAGTAGCTTCAAACATTTCTGGATGTTTTTCAATGGCAAAAATCAATGAATATTGTAAATGCACAAACAGTAATTTCTCCACATTGCAAGGTGCAATTCTGAAATTTTTTGCTTTTTCCTGCTCCTCTTAGCATGATAAAGAAGATTCAAAGAGAGTGAGATGCCAGCTCTTTTCATTCAGTCAGTAGCTTCAAACATTTCTGGTATATGAATAACAAGATGTTTTTCAATGGCAAAAATCAATGAATATTGTAAATGCACAAACAGTAATTTCTCCGCATTGCAAGGTGCAATTCTGAAATTTTTTGCTTTTTCCTGCTCCTCTTAGCATGATAAAGAAGATTCAAAGAGAGTGAGATGCCAGCTCCTTTCATTCAGTCAGAAGCTTCAAATATTTCTGGACATTTTTCAATGGCAAAAATCAATGAATATTGTAAATGCACAAACAGTAATTTCTCCACATTGCAAGGTGCAATTCTGAAATTTTTTGCTTTTTCCTGCTCCTCTTAGCATGATAAAGAAGATTCAAAGAGAGTGAGATGCCAGCTCCTTTCATTCAGTCTGTAGCTTCAAACATTTCTGGTATATGAATAACATGATGTTTTTCAATGGCAAAATCAATGAATATTGTAAATGCACAAACAGTAATTTCTCCGCATTGCAAGGTGCAATTCTGAACTTTTTTGCTTTTTCCTGCTCCTCTTAGCATGATAAAAAAGATTCAAAGAGAGTGAGATGCCAGCTCCTTTCATCCAGTCAGTAGCTTCAATCATTTCTGGACGTTTTTCAATGGCAAAAATCAATGAATATTGTAAATGCACAAACAGTATTTTCTCCACATTGCAAGGTGCAATTCTGAAGTTTTTTGCTTTTTCCTGCTCCTCTTAGCATGATAAAGAAGATTCAAATAGAGTGAGATGCCAGCTCTTTTCATTAAGTCAGTAGCTTCAAACATTTCTGGTATATGAATAACAATGTTTTTCAATGGCAAAAATCAATGAATATTGTAAATGCACAAACAGTAATTTCTCCACATTGCAAGGTGCAATTCTGAAATTTTTTGCTTTTTCCTGCTCCTCTTAGCATGATAAAGAAGATTCAAAGAGAGTGAGATGCCAGATCTTTTCATTCAGTCAGTAGCTTCAAACATTTCTGGTATATGAATAACATGATGTTTTTCAATGGCAAAAATCAATGAATATTGTAAATGCACAAACAGTAATTTCTCCGCATTGCAAGGTGCAATTCTGAAATTTTTTGCTTTTTCCTGCTCCTCTTAGCATGATAAAGAAGATTCAAAGAGAGTGAGATGCCAGCTCCTTTCATTCAGTCAGTAGCTTCAAACATTTCTGGATGTTTTTCAATGGCAAAAATCAATGAATATTGTAAATGCACAAACAGTAATTTCTCCACATTGCAAGGTGCAATTCTGAAATTTTTTGCTTTTTCCTGCTCCTCTTAGCATGATAAAGAATATTCAAAGAGAGTGAGATGCCAGCTCTTTTCATTCAGTCAGTAGCTTCAAACATTTCTGGTATATGAATAACATGATGTTTTTCAATGGCAAAAATCAATGAATATTGTAAATGCACAAACAGTAATTTCTCCGCATTGCAAGGTGCAATTCTGAAATTTTTTGCTTTTTCCTGCTCCTCTTAGCATGATAAAGAAGATTCAAAGAGAGTGAGATGCCAGCTCCTTTCATTCAGTCAGAAGCTTCAAATATTTCTGGACATTTTTCAATGGCAAAAATCAATGAATATTGTAAATGCACAAACAGTAATTTCTCCACATTGCAAGGTGCAATTCTGAAATTTTTTGCTTTTTCCTGCTCCACTTAGCATGAGAAAGAAGATTCAAAGAGAGTGAGATGCCAGCTCTTTTCATTCAGTCAGTAGCTTCAAACATTTCTGGTATATGAATAACATGATGTTTTTCAATGGCAAAAATCAATGAATATTGTAAATGCACAAACAGTAATTTCTCCGCATTGCAAGGTGCAATTCTGAAATTTTTTGCTTTTTCCTGCTCCTCTTAGCATGATAAAGAAGATTCAAAGAGAGTGAGATGCCAGTTCCTTTCATTCAGTCAGTAGCTTCAAACATTTCTGGACGTTTTTCAATGGCAAAAATCAATGAATATTGTAAATGCACAAACAGTAATTTCTCCACATTGCAAGGTGCAATTCTGAAATTTTTTGCTTTTTCCTGCTCCTCTTAGCATGATAAAGAAGATTCAAAGAGAGTGAGATGCCAGCTCCTTTCATTCAGTCAGTAGCTTCAAACATTTCTGGATGTTTTTCAATGGCAAAAATCAATGAATATTGTAAATGCACAAACTAATTTCTCCACATTGCAAGGTGCAATTCTGAAATTTTTTGCTTTTTCCTGCTCCACTTAGCATGATAAAGAAGATTCAAAGAGAGTGAGATGCCAGCTCTTTTCATTCAGTCAGTAGCTTCAAACATTTCTGGTATATGAATAACATGATGTTTTTCAATGGCAAAAATCAATGAATATTGTAAATGCACAAACAGTAATTTCTCCGCATTGCAAGGTGCAATTCTGAAATTTTTTGCTTTTTCCTGCTCCTCTTAGCATGATAAAGAAGATTCAAAGAGAGTGAGATTCCAGCTCTTTTCATTCAGTCAGTAGCTTCAATCATTTCTGGACGTTTTTCAATGGCAAAAGTCAATGAATATTGTAAATGCACAAACAGTATTTTCTCCACATTGCAAGGTGCAATTCTGAAGTTTTTTGCTTTTTCCTGCTCCTCTTAGCATGATAAATAAGATTCAAATAGAGTGAGATGCCAGCTCTTTTCATTAAGTCAGTAGCTTCAAACATTTCTGGTATATGAATAACAAGGTTTTTCAATGGCAAAAATCAATGAATATTGTAAATGCACAAACAGTAATTTCTCCACATTGCAAGGTGCAATTCTGAAATTTTTTGCTTTTTCCTGCTCTTCTTAGCATGATAAAGAAGATTCAAAGAGAGTGAGATGCCAGCTCTTTTCATTCAATCAGTAGCTTCAAACATTTCTGGTATATGAATAACATGATGTTTTTCAATGGCAAAAATCAATGAATATTGTAAATGCACAAACAGCAATTTCTCCGCATTGCAAGGTGCAATTCTGAAATTTTTTGCTTTTTCCTGCTCCTCTTAGCATGATAAAGAAGATTCAAAGAGAGTGATATGCCAGCTCCTTTCATTCAGTCAGTAGCTTCAAACATTTCTGGACATTTCTCAATGGCAAAAATCAATGAATATTGTAAATGCACAAACAGTAATTTCTCCACATTGCAAGGTGCAATTCTGAAATTTTTTGCTTTTTCCTGCTCCTCTTAGCATGATAAAGAAGATTCAAAGAGAGTGAGATGCCAGATCTTTTCATTCAGTCAGTAGCTTCAAACATTTCTGGTATATGAATAACATGATGTTTTTCAATGGCAAAAATCAATGAATATTGTAAATGCACAAACAGTAATTTCTCCGCATTGCAAGGTGCAATTCTGAAATTTTTTGCTTTTTCCTGCTCCTCTTAGCATGATAAAGAAGATTCAAAGAGAGTGAGATGCCAGCTCCTTTCATTCAGTCAGTAGCTTCAAACATTTCTGGATGTTTTTCAATGGCAAAAATCAATGAATATTGTAAATGCACAAACAGTAATTTCTCCACATTGCAAGGTGCAATTCTGAAATTTTTTGCTTTTTCCTGCTCCTCTTAGCATGATAAAGAAGATTCAAAGAGAGTGAGATGCCAGCTCTTTTCATTCAGTCAGTAGCTTCAAACATTTCTGGTATATGAATAACAAGATGTTTTTCAATGGCAAAAATCAATGAATATTGTAAATGCACAAACAGTAATTTCTCCGCATTGCAAGGTGCAATTCTGAAATTTTTTGCTTTTTCCTGCTCCTCTTAGCATGATAAAGAAGATTCAAAGAGAGTGAGATGCCAGCTCCTTTCATTCAGTCAGAAGCTTCAAATATTTCTGGACATTTTTCAATGGCAAAAATCAATGAATATTGTAAATGCACAAACAGTAATTTCTCCACATTGCAAGGTGCAATTCTGAAATTTTTTGCTTTTTCCTGCTCCTCTTAGCATGATAAAGAAGATTCAAAGAGAGTGAGATGCCAGCTCCTTTCATTCAGTCTGTAGCTTCAAACATTTCTGGTATATGAATAACATGATGTTTTTCAATGGCAAAATCAATGAATATTGTAAATGCACAAACAGTAATTTCTCCGCATTGCAAGGTGCAATTCTGAACTTTTTTGCTTTTTCCTGCTCCTCTTAGCATGATAAAAAAGATTCAAAGAGAGTGAGATGCCAGCTCCTTTCATCCAGTCAGTAGCTTCAATCATTTCTGGACGTTTTTCAATGGCAAAAATCAATGAATATTGTAAATGCACAAACAGTATTTTCTCCACATTGCAAGGTGCAATTCTGAAGTTTTTTGCTTTTTCCTGCTCCTCTTAGCATGATAAAGAAGATTCAAATAGAGTGAGATGCCAGCTCTTTTCATTAAGTCAGTAGCTTCAAACATTTCTGGTATATGAATAACAATGTTTTTCAATGGCAAAAATCAATGAATATTGTAAATGCACAAACAGTAATTTCTCCACATTGCAAGGTGCAATTCTGAAATTTTTTGCTTTTTCCTGCTCCTCTTAGCATGATAAAGAAGATTCAAAGAGAGTGAGATGCCAGATCTTTTCATTCAGTCAGTAGCTTCAAACATTTCTGGTATATGAATAACATGATGTTTTTCAATGGCAAAAATCAATGAATATTGTAAATGCACAAACAGTAATTTCTCCGCATTGCAAGGTGCAATTCTGAAATTTTTTGCTTTTTCCTGCTCCTCTTAGCATGATAAAGAAGATTCAAAGAGAGTGAGATGCCAGCTCCTTTCATTCAGTCAGTAGCTTCAAACATTTCTGGATGTTTTTCAATGGCAAAAATCAATGAATATTGTAAATGCACAAACAGTAATTTCTCCACATTGCAAGGTGCAATTCTGAAATTTTTTGCTTTTTCCTGCTCCTCTTAGCATGATAAAGAATATTCAAAGAGAGTGAGATGCCAGCTCTTTTCATTCAGTCAGTAGCTTCAAACATTTCTGGTATATGAATAACATGATGTTTTTCAATGGCAAAAATCAATGAATATTGTAAATGCACAAACAGTAATTTCTCCGCATTGCAAGGTGCAATTCTGAAATTTTTTGCTTTTTCCTGCTCCTCTTAGCATGATAAAGAAGATTCAAAGAGAGTGAGATGCCAGCTCCTTTCATTCAGTCAGAAGCTTCAAATATTTCTGGACATTTTTCAATGGCAAAAATCAATGAATATTGTAAATGCACAAACAGTAATTTCTCCACATTGCAAGGTGCAATTCTGAAATTTTTTGCTTTTTCCTGCTCCACTTAGCATGAGAAAGAAGATTCAAAGAGAGTGAGATGCCAGCTCTTTTCATTCAGTCAGTAGCTTCAAACATTTCTGGTATATGAATAACATGATGTTTTTCAATGGCAAAAATCAATGAATATTGTAAATGCACAAACAGTAATTTCTCCGCATTGCAAGGTGCAATTCTGAAATTTTTTGCTTTTTCCTGCTCTTCTTAGCATGATAAAGAAGATTCAAAGAGCGTGAGATGCCAGCTCCTTTCATTCAGTCAGTAGCTTCAAACATTTCTGGACGTTTTTCAATGGCAAAAATCAATGAATATTGTAAATGCACAAACAGTAATTTCTCCACATTGCAAGGTGCAATTCTGAAATTTTTTGCTTTTTCCTGCTCCTCTTAGCATGATAAAGAAGATTCAAAGAGAGTGAGATGCCAGCTCTTTTCATTCAGTCAGTAGCTTCAAACATTTCTGGTATATGAATAACATGATGTTTTTCAAAGGCAAAAATCAATGAATATTGTAAATGCACAAACAGTAATTTCTCCGCATTGCAAGGTGCAATTCTGAAATTTTTTGCTTTTTCCTGCTCCTCTTAACATGATAAAGAAGATTCAAAGAGAGTGAGATGCCAGTTCCTTTCATTCAGTCAGTAGCTTCAAACATTTCTGGACGTTTTTCAATGGCAAAAATCAATGAATATTGTAAATGCACAAACAGTAATTTCTCCACATTGCAAGGTGCAATTCTGAAATTTTTTGCTTTTTCCTGCTCCTCTTAGCATGATAAAGAAGATTCAAAGAGAGTGAGATGCCAGCTCCTTTCATTCAGTCAGTAGCTTCAAACATTTCTGGATGTTTTTCAATGGCAAAAATCAATGAATATTGTAAATGCACAAACTAATTTCTCCACATTGCAAGGTGCAATTCTGAAATTTTTTGCTTTTTCCTGCTCCACTTAGCATGATAAAGAAGATTCAAAGAGAGTGAGATGCCAGCTCTTTTCATTCAGTCAGTAGCTTCAAACATTTCTGGTATATGAATAACATGATGTTTTTCAATGGCAAAAATCAATGAATATTGTAAATGCACAAACAGTAATTTCTCCGCATTGCAAGGTGCAATTCTGAAATTTTTTGCTTTTTCCTGCTCCTCTTAGCATGATAAAGAAGATTCAAAGAGAGTGAGATGCCAGCTCTTTTCATTCAGTCAGTAGCTTCAATCATTTCTGGACGTTTTTCAATGGCAAAAATCAATGAATATTGTAAATGCACAAACAGTATTTTCTCCACATTGCAAGGTGCAATTCTGAAGTTTTTTGCTTTTTCCTGCTCCTCTTAGCATGATAAATAAGATTCAAATAGAGTGAGATGCCAGCTCTTTTCATTAAGTCAGTAGCTTCAAACATTTCTGGTATATGAATAACAAGGTTTTTCAATGGCAAAAATCAATGAATATTGTAAATGCACAAACAGTTTTCTCCACATTGCAAGGTGCAATTCTGAAATTTTTTGCTTTTTCCTGCTCTTCTTAGCATGATAAAGAAGATTCAAAGAGAGTGAGATGCCAGCTCTTTTCATTCAATCAGTAGCTTCAAACATTTCTGGTATATGAATAACATGATGTTTTTCAATGGCAAAAATCAATGAATATTGTAAATGCACAAACAGCAATTTCTCCGCATTGCAAGGTGCAATTCTGAAATTTTTTGCTTTTTCCTGCTCCTCTTAGCATGATAAAGAAGATTCAAAGAGAGTGAGATGCCAGCTCCTTTCATTCAGTCAGTAGCTTCAAACATTTCTGGACATTTTTCAATGGCAAAAATCAATGAATATTGTAAATGCACAAACAGTAATTTCTCCACATTGCAAGGTGCAATTCTGAAATTTTTTGCTTTTTCCTGCTCCTCTTAGCATGATAAAGAAGATTCAAAGAGAGTGAGATGCCAGCTCTTTTCATTCAGTCAGTAGCTTCAAACATTTCTGGTATATGAATAACAAGATGTTTTTCAATGGCAAAAATCAATGAATATTGTAAATGCACAACCAGTAATTTCTCCGCATTGCAAGGTGCAATTCTGAAATTTTTTGCTTTTTCCTGCTCCTCTTAGCATGATAAAGAAGATTCAAAGAGAGTGAGATGCCAGCTCCTTTCATTCAGTCAGAAGCTTCAAATATTTCTGGACATTTTTCAATGGCAAAAATCAATGAATATTGTAAATGCACAAACAGTAATTTCTCCACATTGCAAGGTGCAATTCTGAAATTTTTTGCTTTTTCCTGCTCCTCTTAGCATGAGAAAGAAGATTCAAAGAGAGTGAGATGCCAGCTCTTTTCATTCAGTCAGTAGCTTCAAACATTTCTGGTATATGAATAACATGATGTTTTTCAATGGCAAAAATCAATGAATATTGTAAATGCACAAACAGTAATTTCTCCGCATTGCAAGGTGCAATTCTGAAATTTTTTGCTTTTTCCTGCTCCTCTTAGCATTGTGAAGAAGATTCAAAGAGCGTGAGATGCCAGCTCCTTTCATTCAGTCAGTAGCTTCAAACATTTCTGGACGTTTTTCAATGGCAAAAATCAATGAATATTGTAAATGCACAAACAGTAATTTCTCCACATTGCAAGGTGCAATTCTGAAATTTTTTGCTTTTTCCTGCTCCTCTTAGCATGATAAAGAAGATTCAAAGAGAGTGAGATGCCAGCTCTTTTCATTCAGTCAGTAGCTTCAAACATTTCTGGTATATGAATAACATGATGTTTTTCAAAGGCAAAAATCAATGAATATTGTAAATGCACAAACAGTAATTTCTCCGCATTGCAAGGTGCAATTCTGAAATTTTTTGCTTTTTCCTGCTCCTCTTAACATGATAAAGAAGATTCAAAGAGAGTGAGATGCCAGCTCCTTTCATTCAGTCAGTAGCTTCAAACATTTCTGGACGTTTTTCAATGGCAAAAATCAATGAATATTGTCAATGCACAAACAGTAATTTCTCCACATTGCAAGGTGCAATTCTGAAATTTTTTGCTTTTTCCTGCTCCTCTTAGCATGATAAAGAAGATTCAAAGAGAGTGAGATGCCAGCTCCTTTCATTCAGTCAGTAGCTTCAAACATTTCTGGATGTTTTTCAACGGCAAAAATCAATGAATATTGTAAATGCACAAACTAATTTCTCCACATTGCAAGGTGCAATTCTGAAATTTTTTGCTTTTTCCTGCTCCACTTAGCATGATAAAGAAGATTCAAAGAGAGTGAGATGCCAGCTCTTTTCATTCAGTCAGTAGCTTCAAACATTTCTGGTATATGAATAACATGATGTTTTTCAATGGCAAAAATCAATGAATATTGTAAATGCACAAACAGTAATTTCTCCGCATTGCAAGGTGCAATTCTGAAATTTTTTGCTTTTTCCTGCTCCTCTTAGCATGATAAAGAAGATTCAAAGAGAGTGAGATGCCAGCTCTTTTCATTCAGTCAGTAGCTTCAATCATTTCTGGACGTTTTTCAATGGCAAAAATCAATGAATATTGTAAATGCACAAACAGTATTTTCTCCACATTGCAAGGTGCAATTCTGAAGTTTTTTGCTTTTTCCTGCTCCTCTTAGCATGATAAAGAAGATTCAAATAGAGTGAGATGCCAGCTCTTTTCATTAAGTCAGTAGCTTCAAACATTTCTGGTATATGAATAACAAGGTTTTTCAATGGCAAAAATCAATGAATATTGTAAATGCACAAACAGTAATTTCTCCACATTGCAAGGTGCAATTCTGAAATTTTTTGCTTTTTCCTGCTCTTCTTAGCATGATAAAGAAGATTCAAAGAGAGTGAGATGCCAGCTCTTTTCATTCAATCAGTAGCTTCAAACATTTCTGGTATATGAATAACATGATGTTTTTCAATGGCAAAAATCAATGAATATTGTAAATGCACAAACAGCAATTTCTCCGCATTGCAAGGTGCAATTCTGAAATTTTTTGCTTTTTCCTGCTCCTCTTAGCATGATAAAGAAGATTCAAAGAGAGTGAGATGCCAGCTCCTTTCATTCAGTCAGTAGCTTCAAACATTTCTGGACATTTTTCAATGGCAAAAATCAATGAATATTGTAAATGCACAAACAGTAATTTCTCCACATTGCAAGGTGCAATTCTGAAATTTTTTGCTTTTTCCTGCTCCTCTTAGCATGATAAAGAAGATTCAAAGAGAGTGAGATGCCAGCTCTTTTCATTCAGTCAGTAGCTTCAAACATTTCTGGTATATGAATAACAAGATGTTTTTCAATGGCAAAAATCAATGAATATTGTAAATGCACAAACAGTAATTTCTCCGCATTGCAAGGTGCAATTCTGAAATTTTTTGCTTTTTCCTGCTCCTCTTAGCATGATAAAGAAGATTCAAAGAGAGTGAGATGCCAGCTCCTTTCATTCAGTCAGTAGCTTCAAACATTTCTGGACATTTCTCAATGGCAAAAATCAATGAATATTGTAAATGCACAAACAGTAATTTCTCCACATTGCAAGGTGCAATTCTGAAATTTTTTGCTTTTTCCTGCTCCTCTTAGCATGATAAAGAAGATTCAAAGAGAGTGAGATGCCAGCTCTTTTCATTCAGTCAGTAGCTTCAAACATTTCTGGTATATGAATAACATGATGTTTTTCAATGGCAAAAATCAATGAATATTGTAAATGCACAAACAGTAATTTCTCCGCATTGCAAGGTGCAATTCTGAAATTTTTTGCTTTTTCCTGCTCCTCTTAGCATGATAAAGAAGATTCAAAGAGAGTGAGATGCCAGCTCCTTTCATTCAGTCAGTAGCTTCAAACATTTCTGGACGTTTTTCAATGGCAAAAATCAATGAATATTGTAAATGCACAAACAGTAATTTCTCCACATTGCAAGGTGCAATTCTGAAATTTTTTGCTTTTTCCTGCTCCTCTTAGCATGATAAAGAAGATTCAAAGAGAGTGAGATGCCAGCTCTTTTCATTCAGTCAGTAGCTTCAAACATTTCTGGTATATGAATAACAAGATGTTTTTCAATGGCAAAAATCAATGAATATTGTAAATGCACAAACAGTAATTTCTCCGCATTGCAAGGTGCAATTATGAAATTTTTTGCTTTTTCTTGCTCCTCTTAGCATGATAAAGAAGATTCAAAGAGAGTGAGATGCCAGCTCCTTTCATTCAGTCAGTAGCTTCAAACATTTCTGGACATTTCTCAATGGCAAAAATCAATGAATATTGTAAATGCACAAACAGTAATTTCTCCACATTGCAAGGTGCAATTCTGAAATTTTTTGCTTTTTCCTGCTCCTCTTAGCATGATAAAGAAGATTCAAAGAGAGTGAGATGCCAGCTCCTTTCATTCAGTCAGTAGCTTCAAACATTTCTGGATGTTTTTCAACGGCAAAAATCAATGAATATTGTAAATGCACAAACTAATTTCTCCACATTGCAAGGTGCAATTCTGAAATTTTTTGCTTTTTCCTGCTCCACTTAGCATGATAAAGAAGATTCAAAGAGAGTGAGATGCCAGCTCTTTTCATTCAGTCAGTAGCTTCAAACATTTCTGGTATATGAATAACATGATGTTTTTCAATGGCAAAAATCAATGAATATTGTAAATGCACAAACAGTAATTTCTCCGCATTGCAAGGTGCAATTCTGAAATTTTTTGCTTTTTCCTGCTCCTCTTAGCATGATAAAGAAGATTCAAAGAGAGTGAGATGCCAGCTCTTTTCATTCAGTCAGTAGCTTCAATCATTTCTGGACGTTTTTCAATGGCAAAAATCAATGAATATTGTAAATGCACAAACAGTATTTTCTCCACATTGCAAGGTGCAATTCTGAAGTTTTTTGCTTTTTCCTGCTCCTCTTAGCATGATAAAGAAGATTCAAATAGAGTGAGATGCCAGCTCTTTTCATTAAGTCAGTAGCTTCAAACATTTCTGGTATATGAATAACAAGGTTTTTCAATGGCAAAAATCAATGAATATTGTAAATGCACAAACAGTAATTTCTCCACATTGCAAGGTGCAATTCTGAAATTTTTTGCTTTTTCCTGCTCTTCTTAGCATGATAAAGAAGATTCAAAGAGAGTGAGATGCCAGCTCTTTTCATTCAATCAGTAGCTTCAAACATTTCTGGTATATGAATAACATGATGTTTTTCAATGGCAAAAATCAATGAATATTGTAAATGCACAAACAGCAATTTCTCCGCATTGCAAGGTGCAATTCTGAAATTTTTTGCTTTTTCCTGCTCCTCTTAGCATGATAAAGAAGATTCAAAGAGAGTGAGATGCCAGCTCCTTTCATTCAGTCAGTAGCTTCAAACATTTCTGGACATTTTTCAATGGCAAAAATCAATGAATATTGTAAATGCACAAACAGTAATTTCTCCACATTGCAAGGTGCAATTCTGAAATTTTTTGCTTTTTCCTGCTCCTCTTAGCATGATAAAGAAGATTCAAAGAGAGTGAGATGCCAGCTCTTTTCATTCAGTCAGTAGCTTCAAACATTTCTGGTATATGAATAACAAGATGTTTTTCAATGGCAAAAATCAATGAATATTGTAAATGCACAAACAGTAATTTCTCCGCATTGCAAGGTGCAATTCTGAAATTTTTTGCTTTTTCCTGCTCCTCTTAGCATGATAAAGAAGATTCAAAGAGAGTGAGATGCCAGCTCCTTTCATTCAGTCAGTAGCTTCAAACATTTCTGGACATTTCTCAATGGCAAAATCAATGAATATTGTAAATGCACAAACAGTAATTTCTCCACATTGCAAGGTGCAATTCTGAAATTTTTTGCTTTTTCCTGCTCCTCTTAGCATGATAAAGAAGATTCAAAGAGAGTGAGATGCCAGCTCTTTTCATTCAGTCAGTAGCTTCAAACATTTCTGGTATATGAATAACATGATGTTTTTCAATGGCAAAAATCAATGAATATTGTAAATGCACAAACAGTAATTTCTCCGCATTGCAAGGTGCAATTCTGAAATTTTTTGCTTTTTCCTGCTCCTCTTAGCATGATAAAGAAGATTCAAAGAGAGTGAGATGCCAGCTCCTTTCATTCAGTCAGTAGCTTCAAACATTTCTGGACGTTTTTCAATGGCAAAAATCAATGAATATTGTAAATGCACAAACAGTAATTTCTCCACATTGCAAGGTGCAATTCTGAAATTTTTTGCTTTTTCCTGCTCCTCTTAGCATGATAAAGAAGATTCAAAGAGAGTGAGATGCCAGCTCTTTTCATTCAGTCAGTAGCTTCAAACATTTCTGGTATATGAATAACAAGATGTTTTTCAATGGCAAAAATCAATGAATATTGTAAATGCACAAACAGTAATTTCTCCGCATTGCAAGGTGCAATTATGAAATTTTTTGCTTTTTCTTGCTCCTCTTAGCATGATAAAGAAGATTCAAAGAGAGTGAGATGCCAGCTCCTTTCATTCAGTCAGTAGCTTCAAACATTTCTGGACATTTCTCAATGGCAAAAATCAATGAATATTGTAAATGCACAAACAGTAATTTCTCCACATTGCAAGGTGCAATTCTGAAATTTTTTGCTTTTTCCTGCTCCTCTTAGCATGATAAAGAAGATTCAAAGAGAGTGAGATGCCAGCTCCTTTCATTCAGTCAGTAGCTTCAAACATTTCTGGACGTTTTTCAATGGCAAAAATCAATGAATATTGTAAATGCACAAACAGTAATTTCTCCACATTGCAAGGTGCAATTCTGAAATTTTTTGCTTTTTCCTGCTCCTCTTAGCATGATAAAGAAGATTCAAAGAGAGTGAAATGCCAGCTCTTTTCATTCAGTCAGTAGCATCAAACATTTCTGGTATATGAATAACAAGATGTTTTTCAATGGCAAAAATCAATGAATATTGTAAATGCACAAACAGTAATTTCTCCGCACTGCAAGGTGCAATTCTGAAATTTTTTGCTTTTTCCTGCTCCTCTTAGCATGATAAAGAAGATTCAAAGAGAGTGAGATGCCAGCTCCTTTCATTCAGTCAGTAGCTTCAAATATTTCTGGACATTTTTCAATGGCAAAAATCAATGAATATTGTAAATGCACAAACAGTAATTTCTCCACATTGCAAGGTGCAATTCTGAAATTTTTTGCTTTTTCCTGCTCCTCTTAGCATGATAAAGAAGATTCAAAGAGAGTGAGATGCCAGCTCTTTTCATTCAGTCAGTAGCTTCAAACATTTCTGGTATATGAATAACATGATGTTTTTCAATGGCAAAAATCAATGAATATTGTAAATGCACAAACAGTAATTTCTCCGCATTGCAAGGTGCAATTCTGAAATTTTTTGCTTTTTCCTGCTCCTCTTAGCATGATAAAGAAGATTCAAAGAGCGTGAGATGCCAGCTCCTTTCATTCAGTCAGTAGCTTCAAACATTTCTGGACGTTTTTCAATGGCAAAAATCAATGAATATTGTAAATGCACAAACAGTAATTTCTCCGCATTGCAAGGTGCAATTCTGAAATTTTTTGCTTTTTCCTGCTCCTCTTAGCATGATAAAGAAGATTCAAAGAGAGTGAGATGCCAGCTCTTTTCATTCAGTCAGTAGCTTCAAACATTTCTGGTATATGAATAACATGATGTTTTTCAATGGCAAAAATCAATGAATATTGTAAATGCACAAACAGTAATTTCTCCGCATTGCAAGGTGCAATTCTGAAATTTTTTGCTTTTTCCTGCTCCTCTTAGCATGATAAAAAAGATTCAAAGAGAGTGAGATGCCAGCTCCTTTCATTCAGTCAGTAGCTTCAAACATTTCTGGACGTTTTTCAATGGCAAAAATCAATGAATATTGTAAATGCACAAACAGTAATTTCTCCACATTGCAAGGTGCAATTCTGAAATTTTTTGCTTTTTCCTGCTCCTCTTAGCATGATAAAGAAGATTCAAAGAGAGTGAGATGTCAGCTCTTTTCATTCAGTCAGTAGCTTCAAACATTTCTGGTATATGAATAACATGATGTTTTTCAATGGCAAAAATCAATGAATATTGTAAATGCACAAACAGTAATTTCTCCGCATTGCAATGTGCAATTCTGAAATTTTTTGCTTTTTCCTGCTCCTCTTAGCATGATAAAGAAGATTCAAAGAGAGTGAGATGCCAGCTCCTTTCATTCAGTCAGTAGCTTCAAACATTTCTGGATGTTTTTCAATGGCAAAAATCAATGAATATTGTAAATGCACAAACTAATTTCTCCACATTGCAAGGTGCAATTCTGAAATTTTTTGCTTTTTCCTGCTCCACATAGCATGATAAAGAAGATTCAAAGAGAGTGAGATGCCAGCTCTTTTCATTCAGTCAGTAGCTTCAAACATTTCTGGTATATGAATAACATGATGTTTTTCAATGGCAAAAATCAATGAATATTGTAAATGCACAAACAGTAATTTCTCCGCATTGCAAGGTGCAATTCTGAAATTTTTTGCTTTTTCCTGCTCCTGGTAGCATGATAAAGAAGATTCAAGGAGAGTGAGATGCCAGCTCCTTTCATTCAGTCAGTAGCTTCAAACATTTCTGGACGTTTTTCAATGGCAAAAATCAATGAATATTGTAAATGCACAAACAGTAATTTCTCCACATTGCAAGGTGCAATTCTGAAATTTTTTGCTTTTTCCTGCTCCTCTTAGCATGATAAAGAAGATTCAAAGAGAGTGAGATGCCAGCTCTTTTCATTCAGTCAGTAGCTTCAAACATTTCTGGTATATGAATAACATGATGTTTTTCAATGGCAAAATCAATGAATATTGTAAATGCACAAACAGTAATTTCTCCGCATTGCAAGGTGCAATTCTGAAATTTTTTGCTTTTTCCTGCTCCTCTTAGCATGATAAAGAAGATTCAAAGAGAGTGAGATGCCAGCTCCTTTCATTCAGTCAGTAGCTTCAAACATTTCTGGACATTTTTCAATGGCAAAAATCAATGAATATTGTAAATGCACAAACAGTAATTTCTCCACATTGCAAGGTGCAATTCTGAAATTTTTTGCTTTTTCCTGCTCCTCTTAGCATGATAAAGAAGATTCAAAGAGAGTGAGATGCCAGCTCTTTTCATTCAGTCAGTAGCTTCAAACATTTCTGGTATATGAATAACATGATGTTTTTCAATGGCAAAAATCAATGAATATTGTAAATGCACAAACAGTAATTTCTCCGCATTGCAAGGTGCAATTCTGAAATTTTTTGCTTTTTCCTGCTCCTCTTAGCATGATAAAGAAGATTCAAAGAGCGTGAGATGCCAGCTCCTTTCATTCAGTCAGTAGCTTCAAACATTTCTGGACGTTTTTCAATGGCAAAAATCAATGAATATTGTAAATGCACAAACAGTAATTTCTCCGCATTGCAAGGTGCAATTCTGAAATTTTTTGCTTTTTCCTGCTCCTCTTAGCATGATAAAGAAGATTCAAAGAGAGTGAGATGCCAGCTCTTTTCATTCAGTCAGTAGCTTCAAACATTTCTGGTATATGAATAACATGATGTTTTTCAATGGCAAAAATCAATGAATATTGTAAATGCACAAACAGTAATTTCTCCGCATTGCAAGGTGCAATTCTGAAATTTTTTGCTTTTTCCTGCTCCTCTTAGCATGATAAAGAAGATTCAAAGAGAGTGAGATGCCAGCTCCTTTCATTCAGTCAGTAGCTTCAAACATTTCTGGACGTTTTTCAATGGCAAAAATCAATGAATATTGTAAATGCACAAACAGTAATTTCTCCACATTGCAAGGTGCAATTCTGAAATTTTTTGCTTTTTCCTGCTCCTCTTAGCATGATAAAGAAGATTCAAAGAGAGTGAGATGTCAGCTCTTTTCATTCAGTCAGTAGCTTCAAACATTTCTGGTATATGAATAACATGATGTTTTTCAATGGCAAAAATCAATGAATATTGTAAATGCACAAACAGTAATTTCTCCGCATTGCAAGGTGCAATTCTGAAATTTTTTGCTTTTTCCTGCTCCTCTTAGCATGATAAAGAAGATTCAAAGAGAGTGAGATGCCAGCTCCTTTCATTCAGTCAGTAGCTTCAAACATTTCTGGATGTTTTTCAATGGCAAAAATCAATGAATATTGTAAATGCACAAACTAATTTCTCCACATTGCAAGGTGCAATTCTGAAATTTTTTGCTTTTTCCTGCTCCACATAGCATGATAAAGAAGATTCAAAGAGAGTGAGATGCCAGCTCTTTTCATTCAGTCAGTAGCTTCAAACATTTCTGGTATATGAATAACATGATGTTTTTCAATGGCAAAAATCAATGAATATTGTAAATGCACAAACAGTAATTTCTCCGCATTGCAAGGTGCAATTCTGAAATTTTTTGCTTTTTCCTGCTCCTGGTAGCATGATAAAGAAGATTCAAGGAGAGTGAGATGCCAGCTCCTTTCATTCAGTCAGTAGCTTCAAACATTTCTGGACGTTTTTCAATGGCAAAAATCAATGAATATTGTAAATGCACAAACAGTAATTTCTCCACATTGCAAGGTGCAATTCTGAAATTTTTTGCTTTTTCCTGCTCCTCTTAGCATGATAAAGAAGATTCAAAGAGAGTGAGATGCCAGCTCTTTTCATTCAGTCAGTAGCTTCAAACATTTCTGGTATATGAATAACATGATGTTTTTCAATGGCAAAATCAATGAATATTGTAAATGCACAAACAGTAATTTCTCCGCATTGCAAGGTGCAATTCTGAAATTTTTTGCTTTTTCCTGCTCCTCTTAGCATGATAAAGAAGATTCAAAGAGAGTGAGATGCCAGCTCCTTTCATTCAGTCAGTAGCTTCAAACATTTCTGGACATTTTTCAATGGCAAAAATCAATGAATATTGTAAATGCACAAACAGTAATTTCTCCACATTGCAAGGTGCAATTCTGAAATTTTTTGCTTTTTCCTGCTCCTCTTAGCATGATAAAGAAGATTCAAAGAGAATGAGATGCCAGCTCTTTTCATTCAGTCAGTAGCTTCAAACATTTCTGGTATATGAATAACATGATGTTTTTCATTGGCAAAAATCAATGAATATTGTAAATGCACAAACAGTAATTTCTCCGCATTGCAAGGTGCAATTCTGAAATTTTTTGCTTTTTCCTGCTCCTCTTAGCATGATAAAGAAGATTCAAAGAGAGTGAGATGCCAGCTCCTTTCATTCAGTCAGTAGCTTCAAACATTTCTGGACGTTTTTCAATGGCAAAAATCAATGAATATTGTAAATGCACAAACAGTAATTTCTCCACATTGCAAGGTGCAATTCTGAAATTTTTTGCTTTTTCCTGCTCCTCTTAGCATGATAAAGAAGATTCAAAGAGAGTGAGATGCCAGCTCTTTTCATTCAGTCAGTAGCTTCAAACATTTCTGGTATATGAATAACATCATGTTTTTCAATGGCAAAAATCAATGAATATTGTAAATGCACAAACAGTAATTTCTCCGCATTGCAAGGTGCAATTCTGAAATTTTTTGCTTTTTCCTGCTCCTCTTAGCATGATAAAGAAGATTCAAAGAGATTGAGATGCCAGCTCCATTCATTCAGTCAGTAGCTTCAAACATTTCTGGACGTTTTTCAATGGCAAAAATCAATGAATATTGTAAATGCACAAACAATAATTTCTCCACATTGCAAGGTGCAATTCTGAAATTTTTTGCTTTTTCCTGCTCCTCTTAGCATGATAAAGAAGATGCAAAGAGAGTGAGATGCCAGCTCTTTTCATTCAGTCAGTAGCTTCAAACATTTCTGGTATATGAATAACATGATGTTATTCAATGGCAAAATCAATGAATATTGTAAATGCACAAACAGTAATTTCTCCGCATTGCAAGGTGCAATTCTGAAATTTTTTGCTTTTTCCTGCTCCTCTTAGCATGATAAAGAAGATTCAAAGAGAGTGAGATGCCAGCTCCTTTCATTCAGTCAGTAGCGTCAAACATTTCTGGACGTTTTTTAATGGCAAAAATCAATGAATATTGTAAATGCACAAACTAATTTCTCCACATTGCAAGGTGCAATTCTGAAATTTTTTGCTTTTTCCTGCTCCACATAGCATGATAAAGAAGATTCAAAGAGAGTGAGATGCCAGCTCTTTTCATTCAGTCAGTAGCTTCAAACATTTCTGGTATATGAATAACATGATGTTATTCAATGGCAAAATCAATGAATATTGTAAATGCACAAACAGTAATTTCTCCGCATTGCAAGGTGCAATTCTGAAATTTTTTGCTTTTTCCTGCTCCTCTTAGCATGATAAAGAAGATTCAAAGAGAGTGAGATGCCAGCTCCTTTCATTCAGTCAGTAGCGTCAAACATTTCTGGACGTTTTTTAATGGCAAAAATCAATGAATATTGTAAATGCACAAACTAATTTCTCCACATTGCAAGGTGCAATTCTGAAATTTTTTGCTTTTTCCTGCTCCACATAGCATGATAAAGAAGATTCAAAGAGAGTGAGATGCCAGCTCTTTTCATTCAGTCAGTAGCTTCAAACATTTCTGGTATATGAATAACATGATGTTTTTCAATGGCAAAAATCAATGAATATTGTAAATGCACAAACAGTAATTTCTCCGCATTGCAAGGTGCAATTCTGAAATTTTTTGCTTTTTCCTGCTCCTGTTAGCATGATAAAAAAGATTCAAAGAGAGTGAGATGCCAGCTCCTTTCATTCAGTCAGTAGCTTCAAACATTTCTGGACGTTTTTCAATGGCAAAAATCAATGAATATTGTAAATGCACAAACAGTAATTTCTCCACATTGCAAGGTGCAATTCTGAAATTTTTTGCTTTTTCCTGCTCCTCTTAGCATGATAAAGAAGATTCAAAGAGAGTGAGATGCCAGCTCTTTTCATTCAGTCAGTAGCTTCAAACATTTCTGGTATATGAATAACATGATGTTTTTCAATGGCAAAATCAATGAATATTGTAAATGCACAAACAGTAATTTCTCCGCATTGCAAGGTGCAATTCTGAAATTTTTTGCCTTTTCCTGCTCCTCTTAGCATGATAAAGAAGATTCAAAGAGAGTGAGATGCCAGCTCCTTTCATTCAGTCAGTAGCTTCAAACATTTCTGGACGTTTTTCAATGGCAAAAATCAATGAATATTGTAAATGCACAAACAGTAATTTCTCCACATTGCAAGGTGCAATTCTGAAATTTTTTGCTTTTTCCTGCTCCTCTTAGCATGATAAAGAAGATTCAAAAAGAGTGAAATGCCAGCTCTTTTCATTCAGTCAGTAGCATCAAACATTTCTGGTATATGAATAACAAGATGTTTTTCAATGGCAAAAATCAATGAATATTGTAAATGCACAAACAGTAATTTCTCCGCATTGCAAGGTGCAATTCTGAAATTTTTTGCTTTTTCCTGCTCCTCTTAGCATGATAAAGAAGATTCAAAGAGAGTGAGATGCCAGCTCCTTTCATTCAGTCAGTAGCTTCAAATATTTCTGGACATTTTTCAATGGCAAAAATCAATGAATATTGTAAATGCACAAACAGTAATTTCTCCACATTGCAAGGTGCAATTCTGAAATTTTTTGCTTTTTCCTGCTCCTCTTAGCATGATAAAGAAGATTCAAAGAGAGTGAGATGCCAGCTCTTTTCATTCAGTCAGTAGCTTCAAACATTTCTGGTATATGAATAACATGATGTTTTTCAATGGCAAAAATCAATGAATATTGTAAATGCACAAACAGTAATTTCTCCGCATTGCAAGGTGCAATTCTGAAATTTTTTGCTTTTTCCTGCTCCTCTTAGCATGATAAAGAAGATTCAAAGAGCGTGAGATGCCAGCTCCTTTCATTCAGTCAGTAGCTTCAAACATTTCTGGACGTTTTTCAATGGCAAAAATCAATGAATATTGTAAATGCACAAACAGTAATTTCTCCGCATTGCAAGGTGCAATTCTGAAATTTTTTGCTTTTTCCTGCTCCTCTTAGCATGATAAAGAAGATTCAAAGAGAGTGAGATGCCAGCTCTTTTCATTCAGTCAGTAGCTTCAAACATTTCTGGTATATGAATAACATGATGTTTTTCAATGGCAAAAATCAATGAATATTGTAAATGCACAAACAGTAATTTCTCCGCATTGCAAGGTGCAATTCTGAAATTTTTTGCTTTTTCCTGCTCCTCTTAGCATGATAAAGAAGATTCAAAGAGAGTGAGATGCCAGCTCCTTTCATTCAGTCAGTAGCTTCAAACATTTCTGGACGTTTTTCAATGGCAAAAATCAATGAATATTGTAAATGCACAAACAGTAATTTCTCCACATTGCAAGGTGCAATTCTGAAATTTTTTGCTTTTTCCTGCTCCTCTTAGCATGATAAAGAAGATTCAAAGAGAGTGAGATGTCAGCTCTTTTCATTCAGTCAGTAGCTTCAAACATTTCTGGTATATGAATAACATGATGTTTTTCAATGGCAAAAATCAATGAATATTGTAAATGCACAAACAGTAATTTCTCCGCATTGCAAGGTGCAATTCTGAAATTTTTTGCTTTTTCCTGCTCCTCTTAGCATGATAAAGAAGATTCAAAGAGAGTGAGATGCCAGCTCCTTTCATTCAGTCAGTAGCTTCAAACATTTCTGGATGTTTTTCAATGGCAAAAATCAATGAATATTGTAAATGCACAAACTAATTTCTCCACATTGCAAGGTGCAATTCTGAAATTTTTTGCTTTTTCCTGCTCCACATAGCATGATAAAGAAGATTCAAAGAGAGTGAGATGCCAGCTCTTTTCATTCAGTCAGTAGCTTCAAACATTTCTGGTATATGAATAACATGATGTTTTTCAATGGCAAAAATCAATGAATATTGTAAATGCACAAACAGTAATTTCTCCGCATTGCAAGGTGCAATTCTGAAATTTTTTGCTTTTTCCTGCTCCTGGTAGCATGATAAAGAAGATTCAAAGAGAGTGAGATGCCAGCTCCTTTCATTCAGTCAGTAGCTTCAAACATTTCTGGACGTTTTTCAATGGCAAAAATCAATGAATATTGTAAATGCACAAACAGTAATTTCTCCACATTGCAAGGTGCAATTCTGAAATTTTTTGCTTTTTCCTGCTCCTCTTAGCATGATAAAGAAGATTCAAAGAGAGTGAGATGCCAGCTCTTTTCATTCAGTCAGTAGCTTCAAACATTTCTGGTATATGAATAACATGATGTTTTTCAATGGCAAAATCAATGAATATTGTAAATGCACAAACAGTAATTTCTCCGCATTGCAAGGTGCAATTCTGAAATTTTTTGCTTTTTCCTGCTCCTCTTAGCATGATAAAGAAGATTCAAAGAGAGTGAGATGCCAGCTCCTTTCATTCAGTCAGTAGCTTCAAACATTTCTGGACATTTTTCAATGGCAAAAATCAATGAATATTGTAAATGCACAAACAGTAATTTCTCCACATTGCAAGGTGCAATTCTGAAATTTTTTGCTTTTTCCTGCTCCTCTTAGCATGATAAAGAAGATTCAAAGAGAATGAGATGCCAGCTCTTTTCATTCAGTCAGTAGCTTCAAACATTTCTGGTATATGAATAACATGATGTTTTTCATTGGCAAAAATCAATGAATATTGTAAATGCACAAACAGTAATTTCTCCGCATTGCAAGGTGCAATTCTGAATTTTTTTGCTTTTTCCTGCTCCTCTTAGCATGATAAAGAAGATTCAAAGGGATTGAGATGCCAGCTCCATTCATTCAGTCAGTAGCTTCAAACATTTCTGGACGTTTTTCAATGGCAAAAATCAATGAATATTGTAAATGCACAAACAATAATTTCTCCACATTGCAAGGTGCAATTCTGAAATTTTTTGCTTTTTCCTGCTCCTCTTAGCATGATAAAGAAGATGCAAAGAGAGTGAGATGCCAGCTCTTTTCATTCAGTCAGTAGCTTCAAACATTTCTGGTATATGAATAACATGATGTTATTCAATGGCAAAATCAATGAATATTGTAAATGCACAAACAGTAATTTCTCCGCATTGCAAGGTGCAATTCTGAAATTTTTTGCTTTTTCCTGCTCCTCTTAGCATGATAAAGAAGATTCAAAGAGAGTGAGATGCCAGCTCCTTTCATTCAGTCAGTAGCGTCAAACATTTCTGGATGTTTTTTAATGGCAAAAATCAATGAATATTGTAAATGCACAAACTAATTTCTCCACATTGCAAGGTGCAATTCTGAAATTTTTTGCTTTTTCCTGCTCCACATAGCATGATAAAGAAGATTCAAAGAGAGTGAGATGCCAGCTCTTTTCATTCAGTCAGTAGCTTCAAACATTTCTGGTATATGAATAACATGATGTTTTTCAATGGCAAAAATCAATGAATATTGTAAATGCACAAACAGTAATTTCTCCGCATTGCAAGGTGCAATTCTGAAATTTTTTGCTTTTTCCTGCTCCTGTTAGCATGATAAAGAAGATTCAAAGAGAGTGAGATGCCAGCTCCTTTCATTCAGTCAGTAGCTTCAAACATTTCTGGACGTTTTTCAATGGCAAAAATCAATGAATATTGTAAATGCACAAACAGTAATTTCTCCACATTGCAAGGTGCAATTCTGAAATTTTTTGCTTTTTCCTGCTCCTCTTAGCATGATAAAGAAGATTCAAAGAGAGTGAGATGCCAGCTCTTTTCATTCAGTCAGTAGCTTCAAACATTTCTGGTATATGAATAACATGATGTTTTTCAATGGCAAAATCAATGAATATTGTAAATGCACAAACAGTAATTTCTCCGCATTGCAAGGTGCAATTCTGAAATTTTTTGCTTTTTCCTGCTCCTTCTAGCATGATAAAGAAGATTCAAAGAGAGTGAGATGCCAGCTCCTTTCATTCAGTCAGTAGCTTCAAACATTTCTGGACGTTTTTCAATGGCAAAAATCAATGAATATTGTAAATGCACAAACAGTAATTTCTCCACATTGCAAGGTGCAATTCTGAAATTTTTTGCTTTTTCCTGCTCCTCTTAGCATGATAAAGAAGATTCAAAGAGAGTGAGATGCCAGCTCTTTTCATTCAGTCAGTAGCTTCAAACATTTCTGGTATATGAATAACATCATGTTTTTCAATGGCAAAAATCAATGAATATTGTAAATGCACAAACAGTAATTTCTCCGCATTGCAAGGTGCAATTCTGAAATTTTTTGCTTTTTCCTGCTCCTCTTAGCATGATAAAGAAGATTCAAAGAGATTGAGATGCCAGCTCCTTTCATTCAGTCAGTAGCTTCAAACATTTCTGGACGTTTTTCAATGGCAAAAATCAATGAATATTGAAAATGCACAAACAATAATTTCTCCACATTGCAAGGTGCAATTCTGAAATTTTTTGCTTTTTCCTGCTCCTCTTAGCATGATAAAGAAGATGCAAAGAGAGTGAGATGCCAGCTCTTTTCATTCAGTCAGTAGCTTCAAACATTTCTGGTATATGAATAACATGATGTTTTTCAATGGCAAAATCAATGAATATTGTAAATGCGCAAACAGTAATTTCTCCGCATTGCAAGGTGCAATTTTGAAATTTTTTGCTTTTTCCTGCTCCTCTTAGCATGATAAAGAAGATTCAAAGAGAGTGAGATGCCAGCTCCTTTCATTCAGTCAGTAGCGTCAAACATTTCTGGACGTTTTTTAATGGCAAAAATCAATGAATATTGTAAATGCACACACAGTAATTTCTCCACATTGCAAGGTGCAATTCTGAAATTTTTTGCTTTTTCCTGCTCCTCTTAGCATGATAAAGAAGATTCAAAGAGAGTGAGATGCCAGCTCTTTTCATTCAGTCAGTAGCATCAAACATTTCTGGTATATGAATAACATGATGTTTTTCAATGGCAAAAATCAATGAATATTGTAAATGCACAAACAGTTATTTCTCCGCATTGCAAGGTGCAATTCTGAAATTTTTTGCTTTTTCCTGCTCCTCTTAGCATGATAAAGAAGATTCAAAAAGAGTGAGATGCCAGCTCCTTTCATTCAGTCAGTAGCTTCAATCATTTCTGGACGTTTTTCAATGGCAAAAATCAATGAATATTGTAAATGCACAAACAGTAATTTCTCCACATTGCAAGGTGCAATTCTGAAATTTTTTGCTTTTTCCTGCTCCTCTTAGCATGATAAAGAAGATTCAAAGAGAGTGAGATGTCAGCTCTTTTCATTCAGTCAGTAGCTTCAAACATTTCTGGTATATGAATAACATGATGTTTTTCAATGGCAAAAATCAATGAATATTGTAAATGCACAAACAGTAATTTCTCCGCATTGCAAGGTGCAATTCTGAAATTTTTTGCTTTTTCCTGCTCCTCTTAGCATGATAAAGAAGATTCAAAGAGAGTGAGATGCCAGCTCCTTTCATTCAGTCAGTAGCTTCAAACATTTCTGGATGTTTTTCAATGGCAAAAATCAATGAATATTGTAAATGCACAAACAGTAATTTCTCCACATTGCAAGGTGCAATTCTGAAATTTTTTGCTTTTTCCTGCTCCACATAGCATGATAAAGAAGATTCAAAGAGAGTGAGATGCCAGCTCTTTTCATTCAGTCAGTAGCTTCAAACATTTCTGGTATATGAATAACATGATGTTTTTCAATGGCAAAAATCAATGAATATTGTAAATGCACAAACAGTAATTTCTCCGCATTGCAAGGTGCAATTCTGAAATTTTTTGCTTTTTCCTGCTCCTGGTAGCATGATAAAGAAGATTCAAAGAGAGTGAGATGCCAGCTCCTTTCATTCAGTCAGTAGCTTCAAACATTTCTGGACGTTTTTCAATGGCAAAAATCAATGAATATTGTAAATGCACAAACAGTAATTTCTCCACATTGCAAGGTGCAATTCTGAAATTTTTTGCTTTTTCTTGCTCCTCTTAGCATGATAAAGAAGATTCAAAGAGAATGAGATGCCAGCTCTTTTCATTCAGTCAGTAGCTTCAAACATTTCTGGTATATGAATAACATGATGTTTTTCATTGGCAAAAATCAATGAATATTGTAAATGCACAAACAGTAATTTCTCCACATTGCAAGGTGCAATTCTGAAATTTTTTGCTTTTTCCTGCTCCTCTTAGCATGATAAAGAAGATTCAAAGAGAGTGAGATGCCAGCTCCTTTCATTCAGTCAGTAGCTTCAAACATTTCTGGACGTTTTTCAATGGCAAAAATCAATGAATATTGTAAATGCACAAACAGTAATTTCTGCACATTGCAAGGTGCAATTCTGAAATTTTTTGCTTTTTCCTGCTCCTCTTAGCATGATAAAGAAGATTCAAAGAGAGTGAGATGCCAGCTCTTTTCATTCAGTCAGTAGCTTCAAACATTTCTGGTATATGAATAACATCATGTTTTTCAATGGCAAAAATCAATGAATATTGTAAATGCACAAACAGTAATTTCTCCGCATTGCAAGGTGCAATTCTGAAATTTTTTGCTTTTTCCTGCTCCTCTTAGCATGATAAAGAAGATTCAAAGAGATTGAGATGCCAGCTCCATTCATTCAGTCAGTAGCTTCAAACATTTCTGGACGTTTTTCAATGGCAAAAATCAATGAATATTGTAAATGCACAAACAATAATTTCTCCACATTGCAAGGTGCAATTCTGAAATTTTTTGCTTTTTCCTGCTCCTCTTAGCATGATAAAGAAGATGCAAAGAGAGTGAGATGCCAGCTCTTTTCATTCAGTCAGTAGCTTCAAACATTTCTGGTATATGAATAACATGATGTTATTCAATGGCAAAATCAATGAATATTGTAAATGCACAAACAGTAATTTCTCCGCATTGCAAGGTGCAATTCTGAAATTTTTTGCTTTTTCCTGCTCCTCTTAGCATGATAAAGAAGATTCAAAGAGAGTGAGATGCCAGCTCCTTTCATTCAGTCAGCAGCGTCAAACATTTCTGGACGTTTTTTAATGGCAAAAATCAATGAATATTGTAAATGCACAAACTAATTTCTCCACATTGCAAGGTGCAATTCTGAAATTTTTTGCTTTTTCCTGCTCCACATAGCATGATAAAGAAGATTCAAAGAGAGTGAGATGCCAGCTCTTTTCATTCAGTCAGTAGCTTCAAACATTTCTGGTATATGAATAACATGATGTTTTTCAATGGCAAAAATCAATGAATATTGTAAATGCACAAACAGTAATTTCTCCGCATTGCAAGGTGCAATTCTGAAATTTTTTGCTTTTTCCTGCTCCTGTTAGCATGATAAAGAAGATTCAAAGAGAGTGAGATGCCACCTCCTTTCATTCAGTCAGTAGCTTCAAACATTTCTGGACGTTTTTCAATGGCAAAAATCAATGAATATTGTAAATGCACAAACAGTAATTTCTCCACATTGCAAGGTGCAATTCTGAATTTTTTTGCTTTTTCCTGCTCCTCTTAGCATGATAAAGAAGATTCAAAGAGAGTGAGATGCCAGCTCTTTTCATTCAGTCAGTAGCTTCAAACATTTCTGGTATATGAATAACATGATGTTTTTCAATGGCAAAATCAATGAATATTGTAAATGCACAAACAGTAATTTCTCCGCATTGCAAGGTGCAATTCTGAAATTTTTTGCTTTTTCCTGCTCCTCTTAGCATGATAAAGAAGATTCAAAGAGAGTGAGATGCCAGCTCCTTTCATTCAGTCAGTAGCTTCAAACATTTCTGGACGTTTTTCATTGGCAAAAATCAATGAATATTGTAAATGCACAAACAGTAATTTCTCCACATTGCAAGGTGAAATTCTGAAATTTTTTGCTTTTTCCTGCTCCTCTTAGCATGATAAAGAAGATTCAAAGAGAGTGAGATGCCAGCTCTTTTCATTCAGTCAGTAGCTTCAAACATTTCTGGTATATGAATAACATCATGTTTTTCAATGGCAAAAATCAATGAATATTGTAAATGCACAAACAGTAATTTCTCCGCATTGCAAGGTGCAATTCTGAAATTTTTTGCTTTTTCCTGCTCCTCTTAGCATGATAAAGAAGATTCAAAGAGATTGAGATGCCAGCTCCTTTCATTCAGTCAGTAGCTTCAAACATTTCTGGACGTTTTTCAATGGCAAAAATCAATGAATATTGTAAATGCACAAACAATAATTTCTCCACATTGCAAGGTGCAATTCTGAAATTTTTTGCTTTTTCCTGCTCCTCTTAGCATGATAAAGAAGATGCAAAGAGAGTGAGATGCCAGCTCTTTTCATTCAGTCAGTAGCTTCAAACATTTCTGGTATATGAATAACATGATGTTTTTCAATGGCAAAATCAATGAATATTGTAAATGCACAAACAGTAATTTCTCCGCATTGCAAGGTGCAATTCTGAAATTTTTTGCTTTTTCCTGCTCCTCTTAGCATGATAAAGAAGATTCAAAGAGAGTGAGATGCCAGCTCCTTTCATTCAGTCAGTAGCGTCAAACATTTCTGGACGTTTTTTAATGGCAAAAATCAATGAATATTGTAAATGCACACACAGTAATTTCTCCACATTGCAAGGTGCAATTCTGAAATTTTTTGCTTTTTCCTGCTCCTCTTAGCATGATAAAGAAGATTCAAAGAGAGTGACATGCCAGCTCTTTTCATTCAGTCAGTAGCATCAAACATTTCTGGAATATGAATAACATGATGTTTTTCAATGGCAAAAATCAATGAATATTGTAAATGCACAAACAGTTATTTCTCCGCATTGCAAGGTGCAATTCTGAAATTTTTTGCTTTTTCCTGCTCCTCTTAGCATGATAAAGAAGATTCAAAAAGAGTGAGATGCCAGCTCCTTTCATTCAGTCAGTAGCTTCAATCATTTCTGGACGTTTTTCAATGGCAAAAATCAATGAATATTGTAAATGCACAAACAGTAATTTCTCCACATTGCAAGGTGCAATTCTGAAATTTTTTGCTTTTTCCTGCTCCTGTTAGCATGATAAAGAAGATTCAAAGACAGCGAGATGCCAGCTCTTTTCATTCAGTCAGTAGCTTCAAACATTCCTGGTATATGAATAACATGATGTTTTTCAATGGCAAAAATGAATGAATATTGTAAATGCACAAACATCAATTTCTCCACATTGCAAGGTGCAATTCTGAAATTTTTTGCTTTTTCCTGCTCCTCTTAGCATGATAAAGAAGATTCAAAGACAGCGAGATGCCAGCTCTTTTCAGTCAGTCAGTAGCTTCAAACATTCCTGGTATATGAATAACATGATGTTTTTCAATGGCAAAAATGAATGAATATTGTAAATGCACAAACAGTAATTTCTCCACATTGCAAGGTGCAATTCTGAAATTTTTTGCTTTTTCCTGCTCCTCTTAGCATGATAAAGAAGATTCAAAGAGAGTGAGATGTCAGCTCTTTTCATTCAGTCAGTAGCTTCAAACATTTCTGGTATATGAATAACATGATGTTTTTCAATGGCAAAAATCAATGAATATTGTAAATGCACAAACAGTTATTTCTCCGCATTGCAAGGTGCAATTCTGAAATTTTTTGCTTTTTCCTGCTCCTCTTAGCATGATAAAGAAGATTCAAAAAGAGTGAGATGCCAGCTCCTTTCATTCAGTCAGTAGCTTCAATCATTTCTGGACGTTTTTCAATGGCAAAAATCAATGAATATTGTAAATGCACAAACAGTAATTTCTCCACATTGCAAGGTGCAATTCTGAAATTTTTTGCTTTTTCCTGCTCCTCTTAGCATGATAAAGAAGATTCAAAGAGAGTGAGATGCCAGCTCTTTTCATTCAGTCAGTAGCTTCAAACATTTCTGGTATATGAATAACAAGATGTTTTTCAATGGCAAAAATCAATGAATATTGTAAATGCACAAACAGTAATTTTTCCGCATTGCAAGGTGCAATTCTGAAATTTTTTGATTTTTCCTGCTCCTCTTAGCATGATAAAGAAGATTCAAAGAGAGTGAGATGCCAGCTCCTTTCATTCAGTCAGTAGCTACAAACATTTCTGGACGTTTTTCAATGGCAAAAATCAATGAATATTGTAAATGCACAAACAGTAATTTCTCCGCATTGCAAGGTGCAATTCTGAAATTTTTTGCTTTTTCCTGCTCCTCTTAGCATGATAAAGAAGATTCAAAGAGAGTGAGATGCCAGCTCCTTTCATTCAGTCAGTAGCTTCAAACATTTCTGGACGTTTTTCAATGGCAAAAATCAATGAATATTGTAAATGCACAAACAGTAATTTCTCCACATTGCAAGGTGCAATTCTGAAATTTTTTGCTTTTTCCTGCTCCTCTTAGCATGATAAAGAAGATTCAAAGAGAGTGAGATGCCAGCTCTTTTCATTCAGTCAGTAGCTTCAAACATTTCTGGTACATGAATAACATGATGTTTTTCAATGTCAAAAATCAATGAATATTGTAAATGCACAAACAGTAATTTCTCCGCATTGCAAGGTGCAATGCTGAAATCTTTTGCTTTTTCCTGCTCCTCTTAGCATGATAAAGAAGATTCAAAGAGAGTGAGATGCCAGCTCCTTTCATTCAGTCAGTAGCTTCAAACATTTCTGGACGTTTTTCAATGGCAAAAATCAATGAATATTGTAAATGCACAAACAGTAATTTCTCCACATTGCAAGGTGCAATTCTGAAGTTTTTTGCTTTTTCCTGCTCCTCTTAGCATGATAAAGAAGATTCAAATAGAGTGAGATGCCAGCTCTTTTCATTAAGTCAGTAGCTTCAAACATTTCTGGTATATGAATAACATGATGTTTTTCAATGGCAAAAATCAATGAATATTGTAAATGCACAAACAGCAATTTCTCCGCATTGCAAGGTGCAATTCTGAAATTTTTTGCTTTTTCCTGCTCCTCTTAGCATGATAAAGAAGATTCAAAGAGATTGAGATGCCAGCTCCTTTCATTCAGTCAGTAGCTTCAAACATTTCTGGACGTTTTTCAATGGCAAAAATCAATGAATATTGTAAATGCACAAACAGTAATTTCTCCACATTGCAAGGTGCAATTCTGAAATTTTTTGCTTTTTCCTGCTCCTCTTAGCATGATAAAGAAGATTCAAAGAGCGTGAGATGCCAGCTCCTTTCATTCAGTCAGTAGCTTCAAACATTTCTGGACGTTTTTCAATGGCAAAAATCAATGAATATTGTAAATGCACAAACAGTAATTTCTCCACATTGCAAGGTGCAATTCTGAAATTTTTTGCTTTTTCCTGCTCCTCTTAGCATGATAAAGAAGATTCAAAGAGAGTGAGATGCCAGCTCTTTTCATTGTCAGTAGCTTCAAACATTTCTTGTATATGAATAGAATGATGTTTTTCAATGGCAAAAATCAATGAATATTGTAAATGCACAAACAGTAGTTTCTCCGCATTGCAAGGTGCATCTCTGAAATTTTTTGCTTTTTCCTGCTCTTCTTAGCATGATAAAGAAGATTCAAAGAGAGTGAGATGCCAGCTCTTTTCATTCAATCAGTAGCTTCAAACATTTCTGGTATATGAATAACATGATGTTTTTCAATGGCAAAAATCAATGAATATTGTAAATGCACAAACAGCAATTTCTCCGCATTGCAAGGTGCAATTCTGAAATTTTTTGCTTTTTCCTGCTCCTCTTAGCATGATAAAGAAGATTCAAAGAGAGTGAGATGCCAGCTCCTTTCATTCAGTCAGTAGCTTCAAACATTTCTGGACGTTTTTCAATGGCAAAAATCAATGAATATTGTAAATGCACAAACAGTAATTTCTCCACAGTGCAAGGTGCAATTCTGAAATTTTTTGCTTTTTCCTGCTCCTCTTAGCATGATAAAGAAGATTCAAAGAGAGTGAGATGCCAGCTCTTTTCATTCAGTCAGTAGCTTCAAACATTTCTGGTATATGAATAACATGATGTTTTTCAATGGCAAAAATCAATGAATATTGTAAATGCACAAACAGTAATTTCTCCGCATTGCAAGGTGCAATTCTGAAATTTTTTGCTTTTTCCTGCTCCTCTTAGCATGATAAAGAAGATTCAAAGAGAGTGAGATGCCAGCTCCTTTCATTCAGTCAGTAGCTTCAAACATTTCTGGACGTTTTTCAATGGCAAAAATCAATGAATATTGTAAATGCACAAACAGTAATTTCTCCACATTGCAAGGTGCAATTCTGAAATTTTTTGCTTTTTCCTGCTCCTCTTAGCATGATAAAGAAGATTCAAAGAGAGTGAGATGCCAGCTCTTTTCATTCAGTCAGTAGCTTCAAACATTTCTGGTATATGAATAACATGATGTTTTTCAATGGCAAAAATCAATGAATATTGTAAATGCACAAACAGTTATTTCTCCGCATTGCAAGGTGCAATTCTGAAATTTTTTGCTTTTTCCTGCTCCTCTTAGCATGATAAAGAAGATTCAAAAAGATTGAGATGCCAGCTCCTTTCATTCAGTCAGTAGCTTCAATCATTTCTGGACGTTTTTCAATGGCAAAAATCAATGAATATTGTAAATGCACAAACAGTAATTTCTCCACATTGCAAGGTGCAATTCTGAAATTTTTTGCTTTTTCCTGCTCCTCTTAGCATGATAAAGAAGATTCAAAGAGAGTGAGATGCCAGCTCTTTTCATTCAGTCAGTAGCTTCAAACATTTCTGGTATATGAATAACAAGATGTTTTTCAATGGCAAAAATCAATGAATATTGTAAATGCACAAACAGTAATTTTTCCGCATTGCAAGGTGCAATTCTGAAATTTTTTGATTTTTCCTGCTCCTCTTAGCATGATAAAGAAGATTCAAAGAGAGTGAGATGCCAGCTCCTTTCATTCAGTCAGTAGCTACAAACATTTCTGGACGTTTTTCAATGGCAAAAATCAATGAATATTGTAAATGCACAAACAGTAATTTCTCCGCATTGCAAGGTGCAATTCTGAAATTTTTTGCTTTTTCCTGCTCCTCTTAGCATGATAAAGAAGATTCAAAGAGAGTGAGATGCCAGCTCCTTTCATTCAGTCAGTAGCTTCAAACATTTCTGGACGTTTTTCAATGGCAAAAATCAATGAATATTGTAAATGCACAAACAGTAATTTCTCCACATTGCAAGGTGCAATTCTGAAATTTTTTGCTTTTTCCTGCTCCTCTTAGCATGATAAAGAAGATTCAAAGAGAGTGAGATGCCAGCTCTTTTCATTCAGTCAGTAGCTTCAAACATTTCTGGTATATGAATAACATGATGTTTTTCAATGGCAAAAATCAATGAATATTGTAAATGCACAAACAGTAATTTCTCCGCATTGCAAGGTGCAATTCTGAAATTTTTTGCTTTTTCCTCCTCCTCTTAGCATGATAAAGAAGATTCAAAGAGATTGAGATGCCAGCTCCTTTCATTCAGTCAGTAGCTTCAAACATTTCTGGACGTTTTTCAATGGCAAAAATCAATGAATATTGTAAATGCACAAACAGTAATTTCTCCACATTGCAAGGTGCAATTCTGAAATTTTTTGCTTTTTCCTGCTACTCTTAGCATGATAAAGAAGATTCAAAGAGAGTGAGATGCCAGCTCTTTTCATTCAGTCAGTAGCTTCAAACATTTCTGGTACATGAATAACATGATGTTTTTCAATGTCAAAAATCAATGAATATTGTAAATGCACAAACAGTAATTTCTCCGCATTGCAAGGTGCAATGCTGAAATCTTTTGCTTTTTCCTGCTCCTCTTAGCATGATAAAGAAGATTCAAAGAGAGTGAGATGCCAGCTCCTTTCATTCAGTCAGTAGCTTCAAACATTTCTGGACGTTTTTCAATGGCAAAAATCAATGAATATTGTAAATGCACAAACAGTAATTTCTCCACATTGCAAGGTGCAATTCTGAAGTTTTTTGCTTTTTCCTGCTCCTCTTAGCATGATAAAGAAGATTCAAATAGAGTGAGATGCCAGCTCTTTTCATTAAGTCAGTAGCTTCAAACATTTCTGGTATATGAATAACAATGTTTTTCAATGGCAAAAATCAATGAATATTGTAAATGCACAAACAGTAATTTCTCCACATTGCAAGGTGCAATTCTGAAATTTTTTGCTTTTTCCTGCTCTTCTTAGCATGATAAAGAAGATTCAAAGAGAGTGAGATGCCAGCTCTTTTCATTCAATCAGTAGCTTCAAACATTTCTGGTATATGAATAACATGATGTTTTTCAATGGCAAAAATCAATGAATATTGTAAATGCACAAACAGCAATTTCTCCGCATTGCAAGGTGCAATTCTGAAATTTTTTGCTTTTTCCTGCTCCTCTTAGCATGATAAAGAAGATTCAAAGAGATTGAGATGCCAGCTCCTTTCATTCAGTCAGTAGCTTCAAACATTTCTGGACGTTTTTCAATGGCAAAAATCAATGAATATTGTAAATGCACAAACAGTAATTTCTCCACATTGCAAGGTGCAATTCTGAAATTTTTTGCTTTTTCCTGCTCCTCTTAGCATGATAAAGAAGATTCAAAGAGCGTGAGATGCCAGCTCCTTTCATTCAGTCAGTAGCTTCAAACATTTCTGGACGTTTTTCAATGGCAAAAATCAATGAATATTGTAAATGCACAAACAGTAATTTCTCCACATTGCAAGGTGCAATTCTGAAATTTTTTGCTTTTTCCTGCTCCTCTTAGCATGATAAAGAAGATTCAAAGAGAGTGAGATGCCAGCTCTTTTCATTGTCAGTAGCTTCAAACATTTCTTGTATATGAATAGAATGATGTTTTTCAATGGCAAAAATCAATGAATATTGTAAATGCACAAACAGTAGTTTCTCCGCATTGCAAGGTGCATCTCTGAAATTTTTTGCTTTTTCCTGCTCTTCTTAGCATGATAAAGAAGATTCAAAGAGAGTGAGATGCCAGCTCTTTTCATTCAATCAGTAGCTTCAAACATTTCTGGTATATGAATAACATGATGTTTTTCAATGGCAAAAATCAATGAATATTGTAAATGCACAAACAGCAATTTCTCCGCATTGCAAGGTGCAATTCTGAAATTTTTTGCTTTTTCCTGCTCCTCTTAGCATGATAAAGAAGATTCAAAGAGATTGAGATGCCAGCTCCTTTCATTCAGTCAGTAGCTTCAAACATTTCTGGACGTTTTTCAATGGCAAAAATCAATGAATATTGTAAATGCACAAACAGTAATTTCTCCACATTGCAAGGTGCAATTCTGAAATTTTTTGCTTTTTCCTGCTCCTCTTAGCATGATAAAGAAGATTCAAAGAGCGTGAGATGCCAGCTCCTTTCATTCAGTCAGTAGCTTCAAACATTTCTGGACGTTTTTCAATGGCAAAAATCAATGAATATTGTAAATGCACAAACAGTAATTTCTCCACATTGCAAGGTGCAATTCTGAAATTTTTTGCTTTTTCCTGCTCCTCTTAGCATGATAAAGAAGATTCAAAGAGAGTGAGATGCCAGCTCTTTTCATTCAGTCAGTAGCTTCAAACATTTCTGGTATATGAATAACATGATGTTTTTCAATGGCAAAAATCAATGAATATTGTAAATGCACAAACAGTAATTTCTCCGCATTGCAAGGTGCAATTCTGAAATTTTTTGCTTTTTCCTGCTCCTCTTAGCATGATAAAGAAGATTCAAAGAGAGTGAGATGCCAGCTCCTTTCATTCAGTCAGTAGCTTCAAACATTTCTGGACGTTTTTCAATGGCAAAAATCAATGAATATTGTAAATGCACAAACAGTAATTTCTCCACATTGCAAGGTGCAATTCTGAAATTTTTTGCTTTTTCCTGCTCCTCTTAGCATGATAAAGAAGATTCAAAGAGAGTGAGATGCCAGCTCTTTTCATTCAGTCAGTAGCTTCAAACATTTCTGGTATATGAATAACATGATGTTTTTCAATGGCAAAAATCAATGAATATTGTAAATGCACAAACAGTAATTTCTCCGCATTGCAAGGTGCAATTCTGAAATTTTTTGCTTTTTCCTGCTCCTCTTAGCATGATAAAGAAGATTCAAAGAGAGTGAGATGCCAGCTCCTTTCATTCAGTCAGTAGCTTCAAACATTTCTGGACGTTTATCAATGGCAAAAATCAATGAATATTGTAAATGCACAAACAGTAATTTCTCCGCATTGCAAGGTGCAATTCTGAATTTTTTTGCTTTTTCCTGCTCCTCTTAGCATGATAAAGAAGATTCAAAGAGAGTGAGATGCCAGCTCCTTTCATTCAGTCAGTAGCTTCAAACATTTCTGGACGTTTTTCAATGGCAAAAATCAATGAATATTGTAAATGCACAAACAGTAATTTCTCCACATTGCAAGGTGCAATTCTGAAATTTTTTGCTTTTTCCTGCTCCTCTTAGCATGATAAAGAAGATTCAAAGAGAGTGAGATGCCAGCTCTTTTCATTCAGTCAGTAGCTTCAAATATTTCTGGTATATGAATAACAAGATGTTTTTCAATGGCAAAAATCAATGAATATTGTAAATGCACAAACAGGAATTTCTCCGCATTGCAAGGTGCAACTCTGAAATTTTTTGCTTTTTCCTGCTCCTCTTAGCATGATAAAGAAGATTCAAAGAGAGTGAGATGCCAGCTCCTTTCATTCAGTCAGTAGCTTCAAACCTTTCTGGACGTTTTTCAATGGCAAAAATCAATGAATATTGTAAATGCACAAACAGTAATTTCTCCACATTGCAAGGTGCAATTCTGAAATTTTTTGCTTTTTCCTGCTCCTCTTAGCATGATAAAGAAGATTCAAAGAGAGTGAGATGCCAGCTCTTTTCATTCAGTCAGTAGCTTCAAACATTTCTGGTATATGAATAACAAGATGTTTTTCAATGGCAAAAATCAATGAATATTGTAAATGCACAAACAGTAATTTCTCCGCATTGCAAGGTGCAATTCTGAAATTTTTTGCTTTTTCCTGCTCCTCTTAGCATGATAAAGACGATCAAAGAGAGTGAGATGCCAGCTCCCTTCATTCAGTCAGTAGCTTCAAACATTTCTGGACATTTCTCAATGGCAAAAATCAATGAATATTGTAAATGCACAAACAGTAATTTCTCCACATTGCAAGGTGCAATTCTGAATTTTTTTCCTTTTTCCTGCTCCTCTTAGCATGATAAAGAAGATTCAAAGAGAGTGAGATGCCAGCTCTTTTCATTCAGTCAGTAGCTTCAAACATTTCTGGTATATGATTAACATGATGTTTTTCAATGGCAAAAATCAATGAATATTGTAAATGCACAAACAGTAATTTCTCCGCATTGCAAGGTGCAATTCTGAAATTTTTTGCTTTTTCCTGCTCCTCTTAGCATGATAAAGAAGATTCAAAGAGAGTGAGATGCCAGCTCCTTTCATTCAGTCAGTAGCTTCAAACATTTCTGGACGTTTTTCAATGGCAAAAATCAATGAATATTGTAAAAGCACAAACAGTAATTTCTCCACATTGCAAGGTGCAATTCTGAAATTTTTTGATTTTTCCTGCTCCTCCTAGCATGATAAAGAAGATTCAAAGAGAGTGAGATGACAGCTCTTTTCATTCAGTCAGTAGCTTCAAACATTTCTGGTATATGAATAACATGATGTTTTTCAATGGCAAAATCAATGAATATTGTAAATGCACAAACAGTAATTTCTCCGCATTGCAAGGTGCAATTCTGAAATTTTTTGCTTTTTCCTGCTCCTCTTAGCATGATAAAGAAGATTCAAAGAGAGTGAGATGCCAGCTCCTTTCATTCAGTCAGTAGCTTCAAACATTTCTGGACGTTTTTCAATGGCAAAAATCAATGAATATTGTAAATGCACAAACAGTAATTTCTCCACATTGCAAGGTGCAATTCTGAAATTTTTTGCTTTTTCCTGCTCCTCTTTGCATGATAAACAAGATTCAAAGAGAGTGAGATGCCAGCTCTTTTCATTCAGTCAGTAGCTTCAAACATTTCTGGTATATGAATAACATGATGTTTTTCAATGGCAAAAATCAATGAATATTGTAAATGCACAAACAGTAATTTCTCCGCATTGCAAGGTGCAATTCTGAAATTTTTTGCTTTTTCCTGCTCCTCTTAGCATGATAAAGAAGATTCAAAGAGAGTGAGATGCCAGCTCCTTTCATTCAGTCAGTAGCTTCAAACATTTCTGGACGTTTTTCAATGGCAAAAATCAATGAATATTGTAAATGCACAAACAGTAATTTCTCCGCATTGCAAGGTGCAATTCTGAAATTTTTTGCTTTTTCCTGCTCCTCTTAGCATGATAAAGAAGATTCAAAGAGAGTGAGATGCCAGCTCCTTCCATTCAGTCAGTAGCTTCAAACATTTCTGGACGTTTTTCAATGGCAAAAATCAATGAATATTGTAAATGCACAAACAGTAATTTCTCCACATTGCAAGGTGCAATTCTGAAATGTTTTGCTTTTTCCTGCTCCTCTTAGCATGATAAAGAAGATTCAAAGAGAGTGAGATGCCAGCTCTTTTCATTCAGTCAGTAGCTTCAAACATTTCTGGTATATGAATAACATGATGTTTTTCAATGGCAAAAATCAATGAATATTGTAAATGCACAAACAGTAATTTCTCCGCATTGCAAGGTGCAATTCTGAAATTTTTTGCTTTTTCCTGCTCCTCTTAGCATGATAAAGAAGATTCAAAGAGCATGAGATGCCAGCTCCTTTCATTCAGTCAGTAGCTTCAAACATTTCTGGACGTTTTTCAATGGCAAAAATCAATGAATATTGTAAATGCACAAACAGTAATTTCTCCGCATTGCAAGGTGCAATTCTGAAATTTTTTGCTTTTTCCTGCTCCTCTTAGCATGATAAAGAAGATTCAAAGAGCGTGAGATGCCAGCTCCTTTCATTCAGTCAGTAGCTTCAAACATTTCTGGTATATGAATAACATGATGTTTTTCAATGGCAAAAATCAATGAATATTGTAAATGCACAAACAGTAATTTCTCCGCATTGCAAGGTGCAATTCTGAAATTTTTTGCTTTTTCCTGCTCCTCTTAGCATGATAAAGAAGACTCAAAGAGCGTGAGATGCCAGCTCCTTTCATTCAGTCAGTAGCTTCAAACATTTCTGGACGTTTTTCAGTGGCAAAAATCAATGAATATTGTAAATGCACAAACAGTAATTTCTCCACATTGCAAGGTGCAATTCTGAAATTTTTTGCTTTTTCCTGCTCCTCTTAGCATGATAAAGAAGATTCAAAGAGAGTGAGATGCCAGCTCTTTTCATTCAGTCAGTAGCTTCAAACATTTCTGGTATATGAATAACATGATGTTTTTCAATGGCAAAAATCAATGAATATTGTAAATGTACAAACAGTAATTTCTCCGCATTGCAAGGTGCAATTCTGAAATTTTTTGCTTTTTCCTGCTCCTCTTAGCATGATAAAGAAGATTCAAAGAGAGTGAGATGCCAGCTCTTTTCATTCAGTCAGTAGCTTCAAACATTTCTGGTATATGAATAACATGATGTTTTTCAATGGCAAAAATCAATGAATATTGTAAATGCACAAACAGTAATTTCTCCGCATTGCAAAGGGCAATTCTGAAATTTTTTGCTTTTTCCTGCTCCTCTTAGCATGATAAAGAAGATTCAAAGAGAGTGAGATGCCAGCTCCTTTCATTCAGTCAGTAGCTTCAAACATTTCTGGACGTTTTTCAATGGCAAAAATCAATGAATATTGTAAATGCACAAACAGTAATTTCTCCACATTGCAAGGTGCAATCCTGAAATTTTTTGCTTTTTCCTGCTCCTCTTAGCATGATAAAGAAGATTCAAAGAGAGTGAGATGTCAGCTCTTTTCATTCAGTCAGTAGCTTCAAACATTTCTGGTATATGAATAACATGATGTTTTTCAATGGCAAAAATCAATGAATATTGTAAATGCACAAACAGTAATTTCTCCGCATTGCAAGGTGCAATTCTGAAATTTTTTGCTTTTTCCTGCTCCTCTTAGCATGATAAAGAAGATTCATAGAGAGTGAGATGCCAGCTCCTTTCATTCAGTCAGTAGCTTCAAACATTTCTGGATGTTTTTCAATGGCAAAAATCAATGAATATTGTAAATGCACAAACTAATTTCTCCATATTGCAAGGTGCAATTCTGAAATTTTTTGCTTTTTCCTGCTCCTCTTAGCATGATAAAGAAGATTCAAAGAGAGTGAGATGCCAGCTCTTTTCATTCAGTCAGTAGCTTCAAACATTTCTGGTATATGAATAACATGATGTTTTTCAATGTCAAAATCAATGAATATTGTAAATGCACAAACAGTAATTTCTCCGCATTACAAGGTGCAATTCTGAAATTTTTTGCTTTTTCCTGCTCCTCTTAGCATGATAAAGAAGATTCAAAGAGAGTGAGATGCCAGCTCCTTTCATTCAGTCAGTAGCTTCAAACATTTCTGGACATTTTTCAATGGCAAAAATCAATGAATATTGTAAATGCACAAACAGTAATTTCTCCACATTGCAAGGTGCAATTCTGAAATTTTTTGCTTTTTCCTGCTCCTCTTAGGATGATAAAGAAGATTCAAAGAGAGTGAGATGCCAGCTCTTTTTATTCAGTCAGTAGCTTCAAACATTTCTGGTATATGAATAACATGATGTTTTTCAATGGCAAAAATCAATGAATATTGTAAATGCACAAACAGTAATTTCTCCGCATTGCATGGTGCAATTCTGAAATTTTTGCTTTTTCCTGCTCCTCTTAGCATGATAAAGAAGATTCAAAGAGAGTGAGATGCCAGCTCCTTTCATTCAGTCAGTAGCTTCAAACATTTCTGGACGTTTTTCAATGGCAAAAATCAATGAATATTGTAAATGCACAAACAGTAATTTCTCCACATTGCAAGGTGCAATTCTGAAATTTTTTGCTTTTTCCTGCTCCTCTTAGCATGATAAAGAAGATTCAAAGAGAATGAGATGCCAGCTCTTTTCATTCAGTCAGTAGCTTCAAACATTTCTGGTATATGAATAACATGATGTTTTTCAATGGCAAAAATCAATGAATATTGTAAATGCACAAACAGTAATTTCTCCGCATTGCAAGGTGCAATTCTGAAATTTTTTGCTTTTTCCTGCTCCTCTTAGCATGATAAAGAAGATTCAAAGAGAGTGAGATGCCAGCTCCTTTCATTCAATCAGTAGCTTCAAACATTTCTGGACGTTTTTCAATGGCAAAAATCAATGAATATTGTAAATGCACAAACAGTAATTTCTCCACATTGCAAGGTGCATTCTTTAATTTTTTGCTTTTTCCTGCTCCTCTTAGCATGATAAAGAAGATTCAAAGAGAGTGAGATGCCAGCTCTTTTCATTCAGTCAGTAGCTTCAAACATTTCTGGTATATGAATAACATCATGTTTTTCAATGGCAAAAATCAATGAATATTGTAAATGCACAAACAGTAATTTCTCCACATTGCAAGGTGCAATTCTGAAATTTTTTGCTTTTTCCTGCTCCTCTTAGCATGATAAAGAAGATTCAAAGAGAGTGAGATGCCAGCTCCTTTCATTCAGTCAGTAGCTTCAAACATTTCTGGACGTTTTTTAATGGCAAAAATCAATGAATATTGTAAATGCACAAACAGTAATTTCTCCACATTGCAAGGTGCAATTCTGAAATTTTTTGCTTTTTCCTGCTCCTCTTAGCATGATAAAGAAGATTCAAAGAGAGTGAGATGCCAGCTCTTTTCATTCAGTCAGTAGCTTCAAACATTTCTGGAATATGAATAACGATGTTTTTCAATGGCAAAAATCAATGAATATTGTAAATGCACAAACAGTAATTTCTCCGCATTGCAAGGTGCAATTCTGAAATTTTTTGCTTTTTCCTGCTCCTCTTAGCATGATAAAGAAGATTCAAAGAGAGTGAGATGCCAGCTCCTTTCATTCAGTCAGTAGCTTCAATCATTTCTGGACATTTTTCAATGGCAAAAATCAATGAATATTGTAAATGCACAAACAGTAATTTCTCCACATTGCAAGGTGCAATTCTGAAATTTTTTGCTTTTTCCTGCTCCTCTTAGGATGATAAAGAAGATTCAAAGAGAGTGAGATGCCAGCTCTTTTCATTCAGTCAGTAGCTTCAAACATTTCTGGTATATGAATAACATGATGTTTTTCAATGGCAAAAATCAATGAATATTGTAAATGCACAAACAGTTATTTCTCCGCATTGCAAGGTGCAATTCTGAAATTTTTTGCTTTTTCCTGCTCCTCTTAGCATGATAAAGAAGAGTCAAAAAGAGTGAGATGCCAGCTCCTTTCATTCAGTCAGTAGCTTCAATCATTTCTGGACGTTTTTCAATGGCAAAAATCAATGAATATTGTAAATGCACAAACAGTAATTTCTCCACATTGCAATGTGCAATTCTGAAATTTTTTGCTTTTTCCTGCTCCTCTTAGCATGATAAAGAAGATTCAAAGAGAGTGAGATGCCAGCTCTTTTCATTCAGTCAGTAGCTTCAAACATTCCTGGTATATGAATAACATGATGTTTTTCAATGGCAAAAATCAATGAATATTGTAAATGCACAAACAGTAATTTCTCCGCATTGTAAGGTGCAATTCTGAAATTTTTTGCTTTTTCCTGCTCCTCTTAGCATGATAAAGAAGATTCAAAGAGAGTGAGATGCCAGCTCCTTTCATTCAGTCAGTAGCTTCAATCATTTCTGGACGTTTTTCAATGGCAAAAATCAATGATTTTGTAAATGCACAAACAGCAATTTCTCCACATTGCAAGGTGCAATTCTGAAATTTTTTGCTTTTTCCTGCTCCTCTTAGCATGATAAAGAAGATTAAAAGAGAGTGAGATGCCAGCTCTTTTCATTCAGTCAGTAGCTTCAAACATTTCTGGTATATGAATAACGATGTTTTTCAATGGCTAAAATCAATGAATATTGTAAATGCACAAACATTAATTTCTCCACATTGCAAGGTGCAATTCTGAATTTTTTTGCTTTTTCCTGCTCTTCTTAGTATGATAAAGAAGATTCAAAGAGAGTGAGATGCCAGTTCTTTTCATTCAGTCAGTAGCTTCAAACATTTCTGGTATATGAATAACATGATGTTTTTCAATGGCAAAAATCAATGAATATTGTAAATGCACAAACAGTAATTTCTCCACATTGCAAGGTGCAATTCTGAAATTTTTTGCTTTTTCCTGCTCCTCTTAGCATGATAAAGAAGATTCAAAGAGAGTGAGATGCCAGCTCCTTTCATTCAGTCAGTAGCTTCAAACATTTCTGGACGTTTTTCAATGGCAAAAATCAATGAATATTGTAAATGCACAAACAGTAATTTCTCCACATTGCAAGGTGCAATTCTGAAATTTTTTGCTTTTTCCTGCTCCTCTTAGCATGATAAAGAAGATTCAAAGAGAGTGAGATGCCAGCTCTTTTCATTCAGTCAGTAGCTTCACACATTTCTGGTATATGAATAACATGATGTTTTTCAATGGCAAAAATCAATGAATATTGTAAATGCACAAACAGTTATTTCTCCGCATTGCAAGGTGCAATTCTGAAATTTTTTGCTTTTTCCTGCTCCTCTTAGCATGATAAAGAAGATTCAAAAAGAGTGAGATGCCAGCTCCTTTCATTCAGTCAGTAGCTTCAATCATTTCTGGACGTTTTTCAATGGCAAAAATCAATGAATATTGTAAATGCACAAACAGTAATTTCTCCACATTGCAAGGTGCAATTCTGAAATTTTTTGCTTTTTCCTGCTCCTCTTAGCATGATAAAGAAGATTCAAAGAGAGTGAGATGCCAGCTCTTTTCATTCAGTCAGTAGCTTCAAACATTTCTGGTATATGAATAACAAGATGTTTTTCAATGGCAAAAATCAATGAATATTGTAAATGCACAAACAGTAATTTTTCCGCATTGCAAGGTGCAATTCTGAAATTTTTTGATTTTTCCTGCTCCTCTTAGCATGATAAAGAAGATTCAAAGAGAGTGAGATGCCAGCTCCTTTCATTCAGTCAGTAGCTTCAAACATTTCTGGACGTTTTTCAATGGCAAAAATCAATGAATATTGTAAATGCACAAACAGTAATTTCTCCACATTGCAAGGTGCAATTCTGAAATTTTCTCCTTTTTCCTGCTCCTCTTAGCATGATAAAGACGATTCAAAGAGAGTGAGATGCCAGCTCTTTTCATTCAGTCAGTAGCTTCAAACATTTCTGGTATATGAATAACATGATGTTTTTCAATGGCAAAATCAATGAATATTGTAAATGCACAAACAGTAATTTCTCCGCATTGTAAGGTGCAATTCTGAAATTTTTTGCTTTTTCCTGCTCCTCTTAGCATGATAAAGAAGATTCAAAGAGAGTGAGATGCCAGCTCCTTTCATTCAGTCAGTAGCTTCAATCATTTCTGGACGTTTTTCAATGGCAAAAATCAATGATTTTGTAAATGCACAAACAGCAATTTCTCCACATTGTAAGGTGCAATTCTGAAATTTTTTGCTTTTTCCTGCTCCTCTTAGCATGATAAAGAAGATTAAAAGAGAGTGAGATGCCAGCTCTTTTCATTCAGTCAGTAGCTTCAAACATTTCTGGTATATGAATAACGATGTTTTTCAATGGCTAAAATCAATGAATATTGTAAATGCACAAACATTAATTTCTCCACATTGCAAGGTGCAATTCTGAATTTTTTTGCTTTTTCCTGCTCTTCTTAGTATGATAAAGAAGATTCAAAGAGAGTGAGATGCCAGTTCTTTTCATTCAGTCAGTAGCTTCAAACATTTCTGGTATATGAATAACATGATGTTTTTCAATGGCAAAAATCAATGAATATTGTAAATGCACAAACAGTAATTTCTCCGCATTGCAAGGTGCAATTCTGAAATTTTTTGCTTTTTCCTGCTCCTCTTAGCATGATAAAGAAGATTCAAAGAGAGTGAGATGCCAGCTCCTTTCATTCAGTCAGTAGCTTCAAACATTTCTGGACGTTTTTCAATGGCAAAAATCAATGAATATTGTAAATGCACAAACAGTAATTTCTCCACATTGCAAGGTGCAATTCTGAAATTTTTTGCTTTTTCCTGCTCCTCTTAGCATGATAAAGAAGATTCAAAGAGAGTGAGATGCCAGCTCTTTTCATTCAGTCAGTAGCTTCACACATTTCTGGTATATGAATAACATGATGTTTTTCAATGGCAAAAATCAATGAATATTGTAAATGCACAAACAGTTATTTCTCCGCATTGCAAGGTGCAATTCTGAAATTTTTTGCTTTTTCCTGCTCCTCTTAGCATGATAAAGAAGATTCAAAAAGAGTGAGATGCCAGCTCCTTTCATTCAGTCAGTAGCTTCAATCATTTCTGGACGTTTTTCAATGGCAAAAATCAATGAATATTGTAAAAGCACAAACAGTAATTTCTCCACATTGCAAGGTGCAATTCTGAAATTTTTTGCTTTTTCCTGCTCCTCTTAGCATGATAAAGAAGATTCAAAGAGAGTGAGATGCCAGCTCTTTTCATTCAGTCAGTAGCTTCAAACATTTCTGGTATATGAATAACAAGATGTTTTTCAATGGCAAAAATCAATGAATATTGTAAATGCACAAACAGTAATTTTTCCGCATTGCAAGGTGCAATTCTGAAATTTTTTGATTTTTCCTGCTCCTCTTAGCATGATAAAGAAGATTCAAAGAGAGTGAGATGCCAGCTCCTTTCATTCAGTCAGTAGCTTCAATCATTTCTGGACGTTTTTCAATGGCAAAAATCAATGAATATTGTAAATGCACAAACAGTAATTTCTCCGCATTGCAAGGTGCAATTCTGAAATTTTTTGCTTTTTCCTGCTCCTCTTAGCATGATAAAGAAGATTCAAAGAGAGTGAGATGCCAGCTCCTTTCATTCAGTCTGTAGCTTCAAACATTTCTGGACGTTTTTCAATGGCAAAAATCAATGAATATTGTAAATGCACAAACAGTAATTTCTCCACATTGCAAGGTGCAATTCTGAAATTTTTTGCTTTTTCCTGCTCCTCTTAGCATAATAAAGAAGATTCAAAGAGATTGAGATGCCACCTCTTTTCATTCAGTCAGTAGCTTCAAACATTTCTGGTATATGAATAACGATGTTTTTCAATGGCAAAAATCAATGAATATTGTAAATGCACAAACAGTAATTTCTCTGCATTGCAAGGTGCAATTCTGAAATTTTTTGCTTTTTCCTGCTCTTCTTAGCATGATAAAGAAGATTCAAAGAGAGTGAGATGCCAGCTCTTTTCATTCAGTCAGTAGCTTCAAACATTTCTGGTATATGAATAACATGATGTTTTTCAATGGCAAAAATCAAGGAATATTGTAAATGCACAAACAGTAATTTCTCCGCATTGCAAGGTGCAATTCTGAAATTTTTTGCTTTTTCCTCCTCCTCTTAGCATGATAAAGAAGATTCAAAGAGATTGAGATGCCAGCTCCTTTCATTCAGTCAGTAGCTTCAAACATTTCTGGACTTTTTTCAATGGCAAAAATCAATGAATATTGTAAATGCACAAACAGTAATTTCTCCACATTGCAAGGTGCAATTCTGAAATTTTTTGCTTTTTCCTGCTCCTCTTAGCATGGTAAAGAAGATTCAAAGAGAGTGAGATGCCAGCTCTTTTCATTCAGTCAGTAGCTTCAAACATTTCTGGTATATGAATAACATGATGTTTTTCAATGTCAAAAATGAATGAATATTGTAAATGCACAAACAGTAATTTCTCCGCATTGCAAGGTGCAATTCTGAAATCTTTTGCTTTTTCCTGCTCCTCTTAGCATGATAAAGAAGATTCAAAGAGAGTGAGATGCCAGCTCCTTTCATTCAGTCAGTAGCTTCAAACATTTCTGGACGTTTTTCAATGGCAAAAATCAATGAATATTGTAAATGCACAAACAGTAATTTCTCCACATTGCAAGGTGCAATTCTGAAATTTTTTCCTTTTTCCTGCTCCTCTTAGCATGATAAAGACGATTCAAAGAGAGTGAGATGCCAGCTCTTTTCATTCAGTCAGTAGCTTCAAACATTTCTGGTATATGAATAACATGATGTTTTTCAATGGCAAAATCAATGAATATTGTAAATGCACAAACAGTAATTTCTCCGCATTGTAAGGTGCAATTCTGAAATTGTTTGCTTTTTCCTGCTCCTCTTAGTTTTATAAAGAAGATTCAAAGAGAGTGAGATGCCAGCTCCTTTCATTCAGTCAGTAGCTTCAAACATTTCTGGACATTTTTCAATGGCAAAAATCAATGAATATTGTAAATGCACAAACAGTAATTTCTCCACATTGCAAGGTGCAATTCTGAAATTTTTTGCATTTTCCTGCTCCTCTTAGCATGATAAAGAAGATTCAAAGAGAGTGAGATGCCAGCTGTTTTCATTCAGTCAGTAGCTTCAAACATTTCTGGTATATGAATAACATGATGTTTTTCAATGGCAAAAATCAATGAATATTGTAAATGCACAAACAGTAATTTCTCCGCATTGCAAGGTGCAATTCTGAAATTTTTGCTTTTTCCTGCTCCTCTTAGCATGATAAAGAAGATTCAAAGAAAGTGAGATGCCAGCTCCTTTCATTCAGTCAGTAGCTTCAAACATTTCTGGACGTTTTTCAATGGCAAAAATCAATGAATATTGTAAATGCACAAACAGTAATTTCTCCGCATTGCAAGGTGCAATTCTGAAATTTTTTGCTTTTTCCTGCTCCTCTTAGCATGATAAAGAAGATTCAAAGAGAGTGAGATGCCAGCTCCTTTCATTCAGTCAGTAGCTTCAAACATTTCTGGACATTTTTCAATGGCAAAAATCAATGAATATTGTAAATGCACAAACAGTAATTTCTCCACATTGCAAGGTGCAATTCTGAAATTTTTTGCTTTTTACCGCTCCTCTTAGCATGATAAAGAAGATTCAAAGAGATTGAGATGCCAGCTCTTTTCATTCAGTCAGTAGCTTCAAACATTTCTGGTATATGAATAACATGATGTTTTTCAATGGCAAAAATCAATGAATATTGTAAATGCACAAACAGTAATTTCTCCGCATTGCAAGGTGCAATTCTGAAATTTTTTGCTTTTTCCTGCTCCTCTTAGCATGATAAAGAAGATTCAAAGAAAGTGAGATGCCAGCTCCTTTCATTCAGTCAGTAGCTTCAAACATTTCTGGACGTTTTTTAATGGCAAAAATCAATGAATATTGTAAATGCACAAATAATAATTTCTCCACATTGCAAGGTGCAATTCTGAAATTTTTTGCTTTTTCCTGCTCCTCTTAGCATGATAAAGAAGATTCAAAGAGAGTGAGATGCCAGCTCTTTTCATTCAGTCAGTAGCTTCAAACATTTCTGGTATATGAATAACGATGTTTTTCAATGGCAAAAATCAATGAATATTGTAAATGCACAAACAGTAATTTCTCCGCATTGCAAGGTGCAATTCTGAAATTTTTTGCTTTTTCCTGCTCCTCTTAGCATGATAAAGAAGATTCAAAGAGAGTGAGATGCCAGCTCCTTTCATTCAGTCAGTAGCTTCAATCATTTCTGGATGTTTTTCAATGGCAAAAATAAATGAATATTGTAAATGCACAAACAGTAATTTCTCCACATTGCAAGGTGCAATTCTGAAATTTTTTGCTTTTTCCTGCTCTTCTTAGCATGATAAAGAAGATTCAAAGAGAGTGAGATGCCAGCTCTTTTCATTCAGTCAGTTGCTTCACACATTTCTGGTATATGAATAACATGATGTTTTTCAATGGCAAAAATCAATGAATATTGTAAATGCACAAACAGTAATTTCTCCGCATTGCAAGGTGCAATTCTGAAATTTTTTGCTTTTTCCTGCTCCTCTTAGCATGATAAAGAAGATTCAAAAAGAGTGAGATGCCAGCTCCTTTCATTCAGTCAGTAGCTTCAATCATTTCTGGACGTTTTTCAATGGCAAAAATCAATGAATATTGTAAATGCACAAACAGTAATTTCTCCACATTGCAAGGTGCAATTCTGAACTTTTTTGCTTTTTCCTGCTCCTCTTAGCATGATAAAGAAGATTCAAAGAGAGTTAGATGCCAGCTCTTTTCATTCAGTCAGTACCTTCAAACATTTCTGGTATATGAATAACAAGATGTTTTTCAATGACAAAAATCAATGAATATTGTAAATGCACAAACAGTAATTTCTCCGCATTGCAAGGTGCAATTCTGAAATTTTTTGCTTTTTCCTGCTCCTCTTAGCATGATAAAGAAGATTCAAAGAAAGTGAGATGCCAGCTCCTTTCATTCAGTCAGTAGCTTCAAACATTTCTGGACGTTTTTTAATGGCAAAAATCAATGAATATTGTAAATGCACAAATAATAATTTCTCCACATTGCAAGGTGCAATTCTGAAATTTTTTGCTTTTTCCTGCTCCTCTTAGCATGATAAAGAAGATTCAAAGAGAGTGAGATGCCAGCTCTTTTCATTCAGTCAGTAGCTTCAAACATTTCTGGTATATGAATAACGATGTTTTTCAATGGCAAAAATCAATGAATATTGTAAATGCACAAACAGTAATTTCTCCGCATTGCAAGGTGCAATTCTGAAATTTTTTGCTTTTTCCTGCTCCTCTTAGCATGATAAAGAAGATTCAAAGAGAGTGAGATGCCAGCTCCTTTCATTCAGTCAGTAGCTTCAATCATTTCTGGATGTTTTTCAATGGCAAAAATAAATGAATATTGTAAATGCACAAACAGTAATTTCTCCACATTGCAAGGTGCAATTCTGAAATTTTTTGCTTTTTCCTGCTCTTCTTAGCATGATAAAGAAGATTCAAAGAGAGTGAGATGCCAGCTCTTTTCATTCAGTCAGTTGCTTCACACATTTCTGGTATATGAATAACATGATGTTTTTCAATGGCAAAAATCAATGAATATTGTAAATGCACAAACAGTAATTTCTCCGCATTGCAAGGTGCAATTCTGAAATTTTTTGCTTTTTCCTGCTCCTCTTAGCATGATAAAGAAGATTCAAAAAGAGTGAGATGCCAGCTCCTTTCATTCAGTCAGTAGCTTCAATCATTTCTGGACGTTTTTCAATGGCAAAAATCAATGAATATTGTAAATGCACAAACAGTAATTTCTCCAGATTGCAAGGTGCAATTCTGAACTTTTTTGCTTTTTCCTGCTCCTCTTAGCATGATAAAGAAGATTCAAAGAGAGTTAGATGCCAGCTCTTTTCATTCAGTCAGTAGCTTCAAACATTTCTGGTATATGAATAACAAGATGTTTTTCAATGACAAAAATCAATGAATATTGTAAATGCACAAACAGTAATTTCTCCGCATTGCAAGGTGCAATTCTGAAATTTTTTGCTTTTTCCTGCTCCTCTTAGCATGATAAAGAAGATTCAAAGAGAGTGAGATGCCAGCTCCTTTCATTCAGTCAGTAGCTTCAATCATTTCTGGATGTTTTTCAATGGCAAAAATAAATGAATATTGTAAATGCACAAACAGTAATTTCTCCACATTGCAAGGTGCAATTCTGAAATTTTTTGCTTTTTCCTGCTCTTCTTAGCATGATAAAGAAGATTCAAAGAGAGTGAGATGCCAGCTCTTTTCATTCAGTCAGTTGCTTCACACATTTCTGGTATATGAATAACATGATGTTTTTCAATGGCAAAAATCAATGAATATTGTAAATGCACAAACAGTAATTTCTCCGCATTGCAAGGTGCAATTCTGAAATTTTTTGCTTTTTCCTGCTCCTCTTAGCATGATAAAGAAGATTCAAAAAGAGTGAGATGCCAGCTCCTTTCATTCAGTCAGTAGCTTCAATCATTTCTGGACGTTTTTCAATGGCAAAAATCAATGAATATTGTAAATGCACAAACAGTAATTTCTCCACATTGCAAGGTGCAATGCTGAACTTTTTTGCTTTTTCCTGCTCCTCTTAGCATGATAAAGAAGATTCAAAGAGAGTTAGATGCCAGCTCTTTTCATTCAGTCAGTAGCTTCAAACATTTCTGGTATATGAATAACAAGATGTTTTTCAATGACAAAAATCAATGAATATTGTAAATACACAAACAGTAATTTCTCCGCATTGCAAGGTGCAATTCTGAAATTTTTTGCTTTTTCCTGCTCCTCTTAGCATGATAAAGAAGATTCAAAGAGAGTGAGATGCCAGCTCCTTTCATTCAGTCAGTAGCTTCAAACATTTCTGGACGTTTTTCAATGGCAAAAATCAATGAATATTGTAAATGCACAAACAGTAATTTCTCCGCATTGCAAGGTGCAATTCTGAAATTTTTTGCTTTTTCCTGCTACTCCTAGCATGATAAAGAAGATTCAAAGAGAGTGAGATGCCAGCTCCTTTCATTCAGTCAGTAGCTTCAAACATTTCTGGACGTTTTTCAATGGCAAAAATCAATGAATATTGTAAATGCACAAACAGTAATTTCTCCACATTGCAAGGTGCAATTCTGAAATTTTTTGCTTTTTCCTGCTCTTCTTAGCATGATAAAGAAGATTCAAAGAGAGTGAGATGCCAGCTCTTTTCATTCAGTCAGTAGCTTCAAACATTTCTGGTATATGAATAACATGATGTTTTTCAATGGCAAAAATCAATGAATATTGTAAATGCACAAACAGTAATTTCTCCGCATTGCAAGGTGCAATTCTGAAATTTTTTGCTTTTTCCTGCTCCTCTTAGCATGATAAAGAAGATTCAAAGAGAGTGAGATGCCAGCTCCTTTCATTCAGTCACTAGCTTCAAACATTTCTGGATGTTTTTCAATGGCAAAAATCAATGAATATTGTAAATGCACAAACAGTAATTTCTCCACATTGCAAGGTGCAATTCTGAAATTTTTTGCTTTTTCCTGCTCCTCTTAGCATGATAAAGAAGATTCAAAGAGAGTGAGATGCCAGCTCTTTTCATTGTCAGTAGCTTCAAACATTTCTGATATATGAATAACATGATGTTTTTCAATGGCAAAAATCAATGAATATTGTAAATGCACAAACAGTAATTTCTCCGCATTGCAAGGTGCAACTCTGAAATTTTTTGCTTTTTCCTGCTCCTCTTAGCATGATAAAGAAGATTCAAAGAGAGTGAGATGCCAGCTCCTTTCATTCAGTCAGTAGCTTCAAACATTTCTGGACATTTTTCAATGGCAAAAATCAATGAATATTGTAAATGCACAAACAGTAATTTCTCCACATTGCAAGGTGCAATTCTGAAATTTTTTGCTTTTTCCTGCTCCTCTTAGCATGATAAAGAAGATTCAAAGAGAGTGAGATGCCAGCTCTTTTCATTCAGTCAGTAGCTTCAAACATTTCTGGTATATGAATAACATGATGTTTTTCAATGGCAAAAATCAATGAATATTGTAAATGCACAAACAGTAATTTCTCCGCATTGCAAGGTGCAATTCTGAAATTTTTTGCTTTTTCCTGCTCCTCTTAGCATGATAAAGAAGATTCAAAGAGAGTGAGATGCCAGCTCCTTTCATTCAGTCAGTAGCTTCAAACATTTCTGGACGTTTTTCAATGGCAAAAATCAATGAATATTGTAAATGCACAAACAGTAATTTCTCCGCATTGCAAGGTGCAATTCTGAAATTTTTTGCTTTTTCCTGCTACTCCTAGCATGATAAAGAAGATTCAAAGAGAGTGAGATGCCAGCTCCTTTCATTCAGTCAGTAGCTTCAAACATTTCTGGACGTTTTTCAATGGCAAAAATCAATGAATATTGTAAATGCACAAACAGTAATTTCTCCACATTGCAAGGTGCAATTCTGAAATTTTTTGCTTTTTCCTGCTCTTCTTAGCATGATAAAGAAGATTCAAAGAGAGTGAGATGCCAGCTCTTTTCATTCAGTCAGTAGCTTCAAACATTTCTGGTATATGAATAACATGATGTTTTTCAATGGCAAAAATCAATGAATATTGTAAATGCACAAACAGTAATTTCTCCGCATTGCAAGGTGCAATTCTGAAATTTTTTGCTTTTTCCTGCTCCTCTTAGCATGATAAAGAAGATTCAAAGAGAGTGAGATGCCAGCTCCTTTCATTCAGTCACTAGCTTCAAACATTTCTGGATGTTTTTCAATGGCAAAAATCAATGAATATTGTAAATGCACAAACAGTAATTTCTCCACATTGCAAGGTGCAATTCTGAAATTTTTTGCTTTTTCCTGCTCCTCTTAGCATGATAAAGAAGATTCAAAGAGAGTGAGATGCCAGCTCTTTTCATTGTCAGTAGCTTCAAACATTTCTGGTATATGAATAACATGATGTTTTTCAATGGCAAAAATCAATGAATATTGTAAATGCACAAACAGTAATTTCTCCGCATTGCAAGGTGCAACTCTGAAATTTTTTGCTTTTTCCTGCTCCTCTTAGCATGATAAAGAAGATTCAAAGAGAGTGAGATGCCAGCTCCTTTCATTCAGTCAGTAGCTTCAAACATTTCTGGACATTTTTCAATGGCAAAAATCAATGAATATTGTAAATGCACAAACAGTAATTTCTCCACATTGCAAGGTGCAATTCTGAAATTTTTTGCTTTTTCCTGCTCCTCTTAGCATGATAAAGAAGATTCAAAGAGAGTGAGATGCCAGCTCTTTTCATTCAGTCAGTAGCTTCAAACATTTCTGGTATATGAATAACATGATGTTTTTCAATGGCAAAAATCAATGAATATTGTAAATGCACAAACAGTAATTTCTCCGCATTGCAAGGTGCAATTCTGAAATTTTTTGCTTTTTCCTGCTCCTCTTAGCATGATAAAGAAGATTCAAAGAGAGTGAGATGCCAGCTCCTTTCATTCAGTCAGTAGCTTCAAACATTTCTGGACGTTTTTCAATGGCAAAAATCAATGAATATTGTAAATGCACAAACAGTAATTTCTCCACATTGCAAGGTGCAATTCTGAAATTTTTTGCTTTTTCCTGCTCCTCTTAGAATGATAAAGAAGATTCAAAGAGAGTGAGATGCCAGCTCTTTTCATTCAGTTAGTAGCTTCAAACATTTCTGGTATATGAATAACATGATGTTTTTCAATGGCAAAAATCAATGAATATTGTAAATGCACAAACAGTAATTTCTCCACATTGCAAGGTGCAATTCTGAAATTTTTTGCTTTTTCCTGCTCCTCTTAGCATGATAAAGAAGATTCAAAGAGAGTGAGATGCCAGCTCTTTTCATTGTCAGTAGCTTCAAACATTTCTGGTATATGAATAACATGATGTTTTTCAATGGCAAAAACCAATGAATATTGTAAATGCACAAACAGTAATTTCTCCGCATTGCAAGGTGCAACTCTGAAATTTTTTGCTTTTTCCTGCTCCTCTTAGCATGATAAACAAGATTCAAAGAGAGTGAGATGCCAGCTCCTTTCATTCAGTCAGTAGCTTCAAACATTTCTGGACGTTTTTCAATGGCAAAAATCAATGAATATTGTAAATGCACAAACAGTAATTTCTCCACATTGCAAGGTGCAATTCTGAAATGTTTTGCTTTTTCCTGCTCCTCTTAGCATGATAAAGAAGATTCAAAGAGAGTGAGATGCCAGCTCTTTTCATTCAGTCAGTAGCTTCAAACATTTCTGGTATATGAATAACATGATGTTTTTCAATGGCAAAAATCAATGAATATTGTAAATGCACAAACAGTAATTTCTCCACATTGCAAGGTGCAATTCTGAAATTTTTTGCTTTTTCCTGCTCCTCTAAGCATGATAAAGAAGATTCAAAGAGAGTGAGATGCCAGCTCTTTTCATTCAGTCAGTAGCTTCAAACATTTCTGGTATATGAATAACATGATGTTTTTCAATGGCAAAATCAATGAATATTGTAAATGCACAAACAGTAATTTCTCCGCATTGCAAGGTGCAATTCTGAAATTTTTTGCTTTTTCCTGCTCCTCTTAGCATGATAAAGAAGATTCAAAGAGAGTGAGATGCCAGCTCCTTTCATTCAGTCTGTAGCTTCAAACATTTCTGGACGTTTTTCAATGGCAAAAATCAATGAATATTGTAAATGCACAAACAGTAATTTCTCCACATTGCAAGGTGCAATTCTGAAATTTTTTGCTTTTTCCTGCTCCTCTTAGCATGATAAAGAAGATTCAAAGAGAGTGAGATGCCAGCTCTTTTCATTCAGTCAGTAGCTTCAAACATTTCTGGTATATGAATAACATGATGTTTTTCAATGGCAAAAATCAATGAATATTGTAAATGCAGAAACAGTAATTTCTCCGCATTGCAAGGTGCAATTCTGAAATTTTTGCTTTTTCCTGATCCTCTTAGCATGATAAAGAAGATTCAAAGAGAGTGAGATGCCAGCTCCTTTCATTCAGTCAGTAGCTTCAAACATTTCTGGACGTTTTTCAATGGCAAAAATCAATGAATATTGTAAATGCACAAACAGTAATTTCTCCACATTGCAAGGTGCAATTCTGAAATTTTTTGCTTTTTCCAGCTCCTCTTAGCATGATAAAGAAGATTCAAAGAGAGTGAGATGCCAGCTCTTTTCATTCAGTCAGTAGCTTCAAACATTTCTGGTATATGAATAACATGATGTTTTTCAATGGCAAAAATCAATGAATATTGTAAATGCACAAACAGTAATTTCTCCGCATTGCAAGGTGCAATTATGAAATTTTTTGCTTTTTCCTGCTCCTCTTAGCATGATAAAGAAGATTCAAAGAGAGTGAGATGCCAGCTCCTTTCATTCAGTCAGTAGCTTCAAACATTTCTGGACGTTTTTCAATGGCAAAAATCAATGAATATTGTAAATGCACAAACAGTAATTTCTCCACATTGCAAGGTGCAATTCTGAAATTTTTTGCTTTTTTCTGCTCCTCTTAGCATGATAAAGAAGATTCAAAGAGAGTGAGATGCCAGCTCTTTTCATTCAGTCAGTAGCTTCAAACATTTCTGGTATATGAATAACATGATGTTTTTCAATGGCAAAATCAATGAATATTGTAAATGCACAAACAGTAATTTCTCCGCATTGCAAGGTGCAATTCTGAAATTTTTTGCTTTTTCCTGCTCCTCTTAGCATGATAAAGAAGATTCAAAGAGAGTGAGATGCCAGCTCCTTTCATTCAGTCAGTAGCTTCAAACATTTCTGGACGTTTTTCAATGGCAAAAATCAATGAATATTGTAAATGCACAAACAGTAATTTCTCCACATTGCAAGGTGCAATTCTGAAATTTTTTGCTTTTTCCTGCTCCTCTTAGCATGATAAAGAAGATTCAAAGAGAGTGAGATGCCAGCTCTTTTCATTCAGTCAGTAGCTTCAAACATTTCTGGTATATGAATAACATGATGTTTTACAATGGCAAAAATCAATGAATATTGTAAATGCACAAACAGTAATTTCTCCGCATTGCAAAGTGCAATTCTGAAATTTTTGCTTTTTCCTGATCCTCTTAGCATGATAAAGAAGATTCAAAGAGAGTGAGATACCAGCTCCTTTCATTCAGTCAGTAGCTTCAAACATTTCTGGACGTTTTTCAATGGCAAAAATCATTGAATATTGTAAATGCACAAACAGTAATTTCTCCACATTGAAAGTGCAATTCTGAAATTTTTTGCTTTTTCCTGCTCCTCTTAGCATGATAAAGAAGATTCAAAGAGAGTGAGATGCCAGCTCTTTTCATTCAGTCAGTAGCTTCAAACATTTCTGGTATATGAATAACATGATGTTTTTCAATGGCAAAAATCAATGAATATTGTAAATGCAGAAACAGTAATTTCTCCGCATTGCAAGGTGCAATTCTGAAATTTTTGCTTTTTCCTGATCCTCTTAGCATGATAAAGAAGATTCAAAGAGAGTGAGATGCCAGCTCCTTTCATTCAGTCAGTAGCTTCAAACAATTCTGGACGTTTTTCAATGGCAAAAATCAATGAATATTGTAAATGCACAAACAGTAATTTCTCCACATTGAAGGTGCAATTCTGAAATTTTTTGCTTTTTCCTGCTCCTCTTAGCATGATAAAGAAGATTCAAAGAGAATGAGATGCCAGCTCTTTTCATTCAGTCAGTAGCTTCAAACATTTCTGGTATATGAATAACATGATGTTTTTCAATGGCAAAAATCAATGAATATTGTAAATGCACAAACAGTAATTTCTCCGCATTGCAAAGTGCAATTCTGAAATTTTTTGCTTTTTCCTGCTCCTCTTAGCATGATAAAGAAGATTCAAAGAGAGTGAGATGCCAGCTCCTTTCATTCAGTCAGTAGCTTCAAACATTTCTGGACGTTTTTCAATGGCAAAAATCAATGAATATTGTAAATGCACAAACAGTAATTTCTCCACATTGCAAGGTGCAATTCTGAAATTTTTTGCTTTTTCCAGCTCCTCTTAGCATGATAAAGAAGATTCAAAGAGAGTGAGATGCCAGCTCTTTTCATTCAGTCAGTAGCTTCAAACATTTCTGGTATATGAATAACATGATGTTTTTCAATGGCAAAAATCAATGAATATTGTAAATGCACAAACAGTAATTTCTCCGCATTGCAAGGTGCAATTATGAAATTTTTTGCTTTTTCCTGCTCCTCTTAGCATGATAAAGAAGATTCAAAGAGAGTGAGATGCCAGCTCCTTTCATTCAGTCAGTAGCTTCAAACATTTCTGGACGTTTTTCAATGGCAAAAATCAATGAATATTGTAAATGCACAAACAGTAATTTCTCCACATTGCAAGGTGCAATTCTGAAATTTTTTGCTTTTTCCTGCTCCTCTTAGCATGATAAAGAAGATTCAAAGAGAGTGAGATGCCAGCTCTTTTCATTCAGTCAGTAGCTTCAAACATTTCTGGTATATGAATAACATGATGTTTTTCAATGGCAAAATCAATGAATATTGTAAATGCACAAACAGTAATTTCTCCGCATTGCAAGGTGCAATTCTGAAATTTTTTGCTTTTTCCTGCTCCTCTTAGCATGATAAAGAAGATTCAAAGAGAGTGAGATGCCAGCTCCTTTCATTCAGTCAGTAGCTTCAAACATTTCTGGACGTTTTTCAATGGCAAAAATCAATGAATATTGTAAATGCACAAACAGTAATTTCTCCACATTGCAAGGTGCAATTCTGAAATTTTTTGCTTTTTCCTGCTCCTCTTAGCATGATAAAGAAGATTCAAAGAGAGTGAGATGCCAGCTCTTTTCATTCAGTCAGTAGCTTCAAACATTTCTGGTATATGAATAACATGATGTTTTACAATGGCAAAAATCAATGAATATTGTAAATGCACAAACAGTAATTTCTCCGCATTGCAAAGTGCAATTCTGAAATTTTTGCTTTTTCCTGATCCTCTTAGCATGATAAAGAAGATTCAAAGAGAGTGAGATGCCAGCTCCTTTCATTCAGTCAGTAGCTTCAAACATTTCTGGACGTTTTTCAATGGCAAAAATCAATGAATATTGTAAATGCACAAACAGTAATTTCTCCACATTGAAAGTGCAATTCTGAAATTTTTTGCTTTTTCCTGCTCCTCTTAGCATGATAAAGAAGATTCAAAGAGAATGAGATGCCAGCTCTTTTCATTCAGTCAGTAGCTTCAAACATTTCTGGTATATGAATAACATGATGTTTTTCAATGGCAAAAATCAATGAATATTGTAAATGCACAAACAGTAATTTCTCCGCATTGCAAAGTGCAATTCTGAAATTTTTTGCTTTTTCCTGCTCCTCTTAGCATGATAAAGAAGATTCAAAGAGAGTGAGATGCCAGCTCCTTTCATTCAGTCAGTAGCTTCAAACATTTCTGGACGTTTTTCAATGGCAAAAATCAATGAATATTGTAAATGCACAAACAGTAATTTCTCCACATTGCAAGGTGCAATTCTGAAATTTTTTGCTTTTTCCTGCTTCTCTTAGCATGATAAAGAAGATTCAAAGAGAGTGAGATGCCAGCTCTTTTCATTCAGTCAGTAGCTTCAAACATTTCTGGTATATGAATAACATGATGTTTTTCAATGGCAAAAATCAATGAATATTGAAAATGCACAAACAGTAATTTCTCCGCATTGCAAGGTGCAATTCTGAAATTTTTTGCTTTTTCCTGCTTCTCTTAGCATGATAAAGAAGATTCAAAGAGAGTGAGATGCCAGCTCCTTTCATTCAGTCAGTAGCTTCAAACATTTCTGGACGTTTTTCAATGGCAAAAATCAATGAATATTGTAAATGCACAAACAGTAATTTCTCCACATTGCAAGGTGCAATTCTGAGATTTTTTGCTTTTTCCTGCTCCTCTTAGCATGATAAAGAAGATTCAAAGAGAGTGAGATGCCAGCTCTTTTCATTCAGTCAGTAGCTTCAAACATTTCTGGTATATGAATAACATGATGTTTTTCAATGGCAAAAATCAATGAATATTGTAAATGCACAAACAGTAATTTCTCCGCATTGCAAGGTGCAATTCTGAAATTTTTTGCTTTTTCCTGCTCCTTTTAGCATGATAAAGAAGATTCAAAGAGAGTGAGATTCCAGCTCCTTTCATTCAGTCAGTAGCTTCAAACATTTCTGGACGTTTTTCAATGGCAAAAATCAATGAATATTGTAAATGCACAAACAGTAATTTCTCCACATTGCAAGGTGCAATTCTGAAATTTTTTGCTTTTTCCTGCTCCTCTTAGCATGATAAAGAAGATTCAAAGAGAGTGAGATGCCAGCTCTTTTCATTCAGTCAGTAGCTTCAAACATTTCTGGTATATGAATAACATGATGTTTTACAATGGCAAAAATCAATGAATATTGTAAATGCACAAACAGTAATTTCTCCGCATTGCAAGGTGCAATTCTGAAATTTTTGCTTTTTCCTGATCCTCTTAGCATGATAAAGAAGATTCAAAGAGAGTGAGATGCCAGCTCCTTTCATTCAGTCAGTAGCTTCAAACATTTCTGGACGTTTTTCAATGGCAAAAATCAATGAATATTGTAAATGCACAAACAGTAATTTCTCCACATTGAAGGTGCAATTCTGATATTTTTTGCTTTTTCCTGCTCCTCTTAGCATGATAAAGAAGATTCAAAGAGAATGAGATGCCAGCTCTTTTCATTCAGTCAGTAGCTTCAAACATTTCTCGTATATGAATAACATGATGTTTTTCAATGGCAAAAATCAATGAATATTGAAAATGCACAAACAGTAATTTCTCCGCATTGCAAGGTGCAATTCTGAAATTTTTTGCTTTTTCCTGCTTCTCTTAGCATGATAAAGAAAATTCAAAGAGAGTGAGATGCAAGCTCCTTTCATTCAGTCAGTAGCTTCAAACATTTCTGGACGTTTTTCAATGGCAAAAATCAATGAATATTGTAAATGCACAAACAGTAATTTCTCCACATTGCAAGGTGCAATTCTGAAATTTTTTGCTTTTTCCTGCTCCTCTTAGCATCATAAAGAAGATTCAAAGAGAGTGAGATGCCAGCTCTTTTCATTGTCAGTAGCTTCAAACATTTCTGTTATATGAATAACATGATGTTTTTCAATGGCAAAAATCAATGAATATTGTAAATGCACAAACAGTAATTTCTCCGCATTGCAAGGTGCAACTCTGAAATTTTTTGCTTTTTCCTGCTCCTCTTAGCATGATAAACAAGATTCAAAGAGAGTGAGATGCCAGCTCCTTTCATTCAGTCAGTAGCTTCAAACATTTCTGGACGTTTTTCAATGGCAAAAATCAATGAATATTGTAAATGCACAAACAGTAATTTCTCCGCATTGCAAGGTGCAACTCTGAAATTTTTTGCTTTTTCCTGCTCCTCTTAGCATGATAAAGAAAATTCAAAGAGAGTGAGATGCCAGCTCTTTTCATTCAGTCAGTAGCTTCAAACATTTCTGGTATATGAATAACATGATGTTTTTCAATGGCGAAAATCAATGAATATTGTAAATGCACAAACAGTAATTTTTCCGCATTGCAAAGTGTAATTCTGAAATTTTTTGCTTTTTCCTGCTAATCCTAGCATGATAAAGAAGATTTAAAGAGAGTGAGATGCCAGCTCCTTTCATTCAGTCAGTAACTTCAAACATTTCTGGACGTTTTTCAATGGCAAAAATCAATGAATATTGTAAATGCACAAACAGTAATTTCTCCACATTGCAAGGTGCAATTCTGAAATTTTTTGCATTTTCCAGCTCCTCTTAGCATGATAAAGAAGATTCAAAGAGAGTGAGATGCCAGCTCTTTTCATTCAGTCAGTAGCTTCAAACATTTCTGGTATATGAATAACATGATGTTTTTCAATGGCAAAAATCAATGAATATTGTAAATGCACAAACAGTAATTTCTCCGCATTGCAAGGTGCAATTCTGAAATTTTTTGCTTTTTCCTGCTCCTCTTAGCATGATAAAGAAGATTCAAAGAGAGTGAGATGCCAGCTCCTTTCATTCAGTCAGTAGCTTCAAACATTTCTGGACGTTTTTCAATGGCAAAAATCAATGAATATTGAAAATGCACAAACAGTAATTTCTCCACATTGCAAGGTGCAATTCTGAATTTTTTTTGCTTTTTCCTGCTCCTCTTAGCATGATAAAGAAGATTCAAAGAGAGTGAGATGCCAGCTCTTTTCATTCAGTCAGTAGCTTCAAACATTTCTGGTATATGAATAACATGATGTTTTTCAATGGCAAAATCAATGAATATTGTAAATGCACAAACAGTAATTTCTCCGCATTGCAAGGTGCAATTCTGAAATTTTTTGCTTTTTCCTGCTTCTCTTAGCATGATAAAGAACATTCAAAGAGAGTGAGATGCCAGCTCCTTTCATTCAGTCAGTAGCTTCAAACATTTCTGGACGTTTTTTAATGGCAAAAATAAATGAATATTGTAAATGCACAAACAGTAATTTCTCCACATTGCAAGGTGCAATTCTGAAATTTTTTGCTTTTTCCTGCTCCTCTTAGCATGATAAAGAAGATTCAAAGAGAGTGAGATGCCAGCTCTTTTCATTCAGTCAGTAGCTTCATACATTTCTGGTATATGAATAACGATGTTTTTCAATGGCAAAAATCAATGAATATTGTAAATGCACAAACAGTAATTTCTCCACATTGCAAGGTGCAATTCTGAAATTTTTTGCTTTTTCCTGCTCTTCTTAGCATGATAAAGAAGATTCAAAGAGAGTGAGATGCCAGCTCCTTTCATTCAGTCAGTAGCTTCAAACATTTCTGGACGTTTTTCAATGGCAAAAATCAATGAATATTGTAAATGCACAAACAGTAATTTCTCCACATTGCAAGGTGCAATTCTGAAATTTTTTGCTTTTTCCTGCTCCTCTTAGCATGATAAAGAAGATTCAAAGAGAATGAGATGCCAGCTCTTTTCATTCAGTCAGTAGCTTCAAACATTTCTGGTATATGAATAACATGATGTTTTTCAATGGCAAAAATCAATGAATATTGTAAATGCACAAACAGTAATTTCTCCGCATTGCAAGGTGCAATTCTGAAATTTTTTGCTTTTTCCTGCTCCTCTTAGCATGATAAAGAAGATTCAAAGAGAGTGAGATGCCAGCTCCTTTCATTCAGTCAGTAGCTTCAAACATTTCTGGACGTTTTTCAATGGCAAAAATCAATGAAAATTGTAAATGCACAAACAGTAATTTCTCCACATTGCAAGGTGCAATTCTGAAATTTTTTGCTTTTTCCTGCTCCTCTTAGCATGATAAAGAAGATTCAAATAGAGTGAGATGCCAGCTCTTTTCATTCAGTCAGTAGCTTCAAACATTTCTGGTATATGAATAACATGATGTTTTTCAATGGCAAAATCAATGAATATTGTAAATGCACAAACAGTAATTTCTCCGCATTGCAAGGTGCAATTCTGAAATTTTTTGCTTTTTCCTGCTCCTCTTAGCATGATAAAGAAGATTCAAAGAGAGTGAGATGCCAGCTCCTTTCATTCAGTCAGTAGCTTCAAACATTTCTGGACATTTTTTAATGGCAAAAATCAATGAATATTGTAAATGCACAAACAGTAATTTCTCCACATTGCAAGGTGCAATTCTGAAATTTTTTGCTTTTTCCTGCTCCTCTTAGCATGATAAATAAGATTCAAAGAGAGTGAGATGCCAGCTCTTTTCATTCAGTCATGTAGCTTCAAACATTTCTGGTATATGAATAACATGATGTTTTTCAATGGCAAAAATCAATGAATATTGTAAGTGCACAAACAGTAATTTCTCCGCATTGCAAGGTGCAATTCTGAAATTTTTGCTTTTTCCTGCTCCTCTTAGCATGATAAAGAAGATTCAAAGAGAGTGAGATGCCAGCTCCTTTCATTCAGTCAGTAGCTTCAAACATTTCTGGACGTTTTTCAATGGCAAAAATCAATGAATATTGTAAATGCACAAACAGTAATTTCTCCACATTGCAAGGTGCAATTCTGAAATTTTTTGCTTTTTCCTGCTCCTCTTAGCATGATAAAGAAGATTCAAAGAGAATGAGATGCCAGCTCTTTTCATTCAGTCAGTAGCTTCAAACATTTCTGGTATATGAATAACATGATGTTTTTCAATGGCAAAAATCAATGAATATTGTAAATGCACAAACAGTAATTTCTCCACATTGCAAGGTGCAATTCTGAAATTTTTTGCTTTTTCCTGCTCCTCTTAGCATGATAAAGAAGATTCAAAGAGAGTGAGATGCCAGCTCCTTTCATTCAGTCAGTAGCTTCAAACATTTCTGGACGTTTTTCAATGGCAAAAATCAATGAAAATTGTAAATGCACAAACAATAATTTCTCCACATTGCAAGGTGCAATTCTGAAATTTTTTGCTTTTTCCTGCTCCTCTTAGCATGATAAAGAAGATTCAAATAGAGTGAGATGCCAGCTCTTTTCATTCAGTCAGTAGCTTCAAACATTTCTGGTATATGAATAACATGATGTTTTTCAATGGCAAAAATCAATGAATATTGTAAATGCACAAACAGTAATTTCTCCGCATTGCAAGGTGCAATTCTGAAATTTTTTGCTTTTTCCTGCTCCTCTTAGCATGATAAAGAAGATTCAAAGACAGTGAGATGCCAGCTCCTTTCATTCAGTCAGTAGCTTCAAACATTTCTGGACGTTTTTCAATGGCAAAAATCAATGAATATTGTAAATGCACAAACAGTAATTTCTCCACATTGCAAGGTGCAATTCTGAAATTTTTTGCTTTTTCCTGCTCCTCTTAGCATGATAAAGAAGATTCAAAGAGAGTGAGATGCCAGCTCCTTTCATTCAGTCAGTAGCTTCAAACATTTCTGGACGTTTTTCAATGGCAAAAATCAATGAATATTGTAAATGCACAAACTAATTTCTCCACATTGCAAGGTGCAATTCTGAAATTTTTTGCTTTTTCCTGCTCCTCTTAGCATGATAAAGAAGATTCAAAGAGAGTGAGATGCCAGCTCTTTTCATTCAGTCAGTAGCTTCATACATTTCTGGTATATGAATAACGATGTTTTTCAATGGCAAAAATCAATGAATATTGTAAATGCACAAACAGTAATTTCTCCACATTGCAAGGTGCAATTCTGAAATTTTTTGCTTTTTCCTGCTCTTCTTAGCATGATAAAGAAGATTCAAAGAGAGTGAGATGCCAGCTCTTTTCATTCAGTCAGTAGCTTCAAACATTTCTGGTATATGAATGACATGATGTTTTTCAATGGCAAAAATCAATGAATATTGTAAATGCACAAACAGTAATTTCTCCGCATTGCAAGGTGCAATTCTGAAATTTTTTGCTTTTTCCTGCTCCTCTTAGCATGATAAAGAAGATTCAAAGAGAGTGAGATGCCAGCTCCTTTCATTCAGTCAGTAGCTTCAAACATTTCTGGACGTTTTTCAATGGCAAAAATCAATGAAAATTGTAAATGCACAAACAATAATTTCTCCACATTGCAAGGTGCAATTCTGAAATTTTTTGCTTTTTCCTGCTCCTCTTAGCATGATAAAGAAGATTCAAATAGAGTGAGATGCCAGCTCTTTTCATTCAGTCAGTAGCTTCAAACATTTCTGGTATATGAATAACATGATGTTTTTCAATGGCAAAAATCAATGAATATTGTAAATGCACAAACAGTAATTTCTCCGCATTGCAAGGTGCAATTCTGAAATTTTTTGCTTTTTCCTGCTCCTCTTAGCATGATAAAGAAGATTCAAAGACAGTGAGATGCCAGCTCCTTTCATTCAGTCAGTAGCTTCAAACATTTCTGGACGTTTTTCAATGGCAAAAATCAATGAATATTGTAAATGCACAAACAGTAATTTCTCCACATTGCAAGGTGCAATTCTGAAATTTTTTGCTTTTTCCTGCTCCTCTTAGCATGATAAAGAAGATTCAAAGAGAGTGAGATGCCAGCTCCTTTCATTCAGTCAGTAGCTTCAAACATTTCTGGACGTTTTTCAATGGCAAAAATCAATGAATATTGTAAATGCACAAACTAATTTCTCCACATTGCAAGGTGCAATTCTGAAATTTTTTGCTTTTTCCTGCTCCTCTTAGCATGATAAAGAAGATTCAAAGAGAGTGAGATGCCAGCTCTTTTCATTCAGTCAGTAGCTTCATACATTTCTGGTATATGAATAACGATGTTTTTCAATGGCAAAAATCAATGAATATTGTAAATGCACAAACAGTAATTTCTCCACATTGCAAGGTGCAATTCTGAAATTTTTTACTTTTTCCTGCTCTTCTTAGCATGATAAAGAAGATTCAAAGAGAGTGAGATGCCAGCTCTTTTCATTCAGTCAGTAGCTTCAAACATTTCTGGTATATGAATGACATGATGTTTTTCAATGGCAAAAATCAATGAATATTGTAAATGCACAAACAGTAATTTCTCCGCATTGCAAGGTGCAATTCTGAAATTTTTTGCTTTTTCCTGCTCCTCTTAGCATGATAAAGAAGATTCAAAGAGAGTGAGATGCCAGCTCCTTTCATTCAGTCAGTAGCTTCAAACATTTCTGGACGTTTTTCAATGGCAAAAATCAATGAATATTGTAAATGCACAAACAGTAATTTCTCCACATTGCAAGGTGCAATTCTGAATTGTTTTGCTTTTTCCTGCTCCTCTTAGCATGATAAAGAAGATTTAAAGAGAGTGAGATGCCAGCTCTTTTCATTCAGTCAGTAGCTTCAAACATTTCTGGTATATGAATAACATGATGTTTTTCAATGGCAAAAATCAATGAATATTGTAAATGCACAAACAGTAACTTCTCCACATTGCAAGGTGCAATTCTGAAATTTTTGCTTTTCCTGCTCCTCTTAGCATGATAAAGAAGATTCAAAGAGAGTGAGATGCCAGCTCCTTTCATTCAGTCAGTAGCTTCAAACATTTCTGGACGTTTTTCAATGGCAAAAATCAATGAATATTGTAAATGCACAAACAGTAATTTCTCCACATTGCAAGGTGCAATTCTGAAATTTTTTGCTTTTTCCTGCTCCTCTTAGCATGATAAAGAAGATTCAAAGAGAATGTGATGCCAGCTCTTTTCATTCAGTCAGTAGCTTCAAACATTTCTGGTATATGAATAACATGATGTTTTTCAATGGCAAAAATCAATGAATATTGTAAATGCACAAACAGTAATTTCTCCGCATTGCAAGGTGCAATTCTGAAATTTTTTGCTTTTTCCTGCTCCTCTTAGGATGATAAAGAAGATTCAAAGAGAGTGAGATGCCAGCTCCTTTCATTCAGTCAGTAGCTTCAAACATTTCTGGACGTTTTTCAATGGCAAAAATCAATGAAAATTGTAAATGCACAAACAGTAATTTCTCCACATTGCAAGGTGCAATTCTGAAATTTTTTGCTTTTTCCTGCTCCTCTTAGCATGATAAAGAAGATTCAAATAGAGTGAGATGCCAGCTCTTTTCATTCAGTCAGTAGCTTCAAACATTTCTGGTATATGAATAACATGATGTTTTTCAATGGCAAAAATCAATGAATATTGTAAATGCACAAACAGTAATTTCTCCGCATTGCAAGGTGCAATTCTGAAATTTTTTGCTTTTTCCTGCTCCTCTTAGCATGATAAAGAAGATTCAAAGAGAGTGAGATGCCAGCTCCTTTCATTCAGTCAGTAGCTTCAAACATTTCTGGACGTTTTTCAATGGCAAAAATCAATGAATATTGTAAATGCACAAACAGTAATTTCTCCACATTGCAAGGTGCAATTCTGAAATTTTTTGCTTTTTCCTGCTCCTCTTAGCATGATAAAGAAGATTCAAAGAGAGTGAGATGCCAGCTCTTTTCATTCAGTCAGTAGCTTCAAACATTTCTGGTATATGAATAACATGATGTTTTTCAATGGCAAAATCAATGAATATTGTAAATGCACAAACAGTAATTTCTCCGCATTGCAAAGTGCAATTCTGAAATATTTTGCTTTTTCCTGCTCCTCTTAGCATGATAAAGAAGATTCAAAGAGAGTGAGATGCCAGCTCCTTTCATTCAGTCAGTAGCTTCAAACATTTCTGGACGTTTTTCAATGGCAAAAATCAATGAATATTGTAAATGCACAAACAGTAATTTCTCCACATTGCAAGGTGCAATTCTGAAATGTTTTGCTTTTTCCTGCTCCTCTTAGCATGATAAAGAAGATTCAAAGAGAATGAGATGCCAGCTCTTTTCATTCAGTCAGTAGCTTCAAACATTTCTGGTATATGAATAACATGATGTTTTTCAATGGCAAAAATCAATGAATATTGTAAATGCACAAACAGTAATTTCTCCGCATTGCAAGGTGCAATTCTGAAATTTTTTGCTTTTTCCTGCTCCTCTTAGCATGATAAAGAAGATTCAAAGAGAGTGAGATGCCAGCTCCTTTCATTCAGTCAGTAGCTTCAAACATTTCTGGACGTTTTTCAATGGCAAAAATCAATGAAAATTGTAAATGCACAAACAATAATTTCTCCACATTGCAAGGTGCAATTCTGAAATTTTTTGCTTTTTCCTGCTCCTCTTAGCATGATAAAGAAGATTCAAATAGAGTGAGATGCCAGCTCTTTTCATTCAGTCAGTAGCTTCAAACATTTCTGGTATATGAATAACATGATGTTTTTCAATGGCAAAAATCAATGAATATTGTAAATGCACAAACAGTAATTTCTCCGCATTGCAAGGTGCAATTCTGAAATTTTTTGCTTTTTCCTGCTCCTCTTAGCATGATAAAGAAGATTCAAAGACAGTGAGATGCCAGCTCCTTTCATTCAGTCAGTAGCTTCAAACATTTCTGGACGTTTTTCAATGGCAAAAATCAATGAATATTGTAAATGCACAAACAGTAATTTCTCCACATTGCAAGGTGCAATTCTGAAATTTTTTGCTTTTTCCTGCTCCTCTTAGCATGATAAAGAAGATTCAAAGAGAGTGAGATGCCAGCTCCTTTCATTCAGTCAGTAGCTTCAAACATTTCTGGACGTTTTTCAATGGCAAAAATCAATGAATATTGTAAATGCACAAACTAATTTCTCCACATTGCAAGGTGCAATTCTGAAATTTTTTGCTTTTTCCTGCTCCTCTTAGCATGATAAAGAAGATTCAAAGAGAGTGAGATGCCAGCTCTTTTCATTCAGTCAGTAGCTTCAAACATTTCTGGTATATGAATAACATGATGTTTTTCAATGGCAAAAATCAATGAATATTGTAAATGCACAAACAGTAATTTCTCCGCATTGCAAGGTGCAATTCTGAAATTTTTTGCTTTTTCCTGCTCCTCTTAGCATGATAAAGAAGATTCAAAGAGAGTGAGATGCCAGCTCCTTTCATTCAGTCAGTAGCTTCAAACATTTCTGGACGTTTTTCAATGGCAAAAATCAATGAATATTGTAAATGCACAAACAGTAATTTCTCCACATTGCAAGGTGCAATTCTGAAATTTTTTGCTTTTTCCTGCTCCTCTTAGCATGATAAAGAAGATTCAAAGAGAGTGAGATGCCAGCTCTTTTCATTCAGTCAGTAGCTTCAAACATTTCTGGTATATGAATAACATGATGTTTTTCAATGGCAAAATCAATGAATATTGTAAATGCACAAACAGTAATTTCTCCGCATTGCAAGGTGCAATTCTGAAATTTTTTGCTTTTTCCTGCTCCTCTTAGCATGATAAAGAAGATTCAAAGAGAGTGAGATGCCAGCTCCTTTCATTCAGTCAGTAGCTTCAAACATTTCTGGACGTTTTTCAATGGCAAAAATCAATGAATATTGTAAATGCACAAACAGTAATTTCTCCACATTGCAAGGTGCAATTCTGAAATTTTTTGCTTTTTCCTGCTCCTCTTAGCTTGATAAAGAAGATTCAAAGAGAGTGAGATGCCAGCTCTTTTCATTCAGTCAGTAGCTTCAAACATTTCTGGTATATGAATAACATGATGTTTTTCAATGGCAAAAATCAATGAATATTGTAAATGCACAAACAGTAATTTCTCAGCATTGCAAGGTGCAATTCTGAAATTTTTGCTTCTTCCTGCTCCTCTTAGCATGATAAAGAAGATTCAAAGAGAGTGAGATGCCAGCTCCTTTCATTCAGTCAGTAGCTTCAAACATTTCTGGACGTTTTTCAATGGCAAAAATCAATGAATATTGTAAATGCACAAACAGTAATTTCTCCAAATTGCAAGGTGCAATTCTGAAATTTTTTGCTTTTTCCTGCTCTTCTTAGCATGATAAAGAAGACTCAAAGAGAGTGAGATGCCAGCTCTTTTCATTCAGTCAGTAGCTTCAAACATTTCTGGTATATGAATAACATGATGTTTTTCAATGGCAAAATTCAATGAATATTGTAAATGCACAAACAGTAATTTCTCCGCATTGCAAGGTGCAATTCTGAAATTTTTTGCTTTTTCCTGCTCCTCTTAGCATGATAAAGATGATTCAAAGAGAGTGAGATGCCAGCTCCTTTCATTCAGTCAGTAGCTTCAAACATTTCTGGACGTTTTTCAATGGCAAAAATCAATGAATATTGTAAGTGCACAAACAGTAATTTCTCCACATTGCAAGGTGCAATTCTGAATTTTTTTGCTTTTTCCTGCTCCTCTTAGCATGATAAAGAAGATTCAAAGAGAGTGAGATGCCAGCTCTTTTCATTCAGTCAGTAGCTTCAAACATTTCTGGTATATGAATAACATGATGTTTTTCAATGGCAAAATCAATGAATATTGTAAATGCACAAACAGTAATTTCTCCGCATTGCAAGGTGCAATTCTGAAATTTTTTGCTTTTTCCTGCTCCTCTTAGCATGATAAAGAAGATTCAAAGAGAGTGAGATGCCAGCTCCTTTCATTCAGTCAGTAGCTTCAAACATTTCTGGACGTTTTTTAATGGCAAAAATCAATGAATATTGTAAATGCACAAACAGTAATTTCTCCACATTGCAAGGTGCAATTCTGAAATTTTTTGCTTTTTCCTGCTCCTCTTAGCATGATAAAGAAGATTGAAAGAGAGTGAGATGCCAGCTCTTTTCATTCAGTCAGTAGCTTCAAACATTTCTGGTATATGAATAACATGATGTTTTTCAATGGCAAAAATCAATGAATATTGTAAATGCACAAACAGTAATTTCTCCGCATTGCAAAGTGCAATTCTGAAATTTTTTGCTTTTTCCTGCTCCTCTTAGCATGATAAAGAAGATTCAAAGACAGTGAGATGCCAGCTCCTTTCATTCAGTCAGTAGCTTCAAACATTTCTGGACGTTTTTCAATGGCAAAAATCAATGAATATTGTAAATGCACAAACAAATTTCTCCACATTGCAAGGTGCAATTCTGAAATTTTTTGCTTTTTCCTGCTCCTCTTAGCATGATAAAGAAGATTCAAAGAGAGTGAGATGCCAGCTCTTTTCATTCAGTCAGTAGCTTCAAACATTTCTGGTATATGAATAACATGATGTTTTTCAATGGCAAAAATCAATGAATATTGTAAATGCACAAACAGTAATTTCTCCACATTGCAAGGTGCAATTCTGAAATTTTTTGCTTTTTCCTGCTCCTCTTAGCATGATAAAGAAGATTCAAAGAGAGTGAGATGCCAGCTCCTTTCATTCAGTCAGTAGCTTCAAACATTTCTGGACGTTTTTCAATGGCAAAAATCAATGAATATTGTAAATGCACAAACAGTAATTTCTCCACATTGCAAGGTGCAATTCTGAAATTTTTTGCTTTTTCCTGCTCCTCTTAGCATGATAAAGAAGATTCAAAGAGAGTGAGATGCCAGCTCTTTTCATTCAGTCAGTAGCTTCAAACATTTCTGGTATATGAATAACATGATGTTTTTCAATGGCAAAATCAATGAATATTGTAAATGCACAAACAGTAATTTCTCCGCATTGCAAGGTGCAATTCTGAAATTTTTTGCTTTTTCCTGCTCCTCTTAGCATGATAAAGAAGATTCAAAGAGAGTGAGATGCCAGCTCCTTTCATTCAGTCAGTAGCTTCAAACATTTCTGGTCGTTTTTCAATGGCAAAAATCAATGAATATTGTAAATGCACAAACAGTAATTTCTCCACATTGCAAGGTGCAATTCTGAAATTTTTTGCTTTTTCCTGCTCCTCTTAGCTTGATAAAGAAGATTCAAAGAGAGTGAGATGCCAGCTCTTTTCATTCAGTCAGTAGCTTCAAACATTTCTGGTATATGAATAACATGATGTTTTTCAATGGCAAAAATCAATGAATATTGTAAATGCACAAACAGTAATTTCTCCGCATTGCAAGGTGCAATTCTGAAATTTTTGCTTTTTCCTGCTCCTCTTAGCATGATAAAGAAGATTCAAAGAGAGTGAGATGCCAGCTCCTTTCATTCAGTCAGTAGCTTCAAACATTTCTGGACGTTTTTCAATGGCAAAAATCAATGAATATTGTAAATGCACGAACAGTAATTTCTCCACATTGCAAGGTGCAATTCTGAAATTTTTTGCTTTTTCCTGCTCCTCTTAGCATGATAAAGAAGATTCAAAGAGAATGAGATGCCAGCTCCTTTCATTCAGTCAGTAGCTTCAAACATTTCTGGACGTTTTTCAATGGCAAAAATCAATGAATATTGTAAATGCACAAACAGTAATTTCTCCACATTGCAAGGTGCAATTCTGAAATTTTTAGCTTTTTCCTGCTCCTCTTAGCATGATAAAGAAGATTCAAAGAGAGTGAGATGCCAGCTCTTTTCATTCAGTCAATAGCTTCAAACATTTCTGGTATATGAATAACATGATGTTTTTCAATGGCAAAATCAATGAATATTGTAAATGCACAAACAGTAATTTCTCAGCATTGCAAGGTGCAATTCTGAAATTTTTGCTTCTTCCTGCTCCTCTTAGCATGATAAAGAAGATTCAAAGAGAGTGAGATGCCAGCTCCTTTCATTCAGTCAGTAGCTTCAAACATTTCTGGACGTTTTTCAATGGCAAAAATCAATGAATATTGTAAATGCACAAACAGTAATTTCTCCACATTGCAAGGTGCAATTCTGAAATTTTTTGCTTTTTCCTCCTCTTCTTAGCATGATAAAGAAGACTCAAAGAGAGTGAGATGCCAGCTCTTTTCATTCAGTCAGTAGCTTCAAACATTTCTGGTATATGAATAACATGATGTTTTTCAATGGCAAAATTCAATGAATATTGTAAATGCACAAACAGTAATTTCTCCGCATTGCAAGGTGCAATTCTGAAATTTTTTGCTTTTTCCTGCTCCTCTTAGCATGATAAAGAAGATTCAAAGAGAATGAGATGCCAGCTCCTTTCATTCAGTCAGTAGCTTCAAACATTTCTGGACGTTTTTCAATGGCAAAAATCAATGAATATTGTAAATGCACAAACAGTAATTTCTCCACATTGCAAGGTGCAATTCTGAAATTTTTAGCTTTTTCCTGCTCCTCTTAGCATGATAAAGAAGATTCAAAGAGAGTGAGATGCCAGCTCTTTTCATTCAGTCAATAGCTTCAAACATTTCTGGTATATGAATAACATGATGTTTTTCAATGGCAAAATCAATGAATATTGTAAATGCACAAACAGTAATTTCTCAGCATTGCAAGGTGCAATTCTGAAATTTTTGCTTCTTCCTGCTCCTCTTAGCATGATAAAGAAGATTCAAAGAGAGTGAGATGCCAGCTCCTTTCATTCAGTCAGTAGCTTCAAACATTTCTGGACGTTTTTCAATGGCAAAAATCAATGAATATTGTAAATGCACAAACAGTAATTTCTCCACATTGCAAGGTGCAATTCTGAAATTTTTTGCTTTTTCCTGCTCTTCTTAGCATGATAAAGAAGACTCAAAGAGAGTGAGATGCCAGCTCTTTTCATTCAGTCAGTAGCTTCAAACATTTCTGGTATATGAATAACATGATGTTTTTCAATGGCAAAATTCAATGAATATTGTAAATGCACAAACAGTAATTTCTCCGCATTGCAAGGTGCAATTCTGAAATTTTTTGCTTTTTCCTGCTCCTCTTAGCATGATAAAGAAGATTCAAAGAGAGTGAGATGCCAGCTCCTTTCATTCAGTCAGTAGCTTCAAACATTTCTGGACGTTTTTCAATGGCAAAAATCAATGAATATTGTAAGTGCACAAACAGTAATTTCTCCACATTGCAAGGTGCAATTCTGAATTTTTTTGCTTTTTCCTGCTCCTCTTAGCATGATAAAGAAGATTCAAAGAGAGTGAGATGCCAGCTCTTTTCATTCAGTCAGTAGCTTCAAACATTTCTGGTATATGAATAACATGATGTTTTTCAATGGCAAAATCAATGAATATTGTAAATGCACAAACAGTAATTTCTCCGCATTGCAAGGTGCAATTCTGATATTTTTTGCTTTTTCCTGCTCCTCTTAGCATGATAAAGAAGATTCAAAGAGAGTGAGATGCCAGCTCCTTTCATTCAGTCAGTAGCTTCAAACATTTCTGGACGTTTTTTAATGGCAAAAATCAATGAATATTGTAAATGCACAAACAGTAATTTCTCCACATTGCAAGGTGCAATTCTGAAATTTTTTGCTTTTTCCTGCTCCTCTTAGCATGATAAAGAAGATTGAAAGAGAGTGAGATGCCAGCTCTTTTCATTCAGTCAGTAGCTTCAAACATTTCTGGTATATGAATAACATGATGTTTTTCAATGGCAAAAATCAATGAATATTGTAAATGCACAAACAGTAATTTCTCCGCATTGCAAAGTGCAATTCTGAAATTTTTTGCTTTTTCCTGCTCCTCTTAGCATGATAAAGAAGATTCAAAGACAGTGAGATGCCAGCTCCTTTCATTCAGTCAGTAGCTTCAAACATTTCTGGACGTTTTTCAATGGCAAAAATCAATGAATATTGTAAATGCACAAACAGTAATTTCTCCACATTGCAAGGTGCAATTCTGAAATTTTTTGCTTTTTCCTGCTCCTCTTAGCATGATAAAGAAGATTCAAAGAGAGTGAGATGCCAGCTCCTTTCATTCAGTCAGTAGCTTCAAACATTTCTGGACGTTTTTCAATGGCAAAAATCAATGAATATTGTAAATGCACAAACAAATTTCTCCACATTGCAAGGTGCAATTCTGAAATTTTTTGCTTTTTCCTGCTCCTCTTAGCATGATAAAGAAGATTCAAAGAGAGTGAGATGCCAGCTCTTTTCATTCAGTCAGTAGCTTCAAACATTTCTGGTATATGAATAACATGATGTTTTTCAATGGCAAAAATCAATAAATATTGTAAATGCACAAACAGTAATTTCTCCACATTGCAAGGTGCAATTCTGAAATTTTTTGCTTTTTCCTGCTCCTCTTAGCATGATAAAGAAGATTCAAAGAGAGTGAGATGCCAGCTCCTTTCATTCAGTCAGTAGCTTCAAACATTTCTGGACGTTTTTCAATGGCAAAAATCAATGAATATTGTAAATGCACAAACAGTAATTTCTCCACATTGCAAGGTGCAATTCTGAAATTTTTTGCTTTTTCCTGCTCCTCTTAGCATGATAAAGAAGATTCAAAGAGAGTGAGATGCCAGCTCTTTTCATTCAGTCAGTAGCTTCAAACATTTCTGGTATATGAATAACATGATGTTTTTCAATGGCAAAATCAATGAATATTGTAAATGCACAAACAGTAATTTCTCCGCATTGCAAGGTGCAATTCTGAAATTTTTTGCTTTTTCCTGCTCCTCTTAGCATGATAAAGAAGATTCAAAGAGAGTGAGATGCCAGCTCCTTTCATTCAGTCAGTAGCTTCAAACATTTCTGGTCGTTTTTCAATGGCAAAAATCAATGAATATTGTAAATGCACAAACAGTAATTTCTCCACATTGCAAGGTGCAATTCTGAAATTTTTTGCTTTTTCCTGCTCCTCTTAGCTTGATAAAGAAGATTCAAAGAGAGTGAGATGCCAGCTCTTTTCATTCAGTCAGTAGCTTCAAACATTTCTGGTATATGAATAACATGATGTTTTTCAATGGCAAAAATCAATGAATATTGTAAATGCACAAACAGTAATTTCTCCGCATTGCAAGGTGCAATTCTGAAATTTTTGCTTTTTCCTGCTCCTCTTAGCATGATAAAGAAGATTCAAAGAGAGTGAGATGCCAGCTCCTTTCATTCAGTCAGTAGCTTCAAACATTTCTGGACGTTTTTCAATGGCAAAAATCAATGAATATTGTAAATGCACGAACAGTAATTTCTCCACATTGCAAGGTGCAATTCTGAAATTTTTTGCTTTTTCCTGCTCCTCTTAGCATGATAAAGAAGATTCAAAGAGAATGAGATGCCAGCTCCTTTCATTCAGTCAGTAGCTTCAAACATTTCTGGACGTTTTTCAATGGCAAAAATCAATGAATATTGTAAATGCACAAACAGTAATTTCTCCACATTGCAAGGTGCAATTCTGAAATTTTTAGCTTTTTCCTGCTCCTCTTAGCATGATAAAGAAGATTCAAAGAGAGTGAGATGCCAGCTCTTTTCATTCAGTCAATAGCTTCAAACATTTCTGGTATATGAATAACATGATGTTTTTCAATGGCAAAATCAATGAATATTGTAAATGCACAAACAGTAATTTCTCAGCATTGCAAGGTGCAATTCTGAAATTTTTGCTTCTTCCTGCTCCTCTTAGCATGATAAAGAAGATTCAAAAGAGTGAGATGCCAGCTCCTTTCATTCAGTCAGTAGCTTCAAACATTTCTGGACGTTTTTCAATGGCAAAAATCAATGAATATTGTAAATGCACAAACAGTAATTTCTCCACATTGCAAGGTGCAATTCTGAAATTTTTTGCTTTTTCCTCCTCTTCTTAGCATGATAAAGAAGACTCAAAGAGAGTGAGATGCCAGCTCTTTTCATTCAGTCAGTAGCTTCAAACATTTCTGGTATATGAATAACATGATGTTTTTCAATGGCAAAATTCAATGAATATTGTAAATGCACAAACAGTAATTTCTCCGCATTGCAAGGTGCAATTCTGAAATTTTTTGCTTTTTCCTGCTCCTCTTAGCATGATAAAGAAGATTCAAAGACAGTGAGATGCCAGCTCCTTTCATTCAGTCAGTAGCTTCAAACATTTCTGGACGTTTTTCAATGGCAAAAATCAATGAATATTGTAAATGCACAAACAGTAATTTCTCCACATTGCAAGGTGCAATTCTGAAATTTTTTGCTTTTTCCTGCTCCTCTTAGCATGATAAAGAAGATTCAAAGAGAGTGAGATGCCAGCTCCTTTCATTCAGTCAGTAGCTTCAAACATTTCTGGACGTTTTTCAATGGCAAAAATCAATGAATATTGTAAATGCACAAACTAATTTCTCCACATTGCAAGGTGCAATTCTGAAATTTTTTGCTTTTTCCTGCTCCTCTTAGCATGATAAAGAAGATTCAAAGAGAGTGAGATGCCAGCTCTTTTCATTCAGTCAGTAGCTTCAAACATTTCTGGTATATGAATAACATGATGTTTTTCAATGGCAAAAATCAATGAATATTGTAAATGCACAAACAGTAATTTCTCCGCATTGCAAGGTGCAATTCTGAAATTTTTTGCTTTTTCCTGCTCCTCTTAGCATGATAAAGAAGATTCAAAGAGAGTGAGATGCCAGCTCCTTTCATTCAGTCAGTAGCTTCAAACATTTCTGGACGTTTTTCAATGGCAAAAATCAATGAATATTGTAAATGCACAAACAGTAATTTCTCCACATTGCAAGGTGCAATTCTGAAATTTTTTGCTTTTTCCTGCTCCTCTTAGCATGATAAAGAAGATTCAAAGAGAGTGAGATGCCAGCTCTTTTCATTCAGTCAGTAGCTTCAAACATTTCTGGTATATGAATAACATGATGTTTTTCAATGGCAAAATCAATGAATATTGTAAATGCACAAACAGTAATTTCTCCGCATTGCAAGGTGCAATTCTGAAATTTTTTGCTTTTTCCTGCTCCTCTTAGCATGATAAAGAAGATTCAAAGAGAGTGAGATGCCAGCTCCTTTCATTCAGTCAGTAGCTTCAAACATTTCTGGACGTTTTTCAATGGCAAAAATCAATGAATATTGTAAATGCACAAACAGTAATTTCTCCACATTGCAAGGTGCAATTCTGAAATTTTTTGCTTTTTCCTGCTCCTCTTAGCTTGATAAAGAAGATTCAAAGAGAGTGAGATGCCAGCTCTTTTCATTCAGTCAGTAGCTTCAAACATTTCTGGTATATGAATAACATGATGTTTTTCAATGGCAAAAATCAATGAATATTGTAAATGCACAAACAGTAATTTCTCAGCATTGCAAGGTGCAATTCTGAAATTTTTGCTTCTTCCTGCTCCTCTTAGCATGATAAAGAAGATTCAAAGAGAGTGAGATGCCAGCTCCTTTCATTCAGTCAGTAGCTTCAAACATTTCTGGACGTTTTTCAATGGCAAAAATCAATGAATATTGTAAATGCACAAACAGTAATTTCTCCAAATTGCAAGGTGCAATTCTGAAATTTTTTGCTTTTTCCTGCTCTTCTTAGCATGATAAAGAAGACTCAAAGAGAGTGAGATGCCAGCTCTTTTCATTCAGTCAGTAGCTTCAAACATTTCTGGTATATGAATAACATGATGTTTTTCAATGGCAAAATTCAATGAATATTGTAAATGCACAAACAGTAATTTCTCCGCATTGCAAGGTGCAATTCTGAAATTTTTTGCTTTTTCCTGCTCCTCTTAGCATGATAAAGATGATTCAAAGAGAGTGAGATGCCAGCTCCTTTCATTCAGTCAGTAGCTTCAAACATTTCTGGACGTTTTTCAATGGCAAAAATCAATGAATATTGTAAGTGCACAAACAGTAATTTCTCCACATTGCAAGGTGCAATTCTGAATTTTTTTGCTTTTTCCTGCTCCTCTTAGCATGATAAAGAAGATTCAAAGAGAGTGAGATGCCAGCTCTTTTCATTCAGTCAGTAGCTTCAAACATTTCTGGTATATGAATAACATGATGTTTTTCAATGGCAAAATCAATGAATATTGTAAATGCACAAACAGTAATTTCTCCGCATTGCAAGGTGCAATTCTGAAATTTTTTGCTTTTTCCTGCTCCTCTTAGCATGATAAAGAAGATTCAAAGAGAGTGAGATGCCAGCTCCTTTCATTCAGTCAGTAGCTTCAAACATTTCTGGACGTTTTTTAATGGCAAAAATCAATGAATATTGTAAATGCACAAACAGTAATTTCTCCACATTGCAAGGTGCAATTCTGAAATTTTTTGCTTTTTCCTGCTCCTCTTAGCATGATAAAGAAGATTGAAAGAGAGTGAGATGCCAGCTCTTTTCATTCAGTCAGTAGCTTCAAACATTTCTGGTATATGAATAACATGATGTTTTTCAATGGCAAAAATCAATGAATATTGTAAATGCACAAACAGTAATTTCTCCGCATTGCAAAGTGCAATTCTGAAATTTTTTGCTTTTTCCTGCTCCTCTTAGCATGATAAAGAAGATTCAAAGACAGTGAGATGCCAGCTCCTTTCATTCAGTCAGTAGCTTCAAACATTTCTGGACGTTTTTCAATGGCAAAAATCAATGAATATTGTAAATGCACAAACAAATTTCTCCACATTGCAAGGTGCAATTCTGAAATTTTTTGCTTTTTCCTGCTCCTCTTAGCATGATAAAGAAGATTCAAAGAGAGTGAGATGCCAGCTCTTTTCATTCAGTCAGTAGCTTCAAACATTTCTGGTATATGAATAACATGATGTTTTTCAATGGCAAAAATCAATGAATATTGTAAATGCACAAACAGTAATTTCTCCACATTGCAAGGTGCAATTCTGAAATTTTTTGCTTTTTCCTGCTCCTCTTAGCATGATAAAGAAGATTCAAAGAGAGTGAGATGCCAGCTCCTTTCATTCAGTCAGTAGCTTCAAACATTTCTGGACGTTTTTCAATGGCAAAAATCAATGAATATTGTAAATGCACAAACAGTAATTTCTCCACATTGCAAGGTGCAATTCTGAAATTTTTTGCTTTTTCCTGCTCCTCTTAGCATGATAAAGAAGATTCAAAGAGAGTGAGATGCCAGCTCTTTTCATTCAGTCAGTAGCTTCAAACATTTCTGGTATATGAATAACATGATGTTTTTCAATGGCAAAATCAATGAATATTGTAAATGCACAAACAGTAATTTCTCCGCATTGCAAGGTGCAATTCTGAAATTTTTTGCTTTTTCCTGCTCCTCTTAGCATGATAAAGAAGATTCAAAGAGAGTGAGATGCCAGCTCCTTTCATTCAGTCAGTAGCTTCAAACATTTCTGGTCGTTTTTCAATGGCAAAAATCAATGAATATTGTAAATGCACAAACAGTAATTTCTCCACATTGCAAGGTGCAATTCTGAAATTTTTTGCTTTTTCCTGCTCCTCTTAGCTTGATAAAGAAGATTCAAAGAGAGTGAGATGCCAGCTCTTTTCATTCAGTCAGTAGCTTCAAACATTTCTGGTATATGAATAACATGATGTTTTTCAATGGCAAAAATCAATGAATATTGTAAATGCACAAACAGTAATTTCTCCGCATTGCAAGGTGCAATTCTGAAATTTTTGCTTTTTCCTGCTCCTCTTAGCATGATAAAGAAGATTCAAAGAGAGTGAGATGCCAGCTCCTTTCATTCAGTCAGTAGCTTCAAACATTTCTGGACGTTTTTCAATGGCAAAAATCAATGAATATTGTAAATGCACGAACAGTAATTTCTCCACATTGCAAGGTGAAATTCTGAAATTTTTTGCTTTTTCCTGCTCCTCTTAGCATGATAAAGAAGATTCAAAGAGAATGAGATGACAGCTCCTTTCATTCAGTCAGTAGCTTCAAACATTTCTGGACGTTTTTCAATGGCAAAAATCAATGAATATTGTAAATGCACAAACAGTAATTTCTCCACATTGCAAGGTGCAATTCTGAAATTTTTAGCTTTTTCCTGCTCCTCTTAGCATGATAAAGAAGATTCAAAGAGAGTGAGATGCCAGCTCTTTTCATTCAGTCAATAGCTTCAAACATTTCTGGTATATGAATAACATGATGTTTTTCAATGGCAAAATCAATGAATATTGTAAATGCACAAACAGTAATTTCTCAGCATTGCAAGGTGCAATTCTGAAATTTTTGCTTCTTCCTGCTCCTCTTAGCATGATAAAGAAGATTCAAAGAGAGTGAGATGCCAGCTCCTTTCATTCAGTCAGTAGCTTCAAACATTTCTGGACGTTTTTCAATGGCAAAAATCAATGAATATTGTAAATGCACAAACAGTAATTTCTCCACATTGCAAGGTGCAATTCTGAAATTTTTTGCTTTTTCCTCCTCTTCTTAGCATGATAAAGAAGACTCAAAGAGAGTGAGATGCCAGCTCTTTTCATTCAGTCAGTAGCTTCAAACATTTCTGGTATATGAATAACATGATGTTTTTCAATGGCAAAATTCAATGAATATTGTAAATGCACAAACAGTAATTTCTCCGCATTGCAAGGTGCAATTCTGAAATTTTTTGCTTTTTCCTGCTCCTCTTAGCATGATAAAGAAGATTCAAAGAGAATGAGATGCCAGCTCCTTTCATTCAGTCAGTAGCTTCAAACATTTCTGGACGTTTTTCAATGGCAAAAATCAATGAATATTGTAAATGCACAAACAGTAATTTCTCCACATTGCAAGGTGCAATTCTGAAATTTTTAGCTTTTTCCTGCTCCTCTTAGCATGATAAAGAAGATTCAAAGAGAGTGAGATGCCAGCTCTTTTCATTCAGTCAATAGCTTCAAACATTTCTGGTATATGAATAACATGATGTTTTTCAATGGCAAAATCAATGAATATTGTAAATGCACAAACAGTAATTTCTCAGCATTGCAAGGTGCAATTCTGAAATTTTTGCTTCTTCCTGCTCCTCTTAGCATGATAAAGAAGATTCAAAGAGAGTGAGATGCCAGCTCCTTTCATTCAGTCAGTAGCTTCAAACATTTCTGGACGTTTTTCAATGGCAAAAATCAATGAATATTGTAAATGCACAAACAGTAATTTCTCCGCATTGCAAGGTGCAATTCTGAAATTTTTTGCTTTTTCCTGCTCCTCTTAGCATGATAAAGAAGATTCAAAGAGAGTGAGATGCCAGCTCCTTTCATTCAGTCAGTAGCTTCAAACATTTCTGGACGTTTTTTAATGGCAAAAATCAATGAATATTGTAAATGCACAAACAGTAATTTCTCCACATTGCAAGGTGCAATTCTGAAATTTTTTGCTTTTTCCTGCTCCTCTTAGCATGATAAAGAAGATTGAAAGAGAGTGAGATGCCAGCTCTTTTCATTCAGTCAGTAGCTTCAAACATTTCTGGTATATGAATAACATGATGTTTTTCAATGGCAAAAATCAATGAATATTGTAAATGCACAAACAGTAATTTCTCCGCATTGCAAAGTGCAATTCTGAAATTTTTTGCTTTTTCCTGCTCCTCTTAGCATGATAAAGAAGATTCAAAGACAGTGAGATGCCAGCTCCTTTCATTCAGTCAGTAGCTTCAAACATTTCTGGACGTTTTTCAATGGCAAAAATCAATGAATATTGTAAATGCACAAACAAATTTCTCCACATTGCAAGGTGCAATTCTGAAATTTTTTGCTTTTTCCTGCTCCTCTTAGCATGATAAAGAAGATTCAAAGAGAGTGAGATGCCAGCTCTTTTCATTCAGTCAGTAGCTTCAAACATTTCTGGTATATGAATAACATGATGTTTTTCAATGGCAAAAATCAATGAATATTGTAAATGCACAAACAGTAATTTCTCCACATTGCAAGGTGCAATTCTGAAATTTTTTGCTTTTTCCTGCTCCTCTTAGCATGATAAAGAAGATTCAAAGAGAGTGAGATGCCAGCTCCTTTCATTCAGTCAGTAGCTTCAAACATTTCTGGACGTTTTTCAATGGCAAAAATCAATGAATATTGTAAATGCACAAACAGTAATTTCTCCACATTGCAAGGTGCAATTCTGAAATTTTTTGCTTTTTCCTGCTCCTCTTAGCATGATAAAGAAGATTCAAAGAGAGTGAGATGCCAGCTCTTTTCATTCAGTCAGTAGCTTCAAACATTTCTGGTATATGAATAACATGATGTTTTTCAATGGCAAAATCAATGAATATTGTAAATGCACAAACAGTAATTTCTCCGCATTGCAAGGTGCAATTCTGAAATTTTTTGCTTTTTCCTGCTCCTCTTAGCATGATAAAGAAGATTCAAAGAGAGTGAGATGCCAGCTCCTTTCATTCAGTCAGTAGCTTCAAACATTTCTGGTCGTTTTTCAATGGCAAAAATCAATGAATATTGTAAATGCACAAACAGTAATTTCTCCACATTGCAAGGTGCAATTCTGAAATTTTTTGCTTTTTCCTGCTCCTCTTAGCTTGATAAAGAAGATTCAAAGAGAGTGAGATGCCAGCTCTTTTCATTCAGTCAGTAGCTTCAAACATTTCTGGTATATGAATAACATGATGTTTTTCAATGGCAAAAATCAATGAATATTGTAAATGCACAAACAGTAATTTCTCCGCATTGCAAGGTGCAATTCTGAAATTTTTGCTTTTTCCTGCTCCTCTTAGCATGATAAAGAAGATTCAAAGAGAGTGAGATGCCAGCTCCTTTCATTCAGTCAGTAGCTTCAAACATTTCTGGACGTTTTTCAATGGCAAAAATCAATGAATATTGTAAATGCACGAACAGTAATTTCTCCACATTGCAAGGTGAAATTCTGAAATTTTTTGCTTTTTCCTGCTCCTCTTAGCATGATAAAGAAGATTCAAAGAGAATGAGATGCCAGCTCCTTTCATTCAGTCAGTAGCTTCAAACATTTCTGGACGTTTTTCAATGGCAAAAATCAATGAATATTGTAAATGCACAAACAGTAATTTCTCCACATTGCAAGGTGCAATTCTGAAATTTTTAGCTTTTTCCTGCTCCTCTTAGCATGATAAAGAAGATTCAAAGAGAGTGAGATGCCAGCTCTTTTCATTCAGTCAATAGCTTCAAACATTTCTGGTATATGAATAACATGATGTTTTTCAATGGCAAAATCAATGAATATTGTAAATGCACAAACAGTAATTTCTCAGCATTGCAAGGTGCAATTCTGAAATTTTTGCTTCTTCCTGCTCCTCTTAGCATGATAAAGAAGATTCAAAGAGAGTGAGATGCCAGCTCCTTTCATTCAGTCAGTAGCTTCAAACATTTCTGGACGTTTTTCAATGGCAAAAATCAATGAATATTGTAAATGCACAAACAGTAATTTCTCCACATTGCAAGGTGCAATTCTGAAATTTTTTGCTTTTTCCTCCTCTTCTTAGCATGATAAAGAAGACTCAAAGAGAGTGAGATGCCAGCTCTTTTCATTCAGTCAGTAGCTTCAAACATTTCTGGTATATGAATAACATGATGTTTTTCAATGGCAAAATTCAATGAATATTGTAAATGCACAAACAGTAATTTCTCCGCATTGCAAGGTGCAATTCTGAAATTTTTTGCTTTTTCCTGCTCCTCTTAGCATGATAAAGAAGATTCAAAGAGAATGAGATGCCAGCTCCTTTCATTCAGTCAGTAGCTTCAAACATTTCTGGACGTTTTTCAATGGCAAAAATCAATGAATATTGTAAATGCACAAACAGTAATTTCTCCACATTGCAAGGTGCAATTCTGAAATTTTTAGCTTTTTCCTGCTCCTCTTAGCATGATAAAGAAGATTCAAAGAGAGTGAGATGCCAGCTCTTTTCATTCAGTCAATAGCTTCAAACATTTCTGGTATATGAATAACATGATGTTTTTCAATGGCAAAATCAATGAATATTGTAAATGCACAAACAGTAATTTCTCAGCATTGCAAGGTGCAATTCTGAAATTTTTGCTTCTTCCTGCTCCTCTTAGCATGATAAAGAAGATTCAAAGAGAGTGAGATGCCAGCTCCTTTCATTCAGTCAGTAGCTTCAAACATTTCTGGACGTTTTTCAATGGCAAAAATCAATGAATATTGTAAATGCACAAACAGTAATTTCTCCACATTGCAAGGTGCAATTCTGAAATTTTTTGCTTTTTCCTGCTCTTCTTAGCATGATAAAGAAGACTCAAAGAGAGTGAGATGCCAGCTCTTTTCATTCAGTCAGTAGCTTCAAACATTTCTGGTATATGAATAACATGATGTTTTTCAATGGCAAAATTCAATGAATATTGTAAATGCACAAACAGTAATTTCTCCGCATTGCAAGGTGCAATTCTGAAATTTTTTGCTTTTTCCTGCTCCTCTTAGCATGATAAAGAAGATTCAAAGAGAGTGAGATGCCAGCTCCTTTCATTCAGTCAGTAGCTTCAAACATTTCTGGACGTTTTTCAATGGCAAAAATCAATGAATATTGTAAGTGCACAAACAGTAATTTCTCCACATTGCAAGGTGCAATTCTGAATTTTTTTGCTTTTTCCTGCTCCTCTTAGCATGATAAAGAAGATTCAAAGAGAGTGAGATGCCAGCTCTTTTCATTCAGTCAGTAGCTTCAAACATTTCTGGTATATGAATAACATGATGTTTTTCAATGGCAAAATCAATGAATATTGTAAATGCACAAACAGTAATTTCTCCGCATTGCAAGGTGCAATTCTGAAATTTTTTGCTTTTTCCTGCTCCTCTTAGCATGATAAAGAAGATTCAAAGAGAGTGAGATGCCAGCTCCTTTCATTCAGTCAGTAGCTTCAAACATTTCTGGACGTTTTTTAATGGCAAAAATCAATGAATATTGTAAATGCACAAACAGTAATTTCTCCACATTGCAAGGTGCAATTCTGAAATTTTTTGCTTTTTCCTGCTCCTCTTAGCATGATAAAGAAGATTGAAAGAGAGTGAGATGCCAGCTCTTTTCATTCAGTCAGTAGCTTCAAACATTTCTGGTATATGAATAACATGATGTTTTTCAATGGCAAAAATCAATGAATATTGTAAATGCACAAACAGTAATTTCTCCGCATTGCAAAGTGCAATTCTGAAATTTTTTGCTTTTTCCTGCTCCTCTTAGCATGATAAAGAAGATTCAAAGACAGTGAGATGCCAGCTCCTTTCATTCAGTCAGTAGCTTCAAACATTTCTGGACGTTTTTCAATGGCAAAAATCAATGAATATTGTAAATGCACAAACAGTAATTTCTCCACATTGCAAGGTGCAATTCTGAAATTTTTTGCTTTTTCCTGCTCCTCTTAGCATGATAAAGAAGATTCAAAGAGAGTGAGATGCCAGCTCCTTTCATTCAGTCAGTAGCTTCAAACATTTCTGGACGTTTTTCAATGGCAAAAATCAATGAATATTGTAAATGCACAAACAAATTTCTCCACATTGCAAGGTGCAATTCTGAAATTTTTTGCTTTTTCCTGCTCCTCTTAGCATGATAAAGAAGATTCAAAGAGAGTGAGATGCCAGCTCTTTTCATTCAGTCAGTAGCTTCAAACATTTCTGGTATATGAATAACATGATGTTTTTCAATGGCAAAAATCAATAAATATTGTAAATGCACAAACAGTAATTTCTCCACATTGCAAGGTGCAATTCTGAAATTTTTTGCTTTTTCCTGCTCCTCTTAGCATGATAAAGAAGATTCAAAGAGAGTGAGATGCCAGCTCCTTTCATTCAGTCAGTAGCTTCAAACATTTCTGGACGTTTTTCAATGGCAAAAATCAATGAATATTGTAAATGCACAAACAGTAATTTCTCCACATTGCAAGGTGCAATTCTGAAATTTTTTGCTTTTTCCTGCTCCTCTTAGCATGATAAAGAAGATTCAAAGAGAGTGAGATGCCAGCTCTTTTCATTCAGTCAGTAGCTTCAAACATTTCTGGTATATGAATAACATGATGTTTTTCAATGGCAAAATCAATGAATATTGTAAATGCACAAACAGTAATTTCTCCGCATTGCAAGGTGCAATTCTGAAATTTTTTGCTTTTTCCTGCTCCTCTTAGCATGATAAAGAAGATTCAAAGAGAGTGAGATGCCAGCTCCTTTCATTCAGTCAGTAGCTTCAAACATTTCTGGTCGTTTTTCAATGGCAAAAATCAATGAATATTGTAAATGCACAAACAGTAATTTCTCCACATTGCAAGGTGCAATTCTGAAATTTTTTGCTTTTTCCTGCTCCTCTTAGCTTGATAAAGAAGATTCAAAGAGAGTGAGATGCCAGCTCTTTTCATTCAGTCAGTAGCTTCAAACATTTCTGGAATATGAATAACATGATGTTTTTCAATGGCAAAAATCAATGAATATTGTAAATGCACAAACAGTAATTTCTCCGCATTGCAAGGTGCAATTCTGAAATTTTTGCTTTTTCCTGCTCCTCTTAGCATGATAAAGAAGATTCAAAGAGAGTGAGATGCCAGCTCCTTTCATTCAGTCAGTAGCTTCAAACATTTCTGGACGTTTTTCAATGGCAAAAATCAATGAATATTGTAAATGCACGAACAGTAATTTCTCCACATTGCAAGGTGCAATTCTGAAATTTTTTGCTTTTTCCTGCTCCTCTTAGCATGATAAAGAAGATTCAAAGAGAATGAGATGCCAGCTCCTTTCATTCAGTCAGTAGCTTCAAACATTTCTGGACGTTTTTCAATGGCAAAAATCAATGAATATTGTAAATGCACAAACAGTAATTTCTCCACATTGCAAGGTGCAATTCTGAAATTTTTAGCTTTTTCCTGCTCCTCTTAGCATGATAAAGAAGATTCAAAGAGAGTGAGATGCCAGCTCTTTTCATTCAGTCAATAGCTTCAAACATTTCTGGTATATGAATAACATGATGTTTTTCAATGGCAAAATCAATGAATATTGTAAATGCACAAACAGTAATTTCTCAGCATTGCAAGGTGCAATTCTGAAATTTTTGCTTCTTCCTGCTCCTCTTAGCATGATAAAGAAGATTCAAAAGAGTGAGATGCCAGCTCCTTTCATTCAGTCAGTAGCTTCAAACATTTCTGGACGTTTTTCAATGGCAAAAATCAATGAATATTGTAAATGCACAAACAGTAATTTCTCCACATTGCAAGGTGCAATTCTGAAATTTTTTGCTTTTTCCTCCTCTTCTTAGCATGATAAAGAAGACTCAAAGAGAGTGAGATGCCAGCTCTTTTCATTCAGTCAGTAGCTTCAAACATTTCTGGTATATGAATAACATGATGTTTTTCAATGGCAAAATTCAATGAATATTGTAAATGCACAAACAGTAATTTCTCCGCATTGCAAGGTGCAATTCTGAAATTTTTTGCTTTTTCCTGCTCCTCTTAGCATGATAAAGAAGATTCAAAGAGAATGAGATGCCAGCTCCTTTCATTCAGTCAGTAGCTTCAAACATTTCTGGACGTTTTTCAATGGCAAAAATCAATGAATATTGTAAATGCACAAACAGTAATTTCTCCACATTGCAAGGTGCAATTCTGAAATTTTTAGCTTTTTCCTGCTCCTCTTAGCATGATAAAGAAGATTCAAAGAGAGTGAGATGCCAGCTCTTTTCATTCAGTCAATAGCTTCAAACATTTCTGGTATATGAATAACATGATGTTTTTCAATGGCAAAATCAATGAATATTGTAAATGCACAAACAGTAATTTCTCAGCATTGCAAGGTGCAATTCTGAAATTTTTGCTTCTTCCTGCTCCTCTTAGCATGATAAAGAAGATTCAAAGAGAGTGAGATGCCAGCTCCTTTCATTCAGTCAGTAGCTTCAAACATTTCTGGACGTTTTTCAATGGCAAAAATCAATGAATATTGTAAATGCACAAACAGTAATTTCTCCACATTGCAAGGTGCAATTCTGAAATTTTTTGCTTTTTCCTGCTCTTCTTAGCATGATAAAGAAGACTCAAAGAGAGTGAGATGCCAGCTCTTTTCATTCAGTCAGTAGCTTCAAACATTTCTGGTATATGAATAACATGATGTTTTTCAATGGCAAAATTCAATGAATATTGTAAATGCACAAACAGTAATTTCTCCGCATTGCAAGGTGCAATTCTGAAATTTTTTGCTTTTTCCTGCTCCTCTTAGCATGATAAAGAAGATTCAAAGAGAGTGAGATGCCAGCTACTTTCATTCAGTCAGTAGCTTCAAACATTTCTGGACGTTTTTCAATGGCAAAAATCAATGAATATTGTAAGTGAACAAACAGTAATTTCTCCACATTGCAAGGTGCAATTCTGAATTTTTTTGCTTTTTCCTGCTCCTCTTAGCATGATAAAGAAGATTCAAAGAGAGTGAGATGCCAGCTCTTTTCATTCAGTCAGTAGCTTCAAACATTTCTGGTATATGAATAACATGATGTTTTTCAATGGCAAAATCAATGAATATTGTAAATGCACAAACAGTAATTTCTCCGCATTGCAAGGTGCAATTCTGAAATTTTTTGCTTTTTCCTGCTCCTCTTAGCATGATAAAGAAGATTCAAAGAGAGTGAGATGCCAGCTCCTTTCATTCAGTCAGTAGCTTCAAACATTTCTGGACGTTTTTTAATGGCAAAAATCAATGAATATTGTAAATGCACAAACAGTAATTTCTCCACATTGCAAGGTGCAATTCTGAAATTTTTTGCTCTTTCCTGCTCCTCTTAGCATGATAAAGAAGATTGAAAGAGAGTGAGATGCCAGCTCTTTTCATTCAGTCAGTAGCTTCAAACATTTCTGGTATATGAATAACATGATGTTTTTCAATGGCAAAAATCAATGAATATTGTAAATGCACAAACAGTAATTTCTCCGCATTGCAAAGTGCAATTCTGAAATTTTTTGCTTTTTCCTGCTCCTCTTAGCATGATAAAGAAGATTCAAAGACAGTGAGATGCCAGCTCCTTTCATTCAGTCAGTAGCTTCAAACATTTCTGGACGTTTTTCAATGGCAAAAATCAATGAATATTGTAAATGCACAAACAGTAATTTCTCCACATTGCAAGGTGCAATTCTGAAATTTTTTGCTTTTTCCTGCTCCTCTTAGCATGATAAAGAAGATTCAAAGAGAGTGAGATGCCAGCTCCTTTCATTCAGTCAGTAGCTTCAAACATTTCTGGACGTTTTTCAATGGCAAAAATCAATGAATATTGTAAATGCACAAACAGTAATTTCTCCACATTGCAAGGTGCAATTCTGAAATTTTTTGCTTTTTCCTGCTCCTCTTAGCATGATAAAGAAGATTCAAAGAGAGTGAGATGCCAGCTCTTTTCATTCAGTCAGTAGCTTCAAACATTTCTGGTATATGAATAACATGATGTTTTTCAATGGCAAAATCAATGAATATTGTAAATGCACAAACAGTAATTTCTCCGCATTGCAAGGTGCAATTCTGAAATTTTTGCTTTTTCCTGCTCCTCTTAGCATGATAAAGAAGATTCAAAGAGAGTGAGATGCCAGCTCCTTTCATTCAGTCAGTAGCTTCAAACATTTCTGGACGTTTTTCAATGGCAAAAATCAATGAATATTGTAAATGCACAAACAGTAATTTCTCCACATTGCAAGGTGCAATTCTGAAATTTTTTGCTTTTTCCTGCTCCTCTTAGCTTGATAAAGAAGATTCAAAGAGAGTGAGATGCCAGCTCTTTTCATTCAGTCAGTAGCTTCAAACATTTCTGGTATATGAATAACATGATGTTTTTCAATGGCAAAAATCAATGAATATTGTAAATGCACAAACAGTAATTTCTCCGCATTGCAAGGTGCAATTCTGAAATTTTTGCTTTTTCCTGCTCCTCTTAGCATGATAAAGAAGATTCAAAGAGAGTGAGATGCCAGCTCCTTTCATTCAGTCAGTAGCTTCAAACATTTCTGGACGTTTTTCAATGGCAAAAATCAATGAATATTGTAAATGCACGAACAGTAATTTCTCCACATTGCAAGGTGCAATTCTGAAATTTTTTGCTTTTTCCTGCTCCTCTTAGCATGATAAAGAAGATTCAAAGAGAATGAGATGCCAGCTCCTTTCATTCAGTCAGTAGCTTCAAACATTTCTGGACGTTTTTCAATGGCAAAAATCAATGAATATTGTAAATGCACAAACAGTAATTTCTCCACATTGCAAGGTGCAATTCTGAAATTTTTAGCTTTTTCCTGCTCCTCTTAGCATGATAAAGAAGATTCAAAGAGAGTGAGATGCCAGCTCTTTTCATTCAGTCAATAGCTTCAAACATTTCTGGTATATGAATAACATGATGTTTTTCAATGGCAAAATCAATGAATATTGTAAATGCACAAACAGTAATTTCTCCGCATTGCAAGGTGCAATTCTGAAATTTTTTGCTTTTTCCTGCTCCTCTTAGCATGATAAAGAAGATTCAAAGAGAGTGAGATGCCAGCTCCTTTCATTCAGTCAGTAGCTTCAAACATTTCTGGACGTTTTTCAATGGCAAAAATCAATGAATATTGTAAATGCACAAACAGTAATTTCTCCACATTGCAACGTGCAATTCTGAAATTTTTTGCTTTTTCCTCCTCCTCTTAGCTTGATAAAGAAGATTCAAAGAGAGTGAGATGCCAGCTCCTTTCATTCAGTCAGTAGCATCAAACATTTCTGGTATATGAATAACATGATGTTTTTCAATGGCAAAAATCAATGAATATTGTAAATGCACAAACAGTAATTTCTCCGCATTGCAAGGTGCAATTCTGAAATTTTTGCTTTTTCCTGCTCCTCTTAGCATGATAAAGAAGATTCAAAGAGAGTGAGATGCCAGCTCCTTTCATTCAGTCAGTAGCTTCAAACATTTCTGGTATATGAATAACATGATGTTTTTCAATGGCAAAAATCAATGAATATTGTAAATGCACAAACAGTAATTTCTCCGCATTGCAAGGTGCAATTCTGAAATTTTTGCTTTTTCCTGCTCCTCTTAGCATGATAAAGAAGATTCAAAGAGAGTGAGATGCCAGCTCCTTTCATTCAGTCAGTAGCTTCAAACATTTCTGGACGTTTTTCAATGGCAAAAATCAATGAATATTGTAAATGCACAAACAGTAATTTCTCCACATTGCAAGGTGCAATTCTGAAATTTTTTGCTTTTTCCTGCTCCTCTTAGCATGATAAAGAAGATTGAAAGAGAATGAGATGCCAGCTCCTTTCATTCAGTCAGTAGCTTCAAACATTTCTGGACGTTTTTCAATGGCAAAAATCAATGAATATTGTAAATGCACAAACAGTAATTTCTCCACATTGCAAGGTGCAATTCTGAATTTTTTTGCTTTTTCCTGCTCCTCTTAGCATGATAAAGAAGATTCAAAGAGAGTGAGATGCCAGCTCTTTTCATTCAGTCAGTAGCTTCAAACATTTCTGGTATATGAATAACATGATGTTTTTCAATGGCAAAATCAATGAATATTGTAAATGCACAAACAGTAATTTCTCCGCATTGCAAGGTGCAATTCTGAAATTTTTTGCTTTTTCCTGCTCCTCTTAGCATGATAAAGAAGATTCAAAGAGAGTGAGATGCCAGCTCCTTTCATTCAGTCAGTAGCTTCAAACATTTCTGGACGTTTTTTAATGGCAAAAATCAATGAATATTGTAAATGCACAAACAGTAATTTCTCCACATTGCAAGGTGCAATTCTGAAATTTTTTGCTTTTTCCTGCTCCTCTTAGCATGATAAAGAAGATTGAAAGAGAGTGAGATGCCAGCTCTTTTCATTCAGTCAGTAGCTTCAAACATTTCTGGTATATGAATAACATGATGTTTTTCAATGGCAAAAATCAATGAATATTGTAAATGCACAAACAGTAATTTCTCCGCATTGCAAGGTGCAATTCTGAAATTTTTTGCTTTTTCCTGCTCCTCTTAGCATGATAAAGAAGATTCAAAGAGAGTGAGATGCCAGCTCCTTTCATTCAGTCAGTAGCTTCAATCATTTCTGGATGTTTTTCAATGGCAAAAATCAATGAATATTGTAAATGCACAAACAGTAATTTCTCCACATTGCAAGGTGCAATTCTGAAATTTTTTGCTTTTTCCTGCTCCTCTTAGCATGATAAAGAAGATTCAAAGAGAGTGAGATGCCAGCTCGTTTCATTCAGTCAGTAGCTTCATACATTTCTGGTATATGAATAACGATGTTTTTCAATGGCAAAAATCAATGAATATTGTAAATGCACAAACAGTAATTTCTCCACATTGCAAGGTGCAATTCTGAAATTTTTTGCTTTTTCCTGCTCTTCTTAGCATGATAAAGAAGATTCAAAGAGAGTGAGATGCCAGCTCTTTTCATTCAGTCAGTAGCTTCAAACATTTCTGGTATATGAATAACATGATGTTTTTCAATGGCAAAATTCAATGAATATTGTAAATGCACAAACAGTAATTTCTCCGCATTGCAAGGTGCAATTCTGAAATTTTTTGCTTTTTCCTGCTCCTCTTAGCATGATAAAGAAGATTCAAAGAGAGTGAGATGCCAGCTCCTTTCATTCAGTCAGTAGCTTCAAACATTTCTGGACGTTTTTCAATGGCAAAAATCAATGAATATTGTAAATGCACAAACAGTAATTTCTCCACATTGCAAGGTGCAATTCTGAAATTTTTTGCTTTTTTCTGCTCCTCTTAGCATGATAAAGAACATTCAAAGAGAATGAGATGCCAGCTCTTTTCATTCAGTCAGTAGCTTCAAACATTTCTGGTATATGAATAACATGATGTTTTTCAATGGCAAAATTCAATGAATATTGTAAATGCACAAACAGTAATTTCTCCGCATTGCAAGGTGCAATTCTGAAATTTTTTGCTTTTTCCTGCTCCTCTTAGCATGATAAAGAAGATTCAAAGAGAGTGAGATGCCAGCTCCTTTCATTCAGTCAGTAGCTTCAAACATTTCTGGACGTTTTTCAATGGCAAAAATCAATGAATATTGTAAATGCACAAACAGTAATTTCTCCACATTGCAAGGTGCAATTCTGAAATTTTTTGCTTTTTCCTGCTCCTCTTAGCATGATAAAGAAGATTCAAAGAGAATGAGATGCCAGCTCTTTTAATTCAGTCAGTAGCTTCAAACATTTCTGGTATATGAATAACATGATGTTTTTCAATGGCAAAAATCAATGAATATTGTAAATGCACAAACAGTAATTTCTCCGCATTGCAAGGTGCAATTCTGAAATTTTTTGCTTTTTCCTGCTCCTCTTAGCATGATAAAGAAGATTCAAAGAGAGTGAGATGCCAGCTCCTTTCATTCAGTCAGTAGCTTCAAACATTTCTGGACGTTTTTCAATGGCAAAAATCAATGAATATTGTAAATGCACAAACAGTAATTTCTCCACATTGCAAGGTGCAATTCTGAAATTTTTTGCTTTTTCCTGCTCCTCTTAGCATGATAAAGAAGATTCAAATAGAGTGAGATGCCAGCTCTTTTCATTCAGTCAGTAGCTTCAAACATTTCTGGTATATGAATAACATGATGTTTTTCAATGGCAAAAATCAATGAATATTGTAAATGCACAAACAGTAATTTCTCCGCATTGCAAGGTGCAATTCTGAAATTTTTTGCTTTTTCCTGCTCCTCTTAGCATGATAAAGAAGATTCAAAGAGAGTGAGATGCCAGCTCCTTTCATTCAGTCAGTAGCTTCAAACATTTCTGGACGTTTTTTAATGGCAAAAATCAATGAATATTGTAAATGCACAAGCAGTAATTTCTCCACATTGCAAAGTGCAATTCTGAAATTTTTTGCTTTTTCCTTCTCCTCTTAGCATGATAAAGAAGATTGAAAGAGAGTGAGATGCCAGCTCTTTTCATTCAGTCAGTAGCTTCAAACATTTCTGGTATATGAATAACATGATGTTTTTCAATGGCAAAAATCAATGAATATTGTAAATGCACAAACAGTAATTTCTCCGCATTGCAAGGTGCAATTCTGAAATTTTTTGCTTTTTCCTGCTCCTCTTAGCATGATAAAGAAGATTCAAAGAGAGTGAGATGCCAGCTCCTTTCATTCAGTCAGTAGCTTCAATCATTTCTGGATGTTTTTCAATGGCAAAAATCAATGAATATTGTAAATGCACAAACAGTAATTTCTCCACATTGCAAGGTGCAATTCTGAAATTTTTTGCTTTTTCCTGCTCCTCTTAGCATGATAAAGAAGATTCAAAGAGAGTGAGATGCCAGCTCGTTTCATTCAGTCAGTAGCTTCATACATTTCTGGTATATGAATAACGATGTTTTTCAATGGCAAAAATCAATGAATATTGTAAATGCACAAACAGTAATTTCTCCACATTGCAAGGTGCAATTCTGAAATTTTTTGCTTTTTCCTGCTCTTCTTAGCATGATAAAGAAGATTCAAAGAGAGTGAGATGCCAGCTCTTTTCATTCAGTCAGTAGCTTCAAACATTTCTGGTATATGAATAACATGATGTTTTTCAATGGCAAAATTCAATGAATATTGTAAATGCACAAACAGTAATTTCTCCGCATTGCAAGGTGCAATTCTGAAATTTTTTGCTTTTTCCTGCTCCTCTTAGCATGATAAAGAAGATTCAAAGAGAGTGAGATGCCAGCTCCTTTCATTCAGTCAGTAGCTTCAAACATTTCTGGACGTTTTTCAATGGCAAAAATCAGTGAATATTGTAAATGCACAAACAGTAATTTCTCCACATTGCAAGGTGCAATTCTGAATTTTTTTGCTTTTTCCTGCTCCTCTTAGCATGATAAAGAAGATTCAAAGAGAGTGAGATGCCAGCTCTTTTCATTCAGTCAGTAGCTTCAAACATTTCTGGTATATGAATAACATGATGTTTTTCAATGGCAAAATCAATGAATATTGTAAATGCACAAACAGTAATTTCTCCGCATTGCAAGGTGCAATTCTGAAATTTTTTGCTTTTTCCTGCTCCTCTTAGCATGATAAAGAAGATTCAAAGAGAGTGAGATGCCAGCTCCTTTCATTCAGTCAGTAGCTTCAAACATTTCTGGATGTTTTTTAATGGCAAAAATCAATGAATATTGTAAATGCACAAACAGTAATTTCTCCACATTGCAAGGTGCAATTCTGAAATTTTTTGCTTTTTCCTGCTCCTCTTAGCATGATAAAGAAGATTGAAAGAGAGTGAGATGCCAGCTCTTTTCATTCAGTCAGTAGCTTCAAACATTTCTGGTATATGAATAACATGATGTTTTTCAATGGCAAAAATCAATGAATATTGTAAATGCACAAACAGTAATTTCTCCGCATTGCAAGGTGCAATTCTGAAATTTTTTGCTTTTTCCTGTTCCTCTTAGCATGATAAAGAAGATTCAAAGAGAGTGAGATGCCAGCTCCTTTCATTCAGTCAGTAGCTTCAATCATTTCTGGATGTTTTTCAATGGCAAAAATCAATGAATATTGTAAATGCACAAACAGTAATTTCTCCACATTGCAAGGTGCAATTCTGAAATTTTTTGCTTTTTCCTGCTCCTCTTAGCATGATAAAGAAGATTCAAAGAGAGTGAGATGCCAGCTCGTTTCATTCAGTCAGTAGCTTCATACATTTCTGGTATATGAATAACGATGTTTTTCAATGGCAAAAATCAATGAATATTGTAAATGCACAAACAGTAATTTCTCCACATTGCAAGGTGCAATTCTGAAATTTTTTGCTTTTTCCTGCTCTTCTTAGCATGATAAAGAAGATTCAAAGAGAGTGAGATGCCAGCTCTTTTCATTCAGTCAGTAGCTTCAAACATTTCTGGTATATGAATAACATGATGTTTTTCAATGGCAAAATTCAATGAATATTGTAAATGCACTAACAGTAATTTCTCCGCATTGCAAGGTGCAATTCTGAAATTTTTTGCTTTTTCCTGCTCCTCTTAGCATGATAAAGAAGATTCAAAGAGAGTGAGATGCCAGCTCCTTTCATTCAGTCAGTAGCTTCAAACATTTCTGGACGTTTTTCAATGGCAAAAATCAATGAATATTGTAAATGCACAAACAGTAATTTCTCCACATTGCAAGGTGCAATTCTGACATTTTTTGCTTTTTCCTGCTCCTCTTAGCATGATAAAGAAGATTCAAAGAGAGTGAGATGCCAGCTCTTTTCATTCAGTCAGTAGCTTCAAACATTTCTGGTATATGAATAACATGATGTTTTTCAATGGCAAAATCAATGAATATTGTAAATGCACAAACAGTAATTTCTCCGCATTGCAAGGTGCAATTCTGAAATTTTATGCTTTTTCCTGCTCCTCTTAGCATGATAAAGAAGATTCAAAGAGAGTGAGATGCCAGCTCCTTTCATTCAGTCAGTAGCTTCAAACATTTCTGGACGTTTTTCAATGGCAAAAATCAATGAATATTGTAAATGCACAAACAGTAATTTCTCCACATTGCAAGGTGCAATTCTGAATTTTTTTGCTTTTTCCTGCTCCTCTTAGCATGATAAAGAAGATTCAAAGAGAGTGAGATGCCAGCTCTTTTCATTCAGTCAGTAGCTTCAAACATTTCTGGTATATGAATAACATGATGTTTTTCAATGGCAAAATCAATGAATATTGTAAATGCACAAACAGTAATTTCTCCGCATTGCAAGGTGCAATTCTGAAATTTTTTGCTTTTTCCTGCTCCTCTTAGCATGATAAAGAAGATTCAAAGAGAGTGAGATGCCAGCTCCTTTCATTCAGTCAGTAGCTTCAAACATTTCTGGACGTTTTTTAATGGCAAAAATCAATGAATATTGTAAATGCACAAACAGTAATTTCTCCACATTGCAAGGTGCAATTCTGAAATTTTTTGCTTTTTCCTGCTCCTCTTAGCATGATAAAGAAGATTGAAAGAGAGTGAGATGCCAGCTCTTTTCATTAAGTCAGTAGCTTCAAACATTTCTGGTATATGAATAACATGATGTTTTTCAATGGCAAAAATCAATGAATATTGTAAATGCACAAGCAGTAATTTCTCCGCATTGCAAGGTGCAATTCTGAAATTTTTTGCTTTTTCCTGCTCCTCTTAGCATGATAAAGAAGATTCAAAGAGAGTGAGATGCCAGCTCCTTTCATTCAGTCAGTAGCTTCAATCATTTCTGGATGTTTTTCAATGGCAAAAATCAATGAATATTGTAAATGCACAAACAGTAATTTCTCCACATTGCAAGGTGCAATTCTGAAATTTTTTGCTTTTTCCTGCTCCTCTTAGCATGATAAAGAAGATTCAAAGAGAGTGAGATGCCAGCTCGTTTCATTCAGTCAGTAGCTTCATACATTTCTGGTATATGAATAACGATGTTTTTCAATGGCAAAAATCAATGAATATTGTAAATGCACAAACAGTAATTTCTCCACATTGCAAGGTGCAATTCTGAAATTTTTTGCTTTTTCCTGCTCTTCTTAGCATGATAAAGAAGATTCAAAGAGAGTGAGATGCCAGCTCTTTTCATTCAGTCAGTAGCTTCAAACATTTCTGGTATATGAATAACATGATGTTTTTCAATGGCAAAATTCAATGAATATTGTAAATGCACAAACAGTAATTTCTCCGCATTGCAAGGTGCAATTCTGAAATTTTTTGCTTTTTCCTGCTCCTCTTAGCATGATAAAGAAGATTCAAAGAGAGTGAGATGCCATCTCCTTTCATTCAGTCAGTAGCTTCAAACATTTCTGGACGTTTTTCAATGGCAAAAATCAGTGAATATTGTAAATGCACAAACAGTAATTTCTCCACATTGCAAGGTGCAATTCTGAATTTTTTTGCTTTTTCCTGCTCCTCTTAGCATGATAAAGAAGATTCAAAGAGAGTGAGATGCCAGCTCTTTTCATTCAGTCAGTAGCTTCAAACATTTCTGGTATATGAATAACATGATGTTTTTCAATGGCAAAATCAATGAATATTGTAAATGCACAAACAGTAATTTCTCCGCATTGCAAGGTGCAATTCTGAAATTTTTTGCTTTTTCCTGCTCCTCTTAGCATGATAAAGAAGATTCAAAGAGAGTGAGATGCCAGCTCCTTTCATTCAGTCAGTAGCTTCAAACATTTCTGGACGTTTTTTAATGGCAAAAATCAATGAATATTGTAAATGCACAAACAGTAATTTCTCCACATTGCAAGGTGCAATTCTGAAATTTTTTGCTTTTTCCTGCTCCTCTTAGCATGATAAAGAAGATTGAAAGAGAGTGAGATGCCAGCTCTTTTCATTCAGTCAGTAGCTTCAAACATTTCTGGTATATGAATAACATGATGTTTTTCAATGGCAAAAATCAATGAATATTGTAAATGCACAAACAGTAATTTCTCCGCATTGCAAGGTGCAATTCTGAAATTTTTTGCTTTTTCCTGCTCCTCTTAGCATGATAAAGAAGATTCAAAGAGAGTGAGATGCCAGCTCCTTTCATTCAGTCAGTAGCTTCAATCATTTCTGGATGTTTTTCAATGGCAAAAATCAATGAATATTGTAAATGCACAAACAGTAATTTCTCCACATTGCAAGGTGCAATTCTGAAATTTTTTGCTTTTTCCTGCTCCTCTTAGCATGATAAAGAAGATTCAAAGAGAGTGAGATGCCAGCTCTTTTCATTCAGTCAGTAGCTTCATACATTTCTGGTATATGAATAACATGATGTTTTTCAATGGCAAAAATCAATGAATATTGTAAATGCACAAACAGTAATTTCTCCGCATTGCAAGGTGCAATTCTGAAATTTTTTGCTTTTTCCTGCTCCTCTTAGCATGATAAAGAAGATTCAAAGAGAGTGAGATGCCAGCTCCTTTCATTCAGTCAGTAGCTTCAAACATTTCTGGACGTTTTTCAATGGCAAAAATCAATGAATATTGTAAATGCACAAACAGTAATTTCTCCACATTGCAAGGTGCAATTCTGACATTTTTTGCTTTTTCCTGCTCCTCTTAGCATGATAAAGAAGATTCAAAGAGAGTGAGATGCCAGCTCTTTTCATTCAGTCAGTAGCTTCAAACATTTCTGGTATATGAATAACATGATGTTTTTCAATGGCAAAATCAATGAATATTGTAAATGCACAAACAGTAATTTCTCCGCATTGCAAGGTGCAATTCTGAAATTTTTTGCTTTTTCCTGCTCCTCTTAGCATGATAAAGAAGATTCAAAGAGAATGAGATGCCAGCTCCTTTCATTCAGTCAGTAGCTTCAATCATTTCTGGATGTTTTTCAATGGCAAAAATCAATGAATATTGTAAATGCACAAACAGTAATTTCTCCACATTGCAAGGTGCAATTCTGAAATTTTTTGCTTTTTCCTGCTCCTCTTAGCATGATAAAGAAGATTCAAAGAGAGTGAGATGCCAGCTCTTTTCATTCAGTCAGTAGCTTCATACATTTCTGGTATATGAATAACATGATGTTTTTCAATGGCAAAAATCAATGAATATTGTAAATGCACAAACAGTAATTTCTCCGCATTGCAAGGTGCAATTCTGAAATTTTTTGCTTTTTCCTGCTCCTCTTAGCATGATAAAGAAGATTCAAAGAGAGTGAGATGCCAGCTCCTTTCATTCAGTCAGTAGCTTCAAACATTTCTGGACGTTTTTCAATGGCAAAAATCAATGAATATTGTAAATGCACAAACAGTAATTTCTCCACATTGCAAGGTGCAATTCTGACATTTTTTGCTTTTTCCTGCTCCTCTTAGCATGATAAAGAAGATTCAAAGAGAGTGAGATGCCAGCTCTTTTCATTCAGTCAGTAGCTTCAAACATTTCTGGTATATGAATAACATGATGTTTTTCAATGGCAAAATCAATGAATATTGTAAATGCACAAACAGTAATTTCTCCGCATTGCAAGGTGCAATTCTGAAATTTTATGCTTTTTCCTGCTCCTCTTAGCATGATAAAGAAGATTCAAAGAGAGTGAGATGCCAGCTCCTTTCATTCAGTCAGTAGCTTCAAACATTTCTGGACGTTTTTCAATGGCAAAAATCAATGAATATTGTAAATGCACAAACAGTAATTTCTCCACATTGCAAGGTGCAATTCTGACATTTTTTGCTTTTTCCTGCTCCTCTTAGCATGATAAAGAAGATTCAAAGAGAGTGAGATGCCAGCTCTTTTCATTCAGTCAGTAGCTTCAAACATTTCTGGTATATGAATAACATGATGTTTTTCAATGGCAAAATCAATGAATATTGTAAATGCACAAACAGTAATTTCTCCGCATTGCAAGGTGCAATTCTGAAATTTTATGCTTTTTCCTGCTCCTCTTAGCATGATAAAGAAGATTCAAAGAGAGTGAGATGCCAGCTCCTTTCATTCAGTCAGTAGCTTCAAACATTTCTGGACGTTTTTCAATGGCAAAAATCAATGAATATTGTAAATGCACAAACAGTAATTTCTCCACATTGCAAGGTGCAATTCTGAAATTTTTTGCTTTTTCCTGCTCCTCTTAGCTTGATAAAGAAGATTCAAAGAGAGTGAGATGCCAGCTCTTTTCATTCAGTCAGTAGCTTCAAACATTTCTGGTATATGAATAACATGATGTTTTTCAATGGCAAAAATCAATGAATATTGTAAATGCACAAACAGTAATTTCTCCACATTGCAAGGTGCAATTCTGAAATTTTTTGCTTTTTCCTGCTCCTCTTAGCATGATAAAGAAGATTCAAAGAGAATGAGATGCCAGCTCTTTTCATTCAGTCAGTAGCTTCAAACATTTCTGGTATATGAATAACATGATGTTTTTCAATGGCAAAAATCAATGAATATTGTAAATGCACAAACAGTAATTTCTCCACATTGCAAGGTGCAATTCTGACATTTTTTGCTTTTTCCTGCTCCTCTTAGCATGATAAAGAAGATTCAAAGAGAGTGAGATGCCAGCTCCTTTCATTCAGTCAGTAGCTTCAATCATTTCTGGATGTTTTTCAATGGCAAAAATCAATGAATATTGTAAATGCACAAACAGTAATTTCTCCACATTGCAAGGTGCAATTCTGAAATTTTTTGCTTTTTCCTGCTCCTCTTAGCATGATAAAGAAGATTCAAAGAGAGTGAGATGCCAGCTCTTTTCATTCAGTCAGTAGCTTCATACATTTCTGGTATATGAATAACATGATGTTTTTCAATGGCAAAAATCAATGAATATTGTAAATGCACAAACAGTAATTTCTCCGCATTGCAAGGTGCAATTCTGAAATTTTTTGCTTTTTCCTGCTCCTCTTAGCATGATAAAGAAGATTCAAAGAGAGTGAGATGCCAGCTCCTTTCATTCAGTCAGTAGCTTCAAACATTTCTGGACGTTTTTCAATGGCAAAAATCAATGAATATTGTAAATGCACAAACAGTAATTTCTCCACATTGCAAGGTGCAATTCTGACATTTTTTGCTTTTTCCTGCTCCTCTTAGCATGATAAAGAAGATTCAAAGAGAGTGAGATGCCAGCTCTTTTCATTCAGTCAGTAGCTTCAAACATTTCTGGTATATGAATAACATGATGTTTTTCAATGGCAAAATCAATGAATATTGTAAATGCACAAACAGTAATTTCTCCGCATTGCAAGGTGCAATTCTGAAATTTTATGCTTTTTCCTGCTCCTCTTAGCATGATAAAGAAGATTCAAAGAGAGTGAGATGCCAGCTCCTTTCATTCAGTCAGTAGCTTCAAACATTTCTGGACGTTTTTCAATGGTAAAAATCAATGAATATTGTAAATGCACAAACAGTAATTTCTCCACATTGCAAGGTGCAATTCTGAAATTTTTTGCTTTTTCCTGCTCCTCTTAGCATGATAAAGAAGATTCAAAGAGAGTGAGATGCCAGCTCTTTTCATTCAGTCAGTAGCTTCAAACATTTCTGGTATATGAATAACATGATGTTTTTCAATGGCAAAATCAATGAATATTGTAAATGCACAAACAGTAATTTCTCCGCATTGCAAGGTGCAATTCTGAAATTTTATGCTTTTTCCTGCTCCTCTTAGCATGATAAAGAAGATTCAAAGAGAGTGAGATGCCAGCTCCTTTCATTCAGTCAGTAGCTTCAAACATTTCTGGACGTTTTTCAATGGCAAAAATCAATGAATATTGTAAATGCACAAACAGTAATTTCTCCACATTGCAAGGTGCAATTCTGAAATTTTTTGCTTTTTCCTGCTCCTCTTAGCTTGATAAAGAAGATTCAAAGAGAGTGAGATGCCAGCTCTTTTCATTCAGTCAGTAGCTTCAAACATTTCTGGTATATGAATAACATGATGTTTTTCAATGGCAAAAATCAATGAATATTGTAAATGCACAAACAGTAATTTCTCCACATTGCAAGGTGCAATTCTGAAATTTTTTGCTTTTTCCTGCTCCTCTTAGCATGATAAAGAAGATTCAAAGAGAATGAGATGGCAGCTCTTTTCATTCAGTCAGTAGCTTCAAACATTTCTGGTATATGAATAACATGATGTTTTTCAATGGCAAAAATCAATGAATATTGTAAATGCACAAACAGTAATTTCTCCGCATTGCAAGGTGCAATTCTGAAATTTTTTGCTTTTTCCTGCTCCTCTTAGCATGATAAAGAAGATTCAAAGAGAGTGAGATGCCAGCTCCTTTCATTCAGTCAGTAGCTTCAAACATTTCTGGACGTTTTTCAATGGCAAAAATCAATGAATATTGTAAATGCACAAACAGTAATTTCTCCACATTGCAAGGTGCAATTCTGAAATTTTTTGCTTTTTCCTGCTCCTCTTAGCATGATAAAGAAGATTCAAATAGAGTGAGATGCCAGCTCTTTTCATTCAGTCAGTAGCTTCAAACATTTCTGGTATATGAATAACATGATGTTTTTCAATGGCAAAAATCAATGAATATTGTAAATGCACAAACAGTAATTTCTCCGCATTGCAAGGTGCAATTCTGAAATTTTTTGCTTTTTCCTGCTCTTCTTAGCATGATAAAGAAGATTCAAAGAGAGTGAGATGCCAGCTCCTTTCATTCAGTCAGTAGCTTCAAACATTTCTGGACGTTTTTCAATGGCAAAAATCAATGAATATTGTAAATGCACAAACAGTAATTTCTCCACATTGCAAGGTGCAATTCTGAATTTTTTTGCTTTTTCCTGCTCCTCTTAGCATGATAAAGAAGATTCAAAGAGAGTGAGATGCCAGCTCTTTTCATTCAGTCAGTAGCTTCAAACATTTCTGGTATATGAATAACGATATTTTTCAATGGCAAAAATCAATGAATATTGTAAATGCACAAACAGTAATTTCTCCACATTGCAAGGTGCAATTCTAAATTTTTTTGCTTTTTCCTGCTCCTCTTAGCATGATAAAGAAGATTCAAAGAGAGTGAGATGCCAGCTCCTTTCATTCAGTCAGTAGCTTCAAACATTTCTGGACGTTTTTTAATGGCAAAAATCAATGAATATTGTAAATGCACAAACAGTAATTTCTCCACATTGCAAGGTGCAATTCTGAAATTTTTTGCTTTTTCCTGCTCCTCTTAGCATGATAAAGAAGATTGAAAGAGAGTGAGATGCCAGCTCTTTTCATTCAGTCAGTAGCTTCAAACATTTCTGGTATATGAATAACATGATGTTTTTCAATGGCAAAAATCAATGAATATTGTAAATGCACAAACAGTAATTTCTCCGCATTGCAAGGTGCAATTCTGAAATTTTTTGCTTTTTCCTGCTCCTCTTAGCATGATAAAGAAGATTCAAAGAGAGTGAGATGCCAGCTCCTTTCATTCAGTCAGTAGCTTCAATCATTTCTGGATGTTTTTCAATGGCAAAAATCAATGAATATTGTAAATGCACAAACAGTAATTTCTCCACATTGCAAGGTGCAATTCTGAAATTTTTTGCTTTTTCCTGCTCCTCTTAGCATGATAAAGAAGATTCAAAGAGAGTGAGATGCCAGCTCTTTTCATTCAGTCAGTAGCTTCATACATTTCTGGTATATGAATAACGATATTTTTCAATGGCAAAAATCAATGAATATTGTAAATGCACAAACAGTAATTTCTCCACATTGCAAGGTGCAATTCCGAAATTTTTTGCTTTTTCCTGCTCTTCTTAGCATGATAAAGAAGATTCAAAGAGAGTGAGATGCCAGCTCTTTTCATTCAGTCAGTAGCTTCAAACATTTCTGGTATATGAATAACATGATGTTTTTCAATGGCAAAATCAATGAATATTGTAAATGCACAAACAGTAATTTCTCCGCATTGCAAGGTGCAATTCTGAAATTTTTTGCTTTTTCCTGCTCCTCTTAGCATGATAAAGAAGATTCAAAGAGAGTGAGATGCCAGCTCCTTTCATTCAGTCAGTAGCTTCAAACATTTCTGGACGTTTTTTAATGGCAAAAATCAATGAATATTGTAAATGCACAAACAGTAATTTCTCCACATTGCAAGGTGCAATTCTGAAATTTTTTGGTTTTTCCTGCTCCTCTTAGCATGATAAAGAAGATTGAAAGAGAGTGAGATGCCAGCTCTTTTCATTCAGTCAGTAGCTTCAAACATTTCTGGTATATGAATAACATGATGTTTTTCAATGGCAAAAATCAATGAATATTGTAAATGCACAAACAGTAATTTCTCCGCATTGCAAGGTGCAATTCTGAAATTTTTTGCTTTTTCCTGCTCCTCTTAGCATGATAAAGAAGATTCAAAGAGAGTGAGATGCCAGCTCCTTTCATTCAGTCAGTAGCTTCAATCATTTCTGGATGTTTTTCAATGGCAAAAATCAATGAATATTGTAAATGCACAAACAGTAATTTCTCCACATTGCAAGGTGCAATTCTGAAATTTTTTGCTTTTTCCTGCTCCTCTTAGCATGATAAAGAAGATTCAAAGAGAGTGAGATGCCAGCTCTTTTCATTCAGTCAGTAGCTTCAAACATTTCTGGAATATGAATAACATGATGTTTTTCAATGGCAAAATCAATGAATATTGTAAATGCACAAACAGTAATTTCTCCGCATTGCAAGGTGCAATTCTGAAATTTTTTGCTTTTTCCTGCTCCTCTTAGCATGATAAAGAAGATTCAAAGAGAGTGAGATGCCAGCTCCTTTCATTCAGTCAGTAGCTTCAAACATTTCTGGACGTTTTTTAATGGCAAAAATCAATGAATATTGTAAATGCACAAACAGTAATTTCTCCACATTGCAAGGTGCAATTCTGAAATTTTTTGGTTTTTCCTGCTCCTCTTAGCATGATAAAGAAGATTGAAAGAGAGTGAGATGCCAGCTCTTTTCATTCAGTCAGTAGCTTCAAACATTTCTGGTATATGAATAACATGATGTTTTTCAATGGCAAAAATCAATGAATATTGTAAATGCACAAACAGTAATTTCTCCGCATTGCAAGGTGCAATTCTGAAATTTTTTGCTTTTTCCTGCTCCTCTTAGCATGATAAAGAAGATTCAAAGAGAGTGAGATGCCAGCTCCTTTCATTCAGTCAGCAGCTTCAATCATTTCTGGATGTTTTTCAATGGCAAAAATCAATGAATATTGTAAATGCACAAACAGTAATTTCTCCACATTGCAAGGTACAATTCTGAAATTTTTTGCTTTTTCCTGCTCCTCTTAGCATGATAAAGAAGATTCAAAGAGAGTGAGATGCCAGCTCTTTTCATTCAGTCAGTTGCTTCAAACATTTCTGGTATATGAATAACGATGTTTTTCAATGGCAAAAATCAATGAATATTGTAAATGCACAAACAGTAATTTCTCCACATTGCAAGGTGCAATTCTGAAATTTTTTGCTTTTTCCTGCTCTTCTTAGCATGATAAAGAAGATTCAAAGAGAGTGAGATGCCAGCTCTTTTCATTCAGTCAGTAGCTTCAAACATTTCTGGCATATGAATAACATGATGTTTTTCAATGGCAAAAATCAATGAATATTGTAAATGCACAAACAGTAATTTCTCCGCATTGCAAGGTGCAATTCTGAAATTTTTTGCTTTTTCCTGCTCCTCTTAGCATGATAAAGAAGATTCAAAGAGAGTGAGATGCCAGCTCCTTTCATTCAGTCAGTAGCTTCAAACATTTCTGGACGTTTTTCAATGGCAAAAATCAATGAATATTGTAAATGCACAAACAGTAATTTCTCCACATTGCAAGGTGCAATTCTGAAAATTTTTGCTTTTTCCTGCTCCTCTTAGCATGATAAAGAAGATTCAAAGAGAGTGAGATGCCAGCTCTTTTCATTCAGTCAGTAGCTTCAAACATTTCTGGTATATGAATAACATGATGTTTTTCAATGGCAAAAATCAATGAATATTGTAAATGCACAAACAGTAATTTCTCCGCATTGCAAGGTGCAATTCTGAAATTTTAGCTTTTTCCTGCTCCTCTTAGCATGATAAAGAAGATTCAAAGAGAGTGAGATGCCAGCTCCTTTCATTCAGTCATTAGCTTCAAACATTTCTGGACGTTTTTCAATGGCAAAAATCAATGAATATTGTAAATGCACAAACAGTAATTTCTCCACATTGCAAGGTGCAATTCTGAAATTTTTTGCTTTTTCCTGCTCCTCTTAGCATGATAAAGAAGATTCAAAGAGAGTGAGATGCCAGCTCTTTTCATTCAGTCAGTAGCTTCAAACATTTCTGGTATATGAATAACATGATGTTTTTCAATGGCAAAATCAATGAATATTGTAAATGCACAAACAGTAATTTCTCCGCATTGCAAGGTGCAATTCTAAAATTTATTGCTTTTTCCTGCTCCTCTTAGCATGATAAAGAAGATTCAAAGAGAGTGAGATGCCAGCTCCTTTCATTCAGTCAGTAGCTTCAAACATTTCTGGACTTTTTTTAATGGCAAAAATCAATGAATATTGTAAATGCACAAACAGTAATTTCTCCACATTGCAAGGTGCAATTCTGAAATTTTTTGCTTTTTCCTGCTCCTCTTAGCATGATAAAGAAGATTCAAAGAGAGTGAGATGCCAGCTCTTTTCATTCAGTCAGTAGCTTCAAACATTTCTGGTATATGAATAACATGATGTTTTTCAATGGCAAAAATCAATGAATATTGTAAATGCACAAACAGTAATTTCTCCGCATTGCAAGGTGCAATTCTGAAATTTTTGCTTTTTCCTGCTCCTCTTAGCATGATAAAGAAGATTCAAAGAGAGTGAGATGCCAGCTCCTTTCATTCAGTCAGTAGCTTCAAACATTTCTGGACGTTTTTCAATGGCAAAAATCAATGAAAATTGTAAATGCACAAACAGTAATTTCTCCACATTGCAAGGTGCAATTCTGAAATTTTTTGCTTTTTCCTGCTCCTCTTAGCATGATAAAGAAGATTCAAAGAGAATGAGATGCCAGCTCTTTTCATTCAGTCAGTAGCTTCAAACATTTCTGGTATATGAATAACATGATGTTTTTCAATGTCAAAAATCAATGAATATTGTAAATGCACAAACAGTAATTTCTCCGCATTGCAAGATGCAATTCTGAAATTTTTTGCTTTTTCCTGCTCCTCTTAGCATGATAAAGAAGATTCATAGAGAGTGAGATGCCAGCTACTTTCATTCAGTCAGTAGCTTCAAACATTTCTGGACGTTTTTCAATGGCAAAAATCAATGAATATTGTAAATGCACAAACAGTAATTTCTCCACATTGCAAGGTGCAATTCTGAAATTTTTTGCTTTTTCCTGCTCCTCTTAGCATGATAAAGAAGATTCAAATAGAGTGAGATGCCAGCTCTTTTCATTCAGTCAGTAGCTTCAAACATTTCTGGTATATGAATAACATGATGTTTTTCAATGGCAAAAATCAATGAATATTGTAAATGCACAAACAGTAATTTCTCCGCATTGAAAGGTGCAATTCTGAAATTTTTTGCTTTTTCCTGCTCTTCTTAGCATGATAAAGAAGATTCAAAGAGAGTGAGATGCCACCTCCTTTCATTCAGTCAGTAGCTTCAAACATTTCTGGACGTTTTTCAATGGCAAAAATCAATGAATATTGTAAATGCACAAACAGTAATTTCTCCACATTGCAAGGTGCAATTATGAATTTTTTTGCTTTTTCCTGCTCCTCTTAGCATGATAAAGAAGATTCAAAGAGAGTGAGATGCCAGCTCTTTTCATTCAGTCAGTAGCTTCAAACATTTCTGGTATATGAATAACGATATTTTTCAATGGCAAAAATCAATGAATATTGTAAATGCACAAACAGTAATTTCTCCACATTGCAAGGTGCAATTCTGAAATTTTTTGCTTTTTCCTGCTCCTCTTAGCATGATAAAGAAGATTCAAAGAGAGTGAGATGCCAGCTCCTTTCATTCAGTCAGTAGCTTCAAACATTTCTGGACGTTTTTAATGGCAAAAATCAATGAATATTGTAAATGCACAAACAGTAATTTCTCCACATTGCAAGGTGCAATTCTGAAATTTTTTGCTTTTTCCTGCTCCTCTTAGCATGATAAAGAAGATTGAAAGAGAGTGAGATGCCAGCTCTTTTCATTCAGTCAGTAGCTTCAAACATTTCTGGTATATGAATAACATGATGTTTTTCAATGGCAAAAATCAATGAATATTGTAAATGCACAAACAGTAATTTCTCCGCATTGCAAGGTGCAATTCTGAAATTTTTTGCTTTTTCCTGCTCCTCTTAGCATGATAAAGAAGATTTAAAGAGAGTGAGATGCCAGCTCCTTTCATTCAGTCAGTAGCTTCAATCATTTCTGGATGTTTTTCAATGGCAAAAATCAATGAATATTGTAAATGCACAAACAGTAATTTCTCCACATTGCAAGGTGCAATTCTGAAATTTTTTGCTTTTTCCTGCTCCTCTTAGCATGATAAAGAAGATTCAAAGAGAGTGAGATGCCAGCTCTTTTCATTCAGTCAGTAGCTTCATACATTTCTGGTATATGAATAACGATATTTTTCAATGGCAAAAATCAATGAATATTGTAAATGCACAAACAGTAATTTCTCCACATTGCAAGGTGCAATTCTGAAATTTTTTGCTTTTTCCTGCTCTTCTTAGCATGATAAAGAAGATTCAAAGAGAGTGAGATGCCAGCTCTTTTCATTCAGTCAGTAGCTTCAAACATTTCTGGTATATGAATAACATGATGTTTTTCAATGGCAAAATCAATGAATATTGTAAATGCACAAACAGTAATTTCTCCGCATTGCAAGGTGCAATTCTGAAATTTTTTGCTTTTTCCTGCTCCTCTTAGCATGATAAAGAAGATTCAAAGAGAGTGAGATGCCAGCTCCTTTCATTCAGTCAGTAGGTTCAAACATTTCTGGACGTTTTTTAATGGCAAAAATCAATGAATATTGTAAATGCACAAACAGTAATTTCTCCACATTGCAAGGTGCAATTCTGAAATTTTTTGGTTTTTCCTGCTCCTCTTAGCATGATAAAGAAGATTGAAAGAGAGTGAGATGCCGGCTCTTTTCATTCAGTCAGTAGCTTCAAACATTTCTGGTATATGAATAACATGATGTTTTTCAATGGCAAAAATCAATGAATATTGTAAATGCACAAACAGTAATTTCTCCGCATTGCAAGGTGCAATTCTGAAATTTTTTGCTTTTTCCTGCTCCTCTTAGCATGATAAAGAAGATTCAAAGAGAGTGAGATGCCAGCTCCTTTCATTCAGTCAGTAGCTTCAAACATTTCTGGACGTTTTTTAATGGCAAAAATCAATGAATATTGTAAATGCACAAACAGTAATTTCTCCACATTGCAAGGTGCAATTCTGAAATTTTTTGCTTTTTCCTGCTCCTCTTAGCATGATAAAGAAGATTGAAAGAGAGTGAGATGCCAGCTCTTTTCATTCAGTCAGTAGCTTCAAACATTTCTGGTATATGAATAACATTATGTTTTTCAATGGCAAAAATCAATGAATATTGTAAATGCACAAACAGTAATTTCTCCGCATTGCAAGGTGCAATTCTGAAATTTTTTGCTTTTTCCTGCTCCTCTTAGCATGATAAAGAAGATTCAAAGAGAGTGAGATGCCAGCTCCTTTCATTCAGTCAGTAGCTTCATTCATTTCTGGATGTTTTTCAATGGCAAAAATCAATGAATATTGTAAATGCACAAACAGTAATTTCTCCACATTGCAAGGTGCAATTCTGAAATTTTTTGCTTTTTCCTGCTCCTCTTAGCATGATAAAGAAGATTCAAAGAGAGTGAGATGCCAGCTCTTTACATTCAGTCAGTAGCTTCATACATTTCTGGTATATGAATAACGATATTTTTCAATGGCAAAAATCAATGAATATTGTAAATGCACAAACAGTAATTTCTCCACATTGCAAGGTGCAATTCTGAAATTTTTTGCTTTTTCCTGCTCTTCTTAGCATGATAAAGAAGATTCAAAGAGAGTGAGATGCCAGCTCTTTTCATTCAGTCAGTAGCTTCAAACATTTCTGGTATATGAATAACATGATGTTTTTCAATGGCAAAATTCAATGAATATTGTAAATGCACAAAGAATAATTTCTCCGCATTGCAAGGTGCAATTCTGAAATTTTTTGCTTTTTCCTGCTCCTCTTAGCATGATAAAGAAGATTCAAAGAGAGTGAGATGCCAGCTCTTTTCATTCAGTCAGTAGCTTCAAACATTTCTGGTATATGAATAACATGATGTTTTTCAATGGCAAAATCAATGAATATTGTAAATGCACAAACAGTAATTTCTCCGCATTGCAAGGTGCAATTCTGAAATTTTTTGCTTTTTCCTGCTCCTCTTAGCATGATAAAGAAGATTCAAAGAGAGTGAGATGCCAGCTCCTTTCATTCAGTCAGTAGCTTCAAACATTTCTGGACGTTTTTTAATGGCAAAAATCAATGAATATTGTAAATGCACAAACAGTAATTTCTCCACATTGCAAGGTGCAATTCTGAAATTTTTTGGTTTTTCCTGCTCCTCTTAGCATGATAAAGAAGATTGAAAGAGAGTGAGATGCCAGCTCTTTTCATTCAGTCAGTAGCTTCAAACATTTCTGGTATATGAATAACATGATGTTTTTCAATGGCAAAAATCAATGAATATTGTAAATGCACAAACAGTAATTTCTCCGCATTGCAAGGTGCAATTCTGAAATTTTTTGCTTTTTCCTGCTCCTCTTAGCATGATAAAGAAGATTCAAAGAGAGTGAGATGCCAGCTCCTTTCATTCAGTCAGTAGCTTCAATCATTTCTGGATGTTTTTCAATGGCAAAAATCAATGAATATTGTAAATGCACAAACAGTAATTTCTCCACATTGCAAGGTGCAATTCTGAAATTTTTTGCTTTTTCCTGCTCTTCTTAGCATGATAAAGAAGATTCAAAGAGAGTGAGATGCCAGCTCTTTTCATTCAGTCAGTAGCTTCAAACATTTCTGGCATATGAATAACATGATGTTTTTCAATGGCAAAAATCAATGAATATTGTAAATGCACAAACAGTAATTTCTCCGCATTGCAAGGTGCAATTCTGAAATGTTTTGCTTTTTCCTGCTCCTCTTAGCATGATAAAGAAGATTCAAAGAGAGTGAGATGCCAGCTCCTTTCATTCAGTCAGTAGCTTCAAACATTTCTGGACGTTTTTCAATGGCAAAAATCAATGAATATTGTAAATGCACAAACAGTAATTTCTCCACATTGCAAGGTGCAATTCTGAAAATTTTTGCTTTTTCCTGCTCCTCTTAGCATGATAAATAAGATTCAAAGAGAGTGAGATGCCAGCTCTTTTCATTCAGTCAGTAGCTTCAAACATTTCTGGTATATGAATAACATGATGTTTTTCAATGGCAAAAATCAATGAATATTGTAAATGCACAAACAGTAATTTCTCCGCATTGCAAGGTGCAATTCTGAAATTTTAGCTTTTTCCTGCTCCTCTTAGCATGATAAAGAAGATTCAAAGAGAGTGAGATGCCAGCTCCTTTCATTCAGTCATTAGCTTCAAACATTTCTGGACGTTTTTCAATGGCAAAAATCAATGAATATTGTAAATGCACAAACAGTAATTTCTCCACATTGCAAGGTGCAATTCTGAAATTTTTTGCTTTTTCCTGCTCCTCTTAGCATGATAAAGAAGATTCAAAGAGAATGAGATGCCAGCTCTTTTCATTCAGTCAGTAGCTTCAAACATTTCTGGTATATGAATAACATGATGTTTTTCAATGGCAAAAATCAATGAATATTGTAAATGCACAAACAGTAATTTCTCCGCATTGCAAGGTGCAATTCTGAAATTTTTTGCTTTTTACTGCTCCTCTTAGCATGATAAAGAAGATTCAAAGAGAGTGAGATGCCAGCTCCTTTCATTCAGTCAGTAGCTTCAAACATTTCTGGACGTTTTTCAGTGGCAAAAATCAATGAATATTGTAAATGCACAAACAGTAATTTCTCCACATTGCAAGGTGCAATTCTGAAATTTTTTGCTTTTTCCTGCTCCTCTTAGCATGATAAAGAAGATTCAAAGAGAGTGAGATGCCAGCTCTTTTCATTCAGTCAGTAGCTTCAAACATTTCTGGTATATGAATAACATGATGTTTGTCAATGGCAAAATCAATGAATATTGTAAATGCACAAACAGTAATTTCTCCGCATTGCAAGGTGCAATTCTGAAATTTATTGCTTTTTCCTGCTCCTCTTAGCATGATAAAGAAGATTCAAAGAGAGTGAGATGCCAGCTCCTTTCATTCAGTCAGTAGCTTCAAACATTTCTGGACGTTTTTTAATGGCAAAAATCAATGAATATTGTAAATGCACAAACAGTAATTTCTCCACATTACAAGGTGCAATTCTGAAATTTTTTGCTTTTTCCTGCTCCTCTTAGCATGATAAAGAAGATTCAAAGAGAGTGAGATGCCAGCTCTTTTCATTCAGTCAGTAGCTTCAAACATTTCTGGTATATGAATAACATGATGTTTTTCAATGGCAAAAATCAATGAATATTGTAAATGCACAAACAGTAATTTCTCCGCATTGCAAGGTGCAATTCTGAAATTTTTGCTTTTTCCTGCTCCTCTTAGCATGATAAAGAAGATTCAAAGAGAGTGAGATGCCAGCTCCTTTCATTCAGTCAGTAGCTTCAAACATTTCTGGACGTTTTTCAATGGCAAAAATCAATGAAAATTGTAAATGCACAAACAGTAATTTCTCCACATTGCAAGGTGCAATTCTGAATTTTTTTGCTTTTTCCTGCTCCTCTTAGCATGATAAAGAAGATTCAAAGAGAATGTGATGCCAGCTCTTTTCATTCAGTCAGTAGCTTCAAACATTTCTGGTATATGAATAACATGATGTTTTTCAATGGCAAAAATCAATGAATATTGTAAATGCACAAACAGTAATTTCTCCACATTGCAAGGTGCAATTCTGAAATTTTTTGGTTTTTCCTGCTCCTCTTAGCATGATAAAGAAGATTGAAAGAGAGTGAGATGCCGGCTCTTTTCATTCAGTCAGTAGCTTCAAACATTTCTGGTATATGAATAACATGATGTTTTTCAATGGCAAAAATCAATGAATATTGTAAATGCACAAACAGTAATTTCTCCGCATTGCAAGGTGCAATTCTGAAATTTTTTGCTTTTTCCTGCTCCTCTTAGCATGATAAAGAAGATTCAAAGAGAGTGAGATGCCAGCTCCTTTCATTCAGTCAGTAGCTTCAAACATTTCTGGACGTTTTTTAATGGCAAAAATCAATGAATATTGTAAATGCACAAACAGTAATTTCTCCACATTGCAAGGTGCAATTCTGAAATTTTTTGCTTTTTCCTGCTCCTCTTAGCATGATAAAGAAGATTGAAAGAGAGTGAGATGCCAGCTCTTTTCATTCAGTCAGTAGCTTCAAACATTTCTGGTATATGAATAACATTATGTTTTTCAATGGCAAAAATCAATGAATATTGTAAATGCACAAACAGTAATTTCTCCGCATTGCAAGGTGCAATTCTGAAATTTTTTGCTTTTTCCTGCTCCTCTTAGCATGATAAAGAAGATTCAAAGAGAGTGAGATGCCAGCTCCTTTCATTCAGTCAGTAGCTTCATTCATTTCTGGATGTTTTTCAATGGCAAAAATCAATGAATATTGTAAATGCACAAACAGTAATTTCTCCACATTGCAAGGTGCAATTCTGAAATTTTTTGCTTTTTCCTGCTCCTCTTAGCATGATAAAGAAGATTCAAAGAGAGTGAGATGCCAGCTCTTTACATTCAGTCAGTAGCTTCATACATTTCTGGTATATGAATAACGATATTTTTCAATGGCAAAAATCAATGAATATTGTAAATGCACAAACAGTAATTTCTCCACATTGCAAGGTGCAATTCTGAAATTTTTTGCTTTTTCCTGCTCTTCTTAGCATGATAAAGAAGATTCAAAGAGAGTGAGATGCCAGCTCTTTTCATTCAGTCAGTAGCTTCAAACATTTCTGGTATATGAATAACATGATGTTTTTCAATGGCAAAATTCAATGAATATTGTAAATGCACAAAGAATAATTTCTCCGCATTGCAAGGTGCAATTCTGAAATTTTTTGCTTTTTCCTGCTCCTCTTAGCATGATAAAGAAGATTCAAAGAGAGTGAGATGCCAGCTCTTTTCATTCAGTCAGTAGCTTCAAACATTTCTGGTATATGAATAACATGATGTTTTTCAATGGCAAAATCAATGAATATTGTAAATGCACAAACAGTAATTTCTCCGCATTGCAAGGTGCAATTCTGAAATTTTTTGCTTTTTCCTGCTCCTCTTAGCATGATAAAGAAGATTCAAAGAGAGTGAGATGCCAGCTCCTTTCATTCAGTCAGTAGCTTCAAACATTTCTGGACGTTTTTTAATGGCAAAAATCAATGAATATTGTAAATGCACAAACAGTAATTTCTCCACATTGCAAGGTGCAATTCTGAAATTTTTTGGTTTTTCCTGCTCCTCTTAGCATGATAAAGAAGATTCAAAGAGAATGAGATGGCAGCTCTTTTCATTCAGTCAGTAGCTTCAAACATTTCTGGTATATGAATAACATGATGTTTTTCAATGGCAAAAATCAATGAATATTGTAAATGCACAAACAGTAATTTCTCCGCATTGCAAGGTGCAATTCTGAAATTTTTTGCTTTTTCCTGCTCCTCTTAGCATGATAAAGAAGATTCAAAGAGAGTGAGATGCCAGCTCCTTTCATTCAGTCAGTAGCTTCAAACATTTCTGGACGTTTTTCAATGGCAAAAATCAATGAATATTGTAAATGCACAAACAGTAATTTCTCCACATTGCAAGGTGCAATTCTGAAATTTTTTGCTTTTTCCTGCTCCTCTTAGCATGATAAAGAAGATTCAAATAGAGTGAGATGCCAGCTCTTTTCATTCAGTCAGTAGCTTCAAACATTTCTGGTATATGAATAACATGATGTTTTTCAATGGCAAAAATCAATGAATATTGTAAATGCACAAACAGTAATTTCTCCGCATTGCAAGGTGCAATTCTGAAATTTTTTGCTTTTTCCTGCTCTTCTTAGCATGATAAAGAAGATTCAAAGAGAGTGAGATGCCAGCTCCTTTCATTCAGTCAGTAGCTTCAAACATTTCTGGACGTTTTTCAATGGCAAAAATCAATGAATATTGTAAATGCACAAACAGTAATTTCTCCACATTGCAAGGTGCAATTCTGAATTTTTTTGCTTTTTCCTGCTCCTCTTAGCATGATAAAGAAGATTCAAAGAGAGTGAGATGCCAGCTCTTTTCATTCAGTCAGTAGCTTCAAACATTTCTGGTATATGAATAACGATATTTTTCAATGGCAAAAATCAATGAATATTGTAAATGCACAAACAGTAATTTCTCCACATTGCAAGGTGCAATTCTAAATTTTTTTGCTTTTTCCTGCTCCTCTTAGCATGATAAAGAAGATTCAAAGAGAGTGAGATGCCAGCTCCTTTCATTCAGTCAGTAGCTTCAAACATTTCTGGACGTTTTTTAATGGCAAAAATCAATGAATATTGTAAATGCACAAACAGTAATTTCTCCACATTGCAAGGTGCAATTCTGAAATTTTTTGCTTTTTCCTGCTCCTCTTAGCATGATAAAGAAGATTGAAAGAGAGTGAGATGCCAGCTCTTTTCATTCAGTCAGTAGCTTCAAACATTTCTGGTATATGAATAACATGATGTTTTTCAATGGCAAAAATCAATGAATATTGTAAATGCACAAACAGTAATTTCTCCGCATTGCAAGGTGCAATTCTGAAATTTTTTGCTTTTTCCTGCTCCTCTTAGCATGATAAAGAAGATTCAAAGAGAGTGAGATGCCAGCTCCTTTCATTCAGTCAGTAGCTTCAATCATTTCTGGATGTTTTTCAATGGCAAAAATCAATGAATATTGTAAATGCACAAACAGTAATTTCTCCACATTGCAAGGTGCAATTCTGAAATTTTTTGCTTTTTCCTGCTCCTCTTAGCATGATAAAGAAGATTCAAAGAGAGTGAGATGCCAGCTCTTTTCATTCAGTCAGTAGCTTCATACATTTCTGGTATATGAATAACGATATTTTTCAATGGCAAAAATCAATGAATATTGTAAATGCACAAACAGTAATTTCTCCACATTGCAAGGTGCAATTCCGAAATTTTTTGCTTTTTCCTGCTCTTCTTAGCATGATAAAGAAGATTCAAAGAGAGTGAGATGCCAGCTCTTTTCATTCAGTCAGTAGCTTCAAACATTTCTGGTATATGAATAACATGATGTTTTTCAATGGCAAAATCAATGAATATTGTAAATGCACAAACAGTAATTTCTCCGCATTGCAAGGTGCAATTCTGAAATTTTTTGCTTTTTCCTGCTCCTCTTAGCATGATAAAGAAGATTCAAAGAGAGTGAGATGCCAGCTCCTTTCATTCAGTCAGTAGCTTCAAACATTTCTGGACGTTTTTTAATGGCAAAAATCAATGAATATTGTAAATGCACAAACAGTAATTTCTCCACATTGCAAGGTGCAATTCTGAAATTTTTTGGTTTTTCCTGCTCCTCTTAGCATGATAAAGAAGATTGAAAGAGAGTGAGATGCCAGCTCTTTTCATTCAGTCAGTAGCTTCAAACATTTCTGGTATATGAATAACATGATGTTTTTCAATGGCAAAAATCAATGAATATTGTAAATGCACAAACAGTAATTTCTCCGCATTGCAAGGTGCAATTCTGAAATTTTTTGCTTTTTCCTGCTCCTCTTAGCATGATAAAGAAGATTCAAAGAGAGTGAGATGCCAGCTCCTTTCATTCAGTCAGTAGCTTCAATCATTTCTGGATGTTTTTCAATGGCAAAAATCAATGAATATTGTAAATGCACAAACAGTAATTTCTCCACATTGCAAGGTGCAATTCTGAAATTTTTTGCTTTTTCCTGCTCCTCTTAGCATGATAAAGAAGATTCAAAGAGAGTGAGATGCCAGCTCTTTTCATTCAGTCAGTAGCTTCAAACATTTCTGGAATATGAATAACATGATGTTTTTCAATGGCAAAATCAATGAATATTGTAAATGCACAAACAGTAATTTCTCCGCATTGCAAGGTGCAATTCTGAAATTTTTTGCTTTTTCCTGCTCCTCTTAGCATGATAAAGAAGATTCAAAGAGAGTGAGATGCCAGCTCCTTTCATTCAGTCAGTAGCTTCAAACATTTCTGGACGTTTTTTAATGGCAAAAATCAATGAATATTGTAAATGCACAAACAGTAATTTCTCCACATTGCAAGGTGCAATTCTGAAATTTTTTGGTTTTTCCTGCTCCTCTTAGCATGATAAAGAAGATTGAAAGAGAGTGAGATGCCAGCTCTTTTCATTCAGTCAGTAGCTTCAAACATTTCTGGTATATGAATAACATGATGTTTTTCAATGGCAAAAATCAATGAATATTGTAAATGCACAAACAGTAATTTCTCCGCATTGCAAGGTGCAATTCTGAAATTTTTTGCTTTTTCCTACTCCTCTTAGCATGATAAAGAAGATTCAAAGAGAGTGAGATGCCAGCTCCTTTCATTCAGTCAGCAGCTTCAATCATTTCTGGATGTTTTTCAATGGCAAAAATCAATGAATATTGTAAATGCACAAACAGTAATTTCTCCACATTGCAAGGTACAATTCTGAAATTTTTTGCTTTTTCCTGCTCCTCTTAGCATGATAAAGAAGATTCAAAGAGAGTGAGATGCCAGCTCTTTTCATTCAGTCAGTTGCTTCAAACATTTCTGGTATATGAATAACGATGTTTTTCAATGGCAAAAATCAATGAATATTGTAAATGCACAAACAGTAATTTCTCCACATTGCAAGGTGCAATTCTGAAATTTTTTGCTTTTTCCTGCTCTTCTTAGCATGATAAAGAAGATTCAAAGAGAGTGAGATGCCAGCTCTTTTCATTCAGTCAGTAGCTTCAAACATTTCTGGCATATGAATAACATGATGTTTTTCAATGGCAAAAATCAATGAATATTGTAAATGCACAAACAGTAATTTCTCCGCATTGCAAGGTGCAATTCTGAAATTTTTTGCTTTTTCCTGCTCCTCTTAGCATGATAAAGAAGATTCAAAGAGAGTGAGATGCCAGCTCCTTTCATTCAGTCAGTAGCTTCAAACATTTCTGGACGTTTTTCAATGGCAAAAATCAATGAATATTGTAAATGCACAAACAGTAATTTCTCCACATTGCAAGGTGCAATTCTGAAAATTTTTGCTTTTTCCTGCTCCTCTTAGCATGATAAAGAAGATTCAAAGAGAGTGAGATGCCAGCTCTTTTCATTCAGTCAGTAGCTTCAAACATTTCTGGTATATGAATAACATGATGTTTTTCAATGGCAAAAATCAATGAATATTGTAAATGCACAAACAGTAATTTCTCCGCATTGCAAGGTGCAATTCTGAAATTTTAGCTTTTTCCTGCTCCTCTTAGCATGATAAAGAAGATTCAAAGAGAGTGAGATGCCAGCTCCTTTCATTCAGTCATTAGCTTCAAACATTTCTGGACGTTTTTCAATGGCAAAAATCAATGAATATTGTAAATGCACAAACAGTAATTTCTCCACATTGCAAGGTGCAATTCTGAAATTTTTTGCTTTTTCCTGCTCCTCTTAGCATGATAAAGAAGATTCAAAGAGAGTGAGATGCCAGCTCTTTTCATTCAGTCAGTAGCTTCAAACATTTCTGGTATATGAATAACATGATGTTTTTCAATGGCAAAATCAATGAATATTGTAAATGCACAAACAGTAATTTCTCCGCATTGCAAGGTGCAATTCTAAAATTTATTGCTTTTTCCTGCTCCTCTTAGCATGATAAAGAAGATTCAAAGAGAGTGAGATGCCAGCTCCTTTCATTCAGTCAGTAGCTTCAAACATTTCTGGACTTTTTTTAATGGCAAAAATCAATGAATATTGTAAATGCACAAACAGTAATTTCTCCACATTGCAAGGTGCAATTCTGAAATTTTTTGCTTTTTCCTGCTCCTCTTAGCATGATAAAGAAGATTCAAAGAGAGTGAGATGCCAGCTCTTTTCATTCAGTCAGTAGCTTCAAACATTTCTGGTATATGAATAACATGATGTTTTTCAATGGCAAAAATCAATGAATATTGTAAATGCACAAACAGTAATTTCTCCGCATTGCAAGGTGCAATTCTGAAATTTTTGCTTTTTCCTGCTCCTCTTAGCATGATAAAGAAGATTCAAAGAGAGTGAGATGCCAGCTCCTTTCATTCAGTCAGTAGCTTCAAACATTTCTGGACGTTTTTCAATGGCAAAAATCAATGAAAATTGTAAATGCACAAACAGTAATTTCTCCACATTGCAAGGTGCAATTCTGAAATTTTTTGCTTTTTCCTGCTCCTCTTAGCATGATAAAGAAGATTCAAAGAGAATGAGATGCCAGCTCTTTTCATTCAGTCAGTAGCTTCAAACATTTCTGGTATATGAATAACATGATGTTTTTCAATGTCAAAAATCAATGAATATTGTAAATGCACAAACAGTAATTTCTCCGCATTGCAAGATGCAATTCTGAAATTTTTTGCTTTTTCCTGCTCCTCTTAGCATGATAAAGAAGATTCATAGAGAGTGAGATGCCAGCTACTTTCATTCAGTCAGTAGCTTCAAACATTTCTGGACGTTTTTCAATGGCAAAAATCAATGAATATTGTAAATGCACAAACAGTAATTTCTCCACATTGCAAGGTGCAATTCTGAAATTTTTTGCTTTTTCCTGCTCCTCTTAGCATGATAAAGAAGATTCAAATAGAGTGAGATGCCAGCTCTTTTCATTCAGTCAGTAGCTTCAAACATTTCTGGTATATGAATAACATGATGTTTTTCAATGGCAAAAATCAATGAATATTGTAAATGCACAAACAGTAATTTCTCCGCATTGAAAGGTGCAATTCTGAAATTTTTTGCTTTTTCCTGCTCTTCTTAGCATGATAAAGAAGATTCAAAGAGAGTGAGATGCCACCTCCTTTCATTCAGTCAGTAGCTTCAAACATTTCTGGACGTTTTTCAATGGCAAAAATCAATGAATATTGTAAATGCACAAACAGTAATTTCTCCACATTGCAAGGTGCAATTATGAATTTTTTTGCTTTTTCCTGCTCCTCTTAGCATGATAAAGAAGATTCAAAGAGAGTGAGATGCCAGCTCTTTTCATTCAGTCAGTAGCTTCAAACATTTCTGGTATATGAATAACGATATTTTTCAATGGCAAAAATCAATGAATATTGTAAATGCACAAACAGTAATTTCTCCACATTGCAAGGTGCAATTCTGAAATTTTTTGCTTTTTCCTGCTCCTCTTAGCATGATAAAGAAGATTCAAAGAGAGTGAGATGCCAGCTCCTTTCATTCAGTCAGTAGCTTCAAACATTTCTGGACGTTTTTAATGGCAAAAATCAATGAATATTGTAAATGCACAAACAGTAATTTCTCCACATTGCAAGGTGCAATTCTGAAATTTTTTGCTTTTTCCTGCTCCTCTTAGCATGATAAAGAAGATTGAAAGAGAGTGAGATGCCAGCTCTTTTCATTCAGTCAGTAGCTTCAAACATTTCTGGTATATGAATAACATGATGTTTTTCAATGGCAAAAATCAATGAATATTGTAAATGCACAAACAGTAATTTCTCCGCATTGCAAGGTGCAATTCTGAAATTTTTTGCTTTTTCCTGCTCCTCTTAGCATGATAAAGAAGATTTAAAGAGAGTGAGATGCCAGCTCCTTTCATTCAGTCAGTAGCTTCAATCATTTCTGGATGTTTTTCAATGGCAAAAATCAATGAATATTGTAAATGCACAAACAGTAATTTCTCCACATTGCAAGGTGCAATTCTGAAATTTTTTGCTTTTTCCTGCTCCTCTTAGCATGATAAAGAAGATTCAAAGAGAGTGAGATGCCAGCTCTTTTCATTCAGTCAGTAGCTTCATACATTTCTGGTATATGAATAACGATATTTTTCAATGGCAAAAATCAATGAATATTGTAAATGCACAAACAGTAATTTCTCCACATTGCAAGGTGCAATTCTGAAATTTTTTGCTTTTTCCTGCTCTTCTTAGCATGATAAAGAAGATTCAAAGAGAGTGAGATGCCAGCTCTTTTCATTCAGTCAGTAGCTTCAAACATTTCTGGTATATGAATAACATGATGTTTTTCAATGGCAAAATCAATGAATATTGTAAATGCACAAACAGTAATTTCTCCGCATTGCAAGGTGCAATTCTGAAATTTTTTGCTTTTTCCTGCTCCTCTTAGCATGATAAAGAAGATTCAAAGAGAGTGAGATGCCAGCTCCTTTCATTCAGTCAGTAGGTTCAAACATTTCTGGACGTTTTTTAATGGCAAAAATCAATGAATATTGTAAATGCACAAACAGTAATTTCTCCACATTGCAAGGTGCAATTCTGAAATTTTTTGGTTTTTCCTGCTCCTCTTAGCATGATAAAGAAGATTGAAAGAGAGTGAGATGCCGGCTCTTTTCATTCAGTCAGTAGCTTCAAACATTTCTGGTATATGAATAACATGATGTTTTTCAATGGCAAAAATCAATGAATATTGTAAATGCACAAACAGTAATTTCTCCGCATTGCAAGGTGCAATTCTGAAATTTTTTGCTTTTTCCTGCTCCTCTTAGCATGATAAAGAAGATTCAAAGAGAGTGAGATGCCAGCTCCTTTCATTCAGTCAGTAGCTTCAAACATTTCTGGACGTTTTTTAATGGCAAAAATCAATGAATATTGTAAATGCACAAACAGTAATTTCTCCACATTGCAAGGTGCAATTCTGAAATTTTTTGCTTTTTCCTGCTCCTCTTAGCATGATAAAGAAGATTGAAAGAGAGTGAGATGCCAGCTCTTTTCATTCAGTCAGTAGCTTCAAACATTTCTGGTATATGAATAACATTATGTTTTTCAATGGCAAAAATCAATGAATATTGTAAATGCACAAACAGTAATTTCTCCGCATTGCAAGGTGCAATTCTGAAATTTTTTGCTTTTTCCTGCTCCTCTTAGCATGATAAAGAAGATTCAAAGAGAGTGAGATGCCAGCTCCTTTCATTCAGTCAGTAGCTTCATTCATTTCTGGATGTTTTTCAATGGCAAAAATCAATGAATATTGTAAATGCACAAACAGTAATTTCTCCACATTGCAAGGTGCAATTCTGAAATTTTTTGCTTTTTCCTGCTCCTCTTAGCATGATAAAGAAGATTCAAAGAGAGTGAGATGCCAGCTCTTTACATTCAGTCAGTAGCTTCATACATTTCTGGTATATGAATAACGATATTTTTCAATGGCAAAAATCAATGAATATTGTAAATGCACAAACAGTAATTTCTCCACATTGCAAGGTGCAATTCTGAAATTTTTTGCTTTTTCCTGCTCTTCTTAGCATGATAAAGAAGATTCAAAGAGAGTGAGATGCCAGCTCTTTTCATTCAGTCAGTAGCTTCAAACATTTCTGGTATATGAATAACATGATGTTTTTCAATGGCAAAATTCAATGAATATTGTAAATGCACAAAGAATAATTTCTCCGCATTGCAAGGTGCAATTCTGAAATTTTTTGCTTTTTCCTGCTCCTCTTAGCATGATAAAGAAGATTCAAAGAGAGTGAGATGCCAGCTCTTTTCATTCAGTCAGTAGCTTCAAACATTTCTGGTATATGAATAACATGATGTTTTTCAATGGCAAAATCAATGAATATTGTAAATGCACAAACAGTAATTTCTCCGCATTGCAAGGTGCAATTCTGAAATTTTTTGCTTTTTCCTGCTCCTCTTAGCATGATAAAGAAGATTCAAAGAGAGTGAGATGCCAGCTCCTTTCATTCAGTCAGTAGCTTCAAACATTTCTGGACGTTTTTTAATGGCAAAAATCAATGAATATTGTAAATGCACAAACAGTAATTTCTCCACATTGCAAGGTGCAATTCTGAAATTTTTTGGTTTTTCCTGCTCCTCTTAGCATGATAAAGAAGATTGAAAGAGAGTGAGATGCCAGCTCTTTTCATTCAGTCAGTAGCTTCAAACATTTCTGGTATATGAATAACATGATGTTTTTCAATGGCAAAAATCAATGAATATTGTAAATGCACAAACAGTAATTTCTCCGCATTGCAAGGTGCAATTCTGAAATTTTTTGCTTTTTCCTGCTCCTCTTAGCATGATAAAGAAGATTCAAAGAGAGTGAGATGCCAGCTCCTTTCATTCAGTCAGTAGCTTCAATCATTTCTGGATGTTTTTCAATGGCAAAAATCAATGAATATTGTAAATGCACAAACAGTAATTTCTCCACATTGCAAGGTGCAATTCTGAAATTTTTTGCTTTTTCCTGCTCTTCTTAGCATGATAAAGAAGATTCAAAGAGAGTGAGATGCCAGCTCTTTTCATTCAGTCAGTAGCTTCAAACATTTCTGGCATATGAATAACATGATGTTTTTCAATGGCAAAAATCAATGAATATTGTAAATGCACAAACAGTAATTTCTCCGCATTGCAAGGTGCAATTCTGAAATGTTTTGCTTTTTCCTGCTCCTCTTAGCATGATAAAGAAGATTCAAAGAGAGTGAGATGCCAGCTCCTTTCATTCAGTCAGTAGCTTCAAACATTTCTGGACGTTTTTCAATGGCAAAAATCAATGAATATTGTAAATGCACAAACAGTAATTTCTCCACATTGCAAGGTGCAATTCTGAAAATTTTTGCTTTTTCCTGCTCCTCTTAGCATGATAAATAAGATTCAAAGAGAGTGAGATGCCAGCTCTTTTCATTCAGTCAGTAGCTTCAAACATTTCTGGTATATGAATAACATGATGTTTTTCAATGGCAAAAATCAATGAATATTGTAAATGCACAAACAGTAATTTCTCCGCATTGCAAGGTGCAATTCTGAAATTTTAGCTTTTTCCTGCTCCTCTTAGCATGATAAAGAAGATTCAAAGAGAGTGAGATGCCAGCTCCTTTCATTCAGTCATTAGCTTCAAACATTTCTGGACGTTTTTCAATGGCAAAAATCAATGAATATTGTAAATGCACAAACAGTAATTTCTCCACATTGCAAGGTGCAATTCTGAAATTTTTTGCTTTTTCCTGCTCCTCTTAGCATGATAAAGAAGATTCAAAGAGAATGAGATGCCAGCTCTTTTCATTCAGTCAGTAGCTTCAAACATTTCTGGTATATGAATAACATGATGTTTTTCAATGGCAAAAATCAATGAATATTGTAAATGCACAAACAGTAATTTCTCCGCATTGCAAGGTGCAATTCTGAAATTTTTTGCTTTTTACTGCTCCTCTTAGCATGATAAAGAAGATTCAAAGAGAGTGAGATGCCAGCTCCTTTCATTCAGTCAGTAGCTTCAAACATTTCTGGACGTTTTTCAGTGGCAAAAATCAATGAATATTGTAAATGCACAAACAGTAATTTCTCCACATTGCAAGGTGCAATTCTGAAATTTTTTGCTTTTTCCTGCTCCTCTTAGCATGATAAAGAAGATTCAAAGAGAGTGAGATGCCAGCTCTTTTCATTCAGTCAGTAGCTTCAAACATTTCTGGTATATGAATAACATGATGTTTGTCAATGGCAAAATCAATGAATATTGTAAATGCACAAACAGTAATTTCTCCGCATTGCAAGGTGCAATTCTGAAATTTATTGCTTTTTCCTGCTCCTCTTAGCATGATAAAGAAGATTCAAAGAGAGTGAGATGCCAGCTCCTTTCATTCAGTCAGTAGCTTCAAACATTTCTGGACGTTTTTTAATGGCAAAAATCAATGAATATTGTAAATGCACAAACAGTAATTTCTCCACATTACAAGGTGCAATTCTGAAATTTTTTGCTTTTTCCTGCTCCTCTTAGCATGATAAAGAAGATTCAAAGAGAGTGAGATGCCAGCTCTTTTCATTCAGTCAGTAGCTTCAAACATTTCTGGTATATGAATAACATGATGTTTTTCAATGGCAAAAATCAATGAATATTGTAAATGCACAAACAGTAATTTCTCCGCATTGCAAGGTGCAATTCTGAAATTTTTGCTTTTTCCTGCTCCTCTTAGCATGATAAAGAAGATTCAAAGAGAGTGAGATGCCAGCTCCTTTCATTCAGTCAGTAGCTTCAAACATTTCTGGACGTTTTTCAATGGCAAAAATCAATGAAAATTGTAAATGCACAAACAGTAATTTCTCCACATTGCAAGGTGCAATTCTGAATTTTTTTGCTTTTTCCTGCTCCTCTTAGCATGATAAAGAAGATTCAAAGAGAATGTGATGCCAGCTCTTTTCATTCAGTCAGTAGCTTCAAACATTTCTGGTATATGAATAACATGATGTTTTTCAATGGCAAAAATCAATGAATATTGTAAATGCACAAACAGTAATTTCTCCACATTGCAAGGTGCAATTCTGAAATTTTTTGGTTTTTCCTGCTCCTCTTAGCATGATAAAGAAGATTGAAAGAGAGTGAGATGCCGGCTCTTTTCATTCAGTCAGTAGCTTCAAACATTTCTGGTATATGAATAACATGATGTTTTTCAATGGCAAAAATCAATGAATATTGTAAATGCACAAACAGTAATTTCTCCGCATTGCAAGGTGCAATTCTGAAATTTTTTGCTTTTTCCTGCTCCTCTTAGCATGATAAAGAAGATTCAAAGAGAGTGAGATGCCAGCTCCTTTCATTCAGTCAGTAGCTTCAAACATTTCTGGACGTTTTTTAATGGCAAAAATCAATGAATATTGTAAATGCACAAACAGTAATTTCTCCACATTGCAAGGTGCAATTCTGAAATTTTTTGCTTTTTCCTGCTCCTCTTAGCATGATAAAGAAGATTGAAAGAGAGTGAGATGCCAGCTCTTTTCATTCAGTCAGTAGCTTCAAACATTTCTGGTATATGAATAACATTATGTTTTTCAATGGCAAAAATCAATGAATATTGTAAATGCACAAACAGTAATTTCTCCGCATTGCAAGGTGCAATTCTGAAATTTTTTGCTTTTTCCTGCTCCTCTTAGCATGATAAAGAAGATTCAAAGAGAGTGAGATGCCAGCTCCTTTCATTCAGTCAGTAGCTTCATTCATTTCTGGATGTTTTTCAATGGCAAAAATCAATGAATATTGTAAATGCACAAACAGTAATTTCTCCACATTGCAAGGTGCAATTCTGAAATTTTTTGCTTTTTCCTGCTCCTCTTAGCATGATAAAGAAGATTCAAAGAGAGTGAGATGCCAGCTCTTTACATTCAGTCAGTAGCTTCATACATTTCTGGTATATGAATAACGATATTTTTCAATGGCAAAAATCAATGAATATTGTAAATGCACAAACAGTAATTTCTCCACATTGCAAGGTGCAATTCTGAAATTTTTTGCTTTTTCCTGCTCTTCTTAGCATGATAAAGAAGATTCAAAGAGAGTGAGATGCCAGCTCTTTTCATTCAGTCAGTAGCTTCAAACATTTCTGGTATATGAATAACATGATGTTTTTCAATGGCAAAATTCAATGAATATTGTAAATGCACAAAGAATAATTTCTCCGCATTGCAAGGTGCAATTCTGAAATTTTTTGCTTTTTCCTGCTCCTCTTAGCATGATAAAGAAGATTCAAAGAGAGTGAGATGCCAGCTCTTTTCATTCAGTCAGTAGCTTCAAACATTTCTGGTATATGAATAACATGATGTTTTTCAATGGCAAAATCAATGAATATTGTAAATGCACAAACAGTAATTTCTCCGCATTGCAAGGTGCAATTCTGAAATTTTTTGCTTTTTCCTGCTCCTCTTAGCATGATAAAGAAGATTCAAAGAGAGTGAGATGCCAGCTCCTTTCATTCAGTCAGTAGCTTCAAACATTTCTGGACGTTTTTTAATGGCAAAAATCAATGAATATTGTAAATGCACAAACAGTAATTTCTCCACATTGCAAGGTGCAATTCTGAAATTTTTTGGTTTTTCCTGCTCCTCTTAGCATGATAAAGAAGATTGAAAGAGAGTGAGATGCCAGCTCTTTTCATTCAGTCAGTAGCTTCAAACATTTCTGGTATATGAATAACATGATGTTTTTCAATGGCAAAAATCAATGAATATTGTAAATGCACAAACAGTAATTTCTCCGCATTGCAAGGTGCAATTCTGAAATTTTTTGCTTTTTCCTGCTCCTCTTAGCATGATAAAGAAGATTCAAAGAGAGTGAGATGCCAGCTCCTTTCATTCAGTCAGTAGCTTCAATCATTTCTGGATGTTTTTCAATGGCAAAAATCAATGAATATTGTAAATGCACAAACAGTAATTTCTCCACATTGCAAGGTGCAATTCTGAAATTTTTTGCTTTTTCCTGCTCTTCTTAGCATGATAAAGAAGATTCAAAGAGAGTGAGATGCCAGCTCTTTTCATTCAGTCAGTAGCTTCAAACATTTCTGGCATATGAATAACATGATGTTTTTCAATGGCAAAAATCAATGAATATTGTAAATGCACAAACAGTAATTTCTCCGCATTGCAAGGTGCAATTCTGAAATGTTTTGCTTTTTCCTGCTCCTCTTAGCATGATAAAGAAGATTCAAAGAGAGTGAGATGCCAGCTCCTTTCATTCAGTCAGTAGCTTCAAACATTTCTGGACGTTTTTCAATGGCAAAAATCAATGAATATTGTAAATGCACAAACAGTAATTTCTCCACATTGCAAGGTGCAATTCTGAAAATTTTTGCTTTTTCCTGCTCCTCTTAGCATGATAAATAAGATTCAAAGAGAGTGAGATGCCAGCTCTTTTCATTCAGTCAGTAGCTTCAAACATTTCTGGTATATGAATAACATGATGTTTTTCAATGGCAAAAATCAATGAATATTGTAAATGCACAAACAGTAATTTCTCCGCATTGCAAGGTGCAATTCTGAAATTTTAGCTTTTTCCTGCTCCTCTTAGCATGATAAAGAAGATTCAAAGAGAGTGAGATGCCAGCTCCTTTCATTCAGTCATTAGCTTCAAACATTTCTGGACGTTTTTCAATGGCAAAAATCAATGAATATTGTAAATGCACAAACAGTAATTTCTCCACATTGCAAGGTGCAATTCTGAAATTTTTTGCTTTTTCCTGCTCCTCTTAGCATGATAAAGAAGATTCAAAGAGAATGAGATGCCAGCTCTTTTCATTCAGTCAGTAGCTTCAAACATTTCTGGTATATGAATAACATGATGTTTTTCAATGGCAAAAATCAATGAATATTGTAAATGCACAAACAGTAATTTCTCCGCATTGCAAGGTGCAATTCTGAAATTTTTTGCTTTTTACTGCTCCTCTTAGCATGATAAAGAAGATTCAAAGAGAGTGAGATGCCAGCTCCTTTCATTCAGTCAGTAGCTTCAAACATTTCTGGACGTTTTTCAGTGGCAAAAATCAATGAATATTGTAAATGCACAAACAGTAATTTCTCCACATTGCAAGGTGCAATTCTGAAATTTTTTGCTTTTTCCTGCTCCTCTTAGCATGATAAAGAAGATTCAAAGAGAGTGAGATGCCAGCTCTTTTCATTCAGTCAGTAGCTTCAAACATTTCTGGTATATGAATAACATGATGTTTGTCAATGGCAAAATCAATGAATATTGTAAATGCACAAACAGTAATTTCTCCGCATTGCAAGGTGCAATTCTGAAATTTATGGCTTTTTCCTGCTCCTCTTAGCATGATAAAGAAGATTCAAAGAGAGTGAGATGCCAGCTCCTTTCATTCAGTCAGTAGCTTCAAACATTTCTGGACGTTTTTTAATGGCAAAAATCAATGAATATTGTAAATGCACAAACAGTAATTTCTCCACATTACAAGGTGCAATTCTGAAATTTTTTGCTTTTTCCTGCTCCTCTTAGCATGATAAAGAAGATTCAAAGAGAGTGAGATGCCAGCTCTTTTCATTCAGTCAGTAGCTTCAAACATTTCTGGTATATGAATAACATGATGTTTTTCAATGGCAAAAATCAATGAATATTGTAAATGCACAAACAGTAATTTCTCCGCATTGCAAGGTGCAATTCTGAAATTTTTGCTTTTTCCTGCTCCTCTTAGCATGATAAAGAAGATTCAAAGAGAGTGAGATGCCAGCTCCTTTCATTCAGTCAGTAGCTTCAAACATTTCTGGACGTTTTTCAATGGCAAAAATCAATGAAAATTGTAAATGCACAAACAGTAATTTCTCCACATTGCAAGGTGCAATTCTGAATTTTTTTGCTTTTTCCTGCTCCTCTTAGCATGATAAAGAAGATTCAAAGAGAATGTGATGCCAGCTCTTTTCATTCAGTCAGTAGCTTCAAACATTTCTGGTATATGAATAACATGATGTTTTTCAATGGCAAAAATCAATGAATATTGTAAATGCACAAACAGTAATTTCTCCGCATTGCAAGGTGCAATTCTGAAATTTTTTGCTTTTTCCTGCTCCTCTTAGCATGATAAAGAAGATTCAAACAGAGTGAGATGCCAGCCACTTTCATTCAGTCAGTAGCTTCAAACATTTCTGGACGTTTTTCAATGGCAAAAATCAATGAATATTGTAAATGCACAAACAGTAATTTCTCCACATTGTAAGGTGCAATTCTGAAATTTTTTGCTTTTTCCTGCTCCTCTTAGCATGATAAAGAAGATTCAAATAGAGTGAGATGCCAGCTCTTTTCATTCAGTCAGTAGCTTCAAACATTTCTGGTATATGAATAACATGATGTTTTTCAATGGCAAAAATCAATGAATATTGTAAATGCACAAACAGTAATTTCTCCGCATTGCAAGGTGCAATTCTGAAATTTTTTGCTTTTTCCTGCTCTTCTTAGCATGATAAAGAAGATTCAAAGAGAGTGAGATGCCAGCTCCTTTCATTCAGTCAGTAGCTTCAAACATTTCTGGACGTTTTTCAATGGCAAAAATCAATGAATATTGTAAATGCACAAACAGTAATTTCTCCACATTGCAAGGTGCAATTATGATTTTTTTTGCTTTTTCCTGCTCCTCTTAGCATGATAAAGAAGATTCAAAGAGAGTGAGATGCCAGCTCTTTTCATTCAGTCAGTAGCTTCAAACATTTCTGGTATATGAATAACGATATTTTTCAATGGCAAAAATCAATGAATATTGTAAATGCACAAACAGTAATTTCTCCACATTGCAAGGTGCAATTCTGAAATTTTTTGCTTTTTCCTGCTCCTCTTAGCATGATAAAGAAGATTCAAAGAGAGTGAGATGCCAGCTCCTTTCATTCAGTCAGTAGCTTCAAACATTTCTGGAAGTTTTTTAATGGCAAAAATCAATGAATATTGTAAATGCACAAACAGTAATTTCTCCACATTGCAAGGTGCAATTCTGAAATTTTTTGCTTTTTCCTGCTCCTCTTAGCATGATAAAGAAGATTCAAAGAGAGTGAGATGCCAGCTCTTTTCATTCAGTCAGTAGCTTCAAACATTTCTGGTATATGAATAACATGATGTTTTTCAATGGCAAAAATCAATGAATATTGTAAATGCACAAACAGTAATTTCTCCGCATTGCAAGGTGCAATTCTGAAATTTTTTGCTTTTTCCTGCTCCTCTTAGCATGATAAAGAAGATTCAAAGAGAGTGAGATGCCAGCTCCTTTCATTCAGTCAGTAGCTTCAATCATTTCTGGATGTTTTTCAATGGCAAAAATCAATGAATATTGTAAATGCACAAACAGTAATTTCTCCACATTGCAAGGTGCAATTCTGAAATTTTTTGCTTTTTCCTGCTCCTCTTAGCATGATAAAGAAGATTCAAAGAGAGTGAGATGCCAGCTCTTTTCATTCAGTCAGTAGCTTCATACATTTCTGGTATATGAATAACGATATTTTTCAATGGCAAAAATCAATGAATATTGTAAATGCACAAACAGTAATTTCTCCACATTGCAAGGTGCAATTCTGAAATTTTTTGCTTTTTCCTGCTCTTCTTAGCATGATAAAGAAGATTCAAAGAGAGTGAGATGCCAGCTCTTTTCATTCAGTCAGTAGCTTCAAACATTTCTGGTATATGAATAACATGATGTTTTTCAATGGCAAAATTCAATGAACATTGTAAATGCACAAACAGTAATTTCTCCGCATTGCAAGGTGCAATTCTGAAATTTTTTGCTTTTTCCTGCTCCTCTTAGCATGATAAAGAAGATTCAAAGAGAGTGAGATGCCAGCTCTTTTCATTCAGTCAGTAGCTTCAAACATTTCTGGTATATGAATAACATGATGTTTTTCAATGGCAAAATCAATGAATATTGTAAATGCACAAACAGTAATTTCTCCGCATTGCAAGGTGCAATTCTGAAATTTTTTGCTTTTTCCTGCTCCTCTTAGCATGATAAAGAAGATTCAAAGAGAGTGAGATGCCAGCTCCTTTCATTCAGTCAGTAGCTTCAAACATTTCTGGACGTTTTTTAATGGCAAAAATCAATGAATATTTTAAATGCACAAACAGTAATTTCTCCACATTGCAAGGTGCAATTCTGAAATTTTTTGGTTTTTCCTGCTCCTCTTAGCATGATAAAGAAGATTGAAAGAGAGTGAGATGCCAGCTCTTTTCATTCAGTCAGTAGCTTCAAACATTTCTGGTATATGAATAACATGATGTTTTTCAATGGCAAAAATCAATGAATATTGTAAATGCACAAACAGTAATTTCTCCGCATTGCAAGGTGCAATTCTGAAATTTTTTGCTTTTTCCTGCTCCTCTTAGCATGATAAAGAAGATTCAAAGAGAGTGAGATGCCAGCTCCTTTCATTCAGTCAGTAGCTTCAATCATTTCTGGATGTTTTTCAATGGCAAAAATCAATGAATATTGTAAATGCACAAACAGTAATTTCTCCACATTGCAAGGTGCAATTCTGAAATTTTTTGCTTTTTCCTGCTCCTCTTAGCATGATAAAGAATATTCAAAGAGAGTGAGATGCCAGCTCTTTTCATTCAGTCAGTAGCTTCAAACATTTCTGGTATATGAATAACATGATGTTTTTCAATGGCAAAAATCAATGAATATTGTAAATGCACAAACAGTAATTTCTCCGCATTGCAAGGTGCAATTCTGAAATTTTTTGCTTTTTCCTGCTCCTCTTAGCATGATAAAGAAGATTCAAAGAGAGTGAGATGCCAGCTCCTTTCATTCAGTCAGTAGCTTCAAACATTTCTGGACGTTTTTCAATGGCAAAAATCAATGAATATTGTAAATGCACAAACAGTAATTTCTCCACATTGCAAGGTGCAATTCTGAAATTTTTTGCTTTTTCCTGCTCCTCTTAGCATGATAAAGAAGATTCAAAGAGAGTGAGATGCCAGCTCTTTTCATTCAGTCAGTAGCTTCAAACATTTCTGGTATATGAATAACATGATGTTTTTCAATGGCAAAAATCAATGAATATTGTAAATGCACAAACAGTAATTTCTCCGCATTGCAAGGTGCAATTCTGAAATTTTTGCTTTTTCCTGCTCCTCTTAGCATGATAAAGAAGATTCAAAGAGAGTGAGATGCCAGCTCCTTTCATTCAGTCATTAGCTTCAAACATTTCTGGACGTTTTTCAATGGCAAAAATCAATGAATATTGTAAATGCACAAACAGTAATTTCTCCACATTGCAAGGTGCAATTCTGAAATTTTTTGCTTTTTCCTGCTCCTCTTAGCATGATAAAGAAGATTCAAAGAGAATGAGATGCCAGCTCTTTTCATTCAGTCAGTAGCTTCAAACATTTCTGGTATATGAATAACATGATGTTTTTCAATGGCAAAAATCAATGAATATTGTAAATGCACAAACAGTAATTTCTCCGCATTGCAAGGTGCAATTCTGAAATTTTTTGCTTTTTCCTGCTCCTCTTAGCATGATAAAGAAGATTCAAAGAGAGTGAGATGCCAGCTCCTTTCATTCAGTCAGTAGCTTCAATCATTTCTGGATGTTTTTCAATGGCAAAAATCAATGAATATTGTAAATGCACAAACAGTAATTTCTCCACATTGCAAGGTGCAATTCTGAAATTTTTTGCTTTTTCCTGCTCCTCTTAGCATGATAAAGAAGATTCAAAGAGAGTGAGATGCCAGCTCTTTTCATTCAGTCAGTAGCTTCATACATTTCTGGTATATGAATAACGATATTTTTCAATGGCAAAAATCAATGAATATTGTAAATGCACAAACAGTAATTTCTCCACATTGCAAGGTGCAATTCTGAAATTTTTTGCTTTTTCCTGCTCTTCTTAGCATGATAAAGAAGATTCAAAGAGAGTGAGATGCCAGCTCTTTTCATTCAGTCAGTAGCTTCAAACATTTCTGGTATATGAATAACATGATGTTTTTCAATGGCAAAATTCAATGAATATTGTAAATGCACAAACAGTAATTTCTCCGCATTGCAAGGTGCAATTCTGAAATTTTTTGCTTTTTCCTGCTCCTCTTAGCATGATAAAGAAGATTCAAAGAGAGTGAGATGCCAGCTCTTTTCATTCAGTCAGTAGCTTCAAACATTTCTGGTATATGAATAACATGATGTTTTTCAATGGCAAAATCAATGAATATTGTAAATGCACAAACAGTAATTTCTCCGCATTGCAAGGTGCAATTCTGAAATTTTTTGCTTTTTCCTGCTCCTCTTAGCATGATAAAGAAGATTCAAAGAGAGTGAGATGCCAGCTCCTTTCATTCAGTCAGTAGCTTCAAACATTTCTGGACGTTTTTTAATGGCAAAAATCAATGAATATTTTAAATGCACAAACAGTAATTTCTCCACATTGCAAGGTGCAATTCTGAAATTTTTTGGTTTTTCCTGCTCCTCTTAGCATGATAAAGAAGATTGAAAGAGAGTGAGATGCCAGCTCTTTTCATTCAGTCAGTAGCTTCAAACATTTCTGGTATATGAATAACATGATGTTTTTCAATGGCAAAAATCAATGAATATTGTAAATGCACAAACAGTAATTTCTCCGCATTGCAAGGTGCAATTCTGAAATTTTTTGCTTTTTCCTGCTCCTCTTAGCATGATAAAGAAGATTCAAAGAGAGTGAGATGCCAGCTCCTTTCATTCAGTCAGTAGCTTCAATCATTTCTGGATGTTTTTCAATGGCAAAAATCAATGAATATTGTAAATGCACAAACAGTAATTTCTCCACATTGCAAGGTGCAATTCTGAAATTTTTTGCTTTTTCCTGCTCCTCTTAGCATGATAAAGAATATTCAAAGAGAGTGAGATGCCAGCTCTTTTCATTCAGTCAGTAGCTTCAAACATTTCTGGTATATGAATAACATGATGTTTTTCAATGGCAAAAATCAATGAATATTGTAAATGCACAAACAGTAATTTCTCCGCATTGCAAGGTGCAATTCTGAAATTTTTTGCTTTTTCCTGCTCCTCTTAGCATGATAAAGAAGATTCAAAGAGAGTGAGATGCCAGCTCCTTTCATTCAGTCAGTAGCTTCAAACATTTCTGGACGTTTTTCAATGGCAAAAATCAATGAATATTGTAAATGCACAAACAGTAATTTCTCCACATTGCAAGGTGCAATTCTGAAATTTTTTGCTTTTTCCTGCTCCTCTTAGCATGATAAAGAAGATTCAAAGAGAGTGAGATGCCAGCTCTTTTCATTCAGTCAGTAGCTTCAAACATTTCTGGTATATGAATAACATGATGTTTTTCAATGGCAAAAATCAATGAATATTGTAAATGCACAAACAGTAATTTCTCCGCATTGCAAGGTGCAATTCTGAAATTTTTGCTTTTTCCTGCTCCTCTTAGCATGATAAAGAAGATTCAAAGAGAGTGAGATGCCAGCTCCTTTCATTCAGTCATTAGCTTCAAACATTTCTGGACGTTTTTCAATGGCAAAAATCAATTAATATTGTAAATGCACAAACAGTAATTTCTCCACATTGCAAGGTGCAATTCTGAAATTTTTTGCTTTTTCCTGCTCCTCTTAGCATGATAAAGAAGATTCAAAGAGAATGAGATGCCAGCTCCTTTCATTCAGTCAGTAGCTTCAAACATTTCTGGTATATGAATAACATGATGTTTTTCAATGGCAAAAATCAATGAATATTGTAAATGCACAAACAGTAATTTCTCCGCATTGCAAGGTGCAATTCTGAAATTTTTTGCTTTTTCCTGCTCCTCTTAGCATGATAAAGAAGATTGAAAGAGAGTGAGATGCCAGCTCCTTTCATTCAGTCAGTAGCTTCAAACATTTCTGGACGTTTTTCAATGGCAAAAATCAATGAAAATTGTAAATGCACAAACAGTAATTTCTCCACATTGCAAAGTGCAATTCTGAAATTTTTTGCTTTTTACTGCTCCTCTTAGCATGATAAAGAAGATTCAAAGAGAGTGAGATGCCAGCTCCTTTCATTCAGTCAGTAGCTTCAAACATTTCTGGACGTTTTTCAGTGGCAAAAATCAATGAATATTGTAAATGCACAAACAGTAATTTCTCCACATTGCAAGGTGCAATTCTGAAATTTTTTGGTTTTTCCTGCTCCTCTTAGCATGATAAAGAAGATTGAAAGAGAGTGAGATGCCAGCTCTTTTCATTCAGTCAGTAGCTTCAAACATTTCTGGTATATGAATAACATGATGTTTTTCAATGGCAAAAATCAATGAATATTGTAAATGCACAAACAGTAATTTCTCCGCATTGCAAGGTGCAATTCTGAAATTTTTTGCTTTTTCCTGCTCCTCTTAGCATGATAAAGAAGATTCAAAGAGAGTGAGATGCCAGCTCCTTTCATTCAGTCAGTAGCTTCAATCATTTCTGGATGTTTTTCAATGGCAAAAATCAATGAATATTGTAAATGCACAAACAGTAATTTCTCCACATTGCAAGGTGCAATTCTGAAATTTTTTGCTTTTTCCTGCTCCTCTTAGCATGATAAAGAATATTCAAAGAGAGTGAGATGCCAGCTCTTTTCATTCAGTCAGTAGCTTCAAACATTTCTGGTATATGAATAACATGATGTTTTTCAATGGCAAAAATCAATGAATATTGTAAATGCACAAACAGTAATTGCTCCGCATTGCAAGGTGCAATTCTGAAATTTTTTGCTTTTTCCTGCTCCTCTTAGCATGATAAAGAAGATTCAAAGAGAGTGAGATGCCAGCTCCTTTCATTCAGTCAGTAGCTTCAAACATTTCTGGACGTTTTTCAATGGCAAAAATCAATGAATATTGTAAATGCACAAACAGTAATTTCTCCACATTGCAAGGTGCAATTCTGAAATTTTTTGCTTTTTCCTGCTCCTCTTAGCATGATAAAGAAGATTCAAAGAGAGTGAGATGCCAGCTCTTTTCATTCAGTCAGTAGCTTCAAACATTTCTGGTATATGAATAACATGATGTTTTTCAATGGCAAAAATCAATGAATATTGTAAATGCACAAACAGTAATTTCTCCGCATTGCAAGGTGCAATTCTGAAATTTTTGCTTTTTCCTGCTCCTCTTAGCATGATAAAGAAGATTCAAAGAGAGTGAGATGCCAGCTCCTTTCATTCAGTCATTAGCTTCAAACATTTCTGGACGTTTTTCAATGGCAAAAATCAATGAATATTGTAAATGCACAAACAGTAATTTCTCCACATTGCAAGGTGCAATTCTGAAATTTTTTGCTTTTTCCTGCTCCTCTTAGCATGATAAAGAAGATTCAAAGAGAATGAGATGCCAGCTCTTTTCATTCAGTCAGTAGCTTCAAACATTTCTGGTATATGAATAACATGATGTTTTTCAATGGCAAAAATCAATGAATATTGTAAATGCACAAACAGTAATTTCTCCGCATTGCAAGGTGCAATTCTGAAATTTTTTGCTTTTTCCTGCTCCTCTTAGCATGATAAAGAAGATTCAAAGAGAGTGAGATGCCAGCTCCTTTCATTCAGTCAGTAGCTTCAATCATTTCTGGATGTTTTTCAATGGCAAAAATCAATGAATATTGTAAATGCACAAACAGTAATTTCTCCACATTGCAAGGTGCAATTCTGAAATTTTTTGCTTTTTCCTGCTCCTCTTAGCATGATAAAGAAGATTCAAAGAGAGTGAGATGCCAGCTCTTTTCATTCAGTCAGTAGCTTCATACATTTCTGGTATATGAATAACGATATTTTTCAATGGCAAAAATCAATGAATATTGTAAATGCACAAACAGTAATTTCTCCACATTGCAAGGTGCAATTCTGAAATTTTTTGCTTTTTCCTGCTCTTCTTAGCATGATAAAGAAGATTCAAAGAGAGTGAGGTGCCAGCTCTTTTCATTCAGTCAGTAGCTTCAAACATTTCTGGTATATGAATAACATGATGTTTTTCAATGGCAAAATTCAATGAATATTGTAAATGCACAAACAGTAATTTCTCCACATTGCAAGGTGCAATTCTGAAATTTTTTGCTTTTTCCTGCTCCTCTTAGCATGATAAAGAAGATTCAAAGAGAGTGAGATGCCAGCTCTTTTCATTCAGTCAGTAGCTTCAAACATTTCTGGTATATGAATAACATGATGTTTTTCAATGGCAAAATCAATGAATATTGTAAATGCACAAACAGTAATTTCTCCGCATTGCAAGGTGCAATTCTGAAATTTTTTGCTTTTTCCTGCTCCTCTTAGCATGATAAAGAAGATTCAAAGAGAGTGAGATGCCAGCTCCTTTCATTCAGTCAGTAGCTTCAAACATTTCTGGACGTTTTTTAATGGCAAAAATCAATGAATATTTTAAATGCACAAACAGTAATTTCTCCACATTGCAAGGTGCAATTCTGAAATTTTTTGGTTTTTCCTGCTCCTCTTAGCATGATAAAGAAGATTGAAAGAGAGTGAGATGCCAGCTCTTTTCATTCAGTCAGTAGCTTCAAACATTTCTGGTATATGAATAACATGATGTTTTTCAATGGCAAAAATCAATGAATATTGTAAATGCACAAACAGTAATTTCTCCGCATTGCAAGGTGCAATTCTGAAATTTTTTGCTTTTTCCTGCTCCTCTTAGCATGATAAAGAAGATTCAAAGAGAGTGAGATGCCAGCTCCTTTCATTCAGTCAGTAGCTTCAATCATTTCTGGATGTTTTTCAATGGCAAAAATCAATGAATATTGTAAATGCACAAACAGTAATTTCTCCACATTGCAAGGTGCAATTCTGAAATTTTTTGCTTTTTCCTGCTCCTCTTAGCATGATAAAGAATATTCAAAGAGAGTGAGATGCCAGCTCTTTTCATTCAGTCAGTAGCTTCAAACATTTCTGGTATATGAATAACATGATGTTTTTCAATGGCAAAAATCAATGAATATTGTAAATGCACAAACAGTAATTTCTCCGCATTGCAAGGTGCAATTCTGAAATTTTTTGCTTTTTCCTGCTCCTCTTAGCATGATAAAGAAGATTCAAAGAGAGTGAGATGCCAGCTCCTTTCATTCAGTCAGTAGCTTCAAACATTTCTGGACGTTTTTCAATGGCAAAAATCAATGAATATTGTAAATGCACAAACAGTAATTTCTCCACATTGCAAGGTGCAATTCTGAAATTTTTTGCTTTTTCCTGCTCCTCTTAGCATGATAAAGAAGATTCAAAGAGAGTGAGATGCCAGCTCTTTTCATTCAGTCAGTAGCTTCAAACATTTCTGGTATATGAATAACATGATGTTTTTCAATGGCAAAAATCAATGAATATTGTAAATGCACAAACAGTAATTTCTCCGCATTGCAAGGTGCAATTCTGAAATTTTTGCTTTTTCCTGCTCCTCTTAGCATGATAAAGAAGATTCAAAGAGAGTGAGATGCCAGCTCCTTTCATTCAGTCATTAGCTTCAAACATTTCTGGACGTTTTTCAATGGCAAAAATCAATGAATATTGTAAATGCACAAACAGTAATTTCTCCACATTGCAAGGTGCAATTCTGAAATTTTTTGCTTTTTCCTGCTCCTCTTAGCATGATAAAGAAGATTCAAAGAGAATGAGATGCCAGCTCCTTTCATTCAGTCAGTAGCTTCAAACATTTCTGGTATATGAATAACATGATGTTTTTCAATGGCAAAAATCAATGAATATTGTAAATGCACAAACAGTAATTTCTCCGCATTGCAAGGTGCAATTCTGAAATTTTTTGCTTTTTCCTGCTCCTCTTAGCATGATAAAGAAGATTGAAAGAGAGTGAGATGCCAGCTCCTTTCATTCAGTCAGTAGCTTCAAACATTTCTGGACGTTTTTCAATGGCAAAAATCAATGAAAATTGTAAATGCACAAACAGTAATTTCTCCACATTGCAAAGTGCAATTCTGAAATTTTTTGCTTTTTACTGCTCCTCTTAGCATGATAAAGAAGATTCAAAGAGAGTGAGATGCCAGCTCCTTTCATTCAGTCAGTAGCTTCAAACATTTCTGGACGTTTTTCAGTGGCAAAAATCAATGAATATTGTAAATGCACAAACAGTAATTTCTCCACATTGCAAGGTGCAATTCTGAAATTTTTTGCTTTTTCCTGCTCCTCTTAGCATGATAAAGAAGATTCAAAGAGAGTGAGATGCCAGCTCTTTTCATTCAGTCAGTAGCTTCAAACATTTCTGGTATATGAATAACATGATGTTTTTCAATGGCAAAAATCAATGAATATTGTAAATGCACAAACAGTAATTTCTCCGCATTGCAAGGTGCAATTCTGAAATTTTTTGCTTTTTCCTGCTCCTCTTAGCATGATAAAGAAGATTCAAAGAGAATGAGATGCCAGCTCTTTTCATTCAGTCAGTAGCTTCAAACATTTCTGGTATATGAATAACATGATGTTTTTCAATGGCAAAAATCAATGAATATTGTAAATGCACAAACAGTAATTTCTCCGCATTGCAAGGTGCAATTCTGAAATTTTTTGCTTTTTCCTGCTCCTCTTAGCATGATAAAGAAGATTCAATGAGAGAGAGATGCCAGCTCCTTTCATTCAGTCAGTAGCTTCAATCATTTCTGGACGTTTTTCAATGGCAAAAATCAATGAATATTGTAAATGCACAAACAGTAATTTCTCCACATTGCAAGGTGCAATTCTGAAATTTTTTGCTTTTTCCTGCTCCTCTTAGCATGATAAAGAAGATTCAAAGAGAGTGAGATGCCAGCTCTTTTCATTCAGTCAGTAGCTTCATACATTTCTGGTATATGAATAACGATGTTTTTCAATGGCAAAAATCAATGAATATTGTAAATGCACAAACAGTAATTTCTCCACATTGCAAGGTGCAATTCTGAAATTTTTTGCTTTTTCCTGCTCTTCTTAGCATGATAAAGAAGATTCAAAGAGAGTGAGATGCCAGCTCTTTTCATTCAGTCAGTAGCTTCAAACATTTCTGGACGTTTTTCAATGGCAAAAATCAATGAATATTGTAAATGCACAAACAGTAATTTCTCCACATTGCAAGGTGCAATTCTGAAATTTTTTGCTTTTTCCTGCTCCTCTTAGCATGATAAAGAAGATTCAAAGAGAGTGACATGCCAGCTCTTTTCATTCAGTCAGTAGCTTCACACATTTCTGGTATATGAATAACATGATGTTTTTCAAGGGCAAAAATCAATGAATATTGTAAATGCACAAACAGTAATTTCTCCGCATTGCAAGGTGCAATTCTGAAATTTTTTGCTTTTTCCTGCTCCTCTTAGCATGATAAAGAAGATTCAAAAAGAGTGAGATGCCAGCTCCTTTCATTCAGTCAGTAGCTTCAATCATTTCTGGACGTTTTTCAATGGCAAAAATCAATGAATATTGTAAATGCACAAACAGTAATTTCTCCACATTGCAAGGTGCAATTCTGAAATTTTTTGCTTTTTCCTGCTCCTCTTAGCATGATAAAGAAGATTCAAAGAGAGTGAGATGCCAGCTCTTTTCATTCAGTCAGTAGCTTCAAACATTTCTGGTATATGAATAACATGATGTTTTTCAATGGCAAAAATCAATGAATATTGTAAATGCACAAACAGTAATTTCTCCGCATTGCAAGGTGCAATTCTGAAATTTTTTGCTTTTTCCTGCTCCTCTTAGCATGATAAAGAAGATTCAAAGAGAGTGAGATGCCAGCTCCTTTCATTCAGTCAGTAGCTTCAAACATTTCTGGACGTTTTTCAATGGCAAAAATCAATGAATATTGTAAATGCACAAACAGTAATTTCTCCACATTGCAAGGTGCAATTCTGAAATTTTTTGCTTTTTCCTGCTCCTCTTAGCATGATAAAGAAGATTCAAAGAGAGTGAGATGCCAGCTCTTTTCATTCAGTCAGTAGCTTCAAACATTTCTGGTATATGAATAACATGATGTTTTTCAATTGCAAAATCAATGAATATTGTAAATGCACAAACAGTAATTTCTCCGCATTGCAAGGTGCAATTCTGAAATTTTTTGCTTTTTCCTGCTCCTCTTAGCATGATAAAGAAGATTCAAAGAGAGTGAGATGCCAGCTCCTTTCATTCAGTCAGTAGCTTCAAACATTTCTGGACGTTTTTTAATGGCAAAAATCAATGAATAATGTAAATGCACAAACAGTAATTTCTCCACATTGCAAGGTGCAATTCTGAAATTTTTTGCTTTTTCCTGCTCCTCTTAGCATGATAAAGAATATTGAAAGAGAGTGAGATGCCAGCTCTTTTCATTCAGTCAGTAGCTTCAAACATTTCTGGTATATGAATAACATGATGTTTTTCAATGGCAAAAATCAATGAATATTGTAAATGCACAAACAGTAATTTCTCCGCATTGCAAGGTGCAATTCTGAAATTTTTTGCTTTTTCCTGCTCCTCTTAGCATGATAAAGAAGATTCAAAGAGAGTGAGATGCCAGCTCCTTTCATTCAGTCAGTAGCTTCAAACATTTCTGGACGTTTTTCAATGGCAAAAATCAATGAATATTGTAAATGCACAAACAGTAATTTCTCCACATTGCAAGGTGCAATTCTGAAATTTTTTGCTTTTTCCTGCTCCTCTTAGCATGATAAAGAAGATTCAAAGAGAGTGACATGCCAGCTCTTTTCATTCAGTCAGTAGCTTCACACATTTCTGGTATATGAATAACATGATGTTTTTCAATGGCAAAAATCAATGAATATTGTAAATGCACAAACAGTAATTTCTCCGCATTGCAAGGTGCAATTCTGAAATTTTTTGCTTTTTCCTGCTCCTCTTAGCATGATAAAGAAGATTCAAAAAGAGTGAGATGCCAGGTCCTTTCATTCAGTCAGTAGCTTCAATCATTTCTGGACGTTTTTCAATGGCAAAAATCAATGAATATTGTAAATGCACAAACAGTAATTTCTCCACATTGCAAGGTGCAATTCTGAAATTTTTTGCTTTTTCCTGCTCCTCTTAGCATGATAAAGAAGATTCAAAGAGAGTGAGATGCCAGCTCTTTTCATTCAGTCAGTAGCTTCAAACATTTCTGGTATATGAATAACAAGATGCTTTTCAATGGCAAAAATCAATGAATATTGTAAATGCACAAACAGTAATTTCTCCGCATTGCAAGGTGCAATTCTGAAATTTTTTGCTTTTTCCTGCTCCTCTTAGCACGATAAAGAAGATTCAAAGAGAGTGAGATGCCAGCTCCTTTCATTCAGTCAGTAGCTTCGAACATTTCTGGACGTTTCTCAATGGCAAAAATCAATGAATATTGTAAATGCACAAACAGTAATTTCTCCACATTGCAAGGTGCAATTCTGAAATTTTTTGCTTTTTCCTGCTCCTCTTAGCATGATAAAGAAGATTCAAAGAGAGTGAGATGCCAGCTCTTTTCATTCAGTCAGTAGCTTCAAACATATCTGGTATATGAATAACATGATGTTTTTCAATGGCAAAAATCAATGAATATTGTAAATGCACAAACAGTAATTTCTCCGCATTGCAAGGTGCAATTCTGAAATTTTTTGCTTTTTCCTGCTCCTCTTAGCATGATAAAGAAGATTCAAAGAGAGTGAGATGCCAGCTCCTTTCATTCAGTCAGTAGCTTCAAACATTTTTGGACGTTTTTCAATGGCAAAAATCAATGAATATTGTAAATGCACAAACAGTAATTTCTCCACATTGCAAGGTGCAATTCTGAAATTTTTTGCTTTTTCCTGCTCCTCTTAGCATGATAAAGAAGATTCAAAGAGAGTAAGATGCCAGCTCTTTTCATTCAGTCAGTAGCTTCAAACATTTCTGGTATATGAATAACATGATGTTTTTCAATTGCAAAATCAATGAATATTGTAAATGCACAAACAGTAATTTCTCCGCATTGCAAGGTGCAATTCTGAAATTTTTTGCTTTTTCCTGCTCCTCTTAGCATGATAAAGAAGATTCAAAGAGAGTGAGATGCCAGCTCCTTTCATTCAGTCAGTAGCTTCAAACATTTCTGGACGTTTTTTAATGGCAAAAATCAATGAATATTGTAAATGCACAAACAGTAATTTCTCCACATTGCAAGGTGCAATTCTGAAATTTTTTGCTTTTTCCTGCTCCTCTTAGCATGATAAAGAATATTGAAAGAGAGTGAGATGCCAGCTCTTTTCATTCAGTCAGTAGCTTCAAACATTTCTGGTATATGAATAACATGATGTTTTTCAATGGCAAAAATCAATGAATATTGTAAATGCACAAACAGTAATTTCTCCGCATTGCAAGGTGCAATTCTGAAATTTTTTGCTTTTTCCTGCTCCTCTTAGCATGATAAAGAAGATTCAAAGAGAGTGAGATGCCAGCTCCTTTCATTCAGTCAGTAGCTTCAAACATTTCTGGACGTTTTTCAATGGCAAAAATCAATGAATATTGTAAATGCACAAACAGTAATTTCTCCACATTGCAAGGTGCAATTCTGAAATTTTTTGCTTTTTCCTGCTCCTCTTAGCATGATAAAGAAGATTCAAAGAGAGTGACATGCCAGCTCTTTTCATTCAGTCAGTAGCTTCACACATTTCTGGTATATGAATAACATGATGTTTTTCAATGGCAAAAATCAATGAATATTGTAAATGCACAAACAGTAATTTCTCCGCATTGCAAGGTGCAATTCTGAAATTTTTTGCTTTTTCCTGCTCCTCTTAGCATGATAAAGAAGATTCAAAAAGAGTGAGATGCCAGGTCCTTTCATTCAGTCAGTAGCTTCAATCATTTCTGGACGTTTTTCAATGGCAAAAATCAATGAATATTGTAAATGCACAAACAGTAATTTCTCCACATTGCAAGGTGCAATTCTGAAATTTTTTGCTTTTTCCTGCTCCTCTTAGCATGATAAAGAAGATTCAAAGAGAGTGAGATGCCAGCTCTTTTCATTCAGTCAGTAGCTTCAAACATTTCTGGTATATGAATAACAAGATGCTTTTCAATGGCAAAAATCAATGAATATTGTAAATGCACAAACAGTAATTTCTCCGCATTGCAAGGTGCAATTCTGAAATTTTTTGCTTTTTCCTGCTCCTCTTAGCACGATAAAGAAGATTCAAAGAGAGTGAGATGCCAGCTCCTTTCATTCAGTCAGTAGCTTCGAACATTTCTGGACGTTTCTCAATGGCAAAAATCAATGAATATTGTAAATGCACAAACAGTAATTTCTCCACATTGCAAGGTGCAATTCTGAAATTTTTTGCTTTTTCCTGCTCCTCTTAGCATGATAAAGAAGATTCAAAGAGAGTGAGATGCCAGCTCTTTTCATTCAGTCAGTAGCTTCAAACATATCTGGTATATGAATAACATGATGTTTTTCAATGGCAAAAATCAATGAATATTGTAAATGCACAAACAGTAATTTCTCCGCATTGCAAGGTGCAATTCTGAAATTTTTTGCTTTTTCCTGCTCCTCTTAGCATGATAAAGAAGATTCAAAGAGAGTGAGATGCCAGCTCCTTTCATTCAGTCAGTAGCTTCAAACATTTTTGGACGTTTTTCAATGGCAAAAATCAATGAATATTGTAAATGCACAAACAGTAATTTCTCCACATTGCAAGGTGCAATTCTGAAATTTTTTGCTTTTTCCTGCTCCTCTTAGCATGATAAAGAAGATTCAAAGAGAGTAAGATGCCAGCTCTTTTCAGTCAGTCAGTAGCTTCAAACATTTCTGGTATATGAATAACATGATGTTTTTCAATGGCAAAAATCAATGAATATTGTAAATGCACAAACAGTAATTTCTCCGCATTGCAAGGTGCAATTCTGAAATTTTTTGCTTTTTCCTGCTCCTCTTAGCATGATAAAGAAGATTCAAAGAGAGTGAGATGCCAGCTCCTTTCATTCAGTCAGTAGCTTCAAACATTTCTGGACGTTTTTCAATGGCAAAAATCAATGAATATTGTAAATGCACAAACAGTAATTTCTCCACATTGCAAGGTGCAATTCTGAAATTTTTTGCTTTTTCCTGCTCCTCTTAGCATGATAAAGAAGATTCAAAGAGAGTGAGATGCCAGTTCTTTTCATTCAGTCAGTAGCTTCAAACATTTCTGGTATATGAATAACATGATGTTTTTCAATGGCAAAAATCAATGAATATTGTAAATGCACAAAAAGTAATTTCTCCGCATTGCAAGGTGCAATTCTGAAATTTTTTGCTTTTTCCTGCTCCTCTTAGCATGATAAAGAAGATTCAAAGAGAGTGAGATGCCAGCTCCTTTCATTCAGTCAGTAGCTTCAAACATTTCTGGACGTTTTTCAATGGCAAAAATCAATGAATATTGTAAATGCACAAACAGTAATTTCTCCGCATTGCAAGGTGCAATTCTAAAATTTTTTGCTTTTTCCTGCTCCTCTTAGCATGATAAAGAAGATTCAAAGAGAGTGAGATGCCAGCTCCTTTCATTCAGTCAGTAGCTTCAAACATTTCTGGACGTTTTTCAATGGCAAAAATCAATGAATATTGTGAATGCACAAACAGTAATTTCTCCGCATTGCAAGGTGCAATTCTGAAATTTTTTGCTTTTTCCTGCTCCTCTTAGCATGATAAAGACGATTCAAAGAGAGTGAGATGCCAGCTCCTTTCATTCAGTCAGTAGCTTCAAACATTTCTGGACGTTTTTCAATGGCAAAAATCAATGAATATTGTAAATGCACAAACAGTAATTTCTCCACATTGCAAGGTGCAATTCTGAAATTTTTTGCATTTTCCTGCTCCTCTTAGCATGATAAAGAAGATTCAAAGAGAGTGAGATGCCAGCTCTTTTCATTCAGTCAGTAGCTTCAAACATTTCTGGTATATGAATAACATGATGTTTTTCAATGGCAAAAATCAATGAATATTGTAAATCCACAAACAGTAATTTCTCCGCATTGCAAGGTGCAATTCTGAAATTTTTTGCTTTTTCCTGCTCCTCATAGCATGATAAAGAAGATTCAAAGAGAGTGAGATGCCAGCTCCTTTCATTCAGTCAGTAGCTTCAAACATTTCTGGACGTTTTTCAATGGCAAAAATCAATGAATATTGTAAATGCACAAACTAATTTCTCCACATTGCAAGGTGCAATTCTGAAATTTTTTGCTTTTTCCTGCTCCTCTTAGCATGATAAAGAAGATTCAAAGAGAGTGAGATGCCAGCTCTTTTCATTCAGTCAGTAGCTTCAAACATTTCTGGTATATGAATAACATGATGTTTTTCAATGGCAAAAATCAATGAATATTGTAAATGCACAAACAGTAATTTCTCCGCATTGCAAGGTGCAATTCTGAAATTTTTTGCTTTTTCCTGCTCTTCTTAGCATGATAAAGAAGATTCAAAGAGAGTGAGATGCCAGCTCCTTTCATTCAGTCAGTAGCTTCAAACATTTCTGGACGTTTTTCAATGGCAAAAATCAATGAATATTGTAAATGCACAAACAGTAATTTCTCCACATTGCAAGGTGCAATTCTGAAATTTTTTGCTTTTTCCTGCTCCTCTTAGCATGATAAAGAAGATTCAAAGAGAGTGAGATGCCAGCTCTTTTCATTCAGTCAGTAGCTTCAAACATTTCTGGTATATGAATAGCATGATGTTTTTCAATGGCAAAAATCAATGAATATTGTAAATGCACAAAGAGTAATTTCTCCGCATTGCAAGGTGCAATTCTGAAATTTTTTGCTTTTTCCTGCTCCTCTTAGCATGATAAAGAAGATTCAAAGAGAGTGAGATGCCAGCTCCTTTCATTCAGTCAGTAGCTTCAAACATTTCTGGACGTTTTTCAATGGCAAAAATCAATGAATATTGTAAATGCACAAACAGTAATTTCTACACATTGCAAGGTGCAATTCTGAAATTTTTTGCTTTTTCCTGCTCCTCTTAGCATGATAAAGAAGATTCAAAGAGAGTGAGATGCCAGCTCTTTTCATTCAGTCAGTAGCTTCAAACATTTCTGGTATATGAATAACATGATGTTTTTCAATGGCAAAAATCAATGAATATTGTAAATGCACAAACAGTAATTTCTCCGCATTGCAAGGTGCAATTCTGAAATTTTTTGCTTTTTCCTGCTTCTCATAGCATGATAAAGAAGATTCAAAGAGAGTGAGATGCCAGCTCCTTTCATTCAGTCAGTAGCTTCAAACATTTCTGGACGTTTTTCAATGGCAAAAATCAATGAATATTGTAAATGCACAAACAGTAATTTCTCCACATTGCAAGGTGCAATTCTGAAATTTTTTGCTTTTTCCTGCTCCTCTTAGCATGATAAAGAAGATTCAAAGAGAGTGAGATGCCAGCTCTTTTCATTCAGTCAGTAGCTTCAAACATTTCTGGTATATGAATAACAAGATGTTTTTCAATGGCAAAAATCAATGAATATTGTAAATGCACAAACAGTAATTTCTCCGCATTGCAAGGTGCAATTCTGAAATTTTTTGCTTTTTCCTGCTCCTCTTAGCATGATAAAGAAGATTCAAAGAGAGTGAGATGCCAGCTCCTTTCATTCAGTCAGTAGCTTCAAACATTTCTGAACGTTTCTCAATGGCAAAAATCAGTGAATATTGTAAATACACAAACAGTAATTTCTCCACATTGCAAGGTGCAATTCTGAAATTTTTTGCTTTTTCCTGCTCCTCTTAGCATGATAAAGAAGATTCAAAGAGAGTGAGATGCCAGCTCTTTTCATTCAGTCAGTAGCTTCAAACATTTCTGGTATATGAATAACATGATGTTTTTCAATGGCAAAAATCAATGAATATTGTAAATGCACAAACAGTAATTTCTCCGCATTGCAAGGTGCAATTCTGAAATTTTTTGATTTATCCTGCTACTCATAGCATGATAAAGAAGATTCAAAGAGAGTGAGATGCCAGCTCCTTTCATTCAGTCAGTAGCTTCATACATTTCTGGACGTTTTTCAATGGCAAAAATCAATGAATATTGTAAATGCACAAACAGTAATTTCTCCACATTGCAAGGTGCAATTCTGAAATTTTTTGCTTTTTCCTGCTCCTCTTAGCATGATAAAGAAGATTCAAAGAGAGTGAGATGCCAGCTCTTTTCATTCAGTCAGTAGCTTCAAACATTTCTGGTATATGAATAACATGATGTTTTTCAATGGCAAAAATCAATGAATATTGTAAATGCACAAACAGTAATTTCTCCGCATTGCAATGTGCAATTCTGAAATTTTTTGCTTTTTCCTGCTCCTCTTAGCATGATAAAAAAGATTCAAAGAGAGTGAGATGCCAGCTCCTTTCATTCAGTCAGTAGCTTCAAACATTTCTGGACGTTTTTCAATGGCAAAAATCAATGAATATTGTAAATGCACAAACAGTAATTTCTACACATTGCAAGGTGCAATTCTGAAATTTTTTGCTTTTTCCTGCTCCTCTTAGCATGATAAAGAAGATTCAAAGAGAGTGAGATGCCAGCTCTTTTCATTCAGTCAGTAGCTTCAAACATTTCTGGTATATGAATAACATGATGTTTTTCAATGGCAAAAATCAATGAATATTGTAAATGCACAAACAGTAATTTCTCCGCATTGCAAGGTGCAATTCTGAAATTTTTTGCTTTTTCCTGCTTCTCATAGCATGATAAAGAAGATTCAAAGAGAGTGAGATGCCAGCTCCTTTCATTCAGTCAGTAGCTTCAAACATTTCTGGACGTTTTCAATGGCAAAAATCAATGAATATTGTAAATGCACAAACAGTAATTTCTCCACATTGCAAGGTGCAATTCTGAAATTTTTTGCTTTTTCCTGCTCCTCTTAGCATGATAAAGAAGATTCAAAGAGAGTGAGATGCCAGCTCTTTTCATTCAGTCAGTAGCTTCAAACATTTCTGGTATATGAATAACAAGATGTTTTTCAATGGCAAAAATCAATGAATATTGTAAATGCACAAACAGTAATTTCTCCGCATTGCAAGGTGCAATTCTGAAATTTTTTGCTTTTTCCTGCTCCTCTTAGCATGATAAAGAAGATTCAATGAGAGTGAGATGCCAGCTCCTTTCATTCAGTCAGTAGCTTCAAACATTTCTGAACGTTTCTCAATGGCAAAAATCAGTGAATATTGTAAATGCACAAACAGTAATTTCTCCACATTGCAAGGTGCAATTCTGAAATTTTTTGCTTTTTCCTGCTCCTCTTAGCATGATAAAGAAGATTCAAAGAGAGTGAGATGCCAGCTCTTTTCATTCAGTCAGTAGCTTCAAACATTTCTGGTATATGAATAACATGATGTTTTTCAATGGCAAAAATCAATGAATATTGTAAATGCACAAACAGTAATTTCTCCGCATTGCAAGGTGCAATTCTGAAATTTTTTGATTTTTCCTGCTCCTCATAGCATGATAAAGAAGATTCAAAGAGAGTGAGATGCCAGCTCCTTTCATTCAGTCAGTAGCTTCAAACATTTCTGGACGTTTTTCAATGGCAAAAATCAATGAATATTGTAAATGCACAAACAGTAATTTCTCCACATTGCAAGGTGCAATTCTGAAATTTTTTGCTTTTTCCTGCTCCTCTTAGCATGATAAAGAAGATTCAAAGAGAGTGAGATGATAGCTCTTTTCATTCAGTCAGTAGCTTCAAACATTTCTGGTATATGAATAACAAGATGTTTTTCAATGGCAAAAATCAATGAATATTGTAAATGCACAAACAGTAATTTCTCTGCATTGCAAGGTGCAATTCTGAAATTTTTTGCTTTTTCCTGCTCCTCTTAGCATGATAAAGAAGATTCAAAGAGAGTGAGATGCCAGCTCCTTTCATTCAGTCAGTAGCTTCAAACATTTCTGAACGTTTCTCAATGGCAAAAATCAATGAATATTGTAAATGCACAAACAGTAATTTCTCCACATTGCAAGGTGCAATTCTGAAATTTTTTGCTTTTTCCTGCTCCTCTTAGCATGATAAAGAAGATTCAAAGAGAGTGAGATGCCAGCTCTTTTCATTCAGTCAGTAGCTTCAAACATTTCTGGTATATGAATAACATGATGTTTTTCAATGGCAAAAATCAATGAATATTGTAAATGCACAAACAGTAATTTCTCCGCATTGCAATGTGCAATTCTGAAATTTTTTGCTTTTTCCTGCTCCTCTTAGCATGATAAAGAAGATTCAAAGAGAGTGAGATGCCAGCTCCTTTCATTCAGTCAGTAGCTTCAAACATTTCTGGACGTTTTTCAATGGCAAAAATCAATGAATATTGTAAATGCACAAACAGTAATTTCTCCACATTGCAAGGTGCAATTCTGAATTTTTTTGCTTTTTCCTGCTCCTCTTAGCATGATAAAAAAGATTCAAAGAGAGTGAGATGCCAGCTCTTTTCATTCAGTCAGTAGCTTCAAACATTTCTGGTATATGAATAACATGATGTTTTTCAATGGCAAAAATCAATGAATATTGTAAATGCACAAACAGTGATTTCTCCGCATTGCAAGGTGCAATTCTGAAATTTTTTGCTTTTTCCTGCTCCTCTTAGCATGATAAAGAAGATTCAAAGAGAGTGAGATGCCAGCTCCTTTCATTCAGTCAGTAGCTTCAAACATTTCTGGACGTTTTTCAATGGCAAAAATCAATGAATATTGTAAATGCACAAACAGTAATTTCTACACATTGCAAGGTGCAATTCTGAAATTTTTTGCTTTTTCCTGCTCCTCTTAGCATGATAAAGAAGATTCAAAGAGAGTGAGATGCCAGCTCTTTTCATTCAGTCAGTAGCTTCAAACATTTCTGGTATATGAATATCATGATGTTTTTCAATGGCAAAAATCAATGAATATTGTAAATGCACAAACAGTAATTTCTCCGCATTGCAAGGTGCAATTCTGAAATTTTTTGATTTTTCCTGCTCCTCATAGCATGATAAAGAAGATTCAAAGAGAGTGAGATGCCAGCTCCTTTCATTCAGTCAGTAGCTTCAAACATTTCTGGACGTTTTTCAATGGCAAAAATCAATGAATATTGTAAATGCACAAACTAATTTCTCCACATTGCAAGGTGCAATTCTGAAATTTTTTGCTTTTTCCTGCTCCTCTTAGCATGATAAAGAAGATTCAAAGAGAGTGAGATGCCAGCTCTTTTCATTCAGTCAGTAGCTTCAAACATTTCTGGTATATGAATAACATGATGTTTTTCAATGGCAAAAATCAATGAATATTGTAAATGCACAAACAGTAATTTCTCCGCATTGCAAGGTGCAATTCTGAAATTTTTTGCTTTTTTCTGCTCCTCTTAGCATGATAAAGAAGATTCAAAGAGAGTGAGATGCCAGCTCCTTTCATTCAGTCAGTAGCTTCAAACATTTCTGGACGTTTTTCAATGGCAAAAATCAATGAATATTGTAAATGCACAAACAGTAATTTCTACACATTGCAAGGTGCAATTCTGAAATTTTTTGCTTTTTCCTGCTCCTCTTAGCATGATAAAGAAGATTCAAAGACAGTGAGATGCCAGCTCTTTTCATTCAGTCAGTAGCTTCAAACATTTCTGGTATATGAATAACATGATGTTTTTCAATGGCAAAAATCAATGAATATTGTAAATGCACAAACAGTAATTTCTCCGCATTGCAAGGTGCAATTCTGAAATTTTTTGCTTTTTCCTGCTCCTCATAGCATGATAAAGAAGATTCAAAGAGAGTGAGATGCCAGCTCCTTTCATTCAGTCAGTAGCTTCAAACATTTCTGGACGTTTTTCAATGGCAAAAATCAATGAATATTGTAAATGCACAAACAGTAATTTCTCCACATTGCAAGGTGCAATTCTGAAATTTTTTGCTTTTTCCTGCTCCTCTTAGCATGATAAAGAAGATTCAAAGAGAGTGAGATGCCAGCTCTTTTCATTCAGTCAGTAGCTTCAAACATTTCTGGTATATGAATAACATGATGTTTTTCAATGGCAAAAATCAATGAATATTGTAAATGCACAAACAGTAATTTCTCTGCATTGCAAGGTGCAATTCTGAAATTTTTTGCTTTTTCCTGCTCCTCATAGCATGATAAAGAAGATTCAAAGAGAGTGAGATGCCATCTCCTTTCATTCAGTCAGTAGCTTCAAACATTTCTGGACGTTTTTCAATGGCAAAAATCAATGAATATTGTAAATGCACAAACAGTAATTTCTCCACATTGCAAGGTGCAATTCTGAAATTTTTTGCTTTTTCCTGCTCCTCTTAGCATGATAAAGAAGATTCAAAGAGAGTGAGATGCCAGCTCTTTTCATTCAGTCAGGAGCTTCAAACATTTCTGGTATATGAATAACAAGATGTTTTTCAATGGCAAAAATCAATGAATATTGTAAATGCACAAACAGTAATTTCTCCGCATTGCAAGGTGCAATTCTGAAATTTTTTGCTTTTTCCTGCTCCTCTTAGCATGATAAAGAAGATTCAAAGAGAGTGAGATGCCAGCTCCTTTCATTCAGTCAGTAGCTTCAAACATTTCTGAACGTTTCTCAATGGCAAAAATCAATGAATATTGTAAATGCACAAACAGTAATTTCTCCACATTGCAAGGTGCAATTCTGAAATTTTTTGCTTTTTCCTGCTCCTCTTAGCATGATAAAGAAGATTCAAAGAGAGTGAGATGCCAGCTCTTTTCATTCAGTCAGTAGCTTCAAACATTTCTGGTATATGAATAACATGATGTTTTTCAATGGCAAAAATCAATGAATATTGTAAATGCACAAACAGTAATTTCTCCGCATTGCAAGGCGCAATTCTGAAATTTTTTGCTTTTTCCTGCTCCTCATAGCATGATAAAGAAGATTCAAAGAGAGTGAGATGCCAGCTCCTTTCATTCAGTCAGTAGCTTCAAACATTTCTGGATGTTTTTCAATGGCAAAAATCAATGAATATTGTAAATGCACAAACAGTAATTTCTCCACATTGCAAGGTGCAATTCTGAAATTTTTTGCTTTTTCCTGCTCCTCTTAGCATGATAAAGAAGATTCAAAGAGAGTGAGATGCCAGCTCTTTTCATTCGGTCAGTAGCTTCAAACATTTCTGGTATATGAATAACATGATGTTTTTCAATGGCAAAAATCAATGAATATTGTAAATGCACAAACAGTAATTTCTCCGCATTGCAATGTGCAATTCTGAAATTTTTTGCTTTTTCCTGCTCCTCTTAGCATGATAAAGAAGATTCAAAGAGAGTGAGATGCCAGCTCCTTTCATTCAGTCAGTAGCTTCAAACATTTCTGGACGTTTTTCAATGGCAAAAATCAAAGAATATTGTAAATGCACAAACAGTAATTTCTCCACATTGCAAGGTGCAATTCTGAAATTTTTTGCTTTTTCCTGCTCCTCTTAGCATGATAAAGAAGATTCAAAGAGAGTGAGATGCCAGCTCTTTTCATTCAGTCAGTAGCTTCAAACATTTCTGGTATATGAATAACATGATGTTTTTCAATGGCAAAAATCAATGAATATTGTAAATGCACAAACAGTAATTTCTCTGCATTGCAAGGTGCAATTCTGAAATTTTTTGCTTTTTCCTGCTCCTCATAGCATGATAAAGAAGATTCAAAGAGAGTGAGATGCCATCTCCTTTCATTCAGTCAGTAGCTTCAAACATTTCTGGACGTTTTTCAATGGCAAAAATCAATGAATATTGTAAATGCACAAACAGTAATTTCTCCACATTGCAAGGTGCAATTCTGAAATTTTTTGCTTTTTCCTGCTCCTCTTAGCATGATAAAGAAGATTCAAAGAGAGTGAGATGCCAGCTCTTTTCATTCAGTCAGGAGCTTCAAACATTTCTGGTATATGAATAACAAGATGTTTTTCAATGGCAAAAATCAATGAATATTGTAAATGCACAAACAGTAATTTCTCCGCATTGCAAGGTGCAATTCTGAAATTTTTTGCTTTTTCCTGCTCCTCTTAGCATGATAAAGAAGATTCAAAGAGAGTGAGATGCCAGCTCCTTTCATTCAGTCAGTAGCTTCAAACATTTCTGAACGTTTCTCAATGGCAAAAATCAATGAATATTGTAAATGCACAAACAGTAATTTCTCCACATTGCAAGGTGCAATTCTGAAATTTTTGGCTTTTTCCTGCTCCTCTTAGCATGATAAAGAAGATTCAAAGAGAGTGAGATGCCAGCTCTTTTCATTCAGTCAGTAGCTTCAAACATTTCTGGTATATGAATAACATGATGTTTTTCAATGGCAAAAATCAATGAATATTGTAAATGCACAAACAGTAATTTCTCCGCATTGCAAGGCGCAATTCTGAAATTTTTTGCTTTTTCCTGCTCCTCATAGCATGATAAAGAAGATTCAAAGAGAGTGAGATGCCAGCTCCTTTCATTCAGTCAGTAGCTTCAAACATTTCTGGACGTTTTTCAATGGCAAAAATCAATGAATATTGTAAATGCACAAACAGTAATTTCTCCACATTGCAAGGTGCAATTCTGAAATTTTTTGCTTTTTCCTGCTCCTCTTAGCATGATAAAGAAGATTCAAAGAGAGTGAGATGCCAGCTCTTTTCATTCGGTCAGTAGCTTCAAACATTTCTGGTATATGAATAACATGATGTTTTTCAATGGCAAAAATCAATGAATATTGTAAATGCACAAACAGTAATTTCTCCGCATTGCAATGTGCAATTCTGAAATTTTTTGCTTTTTCCTGCTCCTCTTAGCATGATAAAGAAGATTCAAAGAGAGTGAGATGCCAGCTCCTTTCATTCAGTCAGTAGCTTCAAACATTTCTGGACGTTTTTCAATGGCAAAAATCAATGAATATTGTAAATGCACAAACAGTAATTTCTCCACATTGCAAGGTGCAATTCTGAAATTTTTTGCTTTTTCCTGCTCCTCTTTGCATGATAAAGAAGATTCAAAGAGAGTGAGATGCCAGCTCTTTTCATTCAGTCAGTAGGTTCAAACATTTCTGGTATATGAATAACATGATGTTTTTCAATGGCAAAAATCAATGAATATTGTAAATGCACAAACAGTAATTTCTCCGCATTGCAAGGTGCAATTCTGAAATTTTTTGCTTTTTCCTGCTCCTCTTAGCATGATAAAGAAGATTCAAAGAGAGTGAGATGCCAGCTCCTTTCATTCAGTCAGTAACTTCAAACATTTCTGGACGTTTTTCAATGGCAAAAATCAATGAATATTGTAAATGCACAAACAGTAATTTCTACACATTGCAAGGTGCAATTCTGAAATTTTTTGCTTTTTCCTGCTCCTCTTAGCATGATAAAGAAGATTCAAAGAGAGTGAGATGCCAGCTCTTTTCATTCAGTCAGTAGCTTCAAACATTTCTGGTATATGAATATCATGATGTTTTTCAATGGCAAAAATCAATGAATATTGTAAATGCACAAACAGTAATTTCTCCGCATTGCAAAGAGCAATTCTGAAATTTTTTGATTTTTCCTGCTCCTCATAGCATGATAAAGAAGATTCAAAGAGAGTGAGATGCCAGCTCCTTTCATTCAGTCAGTAGCTTCAAACATTTCTGGACGTTTTTCAATGGCAAAAATCAATGAATATTGTAAATGCACAAACTAATTTCTCCACATTGCAAGGTGCAATTCTGAAATTTTTTGCTTTTTCCTGCCCCTCTTAGCATGATAAAGAAGATTCAAAGAGAGTGACATGCCAGCTCTTTTCATTCAGTCAGTAGCTTCAAACATTTCTGGTATATGAATAACATGATGTTTTTCAATGGCAAAAATCAATGAATATTGTAAATGCACAAACAGTAATTTCTCCGCATTGCAAGGTGCAATTCTGAAATTTTTTGCTTTTTCCTGCTCCTCATAGCATGATAAAGAAGATTCAAAGAGAGTGAGATGCCAGCTCCTTTCATTCAGTCAGTAGCTTCAAACATTTCTGGACGTTTTTCAATGGCAAAAATCAATGAATATTGTAAATGCACAAACAGTAATTTCTACACATTGCAAGGTGCAATTCTGAAATTTTTTGCTTTTTCCTGCTCCTCTTAGCATGATAAAGAAGATTCAAAGAGAGTGAGATGCCAGCTCTTTTCATTCAGTCAGTAGCTTCAAACATTTCTGGTATATGAATAACATGATGTTTTTCAATGGCAAAAATCAATGAATATTGTAAATGCACAAACAGTAATTTCTCCGCATTGCAAGGTGCAATTCTGAAATTTTTTGCTTTTTCCTGCTCCTCATAGCATGATAAAGAAGATTCAAAGAGAGTGAGATGCCAGCTCCTTTCATTCAGTCAGTAGCTTCAAACATTTCTGGACGTTTTTCAATGGCAAAAATCAATGAATATTGTAAATACACAAACAGTAATTTCTCCACATTGCAAGGTGCAATTCTGAAATTTTTTGCTTTTTCCTGCTCCTCTTAGCATGATAAAGAAGATTCAAAGAGAGTGAGATGCCAGCTCTTTTCATTCAGTCAGTAGCTTCAAACATTTCTGGTATATGAATAACATGATGTTTTTCAATGGCAAAAATCAATGAATATTGTAAATGCACAAACAGTAATTTCTCCGCATTGCAAGGTGCAATTCTGAAATTTTTTGCTTTTTCCTGCTCCTCATAGCATGATAAAGAAGATTCAAAGAGAGTGAGATGCCAGCTCCTTTCATTCAGTCAGTAGCTTCAAACATTTCTGGACGTTTTTCAATGGCAAAAATCAATGAATATTGTAAATGCACAAACAGTAATTTCTCCACATTGCAAGGTGCAATTCTGAAATTTTTTGCTTTTTCCTGCTCCTCTTAGCATGATAAAGAAGATTCAAAGAGAGTGAGATGCCAGCTCTTTTCATTCAGTCAGTAGCTTCAAACATTTCTGGTATATGAATAACAAGATGTTTTTCAATGGCAAAAATCAATGAATATTGTAAATGCACAAACAGTAATTTCTCCGCATTGCAAGGTGCAATTCTGAAATTTTTTGCTTTTTCCTGCTCCTCTTAGCATGATAAAGAAGATTCAAAGAGAGTGAGATGCCAGCTCCTTTCATTCAGTCAGTAGCTTCAAACATTTCTGAACGTTTCTCAATGGCAAAAATCAATGAATATTGTAAATGCACAAACAGTAATTTCTCCACATTGCAAGGTGCAATTCTGAAATTTTTTGCTTTTTCCTGCTCCTCTTAGCATGATAAAGAAGATTCAAAGAGAGTGAGATGCCAGCTCTTTTCATTCAGTCAGTAGCTTCAAACATTTCTGGTATATGAATAACATGATGTTTTTCAATGGCAAAAATCAATGAATATTGTAAATGCACAAACAGTAATTTCTCCGCATTGCAATATGCAATTCTGAAATTTTTTGCTTTTTCCTGCTCCTCTTAGCATGATAAAGAAGATTCAAAGAGAGTGAGATGCCAGCTCCTTTCATTCAGTCAGTAGCTTCAAACATTTCTGGACATTTTTCAATGGCAAAAATCAATGAATATTGTAAATGCACAAACAGTAATTTCTCCACATTGCAAGGTGCAATTCTGAAATTTTTTGCTTTTTCCTGCTCCTCTTAGCATGATAAAGAAGATTCAAAGAGAGTGAGATGCCAGCTCTTTTCATTCAGTCAGTAGCTTCAAACATTTCTGGTATATGAATAACATGATGTTTTTCAATGGCAAAAATCAATGAATATTGTAAATGCACAAACAGTAATTTCTCCGCATTGCAAGGTGCAATTCTGAAATGTTTTGCTTTTTCCTGCTCCTCTTAGCATGATAAAGAAGATTCAAAGAGAGTGAGATGCCAGCTCCTTTCATTCAGTCAGTAGCTTCAAACATTTCTGGACGTTTTTCAATGGCAAAAATCAATGAATATTGTAAATGCACAAACAGTAATTTCTACACATTGCAAGGTGCAATTCTGAAATTTTTTGCTTTTTCCTGCTCCTCTTAGCATGATAAAGAAGATTCAAAGAGAGTGAGATGCCAGCTCTTTTCATTCAGTCAGTAGCTGCAAACATTTCTGGTATATGAATATCATGATGTTTTTCAATGGCAAAAATCAATGAATATTGTAAATGCACAAACTAATTTCTCCACATTGCAAGGTGCAATTCTGAAATTTTTTGCTTTTTCCTGCTCCTCTTAGCATGATAAAGAAGATTCAAAGAGAGTGAGATGCCAGCTCCTTTCATTCAGTCAGTAGCTTCAAACATTTCTGGACGTTTTTCAATGGCAAAAATCAATGAATATTGTAAATGCACAAACAGTAATTTCTCCACATTGCAAGGTGCAATTCTGAAATGTTTTGATTTTTCCTGCTCCTCTTAGCATGATAAAGAAGATTCAAAGAGAGTGAGATGCCAGCTCCTTTCATTCAGTCAGTAGCTTCAAACATTTCTGGACGTTTTTCAATGGCAAAAATCAATGAATATTGTAAATGCACAAACAGTAATTTCTCCGCATTGCAAGGTGCAATTCTGAATTTTTTTGCTTTTTCCTGCTCCTCTTAGCATGATAAAGAAGATTCAAAAAGAGTGAGATGCCAGCTCCTTTCATTCAGTCAGTAGCTTCAATCATTTCTGGACGTTTTTCAATGGCAAAAATCAATGAATATTGTAAATACACAAACAGTAATTTCTCCACATTGCAAGGTGCAATTCTGAAATTTTTTGCTTTTTCCTGCTCCTCTTAGCATGATAAAGAAGATTCAAAGAGAGTGAGATGCCAGCTCTTTTCATTCAGTCAGTAGCTTCAAACATTTCTGGTATATGAATAACATGATGTTTTTCAATGGCAAAAATCAATGAATATTGTAAATGCACAAACAGTAATTTCTCCGCATTGCAAGGCGCAATTCTGAAATTTTTTGCTTTTTCCTGCTCCTCATAGCATGATAAAGAAGATTCAAAGAGAGTGAGATGCCAGCTCCTTTCATTCAGTCAGTAGCTTCAAACATTTCTGGACGTTTTTCAATGGCAAAAATCAATGAATATTGTAAATGCACAAACAGTAATTTCTCCACATTGCAAGGTGCAATTCTGAAATTTTTTGCTTTTTCCTGCTCCTCTTAGCATGATAAAGAAGATTCAAAGAGAGTGAGATGCCAGCTCTTTTCATTCGGTCAGTAGCTTCAAACATTTCTGGTATATGAATAACATGATGTTTTTCAATGGCAAAAATCAATGAATATTGTAAATGCACAAACAGTAATTTCTCCGCATTGCAATGTGCAATTCTGAAATTTTTTGCTTTTTCCTGCTCCTCTTAGCATGATAAAGAAGATTCAAAGAGAGTGAGATGCCAGCTCCTTTCATTCAGTCAGTAGCTTCAAACATTTCTGGACGTTTTTCAATGGCAAAAATCAATGAATATTGTAAATGCACAAACAGTAATTTCTCCACATTGCAAGGTGCAATTCTGAAATTTTTTGCTTTTTCCTGCTCCTCTTTGCATGATAAAGAAGATTCAAAGAGAGTGAGATGCCAGCTCTTTTCATTCAGTCAGTAGGTTCAAACATTTCTGGTATATGAATAACATGATGTTTTTCAATGGCAAAAATCAATGAATATTGTAAATGCACAAACAGTAATTTCTCCGCATTGCAAGGTGCAATTCTGAAATTTTTTGCTTTTTCCTGCTCCTCTTAGCATGATAAAGAAGATTCAAAGAGAGTGAGATGCCAGCTCCTTTCATTCAGTCAGTAACTTCAAACATTTCTGGACGTTTTTCAATGGCAAAAATCAATGAATATTGTAAATGCACAAACAGTAATTTCTACACATTGCAAGGTGCAATTCTGAAATTTTTTGCTTTTTCCTGCTCCTCTTAGCATGATAAAGAAGATTCAAAGAGAGTGAGATGCCAGCTCTTTTCATTCAGTCAGTAGCTTCAAACATTTCTGGTATATGAATATCATGATGTTTTTCAATGGCAAAAATCAATGAATATTGTAAATGCACAAACAGTAATTTCTCCGCATTGCAAAGAGCAATTCTGAAATTTTTTGATTTTTCCTGCTCCTCATAGCATGATAAAGAAGATTCAAAGAGAGTGAGATGCCAGCTCCTTTCATTCAGTCAGTAGCTTCAAACATTTCTGGACGTTTTTCAATGGCAAAAATCAATGAATATTGTAAATGCACAAACTAATTTCTCCACATTGCAAGGTGCAATTCTGAAATTTTTTGCTTTTTCCTGCCCCTCTTAGCATGATAAAGAAGATTCAAAGAGAGTGACATGCCAGCTCTTTTCATTCAGTCAGTAGCTTCAAACATTTCTGGTATATGAATAACATGATGTTTTTCAATGGCAAAAATCAATGAATATTGTAAATGCACAAACAGTAATTTCTCCGCATTGCAAGGTGCAATTCTGAAATTTTTTGCTTTTTCCTGCTCCTCATAGCATGATAAAGAAGATTCAAAGAGAGTGAGATGCCAGCTCCTTTCATTCAGTCAGTAGCTTCAAACATTTCTGGACGTTTTTCAATGGCAAAAATCAATGAATATTGTAAATGCACAAACAGTAATTTCTACACATTGCAAGGTGCAATTCTGAAATTTTTTGCTTTTTCCTGCTCCTCTTAGCATGATAAAGAAGATTCAAAGAGAGTGAGATGCCAGCTCTTTTCATTCAGTCAGTAGCTTCAAACATTTCTGGTATATGAATAACATGATGTTTTTCAATGGCAAAAATCAATGAATATTGTAAATGCACAAACAGTAATTTCTCCGCATTGCAAGGTGCAATTCTGAAATTTTTTGCTTTTTCCTGCTCCTCATAGCATGATAAAGAAGATTCAAAGAGAGTGAGATGCCAGCTCCTTTCATTCAGTCAGTAGCTTCAAACATTTCTGGACGTTTTTCAATGGCAAAAATCAATGAATATTGTAAATACACAAACAGTAATTTCTCCACATTGCAAGGTGCAATTCTGAAATTTTTTGCTTTTTCCTGCTCCTCTTAGCATGATAAAGAAGATTCAAAGAGAGTGAGATGCCAGCTCTTTTCATTCAGTCAGTAGCTTCAAACATTTCTGGTATATGAATAACATGATGTTTTTCAATGGCAAAAATCAATGAATATTGTAAATGCACAAACAGTAATTTCTCCGCATTGCAAGGTGCAATTCTGAAATTTTTTGCTTTTTCCTGCTCCTCATAGCATGATAAAGAAGATTCAAAGAGAGTGAGATGCCAGCTCCTTTCATTCAGTCAGTAGCTTCAAACATTTCTGGACGTTTTTCAATGGCAAAAATCAATGAATATTGTAAATGCACAAACAGTAATTTCTCCACATTGCAAGGTGCAATTCTGAAATTTTTTGCTTTTTCCTGCTCCTCTTAGCATGATAAAGAAGATTCAAAGAGAGTGAGATGCCAGCTCTTTTCATTCAGTCAGTAGCTTCAAACATTTCTGGTATATGAATAACAAGATGTTTTTCAATGGCAAAAATCAATGAATATTGTAAATGCACAAACAGTAATTTCTCCGCATTGCAAGGTGCAATTCTGAAATTTTTTGCTTTTTCCTGCTCCTCTTAGCATGATAAAGAAGATTCAAAGAGAGTGAGATGCCAGCTCCTTTCATTCAGTCAGTAGCTTCAAACATTTCTGAACGTTTCTCAATGGCAAAAATCAATGAATATTGTAAATGCACAAACAGTAATTTCTCCACATTGCAAGGTGCAATTCTGAAATTTTTTGCTTTTTCCTGCTCCTCTTAGCATGATAAAGAAGATTCAAAGAGAGTGAGATGCCAGCTCTTTTCATTCAGTCAGTAGCTTCAAACATTTCTGGTATATGAATAACATGATGTTTTTCAATGGCAAAAATCAATGAATATTGTAAATGCACAAACAGTAATTTCTCCGCATTGCAATATGCAATTCTGAAATTTTTTGCTTTTTCCTGCTCCTCTTAGCATGATAAAGAAGATTCAAAGAGAGTGAGATGCCAGCTCCTTTCATTCAGTCAGTAGCTTCAAACATTTCTGGACATTTTTCAATGGCAAAAATCAATGAATATTGTAAATGCACAAACAGTAATTTCTCCACATTGCAAGGTGCAATTCTGAAATTTTTTGCTTTTTCCTGCTCCTCTTAGCATGATAAAGAAGATTCAAAGAGAGTGAGATGCCAGCTCTTTTCATTCAGTCAGTAGCTTCAAACATTTCTGGTATATGAATAACATGATGTTTTTCAATGGCAAAAATCAATGAATATTGTAAATGCACAAACAGTAATTTCTCCGCATTGCAAGGTGCAATTCTGAAATGTTTTGCTTTTTCCTGCTCCTCTTAGCATGATAAAGAAGATTCAAAGAGAGTGAGATGCCAGCTCCTTTCATTCAGTCAGTAGCTTCAAACATTTCTGGACGTTTTTCAATGGCAAAAATCAATGAATATTGTAAATGCACAAACAGTAATTTCTACACATTGCAAGGTGCAATTCTGAAATTTTTTGCTTTTTCCTGCTCCTCTTAGCATGATAAAGAAGATTCAAAGAGAGTGAGATGCCAGCTCTTTTCATTCAGTCAGTAGCTGCAAACATTTCTGGTATATGAATATCATGATGTTTTTCAATGGCAAAAATCAATGAATATTGTAAATGCACAAACTAATTTCTCCACATTGCAAGGTGCAATTCTGAAATTTTTTGCTTTTTCCTGCTCCTCTTAGCATGATAAAGAAGATTCAAAGAGAGTGAGATGCCAGCTCCTTTCATTCAGTCAGTAGCTTCAAACATTTCTGGACGTTTTTCAATGGCAAAAATCAATGAATATTGTAAATGCACAAACAGTAATTTCTCCACATTGCAAGGTGCAATTCTGAAATGTTTTGATTTTTCCTGCTCCTCTTAGCATGATAAAGAAGATTCAAAGAGAGTGAGATGCCAGCTCCTTTCATTCAGTCAGTAGCTTCAAACATTTCTGGACGTTTTTCAATGGCAAAAATCAATGAATATTGTAAATGCACAAACAGTAATTTCTCCGCATTGCAAGGTGCAATTCTGAATTTTTTTGCTTTTTCCTGCTCCTCTTAGCATGATAAAGAAGATTCAAAAAGAGTGAGATGCCAGCTCCTTTCATTCAGTCAGTAGCTTCAATCATTTCTGGACGTTTTTCAATGGCAAAAATCAATGAATATTGTAAATACACAAACAGTAATTTCTCCACATTGCAAGGTGCAATTCTGAAATTTTTTGCTTTTTCCTGCTCCTCTTAGCATGATAAAGAAGATTCAAAGAGAGTGAGATGCCAGCTATTTTCATTCAGTCAGTAGCTTCAAACATTTCTGGTATATGAATAACAAGATGTTTTTCAATGGCAAAAATCAATGAATATGGTAAATGCACAAACAGTAATTTCTCCGCATTGCAAGGTGCAATTCTGAAATTTTTTGCTTTTTTCCTGCTCCTCTTAGCATGATAAAGAAGATTCAAAGAGAGTGAGATGCCAGCTCCTTTCATTCAGTTAGTAGCTTCAAACATTTCTGGACGTTTCTCAATGGCAAAAATCAATGAATATTGTAAATGCACAAACAGTAATTTCTCCACATTGCAAGGTGCAATTCTGAAATTTTTTGCTTTTTCCTGCTCCTCTTAGCATGATAAAGAAGATTCAAAGAGAGTGAGATGCCAGCTCTTTTCATTCAGTCAGTAGCTTCAAACATTTCTGGTATTTGAATAACATGATGTTTTTCAATGGCAAAAATCAATGAATATTGTAAATGCACAAACAGTAATTTCACCGCATTGCAAGGTGCAATTCTGAAATTTTTTGCTTTTTCCTGCTCCTCTTAGCATGATAAAGAAGATTCAAAGAGAGTGAGATGCCAGCTCCTTTCATTCAGTCAGTAGCTTCAAACATTTCTGGACGTTTTTCAATCTCAAAAATCAATGAATATTGTAAATGCACAAACAGTAATTTCTCCACATTGCAAGGTGCAATTCTGAAATTTTTTGCTTTGTCCTGCTCCTCTTAGCATGATAAAGAAGATTCAAAGAGAGTGAGATGCCAGCTCTTTTCATTCAGTCAGTAGCTTCAAACATTTCTGGTATATGAATAACATGATGTTTTTCAATGGCAAAAATCAATGAATATTGTAAATGCACAAACAGTAATTTCTCCGCATTGCAAGGTGCAATTCTGAAATTTTTTGCTTTTTCCTGCTCCTCTTAGCATGATAAAGAAGATTAAAAGAGAGTGAGATGCCAGCTCCTTTCATTCAGTCAGTAGCTTCAAACATTTCTGGACGTTTTTCAATGGCAAAAATCAATGAATATTGTAAATGCACAAACAGTAATTTCTCCACATTGCAAGGTGCAATTCTGAAATGTTTTAATTTTTCCTTCTCCTCTTAGCATGATAAAGAAGATTCAAAGAGAGTGAGATGCCAGCTCCTTTCATTCAGTCAGTAGCTTCAAACATTTCTGGACGTTTTTCAATGGCAAAAATCAATGAATATTGTAAATGCACAAACAGTAATTTCTCCACATTGCAAGGTGCAATTCTGAAATTTTTTGCTTTTTCCTGCTCCTCTTAGCATGATAAAGAAGATTCAAAGAGAGTGAGATGCCTCCTCTTTTCATTCAGTCAGTAGCTTCACACATTTCTGGTATATGAATAACATGATGTTTTTCAATGGCAAAAATCAATGAATATTGTAAATGCACAAACAGTAATTTCTCCGCATTGCAAGGTGCAATTCTGAATTTTTTTGCTTTTTCCTGCTCCACTTAGCATGATAAAGAAGATTCAAAAAGATTGAGATGCCAGCTCCTTTCATTCAGTCAGTAGCTTCAATCATTTCTGGACGTTTTTCAATGGCAAAAATCAATGAATATTGTAAATACACAAACAGTAATTTCTCCACATTGCAAGGTGCAATTCTGAAATTTTTTGCTTTTTCCTGCTCCTCTTAGCATGATAAAGAAGATTCAAAGAGAGTGAGATGCCAGCTATTTTCATTCAGTCAGTAGCTTCAAACATTTCTGGTATATGAATAACAAGATGTTTTTCAATGGCAAAAATCAATGAATATTGTAAATGCACAAACAGTAATTTCTCCGCATTGCAAGGTGCAATTCTGAAATTTTTTGCTTTTTCCTGCTCCTCTTAGCATGATAAAGAAGATTCAAAGAGAGTGAGATGCCAGCTCCTTTCATTCAGTTAGTAGCTTCAAACATTTCTGGACGTTTCTCAATGGCAAAAATCAATGAATATTGTGAATGCACAAACAGTAATTTCTCCACATTGCAAGGTGCAATTCTGAAATTTTTTGCTTTTTCCTGCTCCTCTTAGCATGATAAAGAAGATTCAAAGAGAGTGAGATGCCAGCTCTTTTCATTCAGTCAGTAGCTTCAAACATTTCTGGTATATGAATAACATGATGTTTTTCAATGGCAAAAATCAATGAATATTGTAAATGCACAAACAGTAATTTCTCCGCATTGCAAGGTGCAATTCTGAAATTTTTTGCTTTTTCCTGCTCCTCTTAGCATGATAAAGAAGATTCAAAGAGAGTGAGATGCCAGCTCCTTTCATTCAGTCAGTAGCTTCAAACATTTCTGGACGTTTTTCAATGGCAAAAATCAATGAATATTGTAAATGCACAAACAGTAATTTCTCCACATTGCAAGGTGCAATTCTGAAATTTTTTGCTTTTTCCTGCTCCTCTTAGCATGATAAAGAAGATTCAAAGAGAGTGAGATGCCAGCTCTTTTCATTCAGTCAGTAGCTTCAAACATTTCTGGTATATGAATAACATGATGTTTTTCAATGGCAAAAATCAATGAATATTGTAAATGCACAAACAGTAATTTCTCCGCATTGCAAGGTGCAATTCTGAATTTTTTTGCTTTTTCCTGCTCCTCATAGCATGATAAAGAAGATTCAAAGAGAGTGAGATGCCAGCTCCTTTCATTCAGTCAGTAGCTTCAAACATTTCTGGACGTTTTTCAATGGCAAAAATCAATGAATATTGTAAATGCACAAACTAATTTCTCCACATTGCAAGGTGCAATTCTGAAATTTTTTGCTCTTTCCTGCTCCTCTTAGCATGATAAAGAAGATTCAAAGAGAGTGAGATGCCAGCTCTTTTCATTCAGTCAGTAGCTTCAAACATTTCTGGTATATGAATAACATGATGTTTTTCAATGGCAAAAATCAATGAATATTGTAAATGCACAAACAGTAATTTCTCCGCATTGCAAGGTGCAATTCTGAAATTTTTTGCTTTTTCCTGCTCCTCTTATCATGATAAAGAAGATTCAAAGAGAGTGAGATGCCAGCTCCTTTCATTCAGTCAGTAGCTTCAAACATTTCTGGACGTTTTTCAATGGCAAAAATCAATGAATATTGTAAATGCACGAACAGTAATTTCTCCACATTGCAAGGTGCAATTCTGAAATTTTTTGCTTTTTCCTGCTCCTCTTAGCATGATAAAGAAGATTCAAAGAGAGTGAGATGCCAGCTCTTTTCATTCAGTCAGTAGCTTCAAACATTTCTGGTATATGAATAACATGATGTTTTTCAATGGCAAAATCAATGAATATTGTAAATGCACAAACAGTAATTTCTCCGCATTGCAAGGTGCAATTCTGAAATTTTTTGCTTTTTCCTGCTCCTCTTAGCATGATAAAGAATATTCAAAGAGAGTGAGATGCCAGCTCCTTTCATTCAGTCAGTAGCTTCAAACATTTCTGGACGTTTTTCAATGGCAAAAATCATTGAATATTGTAAATGCACAAACAGTAATTTCTCCACATTGCAAGGTGCAATTCTGAATTTTTTTGCTTTTTCCTGCTCCTCTTAGCATGATAAAGAAGATTCAAAGAGAGTGAGATGCCAGCTCTTTTCATTCAGTCAGTAGCTTCAAACATTTCTGGACGTTTTTCAATGGCAAAAATCAATGAATATTGTAAATGCACAAACAGTAATTTCTCCACATTGCAAGGTGCAATTCTGAAATTTTTTGCTTTTTCCTGCTCCTCTTAGCATGATAAAGAAGATTCAAAGAGAATGAGATGCCAGATCTTTTCATTCAGTCAGTAGCTTCAAACATTTCTGGTATATGAATAACATGATGTTTTTCAATGTCAAAAATCAATGATTATTGTAAATGCACAAACAGTAATTTCTCCGCATTGCATGGTGCAATTCTGAAATTTTTTGCTTTTTCCTGCTCCTCTTAGCATGATAAAGAAGATTCAAAGAGAGTGAGATGCCAGCTCCTTTCATTCAGTCAGTAGCTTCAAACATTTCTGGACGTTTTTCAATGCAAAAATCAATGAATATTGTAAATGCACAAACAGTAATTTCTCCACATTGCGAGGTGCAATTCTGAAATTTTTTGCTTTTTCCTGCTCCTCTTAGCATGATAAAGAAGATTCAAAGAGAGTGAGATGCCAGCTCTTTTCATTCAGTCAGTAGCTTCAAACATTTCTGGTATATGAATAACATGATGTTTTTCAATGGCAAAATCAATGAATATTGTAAATGCACAACCAGTAATTTCTCCGCATTGCAAGGTGCAATTCTGAAATTTTTTGCTTTTTCCTGCTCCTCTTAGCATGATAAAGAAGATTCAAAGAGAGTGAGATGCCAGCTCCTTTCATTCAGTCAGTAGCTTCAAACATTTCTGGACGTTTTTCAATGGCAAAAATCAATGAATATTGTAAATGCACAAACAGTAATTTCTCCACATTGCAAGGTGCAATTCTGAAATTTTTTGCTTTTTCCTGCTCCTCTTAGCATGATAAAGAAGATTCAAAGAGAGTGAGATGCCAGCTCTTTTCATTCAGTCAGTAGCTTCAAACATTTCTGGTATATGAATAACATGATGTTTTTCAATGGCAAAAATCAATGAATATTGTAAATGCACAAACAGTAATTTCTCCGCATTGCAAGGTGCAATTCTAAAATTTTTTGCTTTTTCCTGCTCCTCATAGCATGATAAAGAAGATTCAAAGAGAGTGAGATGCCAGCTCCTTTCATTCAGTCAGTAGCTTCAAACATTTCTGGACGTTTTTCAATGGCAAAAATCAATGAATATTGTAAATGCACAAACAGTAATTTCTCCACATTGCAAGGTGCAATTCTGAAATTTTTTGCTTTTTCCTGCTCCTCTTAGCATGATAAAGAAGATTCAAAGAGAATGAGATGCCAGCTCTTTTCATTCAGTCAGTAGCTTCAAACATTTCTGGTATATGAATAACATGATGTTTTTCAATGGCAAAAATCAATGATTATTGTAAATGCACAAACAGTAATTTCGCCGCATTGCAAGGTGCAATTCTGAAATTTTTTGCTTTTTCCTGCTCCTCTTAGCATGATAAAGAAGATTCAAAGAGAGTGAGATGCCAGCTCCTTTCATTCAGTCAGTAGCTTCAAACATTTCTGGACGTTTTTCAATGGCAAAAATCAATGAATATTGTAAATGCACAAACAGTAATTTCTCCACATTGCGAGGTGCAATTCTGAAATTTTTTGCTTTTTCCTGCTCCTCTTAGCATGATAAAGAAGATTCAAAGAGAATGAGATGCCAGCTCTTTTCATTCAGTCAGTAGCTTCAAACATTTCTGGTATATGAATAACATGATGTTTTTCAATGGCAAAAATCAATGAATATTGTAAATGCACAAACAGTAATTTCTCCGCATTGCAAGGTGCAATTCTGAAATTTTTTGCTTTTTCCTGCTCCTCTTAGCATGATAAAGAAGATTCGAAGAGAGTGAGATGCCAGCTCCTTTCATTCAGTCAGTAGCTTCAAACATTTCTGGACGTTTTTCAATGGCAAAAATCAATGAATATTGTAAATGCACAAACAGTAATTTCTCCACATTGCAAAGTGCAATTCTGAAATTTTTTGCTTTTTCCTGCTCCTCTTAGTATGATAAAGAAGATTCAAAAAGAGTGAGATGCCAGCTCTTTTCATTCAGTCAGTAGCTTCAAACTTTTCTGGTATATGAATAACATGATGTTTTTCAATGGCAAAAATCAATGATTATTGTAAATGCACAAACAGTAATTTCGCCGCATTGCAAGGTGCAATTCTGAAATTTTTTGCTTTTTCCTGCTCCTCTTAGCATGATAAAGAAGATTCAAAGAGAGTGAGATGCCAGCTCCTTTCATTCAGTCAGTAGCTTCAAACATTTCTAGACGTTTTTCAATGGCAAAAATCAATGAATATTGGAAATGCACAAACAGTAATTTCTCCACATTGCGAGGTGCAATTCTGAAATTTTTTGCTTTTTCCTGCTCCTCTTAGCATGATAAAGAAGATTCAAAGAGAGTGAGATGCCAGCTCTTTTCATTCAGTCAGTAGCTTCAAACATTTCTGGTATATGAATAACATGATGTTTTTCAATGGCAAAATCAATGAATATTGTAAATGCACAAACAGTAATTTCTCCGCATTACAAGGTGCAATTTTGAAATTTTTTGCTTTTTCCTGCTCCTCTTAGCATGATAAAGAAGATTCAAAGAGATTGAGATGCCAGCTCCTTTCATTCAGTCAGTATCTTCAAACATTTCTGGACGTTTTTTAATGGCAAAAATCAATGAATATTGTAAATGCACAAACAGTAATTTCTCCACATTGCAAGGTGCAATTCTGAATTTTTTTGCCTTTTCCTGCTCCTCTTAGCATGATAAAGAAGATTCAAAGAGAGTGAGATGCCAGCTCTTTTCATTCAGTCAGTAGCTTCAAACATTTCTGGTATATGAATAAAATGATGTTTTTCAATGGCAAAAATCAATGAATATTGTAAATGCACAAACAGTAATTTCTCCGCATTGCAAGGTGCAATTCTGAAATTTTTGCTTTTTCCTGCTCCTCTTAGCATGATAAAGAAGATTCAAAGAGAGTGAGATGCCAGCTCCTTTCATTCAGTCAGTAGCTTCAAACATTTCTGGACGTTTTTCAATGGCAAAAATCAATGAATATTGTAAATGCACAAAGAGTAATTTCTCCACATTGCAAGGTGCAATTCTGAAATTTTTTGCTTTTTCCTGCTCCTCTTAGCATGATAAAGAAGATTCAAAGAGAATGAGATGCCAACTCTTTTCATTCAGTCAGTAGCTTCAAACATTTCTGGTATATGAATAACATGATGTTTTTCAATGGCAAAAATCAATGAATATTGTAAATGCACAAACAGTAATTTCTCCGCATTGCAAGGTGCAATTCTGAAATTTTTTGCTTTTTCCTGCTCCTCTTAGCATGATAAAGAAGATTCAAAGAGAGTGAGATGCCAGCTCCTTTCATTCAGTTAGTAGCTTCAAACATTTCTGGACGTTTTTCAATGGCAAAAATCAATGAATATTGTAAATGCACAAAGAGTAATTTCTCCACATTGCAAGGTGCAATTCTGAAATTTTTTGCTTTTTCCTGCTCCTCTTAGCATGATAAAGAAGATTCAAAGAGAGTGAGATGCCAGCTCTTTTCATTCAGTCAGTAGCTTCAAACATTTCTGGTATATGAATAACATGATGTTTTTCAATGGCAAAAATCAATGAATATTGTAAATGCACAAACAGTAATTTCTCCGCATTACAAGGTGCAATTCTGAAATTTTTTGCTTTTTCCTGCTCCTCTTAGCATGATAAAGAAGATTCAAAGAGAGTGAGATGCCAGCTCCTTTCATTCAGTCAGTAGCTTCAAACATTTCTGGACGTTTTTTAATGGCAAAAATCAATGAATATTGTAAATGCACAAACAGTAATTTCTCCACATTGCAAGTTGCAATTCTGAAATTTTTTGCTTTTTCCTGCTCTTCTTAGCATGATAAAGACGATTCAAAGAGAGTGAGATGCCAGCTCTTTTCATTCAGTCAGTAGCTTCAAACATTTCTGGTATATGAATAACATGATGTTTTTCAATGGCAAAAATCAATGAATATTGTAAATGCACAAACAGTAATTTCTCCGCATTGCAAGGTGCAATTCTAAAATTTTTTGCTTTTTCCTGCTCCTCATAGCATGATAAAGAAGATTCAAAGAGAGTGAGATGCCAGCTCCTTTCATTCAGTCAGTAGCTTCAAACATTTCTGGACGTTTTTCAATGGCAAAAATCAATGAATATTGTAAATGCACAAACAGTAATTTCTCCGCATTGCAAGGTGCAATTCTGAAATTTTTTGCTTTTTCCTGCTCCTCTTAGCATGATAAAGAAGATTCAAAGAGAGTGAGATGCCAGCTCCTTTCATTCAGTAAGTAGCTTCAAACATTTCTGGACGTTTTTCAATGGCAAAAATCAATGAATATTGTAAATGCACAAACAGTAATTTCTCCACATTGCGAGGTGCAATTCTGAAATTTTTTGCTTTTTCCTGCTCCTCTTAGCATGATAAAGAAGATTCAAAGAGAATGAGATGCCAGCTCTTTTCATTCAGTCAGTAGCTTCAAACATTTCTGGTATATGAATAACATGATGTTTTTCAATGGCAAAAATCAATGAATATTGTAAATGCACAAACAGTAATTTCTCCGCATTGCAAGGTGCAATTCTGAAATTTTTTGCTTTTTCCTGCTCCTCTTAGCATGATAAAGAAGATTCGAAGAGAGTGAGATGCCAGCTCCTTTCATTCAGTCAGTAGCTTCAAACATTTCTGGACGTTTTTCAATGGCAAAAATCAATGAATATTGTAAATGCACAAACAGTAATTTCTCCACATTGCAAAGTGCAATTCTGAAATTTTTTGCTTTTTCCTGCTCCTCTTAGTATGATAAAGAAGATTCAAAAAGAGTGAGATGCCAGCTCTTTTCATTCAGTCAGTAGCTTCAAACATTTCTGGTATATGAATAACATGATGTTTTTCAATGGCAAAAATCAATGATTATTGTAAATGCACAAACAGTAATTTCGCCGCATTGCAAGGTGCAATTCTGAAATTTTTTGCTTTTTCCTGCTCCTCTTAGCATGATAAAGAAGATTCAAAGAGAGTGAGATGCCAGCTCCTTTCATTCAGTCAGTAGCTTCAAACATTTCTAGACGTTTTTCAATGGCAAAAATCAATGAATATTGGAAATGCACAAACAGTAATTTCTCCACATTGCAAGGTGCAATTCTGAAATTTTTTGCTTTTTCCTGCTCCTCTTAGCATGATAAAGAAGATTCAAAGAGAGTGAGATGCCAGCTCTTTTCATTCAGTCAGTAGCTTCAAACATTTCTGGTATATGAATAACATGATATTTTTCAATGGCAAAATCAATGAATATTGTAAATGCACAAACAGTAATTTCTCCGCATTACAAGGTGCAATTTTGAAATTTTTTGCTTTTTCCTGCTCCTCTTAGCATGATAAAGAAGATTCAAAGAGATTGAGATGCCAGCTCCTTTCATTCAGTCAGTATCTTCAAACATTTCTGGACGTTTTTTAATGGCAAAAATCAATGAATATTGTAAATGCACAAACAGTAATTTCTCCACATTGCAAGGTGCAATTCTGAATTTTTTTGCTTTTTCCTGCTCCTCTTAGCATGATAAAGAAGATTCAAAGAGAGTGAGATGCCAGCTCTTTTCATTCAGTCAGTAGCTTCAAACATTTCTGGTATATGAATAACATGATGTTTTTCAATGGCAAAAATCAATGAATATTGTAAATGCACAAACAGTAATTTCTCCGCATTGCAAGGTGCAATTCTGAAATTTTTGCTTTTTCCTGCTCCTCTTAGCATGATAAAGAAGATTCAAAGAGAGTGAGATGCCAGCTCCTTTCATTCAGTCTGTAGCTTCAAACATTTCTGGACGTTTTTCAATGGCAAAAATCAATGAATATTGTAAATGCACAAAGAGTAATTTCTCCACATTGCAAGGTGCAATTCTGAAATTTTTTGCTTTTTCCTGCTCCTCTTAGCATGATAAAGAAGATTCAAAGAGAATGAGATGCCAACTCTTTTCATTCAGTCAGTAGCTTCAAACATTTCTGGTATATGAATAACATGATGTTTTTCAATGGCAAAAATCAATGAATATTGTAAATGCACAAACAGTAATTTCTCCGCATTGCAAGGTGCAATTCTGAAATTTTTTGCTTTTTCCTGCTCCTCTTAGCATGATAAAGAAGATTCAAAGAGAGTGAGATGCCAGCTCCTTTCATTCAGTCAGTAGCTTCAAACATTTCTGGACGTTTTTCAATGGCAAAAATCAATGAATATTGTAAATGCACAAAGAGTAATTTCTCCACATTGCAAGGTGCAATTCTGAAATTTTTTGCTTTTTCCTGCTCCTCTTAGCATGATAAAGAAGATTCAAAGAGAGTGAGATGCCAGCTCTTTTCATTCAGTCAGTAGCTTCAAACATTTCTGGTATATGAATAACATGATGTTTTTCAATGGCAAAAATCAATGAATATTGTAAATGCACAAACAGTAATTTCTCCGCATTACAAGGTGCAATTCTGAAATTTTTTGCTTTTTCCTGCTCCTCTTAGCATGATAAAGAAGATTCAAAGAGAGTGAGATGCCAGCTCCTTTCATTCAGTCAGTAGCTTCAAACATTTCTGGACGTTTTTTAATGGCAAAAATCAATGAATATTGTAAATGCACAAACAGTAATTTCTCCACATTGCAAGTTGCAATTCTGAAATTTTTTGCTTTTTCCTGCTCTTCTTAGCATGATAAAGACGATTCAAAGAGAGTGAGATGCCAGCTCTTTTCATTCAGTCAGTAGCTTCAAACATTTCTGGTATATGAATAACATGATGTTTTTCAATGGCAAAAATCAATGAATATTGTAAATGCACAAACAGTAATTTCTCCGCATTGCAAGGTGCAATTCTGAAATTTTTTGCTTTTTCCTGCTCCTTTTAGCATGATAAAGAAGATTCAAAGAGAGTGAGATGCCAGCTCCTTTCCTTCAGTCAGTAGTTTTCAAACATTTCTGGACGTTTTTCAATGGCAAAAATCAATGAATATTGTAAATGCACAAACAGTAATTTCTCCGCATTGCAAGGTGCAATTCTGAAATTTTTTGCTTTTTCCTGCTCCTCTTAGCATGATAAAGAAGATTCAAAGAGAGTGAGATGCCAGCTCCTTTCATTCAGTCAGTAACTTCAAACATTTCTGGACGTTTTTCAATGGCAAAAGTCAATGAATATTGTAAATGCACAAACAGTAATTTCTCCACATTGCAAGGTGCAATTCTGAAATTTTTTGCTTTTTCCTGCTCCTCTTAGCATGATAAAGAAGATTCAAAGAGAGTGAGATGCCAGCTCTTTTCATTCAGTCAGTAGCTTCAAACATTTCTGGTATATGAATAACGATGTTTTTCAATGGCAAAAATCAATGAATATTGTAAATGCACAAACAGTAATTTCTCCGCATTGCAAGGTGCAATTCTGAAATTTTTTGCTTTTTCCTGCTCCTTCAAGCATGATAAAGAAGATTCAAAGAGAGTGAGATGCCAGCTCCTTTCATTCAGTCAGTAGCTTCAAACATTTCTGGACGTTTTTCAATGGCAAAAATCAATGAATATTGTAAATGCACAAACAGTAATTTCTCCACATTGCAAGGTGCAATTCTGAATTTTTTTGCTTTTTCCTGCTCCTCTTACCATGATAAAGAAGATTCAAAGAGAGTGAGATGCCAGCTCTTTTCATTCAGTCAGTAGCTTCAAACATTTCTGGTATATGAATAACGTGGTGTTTTTCAATGGCAAAAATCAATGAATATTGTAAATGCACAAACAGTAATTTCTCCGCATTGCAAGGCGCAATTCTGAAATTTTTTGCTTTTTCCTGCTCCTCTTAGCATGATAAAGAAGATTCAAAGAGAGTGAGATGACAGCTCCTTTCATTCAGTCAGTAGCTTCAAACATTTCTGGACGTTTTTCAATGGCAAAAATCAATGAATATTGTAAATGCACAAACAGTAATTTCTCCACATTGCAAGGTGCAATTCTGAAATTTTTTGCTTTTTCCTGCTCCTCTTAGCATGATAAAGAAGATTCAAAGAGAGTGAGATGCCAGCTCTTTTCATTCAGTCAGTAGCTTCAAACATTTCTGGTATATGAATAACATGATGTTTTTCAATGGCAAAAATCAATGAATATTGTAAATGCACAAACAGTAATTTCTCCGCATTGCAAGGTGCAATTCTGAAATTTTTTGCTTTTTCCTGCTCCTCTTAGCATGATAAAGAAGATTCAAAGAGAGTGAGATGCCAGCTCCTTTCATTCAGTCAGTAGGTTCAAACATTTCTGGACATTTTTCAATGGCAAAAATCAATGAATATTGTAAATGCACAAACAGTAATTTCTCCACATTGCAAGGTGCAATTCTGAAATTTTTTGCTTTTTCCTGCTCCTCTTAGCATGATAAAGAAGATTCAAAGAGAGTGAGATGCCAACTCTTTTCATTCAGTCAGTAGCTTCAAACATTTCTGGTATATGAATAACATGATGTTTTTCAATGGCAAAAATAAATGAATATTGTAAATGCACAAACAGTAATTTCTCCACATTGCAAGTTGCAATTCTGAAATTTTTTGCTTTTTCCTGCTCTTCTTAGCATGATAAAGAAGATTCAAAGAGAGTGAGATGCCAGCTCTTTTCATTCAGTCAGTAGCTTCAAACATTTCTGGTATATGAATAACATGATGTTTTTCAATGGCAAAAATCAATGAATATTGTAAATGCACAAACAGTAATTTCTCCGCATTGCAAGGTGCAATTCTGAAATTTTTTGCTTTTTCCTGCTCCTCTTAGCATGATAAAGAAGATTCAAAGAGAGTGAGATGCCAGCTCCTTTCATTCAGTCAGTAGCTTCAAACATTTCTGGACGTTTTTCAATGGCAAAAATCAATGAATATTGTAAATGCACAAACAGTAATTTCTCCACATTGCAAGGTGCAATTCTGAATTTTTTTGCTTTTTCCTGCTCCTCTTAGCATGATAAAGAAGATTCAAAGAGAGTGAGATGCCAGCTCTTTTCATTCAGTCAGTAGCTTCAAACATTTCTGGTATATGAATAACGTGGTGTTTTTCAATGGCAAAAATCAATGAATATTGTAAATGCACAAACAGTAATTTCTCCGCATTGCAAGGCGCAATTCTGAAATTTTTTGCTTTTTCCTGCTCCTCTTAGCATGATAAAGAAGATTCAAAGAGAGTGAGATGCCAGCTCCTTTCATTCAGTCAGTAGGTTCAAACATTTCTGGACGTTTTTCAATGGCAAAAATCAATGAATATTGTAAATGCACAAACAGTAATTTCTCCACATTGCAAGGTGCAATTCTGAAATTTTTTGCTTTTTCCTGCTCCTCTTAGCATGATAAAGAAGATTCAAAGAGAGTGAGATGCCAACTCTTTTCATTCAGTCAGTAGCTTCAAACATTTCTGGTATATGAATAACATGATGTTTTTCAATGGCAAAAATCAATGAATATTGTAAATGCACAAACAGTAATTTCTCCGCATTACAAGGTGCAATTCTGAAATTTTTTGCTTTTTCCTGCTCCTCTTAGCATGATAAAGAAGATTCAAAGAGAGTGAGATGCCAGCTCCTTTCATTCAGTCAGTAGCTTCAAACATTTCTGGACGTTTTTTAATGGCAAAAATCAATGAATATTGTAAATGCACAAACATTAATTTCTCCACATTGCAAGTTGGAATTCTGAAATTTTTTGCTTTTTCCTGCTCTTCTTAGCATGATAAAGACGATTCAAAGAGAGTGAGATGCCAGCTCTTTTCATTCAGACAGTAGCTTCAAACATTTCTGGTATATGAATAACATGATGTTTTTCAATGGCAAAAATCAATGAATATTGTAAATGCACAAACAGTAATTTCTCCGCATTGCAAGGTGCAATTCTAAAATTTTTTGCTTTTTCCTGCTCCTCATAGCATGATAAAGAAGATTCAAAGAGAGTGAGATGCCAGCTCCTTTCATTCAGTCAGTAGCTTCAAACATTTCTGGACGTTTTTCAATGGCAAAAATCAATGAATATTGTAAATGCACAAACAGTAATTTCTCCGCATTGCAAGGTGCAATTCTGAAATTTTTTGCTTTTTCCTGCTCCTCTTAGCATGATAAAGAAGATTCAAAGAGAGTGAGATGCCAGCTCCTTTCATTCAGTAAGTAGCTTCAAACATTTCTGGACGTTTTTCAATGGCAAAAATCAATGAATATTGTAAATGCACAAACAGTAATTTCTCCACATTGCGAGGTGCAATTCTGAAATTTTTTGCTTTTTCCTGCTCCTCTTAGCATGATAAAGAAGATTCAAAGAGAATGAGATGCCAGCTCTTTTCATTCAGTCAGTAGCTTCAAACATTTCTGGTATATGAATAACATGATGTTTTTCAATGGCAAAAATCAATGAATATTGTAAATGCACAAACAGTAATTTCTCCGCATTGCAAGGTGCAATTCTGAAATTTTTTGCTTTTTCCTGCTCCTCTTAGCATGATAAAGAAGATTCGAAGAGAGTGAGATGCCAGCTCCTTTCATTCAGTCAGTAGCTTCAAACATTTCTGGACGTTTTTCAATGGCAAAAATCAATGAATATTGTAAATGCACAAACAGTAATTTCTCCACATTGCAAAGTGCAATTCTGAAATTTTTTGCTTTTTCCTGCTCCTCTTAGTATGATAAAGAAGATTCAAAAAGAGTGAGATGCCAGCTCTTTTCATTCAGTCAGTAGCTTCAAACATTTCTGGTATATGAATAACATGATGTTTTTCAATGGCAAAAATCAATGATTATTGTAAATGCACAAACAGTAATTTCGCCGCATTGCAAGGTGCAATTCTGAAATTTTTTGCTTTTTCCTGCTCCTCTTAGCATGATAAAGAAGATTCAAAGAGAGTGAGATGCCAGCTCCTTTCATTCAGTCAGTAGCTTCAAACATTTCTAGACGTTTTTCAATGGCAAAAATCAATGAATATTGGAAATGCACAAACAGTAATTTCTCCACATTGCGAGGTGCAATTCTGAAATTTTTTGCTTTTTCCTGCTCCTCTTAGCATGATAAAGAAGATTCAAAGAGAGTGAGATGCCAGCTCTTTTCATTCAGTCAGTAGCTTCAAACATTTCTGGTATATGAATAACATGATGTTTTTCAATGGCAAAATCAATGAATATTGTAAATGCACAAACAGTAATTTCTCCGCATTACAAGGTGCAATTTTGAAATTTTTTGCTTTTTCCTGCTCCTCTTAGCATGATAAAGAAGATTCAAAGAGATTGAGATGCCAGCTCCTTTCATTCAGTCAGTATCTTCAAACATTTCTGGACGTTTTTTAATGGCAAAAATCAATGAATATTGTAAATGCACAAACAGTAATTTCTCCACATTGCAAGGTGCAATTCTGAATTTTTTTGCTTTTTCCTGCTCCTCTTAGCATGATAAAGAAGATTCAAAGAGAGTGAGATGCCAGCTCTTTTCATTCAGTCAGTAGCTTCAAACATTTCTGGTATATGAATAACATGATGTTTTTCAATGGCAAAAATCAATGAATATTGTAAATGCACAAACAGTAATTTCTCCGCATTGCAAGGTGCAATTCTGAAATTTTTGCTTTTTCCTGCTCCTCTTAGCATGATAAAGAAGATTCAAAGAGAGTGAGATGCCAGCTCCTTTCATTCAGTCTGTAGCTTCAAACATTTCTGGACGTTTTTCAATGGCAAAAATCAATGAATATTGTAAATGCACAAAGAGTAATTTCTCCACATTGCAAGGTGCAATTCTGAAATTTTTTGCTTTTTCCTGCTCCTCTTAGCATGATAAAGAAGATTCAAAGAGAATGAGATGCCAACTCTTTTCATTCAGTCAGTAGCTTCAAACATTTCTGGTATATGAATAACATGATGTTTTTCAATGGCAAAAATCAATGAATATTGTAAATGCACAAACAGTAATTTCTCCGCATTGCAAGGTGCAATTCTGAAATTTTTTGCTTTTTCCTGCTCCTCTTAGCATGATAAAGAAGATTCAAAGAGAGTGAGATGCCAGCTCCTTTCATTCAGTCAGTAGCTTCAAACATTTCTGGACGTTTTTCAATGGCAAAAATCAATGAATATTGTAAATGCACAAAGAGTAATTTCTCCACATTGCAAGGTGCAATTCTGAAATTTTTTGCTTTTTCCTGCTCCTCTTAGCATGATAAAGAAGATTCAAAGAGAGTGAGATGCCAGCTCTTTTCATTCAGTCAGTAGCTTCAAACATTTCTGGTATATGAATAACATGATGTTTTTCAATGGCAAAAATCAATGAATATTGTAAATGCACAAACAGTAATTTCTCCGCATTACAAGGTGCAATTCTGAAATTTTTTGCTTTTTCCTGCTCCTCTTAGCATGATAAAGAAGATTCAAAGAGAGTGAGATGCCAGCTCCTTTCATTCAGTCAGTAGCTTCAAACATTTCTGGACGTTTTTTAATGGCAAAAATCAATGAATATTGTAAATGCACAAACAGTAATTTCTCCACATTGCAAGTTGCAATTCTGAAATTTTTTGCTTTTTCCTGCTCTTCTTAGCATGATAAAGACGATTCAAAGAGAGTGAGATGCCAGCTCTTTTCATTCAGTCAGTAGCTTCAAACATTTCTGGTATATGAATAACATGATGTTTTTCAATGGCAAAAATCAATGAATATTGTAAATGCACAAACAGTAATTTCTCCGCATTGCAAGGTGCAATTCTGAAATTTTTTGCTTTTTCCTGCTCCTTTTAGCATGATAAAGAAGATTCAAAGAGAGTGAGATGCCAGCTCCTTTCCTTCAGTCAGTAGTTTTCAAACATTTCTGGACGTTTTTCAATGGCAAAAATCAATGAATATTGTAAATGCACAAACAGTAATTTCTCCACATTGCATGGTGCAATTCTGAAATTTTTTGCTTTTTCCTGCTCCTCTTAGCATGATAAAGAAGATTCAAAGAGAGTGAGATGCCAGCTCTTTTCATTCAGTCAGTAGCTTCAAACATTTCTGGTATATGAATAACATGATATTTTTCAATGGCAAAAATCAATGAATATTGTAAATGCACAAACAGTAATTTCTCCGCATTGCAAGGTGCAATTCTGAAATTTTTTGCTTTTTCCTGCTCCTCTTAGCATGATAAAGAAGATTCAAAGAGAGTGAGATGCCAGCTACTTTCATTCAGTCAGTAACTTCAAACATTTCTGGACGTTTTTCAATGGCAAAAGTCAATGAATATTGTAAATGCACAAACAGTAATTTCTCCACATTGCAAGGTGCAATTCTGAAATTTTTTGCTTTTTCCTGCTCCTCTTAGCATGATAAAGAAGATTCAAAGAGAGTGAGATGCCAGCTCTTTTCATTCAGTCAGTAGCTTCAAACATTTCTGGTATATGAATAACGATGTTTTTCAATGGCAAAAATCAATGAATATTGTAAATGCACAAACAGTAATTTCTCCGCATTGCAAGGTGCAATTCTGAAATTTTTTGCTTTTTCCTGCTCCTTCAAGCATGATAAAGAAGATTCAAAGAGAGTGAGATGCCAGCTCCTTTCATTCAGTCAGTAGCTTCAAACATTTCTGGACGTTTTTCAATGGCAAAAATCAATGAATATTGTAAATGCACAAACAGTAATTTCTCCACATTGCAAGGTGCAATTCTGAATTTTTTTGCTTTTTCCTGCTCCTCTTAGCATGATAAAGAAGATTCAAAGAGAGTGAGATGCCAGCTCTTTTCATTCAGTCAGTAGCTTCAAACATTTCTGGTATATGAATAACGTGGTGTTTTTCAATGGCAAAAATCAATGAATATTGTAAATGCACAAACAGTAATTTCTCCGCATTGCAAGGCGCAATTCTGAAATTTTTTGCTTTTTCCTGCTCCTCTTAGCATGATAAAGAAGATTCAAAGAGATTGAGATGACAGCTCCTTTCATTCAGTCAGTAGCTTCAAACATTTCTGGACGTTTTTCAATGGCAAAAATCAATGAATATTGTAAATGCACAAACAGTAATTTCTCCACATTGCAAGGTGCAATTCTGAAATTTTTTGCTTTTTCCTGCTCCTCTTAGCATGATAAAGAAGATTCAAAGAGAGTGAGATGCCAGCTCTTTTCATTCAGTCAGTAGCTTCAAACATTTCTGGTATATGAATAACATGATGTTTTTCAATGGCAAAAATCAATGAATATTGTAAATGCACAAACAGTAATTTCTCCGCATTGCAAGGTGCAATTCTGAAATTTTTTGCTTTTTCCTGCTCCTCTTAGCATGATAAAGAAGATTCAAAGAGAGTGAGATGCCAGCTCCTTTCATTCAGTCAGTAGGTTCAAACATTTCTGGACGTTTTTCAATGGCAAAAATCAATGAATATTGTAAATGCACAAACAGTAATTTCTCCACATTGCAAGGTGCAATTCTGAAATTTTTTGCTTTTTCCTGCTCCTCTTAGCATGATAAAGAAGATTCAAAGAGAGTGAGATGCCAACTCTTTTCATTCAGTCAGTAGCTTCAAACATTTCTGGTATATGAATAACATGATGTTTTTCAATGGCAAAAATAAATGAATATTGTAAATGCACAAACAGTAATTTCTCCACATTGCAAGTTGCAATTCTGAAATTTTTTGCTTTTTCCTGCTCTTCTTAGCATGATAAAGAAGATTCAAAGAGAGTGAGATGCCAGCTCTTTTCATTCAGTCAGTAGCTTCAAACATTTCTGGTATATGAATAACATGATGTTTTTCAATGGCAAAAATCAATGAATATTGTAAATGCACAAACAGTAATTTCTCCGCATTGCAAGGTGCAATTCTGAAATTTTTTGCTTTTTCCTGCTCCTCTTAGCATGATAAAGAAGATTCAAAGAGAGTGAGATGCCAGCTCCTTTCATTCAGTCAGTAGCTTCAAACATTTCTGGACGTTTTTCAATGGCAAAAATCAATGAATATTGTAAATGCACAAACAGTAATTTCTCCACATTGCAAGGTGCAATTCTGAATTTTTTTGCTTTTTCCTGCTCCTCTTAGCATGATAAAGAAGATTCAAAGAGAGTGAGATGCCAGCTCTTTTCATTCAGTCAGTAGCTTCAAACATTTCTGGTATATGAATAACGTGGTGTTTTTCAATGGCAAAAATCAATGAATATTGTAAATGCACAAACAGTAATTTCTCCGCATTGCAAGGCGCAATTCTGAAATTTTTTGCTTTTTCCTGCTCCTCTTAGCATGATAAAGAAGATTCAAAGAGAGTGAGATGACAGCTCCTTTCATTCAGTCAGTAGCTTCAAACATTTCTGGACGTTTTTCAATGGCAAAAATCAATGAATATTGTAAATGCACAAACAGTAATTTCTCCACATTGCAAGGTGCAATTCTGAAATTTTTTGCTTTTTCCTGCTCCTCTTAGCATGATAAAGAAGATTCAAAGAGAGTGAGATGCCAGCTCTTTTCATTCAGTCAGTAGCTTCAAACATTTCTGGTATATGAATAACATGATGCTTTTCAATGGCAAAAATCAATGAATATTGTAAATGCACAAACAGTAATTTCTCCGCATTGCAAGGTGCAATTCTGAAATTTTTTGCTTTTTCCTGCTCCTCTTAGCATGATAAAGAAGATTCAAAGAGAGTGAGATGCCAGCTCCTTTCATTCAGTCAGTAGGTTCAAACATTTCTGGAAGTTTTTCAATGGCAAAAATCAATGAATATTGTAAATGCACAAACAGTAATTTCTCCACATTGCAAGGTGCAATTCTGAAATTTTTTGCTTTTTCCTGCTCCTCTTAGCATGATAAAGAAGATTCAAAGAGAGTGAGATGCCAACTCTTTTCATTCAGTCAGTAGCTTCAAACATTTCTGGTATATGAATAACATGATGTTTTTCAATGGCAAAAATCAATGAATATTGTAAATGCACAAACAGTAATTTCTCCGCATTACAAGGTGCAATTCTGAAATTTTTTGCTTTTTCCTGCTCCTCTTAGCATGATAAAGAAGATTCAAAGAGAGTGAGATGCCAGCTCCTTTCATTCAGTCAGTAGCTTCAAACATTTCTGGACGTTTTTTAATGGCAAAAATCAATGAATATTGTAAATGCGCAAACAGTAATTTCTCCACATTGCAAGTTGCAATTCTGAAATTTTTTGCTTTTTCCTGCTCTTCTTAGCATGATGAAGACGATTCAAAGAGAGTGAGATGCCAGCTCTTTTCATTCAGTCAGTAGCTTCAAACATTTCTGGTATATGAATAACATGATGTTTTTCAATGGCAAAAATCAATGAATATTGTAAATGCACAAACAGTAATTTCTCCGCATTGCAAGGTGCAATTCTAAAATTTTTTGCTTTTTCCTGCTCCTTATAGCATGATAAAGAAGATTCAAAGAGAGTGAGATGCCAGCTCCTTTCATTCAGTCAGTAGCTTCAAACATTTCTGGACGTTTTTCAATGGCAAAAATCAATGAATATTGTAAATGCACAAACAGTAATTTCTCCGCATTGCAAGGTGCAATTCTGAAATTTTTTGCTTTTTCCTGCTCCTCTTAGCATGATAAAGAAGATTCAAAGAGAGTGAGATGCCAGCTCCTTTCATTCAGTAAGTAGCTTCAAACATTTCTGGACGTTTTTCAATGGCAAAAATCAATGAATATTGTAAATGCACAAACAGTAATTTCTCCACATTGCGAGGTGCAATTCTGAAATTTTTTGCTTTTTCCTGCTCCTCTTAGCATGATAAAGAAGATTCAAAGAGAATGAGATGCCAGCTCTTTTCATTCAGTCAGTAGCTTCAAACATTTCTGGTATATGAATAACATGATGTTTTTCAATGGCAAAAATCAATGAATATTGTAAATGCACAAACAGTAATTTCTCCGCATTGCAAGGTGCAATTCTGAAATTTTTTGCTTTTTCCTGCTCCTCTTAGCATGATAAAGAAGATTCGAAGAGAGTGAGATGCCAGCTCCTTTCATTCAGTCAGTAGCTTCAAACATTTCTAGACGTTTTTCAATGGCAAAAATCAATGAATATTGGAAATGCACAAACAGTAATTTCTCGACATTGCGAGGTGCAATTCTGAAATTTTTTGCTTTTTCCTGCTCCTCTTAGCATGATAAAGAAGATTCAAAGAGAGTGAGATGCCAGCTCTTTTCATTCAGTCAGTAGCTTCAAACATTTCTGGTATATGAATAACATGATGTTTTTCAATGGCAAAATCAATGAATATTGTAAATGCACAAACAGTAATTTCTCCGCATTACAAGGTGCAATTTTGAAATTTTTTGCTTTTTCCTGCTCCTCTTAGCATGATAAAGAAGATTCAAAGAGATTGAGATGCCAGCTCCTTTCATTCAGTCAGTATCTTCAAACATTTCTGGACGTTTTTTAATGGCAAAAATCAATGAATATTGTAAATGCACAAACAGTAATTTCTCCACATTGCAAGGTGCAATTCTGAATTTTTTTGCTTTTTCCTGCTCCTCTTAGCATGATAAAGAAGATTCAAAGAGAGTGAGATGCCAGCTCTTTTCATTCAGTCAGTAGCTTCAAACATTTCTGGTATATGAATAACATGATGTTTTTCAATGGCAAAAATCAATGAATATTGTAAATGCACAAACAGTAATTTCTCCGCATTGCAAGGTGCAATTCTGAAATTTTTGCTTTTTCCTGCTCCTCTTAGCATGATAAAGAAGATTCAAAGAGAGTGAGATGCCAGCTCCTTTCATTCAGTCTGTAGCTTCAAACATTTCTGGACGTTTTTCAATGGCAAAAATCAATGAATATTGTAAATGCACAAAGAGTAATTTCTCCACATTGCAAGGTGCAATTCTGAAATTTTTTGCTTTTTCCTGCTCCTCTTAGCATGATAAAGAAGATTCAAAGAGAATGAGATGCCAACTCTTTTCATTCAGTCAGTAGCTTCAAACATTTCTGGTATATGAATAACATGATGTTTTTCAATGGCAAAAATCAATGAATATTGTAAATGCACAAACAGTAATTTCTCCGCATTGCAAGGTGCAATTCTGAAATTTTTTGCTTTTTCCTGCTCCTCTTAGCATGATAAAGAAGATTCAAAGAGAGTGAGATGCCAGCTCCTTTCATTCAGTCAGTAGCTTCAAACATTTCTGGACGTTTTTCAATGGCAAAAATCAATGAATATTGTAAATGCACAAAGAGTAATTTCTCCACATTGCAAGGTGCAATTCTGAAATTTTTTGCTTTTTCCTGCTCCTCTTAGCATGATAAAGAAGATTCAAAGAGAGTGAGATGCCAGCTCTTTTCATTCAGTCAGTAGCTTCAAACATTTCTGGTATATGAATAACATGATGTTTTTCAATGGCAAAAATCAATGAATATTGTAAATGCACAAACAGTAATTTCTCCGCATTACAAGGTGCAATTCTGAAATTTTTTGCTTTTTCCTGCTCCTCTTAGCATGATAAAGAAGATTCAAAGAGAGTGAGATGCCAGCTCCTTTCATTCAGTCAGTAGCTTCAAACATTTCTGGACGTTTTTTAATGGCAAAAATCAATGAATATTGTAAATGCACAAACAGTAATTTCTCCACATTGCAAGTTGCAATTCTGAAATTTTTTGCTTTTTCCTGCTCTTCTTAGCATGATAAAGACGATTCAAAGAGAGTGAGATGCCAGCTCTTTTCATTCAGTCAGTAGCTTCAAACATTTCTGGTATATGAATAACATGATGTTTTTCAATGGCAAAAATCAATGAATATTGTAAATGCACAAACAGTAATTTCTCCGCATTGCAAGGTGCAATTCTGAAATTTTTTGCTTTTTCCTGCTCCTTTTAGCATGATAAAGAAGATTCAAAGAGAGTGAGATGCCAGCTCCTTTCCTTCAGTCAGTAGTTTTCAAACATTTCTGGACGTTTTTCAATGGCAAAAATCAATGAATATTGTAAATGCACAAACAGTAATTTCTCAACATTGCATGGTGCAATTCTGAAATTTTTTGCTTTTTCCTGCTCCTCTTAGCATGATAAAGAAGATTCAAAGAGAGTGAGATGCCAGCTCTTTTCATTCAGTCAGTAGCTTCAAACATTTCTGGTATATGAATAACGATGTTTTTCAATGGCAAAAATCAATGAATATTGTAAATGCACAAACAGTAATTTCTCCGCATTGCAAGGTGCAATTCTGAAATTTTTTGCTTTTTCCTGCTCCTTCAAGCATGATAAAGAAGATTCAAAGAGAGTGAGATGCCAGCTCCTTTCATTCAGTCAGTAGCTTCAAACATTTCTGGACGTTTTTCAATGGCAAAAATCAATGAATATTGTAAATGCACAAACAGTAATTTCTCCACATTGCAAGGTGCAATTCTGAAATTTTTTGCTTTTTCCTGCTCCTCTTAGCATGATAAAGAAGATTCAAAGAGAGTGAGATGCCAGCTCTTTTCATTCAGTCAGTAGCTTCAAACATTTCTGGTATATGAATAACATGATGTTTTTCAATGGCAAAAATCAATGAATATTGTAAATGCACAAACAGTAATTTCTCCGCATTGCAAGGTGCAATTCTGAAATTTTTTGCTTTTTCCTGCTCCTCTTAGCATGATAAAGAAGATTCAAAGAGAGTGAGATGCCAGCTCCTTTCATTCAGTCAGTAGGTTCAAACATTTCTGGACGTTTTTCAATGGCAAAAATCAATGAATATTGTAAATGCACAAACAGTAATTTCTCCACATTGCAAGGTGCAATTCTGAAATTTTTTGCTTTTTCCTGCTCCTCTTAGCATGATAAAGAAGATTCAAAGAGAGTGAGATGCCAACTCTTTTCATTCAGTCAGTAGCTTCAAACATTTCTGGTATATGAATAACATGATGTTTTTCAATGGCAAAAATCAATGAATATTGTAAATGCACAAACAGTAATTTCTCCGCATTGCAAGGTGCAATTCTGAAATTTTTTGCTTTTTCCTGCTCCTCTTAGCATGATAAAGAAGATTCAAAGAGAGTGAGATGCCAGCTCCTTTCATTCAGTCAGTAGGTTCAAACATTTCTGGACGTTTTTCAATGGCAAAAATCAATGAATATTGTAAATGCACAAACAGTAATTTCTCCACATTGCAAGGTGCAATTCTGAAATTTTTTGCTTTTTCCTGCTCCTCTTAGCATGATAAAGAAGATTCAAAGAGAGTGAGATGCCAACTCTTTTCATTCAGTCAGTAGCTTCAAACATTTCTGGTATATGAATAACATGATGTTTTTCAATGGCAAAAATAAATGAATATTGTAAATGCACAAACAGTAATTTCTCCACATTGCAAGTTGCAATTCTGAAATTTTTTGCTTTTTCCTGCTCTTCTTAGCATGATAAAGAAGATTCAAAGAGAGTGAGATGCCAGCTCTTTTCATTCAGTCAGTAGCTTCAAACATTTCTGGTATATGAATAACATGATGTTTTCAATGGCAAAAATCAATGAATATTGTAAATGCACAAACAGTAATTTCTCCGCATTGCAAGGTGCAATTCTGAAATTTTTTGCTTTTTCCTGCTCCTCTTAGCATGATAAAGAAGATTCAAAGAGAGTGAGATGCCAGCTCCTTTCATTCAGTCAGTAGCTTCAAACATTTCTGGACGTTTTTCAATGGCAAAAATCAATGAATATTGTAAATGCACAAACAGTAATTTCTCCACATTGCAAGGTGCAATTCTGAATTTTTTTGCTTTTTCCTGCTCCTCTTAGCATGATAAAGAAGATTCAAAGAGAGTGAGATGCCAGCTCTTTTCATTCAGTCAGTAGCTTCAAACATTTCTGGTATATGAATAACGTGGTGTTTTTCAATGGCAAAAATCAATGAATATTGTAAATGCACAAACAGTAATTTCTCCGCATTGCAAGGCGCAATTCTGAAATTTTTTGCTTTTTCCTGCTCCTCTTAGCATGATAAAGAAGATTAAAAGAGAGTGAGATGACAGCTCCTTTCATTCAGTCAGTAGCTTCAAACATTTCTGGACGTTTTTCAATGGCAAAAATCAATGAATATTGTAAATGCACAAACAGTAATTTCTCCACATTGCAAGTTGCAATTCTGAAATTTTTTGCTTTTTCCTGCTCTTCTTAGCATGATAAAGAAGATTCAAAGAGAGTGAGATGCCAGCTCTTTTCATTCAGTCAGTAGCTTCAAACATTTCTGGTATATGAATAACATGATGTTTTTCAATGGCAAAAATCAATGAATATTGTAAATGCACAAACAGTAATTTCTCCACATTGCAAGGTGCAATTCTGAAATTTTTTGCTTTTTCCTGCTCCTCTTAGCATGATAAAGAAGATTCAAAGAGAGTGAGATGCCAGCTCTTTTCATTCAGTCAGTAGTTTCAAATATTTCTGGTATATGAATAACGTGGTGTTTTTCAATGGCAAAAATCAATGAATATTGTAAATGCACAAACAGTAATTTCTCCGCATTGCAAGGCGCAATTCTGAAATTTTTTGCTTTTTCCTGCTCCTCTTAGCATGATAAAGAAGATTCAAAGAGAGTGAGATGACAGCTCCTTTCATTCAGTCAGTAGCTTCAAACATTTCTGGACGTTTTTCAATGGCAAAAATCAATGAATATTGTAAATGCACAAACAGTAATTTCTCCACATTGCAAGGTGCAATTCTGAAATTTTTTGCTTTTTCCTGCTCCTCTTAGCATGATAAAGAAGATTCAAAGAGAGTGAGATGCCAGCTCTTTTCATTCAGTCAGTAGCTTCAAACATTTCTGGTATATGAATAACATGATGTTTTTCAATGGCAAAAATCAATGAATATTGTAAATGCACAAACAGTAATTTCTCCGCATTGCAAGGTGCAATTCTGAAATTTTTTGCTTTTTCCTGCTCCTCTTAGCATGATAAAGAAGATTCAAAGAGAGTGAGATGCCAGCTCCTTTCATTCAGTCAGTAGGTTCAAACATTTCTGGACGTTTTTCAATGGCAAAAATCAATGAATATTGTAAATACACAAACAGTAATTTCTCCACATTGCAAGGTGCAATTCTGAAATTTTTTGCTTTTTCCTGCTCCTCTTAGCATGATAAAGAAGATTCAAAGAGAGTGAGATGCCAGCTCTTTTCATTCAGTCAGTAGCTTCAAACATTTCTGGTATATGAATAACATGATGTTTTTCAATGGCAAAAATCAATGAATATTGTAAATGCACAAACAGTAATTTCTCCGCATTGCAAGGTGCAATTCTGAAATTTTTTACTTTTTCCTGCTCCTCTTAGCATGATAAAGAAGATTCAAAGAGAGTGAGATGCCAGCTCCTTTCATTCAGTCAGTAGCTTCAAACATTTCTGGACGTTTTTCAATGGCAAAAATCAATGAATATTGTAAATGCACAAACAGTAATTTCTCCACATTGCAATGTGCAATTCTGAAATTTTTTGCTTTTTCCTGCTCCTCTTAGCATGATAAAGAAGATTCAAAGAGAGTGAGATGCCAGCTCTTTTCATTCAGTCAGTAGCTTCAAACATTTCTGGTATATGAATAACATGATGTTTTTCATTGGCAAAAATCAATAAATATTGTAAATGCACAAACAGTAATTTGTCCGCATTGCAAGGTGCAATTCTGAAATTTTTGCTTCTTCCTGCTCCTCTAAGCATGATAAAGAAGATTCAAAGAGAGTGAGATGCCAGCTCCTTTCATTCAGTCAGTAGCTTCAAACATTTCTGGACGTTTTTCAATGGCAAAAATCAATGAATATTATAAATGCACAAACAGTAATTTCTCCACATTGCAAGGTGCAATTCTGAAATTTTTTGATTTTTCCTGCTCCTCTTAGCATGATAAAGAAGATTCAAAGAGAGTGAGATGCCAGCTCTTTTCATTCAGTCAGTAGCTTCAAACATTTCTGGTATATGAATAACATGATGTTTTTCAATGGCAAAATCAATGAATATTGTAAGTGCACAAACAGTAATTTCTCCGCATTGCAAGGTGCTATTCTGAAATTTTTTGCTTTTTCCTGCTCCTCTTAGAATGATAAAGAAGATTCAAAGAGAGTGAGATGCCAGCTCCTTTCATTCAGTCAGTAGCTTCAAACATTTCTGGACATTTTTCAATGGCAAAAATCAATGAATATTGTAAATGCACAAACAGTAATTTCTCCACATTGCAAGGTGCAATTCTGAAATTTTTTGCTTTTTCCTGCTCCTCTTAGCATGATAAAGAAGATTCAAAGAGAGTGAGATGCCAGCTCTTTTCATTCAGTCAGTAGCTTCAAACATTTCTGGTATATGAATAACATGATGTTTTTCAATGGCAAAAATCAATGAATATTGTGAATGCACAAACAGTAATTTCTCCGCATTGCAAGGTGCAATTCTGAAATTTTTTGCTTTTTCCTGCTCCTCTTAGCATGATAAAGAAGATTCAAAGAGAGTGAGATGCCAGCTCTTTTCATTCAGTCAGTAGCTTCAAACATTTCTGGTATATGAATAACATGATGTTTTTCAATGGCAAAAATCAATAAATATTATAAATGCACAAACAGTAATTTCTCCGCATTGCAAGGTGCAATTCTGAAATTTTTGCTTCTTCCTGCTCCTCTAAGCATGATAAAGAAGATTCAAAGAGAGTGAGATGCCAGCTCCTTTCATTCAGTCAGTAGCTTCAAACATTTCTGGACGTTTTTCAATGGCAAAAATCAATGAATATTATAAATGCACAAACAGTAATTTCTCCACATTGCAAGGTGCAATTCTGAAATTTTTTGATTTTTCCTGCTCCTCTTAGCATGATAAAGAAGATTCAAAGAGAGTGAGATGCCAGCTCTTTTCATTCAGTCAGTAGCTTCAAACATTTCTGGTATATGAATAACATGATGTTTTTCAATGGCAAAATCAATGAATACTGTAAGTGCACAAACAGTAATTTCTCCGCATTGCAAGGTGCAATTCTGAAATTTTTTGCTTTTTCCTGCTCCTCTTAGAATGATAAAGAAGATTCAAAGAGAGTGAGATGCCAGCTCCTTTCATTCAGTCAGTAGCTTCAAACATTTCTAGACATTTTTCAATGGCAAAAATCAATGAATATTGTAAATGCACAAACAGTAATTTCTCCACATTGCAAGGTGCAATTCTGAAATTTTTTGCTTTTTCCTGCTCCTCTAAGCATGATAAAGAAGATTCAAAGAGAGTGAGATGCCAGCTCCTTTCTTTCAGTCAGTAGCTTCAAACATTTCTTGACGTTTTTCAATGTCAAAAATCAATGAATATTGTAAATGCACAAACAGTAATTTCTCCACATTGCAAGGTGCAATTCTGAAATTTTTTGCTTTTTCCTGCTCCTCTTAGCATGATAAAGAAGATTCAAAGAGAGTGAGATGCCAGCTCTTTTCATTCAGTCAGTAGCTTCAAACATTTCTGGTATATGAATAACATGATGTTTTTCAATGGCAAAATCAATGAATATTGTAAATGCAAAAACAGTAATTTCTCCGCATTGCAAGGAGCAATTCTGAAATTTTTTGCTTTTTCCTGCTCCTCTTAGCATGATAAATAAGATTCAAAGAGAGTGAGATGCCAGCTCCTTTCATTCAGTCAGTAGCTTCAAACATTTTTGGATATTTTTCAATGGCAAAAATCAATGAATATTGTAAATGCACAAACAGTAATTTCTCCACATTGCAAGGTGCAATTCTGAAATTTTTTGCTTTTTCCTGCTCCTCTTAGCATGATAAAGAAGATTCAAAGAGAGTGAGATGCCAGCTCTTTTCATTCAGTCAGTAGCTTCAAACATTTCTGGTCTATGAATAACATGATGTTTTTCAATGGCAAAAATCAATGAATATTGTGAATGCACAAACAGTAATTTCTCCGCATTGCAAGGTGCAATTCTGAAATTTTTTGCTTTTTCCTGCTCCTCTTAGCATGATAAAGAAGATTCAAAGAGAGTGAGATGCCAGCTCTTTTCATTCAGTCAGTAGCTTCAAACATTTCTGGTATATGAATAACATGATGTTTTTCAATGGCAAAAATCAATGAATATTGTAAATGCACAAACAGTAATTTCTTCGCATTGCAAGGTGCAATTCTGAAATTTTTTGCTTTTTCCTGCTCCTCTTAGCATGATAAAGAAGATTCAAAGAGAGTGAGATGCCAGCTCCTTTCATTCAGTCAGTAGCTTCAAACATTTCTGGACATTTTTCAATGGCAAAAATCAATGAATATTGTAAATGCACAAACAGTAATTTCTCCACATTGCAAGGTGCAATTCTGAAATTTTTTGCTTTTTCCTGCTCCTCTTAGCATGATAAAGAAGATTCAAAGAGAGTGAGATGCCAGCTCTTTTCATTCAGTCAGTAGCTTCAAACATTTCTGGTATATGAATAACATGATGTTTTTCAATGGCAAAAATCAATGAATATTGTAAATGCACAAACAGTAATTTCTCCGCATTGCAAGGTGCAATTCTGAAATTTTTTGCTTTTTCCTGCTCCTCTTAGCATGATAAAGAAGATTCAAAGAGAGTGAGATGCCAGCTCCTTTCATTCAGTCAGTAGCTTCAATCATTTCTGGACGTTTTACAATGACAAAAATCAATGAATATTGTAAATGCACAAACAGTAATTTCTCCACATTGCAAGGTGCAATTCTGAAATTTTTTGCTTTTTCCTGATCCTCTTAGCATGATAAAGAAGATTCAAAGAGAGTGAGATGCCAGCTCCTTTCATTCAGTCAGTAGCTTCAATCATTTCTGGACGTTTTTCAATGGCAAAAATCAATGAATATTGTAAATGCACAAACAGTAATTTCTCCACATTGCAAGGTGCAATTCTGAAATTTTTTGCTTTTTCCTGCTCCTCTTAGCATGATAAAGAAGATTCAAAGAGAGTGAGATGCCAGCTCTTTTCATTCAGTCAGTAGCTTCAAACATTTCTGGTATATGAATAACGATGTTTTTCAATGGCAAAAATCAATGAATATTGTAAATGCACAGACAGTAATTTCTCCACATTGCAAGGTGCAATTCTGAAATTTTTTGCTTTTTCCTGCTCCTCTTAGCATGATAAAGAAGATTCAAAGAGAGTGAGATGCCAGCTCTTTTCATTCAGTCAGTAGCTTCAAACATTTCTGGTATATGAATAACATGATGTTTTTCAATGGCAAAAATCAATGAATATTGTGAATGCACAAACAGTAATTTCTCCGCATTGCAAGGTGCAATTCTGAAATTTTTTGCTTTTTCCTGCTCCTCTTAGCATGATAAAGAAGATTCAAAGAGAGTGAGATGCCAGCTCCTTTCATTCAGTCAGTAGCTTCAATCATTTCTGGACGTTTTTCAATGACAAAAATCAATGAATATTGTAAATGCACAAACAGTAATTTCTCCACATTGCAAGGTGCAATTCTGAAATTTTTTGCTTTTTCCTGCTCCTCTTAGCATGATAAAGAAGATTCAAAGAGAGTGAGATACCAGCTCTTTTCATTCAGTCAGTAGCTTCAAACATTTCTGGTATATGAATAACATGATGTTTTTCAATGGCAAAAATCAATGAATATTGTAAATGCACAAACAGTAATTTCTCCGCATTGCAAGGTGCAATTCTGAAATTTTTTGCTTTTTCCTGCTGCTCTTAGCATGATAAAGAAGATTCAAAGAGAGTGAGATGCCAGCTTCTTTCATTCAGTCAGTAGCTTCAAACATTTCTGGACATTTTTCAATGGCAAAAATCAATGAATATTGTAAATGCACAAACAGTAATTTCTCCACATTGCAAGGTGCAATTCTGAAATTTTTGGCTTTTTCCTGCTCCTCTTAGCATGATAAAGAAGATTCAAAGAGAGTGAGATGCCAGCTCTTTTCATTCAGTCAGTAGCTTCAAACATTTCTGGTATATGAATAACATGATGTTTTTCAATGGCAAAAATCAATGAATATTGTAAATGCACAAACAGTAATTTCTCCGCATTGCAAGGTGCAATTCTGAAATTTTTTGCTTTTTCCTGCTCCTCTTAGCATGATAAAGAAGATTCAAAGAGAGCGAGATGCCAGCTCCTTTCATTCAGTCAGTAGCTTCAATCATTTCTGGACTTTTTTCAATGACAAAAATCAATGAATATTGTAAATGCACAAACAGTAATTTCTCCACATTGCAAGGTGCAATTCTGAATTTTTTTGCTTTTTCCTGCTCCTCTTAGCATGATAAAGAAGATTCAAAGAGAGTGAGATGCCAGCTCCTTTCATTCAGTCAGTAGCTTCAATCATTTCTGGACGTTTTTCAATGGCAAAAATCAATGAATATTGTAAATGCACAAACAGTAATTTCTCCACATTGCAAGGTGCAATTCTGAAATTTTTTGCTTTTTCCTGCTCCTCTTAGCATGATAAAGCAGATTCAAAGAGAGTTAGATGCCAGCTCTTTTCATTCAGTCAGTAGCTTCAAACATTTCTGGTATATGAATAACTATGTTTTTCAATGGCAAAAATCAATGAATATTGCAAATGCACAGACAGTAATTTCTCCACATTGCAAGGTGCAATTCTGAAATTTTTTGCTTTTTCCTGCTCTTCTTAGCATGATAAAGAAGATTCAAAGAGAGTGAGATGCCAGCTCTTTTCATTCAGTCAGTAGCTTCAAACATTTCTGGTATATGAATAACATGATGTTTTTCAATGGCAAAAATTAATGAATATTGTAAATGCACAAACAGTAATTTCTCCGCATTGCAAGGTGCAATTCTGAAATTTTTTGCATTTTCCTGCTCCTCTTAGCATGATAAAGAAGATTCAAAGAGAGTGAGATGCCAGCTCTTTTCATTCAGTCAGTAGCTTCAAACATTTCTGGTATATGAATAACATGATGTTTTTCAATGGCAAAAATCAATAAATATTATAAATGCACAAACAGTAATTTCTCCGCATTGCAAGGTGCAATTCTGAAATTTTTGCTTCTTCCTGCTCCTCTAAGCATGATAAAGAAGATTCAAAGAGAGTGAGATGCCAGCTCCTTTCATTCAGTCAGTAGCTTCAAACATTTCTGGACGTTTTTCAATGGCAAAAATCAATGAATATTATAAATGCACAAACAGTAATTTCTCCACATTGCAAGGTGCAATTCTGAAATTTTTTGATTTTTCCTGCTCCTCTTAGCATGATAAAGAAGATTCAAAGAGAGTGAGATGCCAGCTCTTTTCATTCAGTCAGTAGCTTCAAACATTTCTGGTATATGAATAACATGATGTTTTTCAATGGCAAAATCAATGAATACTGTAAGTGCACAAACAGTAATTTCTCCGCATTGCAAGGTGCAATTCTGAAATTTTTTGCTTTTTCCTGCTCCTCTTAGAATGATAAAGAAGATTCAAAGAGAGTGAGATGCCAGCTCCTTTCATTCAGTCAGTAGCTTCAAACATTTCTAGACATTTTTCAATGGCAAAAATCAATGAATATTGTAAATGCACAAACAGTAATTTCTCCACATTGCAAGGTGCAATTCTGAAATTTTTTGCTTTTTCCTGCTCCTCTAAGCATGATAAAGAAGATTCAAAGAGAGTGAGATGCCAGCTCCTTTCTTTCAGTCAGTAGCTTCAAACATTTCTTGACGTTTTTCAATGTCAAAAATCAATGAATATTGTAAATGCACAAACAGTAATTTCTCCACATTGCAAGGTGCAATTCTGAAATTTTTTGCTTTTTCCTGCTCCTCTTAGCATGATAAAGAAGATTCAAAGAGAGTGAGATGCCAGCTCTTTTCATTCAGTCAGTAGCTTCAAACATTTCTGGTATATGAATAACATGATGTTTTTCAATGGCAAAATCAATGAATATTGTAAATGCAAAAACAGTAATTTCTCCGCATTGCAAGGAGCAATTCTGAAATTTTTTGCTTTTTCCTGCTCCTCTTAGCATGATAAATAAGATTCAAAGAGAGTGAGATGCCAGCTCCTTTCATTCAGTCAGTAGCTTCAAACATTTTTGGATATTTTTCAATGGCAAAAATCAATGAATATTGTAAATGCACAAACAGTAATTTCTCCACATTGCAAGGTGCAATTCTGAAATTTTTTGCTTTTTCCTGCTCCTCTTAGCATGATAAAGAAGATTCAAAGAGAGTGAGATGCCAGCTCTTTTCATTCAGTCAGTAGCTTCAAACATTTCTGGTCTATGAATAACATGATGTTTTTCAATGGCAAAAATCAATGAATATTGTGAATGCACAAACAGTAATTTCTCCGCATTGCAAGGTGCAATTCTGAAATTTTTTGCTTTTTCCTGCTCCTCTTAGCATGATAAAGAAGATTCAAAGAGAGTGAGATGCCAGCTCTTTTCATTCAGTCAGTAGCTTCAAACATTTCTGGTATATGAATAACATGATGTTTTTCAATGGCAAAAATCAATGAATATTGTAAATGCACAAACAGTAATTTCTTCGCATTGCAAGGTGCAATTCTGAAATTTTTTGCTTTTTCCTGCTCCTCTTAGCATGATAAAGAAGATTCAAAGAGAGTGAGATGCCAGCTCCTTTCATTCAGTCAGTAGCTTCAAACATTTCTGGACATTTTTCAATGGCAAAAATCAATGAATATTGTAAATGCACAAACAGTAATTTCTCCACATTGCAAGGTGCAATTCTGAAATTTTTTGCTTTTTCCTGCTCCTCTTAGCATGATAAAGAAGATTCAAAGAGAGTGAGATGCCAGCTCTTTTCATTCAGTCAGTAGCTTCAAACATTTCTGGTATATGAATAACATGATGTTTTTCAATGGCAAAAATCAATGAATATTGTAAATGCACAAACAGTAATTTCTCCGCATTGCAAGGTGCAATTCTGAAATTTTTTGCTTTTTCCTGCTCCTCTTAGCATGATAAAGAAGATTCAAAGAGAGTGAGATGCCAGCTCCTTTCATTCAGTCAGTAGCTTCAATCATTTCTGGACGTTTTACAATGACAAAAATCAATGAATATTGTAAATGCACAAACAGTAATTTCTCCACATTGCAAGGTGCAATTCTGAAATTTTTTGCTTTTTCCTGATCCTCTTAGCATGATAAAGAAGATTCAAAGAGAGTGAGATGCCAGCTCCTTTCATTCAGTCAGTAGCTTCAATCATTTCTGGACGTTTTTCAATGGCAAAAATCAATGAATATTGTAAATGCACAAACAGTAATTTCTCCACATTGCAAGGTGCAATTCTGAAATTTTTTGCTTTTTCCTGCTCCTCTTAGCATGATAAAGAAGATTCAAAGAGAGTGAGATGCCAGCTCTTTTCATTCAGTCAGTAGCTTCAAACATTTCTGGTATATGAATAACGATGTTTTTCAATGGCAAAAATCAATGAATATTGTAAATGCACAGACAGTAATTTCTCCACATTGCAAGGTGCAATTCTGAAATTTTTTGCTTTTTCCTGCTCCTCTTAGCATGATAAAGAAGATTCAAAGAGAGTGAGATGCCAGCTCTTTTCATTCAGTCAGTAGCTTCAAACATTTCTGGTATATGAATAACATGATGTTTTTCAATGGCAAAAATCAATGAATATTGTGAATGCACAAACAGTAATTTCTCCGCATTGCAAGGTGCAATTCTGAAATTTTTTGCTTTTTCCTGCTCCTCTTAGCATGATAAAGAAGATTCAAAGAGAGTGAGATGCCAGCTCCTTTCATTCAGTCAGTAGCTTCAATCATTTCTGGACGTTTTTCAATGACAAAAATCAATGAATATTGTAAATGCACAAACAGTAATTTCTCCACATTGCAAGGTGCAATTCTGAAATTTTTTGCTTTTTCCTGCTCCTCTTAGCATGATAAAGAAGATTCAAAGAGAGTGAGATACCAGCTCTTTTCATTCAGTCAGTAGCTTCAAACATTTCTGGTATATGAATAACATGATGTTTTTCAATGGCAAAAATCAATGAATATTGTAAATGCACAAACAGTAATTTCTCCGCATTGCAAGGTGCAATTTGAAATTTTTTGCTTTTTCCTGCTGCTCTTAGCATGATAAAGAAGATTCAAAGAGAGTGAGATGCCAGCTTCTTTCATTCAGTCAGTAGCTTCAAACATTTCTGGACATTTTTCAATGGCAAAAATCAATGAATATTGTAAATGCACAAACAGTAATTTCTCCACATTGCAAGGTGCAATTCTGAAATTTTTGGCTTTTTCCTGCTCCTCTTAGCATGATAAAGAAGATTCAAAGAGAGTGAGATGCCAGCTCTTTTCATTCAGTCAGTAGCTTCAAACATTTCTGGTATATGAATAACATGATGTTTTTCAATGGCAAAAATCAATGAATATTGTAAATGCACAAACAGTAATTTCTCCGCATTGCAAGGTGCAATTCTGAAATTTTTTGCTTTTTCCTGCTCCTCTTAGCATGATAAAGAAGATTCAAAGAGAGCGAGATGCCAGCTCCTTTCATTCAGTCAGTAGCTTCAATCATTTCTGGACTTTTTTCAATGACAAAAATCAATGAATATTGTAAATGCACAAACAGTAATTTCTCCACATTGCAAGGTGCAATTCTGAATTTTTTTGCTTTTTCCTGCTCCTCTTAGCATGATAAAGAAGATTCAAAGAGAGTGAGATGCCAGCTCCTTTCATTCAGTCAGTAGCTTCAATCATTTCTGGACGTTTTTCAATGGCAAAAATCAATGAATATTGTAAATGCACAAACAGTAATTTCTCCACATTGCAAGGTGCAATTCTGAAATTTTTTGCTTTTTCCTGCTCCTCTTAGCATGATAAAGCAGATTCAAAGAGAGTTAGATGCCAGCTCTTTTCATTCAGTCAGTAGCTTCAAACATTTCTGGTATATGAATAACTATGTTTTTCAATGGCAAAAATCAATGAATATTGCAAATGCACAGACAGTAATTTCTCCACATTGCAAGGTGCAATTCTGAAATTTTTTGCTTTTTCCTGCTCTTCTTAGCATGATAAAGAAGATTCAAAGAGAGTGAGATGCCAGCTCTTTTCATTCAGTCAGTAGCTTCAAACATTTCTGGTATATGAATAACATGATGTTTTTCAATGGCAAAAATTAATGAATATTGTAAATGCACAAACAGTAATTTCTCCGCATTGCAAGGTGCAATTCTGAAATTTTTTGCATTTTCCTGCTCCTCTTAGCATGATAAAGAAGATTCAAAGAGAGTGAGATGCCAGCTCCTTTCATTCAGTCAGTAGCTTCAAACATTTCTGGACGTTTTTCAATGGCAAAAATCAATGAATATTGTAAATGCACAAACAGTAATTTCTCCACATTGCAAGGTGCAATTCTGAAATTTTTTGCTTTTTCCTGCTCCTCTTAGCATGATAAAGAAGATTCAAAGAGAGTGAGATGCCAGCTCTTTTCATTCAGTCAGTAGCTTCAAACATTTCTGGTATATGAATAACATGATGTTTTTCAATGGCAAAAATCAATGAATATTGTAAATGCACAAACAGTAATTTCTCCGCATTGCAAGGTGCAATTCTGAAATTTTTTGCTTTTTCCTGCTCCTCTAAGCATGATAAAGAAGATTCAAAGAGAGTGAGATGCCAGCTCCTTTCATTCAGTCAGTAGCTTCAAACATTTCTGGACGTTTTTCAATGGCAAATATCAATGAATATTGTAAATGCACAAACAGTAATTTCTCCACATTGCAAGGTGCAATTCTGAAATTTTTTGCTTTTTCCTGCTCCTCTTAGCATGATAAAGAAGATTCAAAGAGAGTGAGATGCCAGCTCTTTTCATTCAGTCAGTAGCTTCAAACATTTCTGGTATATGAATAACATGATGTTTCTCAATGGCAAAATCAATGAATATTGTAAATGCACAAACAGTAATTTCTCCGCATTGCAAGGTGCAATTCTGCAATTTTTTGCTTTTTCCTGCTCCTCTTATCATGATAAAGAAGATTCAAAGAGAGTGACATGCCAGCTCCTTTCATTCAGTCAGTAGCTTCAATCATTTCTGGACGTTTTTCAATGGCAAAAATCAATGAATATTGTAAATGCACAAACAGTAATTTCTCCACATTGCAAGGTGTAATTCTGAAATTTTTTGCTTTTTCCTGCTCCTCTTAGCATGATAAAGAAGATTCAAAGAGAGTGAGATGCCAGCTCTTTTCATTCAGTCAGTAGCTTAAAACATTTCTGGTATATGAATAACATAATGTTTTTCAATGGCAAAAATCAATGAATATTGTAAATGCACAAACAGTAATTTCTCCGCATTGCAAGGTGCAATTCTGAAATTTTTTGCTTTTTCCTGCTCCTCTTAGCATGATAAAGAAGATTCAAAGAGAGTGAGATGCCAGCTCCTTTCATTCAGTCAGTAGTTTTCAAACATTTCTGGACGTTTTTCAATGGCAAAAATCAATGAATATTGTAAATGCACAAACAGTAATTTCTCCACATTGCAAGGTGCAATTCTGAAATTTTTTGCTTTTTCCTGCTCCTCTTAGCATGATAAAGAAGATTCAAAGAGAGTGAGATGCCAGCTCTTTTCATTCAGTCAGTAGCTTCTAACATTTCTGGTATATGAATAACATGATGTTTTTCAATGGCAAAAATCAATGAATATTGTAAATGCACAAACAGTAATTTCTCCGCATTGCAAGGTGCAATTCTGAAATTTTTTGCTTTTTCCTGCTCCTCTTAGCATGATAAAGAAGATTCAAAGAGAGTGAGATGCCAGCTCCTTTCATTCAGTCATTAGCTTCAAACATTTCTGGACGTTTTTCAACGGCAAAAATCAATGAATATTGTAAATGCACAAACAGTAATTTCTCCACATTGCAAGGTGCAATTCTGAAATTTTTTGCTTTTTCCTGCTCCTCTTAGCATGGTAAAGAAGATTCAAAGAGAGTGAGATGCCAGCTCTTTTCATTCAGTCAGTAGCTTCAAACATTTCTGGTATATGAATAACAATGTTTTTCAATGGCAAAAATCAATGAATATTGTGAATGCACAAACAGTAATTTCTCCGCATTGCAAGGTGCAATTCTGAAATTTTTTGCTTTTTCCTGCTCCTCTAAGCATGATAAAGAAGATTCAAAGAGAGTGAGATGCCAGCTCCTTTCATTCAGTCAGTAGCTTCAAACAATTCTGGACCTTTTTCAATGGCAAAAATCAATGAATATTGTAAATGCACAAACAGTAATTTCTCCACATTGCAAGGTGCAATTCTGAATTTTTTTGCTTTTTCCTGCTCCTCTAAGCATGATAAAGAAGATTCAAAGAGAGTGAGATGCCAGCTCCTTTCATTCAGTCAGTAGCTTCAAACATTTCTTGACGTTTTTCAATGGCAAAAATCAATGAATATTGTAAATGCACAAACAGTAATTTCTCCACATTGCAAGGTGCAATTCTGAAATTTTTTGCTTTTTCCTGCTCCTCTTAGCATGATAAAGAAGATTCAAAGAGAGTGAGATGCCAGCTCTTTTCATTCAGTCAGTAGCTTCAAACATTTCTGGTATATGAATAACATGATGTTTTTCAATGGCAAAATCAATGAATATTGTAAATGCAAAAACAGTAATTTCTCCGCATTGCAAGGAGCAATTCTGAAATTTTTTGCTTTTTCCTGCTCCTCTTAGCATGATAAATAAGATTCAAAGAGAGTGAGATGCCAGCTCCTTTCATTCAGTCAGTAGCTTCAAATATTTCTGGACATTTTTCAATGGCAAAAATCAATGAATATTGTAAATGCACAAACAGTAATTTCTCCACATTGCAAGGTGCAATTCTGAAATTTTTTGCTTTTTCCTGCTCCTCTTAGCATGATAAAGAAGATTCAAAGAGAGTGAGATGCCAGCTCTTTTCATTCAGTCAGGAGCTTCAAACATTTCTGGTATATGAATAACATGATGTTTTTCAATGGCAAAAATCAATGAATATTGTAAATGCACAAACAGTAATTTCTCCGCACTGCAAGGTGCAATTCTGAAATTTTTTGCTTTTTCCTGCTCCTCTTAGCATGATAAAGAAGATTCAAAGAGAGTGAGATGCCAGCTCCTTTCATTCAGTCAGTAGCTTCAATCATTTCTGGACGTTTTTCAATGACAAAAATCAATGAATATTGTAAATGCACAAACAGTAATTTCTCCACATTGCAAGGTGCAATTCTGAATTTTTTGCTTTTTCCTGCTCCTCTTAGCATGATAAAGAAGATTCAAAGAGAGTGAGATGCCAGCTCTTTTCATTCAGTCAGTAGCTTCAAACATTTCTGGTATATGAATAACATGATGTTTTTCAATGGCAAAAATCAATGAATATTGTAAATGCACAAACAATAATTTCTCCGCATTGCGAGGTGCAATTCTGAAATTTTTTGCTTTTTCCTGCTCCTCTTAGCATGATAAAGAAGATTCAAAGAGAGTGAGATGCCAGCTCCTTTCATTCAGTCCGTAGCTTCAAACATTTCTGGACATTTTTCAATGGCAAAAATCAATGAATATTGTAAATGCACAAACAGTAATTTCTCCACATTGCAAGGTGCAATTCTGAAATTTTTTGCTTTTTCCTGCTCCTCTTAGCATGATAAAGAAGATTCAAAGAGAGTGAGATGCCAGCTCCTTTCATTCAGTCAGTAGCTTCAAACATTTCTGGACGTTTTTTAATGGCAAAAATCAATGAATATTGTAAATGCACAAACAGTAATTTCTCCACATTGCAAGGTGCAATTCTGAAATTTTTTGCTTTTTCCTGCTCTTCTTAGCATGATAAAGAAGATTCAAAGAGAGTGAGATGCCAGCTCTTTTCATTCAGTCAGTAGCTTCAAACATTTCTGGTATATGAATAACATGATGTTTTTCAATGGCAAAAATCAATGAATATTGTAAATGCACAAACAGTAATTTCTCCGCATTGCAAGGTGCAATTCTGAAATTTTTTGCTTTTTCCTGCTCCTCTTAGCATGATAAAGAAGATTCAAAGAGAGTGAGATGCCAGCTCCTTTCATTCAGTCAGTAGTTTTCAAACATTTCTGGACGTTTTTCAATGGCAAAAATCAATGAATATTGTAAATGCACAAACAGTAATTTCTCCACATTGCAAGGTGCAATTCTGAAATTTGTTGCTTTTTCCTGCTCCTCTTAGCATGATAAAGAAGATTCAAAGAGAGTGAGATGCCAGCTCCTTTCATTCAGTCCGTAGCTTCAAACATTTCTGGACATTTTTCAATGGCAAAAATCAATGAATATTGTAAATGCACAAAACAGTAATTTCTCCACATTGCAAGGTGCAATTCTGAAATTTTTTGCTTTTTCCTGCTCCTCTTAGCATGATAAAGAAGATTCAAAGAGAGTGAGATGCCAGCTCTTTTCATTCAGTCTGTAGCTTCAAACATTTCTGGAATATGAATAACATGATGTTTTTCAATGGCAAAAATCAATGAATATTGTAAATGCACAAACAGTAATTTCTCCGCATTGCGAGGTGCAATTCTGAAATTTTTTGCTTTTTCCTGCTCCTCTTAGCATGATAAAGAAGATTCAAAGAGAGTGAGATGCCAGCTCCTTTCATTCAGTCCGTAGCTTCAAACATTTCTGGACATTTTTCAATGGCAAAAATCAATGAATATTGTAAATGCACAAACAGTAATTTCTCCACATTGCAAGGTGCAATTCTGAAATTTTTTGCTTTTTCCTGCTCCTCTTAGCATGATAAAGAAGATTCAAAGAGAGTGAGATGCCAGCTCCTTTCATTCAGTCAGTAGCTTCAAACATTTCTGGACTTTTTTTAATGGCAAAAATCAATGAATATTGTAAATGCACAAACAGTAATTTCTCCACATTGCAAGGTGCAATTCTGAAATTTTTTGCTTTTTCCTGCTCTTCTTAGCATGATAAAGAAGATTCAAAGAGAGTGAGATGCCAGCTCTTTTCATTCAGTCAGTAGCTTCAAACATTTCTGGTATATGAATAACAAGATGTTTTTCAATGGCAAAAATCAATGAATATTGTAAATGCACAAACAGTAATTTCTCCGCATTGCAAGGTGCAATTCTGAAATTTTTTGCTTTTTCCTGCTCCTCTTAGCATGATAAAGAAGATTCAAAGAGAGTGAGATGCCAGCTCCTTTCATTCAGTCAGTAGTTTTCAAACATTTCTGGACGTTTTTCAATGGCAAAAATCAATGAATATTGTAAATGCACAAACAGTAATTTCTCCACATTGCAAGGTGCAATTCTGAAATTTGTTGCTTTTTCCTGCTCCTCTTTGCATGATAAAGAAGATTCAAAGAGAGTGAGATGCCAGCTCCTTTCATTCAGTCCGTAGCTTCAAACATTTCTGGACATTTTTCAATGGCAAAAATCAATGAATATTGTAAATGCACAAACAGTAATTTCTCCACATTGCAAGGTGCAATTCTGAAATTTTTTGCTTTTTCCTGCTCCTCTTAGCATGATAAAGAAGATTCAAAGAGAGTGAGATGCCAGCTCTTTTCATTCAGTCAGTAGCTTCAAACATTTCTGGTATATGAATAACATGATGTTTTTCAATGGCAAAAATCAATGAATATTGTAAATGCACAAACAGTAATTTCTCCGCATTGCAAGGTGCAATTCTGAAATTTTTTGCTTTTTCCTGCTCCTCTTAGCATGATAAAGGAGATTCAAAGAGAGTGAGATGCCAGCTCCTTTCATTCAGTCAGTAGCTTCAATCATTTCTGGACGTTTTTCAATGACAAAAATCAATGAATATTGTAAATGCACAAACAGTAATTTCTCCACATTGCAAGGTGCAATTCTGAAATTTTTTGCTTTTTCCTGCTCCTCTTAGCATGATAAAGAAGATTCAAAGAGAGTGAGATGCCAGCTCTTTTCATTCAGTCAGTAGCTTCAAACATTTCTGGTATATGAATAACATGATGTTTTTCAATGGCAAAAATCAATGAATATTGTAAATGCACAAACAGTAATTTCTCCGCATTGCAAGGTGCAATTCTGAAATTTTTTGCTTTTTCCTGCTCCTCTTAGCATGATAAAGAAGATTCAAAGAGAGTGAGATGCCAGCTCCTTTCATTCAGTCAGTAGCTTCAATCATTTCTGGATGTTTTTCAATGGCAAAAATCAATGAATATTGTAAATGCACAAACAGTAATTTCTCCACATTGCAAGGTGCAATTCTGAAATTTTTTGCTTTTTCCTGCTCCTCTTAGCATGATAAAGAAGATTCATAGAGAGTGAGATGCCAGCTCTTTTCATTCAGTCAGTAGCTTCAAACATTTCTGGTATATGAATAACGATGTTTTTCAATGGCAAAAATCAATGAATATTGTATATGCACAGACAGTAATTTCTCCACATTGCAAGGTGCAATTCTGAAATTTTTTGCTTTTTCCTGCTCTTCTTAGCATGATAAAGAAGATTCAAAGAGAGTGAGATGCCAGCTCTTTTCATTCAGTCAGTAGCTTCAAACATTTCTGGTATATGAGTAACATGATGTTTTTCAATGGCAAAAATTAATGAATCTTGTAAATGCACAAACAGTAATTTCTCCGCATTGCAAGGTGCAATTCTGAATTTTTTTGCTTTTTCCTGCTCCTCTTAGCATGATAAAGAAGATTCAAAGAGAGTGAGATGCCAGCTCCTTTCATTCAGTCAATAGCTGCAAACATTTCTGGACGTTTTTCAATGGCAAAAATCAATGAATATTGTAAATGCACAAACAGTAATTTCTCCACATTGCAAGGTGCAATTCTGAATTTTTTTGCTTTTTCCTGCTCCTCTTAGCATGATAAAGAAGATTCAAAGAGAGTGAGATGCCAGCTCTTTTCATTCAGTCAGTAGCTTCAAACACTTCTGGTATATGAATAACGATGTTTTTCAATGGCAAAAATCAATGAATATTGTAAATGCACAGACAGTAATTTCTCCACATTGCAAGGTGCAATTCTGAAATTTTTTGCTTTTTCCTGCTCTTCTTAGCATGATAAAGACGATTCAAAGAGAGTGAGATGCCAGCTCCTTTCATTCAGTCAGTAGTTTTCAAACATTTCTGGACGTTTTTCAATGGCAAAAATCAATGAATATTGTAAATGTACAAACAGTAATTTCTCCACATTGCAAGGTGCAATTCTGAAATTTTTTGCTTTTTCCTGCTCCTCTTAGCATGATAAAGAAGATTCAAAGAGAGTGAGATGCCAGCTCTTTTCATTCAGTCAGTAGCTTCAAACATTTCTGGTATATGAATAACATGATGTTTTTCAATGGCAAAAATCAATGAATATTGTAAATGCACAAACAGTAATTGTTCCGCATTGCAAGGTGCAATTCTGAAATTTTTTGCTTTTTCCTGCTCCTCTTAGCATGATAAAGAAGATTCAAAGAGAGTGAGATGCCAGCTCCTTTCATTCAGTCAGTAGCTTCAAACATTTCTGGACGTTTTTCAATGGCAAAAATCAATGAATATTGTAAATGCACAAACAGTAATTTCTCCACATTGCAAGGTGCAATTCTGAAATTTTTTGCTTTTTCCTGCTCCTCTTAGCATGATAAAGAAGATTCAAAGAGAGTGAGATGCCAGCTCTTTTCATTCAGTCAGTAGCTTCAAACATTTCTGGTATATGAATAACAATGTTTTTCAATGGCAAAAATCAATGAATATTGTGAATGCACAAACAGTAATTTCTCCGCATTGCAAGGTGCAATTCTGAAATTTTTTGCTTTTTCCTGCTCCTCTAAGCATGATAAAGAAGATTGAAAGAGAGTGAGATGCCAGCTCCTTTCATTCAGTCAGTAGCTTCAAACAATTCTGGACCTTTTTCAATGGCAAAAATCAATGAATATTGTAAATGCACAAACAGTAATTTCTCCACATTGCAAGGTGCAATTCTGAATTTTTTTGCTTTTTCCTGCTCCTCTAAGCATGATAAAGAAGATTCAAAGAGAGTGAGATGCCAGCTCCTTTCATTCAGTCAGTATCTTCAAACATTTCTTGACGTTTTTCAATGGCAAAAATCAATGAATATTGTAAATGCACAAACAGTAATTTCTCCACATTGCAAGGTGCAATTCTGAAATTTTTTGCTTTTTCCTGCTCCTCTTAGCATGATAAAGAAGATTCAAAGAGAGTGAGATGCCAGCTCTTTTCATTCAGTCAGTAGCTTCAAACATTTCTGGTATATGAATAACATGATGTTTTTCAATGGCAAAATCAATGAATATTGTAAATGCAAAAACAGTAATTTATCCGCATTTCAAGGAGCAATTCTGAAATTTTTTGCTTTTTCCTGCTCCTCTTAGCATGATAAATAAGATTCAAAGAGAGTGAGATGCCAGCTCCTTTCATTCAGTCAGTAGCTTCAAACATTTCTGGACATTTTTCAATGGCAAAAATCAATGAATATTGTAAATGCACAAACAGTAATTTCTCCACATTGCAAGGTGCAATTCTGAAATTTTTTGCTTTTTCCTGCTCCTCTTAGCATGATAAAGAAGATTCAAAGAGAGTGAGATGCCAGCTCTTTTCATTCAGTCAGTAGCTTCAAACATTTCTGGTATATGAATAACATGATGTTTTTCAATGGCAAAAATCAATGAATATTGTAAATGCACAAACAGTAATTTCTCCGCATTGCAAGGTGCAATTCTGAAATGTTTTGCTTTTTCCTGCTCCTCTTAGCATGATAAAGAAGATTCAAAGAGAGTGAGATGCCAGCTCCTTTCATTCAGTCAGTAGCTTCAATCATTTCTGGACGTTTTTCAATGACAAAAATCAATGAATATTGTAAATGCACAAACAGTAATTTCTCCACATTGCAAGGTGCAATTCTGAAATTTTTTGCTTTTTCCTGCTCCTCTTAGCATGATAAAGAAGATTCAAAGAGAGTGAGATGCCAGCTCTTTTCATTCAGTCAGTAGCTTCAAACATTTCTGGTATATGAATAACATGATGTTTTTCAATGGCAAAAATCAATGAATATTGTAAATGCACAAACAGTAATTTCTCCGCATTGCGAGGTGCAATTCTGAAATTTTTTGCTTTTTCCTGCTCCTCTTAGCATGATAAAGAAGATTCAAAGAGAGTGAGATGCCAGCTCCTTTCATTCAGTCCGTAGCTTCAAACATTTCTGGACATTTTTCAATGGCAAAAATCAATGAATATTGTAAATGCACAAACAGTAATTTCTCCACATTGCAAGGTGCAATTCTGAAATTTTTTGCTTTTTCCTGCTCCTCTTAGCATGATAAAGAAGATTCAAAGAGAGTGAGATGCCAGCTCCTTTCATTCAGTCAGTAGCTTCAAACATTTCTGGACGTTTTTTAATGGCAAAAATCAATGAATATTGTAAATGCACAAACAGTAATTTCTCCACATTGCAAGGTGCAATTCTGAAATTTTTTGCTTTTTCCTGCTCTTCTTAGCATGATAAAGAAGATTCAAAGAGAGTGAGATGCCAGCTCTTTTCATTCAGTCAGTAGCTTCAAACATTTCTGGTATATGAATAACATGATGTTTTTCAATGGCAAAAATCAATGAATATTGTAAATGCACAAACAGTAATTTCTCCGCATTGCAAGGTGCAATTCTGAAATTTGTTGCTTTTTCCTGCTCCTCTTAGCATGATAAAGAAGATTCAAAGAGAGTGAGATGCCAGCTCCTTTTATTCAGTCCGTAGCTTCAAACATTTCTGGACATTTTTCAATGGCAAAAATCAATGAATATTGTAAATGCACAAACAGTAATTTCTCCACATTGCAAGGTGCAATTCTGAAATTTTTTGCTTTTTCCTGCTCCTCTTAGCATGATAAAGAAGATTCAAAGAGAGTGAGATGCCAGCTCTTTTCATTCAGTCAGTAGCTTCAAACATTTCTGGTATATGAATAACATGATGTTTTTCAATGGCAAAAATCAATGAATATTGTAAATGCACAAACAGTAATTTCTCCGCATTGCAAGGTGCAATTCTGAAATTTTTTGCTTTTTCCTGCTCCTCTTAGCATGATAAAGAAGATTCAAAGAGAGTGAGATGCCAGCTCCTTTCATTCAGTCAGTAGCTTCAATCATTTCTGGACGTTTTTCAATGGCAAAAATCAATGAATATTGTAAATGCACAAACAGTAATTTCTCCACATTGCAAGGTGCAATTCTGAAATTTTTTGCTTTCTCCTGCTCCTCTTAGCATGATAAAGAAGATTCAAAGAGTGTGAGATGCCAGCTCTTTTCATTCAGTCAGTAGCTTCAAACATTTCTGGTATATGAATAACGATGTTTTTCAATGGCAAAAATCAATGAATATTGTAAATGCACAGACAGTAATTTCTCCACATTGCAAGGTGCAATTCTGAAATTTTTTGCTTTTTCCTGCTCTTCTTAGCATGATAAAGAAGATTCAAAGAGAGTGAGATGCCAGCTCTTTTCATTCAGTCAGTAGCTTCAAACATTTCTGGTATATGAATAACATGATGTTTTTCAATGGCAAAAATTAATGAATCTTGTAAATGCACAAACAGTAATTTCTCCGCATTGCAAGGTGCAATTCTGAATTTTTTTGCTTTTTCCTGCTCCTCTTAGCATGATAAAGAAGATTCAAAGAGAGTGAGATGCCAGCTCCTTTCATTCAGTCAGTAGCTGCAAACATTTCTGGACGTTTTTCAATGGCAAAAATCAATGAATATTGTAAATGCACAAACAGTAATTTCTCCACATTGCAAGGTGCAATTCTGAAATTTTTCGCTTTTTCTTGCTCCTCTTAGCATGATAAAGAAGATTCAAAGAGAGTGAGATGCCAGCTCTTTTCATTCAGTCAGTAGCTTCAAACATTTCTGGTATATGAATAACGATGTTTTTCAATGGCAAAAATCAATGAATATTGTAAATGCACAGACAGTAATTTCTCCACATTGCAAGGTGCAATTCTGAAATTTTTTGCTTTTTCCTGCTCCTCTTAGCATGATAAAGAAGATTCAAAGAGAGTGAGATGCCAGCTCCTTTCATTCAGTCAGTAACTTCACACATTTCTGGACGTTTTTCAATGGCAAAAATCAATGAATATTGTAAATGCACAAACAGTAATTTCTCCACATTGCAAGGTGCAATTCTGAAATTTTTTGCTTTTTCCTGCTCCTCTTAGCATGATAAAGAAGATTCAAAGAGAGTGAGATGCCAGCTCTTTTCATTCAGTCAGTAGCTTCAAACATTTCTGGTATATGAATAACATGATGTTTTTCAATGGCAAAAATCAATGAATATTGTAAATGCACAAACAGTAATTTCTCCGCATTGCAAGGTGCAATTCTGAAATTTTTTGCTTTTTCCTGCTCCTCTAAGCATGATAAAGAAGATTCAAAGAGAGTGAGATGCCAGCTCCTTTCATTCAGTCAGTAGCTTCAAGCATTTCTGGACGTTTTTCAATGGCAAAAATCAATGAATATTGTAAATGCACAAACAGTAATTTCTCCTCATTGCAAGGTGCAATTCTGAAATTTTTTGCTCTTTCCTGCTCCTCTTAGCATGATAAAGAAGATTCAAAGAGAGTGAGATGCCAACTCTTTTCATTCAGTCAGTAGCTTCAAACATTTCTGGTATATGAATAACATGATGTTTTTCAATGGCAAAATCAATGAATATTGTAAATGCACAAACAGTAATTTCTCCGCATTGCAAGGTGCAATTCTGCAATTTTTTGCTTTTTCCTGCTCCTCTTAGCATGATAAAGAAGATTCAAAGAGAGTGAGATGCCAGCTCTTTTCATTCAGTCAGTAGCTTCAAACATTTCTGGTATATGAATAACATGATGTTTTTCAATGGCAAAAATCAATGAATATTGTAAATGCACAAACAGTAATTTCTCCGCATTGCAAGGTGCAATTCTGAAATTTTTTGCTTTTTCCTGCTCCTCTTAGCATGATAAAGAAGATTCATAGAGAGTGAGATTCCAGCTACTTTCATTCAGTCAGTAGCTTCAATCGTTTCTGGACATTTTTCAATGGCAAAAATCAATGAATATTGTAAATGCACAAACAGTAATTTCTCCACATTGCAAGGTGTAATTCTGAAATTTTTTGCTTTTTCCTGCTCCTCTTAGCATGATAAAGAAGATTCAAAGAGAGTGAGATGCTAGCTCTTTTCATTCAGTCAGTAGCTTCAAACATTTCTGGTATATGAATAACATGATGTTTTTCAATGGCAAAATCAATGAATATTGTAAATGCACAAACAGTAATTTCTCCGCATTACAAGGTGCAATTCTGAAATTTTTTGCTTTTTCCTGCTCCTCTTAGCATGATAAAGAAGATTCAAAGAGAGTGAGATGCCAGCTCCTTTCATTCAGTCAGTAGCTTCAAACATTTCTGGACGTTTTTTAATGGCAAAAATCAATGAATATTGTAAATGCACAAAAAGTAATTTCTCCACATTGCAAGGTGCAATTCTGAAATTTTTTGCTTTTTCCTGCTCTTCTTAGCATGATAAAGAAGATTCAAAGAGAGTGAGATGCCAGCTCTTTTCATTCAGTCAGTAGCTTCAAACATTTCTGGTATATGAATAACATGATGTTTTTCAATGGCAAAAATCAATGAATATTGTAAATGCACAAACAGTAATTTCTCCGCATTGCAAGGTGCAATTCTGAAATTTTTTGCTTTTTCCTGCTCCTCTTAGCATGATAAAGAAGATTCAAAGAGAGTGAGATGCCAGCTCCTTTCATTCAGTCAGTAGTTTTCAAACATTTCTGGACGTTTTTCAATGGCAAAAATCAATGAATATTGTAAATGCACAAACAGTAATTTCTCCGCATTGCAAGGTGCAATTCTGAAATTTTTTGCTTTTTCCTGCTCATCTTAGCATGATAAAGAAGATTCATAGAGAGTGAGATTCCAGCTCCTTTCATTCAGTCAGTAGCTTCAATCATTTCTGGACGTTTTTCAATGGCAAAAATAAATGAATATTGTAAATGCACAAACAGTAATTTCTCCACATTGCAAGGTGTAATTCTGAAATTTTTTGCTTTTTCCTGCTCCTCTTAGCATGATAAAGAAGATTCAAAGAGAGTGAGATGCCAGCTCTTTTCATTCAGTCAGTAGCTTCAAACATTTCTGGTATATGAATAACATGATGTTTTTCAATGGCAAAATCAATGAATATTGTAAATGCACAAACAGTAATTTCTCCGCATTACAAGGTGCAATTCTGAAATTTTTTGCTTTTTCCTGCTCCTCTTAGCATGATAAAGAAGATTCAAAGATAGTGAGATGCCAGCTCCTTTTATTCAGTCAGTAGCTTCAAACATTTCTGGACGTTTTTTAATGGCAAAAATCAATGAATATTGTAAATGCACAAACAGTAATTTCTCCACATTGCAAGGTGCAATTCTGAAATTTTTTGCTTTTTCCTGCTCTTCTTAACATGATAAAGAAGATTCAAAGAGAGTGAGATGCCAGCTCTTTTCATTCAGTCAGTAGCTTCAAACATTTCTGGTATATGAATAACATGATGTTTTTCAATGGCAAAAATCAATGAATATTGTAAATGCACAAACAGTAATTTCTCCGCATTGCAAGGTGAAATTCTGAAATTTTTTGCTTTTTCCTGCTCCTCTTAGCATGATAAAGAAGATTCAAAGAGAGTGAGATGCCAGCTCCTTTCATTCAGTCAGTAGTTTTCAAACATTTCTGGACGTTTTTCAATGGCAAAAATCAATGAATTTTGTAAATGCACAAACAGAAATTTCTCCACATTGCAAGGTGCAATTCTGAAATTTTTTGCTTTTTCCTGCTCCTCTTAGCATGATAAAGAAGATTCAAAGAGAGTGAGATGCCAGCTCTTTTCATTCAGTCAGTAGCTTCAAACATTTCTGGTATATGAATAACATGATGTTTTTCAATGGCAAAAATCAATGAATATTGCAAATGCACAAACAGTAATTTCTCCGCATTGCAAGGTGCAATTCTGAAATTTTTTGCTTTTTCCTGCTCCTCTTAGCATGATAAAGAAGATTCAAAGAGAGTGAGATGCCAGCTCCTTTCATTCAGTCAGTAGCTTCAAACATTTCTGGACGTTTTTCAATGGCAAAAATCAATGAATATTGTAAATGCACAAACAGTAATTTCTCCACATTGCAAGGTGCAATTCTGAAATTTTTTGCTTTTTCCTGCTCCTCTTAGCATGATAAAGAAGATTCAAAGAGAGTGAGATGCCAGCTCTTTTCATTCAGTCAGTAGCTTCAAACATTTCTGGTATATGAATAACGATGTTTTTCAATGGCAAAAATCAATGAATATTGTGAATGCACAAACAGTAATTTCTCCGCATTGCAAGGTGCAATTCTGAAATTTTTTGCTTTTTCCTGCTCCTCTAAGCATGATAAAGAAGATTCAAAGAGAGTGAGATGCCAGCTCCTTTCATTCAGTCAGTAGCTTCAAACAATTCTGGACGTTTTTCAATGGCAAAAATCAATGAATATTGTAAATGCACAAACAGTAATTTCTCCACATTGCAAGGTGCAATTCTGAATTTTTTTGCTTTTTCCTGCTCCTCTAAGCATGATAAAGAAGATTCAAAGAGAGTGAGATGCCAGCTCCTTTCATTCAGTCAGTAGCTTCAAACATTTCTTGACGTTTTTCAATAGCAAAAATCAATGAATATTGTAAATGCACAAACAGTAATTTCTCCACATTGCAAGGTGCAATTCTGAAATTTTTTGCTTTTTCCTGCTCCTCTTAGCATGATAAAGAAGATTCAAAGAGAGTGAGATGCCAGCTCTTTTCATTCAGTCAGTAGCTTCAAACATTTCTGGTATATGAATAACATGATGTTTTTCAATGGCAAAATCAATGAATATTGTAAATGCAAAAACAGTAATTTCTCCGCATTGCAAGGAGCAATTCTGAAATTTTTTGCTTTTTCCTGCTCCTCTTAGCATGATAACTAAGATTCAAAGAGAGTGAGATGCCAGCTCCTTTCATTCAGTCAGTAGCTTCAAACATTTCAGGACATTTTTCAATGGCAAAAATCAATGAATATTGTAAATGCACAAACAGTAATTTCTCCACATTGCAAGGTGCAATTCTGAAATTTTTTGCTTTTTCCTGCTCCTCTTAGCATGATAAAGAAGATTCAAAGAGAGTGAGATGCCAGCTCTTTTCATTCAGTCAGTAGCTTCAAACATTTCTGGTATATGAATAACATGATGTTTTTCAATGGCAAAAATCAATGAATATTGTAAATGCACAAACAGTAATTTCTCCGCATTGCAAGGTGCAATTCTGCAATTTTTTGCTTTTTCCTTATCCTCTTAGCATGATAAAGAAGATTCAAAGAGAGTGAGATGCCAGCTCCTTTCATTCAGTCAGTAGCTTCAATCATTTCTGGACGTTTTTCAATGACAAAAATCAATGAATATTGTAAATGCACAAACAGTAATTTCTCCACATTGCAAGGTGCAATTCTGAAATTTTTTGCTTTTTCCTGCTCCTCTTAGCATGATAAAGAAGATTCAAAGTGAGTGAGATGCCAGCTCCTTTCATTCAGTCAGTAGCTTCAAACATTTCTTGACGTTTTTCAATAGCAAAAATCAATGAATATTGTAAATGCACAAACAGTAATTTCTCCACATTGCAAGGTGCAATTCTGAAATTTTTTGCTTTTTCCTGCTCCTCTTAGCATGATAAAGAAGATTCAAAGAGAGTGAGATGCCAGCTCTTTTCATTCAGTCAGTAGCTTCAAACATTTCTGGTATATGAATAACATGATGTTTTTCAATGGCAAAATCAATGAATACTGTAAATGCAAAAACAGTAACTTCTCCGCATTGCAAGGAGCAATTCTTAAATTTTTTGCTTTTTCCTGCTCCTCTTAGCATGATAACTAAGATTCAAAGAGAGTGAGATGCCAGCTCCTTTCATTCAGTCAGTAGCTTCAAACATTTCTGGACATTTTTCAATGGCAAAAATCAATGAATATTGTAAATGCACAAACAGTAATTTCTCCACATTGCAAGGTGCAATTCTGAAATTTTTTGCTTTTTCCTGCTCCTCTTAGCATGATAAAGAAGATTCAAAGAGAGTGAGATGCCAGCTCTTTTCATTCAGTCAGTAGCTTCAAACATTTCTGGTATATGAATAACATGATGTTTTTCAATGGCAAAAATCAATGAATATTGTAAATGCACAAACATTAATTTCTCCGCATTGCAAGGTGCAATTCTGAAATTTTTTGCTTTTTCCTGCTCCTCTTAGCATGATAAAGAAGATTCAAAGAGAGTGAGATGCCAGCTCCTTTCATTCAGTCAGTAGCTTCAAACATTTCTGGACGTTTTTCAATGGCAAAAATCAATGAATATTGTAAATGCACAAACAGTAATTTCTCCACATTGCAAGGTGCAATTCTGAAATTTTTTGCTTTTTCCTGCTCCTCTTAGCATGATAAAGAAGATTCAAAGAGAGTGAGATGCCAGCTCCTTTCATTCAGTCAGTAGTTTTCAAACATTTCTGGACGTTTTTCAATGGCAAAAATCAATGAATATTGTAAATGCACAAACAGTAATTTCTCCGCATTGCAAGGTGCAATTCTGAAATTTTTTGCTTTTTCCTGCTCATCTTAGCATGATAAAGAAGATTCATAGAGAGTGAGATTCCAGCTCCTTTCATTCAGTCAGTAGCTTCAATCATTTCTGGACGTTTTTCAATGGCAAAAATAAATGAATATTGTAAATGCACAAACAGTAATTTCTCCACATTGCAAGGTGTAATTCTGAAATTTTTTGCTTTTTCCTGCTCCTCTTAGCATGATAAAGAAGATTCAAAGAGAGTGAGATGCCAGCTCTTTTCATTCAGTCAGTAGCTTCAAACATTTCTGGTATATGAATAACATGATGTTTTTCAATGGCAAAATCAATGAATATTGTAAATGCACAAACAGTAATTTCTCCGCATTACAAGGTGCAATTCTGAAATTTTTTGCTTTTTCCTGCTCCTCTTAGCATGATAAAGAAGATTCAAAGATAGTGAGATGCCAGCTCCTTTTATTCAGTCAGTAGCTTCAAACATTTCTGGACGTTTTTTAATGGCAAAAATCAATGAATATTGTAAATGCACAAACAGTAATTTCTCCACATTGCAAGGTGCAATTCTGAAATTTTTTGCTTTTTCCTGCTCTTCTTAACATGATAAAGAAGATTCAAAGAGAGTGAGATGCCAGCTCTTTTCATTCAGTCAGTAGCTTCAAACATTTCTGGTATATGAATAACATGATGTTTTTCAATGGCAAAAATCAATGAATATTGTAAATGCACAAACAGTAATTTCTCCGCATTGCAAGGTGAAATTCTGAAATTTTTTGCTTTTTCCTGCTCCTCTTAGCATGATAAAGAAGATTCAAAGAGAGTGAGATGCCAGCTCCTTTCATTCAGTCAGTAGTTTTCAAACATTTCTGGACGTTTTTCAATGGCAAAAATCAATGAATTTTGTAAATGCACAAACAGAAATTTCTCCACATTGCAAGGTGCAATTCTGAAATTTTTTGCTTTTTCCTGCTCCTCTTAGCATGATAAAGAAGATTCAAAGAGAGTGAGATGCCAGCTCTTTTCATTCAGTCAGTAGCTTCAAACATTTCTGGTATATGAATAACATGATGTTTTTCAATGGCAAAAATCAATGAATATTGCAAATGCACAAACAGTAATTTCTCCGCATTGCAAGGTGCAATTCTGAAATGTTTTGCTTTTTCCTGCTCCTCTTAGCATGATAAAGAAGATTCAAAGAGAGTGAGATGCCAGCTCCTTTCATTCAGTCAGTAGCTTCAAACATTTCTGGACGTTTTTCAATGGCAAAAATCAATGAATATTGTAAATGCACAAACAGTAATTTCTCCACATTGCAAGGTGCAATTCTGAAATTTTTTGCTTTTTCCTGCTCCTCTTAGCATGATAAAGAAGATTCAAAGAGAGTGAGATGCCAGCTCTTTTCATTCAGTCAGTAGCTTCAAACATTTCTGGTATATGAATAACGATGTTTTTCAATGGCAAAAATCAATGAATATTGTGAATGCACAAACAGTAATTTCTCCGCATTGCAAGGTGCAATTCTGAAATTTTTTGCTTTTTCCTGCTCCTCTAAGCATGATAAAGAAGATTCAAAGAGAGTGAGATGCCAGCTCCTTTCATTCAGTCAGTAGCTTCAAACAATTCTGGACGTTTTTCAATGGCAAAAATCAATGAATATTGTAAATGCACAAACAGTAATTTCTCCACATTGCAAGGTGCAATTCTGAATTTTTTTGCTTTTTCCTGCTCCTCTAAGCATGATAAAGAAGATTCAAAGAGAGTGAGATGCCAGCTCCTTTCATTCAGTCAGTAGCTTCAAACATTTCTTGACGTTTTTCAATAGCAAAAATCAATGAATATTGTAAATGCACAAACAGTAATTTCTCCACATTGCAAGGTGCAATTCTGAAATTTTTTGCTTTTTCCTGCTCCTCTTAGCATGATAAAGAAGATTCAAAGAGAGTGAGATGCCAGCTCTTTTCATTCAGTCAGTAGCTTCAAACATTTCTGGTATATGAATAACATGATGTTTTTCAATGGCAAAATCAATGAATATTGTAAATGCAAAAACAGTAATTTCTCCGCATTGCAAGGAGCAATTCTGAAATTTTTTGCTTTTTCCTGCTCCTCTTAGCATGATAACTAAGATTCAAAGAGAGTGAGATGCCAGCTCCTTTCATTCAGTCAGTAGCTTCAAACATTTCAGGACATTTTTCAATGGCAAAAATCAATGAATATTGTAAATGCACAAACAGTAATTTCTCCACATTGCAAGGTGCAATTCTGAAATTTTTTGCTTTTTCCTGCTCCTCTTAGCATGATAAAGAAGATTCAAAGAGAGTGAGATGCCAGCTCTTTTCATTCAGTCAGTAGCTTCAAACATTTCTGGTATATGAATAACATGATGTTTTTCAATGGCAAAAATCAATGAATATTGTAAATGCACAAACAGTAATTTCTCCGCATTGCAAGGTGCAATTCTGCAATTTTTTGCTTTTTCCTTATCCTCTTAGCATGATAAAGAAGATTCAAAGAGAGTGAGATGCCAGCTCCTTTCATTCAGTCAGTAGCTTCAATCATTTCTGGACGTTTTTCAATGACAAAAATCAATGAATATTGTAAATGCACAAACAGTAATTTCTCCACATTGCAAGGTGCAATTCTGAAATTTTTTGCTTTTTCCTGCTCCTCTTAGCATGATAAAGAAGATTCAAAGTGAGTGAGATGCCAGCTCCTTTCATTCAGTCAGTAGCTTCAAACATTTCTTGACGTTTTTCAATAGCAAAAATCAATGAATATTGTAAATGCACAAACAGTAATTTCTCCACATTGCAAGGTGCAATTCTGAAATTTTTTGCTTTTTCCTGCTCCTCTTAGCATGATAAAGAAGATTCAAAGAGAGTGAGATGCCAGCTCTTTTCATTCAGTCAGTAGCTTCAAACATTTCTGGTATATGAATAACATGATGTTTTTCAATGGCAAAATCAATGAATACTGTAAATGCAAAAACAGTAACTTCTCCGCATTGCAAGGAGCAATTCTTAAATTTTTTGCTTTTTCCTGCTCCTCTTAGCATGATAACTAAGATTCAAAGAGAGTGAGATGCCAGCTCCTTTCATTCAGTCAGTAGCTTCAAACATTTCTGGACATTTTTCAATGGCAAAAATCAATGAATATTGTAAATGCACAAACAGTAATTTCTCCACATTGCAAGGTGCAATTCTGAAATTTTTTGCTTTTTCCTGCTCCTCTTAGCATGATAAAGAAGATTCAAAGAGAGTGAGATGCCAGCTCTTTTCATTCAGTCAGTAGCTTCAAACATTTCTGGTATATGAATAACATGATGTTTTTCAATGGCAAAAATCAATGAATATTGTAAATGCACAAACATTAATTTCTCCGCATTGCAAGGTGCAATTCTGAAATTTTTTGCTTTTTCCTGCTCCTCTTAGCATGATAAAGAAGATTCAAAGAGAGTGAGATGCCAGCTCCTTTCATTCAGTCAGTAGCTTCAAACATTTCTGGACGTTTTTCAATGGCAAAAATCAATGAATATTGTAAATGCACAAACAGTAATTTCTCCACATTGCAAGGTGCAATTCTGAATTTTTTTGCTTTTTCCTGCTCCTCTTAGCATGATAAAGAAGATTCAAAGAGAGTGAGATGCCAGCTCTTTTCATTCAGTCAGTAGCTTCAAACATTTCTGGTATATGAATAACATGATGTTTTTCAATGGCAAAAATCAATGAATATTGTAAATGCACAAACAGTAATTTCTCCGCATTGCAAGGTGCAATTCTGAAATTTTTTGCTTTTTCCTGCTCCTCTTAGCATGATAAAGAAGATTCAAAGAGAGTGAGATGCCAGCTCCTTTCATTCAGTCAGTAGCTTCAAACATTTCTGGACGTTTTTCAATGGCAAAAATCAATGAATATTGTAAATGCACAAACAGTAATTTCTCCACATTGCAAGGTGCAATTCTGAAATTTTTTGCTTTTTCCTGCTCCTCTTAGCATGATAAAGAAGATTCAAAGAGAGTGAGATGCCAGCTCTTTTCATTCAGTCAGTAGCTTCAAACATTTCTGGTATATGAATAACGATGTTTTTCAATGGCAAAAATCAATGAATATTGTGAATGCACAAACAGTAATTTCTCCGCATTGCAAGGTGCAATTCTGAAATTTTTTGCTTTTTCCTGCTCCTCTAAGCATGATAAAGAAGATTCAAAGAGAGTGAGATGCCAGCTCCTTTCATTCAGTCAGTAGCTTCAAACAATTCTGGACGTTTTTCAATGGCAAAAATCAATGAATATTGTAAATGCACAAACAGTAATTTCTCCACATTGCAAGGTGCAATTCTGAATTTTTTTGCTTTTTCCTGCTCCTCTAAGCATGATAAAGAAGATTCAAAGAGAGTGAGATGCCAGCTCCTTTCATTCAGTCAGTAGCTTCAAACATTTCTTGACGTTTTTCAATAGCAAAAATCAATGAATATTGTAAATGCACAAACAGTAATTTCTCCACATTGCAAGGTGCAATTCTGAAATTTTTTGCTTTTTCCTGCTCCTCTTAGCATGATAAAGAAGATTCAAAGAGAGTGAGATGCCAGCTCTTTTCATTCAGTCAGTAGCTTCAAACATTTCTGGTATATGAATAACATGATGTTTTTCAATGGCAAAATCAATGAATACTGTAAATGCAAAAACAGTAATTTCTCCGCATTGCAAGGAGCAATTCTTAAATTTTTTGCTTTTTCCTGCTCCTCTTAGCATGATAACTAAGATTCAAAGAGAGTGAGATGCCAGCTCCTTTCATTCAGTCAGTAGCTTCAAACATTTCTGGACATTTTTCAATGGCAAAAATCAATGAATATTGTAAATGCACAAACAGTAATTTCTCCACATTGCAAGGTGCAATTCTGAAATTTTTTGCTTTTTCCTGCTCCTCTTAGCATGATAAAGAAGATTCAAAGAGAGTGAGATGCCAGCTCTTTTCATTCAGTCAGTAGCTTCAAACATTTCTGGTATATGAATAACATGATGTTTTTCAATGGCAAAAATCAATGAATATTGTAAATGCACAAACAGTAATTTCTCCGCATTGCAAGGTGCAATTCTGAAATTTTTTGCTTTTTCCTGCTCCTCTTAGCATGATAAAGAAGATTCAAAGAGAGTGAGATGCCAGCTCCTTTCATTCAGTCAGTAGCTTCAATAATTTCTGGACGTTTTTCAATGACAAAAATCAATGAATATTGTAAATGCACAAACAGTAATTTCTCCACATTGCAAGGTGCAATTCTGAAATTTTTTGCTTTTTCCTGCTCCTCTTAGCATGATAAAGAAGATTCAAAGAGAGTGAGATGCCAGCTCTTTTCATTCAGTCAGTAGCTTCAAACATTTCTGGTATATGAATAACATGATGTTTTTCAATGGCAAAAATCAATGAATATTGTAAATGCACAAACAGTAATTTCTCCGCATTGCGAGGTGCAATTCTGAAATTTTTTGCTTTTTCCTGCTCCTCTTTGCATGATAAAGAAGATTCAAAGAGAGTGAGATGCCAGCTCCTTTCATTCAGTCAGTAGCTTCAAACATTTCTGGACATTTTTCAATGGCAAAAATCAATGAATATTGTAAATGCACAAACAGTGATTTCTCCACATTGCAAGGTGCAATTCTGAAATTTTTTGCTTTTTCCTGCTCCTCTTAGCATGATAAAGAAGATTCAAAGAGAGTGAGATGCCAGCTCTTTTCATTCAGTCAGTAGCTTCAAACATTTCTGGTATATGAATAACATGATGTTTTTCAATGGCAAAAATCAATGAATATTGTAAATGCACAAACAGTAATTTCTCCGCATTGCAAGGTGCAATTCTGAAATTTTTTGCTTTTTCCTGCTCCTCTTAGCATGATAAAGAAGATTCAAAGAGAGTGAGATGCCAGCTCCTTTCATTCAGTCAGTAGCTTCAATCATTTCTGGACGTTTTTCAATGACAAAAATCAATGAATATTGTAAATGCACAAACAGTAATTTCTCCACATTGCAAGGTGCAATTCTGAAATTTTTTGCTTTTTCCTGCTCCTCTTAGCATGATAAAGAAGATTCAAAGAGAGTGAGATGCCAGCTCTTTTCATTCAGTCAGTAGCTTCAAACATTTCTGGTATATGAATAACATGATGTTTTTCAATGGCAAAAATCAATGAATATTGTAAATGCACAAACAGTAATTTCTCCGCATTGCAAGGTGCAATTCTGAAATTTTTTGCTTTTTCCTGCTCCTCTTAGCATGATAAAGAAGATTCAAAGAGAGTGAGATGCCAGCTCCTTTCATTCAGTCAGTAGCTTCAATCATTTCTGGACGTTTTTCAATGGCAAAAATCAATGAATATTGTAAATGCACAAACAGTAATTTCTCCATATTGCAAGGTGCAATTCTGAAATTTTTTTGCTTTTTCCTGCTCCTCTTAGCATGATAAAGAAGATTCAAAGAGAGTGAGATGCCAGCTCTTTTCATTCAGTCAGTAGCTTCAAACATTTCTGGTATATGAATAACGATGTTTTTCAATAGCAAAAATCAATGAATATTGTAAATGCACAGACAGTAATTTCTCCACATTGCAAGGTGCAATTCTGAAATTTTTTGCTTTTTCCTGCTCTTCTCAGCATGATAAAGAAGATTCAAAGAGAGTGAGATGCCAGCTCTTTTCATTCAGTCAGTAGCTTCAAACATTTCTGGACGTTTTTCAATGGCAAAAATCAATGAATATTGTAAATGCACAAACAGTAATTTCTCCACATTGCAAGGTGCAATTCTGAAATTTTTTGCTTTTTCCTGCTCCTCTTAGCATGATAAAGAAGATTCAAAGAGAGTGAGATGCCAGCTCTTTTCATTCAGTCAGTAGCTTCAAACATTTCTGGTATATGAATAACATGATGTTTTTCAATGGCAAAAATCAATGAATATTGTGAATGCACAAACAGTAATTTCTCCGCATTACAAGGTGCAATTCTGAAATTTTTTGCTTTTTCTTGCTCCTCTTAGCATGATAAAGAAGATTCAAAGAGAGTGAGATGCCAGCTCCTTTCATTCAGTCAGTAGCTTCAAACATTTCTGGACGTTTTTTAATGGCAAAAATCAATGAATATTGTAAATGCACAAACAGTAATTTCTCCACATTGCAAGGTGCAATTCTGAAATTTTTTGCTTTTTACTACTCTTCTTAGCATGATAAAGAAGATTCAAAGAGAGTGAGATGCCAGCTCTTTTCATTCAGTCAGTAGCTTCAAACATTTCTGGTATATGAATAACATGATGTTTTTCAATGGCAAAAATCAATGAATATTGTAAATGCACAAACAGTAATTTCTCCGCATTGCAAGGTGCAATTCTGAAATTTTTTGCTTTTTCCTGCTCCTCTTAGCATGATAAAGAAGATTCAAAGAGAGTGAGATGCCAGCTCCTTTCATTCAGTCAGTAGTTTTCAAACATTTCTGGACGTTTTTCAATGGCAAAAATCAATGAATATTGTAAATGCACAAACAGTAATTTCTCCACATTGCAAGGTGCAATTCTGAAATTTTTTGCTTTTTCCTGCTCCTCTTAGCATGATAAAGAAGATTCAAAGAAAGTGAGATGCCAGCTCTTTTCATTCAGTCAGTAGGTTCAAACATTTCTGGTATATGAATAACATGATGTTTTTCAATGGCAAAAATCAATGAATATTGTAATTGCACAAACAGTAATTTCTCCGCATTGCAAGGTGCAATTTTGAAATTTTTTGCTTTTTCCTGCTCCTCTTAGCATGATAAAGAAGATTCAAAGAGAGTGAGATGCCAGCTCCTTTCATTCAGTCAGTAGCTTCAAACATTTCTGGACGTTTTTCAATGGCAAAAATCAATGAATATTGTAAATGCACAAACAGTAATTTCTCCACATTGCAAGGTGCAATTCTGAATTTTTTTGCTTTTTCCTGCTCCTCTTAGCATGATAAAGAAGATTCAAAGAGAGTGAGATGCGAGCTCTTTTCATTCAGTCAGTAGCTTCAAACATTTCTGGTATATGAATAACATGATGTTTTTCAATGGCAAAATCAATGAATATTGTAAATGCACAAACAGTAATTTCTCTGCATTGCAAGGTGCAATTCTGAATTTTTTTGCTTTTCCTGCTGCTCTTAGCATGATAAAGAAGATTCAAAGAGAGTGAGATGCCAGCTCCTTTCATTCAGTCAGTAGCTTCAATCATTTCTGGACGTTTTTCAATGGCAAAAATCAATGAATATTGTAAATGCACAAACAGTAATTTCTCCGCATTGCAAGGTGCAATTCTGAAATTTTTTGCTTTTTCCTGCTCCTCTAAACATGATAAAGAAGATTCAAAGAGAGTGAGATGCCAGCTCCTTTCATTCAGTCAGTAGCTTCAAACATTTCTGGACGTTTTTCAATGGCAAAAATCAATGAATATTGTAAATGCACAAACAGTAATTTCTCCACATTGCAATGTGCAATTCTGAATTTTTTTGCTTTTTCCTGCTCCTCTTAGCATGATAAAGAAGATTCAAAGAGAGTGAGATGCCAGCTCTTTTCATTCAGTCAGTAGCTTCAAACATTTCTGGTATATGAATAACATGTTGTTTTTCAATGGCAAAATCAATGAATATTGTAAATGCACAAACAGTAATTTCTCCGCAATGCAAGGTGCAATTCTGAAATTTTTTGCTTTTTCCTGCTCCTCTTAGCATGATAAAGAAGATTCAAAGAGAGTGAGATGCCAGCTCCTTTCATTCAGTCAGTAGCTTCAATCATTTCTGGACGTTTTTCAATGGCAAAAATCAATGAATATTGTAAATGCACAAACAGTGATTTCTCCACATTGCAAGGTGCAATTCTGAAATTTTTTGCTTTTTCCTGCTCCTCTTAGCATGATAAAGAAGATTCAAAGAGAGTGAGATGCCAGCTCTTTTCATTCAGTCAGTAGGTTCAAACATTTCTGGTATATGAATAACGTGGTGTTTTTCAATGGCAAAAATCAATGAATATTGTAAATGCACAAACAGTAATTTCTCCGCATTGCAAGGTGCAATTCTGAAATTTTTTGCTTTTTCCTGCTCCTCTTAGCATGATAAAGAAGATTCAAAGAGAGTGAGATGCCAGCTCCTTTCATTCAGTCAGTAGCTTCAAACATTTCTGGACGTTTTTCAATGGCAAAAATCAATGAATATTGTAAATGCACAAACAGTAATTTCTCCACATTGCAAGGTGCAATTCTGAAATTTTTTGCTTTTTCCTGCTCCTCTTAGCATGATAAAGAAGATTCAAAGAGAGTGAGATGCCAGCTCTTTTCATTCAGTCAGTAGCTTCAAACATTTCTGGTATATGAATAACATGATGTTTTTCAATGGCAAAAATCAATGAATATTGTAAATGCACAAACAGTAATTTCTCCGCATTGCAAGGTGCAATTCTGAAATTTTTTGCTTTTTCCTGCTCCTCTAAACATGATAAAGAAGATTCAAAGAGAGTGAGATGCCAGCTCCTTTCATTCAGTCAGTAGCTTCAATCATTTCTGGACGTTTTTCAATGACAAAAATCAATGAATATTGTAAATGCACAAACAGTAATTTCTCCACATTGCAAGGTGCAATTCTGAAATTTTTTGCTTTTTCCTGCTCCTCTTAGCATGATAAAGAAGATTCAAAGAGAGTGAGATGCCAGCTCTTTTCATTCAGTCAGTAGCTTCAAACATTTCTGGTATATGAATAACATGTTGTTTTTCAATGGCAAAATCAATGAATATTGTAAATGCACAAACAGTAATTTCTCCGCATTGCAAGGTGCAATTCTGAAATTTTTTGCTTTTTCCTGCTCCTCTTAGCATGATAAAGAAGATTCAAAGAGAGTGAGATGCCAGCTCCTTTCATTCAGTCAGTAGCTTCAAACATTTCTGGACGTTTTTCAATGGCAAAAATCAATGAATATTGTAAATGCACAAACAGTAATTTCTCCACATTGCAAGGTGCAATTCTGAAATTTTTTGCTTTTTCCTGCTCCTCTTAGCATGATAAAGAAGATTCAAAGAGAGTGAGATGCCAGCTCTTTTCATTCAGTCAGTAGCTTCAAACATTTCTGGTATATGAATAACATGATGTTTTTCAATGGCAAAAATCAATGAATATTGTAAATGCACAAACAGTAATTTCTCCGCATTGCAAGGTGCAATTCTGAAATTTTTTGCTTTTTCCTGCTCCTCTTAGCATGATAAAGAAGATTCAAAGAGAGTGAGATGCCAGCTCCTTTCATTCAGTCAGTAGTTTTCAAACATTTCTGGACGTTTTTCAATGGCAAAAATCAATGAATATTGTAAATGCACAAACAGTAATTTCTCCACATTGCAAGGTGCAATTCTGAAATTTTTTGCTTTTTCCTGCTCCTCTTAGCATGATAAAGAAGATTCAAAGAAAGTGAGATGCCAGCTCTTTTCATTCAGTCAGTAGCTTCAAACATTTCTGGTATATGAATAACATGATGTTTTTCAATGGCAAAAATCAATGAATATTGTAATTGCACAAACAGTAATTTCTCCGCATTGCAAGGTGCAATTTTGAAATTTTTTGCTTTTTCCTGCTCCTCTTAGCATGATAAAGAAGATTCAAAGAGAGTGAGATGCCAGCCCCTTTCATTCAGTCAGTAGCTTCAAACATTTCTGGACGTTTTTCAATGGCAAAAATCAATGAATATTGTAAATGCACAAACAGTAATTTCTCCACATTGCAAGGTGCAATTCTGAATTTTTTTGCTTTTTCCTGCTCCTCTTAGCATGATAAAGAAGATTCAAAGAGAGTGAGATGCGAGCTCTTTTCATTCAGTCAGTAGCTTCAAACATTTCTGGTATATGAATAACATGATGTTTTTCAATGGCAAAATCAATGAATATTGTAAATGCACAAACAGTAATTTCTCTGCATTGCAAGGTGCAATTCTGAATTTTTTTGCTTTTCCTGCTGCTCTTAGCATGATAAAGAAGATTCAAAGAGAGTGAGATGCCAGCTCCTTTCATTCAGTCAGTAGCTTCAATCATTTCTGGACGTTTTTCAATGGCAAAAATCAATGAATATTGTAAATGCACAAACAGTAATTTCTCCACATTGCAAGGTGCAATTCTGAAATTTTTTGCTTTTTCCTGCTCCTCTTAGCATGATAAAGAAGATTCAAAGAGAGTGAGATGCCAGCTCTTTTCATTCAGTCAGTAGCTTCAAACATTTCTTGTATATGAATAACGATGTTTTTCAATGGCAAAAATCAATGATTATTGTAAATGCACAAACAGTAATTTCTCCGCATTGCAAGGTGCAATTCTGAAATTTTTTGCTTTTTCCTGCTCCTCTAAACATGATAAAGAAGATTCAAAGAGAGTGAGATGCCAGCTCCTTTCATTCAGTCAGTAGCTTCAAACATTTCTGGACGTTTTTCAATGGCAAAAATCAATGAATATTGTAAATGCACAAACAGTAATTTCTCCACATTGCAATGTGCAATTCTGAATTTTTTTGCTTTTTCCTGCTCCTCTTAGCATGATAAAGAAGATTCAAAGAGAGTGAGATGCCAGCTCTTTTCATTCAGTCAGTAGCTTCAAACATTTCTGGTATATGAATAACATGTTGTTTTTCAATGGCAAAATCAATGAATATTGTAAATGCACAAACAGTAATTTCTCCGCAATGCAAGGTGCAATTCTGAAATTTTTTGCTTTTTCCTGCTCCTCTTAGCATGATAAAGAAGATTCAAAGAGAGTGAGATGCCAGCTCCTTTCATTCAGTCAGTAGCTTCAATCATTTCTGGACGTTTTTCAATGGCAAAAATCAATGAATATTGTAAATGCACAAACAGTGATTTCTCCACATTGCAAGGTGCAATTCTGAAATTTTTTGCTTTTTCCTGCTCCTCTTAGCATGATAAAGAAGATTCAAAGAGAGTGAGATGCCAGCTCTTTTCATTCAGTCAGTAGGTTCAAACATTTCTGGTATATGAATAACGTGGTGTTTTTCAATGGCAAAAATCAATGAATATTGTAAATGCACAAACAGTAATTTCTCCGCATTGCAAGGTGCAATTCTGAAATTTTTTGCTTTTTCCTGCTCCTCTTAGCATGATAAAGAAGATTCAAAGAGAGTGAGATGCCAGCTCCTTTCATTCAGTCAGTAGCTTCAAACATTTCTGGACGTTTTTCAATGGCAAAAATCAATGAATATTGTAAATGCACAAACAGTAATTTCTCCACATTGCAAGGTGCAATTCTGAAATTTTTTGCTTTTTCCTGCTCCTCTTAGCATGATAAAGAAGATTCAAAGAGAGTGAGATGCCAGCTCTTTTCATTCAGTCAGTAGCTTCAAACATTTCTGGTATATGAATAACATGATGTTTTTCAATGGCAAAAATCAATGAATATTGTAAATGCACAAACAGTAATTTCTCCGCATTGCAAGGTGCAATTCTGAAATTTTTTGCTTTTTCCTGCTCCTCTTAGCATGATAAAGAAGATTCAAAGAGAGTGAGATGCCAGCTCCTTTCATTCAGTCAGTAGCTTCAAACATTTCTGGACGTTTTTCAATGGCAAAAATCAATGAATATTGTAAATGCACAAACAGTAATTTCTCCACATTGCAAGGTGCAATTCTGATTTTTTTTGCTTTTTCCTGCTCCTCTTAGCATGATAAAGAAGATTCAAAGAGAGTGAGATGCCAGCTCTTTTCATTCAGTCAGTAGCTTCAAACATTTCTGGTATATGAATAACATGATGTTTTTCAATGGCAAAAATCAATGAATATTGTAAATGCACAAACAGTAATTTCTCCACATTGCAAGGAGCAATTCTGAAATTTTTTGCTTTTTCCTGCTCCTCTTAGTATGATAAAGAAGATTCAAAGAGAGTGAGATGCCAGCTCCTTTCATTCAGTCAGTAGCTTCAATCATTTCTGGACATTTTTCAATGACAAAAATCAATGAATATTGTAAATGCACAAACAGTAATTTCTCCACATTGCAAGGTGCAATTCTGAAATTTTTTGCTTTTTCCTGCTCCTCTTAGCATGATAAAGAAGATTCAAAGAGAGTGCGATGCCAGCTCTTTTCATTCAGTCAGTAGCTTCAAACATTTCTGGTATATGAATAACATGATGTTTTTCAATGGCAAAAATCAATGAATATTGTAAATGCACAAACAGTAATTTCTCCGCATTGCAAGGTGCAATTCTGAAATTTTTTGCTTTTTCCTGCTCCTCTTAGCATGATAAAGAAGATTCAAAGAGAGTGAGATGCCAGCTCCTTTCATTCAGTCAGTAGCTTCAAACATTTCTGGACATTTTTCAATGGCAAAAATCAATGAATATTGTAAATGCACAAACAGTAATTTCTCCACATTGCAAGGTGCAATTCTGAAATTTTTTGCTTTTTCCTGCTCCTCTTAGCATGATAAAGAAGATTCAAAGAGAGTGAGATGCCAGCTCTTTTCATTCAGTCAGTAGCTTCAAACATTTCTGGTATATGAATAACATGATGTTTTTCAATGGCAAAAATCAATGAATATTGTAAATGCACAAACAGTAATTTCTCCGCATTGCAAGGTGCAATTCTGAAATTTTTTGCTTTTTCCTGCTCCTCTTAGCATGATAAAGAAGATTCAAAGAGAGTGAGATGCCAGCTCCTTTCATTCAGTCAGTAGCTTCAAACATTTCTGGACGTTTTTCAATGGCAAAAATCAATGAATATTGTAAATGCACAAACAGTAATTTCTCCACATTGCAAGGTGCAATTCTGATTTTTTTTGCTTTTTCCTGCTCCTCTTAGCATGATAAAGAAGATTCAAAGAGAGTGAGATGCCAGCTCTTTTCATTCAGTCAGTAGCTTCAAACATTTCTGGTATATGAATAACATGATGTTTTTCAATGGCAAAAATCAATGAATATTGTAAATGCACAAACAGTAATTTCTTCGCATTGCAAGGTGCAATTCTGCAATTTTTTGCTTTTTCCTGCTCCTCTTAGCATGATAAAGAAGATTCAAAGAGAGTGAGATGCCAGCTCCTTTCATTCAGTCAGTAGGTTCAAACATTTCTGGACGTTTTTCAATGGCAAAAATCAATGAATATTGTAAATGCACAAACAGTAATTTCTCCACATTGCAAGGTGCAATTCTGAAATTTTTTGCTTTTTCCTGCTCCTCTTAGCATGATAAAGAAGATTCAAAGAGAGTGAGATGCCAGCTCTTTTCATTCAGTCAGTATCTTCAAACATTTCTGGTATATGAATAACATGATGTTTTTCAATGGCAAAAATCAATGAATATTGTAAATGCACAAACAGTAATTTCTCCGCATTGCAAGGTGCAATTCTGAAATTTTTTGCTTTTTCCTGCTCCTCTTAGCATGATAAAGAACATTAAAAGAGAGTGAGATGCCAGCTCTTTTCATTCAGTCAGTAGCTTCAAACATTTCTGGTATATGAATAACATGATGTTTTTCAATGGCAAAAATCAATGAATATTGTAAATGCACAAACAGTAATTTCTCCACATTGCAAGGAGCAATTCTGAAATTTTTTGCTTTTTCCTGCTCCTCTTAGCATGATAAAGAAGATTCAAAGAGAGTGAGATGCCAGCTCCTTTCATTCAGTCAGTAGCTTCAATCATTTCTGGACATTTTTCAATGACAAAAATCAATGAATATTGTAAATGCACAAACAGTAATTTCTCCACATTGCAAGGTGCAATTCTGAAATTTTTTGCTTTTTCCTGCTCCTCTTAGCATGATAAAGAAGATTCAAAGAGAGTGCGATGCCAGCTCTTTTCATTCAGTCAGTAGCTTCAAACATTTCTGGTATATGAATAACATGATGTTTTTCAATGGCAAAAATCAATGAATATTGTAAATGCACAAACAGTAATTTCTCCGCATTGCAAGGTGCAATTCTGAAATTTTTTGCTTTTTCCTGCTCCTCTTAGCATGATAAAGAAGATTCAAAGAGAGTGAGATGCCAGCTCCTTTCATTCAGTCAGTAGCTTCAAACATTTCTGGACATTTTTCAATGGCAAAAATCAATGAATATTGTAAATGCACAAACAGTAATTTCTCCACATTGCAAGGTGCAATTCTGAAATTTTTTGCTTTTTCCTGCTCCTCTTAGCATGATAAAGAAGATTCAAAGAGAGTGAGATGCCAGCTCTTTTCATTCAGTCAGTAGCTTCAAACATTTCTGGTATATGAATAACATGATGTTTTTCAATGGCAAAAATCAATGAATATTGTAAATGCACAAACAGTAATTTCTCCGCATTGCAAGGTGCAATTCTGAAATTTTTTGCTTTTTCCTGCTCCTCTTAGCATGATAAAGAAGATTCAAAGAGAGTGAGATGCCAGCTCCTTTCATTCAGTCAGTAGCTTCAATCATTTCTGGACGTTTTTCAATGACAAAAATCAATGAATATTGTAAATGCACAAACAGTAATTTCTCCACATTGCAAGGTGCAATTCTGAAATTTTTTGCTTTTTCCTGCTCCTCTTAGCATGATAAAGAAGATTCAAAGAGAGTGAGATGCCAGCTCTTTTCATTCAGTCAGTAGCTTCAAACATTTCTGGTATATGAATAACATGATGTTTTTAAATGGCAAAAATCAATGAATATTGTAAATGCACAAACAGTAATTTCTCCGCATTGCAAGGTGCAATTCTGAAATTTTTTGCTTTTTCCTGCTCCTCTTAGCATGATAAAGAAGATTCAAAGAGAGTGAGATGCCAGCTCCTTTCATTCAGTCAGTAGCTTCAATCATTTCTGGACGTTTTTCAATGGCAAAAATCAATGAATATTGTAAATGCACAAATAGTAATTTCTCCACATTGCAAGGTGCAATTCTGAAATTTTTTGCTTTTTCCTGCTCTTCTTAGCATGATAAAGAAGATTCAAAGAGAGTGAGATGCCAGCTCTTTTCATTCAGTCAGTAGCTTCAAACATTTCTGGTATATGAATAACATGATGTTTTTCAATGGCAAAAATTTATGAATATTGTAAATGCACAAACAGTAATTTCTCCGCATTGCAAGGTGCAATTCTGAAATTTTTTGCTTTTTCCTGCTCCTCTTAGCATGATAAAGAAGATTCAAAGAGAGTGAGATGCCAGCTCCTTTCATTCAGTCAGTAGCTTCAAACATTTCTGGACGTTTTTCAATGGCAAAAATCAATGAATATTGTAAATGCACAAACAGTAATTTCTCCACATTGCAAGGTGCAATTCTGAAATTTTTTGCTTTTTCCTGCTCCTCTTAGCATGATAAAGAAGATTCAAAGAGAGTGAGATGCCAGCTCTTTTCATTCAGTCAGTAGCTTCAAACATTTCTGGTATATGAATAACATGATGTTTTTCAATGGCAAAAATCAATGAATATTGTAAATGCACAAACAGTAATTTCTCCGCATTGCAAGGTGCAATTCTGAAATTTTTTGCTTTTTCCTGCTCCTCTAAGCATGATAAAGAAGATTCAAAGAGAGTGAGATGCCAGCTCCTTTCATTCAGTCAGTAGCTTCAAACATTTCTGGACGTTTTTCAATGGCAAAAATCAATGAATATTGTAAATGCACAAACAGTAATTTCTCCACATTGCAAGGTGCAATTCTGAAATTTTTTGCTTTTTCCTGCTCCTCTTAGCATGATAAAGAAGATTCAAAGAGAGTGAGATGCCAGCTCTTTTCATTCAGTCAGTAGCTTCAAACATTTCTGGTATATGAATAACATGATGTTTTTCAATGGCAAAATCAATGAATATTGTAAATGCACAAACAGTAATTTCTCCGCATTGCAAGGTGCAATTCTGCAATTTTTTGCCTTTTCCTGCTCCTCTTAGCATGATAAAGAAGATTCAAAGAGAGTGAGATGCCAGCTCCTTTCATTCAGTCAGTAGCTTCAATCATTTCTGGACGTTTTTCAATGGCAAAAATCAATGAATATTGTAAATGCACTAACAGTAATTTCTCCACATTGCAAGGTGCAATTCTGAAATTTTTTGCTTTTTCCTGCTCCTCTTAGCATGATAAAGAAGATTCAAAGAGAGTGAGATGCCAGCTCTTTTCATTCAGTCAGTAGCTTCAAACATTTCTGGTATATGAATAACATGATGTTTTTCAATGGCAAAAATCAATGAATATTGTAAATGCACAAACAGTAATTTCTCCGCATTGCAAGGTGCAATTCTGAAATTTTTTGCTTTTTCCTGCTCCTCTTAGCATGATAAAGAAGATTCAAAGAGAGTGAGATGCCAGCTCCTTTCATTCAGTCAGTAGCTTCAATCATTTCTGGACGTTTTTCAATGGCAAAAATCAATGAATATTGTAAATGCACAAACAGTAATTTCTCCACATTGCAAGGTGCAATTCTGACATTTTTTGCTTTTTCCTGCTCCTCTTAGCATGATAAAGAAGATTCAAAAAGAGTGAGATGCCAGCTCCTTTCATTCAGTCGGTAGCTTCAATCATTTCTGGACGTTTTTCATTGACAAAAATCAATGAATATTGTAAATGCACAAACAGTAATTTCTCCACATTGCAAGGTGCAATTCTGAAATGTTTTGCTTATTCCTGCTCCTCTTAGCATGATAAAGAAGATTCAAAGAGAGTGAGATGCCAGCTCTTTTCATTCAGTCAGTAGCTTCAAACATTTCTGGTATATGAATAACATGATGTTTTTCAAAGGCAAAAATCAATGAATATTGTAAATGCACAAACAGTAATTTCTCCGCATTGCAAGGTGCAATTCTGAAATTTTTTACTTTTTCCTGCTCCTCTTAGTATGATAAAGAAGATTCAAAGAGAGTGAGATGCCAGCTCCTTTCATTCAGTCAGTAGCTTCAAACATTTCTGGACGTTTTTCAATGGCAAAAATCAATGAATATTGTAAATGCACAAACAGTAATTTCTCCACATTGCAAGGTGCAATTCTGAAATTTTTTGCTTTTTCCTGCTCCTCTTAGCATGATAAAGAAGATTCAAAGAGAGTGAGATGCCAGCTCTTTTCATTCAGTCAGTAGCTTCAAACATTTCTGGTATATGAATAACATGATGTTTTTCAATGGCAAAAATCAATGAATATTGTAAATGCACAAACAGTGATTTCTCCACATTGCAAGGTGCAATTCTGAAATTTTTTGCTTTTTCCTGCTCCTCTTAGCATGATAAAGAAGATTCAAAGAGAGTGAGAAGCCAGCTCTTTTCATTCAGTCAGTAGGTTCAAACATTTCTGGTATATGAATAACGTGGTGTTTTTCAATGGCAAAAATCAATGAATATTGTAAATGCACAAACAGTAATTTCTCCGCATTGCAAGGTGCAATTCTGAAATTTTTTGCTTTTTCCTGCTCCTCTTAGCATGATAAAGAAGATTCAAAGAGAGTGAGATGCCAGCTCCTTTCATTCAGTCAGTATCTTCAAACATTTCTGGACGTTTTTCAATGGCAAAAATCAATGAATATTGTAAATGCACAAACAGTAATTTCTCCACATTGCAAGGTGCAATTCTGAAATTTTTTGCTTTTTCCTGCTCCTCTTAGCATGATAAAGAAGATTCAAAGAGAGTGAGATGCCAGCTCTTTTCATTCAGTCAGTAGCTTCAAACATTTCTGGTATATGAATAACATGATGTTTTTCAATGGCAAAAATCAATGAATATTGTAAATGCACAAACAGTAATTTCTCCGCATTGCAAGGTGCAATTCTGCAATTTTTTGCTTTTTCCTGCTCCTCTTAGCATGATAAAGAAGATTCAAAGAGAGTGAGATGCCAGCTCCTTTCATTCAGTCAGTAGCTTCAATCATTTCTGGACGTTTTTCAATGGCAAAAATCAATGAATATTGTAAATGCACAAACAGTGATTTCTCCACATTGCAAGGTGCAATTCTGAAATTTTTTGCTTTTTCCTGCTCCTCTTAGCATGATAAAGAAGATTCAAAGAGAGTGAGATGCCAGCTCTTTTCATTCAGTCAGTAGGTTCAAACATTTCTGGTATATGAATAACGTGGTGTTTTTCAATGGCAAAAATCAATGAATATTGTAAATGCACAAACAGTAATTTCTCCGCATTGCAAGGTGCAATTCTGAAATTTTTTGCTTTTTCCTGCTCCTCTTAGCATGATAAAGAAGATTCAAAGAGAGTGAGATGCCAGCTCCTTTCATTCAGTCAGTAGCTTCAAACATTTCTGGACGTTTTTCAATGGCAAAAATCAATGAATATTGTAAATGCACAAACAGTAATTTCTCCACATTGCAAGGGGCAATTCTGAAATTTTTTGCTTTTTCCTGCTCCTCTTAGCATGATAAAGAAGATTCAAAGAGAGTGAGATGCCAGCTCTTTTCATTCAGTCAGTAGCTTCAAACATTTCTGGTATATGAATAACATGATGTTTTTCAATGGCAAAAATCAATGAATATTGTAAATGCACAAACAGTAATTTCTCCGCATTGCAAGGTGCAATTCTGCAATTTTTTACTTTTTCCTGCTCCTCTTAGCATGATAAAGAAGATTCAAAGAGAGTGAGATGCCAGCTCCTTTCATTCAGTCAGTAGGTTCAAACATTTCTGGACGTTTTTCAATGGCAAAAATCAATGAATATTGTAAATGCACAAACAGTAATTTCTCCACATTGCAAGGTGCAATTCTGAAATTTTTTGCTTTTTCCTGCTCCTCTTAGCATGATAAAGAAGATTCAAAGAAAGTGAGATGCCAGCTCTTTTCATTCAGTCAGTATCTTCAAACATTTCTGGTATATGAATAACATGATGTTTTTCAATGGCAAAAATCAATGAATATTGTAAATGCACAAACAGTAATTTCTCCGCATTGCAAGGTGCAATTCTGAAATTTTTTGCTTTTTCCTGCTCCTCTTAGCATGATAAAGAAGATTCAAAGAGAGTGAGATGCCAGCTCCTTTCATTCAGTCAGTAGCTTCAATCATTTCTGGACGTTTTTCAATGACAAAAATCAATGAATATTGTAAATGCACAAACAGTAATTTCTCCACATTGCAAGGTGCAATTCTGAAATTTTTTGCTTTTTCCTGCTCCTCTTAGCATGATAAAGAAGATTCAAAGAGAGTGAGATGCCAGCTCTTTTCATTCAGTCAGTAGCTTCAAACATTTCTGGTATATGAATAACATGATGTTTTTCAATGGCAAAAATCAATGAATATTGTAAATGCACAAACAGTAATTTCTCCACATTGCAAGGTGCAATTCTGAAATTTTTTGCTTTTTCCTGCTCCTCTTAGCATGATAAAGAAGATTCAAAGAGAGTGAGATGCCAGCTCCTTTCATTCAGTCAGTAGCTTCAATCATTTCTGGACATTTTTCAATGACAAAAATCAATGAATATTGTAAATGCACAAACAGTAATTTCTCCACATTGCAAGGTGCAATTCTGAAATTTTTTGCTTTTTCCTGCTCCTCTTAGCATGATAAAGAAGATTCAAAGAGAGTGAGATGCCAGCTCTTTTCATTCAGTCAGTAGCTTCAAACATTTCTGGTATATGAATAACATGATGTTTTTAAATGGCAAAAATCAATGAATATTGTAAATGCACAAACAGTAATTTCTCCGCATTGCAAATTGCAATTCTGAAATTTTTTGCTTTTTCCTGCTCCTCTTAGCATGATAAAGAAGATTCAAAGAGAGTGAGATGCCAGCTCCTTTCATTCAGTCAGTAGCTTCAATCATTTCTGGACGTTTTTCAATGGCAAAAATCAATGAATATTGTAAATGCACAAACAGTAATTTCTCCACATTGCAAGGTGCAATTCTGAAATTTTTTGCTTTTTCCTGCTCTTCTTAGCATGATAAAGAAGATTCAAAGAGAGTGAGATGCCAGCTCTTTTCATTCAGTCAGTAGCTTCAAACATTTCTGGTATATGAATAACATGATGTTTTTCAATGGCAAAAATTAATGAATATTGTAAATGCACAAACAGTAATTTCTCCGCATTGCAAGGTGCAATTCTGAAATTTTTTGCTTTTTCCTGCTCCTCTTAGCATGATAAAGAAGATTCAAAGAGAGTGAGATGCCAGCTCCTTTCATTCAGTCAGTAGCTTCAAACATTTCTGGACGTTTTTCAATGGCAAAAATCAATGAATATTGTAAATGCACAAACAGTAATTTCTCCACATTGCAAGGTGCAATTCTGAAATTTTTTGCTTTTTCCTGCTCCTCTTAGCATGATAAAGAAGATTCAAAGAGAGTGAGATGCCAGCTCTTTTCATTCAGTCAGTAGCTTCAAACATTTCTGGTATATGAATAACATGATGTTTTTCAATGGCAAAAATCAATGAATATTGTAAATGCACAAACAGTAATTTCTCCGCATTGCAAGGTGCAATTCTGAAATTTTTTGCTTTTTCCTGCTCCTCTAAGCATGATAAAGAAGATTCAAAGAGAGTGAGATGCCAGCTCCTTTCATTCAGTCAGTAGCTTCAAACATTTCTGGACGTTTTTCAATGGCAAAAATCAATGAATATTGTAAATGCACAAACAGCAATTTCTCCACATTGCAAGGTGCAATTCTGAAATTTTTTGCTTTTTCCTGCTCCTCTTAGCATGATAAAGAAGATTCAAAGAGAGTGAGATGCCAGCTCTTTTCATTCAGTCAGTAGCTTCAAACATTTCTGGTATATGAATAACATGATGTTTTTCAATGGCAAAATCAATGAATATTGTAAATGCACAAACAGTAATTTCTCCGCATTGCAAGGTGCAATTCTGCAATTTTTTGCTTTTTCCTGCTCCTCTTAGCATGATAAAGAAGATTCAAAGAGAGTGAGATGCCAGCTCCTTTCATTCAGTCAGTAGCTTCAATCATTTCTGGACGTTTTTCAATGGCAAAAATCAATGAATATTGTAAATGCACTAACAGTAATTTCTCCACATTGCAAGGTGCAATTCTGAAATTTTTTGCTTTTTCCTGCTCCTCTTAGCATGATAAAGAAGATTCAAAGAGAGTGAGATGCCAGCTCTTTTCATTCAGTCAGTAGCTTCAAACATTTGTGGTATATGAATAACATGATGTTTTTCAATGGCAAAAATCAATGAATATTGTAAATGCACAAACAGTAATTTCTCCGCATTGCAAGGTGCAATTCTGAAATTTTTTGCTTTTTCCTGCTCCTCTTAGCATGATAAAGAAGATTCAAAGAGAGTGAGATGCCAGCTCCTTTCATTCAGTCAGTAGCTTCAATCATTTCTGGACGTTTTTCAATGGCAAAAATCAATGAATATTGTAAATGCACAAACAGTAATTTCTCCACATTGCAATGTGCAATTCTGAAATTTTTTGTTTTTTCCTGCTCCTCTTAGCATGATAAAGAAGATTCAAAGAGAGTGAGATGCCAGCTCTTTTCATTCAGTCAGTAGCTTCAAACATTTCTGGTATATGAATAACATGATGTTTTTAAATGGCAAAAATCAATGAATATTGTAAATGCACAAACAGTAATTTCTCCGCATTGCAAATTGCAATTCTGAAATTTTTTGCTTTTTCCTGCTCCTCTTAGCATGATAAAGAAGATTCAAAGAGAGTGAGATGCCAGCTCCTTTCATTCAGTCAGTAGCTTCAATCATTTCTGGACGTTTTTCAATGGCAAAAATCAATGAATATTGTAAATGCACAAACAGTAATTTCTCCACATTGCAAGGTGCAATTCTGAAATTTTTTGCTTTTTCCTGCTCTTCTTAGCATGATAAAGAAGATTCAAAGAGAGTGAGATGCCAGCTCTTTTCATTCAGTCAGTAGCTTCAAACATTTCTGGTATATGAATAACATGATGTTTTTCAATGGCAAAAATTAATGAATATTGTAAATGCACAAACAGTAATTTCTCCGCATTGCAAGGTGCAATTCTGAAATTTTTTGCTTTTTCCTGCTCCTCTTAGCATGATAAAGAAGATTCAAAGAGAGTGAGATGCCAGCTCCTTTCATTCAGTCAGTAGCTTCAAACATTTCTGGACGTTTTTCAATGGCAAAAATCAATGAATATTGTAAATGCACAAACAGTAATTTCTCCACATTGCAAGGTGCAATTCTGAAATTTTTTGCTTTTTCCTGCTCCTCTTAGCATGATAAAGAAGATTCAAAGAGAGTGAGATGCCAGCTCTTTTCATTCAGTCAGTAGCTTCAAACATTTCTGGTATATGAATAACATGATGTTTTTCAATGGCAAAAATCAATGAATATTGTAAATGCACAAACAGTAATTTCTCCGCATTGCAAGGTGCAATTCTGAAATTTTTTGCTTTTTCCTGCTCCTCTAAGCATGATAAAGAAGATTCAAAGAGAGTGAGATGCCAGCTCCTTTCATTCAGTCAGTAGCTTCAAACATTTCTGGACGTTTTTCAATGGCAAAAATCAATGAATATTGTAAATGCACAAACAGTAATTTCTCCACATTGCAAGGTGCAATTCTGAAATTTTTTGCTTTTTCCTGCTCCTCTTAGCATGATAAAGAAGATTCAAAGAGAGTGAGATGCCAGCTCTTTTCATTCAGTCAGTAGCTTCAAACATTTCTGGTATATGAATAACATGATGTTTTTCAAAGGCAAAAATCAATGAATATTGTAAATGCACAAACAGTAATTTCTCCGCATTGCAAGGTGCAATTCTGAAATTTTTTACTTTTTCCTGCTCCTCTTAGTATGATAAAGAAGATTCAAAGAGAGTGAGATGCCAGCTCCTTTCATTCAGTCAGTAGCTTCAAACATTTCTGGACGTTTTTCAATGGCAAAAATCAATGAATATTGTAAATGCACAAACAGTAATTTCTCCACATTGCAAGGTGCAATTCTGAAATTTTTTGCTTTTTCCTGCTCCTCTTAGCATGATAAAGAAGATTCAAAGAGAGTGAGATGCCAGCTCTTTTCATTCAGTCAGTAGGTTCAAACATTTCTGGTATATGAATAACGTGGTGTTTTTCAATGGCAAAAATCAATGAATATTGTAAATGCACAAACAGTAATTTCTCCGCATTGCAAGGTGCAATTCTGAAATTTTTTGCTTTTTCCTGCTCCTCTTAGCATGATAAAGAAGATTCAAAGAGAGTGAGATGCCAGCTCCTTTCATTCAGTCAGTAGCTTCAAACATTTCTGGACGTTTTTCAATGGCAAAAATCAATGAATATTGTAAATGCACAAACAGTAATTTCTCCACATTGCAAGGTGCAATTCTGAAATTTTTTGCTTTTTCCTGCTCCTCTTAGCATGATAAAGAAGATTCAAAGAGAGTGAGATGCCAGCTCTTTTCATTCAGTCAGTAGCTTCAAACATTTCTGGTATATGAATAACATGATGTTTTTCAATGGCAAAAATCAATGAATATTGTAAATGCACAAACAGTAATTTCTCCGCATTGCAAGGTGCAATTCTGCAATTTTTTACTTTTTCCTGCTCCTCTTAGCATGATAAAGAAGATTCAAAGAGAGTGAGATGCCAGCTCCTTTCATTCAGTCAGTAGGTTCAAACATTTCTGGACGTTTTTCAATGGCAAAAATCAATGAATATTGTAAATGCACAAACAGTAATTTCTCCACATTGCAAGGTGCAATTCTGAAATTTTTTGCTTTTTCCTGCTCCTCTTAGCATGATAAAGAAGATTCAAAGAGAGTGAGATGCCAGCTCTTTTCATTCAGTCAGTAGCTTCAAACATTTCTGGTATATGAATAACGTGGTGTTTTTCAATGGCAAAAATCAATGAATATTGTAAATGCACAAACAGTAATTTCTCCGCATTGCAAGGTGCAATTCTGAAATTTTTTGCTTTTTCCTGCTCCTCTTAGCATGATAAAGAAGATTCAAAGAGAGTGAGATGCCAGCTCCTTTCATTCAGTCAGTAGCTTCAAACATTTCTGGACGTTTTTCAATGGCAAAAATCAATGAATATTGTAAATGCACAAACAGTAATTTCTCCACATTGCAATGTGCAATTCTGAAATTTTTTGCTTTTTCCTGCTCCTCTTAGCATGATAAAGAAGATTCAAAGAGAGTGAGATGCCAGCTCTTTTCATTCAGTCAGTAGCTTCAAACATTTCTGGTATATGAATAACATGATGTTTTTCAATGGCAAAAATCAATGAATATTGTAAATGCACAAACAGTAATTTCTCCGCATTGCATGGTGCAATTCTGCAATTTTTTACTTTTTCCTGCTCCTCTTAGCATGATAAAGAAGATTCAAAGAGAGTGAGATGCCAGCTCCTTTCATTCAGTCAGTAGGTTCAAACATTTCTGGACGTTTTTCAATGGCAAAAATCAATGAATATTGTAAATGCACAAACAGTAATTTCTCCACATTGCAAGGTGCAATTCTGACATTTTTTGCTTTTTCCTGCTCCTCTTAGCATGATAAAGAAGATTCAAAGAGAGTGAGATGCCAGCTCTTTTCATTCAGTCAGTAGCTTCAAACATTTCTGGTATATGAATAACATGATGTTTTTCAATGGCAAAAATCAATGAATATTGTAAATGCACAAACAGTAATTTCTCCGCATTGCAAGGTGCAATTCTGAAATTTTTTGCTCTTTCCTGCTCCTCTTAGCATGATAAAGAAGATTCAAAGAGAGTGAGATGCCAGCTCCTTTCATTCAGTCAGTAGCTTCAAACATTTCTGGACATTTTTCAATGGCAAAAATCAATGAATATTGTAAATGCACAAACAGTAATTTCTCCACATTGCAAGGTGCAATTCTGAAATTTTTTGCTTTTTCCTGCTCCTCTTAGCATGATAAAGAAGATTCAAAGAGAGTGAGATGCCAGCTCTTTTCATTCAGTCAGTAGCTTCAAACATTTCTGGTATATGAATAACATGATGTTTTTCAATGGCAAAAATCAATGAATATTGTAAATGCACAAACAGTAATTTCTCCACATTGCAAGGTGCAATTCTGAAATTTTTTGCTTTTTCCTGCTCCTCTTAGCATGATAAAGAAGATTCAAAGAGAGTGAGATGCCAGCTCCTTTCATTCAGTCAGTAGCTTCAATCATTTCTGGACGTTTTTCAATGGCAAAAATCAATGAATATTGTAAATGCACAAACAGTAATTTCTCCACATTGCAAGGTGCAATTCTGAAATTTTTTGCTTTTTCCTGCTCTTCTTAGCATGATAAAGAAGATTCAAAGAGAGTGAGATGCCAGCTCTTTTCATTCAGCCAGTAGCTTCAAACATTTCTGGTATATGAATAACATGATGTTTTTCAATGGCAAAAATTAATGAATATTGTAAATGCACAAACAGTAATTTCTCCGCATTGCAAGGTGCAATTCTGAAATTTTTTGCTTTTTCCTGCTCCTCTTAGCATGATAAAGAAGATTCAAAGAGAGTGAGATGCCAGCTCCTTTCATTCAGTCAGTAGCTTCAATCATTTCTGGACGTTTTTCAATGGCAAAAATCAATGAATATTGTAAATGCACAAACAGTAATTTCTCCACATTGCAATGTGCAATTCTGAAATTTTTTGTTTTTTCCTGCTCCTCTTAGCATGATAAAGAAGATTCAAAGAGAGTGAGATGCCAGCTCTTTTCATTCAGTCAGTAGCTTCAAACATTTCTGGTATATGAATAACATGATGTTTTTAAATGGCAAAAATCAATGAATATTGTAAATGCACAAACAGTAATTTCTCCGCATTGCAAATTGCAATTCTGAAATTTTTTGCTTTTTCCTGCTCCTCTTAGCATGATAAAGAAGATTCAAAGAGAGTGAGATGCCAGCTCCTTTCATTCAGTCAGTAGCTTCAATCATTTCTGGACGTTTTTCAATGGCAAAAATCAATGAATATTGTAAATGCACAAACAGTAATTTCTCCACATTGCAAGGTGCAATTCTGAAATTTTTTGCTTTTTCCTGCTCTTCTTAGCATGATAAAGAAGATTCAAAGAGAGTGAGATGCCAGCTCTTTTCATTCAGTCAGTAGCTTCAAACATTTCTGGTATATGAATAACATGATGTTTTTCAATGGCAAAAATTAATGAATATTGTAAATGCACAAACAGTAATTTCTCCGCATTGCAAGGTGCAATTCTGAAATTTTTTGCTTTTTCCTGCTCCTCTTAGCATGATAAAGAAGATTCAAAGAGAGTGAGATGCCAGCTCCTTTCATTCAGTCAGTAGCTTCAAACATTTCTGGACGTTTTTCAATGGCAAAAATCAATGAATATTGTAAATGCACAAACAGTAATTTCTCCACATTGCAAGGTGCAATTCTGAAATTTTTTGCTTTTTCCTGCTCCTCTTAGCATGATAAAGAAGATTCAAAGAGAGTGAGATGCCAGCTCTTTTCATTCAGTCAGTAGCTTCAAACATTTCTGGTATATGAATAACATGATGTTTTTCAATGGCAAAAATCAATGAATATTGTAAATGCACAAACAGTAATTTCTCCGCATTGCAAGGTGCAATTCTGAAATTTTTTGCTTTTTCCTGCTCCTCTAAGCATGATAAAGAAGATTCAAAGAGAGTGAGATGCCAGCTCCTTTCATTCAGTCAGTAGCTTCAAACATTTCTGGACGTTTTTCAATGGCAAAAATCAATGAATATTGTAAATGCACAAACAGTAATTTCTCCACATTGCAAGGTGCAATTCTGAAATTTTTTGCTTTTTCCTGCTCCTCTTAGCATGATAAAGAAGATTCAAAGAGAGTGAGATGCCAGCTCTTTTCATTCAGTCAGTAGCTTCAAACATTTCTGGTATATGAATAACATGATGTTTTTCAATGGCAAAATCAATGAATATTGTAAATGCACAAACAGTAATTTCTCCGCATTGCAAGGTGCAATTCTGCAATTTTTTGCTTTTTCCTGCTCCTCTTAGCATGATAAAGAAGATTCAAAGAGAGTGAGATGCCAGCTCCTTTCATTCAGTCAGTAGCTTCAATCATTTCTGGACGTTTTTCAATTGCAAAAATCAATGAATATTGTAAATGCACTAACAGTAATTTCTCCACATTGCAAGGTGCAATTCTGAAATTTTTTGCTTTTTCCTGCTCCTCTTAGCATGATAAAGAAGATTCAAAGAGAGTGAGATGCCAGCTCTTTTCATTCAGTCAGTAGCTTCAAACATTTCTGGTATATGAATAACATGATGTTTTTCAATGGCAAAAATCAATGAATATTGTAAATGCACAAACAGTAATTTCTCCGCATTGCAAGGTGCAATTCTGAAATTTTTTGCTTTTTCCTGCTCCTCTTAGCATGATAAAGAAGATTCAAAGAGAGTGAGATGCCAGCTCCTTTCATTCAGTCAGTAGCTTCAATCATTTCTGGACATTTTTCAATGGCAAAAATCAATGAATATTGTAAATGCACAAACAGTAATTTCTCCACATTGCAATGTGCAATTCTGAAATTTTTTGTTTTTTCCTGCTCCTCTTAGCATGATAAAGAAGATTCAAAGAGAGTGAGATGCCAGCTCTTTTCATTCAGTCAGTAGCTTCAAACATTTCTGGTATATGAATAACATGATGTTTTTCAAAGGCAAAAATCAATGAATATTGTAAATGCACAAACAGTAATTTCTCCGCATTGCAAGGTGCAATTCTGAAATTTTTTACTTTTTCCTGCTCCTCTTAGTATGATAAAGAAGATTCAAAGAGAGTGAGATGCCAGCTCCTTTCATTCAGTCAGTAGCTTCAAACATTTCTGGACGTTTTTCAATGGCAAAAATCAATGAATATTGTAAATGCACAAACAGTAATTTCTCCACATTGCAAGGTGCAATTCTGAAATTTTTTGCTTTTTCCTGCTCCTCTTAGCATGATAAAGAAGATTCAAAGAGAGTGAGATGCCAGCTCTTTTCATTCAGTCAGTAGCTTCAAACATTTCTGGTATATGAATAACATGATGTTTTTCAATGGCAAAAATCAATGAATATTGTAAATGCGCAAACAGTAATTTCTCCGCATTGCAAGGTGCAATTCTGAAATTTTTTGCTTTTTCCTGCTCCTCTTAGCATGATAAAGAAGATTCAAAGAGAGTGAGATGCCAGCTCCTTTCATTCAGTCAGTAGCTTCAAACATTTCTGGACGTTTTTCAATGGCAAAAATCAATCAATATTGTAAATGCACAAACAGTAATTTCTCCACATTGCAAGGTGCAATTCTGAAATTTTTTGCTTTTTCCTGCTCCTCTTAGCATGATAAAGAAGATTCAAAGAGAGTGAGATGCCAGCTCTTTTCATTCAGTCAGTAGCTTCAAACATTTCTGGTATATGAATAACATGATGTTTTTCAATGGCAAATTCAATGAATATTGTAAATGCACAAACAGTAATTTCTCCGCATTGCAAGGTGCAATTCTGACATTTTTTGCTTTTTCCTGCTCCACTTAGCATGATAAAGGAGATTCAAAAAGAGTGAGATGCCAGCTCCTTTCATTCAGTCAGTAGCTTCAATCATTTCTGGACGTTTTTCAATGACAAAAATCAATGAATATTGTAAATGCACAAACAGTAATTTCTCCACATTGCAAGGTGCAATTCTGAAATGTTTTGCTTTTTCCTGCTCCTCTTAGCATGATAAAGAAGATTCAAAGAGAGTGAGATGCCAGCTCTTTTCATTCAGTCAGTAGCTTCAAACATTTCTGGTATATGAATAACATGATGTTTTTCAAAGGCAAAAATCAATGAATATTGTAAATGCACAAACAGTAATTTCTCCGCATTGCAAGGTGCAATTCTGAAATTTTTTACTTTTTCCTGCTCCTCTTAGTATGATAAAGAAGATTCAAAGAGAGTGAGATGCCAGCTCCTTTCATTCAGTCAGTAGCTTCAAACATTTCTGGACGTTTTTCAATGGCAAAAATCAATGAATATTGTAAATGCACTAACAGTAATTTCTCCACATTGCAAGGTGCAATTCTGAAATTTTTTGCTTTTTCCTGCTCCTCTTAGCATGATAAAGAAGATTCAAAGAGAGTGAGATGCCAGCTCTTTTCATTCAGTCAGTAGCTTCAAACATTTCTGGTATATGAATAACATGATGTTTTTCAATGGCAAAAATCAATGAATATTGTAAATGCACAAACAGTAATTTCTCCGCATTGCAAGGTGCAATTCTGAAATTTTTTGCTTTTTCCTGCTCCTCTTAGCATGATAAAGAAGATTCAAAGAGAGTGAGATGATAGCTCCTTTCATTCAGTCAGTAGCTTCAAACATTTCTGGACGTTTTTCAATGGCAAAAATCAATGAATATTGTAAATGCACAAACAGTAATTTCTCCACATTGCAAGGTGCAATTCTGAAATTTTTTGCTTTTTCCTGCTCCTCTTAGCATGATAAAGAAGATTCAAAGATAGTGAGATGCCAGCTCTTTTCATTCAGTCAGTAGCTTCAAACATTTCTGGTATATGAATAACATGATGTTTTTCAATGGCAAAATCAATGAATATTGTAAATGCACAAACAGTAATTTCTCCGCATTGCAAGGTGCAATTCTGAAATTTTTTGCTTTTTCCTGCTCCTCTTAGCATGATAAAGAAGATTCAAAGAGAGTGAGATGCCAGTTCCTTTCATTCAGTCAGTAGCTTCAAACATTTCTGGACGTTTTTCAATGGCAGAAATCAATGAATATTGTAAATGCACAAACAGTAATTTCTCCGCATTGCAAGGTGCAATTCTGAAATTTTTTGCTTTTTCCTGCTCCTCTTAGCATGATAAAGAAGATTCAAAGAGAGTGAGATGCCAGCTCTTTTCATTCAGTCAGTAGCTTCAAACATTTCTGGTATATGAATAACATGATGTTTTTCAATGGCAAAAATCAATGAATATTGTAAATGCACAAACAGTAATTTCTCCGCATTGCAAGGTGCAATTCTGAAATTTTTTGCTTTTTCCTGCTCCTCTTAGCATGATAAAGAAGATTCAAAGAGAGTGAGATGCCAGCTCCTTTCATTCAGTCAGTAGCTTCAAACATTTCTGGACATTTTTCAATGGCAAAAATCAATGAATATTGTAAATGCACAAACAGTAATTTCTCCACATTGCAAGGTGCAATTCTGAAATTTTTTGCTTTTTCCTGCTCCTCTTAGCATGATAAAGAAGATTCAAAGAGAGTGAGATGCCAGCTCTTTTCATTCAGTCAGTAGCTTCAAACATTTCTGGTATATGAATAACATGATGTTTTTCAATGGCAAAAATCAATGAATATTGTAAATGCACAAACAGTAATTTCTCCGCATTGCAAGGTTCAATTCTGAAATTTTTTGCTTTTTCCTGCTCCTCTTAGCATGATAAAGAAGATTCAAAGAGAGTGAGATGCCAGCTCCTTTCATTCAGTCAGTAGCTTCAATCATTTCTGGACGTTTTTCAATGACAAAAATCAATGAATATTGTAAATGCACAAACAGTAATTTCTCCACATTGCAAGGTGCAATTCTGAAATGTTTTGCTTTTTCCTGCTCCTCTTAGCATGATAAAGAAGATTCAAAGAGGGTGATATGCCAGCTCTTTTCATTCAGTCAGTAGCTTCAAACTTTTCTGGTATATGAATAACATGATGTTTTTCAATGGCAAAAATCAATGAATATTGTAAATGCATAAAACAGTAATTTCTCCGCATTGCAAGGTGCAATTCTGAAATTTTTGGCTTTTTCCTGCTCCTCTTAGCATGATAAAGAAGATTCAAAGAGAGTGAGATGCCAGCTCCTTTCATTCAGTCAGTAGCTTCAAACATTTCTGGACATTTTTCAATGGCAAAAATCAATGAATATTGTAAATGCACAAACAGTAATTTCTCCACATTGCAAGGTGCAATTCTGAAATTTTTTGCTTTTTCCTGCTCCTCTTAGCATGATAAAGAAGATTCAAAGAGAGTGAGATGCCAGCTCTGTTCATTCAGTCAGTAGCTTCAAACATTTCTGGTATATGAATAACATGATGTTTTTCAATGGCAAAAATCAATGAATATTGTAAATGCACAAACAGTAATTTCTCCACATTGCAAGGTGCAATTCTGAAATTTTTTGCTTTTTCCTGCTCTTCTTAGCATGATAAAGATTCAAAGAGAGTGAGCTGCCAGCTCTTTTCATTCAGTCAGTAGCTTCAAACATTTCTGGACGTTTTTCAATGGCAAAAATCAATGAATATTGTAAATGCACAAACAGTAATTTCTCCACATTGCAAGGTGCAATTCTGAAATTTTTTGCTTTTTCCTGCTCCTCTTAGCATGATAAAGAAGATTCAAAGAGAGTGAGATGCCAGCTCTTTTCATTCAGTCAGTAGCTTCAAACATTTCTGGTATATGAATAACATGATGTTTTTCAATGGCAAAAATCAATGAATATTGTAAATGCACAAACAGTAATTTCTCCGCATTGCAAGGTGCAATTCTGAAATTTTTTGCTTTTTCCTGCTCCTCTAAGCATGATAAAGAAGATTCAAAGAGAGTGAGATGCCAGCTCCTTTCATTCAGTCAGTAGCTTCAAACATTTCTGGACGTTTTTCAATGGCAAAAATCAATGAATATTGTAAATGCACAAACAGTAATTTCTCCACATTGCAAGGTGCAATTCTGAAATTTTTTGCTTTTTCCTGCTCCTCTTAGCATGATAAAGAAGATTCAAAGAGAGTGAGATGCCAGCTCTTTTCATTCAGTCAGTAGCTTCAAACATTTCTGGTATATGAATAACATGATGTTTTTCAATGGCAAAATCAATGAATATTGTAAATGCACAAACAGTAATTTCTCCGCATTGCAAGGTGCAATTCTGCAATTTTTTGCTTTTTCCTGCTCCTCTTAGCATGATAAAGAAGATTCAAAGAGAGTGAGATGCCAGCTCCTTTCATTCAGTCAGTAGCTTCAATCATTTCTGGACGTTTTTCAATGGCAAAAATCAATGAATATTGTAAATGCACTAACAGTAATTTCTCCACATTGCAAGGTGCAATTCTGAAATTTTTTGCTTTTCCCTGCTCCTCTTAGCATGATAAAGAAGATTCAAAGAGAGTGAGATGCCAGCTCTTTTCATTCAGTCAGTAGCTTCAAACATTTCTGGTATATGAATAACATGATGTTTTTCAATGGCAAAAATCAATGAATATTGTAAATGCACAAACAGTAATTTCTCCGCATTGCAAGGTGCAATTCTGAAATTTTTTGCTTTTTCCTGCTCCTCTTAGCATGATAAAGAAGATTCAAAGAGAGTGAGATGCCAGCTCCTTTCATTCAGTCAGTAGCTTCAATCATTTCTGGACGTTTTTCAATGGCAAAAATCAATGAATATTGTAAATGCACAAACAGTAATTTCTCCACATTGCAAGGTTCAATTCTGAAATTTTTTGCTTTTTCCTGCTCCTCTTAGCATGATAAAGAAGATTCAAAGAGAGTGAGATGCCAGCTCTGTTCATTCAGTCAGTAGCTTCAAACATTTCTGGTATATGAATAACATGATGTTTTTCAATGGCAAAAATCAATGAATATTGTAAATGCACAAACAGTAATTTCTCCACATTGCAAGGTGCAATTCTGAAATTTTTTGGTTTTTCCTGCTCTTCTTAGCATGATAAAGATTCAAAGAGAGTGAGCTGCCAGCTCTTTTCATTCAGTCAGTAGCTTCAAACATTTCTGGACGTTTTTCAATGGCAAAAATCAATGAATATTGTAAATGCACAAACAGTAATTTCTCCACATTGCAAGGTGCAATTCTGAAATTTTTTGCTTTTTCCTGCTCCTCTTAGCATGATAAAGAAGATTCAAAGAGAGTGAGATGCCAGCTCTTTTCATTCAGTCAGTAGCTTCAAACATTTCTGGTATATGAATAACATGATGTTTTTCAATGGCAAAAATCAATGAATATTGTAAATGCACAAACAGTAATTTCTCCGCATTGCAAGGTGCAATTCTGAAATTTTTTGCTTTTTCCTGCTCCTCTAAGCATGATAAAGAAGATTCAAAGAGAGTGAGATGCCAGCTCCTTTCATTCAGTCAGTAGCTTCAAACATTTCTGGACGTTTTTCAATGGCAAAAATCAATGAATATTGTAAATGCACAAACAGTAATTTCTCCACATTGCAAGGTGCAATTCTGAAATTTTTTGCTTTTTCCTGCTCCTCTTAGCATGATAAAGAAGATTCAAAGAGAGTGAGATGCCAGCTCTTTTCATTCAGTCAGTAGCTTCAAACATTTCTGGTATATGAATAACATGATGTTTTTCAATGGCAAAATCAATGAATATTGTAAATGCACAAACAGTAATTTCTCCGCATTGCAAGGTGCAATTCTGCAATTTTTTGCTTTTTCCTGCTCCTCTTAGCATGATAAAGAAGATTCAAAGAGAGTGAGATGCCAGCTCCTTTCATTCAGTCAGTAGGTTCAATCATTTCTGGACGTTTTTCAATGGCAAAAATCAATGAATATTGTAAATGCACTAACAGTAATTTCTCCACATTGCAAGGTGCAATTCTGAAATTTTTTGCTTTTTCCTGCTCCTCTTAGCATGATAAAGAAGATTCAAAGAGAGTGAGATGCCAGCTCTTTTCATTCAGTCAGTAGCTTCAAACATTTCTGGTATATGAATAACATGATGTTTTTCAATGGCAAAAATCAATGAATATTGTAAATGCACAAACAGTAATTTCTCCGCATTGCAAGGTGCAATTCTGAAATTTTTTGCTTTTTCCTGCTCCTCTTAGCATGATAAAGAAGATTCAAAGAGAGTGAGATGCCAGCTCCTTTCATTCAGTCAGTAGCTTCAATCATTTCTGGACGTTTTTCAATGGCAAAAATCAATGAATATTGTAAATGCACAAACAGTAATTTCTCCACATTGCAATGTGCAATTCTGAAATTTTTTGTTTTTTCCTGCTCCTCTTAGCATGATAAAGAAGATTCAAAGAGAGTGAGATGCCAGCTCTTTTCATTCAGTCAGTAGCTTCAAACATTTCTGGTATATGAAAAACATGATGTTTTTCAAAGGCAAAAATCAATGAATATTGTAAATGCACAAACAGTAATTTCTCCGCATTGCAAGGTGCAATTCTGAAATTTTTTACTTTTTCCTGCTCCTCTTAGTATGATAAAGAAGATTCAAAGAGAGTGAGATGCCAGCTCCTTTCATTCAGTCAGTAGCTTCAAACATTTCTGGACGTTTTTCAATGGCAAAAATCAATGAATATTGTAAATGCACAAACAGTAATTTCTCCACATTGCAAGGTGCAATTCTGAAATTTTTTGCTTTTTCCTGCTCCTCTTAGCATGATAAAGAAGATTCAAAGAGAGTGAGATGCCAGCTCTTTTCATTCAGTCAGTAGCTTCAAACATTTCTGGTATATGAATAACATGATGTTTTTCAATGGCAAAATCAATGAATATCGTAAATGCACAAACAGTAATTTCTCCGCATTGAAAGGTGCAATTCTGACATTTTTTGCTTTTTCCTGCTCCTCTTAGCATGATAAAGAAGATTCAAAAAGAGTGAGATGCCAGCTCCTTTCATTCAGTCAGTAGCTTCAATCATTTCTGGACGTTTTTCAATGACAAAAATCAATGAATATTGTAAATGCACAAACAGTAATTTCTCCACATTGCAAGGTGCAATTCTGAAATGTTTTGCTTTTTCCTGCTCCTCTTAGCATGATAAAGAAGATTCAAAGAGAGTGAGATGCCAGCTCTTTTCATTCAGTCAGTAGCTTCAAACATTTCTGGTATATGAATAACATGATGTTTTTCAAAGGCAAAAATCAATGAATATTGTAAATGCACAAACAGTAATTTCTCCGCATTGCAAGGTGCAATTCTGAAATTTTTTACTTTTTCCTGCTCCTCTTAGCATGATAAAGAAGATTCAAAGAGAGTGAGATGCCAGCTCCTTTCATTCAGTCAGTAGCTTCAAACATTTCTGGACGTTTTTCAATGGCAAAAATCAATGAATATTGTAAATGCACAAGCAGTAATTTCTCCACATTGCAAGGTGCAATTCTGAAATTTTTTGCTTTTTCCTGCTCCTCTTAGCATGATAAAGAAGATTCAAAGAGAGTGAGATGCCAGCTCTTTTCATTCAGTCAGTAGCTTCAAACATTTCTGGTATATGAATAACATGATGTTTTTCAATGGCAAAAATCAATGAATATTGTAAATGCACAAACAGTAATTTCTCCGCATTGCAAGGTGCAATTCTGAAATTTTTTCCTTTTTCCTGCTCCTCTTAGCATGATAAAGAAGATTCAAAGAGAGTGAGATGCCAGCTCCTTTCATTCAGTCAGTAGCTTCAAACATTTCTGGACATTTTTCAATGGCAAAAATCAATGAATATTGTAAATGCACAAACAGTAATTTCTCCACATTGCAAGGTGCAATTCTGAAATTTTTTGCTTTTTCCTGCTCCTCTTAGCATGATAAAGAAGATTCAAAGAGAGTGAGATGCCAGCTCTTTTCATTCAGTCAGTAGCTTCAAACATTTCTGGTATATGAATAACATGATGTTTTTCAATGGCAAAAATCAATGAATATTGTAAATGCACAAACAGTAATTTCTCCGCATTGCAAGGTGCAATTCTGAAATTTTTTGCTTTTTCCTGCTCCTCTTAGCATGATAAAGAAGATTCAAAGAGAGTGAGATGCCAGCTTCTTTCATTCAGTCAGTAGCTTCAATCATTTCTGGACGTTTTTCAATGACAAAAATCAATGAATATTGTAAATGCACAAACAGTAATTTCTCCACATTGCAAGGTGCAATTCTGAAATGTTTTGCTTTTTCCTGCTCCTCTTAGCATGATAAAGAAGATTCAAAGAGGGTGATATGCCAGCTCTTTTCATTCAGTCAGTAGCTTCAAACTTTTCTGGTATATGAATAACATGATGTTTTTCAATGGCAAAAATCAATGAATATTGTAAATGCACAAACAGTAATTTCTCCGCATTGCAAGGTGCAATTCTGAAATTTTTTGCTTTTTCCTGCTCCTCTTAGCATGATAAAGAAGATTCAAAGAGAGTGAGATGCCAGCTCCTTTCATTCAGTCAGTAGCTTCAATCATTTCTGGACGTTTTTCAATGGCAAAAATCAATGAATATTGTAAATGCACAAACAGTAATTTCTCCACATTGCAAGGTGCAATTCTGAAATTTTTTGCTTTTTCCTGCTCCTCTTAGCATGATAAAGAAGATTCAAAGAGAGTGAGATGCCAGCTCTGTTCATTCAGTCAGTAGCTTCAAACATTTCTGGTATATGAATAACATGATGTTTTTCAATGGCAAAAATCAATGAATATTGTAAATGCACAAACAGTAATTTCTCCACATTGCAAGGTGCAATTCTGAAATTTTTTGCTTTTTCCTGCTCTTCTTAGCATGATAAAGATTCAAAGAGAGTGAGCTGCCAGCTCTTTTCATTCAGTCAGTAGCTTCAAACATTTCTGGACGTTTTTCAATGGCAAAAATCAATGAATATTGTAAATGCACAAACAGTAATTTCTCCACATTGCAAGGTGCAATTCTGAAATTTTCTGCTTTTTCCTGCTCCTCTTAGCATGATAAAGAAGATTCAAAGAGAGTGAGATGTCAGCTCCATTCATTCAGTCAGTAGCTTCAAACATTTCTGGACGTTTTTCAATGGCAGAAATCAATGAATATTGTAAATGCACAAACAGTAATTTCTCCACATTGCAAGGTGCAATTCTGAATTTTTTTGCTTTTTCCTGCTCCTCTTAGCATGATAAAGAAGATACAAAGAGAGTGAGATGCCAGCTCTTTTCATTCAGTCAGTAGATTCAAACATTTCTGGTATATGAATAACATGATGTTTTTCAATGGCAAAAATCAATGAATATTGTAAATGCACAAACAGTAATTTCTCCGCATTGCAAGGTGCAATTCTGAAAATTTTTGCCTTTTCCTGCTCCTCTTAGCATGATAAAGAAGATTCAAAGAGAGTGAGATGCCAGCTCTTTTCATTCAGTCAGTAGCTTCAAACATTTCTGGTATATGAATAACATGATGTTTTTCAATGGCAAAAATCAATGAATATTGTAAATGCACAAACAGTAATTTCTCCGCATTGCAAGGTGCAATTCTGAAATTTTTTGCTTTTTCCTGCTCCTCTTAGCATGATAAAGAAGATTCAAAGAGAGTGAGATGCCAGCTCCTTTCATTCAGTCAGTAGCTTCAATCATTTCTGGACGTTTTTCAATGACAAAAATCAATGAATATTGTAAATGCACAAACAGTAATTTCTCCACATTGCAAGGTGCAATTATGAAATTTTTTGCTTTTTCCTGCTCCTCTTAGCATGATAAAGAAGATTCAAAGAGAGTGAGATGCCAGCTCTTTTCATTCAGTCAGTATCTTCAAACATTTCTGGTATATGAATAACATGATGTTTTTCAATGGCAAAAATCAATGAATATTGTAAATGCACAAACAGTAATTTCTCCGCATTGCAAGGTGCAATTCTGAAATTTTTTGCTTTTTCCTGCTCCTCTTAGCATGATAAAGAATATTCAAAGAGAGTGAGATGCCAGCTCCTTTCATTCAGTCAGTAGCTTCAATCATTTCTGGACGTTTTTCAATGGCAAAAATCAATGAATATTGTAAATGCACAAACAGTAATTTCTCCACATTGCAAGGTGCAATTCTGAAATTTTTTGCTTTTTCCTGCTCCTCTTAGCATGATAAAGAAGATTCAAAGAGAGTGAGATGCCAGCTCTGTTCATTCAGTCAGTAGCTTCAAACATTTCTGATATATGAATAACATGATGTTTTTCAATGGCAAAAAATCAATGAATATTGTAAATGCACAAACAGTAATTTCTCCACATTGCAAGGTGCAATTCTGAAATTTTTTGCTATTTCCTGCTCTTCTTAGCATGATAAAGATTCAAAGAGAGTGAGCTGCCAGCTCTTTTCATTCAGTCAGTAGCTTCAAAAATTTCTGGTATATGAATAACATGATGTTTTTCAAAGGCAAAAATCAATGAATATTGTAAATGCACAAACAGTAATTTCTCCGCATTGCAAGGTGCAATTCTGAAATGTTTTGCTTTTTCCTGCTCCTCTTAGCATGATAAAGAAGATTCAAAGAGAGTGAGATGCCAGCTCCTTTCATTCAGTCAGTAGCTTCAAACATTTCTGGACGTTTTTCAATGGCAAAAATCAATGAATATTGTAAATGCACAAACAGTAATTTCTCCACATTGCAAGGTGCAATTCTGAAATTTTTTGCTTTTTCCTGCTCCTCTTAGCATGATAAAGAAGATTCAAAGAGAGTGAGATGCCAGCTCTTTTCATTCAGTCAGTAGCTTCAAACATTTCTGGTATATGAATAACATGATGTTTTTCAATGGCAAAAATCAATGAATATTGTAAATGCACAAACAGTAATTTCTCCGCATTGCAAGGTGCAATTCTGAAATTTTTTGCTTTTTCCTGCTCCTCTTAGCATGATAAAGAATATTCAAAGAGAGTGAGATGCCAGCTCCTTTCATTCAGTCAGTAGCTTCAATCATTTCTGGACGTTTTTCAATGGCAAAAATCAATGAATATTGTAAATGCACAAACAGTAATTTCTCCACATTGCAAGGTGCAATTCTGAAATTTTTTGCTTTTTCCTGCTCCTCTTAGCATGATAAAGAAGATTCAAAGAGAGTGAGATGCCAGCTCTGTTCATTCAGTCAGTAGCTTCAAACATTTCTGATATATGAATAACATGATGTTTTTCAATGGCAAAAAATCAATGAATATTGTAAATGCACAAACAGTAATTTCTCCACATTGCAAGGTGCAATTCTGAAATTTTTTGCTATTTCCTGCTCTTCTTAGCATGATAAAGATTCAAAGAGAGTGAGCTGCCAGCTCTTTTCATTCAGTCAGTAGCTTCAAAAATTTCTGGTATATGAATAACATGATGTTTTTCAAAGGCAAAAATCAATGAATATTGTAAATGCACAAACAGTAATTTCTCCGCATTGCAAGGTGCAATTCTGAAATGTTTTGCTTTTTCCTGCTCCTCTTAGCATGATAAAGAAGATTCAAAGAGAGTGAGATGCCAGCTCCTTTCATTCAGTCAGTAGCTTCAAACATTTCTGGACGTTTTTCAATGGCAAAAATCAATGAATATTGTAAATGCACAAACAGTAATTTCTCCACATTGCAAGGTGCAATTCTGAAATTTTTTGCTTTTTCCTGCTCCTCTTAGCATGATAAAGAAGATTCAAAGAGAGTGAGATGCCAGCTCTTTTCATTCAGTCAGTAGCTTCAAACATTTCTGGTATATGAATAACATGATGTTTTTCAATGGCAAAAATCAATGAATATTGTAAATGCACAAACAGTAATTTCTCCGCATTGCAAGGTACAATTCTGAAATTTTTGCTTTTTCCTGCTCCTCTTAGCATGATAAAGAAGATTCAAAGAGAGTGAGATGCCAGCTCCTTTCATTCAGTCAGTAGCTTCAAACATTTCTGGACGTTTTTCAATGGCAAAAATCAATGAATATTGCAAATGCACAAACAGTAATTTCTCCACATTGCAAGGTGCAATTCTGAAATTTTTTGCTTTTTCCTGCTCCTCTTAGCATGATAAAGAAGATTCAAAGAGAATGAGATGCCAGCTCTTTTCATTCAGTCAGTAGCTTCAAACATTTCTGGTATATGAATAACATGACGTTTTTCAATGGCAAAAATCAATGAATATTGTAAATGCACAAACAGTAATTTCTCCACATTGCAAGGTGCAATTCTGAAATTTTTTGCTTTTTCCTGCTCTTCTTAGCATGATAAAGATTCAAAGAGATTGAGATGCCAGCTCTTTTCATTCAATCAGTAGCTTCAAACATTTCAGGTATATGAATAACATGATGTTTTTCAATGGCAAAAATCAATGAATATTGTAAATGCACAAACAGTAATTTCTCCGCATTGCAAGGTGCAATTCTGAATTTTTTTACTTTTTCCTGCTCCTCTTAGCATGATAAAGAAGATTCAAAGAGAGTGAGATGCCAGCTCCTTTCATTCAGTCAGTAGCTTCAAACATTTCTGGACGTTTTTCAATGGCAAAAATCAATGAATATTGTAAATGCACAAACAGTAATTTCTCCACATTGCAATGTGCAATTCTGAAATTTTTTGCTTTTTCCTGCTCCTCTTAGCATGATAAAGAAGATTCAAAGAGAGTGAGATGCCAGCTCTTTTCATTCAGTCAATAGCTTCAAACATTTCTGGTATATGAATAACATGATGTTTTTCAATGGCAAAAATCAATGAATATTGTAAATGCACAAACAGGAATTTCTCCGCATTGCAAGGTGCAATTCTGAAATTTTTTGCTTTTTCCTGCTCCTCTTAGCATGATAAAGAAGATTCAAAGAGAGTGAGATGCCAGCTCCTTTCATTCAGTCAGTAGCTTCAATCATTTCTGGACGTTTTTCAATGGCAAAAATCAATGAATATTGTAAATGCACAAACAGTAATTTCTCCACATTGCAAGGTGCAATTCTGAAATTTTTTGCTTTTTCCTGCTCCTCTTAGCATGATAAAGAAGATTCAAAGAGAGTGAGATGCCAGCTCTGTTCATTCAGTCAGTAGCTTCAAACATTTCTGGTATATGAATAACATGATGTTTTTCAATGGCAAAAATCAATGAATATTGTAAATGCCCAAACAGTAATTTCTCCACATTGCAAGGTGCAATTCTGAAATTTTTTGCTTTTTCCTGCTCCTCTTAGCATGATAAAGAAGATTCAAAGAGAGTGAGATGCCAGCTCTTTTCATTCAGTCATTAGCTTCAAACATTTCTGGTATATGAATAACATGATGTTTTTCAATAGCAAAAATCAATGAATATTGTAAATGCACAAACAGTAATTTCTCCGCATTGCAAGGTGCAATTCTGAAATTTTTTGCTTTTTCCTGCTCCTCTTAGCATGATAAAGAAGATTCAAAGAGAGAGAGATGCCAGCTCCTTTCATTCAGTCAGTAGCTTCAAACATTTCTGGACGTTTTTCAATGGCAAAAATCAATGAATATTGTAAATGCACAAACAGTAATTTCTCCACATTGCAAGGTGCAATTCTGAAATTTTCTGCTTTTTCCTGCTCCTCTTAGCATGATAAAGAAGATTCAAAGAGAGTGAGATGCCAGCTCCTTTCATTCAGTCAGTAGCTTCAAACATTTCTGGACATTTTTCAATGGCAAAAATCAATGAATATTGTAAATGCACAAACAGTAATTTCTCCACATTGCAAGGTGCAATTCTGAAATGTTTTGCTTTTTGCTGCTCCTCTTAGCATGATAAAGAAGATTCAAAGAGAGTGAGATGCCAGCTCTTTTCATTCAGTCAGTAGCTTCAAACATTTCTGGTATATGAATAACATGATCTTTTTCAATGGCAAAAATCAATGAATATTGTAAATGCACAAACAGTAATTTCTCCGCATTGCAAGGTGCAATTCTGAAATTTTTTGCTTTTTCCTGCTCCTCTTAGCATGATAAAGAAGATTCAAAGAGAGTAAGATGCCAGCTCCTTTCATTCAGTCAGTAGCTTCAATTATTTCTGGACGTTTTTCAATGACAAAAATCAATGAATATTGTAAATGCACAAACAGTAATTTCTCCACATTGCAAGGTGCAATTCTGAAATTTTTTGCTATTTCCTGCTCTTCTTAGCATGATAAAGATTCAAAGAGAGTGAGCTGCCAGCTCTTTTCATTCAGTCAGTAGCTTCAAAAATTTCTGGTATATGAATAACATGATGTTTTTCAAAGGCAAAAATCAATGAATATTGTAAATGCACAAACAGTAATTTCTCCGCATTGCAAGGTGCAATTCTGAAATGTTTTGCTTTTTCCTGCTCCTCTTAGCATGATAAAGAAGATTCAAAGAGAGTGAGATGCCAGCTCCTTTCATTCAGTCAGTAGCTTCAAACATTTCTGGACGTTTTTTAATGGCAAAAATCAATGAATATTGTAAATGCACAAACAGTAATTTCTCCACATTGCAAGGTGCAATTCTGAAATTTTTTGCTTTTTCCTGCTCCTCTTAGCATGATAAAGAAGATTCAAAGAGAGTGAGATGCCAGCTCTTTTCATTCAGTCAGTAGCTTCAAACATTTCTGGTATATGAATAACATGATGTTTTTCAATGGCAAAAATCAATGAATATTGTAAATGCACAAACAGTAATTTCTCCGCATTGCAAGGTGCAATTCTGAAATTTTTTGCTTTTTCCTGCTCCTCTTAGCATGATAAAGAATATTCAAAGAGAGTGAGATGCCAGCTCCTTTCATTCAGTCAGTAGCTTCAATCATTTCTGGACGTTTTTCAATGGCAAAAATCAATGAATATTGTAAATGCACAAACAGTAATTTCTCCACATTGCAAGGTGCAATTCTGAAATTTTTTGCTTTTTCCTGCTCCTCTTAGCATGATAAAGAAGATTCAAAGAGAGTGAGATGCCAGCTCTGTTCATTCAGTCAGTAGCTTCAAACATTTCTGATATATGAATAACATGATGTTTTTCAATGGCAAAAAATCAATGAATATTGTAAATGCACAAACAGTAATTTCTCCACATTGCAAGGTGCAATTCTGAAATTTTTTGCTATTTCCTGCTCTTCTTAGCATGATAAAGATTCAAAGAGAGTGAGCTGCCAGCTCTTTTCATTCAGTCAGTAGCTTCAAAAATTTCTGGTATATGAATAACATGATGTTTTTCAAAGGCAAAAATCAATGAATATTGTAAATGCACAAACAGTAATTTCTCCGCATTGCAAGGTGCAATTCTGAAATGTTTTGCTTTTTCCTGCTCCTCTTAGCATGATAAAGAAGATTCAAAGAGAGTGAGATGCCAGCTCCTTTCATTCAGTCAGTAGCTTCAAACATTTCTGGACGTTTTTCAATGGCAAAAATCAATGAATATTGTAAATGCACAAACAGTAATTTCTCCACATTGCAAGGTGCAATTCTGAAATTTTTTGCTTTTTCCTGCTCCTCTTAGCATGATAAAGAAGATTCAAAGAGAGTGAGATGCCAGCTCTTTTCATTCAGTCAGTAGCTTCAAACATTTCTGGTATATGAATAACATGATGTTTTTCAATGGCAAAAATCAATGAATATTGTAAATGCACAAACAGTAATTTCTCCGCATTGCAAGGTACAATTCTGAAATTTTTGCTTTTTCCTGCTCCTCTTAGCATGATAAAGAAGATTCAAAGAGAGTGAGATGCCAGCTCCTTTCATTCAGTCAGTAGCTTCAAACATTTCTGGACGTTTTTCAATGGCAAAAATCAATGAATATTGCAAATGCACAAACAGTAATTTCTCCACATTGCAAGGTGCAATTCTGAAATTTTTTGCTTTTTCCTGCTCCTCTTAGCATGATAAAGAAGATTCAAAGAGAATGAGATGCCAGCTCTTTTCATTCAGTCAGTAGCTTCAAACATTTCTGGTATATGAATAACATGACGTTTTTCAATGGCAAAAATCAATGAATATTGTAAATGCACAAACAGTAATTTCTCCACATTGCAAGGTGCAAATCTGAAATTTTTTGCTTTTTCCTGCTCTTCTTAGCATGATAAAGATTCAAAGAGATTGAGATGCCAGCTCTTTTCATTCAATCAGTAGCTTCAAACATTTCAGGTATATGAATAACATGATGTTTTTCAATGGCAAAAATCAATGAATATTGTAAATGCACAAACAGTAATTTCTCCGCATTGCAAGGTGCAATTCTGAATTTTTTTACTTTTTCCTGCTCCTCTTAGCATGATAAAGAAGATTCAAAGAGAGTGAGATGCCAGCTCCTTTCATTCAGTCAGTAGCTTCAAACATTTCTGGACGTTTTTCAATGGCAAAAATCAATGAATATTGTAAATGCACAAACAGTAATTTCTCCACATTGCAATGTGCAATTCTGAAATTTTTTGCTTTTTCCTGCTCCTCTTAGCATGATAAAGAAGATTCAAAGAGAGTGAGATGCCAGCTCTTTTCATTCAGTCAATAGCTTCAAACATTTCTGGTATATGAATAACATGATGTTTTTCAATGGCAAAAATCAATGAATATTGTAAATGCACAAACAGGAATTTCTCCGCATTGCAAGGTGCAATTCTGAAATTTTTTGCTTTTTCCTGCTCCTCTTAGCATGATAAAGAAGATTCAAAGAGAGTGAGATGCCAGCTCCTTTCATTCAGTCAGTAGCTTCAATCATTTCTGGACGTTTTTCAATGGCAAAAATCAATGAATATTGTAAATGCACAAACAGTAATTTCTCCACATTGCAAGGTGCAATTCTGAAATTTTTTGCTTTTTCCTGCTCCTCTTAGCATGATAAAGAAGATTCAAAGAGAGTGAGATGCCAGCTCTGTTCATTCAGTCAGTAGCTTCAAACATTTCTGGTATATGAATAACATGATGTTTTTCAATGGCAAAAATCAATGAATATTGTAAATGCCCAAACAGTAATTTCTCCACATTGCAAGGTGCAATTCTGAAATTTTTTGCTTTTTCCTGCTCCTCTTAGCATGATAAAGAAGATTCAAAGAGAGTGAGATGCCAGCTCTTTTCATTCAGTCATTAGCTTCAAACATTTCTGGTATATGAATAACATGATGTTTTTCAATAGCAAAAATCAATGAATATTGTAAATGCACAAACAGTAATTTCTCCGCATTGCAAGGTGCAATTCTGAAATTTTTTGCTTTTTCCTGCTCCTCTTAGCATGATAAAGAAGATTCAAAGAGAGAGAGATGCCAGCTCCTTTCATTCAGTCAGTAGCTTCAAACATTTCTGGACGTTTTTCAATGGCAAAAATCAATGAATATTGTAAATGCACAAACAGTAATTTCTCCACATTGCAAGGTGCAATTCTGAAATTTTCTGCTTTTTCCTGCTCCTCTTAGCATGATAAAGAAGATTCAAAGAGAGTGAGATGCCAGCTCCTTTCATTCAGTCAGTAGCTTCAAACATTTCTGGACATTTTTCAATGGCAAAAATCAATGAATATTGTAAATGCACAAACAGTAATTTCTCCACATTGCAAGGTGCAATTCTGAAATGTTTTGCTTTTTGCTGCTCCTCTTAGCATGATAAAGAAGATTCAAAGAGAGTGAGATGCCAGCTCTTTTCATTCAGTCAGTAGCTTCAAACATTTCTGGTATATGAATAACATGATCTTTTTCAATGGCAAAAATCAATGAATATTGTAAATGCACAAACAGTAATTTCTCCGCATTGCAAGGTGCAATTCTGAAATTTTTTGCTTTTTCCTGCTCCTCTTAGCATGATAAAGAAGATTCAAAGAGAGTAAGATGCCAGCTCCTTTCATTCAGTCAGTAGCTTCAATTATTTCTGGACGTTTTTCAATGACAAAAATCAATGAATATTGTAAATGCACAAACAGTAATTTCTCCACATTGCAATGTGCAATTCTGAAATTTTTTGCTTTTTCCTGCTCCTCTTAGCATGATAAAGAAGATTCAAAGAGAGTGAGATGCCAGCTCCTTTCATTCAGTCAGTAGCTTCAAACATTTCTGGTATATGAATAACATGATGTTTTTCAATGGCAAAAATCAATGAATATTGTAAATGCACAAACAGGAATTTCTCCGCATTGCATGGTGCAATTCTGAAATTTTTTGCTTTTTCCTGCTCCTCTTAGCATGATAAAGAAGATTCAAAGAGAGTGAGATGCCAGCTCTTTTCATTCAGTCAGTAGCTTCAAACATTTCTGGTATATGAATAACATGATGTTTTTCAATGGCAAAAATCAATGAATATTGTAAATGCACAAACAGGAATTTCTCCGCATTGCAAGGTGCAATTCTGAAATTTTTTGCTTTTTCCTGCTCCTCTTAGCATGATAAAGAAGATTCAAAGAGAGTGAGATGCCAGCTCCTTTCATTCAGTCAGTAGCTTCAATCATTTCTGGACGTTTTTCAATGGCAAAAATCAATGAATATTGTAAATGCACAAACAGTAATTTCTCCACATTGCAAGGTGCAATTCTGAAATTTTTTGCTTTTTCCTGCTCCTCTTAGCATGATAAAGAAGATTCAAAGAGAGTGAGATGCCAGCTCTGTTCATTCAGTCAGTAGCTTCAAACATTTCTGGTATATGAATAACATGATGTTTTTCAATGGCAAAAATCAATGAATATTGTAAATGCACAAACAGTAATTTCTCCACATTGCAAGGTGCAATTCTGAAATTTTTTGCTTTTTCCTGCTCCTCTTAGCATGATAAAGAAGATTCAAAGAGAGTGAGATGCCAGCTCTTTTCATTCAGTCATTAGCTTCAAACATTTCTGGTATATGAATAACATGATGTTTTTCAATAGCAAAAATCAATGAATATTGTAAATGCACAAACAGTAATTTCTCCGCATTGCAAGGTGCAATTCTGAAATTTTTTGCTTTTTCCTGCTCCTCTTAGCATGATAAAGAAGATTCAAAGAGAGAGAGATGCCAGCTCCTTTCATTCAGTCAGTAGCTTCAAACATTTCTGGACGTTTTTCAATGGCAAAAATCAATGAATATTGTAAATGCACAAACAGTAATTTCTCCACATTGCAAGGTGCAATTCTGAAATTTTTTGCTTTTTCCTGCTCCTCTTAGCATGATAAAGAAGATTCAAAGAGAGTGAGATGCCAGCTCTTTTCATTCAGTCAGTAGCTTTAAACATTTCTGATATATGAATAACATGATGTTTTTCAATGGCAAAAATCAATGAATGTTGTAAATGCACAAACAGTAATTTCTCCGCATTGCAAGGTGCAATTCTGAAATTTTTGCTTTTTCCTGCTCCTCTTAGCATGATAAAGAAGATTCAAAGAGAGTGAGATGCCAGCTCCTTTCATTCAGTCAGTAGCTTCAAACATTTCTGGACGTTTTTCAATGGCAAAAATCAATGAATATTGCAAATGCACAAACAGTAATTTCTCCACATTGCAAGGTGCAATTCTGAAATGTTTTGCTTTTTCCTGCTCCTCTTAGCATGATAAAGAAGATTCAAAGAGAGTGAGATGCCAGCTCTTTTCATTCAGTCAGTAGCTTCAAACATTTCTGGTATATGAATAACATGACGTTTTTCAATGGCAAAAATCAATGAATATTGTAAATGCACAAACAGTAATTTCTCCACATTGCAAGGTGCAATTCTGAAATTTTTTTCTTTTTCCTGCTCCTCTTAGCATGATAAAGAAGATTCAAAGAGAGTGAGATGCCAGCTCTTTTCATTCAGTCAGTAGCTTCAAACATTTCTGGTATATGAATAACATGATGTTTTTCAATGGCAAAATCAATGAATATTGTAAATGCACAAACAGTAATTTCTCCGCATTGCAAGGTGCAATTCTGAAATTTTTTGCTTTTTCCTGCTCCTCTTAGCATGATAAAGAAGATTCAAAGAGAGTGAGATGCCAGCTCCTTTTATTCAGTCAGTAGCTTCAAACATTTCTGGACGTTTTTCAATGTCAAAAATCAATGAATATTGTAAATGCACAAACAGTAATTTCTCCACATTGCAAGGTGCAATTCTGAAATTTTTTGCTTTTTCCTGCTCCTCTTAGCATGATAAAGAAGATTCAAAGAGAGTGAGATGCCAGCTCTTTTCATTCAGTCATTAGCTTCAAACATTTCTGGTATATGAATAACATGATGTTTTTCAATAGCAAAAATCAATGAATATTGTAAATGCACAAACAGTAATTTCTCCGCATTGCAAGGTGCAATTCTGAAATTTTTTGCTTTTTCCTGCTCCTCTTAGCATGATAAAGAAGATTCAAAGAGAGAGAGATGCCAGCTCCTTTCATTCAGTCAGTAGCTTCAAACATTTCTGGACGTTTTTCAATGGCAAAAATCAATGAATATTGTAAATGCACAAACAGTAATTTCTCCACATTGCAAGGTGCAATTCTGAAATTTTCTGCTTTTTCCTGCTCCTCTTAGCATGATAAAGAAGATTCAAAGAGAGTGAGATGCCAGCTCCTTTCATTCAGTCAGTAGCTTCAAACATTTCTGGACATTTTTCAATGGCAAAAATCAATGAATATTGTAAATGCACAAACAGTAATTTCTCCACATTGCAAGGTGCAATTCTGAAATGTTTTGCTTTTTGCTGCTCCTCTTAGCATGATAAAGAAGATTCAAAGAGAGTGAGATGCCAGCTCTTTTCATTCAGTCAGTAGCTTCAAACATTTCTGGTATATGAATAACATGATCTTTTTCAATGGCAAAAATCAATGAATATTGTAAATGCACAAACAGTAATTTCTCCACATTGCAAGGTGCAATTCTGAAATTTTTTGCTTTTTCCTGCTCCTCTTAGCATGATAAAGAAGATTCAAAGAGAGTGAGATGCCAGCTCTTTTCATTCAGTCATTAGCTTCAAACATTTCTGGTATATGAATAACATGATGTTTTTCAATAGCAAAAATCAATGAATATTGTAAATGCACAAACAGTAATTTCTCCGCATTGCAAGGTGCAATTCTGAAATTTTTTGCTTTTTCCTGCTCCTCTTAGCATGATAAAGAAGATTCAAAGAGAGAGAGATGCCAGCTCCTTTCATTCAGTCAGTAGCTTCAAACATTTCTGGACGTTTTTCAATGGCAAAAATCAATGAATATTGTAAATGCACAAAAAGTAATTTCTCCACATTGCAAGGTGCAATTCTGAAATTTTTTGCTTTTTCCTGCTCCTCTTAGCATGATAAAGAAGATTCAAAGAGAGTGAGATGCCAGCTCTTTTCATTCAGTCAGTAGCTTTAAACATTTCTGATATATGAATAACATGATGTTTTTCAATGGCAAAAATCAATGAATGTTGTAAATGCACAAACAGTAATTTCTCCGCATTGCAAGGTGCAATTCTGAAATTTTTGCTTTTTCCTGCTCCTCTTAGCATGATAAAGAAGATTCAAAGAGAGTGAGATGCCAGCTCCTTTCATTCAGTCAGTAGCTTCAAACATTTCTGGACGTTTTTCAATGGCAAAAATCAATGAATATTGCAAATGCACAAACAGTAATTTCTCCACATTGCAAGGTGCAATTCTGAAATTTTTTGCTTTTTCCTGCTCCTCTTAGCATGATAAAGAAGATTCAAAGAGAGTGAGATGCCAGCTCTTTTTATTCAGTCAGTAGCTTCAAACATTTCTGGTATATGAATAACATGACGTTTTTCAATGGCAAAAATCAATGAATATTGTAAATGCACAAACAGTAATTTCTCCACATTGCAAGGTGCAATTCTGAAATTTTTTTCTTTTTCCTGCTCCTCTTAGCATGATAAAGAAGATTCAAAGAGAGTGAGATGCCAGCTCTTTTCATTCAGTCAGTAGCTTCAAACATTTCTGGTATATGAATAACATGATGTTTTTCAATGGCAAAATCAATGAATATTGTAAATGCACAAACAGTAATTTCTCCGCATTGCAAGGTGCAATTCTGAAATTTTTTGCTTTTTCCTGCTCCTCTTAGCATGATAAAGAAGATTCAAAGAGAGTGAGATGCCAGCTCCTTTTATTCAGTCAGTAGCTTCAAACATTTCTGGACGTTTTTCAATGGCAAAAATCAATGAATATTGTAAATGCACAAACAGTAATTTCTCCACATTGCAAGGTGCAATTCTGAAATTTTTTGCTTTTTCCTGCTCCTCTTAGCATGATAAAGAAGATTCCAAGAGAGTGAGATGCCAGCTCTTTTCATTCAGTCAGTAGCTTCAAACATTTCTGGTATATGAATAACATGATGTTTTTCAATGGCAAAAATCAATGAATATTGTTAATGCACAAACAGTAATTTCTCCGCATTGCAAGGTGCAATTCTGAAATTTTTGCTTTTTCCTGCTCCTCTTAGCATGATAAAGAAGATTCAAAGAGAATGAGATGCCAGCTCTTTTCATTCAGTCAGTAGCTTCAAACATTTCTGGTCGTTTTTCAATGGCAAAAATCAATGAATATTGCAAATGCACAAACAGTAATTTCTCCACATTGCAAGGTGCAATTCTGAAATTTTTTGCTTTTTCCTGCTCCTCTTAGCATGATAAAGAAGATTCAAAGAGAATGAGATGCCAGCTCTTTTCATTCAGTCAGTAGCTTCAAACATTTCTGGTATATGAATAACATGATGTTTTTCAATGGCAAAAATCAATGAATATTGTAAATGCACAAACAGTAATTTCTCCACATTGCAAGGTGCAATTCTGAAATTTTTTGCTTTTTCCTGCTCCTCTTAGCATGATAAAGAAGATTCAAAGAGAGTGAGATGCCAGCTCCTTTCATTCAGTCAGTAGCTTCACACATTTCTGGACGTTTTTCAATGGCAAAAATCAATGAATATTGTAAATGCACAAACAGTAATTTCTCCACATTGCAAGGTGCAATTCTGAAATTTTTTGCTTTCTCCTGCTCCTCTTAGCATGATAAAGAAGATTCAAAGAGAGTGAGATGCCAGCTCTTTTCATTCAGTCAGTAGCTTCAAACATTTCTGGTATATGAATAACATGATGTTTTTCAATGGCAAAAATCAATGAATATTGTAAATGCACAAACAGTAATTTCTCCGCATTGCAAGGTGCAATTCTGAAATTTTTTGCTTTTTCCTGCTCCTCTTAGCATGATAAAGAAGATTCAAAGAGAGTGAGATGCCAGCTCCTTTCATTCAGTCAGTAGCTTCAAACATTTCTGGACGTTTTTCAATGGCAAAAATCAATGAATATTGTAAATGCACAAACAGCAATTTCTCCACATTGCAAGGTGCAATTCTGAAATTTTTTGCTTTTTCCTGCTCCTCTTAGCATGATAAAGAAGATTCAAAGAGAGTGAGATGCCAGCTCTTTTCATTCAGTCAGTAGCTTCAAACATTTCTGGTATATGAATAACATGATGTTTTTCAATGGCAAAAATCAATGAATATTGTAAATGCACAAACAGTAATTTCTCCGCATTGAAAGGTGCAATTCTGAAATTTTTTGCTTTTTCCTGCTCCTCTTAGCATGATAAAGAAGATTCAAAGAGAGTGAGATGCCAGCTCCTTTCATTCAATCAGTAGCTTCAAACATTTCTGGACATTTTTCAATGGCAAAAATCAATGAATATTGCAAATGCACAAACAGTAATTTCTCCAAATTGCAAGGTGCAATTCTGAAATTTTTGCTTTTTCCTGCTCCTCTTAGCATGATAAAGAAGATTCAAAGAGAGTGAGATGCCAGCTCTTTTCATTCAGTCAGTAGCTTCAAACATTTCTGGTATATGAATAACATGATGTTTTTCAATGGCAAAATCAATGAATATTGTAAATGCACAAACAGTAATTTCTCCGCATTGCAAGGTGCAATTCTGAAATTTTCTGCTTTTTCCTGCTCCTCATAGCATGATAAAGAAAATTCAAAGAGAGTGAGATGCCAGCTCCTTTCATTCAGTCAGTAGCTTCAAAAATTTCTGGACGTTTTTCAATGGCAGAAATCAATGAATATTGTAAATGCACAAACAGTAATTTCTCCACATTGCAAGGTGCAATTCTGAAATTTTTTGCTTTTTCCTGCTCCTCTTAGCATGATAAAGAAGATTCAAAGAGAGTGAGATGCCAGCTCTTTTCATTCAGTCAGTAGCTTCAAACATTTCTGGTATATGAATAACATGATGTTTTTCAATGGCAAAAATCAATGAATATTGTAAATGCACAAACAGGAATTTCTCCGCATTGCAAGGTGCAATTCTGAAATTTTTTGCTTTTTCCTGCTCCTCTTAGCATGATAAAGAAGATTCAAAGAGAGTGAGATGCCAGCTCTTTTCATTCAGTCAGTAGCTTCAAACATTTCTGGTATATGAATAACATGATGTTTTTCAATGGCAAAATCAATGAATATTGTAAATGCACAAACAGTAATTTCTCCGCATTGCAAGGTGCAATTCTGAAATTTTTTGCTTTTTCCTGCTCCTCTTAGCATGATAAAGAAGATTCAAAGAGAGTGAGATGCCAGCTCCTTTTATTCAGTCAGTAGCTTCAAACATTTCTGGACGTTTTTCAATGGCAAAAATCAATGAATATTGTAAATGCACAAACAGTAATTTCTCCACATTGCAAGGTGCAATTCTGAAATTTTTTGCTTTTTCCTGCTCCTCTTAGCATGATAAAGAAGATTCCAAGAGAGTGAGATGCCAGCTCTTTTCATTCAGTCAGTAGCTTCAAACATTTCTGGTATATGAATAACATGATGTTTTTCAATGGCAAAAATCAATGAATATTGTAAATGCACAAACAGTAATTTCTCCGCATTGCAAGGTGCAATTCTGAAATTTTTGCTTTTTCCTGCTCCTCTTAGCATGATAAAGAAGATTCAAAGAGAATGAGATGCCAGCTCTTTTCATTCAGTCAGTAGCTTCAAACATTTCTGGACGTTTTTCAATGGCAAAAATCAATGAATATTGTAAATGCACAAACAGTAATTTCTCCACATTGCAAGGTGCAATTCTGAAATTTTTTGCTTTTTCCTGCTCCTCTTAGCATGATAAAGAAGATTCCAAGAGAGTGAGATGCCAGCTCTTTTCATTCAGTCAGTAGCTTCAAACATTTCTGGTATATGAATAACATGATGTTTTTCAATGGCAAAAATCAATGAATATTGTAAATGCACAAACAGTAATTTCTCCGCATTGCAAGGTGCAATTCTGAAATTTTTGCTTTTTCCTGCTCCTCTTAGCATGATAAAGAAGATTCAAAGAGAATGAGATGCCAGCTCTTTTCATTCAGTCAGTAGCTTCAAACATTTCTGGTCGTTTTTCAATGGCAAAAATCAATGAATATTGCAAATGCACAAACAGTAATTTCTCCACATTGCAAGGTGCAATTCTGAAATTTTTTGCTTTTTCCTGCTCCTCTTAGCATGATAAAGAAGATTCAAAGAGAATGAGATGCCAGCTCTTTTCATTCAGTCAGTAGCTTCAAACATTTCTGGTATATGAATAACATGATGTTTTTCAATGGCAAAAATCAATGAATATTGTAAATGCACAAACAGTAATTTCTCCACATTGCAAGGTGCAATTCTGAAATTTTTTGCTTTTTCCTGCTCCTCTTAGCATGATAAAGAAGATTCAAAGAGAGTGAGATGCCAGCTCCTTTCATTCAGTCAGTAGCTTCACACATTTCTGGACGTTTTTCAATGGCAAAAATCAATGAATATTGTAAATGCACAAACAGTAATTTCTCCACATTGCAAGGTGCAATTCTGAAATTTTTTGCTTTCTCCTGCTCCTCTTAGCATGATAAAGAAGATTCAAAGAGAGTGAGATGCCAGCTCTTTTCATTCAGTCAGTAGCTTCAAACATTTCTGGTATATGAATAACATGATGTTTTTCAATGGCAAAAATCAATGAATATTGTAAATGCACAAACAGTAATTTCTCCGCATTGCAAGGTGCAATTCTGAAATTTTTTGCTTTTTCCTGCTCCTCTTAGCATGATAAAGAAGATTCAAAGAGAGTGAGATGCCAGCTCCTTTCATTCAGTCAGTAGCTTCAAACATTTCTGGACGTTTTTCAATGGCAAAAATCAATGAATATTGTAAATGCACAAACAGCAATTTCTCCACATTGCAAGGTGCAATTCTGAAATTTTTTGCTTTTTCCTGCTCCTCTTAGCATGATAAAGAAGATTCAAAGAGAGTGAGATGCCAGCTCTTTTCATTCAGTCAGTAGCTTCAAACATTTCTGGTATATGAATAACATGATGTTTTTCAATGGCAAAAATCAATGAATATTGTAAATGCACAAACAGTAATTTCTCCGCATTGAAAGGTGCAATTCTGAAATTTTTTGCTTTTTCCTGCTCCTCTTAGCATGATAAAGAAGATTCAAAGAGAGTGAGATGCCAGCTCCTTTCATTCAATCAGTAGCTTCAAACATTTCTGGACATTTTTCAATGGCAAAAATCAATGAATATTGCAAATGCACAAACAGTAATTTCACCACATTGCAAGGTGCAATTCTGAAATTTTTGCTTTTTCCTGCTCCTCTTAGCATGATAAAGAAGATTCAAAGACAGTGAGATGCCAGCTCTTTTCATTCAGTCAGTAGCTTCAAACATTTCTGGTATATGAATAACATGATGTTTTTCAATGGCAAAATCAATGAATATTGTAAATGCACAAACAGTAATTTCTCCGCATTGCAAGGTGCAATTCTGAAATTTTCTGCTTTTTCCTGCTCCTCTTAGCATGATAAAGAAAATTCAAAGAGAGTGAGATGCCAGCTCCTTTCATTCAGTCAGTAGCTTCAAAAATTTCTGGACGTTTTTCAGTGGCAGAAATCAATGAATATTGTAAATGCACAAACAGTAATTTCTCCACATTGCAAGGTGCAATTCTGAAATTTTTTGCTTTTTCCTGCTCCTCTTAGCATGATAAAGAAGATTCAAAGAGAGTGAGATGCCAGCTCTTTTCATTCAGTCAGTAGCTTCAAACATTTCTGGTATATGAATAACATGATGTTTTTCAATGGCAAAAATCAATGAATATTGTAAATGCACAAACAGGAATTTCTCCGCATTGCAAGGTGCAATTCTGAAATTTTTTGCTTTTTCCTGCTCCTCTTAGCATGATAAAGAAGATTCAAAGAGAGTGAGATGCCAGCTCCTTTCATTCAGTCAGTAGCTTCAATCATTTCTGGACGTTTTTCAATGGCAAAAATCAATGAATATTGTAAATGCACAAACAGCAATTTCTCCACATTGCAAGGTGCAATTCTGAAATTTTTTGCTTTTTCCTGCTCCTCTTAGCATGATAAAGAAGATTCAAAGAGAGTGAGATGCCAGCTCTTTTCATTCAGTCAGTAGCTTCAAACATTTCTGGTATATGAATAACATGATGTTTTTCAATGGCAAAAATCAATGAATATTGTAAATGCACAAACAGTAATTTATCCGCATTGAAAGGTGCAATTCTGAAATTTTTTGCTTTTTCTTGCTCCTCTTAGCATGATAAAGAAGATTCAAAGAGAGTGAGATGCCAGCTCCTTTCATTCAATCAGTAGCTTCAAACATTTCTGGACATTTTTCAATGGCAAAAATCAATGAATATTGCAAATGCACAAACAGTAATTTCACCACATTGCAAGGTGCAATTCTGAAATTTTTGCTTTTTCCTGCTCCTCTTAGCATGATAAAGAAGATTCAAAGAGAGTGAGATGCCAGCTCTTTTCATTCAGTCAGTAGCTTCAAACATTTCTGGTATATGAATAACATGATGTTTTTCAATGGCAAAATCAATGAATATTGTAAATGCACAAACAGTAATTTCTCCGCATTGCAAGGTGCAATTCTGAAATTTTCTGCTTTTTCCTGCTCCTCTTAGCATGATAAAGAAAATTCAAAGAGAGTGAGATGCCAGCTCCTTTCATTCAGTCAGTAGCTTCAAAAATTTCTGGACGTTTTTCAATGGCAGAAATCAATGAATATTGTAAATGCACAAACAGTAATTTCTCCACATTGCAAGGTGCAATTCTGAAATTTTTTGCTTTTTCCTGCTCCTCTTAGCATGATAAAGAAGATTCAAAGAGAGTGAGATGCCAGCTCTTTTCATTCAGTCAGTAGCTTCAAACATTTCTGGTATATGAATAACATGATGTTTTTCAATGGCAAAAATCAATGAATATTGTAAATGCACAAACAGGAATTTCTCCGCATTGCAAGGTGCAATTCTGAAATTTTTTGCTTTTTCCTGCTCCTCTTAGCATGATAAAGAAGATTCAAAGAGAGTGAGATGCCAGCTCCTTTCATTCAGTCAGTAGCTTCAATCATTTCTGGACGTTTTTCAATGGCAAAAATCAATGAATATTGTAAATGCACAAACAGTAATTTCTCCACATTGCAAGGTGCAATTCTGAAATTTTTTGCTTTTTCCTGCTCCTCTTAGCATGATAAAGAAGATTCAAAGAGAGTGAGATGCCAGCTCTGTTCATTCAGTCAGTAGCTTCAAACATTTCTGGTATATGAATAACATTATGTTTTTCAATGGCAAAAATCAATGAATATTGTAAATGCACAAACAGTAATTTCTCCACATTGCAAGGTGCAATTCTGAAATTTTTTGCTTTTTCCTGCTCTACTTAGCATGATAAAGATTCAAAGAGAGTGAGCTGCCAGCTCTTTTCATTCAGTCAGTAGCTTCAAACATTTCTGGTATATGAATAACATGATGTTTTTCAATGGCAAAAATCAATGAATATTGTAAATGCACAAACAGTAATTTCTCCGCATTGCAAGGTGCAATTCTGAAATTTTTTGCTTTTTCCTGCTCCTCTTAGCATGATAAAGAAGATTCAAAGAGAGTGAGATGCCAGCTCCTTTCATTCAGTCAGTAGCTTCAAACATTTCTGGACGTTTTTCAATGGCAAAAATCAATGAATATTGCAAATGCACAAACAGTAATTTCTCCACATTGCAAGGTGCAATTCTGAAATTTTTTGCTTTTTCCTGCTCCTCTTAGCATGATAAAGAAGATTCAAAGAGAGTGAGATGCCAGCTCTTTTCATTCAGTCAGTAGCTTCAAACATTTCTGGTATATGAATAACATGATGTTTTTCAATGGCAAAAATCAATGAATATTGTAAATGCACAAACAGTAATTTCTCCACATTGCAAGGTGCAATTCTGAATTTTTTTGCTTTTTCCTGCTCTTCTTAGCATGATAAAGATTCAAAGAGAGTGAGCTGCCAGCTCTTTTCATTCAGTCAGTAGCTTCAAAAATTTCTGGTATATGAATAACATGTTGTTTTTCAATGGCAAAAATCAATGAATATTGTAAATGCACAAACAGTAATTTCTCCGCATTGCAAGGAGCAATTCTGAAATTTTTTGCTTTTTCCTGCTCCTCTTAGCATGATAAAGAAGATTCAAAGAGAGTGAGATGCCAGCTCCTTTCATTCAGTCAGTAGCTTCAAACATTTCTGGACGTTTTTCAATGGCAAAAATCAATGAATATTGTAAATGCACAAACAGTAATTTCTCCACATTGCAAGGTGCAATTCTGAAATTTTTTGCTTTTTCCTGCTCCTCTTAGCATGATAAAGAAGATTCAAAGAGAGTGAGATGCCAGCTCCTTTCATTCAATCAGTAGCTTCAAACATTTCTGGACATTTTTCAATGGCAAAAATCAATGAATATTGCAAATGCACAAACAGTAATTTCATCACATTGCAAGGTGCAATTCTGAAATTTTTGCTTTTTCCTGCTCCTCTTAGCATGATAAAGAAGATTCAAAGAGAGTGAGATGCCAGCTCTTTTCATTCAGTCAGTAGCTTCAAACATTTCTGGTATATGAATAACATGATGTTTTTCAATGGCAAAATCAATGAATATTGTAAATGCACAAACAGTAATTTCTCCGCATTGCAAGGTGCAATTCTGAAATTTTCTGCTTTTTCCTGCTCCTCTTAGCATGATAAAGAAAATTCAAAGAGAGTGAGATGCCAGCTCCTTTCATTCAGTCAGTAGCTTCAATCATTTCTGGACGTTTTTCAATGGCAAAAATCAATGAATATTGTAAATGCACAAACAGTAATTTCTCCACATTGCAAGGTGCAATTCTGAAATTTTTTGCTTTTTCCTGCTCCTCTTAGCATGATAAAGAAGATTCAAAGAGAGTGAGATGCCAGCTCTGTTCATTCAGTCAGTAGCTTCAAACATTTCTGGTATATGAATAACATTATGTTTTTCAATGGCAAAAATCAATGAATATTGTAAATGCACAAACAGTAATTTCTCCACATTGCAAGGTGCAATTCTGAATTTTTTTGCTTTTTCCTGCTCTTCTTAGCATGATAAAGATTCAAAGAGAGTGAGCTGCCAGCTCTTTTCATTCAGTCAGTAGCTTCAAAAATTTCTGGTATATGAATAACATGTTGTTTTTCAATGGCAAAAATCAATGAATATTGTAAATGCACAAACAGTAATTTCTCCGCATTGCAAGGAGCAATTCTGAAATTTTTTGCTTTTTCCTGCTCCTCTTAGCATGATAAAGAAGATTCAAAGAGAGTGAGATGCCAGCTCCTTTCATTCAGTCAGTAGCTTCAAACATTTCTGGACGTTTTTCAATGGCAAAAATCAATGAATATTGTAAATGCACAAACAGTAATTTCTCCACATTGCAAGGTGCAATTCTGAAATTTTTTGCTTTTTCCTGCTCCTCTTAGCATGATAAAGAAGATTCAAAGAGAGTGAGATGCCAGCTCTTTTCATTCAGTCAGTAGCTTCAAACATTTCTGGTATATGAATAACATGATGTTTTTCAATGGCAAAAATCAATGAATATTGTAAATGCACAAACAGTAATTTCTCCGCATTGCAAGGTACAATTCTGAAATCTTTGCTTTTTCCTGCTCCTCTTAGCATGATAAAGAAGATTCAAAGAGAGTGAGATGCCAGCTCCTTTCATTCAGTCAGTAGCTTCAAACATTTCTGGACGTTTTTCAATGGCAAAAATCAATGAATATTGCAAATGCACAAACTAATTTCTCCACATTGCAAGGTGCAATTCTGAAATTTTTTGCTTTTTCCTGCTCCTCTTAGCATGATAAAGAAGATTCAAAGAGAGTGAGATGCCAGCTCTTTTCATTCAATCAGTAGCTTCAAACATTTCTGGTATATGAATAACATGATGTTTTTCAATGGCAAAATCAATGAATATTGTAAATGCACAAACAGTAATTTCTCCGCATTGCAAGGTGCAATTCTGAAATTTTTTGCTTTTTCCTGCTCCTCTTAGCATGATAAAGAAGATTCAAAGAGAGTGAGATGCCAGCTCCTTTCATTCAGTCAGTGGCTTCAAACATTTCTGGACGTTTTTCAATGGCAAAAATCAATGAATATTGTAAATGCACAAACAGTAATTTCTCCACATTGCAAGGTGCAATTCTGAAATTTTTTGCTTTTTCCTGCTCCTCTTAGCATGATAAAGAAGATTCAAAGAGAGTGAGATGCCAGCTCTTTTCATTCAGTCAGTAGCTTCAAACATTTCTGGTATATGAATAACATGATGTTTTTCAATGGCAAAAATCAATGAATATTGTAAATGCACAAACAGTAATTTCTCCACATTGCAAGGTGCAATTCTGAAATTTTTTGCTTTTTCCTGCTCCTCTTAGCATGATAAAGAAGATTCAAAGAGAGTGAGATGCCAGCTCTTTTCATTCAGTCAGTAGCTTCAAACATTTCTGGTATATGAATAACATGATGTTTTTCAATGGCAAAAATCAATGAATATTGTAAATGCACAAACAGTAATTTCTCCGCATTGCAAGGTACAATTCTGAAATCTTTGCTTTTTCCTGCTCCTCTTAGCATGATAAAGAAGATTCAAAGAGAGTGAGATGCCAGCTCCTTTCATTCAGTCAGTAGCTTCAAACATTTCTGGACGTTTTTCAATGGCAAAAATCAATGAATATTGCAAATGCACAAACTAATTTCTCCACATTGCAAGGTGCAATTCTGAAATTTTTTGCTTTTTCCTGCTCCTCTTAGCATGATAAAGAAGATTCAAAGAGAGTGAGATGCCAGCTCTTTTCATTCAATCAGTAGCTTCAAACATTTCTGGTATATGAATAACATGATGTTTTTCAATGGCAAAATCAATGAATATTGTAAATGCACAAACAGTAATTTCTCCGCATTGCAAGGTGCAATTCTGAAATTTTTTGCTTTTTCCTGCTCCTCTTAGCATGATAAAGAAGATTCAAAGAGAGTGAGATGCCAGCTCCTTTCATTCAGTCAGTGGCTTCAAACATTTCTGGACGTTTTTCAATGGCAAAAATCAATGAATATTGTAAATGCACAAACAGTAATTTCTCCACATTGCAAGGTGCAATTCTGAAATTTTTTGCTTTTTCCTGCTCCTCTTAGCATGATAAAGAAGATTCAAAGAGAGTGATATGCCAGCTCTTTTCATTCAGTCAGTAGCTTCAAACATTTCTGGTATATGAATAACATGATGTTTTTCAATGGCAAAATCAATGAATATTGTAAATGCACAAACAGTAATTTCTCCGCATTGCAAGGTGCAATTCTGAAATTTTCTGCTTTTTCCTGCTCCTCTTAGCATGATAAAGAAGATTCAAAGAGAGTGAGATGCCAGCTCCTTTCATTCAGTCAGTAGCTTCAAACATTTCTGGACGTTTTTCAATGGCAGAAATCAATGAATATTGTAAATGCACAAACAGTAATTTCTCCACATTGCAAGGTGCAATTCTGAAATTTTTTGCTTTTTCCTGCTCCTCTTAGCATGATAAAGAAGATTCAAAGAGAGTGAGATGCCAGCTCCTTTCATTCAGTCAGTAGCTTCAAACATTTCTGGACATTTTTCAATGGCAAAAATCAATGAATATTGTAAATGCACAAACAGTAATTTCTCCACATTGCAATGTGCAATTCTGAAATTTTTTGCTTTTTCCTGCTCCTCTTAGCATGATAAAGAAGATTCAAAGAGAGTGAGATGCCAGCTCTTTTCATTCAGTCAGTAGCTTCAAACATTTCTGGTATATGAATAACATGATGTTTTTCAATGGCAAAAATCAATGAATATTGTAAATGCACAAACAGAAATTTCTCCGCATTGCAAGGTGCAATTCTGAAATTTTTTGCTTTTTCCTGCTCCTCTTAGCATGATAAAGAAGATTCAAAGAGAGTAAGATGCCATTTCCTTTCATTCAGTCAGTAGCTTCAATCATTTCTGGACGTTTTTCAATGGCAAAAATCAATGAATATTGTAAATGCACAAACAGTAATTTCTCCACATTGCAAGGTGCAATTCTGAATTTTTTTGCTTTTTCCTGCTCCTCTTAGCATGATAAAGAAGATTCAAAGAGAGAGAGATGCCAGCTCTGTTCATTCAGTCAGTAGCTTCAAACATTTCTGGTATATGAATAACATGATGTTTTTCAATGGCAAAAATCAATGAATATTGTAAATGCACAAACAGTAATTTCTCCACATTGCAAGGTGCAATTCTGAAATTTTTTGCTTTTTCCTGCTCCTCTTAGCATGATAAAGAAGATTCAAAGAGAGTGAGATGCCAGCTCTTTTCATTCAGTCAGTAGCTTTAAACATTTCTGATATATGAATAACATGATGTTTTTCAATGGCAAAAATCAATGAATATTGTAAATGCACAAACAGTAATTTCTCCGCATTGCAAGGTGCAATTCTGAAATTTTTGCTTTTTCCTGCTCCTCTTAGCATGATAAAGAAGATTCAAAGAGAGTGAGATGCCAGCTCCTTTCATTCAGTCAGTAGCTTCAAACATTTCTGGACGTTTTTCAATGGCAAAAATCAATGAATATTGCAAATGCACAAACAGTAATTTCTCCACATTGCAAGGTGCAATTCTGAAATTTTTTGCTTTTTCCTGCTCCTCTTAGCATGATAAAGAAGATTCAAAGAGAGTGAGATGCCAGCTCTTTTCATTCAGTCAGTAGCTTCAAACATTTCTGGTATATGAATAACATGACGTTTTTCAATGGCAAAAATCAATGAATATTGTAAATGCACAAACAGTAATTTCTCCACATTGCAAGGTGCAATTCTGAAATTTTTTTCTTTTTCCTGCTCCTCTTAGCATGATAAAGAAGATTCAAAGAGAGTGAGATGCCAGCTCTTTTCATTCAGTCAGTAGCTTCAAACATTTCTGGTATATGAATAACATGATGTTTTTCAATGGCAAAATCAATGAATATTGTAAATGCACAAACAGTAATTTCTCCGCATTGCAAGGTGCAATTCTGAAATTTTTTGCTTTTTCCTGCTCCTCTTAGCATGATAAAGAAGATTCAAAGAGAGTGAGATGCCAGCTACTTTTATTCAGTCAGTAGCTTCAAACATTTCTGGACGTTTTTCAATGGCAAAAATCAATGAATATTGTAAATGCACAAACAGTAATTTCTCCACATTGCAAGGTGCAATTCTGAAATTTTTTGCTTTTTCCTGCTCCTCTTAGCATGATAAAGAAGATTCCAAGAGAGTGAGATGCCAGCTCTTTTCATTCAGTCAGTAGCTTCAAACATTTCTGGTATATGAATAACATGATGTTTTTCAATGGCAAAAATCAATGAATATTGTAAATGCACAAACAGTAATTTCTCCGCATTGCAAGGTGCAATTCTGAAATTTTTGCTTTTTCCTGCTCCTCTTAGCATGATAAAGAAGATTCAAAGAGAATGAGATGCCAGCTCTTTTCATTCAGTCAGTAGCTGCAAACATTTCTGGTCGTTTTTCAATGGCAAAAATCAATGAATATTGCAAATGCACAAACAGTAATTTCTCCACATTGCAAGGTGCAATTCTGAAATTTTTTGCTTTTTCCTGCTCCTCTTAGCATGATAAAGAAGATTCAAAGAGAATGAGATGCCAGCTCTTTTCATTCAGTCAGTAGCTTCAAACATTTCTGGTATATGAATAACATGATGTTTTTCAATGGCAAAAATCAATGAATATTGTAAATGCACAAACAGTAATTTCTCCGCATTGCAAGGTGCAATTCTGAAATTTTTTGCTTTTTCCTGCTCCTCTTAGCATGATAAAGAAGATTCAAAGAGAGTGAGATGCCAGCTCCTTTCATTCAGTCAGTAGCTTCACACATTTCTGGACGTTTTTCAATGGCAAAAATCAATGAATATTGTAAATGCACAAACAGTAATTTCTCCACATTGCAAGGTGCAATTCTGAAATTTTTTGCTTTTTCCTGCTCCTCTTAGCATGATAAAGAAGATTCAAAGAGAGTGAGATGCCAGCTCTTTTCATTCAGTCAGTAGCTTCAAACATTTCTGGTATATGAATAACATGATGTTTTTCAATGGCAAAAATCAATGAATATTGTAAATGCACAAACAGTAATTTCTCCGCATTGCAAGGTGCAATTCTGAAATTTTTTGCTTTTTCCTGCTCCTCTTAGCATGATAAAGAAGATTCAAAGAGAGTGAGATGCCAGCTCCTTTCATTCAGTCAGTAGCTTCAAACATTTCTGGACGTTTTTCAATGGCAAAAATCAATGAATATTGTAAATGCACAAACAGTAATTTCTCCACATTGCAAGGTGCAATTCTGAAATTTTTTGTTTTTTCCTGCTCCTCTTAGCATGATAAAGAAGATTCAAAGAGAGTGAGATGCCAGCTCTTTTCATTCAGTCAGTAGCTTCAAACATTTCTGGTATATGAATAACATGATGTTTTTCAATGGCAAAAATCAATGAATATTGTAAATGCACAAACAGTAATTTCTCCGCATTGCAAGGTGCAATTCTGAAATTTTTTGCTTTTTCCTGCTCCTCTTAGCATGATAAAGAAGATTCAAAGAGAGTGAGATGCCAGCTCCTTTCATTCAATCAGTAGCTTCAAACATTTCTGGACATTTTTCAATGGCAAAAATCAATGAATATTGCAAATGCACAAACAGTAATTTCTCCACATTGCAAGGTGCAATTCTGAAATTTTTGCTTTTTCCTGCTCCTCTTAGCATGATAAAGAAGATTCAAAGAGAATGAGATGCCAGCTCTTTTCATTCAGTCAGTAGCTTCAAACATTTCTGGTATGTGAATAACATGATGTTTTTCAATGGCAAAAATCAATGAATATTGTAAATGCACAAACAGTAATTTCTCCGCATTGCAAGGTGCAATTCTGAAATTTTTTGCTTTTTCCTGCTCCTCTTAGAATGATAAAGAAGATTCAAAGAGAGTGAGATGCCAGCTCCTTTCATTCAGTCAGTAGCTTCACACATTTCTGGACGTTTTTCAATGGCAAAAATCAATGAATATTGTAAATGCACAAACAGTAATTTCTCCACATTGCAAGGTGCAATTCTGAAATTTTTTGCTTTTTCCTGCTCCTCTTGGCATGATAAAGAAGATTCAAAGAGAGTGAGATGCCAGCTCTTTTCATTCAGTCAGTAGCTTCAAACATTTCTGGTATATGAATAACATGATGTTTTTCAATGGCAAAAATCAATGAATATTGTAAATGCACAAACAGTAATTTCTCCGCATTGCAAGGTGCAATTCTGAAATTTTTTGCTTTTTCCTGCTCCTCTTAGCATGATAAAGAAGATTCAAAGACAGTGAGATGCCAGCTCCTTTCATTCAGTCAGTAGCTTCAAACATTTCTGGACGTTTTTCAATGGCAAAAATCAATGAATATTGTAAATGCACAAACAGTAATTTCTCCACATTGCAAGGTGCAATTCTGAAATTTTTTGCTTTTTCCTGCTCCGCTTAGCATGATAAAGAAGATTCAAAGAGAGTGAGATGCCAGCTCTTTTCATTCAGTCAGTAGCTTCAAACATTTCTGATATATGAATAACATGATGTTTTTCAATGGCAAAAATCAATGAATATTGTAAATACACAAACAGTAATTTCTCCGCATTGCAAGGTGCAATTCTGAAATTTTTTGCTTTTTCCTGCTCCTCTTAGCATGATAAAGAAGATTCAAAGAGAGTGAGATGCCAGCTCCTTTCATTCAGTCAGTAGCTTCAAACATTTCTGGACGTTTTTCAATGGCAAAAATCAATGAATATTGTAAATGCACAAACAGTAATTTCTCCACATTGCAAGGTGCAATTCTGAAATTTTTTGCTTTTTCCTGCTCCTCTTAGCATGATAAAGAAGATTCAAAGAGAGTGAGATGCCAGCTCTTTTCATTCAGTCAGTAGCTTCAAACATTTCTGGTATATGAATAACATGATGTTTTTCAATGGCAAAAATCAATGAATATTGGAAATGCACAAACAGTAATTTCTCCGCATTGCAAGGTGCAATTCTGAAATTTTTGCTTTTTCCTGCTCCTCTTAGCATGATAAAGAAGATTCAAAGAGAGTGAGATGCCAGCTCCTTTCATTCAGTCAGTAGCTTCAAACATTTCTGGACGTTTTTCAATGGCAAAAATCAGTGAATATTGCAAATGCACAAACAGTAATTTCTCCACATTGCAAGGTGCAATTCTGAAATTTTTTGCTTTTTCCTGCTCCTCTTAGCATGATAAAGAAGATTCAAAGAGAATGAGATGCCAGCTCTTTTCATTCAGTCAGTAGCTTCAAACATTTCTGGTATATGAATAACATGACGTTTTTCAATGGCAAAAATCAATGAATATTGTAAATGCACAAACAGTAATATCTCCACATTGCAAGGTGCAATTCTGAAATTTTTTTCTTTTTCCTGCTCCTCTTAGCATGATAAAGAAGATTCAAAGAGAGTGAGATGCCAGCTCTTTTCATTCAGTCAGTAGCTTCAAACATTTCTGGTATATGAATAACATGATGTTTTTCAATGGCAAAATCAATGAATATTGTAAATGCACAAACAGTAATTTCTCCGCATTGCAAGGTGCAATTCTGAAATTTTTTGCTTTTTCCTGCTCCTCTTAGCATGATAAATAAGATTCAAAGAGAGTGAGATGCCAGCTCCTTTCATTCAGTCAGTAGCTTCAAACATTTCTGGACGTTTTTCAATGGCAAAAATCAATGAATATTGTAAATGCACAAACAGTAATTTCTCCACATTGCAAGGTGCAATTCTGAACTTTTTTGCTTTTTCCTGCTCCTCTTAGCATGATAAAGAAGATTCAAAGAGAGTGAGATGCCAGCTCTTTTCATTCAGTCAGTAGCTTCAAACATTTCTGGTATATGAATAACGATGTTTTTCAATGGCAAAAATCAATGAATATTGTAAATGCACAAACATTAATTTCTTCCCATTGCAAGGTGCAATTCTGAAATTTTTTGCTTTTTCCTGCTCTTCTTAGCATGATAAAGAAGATTCAAAGAGAGTGAGATGCCAGCTCTTTTCATTCAGTCAGTAGCTTCAAACATTTCTGGTATATGAATAACATGATGTTTTTCAATGGCAAAAATCAATGAATATTGTAAATGCACAAACAGTAATTTCTCCGCATTGCAAGGTGCAATTCTGAAATTTTTTGCTTTTTCCTGCTCCTCTTAGCATGATAAAGAAGATTCAAAGAGAGTGAGATGCCAGCTCCTTTCATTCAGTCAGTAGCTTCAAACATTTCAGGACGTTTTTCAATGGCAAAAATCAATGAATATTGTAAATGCACAAACAGTAATTTCTCCACATTGCAAGGTGCAATTCTGAATTTTTTTGCTTTTTCCTGCTCCTCTTAGCATGATAAAGAAGATTCAAAGAGAGTGAGATGCCAGCTCTTTTCATTCAGTCAGTAGCTTCACACATTTCTGGTATATGAATAACATGCTGTTTTTCAATGGCAAAAATCAATGAATATTGTAAATGCACAAACAGTAATTTCTCCGCATTGCAAGGTGCAATTCTGAAATTTTTTGCTTTTTCCTGCTCCTCTTAGCATGATAAAGAAGATTCAAAGAGAGTGAGATGCCAGCTCCTTTCATTCAGTCAGTAGCTTCAAACATTTCTGGACGTTTTTCAATGGCAAAAATCAATGAATATTGTAAATGCACAAACAGTAATTTCTCCACATTGCAAGGTGCAATTCTGAACTTTTTTGCTTTTTCCTGCTCCTCTTAGCATGATAAAGAAGATTCAAAGAGAGTGAGATGCCAGCTCTTTTCATTCAGTCAGTAGCTTCAAACATTTCTGGTATATGAATAACGATGTTTTTCAATGGCAAAAATCAATGAATATTGTAAATGCACAAACAGTAATTTCTTCCCATTGCAAGGTGCAATTCTGAAATTTTTTGCTTTTTCCTGCTCTTCTTAGCATGATAAAGAAGATTCAAAGAGAGTGAGATGCCAGCTCTTTTCATTCAGTCAGTAGCTTCAAACATTTCTGGTATATGAATAACATGATGTTTTTCAATGGCAAAAATCAATGAATATTGTAAATGCACAAACAGTAATTTCTCCGCATTGCAAGGTGCAATTCTGAAATTTTTTGCTTTTTCCTGCTCCTCTTAGCATGATAAAGAATATTCAAAGAGAGTGAGATGCCAGCTCCTTTCATTCAGTCAGTAGCTTCAAACATTTCTGGACGTTTTTCAATGGCAAAAATCAATGAATATTGTAAATGCACAAACAGTAATTTCTCCACATTGCAAGGTGCAATTCTGAATTTTTTTGCTTTTTCCTGCTCCTCTTAGCATGATAAAGAAGATTCAAAGAGAGTGAGATGCCAGCTCTTTTCATTCAGTCAGTAGCTTCACACATTTCTGGTATATGAATAACATGATGTTTTTCAATGGCAAAAATCAATGAGTATTGTAAATGCACAAACAGTAATTTCTCCGCATTGCAAGGTGCAATTCTGAAATTTTTTGCTTTTTCCTGCTCCTCTTAGCATGATAAAGAAGATTCAAAGAGAGTGAGATGCCAGCTCCTTTCATTCAGTCAGTAGCTTCAAACATTTCTGGACGTTTTTCATTGGCAAAAATCAATGAATATTGTAAATGCACAAACAGTAATTTCTCCACATTGCAAGGTGCAATTCTGAAATTTTTGCTTTTTCCTGCTCCTCTTAGCATGATAAAGAAGATTCAAAGAGAGTGAGATGCCAGCTCCTTTCATTCACTCAGTAGCTTCAAACATTTCTGGACGTTTCTCAATGGCAAAAATCAATGAATATTGCAAATGCACAAACAGTAATTTCTCCACATTGCAAGGTGCAATTCTGAAATTTTTTGCTTTTTCCTGCTCCTCTTAGCATGATAAAGAAGATTCAAAGAGAATGAGATGCCAGCTCTTTTCATTCAGTCAGTAGCTTCAAACATTTCTGGTATATGAATAACATGACGTTTTTCAATGGCAAAAATCAATGAATATTGTAAATGCACAAACAGTAATTTCTCCACATTGCAAGGTGCAATTCTGAAATTTTTTTCTTTTTCCTGCTCCTCTTAGCATGATAAAGAAGATTCAAAGAGAGTGAGATGCCAGCTCTTTTCATTCAGTCAGTAGCTTCAAACATTTCTGGTATATGAATAACATGATGTTTTTCAATGGCAAAATCAATGAATATTGTAAATTCACAAACAGTAATTTCTCCGCATTGCAAGGTGCAATTCTGAAATTTTTTGCTTTTTCCTGCTCCTCTTAGCATGATAAAGAAGATTCAAAGAGAGTGAGATGCCAGCTCCTTTCATTCAGTCAGTAGCTTCAAACATTTCTGGACGTTTCTCAATGGCAAAAATCAATGAATATTGCAAATGCACAAACAGTAATTTCTCCACATTGCAAGGTGCAATTCTGAAATTTTTTGCTTTTTCCTGCTCCTCTTAGCATGATAAAGAAGATTCAAAGAGAATGAGATGCCAGCTCTTTTCATTCAGTCAGTAGCTTCAAACATTTCTGGTATATGAATAACATGACGTTTTTCAATGGCAAAAATCAATGAATATTGTAAATGCACAAACAGTAATTTCTCCACATTGCAAGGTGCAATTCTGAAATTTTTTTCTTTTTCCTGCTCCTCTTAGCATGATAAAGAAGATTCAAAGAGAGTGAGATGCCAGCTCTTTTCATTCAGTCAGTAGCTTCAAACATTTCTGGTATATGAATAACATGATGTTTTTCAATGGCAAAATCAATGAATATTGTAAATTCACAAACAGTAATTTCTCCGCATTGCAAGGTGCAATTCTGAAATTTTTTGCTTTTTCCTGCTCCTCTTAGCATGATAAAGAAGATTCAAAGAGAGTGACATGCCAGCTCCTTTCATTCAGTCAGTAGCTTCAAACATTTCTGGACGTTTTTCAATGGCAAAAATCAATGAATATTGTAAATGCACAAACAGTAATTTCTCCACATTGCAAGGTGCAATTCTGAATTTTTTTGCTTTTTCCTGCTCCTCTTAGCATGATAAAGAAGATTCAAAGAGAGTGAGATGCCAGCTCTTTTCATTCAGTCAGTAGCTTCACACATTTCTGGTATATGAATAACATGATGTTTTTCAATGGCAAAAATCAATGAATATTGTAAATGCACAAACAGTAATTTCTCCGCATTGCAAGGTGCAATTCTGAAATTTTTTGCTTTTTCCTGCTCCTCTTAGCATGATAAAGAAGATTCAAAGACAGTGAGATGCCAGCTCCTTTCATTCAGTCAGTAGCTTCAAACATTTCTGGACGTTTTTCAATGGCAAAAATCAATGAATATTGTAAATGCAAAAACAGTAATTTCTCCACATTGCAAGGTGCAATTCTGAACTTTTTTGCTTTTTCCTGCTCCGCTTAGCATGATAAAGAAGATTCAAAGAGAGTGAGATGCCAGCTCTTTTCATTCAGTCAGTAGCTTCAAACATTTCTGATATATGAATAACATGATGTTTTTCAATGGCAAAAATCAATGAATATTGTAAATGCACAAACAGTAATTTCTCCGCATTGCAAGGTGCAATTCTGAAATTTTTTGCTTTTTCCTGCTCCTCTTAGCATGATAAAGAAGATTCAAAGAGAGTGAGATGCCAGCTCCTTTCATTCAGTCAGTAGCTTCAAACATTTCTGGACGTTTTTCAATGGCAAAAATCAATGAATATTGTAAATGCACAAACAGTAATTTCTCCACATTGCAAGGTGCAATTCTGAAATTTTTTGCTTTTTCCTGCTCCTCTTAGCATGATAAAGAAGATTCAAAGAGAGTGAGATGCCAGCTCTTTTCATTCAGTCAGTAGCTTCAAACATTTCTGGTATATGAATAACATGATGTTTTTCAATGGCAAAAATCAATGAATATTGTAAATGCACAAACAGTAATTTCTCCGCATTGCAAGGTGCAATTCTGAAATTTTTGCTTTTTCCTGCTCCTCTTAGCATGATAAAGAAGATTCAAAGAGAGTGAGATGCCAGCTCCTTTCATTCAGTCAGTAGCTTCAAACATTTCTGGACGTTTTTCAATGGCAAAAATCAGTGAATATTGCAAATGCACAAACAGTAATTTCTCCACATTGCAAGGTGCAATTCTGAATTTTTTTGCTTTTTCCTGCTCCTCTTAGCATGATAAAGAAGATTCAAAGAGAGTGAGATGCCAGCTCTTTTCATTCAGTCAGTAGCTTCACACATTTCTGGTATATGAATAACATGATGTTTTTCAATGGCAAAAATCAATGAATATTGTAAATGCACAAACAGTAATTTCTCCGCATTGCAAGGTGCAATTCTGAAATTTTTTGCTTTTTCCTGCTCCTCTTAGCATGATAAAGAAGATTCAAAGACAGTGAGATGCCAGCTCCTTTCATTCAGTCAGTAGCTTCAAACATTTCTGGACGTTTTTCAATGGCAAAAATCAATGAATATTGTAAATGCACAAACAGTAATTTCTCCACATTGCAAGGTGCAATTCTGAAATTTTTTGCTTTTTCCTGCTCCGCTTAGCATGATAAAGAAGATTCAAAGAGAGTGAGATGCCAGCTCTTTTCATTCAGTCAGTAGCTTCAAACATTTCTGATATATGAATAACATGATGTTTTTCAATGGCAAAAATCAATGAATATTGTAAATGCACAAACAGTAATTTCTCCGCATTGCAAGGTGCAATTCTGAAATTTTTTGCTTTTTCCTGCTCCTCTTAGCATGATAAAGAAGATTCAAAGAGAGTGAGATGCCAGCTCCTTTCATTCAGTCAGTAGCTTCAAACATTTCTGGACGTTTTTCAATGGCAAAAATCAATGAATATTGTAAATGCACAAACAGTAATTTCTCCACATTGCAAGGTGCAATTCTGAAATTTTTTGCTTTTTCCTGCTCCTCTTAGCATGATAAAGAAGATTCAAAGAGAGTGAGATGCCAGCTCTTTTCATTCAGTCAGTAGCTTCAAACATTTCTGGTATATGAATAACATGATGTTTTTCAATGGCAAAAATCAATGAATATTGTAAATGCACAAACAGTAATTTCTCCGCATTGCAAGGTGCAATTCTGAAATTTTTGCTTTTTCCTGTTCCTCTTTGCATGATAAAGAAGATTCAAAGAGAGTGAGATGCCAGCTCCTTTCATTCAGTCAGTAGCTTCAAACATTTCTGGACGTTTTTAAATGGCAAAAATCAGTGAATATTGCAAATGCACAAACAGTAATTTCTCCACATTGCAAGGTGCAATTCTGAAATTTTTTGCTTTTTCCTGCTCCTCTTAGCATGATAAAGAAGATTCAAAGAGAATGAGATGCCAGCTCTTTTCATTCAGTCAGTAGCTTCAAACATTTCTGGTATATGAATAACATGACGTTTTTCAATGGCAAAAATCAATGAATATTGTAAATGCACAAACAGTAATTTCTCCACATTGCAAGGTGCAATTCTGAAATTTTTTTCTTTTTCCTGCTCTTCTTAGCATGATAAAGAAGATTCAAAGAGAGTGAGATGCCAGCTCTTTTCATTCAGTCAGTAGCTTCAAACATTTCTGGTATATGAATAACATGATGTTTTTCAATGGCAAAATCAATGAATATTGTAAATGCACAAACAGTAATTTCTCCGCATTGCAAGGTGCAATTCTGAAATTTTTTGCTTTTTCCTGCTCCTCTTAGCATGATAAAGAAGATTCAAAGAGAGTGAGATGCCAGCTCCTTTCATTCAGTCAGTAGCTTCAAACATTTCTGGACGTTTTTCAATGGCAAAAATCAATGAATATTGTAAATGCACAAACAGTAATTTCTCCACATTGCAAGGTGCAATTCTGAACTTTTTTGCTTTTTCCTGCTCCTCTTAGCATGATAAAGAAGATTCAAAGAGAGTGAGATGCCAGCTCTTTTCATTCAGTCAGTAGCTTCAAACATTTCTGGTATATGAATAACGATGTTTTTCAATGGCAAAAATCAATGAATATTGTAAATGCACAAACATTAATTTCTTCCCATTGCAAGGTGCAATTCTGAAATTTTTTGCTTTTTCCTGCTCTTCTTAGCATGATAAAGAAGATTCAAAGAGAGTGAGATGCCAGCTCTTTTCATTCAGTCAGTAGCTTCAAACATTTCTGGTATATGAATAACATGATGTTTTTCAATGGCAAAAATCAATGAATATTGTAAATGCACAAACAGTAATTTCTCCGCATTGCAAGGTGCAATTCTGAAATTTTTTGCTTTTTCCTGCTCCTCTTAGCATGATAAAGAAGATTCAAAGAGAGTGAGATGCCAGCTCCTTTCATTCAGTCAGTAGCTTCAAACATTTCTGGACGTTTTTCAATGGCAAAAATCAATGAATATTGTAAATGCACAAACAGTAATTTCTCCACATTGCAAGGTGCAATTCTGAATTTTTTTGCTTTTTCCTGCTCCTCTTAGCATGATAAAGAAGATTCAAAGAGAGTGAGATGCCAGCTCTTTTCATTCAGTCAGTAGCTTCACACATTTCTGGTATATGAATAACATGCTGTTTTTCAATGGCAAAAATCAATGAATATTGTAAATGCACAAACAGTAATTTCTCCGCATTGCAAGGTGCAATTCTGAAATTTTTTGCTTTTTCCTGCTCCTCTTAGCATGATAAAGAAGATTCAAAGAGAGTGAGATGCCAGCTCCTTTCATTCAGTCAGTAGCTTCAAACATTTCTGGACGTTTTTCAATGGCAAAAATCAATGAATATTGTAAATGCACAAACAGTAATTTCTCCACATTGCAAGGTGCAATTCTGAACTTTTTTGCTTTTTCCTGCTCCTCTTAGCATGATAAAGAAGATTCAAAGAGAGTGAGATGCCAGCTCTTTTCATTCAGTCAGTAGCTTCAAACATTTCTGGTATATGAATAACGATGTTTTTCAATGGCAAAAATCAATGAATATTGTAAATGCACAAACAGTAATTTCTTCCCATTGCAAGGTGCAATTCTGAAATTTTTTGCTTTTTCCTGCTCTTCTTAGCATGATAAAGAAGATTCAAAGAGAGTGAGATGCCAGCTCTTTTCATTCAGTCAGTAGCTTCAAACATTTCTGGTATATGAATAACATGATGTTTTTCAATGGCAAAAATCAATGAATATTGTAAATGCACAAACAGTAATTTCTCCGCATTGCAAGGTGCAATTCTGAAATTTTTTGCTTTTTCCTGCTCCTCTTAGCATGATAAAGAATATTCAAAGAGAGTGAGATGCCAGCTCCTTTCATTCAGTCAGTAGCTTCAAACATTTCTGGACGTTTTTCAATGGCAAAAATCAATGAATATTGTAAATGCACAAACAGTAATTTCTCCACATTGCAAGGTGCAATTCTGAATTTTTTTGCTTTTTCCTGCTCCTCTTAGCATGATAAAGAAGATTCAAAGAGAGTGAGATGCCAGCTCTTTTCATTCAGTCAGTAGCTTCACACATTTCTGGTATATGAATAACATGATGTTTTTCAATGGCAAAAATCAATGAGTATTGTAAATGCACAAACAGTAATTTCTCCGCATTGCAAGGTGCAATTCTGAAATTTTTTGCTTTTTCCTGCTCCTTTTAGCATGATAAAGAAGATTCAAAGAGAGTGAGAGGCCAGCTCCTTTCATTCAGTCAGTAGCTTCAAACATTTCTGGACGTTTTTCAATGGCAAAAATCAATGAATATTGTAAATGCACAAACAGTAATTTCTCCACATTGCAAGGTGCAATTCTGAAATTTTTGCTTTTTCCTGCTCCTCTTAGCATGATAAAGAAGATTCAAAGAGAGTGAGATGCAGGCTCCTTTCATTCAGTCAGTAGCTTCAAACATTTCTGGACGTTTCTCAATGGCAAAAATCAATGAATATTGCAAATGCACAAACAGTAATTTCTCCACATTGCAAGGTGCAATTCTGAAATTTTTTGATTTTTCCTGCTCCTCTTAGCATGATAAAGAAGATTCAAAGAGAATGAGATGCCAGCTCTTTTCATTCAGTCAGTAGCTTCAAACATTTCTGGTATATGAATAACATGACGTTTTTCAATGGCAAAAATCAATGAATATTGTAAATGCACAAAAAGTAATTTCTCCACATTGCAAGGTGCAATTCTGAAATTTTTTTCTTTTTCCTGCTCCTCTTAGCATGATAAAGAAGATTCAAAGAGAGTGAGATGCCAGCTCTTTTCATTCAGTCAGTAGCTTCAAACATTTCTGGTATATGAATAACATGATGTTTTTCAATGGCAAAATCAATGAATATTGTAAATTCACAAACAGTAATTTCTCCGCATTGCAAGGTGCAATTCTGAAATTTTTTGCTTTTTCCTGCTCCTCTTAGCATGATAAAGAAGATTCAAAGAGATTGACATGCCAGCTCCTTTCATTCAGTCAGTAGCTTCAAACATTTCTGGACGTTTTTCAATGGCAAAAATCAATGAATATTGTAAATGCACAAACAGTAATTTCTCCACATTGCAAGGTGCAATTCTGAATTTTTTTGCTTTTTCCTGCTCCTCTTAGCATGATAAAGAAGATTCAAAGAGAGTGAGATGCCAGCTCTTTTCATTCAGTCAGTAGCTTCACACATTTCTGGTATATGAATAACATGATGTTTTTCAATGGCAAAAATCAATGAATATTGTAAATGCACAAACAGTAATTTCTCCGCATTGCAAGGTGCAATTCTGAAATTTTTTGCTTTTTCCTGCTCCTCTTAGCATGATAAAGAAGATTCAAAAAGAGTGAGATGCCAGCTCCTTTCATTCAGTCAGTAGCTTCAATCATTTCTGGACGTTTTTCAATGGCAAAAATCAATGAATATTGTAAATGCACAAACACTAATTTCTCCACATTGCAAGGTGCAATTCTGAAATTTTTTGCTTTTTCCTGCTCCTCTTAGCATGATAAAGAAGATGCAAAGATAGTGAGATGCCAGCTCTCTTCATTCAGTCAGTAGCTTCAAACATTTCTGGTATATGAATAACAAGATGTTTTTCAATGGCAAAAATCAATGAATATTGTAAATGCACAAACAGTAATTTCTCCGCATTGCAAGGTGCAATTCTGAAATTTTTTGCTTTTTCCTGCTCCTCTTAGCATGATAAAGAAGATTCAAAGAGAGTGAGATGCCAGCTCCTTTCATTCAGTCAGTAGCTTCAAACATTTCTGGACGTTTCTCAATGGCAAAAATCAATGAATATTGTAAATGCACAAACAGTAATTTCTCCACATTGCAAGGTGCAATTCTGAAATTTTTTGCTTTTTCCTGCTCCTCTTAGCATGATAAAGAAGATTCAAAGAGAGTGAGATGCCAGCTCTTTTCATTCAGTCAGTAGCTTCAAACATTTCTGGTATATGAATAACATGATGTTTTTCAATGGCAAAAATCAATGAATATTGTAAATGCACAAACAGTAATTTCTCCGCATTGCAAGGTGCAATTCTGAAATTTTTTGCTTTTTCCTGCTCTTCTTAGCATGATAAAGAAGATTCAAAGTGAGTGAGATGCCAGCTCTTTTCATTCAGTCAGTAGCTTCAAACATTTCTGGTATATGAATAACATGATGTTTTTCAATGGCAAAAATCAATGAATATTGTAAATGCATAAACAGTAATTTCTCCGCATTGCAAGGTGCAATTCTGAAATTTTTTGCTTTTTCCTGCTCCTCTTAGCATGATAAAGAAGATTCAAAGAGAGTGAGATGCCAGCTCCTTTCATTCAGTCAGTAGCTTCAAACATTTCTGGACGTTTTTCAATGGCAAAAATCAATGAATATTGTAAATGCACAAACAGTAATTTCTCCACATTGCAAGGTGCAATTCTGAATTTTTTTGCTTTTTCCTGCTCCTCTTAGCATGATAAAGAAGATTCAAAGAGAGTGAGATGCCAGCTCTTTTCATTCAGTCAGTAGCTTCACACATTTCTGGTATATGAATAACATGATGTTTTTCAATGGCAAAAATCAATGAGTATTGTAAATGCACAAACAGTAATTTCTCCACATTGCAAGGTGCAATTCTGAAATTTTTTGCTTTTTCCTGCTCCTCTTAGCATGATAAAGAAGATTCAAAGAGAGTGAGATGCCAGCTCTTTTCATTCAGTCAGTAGCTTCAAACATTTCTGGTATATGAATAACATGATGTTTTTCAATGGCAAAATCAATGAATATTGTAAATGCACAAACAGTAATTTCTCCGCATTGCAAGGTGCAATTCTGAAATTTTTTGCCTTTTCCTGCTCCTCTTAGCATGATAAAGAAGATTCAAAGAGAGTGACATGCCAGCTCCTTTCATTCAGTCAGTAGCTTCAAACATTTCTGGACGTTTTTCAATGGCAAAAATCAATGAATATTGTAAATGCACAAACAGTAATTTCTCCACATTGCAAGGTGCAATTCTGAATTTTTTTGCTTTTTCCTGCTCCTCTTAGCATGATAAAGAAGATTCAAAGAGAGTGAGATGCCAGCTCTTTTCATTCAGTCAGTAGCTTCACACATTTCTGGTATATGAATAACATGATGTTTTTCAATGGCAAAAATCAATGAATATTGTAAATGCACAAACAGTAATTTCTCCGCATTGCAAGGTGCAATTCTGAAATTTTTTGCTTTTTCCTGCTCCTCTTAGCATGATAAAGAAGATTCAAAAAGAGTGAGATGCCAGCTCCTTTCATTCAGTCAGTAGATTCAATCATTTCTGGACGTTTTTCAATGGCAAAAATCAATGAATATTGTAAATGCACAAACACTAATTTCTCCACATTGCAAGGTGCAATTCTGAAATTTTTTGCTTTTTCCTGCTCCTCTTAGCATGATAAAGAAGATTCAAAGATAGTGAGATGCCAGCTCTTTTCATTCAGTCAGTAGCTTCAAACATTTCTGGTATATGAATAACAAGATGTTTTTCAATGGCAAAAATCAATGAATATTGTAAATGCACAAACAGTAATTTCTCCGCATTGCAAGGTGCAATTTTGAAATTTTTTGCTTTTTCCTGCTCCTCTTAGCATGATAAAGAAGATTCAAAGAGAGTGAGATGCCAGCTCCTTTCATTCAGTCAGTAGCTTCAAACATTTCTGGACGTTTCTCAATGGCAAAAATCAATGAATATTGTAAATGCACAAACAGTAATTTCTCCACATTGCAAGGTGCAATTCTGAAATTTTTTGCTTTTTCCTGCTCCTCTTAGCATGATAAAGAAGATTCAAAGAGAGTGAGATGCCAGCTCTTTTCATTCAGTCAGTAGCTTCAAACATTTCTGGTATATGAATAACATGATGTTTTTCAATGGCAAAAATCAATGAATATTGTAAATGCACAAACAGTAATTTCTCCGCATTGCAAGGTGCAATTCTGAAATTTTTTGCTTTTTCCTGCTCCACTTAGCATGATAAAGAAGATTCAAAGAGAGTGAGATGCCAGCTCCTTTCATTCAGTCAGTAGCTTCAAACATTTCTGGACGTTTTTCAATGGCAAAAATCAATGAATATTGTAAATGCACAAACAGTAATTTCTCCACATTGCAAGGTGCAATTCTGAAATTTTTTGCTTTTTCCTGCTCCTCTTAGCATGATAAAGAAGATTCAAAGAGAGTGAGATGCCAGCTCTTTTCATTCAGTCAGTAGCTTCAAACATTTCTGGTATATGAATAACATGATGTTTTTCAATGGCAAAAATCAATGAATATTGTAAATGCACAAACAGTAATTTCTCCGCATTGCAAGGTGCAATTCTGAAATTTTTTGCTTTTTCCTGCTCCTCTTAGCATGATAAAGAAGATTCAAAGAGAGTGAGATGCCAGCTCCTTTCATTCAGTCAGTAGCTTCAAACATTTCTGGACGTTTTTCAATGGCAAAAATCAATGAATATTGTAAATGCACAAACAGTAATTTCTCCACATTGCAAGGTGCAATTCTGAAATTTTTAGCTTTTTCCTGCTCCTCTTAGCATGATAAAGAAGATTCAAAGAGAGTGAGATGCCAGCTCTTTTCATTCAGTCATTAGCTTCACACATTTCTGGTATATGAATAACATGATGTTTTTCAATGGCAAAAATCAATGAATATTGTAAATGCACAAACAGTAATTTCTCCGCATTGCAAGGTGGAATTCTGAAATTTTTTGCTTTTTCCTGCTCCTCTTAGCATGATAAAGAAGATTCAAAAAGAGTGAGATGCCAGCTCCTTTCATTCAGTCAGTAGCTTCAATCATTTCTGGACGTTTTTCAATGGCAAAAATCAATGAATATTGTAAATGCACAAACAGTAATTTCTCCACATTGCAAGGTGCAATTCTGAAATTTTTTGCTTTTTCCTGCTCCTCTTAGCATGATAAAGAAGATTCAAAGAGAGTGAGATGCCAGCTCTTTTCATTCAGTCAGTAGCTTCAAACATTTCTGGTATATGAATAACAAGATGTTTTTCAATGGCAAAAATCAATGAATATTGTAAATGCACAAACAGTAATTTCTCCGCATTGCAAGGTGCAATTCTGAAATTTTTTGCTTTTTCCTGCTCCTCTTAGCATGATAAAGAAGATTCAAAGAGAGTGAGATGCCAGCTCTTTTCATTCAGTCAGTAGCTTCAAACATTTCTGGATGTTTTTCAATGGCAAAAATCAATGAATATTGTAAATGCACAAACAGTAATTTCTCCACATTGCAAGGTGCAATTCTGAAATTTTTTGCTTTTTCCTGCTCCTCTTAGCATGATAAAGAAGATTCAAAGAGAGTGAGATGCCAGCTCCTTTCATTCAGTCAGTAGCTTCAAACATTTCTGGATGTTTTTCAATGGCAAAAATCAATGAATATTGTAAATGCACAAACAGTAATTTCTCCACATTGCAAGGTGCAATTCTGAAATTTTTTGCTTTTTCCTGCTCCTCTTAGCATGATAAAGAAGATTCAAAGAGAGTGAGATGCCAGCTCCTTTCATTCAGTCAGTAGCTTCAAACATTTGTGGACGTTTTTCAATGGCAAAAATCAATGAATATTGTAAATGCACAAACAGTAATTTCTCCACATTGCAAGGTGCAATTCTGAAATTTTTTGCTTTTTCCTGCTCCTCTTAGCATGATAAAGAAGATTCAAAGAGAGTGAGATGCCAGCTCTTTTCATTCAGTCAGTAGCTTCAAACATTTCTGTTATATGAATAACAAGATGATTTTCAATGGCAAAAATCAATGAATATTGTAAATGCACAAACAGTAATTTCTCCGCATTGCAAGGTGCAATTCTGAAATTTTTTGCTTTTTCCTGCTCCTCTTAGCATGATAAAGAAGATTCAAAGAGAGTGAGATGCCAGCTCCTTTCATTCAGTCAGTAGCTTCAAACATTTCTGGACGTTTCTCAATGGCAAAAATCAATGAATACTGTAAATGCACAAACAGTAATTTCTCCACATTGCAAGTTGCAATTCTGAAATTTTTTGCTTTTTCCTGCTCCTCTTAGCATGATAAAGAAGATTCAAAGAGAGTGAGATGCCAGTTCTTTTCATTCAGTCAGTAGCTTCAAACATTTCTGGTATATGAATAACATGATGTTTTTCAATGGCAAAAATCAATGAATATTGTAAATGCACAAACAGTAATTTCTCCGCATTGCAAGGTGTAATTCTGAATTTTTTTGCTTTTTCCTGCTCCTCTTAGCATGATAAAGAAGATTCAAAGAGAGTGAGATGCCAGCTCTTTTCATTCAGTCAGTAGCTTCAAACATTTCTGGTATATGAATAACATGATGTTTTTCAATGGCAAAATCAATGAATATTGTAAATGCACAAACAGTAATTTCTCCGCATTGCAAGGTGCAATTCTGAAATTTTTTGCTTTTTCCTGCTCCTCTTAGCATGATAAAGAAGATTCAAAGAGAGTGAGATGCCAGCTCCTTTCATTCAGTCAGTAGCTTCAAACATTTCTGGACGTTTCTCAATGGCAAAAATCAATGAATATTGCAAATGCACAAACAGTAATTTCTCCACATTGCAAGGTGCAATTCTGAAATTTTTTGCTTTTTCCTGCTCCTCTTAGCATGATAAAGAAGATTCAAAGAGAATGAGATGCCAGCTCTTTTCATTCAGTCAGTAGCTTCAAACATTTCTGGTATATGAATAACATGACGTTTTTCAATGGCAAAAATCAATGAATATTGTAAATGCACAAACAGTAATTTCTCCACATTGCAAGGTGCAATTCTGAAATTTTTTTCTTTTTCCTGCTCCTCTTAGCATGATAAAGAAGATTCAAAGAGAGTGAGATGCCAGCTCTTTTCATTCAGTCAGTAGCTTCAAACATTTCTGGTATATGAATAACATGATGTTTTTCAATGGCAAAATCAATGAATATTGTAAATTCACAAACAGTAATTTCTCCGCATTGCAAGGTGCAATTCTGAATTTTTTTGCTTTTTCCTGCTCCTCTTAGCATGATAAAGAAGATTCAAAGAGAGTGAGATGCCAGCTCTTTTCATTCAGTCAGTAGCTTCACACATTTCTGGTATATGAATAACATGATGTTTTTCAATGGCAAAAATCAATGAATATTGTAAATGCACAAACAGTAATTTCTCCGCATTGCAAGGTGCAATTCTGAAATTTTTTGCTTTTTCCTGCTCCTCTTAGCATGATAAAGAAGATTCAAAGACAGTGAGATGCCAGCTCCTTTCATTCAGTCAGTAGCTTCAAACATTTCTGGACGTTTTTCAATGGCAAAAATCAATGAATATTGTAAATGCAAAAACAGTAATTTCTCCACATTGCAAGGTGCAATTCTGAACTTTTTTGCTTTTTCCTGCTCCGCTTAGCATGATAAAGAAGATTCAAAGAGAGTGAGATGCCAGCTCTTTTCATTCAGTCAGTAGCTTCAAACATTTCTGATATATGAATAACATGATGTTTTTCAAAGGCAAAAATCAATGAATATTGTAAATGCACAAACAGTAATTTCTCCGCATTGCAAGGTGCAATTCTGAAATTTTTTGCTTTTTCCTGCTCCTCTTAGCATGATAAAGAAGATTCAAAGAGAGTGAGATGCCAGCTCCTTTCATTCAGTCAGTAGCTTCAAACATTTCTGGACGTTTTTCAATGGCAAAAATCAATGAATATTGTAAATGCACAAACAGTAATTTCTCCGCATTGCAAGGTGCAATTCTGAAATTTTTTGCTTTTTCCTGCTCCTCTTAGCATGATAAAGAAGATTCAAAGAGAGTGAGATGCCAGCTCTTTTCATTCAGTCAGTAGCTTCAAACATTTCTGGTATATGAATAACATGATGTTTTTCAATGGCAAAAATCAATGAATATTGTAAATGCACAAACAGTAATTTCTCCGCATTGCAAGGTGCAATTCTGAAATTTTTGCTTTTTCCTGCTCCTCTTAGCATGAGAAAGAAGATTCAAAGAGAGTGAGATGCCAGCTCCTTTCATTCAGTCAGTAGCTTCAAACATTTCTGGACGTTTTTCAATGGCAAAAATCAGTGAATATTGCAAATGCACAAACAGTAATTTCTCCACATTGCAAGGTGCAATTCTGAATTTTTTTGCTTTTTCCTGCTCCTCTTAGCATGATAAAGAAGATTCAAAGAGAGTGAGATGCCAGCTCTTTTCATTCAGTCAGTAGCTTCACACATTTCTGGTATATGAATAACATGATGTTTTTCAATGGCAAAAATCAATGAATATTGTAAATGCACAAACAGTAATTTCTCCGCATTGCAAGGTGCAATTCTGAAATTTTTTGCTTTTTCCTGCTCCTCTTAGCATGATAAAGAAGATTCAAAGACAGTGAGATGCCAGCTCCTTTCATTCAGTCAGTAGCTTCAAACATTTCTGGACGTTTTTCAATGGCAAAAATCAATGAATATTGTAAATGCACAAACAGTAATTTCTCCACATTGCAAGGTGCAATTCTGAAATTTTTTGCTTTTTCCTGCTCCGCTTAGCATGATAAAGAAGATTCAAAGAGAGTGAGATGCCAGCTCTTTTCATTCAGTCAGTAGCTTCAAACATTTCTGATATATGAATAACATGATGTTTTTCAATGGAAAAATCAATGAATATTGTAAATGCACAAACAGTAATTTCTCCGCATTGCAAGGTGCAATTCTGAAATTTTTTGCTTTTTCCTGCTCCTCTTAGCATGATAAAGAAGATTCAAAGAGAGTGAGATGCCAGCTCCTTTCATTCAGTCAGTAGCTTCAAACATTTCTGGACGTTTTTCAATGGCAAAAATCAATGAATATTGTAAATGCACAAACAGTAATTTCTCCACATTGCAAGGTGCAATTCTGAAATTTTTTGCTTTTTCCTGCTCCTCTTAGCATGATAAAGAAGATTCAAAGAGAGTGAGATGCCAGCTCTTTTCATTCAGTCAGTAGCTTCAAACATTTCTGGTATATGAATAACATGATGTTTTTCAATGGCAAAAATCAATGAATATTGTAAATGCACAAACAGTAATTTCTCCGCATTGCAAGGTGCAATTCTGAAATTTTTGCTTTTTCCTGCTCCTCTTAGCATGATAAAGAAGATTCAAAGAGAGTGAGATGCCAGCTCCTTTCATTCAGTCAGTAGCTTCAAACATTTCTGGACGTTTTTAAATGGCAAAAATCAGTGAATATTGCAAATGCACAAACAGTAATTTCTCCACATTGCAAGGTGCAATTCTGAAATTTTTTGCTTTTTCCTGCTCCTCTTAGCATGATAAAGAAGATTCAAAGAGAATGAGATGCCAGCTCTTTTCATTCAGTCAGTAGCTTCAAACATTTCTGGTATATGAATAACATGACGTTTTTCAATGGCAAAAATCAATGAATATTGTAAATGCACAAACAGTAATTTCTCCACATTGCAAGGTGCAATTCTGAAATTTTTTTCTTTTTCCTGCTCTTCTTAGCATGATAAAGAAGATTCAAAGAGAGTGAGATGCCAGCTCTTTTCATTCAGTCAGTAGCTTCAAACATTTCTGGTATATGAATAACATGATGTTTTTCAATGGCAAAATCAATGAATATTGTAAATGCACAAACAGTAATTTCTCCGCATTGCAAGGTGCAATTCTGAAATTTTTTGCTTTTTCCTGCTCCTCTTAGCATGATAAATAAGATTCAAAGAGAGTGAGATGCCAGCTCCTTTCATTCAGTCAGTAGCTTCAAACATTTCTGGACGTTTTTCAATGGCAAAAATCAATGAATATTGTAAATGCACAAACAGTAATTTCTCCACATTGCAAGGTGCAATTCTGAACTTTTTTGCTTTTTCCTGCTCCTCTTAGCATGATAAAGAAGATTCAAAGAGAGTGAGATGCCAGCTCTTTTCATTCAGTCAGTAGCTTCAAACATTTCTGGTATATGAATAACGATGTTTTTCAATGGCAAAAATCAATGAATATTGTAAATGCACAAACATTAATTTCTTCCCATTGCAAGGTGCAATTCTGAAATTTTTTGCTTTTTCCTGCTCTTCTTAGCATGATAAAGAAGATTCAAAGAGAGTGAGATGCCAGCTCTTTTCATTCAGTCAGTAGCTTCAAACATTTCTGGTATATGAATAACATGATGTTTTTCAATGGCAAAAATCAATGAATATTGTAAATGCACAAACAGTAATTTCTCCGCATTGCAAGGTGCAATTCTGAAATTTTTTGCTTTTTCCTGCTCCTCTTAGCATGATAAAGAAGATTCAAAGAGAGTGAGATGCCAGCTCCTTTCATTCAGTCAGTAGCTTCAAACATTTCTGGACGTTTTTCAATGGCAAAAATCAATGAATATTGTAAATGCACAAACAGTAATTTCTCCACATTGCAAGGTGCAATTCTGAATTTTTTTGCTTTTTCCTGCTCCTCTTAGCATGATAAAGAAGATTCAAAGAGAGTGAGATGCCAGCTCTTTTCATTCAGTCAGTAGCTTCACACATTTCTGGTATATGAATAACATGCTGTTTTTCAATGGCAAAAATCAATGAATATTGTAAATGCACAAACAGTAATTTCTCCGCATTGCAAGGTGCAATTCTGAAATTTTTTGCTTTTTCCTGCTCCTCTTAGCCTGATAAAGAAGATTCAAAGAGAGTGAGATGCCAGCTCCTTTCATTCAGTCAGTAGCTTCAAACATTTCTGGACGTTTTTCAATGGCAAAAATCAATGAATATTGTAAATGCACAAACAGTAATTTCTCCACATTGCAAGGTGCAATTCTGAACTTTTTTGCTTTTTCCTGCTCCTCTTAGCATGATAAAGAAGATTCAAAGAGAGTGAGATGCCAGCTCTTTTCATTCAGTCAGTAGCTTCAAACATTTCTGGTATATGAATAACGATGTTTTTCAATGGCAAAAATCAATGAATATTGTAAATGCACAAACAGTAATTTCTTCCCATTGCAAGGTGCAATTCTGAAATTTTTTGCTTTTTCCTGCTCTTCTTAGCATGATAAAGAAGATTCAAAGAGAGTGAGATGCCAGCTCTTTTCATTCAGTCAGTAGCTTCAAACATTTCTGGTATATGAATAACATGATGTTTTTCAATGGCAAAAATCAATGAATATTGTAAATGCACAAACAGTAATTTCTCCGCATTGCAAGGTGCAATTCTGAAATTTTTTGCTTTTTCCTGCTCCTCTTAGCATGATAAAGAATATTCAAAGAGAGTGAGATGCCAGCTCCTTTCATTCAGTCAGTAGCTTCAAACATTTCTGGACGTTTTTCAATGGCAAAAATCAATGAATATTGTAAATGCACAAACAGTAATTTCTCCACATTGCAAGGTGCAATTCTGAATTTTTTTGCTTTTTCCTGCTCCTCTTAGCATGATAAAGAAGATTCAAAGAGAGTGAGATGCCAGCTCTTTTCATTCAGTCAGTAGCTTCACACATTTCTGGTATATGAATAACATGATGTTTTTCAATGGCAAAAATCAATGAGTATTGTAAATGCACAAACAGTAATTTCTCCGCATTGCAAGGTGCAATTCTGAAATTTTTTGCTTTTTCCTGCTCCTTTTAGCATGATAAAGAAGATTCAAAGAGAGTGAGAGGCCAGCTCCTTTCATTCAGTCAGTAGCTTCAAACATTTCTGGACGTTTTTCAATGGCAAAAATCAATGAATATTGTAAATGCACAAACAGTAATTTCTCCACATTGCAAGGTGCAATTCTGAAATTTTTGCTTTTTCCTGCTCCTCTTAGCATGATAAAGAAGATTCAAAGAGAGTGAGATGCCAGCTCCTTTCATTCAGTCAGTAGCTTCAAACATTTCTGGACGTTTCTCAATGGCAAAAATCAATGAATATTGCAAATGCACAAACAGTAATTTCTCCACATTGCAAGGTGCAATTCTGAAATTTTTTGATTTTTCCTGCTCCTCTTAGCATGATAAAGAAGATTCAAAGAGAATGAGATGCCAGCTCTTTTCATTCAGTCAGTAGCTTCAAACATTTCTGGTATATGAATAACATGACGTTTTTCAATGGCAAAAATCAATGAATATTGTAAATGCACAAACAGTAATTTCTCCACATTGCAAGGTGCAATTCTGAAATTTTTTTCTTTTTCCTGCTCCTCTTAGCATGATAAAGAAGATTCAAAGAGAGTGAGATGCCAGCTCTTTTCATTCAGTCAGTAGCTTCAAACATTTCTGGTATATGAATAACATGATGTTTTTCAATGGCAAAATCAATGAATATTGTAAATTCACAAACAGTAATTTCTCCGCATTGCAAGGTGCAATTCTGAAATTTTTTGCTTTTTCCTGCTCCTCTTAGCATGATAAAGAAGATTCAAAGAGAGTGACATGCCAGCTCCTTTCATTCAGTCAGTAGCTTCAAACATTTCTGGACGTTTTTCAATGGCAAAAATCATTGAATATTGTAAATGCACAAACAGTAATTTCTCCACATTGCAAGGTGCAATTCTGAATTTTTTTGCTTTTTCCTGCTCCTCTTAGCATGATAAAGAAGATTCAAAGAGAGTGAGATGCCAGCTCTTTTCATTCAGTCAGTAGCTTCACACATTTCTGGTATATGAATAACATGATGTTTTTCAATGGCAAAAATCAATGAATATTGTAAATGCACAAACAGTAATTTCTCCGCATTGCAAGGTGCAATTCTGAAATTTTTTGCTTTTTCCTGCTCCTCTTAGCATGATAAAGAAGATTCAAAAAGAGTGAGATGCCAGCTCCTTTCATTCAGTCAGTAGCTTCAATCATTTCTGGACGTTTTTCAATGGCAAAAATCAATGAATATTGTAAATGCACAAACACTAATTTCTCCACATTGCAAGGTGCAATTCTGAAATTTTTTGCTTTTTCCTGCTCCTCTTAGCATGATAAAGAAGATTCAAAGATAGTGAGATGCCAGCTCTTTTCATTCAGTCAGTAGCTTCAAACATTTCTGGTATATGAATAACAAGATGTTTTTCAATGGCAAAAATCAATGAATATTGTAAATGCACAAACAGTAATTTCTCCGCATTGCAAGGTGCAATTCTGAAATTTTTTGCTTTTTCCTGCTCCTCTTAGCATGATAAAGAAGATTCAAAGAGAGTGAGATGCCAGCTCCTTTCATTCAGTCAGTAGCTTCAAACATTTCTGGACGTTTCTCAATGGCAAAAATCAATGAATATTGTAAATGCACAAACAGTAATTTCTCCACATTGCAAGGTGCAATTCTGAAATTTTTTGCTTTTTCCTGCTCCTCTTAGCATGATAAAGAAGATTCAAAGAGAGTGAGATGCCAGCTCTTTTCATTCAGTCAGTAGCTTCAAACATTTCTGGTATATGAATAACATGATGTTTTTCAATGGCAAAAATCAATGAATATTGTAAATGCACAAACAGTAATTTCTCCGCATTGCAAGGTGCAATTCTGAAATTTTTTGCTTTTTCCTGCTCTTCTTAGCATGATAAAGAAGATTCAAAGTGAGTGAGATGCCAGCTCTTTTCATTCAGTCAGTAGCTTCAAACATTTCTGGTATATGAATAACATGATGTTTTTCAATGGCAAAAATCAATGAATATTGTAAATGCATAAACAGTAATTTCTCCGCATTGCAAGGTGCAATTCTGAAATTTTTTGCTTTTTCCTGCTCCTCTTAGCATGATAAAGAAGATTCAAAGAGAGTGAGATGCCAGCTCCTTTCATTCAGTCAGTAGCTTCAAACATTTCTGGACGTTTTTCAATGGCAAAAATCAATGAATATTGTAAATGCACAAACAGTAATTTCTCCACATTGCAAGGTGCAATTCTGAATTTTTTTGCTTTTTCCTGCTCCTCTTAGCATGATAAAGAAGATTCAAAGAGAGTGAGATGCCAGCTCTTTTCATTCAGTCAGTAGCTTCACACATTTCTGGTATATGAATAACATGATGTTTTTCAATGGCAAAAATCAATGAGTATTGTAAATGCACAAACAGTAATTTCTCCACATTGCAAGGTGCAATTCTGAAATTTTTTGCTTTTTCCTGCTCCTCTTAGCATGATAAAGAAGATTCAAAGAGAGTGAGATGCCAGCTCTTTTCATTCAGTCAGTAGCTTCAAACATTTCTGGTACATGAATAACATGATGTTTTTCAATGGCAAAATCAATGAATATTGTAAATGCACAAACAGTAATTTCTCCGCATTGCAAGGTGCAATTCTGAAATTTTTTGCCTTTTCCTGCTCCTCTTAGCATGATAAAGAAGATTCAAAGAGAGTGACATGCCAGCTCCTTTCATTCAGTCAGTAGCTTCAAACATTTCTGGACGTTTTTCAATGGCAAAAATCAATGAATATTGTAAATGCACAAACAGTAATTTCTCCACATTGCAAGGTGCAATTCTGAATTTTTTTGCTTTTTCCTGCTCCTCTTAGCATGATAAAGAAGATTCAAAGAGAGTGAGATGCCAGCTCTTTTCATTCAGTCAGTAGCTTCACACATTTCTGGTATATGAATAACATGATGTTTTTCAATGGCAAAAATCAATGAATATTGTAAATGCACAAACAGTAATTTCTCCGCATTGCAAGGTGCAATTCTGAAATTTTTTGCTTTTTCCTGCTCCTCTTAGCATGATAAAGAAGATTCAAAAAGAGTGAGATGCCAGCTCCTTTCATTCAGTCAGTAGCTTCAATCATTTCTGGACGTTTTTCAATGGCAAAAATCAATGAATATTGTAAATGCACAAACACTAATTTCTCCACATTGCAAGGTGCAATTCTGAAATTTTTTGCTTTTTCCTGCTCCTCTTAGCATGATAAAGAAGATTCAAAGATAGTGAGATGCCAGCTCTTTTCATTCAGTCAGTAGCTTCAAACATTTCTGGTATATGAATAACAAGATGTTTTTCAATGGCAAAAATCAATGAATATTGTAAATGCACAAACAGTAATTTCTCCGCATTGCAAGGTGCAATTTTGAAATTTTTTGCTTTTTCCTGCTCCTCTTAGCATGATAAAGAAGATTCAAAGAGAGTGAGATGCAAGCTCCTTTCATTCAGTCAGTAGCTTCAAACATTTCTGGACGTTTCTCAATGGCAAAAATCAATGAATATTGTAAATGCACAAACAGTAATTTCTCCACATTGCAAGGTGCAATTCTGAAATTTTTTGCTTTTTCCTGCTCCTCTTAGCATGATAAAGAAGATTCAAAGAGAGTGAGATGCCAGCTCTTTTCATTCAGTCAGTAGCTTCAAACATTTCTGGTATATGAATAACATGATGTTTTTCAATGGCAAAAATCAATGAATATTGTAAATGCACAAACAGTAATTTCTCCGCATTGCAAGGTGCAATTCTGAAATTTTTTGCTTTTTCCTGCTCCTCTTAGCATGATAAAGAAGATTCAAAGAGAGTGAGATGCCAGCTCCTTTCATTCAGTCAGTAGCTTCAAACATTTCTGGACGTTTTTCAATGGCAAAAATCAATGAATATTGTAAATGCACAAACAGTAATTTCTCCACATTGCAAGGTGCAATTCTGAAATTTTTTGCTTTTTCCTGCTCCTCTTAGCATGATAAAGAAGATTCAAAGAGAGTGAGATGCCAGCTCTTTTCATTCAGTCAGTAGCTTCAAACATTTCTGGTATATGAATAACATGATGTTTTTCAATGGCAAAAATCAATGAATATTGTAAATGCACAAACAGTAATTTCTCCGCATTGCAAGGTGCAATTCTGAAATTTTTTGCTTTTTCCTGCTCCTCTTAGCATGATAAAGAAGATTCAAAGAGAGTGAGATGCCAGCTCCTTTCATTCAGTCAGTAGCTTCAAACATTTCTGGACGTTTTTCAATGGCAAAAATCAATGAATATTGTAAATGCACAAACAGTAATTTCTCCACATTGCAAGGTGCAATTCTGAAATTTTTAGCTTTTTCCTGCTCCTCTTAGCATGATAAAGAAGATTCAAAGAGAGTGAGATGCCAGCTCTTTTCATTCAGTCATTAGCTTCACACATTTCTGGTATATGAATAACATGATGTTTTTCAATGGCAAAAATCAATGAATATTGTAAATGCACAAACAGTAATTTCTCCGCATTGCAAGGTGGAATTCTGAAATTTTTTGCTTTTTCCTGCTCCTCTTAGCATGATAAAGAAGATTCAAAAAGAGTGAGATGCCAGCTCCTTTCATTCAGTCAGTAGCTTCAATCATTTCTGGACGTTTTTCAATGGCAAAAATCAATGAATATTGTAAATGCACAAACAGTAATTTCTCCACATTGCAAGGTGCAATTCTGAAATTTTTTGCTTTTTCCTGCTCCTCTTAGCATGATAAAGAAGATTCAAAGAGAGTGAGATGCCAGCTCTTTTCATTCAGTCAGTAGCTTCAAACATTTCTGGTATATGAATAACAAGATGTTTTTCAATGGCAAAAATCAATGAATATTGTAAATGCACAAACAGTAATTTCTCCGCATTGCAAGGTGCAATTCTGAAATTTTTTGCTTTTTCCTGCTCCTCTTAGCATGATAAAGAAGATTCAAAGAGAGTGAGATGCCAGCTCTTTTCATTCAGTCAGTAGCTTCAAACATTTCTGGATGTTTTTCAATGGCAAAAATCAATGAATATTGTAAATGCACAAACAGTAATTTCTCCACATTGCAAGGTGCAATTCTGAAATTTTTTGCTTTTTCCTGCTCCTCTTAGCATGATAAAGAAGATTCAAAGAGAGTGAGATGCCAGCTCTTTTCATTCAGTCAGTAGCTTCAAACATTTCTGGATGTTTTTCAATGGCAAAAATCAATGAATATTGTAAATGCACAAACAGTAATTTCTCCACATTGCAAGGTGCAATTCTGAAATTTTTTGCTTTTTCCTGCTCCTCTTAGCATGATAAAGAAGATTCAAAGAGAGTGAGATGCCAGCTCCTTTCATTCAGTCAGTAGCTTCAAACATTTGTGGACGTTTTTCAATGGCAAAAATCAATGAATATTGTAAATGCACAAACAGTAATTTCTCCACATTGCAAGGTGCAATTCTGAAATTTTTTGCTTTTTCCTGCTCCTCTTAGCATGATAAAGAAGATTCAAAGAGAGTGAGATGCCAGCTCTTTTCATTCAGTCAGTAGCTTCAAACATTTCTGTTATATGAATAACAAGATGTTTTTCAATGGCAAAAATCAATGAATATTGTAAATGCACAAACAGTAATTTCTCCGCATTGCAAGGTGCAATTCTGAAATTTTTTGCTTTTTCCTGCTCCTCTTAGCATGATAAAGAAGATTCAAAGAGAGTGAGATGCCAGCTCCTTTCATTCAGTCAGTAGCTTCAAACATTTCTGGACGTTTCTCAATGGCAAAAATCAATGAATATTGTAAATGCACAAACAGTAATTTCTCCACATTGCAAGTTGCAATTCTGAAATTTTTTGCTTTTTCCTGCTCCTCTTAGCATGATAAAGAAGATTCAAAGAGAGTGAGATGCCAGTTCTTTTCATTCAGTCAGTAGCTTCAAACATTTCTGGTATATGAATAACATGATGTTTTTCAATGGCAAAAATCAATGAATATTGTAAATGCACAAACAGTAATTTCTCCGCATTGCAAGGTGTAATTCTGAATTTTTTTGCTTTTTCCTGCTCCTCTTAGCATGATAAAGAAGATTCAAAGAGAGTGAGATGCCAGCTCTTTTCATTCAGTCAGTAGCTTCAAACATTTTTGGACGTTTTTCAATGGCAAAAATCAATGAATATTGTAAATGCACAAACAGTAATTTCTCCACATTGCAAGGTGCAATTCTGAAATTTTTGCCTTTTCCTGCTCCTCTTAGCATGATAAAGAAGATTCAAAGAGAGTGAGATGCCAGCTCTTTTCATTCAGTCAGTAGCTTCAAACATTTCTGGTATATGAATAACATGATGTTTTCCAATGGCAAAAATCAATGAATATTGTAAATGCACAAACAGTAATTTCTCCGTATTGCAAGGTGCAATTCTGAAATTTTTTGCTTTTTCCTGCTCCTCTTAGCATGATAAAGAAGATTCAAAGAGAGTGAGATGCCAGCTCCTTTCATTCAGTCAGTAGCTTCAAACATTTCTGGACGTTTTTCAATGGCAAAAATCAATGAATATTGTAAATGCACAAACAGTCATTTCTCCACATTGGAAGGTGCAATTCTGAAATTTTTTGCTTTTTCCTGCTCCTCTTAGCATGATAAAGAAGATTCAAAGAGAGTGAGATGCCAGCTCTTTTCATTCAGTCAGTAGCTTCAAACATTTCTGGTATATGAATAACATGATGTTTTTCAATGGCAAAATCAATGAATATTGTAAATGCACAAACAGTAATTTCTCCGCATTGCAAGGTGCAATTCTGAAATTTTTTGCTTTTTCCTGCTCCTCTTAGCATGATAAAGAAGATTCAAAGAGAGTGAGATGCCAGCTCTTTTCATTCAGTCAGTAGCTTCACACATTTCTGGTATATGAATAACATGATGTTTTTCAATGGCAAAAATCAATGAGTATTGTAAATGCACAAACAGTAATTTCTCCACATTGCAAGGTGCAATTCTGAAATTTTTTGCTTTTTCCTGCTCCTCTTAGCATGATAAAGAAGATTCAAAGAGAGTGAGATGCCAGCTCTTTTCATTCAGTCAGTAGCTTCAAACATTTCTGGTATATGAATAACAAGATGTTTTTCAATGGCAAAAATCAATGAATATTGTAAATGCACAAACAGTAATTTCTCCGCATTGCAAGGTGCAATTCTGAAATTTTTTGCTTTTTCCTGCTCCTCTTAGCATGATAAAGAAGATTCAAAGAGAGTGAGATGCCAGCTCCTTTCATTCAGTCAGTAGCTTCAAACATTTCTGGACGTTTCTCAATGGCAAAAATCAATGAATATTGTAAATGCACAAACAGTAATTTCTCCACATTGCAAGGTGCAATTCTGAAATGTTTTGCTTTTTCCTGCTCCTCTTAGCATGATAAAGAAGATTCAAAGAGAGTGAGATGCCAGCTCTTTTCATTCAGTCAGTAGCTTCAAACATTTCTGGTATATGAATAACATGATGTTTTTCAATGGCAAAAATCAATGAATATTGTGAATGCACAAACAGTAATTTCTCCGCATTGCAAGGTGCAATTCTGAAATTTTTTGCTTTTTCCTGCTCCTCTTAGCATGATAAAGAAGATTCAAAGAGAGTGAGATGCCAGCTCCTTTCATTCAGTCAGTAGCTTCAAACATTTCTGGACGTTTTTCAATGGCAAAAATCAATGAATATTGTAAATGCACAAACAGTAATTTCTCCACATTGCAAGGTGCAATTCTGAAATTTTTTGCTTTTTGCTGCTCCTCTTAGCATGATAAAGAAGATTCAAAGAGAGTGAGATGCCAGCTCTTTTCATTCAGTCAGTAGCTTCAAACATTTCTGGTATATGAATAACATGATGTTTTTCAATGGCAAAAATCAATGAATATTGTAAATGCACAAACAGTAATTTCTCCGCATTGCAAGGTGCAATTCTGAAATTTTTTGCTTTTTCCTGCTCCTCTTAGCATGATAAAGAAGATTCAAAGAGATTGAGATGCCAGCTCCTTTCATTCAGTCAGTAGCTTCAAACATTTCTGGACGTTTTTCAATGGCAAAAATCAATGATTATTGTAAATGCACAAACAGTAATTTCTCCACATTGCAAGGTGCAATTCTGAAATTTTTAGCTTTTTCCTGCTCCTCTTAGCATGATAAAGAAGATTCAAAGAGAGTGAGATGTCAGCTCTTTTCATTCAGTCATTAGCTTCACACATTTCTGGTATATGAATAACATGATGTTTTTCAATGGCAAAAATCAATGAATATTGTAAGTGCACAAACAGTAATTTCTCCGCATTGCAAGGTGCAACTCTGAAATTTTTTGCTTTTTCCTGCTCCTCTTAGCATTATAAAGAAGATTCAAAAAGAGTGAGATGCCAGCTCCTTTCATTCAGTCAGTAGCTTCAATCATTTCTGGACGTTTTTCAATGGCAAAAATCAATGAATATTGTAAATGCACAAACAGTAATTTCTCCACATTGCAAGGTGCAATTCTGAAATTTTTTGCTTTTTCCTGCTCCTCTTAGCATGATAAAGAAGATTCAAAGAGAGTGAGATGCCAGCTCTTTTCATTCAGTCAGTAGCTTCAAACATTTCTGGTATATGAATAACAAGATGTTTTTCAATGGCAAAAATCAATGAATATTGTAAATGCACAAACCGTTATTTCTCCGCATTGCAAGGTGCAATTCTGAAATTTTTTGCTTTTTCCTGCTCCTCTTAGCATGATAAAGAAGATTCAAAGAGAGTGAGATGCCAGCTCCATTCATTCAGTCAGTAGCTTCAAACATTTCTGGATGTTTTTCTATGGCAAAAATCAATGAATATTGTAAATGCACAAACAGTAATTTCTCCACATTGCAAGGTGCAATTCTGAAATTTTTTGCTTTTTCCTGCTCCTCTTAGCATGATAAAGAAGATTCAAAGAGAGTGAGATGCCAGCTCTTTTCATTCAGTCAGTAGCTTCAAACATTTCTGGTATATGAATAACATGATGTTTTTCAATGGCAAAAATCAATGAATATTGTAAATGCACAAACAGTAATTTCTCCACATTGCAAGGTGCAATTCTGAAATTTTTTGCTTTTTCCTGCTCCTCTTAGCATGATAAAGAAGATTCAAAGACAGTGAGATGCCAGCTCTTTTCATTCAGTCAGTAGCTTCAAACATTTCTGGTATATGAATAACATGATGTTTTCCAATGGCAAAAATCAATGAATATTGTAAATGCACAAACAGTAATTTCTCCGCATTGCAAGGTGCAATTCTGAAATTTTTTGCTTTTTCCTGCTCCTCTTAGCATGATAAAGAAGATTCAAAGAGAGTGAGATGCCAGCTCCTTTCATTCAGTCAGTAGCTTCAAACATTTCTGGACGTTTTTCAATGGCAAAAATCAATGAATATTGTAAATGCACAAACAGTAATTTCTCCACATTGCAAGGTGCAATTCTGAAATTTTTTGCTTTTTCCTGCTCCTCTTAGCATGATAAAGAAGATTCAAAGAGAGTGAGATGCCAGCTCTTTTCATTCAGTCAGTAGCTTCAAACATTTCTGGTATATGAATAACATGATGTTTTTCAATGGCAAAAATCAATGAATATTGTAAATGCACAAACAGTAATTTCTCCGCATTGGAAGGTGCAATTCTGAAATTTTTTGCTTTTTTCTGCTCCTCTTAGCATGATAAAGAAGATTCAAAGAGAGTGAGATGCCAGCTCCTTTCATTCAGTCAGTAGCTTCAAACATTTTTGGACGTTTTTCAATGGCAAAAATCAATGAATATTGTAAATGCACAAACTAATTTCTCCACATTGCAAGGTGCAATTCTGAAATTTTTTGCTTTTTCCTGCTCCTCTTAGCATGATAAAGAAGATTCAAAGAGAGTGAGATGCCAGCTCTTTTCATTCAGTCAGTAGCTTCAAACATTTCTGGTATATGAATAACATGATGTTTTTCAATGGCTAAAATCAATGAATATTGTAAATGCACAAACAGTAATTTCTCCGCATTGCAAGGTGCAATTCTGAAATTTTTTGCTTTTTCCTGCTCCTCTTAGCATGATAAAGAAGATTCAAAGAGATTGAGATGCCAGCTCCTTTCATTCAGTCAGTAGCTTCAAACATTTCTGGACGTTTTTCAATGGCAAAAATCAATGAATATTGTAAATGCACAAACAGTAATTTCTCCACATTGCAAGGTGCAATTCTGAAATTTTTTGCTTTTTCCTGCTCCTCTTAGCATGATAAAGAAGATTCAAAGAGAGTGAGATGCCAGCTCCTTTCATTCAGTCAGTAGCTTCAAACATTTGTGGACGTTTTTCAATGGCAAAAATCAATGAATATTGTAAATGCATAAACAGTAATTTCTCCACATTGCAAGGTGCAATTCTGAAATTTTTTGCTTTTTCCTGCTCCTCTTAGCATGATAAAGAAGATTCAAAGAGAGTGAGATGCCAGCTCTTTTCATTCAGTCAGTAGCTTCAAACATTTCTGTTATATGAATAACAAGATGTTTTTCAATGGCAAAAATCAATGAATATTGTAAATGCACAAACAGTAATTTCTCCGCATTGCAAGGTGCAATTCTGAAATTTTTTGCTTTTTCCTGCTCCTCTTAGCATGATAAAGAAGATTCAAAGAGAGTGAGATGCCAGCTCCTTTCATTCAGTCAGTAGCTTCAAACATTTCTGGACGTTTCTCAATGGCAAAAATCAATGAATATTGTAAATGCACAAACAGTAATTTCTCCACATTGCAAGTTGCAATTCTGAAATTTTTTGCTTTTTCCTGCTCCTCTTAGCATGATAAAGAAGATTCAAAGAGAGTGAGATGCCAGCTCTTTTCATTCAGTCAGTAGCTTCAAACATTTCTGGTATATGAATAACATGATGTTTTTCAATGGCAAAAATCAATGAATATTGTAAATGCACAAACAGTAATTTCTCCGCATTGCAAGGTGCAATTCTGAAATTTTTTGCTTTTTCCTGCTCCTCTTAGCATGATAAAGAAGATTCAAAGAGAGTGAGATGCCAGCTCCTTTCATTCAGTCAGTAACTTCAAACATTTCTGGACGTTTTTCAATGGCAAAAATCAATGAATATTGTAAATGCACAAACAGTAATTTCTCCACATTGCAAGGTGCAATTCTGAAATTTTTTGCTTTTTCCTGCTCCTCTTAGCATGATAAAGAAGATTCAAAGAGAGTGAGATGCCAGCTCCTTTCATTCAGTCAGTAGCTTCAAACATTTGTGGACGTTTTTCAATGGCAAAAATCAATGAATATTGTAAATGCATAAACAGTAATTTCTCCACATTGCAAGGTGCAATTCTGAAATTTTTTGCTTTTTCCTGCTCCTCTTAGCATGATAAAGAAGATTCAAAGAGAGTGAGATGCCAGCTCTTTTCATTCAGTCAGTAGCTTCAAACATTTCTGTTATATGAATAACAAGATGTTTTTCAATGGCAAAAATCAATGAATATTGTAAATGCACAAACAGTAATTTCTCCGCATTGCAAGGTGCAATTCTGAAATTTTTTGCTTTTTCCTGCTCCTCTTAGCATGATAAAGAAGATTCAAAGAGAGTGAGATGCCAGCTCCTTTCATTCAGTCAGTAGCTTCAAACATTTCTGGACGTTTCTCAATGGCAAAAATCAATGAATATTGTAAATGCACAAACAGTAATTTCTCCACATTGCAAGTTGCAATTCTGAAATTTTTTGCTTTTTCCTGCTCCTCTTAGCATGATAAAGAAGATTCAAAGAGAGTGAGATGCCAGCTCTTTTCATTCAGTCAGTAGCTTCAAACATTTCTGGTATATGAATAACATGATGTTTTTCAATGGCAAAAATCAATGAATATTGTAAATGCACAAACAGTAATTTCTCCGCATTGCAAGGTGCAATTCTGAAATTTTTTGCTTTTTCCTGCTCCTCTTAGCATGATAAAGAAGATTCAAAGAGAGTGAGATGCCAGCTCCTTTCATTCAGTCAGTAACTTCAAACATTTCTGGACGTTTTTCAATGGCAAAAATCAATGAATATTGTAAATGCACAAACAGTAATTTCTCCACATTGCAAGGTGCAATTCTGAAATTTTTTGCTTTTTCCTGCTCCTCTTAGCATGATAAAGAAGATTCAAAGAGAGTGAGATGCCAGCTCTTTTCATTCAGTCAGTAGCTTCAAACATTTATGGTATATGAATAACATGATGTTTTTCAATGGCAAAAATCAATGAATATTGTAAATGCACAAACAGTAATTTCTCCGCATTGCAAGGTGCAATTCTGAAATTTTTTGCTTTTTCCTGCTCCTCATAGCATGATAAAGAAGATTCAAAGAGAGTGAGATGCCAGCTCCTTTCATTCAGTCAGTAGCTTCAAACATTTCTGGACGTTTTTCAATGGCAAAAATCAATGAATATTGTAAATGCACAAACTAATTTCTCCACATTGCAAGGTGCAATTCTGAAATTTTTTGCTTTTTCCTGCTCCTCTTAGCATGATAAAGAAGATTCAAAGAGAGTGAGATGCCAGCTCTTTTCATTCAGTCAGTAGCTTCAAACATTTCTGGTATATGAATAACATGATGTTTTTCAATGGCAAAAATCGATGAATATTGTAAATGCACAAACAGTAATTTCTCCGCATTGCAAGGTGCAATTCTGAAATTTTTTGCTTTTTCCTGCTCCTCTTAGCATGATAAAGAAGATTCAAAGAGAGTGAGATGCCAGCTCCTTTCATTCAGTCAGTAGCTTCAAACATTTCTGGATGTTTTTCAATGGCAAAAATCAATGAATATTGTAAATACACAAACAGTAATTTCTCCACATTGCAAGGTGCAATTCTGAAATTTTTTGCTTTTTCCTGCTCCTCTAAGCATGATAAAGAAGATTCAAAGAGAGTGAGATGCCAGCTCTTTTCATTCAGTCAGTAGCTTCAAACATTTCTGGTATATGAATAACATGATGTTTTTCAATGGCAAAAATCAATGAATATTGTAAATGCACAAACAGTAATTTCTCCGCATTGCAAGGTGCAATTCTAAAATTTTTTGCTTTTTCCTGTTCCTCATAGCATGATAAAGAAGATTCAAAGAGAGGGACATGCCAGCTCCTTTCATTCATTCAGTAGCTTCAAACATTTCTGGACGTTTTTCAATGGCAAAAATCAATGAATATTGTAAATGCACACACTAATTTCTCCACATTGCAAGGAGCAATTCTGAAATTTTTTGCTTTTTCCTGCTCCTCTTAGCATGATAAAGAAGATTCAATGAGAGTGAGATGCCAGCTCTTTTCATTCAGTCAGTAGCTTCAAACATTTCTGGTATATGAATAACATGATGTTTTTCAATGACAAAAATCAATGAATATTGTAAATGCACAAACAGTAATTTCTCCACATTGCAAGGTGCAATTCTGAAATTTTTTGCTTTTTCCTGCTCCTCTTAGCATGATAAAGAAGATTCAAAGAGAGTGAGATGCCAGCTCTTTTCATTCAGTCAGTAGCTTCAAACATTTCTGGTATATGAATAACATGATGTTTTTCAATGGTAAAATCAATGAATATTGTAAATGCACAAACAGTAATTTCTCCGCATTGCAAGGTGCAATTCTGAAATTTTTTGCTTTTTCCTGCTCCTCATAGCATGATAAAGAAGATTCAAAGAGAGTGAGATGCCAGCTCCTTTCATTCAGTCAGTAGCTTCAAACATTTCTGGACGTTTTTCAATGGCAAAAATCAATGAATATTGTAAATGCACAAACTAATTTCTCCACATTGCAAGGTGCAATTCTGAAATTTTTTGCTTTTTCCTGCTCCTCTTAGCATGATAAAGAAGATTCAAAGAGAGTGAGATGCCAGCTCTTTTCATTCAGTCAGTAGCTTCAAACATTTCTGTTATATGAATAACATGATGTTTTTCAATGGCAAAAATCAATGAATATTGTAAATGCACAAACAGTAATTTCTCCGCATTGCAAGGTGCAATTCTGAAATTTTTTGCTTTTTCCTGCTCCTCTTAGCATGATAAAGAAGATTCAAAGAGAGTGAGATGCCAGCTCCTTTCATTCAGTCAGTAGCTTCAAACATTTCTGGATGTTTTTCAATGGCAAAAATCAATGAATATTGTAAATACACAAACAGTAATTTCTCCACATTGCAAGGTGCAATTCTGAAATTTTTTGCTTTTTCCTGCTCCTCTAAGCATGATAAAGAAGATTCAAAGAGAGTGAGATGCCAGCTCTTTTCATTCAGTCAGTAGCTTCAAACATTTCTGGTATATGAATAACATGATGTTTTTCAATGGCAAAAATCAATGAATATTGTAAATGCACAAACAGTAATTTCTCCGCATTGCAAGGTGCAATTCTAAAATTTTTTGCTTTTTCCTGTTCCTCATAGCATGATAAAGAAGATTCAAAGAGAGGGAGATGCCAGCTCCTTTCATTCAGTCAGTAGCTTCAAACATTTCTGGACGTTTTTCAATGGCAAAAATCAATGAATATTGTAAATGCACAAACTAATTTCTCCACATTGCAAGGAGCAATTCTGAAATTTTTTGCTTTTTCCTGCTCCTCTTAGCATGATAAAGAAGATTCAAAGAGAGTGAGATGCCAGCTGTTTTCATTCAGTCAGTAGCTTCAAACATTTCTGGTATATGAATAACATGATGTTTTTCAATGACAAAAATCAATGAATATTGTAAATGCACAAACAGTAATTTCTCCACATTGCAAGGTGCAATTCTGAAATTTTTTGCTTTTTCCTGCTCCTCTTAGCATGATAAAGAAGATTCAAAGAGAGTGAGATGCCAGCTCTTTTCATTCAGTCAGTAGCTTCAAACATTTCTGGTATATGAATAACATGATGTTTTTCAATGGTAAAATCAATGAATATTGTAAATGCACAAACAGTAATTTCTCCGCATTGCAAGGTGCAATTCTGAAATTTTTTGCTTTTTCCTGCTCCTCTTAGTATGATAAAGAAGATTCAAAGAGAGTGAGATGCCAGCTCCTTTCATTCAGTCAGTAGCTTCAAACATTTCTGGACGTTTTTCAATGGCAAAAATCAATGAATATTGTAAATGCACAAACAGTAATTTCTCCACATTGCAAGGTGCAATTCTGAAATTTTTTGCTTTTTCCTGCTCCTCTTAGCATGATAAAGAAGATTCAAAGAGAGTGAGATGCCAGCTCTTTTCATTCAGTCAGTAGCTTCAAACATTTCTGGTATATGAATAACATGATGTTTTTCAATGGCAAAAATCAATGAATATTGTAAATGCACAAACAGTAATTTCTCCGCATTGCAAGGTGCAATTCTGAAATTTTTGCTTTTTCCTGCTCCTCTTAGCATGATAAAGAAGATTCAAAGAGAGTAAGATGCCAGCTCCTTTCATTCAGTCAGTAGCTTCAAACATTTCTGGACGTTTTTCAATGGCAAAAATCAATGAATATTGTAAATGCACAAACAGTAATTTCTCCACATTGCAAGGTGCAATTTTGAAATTTTTTGCTTTTTCCTGCTCCTCTTAGCATGATAAAGAAGATTCAAAGAGAGTGAGATGCCAGCTCTTTTCATTCAGTCAGTAGCTTCAAACATTTCTGGTATATGAATAACATGATGTTTTTCAATGGCAAAAATCGATGAATATTGTAAATGCACAAACAGTAATTTCTCCGCATTGCAAGGTGCAATTCTGAAATTTTTTGCTTTTTCCTGCTCCTCTTAGCATGATAAAGAAGATTCAAAGAGAGTGAGATGCCAGCTCCTTTCATTCAGTCAGTAGCTTCAAACATTTCTGGACGTTTTTCAATGGCAAAAATCAATGAATATTGTAAATGCACAAACAGTAATTTCTCCACATTGCAAGGTGCAATTCTGAAATTTTTTGCTTTTTCCTGCTCCTCTTAGCATGATAAAGAAGATTCAAAGAGAGTGAGATGCCAGCTCTTTTCGTTCAGTCAGTAGCTTCAAACATTTCTGGTATATGAATAACATGATGTTTTTCAATGGCAAAAATCAATGAATATTGTAAATGCACAAACAGTAATTTCTCCGCATTGCAAGGTGCAATTCTGAAATTTTTTGCTTTTTCCTGTTCCTCATAGCATGATAAAGAAGATTCAAAGAGAGTGAGATGCCAGCTCCTTTCATTCAGTCAGTAGCTTCAAACATTTCTGGACGTTTTTCAATGGCAAAAATCAATGAATATTGTAAATGCACAAACTAATTTCTCCACATTGCAAGGTGCAATTCTGAAATTTTTTGCTTTTTCCTGCTCCTCTTAGCATGATAAAGAAGATTCAAAGAGAGTGAGATGCCAGCTCTTTTCATTCAGTCAGTAGCTTCAAACATTTCTGGTATATGAATAACATGATGTTTTTCAATGGCAAAAATCAATGAATATTGTAAATGCACAAACAGTAATTTCTCCGCATTGCAAGGTGCAATTCTGAAATTTTTTGCTTTTTCCTGCTCCTCTTAGCATGATAAAGAAGATTCAAAGAGAGTGAGATGCCAGCTCCTTTCATTCAGTCAGTAGCTTCAAACATTTCTGGACGTTTTTCAATGGCAAAAATCAATGAATATTGTAAATGCACAAACAGTAATTTCTCCACATTGCAAGGTGCAATTCTGAAATTTTTTGCTTTTTCCTGCTCCTCTTAGCATGATAAAGAAGATTCAAAGAGAATGAGATGCCAGCTCTTTTCATTCAGTCAGTAGCTTCAAACATTTCTGGTATATGAATAACATGATGTTTTTCAATGGCAAAATCAATGAATATTGTAAATGCACAAACAGTAATTTCTCCGCATTGCAAGGTGCAATTCTGAAATTTTTTGCTTTTTCCTGCTCCTCTTAGCATGATAAAGAAGATTCAAAGAGAGTGAGATGCCAGCTCTTTTCATTCAGTCAGTAGCTTCAAACATTTCTGGTATATGAATAACATGATGTTTTTCAATGGCAAAAATCAATGAATATTGTAAATGCACAAACAGTAATTTCTCCGCATTGCAAGGTGCAATTCTGAAATTTTTTGCTTTTTCCTGCTCCTCTTAGCATGATAAAGAAGATTCAAAGAGAGTGAGATGCCAGCTCCTTTCATTCAGTCAGTAACTTCAAACATTTCTGGACGTTTTTCAATGGCAAAAATCAATGAATATTGTAAATGCACAAACAGTAATTTCTCCACATTGCAAGGTGCAATTCTGAAATTTTTTGCTTTTTCCTGCTCCTCTTAGCATGATAAAGAAGATTCAAAGAGAGTGAGATGCCAGCTCTTTTCATTCAGTCAGTAGCTTCAAACATTTCTGGTATATGAATAACATGATGTTTTTCAATGGCAAAAATCAATGAATATTGTAAATGCACAAACAGTAATTTCTCCGCATTGCAAGGTGCAATTCTGAAATTTTTTGCTTTTTCCTGCTCCTCTTAGCATGATAAAGAAGATTCAAAGAGAGTGAGATGCCAGCTCTTTTCATTCAGTCAGTAGCTTCAAACATTTCTGGTATATGAATAACATGATGTTTTTCAATGGTAAAATCAATGAATATTGTAAATGCACAAACAGTAATTTCTCCGCATTGCAAGGTGCAATTCTGAAATTTTTTGCTTTTTCCTGCTCCTCTTAGCATGATAAAGAAGATTCAAAGAGAGTGAGATGCCAGCTCCTTTCATTCAGTCAGTAGCTTCAAACATTTCTGGACGTTTTTTAATGGCAAAAATCAATGAATATTGTAAATGCACAAACAGTAATTTCTCCACATTGCAAGGTGCAATTCTGAAATTTTTTGCTTTTTCCTGCTCCTCTTAGCATGAGAAAGAAGATTCAAAGTGAGTGAGATGCCAGCTCTTTTCATTCAGTCAGTAGCTTCAAACATTTCTGGTATATGAATAACATGATGTTTTTCAATGGCAAAAATCAATGAATATTGTAAATGCACAAACAGTAATTTCTCCGCATTGCAAGGTGCAATTCTGAAATTTTTGCTTTTTCCTGCTCCTCTTAGCATGATAAAGAAGATTCAAAGAGAGTAAGATGCCAGCTCCTTTCATTCAGTCAGTAGCTTCAAACATTTCTGGACGTTTTTCAATGGCAAAAATCAATGAATATTGTAAATGCACAAACAGTAATTTCTCCACATTGCAAGGTGCAATTTTGAAATTTTTTGCTTTTTCCTGCTCCTCTTAGCATGATAAAGAAGATTCAAAGAGAGTGAGATGCCAGCTCTTTTCATTCAGTCAGTAGCTTCAAACATTTCTGGTATATGAATAACATGATGTTTTTCAATGGCAAAAATCGATGAATATTGTAAATGCACAAACAGTAATTTCTCCGCATTGCAAGGTGCAATTCTGAAATTTTTTGCTTTTTCCTGCTCCTCTTAGCATGATAAAGAAGATTCAAAGAGAGTGAGATGCCAGCTCCTTTCATTCAGTCAGTAACTTCAAACATTTCTGGACGTTTTTCAATGGCAAAAATCAATGAATATTGTAAATGCACAAACAGTAATTTCTCCACAATGCAAGGTGCAATTCTGAAATTTTTTGCTTTTTCCTGTTCCTCTTAGCATGATAAAGAAGATTCAAAGAGAGTGAGATGCCAGCTCTTTTCATTCAGTCAGTAGCTTCAAACATTTCTGGTATATGAATAACATGATGTTTTTCAATGGCAAAAATCAATGAATATTGTAAATGCACAAACAGTAATTTCTCCGCATTGCAAGGTGCAATTCTGAAATTTTTTGCTTTTTCCTGCTCCTCATAGCATGATAAAGAATATTCAAGAGAGTGAGATGCCAGCTCCTTTCATTCAGTCAGTAGCTTCAAACATTTCTGGACGTTTTTCAATGGCAAAAATCAATGAATATTGTAAATGCACAAACTAATTTCTCCACATTGCAAGGTGCAATTCTGAAATTTTTTGCTTTTTCCTGCTCCTCTTAGCATGATAAAGAAGATTCAAAGAGAGTGAGATGCCAGCTCTTTTCATTCAGTCAGTAGCTTCAAACATTTCTGGTATATGAATAACATGATGTTTTTCAATGGCAAAAATCGATGAATATTGTAAATGCACAAACAGTAATTTCTCCGCATTGCAAGGTGCAATTCTGAAATTTTTTGCTTTTTCCTGCTCCTCTTAGCATGATAAAGAAGATTCAAAGAGAGTGAGATGCCAGCTCCTTTCATTCAGTCAGTAGCTTCAAACATTTCTGGATGTTTTTCAATGGCAAAAATCAATGAATATTGTAAATGCACAAACAGTAATTTCTCCACATTGCAAGGTGCAATTCTGAAATTTTTTGCTTTTTCCTGCTCCTCTTAGCATGATAAAGAAGATTCAAAGAGAGTGAGATGCCAGCTCTTTTCATTCAGTCAGTAGCTTCAAACATTTCTGGTATATGAATAACATGATGTTTTTCAATGGCAAAAATCAATGAATATTGTAAATGCACAAACAGTAATTTCTCCGCATTGCAAGGTGCAATTCTGAAATTTTTTGCTTTTTCTTGTTCCTCATAGCATGATAAAGAAGATTCAAAGAGAGTGAGATGCCAGCTCCTTTCATTCAGTCAGTAGCTTCAAACACTTCTGGACGTTTTTCAATGGCAAAAATCAATGAATATTGTAAATGCACAAACTAATTTCTCCACATTGCAAGGTGCAATTCTGAAATTTTTTGCTTTTTCCTGCTCCTCTTAGCATGATAAAGAAGATTCAAAGAGAGTGAGATGCCAGCTCTTTTCATTCAGTCAGTAGCTTCAAACATTTCTGGTATATGAATAACATGATGTTTTTCAATGGCAAAAATCAATGAATATTGTAAATGCACAAACAGTAATTTCTCCGCATTGCAAGGTGCAATTCTGAAATTTTTTGCTTTTTCCTGCTCCTCTTAGCATGATAAAGAAGATTCAAAGAGAGTGAGATGCCAGCTCTTTTCATTCAGTCAGTAGCTTCAAACATTTCTGGTATATGAATAACATGATGTTTTTCAATGGTAAAATCAATGAATATTGTAAATGCACAAACAGTAATTTCTCCGCATTGCAAGGTGCAATTCTGAAATTTTTTGCTTTTTCCTGCTCCTCTTAGCATGATAAAGAAGATTCAAAGAGAGTGAGATGCCAGCTCCTTTCATTCAGTCAGTAGCTTCAAACATTTCTGGACGTTTTTTAATGGCAAAAATCAATGAATATTGTAAATGCACAAACAGTAATTTCTCCACATTGCATGGTGCAATTCTGAAATTTTTTGCTTTTTCCTGCTCCTCTTAGCATGAGAAAGAAGATTCAAAGTGAGTGAGATGCCAGCTCTTTTCATTCAGTCAGTAGCTTCAAACATTTCTGGTATATGAATAACATGATGTTTTTCAATGGCAAAAATCAATGAATATTGTAAATGCACAAACAGTAATTTCTCCGCATTGCAAGGTGCAATTCTGAAATTTTTGCTTTTTCCTGCTCCTCTTAGCATGATAAAGAAGATTCAAAGAGAGTAAGATGCCAGCTCCTTTCATTCAGTCAGTAGCTTCAAACATTTCTGGACGTTTTTCAATGGCAAAAATCAATGAATATTGTAAATGCACAAACAGTAATTTCTCCACATTGCAAGGTGCAATTTTGAAATTTTTTGCTTTTTCCTGCTCCTCTTAGCATGATAAAGAAGATTCAAAGAGAGTGAGATGCCAGCTCTTTTCATTCAGTCAGTAGCTTCAAACATTTCTGGTATATGAATAACATGATGTTTTTCAATGGCAAAAATCGATGAATATTGTAAATGCACAAACAGTAATTTCTCCGCATTGCAAGGTGCAATTCTGAAATTTTTTGCTTTTTCCTGCTCCTCTTAGCATGATAAAGAAGATTCAAAGAGAGTGAGATGCCAGCTCCTTTCATTCAGTCAGTAGCTTCAAACATTTCTGGACGTTTTTCAATGGCAAAAATCAATGAATATTGTAAATGCACAAACAGTAATTTCTCCACATTGCAAGGTGCAATTCTGAAATTTTTTGCTTTTTCCTGCTCCTCTTAGCATGATAAAGAAGATTCAAAGAGAGTGAGATTCCAGCTCTTTTCGTTCAGTCAGTAGCTTCAAACATTTCTGGTATATGAATAACATGATGTTTTTCAATGGCAAAAATCAATGAATATTGTAAATGCACAAACAGTAATTTCTCCGCATTGCAAGGTGCAATTCTGAAATTTTTTGCTTTTTCCTGTTCCTCATAGCATGATAAAGAAGATTCAAAGAGAGTGAGATGCCAGCTCCTTTCATTCAGTCAGTAGCTTCAAACATTTCTGGACGTTTTTCAATGGCAAAAATCAATGAATATTGTAAATGCACAAACTAATTTCTCCACATTGCAAGGTGCAATTCTGAAATTTTTTGCTTTTTCCTGCTCCTCTTAGCATGATAAAGAAGATTCAAAGAGAGTGAGATGCCAGCTCTTTTCATTCAGTCAGTAGCTTCAAACATTTCTGGTATATGAATAACATGATGTTTTTCAATGGCAAAAATCAATGAATATTGTAAATGCACAAACAGTAATTTCTCCGCATTGCAAGGTGCAATTCTGAAATTTTTTGCTTTTTCCTGCTCCTCTTAGCATGATAAAGAAGATTCAAAGAGAGTGAGATGCCAGCTCCTTTCATTCAGTCAGTAGCTTCAAACATTTCTGGACGTTTTTCAATGGCAAAAATCAATGAATATTGTAAATGCACAAACAGTAATTTCTCCACATTGCAAGGTGCAATTCTGAAATTTTTTGCTTTTTCCTGCTCCTCTTAGCATGATAAAGAAGATTCAAAGAGAATGAGATGCCAGCTCTTTTCATTCAGTCAGTAGCTTCAAACATTTCTGGTATATGAATAACATGATGTTTTTCAATGGCAAAATCAATGAATATTGTAAATGCACAAACAGTAATTTCTCCGCATTGCAAGGTGCAATTCTGAAATTTTTTGCTTTTTCCTGCTCCTCTTAGCATGATAAAGAAGATTCAAAGAGAGTGAGATGCCAGCTCTTTTCATTCAGTCAGTAGCTTCAAACATTTCTGGTATATGAATAACATGATGTTTTTCAATGGCAAAAATCAATGAATATTGTAAATGCACAAACAGTAATTTCTCCGCATTGCAAGGTGCAATTCTGAAATTTTTTGCTTTTTCCTGCTCCTCTTAGCATGATAAAGAAGATTCAAAGAGAGTGAGATGCCAGCTCCTTTCATTCAGTCAGTAACTTCAAACATTTCTGGACGTTTTTCAATGGCAAAAATCAATGAATATTGTAAATGCACAAACAGTAATTTCTCCACATTGCAAGGTGCAATTCTGAAATTTTTTGCTTTTTCCTGCTCCTCTTAGCATGATAAAGAAGATTCAAAGAGAGTGAGATGCCAGCTCTTTTCATTCAGTAAGTAGCTTCAAACATTTCTGGTATATGAATAACATGATGTTTTTCAATGGCAAAAATCAATGAATATTGTAAATGCACAAACAGTAATTTCTCCGCATTGCAAGGTGCAATTCTGAAATTTTTTGCTTTTTCCTGCTCCTCATAGCATGATAAAGAATATTCAAAGAGAGTGAGATGCCAGCTCCTTTCATTCAGTCAGTAGCTTCAAACATTTCTGGACGTTTTTCAATGGCAAAAATCAATGAATATTGTAAATGCACAAACTAATTTCTCCACATTGCAAGGTGCAATTCTGAAATTTTTTGCTTTTTCCTGCTCCTCTTAGCATGATAAAGAAGATTCAAAGAGAGTGAGATGCCAGCTCTTTTCATTCAGTCAGTAGCTTCAAACATTTCTGGTATATGAATAACATGATGTTTTTCAATGGCAAAAATCGATGAATATTGTAAATGCACAAACAGTAATTTCTCCGCATTGCAAGGTGCAATTCTGAAATTTTTTGCTTTTTCCTGCTCCTCTTAGCATGATAAAGAAGATTCAAAGAGAGTGAGATGCCAGCTCCTTTCATTCAGTCAGTAGCTTCAAACATTTCTGGATGTTTTTCAATGGCAAAAATCAATGAATATTGTAAATGCACAAACAGTAATTTCTCCACATTGCAAGGTGCAATTCTGAAATTTTTTGCTTTTTCCTGCTCCTCTTAGCATGATAAAGAAGATTCAAAGAGAGTGAGATGCCAGCTCTTTTCATTCAGTCAGTAGCTTCAAACATTTCTGGTATATGAATAACATGATGTTTTTCAATGGCAAAAATCAATGAATATTGTAAATGCACAAACAGTAATTTCTCCGCATTGCAAGGTGCAATTCTGAAATTTTTTGCTTTTTCTTGTTCCTCATAGCATGATAAAGAAGATTCAAAGAGAGTGAGATGCCAGCTCCTTTCATTCAGTCAGTAGCTTCAAACACTTCTGGACGTTTTTCAATGGCAAAAATCAATGAATATTGTAAATGCACAAACTAATTTCTCCACATTGCAAGGTGCAATTCTGAAATTTTTTGCTTTTTCCTGCTCCTCTTAGCATGATAAAGAAGATTCAAAGAGAGTGAGATGCCAGCTCTTTTCATTCAGTCAGTAGCTTCAAACATTTCTGCTATATGAATAACATGATGTTTTTCAATGGCAAAAATCAATGAATATTGTAAATGCACAAACAGTAATTTCTCCGCATTGCAAGGTGCAATTCTGAAATTTTTTGCTTTTTCCTGCTCCTCTTAGCATGATAAAGAAGATTCAAAGAGAGTGAGATGCCAGCTCTTTTCATTCAGTCAGTAGCTTCAAACATTTCTGGTATATGAATAACATGATGTTTTTCAATGGTAAAATCAATGAATATTGTAAATGCACAAACAGTAATTTCTCCGCATTGCAAGGTGCAATTCTGAAATTTTTTGCTTTTTCCTGCTCCTCTTAGCATGATAAAAAAGATTCAAAGAGAGTGAGATGCCAGCTCCTTTCATTCAGTCAGTAGCTTCAAACATTTCTGGACGTTTTTCAATGGCAAAAATCAATGAATATTGTAAATGCACAAACAGTAATTTCTCCACATTGCAAGGTGCAATTCTGAAATTTTTTGCTTTTTCCTGCTCCTCTTAGCATGAGAAAGAACATTCAAAGTGAGTGAGATGCCAGCTCTTTTCATTCAGTCAGTAGCTTCAAACATTTCTGGTATATGAATAACATGATGTTTTTCAATGGCAAAAATCAATGAATATTGTAAATGCACAAACAGTAATTTCTCCGCATTGCAAGGTGCAATTCTGAAATTTTTGCTTTTTCCTGCTCCTCTTAGCATGATAAAGAAGATTCAAAGAGAGTAAGATGCCAGCTCCTTTCATTCAGTCAGTAGCTTCAAACATTTCTGGACGTTTTTCAATGGCAAAAATCAATGAATATTGTAAATGCACAAACAGTAATTTCTCCACATTGCAAGGTGCAATTCTGAAATTTTTTGCTTTTTCCTGCTCCTCTTAGCATGATAAAGAAGATTCAAAGAGAGTGAGATGCCAGCTCTTTTCATTCAGTCAGTAGCTTCAAACATTTCTGGTATATGAATAACATGATGTTTTTCAATGGCAAAAATCGATGAATATTGTAAATGCACAAACAGTAATTTCTCCGCATTGCAAGGTGCAATTCTGAAATTTTTTGCTTTTTCCTGCTCCTCTTAGCATGATAAAGAAGATTCAAAGAGAGTGAGATGCCAGCTCCTTTCATTCAGTCAGTAGCTTCAAACATTTCTGGACGTTTTTCAATGGCAAAAATCAATGAATATTGTAAATGCACAAACAGTAATTTCTCCGCATTGCAAGGTGCAATTCTGAAATTTTTTGCTTTTTCCTGCTCCTCTTAGCATGATAAAGAAGATTCAAAGAGAGTGAGATGCCTGCTCTTTTCATTCAGTCAGTAGCTTCAAACATTTCTGGTATATGAATAACATGATGTTTTTCAATGGCAAAAATCAATGAATATTGTAAATGCACAAACAGTAATTTCTCCGCATTGCAAGGTGCAATTCTGAAATTTTTTGCTTTTTCCTGTTCCTCATAGCATGATAAAGAAGATTCAAAGAGAGTGAGATGCCAGCTCCTTTCATTCAGTCAGTAGCTTCAAACATTTCTGGACGTTTTTCAATGGCAAAAATCAATGAATATTGTAAATGCACAAACTAATTTCTCCACATTGCAAGGTGCAATTCTGAAATTTTTTGCTTTTTCCTGCTCCTCTTAGCATGATAAAGAAGATTCAAAGAGAGTGAGATGCCAGCTCTTTTCATTCAGTCAGTAGCTTCAAACATTTCTGGTATATGAATAACATGATGTTTTTCAATGGCAAAAATCAATGAATATTGTAAATGCACAAACAGTAATTTCTCCGCATTGCAAGGTGCAATTCTGAAATTTTTTGCTTTTTCCTGCTCCTCTTAGCATGATAAAGAAGATTCAAAGAGAGTGAGATGCCAGCTCCTTTCATTCAGTCAGTAGCTTCAAACATTTCTGGACGTTTTTCAATGGCAAAAATCAATGAATATTGTAAATGCACAAACAGTAATTTCTCCACATTGCAAGGTGCAATTCTGAAATTTTTTGCTTTTTCCTGCTCCTCTTAGCATGATAAAGAAGATTCAAAGAGAATGAGATGCCAGCTCTTTTCATTCAGTCAGTAGCTTCAAACATTTCTGGTATATGAATAACATGATGTTTTTCAATGGCAAAATCAATGAATATTGTAAATGCACAAACAGTAATTTCTCCGCAATGCAAGGTGCAATTCTGAAATTTTTTGCTTTTTCCTACTCCTCTTAGCATGATAAAGAAGATTCAAAGAGAGTGAGATGCCAGCTCCTTTCATTCAGTCAGTAGCTTCAAACATTTCTGGACGTTTTTCAATGGCAAAAATCAATGAATATTGTAAATGCACAAACAGTAATTTCTCCACATTGCAAGGTGCAATTCTGAAATTTTTTGCTTTTTCCTGCTCCTCTTAGCATGATAAAGAAGATTCAAAGAGAGTGAGATGCCAGCTCTTTTCATTCAGTCATTAGCTTCACACATTTCTGGTATATGAATAACATGATGTTTTTCAATGGCAAAAATCAATGAATTTTGTAAATGCACAAACAGTAATTTCTCCGCATTGCAAGGTGCAATTTTGAAATTTTTTGCTTTTTCCTGCTCCTCTTAGCATGATAAAGAAGATTCAAAGAGAGTGAGATGCCAGCTCCTTTCATTCAGTCAGTAGCTTCAAACATTTCTGGACGTTTTTCAATGGCAAAAATCAATGAATATTGTAAATGCACAAACAGTAATTTCTCCGCATTGCAAGGTGCAATTCTGAAATTTTTTGCTTTTTCCTGCTCCTCTTAGCATGATAAAGAAGATTCAAAGAGAGTGAGATGCCAGCTCTTTTCATTCAGTCAGTAGCTTCAAACATTTCTGGTATATGAATAACATGATGTTTTTCAATGGCAAAAATCAATGAATATTGTAAATGCACAAACAGTAATTTCTCCGCATTGCAAGGTGCAATTCTGAAATTTTTTGCTTTTTCCTGTTCCTCATAGCATGATAAAGAAGATTCAAAGAGAGTGAGATGCCAGCTCCTTTCATTCAGTCAGTAGCTTCAAACATTTCTGGACGTTTTTCAATGGCAAAAATCAATGAATATTGTAAATGCACAAACTAATTTCTCCACATTGCAAGGTGCAATTCTGAAATTTTTTGCTTTTTCCTGCTCCTCTTAGCATGATAAAGAAGATTCAAAGAGAGTGAGATGCCAGCTCCTTTCATTCAGTCAGTAGCTTCAAACATTTCTGGACGTTTTTCAATGGCAAAAATCAATGAATATTGTAAATGCACAAACAGTAATTTCTCCACATTGCAAGGTGCAATTCTGAAATTTTTTGCTTTTTCCTGCTCCTCTTAGCATGATAAAGAAGATTCAAAGAGAATGAGATGCCAGCTCTTTTCATTCAGTCAGTAGCTTCAAACATTTCTGGTATATGAATAACATGATGTTTTTCAATGGCAAAATCAATGAATATTGTAAATGCACAAACAGTAATTTCTCCGCATTGCAAGGTGCAATTCTGAAATTTTTTGCTTTTTCCTGCTCCTCTTAGCATGATAAAGAAGATTCAAAGAGAGTGAGATGCCAGCTCCTTTCATTCAGTCAGTAGCTTCAAACATTTCTGGACGTTTTTCAATGGCAAAAATCAATGATTATTGTAAATGCACAAACAGTAATTTCTCCACATTGCAAGGTGCAATTCTGAAATTTTTTGCTTTTTCCTGCTCCTCTTAGCATGATAAAGAAGATTCAAAGAGAGTGAGATGCCAGCTCTTTTCATTCAGTCATTAGCTTCACACATTTCTGGTATATGAATAACATGATGTTTTTCAATGGCAAAAATCAATGAATTTTGTAAATGCACAAACAGTAATTTCTCCGCATTGCAAGGTGCAATTCTGAAATTTTTTGCTTTTTCCTGCTCCTCTTAGCATGATAAAGAAGATTCAAAAAGAGTGAGATGCCAGCTCCTTTCATTCAGTCAGTAGCTTCAATCATTTCTGGACGTTTTTCAATGGCAAAAATCAATGAATATTGTAAATGCACAAACAGTAATTTCTCCACATTGCAAGGTGCAATTCTGAAATTTTTTGCTTTTTCCTGCTCCTCTTAGCATGATAAAGAAGATTCAAAGAGAGTGAGATGCCAGCTCTTTTCATTCAGTCAGTAGCTTCAAACATTTCTGGTTGTTGAATAACATGATGTTTTTCAATGGCAAAAATCAATGAATATTGTAAATGCACAAACAGTAATTTCTCCGCATTGCAAGGTGCAATTCTGAAATTTTTTGCTTTTTCCTGCTCCTCTTAGCATGATAGAGAAGATTCAAAGAGAGTGAGATGCCAGCTCCTTTCATTCAGTCAGTAGCTTCAAACATTTCTGGACGTTTTTCAATGGCAAAAATCAATGAATATTGTAAATGCACAAACAGTAATTTCTCCACATTGCAAGGTGCAATTCTGAAATTTTTTGCTTTTTCCTGCTCCTCTTAGCATGATTAAGAATATTCAAAGAGAGTGAGATGCCAGCTCTTTTCATTCAGTCAGTAGCTTCAAACATTTCTGGTATATGAATAACATGATGTTTTTCAATGGCAAAAATCAATGAATTTTGTAAATGCACAAACAGTAATTTCTCCGCATTGCAAGGTGCAATTCTGACATTTTTTGCTTTTTCCTGCTCCTCTTAGCATGATAAAGAAGATTCAAAGAGAGTGAGATGCCAGCTCCTTTCATTCAGTCAGTAGCTTCAAACATTTCTGGACGTTTTTCAATGGCAAAAATCAATGAATATTGTAAATGCACAAACAGTAATTTCTCCACATTGCAAGGTGCAATTCTGAAATTTTTTGCTTTTTCCTGCTCCTCTTAGCATGATAAAGAAGATTCAAAGAGAGTGAGATGCCAGCTCCTTTCATTCAGTCAGTAGCTTCAAACATTTCTGGACGTTTTTCAATGGCAAAAATCAATGAATATTGTAAATGCACAAACAGTAATTTCTCCACATTGCAAGGTGCAATTCTGAAATTTTTTGCTTTTTCCTGCTCCTCTTAGCATGATAAAGAAGATTCAAAGAGAGTGAGATGCCAGCTCTTTTCATTCAGTCAGTAGCTTCAAACATTTCTGGTATATGAATGAAATGATGTTTTTCAATGGCAAAAATCAATGAATATTGTAAATGCACAAACAGTAATTTCTCCGCATTGCAAGGTGCAATTCTGAAATTTTTTGCTTTTTCCTGCTCCTCTTAGCATGATAAAGAAGATTCAAAGAGAGTGAGATGCCAGCTCCTTTCATTCAGTCAGTAGCTTCAAACATTTCTGGACGTTTTTCAAAGGCAAAAATCAATGAATATTGTAAATGCACAAACAGTAATTTCTCCGCATTGCAAGGTGCAATTCTGAAATTTTTTGCTTTTTCATGCTCCTCTTAGCATGATAAAGAAGATTCAAAGAGAGTGAGATGCCAGCTCCTTTCATTCAGTCAGTAGCTTCAAACATTTCTGGACGTTTTTCAATGGCAAAAATCTATGAATATTGTAAATTCACAAACTAATTTCTCCACATTGCAAGGTGCAATTCTGAAATTTTTTGCTTTTTCCTGCTCCTCTTAGCATGATAAAAAAGATTCAAAGAGAGTGAGATGCCAGCTCTTTTCATTCAGTCAGTAGCTTCAAACATTTCTGGTATATGAATAAAATGATGTTTTTCAATGGCAAAAATCAATGAATATTGTAAATGCACAAACAGTAATTTCTCCGCATTGCAAGGTGCAATTCTGAAATTTTTTGCTTTTTCCTGCTCCTCTTAGCATGATAAAGAAGATTCAAAGAGAGTGCGATGCCAGCTCCTTTCATTCAGTCAGTAGCTTCAAACATTTCTGGACGTTTTTCAATGGCAAAAATCAATGAATATTGTAAATGCACAAACAGTAATTTCTCCACATTGCAAGGTGCAATTCTGAAATTTTTTGCTTTTTCCTGCTCCTCTTAGCATGATAAAGAAGATTCAAAGAGAGTGAGATGCCAGCTCCTTTCATTCAGTCAGTAGCTTCAAACATTTCTGTACGTTTTTCAATGGCAGAAATCAATGAATATTGTAAATGCACAAACAGTAATTTCTCCGCATTGCAAGGTGCAATTCTGAAATTTTTTGCTTTTTCCTGCTCCTCTTAGCATGATAAAGAAGATTCAAAGAGAGTGAGATGCCAGCTCCTTTCATTCAGTCAGTAGCTTCAAACATTTCTGGTATATGAATAACATGATGTTTTTCAATGGCAAATATCAATGAATTTTGTAAATGCACAAACAGTAATTTCTCCGCATTGCAAGGTGCAATTCTGAAATTTTTTGCTTTTTCCTGCTCCTCTTAGCATGATAAAGAAGATTCAAAGAGAGTGAGATGCCAGCTCCTTTCATTCAGTCAGTAACTTCAAACATTTCTGGACGTTTTTCAATGGCAAAAATCAATGAATATTGTAAATGCGCAAACAGTAATTTCTCCACATTGCAAGGTGCAATTCTGAAATTTTTTGCTTTTTCCTGCTCCTCTTAGCATGATAAAGAAGATTCAAAGAGAGTGGGATGCCAGCTCTCTTCATTCAGTCAGTAGCTTCAAACATTTATGGTGTATGAATAACATGATGTTTTTCAATGGCAAAAATCAATGAATATTGTAAATGCACAAACAGTAATTTCTCCGCATTGCAAGGTGCAATTCTGAAATTTTTTGCTTTTTCCTGCTCCTCATAGCATGATAAAGAAGATTCAAAGAGAGTGAGATGCCAGCTCCTTTCATTCAGTCAGTAGCTTCAAACATTTCTGGACGTTTTTCAATGGCAAAAATCAATGAATATTGTAAATGCACAAACAGTAATTTCTCCGCATTGCAAGGTGCAATTCTGAAATTTTTTGCTTTTTCCTGCTCCTCTTAGCATGATAAAGAAGATTCAAAGAGAGTGAGATGCCAGCTCCTTTCATTCAGTCAGTAGCTTCAAACATTTCTGGACGTTTTTCAATGGCAAAAATTAATGAATATTGTAAATGCACAAACAGTAATTTCTCCACATTGCAAGGTGCAATTCTGAAATTTTTTGCTTTTTCCTGCTCCTCTTAGCATGATAAAGAAGATTCAAATAGAGTGAGATGCCAGCTCTTTTCATTCAGTCAGTAGCTTCAAACATTTCTGGTATATGAATAACATGATGTTTTTCAATGGCAAAAATCAATGAATTTTGTAAATGCACAAACAGTAATTTCTCCGCATTGCAAGGTGCAATTCTGAAATTTTTTGCTTTTTCCTGCTCCTCTTAGCATGATAAAGAAGACTCAAAGAGAGTGAGATGCCAGCTCCTTTCATTCAGTCAGTAACTTCAAACATTTCTGGACGTTTTTCAATGGCAAAAATCAATGAATATTGTAAATGCGCAAACAGTAATTTCTCCACATTGCAAGGTGCAATTCTGAAATTTTTTGCTTTTTCCTGCTCCTCTTAGCATGATAAAGAAGATTCAAAGAGAGTGGGATGCCAGCTCTCTTCATTCAGTCAGTAGCTTCAAACATTTATGGTGTATGAATAACATGATGTTTTTCAATGGCAAAAATCAATGAATATTGTAAATGCACAAACAGTAATTTCTCCGCATTGCAAGGTGCAATTCTGAAATTTTTTGCTTTTTCCTGCTCCTCATAGCATGATAAAGAAGATTCAAAGAGAGTGAGATGCCAGCTCCTTTCATTCAGTCAGTAGCTTCAAACATTTCTGGACGTTTTTCAATGGCAAAAATCAATGAATATTGTAAATGCACAAACAGTAATTTCTCCGCATTGCAAGGTGCAATTCTGAAATTTTTTGCTTTATCCTGCTCCTCTTAGCATGATAAAGAAGATTCAAAGAGAGTGAGATGCCAGCTCCTTTCATTCAGTCAGTAGCTTCAAACATTTCTGGACGTTTTTCAATGGCAAAAATTAATGAATATTGTAAATGCACAAACAGTAATTTCTCCACATTGCAAGGTGCAATTCTGAAATTTTTTGCTTTTTCCTGCTCCTTTTAGCATGATAAAGAAGATTCAAATAGAGTGAGATGCCAGCTCTTTTCATTCAGTCAGTAGCTTCAAACATTTCTGGTATATGAATAACATGATGTTTTTCAATGGCAAAAATCAATGAATATTGTAAATGCACAAACAGTAATTTCTCCGCATTGCAAGGTGCAATTCTGAAATTTTTTGCTTTTTCCTGTTCCTCATAGCATGATAAAGAAAATTCAAAGAGAGTGAGATGCCAGCTCCTTTCATCCAGTCAGTAGCTTCAAACATTTCTGGACGTTTTTCAATGGCAAAAATCAATGAATATTGTAAATGCACAAACTAATTTCTCCACATTGCAAGGTGCAATTCTGAAATTTTTTGCTTTTTCCTGCTCCTCTTAGCATGATAAAGAAGATTCAAAGAGAGTGAGATGCCAGCTCTTTTCATTCAGTCAGTAGCTTCAAACATTTCTGGTATATGAATAACATGATGTTTTTCAATGGCAAAAATCAATGAATATTATAAATGCACAAACAGTAATTTCAACGCATTGCAAGGTGCAATTCTGAAATTTTTTGCTTTTTCCTGCTCCTCTTAGCATGATAAAGAAGATTCAAAGAGAGTGAGATGCCAGCTCCTTTCATTCAGTCAGTAGCTTCAAACATTTCTGGACGTTTTTCAATGGCAAAAATTAATGAATATTGTAAATGCACAAACAGTAATTTCTCCACATTGCAAGGTGCAATTCTGAAATTTTTTGCTTTTCCTGCTCCTCTTAGCATGATAAAGAAGATTCAAACAGAGTGAGATGCCAGCTCTTTTCATTCAGTCAGTAGCTTCAAACATTTCTGGTATATGAATAACATGATGTTTTTCAATGGCAAAATTAATGAATATTGTAAATGTACAAACAGTAATTTCTCCGCATTGCAAGGTGCAATTCTGAAATTTTTTGCTTTTTCCTGCTCCTCTTAGCATGATAAAGAAGATTCAAAGAGAGTGAGATGCCAGCTCTTTTCATTCAGTCAGTAGCTTCAAACATTTCTGGATGTTTTTCAATGGCAAAAATCAATGAATATTGTAAATGCACAAACAGTAATTTCTCCACATTGCAAGGTGCAATTCTGAAATTTTTTGCTTTTTCCTGCTCCTCTTAGCATGAGAAAGAAGATTCAAAGAGAGTGAGATGCCAGCTCTTTTCATTCAGTCAGTAGCTTCAAACATTTCTGGAATATGAATAACATGATGTTTTTCAATGGCAAAAATCAATGAATATTGTAAATGCACAAACAGTAATTTCTCCGCATTGCAAGGTGCAATTCTGAAATTTTTGCTTTTTCCTGCTCCTCTTAGCATGATAAAGAAGATTCAAAGAGAGTAAGATGCCAGCTCCTTTCATTCAGTCAGTAGCTTCAAACATTTCTGGACGTTTTTCAATGGCAAAAATCAATGAATATTGTAAATGCACAAACAGTAATTTCTCCACATTGCAAGGTGCAATTCTGAAATTTTTTGCTTTTTCCTGCTCCTCTTAGCATGATAAAGAAGATTCAAAGAGAGTGAGATGCCAGCTCTTTTCATTCAGTCAGTAGCTTCAAACATTTCTGGTATATGAATAACATGATGTTTTTCAATGGCAAAAATTGATGAATATTGTAAATGCACAAACAGTAATTTCTCCGCATTGCAAGGTGCAATTCTGAAATTTTTTGCTTTTTCCTGCTCCTCTTAGCATGATAAAGAATATTCAAAGAGAGTGAGATGCCAGCTCCTTTCATTCAGTCAGTAGCTTCAAACATTTCTGGACGTTTTTCAATGGCAAAAATCAATGAATATTGTAAATGCACAAACAGTAATTTCTCCACATTGCAAGGTGCAATTCTGAAATTTTTTGCTTTTTCCTGCTCCTCTTAGCATGATAAAGAAGATTCAAAGAGAGTGAGATGCCAGCTCTTTTCATTCAGTCAGTAGCTTCAAACATTTCTGGTATATGAATAACATGATGTTTTTCAATGGCAAAAATCAATGAATATTGTAAATGCACAAACAGTAATTTCTCCGCATTGCAAGGTGCAATTCTGAAATTTTTTGCTTTTTCCTGTTCCTCATAGCATGATAAAGAAGATTCAAAGAGAGTGAGATGCCAGCTCCTTTCATTCACTCAGTAGCTTCAAACATTTCTGGACGTTTTTCAATGGCAAAAATCAATGAATATTGTAAATGCACAAACTAATTTCTCCACATTGCAAGGTGCAATTCTGAAATTTTTTGCTTTTTCCTGCTCCTCTTAGCATGATAAAGAAGATTCAAAGAGAGTGAGATGCCAGCTCTTTTCATTCGGTCAGTAGCTTCAAACATTTCTGGTATATGAATAACATGATGTTTTTCAATGGCAAAAATCAATGAATATTGTAAATGCACAAACAGTAATTTCTCCGCATTGCAAGATGCAATTCTGAAATTTTTTGCTTTTTCCTGCTCCTCTTAGCATGATAAAGAAGATTCAAAGAGAGTGAGATGCCAGCTACTTTCATTCAGTCAGTAGCTTCAAACATTTCTGGACGTTTTTCACTGGCAAAAATCAATGAATATTGTAAATGCACAAACAGTAATTTCTCCACATTGCAAGGTGCAATTCTGAAATTTTTTGCTTTTTCCTGCTCCTCTTAGCATGATAAAGAAGATTCAAAGAGAATGAGATGCCAGCTCTTTTCATTCAGTCAGTAGCTTCAAACATTTCTGGTATATGAATAACATGATGTTTTTCAATGGCAAAATCAATGAATATTGTAAATGCACAAACAGTAATTTCTCCGCATTGCAAGGTGCAATTCTGAAATTTTTTGCTTTTTCCTGCTCCTCTTAGCATGATAAAGAAGATTCAAAGAGAGTGAGATGCCAGCTCCTTTCATTCAGTCAGTAGCTTCAAACATTTCTGGACGTTTTTCAATGGCAAAAATCAATGAATATTGTAAATGCACAAACAGTAATTTCTCCACATTGCAAGGTGCAATTCTGAAATTTTTTGCTTTTTCCTGCTCCTCTTAGCATGATAAAGAAGATTCAAAGAGAGTGAGATGCCAGCTCTTTTCATTCAGTCATTAGCTTCACACATTTCTGGTATATGAATAACATGATGTTTTTCAATTGCAAAAATCAATGAATTTTGTAAATGCACAAACAGTAATTTCTCCGCATTGCAAGGTGCAATTCTGAAATTTTTTGCTTTTTCCTGCTCCTCTTAGCATGATAAAGAAGATTCAAAAAGAGTGAGATGCCAGCTCCTTTCATTCAGTCAGTAGCTTCAATCATTTCTGGACGTTTTTCAATGGCAAAAATCAATGAATATTGTAAATGCACAAACAGTAATTTCTCCACATTGCAAGGTGCAATTCTGAAATTTTTTGCTTTTTCCTGCTCCTCTTAGCATGATAAAGAAGATTCAAAGAGAGTGAGATGCCAGCTCTTTTCATTCAGTCAGTAGCTTCAAACATTTCTGGTATATGAATAACAAGATGTTTTTCAATGGCAAAAATCAATGAATATTGTAAATGCACAAACCGTAATTTCTCCGCATTGCAAGGTGCAATTCTGAAATTTTTTGCTTTTTCCTGCTCCTCTTAGCATGATAAAGAAGATTCAAAGAGAGTGAGATGCCAGCTCCTTTCATTCAGTCAGTAGCTTCAAACATTTCTGGACATTTCTCAATTCCAAAAATCAATGAATATTGTAAATGCACAAACAGTAATTTCTCCACATTGCAAGGTGCAATTCTGAAATTTTTTGCTTTTTCCTGCTCCTCTTAGCATGATAAAGAAGATTCAAAGAGAGTGAGATGCCAGCTCTTTTCATTCAGTCAGTAGCTTCAAACATTTCTGGTATATGAATAACATGATATTTTTCAATGGCAAAAATCAATGAATATTGTAAATGCACAAACAGTAATTTCTCCGCATTGCAAGGTGCAATTCTGAAATTTTTTGCTTTTTCCTGCTCCTCTTAGCATGATAAAGAAGATTCAAATAGAGTGAGATGCCAGCTCTTTTCATTCAGTCAGTAGCTTCAAACATTTCTGGACGTTTTTCAATGGCAAAAATCAATGAATATTGTAAATGCACAAACAGTAATTTCTCCACATTCCAAGGTGCAATTCTGAAATTTTTTGCTTTTTCCTGGTCCTCTTAGCATGATAAAGAAGATTCAAAGAGAGTGAGATGCCAGCTCTTTTCATTCAGTCAGTAGCTTCAAACATTTCTTGTATATGAATAACATGATGTTTTATAATGGCAAAAATCAATGAATATTGTAAATGCACAAACAGTAATTTCTCCGCACTGCAAGGTGCAATTCTGAAATTTTTTGCTTTTTCCTGCTCCTCTTAGCATGATAAAGAAGATTCAAATAGAGTGAGATGCCAGCTCCTTTCATTCAGTCAGTAGCTTCAAACATTTCTGGACGTTTTTCAATGGCAAAAATCAATGAATATTGTAAATGCACAAACAGTAATTTCTCCACATTGCAAGGTGCAATTCTGAAATTTTTTGCTTTTTCCTGCACCTCTTAGCATGATAAAGAAGATTCAAAGAGAGTGAGATGCCAGCTCTTTTCATTCAGTCAGTAGCTTCAAACATTTCTGGTATATGAATAACATGATGTTTTTTAATGGCAAAAATCAATGAATATTGTAAATGCACAAACAGTAATTTCTCCGCATTGCAAGGTGCAATTCTAAAATTTTTTGCTTTTTCCTGCTCCTCTTAGCATGATAAAGAAGATTCAAAGAGAGTGAGATGCCAGCTCCTTTCATTCAGTCAGTAGCTTCAAACATTTCTGGACGTTTTTCAATGGCAAAAATTAATGAATATTGTAAATGCACAAACTAATTTCTCCACATTGCAAGGTGCAATTCTGAAATTTTTGGCTTTTTCCTGCTCCTCTTAGCATGATAAAGAAGATTCAAAGAGAGTGAGATGCCAGCTCTTTTCATTCAGTCAGTAGCTTCAAACATTTCTGGTATATGAATAAAATGATGTTTTTCAATGGCAAAAATCAATGAATATTGTAAATGCACAAACAGTAATTTCTCCGCATTGCAAGGTGCAATTCTGAAATTTTTTGCTTTTTCCTGCTCCTCTTAGCATGATAAAGAAGATTCAAAGAGAGTGAGATGCCAGCTCCTTTCATTCAGTCAGTAGCTTCAAACATTTCTGGACGTTTTTCAATGGCAAAAATCAATGAATATTGTAAATGCACAAACAGTAATTTCTCCACATTGCAAGGTGCAATTCTGAAATTTTTTGCTTTTTCCTGCTCCTCTTAGCATGATAAAGAAGATTCAAAGAGAGTGAGATGCCAGCTCCTTTCATTCAGTCAGTAACTTCAAACATTTCTGGACGTTTTTCAATGGCAAAAATCAATGAATATTGTAAATGCACAAACAGTAATTTCTCCACATTGCAAGGTGCAATTCTGAAATTTTTTGCTTTTTCCTGCTCCTCTTAGCATGATAAAGAAGATTCAAAGAGAGTGAGATGCCAGCTCTTTTCATTCAGTCAGTAGCTTCAAACATTTCTGGTATATGAATAACATGATGTTTTTCAATGGCAAAAATCAATGAATATTGTAAATGCACAAACAGTAATTTCTCCGCATTGCAAGGTGCAATTCTGAAATTTTTTGCTTTTTCCTGCTCCTCTTAGCATGATAAAGAAGATTCAAAGAGAGTGAGATGCCAGCTCCTTTCATTCAGTCAGTAACTTCAAACATTTCTGGACGTTTTTCAATGGCAAAAATCAATGAATATTGTAAATGCACAAACAGTAATTTCTCCACATTGCAAGGTGCAATTCTGAAATTTTTTGCTTTTTCCTGCTCCTCTTAGCATGATAAAGAAGATTCAAAGAGAGTGAGATGCCAGCTCTTTTCATTCAGTCAGTAGCTTCAAACATTTATGGTATATGAATAACATGATGTTTTTCAATGGCAAAAATCAATGAATATTGTAAATGCACAAACAGTAATTTCTCCGCATTGCAAGGTGCAATTCTGAAATTTTTTGCTTTTTCCTGCTCCTCATAGCATGATAAAGAAGATTCAAAGAGAGTGAGATGCCAGCTCCTTTCATTCAGTCAGTAGCTTCAAACATTTCTGGACGTTTTTCAATGGCAAAAATCAATGAATATTGTAAATGCACAAACTAATTTCTCCACATTGCAAGGTGCAATTCTGAAATTTTTTGCTTTTTCCTGCTCCTCTTAGCATGATAAAGAAGATTCAAAGAGAGTGAGATGCCAGCTCTTTTCATTCAGTCAGTAGCTTCAAACATTTCTGGTATATGAATAACATGATGTTTTTCAATGGCAAAAATCGATGAATATTGTAAATGCACAAACAGTAATTTCTCCGCATTGCAAGGTGCAATTCTGAAATTTTTTGCTTTTTCCTGCTCCTCTTAGCATGATAAAGAAGATTCAAAGAGAGTGAGATGCCAGCTCCTTTCATTCAGTCAGTAGCTTCAAACATTTCTGGATGTTTTTCAATGGCAAAAATCAATGAATATTGTAAATGCACAAACAGTAATTTCTCCACATTGCAAGGTGCAATTCTGAAATTTTTTGCTTTTTCCTGCTCCTCTTAGCATGATAAAGAAGATTCAAAGAGAGTGAGTTGCCAGCTCTTTTCATTCAGTCAGTAGCTTCAAACATTTCTGGTATATGAATAACATGATGTTTTTCAATGGCAAAAATCAATGAATATTGTAAATGCACAAACAGTAATTTCTCCGCATTGCAAGGTGCAATTCTGAAATTTTTTGCTTTTTCCTGTTCCTCATAGCATGATAAAGAAGATTCAAAGAGAGTGAGATGCCAGCTCCTTTCATTCAGTCAGTAGCTTCAAACATTTCTGGACGTTTTTCAATGGCAAAAATCAATGAATATTGTAAATGCACAAACTAATTTCTCCACATTGCAAGGTGCAATTCTGAAATTTTTTGCTTTTTCCTGCTCCTCTTAGCATGATAAAGATGATTCAAAGAGAGTGAGATGCCAGCTCTTTTCATTCAGTCAGTAGCTTCAAACATTTCTGGTATATGAATAACATGATGTTTTTCAATGGTAAAATCAATGAATATTGTAAATGCACAAACAGTAATTTCTCCGCATTGCAAGGTGCAATTCTGAAATTTTTTGCTTTTTCCTGCTCCTCTTAGCATGATAAAGAAGATTCAAAGAGAGTGAGATGCCAGCTACTTTCATTCAGTCAGTAGCTTCAAACATTTCTGGACGTTTTTCAATGGCAAAAATCAATGAATATTGTAAATGCACAAACAGTAATTTCTCCACATTGCAAGGTGCAATTCTGAAATTTTTTGCTTTTTCCTGCTCCTCTTAGCATGATAAAGAAGATTCAAAGAGAGTGAGATGCCAGCTCTTTTCATTCAGTCAGTAGCTTCAAACATTTCTGGTATATGAATAACATGATGTTTTTCAATGGCAAAAATCAATGAATATTGTAAATGCACAAACAGTAATTTCTCCGCATTGCAAGGTGCAATTCTGAAATTTTTGCTTTTTCCTGCTCCTCTTAGCATGATAAAGAAGATTCAAAGAGAGTAAGATGCCAGCTCCTTTCATTCAGTCAGTAGCTTCAAACATTTCTGGACGTTTTTCAGTGGCAAAAATCAATGAATATTGTAAATGCACAAACAGTAATTTCTCCACATTGCAAGGTGCAATTTTGAAATTTTTTGCTTTTTCCTGCTCCTCTTAGCATGATAAAGAAGATTCAAAGAGAGTGAGATGCCAGCTCTTTTCATTCAGTCAGTAGCTTCAAACATTTCTGGTATATGAATAACATGATGTTTTTCAATGGCAAAAATCGATGAATATTGTAAATGCACAAACAGTAATTTCTCCGCATTGCAAGGTGCAATTCTGAAATTTTTTGCTTTTTCCTGCTCCTCTTAGCATGATAAAGAAGATTCAAAGAGAGTGAGATGCCAGCTCCTTTCATTCAGTCAGTAACTTCAAACATTTCTGGACGTTTTTCAATGGCAAAAATCAATGAATATTGTAAATGCACAAACAGTAATTTCTCCACATTGCAAGGTGCAATTCTGAAATTTTTTGCTTTTTCCTGCTCCTCTTAGCATGATAAAGAAGATTCAAAGAGAGTGAGATGCCAGCTCTTTTCATTCAGTCAGTAGCTTCAAACATTTCTGGTATATGAATAACATGATGTTTTTCAATGGCAAAAATCAATGAATATTGTAAATGCACAAACAGTAATTTCTCCGCATTGCAATGTGCAATTCTGAAATTTTTTGCTTTTTCCTGCTCCTCTTAGCATGATAAAGAAGATTCAAAGAGAGTGAGATGCCAGCTCCTTTCATTCAGTCAGTAACTTCAAACATTTCTGGACGTTTTTCAATGGCAAAAATCAATGAATATTGTAAATGCACAAACAGTAATTTCTCCACATTGCAAGGTGCAATTCTGAAATTTTTTGCTTTTTCCTGCTCCTCTTAGCATGATAAAGAAGATTCAAAGAGAGTGAGATGCCAGCTCTTTTCATTCAGTCAGTAGCTTCAAACATTTATGGTATATGAATAACATGATGTTTTTCAATGGCAAAAATCAATGAATATTGTAAATGCACAAACAGTAATTTCTCCGCATTGCAAGGTGCAATTCTGAAATTTTTTGCTTTTTCCTGCTCCTCAAAGTATGATAAAGAAGATTCAAAGAGAGTGAGATGCCAGCTCCTTTCATTCAGTCAGTAGCTTCAAACATTTCTGGACGTTTTTCAATGGCAAAAATCAATGAATATTGTAAATGCACAAACTAATTTCTCCACATTGCAAGGTGCAATTCTGAAATTTTTTGCTTTTTCCTGCTCCTCTTAGCATGATAAAGAAGATTCAAAGAGAGTGAGATGCCAGCTCTTTTCATTCAGTCAGTAGCTTCAATCATTTCTGGTATATGAATAACATGATGTTTTTCAATGGCAAAAATCGATGAATATTGTAAATGCACAAACAGTAATTTCTCCGCATTGCAAGGTGCAATTCTGAAATTTTTTGCTTTTTCCTGCTCCTCTTAGCATGATAAAGAAGATTCAAAGAGAGTGAGATGCCAGCTCCTTTCATTCAGTCAGTAGCTTCAAACATTTCTGGATGTTTTTCAATGGCAAAAATCAATGAATATTGTAAATACACAAACAGTAATTTCTCCACATTGCAAGGTGCAATTCTGAAATTTTTTGCTTTTTCCTGCTCCTCTTAGCATGATAAAGAAGATTCAAAGAGAGTGAGATGCCAGCTCTTTTCATTCAGTCAGTAGCTTCAAACATTTATGGTATATGAATAACATGATGTTTTTCAATGGCAAAAATCAATGAATATTGTAAATGCACAAACAGTAATTTCTCCGCATTGCAAGGTGCAATTCTGAAATTTTTTGCTTTTTCCTGCTCCTCATAGCATGATAAAGAAGATTCAAAGAGAGTGAGATGCCAGCTCCTTTCATTCAGTCAGTAGCTTCAAACATTTCTGGACGTTTTTCAATGGCAAAAATCAATGAATATTGTAAATGCACAAACTAATTTCTCCACATTGCAAGGTGCAATTCTGAAATTTTTTGCTTTTTCCTGCTCCTCTTAGCATGATAAAGAAGATTCAAAGAGAGTGAGATGCCAGCTCTTTTCATTCAGTCAGTAGCTTCAAACATTTCTGGTATATGAATAACATGATGTTTTTCAATGGCAAAAATCGATGAATATTGTAAATGCACAAACAGTAATTTCTCCGCATTGCAAGGTGCAATTCTGAAATTTTTTGCTTTTTCCTGCTCCTCTTAGCATGATAAAGAAGATTCAAAGAGAGTGAGATGCCAGCTCCTTTCATTCAGTCAGTAGCTTCAAACATTTCTGGATGTTTTTCAATGGCAAAAATCAATGAATATTGTAAATACACAAACAGTAATTTCTCCACATTGCAAGGTGCAATTCTGAAATTTTTTGCTTTTTCCTGCTCCTCTAAGCATGATAAAGAAGATTCAAAGAGAGTGAGATGCCAGCTCTTTTCATTCAGTCAGTAGCTTCAAACATTTCTGGTATATGAATAACATGATGTTTTTCAATGGCAAAAATCAATGAATATTGTAAATGCACAAACAGTAATTTCTCCGCATTGCAAGGTGCAATTCTGAAATTTTTTGCTTTTTCCTGTTCCTCATAGCATGATAAAGAAGATTCAAAGAGAGTGAGATGCCAGCTACTTTCATTCAGTCAGTAGCTTCAAACATTTCTGGACGTTTTTCAATGGCAAAAATCAATGAATATTGTAAATGCACAAACAGTAATTTCTCCACATTGCAAGGTGCAATTCTGAAATTTTTTGCTTTTTCCTGCTCCTCTTAGCATGATAAAGAAGATTCAAAGAGAGTGAGATGCCAGCTCTTTTCATTCAGTCAGTAGCTTCAAACATTTCTGGTATATGAATAACATGATGTTTTTCAATGGCAAAAATCAATGAATATTGTAAATGCACAAACAGTAATTTCTCCGCATTGCAAGGTGCAATTCTGAAATTTTTGCTTTTTCCTGCTCCTCTTAGCATGATAAAGAAGATTCAAAGAGAGTAAGATGCCAGCTCCTTTCATTCAGTCAGTAGCTTCAAAACATTTCTGGACGTTTTTCAATGGCAAAAATCAATGAATATTGTAAATGCACAAACAGTAATTTCTCCACATTGCAAGGTGCAATTTTGAAATTTTTTGCTTTTTCCTGCTCCTCTTAGCATGATAAAGAAGATTCAAAGAGAGTGAGATGCCAGCTCTTTTCATTCAGTTAGTAGCTTCAAACATTTCTGGTATATGAATAACATGATGTTTTTCAATGGCAAAAATCGATGAATATTGTAAATGCACAAACAGTAATTTCTCCGCATTGCAAGGTGCAATTCTGAAATTTTTTGCTTTTTCCTGCTCCTCTTAGCATGATAAAGAAGATTCAAAGAGAGTGAGATGCCAGCTCCTTTCATTCAGTCAGTAACTTCAAACATTTCTGGACGTTTTTCAATGTCAAAAATCAATGAATATTGTAAATACACAAACAGTAATTTCTCCACATTGCAAGGTGCAATTCTGAAATTTTTTGCTTTTTCCTGCTCCTCTTAGCATGATAAAGAAGATTCAAAGAGAGTGAGATGCCAGCTCTTTTCATTCAGTCAGTAGCTTCAAACATTTCTGGTATATGAATAACATGATGTTTTTCAATGGCAAAAATCAATGAATATTGTAAATGCACAAACAGTAATTTCTCCGCATTGCAAGGTGCAATTCTGAAATTTTTTGCTTTTTCCTGCTCCTCTTAGCATGATAAAGAAGATTCAAAGAGAGTGAGATGCCAGCTCCTTTCATTCAGTCAGTAACTTCAAACATTTCTGGACGTTTTTCAATGGCAAAAATCAATGAATATTGTAAATGCACAAACAGTAATTTCTCCACATTGCAAGGTGCAATTCTGAAATTTTTTGCTTTTTCCTGCTCCTCTTAGCATGATAAAGAAGATTCAAAGAGAGTGAGATGCCAGCTCTTTTCATTCAGTCAGTAGCTTCAAACATTTATGGTATATGAATAACATGATGTTTTTCAATGGCAAAAATCAATGAATATTGTAAATGCACAAACAGTAATTTCTCCGCATTGCAAGGTACAATTCTGAAATTTTTTGCTTTTTCCTGCTCCTCATAGCATGATAAAGAAGATTCAAAGAGAGTGAGATGCCAGCTCCTTTCATTCAGTCAGTAGCTTCAAACATTTCTGGATGTTTTTCAATGGCAAAAATCAATGAATATTGTAAATGCACAAAATAATTTCTCCACATTGCAAGGTGCAATTCTGAAATTTTTTGCTTTTTCCTGCTCCTCTTAGCATGATAAAGAAGATTCAAAGAGAGTGAGATGCCAGCTCTTTTCATTCAGTCAGTAGCTTCAAACATTTCTGGTATATGAATAACATGATGTTTTTCAATGGCAAAAATCGATGAATATTGTAAATGCACAAACAGTAATTTCTCCGCATTGCAAGGTGCAATTCTGAAATTTTTTGCTTTTTCCTGCTCCTCTTAGCATGATAAAGAAGATTCAAAGAGAGTGAGATGCCAGCTCCTTTCATTCAGTCAGTAGCTTCAAACATTTCTGGATGTTTTTCAATGGCAAAAATCAATGAATATTGTAAATACACAAACAGTAATTTCTCCACATTGCAAGGTGCAATTCTGAAATTTTTTGCTTTTTCCTGCTCCTCTAAGCATGATAAAGAAGATTCAAAGAGAGTGAGATGCCAGCTCTTTTCATTCAGTCAGTAGCTTCAAACATTTCTGGTATATGAATAACATGATGTTTTTCAATGGCAAAAATCAATGAATATTGTAAATGCACAAACAGTAATTTCTCCGCATTGCAAGGTGCAATTCTGAAATTTTTTGCTTTTTCCTGTTCCTCATAGCATGATAAAGAAGATTCAAAGAGAGGGAGATGCCAGCTCCTTTCATTCAGTCAGTAGCTTCAAACATTTCTGGACGTTTTTCAATGGCAAAAATCAATGAATATTGTAAATGCACAAACTAATTTCTCCACATTGCAAGGTGCAATTCTGAAATTTTTTGCTTTTTCCTGCTCCTCTTAGCATGATAAAGAAGATTCAAAGAGAGTGAGATGCCAGCTCTTTTCATTCAGTCAGTAGCTTCAAACATTTCTGGTATATGAATAACATGATGTTTTTCAATGGCAAAAATCAATGAATATTGTAAATGCACAAACAGTAATTTCTCCGCATTGCAAGGTGCAATTCTGAAATTTTTGCTTTTTCCTGCTCCTCTTAGCATGATAAAGAAGATTCAAAGAGAGTAAGATGCCAGCTCCTTTCATTCAGTCAGTAGCTTCAAACATTTCTGGACGTTTTTCAATGGCAAAAATCAATGAATATTGTAAATGCACAAACAGTAATTTCTCCACATTGCAAGGTGCAATTTTGAAATTTTTTGCTTTTTCCTGCTCCTCTTAGCATGATAAAGAAGATTCAAAGAGAGTGAGATGCCAGCTCTTTTCATTCAGTCAGTAGCTTCAAACATTTCTGGTATATGAATAACATGATGTTTTTCAATGGCAAAAATCGATGAATATTGTAAATGCACAAACAGTAATTTCTCCGCATTGCAAGGTGCAATTCTGAATTTTTTTGCTTTTTCCTGCTCCTCTTAGCATGATAAAGAAGATTCAAAGAGAGTGAGATGCCAGCTCCTTTCGTTCAGTCAGTAGCTTCAAACATTTCTGGACGTTTTTCAATGGCAAAAATCAATGAATATTGTAAATGCACAAACAGTAATTTCTCCACATTGCAAGGTGCAATTCTGAAATTTTTTGCTTTTTCCTGCTCCTCTTAGCATGATAAAGAAGATTCAAAGAGAGTGAGATGCCAGCTCTTTTCATTCAGTCAGTAGCTTCAAACATTTCTGGTATATGAATAACATGATGTTTTTCAATGGCAAAAATCAATGAATATTGTAAATGCACAAACAGTAATTTCTCCGCATTGCAAGGTGCAATTCTGAAATTTTTTGCTTTTTCCTGTTCCTCATAGCATGATAAAGAAGATTCAAAGAGAGTGAGATGCCAGCTCCTTTCATTCAGTCAGTAGCTTCAAACATTTCTGGACGTTTTTCAATGGCAAAAATCAATGAATATTGTAAATGCACAAACTAATTTCTCCACATTGCAAGGTGCAATTCTGAAATTTTTTGCTTTTTCCTGCTCCTCTTAGCATGATAAAGAAGATTCAAAGAGAGTGAGATGCCAGCTCTTTTCATTCAGTCAGTAGCTTCAAACATTTCTGGTATATGAATAACATGATGTTTTTCAATGGCAAAAATCAATGAATATTGTAAATGCACAAACAGTAATTTCTCCGCATTGCAAGGTGCAATTCTGAAATTTTTTGCTTTTTCCTGCTCCTCTTAGCATGATAAAGAAGATTCAAAGAGAGTGAGATGCCAGCTCCTTTCATTCAGTCAGTAGCTTCAAACATTTCTGGACGTTTTTCAATGGCAAAAATCAATGAATATTGTAAATGCACAAACAGTAATTTCTCCACATTGCAAGGTGCAATTCTGAAATTTTTTGCTTTTTCCTGCTCCTCTTAGCATGATAAAGAAGATTCAAAGAGAATGAGATGCCAGCTCTTTTCATTCAGTCAGTAGCTTCAAACATTTCTGGTATATGAATAACATGATGTTTTTCAATGGCAAAATCAATGAATATTGTAAATGCACAAACAGTAATTTCTCCGCATTGCAAGGTGCAATTCTGAAATTTTTTGCTTTTTCCTGCTCCTCTTAGCATGATAAAGAAGATTCAAAGAGAGTGAGATGCCAGCTCCTTTCATTCAGTCAGTAACTTCAAACATTACTGGACGTTTTTCAATGGCAAAAATCAATGAATATTGTAAATGCACAAACAGTAATTTCTCCACAATGCAAGGTGCAATTCTGAAATTTTTTGCTTTTTCCTGCTCCTCTTAGCATGATAAAGAAGATTCAAAGAGAGTGAGATGCCAGCTCTTTTCATTCAGTCAGTAGCTTCAAACATTTCTGGTATATGAATAACATGATGTTTTTCAATGGCAAAAATCAATGAATATTGTAAATGCACAAACAGTAATTTCTCCGCATTGCAAGGTGCAATTCTGAAATTTTTTGCTTTTTCCTGCTCCTCATAGCATGATATAGAAGATTCAAAGAGAGTGAGATGCCAGCTCCTTTCATTCAGTCAGTAGCTTCAAACATTTCTGGACGTTTTTCAATGGCAAAAATCAATGAATATTGTAAATGCACAAACTAATTTCTCCACATTGCAAGGTGCAATTCTGAAATTTTTTGCTTTTTCCTGCTCCTCTTAGCATGATAAAGAAGATTCAAAGAGAGTGAGATGCCAGCTCTTTTCATTCAGTCAGTAGCTTCAAACATTTCTGGTATATGAATAACATGATGTTTTTCAATGGCAAAAATCGATGAATATTGTAAATGCACAAACAGTAATTTCTCCGCATTGCAAGGTGCAATTCTGAAATTTTTTGCTTTTTCCTGCTCCTCTTAGCATGATAAAGAAGATTCAAAGAGAGTGAGATGCCAGCTCCTTTCATTCAGTCAGTAGCTTCAAACATTTCTGGATGTTTTTCAATGGCAAAAATCAATGAATATTGTAAATGCACAAACAGTAATTTCTCCACATTGCAAGGTGCAATTCTGAAATTTTTTGCTTTTTCCTGCTCCTCTTAGCATGATAAAGAAGATTCAAAGAGAGTGAGATGCCAGCTCTTTTCATTCAGTCAGTAGCTTCAAACATTTCTGGTATATGAATAACATGATGTTTTTCAATGGCAAAAATCAATGAATATTGTAAATGCACAAACAGTAATTTCTCCGCATTGCAAGGTGCAATTCTGAAATTTTTTGCTTTTTCTTGTTCCTCATAGCATGATAAAGAAGATTCAAAGAGAGTGAGATGCCAGCTCCTTTCATTCAGTCAGTAGCTTCAAACATTTCTGGACGTTTTTCAATGGCAAAAATCAATGAATATTGTAAATGCACAAACTAATTTCTCCACATTGCAAGGTGCAATTCTGAAATTTTTTGCTTTTTCCTGCTCCTCTTAGCATGATAAAGAAGATTCAAAGAGAGTGAGATGCCAGCTCTTTTCATTCAGTCAGTAGCTTCAAACATTTCTGGTATATGAATAACATGATGTTTTTCAATGGCAAAAATCAATGAATATTGTAAATGCACAAACAGTAATTTCTCCGCATTGCAAGGTGCAATTCTGAAATTTTTTGCTTTTTCCTGCTCCTCTTAGCGTGATAAAGAAGATTCAAAGAGAGTGAGATGCCAGCTCTTTTCATTCAGTCAGTAGCTTCAAACATTTCTGGTATATGAATAACATGATGTTTTTCAATGGTAAAATCAATGAATATTGTAAATGCACAAACAGTAATTTCTCCGCATTGCAAGGTGCAATTCTGAAATTTTTTGCTTTTTCCTGCTCCTCTTAGCATGATAAAGAAGATTCAAAGAGAGTGAGATGCCAGCTCCTTTCATTCAGTCAGTAGCTTCAAACATTTCTGGACGTTTTTCAATGGCAAAAATCAATGAATATTGTAAATGCACAAACAGTAATTTCTCCACATTACAAGGTGCAATTCTGAAATTTTTTGCTTTTTCCTGCTCCTCTTAGCATGAGAAAGAAGATTCAAAGAGAGTGAGATGCCAGCTCTTTTCATTCAGTAAGTAGCTTCAAACATTTCTGGTATATGAATAACATGATGTTTTTCAATGGCAAAAATCAATGAATATTGTAAATGCACAAACAGTAATTTCTCCGCATTGCAAGGTGCAATTCTGAAATTTTTGCTTTTTCCTGCTCCTCTTAGCATGATAAAGAAGATTCAAAGAGAGTAAGATGCCAACTCCTTTCATTCAGTCAGTAGCTTCAAACATTTCTGGACGTTTTTCAATGGCAAAAATCAATGAATATTGTAAATGCACAAACAGTAATTTCTCCACATTGCAAGGTGCAATTCTGAAATTTTTTGCTTTTTCCTGCTCCTCTTAGCATGATAAAGAAGATTCAAAGAGAGTGAGATGCCAGCTCTTTTCATTCAGTCAGTAGCTTCAAACATTTCTGGTATATGAATAACATGATGTTTTTCAATGGCAAAAATCGATGAATATTGTAAATGCACAAACAGTAATTTCTCCGCATTGCAAGGTGCAATTCTGAAATTTTTTGCTTTTTCCTGCTCCTCTTAGCATGATAAAGAAGATTCAAAGAGAGTGAGATGCCAGCTCCTTTCATTCAGTCAGTAGCTTCAAACATTTCTGGACGTTTTTCAATGGCAAAAATCAATGAATATTGTAAATGCACAAACAGTAATTTCTCCACATTGCAAGGTGCAATTCTGAATTTTTTTGCTTTTTCCTGCTCCTCTTAGCATGATAAAGAAGATTCAAAGAGAGTGAGATGCCAGCTCTTTTCATTCAGTCAGTAGCTTCAAACATTTCTGGTATATGAATAACATGATGTTTTTCAATGGCAAAAATCAATGAATATTGTAAATGCACAAACAGTAATTTCTCCGCATTGCAAGGTGCAATTCTGAAATTTTTTGCTTTTTCCTGTTCCTCATAGCATGATAAAGAAGATTCAAAGAGAGTGAGATGCCAGCTCCTTTCATTCAGTCAGTAGCTTCAAACATTTCTGGACGTTTTTCAATGGCAAAAATCAATGAATATTGTAAATGCACAAACTAATTTCTCCACATTGCAAGGTGCAATTCTGAAATTTTTTGCTTTTTCCTGCTCCTCTTAGCATGATAAAGAAGATTCAAAGAGAGTGAGATGCCAGCTCTTTTCATTCAGTCAGTAGCTTCAAACATTTCTGGTATATGAATAACATGATGTTTTTCAATGGCAAAAATCAATGAATATTGTAAATGCACAAACAGTAATTTCTCCGCATTGCAAGGTGCAATTCTGAAATTTTTTGCTTTTTCCTGCTCCTCTTAGCATGATAAAGAAGATTCAAAGAGAGTGAGATGCCAGCTCCTTTCATTCAGTCAGTAGCTTCAAACATTTCTGGACGTTTTTCAATGGCAAAAATCAATGAATATTGTAAATGCACAAACAGTAATTTCTCCACATTGCAAGGTGCAATTCTGAAATTTTTTGCTTTTTCCTGCTCCTCTTAGCATGATAAAGAAGATTCAAAGAGAATGAGATGCCAGCTCTTTTCATTCAGTCAGTAGCTTCAAACATTTCTGGTATATGAATAACATGATGTTTTTCAATGGCAAAATCAATGAATATTGTAAATGCACAAACAGTAATTTCTCTGCATTGCAAGGTGCAATTCTGAAATTTTTTGCTTTTTCCTGCTCCTCTTAGCATGATAAAGAAGATTCAAAGAGAGTGAGATGCCAGCTCCTTTCATTCAGTCAGTAGCTTCAAACATTTCTGGACGTTTTTCAATGGCAAAAATCAATGAATATTGTAAATGCACAAACAGTAATTTCTCCACATTGCAAGGTGCAATTCTGAAATTTTTTGCTTTTTCCTGCTCCTCTTAGCATGATAAAGAAGATTCAAAGAGAGTGAGATGCCAGCTCTTTTCATTCAGTCATTAGCTTCACACATTTCTGGTATATGAATAACATGATGTTTTTCAATGGCAAAAATCAATGAATTTTGTAAATGCACAAACAGTAATTTCTCCGCATTGCAAGGTGCAATTCTGAAATTTTTTGCTTTTTCCTGCTCCTCTTAGCATGATAAAGAAGATTCAAAAAGAGTGAGATGCCAGCTCCTTTCATTCAGTCAGTAGCTTCAATCATTTCTGGACGTTTTTCAATGGCAAAAATCAATGAATATTGTAAATGCACAAACAGTAATTTCTCCACATTGCAAGGTGCTATTCTGAAATTTTTTGCTTTTTCCTGCTCCTCTTAGCATGATAAAGAAGATTCAAAGAGAGTGAGATGCCAGCTCTTTTCATTCAGTCAGTAGCTTCAAACATTTCTGGTATATGAATAACAAGATGTTTTTCAATGGCAAAAATCAATGAATATTGTAAATGCACAAACCGTAATTTCTCCGCATTGCAAGGTGCAATTCTGAAATTTTTTGCTTTTTCCTGCTCCTCTTAGCATGATAAAGAAGATTCAAAGAGAGTGAGATGCCAGCTCCTTTCATTCAGTCAGTAGCTTCAAACATTTCTGGACATTTCTCAATTCCAAAAATCAATGAATATTGTAAATGCACAAACAGTAATTTCTCCACATTGCAAGGTGCAATTCTGAAATTTTTTGCTTTTTCCTGCTCCTCTTAGCATGATAAAGAATATTCAAAGAGAGTGAGATGCCAGCTCTTTTCATTCAGTCAGTAGCTTCAAACATTTCTGGTATATGAATAACATGATGTTTTTCAATGGCAAAAATCAATGAATATTGTAAATGCACAAACAGTAATTTCTCCGCATTGCAAGGTGCAATTCTGAAATTTTTTGCTTTTTCCTGTTCCTCATAGCATGATAAAGAAGATTCAAAGAGAGTGAGATGCCAGCTCCTTTCATTCAGTCAGTAGCTTCAAACATTTCTGGACGTTTTTCAATGGCAAAAATCAATGAATATTGTAAATGCACAAACTAATTTCTCCACATTGCAAGGTGCAATTCTGAAATTTTTTGCTTTTTCCTGCTCCTCTTAGCATGATAAAGAAGATTCAAAGAGAGTGAGATGCCAGCTCTTTTCATTCAGTCAGTAGCTTCAAACATTTCTGGTATATGAATAACATGATGTTTTTCAATGGCAAAAATCAATGAATATTGTAAATGCACAAACAGTAATTTCTCCGCATTGCAAGGTGCAATTCTGAAATTTTTTGCTTTTTCCTGCTCCTCTTAGCATGATAAAGAAGATTCAAAGAGAGTGAGATGCCAGCTCCTTTCATTCAGTCAGTAGCTTCAAACATTTCTGGACATTTTTCAATGGCAAAAATCAATGAATATTGTAAATGCACAAACAGTAATTTCTCCACATTGCAAGGTGCAATTCTGAAATTTTTTGCTTTTTCCTGCTCCTCTTAGCATGATAAAGAAGATTCAAAGAGAATGAGATGCCAGCTCTTTTCATTCAGTCAGTAGCTTCAAACATTTCTGGTATATGAATAACATGATGTTTTTCAATGGCAAAATCAATGAATATTGTAAATGCACAAACAGTAATTTCTCCGCATTGCAAGGTGCAATTCTGAAATTTTTTGCTTTTTCCTGCTCCTCTTAGCATGATAAAGAAGATTCAAAGAGAGTGAGATGCCAGCTCCTTTCATTCAGTCAGTAGCTTCAAACATTTCTGGACGTTTTTCAATGGCAAAAATCAATGAATATTGTAAATGCACAAACAGTAATTTCTCCACATTGCAAGGTGCAATTCTGAAATTTTTTGCTTTTTCCTGCTCCTCTTAGCATGATAAAGAAGATTCAAAGAGAGTGAGATGCCAGCTCTTTTCATTCAGTCATTAGCTTCACACATTTCTGGTATATGAATAACATGATGTTTTTCAATGGCAAAAATCAATGAATTTTGTAAATGCACAAACAGTAATTTCTCCGCATTGCAAGGTGCAATTCTGAAATTTTTTGCTTTTTCCTGCTCCTCTTAGCATGATAAAGAAGATTCAAAAAGAGTGAGATGCCAGCTCCTTTCATTCAGTCAGTAGCTTCAATCATTTCTGGACGTTTTTCAATGGCAAAAATCAATGAATATTGTAAATGCACAAACAGTAATTTCTCCACATTGCAAGGTGCAATTCTGAAATTTTTTGCTTTTTCCTGCTCCTCTTAGCATGATAAAGAAGATTCAAAGAGAGTGAGATGCCAGCTCTTTTCATTCAGTCAGTAGCTTCAAACATTTCTGGTATATGAATAACAAGATGTTTTTCAATGGCAAAAATCAATGAATATTGTAAATGCACAAACCGTAATTTCTCCGCATTGCAAGGTGCAATTCTGAAATTTTTTGCTTTTTCCTGCTCCTCTTAGCATGATAAAGAAGATTCAAAGAGAGTGAGATGCCAGCTCCTTTCATTCAGTCAGTAGCTTCAAACATTTCTGGACATTTCTCAATTCCAAAAATCAATGAATATTGTAAATGCACAAACAGTAATTTCTCCACATTGCAAGGTGCAATTCTGAAATTTTTTGCTTTTTCCTGCTCCTCTTAGCATGATAGAGAAGATTCAAAGAGAGTGAGATGCCAGCTCCTTTCATTCAGTCAGTAGCTTCAAACATTTCTGGACGTTTTTCAATGGCAAAAATCAATGAATATTGTAAATGCACAAACAGTAATTTCTCCACATTGCAAGGTGCAATTCTGAAATTTTTTGCTTTTTCCTGGTCCTCTTAGCATGATAAAGAAGATTCAAAGAGAGTGAGATGCCAGCTCTTTTCATTCAGTCAGTAGCTTCAAACATTTCTGGTATATGAATAACATGATGTTTTATAATGGCAAAAATCAATGAATATTGTAAATGCACAAACAGTAATTTCTCCGCACTGCAAGGTGCAATTCTGAAATTTTTTGCTTTTTCCTGCTCCTCTTAGCATGATAAAGAAGATTCAAAGAGAGTGAGATGCCAGCTCCTTTCATTCAGTCAGTAGCTTCAAACATTTCTGGACGTTTTTCAATGGCAAAAATCAATGAATATTGTAAATGCACAAACAGTAATTTCTCCACATTGCAAGGTGCAATTCTGAAATTTTTTGCTTTTTCCTGCTCCTCTTAGCATGATAAAGAAGATTCAAAGAGAGTGAGATGCCAGCTCTTTTCATTCAGTCAGTAGCTTCAAACATTTCTGGTATATGAATAACATGATGTTTTTCAATGGCAAAAATCAATGAATTTTGTAAATGCACAAACAGTAATTTCTCCGCATTGCAAGGTGCAATTCTGAAATTTTTTGCTTTTTCCTGCTCCTCTTAGCATGATAAAGAAGATTCAAAGAGAGTGAGATGCCAGCTCCTTTCATTCAGTCAGTAGCTTCAAACATTTCTGGACGTTTTTCAATGGCAAAAATCAATGAATATTGTAAATGCACAAACAGTAATTTCTCCACATTGCAAGGTGCAATTCTGAAATTTTTTGCTTTTTCCTGCTCCTCTTAGCATGATAAAGAAGATTCAAAGAGAGTGAGATGCCAGCTCCTTTCATTCAGTCAGTAGCTTCAAACATTTCTGGACGTTTTTCAATGGCAAAAATCAATGAATATTGTAAATGCACAAACAGTAATTTCTCCACATTGCAAGGTGCAATTCTGAAATTTTTTGCTTTTTCCTGCTCCTCTTAGCATGATAAAGAAGATTCAAAGAGAGTGAGATGCCAGCTCTTTTCATTCAGTGAGTAGCTTCAAACATTTCTGGTATATGAATAAAATGATGTTTTTCAATGGCAAAAATCAATGAATATTGTAAATGCACAAACAGTAATTTCTCCGCATTGCAAGGTGCAATTCTGAAATTTTTTGCTTTTTCCTGCTCCTCTTAGCATGATAAAGAAGATTCAAAGAGAGTGAGATGCCAGCTCCTTTCATTCACTCAGTAGCTTCAAACATTTCTGGACGTTTCTCAATGGCAAAAATCAATAAATATTGTAAATGCACAAACAGTAATTTCTCCGCATTGCAAGGTGCAATTCTGAAATTTTTTGCTTTTTCCTGCTCCTCTTAGCATGATAAAGAAGATTCAAAGAGAGTGAGATGCCAGCTCCTTTCATTCAGTCAGTAGCTTCAAACATTTCTGGACGTTTTTCAATGGCAAAAATCTATGAATATTGTAAATGCACAAACTAATTTCTCCACATTGCAAGGTGCAATTCTGAAATTTTTTGCTTTTTCCTGCTCCTCTTAGCATGATAAAGAAGATTCAAAGAGAGTGAGATGCCAGCTCTTTTCATTCAGTCAATAGCTTCAAACATTTCTGGTATATGAATAAAATGATGTTTTTCAATGGCAAAAATCAATGAATATTGTAAATGCACAAACAGTAATTTCTCCGCATTGCAAGGTGCAATTCTGAAATTTTTTGCTTTTTCCTGCTCCTCTTAGCATGATAAAGAAGATTCAAAGAGAGTGCGATGCCAGCTCCTTTCATTCAGTCAGTAGCTTCAAACATTTCTGGACGTTTTTCAATGGCAAAAATCAATGAATATTGTAAATGCACAAACAGTAATTTCTCCACATTGCAAGGTGCAATTCTGAAATTTTTTGCTTTTTCCTGCTCCTCTTAGCATGATAAAGAAGATTCAAAGAGAGTGAGATGCCAGCTCCTTTCATTCAGTCAGTAGCTTCAAACATTTCTGTACGTTTTTCAATGGCAGAAATCAATGAATATTGTAAATGCACAAACAGTAATTTCTCCGCATTGCAAGGTGCAATTCTGAAATTTTTTGCTTTTTCCTGCTCCTCTTAGCATGATAAAGAAGATTCAAAGAGAGTGAGATGCCAGCTCCTTTCATTCAGTCAGTAGCTTCAAACATTTCTGGACGTTTTTCAATGGCAAAAATCAATGAATATTGTAAATGCACAAACAGTAATTTCTCCACATTGCAAGGTGCAATTCTGAAATTTTTTGCTTTTTCCTGCTCCTCTTAGCATGATAAAGAAGATTCAAAGAGAGTGAGATGCCAGCTCTCTTCATTCAGTCAGTAGCTTCAAACATTTATGGTGTATGAATAACATGATGTTTTTCAATGGCAAAAATCAATGAATATTGTAAATGCACAAACAGTAATTTCTCCGCATTGCAAGGTGCAATTCTGAAATTTTTTGCTTTTTCCTGCTCCTCATAGCATGATAAAGAAGATTCAAAGAGAGTGAGATGCCAGCTCCTTTCATTCAGTCAGTAGCTTCAAACATTTCTGGACGTTTTTCAATGGCAAAAATCAATGAATATTGTAAATGCACAAACAGTAATTTCTCCGCATTGCAAGGTGCAATTCTGAAATTTTTTGCTTTTTCCTGCTCCTCTTAGCATGATAAAGAAGATTCAAAGAGAGTGAGATGCCAGCTCTCTTCATTCAGTCAGTAGCTTCAAACATTTATGGTGTATGAATAACATGATGTTTTTCAATGGCAAAAATCAATGAATATTGTAAATGCACAAACAGTAATTTCTCCGCATTGCAAGGTGCAATTCTGAAATTTTTTGCTTTTTCCTGCTCCTCATAGCATGATAAAGAAGATTCAAAGAGAGTGAGATGCCAGCTCCTTTCATTCAGTCAGTAGCTTCAAACATTTCTGGACGTTTTTCAATGGCAAAAATCAATGAATATTGTAAATGCACAAACAGTAATTTCTCCGCATTGCAATGTGCAATTCTGAAATTTTTTGCTTTTTCCTGCTCCTCTTAGCATGATAAAGAAGATTCAAAGAGAGTGAGATGCCAGCTCCTTTCATTCAGTCAGTAGCTTCAAACATTTCTGGACGTTTTTCAATGGCAAAAATTAATGAATATTGTAAATGCACAAACAGTAATTTCTCCACATTGCAAGGTGCAATTCTGAAATTTTTTGCTTTTTCCTGCTCCTCTTAGCATGATAAAGAAGATTCAAATAGAGTGAGATGCCAGCTCTTTTCATTCAGTCAGTTGCTTCAAACATTTCTGGTATATGAATAACATGATGTTTTTCAATGGCAAAAATCAATGAATATTGTAAATGCACAAACAGTAATTTCTCCGCATTGCAAGGTGCAATTCTGTAATTTTTTGCTTTTTCCTGTTCCTCATAGCATGATAAAGAAAATTCAAAGAGAGTGAGATGCCAGCTCCTTTCATCCAGTCAGTAGCTTCAAACATTTCTGGACGTTTTTCAATGGCAAAAATCAATGAATATTGTAAATGCACAAACTAATTTCTCCACATTGCAAGGTGCAATTCTGAAATTTTTTGCTTTTTCCTGCTCCTCTTAGCATGATAAAGAAGATTCAAAGAGAGTGAGATGCCAGCTCTTTTCATTCAGTCAGTAGCTTCAAACATTTCTGGTATATGAATAACATGATGTTTTTCAATGGCAAAAATCAATGAATATTATAAATGCACAAACAGTAATTTCTCCGCATTGCAAGGTGCAATTCTGAAATTTTTTGCTTTTTCCTGCTCCTCTTAGCATGATAAAGAAGATTCAAAGAGAGTGAGATGCCAGCTCCTTTCATTCAGTCAGTAGCTTCAAACATTTCTGGACGTTTTTCAATGGCAAAAATCAATGAATATTGTAAATGCACAAACAGTAATTTCTCCACATTGCAAGGTGCAATTCTGAAATTTTTTGCTTTTTCCTGCTCCTCTTAGCATGATAAAGAAGATTCAAAGAGAGTGAGATGCCAGCTCTTTTCATTCAGTGAGTAGCTTCAAACATTTCTGGTATATGAATAAAATGATGTTTTTCAATGGCAAAAATCAATGAATATTGTAAATGCACAAACAGTAATTTCTCCGCATTGCAAGGTGCAATTCTGAAATTTTTTGCTTTTTCCTGCTCCTCTTAGCATGATAAAGAAGATTCAAAGAGAGTGAGATGCCAGCTCCTTTCATTCACTCAGTAGCTTCAAACATTTCTGGACGTTTCTCAATGGCAAAAATCAATAAATATTGTAAATGCACAAACAGTAATTTCTCCGCATTGCAAGGTGCAATTCTGAAATTTTTTGCTTTTTCCTGCTCCTCTTAGCATGATAAAGAAGATTCAAAGAGAGTGAGATGCCAGCTCCTTTCATTCAGTCAGTAGCTTCAAACATTTCTGGACGTTTTTCAATGGCAAAAATCTATGAATATTGTAAATGCACAAACTAATTTCTCCACATTGCAAGGTGCAATTCTGAAATTTTTTGCTTTTTCCTGCTCCTCTTAGCATGATAAAGAAGATTCAAAGAGAGTGAGATGCCAGCTCTTTTCATTCAGTCAATAGCTTCAAACATTTCTGGTATATGAATAAAATGATGTTTTTCAATGGCAAAAATCAATGAATATTGTAAATGCACAAACAGTAATTTCTCCGCATTGCAAGGTGCAATTCTGAAATTTTTTGCTTTTTCCTGCTCCTCTTAGCATGATAAAGAAGATTCAAAGAGAGTGCGATGCCAGCTCCTTTCATTCAGTCAGTAGCTTCAAACATTTCTGGACGTTTTTCAATGGCAAAAATCAATGAATATTGTAAATGCACAAACAGTAATTTCTCCACATTGCAAGGTGCAATTCTGAAATTTTTTGCTTTTTCCTGCTCCTCTTAGCATGATAAAGAAGATTCAAAGAGAGTGAGATGCCAGCTCCTTTCATTCAGTCAGTAGCTTCAAACATTTCTGTACGTTTTTCAATGGCAGAAATCAATGAATATTGTAAATGCACAAACAGTAATTTCTCCGCATTGCAAGGTGCAATTCTGAAATTTTTTGCTTTTTCCTGCTCCTCTTAGCATGATAAAGAAGATTCAAAGAGAGTGAGATGCCAGCTCCTTTCATTCAGTCAGTAGCTTCAAACATTTCTGGACGTTTTTCAATGGCAAAAATCAATGAATATTGTAAATGCACAAACAGTAATTTCTCCACATTGCAAGGTGCAATTCTGAAATTTTTTGCTTTTTCCTGCTCCTCTTAGCATGATAAAGAAGATTCAAAGAGAGTGAGATGCCAGCTCTCTTCATTCAGTCAGTAGCTTCAAACATTTATGGTGTATGAATAACATGATGTTTTTCAATGGCAAAAATCAATGAATATTGTAAATGCACAAACAGTAATTTCTCCGCATTGCAAGGTGCAATTCTGAAATTTTTTGCTTTTTCCTGCTCCTCATAGCATGATAAAGAAGATTCAAAGAGAGTGAGATGCCAGCTCCTTTCATTCAGTCAGTAGCTTCAAACATTTCTGGACGTTTTTCAATGGCAAAAATCAATGAATATTGTAAATGCACAAACAGTAATTTCTCCGCATTGCAAGGTGCAATTCTGAAATTTTTTGCTTTTTCCTGCTCCTCTTAGCATGATAAAGAAGATTCAAAGAGAGTGAGATGCCAGCTCTCTTCATTCAGTCAGTAGCTTCAAACATTTATGGTGTATGAATAACATGATGTTTTTCAATGGCAAAAATCAATGAATATTGTAAATGCACAAACAGTAATTTCTCCGCATTGCAAGGTGCAATTCTGAAATTTTTTGCTTTTTCCTGCTCCTCATAGCATGATAAAGAAGATTCAAAGAGAGTGAGATGCCAGCTCCTTTCATTCAGTCAGTAGCTTCAAACATTTCTGGACGTTTTTCAATGGCAAAAATCAATGAATATTGTAAATGCACAAACAGTAATTTCTCCGCATTGCAATGTGCAATTCTGAAATTTTTTGCTTTTTCCTGCTCCTCTTAGCATGATAAAGAAGATTCAAAGAGAGTGAGATGCCAGCTCCTTTCATTCAGTCAGTAGCTTCAAACATTTCTGGACGTTTTTCAATGGCAAAAATTAATGAATATTGTAAATGCACAAACAGTAATTTCTCCACATTGCAAGGTGCAATTCTGAAATTTTTTGCTTTTTCCTGCTCCTCTTAGCATGATAAAGAAGATTCAAATAGAGTGAGATGCCAGCTCTTTTCATTCAGTCAGTTGCTTCAAACATTTCTGGTATATGAATAACATGATGTTTTTCAATGGCAAAAATCAATGAATATTGTAAATGCACAAACAGTAATTTCTCCGCATTGCAAGGTGCAATTCTGTAATTTTTTGCTTTTTCCTGTTCCTCATAGCATGATAAAGAAAATTCAAAGAGAGTGAGATGCCAGCTCCTTTCATCCAGTCAGTAGCTTCAAACATTTCTGGACGTTTTTCAATGGCAAAAATCAATGAATATTGTAAATGCACAAACTAATTTCTCCACATTGCAAGGTGCAATTCTGAAATTTTTTGCTTTTTCCTGCTCCTCTTAGCATGATAAAGAAGATTCAAAGAGAGTGAGATGCCAGCTCTTTTCATTCAGTCAGTAGCTTCAAACATTTCTGGTATATGAATAACATGATGTTTTTCAATGGCAAAAATCAATGAATATTATAAATGCACAAACAGTAATTTCTCCGCATTGCAAGGTGCAATTCTGAAATTTTTTGCTTTTTCCTGCTCCTCTTAGCATGATAAAGAAGATTCAAAGAGAGTGAGATGCCAGCTCCTTTCATTCAGTCAGTAGCTTCAAACATTTCTGGACGTTTTTCAATGGCAAAAATCAATGAATATTGTAAATGCACAAACAGTAATTTCTCCACATTGCAATGTGCAATTCTGAAATTTTTTGCTTTTTCCTGCTCCTCTTAGCATGATAAAGAAGATTCAAACAGAGTGAGATGCCAGCTCTTTTCATTCAGTCAGTAGCTTCAAACATTTCTGGTATATGAATAACATGATGTTTTTCAATGGCAAAATTAATGAATATTGTAAATGCACAAACAGTAATTTCTCCACATTGCAAGGTGCAATTCTGAAATTTTTTGCTTTTTCCTGCTCCTCTTAGCATGATAAAGAAGATTCAAAGAGAGTGAGATGCCAGCTCTTTTCATTCAGTCAGTAGCTTCAAACATTTCTGGACGTTTTTCAATGGCAAAAATCAATGAATATTGTAAATGCACAAACAGTAATTTCTCCACATTGCAAGGTGCAATTCTGAAATTTTTTGCTTTTTCCTGCTCCTCTTAGCATGAGAAAGAAGATTCAAAGAGAGTGAGATGCCAGCTCTTTTCATTCAGTCAGTAGCTTCAAACATTTCTGGTATATGAATAACATGATGTTTTTCAATGGCAAAAATCAATGAATATTGTAAATGCACAAACAGTAATTTCTCCGCATTGCAAGGTGCAATTCTGAAATTTTTTGCTTTTTCCTGCTCCTCTTAGCATGATAAAGAAGATTCAAAGAGAGTGAGATGCCAGCTCCTTTCATTCAGTCAGTAGCTTCAAACATTTCTGGACGTTTTTCAATGGCAAAAATCAATGAATATTGTAAATGCACAAACAGTAATTTCTCCACATTGCAAGGTGCAATTCTGAAATTTTTTGCTTTTTCCAGCTCCTCTTAGCATGATAAAGAAGATTCAAAGAGAGTGAGATGCCAGCTCTTTTCATTCAGTCAGTAGCTTCAAACATTTCTGGTATATGAATAACATGATGTTTTTCAATGGCAAAAATCAATGAATATTGTAAATGCACAAACAGTAATTTCTCCGCATTGCAAGGTGCAATTCTGAAATTTTTTGCTTTTTCCTGTTCCTCATAGCATGATAAAGAAGATTCAAAGAGAGTGAGATGCCAGCTCCTTTCATTCAGTCAGTAGCTTCAAACATTTCTGGACGTTTTTCAATGGCAAAAATCAATGAATATTGTAAATGCACAAACTAATTTCTCCACATTGCAAGGTGCAATTCTGAAATTTTTTGCTTTTTCCTGCTCCTCTTAGCATGATAAAGAAGATTCAAAGAGAGTGAGATGCCAGCTCTTTTCATTCAGTCAGTAGCTTCAAACATTTCTGGTATATGAATAACATGATGTTTTTCAATGGCAAAAATCAATGAATATTGTAAATGCACAAACAGTAATTTCTCCGCATTGCAAGATGCAATTCTGAAATTTTTTGCTTTTTCCTTCTCCTCTTAGCATGATAAAGAAGATTCAAAGAGAGTGAGATGCCAGCTCCTTTCATTCAGTCAGTAGCTTCAAACATTTCTGGACGTTTTTCAATGGCAAAAATCAATGAATATTGTAAATGCACAAACAGTAATTTCTCCACATTGCAAGGTGCAATTCTGAAATTTTTTGCTTTTTCCTGCTCCTCTTAGCATGATAAAGAAGATTCAAAGAGAATGAGATGCCAGCTCTTTTCATTCAGTCTGTAGCTTCAAACATTTCTGGTATATGAATAACATGATGTTTTTCAATGGCAAAATCAATGAATATTGTAAATGCACAAACAGTAATTTCTCCGCATTGCAAGGTGCAATTCTGAAATTTTTTGCTTTTTCCTGCTCCTCTTAGCATGATAAAGAAGATTCAAAGAGAGTGAGATGCCAGCTCCTTTCATTCAGTCAGTAGCTTCAAACATTTCTGGACGTTTTTCAATGGCAAAAATCAATGAATATTGTAAATGCACAAACAGTAATTTCTCCACATTGCAAGGTGCAATTCTGAAATTTTTTGCTTTTTCCTGCTCCTCTTAGCATGATAAAGAAGATTCAAAGAGAGTGAGATGCCAGCTCTTTTCATTCAGTCATTAGCTTCACACATTTCTGGTATATGAATAACATGATGTTTTTCAATGGCAAAAATCAATGAATATTGTAAATGCACAAACAGTAATTTCTCCGCATTGCAAGGTGCAATTCTGAAATTTTTTGCTTTTTCCTGCTCCTCTTAGCATGATAAAGAAGATTCAAAGAGAGTGAGATGCCAGCTCCTTTCATTCAGTCAGTAGCTTCAAACATTTCTGGACGTTTTTCAATGGCAAAAATCAATGAATATTGTAAATGCACAAACAGTAATTTCTCCACATTGCAAGGTGCAATTCTGAAATTTTTTGCTTTTTCCTGCTCCTCTTAGCAGGATAAAGAAGATTCAAAGAGAGTGAGATGCCAGCTCCTTTCATTCAGTCAGTAGCTTCAAACATTTCTGGACGTTTTTCAATGGCAAAAATCAATGAATATTGTAAATGCACAAACAGCAATTTCTCCACATTGCAAGGTGCAATTCTGAAATTTTTTGCTTTTTCCTGCTCCTCTTAGCATGATAAAGAAGATTCAAAGAGAGTGAGATGCCAGCTCTTTTCATTCAGTCATTAGCTTCACACATTTCTGGTATATGAATAACATGATGTTTTTCAATGGCAAAAATCAATGAATTTTGTAAATGCACAAACAGTAATTTCTCCGCATTGCAAGGTGCAATTCTGAAATTTTTTGCTTTTTCCTGCTCCTCTTAGCATGATAAAGAAGATTCAAAAAGAGTGAGATGCCAGCTCCTTTCATTCAGTCAGTAGCTTCAATCATTTCTGGACGTTTTTCAATGGCAAAAATCAATGAATATTGTAAATGCACAAACAGTAATTTCTCCACATTGCAAGGTGCAATTCTGAATTTTTTTGCTTTTTCCTGCTCCTCTTAGCATGATAAAGAAGATTCAAAGAGAGTGAGATGCCAGCTCTTTTCATTCAGTCAGTAGCTTCAAACATTTCTGGTATATGAATAACAAGATGTTTTTCAATGGCAAAAATCAATGAATATTGTAAATGCACAAACCGTAATTTCTCCGCATTGCAAGGTGCAATTCTGAAATTTTTTGCTTTTTCCTGCTCCTCTTAGCATGATAAAGAAGATTCAAAGAGAGTGAGATGCCAGCTCCTTTCATTCAGTCAGTAGCTTCAAACATTTCTGGACATTTCTCAATTCCAAAAATCAATGAATATTGTAAATGCACAAACAGTAATTTCTCCACATTGCAAGGTGCAATTCTGAAATTTTTTGCTTTTTCCTGCTCCTCTTAGCATGATAAAGAAGATTCAAAGAGAGTGAGATGCCAGCTCTTTTCATTCAGTCAGTAGCTTCAAACATTTCTGGTATATGAATAACATGATGTTTTTCAATGGCAAAAATCAATGAATATTGTAAATGCACAAACAGTAATTTCTCCGCATTGCAAGGTGCAATTCTGAAATTTTTTGCTTTTTCCTGCTCCTCTTAGCATGATAAAGAAGATTCAAAGAGAGTGAGATGCCAGCTCTTTTCATTCAGTCAGTAGCTTCAAACATTTCTGGACGTTTTTCAATGGCAAAAATCAATGAATATTGTAAATGCACAAACAGTAATTTCTCCACATTGCAAGGTGCAATTCTGAAATTTTTTGCTTTTTCCTGGTCCTCTTAGCATGATAAAGAATATTCAAAGAGAGTGAGATGCCAGCTCTTTTCATTCAGTCAGTAGCTTCAAACATTTCTTGTATATGAATAACATGATGTTTTATAATGGCAAAAATCAATGAATATTGTAAATGCACAAACAGTAATTTCTCCGCACTGCAAGGTGCAATTCTGAAATTTTTTGCTTTTTCCTGCTCCTCTTAGCATGATAAAGAAGATTCAAAGAGAGTGAGATGCCAGCTCCTTTCATTCAGTCAGTAGCTTCAAACATTTCTGGACGTTTTTCAATGGCAAAAATCAATGAATATTGTAAATGCACAAACAGTAATTTCTCCACATTGCAAGGTGCAATTCTGAAATTTTTTGCTTTTTCCTGCACCTCTTAGCATGATAAAGAAGATTCAAAGAGAGTGAGATGCCAGCTCTTTTCATTCAGTCAGTAGCTTCAAACATTTCTGGTATATGAATAACATGATGTTTTTTAATGGCAAAAATCAATGAATATTGTAAATGCACAAACAGTAATTTCTCCGCATTGCAAGGTGCAATTCTAAAATTTTTTGCTTTTTCCTGCTCCTCTTAGCATGATAAAGAAGATTCAAAGAGAGTGAGATGCCAGCTCCTTTCATTCAGTCAGTAGCTTCAAACATTTCTGGATGTTTTTCAATGGCAAAAATCAGTGAATATTGTAAATGCACAAACAGTAATTTCTCCACATTGCAAGGTGCAATTCTGAAATTTTTTGCTTTTTCCTGCTCCTCTTAGCATGATAAAGAAGATTCAAAGAGAGTGAGATGCCAGCTCCTTTCATTCAGTCAGTAGCTTCAAACATTTCTGGACGTTTTTCAATGGCAAAAATCAATGAATATTGTAAATGCACAAACAGTAATTTCTCCACATTGCAAGGTGCAATTCTGAAATTTTTTGCTTTTTCCTGCTCCTCTTAGCATGATAAAGAAGATTCAAAGAGAGTGAGATGCCAGCTCTTTTCATTCAGTCAGTAGCTTCAAACATTTCTGGTATATGAATAAAATAATGTTTTTCAATGGCAAAAATCAATGAATATTGTAAATGCACAAACAGCAATTTCTCCACATTGCAAGGTGCAATTCTGAAATTTTTTGCTTTTTCCTGCTCCTCTTAGCATGATAAAGAAGATTCAAAGAGAGTGAGATGCCAGCTCCTTTCATTCAGTCAGTAGCTTCAAACATATCTGGATGTTTTTCAATGGCAAAAATCAATGAATATTGTAAATGCACAAACAGTAATTTCTCCGCATTGCAAGGTGCAATTCTGAAATTTTTTGCTTTTTCCTGCTCCTCTTAGTATGATAAAGAAGATTCAAAGAGAGTGAGATGCCAGCTCCTTTCATTCAGTCAGTAGCTTCAAACATTTCTGGACGTTTTTCAATGGCAAAAATCTATGAATATTGTAAATGCACAAACTAATTTCTCCACATTGCAAGGTGCAATTCTGAAATTTTTTGCTTTTTCCTGCTCCTTTTAGCATGATAAAGAAGATTCAAAGAGAGTGAGATGCCAGCTCTTTTCATTCAGTCAGTAGCTTCAAACATTTCTGGTATATGAATAAAATGATGTTTTTCAATGGCAAAAATCAATGAATATTGTAAATGCACAAACAGTAATTTCTCCGCATTGCAAGGTGCAATTCTGAAATTTTTTGATTTTTCCTGCTCCTCTTAGCATGATAAAGAAGATTCAAAGAGAGTGCGATGCCAGCTCCTTTCATTCAGTCAGTAGCTTCAAACATTTCTGGACGTTTTTCAATGGCAAAAATCAATGAATATTGTAAATGCACAAACAGTAATTTCTCCACATTGCAAGGTGCAATTCTGAAATTTTTTGCTTTTTCCTGCTCCTCTTAGCATGATAAAGAAGATTCAAAGAGAGTGAGATGCCAGCTCCTTTCATTCAGTCAGTAGCTTCAAACATTTCTGGACGTTTTTCAATGGCAAAAATCAATGAATATTGTAAATGCACAAACAGTAATTTCTCCGCATTGCAAGGTGCAATTCTGAAATTTTTTGCTTTTTCCTGCTCCTCTTAGCATGATAAAGAAGATTCAAAGAGAGTGAGATGCCAGCTCTTTTCATTCAGTCAGTAGCTTCAAACATTTCTCTTCGTTTTTCAATGGCAAAAATCAATGAATATTGTAAATGCACAAACAGTAATTTCTCCACATTGCAAGGTGCAATTCTGAAATTTTTTGCTTTTTCCTGGTCCTCTTAGCATGATAAAGAAGATTCAAAGAGAGTGAGATGCCAGCTCTTTTCATTCAGTCAGTAGCTTCAAACATTTCTTGTATATGAATAACATGATGTTTTATAATGGCAAAAATCAATGAATATTGTAAATGCACAAACAGTAATTTCTCCGCACTGCAAGGTGCAATTCTGAAATTTTTTGCTTTTTCCTGCTCCTCTTAGCATGATAAAGAAGATTCAAAGAGAGTGAGATGCCAGCTCCTTTCATTCAGTCAGTAGCTTCAAACATTTCTGGACGTTTTTCAATGGCAAAAATCAATGAATATTGTAAATGCACAAACAGTAATTTCTCCACATTGCAAGGTGCAATTCTGAAATTTTTTGCTTTTTCCTGCACCTCTTAGCATGATAAAGAAGATTCAAAGAGAGTGAGATGCCAGCTCTTTTCATTCAGTCAGTAGCTTCAAACATTTCTGATATATGAATAACATGATGTTTTTTAATGGCAAAAATCAATGAATATTGTAAATGCACAAACAGTAATTTCTCCGCATTGCAAGGTGCAATTCTAAAATTTTTTGCTTTTTCCTGCTCCTCTTAGCATGATAAAGAAGATTCAAAGAGAGTGAGATGCCAGCTCCTTTCATTCAGTCAGTAGCTTCAAACATTTCTGGACGTTTTTCAATGGCAAAAATCAATGAATATTGTAAATGCACAAACTAATTTCTCCACATTGCAAGGTGCAATTCTGAAATTTTTTGCTTTTTCCTGCTCCTCTTAGCATGATAAAGAAGATTCAAAGAGAGTGAGATGCCAGCTCTTTTCATTCAGTCAGTAGCTTCAAACATTTCTGGTATATGAATAAAATGATGTTTTTCAATGGCAAAAATCAATGAATATTGTAAATGCACAAACAGTAATTTCTCCGCATTGCAAGGTGCAATTCTGAAATTTTTTGCTTTTTCCTGCTCCTCTTAGCATGATAAAGAAGATTCAAAGAGAGTGAGATGCCAGCTCCTTTCATTCAGTCAGTAGCTTCAAACATTTCTGGATGTTTTTCAATGGCAAAAATCAATGAATATTGTAAATGCACAAACAGTAATTTCTCCACATTGCAAGGTGCAATTCTGAAATTTTTTGCTTTTTCCTGCTCCTCTTAGCATGATAAAGAAGATTCAAAGAGAGTGAGATGCCAGCTCCTTTCATTCAGTCAGTAGCTTCAAACATTTCTGGACGTTTTTCAATGGCAAAAATCAATGAATATTGTAAATGCACAAACAGTAATTTCTCCACATTGCAAGGTGCAATTCTGAAATTTTTTGCTTTTTCCTGCTCCTCTTAGCATGATAAAGAAGATTCAAAGAGAGTGAGATGCCAGCTCTTTTCATTCAGTCAGTAGCTTCAAACATTTCTGGTATATGAATAAAATAATGTTTTTCAATGGCAAAAATCAATGAATATTGTAAATGCACAAACAGCAATTTCTCCACATTGCAAGGTGCAATTCTGAAATTTTTTGCTTTTTCCTGCTCCTCTTAGCATGATAAAGAAGATTCAAAGAGAGTGAGATGCCAGCTCCTTTCATTCAGTCAGTAGCTTCAAACATTTCTGGACGTTTTTCAATGGCAAAAATCAATGAATATTGTAAATGCACAAACAGTAATTTCTCTGCATTGCAAGGTGCAATTCTGAAATTTTTTGCTTTTTCCTGCTCCTCTTAGCATGATAAAGAAGATTTAAAGAGAGTGAGATGCCAGCTCCTTTCATTCAGTCAGTAGCTTCAAACATTTCTGGACGTTTTTCAATGGCAAAAATCTATGAATATTGTAAATGCACAAACTAATTTCTCCACATTGCAAGGTGCAATTCTGAAATTTTTTGCTTTTTCCTGCTCCTTTTAGCATGATAAAGAAGATTCAAAGAGAGTGAGATGCCAGCTCTTTTCATTCAGTCAGTAGCTTCAAACATTTCTGGTATATGAATAAAATGATGTTTTTCAATGGCAAAAATCAATGAATATTGTAAATGCACAAACAGTAATTTCTCCGCATTGCAAGGTGCAATTCTGAAATTTTTTGATTTTTCCTGCTCCTCTTAGCATGATAAAGAAGATTCAAAGAGAGTGCGATGCCAGCTCCTTTCATTCAGTCAGTAGCTTCAAACATTTCTGGACGTTTTTCAATGGCAAAAATCAATGAATATTGTAAATGCACAAACAGTAATTTCTCCACATTGCAAGGTGCAATTCTGAAATTTTTTGCTTTTTCCTGCTCCTCTTAGCATGATAAAGAAGATTCAAAGAGAGTGAGATGCCAGCTCCTTTCATTCAGTCAGTAGCTTCAAACATTTCTGGACGTTTTTCAATGGCAAAAATCAATGAATATTGTAAATGCACAAACAGTAATTTCTCCACATTGCAAGGTGCAATTCTGAAATTTTTTGCTTTTTCCTGGTCCTCTTAGCATGATAAAGAAGATTCAAAGAGAGTGAGATGCCAGCTCTTTTCATTCAGTCAGTAGCTTCAAACATTTCTTGTATATGAATAACATGATGTTTTATAATGGCAAAAATCAATGAATATTGTAAATGCACAAACAGTAATTTCTCCGCACTGCAAGGTGCAATTCTGAAATTTTTTGCTTTTTCCTGCTCCTCTTAGCATGATAAAGAAGATTCAAAGAGAGTGAGATGCCAGCTCCTTTCATTCAGTCAGTAGCTTCAAACATTTCTGGACGTTTTTCAATGGCAAAAATCAATGAATATTGTAAATGCACAAACAGTAATTTCTCCACATTGCAAGGTGCAATTCTGAAATTTTTTGCTTTTTCCTGCACCTCTTAGCATGATAAAGAAGATTCAAAGAGAGTGAGATGCCAGCTCTTTTCATTCAGTCAGTAGCTTCAAACATTTCTGGTATATGAATAACATGATGTTTTTTAATGGCAAAAATCAATGAATATTGTAAATGCACAAACAGTAATTTCTCCGCATTGCAAGGTGCAATTCTAAAATTTTTTGCTTTTTCCTGCTCCTCTTAGCATGATAAAGAAGATTCAAAGAGAGTGAGATGCCAGCTCCTTTCATTCAGTCAGTAGCTTCAAACATTTCTGGACGTTTTTCAATGGCAAAAATCAATGAATATTGTAAATGCACAAACTAATTTCTCCACATTGCAAGGTGCAATTCTGAAATTTTTTGCTTTTTCCTGCTCCTCTTAGCATGATAAAGAAGATTCAAAGAGAGTGAGATGCCAGCTCTTTTCATTCAGTCAGTAGCTTCAAACATTTCTGGTATATGAATAAAATGATGTTTTTCAATGGCAAAAATCAATGAATATTGTAAATGCACAAACAGTAATTTCTCCGCATTGCAAGGTGCAATTCTGAAATTTTTTGCTTTTTCCTGCTCCTCTTAGCATGATAAAGAAGATTCAAAGAGAGTGAGATGCCAGCTCCTTTCATTCAGTCAGTAGCTTCAAACATTTCTGGATGTTTTTCAATGGCAAAAATCAATGAATATTGTAAATGCACAAACAGTAATTTCTCCACATTGCAAGGTGCAATTCTGAAATTTTTTGCTTTTTCCTGCTCCTCTTAGCATGATAAAGAAGATTCAAAGAGAGTGAGATGCCAGCTCCTTTCATTCAGTCAGTAGCTTCAAACATTTCTGGACGTTTTTCAATGGCAAAAATCAATGAATATTGTAAATGCACAAACAGTAATTTCTCCACATTGCAAGGTGCAATTCTGAAATTTTTTGCTTTTTCCTGCTCCTCTTAGCATGATAAAGAAGATTCAAAGAGAGTGAGATGCCAGCTCTTTTCATTCAGTCAGTAGCTTCAAACATTTCTGGTATATGAATAAAATAATGTTTTTCAATGGCAAAAATCAATGAATATTGTAAATGCACAAACAGCAATTTCTCCACATTGCAAGGTGCAATTCTGAAATTTTTTGCTTTTTCCTGCTCCTCTTAGCATGATAAAGAAGATTCAAAGAGAGTGAGATGCCAGCTCCTTTCATTCAGTCAGTAGCTTCAAACATTTCTGGACGTTTTTCAATGGCAAAAATCAATGAATATTGTAAATGCACAAACAGTAATTTCTCCGCATTGCAAGGTGCAATTCTGAAATTTTTTGCTTTTTCCTGCTCCTCTTAGCATGATAAAGAAGATTCAAAGAGAGTGAGATGCCAGCTCCTTTCATTCAGTCAGTAGCTTCAAACATTTCTGGACGTTTTTCAATGGCAAAAATCTATGAATATTGTAAATGCACAAACTAATTTCTCCACATTGCAAGGTGCAATTCTGAAATTTTTTGCTTTTTCCTGCTCCTTTTAGCATGATAAAGAAGATTCAAAGAGAGTGAGATGCCAGCTCTTTTCATTCAGTCAGTAGCTTCAAACATTTCTGGTATATGAATAAAATGATGTTTTTCAATGGCAAAAATCAATGAATATTGTAAATGCACAAACAGTAATTTCTCCGCATTGCAAGGTGCAATTCTGAAATTTTTTGATTTTTCCTGCTCCTCTTAGCATGATAAAGAAGATTCAAAGAGAGTGCGATGCCAGCTCCTTTCATTCAGTCAGTAGCTTCAAACATTTCTGGACGTTTTTCAATGGCAAAAATCAATGAATATTGTAAATGCACAAACAGTAATTTCTCCACATTGCAAGGTGCAATTCTGAAATTTTTTGCTTTTTCCTGCTCCTCTTAGCATGATAAAGAAGATTCAAAGAGAGTGAGATGCCAGCTCCTTTCATTCAGTCAGTAGCTTCAAACATTTCTGGACGTTTTTCAATGGCAAAAATCAATGAATATTGTAAATGCACAAACAGTAATTTCTCCGCCTTGCAAGGTGCAATTCTGAAATTTTTTGCTTTTTCCTGCTCCTCTTAGCATGATAAAGAAGATTCAAAGAGAGTGAGATGCCAGCTCTTTTCATTCAGTCAGTAGCTTCAAACATTTCTGGACGTTTTTCAATGGCAAAAATCAATGAATATTGTAAATGCACAAACAGTAATTTCTCCACATTGCAAGGTGCAATTCTGAAATTTTTTGCTTTTTCCTGGTCCTCTTAGCATGATAAAGAAGATTCAAAGAGAGTGAGATGCCAGCTCTTTTCATTCAGTCAGTAGCTTCAAACATTTCTTGTATATGAATAACATGATGTTTTATAATGGCAAAAATCAATGAATATTGTAAATGCACAAACAGTAATTTCTCCACATTGCAAGGTGCAATTCTGAAATTTTTTGCTTTTTCCTGCTCCTCTTAGCATGATAAAGAAGATTCAAAGAGAGTGAGATGCCAGCTCCTTTCATTCAGTCAGTAGCTTCAAACATTTCTGGACGTTTTTCAATGGCAAAAATCAATGAATATTGTAAATGCACAAACAGTAATTTCTCCACATTGCAAGGTGCAATTCTGAAATTTTTTGCTTTTTCCTGCTCCTCTTAGCATGATAAAGAAGATTCAAAGAGAGTGAGATGCCAGCTCTTTTCATTCAGTCAGTAGCTTCAAACATTTCTGGTATATGAATAAAATGATGTTTTTCAATGGCAAAAATCAATGAATATTGTAAATGCACAAACAGCAATTTCTCCACATTGCAAGGTGCAATTCTGAAATTTTTTGCTTTTTCCTGCTCCTCTTAGCATGATAAAGAAGATTCAAAGAGAGTGAGATGCCAGCTCCTTTCATTCAGTCAGTAGCTTCAAACATTTCTGGACGTTTTTCAATGGCAAAAATCAATGAATATTGTAAATGCACAAACTAATTTCTCCACATTGCAAGGTGCAATTCTGAAATTTTTTGCTTTTTCCTGCTCCTCTTAGCATGATAAAGAAGATTCAAAGAGAGTGAGATGCCAGCTCTTTTCATTCAGTCAGTAGCTTCAAACATTTCTGGTATATGAATAAAATAATGTTTTTCAATGGCAAAAATCAATGAATATTGTAAATGCACAAACAGTAATTTCTCCGCATTGCAAGGTGCAATTCTGAAATTTTTTGCTTTTTCCTGCTCCTCTTAGCATGATAAAGAAGATTCAAAGAGAGTGAGATGCCAGCTCCTTTCATTCAGTCAGTAGCTTCAAACATTTCTGGATGTTTTTCAATGGCAAAAATCAATGAATATTGTAAATGCACAAACAGTAATTTCTCCACATTGCAAGGTGCAATTCTGAAATTTTTTGCTTTTTCCTGCTCCTCTTAGCATGATAAAGAAGATTCAAAGAGAGTGAGATGCCAGCTCCTTTCATTCAGTCAGTAGCTTCAAACATTTCTGGACGTTTTTCAATGGCAAAAATCAATGAATATTGTAAATGCACAAACAGTAATTTCTCCACATTGCAAGGTGCAATTCTGAAATTTTTTGCTTTTTCCTGCTCCTCTTAGCATGATAAAGAAGTTTCAAAGAGAGTGAGATGCCAGCTCTTTTCATTCAGTCAGTAGCTTCAAACATTTCTGGTATATGAATAAAATGATGTTTTTCAATGGCAAAAATCAATGAATATTGTAAATGCACAAACAGCAATTTCTCCACATTGCAAGGTGCAATTCTGAAATTTTTTGCTTTTTCCTGCTCCTCTTAGCATGATAAAGAAGATTCAAAGAGAGTGAGATGCCAGCTCCTTTCATTCAGTCAGTAGCTTCAAACATTTCTGGACGTTTTTCAATGGCAAAAATCAATGAATATTGTAAATGCACAAACAGTAATTTCTCCGCATTGCAAGGTGCAATTCTGAAATTTTTTGCTTTTTCCTGCTCCTCTTAGCATGATAAAGAAGATTCAAAGAGAGTGAGATGCCAGCTCCTTTCATTCAGTCAGTAGCTTCAAACATTTCTGGACGTTTTTCAATGGCAAAAATCTATGAATATTGTAAATGCACAAACTAATTTCTCCACATTGCAAGGTGCAATTCTGAAATTTTTTGCTTTTTCCTGCTCCTTTTAGCATGATAAAGAAGATTCAAAGAGAGTGAGATGCCAGCTCTTTTCATTCAGTCAGTAGCTTCAAACATTTCTGGTATATGAATAAAATGATGTTTTTCAATGGCAAAAATCAATGAATATTGTAAATGCACAAACAGTAATTTCTCCGCATTGCAAGGTGCAATTCTGAAATTTTTTGATTTTTCCTGCTCCTCTTAGCATGATAAAGAAGATTCAAAGAGAGTGCGATGCCAGCTCCTTTCATTCAGTCAGTAGCTTCAAACATTTCTGGACGTTTTTCAATGGCAAAAATCAATGAATATTGTAAATGCACAAACAGTAATTTCTCCACATTGCAAGGTGCAATTCTGAAATTTTTTGCTTTTTCCTGCTCCTCTTAGCATGATAAAGAAGATTCAAAGAGAGTGAGATGCCAGCTCCTTTCATTCAGTCAGTAGCTTCAAACATTTCTGGACGTTTTTCAATGGCAAAAATCAATGAATATTGTAAATGCACAAACAGTAATTTCTCCGCATTGCAAGGTGCAATTCTGAAATTTTTTGCTTTTTCCTGCTCCTCTTAGCATGATAAAGAAGATTCAAAGAGAGTGAGATGCCAGCTCCTTTCATTCAGTCAGTAGCTTCAAACATTTCTGGACGTTTTTCAATGGCAAAAATCAATGAATATTGTAAATGCACAAACAGTAATTTCTCCACATTGCAAGGTGCAATTCTGAAATTTTTTGCTTTTTCCTGCTCCTCTTAGCATGATAAAGAAGATTCAAAGTGAGTGAGATGCCAGCTCTTTTCATTCAGTCAGTAGCTTCAAACATTTCTGGTATATGAATAACATGATGTTTTTCAATGGCAAAAATCAATGAATTTTGTAAATGCACAAACAGTAATTTCTCCGCATTGCAAGGTGCAATTCTGAAATTTTTTGCTTTTTCCTGCTCCTCTTAGCATGATAAAGAAGATTCAAAGAGAGTGAGATGCCAGCTCCTTTCATTCAGTCAGTAACTTCAAACATTTCTGGACGTTTTTCAATGGCAAAAATCAATGAATATTGTAAATGCACAAACAGTAATTTCTCCACATTGCAAGGTGCAATTCTGAAATTTTTTGCTTTTTCCTGCTCCTCTTAGCATGATAAAGATTCAAAGAGAGTGAGATGCCAGCTCTCTTCATTCAGTCAGTAGCTTCAAACATTTATGGTGTATGAATAACATGATGTTTTTCAATGGCAAAAATCAATGAATATTGTAAATGCACAAACAGTAATTTCTCCGCATTGCAAGGTGCAATTCTGAAATTTTTTGCTTTTTCCTGCTCCTCATAGCATGATAAAGAAGATTCAAAGAGAGTGAGATGCCAGCTCCTTTCATTCAGTCAGTAGCTTCAAACATTTCTGGACGTTTTTCAATGGCAAAAATCAATGAATATTGTAAATGCACAAACAGTAATTTCTCCGCATTGCAAGGTGCAATTCTGAAATTTTTTGCTTTTTCCTGCTCCTCTTAGCATGATAAAGAAGATTCAAAGAGAGTGAGATGCCAGCTCCTTTCATTCAGTCAGTAGCTTCAAACATTTCTGGACGTTTTTCAATGGCAAAAATTAATGAATATTGTAAATGCACAAACAGTAATTTCTCCACATTGCAAGGTGCAAGTCTGAAATTTTTTGCTTTTTCCTGCTCCTCTTAGCATGATAAAGAAGATTCAAATAGAGTGAGATGCCAGCTCTTTTCATTCAGTCAGTAGCTTCAAACATTTCTGGTATATGAATAACATGATGTTTTTCAATGGCAAAAATCAATGAATATTGTAAATGCACAAACAGTAATTTCTCCGCATTGCAAGGTGCAATTCTGAAATTTTTTGCTTTTTCCTGTTCCTCATAGCATGATAAAGAAAATTCAAAGAGAGTGAGATTCCAGCTCCTTTCATCCAGTCAGTAGCTTCAAACATTTCTGGACGTTTTTCAATGGCAAAAATCAATGAATATTGTAAATGCACAAACTAATTTCTCCACATTGCAAGGTGCAATTCTGAAATTTTTTGCTTTTTCCTGCTCCTCTTAGCATGATAAAGAAGATTCAAAGAGAGTGAGATGCCAGCTCTTTTCATTCAGTCAGTAGCTTCAAACATTTCTGGTATATGAATAACATGATGTTTTTCAATGGCAAAAATCAATGAATATTATAAATGCACAAACAGTAATTTCTCCGCATTGCAAGGTGCAATTCTGAAATTTTTTGCTTTTTCCTGCTCCTCTTAGCATGATAAAGAAGATTCAAAGAGAGTGAGATGCCAGCTCCTTTCATTCAGTCAGTAGCTTCAAACATTTCTGGACGTTTTTCAATGGCAAAAATCAATGAATATTGTAAATGCACAAACAGTAATTTCTCCACATTGCAAGGTGCAATTCTGAAATTTTTTGCTTTTTCCTGCTCCTCGTAGCATGATAAAGAAGATTCAAACAGAGTGAGATGCCAGCTCTTTTCATTCAGTCAGTAGCTTCAAACATTTCTGGTATATGAATAACATGATGTTTTTCAATGGCAAAATCAATGAATATTGTAAATGCACAAAAAGTAATTTCTCCGCATTGCAAGGTGCAATTCTGAAATTTTTTGCTTTTTCCTGCTCCTCTTAGCATGATAAAGAAGATTCAAAGAGAGTGAGATGCCAGCTCTTTTCATTCAGTCAGTAGCTTCAAACATTTCTGGTATATGAATAACATGATGTTTTTCAATGGCAAAAATCAATGAATTTTGTAAATGCACAAACAGTAATTTCTCCGCATTGCAAGGTGCAATTCTGAAATTTTTTGCTTTTTCCTGCTCCTCTTAGCATGATAAAGAAGATTCAAAGAGAGTGAGATGCCAGCTCCTTTCATTCAGTCAGTAACTTCAAACATTTCTGGACGTTTTTCAATGGCAAAAATCAATGAATATTGTAAATGCACAAACAGTAATTTCTCCACATTGCAAGGTGCAATTCTGAAATTTTTTGCTTTTTCCTGCTCCTCTTAGCATGATAAAGATTCAAAGAGAGTGAGATGCCAGCTCTCTTCATTCAGTCAGTAGCTTCAAACATTTATGGTGTATGAATAACATGATGTTTTTCAATGGCAAAAATCAATGAATATTGTAAATGCACAAACAGTAATTTCTCCGCATTGCAAGGTGCAATTCTGAAATTTTTTGCTTTTTCCTGCTCCTCATAGCATGATAAAGAAGATTCAAAGAGAGTGAGATGCCAGCTCCTTTCATTCAGTCAGTAGCTTCAAACATTTCTGGACGTTTTTCAATGGCAAAAATCAATGAATATTGTAAATGCACAAACAGTAATTTCTCCGCATTGCAAGGTGCAATTCTGAAATTTTTTGCTTTTTCCTGCTCCTCTTAGCATGATAAAGAAGATTCAAAGAGAGTGAGATGCCAGCTCCTTTCATTCAGTCAGTAGCTTCAAACATTTCTGGACGTTTTTCAATGGCAAAAATTAATGAATATTGTAAATGCACAAACAGTAATTTCTCCACATTGCAAGGTGCAAGTCTGAAATTTTTTGCTTTTTCCTGCTCCTCTTAGCATGATAAAGAAGATTCAAATAGAGTGAGATGCCAGCTCTTTTCATTCAGTCAGTAGCTTCAAACATTTCTGGTATATGAATAACATGATGTTTTTCAATGGCAAAAATCAATGAATATTGTAAATGCACAAACAGTAATTTCTCCGCATTGCAAGGTGCAATTCTGAAATTTTTTGCTTTTTCCTGTTCCTCATAGCATGATAAAGAAAATTCAAAGAGAGTGAGATTCCAGCTCCTTTCATCCAGTCAGTAGCTTCAAACATTTCTGGACGTTTTTCAATGGCAAAAATCAATGAATATTGTAAATGCACAAACTAATTTCTCCACATTGCAAGGTGCAATTCTGAAATTTTTTGCTTTTTCCTGCTCCTCTTAGCATGATAAAGAAGATTCAAAGAGAGTGAGATGCCAGCTCTTTTCATTCAGTCAGTAGCTTCAAACATTTCTGGTATATGAATAACATGATGTTTTTCAATGGCAAAAATCAATGAATATTATAAATGCACAAACAGTAATTTCTCCGCATTGCAAGGTGCAATTCTGAAATTTTTTGCTTTTTCCTGCTCCTCTTAGCATGATAAAGAAGATTCAAAGAGAGTGAGATGCCAGCTCCTTTCATTCAGTCAGTAGCTTCAAACATTTCTGGACGTTTTTCAATGGCAAAAATCAATGAATATTGTAAATGCACAAACAGTAATTTCTCCACATTGCAAGGTGCAATTCTGAAATTTTTTGCTTTTTCCTGCTCCTCGTAGCATGATAAAGAAGATTCAAACAGAGTGAGATGCCAGCTCTTTTCATTCAGTCAGTAGCTTCAAACATTTCTGGTATATGAATAACATGATGTTTTTCAATGGCAAAATCAATGAATATTGTAAATGCACAAAAAGTAATTTCTCCGCATTGCAAGGTGCAATTCTGAAATTTTTTGCTTTTTCCTGCTCCTCTTAGCATGATAAAGAAGATTCAAAGAGAGTGAGATGCCAGCTCTTTTCATTCAGTCAGTAGCTTCAAACATTTCAGGACGTTTTTCAATGGCAAAAATCAATGAATATTGTAAATGCACAAACAGTAATTTCTCCACATTGCAAGCTGCAATTCTGAAATTTTTTGCTTTTTCCTGCTCCTCTTAGCATGATAAAGAAGATTCAAAGAGATTGAGATGCCAGCTCTTTTCATTCAGTCAGTAGCTTCAAACATTTCTGGTATATGAATAACATGATGTTTTTCAATGGCAAAAATCAATGAATATTGTAAATGCACAAACAGTAATTTCTCCGCATTGCAAGGTGCAATTCTGAAATTTTTGCTTTTTCCTGCTCCTCTTAGCATGATAAAGAAGATTCAAAGAGAGTAAGATGCCAGCTCCTTTCATTCAGTCAGTAGCTTCAAACATTTCTGGACGTTTTTCAATGGCAAAAATCAATGAATATTGTAAATGCACAAACAGTAATTTCTCCACATTGCAAGGTGCAATTCTGAAATTTTTTGCTTTTTCCTGCTCCTCTTAGCATGATAAAGAAGATTCAAAGAGAGTGAGATGCCAGCTCTTTTCATTCAGTCAGTAGCTTCAAACATTTCTGGTATATGAATAACATGATGTTTTTCAATGGCAAAAATCGATGAATATTGTGAATGCACAAACAGTAATTTCTCCGCATTGCAAGGTGCAATTATGAAATTTTTTGCTTTTTCCTGCTCCTCTTAGCATGATAAAGAAGATTCAAAGAGAGTGAGATGCCAGCTCCTTTCATTCAGTCAGTAGCTTCAAACATTTCTGGACGTTTTTCAATGGCAAAAATCAATGAATATTGTAAATGCACAAACAGTAATTTCTCCACATTGCAAGGTGCTATTCTGAAATTTTTTGCTTTTTCCTGCTCCTCTTAGCATGATAAAGAAGATTCAAAGAGAGTGAGATGCCAGCTCTTTTCATTCAGTCAGTAGCTTCAAACATTTCTGGTATATGAATAACATGATGTTTTTCAATGGCAAAAATCAATGAATATTGTAAATGCACAAACAGTAATTTCTCCGCATTGCAAGGTGCAATTCTGAAATTTTTTGCTTTTTCCTGTTCCTCATAGCATGATAAAGAAGATTCAAAGAGAGTGAGATGCCAGCTCCTTTCATTCAGTCAGTAGCTTCAAACATTTCTGGTATATGAATAACATGATGTTTTTCAATGGCAAAAATCAATGAATATTGTAAATGCACAAACAGTAATTTCTCCGCATTGCAAGGTGCAATTCTGAAATTTTTTGCTTTTTCCTGCTCCTCTTAGCATGATAAAGAAGATTCAAAGAGAGTGAGATGCCAGCTCCTTTCATTCAGTCAGTAACTTCAAACATTTCTGGACGTTTTTCAATGGCAAAAATCAATGAATATTGTAAATACACAAACAGTAATTTCTCCACATTGCAAGGTGCAATTCTGATATTTTTTGCTTTTTCCTGCTCCTCTTAGCATGATAAAGAAGATTCAAAGAGAGTGAGATGCCAGCTCTTTTCATTCAGTCAGTAGCTTCAAACATTTCTGGTATATGAATAACATGATGTTTTTCAATGGCAAAAATCAATGAATATTGTAAATGCACAAACAGTAATTTCTCCGCATTGCAAGGTGCAATTCTGAAATTTTTTGCTTTTTCCTGTTCCTCATAGCATGATAAAGAAAATTCAAAGAGAGTGAGATTCCAGCTCCTTTCATCCAGTCAGTAGCTTCAAACATTTCTGGACGTTTTTCAATGGCAAAAATCAATGAATATTGTAAATGCACAAACTAATTTCTCCACATTGCAAGGTGCAATTCTGAAATTTTTTGCTTTTTCCTGCTCCTCTTAGCATGATAAAGAAGATTCAAAGAGAGTGAGATGCCAGCTCTTTTCATTCAGTCAGTAGCTTCAAACATTTCTGGTATATGAATAACATGATGTTTTTCAATGGCAAAAATCAATGAATATTATAAATGCACAAACAGTAATTTCTCCGCATTGCAAGGTGCAATTCTGAAATTTTTTGCTTTTTCCTGCTCCTCTTAGCATGATAAAGAAGATTCAAAGAGAGTGAGATGCCAGCTCCTTTCATTCAGTCAGTAGCTTCAAACATTTCTGGACGTTTTTCAATGGCAAAAATCAATGAATATTGTAAATGCACAAACAGTAATTTCTCCACATTGCAAGGTGCAATTCTGAAATTTTTTGCTTTTTCCTGCTCCTCTTAGCATGATAAAGAAGATTCAAACAGAGTGAGATGCCAGCTCTTTTCATTCAGTCAGTAGCTTCAAACATTTCTGGTATATGAATAACATGATGTTTTTCAATGGCAAAATCAATGAATATTGTAAATGCACAAACAGTAATTTCTCCGCATTGCAAGGTGCAATTCTGAAATTTTTTGCTTTTTCCTGCTCCTCTTAGCATGATAAAGAAGATTCAAAGAGAGTGAGATGCCAGCTCTTTTCATTCAGTCAGTAGCTTCAAACATTTCTGGACGTTTTTCAATGGCAAAAATCAATGAATATTGTAAATGCACAAACAGTAATTTCTCCAGATTGCAAGGTGCTATTCTGAAATTTTTTGCTTTTTCCTGCTCCTCTTAGCATGATAAAGAAGATTCAAAGAGAGTGAGATGCCAGCTCTTTTCATTCAGTCAGTAGCTTCAAACATTTCTGGTATATGAATAACATGATGTTTTTCAATGGCAAAAATCAATGAATATTGTAAATGCACAAACAGTAATTTCTCCGCATTGCAAGGTGCAATTCTGAAATTTTTTGCTTTTTCCTGTTCCTCATAGCATGATAAAGAAGATTCAAAGAGAGTGAGATGCCAGCTCCTTTCATTCAGTAAGTAGCTTCAAACATTTCTGGTATATGAATAACATGATGTTTTTCAATGGCAAAAATCAATGAATATTGTAAATGCACAAACAGTAATTTCTCCGCATTGCAAGGTGCAATTCTGAAATTTTTTGCTTTTTCCTGCTCCTCTTAGCATGATAAAGAAGATTCAAAGAGAGTGAGATGCCAGCTCCTTTCATTCAGTCAGTAGCTTCAAACATTTCTGGACGTTTTTCAATGGCAAAAATCAATGAATATTGTAAATGCACAAACAGTAATTTCTCCACATTGCAAGGTGCAATTCTGAAATGTTTTGCTTTTTCCTGCTCCTCTTAGCATGATAAAGAAGATTCAAAGAGAGTGAGATGCCAGCTCCTTTCATTCAGTCAGTAACTTCAAACATTTCTGGACGTTTTTCAATGGCAAAAATCAATGAATATTGTTACTGCACAAACAGTAATTTCTCCACATTGCAAGGTGCAATTCTGAAATTTTTTGCTTTTTCCTGCTCCTCTTAGCATGATAAAGAAGATTCAAAGAGAGTGAGATGCCAGCTCTTTTCATTCAGTCAGTAGCTTCAAACATTTCTGGTATATGAATAACATGATGTTTTTCAATGGCAAAAATCGATGAATATTGTAAATGCACAAACAGTAATTTCTCCGCATTGCAAGGTGCAATTCTGAAATTTTTTACTTTTTCCTGCTCCTCTTAGCATGATAAAGAAGATTCAAAGAGAGTGAGATGCCAGCTCCTTTCATTCAGTCAGTAGCTTCAAACATTTCTGGACGTTTTTCAATGGCAAAAATCAATGAATATTGTAAATGCACAAACAGTAATTTCTCCACATTGCAAGGTGCAATTCTGAAATGTTTTGCTTTTTCCTGCTCCTCTTAGCATGATAAAGAAGATTCAAAGAGAGTGAGATGCCAGCTCTTTTCATTCAGTCAGTAGCTTCAAACATTTCTGGTATATGAATAACATGATGTTTTTCAATGGCAAAAATCAATGAATATTGTAAATGCACAAACAGTAATTTCTCCGCATTGCAAGGTGCAATTCTGAAATTTTTTGCTTTTTCTTGTTCCTCATAGCATGATAAAGAAGATTCAAAGAGAGTGAGATGCCAGCTCCTTTCATTCAGTCAGTAGCTTCAAACATTTCTGGACGTTTTTCAATGGCAAAAATCAATGAATATTGTAAATGCACAAACTAATTTCTCCACATTGCAAGGTGCAATTCTGAAATGTTTTGCTTTTTCCTGCTCCTCTTAGCATGATAAAGAAGATTCAAAGAGAGTGAGATGCCAGCTCTTTTCATTCAGTCAGTAGCTTCAAACATTTCTGGTATATGAATAACATGATGTTTTTCAATGGCAAAAATCAATGAATATTGTAAATGCACAAACAGTAATTTCTCCGCATTGCAAGGTGCAATTCTGAAATTTTTTGCTTTTTCTTGTTCCTCATAGCATGATAAAGAAGATTCAAAGAGAGTGAGATGCCAGCTCCTTTCATTCAGTCAGTAGCTTCAAACATTTCTGGACGTTTTTCAATGGCAAAAATCAATGAATATTGTAAATGCACAAACTAATTTCTCCACATTGCAAGGTGCAATTCTGAAATTTTTTTGCTTTTTCCTGCTCCTCTTAGCATGATAAAGAAGATTCAAAGAGAGTGAGATGCCAGCTCTTTTCATTCAGTCAGTAGCTTCAAACATTTCTGGTATATGAATAACATGATGTTTTTCAATGGCAAAAATCAATGAATATTGTAAATGCACAAACAGTAATTTCTCCGCATTGCAAGGTGCAATTCTGAAATTTTTTGCTTTTTCCTGCTCCTCTTAGCATGATAAAGAAGATACAAAGAGAGTGAGATGCCAGCTCTTTTCATTCAGTCAGTAGCTTCAAACATTTCTGGTATATGAATAACATGATGTTTTTCAATGGTAAAATCAATGAATATTGTAAATGCACAAACAGTAATTTCTCCGCATTGCAAGGTGCAATTCTGAAATTTTTTGCTTTTTCCTGCTCCTCTTAGCATGATAAAGAAGATTCAAAGAGAGTGAGATGCCAGCTCCTTTCATTCAGTCAGTAGCTTCAAACATTTCTGGACGTTTTTCAATGGCAAAAATCAATGAATATTGTAAATACACAAACAGTAATTTCTCCGCATTGCAAGGTGCAATTCTGAAATTTTTTGCTTTTTCCTGCTCCTCTTAGCATGATAAAGAAGATTCAAAGAGAGTGAGATGCCAGCTCCTTTCATTCAGTCAGTAGCTTCAAACATTTCTGGATGTTTTTCAATGGCAAAAATCAATGAATATTGTAAATGCACAAACAGTAATTTCTCCACATTGCAAGGTGCAATTCTGAAATTTTTTGCTTTTTCCTGCTCCTCTTAGAATGATAAAGAAGATTCAAAGAGAATGAGATGCCAGCTCTTTTCATTCAGTCAGTAGCTTCAAACATTTCTGGTATATGAATAACATGATGTTTTTCAATGGCAAAATCAATGAATATTGTAAATGCACAAACAGTAATTTCTCCGCATTGCAAGGTGCAATTCTGAAATTTTTTGCTTTTTCCTGCTCCTCTTAGCATGATAAAGAAGATTCAAAGAGAGTGAGATGCCAGCTCCTTTCATTCAGTCAGTAGCTTCAAACATTTCTGGACGTTTTTCAATGGCAAAAATCAATGAATATTGTAAATGCACAAACAGTAATTTCTCCACATTGCAAGGTGCAATTCTGAAATTTTTTGCTTTTTCCTGCTCCTCTTAGCATGATAAAGAAGATTCAAAGAGAGTGAGATGCCAGCTCTTTTCATTCAGTCAGTAGCTTCAAACATTTCTGGTATATGAATAACATGATGTTTTTCAATGGCAAAAATCAATGAATATTGTAAATGCACAAACAGTAATTTCTCCGCATTGCAAGGTGCAATTCTGAAATTTTTTGCTTTTTCCTGCTCCTCTTAGCATGATAAAGAAGATTCAAAGAGAGTGAGATGCCAGCTCCTTTCATTCAGTCAGTAGCTTCAAACATTTCTGGACGTTTTTCAATGGCAAAAATCAATGAATTTTGTAAATGCACAAACAGTAATTTCTCCACATTGCAAGGTGCAATTCTGAAATTTTTTGCTTTTTCCTGCTCCTCTTAGCAGGATAAAGAAGATTCAAAGAGAGTGAGATGCCAGCTCCTTTCATTCAGTCAGTAGCTTCAAACATTTCTGGACGTTTTTCAATGGCAAAAATCAATGAATATTGTAAATGCACAAACAGCAATTTCTCCACATTGCAAGGTGCCATTCTGAAATTTTTTGCTTTTTCCTGCTCCTCTTAGCATGATAAAGAAGATTCAAAGAGAGTGAGATGCCAGCTCTTTTCATTCAGTCATTAGCTTCACACATTTCTGGTATATGAATAACATGATGTTTTTCAATGGCAAAAATCAATGAATATTGTAAATGCACAAACAGTAATTTCTCCGCATTGCAAGTTGCAATTCTGAAATTTTTTGCTTTTTCCTGCTCCTCTTAGCATGATAAAGAAGATTCAAAAAGAGTGAGATGCCAGCTCCTTTCATTCAGTCAGTAGCTTCAATCATTTCTGGACGTTTTACAATGGCAAAAATCAATGAATATTGTAAATGCACAAACAGTAATTTCTCCACATTGCAAGGTGCAATTCTGAAATTTTTTGCTTTTTCCTGCTCCTCTTAGCATGATAAAGAAGATTCAAAGAGAGTGAGATGCCAGCTCTTTTCATTCAGTCAGTAGCTTCAAACATTTCTGGTATATGAATAACAAGATGTTTTTCAATGGCAAAAATCAATGAATATTGTAAATGCACAAACCGTAATTTCTCCGCATTGCAAGGTGCAATTCTGAAATTTTTTGCTTTTTCCTGCTCCTCTTAGCATGATAAAGAAGATTCAAAGAGAGTGAGATGCCAGCTCCTTTCATTCAGTCAGTAGCTTCAAACATTTCTGGACATTTCTCAATGGCAAAAATCAATGAATATTGTAAATGCACAAACAGTAATTTCTCCACATTGCAAGGTGCAATTCTGAAATTTTTTGCTTTTTCCTGCTCCTCTTAGCATGATAAAGAAGATTCAAAGAGAGTGAGATGCCAGCTCTTTTCATTCAGTCAGTAGCTTCAAACATTTCTGTTATATGAATAACATGATGTTTTTCAATGGCAAAAATCAATGAATATTGTAAATGCACAAACAGTAATTTCTCCGCATTGCAAGGTGCAATTCTGAAATTTTTTGCTTTTTCCTGCTCCTCTTAGCATGATAGAGAAGATTCAAAGAGAGTGAGATGCCAGCTCCTTTCATTCAGTCAGTAGCTTCAAACATTTCTGGACGTTTTTCAATGGCAAAAATCAATGAATATTGTAAATGCACAAACAGTAATTTCTCCACATTGCAAGGTGCAATTCTGAAATTTTTTGCTTTTTCCTGCTCCTTTTAGCATGATAAAGAAGATTCAAAGAGAGTGAGATGCCAGCTCTTTTCAATCAGTCAGTAGCTTCAAACATTTCTGGTATATGAATAACATGATGTTTTTCAATGGCAAAAATCAATGAATATTGTAAATGCACAAACAGTAATTTCTCCGCATTGCAAGGTGCAATTCTGAAATTTTTTGCTTTTTCCTGCTCCTCTTAGCATGATAAAGAAGATTCAAAGAGAGTGAGATGCCAGCTCTTTTCATTCAGTCAGTAGCTTCAAACATTTCTGGACGTTTTTCAATGGCAAAAATCAATGAATATTGTAAATGCACAAACAGTAATTTCTCCACATTGCAAGGTGCAATTCTGAAATTTTTTGCTTTTTCCTGGTCCTCTTAGCATGATAAAGAAGATTCAAAGAGAGTGAGATGCCAGCTCTTTTCATTCAGTCAGTAGCTTCAAACATTTCTGGTATATGAATAACATGATGTTTTATAATGGCAAAAATCAATGAATATTGTAAATGCACAAACAGTAATTTCTCCGCACTGCAAGGTGCAATTCTGAAATTTTTTGCTTTTTCCTGCTCCTCTTAGCATGATAAAGAAGATTCAAAGAGAGTGAGATGCCAGCTCCTTTCATTCAGTCAGTAGCTTCAAACATTTCTGGACGTTTTTCAATGGCAAAAATCAATGAATATTGTAAATGCACAAACAGTAATTTCTCCACATTGCAAGGTGCAATTCTGAAATTTTTTGCTTTTTCCTGCTCCTCTTAGCATGATAAAGAAGATTCAAAGATAGTGAGATGCCAGCTCTTTTCATTCAGTCAGTAGCTTCAAACATTTCTGGTATATGAATAACATGATGTTTTTTAATGGCAAAAATCAATGAATATTGTAAATGCACAAACAGTAATTTCTCCGCATTGCAAGGTGCAATTCTGAAATTTTTTGCTTTTTCCTGCTCCTCTTAGCATGATAAAGAAGATTCAAAGAGAGTGAGATGCCAGCTCCTTTCATTCAGTCAGTAGCTTCAAACATTTCTGGACGTTTTTCAATGGCAAAAATCAATGAATATTGTAAATGCACAAACTAATTTCTCCACATTGCAAGGTGCAATTCTGAAATTTTTTGCTTTTTCCTGCTCCTCTTAGCATGATAAAGAAGATTCAAAGAGAGTGAGATGCCAGCTCTTTTCATTCAGTCAGTAGCTTCAAACATTTCTGGTATATGAATAAAATGATGTTTTTCAATGGCAAAAATCAATGAATATTGTAAATGCACAAACAGTAATTTCTCCGCATTGCAAGGTGCAATTTTGAAATTTTTTGCTTTTTCCTGCTCCTCTTAGCATGATAAAGAAGATTCAAAGAGAGTGAGATGCCAGCTCCTTTCATTCAGTCAGTAGCTTCAAACATTTCTGGACGTTTTTCAATGGCAAAAATCAATGAATATTGTAAATGCACAAACAGTAATTTCTCCACATTGCAAGGTGCAATTCTGAATTTTTTTGCTTTTTCCTGCTCCTCTTAGCATGATAAAGAAGATTCAAAGAGAGTGAGATGCCAGCTCCTTTCATTCAGTCAGTAGCTTCAAACATTTCTGGACGTTTTTCAATGGCAAAAATCAATGAATATTGTAAATGCACAAACAGTAATTTCTCCACATTGCAAGGTGCAATTCTGAAATTTTTTGCTTTTTCCTGCTCCTCTTAGCATGATAAAGAAGATTCAAAGAGAGTGAGATGCCAGCTCCTTTCATTCAGTCAGTAGCTTCAAACATTTCTGGTATATGAATAAAATGATGTTTTTCAATGGCAAAAATCAATGAATATTGTAAATGCACAAACAGTAATTTCTCCGCATTGCAAGGTGCAATTCTGAAATTTTTTGCTTTTTCCTGCTCCTCTTAGCATGATAAAGAAGATTCAAAGAGAGTGAGATGCCAGCTCCTTTCATTCAGTCAGTAGCTTCAAACATTTCTGGACGTTTTTCAATGGCAAAAATCAATGAATATTGTAAATGCACAAACTAATTTCTCCACATTGCAAGGTGCAATTCTGAAATTTTTTGCTTTTTCCTGCTCCTCTTAGCATGATAAAGAAGATTCAAAGAGAGTGAGATGCCAGCTCTTTTCATTCAGTCAGTAGCTTCAAACATTTCTGGTATATGAATAAAATGATGTTTTTCAATGGCAAAAATCAATGAATATTGTAAATGCACAAACAGTAATTTCTCCGCATTGCAAGGTGCAATTCTGAAATTTTTTGCTTTTTCCTGCTCCTCTTAGCATGATAAAGAAGATTCAAAGAGAGTGAGATGCCAGCTCCTTTCATTCAGTCAGTAGCTTCAAACATTTCTGGACGTTTTTCAATGGCAAAAATCAATGAATATTGTAAATGCACAAACTAATTTCTCCACATTGCAAGGTGCAATTCTGAAATTTTTTGCTTTTTCCTGCTCCTCTTAGCATGATAAAGAAGATTCAAAGAGAGTGAGATGCCAGCTCTTTTCATTCAGTCAGTAGCTTCAAACATTTCTGGTATATGAATAACATGATGTTTTTCAATGGCAAAAATCAATGAATATTATAAATGCACAAACAGTAATTTCTCCGCATTGCAAGGTGAAATTCTGAAATTTTTTGCTTTTTCCTGCTCCTCTTAGCATGATAAAGAAGATTCAAAGAGAGTGAGATGCCAGCTCCTTTCATTCAGTCAGTAGCTTCAAACATTTCTGGACGTTTTTCAATGGCAAAAATCAATGAATATTGTAAATGCACAAACAGTAATTTCTCCACATTGCAAGGTGCAATTCTGAAATTTTTTGCTTTTTCCTGCTCCTCTTAGCATGATAAAGAAGATTCAAAGAGAGTGAGATGCCAGCTCTTTTCATTCAGTCAGTAGCTTCAAACATTTCTGGTATATGAATAACATCATGTTTTTCAATGGCAAAATCAATGAATATTGTAAATGCACAAACAGTAATTTCTCCGCATTGCAAGGTGCAATTCTGAAATTTTTTGCTTTTTCTGCTCCTCTTAGCATGATAAAGAAGATTCAAAGAGAGTGAGATGCCAGCTCTTTTCATTCAGTCAGTATCTTCAAACATTTCTGGACGTTTTTCAATGGCAAAAATCAATGAATATTGTAAATGCACAAACAGTAATTTCTCCACATTGCAAGGTGCAATTCTGAAATTTTTTGCTTTTTCCTGCTCCTCTTAGCATGATAAAGAAGATTCAAAGAGAGTGAGATGCCAGCTCTTTTCATTCAGTCAGTAGCTTCAAACATTTCTGGTATATGAATAACATGATGTTTTTCAATGGCAAAAATCAATGAATATTGTAAATGCACAAACAGTAATTTCTCCGCATTGCAAGGTGCAATTCTGAAATTTTTGCTTTTTCCTGCTCCTCTTAGCATGATAAAGAAGATTCAAAGAGAGTAAGATGCCAGCTCCTTTCATTCAGTCAGTAGCTTCAAACATTTCTGGACGTTTTTCAATGGCAAAAATCAATGAATATTGTAAATGCACAAACAGTAATTTCTCCACATTGCAAGGTGCAATTTTGAAATTTTTTGCTTTTTCCTGCTCCTCTTAGCATGATAAAGAAGATTCAAAGAGAGTGAGATGCCAGCTCCTTTAATTCAGTCAGTAGCTTCAAACATTTCTGGACGTTTTTCAATGGCAAAAATCAATGAATATTGTAAATGCACAAACAGTAATTTCTCCACATTGCAAGGTGCAATTCTGAATTTTTTTGCTTTTTCCTGCTCCTCTTGGCATGATAAAGAAGATTCAAAGAGAGTGAGATGCCAGCTCCTTTCATTCAGTCAGTAGCTTCAAACATTTCTGGACGTTTTTCAATGGCAAAAATCAATGAATATTGTAAATGCACAAACAGTAATTTCTCCACATTGCAAGGTGCAATTCTGAAATTTTTTGCTTTTTCCTGCTCCTCTTAGCATGATAAAGAAGATTCAAAGAGAGTGAGATGCCAGCTCTTTTCATTCAGTCAGTAGCTTCAAACATTTCTGGTATATGAATAAAATGATGTTTTTCAATGGCAAAAATCAATGAATATTGTAAATGCACAAACAGTAATTTCTCCGCATTGCAAGGTGCAATTCTGAAATTTTTTGCTTTTTCCTGCTCCTCTTAGCATGATAAAGAAGATTCAAAGAGAGTGAGATGCCAGCTCCTTTCATTCAGTCAGTAGCTTCAAACATTTCTGGACGTTTTTCAATGGCAAAAATCAATGAATATTGTAAATGCACAAACTAATTTCTCCACATTGCAAGGTGCAATTCTGAAATTTTTTGCTTTTTCCTGCTCCTCTTAGCATGATAAAGAAGATTCAAAGAGAGTGAGATGCCAGCTCTTTTCATTCAGTCAGTAGCTTCAAACATTTCTGGTATATGAATAAAATGATGTTTTTCAATGGCAAAAATCAATGAATATTGTAAATGCACAAACAGTAATTTCTCCGCATTGCAAGGTGCAATTCTGAAATTTTTTGCTTTTTCCTGCTCCTCTTAGCATGATAAAGAAGATTCAAAGAGAGTGAGATGCCAGCTCCTTTCATTCAGTCAGTAGCTTCAAACATTTCTGGACGTTTTTCAATGGCAAAAATCAATGAATATTGTAAATGCACAAACAGTAATTTCTCCACATTGCAAGGTGCAATTCTGAAATTTTTTGCTTTTTCCTGCTCCTCTTAGCATGATAAAGAAGATTCAAAGAGAGTGAGATGCCAGCTCTTTTCATTCAGTCAGTAGCTTCAAACATTTCTGGTATATGAATAACATCATGTTTTTCAATGGCAAAATCAATGAATATTGTAAATGCACAAACAGTAATTTCTCCGCATTGCAAGGTGCAATTCTGAAATTTTTTGCTTTTTCTGCTCCTCTTAGCATGATAAAGAAGATTCAAAGAGAGTGAGATGCCAGCTCTTTTCATTCAGTCAGTATCTTCAAACATTTATGGACGTTTTTCAATGGCAAAAATCAATGAATATTGTAAATGCACAAACAGTAATTTCTCCACATTGCAAGGTGCAATTCTGAAATTTTTTGCTTTTTCCTGCTCCTCTTAGCATGATAAAGAAGATTCAAAGAGAGTGAGATGCCAGCTCTTTTCATTCAGTCAGTAGCTTCAAACATTTCTGGTATATGAATAACATGATGTTTTTCAATGGCAAAAATCAATGAATATTGTAAATGCACAAACAGTAATTTCTCCGCATTGCAAGGTGCAATTCTGAAATTTTTGCTTTTTCCTGCTCCTCTTAGCATGATAAAGAAGATTCAAAGAGAGTAAGATGCCAGCTCCTTTCATTCAGTCAGTAGCTTCAAACATTTCTGGACGTTTTTCAATGGCAAAAATCAATGAATATTGTAAATGCACAAACAGTAATTTCTCCACATTGCAAGGTGCAATTTTGAAATTTTTTGCTTTTTCCTGCTCCTCTTAGCATGATAAAGAAGATTCAAAGAGAGTGAGATGCCAGCTCCTTTAATTCAGTCAGTAGCTTCAAACATTTCTGGACGTTTTTCAATGGCAAAAATCAATGAATATTGTAAATGCACAAACAGTAATTTCTCCACATTGCAAGGTGCAATTCTGAATTTTTTTGCTTTTTCCTGCTCCTCTTAGCATGATAAAGAAGATTCAAAGAGAGAGAGATGCCAGCTCCTTTCATTCAGTCAGTAGCTTCAAACATTTCTGGACGTTTTTCAATGGCAAAAATCAATGAATATTGTAAATGCACAAACAGTAATTTCTCCACATTGCAAGGTGCAATTCTGAAATTTTTTGCTTTTTCCTGCTCCTCTTAGCATGATAAAGAAGATTCAAAGAGAGTGAGATGCCAGCTCTTTTCATTCAGTCAGTAGCTTCAAACATTTCTGGTATATGAATAAAATGATGTTTTTCAATGGCAAAAATCAATGAATATTGTAAATGCACAAACAGTAATTTCTCCGCATTGCAAGGTGCAATTCTGAAATTTTTTGCTTTTTCCTGCTCCTCTTAGCATGATAAAGAAGATTCAAAGAGAGTGAGATGCCAGCTCCTTTCATTCAGTCAGTAGCTTCAAACATTTCTGGACGTTTTTCAATGGCAAAAATCAATGAATATTGTAAATGCACAAACTAATTTCTCCACATTGCAAGGTGCAATTCTGAAATTTTTTGCTTTTTCCTGCTCCTCTTAGCATGATAAAGAAGATTCAAAGAGAGTGAGATGCCAGCTCTTTTCATTCAGTCAGTAGCTTCAAACATTTCTGGTATATGAATAAAATGATGTTTTTCAATGGCAAAAATCAATGAATATTGTAAATGCACAAACAGTAATTTCTCCGCATTGCAAGGTGCAATTCTGAAATTTTTTGCTTTTTCCTGCTCCTCTTAGCATGATAAAGAAGATTCAAAGAGAGTGAGATGCCAGCTCCTTTCATTCAGTCAGTAGCTTCAAACATTTCTGGACGTTTTTCAATGGCAAAAATCAATGAATATTGTAAATGCACAAACTAATTTCTCCACATTGCAAGGTGCAATTCTGAAATTTTTTGCTTTTTCCTGCTCCTCTTAGCATGATAAAGAAGATTCAAAGAGAGTGAGATGCCAGCTCTTTTCATTCAGTCAGTAGCTTCAAACATTTCTGGTATATGAATAACATGATGTTTTTCAATGGCAAAAATCAATGAATATTATAAATGCACAAACAGTAATTTCTCCGCATTGCAAGGTGCAATTCTGAAATTTTTTGCTTTTTCCTGCTCCTCTTAGCATGATAAAGAAGATTCAAAGAGAGTGAGATGCCAGCTCCTTTCATTCAGTCAGTAGCTTCAAACATTTCTGGACGTTTTTCAATGGCAAAAATCAATGAATATTGTAAATGCACAAACAGTAATTTCTCCACATTGCAAGGTGCAATTCTGAAATTTTTTGCTTTTTCCTGCTCCTCTTAGCATGATAAAGAAGATTCAAAGAGAGTGAGATGCCAGCTCTTTTCATTCAGTCAGTAGCTTCAAACATTTCTGGTATATGAATAACATCATGTTTTTCAATGGCAAAATCAATGAATATTGTAAATGCACAAACAGTAATTTCTCCGCATTGCAAGGTGCAATTCTGAAATTTTTTGCTTTTTCTGCTCCTCTTAGCATGATAAAGAAGATTCAAAGAGAGTGAGATGCCAGCTCTTTTCATTCAGTCAGTATCTTCAAACATTTATGGACGTTTTTCAATGGCAAAAATCATTGAATATTGTAAATGCACAAACAGTAATTTCTCCACATTGCAAGGTGCAATTCTGAAATTTTTTGCTTTTTCCTGCTCCTCTTAGCATGATAAAGAAGATTCAAAGAGAGTGAGATGCCAGCTCTTTTCATTCAGTCAGTAGCTTCAAACATTTCTGGTATATGAATAACATGATGTTTTTCAATGGCAAAAATCAATGAATATTGTAAATGCACAAACAGTAATTTCTCCGCATTGCAAGGTGCAATTCTGAAATTTTTGCTTTTTCCTGCTCCTCTTAGCATGATAAAGAAGATTCAAAGAGAGTAAGATGCCAGCTCCTTTCATTCAGTCAGTAGCTTCAAACATTTCTGGACGTTTTTCAATGGCAAAAATCAATGAATATTGTAAATGCACGAACAGTAATTTCTCCACATTGCAAGGTGCAATTCTGAAATTTTTTGCTTTTTCCTGCTCCTCTTAGCATGATAAAGAAGATTCAAAGAGACTGAGATGCCAGCTCTTTTCATTCAGTCAGTAGCTTCAAACATTTCTGGTACATGAATAACATGATGTTTTTCAATGGCAAAAATCAATGAATATTGTAAATGCACAAACAGTAATTTCTCCGCATTGCAAGGTGCAATTCTGAAATTTTTTGCTTTTTCCTGTTCCTCATAGCATGATAAAGAAGATTCAAAGAGAGTGAGATGCCAGCTCCTTTCATTCAGTCAGTAGCTTCAAACATTTCTGGACGTTTTTCAATGGCAAAAATCAATGAATATTGTAAATGCACAAACTAATTTCTCCACATTGCAAGGTGCAATTCTGAAATTTTTTGCTTTTTCCTGCTCCTCTTAGCATGATAAAGAAGATTCAAAGAGAGTGAGATGCCAGCTCTTTTCATTCAGTCAGTAGCTTCAAACATTTCTGGTATATGAATAACATGATGTTTTTCAATGGCAAAAATCAATGAATATTGTAAATGCACAAACAGTAATTTCTCCGCATTGCAAGGTGCAATTCTGAAATTTTTTGCTTTTTCCTGCTCCTCTTAGCATGATAAAGAAGATTCAAAGAGAGTGAGATGCCAGCTCCTTTCATTCAGTCAGTAGCTTCAAACATTTCTGGACGTTTTTCAATGGCAAAAATCAATGAATATTGTAAATGCACAAACAGTAATTTCTCCACATTGCAAGGTGCAATTCTGAAATTTTTTGCTTTTTCCTGCTCCTCTTAGCATGATAAAGAAGATTCAAAGAGAGTGAGATGCCAGCTCTTTTCATTCAGTCAGTAGCTTCAAACATTTCTGGTATATGAATAACATGATGTTTTTCAATGGCAAAATCAATGAATATTGTAAATGCACAAACAGTAATTTCTCCGCATTGCAAGGTGCAATTCTGAAATTTTTTGCTTTTTCCTGCTCCTCTTAGCATGATAAAGAAGATTCAAAGAGAGTGAGATGCCAGCTCCTTTCATTCAGTCAGTAGCTTCAAACATTTCTGGACGTTTTTCAATGGCAAAAATCAATGAATATTTTAAATGCACAAACAGTAATTTCTCCACATTGCAAGGTGCAATTCTGAAATTTTTTGCTTTTTCCTGCTCCTCTTAGCATGATAAAGAAGATTCAAAGAGAGTGAGATGCCAGCTCTTTTCATTCAGTCAGTAGCTTCAAACATTTCTGGTATATGAATAACATGATGTTTTTCAATGGCAAAAATCAATGAATATTGTAAATGCACAAACAGTAATTTCTCCGCATTGCAAGGTGCAATTCTGAAATTTTTTGCTTTTTCCTGTTCCTCATAGCATGATAAAGAAGATTCAAAGAGAGTGAGATGCCAGCTCCTTTCATTCAGTCAGTAGCTTCAAACATTTCTGGACGTTTTTCAATTGCAAAAATCAATGAATATTGTAAATGCACAAACTAATTTCTCCACATTGCAAGGTGCAATTCTGAAATTTTTCGCTTTTTCCTGCTCCTCTTAGCATGATAAAGAAGATTCAAAGAGAGTGAGATGCCAGCTCCTTTCATTCAGTCAGTAGCTTCAAACATTTCTGGACGTTTTTCAATGGCAAAAATCAATGAATATTGTAAATGCACAAACAGTAATTTCTCCACATTGCAAGGTGCAATTCTGAAATTTTTGCTTTTTCCTGCTCCTCTTAGCATGATAAAGAAGATTCAAAGAGAGTAAGATGCCAGCTCCTTTCATTCAGTCAGTAGCTTCAAACATTTCTGGACGTTTTTCAATGGCAAAATCAATGAATATTGTAAATGCACAAACAGTAATTTCTCCACATTGCATGGTGCAATTCTGAAATTTTTTGCTTTTTCCTGCTCCTCTTAGCATGATAAAGAAGATTCAAAGAGAGTGAGATGCCAGCTCTTTTCATTCAGTCAGTAGCTTCAAACATTTCTGGTATATGAATAACATGATGTTTTTCAATGGCAAAAATCGATGAATATTGTAAATGCACAAACACTAATTTCTCCGCATTGCAAGGTGCAATTCTGAAATTTTTTGCTTTTTCCTGCTCCTCTTAGCATGATAAAGAAGATTCAAAGAGAGTGAGATGCCAGCTCCTTTCATTCAGTCAGTAGCTTCAAACATTTCTGGACGTTTTTCAATGGCAAAAATCAATGAATATTGTAAATGCACAAACAGTAATTTCTCCACATTGCAAGGTGCAATTCTGAAATTTTTTGCTTTTTCCTGCTCTTCTTAGCATGATAAAGAAGATTCAAAGAGAGTGAGATGCCAGCTCTTTTCATTCAGTCAGTAGCTTCAAACATTTCTGGTATATGAATAAAATGATGTTTTTCAATGGTAAAAATCAATGAATATTGTAAATGCACAAACAGTAATTTCTCCGCATTGCAAGGTGCAATTCTGAAATTTTTTGCTTTTTCCTGCTCCTCTTAGCATGATAAAGAAGATTCAAAGAGAGTGAGATGCCAGCTCCTTTCATTCATTCAGTAGCTTCAAACATTTCTGGACATTTTTCAATGGCAAAAATCAATGAATATTGTAAATGCACAAACAGTAATTTCTCCACATTGCAAGGTGCAATTCTGAAATTTTTTGCTTTTTCCTGCTCCTCTTAGCATGATAAAGAAGATTCAAAGAGAGTGAGATGCCAGCTCTTTTCATTCAGTCAGTAGCTTCAAACATTTCTGGTATATGAATAACGATGTTTTTCAATGGCAAAAATCAATGAATATTGTAAATGCACAAACAGTAATTTCTCCGCATTGCAAGGTGCAATTCTGAAATTTTTTGCTTTTTCCTGCTCCTCTAAGCATGATAAAGAAGATTCAAAGAGAGTGAGATGCCAGCTCCTTTCATTCAGTCAGTAGCTTCAAACATTTCTGGACGTTTTTCAATGGCAAAAATCAATGAATTTTGTAAATGCACAAACAGTAATTTCTCCACATTGCAAGGTGCAATTCTGAAATTTTTGCTTTTTCCTGCTCCTCTTAGCATGATAAAGAAGATTCAAAGAGAGTAAGATGCCAGCTCCTTTCATTCAGTCAGTAGCTTCAAACATTTCTGGACGTTTTTCAATGGCAAAAATCAATGAATATTGTAAATGCACAAACAGTAATTTCTCCACATTGCATGGTGCAATTCTGAAATTTTTTGCTTTTTCCTGCTCCTCTTAGCATGATAAAGAAGATTCAAAGAGAGTGAGATGCCAGCTCTTTTCATTCAGTCAGTAGCTTCAAACATTTCTGGTATATGAATAACATGATGTTTTTCAATGGCAAAAATCGATGAATATTGTAAATGCACAAACAGTAATTTCTCCGCATTGCAAGGTGCAATTCTGAATTTTTTTGCTTTTTCCTGCTCCTCTTAGCATGATAAAGAAGATTCAAAGAGAGTGAGATGCCAGCTCCTTTCATTCAGTCAGTAGCTTCAAACATTTCTGGACGTTTTTCAATGGCAAAAATCAATGAATATTGTAAATGCACAAACATTAATTTCTCCACATTGCAAGGTGCAATTCTGAAATTTTTTGCTTTTTCTTGCTCCTCTTAGCATGATAAAGAAGATTCAAAGAGAGTGAGATGCCAGCTCTTTTCATTCAGTCAGTAGCTTCAAACATTTCTGGTATATGAATAACATGATGTTTTTCAATGGCAAAAATCAATGAAAATTGTAAATGCACAAACAGTAATTTCTCCGCATTGCAAGGTGCAATTCTGAAATTTTTTGCTTTTTCCTGTTCCTCATAGCATGATAAAGAAGATTCAAAGAGAGTGAGATGCCAGCTCCTTTCATTCAGTCAGTAGCTTCAAACATTTCTGGACGTTTTTCAATTGCAAAAATCAATGAATATTGTAAATGCACAAACTAATTTCTCCACATTGCAAGGTGCAATTCTGAAATTTTTCGCTTTTTCCTGCTCCTCTTAGCATGATAAAGAAGATTCAAAGAGAGTGAGATGCCAGCTCCTTTCATTCAGTCAGTAGCTTCAAACATTTCTGGACGTTTTTCAATGGCAAAAATCAATGAATATTGTAAATGCACAAACAGTAATTTCTCCACATTGCAAGGTGCAATTCTGAAATTTTTGCTTTTTCCTGCTCCTCTTAGCATGATAAAGAAGATTCAAAGAGAGTAAGATGCCAGCTCCTTTCATTCAGTCAGTAGCTTCAAACATTTCTGGACGTTTTTCAATGGCAAAAATCAATGAATATTGTAAATGCACAAACAGTAATTTCTCCACATTGCATGGTGCAATTCTGAAATTTTTTGCTTTTTCCTGCTCCTCTTAGCATGATAAAGAAGATTCAAAGAGAGTGAGATGCCAGCTCTTTTCATTCAGTCAGTAGCTTCAAACATTTCTGGTATATGAATAACATGATGTTTTTCAATGGCAAAAATCGATGAATATTGTAAATGCACAAACAGTAATTTCTCCGCATTGCAAGTTGCAATTCTGAATTTTTTCGCTTTTTCCTGCTCCTCTTAGCATGATAAAGAAGATTCAAAGAGAGTGAGATGCCAGCTCCTTTCATTCAGTCAGTAGCTTCAAACATTTCTGGACGTTTTTCAATGACAAAAATCAATGAATATTGTAAATGCACAAACAGTAATTTCTCCACATTGCAAGGTGCAATTCTGAAATTTTTTGCTTTTTCTTGCTCCTCTTAGCATGATAAAGAAGATTCAAAGAGAGTGAGATGCCAGCTCTTTTCATTCAGTCAGTAGCTTCAAACATTTCTGGTATATGAATAACATGATGTTTTTCAATGGCAAAAATCAATGAATATTGTAAATGCACAAACAGTAATTTCTCCGCATTGCAAGGTGCAATTCTGAAATTTTTTGCTTTTTCCTGTTCCTCATAGCATGATAAAGAAGATTCAAAGAGAGTGAGATGCCTGCTCCTTTCATTCAGTCAGTAGCTTCAAACATTTCTGGACGTTTTTCAATTGCAAAAATCAATGAATATTGTAAATGCACAAACTAATTTCTCCACATTGCAAGGTGCAATTCTGAAATTTTTCGCTTTTTCCTGCTCCTCTTAGCATGACAAAGAAGATTCAAAGAGAGTGAGATGCCAGCTCCTTTCATTCAGTCAGTAGCTTCAAACATTTCTGGACGTTTTTCAATGGCAAAAATCAATGAATATTGTAAATGCACAAACAGTAATTTCTCCACATTGCAAGGTGCAATTCTGAAATTTTTGCTTTTTCCTGCTCCTCTTAGCATGATAAAGAAGATTCAAAGAGAGTAAGATGCCAGCTCCTTTCATTCAGTCAGTAGCTTCAAACATTTCTGGACGTTTTTCAATGGCAAAATCAATGAATATTGTAAATGCACAAACAGTAATTTCTCCACATTGCATGGTGCAATTCTGAAATTTTTTGCTTTTTCCTGCTCCTCTTAGCATGATAAAGAAGATTCAAAGAGAGTGAGATGCCAGCTCCTTTCATTCAGTCAGTAGCTTCAAACATTTCTGGTATATGAATAACATGATGTTTTTCAATGGCAAAAATCGATGAATATTGTAAATGCACAAACAGTAATTTCTCCGCATTGCAAGGTGCAATTCTGAAACTGTTTGCTTTTTCCTGCTCCTCTTAGCATGATAAAGAAGATTCAAAGAGAGTGAGATGCCAGCTCCTTTCATTCAGTCAGTAGCTTCAAACATTTCTGGACGTTTTTCAATGGCAAAAATCAATGAATATTGTAAATGCACAAACAGTAATTTCTCCACATTGCAAGGTGCAATTCTGAAATTTTTTGCTTTTTCTTGCTCCTCTTAGCATGATAAAGAAGATTCAAAGAGAGTGAGATGCCAGCTCTTTTCATTCAGTCAGTAGCTTCAAACATTTCTGGTATATGAATAACATGATGTTTTTCAATGGCAAAAATCAATGAATATTGTAAATGCACAAACAGTAATTTCTCCGCATTGCAAGGTGCAATTCTGAAATTTTTTGCTTTTTCCTGTTCCTCATAGCATGATAAAGAAGATTCAAAGAGAGTGAGATGCCAGCTCCTTTCATTCAGTCAGTAGCTTCAAACATTTCTGGACGTTTTTCAATTGCAAAAATCAATGAATATTGTAAATGCCCAATCTAATTTCTCCACATTGCAAGGTGCAATTCTGAAATTTTTTGCTTTTTCCTGCTCCTCTTAGCGTGATAAAGAAGATTCAAAGAGAGTGAGATGCCAGCTCTTTTCATTCAGTCAGTAGCTTCAAACATTTCTGGTATATGAATAACATGATGTTTTTCAATGGCAAAAATCAATGAATATTGTAAATGCACAAACAGTAATTTCTCCGCATTGCAAGGTGCAATTCTGAAATTTTTTGCTTTTTCCTGCTCCTCTTAGCATGATAAAGAAGATTCAAAGAGAGTGAGATGCCAGCTCCTTTCATTCAGTCAGTAGCTTCAAACATTTCTGGACGTTTTTCAATGGCAAAAATCAATGAATATTGTAAATGCACAAACAGTAATTTCTCCACATTGCAAGGTGCAATTCTGAAATTTTTTGCTTTTTCCTGCTCTTCTTAGCATGATAAAGAAGATTCAAAGAGAGTGAGATGCCAGCTCTTTTCATTCAGTCAGTAGCTTCAAACATTTCTGGTATATGAATAACATGATGTTTTTCAATGGTAAAAATCAATGAATATTGTAAATGCACAAACAGTAATTTCTCCGCATTGCAAGGTGCAATTCTGAAATTTTTTGCTTTTTCGTGTTCCTCATAGCATGATAAAGAAGATTCAAAGAGAGTGAGATGCCAGCTCCTTTCATTCAGTCAGTAGCTTCAAACATTTCTGGACGTTTTTCAATTGCAAAAATCAATGAATATTGTAAATGCACAAACTAATTTCTCCACATTGCAAGGTGCAATTCTGAAATTTTTCGCTTTTTCCTGCTCCTCTTAGCATGATAAAGAAGATTCAAAGAGAGTGAGATGCCAGCTCCTTTCATTCAGTCAGTAGCTTCAAACATTTCTGGACGTTTTTCAATGGCAAAAATCAATGAATATTGTAAATGCACAAACAGTAATTTCTCCACATTGCAAGGTGCAATTCTGAAATTTTTGCTTTTTCCTGCTCCTCTTAGCATGATAAAGAATATTCAAAGAGAGTAAGATGCCAGCTCCTTTCATTCAGTCAGTAGCTTCAAACATTTCTGGACGTTTTTCAATGGCAAAATCAATGAATATTGTAAATGCACAAACAGTAATTTCTCCACATTGCATGGTGCAATTCTGAAATTTTTTGCTTTTTCCTGCTCCTCTTAGCATGATAAAGAAGATTCAAAGAGAGTGAGATGCCAGCTCTTTTCATTCAGTCAGTAGCTTCAAACATTTCTGGTATATGAATAACATGATGTTTTTCAATGGCAAAAATCGATGAATATTGTAAATGCACAAACAGTAATTTCTCCGCATTGCAAGGTGCAATTCTGAAATTGTTTGCTTTTTCCTGCTCCTCTTAGCATGATAAAGAAGATTCAAAGAGAGTGAGATGCCAGCTCCTTTCATTCAGTCAGTAGCTTCAAACATTTCTGGACGTTTTTCAATGGCAAAAATCAATGAATATTGTAAATGCACAAACAGTAATTTCTCCACATTGCAAGGTGCAATTCTGAAATTTTTTGCTTTTTCTTGCTCCTCTTAGCATGATAAAGAAGATTCAAAGAGAGTGAGATGCCAGCTCTTTTCATTCAGTCAGTAGCTTCAAACATTTCTGGTATATGAATAACATGATGTTTTTCAATGGCAAAAATCAATGAATATTGTAAATGCACAAACAGTAATTTCTCCGCATTGCAAGGTGCAATTCTGAAATTTTTTGCTTTTTCCTGTTCCTCATAGCATGATAAAGAAGATTCAAAGAGAGTGAGATGCCAGCTCCTTTCATTCAGTCAGTAGCTTCAAACATTTCTGGACGTTTTTCAATTGCAAAAATCAATGAATATTGTAAATGCCCAATCTAATTTCTCCACATTGCAAGGTGCAATTCTGAAATTTTTTGCTTTTTCCTGCTCCTCTTAGCGTGATAAAGAAGATTCAAAGAGAGTGAGATGCCAGCTCTTTTCATTCAGTCAGTAGCTTCAAACATTTCTGGTATATGAATAACATGATGTTTTTCAATGGCAAAAATCAATGAATATTGTAAATGCACAAACAGTAATTTCTCCGCATTGCAAGGTGCAATTCTGAAATTTTTTGCTTTTTCCTGCTCCTCTTAGCATGATAAAGAAGATTCAAAGAGAGTGAGATGCCAGCTCCTTTCATTCAGTCAGTAGCTTCAAACATTTCTGGACGTTTTTCAATGGCAAAAATCAATGAATATTGTAAATGCACAAACAGTAATTTCTCCACATTGCAAGGTGCAATTCTGAAATTTTTTGCTTTTTCCTGCTCTTCTTAGCATGATAAAGAAGATTCAAAGAGAGTGAGATGCCAGCTCTTTTCATTCAGTCAGTAGCTTCAAACATTTCTGGTATATGAATAACATGATGTTTTTCAATGGTAAAAATCAATGAATATTGTAAATGCACAAACAGTAATTTCTCCACATTGCAAGGTGCAATTCTGAAATTTTTTGCTTTTTCCTGCTCCTCTTAGCATGATAAAGAAGATTCAAAGAGAGTGAGATGCCAGCTCCTTTCATTCATTCAGTAGCTTCAAACATTTCTGGACATTTTTCAATGGCAAAAATCAATGAATATTGTAAATGCACAAACAGTAATTTCTCCACATTGCAAGGTGCAATTCTGAAATTTTTTGCTTTTTCCTGCTCCTCTTAGCATGATAAAGAAGATTCAAAGAGAGTGAGATGCCAGCTCTTTTCATTCAGTCAGTAGCTATAAAACATTTCTGGTATATGAATAACGATGTTTTTCAATGGCAAAAATCAATGAATATTGTAAATGCACAAACAGTAATTTCTCCGCATTGCAAGGTGCAATTCTGAAATTTTTTGCTTTTTCCTGCTCCTCTAAGCATGATAAAGAAGATTCAAAGAGAGTAAGATGCCAGCTCCTTTCATTCAGTCAGTAGCTTCAAACATTTCTGGACGTTTTTCAATGGCAAAAATCAATGAATATTGTAAATGCACAAACAGTAATTTCTCCACATTGCATGGTGCAATTCTGAAATTTTTTGCTTTTTCTTGCTCCTCTTAGCATGATAAAGAAGATTCAAAGAGAGTGAGATGCCAGCTCTTTTCATTCAGTCAGTAGCTTCAAACATTTCTGGTATATGAATAACATGATGTTTTTCAATGGCAAAAATCAATGAATATTGTAAATGCACAAACAGTAATTTCTCCGCATTGCAATGTGCAATTCTGAAATTTTTTGCTTTTTCCTGTTCCTCATAGCATGATAAAGAAGATTCAAAGAGAGTGAGATGCCAGCTCCTTTCATTCAGTCAGTAGCTTCAAACATTTCTGGACGTTTTTCAATTGCAAAAATCAATGAATATTGTAAATGCCCAATCTAATTTCTCCACATTGCAAGGTGCAATTCTGAAATTTTTTGCTTTTTCCTGCTCTTCTTAGCATGATAAAGAAGATTAAAAAAAAATGAGATGCCAGCTCTTTTCATTCAGTCAGTAGCTTCAAACATTTCTGGTATATGAATAACATGATGTTTTTCAATGGTAAAAATCAATGAATATTGTAAATGCACAAACAGTAATTTCTCCGCATTGCAAGGTGCAATTCTGAAATTTTTTGCTTTTTCCTGCTCCTCTTAGCATGATAAAGAAGATTCAAAGAGAGTGAGATGCCAGCTCCTTTCATTCATTCAGTAGCTTCAAACATTTCTGGACATTTTTCAATGGCAAAAATCAATGAATATTGTAAATGCACAAACAGTAATTTCTCCACATTGCAAGGTGCAATTCTGAAATTTTTTGCTTTTTCCTGCTCCTCTTAGCATGATAAAGAAGATTCAAAGAGATTGAGATGCCAGCTCTTTTCATTCAGTCAGCAGCTTCAAACATTTCTGGTATATGAATAACGATGTTTTTCAATGGCAAAAATCAATGAATATTGTAAATGCACAAACAGTAATTTCTCCACATTGCATGGTGCAATTCTGAAATTTTTTGCTTTTTCTTGCTCCTCTTAGCATGATAAAGAAGATTCAAAGAGAGTGAGATGCCAGCTCTTTTCATTCAGTCAGTAGCTTCAAACATTTCTGGTATATGAATAACATGATGTTTTTCAATGGCAAAAATCAATGAATATTGTAAATGCACAAACAGTAATTTCTCCACATTGCAAGGTGCAATTCTGAAATTTTTTGCTTTTTCCTGCTCCTCTTAGCATGATAAAGAAGATTCAAAGAGAGTGAGATGCCAGCTCTTTTCATTCAGTCAGTAGCTTCAAACATTTCTGGTATATGAATAACGATGTTTTTCAATGGCAAAAATCAATGAATATTGTACATGCACAAACAGTAATTTCTCCGCATTGCAAGGTGCAATTCTGAAATTTTTTGCTTTTTCCTGCTCCTCTAAGCATGATAAAGAAGTTTCAAAGAGAGTGAGATGCCAGCTCCTTTCATTCAGTCAGTAGCTTCAAACATTTCTGGACGTTTTTCAATGGCAAAAATCAATGAATATTGTAAATGCACAAACAGTAATTTCTCCACATTGCAAGGTGCAATTCTGAAATTTTTTGCTTTTTCCTGCTCCTCTTAGCATGATAAAGAAGATTCAAAGAGAGTGAGATGCCAGCTCTTTTCATTCAGTCAGTAGCTTCAAACATTTCTGGTATATGAATAACGATGTTTTTCAATGGCAAAAATCAATGAATATTGTAAATGCACAAACAGTAATGTCTCCGCATTGCAAGGTGCAATTCTGAAATTTTTTGCTTTTTCCTGCTCCTCTAAGCATGATAAAGAAGTTTCAAAGAGAGTGAGATGCCATCTCCTTTCATTCAGTCAGTAGCTTCAAACATTTCTGGACGTTTTTCAATGGCAAAAATCAATGAATATTGTAAATGCACAAACAGTAATTTCTCCACATTGCAAGGTGCAATTCTGAAATTTTTTACTTTTTCCTGCTCCTCTTAGCATGATAAAGAAGATTCAAAGAGAGTGAGATGCCAGCTCTTTTCATTCAGTCAGTAGCTTCAAACATTTCTGGTATATGAATAACATGATGTTTTTCAATGGCAAAATCAATGAATATTGTAAATGCACAAACAGTAATTTCTCCGCATGGCAAGGTGCAATTCTGAAATTTTTTGCTTTTTCCTGCTCCTCTTAGCATGATAAAGAAGATTCAAAGAGAGTGAGATGCCAGCTCCTTTCATTCAGTCAGTAGCTTCCATCATTTCTGGACGTTTTTCAATGGCAAAAATCAATGAATATTGTAAATGCACAAACAGTAATTTCTCCACATTGCAAGGTGCAATTCTGAAATTTTTTGCTTTTTCCTGCTCCTCTTAGCATGATAAAGAAGATTCAAAGAGAGTGAGATGCCAGCTCTTTTCATTCAGTCAGTAGCTTCAAACATTTCTGGTATATGAATAACATGATGTTTTTCAATGGCAAAAATCAATGAATATTGTAAATGCACAAACAGTAATTTCTCCACATTGCAAGGTGCAATTCTGAAATTTTTTGCTTTTTCTTGCTCCTCTTAGCATGATAAAGAAGATTCAAAGAGAGTGAGATGCCATCTCTTTTCATTCAGTCAGTAGCTTCAAACATTTATGGTATATGAATAACATGTTTTTCAATGGCAAAAATCATTGAATATTGTAAATGCACAAACAGTAATTTCTCCGCATTGCAAGGTGCAATTCTGAAATTTTTTGCTTTTTCCTGCTCCTCTTAGCATGATAAAGAAGATTCAAAGAGAGTGAGATGCCAGCTCCTTTCATTCAGTCAGTAGCTTCAAACATTTCTGGACGTTTTTCAATGGCAAAAATCAATGAATATTGTAAATGCACAAACAGTAATTTCTCCACATTGCAAGGTGCAATTCTGAAATTTTTTGCTTTTTCCTGCTCCTCTTAGCATGATAAAGAAGATCCAAAGAGAGTGAGATGCCAGCTCTTTTCATTCAGTCAGTAGCTTCAAACATTTCTGGTATATGAATAACATGATGTTTTTCAATGGCAAAAATCAATGAATATTGTAAATGCACAAACAGTAATTTCTCCGCATTGCAAGGTGCAATTCTGAAATTTTTTGCTTTTTCCTGCTCCTCTTAGCATGATAAAGAAGATTCAAAGAGAGTGAGATGCCAGCTCCTTTCATTCAGTCAGTAGCTTCAATCATTTCTGGACGTTTTTCAATGACAAAAATCAATGAATATTGTAAATGCACAAACAGTAATTTCTCCACATTGCAAGGTGAAATTCTGAAATTTTTTGCTTTTTCCTGCTCCTCTTAGCATGATAAAGAAGATTCAAAGAGATTGAGGTGCCAGCCATTTTCATTCAGTCAGTAGCTTCAAACATTTCTGGTATATGAATAACATGATGTTTTTCAATGGCAAAAATCAATGAATATTGTAAACGCACAAACAGTAATTTCTCCACATTGCAAGGTGCAATTCTGAAATTTTTTGCTTTTTCCTGTTCCTCATAGCATGATAAAGAAGATTCAAAGAGAGTGAGATGCCAGCTCCTTTCATTCAGTCAGTAGCTTCAAACATTTCTGGACGTTTTTCAATTGCAAAAATCAATGAATATTGTAAATGCACAAACTAATTTCTCCACATTGCAAGGTGCAATTCTGAAATTTTTTGCTTTTTCCTGCTCCTCTTAGCATGATAAAGAAGATTCAAAGAGAGTGAGATGCAGGCTCCTTTCATTCAGTCAGTAGCTTCAAACATTTCTGGACGTTTTTCAATGGCAAAAATCAATGAATATTGTAAATGCACAAACAGTAATTTCTCCACATTGCAAGGTGCAATTCTGAAATTTTTGCTTTTTCCTGCTCCTCTTAGCATGATAAAGAAGATTCAAAGAGAGTAAGATGCCAGCTCCTTTCATTCAGTCAGTAGCTTCAAACATTTCTGGACGTTTTTCAATGGCAAAATCAATGAATATTGTAAATGCACAAACAGTAATTTCTCCACATTGCATGGCGCAATTCTGAAATTTTTTGCTTTTTCCTGCTCCTCTTAGCATGATAAAGAAGATTCAAAGAGAGTGAGATGCCAGCTCTTTTCATTCAGTCAGTAGCTTCAAACATTTCTGGTATATGAATAACATGATGTTTTTCAATGGCAAAAATCGATGAATATTGTAAATGCACAAACAGTAATTTCTCCGCATTGCAAGGTGCAATTCTGAAATTTTTTGCTTTTTCCTGCTCCTCTTAGCATGATAAAGAAGATTCAAAGAGAGTGAGATGCCAGCTCCTTTCATTCAGTCAGTAGCTTCAAACATTTCTGGACGTTTTTCAATGGCAAAAATCAATGAATATTGTAAATGCACAAACAGTAATTTCTCCACATTGCAAGGTGCAATTCTGAAATTTTTTGCTTTTTCTTGCTCCTCTTAGCATGATAAAGAAGATTCAAAGAGAGTGAGATGCCAGCTCTTTTCATTCAGTCAGTAGCTTCAAACATTTCTGGTATATGAATAACATGATGTTTTTCAATGGCAAAAATCAATGAATATTGTAAATGCACAAACAGTAATTTCTCCGCATTGCAAGGTGCAATTCTGAAATTTTTTGCTTTTTCCTGTTCCTCATAGCATGATAAAGAAGATTCAAAGAGAGTGAGATGCCAGCTCCTTTCAATCAGTCAGTAGCTTCAAACATTTCTGGACGTTTTTCAATTGCAAAAATCAATGAATATTGTAAATGCCCAATCTAATTTCTCCACATTGCAAGGTGCAATTCTGAAATTTTTTGCTTTTTCCTGCTCCTCTTAGCGTGATAAAGAAGATTCAAAGAGAGTGAGATGCCAGCTCTTTTCATTCAGTCAGTAGCTTCAAACATTTCTGGTATATGAATAACATGATGTTTTTCAATGGCAAAAATCAATGAATATTGTAAATGCACAAACAGTAATTTCTCCGCATTGCATGGTGCAATTCTGAAATTTTTTGCTTTTTCCTGCTCCTCTTAGCATGATAAAGAAGATTCAAAGAGAGTGAGATGCCAGCTCCTTTCATTCAGTCAGTAGCTTCAAACATTTCTGGACGTTTTTCAATGGCAAAAATCAATGAATATTGTAAATGCACAAACAGTAATTTCTCCACATTGCAAGGTGCAATTCTGAAATTTTTTGCTTTTTCCTGCTCTTCTTAGCATGATAAAGAAGATTCAAAGAGAGTGAGATGCCAGCTCTTTTCATTCAGTCAGTAGCTTCAAACATTTCTGGTATATGAATAACATGATGTTTTTCAATGGTAAAAATCAATGAATATTGTAAATGCACAAACAGTAATTTCTCCGCATTGCAAGGTGCAATTCTGAAATTTTTTGATTTTTCCTGCTCCTCTTAGCATGATAAAGAACATTCAAAGAGAGTGAGATGCCAGCTCCTTTCATTCATTCAGTAGCTTCAAACATTTCTGGACATTTTTCAATGGCAAAAATCAATGAATATTGTAAATGCACAAACAGTAATTTCTCCACATTGCAAGGTGCAATTCTGAATTGTTTTGCTTTTTCCTGCTCCTCTTAGCATGATAAAGAAGATTCAAAGAGAGTGAGATGCCAGCTCTTTTCATTCAGTCAGTAGCTTCAAACATTTCTGGTATATGAATAACGATGTTTTTCAATGGCAAAAATCAATGAATATTGTAAATGCACAAACAGTAATTTCTCCGCATTGCAAGGTGCAATTCTGAAATTTTTTGCTTTTTCCTGCTCCTCTAAGCATGATAAAGAAGATTCAAAGAGAGTGAGATGCCAGCTCCTTTCATTCAGTCAGTAGCTTCAAACATTTCTGGACGTTTTTCAATGGCAAAAGTCAATGAATATTGTAAATGCACAAACAGTAATTTCTCCACATTGCAAGGTGCAATTCTGAAATTTTTGCTTTTTCCTGCTCCTCTTAGCATGATAAAGAAGATTCAAAGAGAGTAAGATGCCAGCTCCTTTCATTCAGTCAGTAGCTTCAAACATTTCTGGACGTTTTTCAATGGCAAAAATCAATGAATATTGTAAATGCACAAACAGTAATTTCTCCACATTGCATGGCGCAATTCTGAAATTTTTTGCTTTTTCCTGCTCCTCTTAGCATGATAAAGAAGATTCAAAGAGAGTGAGATGCCAGCTCTTTTCATTCAGTCAGTAGCTTCAAACATTTCTGGTATATGAATAACATGATGTTTTTCAATGGCAAAAATCGATGAATATTGTAAATGCACAAACAGTAATTTCTCCGCATTGCAAGGTGCAATTCTGAATTTTTTTGCTTTTTCCTGCTCCTCTTAGCATGATAAAGAAGATTCAAAGAGAGTGAGATGCCAGCTCCTTTCATTCAGTCAGTAGCTTCAAACATTTCTGGACGTTTTTCAATGGCAAAAATCAATGAATATTGTAAATGCACAAACAGTAATTTCTCCACATTGCAAGGTGCAATTCTGAAATTTTTTGCTTTTTCTTGCTCCTCTTAGCATGATAAAGAAGATTCAAATAGAGTGAGATGCCAGCTCTTTTCATTCAGTCAGTAGCTTCAAACATTTCTGGTATATGAATAACATGATGTTTTTCAATGGCAAAAATCAATGAATATTGTAAATGCACAAACAGTAATTTCTCCGCATTGCAAGGTGCAATTCTGAAATTTTTTGCTTTTTCCTGTTCCTCATAGCATGATAAAGAAGATTCAAAGAGAGTGAGATGCCAGCTCCTTTCATTCAGTCAGTAGCTTCAAACATTTCTGGACGTTTTTCAATTGCAAAAATCAATGAATATTGTAAATGCCCAATCTAATTTCTCCACATTGCAAGGTGCAATTCTGAAATTTTTTGCTTTTTCCTGCTCCTCTTAGCATGATAAAGAAGATTCAAAGAGAGTGAGATGCCAGCTCTTTTCATTCAGTCAGTAGCTTCAAACATTTCTGGTATATGAATAACATGATGTTTTTCAATGGCAAAATCAATGAATATTGTAAATGCACAAACAGTAATTTCTCCGCATGGCAAGGTGCAATTCTGAAATTTTTTGCTTTTTCCTGCTCCTCTTAGCATGATAAAGAAGATTCAAAGAGAGTGAGATGCCAGCTCCTTTCATTCAGTCAGTAGCTTCAAACATTTCTGGACGTTTTTCAATTGCAAAAATCAATGAATATTGTAAATGCCCAATCTAATTTCTCCACATTGCAAGGTGCAATTCTGAATTTTTTTGCTTTTTCCTGCTCCTCTTAGCATGATAAAGAAGATTCAAAGAGAGTGAGATGCCAGCTCCTTTCATTCAGTCAGTAGCTTCAAACATTTCTGGACGTTTTTCAATTGCAAAAATCAATGAATATTGTAAATGCCCAATCTAATTTCTCCACATTGCAAGGTGCAATTCTGAATTTTTTTGCTTTTTCCTGCTCCTCTTAGCATGATAAAGAAGATTCAAAGAGAGTGAGATGCCAGCTCTTTTCATTCAGTCAGTAGCTTCAAACATTTCTGGTATATGAAAAACATGATGTTTTTCAATGGCAAAAATCAATGAATATTGTAAATGCACAAACAGTAATTTCTCCACATTGCAAGGTGCAATTCTGAAATTTTTTGCTTTTTCCCTGCTCTTCTTAGCATGATAAAGAAGATTCAAAGAGAGTGAGATGCCAGCTCTTTTCATTGAGTCAGTAGCTTCAAACATTTCTGGTATATGAATAACATGATGTTTTTCAATGGCAAAAATCAATGAATATTGTAAATGCACAAACAGTAATTTCTCCGCATTGCAAGGTGCAATTCTGAAATTTTTTGCTTTTTCCTGCTCCTCTTAGCATGGTAAAGAAGATTCAAGGAGAGTGAGATGCCAGCTCCTTTCATTCAGTCAGTAGGTTCAAACATTTCTGGACGTTTTTCAATGGCAAAAATCAATGAATATTGTAAATGCACAAACAGTAATTTCTCCACATTGCAAGGTGCAATTCTGAAATTTTTTGCTTTTTCCTGCTCCTCTTAGCATGATAAAGAAGATTAAAAGAGAGTGAGATGCCAGCTCTTTTCATTCAGTCAGTAGCTTCAAACATTTCTGGTATATGAATAACATGATGTTTTTCAATGTCAAAATCAATGAATATTGTAAATGCACAAACAGTAATTTCTCCGCATTACAAGGTGCAATTCTGAAATTTTTTGCTTTTTCCTGCTCCTCTTAGCATGATAAAGAAGATTCAAAGAGAGTGAGATGCCAGCTCCCTTCATTCAGTCAGTAGCTTCAAACATTTCTGGACGTTTTTCAATGGCAAAAATCAATGAATATTGTAAATGCACAAACAGGAATTTCTCCACATTGCAAGGTGCAATTCTGAAATTTTTTGCTTTTTCCTGCTCCTCTTAGCATGATAAAGAAGATTCAAAGAGAGTGAGATGCCAGCTCTTTTCATTCAGTCAGTAGCTTCAAACATTTCTGGTATATGAATAACGATGTTTTTCAATGGCAAAAATCAATGAATATTGTAAATGCACAAACAGTAATTTCTCCGCATTGCAAGGTGCAATTCTGAAATTTTTTGCTTTTTCCTGCTCCTCTAAGCATGATAAAGAAGTTTCAAAGAGAGTGAGATGCCAGCTCCTTTCATTCAGTCAGTAGCTTCAAACATTTCTGGACGTTTTTCAATGGCAAAAATCAATGAATATTGTAAATGCACAAACAGTAATTTCTCCACATTGCAAGGTGCAATTCTGAAATTTTTTGCTTTTTCCTGCTCCTCTTAGCATGATAAAGAAGATTCAAAGAGAGTGAGATGCCAGCTCTTTTCATTCAGTCAGTAGCTTCAAACATTTCTGGTATATGAATAACGATGTTTTTCAATGGCAAAAATCAATGAATATTGTAAATGCACAAACAGTAATTTCTCCGCATTGCAAGGTGCAATTCTGAAATTTTTTGCTTTTTCCTGCTCCTCTAAGCATGATAAAGAAGTTTCAAAGAGAGTGAGATGCCAGCTCCTTTCATTCAGTCAGTAGCTTCAAACATTTCTGGACGTTTTTCAATGGCAAAAATCAATGAATATTGTAAATGCACAAACAGTAATTTCTCCACATTGCAAGGTGCAATTCTGAAATTTTTTGCTTTTTCCTGCTCCTCTTAGCATGATAAAGAAGATTCAAAGAGAGTGAGATGCCAGCTCTTTTCATTCAGTCAGTAGCTTCAAACATTTCTGGTATATGAATAACATGATGTTTTTCAATGGCAAAAATCAATGAATATTGTAAATGCACAAACAGTAATTTCTCCACATTGCAAGGTGCAATTCTGAAATTTTTTGCTTTTTCCTGCTCTTCTTAGCATGATAAAGAAGATTCAAAGAGAGTGAGATGCCAGCCCTTTTCATTCAGTCAGTAGCTTCAAACATTTCTGGTATATGAATAACATGATGTTTTTCAATGGCAAAAATCAATGAATATTGTAAATGCACAAACAGTAATTTCTCCGCATTGCAAGGTGCAATTCTGAAATTTTTTGCTTTTTCCTGCTCCTCTTAGCATGATAAAGAAGATTCAAAGAGAGTGAGATGCCAGCTCCTTTCATTCAGTCAGTAGGTTCAAACATTTCTGGACGTTTTTCAATGGCAAAAATCAATGAATATTGTAAATGCACAAACAGTAATTTCTCCACATTGCAAGGTGCAATTCTGAAATTTTTTGCTTTTTCCTGCTCCTCTTAGCATGATAAAGAAGATTCAAAGAGAGTGAGATGCCAGCTCTTTTCATTCAGTCAGTAGCTTCAAACATTTCTGGTATATGAATAACATGATGTTTTTCAATGTCAAAATCAATGAATATTGTAAATGCACAAACAGTAATTTCTCCTCATTACAAGGTGCAATTCTGAAATTTTTTGCTTTTTCCTGCTCCTCTTAGCATGATAAAGAAGATTCAAAGAGAGTGAGATGCCAGCTCCCTTCATTCAGTCAGTAGCTTCAAACATTTCTGGACGTTTTTCAATGGCAAAAATCAATGAATATTGTAAATGCACAAACAGGAATTTCTCCACATTGCAAGGTGCAATTCTGAAATTTTTTGCTTTTTCCTGCTCCTCTTAGCATGATAAAGAAGATTCAAAGAGAGTGAGATGCCAGCTCTTTTCATTCAGTCAGTAGCTTCAAACATTTGTGGTATATGAATAACGATGTTTTTCAATGGCAAAAATCAATAAATATTGTAAATGCACAAACAGTAATTTCTCCACATTGCAAGGTGCAATTCTGAAATTTTTTGCTTTTTCCTGCTCTTCTTAGCATGATAAAGAAGATTCAAAGAGAGTGAGATGCCAGCTCTTTTCATTCAGTCAGTAGCTTCAAACATTTCTGGTATATGAATAACATGATGTTTTTCAATGGCAAAAATCAATGAATATTGTAAATGCACAAACAGTAATTTCTCCGCATTGCAAGGTGCAATTCTGAAATTTTTTGCTTTTTCCTGCTCCACTTAGCATGATAAAGAAGATTCAAAGAGAGTGAGATGCCAGCTCCTTTCATTCAGTCAGTAGCTTCCATCATTTCTGGACGTTTTTCAATGGCAAAAATCAATGAATATTGTAAATGCACAAACAGTAATTTCTCCACATTGCAAGGTGCAATTCTGAAATTTTTTGCTTTTTCCTGCTCCTCTTAGCATGATAAAGAAGATTCAAAGAGAGTGAGATGCCAGCTCTTTTCATTCAGTCAGTAGCTTCAAACATTTCTGGTATATGAATAACATGATGTTTTTCAATGGCAAAAATCAATGAATATTGTAAATGCACAAACAGTAATTTCTCCACATTGCAAGGTGCAATTCTGAAATTTTTTGCTTTTTCTTGCTCTTCTTAGCATGATAAAGAAGATTCAAAGAGAGTGAGATGCCAGCTCTTTTCATTCAGTCAGTAGCTTCAAACATTTCTGGTATATGAATAACATGATGTTTTTCAATGGCAAAAATCAATGAATATTGTAAATGCACAAACAGTAATTTCTCCGCATTGCAAGGTGCAATTCTGAAATTTTTTGCTTTTTCCTGCTCCTCTTAGCATGATAAAGAAGATTCAAAGAGAGTGAGATGCCAGCTCCTTTCATTCAGTCAGTAGGTTCAAACATTTCTGGACGTTTTTCAATGGCAAAAATCAATGAATATTGTAAATGCACAAACAGTAATTTCTCCACATTGCAAGGTGCAATTCTGAAATTTTTTGCTTTTTCCTGCTCCTCTTAGCATGATAAAGAAGATTCAAAGAGAGTGAGATGCCAGCTCTTTTCATTCAGTCAGTAGCTTCAAACATTTCTGGTATATGAATAACATGATGTTTTTCAATGTCAAAATCAATGAATATTGTAAATGCACAAACAGTAATTTCTCCGCATTACAAGGTGCAATTCTGAAATTTTTTGCTTTTTCCTGCTCCTCTTAGCATGATAAAGAAGATTCAAAGAGAGTGAGATGCCAGCTCCCTTCATTCAGTCAGTAGCTTCAAACATTTCTGGACGTTTTTCAATGGCAAAAATCAATGAATATTGTAAATGCACAAACAGGAATTTCTCCACATTGCAAGGTGCAATTCTGAAATTTTTTGCTTTTTCCTGCTCCTCTTAGCATGATAAAGAAGATTCAAAGAGAGTGAGATGCCAGCTCTTTTCATTCAGTCAGTAGCTTCAAACATTTCTGGTATATGAATAACGATGTTTTTCAATGGCAAAAATCAATGAATATTGTAAATGCACAAACAGTAATTTCTCCGCATTGCAAGGTGCAATTCTGAAATTTTTTGCTTTTTCCTGCTCCTCTAAGCATGATAAAGAAGTTTCAAAGAGAGTGAGATGCCAGCTCCTTTCATTCAGTCAGTAGCTTCAAACATTTCTGGACGTTTTTCAATGGCAAAAATCAATGAATATTGTAAATGCACAAACAGTAATTTCTCCACATTGCAAGGTGCAATTCTGAAATTTTTTGCTTTTTCCTGCTCCTCTTAGCATGATAAAGAAGATTCAAAGAGAGTGAGATGCCAGCTCTTTTCATTCAGTCAGTAGCTTCAAACATTTCTGGTATATGAATAACGATGTTTTTCAATGGCAAAAATCAATGAATATTGTAAATGCACAAACAGTAATTTCTCCGCATTGCAAGGTGCAATTCTGAAATTTTTTGCTTTTTCCTGCTCCTCTAAGCATGATAAAGAAGTTTCAAAGAGAGTGAGATGCCAGCTCCTTTCATTCAGTCAGTAGCTTCAAACATTTCTGGATGTTTTTCAATGGCAAAAATCAATGAATATTGTAAATGCACAAACAGTAATTTCTCCACATTGCAAGGTGCAATTCTGAAATTTTTTGCTTTTTCCTGCTCCTCTTAGCATGATAAAGAAGATTCAAAGAGAGTGAGATGCCAGCTCTTTTCATTCAGTCAGTAGCTTCAAACATTTCTGGTATATGAATAACATGATGTTTTTCAATGTCAAAATCAATGAATATTGTAAATGCACAAACAGTAATTTCTCCGCATTGCAAGGTGCAATTCTGAATTTTTTTGCTTTTTCCTGCTCCTCTTAGCATGATAAAGAAGATTCAAAGAGAGTGAGATGCCAGCTCCCTTCATTCAGTCAGTAGCTTCAAACATTTCTGGACGTTTTTCAATGGCAAAAATCAATGAATATTGTAAATGCACAAACAGGAATTTCTCCACATTGCAAGGTGCAATTCTGAAATTTTTTGCTTTTTCCTGCTCCTCTTAGCATGATAAAGATGATTCAAAGAGAGTGAGATGCCAGCTCTTTTCATTCAGTCAGTAGCTTCAAACATTTCTGGTATATGAATAACGATGTTTTTCAATGGCAAAAATCAATGAATATTGTAAATGCACAAACAGTAATTTCTCCGCATTGCAAGGTGCAATTCTGAAATTTTTTGCTTTTTCCTGCTCCTCTAAGCATGATAAAGAAGTTTCAAAGAGAGTGAGATGCCAGCTCCTTTCATTCAGTCAGTAGCTTCAAACATTTCTGGACGTTTTTCAATGGCAAAAATCAATGAATATTGTAAATGAACAAACAGTAATTTCTCCACATTGCAAGGTGCAATTCTGAAATTTTTTGCTTTTTCCTGCTCCTCTTAGCATGATAAAGAAGATTCAAAGAGAGTGAGATGCCAGCTCTTTTCATTCAGTCAGTAGCTTCAAACATTTCTGGTATATGAATAACGATGTTTTTCAATGGCAAAAATCAATGAATATTGTAAATGCACAAACAGTAATTTCTCCGCATTGCAAGGTGCAATTCTGAAATTTTTTGCTTTTTCCTGCTCCTCTAAGCATGATAAAGAAGTTTCAAAGAGAGTGAGATGCCAGCTCCTTTCATTCAGTCAGTAGCTTCAAACATTTCTGGACGTTTTTCAATGGCAAAAATCAATGAATATTGTAAATGCACAAACAGTAATTTCTCCACATTGCAAGGTGCAATTCTGAAATTTTTTGCTTTTTCCTGCTCCTCTTAGCATGATAAAGAAGATTCAAAGAGAGTGAGATGCCAGCTCTTTTCATTCAGTCAGTAGCTTCAAACATTTCTGGTATATGAATAACATGATGTTTTTCAATGGCAAAATCAATGAATATTGTAAATGCACAAACAGTAATTTCTCCGCATGGCAAGGTGCAATTCTGAAATTTTTTGCTTTTTCCTGCTCCTCTTAGCATGATAAAGAAGATTCAAAGAGAGTGAGATGCCAGCTCCTTTCATTCAGTCAGTAGCTTCCATCATTTCTGGTATATGAATAACATGATGTTTTTCAATGGCAAAAATCAATGAATATTGTAAATGCACAAACAGTAATTTCTCCGCATTGCAAGGTGCAATTCTGAAATTTTTTGCTTTTTCCTGCTCCTCTTAGCATGATAAAGAAGATTCAAAGAGAGTGAGATGCCAGCTCCTTTCATTCAGTCAGTAGGTTCAAACATTTCTGGACGTTTTTCAATGGCAAAAATCAATGAATATTGTAAATGCACAAACAGTAATTTCTCCACATTGCAAGGTGCAATTCTGAAATTTTTTGCTTTTTCCTGCTCCTCTTAGCATGATAAAGAAGATTCAAAGAGAGTGAGATGCCAGCTCTTTTCATTCAGTCAGTAGCTTCAAACATTTCTGGTATATGAATAACATGATGTTTTTCAATGTCAAAATCAATGAATATTGTAAATGCACAAACAGTAATTTCTCCGCATTACAAGGTGCAATTCTGAAATTTTTTGCTTTTTCCTGCTCCTCTTAGCATGATAAAGAAGATTCAAAGAGAGTGAGATGCCAGCTCCCTTCATTCAGTCAGTAGCTTCAAACATTTCTGGACGTTTTTCAATGGCAAAAATCAATGAATATTGTAAATGCACAAACAGGAATTTCTCCACATTGCAAGGTGCAATTCTGAAATTTTTTGCTTTTTCCTGCTCCTCTTAGCATGATAAAGAAGATTCAAAGAGAGTGAGATGCCAGCTCTTTTCATTCAGTCAGTAGCTTCAAACATTTCTGGTATATGAATAACGATGTTTTTCAATGGCAAAAATCAATGAATATTGTAAATGCACAAACAGTAATTTCTCCGCATTGCAAGGTGCAATTCTGAAATTTTTTGCTTTTTCCTGCTCCTCTAAGCATGATAAAGAAGTTTCAAAGAGAGTGAGATGCCAGCTCCTTTCATTCAGTCAGTAGCTTCAAACATTTCTGGACGTTTTTCAATGGCAAAAATCAATGAATATTGTAAATGCACAAACAGTAATTTCTCCACATTGCAAGGTGCAATTCTGAAATTTTTTGCTTTTTCCTGCTCCTCTTAGCATGATAAAGAAGATTCAAAGAGAGTGAGATGCCAGCTCTTTTCATTCAGTCAGTAGCTTCAAACATTTCTGGTATATGAATAACGATGTTTTTCAATGGCAAAAATCAATGAATATTGTAAATGCACAAACAGTAATTTCTCCGCATTGCAAGGTGCAATTCTGAAATTTTTTGCTTTTTCCTGCTCCTCTAAGCATGATAAAGAAGTTTCAAAGAGAGTGAGATGCCAGCTCCTTTCATTCAGTCAGTAGCTTCAAACATTTCTGGACGTTTTTCAATGGCAAAAATCAATGAATATTGTAAATGCACAAACAGTAATTTCTCCACATTGCAAGGTGCAATTCTGAAATTTTTTGCTTTTTCCTGCTCCTCTTAGCATGATAAAGAAGATTCAAAGAGAGTGAGATGCCAGCTCTTTTCATTCAGTCAGTAGCTTCAAAAATTTCTGGTATATGAATAACATGATGTTTTTCAATGGCAAAATCAATGAATATTGTAAATGCACAAACAGTAATTTCTCCGCATGGCAAGGTGCAATTCTGAAATTTTTTGCTTTTTCCTGCTCCTCTTAGCATGATAAAGAAGATTCAAAGAGAGTGAGATGCCAGCTCCTTTCATTCAGTCAGTAGCTTCCATCATTTCTGGACATTTTTCAATGGCAAAAATCAATGAATATTGTAAATGCACAAACAGGAATTTCTCCACATTGCAAGGTGCAATTCTGAAATTTTTTGCTTTTTCCTGCTCCTCTTAGCATGATAAAGAAGATTCAAAGAGAGTGAGATGCCAGCTCTTTTCATTCAGTCAGTAGCTTCAAACATTTCTGGTATATGAATAACATGATGTTTTTCAATGGCAAAAATCAATGAATATTGTAAATGCACAAACAGTAATTTCTCCACATTGCAAGGTGCAATTCTGAAATTTTTTTCTTTTTCTTGCTCTTCTTAGCATGATAAAGAAGATTCAAAGAGAGTGAGATGCCAGCTCTTTTCATTCAGTCAGTAGCTTCAAACATTTCTGGTATATGAATAACATGATGTTTTTCAATGGCAAAAATCAATGAATATTGTAAATGCACAAACAGTAATTTCTCCGCATTGCAAGGTGCAATTCTGAAATTTTTTGCTTTTTCCTGCTCCTCTTAGCATGATAAAGAAGATTCAAAGAGAGTGAGATGCCAGCTCCTTTCATTCAGTCAGTAGGTTCAAACATTTCTGGACGTTTTTCAATGGCAAAAATCAATGAATATTGTAAATGCACAAACAGTAATTTCTCCACATTGCAAGGTGCAATTCTGAAATTTTTTGCTTTTTCCTGCTCCTCTTAGCATGATAAAGAAGATTCAAAGAGAGTGAGATGCCAGCTCTTTTCATTCAGTCAGTAGCTTCAAACATTTCTGGTATATGAATAACATGATGTTTTTCAATGTCAAAATCAATGAATATTGTAAATGCACAAACAGTAATTTCTCCGCATTGCAAGGTGCAATTCTGAATTTTTTTGCTTTTTCCTGCTCCTCTTAGCATGATAAAGAAGATTCAAAGAGAGTGAGATGCCAGCTCCCTTCATTCAGTCAGTAGCTTCAAACATTTCTGGACGTTTTTCAATGGCAAAAATCAATGAATATTGTAAATGCACAAACAGGAATTTCTCCACATTGCAAGGTGCAATTCTGAAATTTTTTGCTTTTTCCTGCTCCTCTTAGCATGATAAAGATGATTCAAAGAGAGTGAGATGCCAGCTCTTTTCATTCAGTCAGTAGCTTCAAACATTTCTGGTATATGAATAACGATGTTTTTCAATGGCAAAAATCAATGAATATTGTAAATGCACAAACAGTAATTTCTCCGCATTGCAAGGTGCAATTCTGAAATTTTTTGCTTTTTCCTGCTCCTCTAAGCATGATAAAGAAGTTTCAAAGAGAGTGAGATGCCAGCTCCTTTCATTCAGTCAGTAGCTTCAAACATTTCTGGACGTTTTTCAATGGCAAAAATCAATGAATATTGTAAATGAACAAACAGTAATTTCTCCACATTGCAAGGTGCAATTCTGAAATTTTTTGCTTTTTCCTGCTCCTCTTAGCATGATAAAGAAGATTCAAAGAGAGTGAGATGCCAGCTCTTTTCATTCAGTCAGTAGCTTCAAACATTTCTGGTATATGAATAACGATGTTTTTCAATGGCAAAAATCAATGAATATTGTAAATGCACAAACAGTAATTTCTCCGCATTGCAAGGTGCAATTCTGAAATTTTTTGCTTTTTCCTGCTCCTCTAAGCATGATAAAGAAGTTTCAAAGAGAGTGAGATGCCAGCTCCTTTCATTCAGTCAGTAGCTTCAAACATTTCTGGACGTTTTTCAATGGCAAAAATCAATGAATATTGTAAATGCACAAACAGTAATTTCTCCACATTGCAAGGTGCAATTCTGAAATTTTTTGCTTTTTCCTGCTCCTCTTAGCATGATAAAGAAGATTCAAAGAGAGTGAGATGCCAGCTCTTTTCATTCAGTCAGTAGCTTCAAACATTTCTGGTATATGAATAACATGATGTTTTTCAATGGCAAAATCAATGAATATTGTAAATGCACAAACAGTAATTTCTCCGCATGGCAAGGTGCAATTCTGAAATTTTTTGCTTTTTCCTGCTCCTCTTAGCATGATAAAGAAGATTCAAAGAGAGTGAGATGCCAGCTCCTTTCATTCAGTCAGTAGCTTCCATCATTTCTGGACATTTTTCAATGGCAAAAATCAATGAATATTGTAAATGCACAAACAGTAATTTCTCCACATTGCAAGGTGCAATTCTGAAATTTTTTGCTTTTTCCTGCTCCTCTTAGCATGATAAAGAAGATTCAAAGAGAGTGAGATGCCAGCTCTTTTCATTCAGTCAGTAGCTTCAAACATTTCTGGTATATGAATAACATGATGTTTTTCAATGGCAAAAATCAATGAATATTGTAAATGCACAAACAGTAATTTCTCCACATTGCAAGGTGCAATTCTGAAATTTTTTGCTTTTTCCTGCTCTTCTTAGAATGATAAAGAAGATTCAAAGAGAGTGAGATGCCAGCTCTTTTCATTCAGTCAGTAGCTTCAAACATTTCTGGTATATGAATAACATGATGTTTTTCAATGGCAAAAATCAATGAATATTGTAAATGCACAAACAGTAATTTCTCCGCATTGCAAGGTGCAATTCTGAATTTTTTTGCTTTTTCCTGCTCCTCTTAGCATGATAAAGAAGATTCAAAGAGAGTGAGATGCCAGCTCCTTTCATTCAGTCAGTAGGTTCAAACATTTCTGGACGTTTTTCAAAGGCAAAAATCAATGAATATTGTAAATGCACAAACAGTAATTTCTCCACATTGCAAGGTGCAATTCTGAAATTTTTTGCTTTTTCCTGCTCCTCTTAGCATGATAAAGAAGATTCAAAGAGAGTGAGATGCCAGCTCTTTTCATTCAGTCAGTAGCTTCAAACATTTCTGGTATATGAATAACATGATGTTTTTCAATGGCAAAAATCAATGAATATTGTAAATGCACAAACAGTTTTTTCTCCGCATTGCAAGGTGCAATTCTGAAATTTTTTGCTTTTTCCTGCTCCTCTTAGCATGATAAAGAAGATTCAAAGAGAGTGAGATGCCAGCTCCTTTCATTCAGTCAGTAGGTTCAAACATTTCTGGACGTTTTTCAATGGCAAAAATCAATGAATATTGTAAATGCACAAACAGTAATTTCTCCACATTGCAAGGTGCAATTCTGAAATTTTTTGCTTTTTCCTGCTCCTCTTAGCATGATAAAGAAGATTCAAAGAGAGTGAGATGCCAGCTCTTTTCATTCAGTCAGTAGCTTCAAACATTTCTGGTATATGAATAACATGATGTTTTTCAATGTCAAAATCAATGAATATTGTAAATGCACAAACAGTAATTTCTCCGCATTACAAGGTGCAATTCTGAAATTTTTTGCTTTTTCCTGCTCCTCTTAGCATGATAAAGAAGATTCAAAGAGAGTGAGATGCCAGCTCCCTTCATTCAGTCAGTAGCTTCAAACATTTCTGGACGTTTTTCAATGGCAAAAATCAATGAATATTGTAAATGCACAAACAGGAATTTCTCCACATTGCAAGGTGCAATTCTGAAATTTTTTGCTTTTTCCTGCTCCTCTTAGCATGATAAAGAAGATTCAAAGAGAGTGAGATGCATGCTCTTTTCATTCAGTCAGTAGCTTCAAACATTTGTGGTATATGAATAACGATGTTTTTCAATGGCAAAAATCAATAAATATTGTAAATGCACAAACAGTAATTTCTCCACATTGCAAGGTGCAATTCTGAAATTTTTTGCTTTTTCCTGCTCTTCTTAGCATGATAAAGAAGATTCAAAGAGAGTGAGATGCCAGCTCTTTTCATTCAGTCAGTAGCTTCAAACATTTCTGGTATATGAATAACATGATGTTTTTCAATGTCAAAATCAATGAATATTGTAAATGCACAAACAGTAATTTCTCCGCATTGCAAGGTGCAATTCTGAATTTTTTTGCTTTTTCCTGCTCCTCTTAGCATGATAAAGAAGATTCAAAGAGAGTGAGATGCCAGCTCCCTTCATTCAGTCAGTAGCTTCAAACATTTCTGGACGTTTTTCAATGGCAAAAATCAATGAATATTGTAAATGCACAAACAGGAATTTCTCCACATTGCAAGGTGCAATTCTGAAATTTTTTGCTTTTTCCTGCTCCTCTTAGCATGATAAAGATGATTCAAAGAGAGTGAGATGCCAGCTCTTTTCATTCAGTCAGTAGCTTCAAACATTTCTGGTATATGAATAACGATGTTTTTCAATGGCAAAAATCAATGAATATTGTAAATGCACAAACAGTAATTTCTCCGCATTGCAAGGTGCAATTCTGAAATTTTTTGCTTTTTCCTGCTCCTCTAAGCATGATAAAGAAGTTTCAAAGAGAGTGAGATGCCAGCTCCTTTCATTCAGTCAGTAGCTTCAAACATTTCTGGACGTTTTTCAATGGCAAAAATCAATGAATATTGTAAATGAACAAACAGTAATTTCTCCACATTGCAAGGTGCAATTCTGAAATTTTTTGCTTTTTCCTGCTCCTCTTAGCATGATAAAGAAGATTCAAAGAGAGTGAGATGCCAGCTCTTTTCATTCAGTCAGTAGCTTCAAACATTTCTGGTATATGAATAACGATGTTTTTCAATGGCAAAAATCAATGAATATTGTAAATGCACAAACAGTAATTTCTCCGCATTGCAAGGTGCAATTCTGAAATTTTTTGCTTTTTCCTGCTCCTCTAAGCATGATAAAGAAGTTTCAAAGAGAGTGAGATGCCAGCTCCTTTCATTCAGTCAGTAGCTTCAAACATTTCTGGACGTTTTTCAATGGCAAAAATCAATGAATATTGTAAATGCACAAACAGTAATTTCTCCACATTGCAAGGTGCAATTCTGAAATTTTTTGCTTTTTCCTGCTCCTCTTAGCATGATAAAGAAGATTCAAAGAGAGTGAGATGCCAGCTCTTTTCATTCAGTCAGTAGCTTCAAACATTTCTGGTATATGAATAACATGATGTTTTTCAATGGCAAAATCAATGAATATTGTAAATGCACAAACAGTAATTTCTCCGCATGGCAAGGTGCAATTCTGAAATTTTTTGCTTTTTCCTGCTCCTCTTAGCATGATAAAGAAGATTCAAAGAGAGTGAGATGCCAGCTCCTTTCATTCAGTCAGTAGCTTCCATCATTTCTGGACATTTTTCAATGGCAAAAATCAATGAATATTGTAAATGCACAAACAGTAATTTCTCCACATTGCAAGGTGCAATTCTGAAATTTTTTGCTTTTTCCTGCTCCTCTTAGCATGATAAAGAAGATTCAAAGAGAGTGAGATGCCAGCTCTTTTCATTCAGTCAGTAGCTTCAAACATTTCTGGTATATGAATAACATGATGTTTTTCAATGGCAAAAATCAATGAATATTGTAAATGCACAAACAGTAATTTCTCCACATTGCAAGGTGCAATTCTGAAATTTTTTGCTTTTTCCTGCTCTTCTTAGAATGATAAAGAAGATTCAAAGAGAGTGAGATGCCAGCTCTTTTCATTCAGTCAGTAGCTTCAAACATTTCTGGTATATGAATAACATGATGTTTTTCAATGGCAAAAATCAATGAATATTGTAAATGCACAAACAGTAATTTCTCCGCATTGCAAGGTGCAATTCTGAATTTTTTTGCTTTTTCCTGCTCCTCTTAGCATGATAAAGAAGATTCAAAGAGAGTGAGATGCCAGCTCCTTTCATTCAGTCAGTAGGTTCAAACATTTCTGGACGTTTTTCAAAGGCAAAAATCAATGAATATTGTAAATGCACAAACAGTAATTTCTCCACATTGCAAGGTGCAATTCTGAAATTTTTTGCTTTTTCCTGCTCCTCTTAGCATGATAAAGAAGATTCAAAGAGAGTGAGATGCCAGCTCTTTTCATTCAGTCAGTAGCTTCAAACATTTCTGGTATATGAATAACATGATGTTTTTCAATGGCAAAAATCAATGAATATTGTAAATGCACAAACAGTTTTTTCTCCGCATTGCAAGGTGCAATTCTGAAATTTTTTGCTTTTTCCTGCTCCTCTTAGCATGATAAAGAAGATTCAAAGAGAGTGAGATGCCAGCTCCTTTCATTCAGTCAGTAGGTTCAAACATTTCTGGACGTTTTTCAATGGCAAAAATCAATGAATATTGTAAATGCACAAACAGTAATTTCTCCACATTGCAAGGTGCAATTCTGAAATTTTTTGCTTTTTCCTGCTCCTCTTAGCATGATAAAGAAGATTCAAAGAGAGTGAGATGCCAGCTCTTTTCATTCAGTCAGTAGCTTCAAACATTTCTGGTATATGAATAACATGATGTTTTTCAATGTCAAAATCAATGAATATTGTAAATGCACAAACAGTAATTTCTCCGCATTACAAGGTGCAATTCTGAAATTTTTTGCTTTTTCCTGCTCCTCTTAGCATGATAAAGAAGATTCAAAGAGAGTGAGATGCCAGCTCCCTTCATTCAGTCAGTAGCTTCAAACATTTCTGGACGTTTTTCAATGGCAAAAATCAATGAATATTGTAAATGCACAAACAGGAATTTCTCCACATTGCAAGGTGCAATTCTGAAATTTTTTGCTTTTTCCTGCTCCTCTTAGCATGATAAAGAAGATTCAAAGAGAGTGAGATGCATGCTCTTTTCATTCAGTCAGTAGCTTCAAACATTTGTGGTATATGAATAACGATGTTTTTCAATGGCAAAAATCAATAAATATTGTAAATGCACAAACAGTAATTTCTCCACATTGCAAGGTGCAATTCTGAAATTTTTTGCTTTTTCCTGCTCTTCTTAGCATGATAAAGAAGATTCAAAGAGAGTGAGATGCCAGCTCTTTTCATTCAGTCAGTAGCTTCAAACATTTCTGGTATATGAATAACATGATGTTTTTCAATGGCAAAAATCAATGAATATTGTAAATGCACAAACAGTAATTTCTCCGCATTGCAAGGTGCAATTCTGAAATTTTTTGCTTTTTCCTGCTCCACTTAGCATGATAAAGAAGATTCAAAGAGAGTGAGATGCCAGCTCCTTTCATTCGGTCAGTAGCTTCAAACATTTCTGGACGTTTTTCAATGGCAAAAATCAATGAATATTGTAAATGCACAAACAGTAATTTCTCCACATTGCAAGGTGCAATTCTGAAATTTTTTGCTTTTTCCTGCTCCTCTTAGCATGATAAAGAAGCTGCAAAGAGAGTGAGATGCCAGCTCCTTTCATTCAGTCAGTAGCTTCAAACATTTCTGGTATATGAATAACGATTATTTTCAATGGCAAAAATCAATGAATATTGTAAATGCACAAACAGTAATTTCTCCGCATTGCAAGGTGCAATTCTGAAATTTTTTGCTTTTTCCTGCTCCTCTAAGCATGATAAAGAAGTTTCAAAGAGAGTGAGATGCCAGCTCCTTTCATTCAGTCAGTAGCTTCAAACATTTCTGGACGTTTTTCAATGGCAAAAATCAATGAATATTGTAAATGCACAAACAGTAATTTCTCCACATTGCAAGGTGCAATTCTGAAATTTTTTGCTTTTTCCTGCTCCTCTTAGCATGATAAAGAAGATTCAAAGAGAGTGAGATGCCAGCTCTTTTCATTCAGTCAGTAGCTTCAAACATTTCTGGTATATGAATAACATGATGTTTTTCAATGGCAAAATCAATGAATATTGTAAATGCACAAACAGTAATTTCTCCGCATGGCAAGGTGCAATTCTGAAATTTTTTGCTTTTTCCTGCTCCTCTTAGCATGATAAAGAAGATTCAAAGAGAGTGAGATGCCAGCTCCTTTCATTCAGTCAGTAGCTTCCATCATTTCTGGACATTTTTCAATGGCAAAAATCAATGAATATTGTAAATGCACAAACAGTAATTTCTCCACATTGCAAGGTGCAATTCTGAAATTTTTTGCTTTTTCCTGCTCCTCTTAGCATGATAAAGAAGATTCAAAGAGAGTGAGATGCCAGCTCTTTTCATTCAGTCAGTAGCTTCAAACATTTCTGGTATATGAATAACATGATGTTTTTCAATGGCAAAAAACAATGAATATTGTAAATGCACAAACAGTAATTTCTCCACATTGCAAGGTGCAATTCTGAAATTTTTTGCTTTTTCCTGCTCTTCTTAGCATGATAAAGAAGATTCAAAGAGAGTGAGATGCCAGCTCTTTTCATTCAGTCAGTAGCTTCAAACATTTCTGGTATATGAATAACATGATGTTTTTCAATGGCAAAAATCAATGAATATTGTAAATGCACAAACAGTAATTTCTCCGCATTGTAAGGTGCAATTCTGAAATTTTTTGCTTTTTCCTGCTCCTCTTAGCATGATAAAGAAGATTCAAAGAGAGTGAGATGCCAGCTCCTTTCATTCAGTCAGTAGGTTCAAACATTTCTGGACGTTTTTCAAAGGCAAAAATCAATGAATATTGTAAATGCACAAACAGTAATTTCTCCACATTGCAAGTTGCAATTCTGAAATTTTTTGCTTTTTCCTGCTCCTCTTAGCATGATAAAGAAGATTCAAAGAGAGTGAGATGCCAGCTCTTTTCATTCAGTCAGTAGCTTCAAACATTTCTGGTATATGAATAACATGATGTTTTTCAATGGCAAAAATCAATGAATATTGTAAATGCACAAACAGTTTTTTCTCCGCATTGCAAGGTGCAATTCTGAAATTTTTTGCTTTTTCCTGCTCCTCTTAGCATGATAAAGAAGATTCAAAGAGAGTGAGATGCCAGCTCCCTTCATTCAGTCAGTAGCTTCAAACATTTCTGGACGTTTTTCAATGGCAAAAATCAATGAATATTGTAAATGCACAAACAGGAATTTCTCCACATTGCAAGGTGCAATTCTGAAATTTTTTGCTTTTTCCTGCTCCTCTTAGCATGATAAAGAAGATTCAAAGAGAGTGAGATGCCAGCTCTTTTCATTCAGTCAGTAGCTTCAAACATTTGTGGTATATGAATAACGATGTTTTTCAATGGCAAAAATCAATAAATATTGTAAATGCACAAACAGTAATTTCTCCACATTGCAAGGTGCAATTCTGAAATTTTTTGCTTTTTCCTCCTCTTCTTAGCATGATAAAGAAGATTCAAAGAGAGTGAGATGCCAGCTCTTTTCATTCAGTCAGTAGCTTCAAACATTTCTGGTATATGAATAACATGATGTTTTTCAATGGCAAAAATCAATGAATATTGTAAATGCACAAACAGTAATTTCTCCGCATTGCAAGGTGCAATTCTGAAATTTTTTGCTTTTTCCTGCTCCACTTAGCATGATAAAGAAGATTCAAAGAGAGTGAGATGCCAGCTCCTTTCATTCGGTCAGTAGCTTCAAACATTTCTGGACGTTTTTCAATGGCAAAAATCAATGAATATTGTAAATGCACAAACAGTAATTTCTCCACATTGCAAGGTGCAATTCTGAAATTTTTTGCTTTTTCCTGCTCCTCTTAGCATGATAAAGAAGCTGCAAAGAGAGTGAGATGCCAGCTCTTTTCATTCAGTCAGTAGCTTCAAACATTTCTGGTATATGAATAACATGATGTTTTTCAATGGCAAAAATCAATGAATATTGTAAATGCACAAACAGTAATTTTTCCGCATTGCAAGGTGCAATTCTGAAATGTTTTGCTTTTTCCTGCTCCTCTTAGCATGATAAAGACGATTCAAAGAGAGTAAGATGCCAGCTCCTTTCATTCAGTCAGTAGCTTCAAACATTTCTGGACGTTTTTCAATGGCAAAAATCAATGAATATTGTAAATGCACAAACAGTAATTTCTCCACATTGCAAGGTGCAATTCTGAAATTTTTTGCTTTTTCCTGCTCCTCTTAGCATGATAAAGAAGATTCAAAGAGAGTGAGATGCCAGCTCTTTTCATTCAGTCAGTAGCTTCAAACATTTCTGGTATATGAATAACGATGTTTTTCAAAGGCAAAAATCAATGAATATTGTAAATGCACAAACAGTAATTTCTCCGCATTGCAAGGTGCAATTCTGAAATTTTTTGCTTTTTCCTGCTCCTCTTAGCATGATAAAGAAGATTCAAAGAGAGTGAGATGCCAGCTCCTTTCATTCAGTCAGTAGCTTCAATCATTTCTGGACGTTTTTCAATGGCAAAAATCAATGAATATTGTAAATGTACAAACAGTAATTTCTCCACATTGCAAGGTGCAATTCTGAAATTTTTTGCTTTTTCCTGCTCTTCTTAGCATGATAAAGAAGATTCAAAGAGAGTGAGATGCCAGCTCTTTTCATTCAGTCAGTAGCTTCAAACATTTCTGGTATATGAATAACATGATGTTTTTCAATGGCAAAAATCAATGAATATTGTAAATGCACAAACAGTAATTTCTCCGCATTGCAAGGTGCAATTCTGAAATTTTTTGCTTTTTCCTGCTCCTCTTAGCATGATAAAGAAGATTCAAAGAGAGTGAGATGCCAGCTCCTTTCATTCAGTCAGTAGGTTCAAACATTTCTGGACATTTTCAATGGCAAAAATCAATGAAAATTGTTAATATAGATGAGCGTTGTTCTACTCGAACTGTTCGCCAATCTCAAATTCGAGCTGTTTTGGGCGGTGTTCGAGCCGGTCGGCGAACACGAACAATTTGAGAAAAATTCGGCTGTTCGAGGTTATGTTCGATAACTGTTCGTGCACCAAAATCATAACTGGATTTTTTCTCAGTAATGATGAAAATTAATGTTAATACGCAGTTTGAGTGTACAGCGGGGTGGGGGGAGGGGCAGGGGATGGATCTCTGCAGGAACAATGAAGATCTCCATTTTTTTTCTCTTTCCCGCAATTGCAGTGGGGAGGTGCAATCTGTCAGCCTATCAGCAGCGCACACACGGAGCGAAGTGCTTTTTTTCACACAAGCAAGGGCATGTGTCATTGGCAGTGTATGTCACATGTCCTTGCCCTATAAGACCAAGCCATTTTCCCCGTCGCCACCATTTTCTCACTGCTGCAGCTGCGTGTTAGACGGCACCGCTGTTGCTGTGTGCGCTATACCTTGTTAATTTCAAGCCAATTTTCGCACAAATATACAGATAGCTTGGGAGTAGGGAATAGTTGTGATTGCAGTCCTTTTAAGGACTAGGTTACAGCATTTCCTACGACTTTTATCAGGGAGGTCTGTGCTCTTAAATAGATAGGTTGTGGGAGTAAAGACTAATTGTAATTGGAGTCCTTTTCAGGACTAGGTTACATGAGTTCCTATCAGTTTTTGCCAGGCAGGTCTGTGCCAGTGCTGTGCAAGTTTTTTTCACAGCATTTGGCTGAACCTAGCAAAGCTAATCCTTTTTGGTCTATTGCAGAGTGTGTTAGTCAGTGGAGTAGCCATCTGTGTTGCAAGATATACCACCTGTGTATAGAATACCAATTTTTTTACTGCACCTAGTGAAGTAAAATCTTTTGGGCATAGCATCATTCTATTAGTCCATCTATACTGACCTCCATCAGGTTGCAAACTGAATATAATTTTTTTCTGCATCTAGCTCTGAAAAAATATTTGGGCTTCTAGCAGTGTGTGGGACTTGGTCTATTAGTCCATCTATACTGACCTCCATCAGGTTGCAAATTAAAAATAATTTTTTTCTTCATTTAGCTCTGAAAAAATATTTGGGCTTCTAGCAGTGTGTGGGACTTGTTCTATTAGTCCTTCTATACTGACCTCCAGCAGGTTGCAAATTGAATATAATTTTTTTCTGCATCTAGCTCTGAAAAAATATTTGGGCTTCTAGCGGTGTGTGGGACTTGGTCTATTAGTCCATCTATGCTGACCTCCATCAGGTTGCAAATTAAAAATATTTTTTTTCTGCATCTAGCTCTGAAAAAATATTTGGGCTTCTAGCAGTGTGTGGGACTTGGTCTATTAGTCCATCTATACTGACCTCCATCAGGTTGCAAATTGAATAAAAAAAATTTCTGCATCTAGCTCTGAAAAAATATTTGGGCTTCTAGCAGTGTGTGGGACTTGGTCTATTAGTCCATCTATACTGACCTCCATCAGGTTGCAAATTAAAAATAATTTTTTTCTTCATTTAGCTCTGAAAAAATATTTGGGCTTCTAGCAGTGTGTGGGACTTGTTCTATTAGTCCTTCTATACTGACCTCCAGCAGGTTGCAAATTGAATATAATTTTTTTCTGCATCTAGCTCTGAAAAAATATTTGGGCTTCTAGCGGTGTGTGGGACTTGGTCTATTAGTCCATCTATACTGACCTCCATCAGGTTGCAAATTAAAAATAATTTTTTTCTGCATCTAGCTCTGAAAAAATATTTGGGCTTCTAGCAGTGTGTGGGACTTGGTCTATTAGTCCATCTATACTGACCTCCATCAGGTTGCAAATTGAATAAAAAAAATTTCTGCATCTAGCTCTGAAAAAATATTTGGGCTTCTAGCAGTGTGTGGGACTTGGTCTATTAGTCCATCTATACTGACCTCCATCAGGTTGCAAATTAAAAATAATTTTTTTCTGCATCTAACCCAGCCAATAGTTTTGGCCTAATACCACAGTTTGGCCACTCAGCTCTGCTCGGTTACCATCCATTGTTTTTTTGTGCAAACAACTCCAGAGTTGTGAATTAGTTAACCACCAAAATGAGTGGAAAAAGGCCTGCTGCTGGTGGAAAGGGGAATAGGCGTGTTGGGAAGGGGAAAAAAGGTTGTGTCCGTGGGGTAGGTGCAGAAGAAAGACCATCTTCCAGCCAAACTAAAATGTCTACTTCTTTTAGCGGACAATGTGATAAGATCCCTTTCTTACGGCCACGCCAATCGCTACAAATTCCAGATGAGGCACAAAAACAGCAGGTGCTTCAACGGATATCAAGTGCTCCTTTAAGTGGGCTCTCCTCCACATCAACTTCAACATCACAAATACTCCAGTCCTCAAAGGTGTCACCCAAATCGCACTTGCTTCCTCACAGCTCCCAAATCTCCAGCTGCCCGTCTGAGTATGAGGTAGAACAGATGGTTGAGTCTGCAGAGCTGTTTACTCATACTATAGCCTGGGAATCAGAGGTCGACTCCAGCGCTTCTGTGAATCCAGACGAGGAAATGATCTGCACTGATGCCCAGAATCTTTATGAGTCGGATCCAGGACCAGACGCAGAAGGTTCTGACCATAATGTAGACCCTCATTCCCAAACTGTAACTCCTGTTGGTGGAGACAATGAGGAAGACGATGATAAGACTCAAATACCTGATTGGAGCGACAACTTTAGTTTTTTGTCAGGGCAGGAACAGGTTGGCTCTGAGGACGACGGGTGTGATAACGCACAGGGTGATGATGATGAGGTCGGAGATCCCACTTACTGTCAACCCACAGTCAGCCAAGAGATGAGGTCAGCAGAGGAGGTGGAGGAAGATGCTAGTGACGACGAGGTCAGGTTGCGCCTTCCTGGACAGAGACGTAGTACTGGAAGCACGTCAACAACTGCATCCTCAAACACAACTCTGCCTCTCACCACAAGTCGTGGTGGCTCTTCAGGTCGCATGGGTGCTAAGCCTTGCATAGCCTGGGCATTTTTTCAGATCGATAAAGATGACCCAACTCGTGTTATCTGTAACATTTGTCAGCAAAAGCTAAGTAGAGGCCAAAAAATACATAGTTTGAGTACTTCATGCATGAACCGGCACATGGACATGAAGCATAAGTTGCAGTGGGAAGCTCAGTGTGCTACAATGCGGCCTAGCCGGACGGGCCAACCATCGTCTGCCATATCTTGTGCATCCGCGGCCTCTTCATCCTCTGTGACTGGGGGGACAGCAGTCACACCTGTTTTGGGGCGCAGACCTGCCACCTCTTTACCCGCAACAGCCAGCGTGATTGGCAGGTTATCATTTTCTTTGGAGGTGGTAACACCAGCTGGTGTTGAGCGCTGTCCGACATCGATAGCACCACCTTTGGATCAAGGCAACCTAACATGTCCGCCTGCATCTTCCTCACAGACCGGCAGTTTGCCGGGGACACCCTTATCAACCCCGTCTAAGCACAATAGCCAGCCCTCGGTCCCTCAGATGTGGACAAGTAAAAGACCATTTCCTCCTAGCCATGAGAAAGCTAAGAGGTTGAATTTCACCATCTGCAAGCTCTTGGCTACAGAAATGCTGCCTTTCCGCCTGGTGGACACAGAGGATTTTCGAGACCTTATGTCCGTCGCAGTGCCCCAGTACCAGATGCCCAGTCGGCACTACTTCTCAAAGAAAGGTGTGCCTGCGCTCCACCAGCATGTCGCACACAACATCACCGCTTCTTTGAGAAACTCTGTGTGTGACAGGGTGCATTTCACCACAGACACTTGGACGAGTAGGCATGGACAGGGGCGTTACATGTCGCTGACTGGGCACTGGGTAACTATGGTGACAGCAGGACAAGGGGCTGCTGTCCAAGTCTTGCCGTCCCCACGAGTTGTGCGTCAATCCTCTTTATGTCAAAGTTCCTCCACTGCTTCTGCCTCCTCAACCTCATCTCGGTCTTCCACCTGCACCCAAAGCCTGTCAGGTCATGCCACAAGCTTTCTAACTGCGCAGAAGGGATCCTGAACACCTCCTTACTATGCTGGCAGTAGGGCTCAACGTCATCAGGCGGTTTTTACATTGAAATGTCTGGGAAATGTGAGTCACACAGCTGAGGAGTTGTGGTCAGCTCTGGAGAACCAATTTCATGAATGGTTGTCTCCACTGGACCTGAAACCAGGGAAGGCCGTGTGCGACAATGCTGCAAACCTGGGTGCGGCCCTTCGCCGGGGCAATGTCACACACGTGCCTTGTATGGCTCACGTGTTGAACCTGGTTGTCCAGGAATTTTTAGCCCACTATCCCAGACTAGATGGCCTTCTGCAGAGGGCACGGTCGCTGTGTGCTCACTTCCGCCGTTCGCATCCCGCAGCTCAGCGACTTACATCTCTACAGAAGTCGTTGGGCCTGCCACTTCACCGGCTAAAATGCGATGTGCCTACCCGGTGGAATTCAACTCTGCACATGTTGCAGCGACTGTGGCAGCACCGACAAGCCCTGGTGCAATACGTTCTGACGTATAGCCTGGGCCAACGAGATTCAGAGGTGGGGCAAATCACGCTGGAGGAGTGGTCTCAGATCAGGGACCTATGCACCCTTCTGCACAGTTTTGAAATGGCGACGAAGATGTTTAGTGCTGACGATGCCATTATCAGCATGACTATTCCGGTGATTTACATGCTGGAGCACATGTTAAACAGAATTCGGAGTCAGGTGGTGGCACAAGAGGAGGTGGAGGAAGTAGAGGAGGAGGAGTTATATGCGGAAGGGCTAACATCTGCAAGGTCCAGACGGTTGGCAGCACCAAGGCGGCAGGCATGTGAGGGTGGGGGAGATGATTTTACCAGGGCGCATGGTAGCAGCCAAACTAGTGAGGAAGGTGCAGGAGCCCAGGAAGAAGTGGAGGACGAACTGATGGAAGACTCATCAGATGAGGGAGACCTTGATCATATTTCTGTTGTGCGAGGTTGGGGGGAGAGGACAGAGGAAGGAAGCATGATTGTTACCTCGCCACCAACACAACAGGGACTTGGTGCTCCTGGATGCGCAACACACATGAGTGCCTTCTTGCTGCACTACCTGCAACATGACCCTCGAATTGTGAGATTAGAAATAATCCTGACTACTGGGTTGCCACACTGTTAGATCCCCGGTACAAAAGTAAATTTGCAGAAATTATTCCTGCCATAGAAAGGGATGCACGCATGCAGGAGTATCAGCAGAGACTGTTGCAGAATCTTACATGTGCTTTTCCACAAAATACCAGTGGTGCACGTAGTGAATCTCACAGTTCCAACTTGCCAACCGTGGGACTGTCAAGTGTTCAGCACTCAAACCGTAACAGAACCACAGTATCTGCTGGTAACATCAATTTTGCGGAATCATTTCACCACTTTTTTAGCCCATCCTTTGCAAGGCCACAGGAGACAAGAAGTCTGACACATAGTCAACGCCTAGAGACGATGGTACAGGAGTATCTCCAAGTAAACATTGAAGCCATGACTGTGTCACTGGACCCTTGCTCTTTTTGGGCTTCCAATCTGGATAAATGGCCGGAGCTAGCCACTTACGCCTTGGAGATCTTGTCATGCCCCGCAGCCAGCGTTCTGTCTGAACGTGTGTTCAGCGCTGCTGGTGGTGTGCTGACAGATAAGCGCACGCGGCTCTCCACTGATAATGTAGACAGACTCACGTTCATAAAGATGAACAAATCATGGATCCGAAACGACTTTTCTACCCCTGTGTCATCCTGGGGAGAGTAAAAGCTTGATGATTGGTTAAAATCACCCTACCAAACGTTTTAAGCTTTCAAATTACTAATCATGTTTATCTGTATCTTGACTGGAAAATAATTTGGGCTTTGTAGCAGTGTGCAGCACTGATCCTATTAGGCCATCTATACTAAAGCTTCACCAGATTTAAAATGAAAAATAATTTTTAGCTGCATCTAGCCCGGAAAATAATTTTGGGGCTCCGAGATGCGCAAGGCACATAAGTGCCTTCTTGCTGCACTACCTGCAGCATGACCCTCATATTGTCAGAATTCGAAGTAATCATGACTACTGGGTTGCCACACTCTTAGATCCCCCAAACTTTTCAATCAACCTTTTCATTTTAATAAAGACCAAAAAAATGGTCATTTTTGAAATTATAAGCATTAGCAGGTTGTTAGAAACTGAAATCAAACAGTTTTCAACTCAAAACTTTATTCTAGGTGATGTTACATTTTCACATAGGACCCCTTGTTCGAAAGGAGCTTCTGAACTCTCTCGTCCATTGAATTTGTCAGGTTTTGGATGGTTTCTGCTTCAATTGTTTTGCATGAGGATAGAATACCCTCCCAGAGCTGTTGCTTAGATGTGAACTGCCTCCCGCCATCATAGACACTCCTTTTAATGATGCTCCAAAGTTTCTGAATGATGTAGAGGTCAGGGGAGCATGGGGGTCACACCATAAGTTTGTCCCCTTTTATGCCCATATCAGCCAGAGATGCAGATGTTTTATGTGCAGCATGATATGGTGCATTATCATGCAGAAAAATGATCTTGCTGTGAAATACACGGTTCTTCTTCTTGAACCATGGCAGGAAGTGCTGTTTGAGAAAATCCACATACATTATGGAGTTCATCTTTAGCGCCTTCAGGGATCCTAAAGGGGCCGACAATCTCTCTCCCCATGATTCCAGCCCAAAACATTACTCCACCTCCTCCTTGTTGGCGCTGTAGCCGTGTTTGCGTGGGGTGTCCATCAACCAGCCATCCTCCACTCCATCCATCTGGACCATCGAGCGCTGCACGGCACTCATCCGTGAACAAAACAGTTTTGAAATCAGTCTTCATGTAATGTTTGGCCCACTGGAGCTGTTTCTGCTTGTGTGAAGTGGATAGAGGAGGTCGACAGGATGGCGTATGCACAGCTGCAAACCTCTGAAGGACCCTGCATCTTGTTGTTCGGGGGACGTTGGAGGCACAAGCAGCTTCAAAAACTTGTCTGCTGCTATGACAAGGCTTTTTTGCCGCTGCTCTTTCAACCTGACGTAATTGCCTGTAGGAAAGAGTCCTCAATTTGCCCTTATCAGCACGCACACGTGTGTACTGTGAATCAGCTACATACTTCTTGATTGCCAAGACACTTCATCCTGATCATCGCACAATGTTGATTGTAGTCATGCCTTGACCTAAACACTCCACAATTTGTTGCTTCTCAGCAGCCGACACATCCTTTTTCTTTCCCATTTTGGCAGAAAATGTAGGCTGCTTAATAATGTGAGAGAGCCTTCTTAAGTAGTCTTGCCTTTCATTGGACACACCTGCCAAACTAATTAGCACAGGTGTCTGCAATTGCTTACAGTGATATAAAGAGCCCTGACACACATCACCATCAATGAGTTTAACTGACAAACAAACAAATTCTTCCCTTATCACTCCTAAACACTTTTTGCATAATAATTTGGAACGCGGTGTACATGTGCTTTTCCACAAAACACCAGCGGTTCACGTAGTGAATCTTAGAGTTCTAACTTGCCAACCGTGGTCTGTATGGAATTGTTCAATAAAGGGCCCAAAATTAAGATAACATAGATGGAAGAGGTCTCTATGAATAGGAATTCCTAAGTATTTGATACCCTGTGAGGGCCAGGCAAAGGGAAAGTTGGACTGGATGGAATCCTATATGGATTTGGGGAGGGAGACATCGAGGGCCTCAGACTTCGCTGCATTGATTTTAAAATTTGACCATGTAACAAAGTGATCTATTTCAGCCATAACAGCAGGGATGGATATATGTGATTGAGTGATATATACTAGGACATCATCAGCAAATAGAGAGCACTTGTACTCGGTGCCTCCCACCTCAATCCACCTAATATTGGGGTTATGGCGAATTGATGAGAGCAGGTGCTCCGTCACTAGGATGTATAAGAGAGGGGACAGAGGACATCCCTGCCTTGTCCCATTGGTGATTGTGAAAGGTGATGAAAATGTTCTGACGCACCCCCTGGGCCTTGGGACACCCGGAGCCGGACCCTTTTTGGTGGATGCTGGTGGTTGTAGTCTTCGTGGCGGCGATCCGGTTCCGTGGCTCAGGGCGGTCAAACCAGTGGCGGAACTATTTATGTGGTTTTGATGTTTAAATGTCCGACTACGCCACCCGTGGATTGCGGTCAGAGTGAACCACCGCTACAGGGCAGACCGCTAAGGCTGGTGTTGTGGGTGCAGCAGAGCGTAGCATAACTCCCCACAGGAGGAGTATAGCCTCAGGGCAGTGTATGCGGAGGATGGGGGTGATGGTGCAGGGCAGCAGCAGTAACGACACGGAGTCAGTGATGCAGTTCAGGGCCTTTACTCACAGTTCTTATTATCCAGACCACGTCTGCAGGTAACGGCTGCCCACGTCGTACTGTGCTCACCAGGTGAGGGGCTCAGACAACTCCCAGATAACTTTGGAGCGCTTCACAGGACCCCCTTTGTGTGTCCTTTGTCTGGCCTTTCTTACCAACACTTCTGTCCGGCTACCTCGGGCCTCCTCTTGGTAAACTTGGCGCCAGTTTCCCTGACCCTATGTGGTGCCTTCCTAGCGGGTGTAGCGAGGGGCTGTGCCACATAAAATGTCAGAGCCTCCGGTTTCTAGCTGAGGGTCGTTTCCTGCCTCCACTAGTTCGGGGACCGGTCTCCCCCTTTGGCCTGACCCCTCCACGCAGGTGGATTCGGGCGTGCGGTGGCGACACGCCCGTCCGCACCCCTGGGATCCCTTCATTCCTCGTTCCTGGAGCCTTCTCCGCTCCTCTTCCTTCCTTCTCCCTCTTGCAGGCCTGGGCCTCTGTTACTAGGCCCGCCTCCGGAGCAGAGCTCATGCAGAGCCCCTGCTCCCTGTCACTTCTGCTTAGACTTCTCTGCACTGAACTAAGATGGTGCCCACCTTTTATACTCCCTTCTCAATGCACCCAGGAACTGCTTCCTCCCTGCTCCTGCACTGCAGGGTTCCCCTTCCTCAGTGTTCCCTCCCCCCACTCCAGCCAGGGACAGGGACTGTCGTGCCCATCTCAGGGGCATATTGGTCGCCCTGCCCCACGGCAATGTGGTGTAATGCATGCAGGTGTCGGGTCCTGATCCACACTCCATCCTTATCTGAGAGTGAGATATCACACCTCTGGGTGAGGTGCAATACGTCTGTAGCAACCGAGCCCTCGGTGCTACAGTTCAATTTATCTTCAGCCTAGGTGACGTATTGTGATACAGGGCCGTGATTTTGGCTATAAAAGGGTCCCTTAGACCCCTACCCCAAGCTTTTTAAGAGAATCATATATGGCGTGCCAGGAGACTCTATGGAATGCTTTCTCAGCATCCAACGAGAGTATCTACTTACAAATTTTTAACTGCATCTAGCCCAGGAAATACTTTGTGCCTAGTAGCAGTGTCTGCTAGTCAGCGGATTATCCCGGCTGTTTAGCAAGCTACACCACCTGTAGTTTGGACACTTAATTTTTTCAAAGGAAATGCTTCGGGACCACGGGATACTCAGTGAAGAGCATCAGGAGGCACCCCAAGGCATAGGGGCTGGGACTGGCAGTAGGATGCCTTGCGGTGGACAGCCGAGCTCGATCCTTATAAAAGCTTTTTAACTGCAGCAGCTTTAGTGGACGCTACTGGAGCTGGAATTACGCGGCTGCTGGCATGAGACTTGCCCTCCAATAGATCCTTGTAAATGGATTTAAAGTGTATTCATTCAAATTAGAGAGACAATTTAAATTAAAAAGCTTAGAGCTGCCTCCACCACAGGGGGGGCTCTCTCGACCCACCAGCGGACAGGCACCAGTATTGGGAGAGGGGGGCTGGCCGTCAGGGTTCACCGCGGCTCTGGCACAAACCCGGCGACATGCAGGTGGCACGGGCAGGAGCGGACTGGCCGTGTCGGCTTCTCACTTTTTGGATTTTAGAAGGGCATGACATGCCTATATCTGTGTCTCCCCCTCCTTTTACTCCTCCACCTCTTTTCTATTCGCATGACTATATGTACTTGGCACTTTTCCATGTGTTAGTTGTGTCTTCTGAGCAGTTTGTCAGCTTTTGGACACCTTTGAAGGTTTTTTCTATGTGTTTCTATGTGTTTTTGTTTGCCTGCCATTGGTTTTAACGGTGTTCGAAGGTGTTCGACGAACAGTTCGACGAACAGTTCGGCGAACACACGGGTGTTCGACGAACCGAACCGAACGGGGGTGGCTCAACACTAATTGTAAATGCACAAACAGTAATTTCTCCACATTGCAAGGTGCAATTCTGAAATTTTTTGCTTTTTCCTGCTCCTCTTAGCATGATAAAGAAGATTCAAAGAGAGTGAGATGCCAGCTCTTTTCATTCAGTCAGTAGCTTCAAACATTTCTGGTATATGAATAACATGATGTTTTTCAATGGCAAAAATCAATGAATATTGTAAATGCACAAACAGTAATTTCTCCGCATTGCAAGGTGCAATTCTGAAATTTTTTGCTTTTTCCTGCTCCTCTTAGCATGATAAAGAAGATTCAAAGAGAGTGAGATGCCAGCTCCTTTCATTCAGTCAGTAGCTTCAATCATTTCTGGACGTTTTTCAATGACAAAAATCAATGAATATTGTAAATGCACAAACAGTAATTTCTCCACATTGCAAGGTGCAATTCTGAAATTTTTTGCTTTTTCCTGCTCCTCTTAGCATGATAAAGAAGATTCAAAGAGAGTGAGATGCCAGCTCTTTTCATTCAGTCAGTAGCTTCAAACATTTCTGGTATATGAATAACATGATGTTTTTCAATGGCAAAAATCAATGAATATTGTAATTGCACAAACAGTAATTTCTCCGCATTGCAAGGTGAAATTCTGAAATTTTTTGCTTTTTCCTGCTCCTCTTAGCATGATAAAGAAGATTCAAAGAGAGTGAGATGCCAGCTCCTTTCATTCAGTCAGTAGCTTCAAACATTTCTGGACATTTTTCAATGGCAAAAATCAATGAATATTGTAAATGCACAAACAGTAATTTCTCCACATTGCAAGGTGCAATTCTGAAATTTTTTGCTATTTCCTGCTCCTCTAAGCATGATAAAGAAGATTCAAAGAGAGTGAGATGCCAGCTCCTTTCATTCAGTCAGTAGCTTCAAACATTTCTGGACCTTTTTCAATGGCAAAAATCAATGAATATTGTAAATGCACAAACAGTAATTTCTCCACATTGCAAGGTGCAATTCTGAAATATTTTGCTTTTTCCTGCTCCTCTTAGCATGATAAAGAAGATTCAAAGAGAGTGAGATGCCAGCTCTTTTCATTCAGTCAGTAGCTTCAAACATTTCTGGTATATGAATAACATGATGTTTTTCAATGGCAAAATCAATGAATATTGTAAATGCAAAAACAGTAATTTCTCTGCATTGCAAGGTGCAATTCTGAAATTTTTTGCTTTTTCCTGCTCCTCTTAGCATGATAAATAAGATTCAAAGAGAGTGAGATGCCAGCTCCTTTCATTCAGTCAGTAGCTTCAAACATTTCTGGACATTTTTCAATGGCAAAAATCAATGAATATTGTAAATGCAAAAACAGTAATTTCTCCACATTGCAAGGTGCAATTCTGAAATTTTTTGCTTTTTCCTGCTCCTCTTAGCATGATAAAGAAGATTCAAAGAGAGTGAGATGAAAGCTCTTTTCATTCAGTCAGTAGCTTCAAACATTTCTGGTATATGAATAACATGATGTTTTTCAATGGCAAAAATCAATGAATATTGTAAATGCACAAACAGTAATTTCTCCACATTGCAAGGTGCAATTCTGAAATGTTTTGCTTTTTCCTGCTCCTCTTAGCATGATAAAGAAGATTCAAAGAGAGTGAGATGCCAGCTCTTTTCATTCAGTCAGTAGCTTCAATCATTTCTGGACGTTTTTCAATGACAAAAATCAATGAATATTGTAAATGCACAAACAGTAATTTCTCCACATTGCAAGGTGCAATTCTGAAATATTTTCCTTTTTCCTGCTCCTCTTAGCATGATAAAGAAGATTCAAAGAGAGTGAGATGCCAGCTCTTTTCATTCAGTCAGTAGCTTCAAACATTTCTGGTATATGAATAACATGATGTTTTTCAATGGCAAAAATCAATGAATATTGTAAATGCACAAACAGTAATTTCTCCGCATTGCAAGGTGCAATTCTGAAATTTTTTGCTTTTTCCTGCTCCTCATAGCATGATAAAGAAGATTCAAAGAGAGTGAGATGCCAGCTCCTTTCATTCAGTCAGTAGCTTCAAACATTTCTGGACGTTTTTCAATGGCAAAAATCAATGAATATTGTAAATGCACAAATAGTAATTTCTCCACATTGCACGGTGCAATTCTGAAATTTTTTGCTTTTTCCTGCTTCTCTTAGCATGATAAAGAAGCTTCAAAGAGAGTGAGATGCCAGCTCTTTTCATTCAGTCAGTAGCTTCAAACATTTCTGGTATATGAATAACATGATGTTTTTCAATGGCAAAATCAATGAATATTGTAAATGCACAAACAGTAATTTCTCCGCATTGCAAGGTGCAATTCTGAAATTTTTTGCTTTTTCCTGCTCCTCTTAGCATGATAAAGAAGATTCAAAGAGAGTGAGATGCCAGCTCCTTTCATTCAGTCAGTAGCTTCAAACATTTCTGGACGTTTTTCAATGGCAAAAATCAATGAATATTGTAAATGCACAAACAGTAATTTCTCCACATTGCAAGGTGCAATTCTGAAATTTTTTGCTTTTTCCTGCTCCTCTTAGCATGATAAAGAAGATTCAAAGAGAGTGAGATGCCAGCTCTTTTCATTCAGTCAGTAGCTTCAAACATTTCTGGTATATGAATAACATGATGTTTTTCAATGGCAAAATCAATGAATATTGTAAATGCAAAAACAGTAATTTCTCCGCATTGCAAGGTGCAATTCTGAAATTTTTTGCTTTTTCCTGCTCCTCTTAGCATGATAAATAAGATTCAAAGAGAGTGAGATGCCAGCTCCTTTCATTCAGTCAGTAGCTTCAAACATTTCTGGACATTTTTCAATGGCAAAAATCAATGAATATTGTAAATGCACAAACAGTAATTTCTCCACATTGCAAGGTGGAATTCTGAAATTTTTTGCTTTTTCCTGCTCCTCTTAGCATGATAAAGAAGATTCAAAGAGAGTGAGATGCCAGCTCTTTTCATTCAGTCAGTAGCTTCAAACATTTCTGGTATATGAATAACATGATGTTTTTCAATGGCAAAAATCAATGAATATTGTAAATGCACAAACAGTAATTTCTCCGCATTGCAAGGTGCAATTCTGAAATTTTTTGCTTTTTCCTGCTCCTCATAGCATGATAAAGAATATTCAAAGAGAGTGAGATGCCAGCTCCTTTCATTCAGTCAGTAGCTTCAAACATTTCTGGACGTTTTTCAATGGCAAAAATCAATGAATATTGTAAATGCACAAACTAATTTCTCCACATTGCAAGGTGCAATTCTGAAATTTTTTGCTTTTTCCTGCTCCTCTTAGCATGATAAAGAAGATTCAAAGAGAGTGAGATGCCAGCTCTTTTCATTCAGTCAGTAGCTTCAAACATTTCTGGTATATGAATAACATGATGTTTTTCAATGGCAAAAATCAATGAATATTGTAAATGCACAAACAGTAATTTCTCCGCATTGCAAGGTGCAATTCTGAAATTTTTTTGCTTTTTCCTGCTCCTCTTAGCATGATAAAGAAGATTCAAAGAGAGTGAGATGCCAGCTCCTTTCATTCAGTCAGTAGCTTCAAACATTTCTGGACGTTTTTCAATGGCAAAAATCAATGAATATTGTAAATGCACAAATAGTAATTTCTCCACATTGCACGGTGCAATTCTGAAATTTTTTGCTTTTTCCTGCTCCTCTTAGCATGATAAAGAAGATTCAAAGAAAGTGAGATGCCAGCTCTTTTCATTCAGTCAGTAGCTTCAAACATTTCTGGTATATGAATAACATGATGTTTTTCAATGGCAAAATCAATGAATATTGTAAATGCACAAACAGTAATTTCTCCGCATTGCAAGGTGCAATTCTGAAATTTTTTGCTTTTTCCTGCTCCTCTTAGCATGATAAAGAAGATTCAAAGAGAGTGAGATGCCAGCTCCTTTCATTCAGTCAGTAGCTTCAAACATTTCTGGACATTTTTCAATGGCAAAAATCAATGAATATTGTAAATGCACAAACAGTAATTTCTCCACATTGCAAGGTGCAATTCTGAAATTTTTTGCTTTTTCCTGCTCCTCTTAGCATGATAAAGAAGATTCAAAGAGAGTGAGATGCCAGCTCTTTTCATTCAGTCAGTAGCTTCAAACATTTCTGGTATATGAATAACATGATGTTTTTCAATGGCAAAAATCAATGAATATTGTAAATGCACAAACAGTAATTTCTCCGCATTGCAAGGTGCAATTCTGAAATTTTTGCTTTTTCCTGCTCCTCTTAGCATGATAAAGAAAATTCAAAGAGAGTGAGATGCCAGCTCCTTTCATTCAGTCAGTAGCTTCAAACATTTCTGGACGTTTTTCAATGGCAAAAATCAATGAATATTGTAAATGCACAAACAGTAATTTCTCAACATTGCAAGGTGCAATTCTGAAATTTTTTGCTTTTTCCTGCTCCTCTTAGCATGATAAAGAAGATTCAAAGAGAATGAGATGCCAGCTCTTTTCATTCAGTCAGTAGCTTCAAATATTTCTGGTATATGAATAACATGATGTTTTTTAATGGTAAAAATCAATGAATATTGTAAATGCACAAACAGTAATTTCTCCGCATTGCAAGGTGCAATTCTGAAATTTTTTGCTTTTTCCTGCTCCTCTTAGCATGATAAAGAAGATTCAAAGAGAGTGAGATGCCAGCTCCTTTTATTCAGTCAGTAGCTTCAAACATTTCTGGACGTTTTTCAATGGCAAAAATCAATGAATATTGTAAATGCACAAACAGTAATTTCTCCACATTGCAAGGTGCAATTCTGAAATTTTTTGCTTTTTCCTGCTCCTCTTAGCATGATAAAGAAGATTCAAAGAGAGTGAGATGCCAGCTCTTTTCATTCAGTCAGTAGCTTCAAACATTTCTGGTATATGAATAACATGATGTTTTTCAATGGCAAAATCAATGAATATTGTAAATGCACAAACAGTAATTTCTCCGCATTACAAGGTGCAATTCTGAAATTTTTTGCTTTTTCCTGCTCCTCTTAGCATGATAAATAAGATTCAAAGAGAGTGAGATGCCAGCTCCTTTCATTCAGTCAGTAGCTTCAAACATTTCTGGACATTTTTCAATGGCAAAAATCAATGAATATTGTAAATGCACAAACAGTAATTTCTCCACATTGCAAGGTGCAATTCTGAAATTTTTTGCTTTTTCCTGCTCCTCTTAGCATGATAAAGAAGATTCAAAGAGAGTGAGATGCCAGCTCTTTTCATTCAGTCAGTAGCTTCAAACATTTCTGGTATATGAATAACATGATGTTTTTCAATGGCAAAAATCAATGAATATTGTAAATGCACAAACAGTAATTTCTCCGCATTGCAAGGTGCAATTCTGAAATTTTTTGCTTTTTCCTGCTCCTCTTAGCATGATAAAGAAGATTCAAAGAGAGTGAGATGCCAGCTCCTTTCATTCAGTCAGTAGCTTCAATCATTTCTGGATGTTTTTCAATGACAAAAATCAATGAATATTGTAAATGCACAAACAGTAATTTCTCCACATTGCAAGGTGCAATTCTGAAATATTTTCCTTTTTCCTGCTCCTCTTAGCATGATAAAGAAGATTCAAAGAGAGTGAGATGCCAGCTCTTTTCATTCAGTCAGTAGCTTCAAACATTTCTGGTATATGAATAACATGATGTTTTTCAATGGCAAAAATCAATGAATATTGTAAATGCACAAACAGTAATTTCTCCGCATTGCAAGGTGCAATTCTGAAATTTTTTGCTTTTTCCTGCTCCTCATAGCATGATAAAGAAGATTCAAAGAGAGTGAGATGCCAGCTCCTTTCATTCAGTCAGTAGCTTCAAACATTTCTGGACGTTTTTCAATGGCAAAAATCAATGAATATTGTAAATGCACAAACTAATTTCTCCACATTGCAAGGTGCAATTCTGTAATTTTTTGCTTTTTCCTGCTCCTCTTAGCATGATAAAGAAGATTCAAAGAGAGTGAGATGCCAGCTCTTTTCATTCAGTCAGTAGCTTCAAACATTTCTGCTATATGAATAACATGATGTTTTTCAATGGCAAAAATCAATGAATATTGTAAATGCACAAACAGTAATTTCTCTGCTTTGCAAGGTGCAATTCTGAAATTTTTTTGCTTTTTCCTGCTCCTCTTAGCATGATAAAGAAGATTCAAAGAGAGTGAGTTGCCAGCTCCTTTCATTCAGTCAGTAGCTTCAAACATTTCTGGACGTTTTTCAATGGCAAAAATCAATGAATATTGTAAATGCACAAATAGTAATTTCTCCACATTGCACGGTGCAATTCTGAAATTTTTTGCTTTTTCCTGCTCCTCTTAGCATGATAAAGAAGATTCAAAGAGAGTGAGATGCCAGCTCTTTTCATTCAGTCAGTAGCTTCAAACATTTCTGGTATATGAATAACATGATGTTTTTCAATGGCAAAATCAATGAATATTGTAAATGCACAAACAGTAATTTCTCCGCATTGCAAGGTGCAATTCTGAAATTTTTTGCTTTTTCCTGCTCCTCTTAGCATGATAAAGAAGATTCAAAGAGAGTGAGATGCCAGCTCCTTTCATTCAGTCAGTAGCTTCAAACATTTCTGGACGTTTTTCAATGGCAAAAATCAATGAATATTGTAAATGCACAAACAGTAATTTCTCCACATTGCAAGGTGCAATTCTGAAATTTTTTGCTTTTTCCTGCTCCTCTTAGCATGATAAAGAAGATTCAAAGAGAGTGAGATGCCAGCTCTTTTCATTCAGTCAGTAGCTTCAAACATTTCTGGTATATGAATAACATGATGTTTTTCAATGGCAAAATCAATGAATATTGTAAATGCAAAAACAGTAATTTCTCCGCATTGCAAGGTGCAATTCTGAAATTTTTTGCTTTTTCCTGCTCCTCTTAGCATGATAAATAAGATTCAAAGAGAGTGAGATGCCAGCTCCTTTCATTCAGTCAGTAGCTTCAAACATTTCTGGACATTTTTCAATGGCAAAAATCAATGAATATTGTAAATGCACAAACAGTAATTTCTCCACATTGCAAGGTGGAATTCTGAAATTTTTTGCTTTTTCCTGCTCCTCTTAGCATGATAAAGAAGATTCAAAGAGAGTGAGATGCCAGCTCTTTTCATTCAGTCAGTAGCTTCAAACATTTCTGGTATATGAATAACATGATGTTTTTCAATGGCAAAAATCAATGAATATTGTAAATGCACAAACAGTAATTTCTCCGCATTGCAAGGTGCAATTCTGAAATTTTTTGCTTTTTCCTGCTCCTCATAGCATGATAAAGAATATTCAAAGAGAGTGAGATGCCAGCTCCTTTCATTCAGTCAGTAGCTTCAAACATTTCTGGACGTTTTTCAATGGCAAAAATCAATGAATATTGTAAATGCACAAACTAATTTCTCCACATTGCAAGGTGCAATTCTGAAATTTTTTGCTTTTTCCTGCTCCTCTTAGCATGATAAAGAAGATTCAAAGAGAGTGAGATGCCAGCTCTTTTCATTCAGTCAGTAGCTTCAAACATTTCTGGTATATGAATAACATGATGTTTTTCAATGGCAAAAATCAATGAATATTGTAAATGCACAAACAGTAATTTCTCCGCATTGCAAGGTGCAATTCTGAAATTTTTTTGCTTTTTCCTGCTCCTCTTAGCATGATAAAGAAGATTCAAAGAGAGTGAGATGCCAGCTCCTTTCATTCAGTCAGTAGCTTCAAACATTTCTGGACGTTTTTCAATGGCAAAAATCAATGAATATTGTAAATGCACAAATAGTAATTTCTCCACATTGCACGGTGCAATTCTGAAATTTTTTGCTTTTTCCTGCTCCTCTGAGCATGATAAAGAAGATTCAAAGAGAGTGAGATGCCAGCTCTTTTCATTCAGTCAGTAGCTTCAAACATTTCTGGTATATGAATAACATGATGTTTTTCAATGGCAAAATCAATGAATATTGTAAATGCACAAACAGTAATTTCTCCGCATTGCAAGGTGCAATTCTGAAATTTTTTGCTTTTTCCTGCTCCTCTTAGCATGATAAAGAAGATTCAAAGAGAGTGAGATGCCAGCTCCTTTCATTCAGTCAGTAGCTTCAAACATTTCTGGACATTTTTCAATGGCAAAAATCAATGAATATTGTAAATGCACAAACAGTAATTTCTCCACATTGCAAGGTGCAATTCTGAAATTTTTTGCTTTTTCCTGCTCCTCTTAGCATGATAAAGAAGATTCAAAGAGAGTGAGATGCCAGCTCTTTTCATTCAGTCAGTAGCTTCAAACATTTCTGGTATATGAATAACATGATGTTTTTCAATGGCAAAAATCAATGAATATTGTAAATGCACAAACAGTAATTTCTCCGCATTGCAAGGTGCAATTCTGAAATTTTTGCTTTTTCCTGCTCCTCTTAGCATGATAAAGAAAATTCAAAGAGAGTGAGATGCCAGCTCCTTTCATTCAGTCAGTAGCTTCAAACATTTCTGGACGTTTTTCAATGGCAAAAATCAATGAATATTGTAAATGCACAAACAGTAATTTCTCAACATTGCAAGGTGCAATTCTGAAATTTTTTGCTTTTTCCTGCTCCTCTTAGCATGATAAAGAAGATTCAAAGAGAATGAGATGCCAGCTCTTTTCATTCAGTCAGTAGCTTCAAATATTTCTGGTATATGAATAACATGATGTTTTTTAATGGTAAAAATCAATGAATATTGTAAATGCACAAACAGTAATTTCTCCGCATTGCAAGGTGCAATTCTGAAATTTTTTGCTTTTTCCTGCTCCTCTTAGCATGATAAAGAAGATTCAAAGAGAGTGAGATGCCAGCTCCTTTTATTCAGTCAGTAGCTTCAAACATTTCTGGACGTTTTTCAATGGCAAAAATCAATGAATATTGTAAATGCACAAACAGTAATTTCTCCACAATGCAAGGTGCAATTCTGAAATTTTTTGCTTTTTCCTGCTCCTCTTAGCATGATAAAGAAGATTCAAAGAGAGTGAGATGCCAGCTCTTTTCATTCAGTCAGTAGCTTCAAACATTTCTGGTATATGAATAACATGATGTTTTTCAATGGCAAAATCAATGAATATTGTAAATGCACAAACAGTAATTTCTCCGCATTACAAGGTGCAATTCTGAAATTTTTTGCTTTTTCCTGCTCCTCTTAGCATGATAAATAAGATTCAAAGAGAGTGAGATGCCAGCTCCTTTCATTCAGTCAGTAGCTTCAAACATTTCTGGACATTTTTCAATGGCAAAAATCAATGAATATTGTAAATGCACAAACAGTAATTTCTCCACATTGCAAGGTGCAATTCTGAATTTTTTTGCTTTTTCCTGCTCCTCTAAGCATGATAAAGAAGATTCAAAGAGAGTGAGATGCCAGCTCCTTTCATTCAGTCAGTAGCTTCAAACATTTCTGGACGTTTTTCAATGGCAAAAATCAATGAATATTGTAAATGCACAAACAGTAATTTCTCCACATTGCAAGGGGCAATTCTGAAATATTTTGCTTTTTCCTGCTCCTCTTAGCATGATAAAGAAGATTCAAAGAGAGTGAAATGCCAGCTCTTTTCATTCAGTCAGTAGCTTCAAACATTTCTGGTATATGAATAACATGATGTTTTTCAATGGCAAAATCAATGAATATTGTAAATGCAAAAACAGTAATTTCTCCGCATTGCAAGGTGAAATTCTGAAATTTTTTGCTTTTTCTTGCTCCTCTTAGCATGATAAATAAGATTCAAAGAGAGTGAGATGCCAGCTCCTTTCATTCAGTCAGTAGCTTCAAACATTTCTGGACATTTTTCAATGGCAAAAATCAATGAATATTGTAAATGCACAAACAGTAATTTCTCCACATTGCAAGGTGCAATTCTGAAATTTTTTTCTTTTTCCTGCTCCTCTTAGCATGATAAAGAAGATTCAAAGAGAGTGAGATGCCAGCTCTTTTCATTCAGTCAGTAGCTTCAAACATTTCTGGTATATGAATAACATGATTTTTTTCAATGGCAAAAATCAAAGAATATTGTAAATGCACAAACAGTAATTTCTCCGCATTGCAAGGTGCAATTCTGAAATTTTTTGCTTTTTCCTGCTCCTCATAGCATGATAAAGAAGATTCAAAGAGAGTGAGATGCCAGCTCCTTTCATTCAGTCAGTAGCTTCAAACATTTCTGGACGTTTTTCAATGGCAAAAATCAATGAATATTGTAAATGCACAAACTAATTTCTCCACATTGCAAGGTGCAATTCTGAAATTTTTTGCTTTTTCCTGCTCCTCTTAGCATGATAAAGAAGATTCAAAGAGAGTGAGATGCTAGCTCTTTTCATTCAGTCAGTAGCTTCAAACATTTCTGGTATATGAATAACATGATGTTTTTCAATGGCAAAAATCAATGAATATTGTAAATGCACAAACAGTAATTTCTCCGCATTGCAAGGTGCAATTCTGAAATTTTTTGCTTTTTCCTGCTCCTCTTAGCATGATAAAGAAGATTCAAAGAGAGTGAGATGCCAGCTCCTTTCATTCAGTCAGTAGCTTCAAACATTTCTGGACGTTTTTCAATGGCAAAAATCAATGAATATTGTAAATGCACAAACAGCAATTTCTCCACATTGCAAGGTGTAATTCTGAAATTTTTTGCTTTTTCCTGCTCCTCTTAGCATGATAAAGAAGATTCAAAGAGAGTGAGATGCCAGCTCTTTTCATTCAGTCAGTAGCTTCAAACATTTCTGGTATATGAATAACATGATGTTTTTCAATGGCAAAAATCAATGAATATTGTAAATGCACAAACAGTAATTTCTCCGCATTGCAAGGTGCAATTCTGAAATTTTTTGCTTTTTCCTGCTCCTCATAGCATGATAAAGAAGATTCAAAGAGAGTGAGATGCCAGCTCCTTTCATTCAGTCAGTAGCTTCAAACATTTCTGGACGTTTTTCAATGGCAAAAATCAATGAATATTGTAAATGCACAAACTAATTTCTCCACATTGCAAGGTGCAATTCTGAAATTTTTTGCTTTTTCCTGCTCCTCTTAGCATGATAAAGAAGATTCAAAGAGAGTGAGATGCCAGCTCTTTTCATTCAGTCAGTAGCTTCAAACATTTCTGGCATATGAATAACATGATGTTTTTCAATGGCAAAAATCAATGAATATTGTAAATGCACAAACAGTAATTTCTCCGCATTGCAAGGTGCAATTCTGAAATTTTTTGCTTTTTCCTGCTCCTCTTAGCATGATAAAGAAGATTCAAAGAGAGTGAGATGCCATCTCCTTTCATTCAGTCAGTAGCTTCAAACATTTCTGGACGTTTTTCAATGGCAAAAATCAATGAATATTGTAAATGCACAAATAGTAATTTCTCCACATTGCACGGTGCAATTCTGAAATTTTTTGCTTTTTCCTGCTCCTCTTAGCATGATAAAGAAGATTCAAAGAGAGTGAGATGCCATCTCTTTTCATTCAGTCAGTAGCTTCAAACATTTCTGGTATATGAATAACATGATGTTTTTCAATGGCAAAATCAATGAATATTGTAAATGCACAAACAGTAATTTCTCCGCATTGCAAGGTGCAATTCTGAAATTTTTTGCTTTTTCCTGCTCCTCTTAGCATGATAAAGAAGATTCAAAGAGAGTGAGATGCCAGCTCCTTTCATTCAGTCAGTAGCTTCAAACATTTCTGGACGTTTTTCAATGGCAAATATCAATGAATATTGTAAATGCACAAACAGTAATTTCTCCACATTGCAAGGTGCAATTCTGAAATTTTTTGCTTTTTCCTGCTCCTCTTAGCATGATAAAGAAGATTCAAAGAGAGTGAGATTCCAGCTCTTTTCATTCAGTCAGTAGCTTCAAACATTTCTGGTATATGAATAACATGATGTTTTTCAATGGCAAAAATCAATGAATATTGTAAATGCACAAACAGTAATTTCTCCGCATTGCAAGGTGCAATTCTGAAATTTTTGCTTTTTCCTGCTCCTCTTAGCATGATAAAGAAAATTCAAAGAGAGTGAGATGCCAGCTCCTTTCATTCAGTCAGTAGCTTCAAACATTTCTGGTATATGAATAACATGATGTTTTTCAATGGCAAAATCAATGAATATTGTAAATGCACAAACAGTAATTTCTCCGCATTACAAGGTGCAATTCTGTAATTTTTTGCTTTTTCCTGCTCCTCTTAGCATGATAAATAAGATTCAAAGAGAGTGAGATGCCAGCTCCTTTCATTCAGTCAGTAGCTTCAAACATTTCTGGACATTTTTCAATGGCAAAAATCAATGAATATTGTAAATGCACAAACAGTAATTTCTCCACATTGCAAGGTGCAATTCTGAAATTTTTTGCTTTTTCCTGCTCCTCTTAGCATGATAAAGAAGATTCAAAGAGAGTGAGATGCCAGCTCTTTTCATTCAGTCAGTAGCTTCAAACATTTCTGGTATATGAATAACATGATGTTTTTCAATGGCAAAAATCAATGAATATTGTAAATGCACAAACAGTAATTTCTCCGCATTGCAAGGTGCAATTCTGAAATTTTTTGCTTTTTCCTGCTCCTCTTAGCATGATAAAGAAGATTGAAAGAGAGTGAGATGCCAGCTCCTTTCATTCAGTCAGTAGCTTCAATCATTTCTGGACGTTTTTCAATGACAAAAATCAATGAATATTGTAAACGCACAAACAGTAATTTCTCCACATTGCAAGGTGCAATTCTGAAATTTTTTGCTTTTTCCTGCTCCTCTTAGCATGATAAAGAAGATTCAAAGAGAGTGAGATGCCAGCTCTTTTCATTCAGTCAGTAGCTTCAAACATTTCTGGTATATGAATAACATGATGTTTTTCAATGGCAAAAATCAATGAATATTGTAAATGCACAAACAGTAATTTCTCCGCATTGCAAGGTGCAATTCTGAAATTTTTTGCTTTTTCCTGCTCCTCTTAGCATGATAAAGAAGATTCAAAGAGAGTGAGATGCCAGCTCTTTTCATTCAGTCAGTAGCTTCAAACATTTCTGGTATATGAATAACGATGTTTTTCAATGTCAAAAATCAATGAATATTGTAAATGCACAAACAGTAATTTCTCCACATTGCAAGGTGCAATTCTGAAATTTTTTGCTTTTTCCTGCTCCTCTTAGCATGATAAAGAAGATTCAAAGAGAGTGAGATGCCAGCTCTTTTCATTCAGTCAGTAGCTTCAAACATTTCTGGTATATGAATAACATGATGTTTTTCAATGGCAAAATCAATGAATATTGTAAATGCACAAACAGTAATTTCTCCGCATTACAAGGTGCAATTCTGAAATTTTTTGCTTTTTCCTGCTCCTCTTAGCATGATAAAGAATATTGAAAGAGAGTGAGATGCCAGCTCCTTTCATTCAGTCAGTAGCTTCAATCATTTCTGGACGTTTTTCAATGACAAAAATCAATGAATATTGTAAATGCACAAACAGTAATTTCTCCAAATTGCAAGGTGCAATTCTGAAATTTTTTGCTTTTTCCTGCTCCTCTTAGCATGATAAAGAAGATTCAAAGAGAGTGAGATGCCAGCTCTTTTCATTCAGTCAGTAGCTTCAAACATTTCTGGTATATGAATAACATGAGGTTTTTCAATGGCAAAAATCAATGAATATTGTAAATGCACAAACAGTAATTTCTCCGCATTACAAGGTGCAATTCTGAAATTTTTTGCTTTTTCCTGCTCCTCTTAGCATGATAAAGAAGATTGAAAGAGAGTGAGATGCCAGCTCCTTTCATTCAGTCAGTAGCTTCAATCATTTCTGGACGTTTTTCAATGACAAAAATCAATGAATATTGTAAACGCACAAACAGTAATTTCTCCACATTGCAAGGTGCAATTCTGAAAGTTTTTGCTTTTTCCTGCTCCTCTTAGCATGATAAAGAAGATTCAAAGAGAGTGAGATGCCAGCTCTTTTCATTCAGTCAGTAGCTTCAAACATTTCTGGTATATGAATAACATGATGTTTTTCAATGGCAAAAATCAATGAATATTGTAAATGCACAAACAGTAATTTCTCCGCATTGCAAGGTGCAATTCTGAAATTTTTTGCTTTTTCCTGCTCCTCTTAGCATGATAAAGAAGATTCAAAGAGAGTGAGATGCCAGCTCCTTTCATTCAGTCAGTAGCTTCAAACATTTCTGGACATTTTTCAATGGCAAAAATCAATGAATATTGTAAATGCACAAACAGTAATTTCTCCACATTGCAAGGTGCAATTCTGAAATTTTTTGCTTTTTCCTGCTCCTCTAAGTATGATAAAGGAGATTCAAAGAGAGTGAGATGCCAGCTCCTTTCATTCAGTCAGTAGCTTCAAACATTTCTGGACGTTTTTCAATGGCAAAAATCAATGAATATTGTAAATGCACAAACAGTAATTTCTCCACATTGCAAGGTGCAATTCTGAAATTTTTTGCTTTTTCCTGCTCCTCTTAGCATGATAAAGAAGATTCAAAGAGAATGAGATGCCAGCTCTTTTCATTCAGCCAGTAGCTACAAATATTTCTGGTATATGAATAACATGATGTTTTTCAATGGCAAAAATCAATGAATATTGTAAATGCACAAACAGTAATTTCTCCGCATTGCAAGGTGCAATTCTGAAATTTTTTGCTTTTTCCTGCTCCTCTTAGCATGATAAAGAAGATTCAAAGAGAGTGAGATGCCAGCTCCTTTCATTCAGTCAGTAGCTTCAAACATTTCCTGACGTTTTTCAATGGCAAAAACCAATGAATATTGTAAATGCACAAACAGTAATTTCTCCAAATTGCGAGGTGCAATTCTGAAATTTTTTGCTTTTTCCTGCTCCTCTTAGCATGATAAAGAAGATTCAAAGAGAGTGAGATGCCAGCTCTTTTCATTCAGTCAGTAGCTTCAAACATTTCTGGTATATTAATAACATGATGTTTTTCAATGGCAAAATCAATGAATATTGTAAATGCACAAACAGTAATTTCTCCGCATTGCAAGGTGCAATTCTGAAATTTTTTGCTTTTTCCTGCTCCTCTTAGCATGATAAAGAAGATTCAAAGAGAGTGAGATGCCAGCTCTTTTCATTCAGTCAGTAGCTTCAAACATTTCTGGTATATGAATAACGATGTTTTTCAATGTCAAAAATCAATGAATATTGTAAATGCACAAACAGTAATTTCTCCACATTGCAAGGTGCAATTCTGAAATTTTTTGCTTTTTCCTGCTCCTCTTAGCATGATAAAGAAGATTCAAAGAGAGTGAGATGCCAGCTCTTTTCATTCAGTCAGTAGCTTCAAACATTTCTGGTATATGAATAACGATGTTTTTCAATGGCAAAAATCAATGAATATTGTAAATGCACAAACAGTAAATTCTCCACATTGCAAGGTGCAATTCTGAAATTTTTTGCTTTTTCCTGCTCTTCTTAGCATGATAAAGAAGATTCAAAGAGAGTGACATGCCAGCTCTTTTCATTCAGTCAGTAGCTTCAAACATTTCTGGTATATTAATAACATGATGTTTTTCAATGGCAAAATCAATGAATATTGTAAATGCACAAACAGTAATTTCTCCGCATTACAAGGTGCAATTCTGAAATTTTTTGCTTTTTCCTGCTCCTCTTAGCATGATAAAGAAGATTCAAAGAGAGTGAGATGCCAGCTCCTTTCATTCAGTCAGTAGCTTCAATCATTTCTGGACGTTTTTCAATGGCAAAAATCAATGAATATTGTAAATGCACAAACAGTAATTTCTCCACATTGCAATGTGCAATTCTGAAATTTTTTGCTTTTTCCTGCTCCTCTTAGCATGATAAAGAAGATTCAAAGAGAGTGAGATGCCAGCTCTTTTCATTCAGTCAGTAGCTTCAAACATTTCTGGTATATGAATAACGATGTTTTTCAATGGCAAAAATCAATGAATATTGTAAATGCACAAACAGTAAATTCTCCACATTGCAAGGTGCAATTCTGAAATTTTTTGCTTTTTCCTGCTCTTCTTAGCATGATAAAGAAGATTCAAAGAGAGTGACATGCCAGCTCTTTTCATTCAGTCAGTAGCTTCAAACATTTCTGGTATATGAATAACATGATGTTTTTCAATGGCAAAAATCAATGAATTTTGTAAATGCACAAACAGTAATTTCTCCTCATTGCAAGGTGCAATTCTGAAATTTTTTGCTTTTTCCTGCTCCTCTTAGCATGATAAAGAAGATTCAAAGAGAGTGAGATGCCAGCTCTTTTCATTCAGTCAGTAGCTTCAAACATTTCTGGTATATGAATAACATGATGTTTTTCAATGGCAAAATCAATGAATATTGTAAATGCACAAACAGTAATTTCTCCGCATTACAAGGTGCAATTCTGAAATTTTTTGCTTTTTCCTGCTCCTCTTAGCATGATAAAGAATATTGAAAGAGAGTGAGATGCCAGCTCCTTTCATTCAGTCAGTAGCTTCAATCATTTCTGGACGTTTTTCAATGACAAAAATCAATGAATATTGTAAAAGCACAAACAGTAATTTCTCCACATTGCAAGGTGCAATTCTGAAATTTTTTGCTTTTTCCTGCTCCTCTTAGCATGATAAAGAAGATTCAAAGAGAGTGAGATGCCAGCTCCTTTCATTCAGTCAGTAGCTTCAAATATTTCTGGACATTTTTCAATGGCAAAAATCAATGAATATTGTAAATGCACAAACAGTAATTTCTCCACATTGCAAGGTGCAATTCTGAAATTTTTTGCTTTTTCCTGCTCCTCTAAGTATGATAAAGAAGATTCAAAGAGAGTGAGAAGCCAGCTCCTTTTATTCAGTCAGTAGCTTCAAACATTTCCTGACGTTTTTCAATGGCAAAAATCAATGAATATTGTAAATGCACAAACAGTAATTTCTCCAAATTGCGAGGTGCAATTCTGAAATTTTTTGCTTTTTCCTGCTCCTCTTAGCATGATAAAGAAGATTCAAAGAGCGTGAGATGCCAGCTCTTTTCATTCAGTCAGTAGCTTCAAACATTTCTGGTATATTAATAACATGATGTTTTTCAATGGCAAAATCAATGAATATTGTAAATGCACAAACAGTAATTTCTCCGCATTGCAAGGTGCAATTCTGAAATTTTTTGCTTTTTCCTGCTCCTCTTAGCATGATAAAGAAGATTCAAAGAGAGTGAGATGCCAGCTCCTTTCATTCAGTCAGTAGCTTCAATCATTTCTGGACGTTTTTCAATGGCAAAAATCAATGAATATTGTAAATGCACAAACAGTAATTTCTCCACATTGCAAGGTGCAATTCTGAAATTTTTTGCTTTTTCCTGCTCCTCTTAGCATGATAAAGAAGATTCAAAGAGAGTGAGATGCCAGCTCTTTTCATTCAGTCAGTAGCTTCAAACATTTCTGGTATATGAATAACGATGTTTTTCAATGGCAAAAATCAATGAATATTGTAAATGCACAAACAGTAAATTCTCCACATTGCAAGGTGCAATTCTGAAATTTTTTGCTTTTTCCTGCTCTTCTTAGCATGATAAAGACGATTCAAAGAGAGTGACATGCCAGCTCTTTTCATTCAGTCAGTAGCTTCAAACATTTCTGGTATATTAATAACATGATGTTTTTCAATGGCAAAATCAATGAATATTGTAAATGCACAAACAGTAATTTCTCCGCATTGCAAGGTGCAATTCTGAAATTTTTTGCTTTTTCCTGCTCCTCTTAGCATGATAAAGAAGATTCAAAGAGAGTGAGATGCCAGCTCCTTTCATTCAGTCAGTAGCTTCAATCATTTCTGGACGTTTTTCAATGGCAAAAATCAATGAATATTGTAAATGCACAAACAGTAATTTCTCCACATTGCAATGTGCAATTCTGAAATTTTTTGCTTTTTCCTGCTCCTCTTAGCATGATAAAGAAGATTCAAAGAGAGTGAGATGCCAGCTCTTTTCATTCAGTCAGTAGCTTCAAACATTTCTGGTATATGAATAACGATGTTTTTCAAAGGCAAAAATCAATGAATATTGTAAATGCACAAACAGTAAATTCTCCACATTGCAAGGTGCAATTCTGAAATTTTTTGCTTTTTCCTGCTCTTCTTAGCATGATAAAGAAGATTCAAAGAGAGTGACATGCCAGCTCTTTTCATTCAGTCAGTAGCTTCAAACATTTCTGGTATATGAATAACATAATGTTTTTCAATGGCAAAAATCAATGAATATTGTAAATGCACAAACAGTAATTTCTCCGCATTGCAAGGTGCAATTCTGAAATTTTTTGCTTTTTCCTGCTCCTCTTAGCATGATAAAGAAGATTCAAAGAGAGTGAGATGCCAGCTCCTTTCATTCAGTCAGTAGCTTCAAACATTTCTGGACGTTTTTCAATGGCAAAAATCAATGAATATTGTAAATGCACAAACAGTAATTTCTCCACATTGCAAGGTGCAATTCTGAAATTTTTTGCTTTTTCCTGCTCCTCTTAGCATGATAAAGAAGATTCAAAGAGAGTGAGATGCCAGCTCTTTTCATTCAGTCAGTAGCTTCAAACATTTCTGGTATATGAATAACATGATGTTTTTCAATGGCAAAAATCAATGAATATTGTAAATGCACAAACAGTAATTTCTCCGCATTGCAAGGTGCAATTCTGAAATTTTTTGCTTTTTCCTGCTCCTCATAGCATGATAAAGAAGATTCAAAGAGAGTGAGATGCCAGCTCCTTTCATTCAGTCAGTAGCTTCAAACATTTCTGGACGTTTTTCAATGGCAAAAATCAATGAATATTGTAAATGCACAAACTAATTTCTCCACATTGCAAGGTGCAATTCTGAAATTTTTTGCTTTTTCCTGCTCCTCTTAGCATGATAAAGAAGATTCAAAGAGAGTGAGATGCCAGCTCTTTTCATTCAGTCAGTAGCTTCAAACATTTCTGGCATATGAATAACATGATGTTTTTCAATGGCAAAAATCAATGAATATTGTAAATGCACAAACAGTAATTTCTCCGCATTGCAAGGTGCAATTCTGAAATTTTTTGCTTTTTCCTGCTCCTCTTAGCATGATAAAGAAGATTCAAAGAGAGTGAGATGCCATCTCCTTTCATTCAGTCAGTAGCTTCAAACATTTCTGGACGTTTTTCAATGGCAAAAATCAATGAATATTGTAAATGCACAAATAGTAATTTCTCCACATTGCACGGTGCAATTCTGAAATTTTTTGCTTTTTCCTGCTCCTCTTAGCATGATAAAGAAGATTCAAAGAGAGTGAGATGCCATCTCTTTTCATTCAGTCAGTAGCTTCAAACATTTCTGGTATATGAATAACATGATGTTTTTCAATGGCAAAATCAATGAATATTGTAAATGCACAAACAGTAATTTCTCCGCATTGCAAGGTGCAATTCTGAAATTTTTTGCTTTTTCCTGCTCCTCTTAGCATGATAAAGAAGATTCAAAGAGAGTGAGATGCCAGCTCCTTTCATTCAGTCAGTAGCTTCAAACATTTCTGGACGTTTTTCAATGGCAAAAATCAATGAATATTGTAAATGCACAAACAGTAATTTCTCCACATTGCAAGGTGCAATTCTGAAATTTTTTGCTTTTTCCTGCTCCTCTTAGCATGAAAAAGAAGATTCAAAGAGAGTGAGATTCCAGCTCTTTTCATTCAGTCAGTAGCTTCAAACATTTCTGGTATATGAATAACATGATGTTTTTCAATGGCAAAAATCAATGAATATTGTAAATGCACAAACAGTAATTTCTCCGCATTGCAAGGTGCAATTCTGAAATTTTTGCTTTTTCCTGCTCCTCTTAGCATGATAAAGAAAATTCAAAGAGAGTGAGATGCCAGCTCCTTTCATTCAGTCAGTAGCTTCAAACATTTCTGGACGTTTTTCAATGGCAAAAATCAATGAATATTGTAATTGCACAAACAGTAATTTCTCCACATTGCAAGGTGCAATTCTGAAATTTTTTGCTTTTTCCTGCTCCTCTTAGCATGATAAAGAAGATTGAAAGAGAATGAGATGCCAGCTCTTTTCATTCAGTCAGTAGCTTCAAATATTTCTGGTATATGAATAACATGATGTTTTTCAATGGCAAAAATCAATGAATATTGTAAATGCACAAACAGTAATTTCTCCACATTGCAAGGTGCAATTCTGAATTTTTTTGCTTTTTCCTGCTCCTCTTAGCATGATAAAGAAGATTCAAAGAGAGTGAGACGCCAGCTCTTTTCATTCAGTCAGTAGCTTCAAACATTTCTGGTATATGAATAACATGATGTTTTTCAATGGCAAAATCAATGAATATTGTAAATGCACAAACAGTAATTTCTCCGCATTACAAGGTGCAATTCTGTAATTTTTTGCTTTTTCCTGCTCCTCTTAGCATGATAAATAAGATTCAAAGAGAGTGAGATGCCAGCTCCTTTCATTCAGTCAGTAGCTGCAAACATTTCTGGACATTTTTCAATGGCAAAAATCAATGAATATTGTAAATGCACAAACAGTAATTTCTCCAAATTGCAAGGTGCAATTCTGAAATTTTTTGCTTTTTCCTGCTCCTCTTAGCATGATAAAGAAGATTCAAAGAGAGTGAGATGCCAGCTCTTTTCATTCAGTCAGTAGTTTCAAACATTTCTGGTATATGAATAACATGAGGTTTTTCAATGGCAAAAATCAATGAATATTGTAAATGCACAAACAGTAATTTCTCCGCATTACAAGGTGCAATTCTGAAATTTTTTGCTTTTTCCTGCTCCTCTTAGCATGATAAAGAAGATTGAAAGAGAGTGAGATGCCAGCTCCTTTCATTCAGTCAGTAGCTTCAATCATTTCTGGACGTTTTTCAATGACAAAAATCAATGAATATTGTAAATGCACAAACAGTAATTTCTCCACATTGCAAGGTGCAATTCTGAAATTTTTTGCTTTTTCCTGCTCCTCTTAGCTTGATAAAGAAGATTCAAAGAGAGTGAGATGCCAGCTCTTTTCATTCAGTCAGTAGCTTCAAACATTTCTGGTATATGAATAACATGATGTTTTTCAATGGCAAAAATCAATGAATATTGTAAATGCACAAACAGTAATTTCTCCGCATTGCAAGGTGCAATTCTGAAATTTTTTGCTTTTTCCTGCTCCTCTTAGCATGATAAAGAAGATTCAAAGAGAATGAGATGCCAGCTCTTTTCATTCAGTCAGTAGCTACAAATATTTCTGGTATATGAATAACATGATGTTTTTCAATGGCAAAAATCAATGAATATTGTAAATGCACAAACAGTAATTTCTCCGCATTGCAAGGTGCAATTCTGAAATTTTTTGCTTTTTCCTGCTCCTCTTAGCATGATAAAGAAGATTCAAAGAGAGTGAGATGCCAGTTCCTTTCATTCAGTCAGTAGCTTCAAACATTTCCTAACGTTTTTCAATGGCAAAAATCAATGAATATTGTAAATGCACAAACTAATTTCTCCACATTGCAAGGTGCAATTCTGAAATTTTTTGCTTTTTCCTGCTCCTCTTAGCATGATAAAGAAGATTCAAAGAGAGTGAGATGCCAGCTCTTTTCATTCAGTCAGTAGCTTCAAACATTTCTGGCATATGAATAACATGATGTTTTTCAATGGCAAAAATCAATGAATATTGTAAATGCACAAACAGTAATTTCTCCGCATTGCAAGGTGCAATTCTGAAATTTTTTGCTTTTTCCTGCTCCTCTTAGCATGATAAAGAAGATTCAAAGAGAGTGAGATGCCATCTCCTTTCATTCAGTCAGTAGCTTCAAACATTTCTGGACGTTTTTCAATGGCAAAAATCAATGAATATTGTAAATGCACAAATAGTAATTTCTCCACATTGCACGGTGCAATTCTGAAATTTTTTGCTTTTTCCTGCTCCTCTTAGCATGATAAAGAAGATTCAAAGAGAGTGAGATGCCATCTCTTTTCATTCAGTCAGTAGCTTCAAACATTTCTGGTATATGAATAACATGATGTTTTTCAATGGCAAAATCAATGAATATTGTAAATGCACAAACAGTAATTTCTCCGCATTGCAAGGTGCAATTCTGAAATTTTTTGCTTTTTCCTGCTCCTCTTAGCATGATAAAGAAGATTCAAAGAGAGTGAGATGCCAGCTCCTTTCATTCAGTCAGTAGCTTCAAACATTTCTGGACGTTTTTCAATGGCAAAAATCAATGAATATTGTAAATGCACAAACAGTAATTTCTCCACATTGCAAGGTGCAATTCTGAAATTTTTTGCTTTTTCCTGCTCCTCTTAGCATGAAAAAGAAGATTCAAAGAGAGTGAGATTCCAGCTCTTTTCATTCAGTCAGTAGCTTCAAACATTTCTGGTATATGAATAACATGATGTTTTTCAATGGCAAAAATCAATGAATATTGTAAATGCACAAACAGTAATTTCTCCGCATTGCAAGGTGCAATTCTGAAATTTTTGCTTTTTCCTGCTCCTCTTAGCATGATAAAGAAAATTCAAAGAGAGTGAGATGCCAGCTCCTTTCATTCAGTCAGTAGCTTCAAACATTTCTGGACGTTTTTCAATGGCAAAAATCAATGAATATTGTAATTGCACAAACAGTAATTTCTCCACATTGCAAGGTGCAATTCTGAAATTTTTTGCTTTTTCCTGCTCCTCTTAGCATGATAAAGAAGATTGAAAGAGAATGAGATGCCAGCTCTTTTCATTCAGTCAGTAGCTTCAAATATTTCTGGTATATGAATAACATGATGTTTTTCAATGGCAAAAATCAATGAATATTGTAAATGCACAAACAGTAATTTCTCCACATTGCAAGGTGCAATTCTGAATTTTTTTGCTTTTTCCTGCTCCTCTTAGCATGATAAAGAAGATTCAAAGAGAGTGAGACGCCAGCTCTTTTCATTCAGTCAGTAGCTTCAAACATTTCTGGTATATGAATAACATGATGTTTTTCAATGGCAAAATCAATGAATATTGTAAATGCACAAACAGTAATTTCTCCGCATTACAAGGTGCAATTCTGTAATTTTTTGCTTTTTCCTGCTCCTCTTAGCATGATAAATAAGATTCAAAGAGAGTGAGATGCCAGCTCCTTTCATTCAGTCAGTAGCTTCAAACATTTCTGGACATTTTTCAATGGCAAAAATCAATGAATATTGTAAATGCACAAACAGTAATTTCTCCAAATTGCAAGGTGCAATTCTGAAATTTTTTGCTTTTTCCTGCTCCTCTTAGCATGATAAAGAAGATTCAAAGAGAGTGAGATGCCAGCTCTTTTCATTCAGTCAGTAGTTTCAAACATTTCTGGTATATGAATAACATGAGGTTTTTCAATGGCAAAAATCAATGAATATTGTAAATGCACAAACAGTAATTTCTCCGCATTACAAGGTGCAATTCTGAAATTTTTTGCTTTTTCCTGCTCCTCTTAGCATGATAAAGAAGATTGAAAGAGAGTGAGATGCCAGCTCCTTTCATTCAGTCAGTAGCTTCAATCATTTCTGGACGTTTTTCAATGACAAAAATCAATGAATATTGTAAATGCACAAACAGTAATTTCTCCACATTGCAAGGTGCAATTCTGAAATTTTTTGCTTTTTCCTGCTCCTCTTAGCTTGATAAAGAAGATTCAAAGAGAGTGAGATGCCAGCTCTTTTCATTCAGTCAGTAGCTTCAAACATTTCTGGTATATGAATAACATGATGTTTTTCAATGGCAAAAATCAATGAATATTGTAAATGCACAAACAGTAATTTCTCCGCATTGCAAGGTGCAATTCTGAAATTTTTTGCTTTTTCCTGCTCCTCTTAGCATGATAAAGAAGATTCAAAGAGAATGAGATGCCAGCTCTTTTCATTCAGTCAGTAGCTACAAATATTTCTGGTATATGAATAACATGATGTTTTTCAATGGCAAAAATCAATGAATATTGTAAATGCACAAACAGTAATTTCTCCGCATTGCAAGGTGCAATTCTGAAATTTTTTGCTTTTTCCTGCTCCTCTTAGCATGATAAAGAAGATTCAAAGAGAGTGAGATGCCAGTTCCTTTCATTCAGTCAGTAGCTTCAAACATTTCCTAACGTTTTTCAATGGCAAAAACCAATGAATATTGTAAATGCACAAACAGTAATTTCTCCAAATTGCGAGGTGCAATTCTGAAATTTTTTGCTTTTTCCTGCTCCTCTTAGCATGATAAAGAAGATTCAAAGAGAGTGAGATGCCAGCTCTTTTCATTCAGTCAGTAGCTTCAAACATTTCTGGTATATTAATAACATGATGTTTTTCAATGGCAAAATCAATGAATATTGTAAATGCACAAACAGTAATTTCTCCGCATTGCAAGGTGCAATTCTGAAATTTTTTGCTTTTTCCTGCTCCTCTTAGCATGATAAAGAAGATTCAAAGAGAGTGAGATGCCAGCTCTTTTCATTCAGTCAGTAGCTTCAAACATTTCTGGTATATGAATAACGATGTTTTTCAATGGCAAAAATCAATGAATATTGTAAATGCACAAACAGTAAATTCTCCACATTGCAAGGTGCAATTCTGAAATTTTTTGCTTTTTCCTGCTCTTCTTAGCATGATAAAGAAGATTCAAAGAGAGTGACATGCCAGCTCTTTTCATTCAGTCAGTAGCTTCAAACATTTCTGGTATATTAATAACATGATGTTTTTCAATGGCAAAATCAATGAATATTGTAAATGCACAAACAGTAATTTCTCCGCATTACAAGGTGCAATTCTGAAATTTTTTGCTTTTTCCTGCTCCTCTTAGCATGATAAAGAAGATTCAAAGAGAGTGAGATGCCAGCTCCTTTCATTCAGTCAGTAGCTTCAATCATTTCTGGACGTTTTTCAATGGCAAAAATCAATGAATATTGTAAATGCACAAACAGTAATTTCTCCACATTGCAATGTGCAATTCTGAAATTTTTTGCTTTTTCCTGCTCCTCTTAGCATGATAAAGAAGATTCAAAGAGAGTGAGATGCCAGCTCTTTTCATTCAGTCAGTAGCTTCAAACATTTCTGGTATATGAATAACGATGTTTTTCAATGGCAAAAATCAATGAATATTGTAAATGCACAAACAGTAAATTCTCCACATTGCAAGGTGCAATTCTGAAATTTTTTGCTTTTTCCTGCTCTTCTTAGCATGATAAAGAAGATTCAAAGAGAGTGACATGCCAGCTCTTTTCATTCAGTCAGTAGCTTCAAACATTTCTGGTATATGAATAACATGATGTTTTTCAATGGCAAAAATCAATGAATTTTGTAAATGCACAAACAGTAATTTCTCCTCATTGCAAGGTGCAATTCTGAAATTTTTTGCTTTTTCCTGCTCCTCTTAGCATGATAAAGAAGATTCAAAGAGAGTGAGATGCCAGCTCTTTTCATTCAGTCAGTAGCTTCAAACATTTCTGGTATATGAATAACATGATGTTTTTCAATGGCAAAATCAATGAATATTGTAAATGCACAAACAGTAATTTCTCCGCATTACAAGGTGCAATTCTGAAATTTTTTGCTTTTTCCTGCTCCTCTTAGCATGATAAAGAATATTGAAAGAGAGTGAGATGCCAGCTCCTTTCATTCAGTCAGTAGCTTCAATCATTTCTGGACGTTTTTCAATGACAAAAATCAATGAATATTGTAAATGCACAAACAGTAATTTCTCCGCATTGCAAGGTGCAATTCTGAAATTTTTTGCTTTTTCCTGCTCCTCATAGCATGATAAAGAAGATTCAAAGAGAGTGAGATGCCAGCTCCTTTCATTCAGTCAGTAGCTTCAAACATTTCTGGACGTTTTTCAATGGCAAAAATCAATGAATATTGTAAATGCACAAACTAATTTCTCCACATTGCAAGGTGCAATTCTGAAATTTTTTGCTTTTTCCTGCTCCTCTTAGCATGATAAAGAAGATTCAAAGAGAGTGAGATGCCAGCTCTTTTCATTCAGTCAGTAGCTTCAAACATTTCTGGCATATGAATAACATGATGTTTTTCAATGGCAAAAATCAATGAATATTGTAAATGCACAAACAGTAATTTCTCCGCATTGCAAGGTGCAATTCTGAAATTTTTTGCTTTTTCCTGCTCCTCTTAGCATGATAAAGAAGATTCAAAGAGAGTGAGATGCCATCTCCTTTCATTCAGTCAGTAGCTTCAAACATTTCTGGACGTTTTTCAATGGCAAAAATCAATGAATATTGTAAATGCACAAATAGTAATTTCTCCACATTGCACGGTGCAATTCTGAAATTTTTTGCTTTTTCCTGCTCCTCTTAGCATGATAAAGAAGATTCAAAGAGAGTGAGATGCCATCTCTTTTCATTCAGTCAGTAGCTTCAAACATTTCTGGTATATGAATAACATGATGTTTTTCAATGGCAAAATCAATGAATATTGTAAATGCACAAACAGTAATTTCTCCGCATTGCAAGGTGCAATTCTGAAATTTTTTGCTTTTTCCTGCTCCTCTTAGCATGATAAAGAAGATTCAAAGAGAGTGAGATGCCAGCTCCTTTCATTCAGTCAGTAGCTTCAAACATTTCTGGACGTTTTTCAATGGCAAAAATCAATGAATATTGTAAATGCACAAACAGTAATTTCTCCACATTGCAAGGTGCAATTCTGAAATTTTTTGCTTTTTCCTGCTCCTCTTAGCATGAAAAAGAAGATTCAAAGAGAGTGAGATTCCAGCTCTTTTCATTCAGTCAGTAGCTTCAAACATTTCTGGTATATGAATAACATGATGTTTTTCAATGGCAAAAATCAATGAATATTGTAAATGCACAAACAGTAATTTCTCCGCATTGCAAGGTGCAATTCTGAAATTTTTGCTTTTTCCTGCTCCTCTTAGCATGATAAAGAAAATTCAAAGAGAGTGAGATGCCAGCTCCTTTCATTCAGTCAGTAGCTTCAAACATTTCTGGACGTTTTTCAATGGCAAAAATCAATGAATATTGTAATTGCACAAACAGTAATTTCTCCACATTGCAAGGTGCAATTCTGAAATTTTTTGCTTTTTCCTGCTCCTCTTAGCATGATAAAGAAGATTGAAAGAGAATGAGATGCCAGCTCTTTTCATTCAGTCAGTAGCTTCAAATATTTCTGGTATATGAATAACATGATGTTTTTCAATGGCAAAAATCAATGAATATTGTAAATGCACAAACAGTAATTTCTCCACATTGCAAGGTGCAATTCTGAATTTTTTTGCTTTTTCCTGCTCCTCTTAGCATGATAAAGAAGATTCAAAGAGAGTGAGATGCCAGCTCTTTTCATTCAGTCAGTAGCTTCAAACATTTCTGGTATATGAATAACATGATGTTTTTCAATGGCAAAATCAATGAATATTGTAAATGCACAAACAGTAATTTCTCCGCATTACAAGGTGCAATTCTGTAATTTTTTGCTTTTTCCTGCTCCTCTTAGCATGATAAATAAGATTCAAAGAGAGTGAGATGCCAGCTCCTTTCATTCAGTCAGTAGCTTCAAACATTTCTGGACATTTTTCAATGGCAAAAATCAATGAATATTGTAAATGCACAAACAGTAATTTCTCCAAATTGCAAGGTGCAATTCTGAAATTTTTTGCTTTTTCCTGCTCCTCTTAGCATGATAAAGAAGATTCAAAGAGAGTGAGATGCCAGCTCTTTTCATTCAGTCAGTAGTTTCAAACATTTCTGGTATATGAATAACATGAGGTTTTTCAATGGCAAAAATCAATGAATATTGTAAATGCACAAACAGTAATTTCTCCGCATTACAAGGTGCAATTCTGAAATTTTTTGCTTTTTCCTGCTCCTCTTAGCATGATAAAGAAGATTGAAAGAGAGTGAGATGCCAGCTCCTTTCATTCAGTCAGTAGCTTCAAACATTTCTGGACGTTTTTCAATGGCAAAAATCAATGAATATTGTAATTGCACAAACAGTAATTTCTCCACATTGCAAGGTGCAATTCTGAAATTTTTTGCTTTTTCCTGCTCCTCTTAGCATGATAAAGAAGATTGAAAGAGAATGAGATGCCAGCTCTTTTCATTCAGTCAGTAGCTTCAAATATTTCTGGTATATGAATAACATGATGTTTTTCAATGGCAAAAATCAATGAATATTGTAAATGCACAAACAGTAATTTCTCCACATTGCAAGGTGCAATTCTGAATTTTTTTGCTTTTTCCTGCTCCTCTTAGCATGATAAAGAAGATTCAAAGAGAGTGAGATGCCAGCTCTTTTCATTCAGTCAGTAGCTTCAAACATTTCTGGTATATGAATAACATGATGTTTTTCAATGGCAAAATCAATGAATATTGTAAATGCACAAACTAATTTCTCCACATTGCAAGGTGCAATTCTGAAATTTTTTGCTTTTTCCTGCTCCTCTTAGCATGATAAAGAAGATTCAAAGAGAGTGAGATGCCAGCTCTTTTCATTCAGTCAGTAGCTTCAAACATTTCTGGCATATGAATAACATGATGTTTTTCAATGGCAAAAATCAATGAATATTGTAAATGCACAAACAGTAATTTCTCCGCATTGCAAGGTGCAATTCTGAAATTTTTTGCTTTTTCCTGCTCCTCTTAGCATGATAAAGAAGATTCAAAGAGAGTGAGATGCCATCTCCTTTCATTCAGTCAGTAGCTTCAAACATTTCTGGACGTTTTTCAATGGCAAAAATCAATGAATATTGTAAATGCACAAATAGTAATTTCTCCACATTGCACGGTGCAATTCTGAAATTTTTTGCTTTTTCCTGCTCCTCTTAGCATGATAAAGAAGATTCAAAGAGAGTGAGATGCCATCTCTTTTCATTCAGTCAGTAGCTTCAAACATTTCTGGTATATGAATAACATGATGTTTTTCAATGGCAAAATCAATGAATATTGTAAATGCACAAACAGTAATTTCTCCGCATTGCAAGGTGCAATTCTGAAATTTTTTGCTTTTTCCTGCTCCTCTTAGCATGATAAAGAAGATTCAAAGAGAGTGAGATGCCAGCTCCTTTCATTCAGTCAGTAGCTTCAAACATTTCTGGACGTTTTTCAATGGCAAAAATCAATGAATATTGTAAATGCACAAACAGTAATTTCTCCACATTGCAAGGTGCAATTCTGAAATTTTTTGCTTTTTCCTGCTCCTCTTAGCATGAAAAAGAAGATTCAAAGAGAGTGAGATTCCAGCTCTTTTCATTCAGTCAGTAGCTTCAAACATTTCTGGTATATGAATAACATGATGTTTTTCAATGGCAAAAATCAATGAATATTGTAAATGCACAAACAGTAATTTCTCCGCATTGCAAGGTGCAATTCTGAAATTTTTGCTTTTTCCTGCTCCTCTTAGCATGATAAAGAAAATTCAAAGAGAGTGAGATGCCAGCTCCTTTCATTCAGTCAGTAGCTTCAAACATTTCTGGACGTTTTTCAATGGCAAAAATCAATGAATATTGTAATTGCACAAACAGTAATTTCTCCACATTGCAAGGTGCAATTCTGAAATTTTTTGCTTTTTCCTGCTCCTCTTAGCATGATAAAGAAGATTGAAAGAGAATGAGATGCCAGCTCTTTTCATTCAGTCAGTAGCTTCAAATATTTCTGGTATATGAATAACATGATGTTTTTCAATGGCAAAAATCAATGAATATTGTAAATGCACAAACAGTAATTTCTCCACATTGCAAGGTGCAATTCTGAATTTTTTTGCTTTTTCCTGCTCCTCTTAGCATGATAAAGAAGATTCAAAGAGAGTGAGATGCCAGCTCTTTTCATTCAGTCAGTAGCTTCAAACATTTCTGGTATATGAATAACATGATGTTTTTCAATGGCAAAATCAATGAATATTGTAAATGCACAAACAGTAATTTCTCCGCATTACAAGGTGCAATTCTGTAATTTTTTGCTTTTTCCTGCTCCTCTTAGCATGATAAATAAGATTCAAAGAGAGTGAGATGCCAGCTCCTTTCATTCAGTCAGTAGCTTCAAACATTTCTGGACATTTTTCAATGGCAAAAATCAATGAATATTGTAAATGCACAAACAGTAATTTCTCCAAATTGCAAGGTGCAATTCTGAAATTTTTTGCTTTTTCCTGCTCCTCTTAGCATGATAAAGAAGATTCAAAGAGAGTGAGATGCCAGCTCTTTTCATTCAGTCAGTAGTTTCAAACATTTCTGGTATATGAATAACATGAGGTTTTTCAATGGCAAAAATCAATGAATATTGTAAATGCACAAACAGTAATTTCTCCGCATTACAAGGTGCAATTCTGAAATTTTTTGCTTTTTCCTGCTCCTCTTAGCATGATAAAGAAGATTGAAAGAGAGTGAGATGCCAGCTCCTTTCATTCAGTCAGTAGCTTCAAACATTTCTGGACGTTTTTCAATGGCAAAAATCAATGAATATTGTAATTGCACAAACAGTAATTTCTCCACATTGCAAGGTGCAATTCTGAAATTTTTTGCTTTTTCCTGCTCCTCTTAGCATGATAAAGAAGATTGAAAGAGAATGAGATGCCAGCTCTTTTCATTCAGTCAGTAGCTTCAAATATTTCTGGTATATGAATAACATGATGTTTTTCAATGGCAAAAATCAATGAATATTGTAAATGCACAAACAGTAATTTCTCCACATTGCAAGGTGCAATTCTGAATTTTTTTGCTTTTTCCTGCTCCTCTTAGCATGATAAAGAAGATTCAAAGAGAGTGAGATGCCAGCTCTTTTCATTCAGTCAGTAGCTTCAAACATTTCTGGTATATGAATAACATGATGTTTTTCAATGGCAAAATCAATGAATATTGTAAATGCACAAACAGTAATTTCTCCGCATTACAAGGTGCAATTCTGTAATTTTTTGCTTTTTCCTGCTCCTCTTAGCATGATAAATAAGATTCAAAGAGAGTGAGATGCCAGCTCCTTTCATTCAGTCAGTAGCTTCAAACATTTCTGGACATTTTTCAATGGCAAAAATCAATGAATATTGTAAATGCACAAACAGTAATTTCTCCAAATTGCAAGGTGCAATTCTGAAATTTTTTGCTTTTTCCTGCTCCTCTTAGCATGATAAAGAAGATTCAAAGAGAGTGAGATGCCAGCTCTTTTCATTCAGTCAGTAGTTTCAAACATTTCTGGTATATGAATAACATGAGGTTTTTCAATGGCAAAAATCAATGAATATTGTAAATGCACAAACAGTAATTTCTCCGCATTACAAGGTGCAATTCTGAAATTTTTTGCTTTTTCCTGCTCCTCTTAGCATGATAAAGAAGATTGAAAGAGAGTGAGATGCCAGCTCCTTTCATTCAGTCAGTAGCTTCAATCATTTCTGGACGTTTTTCAATGACAAAAATCAATGAATATTGTAAATGCACAAACAGTAATTTCTCCACATTGCAAGGTGCAATTCTGAAATTTTTTGCTTTTTCCTGCTCCTCTTAGCATGATAAAGAAGATTCAAAGAGAGTGAGATGCCAGCTCTTTTCATTCAGTCAGTAGCTTCAAACATTTCTGGTATATGAATAACATGATGTTTTTCAATGGCAAAAATCAATGAATATTGTAAATGCACAAACAGTAATTTCTCCGCATTGCAAGGTGCAATTCTGAAATTTTTTGCTTTTTCCTGCTCCTCTTAGCATGATAAAGAAGATTCAAAGAGAATGAGATGCCAGCTCTTTTCATTCAGTCAGTAGCTACAAATATTTCTGGTATATGAATTTCATGATGTTTTTCAATGGCAAAAATCAATGAATATTGTAAATGCACAAACAGTAATTTCTCCGCATTGCAAGGTGCAATTCTGAAATTTTTTGCTTTTTCCTGCTCCTCTTAGCATGATAAAGAAGATTCAAAGAGAGTGAGATGCCAGCTCCTTTCATTCAGTCAGTAGCTTCAAACATTTCCTAACGTTTTTCAATGGCAAAAACCAATGAATATTGTAAATGCACAAACAGTAATTTCTCCAAATTGCGAGGTGCAATTCTGAAATTTTTTGCTTTTTCCTGCTCCTCTTAGCATGATAAAGAAGATTCAAAGAGAGTGAGATGCCAGCTCTTTTCATTCAGTCAGTAGCTTCAAACATTTCTGGTATATTAATAACATGATGTTTTTCAATGGCAAAATCAATGAATATTGTAAATGCACAAACAGTAATTTCTCCGCATTGCAAGGTGCAATTCTGAAATTTTTTGCTTTTTCCTGCTCCTCTTAGCATGATAAAGAAGATTCAAAGAGAGTGAGATGCCAGCTCTTTTCATTCAGTCAGTAGCTTCAAACATTTCTGGTATATGAATAACGATGTTTTTCAATGGCAAAAATCAATGAATATTGTAAATGCACAAACAGTAAATTCTCCACATTGCAAGGTGCAATTCTGAAATTTTTTGCTTTTTCCTGCTCTTCTTAGCATGATAAAGAAGATTCAAAGAGAGTGACATGCCAGCTCTTTTCATTCAGTCAGTAGCTTCAAACATTTCTGGTATATTAATAACATGATGTTTTTCAATGGCAAAATCAATGAATATTGTAAATGCACAAACAGTAATTTCTCCGCATTACAAGGTGCAATTCTGAAATTTTTTGCTTTTTCCTGCTCCTCTTAGCATGATAAAGAAGATTCAAAGAGAGTGAGATGCCAGCTCCTTTCATTCAGTCAGTAGCTTCAATCATTTCTGGACGTTTTTCAATGGCAAAAATCAATGAATATTGTAAATGCACAAACAGTAATTTCTCCACATTGCAATGTGCAATTCTGAAATTTTTTGCTTTTTCCTGCTCCTCTTAGCATGATAAAGAAGATTCAAAGAGAGTGAGATGCCAGCTCTTTTCATTCAGTCAGTAGCTTCAAACATTTCTGGTATATGAATAACGATGTTTTTCAATGGCAAAAATCAATGAATATTGTAAATGCACAAACAGTAAATTCTCCACATTGCAAGGTGCAATTCTGAAATTTTTTGCTTTTTCCTGCTCTTCTTAGCATGATAAAGAAGATTCAAAGAGAGTGACATGCCAGCTCTTTTCATTCAGTCAGTAGCTTCAAACATTTCTGGTATATGAATAACATGATGTTTTTCAATGGCAAAAATCAATGAATTTTGTAAATGCACAAACAGTAATTTCTCCTCATTGCAAGGTGCAATTCTGAAATTTTTTGCTTTTTCCTGCTCCTCTTAGCATGATAAAGAAGATTCAAAGAGAGTGAGATGCCAGCTCTTTTCATTCAGTCAGTAGCTTCAAACATTTCTGGTATATGAATAACATGATGTTTTTCAATGGCAAAATCAATGAATATTGTAAATGCACAAACAGTAATTTCTCCGCATTACAAGGTGCAATTCTGAAATTTTTTGCTTTTTCCTGCTCCTCTTAGCATGATAAAGAATATTGAAAGAGAGTGAGATGCCAGCTCCTTTCATTCAGTCAGTAGCTTCAATCATTTCTGGACGTTTTTCAATGACAAAAATCAATGAATATTGTAAACGCACAAACAGTAATTTCTCCACATTGCAAGGTGCAATTCTGAAATTTTTTGCTTTTTCCTGCTCCTCTTAGCATGATAAAGAAGATTCAAAGAGAGTGAGATGCCAGCTCTTTTCATTCAGTCAGTAGCTTCAAACATTTCTGGACATTTTTCAATGGCAAAAATCAATGAATATTGTAAATGCACAAACAGTAATTTCTCCACATTGCAAGGTGCAATTCTGAAATTTTTTGCTTTTTCCTGCTCCTCTAAGTATGATAAAGAAGATTCAAAGAGAGTGAGATGCCAGCTCCTTTTATTCAGTCAGTAGCTTCAAACATTTCCTGACGTTTTTCAATGGCAAAAATCAATGAATATTGTAAATGCACAAACAGTAATTTCTCCAAATTGCGAGGTGCAATTCTGAAATTTTTTGCTTTTTCCTGCTCCTCTTAGCATGATAAAGAAGATTCAAAGAGAGTGAGATGCCAGCTCTTTTCATTCAGTCAGTAGCTTCAAACATTTCTGGTATATGAATAACGATGTTTTTCAATGGCAAAAATCAATGAATATTGTAAATGCACAAACAGTAAATTCTCCACATTGCAAGGTGCAATTCTGAAATTTTTTGCTTTTTCCTGCTCTTCTTAGCATGATAAAGACGATTCAAAGAGAGTGACATGCCAGCTCTTTTCATTCAGTCAGTAGCTTCAAACATTTCTGGTATATTAATAACATGATGTTTTTCAATGGCAAAATCAATGAATATTGTAAATGCACAAACAGTAATTTCTCCGCATTGCAAGGTGCAATTCTGAAATTTTTTGCTTTTTCCTGCTCCTCTTAGCATGATAAAGAAGATTCAAAGAGAGTGAGATGCCAGCTCCTTTCATTCAGTCAGTAGCTTCAATCATTTCTGGACGTTTTTCAATGGCAAAAATCAATGAATATTGTAAATGCACAAACAGTAATTTCTCCACATTGCAATGTGCAATTCTGAAATTTTTTGCTTTTTCCTGCTCCTCTTAGCATGATAAAGAAGATTCAAAGAGAGTGGGATGCCAGCTCTTTTCATTCAGTCAGTAGCTTCAAACATTTCTGGTATATGAATAACGATGTTTTTCAAAGGCAAAAATCAATGAATATTGTAAATGCACACACAGTAATTTCTCCAAATTGCGAGGTGCAATTCTGAAATTTTTTGCTTTTTCCTGCTCCTCTTAGCATGATAAAGAAGATTCAAAGAGAGTGAGATGCCAGCTCTTTTCATTCAGTCAGTAGCTTCAAACATTTCTGGTATATGAATAACGATGTTTTTCAATGGCAAAAATCAATGAATATTGTAAATGCACAAACAGTAAATTCTCCACATTGCAAGGTGCAATTCTGAAATTTTTTGCTTTTTCCTGCTCTTCTTAGCATGATAAAGACGATTCAAAGAGAGTGACATGCCAGCTCTTTTCATTCAGTCAGTAGCTTCAAACATTTCTGGTATATTAATAACATGATGTTTTTCAATGGCAAAATCAATGAATATTGTAAATGCACAAACAGTAATTTCTCCGCATTGCAAGGTGCAATTCTGAAATTTTTTGCTTTTTCCTGCTCCTCTTAGCATGATAAAGAAGATTCAAAGAGAGTGAGATGCCAGCTCCTTTCATTCAGTCAGTAGCTTCAATCATTTCTGGACGTTTTTCAATGGCAAAAATCAATGAATATTGTAAATGCACAAACAGTAATTTCTCCACATTGCAATGTGCAATTCTGAAATTTTTTGCTTTTTCCTGCTCCTCTTAGCATGATAAAGAAGATTCAAAGAGAGTGGGATGCCAGCTCTTTTCATTCAGTCAGTAGCTTCAAACATTTCTGGTATATGAATAACGATGTTTTTCAAAGGCAAAAATCAATGAATATTGTAAATGCACAAACAGTAAATTCTCCACATTGCAAGGTGCAATTCTGAAATTTTTTGCTTTTTCCTGCTCCTCTTAGCATGATAAAGAAGACTCAAAGAGAGTGAGATGCCAGCTCTTTTCATTCAGTCAGTAGCTTCAAACATTTCTGGTATATGAATAACATGATGTTTTTCAATGGCAAAAATCAATGAATATTGTAAATGCACAAACAGTAATTTCTCCGCATTGCAAGGTGCAATTCTGAAATTTTTTGCTTTTTCCTGCTCCTCTTAGCATGATAAAGAAGATTCAAAGAGAGTGAGATGCCAGCTCCTTTCATTCAGTCAGTAGTTTCAAACATTTCTGGACATTTTTCAATGGCAAAAATCAATGAATATTGTAAATGCACAAACAGTAATTTCTCCACATTGCAAGGTGCAATTCTGAAATTTTTTGCTTTTTCCTGCTCCTCTAAGTATGATAAAGAAGATTCAAAGAGAGTGAGCTGCCAGCTCCTTTCATTCAGTCTGTAGCTTCAAATATTTCTGAACGTTTTTCAATGGCAAAAATCAATGAATATTGTAAATGCACAAACAGTAATTTCTCCACATTGCAAGGTGCAATTCTGAAATTTTTTGCTTTTTCCTGCTCCTCTTAGCATGATAAAGAAGATTCAAAGAGAATGAGATGCCAGCTCTTTTCATTCAGTCAGTAGCTACAAATATTTCTGGTATATGAATAACATGATGTTTTTCAATGGCAAGAATCAATGAATATTGTAAATGCACAAACAGTAATTTCTCCGCATTGCAAGGTGCAATTCTGAAATTTTTTGCTTTTTCCTGCCCCTCTTAGCATGATAAAGAAGATTCAAAGAGAGTGAGATGCCAGCTCCTTTCATTCAGTCAGTAGCTTCAAACATTTCCTGACGTTTTTCAATGGCAAAAATCAATGAATATTGTAAATGCACAAACAGTAATTTCTCCAAATTGCGAGGTGCAATTCTGAAATTTTTTGCTTTTTCCTGCTCCTCTTAGGATGATAAAGAAGATTCAAAGAGAGTGAGATGCCAGCTCTTTTCATTCAGTCAGTAGCTTCAAACATTTCTGGTATATTAATAACATGATGTTTTTCAATGGCAAAATCAATGAATATTGTAAATTCACAAACAGTAATTTCTCCGCATTGCAAGGTGCAATTCTGAAATTTTTTGCTTTTTCCTGCTCCTCTTAGCATGATAAAGAAGATTCAAAGAGAGTGAGATGCCAGCTCCTTTCATTCAGTCAGTAGCTTCAATCATTTCTGGACGTTTTTCAATGGCAAAAATCAATGAATATTGTAAATGCACAAACAGTAATTTCTCCACATTGCAAGGTGCAATTCTGAAATTTTTTGCTTTTTCCTGCTCCTCTTAGCATGATAAAGAAGATTCAAAGAGAGTGAGATGCCAGCTATTTTCATTCAGTCAGTAGCTTCAAACATTTCTGGTATATGAATAACGATGTTTTTCAATGGCAAAAATCAATGAATATTGTAAATGCACAAACAGTAAATTCTCCACATTGCAAGGTGCAATTCTGAAATTTTTTGCTTTTTCCTGCTCTTCTTAGCATGATAAAGAAGATTCAAAGAGAGTGACATGCCAGCTCTTTTCATTCAGTCAGTAGCTTCAAACATTTCTGGTATATGAATAACATGATGTTTTTCAATGGCAAAAATCAATGAATTTTGTAAATGCACAAACAGTAATTTCTCCGCATTGCAAGGTGCAATTCTGAAATTTTTTGCTTTTTCCTGCTCCTCTTAGCATGATAAAGAAGATTCAAAGAGAGTGAGATGCCAGCTCCTTTCATTCAGTCAGTAGCTTCAAACATTTCTGGACGTTTTTCAATGGCAAAAATCAATGAATATTGTAAATGCACAAACTAATTTCTCCACATTGCAAGGTGCAATTCTGAAATTTTTTGCTTTTTCCTGCTCCTCTTAGCATGATAAAGAATATTCAAAGAGAGTGAGATGCCAGCTCTTTTCATTCAGTCAGTAGCTTCAAACATTTCTGGTATATGAATAACATGATGTTTTTCAATGGCAAAAATCAATGAATATTGTAAATGCACAAACAGTAATTTCTCCGCATTGCAAGGTGCAATTCTGAAATTTTTTGCTTTTTCCTGCTCCTCTTAGCATTATAAAGAAGATTCAAAGAGAGTGAGATGCCAGCTCCTTTCATTCAGTCAGTAGCTTCAAACATTTCTGGACGTTTTTCAATGGTAAAAATCAATGAATATTGTAAATGCACAAACAGTAATTTCTCCACATTGCAAGGTGCAATTCTGAAATTTTTTGCTTTTTCCTGCTCCTGTTAGCATGATAAAGAAGATTCAAAGAGAGTGAGATGCCAGCTCTTTTCATTCAGTCAGTAGCTTCAAACATTTCTGGACGTTTTTCAATGGCAAAAATCAATGAATATTGTAAATGCACAAACAGTAATTTCTCCACATTGCAAGGTGCAATTCTGAAATTTTTTGCTTTTTCCTGCTCCTCTAAGCATGATAAAGAAGATTCAAAGAGAGTGAGATGCCAGCTCTTTTCATTCAGTCAGTAGCTTCAAACAATTCTGGTATATGAATAACGATGTTTTTCAATGGCAAAAATCAATGAATATTGTAAATGCACAAACAGTAATTTCTCCGCATTGCAAGGTGCAATTCTGAAATTTTTTGCTTTCTCCTGCTCCTCTAAGCATGATAAAGAAGATTCAAAGAGAGTGAGATGCCAGCTCCTTTCATTCAGTCAGTAGCTTCAAACATTTTTGGACGTTTTTCAATGGCAAAAATCAATGAATATTGTAAATGCACAAACAATAATTTCTCCACATTGCAAGGTGCAATTCTGAAATTTTTTGATTTTTCCTGCTCCTCTTAGCATGATAAAGAAGATTCAAAGAGAGTGAGATGCCAGCTCTTTTCATTCAGTCAGTAGCTTCAAACATTTCTGGTATATGAATAACATGATGTTTTTCAATGGCAAAATCAATGAATATTGTAAATGCACAAACAGTAATTTCTCCGCATTGCAAGGTGCAATTCTGAAATTTTTTGCTTTTTCCTGCTCCTCTTAGCATGATAAAGAAGATTCAAAGAGAGTGAGATGCCAGCTCCTTTCATTCAGTCAGTAGCTTCAATCATTTCTGGACATTTTTCAATGGCAAAAATCAATGAATATTGTAAATGCACAAACAGTAATTTCTCCACATTGCAAGGTGCAATTCTGAAATTTTTTGCTTTTTCCTGCTCCTCTTAGCATGATAAAGAAGATTCAAAGAGAGTGAGATGCCAGCTCTTTTCATTCAGTCAGTAGCTTCAAACATTTCTGGTATATGAATAACATGATGTTTTTCAATGGCAAAAATCAATGAATATTGTAAATGCACAAACAGTAATTTCTCCACATTGCAAGATGCAATTCTGAATTTTTTTGCTTTTTCCTGCTCTTCTTAGCATGATAAAGAAGATTCAAAGAGAGTGAGATGCCAGCTCCTTTCATTCAGTCAGTAGCTTCAAACATTTCTGGACGTTTTTCAATGGCAAAAATCAATGAATATTGTAAATGCACAAACAGTAATTTCTCCACATTGCAAGGTGCAATTCTGAAATTTTTTGCTTTTTCCTGCTCCTCTTAGCATGATAAAGAAGATTCAAAGAGAATGAGATGCCAGCTCTTTTCATTCAGTCAGTAGCTACAAATATTTCTGGTATATGAATAACATGATGTTTTTCAATGGCAAAAATCAATGAATATTGTAAATGCACAAACAGTAATTTCTCCGCATTGCAAGGTGCAATTCTGAAATTTTTTGCTTTTTCCTGCTCCTCTTAGCATGATAAAGAAGATTCAAAGAGAGTGAGATGCCAGCTCCTTTCATTCAGTCAGTAGCTTCAAACATTTCCTGACGTTTTTCAATGGCAAAAATCAATGAATATTGTAAATGCACAAACAGTAATTTCTCCAAATTGCGAGGTGCAATTCTGAAATTTTTTGCTTTTTCCTGCTCCTCTTAGCATGATAAAGAAGATTCAAAGAGAGTGAGATGCCAGCTCTTTTCATTCAGTCAGTAGCTTCAAACATTTCTGGTATATGAATAACATGATGTTTTTCAATGGCAAAATCAATGAATATTGTAAATGCACAAACAGTAATTTCTCCGCATTGCAAGGTGCAATTCTGAAATTTTTTGCTTTTTCCTGCTCCTCTTAGCATGATAAAGAAGATTCAAAGAGAGTGAGATGCCAGCTCCTTTCATTCAGTCAGTAGCTTCAATCATTTCTGGACATTTTTCAATGGCAAAAATCAATGAATATTGTAAATGCACAAACAGTAATTTCTCCACATTGCAAGGTGCAATTCTGAAATTTTTTGCTTTTTCCTGCTCCTCTTAGCATGATAAAGAAGATTCAAAGAGAGTGAGATGCCAGCTCTTTTCATTCAGTCAGTAGCTTCAAACATTTCTGGTATATGAATAACATGATGTTTTTCAATGGCAAAAATCAATGAATATTGTAAATGCACAAACAGTAATTTCTCCACATTGCAAGATGCAATTCTGAATTTTTTTGCTTTTTCCTGCTCTTCTTAGCATGATAAAGAAGATTCAAAGAGAATGAGATGCCAGCTCTTTTCATTCAGTCAGTAGCTACAAATATTTCTGGTATATGAATAACATGATGTTTTTCAATGGCAAAAATCAATGAATATTGTAAATGCACAAACAGTAATTTCTCCACATTGCAAGGTGCAATTCTGAAATTTTTTGCTTTTTCCTGCTCCTCTTAGCATGATAAAGAAGATTCAAAGAGAATGAGATGCCAGCTCTTTTCATTCAGTCAGTAGCTACAAATATTTCTGGTATATGAATAACATGATGTTTTTCAATGGCAAAAATCAATGAATATTGTAAATGCACAAACAGTAATTTCTCCGCATTGCAAGGTGCAATTCTGAAATTTTTTGCTTTTTCCTGCTCCTCTTAGCATGATAAAGAAGATTCAAAGAGAGTGAGATGCCAGCTCCTTTCATTCAGTCAGTAGCTTCAAACATTTCCTGACGTTTTTCAATGGCAAAAATCAATGAATATTGTAAATGCACAAACAGTAATTTCTCCAAATTGCGAGGTGCAATTCTGAAATTTTTTGCTTTTTCCTGCTCCTCTTAGCATGATAAAGAAGATTCAAAGAGAGTGAGATGCCAGCTCTTTTCATTCAGTCAGTAGCTTCAAACATTTCTGGTATATTAATAACATGATGTTTTTCAATGGCAAAATCAATGAATATTGTAAATGCACAAACAGTAATTTCTCCGCATTGCAAGGTGCAATTCTGAAATTTTTTGCTTTTTCCTGCTCCTCTTAGCATGATAAAGAAGATTCAAAGAGAGTGAGATGCCAGCTCCTTTCATTCAGTCAGTAGCTTCAATCATTTCTGGACGTTTTTCAATGGCAAAAATCAATGAATATTGTAAATGCACAAACAGTAATTTCTCCACATTGCAAGGTGCAATTCTGAAATTTTTTGCTTTTTCCTGCTCCTCTTAGCATGATAAAGAAGATTCAAAGAGAGTGAGATGCCAGCTCTTTTCATTCAGTCAGTAGCTTCAAACATTTCTGGTATATGAATAACGATGTTTTTTAATGGCAAAAATCAATGAATATTGTAAATGCACAAACAGTAAATTCTCCACATTGCAAGGTGCAATTCTGAAATTTTTTGCTTTTTCCTGCTCTTCTTAGCATGATAAAGAAGATTCAAAGAGAGTGACATGCCAGCTCTTTTCATTCAGTCAGTAGCTTCAAACATTTCTGGTATATGAATAACATGATGTTTTTCAATGGCAAAAATCAATGAATTTTGTAAATGCACAAACAGTAATTTCTCCGCATTGCAAGGTGCAATTCTGAAATTTTTTGCTTTTTCCTGCTCCTCTTAGCATGATAAAGAAGATTCAAAGAGAGTGAGATGCCATATCCTTTCATTCAGTCAGTAGCTTCAAACATTTCTGGACGTTTTTCAATGGCAAAAATCAATGAATATTGTAAATGCACAAACTAATTTCTCCACATTGCAAGGTGCAATTCTGAAATTTTTTGCTTTTTCCTGCTCCTCTTAGCATGATAAAGAATATTCAAAGAGAGTGAGATGCCAGCTCTTTTCATTCAGTCAGTAGCTTCAAACATTTCTGGACGTTTTTCAATGGCAAAAATCAATGAATATTGTAAATGCACAAACAGTAATTTCTCCACATTGCAAGGTGCAATTCTGAAATTTTTTGCTTTTTCCTGCTCCTGTTAGCATGATAAAGAAGATTCAAAGAGAGTGAGATGCCAGCTCTTTTCATTCAGTCAGTAGCTTCAAACATTTCTGGACGTTTTTCAATGGCAAAAATCAATGAATATTGTAAATGCACAAACAGTAATTTCTCCACATTGCAAGGTGCAATTCTGAAATTTTTTGCTTTTTCCTGCTCCTCTTAGCATGATAAAGAAGATTCAAAGAGAGTGAGATGCCAGCTCTTTTCATTCAGTCAGTAGCTTCAAACATTTCTGGTATATGAATAACGATGTTTTTCAATGGCAAAAATCAATGAATATTGTAAATGCACAAACAGTAAATTCTCCACATTGCAAGGTGCAATTCTGAAATTTTTTGCTTTTTCCTGCTCTTCTTAGCATGATAAAGAAGATTCAAAGAGAGTGACATGCCAGCTCTTTTCATTCAGTCAGTAGCTTCAAACATTTCTGGTATATGAATAACATGATGTTTTTCAATGGCAAAAATCAATGAATTTTGTAAATGCACAAACAGTAATTTCTCCGCATTGCAAGGTGCAATTCTGAAATGTTTTGCTTTTTCCTGCTCCTCTTAGCATGATAAACAAGATTCAAAGAGAGTGAGATGCCAGCTCCTTTCATTCAGTCAGTAGCTTCAAACATTTCTGGACGTTTTTCAATGGCAAAAATCAATGAATATTGTAAATGCACAAACTAATTTCTCCACATTGCAAGGTGCAATTCTGAAATTTTTTGCTTTTTCCTGCTCCTCTTAGCATGATAAAGAATATTCAAAGAGAGTGAGATGCCAGCTCTTTTCATTCAGTCAGTAGCTTCAAACATTTCTGGACGTTTTTCAATGGCAAAAATCAATGAATATTGTAAATGCACAAACAGTAATTTCTCCACATTGCAAGGTGCAATTCTGAAATTTTTTGCTTTTTCCTGCTCCTCTTAGCATGATAAAGAAGATTCAAAGAGAGTGAGATGCCAGCTCTTTTCATTCAGTCAGTAGCTTCAAACATTTCTGGACGTTTTTCAATGGCAAAAATCAATGAATATTGTAAATGCACAAACAGTAATTTCTCCACATTGCAAGGTGCAATTCTGAAATTTTTTGCTTTTTCCTGCTCCTCTTAGCATGATAAAGAAGATTAAAAGAGAGTGAGATGCCAGCTCTTTTCATTCAGTCAGTAGCTTCAAACAATTCTGGTATATGAATAACGATGTTTTTCAATGGCAAAAATCAATGAATATTGTAAATGCACAAACAGTAATTTCTCCGCATTGCAAGGTGCAATTCTGAAATTTTTTGCTTTCTCCTGCTCCTCTAACCATGATAAAGAAGATTCAAAGAGAGTGAGATGCCAGCTCCTTTCATTCAGTCAGTAGCTTCAAACATTTTTGGACGTTTTTCAATGGCAAAAATCAATGAATATTGTAAATGCACAAACAATAATTTCTCCACATTACAAGGTGCAATTCTGAAATTTTTTGATTTTTCCTGCTCCTGTTAGCATGATAAAGAAGATTCAAAGAGAGTGAGATGCCAGCTCTTTTCATTCAGTCAGTAGCTTCAAACATTTCTGGTATATGAATAACATGATGTTTTTCAATGGCAAAATCAATGAATATTGTAAATGCACAAACAGTAATTTCTCCGCATTGCAAGGTGCAATTCTGAAATTTTTTGCTTTTTCCTGCTCCTCTTAGCATGATAAAGAAGATTCAAAGAGAGTGAGATGCCAGCTCCTTTCATTCAGTCAGTAGCTTCAATCATTTCTGGACATTTTTCAATGGCAAAAATCAATGAATATTGTAAATGCACAAACAGTAATTTCTCCACATTGCAAGGTGCAATTCTGAAATTTTTTGCTTTTTCCTGCTCCTCTTAGCATGATAAAGAAGATTCAAAGAGAGTGAGATGCCAGCTCTTTTCATTCAGTCAGTAGCTTCAAACATTTCTGGTATATGAATAACATGATGTTTTTCAATGGCAAAAATCAATGAATATTGTAAATGCACAAACAGTAATTTCTCCACATTGCAAGATGCAATTCTGAATTTTTTTGCTTTTTCCTGCTCTTCTTAGCATGATAAAGAAGATTCAAAGAGAGTGAGATGCCAGCTCCTTTCATTCAGTCAGTAGCTTCAAACATTTCTGGACGTTTTTCAATGGCAAAAATCAATGAATATTGTAAATGCACAAACAGTAATTTCTCCACATTGCAAGGTGCAATTCTGAAATTTTTTGCTTTTTCCTGCTCCTCTTAGCATGATAAAGAAGATTCAAAGAGAATGAGATGCCAGCTCTTTTCATTCAGTCAGTAGCTACAAATATTTCTGGTATATGAATAACATGATGTTTTTCAATGGCAAAAATCAATGAATATTGTAAATGCACAAACAGTAATTTCTCCGCATTGCAAGGTGCAATTCTGAAATTTTTTGCTTTTTCCTGCTCCTCTTAGCATGATAAAGAAGATTCAAAGAGAGTGAGATGCCAGCTCCTTTCATTCAGTCAGTAGCTTCAAACATTTCCTGACGTTTTTCAATGGCAAAAATCAATGAATATTGTAAATGCACAAACAGTAATTTCTCCAAACTGCGAGGTGCAATTCTGAAATTTTTTGCTTTTTCCTGCTCCTCTTAGCATGATAAAGAAGATTCAAAGAGAGTGAGATGCCAGCTCTTTTCATTCAGTCAGTAGCTTCAAATATTTCTGGTATATTAATAACATGATGTTTTTCAATGGCAAAATCAATGAATATTGTAAATGCACAAACAGTAATTTCTCCGCATTGCAAGGTGCAATTCTGAAATTTTTTGCTTTTTCCTGCTCCTCTTAGCATGATAAAGAAGATTCAAAGAGAGTGAGATGCCAGCTCCTTTCATTCAGTCAGTAGCTTCAATCATTTCTGGACGTTTTTCAATGGCAAAAATCAATGAATATTGTAAATGCACAAACAGTAATTTCTCCACATTGCAAGGTGCAATTCTGAAATTTTTTGCTTTTTCCTGCTCCTGTTAGCATGATAAAGAAGATTCAAAGAGAGTGAGATGCCAGCTCTTTTCATTCAGTCAGTAGCTTCAAACATTTCTGGTATATGAATAACGATGTTTTTCAATGGCAAAAATCAATGAATATTGTAAATGCACAAACAGTAAATTCTCCACATTGCAAGGTGCAATTCTGAAATTTTTTGCTTTTTCCTGCTCTTCTTAGCATGATAAAGAAGATTCAAAGAGAGTGACATGCCAGCTCTTTTCATTCAGTCAGTAGCTTCAAACATTTCTGGTATATTAATAACATGATGTTTTTCAATGGCAAAATCAATGAATATTGTAAATGCACAAACAGTAATTTCTCCGCATTGCAAGGTGCAATTCTGAAATTTTTTGCTTTTTCCTGCTCCTCTTAGCATGATAAAGAAGATTCAAAGAGAGTGAGATGCCAGCTCCTTTCATTCAGTCAGTAGCTTCAAACATTTTTGGACGTTTTTCAATGGCAAAAATCAATGAATATTGTAAATGCACAAACTAATTTCTCCACATTGCAAGGTGCAATTCTGAAATTTTTTGCTTTTTCCTGCTCCTCTTAGCATGATAAAGAAGATTCAAAGAGAGTGAGATGCCAGCTCTTTTCATTCAGTCAGTAGCTTCAAACATTTCTGGTATATGAATAACATGATGTTTTTCAATGGCAAAAATCAATGAATATTGTAAATGCACAAACAGTAATTTCTCCGCATTGCAAGGTGCAATTCTGAAATTTTTTGCTTTTTCCTGCTCCTCTTAGCATGATAAAGAAGATTCAAAGAGAGTGAGATGCCAGCTCCTTTCATTCAGTCAGTAGGTTCAAACATTTCTGGACGTTTTTCAATGGCAAAAATCAATGAATATTGTAAATGCGCAAACAGTAATTTCTCCACATTGCAAGGTGCAATTCTGAATTTTTTTTGCTTTTTCCTGCTCCTCTTAGCATGATAAAGAAGATTCAAAGAGAGTGAGATGCCAGCTCTTTTCATTCAGTCAGTAGCTTCACACATTTCTGGTATATGAATAACATGATGTTTTTCAATGGCAAAATCAATGAATATTGTAAATGCACAAACAGTAATTTCTCCGCATTGCAAGGTGCAATTCTGAAATTTTTTGCTTTTTCCTGCTCCTCTTAGCATGATAAAGAAGATTCAAAGAGAGTGAGATTCCAGCTCCTTTCATTCAGTCAGTAGCTTCAAAAATTTCTGGACGTTTTTCAATGGCAAAAATCAATGAATATTGTAAATGTACAAACAGTAATTTCTCCACATTGCAAGGTGCAATTCTGAAATTTTTTGCTTTTTCCTGCACCTCTTAGCATGATAAAGAAGATTCAAAGAGAATGAGATGCCAGCTCTTTTCATTCAGTCAGTAGCTTCAAATATTTCTGGTATATGAATAACATGATGTTTTTCAATGGCAAAAATCAATGAATATTGTAAATTCACAAACAGTAATTTCTCCGCATTGCAAGGTGCAATTCTGAAATTTTTTGCTTTTTCCTGCTCCTCTTAGCATGATAAAGAAGATTCAAAGAGAGTGAGATGCCAGCTCCTTTCATTCAGTCAGTAGCTTCAAACATTTCTGGACGTTTTTCAATGGCAAAAATCAATGAATATTGTAAATGCACAAACAGTAATTTCTCCACTTTGCAAGGTGCAATTCTGAAATTTTTTGCTTTTTCCTGCTCCTCTTAGCATGATAAAGAAGATTCAAAGAGAGTGAGATGCCAGCTCTTTTCATTCAGTCAGTAGCTTCAAACATTTCTGGTATATGAATAACGATGTTTTTCAATGGCAAAAATCAATGAATAATGTAAATGCACAAACAGTAATTTCTCCACATTGCAAGGTGCAATTCTGAAATTTTTTGCTTTTTCCTGCTCTTCTTAGCATGATAAAGAAGATTCAAAGAGAGTGAGATGCCAGCTCTTTTCATTCAGTCAGTAGCTTCAAACATTTCTGGTATATGAATAACATGATGTTTTTCAATGGCAAAAATCAATGAATATTGTAAATGCACAAACAGTAATTTCTCCGCATTGCAAGGTGCAATTCTGAAATTTTTTGCTTTTTCCTGCTCCTCTTAGCATGATAAAGAAGATTCAAAGAGAGTGAGATGCCAGCTCCTTTCATTCAGTCAGTAGCTTCAAACATTTCTGGACGTTTTTCAATGGCAAAAATCAATGAATATTGTAAATGCACAAACAGTAATTTCTCCACATTGCAAGGTGCAATTCTGAAATTTTTTGCTTTTTCCTGCTCCTCTTAGCATGATAAAGAAGATTCAAAGAGAGTGAGATGCCAGCTCTTTTCATTCAGTCAGTAGCTTCAAACATTTCTGGTATATGAATAACATGATGTTTTTCAATGGCAAAAATCAATGAATATTGTAAATGCACAAACAGTAATTTCTCCGCATTGCAAGGTGCAATTCTGAAATTTTTTGCTTTTTCCTGCTCCTCTTAGCATGATAAAGAAGATTCAAAGAGAGTGAGATGCCAGCTCCTTTCATTCAGTCAGTAGCTTCAAACATTTCTGGACGTTTTTCAATGGCAAAAATCAATGAATATTGTAAATGCACAAACTAATTTCTCCACATTGCAAGGTGCAATTCTGAATTTTTTTGCTTTTTCCTGCTCCTCTTAGCATGATAAAGCAGATTCAAAGAGAGTGAGATGCCAGCTCTTTTCATTCAGTCAGTAGCTTCAAACATTTCTGGTATATGAATAACATGATGTTTTTCATTGGCAAAAATCAATGAATATTGTAAATGCACAAACAGTAATTTCTCCGCATTGCAAGGTGCAATTCTGAAATTTTTTGCTTTTTCCCGCTCCTCTTAGCATGATAAAGAAGATTCAAAGAGAATGAGATGCCAGCTCCTTTCATTCAGTCAGTAGCTTCAAACATTTCTGGACGTTTTTCAATGGCAAAAATCAATGAATATTGTAAATGCACAAACAGTAATTTCTCCACATTGCAAGGTGCAATTCTGAAATTTTTTGCTTTTTCCTGCTCCTCTTAGCATGATAAAGAAGATTCAAAGAGAGTGAGATGCCAGCTCTTTTCATTCAGTCAGTAGCTTCAAACATTTCTGGACGTTTTTCAATGGCAAAAATCAATGAATATTGTAAATGCACAAACAGTAATTTCTCCACATTGCAAGGTGCAATTCTGAAACTTTTTGCTTTTTCCTGCTCCTCTTAGCATGATAAAGAAGATTCAAAGAGAGTGAGATGCCAGCTCTTTTCATTCAGTCAGTAGCTTCAAACAATTCTGGTATATGAATAACGATGTTTTTCAATGGCAAAAATCAATGAATATTGTAAATGCACAAACAGTAATTTCTCCGCATTGCAAGGTGCAATTCTGAAATTTTTTGCTTTTTCCTGCTCCTCTAAGCATGATAAAGAAGATTCAAAGAGAGTGAGATGCCAGCTCCTTTCATTCAGTCAGTAGCTTCAAACATTTCTGGTCGTTTTTCAATGGCAAAAATCAATGAATATTGTAAATTCACAAACAGTAATTTCTCCACATTGCAAGGTGCAATTCTGAAATTTTTTGCTTTTTCCTGCTCCTCTTAGCATGATAAAGAAGATTCAAAGAGAGTGAGATGCCAGCTCTTTTCATTCAGTCAGTAGCTTCAAACATTTTTGGTATATGAATAACATGATGTTTTTCAATGGCAAAATCAATGAATATTGTAAATGCACAAACAGTAATTTTTCCGCATTGCAATGTGCAATTCTGAAATTGTTTGCTTTTTCCTGCTCCTCTTAGCATGATAAAGAAGATTCAAAGAGAGTGAGATGCCAGCTCCTTTCATTCAGTCAGTAGCTTCAATCATTTCTGGATGTTTTTCAATGGCAAAAATCAATGAATATTGTAAATGCACAAACAGTAATTTCTCCACATTGCAAGGTGCAATTCTGAAATTTTTTTCTTTTTCCTGCTCCTCTTAGCATGATAAAGAAGATTCAAAGAGAGTGAGATGCCAGCTCTTTTCATTCAGTCAGTAGCTTCAAACATTTCTGGTATATGAATAACATGATGTTTTTCAATGGCAAAAATCAATGAATATTGTAAATGCACAAACAGTAATTTCTCCACATTGCAAGGTGCAATTCTGAAATTTTTTGCTTTTTCCTGCTCTTCTTAGCATGATAAAGAAGATTCAAAGAGAGTGAGATGCCAGTTCTTTTCATTCAGTCAGTAGCTTCAAACATTTCTGGTATATGAATAACATGAAGTTTTTCAATGGCAAAAATCAATGAATATTGTAAATGCACAAACAGTAATTTCTCCGCATTGCAAGGTGCAATTCTGAATTTTTTTGCTTTTTCCTGCTCCTCTTAGCATGATAAAGAAGATTCAAAGAGAGTGAGATGCCAGCTCCTTTCATTCAGTCAGTAGGTTCAAACATTAATGGACATTTTTCAATGGCAAAAATCAATGAATATTGTAAATGCACAAACAGTAATTTCTCCACATTGCAAGGTGCAATTCTGAAATTTTTTGCTTTTTCCTGCTCCTCTTAGCATGATAAAGAAGATTCAAAGAGAGTGAGATGCCAGTTCTTTTCATTCAGTCAGTAGCTTCAAACATTTCTGGTATATGAATAACATGATGTTTTTCAATGGCAAAAATCAATGAATATTGTAAATGCACAAACAGTAATTTCTCCGCATTGCAAGGTGCAATTCTGAAATTTTTTGCTTTTTCCTGCTCCTCTTAGCATGATAAAGAAGATTCAAAGAGAGTGAGATGCCAGCTCCTTTCATTCAGTCAGTAGGTTCAAACATTAATGGACGTTTTTCAATGGCAAAAATCAATGAATATTGTAAATGAACAAACAGTAATTTCTCCACATTGCAAGGTGCAATTCTGAAATTTTTTGCTTTTTCCTGCTCCTCTTAGCATGATAAAGAAGATTCAAAGAGAGTGAGATGCCAGCTCTTTTCATTCAGTCAGTAGCTTCAAACATTTCTGGTATATGAATAACATGATGTTTTTCAATGGCAAAATCAATGAATATTGTAAATGCACAAACAGTAATTTCTCCGCATTGCAAGGTGCAATTCTGAAATTTTTTGCTTTTTCCTGCTCCTCTTAGCATGATAAAGAAGATTCAAAGAGAGTGAGATGCCAGCTCCTTTCATTCAGTCAGTAGCTTCAAACATTTCTGGACATTTTTCAATGGCAAAAATCAATGAATATTGTAAATGCACAAACAGTAATTTCTCCTCATTGCAAGGTGCAATTCTGAAATTTTTTGCTTTTTCCTGCTCCTCTTAGCATGATAAAGAAGATTCAAAGAGAGTGAGATGCCAGCTCTTTTCATTCAGTCAGTAGCTTCAAACATTTCTGGTATATGAATAACATGATGTTTTTCAATGGCAAAAATCAATGAGTATTGTAAATGCACAAACAGTAATTTCTCCGCATTGCAAGGTGCAATTCTGAAATTTTTTGCTTTTTCCTGCTCCTCTTAGCATGATAAAGAAGATTCAAAGAGAGTGAGATGCCAGCTCCTTTCATTCAGTCAGTAGCTTCAAACATTTCTGGACGTTTTTCAATGGCAAAAATCAATGAATATTGTAAATGCACAAACAGTAATTTCTCCACATTGCAAGGTGCAATTCTGAAATTTTTTGCTTTTTCCTGCTCCTCTTAGCATGATAAAGAAGATTCAAAGAGAGTGAGATGCCAGCTCTTTTCATTCAGTCAGTAGCTTCAAACATTTCTGGACGTTTTTCAATGGCAAAAATCAATGAATATTGTAAATGCACAAACAGTAATTTCTCCACATTGCAAGGTGCAATTCTGAAACTTTTTGCTTTTTCCTGCTCCTCTTAGCATGATAAAGAAGATTCAAAGAGAGTGAGATGCCAGCTCTTTTCATTCAGTCAGTAGCTTCAAACATTTCTGGTATATGAATAACGATGTTTTTCAATGGCAAAAATCAATGAATATTGTAAATGCACAAACAGTAATTTCTCCGCATTGCAAGGTGCAATTCTGAAATTTTTTGCTTTTTCCTGCTCCTCTAAGCATGATAAAGAAGATTCAAAGAGAGTGAGATGCCAGCTCTTTTCATTCAGTCAGTAGCTTCAAACATTTTTGGTATATGAATAACATGATGTTTTTCAATGGCAAAATCAATGAATATTGTAAATGCACAAACAGTAATTTTTCCGCATTGCAAGGTGCAATTCTGAAATTGTTTGCTTTTTCCTGCTCCTCTTAGCATGATAAAGAAGATTCAAAGAGAGTGAGATGCCAGCTCCTTTCATTCAGTCAGTAGCTTCAATCATTTCTGGATGTTTTTCAATGGCAAAAATCAATGAATATTGTAAATGCAGAAACAGTAATTTCTCCACATTGCAAGGTGCAATTCTGAAATTTTTTTCTTTTTCCTGCTCCTCTTAGCATGATAAAGAAGATTCAAAGAGAGTGAGATGCCAGCTCTTTTCATTCAGTCAGTAGCTTCAAACATTTCTGGTATATGAATAACATGATGTTTTTCAATGGCAAAAATCAATGAATATTGTAAATGCACAAACAGTAATTTCTCCACATTGCAAGGTGCAATTCTGAAATTTTTTGCTTTTTCCTGCTCTTCTTAGCATGATAAAGAAGATTCAAAGAGAGTGAGATGCCAGTTCTTTTCATTCAGTCAGTAGCTTCAAACATTTCTGGTATATGAATAACATGATGTTTTTCAATGGCAAAAATCAATGAATATTGTAAATGCACAAACAGTAATTTCTCCGCATTGCAAGGTGCAATTCTGAAATTTTTTGCTTTTTCCTGCTCCTCTTAGCATGATAAAGAAGATTCAAAGAGAGTGAGATGCCAGCTCTTTTCATTCAGTCAGTAGCTTCAAACATTTTTGGTATATGAATAACATGATGTTTTTCAATGGCAAAATCAATGAATATTGTAAATGCACAAACAGTAATTTTTCCGCATTGCAAGGTGCAATTCTGAAATTGTTTGCTTTTTCCTGCTCCTCTTAGCATGATAAAGAAGATTCAAAGAGAGTGAGATGCCAGCTCCTTTCATTCAGTCAGTAGCTTCAATCATTTCTGGATGTTTTTCAATGGCAAAAATCAATGAATATTGTAAATGCAGAAACAGTAATTTCTCCACATTGCAAGGTGCAATTCTGAAATTTTTTTCTTTTTCCTGCTCCTCTTAGCATGATAAAGAAGATTCAAAGAGAGTGAGATGCCAGCTCTTTTCATTCAGTCAGTAGCTTCAAACATTTCTGGTATATGAATAACATGATGTTTTTCAATGGCAAAAATCAATGAATATTGTAAATGCACAAACAGTAATTTCTCCACATTGCAAGGTGCAATTCTGAAATTTTTTGCTTTTTCCTGCTCTTCTTAGCATGATAAAGAAGATTCAAAGAGAGTGAGATGCCAGTTCTTTTCATTCAGTCAGTAGCTTCAAACATTTCTGGTATATGAATAACATGATGTTTTTCAATGGCAAAAATCAATGAATATTGTAAATGCACAAACAGTAATTTCTCCGCATTGCAAGGTGCAATTCTGAAATTTTTTGCTTTTTCCTGCTCCTCTTAGCATGATAAAGAAGATTCAAAGAGAGTGAGATGCCAGCTCCTTTCATTCAGTCAGTAGGTTCAAACATTAATGGACGTTTTTCAATGGCAAAAATCAATGAATATTGTAAATGAACAAACAGTAATTTCTCCACATTGCAAGGTGCAATTCTGAAATTTTTTGCTTTTTCCTGCTCCTCTTAGCATGATAAAGAAGATTCAAAGAGAGTGAGATGCCAGCTCTTTTCATTCAGTCAGTAGCTTCAAACATTTCTGGTATATGAATAACATGATGTTTTTCAATGGCAAAATCAATGAATATTGTAAATGCACAAACAGTAATTTCTCCGCATTGCAAGGTGCAATTCTGAAATTTTTTGCTTTTTCCTGCTCCTCTTAGCATGATAAAGAAGATTCAAAGAGAGTGAGATGCCAGCTCCTTTCATTCAGTCAGTAGCTTCAAACATTTCTGGACATTTTTCAATGGCAAAAATCAATGAATATTGTAAATGCACAAACAGTAATTTCTCCTCATTGCAAGGTGCAATTCTGAAATTTTTTGCTTTTTCCTGCTCCTCTTAGCATGATAAAGAAGATTCAAAGAGAGTGAGATGCCAGCTCTTTTCATTCAGTCAGTAGCTTCAAACATTTCTGGTATATGAATAACATGATGTTTTTCAATGGCAAAAATCAATGAGTATTGTAAATGCACAAACAGTAATTTCTCCGCATTGCAAGGTGCAATTCTGAAATTTTTTGCTTTTTCCTGCTCCTCTTAGCATGATAAAGAAGATTCAAAGAGAGTGAGATGCCAGCTCCTTTCATTCAGTCAGTAGCTTCAAACATTTCTGGACGTTTTTCAATGGCAAAAATCAATGAATATTGTAAATGCACAAACAGTAATTTCTCCACATTGCAAGGTGCAATTCTGAAATTTTTTGCTTTTTCCTGCTCCTCTTAGCATGATAAAGAAGATTCAAAGAGAGTGAGATGCCAGCTCTTTTCATTCAGTCAGTAGCTTCAAACATTTCTGGACGTTTTTCAATGGCAAAAATCAATGAATATTGTAAATGCACAAACAGTAATTTCTCCACATTGCAAGGTGCAATTCTGAAACTTTTTGCTTTTTCCTGCTCCTCTTAGCATGATAAAGAAGATTCAAAGAGAGTGAGATGCCAGCTCTTTTCATTCAGTCAGTAGCTTCAAACATTTCTGGTATATGAATAACGATGTTTTTCAATGGCAAAAATCAATGAATATTGTAAATGCACAAACAGTAATTTCTCCGCATTGCAAGGTGCAATTCTGAAATTTTTTGCTTTTTCCTGCTCCTCTAAGCATGATAAAGAAGATTCAAAGAGAGTGAGATGCCAGCTCTTTTCATTCAGTCAGTAGCTTCAAACATTTTTGGTATATGAATAACATGATGTTTTTCAATGGCAAAATCAATGAATATTGTAAATGCACAAACAGTAATTTTTCCGCATTGCAAGGTGCAATTCTGAAATTGTTTGCTTTTTCCTGCTCCTCTTAGCATGATAAAGAAGATTCAAAGAGAGTGAGATGCCAGCTCCTTTCATTCAGTCAGTAGCTTCAATCATTTCTGGATGTTTTTCAATGGCAAAAATCAATGAATATTGTAAATGCAGAAACAGTAATTTCTCCACATTGCAAGGTGCAATTCTGAAATTTTTTTCTTTTTCCTGCTCCTCTTAGCATGATAAAGAAGATTCAAAGAGAGTGAGATGCCAGCTCTTTTCATTCAGTCAGTAGCTTCAAACATTTCTGGTATATGAATAACATGATGTTTTTCAATGGCAAAAATCAATGAATATTGTAAATGCACAAACAGTAATTTCTCCACATTGCAAGGTGCAATTCTGAAATTTTTTGCTTTTTCCTGCTCTTCTTAGCATGATAAAGAAGATTCAAAGAGAGTGAGATGCCAGTTCTTTTCATTCAGTCAGTAGCTTCAAACATTTCTGGTATATGAATAACATGATGTTTTTCAATGGCAAAAATCAATGAATATTGTAAATGCACAAACAGTAATTTCTCCGCATTGCAAGGTGCAATTCTGAAATTTTTTGCTTTTTCCTGCTCCTCTTAGCATGATAAAGAAGATTCAAAGAGAGTGAGATGCCAGCTCCTTTCATTCAGTCAGTAGGTTCAAACATTAATGGACATTTTTCAATGGCAAAAATCAATGAATATTGTAAATGCACAAACAGTAATTTCTCCACATTGCAAGGTGCAATTCTGAAATTTTTTGCTTTTTCCTGCTCCTCTTAGCATGATAAAGAAGATTCAAAGAGAGTGAGATGCCAGTTCTTTTCATTCAGTCAGTAGCTTCAAACATTTCTGGTATATGAATAACATGATGTTTTTCAATGGCAAAAATCAATGAATATTGTAAATGCACAAACAGTAATTTCTCCGCATTGCAAGGTGCAATACTGAAATTTTTTGCTTTTTCCTGCTCCTCTTAGCATGATAAAGAAGATTCAAAGAGAGTGAGATGCCAACTCCTTTCATTCAGTCAGTAGGTTCAAACATTAATGGACGTTTTTCAATGGCAAAAATCAATGAATATTGTAAATGCACAAACAGTAATTTCTCCACATTGCAAGGTGCAATTCTGAAATTTTTTGCTTTTTCCTGCTCCTCTTAGCATGATAAAGAAGATTCAAAGAGAGTGAGATGCCAGCTCTTTTCATTCAGTCAGTAGCTTCAAACATTTCTGGTATATGATTAACATGATGTTTTTCAATGGCAAAATCAATGAATATTGTAAATGCACAAACAATAATTTCTCCGCATTGCAAGGTGCAATTCTGAAATTTTTTGCTTTTTCCTGCTCCTCTTAGCATGATAAAGAAGATTCAAAGAGAGTGAGATGCCAGCTCCTTTCATTCAGTCAGTAGCTTCAAACATTTCTGGACATTTTTCAATGGCAAAAATCAATGAATATTGTAAATGCACAAACAGTAATTTCTCCTCATTGCAAGGTGCAATTCTGAATTTTTTTGCTTTTTCCTGCTCCTCTTAGCATGATAAAGAAGATTCAAAGAGAGTGAGATGCCAGCTCTTTTCATTCAGTCAGTAGCTTCAAACATTTCTGGTATATGAATAACATGATGTTTTTCAATGGCAAAAATCAATGAGTATTGTAAATGCACAAACAGTAATTTCTCCGCATTGCAAGGTGCAATTCTGAAATTTTTTGCTTTTTCCTGCTCCTCTTAGCATGATAAAGAAGATTCAAAGAGAGTGAGATGCCAGCTCCTTTCATTCAGTCAGTAGCTTCAAACATTTCTGGACATTTTTCAATGGCAAAAATCAATGAATATTGTAAATTCACAAACAGTAATTTCTCCACATTGCAAGGTGCAATTCTGAAATTTTTTGCTTTTTCCTGCTCCTCTTAGCATGATAAAGAAGATTCAAAGAGAGTGAGATGCCAGCTCCTTTCATTCAGTAAGTAGCTTCAAACATTTCTTGACGTTTTTCAATGGCAAAAATCAGTGAATATTGTAAATGCACAAACAGTAATTTCTCCACATTGCAAGGTGCAATTCTGAAATTTTTTGTTTTTTCCTGCTCCTCTTAGCATGATAAAGAAGATTCAAAGAGAGTGAGATGCCAGCTCTTTTCATTCAGTCAGTAGCTTCAAACATTTCTGGTATATGAATAACATGATGTTTTTCAATGGCAAAATCAATGAATATTGTAAATGCAAAAACAGTAATTTCTCCGCATTGCAAGGTGCAATTCTGAAATGTTTTGCTTTTTCCTGCTCCTCTTAGCATGATAAATAAGATTCAAAGAGAGTGAGATGCCAGCTCCTTTCATTCAGTCAGTAGCTTCAAACATTTCTGGACATTTTTCAATGGCAAAAATCAATGAATATTGTAAATGCACAAACAGTAATTTCTCCACATTGCAAGGTGCAATTCTGAAATTTTTTGGTTTTTCCTGCTCCTCTTAGCATGATAAAGAAGATTCAAAGAGAGTGAGATGCCAGCTCTTTTCATTCAGTCAGTAGCTTCAAATATTTCTGGTATATGAATAATGTGATGTTTTTCAATGGCAAAAATCAATGAATATTGTAAATGCACAATCAGTAATTTCTCCGCATTGCAAGGTGCAATTCTGAAATTTTTTGCTTTTTCCTGCTCCTCTTAGCATGATAAAGAAGATTCAAAGAGAGTGAGATGCCAGCTCCTTTCATTCAGTCAGTAGCTTCAATAATTTCTGGACGTTTTTTAATGACAAAAATCAATGAATATTGTAAATGCACAAACAGTAATTTCTCCACATTGCAAGGTGCAATTCTGAAATTTTTTGCTTTTTCTTGCTCCTCTTAGCATGATAAAGAAGATTCAAAGAGAGTGAGATGCCAGCTCTTTTCATTCAGTCAGTAGCTTCAAACATCTCTGGTATATGAATAACATGATGTTTTTCAATGGCAAAAATCAATGAATATTGTAAATGCACAAACAGTAATTTCTCCGCATTGCAAGGTGCAATTCTGAAATTTTTTGCTTTTTCCTGCTCCTCTTAGCATGATAAAGAAGATTCAAAGAGAGTGAGATGCCAGCTCCTTTCATTCAGTCAGTAGCTTCAAACATTTCTGGACATTTTTCAATGGCAAAAATCAATGAATATTGTAAATGCACAAACAGTAATTTCTCCTCATTGCAAGGTGCAATTCTGAAATTTTTTGCTTTTTCCTGCTCCTCTTAGCATGATAAAGAAGATTCAAAGAGAGTGAGATGCCAGCTCTTTTCATTCAGTCAGTAGCTTCAAACATTTCTGGTATATGAATAACATGATGTTTTTCAATGGCAAAAATCAATGAGTATTGTAAATGCACAAACAGTAATTTCTCCGCATTGCAAGGTGCAATTCTGAAATTTTTTGCTTTTTCCTGCTCCTCTTAGCATGATAAAGAAGATTCAAAGAGAGTGAGATGCCAGCTCCTTTCATTCAGTCAGTAGCTTCAAACATTTCTGGACATTTTTCAATGGCAAAAATCAATGAATATTGTAAATGCACAAACAGTAATTTCTCCACATTGCAAGGTGCAATTCTGAAATTTTTTGCTTTTTCCTGCTCCTCTTAGCACGATAAAGAAGATTCAAAGAGAGTGAGATGCCAGCTCCTTTCATTCAGTCAGTAGCTTCAAACATTTCTTGATGTTTTTCAATGGCAAAAATCAGTGAATATTGTAAATGCACAAACAGTAATTTCTCCACATTGCAAGGTGCAATTCTGAAATTTTTTGTTTTTTCCTGCTCCTCTTAGCATGATAAAGAAGATTCAAAGAGAGTGAGATGCCAGCTCTTTTCATTCAGTCAGTAGCTTCAAACATTTCTGGTATATGAATAACATGATGTTTTTCAATGGCAAAAATCAATGAATATTGTAAATGCACAAACAGTAATTTCTCCGCATTGCAAGGTGCAATTCTGAAATTTTTTGCTTTTTCCTGCTCCTCTTAGCATGATAAAGAAGATTCAAAGAGAGTGAGATGCCAGCTCCTTTCATTCAGTCAGTAGCTTCAATCATTTCTGGACGTTTTTCAATGACAAAAATCAATGAATATTGTAAATGCACAAACAGTAATTTCTCCACATTGCAAGGTGCAATTCTGAAATTTTTTGCTTTTCCCTGCTCCTCTTAGCATGATAAAGAAGATTCAAAGAGAGTGAGATGCCAGCTCTTTTCATTCAGTCAGTAGCTTCAAACATTTCTTGTATATGAATAACATGATGTTTTTCAATGGCAAAATCAATGAATATTGTAAATGCAAAAACAGTAATTTCTCCGCATTGCAAGGTGCAATTCTGAAATGTTTTGCTTTTTCCTGCTCCTCTTAGCATGATAAATAAGATTCAAAGAGAGTGAGATGCCAGCTCCTTTCATTCAGTCAGTAGCTTCAAACATTTCTGGACATTTTTCAATGGCAAAAATCAATGAATATTGTAAATGCACAAACAGTAATTTCTCCACATTGCAAGGTGCAATTCTGAAATTTTTTGGTTTTTCCTGCTCCTCTTAGCATGATAAAGAAGATTCAAAGAGAGTGAGATGCCAGCTCTTTTCATTCAGTCAGTAGCTTCAAATATTTCTGGTATATGAATAATGTGATGTTTTTCAATGGCAAAAATCAATGAATATTGTAAATGCACAATCAGTAATTTCTCCGCATTGCAAGGTGCAATTCTGAAATGTTTTGCTTTTTCCTGCTCCTCTTAGCATGATAAAGAAGATTCAAAGAGAGTGAGATGCCAGCTCCTTTCATTCAGTCAGTAGCTTCAATAATTTCTGGACGTTTTTTAATGACAAAAATCAATGAATATTGTAAATGCACAAACAGTAATTTCTCCACATTGCAAGGTGCAATTCTGAAATTTTTTGCTTTTTCTTGCTCCTCTTAGCATGATAAAGAAGATTCAAAGAGAGTGAGATGCCAGCTCTTTTCATTCAGTCAGTAGCTTCAAACATCTCTGGTATATGAATAACATGATGTTTTTCAATGGCAAAAATCAATGAATATTGTAAATGCACAAACAGTAATTTCTCCGCATTGCAAGGTGCAATTCTGAAATTTTTTGCTTTTTCCTGCTCCTCTTAGCATGATAAAGAAGATTCAAAGAGAGTGAGATGCCAGCTCCTTTCATTCAGTCAGTAGCTTCAAACATTTCTGGACATTTTTCAATGGCAAAAATCAATGAATATTGTAAATGCACAAACAGTAATTTCTCCTCATTGCAAGGTGCAATTCTGAAATTTTTTGCTTTTTCCTGCTCCTCTTAGCATGATAAAGAAGATTCAAAGAGAGTGAGATGCCAGCTCTTTTCATTCAGTCAGTAGCTTCAAACATTTCTGGTATATGAATAACATGATGTTTTTCAATGGCAAAAATCAATGAGTATTGTAAATGCACAAACAGTAATTTCTCCGCATTGCAAGGTGCAATTCTGAAATTTTTTGCTTTTTCCTGCTCCTCTTAGCATGATAAAGAAGATTCAAAGAGAGTGAGATGCCAGCTCCTTTCATTCAGTCAGTAGCTTCAAACATTTCTGGACATTTTTCAATGGCAAAAATCAATGAATATTGTAAATGCACAAACAGTAATTTCTCCACATTGCAAGGTGCAATTCTGAATTTTTTTGCTTTTTCCTGCTCCTCTTAGCACGATAAAGAAGATTCAAAGAGAGTGAGATGCCAGCTCCTTTCATTCAGTCAGTAGCTTCAAACATTTCTTGATGTTTTTCAATGGCAAAAATCAGTGAATATTGTAAATGCACAAACAGTAATTTCTCCACATTGCAAGGTGCAATTCTGAAATTTTTTGTTTTTTCCTGCTCCTCTTAGCATGATAAAGAAGATTCAAAGAGAGTGAGATGCCAGCTCTTTTCATTCAGTCAGTAGCTTCAAACATTTCTGGTATATGAATAACATGATGTTTTTCAATGGCAAAATCAATGAATATTGTAAATGCAAAAACAGTAATTTCTCCGCATTGCAAGGTGCAATTCTGAAATGTTTTGCTTTTTCCTGCTCCTCTTAGCATGATAAATAAGATTCAAAGAGAGTGAGATGCCAGCTCCTTTCATTCAGTCAGTAGCTTCAAACATTTCTGGACATTTTTCAATGGCAAAAATCAATGAATATTGTAAATGCACAAACAGTAATTTCTCCACATTGCAAGGTGCAATTCTGAAAGTTTTTGGTTTTTCCTGCTCCTCTTAGCATGATAAAGAAGATTCAAAGAGAGTGAGATGCCAGCTCTTTTCATTCAGTCAGTAGCTTCAAATATTTCTGGTATATGAATAATGTGATGTTTTTCAATGGCAAAAATCAATGAATATTGTAAATGCACAAACAGTAATTTCTCCGCATTGCAAGGTGCAATTCTGAAATTTTTTGCTTTTTCCTGCTCCTCTTAGCATGATAAAGAAGATTCAAAGAGAGTGAGATGCCAGCTCCTTTCATTCAGTCAGTAGCTTCAATAATTTCTGGACGTTTTTTAATGACAAAAATCAATGAATATTGTAAATGCACAAACAGTAATTTCTCCACATTGCAAGGTGCAATTCTGAAATTTTTTGCTTTTTCTTGCTCCTCTTAGCATGATAAAGAAGACTCAAAGAGAGTGAGATGCCAGCTCTTTTCATTCAGTCAGTAGCTTCAAACATCTCTGGTATATGAATAACATGATGTTTTTCAATGGCAAAAATCAATGAATATTGTAAATGCACAAACAGTAATTTCTCCGCATTGCAAGGTGCAATTCTGAAATTTTTTGCTTTTTCCTGCTCCTCTTAGCATGGTAAAGAAGATTCAAAGAGAGTGAGATGCCAGCTCCTTTCATTCAGTCAGTAGCTTCAAACATTTCTGGACATTTTTCAATGGCAAAAATCAATGAATATTGTAAATGCACAAACAGTAATTTCTCCACATTGCAAGGTGCAATTCTGAAATTTTTTGCTTTTTCCTGCTCCTCTTAGCATGATAAAGAAGATTCAAAGAGAGTGAGATGCCAGCTCTTTTCATTCAGTCAGTAGCTTCAAACATTTCTGGTATATGAATAACATGATGTTTTTCAATGGCAAAAATCAATGAATATTGTAAATGCACAAACAGTAATTTCTCCGCATTGCAAGGTGCAATTCTGAAATTTTTTGCTTTTTCCTGCTCCTCTTAGCATGATAAAGAAGATTCAAAGAGAGTGAGATGCCAGCTCCTTTCATTCAGTCAGTAGCTTCAATCATTTCTGGACGTTTTTCAATGACAAAAATCAATGAATATTGTAAATGCACAAACAGTAATTTCTCCACATTGCAAGGTGCAATTCTGAAATTTTTTGCTTTTCCCTGCTCCTCTTAGCATGATAAAGAAGATTCAAAGAGAGTGAGATGCCAGCTCTTTTCATTCAGTCAGTAGCTTCAAACAATTCTGGTATATGAATAACATGATGTTTTTCAATGGCAAAAATCAATGAATATTGTAAATGCACAAACAGTAATTTCTCCGCATTGCAAGTTGCAATTCTGAAATTTTTTGCTTTTTCCTGCTCCTCTTAGCATGATAAAGAAGATTCAAAGAGAGTGAGATGCCAGCTCCTTTCATTCAGTCAGTAGCTTCAAACATTTCTGGACATTTTTCAATGGCAAAAATCAATGAATATTGTAAATGCACAAACAGTAATTTCTCCACATTGCAAGGTGCAATTCTGAAATTTTTTGCTTTTTCTTGCTCCTCTTAGCATGATAAAGAAGATTCAAAGAGAGTGAGATGCCAGCTCTTTTCATTCAGTCAGTAGCTTCAAACATCTCTGGTATATGAATAACATGATGTTTTTCAATGGCAAAAATCAATGAATATTGTAAATGCACAAACAGTAATTTCTCCGCATTGCAAGGTGCAATTCTGAAATTTTTTGCTTTTTCCTGCTCCTCTTAGCATGATAAAGAAGATTCAAAGAGAGTGAGATGCCAGCTCCTTTCATTCAGTCAGTAGCTTCAAACATTTCTGGACATTTTTCAATGGCAAAAATCAATGAATATTGTAAATGCACAAACAGTAATTTCTCCACATTGCAAGGTGCAATTCTGAAATTTTTTGCTTTTTCCTGCTCCTCTTAGCATGATAAAGAAGATTCAAAGAGAGTGAGATGCCAGCTCTTTTCATTCAGTCAGTAGCTTCAAACATTTCTGGTATATGAATAACATGATGTTTTTCAATGGCAAAAATCAATGAATATTGTAAATGCACAAACAGTAATTTCTCCGCATTGCAAGGTGCAATTCTGAAATTTTTTGCTTTTTCCTGCTCCTCTTAGCATGATAAAGAAGATTCAAAGAGAGTGAGATGCCAGCTCCTTTCATTCAGTCAGTAGCTTCAATCATTTCTGGACGTTTTTCAATGACAAAAATCAATGAATATTGTAAATGCACAAACAGTAATTTCTCCACATTGCAAGGTGCAATTCTGAAATTTTTTGCTTTTCCCTGCTCCTCTTAGCATGATAAAGAAGATTCAAAGAGAGTGAGATGCCAGCTCTTTTCATTCAGTCAGTAGCTTCAAACAATTCTGGTATATGAATAACATGATGTTTTTCAATGGCAAAAATCAATGAATATTGTAAATACACAAACAGTAATTTCTCCGCATTGCAAGGTGCAATTCTGAAATTTTTTGCTTTTTCCTGCTCCTCTTAGCATGATAAAGAAGATTCAAAGAGAGTGAGATGCCAGCTCCTTTCATTCAGTCAGTAGCTTCAAACATTTCTGGACAAATTTCAATGGCAAAAATCAATGAATATTGTAAATGCACAAACAGTAATTTCTCCACATTGCAAGGTGCAATTCTGAAATTTTTTGCTTTTTCCTGCTCCTCTTAGCATGATAAAGAATATTCAAAGAAAGTGAGATGCCAGCTCTTTTCATTCAGTCAGTAGCTTCAAACATTTCTGGTATATGAATAACATGATGTTTTTCAATGGCAAAAATCAATGAATATTGTAAATGCACAAACAGTAATTTCTCCGCATAGCAAGGTGCAATTCTGAAATTTTTTGCTTTTTCCTGCTCCTCTTAGCATGATAAAGAAGATTCAAAGAGAGTGAGATGCCAGCTCATTTCATTCAGTCAGTAGCTTCAATCATTTCTGGACGTTTTTCAATGACAAAAATCAATGAATATTGTAAATGCACAAACAGTAATTTCTCCACATTGCAAGGTGCAATTCTGAAATTTTTTGCTTTTTCCTGCTCCTCTTAGCATGATAAAGAAGATTCAAAGAGAGTGAGATGCCAGCTCTTTTCATTCAGTCAGTAGCTTCAAACATTTCTGGTATATGAATAACATGATGTTTTTCAATGGCAAAAGTCAATGAATATTGTAAATGCACAAACAGTAATTTCTCCGCATTGCAAGGTGCAATTCTGAAATTTTTTGCTTTTTCCTGCTCCTCTTAGCATGATAAAGAAGATTCAAAGAGAGTGAGATGCCAGCTCCTTTCATTCGGTCAGTAGCTTCAATCATTTCTGGACGTTTTTCAATGGCAAAAATCAATGAATATTGTAAATGCACAAACAGTAATTTCTCCACATTGCAAGGTGCAATTCTGAAATTTTTTGCTTTTTCCTGCTCCTCTTAGCATGATAAAGAAGATTCAAAGAGAGTGAGATGCCAGCTCTTTTCATTCAGTCAGTAGCTTCAAACATTTCTGGTATATGAATAACATGACGTTTTTCAATGGCAAAAATCAATGAATATTGTAAATGCAGAAACAGTAATTTCTCCACATTGCAAGGTGCAATTCTGAAATTTTTTGCTTTTTCCTGCTCTTCTTAGCATGATAAAGATTCAAAGAGAGTGAGATGCCAGCTCTTTTCATTCAGTCAGTAGCTTCAAACATTTCTGGTATATGAATAACATGATGTTTTTCAATGGCAAATATCAATGAATATTGTAAATGCACAAACAGTAATTTCTCCGCTTTGCAAGGTGCAATTCTGAAATTTTTTGCTTTTTCCTGCTCCTCTTAGCATGATAAAGAAGATTCAAAGAGAGTGAGATGCCAGCTCCTTTCATTCAGTCAGTAGCTTCAAACATTTCTGGACATTTTTCAATGGCAAAAATCAATGAATATTGTAAATGCACAAACAGTAATTTCTCCACATTGCAAGGTGCAATTCTGAAATTTTTTGCTTTTTCCTGCTCCTCTAAGCATGATAAACAAGATTCAAAGAGAGTGAGATGCCAGCTCCTTTCATTCAGTCAGTAGCTTCAAACATTTCTGGACGTTTTTCAATGGCAAAAATCAATGAATATTGTAAATGCACAAACAGTAATTTCTCCACATTGCAAGGTGCAATTCTGAAATTTTTTGCTTTTTCTTGCTCCTCTTAGCATGATAAAGAAGATTCAAAGAGAGTGAGATGCCAGCTCTTTTCATTCAGTCAGTAGCTTCAAACATCTCTGGTATATGAATAACATGATGTTTTTCAATGGCAAAAATCAATGAATATTGTAAATGCACAAACAGTAATTTCTCCGCATTGCAAGGTGCAATTCTGAAATTTTTTGCTTTTTCCTGCTCCTCTTAGCATGATAAAGAAGATTCAAAGAGAGTGAGATGCCAGCTCCTTTCATTCAGTCAGTAGCTTCAAACATTTCTGGACATTTTTCAATGGCAAAAATCAATGAATATTGTAAATGCACAAACAGTAATTTCTCCACATTGCAAGGTGCAATTCTGAAATTTTTTTCTTTTTCCTGCTCCTCTTAGCATGATAAAGAAGATTCAAAGAGAGTGAGATGCCAGCTCTTTTCATTCAGTAAGTAGCTTCAAACAATTCTGGTATATGAATAACATGATGTTTTTCAATGGCAAAAATCAATGAATATTGTAAATGCACAAACAGTAATTTCTCCGCATTGCAAGGTGCAATTCTGAAATTTTTTGCTTTTTCCTGCTCCTCTTAGCATGATAAAGAAGATTCAAAGAGAGTGAGATGCCAGCTCTTTTCATTCAGTCAGCAGCTTCAAACATTTCTGGTATATGAATAACATGATGTTTTTCAATGGCAAAATCAATGAATATTGTAAATGCAAAAACAGTAATTTCTCCGCATTGCAAGGTGCAATTCTGAAATGTTTTGCTTTTTCCCGCTCCTCTTAGCATGATAAATAAGATTCAAAGAGAGAGAGATTCCAGCTCCTTTCATTCAGTCAGTAGCTTCAAACATTTCTGGACATTTTTCAATGGCAAAAATCAATGACTATTGTAAATGCACAAACAGTAATTTCTCCACATTGCAAGGTGCAATTCTGAAATTTTTTGGTTTTTCCTGCTCCTCTTAGCATGATAAAGAAGATTCAAAGAGAGTGAGATGCCAGCTCTTTTCATTCAGTCAGTAGCTTCAAATATTTCTGGTATATGAATAATGTGATGTTTTTCAATGGCAAAAATCAATGAATATTGTAAATGCACAAACAGTAATTTCTCCGCATTGCAAGGTGCAATTCTGAAATTTTTTGCTTTTTCCTGCTCCTCTTAGCATGATAAAGAAGATTCAAAGAGAGTGAGATGCCAGCTCCTTTCATTCAGTCAGTAGCTTCAATAATTTCTGGACGTTTTTTAACCCCTTAAGCCCCGCGGGTGGTTTGCACGTTAATGACCGGGCCAATTTTTACAATTCTGACCACTGTCACTTTATGAGGTAATTACTCTCGAACGCTTCAACGGATCCCCCTGATTCTGAGATTGTTTTTTCGTGACATATTGTACTTCATGATTGTGGAAAAATTTCTTCGATATCACTTGCGTTTATTTGTGAAAAAAACGGAAATTTGGCGAAAATTTTGAAAATTTTGCAATTTTCAAAATTTGAATTTTTAAGCCCTGAAATCAGAGCGATATGTCACACAAAAGAGTTAATAAATAACATTTCCCACATGTCTACTTTACATCAGCACAATTTTGGAACCAAAATTTTTTTTTGTTAGGGAGCTATAAGGGTTAAAAGTTGACCAGCGATTTCTCATTTTTCCAACAAAATTTACAAAACCATTTTTTTAGGGACCACATCACATTTGAAGTCACTTTGAGAGGTCTTTATGACAGAAAATACCCAAAAGTGACACCATTCTAAAAACTGCACCCCTCAAGGTGCTCAAAACCACATTCAAGAACTTTATTAACCCTTCAGGTGCTTCACAGGAATTTTTTGAATGTGGAAGAAAAAAATGAACATTTAACTTTTTTCACAAAAATGTTAATTTAGACCCAATTTTTTTTATTTTCACAGGGGTAACAAGAAAAAATGGACCCCAAAATTTGTTGTGCAATTTCCCCTGGGCACGCAGATACCCAATATTTGGGAAAAAAATACTGTTTGGGCGCACGGCAGGGCTCGGAAGGGAAGGAGCGCTATTTGACTTTTTGATTGTAAAATTTGCTTGAATAATTAGCGGACGCCATGTTGTGTTTGGAGAGCCCATGTGTGCCCAAACTTTGGAGCTCCCCCACAAGTGACCCCATTTTGGAAACTAGACCCCCCAAGGCACCTTTCTAGATGCATAGTGAGCACTTGGAACCCCCAGGTGCTTCACAAATTGATTCGTAACAATGAAAAAGTGAAAAAAAAAACACTTTTTCATTTTTATGAAGCAATTTGTGAAGCACCTGAGTGTTCCAAGTGCTCACAATGCATCTAGATAGGTGCCTTGGGGGGTCTAGTTTCCAAAATGGGGTCACTTGTGGGGGAGCTCCAATGTTTGGGCACACAGCGGCTCTCCAAACGCAACATGGTGTCGCTAACAATTTGAGCCGATTTTCCGTTAAATTTGTTAGAGGACACCATGTTGCATTTAGAGAGTCCCTGTGTGCCCAAACATTGGAGCTCCCCCACAAGTGACCCCATTTTGGAAACTAGACCCCCCAAGGCACCTATCTAGATGCATAGTGAGCACTTGGAACCCCCAGGTGCTTCACAAATTGATTCGTAACAATGAAAAAGTGAAAAAAAAAACACTTTTTCATTTGTATGAATCAATTTGTGAAGCACCTGAGGGTTCCAAGTGCTCACTATGCATCTAGATAGGTGCCTTGGGTGGTCTAGTTTCCAAAATGGGGTCACTTGTGGGGGAGCTCCAATATTTGGGCACACAGCGGCTCTCTAAATGCAACATGGTGTCCGCTAACAAATTTAACGCAAAATTGGCTCAAATTGTTAGCGACACCATGTTGCGTTTGGAGAGCTGCTGTGTGCCCAAACATTGGAGCTCCCCCACAAGTGACCCCATTTTGGAAACTAGACCCCCCAAGGCACCTATCTAGATGCATAGTGAGCACTTGGAACCCCCAGGTGCTTCACAAATTGATTCGTAACAATGAAAAAGTGAAAAAAAAACCACTTTTTCATTTTTATGAATCAATTTGTGAAGCACCTGGGGGTTCCAACTGCTCACTATGCATCTAGATAGGTGCCTTGGGGGGTCTAGTTTCCAAAATGGGGTCACTTGTGGGAGAGCTCCAATGTTTGGACACACAGGGACTCTCTAAATGCAACATGGTATCCGCTAACAAATTGAATGGAAAATCGGCTCAAATTGTTAGCGGACGCCACATTGCGTTTGGAGAGCCCCTCTGTGCCCAAACTTTGGAGCTCCCCCACAAGTGACCCCATTTTGGAAACTAGACCCCCCAAGGCACCTTTCTAGATGCATAGTGAGCACTTGGAACCCCCAGGTGCTTCACAAATTGATTCGTAATAATGAAAAAGTGAAAAAAAAAACACTTTTTCATTTTTACGAATTAATTTGTGAAGCACCTAGGGGTTCCAAGTGCTCACTATGCATCTAGATAGGTGCCTTGGGGGGTCTAGTTTCCAAAATGGGGTCACTTGTGGAGGAGCTCCAATGTTTGGGCACACAGGGACTCTCCAAATGCAACATGATTTCCGCTAACAATTTGAGCCGACAATTTGTTAGCGGATATCATGTTGCATTTGGAGAGTCCCTGTGTGCCCAAACATTGGAGCTCCCCCACAAGTGACCCCATTTTGGAAACTAGACCCCCCAAGGCACCTATCTACATTCATAGTGAGCACTTGGAACCCCAGGTTCTTCACAAATTGATTCATAAAAATGAAAAAGTGTTTTTTTTTTCACTTTTTCATTTTTACGAATCAATTTGTGAAGCACCTGGGGGTTCCAAGTGCTCACTATGCATCTAGAAAGGTGCCTTGGGGGGTCTAGTTTCCAAAATGGGGTCACTTGTGGGGGAGCTCCAAAGTTTGGGCACAGAGGGGCTCTCCAAACGCAATGTGGTGTCCGCTAACAATTTGAGCCGATTTTCCATTCAATTTGTTAGCGGATACCATGTTGCATTTAGAGAGTCCCTGTGTGCCCAAACATTGGAGCTCCCCCACAAGTGACCCCATTTTGGAAACTAGACCCCCCAAGGCACCTATCTAGATTCATAGTGAGCACTTGGAACCCCAGGTGCTTCACAAATTGATTCATAAAAATGAAAAAGTGTTTTTTTTTTCACTTTTTCATTTTTACGAATCAATTTGTGAAGCACCTGGGGGTTCCAAGTGCTCACTATGCATCTAGATAGGTGCCTTGGGGGGTCTAGTTTCCAAAATGGGGTCACTTGTGGGGGAGCTCCAATGTTTGGACACACAGGGGCTCTCCAAACGCAACATGGCGTCCGCTAACAATTTGAGCCGATTTTCCATTCAATTTGTTAGCGGACACCATGTCGCGTTTGGAGAGCCCGTGATGTGCCTAAACAGTGGAGCTCCCCCACAAGTGTCCCCATTTTGGAAACTATACCCCTCAAAGATTTTATTAAGGTGTATAGTGAACATTTTGAACCCAGAGGTACGGCACATTATTTGTTTACATTAGGTCATCATATTGAATAAGTTTTCATTATTCTTGAGCGCAAGTGCTCGCTACTTGAGTTTGCATCGGGTACTCAGGTATGCACCATGTACAGCGTGTGCTCGAGTGACATGCTCGAGTCCCTGCTCCGCATGTTTCACGGTTATTAGACACCCAAAAAAAAACATGCGGGTATCGCTCGTGCATGGCAGGCAATCCCCATAAAGTTTTTTGGCCGCGAAGCATATGGGGCAGAGACTCGAGCATATCACTCAAATACCCACGATACTAAATGCATACCAGAGCACCCGATGCAAACTCAAGTAGCGAGCACTTGCTCTCAACACTAGTCGCCATATCGTCATCTTTTTTTCTTACTTTTGAAAAAAATCCCAACCCCAGCCCTAACCCTAGCACAACCCTAGCCCCAGCACAACCCTAGCCCCAGCACAACCCTAGCCCCAGCACAACCCTAGCCCCAGCACAACCCTAGCCCCAAACCCAGCCCTAACCCTAGCCCAATCCTAACTCAAGAGTTTATTTTTGACGCCGTTCCTTGTGCGGTATAAGTGATTAGACGACTTTATTCTTCGGGTCGGTGTGATTACAGCAATGCCAGAATCATATGGGGTTTTTATGACTGACAGCTGTCACACACTAAAAGACGCATTTTTTGTAAAATCTAGTTTTTGCATCGCCATATTTTGAGAGCTATAATTTTTCCAGATTTTGGCAGACAGTCATGTGACGGCTCGTTTTTTGCAGGATGACTTGACGTTGTTATTGGTGCCATTTTCAGGCACGTGACATTTTTTGATCGCTTTCTATTCTGATTTTTGGGAGGCAGAATAAACAAAAACCAACAATTCAGGAATTGTTTTTTTTTTTTTTTTTTATTCTGTTCCGCGTGTGGTAAAATTGATGAGGCAGCTTTACTCTTCGGGTCAGTACGTTTACAGCGGTACCACATTTGTATCATTTTTCTATGTTTTGGCGCTTATACACAATAAAAGCTATTTTATAGAAAAAAATAGTTTTTAGTATCGCTTTATTCTGAGAGCTATAACTTTTTTATTTTTCGGCTGATGGAGCTATATGGCGGCTTGTTTTTTGCGGGACGAGATGACGTTTTCAGCGGTATCATTTTTATTTATATGCGTCTTTTTGATCGCGTGTTATTCCACTTTTTGTTTGGCGGTATGGTGATAAAGCATTGTTTTTTGCTTGGTTTTTTTTTTTTTTTACCGTGTTCACTGAAGGGGTTAACTAGTGGGACAGTTTTATAGGTCAGGTTGTTCCGGACGCGGCGATACCAAATATGTGTACTTTTATTGTTTTTTTTTTATTTTTTTTATAATAATATTTATTGATGGGTACATTATATTTTTATTTTTGGTGTATTATTTTTTTTATTTTTTTATAATATTTTTGCACATTTTTTTTTTTTTTTTTTTTCCACTTTCACACAGTTTATACACTTTATTACTTTGTCCCACTCTGGGACTTTCACTTTTTTTTTCTGATCGCCTGCATGGCACAGGAATGGAGCACCATCCCTATGCCATGCAAGCTGTCAGAAATGCACAGTGTGAAGATTGCTTGGAGATGCACTGCGCATGTCCAAGCAATCTTCCTGCTCTCTGGTGACCCGGATGTTGTCATGACGACATCGGGTCGTCATGGCAACACCCGGGAAGCCTTTGCAGACTGCGCTGGAAGCCGGAAGAGGAGGTGAGTATCGCCGATCACCTCCCCTTGCCCCCGCAATGCCGCGATCGACTTCGATCGACTTCGATCGCAGCATCGCGGGGGTTAATGTGCTGGGAGCGGTGCGTGACCGCTCCCTGCACATAGTACCGGGTGTCAGCTGTGACAATCAGCTGACACCCGGCGGCGATCGCGCCCGCACAGCCTGTGTGCGGGCGCGATCGCGATGACGTACTAATACGGGTCTGGCTCTTAAGTCCCAGGGCACAGACGCGTATTAGTACGTCAGATGTTATTAAGGGGTTAATGACAAAAATCAATGAATATTGTAAATGCACAAACAGTAATTTCTCCACATTGCAAGGTGCAATTGTGAAATTTTTTGCTTTTTCTTGCTCCTCTTAGCATGATAAAGAAGATTCAAAGAGAGTGAGATGCCAGCTCTTTTCATTCAGTCAGTAGCTTCAAACATCTCTGGTATATGAATAACATGATGTTTTTCAATGGCAAAAATCAATGAATATTGTAAATGCACAAACAGTAATTTCTCCGCATTGCAAGGTGCAATTCTGAAATTTTTTGCTTTTTCCTGCTCCTCTTAGCATGATAAAGAAGATTCAAAGAGAGTGAGATGCCAGCTCCTTTCATTCAGTCAGTAGCTTCAAACATTTCTGGACATTTTTCAATGGCAAAAATCAATGAATATTGTAAATGCACAAACAGTAATTTCTCCACATTGCAAGGTGCAATTCTGAAATTTTTTGCTTTTTCCTGCTCCTCTTAGCATGATAAAAAAGATTCAAAGAGAGTGAGATGCCAGCTCTTTTCATTCAGTCAGTAGCTTCAAACATTTCTGGTATATGAATAACATGATGTTTTTCAATGGCAAAAATCAATGAATATTGTAAATGCACAAACAGTAATTTCTCCGCATTGCAAGGTGCAATTCTGAATTTTTTTGCTTTTTCCTGCTCCTCTTAGCATGATAAAGAAGATTCAAAGAGAGTGAGATGCCAGCTCCTTTCATTCAGTCAGTAGCTTCAATCATTTCTGGACGTTTTTCAATGACAAAAATCAATGAATATTGTAAATGCACAAACAGTAATTTCTCCACATTGCAAGGTGCAATTCTGAAATTTTTTGCTTTTCCCTGCTCCTCTTAGCATGATAAAGAAGATTCAAAGAGAGTGAGATGCCAGCTCTTTTCATTCAGTCAGTAGCTTCAAACAATTCTGGTATATGAATAACATGATGTTTTTCAATGGCAAAAATCAATGAATATTGTAAATGCACAAACAGTAATTTCTCCGCATTGCAAGGTGCAATTCTGAAATTTTTTGCTTTTTCCTGCTCCTCTTAGCATGATAAAGAAGATTCAAAGAGAGTGAGATGCCAGCTCCTTTCATTCAGTCAGTAGCTTCAATCATTTCTGGACGTTTTTCAATGACAAAAATCAATGAATATTGTAAATGCACAAACAGTAATTTCTCCACATTGCAAGGTGCAATTCTGAAATTTTTTGCTTTTCCCTGCTCCTCTTAGCATGATAAAGAAGATTCAAAGAGAGTGAGATGCCAGCTCTTTTCATTCAGTCAGTAGCTTCAAACATCTCTGGTATATGAATAACATGATGTTTTTCAATGGCAAAAATCAATGAATATTGTAAATGCACAAACAGTAATTTCTCCGCATTGCAAGGTGCAATTCTGAAATTTTTTGCTTTTTCCTGCTCCTCTTAGCATGATAAAGAAGATTCAAAGAGAGTGAGATGCCAGCTTCTTTCATTCAGTCAGTAGCTTCAAACATTTCTGGACATTTTTCAATGGCAAAAATCAATGAATATTGTAAATGCACAAACAGTAATTTCTCCTCATTGCAAGGTGCAATTCTGAAATTTTTTGCTTTTTCCTGCTCCTCTTAGCATGATAAAGAAGATTCAAAGAGAGTGAGATGCCAGCTCTTTTCATTCAGTCAGTAGCTTCAAACATTTCTGGTATATGAATAACATGATGTTTTTCAATGGCAAAAATCAATGAGTATTGTAAATGCACAAACAGTAATTTCTCCGCATTGCAAGGTGCAATTCTGAAATTTTTTGCTTTTTCCTGCTCCTCTTAGCATGATAAAGAAGATTCAAAGAGAGTGAGATGCCAGCTCCTTTCATTCAGTCAGTAGCTTCAAACATTTCTGGACATTTTTCAATGGCAAAAATCAATGAATATTGTAAATGCACAAACAGTAATTTCTCCACATTGCAAGGTGCAATTCTGAAATTTTTTGCTTTTTCCTGCTCCTCTTAGCACGATAAAGAAGATTCAAAGAGAGTGAGATGCCAGCTCCTTTCATTCAGTCAGTAGCTTCAAACATTTCTTGATGTTTTTCAATGGCAAAAATCAGTGAATATTGTAAATGCACAAACAGTAATTTCTCCACATTGCAAGGTGCAATTCTGAAATTTTTTGTTTTTTCCTGCTCCTCTTAGCATGATAAAGAAGATTCAAAGAGAGTGAGATGCCAGCTCTTTTCATTCAGTCAGTAGCTTCAAACATTTCTGGTATATGAATAACATGATGTTTTTCAATGGCAAAATCAATGAATATTGTAAATGCAAAAACAGTAATTTCTCCGCATTGCAAGGTGCAATTCTGAAATGTTTTGCTTTTTCCTGCTCCTCTTAGCATGATAAATAAGATTCAAAGAGAGTGAGATGCCAGCTCCTTTCATTCAGTCAGTAGCTTCAAACATTTCTGGACATTTTTCAATGGCAAAAATCAATGAATATTGTAAATGCACAAACAGTAATTTCTCCACATTGCAAGGTGCAATTCTGAAAGTTTTTGGTTTTTCCTGCTCCTCTTAGCATGATAAAGAAGATTCAAAGAGAGTGAGATGCCAGCTCTTTTCATTCAGTCAGTAGCTTCAAATATTTCTGGTATATGAATAATGTGATGTTTTTCAATGGCAAAAATCAATGAATATTGTAAATGCACAAACAGTAATTTCTCAGCATTGCAAGGTGCAATTCTGAAATTTTTTGCTTTTTCCTGCTCCTCTTAGCATGATAAAGAAGATTCAAAGAGAGTGGGATGCCAGCTCCTTTCATTCAGTCAGTAGCTTCAATAATTTCTGGACGTTTTTTAATGACAAAAATCAATGAATATTGTAAATGCACAAACAGTAATTTCTCCACATTGCAAGGTGCAATTCTGAAATTTTTTGCTTTTTCTTGCTCCTCTTAGCATGATAAAGAAGACTCAAAGAGAGTGAGATGCCAGCTCTTTTCATTCAGTCAGTAGCTTCAAACATCTCTGGTATATGAATAACATGATGTTTTTCAATGGCAAAAATCAATGAATATTGTAAATGCACAAACAGTAATTTCTCCGCATTGCAAGGTGCAATTCTGAAATTTTTTGCTTTTTCCTGCTCCTCTTAGCATGGTAAAGAAGATTCAAAGAGAGTGAGATGCCAGCTCCTTTCATTCAGTCAGTAGCTTCAAACATTTCTGGACATTTTTCAATGGCAAAAATCAATGAATATTGTAAATGCACAAACAGTAATTTCTCCACATTGCAAGGTGCAATTCTGAAATTTTTTGCTTTTTCCTGCTCCTCTTAGCATGATAAAGAAGATTCAAAGAGAGTGAGATGCCAGCTCTTTTCATTCAGTCAGTAGCTTCAAACATTTCTGGTATATGAATAACATGATGTTTTTCAATGGCAAAAATCAATGAATATTGTAAATGCACAAACAGTAATTTCTCCGCATTGCAAGGTGCAATTCTGAAATTTTTTGCTTTTTCCTGCTCCTCTTAGCATGATAAAGAAGATTCAAAGAGAGTGAGATGCCAGCTCCTTTCATTCAGTCAGTAGCTTCAATCATTTCTGGACGTTTTTCAATGACAAAAATCAATGAATATTGTAAATGCACAAACAGTAATTTCTCCACATTGCAAGGTGCAATTCTGAAATTTTTTGCTTTTCCCTGCTCCTCTTAGCATGATAAAGAAGATTCAAAGAGAGTGAGATGCCAGCTCTTTTCATTCAGTCAGTAGCTTCAAACAATTCTGGTATATGAATAACATGATGTTTTTCAATGGCAAAAATCAATGAATATTGTAAATGCACAAACAGTAATTTCTCCGCATTGCAAGTTGCAATTCTGAATTTTTTTGCTTTTTCCTGCTCCTCTTAGCATGATAAAGAAGATTCAAAGAGAGTGAGATGCCAGCTCCTTTCATTCAGTTAGTAGCTTCAAACATTTCTGGACGTTTTTCAATGGCAAAAATCAATGAATATTGTAAATGCACAAACAGTAATTTCTCCACATTGCAAGGTGCAATTGTGAAATTTTTTGCTTTTTCTTGCTCCTCTTAGCATGATAAAGAAGATTCAAAGAGAGTGAGATGCCAGCTCTTTTCATTCAGTCAGTAGCTTCAAACATCTCTGGTATATGAATAACATGATGTTTTTCAATGGCAAAAATCAATGAATATTGTAAATGCACAAACAGTAATTTCTCCGCATTGCAAGGTGCAATTCTGAAATTTTTTGCTTTTTCCTGCTCCTCTTAGCATGATAAAGAAGATTCAAAGAGAGTGAGATGCCAGCTCCTTTCATTCAGTCAGTAGCTTCAAACATTTCTGGACATTTTTCAATGGCAAAAATCAATGAATATTGTAAATGCACAAACAGTAATTTCTCCACATTGCAAGGTGCAATTCTGAAATTTTTTGCTTTTTCCTGCTCCTCTTAGCATGATAAAAAAGATTCAAAGAGAGTGAGATGCCAGCTCTTTTCATTCAGTCAGTAGCTTCAAACATTTCTGGTATATGAATAACATGATGTTTTTCAATGGCAAAAATCAATGAATATTGTAAATGCACAAACAGTAATTTCTCCGCATTGCAAGGTGCAATTCTGAATTTTTTTGCTTTTTCCTGCTCCTCTTAGCATGATAAAGAAGATTCAAAGAGAGTGAGATGCCAGCTCCTTTCATTCAGTCAGTAGCTTCAATCATTTCTGGTATATGAATAACATGATGTTTTTCAATGGCAAAAATCAATGAATATTGTAAATGCACAAACAGTAATTTCTCCGCATTGCAAGGTGCAATTCTGAATTTTTTTGCTTTTTCCTGCTCCTCTTAGCATGATAAAGAAGATTCAAAGAGAGTGAGATGCCAGCTCCTTTCATTCAGTCAGTAGCTTCAATCATTTCTGGACGTTTTTCAATGACAAAAATCAATGAATATTGTAAATGCACAAACAGTAATTTCTCCACATTGCAAGGTGCAATTCTGAAATTTTTTGCTTTTCCCTGCTCCTCTTAGCATGATAAAGAAGATTCAAAGAGAGTGAGATGCCAGCTCTTTTCATTCAGTCAGTAGCTTCAAACAATTCTGGTATATGAATAACATGATGTTTTTCAATGGCAAAAATCAATGAATATTGTAAATGCACAAACAGTAATTTCTCCGCATTGCAAGGTGCAATTCTGAAATTTTTTGCTTTTTCCTGCTCCTCTTAGCATGATAAAGAAGATTCAAAGAGAGTGAGATGCCAGCTCCTTTCATTCAGTCAGTAGCTTCAATCATTTCTGGACGTTTTTCAATGACAAAAATCAATGAATATTGTAAATGCACAAACAGTAATTTCTCCACATTGCAAGGTGCAATTCTGAAATTTTTTGCTTTTCCCTGCTCCTCTTAGCATGATAAAGAAGATTCAAAGAGAGTGAGATGCCAGCTCTTTTCATTCAGTCAGTAGCTTCAAACATCTCTGGTATATGAATAACATGATGTTTTTCAATGGCAAAAATCAATGAATATTGTAAATGCACAAACAGTAATTTCTCCGCATTGCAAGGTGCAATTCTGAAATTTTTTGCTTTTTCCTGCTCCTCTTAGCATGATAAAGAAGATTCAAAGAGAGTGAGATGCCAGCTTCTTTCATTCAGTCAGTAGCTTCAAACATTTCTGGACATTTTTCAATGGCAAAAATCAATGAATATTGTAAATGCACAAACAGTAATTTCTCCTCATTGCAAGGTGCAATTCTGAAATTTTTTGCTTTTTCCTGCTCCTCTTAGCATGATAAAGAAGATTCAAAGAGAGTGAGATGCCAGCTCTTTTCATTCAGTCAGTAGCTTCAAACATTTCTGGTATATGAATAACATGATGTTTTTCAATGGCAAAAATCAATGAGTATTGTAAATGCACAAACAGTAATTTCTCCGCATTGCAAGGTGCAATTCTGAAATTTTTTGCTTTTTCCTGCTCCTCTTAGCATGATAAAGAAGATTCAAAGAGAGTGAGATGCCAGCTCCTTTCATTCAGTCAGTAGCTTCAAACATTTCTGGACATTTTTCAATGGCAAAAATCAATGAATATTGTAAATGCACAAACAGTAATTTCTCCACATTGCAAGGTGCAATTCTGAAATTTTTTGCTTTTTCCTGCTCCTCTTAGCACGATAAAGAAGATTCAAAGAGAGTGAGATGCCAGCTCCTTTCATTCAGTCAGTAGCTTCAAACATTTCTTGATGTTTTTCAATGGCAAAAATCAGTGAATATTGTAAATGCACAAACAGTAATTTCTCCACATTGCAAGGTGCAATTCTGAAATTTTTTGTTTTTTCCTGCTCCTCTTAGCATGATAAAGAAGATTCAAAGAGAGTGAGATGCCAGCTCTTTTCATTCAGTCAGTAGCTTCAAACATTTCTGGTATATGAATAACATGATGTTTTTCAATGGCAAAATCAATGAATATTGTAAATGCAAAAACAGTAATTTCTCCGCATTGCAAGGTGCAATTCTGAAATGTTTTGCTTTTTCCTGCTCCTCTTAGCATGATAAATAAGATTCAAAGAGAGTGAGATGCCAGCTCCTTTCATTCAGTCAGTAGCTTCAAACATTTCTGGACATTTTTCAATGGCAAAAATCAATGAATATTGTAAATGCACAAACAGTAATTTCTCCACATTGCAAGGTGCAATTCTGAAAGTTTTTGGTTTTTCCTGCTCCTCTTAGCATGATAAAGAAGATTCAAAGAGAGTGAGATGCCAGCTCTTTTCATTCAGTCAGTAGCTTCAAATATTTCTGGTATATGAATAATGTGATGTTTTTCAATGGCAAAAATCAATGAATATTGTAAATGCACAAACAGTAATTTCTCAGCATTGCAAGGTGCAATTCTGAAATTTTTTGCTTTTTCCTGCTCCTCTTAGCATGATAAAGAAGATTCAAAGAGAGTGGGATGCCAGCTCCTTTCATTCAGTCAGTAGCTTCAATAATTTCTGGACGTTTTTTAATGACAAAAATCAATGAATATTGTAAATGCACAAACAGTAATTTCTCCACATTGCAAGGTGCAATTCTGAAATTTTTTGCTTTTTCTTGCTCCTCTTAGCATGATAAAGAAGACTCAAAGAGAGTGAGATGCCAGCTCTTTTCATTCAGTCAGTAGCTTCAAACATCTCTGGTATATGAATAACATGATGTTTTTCAATGGCAAAAATCAATGAATATTGTAAATGCACAAACAGTAATTTCTCCGCATTGCAAGGTGCAATTCTGAAATTTTTTGCTTTTTCCTGCTCCTCTTAGCATGGTAAAGAAGATTCAAAGAGAGTGAGATGCCAGCTCCTTTCATTCAGTCAGTAGCTTCAAACATTTCTGGACATTTTTCAATGGCAAAAATCAATGAATATTGTAAATGCACAAACAGTAATTTCTCCACATTGCAAGGTGCAATTCTGAAATTTTTTGCTTTTTCCTGCTCCTCTTAGCATGATAAAGAAGATTCAAAGAGAGTGAGATGCCAGCTCTTTTCATTCAGTCAGTAGCTTCAAACATTTCTGGTATATGAATAACATGATGTTTTTCAATGGCAAAAATCAATGAATATTGTAAATGCACAAACAGTAATTTCTCCGCATTGCAAGGTGCAATTCTGAAATTTTTTGCTTTTTCCTGCTCCTCTTAGCATGATAAAGAAGATTCAAAGAGAGTGAGATGCCAGCTCCTTTCATTCAGTCAGTAGCTTCAATCATTTCTGGACGTTTTTCAATGACAAAAATCAATGAATATTGTAAATGCACAAACAGTAATTTCTCCACATTGCAAGGTGCAATTCTGAAATTTTTTGCTTTTCCCTGCTCCTCTTAGCATGATAAAGAAGATTCAAAGAGAGTGAGATGCCAGCTCTTTTCATTCAGTCAGTAGCTTCAAACAATTCTGGTATATGAATAACATGATGTTTTTCAATGGCAAAAATCAATGAATATTGTAAATGCACAAACAGTAATTTCTCCGCATTGCAAGTTGCAATTCTGAATTTTTTTGCTTTTTCCTGCTCCTCTTAGCATGATAAAGAAGATTCAAAGAGAGTGAGATGCCAGCTCCTTTCATTCAGTTAGTAGCTTCAAACATTTCTGGACGTTTTTCAATGGCAAAAATCAATGAATATTGTAAATGCACAAACAGTAATTTCTCCACATTGCAAGGTGCAATTCTGAAATTTTTTGCTTTTTCTTGCTCCTCTTAGCATGATAAAGAAGATTCAAAGAGAGTGAGATGCCAGCTCTTTTCATTCAGTCAGTAGCTTCAAACATCTCTGGTATATGAATAACATGATGTTTTTCAATGGCAAAAATCAATGAATATTGTAAATGCACAAACAGTAATTTCTCCGCATTGCAAGGTGCAATTCTGAAATTTTTTGCTTTTTCCTGCTCCTCTTAGCATGATAAAGAAGATTCAAAGAGAGTGAGATGCCAGCTCCTTTCATTCAGTCAGTAGCTTCAAACATTTCTGGACATTTTTCAATGGCAAAAATCAATGAATATTGTAAATGCACAAACAGTAATTTCTCCACATTGCAAGGTGCAATTCTGAAATTTTTTGCTTTTTCCTGCTCCTCTTAGCATGATAAAGAAGATTCAAAGAGAGTGAGATGCCAGCTCTTTTCATTCAGTCAGTAGCTTCAAACATTTCTGGTATATGAATAACATGATGTTTTTCAATGGCAAAAATCAATGAATATTGTAAATGCACAAACAGTAATTTCTCCGCATTGCAAGGTGCAATTCTGAAATTTTTTGCTTTTTCCTGCTCCTCTTAGCATGATAAAGAAGATTCAAAGAGAGTGAGATGCCAGCTCCTTTCATTCAGTCAGTAGCTTCAATCATTTCTGGACGTTTTTCAATGACAAAAATCAATGAATATTGTAAATGCACAAACAGTAATTTCTCCACATTGCAAGGTGCAATTCTGAAATTTTTTGCTTTTCCCTGCTCCTCTTAGCATGATAAAGAAGATTCAAAGAGAGTGAGATGCCAGCTCTTTTCATTCAGTCAGTAGCTTCAAACAATTCTGGTATATGAATAACATGATGTTTTTCAATGGCAAAAATCAATGAATATTGTAAATACACAAACAGTAATTTCTCCGCATTGCAAGGTGCAATTCTGAAATTTTTTGCTTTTTCCTGCTCCTCTTAGCATGATAAAGAAGATTCAAAGAGAGTGAGATGCCAGCTCCTTTCATTCAGTCAGTAGCTTCAAACATTTCTGGACATATTTCAATGGCAAAAATCAATGAATATTGTAAATGCACAAACAGTAATTTCTCCACATTGCAAGGTGCAATTCTGAAATTTTTTGCTTTTTCCTGCTCCTCTTAGCATGATAAAGAATATTCAAAGAAAGTGAGATGCCAGCTCTTTTCATTCAGTCAGTAGCTTCAAACATTTCTGGTATATGAATAACATGATGTTTTTCAATGGCAAAAATCAATGAATATTGTAAATGCACAAACAGTAATTTCTCCGCATAGCAAGCTGCAATTCTGAAATTTTTTGCTTTTTCCTGCTCCTCTTAGCATGATAAAGAAGATTCAAAGAGAGTGAGATGCCAGCTCATTTCATTCAGTCAGTAGCTTCAATCATTTCTGGACGTTTTTCAATGACAAAAATCAATGAATATTGTAAATGCACAAACAGTAATTTCTCCACATTGCAAGGTGCAATTCTGAAATTTTTTGCTTTTTCCTGCTCCTCTTAGCATGATAAAGAAGATTCAAAGAGAGTGAGATGCCAGCTCTTTTCATTCAGTCAGTAGCTTCAAACATTTCTGGTATATGAATAACATGATGTTTTTCAATGGCAAAAGTCAATGAATATTGTAAATGCACAAACAGTAATTTCTCCGCATTGCAAGGTGCAATTCTGAAATTTTTTGCTTTTTCCTGCTCCTCTTAGCATGATAAAGAAGATTCAAAGAGAGTGAGATGCCAGCTCCTTTCATTCGGTCAGTAGCTTCAATCATTTCTGGACGTTTTTCAAAGGCAAAAATCAATGAATATTGTAAATGCACAAACAGTAATTTCTCCACATTGCAAGGTGCAATTCTGAAATTTTTTGCTTTTTCCTGCTCCTCTTAGCATGATAAAGAAGATTCAAAGAGAGTGAGATGCCAGCTCTTTTCATTCAGTCAGTAGCTTCAAACATTTCTGGTATATGAATAACATGATGTTTTTCAATGGCAAAAATCAATGAATATTGTAAATGCAGAAACAGTAATTTCTCCACATTGCAAGGTGCAATTCTGAAATTTTTTGCTTTTTCCTGCTCTTCTTAGCATGATAAAGATTCAAAGAGAGTGAGATGCCAGCTCTTTTCATTCAGTCAGTAGCTTCAAACATTTCTGGTATATGAATAACATGATGTTTTTCAATGGCAAATATCAATGAATATTGTAAATGCACAAACAGTAATTTCTCCGCTTTGCAAGGTGCAATTCTGAAATTTTTTGCTTTTTCCTGCTCCTCTTAGCATGATAAAGAAGATTCAAAGAGAGTGAGATGCCAGCTCCTTTCATTCAGTCAGTAGCTTCAAACATTTCTTGATGTTTTTCAATGGCAAAAATCAGTGAATATTGTAAATGCACAAACAGTAATTTCTCCACATTGCAAGGTGCAATTCTGAAATTTTTTGTTTTTTCCTGCTCCTCTTAGCATGATAAAGAAGATTCAAAGAGAGTGAGATGCCAGCTCTTTTCATTCAGTCAGTAGCTTCAAACATTTCTGGTATATGAATAACATGATGTTTTTCAATGGCAAAATCAATGAATATTGTAAATGCAAAAACAGTAATTTCTCCGCATTGCAAGGTGCAATTCTGAAATGTTTTGCTTTTTCCTGCTCCTCTTAGCATGATAAATAAGATTCAAAGAGAGTGAGATGCCAGCTCCTTTCATTCAGTCAGTAGCTTCAAACATTTCTGGACATTTTTCAATGGCAAAAATCAATGAATATTGTAAATGCACAAACAGTAATTTCTCCACATTGCAAGGTGCAATTCTGAAAGTTTTTGGTTTTTCCTGCTCCTCTTAGCATGATAAAGAAGATTCAAAGAGAGTGAGATGCCAGCTCTTTTCATTCAGTCAGTAGCTTCAAATATTTCTGGTATATGAATAATGTGATGTTTTTCAATGGCAAAAATCAATGAATATTGTAAATGCACAAACAGTAATTTCTCAGCATTGCAAGGTGCAATTCTGAAATTTTTTGCTTTTTCCTGCTCCTCTTAGCATGATAAAGAAGATTCAAAGAGAGTGGGATGCCAGCTCCTTTCATTCAGTCAGTAGCTTCAATAATTTCTGGACGTTTTTTAATGACAAAAATCAATGAATATTGTAAATGCACAAACAGTAATTTCTCCACATTGCAAGGTGCAATTCTGAAATTTTTTGCTTTTTCTTGCTCCTCTTAGCATGATAAAGAAGACTCAAAGAGAGTGAGATGCCAGCTCTTTTCATTCAGTCAGTAGCTTCAAACATCTCTGGTATATGAATAACATGATGTTTTTCAATGGCAAAAATCAATGAATATTGTAAATGCACAAACAGTAATTTCTCCGCATTGCAAGGTGCAATTCTGAAATTTTTTGCTTTTTCCTGCTCCTCTTAGCATGGTAAAGAAGATTCAAAGAGAGTGAGATGCCAGCTCCTTTCATTCAGTCAGTAGCTTCAAACATTTCTGGACATTTTTCAATGGCAAAAATCAATGAATATTGTAAATGCACAAACAGTAATTTCTCCACATTGCAAGGTGCAATTCTGAAATTTTTTGCTTTTTCCTGCTCCTCTTAGCATGATAAAGAAGATTCAAAGAGAGTGAGATGCCAGCTCTTTTCATTCAGTCAGTAGCTTCAAACATTTCTGGTATATGAATAACATGATGTTTTTCAATGGCAAAAATCAATGAATATTGTAAATGCACAAACAGTAATTTCTCCGCATTGCAAGGTGCAATTCTGAAATTTTTTGCTTTTTCCTGCTCCTCTTAGCATGATAAAGAAGATTCAAAGAGAGTGAGATGCCAGCTCCTTTCATTCAGTCAGTAGCTTCAATCATTTCTGGACGTTTTTCAATGACAAAAATCAATGAATATTGTAAATGCACAAACAGTAATTTCTCCACATTGCAAGGTGCAATTCTGAAATTTTTTGCTTTTCCCTGCTCCTCTTAGCATGATAAAGAAGATTCAAAGAGAGTGAGATGCCAGCTCTTTTCATTCAGTCAGTAGCTTCAAACAATTCTGGTATATGAATAACATGATGTTTTTCAATGGCAAAAATCAATGAATATTGTAAATGCACAAACAGTAATTTCTCCGCATTGCAAGTTGCAATTCTGAATTTTTTTGCTTTTTCCTGCTCCTCTTAGCATGATAAAGAAGATTCAAAGAGAGTGAGATGCCAGCTCCTTTCATTCAGTTAGTAGCTTCAAACATTTCTGGACGTTTTTCAATGGCAAAAATCAATGAATATTGTAAATGCACAAACAGTAATTTCTCCACATTGCAAGGTGCAATTGTGAAATTTTTTGCTTTTTCTTGCTCCTCTTAGCATGATAAAGAAGATTCAAAGAGAGTGAGATGCCAGCTCTTTTCATTCAGTCAGTAGCTTCAAACATCTCTGGTATATGAATAACATGATGTTTTTCAATGGCAAAAATCAATGAATATTGTAAATGCACAAACAGTAATTTCTCCGCATTGCAAGGTGCAATTCTGAAATTTTTTGCTTTTTCCTGCTCCTCTTAGCATGATAAAGAAGATTCAAAGAGAGTGAGATGCCAGCTCCTTTCATTCAGTCAGTAGCTTCAAACATTTCTGGACATTTTTCAATGGCAAAAATCAATGAATATTGTAAATGCACAAACAGTAATTTCTCCACATTGCAAGGTGCAATTCTGAAATTTTTTGCTTTTTCCTGCTCCTCTTAGCATGATAAAAAAGATTCAAAGAGAGTGAGATGCCAGCTCTTTTCATTCAGTCAGTAGCTTCAAACATTTCTGGTATATGAATAACATGATGTTTTTCAATGGCAAAAATCAATGAATATTGTAAATGCACAAACAGTAATTTCTCCGCATTGCAAGGTGCAATTCTGAATTTTTTTGCTTTTTCCTGCTCCTCTTAGCATGATAAAGAAGATTCAAAGAGAGTGAGATGCCAGCTCCTTTCATTCAGTCAGTAGCTTCAATCATTTCTGGACGTTTTTCAATGACAAAAATCAATGAATATTGTAAATGCACAAACAGTAATTTCTCCACATTGCAAGGTGCAATTCTGAAATTTTTTGCTTTTCCCTGCTCCTCTTAGCATGATAAAGAAGATTCAAAGAGAGTGAGATGCCAGCTCTTTTCATTCAGTCAGTAGCTTCAAACAATTCTGGTATATGAATAACATGATGTTTTTCAATGGCAAAAATCAATGAATATTGTAAATGCACAAACAGTAATTTCTCCGCATTGCAAGGTGCAATTCTGAAATTTTTTGCTTTTTCCTGCTCCTCTTAGCATGATAAAGAAGATTCAAAGAGAGTGAGATGCCAGCTCCTTTCATTCAGTCAGTAGCTTCAATCATTTCTGGACGTTTTTCAATGACAAAAATCAATGAATATTGTAAATGCACAAACAGTAATTTCTCCACATTGCAAGGTGCAATTCTGAAATTTTTTGCTTTTCCCTGCTCCTCTTAGCATGATAAAGAAGATTCAAAGAGAGTGAGATGCCAGCTCTTTTCATTCAGTCAGTAGCTTCAAACATCTCTGGTATATGAATAACATGATGTTTTTCAATGGCAAAAATCAATGAATATTGTAAATGCACAAACAGTAATTTCTCCGCATTGCAAGGTGCAATTCTGAAATTTTTTGCTTTTTCCTGCTCCTCTTAGCATGATAAAGAAGATTCAAAGAGAGTGAGATGCCAGCTTCTTTCATTCAGTCAGTAGCTTCAAACATTTCTGGACATTTTTCAATGGCAAAAATCAATGAATATTGTAAATGCACAAACAGTAATTTCTCCTCATTGCAAGGTGCAATTCTGAAATTTTTTGCTTTTTCCTGCTCCTCTTAGCATGATAAAGAAGATTCAAAGAGAGTGAGATGCCAGCTCTTTTCATTCAGTCAGTAGCTTCAAACATTTCTGGTATATGAATAACATGATGTTTTTCAATGGCAAAAATCAATGAGTATTGTAAATGCACAAACAGTAATTTCTCCGCATTGCAAGGTGCAATTCTGAAATTTTTTGCTTTTTCCTGCTCCTCTTAGCATGATAAAGAAGATTCAAAGAGAGTGAGATGCCAGCTCCTTTCATTCAGTCAGTAGCTTCAAACATTTCTGGACATTTTTCAATGGCAAAAATCAATGAATATTGTAAATGCACAAACAGTAATTTCTCCACATTGCAAGGTGCAATTCTGAAATTTTTTGCTTTTTCCTGCTCCTCTTAGCACGATAAAGAAGATTCAAAGAGAGTGAGATGCCAGCTCCTTTCATTCAGTCAGTAGCTTCAAACATTTCTTGATGTTTTTCAATGGCAAAAATCAGTGAATATTGTAAATGCACAAACAGTAATTTCTCCACATTGCAAGGTGCAATTCTGAAATTTTTTGTTTTTTCCTGCTCCTCTTAGCATGATAAAGAAGATTCAAAGAGAGTGAGATGCCAGCTCTTTTCATTCAGTCAGTAGCTTCAAACATTTCTGGTATATGAATAACATGATGTTTTTCAATGGCAAAATCAATGAATATTGTAAATGCAAAAACAGTAATTTCTCCGCATTGCAAGGTGCAATTCTGAAATGTTTTGCTTTTTCCTGCTCCTCTTAGCATGATAAATAAGATTCAAAGAGAGTGAGATGCCAGCTCCTTTCATTCAGTCAGTAGCTTCAAACATTTCTGGACATTTTTCAATGGCAAAAATCAATGAATATTGTAAATGCACAAACAGTAATTTCTCCACATTGCAAGGTGCAATTCTGAAAGTTTTTGGTTTTTCCTGCTCCTCTTAGCATGATAAAGAAGATTCAAAGAGAGTGAGATGCCAGCTCTTTTCATTCAGTCAGTAGCTTCAAATATTTCTGGTATATGAATAATGTGATGTTTTTCAATGGCAAAAATCAATGAATATTGTAAATGCACAAACAGTAATTTCTCAGCATTGCAAGGTGCAATTCTGAAATTTTTTGCTTTTTCCTGCTCCTCTTAGCATGATAAAGAAGATTCAAAGAGAGTGGGATGCCAGCTCCTTTCATTCAGTCAGTAGCTTCAATAATTTCTGGACGTTTTTTAATGACAAAAATCAATGAATATTGTAAATGCACAAACAGTAATTTCTCCACATTGCAAGGTGCAATTCTGAAATTTTTTGCTTTTTCTTGCTCCTCTTAGCATGATAAAGAAGACTCAAAGAGAGTGAGATGCCAGCTCTTTTCATTCAGTCAGTAGCTTCAAACATCTCTGGTATATGAATAACATGATGTTTTTCAATGGCAAAAATCAATGAATATTGTAAATGCACAAACAGTAATTTCTCCGCATTGCAAGGTGCAATTCTGAAATTTTTTGCTTTTTCCTGCTCCTCTTAGCATGGTAAAGAAGATTCAAAGAGAGTGAGATGCCAGCTCCTTTCATTCAGTCAGTAGCTTCAAACATTTCTGGACATTTTTCAATGGCAAAAATCAATGAATATTGTAAATGCACAAACAGTAATTTCTCCACATTGCAAGGTGCAATTCTGAAATTTTTTGCTTTTTCCTGCTCCTCTTAGCATGATAAAGAAGATTCAAAGAGAGTGAGATGCCAGCTCTTTTCATTCAGTCAGTAGCTTCAAACATTTCTGGTATATGAATAACATGATGTTTTTCAATGGCAAAAATCAATGAATATTGTAAATGCACAAACAGTAATTTCTCCGCATTGCAAGGTGCAATTCTGAAATTTTTTGCTTTTTCCTGCTCCTCTTAGCATGATAAAGAAGATTCAAAGAGAGTGAGATGCCAGCTCCTTTCATTCAGTCAGTAGCTTCAATCATTTCTGGACGTTTTTCAATGACAAAAATCAATGAATATTGCAAATGCACAAACAGTAATTTCTCCACATTGCAAGGTGCAATTCTGAAATTTTTTGCTTTTCCCTGCTCCTCTTAGCATGATAAAGAAGATTCAAAGAGAGTGAGATGCCAGCTCTTTTCATTCAGTCAGTAGCTTCAAACAATTCTGGTATATGAATAACATGATGTTTTTCAATGGCAAAAATCAATGAATATTGTAAATGCACAAACAGTAATTTCTCCGCATTGCAAGTTGCAATTCTGAATTTTTTTGCTTTTTCCTGCTCCTCTTAGCATGATAAAGAAGATTCAAAGAGAGTGAGATGCCAGCTCCTTTCATTCAGTTAGTAGCTTCAAACATTTCTGGACGTTTTTCAATGGCAAAAATCAATGAATATTGTAAATGCACAAACAGTAATTTCTCCACATTGCAAGGTGCAATTCTGAAATTTTTTGCTTTTTCTTGCTCCTCTTAGCATGATAAAGAAGATTCAAAGAGAGTGAGATGCCAGCTCTTTTCATTCAGTCAGTAGCTTCAAACATCTCTGGTATATGAATAACATGATGTTTTTCAATGGCAAAAATCAATGAATATTGTAAATGCACAAACAGTAATTTCTCCGCATTGCAAGGTGCAATTCTGAAATTTTTTGCTTTTTCCTGCTCCTCTTAGCATGATAAAGAAGATTCAAAGAGAGTGAGATGCCAGCTCCTTTCATTCAGTCAGTAGCTTCAAACATTTCTGGACATTTTTCAATGGCAAAAATCAATGAATATTGTAAATGCACAAACAGTAATTTCTCCACATTGCAAGGTGCAATTCTGAAATTTTTTGCTTTTTCCTGCTCCTCTTAGCATGATAAAGAAGATTCAAAGAGAGTGAGATGCCAGCTCTTTTCATTCAGTCAGTAGCTTCAAACATTTCTGGTATATGAATAACATGATGTTTTTCAATGGCAAAAATCAATGAATATTGTAAATGCACAAACAGTAATTTCTCCGCATTGCAAGGTGCAATTCTGAAATTTTTTGCTTTTTCCTGCTCCTCTTAGCATGATAAAGAAGATTCAAAGAGAGTGAGATGCCAGCTCCTTTCATTCAGTCAGTAGCTTCAATCATTTCTGGACGTTTTTCAATGACAAAAATCAATGAATATTGTAAATGCACAAACAGTAATTTCTCCACATTGCAAGGTGCAATTCTGAAATTTTTTGCTTTTCCCTGCTCCTCTTAGCATGATAAAGAAGATTCAAAGAGAGTGAGATGCCAGCTCTTTTCATTCAGTCAGTAGCTTCAAACAATTCTGGTATATGAATAACATGATGTTTTTCAATGGCAAAAATCAATGAATATTGTAAATACACAAACAGTAATTTCTCCGCATTGCAAGGTGCAATTCTGAAATTTTTTGCTTTTTCCTGCTCCTCTTAGCATGATAAAGAAGATTCAAAGAGAGTGAGATGCCAGCTCCTTTCATTCAGTCAGTAGCTTCAAACATTTCTGGACATATTTCAATGGCAAAAATCAATGAATATTGTAAATGCACAAACAGTAATTTCTCCACATTGCAAGGTGCAATTCTGAAATTTTTTGCTTTTTCCTGCTCCTCTTAGCATGATAAAGAATATTCAAAGAAAGTGAGATGCCAGCTCTTTTCATTCAGTCAGTAGCTTCAAACATTTCTGGTATATGAATAACATGATGTTTTTCAATGGCAAAAATCAATGAATATTGTAAATGCACAAACAGTAATTTCTCCGCATAGCAAGCTGCAATTCTGAAATTTTTTGCTTTTTCCTGCTCCTCTTAGCATGATAAAGAAGATTCAAAGAGAGTGAGATGCCAGCTCATTTCATTCAGTCAGTAGCTTCAATCATTTCTGGACGTTTTTCAATGACAAAAATCAATGAATATTGTAAATGCACAAACAGTAATTTCTCCACATTGCAAGGTGCAATTCTGAAATTTTTTGCTTTTTCCTGCTCCTCTTAGCATGATAAAGAAGATTCAAAGAGAGTGAGATGCCAGCTCTTTTCATTCAGTCAGTAGCTTCAAACATTTCTGGTATATGAATAACATGATGTTTTTCAATGGCAAAAGTCAATGAATATTGTAAATGCACAAACAGTAATTTCTCCGCATTGCAAGGTGCAATTCTGAAATTTTTTGCTTTTTCCTGCTCCTCTTAGCATGATAAAGAAGATTCAAAGAGAGTGAGATGCCAGCTCCTTTCATTCGGTCAGTAGCTTCAATCATTTCTGGACGTTTTTCAAAGGCAAAAATCAATGAATATTGTAAATGCACAAACAGTAATTTCTCCACATTGCAAGGTGCAATTCTGAAATTTTTTGCTTTTTCCTGCTCCTCTTAGCATGATAAAGAAGATTCAAAGAGAGTGAGATGCCAGCTCTTTTCATTCAGTCAGTAGCTTCAAACATTTCTGGTATATGAATAACATGATGTTTTTCAATGGCAAAAATCAATGAATATTGTAAATGCAGAAACAGTAATTTCTCCACATTGCAAGGTGCAATTCTGAAATTTTTTGCTTTTTCCTGCTCTTCTTAGCATGATAAAGATTCAAAGAGAGTGAGATGCCAGCTCTTTTCATTCAGTCAGTAGCTTCAAACATTTCTGGTATATGAATAACATGATGTTTTTCAATGGCAAATATCAATGAATATTGTAAATGCACAAACAGTAATTTCTCCGCTTTGCAAGGTGCAATTCTGAAATTTTTTGCTTTTTCCTGCTCCTCTTAGCATGATAAAGAAGATTCAAAGAGAGTGAGATGCCAGCTCCTTTCATTCAGTCAGTAGCTTCAAACATTTCTGGACATTTTTCAATGGCAAAAATCAATGAATATTGTAAATGCACAAACAGTAATTTCTCCACATTGCAAGGTGCAATTCTGAAATTTTTTGCTTTTTCCTGCTCCTCTTAGCATGATAAAAAAGATTCAAAGAGAGTGAGATGCCAGCTCTTTTCATTCAGTCAGTAGCTTCAAACATTTCTGGTATATGAATAACATGATGTTTTTCAATGGCAAAAATCAATGAATATTGTAAATGCACAAACAGTAATTTCTCCGCATTGCAAGGTGCAATTCTGAATTTTTTTGCTTTTTCCTGCTCCTCTTAGCATGATAAAGAAGATTCAAAGAGAGTGAGATGCCAGCTCCTTTCATTCAGTCAGTAGCTTCAATCATTTCTGGACGTTTTTCAATGACAAAAATCAATGAATATTGTAAATGCACAAACAGTAATTTCTCCACATTGCAAGGTGCAATTCTGAAATTTTTTGCTTTTCCCTGCTCCTCTTAGCATGATAAAGAAGATTCAAAGAGAGTGAGATGCCAGCTCTTTTCATTCAGTCAGTAGCTTCAAACAATTCTGGTATATGAATAACATGATGTTTTTCAATGGCAAAAATCAATGAATATTGTAAATGCACAAACAGTAATTTCTCCGCATTGCAAGGTGCAATTCTGAAATTTTTTGCTTTTTCCTGCTCCTCTTAGCATGATAAAGAAGATTCAAAGAGAGTGAGATGCCAGCTCCTTTCATTCAGTCAGTAGCTTCAATCATTTCTGGACGTTTTTCAATGACAAAAATCAATGAATATTGTAAATGCACAAACAGTAATTTCTCCACATTGCAAGGTGCAATTCTGAAATTTTTTGCTTTTCCCTGCTCCTCTTAGCATGATAAAGAAGATTCAAAGAGAGTGAGATGCCAGCTCTTTTCATTCAGTCAGTAGCTTCAAACAATTCTGGTATATGAATAACATGATGTTTTTCAATGGCAAAAATCAATGAATATTGTAAATGCACACACAGTAATTTCTCCGCATTGCAAGGTGCAATTCTGAAATTTTTTGCTTTTTCCTGCTCCTCTTAGCATGATAAAGAAGATTCAAAGAGAGTGAGATGCCAGCTCCTTTCATTCAGTCAGTAGCTTCAAACATTTCTGGACATTTTTCAATGGCAAAAATCAATGAATATTGTAAATGCACAAACAGTAATTTCTCCACATTGCAAGGTGCAATTCTGAAATTTTTTGCTTTTTCCTGCTCCTCTTAGCATGATAAAGAAGATTCAAAGAAAGTGAGATGCCAGCTCTTTTCATTCAGTCAGTAGCTTCAAACTTTTCTGGTATATGAATAACATGATGTTTTTCAATGGCAAAAATCAATGAATATTGTAAATGCACAAACAGTAATTTCTCCGCATTGCAAGGTGCAATTCTGAAATTTTTTGCTTTTTCCTGCTCCTCTTAGCATGATAAAGAAGATTCAAAGAGAGTGAGATGCCAGCTCATTTCATTCAGTCAGTAGCTTCAATCATTTCTGGACGTTTTTCAATGACAAAAATCAATGAATATTGTAAATGCACAAACAGTAATTTCTCCACATTGCAAGGTGCAATTCTGAAATTTTTTGCTTTTTCCTGCTCCTCTTAGCATGATAAAGAAGATTCAAAGAGAGTGAGATGCCAGCTCCTTTCATTCAGTCAGTAGCTTCAATCATTTCTGGACGTTTTTCAATGACAAAAATCAATGAATATTGTAAATGCACAAACAGTAATTTCTCCACATTGCAAGGTGCAATTCTGAAATTTTTTGCTTTTCCCTGCTCCTCTTAGCATGATAAAGAAGATTCAAAGAGAGTGAGATGCCAGCTCTTTTCATTCAGTCAGTAGCTTCAAACAATTCTGGTATATGAATAACATGATGTTTTTCAATGGCAAAAATCAATGAATATTGTAAATGCACAAACAGTAATTTCTCCGCATTGCAAGGTGCAATTCTGAAATTTTTTGCTTTTTCCTGCTCCTCTTAGCATGATAAAGAAGATTCAAAGAGAGTGAGATGCCAGCTCCTTTCATTCAGTCAGTAGCTTCAAACATTTCTGGACATTTTTCAATGGCAAAAATCAATGAATATTGTAAATGCACAAACAGTAATTTCTCCACATTGCAAGGTGCAATTCTGAAATTTTTTGCTTTTTCCTGCTCCTCTTAGCATGATAAAGAAGATTCAAAGAAAGTGAGATGCCAGCTCTTTTCATTCAGTCAGTAGCTTCAAACTTTTCTGGTATATGAATAACATGATGTTTTTCAATGGCAAAAATCAATGAATATTGTAAATGCACAAACAGTAATTTCTCCGCATTGCAAGGTGCAATTCTGAAATTTTTTGCTTTTTCCTGCTCCTCTTAGCATGATAAAGAAGATTCAAAGAGAGTGAGATGCCAGCTCATTTCATTCAGTCAGTAGCTTCAATCATTTCTGGACGTTTTTCAATGACAAAAATCAATGAATATTGTAAATGCACAAACAGTAATTTCTCCACATTGCAAGGTGCAATTCTGAAATTTTTTGCTTTTTCCTGCTCCTCTTAGCATGATAAAGAAGATTCAAAGAGAGTGAGATGCCAGCTCTTTTCATTCAGTCAGTAGCTTCAAACATTTCTGGTGTATGAATAACATGATGTTTTTCAATGGCAAAAGTCAATGAATATTGTAAATGCACAAACAGTAATTTCTCCGCATTGCAAGGTGCAATTCAGAAATTTTTTGCTTTTTCCTGCTCCTCTTAGCATGATAAAGAAGATTCAAAGAGAGTGAGATGCCAGCTCCTTTCATTCGGTCAGTAGCTTCAATCATTTCTGGACGTTTTTCAATGGCAAAAATCAATGAATATTGTAAATGCACAAACAGTAATTTCTCCACATTGCAAGGTGCAATTCTGAAATTTTTTGCTTTTTCCTGCTCCTCTTAGCATGATAAAGAAGATTCAAAGAGAGTGAGATGCCAGCTCTTTTCATTCAGTCAGTAGCTTCAAACATTTCTGGTATATGAATAACATGATGTTTTTCAATGGCAAAAATCAATGAATATTGTAAATGCAGAAACAGTAATTTCTCCACATTGCAAGGTGCAATTCTGAAATTTTTTGCTTTTTCCTGCTCTTCTTAGCATGATAAAGATTCAAAGAGAGTGAGATGCCAGCTCTTTTCATTCAGTCAGTAGCTTCAAACATTTCTGGTATATGAATAACATGATGTTTTTCAATGGCAAAAATCAATGAATATTGTAAATGCACAAACAGTAATTTCTCCGCTTTGCAAGGTGCAATTCTGAAATTTTTTGCTTTTTCCTGCTCCTCTTAGCATGATAAAGAAGATTCAAAGAGAGTGAGATGCCAGCTCCTTTCATTCAGTCAGTAGCTTCAAACATTTCTGGACATTTTTCAATGGCAAAAATCAATGAATATTGTAAATGCACAAACAGTAATTTCTCCACATTGCAAGGTGCAATTCTGAAATTTTTTGCTTTTTCCTGCTCCTCTAAGCATGATAAACAAGATTCAAAGAGAGTGAGATTCCAGCTCCTTTCATTCAGTCAGTAGCTTCAAACATTTCTGGACGTTTTTCAATGGCAAAAATCAATGAATATTGTAAATGCACAAACAGTAATTTCTCCGCATTGCAAGGTGCAATTCTGAAATTTTTTGCTTTTTCCTGCTCCTCTTAGCATGATAAAGAAGATTCAAAGAGAGTGAGATGCCAGCTCTTTTCATTCAGTCAGTAGCTTCAAACATTTCTGGTATATGAATAACATGATGTTTTTCAATGGCAAAATCAATGAATATTGTAAATGCAAAAACAGTAATTTCTCCGCATTGCAAGGTGCAATTCTGAAATGTTTTGCTTTTTCCTGCTCCTCTTAGCATGATAAATAAGATTCAAAGAGAGTGAGATGCCAGCTCCTTTCATTCAGTCAGTAGCTTCAAACATTTCTGGACATTTTTCAATGGCAAAAATCAATGAATATTGTAAATGCACAAACAGTAATTTCTCCACATTGCAAGGTGCAATTCTGAAATTTTTTGGTTTTTCCTGCTCCTCTTAGCATGATAAAGAAGATTCAAAGAGAGTGAGTTGCCAGCTCTTTTCATTCAGTCAGTAGCTTCAAATATTTCTGGTATATGAATAATGTGATGTTTTTCAATGGCAAAAATCAATGAATATTGTAAATGCACAAACAGTCATTTCTCCGCATTTCAAGGTGCAATTCTGAAATTTTTTGCTTTTTCCTGCTCCTCTTAGCATGATAAAGAAGATTCAAAGAGAGTGAGATGCCAGCTCCTTTCATTCAGTCAGTAGCTTCAATAATTTCTGGACGTTTTTTAATGACAAAAATCAATGAATATTGTAAATGCACAAACAGTAATTTCTCCACATTGCAAGGTGCAATTCTGAAATTTTTTGCTTTTTCTTGCTCCTCTTAGCATGATAAAGAAGATTCAAAGAGAGTGAGATGCCAGCTCTTTTCATTCAGTCAGTAGCTTCAAACATCTCTGGTATATGAATAACATGATGTTTTTCAATGGCAAAAATCAATGAATATTGTAAATGCACAAACAGTAATTTCTCCGCATTGCAAGGTGCAATTCTGAAATTTTTTGCTTTTTCCTGCTCCTCTTAGCATGATAAAGAAGATTCAAAGAGAGTGAGATGCCAGCTCCTTTCATTCAGTCAGTAGCTTCAAACATTTCTGGACATTTTTCAATGGCAAAAATCAATGAATATAGTAAATGCACAAACAGTAATTTCTCCACATTGCAAGGTGCAATTCTGAAATTTTTTGCTTTTTCCTGCTCCTCTTAGCATGATAAAAAAGATTCAAAGAGAGTGAGATGCCAGCTCTTTTCATTCAGTCAGTAGCTTCAAACATTTCTGGTATATGAATAACATGATGTTTTTCAATGGCAAAAATCAATGAATATTGTAAATGCACAAACAGTAATTTCTCCGCATTGCAAGGTGCAATTCTGAAATTTTTTGCTTTTTCCTGCTCCTCTTAGCATGATAAAGAAGATTCAAAGAGAGTGAGATGCCAGCTCCTTTCATTCAGTCAGTAGCTTCAATCATTTCTGGACGTTTTTCAATGACAAAAATCAATGAATATTGTAAATGCACAAACAGTAATTTCTCCACATTGCAAGGTGCAATTCTGAATTTTTTTGCTTTTCCCTGCTCCTCTTAGCATGATAAAGAAGATTCAAAGAGAGTGAGATGCCAGCTCTTTTCATTCAGTCAGTAGCTTCAAACAATTCTGGTATATGAATAACATGATGTTTTTCAATGGCAAAAATCAATGAATATTGTAAATGCACAAACAGTAATTTCTCCGCATTGCAAGGTGCAATTCTGAAATTTTTTGCTTTTTCCTGCTCCTCTTAGCATGATAAAGAAGATTCAAAGAGAGTGAGATGCCAGCTCCTTTCATTCAGTCAGTAGCTTCAAACATTTCTGGACATTTTTCAATGGCAAAAATCAATGAATATTGTAAATGCACAAACAGTAATTTCTCCACATTGCAAGGTGCAATTCTGAAATTTTTTGCTTTTTCCTGCTCCTCTAAGCATGATAAACAAGATTCAAAGAGAGTGAGATGCCAGCTCCTTTCATTCAGTCAGTAGCTTCAAACATTTCTGGACGTTTTTCAATGGCAAAAATCAATGAATATTGTAAATGCACAAACAGTAATTTCTCCACATTGCAAGGTGCAATTCTGAAATTTTTTGCTTTTTCTTGCTCCTCTTAGCATGATAAAGAAGATTCAAAGAGAGTGAGATGCCAGCTCTTTTCATTCAGTCAGTAGCTTCAAACATCTCTGGTATATGAATAACATGATGTTTTTCAATGGCAAAAATCAATGAATATTGTAAATGCACAAACAGTAATTTCTCCGCATTGCAAGGTGCAATTCTGAAATTTTTTGCTTTTTCCTGCTCCTCTTAGCATGATAAAGAAGATTCAAAGAGAGTGAGATGCCAGCTCCTTTCATTCAGTCAGTAGCTTCAATCATTTCTGGACGTTTTTCAATGACAAAAATCAATGAATATTGTAAATGCACAAACAGTAATTTCTCCACATTGCAAGGTGCAATTCTGAAATTTTTTGCTTTTCCCTGCTCCTCTTAGCATGATAAAGAAGATTCAAAGAGAGTGAGATGCCAGCTCTTTTCATTCAGTCAGTAGCTTCAAACAATTCTGGTATATGAATAACATGATGTTTTTCAATGGCAAAAATCAATGAATATTGTAAATGCACAAACAGTAATTTCTCCGCATTGCAAGGTGCAATTCTGAAATTTTTTGCTTTTTCCTGCTCCTCTTAGCATGATAAAGAAGATTCAAAGAGAGTGAGATGCCAGCTCCTTTCATTCAGTCAGTAGCTTCAAACATTTCTGGACATTTTTCAATGGCAAAAATCAATGAATATTGTAAATGCACAAACAGTAATTTCTCCACATTGCAAGGTGCAATTCTGAAATTTTTTGCTTTTTCCTGCTCCTCTTAGCATGATAAAGAAGATTCAAAGAGAGTGAGATGCCAGCTCTTTTCATTCAGTCAGTAGCTTCAAACATTTCTGGTATATAAATAACATGATGTTTTTCAATGGCAAAAATCAATGAATATTGTAAATGCACAAACAGTAATTTCTCCGCATTGCAAGGTGCAATTCTGAAATTTTTTGCTTTTTCCTGCTCCTCTTAGCATGATAAAGAAGATTCAAAGAGAGTGAGATGCCAGCTCCTTTCATTCAGTCAGTAGCTTCAAACATTTCTGGACATTTTTCAATGGCAAAAATCAATGAATATTGTAAATGCACAAACAGTAATTTCTCCACATTGCAAGGTGCAATTCTGAAATTTTTTGCTTTTTCCTGCTCCTCTAAGCATGATAAACAAGATTCAAAGAGAGTGAGATGCCAGCTCCTTTCATTCAGTCAGTAGCTTCAAACATTTCTGGACGTTTTTCAATGGCAAAAATCAATGAATATTGTAAATGCACAAACAGTAATTTCTCCACATTGCAAGGTGCAATTCTGAAATTTTTTGCTTTTTCTTGCTCCTCTTAGCATGCTAAAGAAGATTCAAAGAGAGTGAGATGCCACCTCTTTTCATTCAGTCAGTAGCTTCAAACATCTCTGGTATATGAATAACATGATGTTTTTCAATGGCAAAAATCAATGAATATTGTAAATGCACAAACAGTAATTTCTCCGCATTGCAAGGTGCAATTCTGAATTTTTTTGCTTTTTCCTGCTCCTCTAAGCATGATAAAGAAGATTCAAAGAGAGTGAGATGCCAGCTCCTTTCATTCAGTCAGTAGCTTCAAACATTTCTGGACATTTTTCAATGGCAAAAATCAATGAATATTGTAAATGCACAAACAGTAATTTCTCCACATTGCAAGGTGCAATTCTGAAATTTTTTGCTTTTTCCTGCTCCTCTTCGCATGATAAAGAAGATTCAAAGAGAGTGAGATGCCAGCTCTTTTCATTCAGTCAGTAGCTTCAAACATTTCTGGTATATGAATAACATGATGTTTTTCAATGGCAAAAATCAATGAATATTGTAAATGCACAAACAGTAATTTCTCCGCATTGCAAGGTGCAATTCTGAAATTTTTTGCTTTTTCCTGCTCCTCTTAGCATGATAAAGAAGATTCAAAGAGAGTGAGATGCCAGCTCCTTTCATTCAGTCAGTAGCTTCAATCATTTCTGGACGTTTTTCAATGACAAAAATCAATGAATATTGTAAATGCACAAACAGTAATTTCTCCACATTGCAAGGTGCAATTCTGAAATTTTTTGCTTTTTCCTGCTCCTCTTAGCATGATAAAGAAGATTCAAAGAGAGTGAGATGCCAGCTCTTTTCATTCAGTCAGTAGCTTCAAACATTTCTGGTATATGAATAACATGATGTTTTTCAATGGCAAAAGTCAATGAATATTGTAAATGCACAAACAGTAATTTCTCCGCATTGCAAGGTGCAATTCTGAAATTTTTTGCTTTTTCCTGCTCCTCTTAGCATGATAAAGAAGATTCAAATAGAGTGAGATGCCAGCTCCTTTCATTCGGTCAGTAGCTTCAATCATTTCTGGACGTTTTTCAATGGCAAAAATCAATGAATATTGTAAATGCACAAACAGTAATTTCTCCACATTGCAAGGTGCAATTCTGAAATTTTTTGCTTTTTCCTGCTCCTCTTAGCATGCTAAAGAAGATTCAAAGAGAGTGAGATGCCACCTCTTTTCATTCAGTCAGTAGCTTCAAACATCTCTGGTATATGAATAACATGATGTTTTTCAATGGCAAAAATCAATGAATATTGTAAATGCACAAACAGTAATTTCTCCGCATTGCAAGGTGCAATTCTGAATTTTTTTGCTTTTTCCTGCTCCTCTAAGCATGATAAAGAAGATTCAAAGAGAGTGAGATGCCAGCTCCTTTCATTCAGTCAGTAGCTTCAAACATTTCTGGACATTTTTCAATGGCAAAAATCAATGAATATTGTAAATGCACAAACAGTAATTTCTCCACATTGCAAGGTGCAATTCTGAAATTTTTTGCTTTTTCCTGCTCCTCTTAGCATGATAAAGAAGATTCAAAGAGAGTGAGATGCCAGCTCTTTTCATTCAGTCAGTAGCTTCAAACATTTCTGGTATATGAATAACATGATGTTTTTCAATGGCAAAAATCAATGAATATTGTAAATGCACAAACAGTAATTTCTCCGCATTGCAAGGTGCAATTCTGAAATTTTTTGCTTTTTCCTGCTCCTCTTAGCATGATAAAGAAGATTCAAAGAGAGTGAGATGCCAGCTCCTTTCATTCAGTCAGTAGCTTCAATCATTTCTGGACGTTTTTCAATGACAAAAATCAATGAATATTGTAAATGCACAAACAGTAATTTCTCCACATTGCAAGGTGCAATTCTGAAATTTTTTGCTTTTTCCTGCTCCTCTTAGCATGATAAAGAAGATTCAAAGAGAGTGAGATGCCAGCTCTTTTCATTCAGTCAGTAGCTTCAAACATTTCTGGTATATGAATAACATGATGTTTTTCAATGGCAAAAGTCAATGAATATTGTAAATGCACAAACAGTAATTTCTCCGCATTGCAAGGTGCAATTCTGAAATTTTTTGCTTTTTCCTGCTCCTCTTAGCATGATAAAGAAGATTCAAATAGAGTGAGATGCCAGCTCCTTTCATTCGGTCAGTAGCTTCAATCATTTCTGGACGTTTTTCAATGGCAAAAATCAATGAATATTGTAAATGCACAAACAGTAATTTCTCCACATTGCAAGGTGCAATTCTGAAATTTTTTGCTTTTTCCTGCTCCTCTTAGCATGATAAAGAAGATTCAAAGAGAGTGAGATGCCAGCTCTTTTCATTCAGTCAGTAGCTTCAAACGTTTCTGGTATATGAATAACATGATGTTTTTCAATGGCAAAAATCAATGAATATTGTAAATGCACAAACAGTAATTTCTCCACATTGCAAGGTGCAATTCTGAAATTTTTTGCTTTTTCCTGCTCCTCTTAGCATGATAAAGAAGATTCAAAGAGAGTGAGATGCCAGCTCCTTTCATTCAGTCAGTAGCTTCAATCATTTCTGGACGTTTTTCAATGACAAAAATCAATGAATATTGTAAATGCACAAACAGTAATTTCTCCACATTGCAAGGTGCAATTCTGAATTTTTTTGCTTTTCCCTGCTCCTCTTAGCATGATAAAGAAGATTCAAAGAGAGTGAGATGCCAGCTCTTTTCATTCAGTCAGTAGCTTCAAACAATTCTGGTATATGAATAACATGATGTTTTTCAATGGCAAAAATCAATGAATATTGTAAATGCACAAACAGTAATTTCTCCGCATTGCAAGGTGCAATTCTGAAATTTTTTGCTTTTTCCTGCTCCTCTTAGCATGATAAAGAAGATTCAAAGAGAGTGAGATGCCAGCTCCTTTCATTCAGTCAGTAGCTTCAAACATTTCTGGACATTTTTCAATGGCAAAAATCAATGAATATTGTAAATGCACAAACAGTAATTTCTCCACATTGCAAGGTGCAATTCTGAAATTTTTTGCTTTTTCCTGCTCCTCTAAGCATGATAAACAAGATTCAAAGAGAGTGAGATGCCAGCTCCTTTCATTCAGTCAGTAGCTTCAAACATTTCTGGACGTTTTTCAATGGCAAAAATCAATGAATATTGTAAATGCACAAACAGTAATTTCTCCACATTGCAAGGTGCAATTCTGAAATTTTTTGCTTTTTCTTGCTCCTCTTAGCATGATAAAGAAGATTCAAAGAGAGTGAGATGCCAGCTCTTTTCATTCAGTCAGTAGCTTCAAACATCTCTGGTATATGAATAACATGATGTTTTTCAATGGCAAAAATCAATGAATATTGTAAATGCACAAACAGTAATTTCTCCGCATTGCAAGGTGAAATTCTGAAATTTTTTGCTTTTTCCTGCTCCTCTTAGCATGATAAAGAAGATTCAAAGAGAGTGAGATGCCAGCTCCTTTCATTCAGTCAGTAGCTTCAATCATTTCTGGACGTTTTTCAATGACAAAAATCAATGAATATTGTAAATGCACAAACAGTAATTTCTCCACATTGCAAGGTGCAATTCTGAAATTTTTTGCTTTTCCCTGCTCCTCTTAGCATGATAAAGAAGATTCAAAGAGAGTGAGATGCCAGCTCTTTTCATTCAGTCAGTAGCTTCAAACAATTCTGGTATATGAATAACATGATGTTTTTCAATGGCAAAAATCAATGAATATTGTAAATGCACAAACAGTAATTTCTCCGCATTGCAAGGTGCAATTCTGAAATTTTTTGCTTTTTCCTGCTCCTCTTAGCATGATAAAGAAGATTCAAAGAGAGTGAGATGCCAGCTCCTTTCATTCAGTCAGTAGCTTCAAACATTTCTGGACATTTTTCAATGGCAAAAATCAATGAATATTGTAAATGCACAAACAGTAATTTCTCCACATTGCAAGGTGCAATTCTGAAATTTTTTGCTTTTTCCTGCTCCTCTTAGCATGATAAAGAAGATTCAAAGAGAGTGAGATGCCAGCTCTTTTCATTCAGTCAGTAGCTTCAAACATTTCTGGTATATAAATAACATGATGTTTTTCAATGGCAAAAATCAATGAATATTGTAAATGCACAAACAGTAATTTCTCCGCATTGCAAGGTGCAATTCTGAAATTTTTTGCTTTTTCCTGCTCCTCTTAGCATGATAAAGAAGATTCAAAGAGAGTGAGATGCCAGCTCCTTTCATTCAGTCAGTAGCTTCAAACATTTCTGGACATTTTTCAATGGCAAAAATCAATGAATATTGTAAATGCACAAACAGTAATTTCTCCACATTGCAAGGTGCAATTCTGAAATTTTTTGCTTTTTCCTGCTCCTCTAAGCATGATAAACAAGATTCAAAGAGAGTGAGATGCCAGCTCCTTTCATTCAGTCAGTAGCTTCAAACATTTCTGGACGTTTTTCAATGGCAAAAATCAATGAATATTGTAAATGCACAAACAGTAATTTCTCCACATTGCAAGGTGCAATTCTGAAATTTTTTGCTTTTTCTTGCTCCTCTTAGCATGCTAAAGAAGATTCAAAGAGAGTGAGATGCCACCTCTTTTCATTCAGTCAGTAGCTTCAAACATCTCTGGTATATGAATAACATGATGTTTTTCAATGGCAAAAATCAATGAATATTGTAAATGCACAAACAGTAATTTCTCCGCATTGCAAGGTGCAATTCTGAATTTTTTTGCTTTTTCCTGCTCCTCTAAGCATGATAAAGAAGATTCAAAGAGAGTGAGATGCCAGCTCCTTTCATTCAGTCAGTAGCTTCAAACATTTCTGGACATTTTTCAATGGCAAAAATCAATGAATATTGTAAATGCACAAACAGTAATTTCTCCACATTGCAAGGTGCAATTCTGAAATTTTTTGCTTTTTCCTGCTCCTCTTCGCATGATAAAGAAGATTCAAAGAGAGTGAGATGCCAGCTCTTTTCATTCAGTCAGTAGCTTCAAACATTTCTGGTATATGAATAACATGATGTTTTTCAATGGCAAAAATCAATGAATATTGTAAATGCACAAACAGTAATTTCTCCGCATTGCAAGGTGCAATTCTGAAATTTTTTGCTTTTTCCTGCTCCTCTTAGCATGATAAAGAAGATTCAAAGAGAGTGAGATGCCAGCTCCTTTCATTCAGTCAGTAGCTTCAATCATTTCTGGACGTTTTTCAATGACAAAAATCAATGAATATTGTAAATGCACAAACAGTAATTTCTCCACATTGCAAGGTGCAATTCTGAAATTTTTTGCTTTTTCCTGCTCCTCTTAGCATGATAAAGAAGATTCAAAGAGAGTGAGATGCCAGCTCTTTTCATTCAGTCAGTAGCTTCAAACATTTCTGGTATATGAATAACATGATGTTTTTCAATGGCAAAAGTCAATGAATATTGTAAATGCACAAACAGTAATTTCTCCGCATTGCAAGGTGCAATTCTGAAATTTTTTGCTTTTTCCTGCTCCTCTTAGCATGATAAAGAAGATTCAAATAGAGTGAGATGCCAGCTCCTTTCATTCGGTCAGTAGCTTCAATCATTTCTGGACGTTTTTCAATGGCAAAAATCAATGAATATTGTAAATGCACAAACAGTAATTTCTCCACATTGCAAGGTGCAATTCTGAAATTTTTTGCTTTTTCCTGCTCCTCTTAGCATGCTAAAGAAGATTCAAAGAGAGTGAGATGCCACCTCTTTTCATTCAGTCAGTAGCTTCAAACATCTCTGGTATATGAATAACATGATGTTTTTCAATGGCAAAAATCAATGAATATTGTAAATGCACAAACAGTAATTTCTCCGCATTGCAAGGTGCAATTCTGAATTTTTTTGCTTTTTCCTGCTCCTCTAAGCATGATAAAGAAGATTCAAAGAGAGTGAGATGCCAGCTCCTTTCATTCAGTCAGTAGCTTCAAACATTTCTGGACATTTTTCAATGGCAAAAATCAATGAATATTGTAAATGCACAAACAGTAATTTCTCCACATTGCAAGGTGCAATTCTGAAATTTTTTGCTTTTTCCTGCTCCTCTTAGCATGATAAAGAAGATTCAAAGAGAGTGAGATGCCAGCTCTTTTCATTCAGTCAGTAGCTTCAAACATTTCTGGTATATGAATAACATGATGTTTTTCAATGGCAAAAATCAATGAATATTGTAAATGCACAAACAGTAATTTCTCCGCATTGCAAGGTGCAATTCTGAAATTTTTTGCTTTTTCCTGCTCCTCTTAGCATGATAAAGAAGATTCAAAGAGAGTGAGATGCCAGCTCCTTTCATTCAGTCAGTAGCTTCAATCATTTCTGGACGTTTTTCAATGACAAAAATCAATGAATATTGTAAATGCACAAACAGTAATTTCTCCACATTGCAAGGTGCAATTCTGAAATTTTTTGCTTTTTCCTGCTCCTCTTAGCATGATAAAGAAGATTCAAAGAGAGTGAGATGCCAGCTCTTTTCATTCAGTCAGTAGCTTCAAACATTTCTGGTATATGAATAACATGATGTTTTTCAATGGCAAAAGTCAATGAATATTGTAAATGCACAAACAGTAATTTCTCCGCATTGCAAGGTGCAATTCTGAAATTTTTTGCTTTTTCCTGCTCCTCTTAGCATGATAAAGAAGATTCAAATAGAGTGAGATGCCAGCTCCTTTCATTCGGTCAGTAGCTTCAATCATTTCTGGACGTTTTTCAATGGCAAAAATCAATGAATATTGTAAATGCACAAACAGTAATTTCTCCACATTGCAAGGTGCAATTCTGAAATTTTTTGCTTTTTCCTGCTCCTCTTAGCATGATAAAGAAGATTCAAAGAGAGTGAGATGCCAGCTCTTTTCATTCAGTCAGTAGCTTCAAACGTTTCTGGTATATGAATAACATGATGTTTTTCAATGGCAAAAATCAATGAATATTGTAAATGCACAAACAGTAATTTCTCCACATTGCAAGGTGCAATTCTGAAATTTTTTGCTTTTTCCTGCTCTTCTTAGCATGATAAAGATTCAAAGAGAGTGAGATGCCAGCTCTTTTCATTCAGTCAGTAGCTTCAAACATTTCTGGTATATGAATAACATGATGTTTTTCAATGGCAAAAATCAATGAATATTGTAAATGCACAAACAGTAATTTCTCCGCTTTGCAAGGTGCAATTCTGAAATTTTTTGCTTTTTCCTGCTCCTCTTAGCATGATAAAGAAGATTCAAAGAGAGTGAGATGCCAGCTCTTTTCATTCAGTCAGTAGCTTCAAACATTTCTGGTATATGAATAACATGATGTTTTTCAATGGCAAAATCAATGAATATTGTAAATGCACAAACAGTAATTTCTCCGCATTGCAAGGTGCAATTCTGAAATTTTTTGCTTTTTCCTGCTCCTCTTAGCATGATAAAGAAGATTCAAAGAGAGTGAGATGCCAGCTCCTTTCATTCAGTCAGTAGCTTCAATAATTTCTGGACGTTTTTTAATGACAAAAATCAATGAATATTGTAAATGCACAAACAGTAATTTCTCCACATTGCAAGGTGCAATTCTGAAATTTTTTGCTTTTTCTTGCTCCTCTTAGCATGATAAAGAAGATTCAAAGAGAGTGAGATGCCAGCTCTTTTCATTCAGTCAGTAGCTTCCAACATTTCTGGTATATGAATAACATGATGTTTTTCAATGGCAAAAATCAATGAATATTGTAAATGCACAAACAGTAATTTCTCCGCATTGCAAGGTGCAATTCTGAAATTTTTTGCTTTTTCCTGCTCCTCTTAGCATGATAAAGAAGATTCAAAGAGAGTGAGATGCCAGCTCCTTTCATTCAGTCAGTAGCTTCAATCATTTCTGGACGTTTTTCAATGACAAAAATCAATCAATATTGTAAATGCACAAACAGTAATTTCTCCACATTGCAAGGTGCAATTCTGAATTTTTTTGCTTTTTCCTGCTCCTCTAAGCATGATAAAGAAGATTCAAAGAGAGTGAGATGCCAGCTCCTTTCATTCAGTCAGTAGCTTCAAACATTTCTGGACGTTTTTCAATGGCAAAAATCAATGAATATTGTAAATGCACAAACAGTAATTTCTCCACATTGCAAGGTGCAATTCTGAAATTTTTTGCTTTTTCCTGCTCCTCTTAGCATGATAAAGAAGATTCAAAGAGAGTGAGATGCCAGCTCTTTTCATTCAGTCAGTAGCTTCAAACATTTCTGGTATATGAATAACATGATGTTTTTCAATTGCAAAAATCAATGAATATTGTAAATGCACAAACAGTAATTTCTCCGCATTGCAAGGTGCAATTCTGAAATTTTTTGCTTTTTCCTGCTCCTCTTAGCATGATAAAGAAGATTCAAAGAGAGTGAGATGCCAGCTCCTTTCATTCAGTCAGTAGCTTCAATCATTTCTGGACGTTTTTCAATGACAAAAATCAATGAATATTGTAAATGCACAAACAGTAATTTCTCCACATTGCAAGGTGCAATTCTGAAATTTTTTGCTTTTCCCTGCTCCTCTTAGCATGATAAAGAAGATTCAAAGAGAGTGAGATGCCAGCTCTTTTCATTCAGTCAGTAGCTTCAAACAATTCTGGTATATGAATAACATGATGTTTTTCAATGGCAAAAATCAATGAATATTGTAAATGCACAAACAGTAATTTCTCCGCATTGCAAGGTGCAATTCTGAAATTTTTTGCTTTTTCCTGCTCCTCTTAGCATGATAAAGAAGATTCAAAGAGAGTGAGATGCCAGCTCCTTTCATTCAGTCAGTAGCTTCAAACATTTCTGGACATTTTTCAATGGCAAAAATCAATGAATATTGTAAATGCACAAACAGTAATTTCTCCACATTGCAAGGTGCAATTCTGAAATTTTTTGCTTTTTCCTGCTCCTCTAAGCATGATAAACAAGATTCAAAGAGAGTGAGATGCCAGCTCCTTTCATTCAGTCAGTAGCTTCAAACATTTCTGGACGTTTTTCAATGGCAAAAATCAATGAATATTGTAAATGCACAAACAGTAATTTCTCCACATTGCAAGGTGCAATTATGAAATTTTTTCTTTTTCCTGCTCCTCTTAGCATGATAAAGAAGATTCAAAGAGAGTGAGATGCCAGCTCTTTTCATTCAGTCAGTAGCTTCAAACATTTCTGGTATATGAATAACATGATGTTTTTCAATGGCAAAATCAATGAATATTGTAAATGCAAAAACAGTAATTTCTCCGCATTGCAAGGTGCAATTCTGAATTTTTTTGCTTTTTCCTGCTCCTCTTAGCATGATAAAGAAGATTCAAAGAGAGTGAGATGCCAGCTCCTTTCATTCAGTCAGTAGCTTCAAACATTTCTGGACATTTTTCAATGGCAAAAATCAATGAATATTGTAAATGCACAAACAGTAATTTCTCCACATTGCAAGGTGCAATTCTGAAATTTTTTGCTTTTTCCTGCTCCTCTTAGCATGATAAAGAAGATTCAAAGAGAGTGAGATGCCAGCTCTTTTCATTCAGTCAGTAGCTTCAAACATTTCTGGTATATGAATAACGTGATGTTTTTCAATGGCAAAAATCAATGAATATTGTAAATGCACAAACAGTAATTTCTCCGCATTGCAAGGTGCAATTCTGAAATTTTTTGCTTTTTCCTGCTCCTCTTAGCATGATAAAGAAGATTCAAAGAGAGTGAGAAGCCAGCTCATTTCATTCAGTCAGTAGCTTCAATCATTTCTGGACGTTTTTCAATGACAAAAATCAATGAATATTGTAAATGCACAAACAGTAATTTCTCCACATTGCAAGGTGCAATTCTGAAATTTTTTGCTTTTTCCTGCTCCTCTTAGCATGATAAAGAAGATTCGAAGAGAGTGAGATGCCAGCTCTTTTCATTCAGTCAGTAGCTTCAAACATTTCTCGTATATGAATAACATGATGTTTTTCAATGGCAAAAGTCAATGAATATTGTAAATGCACAAACAGTAATTTCTCCGCATTGCAAGGTGCAATTCTGAAATGTTTTGCTTTTTCCTGCTCCTCTTAGCATGATAAAGAAGATTCAAAGAGAGTGAGATGCCAGCTCCTTTCATTCGGTCAGTAGCTTCAATCATTTCTGGACGTTTTTCAATGGCAAAAATCAATGAATATTGTAAATGCACAAACAGTAATTTCTCCACATTGCAAGGTGCAATTCTGAAATTTTTTGCTTTTTCCTGCTCCTCTTAGCATGATAAAGAAGATTCAAAGAGAGTGAGATGCCAGCTCTTTTCATTCAGTCAGTAGCTTCAAACGTTTCTGGTATATGAATAACATGATGTTTTTCAATGGCAAAAATCAATGAATATTGTAAATGCACAAACAGTAATTTCTCCACATTGCAAGGTGCAATTCTGAAATTTTTTGCTTTTTCCTGCTCTTCTTAGCATGATAAAGATTCAAAGAGAGTGAGATGCCAGCTCTTTTCATTCAGTCAGTAGCTTCAAACATTTCTGGTATATGAATAACATGATGTTTTTCAATGGCAAAAATCAATGAATATTGTAAATGCACAAACAGTAATTTCTCCGCTTTGCAAGGTGCAATTCTGAAATTTTTTGCTTTTTCCTGCTCCTCTTAGCATGATAAAGAAGATTCAAAGAGAGTGAGATGCCAGCTCTTTTCATTCAGTCAGTAGCTTCAAACATTTCTGGTATATGAATAACATGATGTTTTTCAATGGCAAAATCAATGAATATTGTAAATGCACAAACAGTAATTTCTCCGCATTGCAAGGTGCAATTCTGAAATTTTTTGCTTTTTCCTGCTCCTCTTAGCATGATAAAGAAGATTGAAAGAGATTGAGATGCCAGCTCCTTTCATTCAGTCAGTAGCTTCAAACATTTCTGGACGTTTTTCAATGGCAAAAATCAATGAATATTGTAAATGCACAAACAGTAATTTCTCCACATTGCAAGGTGCAATTCTGAAATTTTTTGCTTTTTCTTGCTCCTCTTAGCATGATAAAGAAGATTCAAAGAGAGTGAGATGCCAGCTCTTTTCATTCAGTCAGTAGCTTCAAACATTTCTGGTATATGAATAACATGATGTTTTTCAATGGCAAAAATCAATGAATATTGTAAATGCACAAACAGTAATTTCTCCGCATTGCAAGGTGCAATTCTGAAATTTTTGCTTTTTCCTGTTGCTCTTAGCATGATAAAGAAGATTCAAAGAGAGTGAGATGCCAGCTCCTTTCATTCAGTCAGTAGCTTCAAACATTTCTGGACGTTTTTCAATGGCAAAAATCAATGAATATTGTAAATGCACAAACAGTAATTTCTCCACATTGCAAGGTGCAATTCTGAAATTTTTTGCTTTTTCCTGCTCCTCTTAGCATGATAAAGAAGATTCAAAGAGAATGAGATGCCAGCTCTTTTCATTCAGTCAGTAGCTTCAAACATTTCTGGTATATGAATAACATGATGTTTTTCAATGGCAAAATCAATGAATATTGTAAATGCAAAAACAGTAATTTCTCCGCATTGCAAGGTGCAATTCTGAAATTTTTTGCTTTTTCCTGCTCCTCTTAGCATGGTAAATAAGATTCGAAGAGAGTGAGATGCCAGCTCCTTTCATTCAGTCAGTAGCTTCAAACATTTCTGCACATTTTTCAATGGCAAAAATCAATGAATATTGTAAATGCACAAACAGTAATTTCTCCACATTGCAAGTTGCAATTCTGAAATTTTTTGCTTTTTCCTGCTCCTCTTAGCATGATAAAGAAGATTCAAAGAGAGTGAGATGCCAGCTCTTTTCATTCAGTCAGTAGCTTCAAACATTTCTGGTATATGAATAACGATGTTTTTCAATGGCAAAAATCAATGAATATTGTAAATGCACAAACAGTAATTTCTCCACATTGCAAGGTGCAATTCTGAAATTTTTTGCTTTTTCCTGCTCTTCTTAGCATGATAAAGAAGATTCAAAGAGAGTGAGATGCCAGCTCTTTTCATTCAGTCAGTAGCTTCAAACATTTCTGGTATATGAATAACATGATGTTTTTCAATGGCAAAATCAATGAATATTGTAAATGCACAAACAGTAATTTCTCCGCATTACAAGGTGCAATTCTGAAATTTTTTGCTTTTTCCTGCTCCTCTTAGCATGATAAAGAAGATTCAAAGAGAGTGAGATGCCAGCTCTTTTCATTCAGTCAGTAGCTTCAAACATTTCTGGTATATGAATAACATGATGTTTTTCAATGGCAAAAATCAATGAATATTGTAAATGCACAAACAGTAATTTCTCCTCATTGGAAGGTGCAATTCTGAAATTTTTTGCTTTTTCCTGCTCCTCTTAGCATGATAAAGAAGATTGAAAGAGATTGAGATGCCAGCTCCTTTCATTCAGTCAGTAGCTTCAAACATTTCTGGACGTTTTTCAATGGCAAAAATCAATGAATATTGTAAATGCACAAACAGTAAATTCTCCACATTGCAAGGTGCAATTCTGAAATTTTTTGCTTTTTCCTGCTCCTCTTAGCATGATAAAGAAGATTCAAAGAGAGTGAGATGCCAGCTCTTTTCATTCAGTCAGTAGCTTCAAACATTTCTGGTATATGAATAACATGATGTTTTTCAATGGCAAAAATCAATGAATATTGTAAATGCACAAACAGTAATTTCTCCGCATTGCAAGGTGCAATTCTGAAATTTTTGCTTTTTCCTGCTGCTCTTAGCATGATAAAGAAGATTCAAAGAGAGTGAGATGCCAGCTCCTATCATTCAGTCAGTAGCTTCAAACATTTCTGGACGTTTTTCAATGGCAAAAATCAATGAATATTGTAAATGCACAAACAGTAATTTCTCCACATTGCAAGGTGCAATTCTGAAATTTTTTGCTTTTTCCTGCTCCTCTTAGCATGATAAAGAAGATTCAAAGAGAATGAGATGCCAGCTCTTTTCATTCAGTCAGTAGCTTCAAATATTTCTGGTATATGAATAACATGATGTTTTTCAATGGCAAAAATCAATGAATATTGTAAATGCACAAACAGTAATTTCTCCGCATTGCAAGGTGCAATTCTGAAATTTTTTGCTTTTTCCTGCTCCTCTAAGTATGATAAAGAAGATTCAAAGAGAGTGAGATGCCAGCTCCTTTCATTCAGTGAGTAGCTTCAAACATTTCTGCACATTTTTCAATGGCAAAAATCAATGAATATTGTAAATGCACAAACAGTAATTTCTCCATATTGCAAGGTGCAATTCTGAAATTTTTTGCTTTTTCCTGCTCCTCTTAGCATGGTAAAGAAGATTCAAAGAGAGTGAGATGCCAGCTCTTTTCATTCAGTCAGTAGCTTCACACATTTCTGGTATATGAATAACGATGTTTTTCAATGGCAAAAATCAATGAATATTGTAAATGCACAAAGAGTAATTTCTCCACATTGCAAGGTGCAATTCTGAAATTTTTTGCTTTTTCCTGCTCCTCTTAACATGATAAAGAAGATTCAAAGAGAGTGAGATGCCAGCTCCTTTCATTCAGTCAGTAGCTTCAAACATTTCTGGACGTTTTTCAATGGCAAAAATCAATGAATATTGTAAATGCACAAACAGTAATTTCTCCACATTGCAAGGTGCAATTCTGAAATTTTTTGCTTTTTCCTGCTCCTCTTAGCATGATAAAGAAGATTCAAAGAGAGTGAGATGCCAGCTCTTTTCATTCAGTCAGTAGCTTCAAACATTTCTGGTATATGAATAACATGATGTTTTTCCATGGCAAAATCAATGAATATTGTAAATGCACAAACAGTAATTTCTCCGCATTGCAAGGTGCAATTCTGAAATTTTTTGCTTTTTCCTGCTCCTCTTAGCATGATAAAGAAGATTCAAAGAGAGTGAGATGCCAGCTCCTTTCATTCAGTCAGTAGCTTCAATCATTTCTGGACGTTTTTCAATGGCAAAAATCAATGAATATTGTAAATGCACAAACAGTAATTTCTCCACATTGCAAGGTGCAATTCTGAAATTTTTTGCTTTTTCCTGCTCCTCTTAGCATGATAAAGAAGATTCAAAGAGAGTGAGATGCCAGCTCTTTTCATTCAGTCAGTAGCTTCAAACATTTCTGGTATATGAATAACATGATGTTTTTCAATGGCAAAAATCAATGAATATTGTAAATGCACAAACAGTAATTTCTCCACATTGCAAGGTGCAATTCTGAAATTTTTTGCTTTTTCCTGCTCTTCTTAGCATGATAAAGAAGATTCAAAGAGAGTGAGATGCCAGCTCTTTTCATTCAGTCAGTAGCTTCAAACATTTCTGGTATATGAATAACATGATGTTTTTCCATGGCAAAAACAATGAATATTGTAAATGCACAAACAGTAATTTCTCCGCATTGCAAGGTGCAATTCTGAAATTTTTTGCTTTTTCCTGCTCCTCTTAGCATGATAAAGAAGATTCAAAGAGAGTGAGATGCCAGCTCCTTTTATTCAGTCAGTAGCTTCAATCATTTCTGGACGTTTTTCAATGGCAAAAATCAATGAATATTGTAAATGCACAAACAGTAATTTCTCCGCATTGCAAGGTGCAATTCTGAAATTTTTTGCTTTTTCCTGCTCCTCTTAGCATGATAAAGAAGATTCAAAGAGAGTGAAATGCCAGCTCCTTTCATTCAGTCAGTAGATTCAAACATTTCTGGACGTTTTTCAATGGCAAAAATCAATGAATAATGTAAATGCACAAACAGTAATTTCTCCACATTGCGAGGTGCAATTCTGAAATTTTTTGCTTTTTCCTGCTCCTCTTAGCATGATAAAGAAGATTCAAAGAGAGTGAGATGCCAGCTCTTTTCATTCAGTCAGTAGCTTCAAACATTTCTGGTATATGAATAACGATGTTTTTCAATGGCAAAAATCAATGAATATTGTAAATGCACAAACAGTAATTTCTCCACATTGCAAGGTGCAATTCTGAAATTTTTTGCTTTTTCCTGCTCTTCTTAGCATGATAAAGAAGATTCAAAGAGAGTGAGATGCCAGCTCTTTTCATTCAGTCAGTAGCTTCAAACATTTCTGGTATATGAATAACATGATGTTTTTCAATGGCAAAATCAATGAATATTGTAAATGCACAAACAGTAATTTCTCCGCATTACAAGGTGCAATTCTGAAATTTTTTGCTTTTTCCTGCTCCTCTTAGCATGATAAAGAAGATTCAAAGAGAGTGAGATGCCAGCTCCTTTCATTCAGTCAGTAGCTTCAAACATTTCTGGACGTTTTTTAATGGCAAAAATCAATGAATATTGTAAATGCACAAACAGTAATTTCTCCACATTGCAAGGTACAATTCTGAAATTTTTTGCTTTTTCCTGCTCCTCTTAGCATGATAAAGAAGATTCAAAGAGAGTGAGATGCCAGCTCTTTTCATTCAGTCAGTAGCTTCAAACATTTCTGGTATATGAATAACATGATGTTTTTCAATGGCAAAAATCAATGAATATTGTAAATGCACAAACAGTAATTTCTCCTCATTGGAAGGTGCAATTCTGAAATTTTTTGCTTTTTCCTGCTCCTCTTAGCATGATAAAGAAGATTGAAAGAGATTGAGATGCCAGCTCCTTTCATTCAGTCAGTAGCTTCAAACATTTCTGGACGTTTTTCAATGGCAAAAATCAATGAATATTGTAAATGAACAAACAGTAAATTCTCCACATTGCAAGGTGCAATTCTGAAATTTTTTGCTTTTTCCTGCTCCTCTTAGCATGATAAAGAAGATTCAAAGAGAGTGAGATGCCAGCTCTTTTCATTCAGTCAGTAGCTTCAAACATTTCTGGTATATGAATAACATGATGTTTTTCAATGGCAAAAATCAATGAATATTGTAAATGCACAAACAGTAATTTCTCCGCATTGCAAGGTGCAATTCTGAAATTTTTGCTTTTTCCTGCTGCTCTTAGCATGATAAAGAAGATTCAAAGAGAGTGAGATGCCAGCTCCTATCATTCAGTCAGTAGCTTCAAACATTTCTGGACGTTTTTCAATGGCAAAAATCAATGAATATTGTAAATGCACAAACAGTAATTTCTCCACATTGCAAGGTGCAATTCTGAAATTTTTTGCTTTTTCCTGCTCCTTTTAGCATGATAAAGAAGATTCAAAGAGAATGAGATGCCAGCTCTTTTCATTCAGTCAGTAGCTTCAAATATTTCTGGTATATGAATAACATGATGTTTTTCAATGGCAAAAATCAATGAATATTGTAAATGCACAAACAGTAATTTCTCCGCATTGCAAGGTGCAATTCTGAAATTTTTTGCTTTTTCCTGCTCCTCTAAGTATGATAAAGAAGATTCAAAGAGAGTGAGATGCCAGCTCCTTTCATTCAGTGAGTAGCTTCAAACATTTCTGCACATTTTTCAATGGCAAAAATCAATGAATATTGTAAATGCACAAACAGTAATTTCTCCATATTGCAAGGTGCAATTCTGAAATTTTTTGCTTTTTCCTGCTCCTCTTAGCATGGTAAAGAAGATTCAAAGAGAGTGAGATGCCAGCTCTTTTCATTCAGTCAGTAGCTTCACACATTTCTGGTATATGAATAACGATGTTTTTCAATGGCAAAAATCAATGAATATTGTAAATGCACAAAGAGTAATTTCTCCACATTGCAAGGTGCAATTCTGAAATTTTTTGCTTTTTCCTGCTCCTCTTAGCATGATAAAGAAGATTCAAAGAGAGTGAGATGCCAGCTCCTTTCATTCAGTCAGTAGCTTCAAACATTTCTGGACGTTTTTCAATGGCAAAAATCAATGAATATTGTAAATGCACAAACAGTAATTTCTCCACATTGCAAGGTGCAATTCTGAAATTTTTTGCTTTTTCCTGCTCCTCTTAGCATGATAAAGAAGATTCAAAGAGAGTGAGATGCCAGCTCTTTTCATTCAGTCAGTAGCTTCAAACATTTCTGGTATATGAATAACATGATGTTTTTCCATGGCAAAATCAATGAATATTGTAAATGCACAAACAGTAATTTCTCCGCATTGCAAGGTGCAATTCTGAAATTTTTTGCTTTTTCCTGCTCCTCTTAGCATGATAAAGAAGATTCAAAGAGAGTGAGATGCCAGCTCCTTTCATTCAGTCAGTAGCTTCAATCATTTCTGGACGTTTTTCAATGGCAAAAATCAATGAATATTGTAAATGCACAAACAGTAATTTCTCCACATTGCAAGGTGCAATTCTCAAATTTTTTGCTTTTTCCTGCTCCTCTTAGCATGATAAAGAAGATTCAAAGAGAGTGAGATGCCAGCTCTTTTCATTCAGTCAGTAGCTTCAAACATTTCTGGTATATGAATAACATGATGTTTTTCAATGGCAAAAATCAATGAATATTGTAAATGCACAAACAGTAATTTCTCCACATTGCAAGGTGCAATTCTGAAATTTTTTGCTTTTTCCTGCTCTTCTTAGCATGATAAAGAAGATTCAAAGAGAGTGAGATGCCAGCTCTTTTCATTCAGTCAGTAGCTTCAAACATTTCTGGTATATGAATAACATGATGTTTTTCCATGGCAAAAACAATGAATATTGTAAATGCACAAACAGTAATTTCTCCGCATTGCAAGGTGCAATTCTGAAATTTTTTGCTTTTTCCTGCTCCTCTTAGCATGATAAAGAAGATTCAAAGAGAGTGAGATGCCAGCTCCTTTTATTCAGTCAGTAGCTTCAATCATTTCTGGACGTTTTTCAATGGCAAAAATCAATGAATATTGTAAATGCACAAACAGTAATTTCTCCGCATTGCAAGGTGCAATTCTGAAATTTTTTGCTTTTTCCTGCTCCTCTTAGCATGATAAAGAAGATTCAAAGAGAGTGAAATGCCAGCTCCTTTCATTCAGTCAGTAGATTCAAACATTTCTGGACGTTTTTCAATGGCAAAAATCAATGAATAATGTAAATGCACAAACAGTAATTTCTCCACATTGCGAGGTGCAATTCTGAAATTTTTTGCTTTTTCCTGCTCCTCTTAGCATGATAAAGAAGATTCAAAGAGAGTGAGATGCCAGCTCTTTTCATTCAGTCAGTAGCTTCAAACATTTCTGGTATATGAATAACGATGTTTTTCAATGGCAAAAATCAATGAATATTGTAAATGCACAAACAGTAATTTCTCCACATTGCAAGGTGCAATTCTGAAATTTTTTGCTTTTTCCTGCTCTTCTTAGCATGATAAAGAAGATTCAAAGAGAGTGAGATGCCAGCTCTTTTCATTCAGTCAGTAGCTTCAAACATTTCTGGTATATGAATAACATGATGTTTTTCAATGGCAAAATCAATGAATATTGTAAATGCACAAACAGTAATTTCTCCGCATTACAAGGTGCAATTCTGAATTTTTTTGCTTTTTCCTGCTCCTCTTAGCATGATAAAGAAGATTCAAAGAGAGTGAGATGCCAGCTCCTTTCATTCAGTCAGTAGCTTCAATCATTTCTGGACGTTTTTTAATGGCAAAAATCAATGAATATTGTAAATGCACAAACAGTAATTTCTCCACATTGCAAGGTACAATTCTGAAATTTTTTGCTTTTTCCTGCTCCTCTTAGCATGATAAAGAAGATTCAAAGAGAGTGAGATGCCAGCTCCTTTCATTCAGTCAGTAGCTTCAATCATTTCTGGACGTTTTTCAATGGCAAAAATCAATGAATATTGTAAATGCACAAACAGTAATTTCTCCACATTGCAAGGTGCAATTCTGAAATTTTTTGCTTTTTCCTGCTCCTCTTAGCATGATAAAGAAGATACAAAGAGAGTGAGATGCCAGCTCTTTTCATTCAGTCAGTAGCTACAAACATTTCTGGTATATGAATAACGATGTTTTTCAATGGCAAAAATCAATGAATATTGTAAATGCACAAACAGTAATTTCTCCACATTGCAAGGTGCAATTCTGAAATTTTTTTCTTTTTCCTGCTCTTCTTAGCATGATAAAGAAGATTCAAAGAGAGTGAGATGCCAGCTCTTTTCATTCAGTCAGTAGCTTCAAACATTTCTGGTATATGAATAACATAATGTTTTTCAATGGCAAAAATCAATGAATATTGTAAATGCACAAACAGTAATTTCTCCGCATTGCAAGGTGCAATTCTGAAATTTTTTGCTTTTTCCTGCTCCTCTTAGCATGATAAAGAAGATTCAAAGAGAGTGAGATGCCAGCTCCTTTCATTCAGTCAGTAGCTTCAAACATTTCTGGACGTTTTTCAATGGCAAAAATCAATGAATATTGTAAATGCACAAACAGTAATTTCTACACATTGCAAGGTGCAATTCTGAAATTTTTTGCTTTTTCCTGCTCCTCTTAGCATGATAAAGAAGATTCAAAGAGAGTGAGATGCCAGCTCTTTTCATTCAGTCAGTAGCTTCAAACATTTCTGGTATATGAATAACATGATGTTTTTCAATGGCAAAAATCAATGAATATTGTAAATGCACAAACAGTAATTTCTCCGCATTGCAAGGTGCAATTCTGAAAATTTTTGCTTTTTCCTGCTCCTCTTAGCATGATAAAGAAGATTCAAAGAGAGTGAGATGCCACCTCCTTTCATTCAGTCAGTAGCTTCAAACATTTCTGGACGTTTTTCAATGGCAAAAATCAATGAATATTGTAAATGCACAAACAGTAATTTCGCCACATTGCAAGGTGCAATTCTGAAATTTTTTGCTTTTTCCTGCTCCTCTTAGCATGATAAAGAAGATACAAAGAGAGTGAGATGCCAGCTCTTTTCATTCAGTCAGTAGCTACAAACATTTCTGGTATATGAATAACGATGTTTTTCAATGGCAAAAATCAATGAATATTGTAAATGCACAAACAGTAATTTCTCCACATTGCAAGGTGCAATTCTGAAATTTTTTGCTTTTTCCTGCTCTTCTTAGCATGATAAAGAAGATTCAAAGAGAGTGAGATGCCAGCTCTTTTCATTCAGTCAGTAGCTTCAAACATTTCTGGTATATGAATAACATAATGTTTTTCAATGGCAAAAATCAATGAATATTGTAAATGCACAAACAGTAATTTCTTCGCATTGCAAGGTGCAATTCTGAAATTTTTTGCTTTTTCCTGCTCCTCTTAGCATGATAAAGAAGATTCAAAGAGAGTGAGATGCCAGCTCCTTTCATTCAGTCAGTAGCTTCAAACATTTCTGGACGTTTTTCAATGGCAAAAATCAATGAATATTGTAAATGCACAAACAGTAATTTCTCCACATTGCAAGGTGCAATTCTGAAATTTTTTGCTTTTTCCTGCTCCTCTTAGCATGATAAAGAAGATTCAAAGAGAGTGAGATGCCAGCTCTTTTCATTCAGTCAGTAGCTTCAAACATTTCTGGTATATGAATAACATGATGTTTTTCAATGGCAAAAATCAATGAATATTGTAAATGCACAAACAGTAATTTCTCCGCATTGCAAGGTGCAATTCTGAAATTTTTTGCTTTTTCCTGCTCCTCTTAGCATGATAAAGAAGATTCAAAGAGAGTGAGATGCCACCTCCTTTCATTCAGTCAGTAGCTTCAAACATTTCTGGACGTTTTTCAATGGCAAAAATCAATGAATATTGTAAATGCACAAACAGTAATTTCTCCACATTGCAAAGTGCAATTCTGAAATTTTTTGCTTTTTCCTGCTCCTCTTAGCATGATAAAGAAGATTCAAAGAGAGTGAGATGCCAGCTCTTTTCATTCAGTCAGTAGCTTCAAACATTTCTGGTATATGAATAACGATGTTTTTCAATGGCAAAAATCAATGAATATTGTAAATGCACAAACAGTAATTTCTCCGCATTGCAAGGTGCAATTCTGAAATTTTTTGCTTTTTCCTGCTCCTCTAATCATGATAAAGAAGATTCAAAGAGAGTGAGATGCCAGCTCCTTTCATTCAGTCAGTAGCTTAAAACATTTCTGGACGTTTTTCAATGGCAAAAATCAATGAATATTGTAAATGCACAAACAGTAATTTCTCCACATTGCAAGGTGCAATTCTGAAATTTTTTGCTTTTTCCTGCTCCTCTTAGCATGATAAAGAAGATTCAAAGAGAGTGAGATGCCAGCTCTTTTCATTCAGTCAGTAGCTTCAAACATTTCTGGTATATGAATAACATGATGTTTTCCATGGCAAAATCAATGAATATTGTAAATGCACAAACAGTAATTTCTCCGCATTGCAAGGTGCAATTCTGAAATTTTTTGCTTTTTCCTGCTCCTCTTAGCATGATAAAGAAGATTCAAAGAGAGTGAGATGCCAGCTCCTTTCATTCAGTCAGTAGCTTCAATCATTTCTGGACGTTTTTCAATGGCAAAAATCAATGAATATTGTAAATGCACAAACAGTAATTTCTCCACATTGCAAGGTGCAATTCTGAAATTTTTTGCTTTTTCCTGCTCCTCTTAGCATGATAAAGAAGATTCAAAGAGAGTGAGATGCCAGCTCTTTTCATTCAGTCAGTAGCTTCAAACATTTCTGGTATATGAATAACATGATGTTTTTCAATGGCAAAAATCAATGAATATTGTAAATGCACAAACAGTAATTTCTCCACATTGCAAGGTGCAATTCTGAAATTTTTTGCTTTTTCCTGCTCTTCTTAGCATGATAAAGAAGATTCAAAGAGAGTGAGATGCCAGCTCTTTTCATTCAGTCAGTAGCTTCAAACATTTCTGGTATATGAATAACATGATGTTTTTCCATGGCAAAATCAATGAATATTGTAAATGCACAAACAGTAATTTCTCCGCATTGCAAGGTGCAATTCTGAAATTTTTTGCTTTTTCCTGCTCCTCTTAGCATGATAAAGAAGATTCAAAGAGAGTGAGATGCCAGCTCCTTTCATTCAGTCAGTAGCTTCAATCATTTCTGGACGTTTTTCAATGGCAAAAATCAATGAATATTGTAAATGCACAAACAGTAATTTCTCCACATTGCAAGGTGCAATTCTGAAATTTTTTGCTTTTTCCTGCTCCTCTTAGCATGATAAAGAAGATTCAAAGAGAGTGAGATGCCAGCTCTTTTCATTCAGTCAGTAGCTTCAAACATTTCTGGTATATGAATAACATGATGTTTTCCAATGGCAAAAATCAATGAATATTGTAAATGCACAAACAGTAATTTCTCCACATTGCAAGGTGCAATTCTGAAATTTTTTGCTTTTTCCTGCTCTTCTTAGCCTGATAAAGAAGATTCAAAGAGAGTGAGATGCCAGCTCTTTTCATTCAGTCAGTAGCTTCAAACATTTCTGGTATATGAATAACATGATGTTTTTCAATGGCAAAAATCAATGAATATTGTAAATGCACAAACAGTAATTTCTCCGCATTGCAAGGTGCAATTCTGAAATTTTTTGCTTTTTCCTGCTCCTCTTAGCATGATAAAGAAGATTCAAAGAGAGTGAGATGCCAGCTCCTTTCATTCAGTCAGTAGGTTCAAACATTTCTGGACGTTTTTCAATGGCAAAAATCAATGAATATTGTAAATGCACAAACAGTAATTTCTCCACATTGCAAGGTGCAATTCTGAAATTTTTTGCTTTTTCCTGCTCCTCTTAGCATGATAAAGAAGATTCAAAGAGAGTGAGATGCCAGCTCTTTTCATTCAGTCAGTAGCTTCAAACATTTCTGGTATATGAATAACATGATGTTTTCCATGGCAAAATCAATGAATATTGTAAATGCACAAACAGTAATTTCTCCGCATTGCAAGGTGCAATTCTGAAATTCTTTGCTTTTTCCTGCTCCTCTTAGCATGATAAAGAAGATTCAAAGAGAGTGAGATGCCAGCTCCTTTCATTCAGTCAGTAGCTTCAATCATTTCTGGACGTTTTTCAATGGCAAAAATCAATGAATATTGTAAATGCACAAACAGTAATTTCTCCACATTGCAAGGTGCAATTCTGAAATTTTTTGCTTTTTCCTGCTCCTCTTAGCATGATAAAGAAGATTCAAAGAGAGTGAGATGCCAGCTCTTTTCATTCAGTCAGTAGCTTCAAACATTTCTGGTATATGAATAACATGATGTTTTTCAATGGCAAAAATCAATGAATATTGTAAATGCACAAACAGTAATTTCTCCACATTGCAAGGTGCAATTCTGAAATTTTTTGCTTTTTCCTGCTCTTCTTAGCATGATAAAGAAGATTCAAAGAGAGTGAGATGCCAGCTCTTTTCATTCAGTCAGTAGCTTCAAACATTTCTGGTATATGAATAACATGATGTTTTTCCATGGCAAAATCAATGAATATTGTAAATGCACAAACAGTAATTTCTCCGCATTGCAAGGTGCAATTCTGAAATTTTTTGCTTTTTCCTGCTCCTCTTAGCATGATAAAGAAGATTCAAAGAGAGTGAGATGCCAGCTCCTTTCATTCAGTCAGTAGCTTCAATCATTTCTGGACGTTTTTCAATGGCAAAAATCAATGAATATTGTAAATGCACAAACAGTAATTTCTCCACATTGCAAGGTGCAATTCTGAAATTTTTTGCTTTTTCCTGCTCCTCTTAGCATGATAAAGAAGATTCAAAGAGAGTGAGATGCCAGCTCTTTTCATTCAGTCAGTAGCTTCAAACATTTCTGGTATATGAATAACATGATGTTTTTCAATGGCAAAAATCAATGAATATTGTAAATGCACAAACAGTAATTTCTCCACATTGCAAGGTGCAATTCTGAAATTTTTTGCTTTTTCCTGCTCTTCTTAGCCTGATAAAGAAGATTCAAAGAGAGTGAGATGCCAGCTCTTTTCATTCAGTCAGTAGCTTCAAACATTTCTGGTATATGAATAACATGATGTTTTTCAATGGCAAAAATCAATGAATATTGTAAATGCACAAACAGTAATTTCTCCGCATTGCAAGGTGCAATTCTGAAATTTTTTGCTTTTTCCTGCTCCTCTTAGCATGATAAAGAAGATTCAAAGAGAGTGAGATGCCAGCTCCTTTCATTCAGTCAGTAGGTTCAAACATTTCTGGACGTTTTTCAATGGCAAAAATCAATGAATATTGTAAATGCACAAACAGTAATTTCTCCACATTGCAAGGTGCAATTCTGAAATTTTTTGCTTTTTCCTGCTCCTCTTAGCATGATAAAGAAGATTCAAAGAGAGTGAGATGCCAGCTCTTTTCATTCAGTCAGTAGCTTCAAACATTTCTGGTATATGAATAACATGATGTTTTTCAATGGCAAAAATCAATGAATATTGTAAATGCACAAACAGTAATTTCTCCGCATTGCAAGGTGCAATTCTGAAATTTTTTGCTTTTTCCTGCTCCTCTTAGCATGATAAAGAAGATTCAAAGATAGTGAGATGCCAGCTCCTTTCATTCAGTCAGTAGCTTCAAACATTTCTGGACGTTTTTCAATGGCAAAAATCAATGAAAATTGTAAATGCACAAACAGTAAGTTCTCCACATTGCAAGGTGCAATTCTGAAATTTTTTGCTTTTTCCTGCTCCTCTTAGCATGATAAAGAAGATTCAAAGAGAGTGAGATGCCAGCTCTTTTCATTCAGTCAGTAGCTTCAAACATTTCTGGTATATGAATAACATGATGTTTTTCAATGGCAAAAATCAATGAATATTGTAAATGCACAAACAGTAATTTCTCCACATTGCAAGGTGCAATTCTGAAATTTTTTGCTTTTTCCTGCTCTTCTTAGCCTGATAAAGAAGATTCAAAGAGAGTGAGATGCCAGCTCTTTTCATTCAGTCAGTAGCTTCAAACATTTCTGGTATATGAATAACATGATGTTTTTCAATGGCAAAAATCAATGAATATTGTAAATGCACAAACAGTAATTTCTCCGCATTGCAAGGTGCAATTCTGAAATTTTTTGCTTTTTCCTGCTCCTCTTAGCATGATAAAGAAGATTCAAAGAGAGTGAGATGCCAGCTCCTTTCATTCAGTCAGTAGGTTCAAACATTTCTGGACGTTTTTCAATGGCAAAAATCAATGAATATTGTAAATGCACAAACAGTAATTTCTCCACATTGCAAGGTGCAATTCTGAAATTTTTTCCTTTTTCCTGCTCCTCTTAGCATGATAAAGAAGATTCAAAGAGAGTGAGATGCCAGCTCTTTTCATTCAGTCAGTAGCTTCAAACATTTCTGGTATATGAATAACATGATGTTTTTCAATGGCAAAAATCAATGAATATTGTAAATGCACAAACAGTAATTTCTCCGCATTGCAAGGTGCAATTCTGAAATTTTTTGCTTTTTCCTGCTCCTCTTAGCATGATAAAGAAGATTCAAAGATAGTGAGATGCCAGCTCCTTTCATTCAGTCAGTAGCTTCAAACATTTCTGGACGTTTTTCAATGGCAAAAATCAATGAAAATTGTAAATGCACAAACAGTAAGTTCTCCACATTGCAAGGTGCAATTCTGAAATTTTTTGCTTTTTCCTGCTCCTCTTAGCATGATAAAGAAGATTCAAAGAGAGTGAGATGCCAGCTCTTTTCATTCAGTCAGTAGCTTCAAACATTTCTGGTATATGAATAACATGATGTTTTTCAATGGCAAAAATCAATGAATATTGTAAATGCACAAACAGTAATTTCTCCGCATTGCAAGGTGCAATTCTGAAATTTTTTGCTTTTTCCTGCTCCTCTAACCATGATAAAGAAGATTCAAAGAGAGTGAGATGCCAGCTCTTTTCATTCAGTCAGTAGCTTCAAACATTTCTGGTATATGAATAACATGATGTTTTTCCATGGCAAAATCAATGAATATTGTAAATGCACAAACAGTAATTTCTCCGCATTGCAAGGTGCAATTCTGAAATTTTTTGCTTTTTCCTGCTCCTCTTAGCATGATAAAGAAGATTCAAAGAGAGTGAGATGCCAGCTCCTTTCATTCAGTCAGTAGCTTCAATCATTTCTGGACGTTTTTCAATGGCAAAAATCAATGAATATTGTAAATGCACAAACAGTAATTTCTCCACATTGCAAGGTGCAATTCTGAAATTTTTTGCTTTTTCCTGCTCCTCTTAGCATGATAAAGAAGATTCAAAGAGAGTGAGATGCCAGCTCTTTTCATTCAGTCAGTAGCTTCAAACATTTCTGGTATATGAATAACATGATGTTTTTCAATGGCAAAAATCAATGAATATTGTAAATGCACAAACAGTAATTTCTCCACATTGCAAGGTGCAATTCTGAAATTTTTTGCTTTTTCCTGCTCTTCTTAGCATGATAAAAAAGATTCAAAGAGAGTGAGATGCCAGCTCTTTTCATTCAGTCAGTAGCTTCAAACATTTCTGGTATATGAATAACATGATGTTTTTCCATGGCAAAATCAATGAATATTGTAAATGCACAAACAGTAATTTCTCCACATTGCAAGGTGCAATTCTGAAATTTTTTGCTTTTTCCTGCTCCTCTTAGCATGATAAAGAAGATTCAAAGAGAGTGAGATGCCAGCTCCTTTCATTCAGTCAGTAGCTTCAATCATTTCTGGACGTTTTTCAATGGCAAAAATCAATGAATATTGTAAATGCACAAACAGTAATTTCTCCACATTGCAAGGTGCAATTCTGAAATTTTTTGCTTTTTCCTGCTCCTCTTAGCATGATAAAGAAGATTCAAAGAGAGTGAGATGCCAGCTCTTTTCATTCAGTCAGTAGCTTCAAACATTTCTGGTATATGAATAACATGATGTTTTTCAATGGCAAAAATCAATGAATATTGTAAATGCACAAACAGTAATTTCTCCACATTGCAAGGTGCAATTCTGAAATTTTTTGCTTTTTCCTGCTCTTCTTAGCATGATAAAGAAGACTCAAAGACAGTGAGATGCCAGCTCTTTTCATTCAGTCAGTAGCTTCAAACATTTCTGGTATGTGAATAACATGATGTTTTTCAATGGCAAAAATCAATGAATATTGTAAATGAACAAACAGTAATTTCTCCGCATTGCAAGGTGCAATTCTGAAATTTTTTGCTTTTTCCTGCTCCTCTTAGCATGATAAAGAAGATTCAAAGAGAGTGAGATGCCAGCTCCTTTCATTCAGTCAGTAGGTTCAAACATTTCTGGACGTTTTTCAATGGCAAAAATCAATGAATATTGTAAATGCACAAACAGTAATTTCTCCACATTGCAAGGTGCAATTCTGAAATTTTTTGCTTTTTCCTGCTCCTCTTAGCATGATAAAGAAGATTCAAAGAGAGTGAGATGCCAGCTCTTTTCATTCAGTCAGTAGCTTCAAACATTTCTGGTATATGAATAACATGATGTTTTTCAATGGCAAAAATCAATGAATATTGTAAATGCACAAACAGTAATTTCTCCGCTTTGCAAGGTGCAATTCTGAAATTTTTTGCTTTTTCCTGCTCCTCTTAGCATGATAAAGAAGATTCAAAGAGAGTGAGATGCCAGCTCCTTTCATTCAGTCAGTAGCTTCAAACATTTCTGGACGTTTTTCAATGGCAAAAATCAATGAAAATTGTAAATGCACAAACAGTAAGTTCTCCACATTGCAAGGTGCAATTCTGAATTTTTTTGCTTTTTCCTGCTCCTCTTAGCATGATAAAGAAGATTCAAAGAGAGTGAGATGCCAGCTCTTTTCATTCAGTCCGTAGCTTCAAACATTTCTGGTATATGAATAACATGATGTTTTTCAATGGCAAAAATCAATGAATATTGTAAATGCACAAACAGTAATTTCTCCGCATTGCAAGGTGCAATTCTGAAATTTTTTGCTTTTTCCTGCTCCTCTAACCATGATAAAGAAGATTCAAAGAGAGTGAGATGCCAGCTCTTTTCATTCAGTCAGTAGCTTCAAACATTTCTGGTATATGAATAACATGATGTTTTTCAATGGCAAAAATCAATGAATATTGTAAATGCACAAACAGTAATTTCTCCGCATTGCAAGGTGCAATTCTGAAATTTTTTGCTTTTTCCTGCTCCTCTTAGCATGATAAAGAAGATTCAAAGAGAGTGAGATGCCAGCTCTTTTCATTCAGTCAGTAGCTTCAAACATTTCTGGTATATGAATAACGATGTTTTTCAATGGCAAAAATCAATGAATATTGTAAATGCACAAACAGTAATTTCTCCACATTGCAAGGTGCAATTCTGAAATTTTTTGCTTTTTCCTGCTCTTCTTAGCATGATAAAGAAGATTCAAAGAGAGTGAGATGCCAGCTCTTTTCATTCAGTCAGTAGCTTCAAACATTTCTGGTATATGAATAACATGATGTTTTTCAATGGCAAAATCAATGAATATTTTAAATGCACAAACAGTAATTTCTCCGCATTACAAGGTGCAATTCTGAAATTTTTTGCTTTTTCCTGCTCCTCTTAGCATGATAAAGAAGATTCAAAGAGAGTGAGATGCCAGCTCCTTTCATTCAGTCAGTAGCTTCAAACATTTCTGGACGTTTTTTAATGGCAAAAATCAATGAATATTGTAAATGCACAAACAGTAATTTCTCCACATTGCAAGGTACAATTCTGAAATTTTTTGCTTTTTCCTGCTCCTCTTAGCATGATAAAGAAGATTCAAAGAGAGTGAGATGCCAGCTCTTTTCATTCAGTCAGTATCTTCAAACATTTCTGGTATATGAATAACATGATGTTTTTCAATGGCAAAAATCAATGAATATTGTAAATGCACAAACAGTAATTTCTCCTCATTGCAAGGTGCAATTCTGAAATTTTTTGCTTTTTCCTGCTCCTCTTAGCATGATAAAGAAGATTCAAAGAGAGGGAGATGCCAGCTCCTTTCATTCAGTTAGTAGCTTCAATCATTTCTGGACGTTTTTCAACGGCAAAAATCAATGAATATTGTAAATGCACAAACAGTAATTTCTCCACATTGCAAGGTGCAATTCTGAAATTTTTTGCTTTTTCCTGCTCCTCTTAGCATGATAAAGAAGATACAAAGAGAGTGAGATGCCAGCTCTTTTCATTCAGTCAGTAGCTACAAACATTTCTGGTATATGAATAACGATGTTTTTCAATGGCAAAAATCAATGAATATTGTAAATGCACAAACAGTAATTTCTCCACATTGCAAGGTGCAATTCTGAAATTTTTTGCTTTTTCCTGCTCCTCTTAGCATGATAAAGAAGATTCAAAGAGAGTGAGATGCCAGCTCCTTTCATTCAGTCAGTAGCTTCAATCATTTCTGGACGTTTTTCAATGGCAAAAATCAATGAATATTGTAAATGCACAAACAGTAATTTCTCCACATTGCAAGGTGCAATTCTGAAATTTTTTGCTTTTTCCTGCTCCTCTTAGCATGATAAAGAAGATTCAAAGAGAGTGAGATGCCAGCTCTTTTCATTCAGTCAGTAGCTTCAAACATTTCTGGTATATGAATAACATGATGTTTTTCAATGGCAAAAATCAATGAATATTGTAAATGCACAAACAGTAATTTCTCCACATTGCAAGGTGCAATTCTGAAATTTTTTGCTTTTTCCTGCTCTTCTTAGCATGATAAAAAAGATTCAAAGAGAGTGAGATGCCAGCTCTTTTCATTCAGTCAGTAGCTTCAAACATTTCTGGTATATGAATAACATGATGTTTTTCCATGGCAAAATCAATGAATATTGTAAATGCACAAACAGTAATTTCTCCGCATTGCAAGGTGCAATTCTGAAATTTTTTGCTTTTTCCTGCTCCTCTTAGCATGATAAAGAAGATTCAAAGAGAGTGAGATGCCAGCTCCTTTCATTCAGTCAGTAGCTTCAATCATTTCTGGACGTTTTTCAATGGCAAAAATCAATGAATATTGTAAATGCACAAACAGTAATTTCTCCACATTGCAAGGTGCAATTCTGAAATTTTTTGCTTTTTCCTGCTCTTCTTAGCATGATAAAGAAGACTCAAAGACAGTGAGATGCCAGCTCTTTTCATTCAGTCAGTAGCTTCAAACACTTCTGGTATGTGAATAACATGATGTTTTTCAATGGCAAAAATCAATGAATATTGTAAATGAACAAACAGTAATTTCTCCGCATTGCAAGGTGCAATTCTGAAATTTTTTGCTTTTTCCTGCTCCTCTTAGCATGATAAAGAAGATTCAAAGAGAGTGAGATGCCAGCTCCTTTCATTCAGTCAGTAGGTTCAAACATTTCTGGACGTTTTTCAATGGCAAAAATCAATGAATATTGTAAATGCACAAACAGTAATTTCTCCACATTGCAAGGTGCAATTCTGAAATTTTTTGCTTTTTCCTGCTCCTCTTAGCATGATAAAGAAGATTCAAAGAGAGTGAGATGCCAGCTCTTTTCATTCAGTCAGTAGCTTCAAACATTTCTGGTATATGAATAACATGATGTTTTTCAATGGCAAAAATCAATGAATATTGTAAATGCACAAACAGTAATTTCTCCGCTTTGCAAGGTGCAATTCTGAAATTTTTTGCTTTTTCCTGCTCCTCTTAGCATGATAAAGAAGATTCAAAGAGAGTGAGATGCCAGCTCCTTTCATTCAGTCAGTAGCTTCAAACATTTCTGGACGTTTTTCAATGGCAAAAATCAATGAAAATTGTAAATGCACAAACAGTAAGTTCTCCACATTGCAAGGTGCAATTCTGAATTTTTTTGCTTTTTCCTGCTCCTCTTAGCATGATAAAGAAGATTCAAAGAGAGTGAGATGCCAGCTCTTTTCATTCAGTCAGTAGCTTCAAACATTTCTGGTATATGAATAACATGATGTTTTTCAATGGCAAAAATCAATGAATATTGTAAATGCACAAACAGTAATTTCTCCGCATTGCAAGGTGCAATTCTGAAATTTTTTGCTTTTTCCTGCTCCTCTAACCATGATAAAGAAGATTCAAAGAGAGTGAGATGCCAGCTCTTTTCATTCAGTCAGTAGCTTCAAACATTTCTGGTATATGAATAACATGATGTTTTTCAATGGCAAAAATCAATGAATATTGTAAATGCACAAACAGTAATTTCTCCGCATTGCAAGGTGCAATTCTGAAATTTTTTGCTTTTTCCTGCTCCTCTTAGCATGATAAAGAAGATTCAAAGAGAGTGAGATGCCAGCTCTTTTCATTCAGTCAGTAGCTTCAAACATTTCTGGTATATGAATAACATGATGTTTTTCAATGGCAAAAATCAATGAATATTGTAAATGCACAAACAGTAATTTCTCCGCATAGCAAGGTGCAATTCTGAAATTTTTTGCTTTTTCCTGCTCCTCTTAGCATGATAAAGAAGATTCAAAGAGAGTGAGATGCCAGCTCTTTTCATTCAGTCAGTAGCTTCAAACATTTCTGGTATATGAATAACGATGTTTTTCAATGGCAAAAATCAATGAATATTGTAAATGCACAAACAGTAATTTCTCCACATTGCAAGGTGCAATTCTGAAATTTTTTGCTTTTTCCTGCTCTTCTTAGCATGATAAAGAAGATTCAAAGAGAGTGAGATGCCAGCTCTTTTCATTCAGTCAGTAGCTTCAAACATTTCTGGTATATGAATAACATGATGTTTTTCAATGGCAAAATCAATGAATATTTTAAATGCACAAACAGTAATTTCTCCGCATTACAAGGTGCAATTCTGAAATTTTTTGCTTTTTCCTGCTCCTCTTAGCATGATAAAGAAGATTCAAAGAGAGTGAGATGCCAGCTCCTTTCATTCAGTCAGTAGCTTCAAACATTTCTGGACATTTTTTAATGGCAAAAATCAATGAATATTGTAAATGCACAAACAGTAATTTCTCCACATTGCAAGGTACAATTCTGAAATTTTTTGCTTTTTCCTGCTCCTCTTAGCATGATAAAGAAGATTCAAAGAGAGTGAGATGCCAGCTCTTTTCATTCAGTCAGTAGCTTCAAACATTTCTGGTATATGAATAACATGATGTTTTTCAATGGCAAAAATCAATGAATATTGTAAATGCACAAACAGTAATTTCTCCTCATTGCAAGGTGCAATTCTGAAATTTTTTGCTTTTTCCTGCTCCTCTTAGCATGATAAAGAAGATTCAAAGAGAGGGAGATGCCAGCTCCTTTCATTCAGTTAGTAGCTTCAATCATTTCTGGACGTTTTTCAACGGCAAAAATCAATGAATATTGTAAATGCACAAACAGTAATTTCTCCACATTGCAAGGTGCAATTCTGAAATTTTTTGCTTTTTCCTGCTCCTCTTAGCATGATAAAGAAGATACAAAGAGAGTGAGATGCCAGCTCTTTTCATTCAGTCAGTAGCTACAAACATTTCTGGTATATGAATAACGATGTTTTTCAATGGCAAAAATCAATGAATATTGTAAATGCACAAACAGTAATTTCTCCACATTGCAAGGTGCAATTCTGAAATTTTTTGCTTTTTCCTGCTCCTCTTAGCATGATAAAGAAGATTCAAAGAGAGTGAGATGCCAGCTCTTTTCATTCAGTCAGTAGCTTCAAACATTTCTGGTATATGAATAACATAATGTTTTTCAATGGCAAAAATCAATGAATATTGTAAATGCACAAACAGTAATTTCTCCGCATTGCAAGGTGCAATTCTGAAATTTTTTGCTTTTTCCTGCTCCTCATAGCATGATAAAGAAGATTCAAAGAGAGTGAGATGCCAGCTCCTTTCATTCAGTCAGTAGCTTCAAACATTTCTGGACGTTTTTCAATGGCAAAAATCAATGAATATTGTAAATGCACAAACAGTAATTTCTCCACATTGCAAAGTGCAATTCTGAAATTTTTTGCTTTTTCCTGCTCCTCTTAGCATGATAAAGAAGATTCAAAGAGAGTGAGATGCCAGCTCTTTTCATTCAGTCAGTAGCTTCAAATATTTCTCGTAAATGAATAACGATGTTTTTCAATGGCAAAAATCAATGAATATTGTAAATGCACAAACAGTAATTTCTCCGCATTGCAAGGTGCAATTCTGAAATTTTTTGCTTTTTCCTGCTCCTCTAATCATGATAAAGAAGATTCAAAGAGAGTGAGATGCCAGCTCCTTTCATTCAGTCAGTAGCTTCAAACATTTCTGGACGTTTTTCAATGGCAAAAATCAATGAATATTGTAAATGCACAAACAGTAATTTCTCCACATTGCAAGGTGCAATTCTGAAATTTTTTGCTTTTTCCTGCTCCTCTTAGCATGATAAAGAAGATTCAAAGAGAGTGAGATGCCAGCTCTTTTCATTCAGTCAGTAGCTTCAAACAATTCTGGTATATGAATAACATGATGTTTTTCCATGGCAAAATCAATGAATATTGTAAATGCACAAACAGTAATTTCTCCGTATTGCAAGGTGCAATTCTGAAATTTTTTGCTTTTTCCTGCTCCTCTTAGCATGATAAAGAAGATTCAAAGAGAGTGAGATGCCAGCTCCTTTCATTCAGTCAGTAGCTTCAATCATTTCTGGACGTTTTTCAATGGCAAAAATCAATGAATATTGTAAATGCACAAACAGTAATTTCTCCACATTGCAAGGTGCAATTCTGAAATTTTTTGCTTTTTCCTGCTCCTCTTAGCATGATAAAGAAGATTCAAAGAGAGTGAGATGCCAGCTCTTTTCATTCAGTCAGTAGCTTCAAACATTTCTGGTATATGAATAACATGATGTTTTTCAATGGCAAAAATCAATGAATATTGTAAATGCACAAACAGTAATTTCTCCACATTGCAAGGTGCAATTCTGAAATTTTTTGCTTTTTCCTGCTCTTCTTAGCATGATAAAGAAGATTCAAAGAGAGTGAGATGCCAGCTCTTTTCATTCAGTCAGTAGCTTCAAACATTTCTGGTATATGAATAACATGATGTTTTTCCATGGCAAAATCAATGAATATTGTAAATGCACAAACAGTAATTTCTCCGCATTGCAAGGTGCAATTCTGAAATTTTTTGCTTTTTCCTGCTCCTCTTAGCATGATAAAGAAGATTCAAAGAGAGTGAGATGCCAGCTCCTTTCATTCAGTCAGTAGCTTCAATCATTTCTGGACGTTTTTCAATGGCAAAAATCAATGAATATTGTAAATGCACAAACAGTAATTTCTCCACATTGCAAGGTGCAATTCTGAAATTTTTTGCTTTTTCCTGCTCTTCTTAGCATGATAAAGAAGATTCAAAGAGAGTGAGATGCCAGCTCTTTTCATTCAGTCAGTAGCTTCAAACATTTCTGGTATATGAATAACATGATGTTTTTCAATGGCAAAAATCAATGAATATTGTAAATGCACAAACAGTAATTTCTCCGCATTGCAAGGTGCAATTCTGAAATTTTTTGCTTTTTCCTGCTCCTCTTAGCATGATAAAGAAGATTCAAAGAGAGTGAGATGCCAGCTCCTTTCATTCAGTCAGTAGGTTCAAACATTTCTGGACGTTTTTCAATGGCAAAAATCAATGAATATTGTAAATGCACAAACAGTAATTTCTCCACATTGCAAGGTGCAATTCTGAAATTTTTTGCTTTTTCCTGCTCCTCTTAGCATGATAAAGAAGATTCAAAGAGAGTGAGATGCCAGCTCTTTTCATTCAGTCAGTAGCTTCAAACATTTCTGGTATATGAATAACATGATGTTTTTCAATGGCAAAAATCAATGAATATTGTAAATGCACAAACAGTAATTTCTCCGCATTGCAAGGTGCAATTCTGAAATTTTTTGCTTTTTCCTGCTCCTCTTAGCATGATAAAGAAGATTCAAAGAGAGTGAGATGCCAGCTCCTTTCATTCAGTCAGTAGCTTCAAACATTTCTGGACGTTTTTCAATGGCAAAAATCAATGAAAATTGTAAATGCACAAACAGTAAGTTCTCCACATTGCAAGGTGCAATTCTGAAATTTTTTGCTTTTTCCTGCTCCTCTTAGCATGATGAAGAAGATTCAAAGAGAGTGAGATGCCAGCTCTTTTCATTCAGTCAGTAGCTTCAAACATTTCTGGTATATGAATAACATGATGTTTTTCAATGGCAAAAATCAATGAATATTGTAAATGCACAAACAGTAATTTCTCCGCATTGCAAGGTGCAATTCTGAAATTTTTTGCTTTTTCCTGCTCCTCTTAGCATGATAAAGAAGATTCAAAGAGAGTGAGATGCCAGCTCCTTTCATTCAGTCAGTAGGTTCAAACATTTCTGGACGTTTTTCAATGGCAAAAATCAATGAATATTGTAAATGCACAAACAGTAATTTCTCCACATTGCAAGGTGCAATTCTGAAATTTTTTGCTTTTTCCTGCTCCTCTTAGCATGATAAAGAAGATTCAAAGAGAGTGAGATGCCAGCTCTTTTCATTCAGTCAGTAGCTTCAAACATTTCTGGTATATGAATAACATGATGTTTTTCAATGGCAAAAATCAATGAATATTGTAAATGCACAAACAGTAATTTCTCCGCATTGCAAGGTGCAATTCTGAAATTTTTTGCTTTTTCCTGCTCCTCTTAGCATGATAAAGAAGATTCAAAGAGAGTGAGATGCCAGCTCCTTTCATTCAGTCAGTAGCTTCAAACATTTCTGGACGTTTTTCAATGGCAAAAATCAATGAAAATTGTAAATGCACAAACAGTAAGTTCTCCACATTGCAAGGTGCAATTCTGAAATTTTTTGCTTTTTCCTGCTCCTCTTAGCATGATAAAGAAGATTCAAAGAGAGTGAGATGCCAGCTCTTTTCATTCAGTCAGTAGCTTCAAACATTTCTGGTATATGAATAACATGATGTTTTTCAATGGCAAAAATCAATGAATATTGTAAATGCACAAACAGTAATTTCTCCGCATTGCAAGGTGCAATTCTGAAATTTTTTGCTTTTTCCTGCTCCTCTAACCATGATAAAGAAGATTCAAAGAGAGTGAGATGCCAGCTCCTTTCATTCAGTCAGTAGCTTCAAACATTTCTGGATGTTTTTCAATGGCAAAAATCAATGAATATTATAAATGCACAAACAGTAATTTCTCCACATTGCAAGGTGCAATTCTGAAATTTTTTGCTTTTTCCTGCTCCTCTTAGCATGATAAAGAAGATTCAAAGAGAGTGAGATGCCATCTCTTTTCATTCAGTCAGTAGCTTCAAATATTTCTGGTATATGAATAACATGTTGTTTTTCAATGGCAAAATCATTGAATATTGTAAATGCACAAACAGTAATTTCTCCGCATTGCAAGGTGCAATTCTGAAATTTTTTGCTTTTTCCTGCTCCTATTAGCATGATAAATTAGATTCAAAGAGAATGAGATGCCAGCTCCTTTCATTCAGTCAGTAGCTTCAAACATTTCTGGACATTTTTCAATGGCAAAAATAAATGAATATTGTAAATGCACAAACAGTAATTTCTCCACATTGCAAGGTGCAATTCTGAAATTTTTTGCTTTTTCCTGCTCCTCTAAGCATGATAAAGAAGATTCAAAGAGATTGAGATGCCAGCTCCTTTCATTCAGTCAGTAGCTTCAAACATTTCTGGACGTTTTTCAATGGCAAAAATCAATGAATATTGTAAATGTACAAACAGTAATTTCTCCACATTGCAAGGTGCAATTCTTAAATTTTTTGCTTTTTCCTGCTCCTCTTAGCATGATAAAGAAGATTCAAAGAGAGTGAGATGCCATCTCTTTTCATTCAGTCAGTAGCTTCAAATATTTCTGGTATATGAATAACATGTTGTTTTTCAATGGCAAAATCATTGAATATTGTAAATGCACAAACAGTAATTTCTCCGCATTGCAAGGTGCAATTCTGAAATTTTTTGCTTTTTCCTGCTCCTATTAGCATGATAAAGAAGATTCAAAGAGAATGAGATGCCAGCTCCTTTCATTCAGTCAGTAGCTTCAAACATTTCTGGACATTTTTCAATGGCAAAAATAAATGAATATTGTAAATGCACAAACAGTAATTTCTCCACATTGCAAGGTGCAATTCTGAAATTTTTTGCTTTTTCCTGCTCCTCTAAGCATGATAAAGAAGATTCAAAGAGATTGAGATGCCAGCTCCTTTCATTCAGTCAGTAGCTTCAAACATTTCTGGACGTTTTTCAATGGCAAAAATCAATGAATATTGTAAATGCACAAACAGTAATTTCTCCACATTGCAAGGTGCAATTCTTAAATTTTTTGCTTTTTCCTGCTCCTCTTAGCATGATAAAGAAGATTCAAAGAGAGTGAGATGCCAGCTCGTTTCATTCAGTCAGTAGCTTCAAACATTTCTGATATATGAATAACATGATGTTTTTCAATGGCAAAATCAATGAATATTGTAAATGCAAAAACAGTAATTTCTCCGCATTGCAAGGTGCAATTCTGAAATTTTTTGCTTTTTCCTGCTCCACCAGCCGTCAGCCGCCCCAGAAATGGCGCATTCATAGGATGCGCCAATTCTGGCACTTAGCCTCGCTCTTCCACGCTGCCCTGGTGCGGTGGCAGGGGGTAATAGGGTTGGGGTTGATGTCAGCTTATAATGCCAGCTGACATCAAGCCCAGGTTAGTAATGGAGAGGCGTCTATAAGACACCCCCATTACTAACCCCATAGTCAAAGTTAAAAAAAACACAAACACCCAGAATAAAGTCCTTTAATTGAAATAAAGACACAATCCTTTATTGTTCTAAATTAAACCATACTTACCATCACGCCCATTCCAGCTGAAGCCAACGATCTCCTGCAATAAAAGAAAAATAATAAAGCAACCTCATCCTTACCTTTCCATGGTTCCCACGACAGCTTCAGCTCTGCTACATCGAGATGACAGGCTGGACCGCAGCAGAACGCTGCCATCCAGCCTGTCATCCCGCAGACACTGATAAGCGCAGGCTTGCTTGCGCTGCTCAGCGTCTCTCTGTGACGACATCCAGATGAGCCGAGTTCATGTCCAATGAACTCGGCTCACCTCATGCACGTCACTGACAGCGTGGGAAAATTCTCACGCTGAAGCGCTGATTGCAGGAGAATTTTGCAACGCTGTCAGTGATGTGCAGGAGGTGAGCTGAGTTCATTGGACATGAGTTTTTGTGCCCCCAACCACCAGCTGCCTATTTGTACCTGGCCGGACACAACAATATAGGGAAGCCCTTTTTTTCTTAATTATTTCATGAAATAATTTAAAGAAAATTGACGTGGGGCTTCGCCCTGTTTTTGTGTCCAGCCAGGTACAACTAGGCAGCTGGGGGCTGGAATCCGCAGCGCAGGGAGGCCCAAGCTTTCTGGGCCACCCCCGCTGCAAATTGCAGTCCGCAGCCACCCCGGAAAATAGCGCGTTCATAGAAGCGCCATCTTCTGGCGCTGTACCCAACTCATCCAGGGCCCTGATGCGGTGGCTCACTGGGTAATAAAGGGGTTAGGGCCAGCTTGGCATTATCAGCTGGCCCTAAGCCCGAAATTCATGGGGTCACGCCAATATTAGACATGACCACCATGAATTTCTAGTAAAGTATTTAAAAAAAACACAAACACCCAGAAAAAAGTCCTTTAATTGAAATAAACACACAATTCTTTATTGTTCTAAATTAAACCATACTTACCATCACGCCCATTCCAGCTGAAGCCAACGATCTCCTGAAATAAAAGAAAAATAATAAAGCAACATCATCCTTACGTTTCCATGGTTCCCATGACAGCTTCAGCTCTGCTACATCGAGATGACAGGCTGGACCGCAGCAGAACGCTGCCATCCAGCCTGTCATCCCGCAGACACTGAGAAGCGCAGGCTTGCTTGCGCTCCACAGTGTCTCTCTGTGAGGGCATCCAGATGAGCCGAGTTAATGTCCAATGAACTCGGCTCACCTCATGCACGTCACTGACAGCGTGGGAAAATTCTCCTGCACTCAGCGCTTCAGCGTGGGAGAATTCTCACACTGAAGCGCTGAGTGCAGGAGAATTCTCCCACGCTGTCAGTGACGTGCAGGAGGTGAGCTGAGTTCATTGGACATGAGCTCACCTTATGCACGTCACTGACAGCGTGGGAAAATTCTCCTGCACTCAGCGCTTCAGCGTGGGAGAATTCTCACGCTGAAGCGCTGAGTGCAGGAGAATTCTCCCACGCTGTCAGTGACGTGCAGGAGGTGAGCTGAGTTCATTGGACATGAGCTCACCTTATGCACGTCACTGACAGCGTGGGAGAATTCTCCTGCACTCACCGCTTCAGCGTGAGAATTTTCCCACGCTGTCAGTGACGTGCATGAGGTGAGCCGAGTTCATTGGACATGAACTCGGCTCATCTGGATGTCGTCACAGAGAGACGCTGAGCAGCGCAAGCAAGCCTGCGCTTCTCAGTGTCTGCGGGATGAGAGGCTGGATGGCAGCGTTCTGCTGCGGTCCAGCCTGTCATCTCGATGTAGCAGAGCTGAAGCTGTCGTGGGAACCATGGAAAGGTAAGGATGAGGTTGCTTTATTATTTTTCTTTTATTGCAGGAGATCGTTGGCTTCAGCTGGAATGGGCGTGACGGTAAGTATGGTTTAATTTAGAACAATAAAGGATTGTGTCTTTATTTCAATTAAAGGACTTTATTCTGGGTGTTTGTGTTTTTTTTAACTTTGACTATGGGGTTAGTAATGGGGGTGTCTTATAGACGCCTCTCCATTACTAACCTGGGCTTGATGTCAGCTGGCATTATAAGCTGACATCAACCCCAACCCTATTACCCCCTGCCACCGCACCAGGGCAGCGTGGAAGAGCGAGGCTAAGTGCCAGAATTGGCGCATCCTATGAATGCGCCATTTCTGGGGCGGCTGACGGCTGGTGTTTCTAGCCTGGGAGGGGGCCAATATTCATGGCTCCCTTCCTGGGCTATTAATATCAGCCCCCAGCTGTCTGCCTAGCCTTTGCTAGCTATTAAATTAGGGGGGACCCCACGTCATTTTTTTGGGGGGGTCCCCCATTTTAATAGCTAGTAAAGGCTATGTATTCAGCTGGGGGCTGATATTAGTAGCCTGGGAAGCTCCGTGGGTATTACCCCCTTCCCAGGCTTCAAACATCTGCCCCAGCCGTCTGCTTAACCTCCGCTAGAGCCTAAAATTAAGGGGAACCCCACGCCAATTTTTTTAATAATAAATCCTTTATTTTAACACTAAATGACAAGTACAGTAATCAACACTATCACTGTACTTCATATATATGTGACTGACATGTTTCTATCTATCTAATCTATGTGTGAAGCTCTATTCTGTCTGTTATAAATTGTCGGGTACAGATGCTGAATTGCCGGCCGGCTTTTTTAAAGAGACGGTGCATGAAAACACTATTATTTTTTTTGATAAATCCTTTACGCTAAATGACAAGTACAGTAAGCAACACTATCACTGTACTTATTATATATGTGACTGACATGTTTCTATCTATCTAATCTATGTGTGAAGCTCTATTCTGTCTGTTATAAATTGTCGGGTACCGCTGCTGAATTGCCGGCCGGCTTTTTTAAAGAGACGGTGCATGAAAACACTATTATTTTTTTTGATAAATCCTTTACGCTAAATGACAAGTACAGTAAGCAACACTATCACTGTACTTCATATATATGTGACTGACATGTTTATATCTATCTAATCTATGTGTGAAGCTCTATTCTTTCGGTTCTAAATTGTCGGGTACCGGTGTATGCCGCTGCTGAATTGCCGGCTTTTCATGTTTCACTGTTGGCACTGTTCCCATCGATTTGGGCAATCACTGTAATGCCACAACCACCATGGCTGTGGCATTACAGTGAGTGGCAGACAATCCCTGCATGATTGGTGCTCTAAATAGCGAAAGACATGCAGGACACTCTTTTGGTGCACGAACAGTTATCGAACATAACCTCGAACAGCCGAATTTTTTGCAAATCGTTCGGGTTCGTCGAACAACTCGAACACCGCCCAAAACAGCTCGAATTTGAGATTGGCGAACAGTTCTAGTCGAACACCGCTCATCTCTATGAATAACATGATGTTTTTCAATGGCAAAAATCAATGAATATTGTAAATGCACAAACAGTAATTTCTCCGCATTGCAAGGTGCAATTCTGAAATTTTTTGCTTTTTCCTGCTCCTCTTAGCATGATAAAGAAGATTCAAAGAGAGTGAGATGCCAGCTCCTTTCATTCAGTCAGTAGCTTCAATCATTTCTGGACGTTTTTCAATGACAAAAATCAATGAATATTGTAAATGCACAAACAGTAATTTCTCCACATTGCAAGGTGCAATTCTGAAATTTTTTGCTTTTTCCTGCTCCTCTTAGCATGATAAAGAAGATTCAAAGAGACTGAGATGCCAGCTCTTTTCATTCAGTCAGTAGCTTCAAACATTTCTGGTATATGAATAACATGATCTTTTTCAATGTCAAAAATCAATGAATATTGTAAATGCACAAACAGTAATTTCTCCACATTGCAAGGTGCAATTCTGAAATTTTTTGCTTTTTCCTGCTCCTCTAAGCATGATAAAGAAGATTCAAAGAGAGTGAGATGCCAGCTCCTTTCATTCAGTCAGTAGCTTCAAACATTTCTGGACGTTTTTCAATGGCAAAAATCAATGAATATTGTAAATGCACAAACAGTAATTTCTCCACATTGCAAGGTGCAATTCTTAAATTTTTTGCTTTTTCCTGCTCCTCTTAGCATGATAAAGAAGATTCAAAGAGAGTGAGATGCCAGCTCGTTTCATTCAGTCAGTAGCTTCAAACATTTCTGGTATATGAATAACATGATGTTTTTCAATGGCAAAATCAATGAATATTGTAAATGCAAAAACAGTAATTTCTCCGCATTGCAAGGTGCAATTCTGAAATTTTTTGCTTTTTCCTGCTCCTCTTAGCATGATAAATAAGATTCAAAGAGAGTGAGATGCCAGCTCCTTTCATTCAGTCAGTAGCTTCAAACATTTCTGGACATTTTTCAATGGCAAAAATCAATGAATATTGTAAATGCACAAACAGTAATTTCTCCACATTGCAAGGTGCAATTCTGAAATTTTTTGCTTTTTCCTGCTCCTCTTAGCATGATAAAGAAGATTCAAAGAGAGTGAGATGCCAGCTCTTTTCATTCAGTCAGTAGCTTCAAACATTTCTGGTATATGAATAACATGATGTTTTTCAATGGCAAAAATCAATGAATATTGTAAATGCACAAACAGTAATTTCTCCGCATTGCAAGGTGCAATTCTGAAATTTTTTGCTTTTTCCTGCTCCTCTTAGCATGATAAAGAAGATTCAAAGAGAGTGAGATGCCAGCTCCTTTCATTCAGTCAGTAGCTTCAATCATTTCTGGACGTTTTTCAATGACAAAAATCAATGAATATTGTAAATGCACAAACAGTAATTTCTCCACATTGCAAGGTGCAATTCTGAAATTTTTTGCTTTTTCCTGCTCCTCTTAGCATGATAAAGAAGATTCAAAGAGAGTGAGATGCCAGCTCTTTTCATTCAGTCAGTAGCTTCAAACATTTCTGGTATATGAATAACATGATGTTTTTCAATGGCAAAATCAATTAATATTGTAAATGCAAAAACATTAATTTCTCCGCATTGCAAGGTGCAATTCTGAAATTTTTTGCTTTTTCCTGCTCCCCTTAGCATGATAAATAAGATTCAAAGAGAGTGAGATGCCAGCTCCTTTCATTCAGTCAGTAGCTTCAAACATTTCTGGACATTTTTCAATGGCAAAAATCAATGAATATTGTAAATGCACAAACAGTAATTTCTCCACATTGCAAGGTGCAATTCTGAAATTTTTTGCTTTTTCCTGCTCCTCTTAGCATGATAAAGAAGATTCAAAGAGAGTGAGATGCCAGCTCTTTTCATTCAGTCAGTAGCTTCAAACATTCCTGGTATATGAATAACATGATGTTTTTCAATGGCAAAAATCAATGAATATTGTAAATGCACAAACAGTAATTTCTCCGCATTGCAAGGTGTAATTCTGAAATTTTTTGCTTTTTCCTGCTCCTCTTAGCATGATAAAGAAGATTCAAAGAGAGTGAGATGCCAGCTCCTTTCATTCAGTCAGTAGCTTCAATCATTTCTGGATGTTTTTCAATGACAAAAATCAATGAATATTGTAAATGCACAAACAGTAATTTCTCCACATTGCAAGGTGCAATTCTGAAATTTTTTGCTTTTTCCTGCTCCTCTTAGCATAATAAAGAAGATTCAAAGAGAGTGAGATGCCAGCTCTTTTCATTCAGTCAGTAGCTTCAAACATTTCTGGTATATGAATAACATGATGTTTTTCAATGGCAAAAATCAATGAATATTGTAAATGCACAAACAGTAATTTCTCCACATTGCAAGGTGCAATTCTGAAATTTTTTGCTTTTTCCTGCTCCTCTTAGCATGATAAAGAAGATTCAAAGAGAGTGAGATGCCAGCTCCTTTCATTCAGTCAGTAACTTCAAACATTTCTGGACGTTTTTCAATGGCAAAAATCAATGAATATTGTAAATGCACAAACAGTAATTTCTCCACATTGCAAGGTGCAATTCTGAAATTTTTTGCTTTTTCCTGCTCCTCTTAGCATGATAAAGAAGATTCAAAGAGAGTGAGATGCCAGCTCTTTTCATTCAGTCAGTAGCTTCAAACATTTCTGGTATATGAATAACATGATGCTTTTCAATGGCAAAAATCAATGAATATTGTAAATGCACAAACAGTAATTTCTCCGCATTGCAAGGTGCAATTCTGAAATTTTTTGCTTTTTCCTGCTCCTCTTAGCATGATAAAGAAGATTCAAAGAGAGTGAGATGCCAGCTCCTTTCATTCAGTCAGTAGCTTCAAACATTTCTGGACGTTTTTCAATGGCAAAAATCAATGAATATTGTAAATGCACAAACAGTAATTTCTCCACATTGCAAGGTGCAATTCTGAAATTTTTTGCTTTTTCCTGCTCCTCTTAGCATGATAAAGAAGATTCAAAGAGAGTGAGATGCCAGCTCCTTTCATTCAGTCAGTAGCTTCAAACATTTCTGGACGTTTTTCAATGGCAAAAATCAATGAATATTGTAAATGCACAAACAGTAATTTCTCCACATTGCAAGGTGCAATTCTGAAATTTTTTGCTTTTTCCTGCTCCTCTTAGCATGATAAAGAAGATTCAAAGAGAGTGAGATGCCAGCTCTTTTCATTCAGTCAGTAGCTTCAAACATTTCTGGTATATGAATAACATGATGTTTTTCAATGGCAAAATCAATTAATATTGTAAATGCAAAAACAGTAATTTCTCCGCATTGCAAGGTGCAATTCTGAAATTTTTTGCTTTTTCCTGCTCCCCTTAGCATGATAAATAAGATTCAAAGAGAGTGAGATGCCAGCTCCTTTCATTCAGTCAGTAGCTTCAAACATTTCTGGACATTTTTCAATGGCAAAAATCAATGAATATTGTAAATGCACAAACAGTAATTTCTCCACATTGCAAGGTGCAATTCTGAAATTTTTTGCTTTTTCCTGCTCCTCTTAGCATGATAAAGAAGATTCAAAGAGAGTGAGATGCCAGCTCTTTTCATTCAGTCAGTAGCTTCAAACATTTCTGGTATATGAATAACATGATGTTTTTCAATGGCAAAAATCAATGAATATTGTAAATGCACAAACAGTAATTTCTCCGCATTGCAAGGTGTAATTCTGAAATTTTTTGCTTTTTCCTGCTCCTCTTAGCATGATAAAGAAGATTCAAAGAGAGTGAGATGCCAGCTCCTTTCATTCAGTCAGTAGCTTCAATCATTTCTGGATGTTTTTCAATGACAAAAATCAATGAATATTGTAAATGCACAAACAGTAATTTCTCCACATTGCAAGGTGCAATTCTGAAATTTTTTGCTTTTTCCTGCTCCTCTTAGCATAATAAAGAAGATTCAAAGAGAGTGAGATGCCAGCTCTTTTCATTCAGTCAGTAGCTTCAAACATTTCTGGTATATGAATAACATGATGTTTTTCAATGGCAAAAATCAATGAATATTGTAAATGCACAAACAGTAATTTCTCCACATTGCAATGTGCAATTCTGAAATTTTTTGCTTTTTCCTGCTCCTCTTAGCATGATAAAGAAGATTCAAAGAGAGTGAGATGCCAGCTCCTTTCATTCAGTCAGTAACTTCAAACATTTCTGGACGTTTTTCAATGGCAAAAATCAATGAATATTGTAAATGCACAAACAGTAATTTCTCCACATTGCAAGGTGCAATTCTGAAATTTTTTGCTTTTTCCTGCTCCTCTTAGCATGATAAAGAAGATTCAAAGAGAGTGAGATGCCAGCTCTTTTCATTCAGTCAGTAGCTTCAAACATTTCTGGTATATGAATAACATGATGCTTTTCAATGGCAAAAATCAATGAATATTGTAAATGCACAAACAGTAATTTCTCCGCATTGCAAGGTGCAATTCTGAAATTTTTTGCTTTTTCCTGCTCCTCTTAGCATGATAAAGAAGATTCAAAGAGAGTGAGATGCCAGCTCCTTTCATTCAGTCAGTAGCTTCAAACATTTCTGGACGTTTTTCAATGGCAAAAATCAATGAATATTGTAAATGCACAAACAGTAATTTCTCCACATTGCAAGGTGCAATTCTGAAATTTTTTGCTTTTTCCTGCTCCTCTTAGCATGATAAAGAAGATTCAAAGAGAGTGAGATGCCAGCTCTTTTCATTCAGTCAGTAGCTTCAAACATTTCTGGTATATGAATAACATGATGCTTTTCAATGGCAAAAATCAATGAATATTGTAAATGCACAAACAGTAATTTCTCCGCATTGCAAGGTGCAATTCTGAAATTTTTTGCTTTTTCCTGCTCCTCTTAGCATGATAAAGAAGATTCAAAGAGAGTGAGATGCCAGCTCTTTTCATTCAGTCAGTAGCTTCAAACATTTCTGGTATATGAATAACATGATGCTTTTCAATGGCAAAAATCAATGAATATTGTAAATGCACAAACAGTAATTTCTCCGCATTGCAAGGTGCAATTCTGAAATTTTTTGCTTTTTCCTGCTCCTCTTAGCATGATAAAGAAGATTCAAAGAGAGTGAGATGCCAGCTCCTTTCATTCAGTCAGTAGCTTCAAACATTTCTGGACGTTTTTCAATGGCAAAAATCAATGAATATTGTAAATGCACAAACAGTAATTTCTCCACATTGCAAGGTGCAATTCTGAAATTTTTTGCTTTTTCCTGCTCCTCTTAGCATGATAAAGAAGATTCAAAGAGAGTGAGATGCCAGCTCTTTTCATTCAGTCAGTAGCTTCAAACATTTCTGGTATATGAATAACATGATGTTTTTCAATGGCAAAAATCAATGAATATTGTAAATGCACAAACAGTAATTTCTCCGCTTTGCAAGGTGCAATTCTGAAATTTTTTGCTTTTTCCTGCTCCTCTTAGCATGATAAAGAAGATTCAAAGAGAGTGAGATGCCAGCTCTTTTCATTCAGTCAGTAGCTTCAAACATTTCTGGTATATGAATAACATGATGCTTTTCAATGGCAAAAATCAATGAATATTGTAAATGCACAAACAGTAATTTCTCCGCATTGCAAGGTGCAATTCTGAAATTTTTTGCTTTTTCCTGCTCCTCTTAGCATGATAAAGAAGATTCAAAGAGAGTGAGATGCCAGCTCCTTTCATTCAGTCAGTAGCTTCAAACATTTCTGGACGTTTTTCAATGGCAAAAATCAATGAATATTGTAAATGCACAAACAGTAATTTCTCCACATTGCAAGGTGCAATTCTGAAATTTTTTGCTTTTTCCTGCTCCTCTTAGCATGATAAAGAAGATTCAAAGAGAGTGAGATGCCAGCTCCTTTCATTCAGTCAGTAGCTTCAAACATTTCTGGACGTTTTTCAATGGCAAAAATCAATGAATATTGTAAATGCACAAACAGTAATTTCTCCACATTGCAAGGTGCAATTCTGAAATTTTTTGCTTTTTCCTGCTCCTCTTAGCATGATAAAGAAGATTCAAAGAGAGTGAGATGCCAGCTCTTTTCATTCAGTCAGTAGCTTCAAACATTTCTGGTATTTGAATAACATGATGTTTTTCAATGGCAAAATCAATTAATATTGTAAATGCAAAAACAGTAATTTCTCCGCATTGCAAGGTGCAATTCTGAAATTTTTTGCTTTTTCCTGCTCCCCTTAGCATGATAAATAAGATTCAAAGAGAGTGAGATGCCAGCTCCTTTCATTCAGTCAGTAGCTTCAAACATTTCTGGACATTTTTCAATGGCAAAAATCAATGAATATTGTAAATGCACAAACAGTAATTTCTCCACATTGCAAGGTGCAATTCTGAAATTTTTTGCTTTTTCCTGCTCCTCTTAGCATGATAAAGAAGATTCAAAGAGAGTGAGATGCCAGCTCTTTTCATTCAGTCAGTAGCTTCAAACATTTCTGGTATATGAATAACATGATGTTTTTCAATGGCAAAAATCAATGAATATTGTAAATGCACAAACAGTAATTTCTCCGCATTGCAAGGTGTAATTCTGAAATTTTTTGCTTTTTCCTGCTCCTCTTAGCATGATAAAGAAGATTCAAAGAGAGTGAGATGCCAGCTCCTTTCATTCAGTCAGTAGCTTCAATCATTTCTGGATGTTTTTCAATGACAAAAATCAATGAATATTGTAAATGCACAAACAGTAATTTCTCCACATTGCAAGGTGCAATTCTGAAATTTTTTGCTTTTTCCTGCTCCTCTTAGCATAATAAAGAAGATTCAAAGAGAGTGAGATGCCAGCTCTTTTCATTCAGTCAGTAGCTTCAAACATTTCTGGTATATGAATAACATGATGTTTTTCAATGGCAAAAATCAATGAATATTGTAAATGCACAAACAGTAATTTCTCCACATTGCAATGTGCAATTCTGAAATTTTTTGCTTTTTCCTGCTCCTCTTAGCATGATAAAGAAGATTCAAAGAGAGTGAGATGCCAGCTCCTTTCATTCAGTCAGTAACTTCAAACATTTCTGGACGTTTTTCAATGGCAAAAATCAATGAATATTGTAAATGCACAAACAGTAATTTCTCCACATTGCAAGGTGCAATTCTGAAATTTTTTGCTTTTTCCTGCTCCTCTTAGCATGATAAAGAAGATTCAAAGAGAGTGAGATGCCAGCTCTTTTCATTCAGTCAGTAGCTTCAAACATTTCTGGTATATGAATAACATGATGCTTTTCAATGGCAAAAATCAATGAATATTGTAAATGCACAAACAGTAATTTCTCCGCATTGCAAGGTGCAATTCTGAAATTTTTTGCTTTTTCCTGCTCCTCTTAGCATGATAAAGAAGATTCAAAGAGAGTGAGATGCCAGCTCCTTTCATTCAGTCAGTAGCTTCAAACATTTCTGGACGTTTTTCAATGGCAAAAATCAATGAATATTGTAAATGCACAAACAGTAATTTCTCCACATTGCAAGGTGCAATTCTGAAATTTTTTGCTTTTTCCTGCTCCTCTTAGCATGATAAAGAAGATTCAAAGAGAGTGAGATGCCAGCTCTTTTCATTCAGTCAGTAGCTTCAAACATTTCTGGTATATGAATAACATGATGCTTTTCAATGGCAAAAATCAATGAATATTGTAAATGCACAAACAGTAATTTCTCCGCATTGCAAGGTGCAATTCTGAAATTTTTTGCTTTTTCCTGCTCCTCTTAGCATGATAAAGAAGATTCAAAGAGAGTGAGATGCCAGCTCTTTTCATTCAGTCAGTAGCTTCAAACATTTCTGGTATATGAATAACATGATGCTTTTCAATGGCAAAAATCAATGAATATTGTAAATGCACAAACAGTAATTTCTCCGCATTGCAAGGTGCAATTCTGAAATTTTTTGCTTTTTCCTGCTCCTCTTAGCATGATAAAGAAGATTCAAAGAGAGTGAGATGCCAGCTCCTTTCATTCAGTCAGTAGCTTCAAACATTTCTGGACGTTTTTCAATGGCAAAAATCAATGAATATTGTAAATGCACAAACAGTAATTTCTCCACATTGCAAGGTGCAATTCTGAAATTTTTTGCTTTTTCCTGCTCCTCTTAGCATGATAAAGAAGATTCAAAGAGAGTGAGATGCCAGCTCTTTTCATTCAGTCAGTAGCTTCAAACATTTCTGGTATATGAATAACATGATGTTTTTCAATGGCAAAAATCAATGAATATTGTAAATGCACAAACAGTAATTTCTCCGCTTTGCAAGGTGCAATTCTGAAATTTTTTGCTTTTTCCTGCTCCTCTTAGCATGATAAAGAAGATTCAAAGAGAGTGAGATGCCTGCTCCTTTCATTCAGTCAGTAGCTTCAAACATTTCTGGACGTTTTTCAATGGCAAAAATCAATGAATATTGTAAATGCACAAACAGTAATTTCTCCACATTGCAAGGTGCAGTTCTGAAATTTTTTGCTTTTTCCTGCTCCTCTTAGCATGATAAAGAAGATTCAAAGAGAGTGAGATGCCAGCTCTTTTCATTCAGTCAGTAGCTTCAAACATTTCTGGTATATGAATAACATGATGTTTTTCAATGGCAAAAATCAATGAATATTGTAAATGCACAAACAGTAATTTCTCCACATTGCAATGTGCAATTCTGAAATTTTTTGCTTTTTCCTGCTCCTCTTAGCATGATAAAGAAGATTCAAAGAGAGTGAGATGCCAGCTCCTTTCATTCAGTCAGTAACTTCAAACATTTCTGGACGTTTTTCAATGGCAAAAATCAATGAATATTGTAAATGCACAAACAGTAATTTCTCCACATTGCAAGGTGCAATTCTGAAATTTTTTGCTTTTTCCTGCTCCTCTTAGCATGATAAAGAAGATTCAAAGAGAGTGAGATGCCAGCTCTTTTCATTCAGTCAGTAGCTTCAAACATTTCTGGTATATGAATAACATGATGCTTTTCAATGGCAAAAATCAATGAATATTGTAAATGCACAAACAGTAATTTCTCCGCATTGCAAGGTGCAATTCTGAAATTTTTTGCTTTTTCCTGCTCCTCTTAGCATGATAAAGAAGATTCAAAGAGAGTGAGATGCCAGCTCCTTTCATTCAGTCAGTAGCTTCAAACATTTCTGGACGTTTTTCAATGGCAAAAATCAATGAATATTGTAAATGCACAAACAGTAATTTCTCCACATTGCAAGGTGCAATTCTGAAATTTTTTGCTTTTTCCTGCTCCTCTTAGCATGATAAAGAAGATTCAAAGAGAGTGAGATGCCAGCTCTTTTCATTCAGTCAGTAGCTTCAAACATTTCTGGTATATGAATAACATGATGCTTTTCAATGGCAAAAATCAATGAATATTGTAAATGCACAAACAGTAATTTCTCCGCATTGCAAGGTGCAATTCTGAAATTTTTTGCTTTTTCCTGCTCCTCTTAGCATGATAAAGAAGATTCAAAGAGAGTGAGATGCCAGCTCTTTTCATTCAGTCAGTAGCTTCAAACATTTCTGGTATATGAATAACATGATGCTTTTCAATGGCAAAAATCAATGAATATTGTAAATGCACAAACAGTAATTTCTCCGCATTGCAAGGTGCAATTCTGAAATTTTTTGCTTTTTCCTGCTCCTCTAAGCATGATAAAGAAGATTCAAAGAGAGTGAGATGCCAGCTCCTTTCATTCAGTCAGTAGCTTCAAACATTTCTGGACGTTTTTCAATGGCAAAAATCAATGAATATTGTAAATGCACAAACAGTAATTTCTCCACATTGCAAGGTGCAATTCTGAAATTTTTTGCTTTTTCCTGCTCCTCTTAGCATGATAAAGAAGATTCAAAGAGAGTGAGATGCCAGCTCTTTTCATTCAGTCAGTAGCTTCAAACATTTCTGGTATATGAATAACATGATGTTTTTCAATGGCAAAAATCAATGAATATTGTAAATGCACAAACAGTAATTTCTCCGCTTTGCAAGGTGCAATTCTGAAATTTTTTGCTTTTTCCTGCTCCTCTTAGCATGATAAAGAAGATTCAAAGAGAGTGAGATGCCTGCTCCTTTCATTCAGTCAGTAGCTTCAAACATTTCTGGACGTTTTTCAATGGCAAAAATCAATGAATATTGTAAATGCACAAACAGTAATTTCTCCACATTGCAAGGTGCAATTCTGAAATTTTTTGCTTTTTCCTGCTCCTCTTAGCATGATAAAGAAGATTCAAAGAGAGTGAGATGCCAGCTCTTTTCATTCAGTCAGTAGCTTCAAACATTTCTGGTATATGAATAACATGATGTTTTTCAATGGCAAAAATCAATGAATATTGTAAATGCACAAACAGTAATTTCTCCACATTGCAATGTGCAATTCTGAAATTTTTTGCTTTTTCCTGCTCCTCTTAGCATGATAAAGAAGATTCAAAGAGAGTGAGATGCCAGCTCCTTTCATTCAGTCAGTAACTTCAAACATTTCTGGACGTTTTTCAATGGCAAAAATCTATGAATATTGTAAATGCACAAACAGTAATTTCTCCACATTGCAAGGTGCAATTCTGAAATTTTTTGCTTTTTCCTGCTCCTCTTAGCATGATAAAGAAGATTCAAAGAGAGTGAGATGCCAGCTCTTTTCATTCAGTCAGTAGCTTCAAACATTTCTGGTATATGAATAACATGATGCTCTTCAATGGCAAAAATCAATGAATATTGTAAATGCACAAACAGTAATTTCTCCGCATTGCAAGGTGCAATTCTGAAATTTTTTGCTTTTTCCTGCTCCTCTTAGCATGATAAAGAAGATTCAAAGAGAGTGAGATGCCAGCTCCTTTCATTCAGTCAGTAGCTTCAAACATTTCTGGACGTTTTTCAATGGCAAAAATCAATGAATATTGTAAATGCACAAACAGTAATTTCTCCACATTGCAAGGTGCAATTCTGAAATTTTTTGCTTTTTCCTGCTCCTCTTAGCATGATAAAGAAGATTCAAAGAGAGTGAGATGCCAGCTCTTTTCATTCAGTCAGTAGCTTCAAACATTTCTGGTATATGAATAACATGATGCTTTTCAATGGCAAAAATCAATGAATATTGTAAATGCACAAACAGTAATTTCTCCGCATTGCAAGGTGCAATTCTGAAATTTTTTGCTTTTTCCTGCTCCTCTTAGCATGATAAAGAAGATTCAAAGAGAGTGAGATGCCAGCTCTTTTCATTCAGTCAGTAGCTTCAAACATTTCTGGTATATGAATAACATGATGCTTTTCAATGGCAAAAATCAATGAATATTGTAAATGCACAAACAGTAATTTCTCCGCATTGCAAGGTGCAATTCTGAAATTTTTTGCTTTTTCCTGCTCCTCTTAGCATGATAAAGAAGATTCAAAGAGAGTGAGATGCCAGCTCCTTTCATTCAGTCAGTAGCTTCAAACATTTCTGGACGTTTTTCAATGGCAAAAATCAATGAATATTGTAAATGCACAAACAGTAATTTCTCCACATTGCAAGGTGCAATTCTGAAATTTTTTGCTTTTTCCTGCTCCTCTTAGCATGATAAAGAAGATTCAAAGAGAGTGAGATGCCAGCTCTTTTCATTCAGTCAGTAGCTTCAAACATTTCTGGTATATGAATAACATGATGTTTTTCAATGGCAAAAATCAATGAATATTGTAAATGCACAAACAGTAATTTCTCCGCTTTGCAAGGTGCAATTCTGAAATTTTTTGCTTTTTCCTGCTCCTCTTAGCATGATAAAGAAGATTCAAAGAGAGTGAGATGCCTGCTCATTTCATTCAGTCAGTAGCTTCAAACATTTCTGGACGTTTTTCAATGGCAAAAATCAATGAATATTGTAAATGCACAAACAGTAATTTCTCCACATTGCAAGGTGCAATTCTGAAATTTTTTGCTTTTTCCTGCTCCTCTTAGCATGATAAAGAAGATTCAAAGAGAGTGAGATGCCAGCTCTTTTCATTCAGTCAGTAGCTTCAAACATTTCTGGTATATGAATAACATGATGCTTTTCAATGGCAAAAATCAATGAATATTGTAAATGCACAAAAAGTAATTTCTCCACATTGCAAGGTGCAATTCTGTAATTTTTTGCTTTTTCCTGCTCCTCTAAGCATGATAAAGAAGATTCAAAGAGAGTGAGATGCCAGCTCCTTTCATTCAGTCAGTAGCTTCAAACATTTCTGGACGTTTTTCAAAGGCAAAAATCAATGAATATTGTAAATGCACAAACAGTAATTTCTCCACATTGCAAAGTGCAATTCTGAAATTTTTTGCTTTTTCCTGCTCCTCTTAGCATGATAAAGAAGATTCAAAGAGAGTGAGATGCCAGCTCTTTTCATTCAGTCAGTAGCTTCAAACATTTCTGGTATATGAATAACATGATGTTTTTCAATGGCAAAAATCAATGAATATTGTAAATGCACAAACAGTAATTTCTCCGCATTGCAAGGTGCAATTCTGAAATTTTTTGCTTTTTCCTGGTCCTCTTAGCATGATAAAGAAGATTCAAAAGAGTGAGATGCCAGCTCCTTTCATTCAGTCAGTAGCTTCAAACATTTCTGGATGTTTTTCAATGGCAAAAATCAATGAATATTGTAAATGCACAAACAGTAATTTCTCCACATTGCAAGGTGCAATTCTGAATTTTTTTGCTTTTTACTGCTCCTTTTAGCATGATAAAGAAGATTCAAAGAGAGTGAGATGCCAGCTCTTTTCCTTCAGTCAGTAGCTTCAAACATTTCTGGTATATGAATAACATGATGTTTTTCAATGGCAAAAATCAATGAATATTGTAAATGCACAAACAGTAATTTCTCCGCTTTGCAAGGTGCAATTCTGAAATTTTTTGCTTTTTCCTGCTCCTCTTAGCATGATAAAGAAGATTCAAAGAGAGTGAGATGCCTGCTCCTTTCATTCAGTCAGTAGCTTCAAACATTTCTGGACGTTTTTCAATGGCAAAAATCAATGAATATTGTAAATGCACAAACAGTAATTTCTCCACATTGCAAGGTGCAATTCTGAAATTTTTTGCTTTTTCCTGCTCCTCTTAGCATGATAAAGAAGATTCAAAGAGAGTGAGATGCCAGCTCTTTTCATTCAGTCAGTAGCTTCAAACATTTCTGGTATATGAATAACATGATGCTTTTCAATGGCAAAAATCAATGAATATTGTAAATGCACAAACAGTAATTTCTCCACATTGCAAGGTGCAATTCTGTAATTTTTTGCTTTTTCCTGCTCCTCTAAGCATGATAAAGAAGATTCAAAGAGAGTGAGATGCCAGCTCCTTTCATTCAGTCAGTAGCTTCAAACATTTCTGGACGTTTTTCAAAGGCAAAAATCAATGAATATTGTAAATGCACAAACAGTAATTTCTCCACATTGCAAAGTGCAATTCTGAAATTTTTTGCTTTTTCCTGCACCTCTTAGCATGATAAAGAAGATTCAAAGAGAGTGAGATGCCAGCTCTTTTCATTCAGTCAGTAGCTTCAAACATTTCTGGTATATGAATAACATGATGTTTTTCAATGGCAAAAATCAATGAATATTGTAAATGCACAAACAGTAATTTCTCCACATTGCAAGGTGCAATTCTGAAATTTTTTGCTTTTTCCTGCTCCTCTTAGCATGATAAAGAAGATTCAAAAGAGTGAGATGCCAGCTCCTTTCATTCAGTCAGTAGCTTCAAACATTTCTGGATGTTTTTCAATGGCAAAAATCAATGAATATTGTAAATGCACAAACAGTAATTTCTCCACATTGCAAGGTGCAATTCTGAAATTTTTTGCTTTTTCCTGCTCCTTTTAGCATGATAAAGAAGATTCAAAGAGAGTGAGATGCCAGCTCTTTTCCTTCAGTCAGTAGCTTCAAACATTTCTGGTATATGAATAACATGATGTTTTTCAATGGCAAAAATCAATGAATATTGTAAATGCACAAACAGTAATTTCTCCACATTGCAAGGTGCAATTCTGAAATTTTTTGTTTTTTGCTGCTCCTCTTAGCATGATAAAGAAGATTCAAAGAGAGTGAGATGCCAGCTCTTTTCATTCAGTCAGTAGCTTCAAACATATCTGGTATATGAATAACATGATGTTTTTCAATGGCAAAAATCAATGAATATTGTAAATGCACAAACAGTAATTTCTCCACATTGCAAGGTGCAATTCTGAAATTTTTTGCTTTTTCCTGCTCCTCTTAGCATGATAAAGAAGATTCAAAGAGAGTGATATGCCAGCTCCTTTCATTCAGTCAGTAGCTTCAAACATTTCTGGACGTTTTTCAATGGCAAACATCAATGAATATTGTAAATGCACAAACAGTAATTTCTCCACATTGCAAGGTGGAATTCTGAAATTTTTTGCTTTTTCCTACTCCTCTTAGCATGATAAAGAAGATTCAAAGAGAGTGAGATGCCAGCTCTTTTCATTCAGTCAGTAGCTTCAAACATTTCTGGTATATGAATAACATGATGTTTTTCAATGGCAAAAATCAATGAATATTGTAAATGCACAAACAGTAATTTCTCCGCATTGCAAGGTGCAATTCTGAAATTTTTTGCTTTTTCCTGCTCCTCTTAGCATGATAAAGAAGATTCAAAGAGAGTGAGATGCCAGCTCCTTTCATTCAGTCAGTAGCTTCAAACATTTCTGGACGTTTTTCAATGGCAAAAATCAATGAATATTGTAAATGCACAAACAGTAATTTCTCCACATTGCAAGGTGCAATTCAGAAATTTTTTGTTTTTCCTGCTCCTCTTAGCATGATAAAGAAGATTCAAAGAGAGTGAGATGCCAGCTCTTTTCATTCAGTCAGTAGCTTCAAACATTTCTGGTATATGAATAACATGATGTTTTTCAATGGCAAAATCAATGAATATGGTAAATGCAAAAACAGTAATTTCTCCGCATTGCAAGGTGCAATTCTGAAATTTTTTGCTTTTTCCTGCTCCTCTTAGCATGATAAATAAGATTCAAAGAGAGTGAGATGCCAGCTCTTTTCATTCAGTCAGTAGCTTCAAACATTTCTGGTATATGAATAACATGATGTTTTTCAATGGCAAAAATCAATGAATATTGTAAATGCACAAACAGTAATTTCTCCGCATTGCAAGGTGCAATTCTGAAATTTTTTGTTTTTTCCTGCTCCTCTTAGCATGATAAAGAAGATTCAAAGAGAGTGAGATGCCAGCTCCTTTCATTCAGTCAGTAGCTTCAATCATTTCTGGATGTTTTTCAATGACAAAAATCAATGAATATTGTAAATGCACAAACAGTAATTTCTCCACATTGCAAGGTGCAATTCTGAAATTTTTTGCTTTTTCCTGCTCCTCTAAGCATGATAAAGAAGATTCAAAGAGAGTGAGATGCCAGCTCTTTTCATTCAGTCAGTAGCTTCAAACATTTCTGGTATATGAATAACATGATGTTTTTCAATGGCAAAATCAATGAATATTGTAAATGCAAAAACAGTAATTTCTCCGCATTGCAAGGTGCAATTCTGAAATTTTTTGCTTTTTCCTGCTCCTCTTAGCATGATAAATAAGATTCAAAGAGAGTGAGATGCCAGCTCCTTTCATTCAGTCAGTAGCTTCAAACATTTCTGGACATTTTTCAATGGCAAAAATCAATGAATATTGTAAATGCACAAACAGTAATTTCTCCACATTGCAAGGTGCAATTCTGAAATTTTTTGCTTTTTCCTGCTCCTCTTAGCATGATAAAGAAGATTAAAAGAGAGTGAGATGCCAGCTCCTTTCATTCAGTCAGTAGCTTCAAACATTTCTGGTATATGAATAACATGATGTTTTTCAATGGCAAAAATCAATGAATATTGTAAATGCACAAACAGTAATTTCTCCGCATTGCAAGGTGCAATTCTGAAATTTTTTGTTTTTTCCTGCTCCTCTTAGCATGATAAAGAAGATTCAAAGAGAGTGAGATGCCAGCTCCTTTCATTCAGTCAGTAGCTTCAATCATTTCTGGACGTTTTTCAATGACAAAAATCAATGAATATTGTAAATGCACAAACAGTAATTTCTCCACATTGCAAGGTGCAATTCTGAAATTTTTTGCTTTTTCCTGCTCCTCTTAGCATGATAAAGAAGATTCAAAGAGAGTGAGATGCCAGCTCTTTTCATTCAGTCAGTAGCTTCAAACATTTCTGGTATATGAATAACATGATGTTTTTCAATGGCAAAAATCAATGAATATTGTAAATGGACAAACAGTAATTTCTCCGCATTGCAAGGTGCAATTCTGAAATTTTTTGCTTTTTCCTGCTCCTCTTAGCATGGTAAAGAAGATTCAAAGAGAGTGAGATGCCAGCTCCTTTCATTCAGTCAGTAGCTGCAAACATTTCTGGACATTTTTCAATGGCAAAAATCAATGAATATTGTAAATGCACAAACAGTAATTTCTCCACATTGCAAGGTGCAATTCTGAAATTATTTGCTTTTTCCTGCTCCTCTTAGCATGATAAAGAAGATTCAAAGAGAGTGAGATGCCAGCTCTTTTCATTCAGTCAGTAGCTTCAAACATTTCTGGTATATGAATAACATGATGTTTTTCAATGGCAAAATCAATGAATATTGTAAATGCATAAACAGTAATTTCTCCGCATTGCAAGGTGCAATTCTGAAATTTTTTGCTTTTTCCTGCTCCTCTTAGCATGATAAAGAAGATTCAAAGAGAGTGAGATGCCAGCTCCTTTCATTCAGTCAGTAGCTTCAAACATTTCTGGACATTTTTCAATGGCAAAAATCAATGAATATTGTAAATGCACAAACAGTAATTTCTCCACATTGCAAGGTGCAATTCTGAAATTTTTTGCTTTTTCCTACTCCTCTAAGCATGATAAAGAAGATTCAAAGAGAGTGAGATGCCAGCTCCTTTCATTCAGTCAGTAGCTTCAAACATTTCTGGACGTTTTTCAATGGCAAAAATCAATGAATATTGTAAATGCACAAACAGTAATTTCTCCACATTGCAAGGTGCAATTCTGAAATTTTTTGCTTTTTCCTGCTCCTCTTAGCATGATAAAGAAGATTCAAAGAGAGTGAGATGCCAGCTCTCTTCATTCAGTCAGTAGCTTCAAACATTTCTGGTATATGAATAACATGATGTTTTTCAATTGCAAAATCAATGAATATTGTAAATGCAAAAACAGTAATTTCTCCGCATTGCAAGGTGCAATTCTGAAATTTTTTGCTTTTTCCTGCTCCTCTTAGCATGATAAAGAAGATTCAAAGAGAGTGAGATGCCAGCTCTTTTCATTCAGTCAGTAGCTTCAAACATTTCTGGTATATGAATAACATGATGTTTTTCAATGGCAAAAATCAATGAATATTGTAAATGCACAAACAGCAATTTCTCCGCATTGCAAGGTGCAATTCTGAAATTTTTTGCTTTTTCCTGCTCCTCTTAGCATGATAAACAAGATTCAAAGAGAGTGAGATGAAAGCTCCTTTCATTCAGTCAGTAGCTTCAATCATTTCTGGACGTTTTTCAATGACAAAAATCAATGAATATTGTAAATGCACAAACAGTAATTTCTCCACATTGCAAGGTGCAATTCTGAATTTTTTTGCTTTTTCCTGCTCCTCTTAGCATGATAAAGAAGATTCAAAGAGAGTGAGATGCCAGCTCTTTTCATTCAGTCAGTAGCTTCAAACATTTCTGGTATATGAATAACATGATGTTTTTCAATGGCAAAAATCAATGAATATTGTAAATGCACAAACAGTAATTTCTCCGCATTGCAAAGTGCAATTTTGAATTTTTTTGCTTTTTCCTGCTCCTCTTAGCATGATAAAGAAGATTCAAAGAGAGTGAGATGCCAGCTCCTTTCATTCAGTCAGTAGCTTCAATCATTTCTGGACGTTTTTCAATGGCAAAAATCAATGAATATTGTAAATGCACAAACAGTAATTTCTCCACATTGCAAGGTGCAATTCTGAAATTTTTAGCTTTTTCCTGCTCCTCTTAGCATGATAAAGAAGATTCAAAGAGAGTGAGATGCCAGCTCTTTTCATTCAGTCAGTAGCTTCAAACATTTCTGGTATATGAATAACATGATGTTTTTCAATGGCAAAAATCAATGAATATTGTAAATGCACAAACAGCAATTTCTCAGCATTGCAAGGTGCAATTCTGAAATTTTTTGCTTTTTCCTGCTCCTCTTAGCATGATAAAGAAGATTCAAAGAGAGTGAGATGCCAGCTCCTTTCATTCAGTCAGTAGCTTCAAACATTTCTGGACATTTTTCAATGGCAAAAATCAATGAATATTGTAAATGCACAAACAGTAATTTCTCCACATTGCAAGGTGCACTTCTGAAATTTTTTGCTTTTTCCTGCTCCTCTAAGCATGATAAAGAAGATTCAAAGAGAGTGAGATGCCAGCTCTTTTCATTCAGTCAGTAGCTTCAAACATTTCTGGTATATGAATAACATGATGTTTTTCAATGGCAAAAATCAATGAATATTGTAAATGCACAAACAGTAATTTCTCCACATTGCAAGGTGCACTTCTGAAATTTTTTGCTTTTTCCTGCTCCTCTAAGCATGATAAAGAAGATTCAAAGAGAGTGAGATGCCAGCTCTTTTCATTCAGTCAGTAGCTTCAAACATTTCTGGTATATGAATAACATGATGTTTTTCAATGGCAAAATCAATGAATATTGTAAATGCAAAAACAGTAATTTCTCCGCATTGCAAGGTGCAATTCTGAAATTTTTTGCTTTTTCCTGCTCCTCTTAGCATGATAAATAAGATTCAAAGAGAGTGAGATGCCAGCTCCTTTCATTCAGTCAGTAGCTTCAAACATTTCTGGACATTTTTCAATGGCAAAAATCAATGAATATTGTAAATGCACAAACAGTAATTTCTCCACATTGCAAGGTGCAATTCAGAAATTTTTTGCTTTTTCCTGCTCCTCTTAGCATGATAAAGAAGATTAAAAGAGAGTGAGATGCCAGCTCTTTTCATTCAGTCAGTAGCTTCAAACATTTCTGGTATATGAATAACATGATGTTTTTCAATGGCAAAAATCAATGAATATTGTAAATGCACAAACAGTAATTTCTCCGCATTGCAAGGTGCAATTCTGAAATTTTTTGCTTTTTCCTGCTCCTCTTAGCATGATAAAGAAGATTCAAAGAGAGTGAGATGCCAGCTCCTTTCATTCAGTCAGTAGCTTCAATCATTTCTGGACGTTTTTCAATGACAAAAATCAAAAAATATTGTAAATGCACAAACAGTAATTTCTCCACATTGCAAGGTGCAATTCTGAAATTTTTTGCTTTTTCCTGCTCCTCTTAGCATGATAAAGAAGATTCAAAGAGAGTGAGATGCCAGCTCTTTTCATTCAGTCAGTAGCTTCAAACATTTCTGGTATATGAATAACATGATGTTTTTCAATGGCAAAAATCAATGAATATTGTAAATGCACAAACAGTAATTTCTCCGCATTGCAAGGTGCAATTCTGAAATTTTTTGCTTTTTCCTGCTCCTCTTAGCATGGTAAAGAAGATTCAAAGAGAGTGAGATGCCAGCTCCTTTCATTCAGTCAGTAGCTTCAAACATTTCTGGACGTTTTTCAATGGCAAAAATCAATGAATATTGTAAATGCACAAACAGTAATTTCTCCACATTGCAAGGTGCAATTCTGAAATTTTTTGCTTTTTCCTGCTCCTCTTAGCATGATAAAGAAGATTCAAAGAGAGTGAGATGCCAGCTCTCTTCATTCAGTCAGTAGCTTCAAACATTTCTGGTATATGAATAACATGATGTTTTTCAATGGCAAAAATCAATGAATATTGTAAATGCACAAACAGTAATTTCTCCGCATTGCAAAGTGCAATTTTGAAATTTTTTGCTTTTTCCTGCTCCTCTTAGCATGATAAAGAAGATTCAAAGAGAGTGAGATGCCAGCTCCTTTCATTCAGTCAGTAGCTTCAATCATTTCTGGACGTTTTTCAATGGCAAAAATCAATGAATATTGTAAATGCACAAACAGTAATTTCTCCACATTGCAAGGTGCAATTCTGAAATTTTTAGCTTTTTCCTGCTCCTCTTAGCATGATAAAGAAGATTCAAAGAGAGTGAGATGCCAGCTCTTTTCATTCAGTCAGTAGCTTCAAACATTTCTGGTATATGAATAACATGATGTTTTTCAATGGCAAAAATCAATGAATATTGTAAATGCACAAACAGCAATTTCTCAGCATTGCAAGGTGCAATTCTGAAATTTTTTGCTTTTTCCTGCTCCTCTTAGCATGATAAAGAAGATTCAAAGAGAGTGAGATGCCAGCTCCTTTCATTCAGTCAGTAGCTTCAAACATTTCTGGACATTTTTCAATGGCAAAAATCAATGAATATTGTAAATGCACAAACAGTAATTTCTCCACATTGCAAGGTGCACTTCTGAAATTTTTTGCTTTTTCCTGCTCCTCTAAGCATGATAAAGAAGATTCAAAGAGAGTGAGATGCCAGCTCTTTTCATTCAGTCAGTAGCTTCAAACATTTCTGGTATATGAATAACATGATGTTTTTCAATGGCAAAAATCAATGAATATTGTAAATGCACAAACAGTAATTTCTCCACATTGCAAGGTGCACTTCTGAATTTTTTTGCTTTTTCCTGCTCCTCTAAGCATGATAAAGAAGATTCAAAGAGAGTGAGATGCCAGCTCTTTTCATTCAGTCAGTAGCTTCAAACATTTCTGGTATATGAATAACATGATGTTTTTCAATGGCAAAAATCAATGAATATTGTAAATGCACAAACAGTAATTTCTCCGCATTGCAAGGTGCAATTCTGAAATTTTTTGCTTTTTCCTGCTCCTCTAAGCATGATAAAGAAGATTCAAAGAGAGTGAGATGCCAGCTCCTTTCATTCAGTCAGTAGCTTCAAACATTTCTGGACGTTTTTCAATGGCAAAAATCAATGAATATTGTAAATGCACAAACAGTAATTTCTCCGCATTGCAAGGTGCAATTCTGAAATTTTTTGCTTTTTCCTGCTCCTCTAAGCATGATAAAGAAGATTCAAAGAGAGTGAGATGCCAGCTCTTTTCATTCAGTCAGTAGCTTCAAACATTTCTGGTATATGAATAACATGATGTTTTTCAATGGCAAAATCAATGAATATTGTAAATGCAAAAACAGTAATTTCTCCGCATTGCAAGGTGCAATTCTGAAATTTTTTGCTTTTTCCTGCTCCTCTTAGCATGATAAATAAGATTCAAAGAGAGTGAGATGCCAGCTCCTTTCATTCAGTCAGTAGCTTCAAACATTTCTGGACATTTTTCAATGGCAAAAATCAATGAATATTGTAAATGCACAAACAGTAATTTCTCCACATTGCAAGGTGCAATTCTGAAATTTTTTGCTTTTTCCTGCTCCTCTTAGCATGATAAAGAAGATTAAAAGAGAGTGAGATGCCAGCTCTTTTCATTCAGTCAGTAGCTTCAAACATTTCTGGTATATGAATAACATGATGTTTTTCAATGGCAAAATCAATGAATATTGTAAATGCAAAAACAGTAATTTCTCCGCATTGCAAGGTGCAATTCTGAAATTTTTTGCTTTTTCCTGCTCCTCTTAGCATGATAAATAAGATTCAAAGAGAGTGAGATGCCAGCTCCTTTCATTCAGTCAGTAGCTTCAAACATTTCTGGACATTTTTCAATGGCAAAAATCAATGAATATTGTAAATGCACAAACAGTAATTTCTCCACATTGCAAGGTGCAATTCAGAAATTTTTTGCTTTTTCCTGCTCCTCTTAGCATGATAAAGAAGATTAAAAGAGAGTGAGATGCCAGCTCTTTTCATTCAGTCAGTAGCTTCAAACATTTCTGGTATATGAATAACATGATGTTTTTCAATGGCAAAAATCAATGAATATTGTAAATGCACAAACAGTAATTTCTCCGCATTGCAAGGTGCAATTCTGAAATTTTTTGCTTTTTCCTGCTCCTCTTAGCATGATAAAGAAGATTCAAAGAGAGTGAGATGCCAGCTCCTTTCATTCAGTCAGTAGCTTCAATCATTTCTGGACGTTTTTCAATGACAAAAATCAAAAAATATTGTAAATGCACAAACAGTAATTTCTCCACATTGCAAGGTGCAATTCTGAAATTTTTTGCTTTTTCCTGCTCCTCTTAGCATGATAAAGAAGATTCAAAGAGAGTAAGATGCCAGCTCTTTTCATTCAGTCAGTAGCTTCAAACATTTCTGGTATATGAATAACATGATGTTTTTCAATGGCAAAAATCAATGAATATTGTAAATGCACAAACAGTAATTTCTCCGCATTGCAAGGTGCAATTCTGAAATTTTTTGCTTTTTCCTGCTCCTCTTAGCATGGTAAAGAAGATTCAAAGAGAGTGAGATGCCAGCTCCTTTCATTCAGTCAGTAGCTTCAAACATTTCTGGACGTTTTTCAATGGCAAAAATCAATGAATATTGTAAATGCACAAACAGTAATTTCTCCACATTGCAAGGTGCAATTCTGAAATTTTTTGCTTTTTCCTGCTCCTCTTAGCATGATAAAGAAGATTCAAAGAGAGTGAGATGCCAGCTCTCTTCATTCAGTCAGTAGCTTCAAACATTTCTGGTATATGAATAACATGATGTTTTTCAATGGCAAAAATCAATGAATATTGTAAATGCACAAACAGTAATTTCTCCGCATTGCAAAGTGCAATTTTGAAATTTTTTGCTTTTTCCTGCTCCTCTTAGCATGATAAAGAAGATTCAAAGAGAGTGAGATGCCAGCTCCTTTCATTCAGTCAGTAGCTTCAATCATTTCTGGACGTTTTTCAATGGCAAAAATCAATGAATATTGTAAATGCACAAACAGTAATTTCTCCACATTGCAAGGTGCAATTCTGAAATTTTTAGCTTTTTCCTGCTCCTCTTAGCATGATAAAGAAGATTCAAAGAGAGTGAGATGCCAGCTCTTCTCATTCAGTCAGTAGCTTCAAACATTTCTGGTATATGAATAACATGATGTTTTTCAATGGCAAAAATCAATGAATATTGTAAATGCACAAACAGCAATTTCTCAGCATTGCAAGGTGCAATTCTGAAATTTTTTGCTTTTTCCTGCTCCTCTTAGCATGATAAAGAAGATTCAAAGAGAGTGAGATGCCAGCTCCTTTCATTCAGTCAGTAGCTTCAAACATTTCTGGACATTTTTCAATGGCAAAAATCAATGAATATTGTAAATGCACAAACAGTAATTTCTCCACATTGCAAGGTGCACTTCTGAAATTTTTTGCTTTTTCCTGCTCCTCTAAGCATGATAAAGAAGATTCAAAGAGAGTGAGATGCCAGCTCTTTTCATTCAGTCAGTAGCTTCAAACATTTCTGGTATATGAATAACATGATGTTTTTCAATGGCAAAAATCAATGAATATTGTAAATGCACAAACAGTAATTTCTCCACATTGCAAGGTGCACTTCTGAAATTTTTTGCTTTTTCCTGCTCCTCTAAGCATGATAAAGAAGATTCAAAGAGAGTGAGATGCCAGCTCTTTTCATTCAGTCAGTAGCTTCAAACATTTCTGGTATATGAATAACATGATGTTTTTCAATGGCAAAAATCAATGAATATTGTAAATGCACAAACAGTAATTTCTCCGCATTGCAAGGTGCAATTCTGAAATTTTTTGCTTTTTCCTGCTCCTCTAAGCATGATAAAGAAGATTCAAAGAGAGTGAGATGCCAGCTCCTTTCATTCAGTCAGTAGCTTCAAACATTTCTGGACGTTTTTCAATGGCAAAAATCAATGAATATTGTAAATGCACAAACAGTAATTTCTCCGCATTGCAAGGTGCAATTCTGAAATTTTTTGCTTTTTCCTGCTCCTCTAAGCATGATAAAGAAGATTCAAAGAGAGTGAGATGCCAGCTCTTTTCATTCAGTCAGTAGCTTCAAACATTTCTGGTATTTGAATAACATGATGTTTTTCAATGGCAAAATCAATGAATATTGTAAATGCAAAAACAGTAATTTCTCCGCATTGCAAGGTGCAATTCTGAAATTTTTTGCTTTTTCCTGCTCCTCTTAGCATGATAAATAAGATTCAAAGAGAGTGAGATGCCAGCTCCTTTCATTCAGTCAGTAGCTTCAAACATTTCTGGACATTTTTCAATGGCAAAAATCAATGAATATTGTAAATGCACAAACAGTAATTTCTCCACATTGCAAGGTGCAATTCAGAAATTTTTTGCTTTTTCCTGCTCCTCTTAGCATGATAAAGAAGATTAAAAGAGAGTGAGATGCCAGCTCTTTTCATTCAGTCAGTAGCTTCAAACATTTCTGGTATATGAATAACATGATGTTTTTCAATGGCAAAAATCAATGAATATTGTAAATGCACAAACAGTAATTTCTCCGCATTGCAAGGTGCAATTCTGAAATTTTTTGCTTTTTCCTGCTCCTCTTAGCATGATAAAGAAGATTCAAAGAGAGTGAGATGCCAGCTCCTTTCATTCAGTCAGTAGCTTCAATCATTTCTGGACGTTTTTCAATGACAAAAATCAAAAAATATTGTAAATGCACAAACAGTAATTTCTCCACATTGCAAGGTGCAATTCTGAAATTTTTTGCTTTTTCCTGCTCCTCTTAGCATGATAAAGAAGATTCAAAGAGAGTGAGATGCCAGCTCTTTTCATTCAGTCAGTAGCTTCAAACATTTCTGGTATATGAATAACATGATGTTTTTCAATGGCAAAAATCAATGAATATTGTAAATGCACAAACAGTAATTTCTCCGCATTGCAAGGTGCAATTCTGAAATTTTTTGCTTTTTCCTGCTCCTCTTAGCATGGTAAAGAAGATTCAAAGAGAGTGAGATGCCAGCTCCTTTCATTCAGTCAGTAGCTTCAAACATTTCTGGACATTTTTCAATGGCAAAAATCAATGAATATTGTAAATGCACAAACAGTAATTTCTCCACATTGCAAGGTGCAATTCTGAAATTTTTTGCTTTTTCCTACTCCTCTAAGCATGATAAAGAAGATTCAAAGAGAGTCAGATGCCAGCTCCTTTCATTCAGTCAGTAGCTTCAAACATTTCTGGACGTTTTTCAATGGCAAAAATCAATGAATATTGTAAATGCACAAACAGTAATTTCTCCACATTGCAAGGTGCAATTCAGAAATTTTTTGCTTTTTCCTGCTCCTCTTAGCATGATAAAGAAGATTAAAAGAGAGTGAGATGCCAGCTCTTTTCATTCAGTCAGTAGCTTCAAACATTTCTGGTATATGAATAACATGATGTTTTTCAATGGCAAAAATCAATGAATATTGTAAATGCACAAACAGTAATTTCTCCGCATTGCAAGGTGCAATTCTGAAATTTTTTGCTTTTTCCTGCTCCACTTAGCATGATAAAGAAGATTCAAAGAGAGTGAGATGCCAGCTCCTTTCATTCAGTCAGTAGCTTCAATCATTTCTGGACGTTTTTCAATGACAAAAATCAAAAAATATTGTAAATGCACAAACAGTAATTTCTCCACATTGCAAGGTGCAATTCTGAAATTTTTTGCTTTTTCCTGCTCCTCTTAGCATGATAAAGAAGATTCAAAGAGAGTGAGATGCCAGCTCTTTTCATTCAGTCAGTAGCTTCAAACATTTCTGGTATATGAATAACATGATGTTTTTCAATGGCAAAAATCAATGAATATTGTAAATGCACAAACAGTAATTTCTCCGCATTGCAAGGTGCAATTCTGAAATTTTTTGCTTTTTCCTGCTCCTCTTAGCATGGTAAAGAAGATTCAAAGAGAGTGAGATGCCAGCTCCTTTCATTCAGTCAGTAGCTTCAAACATTTCTGGACATTTTTCAATGGCAAAAATCAATGAATATTGTAAATGCACAAACAGTAATTTCTCCACATTGCAAGGTGCAATTCTGAAATTTTTTGCTTTTTCCTACTCCTCTAAGCATGATAAAGAAGATTCAAAGAGAGTGAGATGCCAGCTCCTTTCATTCAGTCAGTAGCTTCAAACATTTCTGGACGTTTTTCAATGGCAAAAATCAATGAATATTGTAAATGCACAAACAGTAATTTCTCCACATTGCAAGGTGCAATTCTGAAATTTTTTGCTTTTTCCTGCTCCTCTTAGCATGATAAAGAAGATTCAAAGAGAGTGAGATGCCAGCTCTTTTCATTCAGTCAGTAGCTTCAAACATTTCTGGTATATGAATAACATGATGTTTTTCAATTGCAAAATCAATGAATATTGTAAATGCAAAAACAGTAATTTCTCCGCATTGCAAGGTGCAATTCTGAAATTTTTTGCTTTTTCCTGCTCCTCTTAGCATGATAAAGAAGATTCAAAGAGTGAGATGCCAGCTCTTTTCATTCAGTCAGTAGCTTCAAACATTTCTGGTATATGAATAACATGATGTTTTTCAATGGCAAAAATCAATGAATATTGTAAATGCACAAACAGTAATTTCTCCGCATTGCAAGGTGTAATTCTGAAATTTTTTGCTTTTTCCTGCTCGTCTTAGCATGATAAAGAAGATTCAAAGAGAGTGAGATGCCAGCTCCTTTCATTCAGTCAGTAGCTTCAAACATTTCTGGACATTTTTCAATGGCAAAAATCAATGAATATTGTAAATGCACAAACAGTAATTTCTCCACATTGCAAGGTGCAATTCTGAAATTTTTTGCTTTTTCCTACTCCTCTAAGCATGATAAAGAAGATTCAAAGAGAGTGAGATGCCAGCTCCTTTCATTCAGTCAGTAGCTTCAAACATTTCTGGACGTTTTTCAATGGCAAAAATCAATGAATATTGTAAAAGCACAAACAGTAATTTCTCCACATTGCAAGGTGCAATTCTGAAATTTTTTGCTTTTTCCTGCTCCTCTTAGCATGATAAAGAAGATTCAAAGAGAGTGAGATGCCAGCTCTTTTCATTCAGTCAGTAGCTTCAAACATTTCTGGTATATGAATAACATGATGTTTTTCAATTGCAAAATCAATGAATATTGTAAATGCAAAAACAGTAATTTCTCCGCATTGCAAGGTGCAATTCTGAAATTTTTTGCTTTTTCCTGCTCCTCTTAGCATGTTAAAGAAGATTCAAAGAGAGTGAGATGCCAGCTCCTTTCATTCAGTCAGTAGCTTCAATCATTTCTGGACGTTTTTCAATGGCAAAAATCAATGAATATTGTAAATGCACAAACAGTAATTTCTCCACATTGCAAGGTGCAATTCTGAAATTTTTAGCTTTTTCCTGCTCCTCTTAGCATGATAAAGAAGATTCAAAGAGAGTGAGATGCCAGCTCTTTTCATTCAGTCAGTAGCTTCAAACATTTCTGGTATATGAATAACATGATGTTTTTCAATGGCAAAAATCAATGAATATTGTAAATGCACAAACAGCAATTTCTCAGCATTGCAAGGTGCAATTCTGAAATTTTTTGCTTTTTCCTGCTCCTCTTAGCATGATAAAGAAGATTCAAAGAGAGTGAGATGCCAGCTCCTTTCATTCAGTCAGTAGCTTCAAACATTTCTGGACATTTTTCAATGGCAAAAATCAATGAATATTGTAAATGCACAAACAGTAATTTCTCCACATTGCAAGGTGCAATTCTGAAATTTTTTGCTTTTTCCTGCTCCTCTAAGCATGATAAAGAAGATTCAAAGAGAGTGAGATGCCAGCTCTTTTCATTCAGTCAGTAGCTTCAAACATTTCTGGTATATGAATAACATGATGTTTTTCAATGGTAAAAATCAATGAATATTGTAAATGCACAAACAGTAATTTCTCCGCATTGCAAGGTGCAATTCTGAAATTTTTTGCTTTTTCCTGCTCCTCTAAGCATGATAAAGAACATTCAAAGAGAGTGAGATGCCAGCTCCTTTCATTCAGTCAGTAGCTTCAAACATTTCTGGACGTTTTTCAATGGCAAAAATCAATGAATATTGTAAATGCACAAACAGTAATTTCTCCACATTGCAAGGTGCAATTCTGATATTTTTTGCTTTTTCCTGCTCCTCTTAGCATGATAAAGAAGATTCAAAGAGAGTGAGATGCCAGCTCTTTTCATTCAGTCAGTAGCTTCAAACATTTCTGGTATATGAATAACATGATGTTTTTCAATGGCAAAATCAATGAATATTGTAAATGCAAAAACAGTAATTTCTCCGCATTGCAAGGTGCAATTCTGAAATTTTTTGCTTTTTCCTGCTCCTCTTAGCATGATAAATAAGATTCAAAGAGAGTGAGATGCCAGCTCCTTTCATTCAGTCAGTAGCTTCAAACATTTCTGGACATTTTTCAATGGCAAAAATCAATGAATATTGTAAATGCACAAACAGTAATTTCTCCACATTGCAAGGTGCAATTCAGAAATTTTTTGCTTTTTCCTGCTCTTCTTAGCATGATAAAGAAGATTAAAAGAGAGTGAGATGCCAGCTCTTTTCATTCAGTCAGTAGCTTCAAACATTTCTGGTATATGAATAACATGATGTTTTTCAATGGCAAAAATCAATGAATATTGTAAATGCACAAACAGTAATTTCTCCGCATTGCAAGGTGCAATTCTGAAATTTTTTGCTTTTTCCTGCTCCTCTTAGCATGATAAAGAAGATTCAAAGAGAGTGAGATGCCAGCTCCTTTCATTCAGTCAGTAGCTTCAATCATTTCTGGACGTTTTTCAATGACAAAAATCAAAAAATATTGTAAATGCACAAACAGTAATTTCTCCACATTGCAAGGTGCAATTCTGAAATTTTTTGCTTTTTCCTGCTCCTCTTAGCATGATAAAGAAGATTCAAAGAGAGTGAGATGCCAGCTCTTTTCATTCAGTCAGTAGCTTCAAACATTTCTGGTATATGAATAACATGATGTTTTTCAATGGCAAAAATCAATGAATATTGTAAATGCACAAACAGTAATTTCTCCGCATTGCAAGGTGCAATTCTGAAATTTTTTGCTTTTTCCTGCTCCTCTTAGCATGGTAAAGAAGATTCAAAGAGAGTGAGATGCCAGCTCCTTTCATTCAGTCAGTAGCTTCAAACATTTCTGGACATTTTTCAATGGCAAAAATCAATGAATATTGTAAATGCACAAACAGTAATTTCTCCACATTGCAAGGTGCAATTCTGATATTTTTTGCTTTTTCCTGCTCCTCTTAGCATGATAAAGAAGATTCAAAGAGAGTGAGATGCCAGCTCTTTTCATTCAGTCAGTAGCTTCAAACATTTCTGGTATATGAATAACATGATGTTTTTCAATGGCAAAATCAATGAATATTGTAAATGCAAAAACAGTAATTTCTCCGCATTGCAAGGTGCAATTCTGAAATTTTTTGCTTTTTCCTGCTCCTCTTAGCATGATAAATAAGATTCAAAGAGAGTGAGATGCCAGCTCCTTTCATTCAGTCAGTAGCTTCAAACATTTCTGGACATTTTTCAATGGCAAAAATCAATGAATATTGTAAATGCACAAACAGTAATTTCTCCACATTGCAAGGTGCAATTCAGAAATTTTTTGCTTTTTCCTGCTCTTCTTAGCATGATAAAGAAGATTAAAAGAGAGTGAGATGCCAGCTCTTTTCATTCAGTCAGTAGCTTCAAACATTTCTGGTATATGAATAACATGATGTTTTTCAATGGCAAAAATCAATGAATATTGTAAATGCACAAACAGTAATTTCTCCGCATTGCAAGGTGCAATTCTGAAATTTTTTGCTTTTTCCTGCTCCTCTTAGCATGATAAAGAAGATTCAAAGAGAGTGAGATGCCAGCTCCTTTCATTCAGTCAGTAGCTTCAATCATTTCTGGACGTTTTTCAATGACAAAAATCAAAAAATATTGTAAATGCACAAACAGTAATTTCTCCACATTGCAAGGTGCAATTCTGAAATTTTTTGCTTTTTCCTGCTCCTCTTAGCATGATAAAGAAGATTCAAAGAGAGTTAGATGCCAGCTCTTTTCATTCAGTCAGTAGCTTCAAACATTTCTGGTATATGAATAACATGATGTTTTTCAATGGCAAAAATCAATGAATATTGTAAATGCACAAACAGTAATTTCTCCGCATTGCAAGGTGCAATTCTGAAATTTTTTGCTTTTTCCTGCTCCTCTTAGCATGGTAAAGAAGATTCAAAGAGAGTGAGATGCCAGCTCCTTTCATTCAGTCAGTAGCTTCAAACATTTCTGGACATTTTTCAATGGCAAAAATCAATGAATATTGTAAATGCACAAACAGTAATTTCTCCACATTGCAAGGTGCAATTCTGAAATTTTTTGCTTTTTCCTGCTCCTCTTAGCATGATAAAGAAGATTCAAAGAGAGTGAGATGCCAGCTCTTTTCATTCAGTCAGTAGCTTCAAACATTTCTGGTATATGAATAACATGATGTTTTTCAATGGCAAAAATCAATGAATATAGTAAATGCACAAACAGTAATTTCTCCGCATTGCAAGGTGCAATTCTGAAATTTTTTGCTTTTTCCTGCTCCTCTTAGCATGATAAAGAAGATTCAAAGAGAGTGAGATGCCAGCTCCTTTTATTCAGTCAGTAGCTTCAAACATTTCTGGTATATGAATAACATGATGTTTTTCAATGGCAAAAATCAATGAATATTGTAAATGCACAAACAGTAATTTCTCCGCATTGCAAGGTGCAATTCTGAAATTTTTTGCTTTTTCCTGCTCCTCTAAGCATGATAAAGAAGATTCAAAGAGAGTGAGATGCCAGCTCATTTCATTTAGTCAGTAGCTTCAAACATTTCTAGACGTTTTTCAATGGCAAAAATCAATGAATATTATAAATGCACAAACAGTAATTTCTCCACATTGCAAGGTGCAATTCTGAAATTTTTTGCTTTTTCCTGCTCCTCTTAGCATGATAAAGAAGATTCAAAGAGAGTGAGATGCCAGCTCTTTTCATTCAGTCAGTAGCTTCAAACATTTCTGGTATATGAATAACATGATGTTTTTCAATTGCAAAATCAATGAATATTGTAAATGCAAAAACAGTAATTTCTCCGCATTGCAAGGTGCAATTCTGAAATTTTTTGCTTTTTCCTGCTCCTCTTAGCATGATAAAGAAGATTCAAAGATTGAGATGCCAGCTCTTTTCATTCAGTCAGTAGCTTCAAACATTTCTGGTATATGAATAACATGATGTTTTTCAATGGCAAAAATCAATGAATATTGTAAATGCACAAACAGTAATTTCTCCGCATTGCAAGGTGCAATTCTGAAATTTTTTGCTTTTTCCTGCTCCTCTTAGCATGATAAAGAAGATTCAAAGAGAGTGAGATGCCAGCTCCTTTCATTCAGTCAGTAGCTTCAATCATTTCTGGACGTTTTTCAATGGCAAAAATCAATGAATATTGTAAATGCACAAACAGTAATTTCTCCACATTGCAAGGTGCAATTCTGAAATTTTTTGCTTTTTCCTGCTCCTCTTAGCATGATAAAGAAGATTAAAAGAGAGTGAGATGCCAGCTCTTTTCATTCAGTCAGTAGCTTCAAACATTTCTGGTATATGAATAACATGATGTTTTTCAATGGCAAAAATCAATGAATATTGTAAATGCACAAACAGTAATTTCTCCGCATTGCAAGGTGCAATTCTGAATTTTTTTGCTTTTTCCTGCTCCTCTTAGCATGATAAAGAAGATTCAAAGAGAGTGAGATGCCAGCTCCTTTCATTCAGTCAGTAGCTTCAATCATTTCTGGACGTTTTTCAATGACAAAAATCAAAAAATATTGTAAATGCACAAACAGTAATTTCTCCACATTGCAAGGTGCAATTCTGAAATTTTTTGCTTTTTCCTGCTCCTCTTAGCATGATAAAGAAGATTCAAAGAGAGTGAGATGCCAGCTCTTTTCATTCAGTCAGTAGCTTCAAACATTTCTGGTATATGAATAACATGATGTTTTTCAATGGCAAAAATCAATGAATATTGTAAATGCACAAACAGTAATTTCTCCGCATTGCAAGGTGCAATTCTGAAATTTTTTGCTTTTTCCTGCTCCTCTTAGCATGGTAAAGAAGATTCAAAGAGAGTGAGATGCCAGCTCCTTTCATTCAGTCAGTAGCTTCAAACATTTCTGGACATTTTTCAATGGCAAAAATCAATGAATATTGTAAATGCACAAACAGTAATTTCTCCACATTGCAAGGTGCAATTCTGAAATTTTTTGCTTTTTCCTGCTCCTCTTAGCATGATAAAGAAGATTCAAAGAGAGTGAGATGCCAGCTCTTTTCATTCAGTCAGTAGCTTCAAACATTTCTGGTATATGAATAACATGATGTTTTTCAATGGCAAAAATCAATGAATATTGTAAATGCACAAACAGTAATTTCTCCGCATTGCAAGGTGCAATTCTGAAATTTTTTGCTTTTTCCTGCTCCTCTAAGCATGATAAAGAAGATTCAAAGAGAGTGAGATGCCAGCTCCTTTCATTCAGTCAGTAGCTTCAAACATTTCTGGTATATGAATAACATGATGTTTTTCAATGGCAAAAATCAATGAATATTGTAAATGCACAAACAGTAATTTCTCCGCATTGCAAGGTGCAATTCTGAAATTTTTTGCTTTTTCCTGCTCCTCTAAGCATGATAAAGAAGATTCAAAGAGAGTGAGATGCCAGCTCATTTCATTTAGTCAGTAGCTTCAAACATTTCTAGACGTTTTTCAATGGCAAAAATCAATGAATATTATAAATGCACAAACAGTAATTTCTCCACATTGCAAGGTGCAATTCTGAAATTTTTTGCTTTTTCCTGCTCCTCTTAGCATGATAAAGAAGATTCAAAGAGAGTGAGATGCCAGCTCTTTTCATTCAGTCAGTAGCTTCAAACATTTCTGGTATAAGAATAACATGATGTTTTTCAATGGCAAAATCAATGAATATTGTAAATGCACAAACAGTAATTTCTCCGCATTGCAAGGTGCAATTCTGAAATTTTTTGATTTTTCCTGCTCCTCTTAGCATGATAAAGAAGATTCAAAGAGAGTGAGATGCCAGCTCCTTTCATTCAGTCAGTAGCTTCAAACATTTCTGGACATTTTTCAATGGCAAAAATCAATGAATATTGTAAATGCACAAACAGTAATTTCTCCACATTGCAAGGTGCAATTCTGAAATTTTTTGCTTTTTCCTGCTCCTCTAAGCATGATAAAGAAGATTCAAAGAGAGTGAGATGCCAGCTCCTTTCATTCAGTCAGTAGCTTCAAACATTTCTGGACGTTTTTCAATGGCAAAAATCAATGAATATTGTAAATGCACAAACAGTAATTTCTCCACATTGCAAGGTGCAATTCTGAAATTTTTTCCTTTTTTCTGCTCCTCTTAGCATGATAAAGAAGATTCAAAGAGAGTGAGATGCCAGCTCCTTTCATTCAGTCAGTAGCTTCAAACATTTCTGGACGTTTTTCAATGGCAAAAATCAATGAATATTGTAAATGCACAAACAGTAATTTCTCCACATTGCAAGGTGCAATTCTGAAATTTTTTCCTTTTTCCTGCTCCTCTTAGCATGATAAAGAAGATTCAAAGAGAGTGAGATGCCAGCTCTTTTCATTCAGTCAGTAGCTTCAAACATTTCTGGTATATGAATAACATGATGTTTTTCAATGGCAAAATCAATGAATATTGTAATTGCACAAACAGTAATTTCTCCGCATTGCAAGGTGCAATTCTGAAATTTTTTGCTTTTTCCTGCTCCACTTAGCATGATAAAGAAGATTCAAAGAGAGTGAGATGCCAGCTCCTTTCATTCAGTCAGTAGCTTCAAACATTTCTGGACATTTTTCAATGGCAAAAATCAATGAATATTGTAAATGCACAAACAGTAATTTCTCCACATTGCAAGGTGCAATTCTGAAATTTTTTGCTTTTTCCTACTCCTCTAAGCATGATAAAGAAGATTCAAAGAGAGTGAGATGCCAGCTCCTTTCATTCAGTCAGTAGCTTCAAACATTTCTGGACGTTTTTCAATGGCAAAAATCAATGAATATTGTAAATGCACAAACAGTAATTTCTCCACATTGCAAGGTGCAATTCTGAAATTTTTTGCTTTTTCCTGCTCTTCTTAGCATGATAAAGAAGATTCAAAGAGAGTGAGATGCCAGCTCTTTTCATTCAGTCAGTAGCTTCAAACATTTCTGGTATATGAATAACATGATGTTTTTCAATTGCAAAATCAATGAATATTTTAAATGCAAAAACAGTAATTTCTCCGCATTGCAAGGTGCAATTCTGAAATTTTTTGCTTTTTCCTGCTCCTCTTAGCATGATAAAGAAGATTCAAAGAGTGAGATGCCAGCTCTTTTCATTCAGTTAGTAGCTTCAAACATTTCTGGTATATGAATAACATGATGTTTTTCAATGGCAAAAATCAATGAATATTGTAAATGCACAAACAGTAATTTCTCCGCATTGCAAGGTGTAATTCTGAAATTTTTTGCTTTTTCCTGCTCCTCTTAGCATGATAAAGAAGATTCAAAGAGAGTGAGATGCCAGCTCCTTTCATTCAGTCAGTAGCTTCAAACATTTCTGGACATTTTTCAATGGCAAAAATCAATGAATATTGTAAATGCACAAACAGTAATTTCTCCACATTGCAAGGTGCAATTCTGAAATTTTTTGCTTTTTCCTACTCCTCTAAGCATGATAAAGAAGATTCAAAGAGAGTGAGATGCCAGCTCCTTTCATTCAGTCAGTAGCTTCAAACATTTCTGGACGTTTTTCAATGGCAAAAATCAATGAATATTGTAAAAGCACAAACAGTAATTTCTCCACATTGCAAGGTGCAATTCTGAAATTTTTTGCTTTTTCCTGCTCCTTTTAGCATGATAAAGAAGATTCAAAGAGAGTGAGATGCCAGCTCTTTTCATTCAGTCAGTAGCTTCAAACATTTCTGGTATATGAATAACATGATGTTTTTCAATGGCAAAAATCAATGAATATTGTAAATGCACAAACAGTAATTTCTCCGCATTGCAAGGTGCAATTCTGAAATTTTTTGCTTTTTCCTGCTCCTCTTAGCATGATAAAGAAGATTCAAAGAGAGTGAGATGCCAGCTCCTTTCATTCAGTCAGTAGCTTCAATCATTTCTGGACGTTTTTCAATGGCAAAAATCAATGAATATTGTAAATGCACAAACAGTAATTTCTCCACATTGCAAGGTGCAATTCTGAAATTTTTTGCTTTTTCCTGCTCCTCTTAGCATGATAAAGAAGATTCAAAGAGAGTGAGATGCCAGCTCTTTTCATTCAGTCAGTAGCTTCAAACATTTCTGGTATATGAATAACATGATGTTTTTCAATGGCAAAAATCAATGAATATTGTAAATGCACAAACATTAATTTCTCCGCATTGCAAGGTGCAATTCTGAAATTTTTTGCTTTTTCCTCCTCCTTTTAGCATGATAAAGAAGATTCAAAGAGAGTGAGATGCCAGCTCCTTTCATTCAGTCAGTAGCTTAAAACATTTCTGGACGTTTTTCAATGGCAAAAATAAATGAATATTGTAAATGCACAAACAGTAATTTCTCCACATTGCAAGGTGCAATTCTGAAATTTTTTGCTTTTTCCTGCTCCTCTTAGCATGATAAAGAAGATTCAAAGAGAGTGAGATGCCAGCTCTTTTCATTCAGTCAGTAGCTTCAAACATTTCTGGTTTATGAATAACATGTTGTTTTTCAATGGCAAAAATCAATGAATATTGTAAATTGCACAAACAGCAATTTCTCAGCATTGCAAGGTGCAATTCTGAAATTTTTTGCTTTTTCCTGCTCCTCTAAGCATGATAAAGAAGATTCAAAGAGAGTGAGATGCCAGCTTTTTTCATTCAGTCAGTAGCTTCAAACATTTCTGGTATATGAATAACATGATGTTTTTCAATGGCAAAAATCAATGAATATTGTAAATGCACAAACAGTAATTTCTCCGCATTGCAAGGTGCAATTCTGAAATTTTTTGCTTTTTCCTGCTCCTCTAAGCATGATAAAGAAGATTCAAAGAGAGTGAGATGCCAGCTCCTTTCATTCAGTCAGTAGCTTCAAACATTTCTGGACGTTTTTCAATGGCAAAAATCAATGAATATTGTAAATGCACAAACAGTAATTTCTCCACATTGCAAGGTGCAATTCTGATATTTTTTGCTTTTTCCTGCTCCTCTTAGCATGATAAAGAAGATTCAAAGAGAGTGAGATGCCAGCTCTTTTCATTCAGTCAGTAGCTTCAAACATTTCTGGTATATGAATAACATGATGTTTTTCAATGGCAAAATCAATGAATATTGTAAATGCAAAAACAGTAATTTCTCCGCATTGCAAGGTGCAATTCTGAAATTTTTTACTTTTTCCTGCTCCTCTTAGCATGATAAATAAGATTCAAAGAGAGTGAGATGCCAGCTCCTTTCATTCAGTCAGTAGCTTCAAACATTTCTGGACATTTTTCAATGGCAAAAATCAATGAATATTGTAAATGCACAAACAGTAATTTCTCCACATTGCAAGGTGCAATTCTGAATTTTTTTGCTTTTTCCTGCTCCTCTTAGCATGATAAAGAAGATTAAAAGAGAGTGAGATGCCAGCTCTTTTCATTCAGTCAGTAGCTTCAAACATTTCTGGTATATGAATAACATGATGTTTTTCAATGGCAAAAATCAATGAATATTGTAAATGCACAAACAGTAATTTCTCCGCATTGCAAGGTGCAATTCTGAAATTTTTTGCTTTTTCCTGCTCCTCTTAGCATGATAAAGAAGATTCAAAGAGAGTGAGATGCCAGCTCCTTTCATTCAGTCAGTAGCTTCAATCATTTCTGGACGTTTTTCAATGACAAAAATCAATGAATATTGTAAATGCACAAACAGTAATTTCTCCACATTGCAAGGTGCAATTCTGAAATGTTTTGCTTTTTCCTGCTCCTCTTAGCATGATAAAGAAGATTCAAAGAGAGTGAGATGCCAGCTCTTTTCATTCAGTCAGTAGCTTCAAACATTTCTGGTATATGAATAACATGATGTTTTTCAATGGCAAAAATCAATGAATATTGTAAATGCACAAACAGTAATTTCTCCGCATTGCAAGGTGCAATTCTGAAATTTTTTGCTTTTTCCTGCTCCTCTTAGCATGGTAAAGAAGATTCAAAGAGAGTGAGATGCCAGCTCCTTTCATTCAGTCAGTAGCTTCAAACATTTCTGGACATTTTTCAATGGCAAAAATCAATGAATATTGTAAATGCACAAACAGTAATTTCTCCACATTGCAAGGTGCAATTCTGAAATTTTTTGCTTTTTCCTGCTCCTCTTAGCATGATAAAGAAGATTCAAAGAGAGTGAGATGCCAGCTCTTTTCATTCAGTCAGTAGCTTCAAACATTTCTGGTATATGAATAACATGATGTTTTTCAATGGCAAAAATCAATGAATATTGTAAATGCACAAACAGTAATTTCTCCGCATTGCAAGGTGCAATTCTGAAATTTTTTGCTTTTTCCTGCTCCTCTTAGCATGATAAAGAAGATTCAAAGAGAGTGAGATGCCAGCTCCTTTCATTCAGTCAGTAGCTTCAAACATTTCTGGTATATGAATAACATGATGTTTTTCAATGGCAAAAATCAATGAATATTGTAAATGCACAAACAGTAATTTCTCCGCATTGCAAGGTGCAATTCTGAAATTTTTTGCTTTTTCCTGCTCCTCTAAGCATGATAAAGAAGATTCAAAGAGAGTGAGATGCCAGCTCATTTCATTTAGTCAGTAGCTTCAAACATTTCTAGACGTTTTTCAATGGCAAAAATCAATGAATATTATAAATGCACAAACAGTAATTTCTCCACATTGCAAGGTGCAATTCTGAAATTTTTTGCTTTTTCCTGCTCCTCTTAGCATGATAAAGAAGATTCAAAGAGGGTGAGATGCCAGCTCTTTTCATTCAGTCAGTAGCTTCAAACATTTCTGGTATATGAATAACATGATGTTTTTCAATGGCAAAATCAATGAATATTGTAAATGCACAAACAGTAATTTCTCCGCATTGCAAGGTGCAATTCTGAAATTTTTTGCTTTTTCCTGCTCCTCTTAGCATGATAAAGAAGATTCAAAGAGAGTGAGATGCCAGCTCCTTTCATTCAGTCAGTAGCTTCAAACATTTCTGGACATTTTTCAATGGCAAAAATCAATGAATATTGTAAATGCACAAACAGTAATTTCTCCACATTGCAAGGTGCAATTCTGAAATTTTTTGCTTTTTCCTGCTCCTCTTAGCATGATAAAGAAGATTCAAAGAGAGTGAGATGCCAGCTCTTTTCATTCAGTCAGTAGCTTCAAACATTTCTGGTATATGAATAACATGATGTTTTTCAATGGCAAAAATCAATGAATATTGTAAATGCACAAACAGCAATTTCTCAGCATTGCAAGGTGCAATTCTGAAATTTTTTGCTTTTTCCTGCTCCTCTTAGCATGATAAAGAAGATTCAAAGAGAGTGAGATGCCAGCTCCTTTCATTCAGTCAGTAGCTTCAAACATTTCTGGACATTTTTCAATGGCAAAAATCAATGAATATTGTAAATGCACAAACAGTAATTTCTCCACATTGCAAGGTGCAATTCTGAAATTTTTTGCTTTTTCCTGCTCCTCTAAGCATGATAAAGAAGATTCAAAGAGAGTGAGATGCCAGCTCTTTTCATTCAGTCAGTAGCTTCAAACATTTCTGGTATATGAATAACATGATGTTTTTCAATGGCAAAAATCAATGAATATTGTAAATGCACAAACAGTAATTTCTCCGCATTGCAAGGTGCAATTCTGAAATTTTTTGCTTTTTCCTGCTCCTCTAAGCATGATAAAGAAGATTCAAAGAGAGTGAGATGCCAGCTCCTTTCATTCAGTCAGTAGCTTCAAACATTTCTGGACGTTTTTCAATGGCAAAAATCAATGAATATTGTAAATGCACAAACAGTAATTTCTCCACATTGCAAGGTGCAATTCTGATATTTTTTGCTTTTTCCTGCTCCTCTTAGCATGATAAAGAAGATTCAAAGAGAGTGAGATGCCAGCTCTTTTCATTCAGTCAGTAGCTTCAAACATTTCTGGTATATGAATAACATGATGTTTTTCAATGGCAAAATCAATGAATATTGTAAATGCAAAAACAGTAATTTCTCCGCATTGCAAGGTGCAATTCTGAAATTTTTTACTTTTTCCTGCTCCTCTTAGCATGATAAATAAGATTCAAAGAGAGTGAGATGCCAGCTCCTTTCATTCAGTCAGTAGCTTCAAACATTTCTGGACATTTTTCAATGGCAAAAATCAATGAATATTGTAAGTGCACAAACAGTAATTTCTCCACATTGCAAGGTGCAATTCTGAAATTTTTTGCTTTTTCCTGCTCCTCTTAGCATGATAAAGAAGATTAAAAGAGAGTGAGATGCCAGCTCTTTTCATATAGTCAGTAGCTTCAAACATTTCTGGCATATGAATAACATGATGTTTTTCAATGGCAAAAATCAATGAATATTGTAAATGCACAAACAGTAATTTATCCGCATTGCAAGGTGCAATTCTGAAATTTTTTGCTTTATCCTGCTCCTCTTAGCATGATAAAGAAGATTCAAAGAGAGTGAGATGCCAGCTCCTTTCATTCAGTCAGTAGCTTCAATCATTTCTGGACGTTTTTCAATGACAAAAATCAATGAATATTGTAAATGCACAAACAGTAATTTCTCCACATTGCAAGGTGCAATTCTGAAATTTTTTGCTTTTTCCTGCTCCTCTTAGCATGATAAAGAAGATTCATAGAGAGTGAGATGCCAGCTCTTTTCATTCAGTCAGTAGCTTCAATCATTTCTGGACGTTTTTCAATGACAAAAATCAATGAATATTGTAAATGCACAAACAGTAATTTCTCCACATTGCAAGGTGCAATTATGAAATTTTTTGCTTTTTCCTGCTCCTCTTAGCATGATAAAGAAGATTCAAAGAGAGTGAGATGCCAGCTCTTTTCATTCAGTCAGTAGCTTCAAACATTTCTGGTACATGAATAACATGATGTTTTTCAATGGCAAAAATCAATGAATATTGTAAATGCACAAACAGTAATTTCTCTGCATTGCAAGGTGCAATTCTGAAATTTTTTGCTTTTTCCTGCTCCTCTTAGCATGGTAAAGAAGATTCAAAGAGAGTGAGATGCCAGCTCCTTTCATTCAGTCAGTAGCTTCAAACATTTCTAGACATTTTTCAATGGCAAAAATCAATGAATATTGTAAATGCACAAACAGTAATTTCTCCACATTGCAAGGTGCAATTCTGAAATTTTTTGCTTTTTCCTGCTCCTCTTAGCATGATAAAGAAGATTCAAAGAGAGTGAGATGCCAGCTCTTTTCATTCAGTCAGTAGCTTCAAACATTTCTGGTATATGAATAGCATGATGTTTTTCAATGGCAAAAATCAATGAATATTGTAAATGCACAAACAGTAATTTCTCCGCATTGCAAGGTGCAATTCTGAAATTTTTTACTTTTTCCTGCTCCTCTTAGCATGATAAAGAAGATTCAAAGAGAGTGAGATGCCAGCTCCTTTCATTCAGTCAGTAGCTTCAAACATTTCTGGTATATGAATAACATGATGTTTTTCAATGGCAAAAATCAATGAATATTGTAAATGCACAAACAGTAATTTCTCCGCATTGCAAGGTGCAATTCTGAAATTTTTTGCTTTATCCTGCTCCTCTTAGCATGATAAACAAGATTCAAAGAGAGTGAGATGCCAGCTCCTTTCATTCAGTCAGTAGCTTCAATCATTTCTGGACGTTTTTCAATGACAAAAATCAATGAATATTGTAAATGCACAAACAGTAATTTCTCCACATTGCAAGGTGCAATTCTGAAATTTTTTGCTTTTTCCTGCTCCTCTTAGCATGATAAAGAAGATTCAAAGAGAGTGAGATGCCAGCTCTTTTCATTCAGTCAGTAGCTTCAAACATTTCTGGTACATGAATAACATGATGTTTTTCAATGGCAAAAATCAATGAATATTGTAAATGCACAAACAGTAATTTCTCCGCATTGCAAGGTGCAATTCTGAAATTTTTTGCTTTTTCCTGCTCCTCTTAGCATGGTAAAGAAGATTCAAAGAGAGTGAGATGCCAGCTCCTTTCATTCAGTTAGTAGCTTCAAACATTTCTGGACATTTTTCAATGGCAAAAATCAATGAATATTGTAAATGCACAAACAGTAATTTCTCCACATTGCAAGGTGCAATTCTGAAATTTTTTGCTTTTTCCTGCTCCTCTTAGCATGATAAAGAAGATTCAAAGAGAGTGAGATGCCAGCTCTTTTCATTCAGTCAGTAGCTTCAAACATTTCTGGTATATGAATAACATGATGTTTTTCAATGGCAAAAATCAATGAATATTGTAAATGCACAAACAGTAATTTCTCCGCATTGCAAGGTGCAATTCTGAAATTTTTTACTTTTTCCTGCTCCTCTTAGCATGATAAAGAAGATTCAAAGAGAGTGAGATGCCAGCTCCTTTCATTCAGTCAGTAGCTTCAAACATTTCTGGTATATGAATAACATGATGTTTTTCAATGGCAAAAATCAATGAATATTGTAAATGCACAAACAGTAATTTCTCCGCATTGCAAGGTGCAATTATGAAATTTTTTGCTTTTTCCTGCTCCTCTAAGCATGATAAAGAAGATTCAAAGAGAGTGAGATGCCAGCTCATTTCATTTAGTCAGTAGCTTCAAACATTTCTAGACGTTTTTCAATGGCAAAAATCAATGAATATTATAAATGCACAAACAGTAATTTCTCCACATTGCAAGGTGCAATTCTGAATTTTTTTGCTTTTTCCTGCTCCTCTTAGCATGATAAAGAAGATTCAAAGAGAGTGAGATGCCAGCTCTTTTCATTCAGTCAGTAGCTTCGAACATTTCTGGTATATGAATAACATGATGTTTTTCAATGGCAAAATCAATGAATATTGTAAATGCACAAACAGTAATTTCTCCGCATTGCAAGGTGCAATTCTGAAATTTTTTGCTTTTTCCTGCTCCTCTTAGCATGATAAAGAAGATTCAAAGAGAGTGAGATGCCAGCTCCTTTCATTCAGTCAGTAGCTTCAAACATTTCTGGACATTTTTCAATGGCAAAAATCAATGAATATTGTAAATGCACAAACAGTAATTTCTCCACATTGCAAGGTGCAATTCTGAAATTTTTTGCTTTTTCCTGCTCCTCTTAGCATGATAAAGAAGATTCAAAGAGAGTGAGATGCCAGCTCTTTTGATTCAGTCAGTAGCTTCAAACATTTCTGGTATATGAATAACATGATGTTTTTCAATGGCAAAAATCAATGAATATTGTAAATGCACAAACAGTAATTTCTCCGCATTGCAAGGTGCAATTCTGAAATTTTTTGCTTTTTCCTGCTCCTCTTAGCATGATAAAGAAGATTCAAAGAGAGTGAGATGCCAGCTCCTTTCATTCAGTCAGTAGCTTCAAACATTTCTGGTATATGAATAACATGATGCTTTTCAATGGCAAAAATCAATGAATATTGTAAATGCACAAACAGTATTTTCTCCGCATTGCAAGATGCAATTCTGAAATTTTTTGCTTTTTCCTGCTCCTCTTAGCATGATAAAGAAGATTCAAAGAAAGTGAGATGCCAGCTCCTTTCATTCAGTCAGTAGCTTCAAACATTTCTGGACGTTTTTCAATGGCAAAAATCAATGAATATTGTAAATGCACAAACAGTAATTTCTCCACATTGCAAGGTGCAATTCTGAAATTTTTTGCTTTTTCCTGCTCCTTTTAGCATGATAAAGAAGATTCAAAGAGAGTGAGATGCCAGCTCATTTCATTCAGTCAGTAGCTTCAAACATTTCTGGTATATGAATAACATGATGTTTTTCAATGGCAAAAATCAATGAATATTGTAAATGCACAAACAGTAATTTCTCAACATTGCAAAGTGCAATTCTGAAATTTTTTGCTTTTTCCTGCTCCTCTTAGCATGATAAAGAAGATTCAAAGAGAGTGAGATGCCAGCTCTTTTCATTCAGTCAGTAGCTTCAAACATTTCTGGTATATGAATAACATGATGTTTTTCAATGGCAAAAATCAATGAATATTGTAAATGCACAAACAGTAATTTCTGCACATTGCAAGGTGCAATTCTGAAATTTTTTGCTTTTTCCTGCTCCTCTTAGCATGATAAGGAAGATTCAAAGAGAGTGAGATGCCAGCTCCTTTCATTCAGTCAGTAGCTTCAATCATTTCTGGACATTTTTCAATGGCAAAAATCAATGAATATTGTAAATGCACAAACAGTAATTTCTCCACATTGCAAGGTGCAATTCTGAAATTTTTTGCTTTTTCCTGCTCCTCTTAGCATGATAAAGAAGATTCAAAGAGAGTGAGATGCCAGCTCTTTTCATTCAGTCAGTAGCTTCAAACATTTCTGGTATATGAATAACATGATGTTTTTCAATGGCAAAAATCAATGAATATTGTAAATGCACAAACAGTAATTTCTCCACATTGCAAGGTGCAATTCTGAAATTTTTTGCTTTTTCCTGCTCCTCTTAGCATGATAAAGAAGATTCAAAGAGAGTGAGATGCCAGCTCCTTTCATTCAGTCAGTAGCTTCAAACATTTCAGGACGTTTTTCAATGGCAAAAATCAATGAATATTGTAAATGCACAAACAGTAATTTCTCCACATTGCAAGGTGCAATTCTGAAATTTTTTGCTTTTTCCTGCTCCTCTTAGCATGATAAAGAAGATTCAAAGAGAGTGAGATGCCAGCTCCTTTCATTCAGTCAGTAGCTTGAATCATTTCTGGACGTTTTTCAATGACAAAAATCAATGAATATTGTAAATGCACAAACAGTAATTTCTCCACATTGCAAGGTGCAATTCTGAAATTTTTTGCTTTTTCCTGCTCCTCTTAGCATGATAAAGAAGATTCAAAGAGACTGAGATGCCAGCTCTTTTCATTCAGTCAGTAGCTTCAAACATTTCTGGTACATGAATAACATGATGTTTTTCAATGGCAAAAATCAATGAATATTGTAAATGCACAAACAGTAATTTCTCCGCATTGCAAGGTGCAATTCTGAAATTTTTTGCTTTTTCCTGCTCCTCTTAGCATGGTAAAGAAGATTCAAAGAGAGTGAGATGCCAGCTCCTTTCATTCAGTCAGTAGCTTCAAACATTTCTGGACATTTTTCAATGGCAAAAATCATTGAATATTGTAAATGCACAAACAGTAATTTCTCCACATTGCAAGGTGCAATTCTGAAATTTTTTGCTTTTTCCTGCTCCTCTTAGCATGATAAAGAAGATTCAAAGAGAGTGAGATGCCAGCTCTTTTCATTCAGTCAGTAGCTTCAAACATTTCTGGTATATGAATAACCTGATGTTTTTCAATGGCAAAAATCAATGAATATTGTAAATGCACAAACAGTAATTTCTCCGCATTGCAAGGTGCAATTCTGAAATTTTTTGCTTTTTCCTGCTCCTCTTAGCATGATAAAGAAGATTCAAAGAGAGTGAGATGCCAGCTCCTTTCATTCAGTCAGTAGCTTCAAACATTTCTGGTATATGAATAACATGATGTTTTTCAATGGCAAAAATCAATGAATATTGTAAATGCACAAACAGTAATTTCTCCGCATTGCAAGGTGCAATTATGAAATTTTTTGCTTTTTCCTGCTCCTCTAGGCATGATAAAGAAGATTCAAAGAGAGTGAGATGCCAGCTCATTTCATTTAGTCAGTAGCTTCAAACATTTCTAGACGTTTTTCAATGGCAAAAATCAATGAATATTATAAATGCACAAACCGTAATTTCTCCACATTGCAAGGTGCAATTCTGAAATTTTTTGCTTTTTCCTGCTCCTCTTAGCATGATAAAGAAGATTCAAAGAGAGTGAGATGCCAGCTCTTTTCATTCAGTCAGTAGCTTCAAACATTTCTGGTATATGAATAACATGATGTTTTTTAATGGCAAAATCAATGAATATTGTAAATGCACAAACAGTAATTTCTCCGCATTGCAAGGTGCAATTCTGAAATTTTTTGCTTTTTCCTGCTCCTCTTAGCATGATAAAGAAGATTCAAAGAGAGTGAGATGCCAGCTCCTTTCATTCAGTCAGTAGCTTCAAACATTTCTGGACATTTTTCAATGGCAAAAATCAATGAATATTGTAAATGCACAAACAGTAATTTCTCCACAATGCAAGGTGCAATTCTGAAATTTTTTGCTTTTTCCTGCTCCTCTTAGCATGATAAAGAAGATTCATAGAGAGTGAGATGCCAGCTCTTTTGATTCAGTCAGTAGCTTCAAACATTTCTGGTATATGAATAACATGATGTTTTTCAATGGCAAAAATCAATGAATATTGTAAATGCACAAACAGTAATTTCTCCGCATTGCAAGGTGCAATTCTGAAATTTTTTGCTTTTTCCTGCTCCTCTTAGCATGATAAAGAAGATTCAAAGAGAGTGAGATGCCAGCTCCTTTCATTCAGTCAGTAGCTTCAAACATTTCTGGACGTTTTTCAATGGCAAAAATCAATGAATATTGTAAATGCACAAACAGTAATTTCTCCACATTGCAAGGTGCAATTCTGAAATTTTTTGCTTTTTCCTGCTCCTCTTAGCATGATAAAGAAGATTCAAAGAGAGTGAGATGCCAGCTCTTTTCATTCAGTCAGTAGCTTCAAACATTTCTGGTATATGAATAACATGATGCTTTTCAATGGCAAAAATCAATGAATATTGTAAATGCACAAACAGTAATTTCTCCGCATTGCAAGGTGCAATTCTGAAATTTTTTGCTTTTTCCTGCTCCTCTTAGCATGATAAAGAAGATTCAAAGAAAGTGAGATGCCAGCTCCTTTCATTCAGTCAGTAGCTTCAAACATTTCTGGACGTTTTTCAATGGCAAAAATCAATGAATATTGTAAATGCACAAACAGTAATTTCTCCACATTGCAAGGTGCAATTCTGAAATTTTTTGCTTTTTCCTGCTCCTTTTAGCATGATAAAGAAGATTCAAAGAGAGTGAGATGCCAGCTCATTTCATTCAGTCAGTAGCTTCAAACATTTCTGGTATATGAATAACATGATGTTTTTCAATGGCAAAAATCAATGAATATTGTAAATGCACAAACAGTAATTTCTCAACATTGCAAAGTGCAATTCTGAAATTTTTTGCTTTTTCCTGCTCCTCTTAGCATGATAAAGAAGATTCAAAGAGAGTGAGATGCCAGCTCTTTTCATTCAGTCAGTAGCTTCAAACATTTCTGGTATATGAATAACATGATGTTTTTCAATGGCAAAAATCAATGAATATTGTAAATGCACAAACAGTAATTTCTGCACATTGCAAGGTGCAATTCTGAAATTTTTTGCTTTTTCCTGCTCCTCTTAGCATGATAAGGAAGATTCAAAGAGAGTGAGATGCCAGCTCCTTTCATTCAGTCAGTAGCTTCAATCATTTCTGGACATTTTTCAATGGCAAAAATCAATGAATATTGTAAATGCACAAACAGTAATTTCTCCACATTGCAAGGTGCAATTCTGAAATTTTTTGCTTTTTCCTGCTCCTCTTAGCATGATAAAGAAGATTCAAAGAGAGTGAGATGCCAGCTCTTTTCATTCAGTCAGTAGCTTCAAACATTTCTGGTATATGAATAACATGATGTTTTTCAATGGCAAAAATCAATGAATATTGTAAATGCACAAACAGTAATTTCTCCACATTGCAAGGTGCAATTCTGAAATTTTTTGCTTTTTCCTGCTCCTCTTAGCATGATAAAGAAGATTCAAAGAGAGTGAGATGCCAGCTCCTTTCATTCAGTCAGTAGCTTCAAACATTTCTGGACGTTTTTCAATGGCAAAAATCAATGAATATTGTAAATGCACAAACAGTAATTTCTCCACATTGCAAGGTGCAATTCTGAAATTTTTTGCTTTTTCCTGCTCCTCTTAGCATGATAAAGAAGATTCAAAGAGAGTGAGATGCCAGCTCCTTTCATTCAGTCAGTAGCTTCAAACATTTCTGGACGTTTTTCAATGGCAAAAATCAATGAATATTGTAAATGCACAAACAGTAATTTCTCCACATTGCAAGGTGCAATTTTGAAATTTTTTGCTTTTTCCTGCTCCTTTTAGCATGATAAAGAAGATTCAAAGAGAGTGAGATGCCAGCTCTTTTCATTCCGTCAGTAGCTTCAAACATTTCTGGTATATGAATAACATGATGTTTTTCAATGGCAAAAATCAATGAATATTGTAAATGCACAAACAGTAATTTCTCAACATTGCAAGGTGCAATTCTGAAATTTTTTGCTTTTTCCTTCTCCTCTTAGCATGATAAAGAAGATTCAAAGAGAGTGAGATGCCAGCTCTTTTCATTCAGTCAGTAGCTTCAAACATTTCTGGTATATGAATAACATGATGTTTTTCAATGGCAAAAATCAATGAATATTGTAAATGCACAAACAGTAATTTCTGCACATTGCAAGGTGCAATTCTGAAATTTTTTGCTTTTTCCTGCTCCTCTTAGCATGATAAGGAAGATTCAAAGAGAGTGAGATGCCAGCTCCTTTCATTCAGTCAGTAGCTTCAATCATTTCTGGACGTTTTTCAATGGCAAAAATCAATGAATATTGTAAATGCACAAACAGTAATTTCTCCACATTGCAAGGTGCAATTCTGAAATTTTTTGCTTTTTCCTGCTCCTCTTAGCATGATAAAGAAGATTCAAAGAGAGTGAGATGCCAGCTCCTTTCATTCAGTCAGTAGCTTCAAACATTTCTGGTATATGAATAACATGATGTTTTTCAATGGCAAAAATCAATGAATATTGTAAATGCACAAACAGTAATTTCTCCGCATTGCAAGGTGCAATTCTGAAATTTTTTACTTTTTCCTGCTCCTCTTAGCATGATAAAGAAGATTCAAAGAGAGTGAGATGCCAGCTCCTTTCATTCAGTCAGTAGCTTCAAACATTTGTTGACGTTTTTCAATGGCAAAAATCAATGAATATTGTAAATGCACAAACAGTAATTTCTCCACATTGCAAGGTGCAATTCTGAAATTTTTTGCTTTTTCCTGCTCCTCTTAGCATGATAAAGAAGATTCAAAGAGAGTGAGATGCCAGCTCTTTTCATTCAGTCAGTAGCTTCAAACATTTCTGGTATATGAATAACATGATGTTTTTCAATGGCAAAAATCAATGAATATTGTAAATGCACAAACAGTAATTTCTCCGCATTGCAAGGTGCAATTCTGAAATTTTTTGCTTTTTCCTGCTAATCCTAGCATGATAAAGAAGATTCAAAGAGAGTGAGATGCCAGCTCCTTTCATTCAGTCAGTAGCTTCAAACATTTCTGGACGTTTTTCAATGGCAAAAATCAATGAATATTGTAAATGCACAAACAGTAATATCTCCACATTGCAAGGTGCAATTCTGAAATTTTTTGCTTTTTCCTGCTCCTCTTAGCATGATAAAGAAGATTCAAAGAGAGTGAGATGCCAGCTCTTTTCATTCAGTCAGTAGCTTCAAACATTTCTGGTATATAAATAACATGATGTTTTTCAATGGCAAAAATCAATGAATATTGTAAATGCACAAACAGTAATTTCTCCGCATTGCAAGGTGCAATTCTGAAATTTTTTGCTTTTTCCTGCTAATCCTAGCATGATAAAGAAGATTCAAAGAGAGTGAGATGCCAGCTCCTTTCATTCAGTCAGTAGCTTCAAACATTTCTGGACGTTTTTCAATGGCAAAAATCAATGAATATTGTAAATGCACAAACAGTAATATCTCCACATTGCAAGGTGCAATTCTGAAATTTTTTGCTTTTTCCTGCTCCTCTTAGCATGATAAAGAAGATTCAAAGAGAGTGAGATGCCAGCTCTTTTCATTCAGTCAGTAGCTTCAAACATTTCTGGTATATGAATAACATGATGTTTTTCAATGGCAAAAATCAATGAATATTGTAAATGCACAAACAGTAATTTCTCCGCATTGCAAGGTGCAATTCTGAAATTTTTTGCTTTTTCCTGCTCCTCTTAGCATGATAAAGAAGATTCAAAGAGAGTGAGATGCCAGCTCCTTTCATTCAGTCAGTAGCTTCAAACATTTCTGGACGTTTTTCAATGGCAAAAATCAATGAATATTGTAAATGCACAAACAGTAATTTCTCCACATTGCAAGGTGCAATTCTGAAATTTTTTGCTTTTTCCTGCTCCTCTTAGCATGATAAAGAAGATTCAAAGAGAGTGAGATGCCAGCTCCTTTCATTCAGTCAGTAGCTTCAAACATTTCTGGACGTTTTTCAATGGCAAAAATCAATGAATATTGTAAATGCACAAACAGTAATTTCTCCACATTGCAAGGTGCAATTTTGAAATTTTTTGCTTTTTCCTGCTCCTTTTAGCATGATAAAGAAGATTCAAAGAGAGTGAGATGCCAGCTCTTTTCATTCAGTCAGTAGCTTCAAACATTTCTGGTATATGAATAACATGATGTTTTTCAATGGCAAAAATCAATGAATATTGTAAATGCACAAACAGTAATTTCTCAACATTGCAAGGTGCAATTCTGAAATTTTTTGCTTTTTCCTGCTCCTCTTAGCATGATAAAGAAGATTCAAAGAGAGTGAGATGCCAGCTCTTTTCATTCAGTCAGTAGCTTCAAACATTTCTGGTATATGAATAACATGATGTTTTTCAATGGCAAAAATCAATGAATATTGTAAATGCACAAACAGTAATTTCTGCACATTGCAAGGTGCAATTCTGAAATTTTTTGCTTTTTCCTGCTCCTCTTAGCATGATAAGGAAGATTCAAAGAGAGTGAGATGCCAGCTCCTTTCATTCAGTCAGTAGCTTCAATCATTTCTGGACGTTTTTCAATGGCAAAAATCAATGAATATTGTAAATGCACAAACAGTAATTTCTCCACATTGCAAGGTGCAATTCTGAAATTTTTTGCTTTTTCCTGCTCCTCTTAGCATGATAAAGAAGATTCAAAGAGAGTGAGATGCCAGCTCCTTTCATTCAGTCAGTAGCTTCAAACATTTCTGGTATATGAATAACATGATGTTTTTCAATGGCAAAAATCAATGAATATTGTAAATGCACAAACAGTAATTTCTCCGCATTGCAAGGTGCAATTCTGAAATTTTTTACTTTTTCCTGCTCCTCTTAGCATGATAAAGAAGATTCAAAGAGAGTGAGATGCCAGCTCCTTTCATTCAGTCAGTAGCTTCAAACATTTCTTGACGTTTTTCAATGGCAAAAATCAATGAATATTATAAATGCACAAACAGTAATTTCTCCACATTGCAAGGTGCAATTCTGAAATTTTTTGCTTTTTCCTGCTCCTCTTAGCATGATAAAGAAGATTCAAAGAGAGTGAGATGCCAGCTCTTTTCATTCAGTCAGTAGCTTCAAACATTTCTGGTATATGAATAACATGATGTTTTTCAATGGCAAAAATCAATGAATATTGTAAATGCACAAACAGTAATTTCTCCGCATTGCAAGGTGCAATTCTGAAATTTTTTGCTTTTTCCTGCTAATCCTAGCATGATAAAGAAGATTCAAAGAGAGTGAGATGCCAGCTCCTTTCATTCAGTCAGTAGCTTCAAACATTTCTGGACGTTTTTCAATGGCAAAAATCAATGAATATTGTAAATGCACAAACAGTAATATCTCCACATTGCAAGGTGCAATTCTGAAATTTTTTGCTTTTTCCTGCTCCTCTTAGCATGATAAAGAAGATTCAAAGAGAGTGAGATGCCAGCTCTTTTCATTCAGTCAGTAGCTTCAAACATTTCTGGTATATAAATAACATGATGTTTTTCAATGGCAAAAATCAATGAATATTGTAAATGCACAAACAGTAATTTCTCCGCATTGCAAGGTGCAATTCTGAAATTTTTTGCTTTTTCCTGCTAATCCTAGCATGATAAAGAAGATTCAAAGAGAGTGAGATGCCAGCTCCTTTCATTCAGTCAGTAGCTTCAAACATTTCTGGACGTTTTTCAATGGCAAAAATCAATGAATATTGTAAATGCACAAACAGTAATATCTCCACATTGCAAGGTGCAATTCTGAAATTTTTTGCTTTTTCCTGCTCCTCTTAGCATGATAAAGAAGATTCAAAGAGAGTGAGATGCCAGCTCTTTTCATTCAGTCAGTAGCTTCAAACATTTCTGGTATATGAATAACATGATGTTTTTCAATGGCAAAAATCAATGAATATTGTAAATGCACAAACAGTAATTTCTCCGCATTGCAAGGTGCAATTCTGAAATTTTTTGATTTTTCCTGCTAATCCTAGCATGATAAAGAAGATTCAAAGAGAGTGAGATGCCAGCTCCTTTCATTCAGTCAGTAGCTTCAAACATTTCTGGACGTTTTTCAATGGCAAAAATCAATGAATATTGTAAATGCACAAACAGTAATATCTCCACATTGCAAGGTGCAATTCTGAAATTTTTTGCTTTTTCCTGCTCCTCTTAGCATGATAAAGAAGATTCAAAGAGAGTGAGATGCCAGCTCTTTTCATTCAGTCAGTAGCTTCAAACATTTCTGGTATATGAATAACATGATGTTTTTCAATGGCAAAAATCAATGAATATTGTAAATGCACAAACAGTAATTTCTCCGCATTGCAAGGTGCAATTCTGAAATTTTTTGCTTTTTCCTGCTCATCCTAGCATGATAAAGAAGATTCAAAGAGAGTGAGATGCCAGCTCCTTTCATTCAGTCAGTAGCTTCAAACATTTCTGGACGTTTTTCAATGGCAAAAATCAATGAATATTGTAAATGCACAAACAGTAATATCTCCACATTGCAAGGTGCAATTCTGAAATTTTTTGCTTTTTCCTGCTCCTCTTAGCATGATAAAGAAGATTCAAAGAGTGTGAGATGCCATCTCTTTTCATTCAGTCAGTAGCTTCAAACATTTCTGGTATATGAATAGCATGATGTTTTTCAATGGCAAAAATCAATGAATATTGTAAATGCACAAACAGTAATATCTCAACATTGCAAGGTGCAATTCTGAAATTTTTTGCTTTTTCTTGCTAATCCTAGCATGGTAAAGAAGATTCAAAGAGAGTGAGATGCCAGCTCCTTTCATTCAGTCAGTAGCTTCAAACATTTCTGGACATTTTTCAATGGCAAAAATCAATGAATATTGTAAATGCACAAACAGTAATAACTCCACATTGCAAGGTGCAATTCTGAAATTTTTTGCTTTTTCCTGCTAATCCTACCATGATAAAGAAGATTCAAAGAGAGTGAGATGACAGCTCCTTTCTTTCAGTCAGTAGCTTCAAACATTTCTGGACGTTTTTCAATGGCAAAAATCAATGAATATTGTAAATGCACAAACAGTAATATCTCGACATTGCAAGGTGCAATTCTGACATTTTTTGCTTTTTCCTGCTAATCCTAGCATGATAAAGAAGATTCAAAGAGAGTGAGATGCCAGCTCTTTTCATTCAGTCAGTAGCTTCAAACATTTCTGGTATATGAATAACATGATGTTTTTCAATGGCAAAAATCAATGAATATTGTAAATGCACAAACAGTAATTTCTCCGCATTGCAAGGTGCAATTCTGAAATTTTTTGCTTTTTCCTGCTAATCCTAGCATGATAAAGAAGATTCAAAGAGAGTGAGATGCCAGCTCCTTTCATTCAGTCAGTAGCTTCAAACATTTCTGGACGTTTTTCAATGGCAAAAATCAATGAATATTGTAAATGCACAAACAGTAATATCTCCACATTGCAAGGTGCAATTCTGAAATTTTTTGCTTTTTCCTGCTCCTCTTAGCATGATAAAGAAGATTCAAAGAGAGTGAGATGCCAGCTCTTTTCATTCAGTCAGTAGCTTCAAACATTTCTGGTATATGAATAACGATGTTTTTCAATGGCAAAAATCAATGAATATTGTAAATGCACAAACAGTAGTTTCTCCGCATTGCAAGGTGCAATTCTGAAATTTTTTGCTTTTTCCTGCTAATCCTAGCATGATAAAGAAGATTCAAAGAGAGTGAGATGCCAGCTCCTTTCATTCAGTCAGTAGCTTCAAACATTTCTGGACGTTTTTCAATGGCAAAAATCAATGAATATTGTAAATGCACAAACAGTAATATCTCGAGATTGCAAGGTGCAATTCTGACATTTTTTGCTTTTTCCTGCTAATCCTAGCATGATAAAGAAGATTCAAAGAGAGTGAGATGCCAGCTCTTTTCATTCAGTCAGTAGCTTCAAACATTTCTGGTATATGAATAACATGATGTTTTTCAATGGCAAAAATCAATGAATATTGTAAATGCACAAACAGTAATTTCTCCGCATTGCAAGGTGCAATTCTGAAATTTTTTGCTTTTTCCTGCTAATCCTAGCATGATAAAGAAGATTCAAAGAGAGTGAGATGCTAGCTCCTTTCATTCAGTCAGTAGCTTCAAACATTTCTGGACGTATTTCAATGGCAAAAATCAATGAATATTGTAAATGCACAAACAGTAATATCTCCACATTGCAAGGTGCAATTCTGAAATTTTTTGCTTTTTCCTGCTCCTCTTAGCATGATAAAGGAGATTCAAAGAGAGTGAGATGCCAGCTCTTTTCATTCAGTCAGTAGCTTCAAACATTTCTGGTATATGAATAACGATGTTTTTCAATGGCAAAAATCAATGAATATTGTAAATGCACAAACAGTAATTTCTCCGCATTGCAAGATGCAATTCTGAAATTTTTTGCTTTTTCCTGCTCCTCTTAGCATGATAAAGAAGATTCAAAGAGAGTGAGATGCCAGCTCCTTTCATTCAGTCAGTAGCTTCAAACATTTCTGGACGTTTTTCAATGGCAAAAATCAATGAATATTGTAAATGCACAAACAGTAATATCTCCACATTGCAACGTGCAATTCTGAAATTTTTTGCTTTTTCCTGCTCCTCTTAGCATGATTAAGAAGATTCAAAGAGAGTGAGATGTCAGCTCCTTTCATTCAGTCAGTAGCTTCAAACATTTCCGGACGTTTTTCAATGGCAAAAATCAATGAATATTGTAAATGCACAAACAGTTATATCTCCACATTGCAAGGTGCAATTCTGAAATTTTTTGCTTTTTCCTGCTAATCCTAGCATGATAAAGAAGATTCAAAGAGAGTGAGATGCCAGCTCCTTTCATTCAGTCAGTAGCTTCAAACATTTCTGGACGTTTTTCAATGGCAAAAATCAATGAATATTGTAAATGCACAAACAGTAATATCTCCACATTGCAAGGTGCAATTCTGAAATTTTTTGCTTTTTCCTGCTAATCCTGGCATGATAAAGAAGATTCAAAGAGAGTGAGATGCCAGCTCTTTTCATTCAGTCAGTAGCTTCAAACATTTCTGGTATATGAATAACATGATGTTTTTCAATGGCAAAAATCAATGAATATTGTAAATGCACAAACAGTAATTTCTCCGCATTGCAAGGTGCAATTCTGAAATTTTTTGCTTTTTCCTGCTAATCCTAGCATGATAAAGAAGATTCAAAGAGAGTGAGATGCCAGCTCCTTTCATTCAGTCAGTAGCTTCAAACATTTCTGGACGTTTTTCAATGGCAAAAATCAATGAATATTGTAAATGCACAAACAGTAATATCTCCACATTGCAAGGTGCAATTCTGAAATTTTTTGCTTTTTCCTGCTAATCCTGGCATGATAAAGAAGATTCAAAGAGAGTGAGATGCCATCTCTTTTCATTCAGTCAGTAGCTTCAAACATTTCTGGTATATGAATAACATGATGTTTTTCAATGGCAAAAATCAATGAATATTGTAAATGCACAAACAGTAATTTCTCCGCATTGCAAGGTGCAATTCTGAAATTTTTTGCTTTTTCCTGCTAATCCTAGCATGATAAAGAAGATTCAAAGAGAGCGAGATGCCAGCTCCTTTCATTCAGTCAGTAGCTTCAAACATTTCTGGACGTTTTTCAATGGCAAAAATCAATGAATATTGTAAATGCACAAACAGTAATATCTCCACATTGCAAGGTGCAATTCTGAAATTTTTTGCTTTTTCCTGCTCCTCTTAGCATGATAAAGAAGATTCAAAGAGAGTGAGATGCCAGCTCTTTTCATTCAGTCAGTAGCTTCAAACATTTCTGGTATATGAATAACATGATGTTTTTCAATGGCAAAAATCAATGAATATTGTAAATGCACAATCAGTAATTTCTCCGCATTGCAAGGTGCAATTCTGAAATTTTTTGCTTTTTCCTGCTAATCCTAGCATGATAAAGAAGATTCAAAGAGAGTGAGATGCCAGCTCCTTTCATTCAGTCAGTAGCTTCAAACATTTCTGGACGTTTTTCAATGGCAAAAATCAATGAATATTGTAAATGCACAAACAGTAATATCTCCACATTGCAACGTGCAATTCTGAAATTTTTTGCTTTTTCCTGCTCCTCTTAGCATGATAAAGAAGATTCAAAGAGAGTGAGATGCCAGCTCTTTTCATTCAGTCAGTAGCTTCAAACATTTCTGGTATATGAATAACATGATGTTTTTCAATGGCAAAAATCAATGAATATTGTAAATGCACAAACAGTAATTTCTCCGCATTGCAAGGTGCAATTCTGAAATCTTTTGCTTTTTCCTGCTAATCCTAGCATGATAAAGAAGATTCAAAGAGAGTGAGATGCCAGCTCCTTTCATTCAGTCAGTAGCTTCAAACATTTCTGGACGTTTTTCAATGGCAAAAATCAATGAATATTGTAAATGCACAAACAGTAATATCTCCACATTGCAACGTGCAATTCTGAAATTTTTTGCTTTTTCCTGCTCCTTTTAGCATGATAAAGAAGATTCAAAGAGAGTGCGATGCCAGCTCTTTTCATTCAGTCAGTAGCTTCAAACATTTCTGGTATATGAATAACATGATGTTTTTCAATGGCAAAAATCAATGAATATTGTAAATGCACAAACAGTAATTTCTCCGCATTGCAAGGTGCAATTCTGAAATTTTTTGCTTTTTCCTGCTAATCCTAGCATGATAAAGAAGATTCAAAGAGAGTGAGATGCCAGCTCCTTTCATTCAGTCAGTAGCTTCAAACATTTCTGGACGTTTTTCAATGGCAAAAATCAATGAATATTGTAAATGCACAAACAGTAATATCTCCACATTGCAAGGTGCAATTCTGAAATTTTTTGCTTTTTCCTGCTCCTCTTAGCATGATAAAGAATATTCAAAGAGAGTGAGATGCCAGCTCTTTTCATTCAGTCAGTAGCTTCAAACATTTCTGGTATATGAATAACATGATGTTTTTCAATGGCAAAAATCAATGAATATTGTAAATGCACAAACAGTAATTTCTCCGCATTGCAAGGTGCAATTCTGAAATTTTTTGCTTTTTCCTGCTAATCCTAGCATGATAAAGAAGATTCAAAGAGAGTGAGATGCCAGCTCCTTTCATTCAGTCAGTAGCTTCAAACATTTCTGGACGTTTTTCAATGGCAAAAATCAATGAATATTGTAAATGCACAAACAGTAATATCTCCACATTGCAACGTGCAATTCTGAAATTTTTTGCTTTTTCCTGCTCCTCTTAGCATGATAAAGAAGATTCAAAGAGAGTGAGATGCCAGCTCTTTTCATTCAGTCAGTAGCTTCAAACATTTCTGGTATATGAATAACATGATGTTTTTCAATGGCAAAAATCAATGAATATTGTAAATGCACAAACAGTAATTTCTCCGCATTGCAAGGTGCAATTCTGAAATTTTTTGCTTTTTCCTGCTAATCCTAGCATGATAAAGAAGATTCAAAGAGAGTGAGATGCCAGCTCCTTTCATTCAGTCAGTAGCTTCAAACATTTCTGGACGTTTTTCAATGGCAAAAATCAATGAATATTGTAAATGCACAAACAGTAATATCTCCACATTGCAAGGTGCAATTCTGAAATTTTTTGCATTTTCCTGCTCATCTTAGCATGATAAAGAATATTCAAAGAGAGTGAGATGCCAGCTCTTTTCATTCAGTCAGTAGCTTCAAACATTTCTGGTATATGAATAACATGATGTTTTTCAATGGCAAAAATCAATGAATATTGTAAATGCACAAACAGTAATTTCTCCGCATTGCAAGGTGCAATTCTGAAATTTTTTGCTTTTTCCTGCTAATCCTAGCATGATAAAGAAGATTCAAAGAGAGTGAGATGCCAGCTCCTTTCATTCAGTCAGTAGCTTCAAACATTTCTGGACGTTTTTCAATGGCAAAAATCAATGAATATTGTAAATGCACAAACAGTAATATCTCCACATTGCAAGGTGCAATTCTGAAATTTTTTGCTTTTTCCTGCTCATCTTAGCATGATAAAGAATATTCAAAGAGAGTGAGATGCCAGCTCTTTTCATTCAGTCAGTAGCTTCAAACATTTCTGGTATATGAATAACATGATGTTTTTCAATGGCAAAAATCAATGAATATTGTAAATGCACAAACAGTAATTTCTCCGCATTGCAAGGTGCAATTCTGAAATTTTTTGCTTTTTCCTGCTAATCCTAGCATGATAAAGAAGATTCAAAGAGAGTGAGATGCCAGCTCCTTTCATTCAGTCAGTAGCTTCAAACATTTCTGGACGTTTTTCAATGGCAAAAATCAATGAATATTGTAAATGCACAAACAGTAATATCTCCACATTGCAAGGTGCAATTCTGAAATTTTTTGCTTTTTCCTGCTCCTCTTAGCATGATAAAGAAGATTCAAAGAGAGTGAGATGCCAGCTCTTTTCATTCAGTCAGTAGCTTCAAACATTTCTGGTATATGAATAACATGATGTTTTTCAATGGCAAAAATCAATGAATATTGTAAATGCACAAACAGTAATTTCTCCGCATTGCAATGTGCAATTCTGAAATTTTTTGCTTTTTCCCGCTAATCCTAGCATGATAAAGAAGATTCAAAGAGAGTGAGATGCCAGCTCCTTTCATTCAGTCAGTAGCTTCAAACATTTCTGGACATTTTTCAATGGCAAAAATCAATGAATATTGTAAATGCACAAACAGTAATATCTCCACATTGCAAGGTGCAATTCTGAATTTTTTTACTTTTTCCTGCTCCTCTTAGCATGATAAAGAAGATTCAAAGAGAGTGAGATGCCAGCTCTTTTCATTCAGTCAGTAGCTTCAAACATTTCTGGTATATGAATAACATGATGTTTTTCAATGGCAAAAATCAATGAATATTGTAAATGCACAAACAGTAAGTTCTCCGCATTGCAAGGTGCAATTCTGAAATTTTTTGCTTTTTCCTGCTAATCCTAGCATGATAAAGAAGATTCAAAGAGAGTGAGATGCCAGCTCCTTTCATTCAGTCAGTAGCTTCAAACATTTCTGGACGTTTTTCAATGGCAAAAATCAATGAATATTGTAAATGCACAAACAGTAATATCTCCACATTGCAAGGTGCAATTCTGAAATTTTTTGCTTTTTCCTGCTCCTCTTAGCATGATAAAGAAGATTCAAAGAGAGTGAGATGCCAGCTCTTTTCATTCAGTCAGTAGCTTCAAACATTTCTGGTATATGAATAACATGATGTTTTTCAATGGCAAAAATCAATGAATATTGTAAATGCACAAACAGTAATTTCTCCGCATTGCAAGGTGCAATTCTGAAATTTTTTGCTTTTTCCTGCTAATCCTAGCATGATAAAGAAGATTCAAAGAGAGTGAGATGCCAGCTCCTTTCATTCAGTCAGTAGCTTCAAACATTTCTGGACGTTTTTCAATGGCAAAAATCAATGAATATTGTAAATGCACAAACAGTGATATCTCGACATTGCAAGGTGCAATTCTGAAATTTTTTGCTTTTTCCTGCTCCTCTTAGCATGATAAAGAAGATTCAAAGAGAGTGAGATGCCAGCTCTTTTCATTCAGTCAGTAGCTTCAAACATTTCTGGTATATGAATAACATGATGTTTTTCAATGGCAAAAATCAATGAATATTGTAAATGCACAAACAGTAATTTCTCCGCATTGCAAGGTGCAATTCTGAAATTTTTTGCTTTTTCCTGCTAATCCTAGCATGATAAAGAAGATTCAAAGAGAGTGAGATGCCAGCTCCTTTCATTCAGTCAGTAGCTTCAAACATTTCTGGACGTTTTTCAATGGCAAAAATCAATGAATATTGTAAATGCACAAAGAGTAATATCTCCACATTGCAAGGTGCAATTCTGAAATTTTTTGCTTTCTCCTGCTAATCCTGGCATGATAAAGAAGATTCAAAGAGAGTGAGATGCCAGCTCTTTTCATTCAGTCAGTAGCTTCAAACATTTCTGGTATATGAATAACATGATGTTTTTCAATGGCAAAAATCAATGAATATTGTAAATGCACAAACAGTAATTTCTCCGCATTGCAAGGTGCAATTCTGAAATTTTTTGCTTTTTCCTGCTAATCCTAGCATGATAAAGAAGATTCAATGAGAGTGAGATGCCACGACCTTTCATTCAGTCAGTAGCTTCAAACATTTCTGGACGTTTTTCAATGGCAAAAATCAATGAATATTGTAAATGCACAAACAGTAATATCTCCACATTGCAACGTGCAATTCTGAAATTTTTTGCTTTTTCCTGCTCCACTTAGCATGATAAAGAAGATTCAAAGAGAGTGAGATGCCAGCTCCTTTCATTCAGTCAGTAGCTTCAAACATTTCTGGACGTTTTTCAATGGCAAAAATCAATGAATATTGTAAATGCACAAACAGTAATATCTCCACATTGCAAGGTGCAATTCTGAAATTTTTTGCTTTTTCCTGCTAATCCTAGCATGATAAAGAAGATTCAAAGAGAGTGAGATGCCAGCTCCTTTCATTCAGTCAGTAGCTTCAAACATTTCTGTACGTTTTTCAATGGCAAAAATCAATGAATATTGTAAATGCACAAACAGTAATATCTCCACATTGCAAGGTGCAATTCTGAAATTTTTTGCTTTTTCCTGCTAATCCTGGCATGATAAAGAAGATTCAAAGAGAGTGAGATGCCAGCTCTTTTCATTCAGTCAGTAGCTTCAAACATTTCTGGTATATGAATAACATGATGTTTTTCATTGGCAAAAATCAATGAATATTGTAAATGCACAAACAGTTATTTCTCCGCATTGCAAGGTGCAATTCTGAAATTTTTTGCTTTTTCCTGCTAATCCTAGCATGATAAAGAAGATTCAAAGAGAGTGCGATGCCAGCTCCTTTCATTCAGTCAGTAGCTTCAAACATTTCTGGACGTTTTTCAATGGCAAAAATCAATGAATATTGTAAATGCACAAACAGTAATATCTCCACATTGCAAGGTGCAATTCTGAAATTTTTTGCTTTTTCCTGCTCCTCTTAGCATGATAAAGAAGATTCAAAGAGAGTGAGATGCCAGCTCTTTTAATTCAGTCAGTAGCTTCAAACATTTCTGGTATATGAATAACATGATGTTTTTCAATGGCAAAAATCAATGAATATTGTAAATGCACAAACAGTAATTTCTCCGCATTGCAAGGTGCAATTCTGAAATTTTTTGCTTTTTCCTGCTAATCCTAGCATGATAAAGAAGATTCAAAGAGAGTGAGATGCCAGCTCCTTTCATTCAGTCAGTAGCTTCAAACATTTCTGGACGTTTTTCAATGGCAAAAATCAATGAATATTGTAAATGCACAAACAGTAATATCTCCACATTGCAAGGTGCAATTCTGAAATTTTTTGCTTTCTCCTGCTAATCCTGGCATGATAAAGAAGATTCAAAGAGAGTGAGATGCCAGCTCTTTTCATTCAGTCAGTAGCTTCAAACATTTCAGGTATATGAATAACATGATGTTTTTCAATGGCAAAAATCAATGAATATTGTAAATGCACAAACAGTAATTTCTCCGCATTGCAAGGTGCAATTCTGAAATTTTTTGATTTTCCTGCTAATCCTAGCATGATAAAGAAGATTCAAAGAGAGTGAGATGCCACGACCTTTCATTCAGTCAGTAGCTTCAAACATTTCTGGACGTTTTTCAATGGCAAAAATCAATGAATATTGTAAATGCACAAACAGTAATATCTCCACATTGCAACGTGCAATTCTGAAATTTTTTGCTTTTTCCTGCTCCTCTTAGCATGATTAAGAAGATTCAAAGAGAGTGAGATGCCAGCTCCTTTCATTCAGTCAGTAGCTTCAAACATTTCCGGACGTTTTTCAATGGCAAAAATCAATGAATATTGTAAATGCACAAACAGTTATATCTCCACATTGCAAGGTGCAATTTTGAAATTTTTTGCTTTTTTCTGCTAATCCTAGCATGATAAAGAAGATTCAAAGAGAGTGAGATGCCAGCTCCTTTCATTCAGTCAGTAGCTTCAAACATTTCTGGACGTTTTTCAATGGCAAAAATCAATGAATATTGTAAATGCACAAACAGTAATATCTCCACATTGCAAGGTGCAATTCTGAAATTTTTTGCTTTTTCCTGCTAATCCTGGCATGATAAAGAAGATTCAAAGAGAGTGAGATGCCAGCTCTTTTCATTCAGTCAGTAGCTTCAAACATTTCTGGTATATGAATAACATGATGTTTTTCAATGGCAAAAATCAATGAATATTGTAAATGCACAAACAGTAATTTCTCCGCATTGCAAGGTGCAATTCTGAAATTTTTTGCTTTTTCCTGCTAATCCTAGCATGATAAAGAAGATTCAAAGAGAGTGAGAAGCCAGCTCCTTTCATTCAGTCAGTAGCTTCAAACATTTCTGGACGTTTTTCAATGGCAAAAGTCAATGAATATTGTAAATGCACAAACAGTAATATCTCCACATTGCAACGTGCAATTCTGAAATTTTTTGCTTTTTCCTGCTCCACTTAGCATGATAAAGAAGATTCAAAGAGAGTGAGATGCCAGCTCCTTTCATTCAGTCAGTAGCTTCAAACATTTCTGGACGTTTTTCAATGGCAAAAATCAATGAATATTGTAAATGCACAAACAGTAATATCTCCACATTGCAAGGTGCAATTCTGAAATTTTTTGCTTTTTCCTGCTAATCCTAGCATGATAAAAAAGATTCAAAGAGAGTGAGATGCCAGCTCCTTTCATTCAGTCAGTAGCTTCAAACATTTCTGGACGTTTTTCAATGGCAAAAATCAATGAATATTGTAAATGCACAAACAGTAATATCTCCACATTGCAAGGTGCAATTCTGAAATTTTTTGCTTTTTCCTGCTAATCCTGGCATGATAAAGAAGATTCAAAGAGAGTGAGATGCCAGCTCTTTTCATTCAGTCAGTAGCTTCAAACATTTCTGGTATATGAATAACATGATGTTTTTCAACGGCAAAAATCAATCAATATTGTAAATGCACAAACAGTAATTTCTTCGCATTGCAAGGTGCAATTCTGAAATTTTTTGCTTTTTCCTGCTAATCCTAGCATGATAAAGAAGATTCAAAGAGAGTGAGATGCCAGCTCCTTTCATTCAGTCAGTAGCTTCAAACATTTCTGGACGTTTTTCAATGGCAAAAATCAATGAATATTGTAAATGCACAAACAGTAATATCTCCACATTGCAAGGTGCAATTCTGAAATTTTTTGCTTTCTCCTGCTAATCCTGGCATGATAAAGAAGATTCAAAGAGAGTGAGATGCCAGCTCTTTTCATTCAGTCAGTAGCTTCAAACATTTCTGGTATATGAATAACATGATGTTTTTCAATGGCAAAAATCAATGAATATTGTAAATGCACAAACAGTAATTTCTCCGCATTGCAAGGTGCAATTCTGAAATTTTTTGATTTTCCTGCTAATCCTAGCATGATAAAGAAGATTCAAAGAGAGTGAGATGCCAAGACCTTTCATTCAGTCAGTAGCTTCAAACATTTCTGGACGTTTTTCAATGGCAAAAATCAATGAATATTGTAAATGCACAAACAGTAATATCTCCACATTGCAACGTGCAATTCTGAAATTTTTTGCTTTTTCCTGCTCCTCTTAGCATGATTAAGAAGATTCAAAGAGAGTGAGATGCCAGCTCCTTTCATTCAGTCAGTAGCTTCAAACATTTCCGGACGTTTTTCAATGGCAAAAATCAATGAATATTGTAAATGCACAAACAGTTATATCTCCACATTGCACGGTGCAATTCTGAAATTTTTTGCTTTTTCCTGCTAATCCTAGCATGATAAAGAAGATTCAAAGAGAGTGAGATGCCAGCTCCTTTCATTCAGTCAGTAGCTTCAAACATTTCTGGACGTTTTTCAATGGCAAAAATCAATGAATATTGTAAATGCACAAACAGTAATATCTCCACATTGAAAGGTGCAATTCTGAAATTTTTTGCTTTTTCCTGCTAATCCTGGCATGATAAAGAAGACTCAAAGAGAGTGAGATGCCAGCTCTTTTCATTCAGTCAGTAGCTTCAAACATTTCTGGTATATGAATAACATGATGTTTTTCAATGGCAAAAATCAATGAATATTGTAAATGCACAAACAGTAATTTCTCCGCATTGCAAGGTGCAATTCTGAAATTTTTTGCTTTTTCCTGCTAATCCTAGCATGCTAAAGAAGATTCAAAGAGAGTGAGATGCCAGCTCCTTTCATTCAGTCAGTAGCTTCAAACATTTCTGGACGTTTTTCAATGGCAAAAATCAATGAATATTGTAAATGCACAAACAGTAATATCTCCACATTGCAAGGTGCAATTCTGAAATTTTTAGCTTTTTCCTGCTAATCCTGGCATGATAAAGAAGACTCAAAGAGAGTGAGATGCCAGCTCTTTTCATTCAGTCAGTAGCTTCAAACATTTCTGGTATATGAATAACATGATGTTTTTCAATGGCAAAAATCAATGAATATTGTAAATGCACAAACAGTAATTTCTCCGCATTGCAAGGTGCAATTCTGAAATTTTTTGCTTTTTCCTGCTAATCCTAGCATGATAAAGAAGATTCAAAGAGAGTGAGATGCGAGCTCCTTTCATTCAGTCAGTAGCTTCAAACATTTCTGGACATTTTTCAATGGCAAAAATCAATGAATATTGTAAATGCACAAACAGTAATAACTCCACATTGCAAGGTGCAATTCTGAAATTTTTTGCTTTTTCCTGCTAATCCTAGCATGATAAAGAAGATTCAAAGAGAGTGAGATGCCAGCTCCTTTCATTCAGTCAGTAGCTTCAAACATTTCTGGACGTTTTTCAATGGCAAAAATCAATGAATATTGTAAATGCACAAACAGTAATATCTCCACATTGCAAGGTGCAATTCTGAAATTTTTTGCTTTCTCCTGCTAATCCTGGCATGATAAAGAAGATTCAAAGAGAGTGAGATGCCAGCTCTTTTCATTCAGTCAGTAGCTTCAAACATTTCTGGTATATGAATAACATGATGTTTTTCAATGGCAAAAATCAATGAATATTGTAAATGCACAAACAGTAATTTCTCCGCATTGCAAGGTGCAATTCTGAAATTTTTTGATTTTCCTGCTAATCCTAGCATGATAAAGAAGATTCAAAGAGAGTGAGATGCCAAGACCTTTCATTCAGTCAGTAGCTTCAAACATTTCCGGACGTTTTTCAATGGCAAAAATCAATGAATATTGTAAATGCACAAACAGTTATATCTCCACATTGCACGGTGCAATTCTGAAATTTTTTGCTTTTTCCTGCTAATCCTAGCATGATAAAGAAGATTCAAAGAGAGTGAGATGCCAGCTCCTTTCATTCAGTCAGTAGCTTCAAACATTTCTGGACGTTTTTCAATGGCAAAAATCAATGAATATTGTAAATGCACAAACAGTAATATCTCCACATTGAAAGGTGCAATTCTGAAATTTTTTGCTTTTTCCTGCTAATCCTGGCATGATAAAGAAGACTCAAAGAGAGTGAGATGCCAGCTCTTTTCATTCAGTCAGTAGCTTCAAACATTTCTGGTATATGAATAACATGATGTTTTTCAATGGCAAAAATCAATGAATATTGTAAATGCACAAACAGTAATTTCTCCGCATTGCAAGGTGCAATTCTGAAATTTTTTGCTTTTTCCTGCTAATCCTAGCATGCTAAAGAAGATTCAAAGAGAGTGAGATGCCAGCTCCTTTCATTCAGTCAGTAGCTTCAAACATTTCTGGACGTTTTTCAATGGCAAAAATCAATGAATATTGTAAATGCACAAACAGTAATATCTCCACATTGCAAGGTGCAATTCTGAAATTTTTAGCTTTTTCCTGCTAATCCTGGCATGATAAAGAAGACTCAAAGAGAGTGAGATGCCAGCTCTTTTCATTCAGTCAGTAGCTTCAAACATTTCTGGTATATGAATAACATGATGTTTTTCAATGGCAAAAATCAATGAATATTGTAAATGCACAAACAGTAATTTCTCCGCATTGCAAGGTGCAATTCTGAAATTTTTTGCTTTTTCCTGCTAATCCTAGCATGATAAAGAAGATTCAAAGAGAGTGAGATGCGAGCTCCTTTCATTCAGTCAGTAGCTTCAAACATTTCTGGACATTTTTCAATGGCAAAAATCAATGAATATTGTAAATGCACAAACAGTAATAACTCCACATTGCAAGGTGCAATTCTGAAATTTTTTGCTTTTTCCTGCTAATCCTAGCATGATAAAGAAGATTCAAAGAGAGTGAGATGCCAGCTCCTTTCATTCAGTCAGTAGCTTCAAACATTTCTGGACGTTTTTCAATGGCAAAAATCAATGAATATTGTAAATGCACAAACAGTAATATCTCCACATTGCAAGGTGCAATTCTGAAATTTTTTGCTTTTTCCTGCTAATCCTAGCATGATAAAGAAGATTCAAAGAGAGTGAGATGCCAGCTCCTATCATTCAGTCAGTAGCTTCAAACATTTCTGGACGTTCTTCAATTGCAAAAATCAATGAATATTGTAAATGCACAAACAGTAATATCTCCACATTGCAAGGTGCAATTCTGAAATTTTTTGCTTTTTCCTGCTAATCCTGGCATGATAAAGAAGATTCAAAGAGAGTGAGATGCCAGCTCTTTTCATTCAGTCAGTAGCTTCAAACATTTCTGGTATATGAATAACATGATGTTTTTCAATGGCAAAAATCAATGAATATTGTAAATGCACAAACAGTAATTTCTCCGCATTGCAAGGTGCAATTCTGAAATTTTTTGCTTTTTCCTGCTAATCCTAGCATGATAAAGAAGATTCAAAGAGAGTGAGATGCCAGCTCCTTTCATTCAGTCAGTAGCTTCAAACATTTCTGGACGTTTTTCAATGGCAAAAATCAATGAATATTGTAAATGCACAAACAGTAATATCTCCACATTGCAAGGTGCAATTCTGAAATTTTTTGCTTTCTCCTGCTAATCCTGGCATGATAAAGAAGATTCAAAGAGAGTGAGATGCCAGCTCTTTTCATTCAGTCAGTAGCTTCAAACATTTCTGGTATATGAATAACATGATGTTTTTCAATGGCAAAAATCAATGAATATTGTAAATGCACAAACAGTAATTTCTCCGCATTGCAAGGTGCAATTCTGAAATTTTTTGATTTTCCTGCTAATCCTAGCATGATAAAGAAGATTCAAAGAGAGTGAGATGCCAAGACCTTTCATTCAGTCAGTAGCTTCAAACATTTCTGGACGTTTTTCAATGGCAAAAATCAATGAATATTGTAAATGCACAAACAGTAATATCTCCACATTGCAACGTGCAATTCTGAAATTTTTTGCTTTTTCCTGCTCCTCTTAGCATGATTAAGAAGATTCAAAGAGAGTGAGATGCCAGCTCCTTTCATTCAGTCAGTAGCTTCAAACATTTCCGGACGTTTTTCAATGGCAAAAATCAATGAATATTGTAAATGCACAAACAGTTATATCTCCACATTGCACGGTGCAATTCTGAAATTTTTTGCTTTTTCCTGCTAATCCTAGCATGATAAAGAAGATTCAAAGAGAGTGAGATGCCAGCTCCTTTCATTCAGTCAGTAGCTTCAAACATTTCTGGACGTTTTTCAATGGCAAAAATCAATGAATATTGTAAATGCACAAACAGTAATATCTCCACATTGAAAGGTGCAATTCTGAAATTTTTTGCTTTTTCCTGCTAATCCTGGCATGATAAAGAAGACTCAAAGAGAGTGAGATGCCAGCTCTTTTCATTCAGTCAGTAGCTTCAAACATTTCTGGTATATGAATAACATGATGTTTTTCAATGGCAAAAATCAATGAATATTGTAAATGCACAAACAGTAATTTCTCCGCATTGCAAGGTGCAATTCTGAAATTTTTTGCTTTTTCCTGCTAATCCTAGCATGCTAAAGAAGATTCAAAGAGAGTGAGATGCCAGCTCCTTTCATTCAGTCAGTAGCTTCAAACATTTCTGGACGTTTTTCAATGGCAAAAATCAATGAATATTGTAAATGCACAAACAGTAATATCTCCACATTGCAAGGTGCAATTCTGAAATTTTTAGCTTTTTCCTGCTAATCCTGGCATGATAAAGAAGACTCAAAGAGAGTGAGATGCCAGCTCTTTTCATTCAGTCAGTAGCTTCAAACATTTCTGGTATATGAATAACATGATGTTTTTCAATGGCAAAAATCAATGAATATTGTAAATGCACAAACAGTAATTTCTCCGCATTGCAAGGTGCAATTCTGAAATTTTTTGCTTTTTCCTGCTAATCCTAGCATGATAAAGAAGATTCAAAGAGAGTGAGATGCGAGCTCCTTTCATTCAGTCAGTAGCTTCAAACATTTCTGGACATTTTTCAATGGCAAAAATCAATGAATATTGTAAATGCACAAACAGTAATAACTCCACATTGCAAGGTGCAATTCTGAAATTTTTTGCTTTTTCCTGCTAATCCTAGCATGATAAAGAAGATTCAAAGAGAGTGAGATGCGAGCTCCTTTCATTCAGTCAGTAGCTTCAAACATTTCTGGACATTTTTCAATGGCAAAAATCAATGAATATTGTAAATGCACAAACAGTAATAACTCCACATTGCAAGGTGCAATTCTGAAATTTTTTGCTTTTTCCTGCTAATCCTAGCATGATAAAGAAGATTCAAAGAGAGTGAGATGCCAGCTCCTTTCATTCAGTCAGTAGCTTCAAACATTTCTGGACGTTTTTCAATGGCAAAAATCAATGAATATTGTAAATGCACAAACAGTAATATCTCCACATTGCAAGGTGCAATTCTGAAATTTTTTGCTTTCTCCTGCTAATCCTGGCATGATAAAGAAGATTCAAAGAGAGTGAGATGCCAGCTCTTTTCATTCAGTCAGTAGCTTCAAACATTTCTGGTATATGAATAACATGATGTTTTTCAATGGCAAAAATCAATGAATATTGTAAATGCACAAACAGTAATTTCTCCGCATTGCAAGGTGCAATTCTGAAATTTTTTGATTTTCCTGCTAATCCTAGCATGATAAAGAAGATTCAAAGAGAGTGAGATGCCAAGACCTTTCATTCAGTCAGTAGCTTCAAACATTTCTGGACGTTTTTCAATGGCAAAAATCAATGAATATTGTAAATGCACAAACAGTAATATCTCCACATTGCAACGTGCAATTCTGAAATTTTTTGCTTTTTCCTGCTCCTCTTAGCATGATTAAGAAGATTCAAAGAGAGTGAGATGCCAGCTCCTTTCATTCAGTCAGTAGCTTCAAACATTTCCGGACGTTTTTCAATGGCAAAAATCAATGAATATTGTAAATGCACAAACAGTTATATCTCCACATTGCACGGTGCAATTCTGAAATTTTTTGCTTTTTCCTGCTAATCCTAGCATGATAAAGAAGATTCAAAGAGAGTGAGATGCCAGCTCCTTTCATTCAGTCAGTAGCTTCAAACATTTCTGGACGTTTTTCAATGGCAAAAATCAATGAATATTGTAAATGCACAAACAGTAATATCTCCACATTGAAAGGTGCAATTCTGAAATTTTTTGCTTTTTCCTGCTAATCCTGGCATGATAAAGAAGACTCAAAGAGAGTGAGATGCCAGCTCTTTTCATTCAGTCAGTAGCTTCAAACATTTCTGGTATATGAATAACATGATGTTTTTCAATGGCAAAAATCAATGAATATTGTAAATGCACAAACAGTAATTTCTCCGCATTGCAAGGTGCAATTCTGAAATTTTTTGCTTTTTCCTGCTAATCCTAGCATGCTAAAGAAGATTCAAAGAGAGTGAGATGCCAGCTCCTTTCATTCAGTCAGTAGCTTCAAACATTTCTGGACGTTTTTCAATGGCAAAAATCAATGAATATTGTAAATGCACAAACAGTAATATCTCCACATTGCAAGGTGCAATTCTGAAATTTTTAGCTTTTTCCTGCTAATCCTGGCATGATAAAGAAGACTCAAAGAGAGTGAGATGCCAGCTCTTTTCATTCAGTCAGTAGCTTCAAACATTTCTGGTATATGAATAACATGATGTTTTTCAATGGCAAAAATCAATGAATATTGTAAATGCACAAACAGTAATTTCTCCGCATTGCAAGGTGCAATTCTGAAATTTTTTGCTTTTTCCTGCTAATCCTAGCATGATAAAGAAGATTCAAAGAGAGTGAGATGCGAGCTCCTTTCATTCAGTCAGTAGCTTCAAACATTTCTGGACATTTTTCAATGGCAAAAATCAATGAATATTGTAAATGCACAAACAGTAATAACTCCACATTGCAAGGTGCAATTCTGAAATTTTTTGCTTTTTCCTGCTAATCCTAGCATGATAAAGAAGATTCAAAGAGAGTGAGATGCCAGCTCCTTTCATTCAGTCAGTAGCTTCAAACATTTCTGGACGTTTTTCAATGGCAAAAATCAATGAATATTGTAAATGCACAAACAGTAATATCTCCACATTGCAAGGTGCAATTCTGAAATTTTTTGCTTTCTCCTGCTAATCCTGGCATGATAAAGAAGATTCAAAGAGAGTGAGATGCCAGCTCTTTTCATTCAGTCAGTAGCTTCAAACATTTCTGGTATATGAATAACATGATGTTTTTCAATGGCAAAAATCAATGAATATTGTAAATGCACAAACAGTAATTTCTCCGCATTGCAAGGTGCAATTCTGAAATTTTTTGATTTTCCTGCTAATCCTAGCATGATAAAGAAGATTCAAAGAGAGTGAGATGCCAAGACCTTTCATTCAGTCAGTAGCTTCAAACATTTCCGGACGTTTTTCAATGGCAAAAATCAATGAATATTGTAAATGCACAAACAGTTATATCTCCACATTGCACGGTGCAATTCTGAAATTTTTTGCTTTTTCCTGCTAATCCTAGCATGATAAAGAAGATTCAAAGAGAGTGAGATGCCAGCTCCTTTCATTCAGTCAGTAGCTTCAAACATTTCTGGACGTTTTTCAATGGCAAAAATCAATGAATATTGTAAATGCACAAACAGTAATATCTCCACATTGAAAGGTGCAATTCTGAAATTTTTTGCTTTTTCCTGCTAATCCTGGCATGATAAAGAAGACTCAAAGAGAGTGAGATGCCAGCTCTTTTCATTCAGTCAGTAGCTTCAAACATTTCTGGTATATGAATAACATGATGTTTTTCAATGGCAAAAATCAATGAATATTGTAAATGCACAAACAGTAATTTCTCCGCATTGCAAGGTGCAATTCTGAAATTTTTTGCTTTTTCCTGCTAATCCTAGCATGCTAAAGAAGATTCAAAGAGAGTGAGATGCCAGCTCCTTTCATTCAGTCAGTAGCTTCAAACATTTCTGGACGTTTTTCAATGGCAAAAATCAATGAATATTGTAAATGCACAAACAGTAATATCTCCACATTGCAAGGTGCAATTCTGAAATTTTTAGCTTTTTCCTGCTAATCCTGGCATGATAAAGAAGACTCAAAGAGAGTGAGATGCCAGCTCTTTTCATTCAGTCAGTAGCTTCAAACATTTCTGGTATATGAATAACATGATGTTTTTCAATGGCAAAAATCAATGAATATTGTAAATGCACAAACAGTAATTTCTCCGCATTGCAAGGTGCAATTCTGAAATTTTTTGCTTTTTCCTGCTAATCCTAGCATGATAAAGAAGATTCAAAGAGAGTGAGATGCGAGCTCCTTTCATTCAGTCAGTAGCTTCAAACATTTCTGGACATTTTTCAATGGCAAAAATCAATGAATATTGTAAATGCACAAACAGTAATAACTCCACATTGCAAGGTGCAATTCTGAAATTTTTTGCTTTTTCCTGCTAATCCTAGCATGATAAAGAAGATTCAAAGAGAGTGAGATGCCAGCTCCTTTCATTCAGTCAGTAGCTTCAAACATTTCTGGACGTTTTTCAATGGCAAAAATCAATGAATATTGTAAATGCACAAACAGTAATATCTCCACATTGCAAGGTGCAATTCTGAAATTTTTTGCTTTTTCCTGCTAATCCTAGCATGATAAAGAAGATTCAAAGAGAGTGAGATGCCAGCTCCTATCATTCAGTCAGTAGCTTCAAACATTTCTGGACGTTCTTCAATTGCAAAAATCAATGAATATTGTAAATGCACAAACAGTAATATCTCCACATTGCAAGGTGCAATTCTGAAATTTTTTGCTTTTTCCTGCTAATCCTGGCATGATAAAGAAGATTCAAAGAGAGTGAGATGCCAGCTCTTTTCATTCAGTCAGTAGCTTCAAACATTTCTGGTATATGAATAACATGATGTTTTTCAATGGCAAAAATCAATGAATATTGTAAATGCACAAACAGTAATTTCTCCGCATTGCAAGGTGCAATTCTGAAATTTTTTGCTTTTTCCTGCTAATCCTAGCATGATAAAGAAGATTCAAAGAGAGTGAGATGCCAGCTCCTTTCATTCAGTCAGTAGCTTCAAACATTTCTGGACGTTTTTCAATGGCAAAAATCAATGAATATTGTAAATGCACAAACAGTAATATCTCCACATTGCAAGGTGCAATTCTGAAATTTTTTGCTTTTTCCTGCTCCTCTTAGCATGATAAAGAATATTCAAAGAGAGTGAGATGCCAGCTCTTTTCATTCAGTCAGTAGCTTCAAACATTTCTGGTATATGAATAACATGATGTTTTTCAATGGCAAAAATCAATGAATATTGTAAATGCACAAACAGTAATTTCTCCGCATTGCAAGGTGCAATTCTGAAATTTTTTGCTTTTTCCTGCTAATCCTAGCATGATAAAGAAGATTCAAAGAGAGTGAGATGCCAGCTCCTTTCATTCAGTCAGTAGCTTCAAACATTTCTGGACGTTTTTCAATGGCAAAAATCAATGAATATTGTAAATGCACAAACAGTAATAACTCCACATTGCAAGGTGCAATTCTGAAATTTTTTGCTTTCTCCTGCTAATCCTGGCATGATAAAGAAGATTCAAAGAGAGTGAGATGCCAGCTCCTTTCATTCAGTCAGTAGCTTCAAACATTTCTGGTATATGAATAACATGATGTTTTTCAATGGCAAAAATCAATGAATATTGTAAATGCACAAACAGTAATTTCTCCGCATTGCAAGGTGCAATTCTGAAATTTTTTGATTTTCCTGCTAATCCTAGCATGATAAAGAAGATTCAAAGAGAGTGAGATGCCACGACCTTTCATTCAGTCAGTAGCTTCAAACATTTCTGGTATATGAATAACATGATGTTTTTCAATGGCAAAGATCAATGAATATTGTAAATGCACAAACAGTAATTTCTCCGCATTGCAAGGTGCAATTCTGAAATTTTTTGCTTTTTCCTGCTAATCCTAGCATGATAAAGAAGATTCAAAGAGAGTGAGATGCCAGCTCCTTTCATTCAGTCAGTAGCTTCAAACATTTCTGGACGTTTTTCAATGGCAAAAATCCATGAATATTGTAAATGCACAAACAGTAATATCTCCACATTGCAAGGTGCAATTCTGAAATTTTTTGCTTTTTCCTGCTCCTCTTAGCATGATTAAGAAGATTCAAAGAGAGTGAGATGCCAGCTCCTTTCATTCAGTCAGTAGCTTCAAACATTTCCGGACGTTTTTCAATGGCAAAAATCAATGAATATTGTAAATGCACAAACAGTTATATCTCCACATTGCAAGGTGCAATTCTGAAATTTTTTGCTTTTTCCTGCTAATCCTAGCAAGATAAAGAAGATTCAAAGAGAGTGAGATGCCAGCTCCTTTCATTCAGTCAGTAGCTTCAAACATTTCTGGATGTTTTTCAATGGCAAAAATCAATGAATATTGTAAATGCACAAACAGTAATATCTCCACATTGCAAGGTGCAATTCTGAAATTTTTTGCTTTTTCCTGCTAATCCTGGCATGATAAAGAAGATTCAAAGAGAGTGAGATGCCAGCTCTTTTCATTCAGTCAGTAGCTTCAAACATTTCTGGTATATGAATAACATGATGTTTTTCAATGGCAAAAATCAATGAATATTGTAAATGCACAAACAGTAATTTCTCCGCATTGCAAGGTGCAATTCTGAAATTTTTTGCTTTTTCCTGCTAATCCTAGCATGATAAAGAAGATTCAAAGAGAGTGAGATGCCAGGTCCTTTCATTCAGTCTGTAGCTTCAAACATTTCTGGACGTTTTTCAATGGCAAAAATCAATGAATATTGTAAATGCACAAACAGTAATATCTCCACATTGCAAGGTGCAATTCTGAAATTTTTTGCTTTTTCCTGCTCCTCTTAGCATGATAAAGAAGATTCAAAGAGAGTGAGATGCCAGCTCTTTTCATTCAGTCAGTAGCTTCAAACATTTCTGGTATATGAATAACATGATGTTTTTCAATGGCAAAAATCAATGAATATTGTAAATGCACAAAGAGTAATATCTCCACATTGCAAGGTGCAATTCTGAAATTTTTTGCTTTTTCCTGCTAATCCTAGCATGATAAAGAAGATTCAAAGAGAGTGAGATGCGAGCTCCTTTCATTCAGTCAGTAGCTTCAAACATTTCTGGACATTTTTCAATGGCAAAAATCAATGAATATTGTAAATGCACAAACAGTAATAACTCCACATTGCAAGGTGCAATTCTGAAATTTTTTGCTTTTCCTGCTAATCCTAGCATGATAAAGAAGATTCAAAGAGAGTGAGATGCCAGCTTCTTTCACTCAGTCAGTAGCTTCAAACATTTCTGGACGTTTTTCAATGGCAAAAATCAATGAGTATTGTAAATGCACAAACAGTAATATCTCCACATTGCAAGGTGCAATTCTGAAATTTTTTGCTTTTTCCTGCTAATCCTAGCATGATAAAGAAGATTCAAAGAGAGTGAGATGCCAGCTCTTTTCATTCAGTCAGTAGCTTCAAACATTTCTGGTATATGAATAACATGATGTTTTTCAATGGCAAAAATCAATGAATATTGTAAATGCACAAACAGTAATTTCTCCGCATTGCAAGGTGCAATTCTGAAATTTTTTGCTTTTTCCTGCTAATCCTAGCATGATAAAGAAGATTTAAAGAGAGTGAGATGCCAGCTCCTTTCATTCAGTCAGTAGCTTCAAACATTTCTGGACGTTTTTCAATGGCAAAAATCAATGAATATTGTAAATGCACAAACAGTAATATCTCCACATTGCAACGTGCAATTCTGAAATTTTTTGCTTTTTCCTGCTCCTCTTAGCATGATAAAGAAGATTCAAAGAGAGTGAGATGCCAGCTCTTTTCATTCAGTCAGTAGCTTCAAACATTTCTGGTATATGAATAACATGATGTTTTTCAATGGCAAAAATCAATGAATATTGTAAATGCACAAACAGTAATTTCTCCGCATTGCAAGGTGCAATTCTGAAATCTTTTGCTTTTTCCTGCTAATCCTAGCATGATAAAGAAGATTCAAAGAGAGTGAGATGCCAGCTCCTTTCATTCAGTCAGTAGCTTCAAACATTTCTGGACGTTTTTCAATGGCAAAAATCAATGAATATTGTAAATGCACAAACAGTAATATCTCCACATTGCAACGTGCAATTCTGAAATTTTTTGCTTTTTCCTGCTCCTCTTAGCATGATAAAGAAGATTCAAAGAGAGTGAGATGCCAGCTCTTTTCATTCAGTCAGTAGCTTCAAACATTTCTGGTATATGAATAACATGATGTTTTTCAATGGCAAAAATCAATGAATATTGTAAATGCACAAACAGTAATTTCTCCGCATTGCAAGGTGCAATTCTGAAATTTTTTGCTTTTTCCTGCTAATCCTAGCATGATAAAGAAGATTCAAAGAGAGTGAGATGCCAGCTCCTTTCATTCAGTCAGTAGCTTCAAACATTTCTGGACGTTTTTCAATGGCAAAAATCAATGAATATTGTAAATGCACAAACAGTAATATCTCCACATTGCAAGGTGCAATTCTGAAATTTTTTGCTTTTTCCTGCTCCTCTTAGCATGATAAAGAATATTCAAAGAGAGTGAGATGCCAGCTCTTTTCATTCAGTCAGTAGCTTCAAACATTTCTGGTATATGAATAACATGATGTTTTTCAATGGCAAAAATCAATGAATATTGTAAATGCACAAACAGTAATTTCTCCGCATTGCAAGGTGCAATTCTGAAATTTTTTGCTTTTTCCTGCTAATCCTAGCATGATAAAGAAGATTCAAAGAGAGTGAGATGCCAGCTCCTTTCATTCAGTCAGTAGCTTCAAACATTTCTGGACGTTTTTCAATGGCAAAAATCAATGAATATTGTAAATGCACAAACAGTAATATCTCCACATTGCAAGGTGCAATTCTGAAATTTTTTGCTTTTTCCTGCTCCTCTTAGCATGATAAAGAAGATTCAAAGAGAGTGAGATGCCAGCTCTTTTCATTCAGTCAGTAGCTTCAAACATTTCTGGTATATGAATAACATGATGTTTTTCAATGGCAAAAATCAATGAATATTGTAAATGCACAAACAGTAATTTCTCCGCATTGCAAGGTGCAATTCTGAAATTTTTTGCTTTTTCCTGCTAATCCTAGCATGATAAAGAAGATTCAAAGAGAGTGAGATGCCAGCTCCTTTCATTCAGTCAGTAGCTTCAAACATTTCTGGACGTTTTTCAATGGCAAAAATCAATGAATATTGTAAATGCACAAACAGTAATATCTCCACATTGCAAGGTGCAATTCTGAAATTTTTTACTTTTTCCTGCTCCTCTTAGCATGATAAAGAAGATTCAAAGAGAGTGAGATGCCAGCTCTTTTCATTCAGTCAGTAGCTTCAAACATTTCTGTTATATGAATAACATGATGTTTTTCAATGGCAAAAATCAATGAATATTGTAAATGCACAAACAGTAAGTTCTCCGCATTGCAAGGTGCAATTCTGAAATTTTTTGCTTTTTCCTGCTAATCCTAGCATGATAAAGAAGATTCAAAGAGAGTGAGATGCCAGCTCCTTTCATTCAGTCAGTAGCTTCAAACATTTCTGGACGTTTTTCAATGGCAAAAATCAATGAATATTGTAAATGCACAAACAGTAATATCTCCACATTGCAAGGTACAATTCTGAAATTGTTTGCTTTTTCCTGCTCCTCTTAGCATGATAAAGAAGATTCAAAGAGAGTGAGATGCCAGCTCTTTTCATTCAGTCAGTAGCTTCAAACATTTCTGGTATATGAATAACATGATGTTTTTCAATGGCAAAAATCAATGAATATTGTAAATGCACAAACAGTAATATCTCCACATTGCAAGGTGCAATTCTGAAATTTTTTGCTTTTTCCTGCTAATCCTAGCATGATAAAGAAGATTCAAAGAGAGTGAGATGCGAGCTCCTTTCATTCAGTCAGTAGCTTCAAACATTTCTGGACATTTTTCAATGGCAAAAATCAATGAATATTGTAAATGCACAAACAGTAATAACTCCACATTGCAAGGTGCAATTCTGAAATTTTTTGCTTTTTCCTGCTAATCCTAGCATGATAAAGAAGATTCAAAGAGAGTGAGATGCCAGCTCCTTTCATTCAGTCAGTAGCTTCAAACATTTCTGGACGTTTTTCAATGGCAAAAATCAATGAATATTGTAAATGCACAAACAGTAATATCTCCACATTGCAAGGTGCAATTCTGAAATTTTTTGCTTTTTCCTGCTAATCCTAGCATGATAAAGAAGATTCAAAGAGAGTGAGATGCCAGCTCCTTTCATTCAGTCAGTAGCTTCAAACATTTCTGGACGTTTTTCAATGGCAAAAATCAATGAATATTGTAAATGCACAAACAGTAATATCTCCACATTGCAAGGTGCAATTCTGAAATTTTTTGCTTTTTCCTGCTAATCCTGGCATGATAAAGAAGATTCAAAGAGAGTGAGATGCCAGCTCTTTTCATTCAGTCAGTAGCTTCAAACATTTCTGGTATATGAATAACATGATGTTTTTCAATGGCAAAAATCAATGAATATTGTAAATGCACAAACAGTAATTTCTCCGCATTGCAAGGTGCAATTCTAAAATTTTTTGCTTTTTCCTGCTAATCCTAGCATGATAAAGAAGATTCAAAGAGAGTGAGATGCCAGCTCCTTTCATTCAGTCAGTAGCTTCAAACATTTCTGGACGTTTTTCAATGGCAAAAATCAATGAATATTGTAAATGCACAAACAGTAATATCTCCACATTGCAAGGTGCAATTCTGAAATTTTTTGCTTTTTCCTGCTCCTCTTAGCATGATAAAGAATATTCAAAGAGAGTGAGATGCCAGCTCTTTTCATTCAGTCAGTAGCTTCAAACATTTCTGGTATATGAATAACATGATGTTTTTCAATGGCAAAAATCAATGAATATTGTAAATGCACAAACAGTAATTTCTCCGCATTGCAAGGTGCAATTCTGAAATTTTTTGCTTTTTCCTGCTAATCCTAGCATGATAAAGAAGATTCAAAGAGAGTGAGATGCCAGCTCCTTTCATTCAGTCAGTAGCTTCAAACATTTCTGGACGTTTTTCAATGGCAAAAATCAATGAATATTGTAAATGCACAAACAGTAATAACTCCACATTGCAAGGTGCAATTCTGAAATTTTTTGCTTTTCCTGCTAATCCTAGCATGATAAAGAAGATTCAAAGAGAGTGAGATGCCAGCTTCTTTCACTCAGTCAGTAGCTTCAAACATTTCTGGACGTTTTTCAATGGCAAAAATCAATGAGTATTGTAAATGCACAAACAGTAATATCTCCACATTGCAAGGTGCAATTCTGAAATTTTTTGCTTTTTCCTGCTAATCCTAGCATGATAAAGAAGATTCAAAGAGAGTGAGATGCCAGCTCTTTTCATTCAGTCAGTAGCTTCAAACATTTCTGGTATATGAATAACATGATGTTTTTCAATGGCAAAAATCAATGAATATTGTAAATGCACAAACAGTAATTTCTCCGCATTGCAAGGTGCAATTCTGAAATTTTTTGCTTTTTCCTGCTAATCCTAGCATGATAAAGAAGATTTAAAGAGAGTGAGATGCCAGCTCCTTTCATTCAGTCAGTAGCTTCAAACATTTCTGGACGTTTTTCAATGGCAAAAATCAATGAATATTGTAAATGCACAAACAGTAATATCTCCACATTGCAACGTGCAATTCTGAAATTTTTTGCTTTTTCCTGCTCCTCTTAGCATGATAAAGAAGATTCAAAGAGAGTGAGATGCCAGCTCTTTTCATTCAGTCAGTAGCTTCAAACATTTCTGGTATATGAATAACATGATGTTTTTCAATGGCAAAAATCAATGAATATTGTAAATGCACAAACAGTAATTTCTCCGCATTGCAAGGTGCAATTCTGAAATCTTTTGCTTTTTCCTGCTAATCCTAGCATGATAAAGAAGATTCAAAGAGAGTGAGATGCCAGCTCCTTTCATTCAGTCAGTAGCTTCAAACATTTCTGGACGTTTTTCAATGGCAAAAATCAATGAATATTGTAAATGCACAAACAGTAATATCTCCACATTGCAACGTGCAATTCTGAAATTTTTTGCTTTTTCCTGCTCCTCTTAGCATGATAAAGAAGATTCAAAGAGAGTGAGATGCCAGCTCTTTTCATTCAGTCAGTAGCTTCAAACATTTCTGGTATATGAATAACATGATGTTTTTCAATGGCAAAAATCAATGAATATTGTAAATGCACAAACAGTAATTTCTCCGCATTGCAAGGTGCAATTCTGAAATTTTTTGCTTTTTCCTGCTAATCCTAGCATGATAAAGAAGATTCAAAGAGAGTGAGATGCCAGCTCCTTTCATTCAGTCAGTAGCTTCAAACATTTCTGGACGTTTTTCAATGGCAAAAATCAATGAATATTGTAAATGCACAAACAGTAATATCTCCACATTGCAAGGTGCAATTCTGAAATTTTTTGCTTTTTCCTGCTCCTCTTAGCATGATAAAGAATATTCAAAGAGAGTGAGATGCCAGCTCTTTTCATTCAGTCAGTAGCTTCAAACATTTCTGGTATATGAATAACATGATGTTTTTCAATGGCAAAAATCAATGAATATTGTAAATGCACAAACAGTAATTTCTCCGCATTGCAAGGTGCAATTCTGAAATTTTTTGCTTTTTCCTGCTAATCCTAGCATGATAAAGAAGATTCAAAGAGAGTGAGATGCCAGCTCCTTTCATTCAGTCAGTAGCTTCAAACATTTCTGGACGTTTTTCAATGGCAAAAATCAATGAATATTGTAAATGCACAAACAGTAATATCTCCACATTGCAAGGTGCAATTCTGAAATTTTTTGCTTTTTCCTGCTCCTCTTAGCATGATAAAGAAGATTCAAAGAGAGTGAGATGCCAGCTCTTTTCATTCAGTCAGTAGCTTCAAACATTTCTGGTATATGAATAACATGATGTTTTTCAATGGCAAAAATCAATGAATATTGTAAATGCACAAACAGTAATTTCTCCGCATTGCAAGGTGCAATTCTGAAATTTTTTGCTTTTTCCTGCTAATCCTAGCATGATAAAGAAGATTCAAAGAGAGTGAGATGCCAGCTCCTTTCATTCAGTCAGTAGCTTCAAACATTTCTGGACGTTTTTCAATGGCAAAAATCAATGAATATTGTAAATGCACAAACAGTAATATCTCCACATTGCAAGGTGCAATTCTGAAATTTTTTACTTTTTCCTGCTCCTCTTAGCATGATAAAGAAGATTCAAAGAGAGTGAGATGCCAGCTCTTTTCATTCAGTCAGTAGCTTCAAACATTTCTGTTATATGAATAACATGATGTTTTTCAATGGCAAAAATCAATGAATATTGTAAATGCACAAACAGTAAGTTCTCCGCATTGCAAGGTGCAATTCTGAAATTTTTTGCTTTTTCCTGCTAATCCTAGCATGATAAAGAAGATTCAAAGAGAGTGAGATGCCAGCTCCTTTCATTCAGTCAGTAGCTTCAAACATTTCTGGACGTTTTTCAATGGCAAAAATCAATGAATATTGTAAATGCACAAACAGTAATATCTCCACATTGCAAGGTGCAATTCTGAAATTGTTTGCTTTTTCCTGCTCCTCTTAGCATGATAAAGAAGATTCAAAGAGAGTGAGATGCCAGCTCTTTTCATTCAGTCAGTAGCTTCAAACATTTCTGGTATATGAATAACATGATGTTTTTCAATGGCAAAAATCAATGAATATTGTAAATGCACAAACAGTAATATCTCCACATTGCAAGGTGCAATTCTGAAATTTTTTGCTTTTTCCTTCTAATCCTAGCATGATAAAGAAGATTCAAAGAGAGTGAGATGCGAGCTCCTTTCATTCAGTCAGTAGCTTCAAACATTTCTGGACATTTTTCAATGGCAAAAATCAATGAATATTGTAAATGCACAAACAGTAATAACTCCACATTGCAAGGTGCAATTCTGAAATTTTTTGCTTTTTCCTGCTAATCCTAGCATGATAAAGAAGATTCAAAGAGAGTGAGATGCCAGCTCCTTTCATTCAGTCAGTAGCTTCAAACATTTCTGGACGTTTTTCAATGGCAAAAATCAATGAATATTGTAAATGCACAAACAGTAATATCTCCACATTGCAAGGTGCAATTCTGAAATTTTTTGCTTTTTCCTGCTAATCCTGGCATGATAAAGAAGATTCAAAGAGAGTGAGATGCCAGCTCTTTTCATTCAGTCAGTAGCTTCAAACATTTCTGGTATATGAATAACATGATGTTTTTCAATGGCAAAAATCAATGAATATTGTAAATGCACAAAAAGTAATTTCTCCGCATTGCAAGGTGCAATTCTGAAATTTTTTGCTTTTTCCTGCTAATCCTAGCATGATAAAGAAGATTCAAAGAGAGTGAGATGCCAGCTCCTTTCATTCAGTCAGTAGCTTCAAACATTTCTGGACGTTTTTCAATGGCAAAAATCAATGAATATTGTAAATGCACAAACAGTAATATCTCCACATTGCAACGTGCAATTCTGAAATTTTTTGCTTTTTCCTGCTCCTCTTAGCATGATAAAGAATATTCAAAGAGAGTGAGATGCCAGCTCTTTTCATTCAGTCAGTAGCTTCAAACATTTCTGGTATATGCATAACATGATGTTTTTCAATGGCAAAAATCAATGAATATTGTAAATGCACAAACAGTAATTTCTCCGCATTGCAAGGTGCAATTCTGAAATTTTTTGCTTTTTCCTGCTAATCCTAGCATGATAAAGAAGATTCAAAGAGAGTGAGATGCCAGCTCCTTTCATTCAGTCAGTAGCTTCAAACATTTCTGGACGTTTTTCAATGGCAAAAATCAATGAATATTGTAAATGCACAAACAGTAATAACTCCACATTGCAAGGTGCAATTCTGAAATTTTTTGCTTTCTCCTGCTAATCCTGGCATGATAAAGAAGATTCAAAGAGAGTGAGATGCCAGCTCTTTCCATTCAGTCAGTAGCTTCAAACATTTCTGGTATATGAATAACATGATGTTTTTCAATGGCAAAAATCAATGAATATTGTAAATGCACAAACAGTAATTTCTCCGCATTGCAAGGTGCAATTCTGAAATTTTTTGCTTTTTCCTGCTAATCCTAGCATGATAAAGAAGATTTAAAGAGAGTGAGATGCCAGCTCCTTTCATTCAGTCAGTAGCTTCAAACATTTCTGGACGTTTTTCAATGGCAAAAATCAATGAATATTGTAAATGCACAAACAGTAATATCTCCACATTGCAACGTGCAATTCTGAAATTTTTTGCTTTTTCCTGCTCCTCTTAGCATGATAAAGAAGATTCAAAGAGAGTGAGATGCCAGCTCTTTTCATTCAGTCAGTAGCTTCAAACATTTCTGGTATATGAATAACATGATGTTTTTCAATGGCAAAAATCAATGAATATTGTAAATGCACAAACAGTAATTTCTCCGCATTGCAAGGTGCAATTCTGAAATCTTTTGCTTTTTCCTGCTAATCCTAGCATGATAAAGAAGATTCAAAGAGAGTGAGATGCCAGCTCCTTTCATTCAGTCAGTAGCTTCAAACATTTCTGGACGTTTTTCAATGGCAAAAATCAATGAATATTGTAAATGCACAAACAGTAATATCTCCAAATTGCAACGTGCAATTCTGAAATTTTTTGCTTTTTCCTGCTCCTCTTAGCATGATAAAGAAGATTCAAAGAGAGTGAGATGCCAGCTCTTTTCATTCAGTCAGTAGCTTCAAACATTTCTGGTATATGAATAACATGATGTTTTTCAATGGCAAAAATCAATGAATATTGTAAATGCACAAACAGTAATTTCTCCGCATTGCAAGGTGCAATTCTAAAATTTTTTGCTTTTTCCTGCTAATCCTAGCATGATAAAGAAGATTCAAAGAGAGTGAGATGCCAGCTCCTTTCATTCAGTCAGTAGCTTCAAACATTTCTGGACGTTTTTCAATGGCAAAAATCAATGAATATTGTAAATGCACAAACAGTAATATCTCCACATTGCAACGTGCAATTCTGAAATTTTTTGCTTTTTCCTGCTCCTCTTAGCATGATAAAGAATATTCAAAGAGAGTGAGATGCCAGCTCTTTTCATTCAGTCAGTAGCTTCAAACATTTCTGGTATATGAATAACATGATGTTTTTCAATGGCAAAAATCAATGAATATTGTAAATGCACAAACAGTAATTTCTCCGCATTGCAAGGTGCAATTCTGAAATTTTTTGCTTTTTCCTGCTAATCCTAGCATGGTAAAGAAGATTCAAAGAGAGTGAGATGCCAGCTCCTTTCATTCAGTCAGTAGCTTCAAACATTTCTGGACGTTTTTCAATGGCAAAAATCAATGAATATTGTAAATGCACAAACAGTAATATCTCCACATTGCAAGGTGCAATTCTGAAATTTTTTGCTTTTTCCTGCTCCTCTTAGCATGATAAAGAAGATTCAAAGAGAGTGAGATGCCAGCTCTTTTCATTCAGTCAGTAGCTTCAAACATTTCTGGTATATGAATAACATGATGTTTTTCAATGGCAAAAATCAATGAATATTGTAAATGCACAAACAGTAATTTCTCCGCATTGCAAGGTGCAATTCTGAAATTTTTTGCTTTTTCCTGCTAATCCTAGCATGATAAAGAAGATTCAAAGAGAGTGAGATGCCAGCTCCTTTCATTCAGTCAGTAGCTTCAAACATTTCTGGACGTTTTTCAATGGCAAAAATCAATGAATATTGTAAATGCACAAACAGTAATATCTCCACATTGCAAGGTGCAATTCTGAAATTTTTTACTTTTTCCTGCTCCTCTTAGCATGATAAAGAAGATTCAAAGAGAGTGAGATGCCAGCTCTTTTCATTCAGTCAGTAGCTTCAAACATTTCTGTTATATGAATAACATGATGTTTTTCAATGGCAAAAATCAATGAATATTGTAAATGCACAAACAGTAAGTTCTCCGCATTGCAAGGTGCAATTCTGAAATTTTTTGCTTTTTCCTGCTAATCCTAGCATGATAAAGAAGATTCAAAGAGAGTGAGATGCCAGCTCCTTTCATTCAGTCAGTAGCTTCAAACATTTCTGGACGTTTTTCAATGGCAAAAATCAATGAATATTGTAAATGCACAAACAGTAATATCTCCACATTGCAAGGTGCAATTCTGAAATTGTTTGCTTTTTCCTGCTCCTCTTAGCATGATAAAGAAGATTCAAAGAGAGTGAGATGCCAGCTCTTTTCATTCAGTCAGTAGCTTCAAACATTTCTGGTATATGAATAACATGATGTTTTTCAATGGCAAAAATCAATGAATATTGTAAATGCACAAACAGTAATATCTCCACATTGCAAGGTGCAATTCTGAAATTTTTTGCTTTTTCCTGCTAATCCTAGCATGATAAAGAAGATTCAAAGAGAGTGAGATGCGAGCTCCTTTCATTCAGTCAGTAGCTTCAAACATTTCTGGACATTTTTCAATGGCAAAAATCAATGAATATTGTAAATGCACAAACAGTAATAACTCCACATTGCAAGGTGCAATTCTGAAATTTTTTGCTTTTTCCTGCTAATCCTAGCATGATAAAGAAGATTCAAAGAGAGTGAGATGCCAGCTCCTTTCATTCAGTCAGTAGCTTCAAACATTTCTGGACGTTTTTCAATGGCAAAAATCAATGAATATTGTAAATGCACAAACAGTAATATCTCCACATTGCAAGGTGCAATTCTGAAATTTTTTGCTTTTTCCTGCTAATCCTAGCATGATAAAGAAGATTCAAAGAGAGTGAGATGCCAGCTCCTTTCATTCAGTCAGTAGCTTCAAACATTTCTGGACGTTTTTCAATGGCAAAAATCAATGAATATTGTAAATGCACAAACAGTAATATCTCCACATTGCAAGGTGCAATTCTGAAATTTTTTGCTTTTTCCTGCTAATCCTGGCATGATAAAGAAGATTCAAAGAGAGTGAGATGCCAGCTCTTTTCATTCAGTCAGTAGCTTCAAACATTTCTGGTATATGAATAACATGATGTTTTTCAATGGCAAAAATCAATGAATATTGTAAATGCACAAACAGTAATTTCTCCGCATTGCAAGGTGCAATTCTGAAATTTTTTGCTTTTTCCTGCTAATCCTAGCATGATAAAGAAGATTCAAAGAGAGTGAGATGCCAGCTCCTTTCATTCAGTCAGTAGCTTCAAACATTTCTGGACGTTTTTCAATGGCAAAAATCAATGAATATTGTAAATGCACAAACAGTAATATCTCCACATTGCAAGGTGCAATTCTGAAATTTTTTGCTTTTTCCTGCTCCTCTTAGCATGATAAAGAATATTCAAAGAGAGTGAGATGCCAGCTCTTTTCATTCAGTCAGTAGCTTCAAACATTTCTGGTATATGAATAACATGATGTTTTTCAATGGCAAAAATCAATGAATATTGTAAATGCACAAACAGTAATTTCTCCGCATTGCAAGGTGCAATTCTGAAATTTTTTGCTTTTTCCTGCTAATCCTAGCATGATAAAGAAGATTCAAAGAGAGTGAGATGCCAGCTCCTTTCATTCAGTCAGTAGCTTCAAACATTTCTGGACGTTTTTCAATGGCAAAAATCAATGAATATTGTAAATGCACAAACAGTAATAACTCCACATTGCAAGGTGCAATTCTGAAATTTTTTGCTTTCTCCTGCTAATCCTGGCATGATAAAGAAGATTCAAAGAGAGTGAGATGCCAGCTCTTTCCATTCAGTCAGTAGCTTCAAACATTTCTGGTATATGAATAACATGATGTTTTTCAATGGCAAAAATCAATGAATATTGTAAATGCACAAACAGTAATTTCTCCGCATTGCAAGGTGCAATTCTGAAATTTTTTGATTTTCCTGCTAATCCTAGCATGATAAAGAAGATTCAAAGAGAGTGAGATGCCACGACCTTTCATTCAGTCAGTAGCTTCAAACATTTCTGGTATATGAATAACATGATGTTTTTCAATGGCAAAGATCAATGAATATTGTAAATGCACAAACAGTAATTTCTCCGCATTGCAAGGTGCAATTCTGAAATTTTTTGCTTTTTCCTGCTAATCCTAGCATGATAAAGAAGATTCAAAGAGAGTGAGATGCCAGCTCCTTTCATTCAGTCAGTAGCTTCAAACATTTCTGGACGTTTTTCAATGGCAAAAATCCATGAATATTGTAAATGCACAAACAGTAATATCTCCACATTGCAAGGTGCAATTCTGAAATTTTTTGCTTTTTCCTGCTCCTCTTAGCATGATTAAGAAGATTCAAAGAGAGTGAGATGCCAGCTCCTTTCATTCAGTCAGTAGCTTCAAACATTTCCGGACGTTTTTCAATGGCAAAAATCAATGAATATTGTAAATGCACAAACAGTTATATCTCCACATTGCAAGGTGCAATTCTGAAATTTTTTGCTTTTTCCTGCTAATCCTAGCAAGATAAAGAAGATTCAAAGAGAGTGAGATGCCAGCTCCTTTCATTCAGTCAGTAGCTTCAAACATTTCTGGATGTTTTTCAATGGCAAAAATCAATGAATATTGTAAATGCACAAACAGTAATATCTCCACATTGCAAGGTGCAATTCTGAAATTTTTTGCTTTTTCCTGCTAATCCTGGCATGATAAAGAAGATTCAAAGAGAGTGAGATGCCAGCTCTTTTCATTCAGTCAGTAGCTTCAAACATTTCTGGTATATGAATAACATGATGTTTTTCAATGGCAAAAATCAATGAATATTGTAAATGCACAAACAGTAATTTCTCCGCATTGCAAGGTGCAATTCTGAAATTTTTTGCTTTTTCCTGCTAATCCTAGCATGATAAAGAAGATTCAAAGAGAGTGAGATGCCAGGTCCTTTCATTCAGTCTGTAGCTTCAAACATTTCTGGACGTTTTTCAATGGCAAAAATCAATGAATATTGCAAATGCACAAACAGTAATATCTCCACATTGCAAGGTGCAATTCTGAAATTTTTTGCTTTTTCCTGCTCCTCTTAGCATGATAAAGAAGATTCAAAGAGAGTGAGATGCCAGCTCTTTTCATTCAGTCAGTAGCTTCAAACATTTCTGGTATATGAATAACATGATGTTTTTCCATGGCAAAAATCAATGAATATTGTAAATGCACAAAGAGTAATATCTCCACATTGCAAGGTGCAATTCTGAAATTTTTTGCTTTTTCCTGCTAATCCTAGCATGATAAAGAAGATTCAAAGAGAGTGAGATGCGAGCTCCTTTCATTCAGTCAGTAGCTTCAAACATTTCTGGACATTTTTCAATGGCAAAAATCAATGAATATTGTAAATGCACAAACAGTAATAACTTCACATTGCAAGGTGCAATTCTGAAATTTTTTGCTTTTCCTGCTAATCCTAGCATGATAAAGAAGATTCAAAGAGAGTGAGATGCCAGCTTCTTTCACTCAGTCAGTAGCTTCAAACATTTCTGGACGTTTTTCAATGGCAAAAATCAATGAGTATTGTAAATGCACAAACAGTAATATCTCCACATTGCAAGGTGCAATTCTGAAATTTTTTGCTTTTTCCTGCTAATCCTAGCATGATAAAGAAGATTCAAAGAGAGTGAGATGCCAGCTCTTTTCATTCAGTCAGTAGCTTCAAACATTTCTGGTATATGAATAACATGATGTTTTTCAATGGCAAAAATCAATGAATATTGTAAATGCACAAACAGTAATTTCTCCGCATTGCAAGGTGCAATTCTGAAATTTTTTGCTTTTTCCTGCTAATCCTAGCATGATAAAGAAGATTCAAAGAGAGTGAGATGCCAGCTCCTTTCATTCAGTCAGTAGCTTCAAACATTTCTGGACGTTTTTCAATGGCAAAAATCAATGAATATTGTAAATGCACAAACAGTAATATCTCCACATTGCAAGGTGCAATTCTGAAATTGTTTGCTTTTTCCTGCTCCTCTTAGCATGATAAAGAAGATTCAAAGAGAGTGAGATGCCAGCTCTTTTCATTCAGTCAGTAGCTTCAAACATTTCTGGTATATGAATAACATGATGTTTTTCAATGGCAAAAATCAATGAATATTGTAAATGCACAAACAGTAATATCTCCACATTGCAAGGTGCAATTCTGAAATTTTTTGCTTTTTCCTGCTAATCCTAGCATGATAAAGAAGATTCAAAGAGAGTGAGATGCGAGCTCCTTTCATTCAGTCAGTAGCTTCAAACATTTCTGGACATTTTTCAATGGCAAAAATCAATGAATATTGTAAATGCACAAACAGTAATAACTCCACATTGCAAGGTGCAATTCTGAAATTTTTTGCTTTTTCCTGCTAATCCTAGCATGATAAAGAAGATTCAAAGAGAGTGAGATGCCAGCTCCTTTCATTCAGTCAGTAGCTTCAAACATTTCTGGACGTTTTTCAATGGCAAAAATCAATGAATATTGTAAATGCACAAACAGTAATATCTCCACATTGCAAGGTGCAATTCTGAAATTTTTTGCTTTTTCCTGCTAATCCTAGCATGATAAAGAAGATTCAAAGAGAGTGAGATGCCAGCTCCTTTCATTCAGTCAGTAGCTTCAAACATTTCTGGACGTTTTTCAATGGCAAAAATCAATGAATATTGTAAATGCACAAACAGTAATATCTCCACATTGCAAGGTGCAATTCTGAAATTTTTTGCTTTTTCCTGCTAATCCTGGCATGATAAAGAAGATTCAAAGAGAGTGAGATGCCAGCTCTTTTCATTCAGTCAGTAGCTTCAAACATTTCTGGTATATGAATAACATGATGTTTTTCAATGGCAAAAATCAATGAATATTGTAAATGCACAAACAGTAATTTCTCCGCATTGCAAGGTGCAATTCTGAAATTTTTTGCTTTTTCCTGCTAATCCTAGCATGATAAAGAAGATTCAAAGAGAGTGAGATGCCAGCTCCTTTCATTCAGTCAGTAGCTTCAAACATTTCTGGACGTTTTTCAATGGCAAAAATCAATGAATATTGTAAATGCACAAACAGTAATATCTCCACATTGCAAGGTGCAATTCTGAAATTTTTTGCTTTTTCCTGCTCCTCTTAGCATGATAAAGAATATTCAAAGAGAGTGAGATGCCAGCTCTTTTCATTCAGTCAGTAGCTTCAAACATTTCTGGTATATGAATAACATGATGTTTTTCAATGGCAAAAATCAATGAATATTGTAAATGCACAAACAGTAATTTCTCCGCATTGCAAGGTGCAATTCTGAAATTTTTTGCTTTTTCCTGCTAATCCTAGCATGATAAAGAAGATTCAAAGAGAGTGAGATGCCAGCTCCTTTCATTCAGTCAGTAGCTTCAAACATTTCTGGACGTTTTTCAATGGCAAAAATCAATGAATATTGTAAATGCACAAACAGTAATAACTCCACATTGCAAGGTGCAATTCTGAAATTTTTTGCTTTCTCCTGCTAATCCTGGCATGATAAAGAAGATTCAAAGAGAGTGAGATGCCAGCTCTTTCCATTCAGTCAGTAGCTTCAAACATTTCTGGTATATGAATAACATGATGTTTTTCAATGGCAAAAATCAATGAATATTGTAAATGCACAAACAGTAATTTCTCCGCATTGCAAGGTGCAATTCTGAAATTTTTTGATTTTCCTGCTAATCCTAGCATGATAAAGAAGATTCAAAGAGAGTGAGATGCCACGACCTTTCATTCAGTCAGTAGCTTCAAACATTTCTGGTATATGAATAACATGATGTTTTTCAATGGCAAAGATCAATGAATATTGTAAATGCACAAACAGTAATTTCTCCGCATTGCAAGGTGCAATTCTGAAATTTTTTGCTTTTTCCTGCTAATCCTAGCATGATAAAGAAGATTCAAAGAGAGTGAGATGCCAGCTCCTTTCATTCAGTCAGTAGCTTCAAACATTTCTGGACGTTTTTCAATGGCAAAAATCCATGAATATTGTAAATGCACAAACAGTAATATCTCCACATTGCAAGGTGCAATTCTGAAATTTTTTGCTTTTTCCTGCTCCTCTTAGCATGATTAAGAAGATTCAAAGAGAGTGAGATGCCAGCTCCTTTCATTCAGTCAGTAGCTTCAAACATTTCCGGACGTTTTTCAATGGCAAAAATCAATGAATATTGTAAATGCACAAACAGTTATATCTCCACATTGCAAGGTGCAATTCTGAAATTTTTTGCTTTTTCCTGCTAATCCTAGCAAGATAAAGAAGATTCAAAGAGAGTGAGATGCCAGCTCCTTTCATTCAGTCAGTAGCTTCAAACATTTCTGGATGTTTTTCAATGGCAAAAATCAATGAATATTGTAAATGCACAAACAGTAATATCTCCACATTGCAAGGTGCAATTCTGAAATTTTTTGCTTTTTCCTGCTAATCCTGGCATGATAAAGAAGATTCAAAGAGAGTGAGATGCCAGCTCTTTTCATTCAGTCAGTAGCTTCAAACATTTCTGGTATATGAATAACATGATGTTTTTCAATGGCAAAAATCAATGAATATTGTAAATGCACAAACAGTAATTTCTCCGCATTGCATGGTGCAATTCTGAAATTTTTTGCTTTTTCCTGCTAATCCTAGCATGATAAAGAAGATTCAAAGAGAGTGAGATGCCAGGTCCTTTCATTCAGTCTGTAGCTTCAAACATTTCTGGACGTTTTTCAATGGCAAAAATCAATGAATATTGCAAATGCACAAAAAGTAATATCTCCACATTGCAAGGTGCAATTCTGAAATTTTTTGCTTTTTCCTGCTCCTCTTAGCATGATAAAGAAGATTCAAAGAGAGTGAGATGCCAGCTCTTTTCATTCAGTCAGTAGCTTCAAACATTTCTGGTATATGAATAACATGATGTTTTTCAATGGCAAAAATCAATGAATATTGTAAATGCACAAAGAGTAATATCTCCACATTGCAAGGTGCAATTCTGAAATTTTTTGCTTTTTCCTGCTAATCCTAGCATGATAAAGAAGATTCAAAGAGAGTGAGATGCGAGCTCCTTTCATTCAGTCAGTAGCTTCAAACATTTCTGGACATTTTTCAATGGCAAAAATCAATGAATATTGTAAATGCACAAACAGTAATAACTCCACATTGCAAGGTGCAATTCTGAAATTTTTTGCTTTTCCTGCTAATCCTAGCATGATAAAGAAGATTCAAAGAGAGTGAGATGCCAGCTTCTTTCACTCAGTCAGTAGCTTCAAACATTTCTGGACGTTTTTCAATGGCAAAAATCAATGAGTATTGTAAATGCACAAACAGTAATATCTCCACATTGCAAGGTGCAATTCTGAAATTTTTTGCTTTTTCCTGCTAATCCTAGCATGATAAAGAAGATTCAAAGAGAGTGAGATGCCAGCTCTTTTCATTCAGTCAGTAGCTTCAAACATTTCTGGTATATGAATAACATGATGTTTTTCAATGGCAAAAATCAATGAATATTGTAAATGCACAAACAGTAATTTCTCCGCATTGCAAGGTGCAATTCTGAAATTTTTTGCTTTTTCCTGCTAATCCTAGCATGATAAAGAAGATTCAAAGAGAGTGAGATGCCAGCTCCTTTCATTCAGTCAGTAGCTTCAAACATTTCTGGACGTTTTTCAATGGCAAAAATCAATGAATATTGTAAATGCACAAACAGTAATATCTCCACATTGCAACGTGCAATTCTGAAATTTTTTGCTTTTTCCTGCTCCTCTTAGCATGATAAAGAAGATTCAAAGAGAGTGAGATGCCAGCTCTTTTCATTCAGTCAGTAGCTTCAAACATTTCTGGTATATGAATAACATGATGTTTTTCAATGGCAAAAATCAATGAATATTGTAAATGCACAAACAGTAATTTCTCCGCATTGCAAGGTGCAATTCTGAAATCTTTTGCTTTTTCCTGCTAATCCTAGCATGATAAAGAAGATTCAAAGAGAGTGAGATGCCAGCTCCTTTCATTCAGTCAGTAGCTTCAAACATTTCTGGACGTTTTTCAATGGCAAAAATCAATGAATATTGTAAATGCACAAACAGTAATATCTCCACATTGCAACGTGCAATTCTGAAATTTTTTGCTTTTTCCTGCTCCTCTTAGCATGATAAAGAAGATTCAAAGAGAGTGAGATGCCAGCTCTTTTCATTCAGTCAGTAGCTTCAAACATTTCTGGTATATGAATAACATGATGTTTTTCAATGGCAAAAATCAATGAATATTGTAAATGCACAAACAGTAATTTCTCCGCATTGCAAGGTGCAATTCTGAAATTTTTTGCTTTTTCCTGCTAATCCTAGCATGATAAAGAAGATTCAAAGAGAGTGAGATGCCAGCTCCTTTCATTCAGTCAGTAGCTTCAAACATTTCTGGACGTTTTTCAATGGCAAAAATCAATGAATATTGTAAATGCACAAACAGTAATATCTCCACATTGCAAGGTGCAATTCTGAAATTTTTTGTTTTTTCCTGCTCCTCTTAGCATGATAAAGAATATTCAAAGAGAGTGAGATGCCAGCTCTTTTCATTCAGTCAGTAGCTTCAAACATTTCTGGTATATGAATAACATGATGTTTTTCAATGGCAAAAATCAATGAATATTGTAAATGCACAAACAGTAATTTCTCCGCATTGCAAGGTGCAATTCTGAAATTTTTTGCTTTTTCCTGCTAATCCTAGCATGATAAAGAAGATTCAAAGAGAGTGAGATGCCAGCTCCTTTCATTCAGTCAGTAGCTTCAAACAATTCTGGACGTTTTTCAATGGCAAAAATCAATGAATATTGTAAATGCACAAACAGTAATATCTCCACATTGCAAGGTGCAATTCTGAAATTTTTTGCTTTTTCCTGCTCCTCTTAGCATGATAAAGAAGATTCAAAGAGAGTGAGATGCCAGCTCTTTTCATTCAGTCAGTAGCTTCAAACATTTCTGGTATATGAATAACATGATGTTTTTCAATGGCAAAAATCAATGAATATTGTAAATGCACAAACAGTAATTTCTCCGCATTGCAAGGTGCAATTCTGAAATTTTTTGCTTTTTCCTGCTAATCCTAGCATGATAAAGAAGATTCAAAGAGAGTGAGATGCCAGCTCCTTTCATTCAGTCAGTAGCTTCAAACATTTCTGGACGTTTTTCAATGGCAAAAATCAATGAATATTGTAAATGCACAAACAGTAATATCTCCACATTGCAAGGTGCAATTCTGAAATTTTTTACTTTTTCCTGCTCCTCTTAGCATGATAAAGAAGATTCAAAGAGAGTGAGATGCCAGCTCTTTTCATTCAGTCAGTAGCTTCAAACATTTCTGTTATATGAATAACATGATGTTTTTCAATGGCAAAAATCAATGAATATTGTAAATGCACAAACAGTAAGTTCTCCGCATTGCAAGGTGCAATTCTGAAATTTTTTGCTTTTTCCTGCTAATCCTAGCATGATAAAGAAGATTCAAAGAGAGTGAGATGCCAGCTCCTTTCATTCAGTCAGTAGCTTCAAACATTTCTGGACGTTTTTCAATGGCAAAAATCAATGAATATTGTAAATGCACAAACAGTAATATCTCCACATTGCAAGGTGCAATTCTGAAATTGTTTGCTTTTTCCTGCTCCTCTTAGCATGATAAAGAAGATTCAAAGAGAGTGAGATGCCAGCTCTTTTCATTCAGTCAGTAGCTTCAAACATTTCTGTTATATGAATAACATGATGTTTTTCAATGGCAAAAATCAATGAATATTGTAAATGCACAAACAGTAATATCTCCACATTGCAAGGTGCAATTCTGAAATTTTTTGCTTTTTCCTGCTAATCCTAGCATGATAAAGAAGATTCAAAGAGAGTGAGATGCCAGCTCCTTTCATTCAGTCAGTAGCTTCAAACATTTCTGGACATTTTTCAATGGCAAAAATCAATGAATATTGTAAATGCACAAACAGTAATAACTCCACATTGCAAGGTGCAATTCTGAAATTTTTTGCTTTTTCCTGCTAATCCTAGCATGATAAAGAAGATTCAAAGAGAGTGAGATGCCAGCTCCTTTCATTCAGTCAGTAGCTTCAAACATTTCTGGACGTTTTTCAATGGCAAAAATCAATGAATATTGTAAATGCACAAACAGTAATATCTCCACATTGCAAGGTGCAATTCTGAAATTTTTTGCTTTTTCCTGCTAATCCTAGCATGATAAAGAAGATTCAAAGAGAGTGAGATGCCAGCTCTTTTCATTCAGTCAGTAGCTTCAAACATTTCTGGTATATGAATAACGATGTTTTTCAATGGCAAAAATCAATGAAAATTGTAAATGCACAAACAATAATTTCTCCGCATTGCAAGGTGCAATTCTGAAATTTTTTGCTTTTTCCTGCTAATCCTAGCATGATAAAGAAGATTCAAAGAGAGTGAGATGCCAGCTCCTTTCATTCAGTCAGTAGCTTCAAACATTTCTGGACGTTTTTCAATGGCAAAAATCAATGAATATTGTAAATGCACAAACAGTAATATCTCCACATTGCAAGGTGCAATTCTGAAATTTTTTGCTTTTTCCTGCTAATCCTGGCATGATAAAGAAGATTCAAAGAGAGTGAGATGCCAGCTCTTTTCATTCAGTCAGTAGCTTCAAACATTTCTGGTATATGAATAACATGATGTTTTTCAATGGCAAAAATCAATGAATATTGTAAATGCACAAACAGTAATTTCTCCGCATTGCAAGGTGCAATTCTGAAATTTTTTGCTTTTTCCTGCTAATCGTAGCATGATAAAGAAGATTCAAAGAGAGTGAGATGCCAGCTCCTTTCATTCAGTCAGTAGCTTCAAACATTTCTGGATGTTTTTCAATGGCAAAAATCAATGAATATTGTAAATGCACAAACAGTAATATCTCCACATTGCAAGGTGCAATTCTGAAATTTTTTGCTTTTTCCTGCTAATCCTGGCATGATAAAGAAGATTCAAAGAGAGTGAGATGCCAGCTCTTTTCATTCAGTCAGTAGCTTCAAACATTTCTGGTATATGAATAACATGATGTTTTTCAATGGCAAAAATCAATGAATATTGTAAATGCACAAACAGTAATTTCTCCGCATTGCAAGGTGCAATTCTGAAATTTTTTGCTTTTTCCTGCTAATCCTAGCATGATAAAGAAGATTCAAAGAGAGTGAGATGCCAGGTCCTTTCATTCAGTCTGTAGCTTCAAACATTTCTGGACGTTTTTCAATGGCAAAAATCAATGAATATTGTAAATGCACAAACAGTAATATCTCCACATTGCAAGGTGCAATTCTGAAATTTTTTGCTTTTTCCTGCTCCTCTTAGCATGATAAAGAAGATTCAAAGAGAGTGAGATGCCAGCTCTTTTCATTCAGTCAGTAGCTTCAAACATTTCTGGTATATGAATAACATGATGTTTTTCAATGGCAAAAATCAATGAATATTGTAAATGCACAAAGAGTAATATCTCCACATTGCAAGGTGCAATTCTGAAATTTTTTGCTTTTTCCTGCTAATCCTAGCATGATAAAGAAGATTCAAAGAGAGTGAGATGCGAGCTCCTTTCATTCAGTCAGTAGCTTCAAACATTTCTGGACATTTTTCAATGGCAAAAATCAATGAATATTGTAAATGCACAAACAGTAATAACTCCACATTGCAAGGTGCAATTCTGAAATTTTTTGCTTTTCCTGCTAATCCTAGCATGATAAAGAAGATTCAAAGAGAGTGAGATGCCAGCTTCTTTCATTCAGTCAGTAGCTTCAAACATTTCTGGACGTTTTTCAATGGCAAAAATCAATGAGTATTGTAAATGCACAAACAGTAATATCTCCACATTGCAAGGTGCAATTCTGAAATTTTTTGCTTTTTCCTGCTAATCCTAGCATGATAACGAAGATTCAAAGAGAGTGAGATGCCAGCTCTTTTCATTCAGTCAGTAGCTTCAAACATTTCTGGTATATGAATAACATGATGTTTTTCAATGGCAAAAATCAATGAATATTGTAAATGCACAAACAGTAATTTCTCCGCATTGCAAGGTGCAATTCTGAAATTTTTTGCTTTTTCCTGCTAATCCTAGCATGATAAAGAAGATTCAAAGAGAGTGAGATGCCAGCTCCTTTCATTCAGTCAGTAGCTTCAAACATTTCTGGACGTTTTTCAATGGCAAAAATCAATGAATATTGTAAATGCACAAACAGTAATATCTCCACATTGCAACGTGCAATTCTGAAATTTTTTGCTTTTTCCTGCTCCTCTTAGCATGATAAAGAAGATTCAAAGAGAGTGAGATGCCAGCTCTTTTCATTCAGTCAGTAGCTTCAAACATTTCTGGTATATGAATAACATGATGTTTTTCAATGGCAAAAATCAATGAATATTGTAAATGCACAAACAGTAATTTCTCCGCATTGCAAGGTGCAATTCTGAAATCTTTTGCTTTTTCCTGCTAATCCTAGCATGATAAAGAAGATTCAAAGAGAGTGAGATGCCAGCTCCTTTCATTCAGTCAGTAGCTTCAAACATTTCTGGACGTTTTTCAATGGCAAAAATCAATGAATATTGTAAATGCACAAACAGTAATATCTCCACATTGCAACGTGCAATTCTGAAATTTTTTGCTTTTTCCTGCTCCTCTTAGCATGATAAAGAAGATTCAAAGAGAGTGAGATGCCAGCTCTTTTCATTCAGTCAGTAGCTTCAAACATTTCTGGTATATGAATAACATGATGTTTTTCAATGGCAAAAATCAATGAATATTGTAAATGCACAAACAGTAATTTCTCCGCATTGCAAGGTGCAATTCTGAAATTTTTTGCTTTTTCTTGCTAATCCTAGCATGATAAAGAAGATTCAAAGAGAGTGAGATGCCAGCTCCTTTCATTCAGTCAGTAGCTTCAAACATTTCTGGACGTTTTTCAATGGCAAAAATCAATGAATATTGTAAATGCACAAACAGTAATATCTCCACATTGCAAGGTGCAATTCTGAAATTTTTTGCTTTTTCCTGCTCCTCTTAGCATGATAAAGAATATTCAAAGAGAGTGAGATGCCAGCTCTTTTCATTCAGTCAGTAGCTTCAAACATTTCTGGTATATGAATAACATGATGTTTTTCAATGGCAAAAATCAATGAATATTGTAAATGCACAAACAGTAATTTCTCCGCATTGCAAGGTGCAATTCTGAAATTTTTTGCTTTTTCCTGCTAATCCTAGCATGATAAAGAAGATTCAAAGAGAGTGAGATGCCAGCTCCTTTCATTCAGTCAGTAGCTTCAAACATTTCTGGACGTTTTTCAATGGCAAAAATCAATGAATATTGTAAATGCACAAACAGTAATATCTCCACATTGCAAGGTGCAATTCTGAAATTTTTTGCTTTTTCCTGCTCCTCTTAGCATGATAAAGAAGATTCAAAGAGAGTGAGATGCCAGCTCTTTTCATTCAGTCAGTAGCTTCAAACATTTCTGGTATATGAATAACATGATGTTTTTCAATGGCAAAAATCAATGAATATTGTAAATGCACAAACAGTAATTTCTCCGCATTGCAAGGTGCAATTCTGAAATTTTTTGCTTTTTCCTGCTAATCCTAGCATGATAAAGAAGATTCAAAGAGAGTGAGATGCCAGCTCCTTTCATTCAGTCAGTAGCTTCAAACATTTCTGGACGTTTTTCAATGGCAAAAATCAATGAATATTGTAAATGCACAAACAGTAATATCTCCACATTGCAAGGTGCAATTCTGAAATTTTTTACTTTTTCCTGCTCCTCTTAGCATGATAAAGAAGATTCAAAGAGAGTGAGATGCCAGCTCTTTTCATTCAGTCAGTAGCTTCAAACATTTCTGTTATATGAATAACATGATGTTTTTCAATGGCAAAAATCAATGAATATTGTAAATGCACAAACAGTAAGTTCTCCGCATTGCAAGGTGCAATTCTGAAATTTTTTGCTTTTTCCTGCTAATCCTAGCATGATAAAGAAGATTCAAAGAGAGTGAGATGCCAGCTCCTTTCATTCAGTCAGTAGCTTCAAACATTTCTGGACGTTTTTCAATGGCAAAAATCAATGAATATTGTAAATGCACAAACAGTAATTTCTCCGCATTGCAAGGTGCAATTCTGAAATTTTTTGCTTTTTCCTGCTAATCCTAGCATGATAAAGAAGATTCAAAGAGAGTGAGATGCCAGCTCTTTTCATTCAGACAGTAGCTTCAAACATTTCTGGTATATGAATAACATGATGTTTTTCAATGGCAAAAATCAATGAATATTGTAAATGCACAAACAGTAATTTCTCCGCATTGCAAGGAGCAATTCTGAAATTTTTTGCTTTTTCCTGCTAATCCTAGCATGATAAAGAAGATTCAAAGAGAGTGAGATGCCAGCTACTTTCATTCAGTCAGTAGCTTCAAACATTTCTGGACGTTTTTCAATGGCAAAAATCAATGAATATTGTAAATGCACAAACAGTAATATCTCCACATTGCAACGTGCAATTCTGAAATTTTTTGTTTTTTCCTGCTCCTCTTAGCATGATAAAGAAGATTCAAAGAGAGTGAGATGCCAGCTCTTTTCATTCAGTCAGTAGCTTCAAACATTTCTGGTATATGAATAACATGATGTTTTTCAATGGCAAAAATCAATGAATATTGTAAATGCACAAACAGTAATTTCTCCGCATTGCAAGGTGCAATTCTGAAATTTTTTGCTTTTTCCTGCTAATCCTAGCATGATAAAGAAGATTCAAAGAGAGTGAGATGCCAGCTCCTTTCATTCAGTCAGTAGCTTCAAACATTTCTGGACGTTTTTCAATGGCAAAAATCAATGAATATTGTAAATGCACAAACAGTAATATCTCCGCATTGCAAGGTGCAATTCTGAAATTTTTTGTTTTTTCCTGCTCCTCTTAGCATGATAAAGAAGATTCAAAGAGAGTGAGATGCCAGCTCTTTTCATTCAGTCAGTAGCTTCAAACATTTCTGGTATATGAATAACATGATGTTTTTCAATGGCAAAAATCAATAAATATTGTAAATGCACAAACAGTAATTTCTCCGCATTGCAAGGTGCAATTCTGAAATTTTTTGATTTTTCCTGCTAATCCTAGCATGATAAAGAAGATTCAAAGAGAGTGAGATGCCAGCTCCTTTCATTCAGTCAGTAGCTTCAAACATTTCTGGACGTTTTTCAATGGCAAAAATCAATGAATATTGTAAATGCACAAACAGTAATTTCTCCGCATTGCAAGGTACAATTCTGAAATTTTTTGCTTTTTCCTGCTAATCCTAGCATGATAAAGAAGATTCAAAGAGAGTGAGATGCCACGACCTTTCATTCAGTCAGTAGCTTCAAACATTTCTGGACGTTTTTCAATGGCAAAAATCAATGAATATTGTAAATGCACAAACAGTAATATCTCCACATTGCAACGTGCAATTCTGAAATTTTTTGCTTTTTCCTGCTCCACTTAGCATGATAAACAAGATTCAAAGAGAGTGAGATGCCAGCTCCTTTCATTCAGTCAGTAGCTTCAAACATTTCTGGACGTTTTTCAATGGCAAAAATCAATGAATATTGTAAATGCACAAACAGTAATATCTCCACATTGCAAGGTGCAATTCTGAAATTTTTTGCTTTTTCCTGCTAATCCTAGCATGATAAAGAAGATTCAAAGAGAGTGAGATGCCAGCTTCTTTCATTCAGTCAGTAGCTTCAATCATTTCTGGACGTTTTTCAATGGCAAAAATCAATGAATATTGTAAATGCACAAAGAGTAATATCTCCACATTGCAAGGTGCAATTCTGAAATTTTTTGCTTTTTCCTGCTAATCCTGGCATGATAAAGAAGATTCAAAGAGATTGAGATGCCAGCTCTTTTCATTCAGTCAGTAGCTTCAAACATTTCTGGTATATAAATAACATGATGTTTTTCAATGGCAAAAATTAATGAATATTGTAAATGCACAAACAGTAATTTCTCCGCATTGCAAGGTGCAATTCTGAAATTTTTTGCTTTTTCCTGCTAATCCTAGCATGATAAAGAAGTTTCAAAGAGAGTGAGATGCCAGCTCTTTTCATTCAGTCAGTAGCTTCAAACATTTCTGGATGTTTTTCAATGGCAAAAATCAATGAATATTGTAAATGCACAAACAGTAATATCTCCACATTGCAAGGTGCAATTCTGAAATTTTTTGCTTTTTCCTGCTAATCCTAGCATGATAAAGAAGATTCAAAGAGAGTGAGATGCCAGCTCTTTTCATTCAGTCAGTAGCTTCAAACATTTCTGGTATATGAATAACATGATGTTTTTCAATGGCAAAAATCAATGAATATTGTAAATGCACAAACAGTAATTTCTCCGCATTGCAAGGTGCAATTCTGAAATTTTTTGCTTTTTCCTGCTAATCCTAGCATGATAAAGAAGATTCAAAGAGAGTGAGATGCCAGCTCCTTTCATTCAGTCAGTAGCTTCAAACATTTCTGGACGTTTTTCAATGGCAAAAATCAATGAATATTGTAAATGCACAAACAGTAATATCTCCACATTGCAAGGTGCAATTCTGAAATTTTTTGTTTTTTCCTGCTCCTCTTAGCATGATAAAGAAGATTCAAAGAGAGTGAGATGCCAGCTCTTTTCATTCAGTCAGTAGCTTCAAACATTTCTGGTATATGAATAACATGATGTTTTTCAATGGCAAAAATCAATGAATATTGTAAATGCACAAACAGTAATTTCTCCGCATTGCAAGGTGCAATTCTGAAATTTTTTGCTTTTTCCTGCTAATCCTAGCATGATAAAGAAGATTCAAAGAGAGTGAGATGCCAGCTCCTTTCATTCAGTCAGTAGCTTCAAACATTTCTGGACGTTTTTCAATGGCAAAAATCAATGAATATTGTAAATGCACAAACAGTAATTTCTCCGCATTGCAAGGTGCAATTCTGAAATTTTTTGCTTTTTCCTGCTAATCCTAGCATGATAAAGAAGATTCAAAGAGAGTGAGATGCCACGACCTTTCATTCAGTCAGTAGCTTCAAACATTTCTGGACGTTTTTCAATGGCAAAAATCAATGAATATTGTAAATGCACAAACAGTAATATCTCCACATTGCAACGTGCAATTCTGAAATTTTTTGCTTTTTCCTGCTCCACTTAGCATGATAAACAAGATTCAAAGAGAGTGAGATGCCAGCTCCTTTCATTCAGTCAGTAGCTTCAAACATTTCTGGACGTTTTTCAATGGCAAAAATCAATGAATATTGTAAATGCACAAACAGTAATATCTCCACATTGCAATGTGCAATTCTGAAATTTTTTGCTTTTTCCTGCTCCACTTAGCATGATAAACAAGATTCAAAGAGAGTGAGATGCCAGCTCCTTTCATTCAGTCAGTAGCTTCAAACATTTCTGGACGTTTTTCAATGGCAAAAATCAATGAATATTGTAAATGCACAAACAGTAATATCTCCACATTGCAAGGTGCAATTCTGAAATTTTTTGCTTTTTCCTGCTAATCCTAGCATGATAAAGAAGATTCAAAGAGAGTGAGATGCCAGCTTCTTTCATTCAGTCAGTAGCTTCAAACATTTCTGGACGTTTTTCAATGGCAAAAATCAATGAATATTGTAAATGCACAAAGAGTAATATCTCCACATTGCAAGGTGCAATTCTGAAATTTTTTGCTTTTTCCTGCTAATCCTGGCATGATAAAGAAGATTCAAAGAGATTGAGATGCCAGCTCTTTTCATTCAGTCAGTAGCTTCAAACATTTCTGGTATATGAATAACATGATGTTTTTCAATGGCAAAAATCAATGAATATTGTAAATGCACAAACAGTAATTTCTCCGCATTGCAAGGTGCAATTCTGAAATTTTTTGCTTTTTCCTGCTAATCCTAGCATGATAAAGAAGTTTCAAAGAGAGTGAGATGCCAGCTCTTTTCATTCAGTCAGTAGCTTCAAACATTTCTGGACGTTTTTCAATGGCAAAAATCAATGAATATTGTAAATGCACAAACAGTAATATCTCCACATTGCAAGGTGCAATTCTGAATTTTTTTGCTTTTTCCTGCTAATCCTAGCATGATAAAGAAGATTCAAAGAGAGTGAGATGCCAGCTCTTTTCATTCAGTCAGTAGCTTCAAACATTTCTGGTATATGAATAACATGATGTTTTTCAATGGCAAAAATCAATGAATATTGTAAATGCACAAACAGTAATTTCTCCGCATTGCAAGGTGCAATTCTGAAATTTTTTGCTTTTTCCTGCTAATCCTAGCATGATAAAGAAGATTCAAAGAGAGTGAGATGCCAGCTCCTTTCATTCAGTCAGTAGCTTCAAACATTTCTGGACGTTTTTCAATGGCAAAAATCAATGAATATTGTAAATGCACAAACAGTAATATCTCCACATTGCAAGGTGCAATTCTGAAATTTTTTGTTTTTTCCTGCTCCTCTTAGCATGATAAAGAAGATTCAAAGAGAGTGAGATGCCAGCTCTTTTCATTCAGTCAGTAGCTTCAAACATTTCTGGTATATGAATAACATGATGTTTTTCAATGGCAAAAATCAATGAATATTGTAAATGCACAAACAGTAATTTCTCCGCATTGCAAGGTGCAATTCTGAAATTTTTTGCTTTTTCCTGCTAATCCTAGCATGATAAAGAAGATTCAAAGAGAGTGAGATGCCAGCTCCTTTCATTCAGTCAGTAGCTTCAAACATTTCTGGACGTTTTTCAATGGCAAAAATCAATGAATATTGTAAATGCACAAACAGTAATTTCTCCGCATTGCAAGGTGCAATTCTGAAATTTTTTGCTTTTTCCTGCTAATCCTAGCATGATAAAGAAGATTCAAAGAGAGTGAGATGCCACGACCTTTCATTCAGTCAGTAGCTTCAAACATTTCTGGACGTTTTTCAATGGCAAAAATCAATGAATATTGTAAATGCACAAACAGTAATATCTCCACATTGCAACGTGCAATTCTGAAATTTTTTGCTTTTTCCTGCTCCACTTAGCATGATAAACAAGATTCAAAGAGAGTGAGATGCCAGCTCCTTTCATTCAGTCAGTAGCTTCAAACATTTCTGGACGTTTTTCAATGGCAAAAATCAATGAATATTGTAAATGCACAAACAGTAATATCTCCACATTGCAAGGTGCAATTCTGAAATTTTTTGCTTTTTCCTGCTAATCCTAGCATGATAAAGAAGATTCAAAGAGAGTGAGATGCCAGCTTCTATCATTCAGTCAGTAGCTTCAAACATTTCTGGACGTTTTTCAATGGCAAAAATCAATGAATATTGTAAATGCACAAAGAGTAATATCTCCACATTGCAAGGTGCAATTCTGAAATTTTTTGCTTTTTCCTGCTAATCCTGGCATGATAAAGAAGATTCAATGAGAGTGAGATGCCAGCTCTTTTCATTCAGTCAGTAGCTTCAAACATTTCTGGTATATGAATAACATGATGTTTTTCAATGGCAAAAATCAATGAATATTGTAAATGCACAAACAGTAATTTCTCCGCATTGCAAGGTGCAATTCTGAAATTTTTTGCTTTTTCCTGCTAATCCTAGCATGATAAAGAAGTTTCAAAGAGAGTGAGATGCCAGCTCTTTTCATTCAGTCAGTAGCTTCAAACATTTCTGGACGTTTTTCAATGGCAAAAATCAATGAATATTGTAAATGCACAAACAGTAATATCTCCACATTGCAAGGTGCAATTCTGAAATTTTTTTCTTTTTCCTGCTAATCCTAGCATGATAAAGAAGATTCAAAGAGAGTGAGATGCCAGCTCTTTTCATTCAGTCAGTAGCTTCAAACATTTCTGGTATATGAATAACATGATGTTTTTCAATGGCAAAAATCAATGAATATTGTAAATGCACAAACAGTAATTTCTCCGCATTGCAAGGTGCAATTCTGAAATTTTTTGCTTTTTCCTGCTAATCCTAGCATAATAAAGAAGATTCCAAGAGAGTGAGATGCCAGCTCCTTTCATTCAGTCAGTAGCTTCAAACATTTCTGGACGTTTTTCAATGGCAAAAATCAATGAATATTGTAAATGCACAAACAGTAATATCTCCACATTGCAAGGTGCAATTCTGAAATTTTTTGCTTTTTCCTGCTCCTCTTAGCATGATAAAGAAGATTCAAAGAGAGTGAGATGACAGCTCTTTTCATTCAGTCAGTAGCTTCAAACATTTCTGGTATATGAATAACATGATGTTTTTCAATGGCAAAAATCAATGAATATTGTAAATGCACAAACAGTAATTTCTCCGCATTGCAAGGTGCAATTCTGAAATTTTTTGCTTTTTCCTGCTAATCCTAGCATGATAAAGAAGATTCAAAGAGAGTGAGATGCCAGCTCCTTTCATTCAGTCAGTAGCTTCAAACATTTCTGGACGTTTTTCAATGGCAAAAATCAATGAATATTGTAAATGCACAAACAGTAATTTCTCCGCATTGCAAGGTGCAATTCTGAAATTTTTTGCTTTTTCCTGCTAATCCTAGCATGATAAAGAAGATTCAAAGAGAGTGAGATGCCAGCTCTCTTCATTCAGTCAGTAGCTTCAAACATTTCTGGTATATGAATAACATGATGTTTTTCAATGGCAAAAATCAATGAATATTGTAAATGCACAAACAGTAATTTCTCCGCATTGCAAGGTGCAATTCTGAAATTTTTTGCTTTTTCCTGCTAATCCTAGCATGATAAAGAAGATTCAAAGAGAGTGAGATGCCAGCTCCTTTCATTCAGTCAGTAGCTTCAAACATTTCTGGACGTTTTTCAATGGCAAAAATCAATGAATATTGTAAATGCACAAACAGTAATATCTCCACATTGCAACGTGCAATTCTGAAATTTTTTGTTTTTTCCTGCTCCTCTTAGCATGATAAAGAAGATTCAAAGAGAATGAGATGCCAGCTCTTTTCATTCAGTCAGTAGCTTCAAACATTTCTGGTATATGAATAACATGATGTTTTTCAATGGCAAAAATCAATGAATATTGTAAATGCACAAACAGTAATATCTCCACATTGCAACGTGCAATTCTGAAATTTTTTGCTTTTTCCTGCTCCTCTTAGCATGATAAAGAAGATTCAAAGAGAGTGAGATGCCAGCTCTTTTCATTCAGTCAGTAGCTTCAAACATTTCTGGTATATGAATAACATGATGTTTTTCAATGGCAAAAATCAATGAATATTGTAAATGCACAAACAGTAATTTCTCCGCATTGCAAGGTGCAATTCTGAAATTTTTTGCTTTTTCCTGCTAATCCTAGCATGATAAAGAAGATTCAAAGAGAGTGAGATGCCAGCTCCTTTCATTCAGTCAGTAGCTTCAAACATTTCTGGTATATGAATAACATGATGTTTTTCAATGGCAAAAATCAATGAATATTGTAAATGCACAAACAGTAATATCTCCACATTGCAACGTGCAATTCTGAAATTTTTTGCTTTTTCCTGCTCCTCTTAGCATGATAAAGAAGATTCAAAGAGAGTGAGATGCCAGCTCTTTTCATTCAGTCAGTAGCTTCAAACATTTCTGGTATATGAATAACATGATGTTTTTCAATGGCAAAAATCAATGAATATTGTAAATGCACAAACAGTAATTTCTCCGCATTGCAAGGTGCAATTCTGAAATTTTTTGCTTTTTCCTGCTAATCCTAGCATGATAAAGAAGATTCAAAGAGAGTGAGATGCTAGCTCCTTTCATTCAGTCAGTAGCTTCAAACATTTCTGGACGTTTTTCAATGGCAAAAATCAATGAATATTGTAAATGCACAAACAGTAATATCTCCACATTGCAAGGTGCAATTCTGAAATTTTTTGTTTTTTCCTGCTCCTCTTAGCATGATAAAGAAGATTCAAAGAGAGTGAGATGCCAGCTCTTTTCATTCAGGCAGTAGCTTCAAACATTTCTGGTATATGAATAACATGATGTTTTTCAATGGCAAAAATCAATGAATATTGTAAATGCACAAACAGTAATTTCTCCGCATTGCAAGGTGCAATTCTGAAATTTTTTGCTTTTTCCTGCTAATCCTAGCATGATAAAGAAGATTCAAAGAGAGTGAGATGCCAGCTCCTTTCATTCAGTCAGTAGCTTCAAACATTTCTGGACGTTTTTCAATGGCAAAAATCAATGAATATTGTAAATGCACAAACAGTAATTTCTCCGCATTGCAAGGTGCAATTCTGAAATTTTTTGCTTTTTCCTGCTAATCCTAGCATGATAAAGAAGATTCAAAGAGAGTGAGATGCCACGACCTTTCATTCAGTCAGTAGCTTCAAACATTTCTGGACGTTTTTCAATGGCAAAAATCAATGAATATTGTAAATGCACAAACAGTAATATCTCCACATTGCAACGTGCAATTCTGAAATTTTTTGCTTTTTCCTGCTCCACTTAGCATGATAAACAAGATTCAAAGAGAGTGAGATGCCAGCTCCTTTCATTCAGTCAGTAGCTTCAAACATTTCTGGACGTTTTTCAATGGCAAAAATCAATGAATATTGTAAATGCACAAACAGTAATATCTCCACATTGCAAGGTGCAATTCTGAAATTTTTTGCTTTTTCCTGCTAATCCTAGCATGATAAAGAAGATTCAAAGAGAGTGAGATGCCAGCTTCTTTCATTCAGTCAGTAGCTTCAAACATTTCTGGACGTTTTTCAATGGCAAAAATCAATGAATATTGTAAATGCACAAAGAGTAATATCTCCACATTGCAAGGTGCAATTCTGAAATTTTTTGCTTTTTCCTGCTAATCCTGGCATGATAAAGAAGATTCAATGAGAGTGAGATGCCAGCTCTTTTCATTCAGTCAGTAGCTTCAAACATTTCTGGTATATGAATAACATGATGTTTTTCAATGGCAAAAATCAATGAATATTGTAAATGCACAAACAGTAATTTCTCCGCATTGCAAGGTGCAATTCTGAAATTTTTTGCTTTTTCCTGCTAATCCTAGCATGATAAAGAAGTTTCAAAGAGAGTGAGATGCCAGCTCTTTTCATTCAGTCAGTAGCTTCAAACATTTCTGGACGTTTTTCAATGGCAAAAATCAATGAATATTGTAAATGCACAAACAGTAATATCTCCACATTGCAAGGTGCAATTCTGAAATTTTTTTCTTTTTCCTGCTAATCCTAGCATGATAAAGAAGATTCAAAGAGAGTGAGATGCCAGCTCTTTTCATTCAGTCAGTAGCTTCAAACATTTCTGGTATATGAATAACATGATGTTTTTCAATGGCAAAAATCAATGAATATTGTAAATGCACAAACAGTAATTTCTCCGCATTGCAAGGTGCAATTCTGAAATTTTTTGCTTTTTCCTGCTAATCCTAGCATGATAAAGAAGATTCAAAGAGAGTGAGATGCCATCTCCTTTCATTCAGTCAGTAGCTTCAAACATTTCTGGACGTTTTTCAATGGCAAAAATCAATGAATATTGTAAATGCACAAACAGTAATATCTCCACATTGCAACGTGCAATTCTGAAATTTTTTGCTTTTTCCTGCTCCTCTTAGCATGATAAAGAAGATTCAAAGAGAGTGAGATGCCAGCTCTTTTCATTCAGTCAGTAGCTTCAAACATTTCTGGTATATGAATAACATGATGTTTTTCAATGGCAAAAATCAATAAATATTGTAAATGCACAAACAGTAATTTCTCCGCATTGCAAGGTGCAATTCTGAAATTTTTTGCTTTTTCCTGCTAATCCTAGCATGATAAAGAAGATTCCAAGAGAGTGAGATGCCAGCTCCTTTCATTCAGTCAGTAGCTTCAAACATTTCTGGACGTTTTTCAATGGCAAAAATCAATGAATATTGTAAATGCACAAACAGTAATATCTCCACATTGCAAGGTGCAATTCTGAAATTTTTTGCTTTTTCCTGCTCCTCTTAGCATGATAAAGAAGATTCAAAGAGAGTGAGATGACAGCTCTTTTCATTCAGTCAGTAGCTTCAAACATTTCTGGTATATGAATAACATGATGTTTTTCAATGGCAAAAATCAATGAATATTGTAAATGCACAAACAGTAATTTCTCCGCATTGCAAGGTGCAATTCTGAAATTTTTTGCTTTTTCCTGCTAATCCTAGCATGATAAAGAAGATTCAAAGAGAGTGAGATGCCAGCTCCTTTCATTCAGTCAGTAGCTTCAAACATTTCTGGTATATGAATAACATGATGTTTTTCAATGGCAAATATCAATGAATATTGTAAATGCACAAACAGTAATTTCTCCGCATTGCAAGGTGCAATTCTGAAATTTTTTGCTTTTTCCTGCTAATCCTAGCATGATAAAGAAGATTCAAAGAGAGTGAGATGCCAGCTCCTTTCATTCAGTCAGTAGCTTCAAACATTTCTGGACGTTTTTCAATGGCAAAAATCAATGAATATTGTAAATGCACAAACAGTAATATCTCCACATTGCAACGTGCAATTCTGAAATTTTTTGTTTTTTCCTGCTCCTCTTAGCATGATAAAGAAGATTCAAAGAGAATGAGATGCCAGCTCTTTTCATTCAGTCAGTAGCTTCAAACATTTCTGGTATATGAATAACATGATGTTTTTCAATGGCAAAAATCAATGAATATTGTAAATGCACAAACAGTAATTTCTCCGCATTGCAAGGTGCAATTCTGAAATTTTTTGCTTTTTCCTGCTAATCCTAGCATGATAAAGAAGATTCAAAGAGAGTGAGATGCCAGCTCCTTTCATTCAGTCAGTAGCTTCAAACATTTCTGGACGTTTTTCAATGGCAAAAATCAATGAATATTGTAAATGCACAAACAGTAATTTCTCCGCATTGCAAGGTGCAATTCTGAAATTTTTTGCTTTTTCCTGCTAATCCTAGCATGATAAAGAAGATTCAAAGAGAGTGAGATGCCACGACCTTTCATTCAGTCAGTAGCTTCAAACATTTCTGGACGTTTTTCAATGGCAAAAATCAATGAATATTGTAAATGCACAAACAGTAATATCTCCACATTGCAACGTGCAATTCTGAAATTTTTTGCTTTTTCCTGCTCCACTTAGCATGATAAACAAGATTTAAAGAGAGTGAGATGCCAGCTCCTTTCATTCAGTCAGTAGCTTCAAACATTTCTGGACGTTTTTCAATGGCAAAAATCAATGAATATTGTAAATGCACAAACAGTAATATCTCCACATTGCAAGGTGCAATTCTGAAATTTTTTGCTTTTTCCTGCTAATCCTAGCATGATAAAGAAGATTCAAAGAGAGTGAGATGCCAGCTTCTTTCATTCAGTCAGTAGCTTCAAACATTTCTGGACGTTTTTCAATGGCAAAAATCAATGAATATTGTAAATGCACAAAGAGTAATATCTCCACATTGCAAGGTGCAATTCTGAAATTTTTTGCTTTTTCCTGCTAATCCTGGCATGATAAAGAAGATTCAAAGAGATTGAGATGCCAGCTCTTTTCATTCAGTCAGTAGCTTCAAACATTTCTGGTATATGAATAACATGATGTTTTTCAATGGCAAAAATCAATGAATATTGTAAATGCACAAACAGTAATTTCTCCGCATTGCAAGGTGCAATTCTGAAATTTTTTGCTTTTTCCTGCTAATCCTAGCATGATAAAGAAGTTTCAAAGAGAGTGAGATGCCAGCTCTTTTCATTCAGTCAGTAGCTTCAAACATTTCTGGACGTTTTTCAATGGCAAAAATCAATGAATATTGTAAATGCACAAACAGTAATATCTCCACATTGCAAGGTGCAATTCTGAAATTTTTTGCTTTTTCCTGCTAATCCTAGCATGATAAAGAAGATTCAAAGAGAGTGAGATGCCAGCTCCTTTCATTCAGTCAGTAGCTTCAAACATTTCTGGACGTTTTTCAATGGCAAAAATCAATGAATATTGTAAATGCACAAACAGTAATATCTCCACATTGCAACGTGCAATTCTGAAATTTTTTGCTTTTTCCTGCTCCTCTTAGCATGATAAAGAAGATTCAAAGAGAGTGAGATGCCAGCTCTTTTCATTCAGTCAGTAGCTTCAAACATTTCTGGTATATGAATAACATGATGTTTTTCAATGGCAAAAATCAATGAATATTGTAAATGCACAAACAGTAATTTCTCCGCATTGCAAGGTGCAATTCTGAAATTTTTTGCTTTTTCCTGCTAATCCTAGCATGATAAAGAAGATTCAAAGAGAGTGAGATGCCAGCTCCTTTCATTCAGTCAGTAGCTTCAAACATTTCTGGACGTTTTTCAATGGCAAAAATCAATGAATATTGTAAATGCACAAACAGTAATATCTCCACATTGCAAGGTGCAATTCTGAAATTTTTTGTTTTTTCCTGCTCCTCTTAGCATGATAAAGAAGATTCAAAGAGAGTGAGATGCCAGCTCTTTTCATTCAGTCAGTAGCTTCAAACATTTCTGGTATATGAATAACATGATGTTTTTCAATGGCAAAAATCAATGAATATTGTAAATGCACAAACAGTAATTTCTCCGCATTGCAAGGTGCAATTCTGAAATTTTTTGCTTTTTCCTGCTAATCCTAGCATGATAAAGAAGATTCAAAGAGAGTGAGATGCCACGACCTTTCATTCAGTCAGTAGCTTCAAACATTTCTGGACGTTTTTCAATGGCAAAAATCAATGAATATTGTAAATGCACAAACAGTAATATCTCCACATTGCAACGTGCAATTCTGAAATTTTTTGCTTTTTCCTGCTCCACTTAGCATGATAAACAAGATTCAAAGAGAGTGAGATGCCAGCTCCTTTCATTCAGTCAGTAGCTTCAAACATTTCTGGACGTTTTTCAATGGCAAAAATCAATGAATATTGTAAATGCACAAACAGTAATATCTCCACATTGCAAGGTGCAATTCTGAAATTTTTTGCTTTTTCCTGCTAATCCTAGCATGATAAAGAAGATTCAAAGAGAGTGAGATGCCAGCTTCTTTCATTCAGTCAGTAGCTTCAAACATTTCTGGACGTTTTTCAATGGCAAAAATCAATGAATATTGTAAATGCACAAAGAGTAATATCTCCACATTGCAAGGTGCAATTCTGAAATTTTTTGCTTTTTCCTGCTAATCCTGGCATGATAAAGAAGATTCAAAGAGAGTGAGATGCCAGCTCTTTTCATTCAGTCAGTAGCTTCAAACATTTCTGGTATATGAATAACATGATGTTTTTCAATGGCAAAAATCAATGAATATTGTAAATGCACAAACAGTAATTTCTCCGCATTGCAAGGTGCAATTCTGAATTTTTTTGCTTTTTCCTGCTAATCCTAGCATGATAAAGAAGTTTCAAAGAGAGTGAGATGCCAGCTCTTTTCATTCAGTCAGTAGCTTCAAACATTTCTGGACGTTTTTCAATGGCAAAAATCAATGAATATTGTAAATGCACAAACAGTAATATCTCCACATTGCAAGGTGCAATTCTGAAATTTTTTGCTTTTTCCTGCTAATCCTAGCATGATAAAGAAGATTCAAAGAGAGTGAGATGCCAGCTCTTTTCATTCAGTCAGTAGCTTCAAACATTTCTGGTATATGAATAACATGATGTTTTTCAATGGCAAAAATCAATGAATATTGTAAATGCACAAACAGTAATATCTCCACATTGCAAGGTGCAATTCTGAAATTTTTTGCTTTTTCCTGCTAATCCTAGCATGATAAAGAAGATTCAAAGAGAGTGAGATGCCAGCTCTTTTCATTCAGTCAGTAGCTTCAAACATTTCTGGTATATGAATAACATGATGTTTTTCAATGGCAAAAATCAATGAATATTGTAAATGCACAAACAGTAATTTCTCCGCATTGCAAGGTGCAATTCTGAAATTTTTTGCTTTTTCCTGCTAATCCTAGCATGATAAAGAAGATTCAAAGAGAGTGAGATGCCATCTCCTTTCATTCAGTCAGTAGCTTCAAACATTTCTGGACGTTTTTCAATGGCAAAAATCAATGAATATTGTAAATGCACAAACAGTAATATCTCCACATTGCAACGTGCAATTCTGAAATTTTTTGCTTTTTCCTGCTCCTCTTAGCATGATAAAGAAGATTCAAAGAGAGTGAGATGCCAGCTCTTTTCATTCAGTCAGTAGCTTCAAACATTTCTGGTATATGAATAACATGATGTTTTTCAATGGCAAAAATCAATGAATATTGTAAATGCACAAACAGTAATTTCTCCGCATTGCAAGGTGCAATTCTGAAATTTTTTGCTTTTTCCTGCTAATCCTAGCATGATAAAGAAGATTCAAAGAGAGTGAGATGCCAGCTCCTTTCATTCAGTCAGTAGCTTCAAACATTTCTGGACGTTTTTCAATGGCAAAAATCAATGAATATTGTAAATGCACAAACAGTAATATCTCCACATTGCAAGGTGCAATTCTGAAATTTTTTGCTTTTTCCTGCTCCTCTTAGCATGATAAAGAAGATTCAAAGAGAGTGAGATGACAGCTCTTTTCATTCAGTCAGTAGCTTCAAACATTTCTGGTATATGAATAACATGATGTTTTTCAATGGCAAAAATCAATGAATATTGTAAATGCACAAACAGTAATTTCTCCGCATTGCAAGGTGCAATTCTGAAATTTTTTGCTTTTTCCTGCTAATCCTAGCATGATAAAGAAGATTCAAAGAGAGTGAGATGCCAGCTCCTTTCATTCAGTCAGTAGCTTCAAACATTTCTGGACGTTTTTCAATGGCAAAAATCAATGAATATTGTAAATGCACAAACAGTAATTTCTCCGCATTGCAAGGTGCAATTCTGAAATTTTTTGCTTTTTCCTGCTAATCCTAGCATGATAAAGAAGATTCAAAGAGAGTGAGATGCCAGCTCTTTTCATTCAGTCAGTAGCTTCAAACATTTCTGGTATATGAATAACATGATGTTTTTCAATGGCAAAAATCAATGAATATTGTAAATGCACAAACAGTAATTTCTCCGCATTGCAAGGTGCAATTCTGAAATTTTTTGCTTTTTCCTGCTAATCCTAGCATGATAAAGAAGATTCAAAGAGAGTGAGATGCCAGCTCCTTTCATTCAGTCAGTAGCTTCAAACATTTCTGGACGTTTTTCAATGGCAAAAATCAATGAATATTGTAAATGCACAAACAGTAATATCTCCACATTGCAAGGTGCAATTCTGAAATTTTTTGCTTTTTCCTGCTCCTCTTAGCATGATAAAGAAGATTCAAAGAGAGTGAGATGCCAGCTCTTTTCATTCAGTCAGTAGCTTCAAACATTTCTGGTATATGAATAACATGATGTTTTTCAATGGCAAAAATCAATGAATATTGTAAATGCACAAACAGTAATTTCTCCGCATTGCAAGGTGCAATTCTGAAATTTTTTGCTTTTTCCTGCTAATCCTAGCATGATAAAGAAGATTCAAAGAGAGTGAGATGCCAGCTCCTTTCATTCAGTCAGTAGCTTCAAACATTTCTGGACGTTTTTCAATGGCAAAAATCAATGAATATTGTAAATGCACAAACAGTAATTTCTCCGCATTGCAAGGTGCAATTCTGAAATTTTTTGCTTTTTCCTGCTAATCCTAGCATGATAAAGAAGATTCAAAGAGAGTGAGATGCCACGACCTTTCATTCAGTCAGTAGCTTCAAACATTACTGGACGTTTTTCAATGGCAAAAATCAATGAATATTGTAAATGCACAAACAGTAATATCTCCACATTGCAACGTGCAATTCTGAAATTTTTTGCTTTTTCCTGCTCCACTTAGCATGATAAACAAGATTCAAAGAGAGTGAGATGCCAGCTCCTTTCATTCAGTCAGTAGCTTCAAACATTTCTGGACGTTTTTCAATGGCAAAAATCAATGAATATTGTAAATGCACAAACAGTAATATCTCCACATTGCAAGGTGCAATTCTGAAATTTTTTGCTTTTTCCTGCTAATCCTAGCATGATAAAGAAGATTCAAAGAGAGTGAGATGCCAGCTTCTTTCATTCAGTCAGTAGCTTCAAACATTTCTGGACGTTTTTCAATGGCAAAAATCAATGAATATTGTAAATGCACAAAGAGTAATATCTCCACATTGCAAGGTGCAATTCTGAAATTTTTTGCTTTTTCCTGCTAATCCTGGCATGATAAAGAAGATTCAAAGAGAGTGAGATGCCAGCTCTTTTCATTCAGTCAGTAGCTTCAAACATTTCTGGTATATGAATAACATGATGTTTTTCAATGGCAAAAATCAATGAATATTGTAAATGCACAAACAGTAATTTCTCCGCATTGCAAGGTGCAATTCTGAAATTTTTTGCTTTTTCCTGCTAATCCTAGCATGATAAAGAAGTTTCAAAGAGAGTGAGATGCCAGCTCTTTTCATTCAGTCAGTAGCTTCAAACATTTCTGGACGTTTTTCAATGGCAAAAATCAATGAATATTGTAAATGCACAAACAGTAATATCTCCACATTGCAAGGTGCAATTCTGAAATTTTTTGCTTTTTCCTGCTAATCCTAGCATGATAAAGAAGATTCAAAGAGAGTGAGATGCCAGCTCTTTTCATTCAGTCAGTAGCTTCAAACATTTCTGGTATATGAATAACATGATGTTTTTCAATGGCAAAAATCAAAGAATATTGTAGATGCACAAACAGTAATTTCTCCGCATTGCAAGGTGCAATTCTGAAATTTTTTGCTTTTTCCTGCTAATCCTAGCATGATAAAGAAGATTCAAAGAGAGTGAGATGCCAGCTCCTTTCATTCAGTCAGTAGCTTCAAACATTTCTGGACGTTTTTCAATGGCAAAAATCAATGAATATTGTAAATGCACAAACAGTAATATCTCCACATTGCAACGTGCAATTCTGAAATTTTTTGCTTTTTCCTGCTCCTCTTAGCATGATAAAGAAGATTCAAAGAGAGTGAGATGCCAGCTCTTTTCATTCAGTCAGTAGCTTCAAACATTTCTGGTATATGAATAACATGATGTTTTTCAATGGCAAAAATCAATGAATATTGTAAATGCACAAACAGTAATTTCTCCGCATTGCAAGGTGCAATTCTGAAATTTTTTGCTTTTTCCTGCTAATCCTAGCATGATAAAGAAGATTCAAAGAGAGTGAGATGCCAGCTCCTTTCATTCAGTCAGTAGCTTCAAACATTTCTGGACGTTTTTCAATGGCAAAAATCAATGAATATTGTAAATGCACAAACAGTAATATCTCCACATTGCAAGGTGCAATTCTTAAATTTTTTGCTTTTTCCTGCTCCTCTTAGCATGATAAAGAAGATTCAAAGAGAGTGAGATGCCAGCTCTTTTCATTCAGTCAGTAGCTTCAAACATTTCTGGTATATGAATAACATGATGTTTTTCAATGGCAAAAATCAATGAATATTGTAAATGCACAAACAGTAATTTCTCCGCATTGCAAGGTGCAATTCTGAAATTTTTTGCTTTTTCCTGCTAATCCTAGCATGATAAAGAAGATTCAAAGAGAGTGAGATGCCAGCTCCTTTCATTCAGTCAGTAGCTTCAAACATTTCTGGACGTTTTTCAATGGCAAAAATCAATGAATATTGTAAATGCACAAACAGTAATATCTCCACATTGCAAGGTGCAATTCTGAAATTTTTTTCTTTCTCCTGCTAATCCTGGCATGATAAAGAAGATTCAAAGAGAATGAGATGCCAGCTCTTTTCATTCAGTCAGTAGCTTCAAACATTTCTGGTATATGAATAACATGATGTTTTTCAATGGCAAAAATCAATGAATATTGTAAATGCACAAACAGTAATATCTCCACATTGCAAGGTGCAATTCTGAAATTTTTTGCTTTTTCCTGCTAATCCTAGCATGATAAAGAAGATTCAAAGAGAGTGAGATGCCAGCTCTTTTCATTCAGTCAGTAGCTTCAAACATTTCTGGTATATGAATAACATGATGTTTTTCAATGGCAAAAATCAATGAATATTGTAAATGCACAAACAGTAATTTCTCCGCATTGCAAGGTGCAATTCTGAAATTTTTTGCTTTTTCCTTCTAATCCTAGCATGATAAAGAAGATTCAAAGAGAGTGAGATGCCAGCTCCTTTCATTCAGTCAGTAGCTTCAAACATTTCTGGACGTTTTTCAATGGCAAAAATCAATGAATATTGTAAATGCACAAACAGTAATATCTCCACATTGCAACGTGCAATTCTGAAATTTTTTGCTTTTTCCTGCTCCTCTTAGCATGATAAAGAAGATTCAAAGAGAGTGAGATGCCAGCTCTTTTCATTCAGTCAGTAGCTTCAAACATTTCTGGTATATGAATAACATGATGTTTTTCAATGGCAAAAATCAATGAATATTGTAAATGCACAAACAGTAATTTCTCCGCATTGCAAGGTGCAATTCTGAAATTTTTTGCTTTTTCCTGCTAATCCTAGCATGATAAAGAAGATTCAAAGAGAGTGAGATGCCAGCTCCTTTCATTCAGTCAGTAGCTTCAAACATTTCTGGACGTTTTTCAATGGCAAAAATCAATGAATATTGTAAATGCACAAACAGTAATATCTCCACATTGCAAGGTGCAATTCTGAAATTTTTTGCTTTTTCCTGCTCCTCTTAGCATGATAAAGAAGATTCAAAGAGAGTGAGATGCCAGCTCTTTTCATTCAGTCAGTATCTTCAAACATTTCTGGTATATGAATAACATGATGTTTTTCAATGGCAAAAATCAATGAATATTGTAAATGCACAAACAGTAATTTCTCCGCATTGCAAGGTGCAATTCTGAAATTTTTTGCTTTTTCCTGCTAATCCTAGCATGATAAAGAAGATTCAAAGAGAGTGAGATGCCAGATCCTTTCATTCAGTCAGTAGCTTCAAACATTTCTGGACGTTTTTCAATGGCAAAAATCAATGAATATTGTAAATGCACAAACAGTAATATCTCCACATTGCAAGGTGCAATTCTGAAATTTTTTTCTTTCTCCTGCTAATCCTGGCATGATAAAGAAGATTCAAAGAGAATGAGATGCCAGCTCTTTTCATTCAGTCAGTAGCTTCAAACATTTCTGGTATATGAATAACATGATGTTTTTCAATGGCAAAAATCAATGAATATTGTAAATGCACAAACAATAATTTCTCCGCATTGCAAGGTGCAATTCTGAAATTTTTAGCTTTTTCCTGCTAATCCTAGCATGATAAAGAAGATTCAAAGAGAGTGAGATGCCACGACCTTTCATTCAGTCAGCAGCTTCAAACATTTCTGGACGTTTTTCAATGGCAAAAATCAATGAATATTGTAAATGCACAAACAGTAATATCTCCACATTGCAACGTGCAATTCTGAAATTTTTTGCTTTTTCCTGCTCCACTTAGCATGATAAAGAAGATTCAAAGAGAGTGAGATGCCAGCTCCTTTCATTCAGTCAGTAGCTTCAAACATTTCTGGACGTTTTTCAATGGCAAAATTCAATGAATATTGTAAATGCACAAACAGTAATATCTCCACATTGCAAGGTGCAATTCTGAAATTTTTTGCTTTTTCCTGCTAATCCTGGCATGATAAAGAAGATTCAAAGAGAGTGAGATGCCAGCTCTTTTCATTCAGTCAGTAGCTTCAAACATTTCTGGTATATGAATAACATGATGTTTTTCAATGGCAAAAATCAATGAATATTGTAAATGCACAAACAGTAATTTCTCCGCATTGCAAGGTGCAATTCTGAAATTTTTTGCTTTTTCCTGCTAATCCTAGCATGATAAAGAAGATTCAAAGAGAGTGAGATGCCAGCTCCTTTCATTCAGTCAGTAGCTTCAAACATTTCTGGACGTTTTTCAATGGCAAAAATCAATGAATATTGTAAATGCACAAACAGTAATATCTTCACATTGCAAGGTGCAATTCTGAAATTTTTTGCTTTCTCCTGCTAATCCTAGCATGATAAAGAAGATTCAAAGAGAGTGAGATGCCAGCTCCTTTCATTCAGTCAGTAGCTTCAAACATTTCTGGACGTTTTTCAATGGCAAAAATCAATGAATATTATAAATGCACAAACAGTAATATCTCCACATTGCAACGTGCAATTCTGAAATTTTTTGCTTTTTCCTGCTCCTCTTAGCATGATAAAGAAGATTCAAAGAGAGTGAGATGCCAGCTCCTTTCATTCAGTCAGTAGCTTCAAACATTTCTGGACGTTTTTCAATGGCAAAAATCAATGAATATTGTAAATGCACAAACAGTAATATCTCCACATTGCAAGGTGCAATTCTGAAATTTTTTGCTTTTTCCTGCTAATCCTGGCATGATAAAGAAGATTCAAAGAGAGTGAGATGCCAGCTCTTTTCATTCAGTCAGTAGCTTCAAACATTTCTGGTATATGAATAACATGATGTTTTTCAATGGCAAAAATCAATGAATATTGTAAATGCACAAACAGTAATTTCTCCGCATTGCAAGGTGCAATTCTGAAATTTTTTGCTTTTTCCTGCTAATCCTAGCATGATAAAGAAGATTCAAAGAGAGTGAGATGCCAGCTCCTTTCATTCAGTCAGTAGCTTCAAACATTTCTGGACGTTTTTCAATGGCAAAAATCAATGAATATTGTAAATGCACAAACAGTAATATCTCCACATTGCAAGGTGCAATTCTGAAATTTTTTGCTTTTTCCTGCTAATCCTGGCATGATAAAGAAGATTCAAAGAGAGTGAGATGCCAGCTCTTTTCATTCAGTCAGTAGCTTCAAACATTTCTGGTATATGAATAACATGATGTTTTTCAATGGCAAAAATCAATGAATATTGTAAATGCACAAACAGTAATTTCTCCGCATTGCAAGGTGCAATTCTGAAATTTTTTGCTTTTTCCTGCTAATCCTAGCATGATAAAGAAGATTCAAAGAGAGTGAGATGCCAGCTCCTTTCATTCAGTCAGTAGCTTCAAACATTTCTGGACGTTTTTCAATGGCAAAAATCAATGAATATTGTAAATGCACAAATAGTAATATCTCCACATTGCAAGGTGCAATTCTGAAATTTTTTGCTTTTTCCTGCTCCTCTTAGCATGATAAAGAAGATTCAAAGAGAGTGAGATGCCAGCTCTTTTCATTCAGTCAGTAGCTTCAAACATTTCTGGTATATGAATAACATGATGTTTTTCAATGGCAAAAATCAATGAATATTGTAAATGCACAAACAGTAATTTCTCCGCATTGCAAGGTGCAATTCTGAAATTTTTTGCTTTTTCCTGCTAATCCTAGCATGATAAAGAAGATTCAAAGAGAGTGAGATGCCAGCTCCTTTCATTCAGTCAGTAGCTTCAAACATTTCTGGACGTTTTTCAATGGCAAAAATCAATGAATATTGTAAATGCACAAACAGTAATATCTCCACATTGCAACGTGCAATTCTGAAATTTTTTGCTTTTTCCTGCTCCTCTTAGCATGATAAAGAAGATTCAAAGAGAGTGAGATGCCAGCTCTTTTCATTCAGTCAGTAGCTTCAAACATTTCTGGTATATGAATAACATGATGTTTTTCAATGGCAAAAATCAATGAATATTGTAAATGCACAAACAGTAATTTCTCCGCATTGCAAGGTGCAATTCTGAAATTTTTTGCTTTTTCCTGCTAATCCTAGCATGATAAAGAAGATTCAAAGAGAGTGAGATGCCAGCTCCTTTCATTCAGTCAGTAGCTTCAAACATTTCTGGACGTTTTTCAATGGCAAAAATCAATGAATATTGTAAATGCACAAACAGTAATATCTCCACATTGCAAGGTGCAATTCTGAAATTTTTTGCTTTTTCCTGCTCCTCTTAGCATGATAAAGAAGATTCAAAGAGAGTGAGATGCCAGCTCTTTTCATTCAGTCAGTAGCTTCAAACATTTCTGGTATATGAATAACATGATGTTTTTCAATGGCAAAAATCAATGAATATTGTAAATGCACAAACAGTAATTTCTCCGCATTGCAAGGTGCAATTCTGAAATTTTTTGCTTTTTCCTGCTAATCCTAGCATGATAAAGAAGATTCAAAGAGAGTGAGATGCCAGCTCCTTTCATTCAGTCAGTAGCTTCAAACATTTCTGGACGTTTTTCAATGGCAAAAATCAATGAATATTGTAAATGCACAAACAGTAATATCTCCACATTGCAAGGTGCAATTCTGAAATTTTTTTCTTTCTCCTGCTAATCCTGGCATGATAAAGAAGATTCAAAGAGAATGAGATGCCAGCTCTTTTCATTCAGTCAGTAGCTTCAAACATTTCTGGTATATGAATAACATGATGTTTTTCAATGGCAAAAATCAATGAATATTGTAAATGCACAAACAGTAATATCTCCACATTGCAAGGTGCAATTCTGAAATTTTTTGCTTTTTCCTGCTAATCCTAGCATGATAAAGAAGATTCAAAGAGAGTGAGATGCCAGCTCTTTTCATTCAGTCAGTAGCTTCAAACATTTCTGGTATATGAATAACATGATGTTTTTCAATGGCAAAAATCAATGAATATTGTAAATGCACAAACAGTAATTTCTCCGCATTGCAAGGTGCAATTCTGAAATTTTTTGCTTTTTCCTGCTAATCCTAGCATGATAAAGAAGATTCAAAGAGAGTGAGATGCCAGCTCCTTTCATTCAGTCAGTAGCTTCAAACATTTCTGGACGTTTTTCAATGGCAAAAATCAATGAATATTGTAAATGCACAAACAGTAATATCTCCACATTGCAACGTGCAATTCTGAAATTTTTTGCTTTTTCCTGCTCCTCTTAGCATGATAAAGAAGATTCAAAGAGAGTGAGATGCCAGCTCTTTTCATTCAGTCAGTAGCTTCAAACATTTCTGGTATATGAATAACATGATGTTTTTCAATGGCAAAAATCAATGAATATTGTAAATGCACAAACAGTAATTTCTCCGCATTGCAAGGTGCAATTCTGAAATTTTTTGCTTTTTCCTGCTAATCCTAGCATGATAAAGAAGATTCAAAGAGAGTGAGATGCCAGCTCCTTTCATTCAGTCAGTAGCTTCAAACATTTCTGGACGTTTTTCAATGGCAAAAATCAATGAATATTGTAAATGCACAAACAGTAATATCTCCACATTGCAAGGTGCAATTCTGAAATTTTTTGCTTTTTCCTGCTCCTCTTAGCATGATAAAGAAGATTCAAAGAGAGTGAGATGCCAGCTCTTTTCATTCAGTCAGTAGCTTCAAACATTTCTGGTATATGAATAACATGATGTTTTTCAATGGCAAAAATCAATGAATATTGTAAATGCACAAACAGTAATTTCTCCGCATTGCAAGGTGCAATTCTGAAATTTTTTGCTTTTTCCTGCTAATCCTAGCATGATAAAGAAGATTCAAAGAGAGTGAGATGCCAGCTCCTTTCATTCAGTCAGTAGCTTCAAACATTTCTGGACGTTTTTCAATGGCAAAAATCAATGAATATTGTAAATGCACAAACAGTAATATCTCCACATTGCAAGGTGCAATTCTGAAATTTTTTTCTTTCTCCTGCTAATCCTGGCATGATAAAGAAGATTCAAAGAGAATGAGATGCCAGCTCTTTTCATTCAGTCAGTAGCTTCAAACATTTCTGGTATATGAATAACATGATGTTTTTCAATGGCAAAAATCAATGAATATTGTAAATGCACAAACAATAATTTCTCCGCATTGCAAGGTGCAATTCTGAAATTTTTAGCTTTTTCCTGCTAATCCTAGCATGATAAAGAAGATTCAAAGAGAGTGAGATGCCACGACCTTTCATTCAGTCAGTAGCTTCAAACATTTCTGGACGTTTTTCAATGGCAAAAATCAATGAATATTGTAAATGCACAAACAGTAATATCTCCACATTGCAACGTGCAATTCTGAAATTTTTTGCTTTTTCCTGCTCCACTTAGCATGATAAAGAAGATTCAAAGAGAGTGAGATGCCAGCTCCTTTCATTCAGTCAGTAGCTTCAAACATTTCTGGACGTTTTTCAATGGCAAAATTCAATGAATATTGTAAATGCACAAACAGTAATATCTCCACATTGCAAGGTGCAATTCTGAAATTTTTTGCTTTTTCCTGCTAATCCTGGCATGATAAAGAAGATTCAAAGAGAGTGAGATGCCAGCTCTTTTCATTCAGTCAGTAGCTTCAAACATTTCTGGTATATGAATAACATGATGTTTTTCAATGGCAAAAATCAATGAATATTGTAAATGCACAAACAGTAATTTCTCCGCATTGCAAGGTGCAATTCTGAAATTTTTTGCTTTTTCCTGCTAATCCTAGCGTGATAAAGAAGATTCAAAGAGAGTGAGATGCCAGCTCCTTTCATTCAGTCAGTAGCTTCAAACATTTCTGGACGTTTTTCAATGGCAAAAATCAATGACTATTGTAAATGCACAAACAGTAATATCTCCACATTGCAAGGTGCAATTCTGAAATTTTTTGCTTTTTCCTGCTCCTCTTAGCATGATAAAGAAGATTCAAAGAGAGTGAGATGCCAGCTCTTTTCATTCAGTCAGTAGCTTCAAACATTTCTGGTATATGAATAACATGATATTTTTCAGTGGCAAAAATCAATGAATATTGTAAATGCACAAACAGTAATTTCTCCGCATTGCAAGGTGCAATTCTGAAATTTTTTGCTTTTTCCTGCTAATCCTAGCATGATAAAGAAGATTCAAAGAGAGTGAGATGCCAGCTCCTTTCATTCAGTCAGTAGCTTCAAACATTTCTGGACGTTTTTCAATGGCAAAAATCAATGAATATTGTAAATGCACAAACAGTAATATCTTCACATTGCAAGGTGCAATTCTGAAATTTTTTGCTTTCTCCTGCTAATCCTGGCATGATAAAGAAGATTCAAAGAGAGTGAGATGCCAGCTCTTTTCACTCAGTCAGTAGCTTCAAACATTTCTGGTATATGAATAACATGATGTTTTTCAATGGCAAAAATCAATGAATATTGTAAATGCACAAACAGTAATTTCTCCGCATTGCAAGGTGCAATTCTGAAATTTTTTGCTTTTTCCTGCTAATCCTAGCATGATAAAGAAGATTCAAAGAGAGTGAGATGCCACGACCTTTCATTCAGTCAGTAGCTTCAAACATTTCTGGACGTTTTTCAATGGCAAAAATCAATGAATATTGTAAATGCACAAACAGTAATATCTCCACATTGCAAGGTGCAATTCTGAAATTTTTTGCTTTTTCCTGCTAATCCTGGCATGATAAAGAAGATTCAAAGAGAGTGAGATGCCAGCTCTTTTCATTCAGTCAGTAGCTTCAAACATTTCTGATATATGAATAACATGATGTTTTTCAATGGCAAAAATCAATGAATATTGTAAATGCACAAACAGTAATTTCTCCGCATTGCAAGGTGCAATTCTGAAATTTTTTGCTTTTTCCTGCTAATCCTAGCATGATAAAGAAGATTCAAAGAGAGTGAGATGCCAGCTCCTTTCATTCAGTCAGTAGCTTCAAACATTTCTGGACGTTTTTCAATGGCAAAAATCAATGAATATTGTAAATGCACAAACAGTAATATCTCCACATTGCAAGGTGCAATTCTGAAATTTTTTGCTTTTTCCTGCTAATCCTGGCATGATAAAGAAGATTCAAAGAGAGTGAGATGCCAGCTCTTTTCATTCAGTCAGTAGCTTCAAACATTTCTGGTATATGAATAACATGATGTTTTTCAATGGCAAAAATCAATGAATATTGTAAATGCACAAACAGTAATTTCTCCGCATTGCAAGGTGCAATTCTGAAATTTTTTGCTTTTTCCTGCTAATCCTAGCATGATAAAGAAGATTCAAAGAGAGTGAGATGCCAGCTCCTTTCATTCAGTCAGTAGCTTCAAACATTTCTGGACGTTTTTCAATGGCAAAAATCAATGAATATTGTAAATGCACAAATAGTAATATCTCCACATTGCAAGGTGCAATTCTGAAATTTTTTGCTTTTTCCTGCTCCTCTTAGCATGATAAAGAAGATTCAAAGAGAGTGAGATGCCAGCTCTTTTCATTCAGTCAGTAGCTTCAAACATTTCTGGTATATGAATAACATGATGTTTTTCAATGGCAAAAATCAATGAATATTGTAAATGCACAAACAGTAGTTTCTCCGCATTGCAAGGTGCAATTCTGAAATTTTTTGCTTTTTCCTGCTAATCCTAGCATGATAAAGAAGATTCAAAGAGAGTGAGATGCCAGCTCCTTTCATTCAGTCAGTAGCTTCAAACATTTCTGGACGTTTTTCAATGGCAAAAATCAATGAATATTGTAAATGCACAAACAGTAATATCTCCACATTGCAATGTGCAATTCTGAAATTTTTTGCTTTTTCCTGCTCCTCTTAGCATGATAAAGAAGATTCAAAGAGAGTGAGATGCCAGCTCTTTTCATTCAGTCAGTAGCTTCAAACATTTCTGGTATATGAATAACATGATGTTTTTCAATGGCAAAAATCAATGAATATTGTAAATGCACAAACAGTAATTTCTCCGCATTGCAAGGTGCAATTCTGAAATTTTTTGCTTTTTCCTGCTAATCCTAGCATGATAAAGAAGATTCAAAGAGAGTGAGATGCCAGCTCCTTTCATTCAGTCAGTAGCTTCAAACATTTCTGGACGTTTTTCAATGGCAAAAATCAATGAATATTGTAAATGCACAAACAGTAATATCTCCACATTGCAAGGTGCAATTCTGAAATTTTTTGCTTTTTCCTGCTCCTCTTAGCATGATAAAGAAGATTCAAAGAGAGTGAGATGCCAGCTCTTTTCATTCAGTCAGTAGCTTCAAACATTTCTGGTATATGAATAACATGATGTTTTTCAATGGCAAAAATCAATGAATATTGTAAATGCACAAACAGTAATTTCTCCGCATTGCAAGGTGCAATTCTGAAATTTTTTGCTTTTTCCTGCTAATCCTAGCATGATAAAGAAGATTCAAAGAGAGTGAGATGCCAGCTCCTTTCATTCAGTCAGTAGCTTCAAACATTTCTGGACGTTTTTCAATGGCAAAAATCAATGAATATTGTAAATGCACAAACAGTAATATCTCCACATTGCAAGGTGCAATTCTGAAATTTTTTTCTTTCTCCTGCTAATCCTGGCATGATAAAGAAGATTCAAAGAGAATGAGATGCCAGCTCTTTTCATTCAGTCAGTAGCTTCAAACATTTCTGGTATATGAATAACATGATGTTTTTCAATGGCAAAAATCAATGAATATTGTAAATGCACAAACAATAATTTCTCCGCATTGCAAGGTGCAATTCTGAAATTTTTAGCTTTTTCCTGCTAATCCTAGCATGATAAAGAAGATTCAAAGAGAGTGAGATGCCACGACCTTTCATTCAGTCAGTAGCTTCAAACATTTCTGGACGTTTTTCAATGGCAAAAATCAATGAATATTGTAAATGCACAAACAGTAATATCTCCACATTGCAACGTGCAATTCTGAAATTTTTTGCTTTTTCCTGCTCCACTTAGCATGATAAAGAAGATTCAAAGAGAGTGAGATGCCAGCTCCTTTCATTCAGTCAGTAGCTTCAAACATTTCTGGACGTTTTTCAATGGCAAAATTCAATGAATATTGTAAATGCACAAACAGTAATATCTCCACATTGCAAGGTGCAATTCTGAAATTTTTTGCTTTTTCCTGCTAATCCTGGCATGATAAAGAAGATTCAAAGAGAGTGAGATGCCAGCTCTTTTCATTCAGTCAGTAGCTTCAAACATTTCTGGTATATGAATAACATGATGTTTTTCAATGGCAAAAATCAATGAATATTGTAAATGCACAAACAGTAATTTCTCCGCATTGCAAGGTGCAATTCTGAAATTTTTTGCTTTTTCCTGCTAATCCTAGCGTGATAAAGAAGATTCAAAGAGAGTGAGATGCCAGCTCCTTTCATTCAGTCAGTAGCTTCAAACATTTCTGGACGTTTTTCAATGGCAAAAATCAATGACTATTGTAAATGCACAAACAGTAATATCTCCACATTGCAAGGTGCAATTCTGAAATTTTTTGCTTTTTCCTGCTCCTCTTAGCATGATAAAGAAGATTCAAAGAGAGTGAGATGCCAGCTCTTTTCATTCAGTCAGTAGCTTCAAACATTTCTGGTATATGAATAACATGATATTTTTCAGTGGCAAAAATCAATGAATATTGTAAATGCACAAACAGTAATTTCTCCGCATTGCAAGGTGCAATTCTGAAATTTTTTGCTTTTTCCTGCTAATCCTAGCATGATAAAGAAGATTCAAAGAGAGTGAGATGCCAGCTCCTTTCATTCAGTCAGTAGCTTCAAACATTTCTGGACGTTTTTCAATGGCAAAAATCAATGAATATTGTAAATGCACAAACAGTAATATCTTCACATTGCAAGGTGCAATTCTGAAATTTTTTGCTTTCTCCTGCTAATCCTGGCATGATAAAGAAGATTCAAAGAGAGTGAGATGCCAGCTCTTTTCACTCAGTCAGTAGCTTCAAACATTTCTGGTATATGAATAACATGATGTTTTTCAATGGCAAAAATCAATGAATATTGTAAATGCACAAACAGTAATTTCTCCGCATTGCAAGGTGCAATTCTGAAATTTTTTGCTTTTTCCTGCTAATCCTAGCATGATAAAGAAGATTCAAAGAGAGTGAGATGCCACGACCTTTCATTCAGTCAGTAGCTTCAAACATTTCTGGACGTTTTTCAATGGCAAAAATCAATGAATATTGTAAATGCACAAACAGTAATATCTCCACATTGCAAGGTGCAATTCTGAAATTTTTTGCTTTTTCCTGCTAATCCTGGCATGATAAAGAAGATTCAAAGAGAGTGAGATGCCAGCTCTTTTCATTCAGTCAGTAGCTTCAAACATTTCTGATATATGAATAACATGATGTTTTTCAATGGCAAAAATCAATGAATATTGTAAATGCACAAACAGTAATTTCTCCGCATTGCAAGGTGCAATTCTGAAATTTTTTGCTTTTTCCTGCTAATCCTAGCATGATAAAGAAGATTCAAAGAGAGTGAGATGCCAGCTCCTTTCATTCAGTCAGTAGCTTCAAACATTTCTGGACGTTTTTCAATGGCAAAAATCAATGAATATTGTAAATGCACAAACAGTAATATCTCCACATTGCAAGGTGCAATTCTGAAATTTTTTGCTTTTTCCTGCTAATCCTGGCATGATAAAGAAGATTCAAAGAGAGTGAGATGCCAGCTCTTTTCATTCAGTCAGTAGCTTCAAACATTTCTGGTATATGAATAACATGATGTTTTTCAATGGCAAAAATCAATGAATATTGTAAATGCACAAACAGTAATTTCTCCGCATTGCAAGGTGCAATTCTGAAATTTTTTGCTTTTTCCTGCTAATCCTAGCATGATAAAGAAGATTCAAAGAGAGTGAGATGCCAGCTCCTTTCATTCAGTCAGTAGCTTCAAACATTTCTGGACGTTTTTCAATGGCAAAAATCAATGAATATTGTAAATGCACAAATAGTAATATCTCCACATTGCAAGGTGCAATTCTGAAATTTTTTGCTTTTTCCTGCTCCTCTTAGCATGATAAAGAAGATTCAAAGAGAGTGAGATGCCAGCTCTTTTCATTCAGTCAGTAGCTTCAAACATTTCTGGTATATGAATAACATGATGTTTTTCAATGGCAAAAATCAATGAATATTGTAAATGCACAAACAGTAGTTTCTCCGCATTGCAAGGTGCAATTCTGAAATTTTTTGCTTTTTCCTGCTAATCCTAGCATGATAAAGAAGATTCAAAGAGAGTGAGATGCCAGCTCCTTTCATTCAGTCAGTAGCTTCAAACATTTCTGGACGTTTTTCAATGGCAAAAATCAATGAATATTGTAAATGCACAAACAGTAATATCTCCACATTGCAAGGTGCAATTCTGAAATTTTTTTCTTTCTCCTGCTAATCCTGGCATGATAAAGAAGATTCAAAGAGAATGAGATGCCAGCTCTTTTCATTCAGTCAGTAGCTTCAAACATTTCTGGTATATGAATAACATGATGTTTTTCAATGGCAAAAATCAATGAATATTGTAAATGCACAAACAATAATTTCTCCGCATTGCAAGGTGCAATTCTGAAATTTTTAGCTTTTTCCTGCTAATCCTAGCATGATAAAGATGATTCAAAGAGAGTGAGATGCCACGACCTTTCATTCAGTCAGTAGCTTCAAACATTTCTGGACGTTTTTCAATGGCAAAAATCAATGAATATTGTAAATGCACAAACAGTAATATCTCCACATTGCAATGTGCAATTCTGAAATTTTTTGCTTTTTCCTGCTCCACTTAGCATGATAAAGAAGATTCAAAGAGAGTGAGACGCCAGCTCCTTTCATTCAGTCAGTAGCTTCAAACATTTCTGGACGTTTTTCAATGGCAAAATTCAATGAGTATTGTAAATGCACAAACAGTAATATCTCCACATTGCAAGGTGCAATTCTGAAATTTTTTGCTTTTTCCTGCTAATCCTAGGATGATAAAGAAGATTCAAAGAGAGTGAGATGCCAGCTCCTTTCATTCAGTCAGTAGCTTCAAACATTTCTGGACGTTTTTCAATGGAAAAAATCAATGAATATTGTAAATGCACAAACAGTAATATCTCCACATTGCAAGGTGCAATTCTGAAATTTTTTGCTTTTTCCTGCTAATCCTGGCATGATAAAGAAGATTCAAAGAGAGTGAGATGCCAGCTCCTTTCATTCAGTCAGTAGTTTCAAACATTTCTGGTATATGAATAACATGATGTTTTTCAATGGCAAAAATCAATGAATATTGTAAATGCACAAACAGTAATTTCTCCGCATTGCAAGGTGCAATTCTGAAATTTTTTGCTTTTTCCTGCTAATCCTAGCATGATAAAGAAGATTCAAAGAGAGTGAGATGCCAGCTCCTTTCATTCAGTCAGTAGCTTCAAACATTTCTGGACGTTTTTCAATGGCAAAAATCAATGAATATTGTAAATGCACAAACAGTAATATCTCCACATTGCAAGGTGCAATTCTGAAATTTTTTGCTTTTTCCTGCTCCTCTTAGCATGATAAAGAAGATTCAAAGAGAGTGAGATGCCAGCTCTTTTCATTCAGTCAGTAGCTTCAAACATTTCTGGTATATGAATAACATGATGTTTTTCAATGGCAAAAATCAATGAATATTGTAAATGCACAAACAGTAATTTCTCCGCATTGCAAGGTGCAATTCTGAAATTTTTTGCTTTTTCCTGCTAATCCTAGCATGATAAAGAAGATTCAAAGAGAGTGAGATGCCAGCTCCTTTCATTCAGTCAGTAGCTTCAAACATTTCTGGACGTTTTTCAATGGCAAAAATCAATGAATATTGTAAATGCACAAACAGTAATATCTTCACATTGCAAGGTGCAATTCTGAAATTTTTTGCTTTCTCCTGCTAATCCTGGCATGATAAACAAAATTCAAAGAGAGTGAGATGCCAGCTCTTTTCATTCAGTCAGTAGCTTCAAACATTTCTGGTATATGAATAACATGATGTTTTTCAATGGCAAAAATCAATGAATATTGTAAATGCACAAACAGTAATTTCTCCGCATTGCAAGGTGCAATTCTGAAATTTTTTGCTTTTTCCTGCTAATCCTAGCATGATAAAGAAGATTCAAAGAGAGTGAGATGCCACGACCTTTCATTCAGTCAGTAGCTTCAAACATTTCTGGACGTTTTTCAATGGCAAAAATCAATGAATATTGTAAATGCACAAACAGTAATATCTCCACATTGCAACGTGCAATTCTGAAATTTTTTGCTTTTTCCTGCTCCTCTTAGCATGATAAAGAAGATTCAAAGAGAGTGAGATGCCAGCTCCTTTCATTCAGTCAGTAGCTTCAAACATTTCTGGACGTTTTTCAATGGCAAAAATCAATGAATATTGTAAATGCACAAACAGTAATATCTCCACATTGCAAGGTGCAATTCTGAAATTTTTTGCTTTTTCCTGCTAATCCTAGCATGATAAAGAAGATTCAAAGAGAGTGAGATGCCAGCTCCTTTCATTCAGTCAGTAGCTTCAAACATTTCTGGACGTTTTTCAATGGCAAAAATCAATGAATATTGTAAATGCACAAACAGTAATATCTCCACATTGCAAGGTGCAATTCTGAAATTTTTTGCTTTTTCCTGCTAATCCTGGCATGATAAAGAAGATTCAAAGAGAGTGAGATGCCAGCTCTTTTCATTCAGTCAGTAGCTTCAAACATTTCTGGTATATGAATAACATGATGTTTTTCAATGGCAAAAATCAATGAATATTGTAAATGCACAAACAGTAATTTCTCCGCATTGCAAGGTGCAATTCTGAAATTTTTTGCTTTTTCCTGCTAATCCTAGCATGATAAAGAAGATTCAAAGAGAGTGAGATGCCAGCTCCTTTCATTCAGTCAGTAGCTTCAAACATTTCTGGACGTTTTTCAATGGCAAAAATCAATGAATATTGTAAATGCACAAATAGTAATATCTCCACATTGCAAGGTGCAATTCTGAAATTTTTTGCTTTTTCCTGCTCCTCTTAGCATGATAAAGAAGATTCAAAGAGAGTGAGATGCCAGCTCTTTTCATTCAGTCAGTAGCTTCAAACATTTCTGGTATATGAATAACATGATGTTTTTCAATGGCAAAAATCAATGAATATTGTAAATGCACAAACAGTAATATCTCCACATTGCAACGTGCAATTCTGAAATTTTTTGCTTTTTCCTGCTCCACTTAGCATGATAAAGAAGATTCAAAGAGAGTGAGACGCCAGCTCCTTTCATTCAGTCAGTAGCTTCAAACATTTCTGGACGTTTTTCAATGGCAAAATTCAATGAATATTGTAAATGCACAAACAGTAATATCTCCACATTGCAAGGTGCAATTCTGAAATTTTTTGCTTTTTCCTGCTAATCCTAGGATGATAAAGAAGATTCAAAGAGAGTGAGATGCCAGCTCCTTTCATTCAGTCAGTAGCTACAAACATTTCTGGACGTTTTTCAATGGAAAAAATCAATGAATATTGTAAATGCACAAACAGTAATATCTCCACATTGCAAGGTGCAATTCTGAAATTTTTTGCTTTTTCCTGCTAATCCTGGCATGATAAAGAAGATTCAAAGAGAGTGAGATGCCAGCTCCTTTCATTCAGTCAGTAGTTTCAAACATTTCTGGTATATGAATAACATGATGTTTTTCAATGGCAAAAATCAATGAATATTGTAAATGCACAAACAGTAATTTCTCCGCATTGCAAGGTGCAATTCTGAAATTTTTTGCTTTTTCCTGCTAATCCTAGCATGATAAAGAAGATTCAAAGAGAGTGAGATGCCAGCTCCTTTCATTCAGTCAGTAGCTTCAAACATTTCTGGACGTTTTTCAATGGCAAAAATCAATGAATATTGTAAATGCACAAACAGTAATATCTCCACATTGCAAGGTGCAATTCTGAAATTTTTTGCTTTTTCCTGCTCCTCTTAGCATGATAAAGAAGATTCAAAGAGAGTGAGATGTCAGCTCTTTTCATTCAGTCAGTAGCTTCAAACATTTCTGGTATATGAATAACATGATGTTTTTCAATGGCAAAAATCAATGAATATTGTAAATGCACAAACAGTAATTTCTCCGCATTGCAAGGTGCAATTCTGAAATTTTTTGCTTTTTCCTGCTAATCCTAGCATGATAAAGAAGATTCAAAGAGAGTGAGATGCCAGCTCCTTTCATTCAGTCAGTAGCTTCAAACATTTCTGGACGTTTTTCAATGGCAAAAATCAATGAATATTGTAAATGCACAAACAGTAATATCTTCACATTGCAAGGTGCAATTCTGAAATTTTTTGCTTTCTCCTGCTAATCCTGGCATGATAAAGAAGATTCAAAGAGAGTGAGATGCCAGCTCTTTTCATTCAGTCAGTAGCTTCAAACATTTCTGGTATATGAATAACATGATGTTTTTCAATGGCAAAAATCAATGAATATTGTAAATGCACAAACAGTAATTTCTCCGCATTGCAAGGTGCAATTCTGAAATTTTTTGCTTTTTCCTGCTAATCCTAGCATGATAAAGAAGATTCAAAGAGAGTGAGATGCCACGACCTTTCATTCAGTCAGTAGCTTCAAACATTTCTGGACGTTTTTCAATGGCAAAAATCAATGAATATTGTAAATGCACAAACAGTAATATCTCCACATTGCAATGTGCAATTCTGAAATTTTTTGCTTTTTCCTGCTCCTCTTAGCATGATAAAGAAGATTCAAAGAGAGTGAGATGCCAGCTCCTTTCATTCAGTCAGTAGCTTCAAACATTTCTGGACGTTTTTCAATGGCAAAAATCAATGAATATTGTAAATGCACAAACAGTAATATCTCCACATTGCAAGGTGCAATTCTGAAATTTTTTGCTTTTTCCTGCTAATCCTAGCATGATAAAGAAGATTCAAAGAGAGTGAGATGCCAGCTCCTTTCATTCAGTCAGTAGCTTCAAACATTTCTGGACGTTTTTCAATGGCAAAAATCAATGAATATTGTAAATGCACAAACAGTAATATCTCCACATTGCAAGGTGCAATTCTGAAATTTTTTGCTTTTTCCTGCTAATCCTGGCATGATAAAGAAGATTCAAAGAGAGTGAGATGCCAGCTCTTTTCATTCAGTCAGTAGCTTCAAACATTTCTGGTATATGAATAACATGATGTTTTTCAATGGCAAAAATCAATGAATATTGTAAATGCACAAACAGTAATTTCTCCGCATTGCAAGGTACAATTCTGAAATTTTTTGCTTTTTCCTGCTAATCCTAGCATGATAAAGAAGATTCAAAGAGAGTGAGATGCCAGCTCCTTTCATTCAGTCAGTAGCTTCAAACATTTCTGGTATATGAATAACATGATGTTTTTCAATGGCAAAAATCAATGAATATTGTAAATGCACAAATAGTAATATCTCCACATTGCAAGGTGCAATTCTGAAATTTTTTGCTTTTTCCTGCTCCTCTTAGCATGATAAAGAAGATTCAAAGAGAGTGAGATGCCAGCTCTTTTCATTCAGTCAGTAGCTTCAAACATTTCTGGTATATGAATAACATGATGTTTTTCAATGGCAAAAATCAATGAATATTGTAAATGCACAAACAGTAATTTCTCCGCATTGCAAGGTGCAATTCTGAAATTTTTTGCTTTTTCCTGCTAATCCTAGCATGATAAAGAAGATTCAAAGAGAGTGAGATGCCACGACCTTTCATTCAGTCAGTAGCTTCAAACATTTCTGGACGTTTTTCAATGGCAAAAATCAATGAATATTGTAAATGCACAAACAGTAATATCTCCACATTGCAATGTGCAATTCTGAAATTTTTTGCTTTTTCCTGCTCCTCTTAGCATGATAAAGAAGATTCAAAGAGAGTGAGATGCCAGCTCCTTTCATTCAGTCAGTAGCTTCAAACATTTCTGGACGTTTTTCAATGGCAAAAATCAATGAATATTGTAAATGCACAAACAGTAATATCTCCACATTGCAAGGTGCAATTCTGAAATTTTTTGCTTTTTCCTGCTAATCCTAGCATGATAAAGAAGATTCAAAGAGAGTGAGATGCCAGCTCCTTTCATTCAGTCAGTAGCTTCAAACATTTCTGGACGTTTTTCAATGGCAAAAATCAATGAATATTGTAAATGCACAAACAGTAATATCTCCACATTGCAAGGTGCAATTCTGAAATTTTTTGCTTTTTCCTGCTAATCCTGGCATGATAAAGAAGATTCAAAGAGAGTGAGATGCCAGCTCTTTTCATTCAGTCAGTAGCTTCAAACATTTCTGGTATATGAATAACATGATGTTTTTCAATGGCAAAAATCAATGAATATTGTAAATGCACAAACAGTAATTTCTCCGCATTGCAAGGTACAATTCTGAAATTTTTTGCTTTTTCCTGCTAATCCTAGCATGATAAAGAAGATTCAAAGAGAGTGAGATGCCAGCTCCTTTCATTCAGTCAGTAGCTTCAAACATTTCTGGTATATGAATAACATGATGTTTTTCAATGGCAAAAATCAATGAATATTGTAAATGCACAAATAGTAATATCTCCACATTGCAAGGTGCAATTCTGAAATTTTTTGCTTTTTCCTGCTCCTCTTAGCATGATAAAGAAGATTCAAAGAGAGTGAGATGCCAGCTCTTTTCATTCAGTCAGTAGCTTCAAACATTTCTGGTATATGAATAAAATGATGTTTTTCAATGGCAAAAATCAATGAATATTGTAAATGCACAAACAGTAATTTCTCCGCATTGCAAGGTGCAATTCTGAAATTTTTTGCTTTTTCCTGCTAATCCTAGCATGATAAAGAAGATTCAAAGAGAGTGAGATGCCAGCTCCTTTCATTCAGTCAGTAGCTTCAAACATTTCTGGACGTTTTTCAATGTCAAAAATCAATGAATATTGTAAATGCACAAACAGTAATTTCTCCGCATTGCAAGGTGCAATTCTGAAATTTTTTGCTTTTTCCTGCTAATCCTAGCATGATAAAGAAGATTCAAAGAGAGTGAGATGCCAGCTCCTTTCATTCAGTCAGTAGCTTCAAACATTTCTGGACGTTTTTCAAGGGCAAAAATCAATGAATATTGTAAATGCACAAACAGTAATATCTCCACATTGCAAGGTGCAATTCTGAAATTTTTTGCTTTTTCCTGCTAATCCTAGCATGATAAAGAAGATTCAAAGAGAGTGAGATGCCAGCTCCTTTCATTCAGTCAGTAGCTTCAAACATTTCTGGACGTTTTTCAATGGCAAAAATCAATGACTATTGTAAATGCACAAACAGTAATATCTCCACATTGCAAGGTGCAATTCTGAAATTTTTTGCTTTTTCCTGCTAATCCTAGCATGATAAAGAAGATTCAAAGAGAGTGAGATGCCAGCTCTTTTCATTCAGTCAGTAGCTTCAAACATTTCTGGTATATGAATAACATGATGTTTTTCAATGGCAAAAATCAATGTATATTGTAAATGCACAAACAGTAATATCTCCACATTGCAAGGTGCAATTCTGAAATTTTTTGCTTTTTCCTGCTAATCCTAGCATGATAAAGAAGATTCAAAGAGAGTGAGATGCCAGCTCCTTTCATTCAGTCAGTAGCTTCAAACATTTCTGGACATTTTTCAATGGCAAAAATCAATGAATATTGTAAATGCACAAACAGTAATAACTCCACATTGCAAGATGCAATTCTGAAATTTTTTGCTTTTTCCTGCTAATCCTAGCATGATAAAGAAGATTCAAAGAGAGTGAGATGCCAGCTCCTTTCATTCAGTCAGTAGCTTCAAACATTTCTGGACGTTTTTCAATGGCAAAAATCAATGAATATTGTAAATGCACAAACAGTAATATCTCCACATTGCAAGGTGCAATTCTGAAATTTTTTGCTTTTTCCTGCTAATCCTAGCATGATAAAGAAGATTCAAAGAGAGTGAGATGCCAGCTCTTTTCATTCAGTCAGTAGCTTCAAACATTTCTGGTATATGAATAACATGATGTTTTTCAATGGCAAAAATCAATGAATATTGTAAATGCACAAACAGTAATTTCTCCGCATTGCAAGGTGCAATTCTGAAATTTTTTGCTTTTTCCTGCTAATCCTAGCATGATAAAGAAGATTCAAAGAGAGTGAGATGCCAGCTCCTTTCATTCAGTCAGTAGCTTCAAACATTTCTGGACGTTTTTCAATGGCAAAAATCAATGAATATTGTAAATGCACAAACAGTAATATCTCCACATTGCAAGGTGCAATTCTGAAATTTTTTGCTTTTTCCTGCTCCTCTTAGCATGATAAAGAAGATTCAAAGAGAGTGAGATGCCAGCTCTTTTCATTCAGTCAGTAGCTTCAAACATTTCTGGTATATGAATAACATGATGTTTTTCAATGGCAAAAATCAATGAATGTTGTAAATGCACAAACAGTAATTTCTCCGCATTGCAAGGTGCAATTCTGAAATTTTTTGCTTTTTCCTGCTAATCCTAGCATGATAAAGAAGATTCAAAGAGAGTGAGATGCCAGCTCCTTTCATTCAGTCAGCAGCTTCAAACATTTCTGGACGTTTTTCAATGGCAAAAATCAATGAATATTGTAAATGCACAAACAGTAATATCTCCACATTGCAAGGTGCAATTCTGAAATTTTTTGCTTTTTCCTGCTCCTCTTAGCATGATAAAGAAGATTCAAAGAGAGTGAGATGCCAGCTCTTTTCATTCAGTCAGTAGCTTCAAACATTTCTGGTATATGAATAACATGATGTTTTTCAATGGCAAAAATCAATGAATATTGTAAATGCACAAACAGTAATATCTCCACATTGCAAGGTGCAATTCTGAAATTTTTTGCTTTTTCCTGCTAATCCTAGCATGATAAAGAAGATTCAAAGAGAGTGAGATGCCAGCTCTTTTCATTCAGTCAGTAGCTTCAAACATTTCTGGTACATGAATAACATGATGTTTTTCAATGGCAAAAATCAATGAATATTGTAAATGCACAAACAGTAATATCTCCACATTGCAAGGTGCAATTCTGAAATTTTTTGCTTTTTCCTGCTAATCCTAGCATGATAAAGAAGATTCAAAGAGAGTGAGATGCCAGCTCCTTTCATTCAGTCAGTAGCTTCAAACATTTCTGGACATTTTTCAATGGCAAAAATCAATGAATATTGTAAATGCACAAACTGTAATAACTCCACATTGCAAGGTGCAATTCTGAAATTTTTTGCTTTTTCCTGCTAATCCTAGCATGATAAAGAAGATTCAAAGAGAGTGAGATGCCAGCTCCTTTCATTCAGTCAGTAGCTTCAAACATTTCTGGACGTTTTTCAATGGCAAAAATCAATGAATATTGTAAATGCACAAACAGTAATATCTCCACATTGCAAGGTGCAATTCTGAAATTTTTTGCTTTTTCCTGCTAATCCTAGCATGATAAAGAAGATTCAAAGAGAGTGAGATGCCAGCTCTTTTCATTCAGTCAGTAGCTTCAAACATTTCTGGTATATGAATAACATGATGTTTTTCAATGGCAAAAATCAATGAATATTGTAAATGCACAAACAGTAATATCTCCACATTGCAAGGTGCAATTCTGAAATTTTTTGCTTTTTCCTGCTAATCCTAGCATGATAAAGAAGATTCAAAGAGAGTGAGATGCCAGCTCCTTTCATTCAGTCAGTAGCTTCAAACATTTCTGGACGTTTTTCAATGGCAAAAATCAATGAATATTGTAAATGCACAAACAGTAATATCTCCACATTGCAAGGTGCAATTCTGAAATTTTTTGCTTTTTCCTGCTCCTCTTAGCATGATAAAGAAGATTCAAAGAGAGTGAGATGCCAGCTCTTTTCATTCAGTCAGTAGCTTCAAACATTTCTGGTATATGAATAACATGATGTTTTTCAATGGCAAAAATCAATGAATATTGTAAATGCACAAACAGTAATTTCTCCGCATTGCAAGGTTCAATTCTGAAATTTTTTGCTTTTTCCTGCTAATCCTAGCATGATAAAGAAGATTCAAAGAGAGTGAGATGCCAGCTCCTTTCATTCAGTCAGTAGCTTCAAACATTTCTGGACGTTTTTCAATGGCAAAAATCAATGAATATTGTAAATGCACAAACAGTAATATCTCCACATTGCAAGGTGCAATTCTGAAATTTTTTGCTTTTTCCTGCTCCTCTTAGCATGATAAAGAAGATTCAAAGAGAGTGAGATGCCAGCTCTTTTCATTCAGTCAGTAGCTTCAAACATTTCTGGTATATGAATAACATGATGTTTTTCAATGGCAAAAATCAATGAATATTGTAAATGCACAAACAGTAATTTCTCCGCATTGCAAGGTGCAATTCTGAAATTTTTTGCTTTTTCCTGCTAATCCTAGCATGATAAAGAAGATTCAAAGAGAGTGAGATGCCAGCTCCTTTCATTCAGTCAGCAGCTTCAAACATTTCTGGACGTTTTTCAATGGCAAAAATCAATGAATATTGTAAATGCACAAACAGTAATATCTCCACATTGCAAGGTGCAATTCTGAAATTTTTTGCTTTTTCCTGCTCCTCTTAGCATGATAAAGAAGATTCAAAGAGAGTGAGATGCCAGCTCTTTTCATTCAGTCAGTAGCTTCAAACATTTCTGGTATATGAATAACATGATGTTTTTCAATGGCAAAAATCAATGAATATTGTAAATGCACAAACAGTAATATCTCCACATTGCAAGGTGCAATTCTGAAATTTTTTGCTTTTTCCTGCTAATCCTAGCATGATAAAGAAGATTCAAAGAGAGTGAGATGCCAGCTCTTTTCATTCAGTCAGTAGCTTCAAACATTTCTGGTATATGAATAACATGATGTTTTTCAATGGCAAAAATGAATGAATATTGTAAATGCACAAACAGTAATATCTCCACATTGCAAGGTGCAATTCTGAAATTTTTTGCTTTTTCCTGCTAATCCTAGCATGATAAAGAAGATTCAAAGAGAGTGAGATGCCAGCTCCTTTCATTCAGTCAGTAGCTTCAAACATTTCTGGACATTTTTCAATGGCAAAAATCAATGAATATTGTAAATGCACAAACAGTAATAACTCCACATTGCAAGGTGCAATTCTGAAATTTTTTGCTTTTTCCTGCTAATCCTAGCATGATAAAGAAGATTCAAAGAGAGTGAGATGTCAGCTCCTTTCATTCAGTCAGTAGCTTCAAACATTTCTGGACGTTTTTCAATGGCAAAAATCAATGAATATTGTAAATGCACAAACAGTAATATCTCCACATTGCAAGGTGCAATTCTGAAATTTTTTGCTTTTTCCTGCTAATCCTAGCATGATAAAGAAGATTCAAAGAGAGTGAGATGCCAGCTCTTTTCATTCAGTCAGTAGCTTCAAACATTTCTGGTATATGAATAATATGATGTTTGTCAAAGGCAAAAATCAATGAATATTGTAAATGCACAAACAGTAATTTCTCCGCATTGCAAGGTGCAATTCTGAAATTTTTTGCTTTTTCCTGCTAATCCTAGCATGATAAAGAAGATTCAAAGAGAGTGAGATGCCAGCTCCTTTCATTCAGTCAGTAGCTTCAAACATTTCTGGACGTTTTTCAATGGCAAAAATCAATGAATATTGTAAATGCACAAACAGTAATATCTCCACATTGCAAGGTGCAATTCTGAAATTTTTTGCTTTTTCCTGCTCCTCTTAGCATGATAAAGAAGATTCAAAGAGAGTGAGATGCCAGCTCTTTTCATTCAGTCAGTAGCTTCAAACATTTCTGGTATATGAATAACATGATGTTTTTCAATGGCAAAAATCAATGAATATTGTAAATGCACAAACAGTAATTTCTCCGCATTGCAAGGTACAATTCTGAAATTTTTTGCTTTTTCCTGCTAACCCTAGCATGATAAAGAAGATTCAAAGAGAGTGAGATGCGAGCTCCTTTCATTCAGTCAGTAGCTTCAAACATTTCTGGACGTTTTTCAATGGCAAAAATCAATGAATATGGTAAATCCACAAACAGTAATTTCTCCGCATTGCAAGGTGCAATTCTGAAATTTTTTGCTTTTTCCTGCTAATCCTAGCATGATAAAGAAGATTCAAAGAGAGTGAGATGCCAGCTCCTTTCATTCAGTCAGTAGCTTCAAACATTTCTGGACGTTTTTCAATGGCAAAAATCAATGAATATTATAAATGCACAAACAGTAATATCTCCACATTGCAAGGTGCAATTCTGAAATTTTTTGCTTTTTCCTGCCAATCCTGGCATGATAAAGAAGATTCAAAGAGAGTGAGATGCCAGCTCTTTTCATTCAGTCAGTAGCTTCAAACATTTCTGGTATATGAAAAACATGTTTTTCAATGGCAAAAATCAATGAATATTGTAAATGCACAAACAGTAATATCTCCACATTGCAAGGTGCAATTCTGAAATTTTTTGCTTTTTCCTGCTAATCCTAGCATGATAAAGAAGATTCAAAGAGAGTGAGATGCCAGCTCCTTTCATTCAGTCAGTAGCTTCAAACATTTCTGGACGTTTTTCAATGGCAAAAATCAATGAATATTGTAAATGCACAAACAGTAATATCTCCACATTGCAACGTGCAATTCTGAAATTTTTTGCTTTTTCCTGCTCCTCTTAGCATGATAAAGAAGATTCAAAGAGAGTGAGATGCCAGCTCTTTTCATTCAGTCAGTAGCTTCAAACATTTCTGGTATATGAATAACATGATGTTTTTCAATGGCAAAAATCAATGAATATTGTAAATGCACAAACAGTAATTTCTCCGCATTGCAAGGTGCAATTCTGAAATTTTTTGCTTTTTCCTGCTAATCCTAGCATGATAAAGAAGATTAAAAGAGAGTGAGATGCCAGCTCCTTTCATTCAGTCAGTAGCTTCAAACATTTCTGGACGTTTTTCAATGGCAAAAATCAATGAATATTGTAAATGCACAAACAGTAATATCTCCACATTGCAAGGTGCAATTCTGAAATTTTTTGCTTTTTCCTGCTCCTCTTAGCATGATAAAGAAGATTCAAAGAGAGTGAGATGCCAGCTCTTTTCATTCAGTCAGTAGCTTCAAACATTTCTGGTATATGAATAACATGATGTTTTTCAATGGCAAAAATCAATGAATATTGTAAATGCACAAACAGTAATTTCTCCGCATTGCAAGGTGCAATTCTGAAATTTTTTGCTTTTTCCTGCTAATCCTAGCATGATAAAGAAGATTCAAAGAGAGTGAGATGCCAGCTCCTTTCATTCAGTCAGCAGCTTCAAACATTTCTGGACGTTTTTCAATGGCAAAAATCAATGAATATTGTAAATGCACAAACAGTAATATCTCCACATTGCAAGGTGCAATTCTGAAATTTTTTGCTTTTTCCTGCTCCTCTTAGCATGATAAAGAAGATTCAAAGAGAGTGAGATGCCAGCTCTTTTCATTCAGTCAGTAGCTTCAAACATTTCTGGTATATGAATAACATGATGTTTTTCAATGGCAAAAATCAATGAATATTGTAAATGCACAAACAGTAATTTCTCCGCATTGCAAGGTGCAATTCTGAAATTTTTTGCTTTTTCCTGCTAATCCTAGCATGATAAAGAAGATTCAAAGAGAGTGAGATGCCAGCTCCTTTCATTCAGTCAGTAACTTCAAACATTTCTGGACGTTTTTCAATGGCAAAAATCAATGAATATTGTAAATGCACAAACAGTAATATCTCCACATTGCAAGGTGCAATTCTGAAATTTTTTGCTTTTTCCTGCTCCTCTTAGCATGATAAAGAAGATTCAAAGAGAGTGAGATGCCAGCTCTTTTCATTCAGTCAGTAGCTTCAAACATTTCTGGTATATGAATAACATGATGTTTTTCAATGGCAAAAATCAATGAATATTGTAAATGCACAAACAGTAATTTCTCCGCATTGCAAGGTGCAATTCTGAAATTTTTTGCTTTTTCCTGCTAATCCTAGCATGATAAAGAAGATTCAAAGAGAGTGAGATGCCAGCTCCTTTCATTCAGTCAGTAGCTTCAAACATTTCTGGACGTTTTTCAATGGCAAAAATCAATGAATATTGTAAGTGCACAAACAGTAATATCTCCACATTGCAACGTGCAATTCTGAAATTTTTTGCTTTTTCCTGCTCCTCATAGCATGATAAAGAAGATTCAAAGAGAGTGAGATGCCAGCTCTTTTCATTCAGTCAGTAGCTTCAAACATTTCTGGTATATGAATAACATGATGTTTTTCAATGGCAAAAATCAATGAATATTGTAAATGCACAAACAGTAATTTCTCCGCATTGCAAGGTGCAATTCTGAAATTTTTTGCTTTTTCCTGCTAATCCTAGCATGATAAAGATGATTCAAAGAGAGTGAGATGCCACGACCTTTCATTCAGTCTGTAGCATCAAACATTTCTGGTATATGAATAACATGATGTTTTTCAATGGCAAAAATCAATGAATATTGTAAATGCACAAACAGTAATATCTCCACATTGCAACGTGCAATTCTGAAATTTTTTGCTTTTTCCTGCTCCTCTTAGCATGATAAAGAAGATTCAAAGAGAGTGAGATGCCAGCTCCTTTCATTCAGTCAGTAGCTTCAAACATTTCTGGACGTTTTTCAATGGCAAAAATCAATGAATATTGTAAATGCACAAACAGTAATATCTCCACATTGCAAGATGCAATTCTGAAATTTTTTGCTTTTTCCTGCTAATCCTAGCATGATAAAGAAGATTCAAAGAGAGTGAGATGCCAGCTCCTTTCATTCAGTCAGTAGCTTCAAACATTTCTGGACGTTTTTCAATGGCAAAAATCAATGAATATTGTAAATGCACACACAGTAATATCTCCACATTGCAAGGTGCAATTCTGAAATTTTTTGCTTTTTCCTGCTAATCCTGGCATGATAAAGAACATTCAAAGAGAGTGAGATGCCAGCTCTTTTCATTCAGTCAGTAGCTTCAAACATTTCTGGTATATGAATAACATGATGTTTTTCAATGGCAAAAATCAATGAATATTGTAAATGCACAAAAAGTAATTTCTCCGCATTGCAAGGTGCAATTCTGAAATTTTTTGCTTTTTCCTGCTAATCCTAGCATGATAAAGAAGATTCAAAGAGAGTGAGATGCCAGCTCCTTTCATTCAGTCAGTAGCTTCAAACATTTCTGGACGTTTTTCAATGGCAAAAATCAATGAATATTGTAAATGCACAAACAGTAATTTCTCCGCATTGCAAGGTGCAATTCTGAAATTTTTTGCTTTTTCCTGCTAATCCTAGCATGATAAAGAAGATTCAAAGAGAGTGAGATGCCAGCTCCTTTCATTCAGTCAGTAGCTTCAAACATTTCTGGACGTTTTTCAATGGCAAAAATCAATGAATATTGTAAATGCACAAACAGTAATATCTCCACATTGCAACGTGCAATTCTGAAATTTTTTGCTTTTTCCTGCTCCTCTTAGCATGATAAAGAAGATTCAAAGAGAGTGAGATGCCAGCTCTTTTCATTCAGTCAGTAGCTTCAAACATTTCTGGTATATGAATAACATGATGTTTTTCAATGGCAAAAATCAATGAATATTGTAAATGCACAAACAGTAATTTCTCCGCATTGCAAGGTGCAATTCTGAAATTTTTTGCTTTTTCCTGCTAATCCTAGCATGATAAAGAAGATTCAAAGAGAGTGAGATGCCAGCTCCTTTCATTCAGTCAGTAGCTTCAAACATTTCTGGACGTTTTTCAATGGCAAAAATCAATGAATATTGTAAATGCACAAACAGTAATATCTCCACATTGCAAGGTGCAATTCTGAAATTTTTTGCTTTTTCCTGCTACTCCTGGCATGATAAATAAGATTCAAAGAGAGTGAGATGCCAGCTCTTTGCATTCAGTCAGTAGCTTCAAACATTTCTGGTATATGAATAACATGATGTTTTTCAATGGCAAAAATCAATGAATATTGTAAATGCACAAACAGTAATTTCTCCGCATTGCAAGGTGCAATTCTGAAATTTTTTGCTTTTTCCTGCTAATCCTAGCATGATAAAGAAGATTCAAAGAGAGTGAGATGCCAGCTCCTTTCATTCAGTCAGTAGCTTCAAACATTTCTGGACGTTTTTCAATGGCAAAAATCAATGAATATTGTAAATGCACAAACAGTAATATCTCCACATTGCAAGGTGCAATTCTGAAATTTTTTGCTTTTTCCTGCTCCTCTTAGCATGATAAAGAAGATTCAAAGAGAGTTAGATGCCAGCTCTTTTCATTCAGTCAGTAGCTTCAAACATTTCTGGTATATGAATAACATGATGTTTTTCAATGGCAAAAATCAATGAATATTGTAAATGCACAAACAGTAATTTCTCCGCATTGCAAGGCGCAATTCTGAAATTTTTTGCTTTTTCCTGCTAATCCTAGCATGATAAAGAAGATTCAAAGAGAGTGAGATGCCACGACCTTTCATTCAGTCAGTAGCTTCAAACATTTCTGGACGTTTTTCAATGGCAAAAATCAATGAATATTGTAAATGCACAAACAGTAATATCTCCACATTGCAAGGTGCAATTCTGAAATTTTTTGCTTTTTCCTGCTAATCCTAGCATGATAAAGAAGATTCAAAGAGAGTGAGATGCCAGCTCCTTTCATTCAGTCAGTAGCTTCAAACATTTCTGGACGTTTTTCAATGGCAAAAATCAATGAATATTGTAAATGCACAAACAGTAATATCTCCACATTGCAAGGTGCAATTCTGAAATTTTTTGCTTTTTCCTGCTAATCCTGGCATGATAAAGAAGATTCAAAGAGAGTAAGATGCCAGCTCTTTTCATTCAGTCAGTAGCTTCAAACATTTCTGGTATATGAATAACATGATGTTTTTCAATGGCAAAAATCAATGAATATTGTAAATGCACAAACAGTAATTTCTCCGCATTGCAAGGTGCAATTCTGAAATTTTTTGCTTTTTCCTGCTAATCCTAGCATGATAAAGAAGATTCAAAGAGAGTGAGATGCCAGCTCCTTCAATTCAGTCAGTAGCTTCAAACATTTCTGGACGTTTTTCAATGGCAAAAATCAATGAATATTGTAAATGCACACACAGTAATATCTCCACATTGCAAGGTGCAATTCTGAAATTTTTTGCTTTTTCCTGCTAATCCTGGCATGATAAAGAAGATTCAAAGAGAGTGAGATGCCAGCTCTTTTCATTCAGTCAGTAGCTTCAAACATTTCTGGTATATGAATAACATGATGTTTTTCAATGGCAAAAATCAATGAATATTGTAAATGCACAAACAGTAATTTCTCCGCATTGCAAGGTGCAATTCTGAAATTTTTTGCTTTTTCCTGCTAATCCTAGCATGATAAAGAAGATTCAAAGAGAGTGAGATGCCAGCTCCTTTCATTCAGTCAGTAGCTTCAAACATTTCTGGACGTTTTTCAATGGCAAAAATCAATGAATATTGTAAATGCACAAACAGTAATATCTCCACATTGCAAGGTGCAATTCTGAAATTTTTTGCTTTTTCCTGCTCCTCTTAGCATGATAAAGAAGATTCAAAGAGAGTGAGATGCCAGCTCTTTTTATTCAGTCAGTAGCTTCAAACATTTCTGGTATATGAATAACATGATGTTTTTCAATGGCAAAAATCAATGAATATTGTAAATGCACAAACAGTAATTTCTCCGCATTGCAAGGTGCAATTCTGAAATTTTTTGCTTTTTCCTGCTAATCCTAGCATGATAAAGAAGATTCAAAGAGAGTTAGATGCCACGACCTTTCATTCAGTCAGTAGCTTCAAACATTTCTGGACGTTTTTCAATGGCAAAAATCAATGAATATTGTAAATGCACAAACAGTAATATCTCCACATTGCAACGTGCAATTCTGAAATTTTTTGCTTTTTCCTGCTCCTCTTAGCATGATAAAGAAGATTCAAAGAGAGTGAGATGCCAGCTCCTTTCATTCAGTCAGTAGCTTCAAACATTTCTGGACGTTTTTCAATGGCAAAAATCAATGAATATTGTAAATGCACAAACAGTAATATCTCCACATTGCAAGGTGCAATTCTGAAATTTTTTGCTTTTTCCTGCTAATCCTAGCATGATAAAGAAGATTCAAAGAGAGTGAGATGCCAGCTCCTTTCATTCAGTCAGTAGCTTCAAACATTTCTGGACGTTTTTCAATGGCAAAAATCAATGAATATTGTAAATGCACAAACAGTAATATCTCCACATTGCAAGGTGCAATTCTGAAATTTTTTGCTTTTTCCTGCTAATCCTGGCATGATAAAGAAGATTCAAAGAGAGTGAGATGCCAGCTCTTTTCATTCAGTCAGTAGCTTCAAACATTTCTGGTATATGAATAACATGATGTTTTTCAATGGCAAAAATCAATGAATATTGTAAATGCACAAACAGTAATTTCTCCGCATTGCAAGGTGCAATTCTGAAATTTTTTGCTTTTTCCTGCTAATCCTAGCATGATAAAGAAGATTCAAAGAGAGTGAGATGCCAGCTCCTTCAATTCAGTCAGTAGCTTCAAACATTTCTGGACGTTTTTCAATGGCAAAAATCAATGAATATTGTAAATGCACAAACAGTAATATCTCCACATTGCAAGGTGCAATTCTGAAATTTTTTGCTTTTTCCTGCTAATCCTGGCATGATAAAGAAGATTCAAAGAGAGTGAGATGCCAGCTCTTTTCATTCAGTCAGTAGCTTCAAACATTTCTGGTATATGAATAACATGATGTTTTTCAATGGCAAAAATCAATGAATATTGTAAATGCACAAACAGTAATTTCTCCGCATTGCAAGGTGCAATTCTGAAATTTTTTGCTTTTTCCTGCTAATCCTAGCATGATAAAGAAGATTCAAAGAGAGTGAGATGCCAGCTCCTTCAATTCAGTCAGTAGCTTCAAACATTTCTGGACGTTTTTCAATGGCAAAAATCAATGAATATTGTAAATGCACAAACAGTAATATCTCCACATTGCAAGGTGCAATTCTGAAATTTTTTGCTTTTTCCTGCTCCTCTTAGCATGATAAAGAAGATTCAAAGAGAGTGAGATGCCAGCTCTTTTCATTCAGTCAGTAGCTTCAAACATTTCTGGTATATGAATAACATGATGTTTTTCAATGGCAAAAATCAATGAATATTGTAAATGCACAAACAGTAATTTCTCCGCATTGCAAGGTACAATTCTGAAATTTTTTGCTTTTTCCTGCTAATCCTAGCATGATAAAGAAGATTCAAAGAGAGTGAGATGCGAGCTCCTTTCATTCAGTCAGTAGCTTCAAACATTTCTGGACGTTTTTCAATGGCAAAAATCAATGAATATTGTAAATCCACAAACAGTAATTTCTCCGCATTGCAAGGTGCAATTCTGAAATTTTTTGCTTTTTCCTGCTAATCCTAGCATGATAAAGAAGATTCAAAGAGAGTGAGATGCCAGCTCCTTTCATTCAGTCAGTAGCTTCAAACATTTCTGGACGTTTTTCAATGGCAAAAATCAATGAATATTATAAATGCACAAACAGTAATATCTCCACATTGCAAGGTGCAATTCTGAAATTTTTTGCTTTTTCCTGCCAATCCTGGCATGATAAAGAAGATTCAAAGAGAGTGAGATGCCAGCTCTTTTCATTCAGTCAGTAGCTTCAAACATTTCTGGTATATGAAAAACATGTTTTTCAATGGCAAAAATCAATGAATATTGTAAATGCACAAACAGTAATATCTCCACATTGCAAGGTGCAATTCTGAAATTTTTTGCTTTTTCCTGCTAATCCTAGCATGATAAAGAAGATTCAAAGAGAGTGAGATGCCAGCTCCTTTCATTCAGTCAGTAGCTTCAAACATTTCTGGACGTTTTTCAATGGCAAAAATCAATGAATATTGTAAATGCACAAACAGTAATATCTCCACATTGCAACGTGCAATTCTGAAATTTTTTGCTTTTTCCTGCTCCTCTTAGCATGATAAAGAAGATTCAAAGAGAGTGAGATGCCAGCTCTTTTCATTCAGTCAGTAGCTTCAAACATTTCTGGTATATGAATAACATGATGTTTTTCAATGGCAAAAATCAATGAATATTGTAAATGCACAAACAGTAATTTCTCCGCATTGCAAGGTGCAATTCTGAAATTTTTTGCTTTTTCCTGCTAATCCTAGCATGATAAAGAAGATTAAAAGAGAGTGAGATGCCAGCTCCTTTCATTCAGTCAGTAGCTTCAAACATTTCTGGACGTTTTTCAATGGCAAAAATCAATGAATATTGTAAATGCACAAACAGTAATATCTCCACATTGCAAGGTGCAATTCTGAAATTTTTTGCTTTTTCCTGCTCCTCTTAGCATGATAAAGAAGATTCAAAGAGAGTGAGATGCCAGCTCTTTTCATTCAGTCAGTAGCTTCAAACATTTCTGGTATATGAATAACATGATGTTTTTCAATGGCAAAAATCAATGAATATTGTAAATGCACAAACAGTAATTTCTCCGCATTGCAAGGTGCAATTCTGAAATTTTTTGCTTTTTCCTGCTAATCCTAGCATGATAAAGAAGATTCAAAGAGAGTGAGATGCCAGCTCCTTTCATTCAGTCAGCAGCTTCAAACATTTCTGGACGTTTTTCAATGGCAAAAATCAATGAATATTGTAAATGCACAAACAGTAATATCTCCACATTGCAAGGTGCAATTCTGAAATTTTTTGCTTTTTCCTGCTCCTCTTAGCATGATAAAGAAGATTCAAAGAGAGTGAGATGCCAGCTCTTTTCATTCAGTCAGTAGCTTCAAACATTTCTGGTATATGAATAACATGATGTTTTTCAATGGCAAAAATCAATGAATATTGTAAATGCACAAACAGTAATTTCTCCGCATTGCAAGGTGCAATTCTGAAATTTTTTGCTTTTTCCTGCTAATCCTAGCATGATAAAGAAGATTCAAAGAGAGTGAGATGCCAGCTCCTTTCATTCAGTCAGTAACTTCAAACATTTCTGGACGTTTTTCAATGGCAAAAATCAATGAATATTGTAAATGCACAAACAGTAATATCTCCACATTGCAAGGTGCAATTCTGAAATTTTTTGCTTTTTCCTGCTCCTCTTAGCATGATAAAGAAGATTCAAAGAGAGTGAGATGCCAGCTCTTTTCATTCAGTCAGTAGCTTCAAACATTTCTGGTATATGAATAACATGATGTTTTTCAATGGCAAAAATCAATGAATATTGTAAATGCACAAACAGTAATTTCTCCGCATTGCAAGGTGCAATTCTGAAATTTTTTGCTTTTTCCTGCTAATCCTAGCATGATAAAGAAGATTCAAAGAGAGTGAGATGCCAGCTCCTTTCATTCAGTCAGTAGCTTCAAACATTTCTGGACGTTTTTCAATGGCAAAAATCAATGAATATTGTAAGTGCACAAACAGTAATATCTCCACATTGCAACGTGCAATTCTGAAATTTTTTGCTTTTTCCTGCTCCTCATAGCATGATAAAGAAGATTCAAAGAGAGTGAGATGCCAGCTCTTTTCATTCAGTCAGTAGCTTCAAACATTTCTGGTATATGAATAACATGATGTTTTTCAATGGCAAAAATCAATGAATATTGTAAATGCACAAACAGTAATTTCTCCGCATTGCAAGGTGCAATTCTGAAATGTTTTGCTTTTTCCTGCTAATCCTAGCATGATAAAGATGATTCAAAGAGAGTGAGATGCCACGACCTTTCATTCAGTCTGTAGCTTCAAACATTTCTGGTATATGAATAACATGATGTTTTTCAATGGCAAAAATCAATGAATATTGTAAATGCACAAACAGTAATATCTCCACATTGCAACGTGCAATTCTGAAATTTTTTGCTTTTTCCTGCTCCTCTTAGCATGATAAAGAAGATTCAAAGAGAGTGAGATGCCAGCTCCTTTCATTCAGTCAGTAGCTTCAAACATTTCTGGACGTTTTTCAATGGCAAAAATCAATGAATATTGTAAATGCACAAACAGTAATATCTCCACATTGCAAGATGCAATTCTGAAATTTTTTGCTTTTTCCTGCTAATCCTAGCATGATAAAGAAGATTCAAAGAGAGTGAGATGCCAGCTCCTTTCATTCAGTCAGTAGCTTCAAACATTTCTGGACGTTTTTCAATGGCAAAAATCAATGAATATTGTAAATGCACACACAGTAATATCTCCACATTGCAAGGTGCAATTCTGAAATTTTTTGCTTTTTCCTGCTAATGCTGGCATGATAAAGAACATTCAAAGAGAGTGAGATGCCAGCTCTTTTCATTCAGTCAGTAGCTTCAAACATTTCTGGTATATGAATAACATGATGTTTTTCAATGGCAAAAATCAATGAATATTGTAAATGCACAAAAAGTAATTTCTCCGCATTGCAAGGTGCAATTCTGAAATTTTTTGCTTTTTCCTGCTAATCCTAGCATGATAAAGAAGATTCAAAGAGAGTGAGATGCCAGCTCCTTTCATTCAGTCAGTAGCTTCAAACATTTCTGGACGTTTTTCAATGGCAAAAATCAATGAATATTGTAAATGCACAAACAGTAATTTCTCCGCATTGCAAGGTGCAATTCTGAAATTTTTTGCTTTTTCCTGCTAATCCTAGCATGATAAAGAAGATTCAAAGAGAGTGAGATGCCAGCTCCTTTCATTCAGTCAGTAGCTTCAAACATTTCTGGACGTTTTTCAATGGCAAAAATCAATGAATATTGTAAATGCACAAACAGTAATATCTCCACATTGCAACGTGCAATTCTGAAATTTTTTGCTTTTTCCTGCTCCTCTTAGCATGATAAAGAAGATTCAAAGAGAGTGAGATGCCAGCTCTTTTCATTCAGTCAGTAGCTTCAAACATTTCTGGTATATGAATAACATGATGTTTTTCAATGGCAAAAATCAATGAATATTGTAAATGCACAAACAGTAATTTCTCCGCATTGCAAGGTGCAATTCTGAAATTTTTTGCTTTTTCCTGCTAATCCTAGCATGATAAAGAAGATTCAAAGAGAGTGAGATGCCAGCTCCTTTCATTCAGTCAGTAGCTTCAAACATTTCTGGACGTTTTTCAATGGCAAAAATCAATGAATATTGTAAATGCACAAACAGTAATATCTCCACATTGCAAGGTGCAATTCTGAAATTTTTTGCTTTTTCCTGCTACTCCTGGCATGATAAATAAGATTCAAAGAGAGTGAGATGCCAGCTCTTTGCATTCAGTCAGTAGCTTCAAACATTTCTGGTATATGAATAACATGATGTTTTTCAATGGCAAAAATCAATGAATATTGTAAATGCACAAACAGTAATTTCTCCGCATTGCAAGGTGCAATTCTGAAATTTTTTGCTTTTTCCTGCTAATCCTAGCATGATAAAGAAGATTCAAAGAGAGTGAGATGCCAGCTCCTTTCATTCAGTCAGTAGCTTCAAACATTTCTGGACGTTTTTCAATGGCAAAAATCAATGAATATTGTAAATGCACAAACAGTAATATCTCCACATTGCAAGGTGCAATTCTGAAATTTTTTGCTTTTTCCTGCTCCTCTTAGCATGATAAAGAAGATTCAAAGAGAGTTAGATGCCAGCTCTTTTCATTCAGTCAGTAGCTTCAAACATTTCTGGTATATGAATAACATGATGTTTTTCAATGGCAAAAATCAATGAATATTGTAAATGCACAAACAGTAATTTCTCCGCATTGCAAGGCGCAATTCTGAAATTTTTTGCTTTTTCCTGCTAATCCTAGCATGATAAAGAAGATTCAAAGAGAGTGAGATGCCACGACCTTTCATTCAGTCAGTAGCTTCAAACATTTCTGGACGTTTTTCAATGGCAAAAATCAATGAATATTGTAAATGCACAAACAGTAATATCTCCACATTGCAAGGTGCAATTCTGAAATTTTTTGCTTTTTCCTGCTAATCCTAGCATGATAAAGAAGATTCAAAGAGAGTGAGATGCCAGCTCCTTTCATTCAGTCAGTAGCTTCAAACATTTCTGGACGTTTTTCAATGGCAAAAATCAATGAATATTGTAAATGCACAAACAGTAATATCTCCACATTGCAAGGTGCAATTCTGAAATTTTTTGCTTTTTCCTGCTAATCCTGGCATGATAAAGAAGATTCAAAGAGAGTAAGATGCCAGCTCTTTTCATTCAGTCAGTAGCTTCAAACATTTCTGGTATATGAATAACATGATGTTTTTCAATGGCAAAAATCAATGAATATTGTAAATGCACAAACAGTAATTTCTCCGCATTGCAAGGTGCAATTCTGAAATTTTTTGCTTTTTCCTGCTAATCCTAGCATGATAAAGAAGATTCAAAGAGAGTGAGATGCCAGCTCCTTCAATTCAGTCAGTAGCTTCAAACATTTCTGGACGTTTTTCAATGGCAAAAATCAATGAATATTGTAAATGCACACACAGTAATATCTCCACATTGCAAGGTGCAATTCTGAAATTTTTTGCTTTTTCCTGCTAATCCTGGCATGATAAAGAAGATTCAAAGAGAGTGAGATGCCAGCTCTTTTCATTCAGTCAGTAGCTTCAAACATTTCTGGTATATGAATAACATGATGTTTTTCAATGGCAAAAATCAATGAATATTGTAAATGCACAAACAGTAATTTCTCCGCATTGCAAGGTGCAATTCTGAAATTTTTTGCTTTTTCCTGCTAATCCTAGCATGATAAAGAAGATTCAAAGAGAGTGAGATGCCAGCTCCTTTCATTCAGTCAGTAGCTTCAAACATTTCTGGACGTTTTTCAATGGCAAAAATCAATGAATATTGTAAATGCACAAACAGTAATATCTCCACATTGCAAGGTGCAATTCTGAAATTTTTTGCTTTTTCCTGCTCCTCTTAGCATGATAAAGAAGATTCAAAGAGAGTGAGATGCCAGCTCTTTTTATTCAGTCAGTAGCTTCAAACATTTCTGGTATATGAATAACATGATGTTTTTCAATGGCAAAAATCAATGAATATTGTAAATGCACAAACAGTAATTTCTCCGCATTGCAAGGTGCAATTCTGAATTTTTTTGCTTTTTCCTGCTAATCCTAGCATGATAAAGAAGATTCAAAGAGAGTGAGATGCGAGCTCCTTTCATTCAGTCAGTAGCTTCAAACATTTCTGGACGTTTTTCAATGGCAAAAATCAATGAATATTGTAAATGCACAAACAGTAATTTCTCCGCATTGCAAGGTGCAATTCTGAAATTTTTTGCTTTTTCCTGCTAATCCTAGCATGATAAAGAAGATTCAAAGAGAGTGAGATGCCAGCTCCTTTCATTCAGTCAGTAGCTTCAAACATTTCTGGACGTTTTTCAATGGCAAAAATCAATGAATATTGTAAATGCACAAACAGTAATATCTCCAAATTGCAAGGTGCAATTCTGAAATTTTTTGCTTTTTCCTGCTAATCCTAGCATGATAAAGAAGATTCAAAGAGAGTGAGATGCCAGCTCCTTTCATTCAGTCAGTAGCTTCAAACATTTCTGGACGTTTTTCAATGGCAAAAATCAATGACTATTGTAAATGCACAAACAGTAATATCTCCACATTGCAAGGTGCAATTCTGAAATTTTTTGATTTTTCCTGCTAATCCTAGCATGATAAAGAAGATTCAAAGAGAGTGAGATGCCAGCTCCTTTCATTCAGTCAGTAGCTTCAAACATTTCTGGACGTTTTTCAATGGCAAAAATCAATGAATATTGTAAATGCACAAACAGTAATATCTGCACATTGCAAGGTGCAATTCTGAAATTTTTTGCTTTTTCCTGCTCCTCTTAGCATGATAAAGAAGATTCAAAGAGAGTGAGATGCCAGCTCTTTTCATTCAGTCAGTAGCTTCAAACATTTCTGGTATATGAATAACATGATGTTTTTCAATGGCAAAAATCAATGAATATTGTAAATGCACAAACAGTAATTTCTCCGCATTGCAAGGTGCAATTCTGAAATTTTTTGCTTTTTCCTGCTAATCCTAGCATGATAAAGAAGATTCAAAGAGAGTGAGAAGCCAGCTCCTTTCATTCAGTCAGTAGCTTCAAACATTTCTGGACGTTTTTCAATGGCAAAAATCAATGAATATTGTAAATGCACAAACAGTAATATCTGCACATTGCAAGGTGCAATTCTGAAATTTTTTGCTTTTTCCTGCTCCTCTTAGCATGATAAAGAAGATTCAAAGAGAGTGAGATGCCAGCTCTTTTCATTCAGTCAGTAGCTTCAAACATTTCTGGTATATGAATAACATGATGTTTTTCAATGGCAAAAATCAATGAATATTGTAAATGCACAAACAGTAATTTCTCCGAATTGCAAGGTGCAATTCTGAAATTTTTTGCTTTTTCCTGCTAATCCTAGCATGATAAAGAAGATTCAAAGAGAGTGAGATGCCAGCTCCTTTCATTCAGTCAGTAGCTTCAAACATTTCTGGACGTTTTTCAATGGCAAAAATCAATGAATATTGTAAATGCACAAACAGTAATATCTCCACATTGCAACGTGCAATTCTGAAATTTTTTGCTTTTTCCTGCTCCTCTTAGCATGATAAAGAAGATTCAAAGAGAATGAGATGCCAGCTCTTTTCATTCAGTCAGTAGCTTCAAACATTTCTGGTATATGAATAACATGATGTTTTTCAATGGCAAAAATCAATGAATATTGTAAATGCACAAACAGTAATTTCTCCGCATTGCAAGGTGCAATTCTGAAATTTTTGGCTTTTTCCTGCTAATCCTAGCATGATAAAGAAGATTCAAAGAGAGTGAGATGCCAGCTCCTTTCATTCAGTCAGTAGCTTCAAACATTTCTGGACGTTTTTCAATGGCAAAAATCAATGAATATTGTAAATGCACAAACAGTAATATCTCCACATTGCAAGGTGCAATTCTGAAATTTTTTGCTTTTTCCTGCTCCTCTTAGCATGATAAAGAAGATTCAAAGAGAGTGAGATGCCAGCTCTTTTCATTCAGTCAGTAGCTTCAAACATTTCTGGTATATGAATAACATGATGTTTTTCAATGGCAAAAATCAATGAATATTGTAAATGCACAAACAGTAATTTCTCCGCATTGTAAGGTGCAATTCTGAAATTTTTTGCTTTTTCCTGCTAATCCTAGCATGATAAAGAAGATTCAAAGAGAGTGAGATGCCAGCTCCTTTCATTCAGTCAGTAGCTTCAAACATTTCTGGACGTTTTTCAATGGCAAAAATCAATGAATATTGTAAATGCACAAACAGTAATATCTCCACATTGCAAGGTGCAATTCTGAAATTTTTTGCTTTTTCCTGCTCCTCTTAGCATGATAAAGAAGATTCAAAGAGAGTGAGATGCCAGCTCTTTTCATTCAGTCAGTAGCTTCAAATATTTCTGGTATATGAATAACATGATGTTTTTCAATGGCAAAAATCAATGAATATTGTAAATGCACAAACAGTAATTTCTCCGCATTGCAAGGTGCAATTCTGAAATTTTTTGCTTTTTCCTGCTAATCCTAGCATGATAAAGAAGATTCAAAGAGAGTTAGATGCCACGACCTTTCATTCAGTCAGTAGCTTCAAACATTTCTGGACGTTTTTCAATGGCAAAAATCAATGAATATTGTAAATGCACAAACAGTAATATCTCCACATTGCAACATGCAATTCTGAAATTTTTTGCTTTTTCCTGCTCCTCTTAGCATGATAAAGAAGATTCAAAGAGAGTGAGATGCCAGCTCCTTTCATTCAGTCAGTAGCTTCAAACATTTCTGGACGTTTTTCAATGGCAAAAATCAATGAATATTGTAAATGCACAAACAGTAATATCTCCACATTGCAAGGTGCAATTCTGAAATTTTTTGCTTTTTCCTGCTAATCCTAGCATGATAAAGAAGATTCAAAGAGAGTGAGATGCCAGCTCCTTTCATTCAGTCAGTAGCTTCAAACATTTCTGGACGTTTTTCAATGGCAAAAATCAATGAATATTGTAAATGCACAAACAGTAATATCTCCACATTGCAAGGTGCAATTCTGAAATTTTTTGCTTTTTCCTGCTAATCCTGGCATGATAAAGAAGATTCAAAGAGAGTGAGATGCCAGCTCTTTTCATTCAGTCAGTAGCTTCAAACATTTCTGGTATATGAATAACATGATGTTTTTCAATGGCAAAAATCAATGAATATTGTAAATGCACAAACAGTAATTTCTCCGCATTGCAAGGTGCAATTCTGAAATTTTTGGCTTTTTCCTGCTAATCCTAGCATGATAAAGAAGATTCAAAGAGAGTGAGATGCCAGCTCCTTTCATTCAGTCAGTAGCTTCAAACATTTCTGGACGTTTTTCAATGGCAAAAATCAATGAATATTGTAAATGCACAAACAGTAATATCTCCACATTGCAACGTGCAATTCTGAAATTTTTTGCTTTTTCCTGCTCCTCTTAGCATGATAAAGAAGATTCAAAGAGAGTGAGATGCCAGCTCTTTTCATTCAGTCAGTAGCTTCAAACATTTCTGGTATATGAATAACATGATGTTTTTCAATGGCAAAAATCAATGAATATTGTAAATGCACAAACAGTAATTTCTCCGCATTGCAAGGTGCAATTCTGAAATTTTTTGCTTTTTCCTGCTAATCCTAGCATGATAAAGAAGATTAAAAGAGAGTGAGATGCCAGCTCCTTTCATTCAGTCAGTAGCTTCAAACATTTCTGGACGTTTTTCAATGGCAAAAATCAATGAATATTGTAAATGCACAAACAGTAATATCTCCACATTGCAAGGTGCAATTCTGAAATTTTTTGCTTTTTCCTGCTCCTCTTAGCATGATAAAGAAGATTCAAAGAGAGTGAGATGCCAGCTCTTTTCATTCAGTCAGTAGCTTCAAACATTTCTGGTATATGAATAACATGATGTTTTTCAATGGCAAAAATCAATGAATATTGTAAATGCACAAACAGTAATTTCTCCGCATTGCAAGGTGCAATTCTGAAATTTTTTGCTTTTTCCTGCTAATCCTAGCATGATAAAGAAGATTCAAAGAGAGTTAGATGCCACGACCTTTCATTCAGTCAGTAGCTTCAAACATTTCTGGACGTTTTTCAATGGCAAAAATCAATGAATATTGTAAATGCACAAACAGTAATATCTCCACATTGCAACGTGCAATTCTGAAATTTTTTGCTTTTTCCTGCTCCTCTTAGCATGATAAAGAAGATTCAAAGAGAGTGAGATGCCAGCTCCTTTCATTCAGTCAGTAGCTTCAAACATTTCTGGACGTTTTTCAATGGCAAAAATCAATGAATATTGTAAATGCACAAACAGTAATATCTCCACATTGCAAGGTGAAATTCTGAAATTTTTTGCTTTTTCCTGCTAATCCTAGCATGATAAAGAAGATTCAAAGAGAGTGAGATGCCAGCTCCTTTCATTCAGTCAGTAGCTTCAAACATTTCTGGACGTTTTTCAATGGCAAAAATCAATGAATATTGTAAATGCACAAACAGTAATATCTCCACATTGCAAGGTGCAATTCTGAAATTTTTTGCTTTTTCCTGCTAATCCTGGCATGATAAAGAAGATTCAAAGAGAGTGAGATGCCAGCTCTTTTCATTCAGTCAGTAGCTTCAAACATTTCTGGTATATGAATAACATGATGTTTTTCAATGGCAAAAATCAATGAATATTGTAAATGCACAAACAGTAATTTCTCCGCATTGCAAGGTGCAATTCTGAAATTTTTTGCTTTTTCCTGCTAATCCTAGCATGATAAAGAAGATTCAAAGAGAGTGAGATGCCAGCTCCTTCAATTCAGTCAGTAGCTTCAAACATTTCTGGACGTTTTTCAATGGCAAAAATCAATGAATATTGTAAATGCACAAACAGTAATATCTCCACATTGCAAGGTGCAATTCTGAAATTTTTTGCTTTTTCCTGCTAATCCTGGCATGATAAAGAAGATTCAAAGAGAGTGAGATGCCAGCTCTTTTCATTCAGTCAGTAGCTTCAAACATTTCTGGTATATGAATAACATGATGTTTTTCAATGGCAAAAATCAATGAATATTGTAAATGCACAAACAGTAATTTCTCCGCATTGCAAGGTGCAATTCTGAAATTTTTTGCTTTTTCCTGCTAATCCTAGCATGATAAAGAAGATTCAAAGAGAGTGAGATGCCAGCTCCTTCAATTCAGTCAGTAGCTTCAAACATTTCTGGACGTTTTTCAATGGCAAAAATCAATGAATATTGTAAATACACAAACAGTAATATCTCCACATTGCAAGGTGCAATTCTGAAATTTTTTGCTTTTTCCTGCTAATCCTGGCATGATAAAGAAGATTCAAAGAGAGTGAGATGCCAGCTCTTTTCATTCAGTCAGTAGCTTCAAACATTTCTGGTATATGAATAATATGATGTTTGTCAAAGGCAAAAATCAATGAATATTGTAAATGCACAAACAGTAATTTCTCCGCATTGCAAGGTGCAATTCTGAAATTTTTTGCTTTTTCCTGCTAATCCTAGCATGATAAAGAAGATTCAAAGAGAGTGAGATGCCAGCTCCTTTCATTCAGTCAGTAGCTTCAAACATTTCTGGACGTTTTTCAATGGCAAAAATCAATGAATATTGTAAATGCACAAACAGTAATATCTCCACATTGCAAGGTGCAATTCTGAAATTTTTTGCTTTTTCCTGCTCCTCTTAGCATGATAAAGAAGATTCAAAGAGAGTGAGATGCCAGCTCTTTTCATTCAGTCAGTAGCTTCAAACATTTCTGGTATATGAATAACATGATGTTTTTCAATGGCAAAAATCAATGAATATTGTAAATGCACAAACAGTAATTTCTCCGCATTGCAAGGTACAATTCTGAAATTTTTTGCTTTTTCCTGCTAATCCTAGCATGATAAAGAAGATTCAAAGAGAGTGAGATGCGAGCTCCTTTCATTCAGTCAGTAGCTTCAAACATTTCTGGACGTTTTTCAATGGCAAAAATCAATGAATATTGTAAATCCACAAACAGTAATTTCTCCGCATTGCAAGGTGCAATTCTGAAATTTTTTGCTTTTTCCTGCTAATCCTAGCATGATAAAGAAGATTCAAAGAGAGTGAGATGCCAGCTCCTTTCATTCAGTCAGTAGCTTCAAACATTTCTGGACGTTTTTCAATGGCAAAAATCAATGAATATTATAAATGCACAAACAGTAATATCTCCACATTGCAAGGTGCAATTCTGAAATTTTTTGCTTTTTCCTGCCAATCCTGGCATGATAAAGAAGATTCAAAGAGAGTGAGATGCCAGCTCTTTTCATTCAGTCAGTAGCTTCAAACATTTCTGGTATATGAAAAACATGTTTTTCAATGGCAAAAATCAATGAATATTGTAAATGCACAAACAGTAATATCTCCACATTGCAAGGTGCAATTCTGAAATTTTTTGCTTTTTCCTGCTAATCCTAGCATGATAAAGAAGATTCAAAGAGAGTGAGATGCCAGCTCCTTTCATTCAGTCAGTAGCTTCAAACATTTCTGGACGTTTTTCAATGGCAAAAATCAATGAATATTGTAAATGCACAAACAGTAATATCTCCACATTGCAACGTGCAATTCTGAAATTTTTTGCTTTTTCCTGCTCCTCTTAGCATGATAAAGAAGATTCAAAGAGAGTGAGATGCCAGCTCTTTTCATTCAGTCAGTAGCTTCAAACATTTCTGGTATATGAATAACATGATGTTTTTCAATGGCAAAAATCAATGAATATTGTAAATGCACAAACAGTAATTTCTCCGCATTGCAAGGTGCAATTCTGAAATTTTTTGCTTTTTCCTGCTAATCCTAGCATGATAAAGAAGATTAAAAGAGAGTGAGATGCCAGCTCCTTTCATTCAGTCAGTAGCTTCAAACATTTCTGGACGTTTTTCAATGGCAAAAATCAATGAATATTGTAAATGCACAAACAGTAATATCTCCACATTGCAAGGTGCAATTCTGAAATTTTTTGCTTTTTCCTGCTCCTCTTAGCATGATAAAGAAGATTCAAAGAGAGTGAGATGCCAGCTCTTTTCATTCAGTCAGTAGCTTCAAACATTTCTGGTATATGAATAACATGATGTTTTTCAATGGCAAAAATCAATGAATATTGTAAATGCACAAACAGTAATTTCTCCGCATTGCAAGGTGCAATTCTGAAATTTTTTGCTTTTTCCTGCTAATCCTAGCATGATAAAGAAGATTCAAAGAGAGTTAGATGCCACGACCTTTCATTCAGTCAGTAGCTTCAAACATTTCTGGACGTTTTTCAATGGCAAAAATCAATGAATATTGTAAATGCACAAACAGTAATATCTCCACATTGCAACGTGCAATTCTGAAATTTTTTGCTTTTTCCTGCTCCTCTTAGCATGATAAAGAAGATTCAAAGAGAGTGAGATGCCAGCTCCTTTCATTCAGTCAGTAGCTTCAAACATTTCTGGACGTTTTTCAATGGCAAAAATCAATGAATATTGTAAATGCACAAACAGTAATATCTCCACATTGCAAGGTGCAATTCTGAAATTTTTTGCTTTTTCCTGCTAATCCTAGCATGATAAAGAAGATTCAAAGAGAGTGAGATGCCAGCTCCTTTCATTCAGTCAGTAGCTTCAAACATTTCTGGACGTTTTTCAATGGCAAAAATCAATGAATATTGTAAATGCACAAACAGTAATATCTCCACATTGCAAGGTGCAATTCTGAAATTTTTTGCTTTTTCCTGCTAATCCTGGCATGATAAAGAAGATTCAAAGAGAGTGAGATGCCAGCTCTTTTCATTCAGTCAGTAGCTTCAAACATTTCTGGTATATGAATAACATGATGTTTTTCAATGGCAAAAATCAATGAATATTGTAAATGCACAATCAGTAATTTCTCCGCATTGCAAGGTGCAATTCTGAAATTTTTTGCTTTTTCCTGCTAATCCTAGCATGATAAAGAAGATTCAAAGAGAGTGAGATGCCAGCTCCTTCAATTCAGTCAGTAGCTTCAAACATTTCTGGACGTTTTTCAATGGCAAAAATCAATGAATATTGTAAATGCACAAACAGTAATATCTCCACATTGCAAGGTGCAATTCTGAAATTTTTTGCTTTTTCCTGCTAATCCTGGCATGATAAAGAAGATTCAAAGAGAGTGAGATGCCAGCTCTTTTCATTCAGTCAGTAGCTTCAAACATTTCTGGTATATGAATAACATGATGTTTTTCAATGGCAAAAATCAATGAATATTGTAAATGCACAAACAGTAATTTCTCCGCATTGCAAGGTGCAATTCTGAAATTTTTTGCTTTTTCCTGCTAATCCTAGCATGATAAAGAAGATTCAAAGAGAGTGAGATGCCAGCTCCTTCAATTCAGTCAGTAGCTTCAAACATTTCTGGACGTTTTTCAATGGCAAAAATCAATGAATATTGTAAATACACAAACAGTAATATCTCCACATTGCAAGGTGCAATTCTGAAATTTTTTGCTTTTTCCTGCTAATCCTGGCATGATAAAGAAGATTCAAAGAGAGTGAGATGCCAGCTCTTTTCATTCAGTCAGTAGCTTCAAACATTTCTGGTATATGAATAATATGATGTTTGTCAAAGGCAAAAATCAATGAATATTGTAAATGCACAAACAGTAATTTCTCCGCATTGCAAGGTGCAATTCTGAAATTTTTTGCTTTTTCCTGCTAATCCTAGCATGATAAAGAAGATTCAAAGAGAGTGAGATGCCAGCTCCTTTCATTCAGTCAGTAGCTTCAAACATTTCTGGACGTTTTTCAATGGCAAAAATCAATGAATATTGTAAATGCACAAACAGTAATATCTCCACATTGCAAGGTGCAATTCTGAAATTTTTTGCTTTTTCCTGCTCCTCTTAGCATGATAAAGAAGATTCAAAGAGAGTGAGATGCCAGCTCTTTTCATTCAGTCAGTAGCTTCAAACATTTCTGGTATATGAATAACATGATGTTTTTCAATGGCAAAAATCAATGAATATTGTAAATGCACAAACAGTAATTTCTCCGCATTGCAAGGTACAATTCTGAAATTTTTTGCTTTTTCCTGCTAATCCTAGCATGATAAAGAAGATTCAAAGAGAGTGAGATGCGAGCTCCTTTCATTCAGTCAGTAGCTTCAAACATTTCTGGACGTTTTTCAATGGCAAAAATCAATGAATATTGTAAATCCACAAACAGTAATTTCTCCGCATTGCAAGGTGCAATTCTGAAATTTTTTGCTTTTTCCTGCTAATTCCAACATGATAAAGAAGATTCAAAGAGAGTGAGATGCCAGCTCCTTTCATTCAGTCAGTAGCTTCAAACATTTCTGGACGTTTTTCAATGGCAAAAATCAATGAATATTATAAATGCACAAACAGTAATATCTCCACATTGCAAGGTGCAATTCTGAAATTTTTTGCTTTTTCCTGCCAATCCTGGCATGATAAAGAAGATTCAAAGAGAGTGAGATGCCAGCTCTTTTCATTCAGTCAGTAGCTTCAAACATTTCTGGTATATGAATAACATGATGTTTTTCAATGGCAAAAATCAATGAATATTGTAAATGCACAAACAGTAATTTCTCCGCATTGCAAGGTGCAATTCTGAAATTTTTTGCTTTTTCCTGCTAATCCTAGCATGATAAAGAAGATTCAAAGAGAGTGAGATGCCAGCTCCTTTCATTCAGTCAGTAGCTTCAAACATTTCTGGACGTTTTTCAATGGCAAAAATCAATGAATATTGTAAATGCACAAACAGTAATATCTCCACATTGCAAGGTGCAATTCTGAATTTTTTTGCTTTTTCCTGCTCCTCTTAGCATGATAAAGAAGATTCAAAGAGAGTGAGATGCCAGCTCTTTTCATTCAGTCAGTAGCTTCAAACATTTCTGGTATATGAATAACATGATGTTTTTCAATGGCAAAAATCAATGAATATTGTAAATGCACAAACAGTAATTTCTCCGCATTGCAAGGTGCAATTCTGAAATTTTTTGCTTTTTCCTGCTAATCCTAGCATGATAAAGAAGATTCAAAGAGAGTGAGATGCCAGCTCCTTTCATTCAGTCAGTAGCTTCAAACATTTCTGGACGTTTTTCAATGGCAAAAATCAATGAATATTGTAAATGCACAAACAGTAATATCTCCACATTGCAAGGTGCAATTCTGAATTTTTTTGCTTTTTCCTGCTCCTCTTAGCATGATAAAGAAGATTCAAAGAGAGTGAGATGCCAGCTCTTTTCATTCAGTCAGTAGCTTCAAACATTTCTGGTATATGAATAACATGATGTTTTTCAATGGCAAAAATCAATGAATATTGTAAATGCACAAACAGTAATTTCTCCGCATTGCAAGGTGCAATTCTGAAATTTTTTGCTTTTTCCTGCTAATCCTAGCATGATAAAGAAGATTCAAAGAGAGTGAGATGCGAGCTCCTTTCATTCAGTCAGTAGCTTCAAACATTTCTGGACGTTTTTCAATGGCAAAAATCAATGAATATTGTAAATGCACAAACAGTAATTTCTCCGCATTGCAAGGTGCAATTCTGAAATTTTTTGCTTTTTCCTGCTAATCCTAGCATGATAAAGAAGATTCAAAGAGAGTGAGATGCCAGCTCCTTTCATTCAGTCAGTAGCTTCAAACATTTCTGGACGTTTTTCAATGGCAAAAATCAATGAATATTGTAAATGCACAAACAGTAATATCTCCACATTGCAAGGTGCAATTCTGAAATTTTTTGCTTTTTCCTGCTAATCCTAGCATGATAAAGAAGATTCAAAGAGAGTGAGATGCCAGCTCCTTTCATTCAGTCAGTAGCTTCAAACATTTCTGGACATTTTTCAATGGCAAAAATCAATGAATATTGTAAATGCACAAACAGTAATAACTCCACATTGCAAGGTGCAATTCTGAAATTTTTTGCTTTTTCCTGCTAATCCTAGCATGATAAAGAAGATTCAAAGAGAGTGAGATGCCAGCTCCTTTCATTCAGTCAGTAGCTTCAAACATTTCTGGACGTTTTTCAATGGCAAAAATCAATGAATATTGTAAATGCACAAACAGTAATATCTCCACATTGCAAGGTGCAATTCTGAAATTTTTTGCTTTTTCCTGCTAATCCTAGCATGATAAAGAAAATTCAAAGAGAGTGAGATGCCAGCTCCTTTCATTCAGTCAGTAGCTTCAAACATTTCTGGACATTTTTCAATGGCAAAAATCAATGAATATTGTAAATGCACAAACAGTAATAACTCCACATTGCAAGGTGCAATTCTGAAATTTTTTGCTTTTTCCTGCTAATCCTAGCATGATAAAGAAGATTCAAAGAGAATGAGATGCCAGCTCCTTTCATTCAGTCAGTAGCTTCAAACATTTCTGGACGTTTTTCAATGGCAAAAATCAATGAATATTGTAAATGCACAAACAGTAATATCTCCACATTGCAAGGTGCAATTCTGAAATTTTTTGCTTTTTCCTGCTAATCCTAGCTTGATAAAGAAGATTCAAAGAGAGTGAGATGCCAGCTCCTTTCATTCAGTCAGTAGCTTCAAACATTTCTGGACGTTTTTCAATGGCAAAAATCAATGAATATTGTAAATGCACAAACAGTAATATCTCCACATTGTAACGTGCAATTCTGAAATTTTTTGCTTTTTCCTGCTCCTCTTAGCATGATAAAGAAGATTCAAAGAGAGTGAGATGCCAGCTCTTTTCATTCAGTCAGTAGCTTCAAACATTTCTGGTATATGAATAACATGATGTTTTTCAATGGCAAAAATCAATGAATATTGTAAATGCACAAACAGTAATTTCTCCGCATTGCAAGGTGCAATTCTGAAATTTTTTGCTTTTTCCTGCTAATCCTAGCATGATAAAGAAGATTCAAAGAGAGTGAGATGCCAGCTCCTTTCATTCAGTCAGTAGCTTCAAACATTTCTGGACGTTTTTCAATGGCAAAAATGAATGAATATTGTAAATGCACAAACAGTAATATCTCCACATTGTAACGTGCAATTCTGAAATTTTTTGCTTTTTCCTGCTCCTCTTAGCATGATAAAGAAGATTCAAAGAGAGTGAGATGCCAGCTCTTTTCATTCAGTCAGTAGCTTCAAACATTTCTGGTATATGAATAACATGATGTTTTTCAATGGCAAAAATCAATGAATATTGTAAATGCACAAACAGTAATTTCTCCGCATTGCAAGGTGCAATTCTGAAATTTTTTGCTTTTTCCTGCTAATCCTAGCATGATAAAGAAGATTCAAAGAGAGTGAGATGCCAGCTCCTTTCATTCAGTCAGTAGCTTCAAACATTTCTGGACGTTTTTCAATGGCAAAAATCAATGAATATTGTAAATGCACAAACAGTAATATCTCCACATTGCAAGGTGCAATTCTGAAATTTTTTGCTTTTTCCTGCTAATCCTGGCATGATAAAGAAGATTCAAAGAGAGTGAGATGCCAGCTCTTTTCATTCAGTCAGTAGCTTCAAACATTTCTGGTATATGAATGACATGATGTTTTTCAATGGCAAAAATCAATGAATATTGTAAATGCACAAACAGTAATTTCTCCGCATTGCAAGGTGCAATTCTGAAATTTTTTGCTTTTTCCTGCTAATCCTAGCATGATAAAGAAGATTCAAAGAGAGTGAGATGCCAGCTCCTTTCATTCAGTCAGTAGCTTCAAACATTTCTGGACATTTTTCAATGGCAAAAATCAATGAATATTGTAAATGCACAAACAGTAATAACTCCACATTGCAAGGTGCAATTCTGAAATTTTTTGCTTTTTCCTGCTAATCCTAGCATGATAAAGAAGATTCAAAGAGAGTGAGATGCCAGCTCCTTTCATTCAGTCAGTAGCTTCAAACATTTCTGGACGTTTTTCAATGGCAAAAATCAATAAATATTGTAAATGCACAAACAGTAATATCTCCACATTGCAAGGTGCAATTCTGAAATTTTTTGCTTTTTCCTGCTAATCCTAGCATGATAAAGAAGATTCAAAGAGAGTGAGATGCCAGCTCTTTTCATTCAGTCAGTAGCTTCAAACATTTCTGGTATATGAATAACATGATGTTTTTCAATGGCAAAAATCAATGAATATTGTAAATGCACAAACAGTAATTTCTCCGCATTGCAAGGTGCAATTCTGAAATTTTTTGCTTTTTGCTGCTAATCCTAGCATGATAAAGAAGATTCAAAGAGAGTGAGATGCCAGCTCCTTTCATTCAGTCAGTAGCTTCAAACATTTCTGGACGTTTTTCAATGGCAAAAATCAATGAATATTGTAAATGCACAAACATTAATATCTCCACATTGCAAGGTGCAATCTTGAAATTTTTTGCTTTTTCCTGCTAATCCTGGCATGATAAAGAAGATTCAAAGAGAGTGAGATGCCAGCTCTTTTCATTCAGTCAGTAGCTTCAAACATTTCTGGTATATGAATAACATGATGTTTTTCAATGGCAAAAATCAATGAATATTGTAAATGCACAAACAGTAATTTCTCCGCATTGCAAGGTGCAATTCTGAAATTTTTTGCTTTTTCCTGCTAATCCTAGCATGATAAAGAAGATTCAAAGAGAGTGAGATGCCAGCTCCTTTCATTCAGTCAGTAGCTTCAAACATTTCTGGACATTTTTCAATGGCAAAAATCAATGAATATTGTAAATGCACAAACAGTAATAACTCCACATTGCAAGGTGCAATTCTGAAATTTTTTGCTTTTTCCTGCTAATCCTAGCATGATAAAGAAGATTCAAAGAGAGTGAGATGCCAGCTCCTTTCATTCAGTCAGTAGCTTCAAACATTTCTGGACGTTTTTCAATGGCAAAAATCAATGAATATTGTAAATGCACAAACAGTAATATCTCCACATTGCAAGGTGCAATTCTGAAATTTTTTGCTTTTTCCTGCTAATCCTAGAATGATAAAGAAGATTCAAAGAGAGTGAGATGCCAGCTCCTTTCATTCAGTCAGTAGCTTCAAACATTTCTGGACATTTTTCAATGGCAAAAATCAATGAATATTGTAAATGCACAAACAGTAATAACTCCACATTGCAAGGTGCAATTCTGAAATTTTTTGCTTTTTCCTGCTAATCCTAGCATGATAAAGAAGATTCAAAGAGAGTGAGATGCCAGCTCCTTTCATTCAGTCAGTAGCTTCAAACATTTCTGGACGTTTTTCAATGGCAAAAATCAATGAATATTGTAAATGCACAAACAGTAATATCTCCACATTGCAAGGTGCAATTCTGAAATTTTTTGCTTTTTCCTGCTAATCCTAGCATGATAAAGAAGATTCAAAGAGAGTGAGATGCCAGCTCTTTTCATTCAGTCAGTAGCTTCAAACATTTCTGGTATATGAATAACATGATGTTTTTCAATGGCAAAAATCAATGAATATTGTAAATGCACAAACAGTAATTTCTCCGCATTGCAAGGTGCAATTCTGAAATTTTTTGCTTTTTCCTGCTAATCCTAGCATGATAAAGAAGATTCAAAGAGAGTGAGATGCCAGCTCCTTTCATTCAGTCAGTAGCTTCAAACATTTCTGGACATTTTTCAATGGCAAAAATCAATGAATATTGTAAATGCACAAACAGTAATATCTCCACATTGCAAGGTGCAATTCTGAAATTTTTTGCTTTTTCCTGCTAATCCTAGCATGATAAAGAAGATTCAAAGAGAGTGAGATGCCAGCTCCTTTCATTCAGTCAGTAGCTTCAAACATTTCTGGACGTTTTTCAATGGCAAAAATCAATGAATATTGTAAATGCACAAACAGTAATATCTCCACATTGCAAGGTGCAATTCTGAAATTTTTTGCTTTTTCCTGCTAATCCTGGCATGATAAAGAAAATTCAAAGAGAGTGAGATGCCAGCTCCTTTCATTCAGTCAGTAGCTTCAAACATTTCTGGACATTTTTCAATGGCAAAAATCAATGAATATTGTAAATGCACAAACAGTAATAACTCCACAATGCAAGGTGCAATTCTGAAATTTTTTGCTTTTTCCTGCTAATCCTAGCATGATAAAGAAGATTCAAAGAGAGTGAGATGCCAGCTCCTTTCATTCAGTCAGTAGCTTCAAACATTTCTGGACGTTTTTCAATGGCAAAAATCAATGAATATTGTAAATGCACAAACAGTAATATCTCCACATTGCAAGGTGCAATTCTGAAATTTTTTGCTTTTTCCTGCTAATCCTAGCATGATAAAGAAGATTCAAAGAGAGTGAGATGCCAGCTCTTTTCATTCAGTCAGTAGCTTCAAACATTTCTGGTATATGAATAACATGATGTTTTTCAATGGCAAAAATCAATGAATATTGTAAATGCACAAACAGTAATTTCTCCGCATTGCAAGGTGCAATTCTGAAATTTTTTGCTTTTTCCTGCTAATCCTAGCATGATAAAGAAGATTCAAAGAGAGTGAGATGCCAGCTCATTTCATTCAGTCAGTAGCTTCAAACATTTCTGGACGTTTTTCAATGGCAAAAATCAATGAATATTGTAAATGCACAAACAGTAATATCTCCACATTGCAAGGTGCAATTCTGAAATTTTTTGCTTTTTCCTGCTAATCCTGGCATGATAAAGAAGATTCAAAGAGAGTGAGATGCCAGCTCTTTTCATTCAGTCAGTAGCTTCAAACATTTCTGGTATATGAATAACATGATGTTTTTCAATGGCAAAAATCAATGAATATTGTAAATGCACAAACAGTAATTTCTCCGCATTGCAAGGTGCAATTCTGAAATTTTTTGCTTTTTCCTGCTAATCCTAGCATGATAAAGAAGATTCAAAGAGAGTGAGATGCCAGCTCCTTTCATTCAGTCAGTAGCTTCAAACATTTCTGGACGTTTTTCAATGGCAAAAATCAATGAATATTGTAAATGCACAAACAGTAATTTCTCCGCATTGCAAGGTGCAATTCTGAAATTTTTTGCTTTTTCCTGCTAATCCTAGCATGATAAAGAAGATTCAAAGAGAGTGAGATGCCAGCTCCTTTCATTCAGTCAGTAGCTTCAAACATTTCTGGACGTTTTTCAATGGCAAAAATCAAAGAATATTGTAAATGCACAAACAGTAATATCTCCACATTGCAAGGTGCAATTCTGAAATTTTTTGCTTTTTCCTGCTAATCCTAGCATGATAAAGAAGATTCAAAGAGAGTGAGATGCCAGCTCCTTTCATTCAGTCAGTAGCTTCAAACATTTCTGGACGTTTTTCAATGGCAAAAATCAATGACTATTGTAAATGCACAAACAGTAATATCTCCACATTGCAAGGTGCAATTCTGAAATTTTTTGCTTTTTCCTGCTAATCCTAGCATGATAAAGAAGATTCAAAGAGAGTGAGATGCCAGCTCCTTTCATTCAGTCAGTAGCTTCAAACATTTCTGGACGTTTTTCAATGGCAAAAATCAATGAATATTGTAAATGCACAAACAGTAATATCTGCACATTGCAAGGTGCAATTCTGAAATTTTTTGCTTTTTCCTGCTCCTCTTAGCATGTTAAAGAAGATTCAAAGAGAGTGAGATGCCAGCTCTTTTCATTCAGTCAGTAGCTTCAAACATTTCTGGTATATGAATAACATGATGTTTTTCAATGGCAAAAATCAATGAATATTGTAAATGCACAAACAGTAATTTCTCCGCATTGCAAGGTGCAATTCTGAATTTTTTTGCTTTTTCCTGCTAATCGTAGCATGATAAAGAAGATTCAAAGAGAGTGAGATGCCAGCTCTTTTCATTCAGTCAGTAGCTTCAAACATTTCTTTACGTTTTTCAATGGCAAAAATCAATGAATATTGTAAATGCACAAACAGTAATATCTCCACATTGCAAGGTGCAATTCTGAAATTTTTTGCTTTTTCCTTCTCCTCTTAGCATGATAAAGAAGATTCAAAGAGAGTGAGATGCCAGCTCTTTTCATTCAGTCAGTAGCTTCAAACATTTCTGGTATATGAATAACATGATGTTTTTCAATGGCAAAAATCAATGAATATTGTAAATGCACAAACAGTAATTTCTCCGCATTGCAAGATGCAATTCTGAAATTTTTTGCTTTTTCCTGCTAATCCTAGCATGATAAAGAAAATTCAAAGAGAGTGAGATGCCAGCTCCTTTCATTCAGTCAGTAGCTTCAAACATTTCTGGACGTTTTTCAATGGCAAAAATCAATGAATATTGTAAATGCACAAACAGTAATATCTCCACATTGCAAGGTGCAATTCTGAAATTTTTTGCTTTTTCCTGCTAATCCTAGCATGATAAAGAAGATTCAAAGAGAGTGAGATGCCAGCTCCTTTCATTCAGTCAGTAGCTTCAAACATTTCTGGACGTTTTTCAATGGCAAAAATCAATGAATATTGTAAATGCACAAACAGTAATATCTCCACATTGTAACGTGCAATTCTGAAATTTTTTGCTTTTTCCTGCTCCTCTTAGCATGATAAAGAAGATTCAAAGAGAGTGAGATGCCAGCTCTTTTCATTCAGTCAGTAGCTTCAAACATTTCTGGTATATGAATAACATGATGTTTTTCAATGGCAAAAATCAATGAATATTGTAAATGCACAAACAGTAATTTCTCCGCATTGCAAGGTGCAATTCTGAAATTTTTTGCTTTTTCCTGCTAATCCTAGCATGATAAAGAAGATTCAAAGAGAGTGAGATGCCAGCTCCTTTCATTCAGTCAGTAGCTTCAAACATTTCTGGACGTTTTTCAATGGCAAAAATCAATGAATATTGTAAATGCACAAACAGTAATATCTCCACATTGTAACGTGCAATTCTGAAATTTTTTTGCTTTTTCCTGCTCCTCTTAGCATGGTAAAGAAGATTCAAAGAGAGTGAGATGCCAGCTCTTTTCATTCAGTCAGTAGCTTCAAACATTTCTGGTATATGAATAACATGATGTTTTTCAATGGCAAAAATCAATGAATATTGTAAATGCACAAACAGTAATTTCTCCGCATTGCAAGGTGCAATTCTGAAATTTTTTGCTTTTTCCTGCTAATCCTAGCATGATAAAGAAGATTCAAAGAGAGTGAGATGCCAGCTCCTTTCATTCAGTCAGTAGCTTCAAACATTTCTGGACGTTTTTCAATGGCAAAAATCAATGAATATTGTAAATGCACAAACAGTAATATCTCCACATTGCAAGGTGCAATTCTGAAATTTTTTGCTTTTTCCTGCTAATCCTGGCATGATAAAGAAGATTCAAAGAGAGTGAGATGCCAGCTCTTTTCATTCAGTCAGTAGCTTCAAACATTTCTGGTATATGAATAACATGATGTTTTTCAATGGCAAAAATCAATGAATATTGTAAATGCACAAACAGTAATTTCTCCGCATTGCAAGGTGCAATTCTGAAATTTTTTGCTTTTTCCTGCTAATCCTAGCATGATAAAGAAGATTCAAAGAGAGTGAGATGCCAGCTCCTTTCATTCAGTCAGTAGCTTCAAACATTTCTGGACATTTTTCAATGGCAAAAATCAATGAATATTGTAAATGCACAAACAGTAATAACTCCACATTGCAAGGTGCAATTCTGAAATTTTTTGCTTTTTCCTGCTAATCCTAGCATGATAAAGAAGATTCAAAGAGAGTGAGATGCCAGCTCCTTTCATTCAGTCAGTAGCTTCAAACATTTCTGGACGTTTTTCAATGGCAAAAATCAATGAATATTGTAAATGCACAAACAGTAATATCTCCACATTGCAAGGTGCAATTCTGAAATTTTTTGCTTTTTCCTGCTAATCCTAGCATGATAAAGAAGATTCAAAGAGAGTGAGATGCCAGCTCTTTTCATTCAGTCAGTAGCTTCAAACATTTCTGGTATATGAATAACATGATGTTTTTCAATGGCAAAAATCAATGAATATTGTAAATGCACAAACAGTAATTTCTCCGCATTGCAAGGTGCAATTCTGAAATTTTTTGCTTTTTGCTGCTAATCCTAGCATGATAAAGAAGATTCAAAGAGAGTGAGATGCCAGCTCCTTTCATTCAGTCAGTAGCTTCAAACATTTCTGGACGTTTTTCAATGGCAAAAATCAATGAATATTGTAAATGCACAAACATTAATATCTCCACATTGCAAGGTGCAATTTTGAAATTTTTTGCTTTTTCCTGCTAATCCTGGCATGATAAAGAAGATTCAAAGAGAGTGAGATGCCAGCTCTTTTCATTCAGTCAGTAGCTTCAAACATTTCTGGTATATGAATAACATGATGTTTTTCAATGGCAAAAATCAATGAATATTGTAAATGCACAAACAGTAATTTCTCCGCATTGCAAGGTGCAATTCTGAAATTTTTTGCTTTTTCCTGCTAATCCTAGCATGATAAAGAAGATTCAAAGAGAGTGAGATGCGAGCTCCTTTCATTCAGTCAGTAGCTTCAAACATTTCTGGTATATGAATAACATGATGTTTTTCAATGGCAAAAATCAATGAATATTGTAAATGCACAAACAGTAATTTCTCCGCATTGCAAGGTGCAATTCTGAATTTTTTTGCTTTTTGCTGCTAATCCTAGCATGATAAAGAAGATTCAAAGAGAGTGAGATGCCAGCTCCTTTCATTCAGTCAGTAGCTTCAAACATTTCTGGACGTTTTTCAATGGCAAAAATCAATGAATATTGTAAATGCACAAACAGTAATAACTCCACATTGCAAGGTGCAATTCTGAAATTTTTTGCTTTTTCCTGCTAATCCTAGCATGATAAAGAAGATTCAAAGAGAGTGAGATGCCAGCTCCTTTCATTCAGTCAGTAGCTTCAAACATTTCTGGACGTTTTTCAATGGCAAAAATCAATGAATATTGTAAATGCACAAACAGTAATATCTCCACATTGCAAGGTGCAATTCTGAAATTTTTTGCTTTTTCCTGCTAATCCTAGCATGATAAAGAAGATTCAAAGAGAGTGAGATGCCAGCTCTTTTCATTCAGTCAGTAGCTTCAAACATTTCTGGTATATGAATAACATGATGTTTTTCAATGGCAAAAATCAATGAATAGTGTAAATGCACAAACAGTAATTTCTCCGCATTGCAAGGTGCAATTCTGAAATTTTTTGCTCTTTCCTGCTAATCCTAGCATGATAAAGAAGATTCAAAGAGAGTGAGATGCCAGCTCCTTTCATTCAGTCAGTAGCTTCAAACATTTCTGGACATTTTTCAATGGCAAAAATCAATGAATATTGTAAATGCACAAACAGTAATATCTCCACATTGCAAGGTGCAATTCTGAAATTTTTTGCTTTTTCCTGCTAATCCTAGAATGATAAAGAAGATTCAAAGAGAGTGAGATGCCAGCTCCTTTCATTCAGTCAGTAGCTTCAAACATTTCTGGACATTTTTCAATGGCAAAAATCAATGAATATTGTAAATGCACAAACAGTAATAACTCCACATTGCAAGGTGCAATTCTGAAATTTTTTGCTTTTTCCTGCTAATCCTAGCATGATAAAGAAGATTCAAAGAGAGTGAGATGCCAGCTCCTTTCATTCAGTCAGTAGCTTCAAACATTTCTGGACGTTTTTCAATGGCAAAAATCAATGAATATTGTAAATGCACAAACAGTAATATCTCCACATTGCAAGGTGCAATTCTGAAATTTTTTGCTTTTTCCTGCTAATCCTAGCATGATAAAGAAGATTCAAAGAGAGTGAGATGCCAGCTCTTTTCATTCAGTCAGTAGCTTCAAACATTTCTGGTATATGAATAACATGATGTTTTTCAATGGCAAAAATCAATGAATATTGTAAATGCACAAACAGTAATTTCTCCGCATTGCAAGGTGCAATTCTGAAATTTTTTGCTTTTTGCTGCTAATCCTAGCATGATAAAGAAGATTCAAAGAGAGTGAGATGCCAGCTCCTTTCATTCAGTCAGTAGCTTCAAACATTTCTGGACGTTTTTCAATGGCAAAAATCAATGAATATTGTAAATGCACAAACATTAATATCTCCACATTGCAAGGTGCAATTTTGAAATTTTTTGCTTTTTCCTGCTAATCCTGGCATGATAAAGAAGATTCAAAGAGAGTGAGATGCCAGCTCTTTTCATTCAGTCAGTAGCTTCAAACATTTCTGGTATATGAATAACATGATGTTTTTCAATGGCAAAAATCAATGAATTTTGTAAATGCACAAACAGTAATTTCTCCGCATTGCAAGGTGCAATTCTGAAATTTTTTGCTTTTTCCTGCTAATCCTAGCATGATAAAGAAGATTCAAAGAGAGTGAGATGCGAGCTCCTTTCATTCAGTCAGTAGCTTCAAACATTTCTGGTATATGAATAACATGATGTTTTTCAATGGCAGAAATCAATGAATATTGTAAATGCACAAACAGTAATTTCTCCGCATTGCAAGGTGCAATTCTGAATTTTTTTGCTTTTTGCTGCTAATCCTAGCATGATAAAGAAGATTCAAAGAGAGTGAGATGCCAGCTCCTTTCATTCAGTCAGTAGCTTCAAACATTTCTGGACGTTTTTCAATGGCAAAAATCAATGAATATTGTAAATGCACAAACATTAATATCTCCACATTGGAAGGTGCAATTTTGAAATTTTTTGCTTTTTCCTGCTAATCCTGGCATGATAAAGAAGATTCAAAGAGAGTGAGATGCCAGCTCTTTTCATTCAGTCAGTAGCTTCAAACATTTCTGGTATATGAATAACATGATGTTTTTCAATGGCAAAAATCAATGAATATTGTAAATGCACAAACAGTAATTTCTCCGCATTGCAAGGTGCAATTCTGAAATTTTTTGCTTTTTCCTGCTAATCCTAGCATGATAAAGAAGATTCAAAGAGAGTGAGATGCCAGCTCCTTTCATTCAGTCAGTAGCTTCAAACATTTCTGGACATTTTTCAATGGCAAAAATCAATGAATATTGTAAATGCACAAACAGTAATAACTCCACATTGCAAGGTGCAATTCTGAAATTTTTTGCTTTTTCCTGCTAATCCTAGCATGATAAAGAAGATTCAAAGAGAGTGAGATGCCAGCTCCTTTCATTCAGTCAGTAGCTTCAAACATTTCTGGACGTTTTTCAATGGCAAAAATCAATGAATATTGTAAATGCACAAACAGTAATATCTCCACATTGCAAGGTGCAATTCTGAAATTTTTTGCTTTTTCCTGCTAATCCTAGCATGATAAAGAAGATTCAAAGAGAGTGAGATGCCAGCTCTTTTCATTCAGTCAGTAGCTTCAAACATTTCTGGTATATGAATAACATGATGTTTTTCAATGGCAAAAATCAATGAATATTGTAAATGCACAAACAGTAATTTCTCCGCATTGCAAGGTGCAATTCTGAAATTTTTTGCTTTTTCCTGCTAATCCTAGCATGATAAAGAAGATTCAAAGAGAGTGAGATGCCAGCTCCTTTCATTCAGTCAGTAGCTTCAAACATTTCTGGACATTTTTCAATGGCAAAAATCAATGAATATTGTAAATGCACAAACAGTAATATCTCCACATTGCAAGGTGCAATTCTGAAATTTTTTGCTTTTTCCTGCTAATCCTAGAATGATAAAGAAGATTCAAAGAGAGTGAGATGCCAGCTCCTTTCATTCAGTCAGTAGCTTCAAACATTTCTGGACATTTTTCAATGGCAAAAATCAATGAATATTGTAAATGCACAAACAGTAATAACTCCACATTGCAAGGTGCAATTCTGAAATTTTTTGCTTTTTCCTGCTAATCCTAGCATGATAAAGAAGATTCAAAGAGAGTGAGATGCCAGCTCCTTTCATTCAGTCAGTAGCTTCAAACATTTCTGGACGTTTTTCAATGGCAAAACTCAATGAATATTGTAAATGCACAAACAGTAATATCTCCACATTGCAAGGTGCAATTCTGAAATTTTTTGCTTTTTCCTGCTAATCCTGGCATGATAAAGAAAATTCAAAGAGAGTGAGATGCCAGCTCCTTTCATTCAGTCAGTAGCTTCAAACATTTCTGGACATTTTTCAATGGCAAAAATCAATGAATATTGTAAATGCACAAACAGTAATAACTCCACATTGCAAGGTGCAATTCTGAAATTTTTTGCTTTTTCCTGCTAATCCTAGCATGATAAAGAAGATTCAAAGAGAGTGAGATGCCAGCTCTTTTCATTCAGTCAGTAGCTTCAAACATTTCTGGTATATGAATAACATGATGTTTTTCAATGGCAAAAATCAATGAATATTGTAAATGCACAAACAGTAATTTCTCCGCATTGCAAGGTGCAATTCTGTAATTTTTTGCTTTTTCCTGCTAATCCTAGCATGATAAAGAAGATTCAAAGAGAGTGAGATGCCAGCTCCTTTCATTCAGTCAGTAGCTTCAAACATTTCTGGACGTTTTTCAATGGCAAAAATCAATGAATATTGTAAATGCACAAACAGTAATATCTCCGCATTGTAACGTGCAATTCTGAAATTTTTTGCTTTTTCCTGCTCCTCTTAGCATGATAAAGAAGATTCAAAGAGAGTGAGATGCCAGCTCTTTTCATTCAGTCAGTAGCTTCAAACATTTCTGGTATATGAATAACATGATGTTTTTCAATGGCAAAAATCAATGAATATTGTAAATGCACAAACAGTAATTTCTCCACATTGCAAGGTGCAATTCTGAAATTTTTTGCTTTTTCCTGCTAATCCTAGCATGATAAAGAAGATTCAAAGAGAGTGAGATGCCAGCTCCTTTCATTCAGTCAGTAGCTTCAAACATTTCTGGACGTTTTTCAATGGCAAAAATCAATGAATATTGTAAATGCACAAACAGTAATATCTCCACATTGCAAGGTGCAATTCTGAAATTTTTTGCTTTTTCCTGCTAATCCTGGCATGATAAAGAAGATTCAAAGAGAATGAGATGCCAGCTCTTTTCATTCAGTCAGTAGCTTCAAACATTTCTGGTATATGAATAACATGATGTTTTTCAATGGCAAAAATCAATGAATATTGTAAATGCACAAACAGTAATTTCTCCGCATTGCAAGGTGCAATTCTGAAATTTTTTGCTTTTTCCTGCTAATCCTAGCATGATAAAGAAGATTCAAAGAGAGTGAGATGCGAGCTCCTTTCATTCAGTCAGTAGCTTCAAACATTTCTGGTATATGAATAACATGATGTTTTTCAATGGCAGAAATCAATGAATATTGTAAATGCACAAACAGTAATTTCTCCGCATTGCAAGGTGCAATTCTGAATTTTTTTGCTTTTTGCTGCTAATCCTAGCATGATAAAGAAGATTCAAAGAGAGTGAGATGCCAGCTCCTTTCATTCAGTCAGTAGCTTCAAACATTTCAGGACGTTTTTCAATGGCAAAAATCAATGAATATTGTAAATGCACAAACATTAATATCTCCACATTGCAAGGTGCAATTTTGAAATTTTTTGCTTTTTCCTGCTAATCCTGGCATGATAAAGAAGATTCAAAGAGAGTGAGATGCCAGCTCTTTTCATTCAGTCAGTAGCTTCAAACATTTCTGGTATATGAATAACATGATGTTTTTCAATGGCAAAAATCAATGAATATTGTAAATGCACAAACAGTAATTTCTCCGCATTGCAAGGTGCAATTCTGAAATTTTTTGCTTTTTCCTGCTAATCCTAGCATGATAAAGAAGATTCAAAGAGAGTGAGATGCCAGCTCCTTTCATTCAGTCAGTAGCTTCAAACATTTCTGGACATTTTTCAATGGCAAAAATCAATGAATATTGTAAATGCACAAACAGTAATAACTCCACATTGCAAGGTGCAATTCTGAAATTTTTTGCTTTTTCCTGCTAATCCTAGCATGATAAAGAAGATTCAAAGAGAGTGAGATGCCAGCTCCTTTCATTCAGTCAGTAGCTTCAAACATTTCTGGATGTTTTTCAATGGCAAAAATCAATGAATATTGTAAATGCACAAACAGTAATATCTCCACATTGCAAGGTGCAATTCTGAAATTTTTTGCTTTTTCCTGCTAATCCTAGCATGATAAAGAAGATTCAAAGAGAGTGAGATGCCAGCTCTTTTCATTCAGTCAGTAGCTTCAAACATTTCTGGTATATGAATAACATGATGTTTTTCAATGGCAAAAATCAATGAATATTGTAAATGCACAAACAGTAATTTCTCCGCATTGCAAGGTGCAATTCTGAAATTTTTTGCTTTTTCCTGCTAATCCTAGCATGATAAAGAAGATTCAAAGAGAGTGAGATGCCAGCTCCTTTCATTCAGTCAGTAGCTTCAAACATTTCTGGACATTTTTCAATGGCAAAAATCAATGAATATTGTAAATGCACAAACAGTAATATCTCCACATTGCAAGGTGCAATTCTGAAATTTTTTGCTTTTTCCTGCTAATCCTAGAATGATAAAGAAGATTCAAAGAGAGTGAGATGCCAGCTCCTTTCATTCAGTCAGTAGCTTCAAACATTTCTGGACATTTTTCAATGGCAAAAATCAATGAATATTGTAAATGCACAAACAGTAATAACTCCACATTGCAAGGTGCAATTCTGAAATTTTTTGCTTTTTCCTGCTAATCCTAGCATGATAAAGAAGATTCAAAGAGAGTGAGATGCCAGCTCCTTTCATTCAGTCAGTAGCTTCAAACATTTCTGGACGTTTTTCAATGGCAAAAATCAATGAATATTGTAAATGCACAAACAGTAATATCTCCACATTGCAAGGTGCAATTCTGAAATTGTTTGCTTTTTCCTGCTAATCCTGGCATGATAAAGAAAATTCAAAGAGAGTGAGATGCCAGCTCCTTTCATTCAGTCAGTAGCTTCAAACATTTCTGGACATTTTTCAATGGCAAAAATCAATGAATATTGTAAATGCACAAACAGTAATAACTCCACATTGCAAGGTGCAATTCTGAAATTTTTTGCTTTTTCCTGCTAATCCTAGCATGATAAAGAAGATTCAAAGAGAGTGAGATGCCAGCTCCTTTCATTCAGTCAGTAGCTTCAAACATTTCTGGACGTTTTTCAATGGCAAAAATCAATGAATATTGTAAATGCACAAACAGTAATATCTCCACATTGCAAGGTGCAATTCTGAAATTTTTTGCTTTTTCCTGCTAATCCTAGCATGATAAAGAAGATTCAAAGAGAGTGAGATGCCAGCTCTTTTCATTCAGTCAGTAGCTTCAAACATTTCTGGTATATGAATAACATGATGTTTTTCAATGGCAAAAATCAATGAATATTGTAAATGCACAAACAGTAATTTCTCCGCATTGCAAGGTGCAATTCTGAAATTTTTTGCTTTTTCCTGCTAATCCTAGCATGATAAAGAAGATTCAAAGAGAGTGAGATGCCAGCTCCTTTCATTCAGTCAGTAGCTTCAAACATTTCTGGACGTTTTTCAATGGCAAAAATCAATGAATATTGTAAATGCACAAACAGTAATATCTCCACATTGTAACGTGCAATTCTGAAATTTTTTGCTTTTTCCTGCTCCTCTTAGCATGATAAAGAAGATTCAAAGAGAGTGAGATGCCAGCTCTTTTCATTCAGTCAGTAGCTTCAAACATTTCTGGTATATGAATAACATGATGTTTTTCAATGGCAAAAATCAATGAATATTGTAAATGCACAAACAGTAATTTCTCCGCATTGCAAGGTGCAATTCTGAAATTTTTTGCTTTTTCCTGCTAATCCTAGCATGATAAAGAAGATTCAAAGAGAGTGAGATGCCAGCTCCTTTCATTCAGTCAGTAGCTTCAAACATTTCTGGACGTTTTTCAATGGCAAAAATCAATGAATATTGTAAATGCACAAACAGTAATATCTCCACATTGCAAGGTGCAATTCTGAAATTTTTTGCTTTTTCCTGCTAATCCTGGCATGATAAAGAAGATTCAAAGAGAGTGAGATGCCAGCTCTTTTCATTCAGTCAGTAGCTTCAAACATTTCTGGTATATGAATAACATGATGTTTTTCAATGGCAAAAATCAATGAATATTGTAAATGCACAAACAGTAATTTCTCCGCATTGCAAGGTGCAATTCTGAAATTTTTTGCTTTTTCCTGCTAATCCTAGCATGATAAAGAAGATTCAAAGAGAGTGAGATGCCAGCTCCTTTCATTCAGTCAGTAGCTTCAAACATTTCTGGACGTTTTTCAATGGCAAAAATCAATGAATATTGTAAATGCACAAACAGTAATATCTCCACATTGCAAGGTGCAATTCTGAAATTTTTTGCTTTTTCCTGCTAATCCTGGCATGATAAAGAAGATTCAAAGAGAGTGAGATGCCAGCTCTTTTCATTTAGTCAGTAGCTTCAAACATTTCTGGTATATGAATAACATGATGTTTTTCAATGGCAAAAATCAATGAATATTGTAAATGCACAAACAGTAATTTCTCCGCATTGCAAGGTGCAATTCTGAAATTTTTTGCTTTTTCCTGCTAATCCTAGCATGATAAAGAAGATTCAAAGAGAGTGAGATGCCAGCTCCTTTCATTCAGTCAGTAGCTTCAAACATTTCTGGACATTTTTCAATGGCAAGAATCAATGAATATTGTAAATGCACAAACAGTAATAACTCCACATTGCAAGGTGCAATTCTGAAATTTTTTGCTTTTTCCTGCTAATCCTAGCATGATAAAGAAGATTCAAAGAGAGTGAGATGCCAGCTCCTTTCATTCAGTCAGTAGCTTCAAACATTTCTGGACGTTTTTCAATGGCAAAAATCAATGAATATTGTAAATGCACAAACAGTAATATCTCCACATTGCAAGGTGCAATTCTGAAATTTTTTGCTTTTTCCTGCTAATCCTAGCATGATAAAGAAGATTCAAAGAGAGTGAGATGCCAGCTCTTTTCATTCAGTCAGTAGCTTCAAACATTTCTGGTATATGAATAACATGATGTTTTTCAATGGCAAAAATCAATGAATATTGTAAATGCACAAACAGTAATTTCTCCGCATTGCAAGGTGCAATTCTGAAATTTTTTGCTTTTTGCTGCTAATCCTAGCATGATAAGGAAGATTCAAAGAGAGTGAGATGCCAGCTCCTTTCATTCAGTCAGTAGCTTCAAACATTTCTGGACGTTTTTCAATGGCAAAAATCAATGAATATTGTAAATGCACAAACATTAATATCTCCAAATTGCAAGGTGCAATTTTGAAATTTTTTGCTTTTTCCTGCTAATCCTGGCATGATAAAGAAGATTCAAAGAGAGTGAGATGCCAGCTCTTTTCATTCAGTCAGTAGCTTCAAACATTTCTGGTATATGAATAACATGATGTTTTTCAATGGCAAAAATCAATGAATATTGTAAATGCACAAACAGTAATTTCTCCGCATTGCAAGGTGCAATTCTGAAATTTTTTGCTTTTTCCTGCTAATCCTAGCATGATAAAGAAGATTCAAAGAGAGTGAGATGCGAGCTCCTTTCATTCAGTCAGTAGCTTCAAACATTTCTGGTATATGAATAACATGATGTTTTTCAATGGCAAAAATCAATGAATATTGTAAATGCACAAACAGTAATTTCTCCGCATTGCAAGGTGCAATTCTGAATTTTTTTGCTTTTTGCTGCTAATCCTAGCATGATAAAGAAGATTCAAAGAGAGTGAGATGCCAGCTCCTTTCATTCAGTCAGTAGCTTCAAACATTTCTGGACGTTTTTCAATGGCAAAAATCAATGAATATTGTAAATGCACAAACATTAATATCTCCACATTGCAAGGTGCAATTTTGAAATTTTTTGCTTTTTCCTGCTAATCCTGGCATGATAAAGAAGATTCAAAGAGAGTGAGATGCCAGCTCTTTTCATTCAGTCAGTAGCTTCAAACATTTCTGGTATATGAATAACATGATGTTTTTCAATGGCAAAAATCAATGAATATTGTAAATGCACAAACAGTAATTTCTCCGCATTGCAAGGTGCAATTCTGAAATTTTTTGCTTTTTCCTGCTAATCCTAGCATGATAAAGAAGATTCAAAGAGAGTGAGATGCCAGCTCCTTTCATTCAGTCAGTAGCTTCAAACATTTCTGGACATTTTTCAATGGCAAAAATCAATGAATATTGTAAATGCACAAACAGTAATAACTCCACATTGCAAGGTGCAATTCTGAAATTTTTTGATTTTTCCTGCTAATCCTAGCATGATAAAGAAGATTCAAAGAGAGTGAGATGCCAGCTCCTTTCATTCAGTCAGTAGCTTCAAACATTTCTGGACGTTTTTCAATGGCAAAAATCAATGAATATTGTAAATGCACAAACAGTAATATCTCCACATTGCAAGGTGCAATTCTGAAATTTTTTGCTTTTTCCTGCTAATCCTAGCATGATAAAGAAGATTCAAAGAGAGTGAGATGCCAGCTCTTTTCATTCAGTCAGTAGCTTCAAACATTTCTGGTATATGAATAACATGATGTTTTTCAATGGCAAAAATCAATGAATACTGTAAATGCACAAACAGTAATTTCTCCGCATTGCAAGGTGCAATTCTGAAATTTTTTGCTTTTTCCTGCTAATCCTAGCATGATAAAGAAGATTCAAAGAGAGTGAGATGCCAGCTCCTTTCATTCAGTCAGTAGCTTCAAACATTTCTGGACATTTTTCAATGGCAAAAATCAATGAATATTGTAAATGCACAAACAGTAATATCTCCACATTGCAAGGTGCAATTCTGAAATTTTTTGCTTTTTCCTGCTAATCCTAGAATGCTAAAGAAGATTCAAAGAGAGTGAGATGCCAGCTCCTTTCATTCAGTCAGTAGCTTCAAACATTTCTGGACATTTTTCAATGGCAAAAATCAATGAATATTGTAAATGCACAAACAGTAATAACTCCACATTGCAAGGTGCAATTCTGAAATTTTTTGCTTTTTCCTGCTAATCCTAGCATGATAAAGAAGATTCAAAGAGAGTGAGATGCCAGCTCCTTTCATTCAGTCAGTAGCTTCAAACATTTCTGGACGTTTTTCAATGGCAAAAATCAATGAATATTGTAAATGCACAAACAGTAATATCTCCACATTGCAAGGTGCAATTCTGAAATTTTTTGCTTTTTCCTGCTAATCCTGGCATGATAAAGAAAATTCAAAGAGAGTGAGATGCCAGCTCCTTTCATTCAGTCAGTAGCTTCAAACATTTCTGGACGTTTTTCAATGGCAAAAATCAATGAATATTGTAAATGCACAAACATTAATATCTCCACATTGCAAGGTGCAATTTTGAAATTTTTTGCTTTTTCCTGCTAATCCTGGCATGATAAAGAAGATTCAAAGAGAGTGAGATGCCAGCTCTTTTCATTCAGTCAGTAGCTTCAAACATTTCTGGTATATGAATAACATGATGTTTTTCAATGGCAAAAATCAATGAATATTGTAAATGCACAAACAGTAATTTCTCCGCATTGCAAGGTGCAATTCTGAAATTTTTTGCTTTTTCCTGCTAATCCTAGCATGATAAAGAAGATTCAAAGAGAGTGAGATGCGAGCTCCTTTCATTCAGTCAGTAGCTTCAAACATTTCTGGTATATGAATAACATGATGTTTTTCAATGGCAAAAATCAATGAATATTGTAAATGCACAAACAGTAATTTCTCCGCATTGCAAGGTGCAATTCTGAATTTTTTTGCTTTTTGCTGCTAATCCTAGCATGATAAAGAAGATTCAAAGAGAGTGAGATGCCAGCTCCTTTCATTCAGTCAGTAGCTTCAAACATTTCTGGACGTTTTTCAATGGCAAAAATCAATGAATATTGTAAATGCACAAACATTAATATCTCCACATTGCAAGGTGCAATTTTGAAATTTTTTGCTTTTTCCTGCTAATCCTGGCATGATAAAGAAGATTCAAAGAGAGTGAGATGCCAGCTCTTTTCATTCAGTCAGTAGCTTCAAACATTTCTGGTATATGAATAACATGATGTTTTTCAATGGCAAAAATCAATGAATATTGTAAATGCACAAACAGTAATTTCTCCGCATTGCAAGGTGCAATTCTGAAATTTTTTGCTTTTTCCTGCTAATCCTAGCATGATAAAGAAGATTCAAAGAGAGTGAGATGCCAGCTCCTTTCATTCAGTCAGTAGCTTCAAACATTTCTGGACATTTTTCAATGGCAAAAATCAATGAATATTGTAAATGCACAAACAGTAATAACTCCACATTGCAAGGTGCAATTCTGAAATTTTTTGATTTTTCCTGCTAATCCTAGCATGATAAAGAAGATTCAAAGAGAGTGAGATGCCAGCTCCTTTCATTCAGTCAGTAGCTTCAAACATTTCTGGACGTTTTTCAATGGCAAAAATCAATGAATATTGTAAATGCACAAACAGTAATATCTCCACATTGCAAGGTGCAATTCTGAAATTTTTTGCTTTTTCCTGCTAATCCTAGCATGATAAAGAAGATTCAAAGAGAGTGAGATGCCAGCTCTTTTCATTCAGTCAGTAGCTTCAAACATTTCTGGTATATGAATAACATGATGTTTTTCAATGGCAAAAATCAATGAATATTGTAAATGCACAAACAGTAATTTCTCCGCATTGCAAGGTGCAATTCTGAAATTTTTTGCTTTTTCCTGCTAATCCTAGCATGATAAAGAAGATTCAAAGAGAGTGAGATGCCAGCTCCTTTCATTCAGTCAGTAGCTTCAAACATTTCTGGACATTTTTCAATGGCAAAAATCAATGAATATTGTAAATGCACAAACAGTAATATCTCCACATTGCAAGGTGCAATTCTGAAATTTTTTGCTTTTTCCTGCTAATCCTAGAATGCTAAAGAAGATTCAAAGAGAGTGAGATGCCAGCTCCTTTCATTCAGTCAGTAGCTTCAAACATTTCTGGACATTTTTCAATGGCAAAAATCAATGAATATTGTAAATGCACAAACAGTAATATCTCCACATTGCAAGGTGCAATTCTGAAATTTTTTGCTTTTTCCTGCTAATCCTAGCATGATAAAGAAAATTCAAAGAGAGTGAGATGCCAGCTCCTTTCATTCAGTCAGTAGCTTCAAACATTTCTTGACATTTTTCAATGGCAAAAATCAATGAATATTGTAAATGCACAAACAGTAATAACTCCACATTGCAAGGTGCAATTCTGAAATTTTTTGCTTTTTCCTGCTAATCCTAGCATGATAAAGAAGATTCAAAGAGAGTGAGATGCCAGCTCCTTTCATTCAGTCAGTAGCTTCAAACATTTCTGGACGTTTTTCAATGGCAAAAATCAATGAATATTGTAAATGCACAAACAGTAATATCTCCACATTGCAAGGTGCAATTCTGAAATTTTTTGCTTTTTCCTACTAATCCTAGCATGATAAAGAAGATTCAAAGAGAGTGAGATGCCAGCTCTTTTCATTCAGTCAGTAGCTTCAAACATTTCTGGTATATGAATAACATGATGTTTTTCAATGGCAAAAATCAATGAATATTGTAAATGCACAAACAGTAATTTCTCCGCATTGCAAGGTGCAATTCTGACATTTTTTGCTTTTTCCTGCTAATCCTAGCATGATAAAGAAGATTCAAAGAGAGTGAGATGCCAGCTCCTTTCATTCAGTCAGTAGCTTCAAACATTTCTGGACGTTTTTCAATGGCAAAAATCAATGAATATTGTAAATGCACAAACATTAATATCTCCACATTGCAAGGTGCAATTTTGAAATTTTTTGCCTTTTCCTGCTAATCCTGGCATGATAAAGAAGATTCAAAGAGAGTGAGATGCCAGCTCTTTTCATTCAGTCAGTAGCTTCAAACATTTCTGGTATATGAATAACATGATGTTTTTCAATGGCAAAAATCAATGAATATTGTAAATGCACAAACAGTAATTTCTCCGCATTGCAAGGTGCAATTCTGAAATTTTTTGCTTTTTCCTGCTAATCCTAGCATGATAAAGAAGATTCAAAGAGAGTGAGATGCCAGCTCCTTTCATTCAGTCAGTAGCTTCAAACATTTCTGGACATTTTTCAATGGCAAAAATCAATGAATATTGTAAATGCACAAACAGTAATAACTCCACATTGCAAGGTGCAATTCTGAAATTTTTTGCTTTTTCCTGCTAATCCTAGCATGATAAAGAAGATTAAAAGAGAGTGAGATGCCAGCTCCTTTCATTCAGTCAGTAGCTTCAAACATTTCTGGACGTTTTTCAATGGCAAAAATCAATGAATATTGTAAATGCACAAACAGTAATATCTCCACATTGCAAGGTGCAATTCTGAAATTTTTTGCTTTTTCCTGCTAATCCTAGCATGATAAAGAAGATTCAAAGAGAGTGAGATGCCAGCTCTTTTCATTCAGTCAGTAGCTTCAAACATTTCTGGTATATGAATAACATGATGTTTTTCAATGGCAAAAATCAATGAATATTGTAAATGCACAAACAGTAATTTCTCCGCATTGCAAGGTGCAATTCTGAAATTTTTTGCTTTTTCCTGCTAATCCTAGCATGATAAAGAAGATTCAAAGAGAGTGAGATGCCAGCTCCTTTCATTCAGTCAGTAGCTTCAAACATTTCTGGACGTTTTTCAATGGCAAAAATCAATGAATATTGTAAATGCACAAACAGTAATATCTCCACATTGCAAGGTGCAATTCTGAAATTTTTTGCTTTTTCCTGCTCCTCTTAGCATGATAAAGAAGATTCAAAGAGAGTGAGATGCCAGCTCTTTTCATTCAGTCAGTAGCTTCAAACATTTCTGGTATATGAATAACATGATGTTTTTCAATGGCAAAAATCAATGAATATTGTAAATGCACAAACAGTAATTTCTCCGCATTGCAAGGTGCAATTCTGAAATTTTTTGCTTTTTCCTGCTAATCCTAGCATGATAAAGAAGATTCAAAGAGAGTGAGATGCCAGCTCCTTTCATTCAGTCAGTAGCTTCAAACATTTCTGGACGTTTTTCAATGGCAAAAATCAATGAATATTGTAAATGCACAAACAGTAATTTCTCCGCATTGCAAGGTGCAATTCTGAAATTTTTTGCTTTTTCCTGCTAATCCTAGCATGATAAAGAAGATTCAAAGAGAGTGAGATGCCACGACCTTTCATTCAGTCAGTAGCTTCAAACATTTCTGGACGTTTTTCAATGGCAAAAATCAATGAATATTGTAAATGCACAAACAGTAATATCTCCACATTGCAACGTGCAATTCTGAAATTTTTTGCTTTTTCCTGCTCCACTTAGCATGATAAAGAAGATTCAAAGAGAGTGAGATGCCAGTTCCTTTCATTCAGTCAGTAGCTTCAAACATTTCTGGACGTTTTTCAATGGCAAAAATCAATGAATATTGTAAATGCACAAACAGTAATATCTCCACATTGCAAGGTGCAATTCTGAAATTTTTTGCTTTTTCCTGCTAATCCTAGCATGATAAAGAAGATTCAAAGAGAGTGAGATGCCAGCTCCTTTCATTCAGTCAGTAGCTTCAAACATTTCTGGACGTTTTTCAATGGCAAAAATCAATGAATATTGTAAATGCACAAACAGTAATATCTCCACATTGCAAGGTGCAATTCTGAAATTTTTTGCTTTTTCCTGCTAATCCTGGCATGATAAAGAAGATTCAAAGAGAGTGAGATGCCAGCTCTTTTCATTCAGTCAGTAGCTTCAAACATTTCTGGTATATGAATAACATGATGTTTTTCAATGGCAAAAATCAATGAATATTGTAAATGCACAAACAGTAATTTCTCCGCATTGCAAGGTGCAATTCTGAAATTTTTTGCTTTTTCCTGCTAATCCTAGCATGATAAAGAAGATTCAAAGAGAGTGAGATGCCAGCTCTTTTCATTCAGTCAGTAGCTTCAAACATTTCTGGACGTTTTTCAATGGCAAAAATCAATGAATATTGTAAATGCACAAACAGTAATATCTCCACATTGCAAGGTGCAATTCTGAAATTTTTTGCTTTTTCCTGCTAATCCTAGCATGATAAAGAAGATTCAAAGAGAGTGAGATGCCAGCTCTTTTCATTCAGTCAGTAGCTTCAAACATTTCTGGTATATGAATAACATGATGTTTTTCAATGGCAAAAATCAATGAATATTGTAAATGCACAAACAGTAATTTCTACGCATTGCAAGGTGCAATTCTGAAATTTTTTGCTTTTTGTTGCTAATCCTAGCATGATAAAGAAGATTCAAAGAGAGTGAGATGCCAGCTCCTTTCATTCAGTCAGTAGCTTCAAACATTTCTGGACGTTTTTCAATGGCAAAAATCAATGAATATTGTAAATGCACAAACATTAATATCTCCACATTGCAAGGTGCAATTTTGAATTTTTTTGCTTTTTCCTGCTAATCCTGGCATGATAAAGAAGATTCAAAGAGAGTGAGATGCCAGCTCTTTTCATTCAGTCAGTAGCTTCAAACATTTCTGGTATATGAATAACATGATGTTTTTCAATGGCAAAAATCAATGAATATTGTAAATGCACAAACAGTAATTTCTCCGCATTGCAAGGTGCAATTCTGAAATTTTTTGCTTTTTCCTGCTAATCCTAGCATGATAAAGAAGATTCAAAGAGAGTGAGATGCCAGCTCCTTTCATTCAGTCAGTAGCTTCAAACATTTCTGGACATTTTTCAATGGCAAAAATCAATGAATATTGTAAATGCACAAACAGTAATAACTCCACATTGCAAGGTGCAATTCTGAAATTTTTTGCTTTTTCCTGCTAATCCTAGCATGATAAAGAAGATTCAATGAGAGTGAGATGCCAGCTCCTTTCATTCAGTCAGTAGCTTCAAACATTTCTGGACGTTTTTCAATGGCAAAAATCAATGAATATTGTAAATGCACAAACAGTAATATCTCCACATTGCAAGGTGCAATTCTGAAATTTTTTGCTTTTTCCTGCTAATCCTAGCATGATAAAGAAGATTCAAAGAGAGTGAGATGCCAGCTATTTTCATTCAGTCAGTAGCTTCAAACATTTCTGGTATATGAATAACATGATGTTTTTCAATGGCAAAAATCAATGAATATTGTAAATGCACAAACAGTAATTTCTCCGCATTGCAAGGTGCAATTCTGAAATTTTTTGCTTTTTCCTGCTAATCCAAGCATGATAAAGAAGATTCAAAGAGAGTGAGATGCCAGCTCCTTTCATTCAGTCAGTAGCTTCAAACATTTCTGGACATTTTTCAATGGCAAAAATCAATGAATATTGTAAATGCACAAACAGTAATAACTCCACATTGCAAGGTGCAATTCTGAAATTTTTTGCTTTTTCCTGCTAATCCTAGCATGATAAAGAAGATTCAAAGAGAGTGAGATGCCACGACCTTTCATTCAGTCAGTAGCTTCAAACATTTCTGGACGTTTTTCAATGGCAAAAATCAATGAATATTGTAAATGCACAAACAGTAATATCTCCACATTGCAAGGTGCAATTCTGAAATTTTTTGCTTTTTCCTGCTCCTCTTAGCATGATAAAGAAGATTCAAAGAGAGTGAGATGCCAGCTCTTTTCATTCAGTCAGTAGCTTCAAACATTTCTGGTATATGAATAACATGATGTTTTTCAATGGCAAAAATCAATGAATATTGTAAATGCACAAACAGTAATTTCTCCGCATTGCAAGGTGCAATTCTGAAATTTTTTGCTTTTTCCTGCTAATCCTAGCATGATAAAGAAGATTCAAAGAGAGTGAGATGCCAGCTCCTTTCATTCAGTCAGTAGCTTCAAACATTTCTGGACGTTTTTCAATGGCAAAAATCAATGAATATTGTAAATGCACAAACAGTAATATCTCCACATTGCAAGGTGCAATTCTGAAATTTTTTGCTTTTTCCTGCTCCTCTTAGCATGATAAAGAAGATTCAAAGAGAGTGAGATGCCAGCTCTTTTCATTCAGTCAGTAGCTTCAAACATTTCTGGTATATGAATAACATGATGTTTTTCAATGGCAAAAATCAATGAATATTGTAAATGCACAAACAGTAATTTCTCCGCATTGCAAGGTGCAATTCTGAAATTTTTTGCTTTTTCCTGCTAATCCTAGCATGATAAAGAAGATTCAAAGAGAGTGAGATGCCAGCTCCTTTCATTCAGTCAGTAGCTTCAAACATTTCTGGACGTTTTTCAATGGCAAAAATCAATGAATATTGTAAATGCACAAACAGTAATTTCTCCGCATTGCAAGGTGCAATTCTGAAATTTTTTGCTTTTTCCTGCTAATCCTAGCATGATAAAGAAGATTCAAAGAGAGTGAGATGCCACGACCTTTCATTCAGTCAGTAGCTTCAAACATTTCTGGACGTTTTTCAATGGCAAAAATCAATGAATATTGTAAATGCACAAACAGTAATATCTCCACATTGCAACGTGCAATTCTGAAATTTTTTGCTTTTTCCTGCTCCACTTAGCATGATAAAGAAGATTCAAAGAGAGTGAGATGCCAGCTCCTTTCATTCAGTCAGTAGCTTCAAACATTTCTGGACGTTTTTCAATGGCAAAAATCAATGAATATTGTAAATGCACAAACAGTAATATCTCCACATTGCAAGGTGCAATTCTGAAATTTTTTGCTTTTTCCTGCTAATCCTAGCATGATAAAGAAGATTCAAAGAGAGTGAGATGCCAGCTCCTTTCATTCAGTCAGTAGCTTCAAACATTTCTGGACGTTTTTCAATGGCAAAAATCAATGAATATTGTAAATGCACAAACAGTAATATCTCCACATTGCAAGGTGCAATTCTGAAATTTTTTGCTTTTTCCTGCTAATCCTGGCATGATAAAGAAGATTCAAAGAGAGTGAGATGCCAGCTCTTTTCATTCAGTCAGTAGCTTCAAACATTTCTGGTATATGAATAACATGATGTTTTTCAATGGCAAAAATCAATGAATATTGTAAATGCACAAACAGTAATTTCTCCGCATTGCAAGGTGCAATTCTGAAATTTTTTGCTTTTTCCTGCTAATCCTAGCATGATAAAGAAGATTCAAAGAGAGTGAGATGCCAGCTCTTTTCATTCAGTCAGTAGCTTCAAACATTTCTGGACGTTTTTCAATGGCAAAAATCAATGAATATTGTAAATGCACAAACATTAATATCTCCACATTGCAAGGTGCAATTCTGAAATTTTTTGCTTTTTCCTGCTAATCCTAGCATGATAAAGAAGATTCAAAGAGAGTGAGATGCCAGCTCTTTTCATTCAGTCAGTAGCTTCAAACATTTCTGGTATATGAATAACATGATGTTTTTCAATGGCAAAAATCAATGAATATTGTAAATGCACAAACAGTAATTTCTCCGCATTGCAAGGTGCAATTCTGAAATTTTTTGCTTTTTCCTGCTAATCCTAGCATGATAAAGAAGATTCAAAGAGAGTGAGATGCCAGCTCCTTTCATTCAGTCAGTAGCTTCAAACATTTCTGGACGTTTTTCAATGGCAAAAATCAATGAATATTGTAAATGCACAAACAGTAATATCTCCACATTGCAAGGTGCAATTCTGAAATTTTTTGCTTTTTCCTGCTCCTCTTAGCATGATAAAGAAGATTCAAAGAGAGTGAGATGCCAGCTCTTTTCATTCAGTCAGTAGCTTCAAACATTTCTGGTATATGAATAAGATGATGTTTTTCAATGGCAAAAATCAATGAATATTGTAAATGCACAAACAGTAATTTCTCCGCATTGCAAGGTGCAATTCTGAAATTTTTTGCTTTTTCCTGCTAATCCTAGCATGATAAAGAAGATTCAAAGAGAGTGAGATGCCAGCTCCTTTCATTCAGTCAGTAGCTTCAAACATTTCTGGACGTTTTTCAATGGCAAAAATCAATGAATATTGTAAATGCACAATCAGTAATATCTCCACATTGCAAGGTGCAATTCTGAAATTTTTTGCTTTCTCCTGCTAATCCTGGCATGATAAAGAAGATTCAAAGAGAGTGAGATGCCAGCTCTTTTCATTCAGTCAGTAGCTTCAAACATTTCTGGTATATGAATAACATGATGTTTTTCAATGGCAAAAATCAATGAATATTGTAAATGCACAAACAGTAATTTCTCCGCATTGCAAGGTGCAATTCTGAAATTTTTAGCTTTTTCCTGCTAATCCTAGCATGATAAAGAAGATTCAAAGAGAGTGAGATGCCACGACCTTTCATTCAGTCAGTAGCTTCAAACATTTCTGGACGTTTTTCAATGGCAAAATTCAATGAATATTGTAAATGCACAAAGAGTAATATCTCCACATTGCAAGGTGCAATTCTGAAATTTTTTGCTTTTTCCTGCTAATCCTAGCATGATAAAGAAGATTCAAAGAGAGTGAGATGCCAGCTCCTTTCATTCAGTCAGTAGCTTCAAACATTTCTGGACATTTTTTAATGGCTAAAATCAATGAATATTGTAAATGCACAAACAGTAATATCTCCACATTGCAAGGTGCAATTCTGAAATTTTTTGCTTTTTCCTGCTAATCCTGGCATGATAAAGAAGATTCAAAGAGAGTGAGATGCCAGCTCTTTTCATTCAGTCAGTAGCTTCAAACATTTCTGGTATATGAATAACATGATGTTTTTCAATGGCAAAAATCAATGAATATTGTAAATGCACAAACAGTAATTTCTCCGCATTGCAAGGTGCAATTCTGAATTTTTTTGCTTTTTCCTGCTAATGCTAGCATGATAAAGAAGATTCAAAGAGAGTGAGATGCCAGCTCCTTTCATTCAGTCAGTAGCTTCAAACATTTCTGGACGTTTTTCAATGGCAAAAATCAATGAATATTGTAAATGCACAAACAGTAATATCTCCACATTGCAAGGTGAAATTCTGAAATTTTTTGCTTTTTCCTGCTCCTCTTAGCATGATAAAGAAGATTCAAAGAGAGTGAGATGCCAGCTCTTTTCATTCAGTCAGTAGCTTCAAACATTTCTGGTATATGAATAACATGATGTTTTTCAATGGCAAAAAGCAAAGAATATTGTAAATGCACAAACAGTAATTTCTCCGCATTGCAAGTTGCAATTCTGAAATTTTTTGCTTTTTCCTGCTACTCCTAGCATGATAAAGAAGATTCAAAGAGAGTGAGATGCCAGCTCCTTTCATTCAGTCAGTAGCTTCAAACATTTCTGGACGTTTTTCAATGGCAAAAATCAATGAATATTGTAAATGCACAAACAGTAATATCTCCACATTGCAAGGTGCAATTCTGAAATTTTTTGCTTTTTCCTGCTCCTCTTAGCATGATAAAGAAGATTCAAAGAGAGTGAGATGCCAGCTCTTTTCATTCAGTCAGTAGCTTCAAACATTTCTGGTATATGAATACCATGATGTTTTTCAATGGCAAAAAGCAATGAATATTGTAAATGCACAAACAGTAATTTCTCCGCATTGCAAGTTGCAATTCTGAAATTTTTTGCTTTTTCCTGCTACTCCTAGCATGATAAAGAAGATTCAAAGAGAGTGAGATGCCAGCTCCTTTCATTCAGTCAGTAGCTTCAAACATTTCTGGACGTTTTTCAATGGCAAAAATCAATGAATATTGTAAATGCACAAACAGTAATATCTCCACATTGCAAGGTGCAATTCTGAAATTTTTTGCTTTTTCCTGCTCCTCTTAGCATGATAAAGAAGATTCAAAGAGAGTGAGATGCCAGCTCTTTTCATTCAGTCAGTAGCTTCAAACATTTCTGGTATATGAATAACATGATGTTTTTCAATGGCAAAATTCAATGAATATTGTAAATGCTCAAACAGTAATTTCTCCGCATTGCAAGGTGCAATTCTGAAATTTTTTGCTTTTTCCTGCTAATCCTAGCATGATAAAGAAGATTCAAAGAGAGTGAGATGCCAGCTCCTTTCATTCAGTCAGTAGCTTCAAACATTTCTGGACGTTTTTCAATGGCAAAAATCAATGAATATTGTAAATGCACAAACAGTAATATCTCCACATTGCAAGGTGCAATTCTGAAATTTTTTGCTTTTTCCTGCTCCTCTTAGCATGATAAAGAAGATTCAAAGAGAGTGAGATGCCAGCTCTTTTCATTCAGTCAGTAGCTTCAAACATTTCTGGTATATGAATAACATGATTTTTTTCAATGGCAAAAATCAATGAATATTGTAAATGCACAAACAGTAATTTCTCCGCATTGCAAGGTGCAATTCTGAAATTTTTTGCTTTTTCCTGCTAATCCTAGCATGATAAAGAAGATTCAAAGAGAGTGAGATGCGAGCTCCTTTCATTCAGTCAGTAGCTTCAAACATTTCTGGACGTTTTTCAATGGCAAAAATCAATGAATATTGTAAATGCACAAACAGTAATTTCTCCGCATTGCAAGGTGCAATTCTGAAATTTTTTGCTTTTTCCTGCTAATCCTAGCATGATAAAGAAGATTCAAAGAGAGTGAGATGCCAGCTCCTTTCATTCAGTCAGTAGCTTCAAACATTTCTGGACGTTTTTCAATGGCAAAAATCAATGAATATTGTAAATGCACAAACAGTAATATCTCCACATTGCAAGGTGCAATTCTGACATTTTTTGCTTTTTCCTGCTCCTCTTAGCATGATAAAGAAGATTCAAAGAGAGTGAGATGCCAGCTCTTTTCATTCAGTCAGTAGCTTCAAACATTTCTGGTATATGAATAACATGATGTTTTTCAATGGCAAAAAGCAATGAATATTGTAAATGCACAAACAGTAATTTCTCCGCATTGCAAGTTGCAATTCTGAAATTTTTTGCTTTTTCCTGCTACTCCTAGCATGATAAAGAAGATTCAAAGAGAGTGAGATGCCAGCTCCTTTCATTCAGTCAGTAGCTTCAAACATTTCTGGACGTTTTTCAATGGCAAAAATCAATGAATATTGTAAATGCACAAACAGTAATATCTCCACATTGCAAGGTGCAATTCTGAAATTTTTTGCTTTTTCCTGCTCCTCTTAGCATGATAAAGAAGATTCAAAGAGAGTGAGATGCCAGCTCTTTTCATTCAGTCAGTAGCTTCAAACATTTCTGGTATATGAATAACATGATGTTTTTCAATGGCAAAAATCAATGAATATTGTAAATGCACAAACAGTAATTTCTCCGCATTGCAAGGTGCAATTCTGAAATTTTTTGCTTTTTCCTGCTAATCCTAGCATGATAAAGAAGATTCAAAGAGAGTGAGATGCCAGCTCCTTTCATTCAGTCAGTAGCTTCAAACATTTCTGGACGTTTTTCAATGGCAAAAATCAATGAATATTGTAAATGCACAAACAGTAATATCTCCACATTGCAAGGTGCAATTCTGAAATTTTTTGCTTTTTCCTGCTCCTCTTAGCATGATAAAGAAGATTCAAAGAGAGTGAGATGCCAGCTCTTTTCATTCAGTCAGTAGCTTCAAACATTTCTGGTATATGAATAACATGATGTTTTTCAATGGCAAAAATCAATGAATATTGTAAATGCACAAACAGTAATTTCTCCGCATTGCAAGGTGCAATTCTGAAATTTTTTGCTTTTTCCTGCTAATCCTAGCATGATAAAGAAGATTCAAAGAGAGTGAGATGCCACGACCTTTCATTCAGTCAGTAGCTTCAAACATTTCTGGACGTTTTTCAATGGCAAAAATCAATGAATATTGTAAATGCACAAACAGTAATATCTCCACATTGCAACGTGCAATTCTGAAATTTTTTGCTTTTTCCTGCTCCTCTTAGCATGATAAAGAAGATTCAAAGAGAGTGAGATGCCAGCTCCTTTCATTCAGTCAGTAGCTTCAAACATTTCTGGACGTTTTTCAATGGCAAAAATCAATGAATATTGTAAATGCACAAACAGTAATATCTCCACATTGCAAGGTGCAATTCTGAAATTTTTTGCTTTTTCCTGCTAATCCTAGCATGATAAAGAAGATTCAAAGAGAGTGAGATGCCAGCTCCTTTCATTCAGTCAGTAGCTTCAAACATTTCTGGACGTTTTTCAATGGCAAAAATCAATGAATATTGTAAATGCACAAACAGTAATATCTCCACATTGCAAGGTGCAATTCTGAAATTTTTTGCTTTTTCCTGCTAATCCTGGCATGATAAAGAAGATTCAAAGAGAGTGAGATGCCAGCTCTTTTCATTCAGTCAGTAGCTTCAAACATTTCTGGTATATGAATAACATGATGTTTTTCAATGGCAAAAATCAATGAATATTGTAAATGCACAAACAGTAATTTCTCCGCATTGCAAGGTGCAATTCTGAAATTTTTTGCTTTTTCCTGCTAATCCTAGCATGATAAAGAAGATTCCAAGAGAGTGAGATGCCAGCTCCTTCAATTCAGTCAGTAGCTTCAAACATTTCTGGACGTTTTTCAATGGCAAAAATCAATGAATATTGTAAATGCACAAACAGTAATATCTCCACATTGCAAGGTGCAATTCTGAAATTTTTTGCTTTTTCCTGCTAATCCTGGCATGATAAAGAAGATTCAAAGAGAGTGAGATGCCAGCTCTTTTCATTCAGTCAGTAGCTTCAAACATTTCTGGTATATGAATAACATGATGTTTTTCAATGGCAAAAATCAATGAATATTGTAAATGCACAAACAGTAATTTCTCCGCATTGCAAGGTGCAATTCTGAAATTTTTTGCTTTTTCCTGCTAATCCTAGCATGATAAAGAAGATTCAAAGAGAGTGAGATGCCACGACCTTTCATTCAGTCAGTAGCTTCAAACATTTCTGGACGTTTTTCAATGGCAAAAATCAATGAATATTGTAAATGCACAAACAGTAATATCTCCACATTGCAACGTGCAATTCTGAATTTTTTTGCTTTTTCCTGCTCCTCTTAGCATGATAAAGAAGATTCAAAGAGAGTGAGATGCCAGCTCCTTTCATTCAGTCAGTAGCTTCAAACATTTCTGGACGTTTTTCAATGGCAAAAATCAATGAATATTGTAAATGCACAAACAGTAATATCTCCACATTGCAAGGTGCAATTCTGAAATTTTTTGCTTTTTCCTGCTAATCCTAGCATGATAAAGAAGATTCAAAGAGAGTGAGATGCCAGCTCCTTTCATTCAGTCAGTAGCTTCAAACATTTCTGGACGTTTTTCAGTGGCAAAAATCAATGAATATTGTAAATGCACAAACAGTAATATCTCCACATTGCAAGGTGCAATTCTGAAATTTTTTGCTTTTTCCTGCTAATCCTAGCATGATAAAGAAGATTCAAAGAGAGTGAGATGCCAGCTCCTTTCATTCAGTCAGTAGCTTCAAACATTTCTGGACGTTTTTCAATGGCAAAAATCAATGAATATTGTAAATGCACAAACAGTAATATCTCCACATTGCAAGGTGCAATTCTGAAATTTTTTGCTTTTTCCTGCTAATCCTGGCATGATAAAGAAGATTCAAAGAGAGTGAGATGCCAGCTCTTTTCATTCAGTCAGTAGCTTCAAACATTTCTGGTATATGAATAACATGATGTTTTTCAATGGCAAAAATCAATGAATATTGTAAATGCACAAACAGTAATTTCTCCGCATTGCAAGGTGCAATTCTGAAATTTTTTGCTTTTTCCTGCTAATCCTAGCATGATAAAGAAGATTCAAAGAGAGTGAGATGCCAGCTCCTTCAATTCAGTCAGTAGCTTCAAACATTTCTGGACGTTTTTCAATGGCAAAAATCAATGAATATTGTAAATGCACAAACAGTAATATCTCCACATTGCAAGGTGCAATTCTGAAATTTTTTGCTTTTTCCTGCTAATCCTGGCATGATAAAGAAGATTCAAAGAGAGTGAGATGCCAGCTCTTTTCATTCAGTCAGTAGCTTCAAACATTTCTGGTATATGAATAACATGATGTTTTTCAATGGCAAAAATCAATGAATATTGTAAATGCTCAAACAGTAATTTCTCCGCATTGCAAGGTGCAATTCTGAAATTTTTTGCTTTTTCCTGCTAATCCTAGCATGATAAAGAAGATTCAAAGAGAGTGAGATGCCAGCTCCTTTCATTCAGTCAGTAGCTTCAAACATTTCTGGACGTTTTTCAATGGCAAAAATCAATGAATATTGTAAATGCACAAACAGTAATATCTCCACATTGCAAGGTGCAATTCTGAAATTTTTTGCTTTTTCCTGCTCCTCTTAGCATGATAAAGAAGATTCAAAGAGAGTGACATGCCAGCTCTTTTCATTCAGTCAGTAGCTTCAAACATTTCTGGTATATGAATAACATGATTTTTTTCAATGGCAAAAATCAATGAATATTGTAAATGCACAAACAGTAATTTCTCCGCATTGCAAGGTGCAATTCAGAAATTTTTTGCTTTTTCCTGCTAATCCTAGCATGATAAAGAAGATTCAAAGAGAGTGAGATGCGAGCTCCTTTCATTCACTCAGTAGCTTCAAACATTTCTGGACGTTTTTCAATGGCAAAAATCAATGAATATTGTAAATGCACAAACAGTAATTTCTCCGCATTGCAAGGTGCAATTCTGAAATTTTTTGCTTTTTCCTGCTAATCCTAGCATGATAAAGAAGATTCAAAGAGAGTGAGATGCCAGCTCCTTTCATTCAGTCAGTAGCTTCAAACATTTCTGGACGTTTTTCAATGGCAAAAATCAATGAATATTGTAAATGCACAAACAGTAATATCTCCACATTGCAAGGTGCAATTCTGAAATTTTTTGCTTTTTCCTGCTCCTCTTAGCATGATAAAGAAGATTCAAAGAGAGTGAGATGCCAGCTCTTTTCATTCAGTCAGTAGCTTCAAACATTTCTGGTATATGAATAACATGATGTTTTTCAATGGCAAAAATCAATGAATATTGTAAATGCACAAACAGTAATTTCTCCGCATTGCAAGGTGCAATTCTGAAATTTTTTGCTTTTTCCTGCTAATCCTAGCATGATAAAGAAGATTCAAAGAGAGTGAGATGCCACGACCTTTCATTCAGTCAGTAGCTTCAAACATTTCTGGACGTTTTTCAATGGCAAAAATCAATGAATATTGTAAATGCACAAACAGTAATATCTCCACATTGCAACGTGCAATTCTGAAATTTTTTGCTTTTTCCTGCTCCTCTTAGCATGATAAAGAAGATTCAAAGAGAGTGAGATGCCAGCTCCTTTCATTCAGTCAGTAGCTTCAAACATTTCTGGACGTTTTTCAATGACAAAAATCAATGAATATTGTAAATGCACAAACAGTAATATCTCCACATTGCAAGGTGCAATTCTGAAATTTTTTGCTTTTTCCTGCTAATCCTAGCATGATAAAGAAGATTCAAAGAGAGTGAGATGCCAGCTCCTTTCATTCAGTCAGTAGCTTCAAACATTTCTGGACGTTTTTCAATGGCAAAAATCAATGAATATTGTAAATGCACAAACAGTAATATCTCCACATTGCAAGGTGCAATTCTGAAATTTTTTGCTTTTTCCTGCTAATCCTGGCATGATAAAGAAGATTCAAAGAGAGTGAGATGCCAGCTCTTTTCATTCAGTCAGTAGCTTCAAACATTTCTGGTATATGAATAACATGATGTTTTCAATGGCAAAAATCAATGAATATTGTAAATGCACAAACAGTAATTTCTCCGCATTGCAAGGTGCAATTCTGAAATTTTTTGCTTTTTCCTGCTAATCCTAGCATGATAAAGAAGATTCAAAGAGAGTGAGATGCCAGCTCCTTCAATTCAGTCAGTAGCTTCAAACATTTCTGGACGTTTTTCAATGGCAAAAATCAATGAATATTGTAAATGCACAAACAGTAATATCTCCACATTGCAAGGTGCAATTCTGAAATTTTTTGCTTTTTCCTGCTAATCTTGGCATGATAAAGAAGATTCAAAGAGAGTGAGATGCCAGCTCTTTTCATTCAGTCAGTAGCTTCAAACATTTCTGGTATATGAATAACATGATGTTTTTCAATGGCAAAAATCAATGAATATTGTAAATGCACAAACAGTAATTTCTCCGCATTGCAAGGTGCAATTCTGAAATTTTTTGCTTTTTCCTGCTAATCCTAGCATGATAAAGAAGATTCAAAGAGAGTGAGATGCCAGCTCCTTCAATTCAGTCAGTAGCTTCAAACATTTCTGGACGTTTTTCAATGGCAAAAATCAATGAAAATTGTAAATGCACAAACAGTAATATCTCCACATTGCAAGGTGCAATTCTGAAATTTTTTGCTTTTTCCTGCTAATCCTGGCATGATAAAGAAGATTCAAAGAGAGTGAGATGCCAGCTCTTTTCATTCAGTCAGTAGCTTCAAACATTTCTGGTATATGAATAACATGTTTTTCAATGGCAAAAATCAATGAATATTGTAAATGCTCAAACAGTAATTTCTCCGCATTGCAAGGTGCAATTCTGAAATTTTTTGCTTTTTCCTGCTAATCCTAGCATGATAAAGAAGATTCAAAGAGAGTGAGATGCCAGCTCCTTTCATTCAGTCAGTAGCTTCAAACATTTCTGGACGTTTTTCAATGGCAAAAATCAATGAATATTGTAAATGCACAAACAGTAATATCTCCACATTGCAAGGTGCAATTCTGAAATTTTTTGCTTTTTCCTGCTCCTCTTAGCATGATAAAGAAGATTCAAAGAGAGTGAGATGCCAGCTCTTTTCATTCAGTCAGTAGCTTCAAACATTTCTGGTATATGAATAACATGATGTTTTTCAATGACAAAAATCAATGAATATTGTAAATGCACAAACAGTAATTTCTCCGCATTGCAAGGTGCAATTCTGAAATTTTTTGCTTTTTCCTGCTAATCCTAGCATGATAAAGAAGATTCAAAGAGAGTGAGATGCCAGCTCCTTTCATTCAGTCAGTAGCTTCAAACATTTCTGGACGTTTTTCAATGGCAAAAATCAATGAATATTGTAAATGCACAAACAGTAATATCTCCACATTGCAAGGTGCAATTCTGAAATTTTTTGCTTTTTCCTGCTCCTCTTAGCATGATACAGAAGATTCAAAGAGAGTGAGATGCCAGCTCTTTTCATTCAGTCAGTAGCTTCAAACATTTCTGGTATATGAATAACATGATGTTTTTCAATGGCAAAAATCAATGAATATTGTAAATGCACAAACAGTAATTTCTCCGCATTGCAAGGTGCAATTCTGAAATTTCTTGCTTTTTCCTGCTAATCCTAGCATGATAAAGAAGATTCAAAGAGAGTGAGATGCCACGACCTTTCATTCAGTCAGTAGCTTCAAACATTTCTGGACGTTTTTCAATGGCAAAAATCAATGAATATTGTAAATGCACAAACAGTAATATCTCCACATTGCAACGTGCAATTCTGAAATTTTTTGCTTTTTCCTGCTCCTCTTAGCATGATAAAGAAGATTCAAAGAGAGTGAGATGCCAGCTCCTTTCATTCAGTCAGTAGCTTCAAACATTTCTGGACGTTTTTCAATGGCAAAAATCAATGAATATTGTAAATGCACAAACAGTAATATCTCCACATTGCAAGGTGCAATTCTGAAATTTTTTGCTTTTTCCTGCTAATCCTAGCATGATAAAGAAGATTCAAAGAGAGTGAGATGCCAGCTCCTTTCATTCAGTCAGTAGCTTCAAACATTTCTGGACGTTTTTCAATGGCAAAAATCAATGAATATTGTAAATGCACAAACAGTAATATCTCCACATTGCAAGGTGCAATTCTGAAATTTTTTGCTTTTTCCTGCTAATCCTGGCATGATAAAGAAGATTCAAAGAGAGTGAGATGCCAGCTCTTTTCATTCAGTCAGTAGCTTCAAACATTTCTGGTATATGAATAACATGATGTTTTTCAATGGCAAAAATCAATGAATATTGTAAATGCACAAACAGTAATTTCTCCGCATTGCAAGGTGCAATTCTGAAATTTTTTGCTTTTTCCTGCTAATCCTAGCATGATAAAGAAGATTCCAAGAGAGTGAGATGCCAGCTCCTTCAATTCAGTCAGTAGCTTCAAACATTTCTGGACGTTTTTCAATGGCAAAAATCAATGAATATTGTAAATGCACAAACAGTAATATCTCCACATTGCAAGGTGCAATTCTGAAATTTTTTGCTTTTTCCTGCTAATCCTGGCATGATAAAGAAGATTCAAAGAGAGTGAGATGCCAGCTCTTTTCATTCAGTCAGTAGCTTCAAACATTTCTGGTATATGAATAACATGATGTTTTTCAATGGCAAAAATCAATGAATATTGTAAATGCACAAACAGTAATTTCTCCGCATTGCAAGGTGCAATTCTGAAATTTTTTGCTTTTTCCTGCTAATCCTAGCATGATAAAGAAGATTCAAAGAGAGTGAGATGCCACGACCTTTCATTCAGTCAGTAGCTTCAAACATTTCTGGACGTTTTTCAATGGCAAAAATCAATGAATATTGTAAATGCACAAACAGTAATATCTCCACATTGCAACGTGCAATTCTGAATTTTTTTGCTTTTTCCTGCTCCTCTTAGCATGATAAAGAAGATTCAAAGAGAGTGAGATGCCAGCTCCTTTCATTCAGTCAGTAGCTTCAAACATTTCTGGACGTTTTTCAATGGCAAAAATCAATGAATATTGTAAATGCACAAACAGTAATATCTCCACATTGCAAGGTGCAATTCTGAAATTTTTTGCTTTTTCCTGCTAATCCTAGCATGATAAAGAAGATTCAAAGAGAGTGAGATGCCAGCTCCTTTCATTCAGTCAGTAGCTTCAAACATTTCTGGACGTTTTTCAATGGCAAAAATCAATGAATATTGTAAATGCACAAACAGTAATATCTCCACATTGCAAGGTGCAATTCTGAAATTTTTTGCTTTTTCCTGCTAATCCTAGCATGATAAAGAAGATTCAAAGAGAGTGAGATGCCAGCTCCTTTCATTCAGTCAGTAGCTTCAAACATTTCTGGACGTTTTTCAATGGCAAAAATCAATGAATATTGTAAATGCACAAACAGTAATATCTCCACATTGCAAGGTGCAATTCTGAAATTTTTTGCTTTTTCCTGCTCCTCTTAGCATGATAAAGAAGATTCAAAGAGAGTGAGATGCCAGCTCTTTTCATTCAGTCAGTAGCTTCAAACATTTCTGGTATATGAATAACATGATGTTTTTCAATGGCAAAAATCAATGAATATTGTAAATGCACAAACAGTAATTTCTCCGCATTGCAAGGTGCAATTCTGAAATTTTTTGCTTTTTCCTGCTAATCCTAGCATGATAAAGAAGATTCAAAGAGAGTGAGATGCCACGACCTTTCATTCAGTCAGTAGCTTCAAACATTTCTGGACGTTTTTCAATGGCAAAAATCAATGAATATTGTAAATGCACAAACAGTAATATCTCCACATTGCAACGTGCAATTCTGAAATTTTTTGCTTTTTCCTGCTCCTCTTAGCATGATAAAGAAGATTCAAAGAGAGTGAGATGCCAGCTCCTTTCATTCAGTCAGTAGCTTCAAACATTTCTGGACGTTTTTCAATGGCAAAAATCAATGAATATTGTAAATGCACAAACAGTAATATCTCCACATTGCAAGGTGCAATTCTGAAATTTTTTGCTTTTTCCTGCTAATCCTAGCATGATAAAGAAGATTCAAAGAGAGTGAGATGCCAGCTCCTTTCATTCAGTCAGTAGCTTCAAACATTTCTGGACGTTTTTCAATGGCAAAAATCAATGAATATTGTAAATGCACAAACAGTAATATCTCCACATTGCAAGGTGCAATTCTGAAATTTTTTGCTTTTTCCTGCTAATCCTGGCATGATAAAGAAGATTCAAAGAGAGTGAGATGCCAGCTCTTTTCATTCAGTCAGTAGCTTCAAACATTTCTGGTATATGAATAACATGATGTTTTTCAATGGCAAAAATCAATGAATATTGTAAATGCACAAACAGTAATTTCTCCGCATTGCAAGGTGCAATTCTGAAATTTTTTGCTTTTTCCTGCTAATCCTAGCATGATAAAGAAGATTCAAAGAGAGTGAGATGCCAGCTCCTTCAATTCAGTCAGTAGCTTCAAACATTTCTGGACGTTTTTCAATGGCAAAAATCAATGAATATTGTAAATGCACAAACAGTAATATCTCCACATTGCAAGGTGCAATTCTGAAATTTTTTGCTTTTTCCTGCTAATCTTGGCATGATAAAGAAGATTCAAAGAGAGTGAGATGCCAGCTCTTTTCATTCAGTCAGTAGCTTCAAACATTTCTGGTATATGAATAACATGATGTTTTTCAATGGCAAAAATCAATGAATATTGTAAATGCACAAACAGTAATTTCTCCGCATTGCAAGGTGCAATTCTGAAATTTTTTGCTTTTTCCTGCTAATCCTAGCATGATAAAGAAGATTCAAAGAGAGTGAGATGCCAGCTCCTTCAATTCAGTCAGTAGCTTCAAACATTTCTGGACGTTTTTCAATGGCAAAAATCAATGAATATTGTAAATGCACAAACAGTAATATCTCCACATTGCAAGGTGCAATTCTGAAATTTTTTGCTTTTTCCTGCTAATCCTGGCATGATAAAGAAGATTCAAAGAGAGTGAGATGCCAGCTCTTTTCATTCAGTCAGTAGCTTCAAACATTTCTGGTATATGAATAACATGTTTTTCAATGGCAAAAATCAATGAATATTGTAAATGCTCAAACAGTAATTTCTCCGCATTGCAAGGTGCAATTCTGAAATTTTTTGCTTTTTCCTGCTAATCCTAGCATGATAAAGAAGATTCAAAGAGAGTGAGATGCCAGCTCCTTTCATTCAGTCAGTAGCTTCAAACATTTCTGGACGTTTTTCAATGGCAAAAATCAATGAATATTGTAAATGCACAAACAGTAATATCTCCACATTGCAAGGTGCAATTCTGAAATTTTTTGCTTTTTCCTGCTCCTCTTAGCATGATAAAGAAGATTCAAAGAGAGTGAGATGCCAGCTCTTTTCATCCAGTCAGTAGCTTCAAACATTTCTGGTATATGAATAACATGATTTTTTTCAATGGCAAAAATCAATGAATATTGTAAATGCACAAACAGTAATTTCTCCGCATTGCAAGGTGCAATTCTGAAATTTTTTGCTTTTTCCTGCTAATCCTAGCATGATAAAGAAGATTCAAAGAGAGTGAGATGCGAGCTCCTTTCATTCAGTCAGTAGCTTCAAACATTTCTGGACGTTTTTCAATGGCAAAAATCAATGAATATTGTAAATGCACAAACAGTAATTTCTCCACATTGCAAGGTGCAATTCTGAAATTTTTTGCTTTTTCCTGCTAATCCTAGCATGATAAAGAAGATTCAAAGAGAGTGAGATGCCAGCTCCTTTCATTCAGTCAGTAGCTTCAAACATTTCTGGACGTTTTTCAATGGCAAAAATCAATGAATATTGTAAATGCACAAACAGTAATATCTCCACATTGCAAGGTGCAATTCTGAAATTTTTTGCTTTTTCCTGCTCCTCTTAGCATGATAAAGAAGATTCAAAGAGAGTGAGATGCCAGCTCTTTTCATTCAGTCAGTAGCTTCAAACATTTCTGGTATATGAATAACATGATTTTTTTCAATGGCAAAAATCAATGAATATTGTAAATGCACAAACAGTAATTTCTCCGCATTGCAAGGTGCAATTCTGAAATTTTTTGCTTTTTCCTGCTAATCCTAGCATGATAAAGAAGATTCAAAGAGAGTGAGATGCGAGCTCCTTTCATTCAGTCAGTAGCTTCAAACATTTCTGGACGTTTTTCAATGGCAAAAATCAATGAATATTGTAAATGCACAAACAGTAATTTCTCCGCATTGCAAGGTGCAATTCTGAAATTTTTTGCTTTTTCCTGCTAATCCTAGCATGATAAAGAAGATTCAAAGAGAGTGAGATGCCAGCTCCTTTCATTCAGTCAGTAGCTTCAAACATTTCTGGACGTTTTTCAATGGCAAAAATCAATGAATATTGTAAATGCACAAACAGTAATATCTCAACATTGCAAGGTGCAATTCTGACATTTTTTGCTTTTTCCTGCTAATCCTAGCATGATAAAAAAGATTCAAAGAGAGTGAGATGCCAGCTCCTTTCATTCAGTCAGTAGCTTCAAACATTTCTGGACGTTTTTCAATGGCAAAAATCAATGACTATTGTAAATGCACAAACAGTAATATCTCCACATTGCAAGGTGCAATTCTGAAATTTTTTGCTTTTTCCTGCTAATCCTAGCATGATAAAGAAGATTCAAAGAGAGTGAGATCCCAGCTCCTTTCATTCAGTCAGTAGCTTCAAACATTTCTGGACGTTTTTCAATGGCAAAAATCAATGAATATTGTAAATGCCATACAGTAATATCTGCACATTGCAAGGTGCAATTCTGAAATTTTTTGCTTTTTCCTGCTAATCCTAGCATGATAAAGAAGATTCAAAGAGAGTGAGATGCCAGCTCTCTTCATTCAGTCAGTAGCTTCAAAAATTTCTGGTATATGAATAACATGATGTTTTTCAATGGCAAAAATCAATGAATATTGTAAATGCACAAACAGTAATTTCTCCGCATTGCAAGGTGCAATTCTGAAATTTTTTGCTTTTTCCTGCTAATCCTAGCATGATAAAGAAGATTAAAAGAGAGTGAGATGCCAGCTCCTTTCATTCAGTCAGTAGCTTCAAACATTTCTGGACGTTTTTCAATGGCAAAAATCAATGAATATTGTAAATGCACAAACAGTAATATCTCCACATTGCAAGGTGCAATTCTGAAATTTTTTGCTTTTTCCTGCTAATCCTAGCATGATAAAGAAGATTCAAAGAGAGTGAGATGCCAGCTCCTTTCATTCAGTCAGTAGCTTCAAACATTTCTGGACGTTTTTCAATGGCAAAAATCAATGAATATTGTAAATGCACAAACAGTAATATCTCCACATTGCAAGGTGCAATTCTGAAATTTTTTGCTTTTTCCTGCTAATCCTAGCATGATAAAGAAAATTCAAAGAGAGTGAGATGCCAGCTCTTTTCATTCAGTCAGTAGCTTCAAACATTTCTGGTATATGAATAACATGATGTTTTTCAATGGCAAAAATCAATGAATATTGTAAATGCACAAACAGTAATTTCTCCGCATTGCAAGGTGCAATTCTGAAATTTTTTGCTTTTTCCTGCTAATCCTAGCATGATAAAGAAGATTCAAAGAGAGTGAGATGCCAGCTCCTTTCATTCAGTCAGTAGCTTCAAACATTTCTGGACGTTTTTCAATGGCAAAAATCAATGAATATTGTAAATGCACAAACAGTAATATCTCCACATTGCAAGGTGCAATTCTGAAATTTTTTGCTTTTTCCTGCTCTTCTTAGCATGATAAAGAAGATTCAAAGAGAGTGAGATGCCAGCTCTTTTCATTCAGTCAGTAGCTTCAAACATTTCTGGTATATGAATAACATGATGTTTTTCAATGACAAAAATCAATGAATATTGTAAATGCACAAACAGTAATTTCTCCGCATTGCAAGGTGCAATTCTGAAATTTTTTGCTTTTTCCTGCTAATCCTAGCATGATAAAGAAGATTCAAAGAGAGTGAGATGCCAGCTCCTTTCATTCAGTCAGTAGCTTCAAACATTTCTGGACGTTTTTCAATGGCAAAAATCAATGAATATTGTAAATGCACAAACAGTAATTTCTCCGCATTGCAAGGTGCAATTCTGAAATTTTTTGCTTTTTCCTGCTAATCCTAGCATGATAAAGAAGATTCAAAGAGAGTGAGATGCCAGCTCCTTTCATTCAGTCAGTAGCTTCAAACATTTCTGGACATTTTTCAATGGCAAAAATCAATGAAAATTGTAAATGCACAAACAGTAATAACTCCACATTGCAAGGTGCAATTCTGAAATTTTTTGCTATTTCCTACTAATCCTAGCATGATAAAGAAGATTCAAAGAGAGTGAGATGCCAGCTCCTTTCATTCAGTCAGTAGCTTCAAACATTTCTGGACGTTTTTCAATGGCAAAAATCAATGAATATTGTAAATGCACAAACAGTAATATCTCCACATTGCAAGGTGCAATTATGAAATTTTTTGCTTTTTCCTGCTAATCCTAGCATGATAAAGAAGATTCAAAGAGAGTGAGATGCCAGCTCTTTTCATTCAGTCAGTAGCTTCAAACATTTCTGGTATATGAATAACATGATGTTTTTCAATGGCAAAAATCAATGAATATTGTAAATGCACAAACAGTAATTTCTCCGCATTGCAAGGTGCAATTCTGAAATTTTTTGCTTTTTCCTGCTAATCCTAGCATGATAAAGAAGATTCAAAGAGAGTGAGATGCCAGCTCCTTTCATTCAGTCAGTAGCTTCAAACATTTCTGGACATTTTTCAATGGCAAAAATCAATGAATATTGTAAATGCACAAACAGTAATAACTCCACATTGCAAGGTGCAATTCTGAAATTTTTTGCTTTTTCCTGCTAATCCTAGCATGATAAAGAAGATTCAAAGAGAGTGAGATGCCAGCTCCTTTCATTCAGTCAGTAGCTTCAAACATTTCTGGACGTTTTTCAATGGCAAAAATCAATGAATATTGTAAATGCACAAACAGTAATATCTCCACATTGCAAGGTGCAATTCTGAAATTTTTTGCTTTTTCCTGCTAATCCTAGCATGATAAAGAAGATTCAAAGAGAGTGAGATGCCAGCTCTTTTCATTCAGTCAGTAGCTTCAAACATTTCTGGTATATGAATAACATGATGTTTTTCAATGGCAAAAATCAATGAATATTGTAAATGCACAAACAGTAATTTCTCCGCATTGCAAGGTGCAATTCTGAAATTTTTTTGCTTTTTCCTGCTAATCCTAGCATGATAAAGAAGATTCAAAGAGAGTGAGATGCCAGCTCCTTTCATTCAGTCAGTAGCTTCAAACATTTCTGGACGTTTTTCAATGGCAAAAATCAATGAATATTGTAAATGCACAAACAGTAATATCTCCACATTGCAAGGTGCAATTCTGAAATTTTTTGCTTTTTCCTGCTCCTCTTAGCATGATAAAGAAGATTCAAAGAGAGTGAGATGCCAGCTCTTTTCATTCAGTCAGTAGCTTCAAACATTTCTGGTATATGAATAACATGATGTTTTTCAATGGCAAAAATCAATGAATATTGTAAATGCACAAACAGTAATTTCTCCGCATTGCAAGGTGCAATTCTGAAATTTTTTGCTTTTTCCTGCTAATCCTAGCATGATAAAGAAGATTCAAAGAGAGTGAGATGCCAGCTCCTTTCATTCAGTCAGTAGCCTCAAACATTTCTGGACGTTTTTCAATGGCAAAAATCAATGAATATTGTAAATGCACAAACAGTAATTTCTCCGCATTGCAAGGTGCAATTCTGAAATTTTTTGCTCTTTCCTGCTAATCCTAGCATGATAAAGAAGATTCAAAGAGAGTGAGATGCCACGACCTTTCATTCAGTCAGTAGCTTCAAACATTTCTGGACGTTTTTCAATGGCAAAAATCAATGAATATTGTAAATGCACAAACAGTAATATCTCCACATTGCAAGGTGCAATTCTGAAATTTTTCGCTTTTTCCTGCTCCACTTAGCATGATAAAGAAGATTCAAAGAGAGTGAGATGCCAGCTCCTTTCATTCAGTCAGTAGCTTCAAACATTTCTGGACGTTTTTCAATGGCAAAAATCAATGACTATTGTAAATGCACAAACAGTAATATCTCCACATTGCAAGGTGCAATTCTGAAATTTTTTGCTTTTTCCTGCTAATCCTAGAATGATAAAGAAGATTCAAAGAGAGTGAGATGCCAGCTCCTTTCATTCAGTCAGTAGCTTCAAACATTTCTGGACGTTTTTCAATGGCAAAAATCAATGAATATTGTAAATGCACAAACAGTAATATCTCCACATTGCAAGGTGCAATTCTGAAATTTTTTGCTTTTTCCTGCTAATCCTGGCATGATAAAGAAGATTCAAAGAGAGTGAGATGCCAGCTCTTTTCATTCAGTCAGTAGCTTCAAACATTTCTGGTATATGAATAACATGATGTTTTTCAATGGCAAAAATCAATGAATATTGTAAATGCACAAACAGTAATTTCTCCGCATTGCAAGGTGCAATTCTGAAATTTTTTGCTTTTTCCTGCTAATCCTAGCATGATAAAGAAGATTCAAAGAGAGTGAGATGCCAACTCCTTTCATTCAGTCAGTAGCTTCAAACATTTCTGGACGTTTTTCAATGGCAAAAATCAATGAATATTGTAAATGCACAAACAGTAATATCTCCACATTGCAAGGTGCAATTCTGAAATTTTTTGCTTTTTCCTGCTAATCCTGGCATGATAAAGAAGATTCAAAGAGAGTGAGATGCCAGCTCTTTTCATTCAGTCAGTAGCTTCAAACATTTCTGGTATATGAATAACATGATGTTTTTCAATGGCAAAAATCAATGAATATTGTAAATGCACAGACAGTAATTTATCCGCATTGCAAGGTGCAATTCTGAAATTTTTTGCTTTTTCCTGCTAATCCTAGCATGATAAAGAAGATTCAAAGAGAGTGAGATGCCAGCTCCTTTCATTCAGTCAGTAGCTTCAAACATTTCTGGACATTTTTCAATGGCAAAAATCAATGAATATTGTAAATGCACAAACAGTAATAACTCCACATTGCAAGGTGCAATTCTGAAATTTTTTGCTTTTTCCTGCTAATCCTAGCATGATAAAGAAGATTCAAAGAGAGTGAGATGCCAGCTCCTTTCATTCAGTCAGTAGCTTCAAACATCTCTGGACGTTTTTCAATGGCAAAAATCAATGAATATTGTAAATGCACAAACAGTAATATCTCCACATTGCAAGGTGCAATTCTGAAATTTTTTGCTTTTTCCTGCTAATCCTAGCATGATAAAGAAAATTCAAAGAGAGTGAGATGCCAGCTCTTTTCATTCAGTCAGTAGCTTCAAACATTTCTGGTATATGAATAACATGATGTTTTTCAATGGCAAAAATCAATGAATATTGTAAAGGCACAAACAGTAATTTCTCCGCATTGCAAGGTGCAATTCTGAAATTTTTTGCTTTTTCCTGCTAATCCTAGCATGATAAAGAAGATTCAAAGAGAGTGAGATGCCAGCTCCTTTCATTCAGTCAGTAGCTTCAAACATTTCTGGACGTTTTTCAATGGCAAAAATCAATGAATATTGTAAATGCACAAACAGTAATATCTCCACATTGCAAGGTGCAATTCTGAAATTTTTTGCTTTTTCCTGCTCTTCTTAGCATGATAAAGAAGATTCAAAGAGAGTGAGATGCCAGCTCTTTTCATTCAGTCAGTAGCTTCAAACATTTCTGGTATATGAATAACATGATGTTTTTCAATGACAAAAATCAATGAATATTGTAAATGCACAAACAGTAATTTCTCCGCATTGCAAGGTGCAATTCTGAAATTTTTTGCTTTTTCCTGCTAATCCTAGCATGATAAAGAAGATTCAAAGAGAGTGAGATGCCAGCTCCTTTCATTCAGTCAGTAGCTTCAAACACTTCTGGACGTTTTTCAATGGCAAAAATCAATGAATATTGTAAATGCACAAACAGTAATTTCTCCGCATTGCAAGGTGCAATTCTGAAATTTTTTGCTTTTTCCTGCTAATCCTAGCATGATAAAGAAGATTCAAAGAGAGTGAGATGCCAGCTCCTTTCATTCAGTCAGTAGCTTCAAACATTTCTGGACATTTTTCAATGGCAAAAATCAATGAATATTGTAAATGCACAAACAGTAATAACTCCACATTGCAAGGTGCAATTCTGAAATTTTTTGCTATTTCCTGCTAATCCTAGCATGATAAAGAAGATTCAAAGAGAGTGAGATGCCAGCTCCTTTCATTCAGTCAGTAGCTTCAAACATTTCTGGACGTTTTTCAATGGCAAAAATCAATGAATATTGTAAATGCACAAACAGTAATATCTCCACATTGCAAGGTGCAATTATGAAATTTTTTGCTTTTTCCTGCTAATCCTAGCATGATAAAGAAGATTCAAAGAGAGTGAGATGCCAGCTCTTTTCATTCAGTCAGTAGCTTCAAACATTTCTGGTATATGAATAACATGATGTTTTTCAATGGCAAAAATCAATGAATATTGTAAATGCACAAACAGTAATTTCTCCGCATTGCAAGGTGCAATTCTGAAATTTTTTGCTTTTTCCTGCTAATCCTAGCATGATAAAGAAGATTCAAAGAGAGTGAGATGCCAGCTCCTTTCATTCAGTCAGTAGCTTCAAACATTTCTGGACGTTTTTCAATGGCAAAAATCAATGAATATTGTAAATGCACAAACAGTAATATCTCCACATTGCAAGGTGCAATTCTGAAATTTTTTGCTTTTTCCTGCTAATCCTGGCATGATAAAGAAGATTCAAAGAGAGTGAGATGCCAGCTCTTTTCATTCAGTCAGTAGCTTCAAACATTTCTGGTATATGAATAACATGATGTTTTTCAATGGCAAAAATCAATGAATATTGTAAATGCACAAACAGTAATTTCTCCGATTTGCAAGGTGCAATTCTGAAATTTTTTGCTTTTTCCTGCTAATCCTAGCATGATAAAGAAGATTCAAAGAGAGTGAGATGCCAGCTCCTTTCATTCAGTCAGTAGCTTCAAACATTTCTGGACATTTTTCAATGGCAAAAATCAATGAATATTGTAAATGCACAAACAGTAATAACTCCACATTGCAAGGTGCAATTCTGAAATTTTTTGCTTTTTCCTGCTAATCCTAGCATGATAAAGAAGATTCAAAGAGAGTGAGATGCCAGCTCCTTTCATTCAGTCAGTAGCTTCAAACATTTCTGGACATTTTTCAATGGCAAAAATCAATGAATATTGTAAATGCACAAACAGTAATAACTCCACATTGCAAGGTGCAATTCTGAAATTTTTTGCTTTTTCCTGCTAATCCTAGCATGATAAAGAAGATTCAAAGAGAGTGAGATGCCAGCTCCTTTCATTCAGTCAGTAGCTTCAAACATTTCTGGACGTTTTTCAATGGCAAAAATCAATGAATATTGTAAATGCACAAACAGTAATTTCTCCGCATTGCAACGTGCAATTCTGAAATTTTTTGCTTTTTCCTGCTCCTCTTAGCATGATAAAGAAGATTCAAAGAGAGTGAGATGCCAGCTCTTTTCATTCAGTCAGTAGCTTCAAACATTTCTGGTATATGAATAACATGATGTTTTTCAATGGCAAAAATCAATGAATATTGTAAATGCACAAACAGTAATTTCTCCGCATTGCAAGGTGCAATTCTGAAATTTTTTGCTTTTTCCTGCTAATCCTAGCATGATAAAGAAGATTCAAAGAGAGTGAGATGCCAGCTCCTTTCATTCAGTCAGTAGCTTCAAACATTTCTGGACGTTTTTCAATGGCAAAAATCAATGAATATTGTAAATGCACAAACAGTAATATCTCCACATTGCAAGGTGCAATTCTGAAATTTTTTGCTTTTTCCTGCTAATCCTGGCATGATAAAGAAGATTCAAAGAGAGTGAGATGCCAGCTCTTTTCATTCAGTCAGTAGCTTCAAACATTTCTGGTATATGAATAACATGATGTTTTTCAATGGCAAAAATCAATGAATATTGTAAATGCACAAACAGTAATTTCTCCGCATTGCAAGGTGCAATTCTGAAATTTTTTGCTTTTTCCTGCTAATCCTAGCATGATAAAGAAGATTCAAAGAGAGTGAGATGCCAGCTCCTTTCATTCAGTCAGTAGCTTCAAACATTTCTGGACGTTTTTCAATGGCAAAAATCAATGAATATTGTAAATGCACAAACAGTAATATCTCCACATTGCAAGGTGCAATTCTGAAATTTTTTGCTTTTTCCTGCTAATCCTGGCATGATAAAGAAGATTCAAAGAGAGTGAGATGCCAGCTCTTTTCATTCAGTCAGTAGCTTCAAACATTTCTGGTATATGAATAACATGATGTTTTTCAATGGCAAAAATCAATGAATATTGTAAATGCACAAACAGTAATTTCTCCGATTTGCAAGGTGCAATTCTGAAATTTTTTGCTTTTTCCTGCTAATCCTAGCATGATAAAGAAGATTCAAAGAGAGTGAGATGCCAGCTCCTTTCATTCAGTCAGTAGCTTCAAACATTTCTGGACATTTTTCAATGGCAAAAATCAATGAATATTGTAAATGCACAAACAGTAATAACTCCACATTGCAAGGTGCAATTCTGAAATTTTTTGCTTTTTCCTGCTAATCCTAGCATGATAAAGAAGATTCAAAGAGAGTGAGATGCCAGCTCCTTTCATTCAGTCAGTAGCTTCAAACATTTCTGGACATTTTTCAATGGCAAAAATCAATGAATATTGTAAATGCACAAACAGTAATAACTCCACATTGCAAGGTGCAATTCTGAAATTTTTTGCTTTTTCCTGCTAATCCTAGCATGATAAAGAAGATTCAAAGAGAGTGAGATGCCAGCTCCTTTCATTCAGTCAGTAGCTTCAAACATTTCTGGACGTTTTTCAATGGCAAAAATCAATGAATATTGTAAATGCACAAACAGTAATTTCTCCGCATTGCAACGTGCAATTCTGAAATTTTTTGCTTTTTCCTGCTCCTCTTAGCATGATAAAGAAGATTCAAAGAGAGTGAGATGCCAGCTCTTTTCATTCAGTCAGTAGCTTCAAACATTTCTGGTATATGAATAACATGATGTTTTTCAATGGCAAAAATCAATGAATATTGTAAATGCACAAACAGTAATTTCTCCGCATTGCAAGGTGCAATTCTGAAATTTTTTGCTTTTTCCTGCTAATCCTAGCATGATAAAGAAGATTCAAAGAGAGTGAGATGCCAGCTCCTTTCATTCAGTCAGTAGCTTCAAACATTTCTGGACGTTTTTCAATGGCAAAAATCAATGAATATTTTAAATGCACAAACAGTAATATCTCCACATTGCAAGGTGCAATTCTGAAATTTTTTGCTTTTTCCTGCTCCTCTTAGCATGATAAAGAAGATTCAAAGAGAGTGAGATGCCAGCTCTTTTCATTCAGTCAGTAGCTTCAAACATTTCTGGTATATGAATAACATGATGTTTTTCAATGGCAAAAATCAATGAATATTGTAAATGCACAAACAGTAATTTCTCCGCATTGCAAGGTGCAATTCTGAAATTTTTTGCTTTTTCCTGCTAATCCTAGCATGATAAAGAAGATTCAAAGAGAGTGAGATGCCAGCTCCTTTCATTCAGTCAGTAGCTTCAAACATTTCTGGACGTTTTTCAATGGCAAAAATCAATGAATATTGTAAATGCACAAACAGTAATTTCTCCGCATTGCAAGGTGCAATTCTGAAATTTTTTGCTCTTTCCTGCTAATCCTAGCATGATAAAGAAGATTCAAAGAGAGTGAGATGCCACGACCTTTCATTCAGTCAGTAGCTTCAAACATTTCTGGACGTTTTTCAATGGCAAAAATCAATGAATATTGTAAATGCACAAACAGTAATATCTCCACATTGCAACGTGCAATTCTGAAATTTTTTGCTTTTTCCTGCTCCACTTAGCATGATAAAGAAGATTCAAAGAGAGTGAGATGCCAGCTCCTTTCATTCAGTCAGTAGCTTCAAACATTTCTGGACGTTTTTCAATGGCAAAAATCAATGACTATTGTAAATGCACAAACAGTAATATCTCCACATTGCAAGGTGCAATTCTGAAATTTTTTGCTTTTTCCTGCTAATCCTAGCATGATAAAGAAGATTCAAAGAGAGTGAGATGCCAGCTCCTTTCATTCAGTCAGTAGCTTCAAACATTTCTGGACGTTTTTCAATGGCAAAAATCAATGAATATTGTAAATGCACAAACAGTAATATCTCCACATTGCAAGGTGCAATTCTGAAATTTTTTGCTTTTTCCTGCTAATCCTGGCATGATAAAGAAGATTCAAAGAGAGTGAGATGCCAGCTCTTTTCATTCAGTCAGTAGCTTCAAACATTTCTGGTATATGAATAACATGATGTTTTTCAATGGCAAAAATCAATGAATATTGTAAATGCACAAACAGTAATTTCTCCGCATTGCAAGGTGCAATTCTGAAATTTTTAGCTTTTTCCTGCTAATCCTAGCATGATAAAGAAGATTCAAAGAGAGTGAGATGCCAGCTCTTTTCATTCAGTCAGTAGCTTCAAACATTTCTGGACGTTTTTCAATGGCAAAAATCAATGAATATTGTAAATGCACAAACAGTAATATCTCCACATTGCAAGGTGCAATTCTGAAATTTTTTGCTTTTTCCTGCTAATCCTAGCATGATAAAGAAGATTCAAAGAGAGTGAGATGCCAGCTCTTTTCATTCAGTCAGTAGCTTCAAACATTTCTGGTATATGAATAACATGATGTTTTTCAATGGCAAAAATCAATGAATATTGGAAATGCACAAACAGTAATTTCTCCGCATTGCAAGGTGCAATTCTGAAATTTTTTGCTTTTTCCTGCTAATCCTAGCATGATAAAGAAGATTCAAAGAGAGTGAGATGCCAGCTCCTTTCATTCAGTCAGTAGCTTCAAACATTTCTGGACGTTTTTCAATGGCAAAAATCAATGAATATTGTAAATGCACAAACAGTAATATCTCCACATTGCAACGTGCAATTCTGAAATTTTTTGCTTTTTCCTGCTCCTCTTAGCATGATAAAGAAGATTCAAAGAGAGTGAGATGCCAGCTCTTTTCATTCAGTCAGTAGCTTCAAACATTTCTGGTATATGAATAACATGATGTTTTTCAATGGCAAAAATCAATGAATATTGTAAATGCACAAACAGTAATTTCTCCGCATTGCAAGGTGCAATTCTGAAATTTTTTGCTTTTTCCTGCTAATCCTAGCATGATAAAGAAGATTCAAAGAGAGTGAGATGCCAGCTCCTTTCATTCAGTCAGTAGCTTCAAACATTTCTGGACGTTTTTCAATGGCAAAAATCAATGAATATTGTAAATGCACAAACAGTAATATCTCCACATTGCAAGGTGCAATTCTGAAATTTTTTGCTTTTTCCTGCTCCTCTTAGCATGATAAAGAAGATTCAAAGAGAGTGAGATGCCAGCTCTTTTCATTCAGTCAGTAGCTTCAAACATTTCTGGTATATGAATAACATGATGTTTTTCAATGGCAAAAATCAATGAATATTGTAAATGCACAAACAGTAATTTCTCCGCATTGCAAGGTGCAATTCTGAAATTTTTTGCTTTTTCCTGCTAATCCTAGCATGATAAAGAAGATTCAAAGAGAGTGAGATGCCAGCTCCTTTCATTCAGTCAGTAGCTTCAAACATTTCTGGACGTTTTTCAATGGCAAAAATCAATGAATATTGTAAATGCACAAACAGTAATATCTCCACATTGCAAGGTGCAATTCTGAAATTTTTTGCTTTCTCCTGCTAATCCTGGCATGATAAAGAAGATTCAAAGAGAGTGAGATGCCAGCTCTTTTCATTCAGTCAGTAGCTTCAAACATTTCTGGTATATGAATAACATGATGTTTTTCAATGGCAAAAATCAATGAATATTGTAAATGCACAAACAGTAATTTCTCCGCATTGCAAGGTGCAATTCTGAAATTTTTAGCTTTTTCCTGCTAATCCTAGCATGATAAAGAAGATTAAAAGAGAGTGAGATGCCACGACCTTTCATTCAGTCAGTAGCTTCAAACATTTCTGGACGTTTTTCAATGGCAAAAATCAATGAATATTGTAAATGCACAAACAGTAATATCTCCACATTGCAACGTGCAATTCTGAAATTTTTTGCTTTTTCCTGCTCCACTTAGCATGATAAAGAAGATTCAAAGAGAGTGAGATGCCAGCTCCTTTCATTCAGTCAGTAGCTTCAAACATTTCTGGACGTTTTTCAATGGCAAAATTCAATGAATATTGTAAATGCACAAACAGTAATATCTCCACATTGCAAGGTGCAATTCTGAAATTTTTTGCTTTTTCCTGCTAATCCTAGCATGATAAAGAAGATTCAAAGAGAGTGAGATGCCAGCTCCTTTCATTCAGTCAGTAGCTTCAAACATTTCTGGACGTTTTTCAATGGCAAAAATCAATGAATATTGTAAATGCACAAACAGTAATTTCTCCGCATTGCAAGGTGCAATTCTGAAATTTTTTGCTTTTTCCTGCTAATCCTAGCATGATAAAGAAGATTCAAAGAGAGTGAGATGCCAGCTCCTTTCATTCAGTCAGTAGCTTCAAACATTTCTGGACATTTTTCAATGGCAAAAATCAATGAATATTGTAAATGCACAAACAGTAATAACTCCACATTGCAAGGTGCAATTCTGAAATTTTTTGCTATTTCCTGCTAATCCTAGCATGATAAAGAAGATTCAAAGAGAGTGAGATGCCAGCTCCTTTCATTCAGTCAGTAGCTTCAAACATTTCTGGACGTTTTTCAATGGCAAAAATCAATGAATATTGTAAATGCACAAACAGTAATATCTCCACATTGCAAGGTGCAATTATGAAATTTTTTGCTTTTTCCTGCTAATCCTAGCATGATAAAGAAGATTCAAAGAGAGTGAGATGCCAGCTCTTTTCATTCAGTCAGTAGCTTCAAACATTTCTGGTATATGAATAACATGATGTTTTTCAATGGCAAAAATCAATGAATATTGTAAATGCACAAACAGTAATTTCTCCGCATTGCAAGGTGCAATTCTGAAATTTTTTGCTTTTTCCTGCTAATCCTAGCATGATAAAGAAGATTCAAAGAGAGTGAGATGCCAGCTCCTTTCATTCAGTCAGTAGCTTCAAACATTTCTGGACGTTTTTCAATGGCAAAAATCAATGAATATTGTAAATGCACAAACAGTAATTTCTCCGCATTGCAAGGTGCAATTCTGAAATTTTTTGCTTTTTCCTGCTAATCCTAGCATGATAAAGAAGATTCAAAGAGAGTGAGATGCCAGCTCCTTTCATTCAGTCAGTAGCTTCAAACATTTCTGGACATTTTTCAATGGCAAAAATCAATGAATATTGTAAATGCACAAACAGTAATAACTCCACATTGCAAGGTGCAATTCTGAAATTTTTTGCTATTTCCTGCTAATCCTAGCATGATAAAGAAGATTCAAAGAGAGTGAGATGCCAGCTCCTTTCATTCAGTCAGTAGCTTCAAACATTTCTGGACGTTTTTCAATGGCAAAAATCAATGAATATTGTAAATGCACAAACAGTAATATCTCCACATTGCAAGGTGCAATTATGAAATTTTTTGCTTTTTCCTGCTAATCCTAGCATGATAAAGAAGATTCAAAGAGAGTGAGATGCCAGCTCTTTTCATTCAGTCAGTAGCTTCAAACATTTCTGGTATATGAATAACATGATGTTTTTCAATGGCAAAAATCAATGAATATTGTAAATGCACAAACAGTAATTTCTCCGCATTGCAAGGTGCAATTCTGAAATTTTTTGCTTTTTCCTGCTAATCCTAGCATGATAAAGAAGATTCAAAGAGAGTGAGATGCCAGCTCCTTTCATTCAGTCAGTAGCTTCAAACATTTCTGGACGTTTTTCAATGGCAAAAATCAATGAATATTGTAAATGCACAAACAGTAATATCTCCACATTGCAAGGTGCAATTCTGAAATTTTTTGCTTTTTCCTGCTAATCCTGGCATGATAAAGAAGATTCAAAGAGAGTGAGATGCCAGCTCTTTTCATTCAGTCAGTAGCTTCAAACATTTCTGGTATATGAATAACATGATGTTTTTCAATGGCAAAAATCAATGAATATTGTAAATGCACAAACAGTAATTTCTCCGATTTGCAAGGTGCAATTCTGAAATTTTATGCTTTTTCCTGCTAATCCTAGCATGATAAAGAAGGTTCAAAGAGAGTGAGATGCCAGCTCCTTTCATTCAGTCAGTAGCTTCAAACATTTCTGGACATTTTTCAATGGCAAAAATCAATGAATATTGTAAATGCACAAACAGTAATAACTCCACATTGCAAGGTGCAATTCTGAAATTTTTTGCTTTTTTCTGCTAATCCTAGCATGATAAAGAAGATTCAAAGAGAGTGAGATGCCAGCTCCTTTCATTCAGTCAGTAGCTTCAAACATTTCTGGACGTTTTTCAATGGCAAAAATCAATGAATATTGTAAATGCACAAACAGTAATATCTCCACATTGCAAGGTGCAATTCTGAAATTTTTTGCTTTTTCCTGCTAATCCTAGCATGATAAAGAAGATTCAAAGAGAGTGAGATGCCAGCTCTTTTCATTCAGTCAGTAGCTTCAAACATTTCTGGTATATGAATAACATGATGTTTTTCAATGGCAAAAATCAATGAATATTGTAAATGCACAAACAGTAATTTCTCCGCATTGCAAGGTGCAATTCTGAAATTTTTTTGCTTTTTCCTGCTAATCCTAGCATGATAAAGAAGATTCAAAGAGAGTGAGATGCCAGCTCCTTTCATTCAGTCAGTAGCTTCAAACATTTCTGGACGTTTTTCAATGGCAAAAATCAATGAATATTGTAAATGCACAAACAGTAATATCTCCACATTGCAACGTGCAATTCTGAAATTTTTTGCTTTTTCCTGCTCCTCTTAGCATGATAAAGAATATTCAAAGAGAGTGAGATGCCAGCTCTTTTCATTCAGTCAGTAGCTTCAAACATTTCTGGTATATGAATAACATGATGTTTTTCAATGGCAAAAATCAATGAATATTGTAAATGCACAAATAGTAATTTCTCCGCATTGCAAGGTGCAATTCTGAAATTTTTTACTTTTTCCTGCTAATCCTAGCATGATAAAGAAGATTCAAAGAGAGTGAGATGCCAGCTCCTTTCATTCAGTCAGTAGCTTCAAACATTTCTGGACGTTTTTCAATGGCAAAAATCAATGAATATTGTAAATGCACAAACAGTAATATCTCCACATTGCAAGGTGCAATTCTGAAATTTTTTGCTTTTTCCTGCTCCTCTTAGCATGATAAAGAAGATTCAAAGAGAGTGAGATGCCAGCTCTTTTCATTCAGTCAGTAGCTTCAAACATTTCTGGTATATGAATAACATGATGTTTTTCAATGGCAAAAATCAATGAATATTGTAAATGCACAAACAGTAATTTCTCCGCATTGCAAGGTGCAATTCTGAAATTTTTTGCTTTTTCCTGCTAATCCTAGCATGATAAAGAAGATTCAAAGAGAGTGAGATGCCAGCTCCTTTCATTCAGTCAGTAGCTTCAAACATTTCTGGACGTTTTTCAATGGCAAAAATCAATGAATATTGTAAATGCACAAACAGTAATTTCTCCGCATTGCAAGGTGCAATTCTGAAATTTTTTGCTCTTTCCTGCTAATCCTAGCATGATAAAGAAGATTCAAAGAGAGTGAGATGCCACGACCTTTCATTCAGTCAGTAGCTTCAAACATTTCTGGACGTTTTTCAATGGCAAAAATCAATGAATATTGTAAATGCACAAACAGTAATATCTCCACATTGCAACGTGCAATTCTGAAAATTTTTTGCTTTTTCCTGCTCCACTTAGCATGATAAAGAAGATTCAAAGAGAGTGAGATGCCAGCTCCTTTCATTCAGTCAGTAGCTTCAAACATTTCTGGACGTTTTTCAATGGCAAAAATCAATGACTATTGTAAATGCACAAACAGTAATATCTCCACATTGCAAGGTGCAATTCTGAAATTTTTTGCTTTTTCCTGCTAATCCTAGCATGATAAAGAAGATTCAAAGAGAGTGAGATGCCAGCTCCTTTCATTCAGTCAGTAGCTTCAAACATTTCTGGACGTTTTTCAATGGCAAAAATCAATGAATATTGTAAATGCACAAACAGTAATATCTCCACATTGCAAGGTGCAATTCTGAAATTTTTTGCTTTTTCCTGCTAATCCTGGCATGATAAAGAAGATTCAAAGAGAGTGAGATGCCAGCTCTTTTCATTCAGTCAGTAGCTTCAAACATTTCTGGTATATGAATAACATGATGTTTTTCAATGGCAAAAATCAATGAATATTGTAAATGCACAAACAGTAATTTCTCCGCATTGCAAGGTGCAATTCTGAAATTTTTTGCTTTTTCCTGCTAATCCTAGCATGATAAAGAAGATTCAAAGAGAGTGAGATGCCAGCTCTTTTCATTCAGTCAGTAGCTTCAAACATTTCTGGACGTTTTTCAATGGCAAAAATCAATGAATATTGTAAATGCACAAACAGTAATATCTCCACATTGCAAGGTGCAATTCTGAAATTTTTTGCTTTTTCCTGCTAATCCTAGCATGATAAAGAAGATTCAAAGAGAGTGAGATGCCAGCTCTTTTCATTCAGTCAGTAGCTTCAAACATTTCTGGTATATGAATAACATGATGTTTTTCAATGGCAAAAATCAATGAATATTGTAAATGCACAAACAGTAATTTCTCCGCATTGCAAGGTGCAATTCTGAAATTTTTTGCTTTTTCCTGCTAATCCTAGCATGATAAAGAAGATTCAAAGAGAGTGAGATGCCAGCTCCTTTCATTCAGTCAGTAGCTTCAAACATTTCTGGACGTTTTTCAATGGCAAAAATCAATGAATATTGTAAATGCACAAACAGTAATATCTCCACATTGCAACGTGCAATTCTGAAATTTTTTGCTTTTTCCTGCTCCTCTTAGCATGATAAAGAAGATTCAAAGAGAGTGAGATGCCAGCTCTTTTCATTCAGTCAGTAGCTTCAAACATTTCTGGTATATGAATAACATGATGTTTTTCAATGGCAAAAATCAATGAATATTGTAAATGCACAAACAGTAATTTCTCCGCATTGCAAGGTGCAATTCTGAAATTTTTTGCTTTTTCCTGCTAATCCTAGCATGATAAAGAAGATTCAAAGAGAGTGAGATGCCAGCTCCTTTCATTCAGTCAGTAGCTTCAAACATTTCTGGACGTTTTTCAATGGCAAAAATCAATGAATATTGTAAATGCACAAACAGTAATATCTCCACATTGCAAGGTGCAATTCTGAAATTTTTTGCTTTTTCCTGCTCCTCTTAGCATGATAAAGAAGATTCAAAGAGAGTGAGATGCCAGCTCTTTTCATTCAGTCAGTAGCTTCAAACATTTCTGGTATATGAATAACATGATGTTTTTCAATGGCAAAAATCAATGAATATTGTAAATGCACAAACAGTAATTTCTCCGCATTGCAAGGTGCAATTCTGAAATTTTTTGCTTTTTCCTGCTAATCCTAGCATGATAAAGAAGATTCAAAGAGAGTGAGATGCCAGCTCCTTTCATTCAGTCAGTAGCTTCAAACATTTCTGGACGTTTTTCAATGGCAAAAATCAATGAATATTGTAAATGCACAAACAGTAATATCTCCACATTGCAAAGTGCAATTCTGAAATTTTTTGCTTTCTCCTGCTAATCCTGGCATGATAAAGAAGATTCAAAGAGAGTGAGATGCCAGCTCTTTTCATTCAGTCAGTAGCTTCAAACATTTCTGGTATATGAATAACATGATGTTTTTCAATGGCAAAAATCAATGAATATTGTAAATGCACAAACAGTAATTTCTCCGCATTGCAAGGTGCAATTCTGAAATTTTTAGCTTTTTCCTGCTAATCCTAGCATGATAAAGAAGATTAAAAGAGAGTGAGATGCCACGACCTTTCATTCAGTCAGTAGCTTCAAACATTTCTGGACGTTTTTCAATGGCAAAAATCAATGAATATTGTAAATGCACAAACAGTAATATCTCCACATTGCAACGTGCAATTCTGAAATTTTTTGCTTTTTCCTGCTCCACTTAGCATGATAAAGAAGATTCAAAGAGAGTGAGATGCCAGCTCCTTTCATTCAGTCAGTAGCTTCAAACATTTCTGGACGTTTTTCAATGGCAAAATTCAATGAATATTGTAAATGCACAAACAGTAATATCTCCACATTGCAAGGTGCAATTCTGAAATTTTTTGCTTTTTCCTGCTAATCCTAGCATGATAAAGAAGATTCAAAGAGAGTGAGATGCCAGCTCCTTTCATTCAGTCAGTAGCTTCAAACATTTCTGGACGTTTTTCAATGGCAAAAATCAATGAATATTGTAAATGCACAAACAGTAATATCTCCACATTGCAAGTTGCAATTCTGAAATTTTTTGCTTTTTCCTGCTAATCCTGGCATGATAAAGAAGATTCAAAGAGAGTGAGATGCCAGCTCTTTTCATTCAGTCAGTAGCTTCAAACATTTCTGGTATATGAATAACATGATGTTTTTCAATGGCAAAAATCAATGAATATTGTAAATGCACAAACAGTAATTTCTCCGCATTGCAAGGTGCAATTCTGAAATTTTTTGCTTTTTCCTGCTAATCCTAGCATGATAAAGAAGATTCAAAGAGAGTGAGATGCCAGCTCCTTTCATTCAGTCAGTAGCTTCAAACATTTCTGGACGTTTTTCAATGGCAAAAATCAATGAATATTGTAAATGCACAAACAGTAATATCTCCACATTGCAAGGTGCAATTCTGAAATTTTTTGCTTTTTCCTGCTCCTCTTAGCATGATAAAGAAGATTCAAAGAGAGTGAGATGGCAGCTCTTTTCATTCAGTCAGTAGCTTCAAACATTTCTGGTATATGAATAACATGATGTTTTTCAATGGCAAAAATCAATGAATATTGTAAATGCACAAACAGTAATTTCTCCGCATTGCAAGGTGCAATTCTGAAATTTTTTGCTTTTTCCTGCTAATCCTAGCATGATAAAGAAGATTCAAAGAGAGTGAGATGCCAGCTCCTTTCATTCAGTCAGTAGCTTCAAACATTTCTGGACGTTTTTCAATGGCAAAAATCAATGAATATTGTAAATGCACAAACAGTAATATCTCCACATTGCAAGGTGCAATTCTGAAATTTTTTGCTTTCTCCTGCTAATCCTGGCATGATAAAGAAGATTCAAAGAGAGTGAGATGCCAGCTCTTTTCATTCAGTCAGTAGCTTCAAACATTTCTGGTATATGAATAACATGATGTTTTTCAATGGCAAAAATCAATGAATATTGTAAATGCACAAACAGTAATTTCTCCGCATTGCAAGGTGCAATTCTGAAATTTTTTGGTTTTTCCTGCTAATCCTAGCATGATAAAGAAGATTCAAAGAGAGTGAGATGCCACGACCTTTCATTCAGTCAGTAGCTTCAAACATTTCTGGACGTTTTTCAATGGCAAAAATCAATGAATATTGTAAATGCACAAACAGTAATATCTCCACATTGCAACGTGCAATTCTGAAATTTTTTGCTTTTTCCTGCTCCTCTTACCATGATAAAGAAGATTCAAAGAGAGTGAGATGCCAGCTCCTTTCATTCAGTCAGTAGCTTCAAACATTTCTGGACGTTTTTCAATGGCAAAAATAAATGAATATTGTAAATGCACAAACAGTAATATCTCCACATTGCAAGGTGCAATTCTGAAATTTTTTGCTTTTTCCTGCTAATCCTAGCATGATAAAGAAGATTCAAAGAGAGTGAGATGCCAGCTCCTTTCATTCAGTCAGTAGCTTCAAACATTTCTGGACGTTTTTCAATGGCAAAAATCAATGAATATTGTAAATGCACAAACAGTAATATCTCCACATTGCAAGGTGCAATTATGAAATTTTTTGCTTTTTCCTGCTAATCCTAGCATGATAAAGAAGATTCAAAGAGAGTGAGATGCCAGCTCCTTTCATTCAGTCAGTAGCTTCAAACATTTCTGGACGTTTTTCAATGGCAAAAATCAATGAATATTGTAAATGCACAAACAGTAATATCTCCACATTGCAAGGTGCAAATATGAAATTTTTTGCTTTTTCCTGCTAATCCTAGCATGATAAAGAAGATTCAAAGAGAGTGAGATGCCAGCTCTTTTCATTCAGTCAGTAGCTTCAAACATTTCTGGTATATGAATAACATGATGTTTTTCAATGGCAAAAATCAATGAATATTGTAAATGCACAAACAGTAATTTCTCCGCATTGCAAGGTGCAATTCTGAAATTTTTTGCTTTTTCCTGCTAATCCTAGCATGATAAAGAAGATTCAAAGAGAGTGAGATGCCAGCTCCTTTCATTCAGTCAGTAGCTTCAAACATTTCTGGACGTTTTTCAATGGCAAAAATCAATGAATATTGTAAATGCACAAACAGTAATATCTCCACATTGCAAGGTGCAATTCTGAAATTTTTTGCTTTTTCCTGCTAATCCTGGCATGATAAAGAAGATTCAAAGAGAGTTAGATGCCAGCTCTTTTCATTCAGTCAGTAGCTTCAAACATTTCTGGTATATGAATAACATGATGTTTTTCAATGGCAAAAATCAATGAATATTGTAAATGCACAAACAGTAATTTCTCCGATTTGCAAGGTGCAATTCTGAAATTTTTTGCTTTTTCCTGCTAATCCTAGCATGATAAAGAAGATTCAAAGAGAGTGAGATGCCAGCTCCTTTCATTCAGTCAGTAGCTTCAAACATTTCTGGACATTTTTCAATGGCAAAAATCAATGAATATTGTAAATGCACAAACAGTAATAACTCCACATTGCAAGGTGCAATTCTGAAATTTTTTGCTTTTTCCTGCTAATCCTAGCATGATAAAGAAGATTCAAAGAGAGTGAGATGCCAGCTCCTTTCATTCAGTCAGTAGCTTCAAACATTTCTGGACGTTTTTCAATGGCAAAAATCAATGAATATTGTAAATGCACAAACAGTAATATCTCCACATTGCAAGGTGCAATTCTGAAATTTTTTGCTTTTTCCTGCTAATCCTAGCATGATAAAGAAGATTCAAAGAGAGTGAGATGCCAGCTCTTTTCATTCAGTCAGTAGCTTCAAACATTTCTGGTATATGAATAACATAATGTTTTTCAATGGCAAAAATCAATGAATATTGTAAATGCACAAACAGTAATTTCTCCGCATTGCAAGGTGCAATTCTGAAATTTTTTTGCTTTTTCCTGCTAATCCTAGCATGATAAAGAAGATTCAAAGAGAGTGAGATGCCAGCTCCTTTCATTCAGTCAGTAGCTTCAAACATTTCTGGACGTTTTTCAATGGCAAAAATCAATGAATATTGTAAATGCACAAACAGTAATATCTCCACATTGCAACGTGCAATTCTGAAATTTTTTGCTTTTTCCTGCTCCTCTTAGCATGATAAAGAAGATTCAAAGAGAGTGAGATGCCAGCTCTTTTCATTCAGTCAGTAGCTTCAAACATTTCTGGTATATGAATAACATGATGTTTTTCAATGGCAAAAATCAATGAATATTGTAAATGCACAAACAGTAATTTCTCCGCATTGCAAGGTGCAATTCTGAAATTTTTTGCTTTTTCCTGCTAATCCTAGCATGATAAAGAAGATTCAAAGAGAGTGAGATGCCAGCTCCTTTCATTCAGTCAGTAGCTTCAAACATTTCTGGACGTTTTTCAATGGCAAAAATCAATGAATATTGTAAATGCACAAACAGTAATATCTCCACATTGCAAGGTGCAATTCTGAAATTTTTTGCTTTTTCCTGCTCCTCTTAGCATGATAAAGAAGATTCAAAGAGAGTGAGATGCCAGCTCTTTTCATTCAGTCAGTAGCTTCAAACATTTCTGGTATATGAATAACATGATGTTTTTCAATGGCAAAAATCAATGAATATTGTAAATGCACAAACAGTAATTTCTCCGCATTGCAAGGTGCAATTCTGAAATTTTTTGCTTTTTCCTGCTAATCCTAGCATGATAAAGAAGATTCAAAGAGAGTGAGATGCCAGCTCCTTTCATTCAGTCAGTAGCTTCAAACATTTCTGGACGTTTTTCAATGGCAAAAATCAATGAATATTGTAAATGCACAAACAGTAATTTCTCCGCATTGCAAGGTGCAATTCTGAAATTTTTTGCTCTTTCCTGCTAATCCTAGCATGATAAAGAAGATTCAAAGAGAGTGAGATGCCAGCTCCTTTCATTCAGTCAGTAGCTTCAAACATTTCTGGACGTTTTTCAATGGCAAAAATCAATGACTATTGTAAATGCACAAACAGTAATATCTCCACATTGCAAGGTGCAATTCTGAAATTTTTTGCTTTTTCCTGCTCCACTTAGCATGATAAAGAAGATTCAAAGAGAGTGAGATGCCAGCTCCTTTCATTCAGTCAGTAGCTTCAAACATTTCTGGACGTTTTTCAATGGCAAAAATCAATGACTATTGTAAATGCACAAACAGTAATATCTCCACATTGCAAGGTGCAATTCTGAAATTTTTTGCTTTTTCCTGCTAATCCTAGCATGATAAAGAAGATTCAAAGAGAGTGAGATGCCAGCTCCTTTCATTCAGTCAGTAGCTTCAAACATTTCTGGACGTTTTTCAATGGCAAAAATCAATGAATATTGTAAATGCACAAACAGTAATATCTCCACATTGCAAGGTGCAATTCTGAAATTTTTTGCTTTTTCCTGCTAATCCTGGCATGATAAAGAAGATTCAAAGAGAGTGAGATGCCAGCTCTTTTCATTCAGTCAGTAGCTTCAAACATTTCTGGTATATGAATAACATGATGTTTTTCAATGGCAAAAATCAATGAATATTGTAAATGCACAAACAGTAATTTCTCCGCATTGCAAGGTGCAATTCTGAAATTTTTTGCTTTTTCCTGCTAATCCTAGCATGATAAAGAAGATTCAAAGAGAGTGAGATGCCAGCTCTTTTCATTCAGTCAGTAGCTTCAAACATTTCTGGACGTTTTTCAATGGCAAAAATCAATGAATATTGTAAATGCACAAACAGTAATATCTCCACATTGCAAGGTGCAATTCTGAAATTTTTTGCTTTTTCCTGCTAATCCTAGCATGATAAAGAAGATTCAAAGAGAGTGAGATGCCAGCTCTTTTCATTCAGTCAGTAGCTTCAAACATTTCTGGTATATGAATAACATGATGTTTTTCAATGGCAAAAATCAATGAATATTGTAAATGCACAAACAGTAATTTCTCCGCATTGCAAGGTGCAATTCTGAAATTTTTTGCTTTTTCCTGCTAATCCTAGCATGATAAAGAAGATTCAAAGAGAGTGAGGTGCCAGCTCCTTTCATTCAGTCAGTAGCTTCAAACATTTCTGGACGTTTTTCAATGGCAAAAATCAATGAATATTGTAAATGCACAAACAGTAATATCTCCACATTGCAACGTGCAATTCTGAAATTTTTTGCTTTTTCCTGCTCCTCTTAGCATGATAAAGAAGATTCAAAGAGAGTGAGATGCCAGCTCTTTTCATTCAGTCAGTAGCTTCAAACATTTCTGGAATATGAATAACATGATGTTTTTCAATGGCAAAAATCAATGAATATTGTAAATGCACAAACAGTAATTTCTCCGCATTGCAAGGTGCAATTCTGAAATTTTTTGCTTTTTCCTGCTAATCCTAGCATGATAAAGAAGATTCAAAGAGAGTGAGATGCCAGCTCTTTTCATTCAGTCAGTAGCTTCAAACATTTCTGGACGTTTTTCAATGGCAAAAATCAATGAATATTGTAAATGCACAAACAGTAATATCTCCACATTGCAAGGTGCAATTCTGAAATTTTTTGCTTTTTCCTGCTCCTCTTAGCATGATAAAGAAGATTCAAAGAGAGTGAGATGCCAGCTCTTTTCATTCAGTCAGTAGCTTCAAACATTTCTGGTATATGAATAACATGATGTTTTTCAATGGCAAAAATCAATGAATATTGTAAATGCACAAACAGTAATTTCTCCGCATTGCAAGGTGCAATTCTGAAATTTTTTGCTTTTTTCCTGCTAATCCTAGCATGATAAAGAAGATTCAAAGAGAGTGAGATGCCAGCTCCTTTCATTCAGTCAGTAGCTTCAAACATTTCTGGACGTTTTTCAATGGCAAAAATCAATGAATATTGTAAATGCACAAACAGTAATATCTCCACATTGCAAGGTGCAATTCTGAAATTTTTTGCTTTCTCCTGCTAATCCTGGCATGATAAAGAAGATTCAAAGAGAGTGAGATGCCAGCTCTTTTCATTCAGTCAGTAGCTTCAAACATTTCTGGTATATGAATAACATGATGTTTTTCAATGGCAAAAATCAATGAATATTGTAAATGCACAAACAGTAATTTCTCCGCATTGCAAGGTGCAATTCTGAAATTTTTAGCTTTTTCCTGCTAATCCTAGCATGATAAAGAAGATTAAAAGAGAGTGAGATGCCACGACCTTTCATTCAGTCAGTAGCTTCAAACATTTCTGGACGTTTTTCAATGGCAAAAATCAATGAATATTGTAAATGCACAAACAGTAATATCTCCACATTGCAAGGTGCAATTCTGAAATTTTTTGCTTTTTCCTGCTAATCCTAGCATGATAAAGAAGATTCAAAGAGAGTGAGATGCCAGCTCCTTTCATTCAGTCAGTAGCTTCAAACATTTCTGGACGTTTTTCAATGGCAAAAATCAATGAATATTGTAAATGCACAAACAGTAATATCTCCACATTGCAAGGTGCAATTCTGAAATTTTTTGCTTTTTCCTGCTAATCCTGGCATGATAAAGAAGATTCAAAGAGAGTGAGATGCCAGCTCTTTTCATTCAGTCAGTAGCTTCAAACATTTCTGGTATATGAATAACATGATGTTTTTCAATGGCAAAAATCAATGAATATTGTAAATGCACAAACAGTAATTTCTCCGCATTGCAAGGTGCAATTCTGAAATTTTTTGCTTTTTCCTGCTAATCCTAGCATGATAAAGAAGATTCAAAGAGAGTGAGATGCCAGCTCTTTTCATTCAGTCAGTAGCTTCAAACATTTCTGGACGTTTTTCAATGGCAAAAATCAATGAATATTGTAAATGCACAAACAGTAATATCTCCACATTGCAAGGTGCAATTCTGAAATTTTTTGCTTTTTCCTGCTAATCCTAGCATGATAAAGAAGATTCAAAGAGAGTGAGATGCCAGCTCTTTTCATTCAGTCAGTAGCTTCAAACATTTCTGGTATATGAATAACATGATGTTTTTCAATGGCAAAAATCAATGAATATTGTAAATGCACAAACAGTAATTTCTCCGCATTGCAAGGTGCAATTCTGAAATTTTTTGCTTTTTCCTGCTAATCCTAGCATGATAAAGAAGATTCAAAGAGAGTGAGGTGCCAGCTCCTTTCATTCAGTCAGTAGCTTCAAACATTTCTGGACGTTTTTCAATGGCAAAAATCAATGAATATTGTAAATGCACAAACAGTAATATCTCCACATTGCAACGTGCAATTCTGAAATTTTTTGCTTTTTCCTGCTCCTCTTAGCATGATAAAGAAGATTCAAAGAGAGTGAGATGCCAGCTCTTTTCATTCAGTCAGTAGCTTCAAACATTTCTGGAATATGAATAACATGATGTTTTTCAATGGCAAAAATCAATGAATATTGTAAATGCACAAACAGTAATTTCTCCGCATTGCAAGGTGCAATTCTGAAATTTTTTGCTTTTTCCTGCTAATCCTAGCATGATAAAGAAGATTCAAAGAGAGTGAGATGCCAGCTCTTTTCATTCAGTCAGTAGCTTCAAACATTTCTGGACGTTTTTCAATGGCAAAAATCAATGAATATTGTAAATGCACAAACAGTAATATCTCCACATTGCAAGGTGCAATTCTGAAATTTTTTGCTTTTTCCTGCTCCTCTTAGCATGATAAAGAAGATTCAAAGAGAGTGAGATGCCAGCTCTTTTCATTCAGTCAGTAGCTTCAAACATTTCTGGTATATGAATAACATGATGTTTTTCAATGGCAAAAATCAATGAATATTGTAAATGCACAAACAGTAATTTCTCCGCATTGCAAGGTGCAATTCTGAAATTTTTTGCTTTTTTCCTGCTAATCCTAGCATGATAAAGAAGATTCAAAGAGAGTGAGATGCCAGCTCCTTTCATTCAGTCAGTAGCTTCAAACATTTCTGGACGTTTTTCAATGGCAAAAATCAATGAATATTGTAAATGCACAAACAGTAATATCTCCACATTGCAAGGTGCAATTCTGAAATTTTTTGCTTTCTCCTGCTAATCCTGGCATGATAAAGAAGATTCAAAGAGAGTGAGATGCCAGCTCTTTTCATTCAGTCAGTAGCTTCAAACATTTCTGGTATATGAATAACATGATGTTTTTCAATGGCAAAAATCAATGAATATTGTAAATGCACAAACAGTAATTTCTCCGCATTGCAAGGTGCAATTCTGAAATTTTTAGCTTTTTCCTGCTAATCCTAGCATGATAAAGAAGATTAAAAGAGAGTGAGATGCCACGACCTTTCATTCAGTCAGTAGCTTCAAACATTTCTGGACGTTTTTCAATGGCAAAAATCAATGAATATTGTAAATGCACAAACAGTAATATCTCCACATTGCAACGTGCAATTCTGAAATTTTTTGCTTTTTCCTGCTCCACTTAGCATGATAAAGAAATTCAAAGAGAGTGAGATGCCAGCTCCTTTCATTCAGTCAGTAGCTTCAAACATTTCTGGACGTTTTTCAATGGCAAAATTCAAAGAATATTGTAAATGCACAAAGAGTAATATCTCCACATTGCAAGGTGCAATTCTGAAATTTTTTGCTTTTTCCTGCTAATCCTAGCATGATAAAGAAGATTCAAAGAGAGTGAGATGCCAGCTCCTTTCATTCAGTCAGTAGCTTCAAACATTTCTGGACGTTTTTCAATGGCAAAAATCAATGAATATTGTAAATGCACAAACAGTAATATCTCCACATTGCAAGGTGCAATTCTGAAATTTTTTGCTTTTTCCTGCTAATCCTGGCATGATAAAGAAGATTCAAAGAGAGTGAGATGCCAGCTCTTTTCATTCAGTCAGTAGCTTCAAACATTTCTGGTATATGAATAACATGATGTTTTTCAATGGCAAAAATCAATGAATATTGTAAATGCACAAACAGTAATTTCTCCGCATTGCAAGGTGCAATTCTGAAATTTTTTGCTTTTTCCTGCTAATCCTAGCATGATAAAGAAGATTCAAAGAGAGTGAGATGCCAGCTCCTTTCATTCAGTCAGTAGCTTCAAACATTTCTGGACGTTTTTCAATGGCAAAAATCAATGAATATTGTAAATGCACAAACAGTAATATCTCCACATTGCAAGGTGCAATTCTGAAATGTTTTGCTTTTTCCTGCTCCTCTTAGCATGATAAAGAAGATTCAAAGAGAGTGAGATGACAGCTCTTTTCATTCAGTCAGTAGCTTCAAACATTTCTGGTATATGAATAACATGATGTTTTTCAATGGCAAAAATCAATGAATATTGTAAATGCACAAACAGTAATTTCTCCGCATTGCAAGGTGCAATTCTGAAATTTTTTGCTTTTTCCTGCTATTCCTAGCATGATAAAGAAGATTCAAAGAGAGTGGGATGCCAGCTCCTTTCATTCAGTCAGTAGCTTCAAACATTTCTGGACGTTTTTCAATGGCAAAAATCAATGAATATTGTAAATGCACAAACAGTAATATCTCCACATTGCAAGGTGCAATTCTGAAATTTTTTGCTTTCTCCTGCTAATCCTGGCATGATAAAGAAGATTCAAAGAGAGTGAGATGCCAGCTCTTTTCATTCAGTCAGTAGCTTCAAACATTTCTGGTATATGAATAACATGATGTTTTTCAATGGCAAAAATCAATGAATATTGTAAATGCACAAACAGTAATTTCTCCGCATTGCAAGGTGCAATTCTGAAATTTTTTGGTTTTTCCTGCTAATCCTAGCATTATAAAGAAGATTCAAAGAGAGTGAGATGCCACGACCTTTCATTCAGTCAGTAGCTTCAAACATTTCTGGACGTTTTTCAATGGCAAAAATCAATGAATATTGTAAATGCACAAACAGTAATATCTCCACATTGCAACGTGCAATTCTGAAATTTTTTGCTTTTTCCTGCTCCTCTTACCATGATAAAGAAGATTCAAAGAGAGTGAGATGCCAGCTCCTTTCATTCAGTCAGTAGCTTCAAACATTTCTGGACGTTTTTCAATGGCAAAAATAAATGAATATTGTAAATGCACAAACAGTAATATCTCCACATTGCAAGGTGCAATTCTGAAATTTTTTGCTTTTTCCTGCTAATCCTAGCATGATAAAGAAGATTCAAAGAGAGTGAGATGCCAGCTCCTTTCATTCAGTCAGTAGCTTCAAACATTTCTGGACGTTTTTCAGTGGCAAAAATCAATGAATATTGTAAATGCACAAACAGTAATATCTCCACATTGCAAGGTGCAATTATGAAATTTTTTGCTTTTTCCTGCTAATCCTAGCATGATAAAGAAGATTCAAAGAGAGTGAGATGCCAGCTCCTTTCATTCAGTCAGTAGCTTCAAACATTTCTGGACGTTTTTCAATGGCAAAAATCAATGAATATTGTAAATGCACAAACAGTAATATCTCCACATTGCAAGGTGCAATTATGAAATTTTTTGCTTTTTCCTGCTAATCCTAGCATGATAAAGAAGATTCAAAGAGAGTGAGATGCCAGCTCTTTTCATTCAGTCAGTAGCTTCAAACATTTCTGGTATATGAATAACATGATGTTTTTCAATGGCAAAAATCAATGAATATTGTAAATGCACAAACAGTAATTTCTCCGCATTGCAAGGTGCAATTCTGAAATTTTTTGCTTTTTCCTGCTAATCCTAGCATGATAAAGAAGATTCAAAGAGAGTGAGATGCCAGCTCCTTTCATTCAGTCAGTAGCTTCAAACATTTCTGGACGTTTTTCAATGGCAAAAATCAATGAATATTGTAAATGCACAAACAGTAATATCTCCACATTGCAAGGTGCAATTCTGAAATTTTTTGCTTTTTCCTGCTAATCCTGGCATGATAAAGAAGATTCAAAGAGAGTGAGATGCCAGCTCTTTTCATTCAGTCAGTAGCTTCAAACATTTCTGGTATATGAATAACATTATGTTTTTCAATGGCAAAAATCAATGAATATTGTAAATGCACAAACAGTAATTTCTCCGATTTGCAAGGTGCAATTCTGAAATTTTTTGCTTTTTCCTGCTAATCCTAGCATGATAAAGAAGATTCAAAGAGAGTGAGATGCCAGCTCCTTTCATTCAGTCAGTAGCTTCAAACATTTCTGGACATTTTTCAATGGCAAAAATCAATGAATATTGTAAATGCACAAACAGTAATAACTCCACATTGCAAGGTGCAATTCTGAAATTTTTTGCTTTTTCCTGCTAATCCTAGCATGATAAAGAAGATTCAAAGAGAGTGAGATGCCAGCTCCTTTCATTCAGTCAGTAGCTTCAAACATTTCTGGACATTTTTCAATGGCAAAAATCAATGAATATTGTAAATGCACAAACAGTAATAACTCCACATTGCAAGGTGCAATTCTGAAATTTTTTGCTTTTTCCTGCTAATCCTAGCATGATAAAGAAGATTCAAAGAGAGTGAGATGCCAGCTCCTTTCATTCAGTCAGTAGCTTCAAACATTTCTGGACGTTTTTCAATGGCAAAAATCAATGAATATTGTAAATGCACAAACAGTAATATCTCCACATTGCAAGGTGCAATTCTGAAATTTTTTGCTTTTTCCTGCTAATCCTAGCATGATAAAGAAGATTCAAAGAGAGTGAGATGCCAGCTCTTTTCATTCAGTCAGTAGCTTCAAACATTTCTGGTATATGAATAACATAATGTTTTTCAATGGCAAAAATCAATGAATATTGTAAATGCACAAACAGTAATTTCTCCGCATTGCAAGGTGCAATTCTGAAATTTTTTTGCTTTTTCCTGCTAATCCTAGCATGATAAAGAAGATTCAAAGAGAGTGAGATGCCAGCTCCTTTCATTCAGTCAGTAGCTTCAAACATTTCTGGACGTTTTTCAATGGCAAAAATCAATGAATATTGTAAATGCACAAACAGTAATATCTCCACATTGCAACGTGCAATTCTGAAATTTTTTGCTTTTTCCTGCTCCTCTTAGCATGATAAAGAAGATTCAAAGAGAGTGAGATGCCAGCTCTTTTCATTCAGTCAGTAGCTTCAAACATTTCTGGTATATGAATAACATGATGTTTTTCAATGGCAAAAATCAATGAATATTGTAAATGCACAAACAGTAATTTCTCCGCATTGCAAGGTGCAATTCTGAAATTTTTTGCTTTTTCCTGCTAATTCTAGCATGATAAAGAAGATTCAAAGAGAGTGAGATGCCAGCTCCTTTCATTCAGTCAGTAGCTTCAAACATTTCTGGACGTTTTTCAATGGCAAAAATCAATGAATATTGTAAATGCACAAACAGTAATATCTCCACATTGCAAGGTGCAATTCTGAAATTTTTTGCTTTTTCCTGCTCCTCTTAGCATGATAAAGAAGATTCAAAGAGATTGAGATGCCAGCTCTTTTCATTCAGTCAGTAGCTTCAAACATTTCTGGTATATGAATAACATGATGTTTTTCAATGGCAAAAATCAATGAATATTGTAAATGCACAAACAGTAATTTCTCCGCATTGCAAGGTGCAATTCTGAAATTTTTTGCTTTTTCCTGCTAATCCTAGCATGATAAAGAAGATTCAAAGAGAGTGAGATGCCAGCTCCTTTCATTCAGTCAGTAGCTTCAAACATTTCTGGACGTTTTTCAATGGCAAAAATCAATGAATATTGTAAATGCACAAACAGTAATTTCTCCGCATTGCAAGGTGCAATTCTGAAATTTTTTGCTCTTTCCTGCTAATCCTAGCATGATAAAGAAGATTCAAAGAGAGTGAGATGCCACGACCTTTCATTCAGTCAGTAGCTTCAAACATTTCTGGACGTTTTTCAATGGCAAAAATCAATGAATATTGTAAATGCACAAACAGTAATATCTCCACATTGCAAAGTGCAATTCTGAAATTTTTTGCTTTTTCCTGCTCCACTTAGCATGATAAAGAAGATTCAAAGAGAGTGAGATGCCAGCTCCTTTCATTCAGTCAGTAGCTTCAAACATTTCTGGACGTTTTTCAATGGCAAAAATCAATGACTATTGTAAATGCACAAACAGTAATATCTCCACATTGCAAGGTGCAATTCTGAAATTTTTTGCTTTTTCCTGCTAATCCTAGCATGATAAAGAAGATTCAAAGAGAGTGAGATGCCAGCTCCTTTCATTCAGTCAGTAGCTTCAAACATTTCTGGACGTTTTTCAATGGCAAAAATCAATGAATATTGTAAATGCACAAACAGTAATATCTCCACATTGCAAGGTGCAATTCTGAAATTTTTTGCTTTTTCCTGCTAATCCTGGCATGATAAAGAAGATTCAAAGAGAGTGAGATGCCAGCTCTTTTCATTCAGTCAGTAGCTTCAAACATTTCTGGTATATGAATAACATGATGTTTTTCAATGGCAAAAATCAATGAATATTGTAAATGCACAAACAGTAATTTCTCCGCATTGCAAGGTGCAATTCTGAAATTTTTTGCTTTTTCCTGCTAATCCTAGCATGATAAAGAAGATTCAAAGAGAGTGAGATGCCAGCTCTTTTCATTCAGTCAGTAGCTTCAAACATTTCTGGACGTTTTTCAATGGCAAAAATCAATGAATATTGTAAATGCACAAACAGTAATATCTCCACATTGCAAGGTGCAATTCTGAAATTTTTTGCTTTTTCCTGCTAATCCTAGCATGATAAAGAAGATTCAAAGAGAGTGAGATGCCAGCTCTTTTCATTCAGTCAGTAGCTTCAAACATTTCTGGTATATGAATAACATGATGTTTTTCAATGGCAAAAATCAATGAATATTGTAAATGCACAAACAGTAATTTCTCTACATTGCAAGGTGCAATTCTGAAATTTTTTGCTTTTTCCTGCTAATCCTAGCATGATAAAGAAGATTCAAAGAGAGTGAGATGCCAGCTCCTTTCATTCAGTCAGTAGCTTCAAACATTTCTGGACGTTTTTCAATGGCAAAAATCAATGAATATTGTAAATGCACAAACAGTAATATCTCCACATTGCAAGGTGCAATTCTGAAATTTTTTGCTTTTTCCTGCTCCTCTTAGCATGATAAAGAAGATTCAAAGAGAGTGAGATGCCAGCTCTTTTCATTCAGTCAGTAGCTTCAAACATTTCTGGTATATGAATAACATGATGTTTTTCAATGGCAAAAATCAATGAATATTGTAAATGCACAAACAGTAATTTCTCCGCATTGCAAGGTGCAATTCTGAAATTTTTTGCTTTTTCCTGCTAATCCTAGCATGATAAAGAAGATTCAAAGAGAGTGAGATGCCAGCTCCTTTCATTCAGTCAGTAGCTTCAAACATTTCTGGACGTTTTTCAATGGCAAAAATCAATGAATATTGTAAATGCACAAACAGTAATATCTCCACATTGCAAGGTGCAATTCTGAAATTTTTTGCTTTTTCCTGCTCCTCTTAGCATGATAAAGAAGATTCAAAGAGAGTGAGATGCCAGCTCTTTTCATTCAGTCAGTAGCTTCAAACATTTCTGGTATATGAATAACATGATGTTTTTCAATGGCAAAAATCAATGAATATTGTAAATGCACAAACAGTAATTTCTCCGCATTGCAAGGTGCAATTCTGAAATTTTTTGCTTTTTCCTGCTAATCCTAGCATGATAAAGAAGATTCAAAGAGAGTGAGATGCCAGCTCCTTTCATTCAGTCAGTAGCTTCAAACATTTCTGGACGTTTTTCAATGGCAAAAATCAATGAATATTGTAAATGCACAAACAGTAATATCTCCACATTGCAAGGTGCAATTCTGAAATTTTTTGCTTTCTCCTGCTAATCCTGGCATGATAAAGAAGATTCAAAGAGACTGAGATGCCAGCTCTTTTCATTCAGTCAGTAGCTTCAAACATTTCTGGTATATGAATAACATGATGTTTTTCAATGGCAAAAATCAATGAATATTGTAAATGCACAAACAGTAATTTCTCCGCATTGCAAGGTGCAATTCTGAAATTTTTAGCTTTTTCCTGCTAATCCTAGCATGATAAAGAAGATTAAAAGAGAGTGAGATGCCACGACCTTTCATTCAGTCAGTAGCTTCAAACATTTCTGGACGTTTTTCAATGGCAAAAATCAATGAATATTGTAAATGCACAAACAGTAATATCTCCACATTGCAACGTGCAATTCTGAAATTTTTTGCTTTTTCCTGCTCCACTTAGCATGATAAAGAAGATTCAAAGAGAGTGAGATGCCAGCTCCTTTCATTCAGTCAGTAGCTTCAAACATTTCTGGACGTTTTTCAATGGCAAAATTCAATGAATATTGTAAATGCACAAAGAGTAATATCTCCACATTGCAAGGTGCAATTCTGAAATTTTTTGCTTTTTCCTGCTAATCCTAGCATGATAAAGAAGAATCAAAGAGAGTGAGATGCCAGCTCCTTTCATTCAGTCAGTAGCTTCAAACATTTCTGGACGTTTTTCAATGGCAAAAATCAATGAATATTGTAGTGCACAAACAGTAATATCTCCACATTGCAACGTGCAATTCTGAAATTTTTTGCTTTTTCCTGCTCCTCTTAGCATGATAAAGAAGATTCAAAGAGAGTGAGATGCCAGCTCCTTTCATTCAGTCAGTAGCTTCAAACATTTCTGGACGTTTTTCAATGGCAAAAATCAATGAATATTGTAAATGCACAAACAGTAATATCTCCACATTGCAAGGTGCAATTCTGAAATTTTTTGCTTTTTCCTGCTAATCCTAGCATGATAAAGAAGATTCAAAGAGAGTGAGATGCCAGCTCCTTTCATTCAGTCAGTAGCTTCAAACATTTCTGGTATATGAATAACATGATGTTTTTCAATGGCAAAAATCAATGAATATTGTAAATGCACAAACAGTAATTTCTCCGCATTGCAAGGTGCAATTCTGAAATTTTTTGCTTTTTCCTGCTAATCCTAGCATGATAAAGAAGATTCAAAGAGAGTGAGATGCCAGCTCCTTTCATTCAGTCAGTAGCTTCAAACATTTCTGGACGTTTTTCAATGGCAAAAATCAATGAATATTGTAGTTCACAAACAGTAATATCTCCACATTGCAACGTGCAATTCTGAAATTTTTTGCTTTTTCCTGCTCCTCTTAGCATGATAAAGAAGATTCAAAGAGAGTGAGATGCCAGCTCCTTTCATTCAGTCAGTAGCTTCAAACATTTCTGGACGTTTTTCAATGGCAAAAATCAATGAATATTGTAAATGCACAAACAGTAATATCTCCACATTGCAAGGTGCAATTCTGAAATTTTTTGCTTTTTCCTGCTAATCCTGGCATGATAAAGAAGATTCAAAGAGAGTGAGATGCCAGCTCTTTTCATTCAGTCATTAGCTTCAAACATTTCTGGTATATGAATAACATGATGTTTTTCAATGGCAAAAATCAATGAATATTGTAAATGCACAAACAGTAATTTCTCCGCATTGCAAGGTGCAATTCTGAAATTTTTTGCTTTTTCCTGCTAATCCTAGCATGATAAAGAAGATTCAAAGAGAGTGAGATGCCAGCTCCTTTCATTCAGTCAGTAGCTTCAAACATTTCTGGACGTTTTTCAATGGCAAAAATCAATGTATATTGTAAATGCACAAACAGTAATATCTCCACATTGCAAGGTGCAATTCTGAAATTTTTTGCTTTTTCCTGCTAATCCTGGCATGATAAAGAAGATTCAAAGAGAGTGAGATGCCAGCTCTTTTCATTCAGTCAGTAGCTTCAAACATTTCTGGTATATGAATAACATGATGTTTTTCAATGGCAAAAATCAATGAATATTGTAAATGCACAAACAGTAATTTCTCCGCATTGCAAGGTGCAATTCTGAAATTTTTTGCTTTTTCCTGCTAATCCTAGCATGATAAAGAAGATTCAAAGAGAGTGAGATGCCAGCTCCTTTCATTCAGTCAGTAGCTTGAAACATTTCTGGACGTTTTTCAATGGCAAAAATCAGTCAATATTGTAAATGCACAAACAGTAATTTCTCCGCATTGCAAGGTGCAATTCTGAAATTTTTTGCTTTTTCCTGCTAATCCTAGCATGATAAAGAAGATTCAAAGAGAGTGAGATGCCAGCTCCTTTCATTCAGTCAGTAGCTTCAAACATTTCTGGACGTTTTTCAATGGCAAAAATCAATGAATATTGTAAATGCACAAACAGTAATATCTCCACATTGCAAGGTGCAATTCTGAAATTTTTTGCTTTTTCCTGCTCCTCTTAGCATGATAAAGAAAATTCAAAGAGAGTGAGATGCCAGCTCTTTTCATTCAGTCAGTAGCTTCAAACATTTCTGGTATATGAATAACATGATGTTTTTCAATGGCAAAAATCAATGAATATTGTAAATGCACAAACAGTAATTTCTCCGCATTGCAAGGTGCAATTCTGAAATTTTTTGCTTTTTCCTGCTAATCCTAGCATGATAAAGAAGATTCAAAGAGAGTGAGATGCCAGCTCCTTTCATTCAGTCAGTAGCATCAAACATTTCTGGACGTTTTTCAATGGCAAAAATCAATGAATATTGTAAATGCACAAACAGTAATATCTCCACATTGCAACGTGCAATTCTGAAATTTTTTGCTTTTTCCTGCTCCTCTTAGCATGATAAAGAAGATTCAAAGAGAGTGAGATGCCAGCTCTTTTCATTCAGTCAGTAGCTTCAAACATTTCTGGTATATGAATAACATGATGTTTTTCAATGGCAAAAATCAATGAATATTGTAAATGCACAAACAGTAATTTCTCCGCATTGCAAGGTGCAATTCTGAAATTTTTTGCTTTTTCCTGCTAATCCTAGCATGATAAAGAAGATTCAAAGAGAGTGAGATGCCAGTTCCTTTCATTCAGTCAGTAGCTTCAAACATTTCTGGACGTTTTTCAATGGCAAAAATCAATGAATATTGTAAATGCACAAACAGTAATATCTCCACATTGCAAGGTGCAATTCTGAAATTTTTTGCTTTTTCCTGCTAATCCTGGCATGATAAAGAAGATTCAAAGAGAGTGAGATGCCAGCTCTTTTCATTCAGTCAGTAGCTTCAAACATTTCTGGTATATGAATAACATGATGTTTTTCAATGGCAAAAATCAATGAATATTGTAAATGCACAAACAGTAATTTCTCCGCATTGCAAGGTGCAATTCTGAATTTTTTTGCTTTTTCCTGCTAATCCTAGCATGATAAAGAAGATTCAAAGAGAGTGAGATGCCAGCTCCTTTCATTCAGTCAGTAGCTTCAAACATTTCTGGACGTTTTTCAATGGCAAAAATCAATGAATATTGTAAATGCACAAACAGTAATATCTCCACATTGCAAGGTGCAATTCTGAAATTTTTTGCTTTTTCCTGCTCCTCTTAGCATGATAAAGAAGATTCAAAGAGAGTGAGATGCCAGCTCTTTTCATTCAGTCAGTAGCTTCAAACATTTCTGGTATATGAATAACATGATGTTTTTCAATGGCAAAAATCAATGAATATTGTAAATGCACAAACAGTAATTTCTCCGCATTGCAAGGTGCAATTCTGAATTTTTTTGCTTTTTCCTGCTAATCCTAGCATGATAAAGAAGATTCAAAGAGAGTGAGATGCCACGACCTTTCATTCAGTCAGTAGCTTCAAACATTTCTGGTATATGAATAACATGATGTTTTTCAATGGCAAAAATCAATGAATATTGTAAATGCACAAACAGTAATATCTCCACATTGCAAGGTGCAATTCTGAAATGTTTTGCTTTTTCCTGCTAATCCTAGCATGATAAAGAAGATTCAAAGAGAGTGAGATGCCACGACCTTTCATTCAGTCAGTAGCTTCAAACATTTCTGGACGTTTTTCAATGGCAAAAATCAATGAATATTGTAAATGCACAAACAGTAATATCTCCACATTGCAACGTGCAATTCTGAAATTTTTTGCTTTTTCCTGCTCCTCTTAGCATGATAAAGAAGATTCAAAGAGAGTGAGATGCCAGCTCCTTTCATTCAGTCAGTAGCTTCAAACATTTCTGGACGTTTTTCAATGGCAAAAATCAATGAATATTGTAAATGCACAAACAGTAATATCTCCACATTGCAAGGTGCAATTCTGAAATTTTTTGCTTTTTCCTGCTAATCCTAGCATGATAAAGAAGATTCAAAGAGAGTGAGATGCCAGCTCCTTTCATTCAGTCAGTAGCTTCAAACATTTCTGGACGTTTTTCAATGGCAAAAATCAATGAATATTGTAAATGCACAAACAGTAATATCTCCACATTGCAAGGTGCAATTCTGAAATTTTTTGCTTTTTCCTGCTAATCCTGGCTTGATAAAGAAGATTCAAAGAGAGTGAGATGCCAGCTCTTTTCATTCAGTCAGTAGCTTCAAACATTTCTGGTATATGAATAACATGATGTTTTTCAATGGCAAAAATCAATGAATATTGTAAATGCACAAACAGTAATTTCTCTGCATTGCAAGGTGCAATTCTGAAATTTTTTGCTTTTTCCTGCTAATCCTAGCATGATAAAGAAGATTCAAAGAGAGTGAGATGCCAGCTCCTTTCATTCAGTCAGTAGCTTCAAACATTTCTGGACGTTTTTCAATGGCAAAAATCAATGAATATTGTAAATGCACAAACAGTAATATCTCCACATTGCAACGTGCAATTCTGAAATTTTTTGCTTTTTCCTGCTCCTCTTAGCATGATAAAGAAGATTCAAAGAGAGTGAGATGCCAGCTCTTTTCATTCAGTCAGTAGCTTCAAACATTTCTGGTATATGAATAACATGATGTTTTTCAATGGCAAAAATCAATGAATATTGTAAATGCACAAACAGTAATTTCTCCGCATTGCAAGGTGCAATTCTGAAATTTTTTGCTTTTTCCTGCTAATCCTAGCATGATAAAGAAGATTCAAAGAGAGTGAGATGCCAGCTCCTTTCATTCAGTCAGTAGCTTCAAACATTTCTGGACGTTTTTCAATGGCAAAAATCAATGAATATTGTAAATGCACAAACAGTAATATCTCCACATTGCAAGGTGCAATTCTGAAATTTTTTGCTTTTTTCTGCTAATCCTAGCATGATAAAGAAGATTCAAAGAGAGTGAGATGCCAGCTCTTTTCATTCAGTCAGTAGCTTCAAACATTTCTGGTATATGAATAACATGATGTTTTTCAATGGCAAAAATCAATGAATATTGTAAATGCACAAACAGTAATTTCTCCGCATTGCAAGGTGCAATTCTGAAATTTTTTGCTTTTTCCTGCTAATCCTAGCATGATAAAGAAGATTCAAAGAGAGTGAGATGCCAGCTCCTTTCATTCAGTCAGTAGCTTCAAACATTTCTGGACGTTTTTCAATGGCAAAAATCAATGAATATTGTAAATGCACAAACAGTAATATCTCCACATTGCAAGGTGCAATTCTGAAATTTTTTGCTTTTTCCTGCTAATCCTGGCATGATAAAGAAGATTCAAAGAGAGTGAGATGCCAGCTCTTTTCATTCAGTCAGTAGCTTCAAACATTTCTGGTATATGAATAACATGATGTTTTTCAATGGCAAAAATCAATGAATATTGTAAATGCACAAACAGTAATTTCTCCGCATTGCAAGGTGCAATTCTGAAATTTTTTGCTTTTTCCTGCTAATCCTAGCATGATAAAGAAGATTCAAAGAGAGTGAGATGCCAGCTCCTTTCATTCAGTCAGTAGCTTCAAACATTTCTGGACATTTTTCAATGGCAAAAATCAATGAATATTGTAAATGCACAAACAGTAGTAACTCCACATTGCAAGGTGCAATTCTGAAATTTTTTGCTTTTTCCTGCTAATCCTAGCATGATAAAGAAGATTCAAAGAGAGTGAGATGCCAGCTCCTTTCATTCAGTCAGTAGCTTCAAACATTTCTGGACGTTTTTCAATGGCAAAAATCAATGAATATTGTAAATGCACAAACAGTAATATCTCCACATTGCAAGGTGCAATTCTGAAATTTTTTGCTTTTTCCTGCTAATCCTAGCATGATAAAGAACATTCAAAGAGAGTGAGATGCCAGCTCTTTTCATTCAGTCAGTAGCTTCAAACATTTCTGGTATATGAATAACATGATGTTTTTCAATGGCAAAAATCAATGAATATTGTAAATGCACAAACAGTAATTTCTCCGCATTGCAAGGTGCAATTCTGAAATTTTTTGCTTTTTCCTGCTAATCCTAGCATGATAAAGAAGATTCAAAGAGAGTGAGATGCCAGCTCCTTTCATTCAGTCAGTAGCTTCAAACATTTTTGGACGTTTTTCAATGGCAAAAATCAATGAATATTGTAAATGCACAAACAGTAATATCTCCACATTGCAACGTGCAATTCTGAAATTTTTTGCTTTTTCCTGCTCCTCTTAGCATGATAAAGAAGATTCAAAGAGAGTGAGATGCCAGCTCTTTTCATTCAGTCAGTAGCTTCAAACATTTCTGGTATATGAATAACATGATGTTTTTCAATGGCAAAAATCAATGAATATTGTAAATGCACAAACAGTAATTTCTCCGCATTGCAAGGTGCAATTCTGAAATTTTTTGCTTTTTCCTGCTAATCCTAGCATGATAAAGAAGATTCAAAGAGAGTGAGATGCCAGCTCCTTTCATTCAGTCAGTAGCTTCAAACATTTCTGGACGTTTTTCAATGGCAAAAATCAATGATTATTGTAAATGCACAAACAGTAATATCTCCACATTGCAAGGTGCAATTCTGAAATTTTTTGCTTTTTCCTGCTAATCCTGGCATGATAAAGAAGATTCAAAGAGAGTGATATGCCAGCTCTTTTCATTCAGTCAGTAGCTTCAAACATTTCTGGTATATGAATAACATGATGTTTTTCAATGGCAAAAATCAATGAATATTGTAAATGCACAAACAGTAATTTCTCCGCATTGCAAGGTGCAATTCTGAAATTTTTTGCTTTTTCCTGCTAATCCTAGCATGATAAAGAAGATTCAAAGAGAGTGAGATGCCAGCTCTTTTCATTCAGTCAGTAGCTTCAAACATTTCTGGACGTTTTTCAATGGCAAAAATCAATGAATATTGTAAATGCACAAACAGTAATATCTCCACATTGCAACGTGCAATTCTGAAATTTTTTGCTTTTTCCTGCTCCTCTTAGCATGATAAAGAAGATTCAAAGAGAGTGAGATGCCAGCTCTTTTCATTCAGTCAGTAGCTTCAAACATTTCTGGTATATGAATAACATGATGTTTTTCAATGGCAAAAATCAATGAATATTGTAAATGCACAAACAGTAATTTCTCCGTATTGCAAGGTGCAATTCTGAAATTTTTTGCTTTTTCCTGCTAATCCTAGCATGATAAAGAAGATTCAAAGAGAGTGAGATGCCAGCTCCTTTCATTCAGTCAGTAGCTTCAAACATTTTTGGACGTTTTTCAATGGCAAAAATCAATGAATATTGTAAATGCACAAACAGTAATATCTCCACATTGCAACGTGCAATTCTGAAATTTTTTGCTTTTTCCTGCTCCTCTTAGCATGATAAAGAAGATTCAAAGAGAGTGAGATGCCAGCTCTTTTCATTCAGTCAGTAGCTTCAAACATTTCTGGTATATGAATAACATGATGTTTTTCAATGGCAAAAATCAATGAATATTGTAAATGCACAAACAGTAATTTCTCCGCATTGCAAGGTGCAATTCTGAAATTTTTTGCTTTTTCCTGCTAATCCTAGCATGATAAAGAAGATTCAAAGAGAGTGAGATGCCAGCTCCTTTCATTCAGTCAGTAGCTTCAAACATTTCTGGACGTTTTTCAATGGCAAAAATCAATGATTATTGTAAATGCACAAACAGTAATATCTCCACATTGCAAGGTGCAATTCTGAAATTTTTTGCTTTTTCCTGCTAATCCTGGCATGATAAAGAAGATTCAAAGAGAGTGATATGCCAGCTCTTTTCATTCAGTCAGTAGCTTCAAACATTTCTGGTATATGAATAACATGATGTTTTTCAATGGCAAAAATCAATGAATATTGTAAATGCACAAACAGTAATTTCTCCGCATTGCAAGGTGCAATTCTGAAATTTTTTGCTTTTTCCTGCTAATCCTAGCATGATAAAGAAGATTCAAAGAGAGTGAGATGCCAGCTCTTTTCATTCAGTCAGTAGCTTCAAACATTTCTGGACGTTTTTCAATGGCAAAAATCAATGAATATTGTAAATGCACAAACAGTAATATCTCCACATTGCAACGTGCAATTCTGAAATTTTTTGCTTTTTCCTGCTCCTCTTAGCATGATAAAGAAGATTCAAAGAGAGTGAGATGCCAGCTCTTTTCATTCAGTCAGTAGCTTCAAACATTTCTGGTATATGAATAACATGATGTTTTTCAATGGCAAAAATCAATGAATATTGTAAATGCACAAACAGTAATTTCTCCGCATTGCAAGGTGCAATTCTGAAATTTTTTGCTTTTTCCTGCTAATCCTAGCATGATAAAGAAGATTCAAAGAGAGTGAGATGCCAGCTCCTTTCATTCAGTCAGTAGCTTCAAACATTTCTGGACGTTTTTCAATGGCAAAAATCAATGAATATTGTAAATGCACAAACAGTAATATCTCCACATTGCAAGGTGCAATTCTGAAATTTTTTGCTTTCTCCTGCTAATCCTGGCATGATAAAGAAGATTCAAAGAGAGGGAGATGCCAGCTCTTTTCATTCAGTCAGTAGCTTCAAACATTTCTGGTATATGAATAACATGATGTTTTTCAATGGCAAAAATCAATGAATATTGTAAATGCACAAACAGTAATTTCTCCGCATTGCAAGGTGCAATTCTGAAATTTTTAGCTTTTTCCTGCTAATCCTAGCATGATAAAGAAGATTCAAAGAGAGTGAGATGCCACGACCTTTCATTCAGTCAGTAGCTTCAAACATTTCTGGACGTTTTTCAATGGCAAAAATCAATGAATATTGTAAATGCACAAACAGTAATATCTCCACATTGCAACGTGCAATTCTGAAATTTTTTGCTTTTTCCTGCTCCACTTAGCATGATAAAGAATATTCAAAGAGAGTGAGATGCCAGCTCCTTTCATTCAGTCAGTAGCTTCAAACATTTCTGGACGTTTTTCAATGGCAATATTCAATGAATATTGTAAATGCACAAAGAGTAATATCTCCACATTGCAAGGTGCAATTCTGAAATTTTTTGCTTTTTCCTGCTAATCCTAGCATGATAAAGAAGATTCAAAGAGAGTGAGATGCCAGCTCCTTTCATTCAGTCAGTAGCTTCAAACATTTCTGGACGTTTTTCAATGGCAAAAATCAATGAATATTGTAAATGCACAAACAGTAATATCTCCACATTGCAAGGTGCAATTCTGAAATTTTTTGCTTTTTCCTGCTAATCCTGGCATGATAAAGAAGATTCAAAGAGAGTGAGATGCCAGCTCTTTTCATTCAGTCAGTAGCTTCAAACATTTCTGGTATATGAATAACATGATGTTTTTCAATGGCAAAAATCAATGAATATTGTAAATGCACAAACAGTAATTTTTCCGCATTGCAAGGTGCAATTCTGAAATTTTTTGCTTTTTCCTGCTAATCCTAGCATGATAAAGAAGATTCAAAGAGAGTGAGATGCCAGCTCCTTTCATTCAGTCAGTAGCTTCAAACATTTCTGGACGTTTTTCAATGGCAAAAATCAATGAATATTGTAAATGCACAAACAGTAATATCTCCACATTGCAAGGTGCAATTCTGCAATTTTTTGCTTTCTCCTGCTAATCCTGGCATGATAAAGAAGATTCAAAGAGAGTGAGATGCCAGCTCTTTTCATTCAGTCAGTAGCTTCAAACATTTCTGGTATATGAATAACATGATGTTTTTCAATGACAAAAATCAATGAATATTGTAAATGCACAAACAGTAATTTCTCCGCATTGCAAGGTGCAATTCTGAAATTTTTAGCTTTTTCCTGCTAATCCTAGCATGATAAAGAAGATTCAAAGAGAGTGAGATGCCACGACCTTTCATTCAGTCAGTAGCTTCAAACATTTCTGGACGTTTTTCAATGGCAAAAATCAATGAATATTGTAAATGCACAAACAGTAATATCTCCACATTGCAACGTGCAATTCTGAAATTTTTTGCTTTTTCCTGCTCCACTTAGCATGATAAAGAAGATTCAAAGAGAGTGAGATGCCAGCTCCTTTCATTCAGTCAGTAGCTTCAAACATTTCTGGACGTTTTTCAATGGCAAAATTCAATGAATATTGTAAATGCACAAAGTGTAATATCTCCACATTGCAAGGTGCAATTCTGAAATTTTTTGCTTTTTCCTGCTAATCCTAGCATGATAAAGAAGATTCAAAGAGAGTGAGATGCCAGCTCCTTTCATTCAGTCAGTAGCTTCAAACATTTCTGGACGTTTTTCAATGGCAAAAATCAATGAATATTGTAAATGCACAAACAGTAATATCTCCACATTGCAAGGTGCAATTCTGAAATTTTTTGCTTTTTCCTGCTAATCCTGGCATGATAAAGAAGATTCAAAGAGAGTGAGATGCCAACTCTTTTCATTCAGTCAGTAGCTTCAAACATTTCTGGTATATGAATAACATGATGTTTTTCAATGGCAAAAATCAATGAATATTGTAAATGCACAAACAGTAATTTCTCCGCATTGCAAGGTGCAATTCTGAAATTTTTTGCTTTTTCCTGCTAATCCTAGCATGATAAAGACAATTCAAAGAGAGTGAGATGCCAGCTCCTTTCATTCAGTCAGTAGCTTCAAACATTTCTGGACGTTTTTCAAGGCAAAAATCAATGAATATTGTAAATGCACAAACAGTAATATCTCCACATTGCAACGTGCAATTCTGAAATTTTTTGCTTTTTCCTGCTCCACTTAGCATGGTAAAGAAGATTCAAAGAGAGTGAGATGCCAGCTCCTTTCATTCAGTCAGTAGCTTCAAACATTTCTGGACATTTTTCAATGGCAAAATTCAATGAATATTGTAAATGCACAAAGAGTAATATCTCCACATTGCAAGGTGCAATTCTGAAATTTTTTGCTTTTTCCTGGTAATCCTAGCATGATAAAGAAGATTCAAAGAGAGTGAGATGCCAGCTCCTTTCATTCAGTCAGTAGCTTCAAACATTTCTGGACGTTTTTCAATGGCAAAAATCAATGAATATTGTAAATGCACAAACAGTAATATCTCCACATTGCAAGGTGCAATTCTGAAATTTTTTTGCTTTTTCCTGCTAATCCTGGCATGATAAAGAAGATTCAAAGAGAGTGAGATGCCAGCTCTTTTCATTCAGTCAGTAGCTTCAAACATTTCTGGTATATGAATAACATGATGTTTTTCAATGGCAAAAATCAATGAATATTGTAAATGCACAAACAGTAATTTCTCCGCATTGCAAGGTGCAATTCTGAAATTTTTTGCTTTCTCCTGCTAATCCTAGCATGATAAAGAAGATTCAAAGAGAGTGAGATGCCAGCTCCTTTCATTCAGTCAGTAGCTTCAAACATTTCTGGACGTTTTTCAATGGCAAAAATCAATGAATATTGTAAATGCACAAACAGTAATATCTCCACATTGCAAGGTGCAATTCTGAAATTTTTTGCTTTTTCCTGCTCCTCTTAGCATGATAAAGAAGATTCAAAGAGAGTGAGATGCCAGCTCTTTTCATTCAGTCAGTAGCTTCAAACATTTCTGGTATATGAATAACATGATGTTTTTCAATGGCAAAAATCAATGAATATTGTAAATGCACAAACAGTAATTTCTCCGCATAGCAAGGTGCAATTCTGAAATTTTTTGCTTTTTCCTGCTAATCCTAGCATGATAAAGAAGATTCAAAGAGAGTGAGATGCCAGCTCCTTTTGTTCAGTCAGTAGCTTCAAAAATTTCTGGACGTTTTTCAATGGCAAAAATCAATGAATATTGTAAATGCACAAACAGTAATATCTCCACATTGCAAGGTGCAATTCTGAAATTTTTTGCTTTCTCCTGCTAATCCTGGCATGATAAAGAAGATTCAAAGAGAGTGAGATGCCAGCTCTTTTCATTCAGTCAGTAGCTTCAAACATTTCTGGTATATGAATAACATGATGTTTTTCAATGACAAAAATCAATGAATATTGTAAATGCACAAACAGTAATTTCTCCGCATTGCAAGGTGCAATTCTGAAATTTTTTGCTTTTTCCTGCTAATCCTAGCATGATAAAGAAGATTCAAAGAGAGTGAGATGCCACGACCTTTCATTCAGTCAGTAGCTTCAAACATTTCTGGACGTTTTTCAATGGCAAAAATCAATGAATATTGTAAATGCACAAACAGTAATATCTCCACATTGCAACGTGCAATTCTGAAATTTTTTGCTTTTTCCTGCTCCTCTTAGCATGATAAAGAAGATTCAAAGAGAGTGAGATGCCAGCTCCTTTCATTCAGTCAGTAGCTTCAAACATTTCTGGACGTTTTTCAATGGCAAAAATCAATGAATATTGTAAATGCACAAACAGTAATATCTCCACATTGCAAGGTGCAATTCTGAAATTTTTTGCTTTTTCCTGCTAATCCTAGCATGATAAAGAAGATTCAAAGAGAGTGAGATGCCAGCTCCTTTCATTCAGTCAGTAGCTTCAAACATTTCTGGACGTTTTTCAATGGCAAACATCAATGAATATTGTAAATGCACAAACAGTAATATCTCCACATTGCAAGGTGCAATTCTGAAATTTTTTGCTTTTTCCTGCTAATTCTGGCATGATAAAGAAGATTCAAAGAGAGTGAGATGCCAGCTCTTTTCATTCAGTCAGTAGCTTCAAACATTTCTGGTATATGAATAACATGATGTTTTTCAATGGCAAAAATCAATGAATATTGTAAATGCACAAACAGTAATTTCTCCGCATTGCGAGGTGCAATTCTGAAATTTTTTGCTTTTTCCTGCTAATCCTAGCATGATAAAGAAGATTCAAAGAGAGTGAGATGCCAGCTCCTTTCATTCAGTCAGTAGCTTCAAACATTTCTGGACGTTTTTCAATGGCAAAAATCAATGAATATTGTAAATGCACAAACAGTAATATCTCCACATTGCAAGGTGCAATTCTGAAATTTTTTGCTTTTTCCTGCTCCTCTTAGCATGATAAAGAAGATTTAAAGAGAGTGAGATGCCAGCTCTTTTCATTCAGTCAGTAGCTTCAAACATTTCTGGTATATGAATAACATGATGTTTTTCAATGGCAAAAATCAATGAATATTGTAAATGCACAAACAGTAATTTCTCCGCATTGCAAGGTGCAATTCTGAAATTTTTTGCTTTTTCCTGCTAATCCTAGCATGATAAAGAAGATTCAAAGAGAGTGAGATGCCAGCTCCTTTCATTCAGTCAGTAGCTTCAAACATTTCTGGACGTTTTTCAATGGCAAAAATCAATGAATATTGTAAATGCACAAACAGTAATTTCTCCGCATTGCAAGGTGCAATTCTGAAATTTTTTGCTTTTTCCTGCTAATCCTAGCATGATAAAGAAGATTCAAAGAGAGTGAGATGCCAGCTCCTTTCATTCAGTCAGTAGCTTCAAACATTTCTGGACGTTTTTCAATGGCAAAAATCAATGAATATTGTAAATGCACAAACAGAAATATCTCCACATTGCATGGTGCAATTCTGAAATTTTTTGCTTTTTCCTGCTAATCCTAGCATGATAAAGAAGATTCAAAGAGAGTGAGATGCCAGCTCCTTTCATTCAGTCAGTAGCTTCAAACATTTCTGGACGTTTTTCAATGGCAAAAATCAATGACTATTGTAAATGCACAAACAGTAATATCTCCACATTGCAAGGTGCAATTCTGAAATTTTTTGCTTTTTCCTGCTAATCCTAGCATAATAAAGAAGATTCAAAGAGAGTGAGATGCCTGCTCCTTTCATTCAGTCAGTAGCTTCAAACATTTCTGGTATATGAATAACATGATGTTTTTCAATGGCAAAAATCAATGAATATTGTAAATGCACAAACAGTAATATCTCCACATTGCAAGGTGCAATTCTGAAATTTTTTGCTTTTTCCTGCTAATCCTAGCATGATAAAGAAGATTCAAAGAGAGTGAGATGCCAGCTCCTTTCATTCAGTCAGTAGCTTCAAACATTTCTGGACGTTTTTCAATGGCAAAAATCAATGAATATTGTAAATGCACAAACAGTAATATCTCCACATTGCAAGGTGCAATTCTGAAATTTTTTGCTTTTTCCTGTTAATCCTAGCATGATAAAGAAGATTCAAAGAGAGTGAGATGCCAGCTCCTTTCATTCAGTCAGTAGCTTCAAACATTTCTGGTATATGAAAAACATGTTTTTCAATGGCAAAAATCAATGAATATTGTAAAAGCACAAACAGTAATATCTCCACATTGCAAGGTGCAATTCTGAAATTTTTTGCTTTTTCCTGCTAATCCTAGCATGATAAAGAAGATTCAAAGAGAGTGAGATGCCTGCTCCTTTCATTCAGTCAGTAGCTTCAAACATTTCTGGTATATGAAAAACATGTTTTTCAATGGCAAAAATCAATGAATATTGTAAATGCACAAACAGTAATATCTCCACATTGCAAGGTGCAATTCTGAAATTTTTTGCTTTTTCCTGCTAATCCTAGCATGATAAAGAAGATTCAAAGAGAGTGAGATGCCAGCTCCTTTCATTCAGTCAGTAGCTTCAAACATTTCTGGACGTTTTTCAATGGCAAAAATCAATGAATATTGTAAATGCACAAACAGTAATATCTCCACATTGCAAGGTGCAATTCTGAAATTTTTTGCTTTTTCCTGCTAATCCTAGCATGATAAAGAAGATTCAAAGAGAGTGAGATGCCAGCTCCTTTCATTCAGTCAGTAGCTTCAAACATTTCTGGACGTTTTTCAATGGCAAAAATCAATGAATATTGTAAATGCACAAACAGTAATATCTCCACATTGCAAGGTGCAATTCTGAAATTTTTTGCTTTTTCCTGTTAATCCTAGCATGATAAAGAAGATTCAAAGAGAGTGAGATGCCAGCTCCTTTCATTCAGTCAGTAGCTTCAAACATTTCTGGACGTTTTTCAATGGCAAAAATCAATGAATATTGTAAATGCACAAACAGTAATATCTCCACATTGCAAGGTGCAATTCTGAAATTTTTTGCTTTTTCCTGTTAATCCTAGCATGATAAAGAAGATTCAAAGAGAGTGAGATGCCAGCTCCTTTCATTCAGTCAGTAGCTTCAAACATTTCTGGTATATGAAAAACATGTTTTTCAATGGCAAAAATCAATGAATATTGTAAATGCACAAACAGTAATATCTCCACATTGCAAGGTGCAATTCTGAAATTTTTTGCTTTTTCCTGCTAATCCTAGCATGATAAAGAAGATTCAAAGAGAGTGAGATGCCAGCTCCTTTCATTCAGTCAGTAGCTTCAAACATTTCTGGTATATGAAAAACATGTTTTTCAATGGCAAAAATCAATGAATATTGTAAATGCACAAACAGTAATATCTCCACATTGCAAGGTGCAATTCTGAAATTTTTTGCTTTTTCCTGCTAATCCTAGCATGATAAAGAAGATTCAAAGAGAGTGAGATGCCAGCTCCTTTCATTCAGTCAGTAGCTTCAAACATTTCTGGTATATGAAAAACATGTTTTTCAATGGCAAAAATCAATGAATATTGTAAATGCACAAACAGTAATATCTCCACATTGCAAGGTGCAATTCTGAAATTTTTTGCTTTCTCCTGCTAATCCTGGCATGATAAAGAAGATTCAAAGAGACTGAGATGCCAGCTCTTTTCATTCAGTCAGTAGCTTCAAACATTTCTGGTATATGAATAACATGATGTTTTTCAATGGCAAAAATCAATGAATATTGTAAATGCACAAACAGTAATTTCTCCGCATTGCAAGGTGCAATTCTGAAATTTTTAGCTTTTTCCTGCTAATCCTAGCATGATAAAGAAGATTAAAAGAGAGTGAGATGCCACGACCTTTCATTCAGTCAGTAGCTTCAAACATTTCTGGACGTTTTTCAATGGCAAAAATCAATGAATATTGTAAATGCACAAACAGTAATATCTCCACATTGCAACGTGCAATTCTGAAATTTTTTGCTTTTTCCTGCTCCACTTAGCATGATAAAGAAGATTCAAAGAGAGTGAGATGCCAGCTCCTTTCATTCAGTCAGTAGCTTCAAACATTTCTGGACGTTTTTCAATGGCAAAATTCAATGAATATTGTAAATGCACAAAGAGTAATATCTCCACATTGCAAGGTGCAATTCTGAAATTTTTTGCTTTTTCCTGCTAATCCTAGCATGATAAAGAAGAATCAAAGAGAGTGAGATGCCAGCTCCTTTCATTCAGTCAGTAGCTTCAAACATTTCTGGACGTTTTTCAATGGCAAAAATCAATGAATATTGTAGTGCACAAACAGTAATATCTCCACATTGCAACGTGCAATTCTGAAATTTTTTGCTTTTTCCTGCTCCTCTTAGCATGATAAAGAAGATTCAAAGAGAGTGAGATGCCAGCTCCTTTCATTCAGTCAGTAGCTTCAAACATTTCTGGACGTTTTTCAATGGCAAAAATCAATGAATATTGTAAATGCACAAACAGTAATATCTCCACATTGCAAGGTGCAATTCTGAAATTTTTTGCTTTTTCCTGCTAATCCTAGCATGATAAAGAAGATTCAAAGAGAGTGAGATGCCAGCTCCTTTCATTCAGTCAGTAGCTTCAAACATTTCTGGTATATGAATAACATGATGTTTTTCAATGGCAAAAATCAATGAATATTGTAAATGCACAAACAGTAATTTCTCCGCATTGCAAGGTGCAATTCTGAAATTTTTTGCTTTTTCCTGCTAATCCTAGCATGATAAAGAAGATTCAAAGAGAGTGAGATGCCAGCTCCTTTCATTCAGTCAGTAGCTTCAAACATTTCTGGACGTTTTTCAATGGCAAAAATCAATGAATATTGTAGTTCACAAACAGTAATATCTCCACATTGCAACGTGCAATTCTGAAATTTTTTGCTTTTTCCTGCTCCTCTTAGCATGATAAAGAAGATTCAAAGAGAGTGAGATGCCAGCTCCTTTCATTCAGTCAGTAGCTTCAAACATTTCTGGACGTTTTTCAATGGCAAAAATCAATGAATATTGTAAATGCACAAACAGTAATATCTCCACATTGCAAGGTGCAATTCTGAAATTTTTTGCTTTTTCCTGCTAATCCTGGCATGATAAAGAAGATTCAAAGAGAGTGAGATGCCAGCTCTTTTCATTCAGTCATTAGCTTCAAACATTTCTGGTATATGAATAACATGATGTTTTTCAATGGCAAAAATCAATGAATATTGTAAATGCACAAACAGTAATTTCTCCGCATTGCAAGGTGCAATTCTGAAATTTTTTGCTTTTTCCTGCTAATCCTAGCATGATAAAGAAGATTCAAAGAGAGTGAGATGCCAGCTCCTTTCATTCAGTCAGTAGCTTCAAACATTTCTGGACGTTTTTCAATGGCAAAAATCAATGTATATTGTAAATGCACAAACAGTAATATCTCCACATTGCAAGGTGCAATTCTGAAATTTTTTGCTTTTTCCTGCTAATCCTGGCATGATAAAGAAGATTCAAAGAGAGTGAGATGCCAGCTCTTTTCATTCAGTCAGTAGCTTCAAACATTTCTGGTATATGAATAACATGATGTTTTTCAATGGCAAAAATCAATGAATATTGTAAATGCACAAACAGTAATTTCTCCGCATTGCAAGGTGCAATTCTGAAATTTTTTGCTTTTTCCTGCTAATCCTAGCATGATAAAGAAGATTCAAAGAGAGTGAGATGCCAGCTCCTTTCATTCAGTCAGTAGCTTGAAACATTTCTGGACGTTTTTCAATGGCAAAAATCAGTCAATATTGTAAATGCACAAACAGTAATTTCTCCGCATTGCAAGGTGCAATTCTGAAATTTTTTGCTTTTTCCTGCTAATCCTAGCATGATAAAGAAGATTCAAAGAGAGTGAGATGCCAGCTCCTTTCATTCAGTCAGTAGCTTCAAACATTTCTGGACGTTTTTCAATGGCAAAAATCAATGAATATTGTAAATGCACAAACAGTAATATCTCCACATTGCAAGGTGCAATTCTGAAATTTTTTGCTTTTTCCTGCTCCTCTTAGCATGATAAAGAAAATTCAAAGAGAGTGAGATGCCAGCTCTTTTCATTCAGTCAGTAGCTTCAAACATTTCTGGTATATGAATAACATGATGTTTTTCAATGGCAAAAATCAATGAATATTGTAAATGCACAAACAGTAATTTCTCCGCATTGCAAGGTGCAATTCTGAAATTTTTTGCTTTTTCCTGCTAATCCTAGCATGATAAAGAAGATTCAAAGAGAGTGAGATGCCAGCTCCTTTCATTCAGTCAGTAGCATCAAACATTTCTGGACGTTTTTCAATGGCAAAAATCAATGAATATTGTAAATGCACAAACAGTAATATCTCCACATTGCAACGTGCAATTCTGAAATTTTTTGCTTTTTCCTGCTCCTCTTAGCATGATAAAGAAGATTCAAAGAGAGTGAGATGCCAGCTCTTTTCATTCAGTCAGTAGCTTCAAACATTTCTGGTATATGAATAACATGATGTTTTTCAATGGCAAAAATCAATGAATATTGTAAATGCACAAACAGTAATTTCTCCGCATTGCAAGGTGCAATTCTGAAATTTTTTGCTTTTTCCTGCTAATCCTAGCATGATAAAGAAGATTCAAAGAGAGTGAGATGCCAGTTCCTTTCATTCAGTCAGTAGCTTCAAACATTTCTGGACGTTTTTCAATGGCAAAAATCAATGAATATTGTAAATGCACAAACAGTAATATCTCCACATTGCAAGGTGCAATTCTGAAATTTTTTGCTTTTTCCTGCTAATCCTGGCATGATAAAGAAGATTCAAAGAGAGTGAGATGCCAGCTCTTTTCATTCAGTCAGTAGCTTCAAACATTTCTGGTATATGAATAACATGATGTTTTTCAATGGCAAAAATCAATGAATATTGTAAATGCACAAACAGTAATTTCTCCGCATTGCAAGGTGCAATTCTGAATTTTTTTGCTTTTTCCTGCTAATCCTAGCATGATAAAGAAGATTCAAAGAGAGTGAGATGCCAGCTCCTTTCATTCAGTCAGTAGCTTCAAACATTTCTGGACGTTTTTCAATGGCAAAAATCAATGAATATTGTAAATGCACAAACAGTAATATCTCCACATTGCAAGGTGCAATTCTGAAATTTTTTGCTTTTTCCTGCTCCTCTTAGCATGATAAAGAAGATTCAAAGAGAGTGAGATGCCAGCTCTTTTCATTCAGTCAGTAGCTTCAAACATTTCTGGTATATGAATAACATGATGTTTTTCAATGGCAAAAATCAATGAATATTGTAAATGCACAAACAGTAATTTCTCCGCATTGCAAGGTGCAATTCTGAATTTTTTTGCTTTTTCCTGCTAATCCTAGCATGATAAAGAAGATTCAAAGAGAGTGAGATGCCACGACCTTTCATTCAGTCAGTAGCTTCAAACATTTCTGGTATATGAATAACATGATGTTTTTCAATGGCAAAAATCAATGAATATTGTAAATGCACAAACAGTAATATCTCCACATTGCAAGGTGCAATTCTGAAATGTTTTGCTTTTTCCTGCTAATCCTAGCATGATAAAGAAGATTCAAAGAGAGTGAGATGCCAGCTCCTTTCATTCAGTCAGTAGCTTCAAACATTTCTGGACGTTTTTCAATGGCAAAAATCAATGAATATTGTAAATGCACAAACAGTAATATCTCCACATTGCAAGGTGCAATTCTGAAATTTTTTGCTTTTTCCTGCTAATCCTGGCATGATAAAGAAGATTCAAAGAGAGTGAGATGCCAGCTCTTTCCATTCAGTCAGTAGCTTCAAACATTTCTGGTATATGAATAACATGATGTTTTTCAATGGCAAAAATCAATGAATATTGTAAATGCACAAACAGTAATTTCTCCGCATTGCAAGGTGCAATTCTGAAATTTTTTGCTTTTTCCTGCTAATCCTAGCATGATAAAGAAGATTCAAAGAGAGTGAGATGCCAGCTCCTTTCATTCAGTCAGTAGCTTCAAACATTTCTGGACGTTTTTCAATGGCAAAAATCAATGAATATTGTAAATGCACAAACAGTAATATCTCCACATTGCAACGTGCAATTCTGAAATTTTTTGCTTTTTCCTGCTCCTCTTAGCATGATAAAGAAGATTCAAAGAGAGTGAGATGCCAGCTCTTTTCATTCAGTCAGTAGCTTCAAACATTTCTGGTATATGAATAACATGATGTTTTTCAATGGCAAAAATCAATGAATATTGTAAATGCACAAACAGTAATTTCTCCGCATTGCAAGGTGCAATTCTGAAATTTTTTGCTTTTTCCTGCTAATCCTAGCATGATAAAGAAGATTCAAAGAGAGTGAGATGCCACGACCTTTCATTCAGTCAGTAGCTTCAAACATTTCTGGACGTTTTTCAATGGCAAAAATCAATGAATATTGTAAATGCACAAACAGTAATATCTCCACATTGCAACGTGCAATTCTGAAATTTTTTGCTTTTTCCTGCTCCTCTTAGCATGATAAAGAAGATTCAAAGAGAGTGAGATGCCAGCTCCTTTCATTCAGTCAGTAGCTTCAAACATTTCTGGACGTTTTTCAATGGCAAAAATCAATGAATATTGTAAATGCACAAACAGTAATATCTCCACATTGCAAGGTGCAATTCTGAAATTTTTTGCTTTTTCCTGCTAATCCTAGCATGATAAAGAAGATTCAAAGAGAGTGAGATGCCAGCTCCTTTCATTCAGTCAGTAGCTTCAAACATTTCTGGACGTTTTTCAATGGCAAAAATCAATGAATATTGTAAATGCACAAACAGTAATATCTCCACATTGCAAGGTGCAATTCTGAAATTTTTTGCTTTTTCCTGCTAATCCTGGCTTGATAAAGAAGATTCAAAGAGAGTGAGATGCCAGCTCTTTTCATTCAGTCAGTAGCTTCAAACATTTCTGGTATATGAATAACATGATGTTTTTCAATGGCAAAAATCAATGAATATTGTAAATGCACAAACAGTAATTTCTCTGCATTGCAAGGTGCAATTCTGAAATTTTTTGCTTTTTCCTGCTAATCCTAGCATGATAAAGAAGATTCAAAGAGAGTGAGATGCCAGCTCCTTTCATTCAGTCAGTAGCTTCAAACATTTCTGGACGTTTTTCAATGGCAAAAATCAATGAATATTGTAAATGCACAAACAGTAATATCTCCACATTGCAACGTGCAATTCTGAAATTTTTTGCTTTTTCCTGCTCCTCTTAGCATGATAAAGAAGATTCAAAGAGAGTGAGATGCCAGCTCTTTTCATTCAGTCAGTAGCTTCAAACATTTCTGGTATATGAATAACATGATGTTTTTCAATGGCAAAAATCAATGAATATTGTAAATGCACAAACAGTAATTTCTCCGCATTGCAAGGTGCAATTCTGAAATTTTTTGCTTTTTCCTGCTAATCCTAGCATGATAAAGAAGATTCAAAGAGAGTGAGATGCCAGCTCCTTTCATTCAGTCAGTAGCTTCAAACATTTCTGGACGTTTTTCAATGGCAAAAATCAATGAATATTGTAAATGCACAAACAGTAATATCTCCACATTGCAAGGTGCAATTCTGAAATTTTTTGCTTTTTTCTGCTAATCCTAGCATGATAAAGAAGATTCAAAGAGAGTGAGATGCCAGCTCTTTTCATTCAGTCAGTAGCTTCAAACATTTCTGGTATATGAATAACATGATGTTTTTCAATGGCAAAAATCAATGAATATTGTAAATGCACAAACAGTAATTTCTCCGCATTGCAAGGTGCAATTCTGAAATTTTTTGCTTTTTCCTGCTAATCCTAGCATGATAAAGAAGATTCAAAGAGAGTGAGATGCCAGCTCCTTTCATTCAGTCAGTAGCTTCAAACATTTCTGGACGTTTTTCAATGGCAAAAATCAATGAATATTGTAAATGCACAAACAGTAATATCTCCACATTGCAAGGTGCAATTCTGAAATTTTTTGCTTTTTCCTGCTAATCCTGGCATGATAAAGAAGATTCAAAGAGAGTGAGATGCCAGCTCTTTTCATTCAGTCAGTAGCTTCAAACATTTCTGGTATATGAATAACATGATGTTTTTCAATGGCAAAAATCAATGAATATTGTAAATGCACAAACAGTAATTTCTCCGCATTGCAAGGTGCAATTCTGAAATTTTTTGCTTTTTCCTGCTAATCCTAGCATGATAAAGAAGATTCAAAGAGAGTGAGATGCCAGCTCCTTTCATTCAGTCAGTAGCTTCAAACATTTCTGGACATTTTTCAATGGCAAAAATCAATGAATATTGTAAATGCACAAACAGTAGTAACTCCACATTGCAAGGTGCAATTCTGAAATTTTTTGCTTTTTCCTGCTAATCCTAGCATGATAAAGAAGATTCAAAGAGAGTGAGATGCCAGCTCCTTTCATTCAGTCAGTAGCTTCAAACATTTCTGGACGTTTTTCAATGGCAAAAATCAATGAATATTGTAAATGCACAAACAGTAATATCTCCACATTGCAAGGTGCAATTCTGAAATTTTTTGCTTTTTCCTGCTAATCCTAGCATGATAAAGAACATTCAAAGAGAGTGAGATGCCAGCTCTTTTCATTCAGTCAGTAGCTTCAAACATTTCTGGTATATGAATAACATGATGTTTTTCAATGGCAAAAATCAATGAATATTGTAAATGCACAAACAGTAATTTCTCCGCATTGCAAGGTGCAATTCTGAAATTTTTTGCTTTTTCCTGCTAATCCTAGCATGATAAAGAAGATTCAAAGAGAGTGAGATGCCAGCTCCTTTCATTCAGTCAGTAGCTTCAAACATTTTTGGACGTTTTTCAATGGCAAAAATCAATGAATATTGTAAATGCACAAACAGTAATATCTCCACATTGCAACGTGCAATTCTGAAATTTTTTGCTTTTTCCTGCTCCTCTTAGCATGATAAAGAAGATTCAAAGAGAGTGAGATGCCAGCTCTTTTCATTCAGTCAGTAGCTTCAAACATTTCTGGTATATGAATAACATGATGTTTTTCAATGGCAAAAATCAATGAATATTGTAAATGCACAAACAGTAATTTCTCCGCATTGCAAGGTGCAATTCTGAAATTTTTTGCTTTTTCCTGCTAATCCTAGCATGATAAAGAAGATTCAAAGAGAGTGAGATGCCAGCTCCTTTCATTCAGTCAGTAGCTTCAAACATTTCTGGACGTTTTTCAATGGCAAAAATCAATGATTATTGTAAATGCACAAACAGTAATATCTCCACATTGCAAGGTGCAATTCTGAAATTTTTTGCTTTTTCCTGCTAATCCTGGCATGATAAAGAAGATTCAAAGAGAGTGATATGCCAGCTCTTTTCATTCAGTCAGTAGCTTCAAACATTTCTGGTATATGAATAACATGATGTTTTTCAATGGCAAAAATCAATGAATATTGTAAATGCACAAACAGTAATTTCTCCGCATTGCAAGGTGCAATTCTGAAATTTTTTGCTTTTTCCTGCTAATCCTAGCATGATAAAGAAGATTCAAAGAGAGTGAGATGCCAGCTCTTTTCATTCAGTCAGTAGCTTCAAACATTTCTGGACGTTTTTCAATGGCAAAAATCAATGAATATTGTAAATGCACAAACAGTAATATCTCCACATTGCAACGTGCAATTCTGAAATTTTTTGCTTTTTCCTGCTCCTCTTAGCATGATAAAGAAGATTCAAAGAGAGTGAGATGCCAGCTCTTTTCATTCAGTCAGTAGCTTCAAACATTTCTGGTATATGAATAACATGATGTTTTTCAATGGCAAAAATCAATGAATATTGTAAATGCACAAACAGTAATTTCTCCGTATTGCAAGGTGCAATTCTGAAATTTTTTGCTTTTTCCTGCTAATCCTAGCATGATAAAGAAGATTCAAAGAGAGTGAGATGCCAGCTCCTTTCATTCAGTCAGTAGCTTCAAACATTTTTGGACGTTTTTCAATGGCAAAAATCAATGAATATTGTAAATGCACAAACAGTAATATCTCCACATTGCAACGTGCAATTCTGAAATTTTTTGCTTTTTCCTGCTCCTCTTAGCATGATAAAGAAGATTCAAAGAGAGTGAGATGCCAGCTCTTTTCATTCAGTCAGTAGCTTCAAACATTTCTGGTATATGAATAACATGATGTTTTTCAATGGCAAAAATCAATGAATATTGTAAATGCACAAACAGTAATTTCTCCGCATTGCAAGGTGCAATTCTGAAATTTTTTGCTTTTTCCTGCTAATCCTAGCATGATAAAGAAGATTCAAAGAGAGTGAGATGCCAGCTCCTTTCATTCAGTCAGTAGCTTCAAACATTTCTGGACGTTTTTCAATGGCAAAAATCAATGATTATTGTAAATGCACAAACAGTAATATCTCCACATTGCAAGGTGCAATTCTGAAATTTTTTGCTTTTTCCTGCTAATCCTGGCATGATAAAGAAGATTCAAAGAGAGTGATATGCCAGCTCTTTTCATTCAGTCAGTAGCTTCAAACATTTCTGGTATATGAATAACATGATGTTTTTCAATGGCAAAAATCAATGAATATTGTAAATGCACAAACAGTAATTTCTCCGCATTGCAAGGTGCAATTCTGAAATTTTTTGCTTTTTCCTGCTAATCCTAGCATGATAAAGAAGATTCAAAGAGAGTGAGATGCCAGCTCTTTTCATTCAGTCAGTAGCTTCAAACATTTCTGGACGTTTTTCAATGGCAAAAATCAATGAATATTGTAAATGCACAAACAGTAATATCTCCACATTGCAACGTGCAATTCTGAAATTTTTTGCTTTTTCCTGCTCCTCTTAGCATGATAAAGAAGATTCAAAGAGAGTGAGATGCCAGCTCTTTTCATTCAGTCAGTAGCTTCAAACATTTCTGGTATATGAATAACATGATGTTTTTCAATGGCAAAAATCAATGAATATTGTAAATGCACAAACAGTAATTTCTCCGCATTGCAAGGTGCAATTCTGAAATTTTTTGCTTTTTCCTGCTAATCCTAGCATGATAAAGAAGATTCAAAGAGAGTGAGATGCCAGCTCCTTTCATTCAGTCAGTAGCTTCAAACATTTCTGGACGTTTTTCAATGGCAAAAATCAATGAATATTGTAAATGCACAAACAGTAATATCTCCACATTGCAAGGTGCAATTCTGAAATTTTTTGCTTTCTCCTGCTAATCCTGGCATGATAAAGAAGATTCAAAGAGAGGGAGATGCCAGCTCTTTTCATTCAGTCAGTAGCTTCAAACATTTCTGGTATATGAATAACATGATGTTTTTCAATGGCAAAAATCAATGAATATTGTAAATGCACAAACAGTAATTTCTCCGCATTGCAAGGTGCAATTCTGAAATTTTTAGCTTTTTCCTGCTAATCCTAGCATGATAAAGAAGATTCAAAGAGAGTGAGATGCCACGACCTTTCATTCAGTCAGTAGCTTCAAACATTTCTGGACGTTTTTCAATGGCAAAAATCAATGAATATTGTAAATGCACAAACAGTAATATCTCCACATTGCAACGTGCAATTCTGAAATTTTTTGCTTTTTCCTGCTCCACTTAGCATGATAAAGAATATTCAAAGAGAGTGAGATGCCAGCTCCTTTCATTCAGTCAGTAGCTTCAAACATTTCTGGACGTTTTTCAATGGCAATATTCAATGAATATTGTAAATGCACAAAGAGTAATATCTCCACATTGCAAGGTGCAATTCTGAAATTTTTTGCTTTTTCCTGCTAATCCTAGCATGATAAAGAAGATTCAAAGAGAGTGAGATGCCAGCTCCTTTCATTCAGTCAGTAGCTTCAAACATTTCTGGACGTTTTTCAATGGCAAAAATCAATGAATATTGTAAATGCACAAACAGTAATATCTCCACATTGCAAGGTGCAATTCTGAAATTTTTTGCTTTTTCCTGCTAATCCTGGCATGATAAAGAAGATTCAAAGAGAGTGAGATGCCAGCTCTTTTCATTCAGTCAGTAGCTTCAAACATTTCTGGTATATGAATAACATGATGTTTTTCAATGGCAAAAATCAATGAATATTGTAAATGCACAAACAGTAATTTTTCCGCATTGCAAGGTGCAATTCTGAAATTTTTTGCTTTTTCCTGCTAATCCTAGCATGATAAAGAAGATTCAAAGAGAGTGAGATGCCAGCTCCTTTCATTCAGTCAGTAGCTTCAAACATTTCTGGACGTTTTTCAATGGCAAAAATCAATGAATATTGTAAATGCACAAACAGTAATATCTCCACATTGCAAGGTGCAATTCTGCAATTTTTTGCTTTCTCCTGCTAATCCTGGCATGATAAAGAAGATTCAAAGAGAGTGAGATGCCAGCTCTTTTCATTCAGTCAGTAGCTTCAAACATTTCTGGTATATGAATAACATGATGTTTTTCAATGACAAAAATCAATGAATATTGTAAATGCACAAACAGTAATTTCTCCGCATTGCAAGGTGCAATTCTGAAATTTTTAGCTTTTTCCTGCTAATCCTAGCATGATAAAGAAGATTCAAAGAGAGTGAGATGCCACGACCTTTCATTCAGTCAGTAGCTTCAAACATTTCTGGACGTTTTTCAATGGCAAAAATCAATGAATATTGTAAATGCACAAACAGTAATATCTCCACATTGCAACGTGCAATTCTGAAATTTTTTGCTTTTTCCTGCTCCACTTAGCATGATAAAGAAGATTCAAAGAGAGTGAGATGCCAGCTCCTTTCATTCAGTCAGTAGCTTCAAACATTTCTGGACGTTTTTCAATGGCAAAATTCAATGAATATTGTAAATGCACAAAGTGTAATATCTCCACATTGCAAGGTGCAATTCTGAAATTTTTTGCTTTTTCCTGCTAATCCTAGCATGATAAAGAAGATTCAAAGAGAGTGAGATGCCAGCTCCTTTCATTCAGTCAGTAGCTTCAAACATTTCTGGACGTTTTTCAATGGCAAAAATCAATGAATATTGTAAATGCACAAACAGTAATATCTCCACATTGCAAGGTGCAATTCTGAAATTTTTTGCTTTTTCCTGCTAATCCTGGCATGATAAAGAAGATTCAAAGAGAGTGAGATGCCAACTCTTTTCATTCAGTCAGTAGCTTCAAACATTTCTGGTATATGAATAACATGATGTTTTTCAATGGCAAAAATCAATGAATATTGTAAATGCACAAACAGTAATTTCTCCGCATTGCAAGGTGCAATTCTGAAATTTTTTGCTTTTTCCTGCTAATCCTAGCATGATAAAGACAATTCAAAGAGAGTGAGATGCCAGCTCCTTTCATTCAGTCAGTAGCTTCAAACATTTCTGGACGTTTTTCAAGGCAAAAATCAATGAATATTGTAAATGCACAAACAGTAATATCTCCACATTGCAACGTGCAATTCTGAAATTTTTTGCTTTTTCCTGCTCCACTTAGCATGGTAAAGAAGATTCAAAGAGAGTGAGATGCCAGCTCCTTTCATTCAGTCAGTAGCTTCAAACATTTCTGGACATTTTTCAATGGCAAAATTCAATGAATATTGTAAATGCACAAAGAGTAATATCTCCACATTGCAAGGTGCAATTCTGAAATTTTTTGCTTTTTCCTGGTAATCCTAGCATGATAAAGAAGATTCAAAGAGAGTGAGATGCCAGCTCCTTTCATTCAGTCAGTAGCTTCAAACATTTCTGGACGTTTTTCAATGGCAAAAATCAATGAATATTGTAAATGCACAAACAGTAATATCTCCACATTGCAAGGTGCAATTCTGAAATTTTTTTGCTTTTTCCTGCTAATCCTGGCATGATAAAGAAGATTCAAAGAGAGTGAGATGCCAGCTCTTTTCATTCAGTCAGTAGCTTCAAACATTTCTGGTATATGAATAACATGATGTTTTTCAATGGCAAAAATCAATGAATATTGTAAATGCACAAACAGTAATTTCTCCGCATTGCAAGGTGCAATTCTGAAATTTTTTGCTTTCTCCTGCTAATCCTAGCATGATAAAGAAGATTCAAAGAGAGTGAGATGCCAGCTCCTTTCATTCAGTCAGTAGCTTCAAACATTTCTGGACGTTTTTCAATGGCAAAAATCAATGAATATTGTAAATGCACAAACAGTAATATCTCCACATTGCAAGGTGCAATTCTGAAATTTTTTGCTTTTTTCCTGCTCCTCTTAGCATGATAAAGAAGATTCAAAGAGAGTGAGATGCCAGCTCTTTTCATTCAGTCAGTAGCTTCAAACATTTCTGGTATATGAATAACATGATGTTTTTCAATGGCAAAAATCAATGAATATTGTAAATGCACAAACAGTAATTTCTCCGCATAGCAAGGTGCAATTCTGAAATTTTTGCTTTTTCCTGCTAATCCTAGCATGATAAAGAAGATTCAAAGAGAGTGAGATGCCAGCTCCTTTTGTTCAGTCAGTAGCTTCAAAATTTCTGGACGTTTTTCAATGGCAAAAATCAATGAATATTGTAAATGCACAAACAGTAATATCTCCACATTGCAAGGTGGCAATTCTGAAATTTTTTGCTTTCTCCTGCTAATCCTGGCATGATAAAGAAGATTCAAAGAGAGTGAGATGCCAGCTCTTTTCATTCAGTCAGTAGCTTCAAACATTTCTGGTATATGAATAACATGATGTTTTTCAATGACAAAAATCAATGAATATTGTAAATGCACAAACAGTAATTTCTCCGCATTGCAAGGTGCAATTCTGAAATTTTTTGCTTTTTCCTGCTAATCCTAGCATGATAAAGAAGATTCAAAGAGAGTGAGATGCCACGACCTTTCATTCAGTCAGTAGCTTCAAACATTTCTGGACGTTTTTCAATGGCAAAAATCAATGAATATTGTAAATGCACAAACAGTAATATCTCCACATTGCAACGTGCAATTCTGAAATTTTTTGCTTTTTCCTGCTCCTCTTAGCATGATAAAGAAGATTCAAAGAGAGTGAGATGCCAGCTCCTTTCATTCAGTCAGTAGCTTCAAACATTTCTGGACGTTTTTCAATGGCAAAAATCAATGAATATTGTAAATGCACAAACAGTAATATCTCCACATTGCAAGGTGCAATTCTGAAATTTTTTGCTTTTTCCTGCTAATCCTAGCATGATAAAGAAGATTCAAAGAGAGTGAGATGCCAGCTCCTTTCATTCAGTCAGTAGCTTCAAACATTTCTGGACGTTTTTCAATGGCAAACATCAATGAATATTGTAAATGCACAAACAGTAATATCTCCACATTGCAAGGTGCAATTCTGAAATTTTTTGCTTTTTCCTGCTAATTCTGGCATGATAAAGAAGATTCAAAGAGAGTGAGATGCCAGCTCTTTTCATTCAGTCAGTAGCTTCAAACATTTCTGGTATATGAATAACATGATGTTTTTCAATGGCAAAAATCAATGAAAATTGTAAATGCACAAACAGTAATTTCTCCGCATTGCGAGGTGCAATTCTGAAATTTTTTGCTTTTTCCTGCTAATCCTAGCATGATAAAGAAGATTCAAAGAGAGTGAGATGCCAGCTCCTTTCATTCAGTCAGTAGCTTCAAACATTTCTGGACGTTTTTCAATGGCAAAAATCAATGAATATTGTAAATGCACAAACAGTAATATCTCCACATTGCAAGGTGCAATTCTGAAATTTTTTGCTTTTTCCTGCTCCTCTTAGCATGATAAAGAAGATTTAAAGAGAGTGAGATGCCAGCTCTTTTCATTCAGTCAGTAGCTTCAAACATTTCTGGTATATGAATAACATGATGTTTTTCAATGGCAAAAATCAATGAATATTGTAAATGCACAAACAGTAATTTCTCCGCATTGCAAGGTGCAATTCTGAAATTTTTTGCTTTTTCCTGCTAATCCTAGCATGATAAAGAAGATTCAAAGAGAGTGAGATGCCAGCTCCTTTCATCAGTCAGTAGCTTCAAACATTTCTGGACGTTTTTCAATGGCAAAAATCAATGAATATTGTAAATGCACAAACAGTAATTTCTCCGCATTGCAAGGTGCAATTCTGAAATTTTTTGCTTTTTCCTGCTAATCCTAGCATGATAAAGAAGATTCAAAGAGAGTGAGATGCCAGCTCCTTTCATTCAGTCAGTAGCTTCAAACATTTCTGGACGTTTTTCAATGGCAAAAATCAATGAATATTGTAAATGCACAAACAGAAATATCTCCACATTGCATGGTGCAATTCTGAAATTTTTTGCTTTTTCCTGCTAATCCTAGCATGATAAAGAAGATTCAAAGAGAGTGAGATGCCAGCTCCTTTCATTTCAGTCAGTAGCTTCAAACATTTCTGGACGTTTTTCAATGGCAAAAATCAATGACTATTGTAAATGCACAAACAGTAATATCTCCACATTGCAAGGTGCAATTCTGAAATTTTTTGCTTTTTCCTGCTAATCCTAGCATAATAAAGAAGATTCAAAGAGAGTGAGATGCCTGCTCCTTTCATTCAGTCAGTAGCTTCAAACATTTCTGGTATATGAATAACATGATGTTTTTCAATGGCAAAAATCAATGAATATTGTAAATGCACAAACAGTAATATCTCCACATTGCAAGGTGCAATTCTGAAATTTTTTGCTTTTTCCTGCTAATCCTAGCATGATAAAGAAGATTCAAAGAGAGTGAGATGCCAGCTCCTTTCATTCAGTCAGTAGCTTCAAACATTTCTGGACGTTTTTCAATGGCAAAAATCAATGAATATTGTAAATGCACAAACAGTAATATCTCCACATTGCAAGGTGCAATTCTGAAATTTTTTGCTTTTTCCTGTTAATCCTAGCATGATAAAGAAGATTCAAAGAGAGTGAGATGCCAGCTCCTTTCATTCAGTCAGTAGCTTCAAACATTTCTGGTATATGAAAAACATGTTTTTCAATGGCAAAAATCAATGAATATTGTAAAAGCACAAACAGTAATATCTCCACATTGCAAGGTGCAATTCTGAAATTTTTTGCTTTTTCCTGCTAATCCTAGCATGATAAAGAAGATTCAAAGAGAGTGAGATGCCTGCTCCTTTCATTCAGTCAGTAGCTTCAAACATTTCTGGTATATGAAAAACATGTTTTTCAATGGCAAAAATCAATGAATATTGTAAATGCACAAACAGTAATATCTCCACATTGCAAGGTGCAATTCTGAAATTTTTTGCTTTTTCCTGCTAATCCTAGCATGATAAAGAAGATTCAAAGAGAGTGAGATGCCAGCTCCTTTCATTCAGTCAGTAGCTTCAAACATTTCTGGACGTTTTTCAATGGCAAAAATCAATGAATATTGTAAATGCACAAACAGTAATATCTCCACATTGCAAGGTGCAATTCTGAAATTTTTTGCTTTTTCCTGCTAATCCTAGCATGATAAAGAAGATTCAAAGAGAGTGAGATGCCAGCTCCTTTCATTCAGTCAGTAGCTTCAAACATTTCTGGACGTTTTTCAATGGCAAAAATCAATGAATATTGTAAATGCACAAACAGTAATATCTCCACATTGCAAGGTGCAATTCTGAAATTTTTTGCTTTTTCCTGTTAATCCTAGCATGATAAAGAAGATTCAAAGAGAGTGAGATGCCAGCTCCTTTCATTCAGTCAGTAGCTTCAAACATTTCTGGACGTTTTTCAATGGCAAAAATCAATGAATATTGTAAATGCACAAACAGTAATATCTCCACATTGCAAGGTGCAATTCTGAAATTTTTTGCTTTTTCCTGTTAATCCTAGCATGATAAAGAAGATTCAAAGAGAGTGAGATGCCAGCTCCTTTCATTCAGTCAGTAGCTTCAAACATTTCTGGTATATGAAAAACATGTTTTTCAATGGCAAAAATCAATGAATATTGTAAATGCACAAACAGTAATATCTCCACATTGCAAGGTGCAATTCTGAAATTTTTTGCTTTTTCCTGCTAATCCTAGCATGATAAAGAAGATTCAAAGAGAGTGAGATGCCAGCTCCTTTCATTCAGTCAGTAGCTTCAAACATTTCTGGTATATGAAAAACATGTTTTTCAATGGCAAAAATCAATGAATATTGTAAATGCACAAACAGTAATATTCCCACATTGCAAGGTGCAATTCTGAAATTTTTTGCTTTTTCCTGCTAATCCTAGCATGATAAAGAAGATTCAAAGAGAGTGAGATGCCAGCTCCTTTCATTCAGTCAGTAGCTTCAAACATTTCTGGTATATGAAAAACATGTTTTTCAATGGCAAAAATCAATGAATATTGTAAATGCACAAACAGTAATATCTCCACATTGCAAGGTGCAATTCTGAAATTTTTTGCTTTTTCCTGCTAATCCTAGCATGATAAAGAAGATTCAAAGAGAGTGAGATGCCAGCTCCTTTCATTCAGTCAGTAGCTTCAAACATTTCTGGACGTTTTTCAATGGCAAAAATCAATGAATATTGTAAATGCACAAACAGTAATATCTCCACATTGCAAGGTGCAATTCTGAAATTTTTTGCTTTTCCTGCTAATCCTAGCATGATAAAGAAGATTCAAAGAGAGTGAGATGCCAGCTCCTTTTCATTCAGTCAGTAGCTTCAAACATTTCTGGACGTTTTTCAATGGCAAAAATCAATGAATATTGTAAATGCACAAACAGTAATATCTCCACATTGCAATGTGCAATTCTGAAATTTTTTGCTTTTTCCTGTTAATCCTAGCATGATAAAGAAGATTCAAAGAGAGTGAGATGCCAGCTCCTTTCATTCAGTCAGAAGCTTCAAACATTTCTGGTATATGAAAAACATGTTTTTCAATGGCAAAAATCAATGAATATTGTAAATGCACAAACAGTAATATCTCCACATTGCAAGGTGCAATTCTGAAATTTTTTGCTTTTTCCTGTTAATCCTAGCATGATAAAGAAGATTCAAAGAGAGTGAGATGCCAGCTCCTTTCATTCAGTCAGTAGCTTCAAACATTTCTGGTATATGAAAAACATGTTTTTCAATGGCAAAAATCAATGAATATTGTAAATGCACAAACAGTAATATCTCCACATTGCAAGGTGCAATTCTGAAATTTTTTGCTTTTTCCTGCTAATCCTAGCATGATAAAGAAGATTCAAAGAGAGTGAGATGCCAGCTCCTTTCATTCAGTCAGTAGCTTCAAACATTTCTGGTATATGAAAAACATGTTTTTCAATGGCAAAAATCAATGAATATTGTAAATGCACAAACAGTAATATCTCCACATTGCAAGGTGCAATTCTGAAATTTTTTGCTTTTTCCTGCTAATCCTAGCACGATAAAGAAGATTCAAAGAGAGTGAGATGCCAGCTCCTTTCATTCAGTCAGTAGCTTCAAACATTTCTGGTATATGAAAAACATGTTTTTCAATGGCAAAAATCAATGAATATTGTAAATGCACAAACAGTAATATCTCAACGTTGCAAGGTGCAATTCTGAAATTTTTAGCTTTTTCCTGTTAATCCTAGCATGATAAAGAAGATTCAAAGAGAGTGAGATGCCAGCTCCTTTCATTCAGTCAGTAGCTTCAAACATTTCTGGACGTTTTTCAATGGCAAAAATCAATGAATATTGTAAATGCACAAACAGTAATATCTCCACATTGCAAGGTGCAATTCTGAAATTTTTTGCTTTTTCCTGTAAATCCTAGCATGATAAAGAAGATTCAAAGAGAGTGAGATGCCAGCTCCTTTCATTCAGTCAGTAGCTTCAAACATTTCTGGTATATGAAAAACATGTTTTTCAAAGGCAAAAATCAATGAATATTGTAAATGCACAAACAGTAATATCTCCACATTGCAAGGTGCAATTCTGAAATTTTTTGCTTTTTCCTGCTAATCCTAGCATGATAAAGAAGATTCAAAGAGAGTGAGATGCCAGCTCCTTTCATTCAGTCAGTAGCTTCAAACATTTCTGGACGTTTTTCAATGGCAAAAATCAATGAATATTGTAAATGCACAAACAGTAATATCTCCACATTGCAAGGTGCAATTCTGAAATTTTTTGCTTTTTCCTGTTAATCCTAGCATGATAAAGAAGATTCAAAGAGAGTGAGATGCCAGCTCCTTTCATTCAGTCAGTAGCTTCAAACATTTCTGGTATATGAAAAACATGTTTTTCAATGGCAAAAATCAATGAATATTGTAAATGCACAAACAGTAATATCTCCACATTGCAAGGTGCAATTCTGAAATTTTTTGCTTTTTCCTGTTAATCCTAACATGATAAAGAAGATTCAAAGAGAGTGAGATGCCAGCTCCTTTCATTCAGTCAGTAGCTTCAAACATTTCTGGTATATGAAAAACATGTTTTTCAATGGCAAAAATCAATGAATATTGTAAATGCACAAACAGTAATATCTCCACATTGCAAGGTGCAATTCTGAAATTTTTTGCTTTTTCCTGTTAATCCTAGCATGATAAAGAAGATTCAAAGAGAGTGAGATGCCAGCTCCTTTCATTCAGTCAGTAGCTTCAAACATTTCTGGTATATGAAAAACATGTTTTTCAATGGCAAAAATCAATGAATATTGTAAATGCACAAACAGTAATATCTCCACATTGCAAGGTGCAATTCTGAAATTTTTTGCTTTTTCCTGCTAATCCTAGCATGATAAAGAAGATTCAAAGAGAGTGAGATGCCAGCTCCTTTCATTCAGTCAGTAGCTTCAAACATTTCTGGTATATGAAAAACATGTTTTTCAATGGCAAAAATCAATGAATATTGTAAATGCACAAACAGTAATATCTCCACATTGCAAGGTGCAATTCTGAAATTTTTTGCTTTTTCCTGTTAATCCTAGCATGATAAAGAAGATTCAAAGAGAGTGAGATGCCAGCTCCTTTCATTCAGTCAGTAGCTTCAAACATTTCTGGACGTTTTTCAATGGCAAAAATCAATGAATATTGTAAATGCACAAACAGTAATATCTCCACATTGCAAGGTGCAATTCTGAAATTTTTTGCTTTTTCCTGTTAATCCTAGCATGATAAAGAAGATTCAAAGAGAGTGAGATGCCAGCTCCTTTCATTCAGTCAGTAGCTTCAAACATTTCTGGTATATGAAAAACATGTTTTTCAATGGCAAAAATCAATGAATATTGTAAATGCACAAACAGTAATATCTCCACATTGCAAGGTGCAATTCTGAAATTTTTTGCTTTTTCCTGCTAATCCTAGCATGATAAAGAAGATTCAAAGAGAGTGAGATGCCAGCTCCTTTCATTCAGTCAGTAGCTTCAAACATTTCTGGTATATGAAAAACATGTTTTTCAATGGCAAAAATCAATGAATATTGTAAATGCACAAACAGTAATATCTCCACATTGCAAGGTGCAATTCTGAAATTTTTAGCTTTTTCCTGTTAATCCTAGCATGATAAAGAAGATTCAAAGAGAGTGAGATGCCAGCTCCTTTCATTCAGTCAGTAGCTTCAAACATTTCTGGACGTTTTTCAATGGCAAAAATCAATGAATATTGTAAATGCACAAACAGTAATATCTCCACATTGCAAGGTGCAATTCTGAAATTTTTTGCTTTTTCCTGTTAATCCTAGCATGATAAAGAAGATTCAAAGAGAGTGAGATGCCAGCTCCTTTCATTCAGTCAGTAGCTTCAAACATTTCTGGTATATGAAAAACATGTTTTTCAATGGCAAAAATCAATGAATATTGTAAATGCACAAACAGTAATATCTCCACATTGCAAGGTGCAATTCTGAAATTTTTTGCTTTTTCCTGCTAATCCTAGCATGATAAAGAAGATTCAAAGAGAGTGAGATGCCAGCTCCTTTCATTCAGTCAGTAGCTTCAAACATTTCTGGACGTTTTTCAATGGCAAAAATCAATGAATATTGTAAATGCACAAACAGTAATATCTCCACATTGCAAGGTGCAATTCTGAAATTTTTTGCTTTTTCCTGTTAATCCTAGCATGATAAAGAAGATTCAAAGAGAGTGAGATGCCAGCTCCTTTCATTCAGTCAGTAGCTTCAAACATTTCTGGTATATGAAAAACATGTTTTTCAATGGCAAAAATCAATGAATATTTTAAATGCACAAACAGTAATATCTCCACATTGCAAGGTGCAATTCTGAAATTTTTTGCTTTTTCCTGTTAATCCTAGCATGATAAAGAAGATTCAAAGAGAGTGAGATGCCAGCTCCTTTCATTCAGTCAGTAGCTTCAAACATTTCTGGTATATGAAAAACATGTTTTTCAATGGCAAAAATCAATGAATATTGTAAATGCACAAACAGTAATATCTCCACATTGCAAGGTGCAATTCTGAAATTTTTTGCTTTTTCCTGCTAATCCTAGCATGATAAAGAAGATTCAAAGAGAGTGAGATGCCAGCTCCTTTCATTCAGTCAGTAGCTTCAAACATTTCTGGACGTTTTTCAATGGCAAAAATCAATGAATATTGTAAATGCACAAACAGTAATATCTCCACATTGCAAGGTGCAATTCTGAAATTTTTTGCTTTTTCCTGTTAATCCTAGCATGATAAAGAAGATTCAAAGAGAGTGAGATGCCAGCTCCTTTCATTCAGTCAGTAGCTTCAAACATTTCTAGTATATGAAAAACATGTTTTTCAATGGCAAAAATCAATGAATATTGTAAATGCACAAACAGTAATATCTCCACATTGTAAGGTGCAATTCGGAAATTTTTTGCTTTTTCCTGCTAATCCTAGCATGATAAAGAAGATTCAAAGAGAGTGAGATGCCAGCTCCTTTCATTCAGTCAGTAGCTTCAAACATTTCTGGTATATGAATAACATGATGTTTTTCAATGGCAAAAATCAATGAATATTGTAAATGCACAAACAGTAATATCTCCACATTGCAAGGTGCAATTCTGAAATTTTTTGCTTTTTCCTGCTAATCCTAGCATGATAAAGAAGATTCAACGAGAGTGAGATGCCAGCTCCTTTCATTCAGTCAGTAGCTTCAAACATTTCTGGACGTTTTTCAATGGCAAAAATCAATGAATATTGTAAATGCACAAACAGTAATATCTCCACATTGCAAGGTGCAATTCTGAAATTTTTTGCTTTTTCCTGTTAATCCTAGCATGATAAAGAAGATTTAAAGAGAGTGAGATGCCAGCTCCTTTCATTCAGTCAGTAGCTTCAAACATTTCTGGTGTATGAAAAACATGTTTTTCAATGGCAAAAATCAATGAATATTGTAAATGCACAAACAGTAATATCTCCACATTGCAAGGTGCAATTCTGAAATTTTTTGCTTTTTCCTGCTAATCCTAGCATGATAAAGAAGATTCAAAGAGAGTGAGATGCCAGCTCCTTTCATTCAGTCAGTAGCTTCAAACATTTCTGGTATATGAAAAACATGTTTTTCAATGGCAAAAATCAATGAATATTGTAAATGCACAAACAGTAATATCTCCACATTGCAAGGTGCAATTCTGAAATTTTTTGCTTTTTCCTGCTAATCCTAGCATGATAAAGAAGATTCAAAGAGAGTGAGATGCCAGCTCCTTTCATTCAGTCAGTAGCTTCAAACATTTCTGGTATATGAATAACATGATGTTTTTCAATGGCAAAAATCAATGAATATTGTAAATGCACAAACAGTAATATCTCCACATTGCAAGGTGCAATTCTGAAATTTTTTGCTTTTTCCTGCTAATCCTAGCATGATAAAGAAGATTCAAAGAGAGTGAGATGCCAGCTCCTTTCATTCAGTCAGTAGCTTCAAACATTTCTGGTATATGAAAAACATGTTTTTCAATGGCAAAAATCAATGAATATTGTAAATGCACAAACAGTAATATCTCCACATTGCAAGGTGCAATTCTGAAATTTTTTGCTTTTTCCTGCTAATCCTAGCATGATAAAGAAGATTCAAAGAGAGTGAGATGCCAGCTCCTTTCATTCAGTCAGTAGCTTCAAACATTTCTGGTATATGAATAACATGATGTTTTTCAATGGCAAAAATCAATGAATATTGTAAATGCACAAACAGTAATATCTCCACATTGCAAGGTGCAATTCTGAAATTTTTTGCTTTTTCCTGCTAATCCTAGCATGATAAAGAAGATTCAAAGAGAGTGAGATGCCAGCTCCTTTCATTCAGTCAGTAGCTTCAAACATTTCTGGTATATGAAAAACATGTTTTTCAATGGCAAAAATCAATGAATATTGTAAATGCACAAACAGTAATATCTCCACATTGCAAGGTGCAATTCTGAAATTTTTAGCTTTTTCCTGTTAATCCTAGCATGATAAAGAAGATTCAAAGAGAGTGAGATGCCAGCTCCTTTCATTCAGTCAGTAGCTTCAAACATTTCTGGTATATGAAAAACATGTTTTTCAATGGCAAAAATCAATGAATATTGTAAATGCACAAACAGTAATATCTCCACATTGCAAGGTGCAATTCTGAAATTTTTTGCTTTTTCCTGCTAATCCTAGCATGATAAAGAAGATTCAAAGAGAGTGAGATGCCAGCTCCTTTCATTCAGTCAGTAGCTTCAAACATTTCTGGTATATGAATAACATGATGTTTTTCAATGGCAAAAATCAATGAATATTGTAAATGCACAAACAGTAATATCTCCACATTGCAAGGTGCAATTCTGAAATTTTTTGCTTTTTCCTGCTAATCCTAGCATGATAAAGAAGATTCAAAGAGAGTGAGATGCCAGCTCCTTTCATTCAGTCAGTAGCTTCAAACATTTCTGGTATATGAAAAACATGTTTTTCAATGGCAAAAATCAATGAATATTGTAAATGCACAAACAGTAATATCTCCACATTGCAAGGTGCAATTCTGAAATTTTTAGCTTTTTCCTGTTAATCCTAGCATGATAAAGAAGATTCAAAGAGAGTGAGATGCCAGCTCCTTTCATTCAGTCAGTAGCTTCAAACATTTCTGGACGTTTTTCAATGGCAAAAATCAATGAATATTGTAAATGCACAAACAGTAATATCTCCACATTGCAAGGTGCAATTCTGAAATTTTTTGCTTTTTCCTGTTAATCCTAGCATGATAAAGAAGATTCAAAGAGAGTGAGATGCCAGCTCCTTTCATTCAGTCAGTAGCTTCAAACATTTCTGGTATATGAAAAACATGTTTTTCAATGGCAAAAATCAATGAATATTGTAAATGCACAAACAGTAATATCTCCACATTGCAAGGTGCAATTCTGAAATTTTTTGCTTTTTCCTGCTAATCCTAGCATGATAAAGAAGATTCAAAGAGAGTGAGATGCCAGCTCCTTTCATTCAGTCAGTAGCTTCAAACATTTCTGGACGTTTTTCAATGGCAAAAATCAATGAATATTGTAAATGCACAAACAGTAATATCTCCACATTGCAAGGTGCAATTCTGAAATTTTTTGCTTTTTCCTGTTAATCCTAGCATGATAAAGAAGATTCAAAGAGAGTGAGATGCCAGCTCCTTTCATTCAGTCAGTAGCTTCAAACATTTCTGGTATATGAAAAACATGTTTTTCAATGGCAAAAATCAATGAATATTGTAAATGCACAAACAGTAATATCTCCACATTGCAAGGTGCAATTCTGAAATTTTTTGCTTTTTCCTGCTAATCCTAGCATGATAAAGAAGATTCAAAGAGAGTGAGATGCCAGCTCCTTTCATTCAGTCAGTAGCTTCAAACATTTCTGGTATATGAATAACATGATGTTTTTCAATGGCAAAAATCAATGAATATTGTAAATGCACAAACAGTAATATCTCCACATTGCAAGGTGCAATTCTGAAATTTTTTGCTTTTTCCTGCTAATCCTAGCATGATAAAGAAGATTCAAAGAGAGTGAGATGCCAGCTCCTTTCATTCAGTCAGTAGCTTCAAACATTTCTGGTATATGAAAAACATGTTTTTCAATGGCAAAAATCAATGAATATTGTAAATGCACAAACAGTAATATCTCCACATTGCAAGGTGCAATTCTGAAATTTTTAGCTTTTTCCTGTTAATCCTAGCATGATAAAGAAGATTCAAAGAGAGTGAGATGCCAGCTCCTTTCATTCAGTCAGTAGCTTCAAACATTTCTGGACGTTTTTCAATGGCAAAAATCAATGAATATTGTAAATGCACAAACAGTAATATCTCCACATTGCAAGGTGCAATTCTGAAATTTTTTGCTTTTTCCTGTTAATCCTAGCATGATAAAGAAGATTCAAAGAGAGTGAGATGCCAGCTCCTTTCATTCAGTCAGTAGCTTCAAACATTTCTGGTATATGAAAAACATGTTTTTCAATGGCAAAAATCAATGAATATTGTAAATGCACAAACAGTAATATCTCCACATTGCAAGGTGCAATTCTGAAATTTTTTGCTTTTTCCTGCTAATCCTAGCATGATAAAGAAGATTCAAAGAGAGTGAGATGCCAGCTCCTTTCATTCAGTCAGTAGCTTCAAACATTTCTGGACGTTTTTCAATGGCAAAAATCAATGAATATTGTAAATGCACAAACAGTAATATCTCCACATTGCAAGGTGCAATTCTGAAATTTTTTGCTTTTTCCTGTTAATCCTAGCATGATAAAGAAGATTCAAAGAGAGTGAGATGCCAGCTCCTTTCATTCAGTCAGTAGCTTCAAACATTTCTGGTATATGAAAAACATGTTTTTCAATGGCAAAAATCAATGAATATTGTAAATGCACAAACAGTAATATCTCCACATTGCAAGGTGCAATTCTGAAATTTTTTGCTTTTTCCTGTTAATCCTAGCATGATAAAGAAGATTCAAAGAGAGTGAGATGCCAGCTCCTTTCATTCAGTCAGTAGCTTCAAACATTTCTGGTATATGAAAAACATGTTTTTCAATGGCAAAAATCAATGAATATTGTAAATGCACAAACAGTAATATCTCCACATTGCAAGGTGCAATTCTGAAATTTTTTGCTTTTTCCTGCTAATCCTAGCATGATAAAGAAGATTCAAAGAGAGTGAGATGCCAGCTCCTTTCATTCAGTCAGTAGCTTCAAACATTTCTGGACGTTTTTCAATGGCAAAAATCAATGAATATTGTAAATGCACAAACAGTAATATCTCCACATTGCAAGGTGCAATTCTGAAATTTTTTGCTTTTTCCTGTTAATCCTAGCATGATAAAGAAGATTTAAAGAGAGTGAGATGCCAGCTCCTTTCATTCAGTCAGTAGCTTCAAACATTTCTGGTATATGAAAAACATGTTTTTCAATGGCAAAAATCAATGAATATTGTAAATGCACAAACAGTAATATCTCCACATTGCAAGGTGCAATTCTGAAATTTTTTGCTTTTTCCTGCTAATCCTAGCATGATAAAGAAGATTCAAAGAGAGTGAGATGCCAGCTCCTTTCATTCAGTCAGTAGCTTCAAACATTTCTGGTATATGAAAAACATGTTTTTCAATGGCAAAAATCAATGAATATTGTAAATGCACAAACAGTAATATCTCCACATTGCAAGGTGCAATTCTGAAATTTTTTGCTTTTTCCTGCTAATCCTAGCATGATAAAGAAGATTCAAAGAGAGTGAGATGCCAGCTCCTTTCATTCAGTCAGTAGCTTCAAACATTTCTGGTATATGAATAACATGATGTTTTTCAATGGCAAAAATCAATGAATATTGTAAATGCACAAACAGTAATATCTCCACATTGCAAGGTGCAATTCTGAAATTTTTTGCTTTTTCCTGTTAATCCTAGCATGATAAAGAAGATTTAAAGAGAGTGAGATGCCAGCTCCTTTCATTCAGTCAGTAACTTCAAACATTTCTGGTATATGAAAAACATGTTTTTCAATGGCAAAAATCAATGAATATTGTAAATGCACAAACAGTAATATCTCCACATTGCAAGGTGCAATTCTGAAATTTTTTGCTTTTTCCTGCTAATCCTAGCATGATAAAGAAGATTCAAAGAGAGTGAGATGCCAGCTCCTTTCATTCAGTCAGTAGCTTCAAACATTTCTGGTATATGAAAAACATGTTTTTCAATGGCAAAAATCAATGAATATTGTAAATGCACAAACAGTAATATCTCCACATTGCAAGGTGCAATTCTGAAATTTTTTGCTTTTTCCTGCTAATCCTAGCATGATAAAGAAGATTCAAAGAGAGTGAGATGCCAGCTCCTTTCATTCAGTCAGTAGCTTCAAACATTTCTGGTATATGAATAACATGATGTTTTTCAATGGCAAAAATCAATGAATATTGTAAATGCACAAACAGTAATATCTCCACATTGCAAGGTGCAATTCTGAAATTTTTTGCTTTTTCCTGCTAATCCTAGCATGATAAAGAAGATTCAAAGAGAGTGAGATGCCAACTCCTTTCATTCAGTCAGTAGCTTCAAACATTTCTGGTATATGAAAAACATGTTTTTCAATGGCAAAAATCAATGAATATTGTAAATGCACAAACAGTAATATCTCCACATTGCAAGGTGCAATTCTGAAATTTTTAGCTTTTTCCTGTTAATCCTAGCATGATAAAGAAGATTCAAAGAGAGTGAGATGCCAGCTCCTTTCATTCAGTCAGTAGCTTCAAACATTTCTGGACGTTTTTCAATGGCAAAAATCAATGAATATTGTAAATGCACAAACAGTAATATCTCCACATTGCAAGGTGCAATTCTGAAATTTTTTGCTTTTTCCTGTTAATCCTAGCATGATAAAGAAGATTCAAAGAGAGTGAGATGCCAGCTCCTTTCATTCAGTCAGTAGCTTCAAACATTTCTGGTATATGAAAAACATGTTTTTCAATGGCAAAAATCAATGAATATTGTAAATGCACAAACAGTAATATCTCCACATTGCAAGGTGCAATTCTGAAATTTTTTGCTTTTTCCTGCTAATCCTAGCATGATAAAGAAGATTCAAAGAGAGTGAGATGCCAGCTCCTTTCATTCAGTCAGTAGCTTCAAACATTTCTGGACGTTTTTCAATGGCAAAAATCAATGAATATTGTAAATGCACAAACAGTAATATCTCCACATTGCAAGGTGCAATTCTGAAATTTTTTGCTTTTTCCTGTTAATCCTAGCATGATAAAGAAGATTCAAAGAGAGTGAGATGCCAGCTCCTTTCATTCAGTCAGTAGCTTCAAACATTTCTGGTATATGAAAAACATGTTTTTCAATGGCAAAAATCAATGAATATTGTAAATGCACAAACAGTAATATCTCCACATTGCAAGGTGCAATTCTGAAATTTTTTGCTTTTTCCTGTTAATCCTAGCATGATAAAGAAGATTCAAAGAGAGTGAGATGCCAGCTCCTTTCATTCAGTCAGTAGCTTCAAACATTTCTGGTATATGAAAAACATGTTTTTCAATGGCAAAAATCAATGAATATTGTAAATGCACAAACAGTAATATCTCCACATTGCAAGGTGCAATTCTGAAATTTTTTGCTTTTTCCTGCTAATCCTAGCATGATAAAGAAGATTCAAAGAGAGTGAGATGCCAGCTCCTTTCATTCAGTCAGTAGCTTCAAACATTTCTGGACGTTTTTCAATGGCAAAAATCAATGAATATTGTAAATGCACAAACAGTAATATCTCCACATTGCAAGGTGCAATTCTGAAATTTTTTGCTTTTTCCTGTTAATCCTAGCATGATAAAGAAGATTTAAAGAGAGTGAGATGCCAGCTCCTTTCATTCAGTCAGTAGCTTCAAACATTTCTGGTATATGAAAAACATGTTTTTCAATGGCAAAAATCAATGAATATTGTAAATGCACAAACAGTAATATCTCCACATTGCAAGGTGCAATTCTGAAATTTTTTGCTTTTTCCTGCTAATCCTAGCATGATAAAGAAGATTCAAAGAGAGTGAGATGCCAGCTCCTTTCATTCAGTCAGTAGCTTCAAACATTTCTGGTATATGAAAAACATGTTTTTCAATGGCAAAAATCAATGAATATTGTAAATGCACAAACAGTAATATCTCCACATTGCAAGGTGCAATTCTGAAATTTTTTGCTTTTTCCTGCTAATCCTAGCATGATAAAGAAGATTCAAAGAGAGTGAGATGCCAGCTCCTTTCATTCAGTCAGTAGCTTCAAACATTTCTGGTATATGAATAACATGATGTTTTTCAATGGCAAAAATCAATGAATATTGTAAATGCACAAACAGTAATATCTCCACATTGCAAGGTGCAATTCTGAAATTTTTTGCTTTTTCCTGCTAATCCTAGCATGATAAAGAAGATTCAAAGAGAGTGAGATGCCAGCTCCTTTCATTCAGTCAGTAGCTTCAAACATTTCTGGTATATGAAAAACATGTTTTTCAATGGCAAAAATCAATGAATATTGTAAATGCACAAACAGTAATATCTCCACATTGGAAGGTGCAATTCTTTAATTTTTAGCTTTTTCCTGTTAATCCTAGCATGATAAAGAAGATTCAAAGAGAGTGAGATGCCAGCTCCTTTCATTCAGTCAGTAGCTTCAAACATTTCTGGACGTTTTTCAATGGCAAAAATCAATGAATATTGTAAATGCACAAACAGTAATATCTCCACATTGCAAGGTGCAATTCTGAAATTTTTTGCTTTTTCCTGTTAATCCTAGCATGATAAAGAAGATTCAAAGAGAGTGAGATGCCAGCTCCTTTCATTCAGTCAGTAGCTTCAAACATTTCTGGTATATGAAAAACATGTTTTTCAATGGCAAAAATCAATGAATATTGTAAATGCACAAACAGTAATATCTCCACATTGCAAGGTGCAATTCTGAAATTTTTTGCTTTTTCCTGTTAATCCTAGCATGATAAAGAAGATTCAAAGAGAGTGAGATGCCAGCTCCTTTCATTCAGTCAGTAGCTTCAAACATTTCTGGTATATGAAAAACATGTTTTTCAATGGCAAAAATCAATGAATATTGTAAATGCACAAACAGTAATATCTCCACATTGCAAGGTGCAATTCTGAAATTTTTTGCTTTTTCCTGCTAATCCTAGCATGATAAAGAAGATTCAAAGAGAGTGAGATGCCAGCTCCTTTCATTCAGTCAGTAGCTTCAAACATTTCTGGACGTTTTTCAATGGCAAAAATCAATGAATATTGTAAATGCACAAACAGTAATATCTCCACATTGCAAGGTGCAATTCTGAAATTTTTTGCTTTTTCCTGTTAATCCTAGCATGATAAAGAAGATTCAAAGAGAGTGAGATGCCAGCTCCTTTCATTCAGTCAGTAGCTTCAAACATTTCTGGTATATGAAAAACATGTTTTTCAATGGCAAAAATCAATGAATATTGTAAATGCACAAACAGTAATATCTCCACATTGCAAGGTGCAATTCTGAAATTTTTTGCTTTTTCCTGCTAATCCTAGCATGATAAAGAAGATTCAAAGAGAGTGAGATGCCAGCTCCTTTCATTCAGTCAGTAGCTTCAAACATTTCTGGTATATGAAAAACATGTTTTTCAATGGCAAAAATCAATGAATATTGTAAATGCACAAACAGTAATATCTCCACATTGTAAGGTGCAATTCGGAAATTTTTTGCTTTTTCCTGCTAATCCTAGCATGATAAAGAAGATTCAAAGAGAGTGAGATGCCAGCTCCTTTCATTCAGTCAGTAGCTTCAAACATTTCTGGGATATGAATAACATGATGTTTTTCAATGGCAAAAATCAATGAATATTGTAAATGCACAAACAGTGATATCTCCACATTGCAAGGTGCAATTCTGAAATTTTTTGCTTTTTCCTGCTAATCCTAGCATGATAAAGAAGATTCAAAGAGAGTGAGATGCCAGCTCCTTTCATTCAGTCAGTAGCTTCAAACATTTCTGGACGTTTTTCAATGGCAAAAATCAATGAATATTGTAAATGCACAAACAGTAATATCTCCACATTGCAAGGTGCAATTCTGAAATTTTTTGCTTTTTCCTGTTAATCCTAGCATGATAAAGAAGATTTAAAGAGAGTGAGATGCCAGCTCCTTTCATTCAGTCAGTAGCTTCAAACATTTCTGGTATATGAAAAACATGTTTTTCAATGGCAAAAATCAATGAATATTGTAAATGCACAAACAGTAATATCTCCACATTGCAAGGTGCAATTCTGAAATTTTTTGCTTTTTCCTGCTAATCCTAGCATGATAAAGAAGATTCAAAGAGAGTGAGATGCCAGCTCCTTTCATTCAGTCAGTAGCTTCAAACATTTCTGGTATATGAAAAACATGTTTTTCAATGGCAAAAATCAATGAATATTGTAAATGCACAAACAGTAATATCTCCACATTGCAAGGTGCAATTCTGAAATTTTTTGCTTTTTCCTGCTAATCCTAGCATGATAAAGAAGATTCAAAGAGAGTGAGATGCCAGCTCCTTTCATTCAGTCAGTAGCTTCAAACATTTCTGGTATATGAATAACATGATGTTTTTCAATGGCAAAAATCAATGAATATTGTAAATGCACAAACAGTAATATCTCCACATTGCAAGGTGCAATTCTGAAATTTTTTGCTTTTTCCTGCTAATCCTAGCATGATAAAGAAGATTCAAAGAGAGTGAGATGCCAGCTCCTTTCATTCAGTCAGTAGCTTCAAACATTTCTGGACGTTTTTCAATGGCAAAAATCAATGAATATTGTAAATGCACAAACAGTAATATCTCCACATTGCAAGGTGCAATTCTGAAATTTTTTGCTTTTTCCTGTTAATCCTAGCATGATAAAGAAGATTTAAAGAGAGTGAGATGCCAGCTCCTTTCATTCAGTCAGTAGCTTCAAACATTTCTGGTATATGAAAAACATGTTTTTCAATGGCAAAAATCAATGAATATTGTAAATGCACAAACAGTAATATCTCCACATTGCAAGGTGCAATTCTGAAATTTTTTGCTTTTTCCTGCTAATCCTAGCATGATAAAGAAGATTCAAAGAGAGTGAGATGCCAGCTCCTTTCATTCAGTCAGTAGCTTCAAACATTTCTGGTATATGAAAAACATGTTTTTCAATGGCAAAAATCAATGAATATTGTAAATGCACAAACAGTAATATTTCCACATTGCAAGGTGCAATTCTGAAATTTTTTGCTTTTTCCTGCTAATCCTAGCATGATAAAGAAGATTCAAAGAGAGTGAGATGCCAGCTCCTTTCATTCAGTCAGTAGCTTCAAACATTTCTGGTATATGAAAAACATGTTTTTCAATGGCAAAAATCAATGAATATTGTAAATGCACAAACAGTAATTTATCCACATTGCAAGGTGCAATTCTGAAATTTTTTGCTTTTTCCTGCTAATCCTAGCATGATAAAGAAGATTCAAAGAGAGTGAGATGCCAGCTCCTTTCATTCAGTCAGTAGCTTCAAACATTTCTGGACGTTTTTCAATGGCAAAAATCAATGAATATTGTAAATGCACAAACAGTAATATCTTCACATTGCAAGGTGCAATTCTGAAATTTTTTGCTTTTTCCTGTTAATCCTAGCATGATAAAGAAGATTCAAAGAGAGTGAGATGCCAGCTCCTTTCATTCAGTCAGTAGCTTCAAACATTTCTGGTATATGAAAAACATGTTTTTCAATGGCAAAATTCAATGAATATTGTAAATGCACAAACAGTAATATCTCCACATTGCAAGGTGCAATTCTGAAATTTTTTGCTTTTTCCTGCTAATCCTAGCATGATAAAGAAGATTCAAAGAGAGTGAGATGCCAGCTCTTTTCATTCAGTCAGTAGCTTCAAACATTTCTGGACGTTTTTCAATGGCAAAAATCAATGAATATTGTAAATGCACAAACAGTAATATCTCCACATTGCAAGGTGCAATTCTGAAATTTTTTGCTTTTTCCTGTTAATCCTAGCATGATAAAGAAGATTCAAAGAGAGTGAGATGCCAGCTCCTTTCATTCAGTCAGTAGCTTCAAACATTTCTGGTATATGAAAAACATGTTTTTCAATGGCAAAAATCAATGAATATTGTAAATGCACAAACAGTAATATCTCCACATTGCAAGGTGCAATTCTGAAATTTTTTGCTTTTTCCTGCTAATCCTAGCATGATAAAGAAGATTCAAAGAGAGTGAGATGCCAGCTCCTTTCATTCAGTCAGTAGCTTCAAACATTTCTGGTATATGAAAAACATGTTTTTCAATGGCAAAAATCAATGAATATTGTAAATGCACAAACAGTAATATCTCCACATTGCAAGGTGCAATTCTGAAATTTTTTGCTTTTTCCTGCTAATCCTAGCATGATAAAGAAGATTCAAAGAGAGTGAGATGCCAGCTCCTTTCATTCAGTCAGTAGCGTCAAACATTTCTGGTATATGAATAACATGATGTTTTTCAATGGCAAAAATCAATGAATATTGTAAATGCACAAACAGTAATATCTCCACATTGCAAGGTGCAATTCTGAAATTTTTTGCTTTTTCCTGCTAATCCTAGCATGATAAAGAAGATTCAAAGAGAGTGAGATGCCAGCTCCTTTCATTCAGTCAGTAGCTTCAAACATTTCTGGACGTTTTTCAATGGCAAAAATCAATGAGTATTGTAAATGCACAAACAGTAATATCTCCACATTGCAAGGTGCAATTCTGAAATTTTTTGCCTTTTCCTGTTAATCCTAGCATGATAAAGAAGATTCAAAGAGAGTGAGATGCCAGCTCCTTTCATTCAGTCAGTAGCTTCAAACATTTCTGGTATATGAAAAACATGTTTTTCAATGGCAAAAATCAAAGAATATTGTAAATGCACAAACAGTAATATCTCCACATTGCAAGGTGCAATTCTGAAATTTTTTGATTTTTCCTGTTAATCCTAGCATGATAAAGAAGATTCAAAGAGAGTGAGATGCCAGCTCCTTTCATTCAGTCAGTAGCTTCAAACATTTCTGGTATATGAAAAACATGTTTTTCAATGGCAAAAATCAATGAATATTGTAAATGCACAAACAGTAATATCTCCACATTGCAAGGTGCAATTCGGAAATTTTTTGCTTTTTCCTGCTAATCCTAGCATGATAAAGAAGAATCAAAGAGAGTGAGATGCCAGCTCCTTTCATTCAGTCAGTAGCTTCAAACATTTCTGGTATATGAATAACATGATGTTTTTCAATGTCAAAAATCAATGAATATTGTAAATGCACAAACAGTAATATCTCCACATTGCAAGGTGCAATTCTGAAATTTTTTGCTTTTTCCTGCTAATCCTAGCATGATAAAGAAGATTCAAAGAGAGTGAGATGCCAGCTCCTTTCATTCAGTCAGTAGCATCAAACATTTCTGGACGTTTTTCAATGGCAAAAATCAATGAATATTGTAAATGCACAAACAGTAATATCTCCACATTGCAAGGTGCAATTCTGAAATTTTTTGCTTTTTCCTGTTAATCCTAGCATGATAAAGAAGATTCAAAGAGAGTGAGATGCCAGCTCCTTTCATTCAGTCAGTAGCTTCAAACATTTCTGGTATATGAAAAACATGTTTTTCAATGGCAAAAATCAATGAATATTGTAAATGCACAAACAGTTATATCTCCACATTGCAAGGTGCAATTCTGAAATTTTTTGCTTTTTCCTGTTAATCCTAGCATGATAAAGAAGATTCAAAGAGAGTGAGATGCCAGCTCCTTTCATTCAGTCAGTAGCTTCAAACATTTCTGGTATATGAAAAACATGTTTTTCAATGGCAAAAATCAATGAATATTGTAAATGCACAAACAGTAATATCTCCACATTGCAAGGTGCAATTCTGAAATTTTTTGCTTTTTCCTGCTAATCCTAGCATGATAAAGAAGATTCAAAGAGAGTGAGATGCCAGCTCCTTTCATTCAGTCAGTAGCTTCAAACATTTCTGGACGTTTTTCAATGGCAAAAATCAATGAATATTGTAAATGCACAAACAGTAATATCTCCACATTGCAAGGTGCAATTCTGAAATTTTTTGCTTTTTCCTGTTAATCCTAGCATGATAAAGAAGATTTAAAGAGAGTGAGATGCCAGCTCCTTTCATTCAGTCAGTAGCTTCAAACATTTCTGGTATATGAAAAACATGTTTTTCAATGGCAAAAATCAATGAATATTGTAAATGCACAAACAGTAATATCTCCACATTGCAAGGTGCAATTCTGAAATTTTTTGCTTTTTCCTGCTAATCCTAGCATGATAAAGAAGATTCAAAGAGAGTGAGATGCCAGCTCTTTTCATTCAGTCAGTAGCTTCAAACATTTCTGGACGTTTTTCAATGGCAAAAATCAATGAATATTGTAAATGCACAAACAGTAATATCTCCACATTGCAAGGTGCAATTCTGAAATTTTTTGCTTTTTCCTGTTAATCCTAGCATGATAAAGAAGATTCAAAGAGAGTGAGATGCCAGCTCCTTTCATTCAGTCAGTAGCTTCAAACATTTCTGGTATATGAAAAACATGTTTTTCAATGGCAAAAATCAATGAATATTGTAAATGCAAAAACAGTAATATCTCCACATTGCAAGGTGCAATTCTGAAATTTTTTGCTTTTTCCTGCTAATCCTAGCATGATAAAGAAGATTCAAAGAGAGTGAGATGCCAGCTCCTTTCATTCAGTCAGTAGCTTCAAACATTTCTGGTATATGAAAAACATGTTTTTCAATGGCAAAAATCAATGAATATTGTAAATGCACAAACAGTAATATCTCCACATTGCAAGGTGCAATTCAGAAATTTTTTGCTTTTTCCTGCTAATCCTAGCATGATAAAGAAGATTCAAAGAGAGTGATATGCCAGCTCCTTTCATTCAGTCAGTAGCTTCAAACATTTCTGGTATATGAAAAACATGTTTTTCAATGGCAAAAATCAATGAATATTGTAAATGCACAAACAGTAATATCTCCACATTGCAAGGTGCAATTCTGAAATTTTTTGCTTTTTCCTGCTAATCCTAGCATGATAAAGAAGATTCAAAGAGAGTGAGATGCCAGCTCCTTTCATTCAGTCAGTAGCTTCAAACATTTCTGGTATATGAATAACATGATGTTTTTCAATGGCAAAAATCAATGAATATTGTAAATGCACAAACAGTAATATCTCCACTTTGCAAGGTGCAATTCTGAAATTTTTTGCTTTTTCCTGCTAATCCTAGCATGATAAAGAAGATTCAAAGAGAGTGAGATGCCAGCTCCTTTCATTCAGTCAGTAGCTTCAAACATTTCTGGACGTTTTTCAATGGCAAAAATCAATGAATATTGTAAATGCACAAACAGTGATATCTCCACATTGCAAGGTGCAATTCTGAAATTTTTTGCTTTTTCCTGTTAATCCTAGCATGATAAAGAAGATTCAAAGAGAGTGAGATGCCAGCTCCTTTCATTTAGTCAGTAGCTTCAAACATTTCTGGTATATGAAAAACATGTTTTTCAATGGCAAAAATCAATGAATATTGTAAATGCACAAACAGTAATATCTCCACATTGCAAGGTGCAATTCTGAAATTTTTTGATTTTCCCTGTTAATCCTAGCATGATAAAGAAGATTCAAAGAGAGTGAGATGCCAGCTCCTTTCATTCAGTCAGTAGCTTCAAACATTTCTGGTATATGAAAAACATGTTTTTCAATGGCAAAAATCAATGAATATTGTAAATGCACAAACAGTAATATCTCCACATTGCAAGGTGCAATTCTGAAATTTTTTGCTTTTTCCTGCTAATCCTAGCATGATAAAGAAGATTCAAAGAGAGTGAGATGCCAGCTCTTTTCATTCAGTCAGTAGCTTCAAACATTTCTGGACGTTTTTCAATGGCAAAAATCAATGAATATTGTAAATGCACAAACAGTAATATCTCCACATTGCAAGGTGCAATTCTGAAATTTTTTGCTTTTTCCTGTTAATCCTAGCATGATAAAGAAGATTCAAAGAGAGTGAGATGCCAGCTCCTTTCATTCAGTCAGTAGCTTCAAACATTTCTGGTATATGAAAAACATGTTTTTCAATGGCAAAAATCAATGAATATTGTAAATGCACAAACAGTAATATCTCCACATTGCAAGGTGCAATTCTGAAATTTTTTGCTTTTTCCTGCTAATCCTAGCATGATAAAGAAGATTCAAAGAGAGTGAGATGCCAGCTCCTTTCATTCAGTCAGTAGCTTCAAACATTTCTGGTATATGAAAAACATGTTTTTCAATGGCAAAAATCAATGAATATTGTAAATGCACAAACAGTAATATCTCCACATTGCAAGGTGCAATTCTGAAATTTTTTGCTTTTTCCTGCTAATCCTAGCATGATAAAGAAGATTCAAAGAGAGTGAGATGCCAGCTCCTTTCATTCAGTCAGTAGCTTCAAACATTTCTGGTATATGAATAACATGATGTTTTTCAATGGCAAAAATCAATGAATATTGTAAATGCACAAACAGTAATATCTCCACTTTGCAAGGTGCAATTCTGAAATTTTTTGCTTTTTCCTGCTAATCCTAGCATGATAAAGAAGATTCAAAGAGAGTGAGATGCCAGCTCCTTTCATTCAGTCAGTAGCTTCAAACATTTCTGGACATTTTTCAATGGCAAAAATCAATGAATATTGTAAATGCACAAACAGTAATATCTCCACATTGCAAGGTGCAATTCTGAAATTTTTTGCTTTTTCCTGTTAATCCTAGCATGATAAAGAAGATTCAAAGAGAGTGAGATGCCAGCTCCTTTCATTCAGTCAGTAGCTTCAAACATTTCTGGTATATGAAAAACATGTTTTTCAATGGCAGAAATCAATGAATATTGTAAATGCACAAACAGTAATATCTCCACATTGCAAGGTGCAATTCTGAAATTTTTTGATTTTTCCTGTTAATCCTAGCATGATAAAGAAGATTCAAAGAGAGTGAGATGCCAGCTCCTTTCATTCAGTCAGTAGCTTCAAACATTTCTGGTATATGAAAAACATGTTTTTCAATGGCAAAAATCAATGAATATTGTAAATGCACAAACAGTAATATCTCCACATTGCAAGGTGCAATTCTGAAATTTTTTGCTTTTTCCTGCTAATCCTAGCATGATAAAGAAGATTCAAAGAGAGTGAGATGCCAGCTCCTTTCATTCAGTCAGTAGCTTCAAACATTTCTGGACGTTTTTCAATGGCAAAAATCAATGAATATTGTAAATGCACAAACAGTAATATCTCCACATTGCAAGGTGCAATTCTGAAATTTTTTGCTTTTTCCTGTTAATCCTAGCATGATAAAGAAGATTCAAAGAGAGTGAGATGCCAGCTCCTTTCATTCAGTCAGTAGCTTCAAACATTTCTGGTATATGAAAAACATGTTTTTCAATGGCAAAAATCAATGAATATTGTAAATGCACAAACAGTAATATCTCCACATTGCAAGGTGCAATTCTGAAATTTTTTGCTTTTTCCTGCTAATCCTAGCATGATAAAGAAGATTCAAAGAGAGTGAGATGCCAGCTCCTTTCATTCAGTCAGTAGCTTCAAACATTTCTGTTATATGAAAAACATGTTTTTCAATGGCAAAAATCAATGAATATTGTAAATGCACAAACAGTAATATCTCCACATTGCCAGGTGCAATTCGGAAATTTTTTGCTTTTTCCTGCTAATCCTAGCATGATAAAGAAGATTCAAAGAGAGTGAGATGCCAGCTCCTTTCATTCAGTCAGTAGCTTCAAACATTTCTGGTATATGAATAACATGATGTTTTTCAATGGCAAAAATCAATGAATATTGTAAATGCACAAACAGTAATATCTCCACATTGCAAGGTGCAATTCTGAAATTTTTTGCTTTTTCCTGCTAATCCTAGCATGATAAAGAAGATTCAAAGAGAGTGAGATGCCAGCTCCTTTCATTCAGTCAGTAGCTTCAAACATTTCTGGACATTTTTCAATGGCAAAAATCAATGAATATTGTAAATGCACAAACAGTAATATCTCCACATTGCAAGGTGCAATTCTGAAATTTTTTGCTTTTTCCTGTTAATCCTAGCATGATAAAGAAGATTCAAAGAGAGTGAGATGCCAGCTCCTTTCATTCAGTCAGTAGCTTCAAACATTTCTGGTATATGAAAAACATGTTTTTCAATGGCAAAAATCAATGAATATTGTAAATGCACAAACAGTAATATCTCCACATTGCAAGGTGCAATTCTGAAATTTTTTGCTTTTTCCTGTTAATCCTAGCATGATAAAGAAGATTCAAAGAGAGTGAGATGCCAGCTCCTTTCATTCAGTCAGTAGCTTCAAACATTTCTGGTATATGAAAAACATGTTTTTCAATGGCAAAAATCAATGAATATTGTAAATGCACAAACAGTAATATCTCCACATTGCAAGGTGCAATTCTGAAATTTTTTGCTTTTTCCTGCTAATCCTAGCATGATAAAGAAGATTCAAAGAGAGTGAGATGCCAGCTCCTTTCATTCAGTCAGTAGCTTCAAACATTTCTGGACGTTTTTCAATGGCAAAAATCAATGAATATTGTAAATGCACAAACAGTAATATCTCCACATTGCAAGGTGCAATTCTGAAATTTTTTGCTTTTTCCTGTTAATCCTAGCATGATAAAGAAGATTTAAAGAGAGTGAGATGCCAGCTCCTTTCATTCAGTCAGTAGCTTCAAACATTTCTGGTATATGAAAAACATGTTTTTCAATGGCAAAAATCAATGAATATTGTAAATGCACAAACAGTAATATCTCCACATTGCAAGGTGCAATTCTGAAATTTTTTGCTTTTTCCTGCTAATCCTAGCATGATAAAGAAGATTCAAAGAGAGTGAGATGCCAGCTCCTTTCATTCAGTCAGTAGCTTCAAACATTTCTGGTATATGAAAAACATGTTTTTCAATGGCAAAAATCAATGAATATTGTAAATGCACAAACAGTAATATCTCCACATTGCAAGGTGCAATTCTGAAATTTTTTGCTTTTTCCTGCTAATCCTAGCATGATAAAGAAGATTCAAAGAGAGTGAGATGCCAGCTCCTTTCATTCAGTCAGTAGCTTCAAACATTTCTGGTATTTGAAAAACATGTTTTTCAATGGCAAAAATCAATGAATATTGTAAATGCACAAACAGTAATATCTCCACATTGCAAGGTGCAATTCTGAAATTTTTTGCTTTTTCCTGCTAATCCTAGCATGATAAAGAAGATTCAAAGAGAGTGAGATGCCAGCTCCTTTCATTCAGTCAGTAGCTTCAAACATTTCTGGACGTTTTTCAATGGCAAATATCAATGAATATTGTAAATGCACAAACAGTAATATCTCCACATTGCAAGGTGCAATTCTGAAATTTTTTGCTTTTTCCTGCTAATCCTAGCATGATAAAGAAGATTCAAAGAGAGTGAGATGCCAGCTCCTTTCATTCAGTCAGTAGCTTCAAACATTTCTGGACGTTTTTCAATGGCAAAAATCAATGAATATTGTAAATGCACAAACAGTAATATCTCCACATTGCAAGGTGCAATTCTGAAATTTTTTGCTTTTTCCTGTTAATCCTAGCATGATAAAGAAGATTCAAAGAGAGTGAGATGCCAGCTCCTTTCATTCAGTCAGTAGCTTCAAACATTTCTGGTATATGAAAAACATGTTTTTCAATGGCAAAAATCAATGAATATTGTAAATGCACAAACAGTAATATCTCCACATTGCAAGGTGCAATTCTGAAATTTTTTGCTTTTTCCTGTTAATCCTAGCATGATAAAGAAGATTCAAAGAGAGTGAGATGCCAGCTCCTTTCATTCAGTCAGTAGCTTCAAACATTTCTGGTATATGAAAAACATGTTTTTCAATGGCAAAAATCAATGAATATTGTAAATGCACAAACAGTAATATCTCCACATTGCAAGGTGCAATTCTGAAATTTTTAGCTTTTTCCTGTTAATCCTAGCATGATAAAGAAGATTCAAAGAGAGTGAGATGCCAGCTCCTTTCATTCAGTCAGTAGCTTCAAACATTTCTGGACGTTTTTCAATGGCAAAAATCAATGAATATTGTAAATGCACAAACAGTAATATCTCCACATTGCAAGGTGCAATTCTGAAATTTTTTGCTTTTTCCTGTAAATCCTAGCATGATAAAGAAGATTCAAAGAGAGTGAGATGCCAGCTCCTTTCATTCAGTCAGTAGCTTCAAACATTTCTGGTATATGAAAAACATGTTTTTCAATGGCAAAAATCAATGAATATTGTAAATGCACAAACAGTAATATCTCCACATTGCAAGGTGCAATTCTGAAATTTTTTGCTTTTTCCTGCTAATCCTAGCATGATAAAGAAGATTCAAAGAGAGTGAGATGCCAGCTCCTTTCATTCAGTCAGTAGCTTCAAACATTTCTGGTATATGAAAAACATGTTTTTCAATGGCAAAAATCAATGAATATTGTAAATACACAAACAGTAATATCTCCACATTGCAAGGTGCAATTCTGAAATTTTTTGCTTTTTCCTGCTAATCCTAGCATGATAAAGAAGATTCAAAGAGAGTGAGATGCCAGCTCCTTTCATTCAGTCAGTAGCTTCAAACATTTCTGGATGTTTTTCAATGGCAAAAATCAATGAATATTGTAAATGCACAAACAGTAATATCTCCACATTGCAAGGTGCAATTCTGAAATTTTTTGCTTTTTCCTGTTAATCCTAGCATGATAAAGAAGATTCAAAGAGAGTGAGATGCCAGCTCCTTTCATTCAGTCAGTAGCTTCAAACATTCCTGGTATATGAAAAACATGTTTTTCAATGGCAAAAATCAATGAATATTGTAAATGCACAAACAGTAATATCTCCACATTGCAAGGTGCAATTCTGAAATTTTTTGCTTTTTCCTGTTAATCCTAGCATGATAAAGAAGATTCAAAGAGAGTGAGATGCCAGCTCCTTTCATTCAGTCAGTAGCTTCAAACATTTCTGGTATATGAAAAACATGTTTTTCAATGGCAAAAATCAATGAATATTGTAAATGCACAAACAGTAATATCTCCACATTGCAAGGTGCAATTCTGAAATTTTTTGCTTTTTCCTGCTAATCCTAGCATGATAAAGAAGATTCAAAGAGAGTGAGATGCCAGCTCCTTTCATTCAGTCAGTAGCTTCAAACATTTCTGGTATATGAAAAACATGTTTTTCAATGGCAAAAATCAATGAATATTGTAAATGCACAAACAGTAATATCTCCACATTGCAAGGTGCAATTCTGAAATTTTTAGCTTTTTCCTGTTAATCCTAGCATGATAAAGAAGATTCAAAGAGAGTGAGATGCCAGCTCCTTTCATTCAGTCAGTAGCTTCAAACATTTCTGGACGTTTTTCAATGGCAAAAATCAATGAATATTGTAAATGCACAAACAGTAATATCTCCACATTGCAAGGTGCAATTCTGAAATTTTTTGCTTTTTCCTGTTAATCCTAGCATGATAAAGAAGATTCAAAGAGAGTGAGATGCCAGCTCCTTTCATTCAGTCAGTAGCTTCAAACATTTCTGGTATATGAAAAACATGTTTTTCAATGGCAAAAATCAATGAATATTGTAAATGCACAAACAGTAATATCTCCACATTGCAAGGTGCAATTCTGAAATTTTTTGCTTTTTCCTGCTAATCCTAGCATGATAAAGAAGATTCAAAGAGAGTGAGATGCCAGCTCCTTTCATTCAGTCAGTAGCTTCAAACATTTCTGGACGTTTTTCAATGGCAAAAATCAATGAATATTGTAAATGCACAAACAGTAATATCTCCACATTGCAAGGTGCAATTCTGAAATTTTTTGCTTTTTCCTGTTAATCCTAGCATGATAAAGAAGATTCAAAGAGAGTGAGATGCCAGCTCCTTTCATTCAGTCAGTAGCTTCAAACATTTCTGGTATATGAAAAACATGTTTTTCAATGGCAAAAATCAATGAATATTGTAAATGCACAAACAGTAATATCTCCACATTGCAAGGTGCAATTCTGAAATTTTTTGCTTTTTCCTGTTAATCCTAGCATGATAAAGAAGATTCAAAGAGAGTGAGATGCCAGCTCCTTTCATTCAGTCAGTAGCTTCAAACATTTCTGGTATATGAAAAACATGTTTTTCAATGGCAAAAATCAATGAATATTGTAAATGCACAAACAGTAATATCTCCACATTGCAAGGTGCAATTCTGAAATTTTTAGCTTTTTCCTGCTAATCCTAGCATGATAAAGAAGATTCAAAGAGAGTGAGATGCCAGCTCCTTTCATTCAGTCAGTAGCTTCAAACATTTCTGGACGTTTTTCAATGGCAAAAATCAATGAATATTGTAAATGCACAAACAGTAATATCTCCACATTGCAAGGTGCAATTCTGAAATTTTTTGCTTCTTCCTGTTAATCCTAGCATGATAAAGAAGATTCAAAGAGAGTGAGATGCCAGCTCCTTTCATTCAGTCAGTAGCTTCAAACATTTCTGGTATATGAAAAACATGTTTTTCAATGGCAAAAATCAATGAATATTGTAAATGCACAAACAGTAATATCTCCACATTGCAAGGTGCAATTCTGAAATTTTTTGCTTTTTCCTGCTAATCCTAGCATGATAAAGAAGATTCAAAGAGAGTGAGATGCCAGCTCCTTTCATTCAGTCAGTAGCTTCAAACATTTCTGGTATATGAAAAACATGTTTTTCAATGGCAAAAATCAATGAATATTGTAAATGCACAAACAGTAATATCTCCACATTGCAAGGTGCAATTCTGAAATTTTTTGCTTTTTCCTGCTAATCCTAGCATGATAAAGAAGATTCAAAGAGAGTGAGATGCCAGCTCCTTTCATTCAGTCAGTAGCTTCAAACATTTCTGGTATATGAATAACATGATGTTTTTCAATGGCAAAAATCAATGAATATTGTAAATGCACAAACAGTAATATCTCCACATTGCAAGGTGCAATTCTGAAATTTTTTGCTTTTTCCTGCTAATCCTAGCATGATAAAGAAGATTCAAAGAGAGTGAGATGCCAGCTCCTTTCATTCAGTCAGTAGCTTCAAACATTTCTGGACGTTTTTCAATGGCAAAAATCAATGAATATTGTAAATGCACAAACAGTAATATCTCCACATTGCAAGGTGCAATTCTGAAATTTTTTGCTTTTTCCTGTTAATCCTAGCATGATAAAGAAGATTTAAAGAGAGTGAGATGCCATCTCCTTTCATTCAGTCAGTAGCTTCAAACATTTCTGGTATATGAAAAACATGTTTTTCAATGGCAAAAATCAATGAATATTGTAAATGCACAAACAGTAATATCTCCACATTGCAAGGTGCAATTCTGAAATTTTTTGCTTTTTCCTGCTAATCCTAGCATGATAAAGAAGATTCAAAGAGAGTGAGATGCCAGCTCCTTTCATTCAGTCAGTAGCTTCAAACATTTCTGGCATATGAAAAACATGTTTTTCAATGGCAAAAATCAATGAATATTGTAAATGCACAAACAGTAATATCTCCACATTGCAAGGTGCAATTCTGAAATTTTTTGCTTTTTCCTGCTAATCCTAGCATGATAAAGAAGATTCAAAGAGAGTGAGATGCCAGCTCCTTTCATTCAGTCAGTAGCTTCAAACATTTCTGGTATATGAAAAACATGTTTTTCAATGGCAAAAATCAATGAATATTGTAAATGCACAAACAGTAATATCTCCACATTGCAAGGTGCAATTCTGAAATTTTTTGCTTTTTCCTGCTAATCCTAGCATGATAAAGAAGATTCAAAGAGAGTGAGATGCCAGCTCCTTTCATTCAGTCAGTAGCTTCAAACATTTCTGGTATATGAAAAACATGTTTTTCAATGGCAAAAATCAATGAATATTGTAAATACACAAACAGTAATATCTCCACATTGCAAGGTGCAATTCTGAAATTTTTTGCTTTTTCCTGCTAATCCTAGCATGATAAAGAAGATTCAAAGAGAGTGAGATGCCAGCTCCTTTCATTCAGTCAGTAGCTTCAAACATTTCTGGACGTTTTTCAATGGCAAAAATCAATGAATATTGTAAATGCACAAACAGTAATATCTCCACATTGCAAGGTGCAATTCTGAAATTTTTTGCTTTTTCCTGTTAATCCTAGCATGATAAAGAAGATTCAAAGAGAGTGAGATGCCAGCTCCTTTCATTCAGTCAGTAGCTTCAAACATTCCTGGTATATGAAAAACATGTTTTTCAATGGCAAAAATCAATGAATATTGTAAATGCACAAACAGTAATATCTCCACATTGCAAGGTGCAATTCTGAAATTTTTTGCTTTTTCCTGTTAATCCAAGCATGATAAAGAAGATTCAAAGAGAGTGAGATGCCAGCTCCTTTCATTCAGTCAGTAGCTTCAAACATTTCTGGTATATGAAAAACATGTTTTTCAATGGCAAAAATCAATGAATATTGTAAATGCACAAACAGTAATATCTCCACATTGCAAGGTGCAATTCTGAAATTTTTTGCTTTTTCCTGCTAATCCTAGCATGATAAAGAAGATTCAAAGAGAGTGAGATGCCAGCTCCTTTCATTCAGTCAGTAGCTTCAAACATTTCTGGTATATGAAAAACATGTTTTTCAATGGCAAAAATCAATGAATATTGTAAATGCACAAACAGTAATATCTCCACATTGCAAGGTGCAATTCTGAAATTTTTAGCTTTTTCCTGTTAATCCTAGCATGATAAAGAAGATTCAAAGAGAGTGAGATGCCAGCTCCTTTCATTCAGTCAGTAGCTTCAAACATTTCTGGACGTTTTTCAATGGCAAAAATCAATGAATATTGTAAATGCACAAACAGTAATATCTCCACATTGCAAGGTGCAATTCTGAAATTTTTTGCTTCTTCCTGTTAATCCTAGCATGATAAAGAAGATTCAAAGAGAGTGAGATGCCAGCTCCTTTCATTCAGTCAGTAGCTTCAAACATTTCTGGTATATGAAAAACATGTTTTTCAATGGCAAAAATCAATGAATATTGTAAATGCACAAACAGTAATATCTCCACATTGCAAGGTGCAATTCTGAAATTTTTTGCTTTTTCCTGCTAATCCTAGCATGATAAAGAAGATTCAAAGAGAGTGAGATGCCAGCTCCTTTCATTCAGTCAGTAGCTTCAAACATTTCTGGTATATGAAAAACATGTTTTTCAATGGCAAAAATCAATGAATATTGTAAATGCACAAACAGTAATATCTCCACATTGCAAGGTGCAATTCTGAAATTTTTTGCTTTTTCCTGCTAATCCTAGCATGATAAAGAAGATTCAAAGAGAGTGAGATGCCAGCTCCTTTCATTCAGTCAGTAGCTTCAAACATTTCTGGTATATGAATAACATGATGTTTTTCAATGGCAAAAATCAATGAATATTGTAAATGCACAAACAGTAATATCTCCACATTGCAAGGTGCAATTCTGAAATTTTTTGCTTTTTCCTGCTAATCCTAGCATGATAAAGAAGATTCAAAGAGAGTGAGATGCCAGCTCCTTTCATTCAGTCAGTAGCTTCAAACATTTCTGGACGTTTTTCAATGGCAAAAATCAATGAATATTGTAAATGCACAAACAGTAATATCTCCACATTGCAAGGTGCAATTCTGAAATTTTTTGCTTTTTCCTGTTAATCCTAGCATGATAAAGAAGATTTAAAGAGAGTGAGATGCCATCTCCTTTCATTCAGTCAGTAGCTTCAAACATTTCTGGTATATGAAAAACATGTTTTTCAATGGCAAAAATCAATGAATATTGTAAATGCACAAACAGTAATATCTCCACATTGCAAGGTGCAATTCTGAAATTTTTTGCTTTTTCCTGCTAATCCTAGCATGATAAAGAAGATTCAAAGAGAGTGAGATGCCAGCTCCTTTCATTCAGTCAGTAGCTTCAAACATTTCTGGCATATGAAAAACATGTTTTTCAATGGCAAAAATCAATGAATATTGTAAATGCACAAACAGTAATATCTCCACATTGCAAGGTGCAATTCTGAATTTTTTTGCTTTTTCCTGCTAATCCTAGCATGATAAAGAAAATTCAAAGAGAGTGAGATGCCAGCTCCTTTCATTCAGTCAGTAGCTTCAAACATTTCTGGTATATGAAAAACATGTTTTTCAATGGCAAAAATCAATGAATATTGTAAATGCACAAACAGTAATATCTCCACATTGCAAGGTGCAATTCTGAAATTTTTTGCTTTTTCCTGCTAATCCTAGCATGATAAAGAAGATTCAAAGAGAGTGAGATGCCAGCTCCTTTCATTCAGTCAGTAGCTTCAAACATTTCTGGTATATGAAAAACATGTTTTTCAATGGCAAAAATCAATGAATATTGTAAATGCACAAACAGTAATATCTCCACATTGCAAGGTGCAATTCTGAAATTTTTTGCTTTTTCCTGCTAATCCTAGCATGATAAAGAAGATTCAAAGAGAGTGAGATGCCAGCTCCTTTCATTCAGTCAGTAGCTTCAAACATTTCTGGACGTTTTTCAATGGCAAAAATCAATGAATATTGTAAATGCACAAACAGTAATATCTCCACATTGCAAGGTGCAATTCTGAAATTTTTTGCTTTTTCCTGTTAACCCTAGCATGATAAAGAAGATTCAAAGAGAGTGAGATGCCAGCTCCTTTCATTCAGTCAGTAGCTTCAAACATTTCTGGTATATGAAAAACATGTTTTTCAATGGCAAAAATCAATGAATATTGTAAATGCACAAACAGTAATATCTCCACATTGCAAGGTGCAATTCTGAAATTTTTTGCTTTTTCCTGCTAATCCTAGCATGATAAAGAAGATTCAAAGAGAGTGAGATGCCAGCTCCTTTCATTCAGTCAGTAGCTTCAAACATTTCTGGTATATGAAAAACATGTTTTTCAATGGCAAAAATCAATGAATATTGTAAATGCACAAACAGTAATATCTCCACATTGCAAGGTGCAATTCGGAAATTTTTTGCTTTTTCCTGCTAATCCTAGCATGATAAAGAAGATTCAAAGAGAGTGAGATGCCAGCTCCTTTCATTCAGTCAGTAGCTTCAAACATTTCTGGACGTTTTTCAATGGCAAAAATCAATGAATATTGTAAATGCACAAACAGTAATATCTCCACATTGCAAGGTGCAATTCTGAAATTTATTGCTTTTTCCTGTTAATCCTAGCATGATAAAGAAGATTCAAAGAGAGTGAGATGCCAGCTTCTTTCATTCAGTCAGTAGCTTCAAACATTTCTGGTATATGAAAAACATGTTTTTCAATGGCAAAAATCAATGAATATTGTAAATGCACAAACAGTAATATCTACACATTGCAAGGTGCAATTCTGAAATTTTTTGCTTTTTCCTGTTAATCCTAGCATGATAAAGAAGATTCAAAGAGAGTGAGATGCCAGCTCCTTTCATTCAGTCAGTAGCTTCAAACATTTCTGGTATATGAAAAACATGTTTTTCAATGGCAAAAATCTATGAATATTGTAAATGCACAAACAGTAATATCTCCACATTGCAAGGTGCAATTCTGAAATTTTTTGCTTTTTCCTGCTAATCCTAGCATGATAAAGAAGATTCAAAGAGAGTGAGATGCCAGCTCCTTTCATTCAGTCAGTAGCTTCAAACATTTCTGGTATATGAAAAACATGTTTTTCAATGGCAAAAATCAATGAATATTGTAAATGCACAAACAGTAATATCTCCACATTGCAAGGTGCAATTCTGAAATTTTTTGATTTTCCCTGTTAATCCTAGCATGATAAAGAAGATTCAAAGAGAGTGAGATGCCAGCTCCTTTCATTCAGTCAGTAGCTTCAAACATTTCTGGTATATGAAAAACATGTTTTTCAATGGCAAAAATCAATGAATATTGTAAATGCACAAACAGTAATATCTCCACATTGCAAGGTGCAATTCTGAAATTTTTTGCTTTTTCCTGCTAATCCTAGCATGATAAAGAAGATTCAAAGAGAGTGAGATGCCAGCTCCTTTCATTCAGTCAGTAGCTTCAAACATTTCTGGACGTTTTTCAATGGCAAAAATCAATGAATATTGTAAATGCACAAACAGTAATATCTCCACATTGCAAGGTGCAATTCTGAAATTTTTTGCTTTTTCCTGTTAATCCTAGCATGATAAAGAAGATTCAAAGAGAGTGAGATGCCAGCTCCTTTCATTCAGTCAGTAGCTTCAAACATTTCTGGTATATGAAAAACATGTTTTTCAATGGCAAAAATCAATGAATATTGTAAATGCACAAACAGTAATATCTCCACATTGCAAGGTGCAATTCTGAAATTTTTTGCTTTTTCCTGCTAATCCTAGCATGATAAAGAAGATTCAAAGAGAGTGAGATGCCAGCTCCTTTCATTCAGTCAGTAGCTTCAAACATTTCTGGTATATGAAAAACATGTTTTTCAATGGCAAAAATCAATGAATATTGTAAATGCACAAACAGTAATATCTCCACATTGCAAGGTGCAATTCTGAAATTTTTTGCTTTTTCCTGCTAATCCTAGCATGATAAAGAAGATTCAAAGAGAGTGAGATGCCAGCTCCTTTCATTCAGTCAGTAGCTTCAAACATTTCTGGACGTTTTTCAATGGCAAAAATCAATGAATATTGTAAATGCACAAACAGTAATATCTCCACATTGCAAGGTGCAATTCTGAAATTTTTTGCTTTTTCCTGTTAATCCTAGCATGATAAAGAAGATTCAAAGAGAGTGAGATGCCAGCTTCTTTCATTCAGTCAGTAGCTTCAAACATTTCTGGTATATGAAAAACATGTTTTTCAATGGCAAAAATCAATGAATATTGTAAATGCACAAACAGTAATATCTCCACATTGCAAGGTGCAATTCTGAAATTTTTTGCTTTTTCCTGTTAATCCTAGCATGATAAAGAAGATTCAAAGAGAGTGAGATGCCAGCTCCTTTCATTCAGTCAGTAGCTTCAAACATTTCTGGTATATGAAAAACATGTTTTTCAATGGCAAAAATCAATGAATATTGTAAATGCACAAACAGTAATATCTCCACATTGCAAGGTGCAATTCTGAAATTTTTTGCTTTTTCCTGCTAATCCTAGCATGATAAAGAAGATTCAAAGAGAGTGAGATGCCAGCTCCTTTCATTCAGTCAGTAGCTTCAAACATTTCTGGTATATGAAAAACATGTTTTTCAATGGCAAAAATCAATGAATATTGTAAATGCACAAACAGTAATATCTCCACATTGCAAGGTGCAATTCTGAAATTTTTAGCTTTTTCCTGTTAATCCTAGCATGATAAAGAAGATTCAAAGAGAGTCAGATGCCAGCTCCTTTCATTCAGTCAGTAGCTTCAAACATTTCTGGACGTTTTTCAATGGCAAAAATCAATGAATATTGTAAATGCACAAACAGTAATATCTCCACATTGCAAGGTGCAATTCTGAAATTTTTTGCTTTTTCCTGTTAATCCTAGCATGATAAAGAAGATTCAAAGAGAGTGAGATGCCAGCTCCTTTCATTCAGTCAGTAGCTTCAAACATTTCTGGTATATGAAAAACATGTTTTTCAATGGCAAAAATCAATGAATATTGTAAATGCACAAACATTAATATCTCCACATTGCAAGGTGCAATTCGGAAATTTTTTGCTTTTTCCTGTTAATCCTAGCATGATAAAGAAGATTCAAAGAGAGTGAGATGCCAGCTCCTTTCATTCAGTCAGTAGCTTCAAACATTTCTGGTATATGAATAACATGATGTTTTTCAATGGCAAAAATCAATGAATATTGTATATGCACAAACAGTAATATCTCCACATTGCAAGGTGCAATTCTGAAATTTTTTGCTTTTTCCTGCTAATCCTAGCATGATAAAGAAGATTCAAAGAGAGTGAGATGCCAGCTCCTTTCATTCAGTCAGTAGCTTCAAACATTTCTGGACGTTTTTCAATGGCAAAAATCAATGAATATTGTAAATGCACAAACAGTAATATCTCCACATTGCAAGGTGCAATTCTGAAATTTTTTGCTTTTTCCTGTTAATCCTAGCATGATAAAGAAGATTCAAAGAGAGTGAGATGCCAGCTCCTTTCATTCAGTCAGTAGCTTCAAACATTTCTGGTATATGAAAAACATGTTTTTCAATGGCAAAAATCAATGAATATTGTAAATGCACAAACAGTAATATCTCCACATTGCAAGGTGCAATTCGGAAATTTTTTGCTTTTTCCTGCTAATCCTAGCATGATAAAGAAGATTCAAAGAGAGTGAGATGCCAGCTCCTTTCATTCAGTCAGTAGCTTCAAACATTTCTGGTATATGAATAACATGATGTTTTTCAATGGCAAAAATCAATGAATATTGTAAATGCACAAACAGTAATATCTCCACATTGCAAGGTGCAATTCTGAAATTTTTTGCTTTTTCCTGCTAATCCTAGCATGATAAAGAAGATTCAAAGAGAGTGAGGTGCCAGCTCCTTTCATTCAGTCAGTAGCTTCAAACATTTCTGGACGTTTTTCAATGGCAAAAATCAATGAATATTGTAAATGCACAAACAGTAATATCTCCACATTGCAAGGTGCAATTCTGAAATTTTTTGCTTTTTCCTGTTAATCCTAGCATGATAAAGAAGATTTAAAGAGAGTGAGATGCCAGCTCCTTTCATTCAGTCAGTAGCTTCAAACATTTCTGGTATATGAAAAACATGTTTTTCAATGGCAAAAATCAATGAATATTGTAAATGCACAAACAGTAATATCTCCACATTGCAAAGTGCAATTCTGAAATTTTTTGCTTTTTCCTGCTAATCCTAGCATGATAAAGAAGATTGAAAGAGAGTGAGATGCCAGCTCCTTTCATTCAGTCAGTAGCTTCAAACATTTCTGGTATATGAAAAACATGTTTTTCAATGGCAAAAATCAATGAATATTGTAAATGCACAAACAGTAATATCTCCACATTGCAAGGTGCAATTCTGAAATTTTTTGCTTTTTCCTGCTAATCCTAGCATGATAAAGAAGATTCAAAGAGAGTGAGATGCCAGCTCCTTTCATTCAGTCAGTAGCTTCAAACATTTCTGGTATATGAATAACATGATGTTTTTCAATGGCAAAAATCAATGAATATTGTAAATGCACAAACAGTAATATCTCCACATTGCAAGGTGCAATTCTGAAATTTTTTGCTTTTTCCTGCTAATCCTAGCATGATAAAGAAGATTCAAAGAGAGTGAGATGCCAGCTCCTTTCATTCAGTCAGTAGCTTCAAACATTTTTGGACGTTTTTCAATGGCAAAAATCAATGAATATTGTAAATGCACAAACAGTAATATCTCCACATTGCAAGGTGCAATTCTGAAAATTTTTGCTTTTTCCTGTTAATCCTAGCATGATAAAGAAGATTTAAAGAGAGTGAGATGCCAGCTCCTTTCATTCAGTCAGTAGCTTCAAACATTTCTGGTATATGAAAAACATGTTTTTCAATGGCAAAAATCAATGAATATTGTAAATGCACAAACAGTAATATCTCCACATTGCAAGGTGCAATTCTGAAATTTTTTGCTTTTTCCTGCTAATCCTAGCATGATAAAGAAGATTCAAAGAGAGTGAGATGCCAGCTCCTTTCATTCAGTCAGTAGCTTCAAACATTTCTGGTATATGAAAAACATGTTTTTCAATGGCAAAAATCAATGAATATTGTAAATGCACAAACAGTAATATCTCCACATTGCAAGGTGCAATTCTGAAATTTTTTGCTTTTTCCTGCTAATCCTAGCATGATAAAGAAGATTCAAAGAGAGTGAGATGCCAGCTCCTTTCATTCAGTCAGTAGCTTCAAACATTTCTGGTATATGAAAAACATGTTTTTCAATGGCAAAAATCAATGAATATTGTAAATGCACAAACAGTAATATCTCCACATTGCAAGGTGCAATTCTGAAATTTTTTGCTTTTTCCTGCTAATCCTAGCATGATAAAGAAGATTCAAAGAGAGTGAGATGCCAGCTCCTTTCATTCAGTCAGTAGCTTCAAACATTTCTGGACGTTTTTCAATGGCAAAAATCAATGAATATTGTAAATGCACAAACAGTAATATCTCCACATTGCAAGGTGCAATTCTGAAATTTTTTGCTTTTTCCTGTTAATCCTAGCATGATAAAGAAGTTTCAAAGAGAGTGAGATGCCAGCTCCTTTCATTCAGTCAGTAGCTTCAAACATTTCTGGTATATGAAAAACATGTTTTTCAATGGCAAAAATCAATGAATATTGTAAAAGCACAAACAGTAATATCTCCACATTGCAAGGTGCAATTCTGAAATTTTTTGCTTTTTCCTGCTAATCCTAGCATGATAAAGAAGATTCAAAGAGAGTGAGATGCCAGCTCCTTTCATTCAGTCAGTAGCTTCAAACATTTCTGGTATATGAAAAACATGTTTTTCAATGGCAAAAATCAATGAATATTGTAAATGCACAAACAGTAATATCTCCACATTGCAAGGTGCAATTCTGAAATTTTTTGCTTTTTCCTGTTAATCCTAGCATGATAAAGAAGATTCAAAGAGAGTGAGATCTCAGCTCTTTTCATTCAGTCAGTAGCTTCAAACATTTCTGGACGTTTTTCAATGGCAAAAATCAATGAATATTGTAAATGCACAAACAGTAATATCTCCACATTGCAAGGTGCAATTCTGAAATTTTTTGCTTTTTCCTGTTAATCCTAGCATGATAAAGAAGATTCAAAGAGTGAGATGCCAGCTCCTTTCATTCAGTCAGTAGCTTCAAACATTTCTGGTATATGAAAAACATGTTTTTCAATGGCAAAAATCAATGAATATTGTAAATGCACAAACAGTAATATCTCCACATTGCAAGGTTCAATTCTGAAATTTTTTGCTTTTTCCTGCTAATCCTAGCATGATAAAGAAGATTCAAAGAGAGTGAGATGCCAGCTCCTTTCATTCAGTCAGTAGCTTCAAACATTTCTGGTATATGAAAAACATGTTTTTCAATGGCAAAAATCAATGAATATTGTAAATGCACAAACAGTAATATCTCCACATTGCAAGGTGCAATTCTGAAATTTTTTGCTTTTTCCTGCTAATCCTAGCATGATAAAGAAGATTCAAAGAGAGTGAGATCTCAGCTCTTTTCATTCAGTCAGTAGCTTCAAACATTTCTGGACGTTTTTCAATGGCAAAAATCAATGAATATTGTAAATGCACAAACAGTAATATCTCCACATTGCAAGGTGCAATTCTGAAATTTTTTGCTTTTTCCTGTTAATCCTAGCATGATAAAGAAGATTCAAAGAGTGAGATGCCAGCTCCTTTCATTCAGTCAGTAGCTTCAAACATTTCTGGTATATGAAAAACATGTTTTTCAATGGCAAAAATCAATGAATATTGTAAATGCACAAACAGTAATATCTCCACATTGCAAGGTTCAATTCTGAAATTTTTTGCTTTTTCCTGCTAATCCTAGCATGATAAAGAAGATTCAAAGAGAGTGAGATGCCAGCTCCTTTCATTCAGTCAGTAGCTTCAAACATTTCTGGTATATGAAAAACATGTTTTTCAATGGCAAAAATCAATGAATATTGTAAATGCACAAACAATAATATCTTCACATTGCAAGGTGCAATTCTGAAATTTTTTGCTTTTTCCTGCTAATCCTAGCATGATAAAGAAGATTCAAAGAGAGTGAGATGCCAGCTCCTTTCATTCAGTCAGTAGCTTCAAACATTTCTGGTATATGAATAACATGATGTTTTTCAATGGCAAAAATCAATGAATATTGTAAATGCACAAACAGTAATATCTCCACATTGCAAGGTGCAATTCTGAAATTTTTTGCTTTTTCCTGTTAATCCTAGCATGATAAAGAAGATTCAAAGAGAGTGAGATGCCAGCTCCTTTCATTCAGTCAGTAGCTTCAAACATTTCTGGACGTTTTTCAATGGCAAAAATCAATGAATATTGTAAATGCACAAACAGTAATATCTCCACATTGCAAGGTGCAATTCTGAAATTTTTTGCTTTTTCCTGTTAATCCTAGCATGATAAAGAAGATTCAAAGAGAGTGAGATGCCAGCTCCTTTCATTCAGTCAGTAGCTTCAAACATTTCTGGTATATGAAAAACATGTTTTTCAATGGCAAAAATCAATGAATATTGTAAATGCACAAACAGTAATATCTCCACATTGCAAGGTGCAATTCTGAAATTTTTTGCTTTTTCCTGTTAATCCTAGCATGATAAAGAAGATTCAAAGAGAGTGAGATGCCAGCTCCTTTCATTCAGTCAGTAGCTTCAAACATTTCTGGTATATGAAAAACATGTTTTTCAATGGCAAAAATCAATGAATATTGTAAATGCACAAACAGTAATATCTCCACATTGCAAGGTGCAATTCTGAAATTTTTTGCTTTTTCCTGCTAATCCTAGCATGATAAAGAAGATTCAAAGAGAGTGAGATGCCAGCTCCTTTCATTCAGTCAGTAGCTTCAAACATTTCTGGACGTTTTTCAATGGCAAAAATCAATGAATATTGTAAATGCACAAACAGTAATATCTCCACATTGCAAGGTGCAATTCTGAAATTTTTTGCTTTTTCCTGTTAATCCTAGCATGATAAAGAAGATTCAAAGAGAGTGAGATGCCAGCTCCTTTCATTCAGTCAGTAGCTTCAAACATTTCTGGTATATGAAAAACATGTTTTTCAATGGCAAAAATCAATGAATATTGTAAATGCACAAACAGTAATATCTCCACATTGCAAGGTGCAATTCTGAAATTTTTTGCTTTTTCCTGCTAATCCTAGCATGATAAAGAAGATTCAAAGAGAGTGAGATGCCAGCTCCTTTCATTCAGTCAGTAGCTTCAAACATTTCTGGTATATGAAAAACATGTTTTTCAATGGCAAAAATCAATGAATATTGTAAATGCACAAACAGTAATATCTCCACATTGCAAGGTGCAATTCGGAAATTTTTTGCTTTTTCCTGCTAATCCTAGCATGATAAAGAAGATTCAAAGAGAGTGAGATGCCAGCTCCTTTCATTCAGTCAGTAGCTTCAAACATTTCTGGTATATGAATAACATGATGTTTTTCAATGGCAAAAATCAATGAATATTGTAAATGCACAAACAGTAATATCTCCACATTGCAAGGTGCAATTCTGAAATTTTTTGCTTTTTCCTGCTAATCCTAGCATGATAAAGAAGATTCAAAGAGAGTGAGATGCCAGCTCCTTTCATTCAGTCAGTAGCTTCAAACATTTCTGGACGTTTTTCAATGGCAAAAATCAATGAATATTGTAAATGCACAAACAGTAATATCTCCACATTGCAAGGTGCAATTCTGAAATTTTTTGCTTTTTCCTGTTAATCCTAGCATGATAAAGAAGATTTAAAGAGAGTGAGATGCCAGCTCCTTTCATTCAGTCAGTAGCTTCAAACATTTCTGGTATATGAAAAACATGTTTTTCAATGGCAAAAATCAATGAATATTGTAAATGCACAAACAGTAATATCTCCACAATGCAAGGTGCAATTCTGAAATTTTTTGCTTTTTCCTGCTAATCCTAGCATGATAAAGAAGATTCAAAGAGAGTGAGATGCGAGCTCCTTTCATTCAGTCAGTAGCTTCAAACATTTCTGGTATATGAAAAACATGTTTTTCAATGGCAAAAATCAATGAATATTGTAAATGCACAAACAGTAATATCTCCACATTGCAAGGTGCAATTCTGAAATTTTTTGCTTTTTCCTGCTAATCCTAGCATGATAAAGAAGATTCAAAGAGAGTGAGATGCCAGCTCCTTTCATTCAGTCAGTAGCTTCAAACATTTCTGGACGTTTTTCAATGGCAAAAATCAATGAATATTGTAAATGCACAAACAGTAATATCTCCACATTGCAAGGTGCAATTCTGAAATTTTTTGCTTTTTCCTGTTAATCCTAGCATGATAAAGAAGATTTAAAGAGAGTGAGATGCCAGCTCCTTTCATTCAGTCAGTAGCTTCAAACATTTCTGGTATATGAAAAACATGTTTTTCAATGGCAAAAATCAATGAATATTGTAAATGCACAAACAGTAATATCTCCACATTGCAAGGTGCAATTCTGAAATTTTTTGCTTTTTCCTGCTAATCCTAGCATGATAAAGAAGATTCAAAGAGAGTGAGATGCCAGCTCCTTTCATTCAGTCAGTAGCTTCAAACATTTCTGGTATATGAATAACATGATGTTTTTCAATGGCAAAAATCAATGAATATTGTAAATGCACAAACAGTAATATCTCCACATTGCAAGGTGCAATTCTGAAATTTTTTGCCTTTTCCTGCTAATCCTAGCATGATAAAGAAGATTCAAAGAGAGTGAGATGCCAGCTCCTTTCATTCAGTCAGTAGCTTCAAACATTTCTGGACGTTTTTCAATGGCAAAAATCAATGAATATTGTAAATGCACAAACAGTAATATCTCCACATTGCAAGGTGCAATTCTGAAATTTTTTGCTTTTTCCTGTTAATCCTAGCATGATAAAGAAGATTTAAAGAGAGTGAGATGCCAGCTCCTTTCATTCAGTCAGTAGCTTCAAACATTTCTGGTATATGAAAAACATGTTTTTCAATGGCAAAAATCAATGAATATTGTAAATGCACAAACATTAATATCTCCACATTGCAAGGTGCAATTCTGAAATTTTTTGCTTTTTCCTGCTAATCCTAGCATGATAAAGAAGATTCAAAGAGAGTGAGATGCCAGCTCCTTTCATTCAGTCAGTAGCTTCAAACATTTCTGGTATATGAAAAACATGTTTTTCAATGGCAAAAATCAATGAATATTGTAAATGCACAAACAGTAATATCTCCACATTGCAAGGTGCAATTCTGAAATTTTTTGCTTTTTCCTGCTAATCCTAGCATGATAAAGAAGATTCAAAGAGAGTGAGATGCCAGCTCCTTTCATTCAGTCAGTAGCTTCAATCATTTCTGGTATATGAAAAACATGTTTTTCAATGGCAAAAATCAATGAATATTGTAAATGCACAAACAGTAATATCTCCACATTGCAAGGTGCAATTCTGAAATTTTTTGCTTTTTCCTGCTAATCCTAGCATGATAAAGAAGATTCAAAGAGAGTGAGATGCCAGCTCCTTTCATTCAGTCAGTAGCTTCAAACATTTCTGGACGTTTTTCAATGGCAAAAATCAATGAATATTGTAAATGCACAAACAGTAATATCTCCACATTGCAAGGTGCAATTCTGAAATTTTTTGCTTTTTCCTGTTAATCCTAGCATGATAAAGAAGATTCAAAGAGAGTGAGATGCCAGCTCCTTTCATTCAGGCAGTAGCTTCAAACATTTCTGGTATATGAAAAACATGTTTTTCAATGGCAAAAATCAATGAATATTGTAAAAGCACAAACAGTAATATCTCCACATTGCAAGGTGCAATTCTGAAATTTTTTACTTTTTCCTGCTAATCCTAGCATGATAAAGAAGATTCAAAGAGAGTGAGATGCCAGCTCCTTTCATTCAGTCAGTAGCTTCAAACATTTCTGGTATATGAAAAACATGTTTTTCAATGGCAAAAATCAATGAATATTGTAAATGCACAAACAGTAATATCTCCACATTGCAAGGTGCAATTCTGAAATTTTTTGCTTTTTCCTGCTAATCCTAGCATGATAAAGAAGATTCAAAGAGAGTGAGATGCCAGCTCTTTTCATTCAGTCAGTAGCTTCAAACATTTCTGGACGTTTTTCAATGGCAAAAATCAATGAATATTGTAAATGCACAAACAGTAATATCTCCACATTGCAAGGTGCAATTCTGAAATTTTTTGCTTTTTCCTGTTAATCCTAGCATGATAAAGAAGATTCAAAGAGAGTGAGATGCCAGCTCCTTTCATTCAGTCAGTAGCTTCAAACATTTCTGGTATATGAAAAACATGTTTTTCAATGGCAAAAATCAATGAATATTGTAAATGCACAAACAGTAATATCTCCACATTGCAAGGTGCAATTCTGAAATTTTTTGATTTTTCCTGTTAATCCTAGCATTATAAAGAAGATTCAAAGAGAGTGAGATGCCAGCTCCTTTCATTCAGTCAGTAGCTTCAAACATTTCTGGTATATGAAAAACATGTTTTTCAATGGCAAAAATCAATGAATATTGTAAATGCACAAACAGTAATATCTCCACATTGCAAGGTGCAATTCTGAAATTTTTTGCTTTTTCCTGCTAATCCTAGCATGATAAAGAAGATTCAAAGAGAGTGAGATGCCAGCTCCTTTCATTCAGTCAGTAGCTTCAAACATTTCTGGACGTTTTTCAATGGCAAAAATCAATGAATATTGTAAATGCACAAACAGTAATATCTCCACATTGCAAGGTGCAATTCTGAAATTTTTTGCTTTTTCCTGTTAATCCTAGCATGATAAAGAAGATTCAAAGAGAGTGAGATGCCAGCTCCTTTCATTCAGTCAGTAGCTTCAAACATTTCTGGTATATGAAAAACATGTTTTTCAATGGCAAAAATCAATGAATATTGTAAATGCACAAACAGTAATATCTCCACATTGCAAGGTGCAATTCTGAAATTTTTTGCTTTTTCCTGCTAATCCTAGCATGATAAAGAAGATTCAAAGAGAGTGAGATGCCAGCTCCTTTCATTCAGTCAGTAGCTTCAAACATTTCTGGTATATGAAAAACATGTTTTTCAATGGCAAAAATCAATGAATATTGTAAATGCACAAACAGTAATATCTCCACATTGCAAGGTGCAATTCGGAAATTTTTTGCTTTTTCCTGCTAATCCTAGCATGATAAAGAAGATTCAAAGAGAGTGAGATGCCAGCTCCTTTCATTCAGTCAGTAGCTTCAAACATTTCTGGTATATGAATAACATGATGTTTTTCAATGGCAAAAATCAATGAATATTGTAAATGCACAAACAGTAATATCTCCACATTGCAAGGTGCAATTCTGAAATTTTTTGCTTTTTCCTGCTAATCCTAGCATGATAAAGAAGATTCAAAGAGAGTGAGATGCCAGCTCCTTTCATTCAGTCAGTAGCTTCAAACATTTCTGGACGTTTTTCAATGGCAAAAATCAATGAATATTGTAAATGCACAAACAGTAATATCTCCACATTGCAAGGTGCAATTCTGAAATTTTTTGCTTTTTCCTGTTAATCCTAGCATGATAAAGAAGATTCAAAGAGAGTGAGATGCCAGCTCCTTTCATTCAGTCAGTAGCTTCAAACATTTCTGGTATATGAAAAACATGTTTTTCAATGGCAAAAATCAATGAATATTGTAAATGCACAAACAGTAATATCTCCACATTGCAAGGTGCAATTCTGAAATTTTTTGATTTTTCCTGTTAATCCTAGCATTATAAAGAAGATTCAAAGAGAGTGAGATGCCAGCTCCTTTCATTCAGTCAGTAGCTTCAAACATTTCTGGTATATGAAAAACATGTTTTTCAATGGCAAAAATCAATGAATATTGTAAATGCACAAACAGTAATATCTCCACATTGCAAGGTGCAATTCTGAAATTTTTTGCTTTTTCCTGCTAATCCTAGCATGATAAAGAAGATTCAAAGAGAGTGAGATGCCAGCTCCTTTCATTCAGTCAGTAGCTTCAAACATTTCTGGACGTTTTTCAATGGCAAAAATCAATGAATATTGTAAATGCACAAACAGTAATATCTCCACATTGCAAGGTGCAATTCTGAAATTTTTTGCTTTTTCCTGTTAATCCTAGCATGATAAAGAAGATTCAAAGAGAGTGAGATGCCAGCTCCTTTCATTCAGTCAGTAGCTTCAAACATTTCTGGTATATGAAAAACATGTTTTTCAATGGCAAAAATCAATGAATATTGTAAATGCACAAACAGTAATATCTCCACATTGCAAGGTGCAATTCTGAAATTTTTTGCTTTTTCCTGCTAATCCTAGCATGATAAAGAAGATTCAAAGAGAGTGAGATGCCAGCTCCTTTCATTCAGTCAGTAGCTTCAAACATTTCTGGTATATGAAAAACATGTTTTTCAATGGCAAAAATCAATGAATATTGTAAATGCACAAACAGTAATATCTCCACATTGCAAGGTGCAATTCGGAAATTTTTTGCTTTTTCCTGCTAATCCTAGCATGATAAAGAAGATTCAAAGAGAGTGAGATGCCAGCTCCTTTCATTCAGTCAGTAGCTTCAAACATTTCTGGTATATGAATAACATGATGTTTTTCAATGGCAAAAATCAATGAATATTGTAAATGCACAAACAGTAATATCTCCACATTGCAAGGTGCAATTCTGAAATTTTTTGCTTTTTCCTGCTAATCCTAGCATGATAAAGAAGATTCAAAGAGAGTGAGATGCCAGCTCCTTTCATTCAGTCAGTAGCTTCAAACATTTCTGGACGTTTTTCAATGGCAAAAATCAATGAATATTGTAAATGCACAAACAGTAATATCTCCACATTGCAAGGTGCAATTCTGAAATTTTTTGCTTTTTCCTGTTAATCCTAGCATGATAAAGAAGATTCAAAGAGAGTGAGATGCCAGCTCCTTTCATTCAGTCAGTAGCTTCAAACATTTCTGGTATATGAAAAACATGTTTTTCAATGGCAAAAATCAATGAATATTGTAAATGCACAAACAGTAATATCTCCACATTGCAAGGTGCAATTCTGAAATTTTTTGATTTTTCCTGTTAATCCTAGCATTATAAAGAAGATTCAAAGAGAGTGAGATGCCAGCTCCTTTCATTCAGTCAGTAGCTTCAAACATTTCTGGTATATGAAAAACATGTTTTTCAATGGCAAAAATCAATGAATATTGTAAATGCACAAACAGTAATATCTCCACATTGCAAGGTGCAATTCTGAAATTTTTTGCTTTTTCCTGCTAATCCTAGCATGATAAAGAAGATTCAAAGAGAGTGAGATGCCAGCTCCTTTCATTCAGTCAGTAGCTTCAAACATTTCTGGACGTTTTTCAATGGCAAAAATCAATGAATATTGTAAATGCACAAACAGTAATATCTCCACATTGCAAGGTGCAATTCTGAAATTTTTTGCTTTTTCCTGTTAATCCTAGCATGATAAAGAAGATTCAAAGAGAGTGAGATGCCAGCTCCTTTCATTCAGTCAGTAGCTTCAAACATTTCTGGTATATGAAAAACATGTTTTTCAATGGCAAAAATCAATGAATATTGTAAATGCACAAACAGTAATATCTCCACATTGCAAGGTGCAATTCTGAAATTTTTTGCTTTTTCCTGCTAATCCTAGCATGATAAAGAAGATTCAAAGAGAGTGAGATGCCAGCTCCTTTCATTCAGTCAGTAGCTTCAAACATTTCTGGTATATGAAAAACATGTTTTTCAATGGCAAAAATCAATGAATATTGTAAATGCACAAACAGTAATATCTCCACATTGCAAGGTGCAATTCGGAAATTTTTTGCTTTCTCCTGCTAATCCTAGCATGATAACGAAGATTCAAAGAGAGTGAGATGCCAGCTCCTTTCATTCAGTCAGTAGCTTCAAACATTTCTGGTATATGAATAACATGATGTTTTTCAATGGCAAAAATCAATGAATATAGTAAATGCACAAACAGTAATATCTCCACATTGCAAGGTGCAATTCTGAAATTTTTTGCTTTTTCCTGCTAATCCTAGCATGATAAAGAAGATTCAAAGAGAGTGAGATGCCAGCTCCTTTCATTCAGTCAGTAGCTTCAAACATTTCTGGACGTTTTTCAATGGCAAAAATCAATGAATATTGTAAATGCACAAACAGTAATATCTCCACATTGCAAGGTGCAATTCTGAAATTTTTTGCTTTTTCCTGTTAATCCTAGCATGATAAAGAAGATTCAAAGAGAGTGAGATGCCAGCTCCTTTCATTCAGTCAGTAGCTTCAAACATTTCTGGTATATGAAAAACATGTTTTTCAATGGCAAAAATCAATGAATATTGTAAATGCACAAACAGTAATATCTCCACATTGCAAGGTGCAATTCTGAAATTTTTTGCTTTTTCCTGTTAATCCTAGCATGATAAAGAAGATTCAAAGAGAGTGAGATGCCAGCTCCTTTCATTCAGTCAGTAGCTTCAAACATTTCTGGTATATGAAAAACATGTTTTTCAATGGCAAAAATCAATGAATATTGTAAATGCACAAACAGTAATATCTCCACATTGCAAGGTGCAATTCTGAAATTTTTTGCTTTTTCCTGCTAATCCTAGCATGATAAAGAAGATTCAAAGAGAGTGAGATGCCAGCTCCTTTCATTCAGTCAGTAGCTTCAAACATTTCTGGTATATGAAAAACATGTTTTTCAATGGCAAAAATCAATGAATATTGTAAATGCACAAACAGTAATATCTCCACATTGCAAGGTGCAATTCGGAAATTTTTTGCTTTTTCCTGCTAATCCTAGCATGATAAAGAAGATTCAAAGAGAGTGAGATGCCAGCTCCTTTCATTCAGTCAGTAGCTTCAAACATTTCTGGTATATGAATAACATGATGTTTTTCAATGGCAAAAATCAATGAATATTGTAAATGCACAAACAGTAATATCTCCACATTGCAAGGTGCAATTCTGAAATTTTTTGCTTTTTCCTGCTAATCCTAGCATGATAAAGAAGATTCAAAGAGAGTGAGATGCCAGCTCCTTTCATTCAGTCAGTAGCTTCAAACATTTCTGGACGTTTTTCAATGGCAAAAATCAATGAATATTGTAAATGCACAAACAGTAATATCTCCACATTGCAAGGTGCAATTCTGAAATTTTTTGCTTTTTCCTGTTAATCCTAGCATGATAAAGAAGATTCAAAGAGAGTGAGATGCCAGCTCCTTTCATTCAGTCAGTAGCTTCAAACATTTCTGGTATATGAAAAACATGTTTTTCAATGGCAAAAATCAATGAATATTGTAAATGCACAAACAGTAATATCTCCACATTGCAAGGTGCAATTCTGAAATTTTTTGATTTTTCCTGTTAATCCTAGCATTATAAAGAAGATTCAAAGAGAGTGAGATGCCAGCTCCTTTCATTCAGTCAGTAGCTTCAAACATTTCTGGTATATGAAAAACATGTTTTTCAATGGCAAAAATCAATGAATATTGTAAATGCACAAACAGTAATATCTCCACATTGCAAGGTGCAATTCTGAAATTTTTTGCTTTTTCCTGCTAATCCTAGCATGATAAAGAAGATTCAAAGAGAGTGAGATGCCAGCTCCTTTCATTCAGTCAGTAGCTTCAAACATTTCTGGACGTTTTTCAATGGCAAAAATCAATGAATATTGTAAATGCACAAACAGTAATATCTCCACATTGCAAGGTGCAATTCTGAAATTTTTTGCTTTTTCCTGTTAATCCTAGCATGATAAAGAAGATTCAAAGAGAGTGAGATGCCAGCTCCTTTCATTCAGTCAGTAGCTTCAAACATTTCTGGTATATGAAAAACATGTTTTTCAATGGCAAAAATCAATGAATATTGTAAATGCACAAACAGTAATATCTCCACATTGCAAGGTGCAATTCTGAAATTTTTTGCTTTTTCCTGCTAATCCTAGCATGATAAAGAAGATTCAAAGAGAGTGAGATGCCAGCTCCTTTCATTCAGTCAGTAGCTTCAAACATTTCTGGTATATGAAAAACATGTTTTTCAATGGCAAAAATCAATGAATATTGTAAATGCACAAACAGTAATATCTCCACATTGCAAGGTGCAATTCGGAAATTTTTTGCTTTTTCCTGCTAATCCTAGCATGATAAAGAAGATTCAAAGAGAGTGAGATGCCAGCTCCTTTCATTCAGTCAGTAGCTTCAAACATTTCTGGTATATGAATAACATGATGTTTTTCAATGGCAAAAATCAATGAATATTGTAAATGCACAAACAGTAATATCTCCACATTGCAAGGTGCAATTCTGAAATTTTTTGCTTTTTCCTGCTAATCCTAGCATGATAAAGAAGATTCAAAGAGAGTGAGATGCCAGCTCCTTTCATTCAGTCAGTAGCTTCAAACATTTCTGGACGTTTTTCAATGGCAAAAATCAATGAATATTGTAAATGCACAAACAGTAATATCTCCACATTGCAAGGTGCAATTCTGAAATTTTTTGCTTTTTCCTGTTAATCCTAGCATGATAAAGAAGATTCAAAGAGAGTGAGATGCCAGCTCCTTTCATTCAGTCAGTAGCTTCAAACATTTCTGGTATATGAAAAACATGTTTTTCAATGGCAAAAATCAATGAATATTGTAAATGCACAAACAGTAATATCTCCACATTGCAAGGTGCAATTCTGAAATTTTTTGATTTTTCCTGTTAATCCTAGCATTATAAAGAAGATTCAAAGAGAGTGAGATGCCAGCTCCTTTCATTCAGTCAGTAGCTTCAAACATTTCTGGTATATGAAAAACATGTTTTTCAATGGCAAAAATCAATGAATATTGTAAATGCACAAACAGTAATATCTCCACATTGCAAGGTGCAATTCTGAAATTTTTTGCTTTTTCCTGCTAATCCTAGCATGATAAAGAAGATTCAAAGAGAGTGAGATGCCAGCTCCTTTCATTCAGTCAGTAGCTTCAAACATTTCTGGACGTTTTTCAATGGCAAAAATCAATGAATATTGTAAATGCACAAACAGTAATATCTCCACATTGCAAGGTGCAATTCTGAAATTTTTTGCTTTTTCCTGTTAATCCTAGCATGATAAAGAAGATTCAAAGAGAGTGAGATGCCAGCTCCTTTCATTCAGTCAGTAGCTTCAAACATTTCTGGTATATGAAAAACATGTTTTTCAATGGCAAAAATCAATGAATATTGTAAATGCACAAACAGTAATATCTCCACATTGCAAGGTGCAATTCTGAAATTTTTTGCTTTTTCCTGCTAATCCTAGCATGATAAAGAAGATTCAAAGAGAGTGAGATGCCAGCTCCTTTCATTCAGTCAGTAGCTTCAAACATTTCTGGTATATGAAAAACATGTTTTTCAATGGCAAAAATCAATGAATATTGTAAATGCACAAACAGTAATATCTCCACATTGCAAGGTGCAATTCGGAAATTTTTTGCTTTCTCCTGCTAATCCTAGCATGATAACGAAGATTCAAAGAGAGTGAGATGCCAGCTCCTTTCATTCAGTCAGTAGCTTCAAACATTTCTGGTATATGAATAACATGATGTTTTTCAATGGCAAAAATCAATGAATATAGTAAATGCACAAACAGTAATATCTCCACATTGCAAGGTGCAATTCTGAAATTTTTTGCTTTTTCCTGCTAATCCTAGCATGATAAAGAAGATTCAAAGAGAGTGAGATGCCAGCTCCTTTCATTCAGTCAGTAGCTTCAAACATTTCTGGACGTTTTTCAATGGCAAAAATCAATGAATATTGTAAATGCACAAACAGTAATATCTCCACATTGCAAGGTGCAATTCTGAAATTTTTTGCTTTTTCCTGTTAATCCTAGCATGATAAAGAAGATTCAAAGAGAGTGAGATGCCAGCTCCTTTCATTCAGTCAGTAGCTTCAAACATTTCTGGTATATGAAAAACATGTTTTTCAATGGCAAAAATCAATGAATATTGTAAATGCACAAACAGTAATATCTCCACATTGCAAGGTGCAATTCTGAAATTTTTTGCTTTTTCCTGTTAATCCTAGCATGATAAAGAAGATTCAAAGAGAGTGAGATGCCAGCTCCTTTCATTCAGTCAGTAGCTTCAAACATTTCTGGTATATGAAAAACATGTTTTTCAATGGCAAAAATCAATGAATATTGTAAATGCACAAACAGTAATATCTCCACATTGCAAGGTGCAATTCTGAAATTTTTTGCTTTTTCCTGCTAATCCTAGCATGATAAAGAAGATTCAAAGAGAGTGAGATGCCAGCTCCTTTCATTCAGTCAGTAGCTTCAAACATTTCTGGACGTTTTTCAATGGCAAAAATCAATGAATATTGTAAATGCACAAACAGTAATATCTCCACATTGCAAGGTGCAATTCTGAAATTTTTTGCTTTTTCCTGTTAATCCTAGCATGATAAAGAAGATTTAAAGAGAGTGAGATGCCAGCTCCTTTCATTCAGTCAGTAGCTTCAAACATTTCTGGTATATGAAAAACATGTTTTTCAATGGCAAAAATCAATGAATATTGTAAATGCACAAACAGTAATATCTCCACATTGCAAGGTGCAATTCTGAAATTTTTTGCTTTTTTCTGCTAATCCTAGCATGATAAAGAAGATTCAAAGAGAGTGAGATGTCAGCTCTTTTCATTCAGTCAGTAGCTTCAAACATTTCTGGACGTTTTTCAATGGCAAAAATCAATGAATATTGTAAATGCACAAACAGTAATATCTCCACATTGCAAGGTGCAATTCTGAAATTTTTTGCTTTTTCCTGTTAATCCTAGCATGATAAAGAAGATTCAAAGAGAGTGAGATGCCAGCTCCTTACATTCAGTCAGTAGCTTCAAACATTTCTGGTATATGAAAAACATGTTTTTCAATGGCAAAAATCAATGAATATTGTAAATGCACAAACAGTAATATCTCCACATTGCAAGGTGCAATTCTGAAATTTTTTGCTTTTTCCTGCTAATCCTAGCATGATAAAGAAGATTCAAAGAGAGTGAGATGCCAGCTCCTTTCATTCAGTCAGTAGCTTCAAACATTTCTGGTATATGAAAAACATGTTTTTCAATGGCAAAAATCAATGAATATTGTAAATGCACAAACAGTAATATCTCCACATTGCAAGGTGCAATTCAGAAATTTTTTGCTTTTTCCTGCTAATCCTAGCATGATAAAGAAGATTCAAAGAGAGTGAGATGCCAGCTCCTTTCATTCAGTCAGTAGCTTCAAACATTTCTGGTATATGAAAAACATGTTTTTCAATGGCAAAAATCAATGAATATTGTAAATGCACAAACAGTAATATCTTCACATTGCAAGGTGCAATTCTGAAATTTTTTGCTTTTTCCTGCTAATCCTAGCATGATAAAGAAGATTCAAAGAGAGTGAGATGCCAGCTCCTTTCATTCAGTCAGTAGCTTCAAACATTTCTGGTATATGAATAACATGATGTTTTTCAATGGCAAAAATCAATGAATATTGTAAATGCACAAACAGTAATATCTCCACATTGCAAGGTGCAATTCTGAAATTTTTTGCTTTTTCCTGCTAATCCTAGCATGATAAAGAAGATTCAAAGAGAGTGAGATGCCAGCTCCTTTCATTCAGTCAGTAGCTTCAAACATTTCTGGTATATGAAAAACATGTTTTTCAATGGCAAAAATCAATGAATATTGTAAATGCACAAACAGTAATATCTCCACATTGCAAGGTGCAATTCTGAAATTTTTTGATTTTTCCTGTTAATCCTAGCATGATAAAGAAGATTCAAAGAGAGTGAGATGCCAGCTCCTTTCATTCAGTCAGTAGCTTCAAACATTTCTGGTATATGAAAAACATGTTTTTCAATGGCAAAAATCAATGAATATTGTAAATGCACAAACAGTAATATCTCCACATTGCAAGGTGCAATTCTGAAATTTTTTGCTTTTTCCTGCTAATCCTAGCATGATAAAGAAGATTCAAAGAGAGTGAGATGCCAGCTCCTTTCATTCAGTCAGTAGCTTCAAACATTTCTGGACGTTTTTCAATGGCAAAAATCAATGAATATTGTAAATGCACAAACAGTAATATCTCCACATTGCAAGGTGCAATTCTGAAATTTTTTGCTTTTTCCTGTTAATCCTAGCATGATAAAGAAGATTCAAAGAGAGTGAGATGCCAGCTCCTTTCATTCAGTCAGTAGCTTCAAACATTTCTGGTATATGAAAAACATGTTTTTCAATGGCAAAAATGAATGAATATTGTAAATGCACAAACAGTAATATCTCCACATTGCAAGGTGCAATTCTGAAATTTTTTGCTTTTTCCTGCTAATCCTAGCATGATAAAGAAGATTCAAAGAGAGTGAGATGCCAGCTCCTTTCATTCAGTCAGTAGCTTCAAACATTTCTGGTATATGAAAAACATGTTTTTCAATGGCAAAAATCAATGAATATTGTAAATGCACAAACAGTAATATCTCCACATTGCAAGGTGCAATTCGGAAATTTTTTGCTTTTTCCTGCTAATCCTAGCATGATAAAGAAGATTCAAAGAGAGTGAGATGCCAGCTCCTTTCATTCAGTCAGTAGCTTCAAACATTTCTGGTATATGAATAACATGATGTTTTTCAATGGCAAAAATCAATGAATATTGTAAATGCACAAACAGTAATATCTCCACATTGCAAGGTGCAATTCTGAAATTTTTTGCTTTTTCCTGCTAATCCTAGCATGATAAAGAAGATTCAAAGAGAGTGAGATGCCAGCTCCTTTCATTCAGTCAGTAGCTTCAAACATTTCTGGACGTTTTTCAATGGCAAAAATCAATGAATATTGTAAATGCACAAACAGTAATATCTCCACATTGCAAGGTGCAATTCTGAAATTTTTTGCTTTTTCCTGTTAATCCTAGCATGATAAAGAAGATTCAAAGAGAGTGAGATGCCAGCTCCTTTCATTCAGTCAGTAGCTTCAAACATTTCTGGTATATGAAAAACATGTTTTTCAATGGCAAAAATCAATGAATATTGTAAATGCACAAACAGTAATATCTCCACATTGCAAGGTGCAATTCTGAAATTTTTTGCTTTTTCCTGTTAATCCTAGCATGATAAAGAAGATTCAAAGAGAGTGAGATGCCAGCTCCTTTCATTCAGTCAGTAGCTTCAAACATTTCTGGTATATGAAAAACATGTTTTTCAATGGCAAAAATCAATGAATATTGTAAATGCACAAACAGTAATTTCTCCACATTGCAAGGTGCAATTCTGAAATTTTTTGCTTTTTCCTGCTAATCCTAGCATGATAAAGAAGATTCAAAGAGAGTGAGATGCCAGCTCCTTTCATTCAGTCAGTAGCTTCAAACATTTCTGGACGTTTTTCAATGGCAAAAATCAATGAATATTGTAAATGCACAAACAGTAATATCTCCACATTGCAAGGTGCAATTCTGAAATTTTTTGCTTTTTCCTGTTAATCCTAGCATGATAAAGAAGATTTAAAGAGAGTGAGATGCCAGCTCCTTTCATTCAGTCAGTAGCTTCAAACATTTCTGGTATATGAATAACATGTTTTTCAATGGCAAAAATCAATGAATATTGTAAATGCACAAACAGTAATATCTCCACATTGCAAGGTGCAATTCTGAAATTTTTTGCTTTTTCCTGCTAATCCTAGCATGATAAAGAAGATTCAAAGAGAGTGAGATGCCAGCTCCTTTCATTCAGTCAGTAGCTTCAAACATTTCTGGTATATGAAAAACATGTTTTTCAATGGCAAAAATCAATGAATATTGTAAATGCACAAACAGTAATATCTCCACATTGCAAGGTGCAATTCTGAAATTTTTTGCTTTTTCCTGCTAATCCTAGCATGATAAAGAAGATTCAAAGAGAGTGAGATGCCAGCTCCTTTCATTCAGTCAGTAGCTTCAAACATTTCTGGTATATGAATAACATGATGTTTTTCAATGGCAAAAATCAATGAATATTGTAAATGCACAAACAGTAATATCTCCACATTGCAAGGTGCAATTCTGAAATTTTTTGCTTTTTCCTGCTAATCCTAGCATGATAAAGAAGATTCAAAGAGAGTGAGATGCCAGCTCCTTTCATTCAGTCAGTAGCTTCAAACATTTCTGGACGTTTTTCAATGGCAAAAATCAATGAATATTGTAAATGCACAAACAGTAATATCTCCACATTGCAAGGTGCAATTCTGAAATTTTTTGCTTGTTCCTGCTAATCCTAGCATGATAAAGAAGATTCAAAGAGAGTGAGATGCCAGCTCCTTTCATTCAGTCAGTAGCTTCAAACATTTCTGGACGTTTTTCAATGGCAAAAATCAATGAATATTGTAAATGCACAAACAGTAATATCTCCACATTGCAAGGTGCAATTCTGAAATTTTTTGCTTTTTCCTGTTAATCCTAGCATGATAAAGAAGATTCAAAGAGAGTGAGATGCCAGCTCCTTTCATTCAGTCAGTAGCTTCAAACATTTCTGGTATATGAAAAACATGTTTTTCAATGGCAAAAATGAATGAATATTGTAAATGCACAAACAGTAATATCTCCACATTGCAAGGTGCAATTCTGAAATTTTTTGCTTTTTCCTGTTAATCCTAGCATGATAAAGAAGATTCAAAGAGAGTGAGGTGCCAGCTCCTTTCATTCAGTCAGTAGCTTCAAACATTTCTGGTATATGAAAAACATGTTTTTCAATGGCAAAAATCAATGAATATTGTAAATGCACAAACAGTAATATCTCCACATTGCAAGGTGCAATTCGGAAATTTTTTGCTTTTTCCTGCTAATCCTAGCATGATAAAGAAGATTCAAAGAGAGTGAGATGCCAGCTCCTTTCATTCAGTCAGTAGCTTCAAACATTTCTGGTATATGAATAACATGATGTTTTTCAATGGCAAAAATCAATGAATATTGTAAATGCACAAACAGTAATATCTCCACATTGCAAGGTGCAATTCTGAAATTTTTTGCTTTTTCCTGCTAATCCTAGCATGATAAAGAAGATTCAAAGAGAGTGAGATGCCAGCTCCTTTCATTCAGTCAGTAGCTTCAAACATTTCTGGACATTTTTCAATGGCAAAAATCAATGAATATTGTAAATGCACAATGAGTAATATCTCCACATTGCAAGGTGCAATTCTGAAATTTTTTGCTTTTTCCTGTTAATCCTAGCATGATAAAGAAGATTCAAAGAGAGTGAGATGCCAGCTCCTTTCATTCAGTCAGTAGCTTCAAACATTTCTGGTATATGAAAAACATGTTTTTCAATGGCAAAAATCAATGAATATTGTAAATGCACAAACAGTAATATCTCCACATTGCAAGGTGCAATTCTGAAATTTTTTGCTTTTTCCTGCTAATCCTAGCATGATAAAGAAGATTCAAAGAGAGTGAGATGCCAGCTCCTTTCATTCAGTCAGTAGCTTCAAACATTTCTGGACGTTTTTCAATGGCAAAATCAATGAATATTGTAAATGCACAAACAGTAATATCTCCACATTGCAAGGTGCAATTCTGAAATTTTTTGCTTTTTCCTGTTAATCCTAGCATGATAAAGAAGATTTAAAGAGAGTGAGATGCCAGCTCCTTTCATTCAGTCAGTAGCTTCAAACATTTCTGGTATATGAAAAACATGTTTTTCAATGGCAAAAATCAATGAATATTGTAAATGCACAAACAGTAATATCTCCACATTGCAAGGTGCAATTCTGAAATTTTTTGCTTTTTCCTGCTAATCCTAGCATGATAAAGAAGATTCAAAGAGAGTGAGATGCCATCTCCTTTCATTCAGTCAGTAGCTTCAAACATTTCTGGTATATGAAAAACATGTTTTTCAATGGCAAAAATCAATGAATATTGTAAATGCACAAACAGTAATATCTCCACATTGCAAGGTGCAATTCTGAAATTTTTTGCTTTTTCCTGCTAATCCTAGCATGATAAAGAAGATTCAAAGAGAGTGAGATGCCAGCTCCTTTCATTCAGTCAGTAGCTTCAAACATTTCTGGACGTTTTTCAATGGCAAAAATCAATGAATATTGTAAATGCACAAACAGTAATATCTCCACATTGCAAGGTGCAATTCTGAAATTTTTTGCTTTTTCCTGCTAATCCTAGCATGATAAAGAAGATTCAAAGAGAGTGAGATGCCAGCTCCTTTCATTCAGTCAGGAGCTTCAAACATTTCTGGACGTTTTTCAATGGCAAAAATCAATGAATATTGTAAATGCACAAACAGTAATATCTCCACATTGCAAGGTGCAATTCTGAAATTTTTTGCTTTTTCCTGTTAATCCTAGCATGATAAAGAAGATTCAAAGAGAGTGAGATGCCAGCTCCTTTCATTCAGTCAGTAGCTTCAAACATTTCTGGTATATGAAAAACATGTTTTTCAATGGCAAAAATCAATGAATATTGTAAATGCACAAACAGTAATATCTCCACATTGCAAGGTGCAATTCTGAAATTTTTTGCTTTTTCCTGTTAATCCTAGCATGATAAAGAAGATTCAAAGAGAGTGAGATGCCAGCTCCTTTCATTCAGTCAGTAGCTTCAAACATTTCTGGTATATGAAAAACATGTTTTTCAATGGCAAAAATCAATGAATATTGTAAATGCACAAACAGTAATATCTCCACATTGCAAGGTGCAATTCTGAAATTTTTTGCTTTTTCCTGTTAATCCTAGCATGATAAAGAAGATTCAAAGAGAGTGAGATGCCAGCTCCTTTCATTCAGTCAGTAGCTTCAAACATTTCTGGACGTTTTTCAATGGCAAAAATCAATGAATATTGTAAATGCACAAACAGTAATATCTCCACATTGCAAGGTGCAATTCTGAAATTTTTTGCTTTTTCCTGTAAATCCTAGCATGATAAAGAAGATTCAAAGAGAGTGAGATGCCAGCTCCTTTCATTCAGTCAGTAGCTTCAAACATTTCTGGTATATGAAAAACATGTTTTTCAATGGCAAAAATCAATGAATATTGTAAATGCACAAACAGTAATATCTCCACATTGCAAGGTGCAATTCTGAAATTTTTTGCTTTTTCCTGCTAATCCTAGCATGATAAAGAAGATTCAAAGAGAGTGAGATGCCAGCTCCTTTCATTCAGTCAGTAGCTTCAAACATTTCTGGTATATGAAAAACATGTTTTTCAATGGCAAAAATCAATGAATATTGTAAATACACAAACAGTAATATCTCCACATTGCAAGGTGCAATTCTGAAATTTTTTGCTTTTTCCTGCTAATCCTAGCATGATAAAGAAGATTCAAAGAGAGTGAGATGCCAGCTCCTTTCATTCAGTCAGTAGCTTCAAACATTTCTGGACGTTTTTCAATGGCAAAAATCAATGAATATTGTAAATGCACAAACAGTAATATCTCCACATTGCAAGGTGCAATTCTGAAATTTTTTGCTTTTTCCTGTTAATCCTAGCATGATAAAGAAGATTCAAAGAGAGTGAGATGCCAGCTCCTTTCATTCAGTAAGTAGCTTCAAACATTTCTGGTATATGAAAAACATGTTTTTCAATGGCAAAAATCAATGAATATTGTAAATGCACAAACAGTAATATCTCCACATTGCAAGGTGCAATTCTGAAATTTTTTGCTTTTTCCTGCTAATCCTAGCATGATAAAGAAGATTCAAAGAGAGTGAGATGCCAGCTCCTTTCATTCAGTCAGTAGCTTCAAACATTTCTGGACGTTTTTCAATGGCAAAAATCAATGAATATTGTAAATGCACAAACAGTAATATCTCCACATTGCAAGGTGCAATTCTGAATTTTTTTGCTTTTTCCTGTTAATCCTAGCATGATAAAGAAGATTTAAAGAGAGTGAGATGCCAGCTCCTTTCATTCAGTCAGTAGCTTCAAACATTTCTGGTATATGAAAAACATGTTTTTCAATGGCAAAAATCAATGAATATTGTAAATGCACAAACAGTAATATCTCCACATTGCAAGGTGCAATTCTGAAATTTTTTGCTTTTTCCTGCTAATCCTAGCATGATAAAGAAGATTCAAAGAGAGTGAGATGCCAGCTCCTTTCATTCAGTCAGTAGCTTCAAACATTTCTGGTATATGAAAAACATGTTTTTCAATGGCAAAAATCAATGAATATTGTAAATGCACAAACAGTAATATCTCCACATTGCAAGGTGCAATTCTGAAATTTTTTGCTTTTTCCTGCTAATCCTAGCATGATAAAGAAGATTCAAAGAGAGTGAGATGCCAGCTCCTTTCATTCAGTCAGTAGCTTCAAACATTTCTGGTATATGAAAAACATGTTTTTCAATGGCAAAAATCAATGAATATTGTAAATGCACAAACAGTAATATCTCCACATTGCAAGGTGCAATTCTGAAATTTTTTGCTTTTTCCTGCTAATCCTAGCATGATAAAGAAGATTCAAAGAGAGTGAGATGCCAGCTCCTTTCATTCAGTCAGTAGCTTCAAACATTTCTGGACGTTTTTCAATGGCAAAAATCAATGAATATTGTAAATGCACAAACAGTAATATCTCCACATTGCAAGGTGCAATTCTGAAATTTTTTGCTTTTTCCTGTTAATCCTAGCATGATAAAGAAGATTCAAAGAGAGTGAGATGCCAGCTCCTTTCATTCAGTCAGTAGCTTCAAACATTTCTGGTATATGAAAAACATGTTTTTCAATGGCAAAAATCAATGAATATTGTAAATGCACAAACAGTAATATCTCCACATTGCAAGGTGCAATTCTGAAATTTTTTGCTTTTTCCTGTTAATCCTAGCATGATAAAGAAGATTCAAAGAGAGTGAGATGCCAGCTCCTTTCATTCAGTCAGTAGCTTCAAACATTTCTGGTATATGAAAAACATGTTTTTCAATGGCAAAAATCAATGAATATTGTAAATGCACAAACAGTAATATCTCCACATTGCAAGGTGCAATTCTGAAATTTTTTGCTTTTTCCTGCTAATCCTAGCATGATAAAGAAGATTCAAAGAGAGTGAGATGCCAGCTCCTTTCATTCAGTCAGTAGCTTCAAACATTTCTGGTATATGAAAAACATGTTTTTCAATGGCAAAAATCAATGAATATTGTAAATGCACAAACAGTAATATCTCCACATTGCAAGGTGCAATTCTGAAATTTTTAGCTTTTTCCTGTTAATCCTAGCGTGATAAAGAAGATTCAAAGAGAGTGAGATGCCAGCTCCTTTCATTCAGTCAGTAGCTTCAAACATTTCTGGTATAAGAAAAACATGTTTTTCAATGGCAAAAATCAATGAATATTGTAAATGCACAAACAGTAATATCTCCACATTGCAAGGTGCAATTCTGAAATTTTTTGCTTTTTCCTGTTAATCCTAGCATGATAAAGAAGATTCAAAGAGAGTGAGATGCCAGCTCCTTTCATTCAGTCAGTAGCTTCAAACATTTCTGGTATATGAAAAACATGTTTTTCAATGGCAAAAATCAATGAATATTGTAAATGCACAAACAGTAATATCTCCACATTGCAAGGTGCAGTTCTGAAATTTTTTGCTTTTTCCTGCTAATCCTAGCATGATAAAGAAGATTCAAAGAGAGTGAGATGCCAGCTCCTTTCATTCAGTCAGTAGCTTCAAACATTTCTGGACGTTTTTCAATGGCAAAAATCAATGAATATTGTAAATGCACAAACAGTAATATCTCCACATTGCAAGGTGCAATTCTGAAATTTTTTGCTTTTTCCTGTTAATCCTAGCATGATAAAGAAGATTCAAAGAGAGTGAGATGCCAGCTCCTTTCATTCAGTCAGTAGCTTCAAACATTTCTGGTATATGAAAAACATGTTTTTCAATGGCAAAAATCAATGAATATTGTAAATGCACAAACAGTAATATCTCCACATTGCAAGGTGCAATTCTGAAATTTTTTGCTTTTTCCTGTTAATCCTAGCATGATAAAGAAGATTCAAAGAGAGTGAGATGCCAGCTCCTTTCATTCAGTCAGTAGCTTCAAACATTTCTGGTATATGAAAAACATGTTTTTCAATGGCAAAAATCAATGAATATTGTAAATGCACAAACAGTAATATCTCCACATTGCAAGGTGCAATTCTGAAATTTTTTGCTTTTTCCTGCTAATCCTAGCATGATAAAGAAGATTCAAAGAGAGTGAGATGCCAGCTCCTTTCATTCAGTCAGTAGCTTCAAACATTTCTGGACGTTTTTCAATGGCAAAAATCAATGAATATTGTAAATGCACAAACAGTAATATCTCCACATTGCAAGGTGCAATTCTGAAATTTTTTGCTTCTTCCTGTTAATCCTAGCATGATAAAGAAGATTCAAAGAGAGTGAGATGCCAGCTCCTTTCATTCAGTCAGTAGCTTCAAACATTTCTGGTATATGAAAAACATGTTTTTCAATGGCAAAAAATCAATGAATATTGTAAATGCACAAACAGTAATATCTCCACATTGCAAGGTGCAATTCTGAAATTTTTTGCTTTTTCCTGCTAATCCTAGCATGATAAAGAAGATTCAAAGAGAGTGAGATGCCAGCTCCTTTCATTCAGTCAGTATCTTCAAACATTTCTGGTATATGAAAAACATGTTTTTCAATGGCAAAAATCAATGAATATTGTAAATGCACAAACAGTAATATCTCCACATTGCAAGGTGCAATTCTGAAATTTTTTGCTTTTTCCTGCTAATCCTAGCATGATAAAGAAGATTCAAAGAGAGTGAGATGCCAGCTCCTTTCATTCAGTCAGTAGCTTCAAACATTTCTGGTATATGAATAACATGATGTTTTTCAATGGCAAAATTCAATGAATATTGTAAATGCACAAACAGTAATATCTCCACATTGCAAGGTGCAATTCTGAAATTTTTTGCTTTTTCCTGCTAATCCTAGCATGATAAAGAAGATTCAAAGAGAGTGAGATGCCAGCTCCTTTCATTCAGTCAGTAGCTTCAAACATTTCTGTTAATGAAAACTGTTTTTCAATGGCAAAAATCAATGAATATTGTAAATGCACAAACAGTAATATTCCACATTGCAAGGTGCAATTCTGAAATTTTTTGCTTTTTCCTGTTAATCCTAGCATGATAAAGAAGATTTAAAGAGAGTGAGATGCCAGCTCCTTTCATTCAGTCAGTAGCTTCAAACATTTCTGGTATATGAAAAACATGTTTTTCAATGGCAAAAATCAATGAATATTGTAAATGCACAAACAGTAATATCTCCACATTGCAAGGTGCAATTCTGAAATTTTTTGCTTTTTCCTGCTAATCCTAGCATGATAAAGAAGATTCAAAGAGAGTGAGATGCCAGCTCCTTTCATTCAGTCAGTAGCTTCAAACATTTCTGGTATATGAAAAACATGTTTTTCAATGGCAAAAATCAATGAATATTGTAAATGCACAAACAGTAATATCTCCACATTGCAAGGTGCAATTCTGAAATTTTTTGCTTTTTCCTGCTAATCCTAGCATGATAAAGAAGATTCAAAGAGAGTGAGATGCCAGCTCCTTTCATTCAGTCAGTAGCTTCAAACATTTCTGGTATATGAAAAACATGTTTTTCAATGGCAAAAATCAATGAATATTGTAAATGCACAAACAGTAATATCTCCACATTGCAAGGTGCAATTCTGAAATTTTTTGCTTTTTCCTGCTAATCCTAGCATGATAAAGAAGATTCAAAGAGAGTTCAGTCAGTAGCTTCAAACATTTCTGGTATATGAAAAACATGTTTTTCAATGGCAAAAATCAATGAATATTGTAAATGCACAAACAGTAATATCTCCACATTGCAAGGTGCAATTCTGAAATTTTTTGCTTTTTCCTGCTAATCCTAGCATGATAAAGAAGATTCAAAGAGAGTGAGATGCCAGCTCCTTTCATTCAGTCAGTAGCTTCAAACATTTCTGGACGTTTTTCAATGGCAAAAATCAATGAATATTGTAAATGCACAAACAGTGATATCTCCACATTGCAAGGTGCAATTCTGAAATTTTTTGCTTTTTCCTGCTAATCCTAGCATGATAAAGAAGATTCAAAGAGAGTGAGATGCCAGCTCCTTTCATTCAGTCAGTAGCTTCAAACATTTCTGGACGTTTTTCAATGGCAAAAATCAATGAATATTGTAAATGCACAAACAGTAATATCTCCACATTGCAAGGTGCAATTCTGAAATTTTTTGCTTTTTCCTGTAAATCCTAGCATGATAAAGAAGATTCAAAGAGAGTGAGATGCCAGCTCCTTTCATTCAGTCAGTAGCTTCAAACATTTCTGGTATATGAAAAACATGTTTTTCAATGGCAAAAATCAATGAATATTGTAAATGCACAAACAGTAATATCTCCACATTGCAAGGTGCAAATCTGAAATTTTTTGCTTTTTCCTGTTAATCCTAGCATGATAAAGAAGATTCAAAGAGAGTGAGATGCCAGCTCCTTTCATTCAGTCAGTAGCTTCAAACATTTCTGGACGTTTTTCAATGGCAAAAATCAATGAATATTGTAAATGCACAAACAGTAATATCTCCACATTGCAAGGTGCAATTCTGAAATTTTTTGCTTTTTCCTGCTAATCCTAGCATGATAAAGAAGATTCAAAGAGAGTGAGATGCCAGCTCCTTTCATTCAGTCAGTAGCTTCAAACATTTCTGGACGTTTTTCAATGGCAAAAATCAATGAATATTGTAAATGCACAAACAGTAATATCTCCACATTGCAAGGTGCAATTCTGAAATTTTTTGCTTTTTCCTGTTAATCCTAGCATGATAAAGAAGATTCAAAGAGAGTGAGATGCCAGCTCCTTTCATTCAGTCAGTAGCTTCAAACATTTCTGGTATATGAAAAACATGTTTTTCAATGGCAAAAATCAATGAATATTGTAAATGCACAAACAGTAATATCTCCACATTGCAAGGTGCAATTCTGAAATTTTTTGCTTTTTCCTGCTAATCCTAGCATGATAAAGAAGATTCAAAGAGAGTGAGATGCCAGCTCCTTTCATTCAGTCAGTAGCTTCAAACATTTCTGGACGTTTTTCAATGGCAAAAATCAATGAATATTGTAAATGCACAAACAGTAATATCTCCACATTGCAAGGTGCAATTCTGAAATTTTTTGCTTTTTCCTGCTAATCCTAGCATGATAAAGAAGATTCAAAGAGAGTGAGATGCCAGCTCCTTTCATTCAGTCAGTAGCTTCAAACATCTCTGGACGTTTTTCAATGGCAAAAATCAATGAATATTGTAAATGCACAAACAGTAATATCTCCACATTGCAAGGTGCAATTCTGAAATTTTTTGCTTTTTCCTGTTAATCCTAGCATGATAAAGAAGATTCAAAGAGAGTGAGATGCCAGCTCCTTTCATTCAGTCAGTAGCTTCAAACATTTCTGGTATATGAAAAACATGTTTTTCAATGGCAAAAATCAATGAATATTGTAAATGCACAAACAGTAATATCTCCACATTGCAAGGTGCAATTCTGAAATTTCTTGCTTTTTCCTGTTAATCCTAGCATGATAAAGAAGATTCAAAGAGAGTGAGATGCCAGCTCCTTTCATTCAGTCAGTAGCTTCAAACATTTCTGGACGTTTTTCAATGGCAAAAATCAATGAATATTGTAAATGCACAAACAGTAATATCTCCACATTGCAAGGTGCAATTCTGAAATTTTTTGCTTTTTCCAGCTAATCCTAGCATGATAAAGAAGATTCAAAGAGAGTGAGATGCCAGCTCCTTTCATTCAGTCAGTAGCTTCAAACATTTCTGGACGTTTTTCAATGGCAAAAATCAATGAATATTGTAAATGCACAAACAGTAATATCTCCACATTGCAAGGTGCAATTCTGAAATTTTTTGCTTTTTCCTGTTAATCCTAGCATGATAAAGAAGATTCAAAGAGAGTGAGATGCCAGCTCCTTTCATTCAGTCAGTAGCTTCAAACATTTCTGGTATATGAAAAACATGTTTTTCAATGGCAAAAATCAATGAATATTGTAAATGCACAAACAGTAATATCTCCACATTGCAAGGTGCAATTCTGAAATTTTTTGCTTTTTCCTGTTAATCCTAGCATGATAAAGAAGATTCAAAGAGAGTGAGATGCCAGCTCCTTTCATTCAGTCAGTAGCTTCAAACATTTCTGGACGTTTTTCAATGGCAAAAATCAATGAATATTGTAAATGCACAAACAGTAATATCTCCACATTGCAAGGTGCAATTCTGAAATTTTTTGCTTTTTCCTGTTAATCCTAGCATGATAAAGAAGATTCAAAGAGAGTGAGATGCCAGCTCCTTTCATTCAGTCAGTAGCTTCAAACATTTCTGGTATATGAAAAACATGTTTTTCAATGGCAAAAATCAATGAATATTGTAAATGCACAAACAGTAATATCTCCACATTGCAAGGTGCAATTCTGAAATTTTTTGCTTTTTCCTGTTAAACCTAGCATGATAAAGAAGATTCAAAGAGAGTGAGATGCCAGCTCCTTTCATTCAGTCAGTAGCTTCAAACATTTCTGGACGTTTTTCAATGGCAAAAATCAATGAATATTGTAAATGCACAAACAGTAATATCTCCACATTGCAAGGTGCAATTCTGAAATTTTTTGCTTTTTCCTGCTAATCCTAGCATGATAAAGAAGATTCAAAGAGAGTGAGATGCCAGCTCCTTTCATTCAGTCAGTAGCTTCAAACATTTCTGGTATATGAAAAACATGTTTTTCAATGGCAAAAATCAATGAATATTGTAAATGCACAAACAGTAATATCTCCACATTGCAAGGTGCAATTCTGAAATTTTTTGCTTTTTCCTGTTAATCCTAGCATGATAAAGAAGATTCAAAGAGAGTGAGATGCCAGCTCCTTTCATTCAGTCAGTAGCTTCAAACATTTCTGGACGTTTTTCAATGGCAAAAATCAATGAATATTGTAAATGCACAAACAGTAATATCTCCACATTGCAAGGTGCAATTCTGAAATTTTTTGCTTTTTCCTGCTAATCCTAGCATGATAAAGAAGATTCAAAGAGAGTGAGATGCCAGCTCCTTTCATTCAGTCAGTAGCTTCAAACATTTCTGGACGTTTTTCAATGGCAAAAATCAATGAATATTGTAAATGCACAAACAGTAATATCTCCTCATTGCAAGGTGCAATTCTGAAATTTTTTGCTTTTTCCTGTTAATCCTAGCATGATAAAGAAGATTCAAAGAGAGTGAGATGCCAGCTCCTTTCATTCAGTCAGTAGCTTCAAACATTTCTGTTATATGAAAAACATGTTTTTCAATGGCAAAAATCAATGAATATTGTAAATGCACAAACAGTAATATCTCCACATTGCAAGGTGCAATTCTGAAATTTTTTGCTTTTTCCTGTTAATCCTAGCATGATAAAGAAGATTCAAAGAGAGTGAGATGCCAGCTCCTTTCATTCAGTCAGTAGCTTCAAACATTTCTGGTATATGAAAAACATGTTTTTCAATGGCAAAAATCAATGAATATTGTAAATGCACAAACAGTAATATCTCCACATTGCAAGGTGCAATTCTGAAATTTTTTGCTTTTTCCTGCTAATCCTAGCATGATAAAGAAGATTCAAAGAGAGTGAGATGCCAGCTCCTTTCATTCAGTCAGTAGCTTCAAACATTTCTGGACGTTTTTCAATGGCAAAAATCAATGAATATTGTAAATGCACAAACAGTAATATCTCCACATTGCAAGGTGCAATTCTGAAATTTTTTGCTTTTTCCTGTTAATCCTAGCATGATAAAGAAGATTTAAAGAGAGTGAGATGCCAGTTCCTTTCATTCAGTCAGTAGCTTCAAACATTTCTGGTATATGAAAAACATGTTTTTCAATGGCAAAAATCAATGAATATTGTAAATGCACAAACAGTAATATCTCCACATTGCAAGGTGCAATTCGGAAATTTTTTGCTTTTTCCTGCTAATCCTAGCATGATAAAGAAGATTCAAAGAGAGTGAGATGCCAGCTCCTTTCATTCAGTCAGTAGATTCAAACATTTCTGGTATATGAATAACATGATGTTTTTCAATGGCAAAAATCAATGAATATTGTAAATGCACAAACAGTAATATCTCCACATTGCAAGGTGCAATTCTGAAATTTTTTGCTTTTTCCTGCTAATCCTAGCATGATAAAGAAGATTCAAAGAGAGTGAGATGCCAGCTCCTTTCATTCAGTCAGTAGCTTCAAACATTTCTGGTATATGAAAAACATGTTTTTCAATGGCAAAAATCAATGAATATTGTAAATGCACAAACAGTAATATCTCCACATTGCAAGGTGCAATTCTGAAATTTTTTGCTTTTTCCTGCTAATCCTAGCATGATAAAGAAGATTCAAAGAGAGTGAGATGCCAGCTCCTTTCATTCAGTCAGTAGCTTCAAACATTTCTGGACGTTTTTCAATGGCAAAAATCAATGAATATTGTAAATGCACAAACAGTAATATCTCCACATTGCAAGGTGCAATTCTGAAATTTTTTGCTTTTTCCTGTTAATCCTAGCATGATAAAGAAGATTCAAAGAGAGTGAGATGCCAGCTCCTTTCATTCAGTCAGTAGCTTCAAACATTTCTGGTATATGAAAAACATGTTTTTCAATGGCAAAAATCAATGAATATTGTAAATGCACAAACAGTAATATCTCCACATTGCAAGGTGCAATTCTGAAATTTTTTGCTTTTTCCTGTTATTCCTAGCATGATAAAGAAGATTTAAAGAGAGTGAGATGCCAGCTCCTTTCATTCAGTCAGTAGCTTCAAACATTTCTGGTATATGAAAAACATGTTTTTCAATGGCAAAAATCAATGAATATTGTAAATGCACAAACAGTAATATCTCCACATTGCAAGGTGCAATTCGGAAATTTTTTGCTTTTTCCTGCTAATCCTAGCATGATAAAGAAGATTCAAAGAGAGTGAGATGCCAGCTCCTTTCATTCAGTCAGTAGATTCAAACATTTCTGGTATATGAATAACATGATGTTTTTCAATGGCAAAAATCAATGAATATTGTAAATGCACAAACAGTAATATCTCCACATTGCAAGGTGCAATTCTGAAATTTTTTGCTTTTTCCTGCTAATCCTAGCATGATAAAGAAGATTCAAAGAGAGTGAGATGCCAGCTCCTTTCATTCAGTCAGTAGCTTCAAACATTTCTGGTATATGAAAAACATGTTTTTCAATGGCAAAAATCAATGAATATTGTAAATGCACAAACAGTAATATCTCCACATTGCAAGGTGCAATTCTGAAATTTTTTGCTTTTTCCTGCTAATCCTAGCATGATAAAGAAGATTCAAAGAGAGTGAGATGCCAGCTCCTTTCATTCAGTCAGTAGCTTCAAACATTTCTGGACGTTTTTCAATGGCAAAAATCAATGAATATTGTAAATGCACAAACAGTAATATCTCCACATTGCAAGGTGCAATTCTGAAATTTTTTGCTTTTTCCTGTTAATCCTAGCATGATAAAGAAGATTCAAAGAGAGTGAGATGCCAGCTCCTTTCATTCAGTCAGTAGCTTCAAACATTTCTGGTATATGAAAAACATGTTTTTCAATGGCAAAAATCAATGAATATTGTAAATGCACAAACAGTAATATCTCCACATTGCAAGGTGCAATTCTGAAATTTTTTGCTTTTTCCTGTTAATCCTAGCATGATAAAGAAGATTCAAAGAGAGTGAGATGCCAGCTCCTTTCATTCAGTCAGTAGCTTCAAACATTTCTGGTATATGAAAAACATGTTTTTCAATGGCAAAAATCAATGAATATTGTAAATGCACAAACAGTAATATCTCCACATTGCAAGGTGCAATTCTGAAATTTTTGCTTTTTCATGCTAAACCAAGCATGATAAAGAAGATTCAAAGAGAGTGAGATGCCAGCTCCTTTCATTCAGTCAGTAGCTTCAAACATTTCTGGTATATGAAAAACATGTTTTTCAATGGCAAAAATCAATGAATATTGTAAATGCACAAACAGTAATATCTCCACATTGCAAGGTGCAATTCTGAAATTTTTTGCTTTTTCCTGCTAATCCTAGCATGATAAAGAAGATTCAAAGAGAGTGAGATGCCAGCTCCTTTCATTCAGTCAGTAGCTTCAAACATTTCTGGACGTTTTTCAATGGCAAAAATCAATGAATATTGTAAATGCACAAACAGTAATATCTCCACATTGCAAGGTGCAATTCTGAAATTTTTTGCTTTTTCCTGTTAATCCTAGCATGATAAAGAAGATTCAAAGAGAGTGAGATGCCAGCTCCTTTCATTCAGTCAGTAGCTTCAAACATTTCTGGTATATGAAAAACATGTTTTTCAATGGCAAAAATCAATGAATATTGTAAATGCACAAACCGTAATATCTCCACATTGCAAGGTGCAATTCTGAAATTTTTTGCTTTTTCCTGTTAATCCTAGCATGATAAAGAAGATTCAAAGAGAGTGAGATGCCAGCTCCTTTCATTCAGTCAGTAGCTTCAAACATTTCTGGACGTTTTTCAATGGCAAAAATCAATGAATATTGTAAATGCACAAACAGTAATATCTCCACATTGCAAGGTGCAATTCTGAAATTTTTTGCTTTTTCCTGCTAATCCTAGCATGATAAAGAAGATTCAAAGAGAGTGAGATGCCAGCTCCTTTCATTCAGTCAGTAGCTTCAAACATTTCTGGACGTTTTTCAATGGCAAAAATCAATGAATATTGTAAATGCACAAACAGTAATATCTCCACATTGCAAGGTGCAATTCTGAAATTTTTTGCTTTTTCCTGTTAATCCTAGCATGATAAAGAAGATTCAAAGAGAGTGAGATGCCAGCTCCTTTCATTCAGTCAGTAGCTTCAAACATTTCTGGTATATGAAAAACATGTTTTTCAATGGCAAAAATCAATGAATATTGTAAATGCACAAACAGTAATATCTCCACATTGCAAGGTGCAATTCTGAAATTTTTTGCTTTTTCCTGTTAATCCTAGCATGATAAAGAAGATTCAAAGAGAGTGAGATGCCAGCTCCTTTCATTCAGTCAGTAGCTTCAAACATTTCTGGACGTTTTTCAATGGCAAAAATCAATGAATATTGTAAATGCACAAACAGTAATATCTCCACATTGCAAGGTGCACTTCTGAAATTTTTTGCTTTTTCCTGTTAATCCTAGCATGATAAAGAAGATTCAAAGAGAGTGAGATGCCAGCTCCTTTCATTCAGTCAGTAGCTTCAAACATTTCTGGTATATGAAAAACATGTTTTTCAATGGCAAAAATCAATGAATATTGTAAATGCACAAACAGTAATATCTCCACATTGCAAGGTGCAATTCTGAAATTTTTTGCTTTTTCCTGTTAATCCTAGCATGATAAAGAAGATTCAAAGAGAGTGAGATGCCAGCTCCTTTCATTCAGTCAGTAGCTTCAAACATTTCTGGACGTTTTTCAATGGCAAAAATCAATGAATATTGTAAATGCACAAACAGTAATATCTCCACATTGCAAGGTGCAATTCTGAAATTTTTTGCTTTTTCCTGCTAATCCTAGCATGATAAAGAAGATTCAAAGAGAGTGAGATGCCAGCTCCTTTCATTCAGTCAGTAGCTTCAAACATTTCTGGTATATGAAAAACATGTTTTTCAATGGCAAAAATCAATGAATATTGTAAATGCACAAACAGTAATATCTCCACATTGCAAAGTGCAATTCTGAAATTTTTTGCTTTTTCCTGTTAATCCTAGCATGATAAAGAAGATTCAAAGAGAGTGAGATGCCAGCTCCTTTCATTCAGTCAGTAGCTTCAAACATTTCTGGACGTTTTTCAATGGCAAAAATCAATGAATATTGTAAATGCACAAACAGTAATATCTCCACATTGCAAGGTGCAATTCTGAAATTTTTTGCTTTTTCCTGTTAATCCTAGCATGATAAAGAAGATTCAAAGAGAGTGAGATGCCAGCTCCTTTCATTCAGTCAGTAGCTTCAAACATTTCTGGACGTTTTTCAATGGCAAAAATCAATGAATATTGTAAATGCACAAACAGTAATATCTCCACATTGCAAGGTGCAATTCTGAAATTTTTTGCTTTTTCCTGCTAATCCTAGCATGATAAAGAAGATTCAAAGAGAGTGAGATGCCAGCTCCTTTCATTCAGTCAGTAGCTTCAAACATTTCTGGACGTTTTTCCATGGCAAAAATCAATGAATATTGTAAATGCACAAACAGTAATATCTCCACATTGCAAGGTGCAATTCTGAAATTTTTTGCTTTTTCCTGTTAATCCTAGCATGATAAAGAAGATTCAAAGAGAGTGAGATGCCAGCTCCTTTCATTCAGTCAGTAGCTTCAAACATTTCTGGTATATGAAAAACATGTTTTTCAATGGCAAAAATCAATGAATATTGTAAATGCACAAACAGTAATATCTCCACATTGCAAGGTGCAATTCTGAAATTTTTTGCTTTTTCCTGTTAATCCTAGCATGATAAAGAAGATTCAAAGAGAGTGAGATGCCAGCTCCTTTCATTCAGTCAGTAGCTTCAAACATTTCTGGTATATGAAAAACATGTTTTTCAATGGCAAAAATCAATGAATATTGTAAATGCACAAACAGTAATATCTCCACATTGCAAGGTGCAATTCTGAAATTTTTTGCTTTTTCCTGCTAATCCTAGCATGATAAAGTAGATTCAAAGAGAGTGAGATGCCAGCTCCTTTCATTCAGTCAGTAGCTTCAAACATTTCTGGACGTTTTTCAATGGCAAAAATCAATGAATATTGTAAATGCACAAACAGTAATATCTCCACATTGCAAGGTGCAATTCTGAAATTTTTTGCTTTTTCCTGTTAATCCTAGCATGATAAAGAAGATTTAAAGAGAGTGAGATGCCAGCTCCTTTCATTCAGTCAGTAGCTTCAAACATTTCTGGTATATGAAAAACATGTTTTTCAATGGCAAAAATCAATGAATATTGTAAATGCACAAACAGTAATATCTCCACATTGCAAGGTGTAATTCTGAAATTTTTTGCTTTTTCCTGCTAATCCTAGCATGATAAAGAAGATTCAAAGAGAGTGAGATGCCAGCTCCTTTCATTCAGTCAGTAGCTTCAAACATTTCTGGTATATGAAAAACATGTTTTTCAATGGCAAAAATCAATGAATATTGTAAATGCACAAACAGTAATATCTCCACATTGCAAGGTGCAATTCTGAAATTTTTTGCTTTTTCCTGCTAATCCTAGCATGATAAAGAAGATTCAAAGAGAGTGAGATGCCAGCTCCTTTCATTCAGTCAGTAGCTTCAAACATTTCTGGTATATGAAAAACATGTTTTTCAATGGCAAAAATCAATGAATATTGTAAATGCACAAACAGTAATATCTCCACATTGCAAGGTGCAATTCTGAAATTTTTTGCTTTTTCCTGCTAATCCTAGCATGATAAAGAAGATTCAAAGAGAGTGAGATGCCAGCTCCTTTCATTCAGTCAGTAGCTTCAAACATTTCTGGACGTTTTTCAATGGCAAAAATCAATGAATATTGTAAATGCACAAACAGTAATATCTCCACATTGCAAGGTGCAATTCTGAAATGTTTTGCTTTTTCCTGCTAATCCTAGCATGATAAAGAAGATTCAAAGAGAGTGAGATGCCAGCTCCTTTCATTCAGTCAGTAGCTTCAAACATTTCTGGACGTTTTTCAATGGCAAAAATCAATGAATATTGTAAATGCACAAACAGTAATATCTCCACATTGCAAGGTGCAATTCTGAAATTTTTTGCTTTTTCCTGTTAATCCTAGCATGATAAAGAAGATTCAAAGAGAGTGAGATGCCAGCTCCTTTCATTCAGTCAGTAGCTTCAAACATTTCTGGTATATGAAAAACATGTTTTTCAATGGCAAAAATCAATGAATATTGTAAATGCACAAACAGTAATATCTCCACATTGCAAGGTGCAATTCTGAAATTTTTTGCTTTTTCCTGTTAATCCTAGCATGATAAAGAAGATTCAAAGAGAGTGAGATGCCAGCTCCTTTCATTCAGTCAGTAGCTTCAAACATTTCTGGTATATGAAAAACATGTTTTTCAATGGCAAAAATCAATGAATATTGTAAATGCACAAACAGTAATATCTCCACATTGCAAGGTGCAATTCTGAAATTTTTTGCTTTTTCCTGTTAATCCTAGCATGATAAAGAAGATTCAAAGAGAGTGAGATGCCAGCTCCTTTCATTCAGTCAGTAGCTTCAAACATTTCTGGTATATGAAAAACATGTTTTTCAATGGCAAAAATCAATGAATATTGTAAATGCACAAACAGTAATATCTCCACATTGCAAGGTGCAATTCTGAAATTTTTTGCTTTTTCCTGCTAATCCTAGCATGATAAAGAAGATTCAAAGAGAGTGAGATGCCAGCTCCTTTCATTCAGTCAGTAGCTTCAAACATTTCTGGTATATGAAAAACATGTTTTTTAATGGCAAAAATCAATGAATATTGTAAATGCACAAACAGTAATATCTCCACATTGAAAGGTGCAATTCTGAAATTTTTTTCTTTTTCCTGCTAATCCTAGCATGATAAAGAAGATTCAAAGAGAGTGAGATGCCAGCTCCTTTCATTCAGTCAGTAGCTTCAAACATTTCTGGTATATGAAAAACATGTTTTTCAATGGCAAAAATCAATGAATATTGTAAATGCACAAACAGTAATATCTCCACATTGCAAGGTGCAATTCTGAAATTTTTTGCTTTTTCCTGTTAATCCTAGCATGATAAAGAAGATTCAAAGAGAGTGAGATGCCAGCTCCTTTCATTCAGTCAGTAGCTTCAAACATTTCTGGACGTTTTTCAATGGCAAAAATCAATGAATATTGTAAATGCACAAACAGTAATATCTCCACATTGCAAGGTGCAATTCTGAAATTTTTTGCTTTTTCCTGCTAATCCTAGCATGATAAAGAAGATTCAAAGAGAGTGAGATGCCAGCTCCTTTCATTCAGTCAGTAGCTTCAAACATTTCTGGTATATGAAAAACATGTTTTTTAATGGCAAAAATCAATGAATATTGTAAATGCACAAACAGTAATATCTCCACATTGCAAGGTGCAATTCTGAAATTTTTTGCTTTTTCCTGCTAATCCTAGCATGATAAAGAAGATTCAAAGAGAGTGAGATGCCAGCTCCTTTCATTCAGTCAGTAGCTTCAAACATTTCTGGACGTTTTTCAATGGCAAAAATCAATGAATATTGTAAATGCACAAACAGTAATATCTCCACATTGCAAGGTGCAATTCTGAAATTTTTTGCTTTTTCCTGTTAATCCTAGCATGATAAAGAAGATTCAAAGAGAGTGAGATGCCAGCTCCTTTCATTCAGTCAGTAGCTTCAAACATTTCTGGTATATGAAAAACATGTTTTTCAATGGCAAAAATCAATGAATATTGTAAATGCACAAACAGTAATATCTCCACATTGCAAGGTGCAATTCTGAAATTTTTTGCTTTTTCCTGTTAATCCTAGCATGATAAAGAAGATTCAAAGAGAGTGAGATGCCAGCTCCTTTCATTCAGTCAGTAGCTTCAAACATTTCTGGTATATGAAAAACATGTTTTTCAATGGCAAAAATCAATGAATATTGTAAATGCACAAACAGTAATATCTCCACATTGCAAGGTGCAATTCTGAAATTTTTTGCTTTTTCCTGCTAATCCTAGCATGATAAAGAAGATTCAAAGAGAGTGAGATGCCAGCTCCTTTCATTCAGTCAGTAGCTTCAAACATTTCTGGTATATGAAAAACATGTTTTTCAATGGCAAAAATCAATGAATATTGTAAATGCACAAACAGTAATATCTCCACATTGCAAGGTGCAATTCTGAAATTTTTAGCTTTTTCCTGTTAATCCTAGCATGATAAAGAAGATTCAAAGAGAGTGAGATGCCAGCTCCTTTCATTCAGTCAGTAGCTTCAAACATTTCTGGACGTTTTTCAATGGCAAAAATCAATGAATATTGTAAATGCACAAACAGTAATATCTCCACATTGCAAGGTGCAATTCTGAAATTTTTTGCTTTTTCCTGCTAATCCTAGCATGATAAAGAAGATTCAAAGAGAGTGAGATGCCAGCTCCTTTCATTTAGTCAGTAGCTTCAAACATTTCTGGACATTTTTCAATGGCAAAAATCAATGAATATTGTAAATGCACAAACAGTAATATCTCCACATTGCAAGGTGCAATTCTGAAATTTTTTGCTTTTTCCTGTTAATCCTAGCATGATAAAGAAGATTCAAAGAGAGTGAGATGCCAGCTCCTTTCATTCAGTCAGTAGCTTCAAACATTTCTGGTATAAGAAAAACATGTTTTTCAATGGCAAAAATCAATGAATATTGTAAATGCACAAACAGTAATATCTCCACATTGCAAGGTGCAATTCTGAAATTTTTTGCTTTTTCCTGTTAATCCTAGCATGATAAAGAAGATTCAAAGAGAGTGAGATGCCAGCTCCTTTCATTCAGTCAGTAGCTTCAAACATTTCTGGTATATGAAAAACATGTTTTTCAATGGCAAAAATCAATGAATATTGTAAATGCACAAACAGTAATATCTCCACATTGCAAGGTGCAATTCTGAAATTTTTTGCTTTTTCCTGTTAATCCTAGCATGATAAAGAAGATTCAAAGAGAGTGAGATGCCAGCTCCTTTCATTCAGTCAGTAGCTTCAAACATTTCTGGTATATGAAAAACATGTTTTTCAATGGCAAAAATCAATGAATATTGTAAATGCACAAACAGTAATATCTCCACATTGCAAGGTGCAATTCTGAAATTTTTTGCTTTTTCCTGCCAATCCTAGCATGATAAAGAAGATTCAAAGAGAGTGAGATGCCAGCTCCTTTCATTCAGTCAGTAGCTTCAAACATTTCTGGTATATGAAAAACATGTTTTTCAATGGCAAAAATCAATGAATATTGTAAATGCACAAACAGTAATATCTCCACATTGCAAGGTGCAATTCTGAAATTTTTAGCTTTTTCCTGTTAATCCTAGCATGATAAAGAAGATTCAAAGAGAGTGAGATGCCAGCTCCTTTCATTCAGTCAGTAGCTTCAAACATTTCTGGACGTTTTTCAATGGCAAAAATCAATGAATATTGTAAATGCACAAACAGTAATATCTCCACATTGCAAGGTGCAATTCTGAAATTGTTTGCTTTTTCCTGTAAATCCTAGCATGATAAAGAAGATTCAAAGAGAGTGAGATGCCAGCTCCTTTCATTCAGTCAGTAGCTTCAAACATTTCTGGTATATGAAAAACATGTTTTTCAATGGCAAAAATCAATGAATATTGTAAATGCACAAACAGTAATATCTCCACATTGCAAGGTGCAATTCTGAAATTTTTTGCTTTTTCCTGCTAATCCTAGCATGATAAAGAAGATTCAAAGAGAGTGAGATGCCAGCTCCTTTCATTCAGTCAGTAGCTTCAAACATTTCTGGTATATGAAAAACATGTTTTTCAATGGCAAAAATCAATGAATATTGTAAATGCACAAACAGTAATATCTCCACATTGCAAGGTGCAATTCTGAAATTTTTTGCTTTTTCCTGCTAATCCTAGCATGATAAAGAAGATTCAAAGAGAGTGAGATGCCAGCTCCTTTCATTCAGTCAGTAGCTTCAAACATTTCTGGACGTTTTTCAATGGCAAAAATCAATGAATATTGTAAATGCACAAACAGTAATATCTCCACATTGCAAGGTGCAATTCTGAAATTTTTTGCTTTTTCCTGTTAATCCTAGCATGATAAAGAAGATTCAAAGAGAGTGAGATGCCAGCTCCTTTCATTCAGTCAGTAGCTTCAAACATTTCTGGTATATGAAAAACATGTTTTTCAATGGCAAAAATCAATGAATATTGTAAATGCACAAACAGTAATATCTCCACATTGCAAGGTGCAATTCTGAAATTTTTTGCTTTTTCCTGCTAATCCTAGCATGATAAAGAAGATTCAAAGAGAGTGAGATGCCAGCTCCTTTCATTCAGTCAGTAGCTTCAAACATTTCTGGTATATGAAAAACATGTTTTTCAATGGCAAAAATCAATGAATATTGTAAATGCACAAACAGTAATATCTCCACATTGCAAGGTGCAATTCTGAAATTTTTAGCTTTTTCCTGTTAATCCTAGCATGATAAAGAAGATTCAAAGAGAGTGAGATGCCAGCTCCTTTCATTCAGTCAGTAGCTTCAAACATTTCTGGACGTTTTTCAATGGCAAAAATCAATGAATATTGTAAATGCACAAACAGTAATATCTCCACATTGCAAGGTGCAATTCTGAAATTTTTTGCTTTTTCCTGCTAATCCTAGCATGATAAAGAAGATTCAAAGAGAGTGAGATGCCAGCTCCTTTCATTTAGTCAGTAGCTTCAAACATTTCTGGACGTTTTTCAATGGCAAAAATCAATGAATATTGTAAATGCACAAACAGTAATATCTCCACATTGCAAGGTGCAATTCTGAAATTTTTTGCTTTTTCCTGTTAATCCTAGCATGATAAAGAAGATTCAAAGAGAGTGAGATGCCAGCTCCTTTCATTCAGTCAGTAGCTTCAAACATTTCTGGTATAAGAAAAACATGTTTTTCAATGGCAAAAATCAATGAATATTGTAAATGCACAAACAGTAATATCTCCACATTGCAAGGTGCAATTCTGAAATTTTTTGCTTTTTCCTGTTAATCCTAGCATGATAAAGAAGATTCAAAGAGAGTGAGATGCCAGCTCCTTTCATTCAGTCAGTAGCTTCAAACATTTCTGGTATATGAAAAACATGTTTTTCAATGGCAAAAATCAATGAATATTGTAAATGCACAAACAGTAATATCTCCACATTGCAAGGTGCAATTCTGAAATTTTTTGCTTTTTCCTGTTAATCCTAGCATGATAAAGAAGATTCAAAGAGAGTGAGATGCCAGCTCCTTTCATTCAGTCAGTAGCTTCAAACATTTCTGGTATATGAAAAACATGTTTTTCAATGGCAAAAATCAATGAATATTGTAAATGCACAAACAGTAATATCTCCACATTGCAAGGTGCAATTCTGAAATTTTTTGCTTTTTCCTGCCAATCCTAGCATGATAAAGAAGATTCAAAGAGAGTGAGATGCCAGCTCCTTTCATTCAGTCAGTAGCTTCAAACATTTCTGGTATATGAAAAACATGTTTTTCAATGGCAAAAATCAATGAATATTGTAAATGCACAAACAGTAATATCTCCACATTGCAAGGTGCAATTCTGAAATTTTTAGCTTTTTCCTGTTAATCCTAGCATGATAAAGAAGATTCAAAGAGAGTGAGATGCCAGCTCCTTTCATTCAGTCAGTAGCTTCAAACATTTCTGGACGTTTTTCAATGGCAAAAATCAATGAATATTGTAAATGCACAAACAGTAATATCTCCACATTGCAAGGTGCAATTCTGAAATTGTTTGCTTTTTCCTGTAAATCCTAGCATGATAAAGAAGATTCAAAGAGAGTGAGATGCCAGCTCCTTTCATTCAGTCAGTAGCTTCAAACATTTCTGGTATATGAAAAACATGTTTTTCAATGGCAAAAATCAATGAATATTGTAAATGCACAAACAGTAATATCTCCACATTGCAAGGTGCAATTCTGAAATTTTTTGCTTTTTCCTGCTAATCCTAGCATGATAAAGAAGATTCAAAGAGAGTGAGATGCCAGCTCCTTTCATTCAGTCAGTAGCTTCAAACATTTCTGGTATATGAAAAACATGTTTTTCAATGGCAAAAATCAATGAATATTGTAAATGCACAAACAGTAATATCTCCACATTGCAAGGTGCAATTCTGAAATTTTTTGCTTTTTCCTGCTAATCCTAGCATGATAAAGAAGATTCAAAGAGAGTGAGATGCCAGCTCCTTTCATTCAGTCAGTAGCTTCAAACATTTCTGGACGTTTTTCAATGGCAAAAATCAATGAATATTGTAAATGCACAAACAGTAATATCTCCACATTGCAAGGTGCAATTCTGAAATTTTTTGCTTTTTCCTGTTAATCCTAGCATGATAAAGAAGATTCAAAGAGAGTGAGATGCCAGCTCCTTTCATTCAGTCAGTAGCTTCAAACATTTCTGGTATATGAAAAACATGTTTTTCAATGGCAAAAATCAATGAATATTGTAAATGCAAAAACAGTAATATCTCCACATTGCAAGGTGCAATTCTGAAATTTTTTGCTTTTTCCTGCTAATCCTAGCATGATAAAGAAGATTCAAAGAGAGTGAGATGCCAGCTCCTTTCATTCAGTCAGTAGCTTCAAACATTTCTGGTATATGAAAAACATGTTTTTCAATGGCAAAAATCAATGAATATTGTAAATGCACAAACAGTAATATCTCCACATTGCAAGGTGCAATTCTGAAATTTTTAGCTTTTTCCTGTTAATCCTAGCATGATAAAGAAGATTCAAAGAGAGTGAGATGCCAGCTCCTTTCATTCAGTCAGTAGCTTCAAACATTTCTGGACGTTTTTCAATGGCAAAAATCAATGAATATTGTAAATGCACAAACAGTAATATCTCCACATTGCAAGGTGCAATTCTGAAATTTTTTGCTTTTTCCTGTTAATCCTAGCATGATAAAGAAGATTCAAAGAGAGTGAGATGCCAGCTCCTTTCATTCAGTCAGTAGCTTCAAACATTTCTGGTATATGAAAAACATGTTTTTCAATGGCAAAAATCAATGAATATTGTAAATGCACAAACAGTAATATCTCCACATTGCAAGGTGCAATTCTGAAATTTTTTGCTTTTTCCTGCTAATCCTAGCATGATAAAGAAGATTCAAAGAGAGTGAGATGCCAGCTCCTTTCATTCAGTCAGTAGCTTCAAACATTTCTGGACGTTTTTCAAAGGCAAAAATCAATGAATATTGTAAATGCACAAACAGTAATATCTCCACATTGCAAGGTGCAATTCTGAAATTTTTTGCTTTTTCCTGTTAATCCTAGCATGATAAAGAAGATTCAAAGAGAGTGAGATGCCAGCTCCTTTCATTCAGTCAGTAGCTTCAAACATTTCTGGTATATGAAAAACATGTTTTTCAATGGCAAAAATCAATGAATATTGTAAATGCACAAACAGTAATATCTCCACATTGCAAGGTGCAATTCTGAAATTTTTTGCTTTTTCCTGTTAATCCTAGCATGATAAAGAAGATTCAAAGAGAGTGAGATGCCAGCTCCTTTCATTCAGTCAGTAGCTTCAAACATTTCTGGTATATGAAAAACATGTTTTTCAATGGCAAAAATCAATGAATATTGTAAATGCACAAACAGTAATATCTCCACATTGCAAGGTGCAATTCTGAAATTTTTTGCTTTTTCCTGCTAATCCTAGCATGATAAAGAAGATTCAAAGAGAGTGAGATGCCAGCTCCTTTCATTCAGTCAGTAGCTTCAAACATTTCTGGACGTTTTTCAATGGCAAAAATCAATGAATATTGTAAATGCACAAACAGTAATATCTCCACATTGCAAGGTGCAATTCTGAAATTTTTTGCTTTTTCCTGTTAATCCTAGCATGATAAAGAAGATTCAAAGAGAGTGAGATGCCAGCTCCTTTCATTCAGTCAGTAGCTTCAAACATTTCTGGTATATGAAAAACATGTTTTTCAATGGCAAAAATCAATGAATATTGTAAATGCACAAACAGTAATATCTCCACATTGCAAGGTGCAATTCTGAAATTTTTTGCTTTTTCCTGCTAATCCTAGCATGATAAAGAAGATTCAAAGAGAGTGAGATGCCAGCTCCTTTCATTCAGTCAGTAGCTTCAAACATTTCTGGTATATGAATAACATGATGTTTTTCAATGGCAAAAATCAATGAATATTGTAAATGCACAAACAGTAATATCTCCACATTGCAAGGTGCAATTCTGAAATTTTTTGCTTTTTCCTGCTAATCCTAGCATGATAAAGAAGATTCAAAGAGAGTGAGATGCCAGCTCCTTTCATTCAGTCAGTAGCTTCAAACATTTCTGGACATTTTTCAATGGCAAAAATCAATGAATATTGTAAATGCACAAACAGTAATATCTCCACATTGCAAGGTGCAATTCTGAAATTTTTTGCTTTTTCCTGTTAATCCTAGCATGATAAAGAAGATTCAAAGAGAGTGAGATGCCAGCTCCTTTCATTCAGTCAGTAGCTTCAAACATTTCTGGTATATGAAAAACATGTTTTTCAATGGCAAAAATCAATGAATATTGTAAATGCACAAACAGTAATATCTCCACATTGCAAGGTGCAATTCTGAAATTTTTTGCTTTTTCCTGCTAATCCTAGCATGATAAAGAAGATTCAAAGAGAGTGAGATGCCAGCTCCTTTCATTCAGTCAGTAGCTTCAAACATTTCTGGACGTTTTTCAATGGCAAAAATCACTGAATATTGTAAATGCACAAACAGTAATATCTCCACATTGCAAGGTGCAATTCTGAAATTTTTTGCTTTTTCCTGTTAATCCTAGCATGATAAAGAAGATTCAAAGAGAGTGAGATGCCAGCTCCTTTCATTCAGTCAGTAGCTTCAAACATTTCTGGTATATGAAAAACATGTTTTTCAATGGCAAAAATCAATGAATATTGTAAATGCACAAACAGTAATATCTCCACATTGCAAGGTGCAATTCTGAAATTTTTTGCTTTTTCCTGCTAATCCTAGCATGATAAAGAAGATTCAAAGAGAGTGAGATGCCAGCTCCTTTCATTCAGTCAGTAGCTTCAAACATTTCTGGTATATGAAAAACATGTTTTTCAATGGCAAAAATCAATGAATATTGTAAATGCACAAACAGTAATATCTCCACATTGCAAGGTGCAATTCGGAAATTTTTTGCTTTTTCCTGCTAATCCTAGCATGATAAAGAAGATTCAAAGAGAGTGAGATGCCAGCTCCTTTCATTCAGTCAGTAGCTTCAAACATTTCTGGTATATGAATAACATGATGTTTTTCAATGGCAAAAATCAATGAATATTGTAAATGCACAAACAGTAATATCTCCACATTGCAAGGTGCAATTCTGAAATTTTTTGCTTTTTCCTGCTAATCCTAGCATGATAAAGAAGATTCAAAGAGAGTGAGATGCCAGCTCCTTTCATTCAGTCAGTAGCTTCAAACATTTCTGGACATTTTTCAATGGCAAAAATCAATGAATATTGTAAATGCACAAACAGTAATATCTCCACATTGCAAGGTGCAATTCTGAAATTTTTTGCTTTTTCCTGTTAATCCTAGCATGATAAAGAAGATTTAAAGAGAGTGAGATGCCAGCTCCTTTCATTCAGTCAGTAGCTTCAAACATTTCTGGTATATGAAAAACATGTCTTTCAATGGCAAAAATCAATGAATATTGTAAATGCACAAACAGTAATATCTCCACATTGCAAGGTGCAATTCTGAAATTTTTTGCTTTTTCCTGCTAATCCTAGCATGATAAAGAAGATTCAAAGAGAGTGAGATGCCAGCTCCTTTCATTCAGTCAGTAGCTTCAAACATTTCTGGTATATGAAAAACATGTTTTTCAATGGCAAAAATCAATGAATATTGTAAATGCACAAACAGTAATATCTCCACATTGCAAGGTGCAATTCTGAAATTTTTTGCTTTTTCCTGCTAATCCTAGCATGATAAAGAAGATTCAAAGAGAGTGAGATGCCAGCTCCTTTCATTCAGTCAGTAGCTTCAAACATTTCTGGTATATGAATAACATGTTTTTCAATGGCAAAAATCAATGAATATTGTAAATGCACAAACAGTAATATCTCCACATTGCAAGGTGCAATTCTGAAATTTTTTGCTTTTTCCTGCTAATCCTAGCATGATAAAGAAGATTCAAAGAGAGTGAGATGCCAGCTCCTTTCATTCAGTCAGTAGCTTCAAACATTTCTGGACGTTTTTCAATGGCAAAAATCAATGAATATTGTAAATGCACAAACAGTAATATCTCCACATTGCAAGGTGCAATTCTGAAATTTTTTGCTTTTTCCTGTTAATCCTAGCATGATAAAGAAGATTTAAAGAGAGTGAGATGCCAGCTCCTTTCATTCAGTCAGTAGCTTCAAACATTTCTGGTATATGAAAAACATGTTTTTCAATGGCAAAAATCAATGAATATTGTAAATGCACAAACAGTAATATCTCCACATTGCAAGGTGCAATTCTGAAATGTTTTGCTTTTTCCTGCTAATCCTAGCATGATAAAGAAGATTCAAAGAGAGTGAGATGCCAGCTCCTTTCATTCAGTCAGTAGCTTCAAACATTTCTGGTATATGAAAAACATGTTTTTCAATGGCAAAAATCAATGAATATTGTAAATGCACAAACAGTAATATCTCCACATTGCAAGGTGCAATTCTGAAATTTTTTGCTTTTTCCTGCTAATCCTAGCATGATAAAGAAGATTCAAAGAGAGTGAGATGCCAGCTCCTTTCATTCAGTCAGTAGCTTCAAACATTTCTGGTATATGAAAAACATGTTTTTCAATGGCAAAAATCAATGAATATTGTAAATGCACAAACAGTAATATCTCCACATTGCAAGGTGCAATTCTGAAATTTTTTGCTTTTTCCTGCTAATCCTAGCATGATAAAGAAGATTCAAAGAGAGTGAGATGCCAGCTCCTTTCATTCAGTCAGTAGCTTCAAACATTTCTGGTATATGAAAAACATGTTTTTCAATGGCAAAAATCAATGAATATTGTAAATGCACAAACAGTAATATCTCCACATTGCAAGGTGCAATTCAGAAATTTTTTGCTTTTTCCTGCTAATCCTAGCATGATAAAGAAGATTCAAAGAGAGTGAGATGCCAGCTCCTTTCATTCAGTCAGTAGCTTCAAACATTTCTGGTATATGAAAAACATGTTTTTCAATGGCAAAAATCAATGAATATTGTAAATGCACAAACAGTAATATCTCCACATTGCAAGGTGCAATTCTGAAATTTTTTGCTTTTTCCTGCTAATCCTAGCATGATAAAGAAGATTCAAAGAGAGTGAGATGCCAGCTCTTTTCATTCAGTCAGTAGCTTCAAACATTTCTGGACGTTTTTCAATGGCAAAAATCAATGAATATTGTAAATGCACAAACAGTAATATCTCCACATTGCAAGGTGCAATTCTGAAATTTTTTGCTTTTTCCTGTTAATCCTAGCATGATAAAGAAGATTCAAAGAGAGTGAGATGCCAGCTCCTTTCATTCAGTCAGTAGCTTCAAACATTTCTGGACGTTTTTCAATGGCAAAAATCAATGAATATTGTAAATGCACAAACAGTAATATCTCCACATTGCAAGGTGCAATTCTGAAATTTTTTGCTTTTTCCTGTTAATCCTAGCATGATAAAGAAGATTCAAAGAGAGTGAGATGCCAGCTCCTTTCATTCAGTCAGTAGCTTCAAACATTTCTGGTATATGAAAAACATGTTTTTCAATGGCAAAAATCAATGAATATTGTAAATGCACAAACAGTAATATCTCCACATTGCAAGGTGCAATTCTGAAATTTTTTGCTTTTTCCTGCTAATCCTAGCATGATAAAGAAGATTCAAAGAGAGTGAGATGCCAGCTCCTTTCATTCAGTCAGTAGCTTCAAACATTTCTGGTATATGAAAAACATGTTTTTCAATGGCAAAAATCAATGAATATTGTAAATGCACAAACAGTAATATCTCCACATTGCAAGGTGCAATTCGGAAATTTTTTGCTTTTTCCTGCTAATCCTAGCATGATAAAGAAGATTCAAAGAGAGTGAGATGCCAGCTCCTTTCATTCAGTCAGTAGCTTCAAACATTTCTGGTATATGAATAACATGATGTTTTTCAATGGCAAAAATCAATGAATATTGTAAATGCACAAACAGTAATATCTCCACATTGCAAGGTGCAATTCTGAAATTTTTTCTTTTTCCTGCTAATCCTAGCATGATAAAGAAGATTCAAAGAGAGTGAGATGCCAGCTCCTTTCATTCAGTCAGTAGCTTCAAACATTTCTGGTATATGAAAAACATGTTTTTCAATGGCAAAAATCAATGAATATTGTAAATGCACAAACAGTAATATCTCCACATTGCAAGGTGCAATTCAGAAATTTTTTGCTTTTTCCTGCTAATCCTAGCATGATAAAGAAGATTCAAAGAGAGTGAGATGCCAGCTCCTTTCATTCAGTCAGTAGCTTCAAACATTTCTGGTATATGAAAAACATGTTTTTCAATGGCAAAAATCAATGAATATTGTAAATGCACAAACAGTAATATCTCCACATTGCAAGGTGCAATTCTGAAATTTTTTGCTTTTTCCTGCTAATCCTAGCATGATAAAGAAGATTCAAAGAGAGTGAGATGCCAGCTCTTTTCATTCAGTCAGTAGCTTCAAACATTTCTGGACGTTTTTCAATGGCAAAAATCAATGAATATTGTAAATGCACAAACAGTAATATCTCCACATTGCAAGGTGCAATTCTGAAATTTTTTGCTTTTTCCTGTTAATCCTAGCATGATAAAGAAGATTCAAAGAGAGTGAGATGCCAGCTCCTTTCATTCAGTCAGTAGCTTCAAACATTTCTGGACGTTTTTCAATGGCAAAAATCAATGAATATTGTAAATGCACAAACAGTAATATCTCCACATTGCAAGGTGCAATTCTGAAATTTTTTGCTTTTTCCTGTTAATCCTAGCATGATAAAGAAGATTCAAAGAGAGTGAGATGCCAGCTCCTTTCATTCAGTCAGTAGCTTCAAACATTTCTGGTATATGAAAAACATGTTTTTCAATGGCAAAAATCAATGAATATTGTAAATGCACAAACAGTAATATCTCCACATTGCAAGGTGCAATTCTGAAATTTTTTGCTTTTTCCTGCTAATCCTAGCATGATAAAGAAGATTCAAAGAGAGTGAGATGCCAGCTCCTTTCATTCAGTCAGTAGCTTCAAACATTTCTGGTATATGAAAAACATGTTTTTCAATGGCAAAAATCAATGAATATTGTAAATGCACAAACAGTAATATCTCCACATTGCAAGGTGCAATTCGGAAATTTTTTGCCTTTTCCTGCTAATCCTAGCATGATAAAGAAGATTCAAAGAGAGTGAGATGCCAGCTCCTTTCATTCAGTCAGTAGCTTCAAACATTTCTGGTATATGAATAACATGATGTTTTTCAATGGCAAAAATCAATGAATATTGTAAATGCACAAACAGTAATATCTCCACATTGCAAGGTGCAATTCTGAAATTTTTTGCTTTTTCCTGCTAATCCTAGCATGATAAAGAAGATTCAAAGAGAGTGAGATGCCAGCTCCTTTCATTCAGTCAGTAGCTTCAAACATTTCTGGACGTTTTTCAATGGCAAAAATCAATGAATATTGTAAATGCACAAACAGTAATATCTCCACATTGCAAGGTGCAATTCTGAAATTGTTTGCTTTTTCCTGTTAATCCTAGCATGATAAAGAAGATTTAAAGAGAGTGAGATGCCAGCTCCTTTCATTCAGTCAGTAGCTTCAAACATTTCTGGTATATGAAAAACATGTTTTTCAATGGCAAAAATCAATGAATATTGTAAATGCACAAACAGTAATATCTCCACATTGCAAGGTGCAATTCTGAAATGTTTTGCTTTTTCCTGCTAATCCTAGCATGATAAAGAAGATTCAAAGAGAGTGAGATGCCAGCTCCTTTCATTCAGTCAGTAGCTTCAAACATTTCTGGTATATGAAAAACATGTTTTTCAATGGCAAAAATCAATGAATATTGTAAATGCACAAACAGTAATATCTCCACATTGCAAGGTGCAATTCTGAAATTTTTTACTTTTTCCTGCTAATCCTAGCATGATAAAGAAGATTCAAAGAGAGTGAGATGCCAGCTCCTTTCATTCAGTCAGTAGCTTCAAACATTTCTGGACGTTTTTCAATGGCAAAAATCAATGAATATTGTAAATGCACAAACAGTAATATCTCCACATTGCAAGGTGCAATTCTGAAATTTTTTGCTTTTTCCTGTTAATCCTAGCATGATAAAGAAGATTCAAAGAGAGTGAGATGCCAGCTCCTTTCATTCAGTCAGTAGCTTCAAACATTTCTGGTATATGAAAAACATGTTTTTCAATGGCAAAAATCAATGAATATTGTAAAAGCACAAACAGTAATATCTCCACATTGCAAGGTGCAATTCTGAAATTTTTTGCTTTTTCCTGCTAATCCTAGCATGATAAAGAAGATTCAGAGTGAGATGCCAGCTCCTTTCATTCAGTCAGTAGCTTCAAACATTTCTGGTATATGAAAAACATGTTTTTCAATGGCAAAAATCAATGAATATTGTAAATGCACAAACAGTAATATCTCCACATTGCAAGGTGCAATTCTGAAATTTTTTGCTTTTTCCTGCTAATCCTAGCATGATAAAGAAGATTCAAAGAGAGTGAGATGCCAGCTCCTTTCATTCAGTCAGTAGCTTCAAACATTTCTGGACGTTTTTCAATGGCAAAAATCAATGAATATTGTAAATGCACAAACAGTAATATCTCCACATTGCAAGGTGCAATTCTGAAATTTTTTGCTTTTTCCTGTTAATCCTAGCATGATAAAGAAGATTCAAAGAGAGTGAGATGCCAGCTCCTTTCATTCAGTCAGTAGCTTCAAACATTTCTGGTATATGAAAAACATGTTTTTCAATGGCAAAAATCAATGAATATTGTAAATGCACAAACAGTAATATCTCCACATTGCAAGGTGCAATTCTGAAATTTTTTGCTTTTTCCTGCTAATCCTAGCATGATAAAGAAGATTCAAAGAGAGTGAGATGCCAGCTCCTTTCATTCAGTCAGTAGCTTCAAACATTTCTGGACGTTTTTCAATGGCAAAAATCAATGAATATTGTAAATGCACAAACAGTAATATCTCCACATTGCAAGGTGCAATTCTGAAATTTTTTGCTTTTTCCTGTTAATCCTAGCATGATAAAGAAGATTCAAAGAGAGTGAGATGCCAGCTCCTTTCATTCAGTCAGTAGCTTCAAACATTTCTGGTATATGAAAAACATGTTTTTCAATGGCAAAAATCAATGAATATTGTAAAAGCACAAACAGTAATATCTCCACATTGCAAGGTGCAATTCTGAAATTTTTTACTTTTTCCTGCTAATCCTAGCATGATAAAGAAGATTCAAAGAGAGTGAGATGCCAGCTCCTTTCATTCAGTCAGTAGCTTCAAACATTTCTGGTATATGAAAAACATGTTTTTCAATGGCAAAAATCAATGAATATTGTAAATGCACAAACAGTAATATCTCCACATTGCAAGGTGCAATTCTGAAATTTTTTGCTTTTTCCTGCTAATCCTAGCATGATAAAGAAGATTCAAAGAGAGTGAGATGCCAGCTCCTTTCATTCAGTCAGTAGCTTCAAACATTTCTGGTATATGAAAAACATGTTTTTCAATGGCAAAAATCAATGAATATTGTAAATGCACAAACAGTAATATCTCCACATTGCAAGGTGCAATTCTGAAATTTTTTGCTTTTTCCTGCTAATCCTAGCATGATAAAGAAGATTCAAAGAGAGTGAGATGCCAGCTCCTTTCATTCAGTCAGTAGCTTCAAACATTTCTGGTATATGAATAACATGATGTTTTTCAATGGCAAAAGTCAATGAATATTGTAAATGCACAAACAGTAATATCTCCACATTGCAAGGTGCAATTCTGAAATTTTTTGCTTTTTCCTGCTAATCCTAGCATGATAAAGAAGATTCAAAGAGAGTGAGATGCCAGCTCCTTTCATTCAGTCAGTAGCTTCAAACATTTCTGGACGTTTTTCAATGGCAAAAATCAATGAATATTGTAAATGCACAAACAGTAATATCTCCACATTGCAAGGTGCAATTCTGAAATTTTTTGCTTTTTCCTGTTAATCCTAGCATGATAAAGAAGATTCAAAGAGAGTGAGATGCCAGCTCCTTTCATTCAGTCAGTAGCTTCAAACATTTCTGGTATATGAAAAACATGTTTTTCAATGGCAAAAATCAATGAATATTGTAAATGCACAAACAGTAATATCTCCACATTGCAAGGTGCAATTCTGAATTTTTTTGCTTTTTCCTGCTAATCCTAGCATGATAAAGAAGATTCAAAGAGAGTGAGATGCCAGCTCCTTTCATTCAGTCAGTAGCTTCAAACATTTCTGGTATATGAATAACATGATGTTTTTCAATGGCAAAAATCAATGAATATTGTAAATGCACAAACAGTAATATCTCCACATTGCAAGGTGCAATTCTGAAATTTTTTGCTTTTTCCTGCTAATCCTAGCATGATAAAGAAGATTCAAAGAGAGTGAGATGCCAGCTCCTTTCATTCAGTCAGTAGCTTCAAACATTTCTGGACGTTTTTCAATGGCAAAAATCAATGAATATTGTAAATGCACAAACAGTAATATCTCCACATTGCAAGGTGCAATTCTGAAATTTTTTGCTTTTTCCTGTTAATCCTAGCATGATAAAGAAGATTCAAAGAGAGTGAGATGCCAGCTCCTTTCATTCAGTCAGTAGCTTCAAACATTTCTGGTATATGAAAAACATGTTTTTCAATGGCAAAAATCAATGAATATTGTAAAAGCACAAACAGTAATATCTCCACATTGCAAGGTGCAATTCTGAAATTTTTTGCTTTTTCCTGCTAATCCTAGCATGATAAAGAAGATTCAGAGTGAGATGCCAGCTCCTTTCATTCAGTCAGTAGCTTCAAACATTTCTGGTATATGAAAAACATGTTTTTCAATGGCAAAAATCAATGAATATTGTAAATGCACAAACAGTAATATCTCCACATTGCAAGGTGCAATTCTGAAATTTTTTGCTTTTTCCTGCTAATCCTAGCATGATAAAGAAGATTCAAAGAGAGTGAGATGCCAGCTCCTTTCATTCAGTCAGTAGCTTCAAACATTTCTGGACGTTTTTCAATGGCAAAAATCAATGAATATTGTAAATGCACAAACAGTAATATCTCCACATTGCAAGGTGCAATTCTGAAATTTTTTGCTTTTTCCTGTTAATCCTAGCATGATAAAGAAGATTCAAAGAGAGTGAGATGCCAGCTCCTTTCATTCAGTCAGTAGCTTCAAACATTTCTGGTATATGAAAAACATGTTTTTCAATGGCAAAAATCAATGAATATTGTAAATGCACAAACAGTAATATCTCCACATTGCAAGGTGCAATTCTGAAATTTTTTGCTTTTTCCTGCTAATCCTAGCATGATAAAGAAGATTCAAAGAGAGTGAGATGCCAGCTCCTTTCATTCAGTCAGTAGCTTCAAACATTTCTGGACGTTTTTCAATGGCAAAAATCAATGAATATTGTAAATGCACAAACAGTAATATCTCCACATTGCAAGGTGCAATTCTGAAATTTTTTGCTTTTTCCTGTTAATCCTAGCATGATAAAGAAGATTCAAAGAGAGTGAGATGCCAGCTCCTTTCATTCAGTCAGTAGCTTCAAACATTTCTGGTATATGAAAAACATGTTTTTCAATGGCAAAAATCAATGAATATTGTAAAAGCACAAACAGTAATATCTCCACATTGCAAGGTGCAATTCTGAAATTTTTTGCTTTTTCCTGCTAATCCTAGCATGATAAAGAAGATTCAAAGAGAGTGAGATGCCAGCTCCTTTCATTCAGTCAGTAGCTTCAAACATTTCTGGTATATGAAAAACATGTTTTTCAATGGCAAAAATCAATGAATATTGTAAATGCACAAACAGTAATATCTCCACATTGCAAGGTGCAATTCTGAAATTTTTTGCTTTTTCCTGCTAATCCTAGCATGATAAAGAAGATTCAAAGAGAGTGAGATGCCAGCTCCTTTCATTCAGTCAGTAGCTTCAAACATTTCTGGACGTTTTTCAATGGCAAAAATCAATGAATATTGTAAAAGCACAAACAGTAATATCTCCACATTGCAAGGTGCAATTCTGAAATTTTTTGCTTTTTCCTGCTAATCCTAGCATGATAAAGAAGATTCAAAGAGAGTGAGATGCCAGCTCCTTTCATTCAGTCAGTAGCTTCAAACATTTCTGGTATATGAAAAACATGTTTTTCAATGGCAAAAATCAATGAATATTGTAAATGCACAAACAGTAATATCTCCACATTGCAAGGTGCAATTCTGAAATTTTTTGCTTTTTCCTGTTAATCCTAGCATGATAAAGAAGATTCAAAGAGAGTGAGATGCCAGCTCCTTTCATTCAGTCAGTAGCTTCAAACATTTCTGGTATATGAAAAACATGTTTTTCAATGGCAAAAATCAATGAATATTGTAAATGCACAAACAGTAATATCTCCACATTGCAAGGTGCAATTCTGAAATTTTTTGCTTTTTCCTGCTAATCCTAGCATGATAAAGAAGATTCAAAGAGAGTGAGATGCCAGCTCCTTTCATTCAGTCAGTAGCTTCAAACATTTCTGGTATATGAAAAACATGTTTTTCAATGGCAAAAATCAATGAATATTGTAAATGCACAAACAGTAATATCTCCACATTGCAAGGTGCAATTCAGAAATTTTTTGCTTTTTCCTGCTAATCCTAGCATGATAAAGAAGATTCAAAGAGAGTGAGATGCCAGCTCCTTTCATTCAGTCAGTAGCTTCAAACATTTCTGGTATATGAAAAACATGTTTTTCAATGGCAAAAATCAATGAATATTGTAAATGCACAAACAGTAATATCTCCACATTGCAAGGTGCAATTCTGAAATTTTTTGCTTTTTCCTGCTAATCCTAGCATGATAAAGAAGATTCAAAGAGAGTGAGATGCCAGCTCCTTTCATTCAGTCAGTAGCTTCAAACATTTCTGGTATATGAATAACATGATGTTTTTCAATGGCAAAAATCAATGAATATTGTAAATGCACAAACAGTAATATCTCCACATTGCAAGGTGCAATTCTGAAATTTTTTGCTTTTTCCTGCTAATCCTAGCATGATAAAGAAGATTCAAAGAGAGTGAGATGCCAGCTCCTTTCATTCAGTCAGTAGCTTCAAACATTTCTGGACGTTTTTCAATGGCAAAAATCAATGAATATTGTAAATGCACAAACAGTAATATCTCCACATTGCAAGGTGCAATTCTGAAATTTTTTGCTTTTTCCTGTTAATCCTAGCATGATAAAGAAGATTCAAAGAGAGTGAGATGCCAGCTCCTTTCATTCAGTCAGTAGCTTCAAACATTTCTGGTATATGAAAAACATGTTTTTCAATGGCAAAAATCAATGAATATTGTAAATGCACAAACAGTAATATCTCCACATTGCAAGGTGCAATTCTGAAATTTTTTGCTTTTTCCTGTTAATCCTAGCATGATAAAGAAGATTCAAAGAGAGTGAGATGCCAGCTCCTTTCATTCAGTCAGTAGCTTCAAACATTTCTGGTATATGAAAAACATGTTTTTCAATGGCAAAAATCAATGAATATTGTAAATGCACAAACAGTAATATCTCCACATTGCAAGGTGCAATTCTGAAATTTTTTGCTTTTTCCTGCTAATCCTAGCATGATAAAGAAGATTCAAAGAGAGTGAGATGCCAGCTCCTTTCATTCAGTCAGTAGCTTCAAACATTTCTGGACGTTTTTCAATGGCAAAAATCAATGAATATTGTAAATGCACAAACAGTAATATCTCCACATTGCAAGGTGCAATTCTGAAATTTTTTGCTTTTTCCTGTTAATCCTAGCATGATAAAGAAGATTCAAAGAGAGTGAGATGCCAGCTCCTTTCATTCAGTCAGTAGCTTCAAACATTTCTGGTATATGAAAAACATGTTTTTCAATGGCAAAAATCAATGAATATTGTAAATGCACAAACAGTAATATCTCCACATTGCAAGGTGCAATTCTGAAATTTTTTGCTTTTTCCTGCTAATCCTAGCATGATAAAGAAGATTCAAAGAGAGTGAGATGCCAGCTCCTTTCATTCAGTCAGTAGCTTCAAACATTTCTGGTATATGAATAACATGATGTTTTTCAATGGCAAAAATCAATGAATATTGTAAATGCACAAACAGTAATATCTCCACATTGCAAGGTGCAATTCGGAAATTTTTTGCTTTTTCCTGCTAATCCTAGCATGATAAAGAAGATTCAAAGAGAGTGAGATGCCAGCTCCTTTCATTCAGTCAGTAGCTTCAAACATTTCTGGTATATGAATAACATGATGTTTTTCAATGGCAAAAATCAATGAATATTGTAAATGCACAAACAGTAATATCTCCACATTGCAAGGTGCAATTCTGAAATTTTTTGCTTTTTCCTGCTAATCCTAGCATGATAAAGAAGATTCAAAGAGAGTGAGATGCCAGCTCCTTTCATTCAGTCAGTAGCTTCAAACATTTCTGGACGTTTTTCAATGGCAAAAATCAATGAATATTGTAAATGCACAAACAGTAATATCTCCACATTGCAAGGTGCAATTCTGAAATTTTTTGCTTTTTCCTGTTAATCCTAGCATGATAAAGAAGATTTAAAGAGAGTGAGATGCCAGCTCCTTTCATTCAGTCAGTAGCTTCAAACATTTCTGGTATATGAAAAACATGTTTTTCAATGGCAAAAATCAATGAATATTGTAAATGCACAAACAGTAATATCTCCACATTGCAAGGTGCAATTCTGAAATTTTTTGCTTTTTCCTGCTAATCCTAGCATGATAAAGAAGATTCAAAGAGAGTGAGATGCCAGCTCCTTTCATTCAGTCAGTAGCTTCAAACATTTCTGGACGTTTTTCAATGGCAAAAATCAATGAATATTGTAAATGCACAAACAGTAATATCTCCACATTGCAAGGTGCAATTCTGAAATTTTTTGCTTTTTCCTGCTAATCCTAGCATGATAAAGAAGATTCAAAGAGAGTGAGATGCCAGCTCCTTTCATTCAGTCAGTAGCTTCAAACATTTCTGGACGTTTTTCAATGGCAAAAATCAATGAATATTGTAAATGCACAAACAGTAATATCTCCACATTGCAAGGTGCAATTCTGAAATTTTTTGCTTTTTCCTGTTAATCCTAGCATGATAAAGAAGATTCAAAGAGAGTGAGATGCCAGCTCCTTTCATTCAGTCAGTAGCTTCAAACATTTCTGGTATATGAAAAACATGTTTTTCAATGGCAAAAATCAATGAATATTGTAAATGCACAAACAGTAATATCTCCACATTGCAAGGTGCAATTCTGAAATTTTTTGCTTTTTCCTGTTAATCCTAGCATGATAAAGAAGATTCAAAGAGAGTGAGATGCCAGCTCCTTTCATTCAGTCAGTAGCTTCAAACATTTCTGGTATATGAAAAACATGTTTTTCAATGGCAAAAATCAATGAATATTGTAAATGCACAAACAGTAATATCTCCACATTGCAAGGTGCAATTCTGAAATTTTTTGCTTTTTCCTGCTAATCCTAGCATGATAAAGAAGATTCAAAGAGAGTGAGATGCCAGCTCCTTTCATTCAGTCAGTAGCTTCAAACATTTCTGGACGTTTTTCAATGGCAAAAATCAATGAATATTGTAAATGCACAAACAGTAATATCTCCACATTGCAAGGTGCAATTCTGAAATTTTTTGCTTTTTCCTGTTAATCCTAGCATGATAAAGAAGATTCAAAGAGAGTGAGATGCCAGCTCCTTTCATTCAGTCAGTAGCTTCAAACATTTCTGGTATATGAAAAACATGTTTTTCAATGGCAAAAATCAATGAATATTGTAAAAGCACAAACAGTAATATCTCCACATTGCAAGGTGCAATTCTGAAATTTTTTGCTTTTTCCTGCTAATCCTAGCATGATAAAGAAGATTCAAAGAGAGTGAGATGCCAGCTCCTTTCATTCAGTCAGTAGCTTCAAACATTTCTGGTATATGAAAAACATGTTTTTCAATGGCAAAAATCAATGAATATTGTAAATGCACAAACAGTAATATCTCCACATTGCAAGGTGCAATTCTGAAATTTTTTGCTTTTTCCTGCTAATCCTAGCATGATAAAGAAGATTCAAAGAGAGTGAGATGCCAGCTCCTTTCATTCAGTCAGTAGCTTCAAACATTTCTGGTATATGAAAAACATGTTTTTCAATGGCAAAAATCAATGAATATTGTAAATGCACAAACAGTAATATCTCCACATTGCAAGGTGCAATTCTGAAATTTTTTGCTTTTTCCTGCTAATCCTAGCATGATAAAGAAGATTCCAAGAGAGTGAGATGCCAGCTCCTTTCATTCAGTCAGTAGCTTCAAACATTTCTGGTATATGAAAAACATGTTTTTCAATGGCAAAAATCAATGAATATTGTAAATGCACAAACAGTAATATCTCCACATTGCAAGGTGCAATTCAGAAATTTTTTGCTTTTTCCTGCTAATCCTAGCATGATAAAGAAGATTCAAAGAGAGTGAGATGCCAGCTCCTTTCATTCAGTCAGTAGCTTCAAACATTTCTGGACGTTTTTCAATGGCAAAAATCAATGAATATTGTAAATGCACAAACAGTAATATCTCCACATTGCAAGGTGCAATTCTGAAATTTTTTGCTTTTTCCTGCTAATCCTAGCATGATAAAGAAGATTCAAAGAGAGTGAGATGCCAGCTCCTTTCATTCAGTCAGTAGCTTCAAACATTTCTGGACGTTTTTCAATGGCAAAAATCAATGAATATTGTAAATGCACAAACAGTAATATCTCCACATTGCAAGGTGCAATTCTGAAATTTTTTGCTTTTTCCTGTTAATCCTAGCATGATAAAGAAGATTCAAAGAGAGTGAGATGCCAGCTCCTTTCATTCAGTCAGTAGCTTCAAACATTTCTGGTATATGAAAAACATGTTTTTCAATGGCAAAAATCAATGAATATTGTAAATGCACAAACAGTAATATCTCCACATTGCAAGGTGCAATTCTGAAATTTTTTGCTTTTTCCTGTTAATCCTAGCATGATAAAGAAGATTCAAAGAGAGTGAGATGCCAGCTCCTTTCATTCAGTCAGTAGCTTCAAACATTTCTGGTATATGAAAAACATGTTTTTCAATGGCAAAAATCAATGAATATTGTAAATGCACAAACAGTAATATCTCCACATTGCAAGGTGCAATTCTGAAATTTTTTGCTTTTTCCTGCTAATCCTAGCATGATAAAGAAGATTCAAAGAGAGTGAGATGCCAGCTCCTTTCATTCAGTCAGTAGCTTCAAACATTTCTGGACGTTTTTCAATGGCAAAAATCAATGAATATTGTAAATGCACAAACAGTAATATCTCCACATTGCAAGGTGCAATTCTGAAATTTTTTGCTTTTTCCTGTTAATCCTAGCATGATAAAGAAGATTCAAAGAGAGTGAGATGCCAGCTCCTTTCATTCAGTCAGTAGCTTCAAACATTTCTGGTATATGAAAAACATGTTTTTCAATGGCAAAAATCAATGAATATTGTAAAAGCACAAACAGTAATATCTCCACATTGCAAGGTGCAATTCTGAAATTTTTTGCTTTTTCCTGCTAATCCTAGCATGATAAAGAAGATTCAAAGAGAGTGAGATGCCAGCTCCTTTCATTCAGTCAGTAGCTTCAAACATTTCTGGTATATGAAAAACATGTTTTTCAATGGCAAAAATCAATGAATATTGTAAATGCACAAACAGTAATATCTCCACATTGCAAGGTGCAATTCTGAAATTTTTTGCTTTTTCCTGCTAATCCTAGCATGATAAAGAAGATTCAAAGAGAGTGAGATGCCAGCTCCTTTCATTCAGTCAGTAGCTTCAAACATTTCTGGTATATGAAAAACATGTTTTTCAATGGCAAAAATCAATGAATATTGTAAATGCACAAACAGTAATATCTCCACATTGCAAGGTGCAATTCTGAAATTTTTTGCTTTTTCCTGCTAATCCTAGCATGATAAAGAAGATTCCAAGAGAGTGAGATGCCAGCTCCTTTCATTCAGTCAGTAGCTTCAAACATTTCTGGTATATGAAAAACATGTTTTTCAATGGCAAAAATCAATGAATATTGTAAATGCACAAACAGTAATATCTCCACATTGCAAGGTGCAATTCTGAAATTTTTTGCTTTTTCCTGCTAATCCTAGCATGATAAAGAAGATTCAAAGAGAGTGAGATGCCAGCTCCTTTCATTCAGTCAGTAGCTTCAAACATTTCTGGTATATGAATAACATGATGTTTTTCAATGGCAAAAATCAATGAATATTGTAAATGCACAAACAGTAATATCTCCACATTGCAAGGTGCAATTCTGAAATTTTTTGCTTTTTCCTGCTAATCCTAGCATGATAAAGAAGATTCAAAGAGAGTGAGATGCCAGCTCCTTTCATTCAGTCAGTAGCTTCAAACATTTCTGGACGTTTTTCAATGGCAAAAATCAATGAATATTGTAAATGCACAAACAGTAATATCTCCACATTGCAAGGTGCAATTCTGAAATTTTTTGCTTTTTCCTGTTAATCCTAGCATGATAAAGAAGATTCAAAGAGAGTGAGATGCCAGCTCCTTTCATTCAGTCAGTAGCTTCAAACATTTCTGGTATATGAAAAACATGTTTTTCAATGGCAAAAATCAATGAATATTGTAAATGCACAAACAGTAATATCTCCACATTGCAAGGTGCAATTCTGAAATTTTTTGCTTTTTCCTGCTAATCCTAGCATGATAAAGAAGATTCAAAGAGAGTGAGATGCCAGCTCCTTTCATTCAGTCAGTAGCTTCAAACATTTCTGGACGTTTTTCAATGGCAAAAATCAATGAATATTGTAAATGCACAAACAGTAATATCTCCACATTGCAAGGTGCAATTCTGAAATTTTTTGCTTTTTCCTGTTAATCCTAGCATGATAAAGAAGATTCAAAGAGAGTGAGATGCCAGCTCCTTTCATTCAGTCAGTAGCTTCAAACATTTCTGGTATATGAAAAACATGTTTTTCAATGGCAAAAATCAATGAATATTGTAAATGCACAAACAGTAATATCTCCACATTGCAAGGTGCAATTCGGAAATTTTTTGCTTTTTCCTGCTAATCCTAGCATGATAAAGAAGATTCAAAGAGAGTGAGATGCCAGCTCCTTTCATTCAGTCAGTAGCTTCAAACATTTCTGGTATATGAAAAACATGTTTTTCAATGGCAAAAATCAATGAATATTGTAAATGCACAAACAGTAATATCTCCACATTGCAAGGTGCAATTCGGAAATTTTTTGCTTTTTCCTGCTAATCCTAGCATGATAAAGAAGATTCAAAGAGAGTGAGATGCCAGCTCCTTTCATTCAGTCAGTAGCTTCAAACATTTCTGGTATATGAATAACATGATGTTTTTCAATGGCAAAAATCAATGAATATTGTAAATGCACAAACAGTAATATCTCCACATTGCAAGGTGCAATTCTGAAATTTTTTGCTTTTTCCTGCTAATCCTAGCATGATAAAGAAGATTCAAAGAGAGTGAGATGCCAGCTCCTTTCATTCAGTCAGTAGCTTCAAACATTTCTGGACGTTTTTCAATGGCAAAAATCAATGAATATTGTAAATGCACAAACAGTAATATCTCCACATTGCAAGGTGCAATTCTGAAATTTTTTGCTTTTTCCTGTTAATCCTAGCATGATAAAGAAGATTTAAAGAGAGTGAGATGCCAGCTCCTTTCATTCAGTCAGTAGCTTCAAACATTTCTGGTATATCAAAAACATGTTTTTCAATGGCAAAAATCAATGAATATTGTAAATGCACAAACAGTAATATCTCCACATTGCAAGGTGCAATTCTGAAATTTTTTGCTTTTTCCTGCTAATCCTAGCATGATAAAGAAGATTCAAAGAGAGTGAGATGCCAGCTACTTTCATTCAGTCAGTAGCTTCAAACATTTCTGGACGTTTTTCAATGGCAAAAATCAATGAATATTGTAAATGCACAAACAGTAATATCTCCACATTGCAAGGTGCAATTCTGAAATTTTTTGCTTTTTCCTGCTAATCCTAGCATGATAAAGAAGATTCAAAGAGAGTGAGATGCCAGCTCCTTTCATTCAGTCAGTAGCTTCAAACATTTCTGGACGTTTTTCAATGGCAAAAATCAATGAATATTGTAAATGCACAAACAGTAATATCTCCACATTGCAAGGTGCAATTCTGAAATTTTTTCCTTTTCCTGTTAATCCTAGCATGATAAAGAAGATTCAAAGAGAGTGAGATGCCAGCTCCTTTCATTCAGTCAGTAGCTTCAAACATTTCTGGTATATGAAAAACATGTTTTTCAATGGCAAAAATCAATGAATATTGTAAATGCACAAACAGTAATATCTCCACATTGCAAGGTGCAATTCTGAAATTTTTTGCTTTTTCCTGTTAATCCTAGCATGATAAAGAAGATTCAAAGAAAGTGAGATGCCAGCTCCTTTCATTCAGTCAGTAGCTTCAAACATTTCTGGTATATGAAAAACATGTTTTTCAATGGCAAAAATCAATGAATATTGTAAATGCACAAACAGTAATATCTCCACATTGCAAGGTGCAATTCTGAAATTTTTTGCTTTTTCCTGCTAATCCTAGCATGATAAAGAAGATTCAAAGAGAGTGAGATGCCAGCTCCTTTCATTCAGTCAGTAGCTTCAAACATTTCTGGTATATGAAAAACATGTTTTTCAATGGCAAAAAATCAATGAATATTGTAAATGCACAAACAGTAATATCTCCACATTGCAAGGTGCAATTCGGAAATTTTTTGCTTTTTCCTGCTAATCCTAGCATGATAAAGAAGATTCAAAGAGAGTGAGTTGCCAGCTCCTTTCATTCAGTCAGTAGCTTCAAACATTTCTGGTATATGAATAACATGATGTTTTTCAATGGCAAAAATCAATGAATATTGTAAATGCACAAACAGTAATATCTCCACATTGCAAGGTGCAATTCTGAAATTTTTTGCTTTTTCCTGCTAATCCTAGCATGATAAAGAAGATTCAAAGAGAGTGAGATGCCAGCTCCTTTCATTCAGTCAGTAGCTTCAAACATTTCTGGACGTTTTTCAATGGCAAAAATCAATGAATATTGTAAATGCACAAACAGTAATATCTCCACATTGCAAGGTGCAATTCTGAAATTTTTTGCTTTTTCCTGCTAATCCTAGCATGATAAAGAAGATTCAAAGAGAGTGAGATGCCAGCTCCTTTCATTCAGTCAGTAGCTTCAAACATTTCTGGACGTTTTTCAATGGCAAAAATCAATGAATATTGTAAATGCACAAACAGTAATATCTCCACATTGCAAGGTGCAATTCTGAAATTTTTTGCTTTTTCCTGTTAATCCTAGCATGATAAAGAAGATTCAAAGAGAGTGAGATGCCAGCTCCTTTCATTCAGTCAGTAGCTTCAAACATTTCTGGTATATGAAAAACATGTTTTTCAATGGCAAAAATCAATGAATATTGTAAATGCACAAACAGTAATATCTCCACATTGCAAGGTGCAATTCGGAAATTTTTTGCTTTTTCCTGCTAATCCTAGCATGATAAAGAAGATTCAAAGAGAGTGAGATGCCAGCTCCTTTCATTCAGTCAGTAGCTTCAAACATTTCTGGTATATGAAAAACATGTTTTTCAATGGCAAAAATCAATGAATATTGTAAATGCACAAACAGTAATATCTCCACATTGCAAGGTGCAATTCGGAAATTTTTTGCTTTTTCCTGCTAATCCTAGCATGATAAAGAAGATTCAAAGAGAGTGAGATGCCAGCTCCTTTCATTCAGTCAGTAGCTTCAAACATTTCTGGTATATGAATAACATGATGTTTTTCAATGGCAAAAATCAATGAATATTGTAAATGCACAAACAGTAATATCTCCACATTGCAAGGTGCAATTCTGAAATTTTTTGCTTTTTCCTGCTAATCCTAGCATGATAAAGAAGATTCAAAGAGAGTGAGATGCCAGCTCCTTTCATTCAGTCAGTAGCTTCAAACATTTCTGGACGTTTTTCAATGGCAAAAATCAATGAATATTGTAAATGCACAAACAGTAATATCTCCACATTGCAAGGTGCAATTCTGAAATTTTTTGCTTTTTCCTGTTAATCCTAGCATGATAAAGAAGATTTAAAGAGAGTGAGATGCCAGCTCCTTTCATTCAGTCAGTAGCTTCAAACATTTCTGGTATATCAAAAACATGTTTTTCAATGGCAAAAATCAATGAATATTGTAAATGCACAAACAGTAATATCTCCACATTGCAAGGTGCAATTCTGAAATTTTTTGCTTTTTCCTGCTAATCCTAGCATGATAAAGAAGATTCAAAGAGAGTGCGATGCCAGCTACTTTCATTCAGTCAGTAGCTTCAAACATTTCTGGACGTTTTTCAATGGCAAAAATCAATGAATATTGTAAATGCACAAACAGTAATATCTCCACATTGCAAGGTGCAATTCTGAAATTTTTTGCTTTTTCCTGCTAATCCTAGCATGATAAAGAAGATTCAAAGAGAGTGAGATGCCAGCTCCTTTCATTCAGTCAGTAGCTTCAAACATTTCTGGACGTTTTTCAATGGCAAAAATCAATGAATATTGTAAATGCACAAACAGTAATATCTCCACATTGCAAGGTGCAATTCTGAAATTTTTTCCTTTTCCTGTTAATCCTAGCATGATAAAGAAGATTCAAAGAGAGTGAGATGCCAGCTCCTTTCATTCAGTCAGTAGCTTCAAACATTTCTGGTATATGAAAAACATGTTTTTCAATGGCAAAAATCAATGAATATTGTAAATGCACAAACAGTAATATCTCCACATTGCAAGGTGCAATTCTGAAATTTTTTGCTTTTTCCTGTTAATCCTAGCATGATAAAGAAGATTCAAAGAAAGTGAGATGCCAGCTCCTTTCATTCAGTCAGTAGCTTCAAACATTTCTGGTATATGAAAAACATGTTTTTCAATGGCAAAAATCAATGAATATTGTAAATGCACAAACAGTAATATCTCCACATTGCAAGGTGCAATTCTGAAATTTTTTGCTTTTTCCTGCTAATCCTAGCATGATAAAGAAGATTCAAAGAGAGTGAGATGCCAGCTCCTTTCATTCAGTCAGTAGCTTCAAACATTTCTGGTATATGAAAAACATGTTTTTCAATGGCAAAAAATCAATGAATATTGTAAATGCACAAACAGTAATATCTCCACATTGCAAGGTGCAATTCGGAAATTTTTTGCTTTTTCCTGCTAATCCTAGCATGATAAAGAAGATTCAAAGAGAGTGAGTTGCCAGCTCCTTTCATTCAGTCAGTAGCTTCAAACATTTCTGGTATATGAATAACATGATGTTTTTCAATGGCAAAAATCAATGAATATTGTAAATGCACAAACAGTAATATCTCCACATTGCAAGGTGCAATTCTGAAATTTTTTGCTTTTTCCTGCTAATCCTAGCATGATAAAGAAGATTCAAAGAGAGTGAGATGCCAGCTCCTTTCATTCAGTCAGTAGCTTCAAACATTTCTGGACGTTTTTCAATGGCAAAAATCAATGAATATTGTAAATGCACAAACAGTAATATCTCCACATTGCAAGGTGCAATTCTGAAATTTTTTGCTTTTTCCTGCTAATCCTAGCATGATAAAGAAGATTCAAAGAGAGTGAGATGCCAGCTCCTTTCATTCAGTCAGTAGCTTCAAACATTTCTGGACGTTTTTCAATGGCAAAAATCAATGAATATTGTAAATGCACAAACAGTAATATCTCCACATTGCAAGGTGCAATTCTGAAATTTTTTGCTTTTTCCTGTTAATCCTAGCATGATAAAGAAGATTCAAAGAGAGTGAGATGCCAGCTCCTTTCATTCAGTCAGTAGCTTCAAACATTTCTGGTATATGAAAAACATGTTTTTCAATGGCAAAAATCAATGAATATTGTAAATGCACAAACAGTAATATCTCCACATTGCAAGGTGCAATTCTGAAATTTTTTGCTTTTTCCTGTTAATCCTAGCATGATATAGAAGATTCAAAGAGAGTGAGATGCCAGCTCCTTTCATTCAGTCAGTAGCTTCAAACATTTCTGGTATATGAAAAACATGTTTTTCAATGGCAAAAATCAATGAATATTGTAAATGCACAAACAGTAATATCTCCACATTGCAAGGTGCAATTCTGAAATTTTTTGCTTTTTCCTGCTAATCCTAGCATGATAAAGAAGATTCAAAGAGAGTGAGATGCCAGCTCCTTTCATTCAGTCAGTAGCTTCAAACATTTCTGGTATATGAAAAACATGTTTTTCAATGGCAAAAATCAATGAATATTGTAAATGCACAAACAGTAATATCTCCACATTGCAAGGTGCAATTCGGAAATTATTTGCTTTTTCCTGCTAATCCTAGCATGATAAAGAAGATTCAAAGAGAGTGAGATGCCAGCTCCTTTCATTCAGTCAGTAGCTTCAAACATTTCTGGTATATGAAAAACTTGTTTTTCAATGGCAAAAATCAATGAATATTGTAAATGCACAAACAGTAATATCTCCACATTGCAAGGTGCAATTCTGAAATTTTTGCTTTTTCCTGCTAATCCTAGCATGATAAAGAAGATTCAAAGAGAGTGAGATGCCAGCTCCTTTCATTCAGTCAGTAGCTTCAAACATTTCTGGTATATGAAAAACATGTTTTTCAATGGCAAAAATCAATGAATATTGTAAATGCACAAACAGTAATATCTCCACATTGCAAGTTGCAATTCGGAAATTTTTTGCTTTTTCCTGCTAATCCTAGCATGATAAAGAAGATTCAAAGAGAGTGAGATGCCAGCTCCTTTCATTCAGTCAGTAGCTTCAAACATTTCTGGTATATGAATAACATGATGTTTTTCAATGGCAAAAATCAATGAATATTGTAAATGCACAAACAGTAATATCTCCACATTGCAAGGTGCAATTCTGAAATTTTTTGCTTTTTCCTGCTAATCCTAGCATGATAAAGAAGATTCAAAGAGAGTGAGATGCCAGCTCCTTTCATTCAGTCAGTAGCTTCAAACATTTCTGGACGTTTTTCAATGGCAAAAATCAATGAATATTGTAAATGCACAAACAGTAATATCTCCACATTGCAAGGTGCAATTCTGAAATTTTTTGCTTTTTCCTGTTAATCCTAGCATGATAAAGAAGATTTAAAGAGAGTGAGATGCCAGCTCCTTTCATTCAGTCAGTAGCTTCAAACATTTCTGGTATATGAAAAACATGTTTTTCAATGGCAAAAATCAATGAATATTGTAAATGCACAAACAGTAATATCTCCACATTGCAAGGTGCAATTCTGAAATTTTTTGCTTTTTCCTGCTAATCCTAGCATGATAAAGAAGATTCAAAGAGAGTGAGATGCCAGCTCCTTTCATTCAGTCAGTAGCTTCAAACATTTCTGGACGTTTTTCAATGGCAAAAATCAATGAATATTGTAAATGCACAAACAGTAATATCTCCACATTGCAAGGTGCAATTCTGAAATTTTTTGCTTTTTCCTGTTAATCCTAGCATGATAAAGAAGATTCAAAGAGAGTGAGATGCCAGCTCCTTTCATTCAGTCAGTAGCTTCAAACATTTCTGGTATATGAAAAACATGTTTTTCAATGGCAAAAATCAATGAATATTGTAAATGCACAAACAGTAATATCTCCACATTGCAAGGTGCAATTCTGAAATTTTTTGCTTTTTCCTGTTAATCCTAGCATGATAAAGAAGATTCAAAGAGAGTGAGATGCCAGCTCCTTTCATTCAGTCAGTAGCTTCAAACATTTCTGGTATATGAAAAACATGTTTTTCAATGGCAAAAATCAATGAATATTGTAAATGCACAAACAGTAATATCTCCACATTGCAAGGTGCAATTCTGAAATTTTTTGCTTTTTCCTGCTAATCCTAGCATGATAAAGAAGATTCAAAGAGAGTGAGATGCCAGCTCCTTTCATTCAGTCAGTAGCTTCAAACATTTCTGGACGTTTTTCAATGGCAAAAATCAATGAATATTGTAAATGCACAAACAGTAATATCTCCACATTGCAAGGTGCAATTCTGAAATTTTTTGCTTTTTCCTGTTAATCCTAGCATGATAAAGAAGATTCAAAGAGAGTGAGATGCCAGCTCCTTTCATTCAGTCAGTAGCTTCAAACATTTCTGGTATATGAAAAACATGTTTTTCAATGGCAAAAATCAATGAATATTGTAAATGCACAAACAGTAATATCTCCACATTGCAAGGTGCAATTCTGAAATTTTTTGCTTTTTCCTGTTAATCCTAGCATGATAAAGAAGATTCAAAGAGAGTGAGATGCCAGCTCCTTTCATTCAGTCAGTAGCTTCAAACATTTCTGGTATATGAAAAACATGTTTTTCAATGGCAAAAATCAATGAATATTGTAAATGCACAAACAGTAATATCTCCACATTGCAAGGTGCAATTCTGAAATTTTTTGCTTTTTCCTGCTAATCCTAGCATGATAAAGAAGATTCAAAGAGAGTGAGATGCCAGCTCCTTTCATTCAGTCAGTAGCTTCAAACATTTCTGGTATATGAAAAACATGTTTTTCAATGGCAAAAATCAATGAATATTGTAAATGCACAAACAGTAATATCTCCACATTGCAAGGTGCAATTCGGAAATTTTTTGCTTTTTCCTGCTAATCCTAGCATGATAAAGAAGATTCAAAGAGAGTGAGATGCCAGCTCCTTTCATTCAGTCAGTAGCTTCAAACATTTCTGGTATATGAAAAACATGTTTTTCAATGGCAAAAATCAATGAATATTGTAAATGCACAAACAGTAATATCTCCACATTGCAAGGTGCAATTCTGAAATTTTTTGCTTTTTCCTGCTAATCCTAGCATGATAAAGAAGATTCAAAGAGAGTGAGATGCCAGCTCCTTTCATTCAGTCAGTAGCTTCAAACATTTCTGGTATATGAAAAACATGTTTTTCAATGGCAAAAATCAATGAATATTGTAAATGCACAAACAGTAATATCTCCACATTGCAAGGTGCAATTCGGAAATTTTTTGCTTTTTCCTGCTAATCCTAGCATGATAAAGAAGATTTAAAGAGAGTGAGATGCCAGCTCCTTTCATTCAGTCAGTAGCTTCAAACATTTCTGGTATATGAAAAACATGTTTTTCAATGGCAAAAATCAATGAATATTGTAAATGCACAAACAGTAATATCTCCACATTGCAAGGTGCAATTCTGAAATTTTTTGCTTTTTCCTGCTAATCCTAGCATGATAAAGAAGATTCAAAGAGAGTGAGATGCCAGCTCCTTTCATTCAGTCAGTAGCTTCAAACATTTCTGGACGTTTTTCAATGGCAAAAATCAATGAATATTGTAAATGCACAAACAGTAATATCTCCACATTGCAAGGTGCAATTCTGAAATTTTTTGCTTTTTCCTGTTAATCCTGGCATGATAAAGAAGATTCAAAGAGAGTGAGATGCCAGCTCCTTTCATTCAGTCAGTAGCTTCAAACATTTCTGGTATATGAAAAACATGTTTTTCAATGGCAAAAATCAATGAATATTGTAAATGCACAAACAGTAATATCTCCACATTGCAAGGTGCAATTCTGAAATTTTTTGCTTTTTCCTGTTAATCCTAGCATGATAAAGAAGATTCAAAGAGAGTGAGATGCCAGCTCCTTTCATTCAGTCAGTAGCTTCAAACATTTCTGGTATATGAAAAACATGTTTTTCAATGGCAAAAATCAATGAATATTGTAAATGCACAAACAGTAATATCTCCACATTGCAAAGTGCAATTCTGAAATTTTTTGCTTTTTCCTGCTAATCCTAGAATGATAAAGAAGATTCAAAGAGAGTGAGATGCCAGCTCCTTTCATTCAGTCAGTAGCTTCAAACATTTCTGGTATATGAAAAACATGTTTTTCAATGGCAAAAATCAATGAATATTGTAAATGCACAAACAGTAATATCTCCACATTGCAAGGTGCAATTCTGAAATTTTTTGCTTTTTCCTGCTAATCCTAGCATGATAAAGAAGATTCAAAGAGAGTGAGATGCCAGCTCCTTTCATTCAGTCAGTAGCTTCAAATATTTCTGGTATATGAATAACATGATGTTTTTCAATGGCAAAAATCAATGAATATTGTAAATGCACAAACAGTAATATCTCCACATTGCAAGGTGCAATTCTGAAATTTTTTGCTTTTTCCTGCTAATCCTAGCATGATAAAGAAGATTCAAAGAGAGTGAGATGCCAGCTCCTTTCATTCAGTCAGTAGCTTCAAACATTTCTGGACGTTTTTCAATGGCAAAAATCAATGAATATTGTAAATGCACAAACAGTAATATCTCCACATTGCAAGGTGCAATTCTGAAATTTTTTGCTTTTTCCTGTTAATCCTAGCATGATAAAGAAGATTCAAAGAGAGTGAGATGCCAGCTCCTTTCATTCAGTCAGTAGCTTCAAACATTTCTGGTATATGAAAAACATGTTTTTCAATGGCAAAAATCAATGAATATTGTAAAAGCACAAACAGTAATATCTCCACATTGCAAGGTGCAATTCTGAAATTTTTTGCTTTTTCCTGCTAATCCTAGCATGATAAAGAAGATTCAAAGAGAGTGAGATGCCAGCTCCTTTCATTCAGTCAGTAGCTTCAAACATTTCTGGTATATGAAAAACATGTTTTTCAATGGCAAAAATCAATGAATATTGTAAATGCACAAACAGTAATATCTCCACATTGCAAGGTGCAATTCTGAAATTTTTTGCTTTTTCCTGCTAATCCTAGCATGATAAAGAAGATTCAAAGAGAGTGAGATGCCAGCTCCTTTCATTCAGTCAGTAGCTTCAAACATTTCTGGACGTTTTTCAATGGCAAAAATCAATGAATATTGTAAATGCACAAACAGTAATATCTCCACATTGCAAGGTGCAATTCTGAAATTTTTTGCTTTTTCCTGTTAATCCTAGCATGATAAAGAAGATTCAAAGAGAGTGAGATGCCAGCTCCTTTCATTCAGTCAGTAGCTTCAAACATTTCTGGTATATGAAAAACATGTTTTTCAATGGCAAAAATCAATGAATATTGTAAATGCACAAACAGTAATATCTCCACATTGCAAGGTGCAATTCTGAAATTTTTTGCTTTTTCCTGCTAATCCTAGCATGATAAAGAAGTTTCAAAGAGAGTGAGATGCCAGCTCCTTTCATTCAGTCAGTAGCTTCAAACATTTCTGGTATATGAAAAACATGTTTTTCAATGGCAAAAATCAATGAATATTTTAAATGCACAAAAAGTAATATCTCCACATTGCAAGGTGCAATTCGGAAATTTTTTGCTTTTTCCTGCTAATCCTAGCATGATAAAGAAGATTCAAAGAGAGTGAGATGCCAGCTCCTTTCATTCAGTCAGTAGCTTCAAACATTTCTGGTATATGAATAACATGATGTTTTTCAATGGCAAAAATCAATGAATATTGTAAATGCACAAACAGTAATATCTCCACATTGCAAGGTGCAATTCTGAAATTTTTTGCTTTTTCCTGCTAATCCTAGCATGATAAAGAAGATTCAAAGAGAGTGAGATGCCAGCTCCTTTCATTCAGTCAGTAGCTTCAAACATTTCTGGACGTTTTTCAATGGCAAAAATCAATGAATATTGTAAATGCACAAACAGTAATATCTCCACATTGCAAGGTGCAATTCTGAAATTTTTTGCTTTTTCCTGTTAATCCTAGCATGATAAAGAAGATTTAAAGAGAGTGAGATGCCAGCTCAATTCATTCAGTCAGTAGCTTCAAACATTTCTGGTATATGAAAAACATGTTTTTCAATGGCAAAAATCAATGAATATTGTAAATGCACAAACAGTAATATCTCCACATTGCAAGGTGCAATTCTGAAATTTTTTGCTTTTTCCTGCTAATCCTAGCATGATAAAGAAGATTCAAAGAGAGTGAGATGCCAGCTCCTTTCATTCAGTCAGTAGCTTCAAACATTTCTGGATGTTTTTCAATGGCAAAAATCAATGAATATTGTAAATGCACAAACAGTAATATCTCCACATTGCAAGGTGCAATTCTGAAATTTTTTGCTTTTTCCTGCTAATCCTAGCATGATAAAGAAGATTCAAAGAGAGTGAGATGCCAGCTCCTTTCATTCAGTCAGTAGCTTCAAACATTTCTGGACGTTTTTCAATGGCAAAAATCAATGAATATTGTAAATGCACAAACAGTAATATCTCCACATTGCAAGGTGCAATTCTGAAATTTTTTGCTTTTTCCTGTTAATCCTAGCATGATAAAGAAGATTCAAAGAGAGTGAGATGCCAGCTCCTTTCATTCAGTCAGTAGCTTCAAACATTTCTGGTATATGAAAAACATGTTTTTCAATGGCAAAAATCAATGAATATTGTAAATGCACAAACAGTAATATCTCCACATTGCAAGGTGCAATTCTGAAATTTTTTGCTTTTTCCTGTTAATCCTAGCATGATAAAGAAGATTCAAAGAGAGTGAGATGCCAGCTCCTTTCATTCAGTCAGTAGCTTCAAACATTTCTGGTATATGAAAAACATGTTTTTCAATGGCAAAAATCAATGAATATTGTAAATGCACAAACAGTAATATCTCCACATTGCAAGGTGCAATTCTGAAATTTTTTGCTTTTTCCTGCTAATCCTAGCATGATAAAGAAGATTCAAAGAGAGTGAGATGCCAGCTCCTTTCATTCAGTCAGTAGCTTCAAACATTTCTGGTATATGAAAAACATGTTTTTCAATGGCAAAAATCAATGAATATTGTAAATGCACAAACAGTAATATCTCCACATTGCAAGGTGCAATTCGGAAATTTTTTGCTTTTTCCTGCTAATCCTAGCATGATAAAGAAGATTCAAAGAGAGTGAGATGCCAGCTCCTTTCATTCAGTCAGTAGCTTCAAACATTTCTGGTATATGAATAACATGATGTTTTTCAATGGCAAAAATCAATGAATATTGTAAATGCACAAACAGTAATATCTCCACATTGCAAGGTGCAATTCTGAAATTTTTTGCTTTTTCCTGCTAATCCTAGCATGATAAAGAAGATTCAAAGAGAGTGAGATGCCAGCTCCTTTCATTCAGTCAGTAGCTTCAAACATTTCTGGACGTTTTTCAATGGCAAAAATCAATGAATATTGTAAATGCACAAACAGTAATATCTCCACATTGCAAGGTGCAATTCTGAAATTTTTTGCTTTTTCCTGTTAATCCTAGCATGATAAAGAAGATTTAAAGAGAGTGAGATGCCAGCTCCTTTCATTCAGTCAGTAGCTTCAAACATTTCTGGTATATGAAAAACATGTTTTTCAATGGCAAAAATCAATGAATATTGTAAATGCACAAACAGTAATATCTCCACATTGCAAGGTGCAATTCTGAAATTTTTTGCTTTTTCCTGCTAATCCTAGCATGATAAAGAAGATTCAAAGAGAGTGAGATGCCAGCTCCTTTCATTCAGTCAGTAGCTTCAAACATTTCTGGACGTTTTTCAATGGCAAAAATCAATGAATATTGTAAATGCACAAACAGTAATATCTCCACATTGCAAGGTGCAATTCTGAAATTTTTTGCTTTTTCCTGCTAATCCTAGCATGATAAAGAAGATTCAAAGAGAGTGAGATGCCAGCTCCTTTCATTCAGTCAGTAGCTTCAAACATTTCTGGACGTTTTTCAATGGCAAAAATCAATGAATATTGTAAATGCACAAACAGTAATATCTCCACATTGCAAGGTGCAATTCTGAAATTTTTTGCTTTTTCCTGTTAATCCTAGCATGATAAAGAAGATTCAAAGAGAGTGAGATGCCAGCTCCTTTCATTCAGTCAGTAGCTTCAAACATTTCTGGTATATGAAAAACATGTTTTTCAATGGCAAAAATCAATGAATATTGTAAATGCACAAACAGTAATATCTCCACATTGCAAGGTGCAATTCTGAATTTTTTTGCTTTTTCCTGCTAATCCTAGCATGATAAAGAAGATTCAAAGAGAGTGAGATGCCAGCTCCTTTCATTCAGTCAGTAGCTTCAAACATTTCTGGTATATGAAAAACATGTTTTTCAATGGCAAAAATCAATGAATATTGTAAATGCATAAACAGTAATATCTCCACATTGCAAGGTGCAATTCAGAAATTTTTTGCTTTTTCCTGCTAATCCTAGCATGATAAAGAAGATTCAAAGAGAGTGAGATGCCAGCTCCTTTCATTCAGTCAGTAGCTTCAAACATTTCTGGTATATGAAAAACATGTTTTTCAATGGCAAAAATCAATGAATATTGTAAATGCACAAACAGTAATATCTCCACATTGCAAGGTGCAATTCTGAAATTTTTTGCTTTTTCCTGCTAATCCTAGCATGATAAAGAAGATTCAAAGAGAGTGAGATGCCAGCTCCTTTCATTCAGTCAGTAGCTTCAAACATTTCTGGTATATGAATAACATGATGTTTTTCAATGGCAAAAATCAATGAATATTGTAAATGCACAAACAGTAATATCTCCACATTGCAAGGTGCAATTCTGAAATTTTTTGCTTTTTCCTGCTAATCCTAGCATGATAAAGAAGATTCAAAGAGAGTGAGATGCCAGCTCCTTTCATTCAGTCAGTAGCTTCAAACATTTCTGGACGTTTTTCAATGGCAAAAATCAATGAATATTGTAAATGCACAAACAGTAATATCTCCACATTGCAAGGTGCAATTCTGAAATTTTTTGCTTTTTCCTGTTAATCCTAGCATGATAAAGAAGATTCAAAGAGAGTGAGATGCCAGCTCCTTTCATTCAGTCAGTAGCTTCAAACATTTCTGGTATATGAAAAACATGTTTTTCAATGGCAAAAATCAATGAATATTGTAAATGCACAAACAGTAATATCTCCACATTGCAAGGTGCAATTCTGAAATTTTTTGATTTTTCCTGTTAATCCTAGCATGATAAAGAAGATTCAAAGAGAGTGAGATGCCAGCTCCTTTCATTCAGTCAGTAGCTTCAAACATTTCTGGTATATGAAAAACATGTTTTTCAATGGCAAAAATCAATGAATATTGTAATTGCACAAACAGTAATATCTCCACATTGCAAGGTGCAATTCTGAAATTTTTTGCTTTTTCCTGCTAATCCTAGCATGATAAAGAAGATTCAAAGAGAGTGAGATGCCAGCTCCTTTCATTCAGTCAGTAGCTTCAAACATTTCTGGTATATGAAAAACATGTTTTTCAATGGCAAAAATCAATGAATATTGTAAATGCATAAACAGTAATATCTCCACATTGCAAGGTGCAATTCAGAAATTTTTTGCTTTTTCCTGCTAATCCTAGCATGATAAAGAAGATTCAAAGAGAGTGAGATGCCAGCTCCTTTCATTCAGTCAGTAGCTTCAAACATTTCTGGTATATGAAAAACATGTTTTTCAATGGCAAAAATCAATGAATATTGTAAATGCACAAACAGTAATATCTCCATATTGCAAGGTGCAATTCTGAAATTTTTTGCTTTTTCCTGCTAATCCTAGCATGATAAAGAAGATTCAAAGAGAGTGAGATGCCAGCTCCTTTCATTCAGTCAGTAGCTTCAAACATTTCTGGTATATGAATAACATGATGTTTTTCAATGGCAAAAATCAATGAATATTGTAAATGCACAAACAGTAATATCTCCACATTGCAAGGTGCAATTCTGAAATTTTTTGCTTTTTCCTGCTAATCCTAGCATGATAAAGAAGATTCAAAGAGAGTGAGATGCCAGCTCCTTTCATTCAGTCAGTAGCTTCAAACATTTCTGGACGTTTTTCAATGGCAAAAATCAATGAATATTGTAAATGCACAAACAGTAATATCTCCACATTGCAAGGTGCAATTCTGAAATTTTTTGCTTTTTCCTGTTAATCCTAGCATGATAAAGAAGATTCAAAGAGAGTGAGATGCCAGCTCCTTTCATTCAGTCAGTAGCTTCAAACATTTCTGGTATATGAAAAACATGTTTTTCAATGGCAAAAATCAATGAATATTGTAAATGCACAAACAGTAATATCTCCACATTGCAAGGTGCAATTCTGAAATTTTTTGATTTTTCCTGTTAATCCTAGCATGATAAAGAAGATTCAAGGAGAGTGAGATGCCAGCTCCTTTCATTCAGTCAGTAGCTTCAAACATTTCTGGTATATGAAAAACATGTTTTTCAATGGCAAAAATCAATGAATATTGTAAATGCACAAACAGTAATATCTCCACATTGCAAGGTGCAATTCTGAAATTTTTTGCTTTTTCCTGCTAATCCTAGCATGATAAAGAACATTCAAAGAGAGTGAGATGCCAGCTCCTTTCATTCAGTCAGTAGCTTCAAACATTTCTGGACGTTTTTCAATGGCAAAAATCAATGAATATTGTAAATGCACAAACAGTAATATCTCCACATTGCAAGGTGCAATTCTGAAATTTTTTGCTTTTTCCTGTTAATCCTAGCATGATAAAGAAGATTCAAAGAGAGTGAGATGCCAGCTCCTTTCATTCAGTCAGTAGCTTCAAACATTTCTGGTATATGAAAAACATGTTTTTCAATGGCAAAAATCAATGAATATTGTAAATGCACAAACAATAATATCTCCACATTGCAAGGTGCAATTCTGAAATTTTTTGCTTTTTCCTGCTAATCCTAGCATGATAAAGAAGATTCAAAGAGAGTGAGATGCCAGCTCCTTTCATTCAGTCAGTAGCTTCAAACATTTCTGGTATATGAAAAACATGTTTTTCAATGGCAAAAATCAATGAATATTGTAAATGCACAAACAGTAATATCTCCACATTGCAAGGTGCAATTCTGAAATTTTTTGCTTTTTCCTGCTAATCCTAGCATGATAAAGAAGATTCAAAGAGAGTGAGATGCCAGCTCCTTTCATTCAGTCAGTAGCTTCAAACATTTCTGGTATATGAATAACATGATGTTTTTCAATGGCAAAAATCAATGAATATTGTAAATGCACAAACAGTAATATCTCCACATTGCAAGGTGCAATTCTGAAATTTTTTGCTTTTTCCTGCTAATCCTAGCATGATAAAGAAGATTCAAAGAGAGTGAGATGCCAGCTCCTTTCATTCAGTCAGTAGCTTCAAACATTTCTGGACGTTTTTCAATGGCAAAAATCAATGAATATTGTAAATGCACAAACAGTAATATCTCCACATTGCAAGGTGCAATTCTGAAATTTTTTGCTTTTTCCTGTTAATCCTAGCATGATAAAGAAGATTCAAAGAGAGTGAGATGCCAGCTCCTTTCATTCAGTCAGTAGCTTCAAACATTTCTGGTATATGAAAAACATGTTTTTCAATGGCAAAAATCAATGAATATTGTAAATGCACAAACAGTAATATCTCCACATTGCAAGGTGCAATTCTGAAATTTTTTGATTTTTCCTGTTAATCCTAGCATGATAAAGAAGATTCAAGGAGAGTGAGATGCCAGCTCCTTTCATTCAGTCAGTAGCTTCAAACATTTCTGGTATATGAAAAACATGTTTTTCAATGGCAAAAATCAATGAATATTGTAAATGCACAAACAGTAATATCTCCACATTGCAAGGTGCAATTCTGAAATTTTTTGCTTTTTCCTGCTAATCCTAGCATGTTAAAGAAGATTCAAAGAGAGTGAGATGCCAGCTCCTTTCATTCAGTCAGTAGCTTCAAACATTTCTGGTATATGAAAAACATGTTTTTCAATGGCAAAAATCAATGAATATTGTAAATGCACAAACAGTAATATCTCCACATTGCAAGGTGCAATTCTGAAATTTTTTGCTTTTTCCTGCTAATCCTAGCATGATAAAGAAGATTCAAAGAGAGTGAGATGCCAGCTCCTTTCATTCAGTCAGTAGCTTCAAACATTTCTGGTATATGAATAACATGATGTTTTTCAATGGCAAAAATCAATGAATATTGTAAATGCACAAACAGTAATATCTCCACATTGCAAGGTGCAATTCTGAATTTTTTTGCTTTTTCCTGCTAATCCTAGCATGATAAAGAAGATTCAAAGAGAGTGAGATGCCAGCTCCTTTCATTCAGTCAGTAGCTTCAAACATTTCTGGACGTTTTTCAATGGCAAAAATCAATGAATATTGTAAATGCACAAACAGTAATATCTCCACATTGCAAGGTGCAATTCTGAAATTTTTTGCTTTTTCCTGTTAATCCTAGCATGATAAAGAAGATTCAAAGAGAGTGAGATGCCAGCTCCTTTCATTCAGTCAGTAGCTTCAAACATTTCTGGTATATGAAAAACATGTTTTTCAATGGCAAAAATCAATGAATATTGTAAATGCACAAACAGTAATATCTCCACATTGCAAGGTGCAATTCTGAAATTTTTTGATTTTTCCTGCTAATCCTAGCATGATAAAGAAGATTCAAAGAGAGTGAGATGCCAGCTCCTTTCATTCAGTCAGTAGCTTCAAACATTTCTGGACGTTTTTCAATGGCAAAAATCAATGAATATTGTAAATGCACAAACAGTAATATCTCCACATTGCAAGGTGCAATTCTGAATTTTTTTGCTTTTTCCTGTTAATCCTAGCATGATAAAGAAGATTCAAAGAGAGTGAGATGCCAGCTCCTTTCATTCAGTCAGTAGCTTCAAACATTTCTGGTATATGAAAAACATGTTTTTCAATGGCAAAAATCAATGAATATTGTAAATGCACAAACAGTAATATCTCCACATTGCAAGGTGCAATTCTGAAATTTTTTGCTTTTTCCTGCTAATCCTAGCATGATAAAGAAGATTCAAAGAGAGTGAGATGCCAGCTCCTTTCATTCAGTCAGTAGCTTCAAACATTTCTGGTATATGAAAAACATGTTTTTCAATGGCAAAAATCAATGAATATTGTAAATGCACAAACAGTAATATCTCCACATTGCAAGGTGCAATTCAGAAATTTTTTGCTTTTTCCTGCTAATCCTAGCATGATAAAGAAGATTCAAAGAGAGTGAGATGCCAGATCCTTTCATTCAGTCAGTAGCTTCAAACATTTCTGGTATATGAATAACATGATGTTTTTCAATGGCAAAAATCAATGAATATTGTAAATGCACAAACAGTAATATCTCCACATTGCAAGGTGCAATTCTGAAATTTTTTGCTTTTTCCTGCTAATCCTAGCATGATAAAGAAGATTCAAAGAGAGTGAGATGCCAGCTCCTTTCATTCAGTCAGTAGCTTCAAACATTTCTGGACGTTTTTCAATGGCAAAAATCAATGAATATTGTAAATGCACAAACAGTAATATCTCCACATTGCAAGGTGCAATTCTGAAATTTTTTGCTTTTTCCTGTTAATCCCAGCATGATAAAGAAGATTTACAGAGAGTGAGATGCCAGCTCCTTTCATTCAGTCAGTAGCTTCAAACATTTCTGGTATATGAAAAACATGTTTTTCAATGGCAAAAATCAATGAATATTGTAAATGCACAAACAGTAATATCTCCACATTGCAAGGTGCAATTCTGAAATTTTTTGATTTTTCCTGCTAATCCTAGCATGATAAAGAAGATTCAAAGAGAGTGAGATGCCAGCTCCTTTCATTCAGTCAGTAGCTTCAAACATTTCTGGACGTTTTTCAATGGCAAAAATCAATGAATATTGTAAATGCACAAACAGTAATATCTCCACATTGCAAGGTGCAATTCTGAATTTTTTTGCTTTTTCCTGTTAATCCTAGCATGATAAAGAAGATTCAAAGAGAGTGAGATGCCAGCTCCTTTCATTCAGTCAGTAGCTTCAAACATTTCTGGTATATGAAAAACATGTTTTTCAATGGCAAAAATCAATGAATATTGTAAATGCACAAACAGTAATATCTCCACATTGCAAGGTGCAATTCTGAAATTTTTTGCTTTTTCCTGCTAATCCTAGCATGATAAAGAAGATTCAAAGAGAGTGAGATGCCAGCTCCTTTCATTCAGTCAGTAGCTTCAAACATTTCTGGTATATGAAAAACATGTTTTTCAATGGCAAAAATCAATGAATATTGTAAATGCACAAACAGTAATATCTCCACATTGCAAGGTGCAATTCAGAAATTTTTTGCTTTTTCCTGCTAATCCTAGCATGATAAAGAAGATTCAAAGAGAGTGAGATGCCAGATCCTTTCATTCAGTCAGTAGCTTCAAACATTTCTGGTATATGAATAACATGATGTTTTTCAATGGCAAAAATCAATGAATATTGTAAATGCACAAACAGTAATATCTCCACATTGCAAGGTGCAATTCTGAAATTTTTTGCTTTTTCCTGCTAATCCTAGCATGATAAAGAAGATTCAAAGAGAGTGAGATGCCAGCTCCTTTCATTCAGTCAGTAGCTTCAAACATTTCTGGACGTTTTTCAATGGCAAAAATCAATGAATATTGTAAATGCACAAACAGTAATATCTCCACATTGCAAGGTGCAATTCTGAAATTTTTTGCTTTTTCCTGTTAATCCCAGCATGATAAAGAAGATTTACAGAGAGTGAGATGCCAGCTCCTTTCATTCAGTCAGTAGCTTCAAACATTTCTGGTATATGAAAAACATGTTTTTCAATGGCAAAAATCAATGAATATTGTAAATGCACAAACAGTAATATCTCCACATTGCAAGGTGCAATTCTGAAATTTTTTGCTTTTTCCTGCTAATCCTAGCATGATAAAGAAGATTCAAAGAGAGTGAGATGCCAGCTCCTTTCATTCAGTCAGTAGCTTCAAACATTTCTGGACGTTTTTCAATGGCAAAAATCAATGAATATTGTAAATGCACAAACAGTAATATCTCCACATTGCAAGGTGCAATTTGAAATTTTTTGCTTTTTCCTGCTAATCCTAGCATGATAAAGAAGATTCAAAGAGAGTGAGATGCCAGCTCCTTTCATTCAGTCAGTAGCTTCAAACATTTCTGGACGTTTTTCAATGGCAAAAATCAATGAATATTGTAAATGCACAAACAGTAATATCTCCACATTGCAAGGTGCAATTCTGAAATTTTTTGCTTTTTCCTGTTAATCCTAGCATGATAAAGAAGATTCAAAGAGAGTGAGATGCCAGCTCCTTTCATTCAGTCAGTAACTTCAAACATTTCTGGTATATGAAAAACATGTTTTTCAATGGCAAAAATCAATGAATATTGTAAATGCACAAACAGTAATATCTCCACATTGCAAGGTGCAATTCTGAAATTTTTTACTTTTTCCTGTTAATCCTAGCATGATAAAGAAGATTCAAAGAGAGTGAGATGCCAGCTCCTTTCATTCAGTCAGTAGCTTCAAACATTTCTGGTATATGAAAAACATGTTTTTCAATGGCAAAAATCAATGAATATTGTAAATGCACAAACAGTAATATCTCCACATTGCAAGGTGCAATTCTGAAATTTTTTGCTTTTTCCTGCTAATCCTAGCATGATAAAGAAGATTCAAAGAGAGTGAGATGCCAGCTCCTTTCATTCAGTCAGTAGCTTCAAACATTTCTGGTATATGAAAAACATGTTTTTCAATGGCAAAAATCAATGAATATTGTAAATGCACAAACAGTAATATCTCCACATTGCAAGGTGCAATTCTGAAATTTTTTGCTTTTTCCTGCTAATCCTAGCATGATAAAGAAGATTCAAAGAGAGTGAGATGCCAGCTCCTTTCATTCAGTCAGTAGCTTCAAACATTTCTGGTATATGAAAAACATGTTTATCAATGGCAAAAATCAATGAATATTGTAAATGCACAAACAGTAATATCTCCACATTGCAAGGTGCAATTCTGAAATTTTTTGCTTTTTCCTGCTAATCCTAGCATGATAAAGAAGATTCAAAGAGAGTGAGATGACAGCTCCTTTCATTCAGTCAGTAGCTTCAAACATTTCTGGACGTTTTTCAATGGCAAAAATCAATGAATATTGTAAATGCACAAACAGTAATATCTCCACATTGCAAGGTGCAATTCTGAAATTTTTTGCTTTTTCCTGTTAATCCTAGCATGATAAAGAAGATTCAAAGAGAGTGAGATGCCAGCTCCTTTCATTCAGTCAGTAGCTTCAAACATTTCTGGTATATGAAAAACATGTTTTTCAATGGCAAAAATCAATGAATATTGTAAATGCACAAACAGTAATATCTCCACATTGCAAGGTGCAATTCTGAAATTTTTTGCTTTTTCCTGTTAATCCTAGCATGATAAAGAAGATTCAAAGAGAGTGAGATGCCAGCTCCTTTCATTCAGTCAGTAGCTTCAAACATTTCTGGTATATGAAAAACATGTTTTTCAATGGCAAAAATCAATGAATATTGTAAATGCACAAACAGTAATATCTCCACATTGCAAGGTGCAATTCTGAAATTTTTTGCTTTTTCCTGTTAATCCTAGCATGATAAAGAAGATTCAAAGAGAGTGAGATGCCAGCTCCTTTCATTCAGTCAGTAGCTTCAAACCTTTCTGGTATATGAAAAACATGTTTTTCAATGGCAAAAATCAATGAATATTGTAAATGCACAAACAGTAATATCTCCACATTGCAAGGTGCAATTCTGAAATTTTTTGCTTTTTCCTGCTAATCCTAGCATGATAAAGAAGATTCAAAGAGAGTGAGATGCCAGCTCCTTTCATTCAGTCAGTAGCTTCAAACATTTCTGGTTTATGAAAAACATGTTTTTCAATGGCAAAAATCAATGAATATTGTAAATGCACAAACAGTAATATCTCCACATTGCAAGGTGCAATTCTGAAATTTTTTGCTTTTTCCTGCTAATTCTAGCATGATAAAGAAGATTCAAAGAGAGTGAGATGCCAGCTCCTTTCATTCAGTCAGTAGCTTCAAACATTTCTGGTATATGAAAAACATGTTTTTCAATGGCAAAAATCAATGAATATTGTAAATGCACAAACAGTAATATCTCCACATTGCAAGGTGCAATTCTGAAATTTTTAGCTTTTTCCTGTTAATCCTAGCATGATAAAGAAGATTCAAAGAGAGTGAGATGCCAGCTCCTTTCATTCAGTCAGTAGCTTCAAACATTTCTGGACGTTTTTCAATGGCAAAAATCAATGAATATTGTAAATGCACAAACAGTAATATCTCCACATTGCAAGGTGCAATTCTGAAATTTTTTGCTTTTTCCTGTAAATCCTAGCATGATAAAGAAGATTCAAAGAGAGTGAGATGCCAGCTCCTTTCATTCAGTCAGTAGCTTCAAACATTTCTGGTATATGAAAAACATGTTTTTCAATGGCAAAAATCAATGAATATTGTAAATGCACAAACAGTAATATCTCCACATTGCAAGGTGCAATTCTGAAATTTTTTGCTTTTTCCTGCTAATCCTAGCATGATAAAGAAGATTCAAAGAGAGTGAGATGCCAGCTCCTTTCATTCAGTCAGTAGCTTCAAACATTTCTGGTATATGAAAAACATGTTTTTCAATGGCAAAAATCAATGAATATTGTAAATGCACAAACAGTAATATCTCCACATTGCAAGGTGCAATTCTGAAATTTTTTGCTTTTTCCTGCTAATCCTAGCATGATAAAGAAGATTCAAAGAGAGTGAGATGCCAGCTCCTTTCATTCAGTCAGTAGCTTCAAACATTTCTGGACGTTTTTCAATGGCAAAAATCAATGAATATTGTAAATGCACAAACAGTAATATCTCCACATTGCAAGGTGCAATTCTGAAATTTTTTGCTTTTTCCTGTTAATCCTAGCATGATAAAGAAGATTCAAAGAGAGTGAGATGCCAGCTCCTTTCATTCAGTCAGTAGCTTCAAACATTTCTGGTATATGAAAAACATGTTTTTCAATGGCAAAAATGAATGAATATTGTAAATGCACAAACAGTAATATCTCCACATTGCAAGGTGCAATTCTGAAATTTTTTGCTTTTTCCTGTTAATCCTAGCATGATAAAGAAGATTCAAAGAGAGTGAGATGCCAGCTCCTTTCATTCAGTCAGTAGCTTCAAACATTTCTGGTATATGAAAAACATGTTTTTCAATGGCAAAAATGAATGAATATTGTAAATGCACAAACAGTAATATCTCCACATTGCAAGGTGCAATTCTGAAATTTTTAGCTTTTTCCTGTTAATCCAAGCATGATAAAGAAGATTCAAAGAGAGTGAGATGCCAGCTCCTTTCATTCAGTCAGTAGCTTCAAACATTTCTGGACGTTTTTCAATGGCAAAAATCAATGAATATTGTAAATGCACAAACAGTAATATCTCCACATTGCAAGGTGCAATTCTGAAATTTTTTGCTTTTTCCTGTTAATCCTAGCATGATAAAGAAGATTCAAAGAGAGTGAGATGCCAGCTCCTTTCATTCAGTCAGTAGCTTCAAACATTTCTGGTATATGAAAAACATGTTTTTCAATGGCAAAAATGAATGAATATTGTAAATGCACAAACAGTAATATCTCCACATTGCAAGGTGCAATTCTGAAATTTTTTGCTTTTTCCTGTTAATCCTAGCATGATAAAGAAGATTCAAAGAGAGTGAGATGCCAGCTCCTTTCATTCAGTCAGTAGCTTCAAACATTTCTGGTATATGAAAAACATGTTTTTCAATGGCAAAAATGAATGAATATTGTAAATGCACAAACAGTAATATCTCCACATTGCAAGGTGCAATTCTGAAATTTTTAGCTTTTTCCTGTTAATCCTAGCATGATAAAGAAGATTCAAAGAGAGTGAGATGCCAGCTCCTTTCATTCAGTCAGTAGCTTCAAACATTTCTGGACGTTTTTCAATGGCAAAAATCAATGAATATTGTAAATGCACAAACAGTAATATCTCCACATTGCAAGGTGCAATTCTGAAATTTTTTGCTTTTTCCTGTTAATCCTAGCATGATAAAGAAGATTCAAAGAGAGTGAGATGCCAGCTCCTTTCATTCAGTCAGTAGCTTCAAACATTTCTGGTATATGAAAAACATGTTTTTCAATGGCAAAAATCAATGAATATTGTAAATGCACAAACAGTAATATCTCCACATTGCAAGGTGCAATTCTGAAATTTTTTGCTTTTTTCTGCTAATCCTAGCATGATAAAGAAGATTCAAAGAGAGTGAGATGCCAGCTCCTTTCATTCAGTCAGTAGCTTCAAACATTTCTGGACGTTTTTCAATGGCAAAAATCAATGAATATTGTAAATGCACAAACAGTAATATCTCCACATTGCAAGGTGCAATTCTGAAATTTTTTGCTTTTTCCTGTTAATCCTAGCATGATAAAGAAGATTCAAAGAGAGTGAGATGCCAGCTCCTTTCATTCAGTCAGTAGCTTCAAACATTTCTGGTATATGAAAAACATGTTTTTCAATGGCAAAAATCAATGAATATTGTAAATGCACAAACAGTAATATCTCCACATTGCAAGGTGCAATTCTGAAATTTTTTGCTTTTTCCTGTTAATCCTAGCATGATAAAGAAGATTCAAAGAGAGTGAGATGCCAGCTCCTTTCATTCAGTCAGTAGCTTCAAACATTTCTGGTATATGAAAAACATGTTTTTCAATGGCAAAAATCAATGAATATTGTAAATGCACAAACAGTAATATCTCGACATTGCAAGCTGCAATTCTGAAATTTTTTGCTTTTTCCTGCTTATCCTAGCATGATAAAGAAGATTCAAAGAGAGTGAGATGCCAGCTCCTTTCATTCAGTCAGTAGCTTCAAACATTTCTGGACGTTTTTCAATGGCAAAAATCAATGAATATTGTAAATGCACAAACAGTAATATCTCCACATTGCAAGGTGCAATTCTGAATTTTTTTGCTTTTTCCTGTTAATCCTAGCATGATAAAGAAGATTCAAAGAGAGTGAGATGCCAGCTCCTTTCATTCAGTCAGTAGCTTCAAACATTTCTGGTATATGAAAAACATGTTTTTCAATGGCAAAAATCAATGAATATTGTAAATGCACAAACAGTAATATCTCCACATTGCAAGGTGCAATTCTGAAATTTTTTGCTTTTTCCTGCTAATCCTAGCATGATAAAGAAGATTCAAAGAGAGTGAGATGCCAGCTCCTTTCATTCAGTCAGTAGCTTCAAACATTTCTGGTATATGAAAAACATGTTTTTCAATGGCAAAAATCAATGAATATTGTAAATGCACAAACAGTAATATCTCCACATTGCAAGGTGCAATTCGGAAATTTTTTGCTTTTTCCTGCTAATCCTAGCATGATAAAGAAGATTCAAAGAGAGTGAGATGCCAGCTCCTTTCATTCAGTCAGTAGCTTCAAACATTTCTGGTATATGAATAACATGATGTTTTTCAATGGCAAAAATCAATGAATATTGTAAATGCACAAACAGTAATATCTCCACATTGCAAGGTGCAATTCTGAAATTTTTTGCTTTTTCCTGCTAATCCTAGCATGATAAAGAAGATTCAAAGAGAGTGAGATGCCAGCTCCTTTCATTCAGTCAGTAGCTTCAAACATTTCTGGACGTTTTTCAATGGCAAAAATCAATGAATATTGTAAATGCACAAACAGTAATATCTCCACATTGCAAGGTGCAATTCTGAAATTTTTTGCTTTTTCCTGTTAATCCTAGCATGATAAAGAAGATTTAAAGAGAGTGAGATGCCAGCTCCTTTCATTCAGTCAGTAGCTTCAAACATTTCTGGTATATGAAAAACATGTTTTTCAATGGCAAAAATCAATGAATATTGTAAATGCACAAACAGTAATATCTCCACATTGCAAGGTGCAATTCTGAAATTTTTTGCTTTTTCCTGCTAATCCTAGCATGATAAAGAAGATTCAAAGAGAGTGAGATGCCAGCTCCTTTCATTCAGTCAGTAGCTTCAAACATTTCTGGTATATGAAAAACATGTTTTCAATGGCAAAAATCAATGAATATTGTAAATGCACAAACAGTAATATCTCCACATTGCAAGGTGCAATTCTGAAATTTTTTGCTTTTTCCTGCTAATCCTGGCATGATAAAGACGATTCAAAGAGAGTGAGATGCCAGCTCCTTTCATTCAGTCAGTAGCTTCAAACATTTCTGGTATATGAATAACATGATGTTTTTCAATGGCAAAAATCAATGAATATTGTAAATGCACAAACAGTAATATCTCCACATTGCAAGGTGCAATTCTGAAATTTTTTGCTTTTTCCTGCTAATCCTAGCATGATAAAGAAGATTCAAAGAGAGTGAGATGCCAGCTCCTTTCATTCAGTCAGTAGCTTCAAACATTTCTGAACGTTTTTCAATGGCAAAAATCAATGAATATTGTAAATGCACAAACAGTAATATCTCCACATTGCAAGGTGCAATTCTGAAATTTTTTGCTTTTTCCTGTTAATCCTAGCATGATAAAGAAGATTTAAAGAGAGTGAGATGCCAGCTCCTTTCATTCAGTCAGTAGCTTCAAACATTTCTGGTATATGAAAAACATGTTTTTCAATGGCAAAAATCAATGAATATTGTAAATGCACAAACAGTAATATCTCCACATTGCAAGGTGCAATTCTGAAATTTTTTGCTTTTTCCTGCTAATCCTAGCATGATAAAGAAGATTCAAAGAGAGTGAGATGCCAGCTCCTTTCATTCAGTCAGTAGCTTCAAACATTTCTGGTATATGAAAAACATGTTTTTCAATGGCAAAAATCAATGAATATTGTAAATGCACAAACAGTAATATCTCCACATTGCAAGGTGCAATTCTGAAATTTTTTGCTTTTTCCTGCTAATCCTGGCATGATAAAGACGATTCAAAGAGAGTGAGATGCCAGCTCCTTTCATTCAGTCAGTAGCTTCAAACATTTCTGGTATATGAATAACATGATGTTTTTCAATGGCAAAAATCAATGAATATTGTAAATGCACAAACAGTAATATCTCCACATTGCAAGGTGCAATTCTGAAATTTTTTGCTTTTTCCTGCTAATCCTAGCATGATAAAGAAGATTCAAAGAGAGTGAGATGCCAGCTCCTTTCATTCAGTCAGTAGCTTCAAACATTTCTGGACGTTTTTCAATGGCAAAAATCAATGAATATTGTAAATGCACAAACAGTAATATCTCCACATTGCAAGGTGCAATTCTGAAATTTTTTGCTTTTTCCTGTTAATCCTAGCATGATAAAGAAGATTTAAAGAGAGTGAGATGCCAGCTCCTTTCATTCAGTCAGTAGCTTCAAACATTTCTGGTATATGAAAAACATGTTTTTCAATGGCAAAAATCAATGAATATTGTAAATGCACAAACAGTAATATCTCCACATTGCAAGGTGCAATTCTGAAATTTTTTGCTTTTTCCTGCTAATCCTAGCATGATAAAGAAGATTCAAAGAGAGTGAGATGCCAGCTCCTTTCATTCAGTCAGTAGCTTCAAACATTTCTGGTATATGAAAAACATGTTTTTCAACGGCAAAAATCAATGAATATTGTAAATGCACAAACAGTAATATCTCCACATTGCAAGGTGCAATTCTGAAATTTTTTGCTTTTTCCTGCTAATCCTAGCATGATAAAGAAGATTCACAGAGAGTGAGATGCCAGCTCCTTTCATTCAGTCAGTAGCTTCAAACATTTCTGGACGTTTTTCAATGGCAAAAATCAATGAATATTGTAAATGCACAAACAGTAATATCTCCACATTGCAAGGTGCAATTCTGAAATTTTTTGCTTTTTCCTGTTAATCCTAGCATGATAAAGAAGATTCAAAGAGAGTGAGATGCCAGCTCCTTTCATTCAGTCAGTAGCTTCAAACATTTCTGGTATATGAAAAACATGTTTTTCAATGGCAAAAATCAATGAATATTGTAAAAGCACAAACAGTAATATCTCCACATTGCAAGGTGCAATTCTGAAATTTTTTGCTTTTTCCTGCTAATCCTAGCATGATAAAGAAGATTCAAAGAGAGTGAGATGCCAGCTCCTTTCATTCAGTCAGTAGCTTCAAACATTTCTGGTATATGAAAAACATGTTTTTCAATGGCAAAAATCAATGAATATTGTAAATGCACAAACAGTAATATCTCCACATTGCAAGGTGCAATTCTGAAATTTTTTGCTTTTTCCTGCTAATCCTAGCATGATAAAGAAGATTCAAAGAGAGTGAGATGCCAGCTCCTTTCATTCAGTCAGTAGCTTCAAACATTTCTGGACGTTTTTCAATGGCAAAAATCAATGAATATTGTAAATGCACAAACAGTAATATCTCCACATTGCAAGGTGCAATTCTGAAATTTTTTGCTTTTTCCTGCTAATCCTAGCATGATAAAGAAGATTCAAAGAGAGTGAGATGCCAGCTCCTTTCATTCAGTCAGTAGCTTCAAACATTTCTGGACGTTTTTCCATTTCCAAAAATCAATGAATATTGTAAATGCACAAACAGTAATATCTCCACATTGCAAGGTGCAATTCTGAAATTTTTTGCTTTTTCCTGTTAATCCTAGCATGAAAAAGAAGATTCAAAGAGAGTGAGATGCCAGCTCCTTTCATTCAGTCAGTAGCTTCAAACATTTCTGGTATATGAAAAACATGTTTTTCAATGGCAAAAATCAATGAATATTGTAAATGCACAAACAGTAATATCTCCACATTGCAAGGTGCAATTCTGAAATTTTTTGCTTTTTCCTGTTAATCCTAGCATGATAAAGAAGATTCAAAGAGAGTGAGATGCCAGCTCCTTTCATTCAGTCAGTAGCTTCAAACATTTCTGGTATATGAAAAACATGTTTTTCAATGGCAAAAATCAATGAATATTGTAAATGCACAAACAGTAATATCTCCACATTGCAAGGTGCAATTCTGAAATTTTTTGTTTTTTCCTGCTAATCCTAGCATGATAAAGAAGATTCAAAGAGAGTGAGATGCCAGCTCCTTTCATTCAGTCAGTAGCTTCAAACATTTCTGGACGTTTTTCAATGGCAAAAATCAATGAATATTGTAAATGCACAAACAGTAATATCTCCACATTGCAAGGTGCAATTCTGAAATTTTTTGCTTTTTCCTGCTAATCCTAGCATGATAAAGAAGATTCAAAGAGAGTGAGATGCCAGCTCCTTTCATTCAGTCAGTAGCTTCAAACATTTCTGGTATATGAAAAACATGTTTTTCAATGGCAAAAATCAATGAATATTGTAAATGCACAAACAGTAATATCTCCACATTGCAAGGTGCAATTCTGAAATTTTTTGCTTTTTCCTGCTAATCCTAGCATGATAAAGAAGATTCAAAGAGAGTGAGATGCCAGCTCCTTTCATTCAGTCAGTAGCTTCAAACATTTCTGGTATATGAAAAACATGTTTTTCAAAGGCAAAAATCAATGAATATTGTAAATGCACAAACAGTAATATCTCCACATTGCAAGGTGCAATTCTGAAATTTTTTGCTTTTTCCTGCTAATCCTAGCATGATAAAGAAGATTCAAAGAGAGTGAGATGCCAGCTCCTTTCATTCAGTCAGTAGCTTCAAACATTTCTGGACGTTTTTCAATGGCAAAAATCAATGAATATTGTAAATGCACAAACAGTAATATCTCCACATTGCAAGGTGCAATTCTGAAATTTTTTGCTTTTTCCTGCTAATCCTAGCATGATAAAGAAGATTCAAAGAGAGTGAGATGCCAGCTCCTTTCATTCAGTCAGTAGCTTCAAACATTTCTGGACGTTTTTCAATGGCAAAAATCAATGAATATTGTAAATGCACAAACAGTAATATCTCCACATTGCAAGGTGCAATTCTGAAATTTTTTGCTTTTTCCTGTTAATCCTAGCATGATAAAGAAGATTCAAAGAGAGTGAGATGCCAGCTCCTTTCATTCAGTCAGTAGCTTCAAACATTTCTGGTATATGAAAAACATGTTTTTCAATGGCAAAAATCAATGAATATTGTAAATGCACAAACAGTAATATCTCCACATTGCAAGGTGCAATTCTGAAATTTTTTGCTTTTTCCTGTTAATCCTAGCATGATAAAGAAGATTCAAAGAGAGTGAGATGCCAGCTCCTTTCATTCAGTCAGTAGCTTCAAACATTTCTGGTATATGAAAAACATGTTTTTCAATGGCAAAAATCAATGAATATTGTAAATGCACAAACAGTAATATCTCCACATTGCAAGGTGCAATTCTGAAATTTTTTGCTTTTTCCTGTTAATCCTAGCATGATAAAGAAGATTCAAAGAGAGTGAGATGCCAGCTCCTTTCATTCAGTCAGTAGCTTCAAACATTTCTGGTATATGAAAAACATGTTTTTCAATGGCAAAAATCAATGAATATTGTAAATGCACAAACAGTAATATCTCCACATTGCAAGGTGCAATTCTGAAATTTTTTGCTTTTTCCTGCTAATCCTAGCATGATAAAGAAGATTCAAAGAGAGTGAGATGCCAGCTCCTTTCATTCAGTCAGTAGCTTCAAACATTTCTGGTATATGAAAAACATGTTTTTCAATGGCAAAAATCAATGAATATTGTAAATGCACAAACAGTAATATCTCCACATTGCAAGGTGCAATTCTGAAATTTTTTGCTTTTTCTTGCTAATCCTAGCATGATAAAGAAGATTCAAAGAGAGTGAGATGCCAGCTCCTTTCATTCAGTCAGTAGCTTCAAACATTTCTGGTATATGAAAAACATGTTTTTCAATGGCAAAAATCAATGAATATTGTAAATGCACAAACAGTAATATCTCCACATTGCAAGGTGCAATTCTGAAATTTTTAGCTTTTTCCTGTTAATCCTAGCATGATAAAGAAGATTCAAAGAGAGTGAGATGCCAGCTCCTTTCATTCAGTCAGTAGCTTCAAACATTTCTGGACGTTTTTCAATGGCAAAAATCAATGAATATTGTAAATGCACAAACAGTAATATCTCCACATTGCAAGGTGCAATTCTGAATTTTTTTGCTTTTTCCTGTAAATCCTAGCATGATAAAGAAGATTCAAAGAGAGTGAGATGCCAGCTCCTTTCATTCAGTCAGTAGCTTCAAACATTTCTGGTATATGAAAAACATGTTTTTCAATGGCAAAAATCAATGAATATTGTAAATGCACAAACAGTAATATCTCCATATTGCAAGGTGCAATTCTGAAATTTTTTGCTTTTTCCTGCTAATCCTAGCATGATAAAGAAGATTCAAAGAGAGTGAGATGCCAGCTCCTTTCATTCAGTCAGTAGCTTCAAACATTTCTGGACGTTTTTCAATGGCAAAAATCAATGAATATTGTAAATGCACAAACAGTAATATCTCCACATTGCAAGGTGCAATTCTGAAATTTTTTGCTTTTTCCTGTTAATCCTAGCATGATAAAGAAGATTCAAAGAGAGTGAGATGCCAGCTCCTTTCATTCAGTCAGTAGCTTCAAACATTTCTGGTATATGAAAAACATGTTTTTCAATGGCAAAAATCAATGAATATTGTAAATGCACAAACAGTAATATCTCCACATTGCAAGGTGCAATTCTGAAATTTTTTGCTTTTTCCTGCTAATCCTAGCATGATAAAGAAGATTCAAAGAGAGTGAGATGCCAGCTCCTTTCATTCAGTCAGTAGCTTCAAACATTTCTGGTATATGAAAAACATGTTTTTCAATGGCAAAAATCAATGAATATTGTAAATGCACAAACAGTAATATCTCCACATTGCAAGGTGCAATTCTGAAATTTTTAGCTTTTTCCTGTTAATCCTAGCATGATAAAGAAGATTCAAAGAGAGTGAGATGCCAGCTCCTTTCATTCAGTCAGCAGCTTCAAACATTTCTGGACGTTTTTCAATGGCAAAAATCAATGAATATTGTAAATGCACAAACAGTAATATCTCCACATTGCAAGGTGCAATTCTGAAATTTTTTGCTTTTTCCTGTTAATCCTAGCATGATAAAGAAGATTCAAAGAGAGTGAGATGCCAGCTCCTTTCATTCAGTCAGTAGCTTCAAACATTTCTGGTATATGAAAAACATGTTTTTCAATGGCAAAAATCAATGAATATTGTAAATGCACAAACAGTAATATCTCCACATTGCAAGGTGCAATTCTGAATTTTTTTGCTTTTTCCTGCTAATCCTAGCATGATAAAGAAGATTCAAAGAGAGTGAGATGCCAGCTCCTTTCATTCAGTCAGTAGCTTCAAACATTTCTGGACGTTTTTCAATGGCAAAAATCAATGAATATTGTAAATGCACAAACAGTAATATCTCCACATTGCAAGGTGCAATTCTGAAATTTTTTGCTTTTTCCTGTTAATCCTAGCATGATAAAGAAGATTCAAAGAGAGTGAGATGCCAGCTCCTTTCATTCAGTCAGTAGCTTCAAACATTTCTGGTATATGAAAAACATGTTTTTCAATGGCAAAAATCAATGAATATTGTAAATGCACAAACAGTAATATATCCACATTGCAAGGTGCAATTCTGAAATTTTTTGCTTTTTCCTGTTAATCCTAGCATGATAAAGAAGATTCAAAGAGAGTGAGATGCCAGCTCCTTTCATTCAGTCAGTAGCTTCAAACATTTCTGGTATATGAAAAACATGTTTTTCAATGGCAAAAATCAATGAATATTGTAACTGCACAAACAGTAATATCTCCACATTGCAAGGTGCAATTCTGAAATTTTTGCTTTTTCCTGCTAATCCTAGCATGATAAAGAAGATTCAAAGAGAGTGAGATGCCAGCTCCTTTCATTCAGTCAGTAGCTTCAAACATTTCTGGACGTTTTTCAATGGCAAAAATCAATGAATATTGTAAATGCACAAACAGTAATATCTCCACATTGCAAGGTGCAATTCTGAAATTTTTTGCTTTTTCCTGTTAATCCTAGCATGATAAAGAAGATTCAAAGAGAGTGAGATGCCAGCTCCTTTCATTCAGTCAGTAGCTTCAAACATTTCTGGTATATGAAAAACATGTTTTTCAATGGCAAAAATCAATGAATATTGTAAATGCACAAACAGTAATATCTCCACATTGCAAGGTGCAATTCTGAAATTTTTTGCTTTTTCCTGCTAATCCTAGCATGATAAAGAAGATTCAAAGAGAGTGAGATGCCAGCTCCTTTCATTCAGTCAGTAGCTTCAAACATTTCTGGTATATGAAAAACATGTTTTTCAATGGCAAAAATCAATGAATATTGTAAATGCACAAACAGTAATATCTCCACATTGCAAGGTGCAATTCTGAAATTTTTTGCTTTTTCCTGCTAATCCTAGCATGATAAAGAAGATTCAAAGAGAGTGAGATGCCAGCTCCTTTCATTCAGTCAGTAGCTTCAAACATTTCTGGACGTTTTTCAATGGCAAAAATCAATGAATATTGTAAATGCACAAACAGTAATATCTCCACATTGCAAGGTGAAATTCTGAAATTTTTTGCTTTTTCCTGTTAATCCTAGCATGATAAAGAAGATTCAAAGAGAGTGAGATGCCAGCTCCTTTCATTCAGTCAGTAGCTTCAAACATTTCTGGTATATGAAAAACATGTTTTTCAATGGCAAAAATCAATGAATATTGTAAATGCACAAACAGTAATATCTCCACATTGCAAGGTGCAATTCTGAAATTTTTTGCTTTTTCCTGTTAATCCTAGCATGATAAAGAAGATTCAAAGAGAGTGAGATGCCAGCTCCTTTCATTCAGTCAGTAGCTTCAAACATTTCTGGTATATGAAAAACATGTTTTTCAATGGCAAAAATCAATGAATATTGTAAATGCACAAACAGTAATATCTCCACATTGCAAGGTGCAATTCTGAAATTTTTTGCTTTTTCCTGCTAATCCTAGCATGATAAAGAAGATTCAAAGAGAGTGAGATGCCAGCTCCTTTCATTCAGTCAGTAGCTTCAAACATTTATGGACGGTTTTCAATGGCAAAAATCAATGAATATTGTAAATGCACAAACAGTAATATCTCCACATTGCAAGGTGCAATTCTGAAATTTTTTGCTTTTTCCTGTTAATCCTAGCATGATAAAGAAGATTCAAAGAGAGTGAGATGCCAGCTCCTTTCATTCAGTCAGTAGCTTCAAACATTTCTGGTATATGAAAAACATGTTTTTCAATGGCAAAAATCAATGAATATTGTAAATGCACAAACAGTAATATCTCCACATTGCAAGGTGCAATTCTGAAATTTTTTGCTTTTTCCTGCTAATCCTAGCATGATAAAGAAGATTCAAAGAGAGTGAGATGCCAGCTCCTTTCATTCAGTCAGTAGCTTCAAACATTTCTGGTATATGAAAAACATGTTTTTCAATGGCAAAAATCAATGAATATTGTAAATGCACAAACAGTAATATCTCCACATTGCAAGGTGCAATTCGGAAATTTTTTGCTTTTTCCTGCTAATCCTAGCATGATAAAGAAGATTCAAAGAGAGTGAGATGCCAGCTCCTTTCATTCAGTCAGTAGCTTCAAACATTTCTGGTATATGAATAACATGATGTTTTTCAATGGCAAAAATCAATGAATATTGTAAATGCACAAACAGTAATATCTCCACATTGCAAGGTGCAATTCTGAAATTTTTTGCTTTTTCCTGCTAATCCTAGCATGATAAAGAAGATTCAAAGAGAGTGAGATGCCAGCTCCTTTCATTCAGTCAGTAGCTTCAAACATTTCTGGACGTTTTTCAATGGCAAAAATCAATGAATATTGTAAATGCACAAACAGTAATATCTCCACATTGCAAGGTGCAATTCTGAAATTTTTTGCTTTTTCCTGTTAATCCTAGCATGATAAAGAAGATTTAAAGAGAGTGAGATGCCAGCTCTTTTCATTCAGTCAGTAGCTTCAAACATTTCTGGTATATGAAAAACATGTTTTTCAATGGCAAAAATCAATGAATATTGTAAATGCACAAACAGTAATATCTCCACATTGCAAGGTGCAATTCTGAAATTTTTTGCTTTTTCCTGCTAATCCTAGCATGATAAAGAAGATTCAAAGAGAGTGAGATGCCAGCTCCTTTCATTCAGTCAGTAGCTTCAAACATTTCTGGTATATGAATAACATGATGTTTTTCAATGGCAAAAATCAATGAATATTGTAAATGCACAAACAGTAATATCTCCACATTGCAAGGTGCAATTCTGAAATTTTTTGCTTTTTCCTGCTAATCCTAGCATGATAAAGAAGATTCAAAGAGAGTGAGATGCCAGCTCCCTTCATTCAGTCAGTAGCTTCAAACATTTCTGGACGTTTTTCAATGGCAAAAATCAATGAATATTGTAAATGCACAAACAGTAATATCTCCACATTGCAAGGTGCAATTCTGAAATTTTTTGCTTTTTCCTGTTAATCCTAGCATGATAAAGAAGATTTAAAGAGAGTGAGATGCCAGCTCCTTTCATTCAGTCAGTAGCTTCAAACATTTCTGGTATATGAAAAACATGTTTTTCAATGGCAAAAATCAATGAATATTGTAAATGCACAAACAGTAATATCTCCACATTGCAAGGTGCAATTCTGAAATTTTTTGCTTTTTCCTGCTAATCCTAGCATGATAAAGAAGATTCAAAGAGAGTGAGATGCCAGCTCCTTTCATTCAGTCAGTAGCTTCAAACATTTCTGGTATATGAAAAACATGTTTTTCAATGGCAAAAATCAATGAATATTGTAAATGCACAAACAGTAATATCTCCACATTGCAAGGTGCAATTCTGAAATTTTTTGCTTTTTCCTGCTAATCCTAGCATGATAAAGAAGATTCAAAGAGAGTGAGATGCCAGCTCCTTTCATTCAGTCAGTAGCTTCAAACATTTCTGGTATATGAAAAACATGTTTTTCAATGGCAAAAATCAATGAATATTGTAAATGCACAAACAGTAATATCTCCACATTGCAAGGTGCAATTCTGAAATTTTTTGCTTTTTCCTGCTAATCCTAGCATGATAAAGAAGATTCAAAGAGAGTGAGATGCCAGCTCCTTTCATTCAGTCAGTAGCTTCAAACATTTCTGGACGTTTTTCAATGGCAAAAATCAATGAATATTGTAAATGCACAAACAATAATATCTCCACATTGCAAGGTGCAATTCTGAAATTTTTTGCTTTTTCCTGTTAATCCTAGCATGATAAAGAAGATTCAAAGAGAGTGAGATGCCAGCTCCTTTCATTCAGTCAGTAGCTTCAAACATTTCTGGTATATGAAAAACATGTTTTTCAATGGCAAAAATCAATGAATATTGTAAATGCACAAACAGTAATATCTCCACATTGCAAGGTGCAATTCTGAAATTTTTAGCTTTTTCCTGCTAATCCTAGCATGATAAAGAAGATTCAAAGAGAGTGAGATGCCAGCTCCTTTCATTCAGTCAGTAGCTTCAAACATTTCTGGTATATGAAAAACATGTTTTTCAATGGCAAAAATCAATGAATATTGTAAATGCACAAACAGTAATATCTCCACATTGCAAGGTGCAATTCAGAAATTTTTTGCTTTTTCCTGCTAATCCTAGCATGATAAAGAAGATTCAAAGAGAGTGAGATGCCAGCTCCTTTCATTCAGTCAGTAGCTTCAAACATTTCTGGTATATGAAAAACATGTTTTTCAATGGCAAAAATCAATGAATATTGTAAATGCACAAACAGTAATATCTCCACATTGCAAGGTGCAATTCTGAAATTTTTTGCTTTTTCCTGCTAATCCTAGCATGATAAAGAAGATTCAAAGAGAGTGAGATGCCAGCTCCTTTCATTCAGTCAGTAGCTTCAAACATTTCTGGTATATGAATAACATGATGTTTTTCAATGGCAAAAATCAATGAATATTGTAAATGCACAAACAGTAATATCTCCACATTGCAAGGTGCAATTCTGAAATTTTTTGCTTTTTCCTGCTAATCCTAGCATGATAAAGAAGATTCATAGAGAGTGAGATGCCAGCTCCTTTCATTCAGTCAGTAGCTTCAAACATTTCTGGACGTTTTTCAATGGCAAAAATCAATGAATATTGTAAATGCACAAACAGTAATATCTCCACATTGCAAGGTGCAATTCTGAAATTTTTTGCTTTTTCCTGTTAATCCTAGCATGATAAAGAAGATTCAAAGAGAGTGAGATGCCAGCTCCTTTCATTCAGTCAGTAGCTTCAAACATTTCTGGTATATGAAAAACATGTTTTTCAATGGCAAAAATCAATGAATATTGTAAATGCACAAACAGTAATATCTCCACATTGCAAGGTGCAATTCTGAAATTTTTTGATTTTTCCTGTTAATCCTAGCATGATAAAGAAGATTCAAAGAGAGTGAGATGCCAGCTCCTTTCATTCAGTCAGTAGCTTCAAACATTTCTGGTATATGAAAAACATGTTTTTCAATGGCAAAAATCAATGAATATTGTAAATGCACAAACAGTAATATCTCCACATTGCAAGGTGCAATTCTGAAATTTTTTGCTTTTTCCTGCTAATCCTAGCATGATAAAGAAGATTCAAAGAGAGTGAGATACCAGCTCCTTTCATTCAGTCAGTAGCTTCAAACATTTCTTGACGTTTTTCAATGGCAAAAATCAATGAATATTGTAAATGCACAAACAGTAATATCTCCACATTGCAAGGTGCAATTCTGAAATTTTTTGCTTTTTCCTGTTAATCCTAGCATGATAAAGAAGATTCAAAGAGAGTGAGATGCCAGCTCCTTTCATTCAGTCAGTAGCTTCAAACATTTCTGGTATATGAAAAACATGTTTTTCAATGGCAAAAATCAATGAATATTGTAAATGCACAAACAGTAATATCTCCACATTGCAAGGTGCAATTCTGAAATTTTTTGCTTTTTCCTGTTAATCCTAGCATGATAAAGAAGATTCAAAGAGAGTGAGATGCCAGCTCCTTTCATTCAGTCAGTAGCTTCAAACATTTCTGGTATATGAAAAACATGTTTTTCAATGGCAAAAATCAATGAATATTGTAAATGCACAAACAGTAATATCTCCACATTGCAAGGTGCAATTCTGAAATTTTTTGCTTTTTCCTGCTAATCCTAGCATGATAAAGAAGATTCAAAGAGAGTGAGATGCCAGCTCCTTTCATTCAGTCAGTAGCTTCAAACATTTCTGGTATATGAATAACATGATGTTTTTCAATGGCAAAAATCAATGAATATTGTAAATGCACAAACAGTAATTTCTCCGCATTGCAAGGTGCAATTCTGAAATTTTTTGCTTTTTCCTGCTCCTCTTAGCATGATAAAGAAGATTCAAAGAGAGTGAGATGCCAGCTCCTTTCATTCAGTCAGTAGCTTCAATCATTTCTGGACGTTTTTCAATGGCAAAAATCAATGAATATTGTAAATGCACAAACAGTAATTTCTCCGCATTGCAAGGTGCAATTCTGAAAATTTTTGCTTTTTCCTGCTCCTCTTAGCATGATAAAGAAGTTTCAAAGAGAGTGAGATGCCAGCTCCTTTCATTCAGTCAGTAGCTTCAATAATTTCTGGACGTTTTTCAATGGCAAAAATCAATGAATATTGTAAATGCACAAACAGTAATTTCTCCGCATTGCAAGGTGCAATTCTGAAATTTTTTGCTTTTTCCTGCTCGTCTTAGCATGATAAACAAGATTCAAAGAGAGTGAGATGCCAGCTCCTTTCATTCAGTCAGTAGCTTCAATCATTTCTGGACATTTTTCAATGGCAAAAATCAATGAATATTGTAAATGCACAAACAGTAATTTATCCGCATTGCAAGGTGCAATTCTGAAATTTTTTGCTTTTTCCTGCTCCTCTTAGCATGATAAAGAAGATTCAAAGAGAGTGAGATGCCAGCTCCTTTCATTCAGTCAGTAGCTTCAAACATTTCTGGTATATGAATAACATGATGTTTTTCAATGGCAAAAATCAATGAATATTGTAAATGCACAAACAGTAATTTCTCCGCATTGCAAGGTGCAATTCTGAAATTTTTTGCTTTTTCCTGCTCCTCTTAGCATGATAAAGAAGATTCAAAGAGAGTGAGATGCCAGCTCCTTTCATTCAGTCAGTAGCTTCAATCATTTCTGGACGTTTTTCAATGGCAAAAATCAATGAATATTGTAAATGCACAAACAGTAATTTCTCCGCATTGCAAGGTGCAATTCTGAAATTTTTTGCTTTTTCCTGCTCCTCTTAGCATTATGAAGAAGATTCAAAGAGAGTGAGATGCCAGCTCCTTTCATTCAGTCAGTAGCTTCAAACATTTCTGGTATATGAATAACATGATGTTTTTCAATGGCAAAAATCAATGAATATTGTAAATGCACAAACAGTAATTTCTCCGCATTGCAAGGTGCAATTCTGAAATTTTTTGCTTTTTCCTGCTCCTCTTAGCATGATAAAGAAGATTCAAAGAGAGTGAGATGCCAGCTCCTTTCGTTCAGTCAGTAGCTTCAATCATTTCTGGACGTTTTTCAATGGCAAAAATCATTGAATATTGTAAATGCACAAACAGTAATTTCTCCGCATTGCAAGGTGCAATTCTGAAATTTTTTACTTTTTCCTGCTCCTCTTAGCATGATAAAGAAGATTCAAAGAGTGTGAGATGCCAGCTCCTTTCATTCAGTCAGTAGCTTCAATCATTTCTGGTATATGAATAACATGATGTTTTTCAATGGCAAAAATCAATGAATATTGTAAATGCACAAACAGTAATTTCTCCGCATTGCAAGGTGCAATTCTGAAATTTTTTGCTTTTTCCTGCTCCTCTTAGCATGATAAACAAGATTCAAAGAGAGTGAGATAACAGCTCCTTTTATTCAGTCAGTAGCTTCAATCATTTCTGGACGTTTTTCAATGGCAAAAATCAATGAATATTGTAAATGCACAAACAGTAATTTCTCCGCATTGCAAGGTGCAATTCTGAAATTTTTTGCTTTTTCCTGCTCCTCTTAACATGATAAAGAAGATTCAAAGAGAGTGAGATGCCAGCTCCTTTCATTCAGTCAGTAGCTTCAATCATTTCTGGACGTTTTTCAATTGCAAAAATCAATGAATATTGTAAATGCACAAACAGTAATTTCTCCGCATTGCAAGGTGCAATTCTGAAATTTTTTGCTTTTTCCTGCTCCTCTTAGCATGATAAAGAAGATTCAAAGAGAGTGAGTTGCCAGCTTCTTTCATTCAGTCAGTAGCTTCAAACATTTCTGGGATATGAATAACATGATGTTTTTCAATGGCAAAAATCAATGAATATTGTAAATGCACAAACAGTAATTTCTCCGCATTGCAAGGTGCAATTCTGAAATTTTTTGCTTTTTCCTGCTCCTCTTAGCATGATAAAGAAGATTCAAAGAGAATGAGATGCCAGCTCCTTTCATTCAGTCAGTAGCTTAAATCATTTCTGGACGTTTTTCAATGGCAAAAATCAATGAATATTGTAAATGCACAAACAGTAATTTCTCCGCATTGCAAGGTGCAATTCTGAAATTTTTTGCTTTTTCCTGCTCCTCTTAGCATGATAAAGAAGATTCAAAGAGAGTGAGATGCCAGCTCCTTTCATTCAGTCAGTAGCTTCAATCATTTCTGGACGTTTTTCAATGGCAAAAATCAATGAATATTGTAAAAGCACAAACAGTAATTTCTCCGCATTGCAAGGTGCAATTCTGAAATTTTTTGCTTTTTCCTGCTCCTCTTAGCATGATAAAGAAGATTCAAAGAGAGTGAGATGCCAGCTCCTTTCATTCAGTCAGTAGCTTCAATCATTTCTGGTATATGAATAACATGATGTTTTTCAATGGCAAAAATCAATGAATATTGTAAATGCACAAACAGTAATTTCTCCGCATTGCAAGTTGCAATTCTGAAATTTTTTGCTTTTTCCTGCTCCTCTTAGCATGATAAAGAAGATTCAAAGAGAGTGAGATGCCAGCTCCTTTCATTCAGTCAGTAGCTTCAATCATTTCTGGACGTTTTTCAATGGCAAAAAATCAATGAATATTGTAAATGCACAAACAGTAATTTCTCCGCATTGCAAGGTGCAATTCTGAAATTTTTTGCTTTTTCCTGCTCCTCTTAGCATGATAAAGAAGATTCAAAGAGAGTGAGATGCCAGCTCCTTTCATTCAGTCAGTAGCTTCAATCATTTCTGGACGTTTTTCAATGGCAAAAATCAATGAATATTGTAAATGCACAAACAGTAATTTCTCCGCATTGCAAGGTGCAATTCTGAAATTTTTTGCTTTTTCCTGCTCCTCTTAGCATGATAAAGAAGATTCAAAGAGAGTGAGATGCCAGCTCCTTTCATTCAGTCAGTAGCTTCAATCATTTCTGGTATATGAATAACATGATGTTTTTCAATGGCAAAAATCAATGAATATTGTAAATGCACAAACAGTAATTTCTCCGCATTGCAAGGTGCAATTCTGAAATTTTTTGCTTTTTCCTGCTCCTCTTAGCATGATAAAGAAGATTCAAAGAGAGTGAGATGCCAGCTACTTTCATTCAGTCAGTAGCTTCAATCATTTCTGGACGTTTTTCAATGGCATAAATCAATGAATATTGTAAATGCACAAACAGTAATATCTCCACATTGCAAGGTGCAATTCTGAAATTTTTTGCTTTTTCCTGCTACTCCTAGCATGATAAAGAAGATTCAAAGAGAGTGAGATGCCTGCTCCTTTCATTCAGTCAGTAGCTTCAAACATTTCTGGACGTTTTTCAATGGCAAAAATCAATGAATATTGTAAATGCACAAACAGTAATATCTCCACATTGCAAGGTGCAATTCTGAAATTTTTTGCTTTTTCCTGCTAATCCTAGCATGATAAAGAAGATTCAAAGAGAGTAAGATGCCAGCTCCTTTCATTCAGTCAGTAGCTTCAAACATTTCTGGACGTTTTTCAATGGCAAAAATCAATGAATATTGTAAATGCACAAACAGTAATTTCTCCGCATTGCAAGGTGCAATTCTGAAATTTTTTGCTTTTTCCTGCTCCTCTTAGCATGATAAAGAAGATTCAAAGAGAGTGAGATGCCAGCTCCTTTCATTCAGTCAGTAGCTTCAATCATTTCTGGACGTTTTTGAATGGCAAAAATCAATGAATATTGTAAATGCACAAACAGTAATTTCTCCGCATTGTAAGGTGCAATTCTGAAATTTTTTGCTTTTTCCTGCTCCTCTTAGCATGATAAAGAAGATTCAAAGATAGTGAGATGCCAGCTTCTTTCATTCAGTCAGTAGCTTCAAACATTTCTGGTATATGAATAACATGATGTTTTTCAATGGCAAAAATCAATGAATATTGTAAATGCACAAACAGTAATTTCTCCGCATTGCAAGTTGCAATTCTGAAATTTTTTGCTTTTTCCTGCTCCTCTTAGCATGATAAAGAAAATTCAAAGAGAGTGAGATGCCAGCTACTTTCATTCAGTCAGTAGCTTCAATCATTTCTGGACGTTTTTCAATGGCAAAAATCAATGAATATTGTAAATGCACAAACAGTAATTTCTCCGCATTGCAAGTTGCAATTCTGAAATTTTTTGCTTTTTCCTGCTCCTCTTACCATGATAAAGAAGATTCAAAGAGAGTGAGATGCCAGCTCCTTTCATTCAGTCAGTAGCTTCAATCATTTCTGGACGTTTTTCAATGGCAAAAATCAATGAATATTGTAAATGCACAAACAGTAATTTCTCCGCATTGCAAGGTGCAATTCTGAAATTTTTTGCTTTTTCCTGCTCCTCTTAGCATGATAAAGAAGATTCAAAAAGAGTGAGATGCCAGCTCCTTTCATTCAGTCAGTAGCTTCAATCATTTCTGGACGTTTTTCAATGGCAAAAATCAATGAATATTGTAAATGCACAAACAGTAATTTCTCCGCATTGCAAGGTGCAATTCTGAAATTTTTTGTTTTTTCCTGCTCCTCTTAGCATGATAAAGAAGATTCAAAGAGAGTGAGATGCCAGCTCCTTTCATTCAGTCAGTAGCTTCAATCATTTCTGGTATATGAATAACATGATGTTTTTCAATGGCAAAAATCAATGAATATTGTAAATGCACAAACAGTAATTTCTCCGCATTGCAAGGTGCAATTCTGAAATTTTTTGCTTTTTCCTGCTCCTCTTAGCATGATAAAGAAGATTCAAAGAGAGTGAGATGCCAGCTCCTTTCATTCAGTCAGTAGCTTCAATCATTTCTGGACGTTTTTCAATGGCAAAAATCAATGAATATTGTAAATGCACAAACAGTAATTTCTCCGCATTGCAAGGTGCAATTCTGAAATTTTTTGCTTTTTCCTGCTCCTCTTAGCATCATAAAGAAGATTCAAAGAGAGTGAGATGCCAGCTCCTTTCATTCAGTCAGTAGCTTCAATCATTTCTGGACGTTTTTCAATGGCAAAAATCAATGAATATTGTAAATGCACAAACAGTAATTTCTCCGCATTGCAAGGTGCAATTCTGAAATTTTTTGCTTTTTCCTGCTCCTCTTAGCATGATAAAGAAGATTCAAAGAGAGTGAGATGCCAGCTCCTTTCATTCAGTCAGTAGCTTCAATTATTTCTGGTATATGAATAACATGATGTTTTTCAATGTCAAAAATCAATGAATATTGTAAATGCACAAACAGTAATTTCTCCGCATTGCAAGGTGCAATTCTGAAATTTTTTGCTTTTTCCTGCTCCTCTTAGCATGGTAAAGAAGATTCAAAGAGAGTGAGATGCCAACTCCTTTCATTCAGTCAGTAGCTTCAATCATTTCTGGACGTTTTTCAATGGCAAAAATCAATGAATATTGTAAATGCACAAACAGTAATTTCTCCGCATTGCAAGGTGCAATTCTGAAATTTTTTGCTTTTTCCTGCTCCTCTTAGCATGATAAAGAAGATTCAAAGAGAGTGAGATGCCAGCTCCTTTCATTCAGTCAGTAGCTTCAATCATTTCTAGACGTTTTTCAATGGCAAAAATCAATGAATATTGTAAATGCACAAACAGTAATTTCTCCGCATTGCAAGGTGCAATTCTGAAATTTTTTGCTTTTTCCTGCTCCTCTTAGCATGATAAAGAAGATTCAAAGAGAGTGAGATGCCAGCTCCTTTCATTCAGTCAGTAGCTTCAATCATTTCTGGGTATGAATAACATGATGTTTTTCAATGGCAAAAATCAATGAATATTGTAAATGCACAAACAGTAATTTCTCCACATTGCAAGGTGCAATTCTGAAATTTTTTGCTTTTTCCTGCTCCTCTTAGCATGATAAAGAAGATTCAAAGAGAGTGAGATGCCAGCTCCTTTCATTCAGTCAGTAGCTTCAATCATTTCTGGACGTTTTTCAATGGCAAAAATCAATGAATATTGTAAATGCACAAACAGTAATTTCTCCGCATTGCAAGGTGCAATTCTGAAATTTTTTGCTTTTTCCTGCTCCTCTTAGCATGATAAAGAAGATTCAAAGAGAGTGAGATGCCAGCTCCTTTCATTCAGTCAGTAGTTTCAATCATTTCTGGACGTTTTTCAATGGCAAAAATCAATGAATATTGTAAATGCACAAACAGTAATTTCTCCGCATTGCAAGGTGCAATTCTGAATTTTTTTGCTTTTTCCTGCTCCTCTTAGCATGATAAAGAAGATTCAAAGAGAGTGAGATGCCAGCTCCTTTCATTCAGTCAGTAGCTTCAAACATTTCTGGTATAAACATTTCTGGACGTTTTTCAATGGCAAAAATCAATGAATATTGTAAATGCACAAACAGTAATATCTCCACATTGCAAGGTGCAATTCTGAAATTTTTTGCTTTTTCCTGCTAATCCTAGCATGATAAAGAAGATTCAAATAGAGTGAGATGCCAGCTCCTTTCATTCAGTCAGTAGCTTCAAACATTTCTGGACGTTTTTCAATGGCAAAAATCAATGAATATTGTAAATGCACAAACAGTAATATCTCCACATTGCAAGGTGCAATTCTGAAATTTTTTGCTTTTTCCTGCTAATCCTAGCATGATAAAGAAGATTCAAAGAGAGTGAAATGCCAGCTCCTTTCATTCAGTCAGTAGCTTCAAACATTTCTGGTATATGAATAACATGATGTTTTTCAATGGCAAAAATCAATGAATATTGTAAATGCACAAACAGTAATATCTCCACATTGCAAGGGGCAATTCTGAAATTTTTTGCTTTTTCCTGCTAATCCTAGCATGATAAAGAAGATTCAAAGAGAGTGAGATGCCAGCTCCTTTCATTCAGTCAGTAGCTTCAAATATTTCTGGACGTTTTTCAATGGAAAAAATCAATGAATATTGTAAATGCACAAACAGTAATATCTCCACATTGCAAGGTGCAATTCTGAAATTTTTTGCTTTTTCCTGCTACTCCTAGCATGATAAAGAAGATTCAAAGAGAGTGATATGCCAGCTCCTTTCATTCAGTCAGTAGCTTCAAACATTTCTGGACGTTTTTCAATGGCAAAAATCAATGAATATTGTAAATGCACAAACAGTAATTTCTCCGCATTGCAAGTTGCAATTCTGAAATTTTTTGCTTTTTCCTGCTCCTCTTACCATGATAAAGAAGATTCAAAGAGAGTGAGATGCCAGCTCCTTTCATTCAGTCAGTAGCTTCAATCATTTCTGGACGTTTTTCAATGGCAAAAATCAATGAATATTGTAAATGCACAAACAGTAATTTCTCCGCATTGCAAGGTGCAATTCTGAAATTTTTTGCTTTTTCCTGCTCCTCTTAGCATGATAAAGAAGATTCAAAAAGAGTGAGATGCCAGCTCCTTTCATTCAGTCAGTAGCTTCAATCATTTCTGGACGTTTTTCAATGGCAAAAATCAATGAATATTGTAAATGCACAAACAGTAATTTCTCCGCATTGCAAGGTGCAATTCTGAAATTTTTTGTTTTTTCCTGCTCCTCTTAGCATGATAAAGAAGATTCAAAGAGAGTGAGATGCCAGCTCCTTTCATTCAGTCAGTAGCTTCAATCATTTCTGGTATATGAATAACATGATGTTTTTCAATGGCAAAAATCAATGAATATTGTAAATGCACAAACAGTAATTTCTCCGCATTGCAAGGTGCAATTCTGAAATTTTTTGCTTTTTCCTGCTCCTCTTAGCATGATAAAGAAGATTCAAAGAGAGTGAGATGCCAGCTCCTTTCATTCAGTCAGTAGCTTCAATCATTTCTGGACGTTTTTCAATGGCAAAAATCAATGAATATTGTAAATGCACAAACAGTAATTTCTCCGCATTGCAAGGTGCAATTCTGAAATTTTTTGCTTTTTCCTGCTCCTCTTAGCATCATAAAGAAGATTCAAAGAGAGTGAGATGCCAGCTCCTTTCATTCAGTCAGTAGCTTCAATCATTTCTGGACGTTTTTCAATGGCAAAAATCAATGAATATTGTAAATGCACAAACAGTAATTTCTCCGCATTGCAAGGTGCAATTCTGAAATTTTTTGCTTTTTCCTGCTCCTCTTAGCATGATAAAGAAGATTCAAAGAGAGTGAGATGCCAGCTCCTTTCATTCAGTCAGTAGCTTCAATTATTTCTGGTATATGAATAACATGATGTTTTTCAATGTCAAAAATCAATGAATATTGTAAATGCACAAACAGTAATTTCTCCGCATTGCAAGGTGCAATTCTGAAATTTTTTGCTTTTTCCTGCTCCTCTTAGCATGGTAAAGAAGATTCAAAGAGAGTGAGATGCCAACTCCTTTCATTCAGTCAGTAGCTTCAATCATTTCTGGACGTTTTTCAATGGCAAAAATCAATGAATATTGTAAATGCACAAACAGTAATTTCTCCGCATTGCAAGGTGCAATTCTGAAATTTTTTGCTTTTTCCTGCTCCTCTTAGCATGATAAAGAAGATTCAAAGAGAGTGAGATGCCAGCTCCTTTCATTCAGTCAGTAGCTTCAATCATTTCTGGACGTTTTTCAATGGCAAAAATCAATGAATATTGTAAATGCACAAACAGTAATTTCTCCGCATTGCAAGGTGCAATTCTGAAATTTTTTGCTTTTTCCTGCTCCTCTTAGCATGATAAAGAAGATTCAAAGAGAGTGAGATGCCAGCTCCTTTCATTCAGTCAGTAGCTTCAATCATTTCTGGGTATGAATAACATGATGTTTTTCAATGGCAAAAATCAATGAATATTGTAAATGCACAAACAGTAATTTCTCCGCATTGCAAGGTGCAATTCTGAAATTTTTTGCTTTTTCCTGCTTCTCTTAGCATGATAAAGAAGATTCAAAGAGAGTGAGATGCCAGCTCCTTTCATTCAGTCAGTAGTTTCAATCATTTCTGGACGTTTTTCAATGGCAAAAATCAATGAATATTGTAAATGCACAAACAGTAATTTCTCCGCATTGCAAGGTGCAATTCTGAATTTTTTTGCTTTTTCCTGCTCCTCTTAGCATGATAAAGAAGATTCAAAGAGAGTGAGATGCCAGCTCCTTTCATTCAGTCAGTAGCTTCAAACATTTCTGGTATAAACATTTCTGGACGTTTTTCAATGGCAAAAATCAATGAATATTGTAAATGCACAAACAGTAATATCTCCACATTGCAAGGTGCAATTCTGAAATTTTTTGCTTTTTCCTGCTAATCCTAGCATGATAAAGAAGATTCAAATAGAGTGAGATGCCAGCTCCTTTCATTCAGTCAGTAGCTTCAAACATTTCTGGACGTTTTTCAATGGCAAAAATCAATGAATATTGTAAATGCACAAACAGTAATATCTCCACATTGCAAGGTGCAATTCTGAAATTTTTTGCTTTTTCCTGCTAATCCTAGCATGATAAAGAAGATTCAAAGAGAGTGAAATGCCAGCTCCTTTCATTCAGTCAGTAGCTTCAAACATTTCTGGTATATGAATAACATGATGTTTTTCAATGGCAAAAATCAATGAATATTGTAAATGCACAAACAGTAATATCTCCACATTGCAAGGTGCAATTCTGAAATTTTTTGCTTTTTCCTGCTAATCCTAGCATGATAAAGAAGATTCAAAGAGAGTGAGATGCCAGCTCCTTTCATTCAGTCAGTAGCTTCAAATATTTCTGGACGTTTTTCAATGGAAAAAATCAATGAATATTGTAAATGCACAAACAGTAATATCTCCACATTGCAAGGTGCAATTCTGAAATTTTTTGCTTTTTCCTGCTACTCCTAGCATGATAAAGAAGATTCAAAGAGAGTGATATGCCAGCTCCTTTCATTCAGTCAGTAGCTTCAAACATTTCTGGACGTTTTTCAATGGCAAAAATCAATGAATATTGTAAATGCACAAACAGTAATATCTCCACATTGCAAGGTGCAATTCTGAAATTTTTTGCTTTTTCCTGCTAATCCTAGCATGATAAAGAAGATTCAAAGAGAGTGAGATGCCAGCTCCTTTCATTCAGTCAGTAGCTTCAAACATTTCTGGACGTTTTTCAATGGCAAAAATCAATGAATATTGTAAATGCACAAACAGTAATATCTCCACATTGCAAGGTGCAATTCTGAAATTTTTTGCTTTTTCCTGCTAATCCTAGCATGATAAAGAAGATTCAAAGAGAGTGAGATGCCAGCTCCTTTCATTCAGTCAGTAGCTTCAATCATTTCTGGTATATGAATAACATGATGTTTTTCAATGGCAAAAATCAATGAATATTGTAAATGCACAAACAGTAATTTCTCCGCATTGCAAGGTGCAATTCTGAATTTTTTTGCTTTTTCCTGCTCCTCTTAGCATGATAAAGAAGATTCAAAGAGAGTGAGATGCCAGCTCCTTTCATTCAGTCAGTAGCTTCAAACATTTCTGGTATAAACATTTCTGGACGTTTTTCAATGGCAAAAATCAATGAATATTGTAAATGCACAAACAGTAATATCTCCACATTGCAAGGTGCAATTCTGAAATTTTTTGCTTTTTCCTGCTAATCCTATCATGATAAAGAAGATTCAAAGAGAGTGAGATGCCAGCTCCTTTCATTCAGTCAGTAGCTTCAAACATTTCTGGACGTGTTTCAATGGCAAAAATCAATGAATATTGTAAATGCACAAACAGTAATTTCTCCGCATTGCAAGGTGCAATTCTGAATTTTTTTGCTTTTTCCTGCTCCTCTTAGCATAATAAAGAAGATTCAAAGAGAGTGAGATGCCAGCTCCTTTCATTCAGTCAGTAGCTTCAAACATTTCTGGTATAAACATTTCTGGACGTTTTTCAATGGCAAAAATCAATGAATATTGTAAATGCACAAACAGTAATATCTCCACATTGCAAGGTGCAATTCTGAAATTTTTTGCTTTTTCCTGCTAATCCTAGCATGATAAAGAAGATTCAAATAGAGTGAGATGCCAGCTCCTTTCATTCAGTCAGTAGCTTCAAACATTTCTGGACGTTTTTCAATGGCAAAAATCAATGAATATTGTAAATGCACAAACAGTAATATCTCCACATTGCAAGGTGCAATTATGAAATTTTTTGCTTTTTCCTGCTAATCCTAGCATGATAAAGAAGATTCAAAGAGAGTGAGATGCCAGCTCCTTTCATTCAGTCAGTAGCTTCAAACATTTCTGGTATATGAATAACATGATGTTTTTCAATGGCAAAAATCAATGAATATTGTAAATGCACAAACAGTAATATCTCCACATTGCAAGGTGCAATTCTGAAATTTTTTGCTTTTTCCTGCTAATCCTAGCATGATAAAGAAGATTCAAAGAGAGTGAGATGCCAGCTCCTTTCATTCAGTCAGTAGCTTCAAACATTTCTGGACGTTTTTCAATGGAAAAAATCAATGAATATTGTAAATGCACAAACTGTAATATCTCCACATTGCAAGGTGCAATTCTGAAATTTTTTGCTTTTTCCTGCTACTCCTAGCATGATAAAGAAGATTCAAAGAGAGTGAGATGCCAGCTCCTTTCATTCAGTCAGTAGCTTCAAACATTTCTGGACTTTTTTCAATGGCAAAAATCAATGAATATTGTAAATGCACAAACAGTAATATCTCCACATTGCAAGGTGCAATTCTGAAATTTTTTGCTTTTTCCTGCTAATCCTAGCATGATAAAGAAGATTCAAAGAGAGTGAGATGCCAGCTCCTTTCATTCAGTCAGTAGCTTCAAACATTTCTGGACGTTTTTCAATGGCAAAAATCAATGAATATTGTAAATGCACAAACAGTAATAACTCCACATTTCAAGGTGCAATTCTGAAATTTTTTGCTTTTTCCTGCTAATCCTAGCATGATAAAGAAGATTCAAAGAGAGTGAGATGCCAGCTCCTTTCATTCAGTCAGTAGCTTCAATCATTTCTGGTATATGAATAACATGATGTTTTTCAATGGCAAAAAATCAATGAATATTGTAAATGCACAAACAGTAATTTCTCCGCATTGCAAGGTGCAATTCTGAAATTTTTTGCTTTTTCCTGCTCCTCTTAGCATGATAAATAAGATTCAAAGAGAGTGAGATGCCAGCTCCTTTCATTCAGTCAGTAGCTTCAAACATTTCTGGTATAAACATTTCTGGACGTTTTTCAATGGCAAAAATCAATGAATATTGTAAATGCACAAACAGTAATATCTCCACATTGCAAGGTGCAATTCTGAAATTTTTTGCTTTTTCCTGCTAACCCTAGCATGATAAAGAAGATTCAAAGAGAGTGAGATGCCAGCTCCTTGCATTCAGTCAGTAGCTTCAAACATTTCTGGACGTTTTTCAATGGCAAAAATCAATGAATATTGTAAATGCACAAACAGTAATATCTCCACATTGCAAGGTGCAATTCTGAAATTTTTTGCTTTTTCCTGCTAATCCTAGCATGATAAAGAAGATTCAAAGAGAGTGAGATGCCAGCTCCTTTCATTCAGTCAGTAGCTTCAAACATTTCTGGACGTTTTTCAATGGCAAAAATCAATGAATATTGTAAATGCACAAACAGTAATATCTCCACATTTCAAGGTGCAATTCTGAAATTTTTTGCTTTTTCCTGCTAATCCTAGCATGATAAAGAAGATTCAAAGAGAGTGAGATGCCAGCTCCTTTCATTCAGTCAGTAGCTTCAATCATTTCTGGTATATGAATAACATGATGTTTTTCAATGGCAAAAAATCAATGAATATTGTAAATGCACAAACAGTAATTTCTCCGCATTGCAAGGTGCAATTCTGAAATTTTTTGCTTTTTCCTGCTCCTCTTAGCATGATAAATAAGATTCAAAGAGAGTGAGATGCCAGCTCCTTTCATTCAGTCAGTAGCTTCAAACATTTCTGGTATAAACATTTCTGGACGTTTTTCAATGGCAAAAATCAATGAATATTGTAAATGCACAAACAGTAATATCTCCACATTGCAAGGTGCAATTCTGAAATTTTTTGCTTTTTCCTGCTACTCCTAGCATTTTAAAGAAGATTCAAAGAGAGTGAGATGCCAGCTCCTTTCATTCAGTCAGTAGCTTCAAACATTTCTGGACTTTTTTCAATGGCAAAAATCAATGAATATTGTAAATGCACAAACAGTAATATCTCCACATTGCAAGGTGCAATTCTGAAATTTTTTGCTTTTTCCTGCTAATCCTAGCATGATAAAGAAGATTCAAAGAGAGTGAGATGCCAGCTCCTTTCATTCAGTCAGTAGCTTCAAACATTTCTGGACGTTTTTCAATGGCAAAAATCAATGAATATTGTAAATGCACAAACAGTAATAACTCCACATTTCAAGGTGCAATTCTGAAATTTTTTGCTTTTTCCTGCTAATCCTAGCATGATAAAGAAGATTCAAAGAGAGTGAGATGCCAGCTCCTTTCATTCAGTCAGTAGCTTCAATCATTTCTGGTATATGAATAACATGATGTTTTTCAATGGCAAAAAATCAATGAATATTGTAAATGCACAAACAGTAATTTCTCCGCATTGCAAGGTGCAATTCTGAAATTTTTTGCTTTTTCCTGCTCCTCTTAGCATGATAAATAAGATTCAAAGAGAGTGAGATGCCAGCTCCTTTCATTCAGTCAGTAGCTTCAAACATTTCTGGTATAAACATTTCTGGACGTTTTTCAATGGCAAAAATCAATGAATATTGTAAATGCACAAACAGTAATATCTCCACATTGCAAGGTGCAATTCTGAAATTTTTTGCTTTTTCCTGCTAACCCTAGCATGATAAAGAAGATTCAAAGAGAGTGAGATGCCAGCTCCTTGCATTCAGTCAGTAGCTTCAAACATTTCTGGACGTTTTTCAATGGCAAAAATCAATGAATATTGTAAATGCACAAACAGTAATATCTCCACATTGCAAGGTGCAATTCTGAAATTTTTTGCTTTTTCCTGCTAATCCTAGCATGATAAAGAAGATTCAAAGAGAGTGAGATGCCAGCTCCTTTCATTCAGTCAGTAGCTTCAAACATTTCTGGACGTTTTTCAATGGCAAAAATCAATGAATATTGTAAATGCACAAACAGTAATATCTCCACATTTCAAGGTGCAATTCTGAAATTTTTTGCTTTTTCCTGCTAATCCTAGCATGATAAAGAAGATTCAAAGAGAGTGAGATGCCAGCTCCTTTCATTCAGTCAGTAGCTTCAATCATTTCTGGTATATGAATAACATGATGTTTTTCAATGGCAAAAAATCAATGAATATTGTAAATGCACAAACAGTAATTTCTCCGCATTGCAAGGTGCAATTCTGAAATTTTTTGCTTTTTCCTGCTCCTCTTAGCATGATAAATAAGATTCAAAGAGAGTGAGATGCCAGCTCCTTTCATTCAGTCAGTAGCTTCAAACATTTCTGGTATAAACATTTCTGGACGTTTTTCAATGGCAAAAATCAATGAATATTGTAAATGCACAAACAGTAATATCTCCACATTGCAAGGTGCAATTCTGAAATTTTTTGCTTTTTCCTGCTAATCCTATCATGATAAAGAAGATTCAAAGAGAGTGAGATGCCAGCTCCTTTCATTCAGTCAGTAGCTTCAAACATTTCTGGACGTGTTTCAATGGCAAAAATCAATGAATATTGTAAATGCACAAGCAGTAATTTCTCCGCATTGCAAGGTGCAATTCTGAAATTTTTTGCTTTTTCCTGCTCCTCTTAGCATGATAAAGAAGATTCAAAGAGAGTGAGATGCCAGCTCCTTTCATTCAGTCAGTGGCTTCAATCATTTCTGGATGTTTTTCAATGGCAAAAATCAATGAATATTGTAAATGCACAAACAGTAATTTCTCCGCATTGCAAGATGCAATTCTGAAATTTTTTGCTTTTTCCTGCTCCTCTTAGCATGAAAAAGAAGATTCAAAGAGAGTGAGATGCCAGCTCCTTTCATTCAGTCAGTAGCTTCAATCATTTCTGGTATATGAATAACATGATGTTTTTCAATGGCAAAAATCAATGAATATTGTAAATGCACAAACAGTAATTTCTCCGCATTGCAAGGTGCAATTCTGAATTTTTTTGCTTTTTCCTGCTCCTCTTAGCATGATAAAGAAGATTCAAAGAGAGTGAGATGCCAGCTCCTTTCATTCAGTCAGTAGCTTCAATCATTTCTGGACGTTTTTCAATGGCAAAAATCAATGAATATTGTAAATGCACAAACAGTAATTTCTCCGCATTGCAAGGTGCAATTCTGAAATTTTTTGCTTTTTCCTGCTCCTCTTAGCATGATAAAGAAGATTCAAAGAGAGTGAGATGCCAGCTCCTTTCATTCAGTCAGTAGCTTCAATCATTTCTGGACGTTTTTCAATGGCAAAAATCAATGAATATTGTAAATGCACAAACAGTAATTTCTCCGCATTGCAAGGTGCAATTCTGAAATTTTTTGCTTTTTCCTGCTCCTCTTAGCATGATAAAGAAGATTCAAAGAGAGTGAGATGCCAGCTCCTTTCATTCAGTCAGTAGCTTCAAACATTTCTGGTATATGAATAACATGATGTTTATCAATGGCAAAAATCAATGAATATTGTAAATGCACAAACAGTAATTTCTCCGCATTGCAAGGTGCAATTCTGAAATTTTTTGCTTTTTCCTGCTCCTCTTAGCATGATAAAGAAGATTCAAAGAGAGTGAGATGCCAGCTCCTTTCATTCAGTCAGTAGCTTCAATCATTTCTGGACGTTTTTCAATGGCAAAAATCAATGAATATTGTAAATGCACAAACAGTAATTTCTCCGCATTGCAAGGTTTGAGAATTGCACTTTGCAATGTGGAGATCTTACTGTTTGTGCATTTACAGTATTCATTGATTTTTGCCATTGAAAAACGTCCAGAAATGTTTGAAGCTACTGACTGAATGAAGGGAGCTGGCATCTCACTCACTTTGAATGTTCTTTATCATGCTAGGATTAGCAGGAAAAAGCAAAAAATTTCAGAATTGCACCTTGCAATGTGGAGATATTACTGTTTGTGCATTTACAATATTCATTGATTTTTGCCATTGAAAAACATCATGTTATTCATATACCAGAAATGTTTGAAGCTACTGGCTGAATGAAAGGATCTGGCATCTCACTATCTTTGAATCTTCTTTATCATGCTAGGATTAGCAGGAAAAAGCAAAAAATTTCAGAATTGCACCTTGCAATGTTTAGATATTACTGTTTGTGCATTTACAATATTCATTGATTTTTGCCATTGAAAAACGTCCAGAAATGTTTGAAGCTACTGACTGAATGAAAGGAGCTGGCATCTCACTCTATTTGAATCTTCTTTATCATGCTAGGATTAGCAGGAAAAAGCAAAAAATTTCAGAATTGCACCTTGCAATGTGGAGATATTACTGTTTGTGCATTTACAATATTCATTGATTTTTGCCATTGAAAAACGTCCAGAAATGTTTGAAGCTACTGACTGAATGAAAGGAGCTGGCATCTCACTCTCTTTGAATCTTCTTTATCATGCTAGGAGTAGCAGGAGAAGCAAAAAATTTCAGAATTGCACCTTGCAATGTGGAGATATTACTGTTTGTGCATTTACAATATTCATTGATTTTTGCCATTGAAAAACGTCCAGAAATGTTTGAAGCTACTGACTGAATGAAAGGAGCTGGCATCTCACTCTCTTTGAATCTTCTTTATCATGCTAGGATTAGCAGGAAAAAGCAAAAAATTTCAGAATTGCACCTTGCAATGTGGAGATATTACTGTTTGTGCATTTACAATATTCATTGATTTTTGTTATTGAAAAACATGTTTTTCATATACCAGAAATGTTTGAAGCTACTGACTGAATGAAAGGAGCTGGCATCTCACTCTCTTTGAATCTTCTTTATCATGCTAGGATTAGCAGGAAAAAGCAAAAAATTTCAGAATTTCACCTTGCAATGTGGAGATATTACTGTTTGTGCATTTACAATATTCATTGATTTTTGCCATTGAAAAACGTCCAGAAATGTTTGAAGCTACTGACTGAATGAAAGGAGCTGGCATCTCACTCTATTTGAATATTCTTTATCATGCTAGGATTAGCAGGAAAAAGCAAAAAATTTCAGAATTGCACCTTGCAATGTGGAGATATTACTGTTTGTGCATTTACAATATTCATTGATTTTTGCCATTGAAAAACGTCCAGAAATGTTTATACCAGAAATGTTTGAAGCTACTGACTGAATGAAAGGAGCTGGCATCTCACTCTCTTTGAATCTTCTTTATCATGCTAAGAGGAGCAGGAAAAAGCAAAAAAATTCAGAATTGCACCTTGCAATGCGGAGAAATTACTGTTTGTGCATTTACAATATTCATTGATTTTTGCCATTGAAAAATGTCCAGAAATGATTGAAGCTACTGACTGAATGAAAGGAGCTGGCATCTCACTCACTTTGAATCTTCTTTATCATGCTAAGAGGAGCAGGAAAAAGCAAAAAATTTCAGAATTGCACCTTGCAATGCGGAGAAATTACTGTTTGTGCATTTACAATATTCATTGATTTTTGCCATTGAAAAACGTCCAGAAATGATTGAAGCTACTGACTGAATGAAAGGAGCTGGCATCTCACTCTCTTTGAATCTTCTTTATCATGCTAAGAGGAGCAGGAAAAAGCAAAAAATTTCAGAATTGCACCTTGCAATGTGGAGAAATTACTGTTTGTGCATTTACAATATTCATTGATTTTTGCCATTGAAAAACATCATGTTATTCATACCCAGAAATGATTGAAGCTACTGACTGAATGAAAGGAGCTGGCATCTTACTCTCTTTGAATCTTCTTTATCATGCTAAGAGGAGCAGGAAAAAGCAAAACATTTCAGAATTGCACCTTGCAATGCGGAGAAATTACTGTTTGTGCATTTACAATATTCATTGATTTTTGCCATTGAAAAACGTCCAGAAATGATTGAAGCTACTGACTGAATGAAAGGAGCTGGCATCTCACTCTCTTTGAATCTTCTTTATCATGCTAAGAGGAGCAGGAAAAAGCAAAAAATTTCAGAATTGCACCTTGCAATGCGGAGAAATTACTGTTTGTGAATTTACAATATTCATTGATTTTTGCCATTGAAAAACATCCAGAAATGATTGAAGCTACTGACTGAATGAAAGGAGCTGGCATCTCACTCTCTTTGAATCTTCTTTACCATGCTAAGAGGAGCAGGAAAAAGCAAAAAATTTCAGAATTGCACCTTGCAATGCGGAGAAATTACTGTTTGTGCATTTACAATATTCATTGATTTTTGCCATTGAAAAACATCATGTTATTCATATACCAGAAATGATTGAAGCTACTGACTGAATGAAAGGAGCTGGCATCTCACTCTCTTTGAATCTTCTTTATCATGCTAGGATTAGCAGGAAAAAGCAAAAAATTTCAGAAATGCACCTTGCAATGTGGAGATATTACTGTTTGTGCATTTACAATATTCATTGATTTTTGCCATTGAAAAACGTCCAGAAATGTTTATACCAGAAATGTTTGAAGCTACTGACTGAATGAAAGGAGCTGGCATCTCACTCTCTTTGAATCTTCTTTATCATGCTAAGAGGAGCAGGAAAAAGCAAAAAAATTCAGAATTGCACCTTGCAATGCGGAGAAATTACTGTTTGTGCATTTACAATATTCATTGATTTTTGCCATTGAAAAATGTCCAGAAATGATTGAAGCTACTGACTGAATGAAAGGAGCTGGCATCTCACTCTCTTTGAATCTTCTTTATCATGCTAAGAGGAGCAGGAAAAAGCAAAAAATTTCAGAATTGCACCTTGCAATGCGGAGAAATTACTGTTTGTGCATTTACAATATTCATTGATTTTTGCCATTGAAAAACGTCCAGAAATGATTGAAGCTACTGACTGAATGAAAGGAGCTGGCATCTCACTCTCTTTGAATCTTCTTTATCATGCTAAGAGGAGCAGGAAAAAGCAAAAAATTTCAGAATTGCACCTTGCAATGTGGAGAAATTACTGTTTGTGCATTTACAATATTCATTGATTTTTGCCATTGAAAAACGTCCAGAAATGATTGAAGCTACTGACTGAATGAAAGGAGCTGGCATCTCACTCTCTTTGAATCTTCTTTATCATGCTAAGAGGAGCAGGAAAAAGCAAAACATTTCAGAATTGCACCTTGCAATGCGGAGAAATTACTGTTTGTGCATTTACAATATTCATTGATTTTTGCCATTGAAAAACGTCCAGAAATGATTGAAGCTACTGACTGAATTAAAGGAGCTGGCATCTCACTCTCTTTGAATCTTCTTTATCATGCTAAGAGGAGCAGGAAAAAGCAAAAAATTTCAGAATTGCACCTTGCAATGCGGAGAAATTACTGTTTGTGCATTTACAATATTCATTGATTTTTGCCATTGAAAAACGTCCAGAAATGATTGAAGCTACTGACTGAATGAAAGGAGCTGGCATCTCACTCTCTTTGAATCTTCTTTACCATGCTAAGAGGAGCAGGAAAAAGCAAAAAATTTCAGAATTGCACCTTGCAATGCGGAGAAATTACTGTTTGTGCATTTACAATATTCACTGATTTTTGCCATTGAAAAACATCATGTTATTCATATACCAGAAATGATTGAAGCTACTGACTGAATGAAAGGAGCTGGCATCTCACTCTCTTTGAATCTTCTTTATCATGCTAAGAGGAGCAGGAAAAAGCAAAAAATTTCAGAATTGCACCTTGCAATGCGGAGAAATTACTGTTTGTGCATTTACAATATTCATTGATTTTTGCCATTGAAAAACGTCCAGAAGTGATTGAAGCTACTGACTGAATGAAAGGAGCTGGCATCTCACTCTCTTTGAATCTTCTTTATCATGCTAAGAGGAGCAGGAAAAAGCAAAAAAATTCAGAATTGCACCTTGCAATGCGGAGAAATTACTGTTTGTGCATTTACAATATTCATTGATTTTTGCCATTGAAAAACGTCCAGAAATGATTGAAGCTACTGACTGAATGAAAGGAGCTGGCATCTCACTCTCTTTGAATCTTCTTTACCATGCTAAGAGGAGCAGGAAAAAGCAAAAAATTTCAGAATTGCACCTTGCAATGCGGAGAAATTACTGTTTGTGCAGTTACAATATTCATTGATTTTTGCCATTGAAAAACATCATGTTATTCATATACCAGAAATGATTGAAGCTACTGACTGAATGAAAGGAGCTGGCATCTCACTCTCTTTGAATCTTCTTTATCATGCTAAGAGGAGCAGGAAAAAGCAAAAAATTTCAGAATTGCACCTTGCAATGCGGAGAAATTACTGTTTGTGCATTTACAATATTCATTGATTTTTGCCATTGAAAAACGTCCAGAAATGATTGAAGCTACTGACTGAATGAAAGGAGCTGGCATCTCACTCTCTTTGAATCTTCTTTATCATGCTAAGAGGAGCAGGAAAAAGCAAAAAATTTCAGAATTGCACCTTGCAATGCGGAGAAATTACTGTTTGTGCATTTACAATATTCATTGATTTTTGCCATTGAAAAACGTCCAGAAATGATTGAAGCTACTGACTGAATGAAAGGAGCTGGCATGTAACTCTCTTTGAGTCTTCTTTATCATGCTAAGAGGAGCAGGAAAAAGCAAAAAATTTCAGAATTGCACCTTGCAATGCGGAGAAATTATTCTTTGTGCATTTACAATATTCATTGATTTTTGCCATTGAAAAACATCATGTTATTCATTTACCAGAAATGTTTGAAGCTACTGACTGAATGAAAGAAGCTGGCATCTCACTATCTTTGAATCTTCTTTATCATGCTAAGAGGAGCAGGAAAAAGCAAAAAATTTCAGAATTCCACCTTACAATGCGGAGAAATTACTGTTTGTGCATTTACAATATTCATTGATTTTTGCCATTGAAAAACGTCCAGAAATGATTGAAGCTACTGACTGAATGAAAGGAGCTGGCATCTCACTCTCTTTGAATCTTCTTTATCATGCTAAGAGGAGCAGGAAAAAGCAAAAAATTTCAGAATTGCACCTTGCAATGTGGAGAAATTACTGTTTGTGCATTTACAATATTCATTGATTTTTGCCATTGAAAAACGTCCAGAAATGATTGAAGCTACTGACTGAATGAAAGGAGCTGGCATCTCACTCTCTTTGAATCTTCTTTATCATGCTAAGAGGAGCAGGAAAAAGCAAAACATTTCAGAATTGCACCTTGCAATGCGGAGAAATTACTGTTTGTGCATTTACAATATTCATTGATTTTTGCCATTGAAAAACGTCCAGAAATGATTGAAGCTACTGACTGAATTAAAGGAGCTGGCATCTCACTCTCTTTGAATCTTCTTTATCATGCTAAGAGGAGCAGGAAAAAGCAAAAAATTTCAGAATTGCACCTTGCAATGCGGAGAAATTACTGTTTGTGCATTTACAATATTCATTGATTTTTGCCATTGAAAAACGTCCAGAAATGATTGAAGCTACTGACTGAATGAAAGGAGCTGGCATCTCACTCTCTTTGAATCTTCTTTACCATGCTAAGAGGAGCAGGAAAAAGCAAAAAATTTCAGAATTGCACCTTGCAATGCGGAGAAATTACTGTTTGTGCATTTACAATATTCACTGATTTTTGCCATTGAAAAACATCATGTTATTCATATACCAGAAATGATTGAAGCTACTGACTGAATGAAAGGAGCTGGCATCTCACTCTCTTTGAATCTTCTTTATCATGCTAAGAGGAGCAGGAAAAAGCAAAAAATTTCAGAATTGCACCTTGCAATGCGGAGAAATTACTGTTTGTGCATTTACAATATTCATTGATTTTTGCCATTGAAAAACGTCCAGAAGTGATTGAAGCTACTGACTGAATGAAAGGAGCTGGCATCTCACTCTCTTTGAATCTTCTTTATCATGCTAAGAGGAGCAGGAAAAAGCAAAAAAATTCAGAATTGCACCTTGCAATGCGGAGAAATTACTGTTTGTGCATTTACAATATTCATTGATTTTTGCCATTGAAAAACGTCCAGAAATGATTGAAGCTACTGACTGAATGAAAGGAGCTGGCATCTCACTCTCTTTGAATCTTCTTTACCATGCTAAGAGGAGCAGGAAAAAGCAAAAAATTTCAGAATTGCACCTTGCAATGCGGAGAAATTACTGTTTGTGCAGTTACAATATTCATTGATTTTTGCCATTGAAAAACATCATGTTATTCATATACCAGAAATGATTGAAGCTACTGACTGAATGAAAGGAGCTGGCATCTCACTCTCTTTGAATCTTCTTTATCATGCTAAGAGGAGCAGGAAAAAGCAAAAAATTTCAGAATTGCACCTTGCAATGCGGAGAAATTACTGTTTGTGCATTTACAATATTCATTGATTTTTGCCATTGAAAAACGTCCAGAAATGATTGAAGCTACTGACTGAATGAAAGGAGCTGGCATCTCACTCTCTTTGAATCTTCTTTATCATGCTAAGAGGAGCAGGAAAAAGCAAAAAATTTCAGAATTGCACCTTGCAATGCGGAGAAATTACTGTTTGTGCATTTACAATATTCATTGATTTTTGCCATTGAAAAACGTCCAGAAATGATTGAAGCTACTGACTGAATGAAAGGAGCTGGCATGTAACTCTCTTTGAGTCTTCTTTATCATGCTAAGAGGAGCAGGAAAAAGCAAAAAATTTCAGAATTGCACCTTGCAATGCGGAGAAATTATTCTTTGTGCATTTACAATATTCATTGATTTTTGCCATTGAAAAACATCATGTTATTCATTTACCAGAAATGTTTGAAGCTACTGACTGAATGAAAGAAACTGGCATCTCACTATCTTTGAATCTTCTTTATCATGCTAAGAGGAGCAGGAAAAAGCAAAAAATTTCAGAATTCCACCTTACAATGCGGAGAAATTACTGTTTGTGCATATACAATATTCATTGATTTTTGCCATTGAAAAACGTCCAGAAATGTTTGAAGCTACTGACTGAATGAAAGGAGCTGGCATCTCACTCTATTTGAATATTCTTTATCATGCTAGGATTAGCAGGAAAAAGCAAAAAATTTCAGAATTGCACCTTGCAATGTGGAGATATTACTGTTTGTGCATTTACAATATTCATTGATTTTTGCCATTGAAAAACGTCCAGAAATGATTGAAGCTACTGACTGAATGAAAGGAGCTGGCATCTCACTCTCTTTGAATCTTCTTTATCATGCTAAGAGGAGCAGGAAAAAGCAAAACATTTCAGAATTGCACCTTGCAATGCGGAGAAATTACTGTTTGTGCATTTACAATATTCATTGATTTTTGCCATTGAAAAACGTCCAGAAATGATTGAAGCTACTGACTGAATGAAAGGAGCTGGCATCTCACTCTCTTTGAATCTTCTTTATCATGCTAAGAGGAGCAGGAAAAAGCAAAAAATTTCAGAATTGCACCTTGCAATGCGGAGAAATTACTGTTTGTGCATTTACAATATTCATTGATTTTTGCCATTGAAAAACGTCCAGAAATGATTGAAGCTACTGACTGAATGAAAGGAGCTGGCATCTCACTCTCTTTGAATCTTCTTTACCATGCTAAGAGGAGCAGGAAAAAGCAAAAAATTTCAGAATTTCACCTTGCAATGCGGAGAAATTACTGTTTGTGCATTTACAATATTCATTGATTTTTGCCATTGAAAAACATCATGTTATTCATATACCAGAAATGATTGAAGCTACTGACTGAATGAAAGGAGCTGGCATCTCACTCTCTTTGAATCTTCTTTATCATGCTAAGAGGAGCAGGAAAAAGCAAAAAATTTCAGAATTGCACCTTGCAATGCGGAGAAATTACTGTTTGTGCATTTACAATATTCATTGATTTTTGCCATTGAAAAACGTCCAGAAGTGATTGAAGCTACTGACTGAATGAAAGGAGCTGGCATCTCACTCTCTTTGAATCTTCTTTATCATGCTAAGAGGAGCAGGAAAAAGCAAAAAAATTCAGAATTGCACCTTGCAATGCGGAGAAATTACTGTTTGTGCATTTACAAAATTCATTGATTTTTGCCATTGAAAAACGTCCAGAAATGATTGAAGCTACTGACTGAATGAAAGGAGCTGGCATCTCACTCTCTTTGAATCTTCTTTACCATGCTAAGAGGAGCAGGAAAAAGCAAAAAATTTCAGAATTGCACCTTGCAATGCGGAGAAATTACTGTTTGTGCAGTTACAATATTCATTGATTTTTGCCATTGAAAAACATCATGTTATTCATATACCAGAAATGATTGAAGCTACTGACTGAATGAAAGAAGCTGGCATCTCACTCTCTTTGAATCTTCTTTATCATGCTAAGAGGAGCAGGAAAAAGCAAAAAATTTCAGAATTGCACCTTGCAATGCGGAGAAATTACTGTTTGTGCATTTACAATATTCATTGATTTTTGCCATTGAAAAACGTCCAGAAATGATTGAAGCTACTGACTGAATGAAAGGAGCTGGCATCTCACTCTCTTTGAATCTTCTTTATCATGCTAAGAGGAGCAGGAAAAAGCAAAAAATTTCAGAATTGCACCTTGCAATGCGGAGAAATTACTGTTTGTGCATTTACAATATTCATTGATTTTTGCCATTGAAAAACGTCCAGAAATGATTGAAGCTACTGACTGAATGAAAGGAGCTGGCATGTAACTCTCTTTGAGTCTTCTTTATCATGCTAAGAGGAGCAGGAAAAAGCAAAAAATTTCAGAATTGCACCTTGCAATGCGGAGAAATTATTCTTTGTGCATTTACAATATTCATTGATTTTTGCCATTGAAAAACATCATGTTATTCATTTACCAGAAATGTTTGAAGCTACTGACTGAATGAAAGAAGCTGGCATCTCACTATCTTTGAATCTTCTTTATCATGCTAAGAGGAGCAGGAAAAAGCAAAAAATTTCAGAATTCCACCTTACAATGCGGAGAAATTACTGTTTGTGCATATACAATATTCATTGATTTTTGCCATTGAAAAACGTCCAGAAATGTTTGAAGCTACTGACTGAATGAAAGGAGCTGGCATCTCACTCTATTTGAATATTCTTTATCATGCTAGGATTAGCAGGAAAAAGCAAAAAATTTCAGAATTGCACCTTGCAATGTGGAGATATTACTGTTTGTGCATTTACAATATTCATTGATTTTTGCCATTGAAAAACGTCCAGAAATGTTTATACCAGAAATGTTTGAAGCTACTGACTGAATGAAAGGAGCTGGCATCTCACTCTCTTTGAATCTTCTTTATCATGCTAGGAGGAGCAGGAAAAAGCAAAAAAATTCAGAATTGCACCTTGCAATGCGGAGAAATTACTGTTTGTGCATTTACAATATTCATTGATTTTTGCCATTGAAAAATGTCCAGAAATGATTGAAGCTACTGACTGAATGAAAGGAGCTGGCATCTCACTCTCTTTGAATCTTCTTTATCATGCTAAGAGGAGCAGGAAAAAGCAAAAAATTTCAGAATTGCACCTTGCAATGCGGAGAAATTACTGTTTGTGCATTTACAATATTCATTGATTTTTGCCATTGAAAAACGTCCAGAAATGATTGAAGCTACTGACTGAATGAAAGGAGCTGGCATCTCACTCTCTTTGAATCTTCTTTATCATGCTAAGAGGAGCAGGAAAAAGCAAAAAATTTCAGAATTGCACCTTGCAATGTGGAGAAATTACTGTTTGTGCATTTACAATATTCATTGATTTTTGCCATTGAAAAACATCATGTTATTCATACCCAGAAATGATTGAAGCTACTGACTGAATGAAAGGAGCTGGCATCTCACTCTCTTTGAATCTTCTTTATCATGCTAAGAGGAGCAGGAAAAAGCAAAACATTTCAGAATTGCACCTTGCAATGCGGAGAAATTACTGTTTGTGCATTTACAATATTCATTGATTTTTGCCATTGAAAAACGTCCAGAAATGATTGAAGCTACTGACTGAATGAAAGGAGCTGGCATCTCACTCTCTTTGAATCTTCTTTATCATGCTAAGAGGAGCAGGAAAAAGCAAAAAATTTCAGAATTGCACCTTGCAATGCGGAGAAATTACTGTTTGTGCATTTACAATATTCATTGATTATTGCCATTGAAAAACGTCCAGAAATGATTGAAGCTACTGACTGAATGAAAGGAGCTGGCATCTCAATCTCTTTGAATCTTCTTTATCATGCTAAGAGGAGCAGGAAAAAGCAAAAAATTTCAGAATTGCACCTTGCAATGCGGAGAAATTACTGTTTGTGCATTTACAATATTCATTGATTTTTGCCATTGAAAAACGTCCAGAAATGATTGAAGCTACTGACTGAATGAAAGGAGCTGGCATCTCACTCTCTTTGAATCTTCTTTACCATGCTAAGAGGAGCAGGAAAAAGCAAAAAATTTCAGAATTGCACCTTGCAATGCGGAGAAATTACTGTTTGTGCAGTTACAATATTCATTGATTTTTGCCATTGAAAAACATCATGTTATTCATATACCAGAAATGATTGAAGCTACTGACTGAATGAAAGGAGCTGGCATCTCACTCTCTTTGAATCTTCTTTATCATGCTAAGAGGAGCAGGAAAAAGCAAAAAATTTCAGAATTGCACCTTGCAATGCGGAGAAATTACTGTTTGTGCATTTACAATATTCATTGATTTTTGCCATTGAAAAACGTCCAGAAATGATTGAAGCTACTGACTGAATGAAAGGAGCTGGCATCTCACTCTCTTTGAATCTTCTTTATCATGCTAAGAGGAGCAGGAAAAAGCAAAAAATTTCAGAATTGCACCTTGCAATGCGGAGAAATTACTGTTTGTGCATTTACAATATTCATTGATTTTTGCCATTGAAAAACGTCCAGAAATGATTGAAGCTACTGACTGAATGAAAGGAGCTGGCATGTAACTCTCTTTGAGTCTTCTTTATCATGCTAAGAGGAGCAGGAAAAAGCAAAAAATTTCAGAATTGCACCTTGCAATGCGGAGAAATTACTCTTTGTGCATTTACAATATTCATTGATTTTTGCCATTGAAAAACATCATGTTATTCATTTACCAGAAATGTTTGAAGCTACTGACTGAATGAAAGAAGCTGGCATCTCACTATCTTTGAATCTTCTTTATCATGCTAAGAGGAGCAGGAAAAAGCAAAAAATTTCAGAATTCCACCTTACAATGCGGAGAAATTACTGTTTGTGCATATACAATATTCATTGATTTTTGCCATTGAAAAACGTCCAGAAAAGATTGAAGCTACTGACTGAATGAAAGCAGCTGGCATCTCACTCTCTTTGAATCTTCTTTATCATGCTAAGAGGAGCAGGAAAAAGCAAAAAATTTCAGAATTGCACCTTGCAATGCGGAGAAATTACTGTTTGTGCATTTACAATATTCATTGATTTTTGCCATTGAAAAACATCATGTTATTCATATACCAGAAATGTTTGAAGCTACTGACTGAATGAAAGGAGCTGGCATCTCACTCTCTTTGAATCTTCTTTATCATGCTAAGAGGAGCAGGAAAAAGCAAAAAATTTCAGAATTGCACCTTGCAATGCGGAGAAATTACTGTTTGTGCATTTACAACATTCATTGATTTTTGCCATTGAAAAACGTCCAGAAATGATTGAAGCTACTGACTGAATGAAAGGAGCTGGCATCTCACTCTCTTTGAATCTTCTTTATCATGCTAAGAGGAGCAGGAAAAAGCAAAAAAATTCAGAATTGCACCTTGCAATGCGGAGAAATTACTGTTTGTGCATTTACAATATTCATTGATTTTTGCCATTGAAAAACATCATGTTATTCATATACCAGAAATGATTGAAGCTACTGACTGAATGAAAGGAGCGGGCATCTCACTCTCTTTGAATCTTCTTTATCATGCTAAGAGGAGCAGGAAAAAGCAAAAAATTTCAGAATTGCACGTTGCAATGCGGAGAAATTACTGTTTGTGCATTTACAATATTCATTGATTTTTGCCATTGAAAAACGTCCAGAAATGATTGAAGCTACTGACTGAATGAAAGGAGCTGGCATCTCACTCTCTTTGAATCTTCTTTATCATGCTAGGATTAGCAGGAAAAAGCAAAAAATTTCAGAATTGCACCTTGCAATGTGGAGATATTACTGTTTGTGCATTTACAATATTCATTGATTTTTGCCATTGAAAAACGTCCAGAAATGTTTGAAGCTACTGACTGAATGAAAGGAGCTGGCATCTCACTCTCTTTGAATCTTCTTTATCATGCTAGGATTAGCAGGAAAAAGCAAAAAATTTCAGAATTGCACCTTGCAATGTGGAGATATTACTGTTTGTGCATTTACAATATTCATTGATTTTTGCCATTGAAAAACGTACAGAAATGTTTGAAGCTACTGACTGAATGAAAGGAGCTGGCATCTCACTCTCTTTGAATCTTCTTTATCATGCTAGGAGTAGCAGGAAAAAGCAAAAAATTTCAGAATTGCACCTTGCAATGTGGAGATATTACTGTTTGTGCATTTACAATATTCATTGATTTTTGCCATTGAAAAACGTCCAGAAATGTTTGAAGCTACTGACTGAATGAAAGGAGCTGGCATCTCACTCTCTTTGAATCTTCTTTATCATGCTAGGATTAGCAGGAAAAAGCAAAAAATTTCAGAATTGCACCTTGCAATGTGGAGATATTACTGTTTGTGCATTTACAATATTCATTGATTTTTGCCATTAAAAAACATCATGTTATTCATATACCAGAAATGTTTGAGGCTACTGACTGAATGAAAGGACCTGGCATCTCACTCTCTTTGAATCTTCTTTATCATGCTAGGATTAGCAGGAAAAAGCAAAAAATTTCAGAATTGCACCTTGCAATGTGGAGATATTACTGTTTGTGCATTTACAATATTCATTGATTTTTGCCATTGAAAAACGTCCAGAAATGTTTGAAGCTACTGACTGAATGAAAGGAGCTGGCATCTCACTCTATTTGAATATTCTTTATCATGCTAGGATTAGCAGGAAAAAGCAAAAAATTTCAGAATTGCACCTTGCAATGTGGAGATATTACTGTTTGTGCATTTACAATATTCATTGATTTTTGCCATTGAAAAACGTCCAGAAATGTTTATACCAGAAATGTTTGAAGTTACTGACTGAATGAAAGGAGCTGGCATCTCACTCTCTTTGAATCTTCTTTATCATGCTAAGAGGAGCAGGAAAAAGCAAAAAAATTCAGAATTGCACCTTGCAATGCGGAGAAATTACTGTTTGTGCATTTTCAATATTCATTGATTTTTGCCATTGAAAAACGTCCAGAAATGATTGAAGCTACTGACTGAATGAAAGGAGCTGGCATCTCACTCTCTTTGAATCTTCTTTATCATGCTAAGAGGAGCAGGAAAAAGCAAAAAATTTCAGAATTGCACCTTGCAATGCGGAGAAATTACTGTTTGTGCATTTACAATATTCATTGATTTTTGCCATTGAAAAACGTCCAGAAATGATTGAAGCTACTGACTGAATGAAAGGAGCTGGCATCTCACTCTCTTTGAATCTTCTTTATCATGCTAAGAGGAGCAGGAAAAAGCAAAAAATTTCAGAATTGCACCTTGCAATGTGGAGAAATTACTGTTTGTGCATTTACAATATTCATTGATTTTTGCCATTGAAAAACATCATGTTATTCATACCCAGAAATGATTGAAGCTACTGACTGAATGAAAGGAGCTGGCATCTCACTCTCTTTGAATCTTCTTTATCATGCTAAGAGGAGCAGGAAAAAGCAAAAAATTTCAGAATTGCACCTTGCAATGCGGAGAAATTACTGTTTGTGCATTTACAATATTCATTGATTTTTGCCATTGAAAAACGTCCAGAAATGATAGAAGCTACTGACTGAATGAAAGGAGCTGGCATCTCACTCTCTTTGAATCTTCTTTACCATGCTAAGAGGAGCAGGAAAAAGCAAAAAATTTCAGAATTGCACCTTGCAATGCGGAGAAATTACTGTTTGTGCATTTACAATATTCATTGATTTTTGCCATTGAAAAACATCATGTTATTCATATACCAGAAATGATTGAAGCTACTGACTGAATGAAAGGAGCTGGCATCTCACTCTCTTTGAATCTTCTTTATCATGCTAAGAGGAGCAGGAAAAAGCAAAAAATTTCAGAATTGCACCTTGCAATGCGGAGAAATTACTGTTTGTGCATTTACAATATTCATTGATTTTTGCCATTGAAAAACGTCCAGAAAAGATTGAAGCTACTGACTAAATGAAAGGAGCTGGCATCTCACTCTCTTTGAATCTTCTTTATCATGCTAAGAGGAGCAGGAAAAAGCAAAAAATTTCAGAATTGCACCTTGCAATGCGGAGAAATTACTGTTTGTGCATTTACAATATTCATTGATTTTTGCCATTGAAAAACATCATGTTATTCATATACCAGAAATGTTTGAAGCTACTGACTGAATGAAAGGAGCTGGCATCTCACTCTCTTTGAATCTTCTTTATCATGCTAAGAGGAGCAGGAAAAAGCAAAAAATTTCAGAATTGCACCTTGCAATGCGGAGAAATTACTGTTTGTGCATTTACAATATTCATTGATTTTTGCCATTGAAAAACGTCCAGAAATGATTGAAGCTACTGACTGAATGAAAGGAGCTGGCATCTCACTCTCTTTGAATCTTCTTTATCATGCTAAGAGGAGCAGGAAAAAGCAAAAAAATTCAGAATTGCACCTTGCAATGCGGAGAAATTACTGTTTGTGCATTTACAATATTCATTGATTTTTGCCATTGAAAAACATCATGTTATTCATATACCAGAAATGATTGAAGCTACTGACTGAATGAAAGGAGCGGGCATCTCATTCTCTTTGAATGTTCTTTTTCATGCTAAGAGGAGCAGGAAAAAGCAAAAAATTTCAGAATTGCACCTTGCAATGCGGAGAAATTACTGTTTGTGCATTTACAATATTCATTGATTTTTGCCATTGAAAAACGTCCAGAAATGATTGAAGCTACTGACTGAATGAAAGGAGCTGGCATCTCACTCTCTTTGAATCTTCTTTATCATGCTAAGAGGAGCAGGAAAAAGCAAAAAATTTCAGAATTGCACCTTGCAATGCGGAGAAATTACTGCTTGTGCATTTACAATATTCATTGATTTTTGCCATTGAAAAACGTCCAGAAATGATTGAAGCTACTGACTGAATGAAAGGAGCTGGCATCTCACTCTCTTTGAATCTTTATCATGCTAAGAGGAGCAGGAAAAAGCAAAAAATTTCAGAATTGCACCTTGCAATGCGGAGAAATTACTGTTTGTGCATTTACAATATTCATAGATTTTTGCCATTGAAAAACGTCCAGAAATGTTTGAAGCTACTGACTGAATGAAAGGAGCTGGCATCTCATTCTCTTTGAATCTTCTTTATCATGCTAGGATTAGCAGGAAAAAGCAAAAAATTTCAGAATTGAACCTTGCAATGTGGAGATATTACTGTTTGTGCATTTACAATATTCATTGATTTTTGCCATTGAAAAACGTCCAGAAATGTTTGAAGCTACTGACTGAATGAAAGGAGCTGGCATCTCACTCTATTTGAATCTTCTTTATCATGCTAGGATTAGCAGGAAAAAGCAAAAAATTTCAGAATTGCACCTTGCAATGTGGAGATATTACTGTTTGTGCATTTACAATATTCATTGATTTTTGCCATTGAAAAACGTCCAGAAATGTTTATACCAGAAATGTTTGAAGCTACTGACTGAATGAAAGGAGCTGGCATCTCACTCTCTTTGAATCTTCTTTATCATGCTAAGAGGAGCAGGAAAAAGCAAAGAATTTCAGAATTGCACCTTGCAATGCGGAGAAATTACTGTTTGTGCATTTACAATATTCATTGATTTTTGCCATTGAAAAACGTCCAGAAATGACTGAAGCTACTGACTGAATGAAAGGAGCTGGCATCTCACTCTCTTTGAATCTTCTTTATCATGCTAAGAGGAGCAGGAAAAAGCAAAAAATTTCAGAATTGCACCTTGCAATGCGGAGAAATTACTGTTTGTGCATTTACAATATTCATTGATTTTTGCCATTGAAAAACGTCCAGAAATGATTGAAGCTACTGACTGAATGAAAAGAGCTGGCATCTCACTCTCTTTGAATCTTCTTTATCATGCTAAGAGGAGCAGGAAAAAGCAAAAAATTTCAGAATTGCACCTTGCAATGCGGAGAAATTACTGTTTGTGCATTTACAATATTCATTGATTTTTGCCATTGAAAAACATCATGTTATTCATATACCAGAAATGATTGAAGCTACTGACTGAATGAAAGGAGCTGGCATCTCACTCTCTTTGAATCTTCTTTATCATGCTAAGAGGAGCAGGAAAAAGCAAAAAATTTCAGAATTGCACCTTGCAATGCGGAGAAATTACTGTTTGTGCATTTACAATATTCATTGATTTTTGCCATTGAAAAACGTCCAGAAATGATTGAAGCTACTGACTGAATGAAAGGAGCTGGCATCTCACTCTCTTTGAATCTTCTTTATCATGCTAAGAGGAGCAGGAAAAAGCAAAAAATTTCAGAATTGCACCTTGCAATGTGGAGATATTACTGTTTGTGCATTTACAATATTCATTGATTTTTGCCATTGAAAAACGTCCAGAAATGTTTATACCATAAATGTTTGAAGCTACTGACTGAATGAAAGGAGCTGGCATCTCACTCTCTTTGAATCTTCTTTATCATGCTAAGAGGAGCAGGAAAAAGCAAAAAATTTCAGAATTGCACCTTGCAATGCGGAGAAATTACTGTTTGTGCATTTACAATATTCATTGATTTTTGCCATTGAAAAACGTCCAGAAATGACTGAAGCTACTGACTGAATGAAAGGAGCTGGCATCTCACTCTCTGAATCTTCTTTATCATGCTAAGAGGAGCAGGAAAAAGCAAAAAATTTCAGAATTGCACCTTGCAATGCGGAGAAATTACTGTTTGTGCATTTACAATATTCATTGATTTTTGCCATTGAAAAACATCCAGAAATGATTGAAGCTACTGACTGAATGAAAGGAGCTTGCATCTCACTCTCTTTGAATCTTCTTTATCATGCTAAGAGGAGCAGGAAAAAGCAAAAAATTTCAGAATTGCACCTTGCAATGCGGAGAAATTACTGTTTGTGCATTTACAATATTCATTGATTTTTGCCATTGAAAAACATCATGTTATTCATATACCAGAAATGATTGAAGCTACTGACTGAATGAAAGGAGCTGGCATCTCATTCTCTTTGAATCTTCTTTATCATGCTAAGAGGAGCAGGAAAAAGCAAAAAATTTCAGAATTGCACCTTGCAATGCGGAGAAATTACTGTTTGTGCATTTACAATATTCATTGATTTTTGCCATTGAAAAACGTCCAGAAATGATTGAAGCTACTGACTGAATGAAAGGAGCTGGCATCTCACTCTCTTTGAATCTTCTTTATCATGCTAAGAGGAGCAGGAAAAAGCAAAAAATTTCAGAATTGCAATTTGCAATGCGGAGAAATTACTGTTTGTGCATTTACAATATTCATTGATTTTTGCCATTGAAAAACGTCCAGAAATGATTGAAGCTACTGACTGAATGAAAGGAGCTGGCATCTCACTCTCTTTGAATCTTCTTTATCATGCTAAGAGGAGCAGGAAAAAGCAAAAAATTTCAGAATTGCACCTTGCAATGCGGAGAAATTACTGTTTGTGCATTTACAATATTCATTGATTTTTGCCATTGAAAAACGTCCAGAAATGATTGAAGCTACTGACTGAATGAAAGGAGCTGGCATCTCACTCTCTTTGAATCTTCTTTATCATGCTAAGAGGAGCAGGAAAAAGCAAAAAATTTCAGAATTGCACCTTGCAATGCGGAGAAATTACTGTTTGTGCATTTACAATATTCATTGATTTTTGCCATTGAAAAACGTCCAGAAATGACTGAAGCTACTGACTGAATGAAAGGAGCTGGCATCTCACTCTCTTTGAATCTTCTTTATCATGCTAAGAGGAGCAGGAAAAAGCAAAAAATTTCAGAATTGCACCTTGCAATGCGGAGAAATTACTGTTTGTGCATTTACAATATTCATTGATTTTTGCCATTGAAAAACGTCCAGAAATGATTGAAGCTACTGACTGAATGAAAGGAGCTGGCATCTCACTCTCTTTGAATCTTCTTTATCATGCTAAGAGGAGCAGGAAAAAGCAAAAAATTTCAGAATTGCACCTTGCAATGCGGAGAAATTACTGTTTGTGCATTTACAATATTCATTGATTTTTGCCATTGAAAAACATCATGTTATTCATATACCAGAAATGATTGAAGCTACTGACTGAATGAAAGGAGCTGTCATCTCACTCTCTTTGAATCTTCTTTATCATGCTAAGAGGAGCAGGAAAAAGCAAAAAATTTCAGAATTGCACCTTGCAATGCGGAGAAATTACTGTTTGTGCATTTACAATATTCATTGATTTTTGCCATTGAAAAACGTCCAGAAATGATTGAAGCTACTGACTGAATGAAAGGAGCTGGCATCTCACTCTCTTTGAATCTTCTTTATCATGCTAAGAGGAGCAGGAAAAAGCAAAAAATTTCAGAATTGCACCTTGCAATGCGGAGAAATTACTGTTTGTGCATTTACAATATTCATTGATTTTTGCCATTGAAAAACGTCCAGAAATGATTGAAGCTACTGACTGAATGAAAGGAGCTGGCATCTCACTCTCTTTGAATCTTCTTTATCATGCTAGGATTAGCAGGAAAAAGCAAAAAATTTCAGAATTGCACCTTGCAATGTGGAGATATTACTGTTTGTGCATTTACAATATTCATTGAATTTTGCCATTGAAAAACGTCCAGAAATGTTTGAAGCTACTGACTGAATGAAAGGAGCTGGCATCTCACTCTATTTGAATCTTCTTTATCATGCTAGGATTAGCAGGAAAAAGCAAAAAATTTCAGAATTGCACCTTGCAATGTGGAGATATTACTGTTTGTGCATTTACAATATTCATTGATTTTTGCCATTGAAAAACGTCCAGAAATGTTTATACCAGAAATGTTTGAAGCTACTGACTGAATGAAAGGAGCTGGCATCTCACTCTCTTTGAATCTTCTTTATCATGCTAAGAGGAGCAGGAAAAAGCAAAAAATTTCAGAATTGCACCTTGCAATGCGGAGAAATTACTGTTTGTGCATTTACAATATTCATTGATTTTTGCCATTGAAAAACGTCCAGAAATGACTGAAGCTACTGACTGAATGAAAGGAGCTGGCATCTCACTCTCTTTGAATCTTCTTTATCATGCTAAGAGGAGCAGGAAAAAGCAAAAAATTTCAGAATTGCACCTTGCAATGCGGAGAAATTACTGTTTGTGCATTTACAATATTCATTGATTTTTGCCATTGAAAAACATCCAGAAATGATTGAAGCTACTGACTGAATGAAAGGAGCTGGCATCTCACTCTCTTTGAATCTTCTTTATCATGCTAAGAGGAGCAGGAAAAAGCAAAAAATTTCAGAATTGCACCTTGCAATGCGGAGAAATTACTGTTTGTGCATTTACAATATTCATTGATTTTTGCCATTGAAAAACATCATGTTATTCATATACCAGAAATGATTGAAGCTACTGACTGAATGAAAGGAACTGGCATCTCACTCTCTTTGAATCTTCTTTATCATGCTAAGAGGATCAGGAAAAAGCAAAAAAATTCAGAATTGCACCTTGCAATGCGGAGAAATTACTGTTTGTGCATTTACAATATTCATTGATTTTTGCCATTGAAAAACGTCCAGAAATGATTGAAGCTACTGACTGAATGAAAGGAGCTGGCATCTCACTCTCTTAGAATCTTCTTTATCATGCTAAGAGGAGCAGGAAAAAGCAAAAAATTTCAGAATTGCACCTTGCAATGCGGAGAAATTACTGTTTGTGCATTTACAATATTCATTGATTTTTGCCATTGAAAAACATCCAGAAATGATTGAAGCTACTGACTGAATGAAAGGAGCTGGCATCTCACTCTCTTTGAATCTTCTTTATCATGCTAAGAGGAGCAGGAAAAAGCAAAAAATTTCAGAATTGCACCTTGCAATGCGGAGAAATTACTGTTTGTGCATTTACAATATTCATTGATTTTTGCCATTGAAAAACATCATGTTATTCATATACCAGAAATGATTGAAGCTACTGACTGAATGAAAGGAGCTGGCATCTCACTCTCTTTGAATCTTCTTTATCATGCTAAGAGGAGCAGGAAAAAGCAAAAAATTTCAGAATTGCACCTTGCAATGCGGAGAAATTACTGTTTGTGCATTTACAATATTCATTGATTTTTGCCATTGAAAAACGTCCAGAAATGATTGAAGCTACTGACTGAATGAAGGGAGCTGGCATCTCACTCTCTTTGAATCTTCTTTATCATGCTAAGAGGAGCAGGAAAAAGCAAAAAATTTCAGAATTGCACCTTGCAATGCGGAGAAATTACTGTTTGTGCATTTACAATATTCATTGATTTTTGCAATTGAAAAACGTCCAGAAATGATTGAAGCTACTGACTGAATGAAAGGAGCTGGCATCTCACTCTCTTTGAATCTTCTTTATCATGCTAGGATTAGCAGGAAAAAGCAAAAAATTTCAGAATTGCACCTTGCAATGTGGAGATATTACTGTTTGTGCATTTACAATATTCATTGAATTTTGCCATTGAAAAACGTCCAGAAATGTTTGAAGCTACTGACTGAATGAAAGGAGCTGGCATCTCACTCTATTTGAATCTTCTTTATCATGCTAGGATTAGCAGGAAAAAGCAAAAAATTTCAGAATTGCACCTTGCAATGTGGAGATATTACTGTTTGTGCATTTACAATATTCATTGATTTTTGCCATTGAAAAACGTCCAGAAATGTTTATACCAGAAATGTTTGAAGCTACTGACTGAATGAAAGGAGCTGGCATCTCACTCTCTTTGAATCTTCTTTATCATGCTAAGAGGAGCAGGAAAAAGCAAAAAATTTCAGAATTGCACGTTGCAATGCGGAGAAATTACTGTTTGTGCATTTACAATATTCATTGATTTTTGCCATTGAAAAACGTCCAGAAATGACTGAAGCTACTGACTGAATGAAAGGAGCTGGCATCTCACTCTCTTTGAATCTTCTTTATCATGCTAAGAGGAGCAGGAAAAAGCAAAAAATTTCAGAATTGCACCTTGCAATGCGGAGAAATTACTGTTTGTGCATTTACAATATTCATTGATTTTTGCCATTGAAAAACATCCAGAAATGATTGAAGCTACTGACTGAATGAAAGGAGCTGGCATCTCACGCTCTTTGAATCTTCTTTATCATGCTAAGAGGAGCAGGAAAAAGCAAAAAATTTCAGAATTGTACCTTGCAATGCGGAGAAATTACTGTTTGTGCATTTACAATATTCATTGATTTTTGCCATTGAAAAACATCATGTTATTCATATACCAGAAATGATTGAAGCTACTGACTGAATGAAAGGAGCTGGCATCTCACTCTCTTTGAATCTTCTTTATCATGCTAAGAGGAGCAGGAAAAAGCAAAAAATTTCAGAATTGCACCTTGCAATGCGGAGAAATTACTGTTTGTGCATTTACAATATTCATTGATTTTTGCCATTGAAAAACGTCCAGAAATGATTGAAGCTACTGACTGAATGAAAGGAGCTGGCATCTCACTCTCTTTGAATCTTCTTTATCATGCTAAGAGGAGCAGGAAAAAGCAAAAAATTTCAGAATTGCACCTTGCAATGCGGAGAAATTACTGTTTGTGCATTTACAATATTCATTGATTTTTGCCATTGAAAAACGTCCAGAAATGATTGAAGCTACTGACTGAATGAAAGGAGCTGGCATCTCACTCTCGTTGAATCTTCTTTATCATGCTAAGAGGAGCAGGAAAAAGCAAAAAATTTCAGAATTGCACCTTGCAATGCGGAGAAATTACTGTTTGTGCATTTACAATATTCATTGATTTTTGCCATTGAAAAACGTCCAGAAATGATTGAAGCTACTGACTGAATGAAAGGAGCTGGCATCTCACTCTCTTTGAATCTTCTTTATCATGCTAAGAGGAGCAGGAAAAAGCAAAAAATTTCAGAATTGCAACTTGCAATGCGGAGAAATTACTGTTTGTGCATTTACAATATTCATTGATTTTTGCCATTGAAAAACATCATGTTATTCATATACCAGAAATGATTGAAGCTACTGACTGAATGAAAGGAGCTGGCATCTCACTCTCTTTGAATCTTTTTTATCATGCTAAGAGGAGCAGGAAAAAGCAAAAAATTTCATAATTGCACCTTGCAATGCGGAGAAATTACTGTTTGTGCATTTACAATATTCATTGATTTTTGCCATTGAAAAACGTCCAGAAATGTTTGAAGCTACTGACTGAATGAAAGGAGCTGGCATCTCACTCTCTTTGAATCTTCTTTATCATGCTAGGATTAGCAGGAAAAAGCAAAAAATTTCAGAATTGCACCTTGCAATGTGGAGATATTACTGTTTGTGCATTTACAATATTCATTGATTTTTGCCATTGAAAAACGTCCAGAAATGTTTGAAGCTACTGACTGAATGAAAGGAGCTGGCATCTCACTCTCTTTGAATCTTCTTTATCATGCTAGGAGTAGCAGGAAAAAGCAAAAAATTTCAGAATTGCACCTTGCAATGTGGAGATATTACTGTTTGTGCATTTACAATATTCATTGATTTTTGCCATTGAAAAACGTCCAGAAATGTTTGAAGCTACTGACTGAATGAAAGGAGCTGGCATCTCACTCTCTTTGAATCTTCTTTATCATGCTAGGATTAGCAGGAAAAAGCAAAAAATTTCAGAATTGCACCTTGCAATGTGGAGATATTACTGTTTGTGCATTTACAATATTCATTGATTTTTGCCATTGAAAAACATCATGTTATTCATATACCAGAAATGTTTGAAGCTACTGACTGAATGAAAGGAGCTGACATCTCACTCTCTTTGAATCTTCTTTATCATGCTAGGATTAGCAGGAAAAAGCAAAAAATTTCAGAATTGCACCTTGCAATGTGGAGATATTACCGTTTGTGCATTTACAATATTCATTGATTTTTGCCATTGAAAAACGTCCAGAAATGTTTGAAGCTACTGACTGAATGAAAGGAGCTGGCATCTCACTCTATTTGAATCTTCTTTATCATCCTAGGATTAGCAGGAAAAAGCAAAAAATTTCAGCATTGCACCTTGCAATGTGGAGATATTACTGTTTGTGCATTTACAATATTCATTGATTTTTGCCATTGAAAAACATCCAGAAATGTTTATACCAGAAATGTTTGAAGCTACTGACTGAATGAAAGGAGCTGGCATCTCACTCTCTTTGAATCTTCTTTATCATGCTAAGAGGAGCAGGAAAAAGCAAAAAATTTCAGAATTGCACTTTGCAATGCGGAGAAATTACTGTTTGTGCATTTACAATATTCATTGATTTTTGCCATTGAAAAACGTCCAGAAATGACTGAAGCTACTGACTGAATGAAAGGAGCTGGCATCTCACTCTCTTTGAATCTTCTTTATCATGCTAAGAGGAGCAGGAAAAAGCAAAAAATTTCAGAATTGCATCTTGCAATGCGGAGAAATTACTGTTTGTGCATTTACAATATTCATTGATTTTTGCCATTGAAAAACGTCCAGAAATGATTGAAGCTACTGACTGAATGAAAGGAGCTGGCATCTCACTCTCTTTGAATCTTCTTTATCATGCTAAGAGGAGCAGGAAAAAGCAAAAAATTTCAGAATTGCACCTTGCAATGCGGAGAAATTACTGTTTGTGCATTTACAATATTCATTGATTTTTGCCATTGAAAAACATCATGTTATTCATATACCAGAAATGATTGAAGCTACTGACTGAATGAAAGGAGCTGGCATCTCACTCTCTTTGAATCTTCTTTATCATGCTAAGAGGAGCAGGAAAAAGCAAAAAATTTCAGAATTGCACCTTGCAATGCGGAGAAATTACTGTTTGTGCATTTACAATATTCATTGATTTTTGCCATTGAAAAACATCCAGAAATGATTGAAGCTACTGACTGAATGAAAGGAGCTGGCATCTCACTCTCTTTGAATCTTCTTTATCATGCTAAGAGGAGCAGGAAAAAGCAAAAAATTTCAGAATTGCACCTTGCAATGCGGAGAAATTACTGTTTGTGCATTTACAATATTCATTGATTTTTGCCATTGAAAAACGTCCAGAAATGATTGAAGCTACTGACTGAATGAAAGGAGCTGGCATCTCACTCTCTTTGAATCTTCTTTATCATGCTAGGATTAGCAGGAAAAAGCAAAAAATTTCAGAATTGCACCTTGCAATGTGGAGATATTACTGTTTGTGCATTTACAATATTCATTGAATTTTGCCATTGAAAAACGTCCAGAAATGTTTGAAGCTTCTGACTGAATGAAAGGAGCTGGCATCTCACTCTATTTGAATCTTCTTTATCATGCTAGGATTAGCAGGAAAAAGCAAAAAATTTCAGAATTGCACCTTGCAATGTGGAGATATTACTGTTTGTGCATTTACAATATTCATTGATTTTTGCCATTGAAAAACGTCCAGAAATGTTTATACCAGAAATGTTTGAAGCTACTGACTGAATGAAAGGAGCTGGCATCTCACTCTCTTTGAATCTTCTTTATCATGCTAAGAGGAGCAGGAAAAAGCAAAAAATTTCAGAATTGCACCTTGCAATGCGGAGAAATTACTTTTTGTGCATTTACAATATTCATTGATTTTTGCCATTGAAAAACGTCCAGAAATGACTGAAGCTACTGACTGAATGAAAGGAGCTGGCATCTCACTCTCTTTGAATTTCTTTACCATGCTAAGAGGAGCAGGAAAAAGCAAAAAAATTCAGAATTGCACCTTGCAATGCGGAGAAATTACTGTTTGTGCATTTACAATATTCATTGATTTTTGCCATTGAAAAACGTCCAGAAATGATTGAAGCTACTGACTGAATGAAAAGAGCTGGCATCTCACTCTCTTTGAATCTTCTTTATCATGCTAAGAGGAGCAGGAAAAAGCAAAAAATTTCAGAATTGCACCTTGCAATGCGGAGAAATTACTGTTTGTGCATTTACAATATTCATTGATTTTTGCCATTGAAAAACATCATGTTATTCATATACCAGAAATGATTGAAGCTACTGACTGAATGAAAGGAGCTGGCATCTCACTCTCTTTGAATCTTCTTTATCATGCTAGGATTAGCAGGAAAAAGCAAAAAATTTCAGAATTGCACCTTGCAATGTGGAGATATTACTCTTTGTGCATTTACAATATTCATTGATTTTTGCCATTGAAAAACATCATGTTATTCATATACCAGAAATGTTTGAAGCTACTGACTGAATGAAAGGAGCTGACATCTCACTCTCTTTGAATCTTCTTTATCATGCTAGGATTAGCAGGAAAAAGCAAAAAATTTCAGAATTGCACCTTGCAATGTGGAGATATTACTGTTTGTGCATTTACAATATTCATTGATTTTTGCCATTGAAAAACGTCCAGAAATGTTTGAAGCTACTGACTGAATGAAAGGAGCTGGCATCTCACTCTATTTGAATCTTCTTTATCATGCTCGGATTAGCAGGAAAAAGCAAAAAAAATTTCAGCATTGCACCTTGCAATGTGGAGATATTACTGTTTGTGCATTTACAATATTCATTGATTTTTGCCATTGAAAAACGTCCAGAAATGTTTATACCAGAAATGTTTGAAGCTACTGACTGAATGAAAGGAGCTGGCATCTCACTCTCTTTGAATCTTCTTTATCATGCTAAGAGGAGCAGGAAAAAGCAAAAAATTTCAGAATTGCACCTTGCAATGCGGAGAAATTACTGTTTGTGCATTTACAATATTCATTGATTTTTGCCATTGAAAAACTTCCAGAAATGACTGAAGCTACTGACTGAATGAAAGGAGCTGGCATCTCACTCTCTTTGAATCTTCTTTATCATGCTAAGAGGAGCAGGAAAAAGCAAAAAATTTCAGAATTGCACCTTGCAATGCGGAGAAATTACTGTTTGTGCATTTACAATATTCATTGATTTTTGCCATTGAAAAACGTCCAGAAATGATTGAAACTACTGACTGAATGAAAGGAGCTGGCATCTCACTCTCTTTGAATCTTCTTTATCATGCTAAGAGGAGCAGGAAAAAGCAAAAAATTTCAGAATTGCACCTTGCAATGCGGAGAAATTACTGTTTGTGCATTTACAATATTCATTGATTTTTGCCATTGAAAAACATCATGTTATTCATATACCAGAAATGATTGAAGCTACTGACTGAATGAAAGGAGCTGGCATCTCACTCTCTTTGAATCTTCTTTATCATGCTAAGAGGAGCAGGAAAAAGCAAAAAATTTCAGAATTGCACCTTGCAATGCGGAGAAATTACTGTTTGTGCATTTACAATATTCATTGATTTTTGCCATTGAAAAACGTCCAGAAATGATTGAAGCTACTGACTGAATGAAAGGAGCTGGCATCTCACTCTCTTTGAATCTTCTTTATCATGCTAAGAGGAGCAGGAAAAAGCAAAAAATTTCAGAATTTCATCTTGCAATGCGGAGAAATTACTGTTTGTGCATTTACAATATTCATTGATTTTTGCCATTGAAAAACGTCCAGAAATGATTAAAGCTACTGACTGAATGAAAGGAGCTGGCATCTCACTCTCTTTGAATCTTCTTTATCATGCTAAGAGGAGCAGGAAAAAGCAAAAAATTTCAGAATTGCACCTTGCAATGCGGAGAAATTACTGTTTGTGCATTTACAATATTCATTGATTTTTGCCATTGAAAAACGTCCAGAAATGATTGAAGCTACTGACTGAATGAAAGGAGCCGGAATCTCACTCTCTTTGAATCTTCTTTATCATGCTAAGAGGAGCAGGAAAAAGCAAAAAATTTCAGAATTGCAACTTGCAATGCGGAGAAATTACTGTTTGTGCATTTACAATATTCATTGATTTTTGCCATTGAAAAACATCATGTTATTCATATACCAGAAATGATTGAAGCTACTGACTGAATGAAAGGAGCTGGCATCTCACTCTCTTTGAATCTTCTTTATCATGCTAAGAGGAGCAGGAAAAAGCAAAAAATTTCAGAATTGCACCTTGCAATGCGGAGAAATTACTGTTTGTGCATTTACAATATTCATTGATTTTTGCCATTGAAAAACGTCCAGAAATGATTGAAGCTACTGACTGAATGAAAGGAGCTGGCATCTCACTCTCTTTGAATCTTCTTTATCATGCTAAGAGGAGCAGGAAAAAGCAAAAAATTTCAGAATTGCACCTTGCAATGCGGAGAAATTACTGTTTGTGCATTTACAATATTCATTGATTTTTGCCATTGAAAAACGTCCAGAAATGATTGAAGCTACTGACTGAATGAAAGGAGCTGGCATCTCACTCTCTTTGAATCTTCTTTATCATGCTAAGAGGAGCAGGAAAAAGCAAAAAATTTCAGAATTGCACCTTGCAATGCGGAGAAATTACTGTTTGTGCATTTACAATATTCATTAATTTTTGCCATTGAAAAACATCATGTTATTCATATCCCAGAAATGTTTGAAGCTACTGACAATGAAAGAAGCTGGCATCTCACTCTCTTTGAATCTTCTTTATCATGCTAATAGGAGCAGGAAAAAGCAAAAAATTTCAGAATTGCACCTTGCAATGCGGAGAAATTACTGTTTGTGCATTTACAATATTCATTGATTTTTGCCATTGAAAAACGTCCAGAAATGATTGAAGCTACTGACTGAATGAAAGGAGCTGGCATCTCACTCTCTTTGAATCTTCTTTATCATGCTAAGAGGAGCAGGAAAAAGCAAAAAATTTCAGAATTGCACCTTGCAATGCGGAGAAATTACTGTTTGTGAATTTACAATATTCATTGATTTTTGCCATTGAAAAACGTCCAGAAATGATTGAAGCTACTGACTGAATGAAAGGAGCTGGCATCTCACTCTCTTTGAATCTTCTTTATCATGCTAAGAGGAGCAGGAAAATGCAAGAAATTTCAGAATTGCACCTTGCAATGCGGAGAAATTACTGTTTGTGCATTTATAATATTCATTGATTTTTGCCATTGAAAAACATCCAGAAATGATTGAAGCTACTGACTGAATGAAAGGAGCTGGCATCTCACTCTCTTTGAATCTTCTTTATCATGCTAAGAGGAGCAGGAAAAAGCAAAAAATTTCAGAATTGCACCTTGCAATGCGGAGAAATTACTGTTTGTGCATTTACAATATTCATTGATTTTTGCCATTGAAAAACATCATGTTATTCATATACCAGAAATGATTGAAGCTACTGACTCAATGAAAGGAGCTGGCATCTCACTCTCTTTGAATCTTCTTTATCATGCTAAGAGGAGCAGGAAAAAGCAAAAAATTTCAGAATTGCACCTTGCAATGCGGAGAAATTACTGTTTGTGCATTTACAATATTCATTGATTTTTGCATTGAAAAACGTCCAGAAATGACTGAAGCTACTGACTGAATGAAAGGAGCTGGCATCTCACTCTCTTTGAATCTTCTTTATCATGCTAAGAGGAGCAGGAAAAAGCAAAAAATTTCAGAATTGCATCTTGCAATGCGGAGAAATTACTGTTTGTGCATTTACAATATTCATTGATTTTTGCCATTGAAAAACGTCCAGAAATGATTGAAGCTACTGACTGAATGAAAGGAGCTGGCATCTCACTCTCTTTGAATCTTCTTTATCATGCTAAGAGGAGCAGGAAAAAGCAAAAAATTTCAGAATTGCACCTTGCAATGCGAAGAAATTACTGTTTGTGCATTTACAATATTCATTGATTTTTGCCATTGAAAAACATCATGTTATTCATATACCAGAAATGATTGAAGCTACTGACTGAATGAAAGGAGCTGGCATCTCACTCTCTTTGAATCTTCTTTATCATGCTAAGAGGAGCAGGAAAAAGCAAAAAATTTCAGAATTGCACCTTGCAATGCGGAGAAATTACTGTTTGTGCATTTACAATATTCATTGATTTTTGCCATTGAAAAACGTCCAGAAATGATTGAAGCTACTGACTGAATGAAAGGAGATGGCATCTCACTCTCTTTGAATCTTCTTTATCATGCTAAGAGGAGCAGGAAAAAGCAAAAAATTTCAGAATTGCACCTTGCAATGCGGAGAAATTACTGTTTGTGCATTTACAATATTCATTGATTTTTGCCATTGAAAAACGTCCAGAAATGATTGAAGCTACTGACTGAATGAAAGGAGCTGGCATCTCACTCTCTTTGAATCTTCTTTATCATGCTAGGATTAGCAGGAAAAAGCAAAAAATTTCAGAATTGCACCTGGCAATGTGGAGATATTACTGTTTGTGCATTTACAATATTCATTGAATTTTGCCATTGAAAAACGTCCAGAAATGTTTGAAGCTACTGACTGAATGAAAGGAGCTGGCATCTCACTCTATTTGAATCTTCTTTATCATGCTAGGATTAGCAGGAAAAAGCAAAAAATTTCAGAATTGCACCTTGCAATGTGGAGATATTACTGTTTGTGCATTTACAATATTCATTGATTTTTGCCATTGAAAAACGTCCAGAAATGTTTATACCAGAAATGTTTGAAGCTACTGACTGAATGAAAGGAGCTGGCATCTCACTCTCTTTGAATCTTCTTTATCATGCTAAGAGGAGCAGGAAAAAGCAAAAAATTTCAGAATTGCACCTTGCAATGCGGAGAAATTACTGTTTGTGCATTTACAATATTCATTGATTTTTGCCATTGAAAAACGTCCAGAAATGACTGAAGCTACTGACTGAATGAAAGGAGCTGGCATCTCACTCTCTTTGAATCTTCTTTATCATGCTAAGAGGAGCAGGAAAAAGCAAAAAATTTCAAAATTGCACCTTGCAATGCGGAGAAATTACTGTTTGTGCATTTACAATATTCATTGATTTTTGCCATTGAAAAACGTCCAGAAATGATTGAAGCTACTGACTGAATGAAAGGAGCTGGCATCTCACTCTCTTTGAATCTTCTTTATCATGCTAAGAGGAGCAGGAAAAAGCAAAAAATTTCAGAATTGCAACTTGCAATGCGGAGAAATTACTGTTTGTGCATTTACAATATTCATTGATTTTTGCCATTGAAAAACATCATGTTATTCATATACCAGAAATGATTGAAGCTACTGACTGAATGAAAGGAGCTGGCATCTCACTCTCTTTGAATCTTCTTTATCATGCTAAGAGGAGCAGGAAAAAGCAAAAAATTTCAGAATTGCACCTTGCAATGCGGAGAAATTACTGTTTGTGCATTTACAATATTCATTGATTTTTGCCATTGAAAAACGTCCAGAAATGATTGAAGCTACTGACTGAATGAAAGGAGCTGGCATCTCACTCTCTTTGAATCTTTTTTATCATGCTAAGAGGAGCAGGAAAAAGCAAAAAATTTCAGAATTGCATCTTGCAATGCGGAGAAATTACTGTTTGTGCATTTACAATATTCATTGATTTTTGTCATTGAAAAACGTCCAGAAATGATTGAAGCTACTGACTGAATGAAAGGAGCTGGCATCTCACTCTCTTTGAATCTTCTTTATCATGCTAAGAGGAGCAGGAAAAAGCAAAAAATTTCAGAATTGCACCTTGCAATGCGGAGAAATTACTGTTTGTGCATTTACAATATTCATTGATTTTTGCCATTGAAAAACGTCCAGAAATGATTGAAGCTACTGACTGAATGAAAGGAGCCGGAATCTCACTCTCTTTGAATCTTCTTTATCATGCTAAGAGGAGCAGGAAAAAGCAAAAAATTTCAGAATTGCAACTTGCAATGCGGAGAAATTACTGTTTGTGCATTTACAATATTCATTGATTTTTGCCATTGAAAAACATCATGTTATTCATATACCAGAAATGATTGAAGCTACTGACTGAATGAAAGGAGCTGGCATCTCACTCTCTTTGAATCTTCTTTATCATGCTAAGAGGAGCAGGAAAAAGCAAAAAATTTCAGAATTGCACCTTGCAATGCGGAGAAATTACTGTTTGTGCATTTACAATATTCATTGATTTTTGCCATTGAAAAACGTCCAGAAATGATTGAAGCTACTGACTGAATGAAAGGAGCTGGCATCTCACTCTCTTTGAATCTTCTTTATCATGCTAAGAGGAGCAGGAAAAAGCAAAAAATTTCAGAATTGCACCTTGCAATGCGGAGAAATTACTGTTTGTGCATTTACAATATTCATTGATTTTTGCCATTGAAAAACGTCCAGAAATGATTGAAGCTACTGACTGAATGAAAGGAGCTGGCATCTCACTCTCTTTGAATCTTCTTTATCATGCTAAGAGGAGCAGGAAAAAGCAAAAAATTTCAGAATTGCACCTTGCAATGCGGAGAAATTACTGTTTGTGCATTTACAATATTCATTAATTTTTGCCATTGAAAAACATCATGTTATTCATATCCCAGAAATGTTTGAAGCTACTGACAATGAAAGAAGCTGGCATCTCACTCTCTTTGAATCTTCTTTATCATGCTAATAGGAGCAGGAAAAAGCAAAAAATTTCAGAATTGCACCTTGCAATGCGGAGAAATTACTGTTTGTGCATTTACAATATTCATTGATTTTTGCCATTGAAAAACGTCCAGAAATGATTGAAGCTACTGACTGAATGAAAGGAGCTGGCATCTCACTCTCTTTGAATCTTCTTTATCATGCTAAGAGGAGCAGGAAAAAGCAAAAAATTTCAGAATTGCACCTTGCAATGCGGAGAAATTACTGTTTGTGCATTTACAATATTCATTGATTTTTGCCATTGAAAAACATCATGTTATTCATATACCAGAAATGTTTGAAGCTACTGACTGAATGAAAGGAGCTGGAATCTCACTCTCTTTGAATCTTCTTTATCATGCTAAGAGGAGCAGGAAAAAGCAAAAAATTTCAGAATTGCACCTTGCAATGCGGAGAAATTACTGTTTGTGCATTTACAATATTCATTGATTTTTGCCATTGAAAAACGTCCAGAAATGATTGAAGCTACTGACTGAATGAAAGGAGCTGGCATCTCACTCTCTTTGAATCTTCTTTATCATGCTAAGAGGAGCAGGAAAATGCAAGAAATTTCAGAATTGCACCTTGCAATGCGGAGAAATTACTGTTTGTGCATTTATAATATTCATTGATTTTTGCCATTGAAAAACATCCAGAAATGATTGAAGCTACTGACTGAATGAAAGGAGCTGGCATCTCACTCTCTTTGAATCTTCTTTATCATGCTAAGAGGAGCAGGAAAAAGCAAAAAATTTCAGAATTGCACCTTGCAATGCGGAGAAATTACTGTTTGTGCATTTACAATATTCATTGATTTTTGCCATTGAAAAACATCATGTTATTCATATACCAGAAATGATTGAAGCTACTGACTGAATGAAAGGAGCTGGCATCTCACTCTCTTTGAATCTTCTTTATCATGCTAAGAGGAGCAGGAAAAAGCAAAAAATTTCAGAATTGCACCTTGCAATGCGGAGAAATTACTGTTTGTGCATTTACAATATTCATTGATTTTTGCATTGAAAAACGTCCAGAAATGACTGAAGCTACTGACTGAATGAAAGGAGCTGGCATCTCACTCTCTTTGAATCTTCTTTATCATGCTAAGAGGAGCAGGAAAAAGCAAAAAATTTCAGAATTGCATCTTGCAATGCGGAGAAATTACTGTTTGTGCATTTACAATATTCATTGATTTTTGCCATTGAAAAACGTCCAGAAATGATTGAAGCTACTGACTGAATGAAAGGAGCTGGCATCTCACTCTCTTTGAATCTTCTTTATCATGCTAAGAGGAGCAGGAAAAAGCAAAAAATTTCAGAATTGCACCTTGCAATGCGGAGAAATTACTGTTTGTGCATTTACAATATTCATTGATTTTTGCCATTGAAAAACATCATGTTATTCATATACCAGAAATGATTGAAGCTACTGACTGAATGAAAGGAGCTGGCATCTCACTCTCTTTGAATCTTCTTTATCATGCTAAGAGGAGCAGGAAAAAGCAAAAAATTTCAGAATTGCACCTTGCAATGCGGAGAAATTACTGTTTGTGCATTTACAATATTCATTGATTTTTGCCATTGAAAAACGTCCAGAAATGATTGAAGCTACTGACTGAATGAAAGGAGCTGGCATCTCACTCTCTTTGAATCTTCTTTATCATGCTAAGAGGAGCAGGAAAAAGCAAAAAATTTCAGAATTGCACCTTGCAATGCGGAGAAATTACTGTTTGTGCATTTACAATATTCATTGATTTTTGCCATTGAAAAACGTCCAGAAATGATTGAAGCTACTGACTGAATGAAAGGAGCTGGCATCTCACTCTCTTTGAATCTTCTTTATCATGCTAGGATTAGCAGGAAAAAGCAAAAAATTTCAGAATTGCACCTGGCAATGTGGAGATATTACTGTTTGTGCATTTACAATATTCATTGAATTTTGCCATTGAAAAACGTCCAGAAATGTTTGAAGCTACTGACTGAATGAAAGGAGCTGGCATCTCACTCTATTTGAATCTTCTTTATCATGCTAGGATTAGCAGGAAAAAGCAAAAAATTTCAGAATTGCACCTTGCAATGTGGAGATATTACTGTTTGTGCATTTACAATATTCATTGATTTTTGCCATTGAAAAACGTCCAGAAATGTTTATACCAGAAATGTTTGAAGCTATTGACTGAATGAAAGGAGCTGGCATCTCACTCTCTTTGAATCTTCTTTATCATGCTAAGAGGAGCAGGAAAAAGCAAAAAATTTCAGAATTGCACCTTGCAATGCGGAGAAATTACTGTTTGTGCATTTACAATATTCATTGATTTTTGCCATTGAAAAACGTCCAGAAATGACTGAAGCTACTGACTGAATGAAAGGAGCTGGCATCTCACTCTCTTTGAATCTTCTTTATCATGCTAAGAGGAGAAGGAAAAAGCAAAAAATTTCAAAATTGCACCTTGCAATGCGGAGAAATTACTGTTTGTGCATTTACAATATTCATTGATTTTTGCCATTGAAAAACGTCCAGAAATGATTGAAGCTACTGACTGAATGAAAGGAGCTGGCATCTCACTCTCTTTGAATCTTCTTTATCATGCTAAGAGGAGCAGGAAAAAGCAAAAAAATTCAGAATTGCACCTTGCAATGCGGAGAAATTACTGTTTGTGCATTTACAATATTCATTGATTTTTGCCATTGAAAAACATCATGTTATTCATATACCAGAAATGATTGAAGCTACTGACTGAATGAAAGGAGCTGGCATCTCACTCTCTTTGAATCTTCTTTATCATGCTAAGAGGAGCAGGAAAAAGCAAAAAATTTCAGAATTGCACCTTGCAATGCGGAGAAATTACTGTTTGTGCATTTACAATATTCATTGATTTTTGCCATTGAAAAACGTCCAGAAATGATTGAAGCTACTGACTGAATGAAAGGATCTGGCATCTCACTCTCTTTGAATCTTTTTTATCATGCTAAGAGGAGCAGGAAAAAGCAAAAAATTTCAGAATTGCATCTTGCAATGCGGAGAAATTACTGTTTGTGCATTTACAATATACATTGATTTTTGTCATTGAAAAACGTCCAGAAATGATTGAAGCTACTGACTGAATGAAAGGAGCTGGCATCTCACTCTCTTTGAATCTTCTTTATCATACTAAGAGGAGCAGGAAAAAGCAAAAAATTTCAGAATTGCACCTTGCAATGCGGAGAAATTACTGTTTGTGCATTTACAATATTCATTGATTTTTGCCATTGAAAAACATCATGTTATTCATATACCAGAAATGATTGAAGCTACTGACTGAATGAAAGGAGCTGGCATCTCACTCTCTTTGAATCTTCTTTATCATGCTAAGAGGAGCAGGAAAAAGCAAAAAATTTCAGAATTGCACCTTGCAATGCGGAGAAATTACTGTTTGTGCATTTACAATATTCATTGATTTTTGCCATTGAAAAACGTCCAGAAATGATTGAAGCTACTGACTGAATGAAAGGAGCTGGCATCTCACTCTCTTTGAATCTTTTTTATCATGCTAAGAGGAGCAGGAAAAAGCAAAAAATTTCAGAATTGCATCTTGCAATGCGGAGAAATTACTGTTTGTGCATTTACAATATACATTGATTTTTGTCATTGAAAAACGTCCAGAAATGATTGAAGCTACTGACTGAATGAAAGGAGCTGGCATCTCACTCTCTTTGAATCTTCTTTATCATGCTAAGAGGAGCAGGAAAAAGCAAAAAATTTCAGAATTGCACCTTGCAATGCGGAGAAATTACTGTTTGTGCATTTACAATATTCATTGATTTTTGCCATTGAAAAACGTCCAGAAATGATTGAAGCTACTGACTGAATGAAAGGAGCTGGAATCTCACTCTCTTTGAATCTTCTTTATCATGCTAAGAGGAGCAGGAAAAAGAAAAAAATTTCAGAATTGCAACTTGCAATGCGGAGAAATTACTGTTTGTGCATTTACAATATTCATTGATTTTTGCCATTGAAAAACATCATGTTATTCATATACCAGAAATGATTGAAGCTACTGACTGAATGAAAGGAGCTGGCATCTCACTCTCTTTGAATCTTCTTTATCATGCTAAGAGGAGCAGGAAAAAGCAAAAAATTTCAGAATTGCACCTTGCAATGCGGAAAAATTACTGTTTGTGCATTTACAATATTCATTGATTTTTGCCATTGAAAAACGTCCAGAAATGATTGAAGCTACTGACTGAATGAAAGGAGCTGGCATCTCACTCTCTTTGAATCTTCTTTATCATGCTAAGAGGAGCAGGAAAAAGCAAAAAATTTCAGAATTGCACCTTGCAATGCGGAGAAATTACTGTTTGTGCATTTACAATATTCATTGATTTTTGCCATTGAAAAACGTCCAGAAATGATTGAAGCTACTGACTGAATGAAAGGAGCTGGCATCTCATTCTCTTTGAATCTTCTTTATCATGCTAAGAGGAGCAGGAAAAAGCAAAAAATTTCAGAATTGCACCTTGCAATGCGGAGAAATTACTGTTTGTGCATTTACAATATTCATTAATTTTTGCCATTGAAAAACATCATGTTATTCATATCCCAGAAATGTTTGAAGCTACTGACTGAATGAAAGAAGCTGGCATCTCACTCTCTTTGAATCTTCTTTATCATGCTAAGAGGAGCAGGAAAAAGCAAAAAATTTCAGAATTGCACCTTGCAATGCGGAGAAATTACTGTTTGTGCATTTACAATATTCATTGATTTTTGCCATTGAAAAACGTCCAGAAATGATTGAAGCTACTGACTGAATGAAAGGAGCTGGCATCTCACTCTCTTTGAATCTTCTTTATCATGCTAAGAGGAGCAGGAAAAAGCAAAAAATTTCAGAATTGCACCTTGCAATGCGGAGAAATTACTGTTTGTGCATTTACAATATTCATTGATTTTTGCCATTGAAAAACATCATGTTATTCATATACCAGAAATGTTTGAAGCTACTGACTGAATGAAAGGAGCTGGCATCTCACTCTCTTTGAATCTTCTTTATCATGCTAAGAGGAGCAGGAAAAAGCAAAAAATTTCAGAATTGCACCTTGCAATGCGGAGAAATTACTGTTTGTGCATTTACAATATTCATTGATTTTTGCCATTGAAAAACGTCCAGAAATGATTGAAGCTACTGACTGAATGAAAGGAGCTGGCATCTCACTCTCTTTGAATCTTCTTTATCATGCTAAGAGGAGCAGGAAAATGCAAGAAATTTCAGAATTGCACCTTGCAATGCGGAGAAATTACTGTTTGTGCATTTACAATATTCATTGATTTTTGCCATTGAAAAACATCCAGAAATGATTGAAGCTACTGACTGAATGAAAGGAGCTGGCATCTCACTCTCTTTGAATCTTCTTTATCATGCTAAGAGGAGCAGGAAAAAGCCAAAAATTTCAGAATTGCACCTTGCAATGCGGAGAAATTACTGTTTGTGCATTTTCAATATTCATTGATTTTTGCCATTGAAAAACATCATGTTATTCATATACCAGAAATGATTGAAGCTACTGACTGAATGAAAGAAGCTGGCATCTCACTCTCTTTGAATCTTCTTTATCATGCTAAGAGGAGCAGGAAAATGCAAGAAATTTCAGAATTGCACCTTGCAATGCGGAGAAATTACTGTTTGTGCATTTACAATATTCATTGATTTTTGCCATTGAAAAACGTCCAGAAATGATTGAAGCTACTGACTGAATGAAAGGAGCTGGCATCTCACTCTCTTTGAATCTTCTTTATCATGCTAAGAGGAGCAGGAAAAAGCAAAAAATTTCAGAATTGCACCTTGCAATGCGGAGAAATTACTGTTTGTGCATTTACAATATTCACTGATTTTTGCCATTGAAAAACGTCCAGAAATGATTGAAGCAACTGACTGAATGAAAGGAGCTGGCATCTCACTCTCTTTGAATCTTCTTTATCATGCTAAGAGGAGCAGGAAAAAGCAAAAAATTTCAGAATTGCACCTTGCAATGCGGAGAAATTACTGTTTGTGCATTTACAATATTCATTGATTTTTGCCATTGAAAAACGTCCAGAAATAATTGAAGCTACTGACTGAATGAAAGGAGCTGGCATCTCACTCTCTTTGAATCTTCTTTATCATGCTAAGAGGAGCAGGAAAAAGCAAAAAATTTCAGAATTGCAACTTGCAATGCGGAGAAATTACTGTTTGTGCATTTACAATATTCATTGATTTTTGCCATTGAAAAACATCATGTTATTCATATACCAGAAATGATTGAAGCTACTGACTGAATGAAAGGAGCTGGCATCTCACTCTCTTTGAATCTTCTTTATCATGCTAAGAGGAGCAGGAAAAAGCAAAAAATTTCAGAATTGCACCTTGCAATGCGGAGAAATTACTGTTTGTGCATTTACAATATTCATTGATTTTTGCCATTGAAAAACGTCCAGAAATGATTGAAGCTACTGACTGAATGAAAGGAGCTGGCATCTCACTCTCTTTGAATCTTCTTTATCATGCTAAGAGGAGCAGGAAAAAGCAAAAAATTTCAGAATTGCACCTTGCAATGCGGAGAAATTACTGTTTGTGCTTTTACAATATTCATTGATTTTTGCCATTGAAAAACATCATGTTATTCATATACCAGAAATGTTTGAAGCTACTGACTGAATGAAAGGAGCTGGCATCTCACTATCTTTGAATCTTCTTTATCATGCTAAGAGGAGCAGGAAAAAGCAAAAAATTTCAGAATTGCACCTTGCAATGCGGAGAAATTACTGTTTGTGCATTTACAATATTCATTGATTTTTGCCATTGAAAAATGTCCAGAAATGATTGAAGCTGCTGACTGAATGAAAGGAGCTGGCATCTCACTCTCTTTGAATCTTCTTTATCATGCTAAGAGGAGCAGGAAAAAGCAAAAAATTTCAGAATTGCACCTTGCAATGCGGAGAAATTACTGTTTGTGCATTTACAATATTCATTGATTTTTGCCATTGAAAAACATCATGTTATTCATATACCAGAAATGATTGAAGCTACTGACTGAATGAAAGGAGCTGGCATCTCACTCTCTTTGAATCTTCTTTATCATGCTAAGAGGAGCAGGAAAAAGCAAAAAATTTCAGAATTGCACCTTGCAATGCGGAGAAATTACTGTTTGTGCATTTACAATATTCATTGATTTTTGCCATTGAAAAACGTCCAGAAATGATTGAAGCTACTGACTGAATGAAAGGAGCTGGCATCTCACTCTCTTTGAATCTTCTTTATCATGCTAAGAGGAGCAGGAAAAAGCAAAAAATTTCAGAATTGCACCTTGCAATGCGGAGAAATTACTGTTTGTGCATTTACAATATTCATTGATTTTTGCCATTGAAAAACGTCCAGAAATGATTGAAGCTACTGACTGAATGAAAGGAGCTGGCATCTCACTCTCTTTGAATCTTCTTTATCATGCTAAGAGGAGCAGGAAAAAGCAAAAAATTTCAGAATTGCACCTTGCAATGCGGAGAAATTACTGTTTGTGCATTTACAATATTCATTGATTTTTGCCATTGAAAAACATCATGTTATTCATATACTAGAAATGTTTGAAGCTACTGACTGAATGAAAGGAGCTGGCATCTCACTCTCTTTGAATCTTCTTTATCATGCTAAGAGGAGCAGGAAAAAGCAAAAAATTTCAGAATTGCACCTTGCAATGCGGAGAAATTACTGTTTGTGCATTTACAATATTCATTGATTTTTGCCATTGAAAAACGTCCAGAAATGATTGAAGCTACTGACTGAATGAAAGGAGCTGGCATCTCACTCTCTTTGAATCTTCTTTATCATGCTAAGAGAAGCAGGAAAAAGCAAAAAATTTCAGAATTGCACCTTGCAATGCGGAGAAATTACTGTTTGTGCATTTACAATATTCATTGATTTTTGCCATTGAAAAACATCATGTTATTCATATACCAGAAATGATTGAAGCTACTGACTGAATGAAAGGAGCTGGCATCTCGCTCTCTTTGAATCTTCTTTATCATGCTAAGAGGAGCAGGAAAAAGCAAAAAATTTCAGAATTGCACCTTGCAATGCGGAGAAATTACTGTTTGTGCATTTACAATATTCATTGATTTTTGCCATTGAAAAACGTCCAGAAATGATTGAAGCTACTGACTGAATGAAAGGAGCTGGCATCTCACTCTCTTTGAATCTTCTTTATCATGCTAAGAGGAGCAGGAAAAAGCAAAAAATTTCAGAATTGCACCTTGCAATGTGGAGAAATTACTGTTTGTGCATTTACAATATTCATTGATTTTTGCCATTGAAAAACATCATGTTATTCATATACCAGAAATGATTGAAGCTACTGACTGAATGAAAGGAGCTGGCATCTCACTCTCTTTGAATCTTCTTTATCATGCTAAGAGGAGCAGGAAAAAGCAAAAAATTTCAGAATTGCACCTTGCAATGCGGAGAAATTACTGTTTGTGCATTTACAATATTCATTGATTTTTGCCATTGAAAAACGTCCAGAAATGATTGAAGCTACTGACTGAATGAAAGGAGCTGGCATCTCACTCTCTTTGAATCTTCTTTATCATGCTAAGAGGAGCAGGAAAAAGCAAAAAATTTCAGAATTGCACCTTGCAATGCGGAGAAATTACTGTTTGTGCTTTTACAATATTCATTGATTTTTGCCATTGAAAAACATCATGTTATTCATATACCAGAAATGTTTGAAGCTACTGACTGAATGAAAGGAGCTGGCATCTCACTCTCTTTGAATCTTCTTTATCATGCTAAGAGGAGCAGGAAAAAGCAAAAAATTTCAGAATTGCACCTTGCAATGCGGAGAAATTACTGTTTGTGCATTTACAATATTCATTGATTTTTGCCATTGAAAAACGTCCAGAAATGATTGAAGCTACTGACTGAATGAAAGGAGCTGGCATCTCACTCTCTTTGAATCTTCTTTATCATGCTAAGAGGAGCAGGAAAAAGCAAAAAATTTCAGAATTGCACCTTGCAATGCGGAGAAATTACTGTTTGTGCATTTACAATATTCATTGATTTTTGCCATTGAAAAACGTCCAGAAATGATTGAAGCTACTGACTGAATGAAAGGAGCTGGCATCTCACTCTCTTTGAATCTTCTTTATCATGCTAAGAGGAGCAGGAAAAAGCAAAAAATTTCAGAATTGCAACTTGCAATGCGGAGAAATTACTGTTTGTGCATTTACAATATTCATTGATTTTTGCCATTGAAAAACATCATGTTATTCATATACCAGAAATGATTGAAGCTACTGAATGAATGAAAGGAGCTGGCATCTCACTCTCTTTGAATCTTCTTTATCATGCTAAGAGGAGCAGGAAAAAGCAAAAAATTTCAGAATTGCACCTTGCAATGCGGAGAAATTACTGTTTGTGCATTTACAATATTCATTGATTTTTGCCATTGAAAAACATCATGTTATTCATATACCAGAAATGTTTGAAGCTACTGACTGAATGAAAGGAGCTGGCATCTCACTCTCTTTGAATCTTCTTTATCATGCTAAGAGGAGCAGGAAAAAGCAAAAAATTTCAGAATTGCACCTTGCAATGCGGAGAAATTACTGTTTGTGCATTTACAATATTCATTGATTTTTGCCATTGAAAAACGTCCAGAAATGATTGAAGCTACTGACTGAATGAAAGGAGCTGGCATCTCACTCTCTTTGAATCTTCTTTATCATGCTAAGAGGAGCAGGAAAATGCAAGAAATTTCAGAATTGCACCTTGCAATGCGGAGAAATTACTGTTTGTGCATTTACAATATTCATTGATTTTTGCCATTGAAAAACATCCAGAAATGATTGAAGCTACTGACTGAATGAAAGGAGCTGGCATCTCACTCTCTTTGAATCTTCTTTATCATGCTAAGAGGAGCAGGAAAAAGCCAAAAATTTCAGAATTGCACCTTGCAATGCGGAGAAATTACTGTTTGTGCATTTACAATATTCATTGATTTTTGCCATTGAAAAACATCATGTTATTCATATACCAGAAATGATTGAAGCTACTGACTGAATGAAAGGAGCTGGCATCTCACTCTCTTTGAATCTTCTTTATCATGCAAAGAGGAGCAGGAAAAAGCAAAAAATTTCAGAATTGCACCTTGCAATGCGGAGAAATTACTGTTTGTGCATTTACAATATTCATTGATTTTTGCCATTGAAAAACGTCCAGAAATGATTGAAGCTACTGACTGAATGAAAGGAGCTGGCATCTCACTCTCTTTGAATCTTCTTTATCATGCTAAGAGGAGCAGGAAAAAGCAAAAAATTTCAGAATTGCACCTTGCAATGCGGAGAAATTACTGTTTGTGCATTTACAATATTCATTGATTTTTGCCATTGAAAAACGTCCAGAAATGATTGAAGCTACTGACTGAATGAAAGGAGCTGGCATCTCACTCTCTTTGAATCTTCTTTATCATGCTAAGAGGAGCAGGAAAAAGCAAAAAATTTCAGAATTGCAACTTGCAATGCGGAGAAATTACTGTTTGTGCATTTACAATATTCATTGATTTTTGCCATTGAAAAACATCATGTTATTCATATACCAGAAATGATTGAAGCTACTGACTGAATGAAAGGAGCTGGCATCTCACTCTCTTTGAATCTTCTTTATCATGCTAAGAGGAGCAGGAAAAAGCAAAAAATTTCAGAATTGCACCTTGCAATGCGGAGAAATTACTGTTTGTGCATTTACAATATTCATTGATTTTTGCCATTGAAAAACATCATGTTATTCATATACCAGAAATGTTTGAAGCTACTGACTGAATGAAAGGAGCTGGCATCTCACTCTCTTTGAATCTTCTTTATCATGCTAAGAGGAGCAGGAAAAAGCAAAAAATTTCAGAATTGCACCTTGCAATGCGGAGAAATTACTGTTTGTGCATTTACAATATTCATTGATTTTTGCCATTGAAAAACGTCCAGAAATGATTGAAGCTACTGACTGAATGAAAGGAGCTGGCATCTCACTCTCTTTGAATCTTCTTTATCATGCTAAGAGGAGCAGGAAAATGCAAGAAATTTCAGAATTGCACCTTGCAATGCGGAGAAATTACTGTTTGTGCATTTACAATATTCATTGATTTTTGCCATTGAAAAACATCCAGAAATGATTGAAGCTACTGACTGAATGAAAGGAGCTGGCATCTCACTCTCTTTGAATCTTCTTTATCATGCTAAGAGGAGCAGGAAAAAGCCAAAAATTTCAGAATTGCACCTTGCAATGCGGAGAAATTACTGTTTGTGCATTTACAATATTCATTGATTTTTGCCATTGAAAAACATCATGTTATTCATATACCAGAAATGATTGAAGCTACTGACTGAATGAAAGGAGCTGGCATCTCACTCTCTTTGAATCTTCTTTATCATGCTAAGAGGAGCAGGAAAAAGCAAAAAATTTCAGAATTGCACCTTGCAATGCGGAGAAATTACTGTTTGTGCATTTACAATATTCATTGATTTTTGCCATTGAAAAACATCATGTTATTCATATACCAGAAATGTTTGAAGCTACTGACTGAATGAAAGGAGCTGGCATCTCACTCTCTTTGAATCTTCTTTATCATGCTAAGAGGAGCAGGAAAAAGCAAAAAATTTCAGAATTGCACCTTGCAATGCGGAGAAATTACTGTTTGTGCATTTACAATATTCATTGATTTTTGCCATTGAAAAACGTCCAGAAATGATTGAAGCTACTGACTGAATGAAAGGAGCTGGCATCTCACTCTCTTTGAATCTTCTTTATCATGCTAAGAGGAGCAGGAAAATGCAAGAAATTTCAGAATTGCACCTTGCAATGCGGAGAAATTACTGTTTGTGCATTTACAATATTCATTGATTTTTGCCATTGAAAAACATCCAGAAATGATTGAAGCTACTGACTGAATGAAAGGAGCTGGCATCTCACTCTCTTTGAATCTTCTTTATCATGCTAAGAGGAGCAGGAAAAAGCCAAAAATTTCAGAATTGCACCTTGCAATGCGGAGAAATTACTGTTTGTGCATTTACAATATTCATTGATTTTTGCCATTGAAAAACATCATGTTATTCATATACCAGAAATGATTGAAGCTACTGACTGAATGAAAGGAGCTGGCATCTCACTCTCTTTGAATCTTCTTTATCATGCAAAGAGGAGCAGGAAAAAGCAAAAAATTTCAGAATTGCACCTTGCAATGCGGAGAAATTACTGTTTGTGCATTTACAATATTCATTGATTTTTGCCATTGAAAAACGTCCAGAAATGATTGAAGCTACTGACTGAATGAAAGGAGCTGGCATCTCACTCTCTTTGAATCTTCTTTATCATGCTAAGAGGAGCAGGAAAAAGCAAAAAATTTCAGAATTGCACCTTGCAATGCGGAGAAATTACTGTTTGTGCATTTGCAATATTCACTGATTTTTGCCATTGAAAAACGTCCAGAAATGATTGAAGCAACTGACTGAATGAAAGGAGCTGGCATCTCACTCTCTTTGAATCTTCTTTATCATGCTAAGAGGAGCAGGAAAAAGCAAAAAATTTCAGAATTGCACCTTGCAATGCGGAGAAATTACTGTTTGTGCATTTACAATATTCATTGATTTTTGCCATTGAAAAACGTCCAGAAATAATTGAAGCTACTGACTGAATGAAAGGAGCTGGCATCTCACTCTCTTTGAATCTTCTTTATCATGCTAAGAGGAGCAGGAAAAAGCCAAAAATTTCAGAATTGCAACTTGCAATGCGGAGAAATTACTGTTTGTGCATTTACAATATTCATTGATTTTTGCCATTGAAAAACATCATGTTATTCATATACCAGAAATGATTGAAGCTAGTGACTGAATGAAAGGAGCTGGCATCTCACTCTCTTTGAATCTTCTTTATCATGCTAAGAGGAGCAGGAAAAAGCAAAAAATTTCAGAATTGCACCTTGCAATGCGGAGAAATTACTGTTTGTGCATTTACAATATTCATTGATTTTTGCCATTGAAAAACGTCCAGAAATGATTGAAGCTACTGACTGAATGAAAGGAGCTGGCATCTCACTCTCTTTGAATCTTCTTTATCATGCTAAGAGGAGCAGGAAAAAGCAAAAAATTTCAGAATTGCACCTTGCAATGCGGAGAAATTACTGTTTGTGCATTTACAATATTCATTGATTTTTGCCATTGAAAAACATCATGTTATTCATATACCAGAAATGATTGAAGCTACTGACTGAATGAAAGGAGCTGGCATCTCGCTCTCTTTGAATCTTCTTTATCATGCTAAGAGGAGCAGGAAAAAGCAAAAAATTTCAGAATTGCACCTTGCAATGCGGAGAAATTACTGTTTGTGCATTTACAATATTCATTGATTTTTGCCATTGAAAAACGTCCAGAAATGATTCAAGCTACTGACTGAATGAAAGGAGCTGGCATCTCACTCTCTTTGAATCTTCTTTATCATGCTAAGAGGAGCAGGAAAAAGCAAAAAATTTCAGAATTGCACCTTGCAATGTGGAGAAATTACTGTTTGTGCATTTACAATATTCATTGATTTTTGCCATTGAAAAACATCATGTTATTCATATACCAGAAATGATTGAAGCTACTGACTGAATGAAAGGAGCTGGCATCTCACTCTCTTTGAATCTTCTTTATCATGCTAAGAGGAGCAGGAAAAAGCAAAAAATTTCAGAATTGCACCTTGCAATGCGGAGAAATTACTGTTTGTGCATTTACAATATTCATTGATTTTTGCCATTGAAAAACGTCCAGAAATGATTGAAGCTACTGACTGAATGAAAGGAGCTGGCATCTCACTCTCTTTGAATCTTCTTTATCATGCTAAGAGGAGCAGGAAAAAGCAAAAAATTTCAGAATTGCACCTTGCAATGCGGAGAAATTACTGTTTGTGCTTTTACAATATTCATTGATTTTTGCAATTGAAAAACATCATGTTATTCATATACCAGAAATGTTTGAAGCTACTGACTGAATGAAAGGAGCTGGCATCTCACTCTCTTTGAATCTTCTTTATCATGCTAAGAGGAGCAGGAAAAAGCAAAAAATTTCAGAATTGCACCTTGCAATGCGGAGAAATTACTGTTTGTGCATTTACAATATTCATTGATTTTTGCCATTGAAAAACGTCCAGAAATGATTGAAGCTACTGACTGAATGAAAGGAGCTGGCATCTCACTCTCTTTGAATCTTCTTTATCATGCTAAGAGGAGCAGGAAAAAGCAAAAAATTTCAGAATTGCACCTTGCAATGCGGAGAAATTACTGTTTGTGCATTTACAATATTCATTGATTTTTGCCATTGAAAAACGTCCAGAAATGATTGAAGCTACTGACTGAATGAAAGGAGCTGGCATCTCACTCTCTTTGAATCTTCTTTATCATGCTAAGAGGAGCAGGAAAAAGCAAAAAATTTCAGAATTGCACCTTGCAATGCGGAGAAATTACTGTTTGTGCATTTACAATATTCATTAATTTTTGCCATTGAAAAACATGATGTTATTCATATCCCAGAAATGTTTGAAGCTACTGACTGAATGAAAGAAGCTGGCATCTCACTCTCTTTGAATCTTCTTTATCATGCTAAGAGGAGCAGGAAAAAGCAAAAAATTTCAGAATTGCACCTTGCAATGCGGAGAAATTACTGTTTGTGCATTTACAATATTCATTGATTTTTGCCATTGAAAAACGTCCAGAAATGATTGAAGCTACTGACTGAATGAAAGGAGCTGGCATCTCACTCTCTTTGAATCTTCTTTATCATGCTAAGAGGAGCAGGAAAAAGCAAAAAATTTCAGAATTGCACCTTGCAATGCGGAGAAATTACTGTTTGTGCATTTACAATATTCATTGATTTTTGCCATTGAAAAACGTCCAGAAATGATTGAAGCTACTGACTGAATGAAAGGAGCTGGCATCTCACTCTCTTTGAATCTTCTTTATCATGCTAAGAGGAGCAGGAAAAAGCAAAAAATTTCAGAATTGCACCTTGCAATGCGGAGAAATTACTGTTTGTGCATTTACAATATTCATTGATTTTTGCCATTGAAAAACGTCCAGAAATGATTGAAGCTACTGACTGAATGAAAGGAGCTGGCATCTCACTCTCTTTGAATTTTCTTTATCATGCTAAGAGGAGCAGGAAAAAGCAAAAAATTTCAGAATTGCACCTTGCAATGCGGAGAAATTACTGTTTGTGCATTTACAATATTCATTGATTTTTGCCATTGAAAAACGTCCAGAAATGATTGAAGCTACTGACTGAATGAAAGGAGCTGGCATCTCACTCTCTTTGAATCTTCTTTATCATGCTAAGAGGAGCAGGAAAAAGCAAAAAATTTCAGAATTGCACCTTGCAATGCGGAGAAATTACTGTTTGTGCATTTACAATATTCATTGATTTTTGCCATTGAAAAACATCATGTTATTCATATACCAGAAATGTTTGAAGCTACTGACTGAATGAAAGGAGCTGGCATCTCACTCTCTTTGAATATTCTTTATCATGCTAAGAGGAGCAGGAAAAAGCAAAAAATTTCAGAATTGCACCTTGCAATGCGGAGAAATTACTGTTTGTGCATTTACAATATTCATTGATTTTTGCCATTGAAAAACGTCCAGAAATGATTGAAGCTACTGACTGAATGAAAGGAGCTGGCATCTCACTCTCTTTGAATCTTCTTTATCATGCTAAGAGGAGCAGGAAAAAGCAAAAAATTTCAGAATTGCACCTTGCAATGCGGAGAAATTACTGTTTGTGCATTTACAATATTCATTGATTTTTGCCATTGAAAAACGTCCAGAAATGATTGAAGCTACTGACTGAATGAAAGGAGCTGGCATCTCACTCTCTTTGAATCTTCTTTATCATGCTAAGAGGAGCAGGAAAAAGCAAAAAATTTCAGAATTGCACCTTGCAATGCGGAGAAATTACTGTTTGTGCATTTACAATATTCATTAATTTTTGCCATTGAAAAACATGATGTTATTCATATCCCAGAAATGTTTGAAGCTACTGACTGAATGAAAGAAGCTGGCATCTCACTCTCTTTGAATCTTCTTTATCATGCTAACAGGAGCAGGAAAAAGCAAAAAATTTCAGAATTGCACCTTGCAATGCGGAGAAATTACTGTTTGTGCATTTACAATATTCATTGATTTTTGCCATTGAAAAACGTCCAGAAATGATTGAAGCTACTGACTGAATGAAAGGAGCTGGCATCTCACTCTCTTTGAATCTTCTTTATCATGCTAAGAGGAGCAGGAAAAAGCAAAAAATTTCAGAATTGCACCTTGCAATGCGGAGAAATTACTGTTTGTGCATTTACAATATTCATTGATTTTTGCCATTGAAAAACATCATGTTATTCATATACCAGAAATGTTTGAAGCTACTGACTGAATGAAAGGAGCTGGCATCTCACTCTCTTTGAATCTTCTTTATCATGCTAAGAGGAGCAGGAAAAAGCAAAAAATTTCAGAATTGCACCTTGCAATGCGGAGAAATTACTGTTTGTGCATTTACAATATTCATTGATTTTTGCCATTGAAAAACGTCCAGAAATGATTGAAGCTACTGACTGAATGAAAGGAGCTGGCATCTCACTCTCTTTGAATCTTCTTTATCATGCTAAGAGGAGCAGGAAAAAGCAAAAAATTTCAGAATTGCACCTTGCAATGCGGAGAAATTACTGTTTGTGCATTTACAATATTCATTGATTTTTGCCATTGAAAAACGTCCAGAAATGATTGAAGCTACTGACTGAATGAAAGGAGCTGGCATCTCACTCTCTTTGAATCTTCTTTATCATGCTAAGAGGAGCAGGAAAAAGCAAAAAATTTCAGAATTGCAACTTGCAATGCGGAGAAATTACTGTTTGTGCATTTACAATATTCATTGATTTTTGCCATTGAAAAACATCATGTTATTCATATACCAGAAATGATTGAAGCTACTGACTGAATGAAAGGAGCTGGCATCTCACTCTCTTTGAACCTTCTTTATCATGCTAAGAGGAGCAGGAAAAAGCAAAAAATTTCAGAATTGCACCTTGCAATGCGGAGAAATTACTGTTTGTGCATTTACAATATTCATTGATTTTTGCCATTGAAAAACGTCCAGAAATGATTGAAGCTACTGACTGAATGAAAGGAGCTGGCATCTCACTCTCTTTGAATCTTCTTTATCATGCTAAGAGGAGCAGGAAAAAGCAAAAAATTTCAGAATTGCACCTTGCAATGCGGAGAAATTACTGTTTGTGCATTTACAATATTCATTGATTTTTGCCATTGAAAAACGTCCAGAAATGATTGAAGCTACTGACTGAATGAAAGGAGCTGGCATCTCACTCTCTTTGAATCTTCTTTATCATGCTAAGAGGAGCAGGAAAAAGCAAAAAATTTCAGAATTGCACCTTGCAATGCGGAGAAATTACTGTTTGTGCATTTACAATATTCATTAATTTTTGCCATTGAAAAACATCATGTTATTCATATCCCAGAAATGTTTGAAGCTACTGACTGAATGAAAGAAGCTGGCATCTCACTCTCTTTGAATCTTCTTTATCATGCTAAGAGGAGCAGGAAAAAGCAAAAAATTTCAGAATTGCACCTTGCAATGCGGAGAAATTACTGTTTGTGCATTTACAATATTCATTGATTTTTGCCATTGAAAAACGTCCAGAAATGATTGAAGCTACTGACTGAATGAAAGGAGCTGGCATCTCACTCTCTTTGAATCTTCTTTATCATGCTAAGAGGAGCAGGAAAAAGCAAAAAATTTCAGAATTGCACCTTGCAATGCGGAGAAATTACTGTTTGTGCATTTACAATATTCATTGATTTTTGCCATTGAAAAACATCATGTTATTCATATACCAGAAATGTTTGAAGCTACTGTCTGAATGAAAGGAGCTGGCATCTCACTCTCTTTGAATCTTCTTTATCATGCTAAGAGGAGCAGGAAAAAGCAAAAAATTTCAGAATTGCACCTTGCAATGCGGAGAAATTACTGTTTGTGCATTTACAATATTCATTGATTTTTGCCATTGAAAAACGTCCAGAAATGATTGAAGCTACTGACTGAATGAAAGGAGCTGGCATCTCACTCTCTTTGAGTCTTCTTTATCATGCTAAGAGGAGCAGGAAAATGCAAGAAATTTCAGAATTGCACCTTGCAATGCGGAGAAATTACTGTTTGTGCATTTACAATATTCATTGATTTTTGCCATTGAAAAACATCCAGAAATGATTGAAGCTACTGACTGAATGAAAGGAGCTGGCATCTCACTCTCTTTGAATCTTCTTTATCATGCTAAGAGGAGCAGGAAAAAGCCAAAAATTTCAGAATTGCACCTTGCAATGCGGAGAAATTACTGTTTGTGCATTTACAATATTCATTGATTTTTGCCTTTGAAAAACATCATGTTATTCATATACCAGAAATGATTGAAGCTACTGACTGAATGAAAGGAGCTGGCATCTCACTCTCTTTGAATCTTCTTTATCATGCTAAGAGGAGCAGGAAAAAGCAAAAAATTTCAGAATTGCACCTTGCAATGCGGAGAAATTACTGTTTGTGCATTTACAATATTCATTGATTTTTGCCATTGAAAAACGTCCAGAAATGATTGAAGCTACTGACTGAATGAAAGGAGCTGGCATCTCACTCTCTTTGAATCTTCTTTATCATGCTAAGAGGAGCAGGAAAAAGCAAAAAATTTCAGAATTGCACCTTGCAATGCGGAGAAATTACTGTTTGTGCATTTACAATATTCATTGATTTTTGCCATTGAAAAACATCATGTTATTCATATACCAGAAATGTTTGAAGCTACTGACTGAATGAAAGGAGCTGGCATCTCACTCTCTTTGAATCTTCTTTATCATGCTAAGAGGAGCAGGAAAAAGCAAAAAATTTCAGAATTGCACCTTGCAATGCGGAGAAATTACTGTTTGTGCATTTACAATATTCATTGATTTTTGCCATTGAAAAACGTCCAGAAATGATTGAAGCTACTGACTGAATGAAAGGAGCTGGCATCTCACTCTCTTTGAATCTTCTTTATCATGCTAAGAGGAGCAGGAAAAAGCAAAAAATTTCAGAATTGCACCTTGCAATGCGGAGAAATTACTGTTTGTGCATTTACAATATTCATTGATTTTTGCCATTGAAAAACGTCCAGAAATGATTGAAGCTACTGACTGAATGAAAGGAGCTGGCATCTCACTCTCTTTGAATTTTCTTTATCATGCTAAGAGGAGCAGGAAAAAGCAAAAAATTTCAGAATTGCACCTTGCAATGCGGAGAAATTACTGTTTGTGCATTTACAATATTCATTGATTTTTGCCATTGAAAAACGTCCAGAAATGATTGAAGCTACTGACTGAATGAAAGGAGCTGGCATCTCACTCTCTTTGAATCTTCTTTATCATGCTAAGAGGAGCAGGAAAAAGCAAAAAATTTCAGAATTGCACCTTGCAATGCGGAGAAATTAGTGTTTGTGCATTTACAATATTCATTGATTTTTGCCATTGAAAAACGTCCAGAAATGATTGAAGCTACTGACTGAATGAAAGGAGCTGGCATCTCACTCTCTTTGAATCTTCTTTATCATGCTAAGAGGAGCAGGAAAAAGCAAAAAATTTCAGAATTGCACCTTGCAATGCGGAGAAATTACTGTTTGTGCATTTACAATATTCATTGATTTTTGCCATTGAAAAACATCATGTTATTCATATACCAGAAATGTTTGAAGCTACTGTCTGAATGAAAGGAGCTGGCATCTCACTCTCTTTGAATCTTCTTTATCATGCTAAGAGGAGCAGGAAAAAGCAAAAAATTTCAGAATTGCACCTTGCAATGCGGAGAAATTACTGTTTGTGCATTTACAATATTCATTGATTTTTGCCATTGAAAAACGTCCAGAAATGATTGAAGCTACTGACTGAATGAAAGGAGCTGGCATCTCACTCTCTTTGAGTCTTCTTTATCATGCTAAGAGGAGCAGGAAAATGCAAGAAATTTCAGAATTGCACCTTGCAATGCGGAGAAATTACTGTTTGTGCATTTACAATATTCATTGATTTTTGCCATTGAAAAACATCCAGAAATGATTGAAGCTACTGACTGAATGAAAGGAGCTGGCATCTCACTCTCTTTGAATCGTCTTTATCATGCTAAGAGGAGCAGGAAAAAGCCAAAAATTTCAGAATTGCACCTTGCAATGCGGAGAAATTACTGTTTGTGCATTTACAATATTCATTGATTTTTGCCTTTGAAAAACATCATGTTATTCATATACCAGAAATGATTGAAGCTACTGACTGAATGAAAGGAGCTGGCATCTCACTCTCTTTGAATCTTCTTTATCATGCTAAGAGGAGCAGGAAAAAGCAAAAAATTTCAGAATTGCACCTTGCAATGCGGAGAAATTACTGTTTGTGCATTTACAATATTCATTGATTTTTGCCATTGAAAAACGTCCAGAAATGATTGAAGCTACTGACTGAATGAAAGGAGCTGGCATCTCACTCTCTTTGAATCTTCTTTATCATGCTAAGAGGAGCAGGAAAAAGCAAAAAATTTCAGAATTGCACCTTGCAATGCGGAGAAATTACTGTTTGTGCATTTACAATATTCATTGATTTTTGCCATTGAAAAACATCATGTTATTCATATACCAGAAATGTTTGAAGCTACTGACTGAATAAAAGGAGCTGGCATCTCACTCTCTTTGAATCTTCTTTATCATGCTAAGAGGAGCAGGAAAAAGCAAAAAATTTCAGAATTGCACCTTGCAATGCGGAGAAATTACTGTTTGTGCATTTACAATATTCATTGATTTTTGCCATTGAAAAACGTCCAGAAATGATTGAAGCTACTGACTGAATGAAAGGAGCTGGCATCTCACTCTCTTTGAATCTTCTTTATCATGCTAAGAGGAGCAGGAAAAAGCAAAAAATTTCAGAATAGCACCTTGCAATGCGGAGAAATTACTGTTTGTGCATTTACAATATTCATTGATTTTTGCCATTGAAAAACGTCCAGAAATGATTGAAGCTACTGACTGAATGAAAGGAGCTGGCATCTCACTCTCTTTGAATTTTCTTTATCATGCTAAGAGGAGCAGGAAAAAGCAAAAAATTTCAGAATTGCACCTTGCAATGCGGAGAAATTACTGTTTGTGCATTTACAATATTCATTGATTTTTGCCATTGAAAAACGTCCAGAAATGATTGAAGCTACTGACTGAATGAAAGGAGCTGGCATCTCACTCTCTTTGAATCTTCTTTATCATGCTAAGAGGAGCAGGAAAAAGCAAAAAATTTCAGAATTGCACCTTGCAATGCGGAGAAATTAGTGTTTGTGCATTTACAATATTCATTGATTTTTGCCATTGAAAAACATCATGTTATTCATATACCAGAAATGTTTGAAGCTACTGACTGAATGAAAGGAGCTGGCATCTCACTCTCTTTGAATCTTCTTTATCATGCTAAGAGGAGCAGGAAAAAGCAAAAAATTTCAGAATTGCACCTTGCAATGCGGAGAAATTACTGTTTGTGCATTTACAATATTCATTGATTTTTGCCATTGAAAAACGTCCAGAAATGATTGAAGCTACTGACTGAATGAAAGGAGCTGGCATCTCACTCTCTTTGAATCTTCTTTATCATGCTAAGAGGAGCAGGAAAAAGCAAAAAATTTCAGAATTGCACCTTGCAATGCGGAGAAATTACTGTTTGTGCATTTACAATATTCATTAATTTTTGCCATTGAAAAACATGATGTTATTCATATCCCAGAAATGTTTGAAGCTACTGACTGAATGAAAGAAGCTGGCATCTCACTCTCTTTGAATCTTCTTTATCATGCTAAGAGGAGCAGGAAAAAGCAAAAAATTTCATAATTGCACCTTGCAATGCGGAGAAATTACTGTTTGTGCATTTACAATATTCATTGATTTTTGCCATTGAAAAACGTCCAGAAATGATTGAAGCTACTGACTGAATGAAAGGAGCTGGCATCTCACTCTCTTTGAATCTTCTTTATCATGCTAAGAGGAGCAGGAAAAAGCAAAAAATTTCAGAATTGCACCTTGCAATGCGGAGAAATTACTGTTTGTGCATTTACAATATTCATTGATTTTTGCCATTGAAAAACATCATGTTATTCATATACCAGAAATGTTTGAAGCTACTGACTGAATGAAAGGAGCTGGCATCTCACTCTCTTTGAATCTTCTTTATCATGCTAAGAGGAGCAGGAAAAAGCAAAAAATTTCAGAATTGCACCTTGCAATGCGGAGAAATTACTGTTTGTGCATTTACAATATTCATTGATTTTTGCCATTGAAAAACGTCCAGAAATGATTGAAGCTACTGACTGAATGAAAGGAGCTGGCATCTCACTCTCTTTGAATCTTCTTTATCATGCTAAGAGGAGCAGGAAAAAGCAAAAAATTTCAGAATTGCACCTTGCAATGCGGAGAAATTACTGTTTGTGCGTTTACAATATTCATTGATTTTTGCCATTGAAAAACGTCCAGAAATGATTGAAGCTACTGACTGAATGAAAGGAGCTGGCATCTCACTCTCTTTGAATCTTCTTTATCATGCTAAGAGGAGCAGGAAAAAGCAAAAAATTTCAGAATTGCAACTTGCAATGCGGAGAAATTACTGTTTGTGCATTTACAATATTCATTGATTTTTGCCATTGAAAAACATCATGTTATTCATATACCAGAAATGATTGAAGCTACTGACTGAATGAAAGGAGCTGGCATCTCACTCTCTTTGAATCTTCTTTATCATGCTAAGAGGAGCAGGAAAAAGCAAAAAATTTCAGAATTGCACCTTGCAATGCGGAGAAATTACTGTTTGTGCATTTACAATATTCATTGATTTTTGCCATTGAAAAACGTCCAGAAATGATTGAAGCTACTGACTGAATGAAAGGAGCTGGCATCTCACTCTCTTTGAATCTTCTTTATCATGCTAAGAGGAGCAGGAAAAAGCAAAAAATTTCAGAATTGCACCTTGCAATGCGGAGAAATTACTGTTTGTGCATTTACAATATTCATTGATTTTTGCCATTGAAAAACGTCCAGAAATGATTGAAGCTACTGACTGAATGAAAGGAGCTGGCATCTCACTCTCTTTGAATCTTCTTTATCATGCTAAGAGGAGCAGGAAAAAGCAAAAAATTTCAGAATTGCACCTTGCAATGCGGAGAAATTACTGTTTGTGCATTTACAATATTCATTAATTTTTGCCATTGAAAAACATCATGTTATTCATATCCCAGAAATGTTTGAAGCTACTGACTGAATGAAAGAAGCTGGCATCTCACTCTCTTTGAATCTTCTTTATCATGCTAAGAGGAGCAGGAAAAAGCAAAAAATTTCAGAATTGCACCTTGCAATGCGGAGAAATTACTGTTTGTGCGTTTACAATATTCATTGATTTTTGCCATTGAAAAACGTCCAGAAATGATTGAAGCTACTGACTGAATGAAAGGAGCTGGCATCTCACTCTCTTTGAATCTTCTTTATCATGCTAAGAGGAGCAGGAAAAAGCAAAAAATTTCAGAATTGCAACTTGCAATGCGGAGAAATTACTGTTTGTGCATTTACAATATTCATTGATTTTTGCCATTGAAAAACATCATGTTATTCATATACCAGAAATGATTGAAGCTACTGACTGAATGAAAGGAGCTGGCATCTCACTCTCTTTGAATCTTCTTTATCATGCTAAGAGGAGCAGGAAAAAGCAAAAAATTTCAGAATTGCACCTTGCAATGCGGAGAAATTACTGTTTGTGCATTTACAATATTCATTGATTTTTGCCATTGAAAAACGTCCAGAAATGATTGAAGCTACTGACTGAATGAAAGGAGCTGGCATCTCACTCTCTTTGAATCTTCTTTATCATGCTAAGAGGAGCAGGAAAAAGCAAAAAATTTCAGAATTGCACCTTGCAATGCGGAGAAATTACTGTTTGTGCATTTACAATATTCATTGATTTTTGCCATTGAAAAACGTCCAGAAATGATTGAAGCTACTGACTGAATGAAAGGAGCTGGCATCTCACTCTCTTTGAATCTTCTTTATCATGCTAAGAGGAGCAGGAAAAAGCAAAAAATTTCAGAATTGCACCTTGCAATGCGGAGAAATTACTGTTTGTGCATTTACAATATTCATTAATTTTTGCCATTGAAAAACATCATGTTATTCATATCCCAGAAATGTTTGAAGCTACTGACTGAATGAAAGAAGCTGGCATCTCACTCTCTTTGAATCTTCTTTATCATGCTAAGAGGAGCAGGAAAAAGCAAAAAATTTCAGAATTGCACCTTGCAATGCAGAGAAATTACTGTTTGTGCATTTACAATATTCATTGATTTTTGCCATTGAAAAACGTCCAGAAATGATTGAAGCTACTGACTGAATGAAAGGAGCTGGCATCTCACTCTCTTTGAATCTTCTTTATCATGCTAAGAGGAGCAGGAAAAAGCAAAAAATTTCAGAATTGCACCTTGCAATGCGGAGAAATTACTGTTTGTGCATTTACAATATTCATTGATTTTTGCCATTGAAAAACATCATGTTATTCATATACCAGAAATGTTTGAAGCTACTGTCTGAATGAAAGGAGCTGGCATCTCACTCTCTTTGAATCTTCTTTATCATGCTAAGAGGAGCAGGAAAAAGCAAAAAATTTCAGAATTGCAGCTTGCAATGCGGAGAAATTACTGTTTGTGCATTTACAATATTCATTGATTTTTGCCATTGAAAAACGTCCAGAAATGATTGAAGCTACTGACTGAATGAAAGGAGCTGGCATCTCACTCTCTTTGAATCTTCTTTATCATGCTAAGAGGAGCAGGAAAATGCAAGAAATTTCAGAATTGCACCTTGCAATGCGGAGAAATTACTGTTTGTGCATTTACAATATTCATTGATTTTTGCCATTGAAAAACATCCAGAAATGATTGAAGCTACTGACTGAATGAAAGGAGCTGGCATCTCACTCTCTTTGAATCTTCTTTATCATGCTAAGAGGAGCAGGAAAAAGCCAAAAATTTCAGAATTGCACCTTGCAATGCGGAGAAATTACTGTTTGTGCATTTACAATATTCATTGATTTTTGCCATTGAAAAACATCATGTTATTCATATACCAGAAATGATTGAAGCTACTGACTGAATGAAAGGAGCTGGCATCTCACTCTCTTTGAATCTTCTTTATCATGCAAAGAGGAGCAGGAAAAAGCAAAAAATTTCAGAATTGCACCTTGCAATGCGGAGAAATTACTGTTTGTGCATTTACAATATTCATTGATTTTTGCCATTGAAAAACGTCCAGAAATGATTGAAGCTACTGACTGAATGAAAGGAGCTGGCATCTCACTCTCTTTGAATCTTCTTTATCATGCTAAGAGGAGCAGGAAAAAGCAAAAAATTTCAGAATTGCACCTTGCAATGCGGAGAAATTACTGTTTGTGCATTTACAATATTCATTGATTTTTGCCATTGAAAAACGTCCAGAAATGATTGAAGCAACTGACTGAATGAAAGGAGCTGGCATCTCACTCTCTTTGAATCTTCTTTATCATGCTAAGAGGAGCAGGAAAAAGCAAAAAATTTCAGAATTGCACCTTGCAATGCGGAGAAATTACTGTTTGTGCATTTACAATATTCATTGATTTTTGCCATTGAAAAACGTTCAGAAATAATTGAAGCTACTGACTGAATGAAAGGAGCTGGCATCTCACTCTCTTTGAATCTTCTTTATCATGCTAAGAGGAGCAGGAAAAAGCAAAAAATTTCAGAATTGCAACTTGCAATGCGGAGAAATTACTGTTTGTGCATTTACAATATTCATTGATTTTTGCCATTGAAAAACATCATGTTATTCATATACCAGAAATGATTGAAGCTACTGACTGAATGAAAGGAGCTGGCATCTCACTCTCTTTGAATCTTCTTTATCATGCTAAGAGGAGCAGGAAAAAGCAAAAAATTTCAGAATTGCACCTTGCAATGCGGAGAAATTACTGTTTGTGCATTTACAATATTCATTGATTTTTGCCATTGAAAAACGTCCAGAAATGATTGAAGCTACTGACTGAATGAAAGGAGCTGGCATCTCACTCTCTTTGAATCTTCTTTATCATGCTAAGAGGAGCAGGAAAAAGCAAAAAATTTCAGAATTGCACCTTGCAATGCGGAGAAATTACTGTTTGTGCTTTTACAATATTCATTGATTTTTGCCATTGAAAAACATCATGTTATTCATATACCAGAAATGTTTGAAGCTACTGACTGAATGAAAGGAGCTGGCATCTCACTCTCTTTGAATCTTCTTTATCATGCTAAGAGGAGCAGGAAAAAGCAAAAAATTTCAGAATTGCACCTTGCAATGCGGAGAAATTACTGTTTGTGCATTTACAATATTCATTGATTTTTGCCATTGAAAAATGTCCAGAAATGATTGAAGCTGCTGACTGAATGAAAGGAGCTGGCATCTCACTCTCTTTGAATCTTCTTTATCATGCTAAGAGGAGCAGGAAAAAGCAAAAAATTTCAGAATTGCACCTTGCAATGCGGAGAAATTACTGTTTGTGCATTTACAATATTCATTGATTTTTGCCATTGAAAAACATCATGTTATTCATATACCAGAAATGATTGAAGCTACTGACTGAATGAAAGGAGCTGGCATCTCACTCTCTTTGAATCTTCTTTATCATGCTAAGAGGAGCAGGAAAAAGCAAAAAATTTCAGAATTGCACCTTGCAATGCGGAGAAATTACTGTTTGTGCATTTACAATATTCATTGATTTTTGCCATTGAAAAACGTCCAGAAATGATTGAAGCTACTGACTGAATGAAAGGAGCTGGCATCTCACTCTCTTTGAATCTTCTTTACCATGCTAAGAGGAGCAGGAAAAAGCAAAAAATTTCAGAATTGCACCTTGCAATGCGGAGAAATTACTGTTTGTGCATTTACAATATTCATTGATTTTTGCCATTGAAAAACGTCCAGAAATGATTGAAGCTACTGACTGAATGAAAGGAGCTGGCATCTCACTCTCTTTGAATCTTCTTTATCATGCTAAGAGGAGCAGGAAAAAGCAAAAAATTTCAGAATTGCACCTTGCAATGCGGAGAAATTACTGTTTGTGCATTTACAATATTCATTGATTTTTGCCATTGAAAAACATCATGTTATTCATATACCAGAAATGATTGAAGCTACTGACTGAATGAAAGGAGCTGGCATCTCGCTCTCTTTGAATCTTCTTTATCATGCTAAGAGGAGCAGGAAAAAGCAAAAAATTTCAGAATTGCACCTTGCAATGCGGAGAAATTACTGTTTGTGCATTTACAATATTCATTGATTTTTGCCATTGAAAAACGTCCAGAAATGATTGAAGCTACTGACTGAATGAAAGGAGCTGGCATCTCACTCTCTTTGAATCTTCTTTATCATGCTAAGAGGAGCAGGAAAAAGCAAAAAATTTCAGAATTGCACCTTGCAATGCGGAGAAATTACTGTTTGTGCATTTACAATATTCATTGATTTTTGCCATTGAAAAACATCATGTTATTCATATACCAGAAATGATTGAAGCTACTGACTGAATGAAAGGAGCTGGCATCTCACTCTCTTTGAATCTTCTTTATCATGCTAAGAGGAGCAGGAAAAAGCAAAAAATTTCAGAATTGCACCTTGCAATGCGGAGAAATTACTGTTTGTGCATTTACAATATTCATTGATTTTTGCCATTGAAAAACGTCCAGAAATGATTGAAGCTACTGACTGAATGAAAGGAGCTGGCATCTCACTCTCTTTGAATCTTCTTTACCATGCTAAGAGGAGCAGGAAAAAGCAAAAAATTTCAGAATTGCACCTTGCAATGCGGAGAAATTACTGTTTGTGCATTTACAATATTCATTGATTTTTGCCATTGAAAAACGTCCAGAAATGATTGAAGCTACTGACTGAATGAAAGGAGCTGGCATCTCACTCTCTTTGAATCTTCTTTATCATGCTAAGAGGAGCAGGAAAAAGCAAAAAATTTCAGAATTGCACCTTGCAATGCGGAGAAATTACTGTTTGTGCATTTACAATATTCATTGATTTTTGCCATTGAAAAACATCATGTTATTCATATACCAGAAATGATTGAAGCTACTGACTGAATGAAAGGAGCTGGCATCTCGCTCTCTTTGAATCTTCTTTATCATGCTAAGAGGAGCAGGAAAAAGCAAAAAATTTCAGAATTGCACCTTGCAATGCGGAGAAATTACTGTTTGTGCATTTACAATATTCATTGATTTTTGCCATTGAAAAACGTCCAGAAATGATTGAAGCTACTGACTGAATGAAAGGAGCTGGCATCTCACTCTCTTTGAATCTTCTTTATCATGCTAAGAGGAGCAGGAAAAAGCAAAAAATTTCAGAATTGCACCTTGCAATGTGGAGAAATTACTGTTTGTGCATTTACAATATTCATTGATTTTTGCCATTGAAAAACATCATGTTATTCATATAACAGAAATGATTGAAGCTACTGACTGAATGAAAGGAGCTGGCATCTCACTCTCTTTGAATCTTCTTTATCATGCTAAGAGGAGCAGGAAAAAGCAAAAAATTTCAGAATTGCACCTTGCAATGCGGAGAAATTACTGTTTGTGCTTTTACAATATTCATTGATTTTTGCCATTGAAAAACGTCCAGAAATGATTGAAGCTACTGACTGAATGAAAGGAGCTGGCATCTCACTCTCTTTGAATCTTCTTTATCATGCTAAGAGGAGCAGGAAAAAGCAAAAAATTTCAGAATTGCACCTTGCAATGCGGAGAAATTACTGTTTGTGCTTTTACAATATTCATTGATTTTTGCCATTGAAAAACATCATGTTATTCATATACCAGAAATGTTTGAAGCTACTGACTGAATGAAAGGAGCTGGCATCTCACTCTCTTTGAATCTTCTTTATCATGCTAAGAGGAGCAGGAAAAAGCAAAAAATTTCAGAATTGCACCTTGCAATGCGGAGAAATTACTGTTTGTGCATTTACAATATTCATTGATTTTTGCCATTGAAAAACGTCCAGAAATGATTGAAGCTTCTGACTGAATGAATGGAGCTGGCATCTCACTCTCTTTGAATCTTCTTTATCATGCTAAGAGGAGCAGGAAAAAGCAAAAAATTTCAGAATTGCACCTTGCAATGCGGAGAAATTACTGTTTGTGCATTTACAATATTCATTGATTTTTGCCATTGAAAAACGTCAAGAAATGATTGAAGCTACTGACTGAATGAAAGGAGCTGGCATCTCACTCTCTTTGAATCTTCTTTATCATGCTAAGAGGAGCAGGAAAAAGCAAAAAATTTCAGAATTGCAACTTGCAATGCGGAGAAATTACTGTTTGTGCATTTACAATATTCATTGATTTTTGCCATTGAAAAACATCATGTTATTCATATACCAGAAATGATTGAAGCTACTGACTGAATGAAAGGAGCTGGCATCTCACTCTCTTTGAATCTTCTTTATCATGCTAAGAGGAGCAGGAAAAAGCAAAAAATTTCAGAATTGCACCTTGCAATGCGGAGAAATTACTGTTTGTGCATTTACAATATTCATTGATTTTTGCCATTGAAAAACGTCCAGAAATGATTGAAGCTACTGACTGAATGAAAGGAGCTGGCATCTCACTCTCTTTGAATCTTCTTTATCATGCTAAGAGGAGCAGGAAAAAGCAAAAAATTTCAGAATTGCACCTTGCAATGCGGAGAAATTACTGTTTGTGCTTTTACAATATTCATTGATTTTTGCCATTGAAAAACATCATGTTATTCATATACCAGAAATGTTTGAAGCTACTGACTGAATGAAAGGAGCTGGCATCTCACTCTCTTTGAATCTTCTTTATCATGCTAAGAGGAGCAGGAAAAAGCAAAAAATTTCAGAATTGCACCTTGCAATGCGGAGAAATTACTGTTTGTGCATTTACAATATTCATTGATTTTTGCCATTGAAAAACGTCCAGAAATGATTGAAGCTACTGACTGAATGAAAGGAGCTGGCATCTCACTCTCTTTGAATCTTCTTTATCATGCTAAGAGGAGCAGGAAAAAGCAAAAAATTTCAGAATTGCACCTTGCAATGCGGAGAAATTACTGTTTGTGCTTTTACAATATTCATTGATTTTTGCCATTGAAAAACATCATGTTATTCATATACCAGAAATGTTTGAAGCTACTGACTGAATGAAAGGAGCTGGCATCTCACTCTCTTTGAATCTTCTTTATCATGCTAAGAGGAGCAGGAAAAAGCAAAAAATTTCAGAATTGCACCTTGCAATGCGGAGAAATTACTGTTTGTGCATTTACAATATTCATTGATTTTTGCCATTGAAAAACGTCCAGAAATGATTGAAGCTACTGACTGAATGAAAGGAGCTGGCATCTCACTCTCTTTGAATCTTCTTTATCATGCTAAGAGGAGCAGGAAAAAGCAAAAAATTTCAGAATTGCACCTTGCAATGCGGAGAAATTACTGTTTGTGCATTTACAATATTCATTGATTTTTGCCTTTGAAAAACGTCCAGAAATGATTGAAGCTACTGACTGAATGAAAGGAGCTGGCATCTCACTCTCTTTGAATCTTCTTTATCATGCTAAGAGGAGCAGGAAAAAGCAAAAAATTTCAGAATTGCAACTTGCAATGCGGAGAAATTACTGTTTGTGCATTTACAATATTCATTGATTTTTGCCATTGAAAAACATCATGTTATTCATATACCAGAAATGATTGAAGCTACTGACTGAATGAAAGGAGCTGGCATCTCACTCTCTTTGAATCTTCTTTATCATGCTAAGAGGAGCAGGAAAAAGCAAAAAATTTCAGAATTGCACCTTGCAATGCGGAGAAATTACTGTTTGTGCATTTACAATATTCATTGATTTTTGCCATTGAAAAACGTCCAGAAATAATTGAAGCTACTGACTGAATGAAAGGAGCTGGCATCTCACTCTCTTTGAATCTTCTTTATCATGCTAAGAGGAGCAGGAAAAAGCAAAAAATTTCAGAATTGCAACTTGCAATGCGGAGAAATTACTGTTTGTGCATTTACAATATTCATTGATTTTTGCCATTGAAAAACATCATGTTATTCATATACCAGAAATGATTGAAGCTACTGACTGAATGAAAGGAGCTGGCATCTCACTCTCTTTGAATCTTCTTTATCATGCTAAGAGGAGCAGGAAAAAGCAAAAAATTTCAGAATTGCACCTTGCAATGCGGAGAAATTACTGTTTGTGCATTTACAATATTCATTGATTTTTGCCATTGAAAAACGTCCAGAAATGATTGAAGCTACTGACTGAATGAAAGGAGCTGGCATCTCACTCTCTTTGAATCTTCTTTATCATGCTAAGAGGAGCAGGAAAAAGCAAAAAATTTCAGAATTGCACCTTGCAATGCGGAGAAATTACTGTTTGTGCTTTTACAATATTCATTGATTTTTGCCATTGAAAAACATCATGTTATTCATATACCAGAAATGTTTGAAGCTACTGACTGAATGAAAGGAGCTGGCATCTCACTCTCTTTGAATCTTCTTTATCATGCTAAGAGGAGCAGGAAAAAGCAAAAAATTTCAGAATTGCACCTTGCAATGCGGAGAAATTACTGTTTGTGCATTTACAATATTCATTGATTTTTGCCATTGAAAAATGTCCAGAAATGATTGAAGCTGCTGACTGAATGAAAGGAGCTGGCATCTCACTCTCTTTGAATCTTCTTTATCATGCTAAGAGGAGCAGGAAAAAGCAAAAAATTTCAGAATTGCACCTTGCAATGCGGAGAAATTACTGTTTGTGCATTTACAATATTCATTGATTTTTGCCATTGAAAAACATCATGTTATTCATATACCAGAAATGATTGAAGCTACTGACTGAATGAAAGGAGCTGGCATCTCACTCTCTTTGAATCTTCTTTATCATGCTAAGAGGAGCAGGAAAAAGCAAAAAATTTCAGAATTGCACCTTGCAATGCGGAGAAATTACTGTTTGTGCATTTACAATATTCATTGATTTTTGCCATTGAAAAACGTCCAGAAATGATTGAAGCTACTGACTGAATGAAAGGAGCTGGCATCTCACTCTCTTTGAATCTTCTTTACCATGCTAAGAGGAGCAGGAAAAAGCAAAAAATTTCAGAATTGCACCTTGCAATGCGGAGAAATTACTGTTTGTGCATTTACAATATTCATTGATTTTTGCCATTGAAAAACGTCCAGAAATGATTGAAGCTACTGACTGAATGAAAGGAGCTGGCATCTCACTCTCTTTGAATCTTCTTTATCATGCTAAGAGGAGCAGGAAAAAGCAAAAAATTTCAGAATTGCACCTTGCAATGCGGAGAAATTACTGTTTGTGCATTTACAATATTCATTGATTTTTGCCATTGAAAAACATCATGTTATTCATATACCAGAAATGATTGAAGCTACTGACTGAATGAAAGGAGCTGGCATCTCGCTCTCTTTGAATCTTCTTTATCATGCTAAGAGGAGCAGGAAAAAGCAAAAAATTTCAGAATTGCACCTTGCAATGCGGAGAAATTACTGTTTGTGCATTTACAATATTCATTGATTTTTGCCATTGAAAAACGTCCAGAAATGATTGAAGCTATTGACTGAATGAAAGGAGCTGGCATCTCACTCTCTTTGAATCTTCTTTATCATGCTAAGAGGAGCAGGAAAAAGCAAAAAATTTCAGAATTGCACCTTGCAATGTGGAGAAATTACTGTTTGTGCATTTACAATATTCATTGATTTTTGCCATTGAAAAACATCATGTTATTCATATACCAGAAATGATTGAAGCTACTGACTGAATGAAAGGAGCTGGCATCTCACTCTCTTTGAATCTTCTTTATCATGCTAAGAGGAGCAGGAAAAAGCAAAAAATTTCAGAATTGCACCTTGCAATGCGGAGAAATTACTGTTTGTGCTTTTACAATATTCATTGATTTTTGCCATTGAAAAACGTCCAGAAATGATTGAAGCTACTGACTGAATGAAAGGAGCTGGCATCTCACTCTCTTTGAATCTTCTTTATCATGCTAAGAGGAGCAGGAAAAAGCAAAAAATTTCAGAATTGCACCTTGCAATGCGGAGAAATTACTGTTTGTGCTTTTACAATATTCATTGATTTTTGCCATTGAAAAACATCATGTTATTCATATACCAGAAATGTTTGAAGCTACTGACTGAATGAAAGGAGCTGGCATCTCACTCTCTTTGAATCTTCTTTATCATGCTAAGAGGAGCAGGAAAAAGCAAAAAATTTCAGAATTGCACCTTGCAATGCGGAGAAATTACTGTTTGTGCATTTACAATATTCATTGATTTTTGCCATTGAAAAACGTCCAGAAATGATTGAAGTTACTGACTGAATGAATGGAGCTGGCATCTCACTCTCTTTGAATCTTCTTTATCATGCTAAGAGGAGCAGGAAAAAGCAAAAAATTTCAGAATTGCACCTTGCAATGCGGAGAAATTACTGTTTGTGCATTTACAATATTCATTGATTTTTGCCATTGAAAAACGTCCAGAAATGATTGAAGCTACTGACTGAATGAAAGGAGCTGGCATCTCACTCTCTTTGAATCTTCTTTATCATGCTAAGAGGAGCAGGAAAAAGCAAAAAATTTCAGAATTGCAACTTGCAATGCGGAGAAATTACTGTTTGTGCATTTACAATATTCATTGATTTTTGCCATTGAAAAACATCATGTTATTCATATACCAGAAATGATTGAAGCTACTGACTGAATGAAAGGAGCTGGCATCTCACTCTCTTTGAATCTTCTTTATCATGCTAAGAGGAGCAGGAAAAAGCAAAAAATTTCAGAATTGCACCTTGCAATGCGGAGAAATTACTGTTTGTGCATTTACAATATTCATTGATTTTTGCCATTGAAAAACGTCCAGAAATGATTGAAGCTACTGACTGAATGAAAGGAGCTGGCATCTCACTCTCTTTGAATCTTCTTTATCATGCTAAGAGGAGCAGGAAAAAGCAAAAAATTTCAGAATTGCACCTTGCAATGCGGAGAAATTACTGTTTGTGCTTTTACAATATTCATTGATTTTTGCCATTGAAAAACATCATGTTATTCATATACCAGAAATGTTTGAAGCTACTGACTGAATGAAAGGAGCTGGCATCTCACTCTCTTTGAATCTTCTTTATCATGCTAAGAGGAGCAGGAAAAAGCAAAAAATTTCAGAATTGCACCTTGCAATGCGGAGAAATTACTGTTTGTGCATTTACAATATTCATTGATTTTTGCCATTGAAAAACGTCCAGAAATGATTGAAGCTACTGACTGAATGAAAGGAGCTGGCATCTCACTCTCTTTGAATCTTCTTTATCATGCTAAGAGGAGCAGGAAAAAGCAAAAAATTTCAGAATTGCACCTTGCAATGCGGAGAAATTACTGTTTGTGCATTTACAATATTCATTGATTTTTGCCATTGAAAAACGTCCAGAAATGATTGAAGCTACTGACTGAATGAAAGGAGCTGGCATCTCACTCTCTTTGAATCTTCTTTATCATGCTAAGAGGAGCAGGAAAAAGCAAAAAATTTCAGAATTGCACCTTGCAATGCGGAGAAATTACTGTTTGTGCTTTTACAATATTCATTGATTTTTGCCATTGAAAAACATCATGTTATTCATATACCAGAAATGTTTGAAGCTACTGACTGAATGAAATTAGCTGGCATCTCACTCTCTTTGAATCTTCTTTATCATGCTAAGAGGAGCAGGAAAAAGCAAAAAATTTCAGAATTGCACCTTGCAATGCGGAGAAATTACTGTTTGTGCATTTACAATATTCATTGATTTTTGCCATTGAAAAACGTCCAGAAATGATTGAAGCTACTGACTGAATGAAAGGAGCTGGCATCTCACTCTCTTTGAATCTTCTTTATCATGCTAAGAGGAGCAGGAAAAAGCAAAAAATTTCAGAATTGCACCTTGCAATGCGGAGAAATTACTGTTTGTGCATTTACAATATTCATTGATTTTTGCCTTTGAAAAACGTCCAGAAATGATTGAAGCTACTGACTGAATGAAAGGAGCTGGCATCTCACTCTCTTTGAATCTTCTTTATCATGCTAAGAGGAGCAGGAAAAAGCAAAAAATTTCAGAATTGCAACTTGCAATGCGGAGAAATTACTGTTTGTGCATTTACAATATTCATTGATTTTTGCCATTGAAAAACATCATGTTATTCATATACCAGAAATGATTGAAGCTACTGACTGAATGAAAGGAGCTGGCATCTCACTCTCTTTGAATCTTCTTTATCATGCTAAGAGGAGCAGGAAAAAGCAAAAAATTTCAGAATTGCACCTTGCAATGCGGAGAAATTACTGTTTGTGCATTTACAATATTCATTGATTTTTGCCATTGAAAAACGTCCAGAAATAATTGAAGCTACTGACTGAATGAAAGGAGCTGGCATCTCACTCTCTTTGAATCTTCTTTATCATGCTAAGAGGAGCAGGAAAAAGCAAAAAATTTCAGAATTGCAACTTACAATGCGGAGAAATTACTGTTTGTGCATTTACAATATTCATTGATTTTTGCCATTGAAAAACATCATGTTATTCATATACCAGAAATGATTGAAGCTACTGACTGAATGAAAGGAGCTGGCATCTCACTCTCTTTGAATCTTCTTTATCATGCTAAGAGGAGCAGGAAAAAGCAAAAAATTTCAGAATTGCACCTTGCAATGCGGAGAAATTACTGTTTGTGCATTTACAATATTCATTGATTTTTGCCATTGAAAAACGTCCAGAAATGATTGAAGCTACTGACTGAATGAAAGGAGCTGGCATCTCACTCTCTTTGAATCTTCTTTATCATGCTAAGAGGAGCAGGAAAAAGCAAAAAATTTCAGAATTGCACCTTGCAATGCGGAGAAATTACTGTTTGTGCTTTTACAATATTCATTGATTTTTGCCATTGAAAAACATCATGTTATTCATATACCAGAAATGTTTGAAGCTACTGACTGAATGAAAGGAGCTGGCATCTCACTCTCTTTGAATCTTCTTTATCATGCTAAGAGGAGCAGGAAAAAGCAAAAAATTTCAGAATTGCACCTTGCAATGCGGAGAAATTACTGTTTGTGCATTTACAATATTCATTGATTTTTGCCATTGAAAAATGTCCAGAAATGATTGAAGCTGCTGACTGAATGAAAGGAGCTGGCATCTCACTCTCTTTGAATCTTCTTTATCATGCTAAGAGGAGCAGGAAAAAGCAAAAAATTTCAGAATTGCACCTTGCAATGCGGAGAAATTACTGTTTGTGCATTTACAATATTCATTGATTTTTGCCATTGAAAAACATCATGTTATTCATATACCAGAAATGATTGAAGCTACTGACTGAATGAAAGGAGCTGGCATCTCACTCTCTTTGAATCTTCTTTATCATGCTAAGAGGAGCAGGAAAAAGCAAAAAATTTCAGAATTGCACCTTGCAATGCGGAGAAATTACTGTTTGTGCATTTACAATATTCATTGATTTTTGCCATTGAAAAACGTCCAGAAATGATTGAAGCTACTGACTGAATGAAAGGAGCTGGCATCTCACTCTCTTTGAATCTTCTTTACCATGCTAAGAGGAGCAGGAAAAAGCAAAAAATTTCAGAATTGCACCTTGCAATGCGGAGAAATTACTGTTTGTGCATTTACAATATTCATTGATTTTTGCCATTGAAAAACGTCCAGAAATGATTGAAGCTACTGACTGAATGAAAGGAGCTGGCATCTCACTCTCTTTGAATCTTCTTTATCATGCTAAGAGGAGCAGGAAAAAGCAAAAAATTTCAGAATTGCACCTTGCAATGCGGAGAAATTACTGTTTGTGCATTTACAATATTCATTGATTTTTGCCATTGAAAAACATCATGTTATTTATATACCAGAAATGATTGAAGCTACTGACTGAATGAAAGGAGCTGGCATCTCGCTCTCTTTGAATCTTCTTTATCATGCTAAGAGGAGCAGGAAAAAGCAAAAAATTTCAGAATTGCACCTTGCAATGCGGAGAAATTACTGTTTGTGCATTTACAATATTCATTGATTTTTGCCATTGAAAAACGTCCAGAAATGATTGAAGCTACTGACTGAATGAAAGGAGCTGGCATCTCACTCTCTTTGAATCTTCTTTATCATGCTAAGAGGAGCAGGAAAAAGCAAAAAATTTCAGAATTGCACCTTGCAATGTGGAGAAATTGCTGTTTGTGCATTCACAATATTCATTGATTTTTGCCATTGAAAAACATCATGTTATTCATATACCAGAAATGATTGAAGCTACTGACTGAATGAAAGGAGCTGGCATCTCACTCTCTTTGAATCTTCTTTATCATGCTAAGAGGAGCAGGAAAAAGCAAAAAATTTCAGAATTGCACCTTGCAATGCGGAGAAATTACTGTTTGTGCATTTACAATATTCATTGATTTTTGCCATTGAAAAACGTCCAGAAATGATTGAAGCTACTGACTGAATGAAAGGAGCTGGCATCTCACTCTCTTTGAATCTTCTTTATCATGCTAAGAGGAGCAGGAAAAAGCAAAAAATTTCAGAATTGCACCTTGCAATGCGGAGAAATTACTGTTTGTGCTTTTACAATATTCATTGATTTTTGCCATTGAAAAACATCATGTTATTCATATACCAGAAATGTTTGAAGCTACTGACTGAATGAAAGGAGCTGGCATCTCACTCTCTTTGAATCTTCTTTATCATGCTAAGAGGAGCAGGAAAAAGAAAAAATTTCAGAATTGCACCTTGCAATGCGGAGAAATTACTGTTTGTGCATTTACAATATTCATTGATTTTTGCCATTGAAAAACGTCCAGAAATGATTGAAGCTACTGACTGAATGAATGGAGCTGGCATCTCACTCTCTTTGAATCTTCTTTATCATGCTAAGAGGAGCAGGAAAAAGCAAAAAATTTCAGAATTGCACCTTGCAATGCGGAGAAATTACTGTTTGTGCATTTACAATATTCATTGATTTTTGCCATTGAAAAACGTCCAGAAATGATTGAAGCTACTGACTGAATGAAAGGAGCTGGCATCTCACTCTCTTTGAATCTTCTTTATCATGCTAAGAGGAGCAGAAAAAAGCAAAAAAATTCAGAATTGCAACTTGCAATGCGGAGAAATTACTGTTTGTGCATTTACAATATTCATTGATTTTTGCCATTGAAAAACATCATGTTATTCATATACCAGAAATGATTGAAGCTACTGACTGAATGAAAGGAGCTGGCATCTCACTCTCTTTGAATCTTCTTTATCATGCTAAGAGGAGCAGGAAAAAGCAAAAAATTTCAGAATTGCACCTTGCAATGCGGAGAAATTACTGTTTGTGCATTTACAATATTCATTGATTTTTGCCATTGAAAAACGTCCAGAAATGATTGAAGCTACTGACTGAATGAAAGGAGCTGGCATCTCACTCTCTTTGAATCTTCTTTATCATGCTAAGAGGAGCAGGAAAAAGCAAAAAATTTCAGAATTGCACCTTGCAATGCGGAGAAATTACTGTTTGTGCTTTTACAATATTCATTGATTTTTGCCATTGAAAAACATCATGTTATTCATATACCAGAAATGTTTGAAGCTACTGACTGAATGAAAGGAGCTGGCATCTCACTCTCTTTGAATCTTCTTTATCATGCTAAGAGGAGCAGGAAAAAGTAAAAAATTTCAGAATTGCACCTTGCAATGCGGAGAAATTACTGTTTGTGCATTTACAATATTCATTGATTTTTGCCATTGAAAAACGTCCAGAAATGATTGAAGCTACTGACTGAATGAAAGGAGCTGGCATCTCACTCTCTTTGAATCTTCTTTATCATGCTAAGAGGAGCAGGAAAAAGCAAAAAATTTCAGAATTGCACCTTGCAATGCGGAGAAATTACTGTTTGTGCATTTACAATATTCATTGATTTTTGCCATTGAAAAACGTCCAGAAATGATTGAAGCTACTGACTGAATGAAAGGAGCTGGCATCTCACTCTCTTTGAATCTTCTTTATCATGCTAAGAGGAGCAGGAAAAAGCAAAAAATTTCAGAATTGCACCTTGCAATGCGGAGAAATTACTGTTTGTGCTTTTACAATATTCATTGATTTTTGCCATTGAAAAACATCATGTTATTCATATACCAGAAATGTTTGAAGCTACTGACTGAATGAAAGGAGCTGGCATCTCACTCTCTTTGAATCTTCTTTATCATGCTAAGAGGAGCAGGAAAAAGCAAAAAATTTCAGAATTGCACCTTGCAATGCGGAGAAATTACTGTTTGTGCATTTACAATATTCATTGATTTTTGCCATTGAAAAACGTCCAGAAATGATTGAAGCTACTGACTGAATGAAAGGAGCTGGCATCTCACTCTCTTTGAATCTTCTTTATCATGCTAAGAGGAGCAGGAAAAAGCAAAAAATTTCAGAATTGCACCTTGCAATGCGGAGAAATTACTGTTTGTGCATTTACAATATTCATTGATTTTTGCCTTTGAAAAACGTCCAGAAATGATTGAAGCTACTGACTGAATGAAAGGAGCTGGCATCTCACTCTCTTTGAATCTTCTTTATCATGCTAAGAGGAGCAGGAAAAAGCAAAAAATTTCAGAATTGCAACTTGCAATGCGGAGAAATTACTGTTTGTGCATTTACAATATTCATTGATTTTTGCCATTGAAAAACATCATGTTATTCATATACCAGAAATGATTGAAGCTACTGACTGAATGAAAGGAGCTGGCATCTCACTCTCTTTGAATCTTCTTTATCATGCTAAGAGGAGCAGGAAAAAGCAAAAAATTTCAGAATTGCACCTTGCAATGCGGAGAAATTACTGTTTGTGCATTTACAATATTCATTGATTTTTGCCATTGAAAAACGTCCAGAAATGATTGAAGCTACTGACTGAATGAAAGGAGCTGGCATCTCACTCTCTTTGAATCTTCTTTATCATGCTAAGAGGAGCAGGAAAAAGCAAAAAATTTCAGAATTGCACCTTGCAATGCGGAGAAATTACTGTTTGTGCTTTTACAATATTCATTGATTTTTGCCATTGAAAAACATCATGTTATTCATATACCAGAAATGTTTGAAGCTACTGACTGAATGAAAGGAGCTGGCATCTCACTCTCTTTGAATCTTCTTTATCATGCTAAGAGGAGCAGGAAAAAGCAAAAAATTTCAGAATTGCACCTTGCAATGCGGAGAAATTACTGTTTGTGCATTTACAATATTCATTGATTTTTGCCATTGAAAAACGTCCAGAAATGATTGAAGCTACTGACTGAATGAAAGGAGCTGGCATCTCACTCTCTTTGAATCTTCTTTATCATGCTAAGAGGAGCAGGAAAAAGCAAAAAATTTCAGAATTGCACCTTGCAATGCGGAGAAATTACTGTTTGTGCATTTACAATATTCATTGATTTTTGCCTTTGAAAAACGTCCAGAAATGATTGAAGCTACTGACTGAATGAAAGGAGCTGGCATCTCACTCTCTTTGAATCTTCTTTATCATGCTAAGAGGAGCAGGAAAAAGCAAAAAATTTCAGAATTGCAACTTGCAATGCGGAGAAATTACTGTTTGTGCATTTACAATATTCATTGATTTTTGCCATTGAAAAACATCATGTTATTCATATACCAGAAATGATTGAAGCTACTGACTGAATGAAAGGAGCTGGCATCTCACTCTCTTTGAATCTTCTTTATCATGCTAAGAGGAGCAGGAAAAAGCAAAAAATTTCAGAATTGCACCTTGCAATGCGGAGAAATTACTGTTTGTGCATTTACAATATTCATTGATTTTTGCCATTGAAAAACGTCCAGAAATGATTGAAGCTACTGACTGAATGAAAGGAGCTGGCATCTCACTCTCTTTGAATCTTCTTTATCATGCTAAGAGGAGCAGGAAAAAGTAAAAAATTTCAGAATTGCACCTTGCAATGCGGAGAAATTACTGTTTGTGCATTTACAATATTCATTGATTTTTGCCATTGAAAAACGTCCAGAAATGATTGAAGCTACTGACTGAATGAAAGGAGCTGGCATCTCACTCTCTTTGAATCTTCTTTATCATGCTAAGAGGAGCAGGAAAAAGCAAAAAATTTCAGAATTGCACCTTGCAATGCGGAGAAATTACTGTTTGTGCATTTACAATATTCATTGATTTTTGCCATTGAAAAACGTCCAGAAATGATTGAAGCTACTGACTGAATGAAAGGAGCTGGCATCTCACTCTCTTTGAATCTTCTTTATCATGCTAAGAGGAGCAGGAAAAAGCAAAAAATTTCAGAATTGCACCTTGCAATGCGGAGAAATTACTGTTTGTGCTTTTACAATATTCATTGATTTTTGCCATTGAAAAACATCATGTTATTCATATACCAGAAATGTTTGAAGCTACTGACTGAATGAAAGGAGCTGGCATCTCACTCTCTTTGAATCTTCTTTATCATGCTAAGAGGAGCAGGAAAAAGCAAAAAATTTCAGAATTGCACCTTGCAATGCGGAGAAATTACTGTTTGTGCATTTACAATATTCATTGATTTTTGCCATTGAAAAACGTCCAGAAATGATTGAAGCTACTGACTGAATGAAAGGAGCTGGCATCTCACTCTCTTTGAATCTTCTTTATCATGCTAAGAGGAGCAGGAAAAAGCAAAAAATTTCAGAATTGCACCTTGCAATGCGGAGAAATTACTGTTTGTGCATTTACAATATTCATTGATTTTTGCCTTTGAAAAACGTCCAGAAATGATTGAAGCTACTGACTGAATGAAAGGAGCTGGCATCTCACTCTCTTTGAATCTTCTTTATCATGCTAAGAGGAGCAGGAAAAAGCAAAAAATTTCAGAATTGCAACTTGCAATGCGGAGAAATTACTGTTTGTGCATTTACAATATTCATTGATTTTTGCCATTGAAAAACATCATGTTATTCATATACCAGAAATGATTGAAGCTACTGACTGAATGAAAGGAGCTGGCATCTCACTCTCTTTGAATCTTCTTTATCATGCTAAGAGGAGCAGGAAAAAGCAAAAAATTTCAGAATTGCACCTTGCAATGCGGAGAAATTACTGTTTGTGCATTTACAATATTCATTGATTTTTGCCATTGAAAAACGTCCAGAAATGATTGAAGCTACTGACTGAATGAAAGGAGCTGGCATCTCACTCTCTTTGAATCTTCTTTATCATGCTAAGAGGAGCAGGAAAAAGCAAAAAATTTCAGAATTGCACCTTGCAATGCGGAGAAATTACTGTTTGTGCTTTTACAATATTCATTGATTTTTGCCATTGAAAAACATCATGTTATTCATATACCAGAAATGTTTGAAGCTACTGACTGAATGAAAGGAGCTGGCATCTCACTCTCTTTGAATCTTCTTTATCATGCTAAGAGGAGCAGGAAAAAGCAAAAAATTTCAGAATTGCACCTTGCAATGCGGAGAAATTACTGTTTGTGCATTTACAATATTCATTGATTTTTGCCATTGAAAAACGTCCAGAAATGATTGAAGCTACTGACTGAATGAAAGGAGCTGGCATCTCACTCTCTTTGAATCTTCTTTATCATGCTAAGAGGAGCAGGAAAAAGCAAAAAATTTCAGAATTGCACCTTGCAATGCGGAGAAATTACTGTTTGTGCATTTACAATATTCATTGATTTTTGCCATTGAAAAACGTCCAGAAATGATTGAAGCTACTGACTGAATGAAAGGAGCTGGCATCTCACTCTCTTTGAATCTTCTTTATCATGCTAAGAGGAGCAGGAAAAAGCAAAAAATTTCAGAATTGCACCTTGCAATGCGGAGAAATTACTGTTTGTGCATTTACAATATTCATTGATTTTTGCCATTGAAAAACATCATGTTATTCATATACCAGAAATGATTGAAGCTACTGACTGAATGAAAGGAGCTGGCATCTTACTCTCTTTGAATCTTCTTTGTCATGCTAAGAGGAGCAGGAAAAAGCAAAAAATTTCAGAATTGCACCTTGCAATGCGGAGAAATTACTGTTTGTGCATTTACAATATTCATTGATTTTTGCCATTGAAAAACGTCCAGAAATGATTGAAGCTACTGACTGAATGAAAGGAGCTGGCATCTCACTCTCTTTGAATCTTCTTTATCATGCTAAGAGGAGCAGGAAAAAGCAAAAAATTTCAGAATTGCACCTTGCAATGCGGAGAAATTACTGTTTGTGCATTTACAATATTCATTGATTTTTGCCATTGAAAAACGTCCAGAAATGATTGAAGCTACTGACTGAATGAAAGGAGCTGGCATCTCACTCTCTTTGAATCTTCTTTATCATGCTAAGAGGAGCAGGAAAAAGCAAAAAATTTCAGAATTGCACCTTGCAATGCGGAGAAATTACTGTTTGTGCATTTACAATATTCATTGATTTTTGCCATTGAAAAACATCATGTTATTCATATACCAGAAATGTTTGAAGCTACTGACTGAATGAAAGGAGCTGGCATCTCACTCTCTTTGAATCTTCTTTATCATGCTAAGAGGAGCAGGAAAAAGCAAAAAATTTCAGAATTGCACCTTGCAATGCGGAGAAATTACTGTTTGTGCATTTACAATATTCATTGATTTTTGCCATTGAAAAACGTCCAGAAATGATTGAAGCTACTGACTGAATGAAAGGAGCTGGCATCTCACTCTCTTTGAATCTTCTTTATCATGCTAAGAGGAGCAGGAAAAAGCAAAAAAATTCAGAATTGCACCTTGCAATGCGGAGAAATTACTGTTTGTGCATTTACAATATTCATAGATTTTTGCCATTGAAAAACGTCCAGAAATGATTGAAGCTACTGACTGAATGAAAGGAGCTGGCATCTCACTCTCTTTGAATCTTCTTTATCATGCTAAGAGGAGCAGGAAAAAGCAAAAAATTTCAGAATTGCACCTTGCAATGCGGAGAAATTACTCTTTGTGCATTTACAATATTCATTGATTTTTGCCATTGAAAAACGTCCAGAAATGATTGAAGCTACTGACTGAATGAAAGGAGCTGGCATCTCACTCTCTTTGAATCTTCTTTATCATGCTAAGAGGAGCAGGAAAAAGCAAAAAATTTCAGAATTGCACCTTGCAATGCGGAGAAATTACTGTTTGTGCATTTACAATATTCAATGATTTTTGCCATTGAAAAACATGTTATTCATATACCAGAAATGTTTGAAGCTACTGACTGAATGAAAGGAGCTGGCACCTCACTCTCTTTGAATCTTCTTTATCATGCTAAGAGGAGCGGGAAAAAGCAAAAAATTTCAGAATTGCACCTTGCAATGCGGAGAAATTACTGTTTGTGCATTTACAATATTCATTGATTTTTGCCATTGAAAAACATCCAGAAATGATTGAAGGTACTGACTGAATGAAAGGAGCTGGCATCTCACTCTCTTTGAATCTTCTTTATCATGCTAAGAGGAGCAGGAAAAAGCAAAAAATTTCAGAATTGCACCTTGCAATGCGGAGAAATTACTGTTTGTGCATTTACAATATTCATTGATTTTTGCCATTGAAAAACGTCCAGAAATGATTGAAGCTACTGACTGAATGAAAGGAGCTGGCATCTCACTCTCTTTGAATCTTCTTTATCATGCTAAGAGGAGCAGGAAAAAGCAAAAAATTTCAGAATTGCACCTTGCAATGCGGAGAAATTACAGTTTGTGCATTTACAATATTCATTGATTTTTGCCATTGAAAAACATCCAGAAATGATTGAAGCTACTGACTGAATGAAAGGAGCTGGCATCTCACTCTCTTTGAATCTTCTTTATCATGCTAAGAGGAGCAGGAAAAAGCAAAAAATTTCAGAATTGCACCTTGCAATGCGGAGAAATTACTGTTTGTGCATTTACAATATTCATTGATTTTTGCCATTGAAAAACGTCCAGAAATGTTTGAAGCTACTGACTGAATGAAAGGAGCTGGCATCTCACTCTCTTTGAATCTTCTTTATCATGCTAAGAGGAGCAGGAAAAAGCAAAAAATTTCAGAATTGCACCTTGCAATGCGGAGAAATTACTGTTTGTGCATTTACAATATTCATTGATTTTTGCCATTGAAAAACATCATGTTATTCATATACCAGAAATGATAGAAGCTACTGACTGAATGAAAGGAGCTGGCATCTTACTCTCTTTGAATCTTCTTTGTCATGCTAAGAGGAGCAGGAAAAAGCAAAAAATTTCAGAATTGCACCTTGCAATGCGGAGAAATTACTGTTTGTGCATTTACAATATTCATTGATTTTTGCCATTGAAAAACGTCCAGAAATGATTGAAGCTACTGACTGAATGAAAGGAGCTGGCATCTCACTCTCTTTGAATCTTCTTTATCATGCTAAGTGGAGCAGGAAAAAGCAAAAAATTTCAGAATTGCACCTTGCAATGCGGAGAAATTACTGTTTGTGCATTTACAATATTCATTGATTTTTGCCATTGAAAAACATCATGTTATTCATATACCAGAAATGTTTGAAGCTACTGACTGAATGAAAGGAGCTGGCATCTCACTCTCTTTGAATCTTCTTTATCATGCTAAGAGGAGCAGGAAAAAGCAAAAAATTTCAGAATTGCACCTTGCAATGTGGAGAAATTACTGTTTGTGCATTTACAATATTCATTGATTTTTACCATTGAAAAACGTCCAGAAATGATTGAAGCTACTGACTGAATGAAAGTAGCTGGCATCTCACTCTCTTTGAATCTTCTTTATCATGCTAAGAGGAGCAGGAAAAAGCAAAAAATTTCAGAATTGCACCTTGCAATCCAGAGAAATTACTGTTTGTGCATTTACAATATTCATTGATTTTTGCCATTGAAAAACATCATGTTATTCATATACCAGAAATGTTTGAAGCTACTGACTGAATGAAAGGAGCTGGCATCTCACTCTCTTTGAATCTTCTTTATCATGCTAAGAGGAGCAGGAAAAAGCAAAAAATTTCAGAATTGCACCTTGCAATGTGGAGAAATTACTGTTTGTGCATTTACAATATTCATTGATTTTTACCATTGAAAAACGTCCAGAAATGATTGAAGCTACTGACTGAATGAAAGTAGCTGGCATCTCACTCTCTTTGAATCTTCTTTATCATGCTAAGAGGAGCAGGAAAAAGCAAAAAATTTCAGACTTGCACCTTGCAATGCGGAGAAATTACTGTTTGTGCATTTAAAATATTCATTGATTTTTGCCATTGAAAAACATCATGTTATTCATATACCAGAAATGTTTGAAGCTACTGACTGAATGAAAGGAGCTGGCATCTCACTCTCTTTGAATCTTCTTTATCATGCTAAGAGGAGCAGGAAAAAGCAAAAAATTTCAGAATTGCACCTTGCAATGCGGAGAAATTACTGTTTGTGCATTTACAATATTCATTGATTTTTGCCATTGAAAAACGTCCAGAAATGATTGAAGCTACTGACTGAATGAAAGGAGCTGGCATCTCACTCTCTTTGAATCTTGTTTATCATGCTAAGAGGAGCAGGAAAAAGCAAAAAATTTCAGAATTGCACCTTGCAATGCGGAGAAATTACTGTTTGTGCATTTACAATATTCATTGATTTTTGCCATTGAAAAACGTCCAGAAATGATTGAAGCTACTGACTGAATGAAAGGAGCTGGCATCTCACTCTCTTTGAATCTTCTTTATCATGCTAAGAGGAGCAAGAAAAAGCAAAAAATTTCAGAATTGCACCTTGCAATGCGGAGAAATTACTGTTTGTGCATTTACAATATTCATTGATTTTTGCCATTGAAAAACATCATGTTATTCATATACCAGAAATGATTGAAGCTGCTGACTGAATGAAAGGAGCTGGCATCTCACTCTCTTTGAATCTTCTTTATCATGCTAAGAGGAGCAGGAAAAAGCAAAAAATTTCAGAATTGCACCTTGCAATGCGGAGAAATTACTGTTTGTGCATTTACAATATTCATTGATTTTTGCCATTGAAAAACGTCCAGAAATGTTTGAAGCTACTGACTGAATGAAAGGAGCTGGCATCTCACTCTCTTTGAATCTTCTTTATCATGCTAGGATTAGCAGGAAAAAGCAAAAAATTTCAGAATTGCACCTTGCAATGTGGAGATATTACTGTTTGTGCATTTACAATATTCATTCATTTTTGCCATTGAAAAACGTCCAGAAATGTTTGAAGCTACTGACTGAATGAAAGGAGCTGGCATCTCCCTCTCTTTGAATCTTCTTTATCATGCTAGGAGTAGCAGGAAAAAGCAAAAAATTTCAGAATTGCAACTTGCAATGTGGAGATATTACTGTTTGTGCATTTACAATATTCATTGATTTTTGCCATTGAAAAACGTCCAGAAATGTTTGAAGCTACTGACTGAATGAAAGGAGCTGGCATCTCACTCTCTTTGAATCTTCTTTATCATGCTAGGATTAGCAGGAAAAAGCAAAAAATTTCAGAATTGCACCTTGCAATGCGGAGAAATTACTGTTTGTGCATTTACAATATTCATTGATTTTTGCCATTGAAAAACGTCCAGAAATGATTGAAGCTACTGACTGAATGAAAGGAGCTGGCATCTCACTCTCTTTGAATCTTCTTTATCATGGTAAGAGGAGCAGGAAAAAGCAAAAAATTTCAGAATTGCACCTTGCAATGCGGAGAAATTACTGTTTGTGCATTTACAATATTCATTGATTTTTGCCATTGAAAAACGTCCAGAAATGATTGAAGCTACTGACTGAATGAAAGGAGCTGGCATCTCACTCTCTTTGAATCTTCTTTATCATGCTAAGAGGAGCAGGAAAAAGCAAAAAATTTCAGAATTGCACCTTGCAATGCGGAGAAATTACTGTTTGTGCATTTACAATATTCATTGATTTTTGCCATTGAAAAACATCATGTTATTCATATACCAGAAATGATTGAAGCTACTGACTGAATGAAAGGAGCTGGCATCTTACTCTCTTTGAATCTTCTTTGTCATGCTAAGAGGAGCAGGAAAAAGCAAAAAATTTCAGAATTGCACCTTGCAATGCGGAGAAATTACTGTTTGTGCATTTACAATATTCATTGATTTTTGCCATTGAAAAACGTCCAGAAATGATTGAAGCTACTGACTGAATGAAAGGAGCTGGCATCTCACTCTCTTTGAATCTTCTTTATCATGCTAAGAGGAGCAGGAAAAAGCAAAAAATTTCAGAATTGCACCTTGCAATGCGGAGAAATTACTGTTTGTGCATTTACAATATTCATTGATTTTTGCCATTGAAAAACGTCCAGAAATGATTGAAGCTACTGACTGAATGAAAGGAGCTGGCATCTCACTCTCTTTGAATCTTCTTTATCATGCTAAGAGGAGCAGGAAAAAGCAAAAAATTTCAGAATTGCACCTTGCAATGCAGAGAAATTACTGTTTGTGCATTTACAATATTCATTGATTTTTGCCATTGAAAAACGTCCAGAAATGATTGAAGCTACTGACTGAATGAAAGGAGCTGGCATCTCACTCTCTTTGAATCTTCTTTATCATGCTAAGAGGAGCAGGAAAAAGCAAAAAAATTCAGAATTGCACCTTGCAATGCGGAGAAATTACTGTTTGTGCATTTACAATATTCATAGATTTTTGCCATTGAAAAACGTCCAGAAATGATTGAAGCTACTGACTGAATGAAAGGAGCTGGCATCTCACTCTCTTTGAATCTTCTTTATCATGCTAAGAGGAGCAGGAAAAAGCAAAAAATTTCAGAATTGCACCTTGCAATGCGGAGAAATTACTCTTTGTGCATTTACAATATTCATTGATTTTTGCCATTGAAAAACATCATGTTATTCATATACCAGAAATGTTTGAAGCTACTGACTGAATGAAAGGAGCTGGCATCTCACTCTCTTTGAATCTTCTTTATCATGCTAAGAGGAGCAGGAAAAAGCAAAAAATTTCAGAATTGCACCTTGCAATGCGGAGAAATTACTGTTTGTGCATTTACAATATTCATTGATTTTTGCCATTGAAAAACGTCCAGAAATGATTGAAGCTACTGACTGAATGAAAGGAGCTGGCATCTCACTCTCTTTGAATCTTCTTTATCATGCTAAGAGGAGCAGGAAAAAGCAAAAAATTTCAGAATTGCACCTTGCAATGCGGAGAAATTACTGTTTGTGCATTTACAATATTCATTGATTTTTGCCATTGAAAAACGTCCAGAAATGATTGAAGCTACTGACTGAATGAAAGGAGCTGGCATCTCACTCTCTTTGAATCTTCTTTATCATGCTAAGAGGAGCAGGAAAAATCAAAAAATTTCAGAATTGCACCTTGCAATGCGGAGAAATTACTGTTTGTGCATTTACAATATTCAATGATTTTTGCCATTGAAAAACATGTTATTCATATACCAGAAATGTTTGAAGCTACTGACTGAATGAAAGGAGCTGGCACCTCACTCTCTTTGAATCTTCTTTATCATGCTAAGAGGAGCGGGAAAAAGCAAAAAATTTCAGAATTGCACCTTGCAATGCGGAGAAATTACTGTTTGTGCATTTACAATATTCATTGATTTTTGCCATTGAAAAACATCCAGAAATGATTGAAGGTACTGACTGAATGAAAGGAGCTGGCATCTCACTCTCTTTGAATCTTCTTTATCATGCTAAGAGGAGCAGGAAAAAGCAAAAAATTTCAGAATTGCACCTTGCAATGCGGAGAAATTACTGTTTGTGCATTTACAATATTCATTGATTTTTGCCATTGAAAAACGTCCAGAAATGATTGAAGCTACTGACTGAATGAAAGGAGCTGGCATCTCACTCTCTTTGAATCTTCTTTATCATGCTAAGAGGAGCAGGAAAAAGCAAAAAATTTCAGAATTGCACCTTGCAATGCGGAGAAATTACAGTTTGTGCATTTACAATATTCATTGATTTTTGCCATTGAAAAACATCCAGAAATGATTGAAGCTACTGACTGAATGAAAGGAGCTGGCATCTCACTCTCTTTGAATCTTCTTTATCATGCTAAGAGGAGCAGGAAAAAGCAAAAAATTTCAGAATTGCACCTTGCAATGCGGAGAAATTACTGTTTGTGCATTTACAATATTCATTGATTTTTGCCATTGAAAAACGTCCAGAAATGATTGAAGCTACTGACTGAATGAAAGGAGCTGGCATCTCACTCTCTTTGAATCTTCTTTATCATGCTAAGAGGAGCAGGAAAAAGCAAAAAATTTCAGAATTGCACCTTGCAATGCGGAGAAATTACTGTTTGTGCATTTACAATATTCATTGATTTTTGCCATTGAAAAACATCATGTTATTCATATACCAGAAATGATAGAAGCTACTGACTGAATGAAAGGAGCTGGCATCTTACTCTCTTTGAATCTTCTTTGTCATGCTAAGAGGAGCAGGAAAAAGCAAAAAATTTCAGAATTGCACCTTGCAATGCGGAGAAATTACTGTTTGTGCATTTACAATATTCATTGATTTTTGCCATTGAAAAACGTCCAGAAATGATTGAAGCTACTGACTGAATGAAAGGAGCTGGCATCTCACTCTCTTTGAATCTTCTTTATCATGCTAAGTGGAGCAGGAAAAAGCAAAAAATTTCAGAATTGCACCTTGCAATGCGGAGAAATTACTGTTTGTGCATTTACAATATTCATTGATTTTTGCCATTGAAAAACATCATGTTATTCATATACCAGAAATGTTTGAAGCTACTGACTGAATGAAAGGAGCTGGCATCTCACTCTCTTTGAATCTTCTTTATCATGCTAAGAGGAGCAGGAAAAAGCAAAAAATTTCAGAATTGCACCTTGCAATGTGGAGAAATTACTGTTTGTGCATTTACAATATTCATTGATTTTTACCATTGAAAAACGTCCAGAAATGATTGAAGCTACTGACTGAATGAAAGTAGCTGGCATCTCACTCTCTTTGAATCTTCTTTATCATGCTAAGAGGAGCAGGAAAAAGCAAAAAATTTCAGAATTGCACCTTGCAATCCAGAGAAATTACTGTTTGTGCATTTACAATATTCATTGATTTTTGCCATTGAAAAACATCATGTTATTCATATACCAGAAATGTTTGAAGCTACTGACTGAATGAAAGGAGCTGGCATCTCACTCTCTTTGAATCTTCTTTATCATGCTAAGAGGAGCAGGAAAAAGCAAAAAATTTCAGAATTGCACCTTGCAATGTGGAGAAATTACTGTTTGTGCATTTACAATATTCATTGATTTTTACCATTGAAAAACGTCCAGAAATGATTGAAGCTACTGACTGAATGAAAGTAGCTGGCATCTCACTCTCTTTGAATCTTCTTTATCATGCTAAGAGGAGCAGGAAAAAGCAAAAAATTTCAGACTTGCACCTTGCAATGCGGAGAAATTACTGTTTGTGCATTTAAAATATTCATTGATTTTTGCCATTGAAAAACATCATGTTATTCATATACCAGAAATGTTTGAAGCTACTGACTGAATGAAAGGAGCTGGCATCTCACTCTCTTTGAATCTTCTTTATCATGCTAAGAGGAGCAGGAAAAAGCAAAAAATTTCAGAATTGCACCTTGCAATGCGGAGAAATTACTGTTTGTGCATTTACAATATTCATTGATTTTTGCCATTGAAAAACGTCCAGAAATGATTGAAGCTACTGACTGAATGAAAGGAGCTGGCATCTCACTCTCTTTGAATCTTGTTTATCATGCTAAGAGGAGCAGGAAAAAGCAAAAAATTTCAGAATTGCACCTTGCAATGCGGAGAAATTACTGTTTGTGCATTTACAATATTCATTGATTTTTGCCATTGAAAAACGTCCAGAAATGATTGAAGCTACTGACTGAATGAAAGGAGCTGGCATCTCACTCTCTTTGAATCTTCTTTATCATGCTAAGAGGAGCAAGAAAAAGCAAAAAATTTCAGAATTGCACCTTGCAATGCGGAGAAATTACTGTTTGTGCATTTACAATATTCATTGATTTTTGCCATTGAAAAACATCATGTTATTCATATACCAGAAATGATTGAAGCTGCTGACTGAATGAAAGGAGCTGGCATCTCACTCTCTTTGAATCTTCTTTATCATGCTAAGAGGAGCAGGAAAAAGCAAAAAATTTCAGAATTGCACCTTGCAATGCGGAGAAATTACTGTTTGTGCATTTACAATATTCATTGATTTTTGCCATTGAAAAACGTCCAGAAATGTTTGAAGCTACTGACTGAATGAAAGGAGCTGGCATCTCACTCTCTTTGAATCTTCTTTATCATGCTAGGATTAGCAGGAAAAAGCAAAAAATTTCAGAATTGCACCTTGCAATGTGGAGATATTACTGTTTGTGCATTTACAATATTCATTCATTTTTGCCATTGAAAAACGTCCAGAAATGTTTGAAGCTACTGACTGAATGAAAGGAGCTGGCATCTCCCTCTCTTTGAATCTTCTTTATCATGCTAGGAGTAGCAGGAAAAAGCAAAAAATTTCAGAATTGCAACTTGCAATGTGGAGATATTACTGTTTGTGCATTTACAATATTCATTGATTTTTGCCATTGAAAAACGTCCAGAAATGTTTGAAGCTACTGACTGAATGAAAGGAGCTGGCATCTCACTCTCTTTGAATCTTCTTTATCATGCTAGGATTAGCAGGAAAAAGCAAAAAATTTCAGAATTGCACCTTGCAATGTGGAGATATTACTGTTTGTGCATTTACAATATTCATTGATTTTTGCCATTGAAAAACATCATGTTATTCATATACCAGAAATGTTTGAAGCTACTGACTGAATGAAAGGAGCTGACATCTCACTCTCTTTGAATCTTCTTTATCATGCTAGGATTAGCAGGAAAAAGCAAAAAATTTCAGAATTGCACCTTGCAATGTGGAGATATTACTGTTTGTGCATTTACAATATTCATTGATTTTTGCCATTGAAAAACGTCCAGAAATGTTTGAAGCTACTGACTGAATGAAAGGAGCTGGCATCTCACTCTATTTGAATCTTCTTTATCATCCTAGGATTAGCAGGAAAAAGCAAAAAATTTCAGCATTGCACCTTGCAATGTGGAGATATTACTGTTTGTGCATTTACAATATTCATTGATTTTTGCCATTGAAAAACATCCAGAAATGTTTATACCAGAAATGTTTGAAGCTACTGACTGAATGAAAGGAGCTGGCATCTCACTCTCTTTGAATCTTCTTTATCATGCTAAGAGGAGCAGGAAAAAGCAAAAAATTTCAGAATTGCACTTTGCAATGCGGAGAAATTACTGTTTGTGCATTTACAATATTCATTGATTTTTGCCATTGAAAAACGTCCAGAAATGACTGAAGCTACTGACTGAATGAAAGGAGCTGGCATCTCACTCTCTTTGAATCTTCTTTATCATGCTAAGAGGAGCAGGAAAAAGCAAAAAATTTCAGAATTGCATCTTGCAATGCGGAGAAATTACTGTTTGTGCATTTACAATATTCATTGATTTTTGCCATTGAAAAACGTCCAGAAATGATTGAAGCTACTGACTGAATGAAAGGAGCTGGCATCTCACTCTATTTGAATCTTCTTTATCATGCTAAGAGGAGCAGGAAAAAGCAAAAAATTTCAGAATTGCACCTTGCAATGCGGAGAAATTACTGTTTGTGCATTTACAATATTCATTGATTTTTGCCATTGAAAAACATCATGTTATTCATATACCAGAAATGATTGAAGCTACTGACTGAATGAAAGGAGCTGGCATCTCACTCTCTTTGAATCTTCTTTATCATGCTAAGAGGAGCAGGAAAAAGCAAAAAATTTCAGAATTGCACCTTGCAATGCGGAGAAATTACTGTTTGTGCATTTACAATATTCATTGATTTTTGCCATTGAAAAACATCCAGAAATGATTGAAGCTACTGACTGAATGAAAGGAGCTGGCATCTCACTCTCTTTGAATCTTCTTTATCATGCTAAGAGGAGCAGGAAAAAGCAAAAAATTTCAGAATTGCACCTTGCAATGCGGAGAAATTACTGTTTGTGCATTTACAATATTCATTGATTTTTGCCATTGAAAAACGTCCAGAAATGATTGAAGCTACTGACTGAATGAAAGGAACTGGCATCTCACTCTCTTTGAATCTTCTTTATCATGCTAGGATTAGCAGGAAAAAGCAAAAAATTTCAGAATTGCACCTTGCAATGTGGAGATATTACTGTTTGTGCATTTACAATATTCATTGAATTTTGCCATTGAAAAACGTCCAGAAATGTTTGAAGCTACTGACTGAATGAAAGGAGCTGGCATCTCACTCTATTTGAATCTTCTTTATCATGCTAGGATTAGCAGGAAAAAGCAAAAAATTTCAGAATTGCACCTTGCAATGTGGAGATATTACTGTTTGTGCATTTACAATATTCATTGATTTTTGCCATTGAAAAACGTCCAGAAATGTTTATACCAGAAATGTTTGAAGCTACTGACTGAATGAAAGGAGGTGGCATCTCACTCTCCTTGAATCTTCTTTATCATGCTAAGAGGAGCAGGAAAAAGCAAAAAATTTCAGAATTGCACCTTGCAATGCGGAGAAATTACTTTTTGTGCATTTACAATATTCATTGATTTTTGCCATTGAAAAACGTCCAGAAATGACTGAAGCTACTGACTGAATGAAAGGAGCTGGCATCTCACTCTCTTTGAATCTTCTTTACCATGCTAAGAGGAGCAGGAAAAAGCAAAAAAATTCAGAATTGCACCTTGCAATGCGGAGAAATTACTGTTTGTGCATTTACAATATTCATTGATTTTTGCCATTGAAAAACGTCCAGAAATGATTGAAGCTACTGACTGAATGAAAGGAGCTGGCATCTCACTCTCTTTGAATCTTCTTTATCATGCTAGGAGTAGCAGGAAAAAGCAAAAAATTTCAGAATTGCACCTTGCAATGTGGAGATATTACTGTTTGTGCATTTACAATATTCATTGATTTTTGCCATTGAAAAACGTCCAGAAATGTTTGAAGCTACTGACTGAATGAAAGGAGCTGGCATCTCACTCTCTTTGAATCTTCTTTATCATGCTAGGATTAGCAGGAAAAAGCAAAAAATTTCAGAATTGCACCTTGCAATGTGGAGATATTACTGTTTGTGCATTTACAATATTCATTGATTTTTGCCATTGAAAAACATCATGTTATTCATATACCAGAAATGTTTGAAGCTACTGACTGAATGAAAGGAGCTGACATCTCACTCTCTTTGAATCTTCTTTATCATGCTAGGATTAGCAGGAAAAAGCAAAAAATTTCAGAATTGCACCTTGCAATGTGGAGATATTACTGTTTGTGCATTTACAATATTCATTGATTTTTGCCAATGAAAAACGTCCAGAAATGTTTGAAGCTACTGACTGAATGAAAGGAGCTGGCATCTCACTCTATTTGAATCTTCTCTATCATGCTAGGATTAGCAGGAAAAAGCAAAAAATTTCAGCATTGCACCTTGCAATGTGGAGATATTACTGTTTGTGCATTTACAATATTCATTGATTTTTGCCATTGAAAAACGTCCAGAAATGTTTATACCAGAAATGTTTGAAGCTACTGACTGAAAGAAAGGAGCTGGCATCTCACTCTCTTTGAATCTTCTTTATCATGCTAAGAGGAGCAGGAAAAAGCTAAAAATTTCAGAATTGCACCTTGCAATGCGGACAAATTACTGTTTGTGCATTTACAATATTCATTGATTTTTGCCATTGAAAAACGTCCAGAAATGACTGAAGCTACTGACTGAATGAAAGGAGCTGGCATCTCACTCTCTTTGAATCTTCTTTATCATGCTAAGAGGAGCAGGAAAAACCAAAAAATTTCAGAATTGCATCTTGCAATGCGGAGAAATTACTGTTTGTGCATTTACAATATTCATTGATTTTTGCCATTGAAAAACGTCCAGAAATGATTGAAGCTACTGACTGAATGAAAGGAGCTGGCATCTCACTCTCTTTGAATCTTCTTTATCATGCTAAGAGGAGCAGGAAAAAGCAAAAAATTTCAGAATTGCACCTTGCAATGCGGAGAAATTACTGTTTGTGCATTTACAATATTCATTGATTTTTGCCATTGAAAAACATCATGTTATTCATATACCAGAAATGATTGAAGCTACTGACTGAATGAAAGGAGCTGGCATCTCACTCTCTTTGAATCTTCTTTATCATGCTAAGAGGAGCAGGAAAAAGCAAAAAATTTCAGAATTGCACCTTGCAATGCGGAGAAATTACTGTTTGTGCATTTACAATATTCATTGATTTTTGCCATTGAAAAACGTCCAGAAATGATTGAAGCTACTGACTGAATGAAAGGAGCTGGCATCTCACTCTCTTTGAATATTCTTTATCATGCTAAGAGGAGCAGGAAAAAGCAAAAAATTTCAGAATTGCACCTTGCAATGCGGAGAAATTACTGTTTGTGCATTTACAATATTCATTGATTTTTGCCATTGAAAAACGTCCAGAAATGATTGAAGCTACTGACTGAATGAAAGGAGCTGGCATCTCACTCTCTTTGAATCTTCTTTATCATGCTAGGATTAGCAGGAAAAAGCAAAAAATTTCAGAATTGCACCTGGCAATGTGGAGATATTACTGTTTGTGCATTTACAATATTCATTGAATTTTGCCATTGAAAAACGTCCAGAAATGTTTGAAGCTACTGACTGAATGAAAGGAGCTGGCATCTCACTCTATTTGAATCTTCTTTATCATGCTAGGATTAGCAGGAAAAAGCAAAAAATTTCAGAATTGCACCTTGCAATGTGGAGATATTACTGTTTGTGCATTTACAATATTCATTGATTTTTGCCATTGAAAAACGTCCAGAAATGTTTATACCAGAAATGTTTGAAGCTACTGACTGAATGAAAGGAGCTGGCATCTCACTCTCTTTGAATCTTCTTTATCATGCTAAGAGGAGCAGGAAAAAGCAAAAAATTTCAGAATTGCACCTTGCAATGCGGAGAAATTACTGTTTGTGCATTTACAATATTCATTGATTTTTGCCATTGAAAAACGTCCAGAAATGACTGAAGCTACTGACTGAATGAAAGGAGCTGGCATCTCACTCTCTTTGAATCTTCTTTATCATGCTAAGAGGAGCAGGAAAAAGCAAAAAATTTCAGAATTGCACCTTGCAATGCGGAGAAATTACAGTTTGTGCATTTACAATATTCATTGATTTTTGCCATTGAAAAACGTCCAGAAATGATTGAAGCTACTGACTGAATGAAAGGAGCTGGCATCTCACTCTCTTTGAATCTTCTTTATCATGCTAAGAGGAGCAGGAAAAAGCAAAAAATTTCAGAATTGCACCTTGCAATGCGGAGAAATTACTGTTTGTGCATTTACAATATTCATTGATTTTTGCCATTGAAAAACATCATGTTATTCATATACCAGAAATGATTGAAGCTACTGACTGAATGAAAGGAGCTGGCATCTCACTCTCTTTGAATCTTCTTTATCATGCTAAGAGGAGCAGGAAAAAGCAAAAAATTTCAGAATTGCACCTTGCAATGCGGAGAAATTACTGTTTGTGCATTTACAATATTCATTGATTTTTGCCATTGAAAAACGTCCAGAAATGATTGAAGCTACTGACTGAATGAAAGGAGCTGGCATCTCACTCTCTTTGAATCTTCTTTATCATGCTAAGAGGAGCAGGAAAAAGCAAAAAATTTCAGAATTGCATCTTGCAATGCGGAGAAATTACTGTTTGTGCATTTACAATATTCATTGATTTTTGCCATTGAAAAACGTCCAGAAATGATTGAAGCTACTGACTGAATGAAAGGAGCTGGCATCTCACTCTCTTTGAATCTTCTTTATCATGCTAAGAGGAGCAGGAAAAAGCAAAAAATTTCAGAATTGCACCTTGCAATGCGGAGAAATTACTGTTTGTGCATTTACAATATTCATTGATTTTTGCCATTGAAAAACGTCCAGAAATGATTGAAGCTACTGACTGAATGAAAGGAGCTGGAATCTCACTCTCTTTGAATCTTCTTTATCATGCTAAGAGGAGCAGGAAAAAGCAAAAAATTTCAGAATTGCAACTTGCAATGCGGAGAAATTACTGTTTGTGCATTTACAATATTCATTGATTTTTGCCATTGAAAAACATCATGTTATTCATATACCAGAAATGATTGAAGCTACTGACTGAATGAAAGGAGCTGGCATCTCACTCTCTTTGAATCTTCTTTATCATGCTAAGAGGAGCAGGAAAAAGCAAAAAATTTCAGAATTGCACCTTGCAATGCGGAGAAATTACTGTTTGTGCATTTACAATATTCATTGATTTTTGCCATTGAAAAACGTCCAGAAATGATTGAAGCTACTGACTGAATGAAAGGAGCTGGCATCTCACTCTCTTTGAATCTTCTTTATCATGCTAAGAGGAGCAGGAAAAAGCAAAAAATTTCAGAATTGCACCTTGCAATGCGGAGAAATTACTGTTTGTGCATTTACAATATTCATTGATTTTTGCCATTGAAAAACATCATGTTATTCATATACCAGAAATGATTGAAGCTACTGACTGAATGAAAGGAGCTGGCATCTCACTCTCTTTGAATCTTCTTTATCATGCTAAGAGGAGCAGGAAAAAGCAAAAAATTTCAGAATTGCACCTTGCAATGCGGAGAAATTACTGTTTGTGCATTTACAATATTCATTGATTTTTGCCATTGAAAAACGTCCAGAAATGACTGAAGCTACTGACTGAATGAAAGGAGCTGGCATCTCACTCTCTTTGAATCTTCTTTATCATGCTAAGAGGAGCAGGAAAAAGCAAAAAATTTCAGAATTGCACCTTGCAATGCGGAGAAATTACAGTTTGTGCATTTACAATATTCATTGATTTTTGCCATTGAAAAACGTCCAGAAATGATTGAAGCTACTGACTGAATGAAAGGAGCTGGCATCTCACTCTCTTTGAATCTTCTTTATCATGCTAAGAGGAGCAGGAAAAAGCAAAAAATTTCAGAATTGCACCTTGCAATGCGGAGAAATTACTGTTTGTGCATTTACAATATTCATTGATTTTTGCCATTGAAAAACATCATGTTATTCATATACCAGAAATGATTGAAGCTACTGACTGAATGAAAGGAGCTGGCATCTCACTCTCTTTGAATCTTCTTTATCATGCTAAGAGGAGCAGGAAAAAGCAAAAAATTTCAGAATTGCACCTTGCAATGCGGAGAAATTACTGTTTGTGCATTTACAATATTCATTGATTTTTGCCATTGAAAAACGTCCAGAAATGATTGAAGCTACTGACTGAATGAAAGGAGCTGGCATCTCACTCTCTTTTAATCTTCTTTATCATGCTAAGAGGAGCAGGAAAAAGCAAAAAATTTCAGAATTGCATCTTGCAATGCGGAGAAATTACTGTTTGTGCATTTACAATATTCATTGATTTTTGCCATTGAAAAACGTCCAGAAATGATTGAAGCTACTGACTGAATGAAAGGAGCTGGCATCTCACTCTCTTTGAATCTTCTTTATCATGCTAAGAGGAGCAGGAAAAAGCAAAAAATTTCAGAATTGCACCTTGCAATGCGGAGAAATTACTGTTTGTGCATTTACAATATTCATTGATTTTTGCCATTGAAAAACGTCCAGAAATGATTGAAGCTACTGACTGAATGAAAGGAGCTGGAATCTCACTCTCTTTGAATCTTCTTTATCATGCTAAGAGGAGCAGGAAAAAGCAAAAAATTTCAGAATTGCAACTTGCAATGCGGAGAAATTACTGTTTGTGCATTTACAATATTCATTGATTTTTGCCATTGAAAAACATCATGTTATTCATATACCAGAAATGATTGAAGCTACTGACTGAATGAAAGGAGCTGGCATCTCACTCTCTTTGAATCTTCTTTATCATGCTAAGAGGAGCAGGAAAAAGCAAAAAATTTCAGAATTGCACCTTGCAATGCGGAGAAATTACTGTTTGTGCATTTACAATATTCATTGATTTTTGCCATTGAAAAACGTCCAGAAATGATTGAAGCTACTGACTGAATGAAAGGAGCTGGCATCTCACTCTCTTTGAATCTTCTTTATCATGCTAAGAGGAGCAGGAAAAAGCAAAAAATTTCAGAATTGCACCTTGCAATGCGGAGAAATTACTGTTTGTGCATTTACAATATTCATTGATTTTTGCCATTGAAAAACGTCCAGAAATGATTGAAGCTACTGACTGAATGAAAGGAGCTGGCATCTCACTCTCTTTGAATCTTCTTTATCATGCTAAGAGGAGCAGGAAAAAGCAAAAAATTTCAGAATTGCACCTTGCAATGCGGAGAAATTACTGTTTGTGCATTTACAATATTCATTAATTTTTGCCATTGAAAAACATCATGTTATTCATATCCCAGAAATGTTTGAAGCTACTGACTGAATGAAAGAAGCTGGCATCTCACTCTCTTTGAATCTTCTTTATCATGCTAAGAGGAGCAGGAAAAAGCAAAAAATTTCAGAATTGCACCTTGCAATGCGGAGAAATTACTGTTTGTGCATTTACAATATTCATTGATTTTTGCCATTGAAAAACGTCCAGAAATGATTGAAGCTACTGACTGAATGAAAGGAGCTGGCATCTCACTCTCTTTGAATCTTCTTTATCATGCTAAGAGGAGCAGGAAAAAGCAAAAAATTTCAGAATTGCACCTTGCAATGCGGAGAAATTACTGTTTGTGCATTTACAATATTCATTGATTTTTGCCATTGAAAAACATCATGTTATTCATATACCAGAAATGTTTGAAGCTACTGACTGAATGAAAGGAGCTGGCATCTCACTCTCTTTGAATCTTCTTTATCATGCTAAGAGGAGCAGGAAAAAGCAAAAAATTTCAGAATTGCACCTTGCAATGCGGAGAAATTACTGTTTGTGCATTTACAATATTCATTGATTTTTGCCATTGAAAAACGTCCAGAAATGATTGAAGCTACTGACTGAATGAAAGGAGCTGGCATCTCATTCTCTTTGAATCTTCTTTATCATGCTAAGAGGAGCAGGAAAATGCAAGAAATTTCAGAATTGCACCTTGCAATGCGGAGAAATTACTGTTTGTGCATTTACAATATTCATTGATTTTTGCCATTGAAAAACATCCAGAAATGATTGAAGCTACTGACTGAATGAAAGGAGCTGGCATCTCACTCTCTTTGAATCTTCTTTATCATGCTAAGAGGAGCAGGAAAAAGCAAAAAATTTCAGAATTGCACCTTGCAATGCGGAGAAATTACTGTTTGTGCATTTACAATATTCATTGATTTTTGCCATTGAAAAACATCATGTTATTCATATACCAGAAATGATTGAAGCTACTGACTGAATGAAAGGAGCTGGCATCTCACTCTCTTTGAATCTTCTTTATCATGCTGAGGAGCAGGAAAAAGCAAAAAATTTCAGAATTGCACCTTGCAATGCGGAGAAATTACTGTTTGTGCATTTACAATATTCATTGATTTTTGCATTGAAAAACGTCCAGAAATGACTGAAGCTACTGACTGAATGAAAGGAGCTGGCATCTCACTCTCTTTGAATCTTCTTTATCATGCTAAGAGGAGCAGGAAAAAGCAAAAAATTTCAGAATTGCATCTTGCAATGCGGAGAAATTACTGTTTGTGCATTTACAATATTCATTGATTTTTGCCATTGAAAAACGTCCAGAAATGATTGAAGCTACTGACTGAATGAAAGGAGCTGGCATCTCACTCTCTTTGAATCTTCTTTATCATGCTAAGAGGAGCAGGAAAAAGCAAAAAATTTCAGAATTGCACCTTGCAATGCGGAGAAATTACTGTTTGTGCATTTACAATATTCATTGATTTTTGCCATTGAAAAACATCATGTTATTCATATACCAGAAATGATTGAAGCTACTGACTGAATGAAAGGAGCTGGCATCTCACTCTCTTTGAATCTTCTTTATCATGCTAAGAGGAGCAGGAAAAAGCAAAAAATTTCAGAATTGCTCCTTGCAATGCGGAGAAATTACTGTTTGTGCATTTACAATATTCATTGATTTTTGCCATTGAAAAACGTCCAGAAATGATTGAAGCTACTGACTGAATGAAAGGAGCTGGCATCTCACTCTCTTTGAATCTTCTTTATCATGCTAAGAGGAGCAGGAAAAAGCAAAAAATTTCAGAATTGCACCTTGCAATGCGGAGAAATTACTGTTTGTGCATTTACAATATTCATTGATTTTTGCCATTGAAAAACGTCCAGAAATGATTGAAGCTACTGACTGAATGAAAGGAGCTGGCATCTCACTCTCTTTGAATCTTCTTTATCATGCTAGGATTAGCAGGAAAAAGCAAAAAATTTCAGAATTGCACCTGGCAATGTGGAGATATTACTGTTTGTGCATTTACAATATTCATTGAATTTTGCCATTGAAAAACGTCCAGAAATGTTTGAAGCTACTGACTGAATGAAAGGAGCTGGCATCTCACTCTATTTGAATCTTCTTTATCATGCTAGGATTAGCAGGAAAAAGCAAAAAATTTCAGAATTGCACCTTGCAATGTGGAGATATTACTGTTTGTGCATTTACAATATTCATTGATTTTTGCCATTGAAAAACGTCCAGAAATGTTTATACCAGAAATGTTTGAAGCTACTGACTGAATGAAAGGAGCTGGCATCTCACTCTCTTTGAATCTTCTTTATCATGCTAAGAGGAGCAGGAAAAAGCAAAAAATTTCAGAATTGCACCTTGCAATGCGGAGAAATTACTGTTTGTGCATTTACAATATTCATTGATTTTTGCCATTGAAAAACGTCCAGAAATGACTGAAGCTACTGACCGAATGAAAGGAGCTGGCATCTCACTCTCTTTGAATCTTCTTTATCATGCTAAGAGGAGCAGGAAAAAGCAAAAAATTTCAGAATTGCACCTTGCAATGCGGAGAAATTACTGTTTGTGCATTTACAATATTCATTGATTTTTGCCATTGAAAAACGTCCAGAAATGATTGAAGCTACTGACTGAATGAAAGGAGCTGGCATCTCACTCTCTTTGAATCTTCTTTATCATGCTAAGAGGAGCAGGAAAAAGCAAAAAATTTCAGAATTGCACCTTGCAATGCGGAGAAATTACTGTTTGTGCATTTACAATATTCATTGATTTTTGCCATTGAAAAACGTCCAGAAATGATTGAAGCTACTGACTGAATGAAAGGAGCTGGAATCTCACTCTCTTTGAATCTTCTTTATCATGCTAAGAGGAGCAGGAAAAAGCAAAAAATTTCAGAATTGCAACTTGCAATGCGGAGAAATTACTGTTTGTGCATTTAAAATATTCATTGATTTTTGCCATTGAAAAACATCATGTTATTCATATACCAGAAATGATTGAAGCTACTGACTGAATGAAAGGAGCTGGCATCTCACTCTCTTTGAATCTTCTTTATCATGCTAAGAGGAGCAGGAAAAAGCAAAAAATTTCAGAATTGCACCTTGCAATGCGGAGAAATTACTGTTTGTGCATTTACAATATTCATTGATTTTTGCCATTGAAAAACGTCCAGAAATGATTGAAGCTACTGACTGAATGAAAGGAGCTGGCATCTCACTCTCTTTGAATCTTCTTTATCATGCTAAGAGGAGCAGGAAAAAGCAAAAAATTTCAGAATTGCACCTTGCAATGCGGAGAAATTACTGTTTGTGCATTTACAATATTCATTGATTTTTGCCATTGAAAAACGTCCAGAAATGATTGAAGTTACTGACTGAATGAAAGGAGCTGGCATCTCACTCTCTTTGAATCTTCTTTATCATGCTAAGAGGAGCAGGAAAAAGCAAAAAATTTCAGAATTGCACCTTGCAATGCGGAGAAATTACTGTTTGTGCATTTACAATATTCATTAATTTTTGCCATTGAAAAACATCATGTTATTCATATCCCAGAAATGTTTGAAGCTACTGACTGAATGAAAGAAGCTGGCATCTCACTCTCTTTGAATCTTCTTTATCATGCTAAGAGGAGCAGGAAAAAGCAAAAAATTTCAGAATTGCACCTTGCAATGCGGAGAAATTACTGTTTGTGCATTTACAATATTCATTGATTTTTGCCATTGAAAAACGTCCAGAAATGATTGAAGCTACTGACTGAATGAAAGGAGCTGGCATCTCACTCTCTTTGAATCTTCTTTATCATGCTAAGAGGAGCAGGAAAAAGCAAAAAATTTCAGAATTGCACCTTGCAATGCGGAGAAATTACTCTTTGTGCATTTACAATATTCATTGATTTTTGCCATTGAAAAACATCATGTTATTCATATACCAGAAATGTTTGAAGCTACTGACTGAATGAAAGGAGCTGGCATCTCACTCTCTTTGAATCTTCTTTATCATGCTAAGAGGAGCAGGAAAAAGCAAAAAATTTCAGAATTGCACCTTGCAATGCGGAGAAATTACTGTTTGTGCATTTACAATATTCATTGATTTTTGCCATTGAAAAACGTCCAGAAATGACTGAAGCTACTGACTGAATGAAAGGAGCTGGCATCTCACTCTCTTTGAATCTTCTTTATCATGCTAAGAGGAGCAGGAAAAAGCAAAAAATTTCAGAATTGCACCTTGCAATGCGGAGAAATTACTGTTTGTGCATTTACAATATTCATTGATTTTTGCCATTGAAAAACGTCCAGAAATGATTGAAGCTACTGACTGAATGAAAGGAGCTGGCATCTCACTCTCTTTGAATCTTCTTTATCATGCTAAGAGGAGCAGGAAAAAGCAAAAAATTTCAGAATTGCACCTTGCAATGCGGAGAAATTACTGTTTGTGCATTTACAATATTCATTGATTTTTGCCATTGAAAAACGTCCAGAAATGATTGAAGCTACTGACTGAATGAAAGGAGCTGGAATCTCACTCTCTTTGAATCTTCTTTATCATGCTAAGAGGAGCAGGAAAAAGCAAAAAATTTCAGAATTGCAACTTGCAATGCGGAGAAATTACTGTTTGTGCATTTACAATATTCATTGATTTTTGCCATTGAAAAACATCATGTTATTCATATACCAGAAATGATTGAAGCTACTGACTGAATGAAAGGAGCTGGCATCTCACTCTCTTTGAATCTTCTTTATCATGCTAAGAGGAGCAGGAAAAAGCAAAAAATTTCAGAATTGCACCTTGCAATGCGGAGAAATTACTGTTTGTGCATTTACAATATTCATTGATTTTTGCCATTGAAAAACGTCCAGAAATGATTGAAGCTACTGACTGAATGAAAGGAGCTGGCATCTCACTCTCTTTGAATCTTCTTTATCATGCTAAGAGGAGCAGGAAAAAGCAAAAAATTTCAGAATTGCACCTTGCAATGCGGAGAAATTACTGTTTGTGCATTTACAATATTCATTGATTTTTGCCATTGAAAAACGTCCAGAAATGATTGAAGCTACTGACTGAATGAAAGGAGCTGGCATCTCACTCTCTTTGAATCTTCTTTATCATGCTAAGAGGAGCAGGAAAAAGCAAAAAATTTCAGAATTGCACCTTGCAATGCGGAGAAATTACTGTTTGTGCATTTACAATATTCATTAATTTTTGCCATTGAAAAACATCATGTTATTCATATCCCAGAAATGTTTGAAGCTACTGACTGAATGAAAGAAGCTGGCATCTCACTCTCTTTGAATCTTCTTTATCATGCTAAGAGGAGCAGGAAAAAGCAAAAAATTTCAGAATTGCACCTTGCAATGCGGAGAAATTACTGTTTGTGCATTTACAATATTCATTGATTTTTGCCATTGAAAAACGTCCAGAAATGATTGAAGCTACTGACTGAATGAAAGGAGCTGGCATCTCACTCTCTTTGAATCTTCTTTATCATGCTAAGAGGAGCAGGAAAAAGCAAAAAATTTCAGAATTGCACCTTGCAATGCGGAGAAATTATTGTTTGTGCATTTACAATATTCATTGATTTTTGCCATTGAAAAACATCATGTTATTCATATACCAGAAATGTTTGAAGCTACTGACTGAATGAAAGGAGCTGGCATCTCACTCTCTTTGAATCTTCTTTATCATGCTAAGAGGAGCAGGAAAAAGCAAAAAATTTCAGAATTGCACCTTGCAATGCGGAGAAATTACTGTTTGTGCATTTACAATATTCATTGATTTTTGCCATTGAAAAACGTCCAGAAATGATTGAAGCTACTGACTGAATGAAAGGAGCTGGCATCTCATTCTCTTTGAATCTTCTTTATCATGCTAAGAGGAGCAGGAAAATGCAAGAAATTTCAGAATTGCACCTTGCAATGCGGAGAAATTACTGTTTGTGCATTTACAATATTCATTGATTTTTGCCATTGAAAAACATCCAGAAATGATTGAAGCTACTGACTGAATGAAAGGAGCTGGCATCTCACTCTCTTTGAATCTTCTTTATCATGCTAAGAGGAGCAGGAAAAAGCAAAAAATTTCAGAATTGCACCTTGCAATGCGGAGAAATTACTGTTTGTGCATTTACAATATTCATTGATTTTTGCCATTGAAAAACATCATGTTATTCATATACCAGAAATGATTGAAGCTACTGACTGAATGAAAGGAGCTGGCATCTCACTCTCTTTGAATCTTCTTTATCATGCTGAGGAGCAGGAAAAAGCAAAAAATTTCAGAATTGCACCTTGCAATGCGGAGAAATTACTGTTTGTGCATTTACAATATTCATTGATTTTTGCCATTGAAAAACATCATGTTATTCATATACCAGAAATGATTGAAGCTACTGACTGAATGAAAGGAGCTGGCATCTCACTCTCTTTGAATCTTCTTTATCATGCTAAGAGGAGCAGGAAAAAGCAAAAAATTTCAGAATTGCACCTTGCAATGCGGAGAAATTACTGTTTGTGCATTTACAATATTCATTGATTTTTGCCATTGAAAAACGTCCAGAAATGATTGAAGCTACTGACTGAATGAAAGGAGCTGGCATCTCACTCTCTTTGAATCTTCTTTATCATGCTAAGAGGAGCAGGAAAAAGCAAAAAATTTCAGAATTGCACCTTGCAATGCGGAGAAATTACTGTTTGTGCATTTACAATATTCATTGATTTTTGCCATTGAAAAACGTCCAGAAATGATTGAAGCTACTGACTGAATGAAAGGAGCTGGCATCTCACTCTCTTTGAATCTTCTTTATCATGCTAGGATTAGCAGGAAAAAGCAAAAAATTTCAGAATTGCACCTGGCAATGTGGAGATATTACTGTTTGTGCATTTACAATATTCATTGAATTTTGCCATTGAAAAACGTCCAGAAATGTTTGAAGCTACTGACTGAATGAAAGGAGCTGGCATCTCACTCTATTTGAATCTTCTTTATCATGCTAGGATTAGCAGGAAAAAGCAAAAAATTTCAGAATTGCACCTTGCAATGTGGAGATATTACTGTTTGTGCATTTACAATATTCATTGATTTTTGCCATTGAAAAACGTCCAGAAATGTTTATACCAGAAATGTTTGAAGCTACTGACTGAATGAAAGGAGCTGGCATCTCACTCTCTTTGAATCTTCTTTATCATGCTAAGAGGAGCAGGAAAAAGCAAAAAATTTCAGAATTGCACCTTGCAATGCGGAGAAATTACTGTTTGTGCATTTACAATATTCATTGATTTTTGCCATTGAAAAACGTCCAGAAATGACTGAAGCTACTGACTGAATGAAAGGAGCTGGCATCTCACTCTCTTTGAATCTTCTTTATCATGCTAAGAGGAGCAGGAAAAAGCAAAAAATTTCAGAATTGCACCTTGCAATGCGGAGAAATTACTGTTTGTGCATTTACAATATTCATTGATTTTTGCCATTGAAAAACGTCCAGAAATGATTGAAGCTACTGACTGAATGAAAGGAGCTGGCATCTCACTCTCTTTGAATCTTCTTTATCATGCTAAGAGGAGCAGGAAAAAGCAAAAAATTTCAGAATTGCACCTTGCAATGCGGAGAAATTACTGTTTGTGCATTTACAATATTCATTGATTTTTGCCATTGAAAAACATCATGTTATTCATATACCAGAAATGATTGAAGCTACTGACTGAATGAAAGGAGCTGGCATCTCACTCTCTTTGAATCTTCTTTATCATGCTAAGAGGAGCAGGAAAAAGCAAAAAATTTCAGAATTGCACCTTGCAATGCGGAGAAATTACTGTTTGTGCATTTACAATATTCATTGATTTTTGCCATTGAAAAACGTCCAGAAATGATTGAAGCTACTGACTGAATGAAAGGAGCTGGCATCTCACTCTCTTTGAATCTTTTTTATCATGCTAAGAGGAGCAGGAAAAAGCAAAAAATTTCAGAATTGCATCTTGCAATGCGGAGAAATTACTGTTTGTGCATTTACAATATTCATTGATTTTTGCCATTGAAAAACGTCCAGAAATGATTGAAGCTACTGACTGATTGAAAGGAGCTGGCATCTCACTCTCTTTGAATCTTCTTTATCATGCTAAGAGGAGCAGGAAAAAGCAAAAAATTTCAGAATTGCACCTTGCAATGCGGAGAAATTACTGTTTGTGCATTTACAATATTCATTGATTTTTGCCATTGAAAAACGTCCAGAAATGATTGAAGCTACTGACTGAATGAAAGGAGCTGGCATCTCACTCTCTTTGAATCTTCTTTATCATGCTAAGAGGAGCAGGAAAAAGCAAAAAATTTCAGAATTGCACCTTGCAATGCGGAGAAATTACTGTTTGTGCATTTACAATATTCATTGATTTTTGCCATTGAAAAACATCATGTTATTCATATACCAGAAATGATTGAAGCTACTGACTGAATGAAAGGAGCTGGCATCTCACTCTCTTTGAATCTTCTTTATCATGCTAAGAGGAGCAGGAAAAAGCAAAAAATTTCAGAATTGCACCTTGCAATGCGGAGAAATTACTGTTTGTGCATTTACAATATTCATTGATTTTTGCCATTGAAAAACGTCCAGAAATGATTGAAGCTACTGACTGAATGAAAGGAGCTGGCATCTCACTCTCTTTGAATCTTCTTTATCATGCTAAGAGGAACAGGAAAAAGCAAAAAATTTCAGAATTGCACCTTGCAATGCGGAGAAATTACTGTTTGTGCATTTACAATATTCATTGATTTTTGCCATTGAAAAACGTCCAGAAATGATTGAAGCTACTGACTGAATGAAAGGAGCTGGCATCTCACTCTCTTTGAATCTTCTTTATCATGCTAGGATTAGCAGGAAAAAGCAAAAAATTTCAGAATTGCACCTGGCAATGTGGAGATATTACTGTTTGTGCATTTACAATATTCATTGAATTTTGCCATTGAAAAACGTCCAGAAATGTTTGAAGCTACTGACTGAATGAAAGGAGCTGGCATCTCACTCTATTTGAATCTTCTTTATCATGCTAGGATTAGCAGGAAAAAGCAAAAAATTTCAGAATTGCACCTTGCAATGTGGAGATATTACTGTTTGTGCATTTACAATATTCATTGATTTTTGCCATTGAAAAACGTCCAGAAATGTTTATACCAGAAATGTTTGAAGCTACTGACTGAATGAAAGGAGCTGGCATCTCACTCTCTTTGAATCTTCTTTATCATGCTAAGAGGAGCAGGAAAAAGCAAAAAATTTCAGAATTGCACCTTGCAATGCGGAGAAATTACTGTTTGTGCATTTACAATATTCATTGATTTTTGCCATTGAAAAACGTCCAGAAATGACTGAAGCTACTGACTGAATGAAAGGAGCTGGCATCTCACTCTCTTTGAATCTTCTTTATCATGCTAAGAGGAGCAGGAAAAAGCAAAAAATTTCAGAATTGCACCTTGCAATGCGGAGAAATTACTGTTTGTGCATTTACAATATTCATTAATTTTTGCCATTGAAAAACATCATGTTATTCATATCCCAGAAATGTTTGAAGCTACTGACTGAATGAAAGAAGCTGGCATCTCACTCTCTTTGAATCTTCTTTATCATGCTAAGAGGAGCAGGAAAAAGCAAAAAATTTCAGAATTGCACCTTGCAATGCGGAGAAATTACTGTTTGTGCATTTACAATATTCATTGATTTTTGCCATTGAAAAACGTCCAGAAATGATTGAAGCTACTGACTGAATGAAAGGAGCTGGCATCTCACTCTCTTTGAATCTTCTTTATCATGCTAAGAGGAGCAGGAAAAAGCAAAAAATTTCAGAATTGCACCTTGCAGTGCGGAGAAATTACTGTTTGTGCATTTACAATATTCATTGATTTTTGCAATTGAAAAACATCATGTTATTCATATACCAGAAATGTTTGAAGCTACTGACTGAATGAAAGGAGCTGGCATCTCACTCTCTTTGAATCTTCTTTATCATGCTAAGAGGAGCAGGAAAAAGCAAAAAATTTCAGAATTGCACCTTGCAATGCGGAGAAATTACTGTTTGTGCATTTACAATATTCATTGATTTTTGCCATTGAAAAACGTCCAGAAATGATTGAAGCTACTGACTGAATGAAAGGAGCTGGCATCTCACTCTCTTTGAATCTTCTTTATCATGCTAAGAGGAGCAGGAAAATGCAAGAAATTTCAGAATTGCACCTTGCAATGCGGAGAAATTACTGTTTGTGCATTTACAATATTCATTGATTTTTGCCATTGAAAAACATCCAGAAATGATTGAAGCTACTGACTGAATGAAAGGAGCTGGCATCTCACTCTCTTTGAATCTTCTTTATCATGCTAAGAGGAGCAGGAAAAAGCCAAAAATTTCAGAATTGCACCTTGCAATGCGGAGAAATTACTGTTTGTGCATTTACAATATTCATTGATTTTTGCCATTGAAAAACATCATGTTATTCATATACCAGAAATGATTGAAGCTACTGACTGAATGAAAGGAGCTGGCATCTCACTCTCTTTGAATCTTCTTTATCATGCAAAGAGGAGCAGGAAAAAGCAAAAAATTTCAGAATTGCACCTTGCAATGCGGAGAAATTACTGTTTGTGCATTTACAATATTCATTGATTTTTGCCATTGAAAAACGTCCAGAAATGATTGAAGCTACTGACTGAATGAAAGGAGCTGGCATCTCACTCTCTTTGAATCTTCTTTATCATGCTAAGAGGAGCAGGAAAAAGCAAAAAATTTCAGAATTGCACCTTGCAATGCGGAGAAATTACTGTTTGTGCATTTACAATATTCACTGATTTTTGCCATTGAAAAACGTCCAGAAATGATTGAAGCAACTGACTGAATGAAAGGAGCTGGCATCTCACTCTCTTTGAATCTTCTTTATCATGCTAAGAGGAGCAGGAAAAAGCAAAAAATTTCAGAATTGCACCTTGCAGTGCGGAGAAATTACTGTTTGTGCATTTACAATATTCATTGATTTTTGCCATTGAAAAACGTCCAGAAATAATTGAAGCTACTGACTGAATGAAAGGAGCTGGCATCTCACTCTCTTTGAATCTTCTTTATCATGCTAAGAGGAGCAGGAAAAAGCAAAAAATTTCAGAATTGCAACTTGCAATGCGGAGAAATTACTGTTTGTGCATTTACAATATTCATTGATTTTTGCCATTGAAAAACATCATGTTATTCATATACCAGAAATGATTGAAGCTACTGACTGAATGAAAGGAGCTGGCATCTCACTCTCTTTGAATCTTCTTTATCATGCTAAGAGGAGCAGGAAAAAGCAAAAAATTTCAGAATTGCACCTTGCAATGCGGAGAAATTACTGTTTGTGCATTTACAATATTCATTGATTTTTGCCATTGAAAAACGTCCAGAAATGATTGAAGCTACTGACTGAATGAAAGGAGCTGGCATCTCACTCTCTTTGAATCTTCTTTATCATGCTAAGAGGAGCAGGAAAAAGCAAAAAATTTCAGAATTGCACCTTGCAATGCGGAGAAATTACTGTTTGTGCTTTTACAATATTCATTGATTTTTGCCATTGAAAAACATCATGTTATTCATATACCAGAAATGTTTGAAGCTACTGACTGAATGAAAGGAGCTGGCATCTCACTCTCTTTGAATCTTCTTTATCATGCTAAGAGGAGCAGGAAAAAGCAAAAAATTTCAGAATTGCACCTTGCAATGCGGAGAAATTACTGTTTGTGCATTTACAATATTCATTGATTTTTGCCATTGAAAAATGTCCAGAAATGATTGAAGCTGCTGACTGAATGAAAGGAGCTGGCATCTCACTCTCTTTGAATCTTCTTTATCATGCTAAGAGGAGCAGGAAAAAGCAAAAAATTTCCGAATTGCACCTTGCAATGCGGAGAAATTACTGTTTGTGCATTTACAATATTCATTGATTTTTGCCATTGAAAAACATCATGTTATTCATATACCAGAAATGATTGAAGCTACTGACTGAATGAAAGGAGCTGGCATCTCACTCTCTTTGAATCTTCTTTATCATGCTAAGAGGAGCAGGAAAAAGCAAAAAATTTCAGAATTGCACCTTGCAATGCGGAGAAATTACTGTTTGTGCATTTACAATATTCATTGATTTTTGCCATTGAAAAACGTCCAGAAATGATTGAAGCTACTGACTGAATGAAAGGAGCTGGCATCTCACTCTCTTTGAATCTTCTTTATCATGCTAAGAGGAGCAGGAAAAAGCAAAAAATTTCAGAATTGCACCTTGCAATGCGGAGAAATTACTGTTTGTGCATTTACAATATTCATTGATTTTTGCCATTGAAAAACGTCCAGAAATGATTGAAGCTACTGACTGAATGAAAGGAGCTGGCATCTCACTCTCTTTGAATCTTCTTTATCATGCTAAGAGGAGCAGGAAAAAGCAAAAAATTTCAGAATTGCACCTTGCAATGCGGAGAAATTACTGTTTGTGCATTTACAATATTCATTGATTTTTGCCATTGAAAAACATCATGTTATTCATATACCAGAAATGTTTGAAGCTACTGACTGAATGAAAGGAGCTGGCATCTCACTCTCTTTGAATCTTCTTTATCATGCTAAGAGGAGCAGGAAAAAGCAAAAAATTTCAGAATTGCACCTTGCAATGCGGAGAAATTACTGTTTGTGCATTTACAATATTCATTGATTTTTGCCATTGAAAAACGTCCAGAAATGATTGAAGCTACTGACTGAATGAAAGGAGCTGGCATCTCACTCTCTTTGAATCTTCTTTATCATGCTAAGAGGAGCAGGAAAAAGGAAAAAATTTCAGAATTGCACCTTGCAATGCGGAGAAATTACTGTTTGTGCATTTACAATATTCATTGATTTTTGCCATTGAAAAACATCATGTAATTCATATACCAGAAATTATTGAAGCTACTGACTGAATGAAAGGAGCTGGCATCTCGCTCTCTTTGAATCTTCTTTATCATGCTAAGAGGAGCAGGAAAAAGCAAAAAATTTCAGAATTGCACCTTGCAATGCGGAGAAATTACTGTTTGTGCATTTACAATATTCATTGATTTTTGCCATTGAAAAACGTCCAGAAATGATTGAAGCTACTGACTGAATGAAAGGAGCTGGCATCTCACTCTCTTTGAATCTTCTTTATCATGCTAAGAGGAGCAGGAAAAAGCAAAAAATTTCAGAATTGCACCTTGCAATGTGGAGAAATTACTGTTTGTGCATTTACAATATTCATTGATTTTTGCCATTGAAAAACATCATGTTATTCATATACCAGAAATGATTGAAGCTACTGACTGAATGAAAGGAGCTGGCATCTCACTCTCTTTGAATCTTCTTTATCATTCTAAGAGGAGCAGGAAAAAGCAAAAAATTTCAGAATTGCACCTTGCAATGCGGAGAAATTACTGTTTGTGCATTTACAATATTCATTGATTTTTGCCATTGAAAAACGTCCAGAAATGATTGAAGCTACTGACTGAATGAAAGGAGCTGGCATCTCACTCTCTTTGAATCTTCTTTATCATGCTAAGAGGAGCAGGAAAAAGCAAAAAATTTCAGAATTGCACCTTGCAATGCGGAGAAATTACTGTTTGTGCATTTACAATATTCATTGATTTTTGCCATTGAAAAACATCATGTTATTCATATACCAGAAATGTTTGAAGCTACTGACTGAATGAAAGGAGCTGGCATCTCACTCTCTTTGAATCTTCTTTATCATGCTAAGAGGAGCAGGAAAAAGCAAAAAATTTCAGAATTGCACCTTGCAATGCGGAGAAATTACTGTTTGTGCATTTACAATATTCATTGATTTTTGCCATTGAAAAACGTCCAGAAATGATTGAAGCTACTGACTGAATGAAAGGAGCTGGCATCTCACTCTCTTTGAATCTTCTTTATCATGCTAAGAGGAGCAGGAAAAAGCAAAAAATTTCAGAATTGCACCTTGCAATGCGGAGAAATTACTGTTTGTGCATTCACAATATTCATTGATTTTTGCCATTGAAAAACGTCCAGAAATGATTGAAGCTACTGACTGAATGAAAGGAGCTGGCATCTCACTCTCTTTGAATCTTCTTTATCATGCTAAGAGGAGCAGGAAAAAGCAAAAAATTCCAGAATTGCAACTTGCAATGCGGAGAAATTACTGTTTGTGCATTTACAATATTCATTGATTTTTGCCATTGAAAAACATCATGTTATTCATATACCAGAAATGATTGAAGCTACTGACTGAATGAAAGGAGCTGGCTTCTCACTCTCTTTGAATCTTCTTTATCATGCTAAGAGGAGCAGGAAAAAGCAAAAAATTTCAGAATTGCACCTTGCAATGCGGAGAAATTACTGTTTGTGCATTTACAATATTCATTGATTTTTGCCATTGAAAAACATCATGTTATTCATATACCAGAAATGTTTGAAGCTACTGACTGAATGAAAGGAGCTGGCATCGCACTCTCTTTGAATCTTCTTTATCATGCTAAGAGGAGCAGGAAAAAGCAAAAAATTTCAGAATTGCACCTTGCAATGCGGAGAAATTACTGTTTGTGCATTTACAATATTCATTGATTTTTGCCATTGAAAAACGTCCAGAAATGATTGAAGCTACTGACTGAATGAAAGGAGCTGGCATCTCACTCTCTTTGAATCTTCTTTATCATGCTAAGAGGAGCAGGAAAATGCAAGAAATTTCAGAATTGCACCTTGCAATGCGGAGAAATTACTGTTTGTGCATTTACAATATTCATTGATTTTTGCCATTGAAAAACATCCAGAAATGATTGAAGCTACTGACTGAATGAAAGGAGCTGGCATCTCACTCTCTTTGAATCTTCTTTATCATGCTAAGAGGAGCAGGAAAAAGCCAAAAATTTCAGAATTGCACCTTGCAATGCGGAGAAATTACTGTTTGTGCATTTACAATATTCATTGATTTTTGCCATTGAAAAACATCATGTTATTCATATACCAGAAATGATTGAAGCTACTGACTGAATGAAAGGAGCTGGCATCTCACTCTCTTTGAATCTTCTTTATCATGCAAAGAGGAGCAGGAAAAAGCAAAAAATTTCAGAATTGCACCTTGCAATGCGGAGAAATTACTGTTTGTGCATTTACAATATTCATTGATTTTTGCCATTGAAAAACGTCCAGAAATGATTGAAGCTACTGACTGAATGAAAGGAGCTGGCATCTCACTCTCTTTGAATCTTCTTTATCATGCTAAGAGGAGCAGGAAAAAGCAAAAAATTTCAGAATTGCACCTTGCAATGCGGAGAAATTACTGTTTGTGCATTTACAATATTCACTGATTTTTGCCATTGAAAAACGTCCAGAAATGATTGAAGCAACTGACTGAATGAAAGGAGCTGGCATCTCACTCTCTTTGAATCTTCTTTATCATGCTAAGAGGAGCAGGAAAAAGCAAAAAATTTCAGAATTGCACCTTGCAATGCGGAGAAATTACTGTTTGTGCATTTACAATATTCATTGATTTTTGCCATTGAAAAACGTCCAGAAATAATTGAAGCTACTGACTGAATGAAAGGAGCTGGCATCTCACTCTCTTTGAATCTTCTTTATCATGCTAAGAGGAGCAGGAAAAAGCAAAAAATTTCAGAATTGCAACTTGCAATGCGGAGAAATTACTGTTTGTGCATTTACAATATTCATTGATTTTTGCCATTGAAAAACATCATGTTATTCATATACCAGAAATGATTGAAGCTACTGACTGAATGAAAGGAGCTGGAATCTCACTCTCTTTGAATCTTCTTTATCATGCTAAGAGGAGCAGGAAAAAGCAAAAAATTTCAGAATGGCACCTTGCAATGCGGAGAAATTACTGTTTGTGCATTTACAATATTCATTGATTTTTGCCATTGAAAAACATCCAGAAATGATTGAAGCTACTGACTGAATGAAAGGAGCTGGCATCTCACTCTCTTTGAATCTTCTTTATCATGCTAAGAGGAGCAGGAAAAAGCAAAAAATTCAGAATTGCACCTTGCAATGCGGAGAAATTACTGTTTGTGCTTTTACAATATTCATTGATTTTTGCCATTGAAACACATCATGTTATTCATATACCAGAAATGTTTGAAGCTACTGACTGAATGAAAGGATCTGGCATCTCACTCTCTTTGAATCTTCTTTATCATGCTAAGAGGAGCAGGAAAAAGCAAAACATTTCAGAATTGCACCTTGCAATGCGGAGAAATTACTGTTTGTGCATTTACAATATTCATTGATTTTTGCCATTGAAAAATGTCCAGAAATGATTGAAGCTGCTGACTGAATGAAAGGAGCTGGCATCTCACTCTCTTTGAATCTTCTTTATCATGCTAAGAGGAGCAGGAAAAAGCAAAAAATTTCAGAATTGCACCTTGCAATGCGGAGAAATTACTGTTTGTGCATTTACAATATTCATTGATTTTTGCCATTGAAAAACATCATGTTATTCATATACCAGAAATGATTGAAGCTACTGACTGAATGAAAGGAGCTGGCATCTCACTCTCTTTGAATCTTCTTTATCATGCTAAGAGGAGCAGGAAAAAGCAAAAAATTTCAGAATTGCACCTTGCAATGCGGAGAAATTACTGTTTGTGCATTTACAATATTCATTGATTTTTGCCATTGAAAAACGTCCAGAAATGATTGAAGCTACTGACTGAATGAAAGGAGCTGGCATCTCACTCTCTTTGAATCTTCTTTATCATGCTAAGAGGAGCAGGAAAAAGCAAAAAATTTCAGAATTGCACCTTGCAATGCGGAGAAATTACTGTTTGTGCATTTACAATATTCATTGATTTTTGCCATTGAAAAACGTCCAGAAATGATTGAAGCTACTGACTGAATGAAAGGAGCTGGCATCTCACTCTCTTTGAATCTTCTTTATCATGCTAAGAGGAGCAGGAAAAAGCAAAAAATTTCAGAATTGCACCTTGCAATGCGGAGAAATTACTGTTTGTGCATTTACAATATTCATTGATTTTTGCCATTGAAAAACATCATGTTATTCATATACCAGAAATGTTTGAAGCTACTGACTGAATGAAAGGAGCTGGCATCTCACTCTCTTTGAATCTTCTTTATCATGCTAAGAGGAGCAGGAAAAAGCAAAAAATTTCAGAATTGCACCTTGCAATGCGGAGAAATTACTGTTTGTGCATTTACAATATTCATTGATTTTTGCCATTGAAAAACGTCCAGAAATGATTGAAGCTACTGACTGAATGAAAGGAGCTGGCATCTCACTCTCTTTGAATCTTCTTTATCATGCTAAGAGGAGCAGGAAAAAGCAAAAAATTTCAGAATTGCACCTTGCAATGCGGAGAAATTACTGTTTGTGCATTTACAATATTCATTGATTTTTGCCATTGAAAAACATCATGTTATTCATATACCAGAAATGATTGAAGCTACTGACTGAATGAAAGGAGCTGGCATCTCGCTCTCTTTGAATCTTCTTTATCATGCTAAGAGGAGCAGGAAAAAGCAAAAAATTTCAGAATTGCACCTTGCAATGCGGAGAAATTACTGTTTGTGCATTTACAATATTCATTGATTTTTGCCATTGAAAAACGTCCAGAAGAGATTGAAGCTACTGACTGAATGAAAGGAGCTGGCATCTCACTCTCTTTGAATCTTCTTTATCATGCTAAGAGGAGCAGGAAAAAGCAAAAAATTTCAGAATTGCACCTTGCAATGTGGAGAAATTACTGTTTGTGCATTTACAATATTCATTGATTTTTGCCATTGAAAAACATCATGTTATTCATATACCAGAAATGATTGAAGCTACTGACTGAATGAAAGGAGCTGGCATCTCACTCTCTTTGAATCTTCTTTATCATGCTAAGAGGAGCAGGAAAAAGCAAAAAATTTCAGAATTGCACCTTGCAATGCGGAGAAATTACTGTTTGTGCATTTACAATATTCATTGATTTTTGCCATTGAAAAACGTCCAGAAATGATTGAAGCTACTGACTGAATGAAAGGAGCTGGCATCTCACTCTCTTTGAATCTTCTTTATCATGCTAAGAGGAGCAGGAAAAAGCAAAAAATTTCAGAATTGCACCTTGCAATGCGGAGAAATTACTGTTTGTGCTTTTACAATATTCATTGATTTTTGCCATTGAAAAACATCATGTTATTCATATACCAGAAATGTTTGAAGCTACTGACTGAATGAAAGGAGCTGGCATCTCACTCTCTTTGAATCTTCTTTATCATGCTAAGAGGAGCAGGAAAAAGCAAAAAATTTCAGAATTGCACCTTGCAATGCGGAGAAATTACTGTTTGTGCATTTACAATATTCATTGATTTTTGCCATTGAAAAACGTCCAGAAATGATTGAAGCTACTGACTGAATGAAAGGAGCTGGCATCTCACTCTCTTTGAATCTTCTTTATCATGCTAAGAGGAGCAGAGAAAACCAAAAAATTTCAGAATTGCACCTTGCAATGCGGAGAAATTACTGTTTGTGCATTTACAATATTCATTGATTTTTGCCATTGAAAAACATCATGTTATTCATATACCAGAAATGTTTGAAGCTACTGACTGAATGAAAGGAGCTGGCATCTCACTCTCTTTGAATCTTCTTTATCATGCTAAGAGGAGCAGGAAAAAGCAAAAAATTTCAGAATTGCACCTTGCAATGCGGAGAAATTACTGTTTGTGCTTTTACAATATTCATTGATTTTTGCCATTGAAAAACATCATGTTATTCATATACCAGAAATGTTTGAAGCTACTGACTGAATGAAAGGAGCTGGCATCTCACTCTCTTTGAATCTTCTTTATCATGCTAAGAGGAGCAGGAAAAAGCAAAAAATTTCAGAATTGCACCTTGCAATGCGGAGAAATTACTGTTTGTGCATTTACAATATTCATTGATTTTTGCCATTGAAAAACGTCCAGAAATGATTGAAGCTACTGACTGAATGAAAGGAGCTGGCATCTCACTCTCTTTGAATCTTCTTTATCATGCTAAGAGGAGCAGAGAAAACCAAAAAATTTCAGAATTGCACCTTGCAATGCGGAGAAATTACTGTTTGTGCATTTACAATATTCATTGATTTTTGCCATTGAAAAACGTCCAGAAATGATTGAAGCTACTGACTGAATGAAAGGAGCTGGCATCTCACTCTCTTTGAATCTTCTTTATCATGCTAAGAGGAGCAGGAAAAAGCAAAAAATTTCAGAATTGCAACTTGCAATGCGGAGAAATTACTGTTTGTGCATTTACAATATTCATTGATTTTTGCCATTGAAAAACATCATGTTATTCATATACCAGAAATGATTGAAGCTACTGACTGAATGAAAGGAGCTGGCATCTCACTCTCTTTGAATCTTCTTTATCATGCTAAGAGGAGGAGGAAAAAGCAAAAAATTTCAGAATTGCACCTTGCAATGCGGAGAAATTACTGTTTGTGCATTTACAATATTCATTGATTTTTGCCATTGAAAAACGTCCAGAAATGATTGAAGCTACTGACTGAATGAAAGGAGCTGGCATCTCACTCTCTTTGAATCTTCTTTATCATGCTAAGAGGAGCAGGAAAAAGCAAAAAATTTCAGAATTGCACCTTGCAATGCGGAGAAATTACTGTTTGTGCATTTACAATATTCATTGATTTTTGCCATTGAAAAACGTCCAGAAATGATTGAAGCTACTGACTGAATGAAAGGAGCTGGCATCTCACTCTCTTTGAATCTTCTTTATCATGCTAAGAGGAGCAGGAAAAAGCAAAAAATTTCAGAATTGCACCTTGCAATGCGGAGAAATTACTGTTTGTGCATTTACAATATTCATTAATTTTTGCCATTGAAAAACATCATGTTATTCATATCCCAGAAATGTTTGAAGCTACTGACTGAATGAAAGAAGCTGGCATCTCACTCTCTTTGAATCTTCTTTATCATGCTAAGAGGAGCAGGAAAAAGCAAAAAATTTCAGAATTGCACCTTGCAATGCGGAGAAATTACTGTTTGTGCATTTACAATATTCATTGATTTTTGCCATTGAAAAACGTCCAGAAATGATTGAAGCTACTGACTGAATGAAAGGAGCTGGCATCTCACTCTCTTTGAATCTTCTTTATCATGCTAAGAGGAGCAGGAAAAAGCAAAAAATTTCAGAATTGCACCTTGCAATGCGGAGAAATTACTGTTTGTGCATTTACAATATTCATTGATTTTTGCCATTGAAAAACATCATGTTATTCATATACCAGAAATGTTTGAAGCTACTGACTGAATGAAAGGAGCTGGCATCTCACTCTCTTTGAATCTTCTTTATCATGCTAAGAGGAGCAGGAAAAAGCAAAAAATTTCAGAATTGCACCTTGCAATGCGGAGAAATTACTGTTTGTGCATTTACAATATTCATTGATTTTTGCCATTGAAAAACGTCCAGAAATGATTGAAGCTACTGACTGAATGAAAGGAGCTGGCATCTCACTCTCTTTGAATCTTCTTTATCATGCTAAGAGGAGCAGGAAAATGCAAGAAATTTCAGAATTGCATCTTGCAATGCGGAGAAATTACTGTTTGTGCATTTACAATATTCATTGATTTTTGCCATTGAAAAACATCCAGAAATGATTGAAGCTACTGACTGAATGAAAGGAGCTGGCATCTCACTCTCTTTGAATCTTCTTTATCATGCTAAGAGGAGCAGGAAAAAGCCAAAAATTTCAGAATTGCACCTTGCAATGCGGAGAAATTACTGTTTGTGCATTTACAATATTCATTGATTTTTGCCATTGAAAAACATCATGTTATTCATATACCAGAAATGATTGAAGCTACTGACTGAATGAAAGGAGCTGGCATCTCACTCTCTTTGAATCTTCTTTATCATGCTAAGAGGAGCAGGAAAAAGCAAAAAATTTCAGAATTGCACCTTGCAATGCGGAGAAATTACTGTTTGTGCATTTACAATATTCATTGATTTTTGCCATTGAAAAACGTCCAGAAATGATTGAAGCTACTGACTGAATGAAAGGAGCTGGCATCTCACTCTCTTTGAATCTTCTTTATCATGCTAAGAGGAGCAGGAAAAAGCAAAAAATTTCAGAATTGCACCTTGCAATGCGGAGAAATTACTGTTTGTGCATTTACAATATTCATTGATTTTTGCCATTGAAAAACGTCCAGAAATGATTGAAGCTACTGACTGAATGAAAGGAGCTGGCATCTCACTCTCTTTGAATCTTCTTTATCATGCTAAGAGGAGCAGGAAAAAGCAAAAAATTTCAGAATTGCACCTTGCAATGCGGAGAAATTACTGTTTGTGCATTTATAATATTCATTGATTTTTGCCATTGAAAAACATCATGTTATTCATATACCAGAAATGATTGAAGCTACTGACTGAATGAAAGGAGCTGGCATCTCACTCTCTTTGAATCTTCTTTACCATGCAAAGAGAAGCAGGAAAAAGCAAAAAATTTCAGAATTGCACCTTGCAATGCGGAGAAATTACTGTTTGTGCATTTACAATATTCATTGATTTTTGCCATTGAAAAACGTCCAGAAATGATTGAAGCTACTGACTGAATGAAAGGAGCTGGCATCTCACTCTCTTTGAATCTTCTTTATCATGCTAAGAGGAGCAGGAAAAAGCAAAAAATTTCAGAATTGCACCTTGCAATGCGGAGAAATTACTGTTTGTGCATTTACAATATTCATTGATTTTTGCCATTGAAAAACGTCCAGAAATGATTGAAGCTACTGACTGAATGAAAGGAGCTGGCATCTCACTCTCTTTGAATCTTCTTTATCATGCTAAGAGGAGCAGGAAAAAGCAAAAAAATTCAGAATTGCACCTTGCAATGCGGAGAAATTACTGTTTGTGCATTTACAATATTCATTGATTTTTGCCATTGAAAAACGTCCAGAAATAATTGAAGCTACTGACTGAATGAAAGGAGCTGGCATCTCACTCTCTTTGAATCTTCTTTATCATGCTAAGAGGAGCAGGAAAAAGCAAAAAATTTCAGAATTGCACCTTGCAATGCGGAGAAATTACTGTTTGTGCATTTACAATATTCATTGATTTTTGCCATTGAAAAACGTCCAGAAATGATTGAAGCTACTGACTGAATGAAAGGAGCTGGCATCTCACTCTCTTTGAATCTTCTTTATCATGCTAAGAGGAGCAGGAAAAAGCAAAAAATTTCAGAATTGCACCTTGCAATGCGGAGAAATTACTGTTTGTGCTTTTACAATATTCATTGATTTTTGCGATTGAAAAACATCATGTTATTCATATACCAGAAATGTTTGAAGCTACTGACTGAATGAAAGGAGCTGGCATCTCACTCTCTTTGAATCTTCTTTATCATGCTAAGAGGAGCAGGAAAAAGCAAAAAATTTCAGAATTGCACCTTGCAATGCGGAGAAATTACTGTTTGTGCATTTACAATATTCATTGATTTTTGCCATTGAAAAACATCATGTTATTCATATACCAGAAATGATTGAAGCTACTGACTGAATGAAAGGAGCTGGCATCTCACTCTCTTTGAATCTTCTTTATCATGCTAAGAGGAGCAGGAAAAAGCAAAAAATTTCAGAATTGCACCTTGCAATGCGGAGAAATTACTGTTTGTGCATTTACAATATTCATTGATTTTTGCCATTGAAAAACGTCCAGAAATGATTGAAGCTACTGACTGAATGAAAGGAGCTGGCATCTCACTCTCTTTGAATCTTCTTTATCATGCTAAGAGGAGCAGGAAAAAGCAAAAAATTTCAGAATTGCACCTTGCAATGCGGAGAAATTACTGTTTGTGCATTTACAATATTCATTGATTTTTGCCATTGAAAAACATCATGTTATTCATATACCAGAAATGATTGAAGCTACTGACTGAATGAAAGGAGCTGGCATCTCACTCTCTTTGAATCTTCTTTATCATGCTAAGAGGAGCAGGAAAAAGCAAAAAATTTCAGAATTGCACCTTGCAATGCGGAGAAATTACTGTTTGTGCATTTACAATATTCATTGATTTTTGCCATTGAAAAACGTCCAGAAATGATTGAAGCTACTGACTGAATGAAAGGAGCTGGCATCTCACTCTCTTTGAATCTTCTTTATCATGCTAAGAGGAGCAGGAAAAAGCAAAAAATTTCAGAATTGCACCTTGCAATGCGGAGAAATTACTGTTTGTGCATTTACAATATTCATTGATTTTTGCCATTGAAAAACGTCCAGAAATGATTGAAGCTACTGACTGAATGAAAGGAGCTGGCATCTCACTCTCTTTGAATCTTCTTTATCATGCTAAGAGGAGCAGGAAAAAGCAAAAAATTTCAGAATTGCACCTTGCAATGCGGAGAAATTACTGTTTGTGCATTTATAATATTCATTGATTTTTGCCATTGAAAAACATCATGTTATTCATATACCAGAAATGTTTGAAGCTACTGACTGAATGAAAGGAGCTGGCATCTCACTCTCTTTGAATCTTCTTTATCATGCTAAGAGGAGCAGGAAAAAGCAAAAAATTTCAGAATTGCACCTTGCAATGCGGAGAAATTACTGTTTGTGCATTTACAATATTCATTGATTTTTGCCATTGAAAAACGTCCAGAAATGATTGAAGCTACTGACTGAATGAAAGGAGCTGGCATCTCACTCTCTTTGAATCTTCTTTATCATGCTAAGAGGAGCAGGAAAAAGCAAAAAATTTCAGAATTGCACCTTGCAATGCGGAGAAATTACTGTTTGTGCATTTACAATATTCATTGATTTTTGCCATTGAAAAACATCATGTTATTCATATACCAGAAATGATTGAAGCTACTGACTGAATGAAAGGAGCTGGCATCTCGCTCTCTTTGAATCTTCTTTATCATGCTAAGAGGAGCAGGAAAAAGCAAAAAATTTCAGAATTGCACCTTGCAATGCGGAGAAATTACTGTTTGTGCATTTACAATATTCATTGATTTTTGCCATTGAAAAACGTCCAGAAATGATTGAAGCTACTGACTGAATGAAAGGAGCTGGCATCTCACTCTCTTTGAATCTTCTTTATCATGCTAAGAGGAGCAGGAAAAAGCAAAAAATTTCAGAATTGCACCTTGCAATGTGGAGAAATTACTGTTTGTGCATTTACAATATTCATTGATTTTTGCCATTGAAAAACATCATGTTATTCATATACCAGAAATGATTGAAGCTACTGACTGAATGAAAGGAGCTGGCATCTCACTCTCTTTGAATCTTCTTTATCATGCTAAGAGGAGCAGGAAAAAGCAAAAAATTTCAGAATTGCACCTTGCAATGCGGAGAAATTACTGTTTGTGCATTTACAATATTCATTGATTTTTGCCATTGAAAAACGTCCAGAAATGATTGAAGCTACTGACTGAATGAAAGGAGCTGGCATCTCACTCTCTTTGAATCTTCTTTATCATGCTAAGAGGAGCAGGAAAAAGCAAAAAATTTCAGAATTGCACCTTGCAATGCGGAGAAATTACTGTTTGTGCTTTTACAATATTCATTGATTTTTGCCATTGAAAAACATCATGTTATTCATATACCAGAAATGTTTGAAGCTACTGACTGAATGAAAGGAGCTGGCATCTCACTCTCTTTGAATCTTCTTTATCATGCTAAGAGGAGCAGGAAAAAGCAAAAAATTTCAGAATTGCACCTTGCAATGCGGAGAAATTACTGTTTGTGCATTTACAATATTCATTGATTTTTGCCATTGAAAAACGTCCAGAAATGATTGAAGCTACTGACTGAATGAAAGGAGCTGGCATCTCACTCTCTTTGAATCTTCTTTATCATGCTAAGAGGAGCAGGAAAAAGCAAAAAATTTCAGAATTGCACCTTGCAATGCGGAGAAATTACTGTTTGTGCATTTACAATATTCATTGATTTTTGCCATTGAAAAACGTCCAGAAGTGATTGAAGCTACTGACTGAATGAAAGGAGCTGGCATCTCACTCTCTTTGAATCTTCTTTATCATGCTAAGAGGAGCAGGAAAAAGCAAAAAATTTCAGAATTGCAACTTGCAATGCGGAGAAATTACTGTTTGTGCATTTACAATATTCATTGATTTTTGCCATTGAAAAACATCATGTTATTCATATACCAGAAATGATTGAAGCTACTGACTGAATGAAAGGAGCTGGCATCTCACTCTCTTTGAATCTTCTTTATCATGCTAAGAGGAGCAGGAAAAAGCAAAAAATTTCAGAATTGCACCTTGCAATGCGGAGAAATTACTGTTTGTGCATTTACAATATTCATTGATTTTTGCCATTGAAAAACGTCCAGAAATGATTGAAGCTACTGACTGAATGAAAGGAGCTGGCATCTCACTCTCTTTGAATCTTCTTTATCATGCTAAGAGGAGCAGGAAAAAGCAAAAAATTTCAGAATTGCACCTTGCAATGCGGAGAAATTACTGTTTGTGCATTTACAATATTCATTGATTTTTGCCATTGAAAAACGTCCAGAAATGATTGAAGCTACTGACTGAATGAAAGGAGCTGGCATCTCACTCTCTTTGAATCTTCTTTATCATGCTAATAGGAGCAGGAAAAAGCAAAAAATTTCAGAATTGCACCTTGCAATGCGGAGAAATTACTGTTTGTGCATTTACAATATTCATTGATTTTTGCCATTGAAAAACATCATGTTATTCATATACCAGAAATGTTTGAAGCTACTGACTGAATGAAAGGAGCTGGCATCTCACTCTCTTTGAATCTTCTTTATCATGCTAAGAGGAGCAGGAAAAAGCAAAAAATTTCAGAATTGCACCTTGCAATGCGGAGAAATTACTGTTTGTGCATTTACAATATTCATTGATTTTTGCCATTGAAAAACGTCCAGAAATGATTGAAGCTACTGACTGAATGAAAGGAGCTGGCATCTCACTCTCTTTGAATCTTCTTTATCATGCTAAGAGGAGCAGGAAAAAGCAAAAAATTTCAGAATTGCACCTTGCAATGCGGAGAAATTACTGTTTGTGCATTTACAATATTCATTGATTTTTGCCATTGAAAAACATCATGTTATTCATATACCAGAAATGATTGAAGCTACTGACTGAATGAAAGGAGCTGGCATCTCGCTCTCTTTGAATCTTCTTTATCATGCTAAGAGGAGCAGGAAAAAGCAAAAAATTTCAGAATTGCACCTTGCAATGCGGAGAAATTACTGTTTGTGCATTTACAATATTCATTGATTTTTGCCATTGAAAAACGTCCAGAAGAGATTGAAGCTACTGACTGAATGAAAGGAGCTGGCATCTCACTCTCTTTGAATCTTCTTTATCATGCTAAGAGGAGCAGGAAAAAGCAAAAAATTTCAGAATTGCACCTTGCAATGTGGAGAAATTACTGTTTGTGCATTTACAATATTCATTGATTTTTGCCATTGAAAAACATCATGTTATTCATATACCAGAAATGATTGAAGCTACTGACTGAATGAAAGGAGCTGGCATCTCACTCTCTTTGAATCTTCTTTATCATGCTAAGAGGAGCAGGAAAAAGCAAAAAATTTCAGAATTGCACCTTGCAATGCGGAGAAATTACTGTTTGTGCATTTACAATATTCATTGATTTTTGCCATTGAAAAACGTCCAGAAATGATTGAAGCTACTGACTGAATGAAAGGAGCTGGCATCTCACTCTCTTTGAATCTTCTTTATCATGCTAAGAGGAGCAGGAAAAAGCAAAAAATTTCAGAATTGCACCTTGCAATGCGGAGAAATTACTGTTTGTGCTTTTACAATATTCATTGATTTTTGCCATTGAAAAACATCATGTTATTCATATACCAGAAATGTTTGAAGCTACTGACTGAATGAAAGGAGCTGGCATCTCACTCTCTTTGAATCTTCTTTATCATGCTAAGAGGAGCAGGAAAAAGCAAAAAATTTCAGAATTGCACCTTGCAATGCGGAGAAATTACTGTTTGTGCATTTACAATATTCATTGATTTTTGCCATTGAAAAACGTCCAGAAATGATTGAAGCTACTGACTGAATGAAAGTAGCTGGCATCTCACTCTCTTTGAATCTTCTTTATCATGCTAAGAGGAGCAGGAAAAAGCAAAAAATTTCAGAATTGCACCTTGCAATGCGGAGAAATTACTGTTTGTGCATTTACAATATTCATTGATTTTTGCCATTGAAAAACGTCCAGAAATGATTGAAGCTACTGACTGAATGAAAGGAGCTGGCATCTCACTCTCTTTGAATCTTCTTTATCATGCTAAGAGGAGCAGGAAAAAGCAAAAAATTTCAGAATTGCAACTTGCAATGCGGAGAAATTACTGTTTGTGCATTTACAATATTCATTGATTTTTGCCATTGAAAAACATCATGTTATTCATATACCAGAAATGATTGAAGCTACTGACTGAATGAAAGGAGCTGGCATCTCACTCTCTTTGAATCTTCTTTATCATGCTAAGAGGAGCAGGAAAAAGCAAAAAATTTCAGAATTGCACCTTGCAATGCGGAGAAATTACTGTTTGTGCATTTACAATATTCATTGATTTTTGCCATTGAAAAACGTCCAGAAATGATTGAAGCTACTGACTGAATGAAAGGAGCTGGCATCTCACTCTCTTTGAATCTTCTTTATCATGCTAAGAGGAGCAGGAAAAAGCAAAAAATTTCAGAATTACACCTTGCAATGCGGAGAAATTACTGTTTGTGCATTTACAATATTCATTGATTTTTGCCATTGAAAAACATCATGTTATTCATATACCAGAAATGTTTGAAGCTACTGACTGAATGAAAGGAGCTGGCATCTCACTCTCTTTGAATCTTCTTTATCATGCTAAGAGGAGCAGGAAAAAGCAAAAAATTTCAGAATTGCACCTTGCAATGCGGAGAAATTACTGTTTGTGCATTTACAATATTCATTGATTTTTGCCATTGAAAAACGTCCAGAAATGATTGAAGCTACTGACTGAATGAAAGGAGCTGGCATCTCACTCTCTTTGAATCTTCTTTATCATGCTAAGAGGAGCAGGAAAATGCAAGAAATTTCAGAATTGCACCTTGCAATGCGGAGAAATTACTGTTTGTGCATTTACAATATTCATTGATTTTTGCCATTGAAAAACATCCAGAAATGATTGAAGCTACTGACTGAATGAAAGGAGCTGGCATCTCACTCTCTTTGAATCTTCTTTATCATGCTAAGAGGAGCAGGAAAAAGCCAAAAATTTCAGAATTGCACCTTGCAATGCGGAGAAATTACTGTTTGTGCATTTACAATATTCATTGATTTTTGCCATTGAAAAACATCATGTTATTCATATACCAGAAATGATTGAAGCTACTGACTGAATGAAAGGAGCTGGCATCTCACTCTCTTTGAATCTTCTTTATCATGCAAAGAGGAGCAGGAAAAAGCAAAAAATTTCAGAATTGCACCTTGCAATGCGGAGAAATTACTGTTTGTGCATTTACAATATTCATTGATTTTTGCCATTGAAAAACGTCCAGAAATGATTGAAGCTACTGACTGAATGAAAGGAGCTGGCATCTCACTCTCTTTGTATCTTCTTTATCATGCTAAGAGGAGCAGGAAAAAGCAAAAAATTTCAGAATTGCACCTTGCAATGCGGAGAAATTACTGTTTGTGCATTTACAATATTCATTGATTTTTGCCATTGAAAAACGTCCAGAAATGATTGAAGCAACTGACTGAATGAAAGGAGCTGGCATCTCACTCTCTTTGAATCTTCTTTATCATGCTACGAGGAGCAGGAAAAAGCAAAAAATTTCAGAATTGCACCTTGCAATGCGGAGAAATTACTGTTTGTGCATTTACAATATTCATTGATTTTTGCCATTGAAAAACGTCCAGAAATAATTGAAGCTACTGACTGAATGAAAGGAGCTGGCATCTCACTCTCTTTGAATCTTCTTTATCATGCTAAGAGGAGCAGGAAAAAGCAAAAAATTTCAGAATTGCAACTTGCAATGCGGAGAAATTACTGTTTGTGCATTTACAATATTCATTGATTTTTGCCATTGAAAAACATCATGTTATTCATATACCAGAAATGATTGAAGCTACTGACTGAATGAAAGGAGCTGGCATCTCACTCTCTTTGAATCTTCTTTATCATGCTAAGAGGAGCAGGAAAAAGCAAAAAATTTCAGAATTGCACCGTGCAATGCGGAGAAATTACTGTTTGTGCATTTACAATATTCATTGATTTTTGCCATTGAAAAACGTCCAGAAATGATTGAAGCTACTGACTGAATGAAAGGAGCTGGCATCTCACTCTCTTTGAATCTTCTTTATCATGCTAAGAGGAGCAGGAAAAAGCAAAAAATTTCAGAATTGCATCTTGCAATGCGGAGAAATTACTGTTTGTGCTTTTACAATATTCATTGATTTTTGCCATTGAAAAACATCATGTTATTCATATACCAGAAATGTTTGAAGCTACTGACTGAATGAAAGGAGCTGGCATCTCACTCTCTTTGAATCTTCTTTATCATGCTAAGAGGAGCAGGAAAAAGCAAAAAATTTCAGAATTGCACCTTGCAATGCGGAGAAATTACTGTTTGTGCATTTACAATATTCATTGATTTTTGCCATTGAAAAATGTCCAGAAATGATTGAAGCTGCTGACTGAATGAAAGGAGCTGGCATCTCACTCTCTTTGAATCTTCTTTATCATGCTAAGAGGAGCAGGAAAAAGCAAAAAATTTCAGAATTGCACCTTGCAATGCGGAGAAATTACTGTTTGTGCATTTACAATATTCATTGATTTTTGCCATTGAAAAACATCATGTTATTCATATACCAGAAATGATTGAAGCTACTGACTGAATGAAAGGAGCTGGCATCTCACTCTCTTTGAATCTTCTTTATCATGCTAAGAGGAGCAGGAAAAAGCAAAAAATTTCAGAATTGCACCTTGCAATGCGGAGAAATTACTGTTTGTGCATTTACAATATTCATTGATTTTTGCCATTGAAAAACGTCCAGAAATGATTGAAGCTACTGACTGAATGAAAGGAGCTGGCATCTCACTCTCTTTGAATCTTCTTTATCATGTTAAGAGGAGCAGGAAAAAGCAAAAAATTTCAGAATTGCACCTTGCAATGCGGAGAAATTACTGTTTGTGCATTTACAATATTCATTGATTTTTGCCATTGAAAAACGTCCAGAAATGATTGAAGCTACTGACTGAATTAAAGGAGCTGGCATCTCACTCTCTTTGAATCTTCTTTATCATGCTAAGAGGAGCAGGAAAAAGCAAAAAATTTCAGAATTGCACCTTGCAATGCGGAGAAATTACTGTTTGTGCATTTACAATATTCATTGATTTTTGCCATTGAAAAACATCATGTTATTCATATACCAGAAATGATTGAAGCTACTGACTGAATGAAAGGAGCTGGCATCTCACTCTCTTTGAATCTTCTTTATCATGCTAAGAGGAGCAGGAAAAAGCAAAAAATTTCAGAATTGCACCTTGCAATGCGGAGAAATTACTGTTTGTGCATTTACAATATTCATTGATTTTTGCCATTGAAAAACGTCCAGAAATGATTGAAGCTACTGACTGAATGAAAGGAGCTGGCATCTCACTCTCTTTGAATCTTCTTTATCATGTTAAGAGGAGCAGGAAAAAGCAAAAAATTTCAGAATTGCACCTTGCAATGCGGAGAAATTACTGTTTGTGCATTTACAATATTCATTGATTTTTGCCATTGAAAAACGTCCAGAAATGATTGAAGCTACTGACTGAATTAAAGGAGCTGGCATCTCACTCTCTTTGAATCTTCTTTATCATGCTAAGAGGAGCAGGAAAAAGCAAAAAATTTCAGAATTGCACCTTGCAATGCGGAGAAATTACTGTTTGTGCATTTACAATATTCATTGATTTTTGCCATTGAAAAACATCATGTTATTCATATACCAGAAATGTTTGAAGCTACTGACTGAATGAAAGGAGCTGGCATCTCACTCTCTTTGAATCTTCTTTATCATGCTAAGAGGAGCAGGAAAAAGCAAAAAATTTCAGAATTGCACCTTGCAATGCGGAGAAATTACTGTTTGTGCATTTACAATATTCATTGATTTTTGCCATTGAAAAACGTCCAGAAATGATTGAAGCTACTGACTGAATGAAAGGAGCTGGCATCTCACTCTCTTTGAATCTTCTTTATCATGCTAGGAGGAGCAGGAAAAAGCAAAAAATTTCAGAATTGCACCTTGCAATGCGGAGAAATTACTGTTTGTGCATTTACAATATTCATTGATTTTTGCCATTGAAAAACATCATGTTATTCATATACCAGAAATGATTGAAGCTACTGACTGAATGAAAGGAGCTGGCATCTCACTCTCTTTGAATCTTCTTTATCATGCTAAGAGGAGCAGGAAAAAGCAAAAAATTTCAGAATTGCACCGTGCAATGCGGAGAAATTACTGTTTGTGCATTTACAATATTCATTGATTTTTGCCATTGAAAAACGTCCAGAAATGATTGAAGCTACTGACTGAATGAAAGGAGCTGGCATCTCACTCTCTTTGAATCTTCTTTATCATGCTAAGAGGAGCAGGAAAAAGCAAAAAATTTCAGAATTGCATCTTGCAATGCGGAGAAATTACTGTTTGTGCTTTTACAATATTCATTGATTTTTGCCATTGAAAAACATCATGTTATTCATATACCAGAAATGTTTGAAGCTACTGACTGAATGAAAGGAGCTGGCATCTCACTCTCTTTGAATCTTCTTTATCATGCTAAGAGGAGCAGGAAAAAGCAAAAAATTTCAGAATTGCACCTTGCAATGCGGAGAAATTACTGTTTGTGCATTTACAATATTCATTGATTTTTGCCATTGAAAAATGTCCAGAAATGATTGAAGCTGCTGACTGAATGAAAGGAGCTGGCATCTCACTCTCTTTGAATCTTCTTTATCATGCTAAGAGGAGCAGGAAAAAGCAAAAAATTTCAGAATTGCACCTTGCAATGCGGAGAAATTACTGTTTGTGCATTTACAATATTCATTGATTTTTGCCATTGAAAAACATCATGTTATTCATATACCAGAAATGATTGAAGCTACTGACTGAATGAAAGGAGCTGGCATCTCACTCTCTTTGAATCTTCTTTATCATGCTAAGAGGAGCAGGAAAAAGCAAAAAATTTCAGAATTGCACCTTGCAATGCGGAGAAATTACTGTTTGTGCATTTACAATATTCATTGATTTTTGCCATTGAAAAACGTCCAGAAATGATTGAAGCTACTGACTGAATGAAAGGAGCTGGCATCTCACTCTCTTTGAATCTTCTTTATCATGTTAAGAGGAGCAGGAAAAAGCAAAAAATTTCAGAATTGCACCTTGCAATGCGGAGAAATTACTGTTTGTGCATTTACAATATTCATTGATTTTTGCCATTGAAAAACGTCCAGAAATGATTGAAGCTACTGACTGAATTAAAGGAGCTGGCATCTCACTCTCTTTGAATCTTCTTTATCATGCTAAGAGGAGCAGGAAAAAGCAAAAAATTTCAGAATTGCACCTTGCAATGCGGAGAAATTACTGTTTGTGCATTTACAATATTCATTGATTTTTGCCATTGAAAAACATCATGTTATTCATATACCAGAAATGATTGAAGCTACTGACTGAATGAAAGGAGCTGGCATCTCACTCTCTTTGAATCTTCTTTATCATGCTAAGAGGAGCAGGAAAAAGCAAAAAATTTCAGAATTGCACCTTGCAATGCGGAGAAATTACTGTTTGTGCATTTACAATATTCATTGATTTTTGCCATTGAAAAACGTCCAGAAATGATTGAAGCTACTGACTGAATGAAAGGAGCTGGCATCTCACTCTCTTTGAATCTTCTTTATCATGTTAAGAGGAGCAGGAAAAAGCAAAAAATTTCAGAATTGCACCTTGCAATGCGGAGAAATTACTGTTTGTGCATTTACAATATTCATTGATTTTTGCCATTGAAAAACGTCCAGAAATGATTGAAGCTACTGACTGAATTAAAGGAGCTGGCATCTCACTCTCTTTGAATCTTCTTTATCATGCTAAGAGGAGCAGGAAAAAGCAAAAAATTTCAGAATTGCACCTTGCAATGCGGAGAAATTACTGTTTGTGCATTTACAATATTCATTGATTTTTGCCATTGAAAAACATCATGTTATTCATATACCAGAAATGTTTGAAGCTACTGACTGAATGAAAGGAGCTGGCATCTCACTCTCTTTGAATCTTCTTTATCATGCTAAGAGGAGCAGGAAAAAGCAAAAAATTTCAGAATTGCACCTTGCAATGCGGAGAAATTACTGTTTGTGCATTTACAATATTCATTGATTTTTGCCATTGAAAAACGTCCAGAAATGATTGAAGCTACTGACTGAATGAAAGGAGCTGGCATCTCACTCTCTTTGAATCTTCTTTATCATGCTAGGAGGAGCAGGAAAAAGCAAAAAATTTCAGAATTGCACCTTGCAATGCGGAGAAATTACTGTTTGTGCATTTACAATATTCATTGATTTTTGCCATTGAAAAACATCATGTTATTCATATACCAGAAATGATTGAAGCTACTGACTGAATGAAAGGAGCTGGCATCTCGCTCTCTTTGAATCTTCTTTATCATGCTAAGAGGAGCAGGAAAAAGCAAAAAATTTCAGAATTGCACCTTGCAATGCGGAGAAATTACTGTTTGTGCATTTACAATATTCATTGATTTTTGCCATTGAAAAACGTCCAGAAATGATTGAAGCTACTGACTGAATGAAAGGAGCTGGCATCTCACTCTCTTTGAATCTTCTTTATCATGCTAAGAGGAGCAGGAAAAAGCAAAAAATTTCAGAATTGCACCTTGCAATGTGGAGAAATTACTGTTTGTGCATTTACAATATTCATTGATTTTTGCCATTGAAAAACATCATGTTATTCATATACCAGAAATGATTGAAGCTACTGACTGAATGAAAGGAGCTGGCATCTCACTCTCTGTGAATCTTCTTTATCATGCTAAGAGGAGCAGGAAAAAGCAAAAAATTTCAGAATTGCACCTTGCAATGCGGAGAAATTACTGTTTGTGCATTTACAATATTCATTGATTTTTGCCATTGAAAAACGTCCAGAAATGATTGAAGCTACTGACTGAATGAAAGGAGCTGGCATCTCACTCTCTTTGAATCTTCTTTATCATGCTAAGAGGAGCAGGAAAAAGCAAAAAATTTCAGAATTGCACCTTGCAATGCGGAGAAATTACTGTTTGTGCTTTTACAATATTCATTGATTTTTGCCATTGAAAAACATCATGTTATTCATATACCAGAAATGTTTGAAGCTACTGACTGAATGAAAGGAGCTGGCATCTCACTCTCTTTGAATCTTCTTTATCATGCTAAGAGGAGCAGGAAAAAGCAAAAAATTTCAGAATTGCACCTTGCAATGCGGAGAAATTACTGTTTGTGCATTTACAATATTCATTGATTTTTGCCATTGAAAAACGTCCAGAAATGATTGAAGCTACTGACTGAATGAAAGGAGCTGGCATCTCACTCTCTTTGAATCTTCTTTATCATGCTAAGAGGAGCAGGAAAAAGCAAAAAATTTCAGAATTGCACCTTGCAATGCGGAGAAATTACTGTTTGTGCATTTACAATATTCATTGATTTTTGCCATTGAAAAACGTCCAGAAATGATTGAAGCTACTGACTGAATGAAAGGAGCTGGCATCTCACTCTCTTTGAATCTTCTTTATCATGCTAAGAGGAGCAGGAAAAAGTAAAAAATTTCAGAATTGCACCTTGCAATGCGGAGAAATTACTGTTTGTGCATTTACAATATTCATTGATTTTTGCCATTGAAAAACATCATGTTATTCATATACCAGAAATGATTGAAGCTACTGACTGAATGAAAGGAGCTGGCATCTTACTCTCTTTGAATCTTCTTTGTCATGCTAAGAGGAGCAGGAAAAAGCAAAAAATTTCAGAATTGCACCTTGCAATGCGGAGAAATTACTGTTTGTGCATTTACAATATTCATTGATTTTTGCCATTGAAAAACGTCCAGAAATGATTGAAGCTACTGACTGAATGAAAGGAGCTGGCATCTCACTCTCTTTGAATCTTCTTTATCATGCTAAGAGGAGCAGGAAAAAGCAAAAAATTTCAGAATTGCACCTTGCAATGCGGAGAAATTACTGTTTGTGCATTTACAATATTCATTGATTTTTGCCATTGAAAAACGTCCAGAAATGATTGAAGCTACTGACTGAATGAAAGGAGCTGGCATCTCACTCTCTTTGAATCTTCTTTATCATGCTAAGAGGAGCAGGAAAAAGCAAAAAATTTCAGAATTGCACCTTGCAATGCGGAGAAATTACTGTTTGTGCATTTACAATATTCATTGATTTTTGCCATTGAAAAACATCATGTTATTCATATACCAGAAATGTTTGTAGCTACTGACTGAATGAAAGGAGCTGGCATCTCACTCTCTTTGAATCTTCTTTATCATGCTAAGAGGAGCAGGAAAAAGCAAAAAATTTCAGAATTGCACCTTGCAATGCGGAGAAATTACTGTTTGTGCATTTACAATATTCATTGATTTTTGCCATTGAAAAACGTCCAGAAATGATTGAAGCTACTGACTGAATGAAAGGAGCTGGCATCTCACTCTCTTTGAATCTTCTTTATCATGCTAAGAGGAGCAGGAAAAAGCAAAAAATTTCAGAATTGCACCTTGCAATGCGGAGAAATTACTGTTTGTGCATTTACAATATTCATTGATTTTTGCCATTGAAAAACGTCCAGAAATGATTGAAGCTACTGACTGAATGAAAGGAGCTGGCATCTCACTCTCTTTGAATCTTCTTTATCATGCTAAGAGGAGCAGGAAAAAGCAAAAAATTTCAGAATTGCACCTTGCAATGCGGAGAAATTACTCTTTGTGCATTTACAATATTCATTGATTTTTGCCATTGAAAAACATCATGTTATTCATATACCAGAAATGTTTGAAGCTACTGACTGAATGAAAGGAGCTGGCATCTCACTCTCTTTGAATCTTCTTTATCATGCTAAGAGGAGCAGGAAAAAGCAAAAAATTTCAGAATTGCACCTTGCAATGCGGAGAAATTACTGTTTGTGCATTTACAATATTCATTGATTTTTGCCATTGAAAAACATCATGTTATTCATATACCAGAAATGTTTGAAGCTACTGACTGAATGAAAGGAGCTGGCATCTCACTCTCTTTGAATCTTCTTTATCATGCTAAGAGGAGCAGGAAAAAGCAAAAAATTTCAGAATTGCACCTTGCAATGCGGAGAAATTACTGTTTGTGCATTTACAATATTCATTGATTTTTGCCATTGAAAAACGTCCAGAAATGATTGAAGCTACTGACTGAATGAAAGGAGCTGGCATCTCACTCTCTTTGAATCTTCTTTATCATGCTAAGAGGAGCAGGAAAAAGCAAAAAATTTCAGAATTGCACCTTGCAATGCGGAGAAATTACTGTTTGTGCATTTACAATATTCATTGATTTTTGCCATTGAAAAACATCATGTTATTCATATACCAGAAATGATTGAAGCTACTGACTGAATGAAAGGAGCTGGCATCTCGCTCTCTTTGAATCTTCTTTATCATGCTAAGAGGAGCAGGAAAAAGCAAAAAATTTCAGAATTGCACCTTGCAATGCGGAGAAATTACTGTTTGTGCATTTACAATATTCATTGATTTTTGCCATTGAAAAACGTCCAGAAATGATTGAAGCTACTGACTGAATGAAAGGAGCTGTCATCTCACTCTCTTTGAATCTTCTTTATCATGCTAAGAGGAGCAGGAAAAAGCAAAAAATTTCAGAATTGCACCTTGCAATGTGGAGAAATTACTGTTTGTGCATTTACAATATTCATTGATTTTTGCCATTGAAAAACATCATGTTATTCATATACCAGAAATGATTGAAGCTACTGACTGAATGAAAGGAGCTGGCATCTCACTCTCTTTGAATCTTCTTTATCATGCTAAGAGGAGCAGGAAAAAGCAAAAAATTTCAGAATTGCACCTTGCAATGCGGAGAAATTACTGTTTGTGCATTTACAATATTCATTGATTTTTGCCATTGAAAAACGTCCAGAAATGATTGAAGCTACTGACTGAATGAAAGGAGCTGGCATCTCACTCTCTTTGAATCTTCTTTATCATGCTAAGAGGAGCAGGAAAAAGCAAAAAATTTCAGAATTGCACCTTGCAATGCGGAGAAATTACTGTTTGTGCTTTTACAATATTCATTGATTTTTGCCATTGAAAAACATCATGTTATTCATATACCAGAAATGTTTGAAGCTACTGACTGAATGAAAGGAGCTGGCATCTCACTCTCTTTGAATCTTCTTTATCATGCTAAGAGGAGCAGGAAAAAGCAAAAAATTTCAGAATTGCACCTTGCAATGCGGAGAAATTACTGTTTGTGCATTTACAATATTCATTGATTTTTGCCATTGAAAAACGTCCAGAAATGATTGAAGCTACTGACTGAATGAAAGGAGCTGGCATCTCACTCTCTTTGAATCTTCTTTATCATGCTAAGAGGAGCAGGAAAAAGCAAAAAATTTCAGAATTGCACCTTGCAATGCGGAGAAATTACTGTTTGTGCATTTACAATATTCATTGATTTTTGCCATTGAAAAACGTCCAGAAATGATTGAAGCTACTGACTGAATGAAAGGAGCTGGCATCTCACTCTCTTTGAATCTTCTTTATCATGCTAAGAGGAGCAGGAAAAAGCAAAAAATTTCAGAATTGCACCTTGCAATGCGGAGAAATTACTGTTTGTGCATTTACAATATTCATTGATTTTTGCCATTGAAAAACGTCCAGAAATGATTGAAGCTACTGACTGAATGAAAGGAGCTGGCATCTCACTCTCTTTGAATCTTCTTTATCATGCTAAGAGGAGCAGGAAAAAGCAAAAAATTTCAGAATTGCACCTTGCAATGCGGAGAAATTACTGTTTGTGCATTTACAATATTCATTGATTTTTGCTATTGAAAAACATCATGTTATTCATATACCAGAAATGTTTGTAGCTACTGACTGAATGAAAGGAGCTGGCATCTCACTCTCTTTGAATCTTCTTTATCATGCTAAGAGGAGCAGGAAAAAGCAAAAAATTTCAGAATTGCACCTTGCAATGCGGAGAAATTACTGTTTGTGCATTTACAATATTCATTGATTTTTGCCATTGAAAAACGTCCAGAAATGATTGAAGCTACTGACTGAATGAAAGGAGCTGGCATCTCACTCTCTTTGAATCTTCTTTATCATGCTAAGAGGAGCAGGAAAAAGCAAAAAATTTCAGAATTGCACCTTGCAATGCGGAGAAATTACTGTTTGTGCATTTACAATATTCATTGATTTTTGCCATTGAAAAACGTCCAGAAATGATTGAAGCTACTGACTGAATGAAAGGAGCTGGCATCTCACTCTCTTTGAATCTTCTTTATCATGCTAAGAGGAGCAGGAAAAAGCAAAAAATTTCAGAATTGCACCTTGCAATGCGGAGAAATTACTGTTTGTGCATTTACAATATTCATTGATTTTTGCCATTGAAAAACATCATGTTATTCATATACCAGAAATGTTTGTAGCTACTGACTGAATGAAAGGAGCTGGCATCTCACTCTCTTTGAATCTTCTTTATCATGCTAAGAGGAGCAGGAAAAAGCAAAAAATTTCAGAATTGCACCTTGCAATGCGGAGAAATTACTGTTTGTGCATTTACAATATTCATTGATTTTTGCCATTGAAAAACGTCCAGAAATGATTGAAGCTACTGACTGAATGAAAGGAGCTGGCATCTCACTCTCTTTGAATCTTCTTTATCATGCTAAGAGGAGCAGGAAAAAGCAAAAAATTTCAGAATTGCACCTTGCAATGTGGAGAAATTACTGTTTGTGCATTTACAATATTCATTGATTTTTGCCATTGAAAAACATCATGTTATTCATATACCAGAAATGATTGAAGCTACTGACTGAATGAAAGGAGCTGGCATCTCACTCTCTTTGAATCTTCTTTATCATGCTAAGAGGAGCAGGAAAAAGCAAAAAATTTCAGAATTGCACCTTGCAATGCGGAGAAATTACTGTTTGTGCATTTACAATATTCATTGATTTTTGCCATTGAAAAACATCATGTTATTCATATACCAGAAATGTTTGAAGCTACTGACTGAATGAAAGGAGCTGGCATCTCACTCTCTTTGAATCTTCTTTATCATGCTAAGAGGAGCAGGAAAAAGCAAAAAATTTCAGAATTGCACCTTGCAATGCGGAGAAATTACTGTTTGTGCATTTACAATATTCATTGATTTTTGCCATTGAAAAACGTCCAGAAATGATTGAAGCTACTGACTGAATGAAAGGAGCTGGCATCTCACTCTCTTTGAATGTTCTTTATCATGCTAAGAGGAGCAGGAAAAAGCAAAAAATTTCAGAATTGCACATTGCAATGCGGAGAAATTACTGTTTGTGCATTTACAATATTAATTGATTTTTGCCATTGAAAAACGTCCAGAAATGATTGAAGCTACTGACTGAATGAAAGGAGCTGGCATCTCACTCTCTTTGAATCTTCTTTATCATGCTAAGAGGAGCAGGAAAAAGCAAAAAATTTCAGAATTGCAACTTGCAATGCGGAGAAATTACTGTTTGTGCATTTACAATATTCATTGATTTTTGCCATTGAAAAACATCATGTTATTCATATACCAGAAATGATTGAAGCTACTGACTGAATGAAAGGAGCTGGCATCTCACTCTCTTTGAATCTTCTTTATCATGCTAAGAGGAGCAGGAAAAAGCAAAAAATTTCAGAATTGCACCTTGCAATGCGGAGAAATTACTGTTTGTGCATTTACAATATTCATTGATTTTTGCCATTGAAAAACGTCCAGAAATGATTGAAGCTACTGACTGAATGAAAGGAGCGGGCATCTCACTCTCTTTGAATCTTCTTTATCATGCTAAGAGGAGCAGGAAAAAGCAAAAAATTTCAGAATTGCACCTTGCAATGCGGAGAAATTACTGTTTGTGCTTTTACAATATTCATTGATTTTTGCCATTGAAAAACATCATATTATTCATATACCAGAAATGTTTGAAGCTACTGACTGAATGAAAGGACCTGGCATCTCACTCTCTTTGAATCTTCTTTATCATGCTAAGAGGAGCAGGAAAAAGCAAAAAATTTCAGAATTGCACCTTGCAATGCGGAGAAATTACTGTTTGTGCATTTACAATATTCATTGATTTTTGCCATTGAAAAACGTCCAGAAATGATTGAAGCTACTGCCTGAATGAAAGGAGCTGGCATCTCACTCTCTTTGAATCTTCTTTATCATGCTAAGAGGAGCAGGAAAAAGCAAAAAATTTCAGAATTGCACCTTGCAATGCGGAGAAATTACTGTTTGTGCATTTACAATATTCATTGATTTTTGCCATTGAAAAACGTCCAGAAATGATTGAAGCTACTGACTGAATGAAAGGAGCTGGCATCTCACTCTCTTTGAATCTTCTTTATCATGCTAAGAGGAGCAGGAAAAAGCAAAAAATTTCAGAATTGCACCTTGCAATGCGGAGAAATTACTGTTTGTGCATTTACAATATTCATTGATTTTTGCCATTGAAAAACATCATGTTATTCATATACCAGAAATGATTGAAGCTACTGACTGAATGAAAGGAGCTGGCATCTTACTCTCTTTGAATCTTCTTTGTCATGCTAAGAGGAGCAGGAAAAAGCAAAAAATTTCAGAATTGCACCTTGCAATGCGGAGAAATTACTGTTTGTGCATTTACAATATTCATTGATTTTTGCCATTGAAAAACGTCCAGAAATGATTGAAGCTACTGACTGAATGAAAGGAGCTGGCATCTCACTCTCTTTGAATCTTCTTTATCATGCTAAGAGGAGCAGGAAAAAGCAAAAAATTTCAGAATTGCACCTTGCAATGTGGAGAAATTACTGTTTGTGCATTTACAATATTCATTGATTTTTGCCATTGAAAAACATCATGTTATTCATATACCAGAAATGATTGAAGCTACTGACTGAATGAAAGGAGCTGGCATCTCACTCTCTTTGAATCTTCTTTATCATGCTAAGAGGAGCAGGAAAAAGCAAAAAATTTCAGAATTGCACCTTGCAATGCGGAGAAATTACTGTTTGTGCATTTACAATATTCATTGATTTTTGCCATTGAAAAACATCATGTTATTCATATACCAGAAATGTTTGAAGCTACTGACTGAATGAAAGGAGCTGGCATCTCACTCTCTTTGAATCTTCTTTATCATGCTAAGAGGAGCAGGAAAAAGCAAAAAATTTCAGAATTGCACCTTGCAAAGCGGAGAAATTACTGTTTGTGCATTTACAATATTCATTGATTTTTGCCATTGAAAAACGTCCAGAAATGATTGAAGCTACTGACTGAATGAAAGGAGCTGGCATCTCACTCTCTTTGAATCTTCTTTATCATGCTAAGAGGAGCAGGAAAAAGCAAAAAATTTCAGAATTGCACCTTGCAATGCGGAGAAATTACTGTTTGTGCATTTACAATATTAATTGATTTTTGCCATTGAAAAACGTCCAGAAATGATTGAAGCTACTGACTGAATGAAAGGAGCTGGCATCTCACTCTCTTTGAATCTTCTTTATCATGCTAAGAGGAGCAGGAAAAAGCAAAAAATTTCAGAATTGCAACTTGCAATGCGGAGAAATTACTGTTTGTGCATTTACAATATTCATTGATTTTTGCCATTGAAAAACATCATGTTATTCATATACCAGAAATGATTGAAGCTACTGACTGAATGAAAGGAGCTGGCATCTCACTCTCTTTGAATCTTCTTTATCATGCTAAGAGGAGCAGGAAAAAGCAAAAAATTTCAGAATTGCACCTTGCAATGCGGAGAAATTACTGTTTGTGCATTTACAATATTCATTGATTTTTGCCATTGAAAAACGTCCAGAAATGATTGAAGCTACTGACTGAATGAAAGGAGCTGGCATCTCACTCTCTTTGAATCTTCTTTATCATGCTAAGAGGAGCAGGAAAAAGCAAAAAATTTCAGAATTGCACCTTGCAATGCGGAGAAATTACTGTTTGTGCTTTTACAATATTCATTGATTTTTGCCATTGAAAAACATCATATTATTCATATACCAGAAATGTTTGAAGCTACTGACTGAATGAAAGGACCTGGCATCTCACTCTCTTTGAATCTTCTTTATCATGCTAAGAGGAGCAGGAAAAAGCAAAAAATTTCAGAATTGCACCTTGCAATGCGGAGAAATTACTGTTTGTGCATTTACAATATTCATTGATTTTTGCCATTGAAAAACGTCCAGAAATGATTGAAGCTACTGACTGAATGAAAGGAGCTGGCATCTCACTCTCTTTGAATCTTCTTTATCATGCTAAGAGGAGCAGGAAAAAGCAAAAAATTTCAGAATTGCACCTTGCAATGCGGAGAAATTACTGTTTGTGCATTTACAATATTCATTGATTTTTGCCATTGAAAAACGTCCAGAAATGATTGAAGCTACTGACTGAATGAAAGGAGCTGGCATCTCACTCTCTTTGAATCTTCTTTATCATGCTAAGAGGAGCAGGAAAAAGCAAAAAATTTCAGAATTGCACCTTGCAATGCGGAGAAATTACTGTTTGTGCATTTACAATATTCATTGATTTTTGCCATTGAAAAACATCATGTTATTCATATACCAGAAATGATTGAAGCTACTGACTGAATGAAAGGAGCTGGCATCTTACTCTCTTTGAATCTTCTTTGTCATGCTAAGAGGAGCAGGAAAAAGCAAAAAATTTCAGAATTGCACCTTGCAATGCGGAGAAATTACTGTTTGTGCATTTACAATATTCATTGATTTTTGCCATTGAAAAACGTCCAGAAATGATTGAAGCTACTGACTGAATGAAAGGAGCCGGCATCTCACTCTCTTTGAATCTTCTTTATCATGCTAAGAGGAGCAGGAAAAAGCAAAAAATTTCAGAATTGCACCTTGCAATGCGGAGAAATTACTGTTTGTGCATTTACAATATTCATTGATTTTTGCCATTGAAAAACATCATGTTATTCATATACCAGAAATGATTGAAGCTACTGACTGAATGAAAGGAGCTGGCATCTTACTCTCTTTGAATCTTCTTTGTCATGCTAAGAGGAGCAGGAAAAAGCAAAAAATTTCAGAATTGCACCTTGCAATGCGGAGAAATTACTGTTTGTGCATTTACAATATTCATTGATTTTTGCCATTGAAAAACGTCCAGAAATGATTGAAGCTACTGACTGAATGAAAGGAGCTGGCATCTCACTCTCTTTGAATCTTCTTTATCATGCTAAGAGGAGCAGGAAAAAGCAAAAAATTTCAGAATTGCACCTTGCAATGCGGAGAAATTACTGTTTGTGCATTTACAATATTCATTGATTTTTGCCATTGAAAAACGTCCAGAAATGATTGAAGCTACTGACTGAATGAAAGGAGCTGGCATCTCACTCTCTTTGAATCTTCTTTATCATGCTAAGAGGAGCAGGAAAAAGCAAAAAATTTCAGAATTGCAACTTGCAATGCGGAGAAATTACTGTTTGTGCATTTACAATATTCATTGATTTTTGCCATTGAAAAACATCATGTTATTCATATACCAGAAATGATTGAAGCTACTGACTGAATGAAAGGAGCTGGCATCTCACTCTCTTTGAATCTTCTTTATCATGCTAAGAGGAGCAGGAAAAAGCAAAAAATTTCAGAATTGCACCTTGCAATGCGGAGAAATTACTGTTTGTGCATTTACAATATTCATTGATTTTTGCCATTGAAAAACGTCCAGAAATGATTGAAGCTACTGACTGAATGAAAGGAGCTGGCATCTCACTCTCTTTGAATCTTCTTTATCATGCTAAGAGGAGCAGGAAAAAGCAAAAAATTTCAGAATTGCACCTTGCAATGCGGAGAAATTACTGTTTGTGCTTTTACAATATTCATTGATTTTTGCCATTGAAAAACATCATATTATTCATATACCAGAAATGTTTGAAGCTACTGACTGAATGAAAGGACCTGGCATCTCACTCTCTTTGAATCTTCTTTATCATGCTAAGAGGCGCAGGAAAAAGCAAAAAATTTCAGAATTGCACCTTGCAATGCGGAGAAATTACTGTTTGTGCATTTACAATATTCATTGATTTTTGCCATTGAAAAACGTCCAGAAATGATTGAAGCTACTGACTGAATGAAAGGAGCTGGCATCTCACTCTCTTTGAATCTTCTTTATCATGCTAAGAGGAGCAGGAAAAAGCAAAAAATTTCAGAATTGCACCTTGCAATGCGGAGAAATTACTGTTTGTGCATTTACAATATTCATTGATTTTTGCCATTGAAAAACGTCCAGAAATGATTGAAGCTACTGACTGAATGAAAGGAGCTGGCATCTCACTCTCTTTGAATCTTCTTTATCATGCTAAGAGGAGCAGGAAAAAGCAAAAAATTTCAGAATTGCACCTTGCAATGCGGAGAAATTACTGTTTGTGCATTTACAATATTCATTGATTTTTGCCATTGAAAAACATCATGTTATTCATATACCAGAAATGATTGAAGCTACTGACTGAATGAAAGGAGCTGGCATCTTACTCTCTTTGAATCTTCTTTGTCATGCTAAGAGGAGCAGGAAAAAGCAAAAAATTTCAGAATTGCACCTTGCAATGCAGAGAAATTACTGTTTGTGCATTTACAATATTCATTGATTTTTGCCATTGAAAAACGTCCAGAAATGATTGAAGCTACTGACTGAATGAAAGGAGCTGGCATCTCACTCTCTTTGAATCTTCTTTATCATGCTAAGAGGAGCAGGAAAAAGCAAAAAATTTCAGAATTGCACCTTGCAATGCGGAGAAATTACTGTTTGTGCATTTACAATATTCATTGATTTTTGCATTGAAAAACGTCCAGAAATGATTGAAGCTACTGACTGAATGAAAGGAGCTGGCATCTCACTCTCTTTGAATCTTCTTTATCATGCTAAGAGGAGCAGGAAAAAGCAAAAAATTTCAGAATTGCACCTTGCAATGCAGAGAAATTACTGTTTGTGCATTTACAATATTCATTGATTTTTGCCATTGAAAAACATCATGTTATTCATATACCAGAAATGTTTGTAGCTACTGACTGAATGAAAGGAGCTGGCATCTCACTCTCTTTGAATCTTCTTTATCATGCTAAGAGGAGCTGGAAAAAGCAAAAAATTTCAGAATTGCACCTTGCAATGCGGAGAAATTACTGTTTGTGCATTTACAATATTCATTGATTTTTGCCATTGAAAAATGTCCAGAAATGATTGAAGCTACTGACTGAATGAAAGGAGCTGGCATCTCACTCTCTTTGAATCTTCTTTATCATGCTAAGAGGAGCAGGAAAAAGCAAAAAATTTCAGAATTGCACCTTGCAATGCGGAGAAATTACTGTTTGTGCATTTACAATATTCATTGATTTTTGCCATTGAAAAACGTCCAGAAATGATTGAAGCTACTGACTGAATGAAAGGAGCTGGCATCTCACTCTCTTTGAATCTTCTTTATCATGCTAAGAGGAGCAGGAAAAAGCAAAAAATTTCAGACTTGCACCTTGCAATGCGGAGAAATTACTGTTTGTGCATTTACAATATTCATTGATTTTTGCCATTGAAAAACATCATGTTATTCATATACCAGAAATGTTTGAAGCTACTGACTGAATGAAAGGAGCTGGCATCTCACTCTCTTTGAATCTTCTTTATCATGCTAAGAGGAGCGGGAAAAAGCAAAAAATTTCAGAATTGCACCTTGCAATGCGGAGAAATTACTGTTTGTGCATTTACAATATTCATTGATTTTTGCCATTGAAAAACATCCAGAAATGATTGAAGGTACTGACTGAATGAAAGGAGCTGGCATCTCACTCTCTTTGAATCTTCTTTATCATGCTAAGAGGAGCAGGAAAAAGCAAAAAATTTCAGAATTGCACCTTGCAATGCGGAGAAATTACTGTTTGTGCATTTACAATATTCATTGATTTTTGCCATTGAAAAACGTCCAGAAATGATTGAAGCTACTGACTGAATGAAAGGAGCTGGCATCTCACTCTCTTTGAATCTTCTTTATCATGCTAAGAGGAGCAGGAAAAAGCCAAAAATTTCAGAATTGCACCTTGCAATGCGGAGAAATTACAGTTTGTGCATTTACAATATTCATTGATTTTTGCCATTGAAAAACATCCAGAAATGATTGAAGCTACTGACTGAATGAAAGGAGCTGGCATCTCACTCTCTTTGAATATTCTTTATCATGCTAAGAGGAGCAGGAAAAAGCAAAAAATTTCAGAATTGCACCTTGCAATGCGGAGAAATTACTGTTTGTGCATTTACAATATTCATTGATTTTTGCCATTGAAAAACATCATGTTATTCATATACCAGAAATGTTTGAAGCTACTGACTGAATGAAAGGAGCTGGCATCTCACTCTCTTTGAATCTTCTTTATCATGCTAAGAGGAGCAGGAAAAAGCAAAAAATTTCAGAATTGCACCTTGCAATGCGGAGAAATTACTGTTTGTGCATTTACAATATTCATTGATTTTTGCCATTGAAAAACATCTTGTTATTCATATACCAGAAATGTTTGAAGCTACTGACTGAATGAAAGGAGCTGGCATCTCACTCTCTTTGAATCTTCTTTATCATGCTAAGAGGAGCAGGAAAAAGCAAAAAATTTCAGAATTGCACCTTGCAATGTGGAGAAATTACTGTTTGTGCATTTACAATATTCATTGATTTTTACCATTGAAAAACGTCCAGAAATGATTGAAGCTACTGACTGAATGAAAGTAGCTGGCATCTCACTCTCTTTGAATCTTCTTTATCATGCTAAGAGGAGCAGGAAAAAGCAAAAAATTTCAGAATTGCACCTTGCAATGCAGAGAAATTACTGTTTGTGCATTTACAATATTCATTGATTTTTGCCATTGAAAAACATCATGTTATTCATATACCAGAAATGTTTGAAGCTACTGACTGAATGAAAGGAGCTGGCATCTCACTCTCTTTGAATCTTCTTTATCATGCTAAGAGGAGCAGGAAAAAGCAAAAAATTTCAGAATTGCACCTTGCAATGTGGAGAAATTACTGTTTGTGCATTTACAATATTCATTGATTTTTACCATTGAAAAACGTCCAGAAATGATTGAAGCTACTGACTGAATGAAAGTAGCTGGCATCTCACTCTCTTTGAATCTTCTTTATCATGCTAAGAGGAGCAGGAAAAAGCAAAAAATTTCAGACTTGCACCTTGCAATGCGGAGAAATTACTGTTTGTGCATTTACAATATTCATTGATTTTTGCCATTGAAAAACATCATGTTATTCATATACCAGAAATGTTTGAAGCTACTGACTGAATGAAAGGAGCTGGCATCTCACTCTCTTTGAATCTTCTTTATCATGCTAAGAGGAGCAGGAAAAAGCAAAAAATTTCAGAATTGCACCTTGCAATGCGGAGAAATTACTGTTTGTGCATTTACAATATTCATTGATTTTTGCCATTGAAAAACGTCCAGAAATGATTGAAGCTACTGACTGAATGAAAGGAGCTGGCATCTCACTCTCTTTGAATCTTGTTTATCATGCTAAGAGGAGCAGGAAAAAGCAAAAAATTTCAGAATTGCACCTTGCAATGCGGAGAAATTACTGTTTGTGCATTTACAATATTCATTGATTTTTGCCATTGAAAAACGTCCAGAAATGATTGAAGCTACTGACTGAATGAAAGGAGCTGGCATCTCACTCTCTTTGAATCTTCTTTATCATGCTAAGAGGAGCAGGAAAAAGCAAAAAATTTCAGAATTGCACCTTGCAATGCGGAGAAATTACTGTTTGTGCATTTACAATATTCATTGATTTTTGCCATTGAAAAACATCATGTTATTCATATACCAGAAATGATTGAAGCTACTGACTGAATGAAAGGAGCTGGCATCTCACTCTCTTTGAATCTTCTTTATCATGCTAAGAGGAGCAGGAAAAAGCAAAAAATTTCAGAATTGCACCTTGCAATGCGGAGAAATTACTGTTTGTGCATTTACAATATTCATTGATTTTTGCCATTGAAAAACGTCCAGAAATGATTGAAGCTACTGACTGAATGAAAGGAACTGGCATCTCACTCTCTTTGAATCTTCTTTATCATGCTAAGAGGAGCAGGAAAAAGCAAAAAATTTCAGAATTGCACCTTGCAATGCGGAGAAATTACTGTTTGTGCATTTACAAAATTCATTGATTTTTGCCATTGAAAAACATCATGTTATTCATATACCAGAAATGTTTGAAGCTACTGACTGAATGAAAGGAGCTGACATCTCACTCTCTTTGAATCTTCTTTATCATGCTAAGAGGAGCAGGAAAAAGCAAAAAATTTCAGAATTGCACCTTGCAATGCGGAGAAATTACTGTTTGTGCATTTACAATATTCATTGATTTTTGCCATTGAAAAACGTCCAGAAATGATTGAAGCTACTGACTGAATGAAAGGAGCTGGCATCTCACTCTCTTTGAATCTTCTTTATCATGCTAAGAGGAGCAGGAAAAAGCAAAAAATTTCAGAATTGCACCTTGCAATGCGGAGAAATTACTGTTTGTGCATTTACAATATTCATTGATTTTTGCCATTGAAAAACGTCCAGAAATGATTGAAGCTACTGACTGAATGAAAGGAGCTGGCATCTCACTCTCTTTGAATCTTCTTTATCATGCTAAGAGGAGCAGGAAAAAGCAAAAAATTTCAGAATTGCACCTTGCAATGCGGAGAAATTACTGTTTGTGCATTTACAATATTCATTGATTTTTGCCATTGAAAAACATCATGTTATTCATATACCAGAAATGATTGAAGCTACTGACTGAATGAAAGGAGCTGGCATCTCACTCTCTTTGAATCTTCTTTATCATGCTAAGAGGAGCAGGAAAAAGCAAAAAATTTCAGAATTGCACCTTGCAATGCGGAGAAATTACTGTTTGTGCATTTACAATATTCATTGATTTTTGCCATTGAAAAACGTCCAGAAATGATTGAAGCTACTGACTGAATGAAAGGAACTGGCATCTCACTCTCTTTGAATCTTCTTTATCATGCTAAGAGGAGCAGGAAAAAGCAAAAAATTTCAGAATTGCACCTTGCAATGCGGAGAAATTACTGTTTGTGCATTTACAAAATTCATTGATTTTTGCCATTGAAAAACATCATGTTATTCATATACCAGAAATGTTTGAAGCTACTGACTGAATGAAAGGAGCTGACATCTCACTCTCTTTGAATCTTCTTTATCATGCTAAGAGGAGCAGGAAAAAGCAAAAAATTTCAGAATTGCACCTTGCAATGCGGAGAAATTACTGTTTGTGCATTTACAATATTCATTGATTTTTGCCATTGAAAAACGTCCAGAAATGATTGAAGCTACTGACTGAATGAAAGGAGCTGGCATCTCACTCTCTTTGAATCTTCTTTATCATGCTAAGAGGAGCAGGAAAAAGCAAAAAATTTCAGAATTGCACCTTGCAATGCGGAGAAATTACTGTTTGTGCATTTACAATATTCATTGATTTTTGCCATTGAAAAACATCATGTTATTCATATACCAGAAATGATTGAAGCTACTGACTGAATGAAAGGAGCTGGCATCTCACTCTCTTTGAATCTTCTTTATCATGCTAAGAGGAGCAGGAAAAAGCAAAAAATTTCAGAATTGCACCTTGCAATGTGGAGAAATTACTGTTTGTGCATTTACAATATTCATTGATTTTTACCATTGAAAAACGTCCAGAAATGATTGAAGCTACTGACTGAATGAAAGGAGCTGGCATCTCACTCTCTTTGAATCTTCTTTATCATGCTAAGAGGAGCAGGAAAAAGCAAAAAATTTCAGAATTGCACCTTGCAATGCGGAGAAATTACTGTTTGTGCATTTACAATATTCATTGATTTTTGCCATTGAAAAACGTCCAGAAATGATTGAAGCTACTGACTGAATGAAAGGAGCTGGCATCTCACTCTCTTTGAATCTTGTTTATCATGCTAAGAGGAGCAGGAAAAAGCAAAAAATTTCAGAATTGCACCTTGCAATGCGGAGAAATTACTGTTTGTGCATTTACAATATTCATTGATTTTTGCCATTGAAAAACGTCCAGAAATGATTGAAGCTACTGACTGAATGAAAGGAGCTGGCATCTCACTCTCTTTGAATCTTCTTTATCATGCTAAGAGGAGCAGGAAAAAGCAAAAAAATTCAGAATTGCACCTTGCAATGCGGAGAAATTACTGTTTGTGCATTTACAATATTCATTGATTTTTGCCATTGAAAAACATCATGTTATTCATATACCAGAAATGATTGAAGCTACTGACTGAATGAAAGGAGCTGGCATCTCACTCTCTTTGAATCTTCTTTATCATGCTAAGAGGAGCAGGAAAAAGCAAAAAATTTCAGAATTGCACCTTGCAATGCGGAGAAATTACTGTTTGTGCATTTACAATATTCATTGATTTTTGCCATTGAAAAACGTCCAGAAATGATTGAAGCTACTGACTGAATGAAAGGAACTGGCATCTCACTCTCTTTGAATCTTCTTTATCATGCTAAGAGGAGCAGGAAAAAGCAAAAAATTTCAGAATTGCACCTTGCAATGCGGAGAAATTACTGTTTGTGCATTTACAAAATTCATTGATTTTTGCCATTGAAAAACATCATGTTATTCATATACCAGAAATGTTTGAAGCTACTGACTGAATGAAAGGAGCTGACATCTCACTCTCTTTGAATCTTCTTTATCATGCTAAGAGGAGCAGGAAAAAGCAAAAAATTTCAGAATTGCACCTTGCAATGCGGAGAAATTACTGTTTGTGCATTTACAATATTCATTGATTTTTGCCATTGAAAAACGTCCAGAAATGATTGAAGCTACTGACTGAATGAAAGGAGCTGGCATCTCACTCTCTTTGAATCTTCTTTATCATGCTAAGAGGAGCAGGAAAAAGCAAAAAATTTCAGAATTGCACCTTGCAATGCGGAGAAATTACTGTTTGTGCATTTACAATATTCATTGATTTTTGCCATTGAAAAACGTCCAGAAATGATTGAAGCTACTGACTGAATGAAAGGAGCTGGCATCTCACTCTCTTTGAATCTTCTTTATCATGCTAAGAGGAGCAGGAAAAAGCAAAAAATTTCAGAATTGCACCTTGCAATGCGGAGAAATTACTGTTTGTGCATTTACAATATTCATTGATTTTTGCCATTGAAAAACATCATGTTATTCATATACCAGAAATGATTGAAGCTACTGACTGAATGAAAGGAGCTGGCATCTCACTCTCTTTGAATCTTCTTTATCATGCTAAGAGGAGCAGGAAAAAGCAAAAAATTTCAGAATTGCACCTTGCAATGCGGAGAAATTACTGTTTGTGCATTTACAATATTCATTGATTTTTGCCATTGAAAAACGTCCAGAAATGATTGAAGCTACTGACTGAATGAAAGGAACTGGCATCTCACTCTCTTTGAATCTTCTTTATCATGCTAAGAGGAGCAGGAAAAAGCAAAAAATTTCAGAATTGCACCTTGCAATGCGGAGAAATTACTGTTTGTGCATTTACAAAATTCATTGATTTTTGCCATTGAAAAACATCATGTTATTCATATACCAGAAATGTTTGAAGCTACTGACTGAATGAAAGGAGCTGACATCTCACTCTCTTTGAATCTTCTTTATCATGCTAAGAGGAGCAGGAAAAAGCAAAAAATTTCAGAATTGCACCTTGCAATGCGGAGAAATTACTGTTTGTGCATTTACAATATTCATTGATTTTTGCCATTGAAAAACGTCCAGAAATGATTGAAGCTACTGACTGAATGAAAGGAGCTGGCATCTCACTCTCTTTGAATCTTCTTTATCATGCTAAGAGGAGCAGGAAAAAGCAAAAAATTTCAGAATTGCACCTTGCAATGCGGAGAAATTACTGTTTGTGCATTTACAATATTCATTGATTTTTGCCATTGAAAAACATCATGTTATTCATATACCAGAAATGATTGAAGCTACTGACTGAATGAAAGGAGCTGGCATCTCACTCTCTTTGAATCTTCTTTATCATGCTAAGAGGAGCAGGAAAAAGCAAAAAATTTCAGAATTGCACCTTGCAATGTGGAGAAATTACTGTTTGTGCATTTACAATATTCATTGATTTTTACCATTGAAAAACGTCCAGAAATGATTGAAGCTACTGACTGAATGAAAGGAGCTGGCATCTCACTCTCTTTGAATCTTCTTTATCATGCTAAGAGGAGCAGGAAAAAGCAAAAAATTTCAGAATTGCACCTTGCAATGCGGAGAAATTACTGTTTGTGCATTTACAATATTCATTGATTTTTGCCATTGAAAAACGTCCAGAAATGATTGAAGCTACTGACTGAATGAAAGGAGCTGGCATCTCACTCTCTTTGAATCTTGTTTATCATGCTAAGAGGAGCAGGAAAAAGCAAAAAATTTCAGAATTGCACCTTGCAATGCGGAGAAATTACTGTTTGTGCATTTACAATATTCATTGATTTTTGCCATTGAAAAACGTCCAGAAATGATTGAAGCTACTGACTGAATGAAAGGAGCTGGCATCTCACTCTCTTTGAATCTTCTTTATCATGCTAAGAGGAGCAGGAAAAAGCAAAAAAATTCAGAATTGCACCTTGCAATGCGGAGAAATTACTGTTTGTGCATTTACAATATTCATTGATTTTTGCCATTGAAAAACATCATGTTATTCATATACCAGAAATGATTGAAGCTACTGACTGAATGAAAGGAGCTGGCATCTCACTCTCTTTGAATCTTCTTTATCATGCTAAGAGGAGCAGGAAAAAGCAAAAAATTTCAGAATTGCACCTTGCAATGCGGAGAAATTACTGTTTGTGCATTTACAATATTCATTGATTTTTGCCATTGAAAAACGTCCAGAAATGATTGAAGCTACTGACTGAATGAAAGGAACTGGCATCTCACTCTCTTTGAATCTTCTTTATCATGCTAAGAGGAGCAGGAAAAAGCAAAAAATTTCAGAATTGCACCTTGCAATGCGGAGAAATTACTGTTTGTGCATTTACAAAATTCATTGATTTTTGCCATTGAAAAACATCATGTTATTCATATACCAGAAATGTTTGAAGCTACTGACTGAATGAAAGGAGCTGACATCTCACTCTCTTTGAATCTTCTTTATCATGCTAAGAGGAGCAGGAAAAAGCAAAAAATTTCAGAATTGCACCTTGCAATGCGGAGAAATTACTGTTTGTGCATTTACAATATTCATTGATTTTTGCCATTGAAAAACGTCCAGAAATGATTGAAGCTACTGACTGAATGAAAGGAGCTGGCATCTCACTCTCTTTGAATCTTCTTTATCATGCTAAGAGGAGCAGGAAAAAGCAAAAAATTTCAGAATTGCACCTTGCAATGCGGAGAAATTACTGTTTGTGCATTTACAATATTCATTGATTTTTGCCATTGAAAAACATCATGTTATTCATATACCAGAAATGTTTGAAGCTACTGACTGAATGAAAGGAGCTGGCATCTCACTCTCTTTGAATCTTCTTTATCATGCTAAGAGGAGCAGGAAAAAGCAAAAAATTTCAGAATTGCACCTTGCAATGCGGAGAAATTACTGTTTGTGCATTTACAATATTCATTGATTTTTGCCATTGAAAAACGTCCAGAAATGATTGAAGCTACTGACTGAATGAAAGGAGCTGGCATCTCACTCTCTTTGAATCTTCTTTATCATGCTAAGAGGAGCAGGAAAAAGCAAAAAATTTCAGAATTGCACCTTGCAATGCGGAGAAATTACTGTTTGTGCATTTACAATATTCATTGATTTTTGCCATTGAAAAACGTCCAGAAATGATTGAAGCTACTGACTGAATGAAAGGAGCTGGCATCTCACTCTCTTTGAATCTTCTTTATCATGCTAAGAGGAGCAGGAAAAAGCAAAAAATTTCAGAATTGCAACTTGCAATGCGGAGAAATTACTGTTTGTGCATTTACAATATTCATTGATTTTTGCCATTGAAAAACATCATGTTATTCATATACCAGAAATGATTGAAGCTACTGACTGAATGAAAGGAGCTGGCATCTCACTCTCTTTGAATCTTCTTTATCATGCTAAGAGGAGCAGGAAAAAGCAAAAAATTTCAGAATTGCACCTTGCAATGCGGAGAAATTACTGTTTGTGCATTTACAATATTCATTGATTTTTGCCATTGAAAAACGTCCAGAAATGATTGAAGCTACTGACTGAATGAAAGGAGCTGGCATCTCACTCTCTTTGAATCTTCTTTATCATGCTAAGAGGAGCAGGAAAAAGCAAAAAATTTCAGAATTGCACCTTGCAATGCGGAGAAATTACTGTTTGTGCATTTACAATATTCATTGATTTTTGCCATTGAAAAACATCATGTTATTCATATACCAGAAATGATTGAAGCTACTGACTGAATGAAAGGAGCTGACATCTCACTCTCTTTGAATCTTCTTTATCATGCTAAGAGGAGCAGGAAAAAGCAAAAAATTTCAGAATTGCACCTTGCAATGCGGAGAAATTACTGTTTGTGCATTTACAATATTCATTGATTTTTGCCATTGAAAAACGTCCAGAAATGATTGAAGCTACTGACTGAATGAAAGGAACTGGCATCTCACTCTCTTTGAATCTTCTTTATCATGCTAAGAGGAGCAGGAAAAAGCAAAAAATTTCAGAATTGCACCTTGCAATGCGGAGAAATTACTGTTTGTGCATTTACAAAATTCATTGATTTTTGCCATTGAAAAACATCATGTTATTCATATACCAGAAATGTTTGAAGCTACTGACTGAATGAAAGGAGCTGACATCTCACTCTCTTTGAATCTTCTTTATCATGCTAAGAGGAGCAGGAAAAAGCAAAAAATTTCAGAATTGCACCTTGCAATGTGGAGAAATTACTGTTTGTGCATTTACAATATTCATTGATTTTTACCATTGAAAAACGTCCAGAAATGATTGAAGCTACTGACTGAATGAAAGGAGCTGGCATCTCACTCTCTTTGAATCTTCTTTATCATGCTAAGAGGAGCAGGAAAAAGCAAAAAATTTCAGAATTGCACCTTGCAATGCGGAGAAATTACTGTTTGTGCATTTACAATATTCATTGATTTTTGCCATTGAAAAACGTCCAGAAATGATTGAAGCTACTGACTGAATGAAAGGAGCTGGCATCTCACTCTCTTTGAATCTTGTTTATCATGCTAAGAGGAGCAGGAAAAAGCAAAAAATTTCAGAATTGCACCTTGCAATGCGGAGAAATTACTGTTTGTGCATTTACAATATTCATTGATTTTTGCCATTGAAAAACGTCCAGAAATGATTGAAGCTACTGACTGAATGAAAGGAGCTGGCATCTCACTCTCTTTGAATCTTCTTTATCATGCTAAGAGGAGCAGGAAAAAGCAAAAAAATTCAGAATTGCACCTTGCAATGCGGAGAAATTACTGTTTGTGCATTTACAATATTCATTGATTTTTGCCATTGAAAAACATCATGTTATTCATATACCAGAAATGATTGAAGCTACTGACTGAATGAAAGGAGCTGGCATCTCACTCTCTTTGAATCTTCTTTATCATGCTAAGAGGAGCAGGAAAAAGCAAAAAATTTCAGAATTGCACCTTGCAATGCGGAGAAATTACTGTTTGTGCATTTACAATATTCATTGATTTTTGCCATTGAAAAACGTCCAGAAATGATTGAAGCTACTGACTGAATGAAAGGAACTGGCATCTCACTCTCTTTGAATCTTCTTTATCATGCTAAGAGGAGCAGGAAAAAGCAAAAAATTTCAGAATTGCACCTTGCAATGCGGAGAAATTACTGTTTGTGCATTTACAAAATTCATTGATTTTTGCCATTGAAAAACATCATGTTATTCATATACCAGAAATGTTTGAAGCTACTGACTGAATGAAAGGAGCTGACATCTCACTCTCTTTGAATCTTCTTTATCATGCTAAGAGGAGCAGGAAAAAGCAAAAAATTTCAGAATTGCACCTTGCAATGCGGAGAAATTACTGTTTGTGCATTTACAATATTCATTGATTTTTGCCATTGAAAAACGTCCAGAAATGATTGAAGCTACTGACTGAATGAAAGGAGCTGGCATCTCACTCTCTTTGAATCTTCTTTATCATGCTAAGAGGAGCAGGAAAAAGCAAAAAATTTCAGAATTGCACCTTGCAATGCGGAGAAATTACTGTTTGTGCATTTACAATATTCATTGATTTTTGCCATTGAAAAACATCATGTTATTCATATACCAGAAATGTTTGAAGCTACTGACTGAATGAAAGGAGCTGGCATCTCACTCTCTTTGAATCTTCTTTATCATGCTAAGAGGAGCAGGAAAAAGCAAAAAATTTCAGAATTGCACCTTGCAATGCGGAGAAATTACTGTTTGTGCATTTACAATATTCATTGATTTTTGCCATTGAAAAACGTCCAGAAATGATTGAAGCTACTGACTGAATGAAAGGAGCTGGCATCTCACTCTCTTTGAATCTTCTTTATCATGCTAAGAGGAGCAGGAAAAAGCAAAAAATTTCAGAATTGCACCTTGCAATGCGGAGAAATTACTGTTTGTGCATTTACAATATTCATTGATTTTTGCCATTGAAAAACGTCCAGAAATGATTGAAGCTACTGACTGAATGAAAGGAGCTGGCATCTCACTCTCTTTGAATCTTCTTTATCATGCTAAGAGGAGCAGGAAAAAGCAAAAAATTTCAGAATTGCAACTTGCAATGCGGAGAAATTACTGTTTGTGCATTTACAATATTCATTGATTTTTGCCATTGAAAAACATCATGTTATTCATATACCAGAAATGATTGAAGCTACTGACTGAATGAAAGGAGCTGGCATCTCACTCTCTTTGAATCTTCTTTATCATGCTAAGAGGAGCAGGAAAAAGCAAAAAATTTCAGAATTGCACCTTGCAATGCGGAGAAATTACTGTTTGTGCATTTACAATATTCATTGATTTTTGCCATTGAAAAACGTCCAGAAATGATTGAAGCTACTGACTGAATGAAAGGAGCTGGCATCTCACTCTCTTTGAATCTTCTTTATCATGCTAAGAGGAGCAGGAAAAAGCAAAAAATTTCAGAATTGCACCTTGCAATGCGGAGAAATTACTGTTTGTGCTTTTACAATATTCATTGATTTTTGCCATTGAAAAACATCATATTATTCATATACCAGAAATGTTTGAAGCTACTGACTGAATGAAAGGAGCTGGCATCTCACTCTCTTTGAATCTTCTTTATCATGCTAAGAGGAGCAGGAAAAAGCAAAAAATTTCAGAATTGCACCTTGCAATGCGGAGAAATTACTGTTTGTGCATTTACAATATTCATTGATTTTTGCCATTGAAAAACGTCCAGAAATGATTGAAGCTACTGACTGAATGAAAGGAGCTGGCATCTCACTCTCTTTGAATCTTCTTTATCATGCTAAGAGGAGCAGGAAAAAGCAAAAAATTTCAGAATTGCACCTTGCAATGCGGAGAAATTACTGTTTGTGCATTTACAATATTCATTGATTTTTGCCATTGAAAAACGTCCAGAAATGATTGAAGCTACTGACTGAATGAAAGGAGCTGGCATCTCACTCTCTTTGAATCTTCTTTATCATGCTAAGAGGAGCAGGAAAAAGCAAAAAATTTCAGAATTGCACCTTGCAATGCGGAGAAATTACTGTTTGTGCATTTACAATATTCATTGATTTTTGCCATTGAAAAACATCATGTTATTCATATACCAGAAATGATTGAAGCTACTGACTGAATGAAAGGAGCTGGCATCTTACTCTCTTTGAATCTTCTTTGTCATGCTAAGAGGAGCAGGAAAAAGCAAAAAATTTCAGAATTGCACCTTGCAATGCGGAGAAATTACTGTTTGTGCATTTACAATATTCATTGATTTTTGCCATTGAAAAACGTCCAGAAATGATTGAAGCTACTGACTGAAAGAAAGGAGCTGGCATCTCACTCTCTTTGAATCTTCTTTATCATGCTAAGAGGAGCAGGAAAAAGCAAAAAATTTCAGAATTGCACCTTGCAATGCGGAGAAATTACTGTTTGTGCATTTACAATATTCATTGATTTTTGCCATTGAAAAACGTCCAGAAATGATTGAAGCTACTGACTGAATGAAAGGAGCTGGCATCTCACTCTCTTTGAATCTTCTTTATCATGCTAAGAGGAGCAGGAAAAAGCAAAAAATTTCAGAATTGCACCTTGCAATGCGGAGAAATTACTGTTTGTGCATTTACAATATTCATTGATTTTTGCCTTTGAAAAACATCATGTTATTCATATACCAGAAATGTTTGTAGCTACTGACTGAATGAAAGGAGCTGGCATCTCACTCTCTTTGAATCTTCTTTATCATGCTAAGAGGAGCAGGAAAAAGCAAAAAATTTCAGAATTGCACCTTGCAATGCGGAGAAATTACTGTTTGTGCATTTACAATATTCATTGATTTTTGCCATTGAAAAACGTCCAGAAATGATTGAAGCTACTGACTGAATGAAAGGAGCTGGCATCTCACTCTCTTTGAATCTTCTTTATCATGCTAAGAGGAGCAGGAAAAAGCAAAAAATTTCAGAATTGCACCTTGCAATGCGGAGAAATTACTGTTTGTGCATTTACAATATTCATTGATTTTTGCCATTGAAAAACGTCCAGAAATGATTGAAGCTACTGACTGAATGAAAGGAGCTGGCATCTCACTCTCTTTGAATCTTCTTTATCATGCTAAGAGGAGCAGGAAAAAGCAAAAAATTTCAGAATTGCACCTTGCAATGCGGAGAAATTACTCTTTGTGCATTTACAATATTCATTGATTTTTGCCATTGAAAAACATCATGTTATTCATATACCAGAAATGTTTGAAGCTACTGACTGAATGAAAGGAGCTGGCATCTCACTCTCTTTGAATCTTCTTTATCATGCTAAGAGGAGCAGGAAAAAGCAAAAAATTTCAGAATTGCACCTTGCAATGCGGAGAAATTACTGTTTGTGCATTTACAATATTCATTGATTTTTGCCATTGAAAAACGTCCAGAAATGATTGAAGCTACTGACTGAATGAAAGGAGCTGGCATCTCACTCTCTTTGAATCTTCTTTATCATGCTAAGAGGAGCAGGAAAAAGCAAAAAATTTCAGAATCGCACCTTGCAATGCGGAGAAATTACTGTTTGTGCATTTACAATATTCATTGATTTTTGCCATTGAAAAACATCATGTTATTCATATACCAGAAATGTTTGTAGCTACTGACTGAATGAAAGGAGCTGGCATCTCACTCTCTTTGAATCTTCTTTATCATGCTAAGAGGAGCAGGAAAAAGCAAAAAATTTCAGAATTGCACCTTGCAATGCGGAGAAATTACTGTTTGTGCATTTACAATATTCATTGATTTTTGCCATTGAAAAACGTCCAGAAATGATTGAAGCTACTGACTGAATGAAAGGAGCTGGCATCTCACTCTCTTTGAATCTTCTTTATCATGCTAAGAGGAGCAGGAAAAAGCAAAAAATTTCAGAATTGCACCTTGCAATGCGGAGAAATTACTGTTTGTGCATTTACAATATTCATTGATTTTTGCCATTGAAAAACGTCCAGAAATGATTGAAGCTACTGACTGAATGAAAGGAGCTGGCATCTCACTCTCTTTGAATCTTCTTTATCATGCTAAGAGGAGCAGGAAAAAGCAAAAAATTTCAGAATTGCACCTTGCAATGCGGAGAAATTACTCTTTGTGCATTTACAATATTCATTGATTTTTGCCATTGAAAAACATCATGTTATTCATATACCAGAAATGTTTGAAGCTACTGACTGAATGAAAGGAGCTGGCATCTCACTCTCTTTGAATCTTCTTTATCATGCTAAGAGGAGCAGGAAAAAGCAAAAAATTTCAGAATTGCACCTTGCAATGCAGAGAAATTACTGTTTGTGCATTTACAATATTCATTGATTTTTGCCATTGAAAAACATCATGTTATTCATATACCAGAAATGTTTGAAGCTACTGACTGAATGAAAGGAGCTGGCATCTCACTCTCTTTGAATCTTCTTTATCATGCTAAGAGGAGCAGGAAAAAGCAAAAAATTTCAGAATTGCACCTTGCAATGTGGAGAAATTACTGTTTGTGCATTTACAATATTCATTGATTTTTACCATTGAAAAACGTCCAGAAATGATTGAAGCTACTGACTGAATGAAAGTAGTTGGCATCTCACTCTCTTTGAATCTTCTTTATCATGCTAAGAGGAGCAGGAAAAAGCAAAAAATTTCAGACTTGCACCTTGCAATGCGGAGAAATTACTGTTTGTGCATTTACAATATTCATTGATTTTTGCCATTGAAAAACATCATGTTATTCATATACCAGAAATGTTTGAAGCTACTGACTGAATGAAAGGAGCTGGCATCTCACTCTCTTTGAATCTTCTTTATCATGCTAAGAGGAGCAGGAAAAAGCAAAAAATTTCAGAATTGCACCTTGCAATGCGGAGAAATTACTGTTTGTGCATTTACAATATTCATTGATTTTTGCCATTGAAAAACGTCCAGAAATGATTGAAGCTACTGACTGAATGAAAGGAGCTGGCATCTCACTCTCTTTGAATCTTCTTTATCATGCTAAGAGGAGCAGGAAAAAGCAAAAAATTTCAGAATTGCACCTTGCAATGCGGAGAAATTACTGTTTGTGCATTTACAATATTCATTGATTTTTGCCATTGAAAAACGTCCAGAAATGATTTAAGCTACTGACTGAATGAAAGGAGCTGGCATCTCACTCTCTTTGAATCTTCTTTATCATGCTAAGAGGAGCAGGAAAAATCAAAAAATTTCAGAATTGCACCTTGCAATGCGGAGAAATTACTGTTTGTGCATTTACAATATTCAATGATTTTTGCCATTGAAAAACATGTTATTCATATACCAGAAATGTTTGAAGCTACTGACTGAATGAAAGGAGCTGGCACCTCACTCTCTTTGAATCTTCTTTATCATGCTAAGAGGAGCGGGAAAAAGCAAAAAATTTCAGAATTGCACCTTGCAATGCGGAGAAATTACTGTTTGTGCATTTACAATATTCATTGATTTTTGCCATTGAAAAACATCCAGAAATGATTGAAGGTACTGACTGAATGAAAGGAGCTGGCATCTCACTCTCTTTGAATCTTCTTTATCATGCTAAGAGGAGCAGGAAAAAGCAAAAAATTTCAGAATTGCACCTTGCAATGCGGAGAAATTACTGTTTGTGCATTTACAATATTCATTGATTTTTGCCATTGAAAAACGTCCAGAAATGATTGAAGCTACTGACTGAATGAAAGGAGCTGGCATCTCACTCTCTTTGAATCTTCTTTATCATGCTAAGAGGAGCAGGAAAAAGCCAAAAATTTCAGAATTGCACCTTGCAATGCGGAGAAATTACAGTTTGTGCATTTACAATATTCATTGATTTTTGCCATTGAAAAACATCCAGAAATGATTGAAGCTACTGACTGAATGAAAGGAGCTGGCATCTCACTCTCTTTGAATATTCTTTATCATGCTAAGAGGAGCAGGAAAAAGCAAAAAATTTCAGAATTGCACCTTGCAATGCGGAGAAATTACTGTTTGTGCATTTACAATATTCATTGATTTTTGCCATTGAAAAACATCATGTTATTCATATACCAGAAATGTTTGAAGCTACTGACTGAATGAAAGGAGCTGGCATCTCACTCTCTTTGAATCTTCTTTATCATGCTAAGAGGAGCAGGAAAAAGCAAAAAATTTCAGAATTGCACCTTGCAATGCGGAGAAATTACTGTTTGTGCATTTACAATATTCATTGATTTTTGCCATTGAAAAACATCATGTTATTCATATACCAGAAATGTTTGAAGCTACTGACTGAATGAAAGGAGCTGGCATCTCACTCTCTTTGAATCTTCTTTATCATGCTAAGAGGAGCAGGAAAAAGCAAAAAATTTCAGAATTGCACCTTGCAATGCGGAGAAATTACTGTTTGTGCATTTACAATATTCATTGATTTTTGCCATTGAAAAACGTCCAGAAATGATTGAAGCTACTGACTGAATGAAAGGAGCTGGCATCTCACTCTCTTTGAATCTTCTTTATCATGCTAAGAGGAGCAGGAAAAAGCAAAAAATTTCAGAATTGCACCTTGCAATGCGGAGAAATTACTGTTTGTGCATTTACAATATTCATTGATTTTTGCCATTGAAAAACGTCCAGAAATGATTGAAGCTACTGACTGAATGAAAGGAGCTGGCATCTCACTCTCTTTGAATCTTCTTTATCATGCTAAGAGGAGCAGGAAAAAGCAAAAAATTTCAGAATTGCACCTTGCAATGCGGAGAAATTACTGTTTGTGCATTTACAATATTCATTGATTTTTGCCATTGAAAAACGTCCAGAAATGATTGAAGCTACTGACTGAATGAAAGGAGCTGGCATCTCACTCTCTTTGAATCTTCTTTATCATGCTAAGAGGATCAGGAAAAAGCAAAAAATTTCAGAATTGCACCTTGCAATGCGGAGAAATTACTGTTTGTGCATTTACAATATTCATTGATTTTTGCCATTGAAAAACATCATGTTATTCATATACCAGAAATGTTTGTAGCTACTGACTGAATGAAAGGAGCTGGCATCTCACTCTCTTTGAATCTTCTTTATCATGCTAAGAGGAGCAGGAAAAAGCAAAAAATTTCAGAATTGCACCTTGCAATGCGGAGAAATTACTGTTTGTGCATTTACAATATTCATTGATTTTTGCCATTGAAAAACGTCCAGAAATGATTGAAGCTACTGACTGAATGAAAGGAGCTGGCATCTCACTCTCTTTGAATCTTCTTTATCATGCTAAGAGGAGCAGGAAAAAGCAAAAAATTTCAGAATTGCACCTTGCAATGCGGAGAAATTACTGTTTGTGCATTTACAATATTCATTGATTTTTGCCATTGAAAAACGTCCAGAAATGATTGAAGCTACTGACTGAATGAAAGGAGCTGGCATCTCACTCTCTTTGAATCTTCTTTATCATGCTAAGAGGAGCAGGAAAAAGCAAAAAATTTCAGAATTGCACCTTGCAATGCGGAGAAATTACTGTTTGTGCATTTACAATATTCATTGATTTTTGCCATTGAAAAACATCATGTTATTCATATACCAGAAATGTTTGTAGCTACTGACTGAATGAAAGGAGCTGGCATCTCACTCTCTTTGAATCTTCTTTATAATGCTAAGAGGAGCAGGAAAAAGCAAAAAATTTCAGAATTGCACCTTGCAATGCGGAGAAATTACTGTTTGTGCATTTACAATATTCATTGATTTTTGCCATTGAAAAACGTCCAGAAATGATTGAAGCTACTGACTGAATGAAAGGAGCTGGCATCTCACTCTCTTTGAATCTTCTTTATCATGCTAAGAGGAGCAGGAAAAAGCAAAAAATTTCAGAATTGCACCTTGCAATGCGGAGAAATTACTGTTTGTGCATTTACAATATTCATTGATTTTTGCCATTGAAAAACGTCCAGAAATGATTGAAGCTACTGACTGAATGAAAGGAGCTGGCATCTCACTCTCTTTGAATCTTCTTTATCATGCTAAGAGGAGCAGGAAAAAGCAAAAAATTTCAGAATTGCACCTTGCAATGCGGAGAAATTACTCTTTGTGCATTTACAATATTCATTGATTTTTGCCATTGAAAAACATCATGTTATTCATATACCAGAAATGTTTGAAGCTACTGACTGAATGAAAGGAGCTGGCATCTCACTCTCTTTGAATCTTCTTTATCATGCTAAGAGGAGCAGGAAAAAGCAAAAAATTTCAGAATTGCACCTTGCAATGCGGAGAAATTACTGTTTGTGCATTTACAATATTCATTGATTTTTGCCATTGAAAAACGTCCAGAAATGATTGAAGCTACTGACTGAATGAAAGGAGCTGGCATCTCACTCTCTTTGAATCTTCTTTATCATGCTAAGAGGAGCAGGAAAAAGCAAAAAATTTCAGAATTGCACCTTGCAATGCGGAGAAATTACTGTTTGTGCATTTACAATATTCATTGATTTTTGCCATTGAAAAACGTCCAGAAATGATTGAAGCTACTGACTGAATGAAAGGAGCTGGCATCTCACTCTCTTTGAATCTTCTTTATCATGCTAAGAGGAGCAGGAAAAAGCAAAAAATTTCAGAATTGCACCTTGCAATGCGGAGAAATTACTGTTTGTGCATTTACAATATTCATTGATTTTTGCCATTGAAAAACGTCCAGAAATGATTGAAGCTACTGACTGAATGAAAGGAGCTGGCATCTCACTCTCTTTGAATCTTCTTTATCATGCTAAGAGGAGCAGGAAAAAGCAAAAAATTTCAGAATTGCACCTTGCAATGCGGAGAAATTACTGTTTGTGCATTTACAATATTCATTGATTTTTGCCATTGAAAAACGTCCAGAAATGATTGAAGCTACTGACTGAATGAAAGGAGCTGGCATCTCACTCTCTTTGAATCTTCTTTATCATGCTAAGAGGAGCAGGAAAAAGCAAAAAATTTCAGAATTGCACCTTGCAATGCGGAGAAATTACTGTTTGTGCATTTACAATATTCATTGATTTTTGCCATTGAAAAACGTCCAGAAATGATTGAAGCTACTGACTGAATGAAAGGAGCTGGCATCTCACTCTCTTTGAATCTTCTTTATCATGCTAAGAGGAGCAGGAAAAAGCAAAAAATTTCAGAATTGCACCTTGCAATGCGGAGAAATTACTCTTTGTGCATTTACAATATTCATTGATTTTTGCCATTGAAAAACATCATGTTATTCATATACCAGAAATGTTTGAAGCTACTGACTGAATGAAAGGAGCTGGCATCTCACTCTCTTTGAATCTTCTTTATCATGCTAAGAGGAGCAGGAAAAAGCAAAAAATTTCAGAATTGCACCTTGCAATGCGGAGAAATTACTGTTTGTGCATTTACAATATTCATTGATTTTTGCCATTGAAAAACGTCCAGAAATGATTGAAGCTACTGACTGAATGAAAGGAGCTGGCATCTCACTCTCTTTGAATCTTCTTTATCATGCTAAGAGGAGCATGAAAAAGCAAAAAATTTCAGAATTGCACCTTGCAATGCGGAGAAATTACTGTTTGTGCATTTACAATATTCATTGATTTTTGCCATTGAAAAACATCATGTTATTCATATACCAGAAATGTTTGTAGCTACTGACTGAATGAAAGGAGCTGGCATCTCACTCTCTTTGAATCTTCTTTATCATGCTAAGAGGAGCAGGAAAAAGCAAAAAATTTCAGAATTGCACCTTGCAATGCGGAGAAATTACTGTTTGTGCATTTACAATATTCATTGATTTTTGCCATTGAAAAACGTCCAGAAATGATTGAAGCTACTGACTGAATGAAAGGAGCTGGCATCTCACTCTCTTTGAATCTTCTTTATCATGCTAAGAGGAGCAGGAAAAAGCAAAAAATTTCAGAATTGCACCTTGCAATGTGGAGAAATTACTGTTTGTGCATTTACAATATTCATTGATTTTTACCATTGAAAAACGTCCAGAAATGATTGAAGCTACTGACTGAATGAAAGTAGCTGGCATCTCACTCTCTTTGAATCTTCTTTATCATGCTAAGAGGAGCAGGAAAAAGCAAAAAATTTCAGACTTGCACCTTGCAATGCGGAGAAATTACTGTTTGTGCATTTACAATATTCATTGATTTTTGCCATTGAAAAACATCATGTTATTCATATACCAGAAATGTTTGAAGCTACTGACTGAATGAAAGGAGCTGGCATCTCACTCTCTTTGAATCTTCTTTATCATGCTAAGAGGAGCAGGAAAAAGCAAAAAATTTCAGAATTGCACCTTGCAATGCGGAGAAATTACTGTTTGTGCATTTACAATATTCATTGATTTTTGCCATTGAAAAACGTCCAGAAATGATTGAAGCTACTGACTGAATGAAAGGAGCTGGCATCTCACTCTCTTTGAATCTTCTTTATCATGCTAAGAGGAGCAGGAAAAAGCAAAAAATTTCAGAATTGCACCTTGCAATGCGGAGAAATTACTGTTTGTGCATTTACAATATTCATTGATTTTTGCCATTGAAAAACGTCCAGAAATGATTGAAGCTACTGACTGAATGAAAGGAGCTGGCATCTCACTCTCTTTGAATCTTCTTTATCATGCTAAGAGGAGCAGGAAAAATCAAAAAATTTCAGAATTGCACCTTGCAATGCGGAGAAATTACTGTTTGTGCATTTACAATATTCAATGATTTTTGCCATTGAAAAACATGTTATTCATATACCAGAAATGTTTGAAGCTACTGACTGAATGAAAGGAGCTGGCACCTCACTCTCTTTGAATCTTCTTTATCATGCTAAGAGGAGCGGGAAAAAGCAAAAAATTTCAGAATTGCACCTTGCAATGCGGAGAAATTACTGTTTGTGCATTTACAATATTCATTGATTTTTGCCATTGAAAAACATCCAGAAATGATTGAAGGTACTGACTGAATGAAAGGAGCTGGCATCTCACTCTCTTTGAATCTTCTTTATCATGCTAAGAGGAGCAGGAAAAAGCAAAAAATTTCAGAATTGCACCTTGCAATGCGGAGAAATTACTGTTTGTGCATTTACAATATTCATTGATTTTTGCCATTGAAAAACGTCCAGAAATGATTGAAGCTACTGACTGAATGAAAGGAGCTGGCATCTCACTCTCTTTGAATCTTCTTTATCATGCTAAGAGGAGCAGGAAAAAGCCAAAAATTTCAGAATTGCACCTTGCAATGCGGAGAAATTACAGTTTGTGCATTTACAATATTCATTGATTTTTGCCATTGAAAAACATCCAGAAATGATTGAAGCTACTGACTGAATGAAAGGAGCTGGCATCTCACTCTCTTTGAATATTCTTTATCATGCTAAGAGGAGCAGGAAAAAGCAAAAAATTTCAGAATTGCACCTTGCAATGCGGAGAAATTACTGTTTGTGCATTTACAATATTCATTGATTTTTGCCATTGAAAAACATCATGTTATTCATATACCAGAAATGTTTGAAGCTACTGACTGAATGAAAGGAGCTGGCATATCACTCTCTTTGAATCTTCTTTATCATGCTAAGAGGAGCAGGAAAAAGCAAAAAATTTCAGAATTGCACCTTGCAATGCGGAGAAATTACTGTTTGTGCATTTACAATATTCATTGATTTTTGCCATTGAAAAACATCATGTTATTCATATACCAGAAATGTTTGAAGCTACTGACTGAATGAAAGGAGCTGGCATCTCACTCTCTTTGAATCTTCTTTATCATGCTAAGAGGAGCAGGAAAAAGCAAAAAATTTCAGAATTGCACCTTGCAATGTGGAGAAATTACTGTTTGTGCATTTACAATATTCATTGATTTTTACCATTGAAAAACGTCCAGAAATGATTGAAGCTACTGACTGAATGAAAGTAGCTGGCATCTCACTCTCTTTGAATCTTCTTTATCATGCTAAGAGGAGCAGGAAAAAGCAAAACATTTCAGAATTGCACCTTGCAATGCAGAGAAATTACTGTTTGTGCATTTACAATATTCATTGATTTTTGCCATTGAAAAACATCATGTTATTCATATACCAGAAATGTTTGAAGCTACTGACTGAATGAAAGGAGCTGGCATCTCACTCTCTTTGAATCTTCTTTATCATGCTAAGAGGAGCAGGAAAAAGCAAAAAATTTCAGAATTGCACCTTGCAATGTGGAGAAATTACTGTTTGTGCATTTACAATATTCATTGATTTTTACCATTGAAAAACGTCCAGAAATGATTGAAGCTACTGACTGAATGAAAGTAGCTCGCATCTCACTCTCTTTGAATCTTCTTTATCATGCTAAGAGGAGCAGGAAAAAGCAAAAAATTTCAGACTTGCACCTTGCAATGCGGAGAAATTACTGTTTGTGCATTTACAATATTCATTGATTTTTGCCATTGAAAAACATCATGTTATTCATATACCAGAAATGTTTGAAGCTACTGACTGAATGAAAGGAGCTGGCATCTCACTCTCTTTGAATCTTCTTTATCATGCTAAGAGGAGCAGGAAAAAGCAAAAAATTTCAGAATTGCACCTTGCAATGCGGAGAAATTACTGTTTGTGCATTTACAATATTCATTGATTTTTGCCATTGAAAAACGTCCAGAAATGATTGAAGCTACTGACTGAATGAAAGGAGCTGGCATCTCACTCTCTTTGAATCTTGTTTATCATGCTAAGAGGAGCAGGAAAAAGCAAAAAATTTCAGAATTGCACCTTGCAATGCGGAGAAATTACTGTTTGTGCATTTACAATATTCATTGATTTTTGCCATTGAAAAACGTCCAGAAATGATTGAAGCTACTGACTGAATGAAAGGAGCTGGCATCTCACTCTCTTTGAATCTTCTTTATCATGCTAAGAGGAGCAGGAAAAAGCAAAAAATTTCAGAATTGCACCTTGCAATGCGGAGAAATTACTGTTTGTGCATTTACAATATTCATTGATTTTTGCCATTGAAAAACATCATGTTATTCATATACCAGAAATGATTGAAGCTACTGACTGAATGAAAGGAGCTGGCATCTCACTCTCTTTGAATCTTCTTTATCATGCTAAGAGGAGCAGGAAAAAGCAAAAAATTTCAGAATTGCACCTTGAAATGCGGAGAAATTACTGTTTGTGCATTTACAATATTCATTGATTTTTGCCATTGAAAAACGTCCAGAAATGATTGAAGCTACTGACTGAATGAAAGGAACTGGCATCTCACTCTCTTTGAATCTTCTTTATCATGCTAAGAGGAGCAGGAAAAAGCAAAAAATTTCAGAATTGCACCTTGCAATGCGGAGAAATTACTGTTTGTGCATTTACAAAATTCATTGATTTTTGCCATTGAAAAACATCATGTTATTCATATACCAGAAATGTTTGAAGCTACTGACTGAATGAAAGGAGCTGACATCTCACTCTCTTTGAATCTTCTTTATCATGCTAAGAGGAGCAGGAAAAAGCAAAAAATTTCAGAATTGCACCTTGCAATGCGGAGAAATTACTGTTTGTGCATTTACAATATTCATTGATTTTTGCCATTGAAAAACGTCCAGAAATGATTGAAGCTACTGACTGAATGAAAGGAGCTGGCATCTCACTCTCTTTGAATCTTCTTTATCATGCTAAGAGGAGCAGGAAAAAGCAAAAAATTTCAGAATTGCACCTTGCAATGCGGAGAAATTACTGTTTGTGCATTTACAATATTCATTGATTTTTGCCATTGAAAAACGTCCAGAAATGATTGAAGCTACTGACTGAATGAAAGGAGCTGGCATCTCACTCTCTTTGAATCTTCTTTATCATGCTAAGAGGAGCAGGAAAAAGCAAAAAATTTCAGAATTGCACCTTGCAATGCGGAGAAATTACTGTTTGTGCATTTACAATATTCATTGATTTTTGCCATTGAAAAACATCATGTTATTCATATACCAGAAATGATTGAAGCTACTGACTGAATGAAAGGAGCTGGCATCTCACTCTCTTTGAATCTTCTTTATCATGCTAAGAGGAGCAGGAAAAAGCAAAAAATTTCAGAATTGCACCTTGCAATGCGGAGAAATTACTGTTTGTGCATTTACAATATTCATTGATTTTTGCCATTGAAAAACGTCCAGAAATGATTGAAGCTACTGACTGAATGAAAGGAACTGGCATCTCACTCTCTTTGAATCTTCTTTATCATGCTAAGAGGAGCAGGAAAAAGCAAAAAATTTCAGAATTGCACCTTGCAATGCGGAGAAATTACTGTTTGTGCATTTACAAAATTCATTGATTTTTGCCATTGAAAAACATCATGTTATTCATATACCAGAAATGTTTGAAGCTACTGACTGAATGAAAGGAGCTGACATCTCACTCTCTTTGAATCTTCTTTATCATGCTAAGAGGAGCAGGAAAAAGCAAAAAATTTCAGAATTGCACCTTGCAATGCGGAGAAATTACTGTTTGTGCATTTACAATATTCATTGATTTTTGCCATTGAAAAACGTCCAGAAATGATTGAAGCTACTGACTGAATGAAAGGAGCTGGCATCTCACTCTCTTTGAATCTTCTTTATCATGCTAAGAGGAGCAGGAAAAAGCAAAAAATTTCAGAATTGCACCTTGCAATGCGGAGAAATTACTGTTTGTGCATTTACAATATTCATTGATTTTTGCCATTGAAAAACATCATGTTATTCATATACCAGAAATGATTGAAGCTACTGACTGAATGAAAGGAGCTGGCATCTCACTCTCTTTGAATCTTCTTTATCATGCTAAGAGGAGCAGGAAAAAGCAAAAAATTTCAGAATTGCACCTTGCAATGTGGAGAAATTACTGTTTGTGCATTTACAATATTCATTGATTTTTACCATTGAAAAACGTCCAGAAATGATTGAAGCTACTGACTGAATGAAAGTAGCTGGCATCTCACTCTCTTTGAATCTTCTTTATCATGCTAAGAGGAGCAGGAAAAAGCAAAAAATTTCAGACTTGCACCTTGCAATGCGGAGAAATTACTGTTTGTGCATTTACAATATTCATTGATTTTTGCCATTGAAAAACATCATGTTATTCATATACCAGAAATGTTTGAAGCTACTGACTGAATGAAAGGAGCTGGCATCTCACTCTCTTTGAATCTTCTTTATCATGCTAAGAGGAGCAGGAAAAAGCAAAAAATTTCAGAATTGCACCTTGCAATGCGGAGAAATTACTGTTTGTGCATTTACAATATTCATTGATTTTTGCCATTGAAAAACGTCCAGAAATGATTGAAGCTACTGACTGAATGAAAGGAGCTGGCATCTCACTCTCTTTGAATCTTCTTTATCATGCTAAGAGGAGCAGGAGAAAGCAAAAAAATTCAGAATTGCACCTTGCAATGCGGAGAAATTACTGTTTGTGCATTTACAATATTCATTGATTTTTGCCATTGAAAAACATCATGTTATTCATATACCAGAAATGATTGAAGCTACTGACTGAATGAAAGGAGCTGGCATCTCACTCTCTTTGAATCTTCTTTATCATGCTAAGAGGAGCAGGAAAAAGCAAAAAATTTCAGAATTGCACCTTGCAATGCGGAGAAATTACTGTTTGTGCATTTACAATATTCATTGATTTTTGCCATTGAAAAACGTCCAGAAATGATTGAAGCTACTGACTGAATGAAAGGAACTGGCATCTCACTCTCTTTGAATCTTCTTTATCATGCTAAGAGGAGCAGGAAAAAGCAAAAAATTTCAGAATTGCACCTTGCAATGCGGAGAAATTACTGTTTGTGCATTTACAAAATTCATTGATTTTTGCCATTGAAAAACATCATGTTATTCATATACCAGAAATGTTTGAAGCTACTGACTGAATGAAAGGAGCTGACATCTCACTCTCTTTGAATCTTCTTTATCATGCTAAGAGGAGCAGGAAAAAGCAAAAAATTTCAGAATTGCACCTTGCAATGCGGAGAAATTACTGTTTGTGCATTTACAATATTCATTGATTTTTGCCATTGAAAAACGTCCAGAAATGATTGTAGCTACTGACTGAATGAAAGGAGCTGGCATCTCACTCTCTTTGAATCTTCTTTATCATGCTAAGAGGAGCAGGAAAAAGCAAAAAATTTCAGAATTGCACCTTGCAATGCGGAGAAATTACTGTTTGTGCATTTACAATATTCATTGATTTTTGCCATTGAAAAACATCATGTTATTCATATACCAGAAATGTTTGAAGCTACTGACTGAATGAAAGATGCTGGCATCTCACTCTCTTTGAATCTTCTTTATCATGCTAAGAGGAGCAGGAAAAAGCAAAAAATTTCAGAATTGCACCTTGCAATGCGGAGAAATTACTGTTTGTGCATTTACAATATTCATTGATTTTTGCCATTGAAAAACATCATGTTATTCATATACCAGAAATGATTGAAGCTACTGACTGAATGAAAGGAGCTGGCATCTCACTCTCTTTGAATCTTCTTTATCATGCTAAGAGGAGCAGGAAAAAGCAAAAAATTTCAGAATTGCACCTTGCAATGCGGAGAAATTACTGTTTGTGCATTTACAATATTCATTGATTTTTGCCATTGAAAAACGTCCAGAAATGATTGAAGCTACTGACTGAATGAAAGGAGCTGGCATCTCACTCTCTTTGAATCTTCTTTATCATGCTAAGAGGAGCAGGAAAAAGCAAAAAATTTCAGAATTGCACCTTGCAATGCGGAGAAATTACTGTTTGTGCATTTACAATATTCATTGATTTTTGCCATTGAAAAACATCATGTTATTCATATACCAGAAATGTTTGAAGCTACTGACTGAATGAAAGGAGCTGGCATCTCACTCTCTTTGAATCTTCTTTATCATGCTAAGAGGAGCAGGAAAAAGCAAAAAATTTCAGAATTGCACCTTGCAATGCGGAGAAATTACTGTTTGTGCATTTACAATATTCATTGATTTTTGCCATTGAAAAACGTCCAGAAATGATTGAAGCTACTGACTGAATGAAAGGAGCTGGCATCTCACTCTCTTTGAATCTTCTTTATCATGCTAAGAGGAGCAGGAAAAAGCAAAAAATTTCAGAATTGCACCTTGCAATGCGGAGAAATTACTGTTTGTGCATTTACAATATTCATTGATTTTTGCCATTGAAAAACATCATGTTATTCATATACCAGAAATGATTGAAGCTACTGACTGAATGAAAGGAGCTGGCATCTCGCTCTCTTTGAATCTTCTTTTTCATGCTAAGAGGAGCAGGAAAAAGCAAAAAATTTCAGAATTGCACCTTGCAATGCAGAGAAATTACTGTTTGTGCATTTACAATATTCATTGATTTTTGCCATTGAAAAACGTCCAGAAATGATTGAAGCTACTGACTGAATGAAAGGAGCTGGCATCTCACTCTCTTTGAATCTTCTTTATCATGCTAAGAGGAGCAGGAAAAAGCAAAAAATTTCAGAATTGCACCTTGCAATGTGGAGAAATTACTGTTTGTGCATTTACAATATTCATTGATTTTTGCCTTTGAAAAACATCATGTTATTCATATACCAGAAATGATTGAAGCTACTGACTGAATGAAAGGAGCTGGCATCTCACTCTCTTTGAATCTTCTTTATCATGCTAAGAGGAGCAGGAAAAAGCAAAAAATTTCAGAATTGCACCTTGCAATGCGGAGAAATTACTGTTTGTGCATTTACAATATTCATTGATTTTTGCCATTGAAAAACGTCCAGAAATGATTGAAGCTACTGACTGAATGAAAGGAGCTGGCATCTCACTCTCTTTGAATCTTCTTTATCATGCTAAGAGGAGCAGGAAAAAGCAAAAAATTTCAGAATTGCACCTTGCAATGCGGAGAAATTACTGTTTGTGCTTTTACAATATTCATTGATTTTTGCCATTGAAAAACATCATGTTATTCATATACCAGAAATGTTTGAAGCTACTGACTGAATGAAAGGAGCTGGCATCTAACTCTCTTTGAATCTTCTTTATCATGCTAAGAGGAGCAGGAAAAAGCAAAAAATTTCAGAATTGCACCTTGCAATGCGGAGAAATTACTGTTTGTGCATTTACAATATTCATTGATTTTTGCCATTGAAAAACGTCAAGAAATGATTGAAGCTACTGACTGAATGAAAGGAGCTGGCATCTCACTCTCTTTGAATCTTCTTTATCATGCTAAGAGGAGCAGGAAAAAGCAAAAAATTTCAGAATTGCACCTTGCAATGCGGAGAAATTACTGTTTGTGCTTTTACAATATTCATTGATTTTTGCCATTGAAAAACATCATGTTATTCATATACAAGAAATGTTTGAAGCTACTGACTGAATGAAAGGAGCTGGCATCTCACTCTCTTTGTATCTTCTTTATCATGCTAAGAGGAGCAGGAAAAAGCAAAAAATTTCAGAATTGCACCTTGCAATGCGGAGAAATTACTGTTTGTGCATTTACAATATTCATTGATTTTTGCCATTGAAAAACGTCCAGAAATGATTGAAGCTACTGACTGAATGAAAGGAGCTGGCATCTCACTCTCTTTGAATCTTCTTTATCATGCTAAGAGGAGCAGGAAAAAGCAAAAAATTTCAGAATTGCACCTTGCAATGTGGAGAAATTACTGTTTGTGCATTTACAATATTCATTGATTTTTGCCTTTGAAAAACATCATGTTATTCATATACCAGAAATGATTGAAGCTACTGACTGAATGAAAGGAGCTGGCATCTCACTCTCTTTGAATCTTCTTTATCATGCTAAGAGGAGCAGGAAAAAGCAAAAAATTTCAGAATTGCACCTTGCAATGCGGAGAAATTACTGTTTGTGCATTTACAATATTCATTGATTTTTGCCATTGAAAAACGTCCAGAAATGATTGAAGCTACTGACTGAATGAAAGGAGCTGGCATCTCACTCTCTTTGAATCTTCTTTATCATGCTAAGAGGAGCAGGAAAAAGCAAAAAATTTCAGAATTGCACCTTGCAATGCGGAGAAATTACTGTTTGTGCTTTTACAATATTCATTGATTTTTGCCATTGAAAAACATCATGTTATTCATATACCAGAAATGTTTGAAGCTACTGACTGAATGAAAGGAGCTGGCATCTAACTCTCTTTGAATCTTCTTTATCATGCTAAGAGGAGCAGGAAAAAGCAAAAAATTTCAGAATTGCACCTTGCAATGCGGAGAAATTACTGTTTGTGCATTTACAATATTCATTGATTTTTGCCATTGAAAAACGTCAAGAAATGATTGAAGCTACTGACTGAATGAAAGGAGCTGGCATCTCACTCTCTTTGAATCTTCTTTATCATGCTAAGAGGAGCAGGAAAAAGCAAAAAATTTCAGAATTGCACCTTGCAATGCGGAGAAATTACTGTTTGTGCTTTTACAATATTCATTGATTTTTGCCATTGAAAAACATCATGTTATTCATATACAAGAAATGTTTGAAGCTACTGACTGAATGAAAGGAGCTGGCATCTCACTCTCTTTGTATCTTCTTTATCATGCTAAGAGGAGCAGGAAAAAGCAAAAAATTTCAGAATTGCACCTTGCAATGCGGAGAAATTACTGTTTGTGCATTTACAATATTCATTGATTTTTGCCATTGAAAAACGTCCAGAAATGATTGAAGCTACTGACTGAATGAAAGGAGCTGGCATCTCACTCTCTTTGAATCTTCTTTATCATGCTAAGAGGAGCAGGAAAAAGCAAAAAATTTCAGAATTGCACCTTGCAATGCGGAGAAATTACTGTTTGTGCATTTACAATATTCATTGATTTTTGCCATTGAAAAACGTCCAGAAATGATTGAAGCTACTGACTGAATGAAAGGAGCTGGCATCTCACTCTCTTTGAATCTTCTTTATCATGCTAAGAGGAGCAGGAAAAAGCAAAAAATTTCAGAATTGCACCTTGCAATGCGGAGAAATTACTGTTTGTGCATTTACAATATTCATTGATTTTTGCCATTGAAAAACGTCCAGAAATGATTGAAGCTACTGACTGAATGAAAGGAGCTGGCATCTCACTCTCTTTGAATCTTCTTTATCATGCTAAGAGGAGCAGGAAAAAGCAAAAAATTTCAGAATTGCACCTTGCAATGCGGAGAAATTACTGTTTGTGCATTTACAATATTCATTGATTTTTGCCATTGAAAAACATCATGTTATTCATATACCAGAAATGATTGAAGCTACTGATTGAATGAAAGGAGCTGGCATCTTACTCTCTTTGAATCTTCTTTGTCATGCTAAGAGGAGCAGGAAAAAGCAAAAAATTTCAGAATTGCACCTTGCAATGCGGAGAAATTACTGTTTGTGCATTTACAATATTCATTGATTTTTGCCATTGAAAAACGTCCAGAAATGATTGAAGCTACTGACTGAATGAAAGGAGCTGGCATCTCACTCTCTTTGAATCTTCTTTATCATGCTAAGAGGAGCAGGAAAAAGCAAAAAATTTCAGAATTGCACCTTGCAATGCGGAGAAATTACTGTTTGTGCATTTACAATATTCATTGATTTTTGCCATTGAAAAACGTCCAGAAATGATTGAAGCTACTGACTGAATGAAAGGAGCTGGCATCTCACTCTCTTTGAATCTTCTTTATCATGCTAAGAGGAGCAGGAAAAAGCAAAAAATTTCAGAATTGCACCTTGCAATGCGGAGAAATTACTGTTTGTGCATTTACAATATTCATTGATTTTTGCCATTGAAAAACATCATGTTATTCATATACCAGAAATGTTTGAAGCTACTGACTGAATGAAAGGAGCTGGCATCTCACTCTCTTTGAATCTTCTTTATCATGCTAAGAGGAGCAGGAAAAAGCAAAAAATTTCAGAATTGCACCTTGCAATGCGGAGAAATTACTGTTTGTGCATTTACAATATTCATTGATTTTTGCCATTGAAAAACGTCCAGAAATGATTGAAGCTACTGACTGAATGAAAGGAGCTGGCATCTCACTCTCTTTGAATCTTCTTTATCATGCTAAGAGGAGCAGGAAAAAGCAAAAAATTTCAGAATTGCACCTTGCAATGCGGAGAAATTACTGTTTGTGCATTTACAATATTCATTGATTTTTGCCATTGAAAAACGTCCAGAAATGATTGAAGCTACTGACTGAATGAAAGGAGCTGGCATCTCACTCTCTTTGAATCTTCTTTATCATGCTAAGAGGAGCAGGAAAAAGCAAAAAATTTCAGAATTGCACCTTGCAATGCGGAGAAATTACTGTTTGTGCATTTACAATATTCATTGATTTTTGCCATTGAAAAACATCATGTTATTCATATACCAGAAATGTTTGAAGCTACTGACTGAATGAAAGGAGCTGGCATCTCACTCTCTTTGAATCTTCTTTATCATGCTAAGAGGAGCAGGAAAAAGCAAAAAATTTCAGAATTGCACCTTGCAATGCGGAGAAATTACTGTTTGTGCATTTACAATATTCATTGATTTTTGCCATTGAAAAACATCATGTTATTCATATACCAGAAATGTTTGAAGCTACTGACTGAATGAAAGGAGCTGGCATCTCACTCTCTTTGAATCTTCTTTATCATGCTAAGAGGAGCAGGAAAAAGCAAAAAATTTCAGAATTGCACCTTGCAATGTGGAGAAATTACTGTTTGTGCATTTACAATATTCATTGATTTTTACCATTGAAAAACGTCCAGAAATGATTGAAGCTACTGACTGAATGAAAGTAGCTGGCATCTCACTCTCTTTGAATCTTCTTTACCATGCTAAGAGGAGCAGGAAAAAGCAAAAAATTTCAGACTTGCACCTTGCAATGCGGAGAAATTACTGTTTGTGCATTTACAATATTCATTGATTTTTGCCATTGAAAAACATCATGTTATTCATATACCAGAAATGTTTGAAGCTACTGACTGAATGAAAGGAGCTGGCATCTCACTCTCTTTGAATCTTCTTTATCATGCTAAGAGGAGCAGGAAAAAGCAAAAAATTTCAGAATTGCACCTTGCAATGCGGAGAAATTACTGTTTGTGCATTTACAATATTCATTGATTTTTGCCATTGAAAAACGTCAAGAAATGATTGAAGCTACTGACTGAATGAAAGGAGCTGGCATCTCACTCTCTTTGAATCTTCTTTATCATGCTAAGAGGAGCAGGAAAAAGCAAAAAATTTCAGAATTGCACCTTGCAATGCGGAGAAATTACTGTTTGTGCTTTTACAATATTCATTGATTTTTGCCATTGAAAAACATCATGTTATTCATATACAAGAAATGTTTGAAGCTACTGACTGAATGAAAGGAGCTGGCATCTCACTCTCTTTGTATCTTCTTTATCATGCTAAGAGGAGCAGGAAAAAGCAAAAAATTTCAGAATTGCACCTTGCAATGCGGAGAAATTACTGTTTGTGCATTTACAATATTCATTGATTTTTGCCATTGAAAAACGTCCAGAAATGATTGAAGCTACTGACTGAATGAAAGGAGCTGGCATCTCACTCTCTTTGAATCTTCTTTATCATGCTAAGAGGAGCAGGAAAAAGCAAAAAATTTCAGAATTGCACCTTGCAATGTGGAGAAATTACTGTTTGTGCATTTACAATATTCATTGATTTTTGCCTTTGAAAAACATCATGTTATTCATATACCAGAAATGATTGAAGCTACTGACTGAATGAAAGGAGCTGGCATCTCACTCTCTTTGAATCTTCTTTATCATGCTAAGAGGAGCAGGAAAAAGCAAAAAATTTCAGAATTGCACCTTGCAATGCGGAGAAATTACTGTTTGTGCATTTACAATATTCATTGATTTTTGCCATTGAAAAACGTCCAGAAATGATTGAAGCTACTGACTGAATGAAAGGAGCTGGCATCTCACTCTCTTTGAATCTTCTTTATCATGCTAAGAGGAGCAGGAAAAAGCAAAAAATTTCAGAATTGCACCTTGCAATGCGGAGAAATTACTGTTTGTGCTTTTACAATATTCATTGATTTTTGCCATTGAAAAACATCATGTTATTCATATACCAGAAATGTTTGAAGCTACTGACTGAATGAAAGGAGCTGGCATCTAACTCTCTTTGAATCTTCTTTATCATGCTAAGAGGAGCAGGAAAAAGCAAAAAATTTCAGAATTGCACCTTGCAATGCGGAGAAATTACTGTTTGTGCATTTACAATATTCATTGATTTTTGCCATTGAAAAACGTCAAGAAATGATTGAAGCTACTGACTGAATGAAAGGAGCTGGCATCTCACTCTCTTTGAATCTTCTTTATCATGCTAAGAGGAGCAGGAAAAAGCAAAAAATTTCAGAATTGCACCTTGCAATGCGGAGAAATTACTGTTTGTGCTTTTACAATATTCATTGATTTTTGCCATTGAAAAACATCATGTTATTCATATACAAGAAATGTTTGAAGCTACTGACTGAATGAAAGGAGCTGGCATCTCACTCTCTTTGTATCTTCTTTATCATGCTAAGAGGAGCAGGAAAAAGCAAAAAATTTCAGAATTGCACCTTGCAATGCGGAGAAATTACTGTTTGTGCATTTACAATATTCATTGATTTTTGCCATTGAAAAACGTCCAGAAATGATTGAAGCTACTGACTGAATGAAAGGAGCTGGCATCTCACTCTCTTTGAATCTTCTTTATCATGCTAAGAGGAGCAGGAAAAAGCAAAAAATTTCAGAATTGCACCTTGCAATGCGGAGAAATTACTGTTTGTGCATTTACAATATTCATTGATTTTTGCCATTGAAAAACGTCCAGAAATGATTGAAGCTACTGACTGAATGAAAGGAGCTGGCATCTCACTCTCTTTGAATCTTCTTTATCATGCTAAGAGGAGCAGGAAAAAGCAAAAAATTTCAGAATTGCACCTTGCAATGCGGAGAAATTACTGTTTGTGCATTTACAATATTCATTGATTTTTGCCATTGAAAAACGTCCAGAAATGATTGAAGCTACTGACTGAATGAAAGGAGCTGGCATCTCACTCTCTTTGAATCTTCTTTATCATGCTAAGAGGAGCAGGAAAAAGCAAAAAATTTCAGAATTGCACCTTGCAATGCGGAGAAATTACTGTTTGTGCATTTACAATATTCATTGATTTTTGCCATTGAAAAACATCATGTTATTCATATACCAGAAATGATTGAAGCTACTGATTGAATGAAAGGAGCTGGCATCTTACTCTCTTTGAATCTTCTTTGTCATGCTAAGAGGAGCAGGAAAAAGCAAAAAATTTCAGAATTGCACCTTGCAATGCGGAGAAATTACTGTTTGTGCATTTACAATATTCATTGATTTTTGCCATTGAAAAACGTCCAGAAATGATTGAAGCTACTGACTGAATGAAAGGAGCTGGCATCTCACTCTCTTTGAATCTTCTTTATCATGCTAAGAGGAGCAGGAAAAAGCAAAAAATTTCAGAATTGCACCTTGCAATGCGGAGAAATTACTGTTTGTGCATTTACAATATTCATTGATTTTTGCCATTGAAAAACGTCCAGAAATGATTGAAGCTACTGACTGAATGAAAGGAGCTGGCATCTCACTCTCTTTGAATCTTCTTTATCATGCTAAGAGGAGCAGGAAAAAGCAAAAAATTTCAGAATTGCACCTTGCAATGCGGAGAAATTACTGTTTGTGCATTTACAATATTCATTGATTTTTGCCATTGAAAAACATCATGTTATTCATATACCAGAAATGTTTGAAGCTACTGACTGAATGAAAGGAGCTGGCATCTCACTCTCTTTGAATCTTCTTTATCATGCTAAGAGGAGCAGGAAAAAGCAAAAAATTTCAGAATTGCACCTTGCAATGCGGAGAAATTACTGTTTGTGCATTTACAATATTCATTGATTTTTGCCATTGAAAAACGTCCAGAAATGATTGAAGCTACTGACTGAATGAAAGGAGCTGGCATCTCACTCTCTTTGAATCTTCTTTATCATGCTAAGAGGAGCAGGAAAAAGCAAAAAATTTCAGAATTGCACCTTGCAATGCGGAGAAATTACTGTTTGTGCATTTACAATATTCATTGATTTTTGCCATTGAAAAACGTCCAGAAATGATTGAAGCTACTGACTGAATGAAAGGAGCTGGCATCTCACTCTCTTTGAATCTTCTTTATCATGCTAAGAGGAGCAGGAAAAAGCAAAAAATTTCAGAATTGCACCTTGCAATGCGGAGAAATTACTGTTTGTGCATTTACAATATTCATTGATTTTTGCCATTGAAAAACATCATGTTATTCATATACCAGAAATGTTTGAAGCTACTGACTGAATGAAAGGAGCTGGCATCTCACTCTCTTTGAATCTTCTTTATCATGCTAAGAGGAGCAGGAAAAAGCAAAAAATTTCAGAATTGCACCTTGCAATGCGGAGAAATTACTGTTTGTGCATTTACAATATTCATTGATTTTTGCCATTGAAAAACATCATGTTATTCATATACCAGAAATGTTTGAAGCTACTGACTGAATGAAAGGAGCTGGCATCTCACTCTCTTTGAATCTTCTTTATCATGCTAAGAGGAGCAGGAAAAAGCAAAAAATTTCAGAATTGCACCTTGCAATGTGGAGAAATTACTGTTTGTGCATTTACAATATTCATTGATTTTTACCATTGAAAAACGTCCAGAAATGATTGAAGCTACTGACTGAATGAAAGTAGCTGGCATCTCACTCTCTTTGAATCTTCTTTACCATGCTAAGAGGAGCAGGAAAAAGCAAAAAATTTCAGACTTGCACCTTGCAATGCGGAGAAATTACTGTTTGTGCATTTACAATATTCATTGATTTTTGCCATTGAAAAACATCATGTTATTCATATACCAGAAATGTTTGAAGCTACTGACTGAATGAAAGGAGCTGGCATCTCACTCTCTTTGAATCTTCTTTATCATGCTAAGAGGAGCAGGAAAAAGCAAAAAATTTCAGAATTGCACCTTGCAATGCGGAGAAATTACTGTTTGTGCATTTACAATATTCATTGATTTTTGCCATTGAAAAACGTCCAGAAATGATTGAAGCTACTGACTGAATGAAAGGAGCTGGCATCTCACTCTCTTTGAATCTTCTTTATCATGCTAAGAGGAGCAGGAAAAAGCAAAAAATTTCAGAATTGCACCTTGCAATGCGGAGAAATTACTGTTTGTGCATTTACAATATTCATTGATTTTTGCCATTGAAAAACGTCCAGAAATGATTGAAGCTACTGACTGAATGAAAGGAGCTGGCATCTCACTCTCTTTGAATCTTCTTTATCATGCTAAGAGGAGCAGGAAAAAGCAAAAAATTTCAGAATTGCACCTTGCAATGCGGAGAAATTACTGTTTGTGCATTTACAATATTCATTGATTTTTGCCATTGAAAAACATCATGTTATTCATATACCAGAAATGATTGAAGCTACTGACTGAATGAAAGGAGCTGGCATCTTACTCTCTTTGAATCTTCTTTGTCATGCTAAGAGGAGCAGGAAAAAGCAAAAAATTTCAGAATTGCACCTTGCAATGCGGAGAAATTACTGTTTGTGCATTTACAATATTCATTGATTTTTGCCATTGAAAAACGTCCAGAAATGATTGAAGCTACTGACTGAATGAAAGGAGCTGGCATCTCACTCTCTTTGAATCTTCTTTATCATGCTAAGAGGAGCAGGAAAAAGCAAAAAATTTCAGAATTGCACCTTGCAATGCGGAGAAATTACTGTTTGTGCATTTACAATATTCATTGATTTTTGCCATTGAAAAACGTCCAGAAATGATTGAAGCTACTGACTGAATGAAAGGAGCTGGCATCTCACTCTCTTTGAATCTTCTTTATCATGCTAAGAGGAGCAGGAAAAAGCAAAAAATTTCAGAATTGCACCTTGCAATGCGGAGAAATTACTGTTTGTGCATTTACAATATTCATTGATTTTTGCCATTGAAAAACATCATGTTATTCATATACCAGAAATGTTTGAAGCTACTGACTGAATGAAAGGAGCTGGCATCTCACTCTCTTTGAATCTTCTTTATCATGCTAAGAGGAGCAGGAAAAAGCAAAAAATTTCAGAATTGCACCTTGCAATGCGGAGAAATTACTGTTTGTGCATTTACAATATTCATTGATTTTTGCCATTGAAAAACGTCCAGAAATGATTGAAGCTACTGACTGAATGAAAGGAGCTGGCATCTCACTCTCTTTGAATCTTCTTTATCATGCTAAGAGGAGCAGGAAAAAGCAAAAAATTTCAGAATTGCACCTTGCAATGCGGAGAAATTACTGTTTGTGCATTTACAATATTCATTGATTTTTGCCATTGAAAAACGTCCAGAAATGATTGAAGCTACTGACTGAATGAAAGGAGCTGGCATCTCACTCTCTTTGAATCTTCTTTATCATGCTAAGAGGAGCAGGAAAAAGCAAAAAATTTCAGAATTGCACCTTGCAATGCGGAGAAATTACTGTTTGTGCATTTACAATATTCATTGATTTTTGCCATTGAAAAACATCATGTTATTCATATACCAGAAATGTTTGAAGCTACTGACTGAATGAAAGGAGCTGGCATCTCACTCTCTTTGAATCTTCTTTATCATGCTAAGAGGAGCAGGAAAAAGCAAAAAAATTCAGAATTGCACCTTGCAATGCGGAGAAATTACTGTTTGTGCATTTACAATATTCATTGATTTTTGCCATTGAAAAACATCATGTTATTCATATACCAGAAATGTTTGAAGCTACTGACTGAATGAAAGGAGCTGGCATCTCACTCTCTTTGAATCTTCTTTATCATGCTAAGAGGAGCAGGAAAAAGCAAAAAATTTCAGAATTGCACCTTGCAATGTGGAGAAATTACTGTTTGTGCATTTACAATATTCATTGATTTTTACCATTGAAAAACGTCCAGAAATGATTGAAGCTACTGACTGAATGAAAGTAGCTGGCATCTCACTCTCTTTGAATCTTCTTTACCATGCTAAGAGGAGCAGGAAAAAGCAAAAAATTTCAGACTTGCACCTTGCAATGCGGAGAAATTACTGTTTGTGCATTTACAATATTCATTGATTTTTGCCATTGAAAAACATCATGTTATTCATATACCAGAAATGTTTGAAGCTACTGACTGAATGAAAGGAGCTGGCATCTCACTCGCTTTGAATCTTCTTTATCATGCTAAGAGGAGCAGGAAAAAGCAAAAAATTTCAGAATTGCACCTTGCAATGCGGAGAAATTACTGTTTGTGCATTTACAATATTCATTGATTTTTGCCATTGAAAAACGTCCAGAAATGATTGAAGCTACTGACTGAATGAAAGGAGCTGGCATCTCACTCTCTTTGAATCTTCTTTATCATGCTAAGAGGAGCAGGAAAAAGCAAAAAATTTCAGAATTGCACCTTGCAATGCGGAGAAATTACTGTTTGTGCATTTACAATATTCATTGATTTTTGCCATTGAAAAACGTCCAGAAATGATTGAAGCTACTGACTGAATGAAAGGAGCTGGCATCTCACTCTCTTTGAATCTTCTTTATCATGCTAAGAGGAGCAGGAAAAATCAAAAAATTTCAGAATTGCACCTTGCAATGCGGAGAAATTACTGTTTGTGCATTTACAATATTCATTGATTTTTGCCATTGAAAAACATGTTATTCATATACCAGAAATGTTTGAAGCTACTGACTGAATGAAAGGAGCTGGCACATCACTCTCTTTGAATCTTCTTTATCATGCTAAGAGGAGCGGGAAAAAGCAAAAAATTTCAGAATTGCACCTTGCAATGCGGAGAAATTACTGTTTGTGCATTTACAATATTCATTGATTTTTGCCATTGAAAAACATCCAGAAATGATTGAAGGTACTGACTGAATGAAAGGAGCTGGCATCTCACTCTCTTTGAATCTTCTTTATCATGCTAAGAGGAGCAGGAAAAAGCAAAAAATTTCAGAATTGCACCTTGCAATGCGGAGAAATTACTGTTTGTGCATTTACAATATTCATTGATTTTTGCCATTGAAAAACGTCCAGAAATGATTGAAGCTACTGACTGAATGAAAGGAGCTGGCATCTCACTCTCTTTGAATCTTCTTTATCATGCTAAGAGGAGCAGGAAAAAGCAAAAAATTTCAGAATTGCACCTTGCAATGCGGAGAAATTACTGTTTGTGCTTTTACAATATTCATTGATTTTTGCCATTGAAAAACATCATGTTATTCATATACCAGAAATGTTTGAAGCTACTGACTGAATGAAAGGAGCTGGCATCTAACTCTCTTTGAATCTTCTTTATCATGCTAAGAGGAGCAGGAAAAAGCAAAAAATTTCAGAATTGCACCTTGCAATGCGGAGAAATTACTGTTTGTGCATTTACAATATTCATTGATTTTTGCCATTGAAAAACGTCCAGAAATGATTGAAGCTACTGACTGAATGAAAGGAGCTGGCATCTCACTCTCTTTGAATCTTCTTTATCATGCTAAGAGGAGCAGGAAAAAGCAAAAAATTTCAGAATTGCACCTTGCAATGCGGAGAAATTACTGTTTGTGCATTTACAATATTCATTGATTTTTGCCATTGAAAAACGTCCAGAAATGATTGAAGCTACTGACTGAATGAAAGGAGCTGGCATCTCACTCTCTTTGAATCTTCTTTATCATGCTAAGAGGAGCAGGAAAAAGCAAAAAATTTCAGAATTGCAACTTGCAATGCGGAGAAATTACTGTTTGTGCATTTACAATATTCATTGCTTTTTGCCATTGAAAAACATCATGTTATTCATATACCAGAAATGATTGAAGCTACTGACTGAATGAAAGGAGCTGGCATCTCACTCTCTTTGAATCTTCTTTATCATGCTAAGAGGAGCAGGAAAAAGCAAAAAATTTCAGAATTGCACCTTGCAATGCGGAGAAATTACTGTTTGTGCATTTACAATATTCATTGATTTTTGCCATTGAAAAACGTCCAGAAATGATTGAAGCTACTGACTGAATGAAAGGAGCTGGCATCTCACTCTCTTTGAATCTTCTTTATCATGCTAAGAGGAGCAGGAAAAAGCAAAAAATTTCAGAATTGCACCTTGCAATGCGGAGAAATTACTGTTTGTGCTTTTACAATATTCATTGATTTTTGCCATTGAAAAACATCATGTTATTCATATACAAGAAATGTTTGAAGCTACTGACTGAATGAAAGGAGCTGGCATCTCACTCTCTTTGAATCTTCTTTATCATGCTAAGAGGAGCAGGAAAAAGCAAAAAATTTCAGAATTGCACCTTGCAATGCGGAGAAATTACTGTTTGTGCATTTACAATATTCATTGATTTTTGCCATTGAAAAACGTCCAGAAATGATTGAAGCTACTGACTGAATGAAAGGAGCTGGCATCTCACTCTCTTTGAATCTTCTTTATCATGCTAAGAGGAGCAGGAAAAAGCAAAAAATTTCAGAATTGCACCTTGCAATGCGGAGAAATTACAGTTTGTGCATTTACAATATTCATTGATTTTTGCCATTGAAAAACATCCAGAAATGATTGAAGCTACTGACTGAATGAAAGGAGCTGGCATCTCACTCTCTTTGAATCTTCTTTATCATGCTAAGAGGAGCAGGAAAAAGCAAAAAATTTCAGAATTGCACCTTGCAATGCGGAGAAATTACTGTTTGTGCATTTACAATATTCATTGATTTTTGCCATTGAAAAACATCATGTTATTCATATACCAGAAATGTTTGAAGCTACTGACTGAATGAAAGGAGCTGGCATCTCACTCTCTTTGAATCTTCTTTATCATGCTAAGAGGAGCAGGAAAAAGCAAAAAATTTCAGAATTGCACCTTGCAATGCGGAGAAATTACTGTTTGTGCATTTACAATATTCATTGATTTTTGCCATTGAAAAACATGTTATTCATATACCAGAAATGTTTGAAGCTACTGACTGAATGAAAGGAGCTGGCACCTCACTCTCTTTGAATCTTTATCATGCTAAGAGGAGCGGGAAAAAGCAAAAAATTTCAGAATTGCACCTTGCAATGCGGAGAAATTACTGTTTGTGCATTTACAATATTCATTGATTTTTGCCATTGAAAAACGTCCAGAAATGATTGAAGGTACTGACTGAATGAAAGGAGCTGGCATCTCACTCTCTTTGAATCTTCTTTATCATGCTAAGAGGAGCAGGAAAAAGCAAAAAATTTCAGAATTGCACCTTGCAATGCGGAGAAATTACTGTTTGTGCATTTACAATATTCATTGATTTTTGCCATTGAAAAACGTCCAGAAATGATTGAAGCTACTGACTGAATGAAAGGAGCTGGCATCTCACTCTCTTTGAATCTTCTTTATTATGCTAAGAGGAGCAGGAAAAAGCAAAAAATTTCAGAATTGCACCTTGCAATGCGGAGAAATTACAGTTTGTGCATTTACAATATTCATTGATTTTTGCCATTGAAAAACATCCAGAAATGATTGAAGCTACTGACTGAATGAAAGGAGCTGGCATCTCACTCTCTTTGAATCTTCTTTATCATGCTAAGAGGAGCAGGAAAAAGCAAAAAATTTCAGAATTGCACCTTGCAATGCGGAGAAATTACTGTTTGTGCATTTACAATATTCATTGATTTTTGCCATTGAAAAACATCATGTTATTCATATACCAGAAATGTTTGAAGCTACTGACTGAATGAAAGGAGCTGGCATCTCACTCTCTTTGAATCTTCTTTATCATGCTAAGAGGAGCAGGAAAAAGCAAAAAATTTCAGAATTGCACCTTGCAATGTGGAGAAATTACTGTTTGTGCATTTACAATATTCATTGATTTTTACCATTGAAAAACGTCCAGAAATGATTGAAGCTACTGACTGAATGAAAGTAGCTGGCATCTCACTCTCTTTGAATCTTCTTTATCATGCTAAGAGGAGCAGGAAAAAGCAAAAAATTTCAGACTTGCACCTTGCAATGCGGAGAAATTACTGTTTGTGCATTTACAATATTCATTGATTTTTGCCATTGAAAAACATCATGTTATTCATATACCAGAAATGTTTGAAGCTACTGACTGAATGAAAGGAGCTGGCATCTCACTCTCTTTGAATCTTCTTTATCATGCTAAGAGGAGCAGGAAAAAGCAAAAAATTTCAGAATTGCACCTTGCAATGCGGAGAAATTACTGTTTGTGCATTTACAATATTCATTGATTTTTGCCATTGAAAAACATCCAGAAATGATTGAAGCTACTGACTGAATGAAAGGAGCTGGCATCTCACTCTCTTTGAATCTTCTTTATCATGCTAAGAGGAGCAGGAAAAAGCAAAAAATTTCAGAATTGCACCTTGCAATGCGGAGAAATTACTGTTTGTGCATTTACAATATTCATTGATTTTTGCCATTGAAACACATCCAGAAATGATTGAAGCTACTGACTGAATGAAAGGAGCTGGCATCTCACTCTCTTTGAATCTTCTTTATCATGCTAAGAGGAGCAGGAAAAAGCAAAAAATTTCAGAATTGCACCTTGCAATGCGGAGAAATTACTGTTTGTGCATTTACAATATTCATTGATTTTTGCCATTGAAAAACGTCCAGAAATGATTGAAGCTACTGACTGAATGAAAGGAGCTGGCATCTCACTCTCTTTGAATCATGTTTATCATGCTAAGAGGAGCAGGAAAAAGCAAAAAATTTCAGAATTGCACCTTGCAATGCGGAGAAATTACTGTTTGTGCAATTACAATATTCATTGATTTTTGCCATTGAAAAACATCATGTTATTCATATACCAGAAATGTTTGAAGCTACTGACTGAATGAAAGGAGCTGGCATCTCACTCTCTTTGAATCTTCTTTATCATGCTAAGAGGAGCAGGAAAAAGCAAAAAATTTCATAATTGCACCTTGCAATGCGGAGAAATTACTGTTTGTGCATTTACAATATTCATTGATTTTTGCCATTGAAAAACGTCCAGAAATGATTGAAGCTACTGACTGAATGAAAGGAGCTGGCATCTCACTCTCTTTGAATCATGTTTATCATGCTAAGAGGAGCAGGAAAAAGCAAAAAATTTCAGAATTGCACCTTGCAATGCGGAGAAATTACTGTTTGTGCATTTACAATATTCATTGATTTTTGCCATTGAAAAACGTCCAGAAATTATTGAAGCTACTGACTGAATGAAAGGAGCTGGCATCTCACTCTCTTTGAATCTTCTTTATCATGCTAAGAGGAGCAGGAAAAAGCAAAAAATTTCAGAATTGCACCTTGCAATGCGGAGAAATTACTGTTTGTGCATTTACAATATTCATTGATTTTTGCCATTGAAAAACATCATGTTATTCATATACCAGAAATGATTGAAGCTACTGACTGAATGAAAGGAGCTGGCATCTCACTCTCTTTGAATCTTCTTTATCATGCTAAGAGGAGCAGGAAAAAGTAAAAAATTTCAGAATTGCACTATGCAATGCGGAGAAATTACTGTTTGTGCATTTATAATATTCAATGATTTTTGCCATTGAAAAACGTCCAGAAATGATTGAAGCTACTGACTGAACGAAAGGAGCTGGCATCTCACTCTCTTTGAATCTTCTTTATCATGCTAAGAGGAGCAGGAAAAAGCAAAAAATTTCAGAATTGCACCTTGCAATGCGGAGAAATTACTGTTTGTGCATTTACAATATTCATTGATTTTTGCCATTGAAAAACATCATGTTATTCATATACCAGAAATGTTTGAAGCTACTGACTGAATGAAAGGAGCTGGCATCTCACTCTCTTTGAATCTTCTTTATCATGCTAAGAGGAGCAGGAAAAAGCAAAAAATTTCAGAATTGCAACTTGCAATGTGGAGAAATTACTGTTTGTGCATTTACAATATTCATTGATTTTTGCCATTGAAAAACGTCCAGAAATGATTGAAGCTACTGACTGAATGAAAGGAGCTGGCATCTCACTCTCTTTGAATCATCTTTATCATGCTAAGAGGAGCAGGTAAAAGCAAAAAATTTCAGAATTGCACCTTGCAATGCGGAGAAATTACTGTTTGTGCATTTACAATATTCATTGATTTTTGCCATTGAAAAACGTCCAGAAATGATTGAAGCTACTGACTGAATGAAAGGAGCTGGCATCTCACTCTCTTTGAATCTTGTTTATCATGCTAAGAGGAGCAGGAAAAAGCAAAAAATTTCAGAATTGCACCTTGCAATGCGGAGAAATTACTGTTTGTGCATTTGCAATATTCATTGATTTTTGCCATTGAAAAACGTCCAGAAATGATTGAAGCTACTGACTGAATGAAAGGAGCTGGCATCTCACTCTCTTTGAATCTTCTTTATCATGCTAAGAGGAGCAGGAAAAAGCAAAAAATTTCAGAATTGCACCTTGCAATGCGGAGAAATTACTGTTTGTGCATTTACAATATTCATTGATTTTTGCCATTGAAAAACATCATGTTATTCATATACCAGAAATGATTGAAGCTACTGACTGAATGAAAGGAGCTGGCATCTCACTCTCTTTGAATCTTCTTTATCATGCTAAGAGGAGCAGGAAAAAGCAAAAAATTTCAGAATTGCACCTTGCAATGCGGAGAAATTACTGTTTGTGCATTTACAATATTCATTGATTTTTGCCATTGAAAAACATCATGTTATTCATATACCAGAAATGTTTGAAGCTACTGACTGAATGAAAGGAGCTGGCATCTCACTCTCTTTGAATCTTCTTTATCATGCTAAGAGGAGCAGGAAAAAGCAAAAAATTTCAGAATTGCACCTTGCAATGCGGAGAAATTACTGTTTGTGCATTTACAATATTCATTGATTTTTACCATTGAAAAACGTCCAGAAATGATTGAGGCTACTGACTGAACGAAAGGAGCTGGCATCTCACTCTCTTTGAATCTTCTTTAACATGCTAAGAGGAGCAGGAAAAAGCAAAAAATTTCAGAATTGCACCTTGCAATGCGGAGAAATTACTGTTTGTGCATTTACAATATTCATTGATTTTTGCCATTGAAAAACATCATGTTATTCATATACCAGAAATGTTTGAAGCTACTGACTGAATGAAAGGAGCTGGCATCTCACTCTCTTTGAATCTTCTTTATCATGCTAAGAGGAGCAGGAAAAAACAAAAAATTTCAGAATTGCACCTTGCAATGCGGAGAAATTACTGTTTGTGCATTTACAATATTCATTGATTTTTGCCATTGAAAAACATCATGTTATTCATATACCAGAAATGATTGAAGCTACTGACTGAATGAAAGGAGCTGGCATCTCACTCTCTTTGAATCTTCTTTATCATGCTAAGAGGAGCAGGAAAAAGTAAAAAATTTCAGAATTGCACCTTGCAATGCGGAGAAATTACTGTTTGTGCATTTACAATATTCAATGATTTTTGCCATTGAAAAAAGTCCAGAAATGATTGAAGCTACTGACTGAATGAAAGGAGCTGGCATCTCACTCTCTTTGAATCTTCTTTATCATGCTAAGAGGAGCAGGAAAAAGCAAAAAATTTCAGAATTGCACCTTGCAATGCGGAGAAATTACTGTTTGTGCATTTACAATATTCATTGATTTTTGCCATTGAAAAACATCATGTTATTCATATACCAGAAATGTTTGAAGCTACTGACTGAATGAAAGGAGCTGGCATCTCACTCTCTTTGAATCTTCTTTATCATGCTAAGAGGAGCAGGAAAAAGCAAAAAATTTCAGAATTGCACCTTGCAATGCGGAGAAATTACTGTTTGTGCATTTACAATATTCATTGATTTTTGCCATTGAAAAACATCATGTTATTCATATACCAGAAATGTTTGAAGCTACTGACTGAATGAAAGGAGCTGGCATCTCACTCTCTTTGAATCTTCTTTATCATGCTAAGAGGAGCAGGAAAAAGCAAAAAATTTCAGAATTGCACCTTGCAATGCGGAGAAATTACTGTTTGTGCATTTACAATATTCATTGATTTTTGCCATTGAAAAACATGTTATTCATATACCAGAAATGTTTGAAGCTACTGACTGAATGAAAGGAGCTGGCATCTCACTCTCTTTGAATCTTCTTTATCATGCTAAGAGGAGCAGGAAAAAGCAAAAAATTTCAGAATTGCACCTTGCAATGCGGAGAAATTACAGTTTGTGCATTTACAATATTCATTGATTTTTGCCATTGAAAAACGTCCAGAAATGATTGAAGCTACTGACTGAATGAAAGGAGCTGGCATCTCACTCTCTTTGAATCTTCTTTATCATGCTAAGAGGAGCAGGAAAAAGCAAAAAATTTCAGAATTGCACCTTGCAATGCGGAGAAATTACTGTTTGTGCATTTACAATATTCATTGATTTTTGCCATTGAAAAACGTCCAGAAATGATTGAAGCTACTGACTGAATGAAAGGAGCTGGCATCTCACTCTCTTTGAATCTTCTTTATCATGCTAAGAGGAGCAGGAAAAAGCAAAAAATTTCAGAATTGCTCCTTGCAATGCGGAGAAATTACTGTTTGTGCATTTACAATATTCATTGATTTTTGCCATTGAAAAACATGTTATTCATATACCAGAAATGTTTGAAGCTACTGACTGAATGAAAGGAGCTGGCACCTCACTCTCTTTGAATCTTCTTTATCATGCTAAGAGGAGCAGGAAAAAGCAAAAAATTTCAGAATTGCACCTTGCAATGCGGAGAAATTACTGTTTGTGCATTTACAATATTCATTGATTTTTGCCATTGAAAAACGTCCAGAAATGATTGAAGCTACTGACTGAATGAAAGGAGCTGGCATCTCACTCTCTTTGAATCTTCTTTATCATGCTAAGAGGAGCAGGAAAAAGCAAAAAATTTCAGAATTGCGCCTTGCAATGCGGAGAAATTAGTGTTTGTGCATTTACAAAATTCATTGATTTTTGCCATTGAAAAACATCATGTTATTCATTTACCAGAAATGATTGAAGCTACTGACTGAATGAAAGGAGCTGGCATCTCACTCTCTTTGAAACTTCTTTATCATGCTAAGAGGAGCAGGAAAAAGCAAAAAATTTCAGAATTGCACCTTGCAATGCGGAGAAATTACTGTTTGTGCATTTACAATATTCATTGATTTTTGCCATTGAAAAACGTCCAGAAATGATTGAAGCTACTGACTGAATGAAAGGAGCTGGCATCTCACTCTCTTTGAATCTTCTTTATCATGCTAAGAGGAGCAGGAAAAAGCAAAAAATTTCAGAATTGCACCTTGCAATGCGGAGAAATTACTGTTTGTGCATTTACAATATTCATTGATTTTTACCATTGAAAAACGTCCAGAAATGATTGAAGCTACTGACTGAATGAAAGTAGCTGGCATCTCACTCTCTTTGAATCTTCTTTATCATGCTAAGAGGAGCAGGAAAAAGCAAAAAATTTCAGACTTGCACCTTGCAATGCGGAGAAATTACTGTTTGTGCATTTACAATATTCATTGATTTTTGCCATTGAAAAACATCATGTTATTCATATACCAGAAATGTTTGAATCTACTGACTGAATGAAAGGAGCTGGCATCTCACTCTCTTTTAATCTTCTTTATCATGCTAAGAGGAGCAGGAAAAAGCAAAAAATTTCAGAATTGCACCTTGCAATGCGGAGAAATTACTGTTTGTGCATTTACAATATTCATTGATTTTTGCCATTGAAAAACGTCCAGAAATGATTGAAGCTACTGACTGAATGAAAGGAGCTGGCATCTCACTCTCTTTGAATCTTCTTTATCATGCTAAGAGGAGCAGGAAAAAGCAAAAAATTTCAGAATTGCACCTTACAATGCGGAGAAATTACAGTTTGTGCATTTACAATATTCATTGATTTTTGCCATTGAAAAACGTCCAGAAATGATTGAAGCTACTGACTGAATGAAAGGAGCTGGCATCTCACTCTCTTTGAATCTTCTTTATCATGCTAAGAGGAGCAGGAAAAAGCAAAAAATTTCAGAATTGCACCTTGCAATGCGGAGAAATTACTGTTTGTGCATTTACAATATTCATTGATTTTTGCCATTGAAAAACGTCCAGAAATGATTGAAGCAACTGACTGAATGAAAGGAGCTGGCATCTCACTCTCTTTGAATCTTCTTTATCATGCTAAGAGGAGCAGGAAAAAGCAAAAAATTTCAGAATTGCACCTTGCAATGCGGAGAAATTACTGTTTGTGCATTTACAATATTCATTGATTTTTGCCATTGAAAAACATCATGTTATTCATATACCAGAAATGTTTGAAGCTACTGACTGAATGAAAGGAGCTGGCATCTCACTCTCTTTGAATCTTCTTTATCATGCTAAGAGGAGCAGGAAAAAGCAAAAAATTTCAGAATTGCACCTTGCAATGCGGAGAAATTACTGTTTGTGCAATTACAATATTCATTGATTTTTGCCATTGAAAAACGTCCAGAAATGATTGAAGCTACTGACTGAATGAAAGGAGCTGGCATCTCACTCTCTATGAATCTTCTTTATCATGCTAAGAGGAGCAGGAAAAGCAAAAAATTTCAGAATTGCACCTTGCAATGCGAAGAAATTACAGTTTGTGCATTTACAATATTCATTGACTTTTGCCATTGAAAAACATCCAGAAATGATTGAAGCTACTGACTGAATGAAAGGAGCTGGCATCTCACTCTCTTTGAATCTTCTTTATCATGCTAAGAGGAGCAGGAAAAAGCAAAAAATTTCAGAATTGCACCTTGCAATGCGGAGAAATTACTGTTTGTGCATTTACAATATTCATTGATTTTTGCCATTGAAAAACGTCCAGAAATGATTGAAGCTACTGACTGAATGAAAGGAGCTGGCATCTCACTCTCTTTGAATCTTCTTTATCATGCTAAGAGGAGCAGGAAAAAGCAAAAAATTTCAGAATTGCGCCTTGCAATGCGGAGAAATTACTGTTTGTGCATTTACAAAATTCATTGATTTTTGCCATTGAAAAACATCATGTTATTCATATACCAGAAATGTTTGAAGCTACTGACTGAATGAAAGGAGCTGGCATCTCACTCTCTTTGAATCTTCTTTATCATGCTAAGAGGAGCAGGAAAAAGCAAAAAATTTCAGAATTGCACCTTGCAATGCGGAGAAATTACTGTTTGTGCATTTACAATATTCATTGATTTTTGCCATTGAAAAACATGTTATTCATATACCAGAAATGTTTGAAGCTACTGACTGAATGAAAGGAGCTGGCATCTCACTCTCTTTGAATCTTCTTTATCATGCTAAGAGGAGCAGGAAAAAGCAAAAAATTTCAGAATTGCACCTTGCAATGCGGAGAAATTACAGTTTGTGCATTTACAATATTCATTGATTTTTGCCATTGAAAAACGTCCAGAAATGATTGAAGCTACTGACTGAATGAAAGGAGCTGGCATCTCACTCTCTTTGAATCTTCTTTATCATGCTAAGAGGAGCAGGAAAAAGCAAAAAATTTCAGAATTGCACCTTGCAATGCGGAGAAATTACTGTTTGTGCATTTACAATATTCATTGATTTTTGCCATTGAAAAACGTCCAGAAATGATTGAAGCTACTGACTGAATGAAAGGAGCTGGCATCTCACTCTCTTTGAATCTTCTTTATCATGCTAAGAGGAGCAGGAAAAAGCAAAAAATTTCAGAATTGCTCCTTGCAATGCGGAGAAATTACTGTTTGTGCATTTACAATATTCATTGATTTTTGCCATTGAAAAACATGTTATTCATATACCAGAAATGTTTGAAGCTACTGACTGAATGAAAGGAGCTGGCACCTCACTCTCTTTGAATCTTCTTTATCATGCTAAGAGGAGCAGGAAAAAGCAAAAAATTTCAGAATTGCACCTTGCAATGCGGAGAAATTACTGTTTGTGCATTTACAATATTCATTGATTTTTGCCATTGAAAAACGTCCAGAAATGATTGAAGCTACTGACTGAATGAAAGGAGCTGGCATCTCACTCTCTTTGAATCTTCTTTATCATGCTAAGAGGAGCAGGAAAAAGCAAAAAATTTCAGAATTGCGCCTTGCAATGCGGAGAAATTAGTGTTTGTGCATTTACAAAATTCATTGATTTTTGCCATTGAAAAACATCATGTTATTCATTTACCAGAAATGATTGAAGCTACTGACTGAATGAAAGGAGCTGGCATCTCACTCTCTTTGAAACTTCTTTATCATGCTAAGAGGAGCAGGAAAAAGCAAAAAATTTCAGAATTGCACCTTGCAATGCGGAGAAATTACTGTTTGTGCATTTACAATATTCATTGATTTTTGCCATTGAAAAACGTCCAGAAATGATTGAAGCTACTGACTGAATGAAAGGAGCTGGCATCTCACTCTCTTTGAATCTTCTTTATCATGCTAAGAGGAGCAGGAAAAAGCAAAAAATTTCAGAATTGCACCTTGCAATGCGGAGAAATTACTGTTTGTGCATTTACAATATTCATTGATTTTTACCATTGAAAAACGTCCAGAAATGATTGAAGCTACTGACTGAATGAAAGTAGCTGGCATCTCACTCTCTTTGAATCTTCTTTATCATGCTAAGAGGAGCAGGAAAAAGCAAAAAATTTCAGACTTGCACCTTGCAATGCGGAGAAATTACTGTTTGTGCATTTACAATATTCATTGATTTTTGCCATTGAAAAACATCATGTTATTCATATACCAGAAATGTTTGAATCTACTGACTGAATGAAAGGAGCTGGCATCTCACTCTCTTTGAATCTTCTTTATCATGCTAAGAGGAGCAGGAAAAAGCAAAAAATTTCAGAATTGCACCTTGCAATGCGGAGAAATTACTGTTTGTGCATTTACAATATTCATTGATTTTTGCCATTGAAAAACGTCCTGAAATGATTGAAGCTACTGACTGAATGAAAGGAGCTGGCATCTCACTCTCTTTGAATCTTCTTTATCATGCTAAGAGGAGCAGGAAAAAGCAAAAAATTTCAGAATTGCACCTTACAATGCGGAGAAATTACAGTTTGTGCATTTACAATATTCATTGATTTTTGCCATTGAAAAACGTCCAGAAATGATTGAAGCTACTGACTGAATGAAAGGAGCTGGCATCTCACTCTCTTTGAATCTTCTTTATCATGCTAAGAGGAGCAGGAAAAAGCAAAAAATTTCAGAATTGCACCTTGCAATGCGGAGAAATTACTGTTTGTGCATTTACAATATTCATTGATTTTTGCCATTGAAAAACGTCCAGAAATGATTGAAGCTACTGACTGAATGAAAGGAGCTGGCATCTCACTCTCTTTGAATCTTCTTTATCATGCTAAGAGGAGCAGGAAAAAGCAAAAAATTTCAGAATTGCACCTTGCAATGCGGAGAAATTACTGTTTGTGCATTTACAATATTCATTGATTTTTGCCATTGAAAAACATCATGTTATTCATATACCAGAAATGTTTGAAGCTACTGACTGAATGAAAGGAGCTGGCATCTCACTCTCTTTGAATCTTCTTTATCATGCTAAGAGGAGCAGGAAAAAGCAAAAAATTTCAGAATTGCACCTTGCAATGCGGAGAAATTACTGTTTGTGCAATTACAATATTCATTGATTTTTGCCATTGAAAAACGTCCAGAAATGATTGAAGCTACTGACTGAATGAAAGGAGCTGGCATCTCACTCTCTATGAATCTTCTTTATCATGCTAAGAGGAGCAGAAAAAGCAAAAAATTTCAGAATTGCACCTTGCAATGCGAAGAAATTACAGTTTGTGCATTTACAATATTCATTGACTTTTGCCATTGAAAAACATCCAGAAATGATTGAAGCTACTGACTGAATGAAAGGAGCTGGCATCTCACTCTCTTTGAATCTTCTTTATCATGCTAAGAGGAGCAGGAAAAAGCAAAAAATTTCAGAATTGCACCTTGCAATGCGGAGAAATTACTGTTTGTGCATTTACAATATTCATTGATTTTTGCCATTGAAAAACGTCCAGAAATGATTGAAGCTACTGACTGAATGAAAGGAGCTGGCATCTCACTCTCTTTGAATCTTCTTTATCATGCTAAGAGGAGCAGGAAAAAGCAAAAAATTTCAGAATTGCGCCTTGCAATGCGGAGAAATTACTGTTTGTGCATTTACAAAATTCATTGATTTTTGCCATTGAAAAACATCATGTTATTCATTTACCAGAAATGATTGAAGCTACTGACTGAATGAAAGGAGCTGGCATCTCACTCTCTTTGAATCTTCTTTATCATGCTAAGAGGAGCAGGAAAAAGCAAAACATTTCAGAATTGCACCTTGCAATGCGAAGAAATTACTGTTTGTGCATTTACAATATTCATTGATTTTTACCATTGAAAAACGTCCAGAAATGATTGAAGCTACTGACTGAATGAAAGTAGCTGGCATCTCACTCTCTTTGAATCTTCTTTATCATGCTAAGAGGAGCAGGAAAAAGCAAAAAATTTCAGACTTGCACCTTGCAATGCGGAGAAATTACTGTTTGTGCATTTACAATATTCATTGATTTTTGCCATTGAAAAACATCATGTTATTCATATACCAGAAATGTTTGAATCTACTGACTGAATGAAAGGAGCTGGCATCTCACTCTCTTTGAATCTTCTTTATCATGCTAAGAGGAGCAGGAAAAAGCAAAAAATTTCAGAATTGCACCTTGCAATGCGGAGAAATTACTGTTTGTGCATTTACAATATTCATTGATTTTTGCCATTGAAAAACGTCCAGAAATGATTGAAGCTACTGACTGAATGAAAGGAGCTGGCATCTCACTCTCTTTGAATCTTCTTTATCATGCTAAGAGGAGCAGGAAAAAGCAAAAAATTTCAGAATTGCACCTTACAATGCGGAGAAATTACAGTTTGTGCATTTACAATATTCATTGATTTTTGCCATTGAAAAACGTCCAGAAATGATTGAAGCTACTGACTGAATGAAAGGAGCTGGCATCTCACTCTCTTTGAATCTTCTTTATCATGCTAAGAGGAGCAGGAAAAAGCAAAAAATTTCAGAATTGCACCTTGCAATGCGGAGAAATTACTGTTTGTGCATTTACAATATTCATTGATTTTTGCCATTGAAAAACGTCCAGAAATGATTGAAGCTACTGACTGAATGAAAGGAGCTGGCATCTCACTCTCTTTGAATCTTCTTTATCATGCTAAGAGGAGCAGGAAAAAGCAAAAAATTTCAGAATTGCACCTTGCAATGCGGAGAAATTACTGTTTGTGCATTTACAATATTCATTGATTTTTGCCATTGAAAAACATCATGTTATTCATATACCAGAAATGTTTGAAGCTACTGACTGAATGAAAGGAGCTGGCATCTCACTCTCTTTGAATCTTCTTTATCATGCTAAGAGGAGCAGGAAAAAGCAAAAAATTTCAGAATTGCACCTTGCAATGCGGAGAAATTACTGTTTGTGCAATTACAATATTCATTGATTTTTGCCATTGAAAAACGTCCAGAAATGATTGAAGCTACTGACTGAATGAAAGGAGCTGGCATCTCACTCTCTATGAATCTTCTTTATCATGCTAAGAGGAGCAGGAAAAGCAAAAAATTTCAGAATTGCACCTTGCAATGCGAAGAAATTACAGTTTGTGCATTTACAATATTCATTGACTTTTGCCATTGAAAAACATCCAGAAATGATTGAAGCTACTGACTGAATGAAAGGAGCTGGCATCTCACTCTCTTTGAATCTTCTTTATCATGCTAAGAGGAGCAGGAAAAAGCAAAAAATTTCAGAATTGCACCTTGCAATGCGGAGAAATTACTGTTTGTGCATTTACAATATTCATTGATTTTTGCCATTGAAAAACGTCCAGAAATGATTGAAGCTACTGACTGAATGAAAGGAGCTGGCATCTCACTCTCTTTGAATCTTCTTTATCATGCTAAGAGGAGCAGGAAAAAGCAAAAAATTTCAGAATTGCGCCTTGCAATGCGGAGAAATTACTGTTTGTGCATTTACAAAATTCATTGATTTTTGCCATTGAAAAACATCATGTTATTCATTTACCAGAAATGATTGAAGCTACTGACTGAATGAAAGGAGCTGGCATCTCACTCTCTTTGAATCTTCTTTATCATGCTAAGAGGAGCAGGAAAAAGCAAAACATTTCAGAATTGCACCTTGCAATGCGAAGAAATTACTGTTTGTGCATTTACAATATTCATTGATTTTTGCCATTGAAAAACGTCCAGAAATGATTGAAGCTACTGACTGAATGAAAGGAGCTGGCATCTCACTCTCTTTGAATCTTCTTTATCATGCTAAGAGGAGCAGGAAAAAGCAAAAAATTTCAGAATTGCACCTTGCAATGCGGAGAAATTTCTGTTTGTGCATTTACAATATTCATTGATTTTTACCATTGAAAAACGTCCAGAAATGATTGAAGCTACTGACTGAATGAAAGTAGCTGGCATCTCACTCTCTTTGAATCTTCTTTATCATGCTAAGAGGAGCAGGAAAAAGCAAAAAATTTCAGAATTGCACCTTGCAATGCGGAGAAATTACTGTTTGTGCATTTACAATATTCATTGATTTTTGCCATTGAAAAACATCATGTTATTCATATACCAGAAATGTTTGAAGCTACTGACTGAATGAAAGGAGCTGGCATCTCACTCTCTTTGAATCTTCTTTATCATGCTAAGAGGAGCAGGAAAAAGCAAAAAATTTCAGAATTGCACCTTGCAATGCGGAGAAATTACGGTTTGTGCATTTACAATATTCATTGATTTTTGCCATTGAAAAACGTCCAGAAATGATTGAAGCTACTGACTGAATGAAAGGAGCTGGCATCTCACTCTCTTTGAATCTTCTTTATCATGCTAAGAGGAGCAGGAAAAAGCAAAAAATTTCAGAATTGCACCTTACAATGCGGAGAAATTACAGTTTGTGCATTTACAATATTCATTGATTTTTGCCATTGAAAAACGTCCAGAAATGATTGAAGCTACTGACTGAATGAAAGGAGCTGGCATCTCACTCTCTTTGAATCTTCTTTATCAAGTTAAGAGGAGCAGGAAAAAGCAAAAAATTTCAGAATTGCACCTTGCAATGCGGAGAAATTACTGTTTGTGCATTTACAATATTCATTGATTTTTGCCATTGAAAAACATGTTATTCATATACCAGAAATGTTTGAAGCTACTGACTGAATGAAAGGAGCTGGAACCTCACTCTCTTTGAATCTTCTTTATCATGCTAAGAGGAGCAGGAAAAAGCAAAAAATTTCAGAATTGCACCTTGCAATGCGGAGAAATTACTGTTTGTACATTTACAATATTCATTGATTTTTGCCATTGAAAAACGTCCAGAAATGATTGAAGCTACTGACTGAATGAAAGGAGCTGGCATCTCACTCACTTTGAATCTTCTTTATCATGCTAAGAGGAGCAGGAAAAAGCAAAAAATTTCAGAATTGCACCTTGCAATGCGGAGAAATTACTGTTTGTGCATTTACAATATTCATTGATTTTTGCCATTGAAAAACGTCCAGAAATGATTGAAGCTACTGACTGAATGAAAGGAGCTGGCATCTCACTCTCTTTGAATCTTCTTTATCATGCTAAGAGGAGCAGGAAAAAGCAAACAATTTCAGAATTGCGCCTTGCAATGCGGAGAAATTACTGTTTGTGCATTTACAAAATTCATTGATTTTTGCCATTGAAAAACATCATGTTATTCATTTACCAGAAATGATTGAAGCTACTGACTGAATGAAAGGAGCTGGCATCTCACTCTCTTTGAATCTTCTTTATCATGCTAAGAGGAGCAGGAAAAAGCAAAAAATTTCAGAATTGCACCTTGCAATGCGGAGAAATTACTGTTTGTGCATTTACAATATTCATTGATTTTTGCCATTGAAAAACGTCCAGAAATGATTGAAGCTACTGACTGAATGAAAGGAGCTGGCATCTCACTCTCTTTGAATCTTCTTTATCATGCTAAGAGGAGCGGGAAAAAGCAAAAAATTTCAGAATTGCACCTTGCAATGCGGAGAAATTACTGTTTGTGCATTTACAATATTCATTGATTTTTACCATTGAAAAACGTCCAGAAATGATTGAAGCTACTGACTGAATGAAAGTAGCTGGCATCTCACTCTCTTTGAATCTTCTTTATCATGCTAAGAGGAGCAGGAAAAAGCAAAAAATTTCAGACTTGCACCTTGCAATGCGGAGAAATTACTGTTTGTGCATTTACAATATTCATTGATTTTTGCCATTGAAAAACATCATGTTATTCATATACCAGAAATGTTTGAAGCTACTGACTGAATGAAAGGAGCTGGCATCTCACTCTCTTTGAATCTTCTTTATCATGCTAAGAGGAGCAGGAAAAAGCAAAAAATTTCAGAATTGCACCTTGCAATGCGGAGAAATTACTGTTTGTGCATTTACAATATTCATTGATTTTTGCCATTGAAAAACATCATGTTATTCATATACCAGAAATGTTTGAAGCTACTGACTGAATGAAAGGAGCTGGCATCTCACTCTCTTTGAATCTTCTTTATCATGCTAAGAGGAGCAGGAAAAAGCAAAAAATTTCAGAATTGCACCTTGCAATGCGGAGAAATTACTGTTTGTGCATTTACAATATTCATTGATTTTTGCCATTGAAAAACGTCCAGAAATGATTGAAGCTACTGACTGAATGAAAGGAGCTGGCATCTCACTCTCTTTGAATCTTCTTTATCATGCTAAGAGGAGCAGGAAAAAGCAAAAAATTTCAGAATTGCACCTTACAATGCGGAGAAATTACAGTTTGTGCATTTACAATATTCATTGATTTTTGCCATTGAAAAACGTCCAGAAATGATTGAAGCTACTGACTGAATGAAAGGAGCTGGCATCTCACTCTCTTTGAATCTTCTTTATCATGCTAAGAGGAGCAGGAAAAAGCAAAAAATTTCAGAATTGCACCTTACAATGCGGAGAAATTACAGTTTGTGCATTTACAATATTCATTGATTTTTGCCATTGAAAAACGTCCAGAAATGATTGAAGCTACTGACTGAATGAAAGGAGCTGGCATCTCACTCTCTTTGAATCTTCTTTATCATGCTAAGAGGAGCAGGAAAAAGCAAAAAATTTCAGAATTGCACCTTGCAATGCGGAGAAATTACTGTTTGTGCATTTACAATATTCATTGATTTTTGCCATTGAAAAACGTCCAGAAATGATTGAAGCTACTGACTGAATGAAAGGAGCTGGCATCTCACTCTCTTTGAATTTTCTTTATCATGCTAAGAGGAGCAGGAAAAAGCAAAAAATTTCAGAATTGCACCTTGCAATGCGGAGAAATTACTGTTTGTGCATTTACAATATTCATTGATTTTTGCCATTGAAAAACATGTTATTCATATACCAGAAATGTTTGAAGCTACTGACTGAATGAAAGGAGCTGGCACCTCACTCTCTTTGAATCTTCTTTATCATGCTAAGAGGAGCAGGATAAAGCAAAAAATTTCAGAATTGCACCTTGCAATGCGGAGAAATTACTGTTTGTGCATTTACAATATTCATTGATTTTTGCCATTGAAAAACATCCAGAAATGATTGAAGCTACTGACTGAATGAAAGGAGCTGGCATCTCACTCTCTTTGAATCTTCTTTATCATGCTAAGAGGAGCTGGAAAAAGCAAAAAATTTCAGAATTGCACCTTGCAATGCGGAGAAATTACTGTTTGTGCATTTACAATATTCATTAATTTTTGCCATTGAAAAACATCATGTTATTCATATACCAGAAATGTTTGAAGCTACTGACTGAATGAAAGGAGCTGGCATCTCACTCTCTTTGAATCTTCTTTATCATGCTAAGAGGAGCAGGAAAAAGCAAAAAATTTCAGAATTGCACCTTGCAATGCGGAGAAATTACTGTTTGTGCATTTACAATATTCATTGATTTTTGCCATTGAAAAACGTCCAGAAATGATTGAAGCTACTGACTGAATGAAAGGAGCTGGCATCTCACTCTCTTTGAATCTTCTTTATCATGCTAAGAGGAGCAGGAAAAAGCAAAAAATTTCAGAATTGCACCTTGCAATGCGGAGAAATTACAGTTTGTGCATTTACAATATTCATTGATTTTTGCCATTGAAAAACGTCCAGAAATGATTGAAGCTACTGACTGAATGAAAGGAGCTGGCATCTCACTCTCTTTGAATCTTCTTTATCATGCTAAGAGGAGCAGGAAAAAGCAAAAAATTTCAGAATTGCTCCTTGCAATGCAGAGAAATTACTGTTTGTGCATTTACAATATTCATTGATTTTTGCCATTGAAAAACATGTTATTCATATACCAGAAATGTTTGAAGCTACTGACTGAATGAAAGGAGCTGGCACCTCACTCTCTTTGAATCTTCTTTATCATGCTAAGAGGAGCAGGAAAAAGCAAAAAATTTCAGAATTGCACCTTGCAATGCGGAGAAATTACTGTTTGTGCATTTACAATATTCATTGATTTTTGCCATTGAAAAACGTCCAGAAATGATTGAAGCTACTGACTGAATGAAAGGAGCTGGCATCTCACTCTCTTTGAATCTTCTTTATCATGCTAAGAGGAGCAGGAAAAAGCAAAAAATTTCAGAATTGCACCTTGCAATGCGGAGAAATTACTGTTTGTGCATTTACAATATTCATTGATTTTTGCCATTGAAAAACATCATGTTATTCATATACCAGAAATGATTGAAGCTACTGACTGAATGAAAGGAGCTGGCATCTCACTCTCTTTGAATCTTCTTTATCATGCTAAGAGGAGCAGGAAAAAGCAAAAAATTTCAGAATTGCACCTTGCAATGCGGAGAAATTACTGTTTGTGCATTTACAATATTCATTGATTTTTGCCATTGAAAAACATCATGTTATTCATATACCAGAAATGTTTGAAGCTACTGACTGAATGAAAGGAGCTGGCATCTCACTCTCTTTGAATCTTCTTTATCATGCTAAGAGGAGCAGGAAAAAGCAAAAAATTTCAGAATTGCACCTTGCAATGCGGAGAAATTACTGTTTGTGCATTTACAATATTCATTGATTTTTGCCATTGAAAAACGTCCAGAAATGATTGAAGCTACTGACTGAATGAAAGGAGCTGGCATCTCACTCTCTTTGAATCTTCTTTATCATGCTAAGAGGAGCAGGAAAAAGCAAAAAATTTCAGAATTGCACCTTACAATGCGGAGAAATTACAGTTTGTGCATTTACAATATTCATTGATTTTTGCCATTGAAAAACGTCCAGAAATGATTGAAGCTACTGACTGAATGAAAGGAGCTGGCATCTCACTCTCTTTGAATCTTCTTTATCATGCTAAGAGGAGCAGGAAAAAGCAAAAAATTTCAGAATTGCACCTTGCAATGCGGAGAAATTACTGTTTGTGCATTTACAATATTCATTGATTTTTGCCATTGAAAAACGTCCAGAAATGATTGAAGCTACTGACTGAATGAAAGGAGCTGGCATCTCACTCTCTTTGAATTTTCTTTATCATGCTAAGAGGAGCAGGAAAAAGCAAAAAATTTCAGAATTGCACCTTGCAATGCGGAGAAATTACTGTTTGTGCATTTACAATATTCATTGATTTTTGCCATTGAAAAACATGTTATTCATATACCAGAAATGTTTGAAGCTACTGACTGAATGAAAGGAGCTGGCACCTCACTCTCTTTGAATCTTCTTTATCATGCTAAGAGGAGCAGGATAAAGCAAAAAATTTCAGAATTGCACCTTGCAATGCGGAGAAATTACTGTTTGTGCATTTACAATATTCATTGATTTTTGCCATTGGAAAACGTCCAGAAATGATTGAAGCTACTGACTGAATGAAAGGATCTGGCATCTCACTCTCTTTGAATCTTCTTTATCATGCTAAGAGGAGCTGGAAAAAGCAAAACATTTCAGAATTGCACCTTGCAATGCGGAGAAATTACTGTTTGTGCATTTACAATATTCATTAATTTTTGCCATTGAAAAACATCATGTTATTCATATACCAGAAATGTTTGAAGCTACTGACTGAATGAAAGGAGCTGGCATCTCACTCTCTTTGAATCTTCTTTATCATGCTAAGAGGAGCAGGAAAAAGCAAAAAATTTCAGAATTGCACCTTGCAATGCGGAGAAATTACTGTTTGTGCATTTACAATATTCATTGATTTTTGACATTGAAAAACGTCCAGAAATGATTGAAGCTACTGACTGAATGAAAGGAGCTGGCATCTCACTCTCTTTGAATCTTCTTTATCATGCTAAGAGGAGCAGGAAAAAGCAAAAAATTTCAGAATTGCACCTTGCAATGCGGAGAAATTACAGTTTGTGCATTTACAATATTCATTGATTTTTGCCATTGAAAAACGTCCAGAAATGATTGAAGCTACTGACTGAATGAAAGGAGCTGGCATCTCACTCTCTTTGAATCTTCTTTATCATGCTAAGAGGAGCAGGAAAAAGCAAAAAATTTCAGAATTGCTCCTTGCAATGCGGAGAAATTACTGTTTGTGCATTTACAATATTCATTGATTTTTGCCATTGAAAAACATGTTATTCATATACCAGAAATGTTTGAAGCTACTGACTGAATGAAAGGAGCTGGCACCTCACTCTCTTTGAATCTTCTTTATCATGCTAAGAGGAGCAGGAAAAAGCAAAAAATTTCAGAATTGCACCTTGCAATGCGGAGAAATTACTGTTTGTGCATTTACAATATTCATTGATTTTTGCCATTGAAAAACATCATGTTATTCATATACCAGAAATGATTGAAGCTACTGACTGAATGAAAGGAGCTGGCATCTCACTCTCTTTGAATCTTCTTTATCATGCTAAGAGGAGCAGGAAAATGTAAAAAATTTCAGAATTGCACCTTGCAATGCGGAGAAATTACTGTTTGTGCATTTACAATATTCAATGATTTTTGCCATTGAAAAACGTCCAGAAATGATTGAAGCTACTGACTGAACGAAAGGAGCTGGCATCTCACTCTCTTTGAATCTTCTTTATCATGCTAAGAGGAGCAGGAAAAAGCAAAAAATTTCAGAATTGCACCTTGCAATGCGGAGAAATTACTGTTTGTGCATTTACAATATTCATTGATTTTTGCCATTGAAAAACATCATGTTATTCATATACCAGAAATGTTTGAAGCTACTGACTGAATGAAAGGAGCTGGCATCTCACTCTCTTTGAATCTTCTTTATCATGCTAAGAGGAGCAGGAAAAAGCAAAAAATTTCAGAATTGCACCTTGCAATGCGGAGAAATTTCTGTTTGTGCATTTACATTATTCATTGATTTTTGCCATTGAAAAACGTCCAGAAATGATTGAAGCTACTGACTGAATGAAAGGAGCTGGCATCTCACTCTCTTTGAATCTTCTTTATCATGCTAAGGGGAGCAGGAAAAAGCAAAAAATTTCAGAATTGCACCTTGCAATGCGGAGAAATTACTGTTTGTGCATTTACAATATTCATTGATTTTTGCCATTGAAAAACGTCCAGAAATGATTGAAGCTACTGACTGAATGAAAGGAGCTGGCATCTCACTCTCTTTGAATCTTCTTTATCATGCTAAGAGGAGCAGGAAAAAGCAAAAAATTTCAGAATTGCACCTTACAATGCGGAGAAATTACAGTTTGTGCATTTACAATATTCATTGATTTTTGCCATTGAAAAACGTCCAGAAATGATTGAAGCTACTGACTGAATGAAAGGAGCTGGCATCTCACTCTCTTTGAATTTTCTTTACCATGCTAAGAGGAGCAGGAAAAAGCAAAAAATTTCAGAATTGCACCTTGCAATGCGGAGAAATTACAGTTTGTGCATTTACAATATTCATTGATTTTTGCCATTGAAAAACATGTTATTCATATACCAGAAATGTTTGAAGCTACTGACTGAATGAAAGGAGCTGGCACCTCACTCTCTTTGAATCTTCTTTATCATGCTAAGAGGAGCAGGAAAAAGCAAAAAATTTCAGAATTGCACCTTGCAATGCGGAGAAATTACTGTTTGTGCATTTACAATATTCATTGATTTTTGCCATTGAAAAACGTCCAGAAATGATTGAAGCTACTGACTGAATGAAAGGAGCTGGCATCTCACTCTCTTTGAATCTTCTTTATCATGCTAAGAGGAGCAGGAAAAAGCAAAAAATTTCAGAATTGCACCTTGCAATGCGGAGAAATTACTGTTTGTGCATTTACAATATTCATTGATTTTTGCCATTGAAAAACATCATGTTATTCATATACCAGAAATGTTTGAAGCTACTGATTGAATGAAAGGAGCTGGCATCTCACTCTCTTTGAATCTTCTTTATCATGCTAAGAGGAGCAGGAAAAAGCAAAAAATTTCAGAATTGCACCTTGCAATGCGGAGAAATTACTGTTTGTGCATTTACAATATTCATTGATTTTTGACATTGAAAAACGTCCAGAAATGATTGAAGCTACTGACTGAATGAAAAGAGCTGGCATCTCACTCTCTTTGAATCTTCTTTATCATGCTAAGAGGAGCAGGAAAAAGCAAAAAATTTCAGAATTGCACCTTGCAATGCGGAGAAATTACAGTTTGTGCATTTACAATATTCATTGATTTTTGCCATTGAAAAACGTCCAGAAATGATTGAAGCTACTGACTGAATGAAAGGAGCTGGCATCTCACTCTCTTTGAATCTTCTTTATCATGCTAAGAGGAGCAGGAAAAAGCAAAAAATTTCAGAATTGCTCCTTGCAATGCGGAGAAATTACTGTTTGTGCATTTACAATATTCATTGATTTTTGCCATTGAAAAACATGTTATTCATATACCAGAAATGTTTGAAGCTACTGACTGAATGAAAGGAGCTGGCACCTCACTCTCTTTGAATCTTCTTTATCATGCTAAGAGGAGCAGGAAAAAGCAAAAATTTCAGAATTGCACCTTGCAATGCGGAGAAATTACTGTTTGTGCATTTACAATATTCATTGATTTTTGCCATTGAAAAACGTCCAGAAATGATTGAAGCTACTGACTGAATGAAAGGAGCTGGCATCTCACTCTCTTTGAATCTTCTTTATCATGCTAAGAGGAGCAGGAAAAAGCAAAAAATTTCAGAATTGCACCTTGCAATGCGGAGAAATTACTGTTTGTGCATTTACAATATTCATTGATTTTTGCCATTGAAAAACGTCCAGAAATGATTGAAGCTACTGACTGAATGAAAGGAGCTGGCATCTCACTCTCTTTGAATCTTCTTTATCATGCTAAGAGGAGCAGGAAAAAGCAAAAAATTTCAGAATTGCACCTTGCAATGCGGAGAAATTACTGTTTGTGCATTTACAATATTCATTGATTTTTGCCATTGAAAAACGTCCAGAAATGATTGAAGCTACTGACTGAATGAAAGGAGCTGGCATCTCTCTCTCTTTGAATCTTCTTTATCATGCTAAGAGGAGCAGGAAAAAGCAAAAAATTTCAGAATTGCACCTTGCAATGCGGAGAAATAACTGTTTGTGCATTTACAATATTCATTGATTTTTGCCATTGAAAAACGTTATTCATATACCAGAAATGTTTGAAGCTACTGACTGAATGAAAGGAGCTGGCACCTCACTCTCTTTGAATCTTCTTTATCATGCTAAGAGGAGCAGGAATAAGCAAAAAATTTCAGAATTGCACCTTGCAATGCGGAAAAATTACTGTTTGTGCATTTACAATATTCATTGATTTTTGCCATTGAAAAACGTCCAGAAATGATTGAAGCTACTGACTGAATGAAAGGAGCTGGCATCTCACTCTCTTTGAATCTTCTTTATCATGCTAAGAGGAGCAGGAAAAAGCAAAAAATTTCAGAATTGCACCTTGCAATGCGGAGAAATTACTGTTTGTGCATTTACAATATTCATTGATTTTTGCCATTGAAAAACGTCCAGAAATGATTGAAGCTACTGACTGATTGAAAGGAGCTGGCATCTCACTCTCTTTGAATCTTCTTTATCATGGTAAGAGGAGCAGGAAAAAGCAAAAAATTTCAGAATTGCGCCTTGCAATGCGGAGAAATTACTGTTTGTGCATTTACAAAATTCATTGATTTTTGCCATTGAAAAACATCATGTTATTCATTTACCAGAAATGATTGAAGCTACTGACTGAATGTAAGGAGCTGGCATCTCACTCTCTTTGAATCTTCTTTATCATGCTAAGAGGAGCAGGAAAAAGCAAAAAATTTCAGAATTGCACCTTGCAATGCGGAGAAATTACTGTTTGTGCATTTACAATATTCATTGATTTTTGCCATTGAAAAACGTCCAGAAATGATTGAAGCTACTGACTGAATGAAAGGAGCTGGCATCTCACTCTCTTTGAATCTTCTTTATCATGCTAAGAGGAGCAGGAAAAAGCAAAAAATTTCAGAATTGCACTTTGCAATGCGGAGAAATTACTGTTTGTGCATTTACAATATTCATTGATTTTTGCCATTGAAAAACATCATGTTATTCATATACCAGAAATGTTTGAAGCTACTGATTGAATGAAAGGAGCTGGCATCTCACTCTCTTTGAATCTTCTTTATCATGCTAAGAGGAGCAGGAAAAAGCAAAAAATTTCAGAATTGCACCTTGCAATGCGGAGAAATTACTGTTTGTGCATTTACAATATTCATTGATTTTTGCCATTGAAAAACGTCCAGAAATGATTGAAGCTACTGACTGAATGAAAAGAGCTGGCATCTCACTCTCTTTGAATCTTCTTTATCATGCTAAGAGGAGCAGGAAAAAGCAAAAAATTTCAGAATTGCACCTTGCAATGCGGAGAAATTACAGTTTGTGCATTTACAATATTCATTGATTTTTGCCATTGAAAAACGTCCAGAAATGATTGAAGCTACTGACTGAATGAAAGGAGCTGGCATCTCACTCTCTTTGAATCTTCTTTATCATGCTAAGAGGAGCAGGAAAAAGCAAAAAATTTCAGAATTGCTCCTTGCAATGCGGAGAAATTACTGTTTGTGCATTTACAATATACATTGATTTTTGCCATTGAAAAACATGTTATTCATATACCAGAAATGTTTGAAGCTACTGACTGAATGAAAGGAGCTGGCACCTCACTCTCTTTGAATCTTCTTTATCATGCTAAGAGGAGCAGGAAAAAGCAAAAATTTCAGAATTGCACCTTGCAATGCGGAGAAATTACTGTTTGTGCATTTACAATATTCATTGATTTTTGCCATTGAAAAACGTCCAGAAATGATTGAAGCTACTGACTGAATGAAAGGAGCTGGCATCTCACTCTCTTTGAATCTTCTTTATCATGCTAAGAGGAGCAGGAAAAAGCAAAAAATTTCAGAATTGCACCTTGCAATGCGGAGAAATTACTGTTTGTGCATTTACAATATTCATTGATTTTTGCCATTGAAAAACGTCCAGAAATGATTGAAGCTACTGACTGAATGAAAGGAGCTGGCATCTCACTCTCTTTGAATCTTCTTTATCATGCTAAGAGGAGCAGGAAAAAGCAAAAAATTTCAGAATTGCACCTTGCAATGCGGAGAAATTACTGTTTGTGCATTTACAATATTCATTGATTTTTGCCATTGAAAAACGTCCAGAAATGATTGAAGCTACTGACTGAATGAAAGGAGCTGGCATCTCACTCTCTTTGAATCTTCTTTATCATGCTAAGAGGAGCAGGAAAAAGCAAAAAATTTCAGAATTGCACCTTGCAATGCGGAGAAATAACTGTTTGTGCATTTACAATATTCATTGATTTTTGCCATTGATATACGTTATTCATATACCAGAAATGTTTGAAGCTACTGACTGAATGAAAGGAGCTGGCACCTCACTCTCTTTGAATCTTCTTTATCATGCTAAGAGGAGCAGGAATAAGCAAAAAATTTCAGAATTGCACCTTGCAATGCGGAAAAATTACTGTTTGTGCATTTACAATATTCATTGATTTTTGCAATTGAAAAATGTCCAGAAATGATTGAAGCTACTGACTGAATGAAAGGAGCTGGCATCTCACTCTCTTTGAATCTTCTTTATCATGCTAAGAGGAGCAGGAAAAAGCATAAAATTTCAGAATTGCACCTTGCAATGCGGAGAAATTACTGTTTGTGCATTTACAATATTCAATGATTTTTGCCATTGAAAAACATCCAGAAATGATTGAAGCTACTGACTGATTGAAAGGAGCTGGCATCTCACTCTCTTTGAATCTTCTTTATCATGCTAAGAGGAGCAGGAAAAAGCAAAAAATTTCAGAATTGCGCCTTGCAATGCGGAGAAATTACTGTTTGTGCATTTACAAAATTCATTGATTTTTGCCATTGAAAAACATCATGTTATTCATTTACCAGAAATGATTGAAGCTACTGACTGAATGTAAGGAGCTGGCATCTCACTCTCTTTGAATCTTCTTTATCATGCTAAGAGGAGCAGGAAAAAGCAAAAAATTTCAGAATTGCACCTTGCAATGCGGAGAAATTACTGTTTGTGCATTTACAATATTCGTTGATTTTTGCCATTGAAAAACGTCCAGAAATGATTGAAGCTACTGACTGAATGAAAGGAGCTGGCATCTCACTCTCTTTGAATCTTCTTTATCATGCTAAGAGGAGCAGGAAAAAGCAAAAAATTTCAGAATTGCACCTTGCAATGCGGAGAAATTACTGTTTGTGCATTTACAATATTCATTGATTTTTGCCATTGAAAAACATCATGTTATTCATATACCAGAAATGATTGAAGCTACTGACTGAATGAAAGGAGCTGGCATCTCACTCTCTTTGAATCTTCTTTATCATGCTAAGAGGAGCAGGAAAAAGTAAAAAATTTCAGAATTGCACCTTGCAATGCGGAGAAATTACTGTTTGTGCATTTACAATATTCAATGATTTTTGCCATTGAAAAACGTCCAGAAATGATTGAAGCTACTGACTGAACGAAAGGAGCTGGCGTCTCACTCTCTTTGAATCTTCTTTATCATGCTAAGAGGAGCAGGAAAAAGCAAAAAATTTCAGAATTGCACCTTGCAATGCGGAGAAATTACTGTTTGTGCATTTACAATATTCATTGATTTTTGCCATTGAAAAACATCATGTTATTCATATACCAGAAATGTTTGAAGCTACTGACTGAATGAAAGGAGCTGGCATCTCACTCTCTTTGAATCTTTTTTATCATGCTAAGAGGAGCAGGAAAAAGCAAAAAATTTCAGAATTGCACCTTGCAATGCGGAGAAATTACTGTTTGTGCATTTACAATATTCATTGATTTTTGCCATTGAAAAACGTCCAGAAATGATTGAAGCTACTGACTGAATGAAAGGAGCTGGCATCTCACTCTCTTTGAATCTTCTTTATCATGCTAAGAGGAGCAGGAAAAAGCAAAAAATTTCAGAATTGCACCTTGCAATGCGGAGAAATTACTGTTTGTGCATTTACAATATTCATTGATTTTTGCCATTGAAAAACGTCCAGAAATGATTGAAGCTACTGACTGAATGAAAGGAGCTGGCATCTCACTCTCTTTGAATCTTCTTTATCATGCTAAGAGGAGCAGGAAAAAGCAAAACATTTCAGAATTGCACCTTGCAATGCGGAGAAATTACTGTTTGTGCATTTACAATATTCATTGATTTTTGCCATTGAAAAACATCATGTTATTCATATACCAGAAATGATTGAAGCTACTGACTGAATGAAAGGAGCTGGCATCTCACTCTCTTTGAATCTTCTTTATCATGCTAAGAGGAGCAGGAAAAAGCAAAAAATTTCAGAATTGCACCTTGCAATGCGGAGAAATTACTGTTTGTGCATTTACAATATTCATTGATTTTTGCAATTGAAAAACGTCCAGAAATGATTGAAGCTACTGACTGAATGAAAGGAGCTGGCTTCTCACTCTCTTTGAATCTTCTTTATCATGCTAAGAGGAGCAGGAAAAAGCAAAAAATTTCAGAATTGCACCTTGCAATGCGGAGAAATTACTGTTTGTGCATTTACAATATTCATTGATTTTTGCCATTGAAAAACGTCCAGAAATGATTGAAGCTACTGACTGAATGAAAGGAGCTGGCATCTCACTCTCTTTGAATCTTGTTTATCATGCTAAGAGGAGCAGGAAAAAGCAAAAAATTTCAGAATTGCACCTTGCAATGCGGAGAAATTACTGTTTGTGCATTTACAATATTCATTGATTTTTGCCATTGAAAAACGTCCAGAAATGATTGAAGCTACTGACTGAATGAAAGGAGCTGGCATCTCACTCTCTTTGAATCTTCTTTATCATGCTAAGAGGAGCAGGAAAAAGGAAAAAATCTCAGAATTGCACCTTGCAATGCGGAGAAATTACTGTTTGTGCATTTACAATATTCATTGATTTTTGCCATTGAAAAACATCATGTTATTCATATACCAGAAATGATTGAAGCTACTGACTGAATGAAAGGAGCTGGCATCTCACTCTCTTTGAATCTTCTTTATCATGCTAAGAGGAGCAGGAAAAAGTAAAAAATTTCAGAATTGCACCTTGCAATGCGGAGAAATTACTGTTTGTGCATTTACAATATTCAATGATTTTTGCCATTGAAAAACGTCCAGAAATGATTGAAGCTACTGACTGAATGAAAGGAGCTGGCATCTCACTCTCTTTGAATCTTCTTTATCATGCTAAGAGGAGCAGGATAAAGCAAAAAATTTCAGAATTGCACCTTGCAATGCGGAGAAATTACTGTTTGTGCATTTACAATATTCATTGATTTTTGCCATTGAAAAACATCATGTTATTCATATACCAGAAATGTTTGAAGCTACTGACTGAATGAAAGGAGCTGGCATCTCACTCTCCTTGAATCTTCTTTATCATGCTAAGAGGAGCAGGAAAAAGCAAAAAATTTCAGAATTGCACCTTGCAATGCGGAGAAATTACTGTTTGTGCATTTACAATATTCATTGATTTTTGCCATTGAAAAACATCATGTTATTCATATACCAGAAATGTTTGAAGCTACTGACTGAATGAAAGGAGCTGGCATCTCACTCTCTTTGAATCTTCTTTATCATGCTAAGAGGAGCAGGAAAAAGCAAAAAATTTCAGAATTGCACCTTGCAATGCGGAAAAATTACTGTTTGTGCATTTACAATATTCATTGATTTTTGCCATTGAAAAACATCAAGTTATTCATATACCAGAAATGATTGAAGCTACTGACTGAATGAAAGGAGCTGGCATCTCACTCTCTTTGAATCTTCTTTATCATGCTAAGAGGAGCAGGAAAAAGCAAAAAATTTCAGAGTTGCACCTTGCAATGCGGAGAAATTACTGTTTGTGCATTTACAATATTCATTGATTTTTGCAATTGAAAAACGTCCAGAAATGATTGAAGCTACTGACTGAATGAAAGGAGCTGGCATCTCACTCTCTTTGAATCTTCTTTATCATGCTAAGAGGAGCAGGAAAAAGCAAAAAATTTCAGAATTGCACCTTGCAATGCGGAGAAATTACTGTTTGTGCATTTACAATATTCATTGATTTTTGCCATTGAAAAACATCATGTTATTCATATACCAGGAATGTTTGAAGCTACTGACTGATTGAAAGGAGCTGGCATCTCACTCTCTTTGAATCTTCTTTATCATGCTAAGAGGAGCAGGAAAAAGCAAAAAATTTCAGAATTGCACCTTGCAATGCGGAGAAATTACTGTTTGTGCATTTACAATATTCATTGATTTTTGCCATTGAAAAACGTCCAGAAATGATTGAAGCTACTGACTGAATGAAAGGAGCTGGCATCTCACTCTCTTTTAATCTTGTTTATCATGCTAAGAGGAGCAGGAAAAAGCAAAAAATTTCAGAATTGCACCTTGCAATGCGGAGAAATTACTGTTTGTGCATTTACAATATTCATTGATTTTTGCCATTGAAAAACGTCCAGAAATGATTGAAGCTACTGACTGAATGAAAGGAGCTGGCATCTCACTCTCTTTGAATCTTCTTTATCATGCTAAGAGGAGCAGGAAAAAGCAAAAAATTTCAGAATTGCACCTTGCAATGCGGAGAAATTACTGTTTGTGCATTTACAATATTCATTGATTTTTGCCATTGAAAAACATCATGTTATTCATATACCAGAAATGATTGAAGCTACTGACTGAATGAAAGGAGCTGGCATCTCACTCTCTTTGAATCTTCTTTATCATGCTAAGAGGAGCAGGAAAAAGTAAAAAATTTCAGAATTGCACCTTGCAATGCGGAGAAATTACTGTTTGTGCATTTACAATATTCAATGATTTTTGCCATTGAAAAACGTCCAGAAATGATTGAAGCTACTGACTGAATGAAAGGAGCTGGCATCTCACTCTCTTTGAATCTTCTTTATCATGCTAAGAGGAGCAGGAAAAAGTAAAAAATTTCAGAATTGCACCTTGCAATGCGGAGAAATTACTGTTTGTGCATTTACAATATTCAATGATTTTTGCCTTTGAAAAACGTCCAGAAATGATTGAAGCTACTGACTGAACGAAAGGAGCTGGCATCTCACTCTCTTTGAATCTTCTTTATCATGCTAAGAGGAGCAGGAAAAAGCAAAAAATTTCAGAATTGCACCTTGCAATGCGGAGAAATTACTGTTTGTGCATTTACAATATTCATTGATTTTTGCCATTGAAAAACATCATGTTATTCATATACCAGAAATGATTGATGCTACTGACTGAATGAAAGGAGCTGGCATCTCACTCTCTTTGAATCTTCTTTATCATGCTAAGAGGAGCAGGAAAAAGCAAAAAATTTCAGAATTGCACCTTGCAATGCGGAGAAATTACTGTTTGTGCATTTACAATATTCATTGATTTTTGCCATTGAAAAACATCATGTTATTCATATACCAGAAATGTTTGAAGCTACTGACTGAATGAAAGGAGCTGGCATCTCACTCTCTTTGAGTCTTCTTTATCATGCTAAGAGGAGCAGGAAAAAGCAAAAAATTTCAGAATTGCACCTTGCAATGCGGAGAAATTACTGTTTGTGCATTTACAATATTCATTGATTTTTGCAATTGAAAAACGTCCAGAAATGATTGAAGCTACTGACTGAATGAAAGGAGCTGGCATCTCACTCTCTTTGAATCTTCTTTATCATGCTAAGAGGAGCAGGAAAAAGCAAAAAATTTCAGAATTGCACCTTGCAATGTGGAGAAATTACTGTTTGTGCATTTACAATATTCATTGATTTTTGCCATTGAAAAACATTATGTTATTCATATACCAGGAATGTTTGACGCTACTGACTGAATGAAAGGAGCTGGCATCTCACACTCTTTGAATCTTCTTTATCATGCTAAGAGGAGCAGGAAAAAGTAAAAAATTTCAGAATTGCACCTTGCAATGCGGAGAAATTACTGTTTGTGCATTTACAATATTCATTGATTTTTGCCATTGAAAAACGTCCAGAAATGATTGAAGCTACTGACTGAATGAAAGGAGCTGGCATCTCACTCTCTTTGAATCTTGTTTATCATGCTAAGAGGAGCAGGAAAAAGCAAAAAATTTCAGAATTGCACCTTGCAATGCGAAGAAATTACTGTTTGTGCATTTACAATATTCATTGATGTTTGCCATTGAAAAACGTCCAGAAATGATTGAAGCTACTGACTGAATGAAAGGAGCTGGCATCTCACTTTCTTTGAATCTTCTTTATTATGCTAAGAGGAGCAGGAAAAAGCAAAAAATTTCAGAATTGCACCTTGCAATGCGGAGAAATTACTGTTTGTGCATTTACAATATTCATTGATTTTTGCCATTGAAAAACATCATGTTATTCATATACCAGAAATGATTGAAGCTACTGACTGAATGAAAGGAGCTGGCATCTCACTCTCTTTGAATCTTCTTTATCATGCTAAGAGGAGCAGGAAAAAGTAAAAAATTTCAGAATTGCACCTTGCAATGCGGAGAAATTACTGTTTGTGCATTTACAATATTCAATGATTTTTGCCATTGAAAAACGTCCAGAAATGATTGAAGCTACTGACTGAATGAAAGTAGCTGGCATCTCACTCTCTTTGAATCTTCTTTATCATGCTAAGAGGAGCAGGAAAAAGCAAAAAACTTCAGAATTGCACCTTGCAATGCGGAGAAATTACTGTTTGTGCATTTACAATATTCATTGATTTTTGCCATTGAAAAACATCATGTTATTCATATACCAGAAATGATTGAAGCTACTGACTGAATGAAAGGAGCTGGCATCTCACTCTCTTTGAATCTTCTTTATCATGCTAAGAGGAGCAGGAAAAAGTAAAAAATTTCAGAATTGCACCTTGCAATGCGGAGAAATTACTGTTTGTGCATTTACAATATTCAATGATTTTTGCCTTTGAAAAACGTCCAGAAATGATTGAAGCTACTGACTGAACGAAAGGAGCTGGCATCTCACTCTCTTTGAATCTTCTTTATCATGCTAAGAGGAGCAGGAAAAAGCAAAAAATTTCAGAATTGCACCTTGCAATGCGGAGAAATTACTGTTTGTGCATTTACAATATTCATTGATTTTTGCCATTGAAAAACATCATGTTATTCATATACCAGAAATGTTTGAAGCTACTGACTGAACGAAAGGAGCTGGCATCTCACTCTCTTTGAATCTTCTTTATCATGCTAAGAGGAGCAGGAAAAAGCAAAAAATTTCAGAATTGCACCTTGCAATGCGGAGAAATTACTGTTTGTGCATTTACAATATTCATTGATTTTTGCCATTGAAAAACGTCCAGAAATGATTGAAGCTACTGACTGAATGAAAGGAGCTGGCATCTCACTCTGAATTTTCTTTATCATGCTAAGAGGAGCAGGAAAAAGCAAAAAATTTCAGAATTGCACCTTGCAATGCGGAGAAATTACTGTTTGTGCATTTACAATATTCATTGATTTTTGCCATTGAAAAACGTCCAGAAATGATTGAAGCTACTGACTGAATGAAAGGAGCTGGCATCTCACTCTGAATTTTCTTTATCATGCTAAGAGGAGCAGGAAAAAGCAAAAAATTTCAGAATTGCACCTTGCAATGCGGAGAAATTACTGTTTGTGCATTTACAATATTCATTGATTTTTGACATTGAAAAACATCATGTTATTCATATACCAGAAATGATTGAAGCTACTGACTGAATGAAAGGAGCTGGCATCTCACTCTCTTTGAATCTTCTTTATCATGCTAAGAGGAGCAGGAAAAAGTAAAAAATTTCAGAATTGCACCTTGCAATGCGGAGAAATTACTGTTTGTGCATTTACAATATTCAATGATTTTTGCCATTGAAAAACGTCCAGAAATGATTGAAGCTACTGACTGAATGAAAGGAGCTGGCATCTCACTTTCTTTGAATCTTCTTTATTATGCTAAGAGGAGCAGGAAAAAGCAAAAAATTTCAGAATTGCACCTTGCAATGCGGAGAAATTACTGTTTGTGCATTTACAATATTCATTGATTTTTGCCATTGAAAAACATCATGTTATTCATATACCAGAAATGATTGAAGCTACTGACTGAATGAAAGGAGCTGGCATCTCACTCTCTTTGAATCTTCTTTATCATGCTAAGAGGAGCAGGAAAAAGTAAAAAATTTCAGAATTGCACCTTGCAATGCGGAGAAATTACTGTTTGTGCATTTACAATATTCAATGATTTTTGCCATTGAAAAACGTCCAGAAATGATTGAAGCTACTGACTGAATGAAAGTAGCTGGCATCTCACTCTCTTTGAATCTTCTTTATCATGCTAAGAGGAGCAGGAAAAAGCAAAAAACTTCAGAATTGCACCTTGCAATGCGGAGAAATTACTGTTTGTGCATTTACAATATTCATTGATTTTTGCCATTGAAAAACATCATGTTATTCATATACCAGAAATGATTGAAGCTACTGACTGAATGAAAGGAGCTGGCATCTCACTCTCTTTGAATCTTCTTTATCATGCTAAGAGGAGCAGGAAAAAGTAAAAAATTTCAGAATTGCACCTTGCAATGCGGAGAAATTACTGTTTGTGCATTTACAATATTCAATGATTTTTGCCTTTGAAAAACGTCCAGAAATGATTGAAGCTACTGACTGAACGAAAGGAGCTGGCATCTCACTCTCTTTGAATCTTCTTTATCATGCTAAGAGGAGCAGGAAAAAGCAAAAAATTTCAGAATTGCACCTTGCAATGCGGAGAAATTACTGTTTGTGCATTTACAATATTCATTGATTTTTGCCATTGAAAAACATCATGTTATTCATATACCAGAAATGTTTGAAGCTACTGACTGAACGAAAGGAGCTGGCATCTCACTCTCTTTGAATCTTCTTTATCATGCTAAGAGGAGCAGGAAAAAGCAAAAAATTTCAGAATTGCACCTTGCAATGCGGAGAAATTACTGTTTGTGCATTTACAATATTCATTGATTTTTGCCATTGAAAAACGTCCAGAAATGATTGAAGCTACTGACTGAATGAAAGGAGCTGGCATCTCACTCTGAATTTTCTTTATCATGCTAAGAGGAGCAGGAAAAAGCAAAAAATTTCAGAATTGCACCTTGCAATGCGGAGAAATTACTGTTTGTGCATTTACAATATTCATAGATTTTTGCCATTGAAAAACGTCCAGAAATGATTGAAGCTACTGACTGAATGAAAGGAGCTGGCATCTCACTCTGAATTTTCTTTATCATGCTAAGAGGAGCAGGAAAAAGCAAAAAATTTCAGAATTGCACCTTGCAATGCGGAGAAATTACTGTTTGTGCATTTACAATATTCATTGATTTTTGACATTGAAAAACATCATGTTATTCATATACCAGAAATGATTGAAGCTACTGACTGAATGAAAGGAGCTGGCATCTCACTCTCTTTGAATCTTCTTTATCATGCTAAGAGGAGCAGGAAAAAGTAAAAAATTTCAGAATTGCACCTTGCAATGCGGAGAAATTACTGTTTGTGCATTTACAATATTCAATGATTTTTGCCATTGAAAAACGTCCAGAAATGATTGAAGCTACTGACTGAATGAAAGGAGCTGGCATCTCACTCTCTTTGAATCTTCTTTATCATGCTAAGAGGAGCAGGAAAAAGCAAAAAACTTCAGAATTGCACCTTGCAATGCGGAGAAATTACTGTTTGTGCATTTACAATATTCATTGATTTTTGCCATTGAAAAACATCATGTTATTCATATACCAGAAATGATTGAAGCTACTGACTGAATAAAAGGAGCTGGCATCTCACTCTCTTTGAATCTTCTTTATCATGCTAAGAGGAGCAGGAAAAAGTAAAAAATTTCAGAATTGCACCTTGCAATGCGGAGAAATTACTGTTTGTGCATTTACAATATTCAATGATTTTTGCCTTTGAAAAACGTCCAGAAATGATTGAAGCTACTGACTGAACGAAAGGAGCTGGCATCTCACTCTCTTTGAATCTTCTTTATCATGCTAAGAGGAGCAGGAAAAAGCAAAAAATTTCAGAATTGCACCTTGCAATGCGGAGAAATTACTGTTTGTGCATTTACAATATTCATTGATTTTTGCCATTGAAAAACATCATGTTATTCATATACCAGAAATGTTTGAAGCTACTGACTGAATGAAAGGAGCTGGCATCTCACTCTCTTTGAATCTTCTTTATCATGCTAAGAGGAGCAGGAAAAAGCAAAAAATTTCAGAATTGCACCTTGCAATGCGGAGAAATTACTGTTTGTGCATTTACAATATTCATTGATTTTTGCCATTGAAAAACGTCCAGAAATGATTGAAGCTACTGACTGAATGAAAGCAGCTGGCATCTCACTCTGAATTTTCTTTATCATGCTAAGAGGAGCAGGAAAAAGCAAAAAATTTCAGAATTGCACCTTGCAATGCGGAGAAATTACTGTTTGTGCATTTACAATATTCATTGATTTTTGCCATTGAAAAACGTCCAGAAATGATTGAAGCTACTGACTGAATGAAAGGAGCTGGCATCTCACTCTCTTTGAATCATCTTTATCATGCTAAGAGGAGCAGGAAAAAGCAAAAAATTTCAGAATTGCACCTTGCAATGCGGAGAAATTACTGTTTGTGCATTTACAATATTCATTGATTTTTGCCATTGAAAAACATCATGTTATTCATATACCAGAAATGTTTGAAGCTACTGACTGAATGAAAGGAGCTGGCATCTCACTCTCTTTGAATCTTCTTTATCATGCTAAGAGGAGCAGGAAAAAGCAAAAAATTTCAGAATTGCACCTTGCAATGCGGAGAAATTACTGTTTGTGCATTTACAATATTCATTGATTTTTGCCATTGAAAAACATCCTGTTATTCATATACCAGAAATGTTTGAAGCTACTGACTGAATGAAAGGAGCTGGCATCTCACTCTCTTTGAATCTTCTTTATCATGCTTGGATTAGCAGGAAAAAGCAAAAAATTTCAGAATTGCACCTTGCAATGTGGAGATATTACTGTTTGTGCATTTACAATATTCATTGATTTTTGCCATTGAAAAACATGTTTTTCATATACCAGAAATGTTTGAAGCTACTGACTGAATGAAAGGAGCTGGCATCCCACTCTCTTTGAATCTTCTTTATCATGCTAGGATTAACAGGAAAAAGCAAAAAATTTCAGAATTGCACCTTGCAATGTGGAGATATTACTGTTTGTGCATTTACAATATTCATTGATTTTTGCCATTGAAAAACGTCCAGAAATGATTGAAGCTACTGACTGAATGAAAGCAGCTGGCATCTCACTCTGAATTTTCTTTATCATGCTAAGAGGAGCAGGAAAAAGCAAAAAATTTCAGAATTGCACCTTGCAATGCGGAGAAATTACTGTTTGTGCATTTACAATATTCATTGATTTTTGCCATTGAAAAACGTCCAGAAATGATTGAAGCTACTGACTGAATGAAAGGAGCTGGCATCTCACTCTCTTTGAATCGTCTTTATCATGCTAAGAGGAGCAGGAAAAAGCAAAAAATTTCAGAATTGCACCTTGCAATGCGGAGAAATTACTGTTTGTGCATTTACAATATTCATTGATTTTTGCCATTGAAAAACATCATGTTATTCATATACCAGAAATGTTTGAAGCTACTGACTGAATGAAAGGAGCTAGCATCTCACTCTCTTTGAATCTTCTTTATCATGCTAAGAGGAGCAGGAAAAAGCAAAAAATTTCAGAATTGCACCTTGCAATGCGGAGAAATTACTGTTTGTGCATTTACAATATTCATTGATTTTTGCCATTGAAAAACATCATGTTATTCATATACCAGAAATGTTTGAAGCTACTGACTGAATGAAAGGAGCTGGCATCTCACTCTCTTTGAATCTTCTTTATCATGCTTGGATTAGCAGGAAAAAGCAAAAAATTTCAGAATTGCACCTTGCAATGTGGAGATATTACTGTTTGTGCATTTACAATATTCATTGATTTTTGCCATTGAAAAACATGTTTTTCATATACCAGAAATGTTTGAAGCTACTGACTGAATGAAAGGAGCTGGCATCTCACTCTCTTTGAATCTTCTTTATCATGCTAGGATTAGCAGGAAAAAGCAAAAAATTTCAGAATTGCACCTTGCAATGTGGAGATATTACTGTTTGTGCATTTACAATATTCATTGATTTTTGCCATTGAAAAACATGTTTTTCATATACCAGAAATGTTTGAAGCTACTGACTGAATGAAAGGAGCTGGCATCTCACTCTCTTTGAATCTTCTTTATCATGCTAGGATTAACAGGAAAAAGCAAAAAATTTCAGAATTGCACCTTGCAATGTGGAGATATTACTGTTTGTGCATTTACAATATTCATTGATTTTTGCCATTGAAAAACGTCCAGAAATGATTGAAGCTACTGACTGAATGAAAGCAGCTGGCATCTCACTCTGAATTTTCTTTATCATGCTAAGAGGAGCAGGAAAAAGCAAAAAATTTCAGAATTGCACCTTGCAATGCGGAGAAATTACTGTTTGTGCATTTACAATATTCATTGATTTTTGCCATTGAAAAACGTCCAGAAATGATTGAAGCTACTGACTGAATGAAAGGAGCTGGCATCTCACTCTCTTTGAATCGTCTTTATCATGCTAAGAGGAACAGGAAAAAGCAAAAAATTTCAGAATTGCACCTTGCAATGCGGAGAAATTACTGTTTGTGCATTTACAATATTCATTGATTTTTGCCATTGAAAAACATCATGTTATTCATATACCAGAAATGTTTGAAGCTACTGACTGAATGAAAGGAGCTGGCATCTCACTCTCTTTGAATCTTCTTTATCATGCTAAGAGGAGCAGGAAAAAGCAAAAAATTTCAGAATTGCACCTTGCAATGCGGAGAAATTACTGTTTGTGCATTTACAATATTCATTGATTTTTGCCATTGAAAACATCATGTTATTCATATACCAGAAATGTTTGAAGCTACTGACTGAATGAAAGGAGCTGGCATCTCACTCTCTTTGAATCTTCTTTATCATGCTTGGATTAGCAGGAAAAAGCAAAAAATTTCAGAATTGCACCTTGCAATGTGGAGATATTACTGTTTGTGCATTTACAATATTCATTGATTTTTGCCATTGAAAAACATGTTTTTCATATACCAGAAATGTTTGAAGCTACTGACTGAATGAAAGGAGCTGGCATCTCACTCTCTTTGAATCTTCTTTATCATGCTAGGATTAGCAGGAAAAAGCAAAAAATTTCAGAATTGCACCTTGCAATGTGGAGATATTACTGTTTGTGCATTTACAATATTCATTGATTTTTGCCATTGAAAAACATGTTTTTCATATACCAGAAATGTTTGAAGCTACTGACTGAATGAAAGGAGCTGGCATCTCACTCTCTTTGAATCTTCTTTATCATGCTAGGATTAACAGGAAAAAGCAAAAAATTTCAGAATTGCACCTTGCAATGTGGAGATATTACTGTTTGTGCATTTACAATATTCATTGATTTTTGCCATTGAAAAACGTCCAGAAATGTTTGAAGCTACTGACTGAATGAAAGGAGCTGGCATCTCACTCTCTTTGAATCTTCTTTATCATGCTAGGATTAGCAGGAAAAAGCAAAAAATTTCAGAATTGCACCTTGCAATGTGGAGATATTGCTGTTTGTGCATTTACAATATTCATTGATTTTTGCCATTGAAAAACATGTTTTTCATATACAAGAAATGTTTGAAGCTACTGACTGAATGAAAGGAGCTGGCATCTCACTCTCTTTGAATCTTCTTTATCATGCTAGGATTAGCAGGAAAAAGCAAAAAATTTCAGAATTGCACCTTGCAATGTGGAGATATTACTGTTTGTGCATTTACAATATTCATTGATTTTTGCCATTGAAAAACGTCCAGAAATGTTTGAAGCTACTGACTGAATGAAAGGAGCTGGCATCTCACTCTCTTTGAATCTTCTTTATCATGCTAGGATTAGCAGGAAAAAGCAAAAAATTTCAGAATTGCACCTTGCAATGTGGAGATATTACTGTTTGTGCATTTACAATATTCATTGATTTTTGCCATTGAAAAACATGTTTTTCATATACCAGAAATGTTTGAAGCTACTGACGGAATGAAAGGAGCTGGCATCTCACTCTCTTTGAATCTTCTTTATCATGCTAGGATTAGCAGGAAAAAGCAAAAAATTTCAGAATTGCACCTTGCAATGTGGAGATATTACTGTTTGTGCATTTACAATATTCATTGATTTTTGCCATTGAAAAACATGTTTTTCATATACCAGAAATGTTTGAAGCTACTGACTGAATGAAAGGAGCTGGCATCTCACTGTCTTTGAATCTTCTTTATCATGCTAGGATTAACAGGAAAAAGCAAAAAATTTCAGAATTGCACCTTGCAATGTGGAGATATTACTGTTTGTGCATTTACAATATTCATTGATTTTGCCATTGAAAAACGTCCAGAAATGTTTGAAGCTACTGACTGAATGAAAGGAGCTGGCATCTCACTCTCTTTAAATCTTCTTTATCATGCTAGGATTAGCAGGAAAAAGCAAAAAAATTTCAGAATTGCACCTTGCAATGTGGAGATATTACTGTTTGTGCATTTACAATATTCATTGATTTTTGCCATTGAAAAACATGTTTTTCATATACCAGAAATGTTTGAAGCTACTGACTGAATGAAAGGAGCTGGCATCTCACTCTCTTTGAATCTTCTTTATCATGCTAGGATAAGCAGGAAAAAGCAAAAAATTTCAGAATTGCACCTTGCAATGTGGAGATATTACTGTTTGTGCATTTACAATATTCATTGATTTTTGCCATTGAAAAACATGTTTTTCATATACCAGAAATGTTTGAAGCTACTGACTTGAATGAAAGGAGCTGGCATCTCACTCTCTTTGAATCTTCTTTATCATGCTAGGATTAACAGGAAAAAGCAAAAAATTTCAGAATTGCACCTTGCAATGTGGAGATATTACTGTTTGTGCATTTACAATATTCATTGATTTTTGCCATTGAAAAACGTCCAGAAATGTTTGAAGCTACTGACTGAATGAAAGGAGCTGGTATCTCACTCTCTTTGAATCTTCTTTATCATGCTAGGATTAGCAGGAAAAAGCAAAAAATTTCAGAATTGCACCTTGCAATGTGGAGATATTACTGTTTGTGCATTTACAATATTCATTGATTTTTGCCATTGAAAAACATGTTTTTCATATACAAGAAATGTTTGAAGCTACTGACTGAATGAAAGGAGCTGGCATCTCACTCTCTTTGAATCTTCTTTATCATGCTAGGATTCGCAGGAAAAAGCAAAAAATTTCAGAATTGCACCTTGCAATGTGGAGATATTACTGTTTGTGCATTTACAATATTCATTGATTTTTGCCATTGAAAAACGTCCAGAAATGTTTGAAGCTACTGACTGAATGAAATTAGCTGGCATCTCACTCTCTTTGAATCTTCTTTATCATGCTAGGATTAGCAGGAAAAAGCAAAAAATTTCAGAATTGCACCTTGCAATGTGGAGATATTACTGTTTGTGCATTTACAATATTCATTGATTTTGCCATTGAAAAACGTCCAGAAATGTTTGAAGCTACTGACTGAATGAAAGGAGCTGGCATCTCACTCTCTTTGAATCTTCTTTATCATGCTAGGATTAGCAGGAAAAAGCAAAAAATTTCAGAATTGCACCTTGCAATGTGGAGATATTACTGTTTGTGCATTTACAATATTCATTGATTTTTGCCATTGAAAAACATGTTTTTCATATACCAGAAATGTTTGAAGCTACTGACGGAAGGAAAGGAGCTGGCATCTCACTCTCTTTGAATCTTCTTTATCATGCTAGGATTAGCAGGAAAAAGCAAAAAATTTCAGAATTGCACCTTGCAATGTGGAGATATTACTGTTTGTGCATTTACAATATTCATTGATTTTTGCCATTGAAAAACATGTTTTTCATATACAAGAAATGTTTGAAGCTACTGACTGAATGAAAGGAGCTGGCATCTCACTCTCTTTGAATCTTCTTTATCATGCTAGGATTAGCAGGAAAAAGCAAAAAATTTCAGAATTGCACCTTGCAATGTGGAGATATTACTGTTTGTGCATTTACAATATTCATTGATTTTTGCCATTGAAAAACGTCCAGAAATGTTTGAAGCTACTGACTGAATGAAAGGAGCTGGCATCTCACTCTCTTTGAATCTTCTTTATCATGCTAGGATTAGCAGGAAAAAGCAAAAAATTTCAGAATTGCACCTTGCAATGTGGAGATATTACTGTTTGTGCATTTACAATATTCATTGATTTTTGCCATTGAAAAACATGTTTTTCATATACCAGAAATGTTTGAAGCTACTGACTGAATGAAAGGAGCTGGCATCTCACTCTCTTTGAATCTTCTTTATCATGCTAGGATTAGCAGGAAAAAGGAAAAAATTTCAGAATTGCACCTTGCAATGTGGAGATATTACTGTTTGTGCATTTACAATATTCATTGATTTTTGCCATTGAAAAACATGTTTTTCATATACCAGAAATGTTTGAAGCTACTGACTGAATGAAAGGAGCTGGCATCTCACTCTCTTTAAATCTTCTTTATCATGCTAGGATTAACAGGAAAAAGCAAAAAATTTCAGAATTGCACCTTGCAATGTGGAGATATTACTGTTTGTGCATTTACAATATTCATTGATTTTTGCCATTGAAAAACGTCCAGAAATGTTTGAAGCTACTGACTGAATGAAAGTAGCTGGCATCTCACTCTCTTTGAATCTTCTTTATCATGCTAGGATTAGCAGGAAAAAGCAAAAAATTTCAGAATTGCACCTTGCAATGCGGAGAAATTACTGTTTGTGCATTTACAATATTCATTGATTTTTGCCATTGAAAAACATCAATCATTTCTGGTATATGAATAACATGATATTTTTCAATGGCAAAAATCAATGAATTTTGTAAATGCACAAACAGTAATTTCTCCGCATTGCAAGGCGCAATTCTGAAATTTTTTGCTTTTTCCTGCTCCTCTTAGCATGATAAAGAAGATTCAAAGAGAGTGAGATGCCAGCTCCTTTCATTCAGTCAGTAGCTTCAATCATTTCTGGACATTTTTCAATGGCAAAAATCAATGAATATTGTAAATGCACAAACAGTAATTTCTCCGCATTGCAAGGTGCAATTCTGAAATTTTTTGCTTTTTCCTGCTCCTCTTAGCATGATAAAGAAGATTCAAAGAGAGTGAGATGCCAGCTCCTTTCATTCAGTCAGTAGCTTCAATCATTTCTGGACGTTTTTCAATGGCAAAAATCAATGAATATTGTAAATGCACAAACAGTAATTTCTCCGCATTGCAAGGTGCAATTCTGAAATTTTTTGCTTTTTCCTGCTCCTCTTAGCATGATAAAGAAGATTCAAAGAGAGTGAGATGCCAGCTCCTTTCATTCAGTCAGTACCTTCAATCATTTCTGGACGTTTTTCAATGGCAAAAATCAATGAATATTGTAAATGCACAAACAGTAATTTCTCCGCATTGCAAGGTGCAATTCTGAAATTTTTTGCTTTTTCCTGCTCCTCTTAGCATGATAAAGAAGATTCAAAGAGAGTGAGATGCCAGCTCCTTTCATTCAGTCAGTAGCTTCAATCATTTCTGGACGCTTTTCAATGGCAAAAATCAATGAATATTGTAAATGCACAAACTGTAATTTCTCCGCATTGCAAGGTGCAATTCTGAAATTTTTTGCTTTTTCCTGCTCCTCTTAGCATGATAAAGAAGATTCAAAGAGAGTGAGATGCCAGCTCCTTTCATTCAGTCAGTAGCTTCAATCATTTCTGGTATATGAATAACATGATGTTTTTCAATAGCAAAAATCAATGAATATTGTAAATGCACAAACAGTAATTTCTCCGCATTGCAAGGTGCAATTCTGAAATTTTTTGCTTTTTCCTGCTCCTCTTAGCATGATAAAGAAGATTCAAAGAGAGTGAGATGCCAGCTCCTTTCATTCAGTCAGTAGCTTCAATCATTTCTGGACGTTTTTCAATGGCAAAAATCAATGAATATTGTAAATGCACAAACAGTAATTTCTCCGCATTGCAAGGTGCAATTCTGAAATTTTTTGCTTTTTCCTGCTCCTCTTAGCATGATAAAGAAGATTCAAAGAGAGTGAGATGCCAGCTCCTTTCATTCAGTCAGTAGCTTCAATCATTTCTGGTATATGAATAACATGATGTTTTTCAATAGCAAAAATCAATGAATATTGTAAATGCACAAACAGTAATTTCTCCGCATTGCAAGGTGCAATTCTGAAATTTTTTGCTTTTTCCTGCTCCTCTTAGCATGATAAAGAAGATTCAAAGAGAGTGAGATGCCAGCTCCTTTCATTCAGTCAGTAGCTTCAATCATTTCTGGACGTTTTTCAATGGCAAAAATCAATGAATATTGTAAATGCACAAACAGTAATTTCTCCGCATTGCAAGGTGCAATTCTGAAATTTTTTGCTTTTTCCTGCTCCTCTTAGCATGATAAAGAAGATTCAAAGAGAGTGAGATGCCAGCTCCTTTCATTCAGTCAGTAGCTTCAATCATTTCTGGACGTTTTTCAATGGCAAAAATCAATGAATATTGTAAATGCACAAACTATAATTTCTCCGCATTGCAAGGTGCAATTCTGAAATTTTTTGCTTTTTCCTGCTCCTCTTAGCATGATAAAGAAGATTCAAAGAGAGTGAGATGCCAGCTCCTTTCATTCAGTCAGTAGCTTCAATCATTTCTGGTATATGAATAACATGATGTTTTTCAATAGCAAAAATCAATGAATATTGTAAATGCACAAACAGTAATTTCTCCGCATTGCAAGGTGCAATTCTGAAATTTTTTGCTTTTTCCTGCTCCTCTTAGCATGATAAAGAAGATTCAAAGAGAGTGAGATGCCAGCTCCTTTCATTCAGTCAGTAGCTTCAATCATTTCTGGACGTTTTTCAATGGCAAAAATCAATGAATATTGTAAATGCACAAACAGTAATTTCTCCGCATTGCAAGGTGCAATTCTGAAATTTTTTGCTTTTTCCTGCTCCTCTTAGCATGATAAACAAGATTCAAAGAGAGTGAGATGCCAGCTCCTTTCATTCAGTCAGTAGCTTCAATCATTTCTGGACGTTTTTCAATGGCAAAAATCATTGAATATTGTAAATGCACAAACAGTAATTTCTCCGCATTGCAAGGTGCAATTCTGAAATTTTTTGCTTTTTCCTGCTCCTCTTAGCATGATAAAGAAGATTCAAAGAGAGTGAGATGCCAGCTCCTTTCATTCAGTCAGTAGCTTCAAACATTTCTGGTATATGAATAACATGATGTTTTTCAATGGCAAAAATCAATGAATATTGTAAATGCACAAACAGTAATTTCTCCGCATTGCAAGGTGCAATTCTGAAATTTTTTGCTTTTTCCTGCTCCTCTTAGCATGATAAAGAAGATTCAAAGAGAGTGAGATGCCAGCTCCTTTCGTTCAGTCAGTAGCTTCAATCATTTCTGGACGTTTTTCAATGGCAAAAATCATTGAATATTATAAATGCACAAACAGTAATTTCTCCGCATTGCAAGGTGCAATTCTGAAATTTTTTACTTTTTCCTGCTCCTCTTAGCATGATAAAGAAGATTCAAAGAGAGTGAGATGCCAGCTCCTTTCATTCAGTCAGTAGCTTCAATCATTTCTGGTATATGAATAACATGATGTTTTTCAATGGCAAAAATCAATGAATATTGTAAATGCACAAACAGTAATTTCTCCGCATTGCAAGGTGCAATTCTGAAATTTTTTGCTTTTTCCTGCTCCTCTTAGCATGATAAAGAAGATTCAAAGAGAGTGAGATGCCAGCTCCTTTCATTCAGTCAGTAGCTTCAATCATTTCTGGACGTTTTTCAATGGCAAAAATCAATGAATATTGTAAATGCACAAACAGTAATTTCTCCGCATTGCAAGGTGCAATTCTGAAATTTTTTGCTTTTTCCTGCTCCTCTTAGCATGATAAAGAAGATTCAAAGAGAGTGAGATGCCAGCTCCTTTCATTCAGTCAGTAGCTTCAATCATTTCTGGACGTTTTTCAATGGCAAAAATCATTGAATATTGTAAATGCACAAACAGTAATTTCTCCGCATTGCAAGGTGCAATTCTGAAATTTTTTACTTTTTCCTGCTCCTCTTAGCATGATAAAGAAGATTCAAAGAGAGTGAGATGCCAGCTCCTTTCATTCAGTCAGTAGCTTCAATCATTTCTGGTATATGAATAACATGATGTTTTCAATCGCAAAAATCAATGAATATTGTAAATGCACAAACAGTAATTTCTCCGCATTGCAAGGTGCAATTCTGAAATGTTTTGCTTTTTCCTGCTCCTCTTAGCATGACAAAGAAGATTCAAAGAGAGTGAGATGCCAGATCCTTTCCTTCAGTCAGTAGCTTCAATCATTTCTGGTATATGAATAACATGATGTTTTTCAATGGCAAAAATCAATGAATTTTGTAAATGCACAAACAGTAATTTCTCCGCATTGCAAGGCGCAATTCTGAAATTTTTTGCTTTTTCCTGCTCCTCTTAGCATGATAAAGAAGATTCAAAGAGAGTGAGATGCCAGCTCCTTTCATTCAGTCAGTAGCTTCAATCATTTCTGGACATTTTTCAATGGCAAAAATCAATGAATATTGTAAATGCACAAACAGTAATTTCTCCGCATTGCAAGGTGCAATTCTGAAATTTTTTGCTTTTTCCTGCTCCTCTTAGCATGATAAAGAAGATTCAAAGAGAGTGAGATGCCAGCTCCTTTCATTCAGTCAGTAGCTTCAATCATTTCTGGACGTTTTTCAATGGCAAAAATCAATGAATATTGTAAATGCACAAACAGTAATTTCTCCGCATTGCAAGGTGCAATTCTGAAATTTTTTGCTTTTTCCTGCTCCTCTTAGCATGATAAAGAAGATTCAAAGAGAGTGAGATGCCAGCTCCTTTCATTCAGTCAGTAGCTTCAATCATTTCTGGACGTTTTTCAATGGCAAAAATCATTGAATATTGTAAATGCACAAACAGTAATTTCTCCGCATTGCAAGGTGCAATTCTGAAATTTTTTACTTTTTCCTGCTCCTCTTAGCATGATAAAGAAGATTCAAAGAGAGTGAGATGCCAGCTCCTTTCATTCAGTCAGTAGCTTCAATCATTTCTGGACGCTTTTCAATGGCAAAAATCAATGAATATTGTAAATGCACAAACTGTAATTTCTCCGCATTGCAAGGTGCAATTCTGAAATTTTTTGCTTTTTCCTGCTCCTCTTAGCATGATAAAGAAGATTCAAAGAGAGTGAGATGCCAGCTCCTTTCATTCAGTCAGTAGCTTCAATCATTTCTGGTATATGAATAACATGATGTTTTTCAATAGCAAAAATCAATGAATATTGTAAATGCACAAACAGTAATTTCTCCGCATTGCAAGGTGCAATTCTGAAATTTTTTGCTTTTTCCTGCTCCTCTTAGCATGATAAAGAAGATTCAAAGAGAGTGAGATGCCAGCTCCTTTCATTCAGTCAGTAGCTTCAATCATTTCTGGACGTTTTTCAATGGCAAAAATCAATGAATATTGTAAATGCACAAACAGTAATTTCTCCGCATTGCAAGGTGCAATTCTGAAATTTTTTGCTTTTTCCTGCTCCTCTTAGCATGATAAAGAAGATTCAAAGAGAGTGAGATGCCAGCTCCTTTCATTCAGTCAGTAGCTTCAATCATTTCTGGACGTTTTTCAATGGCAAAAATCAATGAATATTGTAAATGCACAAACTATAATTTCTCCGCATTGCAAGGTGCAATTCTGAAATTTTTTGCTTTTTCCTGCTCCTCTTAGCATGATAAAGAAGATTCAAAGAGAGTGAGATGCCAGCTCCTTTCATTCAGTCAGTAGCTTCAATCATTTCTGGTATATGAATAACATGATGTTTTTCAATAGCAAAAATCAATGAATATTGTAAATGCACAAACAGTAATTTCTCCGCATTGCAAGGTGCAATTCTGAAATTTTTTGCTTTTTCCTGCTCCTCTTAGCATGATAAAGAAGATTCAAAGAGAGTGAGATGCCAGCTCCTTTCATTCAGTCAGTAGCTTCAATCATTTCGGGACGTTTTTCAATGGCAAAAATCAATGAATATTGTAAATGCACAAACAGTAATTTCTCCGCATTGCAAGGTGCAATTCTGAAATTTTTTGCTTTTTCCTGCTCCTCTTAGCATGATAAACAAGATTCAAAGAGAGTGAGATGCCAGCTCCTTTCATTCAGTCAGTAGCTTCAATCATTTCTGGACGTTTTTCAATGGCAAAAATCATTGAATATTGTAAATGCACAAACAGTAATTTCTCCGCATTGCAAGGTGCAATTCTGAAATTTTTTGCTTTTTCCTGCTCCTCTTAGCATGATAAAGAAGATTCAAAGAGAGTGAGATGCCAGCTCCTTTCATTCAGTCAGTAGCTTCAAACATTTCTGGTATATGAATAACATGATGTTTTTCAATGGCAAAAATCAATGAATATTGTAAATGCACAAACAGTAATTTCTCCGCATTGCAAGGTGCAATTCTGAAATTTTTTGCTTTTTCCTGCTCCTCTTAGCATGATAAAGAAGATTCAAAGAGAGTGAGATGCCAGCTCCTTTCGTTCAGTCAGTAGCTTCAATCATTTCTGGACGTTTTTCAATGGCAAAAATCATTGAATATTATAAATGCACAAACAGTAATTTCTCCGCATTGCAAGGTGCAATTCTGAAATTTTTTACTTTTTCCTGCTCCTCTTAGCATGATAAAGAAGATTCAAAGAGAGTGAGATGCCAGCTCCTTTCATTCAGTCAGTAGCTTCAATCATTTCTGGTATATGAATAACATGATGTTTTTCAATGGCAAAAATCAATGAATATTGTAAATGCACAAACAGTAATTTCTCCGCATTGCAAGGTGCAATTCTGAAATTTTTTGCTTTTTCCTGCTCCTCTTAGCATGATAAAGAAGATTCAAAGAGAGTGAGATGCCAGCTCCTTTCATTCAGTCAGTAGCTTCAATCATTTCTGGACGTTTTTCAATGGCAAAAATCAATGAATATTGTAAATGCACAAACAGTAATTTCTCCGCATTGCAAGGTGCAATTCTGAAATTTTTTGCTTTTTCCTGCTCCTCTTAGCATGATAAAGAAGATTCAAAGAGAGTGAGATGCCAGCTCCTTTCATTCAGTCAGTAGCTTCAATCATTTCTGGACGTTTTTCAATGGCAAAAATCATTGAATATTGTAAATGCACAAACAGTAATTTCTCCGCATTGCAAGGTGCAATTCTGAAATTTTTTACTTTTTCCTGCTCCTCTTAGCATGATAAAGAAGATTCAAAGAGAGTGAGATGCCAGCTCCTTTCATTCAGTCAGTAGCTTCAATCATTTCTGGTATATGAATAACATGATGTTTTTCAATCGCAAAAATCAATGAATATTGTAAATGCACAAACAGTAATTTCTCCGCATTGCAAGGTGCAATTCTGAAATGTTTTGCTTTTTCCTGCTCCTCTTAGCATGACAAAGAAGATTCAAAGAGAGTGAGATGCCAGATCCTTTCCTTCAGTCAGTAGCTTCAATCATTTCTGGTATATGAATAACATGATGTTTTTCAATGGCAAAAATCAATGAATTTTGTAAATGCACAAACAGTAATTTCTCCGCATTGCAAGGCGCAATTCTGAAATTTTTTGCTTTTTCCTGCTCCTCTTAGCATGATAAAGAAGATTCAAAGAGAGTGAGATGCCAGCTCCTTTCATTCAGTCAGTAGCTTCAATCATTTCTGGACATTTTTCAATGGCAAAAATCAATGAATATTGTAAATGCACAAACAGTAATTTCTCCGCATTGCAAGGTGCAATTCTGAAATTTTTTGCTTTTTCCTGCTCCTCTTAGCATGATAAAGAAGATTCAAAGAGAGTGAGATGCCAGCTCCTTTCATTCAGTCAGTAGCTTCAATCATTTCTGGACGTTTTTCAATGGCAAAAATCAATGAATATTGTAAATGCACAAACAGTAATTTCTCCGCATTGCAAGGTGCAATTCTGAAATTTTTTGCTTTTTCCTGCTCCTCTTAGCATGATAAAGAAGATTCAAAGAGAGTGAGATGCCAGCTCCTTTCATTCAGTCAGTAGCTTCAATCATTTCTGGACGTTTTTCAATGGCAAAAATCATTGAATATTGTAAATGCACAAACAGTAATTTCTCCGCATTGCAAGGTGCAATTCTGAAATTTTTTACTTTTTCCTGCTCCTCTTAGCATGATAAAGAAGATTCAAAGAGAGTGAGATGCCAGCTCCTTTCATTCAGTCAGTAGCTGCAATCATTTCTGGTATATGAATAACATGATGTTTTTCAATCGCAAAAATCAATGAATATTGTAAATGCACAAACAGTAATTTCTCCGCATTGCAAGGTGCAATTCTGAAATGTTTTGCTTTTTCCTGCTCCTCTTAGCATGATAAAGAAGATTCAAAGAGAGTGAGATGCCAGCTCCTTTCATTCAGTCAGTAGCTTCAATCATTTCTGGACGTTTTTCAATGGCAAAAATCAATGAATATTGTAAATGCACAAACAGTAATTTCTCCGCATTGCAAGGTGCAATTCTGAAATTTTTTGCTTTTTCCTGCTCCTCTTAGCATGACAAAGAAGATTCAAAGAGAGTGAGATGCCAGATCCTTTCCTTCAGTCAGTAGCTTCAATCATTTCTGGTATATGAATAACATGATGTTTTTCAATGGCAAAAATCAATGAATTTTGTAAATGCACAAACAGTAATTTCTCCGCATTGCAAGGCGCAATTCTGAAATTTTTTGCTTTTTCCTGCTCCTCTTAGCATGATAAAGAAGATTCAAAGAGAGTGAGATGCCAGCTCCTTTCATTCAGTCAGTAGCTTCAATCATTTCTGGACATTTTTCAATGGCAAAAATCAATGAATATTGTAAATGCACAAACAGTAATTTCTCCGCATTGCAAGGTGCAATTCTGAAATTTTTTGCTTTTTCCTGCTCCTCTTAGCATGATAAAGAAGATTCAAAGAGAGTGAGATGCCAGCTCCTTTCATTCAGTCAGTAGCTTCAATCATTTCTGGACGTTTTTCAATGGCAAAAATCAATGAATATTGTAAATGCACAAACAGTAATTTCTCCGCATTGCAAGGTGCAATTCTGAAATTTTTTGCTTTTTCCTGCTCCTCTTAGCATGATAAAGAAGATTCAAAGAGAGTGAGATGCCAGCTCCTTTCATTCAGTCAGTAGCTTCAATCATTTCTGGACGTTTTTCAATGGCAAAAATCAATGAATATTGTAAATGCACAAACTGCAATTTCTCCGCATTGCAAGGTGCAATTCTGAAATTTTTTGCTTTTTCCTGCTCCTCTTAGCATGATAAAGAAGATTCAAAGAGAGTGAGATGCCAGCTCCTTTCATTCAGTCAGTAGCTTCAATCATTTCTGGTATATGAATAACATGATGTTTTTCAATGGCAAAAATCAATGAATATTGTAAATGCACAAACAGTAATTTCTCCGCATTGCAAGGTGCAATTCTGAAATTTTTTGCTTTTTCCTGCTCCTCTTAGCATGATAAAGAAGATTCAAAGAGAGTGAGATGCCAGCTCCTTTCATTCAGTCAGTAGCTTCAATCATTTCTGGACGTTTTTCAATGGCAAAAATCATTGAATATTGTAAATGCACAAACAGTAATTTCTCCGCATTGCAAGGTGCAATTCTGAAATTTTTTACTTTTTCCTGCTCCTCTTAGCATGATAAAGAAGATTCAAAGAGAGTGAGATGCCAGCTCCTTTCATTCAGTCAGTAGCTTCAATCATTTCTGGTATATGAATAACATGATGTTTTTCAATCGCAAAAATCAATGAATATTGTAAATGCACAAACAGTAATTTCTCCGCATTGCAAGGTGCAATTCTGAAATGTTTTGCTTTTTCCTGCTCCTCTTAGCATGATAAAGAAGATTCAAAGAGAGTGAGATGCCAGCTCCTTTCATTCAGTCAGTAGCTTCAATCATTTCTGGACGTTTTTCAATGGCAAAAATCAATGAATATTGTAAATGCACAAACAGTAATTTCTCCGCATTGCAAGGTGCAATTCTGAAATTTTTTGCTTCTTCCTGCTCCTCTTAGCATGACAAAGAAGATTCAAAGAGAGTGAGATGCCAGATCCTTTCCTTCAGTCAGTAGCTTCAATCATTTCTGGTATATGAATAACATGATGTTTTTCAATGGCAAAAATCAATGAATTTTGTAAATGCACAAACAGTAATTTCTCCGCATTGCAAGGCGCAATTCTGAAATTTTTTGCTTTTTCCTGCTCCTCTTAGCATGATAAAGAAGATTCATAGAGAGTGAGATGCCAGCTCCTTTCATTCAGTCAGTAGCTTCAACCATTTCTGGACATTTTTCAATGGCAAAAATCAATGAATATTGTAAATGCACAAACAGTAATTTCTCCGCATTGCAAGGTGCAATTCTGAAATTTTTTGCTTTTTCCTGCTCCTCTTAGCATGATAAAGAAGATTCAAAGAGAGTGAGATGCCAGCTCCTTTCATTCAGTCAGTAGCTTCAATCATTTCTGGACGTTTTTCAATGGCAAAAATCAATGAATATTGTAAATGCACAAACAGTAATTTCTCCGCATTGCAAGGTGCAATTCTGAAATTTTTTGCTTTTTCCTGCTCCTCTTAGCATGATAAAGAAGATTCAAAGAGAGTGAGATGCCAGCTCCTTTCATTCAGTCAGTAGCTTCAATCATTTCTGGACGTTTTTCAATGGCAAAAATCATTGAATATTGTAAATGCACAAACAGTAATTTCTCCGCATTGCAAGGTGCAATTCTGAAATTTTTTACTTTTTCCTGCTCCTCTTAGCATGATAAAGAAGACTCAAAGAGAGTGAGATGCCAGCTCCTTTCATTCAGTCAGTAGCTTCAATCATTTCTGGTATATGAATAACATGATGTTTTTCAATCGCAAAAATCAATGAATATTGTAAATGCACAAACAGTAATTTCTCCGCATTGCAAGGTGCAATTCTGAAATGTTTTGCTTTTTCCTGCTCCTCTTAGCATGATAAAGAAGATTCAAAGAGAGTGAGATGCCAGCTCCTTTCATTCAGTCAGTAGCTTCAATCATTTCTGGACGTTTTTCAATGGCAAAAATCAATGAATATTGTAAATGCACAAACAGTAATTTCTCCGCATTGCAAGGTGCAATTCTGAAATTTTTTGCTTTTTCCTGCTCCTCTTAGCATGACAAAGAAGATTCAAAGAGAGTGAGATGCCAGATCCTTTCCTTCAGTCAGTAGCTTCAATCATTTCTGGTATATGAATAACATGATGTTTTTCAATGGCAAAAATCAATGAATTTTGTAAATGCACAAACAGTAATTTCTCCGCATTGCAAGGCGCAATTCTGAAATTTTTTGCTTTTTCCTGCTCCTCTTAGCATGATAAAGAAGATTCAAAGAGAGTGAGATGCCAGCTCCTTTCATTCAGTCAGTAGCTTCAATCATTTCTGGACATTTTTCAATGGCAAAAATCAATGAATATTGTAAATGCACAAACAGTAATTTCTCCGCATTGCAATTTGCAATTCTGAAATTTTTTGCTTTTTCCTGCTCCTCTTAGCATGATAAAGAAGATTCAAAGAGAGTGAGATGCCAGCTCCTTTCATTCAGTCAGTAGCTTCAATCATTTCTGGACGTTTTTCAATGGCAAAAATCAATGAATATTGTAAATGCACAAACAGTAATTTCTCCGCATTGCAAGGTGCAATTCTGAAATTTTTTGCTTTTTCCTGCTCCTCTTAGCATGATAAAGAAGATTCAAAGAGAGTGAGATGCCAGCTCCTTTCATTCAGTCAGCAGCTTCAATCATTTCTGGACGTTTTTCAATGGCAAAAATCAATGAATATTGTAAATGCACAAACTGCAATTTCTCCGCATTGCAAGGTGCAATTCTGAAATTTTTTGCTTTTTCCTGCTCCTCTTAGCATGATAAAGAAGATTCAAAGAGAGTGAGATGCCAGCTCCTTTCATTCAGTCAGTAGCTTCAATCATTTCTGGTATATGAATAACATGATGTTTTTCAATGGCAAAAATCAATGAATATTGTAAATGCACAAACAGTAATTTCTCCGCATTGCAAGGTGCAATTCTGAAATTTTTTGCTTTTTCCTGCTCCTCTTAGCATGATAAAGAAGATTCAAAGAGAGTGAGATGCCAGCTCCTTTCATTCAGTCAGTAGCTTCAATCATTTCTGGACGTTTTTCAATGGCAAAAATCAATGAATATTGTAAATGCACAAACTGCAATTTCTCCGCATTGCAAGGTGCAATTCTGAAATTTTTTGCTTTTTCCTGCTCCTCTTAGCATGATAAAGAAGATTCAAAGAGAGTGAGATGCCAGCTCCTTTCATTCAGTCAGTAGCTTCAATCATTTCTGGTATATGAATAACATGATGTTTTTCAATAGCAAAAATCAATGAATATTGTAAATGCACAAACAGCAATTTCTCCGCATTGCAAGGTGCAATTCTGAAATTTTTGGCTTTTTCCTGCTCCTCTTAGCATGATAAAGAAGATTCAAAGAGAGTGAGATGCCAGCTCCTTTCATTCAGTCAGTAGCTTCAATCATTTCTGGACGTTTTTCAATGGCAAAAATCAATGAATATTGTAAATGCACAAACACTAATTTCTCCGCATTGCAAGGTGCAATTCTGAAATTTTTTGCTTTTTCCTGCTCCTCTTAGCATGATAAACAAGATTCAAAGAGAGTGAGATGCCAGCTCCTTTCATTCAGTCAGTAGCTTCAATCATTTCTGGACGTTTTTCAATGGCAAAAATCATTGAATATTGTAAATGCACAAACAGTAATTTCTCCGCATTGCAAGGTGCAATTCTGAAATTTTTTACTTTTTCCTGCTCCTCTTAGCATGATAAAGAAGATTCAAAGAGAATGAGATGCCAGCTCCTTTCATTCAGTCAGTAGCTTCAATCATTTCTGGTATATGAATAACATGATGTTTTTCAATTGCAAAAATCAATGAATATTGTAAATGCACAAACAGTAATTTCTCCGCATTGCAAGGTGCAATTCTGAAATTTTTTGCTTTTTCCTGCTCCTCTTAGCATGATAAAGAAGATTCAAAGAGAGTGAGATGCCAGCTCCTTTCATTCAGTCAGTAGCTTCAATCATTTCTGGACGTTTTTCAATGGCAAAAATCAATGAATATTGTAAATGCACAAACAGTAATTTCTCCGCATTGCAAGGTGCAATTCTGAAATTTTTTGCTTTTTCCTGCTCCTCTTAGCATGATAAAGAAGATTCAAAGAGAGTGAGATGCCAGCTCCTTTCCTTCAGTCAGTAGCTTCAATCATTTCTGGTATATGAATAACATGATGTTTTTCAATGGCAAAAATCAATGAATTTTGTAAATGCACAAACAGTAATTTCTCCGCATTGCAAGGCGCAATTCTGAAATTTTTTGCTTTTTCCTGCTCCTCTTAGCATGATAAAGAAGATTCAAAGAGAGTGAGATGCCAGCTCCTTTCATTCAGTCAGTAGCTTCAATCATTTCTGGACATTTTTCAATGGCAAAAATCAATGAATATTGTAAATGCACAAACAGTAATTTCTCCGCATTGCAAGGTGCAATTCTGAAATTTTTTGCTTTTTCCTGCTCCTCTTAGCATGATAAAGAAGATTCAAAGAGAGTGAGATGCCAGCTCCTTTCATTCAGTCAGTAGCTTCAATCATTTCTGGACGCTTTTCAATGGCAAAAATCAATGAATATTGTAAATGCACAAACTGTAATTTCTCCGCATTGCAAGGTGCAATTCTGAAATTTTTTGCTTTTTCCTGCTCCTCTTAGCATGATAAAGAAGATTCAAAGAGAGTGAGATGCCAGCTCCTTTCATTCAGTCAGTAGCTTCAATCATTTCTGGTATATGAATAACATGATGTTTTTCAATAGCAAAAATCAATGAATATTGTAAATGCACAAACAGTAATTTCTCCGCATTGCAAGGTGCAATTCTGAAATTTTTTGCTTTTTCCTGCTCCTCTTAGCATGATAAAGAAGATTCAAAGAGAGTGAGATGCCAGCTCCTTTCATTCAGTCAGTAGCTTCAATCATTTCTGGACGTTTTTCAATGGCAAAAATCAATGAATATTGTAAATGCACAAACAGTAATTTCTCCGCATTGCAAGGTGCAATTCTGAAATTTTTTGCTTTTTCCTGCTCCTCTTAGCATGATAAAGAAGATTCAAAGAGAGTGAGATGCCAGCTCCTTTCATTCAGTCAGTAGCTTCAATCATTTCTGGACGTTTTTCAATGGCAAAAATCAATGAATATTGTAAATGCACAAACTATAATTTCTCCGCATTGCAAGGTGCAATTCTGAAATTTTTTGCTTTTTCCTGCTCCTCTTAGCATGATAAAGAAGATTCAAAGAGAGTGAGATGCCAGCTCCTTTCATTCAGTCAGTAGCTTCAATCATTTCTGGTATATGAATAACATGATGTTTTTCAATAGCAAAAATCAATGAATATTGTAAATGCACAAACAGTAATTTCTCCGCATTGCAAGGTGCAATTCTGAAATTTTTTGCTTTTTCCTGCTCCTCTTAGCATGATAAAGAAGATTCAAAGAGAGTGAGATGCCAGCTCCTTTCATTCAGTCAGTAGCTTCAATCATTTCTGGACGTTTTTCAATGGCAAAAATCAATGAATATTGTAAATGCGCAAACAGTAATTTCTCCGCATTGCAAGGTGCAATTCTGAAATTTTTTGCTTTTTCCTGCTCCTCTTAGCATGATAAACAAGATTCAAAGAGAGTGAGATGCCAGCTCCTTTCATTCAGTCAGTAGCTTCAATCATTTCTGGACGTTTTTCAATGGCAAAAATCATTGAATATTGTAAATGCACAAACAGTAATTTCTCCGCATTGCAAGGTGCAATTCTGAAATTTTTTGCTTTTTCCTGCTCTTCTTAGCATGATAAAGAAGATTCAAAGAGAGTGAGATGCCAGCTCCTTTCATTCAGTCAGTAGCTTCAAACATTTCTGGTATATGAATAACATGATGTTTTTCAATGGCAAAAATCAATGAATATTGTAAATGCACAAACAGTAATTTCTCCGCATTGCAAGGTGCAATTCTGAAATTTTTTGCTTTTTCCTGCTCCTCTTAGCATGATAAAGAAGATTCAAAGAGAGTGAGATGCCAGCTCCTTTCGTTCAGTCAGTAGCTTCAATCATTTCTGGACGTTTTTCAATGGCAAAAATCATTGAATATTATAAATGCACAAACAGTAATTTCTCCGCATTGCAAGGTGCAATTCTGAAATTTTTTACTTTTTCCTGCTCCTCTTAGCATGATAAAGAAGATTCAAAGAGAGTGAGATGCCAGCTCCTTTCATTCAGTCAGTAGCTTCAATCATTTCTGGACGTTTTTCAATGGCAAAAATCAATGAATATTGTAAATGCACAAACAGTATTTTCTCCGCATTGCAAGGTGCAATTCTGAAATTTTTTGCTTTTTCCTGCTCCTCTTAGCATGATAAAGAAGATTCAAAGAGAGTGAGATGCCAGCTCCTTTCATTCAGTCAGTAGCTTCAATCATTTCTGGACGTTTTTCAATGGCAAAAATCATTGAATATTGTAAATGCACAAACAGTAATTTCTCCGCATTGCAAGGTGCAATTCTGAAATTTTTTACTTTTTCCTGCTCCTCTTAGCATGATAAAGAAGACTCAAAGAGAGTGAGATGCCAGCTCCTTTCATTCAGTCAGTAGCTTCAATCATTTCTGGTATATGATTAACATGATGTTTTTCAATCGCAAAAATCAATGAATATTGTAAATGCACAAACAGTAATTTCTCCGCATTGCAAGGTGCAATTCTGAAATGTTTTGCTTTTTCCTGCTCCTCTTAGCATGATAAAGAAGATTCAAAGAGAGTGAGATGCCAGCTCCTTTCATTCAGTCAGTAGCTTCAATCATTTCTGGACGTTTTTCAATGGCAAAAATCAATGAATATTGTAAATGCACAAACAGTAATTTCTCCGCATTGCAAGGTGCAATTCTGAAATTTTTTGCTTTTTCCTGCTCCTCTTAGCATGACAAAGAAGATTCAAAGAGAGTGAGATGCCAGATCCTTTCCTTCAGTCAGTAGCTTCAATCATTTCTGGTATATGAATAACATGATGTTTTTCAATGGCAAAAATCAATGAATTTTGTAAATGCACAAACAGTAATTTCTCCGCATTGCAAGGCGCAATTCTGAAATTTTTTGCTTTTTCCTGCTCCTCTTAGCATGATAAAGAAGATTCAAAGAGAGTGAGATGCCAGCTCCTTTCATTCAGTCAGTAGCTTCAATCATTTCTGGACATTTTTCAATGGCAAAAATCAATGAATATTGTAAATGCACAAACAGTAATTTCTCCGCATTGCAATTTGCAATTCTGAAATTTTTTGCTTTTTCCTGCTCCTCTTAGCATGATAAAGAAGATTCAAAGAGAGTGAGATGCCAGCTCCTTTCATTCAGTCAGTAGCTTCAATCATTTCTGGACGTTTTTCAATGGCAAAAATCAATGAATATTGTAAATGCACAAACAGTAATTTCTCCGCATTGCAAGGTGCAATTCTGAAATTTTTTGCTTTTTCCTGCTCCTCTTAGCATGATAAAGAAGATTCAAAGAGAGTGAGATGCCAGCTCCTTTCATTCAGTCAGTAGCTTCAATCATTTCTGGACGTTTTTCAATGGCAAAAATCAATGAATATTGTAAATGCACAAACTGCAATTTCTCCGCATTGCAAGGTGCAATTCTGAAATTTTTTGCTTTTTCCTGCTCCTCTTAGCATGATAAAGAAGATTCAAAGAGAGTGAGATGCCAGCTCCTTTCATTCAGTCAGTAGCTTCAATCATTTCTGGTATATGAATAACATGATGTTTTTCAATGGCAAAAATCAATGAATATTGTAAATGCACAAACAGTAATTTCTCCGCATTGCAAGGTGCAATTCTGAAATTTTTTGCTTTTTCCTGCTCCTCTTAGCATGATAAAGAAGATTCAAAGAGAGTGAGATGCCAGCTCCTTTCATTCAGTCAGTAGCTTCAATCATTTCTGGACGTTTTTCAATGGCAAAAATCAATGAATATTGTAAATGCACAAACTGCAATTTCTCCGCATTGCAAGGTGCAATTCTGAAATTTTTTGCTTTTTCCTGCTCCTCTTAGCATGATAAAGAAGATTCAAAGAGAGTGAGATGCCAGCTCCTTTCATTCAGTCAGTAGCTTCAATCATTTCTGGTATATGAATAACATGATGTTTTTCAATAGCAAAAATCAATGAATATTGTAAATGCACAAACAGCAATTTCTCCGCATTGCAAGGTGCAATTCTGAAATTTTTGGCTTTTTCCTGCTCCTCTTAGCATGATAAAGAAGATTCAAAGAGAGTGAGATGCCAGCTCCTTTCATTCAGTCAGTAGCTTCAATCATTTCTGGACGTTTTTCAATGGCAAAAATCAATGAATATTGTAAATGCACAAACACTAATTTCTCCGCATTGCAAGGTGCAATTCTGAAATTTTTTGCTTTTTCCTGCTCCTCTTAGCATGATAAACAAGATTCAAAGAGAGTGAGATGCCAGCTCCTTTCATTCAGTCAGTAGCTTCAATCATTTCTGGACGTTTTTCAATGGCAAAAATCATTGAATATTGTAAATGCACAAACAGTAATTTCTCCGCATTGCAAGGTGCAATTCTGAAATTTTTTACTTTTTCCTGCTCCTCTTAGCATGATAAAGAAGATTCAAAGAGAATGAGATGCCAGCTCCTTTCATTCAGTCAGTAGCTTCAATCATTTCTGGTATATGAATAACATGATGTTTTTCAATTGCAAAAATCAATGAATATTGTAAATGCACAAACAGTAATTTCTCCGCATTGCAAGGTGCAATTCTGAAATTTTTTGCTTTTTCCTGCTCCTCTTAGCATGATAAAGAAGATTCAAAGAGAGTGAGATGCCAGCTCCTTTCATTCAGTCAGTAGCTTCAATCATTTCTGGACGTTTTTCAATGGCAAAAATCAATGAATATTGTAAATGCACAAACAGTAATTTCTCCGCATTGCAAGGTGCAATTCTGAAATTTTTTGCTTTTTCCTGCTCCTCTTAGCATGATAAAGAAGATTCAAAGAGAGTGAGATGCCAGCTCCTTTCCTTCAGTCAGTAGCTTCAATCATTTCTGGTATATGAATAACATGATGTTTTTCAATGGCAAAAATCAATGAATTTTGTAAATGCACAAACAGTAATTTCTCCGCATTGCAAGGCGCAATTCTGAAATTTTTTGCTTTTTCCTGCTCCTCTTAGCATGATAAAGAAGATTCAAAGAGAGTGAGATGCCAGCTCCTTTCATTCAGTCAGTAGCTTCAATCATTTCTGGACATTTTTCAATGGCAAAAATCAATGAATATTGTAAATGCACAAACAGTAATTTCTCCGCATTGCAAGGTGCAATTCTGAAATTTTTTGCTTTTTCCTGCTCCTCTTAGCATGATAAAGAAGATTCAAAGAGAGTGAGATGCCAGCTCCTTTCATTCAGTCAGTAGCTTCAATCATTTCTGGACGCTTTTCAATGGCAAAAATCAATGAATATTGTAAATGCACAAACTGTAATTTCTCCGCATTGCAAGGTGCAATTCTGAAATTTTTTGCTTTTTCCTGCTCCTCTTAGCATGATAAAGAAGATTCAAAGAGAGTGAGATGCCAGCTCCTTTCATTCAGTCAGTAGCTTCAATCATTTCTGGTATATGAATAACACGATGTTTTTCAATAGCAAAAATCAATGAATATTGTAAATGCACAAACAGTAATTTCTCCGCATTGCAAGGTGCAATTCTGAAATTTTTTGCTTTTTCCTGCTCCTCTTAGCATGATAAAGAAGATTCAAAGAGAGTGAGATGCCAGCTCCTTTCATTCAGTCAGTAGCTTCAATCATTTCTGGACGTTTTTCAATGGCAAAAATCAATGAATATTGTAAATGCACAAACAGTAATTTCTCCGCATTGCAAGGTGCAATTCTGAAATTTTTTGCTTTTTCCTGCTCCTCTTAGCATGATAAAGAAGATTCAAAGAGAGTGAGATGCCAGCTCCTTTCATTCAGTCAGTAGCTTCAATCATTTCTGGACGTTTTTCAATGGCAAAAATCAATGAATATTGTAAATGCACAAACTATAATTTCTCCGCATTGCAAGGTGCAATTCTGAAATTTTTTGCTTTTTCCTGCACCTCTTAGCATGATAAAGAAGATTCAAAGAGAGTGAGATGCCAGCTCCTTTCATTCAGTCAGTAGCTTCAATCATTTCTGGTATATGAATAACATGATGTTTTTCAATAGCAAAAATCAATGAATATTGTAAATGCACAAACAGTAATTTCTCCGCATTGCAAGGTGCAATTCTGAAATTTTTTGCTTTTTCCTGCTCCTCTTAGCATGATAAAGAAGATTCAAAGAGAGTGAGATGCCAGCTCCTTTCATTCAGTCAGTAGCTTCAATCATTTCTGGACGTTTTTCAATGGCAAAAATCAATGAATATTGTAAATGCGCAAACAGTAATTTCTCCGCATTGCAAGGTGCAATTCTGAAATTTTTTGCTTTTTCCTGCTCCTCTTAGCATGATAAACAAGATTCAAAGAGAGTGAGATGCCAGCTCCTTTCATTCAGTCAGTAGCTTCAATCATTTCTGGACGTTTTTCAATGGCAAAAATCATTGAATATTGTAAATGCACAAACAGTAATTTCTCCGCATTGCAAGGTGCAATTCTGAAATTTTTTGCTTTTTCCTGCTCTTCTTAGCATGATAAAGAAGATTCAAAGAGAGTGAGATGCCAGCTCCTTTCATTCAGTCAGTAGCTTCAAACATTTCTGGTATATGAATAACATGATGTTTTTCAATGGCAAAAATCAATGAATATTGTAAATGCACAAACAGTAATTTCTCCGCATTGCAAGGTGCAATTCTGAAATTTTTTGCTTTTTCCTGCTCCTCTTAGCATGATAAAGAAGATTCAAAGAGAGTGAGATGCCAGCTCCTTTCATTCAGTCAGTAGCTTCAATCATTTCTGGACGTTTTTCAATGGCAAAAATCAATGAATATTGTAAATGCGCAAACAGTAATTTCTCCGCATTGCAAGGTGCAATTCTGAAATTTTTTGCTTTTTCCTGCTCCTCTTAGCATGATAAACAAGATTCAAAGAGAGTGAGATGCCAGCTCCTTTCATTCAGTCAGTAGCTTCAATCATTTCTGGACGTTTTTCAATGGCAAAAATCATTGAATATTGTAAATGCACAAACAGTAATTTCTCCGCATTGCAAGGTGCAATTCTGAAATTTTTTGCTTTTTCCTGCTCTTCTTAGCATGATAAAGAAGATTCAAAGAGAGTGAGATGCCAGCTCCTTTCATTCAGTCAGTAGCTTCAAACATTTCTGGTATATGAATAACATGATGTTTTTCAATGGCAAAAATCAATGAATATTGTAAATGCACAAACAGTAATTTCTCCGCATTGCAAGGTGCAATTCTGAAATTTTTTGCTTTTTCCTGCTCCTCTTAGCATGATAAAGAAGATTCAAAGAGAGTGAGATGCCAGCTCCTTTCGTTCAGTCAGTAGCTTCAATCATTTCTGGACGTTTTTCAATGGCAAAAATCATTGAATATTATAAATGCACAAACAGTAATTTCTCCGCATTGCAAGGTGCAATTCTGAAATTTTTTACTTTTTCCTGCTCCTCTTAGCATGATAAAGAAGATTCAAAGAGAGTGAGATGCCAGCTCCTTTCATTCAGTCAGTAGCTTCAATCATTTCTGGTATATGAATAACATGATGTTTTTCAATGGCAAAAATCAATGAATATTGTAAATGCACAAACAGTAATTTCTCCGCATTGCAAGGTGCAATTCTGAAATTTTTTGCTTTTTCCTGCTCCTCTTAGCATGATAAAGAAGATTCAAAGAGAGTGAGATGCCAGCTCCTTTCATTCAGTCAGTAGCTTCAATCATTTCTGGACGTTTTTCAATGGCAAAAATCAATGAATATTGTAAATGCACAAACAGTAATTTCTCCGCATTGCAAGGTGCAATTCTGAAATTTTTTGCTTTTTCCTGCTCCTCTTAGCATGATAAAGAAGATTCAAAGAGAGTGAGATGCCAGCTCCTTTCATTCAGTCAGTAGCTTCAATCATTTCTGGACGTTTTTCAATGGCAAAAATCATTGAATATTGTAAATGCACAAACAGTAATTTCTCCGCATTGCAAGGTGCAATTCTGAAATTTTTTACTTTTTCCTGCTCCTCTTAGCATGATAAAGAAGATTCAAAGAGAGTGAGATGCCAGCTCCTTTCATTCAGTCAGTAGCTTCAATCATTTCTGGTATATGAATAACATGATGTTTTTCAATCGCAAAAATCAATGAATATTGTAAATGCACAAACAGTAATTTCTCCGCATTGCAAGGTGCAATTCTGAAATGTTTTGCTTTTTCCTGCTCCTCTTAGCATGATAAAGAAGATTCAAAGAGAGTGAGATGCCAGCTCCTTTCATTTAGTCAGTAGCTTCAATCATTTCTGGACGTTTTTCAATGGCAAAAATCAATGAATATTGTAAATGCACAAACAGTAATTTCTCCGCATTGCAAGGTGCAATTCTGAAATTTTTTGCTTTTTCCTGCTCCTCTTAGCATGACAAAGAAGATTCAAAGAGAGTGAGATGCCAGATCCTTTCCTTCAGTCAGTAGCTTCAATCATTTCTGGTATATGAATAACATGATGTTTTTCAATGGCAAAAATCAATGAATTTTGTAAATGCACAAACAGTAATTTCTCCGCATTGCAAGGCGCAATTCTGAAATTTTTTGCTTTTTCCTGCTCCTCTTAGCATGATAAAGAAGATTCAAAGAGAGTGAGATGCCAGCTCCTTTCATTCAGTCAGTAGCTTCAATCATTTCTGGACATTTTTCAATGGCAAAAATCAATGAATATTGTAAATGCACAAACAGTAATTTCTCCGCATTGCAAGGTGCAATTCTGAAATTTTTTGCTTTTTCCTGCTCCTCTTAGCATGATAAAGAAGATTCAAAGAGAGTGAGATGCCAGCTCCTTTCATTCAGTCAGTAGCTTCATTCATTTCTGGACGTTTTTCAATGGCAAAAATCAATGAATATTGTAAATGCACAAACAGTAATTTCTCCGCATTGCAAGGTGCAATTCTGAAATTTTTTGCTTTTTCCTGCTCCTCTTAGCATGATAAAGAAGATTCAAAGAGAGTGAGATGCCAGCTCCTTTCATTCAGTCAGTAGCTTCAATCATTTCTGGACGTTTTTCAATGGCAAAAATCATTGAATATTGTAAATGCACAAACAGTAATTTCTCCGCATTGCAAGGTGCAATTTTGAAATTTTTTACTTTTTCCTGCTCCTCTTAGCATGATAAAGAAGATTCAAAGAGAGTGAGATGCCAGCTCCTTTCATTCAGTCAGTAGCTTCAATCATTTCTGGTATATGAATAACATGATGTTTTTCAATCGCAAAAATCAATGAATATTGTAAATGCACAAACAGTAATTTCTCCGCATTGCAAGGTGCAATTCTGAAATGTTTTGCTTTTTCCTGCTCCTCTTAGCATGATAAAGAAGATTCAAAGAGAGTGAGATGCCAGCTCCTTTCATTCAGTCAGTAGCTTCAATCATTTCTGGACGTTTTTCAATGGCAAAAATCAATGAATATTGTAAATGCACAAACAGTAATTTCTCCGCATTGCAAGGTGCAATTCTGAAATTTTTTGCTTTTTCCTGCTCCTCTTAGCATGACAAAGAAGATTCAAAGAGAGTGAGATGCCAGATCCTTTCCTTCAGTCAGTAGCTTCAATCATTTCTGGTATATGAATAACATGATGTTTTTCAATGGCAAAAATCAATGAATTTTGTAAATGCACAAACAGTAATTTCTCCGCATTGCAAGGCGCAATTCTGAAATTTTTTGCTTTTTCCTGCTCCTCTTAGCATGATAAAGAAGATTCAAAGAGAGTGAGATGCCAGCTCCTTTCATTCAGTCAGTAGCTTCAATCATTTCTGGACATTTTTCAATGGCAAAAATCAATGAATATTGTAAATGCACAAACAGTAATTTCTCCGCATTGCAAGGTGCAATTCTGAAATTTTTTGCTTTTTCCTGCTCCTCTTAGCATGATAAAGAAGATTCAAAGAGAGTGAGATGCCAGCTCCTTTCATTCAGTCAGTAGCTTCAATCATTTCTGGACGTTTTTCAATGGCAAAAATCAATGAATATTGTAAATGCACAAACAGTAATTTCTCCGCATTGCAAGGTGCAATTCTGAAATTTTTTGCTTTTTCCTGCTCCTCTTAGCATGATAAAGAAGATTCAAAGAGAGTGAGATGCCAGCTCCTTTCATTCAGTCAGTAGCTTCAATCATTTCTGGACGTTTTTCAATGGCAAAAATCAATGAATATTGTAAATGCACAAACTGCAATTTCTCCGCATTGCAAGGTGCAATTCTGAAATTTTTTGCTTTTTCCTGCTCCTCTTAGCATGATAAAGAAGATTCAAAGAGAGTGAGATGCCAGCTCCTTTCATTCAGTCAGTAGCTTCAATCATTTCTGGTATATGAATAACATGATGTTTTTCAATGGCAAAAATCAATGAATATTGTAAATGCACAAACAGTAATTTCTCCGCATTGCAAGGTGCAATTCTGAAATTTTTTGCTTTTTCCTGCTCCTCTTAGCATGATAAAGAAGATTCAAAGAGAGTGAGATGCCAGCTCCTTTCATTCAGTCAGTAGCTTCAATCATTTCTGGACGTTTTTCAATGGCAAAAATCATTGAATATTGTAAATGCACAAACAGTAATTTCTCCGCATTGCAAGGTGCAATTCTGAAATTTTTTACTTTTTCCTGCTCCTCTTAGCATGATAAAGAAGATTCAAAGAGAGTGAGATGCCAGCTCCTTTCGTTCAGTCAGTAGCTTCAATCATTTCTGGACGTTTTTCAATGGCAAAAATCATTGAATATTATAAATGCACAAACAGTAATTTCTCCGCATTGCAAGGTGCAATTCTGAAATTTTTTACTTTTTCCTGCTCCTCTTAGCATGATAAAGAAGATTCAAAGAGAGTGAGATGCCAGCTCCTTTCATTCAGTCAGTAGCTTCAATCATTTCTGGTATATGAATAACATGATGTTTTTCAATGGCAAAAATCAATGAATATTGTAAATGCACAAACAGTAATTTCTCCGCATTGCAAGGTGCAATTCTGAAATTTTTTGCTTTTTCCTGCTCCTCTTAGCATGATAAAGAAGATTCAAAGAGAGTGAGATGCCAGCTCCTTTCATTCAGTCAGTAGCTTCAATCATTTCTGGACGTTTTTCAATGGCAAAAATCAATGAATATTGTAAATGCACAAACAGTAATTTCTCCGCATTGCAAGGTGCAATTCTGAAATTTTTTGCTTTTTCCTGCTCCTCTTAGCATGATAAAGAAGATTCAAAGAGAGTGAGATGCCAGCTCCTTTCATTCAGTCAGTAGCTTCAATCATTTCTGGACGTTTTTCAATGGCAAAAATCATTGAATATTGTAAATGCACAAACAGTAATTTCTCCGCATTGCAAGGTGCAATTCTGAAATTTTTTACTTTTTCCTGCTCCTCTTAGCATGATAAAGAAGATTCAAAGAGAGTGAGATGCCAGCTCCTTTCATTCAGTCAGTAGCTTCAATCATTTCTGGTATATGAATAACATGATGTTTTTCAATCGCAAAAATCAATGAATATTGTAAATGCACAAACAGTAATTTCTCCGCATTGCAAGGTGCAATTCTGAAATGTTTTGCTTTTTCCTGCTCCTCTTAGCATGATAAAGAAGATTCAAAGAGAGTGAGATGCCAGCTCCTTTCATTTAGTCAGTAGCTTCAATCATTTCTGGACGTTTTTCAATGGCAAAAATCAATGAATATTGTAAATGCACAAACAGTAATTTCTCCGCATTGCAAGGTGCAATTCTGAAATTTTTTGCTTTTTCCTGCTCCTCTTAGCATGACAAAGAAGATTCAAAGAGAGTGAGATGCCAGATCCTTTCCTTCAGTCAGTAGCTTCAATCATTTCTGGTATATGAATAACATGATGTTTTTCAATGGCAAAAATCAATGAATTTTGTAAATGCACAAACAGTAATTTCTCCGCATTGCAAGGCGCAATTCTGAAATTTTTTGCTTTTTCCTGCTCCTCTTAGCATGATAAAGAAGATTCAAAGAGAGTGAGATGCCAGCTCCTTTCATTCAGTCAGTAGCTTCAATCATTTCTGGACATTTTTCAATGGCAAAAATCAATGAATATTGTAAATGCACAAACAGTAATTTCTCCGCATTGCAAGGTGCAATTCTGAAATTTTTTGCTTTTTCCTGCTCCTCTTAGCATGATAAAGAAGATTCAAAGAGAGTGAGATGCCAGCTCCTTTCATTCAGTCAGTAGCTTCATTCATTTCTGGACGTTTTTCAATGGCAAAAATCAATGAATATTGTAAATGCACAAACAGTAATTTCTCCGCATTGCAAGGTGCAATTCTGAAATTTTTTGCTTTTTCCTGCTCCTCTTAGCATGATAAAGAAGATTCAAAGAGAGTGAGATGCCAGCTCCTTTCATTCAGTCAGTAGCTTCAATCATTTCTGGACGTTTTTCAATGGCAAAAATCATTGAATATTGTAAATGCACAAACAGTAATTTCTCCGCATTGCAAGGTGCAATTTTGAAATTTTTTACTTTTTCCTGCTCCTCTTAGCATGATAAAGAAGATTCAAAGAGAGTGAGATGCCAGCTCCTTTCATTCAGTCAGTAGCTTCAATCATTTCTGGTATATGAATAACATGATGTTTTTCAATCGCAAAAATCAATGAATATTGTAAATGCACAAACAGTAATTTCTCCGCATTGCAAGGTGCAATTCTGAAATGTTTTGCTTTTTCCTGCTCCTCTTAGCATGATAAAGAAGATTCAAAGAGAGTGAGATGCCAGCTCCTTTCATTCAGTCAGTAGCTTCAATCATTTCTGGACGTTTTTCAATGGCAAAAATCAATGAATATTGTAAATGCACAAACAGTAATTTCTCCGCATTGCAAGGTGCAATTCTGAAATTTTTTGCTTTTTCCTGCTCCTCTTAGCATGACAAAGAAGATTCAAAGAGAGTGAGATGCCAGATCCTTTCCTTCAGTCAGTAGCTTCAATCATTTCTGGTATATGAATAACATGATGTTTTTCAATGGCAAAAATCAATGAATTTTGTAAATGCACAAACAGTAATTTCTCCGCATTGCAAGGCGCAATTCTGAAATTTTTTGCTTTTTCCTGCTCCTCTTAGCATGATAAAGAAGATTCAAAGAGAGTGAGATGCCAGCTCCTTTCATTCAGTCAGTAGCTTCAATCATTTCTGGACATTTTTCAATGGCAAAAATCAATGAATATTGTAAATGCACAAACAGTAATTTCTCCGCATTGCAAGGTGCAATTCTGAAATTTTTTGCTTTTTCCTGCTCCTCTTAGCATGATAAAGAAGATTCAAAGAGAGTGAGATGCCAGCTCCTTTCATTCAGTCAGTAGCTTCAATCATTTCTGGACGTTTTTCAATGGCAAAAATCAATGAATATTGTAAATGCACAAACAGTAATTTCTCCGCATTGCAAGGTGCAATTCTGAAATTTTTTGCTTTTTCCTGCTCCTCTTAGCATGATAAAGAAGATTCAAAGAGAGTGAGATGCCAGCTCCTTTCATTCAGTCAGTAGCTTCAATCATTTCTGGACGTTTTTCAATGGCAAAAATCAATGAATATTGTAAATGCACAAACTGCAATTTCTCCGCATTGCAAGGTGCAATTCTGAAATTTTTTGCTTTTTCCTGCTCCTCTTAGCATGATAAAGAAGATTCAAAGAGAGTGAGATGCCAGCTCCTTTCATTCAGTCAGTAGCTTCAATCATTTCTGGTATATGAATAACATGATGTTTTTCAATGGCAAAAATCAATGAATATTGTAAATGCACAAACAGTAATTTCTCCGCATTGCAAGGTGCAATTCTGAAATTTTTTGCTTTTTCCTGCTCCTCTTAGCATGATAAAGAAGATTCAAAGAGAGTGAGATGCCAGCTCCTTTCATTCAGTCAGTAGCTTCAATCATTTCTGGACGTTTTTCAATGGCAAAAATCATTGAATATTGTAAATGCACAAACAGTAATTTCTCCGCATTGCAAGGTGCAATTCTGAAATTTTTTACTTTTTCCTGCTCCTCTTAGCATGATAAAGAAGATTCAAAGAGAGTGAGATGCCAGCTCCTTTCATTCAGTCAGTAGCTTCAATCATTTCTGGTATATGAATAACATGATGTTTTTCAATCGCAAAAATCAATGAATATTGTAAATGCACAAACAGTAATTTCTCCGCATTGCAAGGTGCAATTCTGAAATGTTTTGCTTTTTCCTGCTCCTCTTAGCATGATAAAGAAGATTCAAAGAGAGTGAGATGCCAGCTCCTTTCATTCAGTCAGTAGCTTCAATCATTTCTGGACGTTTTTCAATGGCAAAAATCAATGAATATTGTAAATGCACAAACAGTAATTTCTCCGCATTGCAAGGTGCAATTCTGAAATTTTTTGCTTTTTCCTGCTCCTCTTAGCATGACAAAGAAGATTCAAAGAGAGTGAGATGCCAGATCCTTTCCTTCAGTCAGTAGCTTCAATCATTTCTGGTATATGAATAACATGATGTTTTTCAATGGCAAAAATCAATGAATTTTGTAAATGCACAAACAGTAATTTCTCCGCATTGCAAGGCGCAATTCTGAAATTTTTTGCTTTTTCCTGCTCCTCTTAGCATGATAAAGAAGATTCAAAGAGAGTGAGATGCCAGCTCCTTTCATTCAGTCAGTAGCTTCAATCATTTCTGGACATTTTTCAATGGCAAAAATCAATGAATATTGTAAATGCACAAACAGTAATTTCTCCGCATTGCAAGGTGCAATTCTGAAATTTTTTGCTTTTTCCTGCTCCTCTTAGCATGATAAAGAAGATTCAAAGAGAGTGAGATGCCAGCTCCTTTCATTCAGTCAGTAGCTTCAATCATTTCTGGACGTTTTTCAATGGCAAAAATCAATGAATATTGTAAATGCACAAACAGTAATTTCTCCGCATTGCAAGGTGCAATTCTGAAATTTTTTACTTTTTCCTGCTCCTCTTAGCATGATAAAGAAGATTCAAAGAGAGTGAGATGCCAGCTCCTTTCATTCAGTCAGTAGCTTCAATCATTTCTGGTATATGAATAACATGATGTTTTTCAATCGCAAAAATCAATGAATATTGTAAATGCACAAACAGTAATTTCTCCGCATTGCAAGGTGCAATTCTGAAATGTTTTGCTTTTTCCTGCTCCTCTTAGCATGATAAAGAAGATTCAAAGAGAGTGAGATGCCAGCTCCTTTCATTCAGTCAGTAGCTTCAATCATTTCTGGACGTTTTTCAATGGCAAAAATCAATGAATATTGTAAATGCACAAACAGTAATTTCTCCGCATTGCAAGGTGCAATTCTGAAATTTTTTGCTTTTTCCTGCTCCTCTTAGCATGACAAAGAAGATTCAAAGAGAGTGAGATGCCAGATCCTTTCCTTCAGTCAGTAGCTTCAATCATTTCTGGTATATGAATAACATGATGTTTTTCAATGGCAAAAATCAATGAATTTTGTAAATGCACAAACAGTAATTTCTCCGCATTGCAAGGCGCAATTCTGAAATTTTTTGCTTTTTCCTGCTCCTCTTAGCATGATAAAGAAGATTCAAAGAGAGTGAGATGCCAGCTCCTTTCATTCAGTCAGTAGCTTCAATCATTTCTGGACATTTTTCAATGGCAAAAATCAATGAATATTGTAAATGCACAAACAGTAATTTCTCCGCATTGCAAGGTGCAATTCTGAAATTTTTTGCTTTTTCCTGCTCCTCTTAGCATGATAAAGAAGATTCAAAGAGAGTGAGATGCCAGCTCCTTTCATTCAGTCAGTAGCTTCAATCATTTCTGGACGTTTTTCAATGGCAAAAATCAATGAATATTGTAAATGCACAAACAGTAATTTCTCCGCATTGCAAGGTGCAATTCTGAAATTTTTTACTTTTTCCTGCTCCTCTTAGCATGATAAAGAAGATTCAAAGAGAGTGAGATGCCAGCTCCTTTCATTCAGTCAGTAGCTTCAATCATTTCTGGTATATGAATAACATGATGTTTTTCAATCGCAAAAATCAATGAATATTGTAAATGCACAAACAGTAATTTCTCCGCATTGCAAGGTGCAATTCTGAAATGTTTTGCTTTTTCCTGCTCCTCTTAGCATGATAAAGAAGATTTAAAGAGAGTGAGATGCCAGCTCCTTTCATTCAGTCAGTAGCTTCAATCATTTCTGGACGTTTTTCAATGGCAAAAATCAATGAATATTGTAAATGCACAAACAGTAATTTCTCCGCATTGCAAGGTGCAATTCTGAAATTTTTTGCTTTTTCCTGCTCCTCTTAGCATGACAAAGAAGATTCAAAGAGAGTGAGATGCCAGATCCTTTCCTTCAGTCAGTAGCTTCAATCATTTCTGGTATATGAATAACATGATGTTTTTCAATGGCAAAAATCAATGAATTTTGTAAATGCACAAACAGTAATTTCTCCGCATTGCAAGGCGCAATTCTGAAATTTTTTGCTTTTTCCTGCTCCTCTTAGCATGATAAAGAAGATTCAAAGAGAGTGAGATGCCAGCTCCTTTCATTCAGTCAGTAGCTTCAATCATTTCTGGACATTTTTCAATGGCAAAAATCAATGAATATTGTAAATGCACAAACAGTAATTTCTCCGCATTGCAAGGTGCAATTCTGAAATTTTTTGCTTTTTCCTGCTCCTCTTAGCATGATAAAGAAGATTCAAAGAGAGTGAGATGCCAGCTCCTTTCATTCAGTCAGTAGCTTCAATCATTTCTGGACGTTTTTCAATGGCAAAAATCAATGAATATTGTAAATGCACAAACAGTAATTTCTCCGCATTGCAAGGTGCAATTCTGAAATTTTTTGCTTTTTCCTGCTCCTCTTAGCATGATAAAGAAGATTCAAAGAGAGTGAGATGCCAGCTCCTTTCATTCAGTCAGTAGCTTCAATCATTTCTGGACGTTTTTCAATGGCAAAAATCAATGAATATTGTAAATGCACAAACTGCAATTTCTCCGCATTGCAAGGTGCAATTCTGAAATTTTTTGCTTTTTCCTGCTCCTCTTAGCATGATAAAGAAGATTCAAAGAGAGTGAGATGCCAGCTCCTTTCATTCAGTCAGTAGCTTCAATCATTTCTGGTATATGAATAACATGATGTTTTTCAATGGCAAAAATCAATGAATATTGTAAATGCACAAACAGTAATTTCTCCGCATTGCAAGGTGCAATTCTGAAATTTTTTGCTTTTTCCTGCTCCTCTTAGCATGATAAAGAAGATTCAAAGAGAGTGAGATGCCAGCTCCTTTCATTCAGTCAGTAGCTTCAATCATTTCTGGACGTTTTTCAATGGCAAAAATCAATGAATATTGTAAATGCACAAACTGCAATTTCTCCGCATTGCAAGGTGCAATTCTGAAATTTTTTGCTTTTTCCTGCTCCTCTTAGCATGATAAAGAAGATTCAAAGAGAGTGAGATGCCAGCTCCTTTCATTCAGTCAGTAGCTTCAATCATTTCTGGTATATGAATAACATGATGTTTTTCAATAGCAAAAATCAATGAATATTGTAAATGCACAAACAGTAATTTCTCCGCATTGCAAGGTGCAATTCTGAAATTTTTGGCTTTTTCCTGCTCCTCTTAGCATGATAAAGAAGATTCAAAGAGAGTGAGATGCCAGCTCCTTTCATTCAGTCAGTAGCTTCAATCATTTCTGGACGTTTTTCAATGGCAAAAATCAATGAATATTGTAAATGCACAAACAGTAATTTCTCCGCATTGCAAGGTGCAATTCTGAAATTTTTTGCTTTTTCCTGCTCCTCTTAGCATGATAAACAAGATTCAAAGAGAGTGAGATGCCAGCTCCTTTCATTCAGTCAGTAGCTTCAATCATTTCTGGACGTTTTTCAATGGCAAAAATCATTGAATATTGTAAATGCACAAACAGTAATTTCTCCGCATTGCAAGGTGCAATTCTGAAATTTTTTACTTTTTCCTGCTCCTCTTAGCATGATAAAGAAGATTCAAAGAGAATGAGATGCCAGCTCCTTTCATTCAGTCAGTAGCTTCAATCATTTCTGGTATATGAATAACATGATGTTTTTCAATCGCAAAAATCAATGAATATTGTAAATGCACAAACAGTAATTTCTCCGCATTGCAAGGTGCAATTCTGAAATTTTTTGCTTTTTCCTGCTCCTCTTAGCATGATAAAGAAGATTCAAAGAGAGTGAGATGCCAGCTCCTTTCATTCAGTCAGTAGCTTCAATCATTTCTGGACGTTTTTCAATGGCAAAAATCAATGAATATTGTAAATGCACAAACAGTAATTTCTCCGCATTGCAAGGTGCAATTCTGAAATTTTTTGCTTTTTCCTGCTCCTCTTAGCATGATAAAGAAGATTCAAAGAGAGTGAGATGCCAGCTCCTTTCCTTCAGTCAGTAGCTTCAATCATTTCTGGTATATGAATAACATGATGTTTTTCAATGGCAAAAATCAATGAATTTTGTAAATGCACAAACAGTAATTTCTCCGCATTGCAAGGCGCAATTCTGAAATTTTTTGCTTTTTCCTGCTCCTCTTAGCATGATAAAGAAGATTCAAAGAGAGTGAGATGCCAGCTCCTTTCATTCAGTCAGTAGCTTCAATCATTTCTGGACATTTTTCAATTGCAAAAATCAATGAATATTGTAAATGCACAAAGAGTAATTTCTCCGCATTGCAAGGTGCAATTCTGAAATTTTTTGCTTTTTCCTGCTCCTCTTAGCATGATAAAGAAGATTCAAAGAGAGTGAGATGCCAGCTCCTTTCATTCAGTCAGTAGCTTCAATCATTTCTGGACGTTTTTCAATGGCAAAAATCAATGAATATTGTAAATGCACAAACAGTAATTTCTCCGCATTGCAAGGTGCAATTCTGAAATTTTTTGCTTTTTCCTGCTCCTCTTAGCATGATAAAGAAGATTCAAAGAGAGTGAGGTGCCAGCTCCTTTCATTCAGTCAGGAGCTTCAAACATTTCTGGTATATGAATAACATGTTTTTCAATGGCAAAAATCAATGAATATTGTAAATGCACAAACAGTAATTTCTCCGAATTGCAAGGTGCAATTCTGAAATTTTTTGCTTTTTCCTGCTCCTCTTAGCATGATAAAGAAGATTCAAAGAGAGTGAGATGCCAGCTCCTTTCATTCAGTCAGTAGCTTCAATCATTTCTGGACGTTTTTCAATGGCAAAAATCAATGAATATTGTAAATGCACAAACTGTAATTTCTCCGCATTGCAAGGTGCAATTCTGAAATTTTTTGCTTTTTCCTGCTCCTCTTAGCATGATAAAGAAGATTCAAAGAGAGTGAGATGCCAGCTCCTTTCATTCAGTCAGTAGCTTCAATCATTTCTGGACGTTTTTCAATGGCAAAAATCAACGAATATTGTAAATGCACAAACAGTAATTTCTCCGCATTGCAAGGTGCAATTCTGAAATTTTTTGCTTTTTCCTGCTCCTCTTAGCATGATAAAGAAGATTCAAAGAGAGTGAGATGCCAGCTCCTTTCATTCAGTCAGTAGCTTCAAACATTTCTGGTATATGAATAACATGATGTTTTTCAATGGCAAAAATCAATGAATATTGTAAATGCACAAACAGTAATTTCTCCGCATTGCAAGGTGCAATTCTGAAATTTTTTGCTTTTTCCTGCTCCTCTTAGCATGATAAAGAAGATTCAAAGAGAGTGAGATGCCAGATCCTTTCATTCAGTCAGTAGCTTCAAACATTTCTGGTATATGAATAACATGATGTTTTTCAATGGCAAAAATCAATGAATATTGTAAATGCACAAACAGTAATTTCTCCGCATTGCAAGGTGCAAGTCTGAAATTTTTTGCTTTTTCCTGCTCCTCTTAGCATGATAAAGAAGATTCAAAGAGAGTGAGATGCCAGCTACTTTCATTCAGTCAGTAGCTTCAATCATTTCTGGACGTTTTTCAATGGTAAAAATCAATGAATATTGTAAATGCACAAACAGTAATTTCTCCACATTGCAAGGCGCAATTCTGAAATTTTTTGCTTTTTCCTGCTCCTCTTAGCATGATAAAGAAGATTCAAAGAGAGTGAGATGCCAGCTCCTTTCATTCAGTCAGTAGCTTCAATCATTTCTGGACATTTTTCAATTGCAAAAATCAATGAATATTGTAAATGCACAAAGAGTAATTTCTCCGCATTGCAAGGTGCAATTCTGAAATTTTTTGCTTTTTCCTGCTCCTCTTAGCATGATAAAGAAGATTCAAAGAGAGTGAGATGCCAGCTCCTTTCATTCAGTCAGTAGCTTCAATCATTTCTGGACGTTTTTCAATGGCAAAAATCAATGAATATTGTAAATGCACAAACAGTAATTTCTCCGCATTGCAAGGTGCAATTCTGAAATTTTTTGCTTTTTCCTGCTCCTCTTAGCATGATAAAGAAGATTCAAAGAGAGTGAGGTGCCAGCTCCTTTCATTCAGTCAGGAGCTTCAAACATTTCTGGTATATGAATAACATGTTTTTCAATGGCAAAAATCAATGAATATTGTAAATGCACAAACAGTAATTTCTCCGAATTGCAAGGTGCAATTCTGAAATTTTTTGCTTTTTCCTGCTCCTCTTAGCATGATAAAGAAGATTCAAAGAGAGTGAGATGCCAGCTCCTTTCATTCAGTCAGTAGCTTCAATCATTTCTGGACGTTTTTCAATGGCAAAAATCAATGAATATTGTAAATGCACAAACTGTAATTTCTCCGCATTGCAAGGTGCAATTCTGAAATTTTTTGCTTTTTCCTGCTCCTCTTAGCATGATAAAGAAGATTCAAAGAGAGTGAGATGCCAGCTCCTTTCATTCAGTCAGTAGCTTCAATCATTTCTGGACGTTTTTCAATGGCAAAAATCAACGAATATTGTAAATGCACAAACAGTAATTTCTCCGCATTGCAAGGTGCAATTCTGAAATTTTTTGCTTTTTCCTGCTCCTCTTAGCATGATAAAGAAGATTCAAAGAGAGTGAGATGCCAGCTCCTTTCATTCAGTCAGTAGCTTCAAACATTTCTGGTATATGAATAACATGATGTTTTTCAATGGCAAAAATCAATGAATATTGTAAATGCACAAACAGTAATTTCTCCGCATTGCAAGGTGCAATTCTGAAATTTTTTGCTTTTTCCTGCTCCTCTTAGCATGATAAAGAAGATTCAAAGAGAGTGAGATGCCAGATCCTTTCATTCAGTCAGTAGCTTCAAACATTTCTGGTATATGAATAACATGATGTTTTTCAATGGCAAAAATCAATGAATATTGTAAATGCACAAACAGTAATTTCTCCGCATTGCAAGGTGCAAGTCTGAAATTTTTTGCTTTTTCCTGCTCCTCTTAGCATGATAAAGAAGATTCAAAGAGAGTGAGATGCCAGCTACTTTCATTCAGTCAGTAGCTTCAATCATTTCTGGACGTTTTTCAATGGTAAAAATCAATGAATATTGTAAATGCACAAACAGTAATTTCTCCACATTGCAAGGTGCAATTCTGAAATTTTTTGCTTTTTCCTGCTCCTCTTAGCATGATAAAGAAGATTCAAAGAGAGTGAGATGCCAGCTCCTTTCATTCAGTCAGTAGCTTCAAACATTTCTGGTATATGAATAACATGATGTTTTTCAATGGCAAAAATCAATGAATATTGTAAATGCACAAACAGTAATTTCTCCGCATTGCAAGGTGCAATTCTGAAATTTTTTGCTTTTTCCTGCTCCTCTTAGCATGATAAACAAGATTCAAAGAGAGTGAGATGCCAGCTCCTTTCATTCAGTCAGTAGCTTCAATCATTTCTGGACGTTTTTCAATGGCAAAAATCATTGAATATTGTAAATGCACAAACAGTAATTTCTCCGCATTGCAAGGTGCAATTCTGAAATTTTTTACTTTTTCCTGCTCCTCTTAGCATGATAAAGAAGATTCAAAGAGAATGAGATGCCAGCTCCTTTCATTCAGTCAGTAGCTTCAATCATTTCTGGTATATGAATAACATGATGTTTTTCAATCGCAAAAATCAATGAATATTGTAAATGCACAAACAGTAATTTCTCCGCATTGCAAGGTGCAATTCTGAAATTTTTTGCTTTTTCCTGCTCCTCTTAGCATGATAAAGAAGATTCAAAGAGAGTGAGATGCCAGCTCCTTTCATTCAGTCAGTAGCTTCAATCATTTCTGGACGTTTTTCAATGGCAAAAATCAATGAATATTGTAAATGCACAAACAGTAATTTCTCCGCATTGCAAGGTGCAATTCTGAAATTTTTTGCTTTTTCCTGCTCCTCTTAGCATGATAAAGAAGATTCAAAGAGAGTGAGATGCCAGCTCCTTTCCTTCAGTCAGTAGCTTCAATCATTTCTGGTATATGAATAACATGATGTTTTTCAATGGCAAAAATCAATGAATTTTGTAAATGCACAAACAGTAATTTCTCCGCATTGCAAGGCGCAATTCTGAAATTTTTTGCTTTTTCCTGCTCCTCTTAGCATGATAAAGAAGATTCAAAGAGAGTGAGATGCCAGCTCCTTTCATTCAGTCAGTAGCTTCAATCATTTCTGGACATTTTTCAATGGCAAAAATCAATGAATATTGTAAATGCACAAACAGTAATTTCTCCGCATTGCAAGGTGCAATTCTGAAATTTTTTGCTTTTTCCTGCTCCTCTTAGCATGATAAAGAAGATTCAAAGAGAGTGAGATGCCAGCTCCTTTCATTCAGTCAGTAGCTTCAATCATTTCTGGACGTTTTTCAATGGCAAAAATCAATGAATATTGTAAATGCACAAACAGTAATTTCTCCGCATTGCAAGGTGCAATTCTGAAATTTTTTGCTTTTTCCTGCTCCTCTTAGCATGATAAAGAAGATTCAAAGAGAGTGAGGTGCCAGCTCCTTTCATTCAGTCAGGAGCTTGAAACATTTCTGGTATATGAATAACATGTTTTTCAATGGCAAAAATCAATGAATATTGTAAATGCACAAACAGTAATTTCTCCGCATTGCAAGGTGCAATTCTGAAATTTTTTGCTTTTTCCTGCTCCTCTTAGCATGATAAAGAAGATTCAAAGAGAGTGAGATGCCAGCTCCTTTCATTCAGTCAGTAGCTTCAATCATTTCTGGACGTTTTTCAATGGCAAAAATCAATGAATATTGTAAATGCACAAACTGTAATTTCTCCGCATTGCAAGGTGCAATTCTGAAATTTTTTGCTTTTTCCTGCTCCTCTTAGCATGATAAAGAAGATTCAAAGAGAGTGAGATGCCAGCTCCTTTCATTCAGTCAGTAGCTTCAATCATTTCTGGACGTTTTTCAATGGCAAAAATCAACGAATATTGTAAATGCACAAACAGTAATTTCTCCGCATTGCAAGGTGCAATTCTGAAATTTTTTGCTTTTTCCTGCTCCTCTTAGCATGATAAAGAAGATTCAAAGAGAGTGAGATGCCAGCTCCTTTCATTCAGTCAGTAGCTTCAATCATTTCTGGACGTTTTTCAATGGCAAAAATCAATGAATATTGTAAATGCACAAACTGTAATTTCTCCGCATTGCAAGGTGCAATTCTGAAATTTTTTGCTTTTTCCTGCTCCTCTTAGCATGATAAAGAAGATTCAAAGAGAGTGAGATGCCAGCTCCATTCATTGAGTCAGTAGCTTCAATCATTTCTGGACGTTTTTCAATGGCAAAAATCAATGAATATTGTAAATGCACAAACAGTAATTTCTCCGCATTGCAAGGTGCAATTCTGAAATTTTTTGCTTTTTCCTGCTCCTCTTAGAATGATAAAGAAGATTCAAAGAGAGTGAGATGCCAGCTCCTTTCATTCAGTCAGTACCTTCAATCATTTCTGGACGTTTTTCAATGGCAAAAATCAATGAATATTGTAAATGCACAAACAGTAATTTCTCCGCATTGCAAGGTGCAATTCTGAAATTTTTTGCTTTTTCCTGCTCCTCTTAGCATGATAAAGAAGATTCAAAGAGAGTGAGATGCCAGTTCCTTTCATTCAGTCAGTAGCTTCAAACATTTTTGGTATATGAATAACATGATGTTTTTCAATGGCAAAAATCAATGAATATTGTAAATGCACAAACAGTAATTTCTCCGCATTGCAAGGTGCAAGTCTGAAATTTTTTGCTTTTTCCTGCTCCTCTTAGCATGATAAAGAAGATTCAAAGAGAGTGAGATGCCAGCTCCTTTCATTCAGTCAGTAGCTTCAAACATTTCTGGTATATGAATAACATGATGTTTTTCAATGGCAAAAATCAATGAATATTGTAAATGCACAAACAGTAATTTCTCCGCATTGCAGGGTGCAAGTCTGAAATTTTTTGCTTTTTCCTGCTCCTCTTAGCATGATAAAGAAGATTCAAAGAGAGTGAGATGCCAGATACTTTCATTCAGTCAGTAGCTTCAATCATTTCTGGACGTTTTTCAATGGTAAAAATCAATGAATATTGTAAATGCACAAACAGTAATTTCTCCACATTGCAAGGTGCAATTCTGAAATTTTTTGCTTTATCCTGCTCCTCTTAGCATGATAAAGAAGATTCAAAGAGATTGAGATGCCAGCTCCTTTCATTCAGTCAGTAGCTTCAAACATTTCTGGTATATGAATAACATGATGTTTTTCAATGGCAAAAATCAATGAATATTGTAAATGCACAAACAGTAATTTCTCCGCATTGCAAGGTGCAATTCTGAAATTTTTTGCTTTTTCCTGCTCCTCTTAGCATGATAAAGAAGATTCAAAGAGAGTGAGATGCCAGATCCTTTCATTCAGTCAGTAGCTTCAAACATTTCTGGTATATGAATAACATGATGTTTTTCAATGGCAAAAATCAATGAATATTGTAAATGCACAAACAGTAATTTCTCCGCATTGCAAGGTGCAAGTCTGAAATTTTTTGCTTTTTCCTGCTCCTCTTAGCATGATAAAGAAGATTCAAAGAGAGTGAGATGCCAGCTACTTTCATTCAGTCAGTAGCTTCAATCATTTCTGGACGTTTTTCAATGGTAAAAATCAATGAATATTGTAAATGCACAAACAGTAATTTCTCCACATTGCAAGGTGCAATTCTGAAATTTTTTGCTTTTTCCTGCTCCTCTTAGCATGATAAAGAAGATTCAAAGAGAGTGAGATGCCAGCTCCTTTCATTCAGTCAGTAGCTTCAAACATTTCTGGTATATGAATAACATGATGTTTTTCAATGGCAAAAATCAATGAATATTGTAAATGCACAAACAGTAATTTCTCCGCATTGCAAGGTGCAATTCTGAAATTTTTTGCTTTTTCCTGCTCCTCTTAGCATGATAAAGAATATTCAAAGAGAGTGAGATGCCAGTTCCTTTCATTCAGTCAGTAGCTTCAATCATTTCTGGATGTTTTTCAATGGCAAAAATCAATGAATATTGTAAATGCACAAACTGTAATTTCTCCGCATTGCAAGGTGCAATTCTGAAATTTTTTGCTTTTTCCTGCTCCTCTTAGCATGATAAAGAAGATTCAAAGAGAGTGAGATGCCAGCTCCTTTCATTCAGTCAGTAGCTTCAATCATTTCTGGACGTTTTTCAATGGCAAAAATCAATGAATATTGTAAATGCACAAACAGTAATTTCTCCGCATTGCAAGGTGCAATTCTGAAATTTTTTGCTTTTTCCTGCTCCTCTTAGCATGATAAAGAAGATTCAAAGAGAGTGAGATGCCAGCTCCTTTCATTCAGTCAGTACCTTCAATCATTTCTGGACGTTTTTCAATGGCAAAAATCAATGAATATTGTAAATGCACAAACAGTAATTTTTCCGCATTGCAAGGTGCAATTCTGAAATTTTTTGCTTTTTCCCGCTCCTCTTAGCATGATAAAGAAGATTCAAAGAGAGTGAGGTGCCAGCTCCTTTCATTCAGTCAGTAGCTTCAAACATTTCTGGTATATGAATAACATGTTTTTCAATGGCAAAAATCAATGAATATTGTAAATGCACAAACAGTAATTTCTCCGCATTGCAAGGTGCAATTCTGAAATTTTTTGCTTTTTCCTGCTCCTCTTAGCATGATAAAGAAGATTCAAAGAGAGTGAGATGCCAGCTCCTTTCATTCAGTCAGTAGCTTCAATCATTTCTGGACGTTTTTCAATGGCAAAAATCAATGAATATTGTAAATGCACAAACAGTAATTTCTCCCCATTGCAAGGTGCAATTCTGAAATTTTTTGCTTTTTCCTGCTCCTCTTAGCATGATAAAGAAGATTCAAAGAGAGTGAGATGCCAGCTCCTTTCATTCAGTCAGTAGCTTCAATCATTTCTGGACGTTTTTCAATGGCAAAAATCAATGAATATTGTAAATGCACAAACAGTAATTTCTCCGCATTGCAAGGTGCAATTCTGAAATTTTTTGCTTTTTCCTGCTCCTCTTAGCATGATAAAGAAGATTCAAAGAGAGTGAGATGCCAGCTCCTTTCATTCAGTCAGTAGCTTCAAACATTTCTGGTATATGAATAACATGATGTTTTTCAATGGCAAAAATCAATGAATATTGTAAATGCACAAACAGTAATTTCTCCGCATTGCAAGGTGCAAGTCTGAAATTTTTTTCTTTTTCCTGCTCCTCTTAGCATGATAAAGAAGATTCAAAGAGAGTGAGATGCCAGCTACTTTCATTCAGTCAGTAGCTTCAATCATTTCTGGACGTTTTTCAATGGTAAAAATCAATGAATATTGTAAATGCACAAACAGTAATTTCTCCACATTGCAAGGTGCAATTCTAAAATTTTTTGCTTTTTCCTGCTCCTCTTAGCATGATAAAGAAGATTCAAAGAGAGTGAGATGCCAGCTCCTTTCATTCAGTCAGTAGCTTCAAACATTTCTGGTATATGAATAACATGATGTTTTTCAATGGCAAAAATCAATGAATATTGTAAATGCACAAACAGTAATTTCTCCGCATTGCAAGGTGCAATTCTGAAATTTTTTGCTTTTTCCTGCTCCTCTTAGCATGATTCAAAGAGAGTGAGATGCCAGCTCCTTTCATTCAGTCAGTAGCTTCAATCATTTCTGGACATTTTTCAATGGCAAAAATCAATGAATATTGTAAATGCACAAACAGTAATTTCTCCGCATTGCAAGGTGCAATTCTGAAATTTTTTGCTTTTTCCTGCTCCTCTTAGCATGATAAAGAAGATTCAAAGAGAGTGAGATGTCAGCTCCTTTAATTCAGTCAGTAGCTTCAAACATTTCTGGTATATGAATAACATGATGTTTTTCAATGGCAAAAATCAATGAATATTGTAAATGCACAAACAGTAATTTCTCCGCATTGCAAGGTGCAATTCTGAAATTTTTTGCTTTTTCCTGCTCCTCTTAGCATGATAAAGAAGATTCAAAGAGAGTGAGATGAGAGCTCCTTTCATTCAGTCAGTAGCTTCAAACATTTCTGGTATATGAATAACATGATGTTTTTCAATGGCAAAAATCAATGAATATTGTAAATGCACAAATAGTAATTTCTCCGCATTGCAAGGTGCAAGTCTGAAATTTTTTGCTTTTTCCTGCTCCTCTTAGCATGATAAAGAAGATTCAAAGAGAGTGAGATGCCAGCTACTTTCATTCAGTCAGTAGCTTCAATCATTTCTGGACGTTTTTCAATGGCAAAAATCAATGAATATTGTTAATGCACAAACAGTAATTTCTCCACATTGCAAGGTGCAATTCTGAAATTTTTTGCTTTTTCCTGCTCCTCTTAGCATGATAAAGAAGATTCAAAGAGATTGAGATGCCAGCTCCTTTCATTCAGTCAGTAGCTTCAAACATTTCTTGTATATGAATAACATGATGTTTTTCAATGGCAAAAATCAATGAATATTGTAAATGCACAAACAGTAATTTCTCCGCATTGCAAGGTGCAATTCTGAAATTTTTTGCTTTTTCCTGCTCCTCTTAGCATGATAAAGAAGATTCAAAGAGAGTGAGATGCCAGCTCCTTTCATTCAGTCAGTAGCTTCAAACATTTCTGGTATATGAATAACATGATGTTTTTCAATGGCAAAAATCAATGAATATTGTAAATGCACAAACAGTAATTTCTCCGCATTGCAAGGTGCAAGTCTGAAATTTTTTGCTTTTTCCTGCTCCTCTTAGCATGATAAAGAAAATTCAAAGAGAGTGAGATGCCAGCTACTTTCATTCAGTCAGTAGCTTCAATCATTTCTGGACGTTTTTCAATGGTAAAAATCAATGAATATTGTAAATGCACAAACAGTAATTTCTCCACATTGCAAGGTGCAATTCTGAAATTTTTTGCTTTTTCCTGCTCCTCTTAGCATGATAAAGAAGATTCAAAGAGAGTGAGATGCCAGCTCCTTTCATTCAGTCAGTAGCTTCAAACATTTCTGGTATATAAATAACATGATGTTTTTCAATGGCAAAAATCAATGAATATTGTAAATGCACAAACAGTAATTTCTCCGCATTGCAAGGTGCAATTCTGAAATTTTTTGCTTTTTCCTGTTCCTCTTAGCATGATAAAGAAGATTCAAAGAGAGTGAGATGCCAGCTCCTTTCATTCAGTCAGTAGCTTCAATCATTTCTGGACGTTTCTCAATGGCAAAAATCAATGAATATTGTAAATGCACAAACTGTAATTTCTCCGCATTGCAAGGTGCAATTCTGAAATTTTTTGCTTTTTCCTGCTCCTCTTAGCATGATAAAGAAGATTCAAAGAGAGTGAGATGCCAGCTCCTTTCATTCAGTCAGTAGCTTCAATCATTTCTGGACGTTTTTCAATGGCAAAAATCAATGAATATTGTAAATGCACAAACAGTAATTTCTCCGCATTGCAAGGTGCAATTCTGAAATTTTTTGCTTTTTCCTGCTCCTCTTAGCATGATAAAGAAGATTCAAAGAGAGTGAGATGCCAGCTCCTTTCATTCAGTCAGTACCTTCAATCATTTCTGGACGTTTTTCAATGGCAAAAATCAATGAATATTGTAAATGCACAAACAGTAATTTCTCCGCATTGCAAGGTGCAATTCTGAAATTTTTTGCTTTTTCCCGCTCCTCTTAGCATGATAAAGAAGATTCAAAGAGAGTGAGGTGCCAGCTCCTTTCATTCAGTCAGTAGCTTCAAACATTTCTGGTATATGAATTACATGTTTTTCAATGGCAAAAATCAATGAATATTGTAAATGCACAAACAGTAATTTCTCCGCATTGCAAGGTGCAATTCTGAAATTTTTTGCTTTTTCCTGCTCCTCTTAGCATGATAAAGAAGATTCAAAGAGAGTGAGATGCCAGCTCCTTTCATTCAGTCAGTAGCTTCAATCATTTCTGGATGTTTTTCAATGGCAAAAATCAATGAATATTGTAAATGCACAAACAGTAATTTCTCCGCATTGCAAGGTGCAATTCTGAAATTTTTTGCTTTTTCCTGCTCCTCTTAGCATGATAAAGAAGATTCAAAGAGAGTGAGATGCCAGCTCCTTTCTTTCAGTCAGTAGCTTCAATCATTTCTGGACGTTTTTCAATGGCAAAAATCAATGAATATTGTAAATGCACAAAAAGTAATTTCTCCGCATTGCAAGGTGCAATTCTGAAATTTTTTGCTTTTTCCTGCTCCTCTTAGCATGATAAAGAAGATTCAAAGAGAGTGAGATGCCAGCTCCTTTCATTCAGTCAGTAGCTTCAAACATTTCTGGTATATGAATAACATGATGTTTTTCAATGGCAAAAATCAATGAATATTGTAAATGCACAAACAGTAATTTCTCCGCATTGCAAGGTGCAAGTCTGAAATTTTTTGCTTTTTCCTGCTCCTCTTAGCATGATAAAAAAGATTCAAAGAGAGTGAGATGGCAGCTACTTTCATTCAGTCAGTAGCTTCAATCATTTCTGGACGTTTTTCAATGGTAAAAATCAATGAATATTGTAAATGCACAAACAGTAATTTCTCCACATTGCAAGGTGCAATTCTGAAATTTTTTGCTTTTTCCTGCTCCTCTTAGCATGATAAAGAAGATTCAAAGAGAGTGAGATGCCAGCTCCTTTCATTCAGTCAGTAGCTTCAAACATTTCTGGTATATGAATAACATGATGTTTTTCAATGGCAAATATCAATGAATATTGTAAATGCACAAACAGTAATTTCTCCGCATTGCAAGGTGCAATTCTGAAATTTCTTGCTTTTTCCTGCTCCTCTTAGCATGATAAAGAAGATTCAAAGAGAGTGAGATGCCAGCTCCTTTCATTCAGTCAGTAGCTTCAATCATTTCTGGTATATGAATAACATGATGTTTTTCAATGGCAAAAATCAATGAATATTGTAAATGCACAAACAGTAATTTCTCCGCAATGCAAGGTGCAATTCTGAAATTTTTTGCTTTTTCCTGCTCCTCTTAGCATGATAAAGAAGATTCAAAGAGAGTGAGATGCCAGCTCCTTTCATTCAGTCAGTAGCTTCAATCATTTCTGGACTTTTTTCAACGGCAAAAATCAATGAATATTGTAAATGCACAAACAGTAATTTCTCCGCATTGCAAGGTGCAATTCTGAAATTTTTTGCTTTTTCCTGCTCCTCTTAGCATGATAAAGAAGATTCAAAGAGAGTGAGATGCCAGCTCCTTTCATTCAGTCAGTAGCTTCAAACATTTCTGGTATATGAATAACATGATGTTTTTCAATGGCAAAAATCAATGAATTTTGTAAATGCACAAACAGCAATTTCTCCGCATTGCAAGGTGCAATTCTGAAATTTTTTGCTTTTTCCTGCTCCTCTTAGCATGGTAAAGAAGATTCAAAGAGAGTGAGATGCCAGCTCCTTTCATTCAGTCAGTAGCTTCAATCATTTCTGGACGTTTTTCAATGGCAAAAATCAATGAATATTGTAAATGCACAAACAGTAATTTCTCCGCATTGCAAGGTGCAATTCTGAAATTTCTTGCTTTTTCCTGCTCCTCTTAGCATGATAAAGAAGATTCAAAGAGAGTGAGATGCCAGCTCCTTTCATTCAGTCAGTAGCTTCAATCATTTCTGGTATATGAATAACATGATGTTTTTCAATGGCAAAAATCAATGAATATTGTAAATGCACAAACAGTAATTTCTCCGCATTGCAAGGTGCAATTCGGAAATTTTTTGCTTTTTCCTGCTCCTCTTAGCATGATAAAGAAGATTCAAAGAGAGTGAGATGCCAGCTCCTTTCATTCAGTCAGTAGCTTCAATCATTTCTGGACTTTTTTCAACGGCAAAAATCAATGAATATTGTAAATGCACAAACAGTAATTTCTCCGCATTGCAAGGTGCAATTCTGAAATTTTTTGCTTTTTCCTGCTCCTCTTAGCATGATAAAGAAGATTCAAAGAGAGTGAGATGCCAGCTCCTTTCATTCAGTCAGTAGCTTCAATCATTTCTGGACGTTTTTCAATGGCAAAAATCAATGTATATTGTAAATGCACAAACAGTAATTTCTCCGCATTGCAAGGTGCAATTCTGAAATTTTTTGCTTTTTCCTGCTCCTCTTAGCATGATAAAGAAGATTCAAAGAGAGTGAGATGCCAGCTCCTTTCATTCAGTCAGTAGCTTCAATCATTTCTGGACGTTTTTCAATGGCAAAAATCAATGAATATTGTAAATGCACAAACAGTAATTTCTCCGCATTGCAAGGTGCAATTCTGAAATTTTTTGCTTTTTCCTGCTCCTCTTAGCATGATAAAGAAGATTCAAAGAGAGTGAGATGCCAGCTCCTTTCATTCAGTCAGTAGCTTCAAACATTTCTGGTATATGAATAACATGATGTTTTTCAATGGCAAAAATCAATGAATTTTGTAAATGCACAAACAGCAATTTCTCCGCATTGCAAGGTGCAATTCTGAAATTTTTTGCTTTTTCCTGCTCCTCTTAGCATGATAAAGAAGATTCAAAGAGAGTGAGATGCCAGCTCCTTTCATTCAGTCAGTAGCTTCAATCATTTCTGGACGTTTTTCAATGGCAAAAATCAATGAATATTGTAAATGCACAAACAGTAATTTCTCCGCATTGCGAGGTGCAATTCTGAAATTTTTTGCTTTTTCCTGCTCCTCTTAGCATGATAAAGAAGATTCAAAGAGAGTGAGATGCCATCTCCTTTCATTCAGTCAGTAGCTTCAATCATTTCTGGTATGTGAATAACATGATGTTTTTCAATGGCAAAAATCAATGAATATTGTAAATGCACAAACAGTAATTTCTCCGCATTGCAAGGTGCAATTCTGAAATTTTTTGCTTTTTCCTGCTCCTCTTAGCATGATAAAGAAGATTCAAAGAGAGTGAGATGCCAGCTCCTTTCATTCAGTCAGTAGCTTCAATCATTTCTGGACGTTTTTCAATGGCAAAAATCAATGAATATTGTAAATGCACAAACAGTAATTTCTCCGCATTGCAAGGTGCAATTCTGAAATTTTTTGCTTTTTCCTGCTCCTCTTAGCATGATAAAGAAGATTCAAAGAGAGTGAGATGCCAGCTCCTTTCATTCAGTCAGTAGCTTCAATCATTTCTGGTATATGAATAACATGATGTTTTTCAATGGCAAAAATCAATGAATATTGTAAATGCACAAACAGTAATTTCTCCGCATTGCAAGGTGCAATTCTGAAATTTTTTGCTTTTTCCTGCTCCTCTTAGCATGATAAAGAAGATTCAAAGAGAGTGAGATGCCAGCTCCTTTCATTCAGTCAGTAGCTTCAATCATTTCTGGACGTTTTTCAATGGCAAAAATCAATGAATTTTGTAAATGCACAAACAGTAATTTCTCCGCATTGCAAGGTGCAATTCTGAAATTTTTTGCTTTTTCCTGCTCCTCTTAGCATGATAAAGAAGATTCAAAGAGAGTGAGATGCCAGCTCCTTTCATTCAGTCGGTAGGTTCAATCATTTCTGGACGTTTTTCAATGGCAAAAATCAATGAATATTGTAAATGCACAAACAGTAATTTCTCCGCATTGCAAGGTGCAATTCTGAAATTTTTTGCTTTTTCCTGCTCCTCTTAGCATGATAAAGAAGATTCAAAGAGAGTGAGATGCCAGCTCCTTTCATTCAGTCAGTAGCTTCAATCATTTCTGGACGTTTTTCAATGGCAAAAATCAATGAATATTGTAAATGCACAAACAGTAATTTCTCCGCATTGCAAGGTGCAATTCTGAAATTTTTTGCTTTTTCCTGCTCCTCTTAGCATGATAAAGAAGATTCAAAGAGAGTGAGATGCCAGCTCCTTTCATTCAGTCAGTAGCTTCAATCATTTCTGGACGTTTTTCAATGGCAAAAATCAATGTATATTGTAAATGCACAAACAGTAATTTCTCCGCATTGCAAGGTGCAATTCTGAAATTTTTTGCTTTTTCCTGCTCCCCTTAGCATGATAAAGAAGATTCAAAGAGAGTGAGATGCCAGCTCCTTTCATTCAGTCAGTAGCTTCAATCATTTCTGGACGTTTTTCAATGCCAAAAATCAATGTATATTGTAAATGCACAAACAGTAATTTCTCCGCATTGCAAGGTGCAATTCTGAAATTTTTTGCTTTTTCCTGCTCCTCTTAGCATGATAAAGAAGATTCAAAGAGAGTGAGATGCCAGCTCCTTTCATTCAGTCAGTAGCTTCAATCATTTCTGGACGTTTTTCAATGGCAAAAATCAATGAATATTGTAAATGCACAAACAGTAATTTCTCCGCATTGCAAGGTGCAATTCTGAAATTTTTTGCTTTTTCCTGCTCCTCTTAGCATGATAAAGAAGATTCAAAGAGAGTGAGATGCCAGCTCCTTTCATTCAGTCAGTAGCTTCAAACATTTCTGGTATATGAATAACATGATGTTTTTCAATGGCAAAAATCAATGAATTTTGTAAATGCACAAACAGCAATTTCTCCTCATTGCAAGGTGCAATTCTGAAATTTTTTGCTTTTTCCTGCTCCTCTTAGCATGATAAAGAAGATTCAAAGAGAGTGAGATGCCAGCTCCTTTCATTCAGTCAGTAGCTTCAATCATTTCTGGACGTTTTTCAATGGCAAAAATCAATGAATATTGTAAATGCACAAACAGTAATTTCTCCGCATTGCGAGGTGCAATTCTGAAATTTTTTGCTTTTTCCTGCTCCTCTTAGCATGATAAAGAAGATTCAAAGAGAGTGAGATGCCAGCTCCTTTCATTCAGTCAGTAGCTACAATCATTTCTGGTATGTGAATAACATGATGTTTTTCAATGGCAAAAATCAATGAATATTGTAAATGCACAAACAGTAATTTCTCCGCATTGCAAGGTGCAATTCTGAAATGTTTAGCTTTTTCCTGCTCCTCTTAGCATGATAAAGAAGATTCAAAGAGAGTGAGATGCCAGCTCCTTTCATTCAGTCAGTAGCTTCAATCATTTCTGGTATATGAATAACATGATGTTTTTCAATGGCAAAAATCAATGAATATTGTAAATGCACAAACAGTAATTTATTCGCATTGCAAGGTGCAATTCTGAAATTTTTTGGTTTTTCCTGCTCCTCTTAGCATGATAAAGAAGATTCAAAGAGAGTGAGATGCCAGCTCCTTTCATTCAGTCAGTAGCTTCAAACATTTCTGGTATATGAATAACATGATGTTTTTCAATGGCAAAAATCAATGAATATTGTAAATGCACAAACAGTAATTTCTCCGCATTGCAAGGTGCAATTCTGAAATTTTTTGCCTTTTCCTGCTCCTCTTAGCATGATAAAGAAGATTCAAAGAGAGTGAGATGCCAGCTCCTTTCATTCAGTCAGTAGCTTCAATCATTTCTGGACGTTTTTCAATGGCAAAAATCAATGAATATTGTAAATGCACAAACAGTAATTTCTCCGCATTGCAAGGTGCAATTCTGAAATTTTTTGCTTTTTCCTGCTCCTCTTAGCATGATAAAGAAGATTCAAAGAGAGTGAGATTCCAGCTCCTTTCATTCAGTCAGTAGCTTCAAACATTTCTGGTATATGAATAACATGATGTTTTTCAATGGCAAAAATCAATGAATATTGTAAATGCACAAACAGTAATTTCTCCGCATTGCAAGGTGCAATTCTGAAATTTTTTGCTTTTTCCTGCTCCTCTTAGCATGATAAAGAAGATTCAAAGAGAGTGAGATGCCAGCTCCTTTCATTCAGTCAGTAGCTTCAATCATTTCTGGACGTTTTTCAATGGCAAAAATCAATGAATATTGTAAATGCACAAACAGTAATTTCTCCGCATTGCAAGGTGCAATTCTGAAATTTTTTGCTTTTTCCTGCTCCTCTTAGCATGATAAAGAAGATTCAAAGAGAGTGAGATGCCAGCTCCTTTCATTCAGTCAGTAGCTTCAATCATTTCTGGTATATGAATAACATGATGTTTTTCAATGGCAAAAATCAATGAATATTGTAAATGCACAAACAGTAATTTCTCCGCATTGCAAGGTGCAATTCTGAAATTTTTTGCTTTTTCCTGCTCCTCTTAGCATGATAAAGAAGATTCAAAGAGAGTGAGATGCCAGCTCCTTTCATTCAGTCAGTAGCTTCAATCATTTCTGGACGTTTTTCAATGGCAAAAATCAATGAATATTGTAAATGCACAAACAGTAATTTCTCCGCATTGCAAGGTGCAATTCTGAAATTTTTTGCTTTTTCCTGCTCCTCTTAGCATGATAAAGAAGATTCAAAGAGAGTGAGATGCCAGCTCCTTTCATTCAGTCGGTAGGTTCAATCATTTCTGGACGTTTTTCAATGGCAAAAATCAATGAATATTGTAAATGCACAAACAGTAATTTCTCCGCATTGCAAGGTGCAATTCTGAAATTTTTTGCTTTTTCCTGCTCCTCTTAGCATGATAAAGAAGATTCAAAGAGAGTGAGATGCCAGCTCCTTTCATTCAGTCAGTAGCTTCAATCATTTCTGGACGTTTTTCAATGGCAAAAATCAATGAATATTGTAAATGCACAAACAGTAATTTCTCCGCATTGCAAGGTGCAATTCTGAAATTTTTTGCTTTTCCCTGCTCCTCTTAGCATGATAAAGAAGATTCAAAGAGAGTGAGATGCCAGCTCCTTTCATTCAGTCAGTAGCTTCAATCATTTCTGGACGTTTTTCAATGGCAAAAATCAATGTATATTGTAAATGCACAAACAGTAATTTCTCCGCATTGCAAGGTGCAATTCTGAAATTTTTTGCTTTTTCCTGCTCCTCTTAGCATGATAAAGAAGATTCAAAGAGAGTGAGATGCCAGCTCCTTTCATTCAGTCAGTAGCTTCAATCATTTCTGGACGTTTTTCAATGGCAAAAATCAATGTATATTGTAAATGCACAAACAGTAATTTCTCCGCATTGCAAGGTGCAATTCTGAAATTTTTTGCTTTTTCCTGCTCCTCTTAGCATGATAAAGAAGATTCAAAGAGAGTGAGATGCCAGCTCCTTTCATTCAGTCAGTAGCTTCAATCATTTCTGGACGTTTTTCAATGGCAAAAATCAATGAATATTGTAAATGCACAAACAGTAATTTCTCCGCATTGCAAGGTGCAATTCTGAAATTTTTTGCTTTTTCCTGCTCCTCTTAGCATGATAAAGAAGATTCAAAGAGAGTGAGATGCCAGCTCCTTTCATTCAGTCAGTAGCTTCAAACATTTCTGGTATATGAATAACATGATGTTTTTCAATGGTAAAAATCAATGAATTTTGTAAATGCACAAACAGCAATTTCTCCGCATTGCAAGGTGCAATTCTGAAATTTTTTGCTTTTTCCTGCTCCTCTTAGCATGATAAAGAAGATTCAAAGAGAGTGAGATGCCAGCTCCTTTCATTCAGTCAGTAGCTTCAATCATTTCTGGACGTTTTTCAATGGCAAAAATCAATGAATATTGTAAATGCACAAACAGTAATTTCTCCGCATTGCAAGGTGCAATTCTGAAATTTTTTGCTTTCTCCTGCTCCTCTTAGCATGATAAAGAAGATTCAAAGAGAGTGAGATGCCAGCTCCTTTCATTCAGTCAGTAGCTTCAATCATTTCTGGTATATGAATAACATGATGTTTTTCAATGGCAAAAATCAATGAATATTGTAAATGCACAAACAGTAATTTCTCCGCATTGCAAGGTGCAATTCTGAAATTTTTTGCTTTTTCCTGCTCCTCTTAGCATGATAAAGAAGATTCAAAGAGAGTGAGATGCCAGCTCCTTTCATTCAGTCAGTAGCTTCAATCATTTCTGGACGTTTTTCAATGGCAAAAATCAATGAATATTGTAAATGCACAAACAGTAAATTCTCCGCATTGCAAGGTGCAATTCTGAAATTTTTTGCTTTTTCCTGCTCCTCTTAGCATGATAAAGAAGATTCAAAGAGAGTGTCATGCCAGCTCCTTTCATTCAGTCAGTAGCTTCAAACATTTCTGGTATATGAATAACATGATGTTTTTCAATGGCAAAAATCAATGAATATTGTAAATGCACAAACAGTAATTTCTCCGCATTGCAAGGTGCAATTCTGAAATTTTTTGCTTTTTCCTGCTCCTCTTAGCATGATAAAGAAGATTCAAAGAGAGTGAGATGCCAGCTCCTTTCATTCAGTCAGTAGCTTCAATCATTTCTGGACGTTTTTCAATGGCAAAAATCAATGAATATTGTAATTGCACAAACAGTAATTTCTCCGCATTGCAAGGTGCAATTCTGAAATTTTTTGCTTTTTCCTGCTCCTCTTAGCATGATAAAGAAGATTCAAAGAGAGTGAGATGCCAGCTCCTTTCATTCAGTCGGTAGGTTCAATCATTTCTGGACGTTTTTCAATGGCAAAAATCAATGAATATTGTAAATGCACAAACAGTAATTTCTCCGCATTGCAAGGTGCAATTCTGAAATTTTTTGCTTTTTCCTGCTCCTCTTAGCATGATAAAGAAGATTCAAAGAGAGTGAGATGCCAGCTCCTTTCATTCAGTCAGTAGCTTCAATCATTTCTGGACGTTTTTCAATGGCAAAAATCAATGAATATTGTAAATGCACAAACAGTAATTTCTCCGCATTGCAAGGTGCAATTCTGAAATTTTTTGCTTTTTCCTGCTCCTCTTAGCATGATAAAGAAGATTCAAAGAGAGTGAGATGCCAGCTCCTTTCATTCAGTCAGTAGCTTCAATCATTTCTGGTCGTTTTTCAATGGCAAAAATCAATGTATATTGTAAATGCACAAACAGTAATTTCTCCGCATTGCAAGGTGCAATTCTGAAATTTTTTGCTTTTTCCTGCTCCTCTTAGCATGATAAAGAAGATTCAAAGAGAGTGAGATGCCAGCTCCTTTCATTCAGTCAGTAGCTTCAATCATTTCTGGACGTTTTTCAATGGCAAAAATCAATGTATATTGTAAATGCACAAACAGTAATTTCTCCGCATTGCAAGGTGCAATTCTGAAATTTTTTGCTTTTTCCTGCTCCTCTTAGCATGATAAAGAAGATTCAAAGAGAGTAAGATGCCAGCTCCTTTCATTCAGTCAGTAGCTTCAATCATTTCTGGACGTTTTTCAATGGCAAAAATCAATGAATATTGTAAATGCACAAACAGTAATTTCTCCGCATTGCAAGGTGCAATTCTGAAATTTTTTGCTTTTTCCTGCTCCTCTTAGCATGATAAAGAAGATTCAAAGAGAGTGAGATGCCAGCTCCTTTCATTCAGTCAGTAGCTTCAAACATTTCTGGTATATGAATAACATGATGTTTTTCAATGGCAAAAATCAATGAATTTTGTAAATGCACAAACAGTAATTTCTCCGCATTGCAAGGTGCAATTCTGAAATTTTTTGCTTTTTCCTGCTCCTCTTAGCATGATAAAGAAGATTCAAAGAGAGTGAGATGCCAGCTCCTTTCATTCAGTCAGTAGCTTCAATCATTTCTGGACGTTTTTCAATGGCAAAAATCAATGAATATTGTAAATGCACAAACAGTAATTTCTCCGCATTGCAAGGTGCAATTCTGAAATTTTTTGCTTTTTCCTGCTCCTCTTAGCATGATAAAGAAGATTCAAAGAGAGTGAGATGCCAGCTCCTTTCATTCAGTCGGTAGGTTCAATCATTTCTGGACGTTTTTCAATGGCAAAAATCAATGAATATTGTAAATGCACAAACAGTAATTTCTCCGCATTGCAAGGTGCAATTCTGAAATTTTTTGCTTTTTCCTGCTCCTCTTAGCATGATAAAGAAGATTCAAAGAGAGTGAGATGCCAGCTCCTTTCATTCAGTCAGTAGCTTCAATCATTTCTGGACGTTTTTCAATGGCAAAAATCAATGAATATTGTAAATGCACAAACAGTAATTTCTCCGCATTGCAAGGTGCAATTCTGAAATTTTTTGCGTTTTCCTGCTCCTCTTAGCATGATAAAGAAGATTCAAAGAGAGTGAGATGCCAGCTCCTTTCATTCAGTCAGTAGCTTCAATCATTTCTGGACGTTTTTCAATGGCAAAAATCAATGTATATTGTAAATGCACAAACAGTAATTTCTCCGCATTGCAAGGTGCAATTCTGAAATTTTTTGCTTTTTCCTGCTCCTCTTAGCATGATAAAGAAGATTCAAAGAGAGTGAGATGCCAGCTCCTTTCATTCAGTCAGTAGCTTCAATCATTTCTGGACGTTTTTCAATGGCAAAAATCAATGTATATTGTAAATGCACAAACAGTAATTTCTCCGCATTGCAAGGTGCAATTCTGAAATTTTTTGCTTTTTCCTGCTCCTCTTAGCATGATAAAGAAGATTCAAAGAGAGTGAGATGCCAGCTCCTTTCATTCAGTCAGTAGCTTCAATCATTTCTGGACGTTTTTCAATGGCAAAAATCAATGAATATTGTAAATGCACAAACAGTAATTTCTCCGCATTGCAAGGTGCAATTCTGAAATTTTTTGCTTTTTCCTGCTCCTCTTAGCATGATAAAGAAGATTCAAAGAGAGTGAGATGCCAGCTCCTTTCATTCAGTCAGTAGCTTCAAACATTTCTGGTATATGAATAACATGATGTTTTTCAATGGCAAAAATCAATGAATTTTGTAAATGCACAAACAGCAATTTCTCCGCATTGCAAGGTGCAATTCTGAAATTTTTTGCTTTTTCCTGCTCCTCTTAGCATGATAAAGCAGATTCAAAGAGAGGGAGATGCCAGCTCCTTTCATTCAGTCAGTAGCTTCAATCATTTCTGGACGTTTTTCAATGGCAAAAATCAATGAATATTGTAAATGCACAAACAGTAATTTCTCCGCATTGCGAGGTGCAATTCTGAAATTTTTTGCTTTTTCCTGCTCCTCTTAGCATGATAAAGAAGATTCAAAGAGAGTGAGATGCCAGCTCCTTTCATTCAGTCAGTAGCTTCAATCATTTCTGGTATATGAATAACATGATGTTTTTCAATGGCAAAAATCAATGAATATTGTAAATGCACAAACAGTAATTTCTCCGCATTGCAAGGTGCAATTCTGAAATTTTTTGCTTTTTCCTGCTCCTCTTAGCATGATAAAGAAGATTCAAAGAGAGTGAGATGCCAGCTCCTTTCATTCAGTCAGTAGCTTCAATCATTTCTGGTATATGAATAACATGATGTTTTTCAATGGCAAAAATCAATGAATATTGTAAATGCACAAACAGTAATTTATTCGCATTGCAAGGTGCAATTCTGAAATTTTTTGCTTTTTCCTGCTCCTCTTAGCATGATAAAGAAGATTCAAAGAGAGTGAGATGCCAGCTCCTTTCATTCAGTCAGTAGCTTCAATCATTTCTGGACGTTTTTCAATGGCAAAAATCAATGTATATTGTAAATGCACAAACAGTAATTTCTCCGCATTGCAAGGTGCAATTCTGAAATTTTTTGCTTTTTCCTGCTCCTCTTAGCATGATAAAGAAGATTCAAAGAGAGTGAGATGCCAGCTCCTTTCATTCAGTCAGTAGCTTCAATCATTTCTGGACGTTTTTCAATGGCAAAAATCAATGTATATTGTAAATGCACAAACAGTAATTTCTCCGCATTGCAAGGTGCAATTCTGAAATTTTTTGCTTTTTCCTGCTCCTCTTAGCATGATAAAGAAGATTCAAAGAGAGTGAGATGCCAGCTCCTTTCATTCAGTCAGTAGCTTCAATCATTTCTGGACGTTTTTCAATGGCAAAAATCAATGAATATTGTAAATGCACAAACAGTAATTTCTCCGCATTGCAAGGTGCAATTCTGAAATTTTTTGCTTTTTCCTGCTCCTCTTAGCATGATAAAGAAGATTCAAAGAGAGTGAGATGCCAGCTCCTTTCATTCAGTCAGTAGCTTCAAACATTTCTGGTATATGAATAACATGATGTTTTTCAATGGCAAAAATCAATGAATTTTGTAAATGCACAAACAGCAATTTCTCCGCATTGCAAGGTGCAATTCTGAAATTTTTTGCTTTTTCCTGCTCCTCTTAGCATGATAAAGAAGATTCAAAGAGAGTGAGATGCCAGCTCCTTTCATTCAGTCAGTAGCTTCAATCATTTCTGGACGTTTTTCAATGGCAAAAATCAATGAATATTGTAAATGCACAAACAGTAATTTCTCCGCATTGCGAGGTGCAATTCTGAAATTTTTTGCTTTTTCCTGCTCCTCTTAGCATGATAAAGAAGATTCAAAGAGAGTGAGATGCCAGCTCCTTTCATTCAGTCAGTAGCTTCAATCATTTCTGGTATATGAATAACATGATGTTTTTCAATGGCAAAAATCAATGAATATTGTAAATGCACAAACAGTAATTTCTCCGCATTGCAAGGTGCAATTCTGAAATTTTTTGCTTTTTCCTGCTCCTCTTAGCATGATAAAGAAGATTCAAAGAGAGTGAGATGCCAGCTCCTTTCATTCAGTCAGTAGCTTCAATCATTTCTGGTATATGAATAACATGATGTTTTTCAATGGCAAAAATCAATGAATATTGTAAATGCACAAACAGTAATTTATTCGCATTGCAAGGTGCAATTCTGAAATTTTTTGCTTTTTCCTGCTCCTCTTAGCATGATAAAGAAGATTCAAAGAGAGTGAGATGCCAGCTCCTTTCATTCAGTCAGTAGCTTCAAACATTTCTGGTATATGAATAACATGATGTTTTTCAATGGCAAAAATCAATGAATATTGTAAATGCACAAACAGTAATTTCTCCGCATTGCAAGGTGCAATTCTGAAATTTTTTGCCTTTTCCTGCTCCTCTTAGCATGATAAAGAAGATTCAAAGAGAGTGAGATGCCAGCTCCTTTCATTCAGTCAGTAGCTTCAATCATTTCTGGACGTTTTTCAATGGCAAAAATCAATGAATATTGTAAATGCACAAACAGTAATTTCTCCGCATTGCAAGGTGCAATTCTGAAATTTTTTGCTTTTTCCTGCTCCTCTTAGCATGATAAAGAAGATTCAAAGAGAGTGAGATGCCAGCTCCTTTCATTCAGTCAGTAGCTTCAATCATTTCTGGACGTTTTTCAATGGCAAAAATCAATGTATATTGTAAATGCACAAACAGTAATTTCTCCGCATTGCAAGGTGCAATTCTGAAATTTTTTGCTTTTTCCTGCTCCTCTTAGCATGATAAAGAAGATTCAAAGAGAGTGAGATGCCAGCTCCTTTCATTCAGTCAGTAGCTTCAATCATTTCTGGACGTTTTTCAATGGCAAAAATCAATGAATATTGTAAATGCACAAACAGTAATTTCTCCGCATTGCAAGGTGCAATTCTGAAATTTTTTGCTTTTTCCTGCTCCTCTTAGCATGATAAAGAAGATTCAAAGAGAGTGAGATGCCAGCTCCTTTCATTCAGTCAGTAGCTTCAAACATTTCTGGTATATGAATAACATGATGTTTTTCAATGGCAAAAATCAATGAATTTTGTAAATGCACAAACAGCAATTTCTCCGCATTGCAAGGTGCAATTCTGAAATTTTTTGCTTTTTCCTGCTCCTCTTAGCATGATAAAGCAGATTCAAAGAGAGGGAGATGCCAGCTCCTTTCATTCAGTCAGTAGCTTCAATCATTTCTGGACGTTTTTCAATGGCAAAAATCAATGAATATTGTAAATGCACAAACAGTAATTTCTCCGCATTGCGAGGTGCAATTCTGAAATTTTTTGCTTTTTCCTGCTCCTCTTAGCATGATAAAGAAGATTCAAAGAGAGTGAGATGCCAGCTCCTTTCATTCAGTCAGTAGCTTCAATCATTTCTGGTATATGAATAACATGATGTTTTTCAATGGCAAAAATCAATGAATATTGTAAATGCACAAACAGTAATTTCTCCGCATTGCAAGGTGCAATTCTGAAATTTTTTGCTTTTTCCTGCTCCTCTTAGCATGATAAAGAAGATTCAAAGAGAGTGAGATGCCAGCTCCTTTCATTCAGTCAGTAGCTTCAATCATTTCTGGTATATGAATAACATGATGTTTTTCAATGGCAAAAATCAATGAATATTGTAAATGCACAAACAGTAATTTATTCGCATTGCAAGGTGCAATTCTGAAATTTTTTGCTTTTTCCTGCTCCTCTTAGCATGATAAAGAAGATTCAAAGAGAGTGAGATGCCAGCTCCTTTCATTCAGTCAGTAGCTTCAATCATTTCTGGACGTTTTTCAATGGCAAAAATCAATGTATATTGTAAATGCACAAACAGTAATTTCTCCGCATTGCAAGGTGCAATTCTGAAATTTTTTGCTTTTTCCTGCTCCTCTTAGCATGATAAAGAAGATTCAAAGAGAGTGAGATGCCAGCTCCTTTCATTCAGTCAGTAGCTTCAAACATTTCTGGTATATGAATAACATGATGTTTTTCAATGGCAAAAATCAATGAATTTTGTAAATGCACAAACAGCAATTTCTCCGCATTGCAAGGTGCAATTCTGAAATTTTTTGCTTTTTCCTGCTCCTCTTAGCATGATAAAGAAGATTCAAAGAGAGTGAGATGCCAGCTCCTTTCATTCAGTCAGTAGCTTCAATCATTTCTGGACGTTTTTCAATGGCAAAAATCAATGAATATTGTAAATGCACAAACAGTAATTTCTCCGCATTGCGAGGTGCAATTCTGAAATTTTTTGCTTTTTCCTGCTCCTCTTAGCATGATAAAGAAGATTCAAAGAGAGTGAGATGCCAGCTCCTTTCATTCAGTCAGTAGCTTCAATCATTTCTGGTATATGAATAACATGATGTTTTTCAATGGCAAAAATCAATGAATATTGTAAATGCACAAACAGTAATTTATTCGCATTGCAAGGTGCAATTCTGAAATTTTTTGCTTTTTCCTGCTCCTCTTAGCATGATAAAGAAGATTCAAAGAGAGTGAGATGCCAGCTCCTTTCATTCAGTCAGTAGCTTCAAACATTTCTGGTATATGAATAACATGATGTTTTTCAATGGCAAAAATCAATGAATATTGTAAATGCACAAACAGTAATTTCTCCGCATTGCAAGGTGCAATTCTGAAATTTTTTGCCTTTTCCTGCTCCTCTTAGCATGATAAAGAAGATTCAAAGAGAGTGAGATGCCAGCTCCTTTCATTCAGTCAGTAGCTTCAATCATTTCTGGACGTTTTTCAATGGCAAAAATCAATGAATATTGTAAATGCACAAACAGTAATTTCTCCGCATTGCAAGGTGCAATTCTGAAATTTTTTGCTTTTTCCTGCTCCTCTTAGCATGATAAAGAAGATTCAAAGAGAGTGAGATGCCAGCTCCTTTCATTCAGTCAGTAGCTTCAAACATTTCTGGTATATGAATAACATGATGTTTTTCAATGGCAAAAATCAATGAATATTGTAAATGCACAAACAGTAATTTCTCCGCATTGCAAGGTGCAATTCTGAAATTTTTTGCTTTTTCCTGCTCCTCTTAGCATGATAAAGAAGATTCAAAGAGAGTGAGATGCCAGCTCCTTTCATTCAGTCAGTAGCTTCAATCATTTCTGGACGTTTTTCAATGGCAAAAATCAATGAATATTGTAAATGCACAAACAGTAATTTCTCCGCATTGCAAGGTGCAATTCTGAAATTTTTTGCTTTTTCCTGCTCCTCTTAGCATGATAAAGAAGATTCAAAGAGAGTGAGATGCCAGCTCCTTTCATTCAGTCAGTAGCTTCAATCATTTCTGGTATATGAATAACATGATGTTTTTCAATGGCAAAAATCAATGAATATTGTAAATGCACAAACAGTAATTTCTCCGCATTGCAAGGTGCAATTCTGAAATTTTTTGCTTTTTCCTGCTCCTCTTAGCATGATAAAGAAGATTCAAAGAGAGTGAGATGCCAGCTCCTTTCATTCAGTCAGTAGCTTCAATCATTTCTGGACGTTTTTCAATGGCAAAAATCAATGAATATTGTAAATGCACAAGCAGTAATTTCTCCGCATTGCAAGGTGCAATTCTGAAATTTTTTGCTTTTTCCTGCTCCTTTTAGCATGATAAAGAAGATTCAAAGAGAGTGACATGCCAGCTCCTTTCATTCAGTCAGTAGCTTCAAACATTTCTGGTATATGAATAACATGATGTTTTTCAATGGCAAAAATCAATGAATATTGTAAATGCACAAACAGTAATTTCTCCGCATTGCAAGGAGCAATTCTGAAATTTTTTGCATTTTCCTGCTCCTCTTAGCATGATAAAGAAGATTCAAAGAGAGTGAGATGCCAGCTCCTTTCATTCAGTCAGTAGCTTCAATCATTTCTGGACGTTTTTCAATGGCAAAAATCAATGAATATTGTAAATGCACAAACAGTAATTTCTCCGCATTGCAAGGTGCAATTCTGAAATTTTTTGCTTTTTCCTGCTCCTCTTAGCATGATAAAGAAGATTCAAAGAGAGTGAGATGCCAGCTCCTTTCATTCAGTCAGTAGCTTCAAACATTTCTGGACGTTTTTCAATGGCAAAAATCAATGAATATTGTAAATGCACAAACAGTAATTTCTCCGCATTGCAAGGTGCAATTCTGAAATTTTTTGCTTTTTCCTGCTCCTCTTAGCATGATAAAGAAGATTCAAAGAGAGTGAGATGCCAGCTCCTTTCATTCAGTCAGTAGCTTCAATCATTTCTGGACGTTTTTCAATGGCAAAAATCAATGAATATTGTAAATGCACAAGCAGTAATTTCTCCGCATTGCAAGGTGCAATTCTGAAATTTTTTGCTTTTTCCTGCTCCTCTTAGCATGATAAAGAAGATTCAAAGAGACTGAGATGCCAGCTCCTTTCATTCAGTCAGTAGCTTCAATCATTTCTGGACATTTTTCAATGGCAAAAATCAATGAATATTGTAAATGCACAAACAGTAATTTCTCCGCATTGCAAGGTGCAATTCTGAAATTTTTTACTTTTTCCTGCTCCTCTTAGCATGAAAAAGAAGATTCAAAGAGAGTGAGATGCCAGCTCCTTTCATTCAGTCAGTAGCTTCAATCATTTCTGGTATATGAATAACATGATGTTTTTCAATGGCAAAAATCAATGAATATTGTAAATGCACAAACAGTAATTTCTCCGCATTGCAAGGTGCAATTCTGAAATTTTTTGCTTTTTCCTGCTCCTCTTAGCATGATAAAGAAGATTCAAAGAGAGTGAGATGCCAGCTCCTTTCATTCAGTCAGTAGCTTCAATCATTTCTGGACGTTTTTCAATGGCAAAAATCAATGAATATTGTAAATGCACAAACAGTAATTTCTCCGCATTGCAAGGTGCAATTCTGAAATTTTTTGCTTTTTCCTGCTCCTCTTAGCATGATAAAGAAGATTCAAAGAGAGTGAGATGCCAGCTCCTTTCATTCAGTCAGTAGCTTCAATCATTTCTGGTATATGAATAACATGATGTTTTTCAATGGCAAAAATCAATGAATATTGTAAATGCACAAACAGTAATTTCTCCGCATTGCAAGGTGCAATTCTGAAATTTTTTGCTTTTTCCTGCTCCTCTTAGCATGATAAAGAAGATTCAAAGAGAGTGAGATGCCAGCTCCTTTCATTCAGTCAGTAGCTTCAAACATTTCTGGACGTTTTTCAATGGCAAAAATCAATGAATATTGTAAATGCACAAACAGTAATTTCTCCGCATTGCAAGGTGCAATTCTGAAATTTTTTGCTTTTTCCTGCTCCTCTTAGCATGATAAAGAAGATTCAAAGAGAGTGAGATGCCAGCTCCTTTCATTCAGTCAGTAGCTTCAATCATTTCTGGTATATGAATAACATGATGTTTAACAATGGCAAAAATCAATGAATATTGTAAATGCACAAACAGTAATTTCTCCGCATTGCAAGGTGCAATTCTGAAATTTTTTGCTTTTTCCTGCTCCTCTTAGCATGATAAAGAAGATTCAAAGAGAGTGAGATGCCAGCTCCTTTCATTCAGTCAGTAGCTTCAATCATTTCTGGATGTTTTTCAATGGCAAAAATCAATGAATATTGTAAATGCACAAACAGTAATTTCTCCGCATTGCAAGGTGCAATTCTGAAATTTTTTGCTTTTTCCTGCTCCTCTTAGCATGATAAAGAAGATTCAAAGAGAGTGAGATGCCAGCTCCTTTCATTCAGTCAGTAGCTTCAATCATTTCTGGACGTTTTTCAACGGCAAAAATCAATGAATATTGTAAATGCACAAACAGTAATTTCTCCGCATTGCAAGGTGCAATTCTGAAATTTTTTGCTTTTTCCTGCTCCTCTTAGCATGATAAAGAAGATTCAAAGAGAGTGAGATGCCAGCTCCTTTCATTCAGTCAGTAGCTTCAATCATTTCTGGTATATGAATAACATGATGTTTAACAATGGCAAAAATCAATGAATATTGTAAATGCACAAACAGTAATTTCTCCGCATTGCAAGGTGCAATTCTGAAATTTTTTGCTTTTTCCTGCTCCTCTTAGCATGATAAAGAAGATTCAAAGAGAGTGAGATGCCAGCTCCTTTCATTCAGTCAGTAGCTTCAATCATTTCTGGATGTTTTTCAATGGCAAAAATCAATGAATATTGTAAATGCACAAACAGTAATTTCTCCGCATTGCAAGGTGCAATTCTGAAATTTTTTGCTTTTTCCTGCTCCTCTTAGCATGATAAAGAAGATTCAAAGAGAGTGAGATGCCAGCTCCTTTCATTCAGTCAGTAGCTTCAATCATTTCTGGACGTTTTTCAACGGCAAAAATCAATGAATATTGTAAATGCACAAACAGTAATTTCTCCGCATTGCAAGGTGCAATTCTGAAATTTTTTGCTTTTTCCTGCTCCTCTTAGCATGATAAAGAAGATTCAAAGAGAGTGAGATGCCAACTCCTTTCATTCAGTCAGTAGCTTCAATCATTTCTGAACGTTTTTCAATGGCAAAAATCAATGAATATTGTAAATGCACAAACAGTAATTTCTCCGCATTGCAAGGTGCAATTCTGAAATTTTTTGCTTTTTCCTGCTCCTCTTAGCATGATAAAGAAGATTCAAAGAGAGTGAGATGCCAGCTCCTTTCATTCAGTCAGTAGCTTCAATCATTTCTGGACGTTTTTCAATGGCAAAAATCAATGAATATTGTAAATGCACAAACAGTAATTTCTCCGTATTGCAAGGTGCAATTCTGAAATTTTTTGCTTTTTCCTGCTCCTCTTAGCATGATAAAGAAGATTCAAAGAGAGTGAGATGCCAGCTCCTTTCATTCAGTCAGTAGCTTCAATCATTTCTGGACGTTTTTCAATGGCAAAAATCAATGAATATTGTAAATGCACAAGCAGTAATTTCTCCGCATTGCAAGGTGCAATTCTGAAATTTTTTGCTTTTTCCTGCTCCTCTTAGCATTATAAAGAAGATTCAAAGAGAGTGAGATGCCAGCTCCTTTCATTCAGTCAGTAGCTTCAATCATTTCTGAACGTTTTTCAATGGCAAAAATCAATGAATATTGTAAATGCACAAACAGTAATTTCTCCGCATTGCAAGGTGCAATTCTGAAATTTTTTGCTTTTTCCTGCTCCTCTTAGCATGATAAAGAAGATTCAAAGAGAGTGAGATGCCAGCTCCTTTCATTCAGTCAGTAGCTTCAATCATTTCTGGACGTTTTTCAATGGCAAAAATCAATGAATATTGTAAATGCACAAACAGTAATTTCTCCGTATTGCAAGGTGCAATTCTGAAATTTTTTGCTTTTTCCTGCTCCTCTTAGCATGATAAAGAAGATTCAAAGAGAGTGAGATGCCAGCTCCTTTCATTCAGTCAGTAGCTTCAATCATTTCTGGACGTTTTTCAATGGCAAAAATCAATGAATATTGTAAATGCACAAGCAGTAATTTCTCCGCATTGCAAGGTGCAATTCTGAAATTTTTTGCTTTTTCCTGCTCCTCTTAGCATGATAAAGAAGATTCAAAGAGACTGAGATGCCAGCTCCTTTCATTCAGTCAGTAGCTTCAATCATTTCTGGACGTTTTTCAATGGCAAAAATCAATGAATATTGTAAATGCACAAACAGTAATTTCTCCGCATTGCAAGGTGCAATTCTGAAATTTTTTACTTTTTCCTGCTCCTCTTAGCATGAAAAAGAAGATTCAAAGAGAGTGAGATGCCAGCTCCTTTCATTCAGTCAGTAGCTTCAATCATTTCTGGTATATGAATAACATGATGTTTTTCAATGGCAAAAATCAATGAATATTGTAAATGCACAAACAGTAATTTCTCCGCATTGCAAGGTGCAATTCTGAATTTTTTTGCTTTTTCCTGCTCCTCTTAGCATGATAAAGAAGATTCAAAGAGAGTGAGATGCCAGCTCCTTTCATTCAGTCAGTAGCTTCAATCATTTCTGGACGTTTTTCAATGGCAAAAATCAATGAATATTGTAAATGCACAAACAGTAATTTCTCCGCATTGCAAGGTGCAATTCTGAAATTTTTTGCTTTTTCCTGCTCCTCTTAGCATGATAAAGAAGATTCAAAGAGAGTGAGATGCCAGCTCCTTTCATTCAGTCAGTAGCTTCAATCATTTCTGGTATATGAATAACATGATGTTTTTCAATGGCAAAAATCAATGAATATTGTAAATGCACAAAGAGTAATTTCTCCGCATTGCAAGGTGCAATTCTGAAATTTTTTGCTTTTTCCTGCTCCTCTTAGCATGATAAAGAAGATTCAAAGAGAGTGAGATGCCAGCTCCTTTCATTCAGTCAGTAGCTTCAATCATTTCTGGTATATGAATAACATGATGTTTTTCAATGGCAAAAATCAATGAATATTGTAAATGCACAAACAGTAATTTCTCCGCATTGCAAGGTGCAATTCTGAAATTTTTTGCCTTTTCCTGCTCCTCTTAGCATGATAAAGAAGATTCAAAGAGAGTGAGATGCCAGCTCCTTTCATTCAGTCAGTAGCTTCAATCATTTCTGGACGTTTTTCAATGGCAAAAATCAATGAATATTGTAAATGCACAAACAGTAATTTCTCCGCATTGCAAGGTGCAATTCTGAAATTTTTTGCTTTTTCCTGCTCCTCTTAGCATGATAAAGAAGATTCAAAGAGAGTGAGATGCCAGCTCCTTTCATTCAGTCAGTAGCTTCAAACATTTCTGGTATATGAATAACATGATGTTTTTCAATGGCAAAAATCAATGAATATTGTAAATGCACAAACAGTAATTTCTCCGCATTGCAAGGTGCAATTCTGAAATTTTTTGCTTTTTCCTGCTCCTCTTAGCATGATAAAGAAGATTCAAAGAGAGTGAGATGCCAGCTCCTTTCATTCAGTCAGTAGCTTCAATCATTTCTGGACGTTTTTCAATGGCAAAAATCAATGAATATTGTAAATGCACAAACAGTAATTTCTCCGCATTGCAAGGTGCAATTCTGAAATTTTTTGCTTTTTCCTGCTCCTCTTAGCATGATAAAGAAGATTCAAAGAGAGTGAGATGCCAGCTCCTTTCATTCAGTCAGTAGCTTCAATCATTTCTGGTATATGAATAACATGATGTTTTTCAATGGCAAAAATCAATGAATATTGTAAATGCACAAACAGTAATTTCTCCGCATTGCAAGGTGCAATTCTGAAATTTTTTGCTTTTTCCTGCTCCTCTTAGCATGATAAAGAAGATTCAAAGAGAGTGAGATGCCAGCTCCTTTCATTCAGTCAGTAGCTTCAATCATTTCTGGACGTTTTTCAATGGCAAAAATCAATGAATATTGTAAATGCACAAACAGTAATTTCTCCGCATTGCAAGGTGCAATTCTGAAATTTTTTGCTTTTTCCTGCTCCTCTTAGCATGATAAAGAAGATTCAAAGAGAGTGAGATGCCAGCTCCTTTCATTCAGTCAGTAGCTTCAATCATTTCTGGTATATGAATAACATGATGTTTTTCAATGGCAAAAATCAATGAATATTGTAAATGCACAAACAGTAATTTCTCCGCATTGCAAACTGCAATTCTGAAATTTTTTGCTTTTTCCTGCTCCTCTTAGCATGATAAAGAAGATTCAAAGACAGTGAGATGCCAGCTCCTTTAATTCAGTCAGTAGCTTCAATCATTTCTGGACGTTTTTCAATGGCAAAAATCAATGAATATTGTAAATGCACAAACAGTAATTTCTCCGCATTGCAAGGTGCAATTCTGAAATTTTTTGCTTTTTCCTGCTCCTCTTAGCATGATAAAGAAGATTCAAAGAGAGTGAGATGCCAGCTCCTTTCATTCAGTCAGTAGCTTCAAACATTTCTGGAATATGAATAACATGATGTTTTTCAATGGCAAAAATCAATGAATATTGTAAATGCACAAACAGTAATTTCTCCGCATTGCAAGGTGCAATTCTGAAATTTTTTGCTTTTTCCTGCTCCTCTTAGCATGATAAAGAAGATTCAAAGAGAGTGAGATGCCAGCTCCTTTCATTCAGTCAGTAGCTTCAATCATTTCTGGACGTTTTTCAATGGCAAAAATCAATGAATATTGTAAATGCACAAACAGTAATTTCTCCGCATTGCAAGGTGCAATTCTGAAATTTTTTGCTTTTTCCTGCTCCTCTTAGCATGATAAAGAAGTTTCAAAGAGAATGAGATGCCAGCTCCTTTCATTCAGTCAGTAGCTTCAATCATTTCTGGACGTTTTTCAACGGCAAAAATCAATGAATATTGTAAATGCACAAACAGTAATTTCTCCGCATTGCAAGGTGCAATTCTGAAATTTTTTGCTTTTTCCTGCTCCTCTTAGCATGATAAAGAAGATTCAAAGAGAGTGAGATGCCAGCTCCTTTCATTCAGTCAGTAGCTTCAATCATTTCTGGACGTTTTTCAATAGCAAAAATCAATGAATATTGTAAATGCACAAACAGTAATTTCTCCGCATTGCAAGGTGCAATTCTGAAATTTTTTGCTTTTTCCTGCTCCTCTTAGCATGATAAAGAAGATTCAAAGAGAGTGAGATGCCAGCTCCTTTAATTCAGTCAGTAGCTTCAATCATTTCTGGACGTTTTTCAATGGCAAAAATCAATGAATATTGTAAATGCACAAACAGTAATTTCTCCGCATTGCAAGGTGCAATTCTGAAATTTTTTGCTTTTTCCTGCTCCTCTTAGCATGATAAAGAAGATTCAAAGAGAGTGAGATGCCAGCTCCTTTCATTCAGTCAGTAGCTTCAAACATTTCTGGAATATGAATAACATGATGTTTTTCAATGGCAAAAATCAATGAATATTGTAAATGCACAAACAGTAATTTCTCCGCATTGCAAGGTGCAATTCTGAAATTTTTTGCTTTTTCCTGCTCCTCTTAGCATGATAAAGAAGATTCAAAGAGAGTGAGATGCCAGCTCCTTTCATTCAGTCAGTAGCTTCAATCATTTCTGGACGTTTTTCAATGGCAAAAATCAATGAATATTGTAAATGCACAAACAGTAATTTCTCCGCATTGCAAGGTGCAATTCTGAAATTTTTTGCTTTTTCCTGCTCCTCTTAGCATGATAAAGAAGATTCAAAGAGAATGAGATGCCAGCTCCTTTCATTCAGTCAGTAGCTTCAATCATTTCTGGACGTTTTTCAACGGCAAAAATCAATGAATATTGTAAATGCACAAACAGTAATTTCTCCGCATTGCAAGGTGCAATTCTGAAATTTTTTGCTTTTTCCTGCTCCTCTTAGCATGATAAAGAAGATTCAAAGAGAGTGAGATGCCAGCTCCTTTCATTCAGTCAGTAGCTTCAATCATTTCTGGACGTTTTTCAATAGCAAAAATCAATGAATATTGTAAATGCACAAACAGTAATTTCTCCGCATTGCAAGGTGCAATTCTGAAATTTTTTGCTTTTTCCTGCTCCTCTTAGCATGATAAAGAAGATTCAAAGAGAGTGAGATGCCAGCTCCTTTCATTCAGTCAGTAGCTTTAATCATTTCTGGACGTTTTTCAATGGCAAAAATCAATGAATATTGTAAATGCACAAACAGTAATTTCTCCGCATTGCAAGGTGCAATTCTGAAATTTTTTGCTTTTTCCTGCTCCTCTTAGCATGATAAAGAAGACTCAAAGAGAGTGAGATGCCAGCTCCTTTCATTCAGTCAGTAGCTTCAATCATTTCTGGACGTTTTTCAATGGCAAAAATCAATGAATATTGTAAATGCACAAGCAGTAATTTCTCCGCATTGCAAGGTGCAATTCTGAAATTTTTTGCTTTTTCCTGCTCCTCTTAGCATGATAAAGAAGATTCAAAGAGAGTGAGATGCCAGCTCCTTTCATTCAGTCAGTAGCTTCAATCATTTCTGGACGTTTTTCAATGGCAAAAATCAATGAATATTGTAAATGCACAAACAGTAATTTCTCCGCATTGCAAGGTGCAATTCTGAAATGTTTTGCTTTTTCCTGCTCCTCTTAGCATGAAAAAGAAGATTCAAAGAGCGTGAGATGCCAGCTCCTTTCATTCAGTCAGTAGCTTCAATCATTTCTGGAATATGAATAACATGATGTTTTTCAATGGCAAAAATCAATGAATATTGTAAATGCACAAACAGTAATTTCTCCGCATTGCAAGGTGCAATTCTGAATTTTTTTGCTTTTTCCTGCTCCTCTTAGCATGATAAAGAAGATTCAAAGAGAGTGAGATGCCAGCTCCTTTCATTCAGTCAGTAGCTTCAATCATTTCTGGACGTTTTTCAATGGCAAAAATCAATGAATATTGTAAATGCACAAACAGTAATTTCTCCGCATTGCAAGGTGCAATTCTGAAATTTTTTGCTTTTTCCTGCTCCTCTAAGCATGATAAAGAAGATTCAAAGAGAGTGAGATGCCAGCTCCTTTCAGTCAGTAGCTTCAATCATTTCTGGACATTTTTCAATGGCAAAAATCAATGAATATTGTAAATGCACAAACAGTAATTTCTCCGCATTGCAAGGTGCAATTCTGAAATTTTTTGCTTTTTCCTGCTCCTCTTAGCATGATAAAGAAGATTCAAATAGAGTGAGATGCCAGCTCCTTTCATTCAGTCAGTAGCTTCAAACATTTCTGGTATATGAATAACATGATGTTTTTCAATGGCAAAAATCAATGAATATTGTAGATGCACAAACAGTAATTTCTCCGCATTGCAAGGTGCAATTCTGAAATTTTTTGCTTTTTCCTGCTCCTCTTAGCATGATAAAGAAGATTCAAAGAGACTGAGATGCCAGCTCCTTTCATTCAGTCAGTAGCTTCAATCATTTCTGGACGTTTTTCAATGGCAAAAATCAATGAATATTGTAAATGCACAAACAGTAATTTCTCCGCATTGCAAGGTGCAATTCTGAAATTTTTTGCTTTTTCCTGCTCCTCTTAGCATGATAAAGAAGATTCAAAGAGAGTGAGATGCCAGCTCCTTTCATTCAGTCAGTAGCTTCAATCATTTCTGGACGTTTTTCAATGGCAAAAATCAATGAATATTGTAAATGCACAAACAGTAATTTCTCCGCATTGCAAGGTGCAATTCTGAAATTTTTTGCTTTTTCCTGCTCCTCTTAGCATGATAAAGAAGATTCAAAGAGAGTGAGATGCCAGCTCCTTTCATTCAGTCAGTAGCTTCAATCATTTCTGGTATATGAATAACATGATGTTTTTCAATGGCAAAAATCAATGAATATTGTAAATGCACAAACAGTAATTTCTCCGCATTGCAAGGTGCAATTCTGAAATTTTTTGCTTTTTCCTGCTCCTCTTAGCATGATAAAGAAGATTCAAAGAGAGTGAGATGCCAGCTCCTTTCATTCAGTCAGTAGCTTCAATCATTTCTGGACGTTTTTCAATGGCAAAAATCAATGAGTATTGTAAATGCACAAACAGTAATTTCTCCGCATTGCAAGGTGCAATTCTGAAATTTTTTGCTTTTTCCTGCTCCTTTTAGCATGATAAAGAAGATTCAAAGAGAGTGAGATGCCAGCTCCTTTCATTCAGTCAGTAGCTTCAAACATTTCTGGTATATGAATAACATGATGTTTTTCAATGGCAAAAATCAATGAATATTGTAAATGCACAAACAGTAATTTCTTCGCATTGCAAGGTGCAATTCTGAAATTTTTTGCTTTTTCCTGCTCCTCTTAGCATGATAAAGAAGATTCAAAGAGAGTGAGATGCCAGCTCCTTTCATTCAGTCAGTAGCTTCAAACATTTCTGGTATATGAATAACATGATGTTTTTCAATGGCAAAAATCAATGAATATTGTAAATGCACAAACAGTAATTTCTCCGCATTGCAAGGTGCAATTCTGAAATTTTTTGCTTTTTCCTGCTCCTCTTAGCATGATAAAGAAGATTCAAAGAGAGTGAGATGCCAGCTCCTTTCATTCAGTCAGTAGCTTCAATCATTTCTGGACGTTTTTCAATGGCAAAAATCAATGAATATTGTAAATGCACAAACAGTAATTTCTCCGCATTGCAAGGTGCAATTCTGAAATTTTTTGCTTTTTCCTGCTCCTCTTAGCATGATAAAGAAAATTCAAAGAGAGTGAAATGCCAGCTCCTTTCATTCAGTCAGTAGCTTCAATCATTTCTGGACGTTTTTCAATGGCAAAAATCAATGAATATTGTAAATGCACAAACAGTAATTTCTCCGCATTGCAAGGTGCAATTCTGAAATTTTTTGCTTTTTCCTGCTCCTCTTAGTATGATAAAGAAGATTCAAAGAGAGTGAGATGCCAGCTCCTTTCTTTCAGTCAGTAGCTTCAAACATTTCTGGTATATGAATAACATGATGTTTTTCAATGGCAAAAATCAATGAATATTGTAAATGCACAAACAGTAATTTCTCCGCATTGCAAGGTGCAATTCTGAAATTTTTTGCTTTTTCCTGCTCCTCTTAGCATGATAAAGAAGATTCAAAGAGAGTGAGATGCCAGCTCCTTTCATTCAGTCAGTAGCTTCAATCATTTCTGGTATATGAATAACATGATGTTTTTCAATGGCAAAAATTAATGAATATTGTAAATGCACAAACAGTAATTTCTCCGCATTGCAAGGTGCAATTCTGAAATTTTTTGCTTTTTCCTGCTCCTCTTAGCATGATAAAGAAGATTCAAAGAGAGTGAGATGCCAGCTCCTTTCATTCAGTCAGTAGCTTCAATCATTTCTGGACGTTTTTCAATGGCAAAAATCAATGAATATTGTAAATGCACAAACAGTAATTTCTCCGCATTGCAAGGTGCAATTCTGAAATTTTTTGCTTTTTCCTGCTCCTCTTAGTATGATAAAGAAGATTCAAAGAGAGTGAGATGCCAGCTCCTTTCATTCAGTCAGTAGCTTCAAACATTTCTGGTATATGAATAACATGATGTTTTTCAATGGCAAAAATCAATGAATATTGTAAATGCACAAACAGTAATTTCTCCGCATTGCAAGGTGCAATTCTGAAATTTTTTGCTTTTTCCTGCTCCTCTTAGCATGATAAAGAAGATTCAAAGAGAGTGAGATGCCAGCTCCTTTCATTCAGTCAGTAGCTTCAATCATTTCTGGTATATGAATAACATGATGTTTTTCAATGGCAAAAATTAATGAATATTGTATATGCACAAACAGTAATTTCTCCGCATTGCAAGGTGCAATTCTGAAATTTTTTGCTTTTTCCTGCTCCTCTTAGCATGATAAAGAAGATTCAAAGAGAGTGAGATGCCAGCTCCTTTCATTCAGTCAGTAGCTTCAAACATTTCTGGTATATGAATAACATGATGTTTTTCAATGGCAAAAATCAATGAATATTGTAAATGCACAAACAGTAATTTCTCCACATTGCAAGGTGCAATTCTGAAATTTTTTGCTTTTTCCTGCTCCTTTTAGCATGATAAAGAAGATTCAAAGAGAGTGAGATGAGAGCTCCTTTCATTCAGTCAGTAGCTTCAATCATTTCTGGACGTTTTTCAATGGCAAAAATCAATGAATATTGTAAATGCACAAACAGTAATTTCTCCGCATTGCAAGGTGCAATTCTGAAATTTTTTGCTTTTTCCTGCTCCTCTTAGCATGATAAAGAAGATTCAAAGAGAGTGAGATGCCAGCTCCTTTCATTCAGTCAGTAGCTTCAATCATTTCTGGACGTTTTTCAATGGCAAAAATCAATGAATATTGTAAATGCACAAACAGTAATTTCTCCGCATTGCAAGGTGCAATTCCGAAATTTTTTGCTTTTTCCTGCTCCTCTTAGCATGATAAAGAAGATTCAAAGAGAGTGAGATGCCAGCTCCTTTCATTCAGTCAGTAGCTTCAATCATTTCTGGTATATGAATAACATGATGTTTTTCAATGGCAAAAATCAATGAATATTGTAAATGCACAAACAGTAATTTCTCCGCATTGCAAGGTGCAATTCTGAAATTTTTTGCTTTTTCCTGCTCCTCTTAGCATGATAAAGAAGATTCAAAGAGAGTGAGATGCCAGCTCCTTTCATTCAGTCAGTAGCTTCAATCATTTCTGGACGTTTTTCAATGGCAAAAATCAATGAATATTGTAAATGCACAAACAGTAATTTCTCCGCATTGCAAGGTGCAATTCTGAAATTTTTTGCTTTTTCCTGCTCCTCTTAGCATGGTAAAGAAGACTCAAAGAGAGTGAGATGCCAGCTCCTTTCATTCAGTCAGTAGCTTCAATCATTTCTGGACTTTTTTCAACGGCAAAAATCAATGAATATTGTAGATGCACAAACAGTAATTTCTCCGCATTGCAAGGTGCAATTCTGAAATTTTTTGCTTTTTCCTGCTCCTCTTAGCATGATAAAGAAGATTCAAAGAGACTGAGATGCCAGCTCCTTTCATTCAGTCAGTAGCTTCAATCATTTCTGGACGTTTTTCAATGGCAAAAATCAATGAATATTGTAAATGCACAAACAGTAATTTCTCCGCATTGCAAGGTGCAATTCTGAAATTTTTTGCTTTTTCCTGCTCCTCTTAGCATGATAAAGAAGATTCAAAGAGAGTGAGATGCCAGCTCCTTTCATTCAGTCAGTAGCTTCAATCATTTCTGGATGTTTTTCAATGGCAAAAATCAATGAATATTGTAAATGCACAAACAGTAATTTCTCCGCATTGCAAGGTGCAATTCTGAAATTTTTTGCTTTTTCCTGCTCCTCTTAGCATGATAAAGAAGATTCAAAGAGAGTGAGATGCCAGCTCCTTTCATTCAGTCAGTAGCTTCAATCATTTCTGGACGTTTTTCAATGGCAAAAATCAATGAATATTGTAAATGCACAAACAGTAATTTCTCCGCATTGCAAGGTGCAATTCTGAAATTTTTTGCTTTTTCCTGCTCCTCTTAGCATGATAAAGAAGATTCAAAGAGAGTGAGATGCCAGCTCCTTTCATTCAGTCAGTAGCATCAAACATTTCTGGTATATGAATAACATGATGTTTTTCAATGGCAAAAATCAATGAATATTGTAAATGCACAAACAGTAATTTCTTCGCATTGCAAGGTGCAATTCTGAAATTTTTTGCTTTTTCCTGCTCCTCTTAGCATGATAAAGAAGATTCAAAGAGAGTGAGATGCCAGCTCCTTTCATTCAGTCAGTAGCTTCAAACATTTCTGCTATATGAATAACATGATGTTTTTCAATGGCGGCAAAAATCAATGAATATTGTAAATGCACAAACAGTAATTTCTCCGCATTGCAAGGTGCAATTCTGAAATTTTTTGCTTTTTCCTGCTCCTCTTAGCATGATAAAGAAGATTCAAAGAGAGTGAGATGCCAGCTCCTTTCATTCAGTCAGTAGCTTCAATCATTTCTGGACGTTTTTCAATGGCAAAAATCAATGAATATTGTAAATGCACAAACAGTAATTTCTCCGCATTGCAAGGTGCAATTCTGAAATTTTTTGCTTTTTCCTGCTCCTCTTAGCATGATAAAGAAGATTCAAAGAGAGTGAGATGCCAGCTCCTTTCATTCAGTCAGTAGCTTCAATCATTTCTGGACGTTTTTCAATGGCAAAAATCAATGAATATTGTAAATGCACAAACAGTAATTTCTCCGCATTGCAAGGTGCAATTCTGAAATTTTTTGCTTTTTCCTGCTCCTCTTAGTATGATAAAGAAGATTCAAAGAGAGTGAGATGCCAGCTCCTTTCATTCAGTCAGTAGCTTCAAACATTTCTGGTATATGAATAACATGATGTTTTTCAATGGCAAAAATCAATGAATATTGTAAATGCACAAACAGTAATTTCTCCGCATTGCAAGGTGCAATTCTGAAATTTTTTGCTTTTTCCTGCTCCTCTTAGCATGATAAAGATTCAAAGAGAGTGAGATGCCAGCTCCTTTCATTCAGTCAGTAGCTTCAATCATTTCTGGTATATGAATAACATGATGTTTTTCAATGGCAAAAATTAATGAATATTGTAAATGCACAAACAGTAATTTCTCCGCATTGCAAGGTGCAATTCTGAAATTTTTTGCTTTTTCCTGCTCCTCTTAGCATGATAAAGAAGATTCAAAGAGAGTGAGATGCCAGCTCCTTTCATTCAGTCAGTAGCTTCAATCATTTCTGGACGTTTTTCAATGGCAAAAATCAATGAATATTGTAAATGCACAAACAGTAATTTCTCCGCATTGAAGGTGCAATTCTGAAATTTTTTGCTTTTTCCTGCTCCTCTTAGCATGATAAAGAAGATTCAAAGAGAGTTAGATGCCAGCTCCTTTCATTCAGTCAGTAGCTTCAAACATTTCTGGTATATGAATAACATGATGTTTTTCAATGGCAAAAATCAATGAATATTGTAAATGCACAAACAGTAATTTCTCCGCATTGCAAGGTGCAATTCTGAAATTTTTTGCTTTTTCCTGCTCCTCTTAGCATGATAAAGAAGATTCAAAGAGAGTGAGATGAGAGCTCCTTTCATTCAGTCAGTAGCTTCAATCATTTCTGGACGTTTTTCAATGGCAAAAATCAATGAATATTGTAAATGCACAAACAGTAATTTCTCCGCATTGCAAGGTGCAATTCTGAAATTTTTTGCTTTTTCCTGCTCCTCTTAGCATGATAAAGAAGATTCAAAGAGAGTGAGATGCCAGCTCCTTTCATTCAGTCAGTAGCTTCAATCATTTCTGGACGTTTTTCAATGGCAAAAATCAATGAATATTGTAAATGCACAAACAGTAATTTCTCCGCATTGCAAGGTGCAATTCTGAAATTTTTTGCTTTTTCCTGCTCCTCTTAGCATGATAAAGAAGATTCAAAGAGAGTGAGATGCCAGCTCCTTTCATTCAGTCAGTAGCTTCAATCATTTCTGGTATATGAATAACATGATGTTTTTCAATGGCAAAAATCAATGAATATTGTAAATGCACAAACAGTAATATCTCCACATTGCACGGTGCAATTCTGAAATTTTTAGCTTTTTCCTGTTAATCCTAGCATGATAAAGAAGATTCAAAGAGAGTGAGATGCCAGCTCCTTTCATTCAGTCAGTAGCTTCAAACATTTCTGGTATATGAAAAACATGTTTTTCAATGGCAAAAATCAATGAATATTGTAAATGCACAAACAGTAATATCTCCACATTGCATGGTGCAATTCTGAAATTTTTAGCTTTTTCCTGTTAATCCTAGCATGATAAAGAAGATTCAAAGAGAGTGAGATGCCAGCTCCTTTCATTCAGTCAGTAGCTTCAAACATTTCTGGTATATGAAAAACATGTTTTTCAATGGCAAAAATCAATGAATATTGTAAATGCACAAACAGTAATATCTCCACATTGCATGGTGCAATTCTGAAATTTTTAGCTTTTTCCTGTTAATCCTAGCATGATAAAGAAGATTCAAAGAGAGTGAGATGCCAGCTCCTTTCATTCAGTCAGTAGCTTCAAACATTTCTGGTATATGAAAAACATGTTTTTCAATGGCAAAAATCAATGAATATTGTAAATGCACAAACAGTAATATCTCCACATTGCAAGGTGCAATTCTGAAATTTTTTGCTTTTTCCTGCTAATCCTAGCATGATAAAGAAGATTCAAAGAGAGTGAGATGCCAGCTCCTTTCATTCAGTCAGTAGCTTCAAACATTTCTGGTATATGAAAAACATGTTTTTCAATGGCAAAAATCAATGAATATTGTAAATGCACAAACAGTAATATCTCCACATTGCACGGTGCAATTCTGAAATTTTTAGCTTTTTCCTGTTAATCCTAGCATGATAAAGAAGATTCAAAGAGAGTGAGATGCCAGCTCCTTTCATTCAGTCAGTAGCTTCAAACATTTCTGGTATATGAAAAACATGTTTTTCAATGGCAAAAATCAATGAATATTGTAAATGCACAAACAGTAATATCTCCACATTGCACGGTGCAATTCTGAAATTTTTTGATTTTTCCTGTTAATCCTAGCATGATAAAGAAGATTCAAAGAGAGTGAGATGCCAGCTCCTTTCATTCAGTCAGTAGCTTCAAACATTTCTGGTATATGAAAAACATGTTTTTCAATGGCAAAAATCAATAAATATTGTAAATGCACAAACAGTAATATCTCCACATTGCAAGGTGCAATTCTGAAATTTTTTGCTTTTTCCTGCTAATCCTAGCATGATAAAGAAGATTCAAAGAGAGTGAGATGCCAGCTCCTTTCATTCAGTCAGTAGCTTCAAACATTTCTGGTATATGAAAAACATGTTTTTCAATGGCAAAAATCAATGAATATTGTAAATGCACAAACAGTAATATCTCCACATTGCACGGTGCAATTCTGAAATTTTTAGCTTTTTCCTGTTAATCCTAGCATGATAAAGAAGATTCAAAGAGAGTGAGATGCCAGCTCCTTTCATTCAGTCAGTAGCTTCAAACATTTCTGGTATATGAAAAACATGTTTTTCAATGGCAAAAATCAATGAATATTGTAAATGCACAAACAGTAATATCTCCACATTGCAAGGTGCAATTCTGAAATTTTTTGCTATTTCCTGCTAATCCTAGCATGATAAAGAAGATTCAAAGAGAGTGAGATGCCAGCTCCTTTCATTCAGTCAGTAGCTTCAAACATTTCTGGTATATGAAAAACATGTTTTTCAATGGCAAAAATCAATGAATATTGTAAATGCACAAACAGTAATATCTCCACATTGCAAGGTGCAATTCTGAAATTTTTTGCTTTTTCCTGTTAATCCTAGCATGATAAAGAAGATTCAAAGAGAGTGAGATGCCAGCTCCTTTCATTCAGTCAGTAGCTTCAAACATTTCTGGTATATGAAAAACATGTTTTTCAATGGCAAAAATCAATGAATATTGTAAATGCACAAACAGTAATATCTCCACATTGCAAGGTGCAATTCTGAAATTTTTTGCTTTTTCCTGCTAATCCTAGCATGATAAAGAAGATTCAAAGAGAGTGAGATGCCAGCTCCTTTCATTCAGTCAGTAGCTTCAAACATTTCTGGTATATGAAAAACATGTTTTTCAATGGCAAAAATCAATGAATATTGTAAATGCACAAACAGTAATATCTCCACATTGCACGGTGCAATTCTGAAATTTTTAGCTTTTTCCTGTTAATCCTAGCATGATAAAGAAGATTCAGAGTGAGATGCCAGCTCCTTTCATTCAGTCAGTAGCTTCAAACATTTCTGGTATATGAAAAACATGTTTTTCAATGGCAAAAATCAATGAATATTGTAAATGCACAAACAGTAATATCTCCACATTGCAAGGTGCAATTCTGAAATTTTTTGCTTTTTCCTGCTAATCCTAGCATGATAAAGAAGATTCAAAGAGAGTGAGATGCCAGCTCCTTTCATTCAGTCAGTAGCTTCAAACATTTCTGGTATATGAAAAACATGTTTTTCAATGGCAAAAATCAATGAATATTGTAAATGCACAAACAGTAATATCTCCACATTGCACGGTGCAATTCTGAAATTTTTAGCTTTTTCCTGTTAATCCTAGCATGATAAAGAAGATTCAAAGAGAGTGAGATGCCAGCTCCTTTCATTCAGTCAGTAGCTTCAAACATTTCTGGTATATGAAAAACATGTTTTTCAATGGCAAAAATCAATGAATATTGTAAATGCACAAACAGTAATATCTCCACATTGCAAGGTGCAATTCTGAAATTTTTTGCTTTTTCCTGTTAATCCTAGCATGATAAAGAAGATTCAAAGAGAGTGAGATGCCAGCTCCTTTCATTCAGTCAGTAGCTTCAAACATTTCTGGTATATGAAAAACATGTTTTTCAATGGCAAAAATCAATGAATATTGTAAATGCACAAACAGTAATATCTCCACATTGCACGGTGCAATTCTGAAATTTTTAGCTTTTTCCTGTTAATCCTAGCATGATAAAGAAGATTCAAAGAGAGTGAGATGCCAGCTCCTTTCATTCAGTCAGTAGCTTCAAACATTTCTGGTATATGAAAAACATGTTTTTCAATGGCAAAAATCAATGAATATTGTAAATGCACAAACAGTTATATCTCCACATTGCAAGGTGCAATTCTGAAATTTTTTGCTTTTTCCTGCTAATCCTAGCATGATAAAGAAGATTCAAAGAGAGTGAGATGCCAGCTCCTTTCATTCAGTCAGTAGCTTCAAACATTTCTGGTATATGAAAAACATGTTTTTCAATGGCAAAAATCAATGAATATTGTAAATGCACAAACAGTAATATCTCCACATTGCAAGGTGCAATTCTGAAATTTTTAGCTTTTTCTTGTTAATCCTAGCATGATAAAGAAGATTCAAAGAGAGTGAGATGCCAGCTCCTTTCATTCAGTCAGTAGCTTCAAACATTTCTGGTATATGAAAAACATGTTTTTCAATGGCAAAAATCAATGAATATTGTAAATGCACAAACAGTAATATCTCCACATTGCAAGGTGCAATTCTGAAATTTTTTGCTTTTTCCTGTTAATCCTAGCATGATAAAGAAGATTCAAAGAGAGTGAGATGCCAGCTCCTTTCATTCAGTCAGTAGCTTCAAACATTTCTGGTATATGAAAAACATGTTTTTCAAAGGCAAAAATCAATGAATATTGTAAATGCACAAACAGTAATATCTCCACATTGCAAGGTGCAATTCTGAAATTTTTTGCTTTTTCCTGCTAATCCTAGCATGATAAAGAAGATTCAAAGAGAGTGAGATGCCAGCTCCTTTCATTCAGTCAGTAGCTTCAAACATTTCTGGTATATGAAAAACATGTTTTTCAATGGCAAAAATCAATGAATATTGTAAATGCACAAACAGTAATATCTCCACATTGCACGGTGCAATTCTGAAATTTTTAGCTTTTTCCTGTTAATCCTAGCATGATAAAGAAGATTCAAAGAGAGTGAGATGCCAGCTCCTTTCATTCAGTCAGTAGCTTCAAACATTTCTGGTATATGAAAAACATGTTTTTCAATGGCAAAAATCAATGAATATTGTAAATGCACAAACAGTAATATCTCCACATTGCAAGGTGCAATTCTGAAATTTTTTGCTTTTTCCTGCTAATCCTAGCATGATAAAGAAGATTCAAAGAGAGTGAGATGCCAGCTCCTTTCATTCAGTCAGTAGCTTCAAACATTTCTGGTATATGAAAAACATGTTTTTCAATGGCAAAAATCAATGAATATTGTAAATGCACAAACAGTAATATCTCCACATTGCACGGTGCAATTCTGAAATTTTTAGCTTTTTCCTGTTAATCCTCGCATGATAAAGAAGATTCAAAGAGAGTGAGATGCCAGCTCCTTTCATTCAGTCAGTAGCTTCAAACATTTCTGGTATATGAAAAACATGTTTTTCAATGGCAAAAATCAATGAATATTGTAAATGCACAAACAGTAATATCTCCACATTGCAAGGTGCAATTCTGAAATTTTTTGCTTTTTCCTGTTAATCCTAGCATGATAAAGAAGATTCAAAGAGAGTGAGATGCCAGCTCCTTTCATTCAGTCAGTAGCTTCAAACATTTCTGGTATATGAAAAACATGTTTTTCAATGGCAAAAATCAATGAATATTGTAAATGCACAAACAGTAATATCTCCACATTGCAAGGTGCAATTCTGAAATTTTTTGCTTTTTCCTGCTAATCCTAGCATGATAAAGAAGATTCAAAGAGAGTGAGATGCCAGCTCCTTTCATTCAGTCAGTAGCTTCAAACATTTCTGGTATATGAAAAACATGTTTTTCAATGGCAAAAATCAATGAATATTGTAAATGCACAAACAGTAATATCTCCACATTGCACGGTGCAATTCTGAAATTTTTAGCTTTTTCCTGTTAATCCTAGCATGATAAAGAAGATTCAAAGAGAGTGAGATGCCAGCTCCTTTCATTCAGTCAGTAGCTTCAAACATTTCTGGTATATGAAAAACATGTTTTTCAATGGCAAAAATCAATGAATATTGTAAATGCACAAACAGTAATATCTCCACATTGCAAGGTGCAATTCTGAAATTTTTTGCTTTTTCCTGCTAATCCTAGCATGATAAAGAAGATTCAAAGAGAGTGAGATGCCAGCTCCTTTCATTCAGTCAGTAGCTTCAAACATTTCTGGTATATGAAAAACATGTTTTTCAATGGCAAAAATCAATGAATATTGTAAATGCACAAACAGTAATATCTCCACATTGCACGGTGCAATTATGAAATTTTTAGCTTTTTCCTGTTAATCCTAGCATGATAAAGAAGATTCAAAGAGAGTGAGATGCCAGCTCCTTTCATTCAGTCAGTAGCTTCAAACATTTCTGGTATATGAAAAACATGTTTTTCAATGGCAAAAATCAATGAATATTGTAAATGCACAAACAGTAATATCTCCACATTGCAAGGTGCAATTCTGAAATTTTTTGCTTTTTCCTGTTAATCCTAGCATGATAAAGAAGATTCAAAGAGAGTGAGATGCCAGCTCCTCTCATTCAGTCAGTAGCTTCAAACATTTCTGGTATATGAAAAACATGTTTTTCAATGGCAAAAATCAATGAATATTGTAAATGCACAAACAGTAATATCTCCACATTGCAAGGTGCAATTCTGAAATTTTTTGCTTTTTCCTGCTAATCCTAGCATGATAAAGAAGATTCAAAGAGAGTGAGATGCCAGCTCCTTTCATTCAGTCAGTAGCTTCAAACATTTCTGGTATATGAAAAACATGTTTTTCAATGGCAAAAATCAATGAATATTGTAAATGCACAAACAGTAATATCTCCACATTGCACGGTGCAATTCTGAAATTTTTAGCTTTTTCCTGTTAATCCTAGCATGATAAAGAAGATTCAAAGAGAGTGAGATGCCAGCTCCTTTCATTCAGTCAGTAGCTTCAAACATTTCTGGTATATGAAAAACATGTTTTTCAATGGAAAAATCAATGAATATTGTAAATGCACAAACAGTAATATCTCCACATTGCAAGGTGCAATTCTGAAATTTTTTGCTTTTTCCTGCTAATCCTAGCATGATAAAGAAGATTCAAAGAGAGTGAGATGCCAGCTCCTTTCATTCAGTCATTAGCTTCAAACATTTCTGGTATATGAAAAACATGTTTTTCAATGGCAAAAATCAATGAATATTGTAAATGCACAAACAGTAATATCTCCACATTGCATGGTGCAATTCTGAAATTTTTAGCTTTTTCCTGTTAATCCTAGCATGATAAAGAAGATTCAAAGAGAGTGAGATGCCAGCTCCTTTCATTCAGTCAGTAGCTTCAAACATTTCTGGTATATGAAAAACATGTTTTTCAATGGCAAAAATCAATGAATATTGTAAATGCACAAACAGTAATATCTCCACATTGCAAGGTGCAATTCTGAAATTTTTTGCTTTTTCCTGTTAATCCTAGCATGATAAAGAAGATTCAAAGAGAGTGAGATGCCAGCTCCTTTCATTCAGTCAGTAGCTTCAAACATTTCTGGTATATGAAAAACATGTTTTTCAATGGCAAAAATCAATGAATATTGTAAATGCACAAACAGTAATATCTCCACATTGCAAGGTGCAATTCTGAAATTTTTTGCTTTTTCCTGCTAATCCTAGCATGATAAAGAAGATTCAAAGAGAGTGAGATGCCAGCTCCTTTCATTCAGTCAGTAGCTTCAAACATTTCTGGTATATGAAAAACATGTTTTTCAATGGCAAAAATCAATGAATATTGTAAATGCACAAACAGTAATATCTCCACATTGCACGGTGCAATTCTGAAATTTTTAGCTTTTTCCTGTTAATCCTAGCATGATAAAGATTCAATGAGAGTGAGATGCCAGCTCCTTTCATTCAGTCAGTAGCTTCAAACATTTCTGGTATATGAAAAACATGTTTTTCAATGGCAAAAATCAATGAATATTGTAAATGCACAAACAGTAATATCTCCACATTGCAAGGTGCAATTCTGAAATTTTTTGCTTTTTCCTGTTAATCCTAGCATGATAAAGAAGATTCAAAGAGAGTGAGATGCCAGCTCCTTTCATTCAGTCAGTAGCTTCAAACATTTCTGGTATATGAAAAACATGTTTTTCAATGGCAAAAATCAATGAATATTGTAAATGCACAAACAGTAATATCTCCACATTGCAAGGTGCAATTCTGAAATTTATTGCTTTTTCCTGCTAATCCTAGCATGATAAAGAAGATTCAAAGAGAGTGAGATGCCAGCTCCTTTCATTCAGTCAGTAGCTTCAAACATTTCTGGTATATGAAAAACATGTTTTTCAATGGCAAAAATCAATGAATATTGTAAATGCACAAACAGTAATATCTCCACATTGCACGGTGCAATTCTGAAATTTTTAGCTTTTTCCTGTTAATCCTAGCATGATAAAGAAGATTCAAAGAGAGTGAGATGCCAGCTCCTTTCATTCAGTCAGTAGCTTCAAACATTTCTGGTATATGAAAAACATGTTTTTCAATGGCAAAAATCAATGAATATTGTAAATGCACAAACAGTAATATCTCCACATTGCAAGGTGCAATTCTGAAATTTTTTGCTTTTTCCTGCTAATCCTAGCATGATAAAGAAGATTCAAAGAGAGTGAGATGCCAGCTCCTTTCATTCAGTCAGTAGCTTCAAACATTTCTGGTATATGAAAAACATGTTTTTCAATGGCAAAAATCAATGAATATTGTAAATGCACAAACAGTAATATCTCCACATTGCACGGTGCAATTCTGAAATTTTTAGCTTTTTCCTGTTAATCCTAGCATGATAAAGAAGATTCAAAGAGAGTGAGATGCCAGCTCCTTTCATTCAGTCATTAGCTTCAAACATTTCTGGTATATGAAAAACATGTTTTTCAATGGCAAAAATCAATGAATATTGTAAATGCACAAACAGTAATATCTCCACATTGCACGGTGCAATTCTGAAATTTTTAGCTTTTTCCTGTTAATCCTAGCATGATAAAGAAGATTCAAAGAGAGTGAGATGCCAGCTCCTTTCATTCAGTCAGTAGCTTCAAACATTTCTGGTATTTGAAAAACATGTTTTTCAATGGCAAAAATCAATGAATATTGTAAATGCACAAACAGTAATATCTCCACATTGCAAGGTGCAATTCTGAAATTTTTTGCTTTTTCCTGTTAATCCTAGCATGATAAAGAAGATTCAAAGAGAGTGAGATGCCAGCTCCTTTCATTCAGTCAGTAGCTTCAAACATTTCTGGTATATGAAAAACATGTTTTTCAATGGCAAAAATCAATGAATATTGTAAATGCACAAACAGTAATATCTCCACATTGCAAGGTGCAATTCTGAAATTTTTTGCTTTTTCCTGCTAATCCTAGCATGATAAAGAAGATTCAAAGAGAGTGAGATGCCAGCTCCTTTCATTCAGTCAGTAGCTTCAAACATTTCTGGTATATGAAAAACATGTTTTTCAATGGCAAAAATCAATGAATATTGTAAATGCACAAACAGTAATATCTCCACATTGCAAGGTGCAATTCTGAAATTTTTTGCTTTTTCCTGCTAATCCTAGCATGATAAAGAAGATTCAAAGAGAGTGAGATGCCAGCTCCTTTCATTCAGTCAGTAGCTTCAAACATTTCTGGTATATGAAAAACATGTTTTTCAATGGCAAAAATCAATGAATATTGTAAATGCACAAACAGTAATATCTCCACATTGCACGGTGCAATTCTGAAATTTTTAGCTTTTTCCTGTTAATCCTAGCATGATAAAGAAGATTCAAAGAGAGTGAGATGCCAGCTCCTTTCATTCAGTCAGTAGCTTCAAACATTTCTGGTATATGAAAAACATGTTTTTCAATGGCAAAAATCAATGAATATTGTAAATGCACAAACAGTAATATCTCCACATTGCAAGGTGCAATTCTGAAATTTTTTGCTTTTTCCTGCTAATCCTAGCATGATAAAGAAGATTCAAAGAGAGTGAGATGCCAGCTCCTTTCATTCAGTCAGTAGCTTCAAACATTTCTGGTATATGAAAAACATGTTTTTCAATGGCAAAAATCAATGAATATTGTAAATGCACAAACAGTAATATCTCCACATTGCACGGTGCAATTCTGAAATTTTTAGCTTTTTCCTGTTAATCCTAGCATGATAAAGAAGATTCAAAGAGAGTGAGATGCCAGCTCCTTTCATTCAGTCATTAGCTTCAAACATTTCTGGTATATGAAAAACATGTTTTTCAATGGCAAAAATCAATGAATATTGTAAATGCACAAACAGTAATATCTCCACATTGCACGGTGCAATTCTGAAATTTTTAGCTTTTTCCTGTTAATCCTAGCATGATAAAGAAGATTCAAAGAGAGTGAGATGCCAGCTCCTTTCATTCAGTCAGTAGCTTCAAACATTTCTGGTATATGAAAAACATGTTTTTCAATGGCAAAAATCAATGAATATTGTAAATGCACAAACAGTAATATCTCCACATTGCAAGGTGCAAGTCTGAAATTTTTTGCTTTTTCCTGTTAATCCTAGCATGATAAAGAAGATTCAAAGAGAGTGAGATGCCAGCTCCTTTCATTCAGTCAGTAGCTTCAAACATTTCTGGTATATGAAAAACATGTTTTTCAATGGCAAAAATCAATGAATATTGTAAATGCACAAACAGTAATATCTCCACATTGCAAGGTGCAATTCTGAAATTTTTTGCTTTTTCCTGCTAATCCTAGCATGATAAAGAAGATTCAAAGAGAGTGAGATGCCAGCTCCTTTCATTCAGTCAGTAGCTTCAAACATTTCTGGTATATGAAAAACATGTTTTTCAATGGCAAAAATCAATGAATATTGTAAATGCACAAACAGTAATATCTCCACATTGCACGGTGCAATTCTGAAATTTTTAGCTTTTTCCTGTTAATCCTAGCATGATAAAGAAGATTCAAAGAGAGTGAGATGCCAGCTCCTTTCATTCAGTCAGTAGCTTCAATCATTTCTGGACGTTTTTCAATGGCAAAAATCAATGAATATTGTAAATGCACAAACAGTAATTTCTCCGCATTGCAAGGTGCAATTCTGAAATTTTTTGCTTTTTCCTGCTCCTCTTAGCATGATAAAGAAGATTCAAAGAGAGTGAGATGCCAGCTCCTTTCATTCAGTCAGTAGCATCAAACATTTCTGGTATATGAATAACATGATGTTTTTCAATGGCAAAAATCAATGAATATTGTAAATGCACAAACAGTAATTTCTTCGCATTGCAAGGTGCAATTCTGAAATTTTTTGCTTTTTCCTGCTCCTCTTAGCATGATAAAGAAGATTCAAAGAAAGTGAGATGCCAGCTCCTTTCATTCAGTCAGTAGCTTCAAACATTTCTGGTATATGAATAACATGATGTTTTTCAATGGCGGCAAAAATCAATGAATATTGTAAATGCACAAACAGTAATTTCTCCGCATTGCAAGGTGCAATTCTGAAATTTTTTGCTTTTTCCTGCTCCTCTTAGCATGATAAAGAAGATTCAAAGAGAGTGAGATGCCAGCTCCTTTCATTCAGTCAGTAGCTTCAATCATTTCTGGACGTTTTTCAATGGCAAAAATCAATGAATATTGTAAATGCACAAACAGTAATTTCTCCGCATTGCAAGGTGCAATTCTGAAATTTTTTGCTTTTTCCTGCTCCTCTTAGCATGATAAAGAAGATTCAAAGAGAGTGAGATGCCAGCTCCTTTCATTCAGTCAGTAGCTTCAATCATTTCTGGACGTTTTTCAATGGCAAAAATCAATGAATATTGTAAATGCACAAACAGTAATATCTCCACATTGCAAGGTGCAATTCTGAAATTTTTATCTTTTTCCTGTTAATCCTAGCATGATAAAGAAGATTCAAAGAGAGTGAGATGCCAGCTCCTTTCATTCAGTCAGTAGCTTCAAACATTTCTGGTATATGAAAAACATGTTTTTCAATGGCAAAAATCAATGAATATTGTAAATGCACAAACAGTAATATCTCCACATTGCAAGGTGCAATTCTGAAATTTTTTGCTTTTTCCTGTTAATCCTAGCATGATAAAGAAGATTCAAAGAGAGTGAGATGCCAGCTCCTTTCATTCAGTCAGTAGCTTCAAACATTTCTGGTATATGAAAAACATGTTTTTCAATGGCAAAAATCAATGAATATTGTAAATGCACAAACAGTAATATCTCCACATTGCAAGGTGCAATTCTGAAATTTTTTGCTTTTTCCTGCTAATCCTAGCATGATAAAGAAGATTCAAAGAGAGTGAGATGCCAGCTCCTTTCATTCAGTCAGTAGCTTCAAACATTTCTGGTATATGAAAAACATGTTTTTCAATGGCAAAAATCAATGAATATTGTAAATGCACAAACAGTAATATCTCCACATTGCACGGTGCAATTCTGAAATTTTTAGCTTTTTCCTGTTAATCCTAGCATGATAAAGAAGATTCAAAGAGAGTGAGATGCCAGCTCCTTTCATTCAGTCAGTAGCTTCAAACATTTCTGGTATATGAAAAACATGTTTTTCAATGGCAAAAATCAATGAATATTGTAAATGCACAAACAGTAATATCTCCACATTGCAAGGTGCAATTCTGAAATTTTTTGCTTTTTCCTGCTAATCCTAGCATGATAAAGAAGATTCAAAGAGAGTGAGATGCCAGCTCCTTTCATTCAGTCAGTAGCTTCAAACATTTCTGGTATATGAAAAACATGTTTTTCAATGGCAAAAATCAATGAATATTGTAAATGCACAAACAGTAATATCTCCACATTGCACGGTGCAATTCTGAAATTTTTAGCTTTTTCCTGTTAATCCTCGCATGATAAAGAAGATTCAAAGAGAGTGAGATGCCAGCTCCTTTCATTCAGTCAGTAGCTTCAAACATTTCTGGTATATGAAAAACATGTTTTTCAATGGCAAAAATCAATGAATATTGTAAATGCACAAACAGTAATATCTTCACATTGCAAGGTGCAATTCTGAAATTTTTTGCTTTTTCCTGTTAATCCTAGCATGATAAAGAAGATTCAAAGAGAGTGAGATGCCAGCTCCTTTCATTCAGTCAGTAGCTTCAAACATTTCTGGTATATGAAAAACATGTTTTTCAATGGCAAAAATCAATGAATATTGTAAATGCACAAACAGTAATATCTCCACATTGCAAGGTGCAATTCTGAAATTTTTTGCTTTTTCCTGCTAATCCTAGCATGATAAAGAAGATTCAAAGAGAGTGAGATGCCAGCTCCTTTCATTCAGTCAGTAGCTTCAAACATTTCTGGTATATGAAAAACATGTTTTTCAATGGCAAAAATCAATGAATATTGTAAATGCACAAACAGTAATATCTCCACATTGCACGGTGCAATTCTGAAATTTTTAGCTTTTTCCTGTTAATCCTAGCATGATAAAGAAGATTCAAAGAGAGTGAGATGCCAGCTCCTTTCATTCAGTCAGTAGCTTCAAACATTTCTGGTATATGAAAAACATGTTTTTCAATGGCAAAAATCAATGAATATTGTAAATGCACAAACAGTAATATCTCCACATTGCAAGGTGCAATTCTGAAATTTTTTGCTTTTTCCTGCTAATCCTAGCATGATAAAGAAGATTCAAAGAGAGTGAGATGCCAGCTCCTTTCATTCAGTCAGTAGCTTCAAACATTTCTGGTATATGAAAAACATGTTTTTCAATGGCAAAAATCAATGAATATTGTAAATGCACAAACAGTAATATCTCCACATTGCACGGTGCAATTCTGAAATTTTTAGCTTTTTCCTGTTAATCCTAGCATGATAAAGAAGATTCAAAGAGAGTGAGATGCCAGCTCCTTTCATTCAGTCAGTAGCTTCAAACATTTCTGGTATATGAAAAACATGTTTTTCAATGGCAAAAATCAATGAATATTGTAAATGCACAAACAGTAATATCTCCACATTGCAAGGTGCAATTCTGAAATTTTTTGCTTTTTCCTGTTAATCCTAGCATGATAAAGAAGATTCAAAGAGAGTGAGATGCCAGCTCCTTTCATTCAGTCAGTAGCTTCAAACATTTCTGGTATATGAAAAACATGTTTTTCAATGGCAAAAATCAATGAATATTGTAAATGCACAAACAGTAATATCTCCACATTGCAAGGTGCAATTCTGAAATTTTTTGCTTTTTCCTGCTAATCCTAGCATGATAAAGAAGATTCAAAGAGAGTGAGATGCCAGCTCCTTTCATTCAGTCAGTAGCTTCAAACATTTCTGGTATATGAAAAACATGTTTTTCAATGGCAAAAATCAATGAATATTGTAAATGCACAAACAGTAATATCTCCACATTGCACGGTGCAATTCTGAAATTTTTAGCTTTTTCCTGTTAATCCTAGCATGATAAAGAAGATTCAAAGAGAGTGAGATGCCAGCTCCTTTCATTCAGTCAGTAGCTTCAAACATTTCTGGTATATGAAAAACATGTTTTTCAATGGCAAAAATCAATGAATATTGTAAATGCACAAACAGTAATATCTCCACATTGCAAGGTGCAATTCTGAAATTTTTTGCTTTTTCCTGCTAATCCTAGCATGATAAAGAAGATTCAAAGAGAGTGAGATGCCAGCTCCTTTCATTCAGTCATTAGCTTCAAACATTTCTGGTATATGAAAAACATGTTTTTCAATGGCAAAAATCAATGAACATTGTAAATGCACAAACAGTAATATCTCCACATTGCACGGTGCAATTCTGAAATTTTTAGCTTTTTCCTGTTAATCCTAGCATGATAAAGAAGATTCAAAGAGAGTGAGATGCCAGCTCCTTTCATTCAGTCAGTAGCTTCAAACATTTCTGGTATATGAAAAACATGTTTTTCAATGGCAAAAATCAATGAATATTGTAAATGCACAAACAGTAATATCTCCACATTGCAAGGTGCAATTCTGAAATTTTTTGCTTTTTCCTGTTAATCCTAGCATGATAAAGAAGATTCAAAGAGAGTGAGATGCCAGCTCCTTTCATTCAGTCAGTAGCTTCAAACATTTCTGGTATATGAAAAACATGTTTTTCAATGGCAAAAATCAATGAATATTGTAAATGCACAAACAGTAATATCTCCACATCGCAAGGTGCAATTCTGAAATTTTTTGCTTTTTCCTGCTAATCCTAGCATGATAAAGAAGATTCAAAGAGAGTGAGATGCCAGCTCCTTTCATTCAGTCAGTAGCTTCAAACATTTCTGGTATATGAAAAACATGTTTTTCAATGGCAAAAATCAATGAATATTGTAAATGCACAAACAGTAATATCTCCACATTGCACGGTGCAATTCTGAAATTTTTAGCTTTTTCCTGTTAATCCTAGCATGATAAAGATTCAAAGAGAGTGAGATGCCAGCTCCTTTCATTCAGTCAGTAGCTTCAAACATTTCTGGTATATGAAAAACATGTTTTTCAATGGCAAAAATCAATGAATATTGTAAATGCACAAACAGTAATATCTCCACATTGCAAGGTGCAATTCTGAAATTTTTTGCTTTTTACTGTTAATCCTAGCATGATAAAGAAGATTCAAAGAGAGTGAGATGCCAGCTCCTTTCATTCAGTCAGTAGCTTCAAACATTTCTGGTATATGAAAAACATGTTTTTCAATGGCAAAAATCAATGAATATTGTAAATGCACAAACAGTAATATCTCCACATTGCAAGGTGCAATTCTGAAATTTTTTGCTTTTTCCTGCTAATCCTAGCATGATAAAGAAGATTCAAAGCGAGTGAGATGCCAGCTCCTTTCATTCAGTCAGTAGCTTCAAACATTTCTGGTATATGAAAAACATGTTTTTCAATGGCAAAAATCAATGAATATTGTAAATGCACAAACAGTAATATCTCCACATTGCACGGTGCAATTCTGAAATTTTTAGCTTTTTCCTGTTAATCCTAGCATGATAAAGAAGATTCAAAGAGAGTGAGATGCCAGCTCCTTTCATTCAGTCAGTAGCTTCAAACATTTCTGGTATATGAAAAACATGTTTTTCAATGGCAAAAATCAATGAATATTGTAAATGCACAAACAGTAATATCTCCACATTGCAAGGTGCAATTCTGAAATTTTTTGCTTTTTCCTGCTAATCCTAGCATGATAAAGAAGATTCAAAGAGAGTGAGATGCCAGCTCCTTTCATTCAGTCAGTAGCTTCAAACATTTCTGGTATATGAAAAACATGTTTTTCAATGGCAAAAATCAATGAATATTGTAAATGCACAAACAGTAATATCTCCACATTGCACGGTGCAATTCTGAAATTTTTAGCTTTTTCCTGTTAATCCTAGCATGATAAAGAAGATTCAAAGAGAGTGAGATGCCAGCTCCTTTCATTCAGTCATTAGCTTCAAACATTTCTGGTATATGAAAAACATGTTTTTCAATGGCAAAAATCAATGAATATTGTAAATGCACAAACAGTAATATCTCCACATTGCACGGTGCAATTCTGAAATTTTTAGCTTTTTCCTGTTAATCCTAGCATGATAAAGAAGATTCAAAGAGAGTGAGATGCCAGCTCCTTTCATTCAGTCAGTAGCTTCAAACATTTCTGGTATATGAAAAACATGTTTTTCAATGGCAAAAATCAATGAATATTGTAAATGCACAAACAGTAATATCTCCACATTGCAAGGTGCAATTCTGAAATTTTTTGCTTTTTCCTGTTAATCCTAGCATGATAAAGAAGATTCAAAGAGAGTGAGATGCCAGCTCCTTTCATTCAGTCAGTAGCTTCAAACATTTCTGGTATATGAAAAACATGTTTTTCAATGGCAAAAATCAATGAATATTGTAAATGCACAAACAGTAATATCTCCACATTGCAAGGTGCAATTCTGAAATTTTTTGCTTTTTCCTGCTAATCCTAGCATGATAAAGAAGATTCAAAGAGAGTGAGATGCCAGCTCCTTTCATTCAGTCAGTAGCTTCAAACATTTCTGGTATATGAAAAACATGTTTTTCAATGGCAAAAATCAATGAATATTGTAAATGCACAAACAGTAATATCTCCACATTGCACGGTGCAATTCTGAAATTTTTAGCTTTTTCCTGTTAATCCTAGCATGATAAAGAAGATTCAAAGAGAGTGAGATGCCAGCTCCTTTCATTCAGTCAGTAGCTTCAATCATTTCTGGACGTTTTTCAATGGCAAAAATCAATGAATATTGTAAATGCACAAACAGTAATTTCTCCGCATTGCAAGGTGCAATTCTGAAATTTTTTGCTTTTTCCTGCTCCTCTTAGCATGATAAAGAAGATTCAAAGAGAGTGAGATGCCAGCTCCTTTCATTCAGTCAGTAGCATCAAACATTTCTGGTATATGAATAACATGATGTTTTTCAATGGCAAAAATCAATGAATATTGTAAATGCACAAACAGTAATTTCTTCGCATTGCAAGGTGCAATTCTGAAATTTTTTGCTTTTTCCTGCTCCTCTTAGCATGATAAAGAAGATTCAAAGAGAGTGAGATGCCAGCTCCTTTCATTCAGTCAGTAGCTTCAAACATTTCTGGTATATGAATAACATGATGTTTTTCAATGCCGGCAAAAATCAATGAATATTGTAAATGCACAAACAGTAATTTCTCCGCATTGCAAGGTGCAATTCTGAAATTTTTTGCTTTTTCCTGCTCCTCTTAGCATGATAAAGAAGATTCACAGAGAGTGAGATGCCAGCTCCTTTCATTCAGTCAGTAGCTTCAATCATTTCTGGACGTTTTTCAATGGAAAAATCAATGAATATTGTAAATGCACAAACAGTAATTTCTCCGCATTGCAAGGTGCAATTCTGAAATTTTTTGCTTTTTCCTGCTCCTCTTAGCATGATAAAGAAGATTCAAAGAGAGTGAGATGCCAGCTCCTTTCATTCAGTCAGTAGCTTCAATCATTTCTGGACGTTTTTCAATGGCAAAAATCAATGAATATTGTAAATGCACAAACAGTAATTTCTCCGCATTGCAAGGTGCAATTCTGAAATTTTTTGCTTTTTCCTGCTCCTCTTAGTATGATAAAGAAGATTCAAAGAGAGTGAGATGCCAGCTCCTTTCATTCAGTCAGTAGCTTCAAACATTTCTGGTATATGAATAACATGATGTTTTTCAATGGCAAAAATCAATGAATATTGTAAATGCACAAACAGTAATTTCTCCGCATTGCAAGGTGCAATTCTGAAATTTTTTGCTTTTTCCTGCTCCTCTTAGCATGATAAAGAAGATTCAAAGAGAGTGAGATGCCAGCTCCTTTCATTCAGTCAGTAGCTTCAATCATTTCTGGTATATGAATAACATGATGTTTTTCAATGGCAAAAATTAATGAATATTGTAAATGCACAAACAGTAATTTCTCCGCATTGCAAGGTGCAATTCTGAAATTTTTTGCTTTTTCCTGCTCCTCTTAGCATGATAAAGAAGATTCAAAGAGAGTGAGATGCCAGCTCCTTTCATTCAGTCAGTAGCTTCAATCATTTCTGGACGTTTTTCAATGGCAAAAATCAATGAATATTGTAAATGCACAAACAGTAATTTCTCCGCATTGAAGGTGCAATTCTGAAATTTTTTGCTTTTTCCTGCTCCTCTTAGCATGATAAAGAAGATTCAAAGAGAGTGAGATGCCAGCTCCTTTCATTCAGTCAGTAGCTTCAAACATTTCTGGTATATGAATAACATGATGTTTTTCAATGGCAAAAATCAATGAATATTGTAAATGCACAAACAGTAATTTCTCCGCATTGCAAGGTGCAATTCTGAAATTTTTTGCTTTTTCCTGCTCCTCTTAGCATGATAAAGAAGATTCAAAGAGAGTGAGATGAGAGCTCCTTTCATTCAGTCAGTAGCTTCAATCATTTCTGGACGTTTTTCAATGGCAAAAATCAATGAATATTGTAAATGCACAAACAGTAATTTCTCCGCATTGCAAGGTGCAATTCTGAAATTTTTTGCTTTTTCCTGCTCCTCTTAGCATGATAAAGAAGATTCAAAGAGAGTGAGATGCCAGCTCCTTTCATTCAGTCAGTAGCTTCAATCATTTCTGGACGTTTTTCAATGGCAAAAATCAATGAATATTGTAAATGCACAAACAGTAATTTCTCCGCATTGCAAGGTGCAATTCTGAAATTTTTTGCTTTTTCCTGCTCCTCTTAGCATGATAAAGAAGATTCAAAGAGAGTGAGATGCCAGCTCCTTTCATTCAGTCAGTAGCTTCAATCATTTCTGGTATATGAATAACATGATGTTTTTCAATGGCAAAAATCAATGAATATTGTAAATGCACAAACAGTAATATCTCCACATTGCACGGTGCAATTCTGAAATTTTTAGCTTTTTCCTGTTAATCCTAGCATGATAAAGAAGATTCAAAGAGAGTGAGATGCCAGCTCCTTTCATTCAGTCAGTAGCTACAAACATTTCTGGTATATGAAAAACATGTTTTTCAATGGCAAAAATCAATGAATATTGTAAATGCACAAACAGTAATATCTCCACATTGCAAGGTGCAATTCTGAAATTTTTTGCTTTTTCCTGTTAATCCTAGCATGATAAAGAAGATTCAAAGAGAGTGAGATGCCAGCTCCTTTCATTCAGTCAGTAGCTTTAAACATTTCTGGTATATGAAAAACATGTTTTTTAATGGCAAAAATCAATGAATATTGTAAATGCACAAACAGTAATATCTCCACATTGCAAGGTGCAATTCTGAAATTTTTTGCTTTTTCCTGCTAATCCTAGCATGATAAAGAAGATTCAAAGAGAGTGAGATGCCAGCTCCTTTCACTCAGTCAGTAGCTTCAAACATTTCTGGTATATGAAAAACATGTTTTTCAATGGCAAAAATCAATGAATATTGTAAATGCACAAACAGTAATATCTCCACATTGCACGGTGCAATTCTGAAATTTTTAGCTTTTTCCTGTTAATCCTAGCATGATAAAGAAGATTCAAAGAGAGTGAGATGCCAGCTCCTTTCATTCAGTCAGTAGCTTCAAACATTTCTGGTATATGAAAAACATGTTTTTCAATGGCAAAAATCAATGAATATTGTAAATGCACAAACAGTAATATCTCCACATTGCAAGGTGCAATTCTGAAATTTTTTGCTTTTTCCTGCTAATCCTAGCATGATAAAGAAGATTCAAAGAGAGTGAGATGCCAGCTCCTTTCATTCAGTCAGTAGCTTCAAACATTTCTGGTATATGAAAAACATGTTTTTCAATGGCAAAAATCAATGAATATTGTAAATGCACAAACAGTAATATCTCCACATTGCAAGGTGCAATTCTGAAATTTTTTGCTTTTTCCTGCTAATCCTAGCATGATAAAGAAGATTCAAAGAGAGTGAGATGCCAGCTCCTTTCATTCAGTCAGTAGCTTCAAACATTTCTGGTATATGAAAAACATGTTTTTCAATGGCAAAAATCAATAAATATTGTAAATGCACAAACAGTAATATCTCCACATTGCACGGTGCAATTCTGAAATTTTTAGCTTTTTCCTGTTAATCCTAGCATGATAAAGAAGATTCAAAGAGAGTGAGATGCCAGCTCCTTTCATTCAGTCACTAGCTTCAAACATTTCTGGTATATGAAAAACATGTTTTTCAATGGCAAAAATCAATGAATATTGTAAATGCACAAACAGTAATATCTCCACATTGCAAGGTGCAATTCTGAAATTTTTTGCTTTTTCCTGTTAATCCTAGCATGATAAAGAAGATTCAAAGAGAGTGAGATGCCAGCTCCTTTCATTCAGTCAGTAGCTTCAAACATTTCTGGTATATGAAAAACATGTTTTTCAATGGCAAAAATCAATGAATATTGTAAATGCACAAACAGTAATATCTCCACATTGCAAGGTGCAATTCTGAAATTTTTTGCTTTTTCCTGCTAATCCTAGCATGATAAAGAAGATTCAAAGAGAGTGAGATGCCAGCTCCTTTCATTCAGTCAGTAGCTTCAAACATTTCTGGTATATGAAAAACATGTTTTTCAATGGCAAAAATCAATGAATATTGTAAATGCACAAACAGTAATATCTCCACATTGCACGGTGCAATTCTGAAATTTTTAGCTTTTTCCTGTTAATCCTAGCATGATAAAGAAGATTCAAAGAGAGTGAGATGCCAGCTCCTTTCATTCAGTCAGTAGCTTCAAACATTTCTGGTATATGAAAAACATGTTTTTCAATGGCAAAAATCAATGAATATTGTAAATGCACAAACAGTAATATCTCCACATTGCAAGGTGCAATTCTGAAATTTTTTGCTTTTTCCTGCTAATCCTAGCATGATAAAGAAGATTCAAAGAGAGTGAGATGCCAGCTCCTTTCATTCAGTCAGTAGCTTCAAACATTTCTGGTATATGAAAAACATGTTTTTCAATGGCAAAAATCAATGAATATTGTAAATGCACAAACAGTAATATCTCCACATTGCACGGTGCAATTCTGAAATTTTTAGCTTTTTCCTGTTAATCCTAGCATGATAAAGAAGATTCAAAGAGAGTGAGATGCCAGCTCCTTTCATTCAGTCAGTAGCTTCAAACATTTCTGGTATATGAAAAACATGTTTTTCAATGGCAAAAATCAATGAATATTGTAAATGCACAAACAGTAATATCTCCACATTGCAAGGTGCAATTCTGAAATTTTTTGCTTTTTCCTGTTAATCCTAGCATGATAAAGAAGATTCAAAGAGAGTGAGATGCCAGCTCCTTTCATTCAGTCAGTAGCTTCAAACATTTCTGGTATATGAAAAACATGTTTTTCAATGGCAAAAATCAATGAATATTGTAAATGCACAAACAGTAATATCTCCACATTGCAAGGTGCAATTCTGAAATTTTTTGATTTTTCCTGCTAATCCTAGCATGATAAAGAAGATTCAAAGAGAGTGAGATGCCAGCTCCTTTCATTCAGTCAGTAGCTTCAAACATTTCTGGTATATGAAAAACATGTTTTTCAATGGCAAAAATCAATGAATATTGTAAATGCACAAACAGTAATATCTCCACATTGCACGGTGCAATTCTGAAATTTTTAGCTTTTTCCTGTTAATCCTAGCATGATAAAGAAGATTCAAAGAGAGTGAGATGCCAGCTCCTTTCATTCAGTCAGTAGCTTCAAACATTTCTGGTATATGAAAAACATGTTTTTCAATGGCAAAAATCAATGAATATTGTAAATGCACAAACAGTAATATCTCCACATTGCAAGGTGCAATTCTGAAATTTTTTGCTTTTTCCTGCTAATCCTAGCATGATAAAGAAGATTCAAAGAGAGTGAGATGCCAGCTCCTTTCATTCAGTCAGTAGCTTCAAACATTTCTGGTATATGAAAAACATGTTTTTCAATGGCAAAAATCAATGAATATTGTAAATGCACAAACAGTAATATCTCCACATTGCACGGTGCAATTCTGAAATTTTTAGCTTTTTCCTGTTAATCCTAGCATGATAAAGAAGATTCAAAGAGAGTGAGATGCCAGCTCCTTTCATTCAGTCAGTAGCTTCAAACATTTCTGGTATATGAAAAACATGTTTTTCAATGGCAAAAATCAATGAATATTGTAAATGCACAAACAGTAATATCTCCACATTGCAAGGTGCAATTCTGAAATTTTTTGCTTTTTCCTGTTAATCCTAGCATGATAAAGAAGATTCAAAGAGAGTGAGATGCCAGCTCCTTTCATTCAGTCAGTAGCTTCAAACATTTCTGGTATATGAAAAACATGTTTTTCAATGGCAAAAATCAATGAATATTGTAAATGCACAAACAGTAATATCTCCACATTGCAAGGTGCAATTCTGAAATTTTTTGCTTTTTCCTGCTAATCCTAGCATGATAAAGAAGATTCAAAGAGAGTGAGATGCCAGCTCCTTTCATTCAGTCAGTAGCTTCAAACATTTCTGGTATATGAAAAACATGTTTTTCAATGGCAAAAATCAATGAATATTGTAAATGCACAAACAGTAATATCTCCACATTGCACGGTGCAATTCTGAAATTTTTAGCTTTTTCCTGTTAATCCTAGCATGATAAAGAAGATTCAAAGAGAGTGAGATGCCAGCTCCTTTCATTCAGTCAGTAGCTTCAAACATTTCTGGTATATGAAAAACATGTTTTTCAATGGCAAAAATCAATGAATATTGTAAATGCACAAACAGTAATATCTCCACATTGCAAGGTGCAATTCTGAAATTTTTTGCTTTTTCCTGCTAATCCTAGCATGATAAAGAAGATTCAAAGAGAGTGAGATGCCAGCTCCTTTCATTCAGTCAGTAGCTTCAAACATTTCTGGTATATGAAAAACATGTTTTTCAATGGCAAAAATCAATGAATATTGTAAATGCACAAACAGTAATATCTCCACATTGCACGGTGCAATTCTGAAATTTTTAGCTTTTTCCTGTTAATCCTAGCATGATAAAGATTCAAAGAGAGTGAGATGCCAGCTCCTTTCATTCAGTCAGTAGCTTCAAACATTTCTGGTATATGAAAAACATGTTTTTCAATGGCAAAAATCAATGAATATTGTAAATGCACAAACAGTAATATCTCCACATTGCAAGGTGCAATTCTGAAATTTTTTGCTTTTTCCTGTTAATCCTAGCATGATAAAGAAGATTCAAAGAGAGTGAGATGCCAGCTCCTTTCATTCAGTCAGTAGCTTCAAACATTTCTGGTATATGAAAAACATGTTTTTCAATGGCAAAAATCAATGAATATTGTAAATGCACAAACAGTAATATCTCCACATTGCAAGGTGCAATTCTGAAATTTTTTGCTTTTTCCTGCTAATCCTAGCATGATAAAGAAGATTCAAAGAGAGTGAGATGCCAGCTCCTTTCATTCAGTCAGTAGCTTCAAACATTTCTGGTATATGAAAAACATGTTTTTCAATGGCAAAAATCAATGAATATTGTAAATGCACAAACAGTAATATCTCCACATTGCACGGTGCAATTCTGAAATTTTTAGCTTTTTCCTGTTAATCCTAGCATGATAAAGAAGATTCAAAGAGAGTGAGATGCCAGCTCCTTTCATTCAGTCAGTAGCTTCAAACATTTCTGGTATATGAAAAACATGTTTTTCAATGGCAAAAATCAATGAATATTGTAAATGCACAAACAGTAATATCTCCACATTGCAAGGTGCAATTCTGAAATTTTTTGCTTTTTCCTGCTAATCCTAGCATGATAAAGAAGATTCAAAGAGAGTGAGATGCCAGCTCCTTTCATTCAGTCAGTAGCTTCAAACATTTCTGGTATATGAAAAACATGTTTTTCAATGGCAAAAATCAATGAATATTGTAAATGCACAAACAGTAATATCTCCACATTGCACGGTGCAATTCTGAAATTTTTAGCTTTTTCCTGTTAATCCTAGCATGATAAAGAAGATTCAAAGAGAGTGAGATGCCAGCTCCTTTCATTCAGTCAGTAGCTTCAAACATTTCTGGTATATGAAAAACATGTTTTTCAATGGCAAAAATCAATGAATATTGTAAATGCACAAACAGTAATATCTCCACATTGCAAGGTGCAATTCTGAAATTTTTTGCTTTTTCCTGTTAATCCTAGCATGATAAAGAAGATTCAAAGAGAGTGAGATGCCAGCTCCTTTCATTCAGTCAGTAGCTTCAAACATTTCTGGTATATGAAAAACATGTTTTTCAATGGCAAAAATCAATGAATATTGTAAATGCACAAACAGTAATATCTCCACATTGCAAGGTGCAATTCTGAAATTTTTTGCTTTTTCCTGCTAATCCTAGCATGATAAAGAAGATTCAAAGAGAGTGAGATGCCAGCTCCTTTCATTCAGTCAGTAGCTTCAAACATTTCTGGTATATGAAAAACATGTTTTTCAATGGCAAAAATCAATGAATATTGTAAATGCACAAACAGTAATATCTCCACATTGCACGGTGCAATTCTGAAATTTTTAGCTTTTTCCTGTTAATCCTAGCATGATAAAGAAGATTCAAAGAGAGTGAGATGCCAGCTCCTTTCATTCAGTCAGTAGCTTCAAACATTTCTGGTATATGAAAAACATGTTTTTCAATGGCAAAAATCAATGAATATTGTAAATGCACAAACAGTAATATCTCCACATTGCAAGGTGCAATTCTGAAATTTTTTGCTTTTTCCTGCTAATCCTAGCATGATAAAGAAGATTCAAAGAGAGTGAGATGCCAGCTCCTTTCATTCAGTCAGTAGCTTCAAACATTTCTGGTATATGAAAAACATGTTTTTCAATGTCAAAAATCAATGAATATTGTAAATGCACAAACAGTAATATCTCCACATTGCACGGTGCAATTCTGAAATTTTTAGCTTTTTCCTGTTAATCCTAGCATGATAAAGAAGATTCAAAGAGAGTGAGATGCCAGCTCCTTTCATTCAGTCAGTAGCTTCAAACATTTCTGGTATATGAAAAACATGTTTTTCAATGGCAAAAATCAATGAATATTGTAAATGCACAAACAGTAATATCTCCACATTGCAAGGTGCAATTCTGAAATTTTTTGCTTTTTCCTGTTAATCCTAGCATGATAAAGAAGATTCAAAGAGAGTGAGATGCCAGCTCCTTTCATTCAGTCAGTAGCTTCAAACATTTCTGGTATATGAAAAACATGTTTTTCAATGGCAAAAATCAATGAATATTGTAAATGCACAAACAGTAATATCTCCACATTGCAAGGTGCAATTCTGAAATTTTTTGCTTTTTCCTGCTAATCCTAGCATGATAAAGAAGATTCAAAGAGAGTGAGATGCCAGCTCCTTTCATTCAGTCAGTAGCTTCAAACATTTCTGGTATATGAAAAACATGTTTTTCAATGGCAAAAATCAATGAATATTGTAAATGCACAAACAGTAATATCTCCACATTGCACGGTGCAATTCTGAAATTTTTAGCTTTTTCCTGTTAATCCTAGCATGATAAAGAAGATTCAAAGAGAGTGAGATGCCAGCTCCTTTCATTCAGTCAGTAGCTTCAAACATTTCTGGTATATGAAAAACATGTTTTTCAATGGCAAAAATCAATGAATATTGTAAATGCACAAACAGTAATATCTCCACATTGCAAGGTGCAATTCTGAAATTTTTTGCTTTTTCCTGCTAATCCTAGCATGATAAAGAAGATTCAAAGAGAGTGAGATGCCAGCTCCTTTCATTCAGTCAGTAGCTTCAAACATTTCTGGTATATGAAAAACATGTTTTTCAATGGCAAAAATCAATGAATATTGTAAATGCACAAACAGTAATATCTCCACATTGCACGGTGCAATTCTGAAATTTTTAGCTTTTTCCTGTTAATCCTAGCATGATAAAGATTCAAAGAGAGTGAGATGCCAGCTCCTTTCATTCAGTCAGAAGCTTCAAACATTTCTGGTATATGAAAAACATGTTTTTCAATGGCAAAAATCAATGAATATTGTAAATGCACAAACAGTAATATCTCCACATTGCAAGGTGCAATTCTGAAATTTTTTGCTTTTTCCTGTTAATCCTAGCATGATAAAGAAGATTCAAAGAGAGTGAGATGCCAGCTCCTTTCATTCAGTCAGTAGCTTCAAACATTTCTGGTATATGAAAAACATGTTTTTCAATGGCAAAAATCAATGAATATTGTAAATGCACAAACAGTAATATCTCCACATTGCAAGGTGCAATTCTGAAATTTTTTGCTTTTTCCTGCTAATCCTAGCATGATAAAGAAGATTCAAAGAGAGTGAGATGCCAGCTCCTTTCATTCAGTCAGTAGCTTCAAACATTTCTGGTATATGAAATACATGTTTTTCAATGGCAAAAATCAATGAATATTGTAAATGCACAAACAGTAATATCTCCACATTGCACGGTGCAATTCTGAAATTTTTAGCTTTTTCCTGTTAATCCTAGCATGATAAAGAAGATTCAAAGAGAGTGAGATGCCAGCTCCTTTCATTCAGTCAGTAGCTTCAAACATTTCTGGTATATGAAAAACATGTTTTTCAATGGCAAAAATCAATGAATATTGTAAATGCACAAACAGTAATATCTCCACATTGCAAGGTGCAATTCTGAAATTTTTTGCTTTTTCCTGCTAATCCTAGCATGATAAAGAAGATTCAAAGAGAGTGAGATGCCAGCTCCTTTCATTCAGTCAGTAGCTTCAAACATTTCTGGTATATGAAAAACGTTTTTCAATGGCAAAAATCAATGAATATTGTAAATGCACAAACAGTAATATCTCCACATTGCACGGTGCAATTCTGAAATTTTTAGCTTTTTCCTGTTAATCCTAGCATGATAAAGAAGATTCAAAGAGAGTGAGATGCCAGCTCCTTTCATTCAGTCATTAGCTTCAAACATTTCTGGTATATGAAAAACATGTTTTTCAATGGCAAAAATCAATGAATATTGTAAATGCACAAACAGTAATATCTCCACATTGCACGGTGCAATTCTGAAATTTTTAGCTTTTTCCTGTTAATCCTAGCATGATAAAGAAGATTCAAAGAGAGTGAGATGCCAGCTCCTTTCATTCAGTCAGTAGCTTCAAACATTTCTGGTATATGAAAAACATGTTTTTCAATGGCAAAAATCAATGAATATTGTAAATGCACAAACAGTAATATCTCCACATTGCACGGTGCAATTCTGAAATTTTTAGCTTTTTCCTGTTAATCCTAGCATGATAAAGAAGATTCAAAGAGAGTGAGATGCCAGCTCCTTTCATTCAGTCAGTAGCTTCAAACATTTCTGGTATATGAAAAACATGTTTTTCAATGGCAAAAATCAATGAATATTGTAAATGCACAAACAGTAATATCTCCACATTGCAAGGTGCAATTCTGAAATTTTTTGCTTTTTCCTGCTAATCCTAGCATGATAAAGAAGATTCAAAGAGAGTGAGATGCCAGCTCCTTTCATTCAGTCAGTAGCTTCAAACATTTCTGGTATATGAAAAACATGTTTTTCAATGGCAAAAATCAATGAATATTGTAAATGCACAAACAGTAATATCTCCACATTGCACGGTGCAATTCTGAAATTTTTAGCTTTTTCCTGTTAATCCTAGCATGATAAAGAAGATTCAAAGAGAGTGAGATGCCAGCTCCTTTCATTCAGTCAGTAGCTTCAAACATTTCTG